>NC_135049.1:12131530-17131530 GCF_051014685.1 Ptiloglossa arizonensis | reverse complement strand
TCTGTTACACGATAATTTAAAACAGAAACAATGGTTTCTGGTGTAATCTGAAGTTTGTTGATAATCGATTACAACCTTTGTTGTTAAATACTTCGTAAACTATTAACCATTTAATCTATCCATCTGAAAAATTCAACTAAAATCGATATGCAACACTTTGTGCGATCATTTGCGTCTATTTATTGTTTCGTTCAGTTTCGTACAATTCTAGTATGTGTGTTTGTGTGTAGATCGTGCGTACGTTTAAAAGATGTTGCTTTGATTGTTCACAGGACAAACATCGGAAACAGGCCATGGCCGAATATGCAAACGGTGAAAAACCTCAAAAAGTTTCATCGGGAACGTCGACTAGTAGCAGCAGCAAAGTTAGGGGAGTACCGCAGAGTTTCGGTTACGTTAAAAGACATAGTGCTGGTACCAGTCCTAGCCCTAACGGAGTCCAAAATGGCGGTAAAGATGCTACGAGAACAGCTCAAGTTAGCGCAGTCCCAAGAACAAAAGTAAGCAAATTTCATGTAATTTCACATCCCTTTCATTATTGGTCCAAACAAACGGAAATTGTAAATAAAAATATAATATACTCGAAGAACAAGAAATTGCACAGTATACACTTTAATCGTATTTAGAAATTTTTATATCCATTACGATTATATCTACATACTAACTCCCCTATTTTAGTAACAAAGATGCTCTTCTTAAAAAAAGATTAAAACGCCAAAATATCAATAGTTGTACAAAAAGATTGCTAAAATTTTTATTTTACTTAAATGACCTAATTTTATATATTAGGTTGTTCGAAAAGTCATTTCGTTTTCTTTTTGTGAAAATGAAACACAATTTTTTTAGAGTGTATAAACATTTCATTAAATTATACATTCTCCATTTTGGAAGATGAAATAACTTTCCGAACAACCCAATATATATATATTTGATTTCTTTTATTTGGATGAATAGTTTGAATGATATATTATGCATATAATTTGAACGAATATAATAAGTCGTTCAATAAGTTTCGTCGTTCGATAAAACACATTGAACAGAGTACCGTTCAATATAGTACTATTCGTTTTATCGAACGACAAAACGTTATCGAACAACCTAGTATTTATTATTCTTCGACGATCCTCGAGGATTTTTAATGAAATATTAAGCCGAAAGTTCTAACGTCGTTCGATCCTCTGTTACAGGTTAAAGTGTCCGGGGGTACACAGACCTGTACCACGGAACTCCAGGCAAATTCTTCCACTTCGAGTCAAGGGCACCATTATAAGAGTTACAGCCTTACGGGCCCGAGTGCCAGTCAACTTTCGCAATCGGTACGGGACCGCCTTATGCTCGGATCGCAGAGTTTGCCAAAGCCTGGTAGCCCCGAATTCACGGCATTGTTTGCATCCGCTCATCATCGAGAAAGAGGACCTGGCGCTGGACCAACCAGCTCATCCTTCTCCCCGCGAGTGCTCAAACCGTCGGATGGAAGCCTCAGCGACACATGCAGCAACTACGCAGCGCCCGATCTTCAAGGATATTACACACCCAACAGCCCTTACACCACGTCCTGGATGAGACACAGCAATACCTATACACCAAGTGGACGTTCCCAAGGTACTTTTCTACCTTTGTCACTGACGTCTTTCGTCCTAGAAAAACGTTCAATCGTTGTACGGTAACTGGATAGTTTGCTCGAGATGAGTATTAGTAGAATTCTTGGCAAACTCCTGTAAAGTAACTTTCAACGGTGCACTTTATCCCCGTTTGAAAAATAATTTCCACCGTAACGGTACTCGTAGCAGGTTGTACAGGTGTAAACGTAATTGTTTAATTTTTATTAATTCACGTGTACGCAATGGAAAGATTTACTCGATGCTTGTAATTTCAGGAATGGGTCTCTGCGAAGCCGACAGTGTAGAATCACTGGGTTCGCATCGAGCGAGCTTAACGCACGCTCGTTTGTTAATGCATCAAAGGGACTCCACGGGATCTCCGGCTCCGCCAAGACTCAACAGAAGCAATTCCATTAGGTGAGCTCGTAGCGCGATCCACTTTTTGCACTAGTTTTTCACAATCCTCATACGAAGTCCTTAGAAGTCATTTGCATACGTCTATATGTATAGATGCATGACTAGAGGATGCAAATGTCTCATCATATTTTTTCAATCGATCAGTTTCAGCTTTTTTTCTGATTCTTTATAAATTAACCACTCTATGTCAGCGATTGCTCGTTTACGGTGAAATAACCCAGATCATTTGATGCCGTTCTAGCCATCTGCGGGACAGGACATTCCCAAGGTAGTGCGAAAATCTAGAATACACATTCGTCGAGCCTGTTTTCAATGCATAAGTATTAAAAAAACGAAAAACCCTCTTGGGTGGTAAATACCCTACATGTACACACACCGAGTGACAATTGTTATACGCACTTGAAACACATATACTCCCTGTGTATCTATATCTTTCGAGTTCTTACATTTCTATTCGTCGACTCGATAGCAATTTAGTTCTCAGTAATTGTCTTCAATTTTCTTAGTATCTTGTATTTGTGATTGATGCTTGGCCATACGCATGTTAAAGCTTCTTTACGATTCTACGCACGATGAAAGGAAACGTTTCCACAGATCGCGTATCGTCTCGAGCCGTTTCGTGGATTTTCTTTCTTCTATTGATATTTTTCAAGAATTATTTAATGCGAACAAATGGTTCCCGATAGAAAATGTTTGAAAGCTGATCCGACAATCTTATTTGGTAAACTTCTACTTGAGTAGGAGTTTAATCTGTAGACTCAATCTGTAAGAATATGTATCAAATGTACATCCATCTGGTGATATTCGTAAATCGTCTACGTTTATCGTCTACATCGATTAAAGTAGCAAACCATCTGTTCCCATTGAAAATACTTCTTTTAAATTACTACGAGAAACGCACACGTGAAGTCGCTACGAACAATCTCTACGTCAGTATCAAAATTCCCGTGATCGAAATTCGTTCCGTCGAATCATTTTTGGTAACACGACAATTGTATAGAATCACTTCCAATTCAATCGTTCATAGCTTACGTCTTTTCCTCGATGAAAGTACTCGCGCGAATCGTTCACCAAGACTTCGTTTCCCTTCGTTGTGCCATTATAGAACTGTACGAGTGTATACACGTTCGAGAAAGAAAGATACTCGATTTCTAGACGGAAACTTTCGAATTGATCGTTTAATCGGGAGCCTCTCCCAGATCGATTGATCACGTATACACTCGCCAAGTAGATACACGTGTTCTCGTCGATGTTCCAAACAAACTGAACGCTCAGATGCGAAGAACCGACTTGTCCACTCGTCCGGAATTCTCTCCTCACGCATACATCTATTCGTGGTAAAAGAAAAAAAAAACCCACTGATATCTCTTCGCATCTGGACAATTCTGTTTCGAGAAAACACGTACACAACTATTGCACGATTGTGTGTCAGGATAATCGCGTGTATCTCGCGTGATCGTCCGATTACGTTCTTTCCTCGCGATCGAACAGAACCGCGGGCGTGGCGAGCTGCAATAAATACGTGCAACGAGTGTGTGTGCTTTTTCTATCGTCTCGATGTTGAATCGTTACGCGCGGAGAAGTTCGAACAATATCGACCAAGGTTTCCCGCGTGTTCTCGTTGTTGAACGTCGACGTTAGAGTCAGTCGTCGCCTCGATCGATGCACGTTGAGCGCTTTTTCATTCTTCGAAGATACCGAACAGTTCTAACGACGATCCAGTTGCGACACTCTTTGCATACGGTTACATCGTACCGTTAGAATAACAATGAACCTGTACGCGAACTTGAGATTCAGTCGGGGAACTCTTTGTTCATCTTCGAAGGCATTTTACCATACACTTCCGATATTCTCTATCCATGATTTAGATGGTTGTATCTCTGTTTTCGCAGGTCCACGAAGAGCGAAAAAATGTATCCGTCGATGTTAGCTAGAGGAAGTGGAGCCTCGTCTTCCGTGGGCGAAGAAGTCGGTGTTGGTATAGGAATGGGTGTAGGGGTTGAACCCTATTACAGTGTTCCTGTAGGGTCTACCGGGTGCACGGGACAACATTGGTCCCAACCGACGTCTCCAACGCCTACTCACACTTCTAGGCAACCACCTAATCTTTACCAGCACGTCCACAAGGATGACGATAGTAAGTTTTCATTGTTCTCTTCTTTTTCTTTTGTATTTAAGTTACCCTTGACTGGATTCGTTGTTCAACGATTGTCACCTTGCGATCCACACGGTTGCGACACCTACAGTGCACAGATTTTCGAGCTTGTTGTTGGAAACACTGTGACAAGTGTTGTCACTTGAGGATAGTTTGTAATATCATGCGATTTAATGCGTAAGAAAGAAAGGTGTCGCAGGTGTGAATTGCAATGTGTGGATACGTCTCTTCTTTCTTGTTTCAAAAAGAACGATTCTAAAGAATATTTTCTGTTACATATTACTGCTACCTCGAGGCCAATGTCGAATTTGAAGCATTGGTGAAATAATATCGATTTTTAGTAATTATTTATAGCACTGGCTAGCTCTTGGATTCTCGATGGACCTTGAAGTATATTAAACGTGAGAAGGTTTTCGAGTGTTTCAGAGCGGAGAATAATTGCTCGACCTTAGTTTTCAAGATTTAGCTATTAGAAACTTGATTATGTTACTTCTTGAATCGTTTTACGAGATCGTTACATTTTCGTCCTTAAAACCTCGTGAATCTTGTCTAACAGATATCAATGGTCTTAAAATATGCAACGAATTGAGTTAGGTGTGAGTAAAGTCTGAAGATAATAACGACGAATAAACATTCCTTCTTATCTTCTGATGCATATAACTTTAAAACAAAGGACGAACTCTGTGTCGAAGATAATGACCTTCTCTCTCCAACGTAGTTCAAGGTCATTGAAATCGATACGGTCGTTGGTATTGTAAATACGCTATCTCGATGTTTATTTCGAATTTTTTTCTTTTTTTTTTTTTTTGATACGCAATACCTGGACTGCTGAACGAATCGAGCTGATTGCTATTGCATCACCTCCTGTTGCACATTTAAATACACAAGGACGAACAGAAATATCCTTATGTTTCTAGTGCTGATCACGATTACACATTTATATCCATCGAAGCATAAATGTTACCCGATGTCATGCTACGATTACCATCGTCCTTGCACCGAAATGTTATTTACTTTTAGAATATTGTACACATCGCGTGCAAACACGGTTCACTGATACATCGACTGAACTACCTCTCTTCACGTACAGTTACACGAAACGAAACATACGTACCCTCCATCACACCAGAAACGAAGACGCGTCTCGAAATGTATTAAAAATCCTGAGAATGAACTATACACGATCCACGTGTACGAGAATTTACCAAAACATCCGCAACGTTGCACATTCCAATATTTCCCCAGCACATCCCGGAAGTCGTAACGTTAAATTGCCACTGGTTGCCATCGAATTGCAAAACCCTGGTAGACTCTTCGATTTCTTTCGAAATCACGTTCTTTCGTCTCGTTTTTTTTTTTTTTTATTGCGAGACACCTTGCGAACCAGATCCAATTTGACACAGTTTCACTCCACGTTGCGTTCTCCTTCCCACTATTGATCATTGTTCGAACGAACAGGAGAAAAAGAATTTTGTTTTCTTATTTCTGTCTTCAGTCCACGGTTCCTCTGTATCTTTGGTGTCGACAGCGAGCAGTCTGTACAGTTCGGCCGAGGAGAAACAAGCACACGAGCTGAGGAAATTACGACGAGAACTCGTGGACGCTCAAGAAAAAGTTCATTCGTTGACCAGCCAGCTATCGACAAACGTGAGTACATGTTATACCGATTACCGTAGCGATAAAGCCAATGCCTGACGTGCATTACGAACCTGCTACCGTTTGTTCGCGTTCGGTTCGTATACGTGTTTCGTAATTTATGTACCGGTCTATTAAACTGACGTCACTGTGGTACACAATTGCTTCAAGCGGATCTATCCTATCTTAAGTGAGATAGCTCGTGCTAGACGTAACGTGCCGAGCGAATTGGGTGCAAATGATTAATCATAATTAATCGAACGGGACGACAATTAGCGAACTTACGAGCCAGCCCGGTCGTTGTATCGGTGCGCCACTAACAACGTGGTTCGATCCGGGAAAACCTGTTGCAACAATTTTCTATAGAACACCAACTTATCGTCCTTTATCGTGCCGTGTAACGTTCGCAATTTCCATTATGATTTCTCGACGAATCACGGAATCAACGATAACGTGCAGTACACCGTGCTGCAACGAATGTGAAAGCATCGCCACGCTGAGCGATTAATAACTCCATAGATAATACTTCTTGCGTACGAGATAAGAATTCGAATGGTCTCGAAAGAATGTTATAAACTTACTAACCGTCCGGTTGTAACACAGGCGGACACGGTGATTTAAAAATGTATCGATCGATCGTATTGCATGAAAGTGCATGTCTAGAAAGCCAAGTTGAACCGTTTAGAATAATTTATCATTTTTATTTTTCAATTGTACGTAGATACGGGATAAATTTCATTAAATTTCGGTTGCGTTCTTCGTTGTCACGTGATCGGTCCCGATGGTAGATTTTATCGAACGTTCTTTCTTTTTTTTCTTTTTTTTCTTAAGGACGTGCACACGTGAGGAAATGTTTTCGTGTTATGGTGAAGTATATCGATGAACTGTATTACAAGATGTTTTAAATGTATTAACAAGATAGTAAAAAGATATATTAATACTTTTATGCGATAAGTAAGATAACTGTAATTAAATGAAACATAACTCGAATCGTTAAATAACGTGACGCGAACGTTGATTGAGAAAATCGAGAGAGGACATTGACCCATTAATGCATAAAGATTGTGAGTAACTTTTTATTAACTTTTTTTCTTGAAAATACCATTCCACTCACTGTAGTGAGTCAGATCATCGATCGTCGGAGTACTATTGCTTCGTAGTTGAGCGAATATCTGACGCATGCTTTGCAAAATATTCTCCAGCCTTTTAAAAATCTCAATAATATAAGAATAATGAATTATCCCTGAATGAATTAAAAAATTTCCAAACATGGACAAAAATTTTCGTCCGGATGAAAGTTTCGAGCAACGAATAAACGATACACGACTTTTCGTTTGTTCGCTCGATAAAACTTAAAATATTAATTACGACAAAGAACAAATGAAAATTTAACCGTTCGATCGAACAAATATACGTCGATTCTGGTCGTCGTATTCTAGTCAAGTAAGGTACAAATCTTTGCAAAAACGATAAAATAAACGTAGTCCGAATCTCTTTGTAAATGACCGAGGCAAAATTTTACTCGTGGGTTTATGAAAAATCGATGATTGAGAAAAAAGAGGAACTTAGAAAATTGATAATATATATATATAGAATAGAAAAAGTCACGACGTCTTTTAAAAATATACTATGGAATTTAAAGCAAATTCCTTTGTAAAAACAGTTGAAACCAGCCATTTCGACTGGTTGGTAAATCTAGTGTTGTGAAAAATCGACGATCGAGGAAAAAGAAGAACTTGGAAAATTGATCGTATATATAGGATACAAAAAGTCACGACGTCTTTTAAAAATATACTATGGAATTTAAAGCAAATTTCTTTGTAAAAGCAGTTGGAACAAGTCATTTCGACTGGTTGGTAAATCTAGTGTTGTGAAAAATCGACGATCGAGGAAAAAGAAGAACTTGGAAAATTGATCGTATATATAGGATACAAAAAGTCACGACGTCTTTTAAAAATATACTACGGAATTTAAAGTAAATTTCTATGTAAAAGCAGTCGTGACCAGTGATTTTGGCTGAGCAGTAAAAACTGTTGACCCACCAACCGGTAAATCTAGTGTTAAAGTAATTTCGAACGACCCGCGTTCGTCCCGCTGAAGCGGAAGCGTTCGTGCAGCTGAATGGCTGTTTAACAAGGAAGATCAGTGGCCCGAGCCAATCAGACGCGACGCGGCCGCTCTGGCATCTTGGATCGCCGTGGCGTGGATCGGTAGTCGGTTTACGTTCAGTTTGTGCCGAGACGCGCTACTTCGAACGTCGCTCGTGTCCTTGCACGGATCGTGCGAAACAAACGCTTGGTGTGTTTATACGTCGGTCGATCGGTTCGAACGGCGGTCGTGTACGGTCGTGTACGGTCGTGTGACACAGTGTGAAGCGCGTATTATTACCACGTGAAATTGATTCGTGGTACGTCGACAAAGTCCCCGGGTCACAGTGATAGCCCGAATCGACTGCTCGATCGACGAGCCCGAAACGTGATCTTCCGATGCGGCGAACTGGCTGAAAGAAAAGTAATTGAAATGGAGTCGTTTGTCTGGTTTGATTTTTACGGATCCAGGCGGGTGACTCGATCGCTTTCCGTCGATAACTTATCGTCGTCCACCGACCTTTCTCTTTGTAAACGCTTTATCGTGGATTATACATTACGCTCGTGATACTTCCTAGGTTTGTTTACCATTCTATCCGTTATCTTCCGTGTATCGATATATATAGGAGCCGGATCGAAAGAAAGCTTAGGATCGTTTTTCAAATCGACGACGCGCAATTTTCGAAAATCGACCAACGTAGGATACATTCTCGATTTGTTTCAGGGGAGTATAGGATGAGTAACTTTATTCGTTTGAAAAATATTTCGTAACTCAAATACGATGTAACGTTGTTTTAATCGATATATCGTGAAAGCTTCGAGTAATCGTAAACCTCGTGATATCGTAACATCGATGTTTATACCAGAGTGGGTCTATGATCGTTGTGACCTACGAGAAGGTAATTACAGTGTCTGTAAACGATTTTGGTACAAGGGGTGGAGGGGGGATTTTTTTGTAATAAAACGGTGTCTCTTGTTGCTTGTCAATCTCGAGTGGACCCAGAGTACACGATCAGAACTCGTTAGGGCGCGAGATGTTACGAGCGACGAGTAGAGACGCGAAGAAGAAGCCCATTTCCAGCTGAATCATGGATGTTCGGGGAATAACGAGGTAGACACGCCGAGAGACAGATATTACATTGAAATCGACTCGTTCGAGCGCGTTCTTAATCCTCCTGCTATCGAGCCGCGTAATCGCGATACGATATCGGAAAGTGCATCGCAAATCGATCAAGCTCTGGAGCAAAGCTTGCGCGCCTACCCACATATGCCTGTTTTTTTTTTCGATAGATAACCTTTAATCGATCGTCTTGAGCTCGATACACGGATCGATAGAAACGATACAGAATATCCCACAAGTAACGACAAGGCATAGTTTTATCGATTCGAAACGGTCTTGAGAAATCCAGAGTATGTTGTCGAAGATACAAATTATTTTAAGGTAAAATCTTTTCTCAAATACTTTTCGAAAGTCTATACCAGTAGTGGTTCAATCATAGGATCAAAGATACAAATTATTTTAAGGTAAAATCTTTTCTCAAATACTTTTCGAGAGTCTAAATCAGTATTGGTTTAATCATAGGATCGGTAGAAACGATTCAGAATGTCCCACAGGTTGTGACAAAGCATAGTTTTGACGATTGAAAAGTGTTGAGAAATCCAGAGTATGTTACCAAAGATACGAATTATTTTAAGGTAAAATCTTTTCTCAAATACTTTTTTCAACGTTTAAACCAGTATTGGTTTCTTCGAGAGCAATATACAATTTCGAACTAAAATACACGTTTGATCGAATGCGAACAATAAAAAATCATTAAGAGTTGAATATGTCGGAACGAAATACATAGTAAAGTATAAGAAGTTAGTAATCGTGAATGATGAATTTTTTTGAATTTATACGTATTGCATAATATGTATAAGAAGTTAATAATCGTGAATGATGAATTTTGTTTGAATTTATACGTATTGCATAAAGTAGGTGTTGAGAAATTAGAAAAATATACTTACAATCGAGGATAAATTTACCTTGCAATAATTTCTATCGATTCTTCTTGCTTGAAACGAACAACGGTCGTGCGCGCGAAAAGTTTAAATGAAAATACAAAGAAAGTGGAAAAATTTAACAAAGAACTGAACAATAAATTCTTTTTACTTCGATTTCTTTCAACACGTGTACTCTTACGAGGTTCCATAACGGTCCACAAAGATGGTTTTAGACCGACGCTAATATTTCACAAGCAAGGAAGAATGCTAATTAAACAGGTGCTGGGTTGGTTACGAGTTGTGTCATTTTCCTTTATAAGTTGTATAAACTGCAGTCACGTGTCTTGTGACGATTCTAAACGTACAACGAAACACCTTGTTGCGCAAGAATGGAATTTTCAAACATTTCGCTAGCTCGTCGTATACCCGACAAATCGTTTAACACTCTCGTTCGAATCTCTCGCTTCTTATTCAAAGAAACTTAAAACAATTCGTCACGACAGAGTTAATAAACCAATCGTTCGTTCAACATTGTGAACTTAACGTTAGTTGATACATTTTGCAATGTGTCGTTAGTTGATACATTTTACCACGGGTTTTAACCAAAACCAACTAAACCCTGTCTAAACCAACTAGCGAATATATACATCGGCTAAATTCGCGCCAAGTCTGGGGCACATGCATAATATTAATACCTAGTATACCCAGATCGTCGAAAATACCTCGGAAGTGAAGGAACCCACCCTGTCCCCTCTGAAATTTAACGCTCTCTTGCAGAATAATAGAAGACAGAGTCCATGTTGCAATGTGCAAAACATCACCTCTATACACTCGATAATTGTAGAAATAGAAACAAAATTACCTATCCTAAAACTCGACACCGTACGCACATAGTACAAACGCTGTACTAAACTTGAATTATTCGTATCTCTAAAATCATCGAGTATCTACATCCAATATTCCACATACTATGACAAAAACCTACCCTGAATCACCCTACAAAATCACATTCAAATCGAAGAAGTACACATCGTGCTCCATTTGATTGATTAAGTGCAAATCACTCCATTACGTAGAAGTACCAAATTCTCGTTTCTTCGCGTTCGACTTGCCCTGAAACTCGTTAGAAACAATGCTCACGTTCGACTATAGGTTGACGGAGACAGTTTACACTAGTCTCGTTGCTCGACACGCAGCGCCTCCTTTCGACGTTGTGTTTCGAATAAATTTAAAAAAAAAACCATCGAGTATCTACACCCAATATTTCACATACCACGACAAAAACCTACCCTAAACCACCCTACAAAATCGCGTTCAAATCGAAGAAGTACACATCGTACTCCATTTGACTGTTTAAATGCAAATCACTCCATTACGTAGAAGTACCAAATTCTCGTTTCTTCGCGTTCGACTTGCCCTGAAACTCGTTGGAAACAATGCTCACGTTCAACTATAGGTTGACGGAGACAGTTTACACTAGTCTCGTTGCTCGACACGCAGCGCCTCCTTTCGATGTTGTGTTTCGAATAAATTTAAAAAAAAAACCATCGAGTATCTACACCCAATATTTCACATACCCCGACAACAACTTATTCCGAACCACCCTACAAAATCGCGTTCAAATCGAAGAGGTACACATCGTGCTCCATTTGATCGATTAAATGCAAATCACTCCATTACGTAGAAGTACCAAATTCTCGTTTCTTCGCGTTCGACTTGCCCTGAAACTCGTTGGAAACAATGCTCACGTTCAACTATAGGTTGACGGAGACAGTTTACACTAGTCTCGTTGCTCGACACGCAGCGCCTCCTTTCGACGTCGTGTTTCGAATAAATTGAAAAAAGAAAAAAAAAGAAAAAGAAGCAGAAGAAAATTCGTAGCACGCTTCGACGTCGAGGAGAGGAAACGTAGCCCCGGATCGGCATAAAATTTTCGATATAGCATGCATTGCACCTGGTTCGGAGGAACAAGGGTGAGAGGGAGTGGGGGGCGGCGTATATGGAAGGAAAGAAGCGCGTCGTGGAGATCGTTCCTAGGAAACGAGGGATCTACCGGAGACCCGATCATTTTTGCGCTACTATATGCGACGAGCGTGCAGCATTCCCGGCGCGTACACCTTCGTCCACTATCGTCCTACCTTATTTTCTCCACTTTGTCTTTTTCTCGCGTTTCCGTTTCTGTCATCGGCTGCTGCGAGCCAGGTCGACCGTACGTCACTTGTGCGACCGGTCGACGATACGGCGTGCCGAGCAACGAGGATAACTCTCGCGGACGAGAAAGAACTCCACCGACTCGGAACTCGCGATCTTTCCTTCCACGATGTCCATGTATAGTTATTGACGCCATGTACGGTTCTCGTTATGTCGATCGTCGTGTGAATCGCGGGGATACGCTCTATCCGTTGAAATATGAATGCTAGTTGACGTCGATCGACGATGTCGTTGCACCGTGCCCGGTTGTATTATTAGGTTTGCGTCTTTTCTATCGCGCGATGTACGCAACGTTCACGGATTTTGGGGATTGGGTTCGAACGAGTTTTTTTGGCGATGGAAGGGCTTGGTTTTTTGAATCGGAGGAAAAGAATCTTTGTCTCGAAGAATGGTTTTGAGGGAGATCGAAGAGTTTTGGGTTCGAAGAAAATAAGAATTCTTGTTTTGAAGGATGGATTTTGGGGGATCGAAGGGGTTGGTTAAGAATTGGAAGAAAATGAAAATTCTTGGATCGAAAAATGATTTTTTGAGGAAATCGAAAAGGTCAATTATGTATTAGGAGAAAATAAGAATTCTCATCTTGAAGAATAATTTCAGAGATCAAAGTGGACGATTAGAGGTTAATTATAAATCAAAGGAAAATAAACATTCTCGTTTCGAAACCTCCGTGGAACCTTTGTTTCGAATAGTTCGTGGTTGTACGAAATCATTTTTCATCCACCGAGTGAAATTGAATCGTTCCTTACCATTTTCATATCTATGATATTTATGAAAATTAGAACTTTTGTATTTCTCATTGGATCGTCTAGCACATGTCAACGAACCGGTGAAACTCTCTCGTTGAGAATGAATCGAAACACGACCATCTTCGAACAATTTTTAATTTCGTGCAATTGAAACATTCTTGAAAATCGAACGTACTCTAAATATGGTCGTGCTTGTATGAATTTTCTTGTCCGAATTTTATTATTCCTTCGAACATCTTTTCCTACGTTTTCTCGCTCGTTAGTTCTTCCAATCAAAATGCATACATTTACAGCAACAATATTCCCTAATAAAAACCTCAAGCGATACTTGTTCGAAACTAGAAATATAAACGCACAAATTTTACAGTCATTTATTCATTGACCTTTCGACGAAAATATACGTAAGATATTTTTACTCAAAGGTCGGTGAATAAATGGCTGTTTACACGAATAAGCTCTTCGTGTAGCTTTCTTCTTCCTTATAAATATTCCGAATACATCAAAACCGATTCATAAATATCGAATCTTGAAGACACAACGATAAATAATATTTCCGAGACGTGTTTCGCACGGAAGAAATGGCAGGTTTTTTAAATTTTTTACCCGGTGACCTCAACGAGACCTCCTCGAGTCTCTATCGGGTCGATGTGTATGTAAAAATAAATCGAACAATCGGTCGTTACGACGAACATTATTATGAAATATTGCTGGCAGCTGCGATACGTGGGAAAAGGACTAATTATATCGTTCGAGCGTTTGATGTATATATTGCCATTGTCAGCCCTTTATTCGTAATCAAAATTCCAGTGGACACTTTAAACCGGAAACCGGGCAACAGGTACGAAGGTTCGATAAGTTCGCCCGGAAAGGCGTTGTTTATGGCGCCACGAACAATTTTTACGAAACGATCGCGCAACTTTTCGATCAAAATCGTTCCATTGCAATATTAAATACATTTATTATTCGTGAATCGAAATATTTTATCGTACAAAAAGTATACTCGTACGACGATCATTATTATAAATTAGTTTCTCCCTCGAGAATGATGTATCAATAATTAATACTTTCGATATTTTTTATTCTTGTCTAATATTTCTAATTTTTTTTAAACTCTTTGTATAATTCGTTACACGTACTTCGAAGATCACGATACTCACTGAAAGTATTCTTTCTGCTTAACAAAATCATTTTTTTGTGCAAAAAGTAAAGTTTGTAAATTCGTCGTGTAAAATGGGAACGTAAGGTCGAGTTTCATTCGTCGATTACGCTCTTTGTGTATTTCGTGACACGTGCTTTAAAAATCGTGATAATTATCTATGGATAACCGTGGCAAGATAAGAATTTTAACTTCCGTTTATCGAAATCGTCTTTTGGAAATATACGTAACAGGTTGTTGTAGTTGGTCGCGTGAAATGGAACGAGAAGTCAAGGTCTTCGTGGATCTCCGTAAATATTATCGTTACAAATATCCCTGATAACTCGAATGGTCTCAGAACGTGTACCAGCAGCTGGTCTCGGTGAGTCATCGAACGGTAAAAATTTATGGAAGTGATTATCGGATTCAAGTGACGTGTCTTGACGGATGTTTACATCGTAACAGGAATTGTGCGACACGTTGTAAACGTTCGAGTGGGGATATTTTCGAACGAGCATTTTCTTAACGATCTTCATGAATTAACCATAAAAAAAACACAAAAGAACCATCGAACGTGAACGAAATTCGATTGTAAAGTCTAATCGGTACGACAAATTTCAAGTAATTATTTCGAGTATTCCAAAAGTCACAAAACCTTCAGAAGTACTGCAAAAATAATTATAAATTAAATTTCGAAGCCTCTTATCGTCCATATTCTGATCTCTTCCAATACATCCACTTTGTCAGTTTCTATTATTGAAAAATTTATTTTCGAATATTCATCGACAATCGTGATTACCTCTACGCTACGGTATTTAAAGTAACGTAAAAATTAAACGTACACGCGTACTAGTATCCTTGAAAAGGTTAATATATGCCCTCAAATGGGTTCAAACCTATATACAGCCTAAGTTCGGTAACTCGTGTGATGAATAATACATTTTACCGAATCGAATCCAGGGGATGAAATAAAAGTACATCGGAAATTTTTAATTGCGATAATGTTAGTTATGATATAATTATAATTCATACGTTTAATAATTTTCACATTTTCAAACACTATTTACTATCCTGGACAACGTTGAAATCGATTAGCGGAACGATAATATTTATTCGAAAGAATCGTTTATTTGAAATTGAATTAGTGAGGGTTCCGTGACAACGACAAGTGTACAGCGTATAAAAATGACTTCTCATCGCGTTCGTGATGATTCTTCGTAAAACTCTTCATCGAAGGGTCCGTCGGATGCAACATGTGCCTCTCGTTTCCGCAAAGGTACCACCAACCCCTCGAGATTTACGACACCGACCAACCCCTCGGTTTCAGGATAAAAACTCCAACTCGAATCGTCGAATCGTCGACGATGGAACTCCACGTACCACGCACACACCCCCATGAAAACAACTTATAGTATTCTTCGGAGAGCATTACTCTCTACCGACCCCGCCATTCTGATTTCTCATCGGGTTGCTCGAAAATCGAGAAACGTTCTCCGAGGGGAGGAGATTTCGTAAAATATTGCCAGGGATACTGATGACTGCGTTTGCGGAGTCGGGAACTTTTAAAAAAACCTCTCCCTTTATCGAGTCGGAAGAAATTACTTCGGAGTCTCGCTGGTATACTTCATTCGTACAAAGTAGAGAGAATCACGAGGTAAAATATCGATGATACTTTTCTGCCGAAACATTACTATTTTATTCGTCCGTGTTCCCCGTCGGTACTTTTAAAGTAACTCACTCAAAGATTCTTTCACGAATGAAAATTAATTCAATATTTCTTCTTTTTTTTTTAATATTTTCCACGGTGAAAGATGTTACAGATTGTTTTACGAATGAAAATTAATTCAATATTTCCTTTTTCTTTTTTTTTAATATTTTCCACAGTGAAAGATGTTACAGATTGTTTCACGAGTGGAAATTCAATATTTCTTTTTTTTAAATATTTTCTATGGTGAAAGATGTTATAGATTCTTTCACGAGTGAAAATTAATTCAATATTTCTTTTTTTTGTTTTTAATATTTTCCACAGTGAAAGATGTTACAGATTGTTTCACAAGTGAAAATTAATTCAATATTTCTTTTTTTTTAATATTTTCTTTGGTGAAAGATGTTACAGATTGTTTCACGAGTGGAAATTAATTCAATATTTCCTTTTTCTTTTTTTTTAAATATTTTCTTCGGCGAAAGATCTTACAGATTCTTTCACGAATAAAAATTAATCTAACATTTCGTGTTTTCCTTGCGTAAATACGCTATAATTTTTCTTTTATATATATATTTTTTATAATACCGATTAGAAGAAAGAAAATCGAAAGGAAATTTTCCATCGATGGAGAGAATACTTTGTAAGAGTTGTTACGTATATAATAGTACACCTACACGGGGCATTTGTAAACGGGTCGATTGAGGTACACGATAAGTGTTAGTTCGTTATAATCGCGGCGAATAGTACGCTAGAAGCATGAGACGTTTACTACGAATAACACTCGAACAGTTGGGTGGCTCTTGTTTTCTATGAATAACGCGTACGCAATTAAAGGGATCTTGTTCTGGTTGTTTACGATCGACTTGAAACTATAGCGCTCGTTCCGGCCAGGCGTACCTCTATCGCGTTAGTAATGGAAAATCTGTTATCTCGGCTCATTAATTACAAGAAGAGTTTCGAGATGAACGATAAGCGGCATTGCTGCACCGTCATTGAATATATTGCTGGCCCAGATATAACCACGTTCCTCGTTGTATTAACAATTTTAGCATATGACGCCATTTTTCTCGCAGTGTTCTTGTGCCGCATGATCGTCCAACGCGAGCGTATTTGCAATTAATCGTCGACATAATGCGAGCCACTTACGGCTCTACAAGTTGTACGTAGTTTCCGGTCTGTTCCTCGCTTCTTGTCCCGAGCGAAGTCCTCGGTCCCTAGATAGTATACGAAGTACCGACAACTGGAATCCATTTTGGATCCAAGTTAATCGCTTAATTTGATAAAGCGAAACAGCGCTTGTAACTTATGGTTGTAGCTCGCGAGCTAACAGACGGAATACACGCGAGAGATATTGCCAAAATAAGCGCGTAATATGGTGAAAAGGAAACACTAAAATATGCAACGCATACGTAGGTAATGTTTAAATGGTATCAATTTTTAAATACAATTGTTAAGTTGTACTTTTAAAAAGTAAATATTAAGACAAATCCTTCGCGAGAAAAACGTCGAGAAGGTAACGATGCACATTTCGATGGAATAATTTTTATGAAATAATTAATTAAGAAAAGAAAAAAATTGCTACCATAAATTTGAGAAAAGATACAAGATAATAATGTATTTAGTAACTTTTTCTTTATTACGGAAGCTAAGTCAGCAAAAGTTACATTTAAAATTTACAATTTCGTAAAACGGTCAACTTTCTCGGGGATTAATTTGTAGAAATGAAATAATTAAAGTTTTAAATGATAAATATAATTGAAAAGTAACAAGAATATTGCCAGATGTAAATATCGTTATCTGGAGATTGTTTTTTTTTTCCCCTTTTCAAAACATTATCAATCCTTATCGTAAGGACACAAACCTTCGAGGGAAGTTTAAATATTTTATATTTACTTTAGAGATCTCCTCCTATACGAGACTTAGGATTAAAGTTGAATCGTGTCCCGCCAGCGGATCCGTTACAAAGTGCCTCGGCTATTATGCCCCCATAACCTAAAAAATTGCACATTATGCAATCTTAACGAAACGCCTCACTCTTACGCTCTTATAACCTAAAAATTGCACATTATGCAATCTTTGTAAAACGCCTCGATCTTGCACTCTAGTAACCTCAAAAATTATACGATCGTTATAAAATGCCTCGGTCTTATGCTCTCGTAACCCCAAAAATTACATATTACACAATCATTACGAAACGGCTCAATCTTATGCTCTGATACCTTAAAAAAAATTAAAAATTGTACAATTATTAATATTAAATATCTCGTAAACAATCGCGCGTTGATATACTCGAGCGAATCACGGATCAGCCATCTTTCGATCCTTCGTCTTACCATCGAGTAGACAACCACCATCGAATAATCATCCACTATCGAGTTTAATTAAAATCGACGCGTAACACTTGACGCTCATCTCTCGTAAATACTGAAGTACGGTTCGCCATCTTGTATCTGTTTTCGAAGTAGAAAACTCTCGGTTAATGGCTCTCGTAACATCAAAACTTAATTACACAATCTTTACGAAATGTCTCAATCGTATGCTCTCATAGTTCTCAAAAACTTAAAAACTGTACAATCTTTATTATTAAATGTCTCAAATGCGCAAATTTTTTACCTACGGTCAAGTAAACATCCACCATCGACATTCACAATTGAATAAAATCAAGAAGACATCTACCATCGAGTAGAAATCCATAACCAAGTACACGTGCACCATCGAGTAGAAATTCACAATCAAGTGGACATCCACCATCGAGTAAACATTCATGTTCGAGTAGAAATCCACAATCGAGTAGACATTTATCATCGAATAGAAATCCATAATCAAGTAGATGTTCACCATCGAGTAGAAATTCACAATCAAGTGGACATCCACCATCGAGTAAACATTCATGTTCGAGTAGAAATCCACAATCGAGTAGACATTTACCATCGAATAGAAATCCATAATCAAATAGACATCCAGCATCGAGTAGAAATCCACAATCGAGTAGACATCTACCATCGAATAGAAATCCATAATCAAATAGACATCCAGCATCGAGTAAGCATCCACAATCGAATAATCATCCAGCATCTAGTTTAAATAAAATCGTCACGATTTCCTCGCAAACCGAGGTAGCACGGTTCGTCATCTTTCATCCGTTTTCGAACCAGGAAATTTCCAGTTACCATCCGCGTCGATGCCGGGTTAACGTTTCGATCCGCTTAGATCACTGTTGTTCGCAATGAACGCCATCGGTCCGCAACCGCGTATGAAAATCTTCCCATTTACAAACGGTGTTACCTCGTAGACGATCCTAGCTACGTATCCCGCCTCGTATTCTTTCCTAACCCTGTTTTTTCGCAGCCATAATTATGTGACGCATACATTTGCAGTCATTAACCACACCCGTTACGCGATGCTGCGGAGACCACGAGCGATGCCTCGGAACATCTGTCGGCTCGTTTCTATCGTTTGGTCTTTTTGTCGTGTTGCGTCGCCCGGTGTATCGTCGTACTTGTTCCACGTTACAATTGAAGAAAAAATGTTCATTCCAGCCGCGACACCATTGTCTCGTGATACGTTACGTTCGAGTACGGATACCTCATCGATCGATTTTTCGAAGTCCCTTCGTTCGCGTCGCGGTGAACAATTAATATTTATTACCATTATTGCGTCTTATTAAAAATCATTAGTCTTCGTTAAAAATTAATGGGGAGTCGTTTGTCGCGTGGCGGGTACGTACCCTCTTGTGCGCGCGAGCCACGCGCGTCTGGCCACGGATTTTTACAAGCGCGCGCGCGTAACGCGTAACGTCGTCGCGCGGAAATAAATTAAACGCCTCTCCTCCCGAGCAAATATCATTAAACAGGCTTCTGCTCTATGAAACTTAATTTCTGCACGAGCGCGGCGGTAGCACCAGTAGCTGGCTGCTACGCGGCCCCGTTTCACACCGTCCTTTATTTACATTCGGTCGCGTATAATCGTCCCCACTGTCGTCTTATTTTGCATATCCACGAACGCGATTTCTTCGAATATACTTCCTTTTTCTCGCGTTGATACTACGTTGGTTTATTACCAAAGCCGGGTCTATCAAGCTTGGTTGTGCCACACCTGGATCATTTGAGACCCAGAGAGACTCGCACTCCATAATTATATTGGTACCTTCTTTTTAATTAAGAAAAGTACGTTAAAATAGTGGACTTGAAATTTTCCTTCGAAGTATCTAAACGAGCCCGGTCGAGTTACACGGGTCTCTTTGGACCCGGACCTGATCGTTTATATAAGTATTTTTTCGCGTTAATAGTCCATTGGTTTATTACCAGAGCCACTTGGGTCTTTTAAGCTTGGTTGTGCCACACCTGGGTCATTTGGGATCCAGAGAGACTCGCACTCCATAATTATATCGGTGCCTTTTTTTAAGTAAGAAAAGTACGTAAAAAATGATGGACTTGAAATTTTCCTTTGAAATATCTAAGCGAGCCAGGTCGAGTTACACGGGTCTCTTTGGACCCGGACCTGATCGTTTATATAAGTATTTTTTCGCGTTAATAGTCCATTGGTTTATTACCAGAGCCACTTGGGTCTTTTAAGTTTGGTTGTGCCACACCTGGGTCATTTGGGATCCAGAGAGACTCCCACTCCATAATTATATCGGTGCCTTCTTTTTTTAAATTAAGAAAAATACGTTAAGCTAGTGGATTTGAAATTTTCCTTTGAAGCATCTGAGCGATCCAGGTCGAGTTACACGGGTCTCTTTAGACCCGGACCTGATCGTTTACATAAGTATTTTTTCACGTTGATACTCCGTTGGTTTATTCCCAAAGCCACTTGGGTTTTTTAAGCTCGGTTGTGCCACACCTGGCTCATTTGAGACTCAAAGAGACTTGCATTGCATAATTGTACCCTTAGCTTCTTTAAACAATAAAAAAAAGTACGATAAAATAGTGGAATCTTCCTTTAAAATATCTAAGCGAGCGTGGTCGAGTTACGGGTCCCTTTGGACCCAGATTCCCTCCCGGGGTCGCTTAACTCGCTGGTACTTCGAAAGTTAAACGCATCGATTTGTTCTTAACGATGTATGCGAGTATTTTGTCAAGATAAAAACAAACGACACTTTCCAGAGACGCAAATCCTCAATTTGCGTAATTTTCGGCATTTTTATTTTTCGCGTTACAAAATAATACTCACCGGGGGAACAAATGATCCAAGATTGCAACCTCTCCCGGAGGTAATAACATTCGAGATATTTTATTATAATGGCGTTCCATACCAGCTATTATTACCACGTTGGACAAATTTTATTTTAAACGCTACCTTCGTACGGGCGGAATAACTGCAGTCGTTTAAATATTCATCAAGGTGCAATTGACTCGAATTATAAACGAAAAAAGATTTGATAAACGGATGAGTATAAATCATTGCTTAATTTCATATTGTACATACTTTTTAATCACGTTGAGGAATCGAGCAATAATCTGTATTCACCTTTTTCTTAATTTCTCATTTCACATATTAAATATTCTTAAAAATGTTGTATTCCTTACTTCTCGTAGATCTGTTTGAAATTTTCTGTGCCTTCGTTTCTCATATATCTTTTCAAAATTTAAATTTTCCATTTCGTATTTCCTACGTTAAACACAAAGATAAAAATGTTAAAAACTAATTTGGTTTCGATACGTTGTTTCTTTCCATTTATCGCATATTCTCTTTTAATTTCTTATTTCTTGTATAATATAAATAGATACAATAGAAAGAACACAAAGGGTGACAACCCCGTTTGAAACAGTAACCTTCGAGCAACGTTATACGAGGAGTAACAGAGTGGTTCGGTGCACTCCGTAGTGCGTACGTGTCGCTTCGTGGCGCGCAGAAAATGAAAAAAATTACCGGGTATACAGCATCCTTGGTACGTTCGTCATTCGCGAAGGCAACCTCGAAACACACGCGTGTTATTTATGAAACGGGCCATCGATTGTGTTACTCGAGGCGTCCCGTTCAAGTCGTACCGAAGAACTCGTCGGTCGTGCACCGCAAGCGGCGCCACGAATAATGAGCGTTTCCATACGTTTTATTGATATTCCATTGACAAACCATTGGCACCCAGGGGCGTATATCTCGTGTATCCTGCACGACTTCATGAACTTGCCACGAAAGACAGCGTACACAGACCGCGTGGGAGTTCCGTTAATCCGTAGGAACCGAGTGAGCCTCCACTGGCGCAGGAAGTCATAAACTCTAATTGTTACCATTGTTCTTTATCGAGCGGATGACTGCTAATCCTTCGACGTACAACAACCACGCCTTTGATCCTTCGAACGTGAAAATCGCGACTTAGTCACTTTTCGATGATTTTACGAAGGATAATTTTGTTACGTTGACTGTTGCAGTAGTAGCTCGTTCGCAATGTGTAAAAAATTAACAGTGGAAAAATTGAACAAAGAGCATGATTTTTTTTTTTGCAATTTTCGTTTAAACGTGAATTTAAGATCTGAGAAGAGAAAGTGAACATGATTATTAGTGGTAATTAATGTACATGCTCTGGGAAGTCTAACGAATTTGCCTCGAATGATGTTAATTAATGCAGAATTTTGCAAGCAGTTTCTCGAGTGTGCGGTTTTAATAGCGTCGGGATGTTTCATTGAGAATTAGTTTTACGTTGATGAGCGCGAGTCTTGCCCGATTGTATCGAGCGTAAAATATTTACGATGTTCGTGGAAATTTGAAACGAGTTTGAAAAAAAAGGCAGGAGAATTATTGCTCCCCGACGACGAGAAAGAAAGGTTACCTCCTGATTACTCCGGACTTCCGGTTGGCGAGTGTCACTCGGGAAACACCTATTTCCGTGGAAGATAAGATTCTTCGGTGTTGTTTAACAAACGGAAAATCACGATAAAGAAAAATTCTCGCACTAATCGAAAGTGAAACAAAGATTCCAGCGCGAAGTAAAATTTCTCGTAACAAAGTAGAGAACAAATAACGAAAGAATTGTTCGATAAAAATTGCAATCTGAATTACGTTTCACGTTGAACGATGAAGAGTTTAGTTTCTAGAAAAGATGTTTCGATAGATTGTTTGCTCTTGTAGCGAAAATCCACGGTAAAAAGAATGGAGGAAAAATTAGTATAATTATAAAATATACAATCCATGTTTTATTTAAGTAAAATACATAGATATTCGTTACTAAAATGAAGAAAATAATAGAAGCTTGTTTCACGTAGAACGAATAAGAGTTTAATTTCTAGAAAAGATTTTTCGTTAGATTGTTTGCTCTTGTAGCGTAAAATCCACGGTAAAAAGAATGGAGGAAAAATTAGTATAATTATAAAATAAACAATCCATGTTTTATTTAAGTAAAATACATAGATATTCGTTACTAAAATGAAGAAAATAATAGAAGCTTGTTTCACGTAGAACGAATAAGAGTTTAATTTCTAGAAAAGATTTTTGGTTAGATTGTTTGCTCTTGTAGCGTAAAATCCACGGTAAAAAGAATGGAGGAAAAATTAGTATAATTATAAAATATACAATCCATGTTTTATTTAAGTAAAATACATAGATATTCGTTACTAAAATGAAGAAAATAATAGAAGCTTGTTTCACGTTGATCGATGAAGATTTTAGTCTCTAGAAAAGATTTTTCGATAGATTGTTTGCTCTTATAGCGTAAAATCCACGGTGAAAAGAATGGAGGAAAAATTAGTATAATTATAAAATACACAATCGATTTTTTATTTAAGTAAAATACATAGATATTGATTATTAAAATGAAGAAAATAATAGAAGTTTGTTCGAATAACTTTCAGAGCAAATTTATTTAATTGGATAGAATTTTTATTCGTCCAACTTTATCCTACGAAGAAAATGTAGTCGTACGCCAATGGGTCGAAGGGTCCGGCCCGGATCCTGCAGGCTCTTCTGACAAGAATGTATCAGCTCGGCTTTTATCGATGTTTTCCTTCCGTCAAGGCAGCCTGGATTTCTTCTTTTCCCTCAGGTCGCCCACCTTCGGTCAGTTTAAGCTCGTTTCTTTCTTTAGGGTCAGACCAAACTGCCGATGAATTAGCCATTTTGCAATGGTGCGAGAAACTTATTTTCATACGCTCCAAATATCTTCCGTACGTAATAAAACAACCTCTAACAAACCTTTTTATCGATACAAACGATATTGTGTTCACTTAAAGATTTCGAAAAACAGAGTCTAAATTCGCGAAATAAATTTACAAAAATTTGTCAATAACAAACAAGAAGAACTTACACCACCAGTATTCTTATTAAACTCAAAGGATAATTATTCCCATATTCGTTATGCACTTAATTAGCTCCCCAGTTCTCTATACGTATACACAACTACAATCGTAGTATAATTTGTTAAATAAACTATTTCATCTTCCTCTTGGAAAATTAATTACAAGTTTGTCGAACGTATTATTCGAACGTGTCGTAATGTATCTTGTGTGAACAGTTCGAGAATTCACGTTGCTTTCGAAAACAGAGTAGTCTTCCACTTTGGACATTAAACAAACTGTAACAGATGGAGGAAGGGAGAAAATGGTACATGCAAAATAAACCATCTCGTATCCGTGGTAGACTAAACAGTGTTCAGGTGCACTGCTTTGGCCGTGTCTTTGATGGACTCTGCGAAATGGTTGGTTGGGGCTGGCTGTCGAAAATGGTCGGTGAAATATCCTCGTTGATCCTCGAGTTCCTTTCGTACCCTCTGAAGCGCATTTTGGGCTCGATAGCCAGTAATTACGAGAAACCACTGACAAAGAATTCGTCCGTTTTTCGTCACTCGCTGCATCGTGTAATGATTGTCCGTGAACTCGCGAAGGAACCTCGAGAATACACGACGAACACGATCAACGATGAACGCGAATGGGATGTTAAACGCTGTTAAATCGTTGTCGAGGGCATTCCCCGAATTTTTAGCGATCGTTCGGACAACGAAAATCGTTTTTCTGTAACGTACGTTACGACAGCTTCCTACGTAACGCAGGATACAGTGACACTTTTCTGCAAATCGAAAAGAAACGATTTGTCTGTATAAAAATTTTAAATAACGAAGAAAGATTGAACAACTTTTTACATTCTCGAATAAAAATTAGAATTTGAATCGTACAAATTTAATTCTCCGGTCGAACGAAACTTCAAATGTAAACTTTCGCGAAATTGCTCCCTAGTGGAATATAATCAAAAAGATGTAAAAATTTCGATTATTTATTACAATAAACGGAGAATACAATGTAATTACAAAAAGAGAAGTAACAAAAAGAGTAATTGCCCTATAAAAAGATTTTGTAAATAAATTTCAGTTCGTATATGAATTAAGTTATGGTAATAATAGTAGAAGAATAGTATTATTAAGTTACAATAATAATAGTAGAAGAATGCTATTATTAAGTTACAATAATAATAATGGAAGAATACTATTATTAAGTTACAATAATAATAGTAAAAGAATGCTATTATTAAGTTACAATAATAATAGTGGAAGAATACTATTATTAAGTTACAATAATAATAGTAGAAGAATGCTATTATCAAGTTACAATAATAATAGTAAGAATTTCAGTTCATACAATAATTTTCATCATTTGGGCTTTTCTGGAACTAAAGACGATGAAATTTATGAATAATTTATCGAACGAGTTATTTATCAATATCGCGACGACATTTTTGAAACGGCTGGGTGAGTCGATGCAAATTCTTGTCAGTTTACTTCGGTTGCGAATAGATCTCGCATCGTTTGCGATTCACGAACGGAGCTTCGGTGCCTCGGCAGACACGCATTGTCCTCGATCATACGGTGAGCTATGCAATAAATCGTTGCGAAAAGAAAATGTCCCGGGGACAGAAGGTTACTTTGGCATCGTACGAACGATGATAAACGAGAAGCTGCGATTCGTGACATGTCGTGAACGAGAGGCGGTTCGATCAACTCTAACGAGGGGAGGACCAGAAGTCAAAACGCGCTTTCTTGGCGAGCGGTATTCTTCGTGTTGCGTATCTCGAAGAACTGTTTTCAAATGCACCGCCCTTTTTCATTCGAAGTGCTCGTTTTTTTCTTTTTTTTAAGTAAACGATATTCAAGATCTCGAAGTCCCGAACGTTGAACATTAGCGAAGAAATTTAAATATTACCATTCTTCGAGCGGTGAATATTCAAATTCTTTTTACAATTAAGATTCGAACACGATTTTTTGACTCTGCGCGGAGTAAGTTAATTCTGCACGATACTGTTTTTTAAACTCGAGGACAACTTGTGTCGATGAAGTATGCAATTTCTACCAAAGTTTACTATACATTTTATCGTAAATTTGTACATTTATTATTCCTCGTGAGAACATTGTCAATCGATTGGCGAGGTTTTCCCGTTTAAAATGAGTCCAAACACGACCTCCCTCGGACTACTTTTAATTATACACGATCCAAACATTTTTGAAAATTAACTTATAAATAAAAGTAATCGGAATTGTATCGTGTTTGGACTCGTTTTCATCGGGAAAGCCTCGCCAATTCATCGGTGATATTTTCGTAAAGATATGAGAATAATATCGGTAAGTATAAAAATTAAGGAATGTTATTTTATTCTCGTTCACTTTCGACGTGTTTCATTCTCTTTCGAAATAAAAAAAGATCGATTCCTGAAACGAAAACTCGACCTTCCCCGCATAACTGAAATACAAAGAACTCGATCTTTTTACAGTTAACCGAGAGTATTTATTCTTAATTGTTTAATACCGTTCAAGGTACGAGACTTCGAAATATTTAGAAAACTAATTTATTTAGAAAACTAATTTATTTATAAAACTAATTTTCGTATCTACTGAAAAGACCGACGTCCCTTAAACAACGCACAGAGACGTGCAATTTATTGTACGATAGGTTAAAAATACGCGTTTCAATTTCTGAACCGTTCCTCGTAACAACCACGACCGTAGACGCGAAGTTCGAATAGGTGAGGAATAGGAGAGAGAATTTTCTTGAATAATATGTTAGGAGTAGATAAATCGCGGTTGAATTACTGCAACCGAATCTTGATGTCCGTGAATTACTCACGAGTGACAGGAACATTGGACTCGCGCCATCGATTCGAAATCATTCGCTAAATCATAAGTAATATCGTAAAAGCGATCGCTCGCGATGAAGATCGTAAAAGTATCTATTTGACGTCACGTGAACCGTAATTCGGGTTTATGGTATTGAGAAGACAGGCGCGTAAAACGAGCTCGCGTTTTAAATTGATGGTTTATAATAAATGCGGCGACGTAACGTATAAATTTTTGACGGACGATCGATGACATTTAAACTGTTGCATGAAGAACACGTGTCTAGCTATTTTTGAAAGTATACATTATCCTTAACGGATCTAAAATTTTACGAAAATTACCGCGATTAACGATTTGCGTATTATTTATGTAAATTTCACAGCTCTCTAGCATTTTAATGGAAGCGGCATTTTGTAATTTTTAAAAGCAGTTTTTCGAATCGAATATGAATTTTACGAATGGGATTTAGTTTGTTTCAAAGTCTAGCTGAATAGAAAATGTACATTATAAATGAATTATAAATAAGATTGCTATAGAAATTTTATCGAGGATAAATTATTGTAATTTTACGCTTAATGTGATAAATTACGATAAAATTATAAAATGAAACATTTGTAAAAGGTGTTGTTCCTATCAAATCCTGATTTACAATTTGGATATATTTGCTTCCGGAGCGAATGAAGCTTTAATTAACGTTCGAACAAATAAACTAGCCCGTGAATTACGCAAGAGTTAATTAATCTTTTATGATTAATTAGTCGACCGGTTTGCGAGCACCGAGGTACAACAACTTTAATCAATGCTTAACTCTTCGTCCGTTAAAAAGAATGCGTATACAATATTTATTTAGGTCATTCTCGTTAAAGAAAATTAGGATTGAATGCCTCCTAAAAATACGATATTTTCGAATATCGAAGACCAACGAATCTGATTGAATATTCAATTTTAATACATTTGTACTATACTCGTAAAATTTCCAAGGAACGTATATTTCTTTCGAATATATTGTTACTACTAAAACTGAGGAATACTTAAAAAAGAATTCATTCAACTTCTGTTGGAAGAGTACATTGACAAATTTTAAAAAACAAATACTTTTTTCAAATACTGTATTTCCATCTTAACTCAACCTTACTATTCCTTTTCAGTTTGTTAAAAATTCAACAATTGATAACCATTCGTTCCAAAAACAAGATCGGTTGAAATTCATATCCGAATAACAGTTTCGAATAATAAATAAAAAATAAACCACCTTTCTTGTATTACTCATCGAATCGAAATCAGAGTTCGAATTTGTTCGAAATGATTCTTATTGATGTGTGTTCTTCGAATAAAATTCTCCCCCACTCTTTGAGCGTGAAGGCCTTCCTTCGATGAATATTCGTTTTCGTAACAATGATTGTGTCACTCGTTTGATAAAACAAAAGAAAAAAATTCTCCGAATTTCTCAATCTCCCTCGGTGGATGCAAAACCTATTGCATCTCCCTCAATGGATGCATACCAATCCTCCTCTACCAACCTCCAATCCTCCACTACAAACCTCCAATCCTCCACTACCAAACGACCAATCCTCCACTACCAAACGACCAATCCTCCACTACCAAACGACCAATCCTCCACTACCAAACGACCAATCCTCCACCATGGAACGACCGATCCCCGTCCCTGGACATCAATATCGAATGATGAGAAACGAGCAGGATCCATGATTCGTGTTTCGCGAAGAGGAGCGTCCAATTCCGTTGGTCCTTCATCGGGATTCAAATAGGTGAAGCACGTCGGTCTCGTCAACGTTGACGACGGCCAGCGGTAACAATAAGTGTGACAATAATAATAATTCATCGTCCCCGTCGTCCGTGGGTTTAATTCATCAAGTTGCGCGTGCACACGCTAGGAATGGGCAAAGGCTCCGTGGAGGCGCAGGGAAGAAGACCCCGGGACTTGATTGAAGCCAACTGGCCGGCCAATCCCGTACTCCGCCTTATTAAAACTCGTACCGTTGTTTTGTCTTTTGTCTCTTCTTTTAATGCCCGGCATTAACTAGCCGCCTCGAACCCGCACGTCCGTCTTTGTAACCATTTCTTTCGAGCTCCCTTCGGCTCGCTTCTCTCTGCTTCTTACCTTTTTGTCCCCGTGCTGAAACGAGGAGAGAAGATCCCTCGATCGAGGCTCCTCGCTCGTTGGTAGATCATACAGTGGATAATGTTAAGGAGGTTTTCTCACTTTGGCTCGTCTCGCGGAATTGATCGTCTTTGAGAATTAAATAACAAGTGTTTTTGATCTTTCCTGTGCAAGTTCGTTCAATGACGATTCAGATATCTGATAAATGATAAACGTAGTTTATTTACGGTTCATCTTCTTGTGGACAAAATTCTTGGAGATGAATAGGTCAAAGGGTTTAGTAAATTTTTGAACGAGAATCGTGTGTTTTTCGATCTTTCGAGGACAAGTTCGTTTAATGGCGGTTGAGATATCTGATAAATGATAAAGGTAGTTTATTTACGATTTATCTTGTGGAAAAAATTGTTGGGGATGAATAGGTCAGAGGGCTTGGTAAATTTTTGAACGACAATCGTGTGTTTTTCGATCTTTCGAGGACAAGTTCGTTTAATAGCGATTGAAATATCTGATAAATAATAAAGGTAGTTTATTTACGATTTATCTTGTGGAAAAAATTGTTGGGGATGAATAGGTCAGAGGGCTTGGTAAATTTTTGAACGAGAATCGTGTGTTTTTCGATCTTTCGAGGACAAGTTCGTTTAATAGCGATTGAAATATCTGATAAATAATAAAGGTAGTTTATTTACGGTTTATCTTCTTGTGGAAAAAATTGTTGGAGTTGAATAGGTCAGAGGGCTTGCTAAATTCTTAAACGAGAATCGTGTGTTTCTTGACTTTCGAGTTTAGGTTCAGTGACGACTGAAATACTGCAGTAATAAATAATAAAAATAGGTCGAAAACGTTTACGTAGAGCTTATCCTTATCTGAAAAAAATCTGAAAGATAAAGAAGTATGAGCACAGTGCGTGCTAAAACTTAAAAGATATATTTCAGAAAGAGTTAATAAATATAAAAATTAACAATCGTATCGACGATATCTTCCTAACCTTAGTGTAGAATTTTTCGACATGGTTGGTAAAGATATGAAAATCAATAAATTTAAAATTAATATTATATTAACTGTGAAAATATCTAACGTAGATTAATACTTCAATCTTAACTTAGATTATAACTTTAAACTGTAGATTGTTAGATTTTGATTATATGTATCTTTACAAGGTTGAATTTATAAAAAAATCTCTTCTAATTAATCCTTGAGTACGGTTTCCGTTCAACGATATCTATTATTAGAGCTTACAACCGACTCTTTCGTTACATCCATAATGACTTCTATTTCGTTCGAGCTTACCATCATCGAAGAATAAAATTGATCGTGGAGTGTTTGATTGCAGCTTTGAGAAGAATCTTTCAACGCGGTAAACAAATATTTCCTTCTCCACGGTGATTGATTCACCGTGTTACGCAACAAATAAATATTGAAATTCTAGAAAAACAAATAGAAATTCGTATGCACCGTGTTATTGAAAATCATGAGACGTTTGTTAAAAGTATCGCCCGGAGAATATTGATGCCGCGAATTCTATTCGAGACGCGGGAAAGGCAATTGTTGTAACACTAACGAATCTGCATAATAAAAAATTTACATTATGCAAACGAACGCATTATCCAGTGCATCGGCGGGCATACGAGAAGCACAAATACGTGTCTCCATTCGCGTAAATATTTTCCGAGTTACACAATTATTTTTTTGTCGTCGATGACGCGGCCCCCACATGGCGGCGTGCCATTGGTCTGACGGATCTTGTAAAATGCCGCTGATTTAATTACGCAGAGATTCGTACGCCACGGGGCACTAATTTTCGAACAGATACCACCGTAACCGTGGCTACCCATTAAATCACCGATCGCTCGCATTTCCTTGAAAATGGATCACTCCGCAATTACCACCACCGTACCAACGCGTTGGATACGGAGTAAAGTGCTTCGTAATACGCAATCGTTCTCCCGTGGAACGAATGCGAATTCTTTTACGCGAGATTGATACCGCACTTTGTCGATCTCTATTTCAAGGGATTTTTTTCCACGGATTAAAGTTTCGGAGCAGAAATGCTCCGATTGTCGGTACAGAACGATAGAAATATTTTTTCCCAAGTGTACACGTTGCAAATAAAATGCAAACGTCTCGGTTATTGACGCATTTCTTTAACGTTTCTCGTTTTGGATAGTAGACAATTTTTGATACTTGTCACTTTGGACGATCGTGGACAATTTTTGATACTTGGCATTTTAGACGATTGTAGTCAATTTTTAATAGTTGTAATTTTGAGCGGCAGTAGATAATTTTTGATACTTGCCACTTTGGATGATAGTAGACAATTTTTGATACTTGGCATTTTGGACGATAGTAGACAATTTTTGATACTTTTCACTTTGGACGATAGTAGACAATTTTTGATACTTGGCATTTTGGACGATAGTAGACAATCTTTGATACTTCTCACTTTGGACGATAGTAGACAATTTTTTATACTTGTCACCTTGGACGATAGTAGACAATTTTTGATACTTGTCACTTTGGACAATAGTAGACAATTTTTGATACTTGTCACTTTGGACAATAGTAGACAATTTTTTATACTTGTCACTTTGGACAATAGTAGTCAATTTTTGACACTATTTTACCCCTCTATTACAATACGAAAGAGAAGCATTTTCAAAATAGAAATTATTTACTAAAAATTACACTTTTATAATTAAATTCTTAAAGAAGTATCAATATCGGAATAGATACTCCATCGTAAGTACCTCAATCGTCACCGAATGAACGTACAAACGTACACATGTACAAAACGTAATAAAAAACACAATAATCGTTATCTATTTATAAAATTGAAACCAAACTACCAGAGGATCGCCATCTTTAATCTACGTGTAAGCTTCTCAATTAATCGTTTACCAATTTCCTTACCTTATTGTGTCAGGAATAATAAACCGAAGCAAAAAATAATTAAAAAAGAAAAAAGAACACAATATTCCCGATCGAACTGTAAAGATACATCGATAGTGTCGACGAGCGAATTCCACCCTCTTGTGCATCGACAACCTTAAACTGAAGGTCGAAACGTCAACGCGCGAAATCGCAACAACAATTGTCGATTTCTCCCGGCGTGTACGTGACGTACGCGCGTAACAAATAAAATCTGATCGATTTTATTATTTAATTAGAGTTTCACGGTCACTGGAATCGCGGAGGGTCGTTACCAATGCGCATAATTACAGATAACCCAAGAAACTCGCGACAGATGATTGCATCGACATCCTTTCCTCATTTGTTCCTCGTTGTTATCGGCAAACGCTTAATGAAGTCGTGAGCGATTACACCATGCGGCTGTTGACCCTGTGTCGATTAATAAAAGAGAGTCTCCTGACCACCCCCCTTACTCCTCCTTCCTCTGTGTCTTGATCGATTAGGACTACCGCGAATACGAGAGCCTCGTGAAGCTCGTGCTACTCTTCTTTTAGGTCTCGCGCGTGATAGGGTTCTCGAAGAGGGATATAATACACTGGATCGAAAAAGTATTCGTACCCTATATCCCGAGGAAATCCACCTAACCTACGAGTTCGACTTCGACGAGACTTCGTGCGCATGTAAAGCACACTGGACCACGTGTGACGTAATTTTTCTGTCGAGCAAGAATCTACCCGAGAGGATAAAATCAAGACTCGAAAATTCATTTCTTCGGTCTTTTAACACAATTTTCTGGGGTTTTTTTTTCACAGTTGAGTGCGATAGAGTAGTAAAAATTGAATATATTTTTACACGAAAATTTTCATTGTCTTTCGATTACGAAGTTGAAACGAGAATGAAAGTCGTCGCAAGCTCTCATTTGTGAGATATAATTTGAAATCGTCTTAAATAGAGCAAAACTTTTTATGTGAAAAGTATTCAACTGTTGTAATTTTGTTTGAAAAAAATTCCAAGAAACGTTGCATTAAAGAAGTAAAGGAAAGATTAAAGTACCTTCGAGACTTGATTTCGTCTATTTAAAGAAATTCACTATGGACAAATTTCTCTGTATATGCACTGTTATTTTCCACGTTCCATTAAAATCAGTCTTACGGGTAAGAAGAATTTCTTTATAATACAGTGCACGCATACTTTTTGGAGCCACTGTAACACACTCGCCGCGTGCTGTTCTTCGGCTGTAGATAGCTATCATCGCGGGAAAAAGTGGTAGGCAATGTTGGAGCTGAACGAACCAACCAACCGGAGAGAGAAAGAGGAGAAACATGGCGGGATGTCGAGTCTTTGTTCGGATTTTGTTTCACGTGGATTCCACACGCGGTTTCCGCTACCAATCGATGATCTCCGGAGCGGAGATCCTTATCGCGGGATCGATTCAAAGATGAACGAAAATATCGTCAATTTCCATAACTTTGACCCCATATTAGTGTCCAAAATGGACAGTATCTGACCAAGTATATTTTCAACCCTTTACACACCTTAACATTCATTTCTTTTTACCTACCAAGGAGTTCTCATTGATTTACAAAATAGATAAAAAGAATTCTAGATCTCAATTGATCAAAGTTTTTTAATGAAGGAAAATTTTATGGCTCGAGAATAACGTGTCTTGTACAATAAAATATACGAAATATTTCGATAAAAGTTACGAACGACACCTCGATATAGGTCGATATACAGCGAAAAATGTCGACGAGCTTTTTCTGTGAACAATTTGTGTACACCTACGGAAAAGAATCAATTTTTATCTCGATGTATTTTAAATCACGAGCAAAAGGGTTAATAGCACCCGAGTAAAGACATGTTTCGGTTACATAGAGGTTCAACTAATAATTGGGACGATTGAGGCCAAACTCGAGTGCAACGTATGACGACAATCAGTTGGTTGCTCTCGATACGAAGAGCTTTCGGTCTCGATTCCAGAAGACGGATTCTGACGCTAGAAATATTCCGTCTAACCTAGAAAAGACACAAGTTGATCCTTCGTAGCGTGTTTATTTCTCTTTGTTCCGGTATTTCATTACGGTAATTAAAATTCTTCGAAACGCAGCACGGAGATAACTCGCGATGTATCTATAATCCAAGTTACCTAGGAGAGGCGTAATTTGCAAACCGTTTATTTGTCTTTCATTCGATATTTCTTCAACGGTCGTAATTAAAATTCTTCGAAACACACCGCGAAGGTTATTCGCGAAGTATCTTCGAAGCGACCTTCCGTGTTCCAATAATACTAGCAAACGATGCATTCTCGCTGGTGGATACACGAGGAATTGTAACCCGTGTAATTCCTCGCTATTGATTATTCAATAGCAGCAAGTATACCGACTGAACATCTGCATCAGATGGTTCGGTTATGTGTTCATCCTTAACGCGAGGTTCGGTATTTAACTCCGTAGAATTTCCAGCGACGACGCGCTATCGAAGCCCAGGAATCTGCAAAAATATTTTTCAGGTATTCAAAGGCGTGTAAAGCTCCAGACTATCTCTGATTATCCACGTTTGAAAAATTACCAAGGAACTCCGTTCTTCTACAAGATTTAGAAGATTTAGAAAAATTATTCCGACCTATTTCTTTGTCACCGAACGTTTCGATTCATTTATTTATCAGCAAGGAAAGAAACTAAACTAAAATTAAATTTAAGAAAAGAAGAACATATTGATTAGTAACAATTTTTGAAAAAACAATCGTCATTGCGTAAATACAGTGACTCGATAGAAATTGAATTCCATTCGAATAATTATTCCTTGGAGAATATTACCATTGTATCTTGCATATTTCCAAAATTATACACCTACCCACCCATCTACACACACACAATGTCAACGCGTAATCTCGAGGCGTTGTGTCATCCGCTTTTGATCTCGGAATCATCTCGCGGTAAAGCAGAACAGTTCCGGTTCGGTCTCGTGAAAAACGAGTAACCAGTCCCCCATTTACTTTCAGTTTTCACACGACGGAAGTAACCACGTACGCGACGCGAACGCGTGCTCGTCGCAGACCGCTTCCGGTTTCGTGATTTTAATTGCGATTAACCAACCGTGTCCCCTTGGGCCGCGGACGCGTGTTATTCGTTCGTGTTTTCTCTTCGTCGCTCTCTTTTCACCTATCGTTGTCCGCACCGATAAGATAATTTGTCATGCGCACGCACCACGTGTGACTACCGCAGTTTTTCTCCGTTCCATCGCCTCCTCCTCTCGAGAATTCCCTATTAACTCGAGGAAGATCCTCGAGGCAGCTGCAACCAGCTACAGGAATTCGCTGCGTAAACGCGAGTAAGAATGCAAGAGGACATTTCCGCCGGTGAACTGAAACTATGGAATTAAACTTCAACGGGTGAAACTTCTTTCCCTGTACGTTCCCTATGGGAATTAATTCTCGGACATTGAATCAATTCAATCATTCGGTACTCACAAGTAACGATCGCTTGCAAGTATTTCCAATTATTGGTTACTTTTCTGTCACGATCAGATTCGTACCAATAATCGAAGATACGCTATTTATTCATTTTACGCACTGTATTTTATATCTCACACTATAGCCAATAATATCTTTATTTGTAAAAATTGGTCCAGTATTTTTCGATCGGATAGAACTTTTTCGATCAGCCCTAAAAGCGTTCAAATGGTAGAATTTGATTCTATAATAATCGACATAACCTTAAAAAATAGTAGCAAGCGTTAAAATGGTAAAATTTGATTGTATAATAATCGACATAACCTTAAAAAATAGTAGCAAGCGTTAAAATGGTAGAATTTGATTCTATAATAATCGACATAACCTTAAAAAATAGTAGCAAGCGTTAAAATGGTAGAATTTGATTATATAATAATCGACATAACCTTAAAAAATAGTAGCAAGCGTTAAAATGGTAGAATTTGATTATATAATAATCGACATAACCTTAAAAAATGGTAGCAAGCGTTAAAATGGTAGAATTTGATTCTATAATAATCGACATAACCTTAAAAAATAGTGGCAAGCACGATAGTCTCTGAGAAACAGCACATAAGCAGTTGTACTTTTTGCATTCTTTCTTTCGATATGAATTTAAGTTTCCGAATTGGGGTGCACCCCGTAGATAGAATATCGTGCGGTAGTGATCCTCTGGTCTGTGCTACGTCGGTCGCCGAAAATTCAAACGAAACCGCGCGAGATTTAAAATCCTCTGAATTCCTAGGAATTATTACACGCGTGAACCATCCAGTCCGTGGTGGTTATGCAACACAATCTCCAACGCAGAATATTCGCGAGACGTCGCGCCAATTAATCCTCATCGAGTAGACGTTTCATCAAGGTCTCGGCGTTTGCCCCACTGGCGACGCATAGTGTTGCAAATTCAGACAAACGAGATCGAAAATCCGCGTACCAACGTTTAATCTTTCTTCGTTATGAAAACGGTGACTGTTTCAGGTCGCAGGATACAATTTTGAAGTCGACGTTTGTATTCGAAGATTCACTTTGTATAATTTCTTGGCGTCTTTGTCGTCGAGGGTTAATTGCAATATACAATTGTCAAAAGGTGACAGAAATATCATCCGTACGATTGAAACAGGATTCGAAGACAAATATAGTACTCTCTTGAGACAGAGTAAAATTAAAAATGATTAAATATTAAATTACACGTGTAATTTAATGCTCGCGAAAATCTCCATCGTCTTCCATATTTTTCTAAATTCTTTTTATTTCTAAATCTCAGTGTATTTCAATTTCCCTGTACCACAGATTGTCAATGTATTCACGACTCTTTTTCTTCGATATCTTTTCTACATTCTCGTTTTTTCCTAAAATCGTTTCTCTCTAAATTTTCTTCGACAATTTTTAAATAATCCGAGTGTCTCGTGTTCCATTGTAAAAACAGCACCAGTTCGAAATTTTTCGAAGGAAACAAGTATATTGAAATTTTTCGAAGGAAACGAATATATTGAAATTTCTCCAATCTCTGTGTTACCCCCTCGTGAAATCGTCTAACGAGAAACCCCAGACCCGATCGGGTTGAAAAAGGAGAAGGCAAACCGTAGGTTGGAAAACGAAGAGCCAACGACGGAAGAAAACTTCCCTAACGATACGACGTTGCGTACAACGGGCGTGACGTATCGACGTCTTTGAAATATTAATATTTATGAGCGTCTTCCTGCAAAGAGAATGCACCTGCATCGCGCGTATGCGTGTCCCCTGCTCGTCGCGACAAAGCTGCGAGCGTCGTGGAACACGCACGGGATTTTTTTTTTCTTTCTTTCTTTTTTTTTTCTTTCTTTTTTACAAAGCATGCGCGCAACGTTTGTTTGTCCTTCTGCGCTATACCTCCTGTCCTCACGACGGTGAATAACCACAGGAATATCCGCGGGCATGGAAAAGTCTGTTTGGATTATTTATAATGCCATGGAAATTGGCCTGGGAGCTTGGGCGCTATCTTGAGACGCGACTGCGTTATTATACCGCTCGCAGGAAGTACCGCGAACGAGTTATGGTGTGTCCCGAACTACTTTGTGCTGCTTTTTCATACAAGGTGTCCCACTAGTCGCGAGCCACGAATTTCGATACGGTCGAAAAGTGGGGAATACGGTACGGTGAAAATGAAAATCGCGACAATTTTCCACCTATCGATTCTCAAAGTTTGGAATCGATTCCAAAGTAAACGTGGATCCGTTGTCTCGGTTAGGGTACACGTTTGCAATGAAAGAAGAGAGATACAAAATTCGAAAAAATGGAAAGTGTACTATTCATTTTATTTTTAATAATACGATGAATAATAGTAGTACAATTTATTTAAAATAAATTTTCCACCTATCGATTCTCAAAGTTTGTAAACGTGGATCCGTTGTCTCGGTTAGGGTACATGTTTGCAATGAAAGAAGAGAGGTACAAAATTCGAAAAAATGGAAAGTATATTATTCATTTTATTTTTAATAACACGATGAATAATAGTAATACAATTTATTTAAAATAAATTTTCCACCTATCGATTTTCAGAGTTTATAAACATGGATCCGTTGTCTCGGTTAGGGTAGACGTTTGCAATGAAAGAAGAGAGGTACAAAATTCGAAAAAATGGAAAGTGTATTATTCATTTTATTTTTAATAATACGATGAATAATCGTAATACAATTTATTTAAAACAAAAGGCATTACGTTGTTCGTAGCTTGTAATGATAATGATATAGTGCAAGTAATAGCAATATTTTACGATTAAATAAAAGAATTCTTCTCCATCGCGTCCTCGATTTTTCTAAAATGCAGGAAGCGTGTAAAATACTCTTTCTTAATATAGTAACAGGAAAAAGAAATTTACAAAATGTATTCACAGGTGATTATAATAATCACTTGGATGAATATTTATGTTTGTCGTATTCAAACTTTTTACATTAGTTCTTTTTTATTTCGAACGAAAGTGCAGTTTTGTAACTTTATCCCATATTTGTATCAATTTGTCTCCATTAGCGTCATTACGTATACCTACAAAAGTGTACTTGAAACACCTCTAAGGGGTGCTTACTACGTATCAGTTCCTCCTTTTATTCGAACTTTATTTAAATTTTGATCATTAAGGTCATTCCTGTCGGGGAATAATAAGTACCGAAAACAAAAAGAATTCCTTTATTTTTTTTTTTTTTCGTAAAAGATATCACTTCGTGAAATAACTGAACACGTTGCTTGCAACGTAGCTAACTCTAAATCGATTCGACAGTAATAAATTGTTCTCTGGTTTTAATGTCTTGCAAAAACTTTAATATCCAGTAATTGAAGATGGTGTAATTTCTCTGACCACGGTGCGTGGCAAACTATAGAAGAATCGGGGTCTACGGTTTCCATGGGAATCTAATTTACATTGTGCACGTCGAATGGATTTAACGAGGCGAAATTGCTTCGCGATTTTCTTTTCCACGATTTCGTTGCACCTGACTAGCCACCCCGGAAGTTTCGGTTCGAAGTTACGTTCACGGTACGAACGGTACGAACACACCATTACGGTCGAACGTAAAATGGTAAATCGTTAAGTCCAGGGGGGATGAACGGGGAGAAGAAAGACGACGCGAGAGATCCAAGTGATCTCTAATTATCGAGACTCGTTGAATATTTTTCGCGTTAACGATGCAATTCGGCGTGATTTTACTACCTTTTTAATGGATACGCATTCGTAATTCAGCCGATATTTATCGCGTCGTGCTTCAACGAAAGAATTCTTTTCGTTGTTCACAGTTCCGAGAACACGTAAAAGGACATCTCCTCCCGTCAGAATGCCACTTCGATTAGTATCACGATCGTTAATCAGTTCTTACGTGATCCAGCAAATTGCATCATTTTTATTTCTCCGCAATGTGCAACCCTGTTTTTCACGCTGCGCACAACGATGCTTCGTGATACACGAATTGATCGAAGAACACGATATTCGGTTCATTTTTCAAATTTTTGTTTTTGTATAGTTATACAAAGTGGGCAAATTTGACCGTTTTGAAAAATTTGTAACTTTTGTACAGTTCAATTATTATTTTTTTCACAGATTATAAAGAATTTTATGAAAATTTATAATGGCTATACCCACTGCAAGAACGGGTTGAAATTATTGAATAATTTTATAAAATTGTATGCATTTTACATCGGTCAGTTCGAGTTGGCCCACCCTGTACAATTTCTAAGTTTCGTCGTCTCGGTGAAATGAATTATTTAGAGAAATAATTTAGAAGTATTCTCTGCTTGGTTTTTCTTCAGAGGTGGTTCCCAAAATTCTATTTCGTTTTCTGCACCTATTACAAAGGTGTGACACGCCAGTGAATAGAGGTAAGACAGTAGTTTTCCACTCCCACTCATTTTCACTTTTTATTAAGGTTAAAGCAAGTGGGGGGCTTCAATAATAGAACTTTCCCCATCGGTTGACTCAATTCTTTCTTCGATCCAATTGCAAGGTTTAAAAATGACTCGGGTGTCCTTAAAATCTAACAAATTTAATTCTCTCGTGTTACCAAACAAAATCTTGGAATTCAGATTCCAGTATCTCGCGCGATCTAATTCGTGTAAAGACGTTCTTCCGATTCGTGATGTCACCTAACCTTGGCTGCTGTGTATTTCTTTTTTTTTTTTCATTTTTTCATTTTTTGTAACGCGTACAATACGCAATCGTACAGAAGCGAAACAGTGAAGATGATGATGATGATTCTGTCTTCGATTTAACTGCAAAGAAGAAACCACTCGAGTGTTCTCGAAAGTTTAAAAATTAACTTCTTTTATATTACCAAAAAAATCTTGGAATTTAGATTCCAGTCCCGTACGATCGCGTAAACACATTCTGATTCACGTTGTCGCCTAGCCTTGGCTGTTGCATGTCTTTTTGCATTCTCACTCTCTTTCATTTTTTACAATGTAAATATAATACGCCATTGAGTACAAGTAAGAGGCTGTAGTTTTCCACTCCCACTTATTTTCACTTTTTTATTAAGGTTAAAGCAAGTGGGGAGTTTCAATAATAGAACTTTCCCCATCGGCCAACACAATTCTTTCTTCGACCCAATTGCAACGTTTAAATATAAACCTAGGTGTCCTGACAGTCTCAAAAATTAAATTTTCTAATCTTACCGAACAAATCTTGGTATTCAGATTCCAGTCTCGCGGCATTCGACCCTGTGAAAACTTCCTTCCGATTCATGGTGTTGCGATCTCTTTCCTTTTCACTGTATTATAATTTATAATACACCATTGAGCACAAGTACGAGAGAGTAGTTTCCCATTTTCATTTTTAATCAAGGTCATGGTAAAACAGACGTCAATTTGATTTGTTTCAAACTTCTTCTTAAAATTACTCAATTGTCAATGGTGTCTTTGCTTACAATATTCATGAACGATTATAAAAATATACAACTAATTTTAGTTTCCCCATCTAACTTGGAAGATACCTATGTAGTCTGATACAAATACAAATACGTTCACCGTTGTAAGTTAGGCTTAACACTATATAAATTCTTTGGGTGAAGAATTGTTTTTAATATCTTACAAATTAGCTTTGCAACTTGAATGTCTCCCAACATACCTTCGTAATTAGAAAAGCAAATACAAGGAGCATTCAATCGTTACAATATCTTTAATTCTAGAAAAGTAATATATTAGAGATACACGATGGGTCGAGAAAGACCCGAGGAATACAAGTAAGGTTAAAAGAAGCGCCTTTTTTTGAAATACCTCAAGATTGTCCGCTACAAATAGCAATACGTTCATCGTCGTTAATTCTAACGTTAAATGTCCTCGAAATCTCCAAAATCGACTTTTCTCTTTCATTAAAAATTTTTGGAATCTAAACTCCACTTTAAAGCCATCCAACCCCGGCGCGAAAGGTCCTTTCGATTCGCAGTGTCGTCTAGCCTCGGTTGTTCCATGTTTTTCCACCATTTCCATTATTCGTCACTTTTTACACAAGTCGTGGTTCGAGTCGGCTCGAACGAATAAAAATCACATTTCTCGCATCGTGCGGAACACTTCGTTAAGTTTCTATGGAGCGGTGGTACACGCGCGGTGGCTACCGCATCACATTATGCTAATCGTTACCATTTAAAGAGGTGAATTATCGTAACGTGACTCCGCCGTGTGGATTCGTAAGCATATAATGTGAATCGGTCGGTATAATTCGTTGGTCTCGATAGGTCGGATTGGTAACCCGTGAGGTAACGGGAAGAATTTAGGATGGGCCGAGTCTGGTAAACGTTCACGGTTGCAGAAATAGTGGTGGAATCGTTGCGTCTAATGCCACAGGAACTGGTTTGTCTTTAAACGGTTACGAGTTTTATTACAGTAGATATAAATTCTGTCCGCGTGCATAAATTACCCTTGATGCTCGCGAACGGAACGAAAGTATCTTTACCCTGCTCGGAGATTAATCGAGGACATCTTCTTGTACAATCGTTTCACGAATCACGGGTTCACAATTGGTGAAACTCCGTTTACCGAGAAAGCTTCGTTCCGTATCGAAAAGAGGGGGTAATTTCGATCGCGCGAAACGATGCTGAATGGTAACTCGAAATTAATGACAATATTTTACGAAGCTTCCGAGTAATTAAGTCAACAGATTGTTACGGAATTTTGTATTGTTTTCTTTTGCGAAATTGAAAATGGAGAATTGATCGAATGTACTGTGCACGAGTTACAAAATGTCATCTGGAAGAACACAGACGAGAGTTTCGTACCGATACGATGATTATAAGTAATTTCTAAGGGTGAAACGATGGTGAATGGTAACTTGAAATTAATGACAATATTTTAAGAAGCTTCTGAGTAATTAAGTCAACAGATCGTTACGGAATTTTGTATTGTTTTCTTTCGCGAAATCTAAAATGGAGAATTGATCGAATGTACTGTGCACGAGTTACAAAATGTCATCTGGAAGAACACAGATAAGAGTTTCGTACCGATACGATTATTGCGAGTAATTCCTAAGGGTGAAACGATGGTGAATGATAACTCGAAATTAATGATAACATTTTACAAAGCTTCCGAGTAATTAAGTCAACAGATCGTTACGGAATTTTGTATTGTTTTCTTTTGCGAAATCGAAAATGGAGAATTGATCGAATGTACTGTGCACGAATTACAAAAAGTCATCTGGAAGAACACAGACGAGAGTTTCGTACCGATATGATGATTATAAGTAATTTCTAAGGGTGAAACGATGGTGAATGGTAACTCGAAATTAATGACAATATTTTAAGAAGCTTCTGAGTAATTAAGTCAACAGATCGTTATGCAATTTTGTATTGTTTTCTTTTGCGAAATTGAAAATGGACAATTGATCGAATGTACTGTGCACGAGTTACAAAATGTCATCTGGAAGAACACAGATAAGAAAATTATATACCTGTGTATCTGAGTATAAATCTTTCTTCGTTTTTTATAGTTTTGTCCAATCTTTACAATTGTAAAATTTTCACCTGTAACCACTAGACAGATCCACGTTCCTTTTAAGTGACTTCTTATGACCAGTGCACAGTACTTAATTTTACACTTGTAGGAATTTGAGAGCTCTCGTTGAAACGTATGCCCAATTGAACGATATTTCTATTTTACGGAGAAAATAATTCGAATCTGCGTTATTTATATATATTACAAAAGAATCCTATTCTCGGTTGCATCGCCATTTTTACCTCGTATATCGAGATCGAGAATAATCGTTAAGGTGTCGATATCATGAATTATATATTATTCTATATCAATGGAAATTGAAAGACAACATTAAGGTATCCAACATGGTTGAGTATATACGATCGAAGGAAAACGCGATCAATTTTATCGGAGCATTCTTTTATGACAGAGTTGGTCGTCGTTGGAGTACGTTTGAATTCAAGTCAATACGCGTCAAGAATTGATTTTCATCCGCTTAAATACTCTCGACCACCAGTCATTCTCTTCCACCGACCAGGTAATCGCATTAAATTGCAAAACGTGCGCGGCAGAGAAGTGGTCTCGATCCACCGTATTGCTCGTGGCATTAAAGTCTCCCTAAATTCAGCCCTAACTGGTACCGAATCGAATCGAGCACACGAAAGCAGGTGCGTGAACAATTCGTTAAGAACGGCAGTTTTAATTGCGTGGCAGCTGTTGCTGCAACGTAACAGTGGATTCATGACACCGTAAGGGCGTTGAGTCCCTAAATATTCGCATTGTAGAAATTAGAATAGTCGTTTATAGCCGAATTACGCTACGAAGCAATTTCGCAAAGTAACAATTCGTTCGTTTTATCCGTAAAGTAACAATTCGTTCGTTTTATCCGTATAGTTTCGTAATCGATTTGTTAATTTAATTTGTATAATTTCGCAGTACGTGTTTAACAAGGATAAACCTTCCTTACCTAACAAGATAAGAAAAGATTATCTTTCTTAGGTGGGATGCTCACCTTATCGAAAGATGAATCCATCTTTAATATGTTTAATCTATCGAACACCTTATCGAAAGATGAATCCATCTTTAATATGTTTGATCAATCGAACACCTTATCGAAAGATGAATCCATCTTTAATATGTTTGATCTATCGAACACCTTATCGAAAGATGAATTCATCTTTAATATGCGTTTGATCTATCAAACACAGCGTCTTTTCACAAGCTTCGTCGATTAAATTCGAAATATCATTGAGAAAATACTTTTGTTTGTTCTTCCTACATCAGTGGATCAATTGGAAGTAAAGAAATTTCGTTCATTGGTTTATAGATCTAGAGTAAATCGTTTCACTGTTCTAACAACAACTCTGTTTTGCAACTTCGAGTTAGATCTAGGTTAATATACACTTCGGATATATTTTCATTAGTTGAAGACGAGATTAACCCTGTAATGCATTAAAGCTGATACGACGTACGATTTGTTACAATTAACGTTATAGTTAAATCGGTACTCGTTACACCGGAGGAAAAAAAAGAAATCTAGACTAAGGCTATTTGCTAAATTGCAGATCGTATTAATGGGGTCGCTATAAGCAATGTTAATTCCGAACATGGTCACTCTGAAAGGAGGAGTCTAACTAATCTCGGATGTGCATTCATAGAGATACCTTTGAGCAATTCAAGACAAATGATCGTGTCGTTTAGAATTTAACAGATCGAGTCTGAGACGATTCTTCTTAATTGTACCTAATCTCGGTATCGCTATGATGAGATTCATAATTACGATCGTACGTGCTACGATTTGAATAATGATTTTAATCGTTTACGTCCCTCTAACTTGGCTGCAATTCAAATCATTTTCAACCGCTAGAATTTTACTCTCACGTGCTCGGAAATATCGTTCGAGTGCGAAATTTATTCTAATTTTTCGAAGAACAAATAAATAAATCCCTCCTAACACTCACCCTCGTGCTGAGCATTCGAAATAGAAAGAAATGCATCGATATTTCGGTTATTATCGATCCTATCGAAAATTTGACCGGGAGAAAAAAGTTTGCAAATATAATTTACAATAATTGTCGTCGTACACATTTTCGCTGTTAACGCAACGGGGAGCGAGATATCGTGAATTTTATCGACGATGCTCCAAACGATTCGCTCGAATTTTACAATCTCGCGTGGATTATACTTCAAGCTCGACTGTCGCTAAAACGGATCCAGCAATTAATTGTTATTACCGTAAATTTATTGACATTCGCTCCAAGTAGTTGCACAATATTAAATTGAAGTGTGACGGTGTTGAAAGTTGAAACCAAGGCGAGTAGCCAGTGTCGCGCGACTGTAATTACGCTCTCGTTATAAACGCAAAGTCCACACGGCAGCTGGCTGTCTCGAGCGACAAAGATCAACATTTAATTTCCACATAGAGAGGAGGGAGGACAATAGACATAAAAACGGGACCTCGTAAAACGAGACACGTTTCGTTGGAAATAAGAGGACGAAAGTTTCGTTCTCGTTGCAAAACCTAACACGTATCTAGTGCTATGCCCCCGGTATCGAGATCGTTGGAATTAACAAATTGTTTAGAACCACTTGGAATTTTTTCAAGTTATATTCAAAGATGACAGAGTCAAGGTTCTGAGAAATTTTAAAAAATTCATTTCTCACAAAATTGACGTTCGTTGAAATTATTTACCAAATCGTGGAAATGGGACATTGAAATCTTTCGATCGTTATGTTAATTAAAATGTAGACTTTGTTTCTTCGTAAAAAACGAACTGATAGCTTTTTCATTTAGGAAGCTAATTTCACAATCATTACGATGAGCAAATATTCGTTTCTAATCGTTCGTCTGAGCTACTTCTGGCCAGAATATCAGAAAGTGCACTGTTATACCGCTAGATAAATGATTAGTTAGTGACTTAAGGCCCCGTCTTGGTTGATCTGGGTCACAGACTATCATCGTTGTTCGCGCCATCTGCATGAACCCTCTTGCCGTGTCGCCGCAAGAATCCATTTATAAAAATCGATAATTACTTCTTAATGAACGGAGATTTTATAACCTATATCAGACCCGATGGAAATTACATTACAAATGTAATTTATGCCCTCGAGATAATGCTTGAAAAACTTCTTCAATAAAATGTCGATGCCCCAGGAATAAAGTAGTACGAACGTTCAAACAATCGAACATTTCGACATAATTAGCATTCAAATCACTGGATTAATTTCTTGGAAAGTAAAACAATAATACAAATAACGAATATTTATATTTAGGTCACCTGTTATCGATCGTTTCTTTTCATCCAAGAGCACAAGTATAAATTCACAAAATTCTCCTCCGAAATTCCTCTCGTTTACAAATTTCAAAATAATTTACTTCTTGAAAATAATTTCAGAAGGCTCGCAAAATTTTGTCAAGCATAAAACAATGATACAGACAGGTGATATTCGGTAGCTTGGATATTAATTTTTTAATTAACTTGAATGTAATTTCATCGAATGAAAAATTCTCTGCTGGACTCGTTCCCTCAACCACAGATAACAAAATAATTTATTTGCTCTTTAAACATCGGTTTCAGAAGTCATTTTTCCTCAACTCTTTCTACAGAAGCTCGCTATCTTTTTACGACTGTGAAACACATAATTTATAAAGAGACGCAATAAAGAAATATATCTGTCGTCTTGGTCAATAAATTAAGATAAGTCGGTACTTTGTTAGTTTTTCGCATTTGTTTATTCGCTTTCCGGTGGAATACCGCGACGTTTGATTTTTCTCGACGTTCTCCATTCGCGTTGATCGTAGTCCGATCGTGTACACGGGCCAATTTGCGATAAAATTGCTCGGATCATTTTTAAACGATTACGAATCCAGGAGCTGTGCTCCTTGTTGTTACCTCATCTCGCACGAGACCCAGTTTCGTTATCAATGATACCGTCGTAACAGCTGCTTCCAATCACGACCTGCTATTTGTAACGTTACTCGAACTATGTGTCTGTGAATACCATATGCGACTGATAATCATTACATTGCGACAGTGACACGATTACGGTTCAGTTTCGCAACACACCTCATCTTCGTTAGATAAAACGACTCGTGCGACACATTCTCGTTTGTTCATTAAACGATGAATAAACGTCCCTCGAGACTTGTACCGTGCCAGTGCTATTTCAGTTCTACTCGCAAGACGCGTTATCGACGTCTACGACGTAACAAGTTCTGGAAACTACGTCGTTTGTCATTTTTTTATTTCTCGTAAAAAAAAAAAGAAAAAAAGAAAAAACAGCCCAGCTCCGTAAACGTCGACCATATCGCGAATGCGAAATGTATCCATATGTATATATTCCATTGGAAGCACGCAAGTTGTACAAGGAATTAATTAAAAGAAAAAAAGGGATGTAACGTAAGGTAGTCGTTAAGTTCGAAGAATTTTATTTTCTATTTGCGATACGAGAACAGTGTACAAAATTATACATATATCATTGGAGAAAATTGCACTTAAAAAGTCCATGTACTGTCTTCGTGAACATATGGACAAAAAGTTTCAATTTGATACGTTTTTCCATTTAAAAAAATGTTAAAATTTGCCCCTTTGTTCGATTCGAGAGACACACATCCCTCGATCGATAAAAGAAACACGCGTCTAATATTTTTCCATACTCTGGATGCCAAGTTTCGCGAAAATCGATGATCATCGATTATGCTCCCTCTTAGCGCAGAGATTATCAATCGTGGTCCTCGTTAGCGTCGATTCTAGGCTGCGTTCACCTCCACGGGTCCCTTTACAATTTCCAAAAGTTTCGTTTACGAAATTCAATAACGATCCTCGACGACTCGGTTTCGGTGTAACTCGTTCGCGGGACCGCGAAGAGAATTCGATACTAGAAGTGTCACGAGCGTGATCGCGAGAGGAACGCGATCGTAAGATCTCCATACGAACGACTCCGAAATAACGATCAGTGAATTATTTCCAGAGAGTTCCTCCCTAGCAGCCGGTGTCCCGATGAAAAACCGATTAAATGGAGACACGCATCTCGGGACTTATCATAGGACATTCGGTTATCGCGGTATGTGGTGATTAACGATAGCTCGTCGAGGCAGGAATGCCAAATATCCCGTCGGACGCATCGTGAACCCATCGATGATGGATCTGAACGTGTGCTCGCGTCGAGTCCACGACGGCTACGCGACCATAAGGTCGAGAGGTCGCAGCAGACCGCGGGCCGTCTACAGATCCGACTCCGAGGAGCTGTTGAAGGAAGTCGAGGGCCCGTACGCTCTGCCACGGCTCTCGAACTTCCCGATAGTCTCGAACGATCATCTGCACCAGGTGCCAAGGTGGTCCGATTTCACCAAGGATTGTCTCCTGATCGAGAACTACGGTACGTTACGTGACACGAAGAAAACGAACTTGACCGAGGATCGAAAGCTGGTGACATTGAACACGTTCGGTAGAGCCGATCCAGGTCGCGGTAGCCTACAGAATTGCTCGATACGGCACACCGAAGACCAACGGCCGAACTGTCGCGGGCAACTGAACACGTTCACCGGTAGGAACGAGGCTACCGATGCCGAACAAGACTTCTGTCCCCGGAACAACGAAACCAAGGACTGCGTCTACGACACGGTACCCGTAGAGGACTACCAGCAGAACGATCGAACCACTTTGCACACCTTTCGACCGAAGAACAATATTCTCGAGGAGAAGGATCGTCCGAACGAGTCCTCGAAATCGGTGGATTCATTTCGAGCTACCATCGTCCTCGATCCTGGCTCGAGACGATCGAAAGAGATCGAGGTTTACCCGAACAACGCCGAACTGGTGAGGAAAAACGAGAAAAGGAACTTCGAAGCGTCGAAACGCGACCAGAAACTCGAGAAGATCGTCCCGGTTGGCGCCAGGAGGATCAACGGTACCAAAGACCGACAACCGATCTACGCTGTCCCGAACAGTTTGTCCAAGTCGAGGCGAGATCGTCGTATCGTCGTCGTGGACGGTAATTACGTTCCGAGTGGCGATCTCTACCGCACCACGGCCAAGTACATCGAGGACATCAACAGAAACATCGCCGAGATCGACAAGAGCTACGAGGAGTTGAAGTCCTCCTCGAACTCGAAGAACTCCGCTTACGGGGTGATCAATAAGATCGCGAAAGGCGAGCTCCTCGATCGACCGTGCAACCTCTATGGCTACGTACGAAAGAGGGACATGGCTCCCATGCCACCCATATCGTCCGATTTCGGTGAGAACTTCACCGAGAAGACCGACAAGCAACTGGAGATCGACGAGAAAACCGAGACGATGAAGAACTTCACTGTACCGAGAAGCAGACCCAATTACTTCGGTAAGCTACCGCCAAAATTGCTACCGCGATCATCGTCCATCGAGAACACTTCGAGACACTCGACAGGTTCCACGACAACCTCCTCCACCAAGTCCACCGAGTCCCTCTACGCTATCAGCGAGTCGCTGTCCAGCGAGACTCACCAAACCGACGAATCCAAGCCGAGTTTCCTCAGCAACGCGTTGAAGAACTCCTTGAACTTGAAGCAAGATCTGACCAGTACCGAGGGTTCCGACGACCTCGAGTCAAAGGACGACATGTCCTCCACCGACGACGACAGACCGATCACGATCGGCGGAGACGACGAACCGGTCACCAGTACGATTCGCAAGAATCGTTCTAGAGTCGACACAGAGAAATTCTATTTGTTGAAGGAGAGGATCTTGCCACCGTCCAAGTACGACGTTTGCAAACAGAACGGTTTCCTCGATAAAAGGAACTTGGATACCTCGGTAGCGACGAGCAAGTCGACCGACAATAATTATCTACACAGGAGGTACGATACTCTGCCGTATAGAAGGTCGAGAGTCTCCTCGAGGCCTCTTCACAAGTCCAGCGAAGACGTGCTCGATGGTGAACGACCTATACGCAGCAGATCATCGTCCTTGAACAGACCGTGCACCAGCAACATAGACGTCAGCACCGGGAACGACGAATCCTGTTACAGTCACGGGAATATCTTCGACAATCCCAAAATTCTGCCTCTATACTTGATGGACGCGACGGATGTCATACTCCATGGTCAGCTGGACCGTACCAGTCGTAGTTTTCAGATACAGGACCGTTTCACCGGGTCGTCGTACGGCAGAACCAGGCACAATTCCCTGGAATCGGAGCCAGAGGACAAAGGCGGCGATGATAATTGTCGTCAGAGCGGGTTCGCTACTCTGCCTAGGAGAGGAGGGAATCTCGCGAAAGATCAGACCCCTAACGATCCTCTAAGACGACTATCCGGTAACGTGCCGATCCTCGAGCCGCTTTACGAGCACGCAGTCAGCGATCCAGTTAAACCGAGAAGCGCGGAGAACGTCATTCCTTGGTGGGAACTCGCCACTAGGAAGTACAGGCACCGCAGTTGTCCGTCTTTGCAGGTAACACAAAGGAGGATTTTATTTTACCGCGATAGATAGCGTTGAGAGAATGTGAAAGCTCGTTTTAAGGAGCAGCGTAGAAAGTGTAGGTGTCTTGGGAGTGTAATGTCAGGGTTCTTCTTTTTTTTTTTTTTTTTTGTTCGGATGAAACAATGTAGAGGTAAAACGTAATGGTATATCTCTTCGGTCGCTACTTCCGAGTCTGGAAGGTTTTTTGTATTTTTTTTTTTTTTTTTTTTTTTGTTTTAATAGAACGCGAATGACTTCTCGGGTAGTAAGTTATTGCGGTCTCAATTATCGCGATCGGTGTTTTTAATGCGTCAGTACAGACTTGTACCGTTGCAAAAGTTAGTACGTGGAGTTAGTGGTAAAAAGGAGAGTACGGAGTGTTGGGAGTAATGCTCGGTAGAGTAATGTCGAACACGATTTTCTAACCGAGTATAAATAAATGTGAGAATTCGATAGAAAAGTGAGTCGTGTGTAAAAGTAGTTTTCAACTGTCTATAAGATACGATAGTTAACGTTTTTGAAAAACTTCTTTTATCGTATTAACAAGGTCACTTTGTATTTTTATAGTATATAGAATTATTCGTGTTTCTTAGTTTGGTAAAGGGGATAGAAACAAATCCAATGGTGAGGCATGGAGTAATTTTTATCGACGTTTCGCAACGGAGAAACGTGTTAAACGATATTTTGACTCGATTAGGTGATAGTACATCGAAGAAATTGGGTAACGTTTGAAGGATAAGCTGCCATAAATACGAGTAGAATGAATTAAATTGGTGTACCTGGGGCAAAAAGACCTGTTCGTATATCGTGGATGCCCGAAGGGCGGTAGGGGTGAAGGGGTCTCGTCCTAGCGCGTGATGCGCAAGGTAGGTGCGCATGAAGTTATTACACCGCCGACTGCCGAACGGTGTGGATCGTAGCGGCGATCGAATACGTTAGATGGTTCGTGAACTGCTATACGATTAATGTCCCTTTTTCGAGATCACTGAAAATCAGCGTTAGAACTTCTTGCGAAAAACAGCATATTTCAAAGACAAAGATATTCCCTTCGACAACGTTCGATAATTGCAAAAACCAATATATGATTTAATAGGTTCGATTTAATAAGAATCCTTCTTTGATGCATAATACAATGTCGATAAAAATAACATCGCGCGTTACTGTTAATTTTGTTTCAATCCCCTCAGCAATACTAAAAGAAACGAACGATATCGTTTTAAAAAAGTCAAATTGACATTACTCGTTTAGTAAACGAGTATTTTTGAAAATTTAACTACTACAACTTACCGACGGAAACTGATTCATTTTATATGTACATATATAAGTCTCTGCCAATATCGTAATGGTGAAAAAATGATAGATACTGTTACAATGAATATTCTGAGTGTGTATTTATGCCAGTAACGCGAGATATAATTTAATGCGTTTCTGTACTTCTTAGTTAGCAAACAAATTTACGTTGCTCGTAAATATTTATGATGTCAGTGTTATCTACGACGCCAACATAGTAGAAGGTTGTAGTTGACGACGTGGAATTCAATATAAAGTGATTCTTTGACACGTATGGCGAGAAATGATTTTCCTAGAATACCTTGAAAAGCCTCTTTTATTCAGTGCAACGATGAAACATCAACCGACGTAGCCGAGATTTTATCGCGTCAATTATGATGGTGTTCACGCACATTTAACGGACTTCTCGATCGTTCGGTTTTTTTTACTACTCTTTTAATTAAAATCTCGATTACTTTTTGCGCTCTGTCACTGTAAATTTCATACGTGTATCTTTAACTCCGTAGCGATACGTAGTATCGCGTTACAAATGATTTCTTTGATCACTTTTCTTTCTTCTATAAGTAATTCATAGTCAAAAGACCTCGATCATTTTCTGATATATCATCGTAGATCTCGTACGCGTATCTTTAACTTCGTTATAACGTGTAGCGTCGCGTTATAAATCCTTCTAAACTCTATAAACATTTTTCTTCTAAACAAATACGCGCATCTTCGAACGTATAATTGTATATCGAATAATTTTCATCGGCAAAATCTGACTGATAATTACACTTACAAGTACGTGTAAAAATTAAACAAACCACTCAAAAGTCTTAAAAAATCACCCTCGAGTACTGAAACAATATATATATACCTGGTGTTCTCTTTAATTCGAATCACTCGGTAATCAAAATACTCAACTTTCACGGTATTGTTACATTCTTCGGTAGAGATTAAATAATTTCCTTAAAAATGTCTGTGTTCACGGCTATATAAAGTCAAATAAAATTATTAGAAATTAGATGTATCTATTCTCGGACAAGGTGATACAAATCTTCCGAAACACTTTCTAATTTCGATCGGGGAAATTTAATTGCTTTCTATTGTGTTCAATCGCAGGAATCATATTGTATTTAACTAATACGGGATGCCCTATCCGATTCGTTCGATTTACTAAGCCACTTATGCCCGTTGGATCAGGTTCGTCGATCTTTCTTCGTGCCTTTCACACGTCAGCATACATCCCCGGCTAATTATAGGAACGCCTTTGATGAATTACGATGATCGCGAAGCCTAAAAACTAACGTTGCACGATTGTATCTTTCCAACTCAACGGTATGCTATTAACGCCGCAAAAAGAACGCAATCGTCGCAAATTATTTTAATTGCGATCTTAATCAGCGCGCCGGTGAAAGCTGCCAGATTCACGATACAGCAATTTATAATATATGTTTATGGAATATAATGTACAAAATCCATGCAACACCGGGATAAAGATTTGCGATCCAGAGATCGTAAATAAAAAAAAATATTAAATTCAAAACATTGTGGTTCTTCTCTAAATCTCTGCAGTTCTTCGTCGAGTGGAAAGATAATGCTTTCATTACTTGAATCCGGGGTAAAACTTCCTTCTTGTAAATAGAAATCACTGTATCTCGAATATTATAGCAGATACGGAGAAATTTTTCTAACCAATTCTTCGTCATTTTTTGAAGCAAATAACATACTGTACATTAGACGATATTGAGAATTTCTTTTAGATTAAATTACTACACGTATCAGTTTCAAGTTACACACGCGTATTTACTCGTGTCCAGACTGTATAAACTTTCTTACGTATGATTTCAATAGTCACCGTAAACAAATTAACGAAAGAGATTCTGAATCTTTTAATAAAACGAATAAAAATCGTGAAAATCGAGAAAACGCTAGAATCTTGTTATTTTTTTGTTCTATTTTCTTAATCATTTCTTTTCCGCTAGTTGGATGTTGTCATTCGAACGATGTAAATTGATTATCACGTTTTTCGTGGAAAGAGGAGGAACACGTTTCGTCCACGCATGGTTAAAAGGAAAAAAAAAATGGTAATGAATAAATTCGAACGCGGCCACTCTCGGTCGTCAAGGCGATCCACGTGATTTATTTCAACGTATGTCACTGCTTAAACCACTGCGGGTAGGTGGAAGTACTCGAACAATAAATTCGATAATGAGACGTCACGGGTGGAGCCGTCAAACGAAATTAAAGCAAGCGCATACCATTGAACCATTAGAAAGACGATGTGTAATAAAGCGTAGGTCGACAATGCCACTCGTGGTCCCGATTGAATAATTATGTACTTGTACTCCGAACCTCTTCAGTATCCTCTTTAAACTCGATCCTCTTCTCAAACGTGCCGTTCTCTCGTTGTGCAGCTCGATTTTCAACAATTAGAATTCAATAAACGAATTCACTGTCTTCTAATTTTGCTTTTCGATTTCTTCTTTAAAGTAGACCAAGTGTGTCGATGAAACTTTATATTATTCCATTTTTTTCTTTTTATGACACTTTGCAAAGGTTACAGAGGAACCAAATATACGAGAAAAACTGGCAAAATTGCGCCATTTTAAAAGAAAAATTGTTTTCTTAAGGGGAAACAAAAAATTACGTAAAAATTTGCTCTTTTATTATCGAATACAAAATTGAAAAAATTAAAGAAACAAACAAATGAATCATCATCTATGTGAATACTATTGTAAATGTCGTGAAAGAATATTAAAATTTTACAAGGTACACCATTTTACAATTTTAACTATAACTTCGTCAATTTTTGGAATTTCCTCGTCAAACTTTTACAAAATATTCTTCGCTACGTACGATTAAATAACTGAACAAAAAACAATCGATGTTTGTTCAATCGTCAAGATACCCAAATCCCTTATACATTAGGTTGTTCGGAAAGCTATTTCGTTTTTTTGAAACACAATTTTTTTATATTGTATAAATGTTTCATTTTCATCAAAAAAAAAACGAAACGACTTTCCGAGCAACCCGATGTAATCACTTTAAGTGTTAATGAACAATGCTTCGTAAATCCGTGCCACGAATAATAGCGAGCACTGTGTTTCCGTATCTTTTCGAAATATTTGAGTGAACATTTGGATTTAAAGTAAACGCGTAGATGCTGCAATCGTTTCTGATAACACTTTTTAGGTACAGAAGCGATTAGTCAGTGTTATCTAACGTCCGCCTAATCTATGTTTCCACAAACGTCAGTGTTATCGCAATATCGCACGACGAAAATAAGAGGAAAACGAAACGGATGATATTGCTTTCGTAAAAATGAACGGGTCAATCTACGATATACACGCGTGTGTGTTAAATATTGTTAACGGTGGCGGGGCTGCAATTTTCGGAGCTCGGTAAAAGGAAAAGTATCCCAAGAATAATATCGCAACAGATGCGCCGAAAACATCTGTTGACTATAGGGGAAACGTAAATACAGCGGTTAAAATTCACATCACGGGGGATTTCCTTTGAAACGTGACTTTCGTCTCTGAAAATTATTATGTTTGGAAGATTGTTGCCGGCCCATGGAATATTTCAGCGTTTTTTTTTTTTCGCCCGGTTTAGAGGTAATAAATCAACGCCTCGCGTAACAGTAGCTCTCTCGGTAGCTGACCGTTCTCAAATTTTTCCTTCGAAGGAGAATATCGTGTGTCTATGGGGCAGGTAGATGTCCTAAGAAAACATCGAGTCACTAAACAGTCCCATGTTGCATCTATCGATAACCAGTATAACCCATCGTTGATACACTCGTAACAGCAGATGGTCCCATTTCTTTTTTCTTTTTCTTTTTTTTTTCTTTTTTATCTCGTCAAATATTTTTGTTCCACGGTGCACCGATTGGTCGAATTTCTCTCCGAAGGTACCAGCAGATTGCCCCGTTTTTTATCTGTTTAAATACTTTTCTTCCCCGGATGGACTGATTACATGCCTTTCGAAAGTATCGGCAGATTGTACCGTTTTTTATCCATTAGTATATTTTTATTTCTCGATGCACCGATTGGTTGAAATTTTTACCAAAGTACTGGCAGATGGCTCCATTTTTTATTCGAATATATTTACTAACATTCCTCGATGCACTGTAAACGAAAAATTCAAATAGAAATCGTATAAATTTAAAAAATTCTACGATTGGTGTAATTCATTCTGGAAAATAATAGCGGACAGTTTTATTTTTTATTTTTTTCAATTTTTGTTCGCGCCTCGTTGCACTGATTGGTCAAATTTTCTTTTCGAATGTATTGGTAGTTTCTTATTCTTCAGTAGAAATCGTATTAATTTAAAAAATTCTACGATTGGTGTAATTCCTTCTGGAAAATAATAGCGGACAGTTTTATTTTTTATTTTTTTCAATTTTTGTTCGCGCCTCGTTGCACTGATTGGTCAAATTTTCTTTTCGAATGTATTGGTAGTTTCTTATTCTTCAGTAGAAATCGTATTAATTTTAAAAATTCTACGATTGGTGTAATTCCTTCTGGAAAATAATAGCGGACAGTTTTATTTATTTCTTTTCAATTTTTGTTCGCGCCTCGTTGCACTGATTGGTCAAATTTTCTTTTCGAATGTATTGGTAGTTTCTTATTCTTCAGTAGAAATCGTATTAATTTAAAAAATTCTAGGATTTGTGTGATTCCTTCTGGAAAATAATAGCGGACAGTTTTATTTTTTATTTTTTTCAATTTTTGTTCGCGCCTCGCTGCACTGATTGGTCAAATTTTCTTCACGAAGGTATTGGTAGTTTCGTTTTATTTTTCATCTCTTGAAATAGTTTCATTCCTCGGTGCACCGATTGATTAAATTCATTTTCGAAGCTGTGTCGATAGAACTGTCCATCGGGTCGAGCATATTTGTAAAAATAAACGTGACACTCGTTAAGGGAGTAGCTATCGTTACAATCGCGCGGGTGTTAATTACAACACGCTGTGACAGCATAAATTAATATAGTGCCCGGAACGAACGAACCAGCTTCTTTGCGACAGATTGTAACTGGAATGTCTTTGTCCCCCCGAGTGTTTTCATTTTCATCTCTTTTACAGCTGTCGAATGGACAAGACAACCGACAGCTGACAGAGTATATGATACGTGTACCCATTCTCTAGACAGTTCTTAACAATGTTATTTAACCCCCTAGCAAACACACTTGGTTAACTATGCGTGGTAGTAGAAGCCACGGTATAAATTCTAATACGAGGTCACGAAGATGTGCGAATTTAGAATATTTACTTAACGAGCAGTCGTTGAATATTAATTTCAGTTCAGCTGACATTGTTTATTTCAATGCTTGTTAGGTGATAATTATGAATTAAAAATTTGCGATACTTATTAGCTGGTAATTGTAATTAAAAATTTGCAATACTTGTCAGGTGATAATTGTAATTAAAAATTTGCAGTACTTGTTAGATGATAATTATAATTAAGAATCTCCATCCGCTAATTGTGTATCTTTCTCGAACAATATACATCGGTATTTATAATTACACGTCTATGTTCAGATTCATACAAAAATGGAAGTAAGAACGAATCTAAGGTGTTCCACAAAATGGAAAAATTCACTAATTTTTCAATAATATTCTATATATTTTCTTCTTACGATTGTCTCAATTATTAAATATTATTATTTCCACGTAGGTACATTTAACATCCAAAAATGATCGAAGATACCTCAAACACTTATATAATTTTAATTTCGTTCGGTCAATGAATAAATTACTACTCAAAGCACAAATAAAAAAAGAATTTTTAACAACATCGATGTATTAGGTGTTGTTTATCGCGAACCAACAAAGTAGCTCCTCGTAAATGTTAAGCAAGGTCGCTGCAACGTTCAAAGTTAACAGCAATTAATTGCAGCCAGTCGTAGCTCGTGTAAATAAATCTTCAAGCCGAGCCACCATATTGAGAATGGTCTCGAGCACGGAGCTCCCGCTAAAACAACTTATTCAATTATCCACGTACACTCGAAACCTCTTTACTTCCACTTGTAACTCTACCGCGGAGTGCATTTTCCCGGGTACTTGAGCTTCTTCTTCAAGAAACGACCTTTCGTCCACTTTTTCAACTTCTGTTACTCCATTATTTTCGTCTTACTTCGACGGAGATCAGACTCGTCTGTACTTTTATTTTCAATCGTTACCAGCTCGTGAAATAATGCCGACAAGAATGAAACGATGGGAACCAGAGATGGGGAAAATTCTTATCTCGAGAAAAATTTCCAATGAAGAATAAAAGATCAACAATTTTTTCTCCGTTGCTCGTCGATCAGGTTCATTTTTACTTTTATTTTCAATCGTTACCATCTCGTGAAATAGAGTCAAAAAGAATGAAATGAATGGGAAGCAGAGATGGGGAAAATGCTTATCTCGATAAATATTTCCAATGAAGAATAAAAGATCAACAATTTTTTCTCCGTTGCTCGTCGATCAGGTTCATTTTTATTTTTATTTTCAATCGTTACCATCTCGTGAAATAGTGCCAAAAAGAATGAAATGAATGGGAAGCAGAGATGGGGAAAATTCTTATCTCGATAAGTATTTCCAATGAAGAATAAAAGATCAACAATTTTTTCTCCGTTGCTCGTCGATCAGGTTCATTTTTACTTTTATTTTCAATCGTTACCATCTCGTGAAATAATGCCAAAAAGAATGAAACGATGGGAAGCAGAGATGGGGAAAATTCTTATCTGGATAAAAATTTGCAATAAGAAATAAAAGTTGAATAAATTTTTCTCCGTTACTCGTTGAATAAAAATATTTCCAAGGCAAGAAATAAAAATTTAATTGCTCGATCGAATAAGTTGGTTTTGTTCGAGTATTATTCGAAACAAATTTTACCAATTTCCGGTGCAAGAATAATTACGTGCAAACGAGCCACGTCGTAATTACTTTGTGTACTATAAAATCGTAATGAATTTTTTATTTGAATTTCAGTAGATACACCGGTATGGAACACGGAAATTCAAAAGTATTTGAAACTTTGCAGAAATGTAGTTCAAGTGATATTAATAACGTGAATATTTTTCGTTTCGACAATTAAAGAGCCTTAGGAATTATAGAATATTCTATAATTTTCCATTTCTCGAATAGGAATATGTACTTATTAATTCATGAAATATTGATCATAGGTCTCGAATTCTTTGCTTTCTGTCTTTTTTAACATTTTTCTTTAAATTCTGAAACGTCGATCTTGAAGTCATGCAATATATAATATTTCCCAAATATACGTACATATAATATTTTATATAATGTAATACGTACATATATATATATAATATTTTAAAAATATTTTACCAGAGAAAAATGATACTTTTAATATTAGATCTTCCCCTTTGATCGTTCCATAGCAGAAATGAATACGTTGGACCGTGTATTTTATAAATAGCTATAATTTATCATTTTTTAACGGCCATGAGTCTCTCTCTCAACAGTTTCCTTCGTTCGTAGATTAGACGGACATTCCGTGATCGTCCTGCAGGTAGTTTCAACCACCCTTAAGGATCGAGTCTGTATTTTCCCATTGGTCTGCAGGTCGAAACGTTCACCACCGCGTAGGGCGAGGGAAAGTCGGAAACTCATAAAACTGTCGCTGGGATTTGTGGCGAGCCGTTTCACTCGTTTAGGATTCGTTGGACACCGGGTCCTGTTGTAAATGTCCTTAACTCCCCCGCAGGACGAAGATTTATCGTTTCATGGTTCACTTAAACGTTTTCGACTGGTTATTCTACGTAAGCATGCGCATTGGCGTGGAAATATTCTTTTAAATTACAACACTACCGTTCAATTCTCTTAGAGACACGCTACCCTTAAACCGATCGAAACGTATAGTGCAGGTAATAATTGAAATTCCTCGTTAAAAAAGAGTCTACTATCAACAATATTACTTATACTTGAAATTAGAAGGATAAAATGCCTGGTCAATTTTTATCGTATATTTTCCTTATTATTTGGTAATTAATATAACCATCTTGGATAAATATAGACGGTTCATTTTTATTTTCATTTTTTTCTCATTTAATCTCTTCTTTCTTTCGCACGATCATTGTTCATCTCGGGCTGGAATCGATACAAGTTATTGTAAGGCAAATTTAGCCCAATTGTAAATATTATTTAGCATACCCAGTTGTGTTTTTCTAATAATGCCTCCACTAAGGGTCACGCCACGCCCTCCCCTACTTTGGAAAACACTGTTGTAGACCTACCCTGTACAAAGCCAGCTGTGTCCACTATCTATTATACTCATCGTTATTCATTGATAGTCAACTGCAAATGTGGTTGGTAGTTCTTCCCATCCGATGAGTTCTTCGATTTACATACGAGTGTAATTAATGGTTAATGAAATACCAGTTGCGAAAAATGTAATCTGGAAATCTTGGAGTAAAAGTTGAAACATTATCTCTACATCTAGTCGTACGAAGTTATTACTTCCTATGAAATATTGTTGTCGATACGAGCCAACACTGAAATTTATTCTAAGACCTTACTCACAGCTCGAGTGTCTTTTTACGAAACTCGAACGCAGACTGGAAGTAATTAACAAGTAAATTAATTTCTCCTCCATTAAGACTCCATATTTCGTTAAACCAAGTACGGTCTTAACCAGATATTCTTGTTAATGGTATACATTTCTTCCCAACCATTAATTACACGCGAAAGATAAGATTTTTCTTGCCTTCCTAAATGCATACTAAATGAAAGTATCTCGTATTGAAACGGATGGAGAATGAAAAGAGTGATTAGTAATGCAAGATCTTTGAGCAATTAAAGGTTAGAACAAAACGCAAATGGAAAATGATATCCATGTTTAAAACGCACGCTCTGATGATTCTGGCGTTAAGCTATCCATTAATTAGCATCGAGAATGGGAAATTATAATCGGTGGATATTAGAAAATTAGTTGGTCAACTGATCTTTCGTGCATGCTTCGAAAGCAAAAACAATTCGCTCCGTAGACCCACTGTACTTTTACGATGACGGTGAAGAATTGAATTTAAATGATAATTCGAGAATTATGGTAATATCGAGGGAGGACGAATTAAGCGAACTAAATAGTCGAAATATCGAGGTACAGGTATAGAACCTCTTTGAAAAATTTCCATCGTGAAATAATAAAAGTATCCCCGAAATACTTATTTCATAATATTTGCATTTATCTACTTGAAAAAAGAATAAACATCTGTCGTCATATTTTTCTAAAAAAATGCAAATAAAAATTGAATTTATGCTCGCGTAAAATGAGAAACCCTCCCCTTCGTTGTGCAAAACATATTTTTTAAAAACCATCTTGACATTCATTTAGGGAAACGAGAAAAATCATGTTCAATTATTTTCAAATATCTCGTTGGATAATTTTTAATTAAAATCATTTAATCCCTGCTGCCCCATTTCTAACTCGCCTGTGCCACCATTGTTATTCTAATATTCATTTATGAGATAATATATTCATCCCTTTATATACATTTCGTGACCTCAAAATTCACAAGAAAATAATTCATCCCTCAGTGTCGAATAATCTTTGTTAATACAACACTGCTCCCCCCTCCCTCCCTCTATCTTTCTAACCCGTCTGTGCTACCGTTGTTTTAACAGTGGTCGTAATTGCACATCTGCACGTATGCAGACAGAATGGTCTTTTCGTTCACACACCAAGGAAAAAAAGGTTCGCATAAATTGTTCGAATCGCGTTGCATCGGTGCAACACTCTTGGCCGAAGTTCATCGCGTTGAACTCGAATTCCTCGGTCACCTCCCTTTCCTTAAGGTTGTCGTTATGTTTATTACGCCAGTCCCTCACTTCGAGGAGAGCTAAGATGGGCATCACGTGTTCGCCTCTCGTGCATATACACGGTGTGTCAAAACACAAGAGCGCGGTGAACTCCATCCGTGGATTCAATGTACAAAAAGAATAAAACACTCACTATCGTTTTGGCTAAAAATAAATTTTAGCTTGGAAAATACGCTGTAATAATTTCAATGACACGAACGAAAGGGAATTAATAACGAATCGATAATGAAAATTTGAATCAAAAATTTTGTCCCCACTCTTTTATGAGTTTTACATATGGAAAGTAATAATTATGTTTGGTTAAAATATATTTTGAAGAAAACTTGAACAAGATTGACTTTTTTATATTAAGATCTCGAGTAATATAATAAACATTGAACAGGAAAGGAAAATGTAAGTCATCAATTACGATGCAAAGAGTGCAATGCAATTGCAATTGTGTCTTGCACAAAATTTAAATGCTCATTTATAAATGAAGATACAAACTAGACGTATATTTTGGTTGAAATAAAACATATTTACCATACGTAAATTTAACTACTTGTTAGGAGTAAGAATATTCTCAATTTTATCACAAATTACACACTAACCTTCGCCACAACTGGGAAAATGTTGCACAATAATTACGATAAGATTAAAATATCTATTTTAACATTGAACATCGTGTATTCTGTTTCAATATTATTTATGCAAACCACTATGTTGAGTTTTCTCAGGTATTGTACAATATTACATTTTTATACTTTTATTTGCATATTTTAACCTTACGATTGATATTTATTTCAAAAACCATGGATAATTATTTATACTGCAACAACCTCGTGAATTTCAATGTCCTTGGCGCGTAATACAGAGGAGAAAATTTAAAAGTAATTCTCTAAGTTAGGTTTCCTCGTATCGTCTAACGTCTGTATTCGCGTAATCTTTTTCCCTCTAATATACTTCAAGGCCGTTAAAAAAATCGGTCAGGTCTTTGACATTGTAAACGATTAATTTATCTTTGTACACCGAATACACTCCCGAGGTTCGCGTGTTTTGGTACACCCTGTATACGCCTACAGCGTCCTCGTAGCACTTTAACTCACCGGCTTGGGAGTTAGTCGGTGAGTACAATGCACTTGCGAGCACGTGCATTGTAATCTGAAGATTACGCGTTCCAGATTGAAAAATAGATTAACGTTTTTCTTCTACTCGTTCAGAATCCCTTGTTCGGGAGAACTGGTCTGTTTCTTTGACAGCAAGGTCACTCGTGTATTTGTTAACAACCGTTGTGTGTTGATGAACAACTCGTCGTTGTTATTAATTTTCCTATTTTTCTTCTTCGTTACTATTTAATAATTGCTCCCTGAATATTTTTCAAACACGACCGTACACATACTTCGGACAACATCTTTCTCGTTATCAAGACTACATCGTCTATTATTTCAACAACAATGAAACAAGATAATAATTTACTTTAAATAATACAAAATTGTACGAAATAATTTCAGAGTCTCGCCTTTTCCACGAGAAAAGAAAATCGCAATATTCTTTCAAAAAGTTACCCTATCCCGAAGAAAAGATCGATGTCCCTAACACACATTCGCATCTACGTACAATGCACACGGTACGTGTAATTTAATGCATTATGACTTTATTACGGTAGTACGGTAGCAACGAAAAAATGTTTAAAAAGGCAGGAAACGGTACAAAAAAAAGTATAATGAAAGAAAGATAAATTCAAAATTGCAATTAGATGAATTATAGCGGCAATTAAATGTTATATTTAATTAGCTGCACAATGAGTACTCCCACATAATAAGAAACTCGAGTATTTGTGTACGTGTGTAAGGCAGACAGGGGCCGACATAAAAGGTCACGTGTGCAGAGAAAAATTCAAGCGTGTGAATAAGAAGTTTCCACGAGATCACACCACGCCACGTAATCTTGAAAATAAAAAGAATCCAATGCGGGTTGCGTCATAGAGAACTTTTTTCGAGTCGATGAAACGCTTTGGCGGAAAACGTGTTATTACCCGGCTGTATGGGAATTACGGGCACCTATTACGGAAGGTATACGCAAATGAAAAAGAACGTATTCGACTTTCCACAGGTTGAGCGAATCACGTATCGCGGCGTACAAAATCTGGTATCATCCGATGCGTTCGATACACACATCGATATTAATTAATAATTATTTACATATCTAATCCTTAATATGTTATAGGATTGATAGTCGTTCGTTCTTTATTTTATTATTCGAAGTAACGAAAAGGTTTTCGTTATTTCAGAGTACAATAAGTACGAAACTTTTCTTTTTATTCTAAAATGTAACGAACACGAAGAATAAGAAAATTTGTGCCGACGAAGATAACCAAATGCTCGTAAATAAAAGAATTAGCTTTATCCTTGAATGGATCACCTTGCGATATTTATGTAATAGTCAAGTATTCATGTCGAGTCAAGTTTTATCTGAGTTTCATGTCGGCAGTGTTTAAGTACACGTATACATGTATGGAAGCTTTAAACGCGTTTATTTATATGTAAATGTAAATTCTAAGTATGCATATCTTTATAGGAAAAAATAATGAAACTCTCGTTATCGAGGTCCATTTCACATTTGACCTACTTGCTGATTCACGTACAAACGTCTCTCGCTAATATGCATTGACTAGCGAGGAATTTCTTGTTTTTATAAATTAGGAACGACGAGGATCGTTCGATGAAATTCGACATTGGAATACGGTATAGGGACAGTAAAACAATCGTTAGAAATAAAAATAAAAGAAATTTATTTGTCTATTCATCGATTCATGACACGCGTAACGTGTTCATTGTACATATACATAAAGATGTAAACGAGTTAAGTATACTGTCAATTGTGGAAAAAAGATTTAAAATCCAATTATTAATCCAACTTTAATTTATATACGTACCTATTGGAAATAATCACCGCAATATGTTTATCCTTCGAATTCGATTTTTCGATTCAACATTCCTACACTTACGATAAATTATTTCTACGATGACAACTTCGAGCACGAATCTTTCAATTTTTATTAACGAAAATGTCGAGATTTCTCGGTAAGATAGCGTATCCTATTCTAATTTCGTACTTTCTAAAAATAGAAACCAATTAATCTCGTCGTCTTCCTATTTGCCACCAGACGTGACTTAATAATGCAAGAAACGATACATTATCATACATTTAAGTTCCTCGAGACATTAAGATGCTCGGAGAGGAACTATAATCATTACTGTACTTGAAACTTATATATGAAAACGTGTAACGTTCCCATAATTTGGTACCGATCAAGAAATTCCACGGTGCAAATTTACTGGTCGAGTAAACGTTAATAAACGCTCGTTTGTTTCTTCTTACCGAACCGATGCTACTACATTGAATTGCATTGAATGACAACATAATAGTAACTCGTATTCCGCTCATTATTGTATACTTATACGCTTCTTATTTCAGTGGAAACATCTTACGACACGAGATAGTTGTCGTACTTTTTCAACAATTTCAAGTTACTTTTCCCACTTATTTGCTAAGAGCCGGAAGTCAGATGTGTCATAAGCGAATACAAGTATGCCTCGTACAAACCGGTAGTTAGATTACTATACAATCTCATCTAGTGCGAAACCATGTTATACGAGACTAAGAACCGGTACAAAAAGGAGGTTATGTTCCAAAGGCTAACAAAAATACACCACGTTATCGATATAATAACTCTCTATACGGTTAATAAGGATTATTATTTCTTTACAACTTGTAAACTTTCATGTTTGCTTAAGTTTCTAGATAAGATTCTATTTAAATGTTCCTTGAAAAAGGATCTCATTTTAGAGCGAAAAAAGAAGTAAATATATTACATCAGAGACTGATCTTGCAACCAATGTGAAATTTATTTATTCGTAATTTACATCATTTAATCTTGTTACATACTTCCCGTGAAAGAACGTATATTCTCAGCAGAATGTGGATGCTTCTTTCGTCCATCTTCGTCTCCTTTCAGGGAGAAAGAAAGGATTCTATGATAAGTGCTACTAGAGGGATCTTTAGTGCTGAATCTGTTACCTTCAATATTTCACACTGTCCCTGTTACTTCTATGCCTGATAGTGAATAATAACTCTGAACAATATTATCTATTGACCGATAACCATTTTGCCTCTCAAAAATGGATCTCCTTGACTCGTTCCCGAACAAAATCATCGAAAAAGAATGCCTGCAAGATAATCACTGGACCAGACTAGTGTACAGACGAAGACCAAAATCCGAGAAACATCACTTTTCTGCTTCAAACCTCTTAAAAGTTTAGTTCCCATTGCGTTACAGTACATACTGCCAATATTGTTACTATATTCACCAGAACTATTAATATTATTATTTATTATTAATAGTTACATATCATACTACAACAATAATCATGCACAACCTTCGAGTTTAGATATTAATTCGTAATGATATAAAATATTTGTATTCTTATTATTATAATATTTTCATAATTATTTTAATAAACGGTTACTTTCTTTTTGTAAAGTTATTTTTAAGTAACTAATCTTGGTACTGATAATTCAATTGATCAAAATTATTCTAAATTCGCAGCCAATTAGCTCGGTATAACCCGTGACGAATAATTATTGTTCGTCGCGAGTAATACCGATTACCAGGTCTCACCACGTGGAGGTTGCTGCGAGCGGAGACCCGGAGAGAGATAGATGGAATCAAAGTTCCATCGATCTCCCTCGACGCGCGATACAAACGAAGTTACCAAACCGGGGAGATTGAAGGAATCAAAGTTCCTTCGATCACCTGGTTTAGTTCTGCCGAGCAATTACATTATGGAAAAATGAGGCAAAATTGGGAAAGACGCGACGCGAACCGTGCAGTTGGTCCTACTAGGTCTATCCCGTATCCCCTCGGTGGGCCCGATTCGAGAGGAAACGAACGACGCCATCCACTCCCCTAGAGGAGTGCCCCGTTTCTCCATCTTTACGACGAGAGGGTCTTATTTTGGAGGCTTTCGCAGGGACCGGCAAAAATGCCTGCTCCTGTGCTCGCAACATGCCCCCTCTGGAAGCGGACACACCGGAGGAGACGGCGATAGACCGTTCGGACCACCTACACGGAGGAACGAGGAAGCGAGCAAAATTAAGCTAAAGATTGGATAATTGCTTGGCAGATCACAGCCTTAAAACTAACTTATTCTAACTGCAGAGATAGAAGGAATCAATGTTTCTTCGATCTCCTCGTTTAATTCTGCCGAGCAATTACATTATGGAAAATTGAGGCAAAATTGGGAAATACGCGACACGAACCGTGGAGTTGGTCCTACTAGGTCGGTCCCGTTTCCCCTCAGTGGGCCAGATTCTCAAGGAAATGCGCGACGCCGTCCACTCCGCTAGCGGAGTGCCCCGTTTCTCCCAACTCCGCAGCCAGGAGCCACGCAGAGCGTGGACCTGACTCACGGAGGATGACGAAGAGAGGGTCTTATGATGGATCAAGGGCTTCCGCAGGGACCGGTGCGAACACCTGCCCCTGTGTTCGCAGCATGTTCTCTCTCAAAGCAGACGCACCAGAAGAGACGGCGATCGACCGTTCGGTCCACCTCCACGGCCGGTCACTTGCTTATGCAACAAGCAGAGGTGGCCGGACTGAGAAACGAGCAAGCGAGCAAAAAGAAGCTAAAGATTGGATAATTGCTCGGCAGATCACAGATATTTGTACATGGTGGCCTTAAAACTAACTTAGTCTAAGCTTAAGGGTGAAGAGGCGGCTGCGATGAGAGTGTATCTTCTTCCTTCTTTCTTCTTTCTTCGTTCGCTGATATGTCTAGCTGAGAGAAAGAAATTGAAAATTGGAAATGGTTAAATACATGCCATGCAGTAATAAATATGCAGTAACAAGAAAATAAAGGAAGCAGTGACAAAAAAAATAAACATGGAGAATCAAGTACAAATTAAAATTAGCGAGTCAGTACAAAAGAAAGAAGTAAATATGGAAAAAAAAAAAAAAAAAAAAAAAAAATTAGTTGGTCGCCCATCGGTGGTCAGTACCGGTCACCAAGAGGGCGATCAGTGTCCATGGCTGTCCGCGGAGGATCCAGGTACCTAAAATGGAGAGGTCCGTCCACCTCGGAGGCCCCTCCTGGAATGAAATTTTGGGCAACCGAGGGGGGGTATATATACCTAAAGCAAGGTGACCTACCGTTACTTCGATTGTCTTTGTTCGATTTAATCGAATATTTCAAGAAATTCATGGCTTTTTAACCATTATTTACACTAGAACATTGTTAATAATTGTTTAATCTACGTTCCTACGACGGTTGTTAATAAATATGATAAATAAACATCAAGATATTGCAAAATCTATGAAGACGAACGGTTTTGGAGAATGTTTGTTCATTTCCGCGATTGTTATTAACATTTACGCATGTTCCCAATACTAATCGAACAATGTGCATCTTATTTATGCATTACAAATGATTAAGTAAGTTATAGCAATTGATTTTAATCGAGATTCGAGGTATGAACTTGTTTCTTAATATTATAAGGCATGGAAAGTAACAATTGTTTATTAGATACATTAATTTAACATTTGTTTAATTCTTATAATTTACACTATATGCGTAGAAGTTGTATTTTTTAATTAAAAGTGCCGAAATTCAATTAATCGCTTTTCTAGATAGAAAAATCATCGCGATTAACAGTTATGAATCGATAATCAATACGTGTAGCCTTGAGAATGTCAGTTGGATTTCAATGAAAAATTCGATCGCGAACAAAGAATACTTCAACGAAATGATATTTTAAGCCATTATTTATACTAGGACATTGTTCATAATTATTGAAACTATGGTCCTGTGACGGTTGTTAATAAATATGATAAATAAACATCAAGATATTGTGAAATCTGCGATGGCGAATGATTTCGGTGAATGTTTGTTCATTTCCGCGATTGTTATTAACATTTACGCATGTTCCCAATACTAATCGAACAATGTGCATCTTATTTATGCATTACAAATGATTAAGTAAGTTATAGCAATTGATTTTAATCGAGATTCGAGGTATGAACTTGTTTCTTAATATTATAAGGCATGGAAAGTAACAATTGTTTATTAGATACATTAATTTAACATTTGTTTAATTCTTATAATTTACACTATACGCGTAGAAGTTGTATTTTTTAATTAAAAGTGCCGAAATTCAATTAATCGCTTTTCTAGATAGAAAAATCATCGCGATTAACAGTTATGAATCGATAATCAATACGTGTAGCCTTGAGAATGTCAGTTGGATTTCAATGAAAAATTCGATCGCGAACAAAGAATACTTCAACGAAATGATATTTTAAGCCATTATTTATACTAGGACATTGTTCATAATTATTGAAACTATGGTCCTGTGACGGTTGTTAATAAATATGATAAATAAACATCAAGATATTGTGAAATCTGCGATGGCGAATGATTTCGGTGAATGTTTGTTCATTTCCGCGATTGTTATTAACATTTACGCATGTTCCCAATACTAATCGAACAATGTGCATCTTATTTATGCATTACAAATGATTAAGTAAGTTATAGCAATTGATTTTAATCGAGATTCGAGGTATGAACTTGTTTCTTAATATTATAAGGCATGGAAAGTAACAATTGTTTATTAGATACATTAATTTAACATTTGTTTAATTCTTATAATTTACACTATATGCGTAGAAGTTGTATTTTTTAATTAAAAGTGCCGAAATTCAATTAATCGCTTTTCTAGATAGAAAAATCATCGCGATTAACAGTTATGAATCGATAATCAATACGTGTAGCCTTGAGAATGTCAGTTGGATTTCAATGAAAAATTCGATCGCGAACAAAGAATACTTCAACGAAATGATATTTTAAGCCATTATTTATACTAGGACATTGTTCATAATTATTGAAACTATGGTCCTGTGACGGTTGTTAATAAATATGATAAATAAACATCAAGATATTGTGAAATCTGCGATGGCGAATGATTTCGGTGAATGTTTGTTCATTTCCGCGATTGTTATTAACATTTACGCATGTTCCCAATACTAATCGAACAATGTGCATCTTATTTATGCATTACAAATGATTAAGTAAGTTATAGCAATTGATTTTAATCGAGATTCGAGGTATGAACTTGTTTCTTAATATTATAAGGCATGGAAAGTAACAATTGTTTATTAGATACATTAATTTAACATTTGTTTAATTCTTATAATTTACACTATATGCGTAGAAGTTGTATTTTTTAATTAAAAGTGCCGAAATTCAATTAATCGCTTTTCTAGATAGAAAAATCATCGCGATTAACAGTTATGAATCGATAATCAATACGTGTAGCCTTGAGAATGTCAGTTGGATTTCAATGAAAAATTCGATCGCGAACAAAGAATACTTCAACGAAATGATATTTTAAGCCATTATTTATACTAGGACATTGTTCATAATTATTGAAACTATGGTCCTGTGACGGTTGTTAATAAATATGATAAATAAACATCAAGATATTGTGAAATCTGCGATGGCGAATGATTTCGGTGAATGTTTGTTCATTTCCGCGATTGTTATTAACATTTACGCATGTTCCCAATACTAATCGAACAATGTGCATCTTATTTATGCATTACAAATGATTAAGTAAGTTATAGCAATTGATTTTAATCGAGATTCGAGGTATGAACTTGTTTCTTAATATTATAAGGCATGGAAAGTAACAATTGTTTATTAGATACATTAATTTAACATTTGTTTAATTCTTATAATTTACACTATACGCGTAGAAGTTGTATTTTTTAATTAAAAGTGCCGAAATTCAATTAATCGCTTTTCTAGATAGAAAAATCATCGCGATTAACAGTTATGAATCGATAATCAATACGTGTAGCCTTGAGAATGTCAGTTGGATTTCAATGAAAAATTCGATCACGAACAAAGAATACTTCAACGAAATGATATTTTTAGCCATTATTTATACTAGGACATTGTTCATAATTATTGAAACTATGGTCCTGTGACGGTTGTTAATAAATATGATAAATAAACATCAAGATATTGTGAAATCTGCGATGGCGAATGATTTCGGTGAATGTTTGTTCATTTCCGCGATTGTTATTAACATTTACGCATGTCCCCAATACTAATCGAACAATGTGCATCTTATTTATGCATTACAAATGATTAAGTAAGTTATAGCAATTGATTTTAATCGAGATTCGAGGTATGAACTTGTTTCTTAGTATTATAAGGCATGGAAAGTAACAATTGTTTATTAGATACATTAATTTAACATTTGTTTAATTCTTATAATTTACAGTATACGCGTAGAAGTTGTATTTTTTAATTAAAAGTGCCGAAATTCAATTAATCGCTTTTCTAGATAGAAAAATCATCGCGATTAACAGTTATGAATCGATAATCAATACGTGTAGCCTTGAGAATGTCAGTTGGATTTCAATGAAAAATTCGATCGCGAACAAAGAATACTTCAACGAAATGATATTTTAAGCCATTATTTATACTAGGACATTGTTCATAATTGTTGAAACTATAGTCCTACGACTGTTGTTAATAATTATGATAAATAAGCATCAAGATATTGCGATTTACCGATTTCGCGATGGAATTTTTGTTACCTAAAAGAAACAAATTGAAAAATTACAAGTATTAAAGAATACAAAGCACGATAGAAAATTGTTCACAGTAACAGTGGAGAAACGAAGTTGGGAATGGTTAAATACATGCCATGCAGTAACAAAGAAAAGAAACCAAGAAGCAGTGACAAAGAAATAAACATGGAAAAACAAATACGAATTAAAATCAACGAGTAAGTACAGAAGAAAGAAATAAAGCTGCGAAAATTTCAAATGAATTTTCAAGTGTTTTCATCTACTCAATACAACATTTGTACATATTGAATTTAATTTGAAGGCAGATAATCCGACGTTATTTCATTATCTTAAGGTTTAGGGCTCGAGGACTGAACTGATCCTTGAAATAAATCTTGCATCCTTATGGATTTGTACCGAATAATGGTCGGTCACTTGCAGTCGCTTACTTATTATCCGTCCTTATTGTTTAAGAAACTCGTTCAGGAATATCAATACAATTGTAGAAAATATATCATTGGTATCTACTCGAGTTAGAAGAGATGTCTTCGTAGAAAGTAACAATCGAGCACACGTTGGTAACAACAACCCCCACGCAACCTGTAAAAAGAATACTTCCTTCATTTTCTAACTCAATCAATTTCCGTGGCTGAATTGAACGTGGTTATGAACCTTTTAATAACCTTTCAACCCTTTTAATTCAAAGGTTGTCTGTAACCAAAAATCGAGCAATTCGTTCTTCGAGCCACGAATAAACTCTCAAGAGTACCATGAAACAATTTTCTAACACCGTGGAAGCTGATCACGAGACCTCGAAAGATGCTCAAGCTTCTCGAGGTTTCGTTGGCCCGGTGTCTCGTGAAATTGTGCGATAAAAGTCTTGTCAATTCGCCGTAATATCAGCGTAAGACCGCTTTCACGCCAATCAACATCGAAAACAACGTCACGCCTTAAAATTCCACCGCAATTGAACCTAACGTATCATTTAATTACAGTCTTAAACCACCAGCGGGGGAGCAATTTCGCGGACACATTAGAAATTAAACATGGCGCGTTTGCATGTACGGAGAAAGTTGCAATGGGCTCGCGAAAAGCTTATGAGAGGGATTAATGTGGCTACAACTGAGGTTCGCTCGACGTGAGTTCGTAAAATGTTTCATCCGACACCAGGACGCATCCTCCGTGCTGCAGTTGCCCCGATCGATATTTTTTAAATCTTCTCTGACTTATATTAACTTGCGTTATCTCTCTCTGTATATATGCTCGACATATGCTTTTCATTGCCACCGGTTACACTGCTTTTTTACACCGCGTACTATCCGTTGTTTAAATTCTTGAAACAACTATTCGACCTGTATTCGCCGAGCAGCAATGAGGAAAAGTTTCTACTTACACCGGTATTTACACAAAATGCCTGGTTTAACTACAGATGTAGGTTTTGCCTAGTAAAATCATAGGCTATCGACAGTTTCGAAACGCAGATTGAAATTATTATTCGGATAAGAGTTTCGAATAACGACAAAAAGGTGAACTACATTAGAAATATTAGAATTTGTTAAGTATTTCACAAGGAACGAATAATAATTCTCCAATCGGATAAATGTTGTAGGTAAATTGCATTACGTTTGTTATATTCCTTGTCGTTTACTCGAATATCGTCCATTTCTAAGTCGAAACATTTAACGTCAGAACTTAGAGTTGAAAAACATCAACACGAAACAATTTAGAACCCAAATCTATCCTTGTATTTGAAACAATTAAAGTTCAAACTCGAAAGAATTTTAAAACAATTGAAAAATGCAAGTTATCTCCAAATTTGAGAAAATCAGAATCAGAAAAGGTTCATACCTTGGAATTGAAACAATCTCAAAAATGTAATACAAACTTGCACTTACATCGGTTAGCGTCAGAACTCGGAACTCGAGCTATCGAAACAGTTTCAAAACTACCATTCGCTCCTAGATTTGTCTTTTAAACGAACTGTACTATAATTACACATTTAGAATCGTAAGTGTATCCAGCCGTGGTACAGTTAGAATCGGAAGATCGGAGCAGGACTCGGAGTACCGGAACGGATTGCAATTTCACCCTTAAGAATCGAGACACGTTCCTCCCCCGCGATGTTGCTGGTTAATTGCGCGTGAACTGTACCTGCTTTGAACTCGAATCGTGTTTATCTCGAAAACGAGGATGATAGAGGTAAAGATACGCTTCTGGCGAAGTCCTGCTCGAAAGATTCGAGGAAGGAGCTTGGTGAAAAATCGGCGTATCTTTAGCCAAGTCTTACACATGTGCCGATACACACACTCCTGGTGTGCACATATGCAACGTAGTGTACTGTTTCGCGATGGAGAATCGCTCCTCTGCGGCCTGGGAACTGTTAGCCCAGTTTGCTCGGGTCGTAACGCTTGGAGGATTATGCTACGTTCACATCGTCTGTTATCTGGTCTCGTATTCCCAGCGAGCCACTCGCACGGAAAGGAAAGTACGCGATACGTTCGATCTTTCTTTTCTCCGCTCAACTTTTCAACCGAGCTGGCCATACGATAAAAGCTCGCCTCTGGAAATTCTAAGGGTGGCCGGTACAATTCTGCTTTCGCTGAGGAGTCGCGATAACAGCGAGTAATTCGAGCAACCCCATTGTTCGAGCAAAAAAGATACCTTTGGGGACGAAGGGTGCGCGACGAAACAACAGGGACACGCACAATTATCGTGAAAACGACGACGAAACATCGTGGTCGCGATTACGCGAATTGCTACGTGAATGTGTATTTATTATTGCAAAAAATGAGTTAATAATGAAAGTGGTAAAGTACTGTGCGATAGTTTTTTTTATTCTCGTTAATTTCTGACGATTGTTATTGTGAAAAATGAGTACCGAATAAATGTAGGAAAGTATTAGACTGTAGTTTTTCATTGTCGTTAATTTCTGACGATTGGGAACTTAATTAGTAGGACGATTATTGTAGAAAATGAGTATCGAATGAAAGTAGTGAAGTACTATTGTTTGTCGTTAATTTTCAGTGATTAGGAACTCGGAGTCGTCGGTCGGTGAATGTATATGAATATATTGGATTCTTTGGAGAGTCATTTCGTTTTCCAAAATGGAGAATATATAATGTAATAAAATGTTTGTACACTTTAAAAGAATCGTGTCTCATTTTCACCAAAAAAACGAGATGACTTTCCAAACAATCCAATATATCTATTATCGCAAAGAATGTAAACGAAATAAAAGTGGTGAAATATTCTTCTCTATCGTTTACCTTTAACGTTTAGAAACTCGAAGATTGGGAAAAATTGAAACAAAAAATATAAAGTCACCGAGAACAACGTGAGTGTTCACTGTGAGTATAAAATTCGAAACATTTGATACGAGAAAGAAAACGTATTACGCCATTTTGGTCATTTTATTCGGACAATGGTGTCTCGTACAATTTCTATACAAGGTGTATCGTAACACGTGGGACCCACTTCGATGGTGGATTAGGGGCACGTAGACAATGAAAAAAGATCGTATAAACGTGAGCCCTGTTCGACCCTATTCTCGAGTTACGGTCATTTTTCCGAAAGAAAATTCACGAAAATGAAATCACCGAATACAATCCAAATTGTGTAATTTAACATACGGAACAATATAGTAGTTAATCGGGTCGAGAGGTTGAATCGTTTCATACCAGCTGAGTTTGCAATGCAGTATTATCGAAGTACAAAAATGGCTACAACTTGGGAATAAGGCCAAATAGGGCACACGTTTACACGAACTTTTTTCACTGTTTTTGTGGCCCCGATCCATCACTGACGTGGATACCACGTGTTACTATAAACTCTGTATATGTATATAATTTACAAACCGTGCATACATCGTTGTCCAAACTTTTTTCGTCTATTACCAGATGACATGGATCGATGTGGAAATTAATGACGCCATTTTGGTATCGACCATATTTGTCTAACCATTTTACCATCAGATTGTACACTTTTTTAAGTAATTAAGCAGTAAAAATATCGAAGAAAATATCAATGAAAAAATGTCACGTGCAGAACATTTAAAAAGCTTACACGTGCTTACACCCCTAACAATATTTTTTCCAATTAATTTTTACCTATCTGCGTAAAAATATATTTCACATCTTCGCTCGTGATGTTGATCCAGCACGACGTTTAAACAATCCTTAATATATTTACAACTAGATTCCCTGTCGGTTCGATCTTAATCTCAAATGTTTGTCCTCGGCCACGCAATCTCCAAATTCTGAGATTGCAAAGAGAAGAAAGAAAACAGAAACCATCGTCAGATTCTTCGTTTCGAGCGAAGAAATCCTCGAGCCAAGATGAAAACTTTTATCGCGAACAATAATACACTACATCGTTCTCGGTTCTGGTTTTCCAATTCGCGAACTCGTTCTATTTTCCAAGAGGCGAGTAGAAGTCGACGACGAATGAAAGAAGTACTGTACTCGGTACGAAACAAAAAAAGAAAAGAAAAAAAGAAAATGTATAACGATGAAAAAGAGACGAGAGGAATTAAGGGTGGAAGCTCTCGGATCGATGATAGAGGTGTTAAACGAAAATAAGGAAGTCGAACATTCCGTGGATAGAAGATTGGACGATAGAACGAACGAACGTGTTAACGAAGATAACCGTACTTTGTGTTACTTTTTCGCGGTAGCGTATAATTTATATTAAACGAACCGATCGTAAGTTGGCCTTAACGATCTGCAAAACCGTAAAGATATCTTTCCACGGGTCATTGCACGCCGTTTCTTTTTCCGTATTCCGTGTTCCTTCGTGGCTTCCAGAGTGTGCTTTCATTTTTCTTACGCGGTTACCACCGATCTCCCCTGCCCAATGATAATTTAGACACGAATCGCGAAGGTACTAACAACACGCTGTTAGTCGCGAGCGAACTCGGTGCACGCTGATCGCAACGTGAATTTATTACACGCGAAACATCTTCCGCGAGACCACGTGTGCAACAGTTATTCGCATAATCCCACCGTGTTTCCTACGAATCGGTGAAAACCACGTCCAATGACCCAAAAACTGTATTAACGTCGATAATCGACGTGTTACACTCGAATATTACGTATTCTTTCCCGCCCTCCAGTTTCACCGTTTATACCACTTTCTACCAATTAGGCGATTTATTTTCCGAAAGAAATTTTTTTTCGCTTCCACGGTGCCGTGTTTTCTTAACTTTTTTTTCTTTTCAAAGATCGAGCGTTGCGATTTCATTAATTTAATTAATCACCACGGAAGGAGAGAGAGTACCGAGTAACAGTTTCCCGGACGTTAGATAGTTTTCCAAGACGATTGGAAATTAAAATTGCAACTCGGATTTTATTTCTTCTTCGATGTAAATCGCACAAATTATACGTGTATTTAATCCCGTGCATTTTATCGTTTATTATGTAAATCTAGAAACCGAGATGCAATTATGATCGGAACAATATACGCGCAATTATCAAACACTAACTCCTGTTTCTTTTTTCTTATTTTATTTAACGTCTTTGTAAGAAATAATAGTAAAGATTCACGTGTAATCTATTCAATTCTTTCAATTATTATTATTGTTGTTTCTTCTCTGTGTGTTCTTCTTTTCAATATTCTACACCAAATATTGGGTTGTTCGTGAAAGTCATTTCGTTTTCCAAAATGGAGAATATATAATTTAGTAAAATGTTTGTACACTCTAAAAAAATCGTGTTTCATTCTCACTAAAAAAAAAAACGAAATGACTTGCCGAACAACCTAACAGATACAAATAAAATATATATGTAAAGAATTACTCTCTTGATCAAAGAATATAGATAATTTTAAATCGTCTTCAATTCGTCGAATTAAAATTATTTAGTTCTCCAATGCCGATACGAATACAGAATACTTTAATTCTGACAAGCGTGAAATTTATATAAATATATGAATGTATTCCTAGATTTACAAGAAACGCGCATTTAATTTAAACGAAGACAGAATGTGTTATCGAAATATAGAACAACGCGTGTAAAAAAAATAATATTCGTATCGTGATCGAAAATCTTACCCATTTACGTAGGTTGAAAAGTAGCCTTTAATATTTACACGTTTAAAATCACCCTCTGGATCGCTGAAAGCGCAACGCCAACGCAACCCTTTTAGAGAAGACAAGGCGCGTTACTGTGCAGAACGGTGCGTTTTACGCGCATCGTCGGCACGTGCGTTTTTGCGGCGCTCGCTTCCGGTCCAGTTTTTAGACACCAACTTCGTCTCAACTTGCCACGACTTTTCGTTAAGGCCGATGCACAACGAGGTGAACCCAAATTTTCAAGGATTCGTCCACCTTGACCTCGACCAAGGGAGGTGTCTTCGCGAATTTTTTGCGAGAGAACTACACGTCCGATCTAAATGAAATTTTGACCACGAATGTAACGCACTAGAAGCTACAAATTGAAATTTTTCACGTATGTATTATGTCTACGGTAGACGAACAAAATGGCGTTAGACTCGTCCGCGATACCCTGATGTCGTCTCGACTTCTTCGAAAGTGTTTACAAATTCCAACTCGAGTTATATTACTATTTTATGTATGTATAGAGAATTATAATACAGTTTAACAAATTTTTTAAGTTATAGAAATTACGGTATCTGAAAGAGAATTGGCCATTCTTGAGAAGGAGTTTTATCTTATCTGGGCAACTAATAAGAGAAAAAATTGTATCGATGAATTATTATTTATGAATTGCAACTTTCCAGCGTTCCTGATTTCACAAAATTAGAAACCTCAGAGACAGACAATGTATACTCACGTTTAAAAGAGTAATTAAAAGTCAATTTACTACCGTGATTAGCCACAATGCAAAATGATAAAATTTATGCACGCTCGTGTAATCGACAAACCTTGTAATTGGCTCTTATAGAAGTTTTGTAATTAATAACCATGTAATTATTTACATAAGTTATTAACTTTATCGTTCTCGCAATTAATCTTATCACGCGAAAGACTTAATTTTTACACAACGTTGATTCGTGTCAAAAGTGTATATTTCATTCTTGAACATAACACTTTCGAATTATACTTCTATGAAAAATAGAGAGGAAGAAGGTAAAATATCATCTTCACCATTCTCTAAATTGTTCATTGAAAACCGGATAGACACATTTTGCAAGCTAAAATTGTATCGAAATCGAATGTAAAAACGAAATTCTGGTAATTCGATATTTCATGCACCTTTTATTTCCAATGAAAATCCGTTTAGCATCGTCGCGGTTAATAAACAATGCAGTGTCGATTGAATACGTGTTTCGAATATAAACGTGCACGAGTCTGTATACAATGACAGCATGATCCATACACCATACAAGTCCAACACAAATGAAATTTGTATTCCAAATATACTCCAACTAAAAACTCTATAATTTTCTGGTTTCACATTCTTCGATTAGTATACTTACACTGAGAGTCTACGTCACGAAAGTGGATTCCTTTATTTCGAAATAAATATTATAATTCAACACTTGATAAATTATTTGTTGTACCCGGTGTATGGATGATTTTTTCGTTAATAAATGATTCTTGGTAACCGTTGTATGATTCAATTTTTCGTTCGTTGTGGTTACAGTGCAATTCACAACGCAGTCGCGTGTGTTTATCGTGTGTTTACTCACAAATAGCACGGAATTGCGTGAATTGCCGTTGCACTCGCAGAAGTTGGGTGCATTGGGATGCACGCCCGGTGAATGACACTTAATTCACAGACGCGTTGGAAGGACGCGCGCGCGTGCGCACGCGCGTGTAATCACTGGCTTTCCGTCTAATTAAAATTCGTCCAATGCGATCCGAGGGACTATTGTTAGAAAAGAAAACGTTTCTGTACGATGATTCACGCTTGCGTCGTAATCGATCAATTATTCGACTCGGCTAAGAAGAACCGTCTCCTCTTATTTAACAAAATTGAGACGCGAGTCTACGGGGAATCGTTGCACGGGATGCTTCTATAAATATTAATGCAAAACAGCAGAAAATCGATGACGCATGTTCAAGAAAGACATGTTCTGTCATAATATTACGCGATACTTGACGCATTTAACGAATAACAATCGGTGAAAGTAACGTTCAGTTTGTTGAACTTGCTAGTAAATTAATTTGTTTGTAGATACAAAAATGAAAAAAAAAAACGACAAAATATTTTTCTTCTCAACGAACGTTTAACGACCTTGAATGACCTTGACTTCAAGTACTATTTCTCGAATCTCTATCGTACCGTAAGTGAAAATGTACGATCCCGTTTGAAAAAAATCTCGACGACCTTGAAATTTCCTTGACGGTTCCACGAGAGACAAAAGGAGTTGTGAAAAAATTCTTCCGTATAAAATCGAACAACTTCCGTCTCGATCATTATTTCCTATCAGTGAAAACAAGCGAGTTATCTAGGTGCTCTGTCATAAATGCCCCACCCTGTACACGAGCAAACGTACGGAAAGCTATAATACTAAAACGAGGTTAGATTTTATAACAGCACTTTACTACACCTCGCCTCTTACGCGGTTGGATCTTTTAAATATTTCTCCGTTTCGTATCGTTACAATTACACTCGATGAAAACGCGAAGTAAAGAAATAAAACAGAAATTGAGACTAAACGAAAAATGTCTACACCGATGAAAAAGGATGTAAATTTACTTGGGTCCTTCGTACCTCGTCGTCTCGTTTGCAATAACGAGAGAGAGAGAGAGAAATTCGTAATAGATTATCATTGTTACGAGCTTTTTCTTTCAATTGTAAAATAACGATAACAATGACGAAACGAATTTTCCGTTACGGAACAACGGATAATAACGATGTCGCGACTGGTTCCCCGATGCAACTTTCATTTCTTCTTTCCGATCAAGTATCCCCGGTAGCGAACAAACGTGACGAAAAATTTCACGCGATAAATTCAGATTAGCACGCGAGCCTGATTTACGCCATAGAATTAAGAGGAGATCGTAGGATCCGCTCTGGATCGGGGCAAATCGAAATAAAACCGCAAAAGAGAACGGCGAAAGATGATCTACGAGTCGCTGGTACGCGGAGTGTATTATATCGGGAGAAGACGAGACGGTGGGAAGCCAAGTTAAGTGCGATCAGCATTTCGAGTGCGATAAATTATCGTTTTTTTCAGATAGTCCGTGGAAGCGATACGCGGCTGAGTGTGGACGTCGCGTTAATCCCGCCTGTTTCGTCGATTAACTTAGAGGTCGTTGAAAGTGAATTTTACTCTTTCGAAACGCATTAGATTACGTAATGGTTTTAGACATATTTACCGGGGAAACTTGCTTCGTGCTGCCAAAGGGTGTTTCAAAGGGATTAGGTTAATAATTGAGGTTAGATTAATAACGACAATTTTTGTGTCATAGAGATGGTAATAAATAAAGTACGATTATTATAGGGATGATTGTTAGTGTTTCAAACTTGATAGATTACATGGTGTTTAGATGCATTTACTAAAGAAATTGGTTTATACTGCAAAGGGTGTTTTAAAGAGATGAGGTTAATAATTGAGGTTAGATTAATAACGACAATTTTTGTGTCATAAAGATGGTAATAAATAAAGTACGATTATTATAGGGATGATTGTTAATGTTTCAAAACTTGATAGATTACATTGTGTTTAGACATATTTACTAAGGAACTTGGTTCATATTGCAAAGGGTGTTTTAAAGAGATTAGGTTAATAATTGAGGTTAGATTGATAACAACACTTTTTGTGGGATAAATATGATAAATGAAATAAATAAAATAGGATTGTTATAGGGATGATTGTTAGTGTTTCAAAACTTGATAGATTACATTGTGTTTAGACATATTTACTAAGGAATTTTGTTCATATTGCAAAGGGTGTTTTAAAGAGATTAGGTTAATAATTGAGGTTAGATAAATAACAACACTTTTTGTGGGATAAATATGATAAATAAAATAAATAAAATACGATTGTTATAGGGATGATTGTTAGTGTTTCAAAACTTGATAGATTACATTGTGTTTAGATGTATTTACTAAGGAACTTGGTTCATGCTGCAAAGGGTGTTTTAAAGAGATTAGGAGGTTAGGTTAGTAGTAGAACTCTAGCTATAACTGTTACACAATTCAACGTATCTTGTTTATCTTACACTTACATCCCTATCTGTATATGCAATAAAGGCGTTATATAAAATAAATAGAATAAACAACAGTACTGTGTTATCGTGCTTGAAGGAGTAACAGGCGATTACGACTGCCCGCAGAAACAATGAAAAAGCTCTTATCTGTATACACGAGACTAGAGTAGCAACTGCCATTTCGCAATAGGGACTCCAATATTGAATTTCCACTTAAAAATAGACTCTTTGTGAATTTTTCCTCCGTGTTTCAAAATCGATTGCGAAACGTTGCGTTTAAAAATCGTTTATTCGTTTAAACCTGTAGCGTACAATTTTTAACCGGATAAAAGCTTCGAGCAATGCACAAAGGATTCAATTATGGAATAAAATAATTTACAACGAGAAACATTCACCGTGCGATCGAGTAAATGGTTAATCGTTGCTTCCACTCGTGGTCTCTCGTTCGAGTAGAAAATGTTGTCCATCTTTGTGCGCGCGATTAATATTCCCGTCGATAGGAAAAAATGATAAATACCTCGAGGATAATTAATCATTCACCTTCGTGTTTCAAAGAAGGTTTCTAACGTCACGAAAACGTCAAGTTGGACGAGTTTCGTTTCGTGTAGCCGTGGGAACGTTTAACCGAACGCTGGCAGAGCAACGACAGCGTGACACTTTCCAAATCGATCGAGACGCAGGCCCACCCACGGAATTTATCGGTGGTAGATGCGTCGGGGCGCGTGGGCGTCGCGTGGCGATTCAAACGTAAGCTCGTAAATCGCTACCAACGGAATCGACGATCGACCGTGGGACGCTTATTACACGTAGGAGTCGAAACGATCGCGAGGACGCGAAATTAAAGCGCGAGCGACGTTATTACGGTGCACTTGTTGCACCGATCTCAACTAGGTACAGTTCGCGCGGCAAGAGTATGCGTCTGGCGACGCCCGTTGGTGGTTGCGTCACGGCAGAGTTGGGCAAAATTCTTATCCGAAGAAAAAAAAATAGACAAACAACTTTTTATGCGTCGCCAATTGAACGATAATTCGAATTCGAATTGCGGAATTAAATGTTTCACAACGATGGAATAAAAATTGAAATTTGAATTGCCGGATTGAATGGTTTCACAACGAAGAAACGAAAATTGGAATTCGAATTGTGGGATTCAATGTTTCACAACGAAGAGATAAAAACTGTAATTCGAATTGCAGAATTAAATGTTTCGCAACGAAGGAATAAAAATTGAAATTTGAATTGTGGAATTGAATATTTCACAATGAAGAAATGAAAATTGGAATTCGAATTGTGGGATTGAATGTTTCACAACGAAGAGATAAAAATTGAAATTTGAATTGTGGGATTCAATGTTTCACAACGAAGAGATAAAAACTGGAATTCGAATTGCAGAATTAAATGTTTCGCAACGATGGAATAAAAATTGAAATTTGAATTGTGGAATTGAATATTTCACAACGAAGAAATGAAAATTGGAATTTGAATTTTATAATTGAATGTTTCGCAACAAAGAGATAAAAAGTGGAATTTGAATTGTGGGATTGAACGTTTCACAACGTAGTAATAAAAATTGAAATTTGAATTATGGAGTTGAATGTTTCACAACGTAGTAATAAAAATTGCGATTTGAATTACAGAAACCAAATAAAAGTTTGTTCAATGGAATAAATAACATCGTTACTCTACTATTAGGTATATTAGGTATATTAGGTATATATACCTACTATTAGGTATATTAGGTATATTAGGTATATATACCTACTATTAGGTATATATTAGGTAGTAATCTACTATTAGGTAGTTACGTATATATACGTTACTATACTATTCGAATTAAATTTTGCCCACTTCGGAGCCACAGCAATTGTGTAAAAATAGCACCTGACCTCTGCTACCATTAGTGTGCGCATAATTTAGTAGTAGTTACGTATTAGGAACAATTAGGAAGGAGCAAGTGCGGCAAAAGCGTCTCGCTGAGCACGATCCGTTAACCGCCGAAACCATACTCTCGTCGCGCGAAGTATACGTACTCTCCTCCACGATATTAGATCGCCGCGCTACACCTAAATCTCGCCTGTTTACGTTTGCACGTGATCACACACGAATTCACGCGCGCAGTGTACCGTGTGGCCAGCGGAAAATTTATGTTACATTTAATTGCCGTTTTACGTCCGTTCGGTAATAAAGAAAACATTTTACAAGTAGAACACCTGTTTTTACACGAGAACATTCCTGAATTGGATTTCTACCATTTCTAAAGACACAGCTCATCCGTTGAAATTTTAACGAATGCATGTCTTTTGATACTAGGTCGACGCACATGGAATATTTTGTTTTTTCGCTCGGCTAAATTTCAAAGGCGGAGGCAAATTTTGAAAAATTATTCCAATCGAAATGGTTTTTACACGATCGAACGTTTCTTCTGAAAATGAACTACTGCTCTTTACGAACAACGAAATGAAATTATTTCCTCTCGGTCTATCCGATGGTCCGAGAAGACCGAAAATTTATACTTTTCGATTTTATTTTCATACTTAAAAAAAAATAAAACTAACGTTACCGTGATGAACTTCATATTGAGTGTATCACGATTCACGAAAAGCGAACACTACTATTCTTTATGAACAACAAAATTAAATTATTCTACTCTCGGTCGATCCGATGGTCCAAGAAGAGGGTAAATTGATACTTTTCGATTTTATTTTCGTATTTAGAAAAAATAAAAAAAAAATAAAACAAACGTTACTCACCGTGATGAACTTCACGCTGAGTGTGTCACGATCCACGAAAAGTGAATTTGAAAAAATTCCACGCTGGTGTTATTTATCTAGCCCAAAAGGGACCATGGCATTCGATAGGATGTGCTCGAAGAAAGTGTAAAGTCGGCATGTAGGTGGGCCGCATTTACGAGCATATCGTATACGTCCGGCACAATAAAGAAATGTATTTCTACGGGTACAGTCGACACATTCGGCGGTAGGTGAAGCAATATAGCAATCGCATTAGAGTCACGCGTGGGAGCGCATCTCATATTTACGATCGACCGAGATCTTTCGAGGGATTTACTGGTCCCCTTGCTCGCTCGGAACTGTTCGAGATTTCTGTTCTCGTGTAGCAAACGTTCGCTCCATTATGGACAATTTCCGTACACGTTTATTCTAAATATAGAAACGAGAACCTCTTAGATAATATAACGTTGACAATTATCGTACCTTCGATCAGCTTTTTCAGCGCCATAACAGTAGCTGAGAAGATTTATTACCAAATATTCCTATCCTTTATGTTCTCTGATCCCTTTTGCAATATTCTGCATTGTATCGTCTTACCTTCGTATCATTTCTAGACGCCATTGGGTGCTAATAATTATTCTTATCGCGTTCAGAAATTGCCACAGACTGCGGAATCCTTTGTTAAAAATAAAAATTGTTCGTACATTTTATCGCATCTTTACGATAATATTACCAATAAATTGGCGAGATTTTTCCGATAAAAACGAGTACCAATACGACCCAGTTCCGACAATTTCGAATTACAGGTATTTCGAATCGTTTTTGAAAAATGTTCGAATGCACCAACCTTGTATCGTTAAAAATAATCGTAACGTGGTCGTGTTTGGACTCATTTTTCTCGGGGAAACCTCGACAATTCGTTGACAATACTCTCATGGAAGTATAAAATTTCAATTTTCAACGACGAATGAATTTTAAGGAATTTTAATACGTAAAGTAATCTCGTCTTCCATTCTCGAACGTACTACTTGTCTTTCGCAATTCGTAGCAACGATAATACATCATTACGAAAATATTGTCCTCGTTCGAATATGGCTAAATTCAATTTCGCGGTCGGAGGCAGTGTTTTGTAAAAAAAAAAAAAAGAAAGATACCTTGACCCAACGTGAAATGCAATTTCAGTCTCTTCGCCGAGTCACTGAAACGGCGTGTTGTATCGACATAAAAAAGAAAAAAAAAAACCGGCGATTTGAAGATGACATACCGACAAAAAGGGGGAGCATCGCGTGTTCCGCGACCACAACCATCATCGTAAGCGTGAAACCTCCATGTCTTGCGACGCGAAGCGAAAAGCTACGACAATGAGGGAATCATGAGATAGGTTCGAGAAAATTACCGTTCGCGTTTTACGAGCGGAATAATTTCTCTGGTATTACGCGTGGAAACGTGGCTCACCCACGCGTCCTTTAACCTTTGTCCTTCTCAATTTTCTCCCCCGCTTTGTCGGTAGTCCCGCGGGAATCGTGAGCCCGCCAATTCGAAGAACAAATTTTTTCATGCTCGACCTCTATTCGCGAATTCGCACCAAATATTCCGTAACATCGTTAGTATTGGATCTCGTCAAATGGAGCAAAAAATTACACGTTATCAGTTGCATCGTTTATATTATTAACGATAATAAGAGAAGAAAATTGGACAAAGTTTCTTTCCATTAACGAACGATTTAACAACTCTTATAAATATCGATAATATCTAAAAATATTCGAACGAATTTTATACCTACGAGATTACCATTTTTTCCAATTTGAAATGTTTCTAGAAATTGTAGGTACTATCTTTTCATTGAAGGATTTAGGAATAATTAGGAACACTCGTTTTCTAAGTATCAAGAGTTCAATATAATCCTTCGTTATCGAACTTAGCAGATACAATAGTTCCGACGATAGTACAGAAACTAGTTTCTCAAACGACGATAATGAAAATGTAAATACAAAGAGTGAAAGAATGTTCTTAAAAATCTACGCGTCTTGTTTCTCGGTTGATCGATAAATTGCGTACTGTCTCGAAAATTTGTTGTAAAACGTTCCTATTATCCTCGCGTTTACTTAACGAAAAAACGAGAAAGAACATCGAAGGACGTTCGGATCGTAATTTTGGGTCACCTTCGCCTACGTTTTTGAGATAAGGTTGGACGTTTCACCGACAACGCTTTCTTACCAGAAGTGTCCGATACAACCGAATGAACGATGAAGAAGGGATCGTACGATGATAGGACACGAGTCCGTTGTGTCTCGTAGATAGAAAGAAATCTAATTACCTTCTGCGCGATAATAACGATAATAAATCGTGAAATTTTAACGAAGTTCGATACGAACTTATCCCAGCGTGATTCATTACTCGAGACCAAACGAGAAAACTCTTTCGCGATACGATCCGTTCGAGTTTCAAGAACTTGTAAACAGTTTAACTCGATTCAGACTTTTTAATTCATTCGTTACGATAAAAGTATCGAATTAAACGTAGAAAAAGGAATAAATTTTCGCACGACTTTAATCATTTATATCTCTACAATTATCGACCATCTACGCTCAACACTAGATTTGCCAACCAGTCAGAATGATTAATTCCAACTGCTTTCGTAATGAAATTAACTTCAAATTCCACGTTTTCTGAAGACGTTACGATTTTTTCTCGACCAAGCATGTGATCAATTTGATAAATTCCTCTTCTTTCTCGTCGATTGTTTCCTTTTGTGATTTATATAAGATATAATATTCTGAAATTTGTCGGTAGATTCTAGTGTTAATATTTCATACATTGCAACTATCTACTATCTTATTTACCGCAATTTTAATCGTTCAACCCTAGAACTACCAAAGGGGTCAATTTCACCTGTTTCAAACTTCTTTTTAAAATTACTCAATTATTAATAATCCCTTTGCTTACAATATTCGTGGACAATTATCAAAACAGATAACTAATAGTACTTGCAAATTAATTTGCTCATTCCCCATCTAACTTCGAAGATACGTATATGGTTTGATACAAATAATAAACAAGTAATAACACGTTCACCGTTCCAGTGTTAATCGTCTGTTTCGTATTCTCTCAATTTTAACGAGATGGCTACTACTTTTTCTCGACACTGAACAGAGATACAATAAAAAAAAAGAAAAATTGGTACACTTTATTATACACCTCGTAGAAAAATCACCGACTGTGTATCTCACGCCGAAACATCGAAACCGCAAATTCTACAGGTTCATTCGTCATGATTCGATAGGTCTCTATCAAATCTGGGCTAACGAAACCAGACACCCATTCTGCATCGAGAATACACGATGTACTTGTGGTCGGGAAGGTCGTTGTACCACGAGACCAATCCAAAACCCTTTCTATTTTCGTCGAAATCGCTCCTGAAATCACGCCACGCGCTTGGCCACTCGAGAGAGAGCAAAGAAGAGATCAGAGAGAGAGAGAGAGAGAGAGAGAGAAATGAATTATTGCCCGACATTCGACGCAGGACTGAAAATTAGGTAGCTGGAATCGATACACGGAAGATAGCTCCAGCGTGTGTCCACTCGACGTTATCCAGCTTCCACGTCCTGCTTCAAGAGTCTTTTGATAAATACAAGGTGTCCCGTAATTTACAAGATCCACTTCAACGATGAAATTAAATAGAAAATAGTTACCACGAACGTGGCTCTGTACGTGACCTTGCTTCTGAATTACAGACAGATTCGTAACGTTCTCGATGAACTGGCTACGAGATGATTCCATTGTTTACAAACAACGGAACAACAATGATCCACGAGTCGTTTCAAGGGAGAGACACCACTCTGAGACGTCGAAGAACGGGTAGATTTTGAGAATTTTTTTCTGAGTAGTTACCGAATGAAAAATGTAGTCTTTTTCGGAGAATGTACGTGTAACTTTCAACTTCGTTTTACAATTTTGCGAAAGTAAAAATCGTACAAAATGGCGAAGTTATTCGCTGTGCCCAGAACCCCTTCTGGTGAAATATTGTTCGTTGGTCGCCACAGTTGACCAGATCTGGGAAGTTTGAAATAAAAAAATGTTGTCGATTCGTAGACTAGAGACTATTATCTAAAATGGAGCTTTTTAATGAAGATCAATCGAGGAATTCTTATAAAAATTATAGAAGGGAATGTAAATGAATCATAATACGTACCGAAGTTGGATAATAATTGTTTGTCGACAGTGATCCGAACCCTTCTTTTAATTATGAATATTTACTCACAATTTTAGCGGTTGCTCCCGTCTTATGGTACTTGACCCTTGGATGACCGCGCGAGATCTGCCAGCGACCCCAGGCTCATTATTTCGTTAATAACTCGTCGGCTCAATTGAATGAATATTTGCGAATTCTCTATTTCAACCGCTTTAATCCTACGCTGTGGTAACACGTTTCTAAGTTGTCTCGAATTAATCGAAATTGAATCGTTTAAATGTGACCTCAACCGAATATCCCAAGTAGAGTTAAACGTATCACATTGCTGTACACATAGTGGAGAAATAAATATTTTTGCACAGTAACCTTCAAGAGTGATCTTAATATTAAATAACTTCGATGGTTTTGAATTTACTTGCGAAAAGTAAACTTTTCACTCGTTGAGAGTAACTTTAAATTTAATTCTCGTAGAACATTACAAATTATATTCGTCGAAGATTAATTAAGAAAATACGTATATTTCTAATTGATCACTCGCATCAATAGTTGTTAGTTTTACGAAGCACGTTCGACATTATCAGACTTTCCTTATCTCGAACTATTTTTCTCGATACATCGAGATCGACCGATAAAAACAGTCCATTCGCCCGAAATAATTAACTTCAACACCACCGATTGTTACGTACAAAAATAAAACTACCAACAATCAAACATCCACCTCGAGATGGTCTCGCCACTCTAACATCCATTGACTGTATACCGAATTGAATTCATTTTCACGTCCTTTAATCTCTTTCCCCCGTGTTTCTGTTCCAGGCTCACGTGGTATCGGCTTTCGAGCAATCGCTGTCCAACATGACACAACGACTGCAACAACTCACTGCAACGGCTGAAAAGAAAGCAAGTATTCCGTTACAAACCTGATCCCCGTCACTTATAGAAAATATTAATCCCCTCACCCCACCCTCGGTATAGAAACAATATCGAATCACCGATTCCATCGAACGAACTCGCATCGTGGATGACGAGTCTCGCGATGTCGGCCCGAAATGCGATTATGTGAACTTAGGATGGCCACGTCGCTGCCACGAGAACAATCGAAATAATTATGTAAACACCGATTTTCGACTTGCAAAAAAATGTCGCGTGTAATGCGCACCACTAACGCCACGAGCGTACGTTTCTCCGCGTGTTTATCGTGTTTACGAGCCGCCTAACCTCTTCAATGTGACCCTCGATCGGCAATAACGAAGACCCTGTATAACCTCGTTCGTTCATCATGCACGTTAATCGTCGAAACGACAACGTTAGCGATCATCCGCCACCCAGATCGCGAAATCGACACCTGGATCGACCGAGAGACTTGAAAGCGATGCAACTGATCTCCACCTACCCCGATCGTAACGTTCAGATAGTAAATAATACAATGATGATCCCACTACCCCCCGAGGACGCGAGGGCACTCGGTTTACGAGTGCCGGAAACCGAGAATTCCTCGATCGGTTCAAGGTCGACCTCCTCGAGGAACTCCGCAGGTCCCTCGAGAACGACGAGGAACTGTTCGAACGAGAACCTCGAACGACACCAAACCACCGTGGACGCTAAACCTGTAAACAAGCTTCTTAAGGAGAAACGAAAGACTCAGCGCAATCTGGTGTCGGGAAAGTTAAGCAATATTCACGCGAGACTGGAGAGGGCGCTGAAAAGCATACCCGGCAGGACGAAAACAGGGAGAAAGGTCGGTTCGAAGACCGCGAAGACGACCGTCCCCTAGTCCATGTTCACGGGGTCGGTCTAGCTCGCAGCCCCGAAACTCGGACGTTCTTTGAGATTTTTTTTCAACTATACCATTTGACGTATCAATTCCAAACTACGTACGTGTATTCTTGTAGGTTTTGGGAAGCTGTGAGAATTTTTTCGCGCATCGAATCTCGATTTTGACAAATTGATACGAAATTCTATCGATTGAGAAATTTGCGTTCGCGTTCGGAACGATGTAATTCCTACGGTAGTTAAAGAGATTGTTGTAGTGCGGGAATGCGACTATCGACGTAAATGGGAAAAATTGAAAATAGAAAATATTATCTGTTAAAAAAAATTTCGTTCCTTTACCGAATGTTAGTTCTGATAATCGAGCGAGCATTTTGGTGCGCAGCGCGAGAATATTTATTCGGTCACGGATTCAAAATCGTCAATGTTTTCGGTGTATTTTGAAAACTTTGAGAACGTATAAACAAATGTTGTCTATCTCCGAACTAGCCAGACCTTTTACAATGTATCGTGCAATGTTAACCCTTTGCACTCGAAGCTTTTCTGCTACCAGAAACCATCACCTCGATGAAATCCTTCGTGTAATTAATTTCAAACGGAACATTTTCGTTTCAACGTTTCGTATACGTATGTTTACATCTTACAAGAGAGGAGTAATTGAATTTTAATTTCAATTCCAAACCACAATTTTCCGAATTGGAGAAAGTACACTGAATTAAGTGGCCTCTCGAGTGGAAAGGTTTAAAAAGTACGTCGTTTCTCGAGTCTCGCCGCAATGCTTCTAACCTAATCGTTCTTGAGACCGGAAACTTTAAGAGAGTGCAAAAGAAAAACAAACAAATTCCTTTTTTTACCTTCAAACTAGGCAGCCCCCTTAATCCCGGCCGCGTTAAGCGAAGCTGATCGTCCAACGGTGGGCGGCAGGACGAGGAAAAATTCGTCGTCCTGCCAGGAAGACAAGTCGGACAAGCTTGAGAAAGAACCGAGTTCCAAGTCCATGAGACAATTGTTCAGCATGGCTGACTCGTGGAGCAGCGACTCCGTGATCAGTCACTCGGATAACTGTGCTTGCTGCCACAATCGAGAACCCTGTCCTCTCCACGGAACTGGCCACGCCGATTAACACGGGAACGATTTTCGTTTCGAACGTTCGACCATAGAGAAACGAATCAACGAATCGGTTTATCGATACACTAGAAGATTACGTTTAAAAAATATCTTTGAAAAAAATGAACCGCTCTGTGCAATATCGAACGAAGGGATACAATGAAATTGGAAAGAAACTCACGAGGATCGAATATCGAACAATCTCTAATTTTCGTGTAGCGTGCACCGGTAAACTACCGAGAAGAGCTGGTTCGTCAACCTAAATGAAAACTGAAGAAAAACGGGTATCTGTCCGATACGTTTTAGCGCTGTTCCGATACGAAATAGACGGCCCGGAAGTTTCGTGAGAATTAATGCATCGAAAAGTCCAAGAACCACGGGACAAAGATTTACGAGCGAATTTTCTCCAGATACCGTTTGCTAATCGATTCGAGGCAAGAAGGTGAAAGAAAGCGGAAAGAATACCTGTCTGCGTGTCTCCCTTCCTCGCCCAAGAAACGAAAATATTCGATGCCTGTGCCAAGCTTCCAGCCCCCCCTATAATGAATTATATCCACAACCATTAAATCCCCTTGAACTATGTCACCGAGAAATAAAACAATGATACCAAATCGGACTGTGTTCAAACGTTCTGTATGTATATAATTGAGAACAATTAACGGTTCAATCGCGCTAGAAAGGAAAGTTTCCTCCGATCCGTTTGTTTATCCCGCGCTTGTTGTCTCGTGAATCTCGTTTCGTAAATTGCCGCGATTATCCTCAATTTCGGCGGAACTCTCGTGGATTCGACGGCTCGCGATCGGTCAGGATCGTCGTCCATCCCCTTTTCGTCAGCCACGAGAAAACGGAAATATAATCCCGTGTGTGTGTGTGTGTGTGACGTTTCCAGGACTCGGAGCTACAGGAACTGAGGGACACGATCGAGAGACTGCGGAAGCAGAGCGCCGAGGCTGGTCTGAACAGTGCCCCAACGGCGAACAATGGCCGCCGTCACACTCTCGGGGATTCGGATTCGGGTACGACCGGGTGCACCGGCAACAGCAACTACCACCAGGGTGCTTCGATGGCCAGACAACTGTCCGCGGACAGCGTCACGTCCCTGAACTCGTTGAGCAGCGCCTGCTCGGCCAGCAGTCACCACAAGAAGAAGGGTTGGCTGCGCAGCTCCTTCTCGAAAGCGTTCTCCAGGTCGCGGAAGAACCGACACGGCTCCGTGTCCGACGCGGAGGACTGCAAGGAGAGCGCGAGCGGCGATCTGAGCGCCCCCAACAGCCCCAGGCTGCCCACTGCCGCGAAACACGACTCCCCGAGGGGTGGTCAAGGTGTCAGGAGCAACGGACAGAAATCACCGGAGGTGGAGAACCCGTTGTCCGGTAGCAAGAGCAGCTCTGCCTTGTACAAAAAGGAGGACGAGGACGTGGTGGAGCTCAAGAAGCAACTCAGGGAGAAGGACCTGGTATTGACGGACATCAGACTCGAGGCACTATCCTCGGCGCATCAGTTGGAATCTCTTAAGGACACTGTTATTAAGATGAGGGTTCGTACGCTGTCCTTTCCTGTGGGGAGTATCGTGTAATTGTAATAGATCCTAGGCAGTCGATCTGCAGGCTTGATAGTGCAAATAGGTGGAAAGTATTGAGTAATTGAGAGGGTAGTTGCTGCGTAGTCGACCAGCAGACTCGATTTAGTAGACAGGTGCGAGAAAGAAATTTCTTGCGTATTCGTTTCGATCGTAATACAATTGTCAACGATGAACATCGTTGGTTCCAGTGTTGTTTGTTTTCCTGTGGGAAATATCGAGTAATTGGAATAGATTCTAGATCGATAACCTGCAGGCTCGATCGATGCGAATACGTGATATTGGACGGGTACAGGGTTTCGCCTCTTGATTTTAACAGCGCGAAGAAATAATCCTCGACCCTGTCAGTTTGTTCTACGTCAAATAATTTGAACTCAACGTTTCCATTTTGCAGAACGAGATGCTCAACCTGAAACAAAATAACGAGCGTCTTCAGAGACTGGTGACGTCAAAGTCCTTAACCTCCTCCCAATCGTCACTGCCCAGCGATCCGGATAGACGCTTCAGCATGACGGAGGTGGCATCCACGGTCGCTGCACTCTCGAACGGCGACACCAGCTCAACGGCAGATCAACTGGAGAATCTGAACGTAACCGAGCACCCGGTGGTCCCGTCGACCACTTCGAACACGGGAGAGCCGGCTCTGGAGCACGACACGGATGGCAAAAGGATCAACGTGGCTATCTATCTCGGCAGTGAGAAGAACTTCAACTACAATCTCGTGACTGGTAGCACCTCCGATGGCAGCATCGGTGAACCGCCCCACTGTGTCATCGCGAATGTTTGCATCAGCAACAAGACCACCTGGGACTCCCTCGATTCCACCGTGAGACGTTGCTTCAAGGAGTACGTCACGAGAGTCGATCCTGTGACGAACTTGGGCCTGGGAGTCGAATGTGTTGCCGCGTATCACCTTGGTGAAGCTTCTAGGTACCTTGTTCGTTCTTTGGACCTGGTACTTAACGTGTACCCAGTAGAGAGAACTATACTTACGAAAACCATCAAATAATATCGAAGCAAACATTCTGTACATTTTTACAAACTTTCTCATTCCTTGTCACAGATGTACCACGGATTCCCAGTATCCAGAGTTGCTCCCCTGCGGATATCTAATAGGCCACGTGAAGACCATTTACTTGGTACTTTCCGGCTACTCGTGGCTCGCCGTGGACACGCTGATACCGCGATCCATCGTGCAACGTCTAATATCTCTGCTCACCGAGCATCGCAGAGTGATCCTTTGTGGACCAAGTGGTACCGGTAAGAGCTATTTAGCTGGGAAATTGGCTCACGCCCTGGTAGACACTGACAACGACACAAAGGACGCCGCGGCGGTTGCCACGTTCAACGTCGACCACAAATCCAGCAAAGAACTCAGGCAGTATCTCGCGCACATCGCCGAAAGATGCGACTCGAACGCGGCTGACGAGCTACCAAGGGTAATCATTCTCGAGAACCTGCAACACGCAGCATCGTTGGGAGAATTGTTCAGTGGTCTCCTTGGTACCAGACACTCGTCTTGCCCGGCTATTATTGGCACAATGAGTCAAGCTACTTGTAGCACAACGAATCTTCAGTTACATCACAACTTCAGGTACCTCTTTTGTCTTTGATCCAATGTGTACTTCTTGCGGTGTTCTCGCTACGTCGTTTCGCTACGATACTCTTTGCTTTCAGGTGGGTGCTGTGTGCTAATCACATGGAACCAGTTAAAGGGTTCTTGGGCCGTTATCTCAGGCGGAAACTGTTGGAACATGAACTACGGGAGTACGGCGGGACCAGGAACGCTGAAATGGCAGCGGTTGTCGAATGGTTGCCCCGGATTTGGTTACATCTCAACAAGTTCCTAGAAACTCATAGTAGCTCCGACGTGACCATAGGTAAAACAGTAGAATCTAATGAACACGACACTGTGTGCATATTCTCTGAAATCGTTTTTCTTTATCAATTGCAAATACTCGATCACATACGGCTTTTAGGGCCGCGACTGTTTCTCTCCTGTCCAATGGAGGTGACGGGTTCTCAAGTGTGGTTCACGGATCTGTGGAACTACTCCGTGATACCGTATCTAGTGGAAGCAGTCAGAGAAGGATTAACGCTTTACGGCAGACGCGTCAGTGGAAACGGAAACGGTGATTCTTCCTGGGAGGATCCGGCTCAGTTCATCACCTCGAGTTATCCGTGGATTTCTACACACGCGGTGCACGGTGGGAGCGATGCTCTGCTTCGTCTGCGGCCCGAGGACGTTGGCTACGATGTCGTCACGTCCGGACATGCTTCCGGGGTCGGCGCATCTAGTGTGAAAAGCCTTGGCAGCACGCACAGCGACACCGAAGGAGATCCATTAGTTAGTGTCACTTTCTATCCGTGGCCAACATAGAATACAAAATTGCACCAAAGTAATTCGATTCTTGATTTTTGTGCGTTCAATATTTGACAATGTGCAACTTATTGTTACGATACGTTACTGCTAAACTGTTTGTACAAACATTATCAGCGTATTCCATTGAATATATTAGCATAGAAATATTGTACAAAGATATAGGTCTATAATAAGTCTACAGGTCAACCATGTGTGATTGTTACAATATGCAAACATTGTATAACATGAGATATACAACTATTACGAATATACAATCATAATTAGATACCGAGTAACGATAAGAATATCGTATCGATATAATTGATCCAATACGCTGATAAAATTTAGATAAACGGTTCAGAAACTCTCCCTGTATAAATGAAAGAAGAAATATAAACGTGTGTAAAGTATCGCAATGTGATAATTAATTAACATTTCCCGCTGTTGCAGCTGAACATGTTAATGAGACTACAGGAAGCAGCTAATTATTCGAGTCCTCACAGCAATGACAGTGACTCAGTGACCTCCCTTGACTCGTCGCACACTCGACACTCCGAAGATTTGAGTTCATCGACATCGTCATCTAGAGGTGTAGAATCGGCGCTTTAATTTGAAAATGTCATCACCATCGATACGAACGAGACAGAATTTCTAAAGACGATCGTGCGTCAGGCCAGTTTGTAATATCCGCTCGAAGAAGTAGCAATTAACGACTATTTGAAACGTACAACCGAATTAGATGCACACGAAAATTTAAGAACGAAAAAAAAGAATCAAAAGTGAACCTTTAATATCTTTAAGATATAAATACAGATTTTCTCCTTTTAACTTTTTACGATGAAAGATATCAAAGTAAAACGATCGAAGTATCATTGAAAATTACGATGTTCTCGATAATATGCGATACGAATGCTCTTTATAAAACACGTCCTTCCATTCGCTCTTACGTAAGGCAATGATGTGCATTACAAGTGAAATTAGAAATTAGAAATGTCAAGAAAAAATTTTCAATGCCTACAACTGGCCTATATTTATTCTAGATTTTTACGTGCGTCAAGCACTTCGGTGTGATATGTAATTAAATAAGTAAGGGACAAGTTAAAGCGATAATGCTAATGTTCTTCGTATATACTGACATAAAATGCGTACGTCTCCACGCGATGCAATAATACACGCTGCCGTTACGGAAGTACGAGTCTATTTTAAACAAATACAATTTCTACGATCAAATCAAGTACGATCCACGTAAGTGTAGCTTAATACGAATCTACTCAAGAAAATTTGGATGGAATATACAGTATTATCATAGGGCGTAAAACAAACGGCTTCGAACTGAGCCACGGTTTAGGATCGAGGAACCGCCATTCCTCTCGTCCACTACTTTCAGGTAATAGCTTATCTTACTCGATAGACAGATCTCATGGACGAACCGCTCAACAGAGTGTATTGTCTCGCCTTCAGGAATGCAGCGCAGTTCGAAGTGAGCACTGATGAGTGTGCGTGCGAAAATAGTCTATTTATACATACTTTGCTACGAAAGCTCTATTTAATTAAAGAATGTTAATATAAAAATTATGTGTATATATATATATACACACACCTACACACACACACCTACACACACCCACACACGTGCCCACACACACGCGCGCGCGCACACACACATTCATACACACATATATATATACACAACCTAACGATGACGGCGCTAAATGTATGTTACGGATAAAGTTTATAATTAGCCAGTAAGATATGTGAGTAATTCTGGTCATGTAACATTGTAAATACAAAATACGATTGGGATATACGATAATGCTAAATGCAAATTTAATTCGAAGTCCCACAGTAGCCTGCAAGATCTTTTCCGGCAATGGCGTGTAAAGTGTAAAAAAAGAAAAGATGAAAAGCAAAGGCAATATACCCTTTATGTGCAATTCATCGATTCGCAACGTTGTTGGTTTCAATTGCCAAAAAGACAGAAGATAATACAGGCTACACAGACTATACATATTGTACATGTTTAACAGGCTTTAAAGCCAATTTCAGATTCTGATCGGTGGCACGATGTCCTGAAAACGATGTGCATGTAACGTAACAATTATACAGTCGCATTTACAGGTTTTCTACGTTTGTACCGTATTTATACGCTGTACGACACTGCACTCGATCTTTACTCAAATGACGATAATTACTGTGTCATCAAATAAATCACACTAAACTTTATATGGTTTGTATCATTTGATCTGTCATGAACTTCATTTGTCTATACCATAGATTTGTCCTATGTAAGGAACCATTAATATTATATTAATTACGTTATTAGGTATTATTTACATTAACTCAATAGGCTCACAAGTATAACTCAAAATCATACAAGCTGAAACGTGTAATGGGATCTTAGCTTGTATCATTGTTGTTTAAGCACTCTAATACATTTTGGAGGTGTCTAATGCAGGTAACTTTCCCAAGTTAGAGAAAACCATATTTTTATTGGTCTTAACAATGTTTGACGTATAAATATCCCACATCTTTTTATTATTTTATATATGTTATTATTCAATCACATAAAACGTCCTCACTTTCAACCATAGTAGCAAAATCTGTTATCTGTAATCTTACGCAAAAAATGACACTCTTATCGACATGTCGGTAACTTGTAATGTTTGCACGGAATACATATATTTCTTTTCGTTCTTATATAAATAAATGTACAGTGAAATGCGATACAGTGATAATTTATTCGCTTGCTAGTTTCCGAATTGTTGCTCATGTATCAAAAAATGTTAATAGAAAACAAATTTGATATCATCAATGATTATTCAACTTGAGCCTCAATGTAACAGTAACAAATCGCAAAAAATGTTCTTCAAGACATTTCTTATTTAAGTTAGTTCGTGTTAATACTAGTAAACGATGGATTAAAAGTGTACTTTATTTACCTTATTAATTATTAAATAAAATGAGTGTAATAAAAGTATACGACTCTATTAAATAATAAAGAGATCCAAAATTAATAACTGTAGCAGAACATTATAAATACTAGATATATTAATAAAGACTAGTTTATTGTACAACTTTAGAAGTTAAATCAATATCCATGATTATATGTATATGAAGAATGATTATTGGTAGAGAAAAAATTAGTATTGAAGTGAACGAAAGAATGAGCATAGTCCCTACTAAAAATTATAGGAATGAAAGAGAACAAATAACCAAAGTATGCTTCAAAGAAGTAATGAGGAATTGAGCAAATAAAGATATTACGAATTGGGATAAAGAGATTGGAGCTGTGTAAAAAAGATTAGAAAACAAAGGTATTTTGAATGAAATCAGGTAAGAATTACAATTGAACAAAATCAAAACTGTGCTCAAGTTCAGAGACAAATATTAGTGCTATCCAAAAAATTAAAATCGGATAACTTCCTTATAATATTCTTAATATAAGATGTTCATCACTCGGGACTGGCAAAACACGTCGTTCAAGGTTTCGCATTGTTTTGTTCCAGAAAATGACTTTTTTTATCTCTGATAAAGAATAAGCCAGAGAGAATGTAAGCAGAATATACTGAAGTTAAGAGAGAGAGAAAGATGCAATTAAAATTAGAGCAACATTTATATTACAATTTGAGAATGTATTTTTTTTACTCATGTACGACAAGAACCGATTTTTTTATTATATTTGAAAATGAGGACATTTTAACAAATGTGTGTGAAATAATAAAAGGAGTGCGCGATGATTCATATATAAAACATTATTAGTACTTTAGCCAGAATTTTATAAATAATATCGAGATATTTCCATCCCAAATAATTTACTAGAGACAAATGATACTTGTTCCCTATATGAAATGAAGCATTAACAAACAAGCGTAAATTTCAATACAAACTTTGTACAAAGAATTTGCATGTTTTAGTTTGCGGCATGATTTTGGGACATGTATTTACAAAGCTATTTTATTTGAATCAAAGATACACATTATGCTTCTATTTAAGTTCTCATTCAATCTAGAAATAATCTAACAAGGTTTTAATAAATCTAGAATTGACATGATTCTTCGAAATGATACTAAAAAATATCTCTTGTCACTATATCGTATAAAATACGAATATTTTTCTAGTATTGTAGATATTTAAAATGGTTTAAATACGCTAAATGGTTCTATAAAATATAGGCTACCGATGATCTAGAATGACATTAGAAGCATACTTTTTGCTTTTCAAACAATATTCTACAACTGCATATATAGTAAGTAATCTTCTATTCATGGCACTTAAATGAGTATCTGTGATAAGGTGTTCAACATCGGCTGTCATCGACTCGTGTGCAACAAGCTTTCCAAGGGCAACACTTAAAGAACCACCACTAAGTAACTTCAAACGATCCCAAGTAGTTTTGTGAATCCTAAAAGAAAAAACAAAACTGTTACAATATCCAGATGAAAACAAAATGCACAATCTTAAAATTATAGTTAAGAAAAATTAATATTTATTTAAATGCGTACATGCAACACTGATACAATGGTGCTAAAATATCAATATGATCAACATCAGGATTCCCAAGGCTCTTTCCATTGTCAATTAACAAAACAGCAGGATTATGAAAATTATTCTGCGCTAACTCGTAATGATGACGATCGCCATTGTCCATTAAAAAATCAAAGATTGCAGTATCTACTAAATCCAAAAGTCTACTTGACGTTTGCGGAGAATAGGCCTTGGACTCTTTTACCTAAAGGAACAGACACAATTTATTTTAACATTATTATTCGATTGAAAAAATAAACTTATCGCGCACACTTCTGCACAAGTTTCAACATACTTTTTCACAGTAATTATCATCTGTCTCCCATGTCGCAAGTTTGTTTTTTTTATAAGTTCTTTGCCACGGATGTCGATGCTTCACGAGTTTTAAATATCGCGGTAACCAGGAAATAAGAGCACCCTCCAGAATATCCCCAGTTCCACAAACTGGGTCTGCAGGAGAACAGTAATGGCAAACCCCATACAGACAGGTATCATTACCATCTTGATACATGGTCGCATAAAGCTCAGGAGTTGCGAGTGGCCGAATTTCGTTTCTTAAATCTACTGCAGAAAATATTTGATTCTAAGTATTTAAGAGCGTCTCGAATAAAGCTAAAGTTTTCGTTATACGCAGCAATGAAACATACGCTTTCTTACAACGGTAACCGGTACTCTCCTCAAGGCCAGTAAGGAAGATAAATGAAACGCTACAATTTCAGCATTGTGCCGATCTTTTCCATGGTAAACGGGCCCTCGAATAATTGTGTCTCTGGAATACCACTGAGGCTTGAACATCGCTTTCATTCCGTGTTCTAATGTTAACATCAATTTCAGTTGTGTACCAAGTGCTGCGTTATCCGCTCTGATTACTTTCGATTTACGCAAAGTATCCAAAATTGTCCCTAACTCCGGCGCAACTGGTGGTATCAACTGGTGAGCATCTGGCCACTGAAAATATAACATTGATACATCTTGCATTTATAAATGCAAGTAAAAAAAACTATTTGTCAATAAAAGTAAATAATCGTTTCATATTTCGATATAGTACTAACATTATTATTAGGAATACTCCATATATTTTCACGAACATTAGGCGTTATCCTTAATTCGGTTAATAATCGTTCCAAGACTATCGTATAGCTAGTATTTTGTTTAAAATATTTTGATGGTAATACATCGATCTCTGTCTTAATTTTCTGTACCATGTCTTTCACGATCGATTTTTGTGGAACTTGCAAGTTTTGTTCAACTCGAGAGATTAATTGTTCTTGTTCGAGTTTCATTTGCGAAATAGGCATGCCTTTGGAGGAAGACTTTTGCGACGAGCTCTCTACGATCATTCGGATGAAATATACATTTACGCTAAGGACGAGAATCAAAAGACCGCCCAAAGCGACGAGAGCGCAGCGTCGGCCAATCATCTGTGAACAAAATTCAAAGTTCTAATCGAATAAACGACAAGTAGATGGCGTTCGATTATTTTACTGGAGAAACAATATTGAGAGACTGTAGTTTTGATGACGTTAACTTACGCCATTTTTGTTCTTTATAAATTTTTTTAAAGCATATTTTTCTTAAAATGCAACACGATATTGACGCGTATTGTTACGATGATCTCTAACAAAATCTGAAACTTTACGAAATAAATATCACATCGTAAGCATACAACATGGCAACACTATCACAATGAAAATGTATATGTATATATATATATACATAAATCGTTAACCGAACCTAAGGAATGTCGGACAATGTTTTTACAGAAAAAAACATCTATTGCTATCACCTTTGAGAAATTGGCCACGCGGGTAATGTCACCTGGTAATAAATATTTCTTTCATGTTTCGATGAAACTATTGCTCAGTCACGTCCGACAGTGATCAAACAGCAGGTATCCGTCGCCATTTTTAACTTCAATCCAAAATACTCAAGCGCCGTAAAGCGTTGAACCAGTATTACAAATTAGTATAGATGAATGAAAGTTTTCACCAAAATGTAATTAGTATTATAATTTTAAAAAACAATACATATGTATAAATTACTGATTTTCTAATCGTAGAAAATAAAAAAATATACATCGTGTACAGGATAAATTCTTTTTTAAGTAGAAACACTAAAAAATATTTCTTACAATTTCAAACATATCCTTATTACTTCTTTTAATTAACATTGACTATGATAATACAGTAATCTAACTTTTATCATAAATATTATATTCCTATATGAAAAATGTTCATGTTTATACAAAGTAAGGAATAGCAAAACACAATTATAATCATGGATTTATTTTATAAAAACATGTAAACTACAAGGTGAATATAGTAGAATTAAATTTAGGCTATTACTCCCAATGAAGTAAGTTTTCTCTTAAAACGCGGTGGTGTTCGGATGGCTCGGCTCTAAATCGTTTTTATCTCCATAGTTACACTCGTACAAACATTTATATTGATATATACATGTTAGCATACATTTTCATTCCCTTCGTTGTCTCTCTCTTTCTCGTGCAAGCTCTGTGGCATAATCGTAAGGCGAGCCTCTTCTATAATTAACGAAAATTCAGAAAACTAATTAAATAGTACATGAAAAAACGCATTACCTATCTCGATGACGATCTTTATCACGATAACGATCTCTACTGCGATCTCTGTGTGATCTGTCCTTGCTACGACTCCTATATTCTCTCTGCCTCCGACTTCGATCGCGACTAGGCGATCGTCTGAAATGCCTGTCCCTTTCTCGATCTCTTTCTCGTGCTCGTTCACGTTCCCTTTCTCTGGTTCGATCCCGTTCACGTTCACGATCCCTGTATTTATCCTTACGATCTTCATCAGATCTAGAAAAGAAAGTGTTCGAAGGGAAGTACCGCTGAATAACAAATAATTTCTCAAAAATATAAACCTATGCAAGATGCATAGATACGATGCATTTATTTGTAATGTAAGATACCAAGAAATTACTTATTACAAAGACCTCAAAATTACACCTATGTGCAATTCATAATGATTATATTTAATTAACATTTATGTATTTCTTGATATCGAATGTATAAAATTAGAGATTAGTGTACAGTTATCAAAATTGTTTAAATGACTTTTCAAAAATTCAAACGATTTGTTACCTGTAACTTTATTGGTGCAAAAAATCCAATAAATTTAATGGAATTCATAAAAGGTACGAGCCTAGTCTAAAAAATATACATACAAAGATAGATTTATTGCACTAAGTTTGTAAAGCAAGTAAATAACTGTACAAGAATCAAGTAAGAACATACACGTGTACTAAAGAAAACTGAACGATGATACACTGAGATCAAGTTTCCTGGAGATGGTACGTCTTTAATCTTCACCCCATTTCCCTAACAAGTTCAATGAATATTATTAACCTTATATAAATTAGTAACGTGATTGTAGTCATACCACGTAGACGCACCTGGCACGCCAGTGGCTTGTTCTCTCAGCCTCGCCCCACTGGGCTTCACTATCTGGGATATGTCGTGGTTGATTTCGTGACATAAGATTGCCATTATCTTTTCTGTTACTGCTGTTACTATATTTTCCATGACTATTTAATGTGATCGGTGGTTTTGCATTTCGAGCATTCATTGACTGTTGAGGAAACCTTTCTGCTAATCGATGTTCAAGTTCTTTTTGTATAGGCACTGGTATTCTTGGAAACAGAGTTGAGAACCACTCTAACTTAGTAAGAAATTGTTTGAGAATATCACCCATTTTCATTACTTGACCTCCTCCAGCTTTTACATCTAACTCTTCTTCATCTTCTAAATAATCGCTATACCAGCTAAATAAGTCAGCTGGTGGCTGTGTGTATCTATTAATTTCAACAATAATTAATATAAAATGTATCATATTAAGCAACCTTTTCAAAAAAATTATCACTCACCTAATGTACATAAACCCTAATGCCCGAATGTATGGTGAATCAGGATGATTGATAAGACCATTTAATTGTTTTCGAGTTAACCTCAATGTGAAGAGTTTATACAGCAGACAATAAGCCGTCGAAACAATTCCACCAGCACCAACGCCACGAACCTGCATGAACCGCTAAATTTACACCCCCCTATGTCAATTAATCATATTCATATTATATTATAATAAATTGACCGAGAACATGCTACTCTGCAATAAGTAAGTATGGTGTTAAGTGAGATTGTCTGCTCAGTGTCTTCACACTGGTACAAGGCCAATACTCTTATATTGATGCCTGATTATACATTAGTCTATAATATTTAGAACTTTCACTTTCTTTGACTTATTTTAAATGATTTCACCTTCCCTATTTTTATTGGCAGTTCTCATTTCACAGACTGCTCTGGTCCTTTAAAGTGCTACAAATTTAGAGTCTTTCTGTGTGCATGGTATTGACTCTGTGATCGCCTTATTTTTAAATCAATACATAAATTAACAGTTAAAAAGTAACAATCTATTAAAAAACATACTCACGCCTCCACACATGCCCGTTTGACCCGCTGTTTTCCTGCTTCCCTTTTCCCATGGTTCCAGATGAGACACTTTATAGTAAATTTCATCAATAACCTCATGGTATGTTTTCAGTTCATATAAATTCACTTTAAAATAATGCGATGACTGTATGTTTGTCAAAATTAGTGGATTTAAATTCATAGTCCTTTCATTCCCCCATAGAGGTAATATATTTGACTTTTTACCCTCCTTTTGAGTTGGTCGACGTTCTTCGTCGCAACCACTGGAATTGTTCCATGGTGAACCTACACAAGAATACTCAATTTAAATGAATATCCAGTCACTACGTAACACTGATCGCACATATGATTGTGTAGTAGAGGTTAAGTGTATTACAAAGATCGTACTAGTCATATAGTCTTTCATCTTTTCAACATTAAATGTAACACAGACAGAGAATAAAATATGCATAACAAACAAAATATACGTTTACCTACCGTCAGCTCCTTCCGTTTCTTGTACTTGCATATTTATATCTTAAACTCGCAAGTCTCGCGATGGAGTTCAACAGATCAGACGCCACATACAAAAGTAATATTTCACTATAGATTCGTAGTTTTAATGAATGCAACACAAAATAATTATTCTCCAGTGTTCAAAATAATTAGATACAAGATTTAAGAACTCGTGTAACGCTTTTTTTTATGTAAGTATATAGAAAAATGACGTCAACGGGAAGCGAAAAAAAGACACAATACGGTAATACGCAAGCCTACAAAATGTATACATCCGGTTTCATTCACATCTCTACTATTTTCATTTGTACACATTGTACTACGTAAATAACCAAATTATCATAGTTTCTTGTAACATGTACCAACCAATATCCAACAAATTATTGAAATATGATTACATAGCAAACCCACAAACTTATTAGGATAGAAAAAATGAAACACACACGTATTACAACTGCAATTGATACTATGGTACCTCAATCTAAACATGAATCACACAAATGAATAGTAAATAGAACTTTTAAACGCACTATTCACAAAAATACAATTATTTATAATAGTTATTTATCAGTGATATGAATCTAGTATACTATATCGATTGTACGCTTAAATGTTTGCATCTTTCACAATTCAATGCTAAATATAAATGTGCAGCACAAACGTCATGTTTTACCACTTTAGAAGTGTAATAACAAAAGCGTCATTCATTTCCCCTAAGAAAGTCAAAGAGAAATCCTGTTATTACTAGAACGCGGGAAAATTTGTAAATTCAAATTAATACAAGTAGGATATTTCTTGAAAAATTCAATATATACTTCTTTGTAAAGCATTATATTATAGTTTTAAGATTGTTTTAAAAGTAATGAATTATATTCTTAATATTTATCAAATATTTATAGTATGTTGTTAATATTAAATATCAAATTTTATTTATTTAAGTATTATTTATATACTTATAGTCATGTTTTTTATATATCTCCATTCGTACAATATATTACGATATATATAAAGATGAGAAATGAATTTATATTTTGCCTTAATTGCAATGTGTTTTTAATAAACATTGCAAAAATGGACAAATAATATGAAGTTTCTTAAATTTACCGTATTTATAACTAACGTTTTAATTATATTATATGTATATACATACAAAAATTAGTAAATAATAAACAGCTGATTCTGTCATATGTTCTATGTGTGCCTAGTTATTATCAGTTGTCATGAATCATGACTTACGTTTTTCAATGTCAATAGATTAACCTTTTATATAATTTCAACAAATATGTAATTTCTATAGTCATTTAAAAATGTTTAACACCACAATAATATTCATTTGATATCATCAAAATTAAAATTACTATCATGTAAAACACAAGTTACAAATAATATTGATTGTAAAATTGTCTAGGTTATTTTATTATTTTTGGTAATATTGTTAATCGCAATAGTTAATACATACATAGATATACACATAATACCTGAATTAATTATGTAATCATATATTTAAAAATTAAGATCATTGTAGTATTTGATTTCTTAAAAATTATGTTAAAGTTTAATAGATTTTATGGAAAATCGGCTAAATGTTTACCCCGTATTCCATATTCGAATCTTATGGTCACAAAACGATTCAAACATCGACATGAAATGAAGGTATATACTCTCATCTATTAAATCTAATTTCAATCTAAGATGTAATATTAAAATCAAGTAATATTTATTATTTTTTTAATTCCTTCAAACCATTTTAATCCAAAATTCTACAAGAAATTCTAGTTTAAAAATGTACTACTTATGTTCACAATTATTTTTTTGGATACTTTAAATGTCATTGCCATTGATTTATACAGATCCATTATGAAGACATGTTAACTAAGTATTTTTTACATTTTAAGAATTGGCACAAAACATTGGAGGTTTCAGAAGACTGTGAAGATGAAGTGCTAAGAATGGCCTTTGTTTCTCTAGCAAAACGGTTTCATCCAGACAGTGGTACAGCCGAAGCTAGTGCAACTAAATTTTCTGAGGTATGCTATCATCTTTTATCGGTAGAAATTATTCACTAATATATAATATACAAGAGAAACTATATAACTTGCTGTCTACTGTGATTATTTTTATTTTTATCATGATTAAAACTTCTTATCTTGGATAATTTGATTTAAAAGAACATTTAAAACTGATAATTACTTTAAATGTACAATCAATAAAATGACTAATAAAAAATGTAATATGATAATCTTGTTGAATTAAATTAGACCATATAGAATTCAAATGGCTCTACTAACAATGAAAATAATGAACAATTTTTGTAGTTCACTTGAAAACATTCTAAACAGTACCCTGTATAACATTAATTTTGTCTTAGATTGAAAATGCTTATAGACAAATTTGCAAGGCAAGAGGAAAAGAGAAAAACAAGGATACAAAGTTGCCCAATGTTGAAGAATTTGATATTAAGGCATGTATATTATATGAAATGTGTATACATGTTTGCTACATTGAAATAATTAAAATATATATCTTTTAACATTTTAGCATACAGCGCCACAACATCGTCATTATTTAACTTATAATGTAGGAATTGGAACATATAGCAAAAGACAGAAGCTGTATGTAGCAGAAAGAGCCCAGAAAGCAGTTGATAATGTGATGGAGCATAGGTTGAAAAAATTGCAGGCTGAGGAACGTAATACATTAGTTGGGCAAGATAAACAACGTGCTAAAGATATCAAAACACGTTTTGGTATGGACCGTTTGGTAGAAGATTTGATTCAAGAAGCTATGAATAAAGGTGAATTTAATGACCTACCAGGCATGGGAAAACCTTTGAAAGAAAATATGATTACCCGAAATCCATATGTTGATTTTGTTACTTATAAATTGAATGAGGTATGAGATATCAACTTTACCTAAAATTTGCAATAAATAGAAATATAATATTTGCATAATTAAATTGCAGGTACTAATAGAAAATGGATTTACTCCAGAGTGGATACAACTATCTAAAGAAATCAGGGAAGAAACGGATAATTTACGAAAACAGTTAAAAGAAGCACGAAATGAAGTGGGATCTCTTCCATTAAGTTGTGCAGATGAAGCAACTTGGAAAAATATTATAGAAAATTTTAAATCTACAATAAAACGTATAAATAATAAAATAGATAAATACAATTTATTAGTACCAATACTTCAGAAACAAATGTTTCATATTAACTTAGAAGATTTTGCAAAAGAAGCACTTTCTCTGCCGCCAGAGAAAATAAATAGAAAACGTTTAAATTATAAAAATATAGATTCCAATCATACTGCTGACGAGCAAAATGAAAGTATACTTCGAATAATAATTTCAAGTTTTAGTAAAAAAATTTCATAAAAAGTAAAATATAGCTCATTTTATATTCTTTATTAAAAACTTTGAACTCTATATACGGCTAAAGTTATTAAACTCCGTATATAAAAAAGGTAATACATTAGAATAAGTAATATAAAACAATGAGGTAAAAAATATATTTCTAGATAAAAAAAAGTTATAAAATGTTTTGAGTTTAATAATTCCACACAATAGAATTATCTTCTTTCAATTGTATTCTTCCAGTGGCTAAGTATTTTAAAGCAAGGGGAAATATACGATGTTCAGCTGTTTTCACTCGTTCCTGAAGAGTCTCTACTGTATCATGTGGTAATACAGGTACTGTTGCTTGTTCAATAATTGCTCCAGAATCTATATCCACCTATAAACAATTATTTTTAACATAAAATATGGAGAAATTCTTTTACAAGCAATTAATGTAAGATAAAGTTTTCATATCAATTTATCACAATTATTTTATACCTCTACGAAATGCACTGTACATCCTGAAACTCGTACACGAGCTGCTAGAACATCTTTATGTGCAGATCCACCTTTAAATGATGGTAACAATGAAGGATGTACATTTATTAACGCCCCACGCCATCGGTTTACAAAACTTTCTGAGAGAATACGCATAAAACCAGCAAGACAAATTATTTCTGCTCCAACAGCATCAAGTTCAACATTCATCGCTGACTCGAAAGCCTCTCGGCTAGAATAATCAGTGTGTTTAATAACCTGTTAGAAGACATTAAAATACAGTATAAATAGTGTGTGAATCTTCTGTGACAAGCAATTTAAAATTAAAAAATAACATATTAATTACCACTGTCTTAATTCCAACTCTTTCAGCTCGTTTAATTCCTTCAACATTTGGTTTATTAGATATTACAATGACTATTTCTGCACCAATACGTTGTATTGGATCTTGACATGCATTGATTAGTGCTTGCAAATTGCTACCAAAACCAGATAAAAGAATACCTACTCTTTTCAAAGGTTTGCTTAATCCCATAACAATGTCTGATACATATTGTTTCATTTCCAATTCTAAAGCTTTTTCAAAGTTTCTAACATTCACTCTAAGTTGATTGTCTATAATGTTTTATACAATTAACGTGTATGATGTGCGTATGATGAAAAGGTATTAAATCTAAAAATTTTGTTAAAATAATATTGGAGAAAACTTACTCTCTTGATTATTTATGTGTCCAATGACCTTAGGATTTTCCATTTGTAGTTTAAGTAAAACTTCATCTTTATCTTTTTCCGAACAAATTAAAATAGCGCCAATACCACAGTTAAAGGTTTTCAACATTTCTTCTTTATTTATACCACCTAGATAAAATTAATTATTTAAATATATATATATATATATATACACGCGCGCGCGCGCATATATTGGAGAGTATAATATACATAGTATAACTTAGTCTACACTATAGTGTTCTCCTTACCAATAGCTGCTAACCAAGCAAAAATTGGTTGTATGCTCCACTTAGTCGCATCTAATATTACTCCCATATTTGTTGGTAAAACTCTTGGTATATTTTCTGTAAGGCCTCCTCCAGTAATATGTGCAAATGCTTTTACCAAATTCGTTCGCATACAGGGAATTACACCTTTTACATAAATTTTTGTTGGTTCCAAGAGTTCATTGCCTTTATTATATAATAATAAATATAAATAAATTATTTTTATAAACATAAGAAATAATATATAAGATAAATAAACAAATACCGATTGTTTGGTTATTTTCAGAAAAAGGTGCTATATCCGAAAATTTTTTATTTGCTAATTTCAAAACTTTTCGAACAAGACTGAACCCATTGCTATGTACTCCACTTGATGGAAGACCAATTACAATGTCACCTTGCTTTATGTCGTTTACACGCGGAAGTAATCTGTCCCTTTCTACTGCACCTACAGTAAATCCTGCTAAATCGTATTCTCCATTAGGATACATATCAGGCATTTCTGCTGTTTCTCCACCGACCTAAAAATAATGAATTTTATTCATAATACTTTTATTAAACGTTCGAGTGTCACGCAGCGTGATCGTGCTTCTCTTCAGTTTCTAAAAGTACCAGGATGTAAGTCCGTAGTGATTGCACACTCGGATTTTGTCAATGTGTATCTTATAGGGAATGAAAGATGCGCGATCTTTTTTCAATCGGATTTTTGCAAAAGTCCATAACACTCAAATAGTTAAATTTATCTGAGGAATTATTAATTAATTTGAATGCTGCCAAAAAAATAATAACTTTACATAATCAACTACTTTTTAATTAAATTTATATGTTACTTACTAACGAACATCCAGCTATTTTACATCCTTCGCTTACTCCGTTTATAACATCGCTAGCTATGTTAACATTCAATTTACCACAAGAAAAATAATCGAGGAAAATAAATGGTTCTGCACCATGTGCAAGAACATCATTTACACACATAGCCACTAAATCTATACCCACTGTATTGTGTTTGTTGCATTCAAATGCTATCTGTAGAAATAATCTAATTGATAATATTTAGAAAATTTTAATTAACTTTATAAACATATTCATACCTTTAATTTAGTTCCAATGCCATCAGTACCAGATACTAAAATTGGATCTTTGTAACCCGCTGCCTTTATATCAAATAATCCACCAAAACCACCAATTGAACCCAATGTACCTAAACGTTGTGTTGAGTTGGTCATTGGTTTAATAGTTGAAATTAATGAATCTCCTGCTATTATATCGACACCACTACTTTTATAGGTAAGTTGTCCATTATGCAATATAGACCTAAAAATATGATTACTTTATCACATATAATATGTCCCTACAAAATAATAATTCCTTTGCCATTTAATATACCTTACAATTCCCTTATGTGCTATATCCGTTCTAAATTGTCTTCCTTCAAATGATATGCTTTGAGCAGCATGCGTTGCTCTGGCAGCAGCTAATGCTAATGAGGATGCTAAACTTACAGTAATTAGAACTCTTCCTCCTTAAAAACAAGAAAATTCTAATGTCATCTGTAACTTAATCGTAATATTTCTATACAAGATGATTTAACCATGTTAAAAATGTACCATTAGTCAGTAATTCTTTTTCAGAAGAAATACTTGTTCCACTATGGAAAATAAAATGATTTGGTTTACGCAAAACGCCATTGACGCCTGATATAACTTGACCTTTTGATGATGATGCTGGATACCCACGAGATGCCAAAATAACGCCAACAGCAAATACATTTTCTTTCCATGTAACTAAAGATTCAACTAGAGAACCCTCACAACAAGCCTAAACGTTAATATATGTCAAATTAATTTTGGTTAAATACTATTATATTAAAGTATTAATTACCTTCATAATTGTAAACAAATCTGATTTTAACAATGGTAATATCACTTGTGTTTCTGGATCTCCAAATCTGCAGTTAAATTCTAAAACCTTAGGCCCATTCTCTGTTAACATTAATCCAGCATATAACACACCTAAAAATTTTAATGCAATAAACCTTTATGATGCTAATAAATTTTCATAAATTTAAATTGTGTTTTAATTATATTTATATATGATATTATTACAAACCAACAAATGGGATTTGTTCTTCTTTAAGACCATCAATAGTTTTCTGAAGAACATTTAATTTTACCATTTCATAATCTTCTATTTGTAATAAGGAACATGGACAGTAAGCACCCATGCCACCAGTATTTGGTCCCACATCGTTATTAAATATTCTTTTATGATCTTGTGCAGGTGGCATTGGTACAACAGTTTTTCCTAAGTAGAAGAAATCTTAATAATAACATTATATTCAAATACTATTTAATAGTCTTTTATTTTAAATTTTATATATTATGTACCATCTGTAAATGCAAGTACAGAGACTTCTTCTCCTTCAAGTAGCTCTTCTACAACTATTGATTCACCAGCAGATCCAAATTTTTTGTCTATTAAAATTTCATCAATAGCTTTACATGCTTCCTGTTGATTCTTTGCTATAATAACTCCTTTCCCAGCTGCTAAACCTGAAGCTTTTATTACAAGCGCAGGAAATGGTGCACTATAACAATCATTACACATGTAACACATAAGTAATTAATCTATAATTAAAATTTTATTCATTTATTCAGAAGTAATATTTACTTCATCACAAATTGTTTTGCTTTTTCTGCATTTGTAAATCCTTCCCATTTTGCTGTAGAAATTTGATATCTATTCATAAATTTTTTTGCCCAATATTTATCAGCTTCAATTTTAGATGCTGCCTGTTGTGGACCAAAACAGTTGATTCCTACATTTTTTAATTCATCTGCTAATCCATTTGCCAAATATTCTTCTGGACCAACAACTACTAAATTTATTTCATTTTCCTTGCTCCATTTTGCTACTTCCTACAAAATGAATAGCTTTAAAATAGTTTTAGTATATAACATTTTAAAAGTAAACTATGATCAAATAATGTGAAAGTACCTTGTTATTCTTCACATTTAGTTTCACTAAAATAACCTTATCAACTGATGAAATTCCAATGTTTCCAGGAGAGACATAAATTTTATTTACCTAAAACAGATTCAAACTTAAACACATAATAACATAAATATAATTATAAATTCTATAAATTACAATTATAAGAAAATGATACACAGAGAATTTTTTCCAATAAATATTCAGGTATTTCAATTATTTGAATAAAGATTTATCAATAAGGTGTTTGTTAATTTATTACATTTAAAATACTTACATTGTGAGATTGTGATAGTTTCCAGGCAATGGCATGTTCTCTACCACCAGCACCAATAATCAAAATAGTATACTGCATAGTATCTAAAATATATAAATCTTCCTATTACATATGGTGAAATACAAAAATACAGTAAAAAGCAATTATAATTTAATGTAACAACCATAAATAATTATTAAATTATTATAAATAGTTATGGTATATATACATCTTATGTGATATAAACTTCTATAAAAGTCTATAACCTCCATATTAATGATTTTCTACAAACTTTATACATTTTTTAAACAATACACACTTTTTCAGCGTTCTCCCGATGGTACACGTGCTTCCAAATTTTTTAATTGTGTTTATAACCACTTCTAATGAGTATTTAATAACCTATCGTTATTTGCGTATCGAAAGACTGCTTCTTGGAGGGAATTATTTCATTGTAATCTGCATATCATAAGCGATGACTTTTGACCCCTTAGAACAGTTCATACTGTTCAGTTTGATATTTAAAAATATCTTTCATTGCAAAATACACATATTCACTAATATTACATAAACATATATGATAAATTAAAGTATACAGAAATATTCAACTTGTTAATACTTTATCGATCGGTCGTGATCTCCGCTGTCACTCAATAAGGATCGGCTTAGTCGTGAGCGCATTTGCTCCTAGTACCGACCAATTTTTCGCTATTTATTGTGTTGTGCTTATTCCTTTTGTTTCAAAGGAATGTAATTATATTGATATTTATATGTTTTAATACATTAAGTAACGGAATATTACAAAATTTACATACGAAACATGTTCTACTTCTTATCTTTTTCGATGCACATACTCTACATTGTTTTTGGGGTGTTTTGCTTTTACTACTTATCACTATTCTTATAAGTTTATACTCCTTTATGCATATAATCTTTCTGGATGATCTGATTTTGGTGCTCTTCTCGTAGGCTCTGAAGTATTTGATTTGTTAGTTGAGTCTGTTGTGTCGTTACTTTGAGAATCTGTTGATGATAAATCCACGAAATTTCCGCTATGTGTAAAAATTTCTTATATGTCAATTTCTTTCCGTTTAATGTTGTGTACGTTTTAAATGAATTCAATAGCTAAAAGCCGATTAATAGGCTAGCAGTCGATAAAGTGTTAATGAGAAGAAGAGAATAGAATAAACTAGGCTTTTACATTGCTTAAAAAAGCACCCGCCAATGTTTTAATCCATATACAATAATTTGCTTGTTTCATATAAACAATAATTCGCTAAAGAAAATAAAGTTTTGTATACACTAGCGAAAACAAATTTGTATAAGCAGTGATTTCTTTTTTCTCTCAGTTTAACGTCGCATCGACTTCTAGATCATTTTTTTTTACTTCAAATGTAAAATCTAAAATTAGAACTTTAATATTCTCGTTTTAGTATTCTATATAAGGTACATTTTTAAACCGATATCAGGTTCAAATCGATGCGTGCGAACAACTATGAAGTTATTTCAAGCGACAATATTTTGTTTCTACATATATCAGCGAAGAATTACACAGTCGTCGGAGAACGAAATGATCGAAAAATTAAACAAACAAAACATGCTCTTGTAACCTGACGGTGTATTTACGAAAGATTTCTTAAAAAATATTTTTTAGAAGCATGTTTAATTTCAACATCGTCATTCGTACGAGGCAGTTTTGGTCTTTTGCATTTTTCTCTCTTAAACGAAGCACGTGTCCAGGCAGTTGTCATAGACTTCTATCCAGTGAAAAGAAGACCGAGAAATTAACTGAACAAGATACCGCTCTTCTTTCCGAAATCGCTGTTACGAACGAATGCAAACAAGATAAAAAAGTTAGCGATCTTCTAACGTATATGTGTTCCCTAGAAAAATTTATATTCTCTCTTTTTCATATTTTTTCCTCTATTCAAAAGTATGAATAGTATAAAATTGCAAAATTCCACAAAACGTGATATTAGATGTTGTATCGATTTCAAAAAATAATTCGTGCGAACTGTTTGTCTTTAATATCATATATCGTTCGTTATTATCGAAGAATTAGAAAAATATTATTGTACGATCGATTAATACGCAGAAAGCAAAAGAGGAACCGAGACTTCAGACAGTTCGGGTATATCGTTGGAGCCCAGAGAAGCCAAATGTAAAACCGTATATGCAACAGTTCACTGTGGATTTAAATAAATGCGGTACAATGATCCTGGACGTGTTGACTTTGATAAAAGCGGAGCACGACCCTACGTTGTCCTACCGAAGATCATGTCGCGAGGGAATTTGCGGATGTTGTTCAATGAACATAAATGGTGTCAACACCTTAGCGTGCATCACGTAATACGGCAAATACTCGAAAATACTTTCTACGTTGCTTCAAAATGATGATATGTATAGATTAAATTTTTGGTTTAATTATTTATAATTAATTGGCTATCGGAAAAAGAATTGTAATATTTAGAGAAAGAAATTCTATAATGTTTCTTTTATCGTTAAATTGCATGGCATATGTATTCTTTTTACCGCCAGAAAAGTGTCGCATTCATCGAAACCGATAGTCATATATCCTCTACCGCATTCGTACGTAATTAGAGATTTGATAACGGACATGGAAGAATTTTTGAAACAGTATCAACGTATCCAACCATTTTTAAAACGTCCCGGGGAAGACAATTTTGTCGGTTTACGACAGATTTTGCAGAGTCAAAGAGATAGAAATAAACTCGATGGTTTATACGAATGTATACTTTGCGGATGTTGTACTTTTGCCTGTCCACCGTATTGGTGGCTTGGTGACAAATTTCTAGGCCCAGCAACTCTTTTACAAGTATATTGCAAATGAAACATAAATATATTTTTATGTTTAAACGAATTGGATTGAAGTTTAATGTCCATGGTATCTGATACGTCTAATGCAAAATAACTTTTTTATTGTGCAGGCATATAGATGGATAATAGATTCGCGCGACATGGGACACAAAGAGAGACTCAGTAAATTACAAGATTTTTATTCGGTGTATCGATGTCATACTATTTTCAATTGCACAAAAACGTGCCCGAAGGTATAACAAAAAAAACCTAGAAACTAAAAAACATTCCTAGGAATTTTGTATTTCAATATTGTATTGACAATTTTTTAAAGGGTTTGAATCCTGGAAAAGCGATAGCCCAAATAAAGCGTTTATTAGCGGGACTTGCTAAAAAAGAACGACCGGATATGGAGACTCCACTTCCAAATCCTTGCAATGATGAAGAGAAAATATATCAATGCACAGAAGAATAAATACAAGAAAGAAGAAAAAGAGTTTGCGAAACATTTTTCTGCAGACATTTTGTAATTGTATATAAACTAATTTTGTTTTTTATTAGACACAAAGTCTTGTTTGCTTTGAGGTGAAAAATTATCAAATTACTTTTTATATATTAATATAAACATAAAATCAAGTACACCAGGAATGATATATAATTGATAAACTTTTAATAACCAGAAATATGTAAGTATATAAAGTACAAAAATAATTTCTTAAAATTATTACTTAACTTTCATTTTGGTATTCATTTCAGATACTATCGTTTTGTTAGTAAATATTTTTATAGTTAATGTAAATTAATTTTCATAATACTACAATGGTACTGGTTAATTCAATAAATTCAAAGTGTAATTACTTCTCATCTTACTTTTAATTAACTTAATGAACTAATATGCTAACTTTTAATAATGCGTTTTTAAATTAATTTGTGTTTGCTTGGATATTAATCAGGATATCTATATTACTCAATATATAACAAATAGATTAGGACTCGCCAATTTTTGGAATAACATTATGAAAAGAAATGTAATTCTACAAAAATTCAAAATTTGACCAGTTTATCTTATACTAGTAATATTAAAAAATAAGAACTTTCAAAAATGCAATTCTTATCAATAATATACTATGTAATTCTATATATTTGTACTTATAGATCCAGTCGTGCTCGTTTTACTACACGTTGATATTGTTCGTTCGTGTATTGATAATTATTAGAGTTACTTGAAGGTACTATGTTTTCCTCATCTTCTGTTGATAATAACAAGTTATCAATTGTATTTCGTAATTCACGATCCTGTAACCAAGGATGTAACAAAACTTGTTTTATAGTAATTCGTTTTTTTGGGTCGATCGTCAGCATACGTTTTATCTGAAATACGATATTGCTTACTAAAGATAAAGGTATTTCTCATTATAAAATTTTATTCAATAGCATTGCGCTTATACCAGGTCTATAGCTTTCTCTGTAATGTGTCCGAACTTTGAAGTAGGAAAAGTGTAATATCCTCTCTTTATTTGATCTTGTAAACTAACTCTTTTATCTTGGCAATTAAAGGGGACGGAACCACTTAAACATGCATATAATATTACTCCTAAACTCCATACATCTACCTGATAAAATCGAAAATGTTATAAATAAGGTAACTCTTCTACTTATAATACTTTTTCACTGTTTTTTAAATAACTAAATATATGCGTATACACTTTTATATACATACTTGATTCGTATAAGAACCACGTCCAGTAGTAAATAATATTTCTGGTGCAACATACATAGGAGTTCCACAAAAAGTTTTCATCATGGTTTGTGCATCAACTAACTTTGATAGACCGAAATCCGATACTTTAGCTAGTGTGACATCTGAATTACTGGCTAATAATATGTTTTCTGGCTATAAATTAATAATATTCATATATTGCTTGCACTTAATATAAAATAATGTGCTTAAAATAATTAAAGAATCAACTGTTCAAATATCTTAATTGTTTAGTAAAAACATTACTGAATTAGACATTTATTTTTTCCATTCTTCTGTAATCCCTAACCATGGTACTACACTTATACACGGTAATTCTCTCACCAGTGGGCTCAAAGACAGTACCACCACTTAAACATCCCAGCAATAATCCTGTATGAGTCATGTTTTTAAGTTACAAATGTTAAAAATACAGTACCCTCTACTGTATTAATCATCGTTGTCAATTAACAGATGATACAATAGGGACATCAGTCACTTCATCACTATATACAAACACAGAATTATCGGTGAGGTATCTTTGAGTACACTGATGAGAGAATCAACCTGTACCTTCAGGTCCCTATGAGTTATACCAGAATCATGAAGATAACTAACAGCAAGTACAACTTGATAAAAAATTAATTTTGCAGTTTTTTCTGACAATTTGCCTCTGCTTTTTATTCTTTCAAATAGTTCACCACCTTCCATTAATTCTAGAACTATATACACTGCTTTTGGACTATCTACAATTTCTTCCATTCGAACTACATAAGGCTGAAAACAAAATATTTATTATTAAAATATTATTAATTCTGATAGTCTGTAGTATATGAATACTAACTCACATGCTTTAAAGCTTTTAATATTTTTACTTCATTCATAATCTTTTCTGGATCATTCAATGGATGTCTATGTTTACTGGTAGTATCACCCAATTTCATAATAGTTTTCATAGCAAATCTTTTACAACTATTTTTGGAAAAAACCATTTTTACTTCCCCACATGCTCCAGATCCTAATTTACGTGATACTGCATATTTGCTTCTCAATTCTGAAGGTAAATCATTGCTCTCGAATGTAGCAGTATTCATAAATACATATACTGTTACAAATATAGAAAAAATACATATTGTTGAAAATTATATTCTATATAAAATATTAACGTAAAATTTCTAAATTTTAATTAAAAATTACAGGAACAAGAAAATATAAAAAGTATATACCAGTAACAATAGGTTGGGCTAAAGATATGACATTATTGCTTTCAATTACAACTTTTTTTCCACGGCCTACTCTTTGTTTGTTAATGAATGTTCCATTCTGGCTCAAGTCTTCTAAGTATATTACAGCATCATTAGTATTACCATCAATAAATTCCCTGGTTATCCTAAAGTGTACTTTACTCATCACACTAAGCCACTTTGATTTTAATTCTTTTTCAGTTATGCAAATATCACATTTTTCTGAACGGCCTAATGTATAAACGTCCTTGATCATTTCTGCATAAATAATTATATATTATGTAATATTATTAATTACAAATAATCAATCTAAATTTCCAATTGTAATTAATAAAGAATAAATATTAAATACAAATACATGTACATTTTACAAAATATAATTAAATATATACAAATATTTACCCACTGGTTTGAATGGTAATTTAATGGGGCATAATCTTCCCCATACTACCATAGTTTTTTCTTGTGACAATTCTTGAGATTGTGTCAAACATACTAAATCCGCGTTTTGTGTATCAGGTAATGTTAAAACAATTTCTTCATCGTTCATAACTGCAAATTAATTGGTTCGATATAAATCAAAAATGTTCGTGGACCACGTTTAAATTGTTGATATCAACAAAATAATATTGTAGTGTAATCCAATATAAACAACACTAATTCGTAACAATACGAGTTTAATTCAACTTGGTTAAGAAATATGTAAGAATTTTGACTGTCGAAATATTTTTAAATACTTTTGGAAGATTGATCGTATTATTTCTAAATACGGTTGGAAGAATTGAATAAACTTTGTCTATGCGTAATTCACAACATAAACAGTTTGAATTTATTTAGAAAAAATTGTAAAAATTGCGAAAACTTCACAACTCGGCCAGTGGTATACGTTTCCATGACAATGGAACAAAGTCAAATTGAGATTGAGCCAATGTTGTATTGTTTATTGAATACCGACCAATAAACGACATTGTTTGTAAACCAATTAGTTCATATGCGATATAAAGGAACCAATATGTATTTTGACCAATAGGACTCGCATTCATTTCGAAACAGAAATTGTTTGGCATTGAACAAAATATAATTTGAATGATTTTATGATGTCGATAAATTAGATATCTCCTATATTTACATGGTTTGAAATTGTTGTCATATATTATAGTACATTTTAAGTAATAACGAATTTTATAATTAAATATGTATATGTTAAACTTATTCACTGCTCAATCATTTTAATGCAAGGTCATTCGTAACAGTAGATAATATTATAAGTAAACAGCTTTATCGGCAACATGACCTTGCTTTCTAATACCATTTGTATATGCTATAAATAAAAAAATTATAACCGCATTAAAAAAGAAAATTCAGATGTCTGAAACTTAACTCATAAATGTGAACGGAATTACGTATAAGTTAAAATTATTGGGTATCATGAAAAATGTACAATTAAATAATTTTTACATACTATATGTTTGTTTTAATCTCTATACTTTTTTCTACGCTGAATCTTTTATTCTACATTGTTTTCTTTTTAATCTCATTAATTAGTATAAAAGAGTTCATTAGTTAATAAATTTCATCATTTTTCATATATTGAGTATCAATATAAAAAATTTATTAATAAAAGTATTGTAGAGAACAATTTATATATTAAGTTACTAGTGATATTGGATTTAAAAAAAACTTATCTACGAAATAAAACAAATTTTATTTAAGTATGTTCTAATCTGTTTAAAATAAAGCATTATTAGCTCTTATACAAAGGCAAACAGTTAAATCACGGTATAAAAAGTGATTACTTTGTTTCAGTGATAAGTATTAGAAAATATTTCGTTATATCATATAGTATTTGTTAAGTTATGTTTAACAAATGTGCGAAAGCAGGTTCAATGTAATAGACATGTTTCACCTCGTAGAATTTAATTGGCAATATGAAATTATATATAGTTGGACAACAAATTATTTAAATTTAAACATATCCATGATATAGAACCGCAAGTTTCGATATAATACAAAGTTAGAATTGAACGATCACTTTACAAACTGGCACTGTGGAAAAAAAATGTATACAAAGTCATTGTGGTGTGTACCTAATCTTATATTAAGTTTACTAGCTGTAATGGTATATTTCTAATAATATCGTTATTATCACTTTAATTAGAATTCGTTATTTTGGCAACTTACGGTTCATCGGAAATTTCACATATCTTTATATAGTGATTGTACAGCTTAATCGATATAATCTTTGCTGTAGTCACAGTTGATTCACATATATTTTGTTTCCATTTTTACTGGCATTACATTAACGATTGTAGCATATATGTACCGTGTATTTGACTTTACAAAAATTTATTTATATATATATTTACGAAAGTAAGAAAATACGAAACGACACTAAGGAATTATTATTCAATGATAAACGTAAACATTTTAAATTACAGGATTTCTGGTGTAAAGGGTAGGGCTAGCTCTTGAGCAGGAGGGATAGGGAAGTTATGTTTATAACTATCAGTATTAAGGTAATAATCGTACAGATGATTTTTGCTTTATGTATACGTGTAAATTAGTTTTTTAGCTGTTTATTATGTAAAAGGTGAGCTGCATGTATTTCCTTTATGTTCTTCGTATCAATGGATGGTACGTCAGTGGCGGTGGTATAAACTTGATAGAGGTGTGCGAACTTATCTTTTATTTTCACACATACTCTGTCTCCCTCACACTGCATAAGGATGGGTCAGGCTTTATCCGTTTTTAGTGGCACTGTGATTCATTAGCTTAACGCTGAGCATCGGTTTCTTTCTTACAGTGCTTACGGCTTCCCTACATAAATATACCAAAAGGAATTATCGAAATGTAAACAAGAAATGGGTTTACATTCTATAAATATCATAAAGCTTACCAGAATTAAATAAGTCTTTCCATTTGAATATTTGTTCATCTCCTACGAACACTCCTCTTGGCTTTTTCTGACACACCTCGCCACCTTTCTCTTGAATTCTGTATAACTTTCCCTCCACTCTTTCTGTAGTATTATAGTAATTATTACAACTAAGTAATATTTGAATGCCAATTAATAATATAAATTTGTATAAGCACATGCAATAGTACTTACGGCAGCATCCACATTAGCAGGACTTTCATCATTAGGATCTGCAAGCATACTAATAACACTTATGAGAATAGTCTCAACTGTGTGAACTGGTAACCACCGTTCTGATGCTTTTTCATAGCCCCACTTGTCATCTCCAGGTTCGTGTAAAATCGATATGCATACATTACCGTTTTTCTCGACTATGAATATAACATAATATTAATTGTAATACTTTTCTTTCTAAAATTTTAAGCACATTTTAAAATTCATTAAAAATAGACTTACTGTTTGGATGCCATATTTCTGTTATAAATTTCATTCTTGGTGGCCTAAGTGGATACTCTTTTGGAAATTCTAAGTGTGCTTTGAAGAATCCACCTTCACTAAAAGGTGAAAAACATTTATAAGAATGCTTGTAAGCATATGACTTTCATCATTTCATTACAAAAACATTAATTTCTTACTATAACGTATCTGGAGGTCCAATAATGAGTACTTCCCACTGATATATGTCATTGTCATCTATGAGGCCTGCTGAAAACCCTTCTACTGGGTTTTTATTTAATTCTATAGAAAAGAAGAAAGTCTAAGTGAAGTATTTTCCTTATATTAAAATTATTTTCTTTTTACAAAAATAAATGTAAGAAAAACTCAAATTATCTATTAGTAATTATATTGTATATATACTTTAGAATAGTTTCATTTCAAAATTAAAAGTACATAAAATGTATAGTAACAAAATATATAAAAACATTAAAAATAATCCTTCCTTATCGAAAAACACAGAACGGGTTAAATGTACATACAGCTGATCATACTTTGACCCATTGACAATGAAAACATTTCAAAGAAACAGTTAATACATGACAACATTAGTTTGAAAAACGACAGAACACTTTTGTTATTCGAAGTGTACAGGTTAGGTTAAATCAGACCGTACTAAATAACCGTCAGACACCCGCGAATTGATGACGGTGAGTCAGCGTTGACATGATATTTTGTATAAAAATTTTAATACAAAGCTTACGGGTCGATCGTCTAATAAAAGGCAAAGTTTAAGTGATAACGGAAATGACATAATAATTTGGGATATTTTAAGGCGTCGATCTTGTGTCAAAAGTAATAGAGTATGGGTTGAAGGAGGCTGACCTTCGGTGGTCGTTGCACGGCATGGTTTTCTCTGCCTTTTTTTTAGTTCAAACCGCGTCGTGCACGGTGTGACGCGCGAAATGCTATAAATAACGTCGCTTGGGATTATTTTCGGTATCAGCGAAAACGGTCTTCGTTGTACGTGAAAATCACCTGCGAAACGATTTATATCGGACTAGGGTATTACTCCGGGTAAATGCGATACTGAATGCTAGGTTAAAGTTATTCATGGGAGGTACACTACGGTTCCGTAGCTGTATTGATTTTCACGCCCTAATCAGGCGCAGGGCCACCGTGAGATAACGAAAGGTTTAACCGGTGCCGAGATAAAATTACAAAGGTTTTGGTAAGACTGATATCGCGGGAAAAAAATGTTCACAAAGACAATTTCGAAGGTCGAGACACGGCAGTGACGAGGTCGCACGAGTTGGGAGTACGAAAACGGTTCCGGCTTTTCGTCGAGCTCAAATGCGCTGCACGGATCACACTTAGCACTTATACTCTTTTTGGTGGGTACCTGCTAATTGTTTTCGTAGTAGAAGCGCGGACTGTGGCTCTGACATTAATAAAAGTTCCGTTAAATAAGACTAAAGCTGAAAACAATCACTTTTGCTTGACTGGAAAGATGGCTAGGTACGTCGCGGAAGCAATGATTGCGCATGCGCCACTACTTAAACATATGTTCTTCCGTCTCTCTATGCGCCGGCCTGATCAAACACCTGCGCTCTCTACTGGAAATTTTGCAAATATTGCAGATCCAGGATACTTCTTACTATCGATAAGCAATTTCTGTTATTAGTAGAGGATAATGAAATATACATGAAAATTAGTATCGACAGTTAATGTTATCAATTTCACTTTCCCGACAAAAAATACAAAATAATTTTTAACAAATTACACAATTTTTATACATAATTTGTAAAAATTGTAATTGCATGCTTCTTTCCTTGTTTTTGTACGTTTAAATGTGCAAACTATAGCTAAGGTAGTTTGGAGATGATATGCAGAAAGATTATGATTAATTGAAAAATATTATAATGTATTTAATACACAAATATAATGTGTGATAATGGTAATTTTTATTGTAACCAAAATAAATTGTACCCAATATATTTAGTAAAACCTCGATTAATGCAACCTCAATGACAGCATGAAAATCTCGTTCACTTGACAATGAATGAAGTTGAGAGTGAAAGGAACAGGTAGTAGTAACCATAGAGAATGGAAACATGTATAAGTGGAACTTCTTATTGGATTGGTTACCTCAATCATTCTATATTTGGCAGTATTAATACGTTTCATTTGAAAAGAATATGACATGTCAAAAGCAATCTGTTCTCTTGACAAAATGTTAGTTGTTGCGTAGTGAGAACACTAGGTGCCGTACTACAACTGCCAGAAGTAAAAGTGCAGATTCACTATTCAGCCACTCTCTAGCTGATCGCATGACAGTTCAACTTGTCATTTTGAAATATCTAATCTGTACGCAGCGAGTTGTTAGTATGTATTGCTATAAAATGACAATACTTTGTCAATAGTACTGTGATATTTTAATTTTAAGATATGTTATAAATTCGATAAGTGTAACGTATACAAGTTAGTCAAAGAGTTACGAAGAACCTATATTCAGAGTATGTAACTGTTAGACGTAGTGAACTGTAAGTAAATATACCGATTTTGGTTACGGTTCTATAACAGTTATTTTTCGATTTTAATATCTGTTAATGAAAATTTTAAACATATTTTTCGGTACTTTATTGTTGTATAATTTAAACGATATAAATGTCAATAAACTATCTATATATTATTTCCAATTTCCTTTGAATATTGCAGAATTATACCAAATTTGGTTTTGGTATAATGTAAACAATACGTTTACAAAATCAGGAAATACTCCAAAGTTCTACTTGTGTTAATTTATCCCTTGCAAGGCAGTAGAAAAGTCATATATTTTCACAAAATAAACATTGTTTACAATTCATAAATTAATTATAAAATTGTGAGAAAAGGTCGTAACGAGGTGGTGAACACACTGGCTGTGCTTTTCTTATTAGACTTGACTACTTGACTAATTTATTTTCTGTTACTATTTGTAATGCATGTGTATGATTATGACCAGCAATCTGCATTTTAATATTTCCTTGCAATCCTTGAAATAAAATCATAATAATTTTGAAACATTGCCCAAATGATACAAAAATTTCAATTTTTTATACAATATGTTTTGAAAACTAAAAGCATACAGACCATTCTCCAAAATTAAAGCACATTATAAATGTCTTTGATCTTATGAAGAATTATTCATTATTATGCTTTTACTAAAGTGTATACATTTATTAAAATCTAAAGTATGTGTATAAATTTATTGAGTGTATACATTTAATATAGTTTGTGATTTTATTGTAACACATATAAATACTATTGTACAATAAAATATTAATTTATGCATTCATTTTTACATAAACCTTGGGTTTGGAAAAAACCTTTATACCTTCTTCTAATTTATTTAGTTGTTTCTCTATTTCGGTTTTCCGTTGCTGTGCTCTAAGCGTATCTGTTTTTATAGGCATCATATTTAATTCATTTACATAATCTTGATAATCTATAATGTTAACATAAAATCATAATATATAATGTTATACAAAGTACTGTTAATGTAAATCATGTTTTAATTGCATACTTTTCTTCAATATGTGCAATGTTTCTTTACGTTCATGTTCGGGTAAATGAACATGACCATTAGGACAATCAGGATCCAATGTCTCTGCTTTAGTTTTGAGTTCTTTTTCTTGAGCTTCTTTTCTGTTTTTTATATACCTAATAAATCCAAAATATGTTAATATTAAAACAGTAATCTAGTTTCTGAATTACTATGAATTTTTTACAATATTAATTCTTAGTGATTAAATGGCAAGCTTGATTTATCAAAACACTGTTATTGACAGGTTTACAGGCTGCACTTTGTACACATTAAAAACGTAATATAATTATTTATTTAAGGATAAGAAAAATAGCAAGGAAGCTTTTAATCTGAAATTTTTGTGATTAACCAATGAAGATAATTTTTGTAATAATTGGCTCAGCATGCTTCAATTATGAAGGGTTAAAAAAGAATAAGAAATTTAAAATGAAAATCATGTTAATAAATATGAAGTACAAATAATATTTCTTTTAATATCATACTTAGGAACAACACCCTTCCGATAATTTGTTGGAGGATTATTATTACTATTAGTTAAACGAGCAGCTAGTTTACTAGCCACAGAATTACGTTTTTTATTTAATTTTGTAACATCTACTTCTGCTTTAGATGGAAGTAATTCAGAACTTCCTAAATTATTTTTATTTTTATTAAGAAGTTCAACATCTCCTTGGTCTGAAGGTGTATTTGTTGTATCCCTTAGGGCTTTATCATTTTGCTGATTTGCTTCAGTTTTGTTTTTTGAATTGTTATTGCTTAGACATTTTTTTGAAGGATATCTATAATAAAATGTTATTAACAAGAAATATAACACACTACAATTATATCATGTACCTTATTGTCCCTTCAGAATATAAACTATTCATTTCTTTTGTATCTAATGTCTGGATACCTTGATTTTTGAATTTAGTTTGCATTTTTGATTCACACAAAAAATTAGAATCTGATAAAACTTTGTCATGTAATCTGTCTACAGATTTATGCAAGTTCTTAGACTCTTTTCTTTTTTGTTTAACTAGTGAATTATTGTTATTTGAATGTAGCATATTTTTTGTACTAACAGTAATTTTATTCAATACTGATGAATTGGATTTTCTACATGACTTTTGTTGCTGATCTGTTTTGTTATTTATAATTAAATTTATATCATTGCCTTTATACTTCTTTATCTGTAGATTTGAATTCATTTTTGGTAAAACGTTTTGATATTTATTACCAATATTCTTTTGTTCTTGCAATCGTAACTTCTGTGTTTCATCTGTTTCTTTATTCATATGAAAATATTGTTCCATACGACGAAGATTTTTTACATTTTCATGTATAAAATCTTTTCGCTTTGCTGGTTCTGATAAAAATGTAACAATTATTTAAAAATTTAAATAAATATATATGACAAATTACTATAAATTAACAACACAAATAATTTCTTTACCCTCAATCTTATAAAAAAATTTGTTCACATGTAGAACTACTGCTTGAGATTCAAACAGTGAACGTGTTAATTTTGAGATATATTAAATCATAACTTTAATGTCACTGTATCTTACAAATTACATAATTATAACTTACTTGGATCAGGAAAAACACCTTTTAACGTCGACATATTTACAAAACAAAATGATTTAATATGGTTGTCTAAAAATTATCTACTACTGTCGCTGTTAATTTATAAAACAAAAACGTAATTTACATTTTCATTTCAACAATAATCAAAATTGATACATTAAATGAAAATAATATTCCAAACTGAATAATTTTTAATGTATAATTTCAATTTTCTTGCGATCATCGTTACCAAACAAACAATGTTGTTTACACATCAAACTCATACAACAAACTATAGTATTCATAGATAAGAGACAACCATCGTAGATAGATATCTCTTTCAGTTTTCGATGATGTTTATGTAGCGCCGCTCGTGGCGTGTGTACAGAATTAAATGATAGAGAGTTGTGATGTTCGTAGAGCTGTATATATGTACATGTATGTTTATGCAATTCACTGGTTTTTGCACATTAAAACAATAAATACAAATGTGTAATATATTTATAAAAATGTCGTTTATTAACTAAAATATACAAAATATCAATTATATCTAACTGATTCCTAAAATGCAATATATTTATTAAATAACAGTTGAATCCTTAAATTGATAATTTATTTTAAACTTTTCTTATAGCAGTAATATTGACAGAGCAGTTTTATAATTATTATTTCGTAATAATTTTAGCACACCCTGTATATGAGAGTCAAAATATTATTTAATACCGCGTTTAAGGCACGGCTGCTGAAAGGGCCTTACTAATGAGCCCGCTAACAGACTCGACACATTTCCTTTATTTTCCTTGCAAATAACAAAAACAAAAGTATACTGTCCGCCACAACAGCGTATAGTAACGCCGCCTAGTATTTTAGCAACGTAACACTAAGAAGCGTACCGCGAAGGAGAAAATAAGGGTAGTCGGGACCTTGGTGATATTCCCCCCTCGCAAAACACAAATCAGTGTGAGCTAGTGTATCTAAAATTTCGATTATTCCTATTAAGTACTTTGCGATTTGCTGTTTAAATATTAACAATACTTAATTGTAGTAATTAATTCCACCACTACTGACAGATAGTGAGAGTGGTTCGTATAGGGCTGTTAATTTTTCGATCCAAATTGGAAAAAACGTAAACCTTTGATGCAAAGCATAGTCATAATGCAACTATTATCCGTTAAAGGTAAAAATTAAGTGGATGTAAACCAATATTGATCGTCACGTAATTAGAATTGCATTGATCTTTTCCATTGGTCTATCTGACGCAGAGTAGATCAAACACAAAAAGTTGCGACGAATAAATTGAAAAATTGGTGACAAAGATTCCATTAAAAAATTGTCGCAAAAGTTCATGTTTTCAGAAGGAGTGAACAATATTATACACATAAGTGATAACTTATGTAAATTCTTTTATATTTGAATCTGTTTAAGGGACCCTTAACTTATATTTAACTTTGTAATTCTACGGATTTGATTGCAACGAAGTTCGTGCATTTTCCACGACTTAAGCGTTATTCGATATTAATACTTTCTTGGTGCAAGTTAGAATAGTTTTACAGTAATTCCAATTATCGAGGATACATCTAACTTTATCAATGTATTTATGTGGATACATCTGCTTATAGAAACTTGTTATTAGAAAAGTATAAAAAGTTTATTTAATAAAAAAATTTTAATTTTACTTGAATATTGAGTGGATATAACGTTTTCACACTATTAATTGTTTTGAAACTAATAATGTACTATAAGATATGTCTCCCGATATAGTGGTATAAGTAGCAACCGCATTTGTCATATCTTCTTTAATCCAGTTCTTAGTATCTTCATAATTTGTATGTTTCTTCGTATCAATTAAGAATATTATTGTTAAATCGGACGAGGATAATATACAGGGTAGATTTATAAGTCTTTGAAATAATTAGAATCCATTTTAAAATTTTCTCGTATTATTACATTCCCGCCGTTTACGTCTGAATCGCTGATAACGTACTAAATATACAATCCATATCATTTCCCGACGACAAGGTATTAAACAACATTGTATATATTCTTTAAAAATTCAATCATGATTTTAATTCGTCAAATATGTTTTACTTAGTTTTGTATGTCTCAAATTTACATTTTGTAATGAAACATAATTGTTGTTTACTTACATATATTTGTTTGGGATATTTTTCGGTAACCGTGATAAATGATGTATGTTGAATATCCGATGTACTTACCGCAACGTGTGAAAGTAATTGTATCAATTAACATGGACAATTCTTTCATTCAATATTGAAGAAAAATAAAGGAAAAAGAAAATAATACTGCAAAGAATTCAGCACAGTCGATATTTTCTTATCATCGAATATTACAATGTAATTTTTTGACTTGTTTCTAAGATTTTATCAAAAACTTAAAGTTTCACATGACATTAAATGTATTAAATACACGTCCAAGTATACCAGTTATGTAGGTCTAGGTTTTATATAGATCTATGTTTGTGTATGTATATGAATTTTTTTCGTGTACGAGCGTTAAGTTTACATGCAAAAGCACAACAAACATATGTTGCTATGTATATATACATGGTAAGAAAATGAAACATATATCGTTTTCTTACGTTTCCACGACAAATAAAACACATATTTGATTCGTAAGAAACATTTCTGGAGACTAGAGAAACTTTTTCATTAATAAAGTTTATTCTATAGCTTGTAACTTCGATTTTAAGCAACAAATTGAAAACAGTTTTTCGTTGTTTATATAAAGAATACTTCTTTTCTTGGCCATAAGAATATTCAAATGTAGTTCGATAAGGATGACGTTTATAAATTGTACACTTTATACCTACGGTTTTACCTTGAAACCGTTCCTCTTAAAAGAAAATACATATATACATATAATATTGTAGGGAAAATATACACCGTTATACGTAATTTATATTTAATTAATAAGTTTACTAATTTTAAATTATACACAAATACGTAAATTTATTGCTATAACGTTTCATACACCATCCTCGACGCAATTCCTGTTGTTTATGAGGAAGATCGTGACTATGCTGACACGCAGGGGCAATAAAAAAGATTTACTGTTTGTTCAAAGTGCAACTCCCTAATTCTTAGAATGACTTTTTTTTGTTAACATGCATAATAATATTCCAAACTCTGGTATGCATAATTATAAGAGCATATAGAGTCGAAAATATCATTATGTAATACTTTTGGCCTATTTAAGAATCCATACTTTTCGAGGAATTTATTTGACCGGACAATTACCAGAACCTTTGTGCAATGAATTTTTTGTGAAAAAATCTCACTCTTTGGATAAAAATTTGTTTTCAATACATGCATTTGATGATTTTATTAACGATACGTTTCCAAGGAATTTTCATTATATACAAATGCAATATTGTTTGTATCACAAAACATACAAACGCTGCTTGGTGTAGATTCGTTTTTTTATCATTACAAATAATCTCAGATGCGATTTTATGTAGTAAATGCTCGTTAAATGGTTTTTTTCATTCTCTTATATTTCCTTTCCTTACTGAATGATTTAATTTCCTAACTTCTTACTGTCGTCGTGAAAAAACGATACTTTTTTCATTTAAAAGAAGTGTTTTTTCGTAAATTCTACTGGCCAAAGTATACTTACTTTTTGTGCCCAACAGTAGTATGCACAATTGTTATTTTTACTTAAAGAAAAATATACATTAATATTATAAAATTAATCGTAACTACATTGTTTGTTATTTTAAAGTAAAGTGCAAAGACTGTAATTGAATTGCAAAGTATACAAAAAAGGTGGACGTACATACATTCAAAACTTGAATTCTTCATTTTCAACAATTGTGCATACATGTTTTTGGAAAAAAAAAATTAAATGAATTCACTAAACCTCTGGCTAATGAATTCACTCAGCCTCTTCCAATTTAGTTTACAAAAAGTACTTCCTCGCAAAGGGATTGAAAAGTATACGTTTCTTTTTTTTTTGAGACGTCGATAAATTAAAAAAATCGTAAGAGAAATAGGAGAGGGAAACAGGAACGGTTGGCTTTTAAAATAGAAGCGATGGATCTAGTAGTAGACTCTGTTCAGACTTGTAATGTATTCTCCTCTGACCATACTTTGCCAATCACGTTGGTACTGAATCGTCAATACCGTGCCCACATTGTACCAACAACTTACAACATTTTAACAACTCTCTGTTACTCCCAAAAGCTGCAGTATGTCGACAGATGCGACTATAATACAAAGCAAGGGCACTTGATAAAATAACTTAGTCTTCTATTTCATAATTATCTATATGTAACGTACATATATAAAACAAATTATGAATAAAGAAATAATAATCAGGTCGGTACAGTATTATGATTTTTACCTTAAAAATTTTTAACGCCTGATTATACAAATAGATATATATCACGAAATGTAAGATCATAGTTAACGCGCCGAAGTCCACTCTCGAAAAAGAAAAAAAAGGAGCCACTCGATTATGAAATTCCGGATTAAAAATGTACATGTGCATGGGGCGTATAATAAGCGGTGGACTACGATTCTATACGTTTCTCTTTCATTTGGGAGCATCGTGATTCATTTAAGTTTTTTATATTCAAACCTTAGATCAATCAATCCAGTATAGATAAAGCCCACTCGTTTCAGAATAGGAACAACCAACCAAATCTCCTCGTGTATGTTAATCGTTATTAGTCATGATATCAGTAATAATGTTAATATTTGAATAAAGTAACATGATGTGCAGTCAAATATTCATGGAATACTTGGCTGCACGGAGGTCATGCGAGGATCCACCACAGTTATCTTCCCACTGTCAATGCTGTCCTGTTCTTTACACCATATATATATATTATATCGGATTTATTAGTATATATATATATATAGTATAAATATATACACGCACGCTAGTTTTAACAATCTTTCGTCACATTCATTCATACATACATAACTTCAGAAGAGAGGAACGTCTCCGCGAAAGCAAAGTCCCTCTAACTGCTTTGACGTGCTTTGCCTCGGATATTTTAGCTTCCGTTGCTCTTTATTCACCGAGTAATTCACTTCCAATGATTTCCATTGCCGCACTCCTTTGTTTCCTTTTCTTCTTAATTTGAACTTCACTTTAATTCACAATGACTTATCACATGTTTTTCTGTTTCTCTTTAAACACTATTATCAAGTCAGCTCACTGTTTGATACAAGGAACGATAATACAATTGAATATTTACGAACACAACATTTTTGTCATGCTGAATAATGTAGCTTGTCTTGTAGAAAGACGCAAGCTCCTGGACTTGCGGCGACCAGTCTCGCATCTCTCGCAATGTTTTATATAGTCGGCCTGTAAGTATAGTTGTAGAGATGGTGGAGGTGGTAGTGATAGTGGTAGTGGAGTGGTAGTGGTTATCGTGGTATTGGTGATGGTGATACTATCCGGGTTTTTACTATTTACAGTTCGTTATAGCAATCGCTATTTTCCTAAGATGAGATGGTGTGCAATTCAGTGTTCAAGATTTGGCATGTATTAGCATATCAAAGATTTTGTCTTTAGTTTCTTTCCACTACGAACTGCTTGACGCGTTCATACCACTAAACATGCCAATACTAAACGAGGTTTGTTGCTGCTGTTGCTGAATCTGTTGTTGTTGCTGCTGCTGTTGATTATTCGCTTGACGGCCATGCTTTGGCACTGGAGGTTGAAGATATTCGTGTCTAGCTAATGTCAATACATCTATACGTTCTTCTTTCCTATATGCTAGGCAACTTCTTATGAAACTCTGCAAAAATAAAAATATAATATATCAATAGTTTTGTTTTAATATTCCAAGTTAACTAAACGATTTAAGTGAGTCTGAATTGAAATAAATACCTTTGCTTCGTTGCTAACAGTCGGTTTATTTGCAAATTGAACTTCAGTAGCTTTCAGAATTGTATTTTCCTCTAAAATTGTAGCTTGAGATTGATTATGTCCAAAAGGCTAAAAGCATTTAATTCTTGTAGTTTAAAATTTGTAGAGTTGATATTGTATATAATTAAAAAAATACTTAAATAAAACTCCAATAATAAGCCATACCTTTTTACCATATAGACATTGATAAAATATAACACCCACACTCCATACATCAACTTTTGATGATATTTTGGGAGGATTTTTGCCAATGACAAAACACTCTGGCGGAAGATACCTAAAAGTTATGTAAAATATATATACCTTCTTCTTATAAATATTATTAATTAATTCAAATCTAGACAGATATAAGAACCTATGGAGCATTAAATTATGTTATTAATATGAAACAAATATACATACCAATAGGTACCAGCTCCTTGAGACGTTAAATCCATTCCATGGTCTGGATTGTAGTTTTCTTCATCCATTACTTTACTTAATCCGAAGTCGGTAATTTTTATTTCTCCGCAAACATTACCTTCAGTTAATAATATATTACCTGTGAAATTATAATGCTGTTAGCATAATTTGTATACAATTGAACGTTTGAAAACAATTGAAAATATTAGATTTTAATTTTACAAAATGAAAATACAAACAGAACTTATATATAAAAGAAATTTACCTGGTTTTAAATCATAATGTATGACTGGGGGTTTTATTTCATTGAGGTACTTTAATGCAGACACAACTTGCATAACAATAGATCTTGCTTCTCTTTCAGGTATAGTTTTATGCTAAAAATGGGAAACATTTTATAAAATATTTCTGCAGTATAATAAACCGATGTTGTATGAAAGATACGAATGTCGTTATATTAAAGGTATGTTAGTATACACACCTGCTTGAGATAAAAATCTAAATCATGTCCATCACAATATTCCAAGACAGTACAAAAGGAATTGGCATCAATTTCAAATACATCATACAATTTCACAACACGAGGATGATCAAGAGCTTTATGTATATTATATTCTCGTAACGCATGTCTGTGTAAAAAATGTTCAAGATAATCTAACAGAAGTATACTATTGTATCAAAACAACTGGATCTAACACTATGTAAATGTAGTGTGTACAAATAGTGTTTTAAATATAATTCTGTTATAACATTACACTTACAGTTTTTATCAATTTAATTTAAATAGTTTGCGCAGAAAATTTTACGTTCAAAATACTTACTTAATATAATTAGCTTTCTTATCCTCTTTCCAGTCTTTATTCAATTGATGAACTTTACAAGCGACATATCGTTGCTCTTTTAAGTCAAATGCCTACAAACATGAATTATTTAGATAGTAATTCAATAATTATTTACTATTATAAAACATTATTTTAAAAGAATAAACTGCCGAACCTTGTGCACTTCACTGAAGCCACCTTTCCCTAATAACATTAGTAGAAGGTAACGTTCATTCAATACAGGATGAGAGTTGAATCTTGATTGGTCCTCGTTATGAATACGTTTCAACTCTCTGATGTGTAAATTTCGTTCTCTTTCGAGTTTTTCCATTTCTAGCTGCAGATCTGCATCTTCTTTCTTCAACGCACTTTGTCTTAACTAGAGATTGAACATACACGAATGTACATCAAAATGATATTCACGATATACAAGAATGTTAGAGCAGCCAATAATAAATTTATAAGGAGGTGAAAGAATATAAAATTTACTACCTTGAGTATTTCGTCAGCTTCATAATACTCTTGCCATGTATAAGATCCAGGTACTGCATCTGGTTTCAAGAACGTAGCTTCTGTGCCATTATGCAAAGAAGGTTGTGGCTGACTACGTTTTCTACCAGTTTCACTATTTGATGGCCTCTTTTTTAGTAATAGTTTTTTCTGCTTATCAATTTCTTCCCGTTCAGTCGCAATTTCTTCTTGTCGTCGTGCTAATTCTTGAAACGCGTAACCATCTGTCCAGTTTTCTTGAAATGTTGCACCTACCCTCTGAGTCACAAATTGACCCAATCTCAGTCTATTTTGCATACACTTTTGCCTAGCCTCCTTTTTTTCTATGTTTGATTTTTCTTTCAGTAATTTCTTTACAACGTCTATACATTTATTTATATGGGATTTGTGCTGCTCAATCAGTTTCTGTTGATTAGTCATTTGATTCCTAAGTTCATCTGTTGTCTGAAAACAATGTACAAATAATCAATTATTGAACATACTTAAATTTAAAACGAAACGAATTTTACACCATTAACATTATCCATAAATATTTAATAGCATTAAATCCTAATAAAAAAATATTTAATAATAGTTTTAAGCTTTCTAAACTTTTTTCTTTTTCTCTATTTGTTGCTGACAGAAAATTGAATGTTTGTAGAAAGTATGAATTGTACACATTATACTTACTCTATTCAATTCATCAATTTTATTGTTACGTAATTCTAAATCTGAAGTGGCTTGAGTTTCAAATTCCTGTATCCTCTGGCAAGTAAGTTCTGTCTGGAATGCAATTAATATATTTTATGATAAATATAAACAAGCTACTGTAACATCTGATACATTTGTCAGCATAGTTAATAAATGCCAGATACCTTGCTGCACCCAGATAAATACTTTGATACTTTCATATAGAAAATTGATCAAGGTTCTAACATTAATATATGTTTCTAATAAAGTCAATACTACATGTTATTCGATTCTAACAGGCTGACTCTTTGGTTATTAAAAGTAAAATTACAGGATAAAACCCAAACGTATTGATAGAACGGAACTATCACACAGGCAGCAAGGAAAACACCAAAAATGTATGCATAGTTTAAGGAATACATGTAAATATAAAAAACGGTAGAACACTGTGTATTTTACGTTTTTCTTTTTCCCAGAATAGGTAATATTTCATACATTAAGTAAACTTGTAATTTACTTGTTTTTGTAACAAAATAGAATTGTAATCAAGTATAAGAACAACAAACATGCACACCTGTTTTTATTTTAACAATTAAAATGAACTTAAAATTAAATAAGTTTAATGACTTAAAAGTAAAACAAGAATTTTGGACTAAGGAGTGATATTACAAGGTAGCCTGCACTCCTATGACAACAAATGGATACAGTGCTACAGCCCTGTTAGAAGTTAGCTGAATTTACTGCAAACATCTGACAAGAAATGCCCATTATAAGATTAATTTTCAAAAACGAATAAAGCTGATTTATGATCTATCTTTTACATAAAACTGCAGTAAGTATATTAATAATAAAAAAAATAAAATAAAATAAGTATATAATATTCACAAAGTATGTAATTTCACAATGTATTTCATATTTCCAGTGACAAGATATTGCAAAGAATTAATATTTATGCTTTTAAACATCTGTATCCTTTAAACACACAATTTTTTCTACATACATGTTATTAATATTGATTGCATCGAAATTCCATTATTTAACAATAACTAAATTTGAAAAAATTGAACTTCCAATTTAGATTATTTAATGCAACCCTTATGGTACACTTTTATAGTAATATTTGTAACTCCATTGTTTAATAATAATTAAATTTGAAAAAATTGAACTTTCAATTCAGATTATTTAATGCAACTTTTATGATACCCTTTAATAGTAATATTTATATGTAATTTGAAATAATCAACTTTATAAATGGGGAAATAGAAGATTCAATTTGTAAACTGAATTTTTGTAGGCCGTTTCTTATAAAATGCTTGCAGGAATTACCAAATTTTGCTTACATTTGGGGTGTTAGTCTTCGCTTGCCTGACCTGGCTTGTCCTACTGAGGTTGGTAGGCCTTACCTGCACCTGCTTGCTGACCATCGAGCCTGCAGGTTGTGTCGAGGCTGGTGGAGGAGGAGGTGGAGGTTGAGGATGAGGTCTTGGCGGCTGCATCAGTGAAGAAAATTCTGCCACTGAAGAATTGGGTGTTGTTACTTGCGGTGAAAGGAGTTGTTGAGGCGATGGTGGATACTGTTGAAAAATAATTAGAGGAAATATCAGAAACAATATAAAGACAAATGTTCTAAAGGTATAACAGTCACATCATAATTATTTTATGAAAATATATTTGAGACACATAAGTGTGTGTGTATGTCATATTTACCATGGGATAACCCTGTTGAGGAGAGGGGCTTTTAGCACCACCGTGCCGAATGGGACTATTGCCCAAATGATGCTTTGGAAAATATTCATTGATCTTTTTATTCTCAAGGGCAGCAACGGATCTAGAACCCTTACTTCCTACAGGTCCTCCTGTAACTCCTCCACCTCCATCATCAGCTTTTCGCTTTCTTTTTCTTTCCGAAGGAGTTCTTGGTACCTTTTCCGGAGTATTCGGGTCTACCTCCTTATCACTATGTGATGAGCCTATAGTTGTATTAAAGTTATTGTAGTTGTAAAATAATATATTGGAGATTCACAAAATATTTATTTAAACAATTCTTATTGTTTCTAAATACAAGGAATATATACTAACTTACCAGTGCTCATGTTCGAATCTTGACTATGAACCGACTGACCAGAGTTTACAGTTGATTGGGGTGCCATCTGAATTTGTGACCCAGCAGACATCTGAAATTAAGAAACACCGATAAAAAAATAATGTTTAACATATTTCTTCATGAAGAAATATTGCAACAAAATACGAACAAACCATTACAGTACTAACGGAATTAGGCAAATACTGCTCAAAACACCGCAATGAAGGGCAAAGATCATGTTATGTACACTTATTTTGTACAATTACCGATATTGAAAAACTTAGTATACGCTTGTTTAGAGAAACAACATGGAGAAAAGTATCGTATCGCGAATCAAGATTCGATACTTGTAGAAGAGGTTACACTTCGAAAATCGTACCGGCGTATAAGATATTGGCCAACGAAGATCGCATGTTATTAAAAGATACGATTTACTGCAGGAAGAAACTTAAAAGGATAGAGAAAGACTAACAAGGAAAACAGAGAAGAGAAGACGAATAAAGCGTAAGTGAGAAAGAAATAGGTTTAATAAGAAATGAAAAAAGAAAGAGTGAGAGTGGAAGACAGTACAAGAGAGAATAAGAGAGAATAAGAGAGGGGAGAGAGAGAGAGATAGAGAGAGAGAGAAGTGACACCTTCCAGGATAGCCTATGGCGGAGCCCCATAGTCGTATTTGCTACTTGGATTAATAGACAGTATGTCAACCATAGACACGGTTTCGCGCACAATTTGTACGTAAATGTCAATAGCACCGTATGAACAAAATGTGCGATATATGTTTAGAGCTAGAGGAATCACGACAAAATGGAGGACCCTAGCAGAGGGGGGCGGCGAAGGGCAGGGAGTTTACGGGGCTAGAGAAGAGGGAAGAAGGAAGGCGACGGAAAACGGAGAGGGGGGTGGAAGTAGAGAAGCAGAGAGAATGAGAGATAGAGAAGGGGGGTAGGAGGTAAGAACTCGATGGCAGAGGAGTGGTTGGATCGGGAACCACGGACGCATACCGCAAGGGGGCAGTTTTACTCACTGCTTCACTTCTGAACTCTGGTCAGGCCGGCTAGTTAACTGGCTTTCCTATCGTACATACTTTTCTACATACGCACCAAATACAGCCACTAGGCAAGCTGGTTTCGATTAACAGCAACGATAACCGCGATGACACACTACGTCACCAGGTTTGTGACGTCGATACCCCGATAAATTACGCACTCTTATTATTATTATCGGCGGCGTGTCAGCCACGTTTACTCTGCGCGCGGTTAAGAACCCGGATTAATGGTAAGTCCTCATGGACGCGGTCACGCGTTTGCGCGTTTGCCAGGCGGAACGCACACGTTCGAATTCCACGCTCTGTCACTGACGTGCACACGCTGCTTGCGATTAAAACATCACTACCGCAAAGCACTGCAAATATGGATGAATCGTTTAAAAAGTTGCACACCTCGACTCCTTGTCTTTTCGATGCAACTTCTGTTCTCTGTTTTTAAAACTTCAATCATGTTATAATTCATACATTCTCGCCAAATTCACGTTTGTTTAGATACGTTATTTTTCTAATTATAATATACTAAATTTTAATTAATGTGCAACAATTGAAAGTAAAACTGTGTCAGTAATCAATATGTGTATCGTTAAAGCATTTCTATCGCAGGAAGTCCTATTTCTATTTTCGGCATTAAATGAAATACCGAATCTTGCATCGTAGGAAAACGAATGTAGAAAAAGAAAAAAGCGGTACATTTACATTCTAGTTATTTATATTCAGTTTCTGTTTTACTAAGATTGTAATGCATTATTCGCTCGGTTGATAAAATGATACATTTAAATTATATACTGGGTAGACAATAATTGCACCGAGAAGATAAATTCTTGTAATGTTATAAACTTCGAACGTTTCGTATTCTTAATGCGATGTTTTCTATAACTAAACAATGATCTTACTGCTCGCCTCCTTTTTGTGTTAATGCAATATCGCACACTTTTAATTAAACAATACGATAGATGAATTATAAGTTATAATGATTGTTATACACTCTAATAACCTAATAAATTAAATATATTATATAATATTTATGTATAGTAATGTTTGTATGAATGAGGGGTTTACGAAAAAAATTAATATAATATATTTTATTGCGTAGTATGGTGGTAAAACGTTACCAATCTAACCATTTTGTGGAAACAGAAAAAGATGAAAAGGAAGTAAACAACAATTATAAGAGTATCAATATCAAACTATAAGGGCCATTTTGAAGTTGTATTGGAAATCTGTTTAACAACATAAACGTATACAATTCCATACGAGAAATGAGTCAATCAATCATCGATCGTATTATACACAATGAACATAATTGTTAAATAAGATTTCGAATTTAGAAGAGGTTCTTGGAACCATAGTAGCATGTGTAAACTATAATTTCACTTAACATTTGTCGTACATGTTTAATTTTGTGTCAGTATTGGTATCAAAAAGATCAAAAGACAAAGGACAGAACAAGAAAAGGTCAATATACGTGAAATATATGTAATTGTGAGTGGCAAATCGCGAAAATATCCATTGTCATGTAAAAAATTGATGTGTTCACGTATCATCAATTAGAACAACGATGAATTCCGAAGATAGGATTCATGGTTTACGGATATTTTGTTTCACTTGCTCGTACTTTATTAAACATGCTAAAAATCCAACAAGGGATAGGAAACTTCCTTATCGATGAATCAATGGCCGTGCCCGGAACTGGGCTAGAGGGCCGGGGAATCGTTCCTCCGGCAGCGATTTGCTTTTAAGACAGTCCTGTCTGTATTTGTGTGCTTACGTGAGTGTGCGTAAGCATTGCTTGCAGGGAGGTTACATGCGAAGTGGTGTCATATACGAACCCAGTGAATCGGGACATGCGGATTTTACAGTGCACTCCTCTAACCCTGACGATCTGGCTCCGGTATGGCCATAACCATGGAGTCGTATTGAACGATTTAAACGCCGCACATAAGCTATCTTTCCGAACACACACGAAGTTGGCTCACTTCGTGTCTTCCTCGGCAGTGCAGTTCCACTTGTAAAAGTGGCGTGCAGTTAGCTCGCCGGGTAAACAGCAACAGCACCAGCAGCACCGAGTGCCGTCAATGGCCACGATAAACGGCATTACGCGTACGTTTCACGGGCCACAAGCGAGCCAAAAACCCCGGCGTGGACTCGCCTAATCGAAACGGAACTGGAACTGTCCGACCACCGTGCCCCGCTCGCAAACTACTATCTAGCGGAGGTTTCTCTTTCTCCCTTTCTCGCTTACTCTCGCACTCCCTCTTTCCTTTCCTCTCCTCTTCTTTCCTCACCACTCCTATGTACGGCAAATGAGCAACGCGCGAGATTCCGAGATGCGGCAAAAGGTGCAACATCCATCTCCCCGCGACGGCGCTACCGCTCTGCGATCACAACAGACAGAGAAGAAAGAGAAAGAGAGAAATTGGGAGAGAGTGAGAGAGAAACTAAGAGAGATCGAGAGACCCATGAGAGGAAGCAAAGAGGGGAAGAGGAAGGCAAACAGAGGTTAGTGAGCATGGTGGAGAGGGATGGACGGTGAGTAAGTTAGAAAGAGAGCCGACTGACTGAGGGAGAGGTTTTACAGGGGGAGGGTCAGGAGGGGTAAAGGGAGAGGAAAAGGGAGCCGGAGGGAGGCATATGAGACATTCCTTCAGTGAACGGGTCGACCGAGTGTGAGTGCAAGCAAGCCGGTAAAATCGATGTGGCGAAGTGTGGCTGTGCCACTACGGCGTGCAAAGGGTGTGTGTATACCCTGTATGTGATCGGTGGTCTGCCCTGTGGCGTTACTTCGTACAGTATGTAATACAACTCACGGTATTCGTTATTAAATCATGTCAAATGGAACGAAATATACGTTCACATTAAAACGTTTTCGCGATAATGTTAGATTGTATGCATAGATTTTTAAATACCTCTGAAATTACAATACATTTGGAGTAAAATTGTTGTGTACCACTTTCTGTACCTTTTAACGCGACACTGTAGACGTCTATCTCTATTACTGGTCTATGTATAAAAATGTTATACATATTATTTTTCTTTCGTATTGTTCTTTTTTCTCTCTTCTTTTACTTTTTAACGTTTTCACATAATCCTTCAAAATATATTTCAGCTTGTTAATCTGCATAAAATCCTTTCACGATGCATCGTTATATTCAAATAACCTTGTCGTATAATATAACGCGTTTTAAGGAACATAAAATTCTCGGTGTTAAAGATCTTGGTGAAAAATCATCTTAATATAGTGTAAGTATTCGGTGATGAATCGAAGAATTTAACATCAATGACAATGTACATACCCGGTGAAAATATATAAGCCCGTCGAAGTATGTCTGGAGCCGAGTTGAAACACTATTTTAATCAGTAGAATCTTGTACCGATTTGCACGATCATGTAAGGCATCGTGTACGTAGGATGGCACCTGTCTCGGAGTCGAACGTAGAGCGCCCTCACAGTGGTTCCACTAGTTACGCTCCTGCAATATGCCGTGCCGACGCGTGCTTCAGCCTGTGCGAGGGCGTATTGGCGAGATATAGTCCCAGTGGAGGGGATTGAAAGAACCAAGCGTACGTATGAGATGACGGCTCGACAGACGAGCATAACCGGTCGGACGGGAGGGCAGGCGGGAGAGTATGTCAGGTTTAGGTCGAACCGCACAGCGTTTCTCAGTAGTCGCGTTTCTATACTCCGATGGTGCGGTTGTGTCGCTTTCTTCGATGTGTCTCTTGATTTTGTGTATAATTTGTACTTTGTTTTCACGATTCGTAATGAACTACGTTTTTATACATTAACAATACCATCGATTAGTCACAAATCACTGTGATGTCCATCATCAATTCCTATTTTTGGCTTAAGAACGGTTCTGCGAAAAATCTTGCACACTGACATTTGTGATTACGTATAATCTTCCTGTATATTTCTTTGGTTTCTATAATTTGATATTCTGATATATAACTGTCACATCTTATTACGTATTTCTACTGTGTATATCTCATATTGTAATTTGAACTTTTATTATCTTCATGAACCTCGGACAGAACTATGAAATATTCAAGCATTAAGTAAACCACCAAAAGATCTTGCCATCAGAATACTTAATATGTACGTTTTTCACTTTGAATTCGACACAGTTGAACAGAGCAACGGAATGCGAGTTCTTTATATTGATGCGAGACGAGAAAACGATGAGCAACGTTGCAATATTTCGGAAGCTGTGACAACACCGCATCAGCATAGTGTTTTCATCGTTTGATGGATGGAATAATTCCATACCTAGACGTGATTCTTTAATCAATATACGACGAGTGTACATAAATGAATGTTTGTTTGCACATAATATTCGTAACGGCTTCTGTACGATAGTTTTCACGTCAAACCATTGAATATAGGATTTAATTGTTCTCAATGTAATGTAGAAAACGTGTTGCATAATTTTCGTATGTTTAAAATTGCAAAGATTCTATGCATAATAAAAGTGTTCCGAAATTTAAGAAATTCATATACTGATATGGATAAATGGACGAATTATCTCTTGATAATGTTTAAACGAAGTTAAATAATTTATTTGTACGAAACTAGTGTTTGGATATTATCTTCAAAAAAGTTCAGTAATTTTATTTGCGTTGGAAGTTGATTCACGTTTAGAATTAAATATTTACAAAGCACAAAAGTAACAAACAGCAATTATACGAGTAAAGGGAATTTATAATCCGTGAAAAAGATCGTGCGCGTATATCGATGTCTGGCAATTATAAAAATAAACGGAAATTAATACTACGGTAAATCAAAGTAAATGAGATGACTCCTAAAAAATATCTGAGAATGAGACTGAGAGAACGTCGAGGCAAGAAACGTCTGCAAAGAGAACGTGGATACGTGCACGTCTGGCTCCTAGACCTTGCAATGCCATTCGATCGTAGAAAACAGAGCGGCAGTGGCAACAAGAGCCACGGGTGTTTGACGTGACGGCAACATAGCAATGACTATCCCCACTCTTTCGTAGAAGCAGCCACTGTTTTCTCCTCCATACGTTGGCTTAGCCTCCTCCAATGAACTCCCAATAGGTCGCACACTCATTAGCCCAGTCGCGCGCGATTCTCTCCCTCTGCTCCCATGATGCCGCTTGTCGCCGGCCGATCAGCTGGTCGGCCACGCGGCGTTGCCTCGTTGCTCGGCTTGCGCTCTGCTCACCGTTTGGCCACGCGGTTTTCTGTGTACACCGTTTCAGAGAAGGTTAGGTACGTTCCGATATTCCGTGTAAATGGCGTATGCGCACTGCATGTTACAAGGACGAGTTCTCTGATCTTGCCGAGTTGAGACGCCTCCCGTAGTACAGTACGATCATTACCTAACGTTTGGATTATTTTACTTTTTTTTTAAACATCTATTTTAACACTATACGCTAGATGTTTTCGAAACTGTTTTATGAAACAGCGTAATGGAATTATACGTTTGATAAAATACACGATCGTGTAACTTGTACTGTTCGTGTTTAAAACTCTTCGAGTTGTTGTTTGTTGACGGATAAAATTTTATTACAATAAATTTCATAAACGTACAAATGTCGTACAGAGATATATCGGGTGTTCCAACTAACTTTATAGCCTGAAATATTTTCTCTACTTTCAGTACTTCAAAATGTTTTTTAAGTCATTGCATACTTTTGCTAGAGTCATTTTATGGTAAAAGTACTTTCAAATGTAGATGATAAATTAAGGCGAGTTTACAATTGAAGGTTACCGAAGGTTATTGCTCCATTTTCAATTAATATTCAAATTTTGTTTTTGCGTTTTCCCTTCTTTTATTTGTAACTGGTTTGTTTCAAACGCGATTTCTCTGATTGAAACATCCCGCTCGATTTTTTGAGATCTTTGGAACAATTTTGAACAGTACAAATTTTTCAGTTGTCCAGCTTTCGATTATACTTTTCACGAATGAAAATCATTTCTAGTTTTTTCTCATTTCTGCTGTTTATTTGGACCACTTCGAGTCCACGACAATCGTATCCAAACATGACGGAATAATACTGATCGAAATTAACAAGCTAAAAGTTGTTCATAAGTAAAAAGCACTGTGATTTTTAGATTCCTGGTACATTATTGATAAATGTCTGTGTTAACAAGCATGTGATTTCTATAATAACATTAAATGATATAATGCTTCCTATTGACTTGGAAAATCATGTGATCTATTTCGTTTATGATTGACCTTCATTGATCTTAAATCGTAGACAATTGAACTCGTTCTAAAAGTCGTGATCTGATATTATTTTTTTCGCTGCAAACATTTTTTCCTTTTTTAAATAATTTTCAATTATCAATGTTCAAACTTTAAGTTTTGTAATTTTGGCAAGCATTTAATTAACACTTTCGTTGTAATCTCGATTTATGCTGTTATGATACAGTGTACATTATACTGTTTAACAGTGCTAATTATACTTGATTAATTTTAATATACTCGGTTCAATGTCGTGGATTTTAATTGAACTTTTCAAAAACATTTTGCACATAACATTGGTTCTTCTTTTTGTTGCAAACCACCGTACTTTCTGTAACTGTGCACTTTGCATTACCTTTCTGGTATGTTTATATTTTGTTAATTTTTGTTTTTCATATCCGAAATTTTGCATCTCGATTTTCATTGACTTTACACCTATCGTTTCAGAATCTTTCAAACAATTTATTATCCTCATTTTCGTACGACAAGTTTCTGCAATTGTAGCTTCAACAAGATTTTTTAATGCAAAAATGTATGTTGGACTTTTACGCCAAATCATGATGCATAAAGTTTCATTTGCATTTTGTCACTGCACACAGCAACGAAGTAGCTTTTTATCAGTTAATCTGTTATACACTGATAAAATTATGTCAAAGAGTTTTGCTTTGATAAATGTGCCAATCGTATCGCGATGATTATATTTTTTTCCTTTCGCAATTAATATGTTTTTCTTATTTCTCAGAAAAAATTTTTGTATAATAATTTGTTAATTTTTGGATTGTAACTTCCTGTGTATCTCGTCCTCTATTTTCTCAAGCGACGCCTTTTACACAAACAAGTAATGATTCACACATTCTTCTTTCTCAATTGTTAAATCTTTTCCGTATACGTCTAAGATAATTTATGATTTATCAATGAATAAATTATTAATAAATACAATTAAGTATTAATTGGCAAATATGACAATATTGGCTACTTTAGGTTTATTTATTTGAACTTCTTAAGAAACATGATTACTAACTTGTAGCTTTGTAATCAGTAAATGTCCATAATCCTATATTTGGTACCTACTGACCGGAATCTGTATACTGCCATATTGAAAAAGCAGATCAAAATCGAAGAAGAACTTTTCGAAAAGTTTCCTTGACCGTTTTTCTACCGTGTTTCGAATCTGATGCAACTGTTACGAAGAATTCTTAATGTTTCTATCTAACCTGTTAGATACGAAATTACATATGCTTCGCTGTTCGCTACGGTTATAATTCCTAAATACGTTATAACCTTGCGCACTGTATGCCGAAATATATAGTAAAACTAACATGTATTCGCACAGTGAAAGTATTTATTTTGAAAGTTAAACCACAATCGTACGTGCTAATCTACATATAAACACCAAAGCACGTAATACGATCTCCCTGTCTTCGATCGCATGCCCCGTGGTTTCTTATACTCCCTTCTGCGATTTCTCGTAAATCAAATATTATACATATAAAAGAAATTTAACGTTACGTACAGCGGGGAGCCGAAGAAAACGATCCCAAGGGGTACTATCATGTAAAGAGAAATGTTTCCCGATTCCGGTCGCGGAACTCCGTTTCCTTGTGTCCAGCTTGGCGTGTTAGAAAAGAATCTAAATTCAATACCGACCAATAGATGACACTCTTCGTAGATCTCGCTTAATCGTGTGTGCGTTACAAAGTAAGAATAAAAATTCTAACCAATAGGATTCTTCATTTCTTTCAGAATCCATACCCGCGAGCTGTTATGGGTTCGTACGCACAAACGTGTGTTTTTCGTGGCTGAATTCGAGCCGTAACGTTGTTCCATATTAGCTCCATGAACGAACACGAACTAACGAAGTAAATAACGTTGTAGGTAAAGAGCTCGCGAGTCTCCTGGCGTTACCAGCTTAGGAATCGGAGCGTACGGCGGCGCCACTTTAGATCCTCTACATCGGGGGGTCGGAAAACTACGGTCCGCGGGCCAGATCCCAACTTTTTAAACGAATTTCACGACAGAATCACGAAACTACTTATTTCAGCATCGACTTAGTAGTATTGTACTGACGCAGCCGGGACCATTCGTTCGCATACTGTTGGAAAATCTTCGAATTGAACGTAACCGTTTCTCGTGCAACAGAATACTTCTCGCTGATTTGTCAAAAATTTATACACAATTTTATATTATTTTTCGTTAATAAAAACAAACTAATATACATTTTCTATTTACCTTATCAACAGCGTCCCTCAATTTTATTTCTTAATTCACGAAATCTAAAATATTCACTGTCTAACCCATCTCAGAAAATGTTTGTCGTCCCCTGCTCTACACCGACTCGTTACAAAATGGCTGTCAGATACGCAGTGCTTTTAAAGCAGATTGAATTCATTCTCGCAGCTAGGAATTAAATATATCCGATACAACGAGACAATATGTTCTCGATTATCGTGGCGTATAAATTTCTACAAATATTCGTCTATTATTAGTCAATTACAATTTACAAACAAACAACCACCCGAAACTGATTATTCGAAAAACGAGAATTTCTGTTTTGTTCGTAGTGATTAGATTTGTATCCACTACGAATCGATAACTCGTTTAACAGTGAAACGTACCCTTTGGTTAACTATACAGTGTTAGGTAACTGTAAGCACTCCGATAGAAAACGACGATTGATCTGTAAGCTACGCATGCTCGTTAATTTACATAACTGACCACGAATAAGTTTCACCCGCAATCAATGTAGATTTCGAACCTGACGGTGAAGAATTTCTACGATCAACGAATCGAAGTGTACTTTTTTATCGTGTTACTTCGGTTAGAAAATTTAATTAGAAATAGAAGGGGACCAAACAGGTTGTATACACCGGAACTACGATTAAAAGTGGCGTCTTTCCTTTTCTACTGGAGGAAATTTTAAGATTTTTTGCGAATTGATAGCAACGGGCTCGCCCTTGGAGTGTTTAATAAATTTAGGCGTTTCTTTCTTGTTTTCTTCGATTTTCCGCGCGTCTGCGCAGGCTGCGCAATCTATCGAGCCGTCGTGTCATTGAGTTCTCAAATGCATACGCATATGTACACTACTGTCCATAAGCACCTGGACATTTAAATGTTCTCGATTATTCGAAAGCCAACGAATTATTATTGGAATCGTAGGATAAAAAGAAACGACTCGATGGGGCAACGTTCAAATCGGGCAGTTTTGGAAAAATATCTTTGGACGAAACTCAAATTTTGAAGTGCTCGGATGCAAAAAATATTATTCATCCGGTCCGGAAGAAAACCTGTCGATAGTAATTTCATCGGTACACAAAACAATAATCCAAATATTCTATAAAACGCGTGAAAATTAACTAGAATAGTTGTGAGATACTTAAGAAATAAAAATAATTATTCAAATTATTTTAGAAATTGTTCGGTAGAATCAGACAGAGAAATCGGAATTGTTCAAAGTTTAAAAAAGATTTTTTTTTTTTTTCAAGTTAAAAAAAATATGTTTTAAAAAATACATCGTTACCATATTATCGCGGTCAACACGAGCCGTTTTATTTTCCACAGATGTACGAAGGAGAATATTTAATTTGTTAACTATTATACGAGTTAACTTCGATACGATGTTTCCACCGACATTACTTTCATCGAAAATTATTTACATTATAGTAACGTTAATACGGTATTTACCTGAGTTTCCTAAGTGTCCGGGTACTTATGGATGGTAGTGTACATAATATACAGGGTGTCTCTAGATAAGTGCCGCACGAAATAGTTGCTCAGTGGTAATGTAAGAAGGCTATCCTTAACACGTTCCGTGCCGTATGGGTCGCGACCCACGATGGACTTTCCGTATAGGCTGCTTGTAGGTTTCACTATTAAGAGAAACATTATTGTGAAATAATTCGTAATAATCACTAACTGATAATTCTTCAATTAGGTAATTACTTAATTCGTAATTATTATGTTTAAACGCAATTATTCGTACCGTGGGTCATCTATAACCTATGTCGACGTAGCGAGCTTTGTTTTACTCGTGGTAGCGACACCCATTGGGCGTGAAACTATTGTCGAAGGTATCAAGAGGGAGTGTCATATCTCGAACGAAAGTAAGAATCTGGTACGATTAGAAAAACGACAATGAAGTGTCGCGAAATTGAAAAAAGAATGGAACCACATCGACGACCGTGAGGCGACGTTGTCAGATATGTCACAATGATCGGTGAGAACGTCTGATGCCCAACTTACAAGAAACTGTACGATAAAACCAGCAACATTTCTCGACGATTGTTTTAACAAACTTCACGTGTGTGTATACCATGGTCAATCATAGTAGATCAGAGTACTTATAAATTGTTCGAACGAAAGTATTTACGTCGTTTCCTGGCACGTTTTTTTTTCTTTTTTAATAGGTTACCCCTTCTTCTCGATAACGATGATATTTGTGAATTTGTAAGTATTATGCGAAATGTTTTACAAATGTTTTCATATGAATTATGTTGGTTCATTGATGAACTATACGAAGTGAATGGACAGTAGTATGAAATTGGCGCTTGTACGAAACACTTTAATTGTTTCTTAACTAGGATAATATAATAGTATCGAAGACAAATTAATCGAATTGATTTCTAATTAAATTAATATAATTCTCGTTCGAGGATCATAAATCTAAGGAAAATTTGGCAAAGTCTTTAAAAAAAAATAATTACGAATCGTTACAAATGACTATTGCTTGTGCAATAATGAAATTAATAATCGTTCGGTCGCTTCAAGAATTTTTATTCTAAATATATTTTAGTTGAAAAGTTTCTGCCCTCCATTATCTAAGGTCATCCTTGATGACACACAAAAGGATATATATTATATAATATTTTGAAAAAAAGAGTATAGTTAACGATTGGGAAGAAATTGGTATGTAATAGAACAAAATGTAAATTTAACTTTCAGTTATTCAATAACACGTGGCTTCTAGATACATACACGTGTGTGCAATGTCGAGAACATGAAACGTGACGGAAACGTATAATCGAGAATAAATATTAAATAAAAAAAAATCCGGAAGAACCACGATATAGCAAACACAAAATTAATTGCTTATTTGCAATGTAACTCGTGTTTGTTAAAACACGTAATTCTTCGTTCCTGAAATAGTACATGTTGTGAGAGGTTATCGGATGTAAAAACCAACGACTTGTGAGGTTGCCATTGCACAGAAAATAATGTAACCCTGAACAAATTGTTGGTAATAGAAACCTACCTAGTTACATCTGCGTTGAATTTTTTCTTGTATATGTACATTTCCGTCGCGTTAAGTTCTCGCCATTAGGCACATTGTTGCGTGTTTGCAACTTCTTTTGTATATTATCGAAGATGATTCGAATAATGGTTGTATATTTGTATATTTGTATTTTGTATATTCGAAGATAATTCGAAGATGATTCGAATAGTTTTATTTAGAATTAAAAATTGTTTGAATCTAGAATATCTAATTTTAATAATCATAATAATCAAAAATACTTTCAAATGAAAATATAGTACTCCATGAAAGAAAAAATACACTACTACCTGGAAAGTGATCTTGACAAACTGTAAAAATGATATTTATCAAATTCAATATAAAATAATGACGATAAGAAGTATTTTTATTTTTTCTGGAAAATGTTCTATCGTTTAACAGCCTGTACCACTTATCTAAGGATATTCCGGATAGAGAGAGGTAGCTATAATTGCATATATCTACTAATACGTAAATTGTCAAGTTGATTTCATAAAACTTCCTCTGGATATCGTTCCAAGGATTTTCACGATTTATACTTTCGACTCAATTTCTATACTTTGACGAACTTGATTATAATTGTTTCCGCAGAGATCAAGCTTTCGAACAACCACGATTTTTATACAGCGTTGTTCGTATTTGTTATTAATTCCGTACAAGCGAACACTTTACTCGTCGAAGTATTCGTTATAAGCCAAATTGTGTTTTCTGGATGCACATGCATTCCAAATTGTTCGATTTAATTTTAATTACTATAATTTTTGTAATTTAAAAAAAGAAAGGAACCAACTGTTCATCAAAGATCGGTATTTGGAAAATAATACATACGTATTTATTATTCCAATCAGTTTTTCAGTCATATTATATTCACCCTTATGGATGCAGTGGAACCTCGATAGATGCAACTTTGCTAGTTGCACGCGAACCTCGTTTGTTGTGCTTCGATGACAAGTGGGAGAAATGGTCGCTTATTAACAAACGAAATTGTAAATGTTCGACGATTACACGAGATGCCAAGGATAGTAAAGATAAGTAATGTGTCACAGATAATGGAGATAGTGTCCAAGTGGGGCTTCTTATTAGATTGGTTGCTTCGATAATTGCACGAATGTTCAGACTTGTTTTCCTGCATCTATCCAGGATTTCCTGTCCACTGAATTAAAAATAACTTTTCCATACTGCACAAACACGTTGGAATCGTTGTCAATCAGCTTGCGCATTGAACCACATTCTATCAATCAGAAGCCGACACGCGCCTACGCATTTATGGTAGTGCGGACAAGTTCTTTTTTGAGGTCACGTGTGTAGCAATTTCCCTAATAAACAATCGTGGAAAAAGATATCGTTGAAAGGAAAATACGACACTGGTCGTCACAGTTGTAATTTGAATTGGTAATCGACGAGTTTCTCTGCACATTAGTATTAAATAGTTAAAAATACTTCTAATCACGACGTTGCACGACAAAGTCTCCTTCTGACGATTCACTTGCTAACCTATTGGTCAACGATAAAATAACACAGAACGGTACAAACCTGGATCTATGTAAAAAGAATAATTCAATAAACAAGTGTCGATATTTTCACTAACCAACCGACGATGAAACAGAAAGCTTTGTACTTTTTATTCAACACCGAGTAAAAATAGTAAATAGTCTCACGGTACTCTTTAAGCGTTAGTCCCGTTTTCGTGTTGGGAATAGAATGAAATTGCTCCAAAAATATTTTTTTACGCAAGTACGAATTGACAATATCGCTCGCACGATATGCGTCAATTAACATTGTTGGAATGTTTCTTTTGATATCTGTTATCGCTCGGATCGATTTTTTCTTAAGTGTATCGTGTAACGGACCGAAAATAACATTCAGGGTGGGACTCGTGTATATGAACCTTAACCGAACACTTAATGTAGGTAAATCAGTAACGATCGAATCCTCTAGTTCGTCTCTGTGGCACTAGATGGTTACCGCAGGTGACTTTTCTGTCGCGATCGGAAAAAAGAAATGTGTGCGTTCGTTGAACGTCGAGTAATTTTTATAGCGTATAATAAAAATATGTACTTCTTTAAACATTCCAACGGTCCACTTACTTGCGCAGACGTATCAGCGTTTACGTTGACGAGACGTCTCGAATGAAACGTACTTACAATGTTAGTGCGTGTTAATTTAACACATTCGCAGCCGCTGACGTAATATTACGTCTTTTCGTAAAATATATGTAGCTGTTTGTCGCTGACGTAATACATACTACGTCTTTTCATGTTTGCAGCGGAGAGGAAACGATATTAATCTACGTCTTTACGATTCTGGTAACTATCGAACAATACATTGATTTCGAGCCGATTCGAATTAAGCGAGCAGACTTTGTACAATTGAATCAACGTATTTTATACACGTGTAAAGATTAATGCGATATGTAATCATAAACGAGAACTTTCCCCGGACGAAAGTACCCATTGTACGAATAGTATACCGTGGACGACTTTCTTTTAGAGTTTATACTCCAAATAAAACTAGATGTTATTTAGATGTAAAAGCGTTTTATTTCAACATCGCGGGAATAAATGCAATTCAAAGAATTTACAAGCAGTCTAAATATCAATATTCCCCCGAGTTTATCAATTTGTCAATTTTTTCTATTTATATTTGTAACGGGTGAACGTATTGCAATTTCGAAATACATTTCTTCAATCTTATCCCCGTTTTAACGATCGAACTCTGTGGTGGTCGGACGTAGGATCAAAATCACCGGCTGCGAAAGTGTTAATTTCCTTAATTAACGAACAAATATTCTAACTGTACAAACACGTACAAACAACATCTGAAATATCCTTGATTACTAGTTATTAAGAGTATTTAGAATGACTGCAATAAGGAAGTATGCAAGTGACACAACTACTGGAAACACATTAAAGGAAAATGTAAATAAAAAATATTTTAACGGAATAATTGTCTTTAAGTATTATTTCATCGATTTTGTAACGTCATCGTTCCTTAATGTTTCCATTGAATTTTTAGTAATCGCTGTTTATAATTTTTTGAAGAAAACCTTTCACCTTTTTGTATCGTACGCGAGGAATTATGTCGATGCATAGAGAATTAAAATGAAATTTTTAATTTTACCGCGGGGGGGTATTTTTGCACAGGGCGTCCCAAAATCGTGCAACAAGTGAAAGAAATGCAATCCGTCTCCTGAGAACACGATACCGCGTAGAAAGTGGAACACTAATTATAATCATTCTAAATATCTCTGTTGTTTTCAATGACAGGGGAAATGTAGGAGAAAGCAGTTGTTTGCCACGAGAGGTCATTTTTTTTTTTAATTTTTCGAGATTACTCTGTATTTTCTAACCGGATAGTATGTACATTTTTGAACACACGAAGGGGTGCAACGAGACGAGTTCAATCGCACAGTGCGATTGATTGTTTGTATCGTGTGGTTTAATTATAATATTCAACCATATACAATATTTAATTGTATATTTAATTTAAATGACCTTGAACCACTAGACTCGCGAGATGAAAAAACATTCCTGCCCGTCAGGAAAATGATCTCGAACCAAAAACAACGGAGATATTTAGGATGACCAAAATAAATGGACTCTGTGTACATATATCGTTCTCTGTGTACATTACCAGACACAAAAAATATACCTAGGGTCTGACAAATGGAAGAATCGACTTGGCTAAGGGAAGAAGTTCCAGGGACGAGAACCCCCACTACTGATCAAACTCCTCCAGTCTCAGTCGTATCTAGCGAAGTATTCGAAACGTTTTACGATATCGTCAAACAACGTTACCACCGACTTTGTTTAACCTTTCGTTAACAATGTTTGCCATAATCGTTATCACTATTATCACTATTACCTTTACCGCTATTTTATATATTTTATACATTACCAACTTATCCATCTATTCGTACACGTGAGAATAGAGTCTGTTTTCAATTCACAGTTTAACGGTTAGACAACCGTTGTTTCATCGAGATCAAAGCAATGTTTTGTTCGCGAATTCACGGATGATAACGGTTACTCAAGTATCTGGAAACACGTACAGTACCGATAAAAATAAAAAAACAATTCAGAACTTTGTAAAATAAAGAATGAAACGACGAACGTACGTTAATAGATGTAACAAATAATAAATACCTTGTGCGAAGTATAACGATATTTGTACACATCAATTGATTAGAATCGAGTTCAATATGCGTGAAAGCATATTAGAATAAATTTAGTGTCCAGTTCAACAAAGTAATACTTATACGAACAATGATCTCGTCGCGCTCGATCCCATCGCTACTTGCATCGAATGTTGTCGAACTCTGAGCATCCAAACTGTCGAGCCGAGGCAGGAAGGGGTCGAAGAGTTCCCCTCAACGGAGCAACTGGCGGGAGGTCTACCAAGTTGATTCTTTCATTTGCCCGACCTTAGACACATGCGCACAGGCACTGTACAGTTAAAGGCGGATTCACATTATCCAACGGACAAACGCCCGTCGAAATATTCTTCGATCGGTTTTGCATGGAGGTGCAGAGCGAGGTTCCTCTTCGAGTCACGGGTTTCTGTCCTTCTTTACGTCGCGTAGCTTACCCCCACCACTTTAACTGTATCTCATTCGCTTTCACTGTTTCTCACTCTCGTCCCCGGCGTACTCAGAGGTGAGCGAGGCGAAGATAAATAAACAGCTCTCAATTCCTGGAACACCAACCTGTCCCTCTTAGGCCGCTGTCACACTTGTGTAACACGCAAGGACACGATCCAACCCCTCGCGGTCCTATGTCGAGTCTGACTCGACATCTTATTCCGTTCTAACAGGTATTACGTCGAAGTTCATCTCGACATGGGAGTTTACGCTAGTTACGAAATGTGAGTCACCGATGTCGTTCCACCAATCGGAAGCGTACGCGCCTCTGTTACACACCGTTCTAGTTCCGATTTGTTTCGGACCGATACGCATCTAGATAGTTTTCACTATTATTTTATATTTTCTTACTCGCGTCCGATATTATTCACGGGCAATAAATTGGTTTAAACAATACGGAATACGTGTTCTGGGACTCGTAGACGGTGTTAAATACTCATTGCATAATTGTACACAAGGAACAATTCCGAAACTATAATCGACGTTTGGCGCGAAATATTTGTGTATTTTAAAACTTGTGTACCCAATCAAAGAAATATTTAGATAGATTATTTTCCTGCCAACTGGTTTAAAACTACTGGTAGGCAATTATTGAATATATTGTAATGTATTCCATCATCACTATTTTCCTATTGGTAGGTCGTTACTTCGTTCAACAATATTGTATCTCTCGTAACGTATCTTATTTTATATTTGTTGGTCTCTCGTTAACCACGTACTACTCGTTTAACTTAAAATCATACGTTCGTGTTTGGTATCATTTTCATCGTGAGATCCTCGCGAATCCGATCAAAGCGGTCTCGTAATGATAAAGTGAGAAGTATACAAATTTGACTTCGTTCGATGACTCGTTTGTAACCTGAGATATCGTTGGTCGCGTGTCGGAGAGATAACGCCGAGACTCGCTTGGTAGAAGCAGTTCCAGGAAGTGGTGGGGATAACTTTGTAACATCTTGTAGGACAAAATTTGTTCCAACTTGAGGAACATTGCTGTGTTATTAACCCTTTTACTACGATACTCCATTATAGTGGCTTCCCACTAAACGATCGTCTGAGACGGTACGATACCATAGTGGCTTCTCGTTAAACGATCGCCTGAAACGATACGCTACTATAGTGGTTTTCCACTAACTGACTATTTTGGATGGAGAACCGCTTTAGTTTTTTTTACGTACGATGTTGACAACTATCGTGAATAGTTTATACCAGAAAATTGTTTATATCGTTACAACACGATTTATACTTAAAAATATTGAGTTGTCCGGAAAATTCGCGCCGAAAAATGCTTGTGGATGATAGTTTTTGATATTTTTAACATCTCTGCTAATTCGCGTGTCGTCCAGCGCGGATTATTCTCGATTAGTGCTTTGATCCGATCTTCATCAGTGGTGGAGAGTCTACCCGAGAGTTCTGGATAGTCAAGGTTAACATCACCGACTTTAAACCTAGCAAACCACTTCCGTACAGTTCTTTCAGTTATAGCATCTTTATCATAAATAGCACATATCTTTTTTGCTCCTGGAGTGGCATGTTTACTTCTTTCAAATTCAAAAGCGTACGAAACTTACAAAAATTAACGTATCCTAACTGAAATATCACATTTTACAATTGTTTTCAATCGTTCTAATATATTCAGACCTGTCCTAATGCCATCTATCGAAGATCGGCACGAACTTTCCGGACAATACAATAAAACAAAAGATTGAACAGAAAATGTAATTCGAAAACCTTCTGGTGAAATTTAGTTCGTTTATATAGCACAGTTGTTTACACACTGTAGTTTGTACCCTAAGGTTGTTTCGAAGCAATTTATTTTTCATCAAATGGCACAACTTGCAGAAGTTGTGCGATAAAGTCCGATTATAATAATAATTAATCCATAATAACAATGTACATCTTGCATCAAATTTTTTCACAGTTAGCAATTAAGTGCTCTATCGAAGTACCTTTATAGTGGAGATAAGAGTATTGTAAATGGAAATCTTGAAGGATTACCGTGAATAAAAATTCAGAGAATTTGAATCGGTGATCACACAGTTGATTTTCCGTTGTCTATTTACCGATCGTGATTCTTACGAAGTATAATAACTTTCGAGCAGTGTGACTAACAAGGTGCGCTAGGGTTCTATCATGCGTGAACCACAATTGATAGCGTATCTCGAGTGGAACGTATGATGTAGCCTGATTATAATGTCAAGCTACCTACCCGATTGCAAATACTATTATTGTTTACTTTTAACAGAAAGTAAATGATAATCACTTGGAACTCGACAGGCATTATTCCCAAATTCTACCGTAAACAAAATAAGATTATAAATCGATGAAAAGAAAATATTTTCACAATTTTACCACCTACTTAAGAAAAGTTGCTGTTAATTTTCGACTTTAGGGGAGAAACCACTCTTTGTATCAAAGTCATCCATTTTAATAGGTTGCTCGATAAGTTTTATCGATTTTATTTATTTATACTGTAAATTACTTAAAATAGTTAAAAATATTTTTTTTTTCAAAGATTTTTTCCTACTAATTTACAGATCGTTAAAAAGAATACAACTTTTGTTCGACATATTTTTCAATATCTTTTGCAATTTAAGAGTTATATACGTATAAATGAGTGCCTCTATAGAAGGTGGATTCTTTGTTGAATTCGAAAAATTACAGCAATCGTTAGGTTGGATCAATAATTTGTGCAAGGTTTCAAAAAATCGAGGTATGACAGTTCGCGATGTTTCCTTATTAGTCCATCCGTGCATCGCGTGCGGTGAACGCCCTATAGGCGTTCAGTGAGTACGCGTAAGAAACGCGATTGCTGGATTCCCGCACAAGGCTTGCGCCGCATAGTGCGATTTATCTTACAGTATTTTCTTTCTTACTATTATTTTATATTCTTCTTTAGTATCGATAAATACGCGAATTATAATCACTAACAATTCATTTATTTATAATGGTAAGTATTCGCAGATAAATGTAACGTATACCGTTAAATAGTGTAACGAAAAAAAGAATTACTCATTGTACGTTTAATTACGCTGTTAGTCGTTAACAAGATGTTCGTGCAACGTAAAAAAAACGTCGACACATCGGTTTAAACATAAATAATTAGCCTCAAATATTAATCAATACGAAAGTTACGATCGATGAATTAACTAACACTAACCTCTCGTACTTGGCGTACAATAAATCACGAAAGTAATAATTAAGGATAGATCCAAACATTTTTCCTCTCAGATCGTATATACATATGTGCATCCAAAGCAGAAATAATTTGTCCATTAGTAGACGACAATTTTTTAATCCCGAGTCGTATGTTAATATCCAAATAAAAGCATTTAATTCGGTCGCGAAATCTGACGAATATTTTTCATTTCACGTACGAACGAGTTAACCTATAAACGCGTTTTACTCACGCCAAACTGACGGTCGGTAAAAAGACGCCCGTCTTGTACGATAAGACCCGTTCTCCCTTCGTATCGTGCACCAGATCCTTGTGGATCGACACCTGGTAGGTATCTGTCCAACCAAGAGTCCGGTCAACATGTTCGCGACGAACAATCGCGTTAAACAACGGCCATTCAAGGAAACGCGAATGTAATTGGAAAAGTATAGAAGACGAAGAGGTAAACGGATAACTACATTAACAGCTTGTTAAGAGGATAGTCTACTAAGCGGATGAGTAATCACATAGATGGACAGACAGCTGTCTGGGTGAATACGCAAATAAGCGGATAGTCGAGTAAGCGATTACGCGCATAAGTGAATGGAAAGATGTACAAGATAAGTAGATAAACAGACGAATACACGGACGGAGCCAAGCAGCCAAGAGGAAGGATCGAGTCGGTTAGGGTCGGAGGGAGGAGGGGCCGTTTGCGGGGACGTGGGGGGCATTTTCTTTGCTCGCTCAGGCGTCGATATATCAGCAGTCGGCGAGAGAAATTTAGCGTGGCGGTAAAAGCGGACGGTAATGCAGATTGCGAGTTGAACTCTAGGCGGCTTCTGTTACCGCGTTGCACTATATGCATGGACTGCATTTCCCGAGTTTTCGCTCTCGAATCAACTACGCGTCCCGCCCGTCGACCATTTTCTTCTGTCCGATTCGTTCCAATTCGCTTCTTCGCACGGATTAACGTCTCGTATATAACGTTCGAAGACGAAAATAGAACATATTTTTACATTGTTTTTGCACACATAACAATAAAATCAGAATTCTCGTAACCACTTCCGACACCCACGGAGAAATATAAGTTACGTTCGAGAAGGTCTAATTCGGATATCGAGTAACGCGAAAACTCGAGTACCGAATACTCAATGCGAACTTAAAGAAAATTATAAAGTTTTTTCCGTTCTTCTTTTTTTTTTTCATGCTTCGAGAAATCTTTCCGAGTACGAATACTTTTCTTACGTATCCTCGTATATTTACCATACATTCGGAAGTTTACGATCGATTCGACACGCGATTATCTCGTAGATTACTTTTATCTAAGAGACATAACCGCGTTATCGTACGATACACAATAATTATTGTAGATTACATAATCGAACCAAATTTGTACAACGTGTAATCGCGAAACACCGACATTCCGTTGATAAATCGATTACGCGTTATAAATAATTTTTCCCAATAAGTGTAATATCTAATACCAAAAAAATCTCCTTTTCTATAATTAGATATATTATTACACGCGTTTGGATACTTGTTCAATTCGTGTGCGACAATGGAATCGTAACGGTACGATTTAAATTAATCCCAACAATACGGCAAAGCGTAAGTAATCGAGGTACTGGATATCCATCGCGAAGTATAAAAACGTATATCGAGTTCAGAAGTGAGGCCATTTGCCGCGACACAGAAATTGTTCTCTTCTTTCTCTCTCACGAGAGAGAGAGAGAGAGAGAGAGAGAGCTTTGTAGTAATTTATTCGTTATTAATATGAAACATTACGAAACGATTAACTTGTACTTTCAAATTCAACAATTTGATACATGCAAGTCGAGTTGTATGTGACAATAGTTCGTAAAGAATGTGAGTTACGATACCAGTTTCGTAGTGTGGAGAATGATGTGGCCACGATGGCCATCGAGAGAACTGGAAAAACACTCGCACACGACGGGAAGAGGTTACAACTTTTCGAGACTCGAAAAGGCTTCAGGAACGTCGAACACGGGTCTGTCCGTACGTGTTTAGTTCCCAAGGTTGGTAGGTAGGTATGTATAAACCTTCCATACAATGCGCGTAGTACCCACTTACTATCGAAAGGATCAATACGGGGGACATGCACCAGCAGCTTGCTTGCTTGCTTTCATGAATCTCTCTCGCTAAGACTGTAGGTCACGCAGCGACGTAGGATTACTTTTTCGCGATGAAGAAACTACGACAGTTTTTTTTTTTTTTATATCTCTCGTACGAGCACGTTATGTGAAAATTACACCGAAATGATATTCACGGAGAACATTTGAACATATTGTGTCCGCATCGAGGATAAAAGATACGAAATACCTCGGTTGTTGACGCGATTAATTTTCTATCGGTGAAAAATGCACGCGTATGAAAACGAACGGAAAATATTATCAAATTCGTGACACACGGTCGAAACGAACTCTTTATCGCGATATAGAAGGAGTACGCATTCGTGAACTTGAATTCCGCGGAGTCACGGAAGGAAACTACTAATGATTATGCGAAACAGTTATTTTATCGATTAGTCGATGCACAAATTGAACGTTTAATTTACACAGAGGTTTTTGTGTGTATATATTACGATTGTCGATAAAATTTAAATATTATATTAATGTGTGCTTTGGTTCGTTTCGTTTAGAAGATACGCGTTCGAATACGCGAAACCTTCGAAGGATTCGTTGGTATCGAATTTCTCTAAAATGGAGGAATGAACAGAGGTCATCTCAGGGGTGTAGCACGGAATGTCCTTTGCCCTCCCTCACCCGCGGCATCTTGTAATCGGACCAGTTCGGTGTAACTCGTGCATGTTCGTGGGAACACCGGCGAACGAGAATATTTTTTGCATCAAGGATTTTCGAGGCTGAATAAATAGGACTGTGGATGTTCGTGCGAGTGTATATGTTTATGGAAAATCACGTATGCACAAATATATTGCGTATCTCGGTATAGCACATTTATCTCGTAAGAGTCGTTACGTTTGTCATTAGAGTCTCGCACGATAACGTTGATGAGCATCGATAATATGTTATCAATTATATAAATCGTACCGACTGGTATGATGGTCTAACGATTGCATATAACTATAAACGTTGGATTTAAACTGTAATTTTGATTGTAAATAACCGTAATTTTACATTGTATTTCGAATTTTTGTCTTCATCGACAATTCAACAATTACCGTTTTGAATTTAGAAAAAATTCTTGCTGCTAATGGCAATACGAAATGTAATGTATCGGATGTAATGTATTAATCTATGTACTTTATTATAATTATTAGTTTATATTACTAAATGCTGTTAGACTGAATAAATTACTTAAAAAATTTTTATCGAATGCTACAACGGTTTATATACGGATAATATCCTGTACGATGTGTGTGTGTACCGAACGTATTACTCGTATATATTTTACGTACATAAATGTCATATGTTCTTTACATATCTTATAGGCATAAACATCCGCAGTCTAATAATAACATTTATTTTCACAAGCTTGACGCATCTTTCGTGTGCCAGAATTTCTTCTTGAATAACCATATTAAAGCGCCGTTCCGCTTCCGTTTCCATGTGGAATATATTTTCCGTACGAAGCGTCGTTTTCGAGAAAAACGACATCAAATATCGTAGTCACGTACTCTCGATGCAGGAAGCACGTCGGTACAGTCTCGATTACACTGTATCGTGTCGTATCGTTTGTTCGATATAAATTATCAATTACCAACGATAGCGTCGTGCGATGTAAACGAGTCATGGCGCCGTATCGTACACGGAAGAAATCACAATGAAAAAAAATTCCGTTATCGAACGTCAATTATTCGCACGCACCGATTGATTTTTAAAGTCGTGAAAACGAAACTTCGCACAAAAAGAATTCAGCGATCGTGTGTATTTAACGCGTTGTATCGTACCTTCGGTGGCTTTGTGCGAAAGAAAAGGATTTACGAAGTATGGAAAGAGACCCAAGACATAAACTCGTTTAGCGAACTTGGTTACTGCAAGTCACTGAGCAGTTTCAATCTCTACGGTACGATGACGACCGAGGAAGGCTCGAAGCCGTCGGAAGCTGCGTTTCAAGTAGCATCCGCCAGGGGCAACCAGAGTGTCACCAAAGGTACTGGAGCGGGGAACTGGCGGAAGAAACGAAACGTCCCCATACAGCTTCTTCTGATGCGAAGCGAAGCGAAGCGAAGCGACGCGACGCGACGCGACACGATCGTCGCTGCTCCACTAAACGGTAGGCAGTGTTGTGTATAAATAGACGGCACGTCGACCGCGCCGTCTGCTCTCTCATTGGCGTTACGCTATTGCATGCACGCCACTCGTGTGCTTATGCGATAAAGGGTGGTTTTCATATCGATTCGTGTCACGGTTCTCTATATTACCGACACTGCGCACATTCTCCACGGACAGGCCGACGATCGCCAAAAACATTGGATTCTTGGAAATAATCAACATTTCATCAAAGAATATATCAATTTTTAAACATTTTTGTGCTCGTTGTCGAGTAATTCTGAATCCATTCGGTCTTCAGTTATTCGGTTATTTTTTATATTTTACTTCGATATTCACAAGATGAGAGTAATATCACCGTTACAACTGTAATATTTTTCGCTCGGTACATATAAACGCAAACTATGACCTAAAATTAACCAAGATCGATAACCATAAGTTAATTCGTAATAATGTGTTTTGGTTTAAGTCGTGCATTTCGAGTCTGACTCGTAGTTTAGGCCGAATGGGTTAACCACCGTGACGTGAGTCAGCCATACTGTGCTTCGAACGTTTGATAACGAATCTAATGAATTTTTACTTTCTCATAGTTATAAGTTAACATTGTTATCATAATTATGATCAGAAACTGTACCTGTTTTAGTTTCTCTGAACCGTGTCGTGAACAGAAGAAAAAATAATCTTGAAAACTATACCACGAGCTTAAAGCCTTAATCAACAACAGATTCTTTTCCGATCAAATAAATATTGTTAATTCATTGGTAGAAAATGATGGTATTCATAGAAGTATTTGCTCGTCGTCCTTGTTAATTATGACACTCTGTCCTATATATAGTACGTTCCATGAGAAGACAAAGTTGGATGTAAACAGAGCTTGTCACGTGACCAAATTTCATTGGTATTTCATTGGTTCGTTGTGTCGACGCGACACTAGAACCAGGGATGTATCTAGATCTAGACGCGATTAATAATCGTCAATGATAAAAAAAGTCATAATAAAATTACACTACAACTACCACTGTACTACTGTGAACTAAATCCAATTGAATTTATCAGAGCACAGTTACAATTACGTAGTTTTGTATTGTACGATTTTTAAATTTAACGATGTGAAAGATTTATTCTCGCACAGAGTGAATTCAATAGCTGCTGTTTTTTAAAAATATTTTGTATCGTTATTTCGTATGTTTCGTATTTTTATTTTTATTAGTTTATTCGGTGATTTTATAAATTCTATTGTACTTGTACGTATTCGGTTATAACCTCTTAACGATACGGCCCTGCGGCAGTCACGTGGCTTTGTTTGGATCCACTTCAACGACTCATGGAACATACTATACCCTCGTTAATACAGACCGAGTTTCCACATGTGTTACGCCCGATGCAGAGCATATTTGAGACACTAAAAAAGATCTATTTTTCTGGGACTGCGCGCAACGAAGGGGTCGACGATCTGTCAGGCGCGCATAAGGCCTTGCTTAGACTACCAACGACTTTGCGCAAACTGTTGATCGCTACTGGAGTCGCGCGATCACATGCATGGTGTTTTGTTCCAGCGATCTACGTTGTTCGTAGTAGTTGCTCATTTGTTCCAGCGGCAATAAAGCCGATTGTTAGATGAAATATTTAAATTAACGAGCAAGTCTTTGAGTAATTACAGCATGTTATTCAATTGACCCATTCGGTTGCGATTTTCCATTTGTCTTCGGATAAAAATTTGATTTTTACTACACAAGCACACTGAATTATTTTAAACTTGTTAACGTTGGGTTCAAGTTCCTACGTTGGCCCGTTTGGCAGCCTATGAGTTGAGCTAAATTTAGCACATTGTAAGCAAATGATTGAAAATCGACTACAAAGAAACATAGAAATGCATTCATTTTTCCTTAGAAATAATGCGATTAATGAGAGATTCATTAACCTTTTTACCGTACATATACATATACGAGTAACACCTCGTTTAAAATCTATTTAAAGACTAGATAGATCTTGAAATTAGAATGTATTTTTTTCTAACGATCCTAAACGTGCCTAGGAAGGCTTGAAACGTATTTTCTTAGAAACAAAATTGTTTCATAATTTTTCTTCATTATAATACTTCCGTACAGATCGGAAAGTAATAAAATTATTTCCGATGTAATGTTTCCGCTTAATCTATGTGCAACTTTTCGCAAACAATCGCAATCACTGCATTACTCATTCTTTTATGCATTGTGTCACACATGCTGCGTCATCCCAACGTCCGTATTTTTCTATGAAACTTCGTAAACCTTACCGATTGTGAATTTTTCAAATTCCAATACTCTTGGCATTATTGTCATTTCGTACGCACTCGTCTTGTTAAAACTCAACGACTTATACGGTAAATAATAATTTAATCCTTACTTTAAAAACCTATCTGAAATTATAACCGTCGCGGAGCTCCCGATAGAGCGTTGTTATTTCATAGCGATTCATGCAACTCGTTGCACGTAAGTAGATTAGTCCCGTCTAGGTTAAACGTTACGAAAGGTTCGAGCCACTCTGTCGAGCGGTCAACAGCATAATGACTCTCCGCAGTGCAGAGTCTGCATCTATGCCGCGCAAAGTTGCCAGATTGGCTGTTTTTACGCCAAATACTTAAATTTGGTTGGCGTCAGAAAATTCATCCGAGTTATCGGTTTGCCCCTCGGTTATTTCAAACGCTAAAATTATTTGCATAAAAATTACGAAAACATTTATTTTCGAAAATATTTATCTTGAAAAGAAGAAAGAAAAAATAAATTTTCGTTAATCACTCTGGCGCCAAATTTAAAACAAATTCAATCTCAAGTCTTGGATCTTTGAAGTATTTGGATGTAATTTATAATTGTAAAAATTTATACGATTACACATATACCATTGTTTATAAATCATTTATTATAATCACGTATGGCCTAGACACGAAAGAAATGGAAAGCATCTCACGATAACAATCGTATGTATAATAGCAAGTAGGAAGGCACATTATGAATTCACAAGGCTGTTAATGGATTGGAAGTAGCTTATTGTAAATTATGCCACTGCAGCATTGTACCAAGATATAGCAACCTCTTGCATCACGATAAATCAGAGGAATACAAGCAGAGGACTCCATCAAAAGGCCAGGCGCAACTTAATGCAACGAAGACTCCTAGGCAAGATTATAATAAAGTTAAGGCAGTACAGCTGCAAATTGCTGTGAGTATGACCTCCCATTGTGCGATACGTAAAGTTGGCCACCTGAGTGAAATCATTATAGCGTATGGACATGGAAGTACACCGGTGTGTACAAAATTACACAGACTGAATGCACTTGTGTTTAATAAAAACCGTAATCGATGATTTTCTGAATAGAAAGTACTCCATCGTTGTAAACGAATCAACGGATATAAAGACATTTGTGCGTTTCAGTTCAATTTTCAAGCGATGGTAATTAGATTTCTAGCTTTAATTCCTATAAGAGAGTTTCCGGAAGAAAATATTTAAAAATATTTCCCCGTTAAATATTTAACGGGGAAAGCAAAAGTTACGGACAGAGTCTTGCAAACTGCACTGCTTTTGCATCTAACGGGTGCATCGATTCTGTGCAGTTTAAACTTAGAGACGTTAAAGAGGTATTCGAGTCTAATCTGTTATTACTGAGGTTATCTATGCGTATGAAAAAGAGAAACAACTATTGAACATAAATAATCGACTATCTGCAGATGTTTCATCACGTTTTAATTAATTGAAAAGACTTCGAGTAATTATGTATTACATTCTACGGGTTACAGAGTGCCATGGACATCGGGTTTCGAAATTTTTACCCAATTGGCGGCATTGATTGTGCAACAACCTGAAACTAAAAAACACCTGGAAATTTGGCCCAAGGTTCACAGATGCCAATTTATGCAATGAACTGCAGCCTATTGTAGAGAAGCGGGAAACCGTTACCAAGAATGCGCTACAGAAGAGAAAGTCACGGAGTATGACGGACATGGGAAAAATGGAACGCAGGTTGTAAGAAAAACATCGTGCTAACCAACGTTTCAATGACGAGGTCAGTTGTCTTAAAGGGGCAGTCTGATAATTTTAGATCAAAATATTGATCTCTTTCTACACGTTTCCTTAAAGATTCGAGTTTCAAAAGCATTATCCTAAAACGATTCCGATAAAACTCCTCGAAATTAGCATTGTCATAGGTCTGCGCTGCACTGAACTCTTTATATGCATTAATACTTTACGCATTTAATGCAATTTTTCGTTGCACGATATTTAAAAATTTACTCGACCGATCAACTTAAAATCTAAAGTGAACCACCATCGGACAAAAATGTAGAATATTTCCATTTTTTAACCGAATTAAAAAGAAAAAAAGAAAAAATTGAATATTTCTGATCAAAAGTGTGCCATTCCCTCAATTTTTCAAATTTTGGCTTCGTAGCGATTCACTTGATGCATAAAATATAATCTGGATTAATAATCTTTTTGAGTTTTGTCTGTCGGATTAATGGTCGAGGCATACTTTTTATTCTCGTCGTCACGTTAAACTGTACATTAATGTACGAAAATTGAGAAATAAACTTTAATTTAAAATAAGCAGTTGCAAACAGGTTGCAAGAGAGAAACTTAAGTACGCAATTACTTTAACCAATTAGATTTTGTAATTACTCGAAGTTGTACCTGTTTGCTTTCACTGTTTATTTCACACTGATTAGATTTCGTTGTTTTATGTATAGGTAAATGTATATGCAAATAAGTAAATCACGAAAACGTTCAATCTTTGAAGTAAATTATTTTACACTGTACTTAACCGTCAATGACCTCGAATACTCTGTATCTACAAATTAAAAATGTACGCATCTTATTTTATTCTGTCGAAATAAAAATCATATTATATCATAAAAAAAAAGAAAACGATCTCTGCGTCTCCTTTACACCTCTTTCTCCTCCTTAAACAAAAAAAAAAAAAGAAAAAAAAAACCAAGAAAGATTGGTTTCATTTATTTTGTTCTATTGTCAGAAGTAAACAAGCTGTTCAGATGATCTATTTAATATGTTTCCCCTGATATAGGGGTGTCTGATAAAAACGAAACACAAGACATAAGGTTGATGCATCACAATTACTATTGCAAAGTAATTACAGCCCAGCGAAAAATCGTGTATAGAGAGAATTTTACGCGAATATTCTAGCAGAGGGTAATTCGTTTCCAATAACCATAAGTGTAGTATCGAATCATGCAATACAATATCAATTAATAATAGACACGGATTTCATTAATACTGTGGTGATGACAATCAACGAGGGTAGGATTACCATTGTCAAACCACGGAAAGCAGAAAATCATGTACCGGGGAATACTTAAAATAGATAGTGGCTACGAGGTAAATAAAGCCTATCCATCGAATATTGGAAATGAGAGTCACCGATGTGCAATATGGGAAATGATGATTGATCAATACAGTTCTAGTAATTGGCATACAAACAAGTATCATTTTTAAGTCCCGGTGTAAAATGGGACAAAAATAACTTATTGTTTTCTCATTTTTCGTAAACGACTTGTCAGAGATATATAAGTAAATATCTTTGAAGAAGCCCTATAAATTGACTCCAAAAAAAAAACTTTTGGATATGAATGAACATACATCGGTGTTATTCGTGTTCAGTGTGGAGTAAATACAGCGATGTTCAAATACATAGGAAAGAATCATTCCCACCACCCTTTATGTTTCTTCAGCTCGAACAGACCATAGCGCAAGATACATAGAAGCATAGAAATTAAAAATGTTTACATTTGACATTGTACGTTCACGAGAATATTATATTCGTCGTTCTGTGTTCCAATGATAATTTTGTAATTTCATCTTAAATTACGCCCCTGAAATTTTCAACAAAATCGACAATTACTACGAATTCATTTGCACTTTTTGTCGACTTTCAGATTTTCGTTAGGTATAAAGTTCATATTCTGAGGATACAACCGTGGGTTTGCAGAATGGTGAACTTTATTTTCCAAGTGATTCAAGAACCCGTCGGAAGACGCAATAGTGTGTAACGAACGCTTATCAGTACGGGCCTAATTTTTGGAAGTGAAAAAGTTTTCAACTTGCAAGCGGATATTGTCGAACTTGGGACAAGAATGATACTTTCGAAAATGACGAATCAGTGTCTCGGACATAATCGCTGTTACTTCGACTACTTTGTACATTTATAAAACCTGTTTCCATTGGGCTCGATCTACTTTCTGAATTGATCGTTTCCTAGATCTTGACATTTTCGCGTGTTAATGGAGACTCTCCCAGAGATGTCGATATGTAATATGGTAACTGCGCTTAATATCTCGTGCACAATTTAGTAACAAGTAGTAACTAAATATTTCCATTGTTCGTGACGAGACGAAAAAGTTTTTCGACAACGTATTATTTATTTTAAAGGGGAGAATATTGCAGTGGGTAAAAGTTTGTTACAGGGTCATTGGTATTTTTTAAACGCGATGACACATTTTATTCAACAGTATCGCTATTGATAATATACAAATTTTAACTGTGTACGATGTGTTGACCTTCGAATGACCTTCGACACGAAAACTTCAGCAAGAAATCTCGAAACGACAATTGGCCAGTTACCTTTTTCTGAGATTGTCTCTTGTTTGTGTAACTATAATTGATAAAATAGAGTTAAAATTAACATGTGGTGTGCATTGAACTGTACTGAGATGAGTTACGAATTGTAGCAACGGTAAAAGTTCATAATAGTTTACGACACTGTCCGTTTCAAAAATATATTGCAATTTGTTTAAACGGAAATTCATGTGTTAAAAACTATCCGAAGTTCAATATATCGTACATGGTCAAATTTGCTTTTTAGACAACTGGAATACTATTGCGATAAAAATGTGTCACCCCTTTCAAAAAATCCACGATAATCTTGAAATCTTAAAAATGGTGACCTTGAATGTAAACGTTAATCGTTATAAAGTTTTTCTCTTTGGTTGGAACCTTCACTAAATCAATATGAACTGGAAACAGCATCGAATCAAAAATTTAACTTTGAATATTATTACTTGTACCAACTAATGTTTCTTATGTTATCTTGGTTCAAAAGAACATCTTTTCACTTCAAAACGACCAAAAATATAAACCGTTTAAGATCGAAGTTTAAATTTTACACAATATAGTTTCTCGAACTTGTCAATACTACTTCTGAGTTAAAAAAAAATCGATAATGGCTCATCGAAAGACGTTAAGCCAGAAAAATGTTAATGCCCTACATACTTTGAGATTTCGTATTGTTCAACTATTTAATATTTAATTCGATATTTCGAGTAAAATAAAATCTTCTCCAGTTTATGCTGGTGCGGTTGCCGGTAAAAATTGTTCAATCTTCGATTATGATATAAACTTTGAACAACGAGTGCTCACGAACTGTAGAAGTTCGCGATGGGACTGTTTCCTGGTTCTTTTTCGCGCATGCAACGGAGATTAGATAATAAAACAGTATTGGTAGGTGTGTGTTTGGTGGGGAACTGAAGTACGAAGAAGAGAAAAAAAAGTGTATCGAAGAGAGCGTATACGAGTGCGCGTCCGCACCCGAAAATGTAGCTCACCCTTGCTCCGAGAAAGCGTGCCTCCAATAACTCCTGCTTCCTTGGGTCCAGGGTGGCCTGAAAGTGCTCCATCTTGACGCCAGCGCCTAGAACAACAAGTTACATGAAATAAAACTTTGTCCTTTACTGGAAGGAAAGGAAGCTGTTTGATGAAGTATGAACACGATGTGAAGCTATTTGATGAAGTATGAATGCGATCAATCCCTGTCTCGTCTACATTCATCTATCTGGATCACCCTGTACGTGAAATGTTCTCTATAAAATAGATAAAACGATACTTGTCTCTCTTCAATTTTTCCTCGATAAAGTTCCAGCAAAAAAAGTACCGCTAAAATAAAGGAAGAAAGAAACAAAGAAAGAAACAAGGACCACGTGCACCGATACTAAGACCAACCAGACAGTATTTTCGCGAGTACTACCGACTCGCGTAACTTACAAACGATTATAGGTACGTATGCCCACAATATTATCTAATGTTCCCGATACCGTCGCATCTGTATACAACTTCGACCAAAACTACGCCTTTTAAATTTGTGTCGTCTGCCAGTTCGGATCAACCTACTTGTATGTGTGTATCAGTAAAGGTTGTTTTTGTTCTTTCCTCGATTTAATGGACACCTACCAGTGCGTCACTCATTCTTGTCTCTGCTCTTCAGCTCCAGCGTTTTAGCATTTTCTGTGTAACAATCACGCACCAGCCATCACATGTTTTCATTCCATGACCTCTGTCGGGGATCGAGAGATCGGGTAGCGTCGGCCGTGGTCGGCCATGTTCGTGTGCGTTATTCGGTGCCTCGTCGTTGCTAGGACGCAGTTTCGTACACCGCGCCGGTTTGAGCACGTGTATCGGGAAATATAACCTATAAGTGTATTACCATATTGTGTGTTGAATAAATATCACCGTTACGAACTATTAATCGCCACCGTATATGTCAGAGATGACCGATATTTCGTACATCCGCTCTTGATTTCATAATTTATGAACAAAGCAACCGAGCTGTAACTCTGTTCCACATGAAAATAGAGCAAATCGTAGAGAAACATTTTGTACGATTTAATTGTTTCTTCAATTGCATCGGTGCACATGTGAAGTGCAATTGCACTTTTTAAGATGGAACAATTAATTTTTTTTACATAAATCGATCTCTTGGGTCCTTCCGCCGTATAAAAGATGTCGAGTAATGCCATCGAGAACTCGATACTTTAAGGAATAGTTCATTGTTTGGGGAATATTTTATCGAGTACTCAAAAGTTTCTCCTCAATGCATACCAAACATTTTTTTCAAGGTTTCCTGGTGCAATCTTACATCGAAAACCATTATTAAACTCAATTCCTCGGAAACTACATCCAAAACTACTAGATTCTCGTTATAAACGTAAAATTATATTAGAAAGATACAAAAACGGACTCTAGATTAATCGTTGCTAATGTAATGTAAACCAACTTAAACTATAACTAACCAACTACATAATATAATAAAATTCTTGCGGGTAGCGAGGTTTTTGGTGCCTCCACCCCCAAGGAAATCAACTATGTACGATATCTCGCTTATCGATGTTTTTTACAGCGAAAGCGTACATTACAAATTGAATTTAGAATTTTTTTTCTTACGAACAAATTTTCCGTAAAGTTGATAGTAACCAAGTTATCGACCCTATCCTTCCTACTTTTAGTACTCTACGAAGTCCCAGAATTTAAAATGAATCTCGTTGCATACCAGGAAGCATTAAAATATTTTTAGCGTTCAAACGATATTCCCTATCCCGAATCACATAGCGTAATTCAGCTAATTCTGTATAATAGAGTGCTATAAACACGAATATATACTGTTTACGCGATTGCACTGTCCTTGTATTCACCTAGAATTCTTCGACTCAAGTCTTATGCCAAAATAGCGATAAGCTTGTAGTGCCCTATATAGGGTGTCTATAAATACGTGCCGTTCGAAATAATTGCCATTTTGTAATAATTACTAAACGGTAGGAGATACGAGAAAAACGTAACAAGATTTTCTTCGTCATTTTTCGTGTAGAATATAATAGCGTAAAAAAAAAATTTCTCTTCAATTTTTCAAGGTCATATCCAAGGTCACTCTGTAATTCTTAAACGGAACGCTCTATTTCTTTTTTGTTTTCCGACATTACTATTATTAAAACGTAAAATTAACGTCGCTAATAATTAAAACAGCGATAACTGTACATCACACTGATTCAACCGATATCGTAACAGGTTAGAAAGGTACTTCGACTCCACAGAACGTTACTTTAAAAATTTTGCTACAATTCTGTTTAACCAAAGAAAAATAACGTTCGAAACACAGGAAATAAAAGTAAAGAAAATCTCTTTTTTTCTATTTTTTTTTTTTAAATCGATTATTTCCATAATATACCAAGTTACTGTCGTAAAGCCGAGTCGATGCAAATATGCATCACTGCGTACCATAGGGTGAAAATCAATTATATACGAGTCATCGACGCCAACTTGTCATTTTCGAAAATATCATTCTTGTCCCGGGTTTGACGATTCGCAAACGCTCGTTTGCAGTTTGAGAACTTTTCGGATACCAATCGTGTAACGTAATTTTGTAAAGTTGAACCCATACAGATAGATTTTTTTCAATTGTAATGGTATCTGCTTTTGACGAGTTGTTAAATTGCTCGGGCAAACAAAAATTACCATTTTCTAGACACAATTACATCACCAGAATAGAAAGTTTCTATCCAAAGGAAATGAAAGAGTCGATAGGTATTGGTGAATTTGTAATAATGCCGATTTCGCTGAAAATTGCAGCTTTGCAATTCAAGATGAAACACAAAATTATCATTGGAACAATAGACAGTCATTATTCATGCTTTTATAATGTATCTAGCAAGCAACATAATTAACAGGCATACGTTTCGAACTAGCGAAAGTTCAGACCAGGATGCAGCAATCGTTCATTTGTTTCTAAAACCTTTAATGAACTAACCGACAGATGTAATTCCACGAAAGCGTAATTTAAAAAAAATATATATATATATATATACATATTTTTTTTTTTTACGCACAGACTGCACAATATAAAAAATCAACCAAAATTTTTAATTTGGCATAACAAATCTTAGAGGTTTTGATGTTGCTACTGAATGACATTTTGTTGTAATATGTGATCAACGAATTAAGAAACACAAAGCGCACAAGCTTGCAAATATCGCTGGAACATCAAATTCTTAGACCTCCAAATTTATTTAAACGATTGAAAATATTTTTGGAAATTATCTACCATATTAACGATCTCACCGATTTTAATAACCTTGAAGTATATTGAACGGGGACATAGAATATCATCAACCTATAATTAAGGATCACTTACATCTATTTTTAAAATTATTCGTATCGGAGAAAACAATAGGTATTTCTGATTTATGTATCTTTTCATTACCAAAATTTTACTAATGGATAGATAATAATTATGAAAGACTTAGAAGTTCCAAGTCATTCCAACAATTTATTATGCGTACGTGATACGATGATACTTTTTAAATTGTATCTCATACGAAAATCTATCACATCACAAATGACATTTGTTTCCTTAATATAAAAAAAAAACTAAATTTATATTTATTCTGGATGTACGCTCTTTATCAGAAAAATTTTAATCTTAATTTCACACTTTAGATATAAAAATGGTTTTTAAACGGAATAACAAAATTTTTATAAAATAAATATATTCCTTCGCTTATTTCCGTAGAAATTATTTTTTTTTTAGCCCTGCACGTGTTTGCTTGTGATGTGACAATGTATTGATTGGTGTTGGTATGACTGAAAAATGGTCTAAAATATCGTTGACAGTTGTAAAATAATTGTATTAGATCCGTGGCTCGTTACACGACAGTAAAGTGAAAATTGAACCTCGGGCCAAAATAAATTTGACACATCTGCCGTGTTTCGATAAAATACGTTCGGTTGATTTCATTCTGTCCGAACTAGTGCACGTGCACGGAGACCCCGAGGCTACCGATTGGTGGAATCGGAGAGGTACCCGCCCATTTCTGAAGAAACACGCCTCTTGCCTCTCGTGTATGGACAGTTTTAATCTCATGTCTGCGGAGGCGTGGTTTCGCACTAGACCATTATTTTTTTACTCTCGAACACTTGTGAAACTTTTCCTTCCGAGACACAGATTTATTAAAAACAAGGCGGTTCCGTTACATGTGCAAATAACTTCTTCTATTTAGATACTTTTGAACTCACGCGCCAAGAGTCACCAACAGGTGGCCTACCCTGTTTCCGTCTCGTTGAACTAGCACGCCAACTATATTTCCGTTTGCAGGGTATATTTACGTCTCATATTGTTTTTAAATTTAATGTAAATATCCTCCATTAAATATAATTTTAATCACCGAAACTATTTCTCTGTCTTTACTTTAATTTCTGTTTCAGTATTCACATAACTTCAAATTTCCACACCTTTTACACGGAAAAGAGGAACAGTGCAGCAGATCAAATGTCTACTTTATGTTATTTAACTATTCGAACATAAGCTCTTGTTTTAACATACTCAATTGTCTCTGCGTATATTATTCGTATGGTGAACGCAAGAAATTTATTAAAAAAAATCCTTGTATATTTCAAAAAAAAAACTCAAATGGACGAGTCGAAAACGTTATGTTGATGTAAAATAATTGAATTGGACACCAAGAAATTTTTCCCACTAACATTCTTCAAGGTCATTAAAATTGGCAAGGTCGTTAACATAGGAAATAATTATCACATCTTTGTACCAACATCATAGTTGATTACGTTGAAGTCAGCATGAAAAGATAAAACATGCTGCTAAGTTCGGGCAAATGTAATAATCAACTTGGAACCCTTCAACCAACTGCTACACTTTCAATGCCGTGAATTCGATAGAATTTAATGCAAATAATGATAGCATCGAACGTATCTCGAATATTATTTTGATGAAGTCGACTTTAGGCATTCGCTAATATACTTTAATGTGTGCCAAATTTGATCCTAGTATTGAATAAAAGTGTAAAGATAATATTTTTATGTAAACAGTCATTGAAATAATATTGTTACGTTTGATTTGTTATACCTGGTTCAAAATTAGTTAATGTTAATCATTGCTTCAAATAATAACGATGAAAATAGAATACTTCTATACTTAAATAATTATTAGTTAAAATGGCCTTTATTTTATTAAATTATGAATTATTTCGTATTAATTGTTTTAAATAGTGTTTGCAATAAAGAGTAGTAATAATAATACTGATAATAATAATAAGAATAAATATCGTTAACGAAAGTTGAATAAAGTCGATGATAACGTTGTTCGACGACCATAAAGTTTTCAAACTTTCGACTTCTTCACGAGAAACGACTAAAAGGGTAGGTGTTAAGTAGTAAGTAGGGGGGGTCTTGTCCCTAAAACTCCTCCCCTTTAACCAAATCGATTCTTTCATTTGCCCGGCCTTAGTTTACAAGCTCGATTTGCAGCAGTTTTACCAATCAGTTGCACTAGAAGCTTTCACAGATTTACACCAATGTTGCAGAACAAAATCTTATAAAAAACTTGCTCATTCGATGAAGCTGGCACTGTTTTCATCACAACGCAGTAGTTTGAACCGCATTCTTACCTGCAACCAGAGTTAAGCAATATCTTTATCTGAATAAAAATTTTAAACAACGAATAAAGAATAGAAAAAAAAAAATTGTATCTCTTACTTATCGAATAACGACACTATCTTTATTCGAAGAATTGTTTCTCCCTCCCCACTTTCGCACAAATTTTTCCTCGTTATCTGTATCTTTGTTCGAATATTGATCAACGATTCGAATAACTTCGATCACGATAAGCGCGTGAACAATTTTACGAAGCTACGATTTTGCAACAAAATAATACCACGTCTTGTTATTCTTATACAAAGGAACGCATTCACGAATAAAATTAGAAAAAATTCTTGCGTCGAATGTCTTTGGATTTTTGTCAGATTGAAATATCCCACAATCTACGTAAACTTGCAACTATTGTGCCCGTCGATACTACACTAAATTAATTTTTTAACCGCTTAATTATTTCCGTTCTATCTTCAACTACTTTGCACAAATACTAACTAAACTTGTTTTCAGTGTAACATGGACGCGATCTACTTTCTCAATTGTTCGCTTCCTAGATCTTAAACTTTCACGCGTTAATGAAGTCTCTCCTTCAGATGTCAGTAATATATTCGTGGAACTCGCTATCTCTGCTTGATTAGTCGACAATAAAATTTTCACTAGAATTCTGAAACGGTGATAGTCAAAATGGATCTGCTTTGAATAATTCAGCTTCGACTTGTTCCCCTACTCCGTTTCACATTTCGTAAGAATTGGAAACAACCTACGATACCTCGAGAGCATTCGTGTATAGTAATGTCTCCTCGAGTATTGATCAAATTTGTTACTTGGATTTGCAATCACGAATTATCCCCACCGCTATTTCTTTTTTCTTCGACTTGTACAACCGTTATTCACAAGAACTTTAAGTTTAATCAATTCTGACAAAAACAATTCCCTACCTTCGTGTACTGATAATTTTCCAATTTTGTGATTCCAATTTTCGAACATTATATAAGGCACTACTGTACTACTGTAGTTAGTATGCCCCTTATCGCTTAAATCAACGCTGTCCAGTGTAGGGGTCCCCTAAGCGCCTGCTTCCCCCTCCACACTTCTCACGCGCAGCGTGCCACCGTCACCAAGGAAACCGCGTGACGCTAAAGAGGCGACCATGACAGCCCAGCGCTAGTAGCTAAAGCAGACGCTACGCGAGACGTTTTTATTGTATACCCAGTGACGCGTGCGCGACAAACAACGAACCAATGACTATCATTTCTCAAGAATATTTTCTTGTCCGTCTTTTAGTTTTTTGTAAATTGGAAGTAACAGTCAAAAATCTTCATTTCGTAAATAAGAAATTTTAGAATGATCGTAGGAGGCAAAGATTTGGCTTAGAAAAAATTTTAGTCGTAATCTTTATTTCGTAAAAAGAAATTTTAAAATGATCGCAGAAGGCAAAGATTTGGGTTAAAAAAATTTTAGTCGTAATCTTTATTTTTTAAAAGAAATTTTAGAATGATTATAGGCGGCAAAGATTTGGGTTAGAAAAAATTTTAGCCGTAATCTTTATTTCGTAAAAAGAAATTTTAGAATGATCGTAGGAGGCAAAGATTTGAGTTAGAAAAAATTTTTGTCGCAATAAATGACGAATGTAATACCGTGTATTCGCAACGTTTACTCCAATATACAGATAAGATTTTATTCGTTCAACGTGAAACATAATGTAACTTTTCAGATTCTAATTTTTATTGGACAAATATCAAGGAACTGTTTATCTTCTATTCGTTATCTGGAATTTGTATTCAGATAAGACTATTGCTCATCTCTGATAGAAGCTACCTTATTAGATACTCAACCGCATTTCTGCACCATGGTAACGGTGGGTAATGGTGGGTAATGGTGGGTAATGGTGGAGACGACGTTTGACTCCTGGGAGTCAACTTTGGACAGTAGTGGCTTAAGGTACTCACACATGATCAATATTATTGTGCAATATCGAATATTGGCAATAATATTGACTAGAGATGATATTATGGATCGATGCAATATATTGAAACGGTCAATAAGTATTTGATATTATCGAAGCTCTGTCGATACATTGAGACGTGTACACGCAGTACTGCGCAATATACCAATAACGTATCGCGCCAAGAGAAAAATTTGAAATATTGTCTCAATAATATTGTACCGTCTTGCGTAAATCAACGATTTTCAATATTATTTCTTCATGACAATATTGATCGTGTATGGGCACCTTTAAACGGATTGGGTCATCGCTGATACACCAGCTTGAAGGATGCAACTTACGATTTTAAAAGAATCAGAAATGTACGATACAAAACTTGCCTAAAAACTAAAGTATAAGTTTTTATATTTAAGTATAAGTTTGAACGACTTAGTATATGAAATTGGAAATTCCGAGTATACTAGGATGTTCGAATTAATATAGGGTCGGTAAGGCTGTTTTAGAAATATAAATGGCACCATCGAACTGGCTATGAAACCTGACGATTTCGTTTGTGGACTTCATTCGAATGACACGGTGTGAAAGCAGTATGGACAACCGAACGCGTGTGTCGGTTACCTGAAACAGGCCGCACCGCGACCTATAACAGCTTATTATGATGTCATCTATAAAACGCCCACCCTATAAGTAACGTTATTTTACGATGGAAGTTTCCATAAATACGTTCACAATTTCTTCCAGACTTTTAAAAACGAAATAAGAGTTCTTACGAAATCGTAACGATAAGAGTTCGCTTCAATAATTTCCTCGTGGCCAAAAATAACTTTTCGTTGTAAATGTAAAATTTCGTTCGAGAAACCAATCCTTCTCGACGAGCACGAAAACAAATATCAATTTGGTACGGTTAGGATAGTTTCGGAGATCAAATTCAACGTTAGTTTTTTATTTTTTTTTTTTAAATAACGTTTAAAAAAAATGCTGATAGAAATGAAGATTAATGTTTCGTTTGGTTTAATTTTCAGTAGCAAGAGACAAATGACTGTTATCGTTACGTATGGGGATTGGTCGCTTCAAAGTAGGCGCGAGAGGATTAATAAAATAATACTATATTTCACGTTACGTAATTCTATACTTCGGTTCTAATTCGAATTACAGTCCATATTACATTCTCGTTCTTTAATGCAAGTTACATGAGCGATCGTCGTACAGGGGCTTCTGAAACACAAAATAGCCTCACAAGACTATTTTGAATCCAACGTGGGGATAAGTTATATCCAATTCTTGGTACGTTGCTCCTTTCCGTTAATCACTTAGTTCGCATTCCATAGTGATTCAACGGAATCGGACGAAATATGTCTATTTATATTCGTATGTTAACCCCTGGATAAGATAATCCTAATTTTAGGTTGCATTTCACTCGTTCGTCTCGTGATCAAGTAAATTAACTAATTTTTTTCATTTATTCTCTGATAAATTAAATACGATTCTACGCGTACATTGTTAAATCGGCATCATCCAAGCCAGGTCTCGCGAGACTTATGGGATTCTTGAACGCGAGACTAAAACAAACACTAAACAACTGCTTTAAATCTTTTGGACAATCCGAGTAGTCACGAGCGGTTCACAGTGCGATATTATTGAGATTTATGAAGGATTTTCAGAAAACAACTCCTGCTATTTGCAACGATTGCACACCGACAGTGTCCCGGTGCATTTCTGTCACACATGGGTTACGGAATAATACACAGATGCAGCGATAGCTTTTCAGCAGCCAAGAATATCTCCGTTAATTTATTAGATACACTTTCCACCGAATTAAATTTCATAAGAAATTTCCTTTCCACGTAGACCCTTAACGATCGTAACCATTCTGAACTCTCAAAGATCACTCGGCAACGATTGCACAGCGACCGCACGGGAACTGCTGGAGAACATCGTACTGGAGTACTTACACTGGAGAAACTACTCAAAGATTTCACCTGTAACCTATACGAGTGATTCCTTGCCAAATCGATCATTTTTTGTAGCCAAGATCAAGAATTTTGACGAAATACGTAAATCGTAGTCCAAATTTTGCATTCTTTTTAATCGAATCGATTTAATGTACCCTGATTCTTCAAAGCTTCCTTTACGAAATAAATAATTCCTAAAACTAGCCCAAGTAACATTTCAATGAGCCATTAAGGATCGAAACGCGAATTCTTTGAAAATTTTCCGTACACTCGATTTCTGGAGAAGTGGAAAAATATGGATTTTCAATCCATTGGGATTTCTGGAAAACTGGAAAAATATGGATTTTCATTCCATTGCCCGAATCTACGCGAAACTTATCTCTCGATTATTTCATCGATATCTCTCGCGATGATATTCGAAGTACTTTGTAGATCGACCAAACTTCTCTTAGGACTCTCATTACGACCACGACGTACGTCTTTGCTAGTTGGTTGTTCAGATTTTACAGTTCTACGCTTTAATGGAGTCTCTTGTACGCATAACAGTAACGTATTCGAACTCACCGCCTCTGCTCGATCGATCGTCGTCGAGTTGCTCTCTGTCGAGGTATCGTTAATATTTTCCAACCGATTGTCGAGATGACTCTGGTTTGGGCAAGGCAGTCTTGGCTCTGTCTCGTATTTTTCTCACGGTGCATTTTCACGATCGTTGTGGATGCGCCCATTTTCCGTAAGGATCAAACAGGATTCGGGGATCACCCAAACTGGTCGCACATCTCCCGAAGAGTTATCTTATACCGATAGTCTCTCAGTTGCCAAGATTGTCGACACTCGTGATTCTCGATTTTGAAAAATTCACTCGCGGATCTACGAGACACAGCACCGACGAAAGTTTCCCGAAGACTGACTTTCCAAACGTAATAACTTACGATACAAACCACGTCTACAAGGGTACTGCCACTGAGGATAAATGTTTGGGTTGGGTAAAGCCCGGACAACCGCTGAGTTTATTAACTTTGTATTTGGAATTCAAGGCGAATACAAAGATGGTGAAAAGAAAACGAAATAATTCCAGGCATAGGTCCCTTTCTTGAATCAACGTGGCCCAGCGATATCTGCTGATTTCAATGTTATCGTAGACTCGAACACGGTTTCGATTTTTTCTTAGACGGGTCGTTTTCAATCGTATCGTGGACCAATATATACATTATAATTAAAACGGTTTTAATTATATCGTAGGCCTGTAGCTTTCAATTTTATTGTAAACCTGACGATTTCAATTTTATTGCAAACCTGCCGGTTTCAATTTTATTGCAAACCTGTCGATTTCAATTTTATTGCAAACCTGCCGATTACAATTTTATCGAAGCAATATTACCCTAGCGACCTATCTCGTGGGTCAGTTACCTGTGAAGGGCCGCGCCACGATCTGTAACAGCTCATTGGAATTTGAACCCTAATGCGTCCTTCCGTTCGATTATGCACTTAAGGACTTTGGCTAGAAAACGTCCCGAATATACAAAATTCTTTGACTTTACAATATAATTAGAGGACTGAAAAACTACAGGGGCGTCTATTATAGTAGCTTTAATTATAGACGAATGGTATATTTTTAATTTTCTATTATAGTAGTTTTAATTATAGACTAATAGTATATTTTTACTTTTCTACTATAGTAGCTTTAATTATAGACCAATGGTATATTTTTAATTTTCTACTATAGTAGTTTTAATTTTAGACGAATTATTTCTAATTTTCTACTATAGTAATTTTACTTATAAACGAATGGTATATTTTAAGGAGGTAAAATATTCCATCTAGAAATTACCTATTTTGCAGAGAAAACTTCAAAGAATCAGGACATACTTTTACCGGAGATTTTTAATCAACTTTACCAAATTTACAAAAGAAAAATTCACCGTTCGTTGCACAAATACCAATACGTATCCGACCAATTTCACGCGTCAAAAGCCGGTTTCCGTGAGCTGGGCAGCTAATTAGTATACGTTATTATTTCTGTAAACTAATAGCGTATTCCTTGAAGCTTGTAAAATAAGGTTACTCTTAGGGTTGGTGTTTTGTGATTGACATCATAATGAGCTGTTAACAGTCGCGGTAAGGAGCGTTTCAGGTGACCGACCCACGCGGTCAGTTGACCATACCGCTCTCACGCTTTATTTGAATGACACCGGCTGATGCACACGTTATACAACGCCCGTCTAATGCAAAAGACTTCCGTGAAAATTAATTTACCAGGTTGTTGCAAACTTTAACCTTCAGAGGGCCCGTGTAAACTACCTTTAATGAGATCTTGTAGATTGCATCAAAAACTTACACACATATGTAAAACGTAACTCATTTACAAACCGTGTAAAACTCAAACCGTTGTAACGAAGATATCCCAAAGACAGTGAAATTTCGAAAATTTCTCAATATTTGTGAAAATTGATTATCCAATCAAATTTACCCTGTACAGGATCGATCGACGAAATTTTCTAAAGCGGTCATTTTTCGCGGCGAAAATATTTGTAAAAACAACAGCACGATACATTCCGTATCATTGTGGAATTCGAATATCGATAACTACGATCGATTTCACCAATTAATCGTAACAGTTTTTATTATTTCTACGAAAAGATTGATACTTCGAATGTATTTCAATAGTTTCGGTAGAGCGGTCTCTTAATTATTTGCTCACAATGTGCTAAATTTAGCGCAACTAATAGCGCAACTGCCAAGTGGGCCAACGTAGAAACTTGAACCCAATGTTAACAAATGTGAAATAATTCAACGTACTTGTGTATCGAACACCAAATTTTTTTCTCAAAAAATGAAACATACTGAACGAAGGGATTGAGAAGTGATTCAAATGTTCGATAAAATAGTGACCAAATGGGTGACTAAGGGCGAGGGGTTAATGGGGAGAACGTGAAAAGATCTTGTATCGGTTTATCTTCTGAACCGATAGATGTGCATCATGCTATCGAGCATTATTATGCTGTATAATAATGCACCTAAACGCAATAATGCGTTTTAGAAGTATTATGCCATATTGTTTTACCAATATCAGCTACTTGGTTAATTTTTGCATATATAAATTAAATTCCTCGACGCTATCAGTAGATAGTGAACAAACTTAAAAAATACTTTACTCCTCCTATTCTGAAGATGTTAAGGGAACAAAGTACGATATAGTGAACAAGGAAACGGAATATATTCGCGTGAAAGTATCTTACGCGGAATTAGAAGTTCCGGGTGTACCCACTGCTGAAATTAATACAGAGATGGTCAATAAAATTGTTTTGGAAGTATAAACGAGACCTGCCGATTTTATTTGTAGACTCAATTTGAATAAAAAAACATGAAAGCGGTACGATCAGCCGACCGTAACAGGCGCGTGGGTTTGTTACCTGAAACAGGTCGTTATGATGTCACTTGCAAAATGCACACTCTAGAAATAACCTTATTTGGTATAAAAATCTTTAAGAGGTACGCGCAAATTTTTCCAAGTTTTTAAAGATCTTCTTCGAACCGAAAATAAGAATTTGTTTATAATTTTCACGCTAAAAAATCGACTTTTCGAGCTAAATGAAAATATAGTTCGAGTGAACAATCCTTCGATGAAGACAAAAAAGAACTCGATACGATTAATAATTTCGGAAATTAGAATTGTTTCTTTTTAACAATATTGAAGTTGACAAAACGATGACTTAAACTTTTCTCGAATTTGCGCGAGCTATACGACACTCTTTTATAAAAATTAAAAAATATGATTTTCAAGAATAAAGCTCGTATGTTTTGTTAATGGTGTACGCGTTAAAAAAATGTATTATCATTATTATTGCTCTTGTATTTATTATTATTCTTATTGCCTTATGCTTAATTCATTAATTCTTAAATTGCGATCGCTATTTTTCACGAGTTACTTATTACGTATTAGCATGAATAATATCATTGTTAAAAAATTATACCGGTCTTCTGATTTAATTGGACTTGTTTACAATTTTAAATCACTTATAATCCTTCGTACAGAGATACTCGCGTTAATATCAGAATATTTATTAAATTCTCATTTTTACCCTAATATTTTATCTTTCTCTTCGCCTAATATTATTTACTCTCTTTTAATGTCGCTATTATTTAATTACCGTACTTCGTTATTTAAAATTCAATCTATATACGTCGTAAGTATAATGCTTGAATTTTGGTAGAGGTGTTAATGAAGTTATAAATAATGCATAGAAGTACGAAAAGGAAACTGGACTAGAATTCAAATTTCCGTTCATGCATACCGTTTACCCACCCGATCTCGTTTAGTTCCGTTGCCTCGTCACCTGTGGCGCTGCAAAGGGCCCCGCTAAACCCCCGAGAGATATGGTCGATGAAACAAATATAGTGATCTTCTTAAGTCACTTTCGAGAGGTCTGTAAAGTGATACCCTTGTCGGGTGCTAGCCGCTAAATGGGTTTTTCCCAGCGGGGTAACTTTCTGTTGACTGCAGGACCGTACTTACCGCATCCGGTTTAAGTTCGTCTCTAATTTTTCGTTACGAAACTTTGGCATTTCGTATTCGTAATGACAACTCATTTCTCGAAAGATACAAGTGCGCAGAATTCGTCACGTGCCGTTTCTCGAGTCGTTTAAAAACTTTCGAAAGGTTTGGCGCCCAAAAAAGGACCCCACCAAGCCGGTCCTGAATTACTGGCACCCTGCAGTCAAGGGCGCTACCGACTTGGCACCCTGCAGTTTCTCCGAGATCACTATATTTGTTCCATACCAACCCCTGTACATTTCTGTCCGTTACTGGACATCTGCACATGCTCTTATTTTTCTTAATTCCTCGTTAAGAATTCTTTTTTCACTCTGCACTACTTGCACACTGGCTCTCTTTCTCTTTCAAGCCTTTTTCCTTTTTGCTATTATCTCTCTCTTCTTAAGGAGTCTGCCTAGTTTGTAACCGTGACCAAATTAATGGAATTTATGAGATCGTAAACATACATTATAATAATGTAATTAATATTTTACACGATTATCCACACCTCGAATTAAACATTCTTATTAATCTCGAATCATGCATCTTTCATATTTTTGTTTTTTATTTGCCTATTGACTTTTCAATAAATATTCGCTTTATTCGCAAATTTTATACAGCGTTCGTGTAAACAATTTCATTAGATAATAAAAATCTAAACGAAATTCACACGGACTAAATATGTGCGATAATTAGAGAAATATTGGTCAACGAATTTAAAATTTGATCAATGATTGTATTAACTGGACCGCATCTGTAGCGTCGGAATTGCAACACCGTTTTTTTTTAAAGTGACATTTTTTAATTCAGTTAACGTAATGCTTCATCCACATCTCCATATTTAGGGTTGAAAATTAAGGCAGACCTCTTAACGTCATTTTTATTCTCCAGCAATTGCTCACTGTCCATCAGCCGCACAGTTTCCTCTTAGTTGCAGCTCCCTTACTTATCGCTCTGTCGATATCTTACTTATCGGCTGGTCTTTGACTCTCTTCTTCTCTCTATACCAGCTCCATCTGTCCTTTCCTATTTTCCCGCCTCGACCGTATCCTAACCTCTATCTATTTTTACTTCCTTCTTTACTTCTCCAAAGTCCCTTACAACGTTTTTACCTTTACCTTCACCTCCATTGAACTTCTCCCCTTTCTCTAACTTCTTCCGGTATTCCTTACTCGTTTCACTGCTCTCTTCTACTTTTAATCCAGATATAAATTGCTTCACCTTATCAACCTGTCATTCCACTCTCACAGCTGAAATGGATTTGAAGGGACAGTGGGTTCGTGATCCAATAAAATCGTCAGGAAACCAAGTAGAAATCTGCTCAAAATACGAACATAACCTCCAAATTTTACTAATAAATTGTCGAAAGAATGTGATATTGATATTTTTGATGCAGATAGAGTTTTTTGCAATATACGGTTATATATGGAATTCGTATACACTTGCGAAAATTGGAAGGGTAGCTAGTAATTTAATTTCTTGTTTATCCAATCGAAATAGAGCTAATAAAGAAGGTTGGAAATTACTTTTCACGGTCAATATGGTAGAAAGCGTTATTTTACGCGTTAAATTTAAAATTGAAAGACGGGAAAATAAAACATAAAGAAAATATGTCACGATATACATTTATATTGGCTATTGGCTATTGTTTACTGTATAATTCTTCTGCCTCAGTTTGATTGCGTAGAGTTATTAAAAATAAATAAAAAGCGATTCCAGACCGGAGAAACATTTGTATATCGAAGTATCACAATACAGAAATTAAAACTACGGTGAAGCGTGTTATTAATATCAGCATTTAGAATTAATTTAGTAGAAAAACTATTTTTGTAAGTTTATGATAATGAAAATAAATATGTTAGTCAATAAGCGAAAAAGAAAACAATATAATTCATCGAAAGATATTTTATTCGTAGAATTATTCCAGAAGAAAGAAACGCAAATCCTCAAAGACGATGTACAGTTTTGGTGCCCAAAAACTCATTCTTAGTACAGTGCGTATTAAGAATGATTTTAAAAAATATACGAAGGGTTGCTGCGAGTTTGGTACTCCGTGGATAAGGCTACAATTTATTAAGTATTTGTTTATTTGTGAAAATAATATAGAGCACACGTTGTCAATTGTTTGTAACGATACTAACACCTATTGCTCAATTTCTCGTTCTATGTCGCTCGATGAGTAATTATATGAAATCATGTGTCGTTACGAATGTATCAAGGATCTTGCATTCCATGTTAGTTTTATTACACACGAGAATCATGGCCAACAAACCACATAGTAATATTTGTCTGTAACGTTTGAATTTTTCACAGTTATAATGCAAGTTTCACGTAAACGAGCATGTTTTTATTATTTTCATATAAATGATCGTGTAAAACAATACCACAATTGTTCTAGATATAATTTTACTTCTTTTGGCACGTTTTCATCTTTATCATAAGTGTACCCACTAATGGTACGTTCTTTTCGAAATTCTTTGTCACTTGAATTGTTAATCAAGAGTTCATTCCCTCGTTAGGTGGGAGTCAGCTGTTGTAAATATTATATTAATCCATTATCATAAGAATAAGTTTGAATTTATTAAGACACCACTATTGTTAAATGAAGAAAAAAAATTGTTCGCTCCACTCCCACGAACATTTCCGGTGGGAATCACTATTCATTTATTTGTAAGTTTAACTTCAGTTTCTTTGTAATTATTTTCTAGTAATTGCTTCTACTCTCACGCTTTTAAATTACATACATTTCGAATCATAAAATGTACTGAAAAAGGCTTTTGTTTTAAGATATTATATATATATATATATATATATATATATATATAAAATATGTGTATGTATATACATATGTACACTTACATATAATGAATATTAAATTTTAAACATGTGGATCAATTATTAAATAAAAGCTTGAAATATGTGTCTTTACGTATATACATGTATACATAATAAATAATAATTGTAAACATTAAATAGTACACACAAATATAAATAAATAAACCTATTGTAAGTAACGGTACACACTCTTTTCGTACTGGAATATTGTAACGAGAAATATCTAATTCGAACATCTAATTCGATACGACGTGTAAAGAGATGCGATACCGAATAAAGAAAACAAATAGTAGTTAAGAAGAAACCAGAGCCGACCTTGGTCACTCTGACGATCCGTGTGAAAAATTTGAACGCCTCCCTCCACGATCATTCTGCGTTATGTACAATCTTACTGACAAAAATAATGTTAAATAAACATTTTACGAATACATCTACGCGTAATCGTACAGAATCTAATAAAAACAATCGTACGTAACAAAAGAAATAATTTACCTAAATAAAAAGGTAAATAATAAATTCCACCATGCACGATTAAACAATGTGTATCGATTTCAATCTGTCCTAAAAATTTATATTCCCGAAGAGTTAAAAATAATACGGACGGAACGTCGAATTTTTATGTTTGCTCGATTCATGGGTCCGTGTTTGCTCCGTAAACACCGGCTAATCGTTTCTTCTCGCGGCGAGAACCAAAATTCAATTTTTTTTTTCGAACGAACGGTCAATCCTAGAGCGAAAACATAACCCCAGCGGTCGGGTGAATTCTCGCGCACGATTCCAACGCGAATCGCGTAGTGTACATATCTCGGTATCTAGCTTGTCTGTCTCGTCGGAGACAGACAGTTGATACTGCACACTCGAGTGCTTTCACACTGTTCGTGAATCACCGCGTAAATACCGTCTCCGCTACGAAAGTTCCGCATCGAGAGTGAGCCGCGTTTACCGTGCACGCGAAAGATCCTCGCAGCGAAAGGGCCCGGGACCGTAACGACCAGCAACCTGATCCGTGACGGCGCGCGACTACCGCAGATTACGGCAAACTGCTATGTCGGGCTTTATCTTCGATACTGGAAAACTGTGTTATTGCTGATTAACGTTAAGCAAAGTTCAACTTGAAATGTAACGCAAGAGAGCGAACGCATCCTCTCTCTCGTACACCATTCGTTCTTATTGAATAATGAATCATCGGGCCGATCCAATTTTTGGATGTTTATTACGCCCCAGTTAAACACGATCGAGATAATTTTGTATCGGTACATTGGCCACTGGATACGGCCGACTCGTGAGATCTCGAGCTTCCTGCTAAAGGTTCGATAATAAACTAACCTCAATGTTTGTCGAATCTTGGTCGTTTCTGGGACAAGATTTCCCTTATCGGCGGGAACACGCGAGCAAAATGCTAATTTACGTTCCCAATGTTCCTTTACACGAAAATTAGATAATTTATCAGAGGGAGAACGAATCTCTCTCGAAATTCAACTATCGACTATTACGAATTTTTATATTTCCCACCGCAAACCTAAAACTAAGATAGAAATTCGATTCACGGAAATCGTTCAATTTTGTCCATGACGTGTACGAGACAAACGGTATCGTTATTTTTTTTTTAAATTTGTTCAACAACACACATTCGTTTAACGACATCGAAAAATAGAACGAAGAGTAATATTTCTCGAAAAATGAACAAATCCTCCGGAAAGTCGACAAAAGGATAACGGTAAAGGCAAACGGTGTGCTAAATCCACCTCGAACGAAGGGCGGATCCGCAAGAAGGTAAATCCACCTCCTTCGTTGGGTACGCGTTACGCTGCTCCGGCTAGCTGAGCCTGGACGTGTAAAGGGTACAAGGTATAATAATGCACACGGGTCCCAGCGTGTGGTACGCGTATGGTACTGCTGTACCCAGTCTCGCCATAAATTCCGTCAGTAAACTTGAAACGCTCGGTAACGCGGGAATGTCGCGTTCAAATATGTAACTACTCTGCATACGTGTGACGACAACAATGTGGTGGACGACTGTCAAGGCCAAAATCACTCAGTCAGTGTGCATCGCGTACAGCATAACGATGGAGTGCAACGCGCACTGGAGTCGCGTCGCTGTTATTGCTTTATGTCGCGCGGCAAAGAATGCGCGCTAGATTTTTAATACCCCCACCCTGACCGCCAACTATTACGGAACGCTTCGTGTTTATCATCGAGAAGTTCGAAGAAAAGGGTGGCCGATCGATGGATCGCGAAAAAGGCCGCTCGGGTGTTGCATCGACGAAAGAGGACGTTGTTTGCGAGGATTTGACGTAAACCTTCCCGCGAACAAAGGATCAAAGCATACGAATATTCTGACCAGGACCATTGGCTGCTACGTGTTCGTAAACTTTTATCGAGGATGTATATTCGACTTCCTGTTGTTCGACGAGAGATTGAAATTCTCGTCGAACAATCAACTGGTGAATAGATAAGTTGCGATTGGTTATTCTCTATTGTATTAGAGAGCACTGGTGGATAGATATTGTAGAAAAGGCACCGAGTCGAGGATCTTGAAGATTTAAGAGATATCAGAGATGGAACGTCTTGTACAGAGGCTGGCAACGTGTACGAAACAAGTAGTGCTCTTGAAAATCACCTTGAAGGTTTATGCATCGCGTTTTTAGGGCATCCGATTGCTTTGATCCGTGATGACGAAACTATTATTGTAAAAACAATGTTATCGCCGGCTACATGGGGTTATCGGTTAACCCCTTTTGAAATGAAAATAACGATTCTGTATTTTGATAAAAATTGAGGAAAAATCAGTTCCTTTGAAGACAACACGGTGAGACGTTTAAAAAGAAATTTAATTAAGATATATTTACAACGAGGGAAGAATGAAAATTGTATGCAATTATTATACTTATAGTAAAACACCGAGAGATTTATTGTTGTAGTAAGGTATTTGAAACAAATATAAAGATTTTAAATTTTGTTGGAAAAATTAGCTAACTTCAAAATCGGATAGCTAGAAGAGGATCATAGGTATTAAAAGAAATTAGGAGAATCCCTGACGAAAAGTCAGTAATTTCAGAAACTTTCGAAACAAGTACGTGTAATTCGAACGTTACAATTTTGAAGATAAAAGTACAGTTATGTGAAAATAACCGAGACAGCAATTCTTTAACTCGGTTTTGGACTACACTACACGTGCATTTAATTTCTATCGCTTGCAGCGCGCTCTATCGAATGCGTTGTAAGTACCAGTTCCGGCGGTTGATCCGCCATTTTGTCGCAAAATATAGAAAATGCGTCGACCAGATCAAAAACGATACTTCGTACACGTATCTTGAGATTTTAAACACACATTCAACTTCGATCATAGTTTTATGGGACTTGACCTATCGCAGCGTTACGGTAATTCATTTTTGCAAAATGGATCGAAAATGTCTGCCAAAGCTTATCGAGTCCTCCAACAAACACTTCGTTGGGTTATTTACTCAACAATTCTTCGGTGATATTCAATAATCTTTCCAACTTCGTCAAAAGAACTTCCCACTGGCCTCAGATTCCAACTCGTTTGGCTGTAAGCTCTAGAATGTTTTCGAATAGATGACACGCGAAACACGAAGTCCAAATTTAGAGTCAATCAAACGATTCGTTGTGTCATCAAAGTTGATGATTCCTCTCGAAACAATGCGTAAATCGATCGACGACTGCCCACAGCTGTTACACCTTTGCGTGCATAACTAAAATTCGCACTCCGAACGAAAAGAATCTAATTTTGTAGCATTTTTTGCCTACTTTTCGAATATACAATACTTTTATTGTATAACTATTATTTTTGTGTCTTAATTATTATTTTTGTGCCAGATACGATACGCAGAATTTATGGTCAAGCAGATCTAAAAACCGATATCTATTCAACCAGACTTCACAAATTTGGATGAAACTTTCCAGACTTGTGGAACAGCTAAAAACAATACACATATTTTTGTCGAGCCTCTTTAAATCAAATTTAAGGACCTACCACCACTCTTTAAGCCTCAAACTAACTGCTAATTTGAAAATGATTAAAAATGGAAGAAGAATGTTCGAACAAAAATAGAACGTAGATAGAATCGATAGATGTACTTAGAATATGCGAACGAACAATTGGATTTTTCTGACATCATTCTGATAATAGCTTCTAGATGAGATCCTCAACTCTTGTAAGAAAAGTTTTCTTTTCAATTCTAGGCACGTGTGCTCGTGATACGATGATGTGGTGGCCGAGTATGACTAAGCAATAGGCTTTCAAATATTATCGACTACTGTAGAATAATTGTACATCTGTGATCCGAGACACGATAAATCGACTCTCGAGATAAAATGAGTTTCACATGTATTACTGGGAAATCAAGAGTCCTTCCACGAGGGGAGTGAATCGGCAAAAGCGGGTAATAATTTTATTCACGATCGATGAATATAACGAGTAATGACATACGAAACTCCTGGATCTCGCTATTCGATATTTTTCAAGAAATCTGTATTTAAAGTTTTCATATTTTTTACACAGACGATATGTAAAAGCATGTACGAAGATCAACTACATAAGAAGTTGGCACAGCAATAACGTTTCCAACTGTTCACATTCAAGGACGGTGAGTTCGAATCTCCATGGATTAGCAATCTTTTTTCTCTCTACAAATTCAAATTTTTGTCGTTCCAAATTGTTTTCTTTTATGTAATTACTCGATCGAGTCAATTATCTATAACTATGTGTACTATGTATTAATTTACTGTAAAAATATACCATGGGCTTTAAATAAACCAATTTCGTTCGCTAACACAGAAATATAATTGTATATATCTATATTTTTTTATAATCAATATAGAAGAAAAAATACGTTAATTTATTTTAGTAGAACTTTATACGACTTTCTAAACTCAGTACGAATTGTGTAATTTATCGAAGGAATTTTCTTCCAAAAGAAAAAGTGTCTTTCTTTTCCTACCAAAAAACCAAAAACTAAAGTCAAAACTCTATCCACGAATTGCACCTAATGCTCTGAAGAGTCAAAGTTTAACGAAAATCCCCGAAGATTTTACCTGCAACGTGTACAGGACAAACGATATTGAATCAATTACATAATTTAATTTATTACTTGAAATTTGAGACACAAGTAAACTGTGTCTATATATAGAGAATAAAAAGTTGCTAATCCATGGAGATTCAAACTCAAGTCCTTGGAGGTGGACAGCCGGAAACGTTACCGCTGTGCAAACTTCTTATGCAGTTGTTTTTTATGTACATATCTTAACATATCGTCTACGCAGGAAGTATAAAAACTTTAAATATAATTTTCTCTTGAAAAATATCAAACGGTGAGATCTGTATCATGTATCGCGTTATTGCTCATTATTTTCACCGTGTAGAAAATGTATTGTTACCAGCGTTCGGAGAAAGGACCACAGAGTGGTACGGCAGGGTCATCGACCAATAGGCGACGCTGTTTATGGTTATCGCTTAGCGACGACGTCACGAGGGCGGTGTCAAACATTCTGATTCGGGCGTGGAGGGTCCACCTACCCGTGGCAAGATCTTTTTCTCCCTGTAATACTATAAAAGCGATCTTACTGATCGCTCGCGACCATAGTCGCCGTACGCACGTAGACGATGAGACGCTCGGGACAAGTGAGAATAAAAAAAAAGTACAAAAGTAGAAAGGCAAAAGAAAGGTAAATAGATTACGTTGACAGTGACAGCACCGACGAAAGTTGAACCGCGCTCCTGTTAATTCAAACGTGGTTAATCCAATCGTGTAACAGGAGAAACATCGTAACCGTTAGAGGTGAAATGTAACATCTGGGAAACATCCCGACTGGAAAAATAAATAATAGGATTGCAATGTATACAATCGAAGTAACATGTTCGAACGTAATTTGTGACATACGGCGCACACTTTGTTGCAATTTGTATACACATCGTTCAATGTTTTTACAGATTCAAATATGTACATTCGTTTAACCACGTATTGAACGAATTTTTTTGACTCACAAAAAGGAAATTAACCTTCGATTATTTATATATTCGTGAATCAACGTTCGAGCTGGACAATATATGGCTTGTTAGATGTCTTTGTAAGAAAACAATGGGTACAAGAACTGTTCAAATACCTATTTCGAAAACATATCGAAATACAAAAAATACTTTACAATCACCCTTCATTTGTGAAAATACAATCTGGGATTTATTTTAATACTTTACTGCCTTTATTTTTACAAGGAAACCGATGATACTACGAAGCTACAAAGAATGCTTCCGAGTGATGTTTTCGACGCATGAGAAATTCGACTATTCCCTCGTGAATTGCATTTTTGTGATAAAAGTCCTAATCGCAAAATCTTGATCGATAACTTAACGATCTTTCTAAAAAATTCTACTCGCTAAATCCAACATTCCAACATTCTTCAATTGGTGAATATACATCGCATTACTTCCACAAGATTGATTAAATTTCGATAAATTTGTTGCAAAATATTCGGAACACGTATTGTCGAGGCGTGTAACGGACACGAGAAGGTTAATGAACTACGTAACAAAGTTTATGAAACCCAACAACTCGGATGTTCAACGTGGCTGAGGTTGAATTCGAATTTGCACGGAGGTTCGACCTACACCGAGACCGAGATAGATCCGAAATGAGCTGCAACTGCAATATTACGTTGGGTTCAAAAGGTTTTTGAAGCAGCAATGGGAGTAATAGCGTAGAGCAAAGTTTAGGAAGGTTCTGGTGAAATACGTGGAGGCTAAGATGACGCAGAGTTCGTTGAATGACACAGTGTTTACACGTACGAGTTAGACGGTAGATGGGAAACTGCACGCAGATTAGGGTTGCTCAGATTGCGGAATGAAAACTTATCAATAGAGAAAGCTATGGACTGATGGACTTGTTTATCATTCGGGTAATGTATTGCAAATAAGAAAGCAAAGCATAGAAGAAAATTGTACAAGTTGTGGTCGTCTGGTGACTTTGCATTAAATATTCTAATTTACGTTGAACTACGGGAAACATTACATGGTACAATGTTCGTATAGTATATGAATTAATTAGTTGCATACTACTAATGTTAAATTAGCTATATTTTTCAACCAACAGTTGCTCTTAAAATCCACATTTTACCCCGGATACAAGACAAGGAGTCATTATCATCGCTATTTTTCTTAGAAAATCGTTGTACTTATGTTATTCTTATATTGATTTAATAATTATACTTGTGTCGGGAAGCAGGAGAGATTTTTCAAATAAAATTGTTTTATTTGTACATATAGTTTTGTTAAACTTGTAAACACTTCTCCTTTATAACCGAGTATTTCTATAACCTTTGTAACCTAGAGTTGTGAATTAACACGATAGCTTAGAACGTGTAAAAAATTATACACGTTTAACTTTTGCGTCGTTTCAAACGGAGGATACCATTAGTTGATCGAATAAAATTGGCTAAAGGTTATCCCAGAGGTCATTTCTCCCCCGTAATTTGGGTTTCGCTCTCTTTCCTATAATAATACTACTCTCTGCATCATCCGTCAGGTTCGTGTCTACGTCTCTTTGGTGCTGGAACTACACATTTCTGTCCAGCAACGACTTCCATAATTCTGCATATAAAACTGTAAAGTCCGCGGTGCACGTTTCCTCGTCGTCCAACCGAGCTCATATCGTAGAGAAATTATTTTTTTATGTACCGAAACCTATCTGCAGGGGTGAGATTAAAAAAGTTCCACGAACAAAAAGTAAGGACCAGCTTAATGTATACACAACTATAGTGCATTCGATGAAGTGGATTCAAACAAAATCCCGTGATTGCGAGAGAGCAAGAGATTTCTCGAATATACGAAAATACGATAGAATGTGTACAAGTTACTATTTATGTATACAAATAACAATATTATCGAGAGAAAATTTATTAAAATATCGAATAAAGTAGTCGGAAGAAGAATATATTCAAAAACATGAAACAGATAGAATAAATAACGGTAGAACATACTCTTAGAGAAGGAAACTAATAGTTAATTAGACGAACTGTTTACATCCATAAAATTAGGTTCAAGGTATTGTTATCAACAATAATATTCGGTTACCATATCTTCATCTCAATCTTTTTTTTTTCTACGAATACAAATACTGTACCCTTAGTGAATTCATTGCCTCTAACAATAAATCTTTCATAATCGCTAAACTTGAAAATTGTATTACACGTGCCCCGATGTTTGTAGCGGTTGAAGTATAATTTTATTATAATTTTTCGCGTCATTTCAAGTTTCGATTCACCATGCATCAAACCTACGATACATCCCTGGCCAGTTCACCGTGTCGACGTAGCGGACCAATGAAATTTTGGTCACGTGATAACCTCTGTTTACATCTAACTTCATCTTCTTGTGGAACGTACTATATTTAAGTATTGGATTCGTTCTAATGGACAGGTTAGACCGAACACGAGATTATCGGTCGAAGATGGATAAAATTTGCATCTAAATAAAAGCTTTGAGTAACAAATAAAAGGAAAACAATATTTTATCTTGTTGAGTAGAAATTAAAATTTCCATTAGAGAATAAAACATCGCAACGAACAAATAAAAACGTAACTGTCCGATTGCTGTATGTTGGTTTTATTCGCCATCTTGTATTCGAATAAAATTTTGCCCATCTCTGGGTAAGGTTAGAAAGGAAAGCTAGTAGAGAGGAAACAAATGAATAAATAAGTCAAAATAGAACACGACAAACAAGTCTAGCGGAGAGTTAAAACGGGTGAGATTTAGATATCAATAAAGGAATATAAGATTCCTGTAGTACAAGCGCAGACGAAAGACGTACTTTTACATCTTCACATATAGGGTGATAAAGTGTTAGGGATAACCCAACGTCCATAGAGGGTTAAACCGTTAGTGAACGATTATAATCTTTACTGTCAAATACCTTGTCAAGTAATGAGTATTAACCTAAACTGCTGAGCATGAGTCAAATATTTTACGTTTTTGCATCTATCTATAAAATTCCATTAAAATTGTTGGAAAATTCCCTTCATACCATTTCTATGTTATCAATATTACATTTGATGAATCATTTATTAAACATATTGTTATTTGTTAGAGGAGATTCCTTTAATTTTAATCTGTCTGATATACTAAAATCTATATAATTGTAACAGTTACTATCGTAGGAGATAATACAAATATTTTGTCAAGTCACATTTAAACTAATTGTGTTTAATTACAATGTATACTGTGGAATTGAATAGAAATACGATAGACTGTTTTTAATTAAATTAAGCCTGGATGCATTCCAATTAGAAAGCTTCTAAATGAACTTGCGCTTTGCACAGCATTACTTCATAAATAGACATTCATACAAATAAACAACCAAACATATTTACTTGAATAGTAATGTCTAATGTCCTTCAAAGTGTTTCTAATTTCATGAAATGAAATAAAGTAAGAACTAGATGTTTTATTGTTCGAAAATCTAAGTCCAATAAAGTAAGAAACTATAGGCGTATTGGCAATGACTAAATAAATAAAACAAATTTATAATATTCTATTAGCTAAACAGGTGAATAATGAGAATACAAATTCAGTGTTGTACTATATATTACTGTAATGATACTATATACGAATTTATATTTAAATAACCTTGCGCAACGTATAAGTTTCCTAAACTATCTACATTTTTGGAAAAGGTTCTATGCTAGCTTATAGAGAATAATGTAGATCAATTACTGGTATCATTATAATTTGCCTAAATATGAAAAATGGGCAAAAAGAGAAATTTTATGTTCAATACAACAAATTAAAGAATTGTACATAAAAGAACATATAAAAATAGAACGTTATTATTAACCTATAAAATTTAGCACAATCTAGAATCTGCATAAAATATTATAAACGATTTGCAAAAATATTATTGGACAAAGTACACCTATTTATGTTTCGCGCTCGACGTTTCGCGAAAACATGGCGCAGCCAATTGGAAGAAAGGATGGAAGAAAGGAAGGAAGGTACTTCGCTAGGAGTAACCGATTACGATGTGTATCATGACGCATATCAATCTATTCGAACGAATTATGATACATTTTCTTGAAATAGTGCAGAGTATCCAACCTAAATAGTCAAATATATGAACGCACAAAACGATGCGCGGCGCTATTATCGGCGTGATTAAAATGACATACGCCGTACTAATGAACAAAAACAGCAAAATCCATAGTAAGAGTCACAATTTCAGACTTTATTTAACTTTTCGAACATTTTTAATCGAAGTTAAGTAAGAAAACTTGTAACGAACGACGTCTTTTCAGAAATAGTTGCTATCGTCAATTAAATAAATTATTAACATGTACGATTGTAATTATATTCTGAGTAGATCAGCAAGAGCAATAGAAATCTATAATGTTCCTTCAAAAACAAACGTTCAATTTCTTTACTAGCATGATCCCGCTATATACTTGAAATAAGGTTTATTAAAATAAATAAACTATCTATCCGGTCGATATTAAAATTTTTAGATTACAAAAAAAATGTATTTTGTTGAATTCCATCAATGAAGAAGTGATTATTATACCTATCATCCCTATACTATTAATATATCAGTACTGCATTGCAGTGCATTCAATAATTTAGCTATTGCAATTACAAAAACAAAATTTTTTTATGACAAATTTATATGTTCATGTCAGAATTTCCCAAAAAGAAAAAACAATCTATACCAAATTTTATTAAAAAATCTAAATATTTATTTGAAAAAAAAAAAAAATTTTTTTAAATATATTTTATAATTATTTTTTTATTGAATAAAGTATAATAAATTAAACAATTTTGTACTCTAGAAATTTTTGTCAATTACTTCTAAAATTGTCAATAAATTTTGACTGAGACCTTTAATGTTATATCTCAGTAAATAACTTACAAAAAGCAAATTTGATAACCACATTAATCGGACTTTAATGTAAACATATAATAAATGAAATATATTTACTTTTAAAATAATTATAATATTAATGAATAATACAATATTAGTTGAACAAAAAAATATTTATGAATGTTATAATTAATACTTCATAACAAAAGGTTATATTACTACATATTGCATTCATAATATTTATAATTGAATACAATTATAATCATAAGCATGCAATATTAATTTTATAGAAGTATCTTATAAAATAGATTGCTGTGTTATATTTATCATACTGATACCCAATTTTTCATAACCAAATATAATATGATATCAATAGTTTTATAAAAAAATATACATAAGCATTTTAAAGATATGTGCTTTGGTACATTTTTTTTTGTGGCTTATCTAATCTATTGCATATACCACCTGACTGTAACAACAAGTCTTTTGTAATTCTTAAAGAAAACTCTGTGAAACATATTTTACTAATTTATAATGTTGATTGTAATTAGTGAAATGGTAAAATATAAGATAGAAAGTAACAATACATTCATTATTTCTTCTCTATCAAACATAAAATATAAAAATAAAGAAGCACAATATATAAATTAAGTTAGCAAGTACTGAATATGGATATTATACTATATGAATGATTTAATTTATTATACATTTACGCTCTATTAATATAATTCAATTATTAATATAATAGACCTATAACCATGACAGAGAAGAATGTTTTAACTATTAAAATGGTACTTTATGCTTTATACATCTTTAAACTGTAATAAGTCAAATTATAAAATTTTTATGATATAAAATTCATTCACACAATATAAAGTTTATAAAACTTACCACCACCAGAGTTCCAGCAATTATCAGTCATCCCTGTTTATCCATCTGCAAAGTTGGCACTACATTATTACACTGATATCCAACTTGTTCAATTATGTCACATCACAGATGTCTTTGCCAGAAATATGCACTCTCAATGCACTTTTCATGAGCTTCTTGTAACCAATAAGGAAACTCTCAGCTTTGTCGAATCGTATTGCACCAATGAGAGCACCTGTTTCATTATTGATCTCACAACACTCTCTTGATCATAGAGTATCAAATAAATTCAAATCATGTATTTACATACTCATAATTATATCTGCATAAGTTATTTTTGTAAGTAGATGTCTGCAAAGAAACGTTAAAGAAGATGTATTAACAATTATGAGACTCAATATTTACATATGTAATTTGTTCTATTTCGTTTTTTTCAAAAACAAACTAATCAGATAAATATATACTACAGACATTTTATATTATGTGTATCTCCTTCGTATTTGAATTGGACACTCCGATTTACATATATAACAATTCAGAACTAGTTTCTCTTAAATAATTTCACAAAATAAATTGTTTTTAATGTAAAATATAGTAATTTAAATATTACAATAATCCATACAAAAATTAATAAAAATCTAAATAATACTTTGAATATATAATGTTTCACAAAAAATGATTGTTTAACCTTATAACACTTAATAGAATTAAAAATTTTAAAAGATATATACATATATGTATATATACAACAGATACATATGTATGTGCATCAAAATTATGTGGAGGTGTATATCTAATTGCATATACCTGTATGAAGCAGTACTTAAATTTTCTTTACTTTCAGAATCACACTGTAACATTAAAAGCAGTCATTACTTAAGGAAAAATATGAGATTCATTCTTCTTCTTTTTCTTTCAATAAAAAAATTTGTTTAGAGGTAAGAGCAAGTGTATTAAAAAAAATGACTGCCGTATTAACCTCAAGAATACAAAGAATGAATAAAAACACATCTAAGTAAGAGGTAATAGATTAATTAATATTTGATTTCGCGTAAATAGGAATAGCCAATAAATACCAAGGAGAGGTTTTGAAACCTTGTAAATAAATGAAATGGTATGGCGAAAACAGAACGATATCATCGTTTATAGCGCTGATCAAGGTTATTTATACAAGTCAAAGAAAAATCAAGACACTTGAAACACGGTCATGTACCTGTTGTGCGGTGAAATGCCGTATCACAGGCACAACAATCAGCTTAAAACTTGAAGTGAGACACAAATCCGTTTTCTCGTCACACGATAAGATTGACGAGCTTCACCTCAATTTTTCTCAATGACGCCTAGAAAATGTCGAATTCCTTTTGCAACTTTGAGGTTATCACGTAGGATCAATAGAAATTTTATATCGTAGATGAATCGCGAGTCACTGTTTTATGGCCGCAGAAATCAAAGACCAAGCCACTCATAAACTAGGCCTGACATCATGACAGAGACAGGAACGGTCGTGATACGTGATTACGAACGGATGACCGAACGCGCGGCAATGGGGGGTCTGTGTATTGTCCGTGCGTAGCTCTCTCTCTCTTTTTCTGGTTCGCTACTTCCCTAGATAATTCTATCTTCTTCGCACCGGCCAATACAAGGTTAAACGCTCATTAACTGGAAACAGCACACGCTGCCACGTTTGTGAATTTCGGTGGCTGACCACTAAATGCCCCGTATGTTCAACGTACTTCGCAGCACATAATAAGCACTATTCTTTCCTTCTATTTCTTGATTTCTGTCTCTTTCGTTTCCTCGATCTAGCAGCTACCTTTCTCTTTCTTTCTCTTTCACGGCATAGCGCACTTTGCTTATTGGAAGAAAGGGGAAAAACTCATCTGGAAAATGGCTGCCGCCCGCCAGTTACCGATTCATCCGTTTCTTGCATAGCTACTCGTAACGAGAATAGTAACGAGCGTGAAAACACAAACAATGCTGATACTCTTTGTACTCGTTCCGATAGATTGTTACTGCGACAAAAACACCGATTACGCGACGGAGCGACATATATCCTAAACGCCGGTACACACACGTAATAATCGCAGTACTTGGTACTCCGAGAGAATATACATACTAGATTTATTCATCCGACTATCGTACGACACCTCTTTCTTATGCCGTGTATACACGCGTGAAGAACACAGCACTCGTTAACACCGTGCTTTATTGCGGAAGAATCACTGCAACGAGCAACGACCGTCAGCGTCTTAAAATTACCCGATTTTCTTCCGCACGTATTCTCATCGGCAGTGACGTCGCTTCACTATACACTTGCACAGTTCTACTGCTCACTTACTCAGTAATCTCGTTCGCCACCTTACGACTTCGGCTATTATCGGTGAACTACGATGTTTATTCGGCCCATCGGCTGACCAGTCACGATTCACACTGAGACCGTCCCTGCTTCTCGTTTACATATTGCTTCGTTACTTTCAGACAGTAGACAGAGTTACCAGTGATTATTCTCTTGATCGCTGAAAATACACGCGGTCAATAGGATTTTTCTTACAGAATGACGGTCTGTTTTTTCGAATCTATTTTTGTCCAGAATACTGTCATTGATTTTCTCTTGTCATCCAGCAACTGAGATTGGCAAAACTTCCTTATTAATTAGAATAAACAATTCTCGTAATAGGTATAATAATGAATAATTTATTTGCGTAGTAAAATAATTTTCAGTTTGGAAAATATATTAATATAGTAAAAAGTAAAAAAAATTTAATGGAGTAAAAAAATAATGAACATATAATACATGTTGTATAAAATGCTCCAATTATATAAGCATAAAAGTATTTCAGTTCTAATAAAAAGATAATATTAACAATCATAGAGTGCAGTATTAGCACTTTAAACATGAAGTGGAAAATTTCCTATATGTTGCTCAATATGATATTGATTTTATTCACAATCAAAAACTTACATTAAAAAGATTTTTATTTCAAATAACTTTCAACAACAAATCTTATTTACATGTTCAATTTAGTATTCAATATATTAAAACTGCATTTTGTAATCATCAATGATATATTATGAAATTTAAAAGATTAGATATTTATCTATATACAGAAATAAGTTATAGTTAACTATGTATATATCTGTACTAATATAATGTTATGTTGTGCATAGAAGTTTAAACACATTCTTACCTATAAAAACATACTATACAGACATGTTAACTTTTTGGTCACCCTGTATATTTTACTCTTCAAATATAGTTTATAAAATTAATGTTATGTAGCTGAAATTAATCAAATAAAATAATGTAAATCAGCAATTAAAAAGAATTTAAATTCAATATTTATAAACTAAAATAATAGAAATGAAACATAACTATTGTATAATCATGTTAAATTTTTAATAGAGTATTAAAATATATTTTATAATGCTACAAATACACATTTTATTGTTTCCTAATTAAAAATTTTAAAAGTTCACATGATTTAATGGCAACATTTGAACAACTCTTTGTAAACACTTGTATTTACATCCAAATTTAAATCAAGAAATTTAATCATATGAATATAACATTGGAGATAATTCTTTTTTAATGAATAAAATAACATATATACATAATATAATGCTGATATTTATAATTAATAAAATAGATTTTAGTTTGAAATAGTATCATTTATTGTTACAAGATTTTAGACCACAAAATTAAAAAACATATAATCATTTGTTCCTTTTTCTTTAACAAATGTAGCGTTGTGCGAAATAAAAGCTAAACACATTATTTCCATTTTTTAAGAATTAACAAATTGCACTGTTGAAATTGCATAATAGACTATGGCAAATTATAAATAAGTTTTATTATGACACAAATGTTTGCATGTTTTCATTAAGCTATAAAAACTTTTTATAAATATAGAAAATATATTTAACTAATTGTACGTAATAAAACATGTACTAGTCATTAATATTATTTTTGAGTTTGGTATGGATACGGCTCAAAGTTCTATAAAGATTAGTCCACAATTTTTTATTGTTTTCCTTTTCTGTTAAATTGTTATATGACCATATTAAAACTCATTGAAACAATGATTGCTTATACTATATCTGATATTCTTTCATATCTCAAAATACACAGGAAATATTTGCATGTATGTATAAATGTTAAATATATTTATATATACATGCATATTGTAAACTGTATTATTAATTAACTTTCGGTAGTGAATACATTCTTTCCATTTTTGAAATTGATGAGTATTTTGATGAATTTAAATATAGAAAAAATCAAAATAAGAATTTTATGATAAAATATATAAATTTACATAATGAATCAAAATTATATATATAAATAAACATTATGTGAAATACAAAATGCATTATCCTATCTATGTAACCCTGTTTTATACTTAGATAATAATTAATGAAAATAAATTTTTATTCTACACACTTTAAATTATCACTGAAAAATTCATGAAAAGAAAACAAATTTCGGTATAATATACTTAAAATATATAATACGTGTTTAATGACTAGTATTTATAACACAATTTTATTATATAAATCTTAATGTTTATATCAGGGTTTGAGTAACTGTTTTAAACTATTTTAAACCGTTATATAAAATTTGTTGACGAACGAGTTATGAAGAATTGTTATTCAGAATAATTATTATAGAGAACCAAAAAGGGGAATATATAGATTCTGATTACGATTTCGATATTAGTTTTCCTCTCGATTTTATGACGATTACATCAGTACGTTAAGAAAATAAAACGGTTAAACGTATGTCGTGTTAATGCAGCCTTTACGTTAAAATTTTTTATAAATAAATATATAAATTTAAAATAACAGATTAAAATATTAATTTTATATAAATTTACAAATTTGTTATAAATTCATGAACTATATACACTTAATAAATTTATTTATATATTCATAGAAAATTGAAAAAAATTGAAGAGATTTATAAATGTACAAATTTTAAAGAATGTATATTAGATTATTTAATACTGTATAGATGTAGTGTACATTTAATAGTTTCGTTATCTAAATACATACCATTAGAAATCAATGGTACAACTACGAGAATTGATATTAGAATCCTTACTGCAATTGATATGACTTTTTTAAGTTCCCTAAAACAGTTATTTCAAATAACAAATCTTCATAATTCTTTCAATAATTGAAATTGATACTATAACTGTTTTCAATCCCTGGCTTATATGAATATTAAGAAATTTATTTGCAGTATTATTATAAATCATAAGATCGACCCATATTTATGTATATCAATATGTATGACATACATATTTAAATAAAGATACTTATTACTTTTTTTTGCCTCAACTACAACATCATGCTTACAGTTTCTTTGTTTAAATATTGATGATTATAAGTAAAATATCACAATTACTAATTCACTTATGTTTTGAAATAAATTAATATATATACTTGCTACATATAATTCTTAATCATTTAAATATATCATATCAATATATTATATAATAAACCTTTACTATGGAATAAAGTCTATTAGCAGGTAATGCATTTTTACTGCATTGTAGAAAATATATCACATTAATGGCGGTCCGATTTTCTTAAATTTAAGGCATTAATCTGCAATTTGTAATGGAACAAAATGTTAAATTAGCATTTCAATAACTCACAAAAAAAATCATTTGAAAATGCATTTCCTACTCTAATTAAACACATATATTGTTCATTGTATGCTAACACGTACTAATCTAATACATTATAAATAGTCTGCATACTTATCATAAATATAAGTTTATAATAAATTACAAATAACAAATTACAGTAATTTGTTTTGGAAGTTATAAAACTGTGTTAGGTTCCTTAAAAATTTTCTTCTAAGAAGAAATTATTACAGTAATATTTTTGTAATATTTTCTGATTTTTATACCACAATAAGACAATAAGTTTATGTATATTGAAAGTAATATTCCACGATTTGAATAACTACATCACATAAAAGAATTTTAATATTATAGGCTGCAAGCTAATATATCAATGATTTGACATTCTCGATAAAAGATAATATTTTGTAAAAGTATAATAGGTATTACGCAAATCGTTCACGACATAGAAATTATATATATTATAAATTTTGAACAATTTAAAGTAAAAACTTTTAAAATTATAATATTCTAATAGTACACTACAACATTTTGAAAGAGTACTCAAATTATTATGAACAAAATGTTTGAATTGATATGATTATTCAGATATACATATTTTTGTTTTATCTCTATATACAAAAGATAAAGATGCAGGTACTTCTCAATTAAGAGTATCTTTTTTCTGTGTAAATAAAAACATAATAAATGTATATATTAAATAGTAGCTATATCTTCGTAGTAAAAGTATATTTACTTAAATAAAATTAACTTCCTCCTTTTTTCAACAAATTAAGAAATCACAAATAAAAAAAAAAAGAAATAATCAGAACATATTACGCGCAAATTATTAATGCGAAATATTAATAAAAATTGTCTACATAATTTCTTTGCCATACTATCACATTAATACATTGTTCAAGCTCTATTTTAAGTATACTATTCATTTTGCAACTATTTTTTGTTTTCTTACCTGAATCATTTTTTTCAGATATATTGAACTTCCTTGATTTATACAACGGCACCTTAGATATTATGAATAAATTATTCTTACTCTACCATACCTATTTATTATTATGGTAGGTATAGGATCACTCTTTTACATATGTTCTTAAAAAAGTTTCTTATAGCCACTGTAATAAATGATTAAAACTTTTGCAGTTTTCTATATTATTCTACAACAACTCCTAGATTTGTGTTATTAGTAGACACATTAATTTCTTCATCTTTTATAGTAGTGTTATTAGTTATAGTTGAAAATGTTTGATGTATATTGGGAGTTTGATTGTCAGCTTTTCCTTCCTCAGCTGGTTGAACTGTAGTTAATGTACTCCACCAGTTAGAAAAAGCTCCTTTAGCTTGTGAAAGTGCACCACCTAATAAATAAAGCACATTATTTTTATTTTATTTTAAAAATACGTTACATAATTTACATATGTAAATATGTAATAAATCAGCTTACCTACAGCTTTCCCTGTTGTTGCAACTGCTCTTCCAGTTGATGCCATTGCTTGATTTAACTTTCTACCACTTTCTGTATTTTGCATTGTACTGTAATATATGTATTATTTATGTTCACAAATTTAGTGTTTTATTATTCTAATAATAATAATTTAACTGATAGATTCACTATGTAGTACTACTTACTGTGATAATCGTAATTTCATATCTTGCACTGATAATTGCCCTGCAAATGGATGGCCAGGTTCTATATTATTGATTTCTGGCTTATTAGAGTTACTCCACATTTTATAGTTATTTGTTGAACGCCAAGCAGTAATAAATGCCGAGTTGTAATGATCAGACTGACGAGTATCTTGTTGCATAGATGTCCGTAACATACTCAATAAATAGACTCGAAATTGAGTTCTGATCCATTCATCTCCACCTTCCCAACCTACACCATCCAAAAAAATATCTTTACGAGGTTCTGCTACATGCCTAACTACGTAATCTGCAAATCTTAGATCTTCTGTTGTAAGATGTAATTGTCTTCTCAATTCTGGATCAGTTGCTTCTATCCGTGTATTGTCAACCTTTGTATATCATGGTAAAAATATTGATCAATTTGTTTAAAAATTGATTTTTATTTAAAAACTAAAATGTTAATAGTAACTTACTTCTACCAGTACATCAATAAGTTGTTTCTTTTGCTTAAATAAAATATTTGTTACTCCCACTATGTACCCTCTAACATTACTATCTGCCAAAAGATCCAAATATGGTAAGGACAGATATGGTAAACATAAATAACCCTTAAAAAAATTCAGAAATTATTAATGATTTGTTGCTCTATATATTTGCAATGATAAAGTTATTCACATTTTCATACCTTCATAAATACATTTAAAGGTAAGCCACAAAGTTCTGGATTTACATGAGCAATTTGAGTAATATTATTTGTTAAACGTGCATCTGAAAGTGCATCATTACTTGTGTCACGTGGTAAAGTATTGTCAGTATCTGTTGTTCCTAATGTAATTGTAGTTACACTTTGTACTCTGTGTACATAGTCATTTGGTTTTCCAGAATACATAGAATTATTTTCCTCTGCATATGACTCTGTACACTCTTGTGCAGATTCAACCTCAATAACTTTCATATTTAGATTTTCGTTTTCATTGTTATTCTTTTGTAATGTCATGTTTCTAAATCCATCCATGTATTTGTCTTCCATAGTTTCAACAGATTTATTATCATTTATACACAATGAATTTTTATTAGAATTACCATTAACCTGCTCTTTCAGTGTATCTGATATGTTATCTTTAACAGAATTTATAGAGGATACATTGTTATCTATATTATTTGTTGATATTTCTTCTTCATCAAATGTAGGAATTGGAGACATAGGTCTAGATGGTCTAATAGAAAAATAAATTATACAATTAATGTAATAAAAATAAATACTCTTTAATTGTTATTTAGTGTTGTATATACTACCTAACATAAGCAGCTTGTTGTAGGCCATGTTCAATCATACCCGGATATAATGAGAGTAATGTCAATATTGCTGCACATAATGGTTGCACAGGTGATTGATAAAAAACTATTTTTTTTTCTAACAGAAGTAGTTTAAATAACAGAAGTGCTTTATGGCGAAATTGTAGAATAAAATCCCTTGCACATAATCCTATAAATGTTAATATTGTTTGCATAAAATATTTTTCTATACCGTACATTAAAAATTTTAATATCAAGAAAGTATTTGTTACTACTTTATAGTTACCAACAAAGACTTGTGATGGTATTTGAGTCTCACTACTCATACAAGAATTAAGATGATGGTAAGTGTCTTCTAATAATGACACCTTACTAAAATCACCTTCATCAAAGTATGCATGTGTTATTAAAGCCATTTTTACTTGAATATGACCATATAATGGTAATGTACTTAACACACAAACAGATTTTTGTACAGTGCCCCTTGTTATGTCAGATGTGCGGTTTTTTAACTTCTAAAAATTAATTAGTTGCCATTATTACTGGTGTTCCAGATTTTTAATAAATGTTACACAATTCTACAATTTTTATATATTTTTTATGCATATTAAAAATATATAGTATATATATTTTTTATTGAATTAAAAAATATTCTTTTATATTATTTATAATTAGAAAAGCTAAAGTGGAAACATGCTTTTTATGAGTTATAGTTCAAATAATCTGGTTTTATGCACTGTTTAAGACACCCCCTCCATCTTTGAATACTACCTAGCCACTTGTTTTTCTGAAAAATAAGATTTTATTCGATACCTGATACTTGAATGAAGAATAATTTTTGAAAGTAACACGCCTTTAAGTAATATAATTATACAAGATAACTGATTTTAATATGTAAATGTAAAAAGTAAGACAGTTATGTAATAGGAATAACTATGAGACATTGTACGAGATATTACTGTACATTAAAAGATTCTGTTTTAATATAGGTAAAGAGAAGATAAGTCATATTTAATAATAACACATAAGATTCTTAAATAATTTAGAAATAAAATATTCTTTTCTGAATTTAAAAGTTGAAGAGAATAAATTTTCATATCATACATAGAGGTAGACTAAATGAATACTACAATACATAAAAATCTAACAAAATTACAAAAAAACGAACGTTAGAATAAATATTAAGATGAAAAAGCTGGTTATACAGAAAATAATCTATCTCTTTTTAAAAATACTGTTCTGTATGTAATGTTATCTTTCATGTTAGCACCAAACAAATTATGAATATAAGATATTAACTTTAATGGACACAATCTAGGATACTTCAACATGTTGTTTGATTTTATAAATTAAAAGACAAACTGATATCAGTATATATTTAACTTTTTTGGCTTCATATTGTAAGGTGAATATTGTATAACTATTAATGTTATAAATTTCAGTTGATTTTATAATAATAATATTAATTTATTGTGTCACTTTTCTGCTTTTTATAGATATTACAAAGTTATGTTATGGAAAATGTCCATCCCATTCAAAATAAAGAATGAGTTAAAAACGAGTGGCCAATATCTGTAACTTGAACCATAACTTACTAAAAATATGTTTTCATTTTCAATCTTTAACCTATTAGAAATTATACAAAATCTATCATTTCCTTATCTCTTTAATATTATATACATTATACAGGCTATTTCAATTCAATTGATTCATGCAAATATCATGAAAATTATTAGTTATAGAAAAATGTTTTAGATAAAAGGAGAATAGTTCTGTGGAAAATATTACATTGTAAATGTAACCTGTAAGTGAAGATATTTTAGTCATTCAAAGTTTGTAATCAGTTTTTTAAATGAAATGAAATAACCTGCATTAGTTGAGGTTATTCAAAATCATTTTGTCAATGTAATATATATCAGATAAATTGTTACTAAGCATTTAATTAGGAATACTACATTAGCATATGATAAGTATCAGAACCTAATATTATCAATTTAATTGTAGTATTGACTTCTACATTGAAATTTTACTTTAAAATCGTCACATTTGAAGTGTCAATACTATGGGATAAAAAAATCTTAAGCAAATAATTTTCTGTTCAAATTTCAAGTGATAGTTCTATTCATATGTCCAATAATTTATTTGAAAAATTTTGTAGCATCATAGTACTTATAGATACTTGCATAGGTTGACTAAAATAATAAAAATAATTACATGAAAAAATATTAAACTGAGTATTTTTCATATTATTAATATTGTATAATGAAATAAATGTTAACAAGTTAAACTATAATAAAAGCCTGTACGTTAAAATTATCATTACCTCAACAGGGATTTGTCTAAAACATGAAATACCATATATCGTGCGTTTTGCATCATTCAGACTAGGTAAATGGAAGTAAACTGTATCTTCATCATAATTATGAGATCCATCTGGTAAAGCAAGAGTTGGTAAATATTTCCAGCCTAGTGGACATTCATTTGGAGCACCAGGCACCAAGGGAGGAAATGAATATTCTACCTAACAAATTAAAAATTACTATTCAAAAATATTACAAATTTGAAATTTGTTGTATTATATTTGTATAATAGCATCATTAATAAACATTTATATCAAGTTAATACAAGAGATAAAATGTACATTATCTACACATAAAATTATTATATTTTCCATAATAGTTATAAAGGTATAATATACTTATATTAAAATATTAAGAACCATGATATATATTTTTTATTATATGCAGAGTGTTTCAACATTTTATAACAAAGTTGTGTCAATATATTTGACAAGCAGAAATAAGAAAAAAATATTCGGTGCATATGATCCAGTAGATATAACATTCAGAGTTGTACCGAAAACATGACACATAAGTTTTTAATTTTGTCAATTTGGTATTGTTAAGAATAGCCTATATTTTGAAATGGAATACTAACCCTTTGTAATCCTATATTGAGCTAAACTTATCATTGTATTTTGTTTCAGTCATCAGTTGATTCGAATACAACATAGGAATTTATAACAAATTTTAAGTGCATTTATCCTTATAAAATAATAATTTTATTCATTGTTGTAGAGAATTATTTTTCTTAATTCCTGTTTTATAATATATATGAGATTTCAACATTAAAGTGTAATGATGTTTACTAATGATAACATCAAAGCAATGAGCAATTGACAAAAATATCAGCTAGAATTAATTAGCAATTTTAATTAATTATTCTACATCCAGAAAAAAGAATAAAAATTGTGCAGTTTGCTCTAACTGTAAAGTACTAGGTGGAAAGCAAGAGACTTATTACATATACAAAACATGTGAAAGAAAGTCTTTTATCGTAAATTTATTGTTATATTAGTTAAATACTAAATATTAATCTAACTGTATATTATAAAATACAAATAAAACTAGCAAAATTAATCTGAACTAGTTACAATGAAATATAAAAAATAATTTGATCTACAAAGAGTTTTAATAAGTAAATAATTAATAGATGTTACAATAGTAAACATAATTTACATAAACAAATTAAATAAGTATAGTTGACCTATTCTTCTCTTGTATTATACTATCTTGGTTAGACTATTCATTTTAAAGTAAGAGTATATAATTTATTTTTATTTTTGTCATTACATGTTGCACTTAAACTCATTCAAAAAGTGCTTATTTCAATTATAGATTGTGCTTACAAAAGTAAGTCTGTGATAGTTTCCTTCAAATTTTTAATTTTTATTATAATTTCTTAATAAATTGTCCATTAATTTATGTTTACAGAGTTCTGCTTTTTATATCTACCTGTGAAACATATTGGCACAGCTTGGCTGGAATATTTTGGGACACCTTGTATTCATATATATTTATATACTATATACAGGAAAAACTATTTAAGTGGGAATATCTAAATTTTTCCATTGTTTATGTATATATGAAAACTGTTTACTAGAGCGTATATCATAAGTAACATTTTTTTAAAGTCATTTGTTTGAGATTTCAAGATCATCAATGTTTTCTTCAATGTAATTATACATTTTTTTCTGTAGTTTAATTTTTCAAGTCATTTAATGCATTTTATAAGTATCGGAGAAAGGTGTATAAAAAAATAAATCCTTGATGAAATATTTTAAATGAAAAACAAAGAAAATGGTAGTTTTCTGCTTGCAAAACTTTGGAACAACTCTTAGAAGATTTATAATATGATTTATTTAAAAATAAACAAATATATGGTTCCATTTGAAAAGACATTTATGATTTTAAAATCTCAAAAATATATGACCTTATGAACAATTTTTGATATCATATTTAGCCCTAGAGCAATTTAACTTTGCTCAAATATTCCTTTCATGTACCTATACACAACAGATTATGTGGTATTAATATACACTCTGTATCTTTACTTAATAGAGATATAGATTTTTATATTAGTTTATTTAATTAAACATATTGCCATGGAGCATAAAATTGCTGATTTTTAATTTCCGAAATATTAGAATACATGCATTGTCATTACAATGAATGATATTTTGTTATGAAAGATGTACAATGAAAAACATACATAGAAAAAGGTAGGTTACTAGTTGTATGATAAAATAATAACAGTAACTTACTTGACATCCTTTTTTGTGATGAAATCCAACTACAATCACATGAAGTATTGGTCCAACAGATTCTGCCATATTTTCACAATATATATTAAGTACAATTTATATATGGGGCATTGATTAATTCCCGAATTAATTTATTTCCTTCATTTTAAACAAGTAAAAATATCTCCTTTTTCGAGCAGTCGAACTAACATTCATATGCGTTTTCGATTCACCATGTTAGTTTCATAGCTACCAACTAATGAACTGTTTTGTCTGACGCTATGTTCTAGAGTAGTGCCATGCGTGTTCCCACTAGCGTTTAAGGATCACCGCTACATTGAATTTACGACATAGTAAGCGCAAAAGAAATATCCTAATTGATATGAATACTCACGTTTGAACTGTTCCATTATAATTTTTTCTATTGACCTTTCTACTGTCCCTCGAACGCTAGTGGGAATTACTTAGAGTAGTTCGTTTTGGGTGCTTACGTGCTTATAAACATTGTTTACACTGTTCGTTTAGCGCTATAAATGTTTACAAGAACAGTAGTGACGTCACTGTGACATATTCGTTCTCACAAATGCTTATTTCATTGAAATAGAACCCTAACGTGTAAGTTCTTATAAACATTCTTCCAGGCTTAAATTTAAATATATAATCATGGAAGCTGTAATGTTAATATATCTTTCATACTCATATAAGTGAATACGGATGAACAAAAACATCTTTCTCTTTTATTAAAAAAATTAAAAAAAATATCCACATTGAAAACTATTAGATATAAATGAAGACGCGAAGGAGGTACAGAGAAACTATAGCTGTTTGTCAAATTTTTGATTATTTCTGACGGATGTTGATTGTTTAGGAAAAAAGAAATAGCACAAAATATTTCATTATGAATTTTTTATTTTTTATTATGAAAATTAAAGTTTATTAATATAAAATACTTATTATATTTTTCAAAATACATATGTAAAATAAAAAACATATTTTGATGCATTTTACATTAGTAAATTGTTATAAATCGTATCTCTTTTTATATGATCTGCACTACCTGTCCTTTAATCATTAAAGCTTCAAAATAAACGTCTGTATATACTCGAGCAAATATGAGTATTTAAAAGTCAAACCAAACGGCTTTAAATAGTACACTGTGTCATAGATACTTGTCGTGTATGTGTTAAACTTACAAAATCTTGAATACTGTTGAGTGATTGACAAAACAGATTCTTATGTTGAAGACACTTATCGTGTATGTTTTTATGTACCAGAATTTATTCCAAAAATGCAATGATATATATTTAGTAAACAATAGTTTAATCCTTGAAATCAGTAATCTATTATAAATTTTAAATATCCTAGAACTGTAAATAAAGTATTGTTCTTATTTGATGTGCACTCATGTTTATGTTGAATGATCCAATTTTATTTTCAAAACACAGTACACGCCATCTAGAGTTTTAGCTACGCGACAAGTAGAAACTTGTCAAGAAGGGGAAGAAGGTACATTGACGTGTCGCATTCTCCTCAAACAGAAATATTAATGGTTTCTGGGTTCATTGCTGCGCGATATAGATGCGTAGAAGTATTTATTTAGAGAATATCAGTCGCAGTCACGTGATTCTGTTAATCTGTGATCATCTTCAAGTGGAACAGACAATAGATTTATAATTTGTGTTAATAAATGTTAACGAAAAGGCTCTATAACATTATTCGTTGGAATGCAATAGCTGCGTAATCAAGAACCCGACGCTATTTCATAATATTGTATGTAAGCTGAATATGAGTACTACTTTCTATGGATGCAAAACTGTAACTGTCATTAAATGTAGCTATCTAAAAACAGACAATTTTATCTGTTTAAAATGATTGAATACAGCGTGTTACTGGATAAATAATTCCATCAGGCAGGTGGTGATTCTACGTGTGAAAATAAGTCGAAAAAAAAGAATAAAATTTTTCCGTTTGAAGCTTCATTTGTGAGAAAAGCGAGTTTGAAAATTATAGCATGACCATCTTCGTTTATACTTTCATATTCGTTATCCTCCGTAATATTTACATTACTTCGGCTACTGACTACTGTATCGTCAGTCCGTTTGTATTGGTCGAATTGTGACAGATCTCGCTATAGCGATCACAAATAGTTTGATGCTCGTAACGGGAGTGCGTCTGTAGCAACTAAGTATTACCCGATAATAATAAAAAAATGTATTATCTAAAAATTTTCAAACTCGTTGGCTAAGTATTACCTAATAATAACAAACGTATTATTTAAACATTTTCAAACTCGAATTTCTCGTAAACGAAGCTTCAAACGGAAAAATTTCTTTTTTTCGACTTATTTTCGCACATAGAATTACCACCTGCCCGATGGTAACACTCTGTATATAAAAATTGTGATTTTTTCGAATTCATCGTTATTATTACATTAAAGAAAATATATCTAAACGAAATTAATAAGTACTTCAAAATTATTAATTTCAGTTTTTGTTTTTATTCTGTCGATTCAGACTACATTCAATATCAAGGGGCGGTATCGGATTCTCGTGTTTTTATGTTTAATTAAATTATTGTTACATTAACAAAGACAAACGCAAATGAAATTAATATTACTTAAAATAATGTATTGTAGTATGTATAATTCTTAATAAATGAATATATATTATAATACATTACAATCTAAGAAATTAATTTTTCTAGATCGTAGATACTTTATGTAATACTTACTACTGCTTATCTTCAGTTTTATTGAAGAAAAAATGATTTTTGCATTTTTTATTTCGTAATATTTAAAATCATTATCGTTAATCGAAATTTACACAAGCGTTATTATTTGATTTATTTTATATTTTATTAATAAAAGTAAGTAAAAATACTAGAACAAAAAAAAGTTTGAACACATTCTGATAAAACTAAGAGTAAATTATTTTTACAAGATTAAAATGTATATAAATTTAAAAATTACGTAATATTTTTATAGACTATTTATGAACTACAGAAAACTAAAATTAATAAGAAAAAATGACTTGCCAAAATATATAACAGATTGATATAAGAGAAATCTTTTATTGTACAATTTGTTTCAAAGACTTGAGTAGCACATACAAGTGTAGAAAGTAAAATAGTTTCCCACTTCATATTATACTGTAATTCAAATATTTTATCTTAACGTGTTCCCTGCACGACGATTGTAGATACTAATTTTTTAATAAAAGTTTTTTAAAATATGACAAACATCAACAAAACATAGCATCATATTGGTAAGAAACATTACCATTTCTATAGTGACTCATCTTTGCCGATTTATAGCCTTGATCCTTTTGTAAGTACGGTCTATGTAAAGCACTGCCTATAGGGCATAGCACTTACTATGCTCCATTCAAAATGACAGGAGCAGAATGCTTGTATTTGGTCAGAAACATTAAGCTGTTTCCTGCCATCAGCCTCATAGCCGCCTCTCTTCCCCGTGCCAAGAAGAAGGAAGAAGAGGAAAAAGATGGGTGAAAAGTGTTGATCCCTGAAAGACGCGCTACCTGCGTACATTAAACCCCCGTGTTCCATCTGGTCCAATAGGCATACGAAGAATATTATTTGGTAGACCACTACCACTTGGAGTTATTGACTTTGGTTGAATTCTACTTATTTCTTGTTCTAATTTTTCTTCTGGACTTTTTTCTTCGCCTAAAATTCTTTTTCTTGCTTCTGCATATTCTTGTTCCCTCTATAAATATTGTTTATTATATAGTATGTTTTCATTTTCATTACACAACATTAAATTTGTACCTGTTTCAAAGTTTTTATAGGTTGTTTTGGTTTATCTCCATTTACTAATGGTCCATCACCACTACCTTGTGAATCTCTTGTAGGTCTTTTTAATATTTTTACTGTTGGTTTTGGAGGTACATATTGAGATCTCATACCATCTTCACCCAGTATTATCATTCGTGTATTTGTACTGTGATTAGTTTTGAAGCTAAAACATATAATCACAAGATATTGTAGTAGAGAAATATTTTAATAACTATGATATGTATAATGAAGTAAAAAATTAATTTAGACCAATGTATAATTGGCTCAGGTTTATGAACACGGCAATATTAATTTGTAAATTAGTTTAATATAGATATCAATTAATTTTAATTATTCATGTCTTAGACAAATCTAAATAAATTAAGTTGCATTTTAAATTTATATTTTATACATATTTTTTCTTTAATTAATTGTATTATTTTCTTATTTAGATTAAATTATTCTCTGTTATTTCGTCAATCATTCAAATTCTTTTTTATATTTTCTTTAAATTAAAGTAAACCATTAGAAAGTTAATCTTTTTGAACTTACCTAGAAGATTCTATTTCTTCCAATGCTTCTACCGCATTTATCTGGAGGGCATCCAACTTTTTGTCAAGAGCCTAAAATCGATTGTAGTTCTAATATTACATTATCTTAATACAATAAAATGTCATACCACGATGCACATATGTCATTTTCAATCATAATTTTCATATAATTCTTCCAAATTTCCAATAACTAGTCACTTTTTATCCTTAAACACGTTAAAACATTATATTTTAATAATATAATACTTAGTAGTTCAAATTAAAAAATTCAACGTGTTTAGCAATATACGCTTATTTAATAAAAGAGAAAATACAAAGTGCGGAAAACTCTTACAATGATATTCTGCAGTTAAAAAATATTACAGTGTTCTATAATAAATAATTTTTTTTTTTTGTCGCAATAGAAAGGGAACCTTATGGAAAGCAATGTACATACTTTCTTATTACCACTACTATCAATAGTCACATGGATACCTACCTATGTAATATAAGAATATAAGACATATATAATCATTCATAAGACAAGAATCTAAGAATCCAAGAATAATTAAGTATAAGCATTTTCTTGTACCAATTATATATAATATTATTTTATTGCACAGAAATGTTTTGCTTTATTGTGTATGAATATTCGTAAAAACTAACACTTTAAAAATCTCCTTCGTGATACAGGTTAACACAATTATTCCTTTATTGATACCATTTTAAATAACACTACCTTAAATAAACTAAAAAAGTAACTTACCCCTGATTCCTCAATTTCTTCCCAGCTCTCAAGAACGTCGTCCATGGTTGACATTCCGTGATTTATGTATTAATTTCTAATTTTTACGTATTACTGCGAGAAATTTAACAATACAGCCTTAGCATGAACTACCGAGGAAAGTATAGGCGAGTAGAAGACTAGTATACACGTACCTCTAGGTAAAAAAAGTCAAAATAATTGTGCTTATATCATGTTAGCCAAATAAAGGAACTAAAAATGTCCTAGATAAATTTTTGTTGGTGTTACTTTCAAAATAAAATAAAATTTTTCGTAATAGCGCATTATATTTTTATGAAATTTATGGAAACTTACAAAGTAATGCATAAAAGTTTCTGACGAAATATATCTTTTACTTTTCGTTCCGAAAGCAAAAGTTGAACGAATTTTTACTAATAATGAGTATAAAGGTGTGACAGATTAAAAGGAAATTACATAACAAATAAACGCTGTTGATTATATCTCATGTACTTATTTACAAGATTACTGAACGAATACCTTCAAAAGTTTCTGACCACTTCTGTTTCATGATCTATATAAAATCTCTTATTATATCTGTGTTCTTTTGATTTCGTGGATTCTTGCCAGTTAAGGGGAAAGTCACTAGTTTTCGTTACCCATTCTCTTTCTCGGCACGCATCTTGGCTCTCGCGCCAAGGTACTTGACGGCTGCGCGACAAACATGCGCAGATCATTATGTCACTAAACGCATGACAGGACGACTTTCACCCTCAAATAATTATCTGTTACTACTACTGTTAAAAGGTCTACTTGAATTATTATTTTCAAGATACTATAATGGTGTTTACATAATATTTGAGTAAAAAAATTAATTCTACCTTAAAACAGTGAAAGTAACAGATTCTTATCTTAAAAACGAACCCAACGACTAGTAGTAACAACAAAACAACGTAGCGAACTCACGCGTTTGCTGCCCTATCCCGATCAAATAAACATTTATAGGTATGAGTTTTGAGGTAAAGTGACATCATTGTTGTTCTTGTAAGTGCTCATAGCGACAAAGTCAACCGTGTATGCAATGCTTCTAAATGCTTACAAGTGCATCAGTATTGTACAAACATACGAATTCAATTACTAAAACCATAGAAAATTGTAACAAATTTGTTATACGCTAAGTATGATATCATTTATTAATATTGCTACCATCAATAATAAATTAAGTATAAGATATATAATATAATAAGTCAAATTCAATAGTAAAAGATATACATTCAATAGGGAAATTGTTTAAGAAGAGACATATGCAGGATATTTCAAAAAGATGGGACTAACTGAAACATTTAAATACTTCATACGAAGAGAAACCGAAAAATCCTAAATCATTTTGCAATTTGAAGCTTCGTTATAAAAATATTAGTGGTTAAAGTTTTCTAGTATGTCTCGGGAATCGAAATCATCGGAGCCGGTATATAGGCGCTGCTTACATATATTTTAGCCAGCTGATCGTACGATCACCAGCCATGCTTTACACACATGAAAACATTCTAATGCGTAAAATCTTTAACTGCTAATATTTTAATAATAAGACTTTAAATTTCAAAATGATAAATTTTGAATTTTTCGATTTTTCATCTTTTTGAAACATTCTGTACAGTAATAATAATAGTAATAAACATTCAAATAACCCTACAGACCACTAATTCAGTGTGCATATTTTATAAATTGTTGGAAAAACGTTTTAATAAAGAGAGTTATCCTTTTCTAAAAAATCATTTATTTAAATTAAACTCTTTTTAAAGATTGTGCATTTGATTGATAATCGTTAGAATTATCTGAATATTTACTTTTACAATCGCGGTGACTAAAATGTTAATTTAATTTAGATGAATAATAATAACTGTAATATTGTGAAAATTTCACACAAATGTAAGGTGAATGAACTTTTCTAATCAGTGGATTAAGTGATTGTGTGTGCGGTTTTATTGACATCTAATAAACCTATTTAGTATAAAATGGAACTTTTGTACACCATTAATTGATGACAAATATTAACAAAACATGTGTATACGAAATACAAATGAACAGAATTAATTATTAATTGATAACTAGCGAAAAATAGTAACCAAATGTAATTTTCCGGCCATCTGGAAGATTGACAAGGAAGGTCACTATACGGCCATATTTGTAAGATCAAATGTATGCATGCAGCAGAAAGCTCGCGCACCTCTGATTTGAGGCCCTCTAGATGAAATAATACAGTGATATATTTGTTTGATATATAATAACCTTATGATATTTATAATACATAACAATAATACGTATTATTTTTTTCTATGATTGTATTCTAAACATTCGGTACATTTGTAAAATGATGGAAGTAGACTGGTATGTATGTGCTATTTCTGTTATCAGTATTTTTAAGTGTCAAGAAGTTCAAAAACTCTACATTTTTATATACTTTATAGGATTGCAAAACCTGTAAACCATAGAATTATACGGTTTGCATGTTTAGAAGAAGCAATAGATCATCCTTTAAAACCTGTTACAATTACGGTAAAATATAAATTAATAATATGCATGCAAAGATAGAATTTATTGTATACATCCACTATTCAAAAGCTTAGGTACACCCAGTAGTGAAAAAGGTACCCTCAAATTCTGTATTTGCTTTTGTATTGATAGAAATTGAAAATTACTGGTGGATTATTATTCATTGCTAAATAAAATTTATCAAAACAATTATTCATTATTTGTTACAAATATTTATTATTTGTTTTTGTAAGGATCTTTATACGTTATTTTTATTACAGTATTCATTTTCCTTGTGTTATTATTTTACATAATTTTAGTGTTCTCTTATTCCTTGTTCATATAACCTTTCTTGCTGTATGATTTTGTATTTATTTGACTGTAAACTATGTTTTTTAATATCCTTATTTAATTTATTCTCCACTAAGTGATTGACATTAAGGTTTGATAATTATAATACCACCTCTTTCTTTCTGTTTAACATAATTGTTTGCAAGTTATAATATTAAAATTTATATTTTAGAATTTAAACTTTTTTCTTGAAAAGTACCATAAATATGTAGTTGAAATATGAAGTTATAATGGATATATGCAAAGTATGATCTAGGTTGTACTATACTTTTTTTAATTATCTAACAATATCCTTCTTCATTCAAAGTTTCTGTGATGTTCCTTCATTTAAAGTTTCTTTGATGCTATGCTTCATATTCCTTCAAAAAAGAAATTCCCAAATGAGAGCAATTTCATTTTATAAAATCTTTATTAACTGTGCTATTCTGCACATTTAGATTTTCAAATTTTAATGTTCAATTTACCAAATATAATACTTGTTTTTCTAAACTTTTGAATAGTAATATATATTATACTGCTTTATTGTGCTTCTAACAATTTTAACAATTATAAAATATACTTTGGCAGCAATATTTTGATTTGGTGATTGATTATATCAGTGTGAATAGTACTTTATGGAAGTAATATTATTTTAATCTTACCTTGTAAATTACATGATTACAGTTAATTGATGGACGTAGTGGAGTTAAACGTAATGCATTGCAGCATATAAATAGTGCTTCATCAATTGGTACACCAATATCAGTCCATGCAACAATTCCTGGGAATTCTTTAGTAGATCCATTATTAAGTCATTCTTCTCTTGATGGATCAGATCCTCTTTCTCAGTTTGCTCGAGAAGAATTAGATCCTTTATCTAAGATGGCTGCAGATGAGGTTTTTGAATTACATTTATTTAAAATGTCTAATTCATAAGTTTCTAAATTATATTCCATTTATACTACAAAGTATAATCTTTATATTGTAGTGGGATTACTCTTGCAATCTTGCAGTTACTGGCAAGAAATCTAAAGACACTGCAGAAGAATTAGTAGAATCTTGGGTAGCAAGACGTACTAAAATATTAAACAAATATACGACATCAGAAAAGTTGTCAATTCTTACTAGTTTTCTGACAGGTGGCGAGAAAGGTATTATTTTTTTCTCAATAAGTATTAAACAAATAATTAAACAAAATTATGGTTAATGTGAATATATTTATTGTAGTAGTTGTTAAAGTTCAACCAAGTGGTGGTGTAGTTGATAAGGTACGAACAAGATTGGAACAGCTAGATGATTTTGAAGAAGGATCTGTTAGGCAAATGTTAGATTTGTCACAGCAACAATACACTGCAAGAATTGAGCAATTAAATAATGAACTTGTACAAGCATGGCATTCTGATCATAGAGTTAAGGCACTTAAAATAGCAATACAGGTTTCTTTCTCATCTATTTTATGTCATTAATTATACCTAAAAAGGAGTTTAAATTAATACTATATTTTTTCAGTGTGCCAAATTATTAGTGGATACGTCTGTCATGGCTTTCTATCCCAGTAAATTTGTTCTTATCACAGATATTTTAGATATTTTTGGGAAACTTGTGTATGAAAGATTAAAGGTGAAGGCAGAATATTATAAGTTAGTATCACTTTATTAGTATCACACACGCACGCACGCACTCACGTGTGCGCGCACACACACATTCATTTTGTATTATTTTATAGACCTGGAAGTAAAGTGCCTACAAGTTTACGTGATAATTTTACACCAGACATGGTACCTGAGAATGCAAAGGAAACTTGTAGAAATTGGTTTTATAAAATTGCATCAATAAGAGAATTAGTTCCACGTCTTTATGTAGAGATGGCGATAATAAAATCTTACAGTTTTTTAACAACAAGGTAAGATACTAAAATATATTTATTCATAAATACTTCACTTTTATTTATAAATAATTGCACTATTATAAAATGCTTGCCAAATTCTTTTAACGAATTGTGTATTCTTTTTATTTGCTTCTTTAAGAAAAAAGGATTTGTTTAAAAATATTATGCAACAATTAATTTTTATTATTGTTAATGATTATGTTCATTAACACATACACGCGAGTACATAATACACAATAGACTTATATAATGTTAGTATTAATTAGGGGCTTTTGATTTTCAGTGAATTTAATAAAGCATTACTGCGAATAACTCAAATGATACGAGGAATTGGAAATCCTCTTATAGCTATATATGCTAGATGTTACTTGTGCAGAGTAGGATTAGCTTTAAACAAAACGTCTGATTTCGAATTTGTAAGAGAAAATTTTTATGATTTTCTCTTTACATATCAGCAATTATTTGGTCACTTTGTAAAAGAAGAATTGATTAAACAAAACATGTCTTTACATTCTTATTTAAGTCTGTATTCACCAGCTTTAGATTGGATTTTGCAAATTTTGGTAGCCACAACTTCTGAAAATCAGTTGGAGGATGTGCTTTCTCAATGTAAAACACAAACAAATAGGTGATTATATTACTGTATTCCATATTGGTATGTTTTATAGGATAAATTGTTATTGAACTATATTTCTCTTTCAGTTCTTTATTATTAAATAGTGTTTTAACAGCATTTAAGCCATCATATATTGCTTCACGCGCATTAGAGTTTGTAAATTTGATAATTGCAATTGAAGATGACGGTAATTATAATACATAATTTATTAGTAGATTAAGACTTGTAATTAATATATTTTTGTATGATTTTATGTTAATAATTTTTTAGGTTACCCACAATATCTTTTATATCGAAGTTTAGGTGAATGCTTAGTACAAGAACCTCCTCCAAAAGAAGATTGTCAATCAATTCTTAATATAACTTGGAAATACATAACAGATTTAACAAGTCCTTCCAAATTTATGCATTGTGTTGAAATATGGATTCAATTTACAGCAATTCATTTTTCTGTAAGTATAATTATTATTCTTTTTCAGAGGGTATTTGTTTCTTATCATTCTTATGTTGTAGGTAAATGAACTAAATGCATTTTTCGGAAAAATAATTGATCGACTTAATCCAAACAAAAATTTTGAACTTTATTATCCACAGTTACAAAAGATCATTGAAAAAATAGTATCTTATAAACAAGATTTTGAATCATTATTTGCTATGGTAATTACTATTTTTTTATTATTTTATATTTTATTTTTCATTTTAAATTATATATACAAAATATTCTAGGAAACCTTTTTCAGGATAATTTCTTACCTTTAATCGATTTGTTCCACAAGGAAAGTATTAAGGTCGAAGTTTGTAAAACTATTATAGAAGGTTTAAGTACTCAAGGCGGTTCTATTACCGATCCTATTATTATAAATGCTCTCATGTTTATCGCTAGAATAATGCACGATTCCGTTAGGTAAAGGTAACTTTCTTGTTTTGCAAATATGTATTTGTTGTCTCATAATAAGCCAATAATTTCAGTGCTTTAACCGTTGAAGATGAAAAGCGACAAATTGGTCAACTTATATGTGGTCTAGTACAACGTGTTGACTATGATCGCGATTTTGAGAAACAACTTAATTTTTACGTTGAAGCTAGAGCAGCTTTTCCTAATCTCGACAGTGTTCATATACAGCTTATACAGGTAGATAGATAATAATTTATTTGCAATACGAGATAGAAATTTTGTTAGAAAATTGTAAATAATATTTTTCTTATATTTAGTGTGTAAATAGATTGTCAGTTGATACTCGAAAGATTGTTCGTGGACATCACACGAGAAGAACATCAGCATTTGTACGTGCATGCGCTGCATTTTGTTTCATTACCATTCCGTCACTGACATTAGTTCATACGCGACTTCAGTTGTATCTACTGTCAGGTCAAGTTGCACTTTTAAATCAGTGCTTAGGTCAAGGTAACTCTTTACGTTCTTGTACACGCAGGTATTTGTTTTATAATTATAATAAAAGAAACAATATTTTGTTAGCTGATGCATGTTTTAAGGCTGCTTTAAGCTTAGTTCCAGAAATGCCAAAAACAATAGATATAGATGGAAGACAAAAAAGTTCAGAAGCATATTTACTTTCGTATTTGTCGAATTTTTTATCAACTTTGTTGGTTGTACCGGTATGTATTTAAATTAAATTTTCTTTTAAAGTACTTGCAATGTATAAGTAATTTATACAAAGTACAAAGTATTATTAAAAATCGTAACAATCTTATTAGGATAGTCCAGAATATGGTGTTTTGTATTTGTTGAGAGGTTTGCTTAATGCTGTCCAACGTTGTTTCGAGGAAAATGCACTGACGAAATCATATTTGTACTTACGCGTGCTTGATTTGTTGTCAGCAGTAACTCAGGAAAATTATCCATATCATGTTGATAAGGTACTTAAATTAAGGATTAAGATAAGACTATAACTATACAATAATATATTTTGATTTTCTTTACATATGCAGGTTGATTCTAATGATAAGTTGTACGGATCTGATCAAAAATTTATAAGCGAAGTAAACAAAATATGTTCAAAGATGGTAGAAGAGATTTTGTCTCACTTAAAGTATCTTGGATCTATTGATCAATTCGAGAAGCAGGCAGCTCTTGCACTTGAGCTTTTTAATTGTTTTGTTATTAGAGCCGATTTACGTAATCCATTATTAGCACACATGGCTGTGAATCTGTGGAATTTATCTCAACGACGTGGTTTTATAGATTCAAAAGTGAAGGTAAAAAAGAACAACAGAATTGGTACAAATACAAATGAAATTTGTTATGAATAGAATGAAATTTTCTTTCTTCACAGATGAAAACGTTAGCTTATGTGGTAGTCAAGAGTCATCATAAGGAGTATAAACATTTTTTAGATATTTTTAACAAAATGATGAAATAAAATTACGAATAGAATACAACAAATAAACGAACAAAGATTAAAATTCTATGTAATGCGATGGGAAAGAAGTATAAAATATCGACGTATAATTTAAAAGCCTCTTGACAGGAGCTTTCTTCGAAGAGAAATTAATTGTAAATACATTGAATTTCATTTAACTATAGCCGGATATATTGTAGATAAATTAACAAAACAAGTATAATTGGTTTAAGTTTGATCAGTTTGGTACAGAGTATCAGCTTCTTATGCAGCTCTTGAGAGTATATTGGATTATACCGCAAAATATCGACAAATTTTTTACGTAAATATAAATAATATTTATACTTTAATTATTGTGTATACTAACTTGTTCTGTGATACAATAAACGTGCTATATAAAAATAAGTTTTAATGGAAGACATTTAATGGAAGACTTTTAATGGCAGACTTTTGGTTTTGAATGTCATGAGAAATGTACTTCAGAAGATAATATATCTACATATATCATTATTTTTTTAAGGCTGATCGAAGCGCGTCTAAAAATATATTCGCGTGATTTTCTGTAAACGTTAAGGCGGGTCTTAATCTTACCGCTGCTGTTCCACAACCACCAGTTTGGATTCCTATTCAACAAGGCGCGTTAATAATTTAAATGTTTTGAAATATTTGCCATCTCTTCGATAAGAGTAGTGAATATTACCTTTGGTTAAGAGTTTCTTTATGATTGTGTCTCGTAGTTCAGGCGAAGCACAGTTAAACGCAATGAATGTTCCACGACCTCGAACTGAATTGATTATAGTAGAAAATTCTTTTTCTAAATTCGTCAGTTGCTTTAACGTGTAATCCCCGACGCGTGTAACTCTCTCCAACAGATTTTCGTTTCTTATTGTTTCTAAAACTGCTTCGAGCAATATTATTTTACTAGGATCTCCCATCCAAGTATTAAATACACGATACGATTGCTTGGGTCTGCAACGATACATCGTCACGCTTAGTATATTAATTAAAAACCATATCTATTTTTAAATAATTCACTGTTGCGATAACTCACTTCAAAGATTCGGCGTGATAATAACCACCCAATTGCATCTTCTTACTGAAAGTCACTAAGTCCGGAGGAGATTCTAAATTGAAATGCTCATGGCACCACATTTTTCCGGTTGGGCCACCACCTGTTTGCACCTCGTCGATCAACAAAGCTGCTCCGTGCTAAAATGGCAAAAAGAAAGTAATTAAAATGCAACATTTCAAGAAATAATAACACAAGGTTTCAATTACTGTGTACCTTTTTCGTTATGCGTCGCAATTCTTGGAAAAATTCCGGGGAAGCGTGATTGTCACCCCCTTCCGCTTGAATCGGTTCCACTATCACACCGGCAACTGGAATTTTCTTCTCAGTTTTGTACTTCTCGAATAATTCTTCGATCTAGTGAAACAATGTTACAAAACAACATTCTGTAATCGAACACGATAATGTAAAATACGGTACACAAGATAAGTCGATCAACGTGTATCGTTACATTCAACAGTGAGTACATACTTCGGCCAGGCAACGCTGATCTTCCTTCTGATTCTCTCGTACATTTTCATTCAAGGGGTATTTGTACACAGGAAACGGGGCAATAGGCCAATCAAAGGCCGGAATATCTATCTTATGAATGTATTTGCTGTGCGTTGTCGAGAGCGATCCCAATGTTCTCCCGTGAAACGCGCCTGTTAACAAATATTAATGTTATCGTTTTAATTCGACACGTAACGTGTCGTGTACAGCGATTATATATAATTAATTATACTTTTTGCTCTCTGTTTATCGATTATACTTAATTACCTTTGAACGAAAGTATGGAAAATCGTGGCGTGCCGGGAACCTGATTCACCATACAAGTTTCCATTTCTTCTTTTGTGAAGGATGCACCGTGTCTCTGATTCTCAGCGTACCAAATAAAAATGTTTTTGAAAGCATTCTCGTTAGAGCAAGAGCCGCACATCATAGTCGTGATACAGGATAATCCTGGAGGAGCAACCTGAACATATATTAAGCGATATTATAAAAATTATTTTATCGTTAGGTCCAGTATGCATTATAAAATTCTAAATAAATAGAAGGAGTAATACCACTATTATACAGATGATAGTGTACACAGATTTTTTAAAAGTCGTGTGTCCGCGATAATCGCGTTACTCACCCCTTTTTGTAGCAAAATCTTTTTCAATCTGTTTGGCCAGTCCTTTCCGGGAAAGACGCCTAATGCAGGTCTGTTTGCTATGATTCTCTATCGACGAAATGAAATAAACTTTTATTTTGTGCGATATAATAAAATATTTGGTCGTTATGCGACTACTATGATCCACATTACGATAATAAAACTAGAAATTTATATCGTGTGCGTTATTCTTATTTTTTCGTTTTAGATTACTATCTTTTTATAGATACAACATCGACACGAAATTGTACAAAGAAAATTGCTTAGTCGTCCTTTTTCTTGGAAATTGGAGTTTCTTTCGCAAGATGTTTCGAATAAATTATTTATAAAAAAAAAAGATAAAACAAGAATTTGTAAGGTATTTCGTTTACCTGATTAACAGGATCGGCAAGGGCTCTTAGCATAGCTGGATGGTTATAGCCTAAGGGCATCGACGAAATTTGCATATAAACATCGAGTAGAGCGTTCCCATCGACATCCATTATGTAGTTACCTGTTGATTTTTCGTAATCCGCGAAGAATTGTACGGAAGAGGCTTGCTAGAGTCATTAATTTTAACACGCGTTTAGGGGAAATCAAGTCATATAAATTAATACCAAACTCGTTTCAACAAGCGTGTATAAATACTTTTATGCCATTACATAATTCAATGGGCACATTTATCACGACGCTTTGATATCATAAATAAAATTAAATAAAATATTTTAGAAAATAGTAATGTTCGAGAGTCACGTAAACACAGTTACGCGAGGGATACTTCTTATTTACATATTAAATCGAGCAAGAAAAGATAGAAAGATTTAAGAAAGAAATCTAAAAAAAAAATAAATTAAAAAAGATAAATGAAAAAAATCTATAAGAGATTTTTAATCAGTAACAATCAGTTACGATCAATAAGTACGTCCTCAATACATATATCGATTTAGCAAACAGAAGCGACTCAATCTGTTCGTTGTACAAATAGAAACAATAAATTGCATTGGAAGTAATACGACACATTTGTAATCTTGACGTACTTGCATCGCATTGAGGTCCCGTAACAAATTACGTGATTGAGGGCCTGGTATTTCTGTCGTGACTACTGGCTTTTTTGGTTCCTCCGATAAAAATCCAGTTATGCATCTTTTCCACGATGTTGCGTTTCCTATTCAAAATCAATAGAGGTTACCTTCTCAGTTTCAACGCGAATTGCACTTAAATAGATGCGATTCGTTTATTCTATTCGTTCATTCAATTTTCAATTGGATCGAGCATCAAAATCCCGTTATGTACGGTATTTATCATACTTAACCTCCGTGAAAAGTATGGATTCGTGTTCTATTTCCTCGATGTATAATTAAGAAAATAATGAAATTTTTATTGCCATCGAGAGTTTTCAAAATGAAAAAGTTAAGAGACATAGTTGGTATTAAAGTGTTCGTCGCCGATTTTTTCTACAGATATTAGATTCTAGATACGACATTTCAATCTCGAAAGCATTCGTTAACGTATTATTGCGTATATCGTCGACTTTAATCACGTTACTCGACCCTCGTGTTCAATAGACCGAACATTTAGTTTCATTGATGTCAGTTAAGGATAATTGGTTGACACACTGACGCACTTTCACACGACTTATACCCGTCACATTATATCAAGGAATATTTAATTGATCTGCTTTCTATCACATTTCTATGTATTAATGTAAATCGTTCTTCTACGAATCCAGTGTCTGTGGTACATTAATTGCAATCTACCAATAGTTTTGTCGTGCTTATCGAAAACGACAATAAACATACATTGTATGCAACTTTAAATCCGTAATAAAATGTTGAATGTTAAAATGTCAATGTTAATCGTTGTCATAAATATTACATTTGCGATAAGATTTAATCTAAATATACTCTTATATATAATCTTATTATTAACGTAATCTTTTAACTGTTACACTGTAAATACACAAACTATTACATAGATATCTCGTATCATGTTTATTCTCTTCATTGGATTAAGCTTTAATAGTAGATCAGTTAATTCCTGTTTTTTTTTAAAGCTAGAATAGTACACCATTAATTAATTTTTCTATGTTGTTTTATTAAGCGAATGAGCTTAAGTAATTGGATCATAATTGAAATTTGAAGACAGATTTCTGAAAAGCAGAAGTGTAATTAAACTTTGAGTTTATTTCTGGACACGCAAGGTCAATAAACAAGTTTTTAACTCCGTGAAGTCAAATATACGTGTGTAGTCATTTACAATTTATTGAAGTGTACGATATTTAAGATTTTGATAAGATGGGTGCTGAAGTATATGCACACAAATTTAGATATGGTATAATAGAAACATAAAAGTCGTAACGTGGTTATGTTGCAATGTTTGTTTCGAACGAACGAATTTATTTTTGATCTTCCGTTCGTTTCACTTATCTCGAAAGATGAGCCGAAATAAATTTTCCACATCGATAATTTTTCACCTAGGTTACGAGACAAGTTTTTACGACGAAATAGAAAAAATTATCAGCATACCATAATATAAAATACAGTTATTTTCGTACGATAGAATTTGAATGATAGTTGTAACAAAAATAATATTTCGATCGGCATTCAAGTTCTAAAAATATTCTCGATTTTCATGCGTAAAATTGGAGGGAAATTTTAAAAGAGTCATTTGACACAAACTGTTTGAAATTTTTAACAGAAATTGAAATTGCAGTTTCTGAAATATTTCTTGATTTCACGTATTACCAATTTAATCAAATAGAGTGATACGAAATTCATATTCAACGCAAAGTTCTTTAACGATCGTTGCTCGAATTGCACAAAAATTGTGTATTTGGACAGAAAGTGATACGTATAAACGTCGAAAATGAGGTTTATAGAAGAAACCGAGTTATCGATTCTCCAGGAGTACCGTGCGCGGTCTGATTTACAATTTCGGTAAATTCTTAGTAACCGCATTGGAATTTTTTATGTAATTTGATACAATGACGAACGAAAGCAAGGAATAGTCCAAAACCATGATACGTACCATTGATGAATTGCCATGACAAGATTCGACCGCACAGAACTGTCTGACACTTGTTGGCGAGCATTTTGTGTTTGTGACAGTAATGTGGTCTCGTCTTCGATTAGATGGACCTTCGCTGTCTTGTTTAATCACCTCTGTGATAAACGTTGTAAGCGAAAGGATAGATACGCACTGGTCACAGATAATGCTTCGATCCTGCCACAGGAATATTCGACCGCTTCCGAGACTGTACGAACCGGTTGACTTCAGCCGTGAATTTTTGACTGAACGTTACACAACCTAACCTTGACTCGTTTAATTTACAAAGCTTTAATATCTTCCTGTTACTTCGACGATTGCTCTTCAAGTGATACTTTCCGATCTCGTTCAGATTAACATCTGTGGATGGACACGTCCAACTATTGATAAAGACTTCGAGTTCCACCTTCCTACAGGGCGCTTTCGTGCGAATACGGCCATGTACGAAGTTTCACGAATATTTAAATCCAATGGCGCGTACATTCTTGTATTTTCTCTGTTGCTTTAGCGGCACTTATCTACACGTGTGATTGCATTACAAATAATTGCTCGCAAGTGAAGTATCTTTGGATTAATGATCGAATCGTTTTATTGGTTCTGAGAAGATAATTTCATAATCTTTTGCTTATCTTTTTTATTTTTCTTATTTCGAGAAAAAATGAACTATTTGATTAACGTGTATTAGTTTAAATACCGTTTACGAGTTTTTATCTTTTTATTAATAATGACTTTGGGTTATTTTGTGTTTCTGTTTCTTTTCCTCTAATACATCGAATAAAATTGTTAAATAAATAATAAATGTATAATAAATTATTTTGTTAATCATTAAATAATAATAATAAGAAATAACATCCATATGGAATAAGAGATTCACTTTCCTTTGCATAGTTCTCATCTGTTTGATTTTAAAACATCATAGTGGCCCGTGTCACGAATAATAATCTACTTGTCGACTATTATAACGAATTCGAAAGTGAAAGTAAAATTTCGATACTTTCCTTAACGCGATATACTATCGCCGAAACTAAACACTACACCATAGAAAGGAATCAAACTCGACAGAGCGATTTGCATCCTTTGCAAAAGCGTTGTGTCAATATTTACATAACCTATTCACTCATTACCATTATTTACCCTGCTACTATCCACTTAATTCTCACCATTCTTTCAACAAGAGTGTATTTCATTTAAGTTAACGATACAATTCAAATTCAAAGAAACATCAACACAAGTATTATCTTTAGTTAGTCAATTATATTCAACATTCTTCCTATTAGATTGTTACTTTGAAAACGACAAATTAAGCAGTAGCAACCTTCAAAAGATAAAAAAATCTCTATATTCTTTGCGAATTGTAAAGATGTCACTAACAATACTGCAAACTGTTAGATTTCGATCTTAATTTTCTATCGATGTTGGTAACGATTTAGTATACATAGTATACGATTCCTCGATAGAAATTAGGTATCGATCTTTTTATTTCTCGAATCGATAATGATTTTGTAACGGTTTTCGGTCGCTCTTGGCTCGGTGTTGGTTAAAATGTTTTCTCAACGTTTTGAATTCGGTGACGCGAGTTCCAAAATTTTTCCATATTTCGAGGGAGGAGTGGGGGAGGGGTAGCTTTTCAGTTTCGAGGAAAGTTGGACTCGTTCGAGGTTTTCTTTCGCGGCAGTTCGTTTCGGTATGCGCATCGTCCTAATGTGGCGGTAAACCACGCCTTTAGTCCTTTGCTCTCGGACATTGGGTAGGTAGTGGTAGTCAAGTTTTTCGGCAGTGGCGAGCCGTACCTGTGTCGCGTGAGTATTATTCGTTCGCGCCAACGCATTCGAGTCGGTTCGCTCGATCGGGCGGCATCGCGGGCACCTATAGCGTGCCGATTTTCGTCGGTCCTTAAATCTAGCATTGCAACAAATTTGATTATCGATCGACGCATTTCGTCTCGATCAGAACTCTCGCCCCGAGTATATACGAAAGGGAAAGGGCGCACTTTACGAATTCGAATTCTTCCTAAATTTGGTAAACGGGTGACCCAGACAGTTTTCACCTACATAATCAGCCACCGACATTAGGACCCCGATCACGTGCCCACCGGTAAGTAGTCTGCCATTCTAGCAGCGCCTATTACGGGTTATTTATTAACTTACGATACATATGCGTCGTGTCACAGGAAGAAGACCTGTTGACACAAATTTCAGGGAAATCTTGTCGAGACTTTTCAATTTTACGGTCAAATAAATGCGTATTGGTTAAAATCGAGCGACAAAGTCGAACGTAAATAGATCGGGATGTTAATAAATACCTATTTCGAAAATGTATATTCGATTTGTCGAAAGTATATTTTTATCTTTTTTCGTGGCCAAGGGAATATTTGCAATTATATTCGCTATTATTAAAAACAAATATCCGGATCTGATTATTCTATTTTTACGATTCTCTCGATCCGAGTCCTTGGGAGAATGTTATTACTTATGCACGGGACATACTTTGTCTTGAGACTGCTTTTCTTATCTCCCGGTTTTTTGCTATTTTACTGTCGTTTCGATATTTCGTCTCCATTGGAACTAGCCTAATTTGGACGCAATAAAAATATATTTGTCTTGTCGGTCGACCTTCGAATACGTGCTAAGTTATTATTCAGGGTGGTTTTTGTAAAATGATTTTAAAACTTAAGGGTTTATTAAAGAACTATTGATAAATGTTGCTATATTATAGGATCTCGCTTAAAAGGTACTTTATTTGAATATTCGTGGAGATTTAAAAAATTTGTTTTTTTTGTTGTTAATAGAAATTACATTCGTTTCTAATGAAAGCAGATACAGTATAAAGAGGTGAGTTTAAACGCGTTGTAAAATTTTATTGAAAGACTAAGAATGAAACACTCGCAAAGTGAACTATTTTTCGTTTTGCAACGCCCGAATAGTTTGCGTTTCTGTTTGAAAAATAATCCGCTAGTTTGCGCTGTTTCCTAAATACGATTTTTACGATAATTTTTTAAACAGTTGTTTCTCAACCTATACTTGAAACAAAATTCGATAGAATCGATCGTAAATGAAAAATTTGAAAATAATTTTCATTTACGAAAATTACTTATGTAACGCCGTTTATCAAGTTCAGGATATATTTTTAATAAAATTTCGATTACGTTTCGAAATTCTGCCTCCAATTAAGAACGATTGTCCCAAACTAGTCGATTAGTATACTATTTTCAATTTCTCGAACTTTTCAAACGATCATATCGATTATTTTGTAAAAATCGACCGGTACGTTATGTTCCGGATGCATTTCCTTCGAAGAGTAAGATCGGGATAGGTCTGTGATAGGCTCGTTATTAACATAGCGACGAGACAAAAAATTCAATATTTATTTAATATATTCGTCGACCATGGAATGTGGTATTTATGTTCTTGCAATACTTGTTATTTTGCACAATTCGAAGAGGTCGCGATACAAATACGAAAAGAAACGATTTCGGTACCGTAACATTTACAAGCTACTGTGTTTTATTCGCGCATTCTTTATAGATTACTATTTTCATATTCTCATCATTTCCTGGTATTCAAATGACACGTATACGTACGTGAAGGGCTTAATGTTTTGGTGAACATGTCACTTGCCTCCTCGAAGATGTATTCGTACGTAGTTTCGCGAAAGGATCGCTGCTTTGAGTGATTTCGAATTCTCGAGGTAGAAGCGAGCACTCTTTGTTCGTCGGTACCTTTTATCCGTCATCTATTGTCAATTGAAACACCTGTTCCAAAGACGTTTCGTTCAATACATATTCACAAGTTTTCACAAAGAGCTTCTCGATTTTATTTCGCGTCTATCTTAGGTGGAAACACGCCGTGTTTTGAGATTTTTAGATACGAGTATTAAAGAAAGCATTAATAAGCATAATGTACAATAATATCGCGTTACGTATTTTATTGTCAAGAAGAGATCGAGTTTTGATCGTAACATGTTCAATCGTATTGATATTCGACGAAATGACGTTCAAGAGTAATTGAAGAGTTACGTAGAAATTTTTTAAAATATTTGAACAAATTTATTCGAATTCAATGAGGATTATAGAAAATAAAATTGTCGAGTATACAGTAAGAAACCTAGGTGTACGAGAAATGTAAGATTAAAACAAACGCAAACTTTTAAAAATGTTTGAAGAAATTTACTCACATTCGATTATAATTATAGAAAATGGAAATGATTGATAATAAATTGATCGTTTTGAATATTGGTAGCAAATATTAATATTGGATAAAATGGAGCTCAACAGTGTAGATAATGAATATTAAAAAATGAATAACACGCACGATAATGTACAATAATATCGTGTTAATATTTTATCGTCAAGAAATTTATTCAGATTTATTCAATGAGGATTGTAGAAAATAAAATTGTCGAGTATACAGTAAGTATTAACATTGGAGAAACCGAGGTGTACGAGCAATTTAAGATTAAAACAAACGCAAACTTTTAAAAATGTTTGAAGAAATTTACTCACATTCGGTTATAATTATAGAAAATGGAAATGGTTGGTAATAAATTGATCGTTTTGAATATTGGTAGCAAATATTAATATTGGACAAAATGGGGTTGAACAGTGTAGATAATATAGTCGTTGTTATAACTTGTAAAACGTGCGAATAAATCGAGGCTAAGTGGTGTGTGTGCGAAATAACATCGTCGATACCTGACATGATTCATAACGTGTGCATCCAGATTCCAATCATCAACCTTCACCTTCGGCAATCTTGACGATTTAAGAAGCCAATGTCCCCCTGAAAATCCTTTTAACTCCTTTTCAATGTTATCTCGTGGCTGAGCTACGATTGCTATTAAATTTAGTATACGCGTTCGTATCGCGTTGTACAGTAGTGCATATAGAAATTGCACCGCCTTAAGATTATCACTGTTTTTCGTTTATTTCTCGCACGAGAAATAATTGTCTTCGTTAATTGAAGACGTTAAACATTAATATTGGAGAGACGTCGAACATTAATATCAATATCGGTTAAAGGTGATTTCTATAAGAGAAAAAATAATTTATTACGACGAAACAATTTAGCCTAGTCACCACATTTGCAATATATCCGCTTATTCGACAAATATTGTATTTTTAAGGAACGATACAATTTCTATATCCATCGTCGATCAATTACGGAAAATAGGGGTGGAGAAGAGTTGTTCAAACTTATGGGGAATTCAATTGGAGATATTTAGAATATCGTTCAATAAGATTTTCAATTCTATTCTTTTCTCGAAGTAATTATTAATTGATTGGTTTCAATTAATATGATGCAAAGTATTGTAAAACTGTAGTTTGAATTTTTCCACAAGGAATGTAGATGACAAAATACATTTAATGTAGTATAAATATACTACTACAGTATTATACTAGAACTGTAAGGAAACGTGAAATAAAAGGTAAAATGTTTGTTCTTTGTTTAAAAAGAAAATATAAAATTTAACACACCGCGCGCAAGTGAAGTTAATAGGGCACAAAACAATCTTTTTGAAAAGCGTTTCGTCGATACGTTGAGAGTACATCGAAGAATATTTATAATATTTTTTTCTTGGAAAAATTTTAATCGTATTTTAAAATCAAACATGGACATTCGAATTTAACTCTGCTCGTTGTGCATTATTACACGGTAGACATTGGTTTTTCAAAATAAAAAAAAAAGTTAAAATTTTTAGAAATTAGATTACAGTAAATAGCAAGCTTAAGAATTTTTTGAAAATGTTTATTTTCTTAAAAAATGGCGAGCTATTATGAAGAAAAAAAGAGTTCTGCGAGAAAGGATAAACAGTTTATGTTTTTCCTCGAATAGTATTGGAGATACAAAGAAATTGTCGAGAAAAACAACAAAGAGTATTATTATCCTAACTCGTTTACCCCTGGACCAGGTAATAGACCTTTTACGGTAGATTCAGCTTTTTCAGTGGCAGATCACTTTTGTTTTTGTAACGATTGTCGCGGTTTGAGGTCGACAGCGGTGATCTTCTTTCTTGCAGTAACCTGCGGTGATTGCTCCAATTTTGATACTTAATGTCATCATGATCGGTACTTAATGTCATAAAGATCTTGCCCCATCGTTGAACATGCCGAGTAGCGAGACAAGCTGTAATTTCTACTATAAAGCTGTAATATCTACAATGTCACCACTTGACATTGTTTTATGGAACGAATTTTTAGATGACAGCATTCGTTCAAACTTTCACTACTGTATCATTCAAATTCGCATAATGTTCCAATAAATAATTTTTGCTCGAATATTCGAAAACCGAAGCCACGTAGAATTAATACTTTTATGATACGAAGATAGATTAAAAAAGCAAAATAAATATTGGAGAGTATCACGTAATTGCATGTTATTCATAATAACATGTTTGTACGATCTGTAATGCACTTGAAGAATTGTAAACAAATAAATTCTGTTTAATCTTGAGCTTTACGAATCTTTAAATTGATATTTCTTTTAAAGAATTCACTTTGATGTTTACTGAACATTTCATCGAACGGGATATCCGTGAGTACGCGTGAATTATACTCGCTATATATAGTAAATGTTGGTTGCATGGGAATACGCGTAAATTAAAATCGTTGTGACCTTCTGCTCGCTTTTTGCAACTTTGGCTATACTTCGGTGATCGATTAAGACTGAGTTATTGTATTTGCGAAAAAATTCGTTAATAGTGTTTCTTTCTTACCAAGTACATCATGAGTTCTCGCATTTACGATAACGATGATGCATCCATCTTTCATCGACGATACATGTATACTGAAGGTTCGTTGAAAACGTAATCTTCGTGTCAGAAATTTTACAAAACAGTCAAACATTAAAAAAAACTAACTTATAACAGCTAGAAATAATCTTCTCTCAAAGAAAGAATCGATATCGTATTGTTTCTAAAAAATTACCAAGTACACCTTTCTTACCAAGTACACCATGAATATTCGCATTTACGCTAACGATGATGCATCGATCTTTCATCGACGAAACTTATACGCTCAAGGTTCGTTGAAAACGTAATCTTCGTGTCAGAAATTGTACAAAACAGTCAAACATTTAAAAAAACTAACTTATAACAGCTAGAAATAATCTTTTCTCAAAGAAAGAATCGATATCCTTTTATTTCTAAAAAATTACTTTGATAAAAAAGGTCGATCAATGATTTTCTACTTTTCGATAATTTCTTTTTTTGTTTCATATTGACGTTTCGCGTGATCATTAGTTGAACGAACTCGATACTTCAATCACGGTTCGTTATCGTTCGGAACGGTGTATTATTAGTCACTCGTTGCATAATAATCTTTCGATGCACGTTACAATAAAGCAACGGGAATAAGTCTGAAATAATTTGTTTCATGGTGCAGTCGAGTGTTCTGAATTATTGCGTCATTGTCATGTGTCATAGAGCGTGAAAGATCGAATTACCGTTTCAAATGGAAGACTGTGATCACGACTTCGGATCGCTTGTGTTCAGACACACGATAACTGTTTCGTTTTTCGAGGTGCTGCGATCCAGCAATTAATTTACCGACATTCGAACGGTTCACGTGCGAAGACATTAACATTGGCTCGGTTTAATGTCAATTTTAATGTATGCTAATTTCATTCAATATTTTGACTTCGCTCGCTTCGTGTATACCGCGGAGAACACGGTTCTTATACACGTGAGATTGCGACAAATGGGTGAAAAAGAGAAACGAAAGGGAATTTGATCTTTTTTCTACGTGTTCCTTTTCGTTTCGGCGAGATCGTTATTTATTTTGATGAGATAACCGAATTACCGAAACAAGTTTCTAATCGAATTTCCGGTTAAGTCTGTAATGTATTCGCATAAGATCAAATTGTACAATAACGAGGCGAATATTCGGCAATTGTATCTTAAGCGTCGAAATTCGACACATTTTGAAACAATATTTCAAATTTTGCTACAAGTTGGACATTTTGTTACAATCTTTATTTGGTTCTTATTCTAGACGAATTTAACGTAGATGAATGTTGATAAGTCTTTTGTTATTGATACATATATAGATCATTGGAGTTTAACAACTATGGAGTACATGTTGTTTGTGTAGTTTTAAACATACCTCTTACTTCTGGTCTAAAATTCACGTAATAGTTCTTGCAGTCTACTATATAACAAGCTTAAATCTCACCAGAAATTTAACATTAATGAATAGAAAGGAGCTATCTACAAAAATCTTATACACATGTACTATATAAATTAGTAGTTGAATTAAAATCTGATTGTGGTGTTATGTAATTAATTTCCACCATGCTCGATAAGAAAGAAACTTTAAATTTGTAATTACAGTTTCTCCCTTTACCAGGATCCCTACGTTAAGCAGTACTGTTTATCAGGTACCACAATTTACGTAAGAAATACTCCAAAACATCGAATAATACTCGAAAGAATTCCAAATCCCCATAATAGAACCTACGAGAAGTAAATAGTCACATATTGTCTCGTGCATATTAATAAAACCCAGAATTAATCTGCAAATGGAAAACTACAACAAAACTATAACCAATATGCATGCACGCAACGCCTACGTTCAAGATATAAGGCAGAATATATTCACCCAACCAACGAATTTATACAGACGGATCTAAAAGTTCCGAAGGAAACGGGTTTGCCATGGTAATCGCAGAAACAGAATTCTTCTACACGCGAACGACACTCTCTGTATTCACAAGTGAACTTTTACCAATCAAAAATGTGATAACCCGTATTTACATTGCTAAAGATGACAGTTTCGTAATACTATCAGATTCAAGAAGTGCACTGTTAGCCATTCAAGACCTCCCAAGCTGAGAGCCGCAGCGTTTGACGATGATGCGCAATGCACGCGAGATTCTTACAGAAACATAATTCATCGGGACAGGTCGATTTTTTTAATTCAGGTCACTGCTCGTGTTCCTCGAAATGGAAAAACAGACGAAGTTGCTGAGAGAGCAGCAACGCTATCAAGTTCGACCCAAAAGTTTCAATACCTCCTAGAGATCTAAAAAAATAATATAAGAAAATTAATAACTGAGAAATGGTACCGTAAGTTACACGATTGTAGATATACATAGCAATCGAGGTAAAATTCATGGAAGGTACGACGAGGTGCAGGTGATTTCAATGCAACTCAGAATAGAAGATTCAAATTTTTTTCACTGTCTTTTAAAGTGTTTCACTAGTTCGAGATCCTAAAATTGGGTTTAATTAGAGATGTTTTTTTTGAGAAAGTCTAACTATTCGGAGTAGTCATTTCGAACATAGTACTTATATTAATTCACGTTTTTCGAAGCTATAGAAATATTTTCAAATGCAAATAATTAATTTCGTCGACGTTTTTAGCCGAATTGTTTTTGGTGATTGGTTTAAAAATACGTTCTCTTCTTTATCATTTTGAATATATCGAGATGATTGTTCCTCCTTTTTGCTACTATTCATTATTTTAGTCACCGAGCATAGTTTCACTTGTATATCTGGTAACAGCCAATGCATGATACAATAAGCAGCTTCAGAATCGCTTTTATTGTCGTAATCCGACCTCATTGGCACTATACATACAAGTAGCATCTACTTTATTACGCAAGATTTCGTTCCTATTAACCGCTTCAAGGCCATACTTTTACAATTTATTCACGACGTCTCCCTAATTCGTTTGTTACTTTAGATCAAATGGAACCGGAACTTTACGCTACAATTAATATTACAACCAACATAAGTGCTGTCGTATGTAAATCAGTTTCTTCACCTTGAATTTCAGAATAATCGATATTTCTCATTCCAGATTACGTATACACCACTTTGAGAATTTAGTTACATACATTAAAATTATTACCGACAAACATTTCTTCCTGCGTGTAAAATATTAATTTAAAAAAATATATTCATTTTACGAACGAATAAGAAACATAATTGTTCGATCGTAACTGTTGTTATTCTCTATATTTTACAATTTTATAATTTTTTCTAAGTCTCAAAAAATATGGTATTTTATCAATGCGAGTTTATTTGTCGTTTAAATTCACGCGAACTCGTTAAAAATAAACAGGGCCGATAACATTGCAAATATTGTCTATGCATAAACTCTGTTTTAGGTAACTATGATTACCAGATTTCGGTGCCCGGGTATATTGTCCGTAGTATCCTGTTTTCTGCTGCACGTAAGTAAATTAAAATGATCGTTCACTCGGGCGTCGAATAAACGAAAATAAAGAGAAACATCCCTGTTGTTCAACAATCGTGAAAACCGCGTAAGAAATATTTTTCTTTATCGTTCGTTTGTCCCAGTGTATCGAATGAACTTAAACGTTACGAAAAGATGAATCTTCGAATAAGTAAATTAGGACGAATTGACATTTAATTTTTAGACGCGTGCATTCTCATAATTGACATTTAATTTTTAGACGCGTGCATTCTCATTCTTCCCATTGGTAAGGAAAGTTTACTACGATAACACGTTTTATAGAGGGCTCGTTTAAAATGATTCAACATGCCTGTCAGTTGCGCGATTTACTTTTACGCCATCGTGTTTCGTAACATGGTCGCTTGCCTGTTTATTTTGTTTTAAGTAAAGTACATATTCTTCCCCGCGTGTCTGTCAAACAGAGCAACCGAAATTTCGCGAACGTTTAAACATTCCTTGTAAATCTGTCGGACGTTAATTTACCGAACCATCTTTCACAATCGCAGACAACAGTAGTTTGAATTTCTCGTGTTGCATTCAGTTCGACACGAAAATTTTGTTCAATTCGATCGACTGTCCGATAAATGGTTCTTATGTGCTTGTACATTGACTGTAAACAGTTGTTTAAAAAGCTGTAATATGCTGCAACTTATCAGTCATCTCATTAGTTACGTAATTAATTATTTCCTTCTAACCGAAGTGTACGATTTGTATTTGATATTCGTTTCTCGTCACGTTTGTACGGGAGATGTTTATGGAGTAAGTATGATGTTTAGAAGAATAAAAAGTGATAATTCCGAAGGTTTTAAATCCAATTCACGTAAATGGTCATGGACGTCTCATGGATCCGCCAGCTCGAAATTGCATGTGGCGTTTTGGGTATCCTAATCCTGTGAATTACAACGACAACGAGCTCTATTGTGGCGGGTATGCAGGTGAGTTACTTGATAATGGTAATTATGAAAACGATCACCGTAATTGAAATTATACGTTTACGAAAATCTGGAGCCTTTTTCAAGGATCGATTCCTCGTGTGAAGAGAAATCGAAAAGTCCATCACCATTATGCAATCCGAAGTTTCGTTACCAAGATAGAAGTAGTTAAAGTTTACCGATGTGACTCCCGTACGCGCTATGCATTTATATTCCAGTCAGCTGATTGTACAGTCACGCACACACACACACACACATAAAGGTATGCACTCACACGCGAGAAACACGTGTACATGATATTTACATGCATATAAAATTTTAACTGCTCATATCTCGATAACGAAGCTTTAATTTGCGAAACGGAAAGAAACTATAGTATCGCGAGGAACGTTTACTTATAGATCTCGAGTAAAGATCCCATATGTTTGTTAATATTATATTCAGGATGTTCGAAGACAAATGTCGTTTGAAGTATCACCGAAACTATTTTATAATTATGTAACCAACGATCAAACGTTGACTCTAGTAACAAAAATCATGATCGAGAATTTTACAAAATAAATTTTACAAAATAAATTTCACAAAATAAATTTTAATTTTAATACTGTATCTTAGCGATTGTCGGCAAGTTATTGTAGAGGTATTACTGTTTAGTGCAATGGGTGCAAAATAAAGGCCAATGCGGAATTTGTGGAGATGCTTATCACTTAAACGAGCCAAGACCACACGAAGCAGGTGGTGACTACGCGAAAGGAACCATTGTTAGACACTACACGACCGGTCAGGTGATTTAATTTTATTTCTATCTCTACGATTAATTATGAGACCAATGCAACAAAAACGGGTTTTCTATTCGCGTTGAAAAAATTACTAATCTATCAAACTGCGAATACAATAATCCCCGTTTGTCTCTGTTCCACTCGTTGTCATTTATCCCAGGGGAAAGTACCGATTCTGTTTAAACATCGATCCTTTTTCCTTCGAGCTGAAATCACGACTCATAGGTACCGTCTAACCAGGAGAGTAAACAGGTTATAGTCTGGCCAAGAGAGATCGAGGTTCCAAATGCGCATGCGCCAGTCCCTTCTCCCACCACTTTCCATTCGGTGACTCGAGCGATGGAAATCGTTAATATTTTTTAATTTAAAAACAGTGAGAAGTTCAAGACACTTTGTAACTTTATCAAAGATTACCTTTCACACATTTTTTACCAAATTTGAGCGATGTTCCTCTCGTGAGTGGAGGTCACTTGACTTGTCACTTGACAAGTTACACTTGATTTTGGTACACCTGTGTGAAATAATTTACGGATAAATACCACAAGTATGATAATTTTATCTATCCGGGTTTTCATTCGCTAGGTTGTTAATTTGTTTACTTGCAGACAGAGTGCCTATTAGATTATTCTACAGTTTTCTTATGTTTCATTTGTTCGTGATGTTGTTCACATACACAGGATATTGACGTCGAGATTGAACTAACTGCGAATCATTTGGGGAGATTCGAAATGTATCTCTGTCCTACTAATAATCCAAGGAACGAGGCGACCCAAGAATGCTTCGATAGGTAACAAAACATTGTTTCTACGGTATCGTGTAGATACGTTATTAATACAAGTATGGCGTAATGTATAGTAAATTTTTCGTATTTTTTTATCCTTAAGGTATCCTTTGTACGTATCTGGAACTCGAGATGTTCGGTTTGAGATACCTCTGGACACTGAGAAAAAAGCTATATTTCGGTATAAGGTAACGTTACCACCCTACGTTACCTGTAGTCAATGTGTGATACAATGGAATTATTACACCGGTTGGTATTATTACGTTTATTCGTTCAAATTTGATTATTGCATTCGCGTTCGAGGAGCGTTTGAAAATTTCACGCCTCTCCATCGAAGTAGTATTTAAATCTTAATTACATTGTTCCCACTGTCGCTAAATTCAGAATGAAAATAAAAAAAAAAAAAAACATAGTGCTTCTATCACTAAAAATAGACAACATAGAAAAATAAACACAAATAAATTGTAAATGTCAATGATCGCGTTAGTGTCAAAAATTAGTCGCACTTACCTTGATTTTAAAAATGATCCATCAGCTGGTCTTTTTTCTGCAAGGATGAAAGCGCGTTTCATTACGAAATTGAATTCCAATTCGTACCACACGTCTCCAACTCGCTGACTATAATTCCCTCAAACATCTGGTTATCTTTTGAACTGAAAAAATTGTTGCCTGGACATAAATTTTCATCGAACGAAGGAATCACAGATGCAGCTGAAGGACTGCAAATTATTTTGCTGATCCCGACAAATCGGATTATGAAGAAGGTGTAACGACGTCGTGGTTTTGTAGGGCCAGATACATTAATCTTAAAGGGGATTATACCGAAGCATGAAACGGAAAGAAGAATTGTTTTTTATGAGAGGTCGCGAACTTTTCAAACACCCCTCGTATAATTTCGAGATCTTGAATGTTATACGAGTGACTCGTAGAGAGGGGCGGGGGAGGGGGGACATAAATTTCAACATATAAATAATATAGTAATGCCTCGTTTGTCGTCGCAGAGTTATCTTCAGCACTTCCAGGAACTGCAACCTTCGTGTTACTTACATACGACCCGCGATCGATGATGACTCAACTACCAATACGCGAACAAAACAAGAAAAACAAAGTTTTTATATCGTTGACTTTATCGTTGTAGAATTGCTTTAATTAAATCGACGAGCTTTTTACGATCATAATGATACCAAACGTGATCATATTTTAATCGTTTTGAGTCAGATGGGTAATACGTAACTGACAAAGGACCAGTAAGTACTATGAAATAAATAAGACACTGTACACACTTACGTTTCTATTTTCGATTACAATAATTGATTCAGCCTTGTGTTTGTAGTTTCATAAATGCTATCTGTTACGTTTGTTACTTCGATTATTTGTTACATTCTTTAAATACATTATTCGAACAAATAAATTCTTCTAAAAGTTATCGATCTAACAAATAGATTTTTCACTTCCAATTTTGGTTGCTACTTTTATCTCTTGAGTAGGTATATTTGTACGCGTCGAATATTTTTACAAATAATACGAAAGTTTCATCATAGTTTGATATTTCAAAATTGTGAGTACAATTATCTAACCAGAATTTAATTGCATTTAACTCACTCTAATTTTCAGTGCTTCTCTTGTCCTCGATGTACTTGGAACGGAGTCTCTACGGTTGGAATATCCCTTCGAATTCTGATGAAATTTGGGGGAGTGGATCTAGAGGTCAAATGAATATTTAATTCCGATGTGCATTTATTATGGATAATTAGGATTTCACCTATGAAAGTCTTAAGATTAAATAGCTTGCAAGATGTGCCGACTTAGGGCAAAGAACACCTGCTTCGTGAAGTGAAAGTTCGAGTTACGTGACCCTGATTTTTTCGATTTTATTCCGAATAACTAAATTTTATACGATTTTAAGTGACAAGTATTATAATCCTCGTCCGTAGATCGCTGTTCATAAATATTCAAGTAATACGTGTATCTATTAAGAATTAAGTTGCATCTTGTTAACTTAATATGGAGTTTTTAAGTGTAATATGTATAATAAGTATAAAGGAATAAGAGAATCTCTTTTATTGCATTTCTGGCTGTGAAAGTTAATATAAGAAAGAGTCTATAGTATACAAGGTTTATGTGTTGTACAAGTTAACGCGAAAATATGGGATCGGTAAGGAAGAAAAACGCAAGGTCCTTGTGCAAAGGAAAATCGAAGGTCATGTACCATTTTGTAATCTGTGGCTTTGTTTTCAAGATATAAACAGTTAAAGTTTACTGGTGTGACTTCAGATAAGCGCTATTTATATCCCAGTCAGCTTGAGCGCGTGGCTGCATACATATATATTCACACAAGAAATAGGCGGGGATGTGTTCACACGCGTAAAAATGTAATTTGCATATATCTTGAAAACGAAGCATTATTTAACACGAGTATTTGCATGTTTCGGCATGTCCATTTATTTTGAATACATTATATATATTATTGGTAAATGAACATAAATAAAGATATAGTTAAAATGTTTATAATACTTGTTAGATAATATCGTATGGGAAAAAAGAATGTTTACGAAGCACTATTCTTGTAACTGCTTCAATTTTAAAAATTTTTATGGTTCAAATATTTATGAAAAAATGCAGAGGAACGAATTCTTATACAGAATTTTATTATTCGACCGCCAGATAGAACCGGGTAAATTTCATCAAAATCTTTTAGGGACCAGTGTATAGTACTCAATTCCAAACACATCTATCTCCCTCGTTTAATGTCACGATTCAGTTCCATATCTGCGACAACTCGTGAGGCATTACTCTGAACAGTATTATGTAGGTCGTTACTTATCATTATGTAGAACTTTACAGTCGATTCTAATGTTATTTACTTAAGAGCTCACTCCATTATACATTTCTCATTTTGTACTGGTTAAAATTTAATTGTCTTAATTAATCTTTTACTGTTAAATGTAATTCAAAGGTGAAGAGAAAACAGTGAAACTGTCCATCGAAATTACAAAAAGAAAAGCTTTATGATTTTTCAGAAAAAATCGTTTTATTTCAATTACGATCCTTTGTAAATGTTCGTAGGTAATATGTGGGGTATTTGTGAAAATGGAACCGAGGCTGGAGGCTGTGGTAGACCAGAAACATTCCGAAATTGCGCCGACATTAGCATCGTTACAAGCACCGCTGGTGTGCCGCCACTCTTTGTGCAACAGGATAATCCCTTTTTGCTTTATTACAAAGATTATCGATCTCCAAACAATATATTTCCACTGGTTGTTAGGTGAGTATTCTTTGATTCGAACGGCTCGCTTGAAGAGTGGAGTGAATAGGATTCATTGAGAGTGAACAAGAATTTACAAAGTAGGCAGTATTTCCACAATGTTAGGAATCACTCGTCGTGATTTATCAGGACTCAAAAACGTTTTATCTGATCACTAACTTAGCCTGGATAATTTAATCTCAATATAAAATTCTGATTAATAGATCCTAATGTTGTTTATCAAGATCTTTTTTGTCATCGATTAACAGATCCTAATATTGTTTATCAAGATCTTTTTTGTTATCGATTAACAGATCCTAATATTGTTTATCAAGATCTTTTTTGTTATCGATTAATAGATACTAATGTTGTTTATCAAGATCTTCTCTGTTATCGTCAAACAAATATGGATTAATTGTCAATTAATTCACAAGTGTATCGTAAATTCAATTAAATGATTGTACGGGTAGAAATGATTGTAAAATGATTTAAATTTCAGATCTCAGATTTGCATGCCTACTTCACTTTACCGACGTATACCAGGAATGGGTGATTGGTGTCAAACTAATTGTCTTCGCTATCCACCAAATTGTCCGTCAGCCATCTGCCAATGTCCGTACGTAGTTACACATAATCACATCTCATAATTCTGTATGGTGATTGATTTTTAATTTTTTTAATATATAAATATAATATTCAATATAGAAATATAATTGATTTTTGATATTTTTAAATACTGGAATACCTTAAAAAGTTGTCAAGTATTGGATGCACATCGATCATTTAAATCGATACACAAATAATAAAATATTGTATCTCAAATAATGAAACGATCATTTGTATATTTTTTAACAGGGAAGTATGCGACGCAATTGGAGAAATAGCTGGCAAGGAAGGAGCAAGTGTTTATTGCATGGACAAGTGTCTCGTTTATCCACCTAACTGTCCCCTTCATCGTTGTCGCTGTTACTGAACAAATTAAGGTATATTCGTATAAAAATATCGCACGACAAAAGTGGCACCCATATTCTGTAATTTGATTCTCATATTTAAGTGTCGTTCGAACGAATCTCTCAATTTTCCCAAAATTAATTTTAGTACCATCGTTGTTTTACTTCAATATCATTCCTTTCATTCGCGAGAAAATCCAAATAAAGTCTTCGTATCTGAGCATACATTTCAACTGCTTAACCGTCGCTCTTGAATTAACTCGGTCGTTACACCGTTAAGATAATAAAGTGCAAAATAAATAGTGAAACGTAAAATCTAGGGTAGAAATTTCGTAATATATTTTCGTAACCGTCTTTCCGTGCTTAAAAATGGAAAAACTTGCGTTTTCGTAACTGAAAAGAAAATTTTGCACAGAAGTGGTAACGAAACACTACCTCGATTTAAAAATTTTAATCGTAGAAGACACATGGGAGTAGGATATTGCACGCTAGACGGGAGAAATAGGTGAAACAAGGGAACTGAACACGACGCACAATTTAATGTCACTATAATATTTAATATTAGGACATTCTATCGACAGCTTATAACATTACGCATGTATCACATATTATATATGTAACGAATAACATCTTTTCCTGCTTCTACGTATACGCGGGCTATGCGTGGCGTCTACGCACACGTTGCACTCGTACACGTAAACGCAGCTACGGTTCAATGAGAAATTTTTTCGATACTTTGTCAACTCCTCCCCCATAGCGATCGTGGTGAACTATGCGAGTGCAATATACACCGTGGTGACGAGTATCTCGAATTCTCAATGAAAAAAAAAAACTCGTCACACGTATAGCTTATGTCGGCCTCTAATGACGCGAACAGTACGTCGGCTCTGCTCCGTCGTTATTTCTCGTTAACTATACACTGTTTAATACTTTACAAAACTATGTACACTAAAGCCTTTTTGTACTCTATAACGTGTTGTCTTATCCCTAAACAATAACGTTTCTTTCTTGTTTCTTTCTTTTGCATGTACTTTAATCGCTGATAGCTGGACCGAAGAAAGAATCGACTTGGAAAACCCAACCGCCATCGTTCGTACCGATCAGGGTGGAATCACTCGGTTACGTTGGGTGATGGCTATCGATCGAACCAAGCATATCGCAAATAGTATAGACACCCGGTCAAACAAATTTTATTTCCAATTAAAATTTGCGTAAGATCGTTCGATGCAACGAATTTTCTATGCAATCGTGGCAGAACGAGAAGCATAGATAGGGATGTAGTGGAAACTCGATCGTTCAGGTTCGCGGTGTCTGGGGAGGAAAGAGACGGGTGAAAAAGAGGCTGGTTGCAAAGAGATTGGGAGCTTTCGTTGGAATTCTTCCTCACCCCTATCTCTACGTATAACCAAGTCGATTCGTTCTTCGATCCGACCGTACCGCGTCTTAATTCTCTCGTGTGTTCTTGTATGCATAACAGTAATGAGTCAAGCACCGTGAAAAAAGTTGAAACGCAATAGGCGCATCCCACACACACCTAGCGCAGTTACAAGGTGTCTAATACAAAGATCATTTCCTTTCTTTCCCTTTTCTCGTTTACGTTCTAATTTTATCTAAGCATCTATTCAACAACCATAACTGATTTAGAATACAACGAACCACATATGTCTGGATTTTATCTTTAAGTCGGCTCCACCCTTGTTCCTCGTTGAACCGAGTCGATTCTGTTTTTGTTTCTTCTTCCTCTTTTATCATTGTTTCGCATCTAAACGTTCGGACAGTTCTCTGCTTTTCGAAGTTTCATCGCGTTCGTGTCTCGTCTTTTCCTTTAATTTTCATCGATTTGCTTTCGTTTGTTTCTGGAGAATCGCGAAGAATGTACGAGAAAGAAAATACACACAATTTTCGTCCCAAGGGCGTCCAAGTTTTGGAAACCGTCGCCGCGAAAGTGCGTTTCGAAATTTTCCTTTTTTTTTTCCGTTGAAGCGATCGTAGCTCTTCCATTCGTTCGTTAAACAATGAATACGTCGATTCGATACAAATTAACGATTACGATACAAATTTTGATTTCCACTTTACAAATTTTTTGTTCGTTTATCGATCCCTTACGATTAATACTTGCGTTCAGGGTGGTCGTTCGAGCCACGTTTACAAACCGATTTTCGTATTCGAGTCAATCGAAGTAACATTTTCCCGACGAAAGTAGGTTTCAAGATAAATGATCGCGCGATAAAAGCTGCTATACTGTGACCGAGTCAACGAGAGAATCGACTTTGTTGGTGGTAGTTTCGTCATTTGTTCGATAATGTTCAATTCGTCTTCTCGAGTGTTATCTCGTCGAGATGGATCTTAAGTGTCGAATTCGTTAATAAATCAGTTCGATCCTAATGAAAGTGCGAGAGAAAAGTTTTCATACGAGCAATCAATGAAATCAAATATTATACATAATTTGTTAAACGTAACTCGAGGTACTTTTTGTTCGTTATATTTCTTATTGTTGTTCTACGATTGCAAAAGGTCTTTGTGAAACTTTCTCCATCGATTGCGAGAATTCTCTCGTTGACTCCGTCATAGGTGACAGTCGACTTAAACCTTATAATTTCTTAATTGTAACGGTAATTCGCTAGATACATACATAACTTTTAGCGCGCACATCAAAGCAACCTGCCAATGGATTATCCAATACGAAATGCAGATAAAATATCACGGGACACACGGGATCGCTGATATCTTGAATCGGTTACCTTCTCCCCCATAAACGACTAGACCTTAGTAGTTGTCTTTCGAAAATCTTTCGTTAGGAGCCTTGTTGCGTGGATTCTTTTGTTGGGGTTGTTAGGTACATTTTTCAGTCTTTCGGTGGTAAATATGGCTCAGTTTCGTTTAATCATATTGTTGTATAATTATTCAGGCCGAACGAGATGGAACAAGAAGAAAACACATGACGTTCGTTGGTATAGTTGGCAACTTGAACGGCAATTTTATAATAAAATAACGAAAGCGTCAGAAATTTTCGAACCTGTCGCGTATATTTCGTAATTAAGGCAATTTTTAGCAAAAGATAAGTACGTTTGACGAGAACATTAGTCGTATCGGTTGAAAGAAAATTGACAAATAGGAATTGCACGAGTAAAGAATCGTTAAAAAATTAAACTGATATTTTTGTAAGTTTAACAACACGGTACTTATGTATTTAGGTATAATTATTGGCAAAATGTAAGAAACGTTTTTTTATCATTTTCCTCTTTCTCTATCGTAAACGACGAATGGACAGGGTTAGATAATTTAAACGATCGAAAATGAAAATCGTTGCGTGTTCCGAGAAAACTGATCTGTGCATCTACGTTGGCTAATTGTCATTGAGTTCGTCAATTATTAATTGATAATGTACGGAACGAATGTTCGCATCGGCCCGAAGAATTATAAGTTGCACAATTAAATCTAGAAAAATAATAGTGCCTTTTGTTTGCAACTTCCCTGTTCTCTCTGCTTTCGTGCAAAGGCTTTGGAAGACATTTGTAGTCAAGGAATCGTAATATTTGTATATCGTATATGGTAAATTACCATACCGCTACGATATTAAAACAATAATCTATGTTAATGAAACAATAACGTGCGTTCGAAAAAACTTGAAATCGAAAATCCGTTAACGTTGAAAACGTTCAAGAATTATAGATCGATAAAAAAAAAAAAGAAAATATAATTCCGAAACTCGTAGCTTCCAATTGGACGTTAGAAGCCTCGTCGTCGTCGTTTTGTGAACACTGCCTTTCACGATATTTTGTAAATACTGATGTGTAACTTACATATTAATTATTCGTATTTTGCGTAATCGTTATTAGAAAAGTAATTGCCAACTGATATTCGCTACGGTCGCTATTACGTATACGTACATCTCGTGTTTATTTATTATTTTTTTTTATCAAATATAACTATATTAGAAGAAACGTCTCGTGTAATTCAAATGAAATGGAAAAGTGGCAAGAGATCCAGGATGTACAGCGATCCTCCCAATTGTCCCTTGTATATATACGACAACAAGGTTTTTAATAGATCCGTAGATCGGTAGATTCCACGATCCATGATCAAAGGTGTGTAAAACGAGCAACAAAAATAGTGTCTTTTTTCATCTTTTTTTTTCTTTTTTATTATTATTCGTTTCGAAGCTCATTCGTGGACAATCGTCTCGTGATTTATCGAGTGGTGGAATTTCATTAAGGTAAATGCAACTGAATAGATCGTCACTGTTCACGAATCATCGCAGCTCGTTTTAAATAAGATCCAGTCTTTACGACAAAACTATCCCTACTAATTAGTTACAAGTTAACCGAATGTTCGCATCGGTTAAATGTACCAACATCTACATCGTACTCGTCGTGCATTTCCTTAGAAACTGTAATATATTTGTCATTTTTCATTTTATTACCAACTGCCTATCTACAATAAGAATTGTTTATAATAGTTAAGTTGAGCTCCCGAATTAACAGTACGTTCGTCGTGAGTACTTTAAATTTCTTAGGACTAGCCTCGAGTGCCCGAACTTGTTACAAGGACTATCCACACCGTCGTTGCTAGAAGCTAATTTGCCTTAAGTGTTACAAAAATTTTATTGCACGGAAACAAAGTGAACTCAACGCGAGGGATACTGTTCGCCCTGTCGAGGTACTTGTTCAAAATATGGCACTGAGTACATCTCGCGAGTGTACCCGAACTTATATAGTATAATACGCAGACATAACGATTCGCATCGAGTCTCTGTTATCGAGAAATGAAAGAAACAACGAAACTCGCGGGATACTTTCAAAAGATGCCTCGTTTTTTGTTCGTTTCATCCCAGATACGTGACTCTATCCTTCATATAAGGATCACCCGAGTCCTTCGTCGGGACAATCGTGTCGATCCTGTTCGTCAACGTTCTACGTTACGAAACACAAGTTTACATTCGACTTCGTGAGAGAAGAATGTCCGACACATTTATCGTACACTTCCCTGCACGCGTTTCGTAATCATTAAATGCAATTACCTATACGAAATAGGGCAGTTGTCTGCCCGATTTTTAAAATATTACATACGAGACGATCAAGTTATACTTAACAAGCACTCGAATAAAGTTTCTAAATAGGAGAAAAATAGATATAAACGATAATACGATCGACTTTTATTCCTAATATTATCGAGATGTATTCTCGAACGCTAATCCAAGGGTTCTGGATACCAGGGCAGTGATAGTATCCAGAACCCGAGTCTCAAAAAGACGCGTTATTCAGGGTTAGAGTATTTCGATACTTTAGGCAATCGAGGGACGAATTATTGTTATCGTTACATTTTTTTTCCTTACTTTGTTTTTCTTCGTTTTTTTTTTTCCTTTTTTTTAAATTTCATTTTACATAGGTTTACGAACAGCGAGTAACAACGGCTTATACATCGAGCTCCCTATCGTCGAAAATGGAACGTTACTTGTTTTCGTTTCTTAATTTCTCGCAACCCCTTAAACTTATACGCAAAGGCCGTTTTGTACGTTCAGGCCGTAAGCAAGTCTAATATTGCACTAAATACTTGTAATTAGATACTTATCGCGTATCCGTTAAAACGCACGGCTAAGAGTTACATAGAACCATAATCAAATATCACGACGATAAAGCGGTCATCTACTACCAGCTGGTAAATCTAAACCGTTTACACGTTTAATTTAAATATCCGTTTCGCAGAACGATGCGCTATCGGGATTCGATTTCGACCTGGTTTGTTTCGTTTTCAAACGTTTCCGAACGAGCAAACAAAATTCGTTCGTCGAATACGTGGATCCTTTTTTTTTTATATCGAAACAACTGGGAAAGTTTCTTATTTTTTTTTTTTCTTTGCTCAACGAAATAGGAACGATTCGTTTATTGTTCACCATAAATCGGGTATCGAAGAAATTTGCGATCAACGAGAGCGGTCAATGGGCTCATATTCGACGAGCACCCGTAGAGCGCATCTTTTGCGATTCGATACTTGTCACGGGATCGAAAACAGAATTTCCAAAATAAACAAATTTCATCGCGTTTCGTCGCTTCCGTTAACCGAACGGGGCAAAAAATTTCATTATTATTAACGAATACTCGGTTATCGTAGATTAAATTTCATCTACCATAGACAGACACGATTTTCTACTTGTTTCTTCACCTTTAACCGCGACGTACACACACACTGTCTAACAACATTGTCGTAAATAGTCTAATAACACGTTTCACGTCTACGGTGTCGCTATTACGTCTACGAATTTCCCGTTAAATGGTGGGTCTGTCACGGTTGCTTCCACGCGAGAAGTGAACACGTGAAACGGGATCTCCAACCACCGAAACAACCGTGATACCCGAACAAACTTACGCATACATCGGGCGTCTCCGTGAGACGAAGCGATTCGGTCGAACGCGATTATTATGTTTCGTGTGTCGGTGTATTGGGCGTTGATCGGTGTCGGGTGAAGTGTTTTATTTTATTTTATTTTATTTTATATTTTTTTTTTTACTTTTTACTTGTTTTTCTTTCACGTATGTCGACTCGTCGAACGTCGAGTATCTTATCCTCGATCCGCTCGCAAAGTCCTTTCAATTTTACGACGTATCTTCTTCTCGTTGAACGTTTACGGATGGTGAGGGGGTGGGTGTGAAGGGGCGAGAAGGGGGGCAAGCAATTCATCAGCGATCAGTCGGGCCTGTCTCCTCAAGAATTCAAATCGAAGCGACGAAAATAATATTATCGTAACGCGTTTTTTTCTTATCTCTTTTTCCTTTTTTTTTCTCATTTTTCTTTTCTTTCGTCGTCTCTCTTCTGTTTCGTTCTCGGTAGCTCGGGCACTCGAACTTAGTGTAGTAAAATCGAAATTGAACTTCTGAATGTTTAAGTGTAAAATGTAAGTTTTATATTAACGCCAAGTTACAAGTAACCTAAAGTCGCGTAGGTTTTTACATAAGGTGCATCCACTCTACAGTTCTCCCTGAAACAGATCGGTAGACTTCAGACCTCGTGGTCGGCCCTGTTCGGCGAATCTCTAATTTAAGAAATGACGTTTTTGCACGAAAGCGGCTAACGATAGTCTCTAGAAGCGGTGAACGGATTTATACGATAGATGGACACCGTTGTTGCGGAACGAGTTTATGGAAAATAAAAAAATAACGAGAAAAAGAACAGAAAGAATTACTGTCTCTTCGTTCGTTTCTTTTCTTTGATATACATACGTGTGTGTGTATAACGAATATTTATTTAGGCATCATCAGTCTACGTGTATTTCGTCGAATCAGTAATTTACACGAGAAACACTAGGCATTAAAAACGTGGATATTTTTTACGCAATTTGCGTGTTTCTATGTTTGTAAATTGATACTGGATAAACTGCATTGGTTTTCTATACTGGTCGAGAGTTCGAAATGCAATTTGGTGAACGTTACCGAATGCAATACTATTATCCGTTCAACTTTATTGTTCGCCATCGAAACGGGCTCGATTTTGATCCGTGACAGTTTATTTAAGAATTAAGACAAATACTGTTTCTAGACAGTTCTGGAACTACGGTACGTATATCCATCTTCCTACTCTACTTTTATTCCAATAGCATTTTTACTCCCACTTCTCGCCATTTGTCGCTCGATCGATCGATCGTCCAATGACGTCGTTCCTTGAGACCGATGCAATAAGTAGAGTATCTCAAAGCGTTGAAACGAGCTTCTCGAGAGTATTCGAGTGAAAATCACAAGATTGCGACACGTACTTTATGAATTTGTGTATTCCGCAAATTAATTACTCCTTCGTACAGGGGACGTTCCGTTTGAAGTGTCACAGGACTATTCCCTTGAGAAATATTGGGAACGCTAACACAAGATTTTTCTTTGCTACTCGTGTCTTCCAAGGACGGAGAAGAGCTTCAATTTTTTTTAATAGGTCATACGCGCGATTCTGTTTATTCTCGTTCGATCTTTAAGTTGAACGGACTATAGATATTACGAGAATATACCTCAAGGGTGTATACACTTCGACCAATGTATCTCAACGAACGATTAAAAAAAAAAGTAGCTACTGTCGCGTGTAAATAATTTTAATACATTTTACGAGGGTACAATAATATATGTTGCGTACAGCGGGAGATGATCGAACAACGAAGGAAATGTGAATCAATCATGGATGAACGATGAAAACTAAAACATAGCGTAACTAGTGAATTCTCGATAAGAAATTTAAAATGGATGGTGCAGGCACTGAAAGGCAAACATATGCTTCAACATTTACTTCTAGGCTGTTGTGCTTCTTTGTACCGTGAAGAGATGATAAAATGACGGTTTCACGTCGATCATCAAACGTGTCATTTTTTTAAATTTTGTTTGGAAGAATGCTCCTCGGGTAATCTGCATTTTCGTTTTTTACCTATTCAAGATGGAATTGCGTCTCGATCCTTTCTGTGTCGCTATAGCTCGGCCAAGCGAGAGTGAGGTTCCAAACGCGCATGCGTAAACCGATTGATACGATTCGCACCAAGTCTTACCTCATACTTTTCCCACTACCTTCCTACTTCCTTACCGCCTTCTTTTTCCGTGTTTTAGTCGCTGAAATATTTTTCTAGCTTCCCCCACTCGTCTTCTCTGACCGTGACGTCAATCGATCCATATTACGCAATAAAAACTTCTGTTCCCCCTACCCCATCTGATTACATTCGTCTATCTCACTCTGACTTGATCGAGGTATACGTGTCTTTTGTAGAGGCAAAAGATTTTGGCCGTTCAAGGTTACCGAGAAACTTTCTTACATTTGACAAACTTGTTACATTTTTTATATCGTCATTTCAATGTAGTGTAGAGAAAGATACAACGTAAAAAATGAAATCTTTTCAAGTACAGCAGCCAAAATCTTTCGTTAAACGAAGTGTTCCTAAAATGTTTATACAAATTTTACCAGTAGTGTACTAATGGTACTGATGAAAAACTATCGTATAAAGATCGGTCCGTAAATGCATCCCCTTCGAATAAAGGCTAATACTTGTTACTTTCGTACGTTTTGTTCGAAATGAACACATTGATAATATATTGTCGAATAAAACTAGTAGTCGCGTTAAAAGCAGGAATAGATAGTAACTGTATCATTTCCGTGGAACAGTTAAAACTTGGTTGCACAGGGTGCAATTTATCGATATAGATAGTTAAAAAATTGAAATTTTCAAAAAAAATTCAAAATTTCGAATTTTGACAATTTTACTATTAAAAATTCTTCAAAGTAGAACATCGAAGTAAGGCGTACGACACAATCGCGTGAAATTAGGATTGTCTTATCGAAAGTAGGACAAGTGGCAATCTAAGATATATTTAACAGATCGAATCTCAGTGAGATCGAGACGGTTATAGACAATCGAATCGATACGAGAAACGTTATCAGAATCAATGTACAGGGTGTCTCGGAATCTATTAGGTTGTTCGAAAAGTCGTTTCGTTTCTTTTCGTGAAAATGAAACACGATTTTTTCAGAGCGTGTAAACATTCTATTAAGTTACATATTCTCCATTTTCGAAAACGAAATGACTTTCCGAACAACCCAATATTTGGATACACCCAAATAGTGAAATGTAACGAACCAAAATCGACGTACGTGCGTGTCACGCGATTGGTTTTCCTCGACCGACCCAACGACGAGGAAAAGTAGTGCATGTGAAACGAGCCGGAGCTCTGTTATGCATATAAAACGTTTGACCACGCGTCCCGAATGGAATGTTTTCTAATCACGCGTACGACTTTCTCCCTATCTTTCTTCTCCCCTCTTTTCCCTCCAATTTGCGTAATTTAACGACAGAACTGAACGAAAAGTAGTCGACGACACTTCCATCGTCATTCACTATCCAATTCCGTCTCATTGTGTCCTTTCTCTCCAACAATTTCCTTATCTCCACTCCAACACTAATTACGTAACACTTTCGTCGATCTACAACTTCTAACGTCTCTAACTCAAAAGGAATCGATGGACTCGATATATTTTCATCAGTACGATCAGTAAAGGATATCCAGTAAAGTTTGTTTCAAATATTTTAGAACACACCGATCGGTCGTCGTCGTCTCGAGTTTATACCCCTTTGGCGTCCATCTTCGTACTTTGTCGTGAAACGAACACGTAAAGTGTTAAAAAAAAAGGTCGGTCCAGGTCCACCGAATGGCCACACCCTATCCCTAGATTATCATCCGACCGAAAGAAAATGAAACTCTACTTACTCGTCTTCCCACGGGCATACTTCGTTAACGTTATTGTCACGCTTTTGCTGATGCGCTGGTTGAGTGACAGGTGCTGTTTGGTCGTTCTGTTCAGTGTCATCCGGTTTCCAAACTGGCACAACCTGCGCCTCTTCCAGCAGCTCCACGATTTCCGTTTCCGCTTGAGCCGGGATCGCCGAGTCCTTCTCGGCGGTGATCACAGAATCACTATTATCGGGGACCAGCTCACCCCTTTCGGTAGTGGTTTCCGTTAGTTCCGGTTCCACCATAGTCGCGCAACCGTCGTTCGTTTTCTCATCGGGCTCGATCGCCGAGAGATCGCCCATCAGATCGCCCACGATCGCGTTGATGCTTATCAGAGGTGGTTTCGTCGAAGCTCTCGTCGTCAATTCCCTCTCGAACGACAAGATCTTCGACCTCGTGACATTGCTCTCAGACTCCTCGGTTAGGTGTTTCCCTATCGTTGACATGTCCGGCCTGTCAGCTGCCACGTGAGAACACTCGAACGAATGCTGCGATGACGGATAGTTACAGGACAAAGCAGTTGGGCGACCAATGTCCGCGAGCTTCACCCTTCTACTGGTTGAGCTCATCGAGTAGTTTCGTGTTATTATGCCAGGACCACCGCTGGTTCGTTCTATCGATGTCACACCACCTGTACGGAGAAATAAATACCATAGAGTAGCAATTTATTTACATCGTTAACCATTAAGTTGCAATTGGTATTGCTATTCATTTCTTATTATTTGTCGATTAATTTATATTAGTCGCCATTCAATTCCGATAGTATACAGTTGCAATTCATTTATACTATTATACGTGTAAATTTGTGACAAGATACTTTTGTAACCGTGGCGACAATTTAATATAAAATTAATTCGAATAGTCCACGAAGAAACTTTATAATATCCAGGATCGAATACGAATCCCATATTATTGAAACTATCCGAAGAACGTTACAACTGTTTCAGATAAAAGAATATCATGAACAAGGGAACTGCCATATATTCATAGCACCACAAAATATATACCTCCATTTTTTATATACGCAATGACTATTTATAATATATGAATTTTTATAATTCCTCCGAGCTGACTTTCTCAAATTTTCCAAATCTTTACTGGAAACATTTAAATGTGATATCATTGCACTCGATCTCGAAGCAACAACACGAACGAATGATTTCACGATAAAGATAGTTTACCTCCTTGTCGGTGTGTAAATTTGTATAATTCTTAAAAAGAAAAACAATGATGGCGGATGTTGTCGCGTTTCGTGGTAATTTACGTACCTGTGCTACTGCTGCATTGTACACTGCAAGACTTCCGGAGATGTTCGGAGACCTCTGTTATCACCACACTGACATCAGACGAAGAACTGCAGGAATCCACTTGCGTCGAATTTTTACGAGAAGTGCGTGCTATTTCGACGGATTTCGACTGCCCGATCAATTTGTTAACGCTCTCTTCGAGTTGGCTTTCAACCGATGTTGCTCCAGATGACATTTGCGGACCCGCGGACCCCGTGGAGCCCGTGGCGGGTTCTATACTGGGTCCTGGGACCGCGTCCCATGGGCAAACGTCGTCCATAGGGTGAGCCATCGCTTCCGGCGTACCAACATCCCTGACAACACGAACTTTATTATAGGATTTAGTTTACACTTTTTCTTGTCGGTAAAGTACCATGACGCCGAACACGCCAAGAGTCTTTTGTTTGAATGTGTCGGTAGCCCATGCATTTAACGAGTACAATTGAAAATACGGTCGGCGAAATAACATTTGGAGCAAGGTGAAAACCTTAACGATCAAATGCCTCTATTTACCAACAAAGAGAGGTCGCTGCAGTGGGATTGCGGATTCGAACCATTTTCTTTTTTTTTGTGGCTTGGTTTGGGTCTTGATTGAATGTATTATAGTCTGTAGAATTAATCGATAATAATTATCATCTGCGATGTCTTGGAAGTAAGGTTTAAGAGTGAGAAAGAAATATGTATATTGGATCGAATAGTTGAGTTTGAAATAGTTAAATGATGAATGGTATCGTGCTAGAAAGGCGTATCTACAAATTTGAATTGTAGGGGATAAAGAAAACTTTTCAGAAGTTGAACGAACATTGCGGAGTGCTTATTTTTGCAAAGTTAATAATACGAATTAGAAATAAATGAACCTTTTATCGGTTATGGGAGCAATCTCTGGAGTAATACATGTATTTCTTCGCTGATTTATATTAGTCATTTTTGTTTGAACATTCACATTGCTGTGATCTCTCTCTGTGAGTGGAGAGTTAAGAAAATTATATACATTAGGGGAGAAGAAAATGACTTGTGGACGATAATAGATAGAAAGAAACAATTCGATAAATTGTTTCCTGTACAAAGTGTTCGACGATAGGTGTCCGAATTTTCAAGCAGTGATTCTAGATATCAAAATAAGATAAACATCAAGAATGATAAAATTGCATTTAAGATTTTGTGCCCGAGTTATTAATTACTGAAGATACACGTAAGAGGTGTCACAATGATGCACTTATATTACTGCAATTGATAAGTCGGATACAAAACCTTAAACGCAATTTTCATCGTCCTCGATAATTGTCTCGTTATATAGCATATAGAATTACTTTTGAAAATTTCGAATACCTGGTATTATTAAAGAAAATATTATTCGAATGCGTTGTTGCAATCGAGTATAATATTGCAGAGCTTGTACAAGATATTTCGAAGTGTGTGGCAAGCGATGAGTTTTGTTTCACGTGAAATAAGATACGCTCGAAGAATTTTGAATACCCTAAAAGTAAATAAATAAATATTTAAAAAATTTCATTCCCGTTCAAAGGAGTAAAATTTTTGTAAAGATTACGATTCTACAAAGACCTTGCGAAATGTCTTGCAGATCCAACAAATAATGGTGTGCAAATAATGATATCAAATGGTGCTGATGAGAAATATTTATTCAACACGGAATGTGCGTAATGTGTATAAATTGATAATGGATAGCCCCGCAATTCTAGAATAATCGGATACATGAAAGCTCTACGTGCAAAGAAAACATGAAAAAGTCTTTTAAATATCAGCCGGCACTTGTGTCTATGTTTTGGACACTTTGTGTAACAATACAGCGACGTCACAATATTATTTAAGCGAGAAAATTGGATAACAAAATGAGTTCGATATACACAAGAGACACATCACTGAAATCGCAATAGAAAAAAATACAGCCACGCAAAAGAAGTTTTGAAAATACAATAATTATTGAAAAGAACTCGACTATTTCGACATTGAGAAACATTGAGAGCCTTACGAGATTTGCATACACGTAGACGTTAAAAAATATCGAACACCTTGAGAAAACACACCGACTAACAGGGATCGTAAGAAACTGAATTCGAATCGTGAGATTCGAACCCGCATACTTAGGCAAGAAACTTATGGAACTTTTTCGAGGACTTACTGAATACTATGCGGAATAGGCCTCGTAGAGATCTTTACGAGTCGGGCCAGATCTCCCCTGAAAATACCGCACTGATAATGTCTGTCCCTTCAACCGTTTAATTATTATTCGTGAAACGTGCTTCTATAATATCATCGAGAATCGTATATCACGAGGAGTCCCCAGTAATGTTTCCAATACAGAGTGCAAATATTCGATCGTGAAACTGAGTACAAAGTAATTCTGGATTCCTGAAATCGTCCGAGGCGTTACACAGTATACGGAAAATGACGATAAACATAGAATAAAATGTGATTTATGATATTATACATAGATGTGCGATAACTAGAACGTACGGTTTTATGTTTCCAATACAGAGTGCAAATATTCGATCGTGAAACTGAGTACAAAGTAATTCTGGATTCCTGAAATCGTTCGAGGCGTTACACAGTATACGAAAAATGACGAGTAACATAGAATAAAATGTGATTTATGATATTGTACATAGATGTACGATAACTGGAACGTATGCGTGTGGAAAAATTTGAAAAAAGAAATTAATACATGCGCGCGTCGTACGTCGTTGAAACAGTGAAATCGATGATTTGGGGACAGGAGATGTGCCAAATGAAGTATGGTTGTACGATGGGTGCGAAGTGGAAAATCCAATGTGAAAGATTTGCAACGGAGTATAGAAGAACGAGGGGTTGGTCAAAATGTTGAAAGGAGGGCTCGATTGTGTCGGTGACGAAGAAAAGGTAAAGAACGAGGGTTGAGGATTATAGAGGGGTTACATTGATACCAACGCTATACAATATATATGCGCACATTCATAGCCAAGAGGCTGAAGATAGATACGGAAGAGGAAAGTATTGTGCTGGAAAGCCAGGGAGCTTCGGAAGAAAAAGAAGAGCGATAGAGAACATACATGTCTTGAATTATCTTATAGGAAGAGAGATTGATTTGAAAAGGGGGAAGCTAATAGCCTTCTTTGTGTACCTTGAGGATATTTTTGATAAATTTGACAAGAACGAAAATGAGGGATTGCGCTGAGAAAAGTGAGCGAATGAAAGTATTTATTAATTCATCGCTGAGGCGGTTTAAGTAAAAGAAAAGGGCGCATATTTTGTTGTATATAGTTTTCATTGAAATTGGTAAATTATTTTTTTGTAACGCTGCGTTGCGAATGGTGGTATAGTAAACGAGCAACGATAGGAAGGTGAGAATGTATAAGAAAATTTTAACCCGAAAGCGAATAAATAAACTTTTATAAATACTTTCGATTGGTTCGAAATAGTCTAGGTATTTTATAAGAGTTTAATAATTATTATTCTTATATTGTCTTGAAAGCGTCTTAGACAAAAATATAATAAACGTGTTAGCATTCTTCAGCATATACAACAATTTTACCAAATCTTGGAACCGAGTAAATGCACCAAGAATGAGCAAAATAGAAGAAAAAAAACGAAAAGAATGCGACGACGAAAATTAAACGTTTTACATTTGTTACAATACCTTCACGAGTGTACTGTCGATGGATTAGGCAGATTTCTACGATGAAAATGAGTCCAAACGCGACCTTATTCGAATTACTTTTGATTACATGTAATTGGGTTGAGGTGATATTAAAAGTCAAACGAGGACGTGTTTGGACTTGTTTTCATCGGGAAACTTTTACGTATAACACTCTAACGAGTGTATATAAAAAAATATCAAACATTTTACTTTTCAGTACGAGATAAAAAATCTTACGTGCGGGAGGGATAGACAACTGTAGCAAGAATAACTGTTTCCTCTGTGTGGGGAAAATTAGTGACGTATAAGCGGGGATCACTGTACGTACACGCGTACGGTATCCGCGCGAGATTATGTCCGAAGTTAAGTGGGTGGTACTCGTTCAGGGGCCATCTCTTCAAGTGAGTATAGGACAGATATACACGCGTCCTATTCCCACCGTAGAAATTGCCCCTGAATGTATAGAACCCACCGTAACTTCGGCACGATCGTTTCGCTCGTTCACCGTAGTCGTTTGCGGCGAATTGGTGTCGTAGATCATTTACACGGTGAGTGTAAATAAGTGTCGTCCGATTTCGAGGAAACATAAATAATATCGTGTACCTGTATGGAATATCGGTGAGATTCGACTGACTGTGAGAATGCGGCACCCTAGGTGTCGATGTGGTATCTCGAACACCACAGATGGCTAGTTCGTGGGCAGATCCGGAAAGGCTTCGATCGCTCCCTCTACGTTTACCGCCAGTTATACTACCTACAGCATGTTGTTGCAAAGTGCTAGGCGTTGGAGTCGAGGTTGAAGAAACTTTCTTTTTGGCTTGTCCGCCGAAGCCAAAAAATCTACAAGATTAAAAACGAAATATTTCCTTACTTACAATGAGAAAGAGTAACGAAAATTTTTGCGATTAATGTCTCTCGATCCAGCGTTGTTAAAGTTTGACTCAACCAGACGGTGATCGCTCTTTTATCGTCATTTTACACGGCACGAGGATAATCAACAGAAACGTGACACCTTGAGGACCGGTCGTGGGATTGGCCTGCATTAGTCGATCGACGGTGAATCTTTTCGTAACTTTAATCAATTCCATAATCACAATACACTCGTACCAGTTTATTGATATACATAGTGATACATTTTATCGTATTTTATACGTTGGTGAAGTTTTGCACACAATCTACTATCGAAGTCCAATCCTACGCTTGCGCGTGCCGGTCCTCAAGGGGGCAGTCTGGTATTTTGGGCCGAAAATTGCGGGATTCTTATAATTATTTTTTTTCTACGAAGAAATAATCGGAACAGAATGAACATTAGTGGACATATACATTGTGTAACGTAGCTTAATAAGGTATGTATTATTCTTTTCGAAACGAATCTTTGTTGTTTCAACTTAATTTAAAACACAACTAGAAGAAAGATCTGCCTCGCTGATGGGCACGATTAAGACTTGAATCTTTGAAAAAGTATTTAAAAAGAAATCGATTTTTATTTACCTCCAAACTAGGCACACCCCTGAGTCGTTGACGAACAGAAAATATACTGGATGATTTAAAACTGTTGCGAACGTACCTCTTTTTTTGCGAAGGTTGCACACCGGCAGCTAAGAGGTTCCGATATTGATCGGAACGAATAAATCTAGGATAACAATCCTTTTTCAAAAGTAGTGTGTATACGTGCTCAGCAGCGGAATCAAATGTAAATCGGCTTGGATTTTTCATTTCTTGATGGACCTTCTCCATCGTCCTTCCATCAATATTTATTTCGCAAGGGGCTCCAGATGCCAGGAATTCTCTATGCAAATAATACGAATGAATGTTCACTTTTATCAAATTCGGTAAATCGTTCGATTGTAAAACGATATCCTGCTATACATACTTAAATATTTCGTTGACTTTATCGGGTATTTGTGCTTGAAAACTGTGCCTTAAATCTTTAACTGCCAACCAAAATCGTATGTTTTCATGACTATATTCTTTCCTTAAATAGTTCGTAAATTCTTGCAAACCTAAAGCGAATTATACGAAATGTTAGCCTTCTAATCAAATATAGGGAATAACAAACAGGACTTGTGCTTCTAACCATAAGAAAGACCACGTTGTAAGTCTTTTTCGATGGACGAAATTTTTTAAGTAAATTAATAAACGTACATTTTCTGGATACTACACTTCATGGTGTACTACACGTAGTTGTGTTATTGTTAGTAAATATTTTCCGACTACGTAAAAATAGAAATTTGATATTATTCACCTGTGGGATCAGACATTAACTCCTCCATCGATAGTGCCCAGCGCTTTACACGTTTCTCCGTCGGAACTTCCACTCTGTGCATACAGAAATGAAACAAATTAAAAGAATCGAAATTGACCGAAATCGCATACTTTTGTCACAGAACTTGCATACTTTACCATCGAGGATATATACATTTGTACGAGACGTTTAATTACATTTTAGAATACTAACACAGGACTGTTTAGCTGCCAAAATGTTTGATCGTCGGTGATCCATGGATTGGATGGTTGCGGCTGTATAAACATTGGATCGTATTCCATGTACGTTTCAAAATATGATTTAAAATTTTCAATCGCAGCCGAAACCTTTATTCTTGTGCGTGTTAAGCTGTTCTTCAAAAGGGCCACCTAATTTTAAACAAACACACATGGTATCAATGTTAACGCAATACCCGAAACTGATTAACGGAAATCAATTTCGAAACGTACGTTCGATTCATCGATAAATCGCACTAGGTTTTTAAATTTTGTCGAAATTACAAAATTGCAATCGATCTTTCATTGCTGCTGACAATGCAGTTATAGAATATAATAGAAGAAGAAGAAAAAAAGAAATTTCTCGAGACAGAGAATAAAATTATTGGTTACGATGCCGGTGGTTAAACACAAGAATTCACCTCGCGTTGCAGATCGGTTAAAGTGCGTTTGCGCGATGGAGGACGCGAAAGTCCAGGACGAAAACGCGTAGGTACGGGTGCTACTTCGAGACTACTGAGACAACCAGGTGGTGGCCTGTAAACTCTCCAAAAGGCTCGTTCTTGGGAATCGCTCACTATCTTATCCCCTTTCTTCCGCTCCTTCGATAATCGTACCTGAGCCCATAAAATCAACAACACTTTAAGGTATCACTTGCCCGAATGTTCAAGTTTCGATTACGTATAGATGAAACTCTTAATATGCACTAAGAAGAGGTAACCTGCCTCTTCGAGCGTTCGGATACGCGATAACAATTTTTTAATTCTTCGCTTCGCAGAATAAAATCGTTAAAAGTTTGAAATATTTTTCAAATCAATTTTAATTACGTACAGATACGTATGATGATTCAAATTGAAAATTGGTAAATTATTCACCTGCTCCTCAGCCTGAAGTTGTATGATATCCCACTTGTTTTGCAAATTCCTACGTAAGCTGTTTAAAGCTTCCTAAGAGGGTGAATCGTTAAATAAAAATAAGAAAAAACGTAGGTAAATTGTTTACGAAGTAAGAATCGACACAATGTACATACAATCTCGTAATCCTCAAGAGCATGGCGTTGCTTGTTTCTTAAAGTTCTCTTAGCCAGATAAATAGCATACTCCACATTGTCAGGGGTTCTATGTTGCCATGGCCAATAATATGGTGTCTATGCAATAAAAAATCATACATTATTGAGTTGAAGCGCAAATATCTTTCCAATGAGATTATAAAACACTTTACAGATTATAAACACTAGTTATTTATATATCATGTAATATTATATAGTCTTTTAAATTTAATATAGTTTTAATATAGTGTTCTTTTGGTTCTTAATAGCTTGCAAACTGCCTTGATTGTTTCACACAATTAGACAAATACCGTACCTGAAATCTATACAGAGAACTATCATCCTTTACGGCGAGTGTCTTGGAGTCATTTACCGGGAAGAAGTAGCCATATTGGCAGAGTTGATTGGCAATATGGACCGCCTCTACTGTCAACATAATAATTCACTCTCAAAAGCGACTTTTCAGCCTAAAAGAAAATTTCGTCGGAAAAGTCAATCCTTCGCGTTAAAAACAAAACGAAGATAAATACTATAATTTAATAGTTTCGGAAATGAAACTTCATTTATCAATTATTAATTTCATTTAAGTAATTATTATTTTCTAAACCAATTGGAAGCAAGGAAAACGATGACTTGAAACGAATGTAAGTTTACGCAGACTACGTCATATTTCAATTTCGCAAAGATCCTTGTTATCAAGCGCAAAGAAGAAGAGGAAATAGAACACGATTGGAAGAGGAGTAGAGATGGTTGGAGTAGTGAAAGGAATAGAAGGATGGAGTTAGTGTGAATACGTAGAATGAGTAAAAAAACATAATATGTATCATATTAATACATGTAGAGTATTATAAAGAGTGGAGAGAATGGAAGGTACATGAAAACGAGTAAAGATACTAGAAATGAGATATAGAGAAAAGAGACAGATAGTTCGCAAGGTACGGTTAAAGCTAACAATGACCAGTAATGTACATTGTTAAGTTGTGTACGCAAGAAATTCTAATTCCAAAGGAAACAATAAACGTATCTATATATGATACTCAGCGCGTATTACTTGCGAGTTCAACACGTGAGTAATCAAATTCGTCACTGTACGTTGTATGCATATTTATAGATATTAGGATAATTTCTATTTTGTGATCTTGAATTTTTTATCACAATTTTGCAACAATACTTGATAAAAATACTATCAAGAAAAAAAGGCTAACAAAATCCACAGACAGATCAGTCCAAACTCTCGTCGAATTAAATAATATCACATTAATCGTATTTACGAACAAAGTTAGCGATAGGTATTGATCTCCGAAAGAATTGTACAAACAAACATTTTTCAATGCCGTCGACTACCCGATAAATTTGCGAAAGTCGTACTGCAGAAGAGCATACGTACAAAGAGCGTAATTCTTACACTCGTAGAATTTTTAATTCGTTAAAAGCGGTATCTCCCCGTCGGCAGGATGCAAATTAAATATTGTATCGAAGAAGAAGAAAGAAAATGATGAAAAAAAACAAAAAAAAAAACAGAAATCCATTCCAGGGATAATAACGATATCTTTCCGTAATTGGAAAAGATGAGGGAAATCGACAAACTGTAGAATAAAGTTCACGGTGAATCGTGACGAGTAAATCGGATCGGTGGCCTTGAAACGATCCGACAGAGCTGCGTATACAAACTTTGTACCTGATTCCTCGATGGAAAGCCGCTCCATCAGCCACTCGATGAGGTCGTAACCTGTAACACGCAGAAATTGACTATACCAGCAGTGTCCTAGCCGTGGTGATCGCTTACGTTTACTCCACGATATAGGAACCGGTGCCACTCACCCATGAAAGCTGAGGGGATTGAGGTGAGAAATTGTTTTTGGCTGCGCACGGGTACCCCGTTCTCAGGGTCTTGCATCTCCCGCACCAACCCCTCCATCTATAATAAATTGAAACAATCGATTGGTTTTTACCTACAGCGTGATACGTACTTGGTTCCGAACCGCGAGTCAGTCTCGAACTCGTTACAGAAAAAACGGTTCAAAGATAGCGAGCAACGTTTCAATCGATCGTTGCAACGCGAGCTTCTTATTTACGAAGAGTCTAATCGAAGCAGACGGACTACATTGATGCGTATAATACGACATCTTCGAGTGTTTCGTCTTCAAACGAACGGAACAGTAATAAAAGAATAAATTTTAATCTTTATACATTCGTGTATACAGATTGGGGCTCTCCCGGGACGTTGAAAAGTATCATCGAATAATGTTATCATCTATCGTCGGAACAACGACATGTTGAAAATTGTAAACAGAGGCAGATAGACTCGTTGATGTGTTTAATACGACATCTTCGAGTGTTTCGTCTTCAAACGAACGGAACAGTAATAAAAGAATAAATTTTAATCTTTATACATTCGTGTACATAGATTGGGGCTCTCCCGAGTTGTTGAAAAGAATCATCGAATAATGTTATCTATCGTCGGCACAACGAGGTGTTGAAAATTGTAAACAGAGGCCAAATTGCGTCGATCGCGTGCTAAGATCCATGCAACGATTAAAGGTCTGTCTAGACTCGAGTCGAATGCCTAGCCCGGTCTAACCGAGTTGGGCTACCCTAAGCCACGCTACCACTTGTGCGTGTTATTCGTTTAACGTTACCGCAAATCCAATCGTAGAGTTAACTGGAATCCCACGAGTGTTTGAGCGCGCGGTTCAAAGGATTCTTAAGAAAACTGTGCGAGTGAACAAACCAGGTAAGAGAACATGGTAGAAAACAGGTAGAAAGCTAGGAGCAATCCTAGTGTTTGTAAATACAGTTTAGTAGAAATTAATCGAAGCTCTGGGTTACGTTTCCGTTAATTCTTTCTTTATCGAGAAATAGTACATTCATCGAAACGATTTCTGATTGCTAAGAACGATTCTAGTCGTCTGCTGCAAGTCAAACATCACGCGCTATAGTTTCAATGTTGGTTTTGCTTCACAAACGAAAGCGTGGTATTATTGGGTTGTTCGGAAAGTGATTTCGTTTTTTTTTTTTCCGGTGAAAATGAAACACGATTTTTTTAAAGCCTACAAACATTTTATTAATATATATATTCTTCATTTTGGAAAAAGAAACGACTTCCCGAACAGCCCGATAGACAGTTGGGCCCGAGACTCGGCTCAAGTTGGACTCTAGTAAGTGAAAGTCCCTGGATACAAATCCAACTTGTCGAACGAGGTATTGCGTAGCGATAGAACTCGAAATACTTGTACTTCGAAGGACGACGATCAAAATATTAATAACAGTTGCATAAATATTAATAGTTCCCGTGAACTGTTACCTGTCTGCCCAGAAAATCATAATCACCGAGTACGTGCATCGAGCTGGTATATAGACCAAAATGCCTATACCTTATCGAAGGCACAAGGCCTATGGACACGTGGCTCCTTCTCCTTCTGCTGTTGATTGCTAGAGGCCTCCATCGCGACCGAGGCGGCCCTCTGCGACGCTGGCAGGAGCTGTGGCGATATTGATGGCGGAGGGGGCTGGGGAGCTGGGCCGGAGACGGGTCTACCCGAACTCCATGGGGCTCTGGCCCCATCCCATCACTCCAGTCACCCCCGCACGCACACTGAAATATTAAAATTTTATCTGCAATTTATAAGCAATACGAATCACAAAATACGAGTAGTAAATTAAAATTTTTTTCTAGAAAGTCCCCCCCACAATGTCTCTGCTCTAGAATCGGTATTGTCTGCGTTAGAACTTAAAGTAGTTCCCAGTTTGACACAAATACTTGGTATTTTGTTTTTTCCACAAAACGAATGCTCTGTTTTTGTCTATAAAACTCTGTCTTTGTCTACAAAACTTTGTTTTTGTTTTTGGTAATAAGTTTAATCTCTGCACTCCTCTTCATCTGCATCTCCCTCTGCAACGCTGAACCTTCATCACTACCCCTCCACCCTCCCGTCACAGTGTTTTCAAGTTTGATCGAAGGAATACTCTAACTACCCATCCCCTGATCTGTACCCCCCCTCGCCATAACCTACTGACACAACTTAGTTCAGAACCTTACCAACAGAGTTGACGACAGAGAAATGTATTCTACCTTGCCGACAGATTGAATTCCCTTCCTGTTATGGTCTGAAATCCCCATAGCTCTACACCGATGTGACAAGCTCATGAATAATCAAGGAATCCACGCAACTTTGGAGACAAACATCCTTCGGAACAATTGAAGAATACTGAATGTTCGCTACGTGGAATCCAATTGTCAAATCAACCGAGAAGGCGTCCAAGGATCTCAAGAACTCCTGGACTTCGTCAATGCCTACGGCATGTTCGACGTAACCATCGTTACGAGGGTTGCACTATGTAGTTGGAAATTGCTGGCACGTCATCGTTCGGTAAGCTCTGAAATTGTTCCGTCTGTTCTATTGCCTCAATCTTCAACCCCCTATTTTTTGTCTTTTCGAGAGGAACCTTGGTCGATTTATTTAAAAATCTAAGAAGTGAGTGCAGATCGAATCGTTATATTCACCGTTAGAAATTTGGAAAATTGTATAAAATCTTTGAAAAAATGTAAAATTAATACATTATTTCCTTTTAAAGTAAATATAGAAAATTCAGAATGTAGAAAGAGAAGTAGCAGAATTTTTGCTAAAATGTCCTTATACGAACCATAGAGTATCATACCAGGCGGAAAAACGCTTGCTGCAAGAGTCTAATATACTCTTTAAGTATATTAAGAAGCAATAAATATAAATAAAAGTTCCATAAATTTTTCAAAAATTTATATTCTTTTTATAAGTAGTCTATAAACAAAATACAAAAAGAAAAGGATAAATACTTGAAGAAACAAACGCATCATTTTGTACTTTACGAAAGTGAATTTAATGTAAACAAATAACTAAAATTGATCAATGTTACACTAAACATTTAAACTGTAAAATGGTCTACAACGATTTAAAAGAACGCAAGGTTTTCTACAAACTGTAATTCTTTCGTATACGACTTCCCTTTGTTTTTATTATCTTGGGACTATTTCTATATAAGAGTTTAGAATGAGTTCGATAAACTAATCGAATAGAAATAAAATTTCACTGAAACAAATCCAAAGGGCACCCAAGGGATCTATAGACAGTTACAGAAATTGGCGCGAACTTATGAGAATACGAGCAACTTGACGCTGCCCCTTCTACAATACTTCTCGACCCGCGGTCTCGCAGGCTATGGCACTTGGCGGTTGCCTGACATAGGTGCGCAGAATCATTATGCCGCTGACCGCATCACGGAGCGGCTGGAACCTTCCGAAATGTCTGACGTAGACCGGATTAACCTACTTACATGCGACCAGTCGTATGAATCGCTATGAAATAACAATGATCAGTCGATAACTCCGCGACATTTAAAGTTATAATAGATTATTGATGCAAGAATTAAGTTATTATTTATTATACATATTTTATTAGTGTTTTAAGAACACTAATTTTTAGTGTACGAAATAAGAACGATGCCTTGCCAACAGTGGTAGAATATATTCAGTTTCTAATAGATTATTAAACTAATGAATTTATTATTTTTTATTAAATATGTATTATTATGTACTGAGCCTTCGTAGCTTATACACTTACTATTTAATGTTTCAAACATGTTCTCAATTTAGGAGTTGAATCATTCTTTCTTAAATATGTATCATAAAGTGTTAAAAATGAATACAGATTCATCCAACATTTATTTTGCACATTTGATCGAAATGATTGTTTTATATTAAATGTACTTCGTGTATCACTTTTTTCAGCATATTTTAATGCGTTGCATATTCTGACATATTAAATAATACGTGTAACATAGTTCTGTGGAGTTTTGTTCGAATAAAATATGTAATATGTTGATTACGTGAAGTAGAACTTATTTTGAATTTCGTAACGGAACGTATGATGAATAATAGTTTAATCCTCGGATTGGTAGTCTATTTCAAACATCAAATATCGCGAAACTATCGACGAAGCATTGTTATTTCATAGCGATTCATGCGACCCGTCACACGTAAGTAGGTTAGTCCCGTCTATGTTAGACGTTCCAGTCGCTCCAGCCGCTCCGTTGTGTCGTGCGATCAGTGGCATAATGATTCTGCGCATCTACATTGCGCAGCCGCCAAACGCCTTAGCGGGCAAGAGTGGCAAGATTGTGTCGCTGGCCGAGAAAAAGGGGTAGCATTAAGCTTGCCATATTTTCCTAACTTGGAGAAATTTCTGTATGCATAATATGTATTAAGGGCTTAAAATCTGTGCTCATAATATACGGGCAATTAAGCATTGTATTCACCGTGTACACAGATACACGTGTATTAATGTTCAGTTGCGTCCAGAATCGGCTTTACGTGGAAGTAAACGATGCACCGCATTGGGCTGCCACAACACAAGAGAACAAATGAAAAGAACACAACTAGATATTACAATACAGCATTCCGTACAAATTGATAATATTACCGACTAGTTTGAAAGCAAGAAGAGTATATTTCTGAAAAACTTACGAGCAAGTTCAACGAATAATTTCTGTAGTAATTTTAGTATGGAAGAAAACCGAAATTAAGAATCTTACAAGCAACGAAAAAACACGAGGGCACCTTCACCATTGCACGAGATTGCACGGACGTACACGATGTAGGTGAATTAACTTTTACACGTAGGCTTATAGATAAAATATAGTACTTGAACACGAATAGGAACAGTTTAAATAGCCCTCGCGATTAATAACCGTAGACTGTGCAAATATATTAGTCTACAGTTTCGATTGGGTAATGAGTTGGTGAACCGTATGCGTTAGAAAACGTGCGGTTCGCGTGTATCTAATACAGTTTGTCCACGGTGTCGCGTGATTGGGGGCACGCCTGACGTTGGAACTTGGTGTAACGCGGTTTGCGTTGGTCAATTTTTATTGCATTTTCGGTTCATCGTGGGTCATTACCGGTAGAATTCGACCGAAATCGATCATTGTGCAATAAGAACCTTTTGTTCGCACGTGGTCTAGAGCTTCGTGGTAAACGTCGAGAACATTCGAGAAGGTCAAGAACGTTCGAGTTTGTTGTGGTTCTTTGCCGAGTGAAGGGTACACAGTAAGCCCCACAGGTGGCGCTTTGCTAGCACAGAGCAGGAAGACTTGTTGAAAGACGCGCAGTTGCGAGAACGTATCGCGAGGAATATCCGCAAAATATCCCCCACCAACCCCCACCCGTCCTCGATTTTGACGATACTTTGCAGGTTTGTAGAGCGGTACAAAGAATAAGAAAAACAAGGTGTTTCTCTTGGCAGCGACAATTCAAGTTCAAGAAACGAAACTACGATTTGTTCCTCGTTAAGAATTGCACGAATCTTGTACTTGTTCTTGTATGGTTCACCTGACAACAATATATTAAAAAAAAAAAGGCAAAGAACACTCTAACAGCTGTTAGAGACATAATGGATCGAACTAATGCAGGTGATAGGTACAATTCTAACGACGAAAGTAAGGTTATGGGGCAGATAGGATCATCAGCAGTATGGAGCAGCTATTACACAACAGTTGAAGAGATTGTTCGACCAAAGACTTAAATTGTGCTTGAAAACAATCAATCGGTCATTGTGTCCTTGTTTGTCGAATTCGAAATGAAGTCAGTCGCATAGTGGTACGAAAGCTGATAATTGTGGCCAGGTAAAATTCGTTCCTGAACAGTTACCAGACTTCTCGAGATAAATTGACGAGAATGTTATCAAGAATTGCCAGTTCGTACATCGTCAATGATCGAGTGCTGCTAGTTGCAGCTTCCAATCAATTACAGTCGAGATTTGAACCGTTACCGATGGCAAAACTCGGTTATTTCTTCACAGAGCCTACCGAAGTGTGCACAGCGAGACTAATTCGAGGTTAAAGAGTCTCTCGCAGGAACCGATACGTGGATAAATTTGAGAAGTTCGGGGAATACGGAGGAGCGATTCATCGACTATGTGGAGGACACGATTAAAACCGGTGAAGTTTTTAAAGCGTCCTAGACTCGGTTAACAAGCTGGAAAAATGAGTGCAAACGTCGTTGGTCCCGAGTTAATCACGTGTTTTAACGACCAGGGCATTTCTCAAAAGTCTGTAGATCGAGGGTAACGTCAGATGTGGAAGGGGGCACATTAGTACTAACTGGTCGACATGGTGGTAGAAGAGGGGCACAAATGTTCCTCCAGTTCGCCCGAGCCAAGCGACACCAGAGTCGCGTCTCGTCTACCAGGTTTATCATTAATTTTGCACAATTTATCATTTAGATATTATCTTCGATTTCTACTTATGAATCTTCTCACTCTTTATGAAATTTCTAATCATCCCGATTGTTTTCCATAGTTACAATTTTCATTGTTTCATTTTTACGTTACTATTTTGTTTAATTTCTGGAAATGACTCGAAACATAGGACACACGTAGATGTAGACAAAATAAAATAAAATACACGAGTCTATTGGTACAATTGTAGAGAGTGCATTGCATATTCTCTGGAGTCATGTAACTCGGACATGATAAATTAAAAATAGTTGAAAAAGATTTCGTTCGATATGTTACACGGTGTCCAGTTTGGGCCGTTAGAGAAAACTACGGGCGTATATAAATACCCGATCGATTTGAAATTTCGTGCGTATATAAAGTAGATGTCTCTTTATGAACCCTACCAGGCTCAAGTTGATATCTTCGAATATTCTACTTTTTTTAAATGGCGTTATTTCGCTAAATTACGTGTATTTTTTTTTCTTTTTATATTTGGTAGGATCCGAACTCGTAATAATTTGTTTGTTTTGTCTGTTTCTTGTTTCATCTATGGAACGGCGCCAATCTTGTCGACCGTAAAACCACCTTTGCTTGGAAAGCAAATACATCACAGCTTGAAACGCCTAAAATATTTCTTAGGACGCGTTAAAAAAAATTCAACCATCAAACTTCGATAAATATATCTACAAAACTTCACAAGTGTATTCTTAAAACTTTCCTGATAAAAGACACTCCAATAATTATCTAAATAGGTAGATCCAATTTTAAAATGTTGACGTAGACACGCTCTCGGTTCACTCTTTCGTCTGTCCTTTTCTCACGAAAAAATATCTTCATTTCTTTTTAATATTTATAATTTTCAAGATAATTTATATATTCAGATTTATACACGAATGTATCAGTAAGTTAAATGTACGGTGAAGATAAAATATTCATAATAGAAATATTCGATATGTTTTCGAACTCTCCAAAAACATTCATGAATGTAATATACGTACATACAAAATAAGAAAAAATATCTTTTTAGTAGGAATCAACGTATTACACAATTAGATAGAAGTTTTATTAACTGATGTATGCGGTGTTAAACTGAAGAGGAAATTATCACCCTTGATAATTTCATGCACGAATCACCTTATAATAAACATGTTTTGCAACAAATCAGGCCTATTTTTGAAGATCTGTTGTTTGACAATTTATTGCAACGATGTCTGGATATCAACGTGCTAAGCATGCTTACTGTTCATCAAGAGTCATTAGAATTTGATAATGTGCTCTGTTTAGTTTTGAGAGTTACGACGTTGATGTACTTGAAAATTGGCCCCTACAGATTTTTGGTGATACACGAGATGACAGAAAGGAGAAAATTTAATAACAAAGAAAGAAATCTGGATCAACAGGAGTTTTTCGAAAAAGGGTAAGTCGTTCTTTACAGTCCTTAAATAACCGATTAAAGTATAAAAAATCCTTTCCTAAACGCATAAAATTCACAAAAAAGACTTCAAACGAGTTTAATCAGAATTTATACATTTTAAACCTGTAAATACGATATCTCAAAAACCAATTAATCGGTTGACTTAAAAAAAGAATTTATCGATCGACTTCAAATTTTGGTTTAAACGTTAAATGAATATCTTTTAATTGCGAGGGCATTTTTATTCGCTCAACTGTATCATGAGTCCTCTGTTACATTAAAAGGGTTTTTTGTTACGATTTTATTTTAGACCGAAATATTCTTGACTCCTTTGAAGCGTTCGAGTGACGTCGCTTCCCAACTCTAAGGCGTTTTATCTTTAAATTCCGCGAAATTTTTTACGTCTGACACAACAGTGCCGATACTTGCATAATCTTTAATATTAAGTAGAAAACTTTGCTGAAAATTACTGTTTCCATACAGGAAGATATTTATATAGTTTTTAAGTCACAGTATTTAGGTACAATACGTCAAGCAGTAGCATTAAAACTTTTGTTATTATTCTGTGCCTGTCCTTCCTCTCGTACAATTTCCTAATAAACTGTTTTTCGATAAATCTTCGTAAATCGGTTTTAAGATATTACAAAGCTTTAGAATCGTCTTGTACATCTTTTCTCATTATAAAAACAGTATATCTGGTTCTTTTTTGGTTTGCAAAATTTTATTTCCAAGTGAACATTTTCATTGGAGTAAAATTAACTCCTCTAAATGTATAAAGGTTGTTAAAAGTATTTTTAAATTTATTTAATAATAGCTGTTAGATTGTTATGCTACTAATGGTTAATTTCAGCATAAAATTGTCAAAACCTGTTAGAATAACGTTAATATGGGTGAAAGAAAACTTGAGAATGAATAGGTATCTTATTCTAATGCGGAGGAATAAATTTATATACATTTTGAACATTAAATGGTATTTCAACAATATAATGACGTGTTTATAAATCTTCGTCAAAACTTCGTTACTTCGTTACTTCGTTACTTCGTTTTTCTGCACGTCTGATAAATTTTACATATCTAATAGGGACCACAAACGTGACGATTTATTATACGATAAGTCGTACATCGAATTGTAACGATAATTGTGGAGCAATGCTTGCCAATCAGCCAATCAGCACGGCATAGCAACGATATACAGCAAATTGTACAACTATTGCAATCCTATTGCAATTTGCAGTCTTAGAAATATTTCGGTAACGTTTCAGCCCGAAATTAGAAGAATCGACAACATTGTCAGAGTTTCAAATTATTTTCATTCAAATGATATTTCATTTAAAGCGACAATTGGCTCTAGCGTGACGAAGAAATAGATTGGTTTTATTTCCTCGTAAGTTGGGGTATTGAAAACGCGCTGGTAAACGAGTGTAGTTAAAATTCAAAAAAATAACAAAGCTGTAAACGTTTCACCGTCGAGGTGTCAAATACACTTTGCACATAGGCGACTGGTAACAGTAAGACGTTTCAAGGTTTGTTGAAAGTAAAGCCTCATGCCGAAGACATAATTTCTACGTAAAAGGAGCGTGGAATGTACATTGAAGAATTGCATGGGTCAAGGTTCCGAAATGCAAAGATAAATCACAAAAGCTACGTATAAACCTATTTATGGAGATTACTTTCGGGAGGTTTTAACTGGAAACGTGTCTCGTTTCTCGAAACGTTGATACGATTAATCGTAAGAATTGAAAAACGGTGAGAAAACTATTGCTGCGGCTCACGGTACGGATGAGAACAATTTTTTTTTTCACCGGACAAGCGTAAATGCGCTTCTGGTGCAAGAAACTTGGCTTTTGTCTTTACAATATGCATATTTGCATCGATGGGAGTAGTTCTCTTGATCTATAGAGAGGAAATGGCCGATGCAATCGAGCCTTTCTTCCGACCCAGGCCTCCATGCAGCTGTTTTTCTCTTCATTTTCTTCGGAGTTCACAATTACATTTCATTGTGCGTTTCTTGTCGTCTTAACGGTCGTTATTACTACTTTCATCCTCGCATTGACGAAAATGGAGAAAAAATTGTTTAAAAATGTACAACGATTTCCTTAATCGACGAACTCTTTACCACAATACGACGATTCCAAGAATGGAATTCGAAAATGTTCGGCTTACGATATTTATTTTATTTCAACATCGAATCTCGTTACACACTCATTGAGTAGAAATTTGATTAAAATTGTTATTTCTCGGTAGAATGAAATCGAGATTTGTATTCCACCAACGGAACAATGTTTTCATTGCAGCTCGTAATTCAGCGACTCGTGTAAATAAATGTATTCGTATTTTCAACATTAAAAATTATTAGAGTGTAGTTAATATACTCTGCAAGCTTAGATTAAAAATTCGTATTATTCGCGGTAATATTTTCAATGCAAATAATTCTTAAAAAATACCTTCTTTTTTTACATTTGCAAATGAGAATACTCCGTTAATTTAATCTACTTAGATGTTAATATACGGCCAGGATTAATTGGCAATTAATCTACAAGGACAAGTATATCGGTTTATTTTTAATTATTAATTTTATGAAGTTATATTTTTCGTATGGTTAATCATTCGTTGGACATGAAAAAGTTTAAAGTCGATTAAATAACAAATTCGGCTCAGAGCACAATTTTGTTTTCGATAATTCGATAAATTTCTCGGTCTGATTTAGTGACAAAACATTAAAAAGATTGGAAAAGAAAATTATCCACACTATACTACAATAACTCCTAAATTGTTCAAGTAAACAAACATATGGATATTGAATCGAAAGATCCTAACCGACAATTTCTTATTATTATATTACAAATACAATAGTATTATTTTTTGTAAACGATTTAAGAATATTAAATCATTAACATTGAAAATACTCGATACACGATTAGTCTGTAATTACCAATATAATGTTGCAATGCTTTTAACTTTCCAATATTAATCTCTTGCCGCTCATTGAACGATACCTTCTATAACAGTGAAAATTCCAGTTTGTAAACAAAATACTTTGCGATCAACACGGGACAAAGTATATAAAATTAAAGTCTGAATATTTTTAAACAATGAAGATACAAGATTTTTAAATCCAGTCGAGCGACCTCGTGATCCACAACACACGATATCACGAAAAGTTACCTACTCGTCGAAAATAACTTGCGAAAATATACTCGAAAGATGTCGTCGGAGACTTTTTCGATGCTCAGAATATGAGGAAATCCGTGATAGTATTGTCGGATGCTCGATATAACACAATCGTGAAGTCGACAACTAAGTAGGCCACGATATATCTTTTCAGTTACGTTTCGTACAACATTAAATAAACAAACATAAGGGCCACCGTGGTAGAGGACAGATCAATCGGTGAAAAGTTATGCGGACAAGGAAACTTTTGTTCGTTTGCAAGGTTGCAAAAATTTCTGAAACTGATATTTGTGTTTTGCAATTGTCACTTTCACCCACGCATAAGCTGACAACACTTCGATTCAGTAAATACATGTCCACTGTATTATGTATTATTCGATCGAAGAACTTTGTAAACAACGGTAAACGGCGAAGAATTGCGGAAGGGTGCAGCTCGATAACAGGAAAGTGCATTCGGTTTCGTTCGACTTTCGTTGAACGTTACTATAGCAATATCGATGCCAAATATATGGAAAGAACGACAATAAACCAGCTCGTAACGTTCGCGAAGAATTTCGACGTATTTACGAAGAATTTCGACAACGATTCACTTTCAACGTTGTCACTGTCGCATTAACGTTGACAGGTGGACCGTCGAATAAATCGTACAAATATATACTAATACGCTAGGTCACTGGAAAAAATTCACTCTGCGGATAACCACGGAGCTCGATAATACGGAATACGTTACGTTCGTGCACCGCGATAGATTGAAATTCACGTGTTGTCGCGATTTTGAAAACGCACATCGAGAAATTGCGACGTGACCCGGTTCGCACTCTTGAAGCCGTTTCGTTCGTTGTCGGAATACATGGTCGATACTCATTGCGGTTCTTCCGTACGTATTTCCCGTGATGCGACTCCCCGCTGTCTCTCGTCGAACCGTAATCTTCTATGGAAAATCACACAACGCGCGGACGTGTCGCACGGGCGATCGTAAAACCGTGAAATCACTTCTTCCCTCCCCTCTTATTGTTTTTCTCGGTTTTAATCGTTTCGGTGATCAATCAACGACTCGATTTAGCCCCGGGGGGGTTGCGAAAGGAAAAATAACGGACCGTGTAAACCGGCTTATCCTTGACACGGAACACGCATCGAAATTCACGGAATCCTCACGGACAAGGACAAATTAAACGTTTGCGGCGTTTACGTGACGGAACGCGAAGCGAGGGAGAGCAGGAAGAAGCAGAATTCGGTCGTAGATCGATCTCCGTTTTATTCGAAGGCCGTATCAATATGCGGTAACTACTACTCACTCGACGGGTCAGGGCAGTGTAGCTTCATATACGCGTCTCGTAGTGTATATCAGGCCATCGGAGCACGGCCGAGCTCACGGCCCTTCTTCCGCGAAGTCTAAAGCCGCCGTCTGCACTGTATGCTGCCGAGACAGCACCGCGCGCGCACACCCGCGCTACACTATTGGCAGCAGCGCCAGCACCACTACCAGTACCAACACCGGCACCGACGATAACCGCGCCGCTATCGCTTCTATGCCAATCATATTTTCCACGGCGACGGACACTGCCGGTAAGACGGGGACAGATATACCACACGCGCGGAGGGGAGAATAGATCCACGAGGAAAGAGGTTAGCAAAAAGGAAAGGGAGAAGAGAAAACGATTGAAACTGGTCGGGGACTGCTCTATCGCGTACCACACCCCTCTGCCGCGATTCCTTCTCATAGATCCGTATGCGCACGGGGACCTATGTGTTACGTGCACTCGCGCGTTTCGTTACGGCGTTACGTGGGGGGATATCTTCCTTGTTCCACGGGACGCGAATCCGCGCGCACGAATCACATCACCGTTATTTACCAACACAGTCGATGTACCGACGGCGGAAAGAAAGTACAGCGCGAAAGGAGAGACGGAACAGATATCGGCCACGCTCGGGTGTCGCGTGCACGCAATTGATAAGAAAAAGAAAACAAGTGGGATTCAAAATAGAGCATGAACGAGAAAAAGAAAGTGACCGAGAGAGAGAGAAAGAGAACGAGCATGGAACAGGAAGGGAGGAGGGTGAGAGGAAGGGAGAGAGTGAGGAGGGGAGGGGATGACAGACAGATCGCGCGCGCAATTTGTCTGCTCCTTTTTTTTTCAAACTAGTTGTCACAACACTGTTTATTGACACTGGGCTGCCGTCGGCGGTGAGCGTGACCGAGTGACGATCCAAACCGACTGGCGACAATGCTGTAGTCAAGTTCCGGTGTCAGTTTCGCGGAGGTCGAACCCCGCAGACATGTCGTCCCGTTGTAGAGCGTCATCTATCTACTCGGCCCGGCTTCGGACGTTCTCGTACGCGTTCGTCAAATGTTACCGTGCACCTTCGGACGCGGATCGGAGTTGCTCGGCACCCCTTCGAAGCTTCCAGCTTCCCCGTTTGCCCGATTTCACCACCCTTTCGCAGCGAGCGGAGAAGACCGCGCGCTCGAGTTATGCTGAACTTTATCGACGATGGACGTACAGTGGCTCGCGAAAGTATTCTAACGCTTTCGAATCGAACGTTTTGACCGTAGATAAACCGAGCCACCAACCGTCACGTCCCGTAATCGATTTTACCAAGGTATTTGTATTTACACGAGTTAATACTGCTCCGGTATCGAAATTTTTTCGATATTCGAAATTCTTCGCTCGTCTCCTTATTCCTTACTTTTCACGAACACGTGGATGGAACTATGCATTCTCTTTCCCCGAAGTTCGTAACGAGGAACGGTTATCGGATACCAAATCCAATGTTACGATCTTCCCTCCTCCCCCGTGTACAGCTCTCCATGTTCATTTCTAAACGAACGAAACTTTGGTACACGTTGCGGCATCTTTTAATTATTTTAATTGTCTTTAGGCTGCGTTCTAACCGAACGTCGTACAGCGACAAATCCAACTAACCGACCGAAAGAAACAAAGGATAAAAAAAGATATTGAATTTTGTTTAATCGTAAACTTACTTTATTCCAACCATTGGCTATGTTTTTTTTTCTTTTTTTTTTTTAATGCTAATGCTCAACCGACATTCTCGATATACACAGCAGTTTACGAAAGTATTTAAAAACTTTTGAATCGAACGTTTGACCCTGGAAAAACTAATAGTGAGCTGCGAATCATCGTGTCGAAGATTAAGAGAAGGGCTCCTCGAGCCCAACTACCTTATCCCTAACTCCCTTTGGAAAACGACCTTTGAAACAAGAACGAAAAAGAACGTACCACCTAATATTTTTAGCAACTTCTATTTAATTGACAACTTGCGTTTGTATGGAACAAATTTTGTAAAACGATATTGTGCAAAATTGAAACAATTGTATCGTAATCGTTTATTTTAATCTACTCACAACTTGGTATATCCGTTGCCACACATTCGTTAAAACCCAAACAACCACAAACGAATCTAAGTGGTCCAGAAATACGTTGTCGGACGAAAAGTGTACCGTGACTTAAAAGATGTTGGGAACGATACGTTACACTTTGATCATGAAACATTTCCGTCGTTACAGGACCACTAATTTTCGATTTTAACGTAATATTTTCAATATTAGTCTTTGGATTTTCTTCTAATAAAAATGTAAAAAAGAAAAAGAAAACAGAAAAGTGGTTCCGTGACCCTTTTGTGAAATGTGCATCGATAAACCAGATGGACAACATCTATTCCTCAATTTGTATATTACAAATAAAGGCAACAATGTAACAACCGCGATTGATACGCGTAAAAACTCTCCAGATGTTCGAAACTATCGACGTCGAATGAAAAAAGTGTTTCAACGGTATTTTCAATTTGCAACTGCGCCAAAATTAGAAAGACCGTCATTGTGACGGTGCTTCCTCGTATACAATGGGCCCAGGATCAATTACCATAATGGTGTGCCGAGAAACAGCAGATCAAAAATGTCAGAGCAATGTAGAATATTTGATCGCGATTGTTATACTATAGAAATAAATGAAAGTTCTCTCTGATTCACTTTCGACGAATCGTAAATTGTTCGTTTTTTTTCTTTTTTCTCCGCTCTCCGTGTGTCGTTATACAATATCACCGTTTATCGATTTATTCCTTAAACTCGTTTAAACTTTCATACATCTTTCAAAATACAATTCGCTTCGTCTACGACGCGTATCACTTTTATACAAATATATTGCACTTTTTGGCCGCGTTATCGATAACATCGTGATCAATCTCGTAACCGTTCGATCGTTGATTCGTATTTACACTTTACATTGGCAACTTAATCATAGTCGATAGGAACTACCGATTTCATCGGAGTGACATCTTAGATTATTCAATTTCAATTCGTCACCGTCCAGGTAACTCTTCGTCGCAAGGAGAAACGTGAAAGAAAACCGTATGATCGATGAAATTTCACGCGAGAAGTGGAAATTGTTGAAAAATTGAGCGAGGAATGATTTTTGAGGATCCCGTCTAACCTTGGCACACCAATGGCTTCACGAAGACCAGTGAGTTGTAAGGAGACGTTCTGCACATGTGCGATGCACTCGATGAAACATCCTGGAGGCAGCGGCGTAGTAACTCGCTCGTAATTTTCACTCGTTTGCTGCTAGCAAGTCAACTACTCGCCCGTGATTTTAATTATCCACGATACTTGTTCCTTAAGTCGACATATCAACCACCGACATTACTGTAAAGGCTGCTCCTTTTCTTTGCTGAAAACGATACAACTGTCTCTTGTATTTCAAATTTATCGACCCTATCGTTGCAAAAAAGAAAAAAAAAAAGAAACCAATGAACTTTTAATTAAGTGGATTACTTACTTCGGGTAATGTTTATTTTTACAACAAAATTCGAGTCTGTACCTGAGAGAAAAATATATTGTCAATATTCTTTCGATGATGATGCAAAGTATTATAAGAATTTTCAACTCGTTTAAAAGGTAATCCTTTTTTTTTTGCAATAGTGATGATTACGTTACAATATCTCGTTTCCAAGATAGCAATAAGTAATTTTATCTCTCGAACGGGACCTCTGTGTTAATACGCTACTGCCATGAGAACTTATTGATCAACGATCAGTATACATATGTGCTAAAGTTTTGCGCACACCATTCCTTGAAACGTGACTGTTGGCTCCTGGTTCTTGACATACCGTCTTTCTATCTGGTAAGAGATGTTATCTTTGTACAACTTATTTTTCAACACGTCGATTTCGAACGCAATTAATGCATTCCCTATAGATGTTTCCATCTTTTTTCTTGGTTCGCGAATACCAGTGATGGATGGTCAATAATCAGTTTAGATAACCATATTAACAAGAATTTATTTGTTAACGCACAATATTAGTCGTTATTGATATCTGATGCGAAATTTAGCTATTTTACAGAGTACATTCGATATGTATGTACATATGTATGTGTGGGTGTGGGTGCGTGGGTGTGTGTCTATATATATATAGCTGTTTGTTAGTTTCAATGTACCTTTAAACATGCGACGAACAAGTGAATGTTCTTTCAATTAGATTAAGAAGGTATTCTCATTTGCAAGCAGAAGAAACGGCGTGATTGAGAAATTGTTTGCATTAAATATGTAAACGCAAATAATTAAAGATTTTAATCTAAGCCCGCAGAGTATATTTATTACGCTTCGACAATTTTTAAAGTTGAAAATATAAATACAGTTTATTTGTAAGAGCCACTGAATTATGGGCTGTGAGAAAAGCATCGTCCGTTGATCGAGTAAACATCTCGACTCTGCTTCACAAAAAGCAGCAATTTCAAAGAAATTTTTATTTAATAAGGGTCTGGTGAGATCTGAGACTAAAATAAACAAAGTGAGTCAAACATTTTCAAAATTGCGTCCTTTAAAATATCAAATTTTGGTAAGGAAATTGGTACATTTTTGTCGGTTAAAAAAGAATATTCTACATTTTCAATTCGTTATTCTATTAAATACACATAATCAGGAAAGATCAGAAATATCACATATCTTATAAATACTTTCTATTCGATGTAAAAATACCAGTATATTAACGTTCTGGGTTAGTAAATTGTTACGTTGCACTAAAATTTTTTTAGTGTTGAATTCGTATTTCACTTTCTGCCAATTAGTATAAGAAATTATTACACTTTTTGCTAAATTACACAGTGGATAAATTGGTTGGTCAGGAGGTTGGACATTGTAGGTAACAAAATTTGAATTCTAATTCCGTGCCCTTCTTTATCTACAGCCGGTAGGTACATTTATATTTGTATATAGTCTAAACTAATTTTAAGTATAAATATCTATACTTTATCAAACAATTGTCAAATAAGTAATTTTTCTTTTGCTCGCACGCCCGTTCCTCATTTCGGTTATTTCTATTTACTTGTATAAAAAAATTGTTGGTCGTGTATCCGATTCGAACGATCACTTACCATCCTCTGGTACGTTCGTTTCTACAGAAAGATGTTTTGATCGTAGAGGCGAATCTGAAAGGAACTTTGATTCCATCTACATATATTTCTGCGAATCTTCACTCGTAGCAACCTTCTTCTGATGAGAACTGGTAAATAATATGAAATTAATAATATAATGTAACATAGAAAACTTATATAACGTATAAGAGTGTAGAAAACTTTATATATTTCAATGAAACGTAAAAATATAAATATAACTCTGATGCGCGTTAATAAATTCATTTCGTGTAACAGATAAAAATGTTAAATCGTGAGTCAAAGAAAAAGATACGAAAGTACGAAGTATTGTTTCTTTCATTCTTAAGTTCGTGTCATTAAAATGTTTCATGTTTTATTTGTAAGAATGAACGGTATTTACTGTTACAATATTTTCTAAGACTGATATATTTGATGGAACCGCAAATGGTACAAAGTGACAATTTTTCTACATTTAAAGGCTTTATCGACTTTGATGATTTACGAAGAGGTTTATTGGTTTCAAAACCAATAAAATTTATTGTACTTTAAATCATGTGTCACCAACTCTCCTAAGATGAAGTGTCTATTCTATCTTTCGTCTGTGTTTGTGTGTCATTTGTGATACTAACAAACCTATCAGTTTCAGAAACATTGTAACAATAAGTACCGTTCATTCTCACAAATAAAACATGGAACATTTTAGCAACACAAAACTAAGAATACGTTTGAACTTAAAAGTATCGTAACAACTTAGTACATTTTTTATAATTTATAAGAATTAATCAAATTTTACATTAGTGTATCCATCATATAATTATTATTTCTCGAATGGTTGTTCGTCATGGATATTACCATACTAATCGATTGCAAACTTAGAATAATTTTTTAATATATGAAATTAAGTATGATATAGTGACATAAAAAACATTTGTAATGCATAAAAATCTACAAAACTTGTTTAAATAAACGTCGCGTTGTTCTAATAATGCCATCTAGTGTTTCAGCACGACACTAAAAACTTGTTACGAGGGGAAGGGCGATACGTTTGGCGTGCCCTGTTCTCGCAAAACAATTAATAGACTTCTATGCATGCACACCCATGCATGGGAGAATCATGTGCAATTAGTAGTGTGAGTGCTTTTCCCGTATTACTTGTCGCAACTTGAAAGCGTCAACATTTGATTCTCACAATAGCTACTGACGTTAGAGTGATTTAGTTTGATGGCAGATGCACGTCAAGTACGTGTCTTACTTGATATCACGGTTGCACCTTACAGTTGATAATTCATTATTATTTGTCATTTTCAGTAAAATTACACATCTACATCTCGAGAAATGGCAAGTGACGCAATAATCTCGTTACCCGAGGAAATGATCGTATGCATTTTAGAAGACAATCGACTCGGCTTCTCGGATGTGGTTAATTTCGGTTTGACATGTAAAAACTTGTATAAAATTGTCAACGATAATAATCAAGTTTGGAAAACTAAGTTTTTTCAAAGGTACATTTATTTACTATTGAGAACATCGGGATATTGTTACACAAAATAAGAATTTATTGATTAAGTACACCTTTGCTTTATCGAAATAATTATACGAAACGCAGATTGCTATTTTAATTCGTGATATAAATTTCTCCTTCTACATACTACGTATATATAAGCTTCATTTGTATACATACACTTATGTTATTCTTTTATACATGCACTCATTTGTGGTCACATTTCTTTTTCAGAAAAGTTAAAAATGTAATATTTCGAAAATCATGCTTTTAGTAAAAAAATAGAATATTTTTACTTTTTTTCGTTTTTGGGTAATCTAAACACTTAATTTTTTTAAATGATAGATGGCCACTTCTGAAAGAACCATACGAGATAAACGACAAAGTAGAAGATCGTACAGTAAACTGGAAAGAAGAGATAAAAGCTAGTTTAAATAGCAGAACAAGGTTACTTTATCATTTATCATTGATGTCTGGTAAACACTATCAAAAAAAAGAGTTGCCAAATTCTGTGTTTAAAGAGTTTGATCCTCTGTTTCTTTTGGAAAAAGGTGCTCATCCCCAAGCTTATTACTTTCTTGTAGATGAACTTATAAGCTTGATCAAGATTCCTGCTATGTATGTATAACATAAATAAGTTCTTTAAACAATTTTTTTACAAATATTAAGTAATAATTCTTTTGTTGTATATATTTACAGAGCTAGTAACTTGACACACAGATATTATGCACTTAAAGTTGTCCGATATTTAAAACATTGTCATTTGAGAAATGAATGGGAAAATTTTATATCTTTACGACCTGAGGAACAAACTTTAGAACGTGGTGCAACCATTGTAGCTCAATGGAATCAACCAAAAAGACATATATCTTACTCATATATATCGTCGTTATTAGATAATATTGCAGACCAAACTAAAGAAGTACTCAGAGAACAATATCCAGCCCATCCTATATTTTCTACTTCAGCAGAACAATTTAATTTTTGGAAAAATAATATTATAGATGACAATCAATGGAACGTTTTAGAAACAAGACAAGTAACAGATGCACTATGTCAAGTATTATTTCAAAAACTAGGATTTTATGGTAATAGTGAAATGTATTACACATTGGAAAACTCATTTATAGATCGTGTAAGTTGTAAATTAAAAGTTTATAATAATTTTCAAATTTAACTTATTTTTATATAAGCAACAATATGTTTGTTGAAGTAGGTTTTAGAACAGAGACGTGGAGTTCCTATAATTCTAGCAATAGTATTTGAAAGTATTGCTCGCAGACTTGGTATACGTTGCGAGCCTGTTAGCTTTCCATCCCATTTCCTGTTACGATGGAAACAAACATAGTAAATATCTAGTTACTTAAGTATAAATCATACTTAATGAATATGTCTGTTTTAAAATCTTTAGCTATTTAAAAATTTTTTCAATGGTACTTTAATTTTATTAATGTAAGTTACATTTGCCTAAATTTTGCTATATGTTTTGTTGTAGTAATCCTGATTCTGAAGATGTAGAAAATTTTTATATTGATGTTTGCAATGGTGGTCAATTTTTAACTAAGAAAAATTGCCCTAGAATTGGTGGGGTTTCAAAATGTCCAATAGAAGAGTATAATGTTCATCGGGCAGCCACTGCTATTGACGTTTGTAATTTTTGTTAACTAAGAAACATTACCCCATACTGTCCTTCAAATTTAATAATCCTTTACAATTTCTAACAGGTAGTAAGGAGAATGGCAAATAATTTAGAATTAGCTGGTAGACAATACACACTTCCTTATGACAGAATTGCGCGATTATGCTCCATTCTTGAACTTCAACTTATGGTATTACCCAACAATCCAAGTATAATTTCAAAATTAGCTCGCATATATGTATCACATAATATGGATGTCACAGAATTGGTGGAATTGTTGGAAAAAATAAAAAAGATGAAGGTATTTTGTGACGTTATATTATAAACTATATATGAATTTGAATCATAAAGCTACATTATAAATGTTTAGATTCCAGAAGTGAGTTTGAGAAGGCAAGCAATTGTAACATCATTAATGCTTCAAGAACACCAAATAAATTTACCACCAGAGGTGGGTACTATGTTTTGTATTTGTTGTCTAGTATTAGTTGGGACTTAAATAACAATAGTTGGAATAATGAATAATTGTATACATTTTCAGAAAGAAATAGAACCTAAAAAAAGAGAGCCAGGTGTAAAATATGCAATAGGATTGATAATGAGACACAAAATACGCAGATATTTGTGTGTAATAACAGGGTGGGATGTACAGTGTAAAGTATCTAAGGCATGGCTGGCTAACATGGATGTAAACAATATGAACGGCGCGGATCAACCATTTTATGATATATTTGTAAACGATGGATCATGTCATTATGAGGCTCAAGGTAAGTGATTTAGTGGTAGTGATTTTATGTTCGTTTAAAAAAAAAGGTCCAGGACAGGTAGTACTTGCCAAATAGAAGAAAAAAGTCCCAATAAACATGGATTGAAGAATGAATATTCTTGGAAATTTTCTGTTTTGACTAAAGTACACGACTTACTCGATTCTAGTGAATGATCGTGATATAAAAATAATGGGTTACTTTACTGTTTTTTCTGTTGATATTTACAGAAGTTATTCACGTGTGCTTCTCCCATGTCCACACATACTTTACATTTGTGTATCAGAGAATTTCGAATTCTCAAAAATTCTTGGCTTTATTCGTACTGCTTAACAGATATTTTCTATTCGTTTATGTAGTTCGCCTTTGTTATTTATGGATGAAGAGTATATCATACTTTTAAAGAATCTCCATAAAAAAAAGATCAAGAGGATTTACATCAACTGATTGAGGTTACTGTGGGATTAGTTCATCACCTCTAATCTATCTTTTATTGATATTCCGATTTAAATATTGCCAAACACTAAGTGCAAATTGTCCTGAAAGTCCTGCACTCTTTTTTTTAATAACATGTAGAGAAAATAAGGCATTTTGGTATAATGTATGATTTTTTTTTTATTAGAACACTTGTTTCCGGCTTCAAACCCAGAATGGATAAATCATCATGCTATTGGTAGATACTTTTATAAATTCAATGGTACTCATTATGTGCCAAACGAAGAAACAGCGCAAGAATACCCGGAAGATGAAAAAGTTCGCAACGAATTACTCGTAACATACATGCAAAATGGTATGGAATATGATACCACGTAATAGTTTCTTTTTCTACTCAGAATACAAGGTGTAACATTAATGAAGAAAATGTTCACTTCCGTATAACGTATTTCGTGCTTAATACTAAATCAGTCTTTTTCATTTGTCACATTTCATTGCACTTGATTTTTTTTATAACGAATAAATTGTTATATACTTATTGTAGATCAAGAAAAACTTCGTTTTTAGTACTGAATGTAAATTTAAAGATGGATATATCTAAGTTCAATGAATCATGATAAAATTAGTACAATAGTAGAATTTGTACAGTTTATCTTATATAGTATTATCATTTTATATATTATGTCTGATTAAGAACTCAGGAGTTATAGCTTATGAGAGTCGTAATAGATTAAGAAAAAAATTCATATTACTGATTACAAATGACACTTATATAGAATAATGCTACATAATCGTTCAGAGAATATACAGCATCTTCTGACTTTTAGTCCATTCATGTGATATAGATGTATATGAATATAATAATTCTGTCCAATATAAATTTTATTTTGTAATACCCACTGGGTAATCCTTGTAAAGCTCCTCGTCTCAAATTTGAATCCAGAAACAGAATTGTTCTAGCACCCTGAGTTTTTGGGAAATAAGAATTTTTGTAAAAACGTTCAATATTAAGCAAGAACAAGTTATATATGAAAACCAAAAATGCCAAAAAGTTCCATTTGGTCTTAAAAGTTGCAGGAGACTTTTCTGAATATATTGATATATACAGTCATTAATTTTGTTAGTTCTAAACGGTTAGAAATCTCGGTCAAAGTTTAAAAAGGTACTGATATACAGATTTTCTACACATTACTTTTGCATTTTTGCGAAAAGTTATTCTAGGAGAGAATTTATTTAACACGTATATATAAATAAGCCAAACTCTTTTTGTTCTATTTGCGAGGTGGTAGTTCTAGAATATGCCTATGAGTACTACTCTGAATGCAAACTCGTCATTCTTAAATTAGAAATTTAATGAAAGACGAAGTTTCATCAAAAACCTTGAATTATCCAGAAAAAGTAGTATGGCTTTCCTTTAAAAAAACGACACATTCATTGAATGGTTTCTTTTTCGGAAATGTCTACAGAATCCAATATTGTATAAAGTATTCATACTAGATAAATAACTTTTCACAAAAATGCAAAAGTAATGAGTAGAAACTCCGTATATCGACACTTTTTTAAACTTTAACAATCATTTCTAACTATTCAAAACCAAAACAAGTACTAATTGTATGTATCAATATATTTAGAAAATCTCCTTTATCTTTTAAGATCAAATGGAACTTTTTAGCGTTTTTAGTTTTCATGTATGACTTGTTATTGTGCAATATCGTGCGTTTTTATAGAAACTCATGTTTTTCAAAAGTTGACAATAATAGAGTAATTCCGTTTTCGGTTTCGAGTTTAAGATGAGGAGCTATACAAGGATCACTCAGTGGATATTGCAAAACAAAAAATAAACTTTATTTTGTTGGACAGTATTATTTGTAATAAGGGTGTGAGAGAGGGAGAGAGAGCGAGCAAGCGAGTGAGAGAGTGTATGTATGAGAGAGAGAGAGAGAGAGATGTACATTCTTATGATAACACTACTAAGTTACGTTCATAAGTTACTGTTTATTAATTGATTCCCTCTTTTAATTGAAGTACCTAAGTTTTCAATCATACAATACACAAACACAATATGACTTAAGTTAATTAGATAGGGATTGAATATATAATAAAAAGAAATAGCAATCACATATACATTTTACAAAGTTTATTTTCATAATACTTGCATTATGATAACCATTTGAAGGAATAAAGTAATCGTCTGAAGTATTTTGATATTATACAGTATATTAATATTTGAATTAAAAGGTAGTGGAACTTTTTAAAAACGTAATATGTAAGTACGTGTAATAAATAATGTAAATTACACTACCTGGTATGGATTGAAATTATAGTGTCTTTGTGTATGTTTTTCAAATTGAAAACAAAATTGATCCATTTTATAAAAGTCTAATAAAAATCAAATAGTTCTGTCATAACAAGTATTGGATTCAAATATATACGCGATATGGTGTACTATATAATTTTAAATAATGTTTTTAAAAAACACGAATTTTTGTACCTGCTGTAAGACAATGATTTTATTAGATAGATAGACTAATCGTGGTAATACATTTAAATATTAAATTCCTAACCTGAGCGTTTTTACTTATTTTTAACACTCCGATTAACAATAATTAACGTTGAAATAAATAAAAATCAGAACGCACTTGTAATATCAAGTATGACAGATGTAATTGTATGAGAATTTGAAGAATTAGTTTCTTCTTATTAGCCTGTAATGTTAATAATTTCATTTTATATTTTTAAGTATTCTATATTATATAATTTTGTAATATTGTAAAGTGTTAAGTATCCTCAAGTACACATTCAATTGATTTTCGATACATTTATTCAACTTATGTTTCTGCTGCCTAACTCTCTGCAATTCTATAGAACCTCTATTCAAACTAGTAAATACCTAATTTTATAACATGGCATTTTACATTACATTGTAATTTAATATAAAAAATTATGTGTACACGTAAGTATTCTGAATATAAAATGCGATAGAATAATTCTCATAAAGATTAAAGCATCCATCTGGATTGTTTGAATATAATAAATTATCGAAGACTGTGAATTCTACATGCAGTGTATAAAATAAAATACAATAAATTCAACACACCATTCAAAATATTGCAGATTCCTGGAACTGCAATGTTATTTCCAACAAATTCTACGAATTAAACTTTTCGGGAAACTTTGATCGGGAATATTTGACCGATTTTGAAACATTGGTATCAGGAGAATATGATAATCGATGAGGTATTTATATATCGCAATGTCGTAACTAATTAATGCCATTAAAAAGCATTATCTTTCTTACGTAATGCAAATCCATAAGTGCATAAATTTGCGGTGTAAAGTTGTTAAATTAAACTTTTTAGCGATATTTCATTACTGAATCGATAACGTTGGAAGTGACACGAAAAATCTGCCAAATTTCATTTATTCCCAAATTCCTATTCTGTAATATGTACTTTATATTCAAAGGATGGAATAATTAAATACATTTGAAATTTTCAACTATCTTTTAATCGATATTTAGGTCGCATAAAGGAAATAGAACTAAGGAAGGAAAAGAAAGAAAACTTCTTGTGTTATTCAAAATGAATTGAAACGTTTTAGAGTTACATTCACATTCCTATGTTTTATTAAATTCAGACTTTCATACGCCATAAGAAAATGTTTTTTACAGTATTTTGCGAGGTATTCCTTTTTCATGGATTCTTGGAAGGGATGTCACAGTAGTAATACTAAAAGACATTCAGTATTATTAAACTATATGAAAAAAGTACCAAAAAATGTATTAAAACTGAAATTAATTAATGCCAATCTAAAACTTAGAAGAACATTCTTTGTTATTGTACTCTTTATTTAACGAGTGGCCACTACAATTCATTCTAATTAAAATACCATTATTCCTTATTTTTTTTAAACCGCCACATTTTAATTAACACGTAAATAGCATAGCGATTATAAAATGTGAAATTAAAATACTTATATAAATACTAATTTTTAAATAAATTGGAGAACAAAAAGGTAAGTTAACAGGAATAATATCAAATAATATTAAGAATAATACTGTTCTAACAATATTTTAAAAACTATCAAATGTAAAGAAATAATTTGTACCATTTTTAAGAATTAAAATTTCTTTATTATAATCGTATACTTTTCCGTATATTGAAAAATTAGTAGAATGCTTTTAATACGTATTTTAAATTCACATATTACATTTCATTACTGGCGTTATAAAAAAACCATTTAGTATAGTGTATTCAAAGTGGCCGCTGTGTATTCGCGTTTATAATAGAGTGAACGCACTGCAAAGCTATAGTTACTTTGTGATTGTCGGGTTCGTGACAAAAGAGTTTAGTGAAAGTTGAATACGTGGTTGCGAAACGATGGTGGCCGAGGAAAAACTTACGGAATCGTTGAAAGAAAATCAAATTAATGATGCCACAGCGCCGAAGGAACAGAAGACGTATTCGTTGGAAAGTATCCTTTTCAAATAAAATTCCCGCACACGTCGGTAATTTTATGAATGCCATATGTCACTTTCTAACCTCTATTTGTCATGTCGCGCCCATCATTCAACAAAATCGTTACGAAACAATTTTTTTGAACGAAATTTATAATCAATTGTAATAAATCATAGAAATATTACTTCAGGAATTACAGTAATTTTTAGATTTGTTTGTATTGGTATTGACATTTTTTGTTACGTTCGTTGGATACATTGTATTATGAAAAATCGTAGTTTAATACTTTTCTCCTATGTATTTAAAAGCAATAAATGTATATGATATGACTACTTAACAACCAAACAGTTTTAAAAATAATAAAAGAGGCACAACAGCAACATGGGTTGAGACATGGAGATTACCAACGGTACCGTGGATATTGCTCAAGGAGATTAAGGCGTTTACGAAAAGTTTTAAAAGTACCACAAGGAGACAGGCGTCACTTCAAGAGAAAAGACATAATGCCTGTAATGGTTAATGATGATAAATTTTTACAAGTTCCACTGATAATGGCAGAACGCGCATGGAGTTATGCAATGCAATTGCGGCAAGAATCTAATACGGAGCCAAGGAAGAAGTTCCATTTGATTTCCAGGCTAAGAAAAGCTGCTACATATTCTCTACAGTTACAAGAATTAATAGAGGTAGGATAAATTATCTATTTTGTCCATTTGTGCAAATAGATTTCTCATGGTAAACAATTTTCACAGAACGTTAATTGTGATGCAAGAACCAAGTTGGAAGCTCAAGCATATGTGGCTTGGATACATGGATCTTTACATTTTGAGTTACAATTATGGAAGAAAGCCATGGAGAATCTAAAAAAGGCTCAGGTAGTGTATGGAAAGCTGGCCTCTGCACTACCAGAATCTGAACAAATAATGTACAACGCGCGCGTTGAGGAGCTTGCTCCTAGCCTTAGATATTGTGCCTATAACATCGGAGATACCACTGCCATAGACGACTTAATGCAAATGAGGGGTCAGCTCAGCAGTGAACTGTTAACCAACTTAGACTCCTTGATAGCACAAACACGAGTGAAACAGGAGAATGCAGAAGAAGTAACTTGGCGAGGCAAATCATGCGGTGTGGTCCCATCACGAGCAGCTGGTCTCCTAATTGCTGACTCAAGATTGAATCAAACATTAGAAAAAGCAGCCACAAATCAAGCTAAAATCGACTTATTAGAGGCACATCTAATAGACTGTAAAGATGCGATCTCAGCCGTACGTGATTTCTTCAAGATCGAACTAAAAAACAAAGATAATGACAAGCTTACATCATCACAATATTTACTCACTTACCTGCAGTATATCAGGTTGTCACGCACTCTTGAGAGAAACCTGGCTTTGATTAAAGCGGCGGAAGAATCTGCTAAGACGAAGCCACAAGATATCGTGAGACTGTATGAAGCAGCTTTGCACAATCTTGTTGAAATCTCACAGTTACAAGATGATGAGGAATTCGTGCGCGAGCAGGAAGCGAAGACGAAAGGGTACAGAGCTTTTAGGTGTTATTATATGGCTCAGTCGCTGGCGAACCTTCATCGTTGGCGGGAAGCAATGGCTCTATATCAGAGGTCTGCGCAACATGTAAAAGATGCGCTTGAGTATGGAAAAATGCTTCCAGAATCGTTAAGGGAGGCTCTTCACAAGTTGGATACCTCCATAGAGGGTGCCAAGTATGCAGCCCATGCACATAGTGTGTTAGAAGAAGGACAAGAAGAGGAACTTGGAACCAAGTATACCAAGACAAAGAAACCTTTGTACGAACGTTTGTACGAATACAGAGAGGACCCAGCGCTTCTTACAAAGCAACCTAATGTCTACAAATTACCACCATCAACACAGCCTATTCCTTGCAAGCCACTGTTCTTTGACTTGGCCTACAATATGTTTGAGTTCCCGGATTTAACCGAAAAACTTGGCGATCAGGCTAAGGAAGGGGGTCAGGCTGGCCTTACGGGATTCGTTAAATGTCTATGGGGTTGGGGCAATAAATAAAACAAGGACACTGTAACGGTAAGGCATTGGACTCTGAATATTACCACATGTGGTGTGGTAATATATTTTTACCGGTACTTAAATGCTTTGACAAAAGTCAAGTTTTCACTTATACCAACAGCAATATTGAATAATGGAAATAAAGAGATATTATTAATACATATTTGAAGTTACATTAATCTTAACTCCTCTCGTATGATTTGAAAAATTAATTTGTCTTAATTATTTTCTACACTGTTGCATTTAAGTTTTTTTCTTATTTAAAATATTTTTTTCCAGTCCGTTAAAAAGCAAAAAATAATTTTTACAATGATAGAAAAGTTTTATTGTGCATTTAATGTACAGTGAAATTTCGATTACCCGTATTTATTGATACGTTAATTCTAATTGTCCATGTGTAGTATTTGCGAAACTAAGCAAATATGCTAGGTTTTTAGTTCATATTTTGAATAAATTCGTTAATACAAATCTGTATATTAGTAATCCGTGTATTTTGTAGCCTCTTTTGGCATGGATAATTAAGATTTTATAGTATTTTGATATATTTTATGTATCTATTTTAAAAAGTACTGTTTGCAGTAAACATGTAAAAATTAAAATTTCTTATCTCGATTCAATCAGTATATCGTAGCCTTGCTCCTTATTGGTTTCCCATTCGTTACTTTTAGAAAATATATTGGTGATTATTGTGCGAATTATAAAATTCAGTTGTATATTGAATATAAAATATAACTATTTCTTAAGTATTTTAAAATTTATTTTAATATTAATTTAAAGTAAACATCTCTTAACGGTATACTTTAAAATAAAAGCACCGTATTATAAAAATACGGACTAACCTTAATTTAAAAAAATCAACACGATATCGTCATTTATTTAGAATATACGTCTGTATTAAAAACTAGTAACAATGTTCAATAATTCAAGTACTATGGATAATGAATTAAAAGAATTGGCTATCGATCTTTATGAAATCAATGCATTAAAATTTGGAGAATTTGTAACCAAAGTCGGCTTGAAAACTCCCGTATACTTCGATTTGCGGGTGATAGTTGCATATCCAAAAATAATGGTAAGTTTTTAAATTTATATAAAGTACAACCATACTGTAAATAGAGGGATATGTAAATTTTGTTTTAACATTCATCTAATGCTTACATTTATATTTTGGGTAGGCTCGTTTAGCTAAGGTATTATGGAAGTTCTCAGAAGATAGTTCAGATATATCACAAATTTGTGGCGTACCTTATACAGCTTTACCATTAGCTTCTTTGATTTCTGTTGATTCAAATATACCTATGTTGATCAAACGAAAGGAAGCAAAGGCTTATGGTACAATGAAGATGGTAGAAGGTCGATTTAAGCCAGGAGATAATTGTGTGATTATCGAGGATGTGGTCACAAGTGGTAGCAGTATTCTAGAAACTGTGCATACATTAAGAAAGGAAGGTTTAAAAGTGAAAGAAACTTTTGTGGTGATTGACAGAGAACAAGGTGGTAAAAAAAATATTGAAAATCATGGAATTAAAATGAGAAGTCTGTACACAATGACAGGACTCTTGGCGTACCTTCTAGAAACTAACAAAATTACACCAAAACTTGTGAATGATGTTACAGATTATTTGTTGAAATACCAAGCATCGATTATTTTTGTTCAAGGCAAATAGATTTTGAAATTAACAAATTAATTTTATATTATATATCATTTAAATAACTTTAATTTTTTGTCTAAAAAATTTCAGATAAACGATTAAAAACGCCATTCCATGTTCGAGCAACTAATGCTAAAAATGCAATCGCTTCTAAACTTTTCAATTTGATGGAAGCAAAACAATCTACCTTGTGTTTAGCAGCAGACTTAACCAAAAGTAATGATATTTTAGAGTTGGCCGATTTAACAGGACCGCACATTGTGGTATTCAAGACGCACATAGATATAATAGAAGATTTTACTGATGATTTTATAAAACGTTTAAAAGAATTATCTAAAAAGCACGAATTTTTATTGATGGAAGATAGAAAGTTTGCTGATATCGGTAACACGGTATCGTTACAGTATCAAAAGGGTATATATAAAATAGCGGAATGGGCGGATATTGTTACGGTACATGTAGTCACTGGTCAAAGCATTGTCGATGGCTTGAAGAATAGTTTGAAAGGTATCACAGAGCCGCGTGGTATTTTTATATTAGCCGAAATGTCTTCTAAGGGAGCTTTGACAAATGGTGATTATATACAAAATGCGATATCGATCGCACAAAGTTCGGATATGGTAAGTGGTATCGTTTGCCAGTCGAATATCTTTACAAATTTAGGACTCGTTCAATTAACACCTGGAGTAAAACTATTAAAAAGTTCTGACGATTTGGGACAACAATACAATACTCCAGAGTCTGTTGTAAATTCTGGAGCAGATTTGGCTGTTGTCGGTAGAGGTATTACCGAAGCACAAGACAAATTGACTGCGACATTGGAATATAAAAAGGAACTTTGGGCGGCTTATAAGAAACGAACAGTATGAATATGTAATTTCGATTATGTACTTTGTAATAGGTCTATATAAAAATAAGAAGAAAATATATATTTTTTATATTTCAATATGTGCGTAATAGTTAAAAGTGTAAATAATTAGATAACAACGAATTTGAAAAGACTATAAACCGAGCGATACGTAAATATACAAAGTTTTCGATGTATATACATTATACAACGGCACACTGATTTAATCACACTCTTGTACAAAAACTTTAAAATGTATCCGGACGTTTCAATCGAAACTCCCATAGGATAGACGTACACACGCACACTTTTAATATTGTAGTTTGCAAAAATTTAATTATTTATATATGTATATATAACTCGCGTAAATGCTATCATGTAAAAGTCATATTTGTACTTGTATGTACACTCTACCCATTCTGTAGTATGCTATTATGTAGATTAACCCTTTGCGATCCTATGAATTATTTTTACGTGATTTTATAGTATCGCGTATTTACCATAATATGGTGTGTGTGTATGTACACACGCGCGCATACACATGTTTTATTATATTTTTTTCAAGTTAATATTACCTATTACAAAATAATTAAAAAAAACTGTATTGGCTCGCAATGGGTTACACAGTTAAGTTTAAAATCACAAGCAAGTACTATATTTCACTGGAAATTGTATGAGTGTGACCAAAATTCTCACTCTCATGCTTCCTTGCTTTTAGTAAGTTCTTCGACTAGTTTTCGAAACACCTGTGCTACTTGGCTATCTGGTAATGTTATTAAGACACTTTGACCCGTTTCTGCTAATTTACCTATTTGTGGGTCTATAGGCACTTTTGCAAGGAATGGTACATTTACCATTTTTGAAAGAGCGATTCCTCCACCAGCAGAAAAAATATTTGTACATTCCTGAAATTGTCAGTTTTAATAACAAATTTCACAGATAATAAAAATCTTCTTTTATATTAAGTTTTAAGTATAAGTTTTTTACTAACCGAACACGAAGGACAGACAAAACCGCTCATATTCTCAATAATACCAAATATATGAATACCAGTTTTTCTACAAAATGTTACTTCCCGCAAAACATCATCTACTGCAACTGCTTGTGGAGTGGTTACTATAAGTGCACCATCACATTTAACATTCCTGTAGGATATAATTTGTTTATTAATTAAAATTGATATATATTTGCTAATGATCAAATATAATATAGTATGTTTATGATATTTACTCATGTAATACTTATTCAAGCAAAGTATGAGCTTATCTATCTTATGACTTATCTAACCACAAGTTACGTTTCATTTGAACATCATATGATTCTTAATCATAGTCACGTGTGAACAATTAAAAGCACATGATAGTACTAATACTATAGATTTACAGAACAAAATATTGCAATAATTAATTCTGTAGCAATTAATGTTACAAGAACATAGGTAAAATAGAAAATAAATAAATTTACCTTAAATTTTCCATTACTGTGATATGCTCATCTGAGGTTCCTGGTGGTGTATCGATAATCAAATAATCAATATCTTGCCAAACAACATCAGTTAAAAATTGTTTAATCATGCCAGTTTTTTTTGGACCCCTCCAAACAATACTGTCATCTTGATTTTTTAATAAAAAGCCTATTGACATGACAGCTAATTTTTGCTCTTTGTCTGCAAATACTGGTACCCACCTACAATGTTCAAATAATGATAATAAAAAAATAATGAACATCTAAGTATAATTAAATTTAGAACTCTATAAACCGAGCAATTTTTCTTCGCTAATATGAAATGTAAAAATAAAAAATCGTGCGATAGTCACTGATACAAATTTTTAAGTACAATTTAAATGCTAAAAAACAATTTCTTCATAAAAATTATTTGAAATACCCGTCAGAAGATTGATGAACATCTCTGCCTTCTAAATTTAACAAGTAAGGCACACTGGGTCCGCAAAGATCAACGTCTAGTAAACCAACCTATAAAATTTTGACATGTAGACAACTTAACCTAAAAAATGACACGACAATTGAAAACTCACTCGAAATCCTGACTCCTTGAGAGCAAGTGCCAATTGCGTGCTAATCGTAGATTTTCCAACACCACCTTTACCAGATAGCACTAATAAAGTATGCTTGACACCTTCCAACATTACGAAAATAAATCTGAAAAAACTACCGGCGATGTAACCTCCACGATGGTCGATCGCGTTCTGATTACTCTGTGTTTTTAAACACTTTCATGATTCGACTCGAAACAATCTTTGTGTAAATTTTTCAATTACGGATTGGTTCAATGAAAAATGTCTTTCAAATTTACACAAATTAGAGCAACATAATTTTTCTTAATTTGTAAACACTTTTTGCGCGCAAAATATGTACTTTTATCATTTTTAACAAAAAATTTGGGTAGTAAAAATATTTGTCAACATTAACATTTCGTTCTTCATATAAATGCTTTTTTAAAAATAAAAATAAAAGGAAAATATAGTTTAGTCTTAGGTAAAAGTGTTTAAATTTTACCGCGATTGAACTGACATCTATAGGTAGAAGATCAAAGATATTTATTTGAAATTATTAAATATAAAATATGAACTTTCTCAAGTTTCTTTGTAAAAAATTAAAAACTCACTTGCTGATTTAACAATTATTCTTTCGAGAATTAATATCTTATCGTGAACATACTATTATATCCGTTGTATTTCTATTTGCACGTGGTAATCAATAAATGCTTGTATCTATTAGCAACAGTGACTAAAAATGGTAAACATTACATTATACGTCGTATTTTCTATTCTTTATTTTATATATTTTCTCTGTATTCAAAAAATTAATTTTTTTACTCTTTTAATCTATGATATTAGTCATAGTCTTGTTGCTTAATTGATTCGTTTTTTTAATATTGCACATAAAACTCTTTTAATATTTACACAAAAACTTGCAATAGATACTTTCAAGAGCCAAACCAGCCTCTTCAGAGGGAATAAGGAAGTCTGCATCAGAAAAAAGAATCCCTAAACTAGAAGAGTTCTTAGAGAAGCGTGATTATACAGGAGCTTTAACACTGCTAGAGTTCAATAGTAGTTCGGAGAATAATTTAAATTCTGAGCTATGGATGGGCTACTGTGCTTTTCACCTAGGAGATTACAAACGTGCAGCTACAATCTACGAAAATTTGAAAAAAAAAGAACAAACACCTGTGGAATTGCCAATAAACTTGGCGTGTTGTTATTTTTATCTTGGAATGTACCCTGAGTCGCAAAAGGCTCTGGAGCATGCTCCAGATAGTAAATTGAAGAACAGACTGATATTTCATTTAGCACACAAAATGGGCAATGAATCAAAATTGATGGAGTACCATCATATGTTACAGGATGTTATAGAAGATCAGCTCAGTTTGGCATCTATTCATTACCTTAGAGCCCATTACCAAGAAGCTATTGATGTTTATAAAAAGATTTTATTAGAAAACAGGTTGTTATTAAACTACCTTTATTTTGTTTGATAAGTGGTAGAAATTGTTATAGTCTAATTCAAATGCTTGCTTAGAGACTCAGATAATAATGATTTAAGTAGACTCGATGAAAATATTCTAATCGATAGAAATTCAGATGTGCATATGATTAGAGAGCTAAAAAACACCAGGTACCCTCTTGTTTCCTTACCCTATATCCTATTATTTCCAAATTCCAAATAAAAAGATGTTTAATGTTTCTTTTCATAAGTCTTACTTGCACTTTATTTTTTGCAGAGAGTATTTTGCATTAAATGTATATGTTGCTTTGTGCTATTATAAATTAGACTACTATGATGTAGCTCAAGAAGTTCTTCAAGTTTACCTACAGAAGTATCCTGATAGCGCAATTGCCATCAATCTAAAAGCATGCAATCATTTTCGTCTTTACAATGGCAGTGCTGCACAGAATGAAATGAAACAGTTAATTGAAAAAATGTCTAGTTCTTTCAGCTTTGGTCGTGACCTTATACATCACAATACAGTTGTATATAACATTATTAAGATATATTTACTATACATAATTTAGTTCAATCATAAATGAAAGTTACTTCTAGGTATTTAAAGGTGGTGAGGGTGCACTACAAATTTTGCCCAACTTAGTGGATGTTATACCAGAGGCTCGACTTAATTTAGTAATTTATTACTTGAAACAAGACGACGTACAAGAGGCATTCGAATTAATCAAAGACCTTGAACCATCTGTTCCGCAGGAGTACATTTTAAAAGGAATAGTTAATGCAGTGATGGGACAGGAAACTAATTCTGTAAGCTACTGATAAAATCAATGTATTGGTAAACAACTGAAACAATTAAAAGTAAACTATTTTTAGCGTGATAATATAAAAACAGCTCAGCAGTACTTTCAATTAGTGGGTTCCTCTGCATCAGAATGTGATACCATACCTGGTAGGCAATGTATGGCCTCCTGTTTCTTTCTCTACCGCCAGTTCGAAGAAGTTCTAGTGTACTTAAATTCAATCAAGACTTACTTTTCCAACGAAGATAACTTTAACTTTAATTATGCCCAGGCACAAACTGCTGCAGGTTATTTTAAGGAAGCTGAGGAGGCTTTCCTAACTATACGGAATGAAAAATATAAGAATGATTATATTTATATTAGTCTTTTAGCACATTGCTGTAAGTCTTTAACCTTAATCTTTATATATAATATAAATAACAGTTACTAATATACAATGCCTATGTTTTTACTTCAGATATTATGAACAAAAAATCCCAACTAGCCTGGGACTTGTATTTAAAAATGGACACGTCTACAGAGTCATTTAACTTGCTGCAATTAATTGCGAATGATTGTTATAAAGTTGGTGAATTTTGGTATGCAGCGAAAGCTTTCGATATGTTAGAGCGTATGGATCCTAGTTCGGAGAATTGGGAAGGAAAACGCGGTGCTTGCTGTGGTATATTTCAGTACATCGTAGCTGAAAAGCAACCCAAGTAAGTCTTTTTTCCCCAGATTAACCTATTTTATAATAGTTACATGCATAGTCGTGTTTATGTGTTAGCTTGTATTTATTTCATGTATATGTTTCTTTTTAGAGAACTTTTGCCCGATATTATACAGCTTCTTAAAAACACATCGAATTCGCAAGTGGAGCAGATCATTCGAGTGATGCGTAAATGGGGTAAAGATAACCGGATTACTTGTTGATGATATGAATCGAATGGATACAGATTGGTCGTTATCGTTAATCGTTTCATCCATAAGTGGCCTTATCCTACAGCAAACAGTCGCGAAATGTTAATATGTTTTATCTATGCAACAGTCATTTATCCGAAACAAAATAGGAATTTTTTCATTGAGAACGAAAATTCAGGACAACGTTTTTCACGAAAAAAAAACCAGTGCACGGCGTTGATGATTTAATATAAAATAGATATATTTAAACTGTGATACACTCATTTTATAATAATATAATAATAATATTAATAATAATCGTAATAGCAATAATAATTAATTTTAACAAACACAATCGGTGAATCGTAAAAACACCATAGTTGATGGCATATACCACCACATTCGCATACTTGCACATTTCCGATCAAAAATTCTTCAGAACGGAACGCATTTTTGGAAGATCGCGAAGAACTGGTTCTCTCGATCCTCGCGATTTTCCAAAAAGAATTCCGATGGAATGGCTGCTGAAGTTCAGTAAAAGAAACGAAGAAGAACACTCAGCTCGAACGCCATAGGCGCTTTGAAGATTGAGCAGACAAGAGAATGTAAGGAAACTCTCGAACGATATTCTTGAAAATATAAATACCTCTACATCGAAGCCATTTGAAATTGATTAACCATCGGTAGTCCATCTGAATGTGAATCGTGTTTCATCGAACTTTATCAAAATTCTGGCATTGTTGTGAAAGATATTGACTTTATTTCTGTTGATGTGGCATTTAAAGTAAAACACCGATGTCAAATTTTAGATGGTATTTTTTATTTCTAGTATACTTTCAGGTAAGAATTGTCGGCTAGAGTTTTGCGATAATACTTACCACGAAAATCTTGTCTCGTCGAGAAGGAAGAAATCGAATTTTAAAAGCATTAGTGCCGTTCTCCCTCGACGGAACTACTTACAATTTTGTGTCAATTTTCGAGAAGTCGGACTATCGATGGATGAACCATGATCGTGAACAGCGTAGCCAGAAAAATATACTGAAAACTATACGTAAGGAGTGGGGGAAGGCAGTATGGGCAGAGAAGGAGAAGTACGGATGTAACTATTATATTGGTATACCCGGTATAAGATGTAAGGGTATACCTAACTACAATAAAATAAAAACACCCGTTACTTCTTCTATTCCGCCCATGCTGTCTTCCCCTATTCCTTACACACGAGATTTAGCTTATTTTTTGGTTACGCTGATCGCAAGGGCCTTAAGAAACATCAACTTATTTTTTGTCGTTTCGTATAGAAGGCAGTAAAAAGAGTCTTCCTTCTTTCCAGCGGTTGACAATTCCCGTATGTCTTAGCTTTACTCAGAGAAGGAGTGCCTCAGTACCGAATTATCGCTACGCTTTCGATATAAAAATAGCACCAAAAAAGTGTCTCGTGGTGCCTTTTAGGAGGCACACGAAATTTCGATTACCATCGTTCGTGTCGATGCGTTTCACACGAATTTTCACACGGCACTCGTTCTCCGGCCTTTGCCACGCACTATATAATACGTGGTTAATATACATAGTCCACCGGATAAAAGAGCTTTACGAGTTCACATACAGTAATTCTCGATCGTTACGTCTCCGTAGCTTCTTTTTACAAAACGAAACAGAAAAGAACAAACATCACAGTTCTCCGGTTCTCCGTACATACGATGACGACGACGATGATATCTGTGTCCGTTGAACGTCGACATTACGCTAAAAACGTAGCTTAATTTCCACTATGCTAAACGTGTATGTAGATACGGTAATGATAGAGCGGAAATCGTCTTTTCTCCTCTCGCCAAGTTCCTTCTCTCGTCTTTTCTCATCTTACCGAACAGTCAGTCATTCAGAGGTATGTGTCCCTTTCACGCTATCCTCACTTATTCCCTCCTATCATGCTCTGTTCTATTTTCACTTTTTAAAAAAGATTTCAATGATTCTGTGCTCCCACTTTCTCACGTGTCGATACAATACGAGGAAAGTACTTTTTTTTTTATTATTATTTTTATCATTTTTTTGCCGATTTTTCCCTCTTTTTTTTTGGCAATCTGCTATCAGTCGATCGGAGACCGTAGCATGGGCGGCGTAATCTACCGTACAATGTTAAGTTTAAAATTCGCTGCTTGTGCGGCAACGACTGTCTGAAACAGGTTTTCTATGGTAATGCAACATCCTGTCGTTTTTATGGGCTACGACAGATAACGTAATATGGTTCGACGATAACGTTTAAAAACATCGTCGAATTTTGACCATCGATCCAGAGGTCTCAGACACCAAATGGTAGAAGTCCGGTTCACTGTCAGATTTTCGATATTCCAGAATCCCTACGGTTAAACGTAAACTCGTTTCGTTGGCATCAATATTTGCAATCGACTCGTAACATTATATTCGAACAGAAAATGTCTGATTCCTCAGTGTGTCTCTGTAGGACTCGTACGAGGTGACGTCTGGACCCCTAAAACATCTAAATTTAAAACTTTTAAACATCTACGTGCTATTAGCCCTTTGCAGCTCTCTGTGTGAAGCAAGTTGGTGCGGTCAAGTTCGTTCTGTGAGAGTCGCGCGATCGTCTTACTATCGAATTCGCTTACGTCTGTTGAAAGAACAAGGTTGTTGGTTACACTGCGAACAGTCTCTTTTTCACCACTCGGGGGGACCTTTCGTACCGTCCCACGAACAGAGACTACTTAAAAACGAAAGTACTTCCTCGTCGCACCAGCAGACAGACGTTCTCCCTTGTGTCGGGATACTGTACTCGGACGTTGCATTCACTTGTCGGTGGTGTGTTCGTGCATCGCGTAGACTAACGATAACGTGTACAACCATCTATGCGACGCGCGAACATCCCTGTAGGAGCTTAGATTGGTAAATTACACGGTAAAGTTTAATAGTAAGAAAAAACGTCTACTTAAAGAACCATGTACATAGAGTATTTTGTAGCGACGACCTTTTCCAGAGAAACTAGCTCCCACTGTCGGAGAACCATCGGTTCAAATCACGGCGTGGTGGAAATTAGTTTCAGGACTCTGTTATCCCTACGAACGATTCGGGGAAAGGTCGAGGGCAGTGAGAACCGTGGTATTTGAACCGGTGACCCGTGCACGTTCGAACACCACGGACCACGCGCGAAGAACGTCGTTTGGCATTTAAATATGGCGTTGTTCAGTGCTCGAGATTTGCGAAGCATCGACGAACGTTTCGCGAAACATTTTCAACGGAAGCCGCGGCGCGACTGACGCGATCCATGCAACCCGACTCGGTACAAGACTCGGCAATGTCGTTCAGAGCGAAACAGAATTTCACGAACAGAATCTCTTAACAATAGACTTAAAGCTAACCTCGCACTCATAACGCGCTGGGTTTCTAATCGCTCGGTGTAAACCCTTTGCCGATGGCTATCCTTTGTTCTAAGCACGACGTGGAAACCTCTAAGAAGGTCGAAGATTCATCACATAGTATCCAGTTAACCTAGAGAAATAAATTGGTCCATGCAAAGGGCCGACACTTTACAAAGCGGAATCATTGTGATCCTAAAACAACCAACGCGGAAACGTTCATTCCGCGTCGAGCCGATCGCACGCGGTTCCTGCAACGACGGCTCACTGACGTCTCGGCGTAAAGTCGTTTGTCATCGTCGTTATATTCCGTGCACTTGTTGTTCCGGTAGGCAGTTCGCGTAAAAGACAGTGAAGAGGACAATTCATAAGACACAAGCGGCTGAATATACACACGTTCGCTACTTTCTGAACACACGGGTTGTCCGATGAAAGAGAAGCAGTACACGCCAGTGGGTTGGTAAGGGAGGCACGATAAAGAACTTTCATTAATACTGGTTAATGCAGACGATGATTTCAATCCTGTGCGTTAGGAACTAAGCGCCAAAAGGTGTACCGAGGGTCTCGGTAAAAATTTCCTCGTGAACCTTTCGAATACTTCTTAAAAAGGAAACCAAAAATGAGATGAGACAAAGATCGACGCGTCTTCGGGAATTACCAGTCAACGATCGGAACCGTGTAGTACGTGTAAGAACTTGAAGACGGGTCGTGAATTAACGAGCAGAACACTTGGTCGTAATGGCAATTGACGGAAGAAAGATTAAATGCTGAAGAGAACGGGCGATAAACGATCAGTCGTGTGATGAAATCGATTGTCCAACGATTAATACAGCGCAAACGATGTAAATCATCGCTCCATTATGATTTGTCTGTCGTAATTAAAATGAAACCGGTAAAGGGAAACGGAAGAAAAGGTTGCAACACGAACGATATTGTTCTCGATTTGCGGAACCATTTCGTGCAACGTGAACGTTTCTCTCGTGGCGCGCTCGGTGTTTAAATAATATTAAAGTTAAACGAATCGCACACATAGATCACACTACTCGCGCTCGCCGAAGGGTTCCATTTAGCCTACCTCAGTCTGTATCAAACTTGGTCTTTAATTGATTTCGCCGTTCGCACGGTCCGTGGCACGCTCATGAGGAACGCTGCGATTAAACATAGTCTCGCTTGCATCCAAATTTTTCTTTCTTTTTGAGCGTCCTTCTGTAACTGCGGGTGAGACTATGAGTAGCTACGCTACTCAGCGCTACCTTTGTGCATGCCACGGCACTTGTTTCCTAATTTCTGTCTCTGAAAAATATCGTACAAACACTTCAGTATACAGGACATTTGAAACAATATTCTAACTATTCTATAAATAGTTCAAACCAAGGATCGGAAGAAACGGTTCGTTCTCTTTACATAATTCTATTAGAACTTGTAGTTTTCGTTCAAAAAAATATTCCTCCTTGTGGCAATCTTATGGAAGAAAATGTTTACGACAACAAGCAATTAATAGTTTCATAAGTAGTATCGAATAGAAAAGAGAACTTGTCATCGATGGCTATGATGCAGAAGGTATATTGTAAAAATTATGTTTACATTTGGTAATAGAATAAGTGTTATATACGAATAGCATTGTATTCTAATAGTAATAGTATTATATGACTTATATTTATCCATTCGTTTGTTTGTAACAAGAATTATTATATGGAAGATGCCTTGAAAATTTTTCTTGAAAACATTATATCCACCAATGATTTAAAAAATCGTTCCATTTAAGTTGAACAATCGGAACCTATTAAAACAGTTCCATAACCGTTTCGAACCTTGCTTTGAACACGTCACTCTGGACTGTACAATAATTTCAAGATCTTCAAAGACTTACCCTGGCCCAGGATAATAGTAGGGAGGTGGTCGTTCGTATTCTGTACTCAGCGGCGGAGGAGCCGCAGCAGCTGGCTGGTACCTAGGAGGACCACCATTAGGGAAGTCCCAATTTCTGCAACCAACACCAGTAACAATTAACAAACCAAGAAACACATCTCCTTCGTACAACTTACACTCTATTCTTCGTCAGATGTATTGAAGAAGGAACAAAATACGAAAATGAAAAAAATAGTACAAGAGAAAATTCTTCAACATTGAACGAACGTGTCTTTGCCACAGCGTATGCCTTAGCGAACGAACGAATTGACGAAGCTGCTGAAGCAAAAACAAAGTAATCTCTGTATATGTGACTTCCTTTGTAAAAATGGTGACTCGAACTCGAGACTCGAACACATGCTCTCTAAAGATCCTGCATTGTCTAACACAACTGATATCTGCGACGGCGTGTAGGACAACTGTTGATGCCACCCGAATTTCTTCGCGTTCAACGAACCCGATTCGCAAAAGCTCTAGCGAAGCTATTTTGCCTGCGACGCAAACGAGCCGAATAAATAAAAAAAATAAAATTAAAAAAAAAAAAAAAAAATAAAAAAATAAAACAAAAGTATTAAAAAAAAAAAAAAACAAAAATATAGGAACCAAGGAAAACGAAGTACGGAGACATATTTGATAACAATCTGTCTTGCGACTTACGTGCAGAGGCGTATCGAGAGACGCGGGAAGTTGCCCCCCCGCAAGGTTCCCACTCACCTGGAAATAACCGGGAGAAAAAGCGTGACCAACGGGGTTGCATGAGTTGTACGGACGGGATCAAGTGGTAACAACGATAATCTAAATCTGATCCACCCTGTTGAACCGTTTATTGATAAAAATAAAACAAAAAATACGCGCCTGATACTTTTTGATGCTTCACAAGTTTATGCTTTGATCAAGAAAAGAAAGTTCGTTTCCGGTATGTTCTTTGGTAAATATCAAAGAAATTCAATGGAATTTGTTTGAACCCTTTTGCAAAGTCTTCTGTAAACCACAACCGTAATGTTGACGTTGAATAAAAGGAACGACTATTGAACGTAAGAGGTTATTTGTAGCAACTGTTTCAACTCCAAGGATCTAACTGACTCGACTCGAGTGTACAAATACATATTGAACTTGATCCCGTCCTTGATTAAGTTCAGCGTGTTAGAGAAACGTAGGAACGAGATACAGAAAGAACATTCGCGCGATGAGTGGGAACCCTGCTCACCGATGAAGTGAAAGAAACATTAAATGGGGATGAACTGTACGATGGTGAGATTAAGTACCGGTGTGTCAGAAACTGAGCGACATCCCCGTCAAATAAAAGAAGGCAAAAAACAGTTACAGAAAGCTAAATTTAAAGATTGACGCTCCGAAAGTAATGCAAGACTTACTGCGATTTTATCGATATGCAAAAGACTTTATTGTGAGGTTCTGTTTCGGAGGGGATGGAAGGTTTGTGGCTTCGCCACTTGGGGGTGGAACTGCAAAACAAACCAGAGATGAACTAGTGAATCGAGGAAACGATGGAAAATTCCAGAATTGTTCAAGAGTGCGATTGACACCGTGCTGTTTGGTCGGTGTTCCCTCACGAGAATCAACCCTGAGGCTTTTAGAACCACCAAGGACGTATTCTATGTTCCGCTAGATCAACAAGAGCTTCTCCCAAAGAATAATAGACGATAATCAAAGTAAGATGATCAGAGAAAAAACGGACTCTTAATAGAACAGGATAACTCTTTGCCGAAAAAGAAAGAAAATTATTATATATTGTATGTAATCACTAGACTGCAGATTTTATGCATTCATTGTGTATGTTAATATAAGAAACACAAGCAACATCTATGCAGAATATATTTCATTGAGAGGTGTATCAATATTAATGTAATGTAAGAGGTATGTAATGTTAATGTATATAGTCTTCAAATTATTAGATGTGATCTAAGATTGATTGTAACGTTTTAACAAGTTCAATCTTCAATAGCTACACAGTTGCTACGTTAGTAGTACAATTACACAATTGAATAGAGTACAACAGTACAACTATACAATTGAATAGAGTAGATGTATATGCCGGTTAGTTGTACAACCAATGCAGCAACAATTACCAGAGAAAAGGTTCGTGTCAAGTTGTTCAGAATCATGTGCAATCTTTATCGTAAAATTATGCTTTGATCTTGAATTATCCTGTCCTGTGAGAGGTCTCCGTTTCATGGAATGCAAACGACTCGTTTGGATACTTACTTCGGCGCTAAATCAGAGTATCTGGAGTCATGATGGGACGTGCTCTGATGCGCGTCAGACATCCTTTCTCGCTCGTTGTAACCGACCGCAGGACCGTCATAGCTCTCCACATACGCCGACTGATGATGTCTATTGTGAGACACATACTTCTTGTCGTGACCACTGCAACCAAAAAGTACGTTTCAATCCCGTGAATCACGGTCCGCCTCGGTACTCGTCATGCGAGTTAGAGTCAGTGTACTGTAATTAATGTCCTAAGTAGCTTGGCACGCGTCAAAGATCAGCCTCCACGCCATCGAGGTCTGTACTGTTTTGCGTGTTCAAGACAGAGAATTCGGAAGCTGTTCTTTGTAAAAAGCGCTGGGAAGGCAATACATGAGCATCAGTACTTGTAGTGCTGATTAACACCTTCTGGACCGATAACGAGGCAAAACGTCGTTGATCGATCATTGACTCGAAGCCTCGTTTACCGATTTTCGAATAACATGGCCGAGAAGGTGTTAAAAGCGTAAATCAAATAGCAGACAATTGACTACAAACTATAAAACGTCTAAGTAGTTGAGACGATACTGTAGGATCCGTGGTAGAGAAATCTGCTACAAATTGACCCGAATCCCTCGAATTCTTCTTTATAGACCATTTTGGTGCCGTAATCCAAAATTGATGGCAAGAAGAATCTCTAAGGTCTGCTCAGGAGCAGATTAATTATTAGTACGAGTAACGTAATATATAATCAATTTGGATATTCCGCAACTGGAACATTTTCTGTATACGTTCGAGCGAAAAGTATAGAAAAATAAATTTGAGCGACTTTCTCAATCGAAAGAACGGACACCAATGGGCAAATTCGATCTTCATTGTTCAAAATATCATCTATCTGTGTTTCTACGAACGAGGGTTAAATACTTTTCGATCCTCGTTTATCAGTGTTGTTCAGTTTCTCTACGATTGTCCCTTGGAGGAGACACCCCTGATCCCATAATATCTCGTTTAGAGTGCTCGTCGCGTTAGAGCTAAAGGGTGTTACATGCCGTCAGAGGGAATGCCGAGTCTAACGGATCGGTTTACGTGAGCTCTTCAGATACTCTATGTCTCTACGACCATGAGGAAATCTGGAGTTGGATTGTAAAGAGCACCGGGCGGTGTAATAATTACGTTGAGTTCTCAGTGTTAAGAACGGACGTGTACATGCAATTCGAGCAACAGAATTAAACATGCGAGCAACTTGGCTTTTGTCGTTGTATACTTACTGAGCAAGGGGTATGTTATCCCTGTCTGCGTACGCGTCATACAAATATTCACTGGAACGGAGCGTGTTAGTTAGCGGTTAGATTCCAACAACCATTCCACACATTAGACAGCTACTTTTAAACTTAATGTAAACTACTGCATCGAGAGTGGGAAAGGATTCGGTGGTTTGTGTTCGGTTTTGCTTGATCAAAATTGATACTAGACGTGTTTTAAGAGTTCAATTCGATGGGAACGGAAGAAGCAGCACTTCGTAGAAAGTATCAGACGACCGAATCCCTGCCGCGGTGAACGTATCGCGCCAGACGTTCTAACGCCCACTTACACAGAATATATACTGCGCGATCTCGCGAGACGAGTACAATCGACACGATGAATTTTTAATTAATAGCACCCGGACACACCGAGTGGATGAAAACCGAAAGTGTGTATAGGCAGTCGCGCGGCACTTGTTAGGGGTACACGAGTGACTGCTCGGGATAATTGGAAAATGCGACTTCGAGACTCGCTAATGAAACAGTAGAATGACTCATGCCGTCTAGAAAATGAAAGATATTACAAGCGCGAGTAAGTGCATGCTATGAGTGTATGGAAGCTCGATTAACTACCAGATCGCGACAGAAGACTCAACAGTTTCTACGTGAAGGGTGCTCAGAATTTGCTGGCGAGAAATTAGCGAAGAAATTATAAAAGCGATTGTTTCCGAGTGGACGTAATGAGTAATCAGAGGACGAGTATCTTTTGTTCTCAGTGTTCCTGAATTTCCACGATGACAAAAGTGTCGTTTTCGATTTTTATCCTAACTCGACTCTTTGAAAACTTGCAACGACGTATCACTTTCTTTGAAATTTGTATTTTTTAGCTTTTAACATCACGAGCGATATTCATTGATACGAATTTCATGGCAAAGGAGACGTTGATTGTTTTATGATTGACATGCACCAGATATCTAATTGTGTCTTGGGAACATCTAAATACCACTTGGCTTATTTGTTGGATTAAGCGACGCGGAAATGACAGAAACTTACGCTTCGACTAGAGGTCCTGGGTACGGGTCCGATTTCTGATATAGCTCGCTCAGTTTCACGCACAGCACTATGGTCGGAATGAAGAGAATTAAACACCAGCCGACGCTCGCCCAGAAACCGTTCTATACATCACCAACAAACAGATATAAACATCATGGTATCTTGTATTGCCGTAGACTACATACAAGAAGATTTGTTTAGCGGTACACTCACAAATGGATCCAGAATCTTGTTGCATCCGGCGACTAGCGCAGCGTTGTACGCGTTCGAAACGGGACCACATAGTCCAACATCTTTTAGAGCCTTGTCGATGACATGGTCGAGGAAATTATCAACTTGAAAGAGCAAAGCGTTTCCGAACCTGGTTGCTAGCTACAAAAACAAATAGTCGATTACCCTTAGTTTCGTTTAATCCTTTAACCGGGAAATCATTTTTATCTCTCCCCCAGTAGTTCAGTAGTTACAATTTAATGAAGAAAATTTAGGACTATTTATCAAACAGCTATAAAATTTAGCAAAATTTGAAATTTAACTCCAAAATGTCAGCACCATGACATGGAACGAACCCTCGGTCTGATCATTTCTAAACGAATTGTTACAAGTCTGGGTCTTATCGCTAAGCTACGTACACTATTCTCAAAAATTGACGAATGGCATAATTACATATTGAACGTATTCCGGCCCGTCTTTGTTCAGGAACTGCTGTGCATTCGTAACTTCGTTGACGAGTTCGTGAATGGCTTCCGCCATCGAGCTGTGATTGAATTTAATATTCTCTTGTAGCGTTAACGCCTTCTCGCTCAATTGCTCGCTGAGCGTTGCCATCGGTATCACCAGGTCCCTGTGAGAGCGTTCCAGATCGTCCGCGTTCTTCTCCAGGTGTTTGCGAATGTCTTGGTCCGGAGGCAGTTTGTCCGACACTTCCCGCAACTGTCTTGCCAAATGCTCGAGATTTATATTGGTGATGTTGTCGGCGAGAATTTCGGCGTATTGGTAGAACTTGATGTCACTGAGCCCGCTCTGCGCGAGATCATTCAGCTTCGTTTTGGCACTGTCCGTGAGAATTACCACGTCCGGTGACAGATTAATTTTGCGACGCAATTGCTGGATAGTGTTGTTGATGTCGTAACGGCCGGTGTACTTGCGCAACGTCTTCAAGTTAAAGAGATACTCCAGCCGTAGCACTTCGTACAGCGACTTGTTCTGATGGCAGCTTCTGTGGTGGGTTGAAAAGCAAATATTGTCTCACCGGCGGATTCCAATCCCTGGATCCTCAATCGCGTGACACTTACGTAATTATGTAACTCATGTTCACGTCGGCATTGGGGTTCTGGGGGTAGAGGAGCTTCTTGATCTGAACAACATCGTCGATCATAGAAAACATTCTGTTGTCCTTAGGATTCATTAGTGGTTCACAGACTGCTCGTTGAACCATGACACCGGTAACCATGTGAGCCACGGTGATCACCATTAGGACGCTCGTTAGGAGAAAAATAATCCAAACAGCCCTGAAGAAATTCGTACATCGTTTACTCCGTCTAACTTACCATTTCTCCACTGTAACGATTCGCTTGAAATATATGTTTAGAGCTTACATCATCAGAAACCGTGCACCGGATCCTTTGTTGCAGCAGTCATCACCGTAGCCATCAGGACGTTTTCCACAAATTCCACAGAATAGGCCAAATGTCAAACACATCAGAACGGTCAACACAATTCCAGATATACCAAGGCCAAGATAGTACCTAGAAGACCAAGGAGTTAATTAATTAGCGAAATATCAAAACTTGACAATGAAAATTCCAATAACTCGAGTACAATTGTATATTTTTTTCTTCAAAAATCTTAATAGCTTTCCAAGAGGAGTAATTAAGAAGTTTACCTGTACGGTGAGTACTGTTCAATGTGTTTTTGAGCAACATCTATATGCTGGATGGAAACCTCGTCTATATCATTGCTTAATCTGTCAATGAGGGCTGTTATGTTGCTTGCAATATTTTGCGAGTAGTCACCAAACCTTCTGATACTTCTACTGACCACAGGAATGGTCTGGTTCACCGCGTGCTGAATGTCCTTTTGTATTTTTAGAAACGACTCCTTACCCTGGCTGACCTCCGACACAATGTTGCTTTTCATCAACATGGTGATATTGTACAAGGCAGAGGTAACGTTCGGCAACTGAAAGAATCACATCAATTAATCGCAAACTGTCGGTGCGTGAACAGTTACGTTTACCAGAAAAGATGTGAAAATTCTCTGTTAAAAGAATGCAGAAGAGTCAAAGGTATTTTGTTATGAAAGTTTCAATGTCATGCTCGAGGTCTTTCTAAGTCAACATTTCCCTACGCACGAAGAAATTAGAAAAGTCATGACAGTGTCTCGTGAGAAGTGCGTTGAAATGTATGAACTGTTTTTATCTTTTTTCTTTTTTTTTTTTTTTTTATATTGTATATCGTATAATTCATGAAATGCAAAATGTGCCGAGCTGAACACAAAGTGCAGGAGAAACTAGTTTCAAGACGCGTTCCGCCGGTATTCAATACAGATGCAGAGCAAACTCAATTTGTGCGCTTTATTAATTAAACTGTGCAAAGTGAAGGACTGGTTTCATTCGTATTCAACGCTTCTCTCGGTCACACAGATTTCTGTCAACTAAAGGGGAAACCATTAATTTCGCGTCACCTCCCTTGGATGCACGTTCACACGTTCTACGCGTTATAGATGCGCAGAATTCATTATATCGTCGGCGCGATTCTAATCTTCCAAAATCTCTCCTACACTATTCTAATTTATACTTCGTACAGCAAGAGCTTGGAAAATGTTAAACAAAATTACGTGACTGCGGCAGACTCTCATTGGTTCACGGTGATTCTGGCCAGGAGTCTGACGTAGGTCTGATACATAGTGGGTCGAGAAATCATCTTGGGAATCTTATGTGCTTCTAGCATCCACTCTTCTCATATCAACCTTTATACTGTAGAACTGTAAAACGGAAAACTGCTATTTATCTACATAAATCGTAACTTGCATAAATTTTACTGTATTTGTATCTATTTGAGGCACAGCTCTCTTTGGTTTCGTGTCTGCCCAAAGTTACATGGTGTTATTTAAAACCTTCCGGGCCCTCGTTGGACTGTAAAATATATACGTATGCGCGACAAATCGTAAAAATCGCTATAAAATAAACGGTACCCTTTTACAGCACATTTTGTTTGTGCCAATTGGGATCATAAAACTATCAAAAAATTGTAATGTTTAAAATATCTTCGTAAAATAACATTAAAGGTTTAGTATATTGATTAAAAAAGGAAAATGTCCAATCTGTACCGAAAAGAAATGTTACGACTATATAAAAAAAAAAAGGACAATAATAGAAAGGAAAGAAACTCCCGAATAACAATAATTATTTTTGTGATGTGTAATTAAAATATTTATCTTATTAAATACTGTTTCTTTACTAGTGCATTATAACGTTACAACTTAATTTTCTCGATAAATTTGTTTTGTAATATTCCTCGTTTCTCCCCATACTCTTCGATATTAGCTACATGTTTTCTTGGAATAAAATTAAATATTTAATAAATAATGGTTTCATTCCCGAGTCGATAACCCATTTTAAACTGTAGACATTATGCACTATTGGCAAAGTATTCTTATTTTGTAGCAATTTATACGATTTGTAGAGAAGTTAAATGATCAGGAGGTTAGAATGAATAGCTCGGTTGTACGGTCGGTGGTATAATGAATTCTGCGCATTCATGTTGCGCAGCTGACCGTGGCGCGTAACGTGGAGGAGGAATAGCGAATGAACTTGGTCGTTTGCCCCTTAGCTGGCAGAAATCCGTGTCACCGGGTATACTGTTGCGCCGTTTGTCGCTGAAGAGAAAAATGCAACTTTCCTTTCCCGAATTACTCGAACAATATATGTTGTTCCACCCTTTTGCCCACTCTAAACATCACACTTAACAGACGTTTTCAATTAACGACACACATATCGAACGGTACACAGAATCGAAAATCTACATGCTTTGGCTTACAACTTACAGACTGAAGCTATTGTGGCGAGCATGGAATCAGACAAATTTATACAGTAATTCTGTTCGTAAACCAATGGTTGCACATTCATAATGCTAAGTAAAAAACGGCTTATATTTATTATTTTCGTTTGTGAATGAGAATCATATTATAATATAAGCAATTTATATCACAGACAGGACGATAATTATTTTTACAAATCGACGTCCTCTTGAAAGAAAATTTTTACTTTACATTTTATTTGTCTTCTAGTAAAAAAGGAAATAAATGAACAAATTCTTCAAGTCTCAAGAATATATACCAATTTTCCATTGGCCTACGATATAGGAATCCGATTCAACGTATTAAACCTCGAATACAAGCAAATTAAGCAGAAAAATGAAAGAAAGCAGTCAGTCTTGTATCGAATTTATCCAGGAGTGATTGATAATCTTCTCGGTGTCTATCACGATTCAACAAGAACCCCTTTTATACATGTCTTTGCGTACAAGCTTCCATAACCTTATGCAAGACCCTTTCAAGTAATGCAACAATACGAAGCACATGTTTATGAAAAACACGTTAAAGGAGTACACTCCAGGTGTTGAAAACACGTGAATAAAAGGGGCCTTGAAATTGAAATACAGGTTGTCCGATAAAGTTGTTCCCAAACTTAAGAGCAAAGGTACTCACAAGAGGCAAACAAAAAGAGCTTGATGTGTTTCCAAGTTACAAGACGTTTACTTATGAATTCTCTATAATATTTGATTCGATTAAAAAAAAAAGGAAAGAAAGACGAGCCTGAAATATCTAACAAGAAAAATGCATAAAAATTTACAAAATAAAGTATGATAAAGATAATTGTTTTTACTATCGTTATACTTTCTTAATGAAAAATTGGTCATTGTTTTATTACGTGTAAAATTTTAATTCGTACATCGATGAAAGTAAAAAAAAACTGTGATCATGAAAGCAAACCGACGTACATTGAATTCTTTATTTCATTCGACGTTTGATGACTACGATGAAGGTCTTCTTTAGGAATACATCTAAACGTGTCGATAATGTTTTCTTTATTCATGGGTCTATAATGTGTTTTTTTAGACTTGATTCAATTCTAGAGTAGTTCAGAGGTTTAGTTTATTACTGTAGGATTATATTCTTTTCTTGGAATAGTTCAACTTTGAAAAATTAAAAATATTATTTGCGTAAAGAACTAATTTTTCGTTAATATAAAGTACAAAGAGAATTCAAGTTACACTGATTCTGACTCATAAATAAACACGAAAAGAACGAAAGGCATGTTTATAACTATATTTAAAAAAAATGTTATTTAAAACAAAAAAAATTTCTTTCAATGTGCTCTTTTTCAATCCTATATTTGTTACGCTAATAATTGATGCTGATGTGATTAAAAAATGAACTTTAAAGTATGTAGCTCGCAACAAGAAAGTAAATTGGTCTATTATCCAAAATGAGTTTGGTACGTTTGCTCCAAAGGATAACATTTTACTTAGGAAACGTCTTCTAATTCAGAAACAATTAGGTTTGGATCCATGTTTACTCAGTCTCTTCTGTGTTTATTTCCAGGAGTATTTTACGCTCTTTGAAGTTTCGCAACAACTTTTCTACACACCCTGTATATACACTTTTTTTTATCAAGGAATAAAGTCATACCTTCGGGAAGTATCGGTCCATGTACTGCACACGTGTAAAGGAGAAAGAAACGAATTCATTAGACGAATAAGTAAAGCGTCAATGCTGGATACAAAAAAAGTAAAGCGCAAAATACCTTGTCGAACTCTACTTGAACCGACATTTGATTCACTTTGTAATCGTTCAGGACCTGCTTGCAATTCTGGGTCTTGCACGCAGCGAGCGTGTGGAGAAGATTCTTTTTAACACCTCGTACAACTGAAACGAAGACAGAGGATTTTTATCGCCATTGTTATTAATTAAAATAATCGGGAACGCAGTTAGGGTTTTCCAACGTAAGCTGCCCTTAATGCAACTGCTGTATCGTGAAATCGTGTACAGAATATAGAGGAGGTTTAAACTATCATCGACGTTGTTTGTTAAACTGAATTGAATTCTCGTGATTCACAATGGTGCGTGTTGCAACGTGAAAGTTTCGATTTCGATAAAATGTGTTACGGTACGTGAGAAACTATTTTTTCTTCAAGGTTCAAACATTTTAAATACCTTGTTAGATATTTTATCCTAAAATGTTTTCTCAGTCTTTCAAGGTACAATAAAAATTACAGAAACTTGGAGGGGTGGTTTCAATCTTTCGGAGTGAATTTCTAGGCAGAGAAAGAAATTAAAAGAATTATGTAACGCTCACTTTTTAACGAGTTAGATTTGTTTTGCACTGGTTCCCCCTCATTAATATTGAAACAGCTATAAATTTTCCTTCTTAACCAGTCAACGATCCTATTGCAATTACTTTCTTTAAATAATTATCCGTATACTACTGTCTTTAATTCTTGCTTCATTACAGTCTCCAACTAAATAGTATAACAGAATTTCCGTTGCACAGATTATTAAACAGCTGTTCACTATTATACCAACTCTACCTCTGGATTAATTTTTGATTATTTATTCTCTCTTCGTTTTTCAAGATACTTTCACATCACACATCTAACAGGTTTATATCTACTATTACATTCCGACGCTTCTATCTTACTATACTTCAATTTGTGCTTGTATCTCTTTATCTCAAATTGTAAATGTTAATAACCTACAGGCATCTCTCTTTATTTCGCGACTGTTTCATTTTTTCCGTATCGTAATCGTTTTCCATTCAAATATTCTAATCTTCTCTATATAGATACCGTAATAAAAGGACTAAACGCGTGCAACGTTCGTTTCTGTATCGCGAGCCCTGTCGTAGTGCAAAAGCTCGGTTAAAAAGCGAGCGACATTCCTCGAGACACCTCCTCGTGAAAACGAAACGATGATTTTCAGTTTCTATGGACGACGAATGGAACAAGTACCGATGTCTAATTGACTGGCATTCGTCCGTAAATCCCGCGTGATGATCTGCATGGTCTTCAGGTCCTCCTGAATGGACTCCAAACCAGCCACGATGTCGCTGAGATTAGACAACGAGACCGCGTGGGAGTATTCCGCGAGTTGTTCGGTAACTATTCTACCGCTGGCCTGGAGGATGTTGTTCAGATTAATCTCCAACTCGTCGAAATTAGTGTTTAGCACGATGTTGACGTGATTCTTCGTGGCGTTCAGGTACAGTTTCACGTCGTTCAGGCTGATTTTCAGGTTGCTGGGTAGCTCCTTGGTGCCCTCCTGCATGTACTCGTTCGTGACGAACGCGCAGACAACGCCGAACCTGAAATCCACATCGAGCGATACGGTCACACACACCGGTGAATGTAGCTCGCGTCGATAAATCGAGAATAAATTGGAAAGCTCTTTCGTTGGAGCTACCGCCGAGTAACGACAAACAATTCGATGTAAGTAATCCTTTGAGTTCCTCAACGCGATGGATATTGGCGTTATTCGGAGCGTGCTTTCGTTCGAAAGAAATTAACGAGGGAAAATATCGTTTGACGCAACAGGATCGTATTTAGGTCACCGTAGGAGATTCGAAGTAATTGTGCTACGGGTCAATCGCGTTGAATAAACATTAATATCAGCGGGGGAGAGAGTTGCGTATTGGAAAGATTATTTTGTACAAATTTTGTACAAATTCAGCACCGACCGATAGGATTTTGTATTTTTGGAATACTTGAATCTTGAACTTTCCAGTTACGAGTGTCCCCGTTTCGAATGCAATTTCGAAGTTGTTGTCCTTGAAAACGAATCTGAATTTTGAAATTTAGGCAAGAGGGGTACGAAGCCACAGGGGAGTATTTAATCGATAGAACAGAGAATCGATAGAATTTTTCATCGACGAAGATTCCCTTATCACGGTCCCGGAATTAAGTTTCGTTCTACTACTCTTCGTTATCTTGACAATTTTTCGTTCACTTTCCCACAGACGAGTAAACAGCAATCAGGATCGATATCCTTAATTAATCCGGGAGAAGTTAAACGCTAAGAACGTGGACATACACTTACAATATAATAGTAGCAACCCCTATGAGCACCATGCTGAGTATCACCTTCCTGCAATGATCGTGTTTCTTGTCGAACGGTTGACTTCTAGCACCGCAATGACCGGCGCATCTGCAGCAGCAGAAGAACAAGCCCACGCAGGGTAAAATCGCCGCAAGAAGAAGTCCAACGAGGGCTAGGCCAGCCAGTCCACCGTAATGGGTCACGATGACCTGCCACTCGGACAACGAGTAACGAAAATATGGTATTCCATCTTCGACGGTGATCATCCCTGTAACAGAGTAAACATCGTGGCGTTAACACGGCGGATCGTTGATTAATCTTCGAGGGAGAAATAGGACGAAACACAATTGATAACCACTTGTTAAGAAAGATCTGTTTCGGTCTTCGTTCTAACGAGGAATTCAGCGACGTCGAACGAGTCGAGTGGTTGCTTCGACGATGCTCCAGTAAATCTCCTCGCGTTTCTTAATTTGGGTTACGGCTTCGTGGAACCAGGTTACGATCGTATTCAATGAAAGCTACATAAAGTACACTCGCCTAAGAGACGTCTACCTATACGATATTCGAACACACGACCAATACGAAATTATTCTTCAATTCAAGATTATTTTTCAATTCTCCGACACCGTTCGGTTCGTTTCGAGCGTTTCTCGGGAATTTAACGAGCCGTGGAAATCAATCGTAACACATAATCGCGTTCGTAAGGTTTGATGGATGAACAATACCGATGTGTTCATATATAGAAATCAATCAAATGCAACGCTTAGTTGCATTCGTAAGGTTTGCCGGATCAGCTATACCGAGATCTGTTCACCAACCACCCTGAACGAAACAGCGATAATTGTATCTATCGTGCAACGTCTGCTGCATTAACGATTAATTTATAACGAAAAAGATTTCTCGAGTCTTGATGTAAATATTGTATCAATTAAAAGCTGAATTGTTTTACGTTGTTTTATTCGATGATATATATTTAATCCGTGTTCCAATACAGAGTTTCAACAGTGGTGGACGATAGGGTAAGGTAATAAAATTGATAATTGTTTAAACGTTAATAGAGCCAGCAATAATTTCACTGTACGACGTATCGTATTATATCAATTATAAGCTGAATTGTTTTACATTGTTTCATTCTACGATATATATTTAATCCGTGTTCCAATACAGAGTTTCAACAGTGGTGGACGATAGGGTAAGGTAATAAAATTGATAATTGTTTAAACGTTAATAGAGCCAGCAATAATTTCACTATACGACGTATCGTATTATATCAATTATAAGCTGAATTGTTTTACATTATTTTATTCGACGATATATATTCAATCCGTGTTCCAATACAGAGTTTCAACAGTGATGGACGATAGGGTAAGGTAATAAAATTGATAATTGTTTAAACGTTAATAGAGCCAGCAATAATTTCACTATACGACGTATCGTATTATATCAATTATAAGCTGAATTGTTTTACGTTGTTTTATTCGACGATATATATTTAATCCGTGTTCCAATACAGAGTTTTAATAGTGGTGGACGATAGGGTAAGGTAATAAAATTGATAATTGTTTAAACGTTAATAGAGCCAGCAATAATTTCACCGTACGACGTATACCTAATCTGTGCCTTGACGTAGAGTTTCAACGGTGGTGTGGACCGAGTTGGAGAGATGGGACGAATGAATGCAGCGCGAAAGAATTGAACAATTGGAAGAAGGAAGCGGAAGACGGGGTGCGCGGGACAAGCATTAAAGAGCATATTTTTCCATCTGTAGCCCCGATACCGCTTTTTGGGGCGAGAACAACGGAGAAACGAGGACACGGACGGATGTAGGGCGTAGGTCAGTAAGAAGGGTTGCCGGGTCGAAGGGTGAACGTAACGGGGACGGACGGGAGAAATTTATTTGCTAGTTGGTCCTGGGAAAAATGGATCAAACGTCGATGACCGGTCGCGGCGGATTAAGACCCCTGGACCGCTGCATTGATTTTCTGATGCACCACGCTGCGCTCTTCTTAGGACGTGCATAAACTCGCTACGTGGTCATCCGAACGAACGATACACGCAACGAAAATTCGATGGATTGTTTTGTTTTGTTATTTTTTTTTTTTTTTTTTTTTTTTCAAAAATTCACGTAACAAGAAATAAATATTTTCAATGGCACGTATCGATGTAGGTTTTACTTTCGTTAAAATACCTTTCAGTTTTCACCAAAAAAAAAAAATCCCTAAAAATTCTCCAGTTGTTGAATCAATCTTTTTCCTTTCTACGAGCAAAAAAGTTACATTTTTATTTCTTTCGAGCGAACTTAACTTTGAAGGAAAATGAAACACGATTTTTTTTTAGAATGTATGAATATTTTATTAAATTATATATTCTCCATTTTGGAAAACGAAATGATTTTCCGAACGACGAAATATATTCGGTTATTAGTTTGCTCTGTTTTCAACGAATAATCGAGTCGTAGGGAAGGTATTCCGTTTTTGTTGTTTTTAAAAGTAAATAAATTTAACTGTGACGTAAAATAATATATTCCAAATAATGTTTGAGTCCCCTTCAAGAGAAGAGGACTAATTTGTAAATGCTCTGTAAATTAAGATTACATTATTAACACTTACAAACTAATACGTTGTATCAAAGAACAAGAGTTTGTTCAAAATGATGAAATTGAATTAAGAAGGGAAGACTGATTAAAATATGCAACATCTCCAAATTGAAGATTTACTATTCCTCCCCCTCGATTATTTTTTGCGCAAAATTGACGAAGAGTGAAACTCCGTCTCTGTAAATTACGATTACATTATTAACACTTACAAACTAATACGTTGCATCAAAGAACAAGAGTTTGTTCAAAATGATGAAATTGAATTAATAAGGAAAGACTGATTAAAATATGCAACATCTCGAAATTGAAGATTTACTATTCCTCCCCCTCGATTATTTTTTGCGCAAAATTGACGAAGAGTGAAACTCCGTGACTGGATCGATTATCGTGATTTAAACAGACCCGCGAAATTGCCACGAACTATTCGCATGCAAAGGGAGCTTTCGCCGATACTGTGGAAACTAGTTCCTGTCGTGGTGCATCGCAAACTTTCGTTTCTGGTGCAAGCTGCACCGCGCGGCTCGGTGCATCGAACGTGCACCGGGGATCGCTCGTATCCACGTGCACCGACGGATTTATTGCGGCCGTACAGGTTCCGTCAAAAGCTCCACGGAACACAGAGTTCAACGTTCCGACAGTGGCGCATCCAATACTAACTGTATGTGTCATTCGAAGCGAGGGTTTCCGCGATGCACTGCATCTGCGAACGTACAGGTGTACGGTGTTATCGTTTCTTCATTATCACAGAGAGTGCACGACTCTGAACGAATTCATATTCGATCATTTTCACGTCCTCGAATTATATCGCTGGCGTTGCTTCGTCGAAAGGAGAATTATTTTTCAATTAATTATCACCGTGCACGAGGACGTGAAAGTCAAAACGCGATTGTATTTAAAAGTATGTAGTTGGTCGAACTTATCTCTTTATTGCAACACAGATCTTGATTGCAAGTACGTATCCACTCGGTCAGTCTTATCTCCGTTTTGTAACACTCTTTTTAATAAGAATGCATTTACGTTCAGGTGCGTAGAATTTAATTCGACAACCTTATATCGGGTACTTTATTTCACTGGTAAAGATACTTTTGTTTTTTTTTCTTTTCTCTTTAAAGAATACTTATTCTAAATCGTCTATGTTTGACCGAACAATTTTAATTACATTTGACGTCCAGCTTGAAAATTTCTGGGTTCGTACGTTGCACCGTGACTGTACCTACTATTGAGTGCACTGTTAGTTATCTGTTTATCATCTCTCACGGCGAGTAATTTTTTCGTACCGCAATAAATTTGTCACGATATAAAATTGTGTTTAAATTTTCAGACAAGGTAACTATTAAATCGTTACTTTTCGATGATTCGTTGTTCTTACGTTTGTGACTAAGATCACTCGTATATTTGATAACTTATTGTTACGACACGGTTGAAAATTTTGTTAGAAGAAGCTGGGCTCGTGCAACTCCGAGCGCTCGAGGGAAATATGTAAATTCTGAAAAATGAGAAGTTTTTCGTACAAGAGACGTCTCATCGGCGAAAGGCATGAGAAACGGGGCAACTCGTGACTCGAGTAGTTAATCTCTCTTTTCATTCCGCTACCAGATAATTTCAATTCGCATCGCCGGGTTCGCCTGAAAAATTTAATCGCTCGCGAGAGAACATTTCCAACATTTCCGTCGCCACGGATCTTTTCGTCAGAAAAATTCATTTGTCAAGTCGCAAAAATATCCGGGGAAAGAGTCATTCGATCGCGAGAAATTCACGAAGGACGTTAAAGAGGAAAATATTTTTGAAGTGCACTCGACACTACCGTTGAAAAATATTTCATCACGCGCTCGATGTAACGGAAATTTATTTTTATTTACTAAAAACGTTTAGTCGCGTTTACGACCTTACGTATACTCTCACCACGAATACTTGCTTTCGCGAAACCAGTAAAATTACTTGTATTATTAATTCAATAACGATGAAATTTATATTTGTTTATCAAACGTACATACATATAACAAGTGATTAAAAATCCACTCGAGGAGTAGTATAAATTATTCTTAATCAACACCGTTAACCAAATTTACACTCGAAATGTTTATTTAAAATAAACTATGTTCGTTTCGATTACATTTGTCACATTTAGCTTGGTTATTGATTTTAATTTGTGTAAAAGTTATGGCTAATCACGTGTTACCGTTCCATTTTCGTACGCACAAAAATTATTCATTAAAATTTAGTAGCTTTACGGTTTAATATACGTATCTTTGCGTAATAAATAAATATTTAGTACAATTAACAAAATAAAATTTTTAAAGAAATGTCCAAATGCTACCCTTATTTTTCAGCCTGTCACACTGTAGTGATTCGTGTAAGGAAAATTAGTCATTTGCAGGATCAAAGGGACTTCGAGAGCCAATTCTATCCAACGAAAACGAGTCCCAGCGGTCGACAGGCCAATCAGAAACGGAGGTCACCGTCAATCATGTTCCACGAACCGAGGGACGGAGCTAGTTAGCGATAGTCGGCGATAATAGCGAGCAGAAAGATCGTCGTTAGCGCTTCTATATACGCGCTTGATATGGGGGAGCGGAACAAATGCTGGTTCTTGCGATGGTCTCTGTTCGAGTACCCACAGATGCATTTTTCGACCGAAACATTCTGAGTTTAAAGTCGTTGAAAATCAACAGCGAAAACGATGCTTCGAAACGACCGAACTGTCGTCGATTTAATTCTCGCGACTAATCGAACTGTTTGTTTAAATGTCTGACCAGTTTGGAGATAAAAGGAAATCGATGTTTCTTTTTAGAGTTTTCGAACGATTCGATAGCATCGGTCTGAAACAATTAAAAACGTTTTTCTCGAAGTTACAACTGTTAATAACAACTGTAAATGCTCCTCTGTTGTACGAATTAAAATTATTTTCACCACTCGAAGAAGTCGGAAGGCTGCAATGTTTGGTGAAAAAATCGAATTTTTTAGAAACGAACGTTACCGTACCAGTGACGAGGAAATATAAACGAATATATGTACGTTGTTTGAAATCGATACGTCGAATAGTTTTACGTATATCACACTTTTATCGCTCAATTTTTAGAGTTTCGTAAACTAGAAAGAACCATTAACCCTACAAAGACCCTAACGGAGGGAGAGACGATTTAAAATATGTTGAAACTTCTATATTCGAAAAGTATTTAAATTTACAACTATACAGGGTGTCCCTGAACGTTGGTGCCCGAACATGGGTTCAAATATTATCAGTTTTGGAGTTATGAGACTTTCTAAACAATTAAGTGTTACTTATCTTTCTTTACACTGTATGATCTCTATTTATTTCGATACAAACTTTTTAACACTTTTTCTCAAAGAAGCACATCCTTTTATGTTAGTTTTACGATTTAATTTAGATTTTTTGTAGTCTAGAAAATTACCTTTCAATGATTCAGAGGTGTTGTTTATGTCGTGAATGACTGTGATTCGAACAAATTTCTCGATACAGATGTTCTGCTTGGGCAGCATCACGTTTAGCTGTATCGTGGATTAAACGAATGCACGCCATTCTCGAATTTGTATAATGAACAATTAATACACAGGTAAAGACACAACGAGGAATTTAGAACTGTACGCGTTCACTGACACTGTAATACTGAGATGACTTGCTGAATAACATCGGTATAGGTACGCAGTTCGAAGCCTAGTATTTCCATACTTTCGTTCGACCTGGTAGTTTTGTATATTGTTAAAGGTTCGTAACACAAAATATTGTATAATTCTGAAACTAATAAACTCTGGACTACATTCATTATTTGTTTATTTTCAGGGACACTCTGAACATGTGTACACTATAAATTTTTACAATCAGAAGAATGTTGCACGTTATAACTTTAATAAGTGCATCGAATTATTAATATTATCTGTATAATTTTAAACAGAAATATAATCCATCGTTGAATGAAAATTTTCACGTGAAAGAAAAATTATGCCATACGAGAAAATGATAGTTTTGATGTTGGTTGCAAATTGTAAATGTACTTAACAAAAATGAAAGTTCTTGATTAATACAAATGTGAATAGTTACTAAGAAGTATGTTATAAAAGAGAAAAGAAAAGAAAGAGGAGGAAAATTATATAGTACATTATAAATAAATATAAGGCAAGGGTTAGAAGAATTTCCTCGTTTTTAATAGGAATGTAAAGTAAGTAATATACGATTTTTTATTGGTTAGATTAATCTTATCGAAGAGAATTTAGATTAGAGCCGTTTATATACATGATTGTTTATACTATGCTTATATCGGCAATTGTCGGTATTTTAGTAGCAAGTTAGATTAGAAGATAAAAAAATGATAAATTGGAAATAACCGATATCAAGTACAGAATGAAAGTAAGCTCCTCGGTTACTTATTTCTATACAAACTCGTATTGGTTATCTCGAGTTGAAAAATTCTCAAGATTTTTCGCTTGTAATATTCGAGCAACGTAATAATCTGTCGAAAATATACGGAAGGTGAGACTTCCGTATAGGGGGTGAAAAGCGACGAAAAAAAATGAAAGTCGAAAAAATGTCTACAGAGACAGCTTTCACAAAGTGGGTTACACGCGTGGTCATGGGTATCGTTAAAAGGTAGCGAACGACACCGCGACAAGGTATTAACATAATCGTGCTAGGGGTCAATGACTCTGGGAAACCGATCGAAACCCTGGACGACAGTGAGTGTTGCACCGTTGCACCGTTGCACCGGTGCAACGAGCGCTCACCTGACTGTAATGCCCTTCTTTAATTATTCAAAGGGCTTTCTTCCGATTTAAATCCTTTGAACTGTGTTACTTCGTGCGTTTCAGCATTTAATTTTAATACTTTTTCTTCAAACGACTAACTGGCAAGGAATTTAAAAACCGAGTTTTTAAAAATAAAATAATCGTTCGTGCTCGTAATACGTTTTCCGCTCTTCATTCAATAAACGAAACGGAAATATTCTAGTTCAAATGTGACAGTACCTTATTCAGGTAACTTGTTTAGTTCGACGATTAGTGATTATTCTCTTCAAATAAAATACAAAAAAAAAAAAATGAAACATAAAGTAGCTTTTATTCTTGAATATCGATAAGTACATTTTCCATCATTCGTTTTACTCGATTAGAAACAAAAATATAGAAGAATCTAATTGCGAATAAAGTCATCACCAATTATCAGCCATTATCTGAAACTTTAGATTCGATTTGAATCGCACGTGATAAGTGTTTAATTAATATTTTGTACCACGAAGTACGCTCGATTGTCCAATAGAATTTCTATCTCGTACATAACTGAGAGATTCGATTCAACGATGAATTCGAGTGATTATTTTCAATTTATATCGGCACCGTATTTAACGCTTTTCGCCGCCGTTGATCCAACGTTAATTCAATTTCAATGATCGCGTCGCTAAATAGAAACTCTTTCACGTGACACGAGTCACGCCGTGTACGTTTAATGGAAAAACATTTTACTTGCAGCTTACACGCACCTGACTCCGCGTATTACGAGATACCACGGTGCAGTGTAACCGTGGCTTTGTAACACGAGAAAACCTCGACCTCCGTGCTCGGTCGATTTCCGGTTTGCAACGATGCGCGTGGATTAAGAGCCACGTTCGCGGAAGACGATCTTGTTTCTGACGCAATGCTTAAACGATTCGTTCGACACGGTGAAAAATATCGTACAAAATTTCCTGTATTATCGTGGCCGAATTTCGAGTCAATTTATCGTTCCATCGATTCGACGAAACGAGAGATATTTTCGACCGCGTGAATAATTTTGAACGTCGTTCAACGATCGCGTCGAACGAAGAATTCGAGTTCACTTCGCGAAACGAGAAATCGATGTTGCTTCAGAAAATGCACTATGCACTTGCATTCTCAATACCTTCAAAAAAAAAAAAAAAAAAAATGATTTCCACGTTCGGTGTCGTTTTAGCGAAATTTAAAGCCACGTTCCCACCTCAACGATGAAATTATACGAAAACCAGCGGCTAAAAGTTTTCAGAGCAGTCGATTTAGCGAGAGTTAAGCCCACCTTGCGGTCTCGATAAAAGGAGCATCGAAAAGCGATAGGAAAGCGGTTTTAAATCGGACTATCGAGTCGCTTTTCATTTTATTATCCGTACCTTCCTCTTCCCGGTAATCCCAACGGAGGCGACCGCTATTATCGTAATGAAGAAATCCATTAGCTTCCTACACGGTAAATATTGGTACATCGAATATTCCGATTGGATGTCCCGACTTCCTTGCTCGCGGATACCGCGACGTTATCGATTTATTAACTCGTCGCAATCTACCGACAGAGAAAATAATACCGTGGTAAATAAGAAAATTACTCGAGACGTTGATTCCCTTATTAGTTGACGTCTGCCTTGAAATTTTAATACGGATCGCTAAATTTCATCAAACTGACGAACAAAGAGATTACGGAGGTACCTGACGAATAAAAGGATGATTAATTGAAATAGGAAAAAAGGGTAAATTTATAATGGAAGATAAAGTATTGTTAACAGTTTCCTTCTTTTCTGCGAAATTGTACGTTCAAAAAGCGAAGATACTGTATCGTAAACGGGAAAATAATTAATAAAAGAGACGGAGTTATCGCGGGTCAGTAGTGCAGAAACGAGTCAAATTTAAAAATAAATAATTGCGACTGGTTTTGATCAAATGAATGCTGATTGAGTAGGAACAAATTCAAACGTTCCACGTTATGTTTCTTATAATTTTACTAGGATATTTTATACGTATGACGTAACACAAACTATTGCAAGTATACTTAACTTTTTCATTTTCATATTGTGTTTAGTAAACACACATTTCTTAACGTTTTTCGTGAAATAATTTGATTGAAAAGATTAAAAATTGATAAGATTAACAACGTTTCGATCTAAATATTGAAGAATACGATTAAAATAAATTTACAAAAATACAATTCGTTTTTCTCGGTATTTCGTTAAGTAACAAGAGAAATAAATTCTAACCAGAAAATTATTAAATACTAATGTAGAAGCTTTTGTAGGATTTATATATATAAAGATTGTCGAAGCGATATAAGATCGCGCGGTATTTAGTAATCAAAAATTAATATTTATTTGGAACTTCTTTTTCTGGTATCATTAGTTCCTGGAACTGTGACTCCTAAGGCCGAGGACCATAACGCTTAATTATTATTCTCGAGATAAATTTCGATAGCCGAGGCAAAATGTGACACCACTCTTTTACTCGTGATATACGTTTAGTCGTTGAAGATAACTCACAGAAGGAAGATATACTTTTCCAGTAATAAAAGAGTCACAAATATAAAAGAAAAGTCTAATTATTACTCGACTAAACTCACAATCGTAATAAGGATCTTCAAAAACTGCCTTTTAACTTTACGTTTTCGAAAAATATGAATCTGAAAGGACCCGAAAGTTAAGTGAAAATTAGTGAAATAATTTATAAAGAGAATGGGAAACTGTTCAGTGTTAATAATATTTCAAGCGCACACTCTTTGTCTTAGATCGTTCTTAGGTGCATAAATTATTAGATAAACCCGGAAATGATTGAATTACAGATAAAAAGCAACAGTATGATTTATAAGAAAAAAAAAGTGAACAAATGATTACCAGAGTCGTTGAAATACCCAGTATCGTTTGGACGAACAACGCAAGAATTGAAAGTCGTTGAAAAAATGTGGCACCGGTCCTTTCAGTTTCATATTTTTCGAAAATGTAAAGTTAAAAGGCAGTTTTTGAAGATCCTTGTTAGGATTGTGGGTTTAGAATCAATCCAAAGGGATGAGAGTGATTCGTAATTCGAGTTCGTTTCGCGCCATTTGGTCCATTTTTCCGAAGCTCGCCAGACACGCATCTCATTATTTTCGAAGATAAAGTGCTGTGCGGTTATTTCCCCTACTGGAAACCCGAAGGCACTCTTTCACTCTTGTCACGCAGCTTTCACCCTCTTCTTCAACGTCTTCGTTGCTACTGTGCCGCGGTGTTTGAACCGTGGAATGAAATAATTAACTTTGTCGAGATTTCCGTGTTAAGAAAGGGCGATATTCCCACGAAAATCAACTACCAGTGGTTTTTAAGATAAAATTTGGAAAAGTTCTTCTTTTGTATAATCATCGTCGTTGAATTTGACATTGTTGAGCTAATAAATATGAAAAATAAATACTTTCAATTATTTTAGATTCTCACGCCCGTCTTACGCACGATTATCAACGATAATCGCATTATTTGTTTCATATAAAGAGTAGTATTAATTAAAATCTTATTTCGATCGAAACGATGTTCAGACGTTTCTTTTAACAAATGTTAGGTTAATCGTGACACATTTGAAAAGAAAAGATTATTTATCGCACATTTAACCCAAGTCTCGTACTAACAAATGGGAACTATTTTTACATTTGAAGGTAATTTGGGGATATTGTTAGGTAGATTTGTATTTAATCAAAATTATACAATTCTATTGAAGGTAACTTAGGAATATTGTTAGGTAGATTTATATTTAATCAAAATTATACAATTCTATTAAATGGCCAGTTTGATATTTAACCAAAGATATGCAATTTGAACTAATCTTTAATTCCATTAAGTTCTTGTAACTTAATAAACAAACGTTTCTGTAGAGAATCCGTGTGAGAGTTGGAATGTTGAAAGGAAATCTGTTTATTTCCCTTGCACGTATCAAACCGTTATTACTTCTACTTAAAATAGTTGCATTTACTACGGGCGATAAAAATGTCAATTGTCGATCCCAATTACATTCTACTCGACACTGGTGTCGATATTAGTACGTATTGCGACTTGAGATTGCTTACTCGCTACACTTGAAACTTTTTAAGAATTTTAACTTGCAAGAAAATATCATTTGCATACGAGTAACGTGACATCCTGTACGAATGAAAATTCAGACCGCTGCGAATGAATAACGCGTTAGCGACCATTTCTCCGTCGTGGCGTTCTCGAGAATCGTTTTGCTCCGAAACGATGGAACGCGAACTCGATGGATGGACGTTGAACGAATTAAAAGCGATTTAATTGACGCTGAATGGAATATCCCGTCGTGACGAAACGAAACCGTTTCGGTCGATGAATACGCGACGGAGTTCGAGGTGAGAACAATCCGATTCCTCGAGGACAGTGGCCTGTTCCAAACCTTCCGGTGCATTGTCCGAAAAGGAAACGTGATCCTAGAACGTGCAGGCACTTGGAGCAATCACTGAGCTGCGTCAACCTCATGGTAGAAAAATAACACCAGAAAGGGATGGAAAAGGAACCGAACGAGCAATATCCTCCACCTTATCGGATTTCTATGAAAATAATATTGTCGGAGGTTACACGTTGCGCGACAACTAATATTTGTTCAATTATCGTATTCTCGTAACGCTTCGAAACTCGTAAATTTGTCACAACGATAACGATGCGAAGAAGGTCCGATGGCTACAAGATTAATAGAGGAAGGAGATTTTTTTCTACACTTTTTCAACCATTAGTGTATATTGTTTGCAGAGTGTCGAAAAGACATTAAAATGCTATTAGGATTAATTTTCTACAAACTAAAATTACAAACTGAAATCAATGCCTAGAAATTTAAAGAAACTTGTTTGAAATATATAAAAGAGTAAAGGGAAGATGCACATAGTGAAGAAGAAAATGTGCACGCAATGTATAAAGAATGTAAGCTCTGTGAACGAACTATGATATCATAATAATTATAAAAAAATAATTATTCGAGAGATACATCGGAATAAACAATAATGAGAATAAAAAATAACGAGTTATAACCCCACTGTGCCGTAGATAATACTGAAAATGCTTACACGTGGCACGAGTATCGTCGAAATTGCTGTAGGTATTGCAACACGTACTGCCAATGATGGCAATTACATTATTACATATTACGACGATTGTGGTTATTAAAATGAACGTAGAGACTTATGAGTATTGCTCGACGCACACGAACAGAGAATGTTAAAATAGAGAAAATCCACAAACTTCGTTACGACATTGTACACGACTCTGACCAGAGAGTAAATTGCAGAATGCAATTTTCTGCATTTTCAGAAATACCGAACTTCGAAATGTATCGTAAAGCGTTGCATTTTGTGCGAGACGAGTAATTTAATTTGCGCGATGCTGGACGAATTTGCAGGGGTATTTTTAGAATCTAAAACGTCGAGACAAAGGGAATGGTTTTCTGTTACAGGGACAGAGAAGCACGATATGGAAAAAGGAGGGTACCTGTATCACCGAAGCCAGCAAAGCTCCGTGTAGGGAAGTGCTACAAGTATTGCGCAGCGTTGCGAGACGATAAATCCTGCTTCGGTATTTTTTAATATTATCTGTTATTTAAGGATCATCTGGGTTCAACATTTCATGCGTTCAGAAATCAAAATTCTAGCCCTACGCTTAATGGTGCACGTTTAAATTAAGTCGACTTTTTAATATTATCTGTAATTTAAGGAGCACCTGTGTTCAACATTTTATGCATTCAGAAATCAAAATTCTAGCTTAATGGTGCACATTTCAATTAAGTCGATTTTACACAAGTAATCGCAAATTACAGAAATTTTCATATATAACATATTAGGTAAAATAATATCATCAATTTTTACAACATTTACGTTTACAACCCTAAACGAACAACATTGCAATAAAATTTTAATAACCCTAAAGTGTAGAATTAAAATTTCCTCTCACGTTTCACATTTTCTTACAAGATTTCCTAACTTTCGAATTGGAAGAGAAGGAAACGATTGCTAGTATACCGTACGATTACTGTTACAGTAATGGAACAAATAGAGGATATTGTTACTTATAATTCTAGTATCGGAGCTCGATATACGAGATGAAGTAAAAGTAGAGTAGCAATCAGTGCGAATCTGTTTATTAGAAGTGGAAATAGAGCGTTTATCCATTCTATTTTAATATGCAAAGAGGATTAAATCGAAACTATGTTTCGTTAAAATTTCTCTATTAAAAGAAGCTGTTTAGATCTAAACACAATCGAAGCTTTTCTCAGTCCAAATACAATACCAAAACTGGGGTTCACAGGCCTCGTGCATACAATCATTAAGTAAGATAAAGAAAAAATAGTTTGATGAACTGTGTGTGTGGAAATTTTGTAACTTTCTTAAATATAATCTCGTAACACCCTTATGCGTTCACTACACACGCTAGGCAATAGTTCGGCATACCTACAGAGTGTAACATAACAGAAAAAATTCCTAACTCTGAAACATCATACCTATCATCAATGACAATATACTTTGTCATACATCTGAAGCAATCCACACACTCTAAGGAAGAAAAGAAAACAAGAGATGATACTGCACTGCTGCCTGTGCTTGCTGAATATAAATATGCTTGATTTGTAGTAACAATAAGCAAACTTATAATAAAGGTTTAGATCTTCAGTGTTGATAAGATAAAGGTATATGGTTTTTTGTGTAATAGAATTTTGAGAAGAGTTGTCTACGTTGGACCAGTATTGTATTTTCAGATGTAGAGAAAGTTTATCTTGTTCGATTGGCAACAAAGGTTACCAACACTGGTAAATATCTAATGGAACTACTCAACTTGTTCCGGTAGTCACCCTCCGCAATTAGAAGTTCGCGATTGTATTGTGTTACTTAACTGTCGAGTATTTAAATAACAAATCACAAGGTCCACGGCCATTCTGCTGTACATAATAAATCGTTACATTGTCACCTTAACAAAACCATTTGTTCAGCTACGAGCTGCTGTCAATGTTTTAAAATTCTAGTCCAGAACTGAAGTTAGACCAGGCGTTTTCAGTTATATAATAAACTTGCCTAGTTTGGACTGCAATCTATTATTTACATTTGGACCGGTTCATTGCGGACAATAGTAATGCGAATAAAGATAAAAATAAATTCTCACGAATTTTATACGTCAATTTCGATAAATAAAAATTCCTTAAATATCAAGTAATCGTAATGTTAATTTTTCAATTGTCAGTTATCTCAAATAGCTCGTACAAAATATATTATAGCAAACGATTGCTTGATTGGATTCTATTATTAGTGTTGTATATTTTCAGTTTATAATCTTGTCCAATATTGTGCAATATTTTTCGTAACACCGAATTATGTACACACGAACATGTACACGGTGATATTTTCTTTCTCTCCATTTCTCAAAAACATTTCATTTTCCGGATATCGTCGAAAATAAGGGAAGCAGTATAAATTTGACGAAATGCTTCCAACTAGAATTCTAAAAAAATGTAAAAAGGTACGTACGACGAAAATAACTATCGGTAAACGGTTGAACGACCAACGACGAGCAATATTACGGTACTTAACACGTAACACGGTTATAAGTCGGAGGTTCGCAACGAGGCCCCATGGAACAGGGCTTTCTCCAGCTGGAACGAGGCAAAATCGCTGCGAGGCCATTCCGATGATCGTAATCGTCCAGGTCTGTCCTTCGAATATTTAACCGCCTAGAAGAAAGTCATTAACGCTTTCCAGATTTCTGCTCACGCACTTGTTCCATAGACTTATCGCTGACGGAACAAGACGCATTTTACATTTTAATATAATGCACTTTAAATATTCATATTATTCGTATTATTAAACATCTTTAGGTACTACGAATACGTGGAGGTATGAAAAATAGAAAATACATAATTAGATTACGTATGCGCGCAGGAGACGCGATGCGGTTAAAAATGCTATTATAAAATTCAATTTGAATATTCATCGTAAATTTATGTTAAGCAAGACGAGGGAAGTGTAAAGATATTCGTATGTAATTAGATTTGCAGATTGGTAAATTGGCTTCGTATTTATCGTTAATTCTTCGACCGTAGTTTTCATTAAAGAAGAAGTGGAAGGTGTACCGTTTGGAACGAGTAATTAAATTTATAAATTACAGAATTAATTTTCTTCGGAATAAAGGGCAGTACACTTAGACCGGCGATGTTAATAATACTTATCGTGCTTTTCTTGCTTCGAATTGTCGTTAAACTAGACAAAGTGAACAATAAGAGACAAAATGTGCCTGCGAGCAAAATGTCGAGTTTCGAGTCGTGCTTTTTGGTGTCTTTATTAGTATACACGTAAACAATAACTACCATTAAGAAATATAATGAACGACTCTGTACAATAAAATATCAGGACGAATTTCGCCCGTGAATCTTTCAACGCTTATATTGGGTTGTTCGGGAAGTCATTTCGTTTTCCAAAATGGAGAATATATAATTTGATAAAATGTTTATACACTCTAAAAAAATCGTGTTTCATTTTCACCAAAAAAAAAGACTTTCCGAACAACCTAATAACTTTCCAATAAAGAATTTTCGAACATAACCTTGTACAAATTTGTTTCATTTACTCGACTATAGTAACACGTGGTATACGTTCGATCCCAACCTTTTTAGACACCCTGTACAGAGCTTATATCTTTCCAATAAAGAATTTTCGAACATAACCTTGTACAAATTTGTTTCATTTACTCGACTATGGTAACACGTGGTATACGTTCGATCCCAAGCTTTTTAAACGCCCTTTACAGCGGTCGAATTACTTTCAACGCTTATATCTTTTTGATAAAGAATTTTTGAACATAACCTTGTACAAATTTGTTTCATTTACTCGACTATGTTAACACGTGGTATACGTTTGATCCCAAACTTTGTAGACACCCTGTACAGCGCTTATATCTTTTCAATAAAGAATTTTCGAACATAACCTTATACAAATTTGTTTCATTTACTCGACTATGGTAACACGTGGTATACGTTCGATCCCAAGCTTTTTAAACGCCCTTTACAACGGTCGAATTACTTTCAACGCTTATATCTTTTTGATAAAGAATTTTTGAACATAACCTTATACAAATTTGTTCCATTTACTCGACTATGGTAACACGTGGTATAAGTTCGATCCCAAGCTTTTTAGACACCCTGTACAGCGATCGAATTACTTTCGAGCGGTGTCCAATGTTTTCCATGTACTTCGATTACAGAATCGTTCGAACGGGGAGATCCCGGTTTCAAGCAACGGAACCTGTACACCGCGCCGGGAGTACGTTACGTGTCACCGAACAAGACCGGAGTACCACCGGCAAAAGGAAAGCGAGTTATCGGGAACGGAGAACTACGAGCAAGCGAACACGACGAAAGTACCGCATTGCACTTTCCGATGAACAAAACCGCATCGCGCAGCCGGTGCGCGGTGAACATAATGCGTCCTACCGGAAACGGAGTTCCCCTTACGCCTAAGCGGAGTGCGCGGGCGTGCGCGCGCGCGCGCGCGCTCTAGGGGAAAAAGAGCGAGTCGAACAAACGACTGGACTCGAACCAGAGACGATGAGATCACCTGCGATAGAGCACGAATGAATCAGAGCCCGTGTAGCGGGGTTCAACAGGATCCTAACGGCACTCTTGAGGAATTAACGACCTCGACCGACGACGACGACGACTACCACGACGCCGGGCACGCGCGGTCGCGTATTAAAAAAACCGTAAGAGAACCGCGGAAATAAAAATACCAGGGGTGGAACCGAGCGTCCTCGAGGTCCTGCGTCGTCTAGGGAGGAACGAGCACCGTGAAGCGGGATCGATCGCAACAAACCGGGAAAATTCCGCTCGCGGCCGACTCTGCGTACGAAATCAACTCACGAGCAGATACCACGGATTACCGGACCTCTCTAAGTTTACCAAAGATACTTGAAATTTCACCTGGCGTTGCACTCGATCGTTGCACTCGTAACAGAATTTACGACCAGGATTAACTCCGTTTACGATATCGTAAAATGTAAGATTCGTGGTAAGGAAATCGGGGGAATCTAAGAACCACAATCGGTGAGTCTTTGTCACGTTCGAATATATTTTCTTGAAAATATTAGAAAGACACCAATGTTTCTTTAAAAAGAAAATTTTTCTGTCGATTTTGACAAACTTTTCCTCTTTGCGCTATTAATTTCTCAACCGGGTGAGATTTAAGGTTGGTATCGAGCGCATCGAGGAGATGTACGTTTTGTTGATATTGTACTCGGGGAGATAATACCGGATTTCGTTCCATCTAGCGGTGTGTTAAATTTATGCACTTTCCAGCGAGAAATCTCGCGCGTCGTCGAACCGAACGTCGATCGATCGTTAGTGTCCAAGTGGGAAAATATTTGTTAAATGTGCGTACGATAACGAGATTTTGAGCCGTGTTCCTGAACCGGTCTATTGGCCGAGCTATTTTTAACAGCAATTGTGAAACGGTATCGATTTCAATTTTTCTGCGAGAAGGTGGGACGACCGTGTACGTGTGTAACGCGGTTCAAGTGTGTAGAGAACGAAATGTGGAGAAACGTGAAATAACGGATACGATTACTTTTTACTCGGTTTAGAAACACGGAATTCGACTTGCTGAATTTAACACACCGTGAGTGTACGCGTTAAGGGGATCTTTGAAAATTCAACGTTGAAAGAAAAGGCGTTTTTCGTGAAATTTTCACTGCAGCCACGCTATTCGTAACAATTGTTTCGAACTGAAGGTTTCTACACATATTTCGCGTAAAAGTACACCTTTATCGTCGAGAAATATCAATTTATCGAAGAAATGTACTGCAAGTACATCGGTAAAAACACAATACGTGCTCCTGGCGTCTCTAATCGTTTAAACTGTATTAATGCAGATATTTTTAGTACGAGTACGATTTTGGCTGGAACTACAAAGATAAAATAATACGAACATTTTTCGAAATGACGAATTTCGAAATGACAACTGTGAATCGTATAGATTAGTGAACAGAACGAAAAATGCACCGGCCAAGAATTGCTTTTCACTTGTAACGATACCTATTCAATTTTGCTCGTTGATCTGTATTTTTCAACGTCACGAGCCTGCTTCGAAAATATTCTTTTCGAAAACACCGGGTTAATCGCGACGCGATCGCGGAACGTTCGACTCCTTTCGATTTCAATATTTATGACATCCTGAGTGGCCCCTACCATTGTCGTGGAAGCGCCGGTGCAGCGGCTGCATTCTCTTCGGCACAAAAGGAACCGTAATGAGAGGGATCAAAGAAGGGAAAGGGTGAAAAACGCGGCGTGTGCTCTCGCGTATATGTGCCAGAGGCAGACAAACATAACGAGAAGCACGGGACGAAGAGAGAGACGTACGTGGAAGAGAGGCCGGAGAAGAGGATGCAGTGTGCGCGCGCGGTGCACGTATCGGTGCACCTGCAGCGCTGCAGCTCCGCGACGGTGTCCCAGAAATGCAACTGTTCCTGTGCCACGCATTGTCTCAAGTCTCGACGAGCTCGAAACGACGCTTTTCATCTCGAGCGAAAAATTTAATGAGAAAATAAGTCTCCCCTTTCTGACTCCATTAGACAATGGATTGGACTTAATTGGCTTTGGAGTTTCAGCACCATTTTGTGCAACGAATTCAACGATTCTGTAACAGGTCAGCGAAATATGGAAAGGCAGCGACTGGGGATAAATAAATAATTTCGTGTGCGGGCTGAGATTCGATTGAACGTTAACGTTTCAGTGGGTCAATGCGGAGCACATAGAAGAAAATGTGCGAATGCAGACTTTTATTTTTCGATACGGTGAAACGTAAGCTACGTCAACCGTGTCGTCTCAAGATGTTAATGTTAATGTGCGTTTTATTTCGGAATCAATATTTTTATCTTTCGTTGCGAATGTGGACAATTTTGTTCATAGACTTTAGATTTGATTGTATTTAAATTAAATTATACTATTGTTTTGAGAATGACCACGAATCAATTATATATAAATTGTGCTTAGTTGTGTTATTTATTTACGGATTACTGTTTCCTACTTATCGTTATATGGCATTCGTTTGAATTTTTTAAAAAAGCCTGTCCACATTCGTACCTTGAATAACGCTGATTCGAGGAATCTTCATTAATTATAGAATTTTTAATAAAATAGTAAGATACGTGAATGTTTTACCGTCTTGACTCTTTCACCTAGAACTTTAGCGAACCTTGAAACCAATATAATAAAAATTTCAAACACTCGTTCAAAATTGTGTCACGCAATTGGAATTCTTCTTCGTGGAAGTAAGAAATTGTTGATATACATATGAGCACAGGACGTACACAGAATCGAGAAGAAGAAGAAGAAGAAGAAGAAAGCGTTGAAAAAAATTTGTTGGTAACGGCACGTTAATTCTTCTTCGTGGTAGTAAGAAATTATACGAGCACAGGACGTACAGAGAATCGAGAAGAAGAAATCGTCGAGAAAAATTTGTTGGTAACGGCACGGGATATAATAAAAATGACAGAAAATAATTACTTTACCACGGAAAAAAAAAAGAGCAAAGAGGATACATCGTCGGCGCACGTGGTCAGCATCTGCAGCGCTGCAATTTCAAACTGCTACCCGCGGAGATAGGACCGATGCATCGAACCATTCGTGGAAGTTATTCGAAGAAGATAAACCTGCGCCAAATCTAATCTCAACGACGAGGAATGTCTGTCGAGGAGAAGTTTCTCTCATAAACCGGCGGCATTTTGAAAACAAAACGAGACACGGCAAATTGAAAAGAGATAAAATAAATAAAAAAAAAAAAAATACGAAACTTTCGGAATAAAACATACGTTGAATTATTGTATTTTCTTAGTTCTGCCGTGTTATTTCGCGATTGCATTTATTGCGGTAGAATTTTATCTTATCTCCTGCACACCACGATGTACTTACGCGTATAATTATTACACATTTGAAATAAATGTACGTTTGCCGCAAAATGTGAATCTTCTTTTGCATCAATTTGCACAAATGAATTCTTGAGTATATTAGCGCAAGTATTTTAAAAATATACAATTTGCTTCAAAGAACCTTCCAAATAATATTCTATATTCGACGAGTCAAAAATTCTATCGTTGAAGAAATTCGTGAAAAAAAAAAACAATTTTGAATTAAATAAAATAAGCGCAGGAGACGTGTATTGTCCATAAATTTCCAACGCAGAAATATTCTTTCTTTTCCTCGGTGGACGAGCTTCGAGGAAGTTGGTCACCGCACTTTTAAGTAGATAACTGGATACACAGAATTGCTGGACGCGCGCGTATCGATCGAGAAGAATGTTTCTGCGTGCGTTTCGACGATTACTGTATTTATGTATTGCGCATAAACGGTTACAGTGTCTCTCCCGCGTTCCTAATTGCTCTAACGACCAATGTCCCGAGTGGAAAGTTAATTCTGCGCTGTAATCGTAGCGAGTAACTGCAACGACCGCGGTGCATCTCGTTGCAGCGGAGCATCATTATACCAGGGTTGCGTGTGCACAGGTATGCACCGTCTGCGCGTAATCTTCAGCCACTGGAAAGGCCAACCCTGGAGAAATAATCGCGCGAGTTCGAGTAAAGCAGATCTGATCAATTACGAGACCGCCAATTATAAAACCGATAATAAATCGCGTCCAAAATCATTAACCACCTTTCCGAACTATCGCGATCCAATCCTCGAAGTTCGAAACCAGAACTTGCACTCTGCAGAGTACTGTAAATTCTGCGACCGAACTCATCGAACTTTACCGAATTTTTCTATCCAAATCGACGAACTTATTTTAACTTGCGAACAAATTTCATATTTCCACGATTCAGAGATCCGTTTAATTCTCGGTCTTGAGATTCGAACGAGTTTTCGGATTTCTCGAAGTGGAAACTGGTACACATATTTTGTACAGATATAAATTGCTCCGAAGAACCACGGAAATTTTATCAACCATTAAACGATCGAGTTCGTCGTAGTTATGCATCATTGTACATTTGAAAATAAAGTTCAGCACGCGATTGAAACGATAACTCGAGGCAAGAATCGTTCGTTCGAGGTATTACGTGTGTTTACAGAATATTGTTACGCGTGAAATAGTCGAAGAAAAATATATCTCCACGGTTGTTAAATTATAACGATCAATCTATCGATATGGATGTTTCGGTTAGCTACGGTTTTCTGTCTTGAACGTTTTCTTTTCCATTCTTATTTCAGGTGCTTCTTTTATTTTACAAAGCACCGATACAGACGGTGTACTTAATCACCGGTATCGCGTACAAAACGACAATGGAGGCTCTCCCCGATGTACGTGTATTAAGACGTAAAGGTATAAAAATAGAAAAAGGAACGTACACCGGAACATTCACTCCCAATTCCGAGGTGAATCACACTCGGCCCTATTATTCACTGTTCGCTCGAAGCACGAGCCCGCGGTAAGGAGTCTCGACTCTTCGTGGCTCGTGCGCATCGGAGAATGTCGGACGCTTTAATTGCTGGCAGAGCGTTAATTGAGCCTTCCCGTGGCTTATTCGGGACTTGGCCCATGCTCGAAAAAAAAAGAGAGAGAGAGAGAGAGAGAGAGAGAGAGAGAGAGAGAGAGAGAAAAGAAATACCGTATCTGAGAACCTCCTGCTTAGACGACCAGACCGAGGTTGATGGACTTTCAGATTCGACCGTGATGCGATCACTGTCCTCGCAAAGGTATCTTCTTTGAATTTTTTCTGCCAACATTTCGAGAAGGAGACTGTTTCCCGACTTGGAGACTCTTTCTTCCTTGATAAAGAACAAAGTGTCAAGAATCTTTGAGAGAGGGACGATACCTTGATCGCGTTTCACGAGTGAATTATTTTTCTTGGTCTTTGAGGATTTATAAGAGAAATATCTAAAGAGTAATTTTATGTACACTTGAAAGTGGAGAAAATATAAATTCGAGAGAATTGTATAATAATATTGGTTCGTTTAACAGCGAGGTAGGTAGCGATTTTTGTTTCGAGTTGAATGTGAATGGAATACACTAAGAGTGTATGAAATTTCAATGTTTAATATAGAATTAACATTGTTATCATTTTCGTTGTACATTTTTATGAGAGTATTATCAGTAAACTTTGAATTAGGTACAATTAAAAGTAGTATCTTCACGAAGATGTAAGGATAAATATATAGATTCGAATATTTATTGTAAAATAAAAATCGATTCTGCTTACATATCTTATCGTTCTCGCTATCTTTTCGCTAGAGTTGCATAAATATAGATAACAGCGGGGTTGCTTCTATCGTTTGAATCTAATTTAAAGAATTTTCACTCGAAAGTGGAAATTACTGTATTTTTAGGAACAATCTTTGTGGAAGTATAAAATAATTGGTAGATTGTAATATTTACAGTGTGATAATTTTTGTAGAAAACAGTTGGTGTATTTCTCTATCATTAAATAAGAAATAGACGTTTGAACGAGGTAGAGAAAGTGTATGGATGAATGTTTCGTGGTGAATAAGTAAAAAATATTGTGTAATTCTTTTATCCTTTCGTTAGACGTAAAGAGTGAAACGAAAGGATTGAAAATTTTGAATGGAAATATTTCAATATATTTTCGTAATTGTCTTTAAATAATTAAGAAGCGAAATAAACCGTGTCTTTTTAGCTCGATTATTGAAAAATATCTCGACAGGGAAGTGGTTAAATGATTCACATTGTGTAACTGTAGATATCGTTACGAGTTACGTACATTCGCGGTCCAATCGTCAGCATCTACAAATCGAACCAGGTCTTTCGATATCAATTTATCGGAAGAGCAGGGGGCAGTTATCGTCGTCGAGCACCGTTCAACACATTGGAATCATCGATGCAGAATTATTCCGTGAATACGAGAAAACGCGGATAAAACCGAAGAATTAAATCGCGGAAAATTTCAGCTGGAATTCCTACCGGTCATGACTTTGCTGGATTCGTTCGAGTTCCTCTCTAATAGGATTCCCGATGCGTTTTGCGCGAAATAAGAGGAAGTGGAAAAATTTTCGTGCACGATTGGCGTTTACGAACGGGCAGAGAACTCGATTTGCTTCCGATGCGAAGAGTATCTAGAAATTCTACGAATAAGGTATGAAAAAATATGCGAATCGAAGTGGCAAAGAAATTTCCATTCGTGGATCGAAATTAAAAGGAAAAAGTAACGCGCGAATTGACTAAGTTCCGAATTTATAAATCGATTAAAATTTCCATTGTGTGATCGTTGGTCTCGTAATTTCTGTAATCGATCAAAACTTTATGAAATTTCTTATTCGAATAATAAAATTTTGCTGTTTCAATTACTTCCTTAAAGTTGGATTTATTTATCGTATAAATTCATTATGTTTTAGTTTCGATTGCGTGTGAATTAATATTCCGTGAGATATTGTAACTTTATCGTTGTTTAAAATATTGTAAAAATTTACCGGTCTGAGCGTTCCCTGGCGGAACTCAAAACATATTGGCGCGAGGAAGCAACCCTTTCAGACGGCAATTATGATCTCGAGATTGCAGTTGCAGTTGTTCGTCAAGGGCAACGCGCCAACTGCAACGCTTCTCGCCTGTTACTGCACCTGCAGTCGTTAAAACAGCGTTATCGTAGCCATTGCACCGCGGTATAATTGTTCGCGAACACTTAGAAATACATAATCACGCGCTACTGCAAATTCTCTTGAACAATGAAACCATTTTCATGGTACACCATGCGATCAACGTAGAATTTCCATGGCGGGCATCCTGAAATTTAACGTTACACGTACTTGCGTTCTCTGATTTTCATCACAAAAAAATACATAAAACGTGAAATAATCTATATTCATCGAAAAAGAATTTAACAAAAATCTTGTGCAATGTGCAATATTGTGAAGGTATAGTCAATGTAGTAAAATACGAGGTGGATTTTCATTGATTAAAATTTATACAACGTTGCGTACTTGCAATAATTTCCCCTCGATGATAAAATAGAAAATTATACGAAATATCGAGGAAAATTGTTCTCAGAATTTTCGATTTCATTTTCGAAAGAAAATTATTATAATATACTCAACGGTGTGCAAATTTCAACAAATGAAAAGCAATATTATATTCTATACTCCATTATTATGTTGTACGTTTGTAATACCGACGATAATACTTATACTCTCGCTTTCGGTTTTCAAATTAAATTTCTACAAACGCACGTACTCGAATATCAGAAAGAAAGCTCGAAACGTTTTCGGAATAACAAAAGGAAATTGGATCGAGAGACCATTTATAACAAATTACACGATTTACAATTCGTCTCCGTTGTTTCCGGCCTTCCACGAAATTCAGAAGTGTACGAGTGACGAGTGTGAAATTTATTCAACTAGCGCGCGAAGAATTCCTGCCACGTGTAACAATACCGATGCAGCTACGAGCGTATGCACGTAAGGGAATGAAACGTGTTTGCACGACTGACATAAATATTTATCATGCGCTGGATTTAATTGCGAAGAACTGACCTCACACAACAGTCTACCGCCTTGGCCGGTCAAAGAAACGAGATTCCGCTGATTATCTAGATCAGAGGTGCGCAGAGTCCGGCAAATCCAATCCTTCCATTCAGTTTATTCGGTCGACAAAATAAAGTTAGAAACAAGTTTAAAAATACGCGCGGAAAATATGAGAGTACAACTGTCGCAACTGCGATCTAATTCCCTCGATTCGCAATTTAAATCAAGCGATGTATTGATATTAAAAAAAAAAAAATAAAAATACCTACGATATGGAAGTCCGATGCAAATATTTTGAATAATGCACTTTTTTACGAATATACTATACGTCAACGCATACATTTGCGGTTAAAATTTTTCATTTACAACACGAGTGAGAACAGAATCAACGACCGGACAGTGAATCTAATTGGTATTGTACAAGTTGTTAGAATTTCAGCGAGCAGAAAATGTTATTTTATTTTATTTAGTTCATTACCCGAAAGGGTTGCGCACCACTGGTCTAGACACTCCTTAATTCGTGCTCACCCCAATTTTCATGGTAGGTGATTAATCATTCTCGCACTACAGTTTCTCTTCTATGACACAACTGGTTTTGTACGTGTTGTCAATTTCTGCTCCGTTAACAGCGAACGATTCATTTCGCTTTTCATTGACACAAATTCGCGATGCGTTTCCTTGGCGCAAGATTAAGAGTGCAAGTTGAACGAGTAAAAGTGCGATAATGCAAATACTCGAAATACTTTGAAAGGTAATTTTCAAATATAAAAAAATTCAGATTTGCTCAATTTTCAATCATTTAAATATTTAGATTTCCAAATACCTAAACACGTTCTAATATACATTTTCAAATATTTAAACACGTTACAATATTCAAACATTCGAATAGTCAAACGGGTTCAATAATAGTCGAATTCACGAACTTTCGAGTACTTACATTCCCGGATTGTCGAATATTTAAATTTAAAAAATCTTCAAATATTTAAGTTTAAAAATTTACAAATGTTCAAATATCGAAGCACACAAATTTTTCAAATATTTACGGAAGTTGTTCTTCCCTCAAATTTGCAACGTTGAAATCCCTGGTTACAGAAGGGGAAGACGGGTGCATTCGAGTGCATTTGTGTAGCGTTCTGTTGCACATTAGCCCGCGCATTCATTGATCGGTGTCTCTACTAGAAGCGATTGCGGGTCTATTGTTTACATTATTAGATACAATTTCTCACCAAGTCAAACGAGATTGTCCCTATTGTGGAGTCTGTGGGGCGTTATCGAGCACCGATAAATTGTGCGTTAAATTAACGAGTCGTCGGTTACGGAATTAATTTCGATCTAATTGGGATTGACGAGCCTAGGAAGAGCCAAGTCCGGAATATTCGTTTTTCTCTTTTTTTTTTTCTTTCATTTGTTCGCTCGCGATTCGAATCAGTCCACGATTGCAGAAAGCAATTGCTGCTTGATTTGCGAAACGAAACGAAGGTCGAACGTTCTACAATTCCCGAAGGACGGAGTCTTCGCGACATTTTCAATTCGGATGCATTGACGAGAATTTCATTACAACTTTACCGATAATTAATGATCGGTATAATAATAATAATAATCTTCTTCTATAACGAATAGCCGACACAGATACTAAAGCTCGGACAAGGTCACACAGTACCAGCGTATAAACACAGTTAATTATAATTTAACCTCTTTTAATCTGAACCCCTTACTCGACAGCAAGGGGTTAATATTCTTGTCGCGATCTATCTTTGAACATTAACGAATCGATAGATTTATTAATTCTGGCTGAATAAAAATACTGAAGTAAATGCTCATAAGCACAAATCAATCCAGTCTACAATTTAAAATAACTCGTATAAATTCTGGTTCGTTGAACTTGAATTCGTGAAACAAAAATATAATTATTCAGTCACCAGAATGTCTTTATGTGCGAGTCAATAATAATACCTCTCGAAGAACGATATAAACTTCTTAAAAAGGAATACGAACACGTAGAGTGTTTTACGTGAATTTATGGCGCGAAGATAAATCGAAAAGATCTTTAATATTTAGCAATCTGAGTGTTACGAATAGCCAGATAATTAATTATCAAACTCTGTCAGAAATACGCACAAAGCTGTAACTTTAACTTGCACCATATACCTATACAATACTTAATAATCGTAAGCTGCAATAGACCTCAACTTAAATTTCAATTGCTATAAAAAAAAAGAATCATATTCGCCAAGTATTTGAATCACTAAAGTTTCAGAAATCTGTTCAATCACTTACGCTCAAAACAAACAAAAATTGAAAAGTAGTCCTAGGTGTGCACCGGTATGCACCGGTATGCACCGGTATGCACCGAGATTGCGTTACAGAGAGAACGATCTTCGAGTGTTTTACGTGAATTTATGGTGGGAAGATAAATCGAAAAGATTTTTAATATTTAGCAATCTGAGTGTTACGAATAGCCAGATTATTAGAACATTATCAAACTCTGTCAGAAATACGCACAAAGTGTGTTTTTACGCACTTACGCTCAAAACAAACAAAAATTGAAAGGCAGTCCTAGGTGTGCACCAGTATGCACCGGTATGCACCCAGATTGCGTTACAGAGAGAACGATCTTCGAGAACCGACCGTTCCGAAGCGAGAGAGAGAGAGAGAGAGAGAGAGAGAGAGAGAGAGAGAGAACTTGGAAAAGCTTATCGGGACGCCAAAGAAGCTCGTAAACTGCACCAAAGTCTCCGCAAGTTTTCGGCGAGAACAATGCCGGACAAATTTATGGCCACCGTCCAGAGGGGGATGGTGGTGCACCCCTTGGTTTTACGGTGGGACGACCTCGCGTCCGCCGCTTCAGCAGAACTTGATATCCCGAATAAGAATGCGGTGCATGCAAGAGTTTCTTGTAGAGAGAAGAAAAAAAAAAAAGAAAAAAAACTAGAACCTGCCCTCTGGTGGACACGATGACGAGAACCGGATTCCCAACGACCCACCCCGTATAAGGCTCGCGCGCAATTATAATCCGACGTCGAGACACCGCGAGAGATCGTCGTCCCTCTTTTCTCTTTCTCTTTTTGGCGCGAAATCTCGTCGCAATCGGTTCTTACGGAGTCGGTCGAGCGACCGGGCAACTTGACGCATTGTTCGCTGATCAGAGAGATCTAGTTTCTCGGTATGGCGGATTAATGGACGAGAGCCAGTCGTTAGACGTTGATACTCGACGGCGTGGAATTTTGCATTTCACGGTCCGCTCGAGAAGTCTAGGATTAACCGTTCCTGGCCGAGAGTGTTGCAAACGAGAGAGGAAACTGTGGATTTCGAATCGAATGAGAACAGCGGTCGGTCGATAAAGCGGGGTATTAGCGTTGCAAGCTCGGTAAATTAGACAGAATTGTTTTATCGAGCGAGTACCCTTCTCGACCGATCGAGTGGTACGTTTCATCGATCGGGTACTCCGTTTTACAAAGCGTTTCTCTTTATCGATGAAAGTCACCGTATTACTCCCTCGTCTGTTGTTCAGAGTCCGGATTACTTCTCTGCGTTTGTAATCGTCGCTGATAAACCACGAGCGACAGTGTTTTGTTACAGATTGGCGGCAATTTTAAAACGGAAGCGAATTGTATTCGTTGCAACGTTCAGATTACAATACGCGGAGATCTCGTGTAGCCGGTAGTAGAATTATCGTGGATGCAAGAATACAAAGTCGAGAATATTTCAAGTAATGTACAAGTAACGCAACTTGGTGCGAACGACGAGTGTCGTACGTGTCCTTCGCGATTTTCGGTTTGGAAACGAAAAGAAAACGCGAAAGGAAAGAAAAAAAAGAAAAATAGCTAAACCTTTGACTCTGTAACGACCCTTCGACACCGACACAATGGCGATCCTTGAAACGTCAACCATTGGCGAACGACGTCCAACACGCTCGAACATCATTGTTGCATTCAACAGGAATTCGAGTTTCAATTTGTACGGTTTGACGGTGGAATGGAAAAAATGTCCAGCTTTGCGAAATTATCGATCGAGTTCGTGGAAAATCAAACGAACCGGTGGCAAACTTCCAGCCAGACGGGATTCAGGCTCGTGGAAACGGTTTCGAATCGAAGAAATTACGTTGACAATACCAACCGTAGACGGAAAAAAAAGATTCTATTTTCTATTCGACGATGCACCACGAAACTCGGGCTTCCTTTCGGTATAAGGGAAGATACTCCTGGCGATTAAAGGGCTGAATGACACTTATTTATTTCCATTTTGCCCTTGTCAGACGCCGGACTACTCACGGATCCTTCCTTTCACTTATTCACGACGATTCGCATTCACCTCCCGTCTATCTTTCTGCATGCACTTTGTGGGCACAATAGCAGGAAATTAATACGTACCCCGTCGTAGACGAGGGGGGACACGGCGTGTCCTCGCAAGAAGATAAGCGTAGGAGGCCATTATTTGAACAACGCCGGTACGTGAAAACCGTCGAGATAACGATGCAACTCGATGCGTTGAAACCGATAGCTGACGCAAATTTGAACAGAGATCGATAAACAATCTCGACGTTTTTCAGGAGCGAGGTAGTAGCGACCGATACGAGATCGAAGCATACTAATCGTGAAAAAGCGTATTTCACTTTTTCATAATCTCGGTTGGACGAATTTGTAACCCAGGAAACTTCTATCGAGTTGTAAACTTCTGTCCTTCGGGTTGTCGCGGTTTAGTTTCGAGCCGAGAAAACCGTCGAGATAACGATGCAACACGATGTGTCGAAACCGATAGCTTTGCAAATTTGAACAGAGATCGATAAACAATCTCGACATTTTTCAGGAGCGAGGTAGTAGCGACCGATACGAGATTCAAGTACACTAATCGTGAAAAAGTGTACTTCGCGTAGGATACCTCTATCCAGTTGTAAACTCCTGTCCTTTGGATTGTCGCGGCTTAATTTCGAGCCGAGAAAACCGTCGAGATAACGATGCAACACGATGTATCGTAACCGATAAACAATCTCGACATTTTTCAGGAGCGAGGTAGTAGCAACCGATACGAGATCGAAGCATACTAATCGTGAAAAAGAGTACTTCACTTTTTCATAATCTCGGTTGGACGAATTTCTAACCCAGGAAACTTCTATCGAGTTGTAAACTTCTGTCCTTCGGGTTGTCGCGGTTTAGTTTCGAGCCGAGAAAACCGTCGAGATAACGATGCAACACGATGTATCGTAACCGATAAACAATCTCGACATTTTTCAGGAGCGAGGTAGTAGCAATCGATACGAGATCGAAGCATACTAATCGTGAAGAAGCGTACTTCACTTTTGCATAATCTTGGTTGGACGAATTTCTAACCCAGGAAACTTCTATCGAGTTGTAAACTTCTGTCCTTCGGGTTGTCGCGGTTTAATTTCGAGCCGCGAAGGCGACTGTGTTTACGGATGAAATTTGAACGAACACAATTACGGTACACAGTCGTACAGAGAGTTAATTCAACGGAACGAGAATCCATAATTCTAATAACAAAGGTTCAGCAGTGGGTTCGTTAAATCGAACAATGAGCATAATTTCGATCCGATAGTCGTGTCGTTGTGCACGAATCTGATAGGAGGTACGAGGATGTAATTAACGTCGACTGAAATAATTACCGTGGGGTCTATTTTAAAAAATCTGTACAACGTCTTCTTTTGCAATAAAAATAACGAGTTAACGAGCGAAAGGAGATGTCCGGGCAGAATGAATCTTTCTTTCCCGATATACCAGGCACGTTCGTGCTTGCTGAAACAATTCGGAGCTTTTCCGCTTTGAAAAGGGAACGTCCTCGAGCCTTCCGCTCCATAGAGTTCCGCTTTGCGTGCGAAAGAAAGGGCAAAAAGGATGAGCCAAGGGGATGCTCGGCTAAACACCCCCGCAGATTAAAGCGCGCAGTCTTTTCAAAACATTTTTCACGCCGATGAATTCGTTCCTTTACAATTTACCGTAGAAATGATTAATCACCGTAATGTACGGTAACCTTCGAACAACTATGATCTATGCGTTAGTAGAAGTGTCGTAAGATGTTTTTCTTCGGAAACACGCGCGGAGATGTAAACGATAGATATCGATTTCGTTACGAAGAAGAAGATTACATTTCTCGCAATTATTAATATACATCCTTTGCATTTGTTCGTCCGCCAGATCCAGAAACGTAAGAAGAGACGCAAGACTGCGACCTCAACGCGATAAACTACTACAACTATATACCTTCCGAGGCTGGATCAACGTATCGATCTCGTATCGTTCGAAAACATCCAAGTGACAGTTGAAAATCGAAGAATACAATAATAATAATTGTCCTTATACGCAATCGACTCTGCTCGGTTTCTCGTAACCGGAGACTGTAACGTTTACGTTCCACTAATCGACTTTTTCGCTAATGGAAATTAAAATTTTCATACTTTCCAACGTATCTCCGTGAGAGTGTTACCGATGAAAATAAGTCTATACGCGACCTCGTTCGTCTCGCTTTTAATTACGATGTCGACTCTCGGGTTCTCATAGACTTACGATCGATTGTTACTTCTAAGCATTCGAGACGAGAGTGAGCTAGTCCGAAAAGTGTACTAATTGAACAAGACGCGATCAATACCGAGTAGGTTGGTTCTCGACAACCCGAGAGACAGTACCATGATCGAGAACAGTTGAAACGGGGTTGCGTTTGAACTCGTTCTCGTAGGAAAAATATCACCGGATCTATCGATCAACGATATCCTGCAAACGCAACACGACGTGTATGAAAATCCAGATTTTCATTAGTGAATGGTAAAATTGTTTCACACGGTCGGGAATTACGTTCTCGTTTATCGATATTCACGAGCTGTATCGCTGCAATTGACGCTCACCTTGAATCGTTGAATCTGAGAAAGATCGTCCACCGATGCACCGTAGTATTTTTTCTACACGGGGAGGGAAAATGTCCACGAAAAGCGAGTCTGAAAAGCGGTGGCTCGCGCTATCCAAGAATCCAAGGTTCTTCAAACAAACTTGAACCCTGGATGAAAGAAAAGCTCGACGTGCACGCCTTCACGCTCGTCTCCCTTTTTCTCTGTTTGCCGGCTCCACATCCGTGCGTGCTGAAATAATCGACAGCCCTTCTCTCCTTTCAAAGAGATCGTCCTCGAGACTCTTCCTCTATACCGAAGTTGCGGTAGAACGATGGAAAGAGAGAGAACGACACGGCGGTAAAAGAGACGGAGGAAGCTTCTTCTTTATGGTCGAATCTCTATGGTAATTTAACCGGTGGGTACAGTCGCGTTAGAAACCGCTTTCGAGACTGTTAACCGTAATATCGAAACCTACTTCGATCGCGTTGCACAGATTGCGTGCGATTGCGATCCGTGGAGAGTGCAGCTCCCCACGTGCTCGAGGTAAATTATTTATTATCATCGCCGCGTCTACCATTCCTCGTTTGAACGCGATTTACCATTGTTTACCGTGATTCCGTAATACTCGAACAACGTTCTTCATCGTTCAAGTACGGACAAATATTTCGTTGCATAATTTTCAGCGGCCGTGTACGATGCGAGCGCAGAATTCGTTTCTTTTTTTCGAGTTTCGAATTTTGTTCATTTTGCAGCCGACTCGTCAACGTCTCGAGGGTAAATAAATCGTCGAAGGAAGACTCTCCTCGGAAGGAAACGATTCAGCGAGTAGGTGCCATTTAAAATGGCCATCGAGGTCAAGTTTCGAAAAGAAGATCTTTTCTCTCAGAAAATTCTTCTTGGAAGAATATTCTTTCTTTTGGAAAGTTCTTCTTGGAAGAAAATTCTTTCTTTTGGAAAGTTCTTCTTGGAAGAAAATTCTATCTTTTGGAAAGTTCTTCTTGGAAGAAAATTCTTTCTTTTGGAAAATTCTTCTTGGAAGAAAATTCTTTCTTTCGGAAAATTCTTCTTGGAAGAATATTCTTTCTTTCGGAAAATTCTTCTTGGAAGAAAATTCTTTCTTTCGGAAAATTCTTCTTAGAAGAATATAGTATTCTTTCTTTCGGAAAATTCTTCTTGGAAGAAAATCTTTTCTTTCAGAAAATTCTCTTCGAAACTTGGCCTCGACGGTGATTTAAATAGTCGCTTCAAACGGTCGTTTCTGGAAATCGACTCTCGCGAAAAAATCTCGAAGCACGGCCCCCCTTCGAGTTAAAAAGCAATCCGAAGATTTTTGCCGTTTATTGTCTCGCTCACGGGCTTGTAATTTTTCTCGCGGCCGTTTTAACGCAAATGCCGTTTCGTGCTCCCTCCGAGCGATGGCGTCGAATTTATGGCGGGATATAAAAACGCGGCTCAACAGCGACAAACGTTCCTCCTCCGGACGCCTCTGCCCCGGCGCATTCACCGAAATTTCTATTTTCCATGCGGGGGGAAGGAGAAGAAGAGAAAAAAAACGACGACGACGTCGTCGTAGACGGGAAAGAAAAACGAGAGGGAAGGGCGTCGTTACGGCGGGTGGAAACGGGCGAAAAAGAGCGCGAGCGTGTCGGAAACGATACGCTGGGAACAATGGCTGACGGACGTAGGACGAGAAACGCAGGACTCGCGAGACGTCGGTGAAAATTCGCGAAAAACCGAGTCGAGTCGAGTCGAGTCGAGTCGAGTGGAGAGCCAGCGGGATGAAAAAGAATGGTGCGTGAATAAACGAATGAGACTTGGAACGAGCGAAGAAGTCGGTGCATGAATATATAAACGGGAACCGGGGGGAGGGAACACCGAAACCCCATGAATGGACAGGTGTGTTCGTTGGTAACCTCGTCGAGGAAGTAAATAAATGAGGAACGAATGACCGTTTCAGCGAGATACGTGTAATAAAGAAAATAAACGTGAACGCGTCGAGATACGTATTAATTGCTCTCGTTGAACGGTCTGGGGTTGTTGAAACGATGCGAAACACTCGAGAGGGCCCTGAGAAAAATATTCGAAGCGTTTCATTGAACGTACGAAGCTGTTGTAACGGTTGGTTCAACGACGAGTAACGATTACACAGGTACGATAAATATTATTACGGAAGAGACGGACGCGATCGACGACACGCGAATCTGGTGTTAACGGTTGGTTCAACGACGAGTGATAATTATACGCGTGCGATAAATATTGTTACGGAAGGGACGGGCGCGATCGACGTTGTTCGGCAGTTACGAAGAAATAGTCAAATGTTTCGAATACTTCGCTGCGGAACAATAAGGACGAGAGTGGGGGGAATTCTCGTTCCTGGAACTCCTCCCACCGAGTCCACTCTTCCGTCGACTCGACTATAGTAACTAAGCGAGCGAGTAAATGAATAAGTGTCTAAAGAAAAGTACAGGCAATAAAGACAATGGTCTTAATAAAGAGAGTCGGTCTAACTGTACCCCGTGCACCATCGCGCAGCTGTCGCGGACGGAGACTTTACACATTGCTTATTTAATGAATGTGAGAATACGTGAGTCAGTCGCTGCGAGGAGCAGACACAATGGAGCGTTGCGCGTGGGTGTGCGTGATACCGCGTACAGAGGGGTCCAGAAAGTAACGATTCGAGAGTACGTTCGCCCTGCTGGAAGGTTCAATGCGGACTGAGTGCTGTTTTCCTCCGCGTGAGTCACGTTTACACACGCGAGTGCACGCGTGTCGCCAGTGAACACGCGTCGTCCGTGTTAAATTCGATCACGAAGCGGGCAAACTTCGAAACGTATGTTTGCGATACCGTAATAAGATTAAACGCAACCGTCGACACTGTAAAATCGAAACAATAATATAAAATCTCTTAAAAAAAAAAAAAAAAAAAAATCTAAAATTGTAGAATCTCTTCGATTTCGAACGAACTGTTTTCAAAATTTTTCCGGCACCTCTAAATTTCTGTCTTTTTGCTGATCGTACAAATTTACTTCGATAGAAGTGAAAAAATAAAGATCTGGAGACCTGTTGGTAAAGTTGTAAAAACGTTAAGAAGAATTATCTAGAAGAAGATACTAGGATTTGGTGGACAATAGCAGAGATCTTAGATACGGAGTCAATGTAACGAAGGAGAGAAATGAAAAAAAAATTGAAGACAGAAATGGATAGCGAACGATGAAGACATTAGGAAAACAGGTATACGAACAGGAACGAGGTAACAAGAACAAAGGAAAATAGAAAGGGACAGAGAAGTGAAGATGCGGAGGTTAGATTAGAGAAATACGTGACCACGTGACGGACAAGTACGCTCCTACAGATTAGAAACGGTAGTATAAACGGAAACGTAGGATAGTAAGAGCAAACATTGCACGAGTGCAGATAGGGATATCTGAGAACAAAAAAAAAACTACAAAAGAAGCTACGCATGGCTTGTTCTTTGTCTCTTTGTCTCCGAGCTCGTTAAGGTACAAGGTACCGATGCACGAATTTTACTTTCATCGAAATTCCAATGAAATTTGGCTCGTGTCGTTTAACTCTTCGAAGCATAATTGCTGAATGTCTTGAAACGATACGAGACAACTAAAAGTGAAAAATAGATCGATCGAATGTTTAATCGCGAGCTGGAATATCAACAGTCTCGTCGTGCAATTTGCATTGGGTTATTTTAATTTTTTTACGATGTTTTGAAAAATATCCCACCGTGCGTATTAGGGTACCAAAAAGATGGGACATTTCTTAATCCACTATGGCCCAAAGAGTTAATCGGTGATCAAGAGGCGCGTTGAACCCCGGATTTCCAGCGGAGATTGCACAGACTGCAGTCGTGTGCAGTCGAGAGAGGGAGAAGTGCATCGCAGACACACGTGTGTAGACTGTCGCGCATGCACTCGGTTGTATGCACCTGCGAGACACATGTCGTACACGGCTTGGCAGCCGGAGAAGATGGGAACCGTCTCACTGCCGCGACAAAATTTCCGGTAGCATCCGTGACAAAAAATTTCCCGGATATTTTTATCCCGTTCGAGTGGCTGCGTTTTTCTTCCCGTTGAAATCGCCCGCTAAATTCGACTGCGATTTTCTGCATCCGAATGAAACATTTGTCGCGCGTTTCTCGTTACCGAGAACATTCCCGTAACAACGAATCCTTTTCTCAACGTTTCGACGCTCCGTGTGCACATTTGATAACGTTCAAGAAGGTTACGCGACGCATACTGCACCAGAATCGAATACAAAGTGCAACGAGTAAAAAGAGAAAAAGAGAAGAGAATAATGCGCAGAAGTAAAGACAGTTGTAGCACAGTGTACAAAAACGAGTTGTATTTTTTCGTTATTAATTTTTTATCTATCAATGTCTTCGATAACGAAGAAATTTGCGACACATTTTCAATCGTAATCGACGGAGCGATTACCGAATGCATACTGCACCAGAATCGAATACAAAGTGCAACGAGTAAAAAGAGAAGACGAGGAGAGAACAATGTACAAAAATAAAGACAGTTGTGGCACAGTGTACAAAAACGAGGTGTATTTTTTCGTTATTAATTTTTTATCTATCAATGTCTTCGATAACGAAGAAATTTGCGACACATTTTCAATTGTAATCGACGTAGCGATTACCGAATGCACTTGTGCATATTTGCTTCGGAACGTTTCTTTCCTCTATGCGTATACGAAAATGTCGGGCACGGAAGGATGTAGATAAGTTTAACAGCAATTTGCTGATAGACATACGGTACGAATCTAATTTTTATCTGCATTTAAATTTCGTTCTTCCTGACAGATGTTCTTCTCACCAGAAGGTTGAATTGTCGGAAATCTGTTCCTATTCTAATAAATTACCGAATATATATTTGAGAAAGTTGTATCTAGCGTGATTAAGATTTCATACCACAAGTGCTACGGATCTAATGTTTATCAGCGTTAAAAATTCTTCGCAATACGTGTCTCTCGTCGAGTGGTCGAAATATCGAAAAACTTGTTCATTTTATAAATTACCGAATGTACATTTGATAGAGGTTTATTATTTGTACGACTGAAATTACTTTGAATAAATTACTTTTTCGACAAACGAGATTGTTTCTTTAATTCTCACCTCTTTTCATTTCCCTCGACGATTGTATCGAGAACTTCCTCTGTTAATTTCAATATTGCCAACCGACTCGAGGCCGTACACGTTTTACTGGAAAATAAAACTGCACCGAGGCGCTCGACTTCGTAATCCACGTTCGACGATCAGAAACCAATATTTTACCCTGTAACTCGACATCAAGTCCTATTTCGACAGACCTTTATCGCGACACACAACGAACCGGCACGCTCCTGGCCAAGTACATACGCCAAGTGTCACGTTTATTTATTGTTTATTGCGCGCACACGAGCACACTCGATGCACGAGCGTCGATCGGGGGTGCAGTAAACGAAAATAGAACGGATCGATGGTGTTTTCAGTAAAGCAACAATAACAACGGTACCGCAACCTTTCGTAATACAGTTTTTTCCCCGCATTTTTTTGCAATTTCCATTGCATACGGAGCGTTGCACATACACACAACTCCGTTATTGTTGACGCTATGAAATAATACCAAGAAGTCCTTTGGACAAGTATTTTGATCGATTGTATTTTTTCAAGATTATTTTCACAAAGCTAAAATTTTGCAACGTTTCTAATTTCTTCCCTAATTAATTCGAAAAACACACGCAAACGTATACAGATAAATATTTCATAAATTACCGTAACAAGATTAACGTTTCATTTCGCACGAGCCTGTGCGTGCTGCATACGTAATTTATGTTCCTGTATTCTATATAAACGCGTAAAATTCACGGTCGAGTAGAGTGCTATAGCTGTATCAATAAACACGTGTTACTGCTACAAATAAATCATTTCTATTAACTCGAACGAAAAGACATCGAAGAAAGAAAAACGAGTGGTCGGTAATAACATTTCTAACGGATTCTACCAAATACAGTTTTTCCTACTGGCGAATGCAACGGAGATTTAAACAGGTGGACGAGATAAACGAAAGACCGTGTATGAGAAAAGAAAAAAAAGAAAAAAAAAAACTAACGCTGAGAAACCAGAAGCGCCAGTTTTAATTCGCTAAAAACCCGTCCACTTGCTTCGATTAAAAGCTGGCATTTTCATTTTCCGCTCGGAATAAGTCGAATCAAACATGCAACGTACGTGGTCCAGGGACTTTCTATTTTCTGCGTTCAACGAGAACGAATAATATTTTCCCCGATTTCGAGCACCGCATTGAAACGTGGCCATCAGTTTGGAACAATACGATCAAAAACGTTTTCACGATTGAAAGGTAAAAGCTTCGTTCTATTCCACGGAGAGTTTTGCTACGTGCCCGCAACTATTGTCAATCCTTGCGACGTTCCTGAGACGCATATTTTAGCTTCATGAATTCCTTTTCCGCCAGAGAAACGTTACCGGGTAGCGCGAGAGAGTTCCATTTATCTGATACCAGCACGGGTTTGAAAAAAAAAGAAAGAAAGAAAAAATTCCCTCGAAAGGAAAGATCCTTCTCGAATGAGTTCGAAAGATTCGGGACAACGAATCGAAACTTTGCAAATTACGTTACCTCGCGAACCAAGTTCCTCGAAATATTTCTAATTCAAAAATTGAACGAGAAGAGCGCGAGTTCGGAGTGAAACGTTAGTCGGATCGTTTACGTCACCGACGAGGAAAGCTACCGGACTCCAGAAACTCGGTTAATTTTGGAACGGTGTGTGCAAGTTGATTCAAAATCGTTCGTTTAAAAGAAATACAGATTTTTCTTCTTTCGTGCAATTGAGTCGAAACAAATGAAACAGATAAATTGTACGAATGAGAAAAGGTCACGGAGAAGTATTTTTGTATACATTTACGAAGAAAATATTTCAATTGTAAGGGCTGACAGAGGTAACGAGCAAATGAAAAGTGTGCCATTTTTGATAATTATTTGCACGGAATGTTGTAGATGGAAGAGAAAGGTGCAATAACGTTTGTTTGACCTTCTTTTCGATATCTTTCAATCCTGCTAATCACATTACGATACTAAGGAAAAATGGTGTTGTAGTAAGGATGAACTACTTTACTTGCAGACAATGTTTCAAAGCTTTCCAATTCTCTGAATTTTCAAATTTTTTATATTCTTTCTTGTAAGTTTATCCCGTTCGTGTTTCTAAAATCAAAATTTATTATACTTAAGTTGAGGTTGACAATGACCATCAAAATGGTAAAAAAGTGGACTCGATGGGTGTGAGATTTAAAAAATGAAAATGAATCGAGCCGAACTGAAAGTGACTTTCAATTAAATGAAATGGAAAGAATTTCGAGGAAATTCGCTCTCAGATGGCTCGGTACTATTGTTTCTAGCTCTTTTTCCATGTTTTACAGTTGACTCGAATCGTCCAGCTCCGAGATACGCCGGAACAAATACTCTGCTCAAGGGTGACGTTAATAACGAGTGTTCTTATTTGTATACTGGCTCTTTGTTTCCAGCACTCAGCGTGCTCTTAATTGCGCTCGCTTCTAGACTTTAATCGCGTAGATTAAAAGTTTTTTGCGACGTTTGTACATTCAGAATCACACTTTCGTTGATACAGGGAGTGTTGACCGAAAATTGTACCATAAACGGAACGTAAATCTCTCCCTGAAGTCTTACTGTACACAAAATGTCTCGAAATCATCGTACGAGTAACGAGAAACAAATTCTTGAAAATATCGAATTTTATTATATTTCTTCACACGCTGACACACAAAATGAAGCTAAAAAATATAAATTCGAAAATTAAAGTTTCGCCATTTTTTTAGTTCCTGCTATAACTACATCCTTTCTGATGAAGATATCTTTACTCTCCTATTTCTCATTAGCGAATCGGCTGAAATCGATAGAATCTAATCGAGTATCTTTTTTACAAGAGCTATAACTTTAATCGTTTGTAATACTTTCGGTTGAAAAAGATACCGTATGCACTCGTAAGATGGATAAACAAGAACTATAACTCCAATCGTTTGTAACACTTCCGTTTGAAAAAAATACCGCATGCGCTCATAAGATCGATAAACAAGCGTTATAAGTCCAATCGTTTGTAATATTTTCCACCTACAACCAGAAAAAAAATCACGAAAGGAAAAAGCGATGCTTCCTTAACTCGGAATTTTCGGCTGGGAAAAATCCCAGCCGTAGGAAATTAAATTCTTCTCACTTTCGATTGAAAAAAATACCGTACGCACTCCTAAGATGGCTAAACGTATCAGAAAAATCTCGCTAAGAAATAACCTACCTACAAGCAGAAAAAAAATCATGAAAGGAAAAAGCGATGCTTCCTTAACTCGGAATTTTCGGCTGGGAAAAATCCTAGCCGTAGAAATTAAATTCCTCTCACTTCCGGTTGAAAAAAATACCGTACGCACTCTTAAGATGGTTAAACGTATCAGAAAAATCTCGCTAAGAAATAACCTACCTACAACCAGAAAAAAAATCATGAAGTGAAAAAGCGATGCTTCCTTAACTCGGAATTTTCGGCTGGGAAAAAATCATAGTTGTACGAAATAAAATTCCTCTCTGGGTAGGCGGATTCGTTCGTTTCGATTCTCCGATCTCGATCGAGTGTGTATCGCGTACACGTGGGCGCGGAAATTGAAAAACTGATTTTTTCCCGAATCTCGACATCGTCGAGTGGCTCGAACGCAGAGTGCAGCGAACCTCGTGGAACGCAACTGACAATTTAATAGAGGCCCTCCCTCCCTCCCTCCCTCCCACCTCGGACCACGGGATCCGAGCCATCCATTTTCACGGGGATTTACGACGACGACGATGGAATCGGAAGGCCTGTCGCGGGCCAAAGTGCAACCAGAAAGGAGGTGGGTGCTGCGCCGAAAGTAACGAAGCGAAGTCGCGGTGACAAAGAGAGACGTTAATGAGCCAGACGGCGGTGGAATTGAATTCGATGCCGCGCAAAGCGCACAAACGGAACCAGACCCTCTTTTCGACGACCATTCGCCAACGGAATTCCACCAATCGTTTCCTGGCCCCTGTGTCGGACGTCGCTAGATTGCGATCCATTCGAGTTTCTTCGATTCCGTCGGAACAATCGACGCTATTGCGTTTCGAATCGATACGAACCACCCGCCCGCCCGTGAATGTTCGTTATTCGAGGAGACAGTCACTCGGATACATAAAACGCGAAACGAGCAAACGGCGCGCTTCGACACAGGAAATTAATTTATACGGCACCGAGGCTCTACTATAACGGATTATAAACCGAGATAAGCGCACCGTGTTGCGTCAGTGATCTAATCATCCACGCTTCTTATCTCGATTCTCGACGAAGCTGCGAGATATCCACACAAGGTGGTGCAGAGATACACGTTCGTACTTCAGGGGGTGATGATACATTAAAACGAGTCAAGAATGTTAGACGAATGTACGTTATATGTATCGGGTTGTTCGGAAAGTTATTTTGTTTGTTTTTTTTTTTGTGAAAATGAAACACGATTTTTTTAGAGTGTACAAACATTTTATTAAATTATGTATTCTCCGTTTTGGAAAACGAAATCACTTTTCGAGCAATCCAATAGTTTGGCTCTCAAGTTTCGAACGATCGAGGAAAATGTTCCAGGTTTCGTTCAATATTTTTATTTCGGGGTCGTTCAATATTCTGTCTGTACAAGATGAAAGTTTACAATGTAAATTGTATGTAGGAGATACGAGGTACTTCTGCAAGATATTGAGAATCTGCGATTCGTAAATATTGTTCGATGTTTTTTTTTTTTAAACGAGTTTTGTATTATTAGGACGATTGTAGACTATAAAGTTTGATTATTACTTTATTACGTATATGTGGAATACATTAATATAAAGGATGTCCAGTTATCGCGATGGCCCCCAAAGGTTTCCGTTGTTTTCGATCGTGCGAAAATGTATGTCAGGAACATACATTATTTCTTTCGGCTGGGAAAATATTGTGATACGTAAAAGTGTTTTCTCGAGGTCATAGTTTTCGAAATTTCAAGCTTATCGCCTATTTTTTTTTTTTAACGAGACGACGCAGTTTTATCACCGCAATATTTATATTAATTGATAATTGGAGTGAAAAGTGTGATCCAGTGTATGCACGTTAACGTTAGCGAGGAGAATTCTGTGACAAAACGAGAGACAGAAATTTGACAACCCGACAGGCGCAGTTTTATTATCGTAGTATTGATATTAATTGATAATTGTACATTGAAGTCAAAAGTGTGATCCAGTGCATGCACGTTAAAATTAGCGAGGAGAATTCTGTGACAAAACGAGAGACAGAAATTGTGACAACCCGACAGGCGCAGTTTTATTACCGCAATATTTATATTAATTGATAATTGGAGTGAAAAGTGTGATCCAGTGTATGCACATTAACATTAGCGAGGAGAATTCTGTGACAAAACGAGAGACAGAAATTTTGACAACCCGACAGGCGCAGTTTTATTACCGCAATATTTATATTAATTGATAATTGGAGTGAAAAGTGTGATCCAGTGTATGCACATTAACATTAGCGAGGAGAATTCTGTGACAAAATGAGAGACAGAAATTTTGACAACCCGACAGGCACAGTTTTATTACCGCAATATTTATATTAATTGATAATTGGAGTGAAAAGTGTGATCCAGTGTATGCACATTAACATTAGCGAGGAGAATTCTGTGACAGAATGAGAGACAGAAATTTTGACAACCCGACAGGCGCAGTATTATTACCGCAATATTTATATTAATTGATAATTGGAGTGAAAAGTGTGATCCAGTGTATGCACATTAAAATTAGCGAGGAGAATTCTGTGACAGAATGAGAGACAGAAATTGTGACAACCCGACAGGCAGGAAGAATGGATTCTATTTAGGATACTATTTGAAATAGAAAAATTTTTTAAACGCGCGGTGAATATTAAGCTCTAAATGAATTTTTTAGCGACTGCGTATATATCCTCCGCGGTGACAAACGAGCTTTGTTACGTTCGTTCGGGTATAAATAAGTTCTTGCAGGGTGATCTTTAGCGCGGGAGCCAGCAGTCGGTGCAGGCAAGAAGCACGTTTCGTTGAAATGGAATATATTTACATATTAATTGCCAGCGATATTGATCGTGTTTCCATTCATGGAAAATTACGAGTTTCTCGAGAAGCAACTTTGGAAACTCTTGTATTAAACGGGTTTCTGATCACCGATACTTGTTTCTGGTATCGTTAGAAAAATATCCAATATTTTCCATTCTCGGTTATACTTCGCCTTATTAAAACTATTTCGTTACGCGTAGTCGAAACTCGATCCGATCACCTTACTCCATGCTCGATAATTAATCTAGTTTACAAACACTTTATTGCTTCCGACCGTAACTTCTATATATTTATCGATGAAAATAATCGATGCAAACCTAAAATTGATATCGATAAAAAGGAAAAACTTGTAACGGAATTGCGTAGTTTAAAAAATATACAAACAAACGAATCCTCGTTACCTGTAAAAGTATGTGTGTACGTATTTACACGAATTGCAAATCTGTTCTTTTTTTGTTTAAATGAAACAATTTTACTATTCTTAAAAAAAAAAGTATATTAAATTATATTATAGAGAGTCAATATATTGTAAAGAAAAGCGAAACGATAAAACTAAACTTGGAAAATATAAATTAACCAGTAAAGTATATATATACGTATTTATATGAATTGCAAATGTGTTCTTTTCTTGCTTAAATGAAACAATTTCACTTTCCTTAAAAAAAAAGTATATTAAATTATTTTACAGAGAGCCAACATAGTACAAAGAAAAGCGAAACGAAACTAAACTTGGGAAATATAAATTAACCAGCATTTCCTCCGACGATATTGTATAGAATTTGAGGAAAAAAGCGTACAATTTTAGAAAAAGATAAAGAAATTGCAATTGAACAACGTCGGTGGGGTAACGAATATTATATGAACGTTTGTTTTATTATTAAACGTTCGCGATGCAAATATTGACGAGGAATAACGACTGTCTGGTAGAAAAACGAATGTTTCGACTCTCTGACTTCCATCGCTGTTTCAGCGCAGAATTTGCGCGCGCAGTTCGCATAATGCGCACTCGAGACGTCGATTTCGCGTTACCGGGACATCGGTTTTTTAATCGGTGTAATTTGCAAATCGCTGAAGGCCTTGAATCGCGTCAGAAACCGTTCTGATAAGCGGCTTTCTCGCGCGGAAGTGTTGCAACGCGAAAATTCGCTGCTTCCTTTCGAAGTCACGTGGCCGGAAATCGAACTCCTTCTGCGTTTCTTTCGCGTGCCTATTAACAGGGAGGATCAACGTTCATTATCCGTTCATCTTTCGAACTTCAACTGAATTTGCCTCGTAAAGTTTTAACGCCTCCCGTAAATTCACTAATTACGGGGCCGGTGTAGCGAATGCGATGAAATTTTACTTAACGACCTCGCAGCCAACGAAATATCCTGTGTCTAATTAAAACCGACATCGCGTCGTCCGGGTGCGTTAGTCGCACGCTTCGAGGCCTTCGAATATTTACGTATTTATGACAATCGATACACGGTGAACCTCTTATCCCGGTAGAAAGATCAATCAATTGTATTTTTAGTCATCGCTGAAAAGTTACAATGTTAGATCTTTTTATTCCGAATCCACGTTCCGAACGGGTCAATAATTGAGAAACTTTTGGCTAGAGTTTCCATCGGGGAAATTTTGTTATCTTTGTAAAGGAAAATAGAATAAAATTAAATAGCGTATATTTTAAAAGATTCAGCTGAACCTTCCCTCCGTTGCACACTTTATCTTCTGTATCTCGTTTCCCGCGGTAAATAAATATTTGCCCTAGTGACACGTGACACGAAAAAGTATGTTACGCGTACCTTCGATGAAAGAGTAAGAGTCTCGTTGCTGAGAAGCTAAAAACGTACGTAACTCTATTGCTTCGTAATAAACGCGTACCGAAAGCGCGAACACTGCGAACGACGAGTGCACGCGTGCAACGCTGCAGTTTCGGTGCAACGAAGAGTTTGAATTCGAGTGTGATAAAGCACGACGAATTCTCGAAAAAAATTCTCGAGGAAAAATTCTCGAGGAAAAAAATGAAATTCTCGGGGAGCTCGAGCCTTATTCGTCCAAGATGAAAACGATTCAAATTCCAGCGATCGGAGCCCGGAAAAGAAGCAACGCGAACCGTGAGATTTACGAGGACGAAAGCTCACGGGACGTCCCGGGTTCGCGCCGAACGAAGAAAATTCTCAACCAGCGGTACCCGCACGCGGAATAATAAATCAAACTTCCTAGACAAGGCTCTAACTTCAATTTAATTTCAACGGTGACCTGCACGGTGCTCCGCGGACCTTTGGGCGGCGCTGCAGAATGTTAATGCAGTTACCGCGCGTCTGCTGGTCGCTGCACCGTTTCGATGGTATAAGCTGCAATTTACCCCGGCTGGGCTGCACGCGTAAACCTCTCGGCGGGGTTTCATCGCGGACCCTCCGCTTTCCCGTGTTCCGGTCGATCCCGACCCCTCGAATCGAGCCCGTTCTTCTCACGAATTAAGCGCTCGAGTAACCCGGTTCGCGAGTACTTTTCTTTATCGTCGTTTTTTTTTTCTTTTTTTTTTTTTAGTTATCCGACTTACAAGGAAGGACGTTATTCCCGAGAAGAAATATTTGGAGAAATCCCGCTTTAAGGGAAAACTCGCGTTGTAACGACACTGTGGAAATAATCCAGATCCGTGTGTCTCGTTTAATATTTTAATATTTAATATTTTAATATTTTCGATCAGTTCAGAGATTTAGTATCTCTGGTTTCTTTTAGTTTCTAAACACGTTTCGAGAAGATTGCAAACGGTGAACATACAGATGTTGCAAAACGGGTTGAAAATATGCAAATATTGCAAGTACTCGATTTATTCAAATTTTCTTTATTCGATGCATCTTTAAGAACGAGGTGTATTGGAAAGAATTGAAGCAACTAGTTGAGAAGCGGAAGACAAAGATCTGTATTATAATTTCAAGAAATTTCCAAGCAAAATTTAAACTGCGTGTTCTTCAGTGTATGTATTTTAGAAGGAAGAACGAAAATGTATTCAATTTCTTTTGAAATTGAAAATGTAGAAATCGCACTTGATAAATATTACGCGCAATGTTGGAAAGTTGAATACTCACCAACGATATAATAAGTACATACGATATATTTCTATATTTAGTTGCTCGTTTTGTGTATACAACTAGAATTCTGCATTAAATTATAGAATCAAAACAGTGATGATTCTACGCGCAAATATATAAAAAAAAATGGAATAAAATATTTTCGTACGAGATTCTATCTTCGAAAAAAATCCACGTCGAACATATTTGTGTTTTAATTAAATTTGACTCAATTCTTTGTCGTATTTCCACAAATTGTGTAAAAGTAATAATTTATAAGTCGAAATAGCGCACTGTGCTCTCTCACGACCAATGTTGCACATTTTGTACGTAAATGAGATAAAAATCGATACCTTAACAGATCGGTGCAGTTGGTCCTGCAGAGAAACAACGATTCGTTCCATACTTCTAATTTACTTTCTTATCTAGAATCGTTCGCTTCTTGGTTGTACTAACTGTTACGAAACACTTCGTGCAAACGCTCCAGAAGGTATTATTTCCTTAAAGTTTGACGAGTGGTTCGAAAAGATGCGAGCAACGAGCGTAAGAAGCCAGCTTAACGCGAAGAACATGATCTCTGATCTCTGGTTAACAACTTGTACAGACACAAGGGAGGCCAACCGTGTTCGCAAGCTGCCACTGTTTGCTAATTAAATATTCAAGTGGGACGCAGGTTCGACCGATCGATCGATAAATCGATCGATCTTTAAGCGAGCGAATACGCGAAACGGTCGAGGGTGCATTCCCCGTTAAGAGGATTCAGCGACCGCGATTCAGTTTCTGCGACTTGTGCGTCACTCGTCACTGAAACGCAACGATCGTTTATGGCACTGTGCATCGCTACGATCGCTTCGTGAATGTTCCTTGTTGGCAGATGTGGGTCAAAATAATTTAAGTTATTCCGCACCGGTAAATCAAATTTTATACACAATCTGCTGTTCGTCTGGCGGAGATTTTCATTGATAAATGTTCGATCATTTAACGCGATACGGAGCTACGATTTTTAGTCGTACGATGTGCATTACCTATCAAACACACGGTGATATCGAGTTGTTCGGAAAGAGATTCGGTTGTTCGTTTCGTTTCTTTTTGGTGAAAATGAAACACAATTTTTCGAGAGCGTGTAAACATTTTATTAAATTATACGTTCTCCATTTTGGAAAACGATATTACTTTCCGAACGACCCAATAATTTGAAATACGTTTCGTTAGATTCTTCGCGACTCATTGAATCTCTCGAGGACCAAATCGATTAACAAGGTTCGCCGTGAATTTTTCAATATCATCGAAATTTTCAGAAACATCATCCAAGCAATGTTTCGATTTCGTAAACTCGCTGGAATTTCTAATTTCGTACAAATATTTCAATCGCTCGTATTTAGTTATAATCAAGGCACGGTTGAAGAGTTTTATTTGTAATTTGCGCGATATTGTCCCTCGGTTCTCACTTTTTATTGCTTCGCTTTCTACTAGTTGTTTCCCTGTTTTGCATTTTTACCGAAGAGTTCCACATTTGTAACGATAATAATAACTTTGCGAATCCCGGGCACAGAGAAAGCAGTTCCCGCAACACGCGACAATCCGATCAGACGGAAATGATTTCGCGCGCGAAGTGTGCGTACGTATGTACGTTTTCCCGCGCGTGATTTTCCACGGTTCACTGACCGTGATCGGTGAACACGTTCAACGAAAGACAGAGACGGATCAACCGAGCTTTCAGAGGCCGAGGTGTTCCCAGATTTCTCTTCTTATCGCTCCGATAGCATTCTGCGAGCGACACACAATTGCACGCGTGGGCGTGATGATTTTTCATCGATGAAAACGACTGTCTTTGAATTATTCGAGATACGCTGGTATTCGATGGAACGACAGTGTCGCGCGAACAATCGCGACTAACAATTAACGCGATAAAATTGAACAAATTTTACACACTTACAGCGTGCACCACCTTTGCATCGCTATGATTCTTCGAAGATTGTTACTATCGTGAGATTAGATTTTTCTTGCTCGGTAGAAGAACTAGATATTGGAATAGTCTCGATGCTGCACCAGAGGTAAGAATTCAATTTTCCAGCGTTACACTTATTGTAAAAAGCGCTTTTTATTTCGTTCGATTGAAGAAAGAAAAGAAAAAGATTTCTTTCGTCGTATTTTCAAAAGTACATCTCCCCTAAGAATATTTAGTTCAAGTTTCACTTAAAAATTCGCGAAATTGACGCTTAAGAGGTAAACGGTTAACGAGAAAACAATTATTAACAATTTTTTTTTATTTTAGCAATGCAACACCTAATATTAAAGGCGCTTTTTATTTCGTTCGATTGAAAAAAGGAAAGAAAAAAGATTTCTTTCGTTTTATTTTCAAAAGTATATCTCCCCTAAGAATATTTAGTTCAAGTTTTACTTAAAAATTCGCGGAATTGACGCTTAAGAGGTAAACGGTTAACGAAGTAAACAAGTATTAACTTTTTTATTTAGCAATGCAACGTTAAAAGCACTAGGTTGAGATTGTAATTGAAACAACGTGTAAATTGAGAATGCTTTCTGCAAATGTTCAAGTCAAACCCACAGAGTGGTGAAAATTGAATGTACAAATAGAGGAGAAACGCGTCGCTCTCTATAAACAATGTTGTAAAAATGATTCGTTTCGATGTCAGTGACATTTCTGTGAATTTTTCCCGATAATGTTATCTCTCTAACGTTTACGCGAGTAATGTTCGAGTAGTTTTTCGAGTACTCGAATGAAACGAAATCGTCCATCGATTCAAGGAAATTTGTTGATTCGATAAACTTCGACCGGCGTATTGTTTGTTCTCGCTTCTTTCCGTGGAAACAGACGATCAGTGAAATTTATGTATATTTGTACAAACGCTGCCCGAGAAACGATAATAAAAAGAAACATTGCGTACAAACGCGACTCGATCGACGAATCAACTTTGCGTTTTATTAACTGCCTATGAATCACTTTACGCAACATTTTTATTTCGATAAAGAAAGCTAAGGAGTCTTCTCGAGTATCTAGTGCAACAGATAAATACTGCTTTTCATAGTAATCGTTGGCAATTTTAACACGATAATTGCATTAGGTTGCGTAATAAATCCGTCCGTGTCGACAGTGGTATGTACATACTTTGAGGAACGTTATCTACAATTGTTGCTTAGATTGGTCGCGATGGATAACAATATGAAGTTAAAAAAATGGTCTAAAAATGGAATTAGTATAAACGATATTTTCAGTTACGATCGAGTAAAGTGTATCTTAGAAACGAGCGAACGAGAGTATTCATTCTTGTCGCTCAATAATTTTTTATTCTCGAATGTAAAACGAAATGTGGAATAAGAAAATTAATTTCTAATATTTATGGTAACGTGTACTATCGACGTGACTGATTTTTGTTCATCAAAATAGCCTGAAAACGAGTTTCAGAAGCATTGCTTGTCGTAGTATCAATTTTTTTCGCAGTACTTCGTTTCAAAGTATAAACAATAACCCAGAACACGTTGCAAACATATTCTATAAATTGCTTGGACAAAGTTTGCAAAAGCTGACAATTTACCTTTCCCTTGGCGGCGAGATCACTCGAGTTAGTTTCTCACATTTGAATAAACTTCGACTGTTTGCGTTCTTTAAACAAATACGGTTTGGGATTACTTGTGCATCGTATCAAAAGATGATAAACACTGCAAAATATCGAGTTTCCGGCAGCTGAGAGTAATCAAGTGTCAGGGTGTGTGCAACGTGAAATGGAATACGAGTAATGTAAAATAATATTATTGTAACGTACCGTCTTTCTAGACTGGAGACTAAATGTTAGCGATAAAAAGCAATATTTTCACAGCATTTCCGGAAATTTTTTATTATTTCGACAGCCAGTCCATGCAACGATAAAAGACCATTTCCATTGCAACGGAGTTGCATATAGTACGAAATTGGAAGATCGAGTAACAAAAAAATCATATCATTCGGAAAGTGATTTCGTTTTACAAAATGGAGAATGTATAATTTGATAAAATGTTTATACACTCTAAAAAAAATCGTGTTTCATTTTCATCAAAAAAAAAATTAAATGACTTTCCGAAAGACCTAACGTACAATCGTACAATAACGTACAATCTTTGCAAGTATTGTACAAAACACCTGGCAAGACTATTAAATATAATACTTGGAATTATAGTATTTCATATCCGTCGAAACGATCGCTGTAACATTTGAGGAGTAACGACAAACGCGACGAAGCGGAAAAAAAAACAAACGAAGAAGCGAATTAAAGTAACACTCGCTCGCCTCATAAAACAATAACTGCTAATAAGACGCAATTGTTCACGGCGCGGAAGTAATAGAGGCATCTTGGTGAGGCCAATGAAACTGCCGATCCATCTGTCCGTACCGAAACGATAAAAGCTACGTCAGCTGCTTACGAATAAATCCGTACTGTTAGCGATTCCGTTATCCTCGCTAATCGATGAGATTGAAAAAAAAAGGGGAAAAAAAAAAACAGAAAGAAGAAAGAAAGAAAACAACGAGGAATCATCGCTCGCAAGAAACATCCGTCATGGACTACTAAGCAGAAAATCGGCTCCTTTCGCGTCCATCTGAAACCGATTCGAGCGTGAATCCGCCGCTCCTCGTGATTCCTGCAATTCGTCGAACGAGTTGCGACCTGTTCGCGGAAATCTCGAACACGGACCGAGGAATTTCCTATTTTTCGTATTTCGAGGAACGTTCGCTTGCAAATCCAGCGAATCGCTTGTCGGGCTAACGAAGCTGGATTGAGAGTTTCAAATGTTCGAGTATTCGAATATTATTTCGTTCGAATAGTACCGTACGAGTGGATAACGTATCGGGTTGTTCGGAAAGTGATTTCGTTTTCCAAAATGGAGAATACGTTATGCAGAATACAAATGGAGAATAATTTAATCAAATGTTTTTATGCGCTCTGAAAAAATCGTGTTTTATTTTCACAAAAAAAAAAAAAAAAAGACGAAATGACTTTCCGAACAACTCAATATACTTGCAATGTTCGAGTAACGTGGACGACGCGTTTAAAAATAAATTCAATACACAATGGAAACAATTTGTTCGTTCTATGAATAGAACACGGGGCATACGATGGATTGAAATCTTTTTTAGTCGTTGAATTCTTCATTAGATGAATTGAAATGGGTAATCTCACCGGGCAAAAGAGACTGTTCTATTTTAACGATATTGACTTAAAATGTGATCTTCTTAAAATGGGTTCTTGAAATATTACATCGGAATTTCAGGAAATAATCAAGTTACAGTGACTTGAATTGAGTAATGCACCATTGGAAATTCGGGTAAGAATCTTATTAATAAATTATTAAATAAAGATACGTCGTATGTGCAAAATTGTATTTTCTTCATTTATGCCCGTGAGCAGAAAATATCATGCTTTGCTTTCCTCCGTAGCAAATAAAAAAAAAAGAAAATTAAATGAATCGAAAAAATTATGAATAATATAGAAATAAATAATTTTGACCTTTTACAGAGCGCTCAATTTTGCTCGACGCTTCTATAATAGATAATTGTCTAAGTTTGTGCGTAGATTTGCACTGTGTATCAAATAATCATGAAAGTTGAAACATTTTTTTATTAAAGTTGTTTAATTAAATTCAAACTCATTCTTATTTTATTATATTCTACGAATGTTACGTTTAAAGGGACTTAGCACTGGTTAAAAAATATGTTTCGAATTAAAATTTGAAAGATTTCAAATTTGATACGTATCTAAATACTTCAGAATCAATGTACCGACACTTACGTACATATTGTTCGTATCAAAATTAAGATAATCTCTAAATATCGAAACAAGTGAAAAAAAATCGATAATTTCAGAAGATCGCCATTTTGTCAAGCGATATTCTTATATTATTCTGGCACCGACAATAACTACACTTATATAGATTAACATTTTTGTCGATCGATATATCTGGGATGGATAAAATGCCTTCAGTCGTGGTAGTCATGATTTTTCAACACGTTACCAAGTAGTTGATAACCTTACAAACATATGAAATGATTGCATACAAATCCGATTGTTCTTTCTCGAAAGATTGTATACGTGTATCAAATTTAAAAAAATACCTAGGTCTTGCGTATCTTTTTAAATCAAATTCTAAGAACCACCTAAAAAACTACATTTCGAATAAAAATTCCCCCATTAGATATAAATATAATTCAATCTTGATATTCAATTTGGAAAAGCTTCGATGCAAACGTTCAAATCGTAATTCGACACTTCGAGGCACGGTTGTTAAACGCGTGAAACGTAATATTAAAATTGAATTATAAGTAAATTAAAAAATGAAAGAATAAGTAAAATTGAAAAATAGATTAATTAGATATTTAATTACGAGATGGAATATCAACAGTCTCGTCGTGCAACCTGTACGTCAGGGTATTAAAAATAATGTGGGACAATTTTTAACCTACTATATCCCGAAGAGTTAAGCCCTTCTGGCTTGGACTGCCAAGGAAAACGTCGATTGAGGGCCACTGCTGTCAGCCGTAAATAAACAGATCATCGACAGCTCTTTCATTGTCGATCCTCTTCCGAATCGGAAGAACGGTTATGAAGGAGGGGAAAAAGTGTTACTGAGGAACGGATAGGAAGACCTGGGTGCGAGTATACGGCAGACGTCGGTGTCTGTTAGACGATGACGAACGCTCGCTATCAACTTCCTGCTAGAATTGATATAGATGCACGGGCCCTGCTCCTACGTTAACGAAAGGGTCATTGATCTGGATAGTTCAGCAAGTTATCGCGTTTTTCAATGAACCGTTTCGTGTGGGAATCCCGGAACGTGCAGCTGCTCGGAAACTATAACAATTCGCGCGAAATTTCCTGGATAATACTTTTCAGGCAACTATACGATATAAATAAAAAATTTCGAGAATGTTCTCGTTACTTACCAGAGTATTATCGACAGATACAGGGAAATTTGTTTATCGGTACCAATATCGATTGCAGGGGATTGTAGTATAGATTGCAAAGATGAATTTTGAAATATTAATTTGGTATTCAGTGAGTCAAATGACTGTTGCAATGTATGGGTAGCGTATAGTATTGTTCATATTTGTACAGGATGTTTCGTACTTCGTGGTACATTCTTTCCTTTGAATTACAAACAATTTTATTATTCGAGTATTACATTTCATATTTTCGATTCAATTTTTGCACGGGTACTATGTTCTCGGTTCTACCAGGAGTTAGAAAATGCCGTAAATTATTCTAGTAATAACTTTTAATCACCGAGGAAGATAATGGTTTGTTACATTGCCAATCGAGTAATCTGTGCAATAAATACTTGGAGTTTCGAAGAATAGAATTAACTCTTTATTATTTTTCTACTTATTGTCCGATGCAAAATAAAGCCGAGAGCTTTCGAGTTAATGAAAATTCAATTATCCATTGCAGCATTCGCCCGGCGAAAAATAGAATTTCATATATTGGATTCGCGAAACATTTTTCGTTGAATTTTACATTTGTATCGAAGTGAACGTTATCTACCGGAGCAATCGATCTGCCGGTAAAACAATATGAAAATAAATGGAACTTCCTTTCGGAAGACGATTCCATTACCAAGAGAGATTCCACTTCACTGCTCGCGTGTAATACGGTCCCGCGCAGGGCACTGATGCAAAAAAAAAAAGGAAAAAAGGAAAATTCCGGGCAATACGTTCGAAAGTATCCCTCGCGTCGCAAGGTTACGAAGTAAAAGTATCCGCAATGCTAATTTCGAACTGGGTCTCGCCAACCACGTAAATGTCCTCCGAAGGCACGTATTTATTCTTTTTTGACAGCGATCTGTTTACCAACAAGCGGCCGGCCATTTTCGAGCGCGCAGGGCGTAACCAAGGCCGCGAAAAACCAGTCCTAACCCTAACCAAGATCCGAGCGACGCGTACATACTGGACAAAAGTAAACAGTCTCGAGACTTACCTTGGGGATACGCTTGCTTGCTCTGCACGAAGTCGATGAATGTATTGGTCACGTTGTACAGCTGGCCCATGCCCTTGGCGTCGAAATCCGTGGTGGCTTTGTAGGGCACCCCGGACGTGTTCATCGTTGTGTAGTCGAGAGCCTGCAAGGCCATGATTTCGTTCAGCTGCCGGTCCAGATCCTTACTGATTACGAGCATCCAATTGGTGAGGGTCTCCTGGCAGGTGACGGGGTGCGGCACGAGAACAGATAGCAGACAGAGAATCGCGAAACCATGATGCACCACGGCACTGAGCCGATCACCATCGAATCGAACGAAAACCATAATAGCGACCTGCGCCCGGGACGCGTCGCTACGGACTGTTGGCTGTTCGCTTTCCGAGACGCGCGGAACCGGACTATCCCCACTCCGCCGCCATACTTCCGTGAGCCTTCGGTCCTGGTTCGCTCGTTCCTGTCGTTCAACCATCTACGCAAGCAAATTTTATTTCTCACTTTTATCGCAGTCTTACGAGATACTTACAAAGCTCTTTTTAAATACAATAAATAATTTTAACAAAATTTTCCTCAATTCTTTCTAAAGCACTCGTCCCGATAATAATTTATCTGGAATCGTCCCTGATCCTCTCGTTCCTTCGGATCATCGTTCGGTAAATTACGAACGACTCGATAGAATTTTTATTTATATTTTACGTTATAATATATGTTTTCTTGCGCAAAACGTAGATTACGAATGACTCACTATTCGATATTGAATACCGTTCTTCGTGCGCGAATAAAAAATTAAGATATACGATAGTCTTCTGCGAGCATTTTTGTTCGTTGCACGATCACGTCTCGAAAATTCTTATGGAATTTTCGAAGCACGTGTACGCTTGTGACAACTCGTAAGATTCGTTCAAGATTTGGAACATCGAAATGGAATAATTGCAGAAACGAGTGATCGGATTTTACAGATTGTAGAATTTTTATTCGTATTTCGCGATGTAGTTTATTTACGTTGCATTGACTTGTAATTTATTATTACTGTAATGCAGTACAGATGTTTGTACCATCGTCGAGGTTATTTTTCGCGCGCTTACACGATTGGCCGAAGGAACCGAGGCACGGGAATGGACCAATCGGTGCGTACTCAGTTTCCGCGCAACTTTGAAACGTGTCCTTGTTCTTTCAACGCGGAGAATTGTGTTTTAATTAAAATCACAGTGTCGCGGACACGGATGGGACGATTGTTTTCATAGTAATTGCAATGACGAAAGGAAGAGCGATGGTAAATTAGCGTGAGAATCGTGACGAAAGATGCACGACGGTTCTTGCATCATTTAATTGACTTGATGCAACGCTAGAGATCTTCAGAGGATCCTTGCGCTAAAACAGCTCTTAAGCGTCACGCTTGTTCTCTAAGCGTCTTCGCTTTCACTCTCTTCTTCTAAACTGGAAGTCACTGCCACGTCAATTAAACGAGAAAAATTCTGTCAAGTAACGTTTCAACGCTGTCTCTCGCGTACGATGCACTGTTTGAAAAATGATTCGTCGCACTCTGAAAAATAATTAATGCTGTAATATTTTTTACCGATTTAAATATTTCGAGCAGCGTACACTGGCAAAACAACTTGAATACTTAGAAGTTTCATAGTTTTTAATCATTGGTTTTTGATTCTCTTCGGTAATACGATAAAACGTTGTAATACTAAAATCATACAGAGCGTTAATCTGAATAACACCTTTTACTATTAAAATAAATAATTTGGATTTTGCACTACATTTTCCCTCGAATCATAATGCACTTCGATAGAACGATCATTTTGATAACTACGACTATTTTATTCTGTAAACAATTGATATACAATTTTATTTTATTAACGAATATTACCATCTTTATGATGCAGTACATGAGGTATATTATGTGTAATTTCTTTCGATAAAAATTACATAATTGTATTCCAATCGTTCGATATCATTAATTCTCCGCGCACACTAATACTGTAATTTCATAGTAAAGTTTATACAAATATTGTATTACAAAAGAAGACCAAAAAACAATTGTTGATAGTTAAAAATTATTTGGTAACAATCGAGTATTCAAATTATTTCAATAGTTTATAGAATGAACTATCTTTCGAATTGCAGTATATTTTTACATATCCCGATACCTATTCTCTCCCAATTCGATAATTAAATCGGGTCGATAATTAGAGGGAATCGATCGATTTTTATCGTTCGGATGAGTAACCAACCTGTTCAATTATTCGAGAGAAAATTCAGTGATTGATTACACAATCACGGCAAATTCGACGTAAGCGATAAAAAAAAAAAAGGTTCCCAAGGCGATGATGATCTGTTTCATCGAGTGATTGTATTCGATAAGAAGATACGTTAGACACGGTGACGCGGCCGTTTCGATCAAACACGCTTAATTTCCTTTCCTTGATAAAGCTGTCTGTTACGTGGCGCATTACGACTGTCAGATTTCACTGAATCAATGTAATCTAATCTGTCGATTCTCAATTCAGTTTCGATGGCTCTCGGCCCGTAACTTTCGGAACGATCAACGAGACATCCGCGACAGTTTCTCAGCCGTATACTTTCGGGGGATCGATACCGCGCTTAATTAAAAAAGTATTTCCCAGGAAGATGGTGGCGAAAAGCACGGAGATTCACGTATCGGAATCAGTCTTTTCCTTTTTCTCCATCTCGTTTCATACCGGCCGGTTCAAGCTTTCACGAAGGGGTCCACTTTTAAAGACCAGTTTCTTCGAACGGGTGAAAAAAGGGAGAGATTTCCAGTAAAAAGTTATCGCAATTAAGAAGAAAGTCCGCCGTGATCCGCGAATCGAACCGTGATAGTTACTCACGAACAATCTAACGCGTGGACGATCCCTGAAAATATTGTTTGCGAACTTTACGATATCGTCTACGTGGACACGACGAAAGATGATCGATGGAACGGCCCTCTTTCCATACGGATGTACTTGTTATCGAATTAAAACGTATCGTTCGAGCGGACTGGTTTGGTCAACCGAGGTTCCACCGTTTCTCGTCATCGCGTTCGCTCGACACGTAACGAACCGCGGATCCAGGTCACGACATCGAAAACTGCATTTCGATCGGCCGTTGCCTCTGTTTTCTGCTGACCCGAAAACCGGTGCCTAGCGACCGCTTAGAACGAGCACCTGCTTTCGGCGGAAAAACGTGGCCAAAATTCTAAAGATACTCGTGTCAAAGAATCTTCGCAAAAAGACTGAAAAATGTAAATCCACGCGTACAGCTCGTCACACGGTTCGGTTTCGAGGCTGTGCCGCCTCGAGAGACCGACACTGTGATTAAAAATAACTCGATCGTGAAATAATACCACTCTCTCGATAACGAAGAATACGAAACTTCTAATTTGGAATTTTTACGAGCGACTCGGACAAAACACGAGTTTAGAACGATCTGGAACGAGACCGATCTGAAACGTTGATGATTCGGTTTCAGTCGTCCAGGGATTATCGTATCGATAGTTTAATATCGGTCGAGCGTTGTTACAGAGCCATTGGTACCGGTTTGTTTCGCGTTGTTTGGATAAAAATTCGACCGAGGTGAACGCTTCGTCTGCAACGAATTCATCGGAGAGTACGTACGTGTCTCTCGGATGGAATTGTGGTTTTCAATGTTTAAAGTGTAGGAACTTCTCGCGCGAAATTTGGAAGTCAGCCACGGAGATGAACTCTGGACGTTTCGTTCAGCTGGCGGTTCGAAGATCGAGTTCTTTTGAATTAAGGTTCGTTCCGAAAGGTTTCTTAACGATCCAACGTAAAAGTTTCCGATCGTATCGAAAACGTTCGAACGATGTTCGACGAATCGGGAAAGGGGGAGAAGAAAATGGACGAGACTCTTCGACTTCGAAGGGCAAACGAAGGGTATTATCACTGGACTCGTTTAACTCTAATCTACAAAACGGGTTCAACGAAATACGAATACCTTTCGACGATTAAATTTACATGATCAGCGACGAGGTGTGTATAATTTACGGTTTAAATAATCGTAGGCGGTACTCGGTGTCGGTAGATGATACTACGGTAATACTATTTCGGCGTCGAACGGAACAGGGACGAATGCTAGCCGTGAAATAAAGGGAGCTCGGTGCAAGTGAAACGGGCGTGCTTCACCTGCAATTAAAATTACGTGTGTGCCGACGCGAGGCCTATGAAACGCAGCGACTCGGGGGAACATGCATCTGAAAATAGTCCGGAGTGGTTCCAGGCGTAGCGAGCCGGTTTAAAATTGGCGTAAAACTAGGCTACGTTCCACCTGACCCTTCAGAAACCGCGCTAGCACCGTTTTGTCATTGTGCAATCGGTACCGCTATTCGTCGGAGAGCATCGTCCCGGTTCATAAATAATTACGTCTTATCGGCTATCGATAGTTTTTTTTTCTTTTCTTTTTTCTTTTATCGCGCGCTAAACGTGCTTTCTCTTCCAAGAGACAATAAATACCAACGTCTCGCGGTTACGTAATATCCTCGCCGCAACTCTAAACCCGACGGTTGGTCGTCGCGGTTAAATTCGAACTGCGTACGCCTATGGAGGCCACGTGACCGTGTATTTGGCGGCTCGGGGAAATCAAAACAACGGCCGAGGACTCGGAACGGAAAAGAGGAGGCTCAGGAAGCGTAACTTCTGCGTTTAATGGGCTTGGGTAATTCCTTGGCAGCTGTGGTCGCGGCGTTGTCCGATGGCACTTCTGGCACCTCCGGAGCCGACGGTAAACTCGAGTCCTCTTGTGGATTTAGCCAACAGTTCACTCTGAAAACACGAATGTAAAACAAACTGTACTTTCGACCAAGTTGGGAAGGATATTTCGGCTCTTCGAATTCTTACGATCGGGTACCGTTCGAGGCTTCCGGATGGAAATTAACCTTTCTGCGCACGCGTTCCGATTCGAGTATCGTGGCTACAGTCGTGATCTCAATGTCGGTTGCTGAAGGTCGTTTACCAGCTACCCCCACCGCTTGGTTTGTTTATATTTATGAAATAGTTAGACTGGACCATCTTTACCATTACTCGACTGTTCTTGTTAACTCTTTCCACTCGAGGGGCGATCCTCGATCTACAACTCAATTCGGTGTACTTTCTCCAATTTGGAAAACCATCGTGGTTTGGAATTGAAATTAAAATTCAATAGTAATTAAATTAAAATTCAGTAGTAACTTTCTTCTAAGATGTAAACATATGTGTAGGAAATGTTGAAACGAAAATGTCCCGTTTTAAATTAATTACACGATTCGAAGGATTTAATCGAGGTGCTAGTTTCTGATAGCAGAGAAGCTTCGGGTGCAAAGGATTATATCGTCCAATCGAATCGTTGCGATTCTCCCCACCACACGGTTCGGTTACGCCAATCGAATCGTTCAGCTATCCTCGTTGAATTATTTACAACGCCTGCAACTGTATCTCTCGTCTTTTCCCGTCAAGGTAGCAACCTGAACGAGGTTGCGTCGTAAATGATTCACAGTCGAAAGATGGCCAGTTGAGTTTAATCCAATTGTAGTCGATATCGGTATCAGTCATCGGACTTCTACGACCGATGGTTTATTCCAATTGTGATCTATTTTCGATCACTTTCTCAACGTTAGTCATCGGGACAGTGGTCACTTCAAAATATCTTTTAACTTATCTATCCGAGATATTAACCTCTCTAGTTTTAGTTAAAATTAATAATTAATGTAGATATAATAACCAATAACTATCTTTTAACTTTTCTACCTGAGATATTAACCTCTCTGGTTTTAGTTAAAATTAATAATTAATGTAGATATAATAACCAATAACTATCTTTTAACTTTTCTATCTAAGGTATTAATCTCTTTGATTTTAGTTAAAACTAATAATTAATATAGATATAATAACCAAGAACTATCTTCTAACTTATCTATTCGAGGTATTAATCTCTCTGGCCTTGGTTAAACTATTGGAACGTTTCTTGCATAAATGATCAATATCTAGTGCTGGTGTCTCGTTAGACTTAGGGCAATCTCCATATGAATTAAGCACCATTGGTTAACATCTGGAAGTCAGGTATGCTCCGCTCCGATGGTACGATTTTGGTAATTTGTTGGAATCGGTGTCATAAATCGACTATTGTAATTCAAATAAGTCATTGTTGTTCCAACGTGGCTTACATCCGGAAGCCTCGAACAGTATCGGACCGATTTCTCGTTTGTCTCGCGCACGATCCTCTCACTACGAATTCTTCTACGAGTACCGTTCGTTTCCAAATATTCGGTGAAGAAGGGAAAAATATCTACGGAGAGGCAGCGTTACAAAGAAGGCTGTTTCTCGACAACGAAAGTTGGCAAATAATCGCCAGCGATTAATAATTCGCGACGACTCCAAACACCGCAATCAATTTAGTAACATGAAAACAATTTCAGAGAAGCAAACACGCCAAGTACAATTTTCAATTTGTAGACAATTGTAAAGATAACGCGCAGTTTCCTGCTCGGGACGCAAACACAAAAATCTCGTTTCGCTGCGATTAAGTATTATTAGGAGCCAATGAGGAGTGTGTTGTGTACACGTCAATTAAGTTAGATAAGGATCTTATCGTTTAGCGCGGCCGATTACTCACGAAACGACACAAACACTTGGAAACCTCGATTCCGTTTACACTCCCGCGGAACACGATCCCGCAAACGTAATCAAAAATACCTGTCTGCCGGCGCAGCTGTAATCTCTTCCGAGAAAGCCTTGCGAAGATCGTCGTCCACGTCATCGCTTTGTATACCATCGTTCGTTTCGTTTCTCGCTTGACTCGTTGCCACATCGATCACCGTCCCGCTGTTCCCGTGTTCATCGATTCGCGTGTTACCACCGGAAGCTTCGATAACGAATTTATCAACAGATTTTTCCGTATTCGCTTTGTGCCTTTGTTTAATACCATTTTCCACAAAATGGTATCTATGCGCAGTCACCTGATCCCCTATCTTATCGGGATATCTGTGCAACACGTTCTTTTCGTAATAGTATTGTCCAGGTCTTCTGACGATGTGTTTATTGTTATCGAATTGGGATGTCAATGGCTTTGGAATTTCACTGGCGATTGGCTTTTCCGTTTCACCGATCTTGTATCCAGCTTCGCTCGACGTTTCCTCTATCTTCGTTACGATAGTGACGCTGTGAACCTTTGATGGTTTCGCTCGCGTCCGATAAGAATTGTCGAGTGACGTATCGAGTGGATCTCGAAACGGTTTGCTCGTAACTTCGTAGACCTGTGGAAGTTCGGGGACGGTAGTTGAACGAAAGGGATCGTCGTTGGTATTCTGAGTATAAGGTTTGCTCGATCCTTGGTAGCCTGAGGTTTGAAATTCGTTGGAGACGTTCGGTTTTTCGGAAGGTACGTTCGTATGCAAAGCGTTAGGATTAACAGTGTCCCCTTTGTCAGCTGCGCCGTCAGGTCTACCGATAAATTCAAATCCTTTCTGATAAGTTGGAATAACTGACCAGCCATCGGAATCGGCTTGAACCGGTCTTCTGGTCGGTTGCGTCTGATAAGGTGCTCCGCTCGGATGATACCGATCGTTTGCATTGTCGAACGATTCCGTTTGATAAGAAGGCGCACCGGACCAGGTGGTGTACTCGTTTCGGTTAGATAACTTGATCTCCACCATCGGTCTATCGCCAGGTCCGTATCTTTCCTTTTGAGAGTACCACCGGTCGGGATCTCTCAATAGTTGATCGATCGGCGGATGGTTGAGTCTGTTTCGATAGCCTTGCGAGTTCAAGTATCCAGGGTCGTTCGGTTGATTAATCGGGCCGTGCTGCTGTTGCAATTTCTGCCAATTAGCGACCTCGTAGCCGTTACCATTATGCAACTGCTGACTCCCCGGGGCGCCGTAAAGAGATTCAGACGATTGTCCAACCGTTAACGGTTGGAGACCAGGCCAGGAACCGGACGATGGCTTGGACCAGTAATATTGTGGTCCGTGATTTGTCGTGTAAGCGTCGTACTGAGGTCTCTGAGTGGTTGGCCTTTGAAAATTCGTGTAATACGTGTACAAAGTGGGCCTTGGACTGGTACCATCTGAGTATCGTTCGAAGAGGACGTCGTTCGGGTGGTAATCGGGATGGAAGCCTGGACTTAGAGGATTCGGGTTGCTGGGATCGTCGAAAGTGTACGGAATGTAAGGACGTGCGGTGATCGCGGTCGCCAAAGATGGATGAAAAGCTGGGACCGGTTTCGTTGGTAGAAAAACTGGAACGGGCTGCAGAGGATTCTGTTGTAACGGTCTGTTGTCGACGATGTCGAAAATCGGTCTTGGAGTGTTGGTGTGTTGGGCGTGTTGTTGCGACGACGGATCCAATCTTACGTTTGAACCGTAAATGGCGTCGTTCACGTACACGGGAGCGTTGACGGCGTTATTTTGCACGACAATGGTGACATTGTCGGGTGGACCGAGAGGTCTCCTCAAAACGACCTTGTTCTGTTGATTGATGCCCGGTTTCGATTGTTTCCCTTGCAGAGGATTACTCTTTGTCTGCTCGCTGGAAGTACTCTGTTTCAGCGTGGTCGGTTTGGTGGTGGTGGTGGTCGGTGTTTGAGTGGTCTTTCTCTTCAGTATTTCCAGGATTCCAGCTCTGCTTCTGAACGCCGACGGTCTCTCTGACCAGAATTCCAAGTTCAATTGCCCAATCGTTGGATCGTTGCAAGGTATTCGTTGATTCCTCAGACTATCCTGGGTCAGGAAAACGAACGGTTGTATGGTCTCGATGCTGTCCATGGTCATGCAAAGTATCTGAGCCAAATTGACGCGTTTCAGTTGCTGCAGCTGGCCAGGTGTGAAGCTGTTCTCGTGTCCAGGGTTCTCGTACCAAAATCGGTCGCCCCGGCGCAGGTTGCTGAACTGCTGACCAATGATACAGGCAAACGTTGGACCAACCAGACCACCGTTCACCGATTTCTCCGCGAGGCCAGCCGTGAAGAGATCGATGTCCTCCACGAACGAGTAGACCAGCCTGAACTTTTTCGCGGTGGTCGGCGCCATCACTCTCTCCAAGTCTTCGAAGCTTGTTATCCGCGACAGGCTGCAGGGTTGTCGCCATTGAACGTAAGGAGGGATACCGTGATCTCTGCCTCGTTGAATGTTAATGGAGGCCAGGTCCATCCCGAAGGGGAACCTGGGGGTCTGGAAGAGGTGATTGGTCAGTTCCTCGGTTATGTGCTCGTCTCTTCTTTGGGAGGGTTGATTGATCAAACCGAGGAGTAGACGATCCACCGAGCCTGCTGTTTCCAAGTTCGCGGGATTGCTGAACTCTTTGTGAATGGTGACGTCTGCAAGAAGAATGATCGAGACGTGAGACGATATTGTTAAATTTCGGGCAATCCCAACGTTTCGTGGTCGTCGAGGATCGAATCGTACAGTAGAACCTCCATACTTGCACGCGTGCCTCGTTCGTTGCATCGCGTTGAAAATTGAACGAGACGGTTAGGTCTGGGTTAGGTCTGGTTACTCGGAGACAAGTCCCGTAAGCGTATCGGTGATACATCGTGTACAACCTCCTCGTTGGATCGCTTCGATACGTGTATTCGAAGGCACGTTTTCTTTTTTTTTTTTGCAACTATCGAGATTCTACTGTATCGTACACGTACTGTTGAAGATGGGTCGATGATCGCCGTCGAATCGAACGAAGCTGTGCTGCACCAGGGAATGACCGAAGCGATATGCCGCGCTGGAGAATGCGTTCGCGATGGTTGGATTCACTGTGGGATCGTACGCTTCGTAGTAGCCCTTCTGGAGGACTTCGAGGCCAAATATTTTCATCACGTCTTGACCTATAACGTTTCGATTTCGTTCAGCCACCACTTGCTCGATTCACGGAGCTTTTTACTCGGATAATATTTAACCAACGCGAGTCTCGTTAGTTTACCAAGAACAATCGGTAGGAACTCTCGATAGGTGATGTGTTGTAGAATGGCGGCGACGATCCTCCGTGACTCTTGGAACAGTTTCTCATCGCTCCAATGAGGATTCAGCGCGGCGAGTTTCGTTGCTATTCTATTGTGAAGCCTCAAAAAGACGACGTGGAGCGACGTGAGAGCTGGTTGCTCTCCGAGACGGCCATCACCGGCTCTGAAACAGTTCGTCGACAAGGATCCACGTCTGCAGAGATCGGAGTCCTGTTTGGGTAACACTGGCCTTTGGGATTGTATCTTCCCGTATTGCAACAAACCTGTAAACACGTGTTTGCACATTGGGAACAGGAGTGCTAGGTGGAAACGATTCTCGTTAGCTGGTAACTCGAGTTTCGTGAAATTTCGGGGTAAATGTTATTTGTTCGACGGGCTCGCGGATTTCCGATGTCCCGTCGGATAAATGATGTCTCACCGTTCCGAAATAATCGTAAAGTGTCGGTTTGAAAGACGTTGCTGCTGTAGACCGTGGATGCGTCTAAATAACTGGTCACCTGCGATAACTGTTCCCTGGGGCCGAATTTGCAGTCCTCGCTGGGAGCCGGGCCGCTTCGTAGGAATTCTAAACACTTTACGCCCAGAGGACCGAAGAAACTATCTTGCGCGTTTACGGCTATCGGTAAACATTCCGGGTGCTAGGAGAACGCATTTTATACGATAAAAATACTGCCGTTCGAATGGTCGATGGTCGTCGTCTTTCTCGATCGATAGTTACCATAAATTTTAACGGCTGGAAACCGGTGCCGAAGTTCAGACAACACTGCGGTATGGTACCATTGAAGCCTCTGCTCTGGCCAGTAGCTGGTGAGAGTACACAATGCTCGCGTTAAAAAAAAAAAACAAGACAAACGAATAGCTTCGAAGCAGACCACTTTGTCAATTTATTTTCCGTTGCAACGCTAGCAATTCTTCACAGAATTCTTTTAATCTTAACGCGTACTTTCGTACGATCGTGTTCTCAAAGTATTTAGATAAAGAAAAATGCACCGACTGTACGGAACCCGCGTTTCCAACTCGATAATAGATTACGAGAGGACCGAGGGAATCGTACAAGCATTCGGTCCGATCTGTTACAATAGCTTTCGTTGTAGAAAAAGAATACATTGCGGAAACAAGATGGGTCGAGAACGAACCCAAGGAATTATTTTTACGGAAATAATTTGTCGAAAGTAAGTCACTATTATTAAATACTTTTCGCCGAATTCACGCGATGTTCCTCTAAGCCAACTATCCTATTGGCTCATAATTGTTTTGTCTCGTTAAATTTGTCGAAATAAATACAATTCGTTCATTTTGATTCCTTTCACCGTAACCCTGAAGGAAATATTGAGTTGTTCGAAAAGTAATTTCGTTTTCCAAAGTGGAGAATGTGTAATTTAATAAAATGTTTACGCAGTCTAAAAAAATTGTTTCATTTTCACGAAAGAAAAAAAAAAAAACGAAATGACTTTCCAAACAACCCAATAGTTTACGCACCCGTCAAATCGTGATCTACGAACTGTCCCCACTGCATCAGCATGTGCGTGACAGACACTAAAGGTATGTCCGCGTCTTTGTGAATTATGGCAGACACTTGCCGCGCGCTCGGTAATGGCATTCCGTTTACCGATCTTCTGACACTTTGGATTCCGTCGTCGTACACCGGTGGCTGGAATCTAAAAGAAATATTCGCGACGACACGTAGACGTTTTCGTTCATCCGATATCCGTGTAAATTCTCGTTTCACGACGTATCACCTTTGCATGGCGGACATGGCGGAACCCCACCAGAGATTCTGAAGATTGTTGCAGCTTCCATCGGACGTTCTGTATCTCATACTGGCGGCTGGACAATCGGGAACACCTCTGCTCGGACAGAGTTGTTGAAGCGGATTGCTTTGACTTCGTCCAAACAGAAGCAAGTCCGGTGCAGCGTCCGGGAATCTTGAAAACACGAACGAAGAAAATGAAAACAAGCTCGCGTACGCGTGTGTTTTTTTTGAGGATAATTGTTAACGAAGCAAAGCGGGACAGACTCTTACTTTCTCTTGAACATCGTGGTACTTTGAAGTACAGCGAACCCATATTGCGCGAGTGTTCTAGCCTCCTCGGTTTGATCGTTGAACGCTGCCACGTATCTTGCCGGGTTATCCGAGTCGAGGTAAAGACCTGTCGTCAAACTTCAAAGCGTTAGATTTCCACCTTTCTCGCAATGACGAAATTTTTTCTCTCGCGAGGTTCTTTTCATCTCACGGCGAGGGATCTCGAAACACGATTGATTTAATACTGTGTCCAATTCAATTTAGAGAAGATCCCTGTACACTGTTCCAATCTCTCGGTGTCGTCACATTTATCGTATACCATCGCAACGTATACATCTAATGTCGCCAACACCAGTTATTTAACAATTGGAATTATTCGCAATTTAGATTAAAAATATTTCGTAAATATTCTTTCGTATTTCACGTGAGAAGTATCTTCTAATTTTATCTATCGATCGATTTAATTTACGACTTCTGTAATAATTGTAAGCGAGAGTTGATTTTCACGATCGTTGTTCAAATTGACAATCCACGTATTCCTTTGCTCCAAATGCGAACGAAGACATTTTCTTTCGTTAAAGATGTTCTTTCGATTTAAACATAATTATTCTTATTTCTGTTTCCCTCTACCTAGTATATTATATATTATTTTTCGAACCTTTCGAACGTCACGTACATCGAAAATCTATACTTTCGCGACTGAACAACCAAACGATTTATCGATCGTCAGCAACCAATTATTCGCGAACTAAATAAATAAAACGAATGTTTAACATTCGACGATTTCCAAACATCGAAGTTCCCTCCCTCTTTAATTGAACCGTAACAATCGTTCCTTCCCGGTAAACTAACATTTACAGAGTTTACTTTCATTTTTCACAACCTTTCAATTTTCGACTACTGTTGAAAATACTTAAAAAAATATTCAGCGCGAAAAAACCCACCCATCGAGTACAACGTGGGCTCCGTGACAAAGTATAAATTCTTCATGGCGTTCAGCCCGAAGTTAGCCGCCTCCAACAAATCCTCTTCGTCCGGTTCAGTTTTCTCTTCGTTGCGATGATTCTCGTTTCCGGTCGACGTTACCGCGTCTCCTTTATTCTTCACGGTTGTCCGCGGAGGAACTCCGCCAGTGTCTCTCGACGAATATTTCTCGTTGCTCGTTAGTCTCGAATCTCCACCGTTCACCTGGAGATTTTCCAGGTTCAAAGATTCATCCTCGGGGTCCTTTTCGTTCACGAGATCCTCGCGCGTCGATTCTCGAATCCGATCGGTCTTACCGACAGAGTCGACGTTCGTACGATTCAATTCGCTGTTGAACGATTCCGGACGTTCCAATAGCTTCCTCACGTGGTCCAAGATGTCCGCGTATCGACTCAGATCTTCCGGGATGAACAGTGTCTCCAGGTGCGCGGAATCGTTCTCGTTCTTCCTGCTTAATCGTTCGTCCATCGAGCCATTGTCTCTACGTAATATCGTGAACGACGACCCATCCGTCGGATTCTTCGTTGCGTCGAGTGTCTCATGTCGTACGGTTGATTCTGACAGCGCGGAGGAGAATAGGACGAGGAGAATACTGGAAAACAATGCTCGATATTAGGCTACTTCGATCTAACGGGGAAGAATGGATGTTAGTCGCGTGTAATGTTCGGTGAACCGAGATCTGCACCGACCATTCCTTCGCGTGCTTTAATTGAAAGACCCAGAGTGCAATAACGTGGCGATAGAAGCTGTGTAAATAAATACCTAAACGTACAAATTTACGTGGTAAGTGCGACGAAAAGTATCATTCCATTTACTTTTTAACGGATCGAAAGTGTATCTTTACACATTCAACGCACAGTTTCGAGATTACTGGAATAGTGGTTAACGTTGGACTCGTATTGTTCTTCGTATATTAACGTTATTACGTTTAATTAACACCCATGCCGCGGTACGAGGCAATAGTTACTAAAGTATAGGTCTTCGTTGCTTGAAACCGGGGTGCACTGCACTTTCAACCATTCCTCTGCGATGATAACTAACACGAGCCGACACTTTGGATACGATCCCTTAGAACGCGACGAAGCTTTCGTCGATAATCGACAATCCCTTCGATTGGTTGTTTAATTGTAATTTTCACCCTAGGAGAAGGAAGAACCGACGAGCCGCGACGATATCAATTTCACGTTTTCCCGACCGTGACATTAACTTTCTCACGGGATAAATTACAACAAAGCGACGTGAATGGCCCGTTCCCGCGCACGCCGAGTACCGTTCGTCGCAGCACGTGCACCCGCTGCATTTGCATTCCGTCGCGTTAGCCGCATTTAATTGCACCGATCGCGAGAGGAACCGCCTTGATCGGCGACACCGCTCTGTGACGCATTGCGATTCCCATCACGCCGGGATCAAACTGGATCATCGATCACCGATGCGTACACACGCATTCGTAATATGCAAATACCCGTTATCGACATTTTCCACTCAATTACTCGCTATGAATACCGATCCCGGAGCACGCAACAATGTTTCGGAGCAGTTCTTTCTTTTTTCCTCTCGCACGGAGCTCCAAACGAAGAGATCGCGAATTAATGCAACGTACTCGTAATCAAGAATTAAAAATTCCAGGGGAATCCGCGAGAATATTCTTTTCGACGAGAAGAGAACTTCGAAGTAAATTATTTCGATGTAACTCTGAGAAGTAATTACGGTTTCGGTTTCAACGTTTTCGATTGCTACAAGGGCCCTATTGATTGTAAAATTCTTAGTCAAAGAACAGAGGAAATAATACAGTTATTATAAAGGATCGTTGAATATTAACGAATTGATCGTTGCAATCGTACAAAGTTTCAATTTACATGTAAAATAAATTATAATATTGGAAATATAATTCATAAATTTGTACAAATTTACACGATGAAATAAAACGGTTGAGAAATATGTATAAATTTGATTCGTTAGATTGAAAGAAATTCGATGACGCGTCGGATATGTGTCTCTGATTATAGAACGTATTTCCTTCTTTCTTTATTACATTTAAGAAATAGATAACATAAGAAACGGATTTAAAGTGGTTGCGAGAGGTATGGTTAGAATTGGACAAAAACTAGTGACGGGATGTGAAAATCGAAGACGATTGTCAATGACTCAACGAAAGGTGGCAAACTAACAAAACGAAGCAAGTAACACGACCAAGTAACACGAATCCTTTATTTGGAATGTCGAGAGGTGTAACGGGACAACCGATCGGAGGATGATGGCATCAAACGAAACGACGAAATTGTGTTTTCCCTGTACATAACGAATTATGTTTTTCACCGTACAGGGTGTTTTCCTGGAAACAGGTTGCGTGCAAAACGGTTGCTTGCATTTAACAAAGGATCTATTTTTAGATCAATAACTCAACCATTATACGTTATTATAAGTTATTCAGATTAATAACTTAACCATTACGGTGGTAGTTCCTTCCTAGGTAAAGGTGTGGGCAAGATTCGAGGATAGGTTTCAAGAATAGCGGTTCTAATTGCAGAAATTTGTTCGGTTCGAAGATACATGTTGCTACGACTGTACAATGGTTTTAATATCTACACGACCAATATGTTGACATTCGTTTCTAACATGAATCTAGAACTGTCCTGAATTCGTAACGAAATTCTTAAGACGAAATCAATTTTTTGTTTTGTATCTGAATTTTTTAAGGCTATAAATTTTAAGGCTACAAACTGTACAAATTTTGATCAGAAACAATGTTCCGTGATGAAACTGAAGACAATTATGAAGAATACACTAGAATTCTAGTAAACATTTTTTCAATTGACACTCGATGACAATATTCAACAGCATCATCTTCCAATCTATTAAAAGCAACCTGTACGAGCAGAGTTTGCTAAAATATTAATACAAATCCACAAATCAGTAAAACAGATTCTAAAAAACACCAGGGTGTATTCTAGCTGGATTTCTGTAAAGTCTATTCGACAATGTGGATAATCTTCCACAGCATTGTCTTCTAATCCATCGAGCACAAAGTCTAAAAACAAAGTACACCAAAGAGGCCAAGAGTTGAATAAAATCCCAGAGACTCACAAAGTAGTATACTATATATCGATACAAACCCACAAACCAGTAAAACAGTTTATAAAGAACACCAGGGTGTACTCTAGCTGGATTTCTGTAAAATCTAATCGACAATGTGGATAATCTTCCACAGCATTGTTTTCTAATCCATCGAGCGTTGAATAAAAACCCAGTGACTCACAAAGTAGTATACTCTATATCGATACAAACCCGCAAACCAGTAAAACAGATTATAAAGAACACCAGGATGTACTCTAGCTGGATTTCTGTAAAATCTAATCGACAATGTGGATAATCTTTCACGGCATTGTCTTCTAATCCATCGAGCGCAAAGTCTAAAGCCAGAGTGCACCAAAGAGGCCAAGAGTTGTATAAAAACCCAGAGACTCACAAAGTATAATGTTGCATGGCCACCGGAAGTTCCCTCCGAGCGAGGCCACGAGTCTACCCCCGGAAAGAACACCACAGGCCTAAGGAATGCGTACCCCAAGACACTCGGCCTTCTCGAGGACGGTTCACCAAGTACTAAGTCTCGTGGAGGCTGGTCGACCGGTCTTATCCGCGATGAAGGATGCAGAACGCTGGCTTTTTGCGCTTTTTGTCCGTTCGGGTCGGTCGTACACCTTTTTCTCGGATTTTTACTGTTACTCGAGTGCCCCGCGGCCGCCACCTCTTTGATTTCGAGCGTGGCTTCCGCGATCTGTTGCTCGATGACGAGAGGAACACCGCGCATAATGGGAGCTCAAGAGAGAGAGAGAGAGGGAGAGAGAGAGGGAGAGCAATCGGAGCGATAGGGACGGTCTGTTTTAATTCGACGCCTCGAGGAGACGCGTACTCGGTTCCTGTTAGAACGGACGTTTCGTTAGAAACCGAGCCCGACGTTATGGTAATTCGTGTCTCGTAAACCGAACGCGTGGACCGTGGTCGACGGCCTTTAATCCTTGCTCGCGACGATCGCTTCTTTTCCGTGTGCAGGGATATTATAGGTCCCCGCGGAATACTTTGACCGCTCAAGGTCACTCTCACGACTCCGTTGCAAGTCATCAACTTCCTCTTTTGAACCCGTCGTGTTGGACTGCGAGCGATCTCGAGCGTACACGAGGATCGTGACTGAATTTACGACCGCTAGTAGGCCACTGGAAGGAAACCACGCGCGAGTGTTCGCGCGATTGCCCATTCGCTCGAAATTGCTCGGAGTGTAACCGCGCGCGGTACCGCTACGCGTCTCCGTGTTTCGGAGAGCGCTCGGTTGTAGGTTCGCGCGACGAAACGAGAGATGGAGCGACGGAGCGGTTGCAGGCGACACGGTGGGATTTATTCAACGATGACCAACAGCGGCCGAAATATTCGGCGCTCACCCTAGCGTAGTACCGAGTCATCGCGTACCGAGGCGTTCCACGTTGATGCTTCCTTTTTATTTCGCTCTCCTTTCACCGGTACGACAGATTAGGAGATCGCGATTTATAGAACAATTCACTGCGAGCTGCGCACCAAGATATATTGCAACGTGGAATATTAAAAACCGATATGAAACAATCGAGCACGTCTAGCAGTCGGTGGCTCAATGGTAATAATTATTCCGCGAACGGCTTAGCGTAATTGCTGTTCTTATGGAATCTAATGTAGCGCGCGGCATTAAATAAATTAGTGTATTTATCCGTACAGTAGTTAGTGGTTATCGCGTACAATGGATGAGGTAAATGTATACCTTTTCAGTGTCTGGCAGCTTTCTCTTGTGCTTGCAAGTTGGCGATAGCCTTGCCGGACCCGTACAACACTTTCGCGCGTACTTGCACCCTTCTCGTGGTCGTGCAGGAACTTCCAGACGCGGAGGACCCGCTTCCGGTCCCGCCACCGGAAGTCGAGCCTAACTGCAGCGCGGTGCCTGCATAATTTGCACCCCTGCAGCTCGTACAGCCCTCCGACATTGTCCCTTTCCGAATATCCCTCCGGGTGCAACGCGAAAGTGTCTCCTGAACGAAAGTTTATCCTTAAATCGATGCAACGATTATTGGAAAGGAATGGGTTCCTAAATTACTTACATCTTTTACAAATTTTAATCATTTTCTCAAAACTTTCGACTCACTGGTTCTACGCAAGATTATTTTCTCGATTCTTCAATTTCCTCGTTGGATAATTTTACAATTCGTACATTTCCTAATTCTCTAATTTCTCGCTCTCTATTTTCTAAATTCCAATTCCCTAATTTCTCAACTTCAAATCCTCAAATTGTTCAATTCCTCTACATCTTTAATTTTTAGCTTTTCAATTTTTTAATTTCCTCCCGTATATATAAGAAGTTTAGTATCTTTTTTTCTTAACTTTTTAATTTCTTGTCTTCGGCTGGCGATTCAACTACGGTCATTATACGTCCCTCTTTGAACAAAGTCAGAATTATAATTTCTGACGTCAAATAGATAGTGAAATCACGATGCTCGACATCCATCTACCATCCATCGTCTAAAAGTCATCCATCAATAGCGTCGACGTGTTAGAAACTAATTGCCCGGGAAGAATGTGAATTAATCTTGGGCAACGTCTTGCAATTATTAATTGATACTATGCAATCTTTCCGCAATCTTTCGGTCGCGTTTCTCGTTCATTAAAGAAATACCATCAATCATTAATGCGTTCATACTTACGGATGCTTTCTAAACTTTCAATAACTTTAAGCAATGGGTACTAAAAAATCTCGAAGACCAGTCTTCAATTATTTTTCAGATTTCTATACGTTTACGTTTCACCTACTTCTCAAGCTAATAATGTAAATTTAATTCCACGAAAGGATTACATAAAATTGTCATGCCGACTAAAAGACTTTTCGCTTCTAAAGCACGTTGAAATATGAAATAAACGAATACAATTCTAAATATTCGTCAATGATCGTTTCGATCAACTCTTTGTTTCATTTCCGAAAACGATCAAAATATAAATTGATAGAAACGTTCGATAACAGAGAACGAAATGCTTGAATCGACATTATTGTCGAGTAATTATTTTACACCTAATAACAAGCCGGATAAAATTATAGTTTCTCTGGCAGCGACCTCGAACATCGGACCAATGTGACTGGAACAATCACGCTCAATTTTCCCTAAACTTTGCTAGACAATCTTTACTTTCTTCTATTAATACGTGACCTGGAAAATGCCAGATAGCACAATACAACGTTAGATTCACAATTGAATGGATTGTTGTCTGTAAACCGATGTGACTGGACGGTTTCGTTCAATTTTCTCAAAAATTTGATCAACGATCTACACTTTCTTCTTTTAATACGTGATTTGGAAAATGTCAAGTAATTGAATATAACATTGAATTCGCGATTAGAAAGAATTGTTTCCTTCGGACCGATGTGACTGGCAAATTTTTAACACGAACGCGTCAAACCGATGTGACTGGACGGTTTCGTTTCCTTTTCTCAAAAATTTGATCGTTGAGCTACACTTTCTTCTGTTAATACATGGTTTGGAAAATGTCAAGTAGTTGATGTAAAATTGAATTCGCGATTAGAAGGAATTTTTTTCTGCAAACCGATGTGACTGGTAAATCTTTAACACGAGCGCGCCAAACCGATCTAACTGAAGGGTTTCGTTCAATTTTCTCAAAAATTTGATCGACGAGCTACATTTTCTTCTGTTAATACATGGTTTGGAAAATGTCAAGTAGTCAAATGTAAAATTGAATTCGCGATTAGAAGGAATTTTTTTTTTCTGCAAACCGATGTGACTGAACGTCGAGCCACCAAGCAAAAGAACAACGGTGTGGACGAGGCATTATAATGTACCGAGCACGGCTCTGACCCGTGCGCCGTTCACCATAAATCCGGGAAAATCTGGGTTAATTATACTAATGGCGGTATAAGGCGAGCTTTCCTACCGGTGACCTTACCGGAAAAAGGCGAGACCGGGTAACTTCCCCGGCACGAACGTTAAAGCGAATTTTACGCTACGAAACAAGAACAATATCCCTAATGGAACGATAGTCCTCGGTTTTCCAACCACTGCTTTTCCCAAACGGGAGAAATACACAGGGCCGAGGAAAGTGAGTTCAACGAAATGATAATAATCGAACGATCATTTCTTTAAGATAACAATCAACAATTATTTCTCCTGCCGGACGAACTTTTCTCGTCTCGTCGAAGATAATTGAGAATAGCGCGCCATTTTCCCCGCGGTGATCGAAGAATAGATAAGCGGATTCTAATTTGACCAGAGACTTCAATTTTCGTTGGTGAAGTCACTCGGAATGTAAACGCTGGAAGTTGCACTTTTCGGAGAAAGAATTTTTCACAAACAAGTGTAAAAAAAAAAATGACAAGTCCAGAATGAATTTTTTTAAATAAATGTTCACTGAGAAGCGAACGTACTATTTAGTCGACAGATACGTCAATTGGGGTTCTTCGAGTTAACGAAGAGAAAATACGAACCAGAATAGTTTCAATAACCTCTGAGCATTAATTATAATTTCATTTGTAACGTTTCTGACCGTTACGAGGGCCCTCTTCGGAAACCTGTTACAAAATAAATAAATTATATGAAATATAACATAATACGATACGAGCAAAGGCTAACGTTTCTTGAAAAACGAATCATTACGATACTATTGGTTGAAAGTTAAAAACTGAAATTATAATTAATACTCAAAATAATATTTTTCTCAAAATTAGAGAAAACTTCAATTTTCGAAGTTTCTCATTTCTTTTAGCCTATCCGAATATTTCATATTTCTTTTAGCCACGTTTACGTACACGTTGACTAAAAATCTTTGGAATTTGTTTGTTCAGAATGATTGGAACCCGAGTTATTGTATTAAATGTGGTCCGATTCTTTCGATCATTCCGATCGTTCTAACCGAACAAATCCCAAAGATTTTGATTCCATACCGTACGTTATACATAACGTCCACACGGTTCGATTGCCAACAATTCCGTAATTCATCAAAACCTAAACAAATATATACATACATACATACATACAAACTTTGAAACTGTCGTATCGAATAGTTTCGTCCCGAAGAAAGAACACAGTGAAAGCGTAAATAAAAACGTGTACGAAACCGTCACGTCGGATAATTATGCGCGGAAAAGAGTCTCGAAATAGACGAACCCCCTCGAAGAACGATAGTTTCTTCAAGAAGAAGAACGTCGGCGGGAGAAGACCGCGGGCTGTGCGGCTGGAATTGTACGATCTGTCGGAATCTGGTAAATCGGTGTCGGTATTCAATCCCATTAAATATTAGGAAGCGAAACGGGGTGCGAAATGTTCGATTAGGAACGTACAGAGTGACGGCGTGTTATCCAGTGAAGGGCCTCGGCATCCTCCGGCTGGCGCTCTCTATGCCTGGTCTCGTACTCTATGGTAGCTCACTGCGAGTTTACAATCGGCGACGACGGCCACGTCCGAGCCGGTTGTGCACGTCGAACAAACTGATCGGTCGCGACGGCCTCGTGGTAAGCCGCGGCGCGGCACGGCACGGCCGCTCGTCTCTCTTTTCTTCTTCGCCGGGGTCTTGCCGGCGCGGCGGTCTCCTTCGTCGTCGTCGTCGTTGTCCTCCGAGCGACGTGTCCCCGCAGGAGGGGACACCCGGCAGAGAACTGGCCTCCACTCTTCGCTCTTGGTCGCTCTGACTCACGATCCTGATGTACAGTCGTTCCTGATAACGCGCCGCGCTTCGAATTTCGATAAGGAGTGGGGTCCCTCTCGCGACCTACACGACGGTACCTACCGATCGGACCCTTCAACTGGTACACGGAACCGTGCGGATCCTCTTCCGATTCGTTTCCAAATCGGAAACAAACGGAATCTGGGTCGTGCAACTTTTCGCGAAAATTAAGCGAGGTTGCCCAGACACGTCGGTTCGATGCATTCGTATTGGAATGTTTCCAGGTCCCCGGGGCGTGTTGCTTTCCAGTCGCATCGGTCCGTGGACGAAACTCGCTCGAATCGTCCATTTATCGTTATATTCTGTGGGGTATTTTTTTAGATTTTTAAAGAGTCAGGGGAAGTCGATCCTCGTGCAAGTTTCACGGTGAACTGAACTGGGGTTCTCCGGTCGTGTCGGTTCGATGTATTCGTATCGGAGTTTTTCAAAGTTTTAAAGGTGTATTGCTGGTTAGTCGTATCGAGATGCGAATAAAATTCATTTTTAATCGATATACCGTCTTATTGTGGAAATTTGCGCCGTTTTGCTGGATAGAAATGTAAACTGAACGATGTGTCTTTGTTCTCCGATGGGTACCTTGATTCTTGGTCACTGCGATAGCTATCGAATTTTTGGTGTTGGATTGTTGGGTAGAAAGTGTCTCTCTGGTCGAGATTAAAGGTGATTTGTGTTTGACAAGAAGCGTTTTCAACGGTTTGCAACGAAATTGGATCACCCAAATTTCGTTTATCTTTAGCCATTAACCAATAATTCTTTGCTCTGTTGTTTGTTCTTTGATAAAGTCGCTGAGAAATGAAATTTGATCTTGTTAAGATCGATCGTATAATTTTATAAAACCACCCAACGTTTCGTCAATTCATATTTTTGAATCTCTGCGAGAGTTTTCATTTATCTCCACCCAATAGTGGCAGGTATTCTCGTTCATCTTTAGGCTGCTCTTTGATCGGTAGATCTCCCTTTGGAAGCATAAGATATCTTCTTTCGTAATCACACGTACAAGTTTTCCAATCTACGTTCAATTTTCACCCAAAAATAGAACAAACCACCTCTCAAAATCGAAGTACCATTTTTTCCAAATCCTGTAAGAAACTGTACAAGGTACACTATTTGGACACACAATTACACATCATTTAGAAGCGTCGCAAATCCAACAGATAATAATCTGTCGTCCAGTTTTCTTTGTTCTGTTCAAAAGCATTACGATCAGTGTTGCAGAAGTAGAGGAATATTCAAGTGGAATTAATTTCGAGCCAATCCTTTGTTACAATTCTTACTTCGTTCCAGAAGACGATCAGATTATTTTCCAAAGATTCTGACAAGGAAACGAGGGGCAGGAGGGGAACGCTCGTTTAAGGAAAAGCAGCGCGATAGCAGAGCTGACTGTACCCGTGATATGGGGACATTGGTGAAGGAGGGAGAGGGCATGCAGGGGCCACAGATCGGTACGCGGACCCAACTGCGAAACCTAACCTTCGATCGGTAAAAATTCGACCGGCGAATGGCCGGACCTTGTGCCCCGTATAATTCTTTCGCAACACGAGTGTGCACGTGCGCGCGAGCGCGAGCGCGAGCGCGCGTGTACTCGCGCGAGCTGCAACGATCCGTTTAAAATCGAGCCCCCTGCCGATCATGGGGTACGCGGTACCGGATCTTTGCGATCCTCTTTCATCCAACTCACCTTTTTCGACGTTTCATCGCGACAATTGCAAAATTTCGTCACGATACGTGCGACAAAATTCGCAAAAATTCGATCGATTATAAATTACGATAACACGAATTGTATTGAAATTTATATCGGGTTGTAAACAATAATCCGAAAGCAGGGATCAACGATGAGAAACATTCTGTTGGAGCACATTCAACACGGAGCGTTGTTCTATCGTTCTATCGGTTACCATTTAACCTTAATCTCTCGTGTTTATCCTAGAAAAGAGGAACACAGAGTGTATTAAAACCGTAGATAAATCATGAGCGATTAATGGCACTCGTAGAAGTAAAAGATAGATTCTAAGTAAACGTAGCTCGGGAAATTAATCTTCTTCGAGGTATTCCATCTTTCATTTTTTAGGCTATGTTTGCACTGTACGATGGAGATGTACGGTTCGGAGTATCGGAAACTTATTACGGTGAATGTTCGCTGGTTTGAATGTCTTCTATTTTAAACAAACTTCGTTTTGTAAATTGTGTGTCGGCGTGTGTGTAATTTATATCACGAGTGGAAGATCGTTCGGATCGGAGCAAGGTTCTAGGGGAAAGGAAATGTTTCCGTGGCTCTGTGTCATTTGGCGAAAAAAATTCTTACGTATCCTCAATTTGCATCGCTCGAATTACAGTGAACGCAAAGAAACGTCATCGAGAAGGAACCAGACGGTCCAGTTCCCTGTCGATAACTGGAGCGACAAAGTCGGGTGAATCGATCTCATTGACACCGGATTTGCCAGAAGCCTCTAGCCTCGTTCTAGAAGCTGACCTACTGGTTCGCATTAACATCGTCGCGGTGCCGTGTTTCGCGGCGTTTCAGCATCCATGGCTTCAGGAGCGGAGGACTCGCGATAGCGACGAACGATTACGGATCATTTTCGGCACATCGTTCTTCCTCGAAACTATATTTCGCGCCTCCGACGAGCATTCAAATTTCCTTATCCCAAAATTTCTTCAGTTTCGTCGTTTACCTAATTTTCTATCCCCGCGAATATCCAACCTCCAATCTCGTTGCGTTTCGAATTTTCCAATCTTTCGTTTACTCTCTTCCCCGATTCGCTGTCTCGTCAACTTTCCAATTTCTACCTCTTTCGTTTTATCATCTTCACTAAATTTTGTGTACCTTTAACGTCACAACTTTACACTTCCTCAGTTTCATAATTCCCCAGACAGTTAACCAGATACTCCGATTCCCCTGTTTCTTGGTTTCTCGATCCTCCCGATTTCCGTGCTTCATTGTACATTCGCCAGGAGTATCTTTATCACCTACGAACATTTCAAATTCTTAAATCTTTTTCATTTACACCGTATTAAATTATTAGCTTCTCGTTACTATTCATCGTACCATTCATCTTAGCTTCTCAATTTCCTCGATCTTCCGTGTTTGCGATACAATGAAGCACGAGCTTCAGCAAAAATAACAGAATATCTTACACGTTCTCCAAGTTCCTAGAAATCTCCCCATACTTGTTCTTTTATCATTGTTTAAAAATGTTTGCGATACAACAATGAAGCACGAACTTCAGCAAAAATAAAAGAATATCTTACACGTTCTCCAAGTTCCTAGAAATCTTCCCATACTTGTTCCTTTATCATTGTTAAAAAATTCCATGTTTCAAGTTACTCGTCTTCTCTGCACCGGTTACGAGCGTTCTAGACTCACGGATTTTTCGTACGTTTAATTCGTGGTAATCGTCGGCTACGGGACATCCTTGGTCCCAGAGCCTCCCGATTGTCTCGATCCTCTATGTTCCCGATTGCTTCGGTAGCGGGCACGCGTGACCGGCTTCTCGGAACGTTTTCAACGAGGAGAGCGAGGTATCGATCAAATTATTACGGCAATCTGGTTCTCGTGACAGCCCCGGGAGCAGCTTCCAGCACAATGCAGCGTGTCGCAATCCTACGACGCGTGAACACGGATCCCAGATGCGTCGAGCGATGCATTTTTGTCAGCCAGCCGATCGTGCCCGCGTTTATGGCTTCCCGGCGTCGTTATTAGCGATCGCCGCCGACTGTTGGGAAACTAGGCTACTCGTGCCTCAACGAACACCGAATGGGCACGTTATTACTGAAAACAGATTTTTTTTAGCGGTTCGCCGGGAGAGAATTGTTGGCGAACTAGTTGAGAAAAGTTTGGATTCGAAGTAGGCTAACCGATGATTTTAAAACAGTAACAGGCGCTATTGAAATAATACCGGCTAGTCGTCGGTATATTATTTCTACGGTATAGACACACCGTTGAAACAGCACCGCCGGAGGTATTAATATTAATATTATTTGTACGTTGTTGGAACAGTAACGGTTAGCCATCGAGGTATTATTTATGTACTATCGGTACATTGTACCAGGTAAGATTTAAGAGCGGTATTGGTGTATCATTCGTGCACAATTGGTACCGTATCCGGTAAGATTTCGTAACAGGTACGTTAAAGAACACTGAGGTATTAATATGTTATTTATACGCTATCGAAACAGTACCTACTTGTCAGGTAATATACTTTATCGGTATGTTGTTCGTGTACCATTGGTATTGCGTTGCTAAGATTTAAGTACAGTATATTATTTATGTACTATTAAAACAACATTAGTAGAGTATTATTGTATTACGTATATATACATGATTGAAACGGTATCGGTGAGATATCGATACGATTGATAAATCAGTGGTAAGGTACTGGCCATAGTAGTACCTATTGTACCATTTGTACGTTATTAGTATCGTAGAGTGTGATCGGTTTTTAGTTCTTTTAGACTTCTTGGTGTACAAGTAAATTGTTCAATTTACTTGTCGATTTTACAGTTTTAGAGGGACTGTAAATTATTCCTTTTTCGTGGTTACAGGATCGTTTCGCTGTGTACGATAATCGCCGAAATTCCTAGCGAACATTTCGTGGTGAACGGGCGAACGAAAGACCAAGTCGAACAGTGTTTCACGGTGTCCCGCTATCAGTATCGTCAGTGGGTCAGTTAACAACGGGGTCAGCCGGGGGCGAATCCGGACTGCGGGTCAACCAATCGCCTCGTGCGGCTTCGTCCTCTTGACAATGACTATTAACTGTATATGCACCCACAAAACCAAACTTACCGGTGAGTGTAGCGACGTAACCAACGGCTTTCACACCCTCGAACCAGAGGTGAAATTGTCACGATTTATCAGGTCCTTGCACGCGAAGAGTACGTTTCAATATTTCTATACACCGCGTACATCAATTCTAACGTTCGAATAAAGATCAAAGGTTCGTTTGCCGTCGAATCACGATATTTGCAACGCTATTGGAAACACGTACCGATTCCGGCAACGTGTCGCAACGAAACGTTTCCTTCGCTCCATTTTTTCACGTTACTTACGGTACAATATTCTTCGAGAAGGAATCCAAGGCAAAACGTACTTTAACAATACGTAAATTTTACCTCGATCGAAGAAACAGCGTTGCAATCGTTTCACTGCAACGAATCGCTCGTATCGACGTAGGATTTATCGTTCGATTTCAATAATACGAGTATCGAGACTTTGATCGTTTCGCTGCAATTTTTGTATTCGATGAACCGAGAACATTCGTGTTCTACCAGATCTTGGTTTGGAAATGTTTTGTCTTTTAGAAAGTTGTACAGCTGACGAAAAAAGTGGTAATAATTGCACCAGGGGGACAGATCTGGCGAATATCTGGCGGATAAACTGGAATTTAGTATTTTCAGTTCATTCGGTGTTCGCGGTGTTGGAATTGTTCGTAATGGAGTATCGAGGAACGCGCGTACATCTGTATTTTACGTTCACGCGTTTCTCGATACTGTATTGTAAACAATTTTTAGTTTTCATCGTGCGTCATCGGATCGCGGAATTCAACCATTTATGGCGTACGCGTGCACTGGGGGAACGCATACGTGAAACGTATGCAGATTACGTTTCGTGAAATAATGTACTCGTATCGACGTTTAATTTCGCCTAAGTGTGCATTAGTGTCTCCAAAGTTGCGTGAAATACGATTGAAAACTCGAAGAGAGAAACGCATCGAGCAATAATATCGAACAAAGGGTTTCATTGGCATAATTGCAAACGCGATTCGATTCAACAATGAACGCGACAATAGTGTGCGTACGGTACTGAACTTCCGGCTTGAGCCGCGTAGCGGTTTGCATTTTATCGCAAAACGATTGCAACCGTGATTAATGACTCATAAGCAAATCTCTCGGGCTTTTGTTCCTTCTGATATTATCTCGTAGCACGAATTAAGCTGTACAAAATACACGTCTGCGCAAAAGGGGTGATCGTTGAGGGTTGTAGGTATCCTGATAGTTCAAAAATTTTGATTTTTCCATAAAATTTTCTTAAAGTCTGAGGGTAACATATTTGGCAAATGTTAGGTTGAAAATTATCTGATATACAACCGTGTGAAATTTTAAACGAACAATTTAACGCGAGTAAAAATTTTTTAGATCAATTGAATAAAATTTACCGTTTAAATTGTGTCTCAACGAATAGTGAGATACGATTAAAAAAATTTGTTTAAACGCAAATTGATGTACCTATGCAACTCCAAATTTTTCTGTTTCATTGTTTATGCTCCAAAATTATCTTCGCTGCTGTTCAACATTCGTATTTCAATTTCTATATGTTCGTATTCCGTAATAATTTTTCTCGACTTCGTTCAAAGAATTTGCAAATCTTTCTTCCAAATCCGACGATGTTCAACCTGTAAAAATTTGAGACTTATGTACGTTTCCAAGAAACACTCGAAAATAACTTTCTTGTAGATAAAGATTTTAGTTAACAGTTACACGAACTTAATCGGTCAGTTCGAAACTTACGAGTTTACAAACAAATCAAATTTGATTACCAAGTATTTGAATCTTTGTCAAAACACGATCAGGGTCAAAATAAAGCTGGTTGTTTCACATACTTAAAGTTTGATTCTTTGGTAAGTAATCAATTGCAGTTCGCTAACTTTATCGAGTAAATTATCGACACGATGGAAAATCGATCGATTGTTATAAGAAATATTTATCCCAATAACTTTTGTATATTCCAAGCAACTCTCCAATCTTCTCAATTCGACGCACAACCATGAAAACAACTATAAAATAATTACACACAGAACAGGCGTTCCGTGGAAAATATACTTATTACAATATCCGTTCGCATTACTTTACGCTGAGAAACGAAACAATGTTTCTTTAATAATATACGATAGAAACTAAATTGAAACGAGAAATACTTTCACTACCAGAAGCTGTACACGTTGATCAACGTAATACGTGACAGAGAAAAAAAAACACGTTAACCAATTACTAAGTACCGAATTGTAATATTTTTTTGTTCAAAATTAACGTTCATCGTCCATTAACCAAATCAACGTTCACGTGACATCAAGAGTGAATTTCAACGCACGAAAGGAATTATTTCCTCGATGTTTCGCAAATAGAACACTGAACTTGACAACTGGTTGCACGTGATATCTGTGTTACGATACAGAACTCGTTAATCCGTTACATACAAAACGATTTCGTCGTTAAAAATCGTTGTTCGTCGCTTTACGGGAATATTCGATTGAATTCGAAGGAACGCGCGAAAAGTTCATTTCTCAGCGTTCTATAAATAAAGAACACACGGCGCATAATGGATCGATCGACGTGACCCGATCACACGCGTTAATGTGATCGTTTTCTGATCGAAAGTAGGAGGTTGCCTGACCTACGCGAGGCAATAACATCTTTCCTCGTAGCGAGATGCCCTCGCTCACGGTTTTTCATTACCACGGATCTCCACTTGGGAACTAGCCGGAAGACCAAAGCGCACAATTACGCCGGGAGGGGGATAAATAAGGAGTAGGTGGCTCGATGAGATGAGACGAGAAACAAGTCGGAAGTGGGTCAGCGGGACTGTCGGTCGTGAGGGTCCGGGTTCGTTTCTCCTTTCCTCGAGAGCTGCTCGCCAGCTCTAGCTCGATGAAACAAAACCTGCAAATCCTCGAACAGATCGCGACGACGTGGATCGATTCCGCTAAAACAGAAAAAAGAAAAGAAAAGGAATATCACGATGGTGATGGTGGTGTTCATAGTCGCGAACGCGACTCCTGTAGACCCGGTGAAAATAATTCATTTCAACGTTGTTGTTTTTTTTTTTTTTCGATCATTCTCATTTATATTTTATACATACATAGATTTCTTTGTATATTTACAAGTAGTTCGATTCCTCGTTGGTTTTTTTCGTTTTTTTATTTTTTTATTTACTTTTGACCTTTTCTCGGGTAGTAGGGAGGAACATCTAGGCTTCTCGCATATTTCGTCGTTTTTCTTCCCACCCGCGGTAACGCTTAACTGCTAGTGATTATTTTACACTCAACATCGATAGACACTCAGGTAGAGCTAATAAATTTTTCTAATGTTTCGTTAAATTTTCTTCTTGCATCTTTCTCTGCTCTCGCATTCTCTCTCACTCTCTCTCTCTCTGTTTGTTTTTCTCGCCGCACACTCTTCACGTTGTTGGTCTCCTCTCTGCTGGACACGCAGACCACGTCTTTTTGTAAAACACGAGAACACGCGCCGATCGTGCGCTCCTCGACGATCGGCGCGCACCTCGGCAAAATATAGTAGAGATCTCTTACTTCTCTCACGATAAAAAAATATGTGCGTCGTATATCTTCGTTTAAACTTAGGTGGCCCCTGCACGATACCACTGTCCAATCGTTGCGACGAATTCTCGAAGGACGGATCTTCGCATTGATGCTAATCAACGTTGCACATCGTTGTGCGTCCCGGTTAACGAGCGTTAAGAACGAAATCGGAATTTCAATTGTTTTTTCACCGATCGACTGCGAAATAAATTCTTCGTATTTTTGCGAAAGAAATTGTTTCTAAAAAAAAAAAAGAAAAAAGAACACTCTCTGTCCACAGTCGAGTGAATATTCACGCTTCGAAACTTTCAGTTCACCGACAGGAACTTGAAACGTTTAAGTTGACGAGTTTCTTGAATTTCGTATCACGGTACGCGTAATTTCCACTTTCGAGCGACGAGATCGATTCCTTCGAAACTTCGAAATCGGTACGGTACAGCGATTAAGTCGATCTCGAACCGGAACCGATAGGAATCGTTCGCGCCGCGTAACCCAGACGCAACCTGGACGATTTCGTTATTCTCGAATCGAGTGTCGTCAATCGTCGACTCGAAAGCGGGAATCGTTACGTACACGCGCGGATAATTTCACGACGTGATCGAATCGACTACTGACAAGTCGATCGAATTGTATTTCGAATCGTGTACTCGCTGTTGAAACGCTGTACAGTGGTGCCGTGCGTATCGTACAATTCATTTCTGCACCGTATTTATCAGCAATGCGTCGTCAATGAACCACGATTTTAGCAATCGAGTGCCCGGAACTCGGTCGAGAACCTCGGTGCAATTTCGCGAACACTCCCCCTTCCTTAACAGAGAAACGAAATAAATGTATCGGGATGGCCGTGCGCACGGTTCTCGTTCGTTAAAAATACAAATGTACAAATGCAACGTTTCAAAGAATCCGGGCCTGGAGAACGCGAAAGAGAGCGAACAATCACGTGACAAAAATATACCCGACTCCTCGCGTAACAAGAATGGACGCAAGAGAAACACGCGACGACGCCGGCCCCGGTGATCGCCGAGAATAAAAAATAATCAGTAGTAATACTCTTTCGTTTACTCTACGCAACAGTCTATAAGCCTCTTTCATCTGGATCACATCTGCACGCTTTAGTTTTCGATCGCGCCCCGCTCTTTAGTCGCCATTTTGTATCCCGTGAGCACCTCGTGAGTGACACTGCTCAATATTCAGGACGCTCTCATTGTCGTCTATCTCGTTCGCTTTACAACAAGAGCTGACAATCTTCTGGCGGATCTTCGTTGAAAATAGGACGATCTTGACGGACCACGGAAACGAATCGCTCGATCCCGTGACAACAATGGAGCTCCGACGAGAACGTAGACCCTTTTAGGCTGACTAATCCGCCTCGAGGACCGTGGCCCGTTTCTCGAGCCGGTCGACGAGCCCCTCGCTCGAGAACGGCTCGTCCGAAGCGTTATCGTACATTTCAACGTATAAATATAAAATCTTGCCCGCGATCGCGTGTCACGATACGTTCGATGCGTCGATCATCGTCGATCGCCTACAAACGATCCTTAATAACGAACTAAAACAACGGTGCGTGTTAGAAGGTTGCGACTCGTTCGAGAATCACTTGGATGCGAATAGAATCGGGACGATGAGATCTCTGAAGCATTTCGATTCACGCTCGAGTGAAACACTGAGATCGGTACCTAAAATATAACAGTATACCTTGAGTATTATCCGTTTCTTTGCAAACTACCCGGTCGCTCAGCAGTAACGTTGCGGATCGAAAATCGCTTGGAATGTACGGGTCGCGTTGATACAGTGATCCTCGCTTTCGAACGTCGAACACGGCGTCGTCGATTCGCTCGAAAGCGGTGCAGCGATTTTGTTGAACGTGATCGGCAAACGTTGTTCTCGCTGCACGAACGCGAACAACGAGAGGACGATTCCGTTACCTGGACCCGGTGGGACGATCGTCGTTCGAAAACGGGAATCACTGTGCAGTGTTTCTTAATCCTCGACACACGGTCACACTCGCATACCTCTATCTCTAATTACGTGTAATTTACTTAGAGCCTCGACATAGAACTGAAAACTCCTCGTGTAGCCACTGCAAGCGCTTGTTTTATGTACACGTCAACGCGCTCCGTGCCTCGCGAGTGTCGCCGATACCGTCTATATCCTTCTACGTGAATGTCTAGAATATTTGTTCCGTATGGAAACAAACGGAGGAGAAAGAAAACACGGAATACTTAATTCTATCGAAGCTCCAGTGGGAATCTCAAACCCCACTTGGCCCGGAACGCGCTGAACGAAGTGATCTTTGGCTTCTATTGCCAATTATTTACGAGACGGAGAGTTTCTTACGCATTATCGCCGGGACAGGGGTTCTTGTCTCTTCTTCAAGATCGTTTCTACATAATCTCCTGTTTCTTTTCTTTCTTTCTTTCTTTCTTTTTTTTTCTTTTACTTATGCTATAAATACGCGGTATGTTTGCTGCTGTGCTCGAGCGCTGCGAGGACGTCTTGTTTCTGCCTCACGTACAGTCTACCCTTTTTCCAGGGATTCTGTAGCTGCAGGAGCTTGAAGTCGTCCCTGAGACAACGTTCCCTCGCGCCGATCACAGCCACCAAGCAGAAATTCGGCAGCTCGTCCGGCGTATAAATAGGACCCTCTTGTCCCTTGAGGACCATCGCCATGTTCAGCTGCTTTACAACCAGATTGACGACTTCTCTGGCCGTGGTTCTCTGCGTGACGTGTAACTTCAGACTGGTTCCGGAGGCCAGACCGGTCTCGTAGGCCGCGTACACCTGCAAAGACGGAGTCGTTAGAAACGGAGCTGTCGACGATACGTCAGGCCAGGCAGATAGTGATTTCTTCTTGTAAAATCAGCTTTTGCAGCGACATTCAGCTGGCAGCGACAACGCGTTTCTCGGTGCGTCTTGCTGTTACTCGCAAATGAGTGACATCAATGGATGTTAGTAGCGAACAAAGAAACCAATGAAAGAACCACTTACGAACTAGCCGGATAAATTGAGTACGAAACGATTGTGAAACGTTCAAGGAACGACTGCTCTCTATGTTGTTTAGACTCGGTTGAAAGAAGAGTTGTGTAACTCAAGCACTGACATGCTCCATTAGCTCAATACACGGAAAGCGTGATTCGGAAAGCGTATCTGAGCGAAACAAGCGCTGAAACGTAGCGGTTTTAGCGGCTTACTCGTGTGTCTGCTACATCGGTCTGCACTAGAAGACCAAGTGAGCTGTTTTTAACTACAATCAGGTTAGACTTGTGTTCCCTACAAGGAAAAATATTATTTAAACTCAATGGGTGGTTCTGGAAGGTACGAAGCTTTGCGGTCAGAATTGAAACAAATGCGTTACCCTAAGAAAGCTTGCACAATGTAGGATAATCGACCGAGGCAATTTGTGTCGGAGTGGGTTCCAAGATTGGTGTGACTACACCTTACAATTTTCTACAAAAATGTACAGAGGTAGCTGACGATCGTGACACAGTGTGAAAGAAAACGATTCCTTTCGACAAGCTGATACACTCGATCGATACCCAAATTTTCGGTCTTCCGTTCGGGAATGAATCTTTATATGGATCGAAATAATCGTCCAACCTAACAGACCAATCCTTGGAATCACTCTTTTACAATTCCATTAGCTTCGCCTCGATACAAGATTAGAACTACATCCCTTCCAACTAAATTATTATTCGATCAATACACGTTCGAGGACACCGGTGGAAGTTACCTGAAGAATGCCAGGCAAAGGTGCCGGCATCATCGTCGCCTCGTCCTTTTCTTCTTCCAGTTGGCTCTCCAGCGATCCAGCCGCCATGGCCGCGACACTGGCGGTAGGCTTGGTCGATTTCCCTTTGGCGTGTCCAGCTTTTATGCAGACGGTCGAGTTGGGCGTTGAGTATTCGTCGCTGCTCAATGAGTGCAAACTGTCGGAATTTGTGTTACCGACACTGAGCAAGCTTGTCGTGTTTGTCATGGCCGTTGACACGCTCAAAAGCGATCCGCCATAGATGATTGGCTTTATACTGAGCAACGGGCTGCTACTGGCTGACGCGGACGTGATCGTTGCTGACCTATTTCGGGGACTGTGTTTGTATTTCGTTAGGATCAGAGTGTCCTCGGATTTTGAGGGCGGTAGCCTCGAGTTCTGCAATGGTACTAGATGATTGTTACTATTGGCGCTCGTCGCGTTGCTGAGATTGCTGGTACTGCTCATAGGTACGGAGGATTTTGGAGGATCCGAACTGGTCGATACGTTAGACGTGTTGCTTCCTTTACGAATGTACTGACCGCTGGGCAACTGTTGCTCGCTTTTGCTGAACTCTGTCGTGAGCAGATTCGAGGAAGAGTTGGTCACGTTAGGCCCTGGCCAGCTACCTCGACCTGGACTAGACTTGACGAGCTTCGGGTCGCGCGGCGGCAATTGCAACAAACTTCTCTTCAGGCTGTTGCTGTTACTGTTACTGTTACTGTTGCTTTTGTTCCTGTCGAGACTAAGCAAGTGTTTCATTGAAATTCCGACCGTCTGCGATGTGCCCTGCAATCAAATCACAGAGTAATCTGAATTCAAGCAACGAACATCGGATATTTGTATAGTTTAGGTCCGATCGATTAAACTTACGGATTGCTGCGACGATCCACGATCCCTCGCGAACGTGATTACGTCTATCAGCCATCTAGCGCCTTTCCAGACGGTGTTCACCTGGCTCTGAAGATCCTGCAACCTGGCCAGCTTGTCTTTCGCCACGCTCAGCTCCAGGGAACTGAAGGCTTCTCTGTGGTTGTGTTGAGCTTGCGCCGTGTCTAGTTCCAGGATGCAGCTTAATCTTGAATATCTGTTGATTACGTCTTTCTGGTACGTGTTCAGGTGGACCATCTCGAATACTTGAATGGGTAACGACAGAAGATCGGCTCTTTGCAGAAGGATCTCTCGAGTTCCGGGTACGCAGCAGGCGGTCTCCGCTGGTGGCACGGCAATCAGGAAAGACACGTCGTGCGTCAGATCGATGACTTCGGCGTCATAGAGTCGGTGACACAAGGAATCTTCAGGGCTGATCTCCATATAATTGAACAATCGTCTCGCGGTAGCAGCAACGAGGTCCACGAATAGTTTCTGTTGTTCGGTACCTTGCGATTCGTTCGTTACGTTCTCCTTCTCTTCAGAGTCTTTGACCAAAGTGTCCGATGCATGAATGCGAGTTATCCTCTTTAGATAATCCCACTCTTCGCTGCAACCAAACGAACGATAAGAGACTTGTTATTTGTTGCCGAACCAACAAGCAGACATTGTATATCTCATGATGCGATACTTACGCGGAAACGTGGGGATTGTCACGGATCTTGGAGTGAGGTAAAACATTGGGTGCTTTCGTAGGAACCACGACTTGTATGAGATCCACACTACTTTGCATCTTTAGGTAACCGAGGTACAGCCCCTTTGACAATTTAATACTGCTGACTTGATGATAGGTCATCTGTTCGTGTATGCTGGCTATCAAGATGTCCGCCACGTTGCTATCCTCGTGAGTTATCACCTTCTTCGTGACCTTGCTGAGCGGCAACCATCTGCTGTTCAATACTGAGATCAATTTTGGGGATTTTATGTAATTCACCGTGGAGAAAACCAAGGTCCCTTGGATGTCTCTAACAGGTTTATGGTACAGTTGCCCAAGATCCTGTATGCACAGTGCTGCCTGCAACCATCAACATTTTCGGGATTATTGATCGCTGTTGCACACTTTTTGGCGGTTAATAGGATAAGTCGTTCGAGAAATGTAAATTAACAAAGACAAAAGTAAGTATTCGAGGAAATAGGACACGTTGGAGAGCTCTCCAACGACGACACGTACAAGGGTACACAATCATAGTTTCGTTCAACGAATTATCTCTCTAAACTCTCATTACGAGCAACGAACCTGCATTTGGGCAGCAGCTTGCAACAGCTTTATCCTAAAGTGATTCGTCGAGCTGCTGTGACTCTTCTCCATATCCTGTCGAAGTGTCTTGACGTCGTCCCAAGTGCAGGCTACTTTCATCAGCCAATGGAAATCGTTGTAAATACAGCTGGGATAAGTCTCGTCGATTTCGATGACGGGTAGGAAATCCTCGTTCGTCACGAGCACCTTGTCCTCGTGGTAGAGCAGACAGGCGAGAAACACACCGCGCCTTAGATTCTTTTGAAATTTACTCGTGGCCGTGAAGAGTTGCTTTATCGTCGTTTTCTTCTTGTGATTGCGCCTCTGTAGAGCCGGTGTTTCTTGAGTGTACTCTGGCCGTCTAATGTCCGTGAACAGAGAGTTCAGTTGTTCCAATCGGCCAGCGAACCTCGGTACCCTGCCGTCGATGTCCCTCCAACCTGGAACGATGATCGTGTGTCTCACAGACACTTCAATTTTCAGGGACACCAACAGCGAATCGAACCTGACACGATTGTTTAGTCTAGGCGTGAACACGGGATCTGACCGGATTTAAATACATATGGTGGAAACGCGGGCACGAACGAGGCCCGACTCGAGGAGACTCAAGCTTGGCACCGTGCTACGTGTTTCTCGGCTACCGTTCGGAACACTACAATTTCTAGGAACTTAAAAGATGATCGTACTGCTCGGTGTAACGTGGGCCGGTGTCGAGTTCCTGAACCTGCTGTATCCTTTCAGATTGCCAGCGGCCGCACGAAAATGGTACTTCTGTCCCTGGATGAGATCGTCGACTCTGCATTCCCTTTGCTTCATGTCCAGTACTTCCCGTTCGCCGCAGATCACCGAGAAGTCCTCCTTGACGCTCCACTGGACTTTGAACTTCGTACAGATGGGCGAGTCATGGGAGTCTGGCTCCTGGAATCTCACTGTCACCGAATGCGTTCCCGTAACGTCGACCGCGACCAGGAACGGCATATCCGGAGGCCCTGGGAACAACAATTGTGTCGAAGAATCGATTCGTACGGCGCGTTCATCGGATCGAAGCTTTCGATGTTCCTTTTTTCTTTTGGATACTTACTCGCTTGATCGAAACCAAGTAACATCTTTCTGAGAGCCCTCGCTCTCCTTTCCCACAATGCCAGCTGCTTGTCCTCCGCGCTACCGCCGCATCCCGTGAAATTGTTGTGTTGCGATGAAAAACTTGATCTATGGCTGCTCGGTGGCTCTAAAAGGGTGGTCCCGCCGCTACCGGAAGTACTACCGCCGAGTTCTTGGACTCTGTGCTCCGCTTCCGACAGCAACGAGGCCAAATGGCTACCCAAGGATTCCGGAGACTTGACTGCACCATTGCAACAGAAACGAATTGGTTTTTTTTTTAGTGAAATCTTTTGTAAAATAGAAATAAAAATTTTTAAATTATGCCTCGTAACTTTTTTTCGTTTGTATCGAAATTCACTGTTTTCTTTGTATTTTATTTAACACTACGACGAACGAGATCTAGCTTGAAAATTCAACGAATCTGTGAACCCTGCCTAGTTGTAATGTTCAAGTTGTTAACTTGTGTGCTTAAGCTTCTTATATACGTATTTTATTCTTTCTTTTTTTATTTTTTTTAATTGTTTGAATTATTCCATTACGTTCTTGCTAAGACTCCGACCATTATTCCAAATTTTCACTAATCGAAAATTCGAACACTTTGGTAATTTAAATATTCCACGAATATAATACAAACGTTTAATTTCGTCGTTCTCTTTAAACTTTATTTTCATCTAAGATATTTTATCAACGATATTCTATGCGACATTTCTATCTCGACAAAGAAAAATTAATGTGTTTACGTTTCTCAAGACTAGAACACATTATAATAATATTTAGAACTTTTTTCTTTTTTTTAAATTTTCCATAACAACAAAATACTCAAATATTCCAATTTTGTAGCGTTCAAATACCTCTAAAACAATCGAGTGTCAAATTATTCGAACACTCTCGGTCCTAATTATTATCGCATTATTTTCAATATTGGCTAACAATGGGATACACAAGCCGTATTTCTCTAATTTATTTTCTCTCTTGTTTGTTGGATACTTAATCACCCTTTGTACACCGTTTCGGTGCTGTAAACACGTATTTATTATTATTATTAATTGTTGGATCCAATTTACAATTTTCTAGCGCATGGAATTGTTTTCATCTGAATGGAAGTTTGTTAGGTAACAACATCGTTATTCAGGGATGAGCATGCTTTCGCGCCACGGAAATTACGAAAGAAACGAGCGATAAAATTCCGAACGGAACACCGGCAAAGAAAACATGTAATCGATCCAATTGTGTCGTACAAATCAGCGTGCTTGTGAACAGAGATTCGTGTAAAAATCCTCGACCGGGATATCCCGGCTAATTGGGCCAATTCAGTCGTTCCGATGTTTATGAATGCAAAATTCTGCAGCGTATTGCATCCGGGACGGATGGTTACACCGCGATCGTTTCGCCACAATTCTGTCCATGGGAGATATCGATTTCCACTTTCTACCGAGACGCATAATCTCCGCGCAGATTATTTTACAGCTTTCCACACGCTTCCGCGAGCGGCGAAGAATCGATACGAAATTAATAACTAATACATGGCACGCCTTCGTTGGGCACTGAATGCATCGATCGCTAAAAAGAAATTCTTACGATTATTTCAAATCGTGAAAGATAATTGGGAAGAAAGTTCGTTTTATGCGAACAGTTTGAATGTATAGTTGTATTGATAAAGTTTTTAAGAATTTGTAATTGTCCATTTCTCTAATTTAACTTAAATATGTATAATGTGTGTATCTTTTTTGAATAATTCCTCGTAGTTGAATAGTAGACAATTTGTTTCCTTTCTTTACCTTCTTAATTTTATTAATGTTTATTTTCTAATTTTAGACCATCTTTTAATATCATATTTACAATTGAGAAGAACTGAACGAGGAAAGTTGTTATTTGAAAGCTTGTTAATACGATTGTGCATTTAACATGCAAACGCAAAAGTTAAAATGCAAGTGAATAGGTTATTTTTAATTGTAAATTAGAGAAATGAATATTAGTGTCCAAAGTAGTTGGAATTATTTCAATAAGATTTCTTATAATACTTCGAGAGCAGTATTACCTATGTATTTCTAAGTTTTCACTCGCAATTATATTTTAATTTAATGAATAATAAATATTTTAATTTACAAAACACATAATGAAACATCAGTCTCTAAACCCTTGGAGAAAAAATACTTTTAATTTCGAATCGAACAGCAATTACTTCTAATTCTGATAAAAAAATCTTTTAATTTGAAAGACTTTAATGCCAGCATAAATCGTGTCTCATACAAGCATCGTTATATCGTTAAAGTCTCCCACGACGAATGGAGAATTTAATGCTCGCAACTACATAAAATTTGTTAAGTAAAGACTCATGCTAGAAATCAGCTGCAAAAATGACTCGTGAATGCACGTAATCAAATTTAATCCTCTGTAATCGAATAACGTGAAATTTAGCAAAGTAGTGAAAAAAAAAAATAAAATTAACGAAAGAAAACTGTGCTAGTTCTAAATTAATTAGATCAAATTTTTCCCGAGAATTTAATCGATAGATTATACTCTGGGCATTTAATGTATTATACTAACATGAGCTTAAAAGCTTCGTCTCGTGGCAAGGTTCGTAATTCTAATTGCATCGCTCGCGAAATCATCCTAGTTGCGTTTCGTTACATCATGGTCACGCACATCGACGATCGATTTTACAGCGATTGAAAATGTCCAATCACTCTCATCGATTTACCATTACACAAATTACTTTTCGTACATTGCATCAACTAATTTTAATTATGGGAAATATTCAAAGCCTCGGTGGTCGTTAAGTAATCAATATTACTTTGTACATATGTATTTAATTATTGGTTATTGTATCAAATTAAAATAAGACGAAGGATTCAGTCAGAGAAGATTTTGGAAAAGTAAACTATTTCGTAAATGCAAATAACGAAAAGAAAATATGACAAAGAAGACAAGGGAAGAAAATAAAAAAGAAAGAAAATGTAGCTTCAATGAATAAATATTTGGAGATACATTAATTAAATTATGATTCTAAAACAATTTAACAATGTCAAGTTCAGTTTTCACGTACGATTAGTTCGATTCTAATGTTTCTTAATTATGAATTTCGTATATAATGATTTTTTTTCCCAGTATCGTGTTATTGATTTTACTACATTCTTAGCGTATAAAAGACGCTATTTATCTACGAAGGTAATCGAATATTTGTTATACAAATTTTGAGATTTTGCAGATTTATTCCTCGTAAGTTCCTTTCAAGCCTCGAAATGCATTTGTGTGTCGAAAAGGGGAGTTGGTATTAAAATGACTGGAAAGAAGAGGAACAAGAGGAAAAAGTTCGTACCTCTTCACGTATCCAGCTTCATTTTACCGCGCCGTCGTTGAAACGCAATAAAGCTCGACGGCATTTTTATTACACACTGTGGAATCCTAATTGGAATCCCATCCCATTCGTCTATTTTTCCCCTCCTCCTGCGGCCTTATCGAATCTCTCCCTCCTCGACCAAAATTTCATGCAATTCTTTTGGAAACACTGCGTGAAATGAATCTGAATCGCACAGCGTATTAATAGCACGAATTGCTTATATTTAGAATTTCGATGCGGCTCTCCATCGCGAAATGTCATTAAATTTCGATCGCGAACTGTAATACTGAGGGTCGGTTCAATGCAATCGGTGATTCGATGCAATCACGGGAATAAAAAATTGCCCACATACGAATCATTCCAACGAATGCTCGACTCGATGTTAAAACACTTAATTCTCTGTGAGTTATTTGTTGGAATCTTATAGTTGGTATATATACATAAATATATATATATATAATAAACGACCAATTATGAAAATAAAGGACGGTACTTTTATAATATATATGTGTATTTAAAAGAATTTATTTAAAGAGAAGACTAATGTTCGTTTTCATTTAGAATTTTACTGAAATTTGACGAACAGGTTATAGTTCTCGTTGTTATGCAATTATCGAGACGGTCATCTGTATGTCTGTTTCTATATTTGTTTTTTTTTTGTTTTACTATTTTTTTTAGTTAAAAATGACAAGTCACACAGGCACGTAGAACAGAAGAATATTTTCACATTTAATGCACATTTTATAGAATATCTATAAATATTTATAGAATATTTATGGAAATATTTATAGAATATTTATAGAAAGCTAAAAGTGATGCTTTCGAGAGATACGTATAATCCATCACTTTCAAAACCTATCAATTTCGATTCTGGGGATTAAACATCTTCTTAAGAATATTATTCAATGTGGACAGATGCTTTTTCAATACTGAGGTCCGCGTAAGGATGTCAAATAAATTGAACAATGAATTCAATTTTTTCACCGTTACTTTGATTTAACACGAGCGACTAATTTCATTGTATCGAGCACATTCACAACAGTCATTCACAACTGGTGACCATTGGTCTGATCAAACGTTTTCCTGCAGCTTTCACAGCCTCCATACGAGCGACAAATTTTCCTGACTATTGTTTGGCAAAACGGTGGTTGTGGGAAAAAAAGCGACAATTTGCTCGGTTCTCTGTTGTCGCGTGTCAAAGTTTTCCATCGGGACGTGCACCTATTGTTATAACTAAACGGTGAATGTTCTTCAATTGTTAACAAAAAATTGGAAAATAAAACGGGATAACTGTAAAATAATATCAATGTGGCGAGCTAGGTTCGGTAGGAAAAAATTGTGCAATACAAAAATAAAATTCAGTTACAGTAATGCTCGCTTTCAAGTGACAAAATTGGGATCGCTGGTTCACTTGAAAGCGGGGTATTGAAAATACTTTGCTACACTTTTTTTGCGAATTCGTTAGGAAATGAAATTTCGAACTTGATTCATTCTGTATATATTCCTCAATGTTATTATCATCCTTAAAAATTGTGAAACTTCGAACATGACCGTATCGACAAATAAAACGTATTAAATGAAATTTCTATAGTCCTATAATTGCTAAATCGAATTTACAAATTTGTTAGGAAATGCAATTTCGAACTTGATTCATTCTGTATATATTCTTCAATGTTATTATCATCCTTAAAAATTGTGGAATTTCGAACGTGACCGTATCGAGAGATATAACGTACTTAATGTAATTTATACAGTACTATAATTGCTAAATCGAATTTACAAATTTATTAGGAAATTCAATTTCGAACTTGATTCATTCTGTATATATTCTTCAATGTTATTATCATCCTTAAAAATTGTGGAATTTCGAACGTGACCGTATCGACAAATAAAACGTATTAAATGAACTTTCTATAGTCCTATAATTGCTAAATCGAATTTACAAATTTATTAGGAAATTCAATTTCGAACTTGATTCATTCTGTATATATTCTTCAATGTTATTATCATCCTTAAAAATTGTGGAATTTCGAACGTGACCGTATCGAGAGATATAACGTACTTAATGTAATTTATACAGTACTATAATTGTTAAATCGAATTTACGAATACTTACACTGGTTGCCCTCCTGTGCACCGAACGCGACCAGCATTTTTGCAAGCGGCCTATTGTTGCTGAGAACCGCGACATCCAGGGCTGACAGGCCGTCGCTGTTCACGCTGGAAATTTAATTCAGACAGACGTTAGTCGGATGAAAAGATTCGATCGATTTAAATGCGATAAAAATTATTTTTGAAGATGCGACGCTCCGCAATTTGAAGTGAACGATTCGAGGACGTTTTCTGGGCTAAGTGACGAAAGCAATGCACGCGAGGATGAAAGAAATATTATAAGAAACTATAAATTTAGAAGAGCGTTTAAACTCAGTTATTGGTAAAAAATAGAGATTTCTATAAGAGTGAATTCAAACGTCTATATAATTGTTTCGACCCAAATTGTGGGTCCCTTTCAAAGGTATAATTGTTTTTCATTTGTAATTGAGAATATTTAAATTAATTCGCACAATAAGGAATGCATAAAAAAAATTATAATTGTAGAATATGAATTATAGTATAATACGTGATCGTTCTATTATTAATATTATTTTATACATGTGCATTTGTATTTTTTACTTGTTTCCAGATAGTACTCCTTCTTCGTAGGAAAATTGATGAATTATCATAATACGAAGAATATCGTTAAATCAATGTGAAAGAAAATCTCTAGGTTAGCATTTATAAAATTCCGAGCATTGTTACAAAACGAAGGAAATTTAAATTAATATTAGTTACCTGTGAGTACATGGTCTCAAACGTTATGTATTATCATCTGACCGTGATAAAAATATATCGAATTTGTCGAGATTCAAATGGATACGAAGAACCGTATGCGCAAGAATCGCCATGTGACTGCGAGTCGTTTAACAATGATACAATGGAGGTTATGAATTCTAACGCGGTAAATTCAATTACAGCTAGAAAGTAAAAATGTGGAATAAACGAAACTATTTTAAAGATATTACCAATCGCGTAAATAATAATTGTAGCTTGTTGCAAGAATTTACCATTCGTTACTGTACTCCAAATAGTTTGAATATTGTTCAATGTAAATGATAAAAAATTGTGTAACATGCTTACGAAAAGAATGTCACTGATATCCAGTAATTTTTTCTATCTTAGCAGAAAACAGTCAAATCAGACATCAACCAGACACCTGATCGAAAGAAAATCTGGTCTATTTTTCCAAAAGACTGGTTTACTTTTGAAAACACTCAAGTTGGGTCGAAACGTTAAACAATAATGTTAACAATGCTCTCAAATACGTCTCTGTAAACGTAGACTAGCCTAAACAACGTACGAGAGACGATTCAACGATTCTCCCTAGCACGATTGTCCACAGCAAAATCAACATTTACGTTTGCCACAATATCGTTACTCTAGAAGTATAATTTTCACCTCCTTTACATTCGAATCGTTACTTTGTAAATCCACCAAGAAACTAAATCCTTACATTGTTGCAAATAAATTTAATGCAAATGGAAATATTAGGTTGTTCGGACAGTAATTTCGTTTTTTTCGATGAAAACGAAACACGATTTTTTCAGAGCGCATAAACATTTTACCAAATCATATATTCTCCATTTTGGAAAACGAAATGACTTTCCGAACGGCCCGATATTTTAGTTCGCATCGCAACAAATACCCGCGCGCAGTTACGACAAAACTAAAGTAATCCGGACAGGCACGTCTGCTGTAAAATAAAACGCAAGGCAAGGGGTTAATAAACTTATTAAGTTGAACGGATGGAGACACAGCGACCGAAAGAATAAGATCACGTATGCGTGACAGGGGACGATAACCGCTGAAGAGTGAAGTCATGTATGCGTGACAGCGGCCGATAACGGATCGCTGGTGGTCTCCCGTACACGAGAGCTGTCGTCGAATATTGAAATCTACTCAACTCACGAAAGTGTGCGTAATCTCGAGCGAATTTTCAAGCACCGGAGTTTCGACGAAGATTGAAACTGTAAGCACGATCTTCCCGAAGTTACGTTACCCAAATTGCTGGGGAAAATGGACGATTTCGAACAATGAAAAACGAACAATGCGTGCACTATTTACGTGGTTGTGATCGTGTCAATTGAGTTCTAGGATAAACGATTCTCTCGAAGTTACCTTACCCAAATTGCTGGGGAAAAGGACGATTTCGAACAATAAAAAACGAACAATGCGTGCACTATTTACGTGGTGGTGATCGCGTCAATTTAGTCCTAGGATAAACGAGCTTTCACGAGTCACCGTTAATAAATCGGGACAAAGAGAGAAGTGAATAAACGGATTATCGTGGCTGCGAATGAACATTCAACGACGATTACGATGCACGTGCACCGTATGACGACGCAAACGTCGATTCAGGGATTTAGATTCGAGAGGACGTTTAATGTTATCGGTACCGCAGGACTCTGATCCCGATACGGTCTTTCGAGACGTGAACCGAGTCTGGGCCTCCCCGGAGGGTAATTTGTCGCAAAAATTGCTCCGGCTATCGGCGTCCGGTCAGAAACTTCGAGAAAAGATTTTTTTTCGACTAGCTGGACTCTTTGTTGGATGGCAGATGCCGTGAAATGAGAAAGTCCAGGTAACCTCGTCGCGAGGAACGTCTAATTTTCACACAGTTTGCCGAGGATATTTTTCTTGGAAAGTTCGTCTCGCTGAGGAACTTTCAAAGTTGTTCCACCCCTCCCCTCTTCCTTCGCCCAATGTTGTCCTGTGTCGGAAAGAAACCAGTCTCGAGTTTGGTACTATATACGTTCGATGTTTTTAAGTACCATTATCGTTGCATCGAGCGTTCGTTGACAAAAGGCTTCTTTTAATTAAATTCTCCTAAATTCCAGAGCGAATTTTTGGCAGTAGCGAGAATTTATAATATTTTCTATAACGTCGACGACGACGCGGCGAAAATAAATTTTAATTAGTAATTCTTTAGAGAAATAATCCATATCGAACGGGGGATTCTTGTTAGGGAGGCGATTAAGTAACAGTTAATTTAACAGAAATTTTTAAAGAACGAGAAGTTTAAGAAATACAAACGTAGATCTTCGTGGAGATACGTTTGTTAAACATCAGTGTGCCGTATGAATGTTCGTGAGGTGTTTTAATAAATTTTTTTCGCGTTCCAGGTTACGAAGCGTACATTTTTGTCCAAACAGAGGTATTTTTCTAATAGTAATTCGCACGAATGTCAAACGAACGAAACAAATTATTAAAGCGTACGAATGTAGCTATCGCCCCTATTACAATAAAAAATAGAACACATATCGCTAGATGTATGTTAACGTAGAGAGGTTTAGAAAGTAGAAGATGTGAAAACATGGATTTCGGTTTGGTATGCATATACGTATGCATATGAAATTTTATATCGGTTCGGTAGCTCCGAAGATATGTCCACGGTTCCGAGAAACGCGCGGTTTAAAGTTTTAAGGGCACCGTTTTATATTCCCCTATTGGGTCAAACGTTACAGTCGGCCATCGTAGGGTAAAATCACTCGAAGTTGTTCACATTCCACTTACGCGTGATGCCATATTCTCCTTAATCCGCGACTGCTATTCTTCTCTTTTTTTCCTACGATACGATATTTATTCGTTGGAAGTTCTGCATCGAGCACTATTTTTAAGTCACTTCTGTCTCGCGAAGATGGAAGAGAGACATAACGAGTACGAGTCAAAGGGAGCGAAAACGAGAGAGGAACAGTAAGAGACGAACGAGAACGAACAAACGTCGACACTTCGTCTCGTTCCACCTCTCAAACGCCTGATACTCTTTCCTTCGAGTGCAATAATGCTTGGTTCGTCTTGCAGCATTCTTCGTTCGCTTTTAATCACTCTGATTCGTTCTTCTCTTCGCCAAGAAACCGAGAACAATCGTGAGCTGCGGTGGTCCCTCTGCATACGTTTTATATTCCGCATCGGTCTCGAGATCCGTACGTGCGAAATGTTGCGATCGAACGTTACTCGATACGGAAGCACAGTTTCTCGAATAATAAACGTATTTTTCAAAGTTTCGAAGAATTATCTAAAATACTTTTCTTTCGCCAAATATTTAAACTTCAGTTATTCATCCATAAATCCGATACGATCGAGTCAGTATAAGATGTAAAATACGTCCAGTAAAAACGTCACTGAGAATGAACGTCTATAATAATTTCAATAATTTCAATTTAAATAAAAAAAGCAACTTGTAAATTACAGGTTCTCTTGTAATTTTAATTTTTCCTTTAAGTTTCTTTTATTTTCTTCAGGAAAGTTTTCAGACGACAAACGAAAGTGTTAAATATGAAATTATCGCTCGGTTCAACCGAGAATCGTTTCCCTTTATCGGCCATTGTCACGTATGCGTGACTATACTTGCGTAACCTCCTATACCACACTGTTCGTTATCCCACGTTCGTTTAAATTGACGCCTTTAAATATTCACCACTATGTGCACAATTTCCAACTCGTAAATTACAGGTTTTCCTGTAATTTTAACTTTTCCTTTAATTTTCTTTCGGAAAGTTTCAAGACGACAAACGAAAGTGTTAAATATGAAATTATCGCTCGGTTCAACCGAGAATCGTTACCCTTTATCGGCCATTGTCACGTACGCGTGACTACACTCGCGCAGCCTGTTACACCACACTGTTCGTTATCTCACGTTCGTTTAAATTGACCTTCTTCGAATGTTCATCACTGTGTGCACCATTTCCTCGGTAACGTTACTATATTTTCCTTTTTTTTTCGTCCGTACCTCGAAAATGTTCTTCTTTCGTAGCTCTCGATCGACCGATAGTCGGAAACGTTCAGGAGTAATAAATTGCTCGTTAGTACCAGTAACGAATTTAATTGCGACAAGCATAACCTGTTCAAATATAAAACCAATTCCCGATGGGTCACGCTCGAACGTTGAACGCAAGAAACCAGCGGTGTAAGTGAATTACAGGTCTGATCGAAGTTGAGGGATTGAGCGTGCTGGAATATCTACGGCAAAGCTTCGTCCATCCGCTCGATGAAATCGAATTATCGTCGGGAATTGCTACCTATCTAACGAGCCTTCTGTCACGGATCGATAGGATTACAATGTGGACGCCGTGTAACGCGACGAGACACGTACAACACGTTTCGTCTCGAGAGCTATCGTTGCATCGAACGCTAATTAACGCCCGCCAACGGGGTACCAGGCGACAGAAAACCGGGATTTATCGCTCGCTCTTAGCGCATCGCTACAGATACCATCGTGTACGATATCGAATTCACGAATCGAAGTCAATCCCAATATCTCTACGTTTCGCGAACTCGTACACCGTGTGCGAGAAATACGTTCTCACTCGTACTTGAAACGTACCATTTATTTCTCGACGAGAATTACAAGTTATAGAACGGAATAGAAGTTATATTTTTCCTCGTCGTGAAATATTTCAATACGAAATCAAATTTTTACACACTCGAAACTTTTACTCGAATACAAATCTTGCCTGTTTGTAACGAATTTGCGTTGAACGCGACGCGAATGCTGCGCAGACGATGAAAGAACACCCAACGATGTTTTATCGAAATTGAGGGTACAATCTCTAGGTGAGACGTATGGCACGAAAGAAAATTTTTAGTCCATAAGAATGCTGACGATTAGAAACATTTCTTTCTATCCGTTTACGAATCATTGGAGTTTGACAATTGTGGGAATATATATTTCTGGTATCACTTTGAATTTATCGCTTATTTTGGGCGCAGTCGATTCTTTTCTTTCTTAGAACTGTATGTTTATAGTTACTAAGGTAATTAAAAGTCATTTAGCGTTGAAAGTTTTCAATAGGGATATATATTTCTGGTACCACTTTGAACTCATCGCTTATTTTGGGCGCAGACGATTCTTTTCTTTCTTAGAAATGTTTATAGTTATTAAGGTCATCGAAAGTCATTTATCGTTCATAGTTTACATCAGTCGAACGTCCAAAGATTGTTTCTCACCTCACGTATTCGAAGAAACAATCTTGAAGATCGGTTCGTTCTGTCTCTAGCTGCAATTCATTTCTAATCGATAAACCGCAAGCTCGTTTGGAAGAAGTTTCACCGGCCACCAGAATGTGGTTATGGTTCCAGCAAGACGGTGTTCTCACCTGTTATGATGGTTGTGTTCGCCAAACACCAAATAACATGTTTCCTGGTCGTCGAGCAGGAAGAGAAAGTAGAATACCCTTCTAACCAACATTTCCGGATTTGACATCTCTGGACTTTTTCTTCGCGAGTTTGATAAAAGTTTACCGAGAACTCACCATCCCTGATAGCGCAAGGGATCGGATTAGGGGTGGCTGCGTAAAATTAGTAGGGCAACGTTCGAGAGGGTGGAGCTACCGTTTAGGGATAGAATAAACCAGCGAATCGAGGTCCAAGGTGGTCCTTTGGAATACAAAAGATAAGAAACAATTCGGACCTTCGACGAAGATAAGTTTCGAATTGGAACAAATGACCCTAAACGACCTTGAAAGATCAACGTATTTGGATCAACGAACTCGTCACGGTGTGCGTTGCACACCTGCCTAATTGCGAACCTATTGTTCCATTTGAAAAGACAAAGATCGTTTTGAAATCTTGCAGACAGGTCCACCTATACAAGACTCGTGGGACGTACCTCTTGAAACAAAGCAAGCTTCGCTCGAAACATTTTTTGGACTGACGAATAATTTGGCAGATTTGTGTCGGAAGATACAAATGGGCCACTTTGTGTGTGAATAACGTCAAGGTTCTGATTAATGACGGTCATTTCGTGATTCGTCAGATTGATAAGGGCACTTAACGTTCGTGTTACTACTGTTTCTAGTCACGATACAAGCTGGATGTTCAGATGTCGCGATAATTACGCGAAAAAAATGTTAATTGAATTTCTGCGTACGATGTATTATTAAAATGGTACCGGAACAAGTTCTTTCTTGAGACGTGTCTTTAAAAGCGATGAAATGTGGAGAACGTTGGTTGAAAAAAATTATGGTCACGGCAGATGATCGACAAGGCTCGAACACACCCGAGGAAGCTCGTACCGTGTCTCTGATGTATTCAAAGTTACACAATAAACGTTAACGTCAACCGACCGCAACAAATGTTTGATTAAAATGACCGCTGAAGCGACACCTTTAAATTGACGCATAATACGTGTATCTGCAAAAATTGATTACGAGAAAGAATAGACTGCTGTGTCATCTAACCGAAGAACAATGACAAATACAATGTTGATATGTATACTGTACGCGCAGATTATTGATAATCTGTATGCACGACTTGATGATCGGTTGATGAGAAATTGTAATGTTTAAATACATCAATATTCGTATTATTCAAATAGTGTGACTACACGAACATATAATATTTTGTTTCGAATAATAATATACAGATATACCTAATGATATTCGTAAAATAATATTTAAATGTAATGAACTGTTTCACTTCGATATTAAAATATACTCTGTCATATTTAAAATATGATTTTTGAGTAACCCTGAATTCAAAGGAAGTGACCAAGCTTTTAGACCAGAACAGCATTAAAATGTCACATCGTCAATGTTACAATATTGTTCGTATTTTTACAAATTTTACGTGTTAGTTTACAAATAAATTAAGTATAAAGATTAGCGTGCTCGACTCGAAAAATTGCAGAAACAAACGATTTGAAAGAATGTAAAATTTCTGGTAAGATATTCGTGAAAGTTTCGAATTTATTTAATCGGGTTTCGATTCTACTCAAAAGCACTATTTTCGTTTCTCGAGATATTTACAAAGAATTTAAAGTTATCTCGTTCAAGTTAAAATCTACTTGGCGTTTATGCTTTCAAGTGACTACCTCTGCACCGGTTTCGATTTATGTTGCACGAGTGATTTTGATTGGTTTCGAGTCTCAAATTTCTCACTCGAAAGCGGGAAGTGCTGCACCGCTTACGTATCGCGAAATACTTGTACAGAGTTAACCAATAAGAATTAAAACCAACCCGCGAGGTGTATGATTTCATTACTGCCGATAAACACGCATTAATTTTTACCAGGAATCCGAAGAATCCACTTTTACGAGGGCACAATAACAGACGAAGTTATCTCATAACCTTTCGTAAAAGCGATTCATAAAAGTTTCTCATTGTTCCCCTTCATATTTATCGTGCCGCGGGAGAAATTTTATGAAATCGAAGTAAAAGTCCATTCCATCGCGATAAATACGAACCGTTTATGAAAAATAAATACCGTACGGCTGGTTGCAACATTTCCGATGCACTCGGTTTATCGAACCAATGTATTCACTTTATTCGACTGCAAGTTCAATTTTCTTCTTCGTTCGATAGCGAGACACATTTACGAATAAATTATGAAATATATTTACAACTGTACAGCGTGTTCACGAAGTAAGTGAGTAACTCGAGGAATATATTCTTGTTGTAACGTTAAAACGAGGTGTCTTCTGCAAATTACAAACTTTGAATGTTTTACGTTCGGGAGAAAAATAAAATGTCGAGCATGTGAACAATTATAGTTAGACCCCCGATAATGTTAATAATAACGGTATGAAATCAGAACGAAGTTCGTGTATCAATAATCAAATATGTCGACGAATTAAGATACAGTTAAGTAGGTTTGTACCCTTTTGGAATATTATTTCAGGTTGAAAAGAGGAGAAAGAAATTATTGGTAAAATTGTAAATCACTTTCACGGATACAAAGGCTGGCGAGTATTGTGAAAATAACGAGCGATACGTTGACAACTGTTCGTTGTTTAACATCTTTCGAACACTCTGAATCGACGAACTCTCGAAGTGTTCTTGTGTTGTGACTTTTGTCGTTCGATCCTACGTTAATTGGCTCGTCTTATGGAACGTCCGGGGCAATTAATTAACTGCAATTAACCTACATAGCGACCACGTGGTGCGACGCTATTGGCCGTTGATTCGCGATTGAAATCAGCGCGTGACGTTGAGTAGTTTTTACAAATTTCCAGTGTTATGTCTTCCACTTATGTATTGCAACGTTTAGTCAAGAAAGTGGTTTTCCGTTTCGTACACACGGATCGAAGAATATTTGGAAAACGATAGGATCGATATCAGGAACTATACTGTCGAATTTGTATTCGAATACTCGAATACACGAGTGATTGAAATATTCGATGAATATAATTCGTATAGTCGAACGATTCAATTATTCAGTGAATAGAATTCGTATACTCGAGAAATTCAAATATTCAGTGAATACAATTCGAATACTCGAGAAATTCGAATACTCAGTGAATACAATTACAATACTTGAACATATTCGAATATTTAGTGAATAGAATTCGAATACTCGAGAAATTCGAATATTCAGTGAATATAATTACAATACTTGAACATATTCGAATATTCAGTGAATATAATTGCAATACTTGAACATACTCGAATATTTTGTGCATCGATCGAGAGAATGTTCATAACAGATACATATTCGAGTAGCGACCCATAAACCATGCGTATAATTTTATACACGTTTATGTACAACGTAGAAAAAAATTCAAATCAAATTTTTCTCATGCCAATTCGTGCATTTATTCCATTTTTAGCTTCGGATAGAATATGTTCACGCAATACGCATATAAACGCCTTCGACCATTAACTAGGCCATCACTAGATACAAAAAAGGAGTTATGAATATTTCTACGGTACGTCTAGAAAGAAACAATAGTTTGCAAATAAAGCAGTTACGCAACCTAAGGTTTTTTCTTTTTTGTTTCTTTCACAAATATAATATAATGCTCTTGGTCAGTTTTTTTTTTTAAAACCCGATAATGACCTAAATAATGATCGAGAGCGTTTGGATCCGTATTGCGAACGTATGTTCAATTTGAAAACGAAGACTGAACAAATGTTTAAATTAGCACAAAGTGGTACCTTATTTTGTATTTGTGTATGTTTATATAGAAACACGTGATATTATTTTAAGTATCATTGATTTTACTCGTCATAATGATTCATTCAATGGCAAGATAAAATCCGGTCGAACCCGTTTATAACGATCACGGATATAACGAGATCACGACTGCAATGTACAAAAAGCAATAACGATTTTAATTTCCGTGTATTTCCATACAACGTTCACTTTTCTAACAAGCGCACTACACGAATATATCGTACAAATTCGGTGAAATTGGAAAATATCGAAAGAAAACCATTGAACCAGACATCAATTTTTAGATACCTAACAAAAATACTTAATCGAAATTGTACTGTCATCGATTAATATCGGTTGTAAAAAATTTTAAAATTACGGATAAATAAATCGAGTCTAATATCAAATGTATCACAGTTTATAGAAGCATATTAGTAATACAAATAATATTCAGTTATGTGACCATATTATTTTTTCTCTCTAATATTCTTTCGTTCTTTGAATGTATTTTTTTTTATACAGTTACCATTATCGATAGATTGTCAGTATACGCGTTATTCAAGTAGTGCAAATATTCGAATACTCAAATATTTAAAATGTATTCGAATCATTCGAGTATCTATAAAATATTCAAATATTAAATTACCCGAACAGTTCCAGGCTTAGTTGAAATACTTCTGGAAGTTCGAGGGATAAAAATAGTAGATGAAGATGGAAGATTTGCGAAAAAGGTTTGAAATATCTTACCTATTCACGTCCACGTCTGTTGACTCCAAAATGGTTCTGGCTTTGTCCAGGTGGCCATGTTCCACGGCTGCGAAGAGAGCTGAAAGACAACAAAACGGAAGATCTATATTGCATGTATAATACAGATCGATTTACCCTTCAAATCGGTTAACGATATCGGAGAGATTGAAAAACAGTTCTCATTGGGTATCGAATATCGTTGAATCTGTAAATCATAAAAATGGCTCAAGTTCCTGGCTCCATAAAACGTTCTATAGTTACGCAAAAGGAATGCGTCGAACGCCAGCGGATTAAAATTGTACGAATAAAAGTGGAACCAAGTTCACAACTCGTGCGTATAAAAAAAAATACACGAGATCGGAAATAATGTTAAATCTGCGATAAACATAATAATTCTTGCCGTACTATCGATGTACAGATAGTACATGTAACAAAACGGACTAATAGAATAAACGTTAGTTACAATAGCGGTCGAGTTGTAGAAAAATAAAATTACCAGTAGTATGAAATTAGGAATGATCGTGGAAATGAAATTTGTGCAAAGAGTCGAGGTAATTATTTGGAAAAGTGAATATTTTTTCGATTTCTACAACATATTCAAAAATCGTCGAAATCGATGGGACTCCGACTTTTTTAAATAATTACCAGAGTTAATATTGCACGGAAAGAATAATTTTCTCATTGAAAAAATAAGCGATTGAAAAAATTCAAAAATCGTGCTATGAAAAGATTTAAAATTCTTACAACGAAAAATTGAAATTATTAAACACACAGCGCAAGCTGCAATGATTTTTCTTTATTCGATGAAACTGAAGTTAAAAGAAACAAAAAAAGGGGGGGATGATGCACTTCAAACTCGATTTGAAGTATTGATATTGAAATAACCGAAATTAAATAGGAACCGACGAGTGAAAAAAATAAATACTAAATAAATAAAATACCATGCAGGTGTATGTTGAGGGACTGTGCCGATAAAGGATTGATGTGCACCGATGCTATGTTGTTTGCTTGCTGATGTGGCTGCTGCTTTTTCTTCCCGAAGCCCTCCAGGAACTCCATCCCTTGCAAAGAGTACAACTCTGTATGAACATAAACAAAAGGAACTAAATAACGGAAAAAACAAAGAGACCAAAGCGCAGCGGGAGTCTTGCGCGTAATAAACAAAAAGGAACACAACGGAAAACCATTACAAGTAAAAGGATTCGACGAGTACTGAAAATTTTACATGCTAATTGGCAAAAAAATCTTGGAAAATTAAATTCCTCAGAATGATAAATTCAACGAGAATTTGTCGATTAAGTAAACGTTGGCTGGTTAAATTGTTTCGTATTCTCATCGGGTTTCTTCCAATTAACAAATATTTGACCAGAATACGGATTTTCTACTGCGAATAAAGATTTCAAACGATTTTGTTCGGTAATTTTTCAGGGAAAATTGAACGATAATAGAAACATTGAGAATGTGAGAAAATTCATGGTACAAGCAGGAAAGAACACTCTTTGTGAAAATTAACTGAAAACATGGAATACAATTTGTTCGGACGAGACTTCTTTTATCGAGAGAATCAAATTTGAAAATTCTTGGGGCACGCGAACGATTGAGTAACTTGATGTGAAACCTTCGACCATTTCTTACAATGCTTAAAAATTTATTAGGTCCTCCCATAAGTTCGTGATGTTTATTTTTCTAGCACGTAAAGTAATATTTTAATTTTACCTACGAAGCTATCATACGTCCAGCTTTGATTTCGTTTCCAATTTTTTCAAATGTCTACATTCATATAATTTTGACACGTTCAGTATTTACGACATTTCTCATATTAATAAACTTCTCGTTTCTGGATGAAAATTTCCTTCTTGACATAATAATAAAACACCTCTTCCATAAACACATATGCAACTTACTAGGGTTGTCGTATTCCCTTTTCTGAACTCGTACAACACGAGATGACGAAAATGGACAAGTATCTCACAATCAGACATTGTCTTACCGGACAATAAATATAAAATTTGTGTAACGTCGCGATCCGTGATTTTCGAATACCTTCTACAGACCAAACCGAAGCACAACAGTTTCGTCAGCCAAGACCTTCTAGCTCCGTGTGTTTACGAAACGTATCGCAAGAAATATAAACACACCGAACTTACGAACCGACCTAACACTTGATTTGGTACTTGTGAATATCTACAATGGTATATCGTTACAGTAAGACCATCAATGTTTACAAACGCCAATTATCTAGAGAAATAATATACAATGGTCAAACGCGTTAATAAGACGTACATTCGATCGCACGCCTGCCCCGAGTAAAATTCAAGATCGATTTTCTCGAAAACTTATCCCCTTACGACCAAATTTTATTCCATACTTTCAACACATTTTAAATTCAAAAATACCTCCTTGTGTGTGAGTGTTCCTAGACACTCTTCGTGAATCCTCAGAAACGATTCGGAAAACATTTATACCATTCGCTCGTTAATTCATTTCAAAATAAACATCGTTGGGTACTCTCTAATCATTTCCCTTCGCGAATACAGAGAACCGAAATTACTCGAAAAATATACCAAACCACGCGACGCGAGAATCGAATTCGAGCGATCGTGAAACGGAAACGGAGTTCTTCTATTCTCCGTTTCTCCGATTAGAATTTTCATTCTCGCCACGTTCGTTATTCGATCTTCTTATCAAACGGGCGAGTTGGATGAAAAAGGACACTTAAAGGTCCCTCGAGCGAGCAAGGAACCTTCGTACTAATTAAAAACTAGATGACCCGTACTTGATCCGGAAGTGGTCGTAACGAGGACCCTGTCCTGTCCAATGGACTCGTCCCTCGAATCCTTCATCGACTTCTTTCTCCCGACGGAGACTTTGCTGCGGAAGCTGCCACCGCGTGCGTTCGTCCAGAAACTTGCGATATTATCCACCGTCCTGATCCTGCAGGACTTCGACGAGCACACGGACGTTTTCCTAATTAATTCCGGTGATTTGCGCCCTTTCGAGGACAACTCGTCCCCTCGGTGATCCCGACGATCGAAAGTTACCCCGTCGACGACCATCGAGTTGAAACTCGCGGCCCTCTCTTCGTCCTGCAGGACCACGTCGTTCACGGACAAGCTCCTCGCTTTGTTCCCGACCATCAATGAACGAGCAACGTTTCTATCGCGCTTGAACTCCGCCTCGAAGACCTCGCTGCCGCGAACGCATTGAAACTCGATTTTACGCTCGGAAGGAACTCGAGAGTCCACCATCAGAGTCAATCCAGGATCTAGATTCGACGTATCGGTGGTGAACTCGTCCTTGGGATCCTTGTCGTTCGTTTCGCGATCGGAGTCCTCCGGTTCGAACAGGAAACTCGTGACCGACGAATCCAACGAGTTGTCCAGACAGAAAGTCGGATTCTCGTAGGACAATTGACCGGGTAGAACGTCCTTCTTCTCGCAGGACTCGTTGCTCCTCCAACGAAAACCGTGGGTCAACGTTGGCGAGAGATCCTTCTTCGAGGGTTTCTCCGTTTCCTTGCGATTCTTTCTCATTATCCTGTCGGTAAGGCACAATTTGCTCTTCAGCTCCTTGCTGATTCCCCGTGACTCCAGCTCGTTCAACGACAACAAATCGTTCTCGTGGTCGTCGATCGCGTTCTCGTCCACCGTACGATTCGAGTTCTCCGTGCTCGGTACAGCACTCGAGGATTCCTCGAGCTGCGGTAGCGCACTCGCGCGTTTACCGCCGCGTTGGTCCCGCACGGCCGCATTCGACAAATCGAAGCCCGTGTTCAAACGAAGAGTGGCGCGGCTCCTCAGCTTCGACATCAGCTTCAACGACGCACGGAAGGACCTCGACCTCTTTAAGGTCGACATCCTGTCGCTGGACGATCGCCTCGAGAGCAATTCCATCTTCGGGCTGGATCTGGTCGATTTGCGAAATTTCATCTGGAGAACCTCCTGCCGACTCTGAATCGACTTCAACGAACCTCGACGTTCTCCGAAAGAACACTGCGGAGAACTCAATCTCGGAACATTTTATTCCGCGGAGAACTCGATCTTTTAGTCTCGCGAGATTTTTCAAAACTGTCCTTAACTGTCCGAGAACTCAATTCTCGAATTCGTTTTGCGTCGTGGACAATCGATTCGTCGAACGTTGGGGTTCAATGGTTACTCACGTTTTGCGGTTCCAATTTTCTCAGATCGTTGGCTCGGTAATCGCGGAGAACTCTGTTTTGGAATTTCTTGTTACTGTTTTCGGAACTGTTACACGGAGAACTCAGTTTTCGAATTTTCAGTTCCACTTGTCGATGACTTATTGGAATTTCAACGCTCTCTGAATATTTATTCAGTGGTAGAACTTATTTCGCAGAGAACTCAATTTTGGAATTTCTTGTTACACAGGGGAACCAATTTTCGGAACTGTTACACGGAGAACTCAGTTTTCGAATTTTCAGTTCCACTTGTCGATAACTTATTGGATATTTCAACTTTCTCTGAATATTTAATTAGAACTTATTTCGCAGAGAACTCAATTTTGGAATTTCTTGTTACACAGAGGAACCAATTTTTGGAACTGTTACACGGAGAACTCAGTTTTCGAATTTTCAGTTCCACTCGTCGATGACTTATTGGAATTTCAACGCTCTCTGAATATTTAATTAGAACTTATTTCGCAGAGAACTCAATTTTGGAATTTCTTGTTACACAGGGGAACCAATTTTCGGAACTGTTACACGGAGAACTCAGTTTTCGAATTTTCAGTTCCACTCGTCGATGACTTATTGGAATTTCAACGCTCTCTGAATATTTATTCAGTGACAGAACTTATTTCGCAGAGAACTCAATTTTGGAATTTCTATTCAATTGTCGTTTTAGAAACCATCTTTCTTCCAGAATATTTATTCGATGATCACGGAAGACTCGAGTTTCAAATTTTTATACAACTATCGCACAAGTTTTAGAGTTATCTAGCGTCCGTAATGAGTTTCGTGGAGCATTCGAAACACGTTCGATAAAATTTTCTTTAATTGTATGTACAAATATATTATCTTCTCGTCTCTTTGGCAAAGAAAGACTTCGGCCATTTCTCCCGGAATCCTACAGGCACTTCTTTGGTTCCATAAAGCTGAAAAACGACGGACCATTTTTGTAGACGGATAACGATCATCGTTGATCTATCATTGTACAAATTATCGGCAGTCCTTCCTTCAGGGAAACACGACGAGTCTCTACGAGACGATCGGTAGCGTTGCAAACAAAAAAAAAGAAAGGAAGTGTCCGCAAAATGTGACGCTTAAAATTTTATTTCGACTGTTGGAATGTATAATGATCGGGACCTTGAGAAATTTCTTTTGAGAGTTGTCATAAACGTCGTCTCGGATTAGGAGAGGATATAAAACCTTAAAAACGATATCCTTCACTTCCCATCAAGGTTAATAGTCTTCTTTACGAGGTAGTTAGAAACGGTGACACGGGCAATTTTACACTTTCATAGATTCGGATAAAAACGATCGAAAAACAAATTCTCCGAAACAAAAGAGAAATGTGAAAACCGATGTACCTTGCTCGATCGGTAATTAATTGTATTTAAATTTAAATTTCAAATTCCGAACACTCGACATTATTCTACCCTTTTAAATTTCATTTCTAACAATAATATCCCTTGACATCTTGAACTGAACCATTGGAAAAAGGGTTCAGTTAAATGTGAAATTTTATACCTTAAATTCAATCCACGATTTTCTAGGCAAAATCAACCGATGGCAGTATTTTAAGGACACTAAACTAATCTCTGAGAGCGTGAAGCTCGCGTTGTTAATATTTCATCGTACCGTGACGCAGGTGTGTTCGTTGCGTGCCTTGAAAGTAGTTAACGAATAGTTGAAAAAATATCGGGGAACGTGTACAAAGTGGAAAATGATTAGCCGCAGAGAAACAAAGCTGATTTTCCAATAAGGAAGTAAATGTTCGGGAAATGTTGCAATTAAGCGCTGGAAAGAGACTTATTTATCACGGGAAATTATTACACGGCTACGCACACCGAGTATTAATTCGATTGAAAAAATTGCGGGTTACGGACGTCCATCGGACATGAAAACGATGGAAAAAAGTGGCAAAACGCGATGGAAACGATAAACAAAATCATTGAAAAATTTCCTTGACTAACGTGAAAAAGATACCGTGCGAAAAATAATTACGCGAAAATTCACACTGAAGATCGATTCGATCGAAAAATAGTATACAACGTGTCATTCGGGTTAAAGAAAATTAAAAAGAATGAAGAAAATGATAAAAAAAAAAAAAAAACACCACGAAAACGATAATCAATATTATTCAACGCGAAGAATTATTACACGACAACGCGTGTTGAACATTTAATTCTAAAATGGCACGTGTACCGGTCGGATTCATGTACAACGAGCAATGAAAACGATAAGCAAAGAGTTTCTACTATCGCGATTGGAGCATCTATTCGAGACAATCGACAGTTCCGGAAACTTATGCGTGTACACATTGTAAATGGTATCCCGCTTTGGAGTTCGTTTAGTGAAACTTTTCTCGACGCGAGATCGACTTCGAAGAGACACAACCGACTTCTCGTGAACCACGCGATTAATCTCTGGACACCTCTCCTCGTGGGAGTTTCGACGACGACGAATCGTGTTCTGTGCGTGATCGCGAGAAACAAAAGCTCCGAATTGATAGCGGTCACGCGGGGAACTGGTAGCCCGAGTGAAACGATTTTATTATTTACTTAGGACGCACGACGGTCCAGCGATTCCAGCGCGCCAGCCACAATTGCCCATTACGAAGAAGTGGCCTGAAACGTCGCCTCTTCCTCCTCGAGACAAGCGTGACAATTTGTTAGCCCAATCAAATTTATTGCTGGCGTCCGTGCTCGGATGGATCGTCCAAGATCGTCGTTGCCTCGCGATCGACGAGAAAATCGCGCCTAAAACCGATCGGTGGTACCCCATTGTCTCTCGTATCGTCGGCAAGCCATCCCCATTATCGTTAACGCCCTTCGCTCGGAATATCGCGCATAGACTCGCGATAAGCGAACCGGAGCGATTCCAAACGCAAGAACCACGGACGAGCTCGCGTTCGAATATATTTTCATGAAATAATTGCAAAGAAACGCGTTACACGGTGTCCTCGGAAAGAAAATTTAACGTTCACGAGGACAGTCGTGACTTTGCTGTTGACGACGACACGTGTTATTCAAACTTGAATCAATCGTCTCGCGTTTTCAACGTAGAGTTACCGAACTGATGGTAGAGACAGAAGGTGACTCTACTTGGAAAAATAAGTCGAAAATGTAGAACGATATTTTTTCGTACGGAGCTAAATTTTTGTGCAAATCGATGTTAGAGATTGGTGGACTGAAACGATAAATGAATGTTAAAGATTCATAGTCAATACACTGGACTGTGTTATAGGATATTCTTTCGTTTTCAATATGGAGTTACCGAACTGATAGTAGAGACAGAAGGTGACTCTACTTGGAAAAATAAGTCGAAAATGTAGAACGATATTTTTTCGTACGGAGATAAATTTTTGTACAAATCGATGTTAAAGATTGGTGGACTAAAACGATAAATGAACGTTAAAGATTCACAGTCAATACACTGGACTGTGTTATAGGATAGTCTTTGTTGCGTTTGAGCTTATTGACATGACATCAAGAATGTCACGGCTTGTTATCGTATGAAATTCGAAGAGTAATTCTATTTCAACGTTTATCCCTTCGCATTTGAAATAAGAAACAATAATTCGAGTAGCTTAGTGATATCCTCCAAACGTAGACACGTTTATACGCAAGTGCGTATTCCAGGAATGTTTAACATCAATTTACTCGAAGATAAAACTCCGTAGGAGAAAAATGTCGCTCGGTATTTTTTCCGACTTATTTTTTCAAACACCTTCCACCAGTTTGTACTCCCTGTGTACGAAGTTCAACGAGAAGAAGAGATAACGATGAAACTTCGCCTACTTGTCTCTCGGGTAGTCGCAACTTGACCCAAAGTCTGTATTGCACTTTTAAGCGGATTATAACTTAAACTAGGAAAGGTTCGAACTCGCAGCGAGTATTTCGAAGAACTAAATGTACACTACTGTCCCTCGGGTTGTCAGAAAATACTCCCCGCCATTGTTAACCGTGTTTCGCTCGTTCTCGCTGATTCTCGTGAACGTAAAGTCACGTGAATCGGAGCACTGTTCTCGAAAGGTGCTCTTCGAATCTGGATAAAAACCTGGAGATCCGAGTTTATCGATGAACCAAACAAAGAGACAAGAACGCGGTACAAAAGCGATTCGCTGGCTTTGAAAAAGTGGCATCGAAAGTTGCACGAAACAGTGTCTTTGCAAAGCGTTCTTACCAAACTGCTTTCGTTTCGAAAGGAGCCAACGAGTTCCTCGGTTGGAGTTCATTTAAGAAATTCGCTGAACTAAGAACTCGTCCTAAACGAATCGGTAAACTGCTGTGCGAAAAGTTCTCGGAGGGTTCGGTCTGCTTGGAAATAATACAAACGCAGGTGAATCCAATGATCGAACGAGACGAGTTATCGCGTTGAACAATAGCGCGAAAGCGAAACGCAGATGGGTAATCGGAACGATGCGTCAAAGTTGTCGATGGTTGGATAATTGCAGAAACGAGTAGAAGCGAGAGCAAGTTAAACACGGACGAGATAAACGATATTATAAATATATCAACGAACAGATAGCCTGACAGGTTCAAGCCTATGCAAACACGAATATGCAGACACACATGGTCGAGTTACGTAAAATTATGGTCGCACGATTTTAAAAGAGAGGTAGGAAAACGTGCGAACGAAAGTGTTACCGAACACAGTTAAGGAAAAAATGCAAGTATTGCAACGCGGTTTGAATCGATCGGGAGGGACGTGGTTGCCACTTGTGACGCAGATTGAAGTTCGTTAGATGTTAAATAGGTAATCGCGACCCTTTGGTATGATAATGGGATAATTAGAGTACGGGCAAGTTAATCGTTAGAGACTCGATTCGTCCAAAATATTTGCAAGTGGACGGATAAATAGTACGATTTTATTTCTTGTTTAGTGTAAAGATTAATTTGGTCTTTCATCGTTCGATGGTTTTGTTGGAAGTTAACTGCAACGTTTCGATATTTTTTTTTTTTGTTTTCTTCTTGGGTTTTCTTTGGAAAATAAGTACGCGAACAATGTCAATTAAATAGAGTATTTGAAATAAAAATCATAGAATTCGAAAAACGCGGCGACAATATAAAATATTTTTCTTTGGGGACTGATTGCAGATGAACAACGAGAAGAACGATTTTGCGTTAACGATTCAATATTGTGGATATAAAAATGTGATCTACGTTGTTGGTGCTAAAAGAAGGGTAATTTGTTCGTTTATTTGGTATACGCTTATCTTGCCGTTACTATCAATAATTATAGCGATATATTAATGGAGTATATACAATACACTTATTTTCAGTTCTTTATATTTGCATTGTATCGTATGCTTGCGACAACATTCTTTCGAAAATGAAATCGAAAATTTGAAGAAAAAGTTTCTTAAGTATTTTTCTCGATAAATATTTACCGAGTATTTTTGCAGTACAAATCATGTAGCATATTGAACAGTTTCAAGCTTGAATACTGTATAATTTTGAATTTTAACGTTGGTGAGTATTACTTTTAAAAAGGGCATCCGCCCTTTTCTCCTTACTACCTTGTTTATTAGTCTATCAACCCTTAATAACACGTAATCGTCCCTGAGCTACGACTAATGCGACTCCATTATTACTTAAGTAGTCGGAGAACTAAGGAATCATCTACTTCCTCTGTCTATTAATAAAAATCATAACATATATCGAGTGTTTCCAAATTAACCGATTAAACTGTAACAATCATTTTTCCAGAGCAGCGGTGAGAAAAAAACGTTACAGAAACATAGATTGAAAAATGCTTTTATGATCGCTCGCTACTAACGACAATATTTAATGCTTGTATCGTATTGTTAAAAGAAATTGGTACGAATAAAAATGTATTTTGCATCGGATCACTAATAAGTAATATTGTATCGAAAATATCGTACTAAAATAAATTGCCCGAATCGACGAACGTTTTATCGATTCATCTCGCTCCGTTTCGAAAGTCAATCGTTCTTATCGATACGAGGCCGATATCGTCGAAACATTGAACATCATTTATTTCCTATAACTTTTTAATTAAGAGTTTCTCCACCCAAGTTTGTACAAACAATTTTTCTCGTTCGATTACAATATATAATCATTTTAATTGTATTCGAATGCTTTTCTATTGTCTGATTTAATCGAACCAATTAAGGAATTTTACGACCAGCGATTGATTATTAATTTCCCCACCGAAAATGGAAGTAATGGTAACGCTGGCTCTGTTCGATGCAACTTCCTTCCTTTTATCCTCAAACGATCAGCTTTCAATTATTAATATCAACCTTTCGAATCTTTTCCTCTCACTTTATCGTCAGCGCTAACAACTGGCAGCGATTTCTCGGCCGATGCGGGGAGACGGAAAACGCGGGAGACAATACGAAAGAAAAGGATGCACAGAGACGACTACGTCCTGCTTTAACGCCCATTGTGCTAATAACCGCTAACAAAGCTTCCGTTTCCCCATTCTCATACGCGATTAGTGTCTCACGATTGTTGCAGCGAGAGATCGTATCGGCGTTATTCCGTGACTAGATTTTCTTAGCGTTAAGGACAGAAACCATGCGGGTTTATTATATACAAACATTGGGGACGAGATCAAGTTCAATATGTACTCACGAAACCGAGTCAATCTCAACAATCAAGGTTCGCTTCACGGATTTCAATAACAGTGACTCGTGTACTCGAATCTTTCATTCAAATTCAATTATGTTGCAGTACACTTGAAAGTAGGGGCTTTGAGTCGTCATTTTCTTGTTCACGAAATTGTTCAATAAATATAGATACTCGAAGATGGCAGGTTTTTACGAATTTTTACGAAAATTTAAGTAAAAGTGACTCGGGTATTCGAATCTTTCCTTCAAATTCAATTATGTTGCAGTACACTTGAAAGTAGGGGCTTTGAGTCGTCATTTTGTTGTTCACGAAATTGTTAAAAAATACAGACACTCGAAGGTGGCAGGTTTTTACGAATTTTTACGAAAATTTGAAAGACAGTCACTCGTGTACTCGAATCTCGTTCAAATTCAATTATGTTGCAATACACTTGAAAGTAGGGGCTTTGAATTGTCATTTTCTTGTTCACGAAATTGTTAAAAAAATATAGATACTCAAAGGTGGCAGATTTTTACAAATTTTTACGAAAACTGCCTTCCGAAAAGAATTTTAATCTCCGAAACGATGAAACGTGTAAACTTCGATTTTATTTTTCATTTTGTACGATCGATTCTTTTCATCAGTTTTTTCTTTTACTGATAAAAATATTTCTGTAACGAAGAAACGTCGAAAGTATTTTTATTTCATAAATTTGACACCCGAGTTAAATCTGAGACAATTCGAAACAAATATATCTGTATTTTTTTTCCATTGAGAATTTAGAATTTGCGCACCTTTACAACTTTGGTCAGAGTAATTTGACAATGTTCGTGGTAATCTCTCCTCTGGTATCCTCGGAAAATTCAAATGTCCTTTGCACCGTAAATGGTACGAATAAAATTGAACATTTGCATATAGTAGCTTCCTCAGATTCTTACTACCGGATAAAAACCACGAGGAGGTGGCGCATATCATCCGTTACAAAGAGAAAAGGACAATGGTACGAAAAGGATTATGTTCAACAATGCTATAATTTGAATACCGCAATATTGCGTCGACGATGATTCCGTTTATGCGATTTCATAACATTTTCGCTAAAGGTCGAGCCTTAGAGATCGTCACAAAGCTACCTACGTAGCTTCTAAGTTTTAAATGCGTACGAAAATTTAACGATACATTCGAACAAGCATCAAGTGGTTATTAATATTTTTAAAAATTACCAAATATATGTATTAGTTTTATAAGAGTATAAAATGGTTACTGGCTCTGTTTAATACCATTCGGTATTAGTTTATAATTTACGATCAATTCTCGACAATATTCATTAATTATCGTTTCTATTAATAATTTTAATGTATCTCGTTTGCAACGATACATCTTATAAGTAGTTTGAAATTTCGATAGACTGGATTCAGACTCTAGAAAAAATTTTGGAGCAACATTTGAGCCATTGTTTCCAAACTGATTCGAAACATCGTGAAAACTTCAAGAGTGTTCGACAGTGGAGGATCAAAAACTGATTTTTCCAGACGATAGAAAGGAACTTGGCGCTCCTGATGCGTTGTACCGACTTCAATCCGAAGATATTACTTTCCTCCGGGGCCGAATGAAATTAGAACTTTTACTACTTCCTCGAGCAACGTTCGAAGAACTTCGCCGCAGCCATTAAGAGAGCTAACGAAAGTGGATTATACAGGGTGTGTCACGCAATTGAGGTCGTATCGTATGTTTCGTTGAAAATAGAAGAAGAAAAAAAAAAAATGTTAGAACAAGTTAGATAGATGGATGTTTATCAATTTAAGACTTGTAACTTGGAAACGAATTCTGCTTACGTTTCAAATATTATTTTTATATTCCTACGTTTTAATGTTTCATAACGCTCGAACTTCGAATAATTGTAAAAATTCAAAGAAAGAAACAGGAAACGAGACTAAAATAAATTAAAGTAAAATAAAATCCTACGTTTAACGTAGATTTATTTGTATAGAAAAATTCAATAGAAGGATAAAGATCGTTCTACGATCTCTTTTTAACAAATATAACGATGCACCTGCCGAGCGCAATTTTAATTCCATTTAAAAATGAAACCAAATATTTTTTCGCACGAATAAATTCTTTTCATTCTCCAACGTACAAAAGTAATAAGTAAAACTGTTTCGCAAATGCGTACTTGGCGAGATATTTACAAATTATTAATACTATTCCAGTTTCTTCAATAATTTTCTGAACAGTTTCTTTGTATTTTTCATAAAAAAAAAAAGAAAAAAATCTCAGAAACTCTTCATTTTTTCATACTAATTAAAAGCCGCTACGAAGACCTTTGTTATACCGTTCGTTCTTTTCTACTATTTTCTTCTATTTTCAACCAAGCGGGAAATACGACCTCAATTGCGCGAGGTATCCTGTTTTAGAGAAAATTGCAATCCTTTCTTGCTAAAAAGGACGAGTAAATCCGATAGCGGGTCGCGCCTACGACCCTCTGAGAGAAACGCGTTGGTTGCTTTAAAACTGTAATAATCCCGGCGATCGAGATGCGACATCGATCGTTAAAAGCCGCGAAAGAGGAACAACGAGAAAGAAACCAGAGCATAGTTCATAAACGAGCATCCAGGCCTTACTATTTTCCTTACGCGTAAACGGGAACGTTCCGAGCGACACGGAAATATTGGAATACCGATTCTCGAGTAATGGAGATGATTAACCCTTTGGTAGCAGACACTTGTAAACTAGGGCTGCGATTATTCGTATAAATACTTTACAGATACCCGAGTACTTCGAATGAACTCTGAATACCCATTCGGAGTATTCGAATCTCGTTACTCTGATACTTCACCGTTCGAGAATATTATTATTCGCGTATCGTTGTTTGAAAATTATTATCATTATTATTTGTACTTTCTTTGGCAAAATAGAGATATTGCGTAATATTCGACGCTAAAGTTTAGAAAAGAACGATGAACTTGAAGAACTCGATTCGTAAATCACCATTTCTCTACTCCGAAACTCCAATATTCTGGTACTCGAATGCAGTACCAGAATGCAGTAGCAGAAGTGCATCTCTACAGTGCATAGAACGTTCGAATTGTACGCGTTTCGAAGTATACGAAACAACTACGTGTACGAACGCGTACGATCGTTTCAAGGGTATTAAAAATGCGAGTGTGGAAAGTGGAGCAACAATTGATTCGTCTTTTTGACCGATTGAAGAAAAGATGATGATTTTAGTGTAACGAAGAAAGTTGCACCGTAAGCTGGGAAAGAGCTGTCCGGATAAATAGTAATTAAAGTGTCTCTGCCTTTTGTCGACGTTTATTATTTACTTCCTTTTTACGAGGTTGGCCCCATTATCTCAACGACAAACCAAAATCCGCTTCCTCTTGGGCAACGTTACCGTTCTTTGGCATTGTTAATACATCGTTGTTCCGCAACGATCCGCGCGTTTCTACCGTGTGCCGTGAACCGTGGTGTTAATGAATCGTTGAGAAAAACTCGGAACGCGCGCAAAGTAGAAAATTTATTGGCTCGTTGTAAGATTTTCCATCGCGGAAAAATTTTACATTTCAGGCCTCTGAAAAGGGAATATTATTCACCGCAGAAAAGATACACGGCTGGAAACGATGAATATTAATTCAATTAAAGGAAAAAAAAAAGGAAAAAAAAATGGCATATTAGATTCCCATTAGACTTGCAAATGGCGAATAAATGGTAACAGACGATAGTGAGGTCACGTAAGAAAGTAACTGTTAACTAACATTATCCAAACGAGATAAACAATAATTTAAAACTCCATGTACAGAATTTATAGAAAAATGTTCGATTAAATGGACAATTTAATTATCTATTTCGATCGGAGCACCCTGTACATTCGGTAAAAATTTTATTGATAGTAGAAAATTGTTTTTCAACGGATGGTTCTAGTCACTAGAGTCTTCAATTGTATTGGTTGTTCGGAAAGTCATTTCGTTTTTTTTTTTTTTTTTTTTTGATGAAAATAAAATATGATTTTTTTAAAGTGTATAAACATTTTATTAAATTATATATTCTCCATTTTGGAAAACGAAATGACTTTCCGAACAATTCAATATTTTGCTATATTTCCATCGATATTATCTTACGCTCAAAGGGACAGTCTCATCGGCGAAGACTATAATAGGTAATTAAGGAGCCAGAGGCTAACTATAATGTAACCCTTTGAGGCGTAGTCCTCCTTATCAGAGCTCCGAAGCCGATAAACTACAATCTACTTCCTTCCCGGGTCTCTGACATTGCCTAACGCCTTCTTCCGCTCGCGAATGGACTTCGAACCTGTTCAAGAAGCATACCCAATGAATTCATACACCATGGCATAACGATGTAAGGCGATGAGGGAAAAACATCGGTAAACCACTCGGAAGATAAATTGTTTCGAGCAGACGGTTCCGCGGGAAGACTTCGCGAAGTTGAAAAAATTCCAATTAAATCTCTCAAGTTCTAGTATGATGAAAACAAAGACACTAAAAGATTGCTCGACATTACGTGTGCGCATATTAACTACCAATGGGACCTATACAACAACGATGCTCATTATTACAGATACGTATCAATTACAACAAAATTATTTGTTTGTGTAATTACTACTAGTTAAGTGTGATATATTATACAAATGGAAACGTAGTAATTAAGTTTGAAAACTGGAATTACTGAAACGAAACTGAGCAATTTGTTCTAATAAAAGATTTGTGACTTGATTCTTTGAGTCATCTCCGGTACGATCGTATTTATGAGTAACTCGAAACGAAATATACGAAGGATAAATTATTCAAAGGAGCTATGTGTTAAAATGAAAATTTATCGATTGAAACGATTAGAAAAATGATTAGAAAAATCGAGTCGAAATATTTTATTATAAGGAATTATTTGTGTTTAAGGATTACCAATTCGTTCGAGTGTACACTTGGCAATGTTACCAAAGTGCATCTTGAATGCAGATCCATCGCTGTAAACCCATCAGGGAAGCACGAGAAAGAAAAAAAAATTAGAAATATCGGGTACGGTCGAAAAAAAAGGAGGAAGGAGAATTGTTCTCGACAGAACGAAATGTTGATATTCCTGGCGAAAGAAAATGACTGAAACTCGCAAAGAAAGCGTCCATGAACGATCTACTTATGGTTATGCAACCTTCCATGCATGGAGGTTTACCTCGCAAGGACGCACGTGCGTCCGTTCACTACCGTTCGAATACCATCGAGAGCAAGTCGACCGTTGAAGTCGAGATAGTGCTCATCGTGTTTTCCGAGAAAGAGAAGGAGCTGCTCTTGTCTGGGAACAGCCATTTCTGCCATAACGCGGTTGCGAAGCCTGCACAAGCCTGCAAAACTTGCCTACCAACAATTGAGCTTCAGAAGAAATTACACGAGATACTATTAACACAAAAAACACTATTCTCCGAATTACTATCAACGTTAATCGACTACGATTCGTATTGCCTCGAATCGTTGACGATATTATTATCGACGATGACAAAGTACGTAGTTCTTAGATCGGAGAGAAAATATTGTACTGTGTAAACGAGCGCGATGTACATACAACGTTCGATCGTTCTGAAAATGAATTAGAAAACGTAACGGGAACGTATAATATCAATATTTGCTGTAAAGTAATTATACCGTGGACAGTTATATTTTCTACAAGGAAAAATTGTTAAATAGAAATTTATAAATCGTTCGCTTACCTTTCGCGGAGAATGAGAACGTCACGATCGAAACGAAGTTTAATTACACCGCCGAGAATTAAATTCCCAACGAAATTAAATTGAAATCAGTGAGTTGAATTAAATTTCGCAAAGAAAATAACCGTCTCGGCAGAAATGACTATTCCAGCGCGAGAAATTTGCCTATGGTCGCAGATTACCTGTATATATCGAACGTTCCATTTACGACTCGCGACGGTTATCGACTTTCTGACAAAACGATGATTCCGTCTATATCTACGTCGACCCTATTAATTTCCTCGGCTTTGTTAATTTAGTGTTCGTCACTCTCACAATTTTCGATTAATCGGACTCGTGAAACAAATTGTGCGTAAAAGCGTATCGTTGGTTGTATCGCCACGTTGAATCGATCTCGCGGAACGTAAGACTACGATGACAATTTTTTCGGTAATCGAATCGCGAGAGTGAGTTCACCGTTTCTACAAGTCGAGTGAATTTTTTAAATAACAATCATCGAGTGGAGAAAACTCCGCGGGAATTCGCGCGTTCGCATCCGCTCGACAAACAATCGATTTCTCGCACGTTACCGACCGAGACGTGTTGTTTGGAGGCAAGCGTCTCCTGTTCGAAACTTAACCTGTCACTTTCGTTGCACATTTCCCGCACACACGATTTTACGACGCTCCACCGCTGAACGAGGAGCTCTTTACGACTCGTAGACGAACGTGACTTGTGCACAGGACCGATTCTCGCAAAGCCAATCGAGACTCTCTTCCTCGAACCTCTCCATGCCACTCGGTTTCCTTGCCGTTCGCGTCAGGTTTTTCGTTCTTTCGTTCGTTGGTCTTCGTCCGTTGGCGATTCTTTCGATTTTTACGCACAGAACAACGTACTTTCATAACACACGAACGTCACACGTTTCACAAGCGTTACTGACGATAATTTGTCGGCACAAACGCGATTTCGTCCGGACAGCGGCGACAGCGATGTGGCATTGCTGGCGGGTACACATGGAACGCGACCCTCGGCCATGCGTCCGAACAAACAGCTGCCGTCTACCCCCTCTACTGGACGCCCCCATCGTTCCGCCTAGTGATAGATTCGACCGTATCGCGAGTAAACGAACAACCAACCAATTATTTAACGTTTCCGATTTCTTGTTTGAGAAGAGAATTGGACAGCAATGGTACTACTTTTTTCTTACTTTTGTAATCGAATAACGAAAGTAATCGCGATAATCGCAATTCTTAATAAATAAATCATCGCTAAGATTAATTATGAGCAATCGTGAACTACATTTGTAATTACGCAATCGCGATCCCGTAATTTGTAATCGTTCGACGAAAGATTACTTTCGTTTTTGCTATTTTGTTAATTATGTACTTACCGGTTCAATCGTAATGAAAAGTGTAATTATTTCGTGATCGCGAGCCTGGGTGGTTACATTTGCTTTGATTATTTGTATTATTCATTAATCGTGATTGCTAATTACTCGGTAATTGTAATCATTAATTTAACTCGATTCGATATCATCAATTAAATTACAATTTACCCAATATTAGTTCGAAATCGTTTTGAGAATAACGCGGCATGTAATTGTAAAACGTAGTTAATATGTAAATGACATATTTACCGTAAAAATGAAAGTATACAAGAAATACTTACGGTATTGAATACTTATGATTTTAGTGTATCAAATCGATTGGAATATTTGTCAAGGTATCATTGCCATAAAAATAGGAATGAAATTAATTATATATACAATGAATAAAAAATACATATCAGACGAAGTCGTAATAGTTGGCTTAAATTGATTAAGGGTTAATTTTGAATAAAAAGAAACACCAAATATCAATAATTGTATTCTAGAATTATATTTAGCTGCCTTTCTCTGAAGACGGTTTCAAACTTGAAGTCGGAAATGAATAAAAAGAAATTAAAGTAATGATTTTAACGAAGGAAACCTTATACATTGGATCGATCGATTCGTAAATTCACATTCAACACAATCCCATCACTAGTTCCGGTATTCGCGATTTGAACGTGGGTACCTTTCTCCAAGACTACTTTTTATCAATGAACGGTGCTCCGATTGATAATCGAATGATTTTTTCTCAACGAAAAGTAATGCTCGGAAATTTTTTATCCCGTTTCGAAATACAACGATTTGCTAAACCTCGATTATAACATCACTCGCTTTGTCTTTATTCAGGTCATAAATAGAGGTTTCGAAATGATAATTTGCTCAATCACAGCTACTGCACTTACGCTATTAACTCCGCATCTCTTTAATGATTGTAAATTAGAAATTCAAATTACGATTCAAGGAAGTTAAACTATCGCATTCGAATTGTTTTCATTTCCTCGTGTTTGTGTATACGTATCAACATACAATGCGAGAGAAAAGTGCAATTATCATTACATTAAATAACCAGAAGTATCATAATCCAATTCTGACGAGAAAATACGGTTAGGGCAGGTGACAGGTGTCAATATTTATTCAACCTTTTCTACCCTTTTCCATCGGTTGATTATACATCTATTCTTGTATTTACAGACGTAGATACTCTCGACGTTATTGTATCGATAAGTTTGTTTGTTGAAAATTTCTTAGCTTTCTGTAACTCTTACGTCTTACTAGACTGTTGCACTTATCGACCAGTTATTTTAATATTTCGTTAATCGTTTGTACCGAACGAAACTGATTGCTCAATTCGTAATTTAGCGCTACTGTTGGTACGTTCCATTGATTTCACTCAAATAAATATATATACATTTATCGTCGAGATATTTTCATTCTATGGTGAATACGTATTTGCTTTAAACGACCATCTTCTCGACAAAATTCTGCCTACGACAAATACTGTTATCTTGCATAATAACCATCAGTTTTCATGAATGTATTCATTATCGTCCTACGAGTCTGGCAAAGAATGCCAGGTAACTTTTCTTCTAGCACCACGGAAAATGAGGGTTCGAGAGACCAGTTACCGTGATTCCTGCACTTCGCACAAAGTACCTGATCGTGGGCAGGTATGCCCAAGTACAACATTGAGTTCGAAAGGCACGTTTCCGGTTAGTTGGGAACACGTGGCGCAACCAGCCACTGATCCACGTCTCAGAGACTTTTAAAGAAGTCACTCGTACGTCAATAGCTATCTAGAACGTTTCTAGAATGTTTGTGTCTAAATGCAAAACGATTGATCGACGAATAAGTAAACGAAAATTTTAATTCATTTTTTTTATTCAATGTATACTTTTGAAAATATATCGTTCCTTAGTGTTTAAGTTATTGGGATGTTCGGAAAGTCATTTCGTTTTCCAAAATGGAGAATATACAATTTAATAAAATGTTTATACGCTCTAAAAAAAACGTGTTTCATTTTCACAAAAAAAAAACGAAATGATTCTTTCTGAACAATGCAATAGAATGTGATTAGTTTTCTTTGTATCTTCTTGCGATGCTTCTCGAATGAAAATATAAACGTTCCTTATTATGTTTTAACAATATCAATATTATAAGTATTCTATTAAAATGTTCCTTTATAATTTTCATTTTGAGAAGAACAACGTGATTTTATTTTAAATACACTCGAGAATATCGAGAATTTTCGGACAGGATTTCCGAATTCTGAGAAGTGAAAAAGAGGAATTCAGGAATTCCTAAAGCACGAGAAACAAAAAATTCTTGGTAAACACAATCACCGGTGTTCACAGATGTCACTCAAGGTCGAGCCACTGACACCTCACGGTATCCTTCACAACTAAACGTCTGAGCTCTATGCTGTACATACTTTATTATTTTTTTTGTCTAATATAGACAAAAATTATTCAAAATGAACACCTTCCTATTTACATAATTTCTTCACGGAAGAACTATTGCTTTATCTTGCTCACTCCGAGTGTATCATGTTCACTTTCCTCGATGGATTATGCACGCGAATCTGAATTGCAGCTCGAGATAAAAATCGATATCGTCCCCTGTTTTCATGTTCACTGGTAATTCGATTTTGTTATTTAATAACGGGAAATACTGTATCTTACATCCTGATATTATGATTTATTGTTTTATCGTTTCGTACATTATTATAACTCACTCCATCTCATTGCGAAAGACTATTAATGGTAAAATTCTTTATTATTCTTTTTCTATTCTTAATTTGTTTCTAGCCTTCCTGTTGTTTTTATTCATGAACTTCATATCTTGTAATTCACATTTTTAATAACACAGCACATATATTACACATGTATTATTTTTTCTTCTCTTTTTCTTATTGTACGTTACTTTATTGTATCCTTACTGCATTGTTTTTAAAGGAATTAAATTTTGGTGCAATTAAAATGTATTATTACTATTTACAATCACCTCAATAGTGTTAGTTTTCCCATGTAATTTCAATTTAGTCGCAGAAAAATTTGATGTCAAGTTCCTAAAATTTGGAGCTGATTAAAAGTTTATTCCGACGCAATATTACGAACCGGGAGCACAAAAAAACAGGGAAAGTTGTTCGTCTCGTTAGGTGAAACTTCGCGAGGAAGGTGTCCATTGTTCGTTGAGAATTTCATTTCCACTCTTTCGGATGCACGAACAATGCACGGTTCTGTTCGCGCGAGAGAGAATGCGTCTCTGTGAATAAATCTCCATGCTGAATTGTAATCGAAAAGGAAACTTCCGTTGGCTGCAAAATTTTTTTCAAGTTCAGATAACAGAATTTTGAAAAATGCAACCACTTCTTTAACGAATATCTTCATTTCTTACCGATACAATTTAACCGTCTCGAGTACGTGAAAATGACTACACCCTAAGTGTTTAAGAAAAATTGTTCGAATTCTACCCAAGATAGAAAATTATTGTATCTAGAATTATGAAATTAAATATTACCGCGATCTGAAGCAGTAACGAGAAATATTTTTGATTGTAGTTTTTAAATAATTTGTGACACGGTAGGGTTCAAAATAAATTTCTTTTCCTTTGTACTCAAATGTTTCATACGTTCGTACGGTTGTAAAAAAAAATCGATATAATGCAGATCGTGTTCCTTGTTCCTTTTTGTCAATTATTAGAGAATACTGCAATTAAAGTCTCTCAAACGAAAGATTCGAATGAAACGGTCCGTAACAAAAGTACGGCCGAACGTGAGACAATATAGGAGTACACAAGTGCGATTCACGAAATATATTTCCCAGTGGCGCGCTGGAAAATTCAGCACCGCCAGGAAATTGCAAGTTCGTCGACGTAGACATCCTGTAACGTACGTGATAAAAGCCGCCACACCCATGAATTAAATCCTTTACAATAAAAACAAATCGAGTGACACAATTGCCTGCACGACTAACCAGCCAAGTAATTTTATACGAAACTTTCATGAATTTCCAGATTTTTAATCAATCGAGAATTTCGATACATCATAATGATTTCTCTAAGAAGAATAAGGTACTGAAAATCTACTGTTCTTTTTTAAGAAGATACTATTTTATTTTGTACAGAGTTGCTCTGGTTTTTTTTTTCTTTTTCTTTTAAACAAACGTAACGCGAAATCGTGCACGACTGTAGATGCATGACTGTAAGTTCAAAAAATAGTTCGAACGAACGAAACCGTGAATCAAAATTCATTGTAGAAATACTATTAAAACGTCAATCGATTTAATTGCCTTCGCTTCCATTCACGACAATTTTGCAAACTAATGGGCGGCTTTAATTAATCCGCGTAATTGGAAATAGCCGCAACAGGACATGGTTAATTCGTTCAACTGTGTCGTTAGTCGCATCGACTTTCCATTAGAGAAAAATTAATCGAGATTAAACGATACTTTGTAAAGATCCTTTAGAATAGTCTCATTGACTATACAAATACTTTTCGTAATTTTATAAACGATGGTAATTCTATTTCCCAATAAATTTTGTCAAAGTACATATAAATTTCGTCTTTAAAGAATTCTAATTAGAAGTCGATACGATATGTGTGTACAATGAATTTTATAAAGGAGCACTGTAAGTTAAAATTGTGAACATTTTAAAAATGAAAAAAATTATAGTTAAAGAAATACCTAACGAGTTAGATCATTGTAAGTGTAACATTTGAATATACAAAAAAAAAAAATAGATCTAAAATGACCTGATATATCTAAAGAATATAAATAAAAATAGTAACGAATGAAATATCTGAAAAATAATTGTTACAATATTTCAAATCTATTTCTCCTGTACATATACACGTGTGCAGACATGAAAACGTGTACCTAAAATGATCGCGAGTACTCTTCAGATACTTACTCGACTAAAATTTGTCAATTTTTGAAATGTTCGCAGCTTCACTTCGAAAAACTCGTTTGGCAATTTCTGCACGGGAAAAAGTTAAAACACGCTATTTGATCATTGGAAATGGAACGTGATAAACCAAAAATAATTCACGTTAGTTTTTTCTCGTCTGAGAATTTAATTAAAATTTCTTATTCCCGGTCCACGCTGTTTTCCGTACTTCGCTGAACAACCTGATCGCGTTATCGCGAAGATAACGAAGCTTGTACTTCAGCATGTTAACTGCCGTGGGATCTAATCATGTTAAGTGTTGTTCATTAAACGAGCGATTTAAGCGTGGAAATTTTAACTGCGCGGAGAATTGTTCCCCGGCCGTTTCACGGACGGTAATTAATTTCTCGATAGAAAGTAAACTTCCTTCGTGGAAAGTTCATTAACGCCCTTTTGAATTTTGGAAAGGGAGCTTTCGTCGGTACTCCGAAGTCACTGCTTATTTAGGGCTGAAATTATTGGCTTGTTCCGAAAGTCATTTCTTTTCTCTTTAGTAAAAATAAAACACGATATTTTTAGAGCGTATAAACATTTTATTAAATTATATATTCTCCAATTTGGAAAGCAAAATGACTTTCCGAACAACTCAATATTTATCGCGTTTTTCTATATCCGAGTAAGCACTAGAACACTTTAACGATCGAAATATTCGGTAAATATAACTGAAATAAATATTCGAGTATATAAACGATGTAAATATGTATTTAATCTAATATAAGTCGCATATTCGAGTATGTTGCCTTTGCGCAACATTGTTTTATTCTATGCATCGTATATACATATGTACACACTTTCTTTATCCGCGTAACAAACGTGTCATAATAACACGTATAAAAATACAAAAAAGAAAAATTTTCTCGTGATTTTTATCTAGTTTGATTGATGGATGGGTCGATTAAACAAATTTCACGCTATAGTGTCTGCCACGTCGAACGGTGAGGCGAAAAAATTTCCGATCGTCGACTGTCACTGGCTTCGACGCGTTTCGTTCACCATCGTCATCAAGTTTGTCAAAGGAATTCTGACTCGAGTATGCAGCCAACGAATAAGTAAGGAATCGCTGAGAAATTCCGAAAAAGCGGAGGCGGAGTGGTAAATGGAAGATGGACGAACGGGACGAGTCGGAAAAAGAGGGAAGAAGAGATAGGAAAGAATAATGCATTTTCCGTACCTTGAAAGGTAGCTTATGCGCGCGTAGCTCGCGTCTGCATTATGCACTTGCATTCAAAGACTCCTGGAAGCATTAATATTTCCAGCGTGAAATATGCGACGGTTTCGTATGGGTTTGCAAAGCACACTTTACGACTGAACAGAAAATTAACGAATTAAGGTGTGCACCGCGCGTTGAAGATTCTTTTTTTGTTGCAAAAATAATGTGCAATATCCAGCTGCATGGAAAACGGATCGGCGACAACAAAATTATACGTTGTATATTTCATAATTTTACTTACTCCTTGTTAATGTTCCGTGTTAATCTACATCGATGTAACACAGAATAAACGATAAACACAATTTTTCAGTGTTTTCGCTTAAGCCATTTTCGTAATATTAATATAATTGAAGGTTTACGTAAAGTAAACTTCGTGGGAATTATTACATAATGAGAACCATACGTAACGTTTTCTACTTTATGGAATATTTATTAAATTATTGATTCGTTTTAATTTCAAAGTTTCCCCGTCGGCTTCTTTAATGTATTCCGTTATTAAAATTAAATTAGCCTCGTAAGTTTCATTTCTGTTGAAAAACCCTCTCTCGCGAACGTAATAAAGACCACACTGTTGGAATTTAATAATTTCTGTAATTTTATTTTACAAAATTACCGAAATTACCTCGATGCAATTGAACAATATTACATTATTGTCCATGTTACCAATTATACGAGTGATCGGACGTATTCATGGAACGTGAATAATTTGATTTTGACAAATTGTAATAATTCATTCTGTCTGTAGGAAACTGAGAATATTTTTATTCGTCATTCGTAAACGATAAATATGGAGAGTGAACAACTTCCAACTATACTTCGGACATTCTGCAACAAAATGGCAATAAATTCCCGATTACTGGAAGCCAAGAATGCGCCTAACAAGGGAAACTTTCAAAGCGCGACAACGCTTGAAAACTTTACATCAGTGATTTTCAAACTTTCTGGAAAGCACTGAGTCTCTTAAAACGATATTTCTGCATTTGAAATATATGTATTAAACAACTTTTGTTGCATCGATTTCAATTCGTACAAAAATATGTGGTTTTCATTGATTTCTATCGATTGAATCGCTTACTCGTTAAATATAACAAAATTATTTAAAGAAAAGCCTTTAGCCAAATGAAATGCTTGCCGAACTCTTCATCTAATAAATAAGTTATATTTATTTACTGTATGTTACAAATAATGTGTGAACAAATTAAAAATCGAAAAAATTCAGGTAGCACATTTGTATAATTTTATTTTAATTAAAATTCAAGAATAAAAGGATTTATTACTCGAGATAAGTAAAATATTTAAAATGGTGTAGAAAAGATATATATATTCCTACAGTTGTCAAACTCCGATGATAAATATTTTAATATGAAAAGATACGTCTAATAATAAGTTATCCATATTTTTCTATATTGAACATTTTCTTCTCACCTTCCCCAATTGTAAACCTTATTCCAGAGGACGTATTCTCTGGTTTATGAAACGCTGCATCAAATGCAGGGTGTGCATTAATTAGCAACAGATTTCCAGCAATTCGTAGGGTGTCGCAAAAATAAAAATTACCGCGAGATACAGTTTTCCGTTGAATGAAACTAGGACACAACGTGTTTGTTACAATATTATTACAACTTGCAATTTGTATAATGCATACATGTTGTTACTGGCTTTAGCAACGATGACAAACTATAGGATTTGCACGGGCGAACACATTCGCATCGTTGTAGATATACAGGGTGTTCCACTAGAAACAGATTATTTTCATATCTTTGTTGTTGCTTTAAACGATAGAAAAGCGTTTCTTAAAAAAGTTGTGTAGTTATTATCACACAATATGGTGACAATAGTTCCTTTGTGAATGAAAATATAGACGAGACGTCAATTTTGTTTTCTTAAACGAAGTGTCCAGGTTTTGAATGGTAGAATTTTTTAAAGTAATGAATTTTAAGAATAAAAATATTTAACACATCTGTTCTAAACCTAGACGACTCGCTTCTAATCGGACACTCTGTATGTTGTTCTTACGAGTGCCAGGAATTTTGTTCCCATTTTCATTGCAATTTTTAGCCGAAACCAACGGCGTCTCATTTGCAATGAAAATAGCAGTTATTGTCGGTAACGGTTTGTATTCCGCCAGCGAAATCGCAAAAACTTTCTCTTCTAAAAGAAGCACCTCAAGATTTTTAGTTTCTTTTTTACGAATAAAGGAAGGAAAGAGTCTAGAAAAAATAAGAACAATGGAATTTTGCGATATTTGAATATAACGTTTCCATGGTTTCCTTGAAAACTGTATATGCCCCTACTGTATTTACAGTATTGTAGAAATAGTGATACATAAGCAAATAGTCGATAAGTTTGATTTACGCTCCATTGTTGATGCGTCGAGGGAACTATAGTAATCTCTGTCAAGTTGTCACAGATTTATCCCCATCACGAGTAAACGTATCTCACTCTCGTCCCAAGTGCATACCTTCCTCTTGAATTGTCTCGTTTCGATTCCGGGCTCGTGACAACTTGAAAGGGAATACTCCAATCAGACGTCTCTTATTCGTAGTAAAATTGTGGGCTCGATATTGGTGGATACCAATAACTGTTCCCAGAATATACAGAGTAAAACTAGGAACAATTAACTACCCTATCAACATCAATAGAGATGTACTCTCAATTGCTATTCATTCACTTTTTTAATCGTTCAGTTAATCGATTAAAGATCTCTGGCTGGCGATCAGGTGTGTTGAACGATTGATGAACAAAAAGATTCACGTCTAACAGTGTGTCATCTGACACTATGATAACTCTATACTAATGGTGAAAAATCAGAACGCTTTTCCAACAGGGTTCCACTAGGTGGTAGCCTCAAATCTCTTATTCAGGTGAAGGATCGGTGACCTGGAAATTTGCGTAGTTTATCACGAACGATATATTCAAGGATCTAAAATTAACATTCACTGTGCAAGTTAGCGTGAAATGAAAATTGAACCGTGTGTTAATCTGTCAAGCATCTTGCGCCTGACGAATCTCCGCTGTCTGATTTTGACTACACTGATTTCATAAGTCATAGAAACGTTCGTAGATCGACACACCGCCCATTAGAATCCGCGCGCGAAATGACGTCCGTTCATCTATCAGGAGCATCGAACAACCCGCAGCGAGATCGGGAAAATAAACGAGCCGAGGATATTTTAAGATTAGGTCTGTCACACGGACGATCCGGGCAATGTCGAGTCCAAGATTACCAAGGAACGGGGAAATTATCCTGCCACTCGACTTCATCTAACGTGAGGTGAAAAAAGCACACTTTAAAGTGACAGGTACGTGTACAGGTAGTTTCATTAAATACGAACGGATGAAGAACGTACGAAAGTATTTGAGTACACCTCAACGTGCGAACGTATCTGAATAGACCTGAACGTGTGAACGTATCTGAATAGACTGAACGTACGAACGTGTCTGAACACATCTGAACTTACGAACGTATCTGAATACACCTGAACGTACGAATGTGTTTGAGTACACCTGAACGTACGAACGTATCTGAACACATCCGAACTTACGAACGTATCTGAATACACCTGAACGTACGAATGTATTTGAATACACCTGAACGTACGAACGTATCTGAATATATCTGAACATATCTGAACGTATGAATGTATCTGAATACACTTGAACGTGTGAACGTATCTGAATACACCTGAACGTACGAACGTATCTGAACATATCTGAAATTACGAACGTATCTGAATACACTTGAACGTTGAATTTGGTGATTTAAATATTTGGTAAATATAATTTCAAGACTTCGTATATTAGTGCGTTTGAATATTTACTGGTGTGATCAAGTACCTAAATGTTCATAGTGTTCGAATGCTACTACGTGGACTATAATTCAAGTCTTTTAAGTTCACTATTCTTTTTTAAGCTCTATTTTCATTTAAGATATTATAAATATTTTCCTTTCGTTAAACCATTGTATTTTAAAATCTGTCGACTTTAAACAGATTCAATCCTTCGCACACGATATTCTACCCTATTGTATACTAGTATTTAGTATGTTACGAAAAACAATCGTTGTATTTGCATCTGTTTATATTTTCACAACAACTGTATTACTGATTTCACTCACTGGAACAGTTTACTCGTTTGCGTGACTCGATAATCGGTTAACGACCATATGTAATGTTTACACGCATCACCAATGCCCACACCATACAAATAGTGCAAATATATAAATATCTTCTTACTTGAATAATATTATTCCAGTAATAATATTTTAATAACGTTTTTCGTAAATTCAAATGCTCGAATAATGATCTTCTAATATTCAAATTTTCGATAACGTTCAAAAACTCAAATATTGAAGTCCATTCGTAGTTATTTGTTGCAACAGTACCTGTTATTGTTTTATGAACTATATTGTGGCTCAAATTAAGCAGAGTAGGAATATAAACAGATCGTAACCAACATTTAAACCGAGTCATTCAACCTTTAACCGATACGTTAATTGTGAGTAATATATTTGAAGACACAGAATTCACATCAAATTTATCCCCATTAGTTTGTTTTTATAGTACAGTTTACCCTTGTGCCATAATTCATTGCATCCATTCGAAACAGTCTGACCTCGTTGGTTTGAACAAGACAATCAATTGGGATATCGTCGCCACAGTTCATAGTGAGATTTACGATCCGGCCAAATTCATATCAGGATGCAGTAGACTGTAATGACTAACGACTTTAATTTATAATATCTAAATATATTCGTACGTACCGACATATGTATAAATTAAAATCACGGATGGGACATTATAAAAGCATTTGAGTGTCGAATAAAATATTTTCCTTCATAGATGATTCTAGGTAACCTTAAATCATAGGTCATTGTATAAAGATTCAAAGTATCTATTATGGAGTAAACCAGTAAAAAATATATCATTTGGTTAAAAAAAAGAAGAAGTAGTTGGTAATCTTGAATTATCTGGGTTACATCCATTTTGAAATAAAAAGAATAGAAGATGGTACCACATTATAACCTCCAAGTCTATTCTGACCAATTTCTAACACAATCTTTTCTATCTTCAGAAATAGAAGATGTGTTCAGGTGGACTATTTCAAATATCTTACCTTGTATACGAATGAAATTAGTTACATCTAACCTAGTTTGCAACGAGCATTGAAAACATTTGAAACACCTGTAAATTGGAAGCAACCAGATGAGACTACGAGCAATCTAGAACAAAACCTCGTTTGTTCGAAACGACGATTATTAAATTTTCAATATTTGTTAAAATTGAATTTTTAACTTTAAACTCGACAGAACATCGTCATTGGATAGTAACATTGATCCTTTGAATCTCAGCTGATAATCTTTACTTCTGGGAAACTATTAATGGATATTTAAAAGGATCAAGTACATAATAACATTTGTCAAAGTTAGATTAATATTAGCACAAAGCTGTACCTCGTCTTTGTACCGTAATGTATACGTATATTACTTCTATAGATTAATATATTTTTCGTTTCGTTTTTTACTTCGGTATCATCTTTCATACTTAATTTCTCTTTTGTACAATCTTGGTGCGATAAAGACACACTATTATTATTATCATCGTTACTATTATTATTTTGATTTCGCGCAAGCTCTCCCATTTACTCTTTAACACGCGATCAATGACTTTTATACGCTGGAGGTTGACTGACATTTCACCGTGGCGTGATCGTGTTATCAATTACCGCAATAATCTAATTTGTCCCTTTCGTGCAGTATTGCGAATTTTTTACGATGTCGATCTTTCGACGTCAGGTAACGGTTTCCCAGCCGACTTTAAAGCGACGTGTACTCGTCATTAAACGTAGGTGTGTCCACGACATACGGCCTGGTCGATAAAGCTTCCACGGCTATTGGTTTCCGCGTTGTCGATTGCAAAATACATTGTACATCAGGCGAATTTAGCGCATGCGAACTTGTCGGTACAACTGTTACGTGCTATTTCCTTTCTGTTCGAAAATTCGACTGTCACCTATATTTTAAAGCTGCTACATGAAACCTATTGCAATACTTCTCAACAGCAAGCTTCCTACTGTGAATTTTTCGGTGTTTTTCTTGTCTCTTCTCTTTCATGATACAATTACAGCAGGTAAGAATTCACGGTTTCTTAAATTTCTTTCACTATAATTTTTAACAACTCCGATGTGTTTCTTACTGACCTACTTTTTTACTTTTCTAACAGTAAGTGATTCTCTTACACCGATACCATGTATCTTCAGACAACTCTGTACTTCTTGTATTATTAATCTAATGTACGATTGAAACGTTTAAATATATAATTGGTTAAACTATGCGTGTGTTTATTATTAGCAGTATTCACTGATATCGAAATACGTGGATTACAATTGTTTAATTTCGAATATTAATTAAACTACTGTTTACCTTTGAATTGCAGTTTGCGGTTTCCCTTCAGTATGTCGATTATATATTGGTTCTTCAATATTATGAATTACGATGAAGCTTCTCTCGCATAGTCCAATGTAATCACTGATGCACTCACTAATTGTAAAGTAATTCGATACGAAATCCTCGTAACACAATGATATCGGGGTTTCGAAACAATAATTATTCTTTTTAATAAATTTCATCCAGACTCTGCTGGAATACTAATTACGGATTCTTGATCATCACTTCCAAGAACGTATCACGCTTATGATGACGCAGCGAACAGACATGTAATGCATTCTTATGCGACTGTAGTCTTGATTCACTCTCGTTATGCAGTGATTATTATGCTGCACTGTACCAAGCACAATTGTCTTCCACGAAAACGAAATGGAATTTTTTTATCATTCAATCGAGCGTTAAAATACCTTAATGGATGGGATTGTATCAATAATGAACAAAAATCAAATATTATAATTTAGATAATTCAAAACAACGTTTTAGTCATAATTGCATTTAAAAGTAACACCGTAATTTGTTACTTACCAATGATAGGAAAAACTTCAATATGAAATGTGTTAATTATATGGCACTCATCCAATAGAAGTTTTAATTTTCTTTGTGTTTGGTATTTTCAAAGATATCAAAATGATTTTGAATCATTTGCTTTAGTCCTGCCTCGTGACCAATAAAATGTCAAATTCAATGACTCGTAACAATATGCCCTTTAAGTCGTGTAAAAGGTCATGATAACAGATAAACACTACAAGCTAATTAAAAGCATTGCTAATGCGAGAGTCAAATATTTTGGCCGTTCAAAGCTACTTCTTCACCATCTTTGGATTTCTCCAAATACACATTATTAATAATAATAAACGAAAAATAAAAATGACCTATAAACAATTATATAAGAAAATGATTGTAGAAATTAAAGCAATGTAAATATTATGGTACCTAGAATCAATATTACTACAATCACTTTTGTCATTAAAGGTGCTGAAAGCTTGTTTAATTACATAAAAATATTACCTAACATTTTCACGATTAAAGTTTCTATTATCGTTTTATATCACCTTAATTATATTCGATTGTTTTCTAATTGGGTCGATTAAGATATTTTAACCTTCGATTGAACAATTTTTAATATTTTTTCGCGATAAATTACCGATTATAATTTTCTAATCCTGATATAAATTCCTGTGTACCACTACATTTTTTTTCACACTGTATTCGAGGTTCATTGGACGAAAAATTTTCTGATTACTTCATATACTTCGATGTTTACACCCTTCAGTCGATCAGAAAGATTGATCATCCCCGATATTTTGGGCGCCGCGTCTATTATTTGGCCAATGAATCAACGTCTATTCTGGACGCAGCATTTATTAGCAACGTTATCCCAAACACTCCCGTATTCCCGCAAAATCGAACGGATCAATGAAAATCGTTGCACACGAGATCGCTTCTAGCTCGCGATGAAAATTCAACAAATTCTGTTCACCGAAGCGATAAAGACTGATATTACCGCGGAATATTCATCAAAAGATCAATGTACCGGGGCCGTCCTATCATTGAAATACGACAGGCAAAATTTGCATTTCGTTTCACTTTCTGCGACGCAATTGATTTCGAATTGTTCACCAATTTCGTTCACGATGTCGTTTCTTCTCTTTTACTGTATTATACTTTAACGTAACATCGTTAATACAAACTATACTCGTCACGGTAAAAATTTGTAACGTGAAAATACAGTTGCACCAATCGTTTTCTTTTCAAATTTCTCTTCTCTTCAAAATTGTCCAATTTTAAAAACTTTCTATTTGGAAATTTTTGAATTTTTCGTAGTCTCGGTTCGAATACTTTTGCTCGATCGAATTTTTCCTGTTATCGATTCTTGTAATGTTTCACGACCCCTAGATGCATCCAATCGATCGCATCTATCGCTCTTGACGCTTGATGCATAATGTCCTTCGATATCAACACGATAGGTCAACGTTACCTTTCAATTCGCTTTCGTCTTCATCGCGCGGTCTGGAAATTCGTTCGGGATCTTGATTCGCGGTTGAAGTTCACCGGTGACGATTCGACATTTCGGCTCGATTACGAAGAGAGCAACGCGAGAGTTTCAAATGGGTCCTTACGACAGCAAGGAAGGACACCGACTGAAAGGAAGGCTTGCAACAGATGCATAGTACTGTTGGGCATCGGGCCATGACATCGGGGCAGGTGAGTTCGAATTTCGTCGAGCTCAGGGCCGTACCTTGCGCTCAAAGGACAAAGAACGGGTAAGGACAAGTAAGAATTGAACGTACAATTAGAATGAAAATTAGATTTGAAATCGAGAAATGTTTACTTCGAACGAAACTTTCGAGTGGAAAACGAAAACGAAATTGAAACGAAAATAAAAATGGAAAACGTATCGAAGAATTCGGAGTGCAAGTTAGACGGTACATTGGGACAATAAATAGGAATAAAATGAAAATAAAGCAAGAAGGCAAGTTGAATAATTTGCAGTACAGATCTTGAAATGGGAATAAAATAGAAACGAAAGTGGAAAATATGTCGAAAAATGTGAAGAGCATGCTTGCTCGTAGAATGGGAGTAAAATGTAAATAAAAATAGAAGTGAGAAATTTATTGAATAATTTTAAGTGCAAACTGGAACTTTCAATTTTTCTAGTTCAATACATGTTCTTCATAAGTGCTGGCAGTTAATGTAGCTTATCTGTTTTTACACATCAATTTATTTAAAAACGTTTTTCTTCGCACATTATTAATGATAGTAATTTGTATATTTTTAGAACACGATTCCAAAAAACAGTTCTCGAACTATTCTTTCTTTTTGTATTTTCTAAATCAATATTGTCACAAATAGAGGTACAACGATAAAGTTGAAATGTTCAAATACATAATTATCTAAACGGTGGTATCTACCATTGTCCTTGTCCCATTGTACACAAAAATAATTCGTTTATACTTATTATTACACCGAAGAAGATTTGAACATTTTAAATATACCGCCTGCAAAAGACATTTAAAAAAATGGATCGAGCCAAAGTTAGAAGAGGATCGTTCCACTGAAGCTGCGTTGAAAATTGTGCAACAAAGGATTAACAAAAATTGGTACAAATTTGCACGTTACGCTGCTACCCTAACAGAATAGATCACCTAAAAGCGGATAAATGAGTCCTGAAGGCCACCTGCTTTTCAGTTCACTGGATAACGGGTGACCCGAGCGAATCCTTCAACTATCCTACCAACTTATCGGGCTTGAATTTATCTCGGTTAGTATAACTTGAATTTATCTCGGTTACTATATCTTCGGGTAACAGTGGTCGAAGGCTGTTAAGAAGTTCCTGTGTCCTCCGAGAGCTATATAATCGACACTGGAAAGATCTACAAGCGATCGAGACTACGCGAGACGAGAAAATAAAGTTTCCATCGCGTGCGCGAATTCTCTACGTGTTTTACCAATCTCGTTTACAGCGATCGAGAGACAACGGGGCTTTCCGACGAGTTTACGCTCGAAAGGTGAAACGTTCGATGAGAATTTTTACGAAGGAAGAATCTTCGAAAACAACGAAACACGTTATACAAAAACCAAAGTTTAACGAACTATTACTTTTCGAAGAAAATATTTCGATTTATATCGATGCTCGTTGCACGAAAATTGAAATACTTGAACAGCGATTTAACCGAACAACTCTAAATTATAGACTGTTCATTTCGAATCTTTTGATATGAAGGAGTAATAGTTTTATGAAAATACGGTTTTGCAAGTGTACGTACCGGTGATGAGAATTTTCAAATACTTTTTAAACACCCGTTACATCGATACTTGTACTACAGGTGCCGCCCTTTTCCGGACTGTTTTTCTCTCGGTCTGTCACAGGAAGAAGGGTGGACAAGGTCCTCGTAACGGAAAGTTTCAGGCTACACGCATAATTGAATGCAGAATTTGAAAAGGACGGAACACGAGAGATTATGGGAATATGCAGTTCGATCATCGTGATCCATAAATACATGTAACCGAGTTCTTCATTGACCGTGAATCGTCTTACCGATAATATTGTCTGTTATAGATTCATTAACCCTTTCGTTCTATTTAAATTTTCTTCGGTGTATTAACAAGTATAAACGAATTATTTTTGTATACAATGGGACAAGGACAATAATAGATACCACAATTTACATAATTATATATTCGAACATTTCAACTCTATCCTTGCACCTCTGTTCGTTAAATATATTTTGAGAGAAAAATTTGATTTTTAAAATTTACATAATTATATATTTGAACATTTCAACTTTATCCTTGTACCTCTATTCGTTAAACGTACTTCGAGTGAAAAATTTGATTTTTAAAATTTACATAATTATATATTTGAACATTTCAACTCTATCGTTGCACCTCTATTAGTTAAATATATTTTGAGAGAAAAATTTGATTTTTAAAATTTACATAATTATATATTTGAACATTTCAACTTTATCCTTGTACCTCTATTCGTTAAACGTACTTCGAGTGAAAAATTTGATTTTTAAAATTTACATAATTATATATTTGAACATTTCAACTCTATCGTTGCACCTCTGTTCGTTAAACGTATTTCGAGAGAAAAATTTGACTTCTGATGTGCAAACGCATTGAATTATTTTAAATTTGTTAACGCTCGGTTCAAGTTTCCGCGTTCGCCTGTTTGGCAGCTACGAGTTCTGCTAAATTTAGCCCATTGCGAGCAACTGATTGAAAAGCCACTATATACGATCTTCTGAAATACATTAATTTCTCCATAGAAATAATAAATGGCGGTGCAATCGAATTTGAATAATAATAAACCGTTTTGTATTTCGTTATATACTAATCAATGAAATTAATGAAATTCAATTGAAACGAGAAAACAATTTCTGCGGCTTACGGTACAGAAGAAACCAATTCTTTAAGCATAAATAAATTTTACGCTTTATATAAAAAACTTTACTTTGCCTTTAAAATTTGGAAAATTGAATACGTTTTATCGGGCGTTATTAAGACTAATGCTAGATGTACGGATGGAAATAATTTTTCCAAAATAATATATCCGGAGAACAGTGTTCGCGAAATATTGAATCGGAATCTAGATAGTCGACGTTGAATTTTAAACGATCCAATTGTTTTACAGAATTTTACGAAACCGTGATCGTGGTTTTCTCGAAACTGTGTTTCCCAGGTTTGCAAATATTGCTGCATTTGACATATTTATTCGAATTTTCCACCGAATATTTCGTAAAACTATCTGCCCCAACAATCGACTATATTTTCAAGTGGTTTCATTTGTTTGTAGTTTTAAAAACGTTAGAGGAATATGTACAATACCAGTATTTCTAATATCAAAAACCGCAAAATTTTATCACAGGAATGTTGTGGATCGTTAAATGAAATTCTATTTAAAAATACTTCTGCTTATTCACATACTTCCTCGAAAACAACTTAAACGAACGAAAGTTAATAGTTCGCCAAAAAAGAACATTCTTTCTTTAATGACGAGAATTTCCAACCGTAATCTTCATTTTTTGGCTTACAAAGATATCGAGTCACAAATATCGCACAATTTCGGACAACATTAACCGAAACGAACGCTCGTTTAAATTTATCTTCACCCTCCCCATCCTGACGTGTAGATACCGTTCTTGATACAATTTGTAACAATTTTACGCAACGAATTTTCAGCAAGATGTTTCCGTTTAAGTGAATTCCTTTATCGCGTGCACCGAAAGCAATAATCAATTCGTAAATGGTATTTTAATCAAATGTCAGCTTGCAGGATACATTTCTAAAGAAAAGTCGTAAAGTTCGTGGCCGTTTTTGTATCGTTGCTGGTTAACAACGTTTTCAAAGTGCAATACGAAATGTTGGTGCATTAATTTTTCGGTGAAACAGCGAGCCGAGATATAAACACCGCCTCCTAGTCTGTAGTTTATATATTACCCGTTGTTTATCGCGCGTTAAAACGTCGCTATTCGTTTCGGAACGAACAACCATTTCCTATTTCATAATATCTCGCGGTTGAAAGAATTACGAGGAAAAGCGGCCATAAAGACCGAGCATAAAGCGCAGTTCCTTTATATTCTTGCCCGAGGAATATTCCCACGGTAAGATATCGGTGTGGAATTAGATATAGAACCGAAATGTATTTTTTATGTCGCTGTTAAATTTCAATTTACAAACGATCTTAAATTTATCGAGACACGCAACGATCGTAACGATTGCTTCGAGCTCGATACCTGTTCGATTACACTCACTTGTCTCACGACCGGTAAGAAATAAAAGAAACGATAAAGACAATTGATCCTACGTTTCGAATATAACGGTGGGCATTCTAGACTTTTATCGTGTGTATAAATTTAACAATTTATTCTTCGTTTAAAGTTATACAGTTCAACGTTTGCGTATTACCCTTTCGTCTCTTTTATCGTAAATTGATCATGGCACATCTTAAATCATTTATTTCTTTTGATTAGATAATTGACAGATAATTGTTCCTCCCCTTTTTAAATCGATTTGTAGGGACATATCAAACCGTTCCAAAGGATATCTTCAAATGATTTTAGACTTATCGAGATATCCGCGAATATCCTATCGATCGCGTCTGAAAGTCACATAATCAATAGTCGATACGGCTTGTTGTTATTGAAAAGTTTAAATTTATTTGCTTCAAGCTCTTCGACCATAGTTTGGATCGTAGTTAGATTTGTTCTTAACATTTTGTACATACGACTCTTGACAGTGTGTTTACAAAAAAAAATTGAAGATATTTTTATCGGGATTCGGAAAGCTTCGAATTCTGCAAGTTACATTGTTTCGTGTATTTTTGATTGTTTTTTTTTTTATTCTTCTTTCTCGCAATAATTTTATTCATATTTATTGTTACATTGTTTCGTTTATATTAGACACGACCAATGATATCGAAGAGAACTGAAAAAGATTACCGATCGAAACGTTTAAAGCAACAAAATGTAAACACGACTTGCTTTTAGTAATACACGATCATTGATCGAGCATAATTACCGATACACCATAGCATCGAATTATTCTCAGAAACACCTTCGAACGAGTTCAAGCTTATCGAGACTCGTGATTATCGTATGCACACCTATCGATTACACAAAGTTCGATTCGCTTGTTTATTCATAAAAAAATAAAAAAAAAAAACAATTGCAATGCTTACTGGACGATCAGTTAAAATTTTTTGCGCAGATAATCGTGCGATAATTGGTAATTAAAATCTATTGAATTTTCATCGTTGTCCGTGGGGAATCTCTCGTATCTCAATAAGAGGAGCAGGTGTACGAAATTTACAAGAAAAACAATAATAACAATAACAAACACAATTGTTCTAAAATAATGAGAGCTGACCTCGATGTTTCTTCTCCGTTTGCGATTCGCTCGTGAGAACGTGCTTCCACACATAGTCGCGTGGCCTGAAAAATAAGATTGCCCTCCTCGGTACCGTGTGGCCGCTTCCGGTGCAGATAATACCACGTGTAGGAAGACACGAACGCTCTCCTAGATAAAAGTCTACGTCCTACGTTCTTTGAAACTTTAGCGGGACACTTGGAAATGACGAGAATCTGTGATTCACGCCACGAGGTACTTCGCGATAAGGATTGATGATCGTTCCGTATGCTCTCGCGTTGGAACGATTTCCATGTTTTGTAACTAAATCTTTTGAAATTCCAGTCGAAATCCTTCCAAATTCTGCTGGATGGTTTCCAATTTTTACTCTACCTGCAATTTATCTACCTGTGATAAATCTCCCTCGACTCTCCTTACGGTGCAATCTTATTGCAAGAATCTCACTGTAACGTTGTTGGTTTATGGTTTATAACTAAATCCTTCCAAATTCTAGTCGAAATTCTTTTAAATTTTGCTCGATGGTTTTCGATTTTTAGTGTAATTTATCTATCTGTGATAAATCTCCCTCGACTCTCCTTACGGTGCAATCTTATTGCAAGAATCTCACTGTAACGTTGTTGGTTTATGGTTTATAACTAAATCCGTCCAAATTCTAGTCGAAATTCTTTTAAATTTTGCTCGATGGTTTTCGATTTTTAGTGTAATTTATCTACCTGTGATAAATCTCCCTCGACTCTCCTTACGATGCAATCTTATTGCAAGAATCTCACTGTAACGTTGTTGGTTTATGGTTTATAACTAAATCCTTCCAAATTCTAGTCGAAATTCTTTTAAATTTTGCTCGATGGTTTTCGATTTTTAGTGTAATTTATCTACCTGTGATAAATCTCCCTCGACTCTCCTTACGATGCAACCTTATTGCAAGAATCTCACTGTAACGTTGTTGGTTTTCGATACTTTTCTTCACTAATTGTTTTTTAATACAGATGAACGTTTTTCTTATTTATTATAAATAGAAATTTTGAACAACGAATTATAGACGAGTAACATTTTATCCGTTATTCGTTGAATGAAAATTGGAATTTGAATGACACTGTAAAATTATATTCTCCTTGGACAGAATTTATTTAAATAACTATTCGATCGAATAAATATCGTTCTACGTTATTTATTGCTCGAATAATATTGTACCTATCTCTACTTTTCGAAGCTTGAGTTCCTTATACGTAGTATGCAAGGTCTTGTGTTTGTTATTTGTTACGAAACATTTTCAAGTGCGCTAATTTCACGATGAAATCATCTAGTAACTTTAGAATCCTCAAAACAGTGATTACTTTCTTTTGAAATTGCATGCTTGAACTTTTTAATAATCTAATTTACCGCACGTGTTGATTCTTGTTTCGGTAATTATAATGTTATCTTGTTAATCTTTCACTGGTATGCATAATGCAGAAAATGAAAGCGTTCGCGCATTTAATAGCGCATTTTATTAATACATACCAGTTTCTTGGCACGAGCATTATTTGCATCGATAATTTTTTAAACCTGGTATTTAAAAGCGATTCGTGTTAAATGTTAATTTTTTATGCAACAATTTCGCATAAACGATGGATGAACGGTGTAATGTATTGGTAAATGTTATTACACAGTTTCGTAAGTATTCGTAACACACATGAGTGAATAAGTATTGTAGATTATAATACGATTTAAAAAAAGAATACAATGTGTATTCTCGTGAGTGTTAGACAAGTTACATGTTTATTTATTTCAGATTATTCGACTCATCTTCAGTTTCGACAAACACATTAAACCTATAAATAGAAAATGAACCATTATACCGTACAACGGTAAACAAAAAAAGGAAAAGTTTGTTCTCTCAATCGTTAACGTAGATCATTTATTTTACTGTTTCATATTTTACTTACTCCATTCCCTTTCTCAGTCTCATTACTACACGTTTCTCTTTTTCGTCCAATTCTCCTATACGTCTTTCACTTTTTCCTCCCAACTTCCTCTCCCTGGCGTCAATTTTCTATTTTAACGACATCACTATTTTTGCCTAAATTGAAAACTCGGAAATGATCAATCGTAACGTTCGAAACTTATAAATAAATACCCGAGACTCGTATCCCCTTTTCAACGTACATACTAATAATAATGGACTTAATGGAAATATTTTATAGCCAATAATTTTACGATTATGAATCGTTCGATGTCGTTAACGATACAAATAATCCCCGTTTATAAATCAAGTAAACTTATTTGCAAACGGAATATACAACGACCAGCTGAAGTCGCGAATCAACTAACGAAGAGTGGAACAGCAGCTAGGCTGAGTAATTACGGAGAAGCTGGAAAGAGGAGCTTAATTGGACGCGTGTGATTTAGAACAGAGAGACTGCAAACGTGAAACGAAGATGGAGACGGAGAAAGAAACAAGAACGAAGAAATCTGTACGGGTATTGCGAACGTTTTCCTTTAATCTCGATTCGAACTCTAATTCAACGTCGGTGTTTCAAATCTCGAGTGCATTTCCACTCGGAAAAGCGTAGAACCTAATTTATGAAACAGTTTGAAAAAATTTCGCCCCTCTTGTTCGCGAACGATCGATACTTGCACTCTGCACAAACCAATCGCGCAGAGAACCCTATCCAATTCGAAAAATATTCAAGTAATATACTCAAGTACAAGTTTTAAATTTCGTCGACATTGGTCGCATTCGACCCGACTTGGTCACTAATTACTCGCAAACGAAGAGTCAAGAGTTTAACTTACGAATCCGATTCAACGAAGTTGAGCATTTAACTACATTAAACGTCGCAAACGTTGGTTTCCTGCAAAAATTGGGAAAGTTTCGTTTCTTTGAAAGATTTGAAAAGATTCGTTTCCTCGACAAATTTAACCAATCGGTCCAACACTTTTTCAACTTTTTCCACCGGTCGACCCACTTTCGTGAGATGGTATTATCAACGAACCTCGGTATTATCGAAGATACTTTGAATTTGAAGAATTAATAAGTGACTCTCGACCAACGAATCAATCTATTCGTAGCAACGATTAGTGTGTACGTATAAAAAATACACGTAAAACATTTCGATAGTTTGAAGTAGTGGAAAAAATATTTTAAGTTTCTAAAAATTTGTCATCATACGGAAGAATTTTAACACGTGGCCCTGTCGTGACGTATAGTTCGAAAAACGTATAGTTCACGATCGAAAACGAATTGAATTGTATTCGTCGTAATCGGCGATTTAAAATTTCACGTAGCCCTTCAATTTGCCTCGTTCGTGTCTCAATTATTTTATATTCGCACTTGAGCGAACTTGTAAGAGTACACGCGTCGAATCTAATTATGGTTGTAATCGCAATTTGTATTCGATTCCGAATCCACTTTCACTAGACGCTCGACGATACACCGGCTAACGACATAGTAAAATCGCTTTGCAAGTCACTTTCTTCGGTTTACCTCGTTTCCAGAAGATTTCTATTATCTTTCGACGTATCGTGATTACGAAACTTCAATTTACAAACGCTTTAAAACGTTACACAGCTCTATGCTGTAACCCGATGTTCCTTCGTGAAACACCATTTAGATTCTATGCACGATTCTCGAAAGAGAACATCTTCGAAACCGTGTTTATTTCACCGGTAGAAATTCCGCGCGAATTAATCACAATTTTCAGTCAATGTAAATTTACAATTCTAAAATATTTGATAACAAAATAACCAGAGACGTGTCCGTACTCTCTTCGGTATTTCTGTAGTTTTATTCAACGATAAATATTTCAATATTTTTTCCACGTAGCCTCGAAGCTAGAAGTGCATTGTGCGTTGCATCGAAATGGACGAGTGCATAAGAGAAGACAGACAGTATGCAAATATCTGTCACCGAATAGATTACAAATCGTCTAAAGTAGATTAATCCTGATATTTCTCGTCGAGAATATATTTTCTCAACAAATAAGTATCGTTGAAAGAAACTTCTTTTATTCTCCTATCGCAAATTTTCCATTTTTCTAAAAAGATCCTATTATTTTCTATAATCGACGCGCAACTGTAATCTCGTCGCCAACGAAGAAAATTTCAACGATACTCGCAACATCGAGCGCGCAATATCTTCTTCGAAAGATACTGTACAAAATGTTTCTCGATAGCGTTCGATTACGTACCTCCGTCGAAATCAATCGAATCATCGTTCCCGATGATCAACGCGCGGCTGGCCAAACTGAGTACGTAAACGTAAAATTAAAGTTTCGCGCGATACGAGGTGGCACGAAAATACCAGGTTGAAATGTTTCTAAGCAAGACAAGTGATTCGTACGGACTGGTGGCAAAATGCACGGTATTTAAGTTGAAAGCGAGCGCGCGGAGACGCAAGGATAATAAAAAGAAAATAAACGTACCCTCTACAAATACATCCAGGCCGGACTAAAGCGCCAAGGGCGTTTCCATGAAGAGCGAAAGCCGATCTCGCACGCTTTCCGCCGGGCGAATTAGAGGAAGTAACGGGGCCACGACGCGTGAAAATTTCTTCCTGAAAACTCGCCGGTAAAACGCAGGAGGCGCGTCGTTGCACCAAATGTAGAAACCGGTTTACTCCCTCCTCTCTTACTCCCTCGCTCGCACACACTCTCTCTTTCTTTCTCTCTTTCTATCTTTCTATCTCTCTTTCTCTCTCTCTCTCTCTCTCTCTCTCTCTCTCTCTCTCTCTCTCTCTCTCTCTCTCTCTCTCTTTCTTTCTCTGGGATGCAGCAAGGTCCTCCACCTTTGCACCGTGTGTCCCTCAAACCTCTCCGTTCATTTTCGTCGCGTCTCGTCCTTCCACGGGCCGCTCTCGATATCTCGCGAAACGATACTGTTTTTTCTTCGACCGCATCCCTGCGGCGCGCGGCTTTTTCACAGCTGAAAACTTCACCCTCCGCGGTCAGACATCTTCGCTCGGCGCGACACCTCGCGTTTTATTTATTTATTCACGACTTCGTCGCGGTACTTTTCGACGAACGCGAACGCAAAACGAACCCACGGGAAGTGATAGAATATATCGGGAGTATCGCGCGCAATGCTCGCGCAGCTGGAACGTCGTTGTTAAATCTAACCTCAATTCGACGAGCAGGGTCAAGATCCGACGATACGAACATTCGGATTGTTTTTCTACTCGATGTTTCGGGCACCTTGGACATGGATGGTTCTCGTAGGTAAATGGGTGTTTGCAAACGATCTTGATTTTGTGATATTACGGCTAATGCGATCTGTGATGGACGACTTGTTCGTTTTTAAGTTCATTCGGACAGAAAATTTGTATTTTTAATTCGATTCGTAATATTTTTGGACATTGCACGTAATCTTGTAACTTTGGATTGTATACAATCTCGATGATAAGATAACTAATATACAGAACTATGTTTTGTTCAAAGTATACTATTTTGAAGAAGTCATTAAATAACAAAGCAAAGGAAACTATTCTTGAGTGTCAATTGGTAACTTTATAACATTGACATCGTTAAAAATTCGACCACGATGGAAAGCAATGTTCGTAACATTAATCGCGTTTAGGTACTTGTGAGAAAGAAAGTTTGTTTATCGGAGAGGACCAAAACAATGGCCTTGAAAACGTTACGTGATAAATAAAATGGACAAAATATGCAATCCATATATTTATCCACTTATTTTCCGGTCTCCATCGAGAAATCAAAATCTTTTATATATAATATTACTAAATTAATCAAAAACTTGGAATGTAAATTTTAAACGATAACGAAATTATAACGAAAAGACAGCTTATTTTTCAAGATTGAGCAACCAGCGTTACCAATTGAAATACTTTGTTTTCTTGAAACGGAGTCGTCTTTCGTAATAAATAACTTGACTCGACTCGCTAACCTTGTTCATTATTTACACTTCCTCTGTCCTCTTGGGAGAAAAAGAAAACGATATTATCACAGTCAACGTAACTGTTACCATTTGTTTCCGGCGAGAATCGTAAAATAATAAATGGAAAACATTAGAACGATTGCATCAACGATCTTGTGCCCCTTAGATACAAAACGGACCACGATTTTTATTCACGTATTGCACACTCGAGGGAACGCTCGATCTTTCTAGAGCGACACCTGTCTCCCACAAATGTATCTCTTTGTGACGCGAAGTTATGGCAATGGTTACGTCGTATCGTCCTACGCGATTCCGTTGGTCGAGTTGACTAGCAATTTCCGTGACGTCCCTGTTGAGATTTTCGAAGCTATTACACTCTTTGCGACTCTTTTCCCCCATTTAAACTTCTCGGTATACCCCTGAGGAGGAATAAAGTTTCTAGGAACACGCGATGAAAATTTCAAACGAACACTCAATGGATGATTATATTTAGTTACGGTTCTACGCCTGGTTTAAACACTCTCTACTACTGAATTATATTTGCAACTTTACGATCATTCTTTCTTTCTTTTTGTAATATAGAAACTTTACATCGATCTAATCGAAGAAAATATAAAATTTGCTATCGTTTGAGTCGAGTTTCATCGAATCGCTATATCGACGAATTTATTTAAACGGGTGTCGAATTTTGAAACTGAACAATAGCGTCCATTCGATAAATAAATTTCTAACAAACAAGTAACAAGGCACGTTTCTTTTCATTATTGTCTATCGAAGGCGATACGAAGTAGAATTTATTCTTTCGATCTTAAAAACAAACTTAATTTCTTCAAGGATACTAGATACAACACAGGAACTAATGGTTCATATTTTTGTTCACTTCGAAAACAACTATTCGTCTTCGAAGGGGTTAACGTATTGAAACGTTACACCAAACGGTGACGGAATAACAGTTATGTTTGCTGTTAAGATCAAAGGAACAAGTTTCTCGTTCACAGAACCAATTTAAGACTGATAGATCTGTTCTCAAACTGTTTCAAATCAGAGTTGCCGAAAGATCGAAACTATCCACCGAGTTTTCTCGACGTTACAGGTTCTATTGTTCGGAGTAGGGCTGGGACTATTCGAATACATTATAGGTAATTGATTATTCCGAATAAACTTTGAATATTTGAGAATTAGAATATCAGTATTTGAATATTCGTGTTAAAATGTTTGAATATTCGAATATCATTACTCGAATAAGTGTTTATGTATAGGATGAGGCCTACTTCAGTGCTGGTATGGAAACAAAAAAAATAGTTCACGTCAGTATGTGCTTTGTTTGATTTTGTTTCCAAGTTAGAGTCATTTTTGTACTTTAATAATTCTCAATCGCTAGACTTTAGATTTTCTGAATTTATGGCTTCTTGGAACATGAAAAACATACACAGAATATACGTACATGCGCAAAATAAATTATTAATATTATTATAATAATGAATTCACGAAGTATTGTACCTTTTGTATGTGTTTCCATAGTGATATGAACCGTAGATGCATAAAATTTGCAGTTTATTAATCATAAACTCGTTTAGTATGGCTATCGTCGTTAAAATTTTTCTATACAATAAATGTAAGCGGCTGCGATATTATTGGAATACCTACAAGTTATTCTAACTTGGAACAAGGTCGAACACGACACATGTTTATACGAACGTATTGTTTTTGTGTCCTCGATTCACCACTGAATGATGGGTTCCACGTGTTCCACAATACACCGTACATTTGCACTGTTTGAATAATGTGGATACTGGTGATGCAATCAAATATTACATCTCGCTATCAGCGTTTAGAAGATGATCAATAATCTGCGTGCATGCATATAGGGTGTCTCCCCTAAGTGACGTATCAAGTTCGACTTAATTGGATGCTTTAATATCAATATTACGAAATGGTACTCAATTTTGTACTTATATGAAAATTTGTAAACAAATGTTATTACGTAGGACACTTCTGAATTTAATACTTTTTTCTAGGGAATAACGAGTTGCATCTGAAAAATATGCGACGCAAATTGCTTCATTTTTGTTGAAACGTGCACCGGTGTCGTTAGTAATTTCGAACATATTCGGGGAGAATGATTTAAATGGAACATCCTGTATAAACGTACACAAGCATTATTGCGAAGGTACACAAACACAGCAGCTTCCCGTAACATGTGTTGCCCTAGTGTCTAGAATATTGCGTGTGACGATTCAAGCCGTTTATAGTCAAAACACGTACGTATTAGTTTCTCTTTAAATTAAAAAAGATCAATGAACTTAAGAAACTCGATTTATTCAGTTCACGTAGCACTTTTTGAACATTACGAATATCCAAATACTCGATCAGTGCATAAAATTTCATAATACATAATCGAGTATTCGAATAGTAGTGAAATTATTTCTGTCGATATTTTAATCGCTAAAGTGAATACTCAAATAACGAGGCAATTATATTCGTCGAATCTTCGAATCACCGAGAGGAATATTCGAATAGAGAAGAAATTATATTCGTCGAATTTTCGAATTACTGAGGGGAGTATTCGAATAGAGAAGAAATTATATTCGTCGAATCTTCGAATTACTGAGGGGAGTATTCGAATAGCGAGAGAATTATATTTATCGAATCTTCGAATTACTGAGACGAATATTCGAATAGCGAGAGAATTATATTCGTTGAATCCTTGAATTACTGAGAGGAATATTCGAATAGTAAGAGAATTATATTCATCGAATCTTCGAATTACTGAGAGGAGTATTCGAATAGTGAGAGAATTATATTCGTTGAATCTGTGAATTACTGAGGGGAGTATTCGAATAGCGAGAGAATTATATTCATTGAATCTTCGAATTACTGAGAGGAGTATTCGAATAGTGAGAGAATTATATTCATCGAATCTTCGAATTACTGAGGGGAATATTCGAATAGAGAAGAAATTCTATTCGTTGAATCTTCGAATTACTGAGAGGAGTATTCGAATAGCGAAAGAATTATATTCATCGAATCTCGAATTACTGAGGGGAATATTCGAATAGAGAAGAAATTATATTCGTCGAATCTTCGAATCATCGAGAAGAATATTCGAATAGACAAGAAATTCTATTCGTCGAATCTTCGAATCACCGAGAGTATTCGAACAGTGGTCAGATTATATACGCTGCATCTCGGAACCGCGAATATTCGAGTAATTATCGAATTATACTCGCTGAGTATTCGAATTCACCGTAAGTTCGAGCAATAGTTAAACAATGACATTCGATGAACAATCGAATCACCGAATGGTTCGAACAACGATCGGATTACATTCTCGGTACAGCTTTGAATCGTCGAATCGAGTATTCGAATAACGCGAAATTCGACGAATAGTTCCAGCCCTGGTTCGAAGCCACGTTACCGGCGTTCAAAACGTTTCGTTTACGAGCCGGAGCGATTACGCTCGCAAACTTTTGGCCAAGGACGCGCCGTCGAGAGGCTACTCGTACGAGATTCACGGTTTCGCGCGTCGTCTCCCGTTGTATTTTCAAAAGGGGATCGCGTTATCAAAGCATTGATCGAATTACCAAGAATCCAGGCCGGCGGAGGGTGAACGTACAATCGTGTTAGGTTGCCGATCGATCCGACCGGCGTTTCAATTTTTCCGGCAATCTTCTCGAACGCTCCGGCGCCATGACGTTTACACGAACCACTGGAAAAATCCTCGTCCAAGGATGTGTTTATCCCGATGTCCTGGTAGAGAGAACTCGATCCCGCGCACCACCGCCACTTGTTACGCGTACACTTCACCGACTGGTGTTTCGGCTCGAGTTTCGTCTCGAAGGACAACCGATTATACGCCGATTCACCTGTTCACACCCGGCCACTGACCGTACACTGTCACTGGATCACGATTTTCGACGCCAGCGAGATTCTCGTCTTCACTCGCGGCGAGATCGACGCGTCGCGACGGAGAAACAACCGAGCACGCGAACGATCGTGGACTGAAAGGCTCCTTAGACAAGCGACTCGAAGTAGCCAACCGCGTGACCGGACCGAGGACGTAAACAAAGCGTGGAAGATGATTGGCCGAGACACTACCTGACCATTCAGGTATGTCAGATCCTTCGCCGAGGCATTGCGTCTATCTCCGAGATTTCGAGAACTTTACGAGTCGCGATTCGACTCGGTTGCGGGTGTACGTTTCCTCTAGGATCGAAACTTCTCGGACATCGAATTCGATCGCTCGAGCGTACGATTCGCGAGTGATTTCCACCGAATTTTCGAGATTCGAACAACGTTGAGTTAAACTCGTATCGGATGCGAATTATCGAAAACGAAAATTTGCGAAGATGAATTTTACGATGAATTTTTAAGAGATAGATTCGAACTGAATGGAATCACGTCTGGATAATCGCGAAGCGGTCTCGAACGGGGAATTTTTCGTGAAATTGCTCGAACAGAGTCGAACTACCAGAGCTTTCAATTATCAGAGATGTAAATCGATCTCTCGATTGAATTATTCAAGAAACTACCCGAACGGAACAAACCCATCCTACGTTAGCTATCAGAGTTCCGTTCTTTTCTTTTTAAACGGATAAATTGTATTGCTCTTCGAGCGAAGTGTTCTGGGAACAACTCGAACAGATCGAGCCAAGTGTCGCGTCAATTTCAAATCTCGAGTATCGAAGACGCGGTTGAAGTCTTTTCAAATCGACTTGTACCGAATTGACCGAGTACCTTCTCTCTAAACCGATGTTGTTCAATAAAACTAATTTTGCGTCTCGCGCCCAAACATCAACCTCCAATTATCGAAACAACGAACAATCTCTTCGATTCAACTTCATCTCGAGCTTAACCAGTCGATAAATCAATCACAGTGGAAACAATCGTTTAAACGGAGAGTTGCCGAAATTTACGATAATTTTCCTATCGCGGCGATACACGCAAGCGAACGTAATATCAATTGGATGACCGTGGATCGATCCATGGAAACGTGGAATTCGAGGTATCCCTCGAGAACGCGGGAATCGATGGTACTCGAGTTTCATGGTTCTCGATTTCGCGTCACGTGGTGGGGTGTAATTAACCGGAATCCACGATACTTTTTCCGTAACGGAGTGTTTGCCGCGGCATTAAACGCTCGACCGTGCGCGCTTCCGCGTCAATTTACAACGATTCACGCGGGCGATTCGGTCGAGCGTGTCGTGTCGTCCGATGAGGAAGCCTCAGCTTCTGTTACTTTCACCTCATTGTTCGCGCGGTGGATGTCCAGTCACGTTCCTCTGGGAGCACGTTGCGAAGACGTCGAGACCTCGGGACGTACGTACACCTTCGAGCCCGTCGAGTGTCACGTGCTCGGCGGAATACTCGCGCAGCGGACGCCACGGTGACCAGCCAGCGTCGAACGATGTTTCGTCCGATCGGAGCTTCAATGATTTGCGAAGCGTTCGAACAACGTCGGTTACTGCGCGACGCTACGTTGAAATCGCGCGTAACGTGCGCACAATAGCCGAGACCACGTGAAAGGCCGCGCGTCACGAAATTCACGAGGCCCGCGCACCTTTCTTCGCCGAAGCGTTGCTCCGTTCTTGCCGCGAAAGCGGGGCCAACCGGTTTACCTGTCCACGAACCTCGCGAGTCACCTCTAAACGAGGCGCGCGATTGGTCGGGACTTGGCTCGCACCAGGACCGTATCTACCCGAACCTCGTGCTTCGTCGCGTTTCCTCGGTGAACGATTTCGGGTGCCGTCGCGAATCGGGGATGTCGAGAACGAGGCACGCGATACTACTGGCACGTTCGGGAAGTCATTTCGTTTTCCAAAATGGAGAATATGTAATTTAGTAAAATGTTTGTACAATTTAAAAAAATCACTTCACCAGGTTTTATTTTCACCGAAAGAAACGAAATGACTTAACGAAGAATCTAATATATTTCGACAATTTGCTATAGGAGAAGAATTTTTCGAACCTAGGCGCTGTTAGTAGAACGTGGATACTTGAACTTTTTCGGTGAGGAATTGGTCAGCGATAGGGAAAGTGTTGGCGGTGATTTATGTTTGGAATTTGTGTACGCGTTTTATAAATACGTGGGAAAATTAAATAAAGGAACGGAAGGAATTTACGTAACAGGTATAACGAAATATTTCCTATATTTCGAGCGTTTGGAGCGGTATCGTTAAACGCGATTAATGGTTCGAAATTTTTTACATATCCCGATGTGTAAAATTATGTTCCTTTTTACCGTCTTTTTTATATTTTTACAATATATTTTTCTGCTTCTGAAACTATTTTTCCAGGAATTAGAAATTCTCCAACGATTTCTTAACAAATGTATTGCACAGAGGAAAGGTAACCATCCGTGTCTTGTAGAGTAACAAGTATTACAGACAGTGGTGAAATTTCATTTATTAGCAACGTAATTCTTTTACGTCTACAACTTTTATAATAAATAACTTTATAACTATTTCCTTACGATTTCTTTTACTTTTTTCCCCTTTTTTCTCTTTCCCAAATTTATCCCTCTTTCCCTTTTTTTTTTCAAATACCTAATTTAATAGACTTCTAGGGTCTTTTCGTTCAGTTTCAAAATATTTAGTTACGATTATTTACGCATAAACGCTCGTATTCAATCTCATTTCTACTTAACTTTCTTATCGTATTTACTTTCTATAATTTCATTCTCATTTGTATAATTCTGTTTCGTTTCTCTTCGTATAATCACCTTTTTCACTGTCTTTTTATTTATATACATGTATTCATAATTCGTTCATATTCTTACGTACATCACACATTTTATTATACTCGTATGATTTTTCAACAGATATTGCACCTAAAAAAAGGCTCTATATAGAAAGTCGAAACGATGTTGCCACTAAGTCAACACTGTCTGTAATTCTTTTTGCTTTGGAATGTCAACACGGAAGGAACGATAACCTTCCCTATGCGCACAACATTTATCGAACGAATGACTATACTATTCGTGTTACATGTTTAACGATTTTTTACGATATTCTCGAACTTCTATCGTTCCAGTCAATTTTATCTTTTATAATTCCTGTTCAAAAAAGAAAATCTGCATCGGCTGTCGGCTTTTCTCTCTCTTTTTTTTTTTGTAAAATTGTTTCACAAAAGTCTTTTGTCCGGGAACAAAGTTAACCGAGCTTTCTGGAAACTTGTTCCGCCAAAAGTGACCCGCTGGCAAATTGAACTTTCATCTTCGCTATAATAAGTGAATTCATTAATGCGCTCAAAATAATTACAGGGTTCCACCGACCGTCTCTGTTCCAAAGCGCGATAATAGCGTGGCGTTTCCGCAATTTAACTTGGAACTACCAGCATTCCCAGTGGTCGAAAACTTTTCATCGCAAGATTGTTCCTCCAGGACATGCCTATTTGCGAGAATCGGCTTGAACTCGAGCGATCTACAAAATTAACCTATGTTCGTGAACGTCGGGAACTGAACGACCATTAACACCTACAGTGTACCTTGAACATAAAAATAAAGTTGATACAAACTGTTGATCGGCCAGTTTCTGAAGAAACTTCGATCAAGAATTCGTCGTTCACGATTAAACAATAATACGATAATTCCCTCCTTCGAGTGAATTTCGTTCGTTGATAAAAATGAAAATTTATATATTTTTCGTTATATTTTGCCAGTATATACGATACAGGGTTATCTCGATGAAAATGATCCCAATTTAGATTATTTATAATTATTTATGGAACGAATTCTGAATTTTAATATATGTAATGTGAGACTCGTTCGTTGATGAAAATGAAAATTGATATATTTTTCGTTATATCTTGCCAGTATATACGATACAAGGTTATCTCGATGAAAACGATTCTAATTTCGATTATTTATAATTATTTGTAGAACGAATTCTGAATTATAATATATGTAATGTGAGACTCGTTCGTTGATGAAAATGAAAATTGATATATTTTTCGTTATATCTTGTCAGTATATACGATACAGGGTTATCTCGATGAAAATGATCTTAATTTCGATTATTTATAATTATTTGTAGAACGAATTCTGAATTCTAATATATGTAATGTGAGACTCGTTCGTTGATGAAAATGAAAATTGATATATTTTTCGTTATAGCTTGCCAGTATATACGATACAAGGTTATCTCGATGAAAACGATTCTAATTTCGATTATTTATAATTATTTGTAGAACGAATTCTGAATTCTAATATATGTAATGTGAGACTCGTTCGTTGATGAAAATGAAAATTGATATATTTTTCGTTGTATCTTGCCAGTAGATACGATACAGGGTTATCTCGATGAAAATGATCCCAATTTAGATTATTTATAATTATTTGTAGAACGAATTCTGAATTCTAATATATGTAATGTGAATCTCTCTCTCTCTCTTTCTCTCTCTCTCTCTCTTTCTCACTCTCACTCTCTCACTGTCTCTTGGTGTATCCCATTCAATTTCCTCGGCGAACGGTTCACGCGAGGCTCGGAATAAAAATTGCTACTTACACCGCTTTCAAGAGAACTGGTGATCCTGATTTTATCACTTGAACGTGGAAATTACCATATTTCGTCTCGTGGAAAGTTTTAAGCCTTTAAGAATGAGAGCGACGCGTCGCGACGCAAGGAAGTTGAAAAATGTCATCACTTTCGTGTTTCTCTTCGACATGGGGAATGCACTAGTAATTTTACAAAATGAACCGAGATTGACTTACACCGTTCCCACTGTCTGGTTAAGAGAGAAGTACAAAGGAAAATGAAAAAAATAGTGCAGCGTTAAATGAAACCAAGGATAGGTGATTGCGCGGGAAACAGGTTAGAATAGTGTGCAATTACGTATGAAACAGAAGATGTAAATATAGAGTAAGTTGAACGCGTGATGGACCAAGTCCATTTCGAATGAACTATTTCTACTGTTTTCATTCTCACAAAGCTGGTTTACTTCGTACTGACCGTTAATTTCAATTTCATGATTCATTGTTCAGAACTTCGAATGCACCTGTAAGTTTCGTAACACGAACACCTGGCGTTACCTTTGCGAAATTTCACATATTATTAACTCCCGAAAAATAATAGTCAAACTCGTATTATTCTATCGACGTGTCTACAATACATCGATCAATTTTCATATTGTCAATTTTAAACTGTCACCATTCTGAACAAGTCGTCAGCAAAGAAGACAAATAGGACTATATTCACTCTTTCGGTGATCAAATGTGTATTGTTCAAAACAGTCGCAAACAATGTTATAGAAAATGTTTTCCTTTCGAAACTATTTCTACTCTTTCTAATTATAACACAATACGTGCCAAACGTAATATCACGAAGATGGATGCCAAAAGATTAAGTCACATTTTACAGTAAATCGTCACCAGTTTGCAAGAGGAGTTTCTTCTTCCTAAAGTTTCTCAATAGTTTCGAACGTTTCGTCTTACAAAGAAATAAGCGTTACGATAAATTCGAATATTGTAACGTGTAGGAAGAAAGTCTGTGGACAGCTCGTAAAAATCTTAGACATCCAACAGCACCGATAACATTCTCCCGGTTCTCTTTCACGACCATTTCCAGACCTTATATCAGATTCACATTTACCAGCGTATTTCAACACACTCGTCAGCATTGCTCCATTTTCGGCGCCACATGTTTTACGCTCGGTAGCATACGAAAGGACGTTCGACAGCCTAAGGGATAAATCTTCAAAGAGCAAAAGTTAAACTCGAATTTCAACCGTTTCCAATATCGCGGTGCAATCGATCAGCATCGGAGGTGGATCTATTTCTGTGAAAAGCGCTGGATCCGCGCCAAGAAAGAAAGACTTACCCAGTACTGCTCTGTGCCCCTTCACTCTCCTGCTGATGTTGGGCGAGACCAGGCTCAGTCTGTCGCTTCTGGCGCTTAACAGGGGGCTGGGACTCCTTCTTGGAGGTGGTTGATCGACGAAAAGGCCATAGCTGCTGCCTGCGTACACGGTGCTGCTGCCATCAACGGTTCCAACCCCTCCCGCGATACCCCATTCCGCGACGCTGTCAATCGAGCTGCTCCTTGGTAAGCAGGAGCTTGTTGTGCTGCAATCCCGTCTGTCAAACAACAACATCGGTGTACAGATTTTCGGCTACAGAGTGACGCGTAATTATTGGTGTAATCGTTGTAACGTCAGAACCAGGACAAGATCTTCAAGTTAAACGCTTGCTCGTGGAAAGTCAAAATTGTAACTTCATCGTACAATTATATGGTATAGGTTTTAAGAAGAATATTTGTTAGAAAGATTTTCGAAATTGTTTTAGATTATCTACGGTGATAAAATAATATTTGGTAATACAATATTGTCGAAAATTATTTTTAATAGATAAATAGGAATTGTTCGAGTTAAATGCTTGCTCGTGGAAAGTCAAAATTGTGATTTCATTGTTCGATTATGTAGTATAGGTTTTAAGAAGAATATTTATTAGAAAGATTTTCGAAATTGTTTTAGATTATCTACGGTGATAAAATAATATTTGGTAATACAATATTGTCGAAAATTATTTTTAATAGATAAATAGGAATTGTTCGAGTTAAATGCTTGCTCGTGGAAAGTCAAAATTGTAATTTCATTGTTCGATTATATAGTATAGGTTTTAAGAAGAATATTTATTAGAAAGATTTTCGAAATTGTTTTAGATTATCTACGGTGATAAAATAATACTTGGTAATACTTGGTAAGATTTTTGAAATTGTTTTAGATAGTGATACAACATTGACGAAAATGATTTTTAATAGATAAAAAGGCATTTTATTTTATTCCTAATGTTGGAATCAGTAATCTACGATTACGCTTTAGTCAAAGCAACGGTGAATTATTTATCTGTGATTACCTTTTTTGTATATTTAGTTCTTTTCTTAATTATTGTGTTGACACACTATTGTTATTTTGTTCAATATTATTGCTTGTCACTGAAGGTAACCAGAGATAAGGTCAGAAACGCTTTGAGTAAACGTTTTTCTAAATGTAGAATGAATGTTTGGGTGATAAAAAGTTGTGTACAATATCTAAACAGGAAGATAGAAATATATATCTACATAGAAGGATCAAAGTAAAATAATATAAAGTAAATGGTTTGCTTGAATTTTTTCTTGTCTTTGAGGGTAATAAAATGGAAGATGATTAATAAACGAAAACGTATTACTTTTTAATGTCTGAACGAGAAAAGTATAAACTGTGGAAACTTTCCTTCTGGTTATTCTAAAGAAAAAGATCAGAAAGATTCTTATGGTTTATAAACGGTGTATAAATTTCGAGAAAAATGTTTTGAAAACTTGGCGTACAGGGTGTTTCGTGTTTTTCCTGACAAATTGCGAGGACTTAATCTATAAACAAAAGTAAGAAAAAAATATTATATAAAATTCGAGAATAAAAGCTTCGTTACAAAGTTGTAAACAAATATTGTTCGCATGAATTACGTAACAGTATATTTTTTCATCACAGCACACAGAAGGTCGATCGTGTTTGTCTAGTTCGCATAGTTACATGTTTTCCTAACATCTGATAACAATTCCGTGTCGTTGACAGTCAGTATATTAAAAAATGATTGCTCAGTATTTTTAATTCCTCTTTTTTATTACCAATTGATGGTAACGGTATTAGAATAAGTAAGGATAACCAAACCGGATAAATATAGTCGATCTTTTGTGTGCTGTGATGGAAAATGTGTTATTAGATACTTCGTGCGTAAATTATTTGTTTAGAACTCTGTAACAAAGCGTTTATTGTCAAACTTTATGTAACATTTTTTTTCTTACTTTCGCTCCATAAATTCCTCCCAGTTTGTCACGAAAAACACGCGACACCCTATACAGAGTTCAATTTAAAGTCCAATAACAATTTCAAGTGACACTATAATCGTACCAGCATAATACCTTCAGGATTAAAATTTTTAAGAGAGTATTTTTCAAAAATCGATTGTCTTCTACTTCAGTACTAGATGAAATTTTTATACACAGAAAAAAAATACAGGACATGCAACAGTATCGTTGTGTCATTTGATCCTTTGATTTGACAACACGAAGCTCCCATGATTGCAGTTCGTTGAAACGATTAACTTCGTTTACGTAACGCCTATATCTACACGATCCAGAATCGTCTATTGATCGGTGTACCGCCTTATTTCAGAAATACATAATAAAAATGCGTATCGATATTATTAAAAAAAGAACTCTGTAGAAACTTTCGATTAAATCGATGCAAATAAATGCACGGTATTAAAAATATAACGCAAAGAAACTTGGATAGGTGGCAATGAAAACTTTTACGAAATCTGGTTGGAAGACATCGTGTTAATTTTAACGCATTTCTTTGTTCGACTACGTTTAAGAACTTCGGTTCAAAAATGTCCCGAATGTACAGAACTCGTGTTCTTTTAAACTTTACAAGACAACGAGAGGATTAAGGGAATGCAGGAGCATCCAGCTGCATCTATTGCAATATCGTAACTTTAATTACAGGAAAACGGTGTATTACGAAAATGTAACAGTTCGAAAAAGTTCCGAGAATCGTACCAGGACTTATCGAGGTTAAACCGATCGTGCTCGATACCGTAATCCTTCTAACCACACGATTACGTAACGGAATGCATAACAAAATTGAAACGAAACTCCGTCCATAATTAAATATAACACATAGAAACGGTAACCACGAACCACTTGATATTAAACTTCCGTTTATTAAATTAATGAAACTGTTCCACACGGACTTATCGGTTGTATAATTCGTAGGATATCGAGGAAACCAATATATTAAATTCGCGAAGTTTCCTGGCCGTATCGAGACCATAAATCTTCACCCCTCTCGTTTCAGACTCACCCTTGATTCTGACCTTTGGCACACGCTATTAGGTCGTTGTTACAACAATTCCGTTTTCGTGCTTTCGGAGTGTAATCGTGTTTATTCGTAACAGTAACGACGCGATGCTACTAACCCCTTGCAAATGGTAAACAATTTTCAACCTTCTCTTTTTTCACGACTCCTTGGAAATTCATTCGCTACCAGTTTAACGCTATCTGTTTAGATTGATATCGATCATTCGTGCGATGCTAACCGTTGGAATATGAAACACGTTTTTGTTACATGGGCTATCAAAGGATAGGGATACTTTACATGTACCTAATAAAAACCTACAACGTTGAAAAATAATTCGATAAAAATTTTGGTTCGAATGTAAGAATGAATTACTCTTAAAATTAAAATGATCTATTGTGTAACAGTTTTACGAGTAATTTTCACTCGTGCACCTCTCTGTATTAATATTTCAACTCTTTTCAAATTTCTACGATAGAATATTTATCTTCTTGTATAAAGAGGTACTTTTGCACGATATTCAATTTTGCCAGCACTTTTAAGTAATCATTTTAGCGTAGAGCATAATACGAGCGTAAAATAGTAATCTTGGTTGGGTCTTTTAATTTTGTTTTCAACCTGGTTCTTCTTTTACGCTTCGTTAAGATACATTAGGTTCAAAAATTTGAAAACTTTAAAGCAGTGTACCGAAGCAACCACGAGCGATCTCGTGGTTCAAAGTGCAGGATACTCAGGACTCTGGCTTGCATAATTTATCCAAAGAGCAAGAGTAACTAATTACCCAAGTAATGTTTAACTTTTAAGGATACTGGCACATACGTTCAGTTTGGAAATTGTTTTAATTATTGTTACGTGACTGAGATAGATCTGTTACAGTTATAGGTTGCATCTGGGTAAAGTTTCAATTATTGAATTATCCGAGACGTAAACTGTCTCTCCGAGGTGAATTTTTCTAAATCAACTTAATTAATGTAGATTGAGATAGGTCTCTGTTGTCTCTTCGTATACGTTTAGATTTCAGGTTACTTTAATCATTATACGATGAAAGTAACCGTTAAAAATATGAAGAAATATTTATAATTATGTTTCTTGGCGATACAATACAGCAGAGCTTTTTATTTATTTCGAGTAAAGTAAAATTCGTCCCTGAAGAAGGTAAATATAGAAACCATTTAAAAAGACATCGAAGAATATACGAGTTCTAAGAACGTCTTTCATAAAATGTATATAAAACATTTATAGATGGGAAACTGTTGTAAAATATAGTACAAGAATATAGGTACAAGGCAGTCGGTATTCGGTTTATTAGAAAACCTTCCGTGTTGCATAAATTATCAACTATAGTTGGTATTACAGACTAATCTTTCTGTGTAATTTAAAGTGCAACTTTTAGTAAATGTTTTATTTCTGAAATTTTACTCGAAAAGTCTGTCATTTTTCAACAAGTTTCAATATTTCTTTTATATTCGAGGTTTCGGTAATACAATATCAATTACAATCAAATAATTTTTTCCTTTGATGTATCTAACGATCAATTAAATCGTGCCAAAACAACGAAACTATTATTTTCGGAGATTTCTACCTGCCACGAAATTATCGACACAAAAAAGATTGCACAACCATTTGACTCGTACACGAATATGCTCGCAAAGTTTAATATTCATAGCTTCGGTCATTCCCTTGAAAAAATTCTCGAATACCTTTAATCTGCACAACTGGAGGCAAGAATGTTACTCGCTGTAAACTGGAGTCGTGCAACGTTCATTGTACAAAACTCGAGATTTTCGATCGCCTATTTCCGTATCGACGAAAGGATATAAAATGGCCGTTAATATTCCGTAAAGGGATGCTCTATAGGCAAACGATACCATTATCAACGTACGGGGGCCATTCCCCGTGTTGCAATCCAATATTTTTCCATTCAGGGAACTCTCGTCTCATGCAAATACCAATGTTTCTTATCCTCCGAGTGAACAACTTTCGTTTGCCTCTTTTATTCGTCCCTAGGCGCAACGGGGAAACGAGGAACGGTGAGTAATGTTAATAATTTAAGGAAACTGATTTGAATCCCCAGCCTTGGCAAATTACCTCTCAACAGTGTTACCGTTGTTCCTGTTCACGTTTTTCCCCCGAGGGATCGCTTCTCAGAGACGGAAGCGAGTCTTTAGAAGTCACAGTCACAATCCCACGTTTTCGCGGAACGTGGATTTAGCTGCTCCTGAAATACCTCTGCCACGAAAATAGAAAATGGACGGCGTCAAAAGAGTGTGCGCGGAATGTTTGCGAGTCCGTGTTCGCGGAAAGCTTGTAAATATCTGATAAAATTTATCTTATCCTCGTAAATTTTCTAAACTCCGCGTCGTTAAAACGTTGATCCTTCGAACGGGGATCTGATTTCGAACGAAATGAATACGTCAAAGGGAATAAAATACACCGGTTGTTCAAAATCGAGATGTGCCTCGGTGTAACGAAATTTCGTTAAATAATTTACAGTGTTATTTATTAATTGTATCGAACTCGATATTGTTCAATTACGATACTGTGCGTATTAATTTATTCAATTGAAGAGGCGTATACCGATTTCGATCGTTGTAACGTAATAGCAGATTGGTGTGTAGAAACTCTAGTAGTATTTTTGTTTAATATTGTTAATGGGCGCAACAAAATCGGAGTTACCGCTTAATGAAAGTGTTACCGATGGTACAATCTCGTGGTTGGTTTCGTATTATGGTAATAACGATAGCGATTGTAATGTATCTTTATTGCAAAATTAATGTACAGAAATGAAACGAGTATACGTTACGATGGAAAAGTGAGTGCACCTATACTCCTCGATAATTAGATTCACTGTAATCGATTTGTCGAGTCACTACCTCGAACGAAACATTGTACAGAATCGAAGATTAGTGTTTCGAAAATTCAAATCGTGCTACAAAAGAGCGCCAACTTTTAATATTAGTCTTCTCCACGATGAACGAAAGAAAGATTAAAAGGAAGCTTTGAACAGCTCGCGACAACTGGCGCTAATTAATTCGGATGCTTTTGGCCTCGTAGAGGCACCAGAGAACATTCTATTTTCAATCTTGGCGAACAAAAAAAAAAAAAAAAAGAAAGAAATGAAAAAAAAAAACCGACCACCTTTGCATACGATAGTCGACCAGATTGGGCTTTCAGATTACACATCGCTACTCTCCCACGACTCGCTTCATTCCGATTTTCGGGTTATCAAAGTCCCAGGAAGGGACTAACTGCAGTGATTAACACGTTGTCTCTTTGTGGACCTCGAGTTTTCATTTCACTTTGTCAAGTTTTTCCCTCGCGACTAATGACGAAGCACGGATACTTTTTATTCCGTTCATCGGCAACACTCGTGCAACGAATTTTAATTAAATATTTGTCGTACGGTTGTAAACGTATGATTTAACCGTGGATCGACTGACAGTTACACAACTTTTCCAACAGGACCGACCATTTAAATGATACATCAAGGTGAAGGAGATCGGAGACGCGACAACCGTGCTCTGATTCGTGTCTATTTTTTTGCTAGAGAAATCGAGTGAAAAGCACGTCACTCGACGAGGGAAAATCAGAGAATTGCAGGAAAATTACAGAATCCGGAGCCACTAAGCCTTGAAATTAATGTATTTTTCTCTAACTACATGGATCCTTTCCAGACCTCGCTCCAGTAGTCGCGGAGCTTCCACGCATCCACAATTACCTCGATTCAAATTACGCGGCAGCGGCATGAAATTACCCAGTCGGTGGCATTTCGAAATTCGCGAGTTTACTTAATTCTCGTTACCGTGCGGAAAAACACCAATCGTTCGCCAACCTTCTCGAACACATGCAGTGAATACGTTAAACGACTTGCTCGTTACAAAAAAAGAAACACATAGAGAGAAAAAGAGAGAGAGAGTCACTGTGTTGATCCACAGCAAATACTGTTCACGGGTTAATCTATATATTTTTTCATTGCTCTTTTGCCTCGTCGACAGAAGCATCCTTCGAAAATTAACTTCACTACAGGTTCTAAAAGCAAACATGATTGGCCCCTTTCATAGTCGGGCTGCTTAAAAGTCAAATCGATCATTTCATGAAAAACAGGTAAAGAATAACGTTACATGGATTGCTTCGACTTTGTTGTTTAAAATACGAGACATTTACAAGGATTTGATTGGTTTGATTTTTGAAAAATTAGAAACTGCAATGTTAATGATCCTGAATTCTTTTGAGCCTCTTCAGGAAATTTTATAGATATAATACAAAACATAAAGTAATATAATATATATACTTGGGATATTAAAATTATTCCATTATATCATATCATGTATTAAATTATTATCGCGTTTATATTGTAAAACCTCTTGAAGAGATTCATATACTGGTTAAGACACTTGTCAAAACGTTGATAACGATGTAAATTAATTTTCTATAATTAAGAGTTTCTCCTATTGGCGATTTTATCCATCGATACATACGCAAGTGAAAAGAAACATTTTCTTTTTAAACATACGTTTCGAAAACTCTTACGTATCGTTAACGTATCTGTTTCGTTTGAATTGAAATCACGGTTTGAATTGTAAAGTTATTTCTCATTGTTATGTTCCTGTTAATATGTGTTTTGACATAGCTTCGATGCGTTCCGTTGTGCATCGTAGTTCCAGGAAAACGTGTGAACTATAAATAATTTTTAACGCCAACCAAGGGGAGATAATTGCTTCTCCTCTTGGCAGGGGGATAAGGTTTCAGAGTTGATGGCCAAGGAAAGGTCAGATACACGAGAAGATAACGGTAACCGTGGTAAAAAAACCACCTACTCAGCCAAGCTTAATTCGACTATACTTTTCCTTCCTATTGGTCGACGTTGTTTCGAGATTAAATCATCTGTTCCTTCGCGAATCGAACAGGATTTGTATGTTAGAAGAAATAATTAGAAAATAACGAATAATTATCAGGAACTTTTCTAATCGTTTCTCTGTTCACCGAAGTAAAGAATTTACGCTTTTCGAAAAATTCGTATCAATTTTTAACCGATTGAATTGAACAACCTTTCTCGATCTGTTGGCAACGTAGGTGTACACGGTATTTAAAGATCAATAATTTTGCGGCGTGTAAAATATATTTGCACGTGTACCGGATACACGTATGTACATACGCGTGAAACTATGAAACGATTTCTCTCGTTATATTTTTTTACCCTGGATTTACAAATTGTTTGGAACTACTGGATCGGTTAACGAAACTCGATTGAGAATAGTTGAAATTTTGAATGCGAAGAGATTAAAATACTCTGGTCTATTTTATGAAAGAAATTCCTTTAAACGGAATGTTGTGCAAACTATTTCTTAAGATCGTGCAGTAGTCCCTAATAGTTTTACAATATTGGAAATCTGTTGGGCGATCGTTAACTAAGGAGTATTTGTATTTAACGAGAACTTCTTCGAAATCAGATTGTCTGAGAATGAAATACGAAGTAGTGCATCTGAAAGGGCAAACACGGACAGAAAGACGAACTGGAAGTAGTATAGGTCGTTCGCAGCCAGACACGGATAAAGTGGTCAGACACGATTACAGGAATACGAAGAATGGTTTTGGCTCAATCACATTACAGCAAACCGTGATATTTTCACTATACCATTACTTTTATATTAAAATTCAAACCTGGCTTTTAAACAAGTATCACTATTACGATACTTATTTCTTCCTCGTTCATAATTCAATATTTACAGTATTGCTAATACATTTTAACTTCAGATCAATTTACTATTATTCGTTTTCGAAGATGATTGAAAATAAAAACTAATAAAAACTTCCTTCTATTCGCTAAGTAAATAATCACTGTATTGTATAATCTTTTTCTATTTACCAATAAACGTTATTACAATGTTTAGAAAGTATAATTTGTGGGTAATAAAACGTTTGTTCAACACCCTCAGGGCTTCGTAAATAAAATCTTGCTAAACGATGTCTCTAAGAAACTTAATTACGAATGTTTCCACGCAATTTTAATGGTTAACTTTCGTTTTGCTTCATTGAAAATAATTCAAAAAGTAAACGTACACGTGGCAGTAATCTTAAACAGGTTAATTACCACATATTTTCTCCTCGCGTACGTTTTCGCGAAAGTGCATCGATAAAAGTTGTAAATCCCGACAATTGTGATTTGCATTCGTGTTGTGCAAATTGCCTTTACACTTGCCGATTCGTTTCACGGAACTAGGTGCACTCGGTAATAAATTTTTTCAGCGATAGATCTCGTCATTTGCATTTTCGTATATCACTGTACTGAAACTCTACGATTCCTCTTGTCATTTTCCTATCACAGAAAAATTGGCACAATCGGCAACAAATCGTTTGAAACACGTCGTTATCGACGATCTGGTTCATGTTGTCTATTACATTAATTTGTAATACAAACAATGTGCGTCTGTCGTCACACGTTACCATAGTATTTCAAACAAGATGAAATTCAATATTTACACTCCGACAAGCGGATGCTTTACCAGGTTCTTTGTTTACCCTTTATAGTTTGCGTTTCCTTATACACATATAACTTAATATAAATATACAACGCACGTGGTTGACCTTTATCAAGGGTCATAATCACGATGCAAGATCGAAAAATATTTGTTTAAAAATAGTTCCCCAAAGTGTACAACTACACTTTGAACACGTTTGTGTTATTCCCCTCTACGAAGAATGATTCTCAGTACGTCGATATATTAAAGCGGAACAATAACGATCGAGCAATTTGTTTCCACACTCGGAGAAATTTCAAAGACGATTAAAAATGTTGTCAAGAAACAACCGAGCTGTTGAACTCCTTAACATCGAGAATTTCACTGCGAACGAGGCGTGTCGAATCGAGGGTGTCTTTCACTCGAATCTAAGCCCGAAATACCGAAAAGCTCGTAAACGGCGCCATCGCGGGCAAAGTACACTTCCGTCTAGAAAACGGCAATATTTTTGGGCTCGATGTAATATCCGATGGCGCAGTCTTTCGCTCGAACTCGTGTCTCCGTTCGTTGAAACCGGGTCGCATCCATTTGCAAATTGAACTCCTACATCCCACGAATCGTTTCGCGCGGATAAGGTACACACACACTCGTCCACACGACGTTCGCTGAGCCCCCTGTCCCTATATATATCCGCTGTGCAACCTCAATGTTTTCCCGCCGGCTGTCACGCAATAGATCTTTGTTCCCGTTTCAACGCCGCTCTCTGACGCGATGGATGTACGGATTTTAAAATAATGCCCATCGATCGTCGACAACGTTGCGTATTTCTTCTCTGTCGACGGATAATGTCAATTTTTAGCGGAAGGTGGCGCCGGAAATTTTCGAAGATCTTTCAATTCGTCCAAGTAACGACCGTACTCACTGTTGGTGGACGATCCCGAGCAGATACGTCAAAAGATCTAACAAGGAACGGAGCATCCTCTTTCCGCGAGTTTTACGAAACATTGCAGAGGTTTGTGGTGCACTCGAAAATAAGGGGCGCGTATGTTTTCTTAGAGACGGTAACTCAAGTTTATGGCTCGGAACTACCCTTTAAAGAGTCAACCCTTTGATGTTATCTTTCGGATCATTGTACCTACAGGGATGCTTTTACGATAAATTCTGCACGGTTTTCGAGAGGAAATGAGACGGTGTGAAAACATTTTTCGTTGTTGCAGTACTCGTCCGTTGTATAGTTCGTTTATCTCGGTTTTTGTCAAGAAAAATATGGTTCGATTCTTGGAAATGAACGAGTAAAATAATCTTGGAAAAATCTGTCTAATTTTAAGTATCGAAACTGGTGTATAGATTGGTTATATCGTTGTATAAAACTTTGTAACTTTGTTCGGGTTTGACGTTAATAGCGCGTAGCTGGTGTATTTTTTTTAATTATTAACACGTTGTCTGCCAAGCGTACTTCGTAAAAGTTTCCCTCGGCATCGTTCCAAGTTTTTTCGTAATTTATAGTACTTTTAGCCCAATTCCTTTATTTCGACCAAACGTTTCCGCAGAGGTCACACTTCCAAACATCCATTGGCCTTTTGGATAGTATTACACGTATTTCAATGTCACGTATTTAAAAATGTGAACCGAGTAATCGAAACATTAACGTCTCACGTGTACACACAACGTGGTAATCTCCATGCTAAACAAGAATCGGTCCATCGAGTGCTTTATTCGAACGATCAGCTTTTGGTGAACGCAAGAATGTTTTGGAGATCATTTAAAGATCGAAACACTGTTCGATCCACTTTATTTCAACTGCAGTAACTACGACAAACCATAGTAATGCACCGAAGCTTATCCAAGAACCAATGAATACATCAATACCCATACATCGTTTAATGTCTTTCTTTTTTATCAATTGTAATACTACACCAGTGAAACCTCTCAATTAATAAAACGACCCTCGAGTCTCAAAGAGGATAACTTCGAAGCAAGAATTCCCACGATAAACGACCCAGCCTGTTATCGTCTTCGTTGAAAGACAATTGTTCCTCCATTGTTGGTCTCTCATTAATTTCTTACGCGTTCGAATGAACTGGATAACCAGTTCCCTTCGAGTGTGTTTTCGAACGAGCCGTTATTGTTTCCTTTGAATTGAAAATGCGATATCCGATGAAACGATCACGTGATCAATTTTTAATAACTACTTGGAAACGCGTACGATCCGGTACCTTGGACTCGTCGTCTATCGGCGTTGTTGGCTCGTTTTTGGGTAATGGACTGCTTCTATCAGCCATTGGGCATTCGATGAATACTCGTCCCTGATTAAAGTGCCACATTGTTCGGAAAATACACCCGTCAATTAGGTGTTATCGGTTGATTACGTAGGAACCGCAACGCGAGTCGGTTCTCCGGTACCGAACCGCAACGTGTTAAGAGACTGACGGTCACCGATTCCGTGACATACCTCTCCCAGGAGAGCCTTCGTGGAATTTCATCGCTCGGAGTGAAGCTCGGCCTCTGGTTCAAGAGCCTCGCTAGTCTGGTCAAAGGTTGAGAACTGCCGATGCTGGAGGTACTCAGTCTGCCGCTTCTCGTCGAGTGTTCCTTCGAGGATTCTCTGCTTGCAGGCCCGGAGTCCGAGACGCGACGTTCTTGAAAGAAAACCAAGACAAAATAAATCCGAGGGGGAAAAAAAACAAACTCGAAAATGGAGACTCCGAGGATAAACGTTCGATTCCGTGATCCAATAGCCACGTGGCCTGTAGACAGCTCATCGGAATCACTGCTTCGGAAATTCCCGAACCACTCGACGATCTTAACAGCAGGTTGTTTGATAAGTATTGTCGTTTTTTACGTTGTGAATGGGGGAAAAGAAACAGTGGTAGCGTTTTTAGAAAAATGATTCGAAAAGAAACTAATAGCTCAGTTTCTTATCGAACGACGAAACTTATTGTCGTTTTATACATTGTGAATGAAAAAAAATACTAATTAAGTATATTTTCTATGGAAGAGCTACTTAATCGTGATCGAAGATTTGCGATGCAATTTCTCTGCCGATTCAACGTACTAGGTTGTTGAAAGGTACGGTAAGTTTTGTCGTTTTTTTTCATTGTAAAAGAATACTACGACACTTCGACTTTAAAGAACTGTAAATATACGAACGAGATCTATATGAAACTTTACAGATGTTCGTCAAACAGTGGTACCGTTTTTAGAAAAATGAAACGACGAACCTAATGGCTTCCTTTCTTATCGAACGACAAAATTTATCGAGTAACTTATTATTAGAATCGGTTCGAGCATTGACTAGTCTTGAATCTTGAAATTATCTGTGCAGTTTAGTAATGTTTTACATGTATCGTAGAGAGAAAGAAAGACCAATCTTTGATTTGAGGAGAATACGCACAGTGGAGAGTAATTTTTGCTTAGCTATGAATCTCAGAAAAGTTACAGATAAAAATATCTGATCCAATAGGAATCCATGGGAAATTGCACTGTGTACACGGTGTACTGTATATATAGTGAATCTCCAGACATATTAAAGCAAACATCGTAAAAAAGATACAAGAGTCCACGATAAAAGAAGAAATATTAAACACTACCTCAACTATCGAAAAATTCAAATATTTGATACTTCATACTTTCAAGACTTCGTAGACTTTTGAAAATATCCGGGTTTGAATAATATTCGACGTATAGTTCCAGTTTGAAAGGGGATACAACGTTTCGATCGAATTACACGATCTTGGAAAAAATCGATCTCGTGGAAAATTATTATTCCGTCGAGAAATATGCAAAACTTGTAAAATTAATCGAGACGTCCAAGCTGTTACTCTATCCAAACAAGACGTTTAGGTATTTCAGTGGCTCCTGTGCGTAATTTTCTAACGAATTTAAAAAAATCGCTCAAAAATTGAAAGGTGAAACGAGTATCGGTCTTTTTAAATAAAGTATGTATAGAAAAATCCTGGCAGATGAAATCTAATCCTGTTCGGTGCCGAGTCTTCGAAAGGGTAAACTTTTCTTAGCTTTCCATCGTTTCACAATATTCCCCGTGTCGTTTTCTTTCCTGGATCGGATATTTAACGAGGAAGATCCGCGTTTATACAACGAGCATAGTCTCGAGGATAAGATCTCGAGTCGATTCGTCGACTTACCGGATAAAACCTCCGATATCTTACCTAGCGTGTCATCCGTAAAAGATATCCTCGGTGTGAGCAGCTTGGGGCAATGGGAAGTTGTACTCCCACGTTTTCCGGAAGCTGCACTCTCTGCGGGGGATGGAACGGATAAACCCGTTGATGCTACTGTAACCATCCAGAGAATATCATGTATTAGAAACAGCGTTATATACGAAATAAATAATTGGATTCGACGAAAAGGGTTTTCGTTTTTTTTTTTTTTTTTAATCGATCACATTTATCGAGCATTGCTCCATTACGTTCTGTTTCGACTGTTTACCTCGAGTACGTACAACCGAATCCCTTTAAACGAACAGAGACGAATATTTTAAATAATATATATGATATTTCTCAATAATATTTTTCGACACTTCATCTTAATATTATTTTAATCGGAGAGGATACATAATATGTGACGATTCATAAATATATTGATTAAAATATTTACGCTATACATATTTTGAGAAATAAAAGGAGATCGTAAAGCACAAAAAATTGTGCTTTAATTGTGCAACGAATAAAATGTTCTTAAATTTTTTCATCAGGGAAAGTAGAGATTCATTCAACTTGGTCATATGAAATTTATTCTTATTTAAGATTTATTTACTGTACTTCAGAATGTTTTACGAACAATGAATATTAAAAAAAAAAATACTGGAGCTAACCATCGTTCCCCATGGTTACATTTCAAAACTTCTCTATTTTTGATCAAGTATGTAGATCATGAAAAATGACTGTCAATAGTATCCTTTTGTTCCAAAGTTTAGAAACTATTTACTTCAATTTATACATTATTTCGAACCGTTCTATCCGAATGATCGTAATCGAATTTGTTCCTCGTTGGTAATATTATTCATTAACAAGACCACGATCGTACACGTCGTCTAGTACATCGTATTTTCTTGATCGAGAATTAACTTCATCGCTTACGTAACAAGTATACCACCTTATTACTTAAAGGTTAGTTACGAGGAGTAACGTTAGAAGTATTTTAAAAGATTTAGAAGTATTATCGTAAAAAATCGCCGAAGAATTGAAAAGCTGAAGGAATAAATTAATTAACTCACCATTGTAGCGAGCATCGATCTGTGCCTGAAGGATACTCAAACCAGGTGCAACTATAGCTGGTAGAGTCCTGGAACGTAAAAGGGGTGCAGGACGTCCACCAGGACCTCGTGTTGATCTTGGTTCTGACTTGCATTCTACTACGGGGATACTGAAACAAGAAGCATTGAAAATTTATAAATATAGCTCCTTTAATATTCATCGGTAAACATTCAACGTTTAGTCACTCGCAGGACTATGAGATACTAAATTACTTCTCAAATATAATCCATACGTCAATCAAATATACGACTGTTTACATTTGTATAAAATATATTCCTTATTATTTGTATTAATATTGTATATATTTTCAAAAAATAAATTCTTCTCTTCCGAATGCTACAATTAAATACGAAGATCGAAGTGTAATATGCGATTGTTCGTTTCTCGAAGAACAAAATTATAAAAAGTTCGATAATTTCCATTTTCAGGTGACAATATTGCAAGTAATGGTTCGTTTGAAGACGGGGTCGGTGATAATTTTTACCTCGAATTATACTCGCGTAACGTAAACATAAGCAATGAGGATAAGTACGTTATATGAACACCTACAAGCATCAGTTTAAATAATCAAAAAATATTTTCCTTTTTTACATTTTCGTCTGTGTCTTTATTCGTTAGATTATTAATTTCCCTTATTGTATGAATTTCAATTTTCCTCTATTATTTAAATTTTTGTTTGCGGTACTATTGCGAAGATATTAGAATTTATAGAGAATATTCCCTGTCATAAACTGTCTGGAGAAGAAAGATCAGTGACAACGACCCTAGGTGACCCTTCGAACGAACGAACCACTGTCACGAGATCGGGAATACGGGATCCTGTCTACCTAGCAGGAAATTCATCTACTCTTCGAGCACTCTGTCTCCTGAGCAAAGCAACGACTTCCTTTTATCTTCCTCCAATAATTACAGCGGTGTGTAAAGAAGCAAAAGACATCGGTGTGTAGAAAAACCAGAATTCTTCGTCCTTTTTCACTGGACGTAGTTCCACCGAGAACATCCGTTTAGTTTCGAGGTAAAAAGAACGATTAGATTGCATTTTCGTAAAATTTCCAGAACAAGAATCGTAAAACGTCGTAATAAAATTCGAAACATCGACAAAGTTACACAATTTGAAATTGTTTTCGTACACTTTGAAATGATAAATGAAACTTTGGAGTCGTTTTTTCAAACAATATTTTTCAAACTCGTCGATGTAATATCTCGAGCACGAATGATTTCACGGACTGAAAATGGTTAATCCACAGAACGAATGTCCCTCTGTCATTCTTGCGAAAACAAATTTATTTTACACGTCATGTGTAAAATCGATGTATAACTTCAACAAGATCGATCGTTTATACGCGAACAAATTCCCGTGGTTTGTTGCAACGTAAACAAATGTATAAACAAAAATTGAAACCGATGTGCCCAATATTTTTTTTCCCTAAAATAAAACAACTTCCAATCACGATGCTTTCGTATTTTTTTTTCCCTCCAAAACAGTACCATATTTTTTCTTAAAAATACTACAAACGTTTAATCTGGACAAACGACATTAAATTAGTTTCTTTTTTCCCTCTAGGTAAGAAACGAATTCGTATGCACAAGCAGAGCTTCGACGAACGAGCTGTTTCTCTTGAAAAACACATGGTTCCTCACTGATATTCCCTCGCTTTAGGGACGAGCTCTCGCAGGTATTATAAATAAAAGCCGCCCTAAAAACTGGGCAACAAGAGAAGAACGGTTCCATCTCCAATACAATTTTCGCGAGCATTGAAAGAACACCCCTTTATGTGTTTTAAAGCCTGTTCTTTCGACCAGAGGTTACCCTTGGAATATTTTATTCACACATTTACGGAAACAAACTGTGCCTGAAAATGATCGTTCCTTTCAAAGAAGTTACTTATCGACTTTGCGGAGATCAACCCTTTGTATAAATTTTCAATGAAACGACGCATTTCGTTCGTAAGGAACCTTTCCTCTCCTTTCAAGTTTCTTCACATTGGGAAACCAGAAGACTTACGCAAAATCCGTAGCACGTGTAAGCTCGTTCGCATAATTCATCTTTCCAACCGTGGAAATCAACTGTCGTATGAAATATTCATTTTTTCACGATGGCTCGGAGAGCAATTAGATATAAAAATACGCGTTAAATCGCGAATAAATTATACGGTGAAATTCACTGTACAATCTAAACGGAGGTGATTCATCGTGCGAAAATGAATCGAAAATCTGTCATCGTGCTCGAGATAATCGAGTTTGAACATTCTTGGGGTATGCGCATAATTCGATACGACTTGGCCGGCGTGTCTGATCATCGCTCACTCGTTCTACTTGCGCCGATGTTCGTAAACATTCGTACAATGGTTGCTCGATCTATTAAATACCAGTAGCGACGATGATCAACACGGACAGACAATAGCAGAGAAGAATACCTAGATTTATCGTGGGACAAAAATCGTGATCGATCAATAAAGATTGATAGTGTAAAAATGAATCGAAAAGAATGAAAATTTTTCTTCTCTTTTCGAGAAGAATTTAACAATTCTTCGGTATGGAAGTGAACGAGTACTTTTCTATAAATTTATCAATTTTATTTCAATCCAGCTTAGCACGCTTTTTTTTTTACATTTTTACGATTTGTAATATCGTCCCGACATTTTGCTATCTGCTTTGTGATTGTTTCTCTTTCCAAACAACACGTTTGAAATTTTTCTTTCGACGTTGTGCAATTGAACACGACACGGCCAACACGACTGACTGTATTACTTCTTCTTTTTATTGTTTTAGTAAACATTACCGGTGACACAAAGTTATCTGTACGCTACCACGTTCTAATTAATTAGAACAAGTAAAAGAACTGTGAAAATTAACAGAAGTCAACGTCAGTAGAAGTAAAGAAGATAAATCAGAAGCGTTCAGCAAGAATCAAAAGTACGCGTGTCCCAAGAAATGTTCAAATTCAATTTTCTCAAAACCGAGGTTCGCTATGAAAAAATGTTATCTCGCGTTTTCGATGGATATTTTCGCGTAGAAACATTCCCTGTCCGTTACCACCGCTATTTTGTTGCGACTTGTATAAAAAACATTCCGCGAAGAAATTGAACAGTTTGCGAAACGAATGGAAGATCCATCTAAGAAACGAGCTAAGGAAACGTATCGACTAAAATGTCGCTTCCGCGAACATGGGAAATTGACGTGAAAGAGAAACGTACGGTATACTCTTCCTTGGCTCTGATGATTCCGCGAAAACGAAAACGATCGAAGAAACGTACGGTTTCTTTGAAAACTGGCGAATAGATAGATGTAACTATGTTATAGCTGTCTGTTCAGACAACTGTAACATACAAACGTATATACGTATAAACTATAGGCTGTAACATGTCTATATAACGTATAGATAATTAATAAATAAATAACGTATAGACCTAACACTTGGTCGTTTGAAAAACATTTTAAAGAAGACCTACGAACATTTTGTGGGTTGTATCGATTCGAAAATCTTGCTGGAGAATTAAAATTGCACCCGGTACGACGATCATCTGTTTCACGGAAGAATTGATCGAATAGTGTACGGATACGTGACACTCGTGGTTAACTTGGAATTGTTCAAGGGATGGAAAATTCGTCTCACGAAGCCTGGTCTTTCGAACTTCACCGACGCTTCTCGAAAGCTCTTGGATTCTCTCAAAGGAATGTGTTTTCGATGGTTGGAGTTAGTTCTGAGAGCACCGAGATCACGATTCATCGTATAATCGCGTTTCGAACTTTTAAACAACGATGTAAAGAACAGAATAAACAGGTATTATTCGAGCGATTGTCTATTGTTACGAATCTATGAATAATTTTGATCCTGTGCTCTGGGCATCTTCAGAATTTAAACGTATCGTACAAGCACGAGAATCTCAAAACGTATAAACATTGTAATATATTTATATTATAAAAGTATATGTGTTCCGTAGATAAATAGGAAAAAGAAGAGTTACATGGAATAACTATTTGGAAAAAAATAGGTATTGAAATAAATATTCAGAAGTACTCGATTGATGTTTGTATGTACGATTGATAAAAGGGTACGAATGTAATTATTATTTTTAAGGAGTTAATAATATACTAATATACATAATTATTTGTGACAAAAGTATATGTGAGTTTAAAAATATTACTATATTTTTGAAGCAGCGGTGTATATAAAGCATCTATTGGGAAACAATGTTCCGGAAGAGCTCTGTTATTAATTTAATCTTTCATGGCAAGGTGTTATAAATATATATTGCACAAATTCCTGCGAAACTAAGAAAAGAACTATTTTTAGTGCCACCAGTATCATTTTGATTGATCTATCGTTAGTTAATTCAGAAATATAACGTTCGAGCTTGTTTTAATTGGTACAAAACTAGTTTGCTGCAATCGGGTTAATTTTGATTAAAAAATATTAATCTTATTCGCTGTCTTCCACGAATGCTTTCCCATATCCATTATTTACGCGGTAGCCAGTTTGAGAAAGAATATATGAATAATATATGACGTGTTTATGATAAACGAGAACATTATAAACGAATTCAGACAGAATGTGAAAGCGTTATACGCGGAGTCTACAAAAGAAGATCTGCTTTCTTAAGAAAAAATTCTCCCTCGGAATGTATATAAAAATTCTACCTTCGGACACTGCTTTGACCCCATAGTCTATTATATTTCGTCGCTTTCTGTAGCAACGGAGCGAGATATTCTATTTGAGAATACACCTAACCCTTGATATACACGCTAGATTGCTTCCGCAAAGATATCGGTATGATCGAAAATCGCGTAAATCGAGATCGACGTTTACGTAATCGAAATTTACGTAGTGGCTCTAAAAGAAACTTATTTACATATTACACGAAAGGAGAATAAAGATTGTTCCTTTGTGCAGTAATATGTAATAATATTTTTTTGAATTCTCATTAGTAGTACGAAAAGAACTAGAAAATGTAATTTCGTGTATCTTGTAATTTGGGTATTTACGTAATTGAAAGTTACGTAGTGGCTCTAAAACAAACTTATTTACATATTACACGAAAGGAGAATAAAGACTGTTTATTATGCAATAACATGTAATAATATTTTTTTGAATTCTCATTAGTAGTACGAAAAGAACTAGAAAATGTAATTTCGTGTATCTTGTAATTTGGGTATTTACGTAATTGAAAGTTACGTAGTGGCTCTAAAACAAACTTATTTACATATTACACGAAAGGAGAATAAAGACTGTTTATTATGCAATAACATGTAATAATATTTTTTTGAATTCTCATTAGTAGTACGAAAAGAACTAGAAAATGTAATTTCGTGTATCTTGTAATTTGGGTATTTACGTAATTGAAAGTTACGTAGTGGCTCTAAAAGAAACTTATTTACATATTACACGAAAGGGGAATAAAGATTGTTCCTTTGTGCAATAATATGTAATAATATTTTTTGGAATTCTCATTAGTAGTACGAAAAGAATTAGAAAATGTAATTTCGTGTATCTTGTAATTTGGGTATTTACGTAATTGAAAGTTACGTAGTAGCTCTAAAAGAAACTTATTTGCATGTTACACGAAAGGGGAATAAAGATTGTTCCTTTGTGCAATAATATGTAATAATATTTTTTGGAATTCTCATTAGTAGTACGAAAAGAACTAGAAAATATAATTTCGTGTTTCTTGTAATTTGGGTATTGTATAATTCAATTATCGTGCAAAAAGTACATAGAAATTCATTACCGCGCGTTAATTAATGCTGATTCTGTGCAAATTGAGTACCAAGAAATTTGAGTACCGTGCATTCAGAGTTCCATATGATTCAAAAACAGTGCAGATTAAGGGTTGGGTGTGTTACTGTTTAGTGGTGGTGCTGCTCTGGTTTCCCTATAATCACAACTCTGAAATGTGTGTTTTCATTTGATCGAATTAAACCATTCCGATATAATTGCAAGCAGATATGGGCAAAATACTTGTATAAATTACAATCTTAAATTATGGATAAAGATGAACAACTTTTGGTGCGTCATTTATTCGATAAAAATTGCAATCGGAATTGTACACGCTGTAAAAGCTTGCACGAGTAACGGTCAACTGAATAAATCAATTGCAAATAAATAATTATGCTTTTATTAGTCATCTATTATTTAAATGAAATACTGTCCATCTTTAGTCGCAAGCATTCTTCGACTTGAAACGTTAAACAAAGTATTTCTCTGGCATTGCAATTTATCGACCAACAACTGGAGGAACTTGTATTACGAGTGATTGATTTAACTCGTGTTACAATCGAAGCGAAACGTGTAACAAATCTTTATTACTCGAAACACGACGATTTCGTTAAATTGCTCGGTACATTTTACACGCATTGAATAAAAATTAAAACTCTCGTAAATTAAAAAGCTTGAAATTAATTTCGCTCGATCGTAATTTCATCCTCCCCCTTTTTTTCTAAATCTCGATTCAAATACGCACAGTTAATGAATATTTATCAATCGTTCCAACTCTGATGTTGGATTTTCTTCATTAGACGAATATCAATCGAAAGAAAATAATACATCGATGTAACTTAACAGGATCAAAGGAGTAATTGAAATATACTTCAAGTGAAAAGCGAAAAGAATTTAAAGTAAAATATTTTAAAATCGTTTCCACCACGTTGACGTTTCGAGAAACATTTAATGTCATCGATTCGCGTTATACGACAACGAAAATATCAAAGAAAAATTTTCTTTCTTTCTCTCGTAATCCTTAACATCGTTCTTCTCGCAATTCTCAAAATCGTTTTCACCGAGCTCGTTTCTTTCTTCGGAGCGTACCAGCCCCGAAATCCAGCCGAATTGAAACAATAAACGTCGAGAATGTGTAAAAAGAATCGAAAAAGCAAAAGAGCCGTGTACACACCGCCGTATTTAGTTTCACATTCATTTGTTCGAGCGGTCTTGCGCATCAACGCGTTTCGATTCAATTTCCTATTGTTCCACTTTGAATATTCTCGTTTTAAATCTGTCGTGGAAAACTGGACAACGAGTACCAAAGACTGACGTAAATCGTCATTATACCCGACCGAGGGGATTTTTCTTGAACGAAGGTACATCGTATCGAGTGCACGAGCTGGCAAAGGATCCTGAAATTGCTAAGAACGGTCTGTCTGTTAATCGCCACGGTCGTCGAGCAAGCTCGATATTCCTTTAACGAGGCCCCGCGGCAACATTTAATCCTTTAACAAGGTTTGTTTTTACTTTGCCACTTACAAGGAAGGACAAGTATTGTAATCGAGAGAAATTTCAAAGGAACATTCTTTCACGGCGAGACACGCTTTAAAACGTCTCGATCACATTTCGACGATTAAAAAAATACACCATTTAAGAAACGAACGTTCTTTTCAACGCGCTCGTATATGCGTGTACACGACTGTCAACGCGACTGTCAACAGTTTCGTACTCGCGTAATTAAGATTCGATTTTCAGCAAAACTCGAACTTCCACTCCGGAGAAAATTCAAACGAGTGTTCGATCCGCAAAATGCACTATAGAAAATTTAATTAAGGGTAAAAACTCTTTGTGAAAAAATAATAAACGAATTGTCTTCGTTTTTGAAAAGTTTGAAAATTCTTTAGGTACGATCGAACGAAACCTGATTGCGTGTCTGACCATTGGCCACGGTTTCTACTCGTGTTTGGATTTTTAAACACACGGTGATCAATTTGAACACGCCGAGTGCCAATATTTGGGAAGATTCCTAAACGACCGAAATATCGATTTTTCAATAACGAAGAACGATGTAACTCGATTTGTTTGATTTCTAGCGGTACTTATTTCTCCAACCTGTTCGATATTCATGATTTCTATCCAGATTTATTTCCTCGAACGTGGAAATGGCTCGGAGATTAATTTCTTTAACCGTACAGTAAAAAATCGTGTCGACGGTGTGCAACGGCCAATATTCGAATATAATCAATTGGAAGACAGTGACACGAACAGAAAAGAAACAATACGACACCACCGTTAATGTTTAGAAATAACAAATTCAAGTAGAAACGGCAAGCAACGATCGGACACAATGTTCCTAACGTTCGCACATCCCCCTTTAAAGTTTAGTTTAAAGCTTCTGTCCGTTTCAACGACACCAACTATACCCGCGGGAGCTGGAAAAATATTCACGAGCGAGCCGGTAGAATTTAATGAAAATGGAATTATGAATTTTCACGGGCGGAAAAATCAGAGATAGTCGTGACACGTTTCCCACGTCCCAGGTGGAAATTATTTCGCGACGCGTACTGGGAATAGTGGCTGGCTCGATTTCGTGTGTCACAATCGTCGTAAATTGAAAATTCGAAATCAATGGGACGCAAGTGATCGCAATTAACTTACGATACACGAACCGATGGGAATGAACGCGTTGGACGATGATCAGATTCGATGATCGTCACGGTGACGCGGGATGGTGTCTCGGCTCTGGCTGGAAAGCACTTTTTCCCACTGGTGGAAATAAATTTTCACCAAGACCCGCGAGCGCTGGCTCGAAGAGGACTTACAAAAGCCAGCGAAGCGGTTGTTTGCCGCCTCTTCTCATTAAAATGTCGCGCGGGTTGCACGAATAACGTACTACTAATGACGCAATTAGACTACAAAATTCGCGTTAATTACACCAGATAACAGAAAAAGACATGAATTTTCTGGCACACGCGGCTCGAGGATGCCTCTCGAGTTAATTAGTCAAAGGAACGTGCAAATCTTTTTATTCGCTTTTCTATCCACGGTATCGAACAAACACTTGTCTTCCGATATTTCGTCGCTTTGTCTGGTTGCCAATGACTTGGGAATATTGTTTACAGAAGAGAGAACGATCAATTGTTTTCGTAGATTTAATACGTTCCGGGAGAAATTAGTAATTGATTCATATATTGTTTTTTTTTAATCTTTCGACGCGTCGATTTTCCATTCGTAGATTCTCGACGGGGAAATTTTTAAAGGTTACACAACCGACATTTGTATTGTCGAATTAAATGTATTTACAAATGAATCTATTTTTCAAATTTGTCGACGATAATCGCTCGAGAGAGTGTGCAAATTAATTTAATTTAAAGTAGTCGAAGATTCTTCGTCGCGAGACTGTCGAACGTGAGAAAATGCAATCGACCGATAATGCAAAAATAAAGAAGCGTGTTTGTAAATATCAGAAAACAACGCAACTATCCACCAAATAATGGTTTCGTTGTCTCTAAAATTTTCTGACAAAAAATCTGAAAAAGGAAAATCCATATATATAGAAAAATAAAAAATATGTGTGTGAGAATTATTCCAGCAAGTCTAATCAATTATTTAATTATACTAGATTTCGAATGTGCCTTTCTTTATAGCGTGTACAATTCTGGTTCAATGAAAACGTATCAGTATCATTATTAACGTTACGTAAAACGTTTAGTGGCACCTTTGATTATTACTTATCGAAACCTCACACGTGTTCGAGACGTTGAAATAAAACCGATAGGGAATCTGTAGCCATATTAAAGAACCGCCCTATTGTTTCGAGGGAATAAAATTTTCGTCTTTCTGCACTGGTTGGGCATCCACCCATTCCACCTTCGACAATCGAATGAGAATTCTGGTCGAGAAAGGTAGCCATAAATCCATCCGATATTCCAACGTAAGCGTTTGAGCTCGAAACGTGGGTTCGACACGTCGAGCAGAACTCCAGAACGAAACTGTACAAATCAAATCTTTCATTCAGGGTGATCCGTTCTGTCTATGACGAGGTTTGAATGGAACACGTTGAACGGAAATTTTTCTCGTCAGGGAAACCTCAAGTACGATGTAATACGAGCCGGATCGTCTTCCCCGTAGAGTGAAAATTTACACGCCAACAATTTCTACGGAACGACACGTGACACTGGAAGCTGAGAAAGAAACGAAAGAATTCGAGTCTCTTCAGTTTTCACTGTGCCCGATATTAACAACATATTCGCACCGACGATACGATCGATATAATTATATCATCGTTGTGTCGATGTATTGTACAGGTATTGAAATAAATTGTTATTGTCTACTGATAAAGTGTGATGTAGATGGAAACGTGTCCTCGATTAATGTTTTTCTAAATTTTCTCTATCGACTAATATCAATTTCCGAAGAAGACCTAAAACCAAACGTATAAACATAATAAGACACACGAGTACTCTCGTTTGGAATATCGTTGTCGCTAATTGGTTTTTACCTTTTCATAAGCATTTATCCTGAATCTTTTAATTGATACAACAGTATCAATTTCATATGTAAATGTATCAAAACGCGACTCGGTCCTAACGCAACTACGAGCTATTAATTTCTAAAAATGGTAAACACGAACGAAGAAATATCTTTGGAAAAGCTGATGGGGTAGTAGGTAATTTCTATTAATTACACGGGCAATAAAGTCTCTTTAATTCGAGGTAATTAGAAAGAGGGATGGTCTGAACTAATGGCACGTGGATTAACAAGGCTAAAGTTTATCGAGGAAGAAACCGTGACGACGAAAATACGACAAACCTGCGATCTTTACTCGTCGAGACGAGATGTCGTTTCGTATAAAACTGTGAAAGAAGATCGATCCAACAATTTCGAGACAATACTGTCGTGTTTAATCACTGGGAAATTTCACTAGGAGTATTTTGCTCGCAACTTTAATCGTCACCGGTGTATAAGAATGTTCAAAGTGACAAATATTCGAAATATCACTGACAAGATAAAAGAACATCCTGAGTCGAAACATATTAAAAACTGTTTAGAAGGCGAAAGAAAGAAATAATATTTCTTTTCCTTCGAACAATAAAAGTAGACCCCACCAAAGGCTAAAACAACGAAACTTTTTCTTTTCCATTTATTAAAAGAAAAAAAAACACCCGAGATCCACCAATTACGTTAATTTGAAAACAATTTGCAACTGCGTTCAATGAAATATTATATTTTAATTGATATCCACCAGCACGGAACGATACCCGTGGAAATAAACGAGTACTTCGTTCGAAAAGAATTCAATGCCTCGGATGAAAGTCGTTTACACGAGAGTGTTAAGAATTATTAAAGAGTGCCAGGGAAGTATTAAAGAATTTCAAATAGGAGTTTCAGCGTGAAATGATAAAACTATATACCGCGTCGCTTCTTACAACGGAATGGCACCAGCAATTCAATCTTTTTTCCCTGAATAGAATCCTTCGAGGAATCTTTCTCGTCAAAGCGTGGCCATAGTGCTCTGAAGTTTCACTTCGTTCATTACTTCCTCGTTAGGGTGGGCTTGATCTAATTTCAGGAATTTCTCGAGTGCGGCTCCGCCCGGTCGGTCTGGCTGCCGGAGGGTTGCTGGTGTCGAATCAAGAGGAACACTGTCTGGAATGTCACCGTCGAGTGACGCCGCGACGCCGAAACTGCGGTAGACGATGACACCTGTGGGCGTCTATTCTACAGGGTGACGATCTTTCCACGAATTGTCTTTGGAGAAACGTTACAACTGTAATAAGAGCTGAGAGTTCGAGAGAAACTTGGGAAATTTTCTAGGAAATCTTTTTAAGTGAACAACTATATATTTGATAACGTGGTCCATAGAAATGTGGACTTTAACGTTCTTGATGGGAATGGAAGTCAGTGAAAGCTAAACGTCAAGGAGAAAATTGTTTAGGAAATCTTTTTAAGTGAACAACTATATATTTGATAACGTGGTTCATAGAAATGTGGACTTTAACGTTCTTGATGGGAATGGAAATCAGTGAAAGCTAAACGTAAAGGAGAAAATTGTTTAGGAAATTTTTTAAGCAAAGAACTATGTATTTGATAACGTGATTCATAGAAATAGGACTTTAACGTTCTTGATGGAAGTGAAAGTCGATTTTATATTTTTTGTTTAATATACAATATGATACTTTAGAAACGTCATTAAGGTATAAGGCTTGCAAAGATTCTTATATTATACAATGAATATGAAATTTTGGCAAACAAGCAATTACCCTGATTTTTAAATTGCTCGAAAGGTAAATTGTACGACATTGTTTTTAACTTGGTGAAATCATTTCAGATTGGATATTTCCGAGAAATAGGACATTTGAAATTCTTTTTCTCTTATCCTCGAGTCTTCCTTTCGTCAAAGGAAAAATTTCATAGTACTGCAGCACGTTATACGTTTCGCAGACCACCCTATAGGAACATCTGGTTCAAACTACTCGTTTAGATGCCACAAAAGTACTTGGCAATGAATTTGACCTCGAGTACAAGATCAACCAAAACAAACTCGTTCTGTTTCTGCTCGAAGCTTATTACCAACGTTTTTTCTTTTCTCACAATTTTACCAAGTTATAGCAACCCAGATGAAATGTATCGGTTATAGCAACCCAGGGAACAACCACAATCGGATTGGGGCTGAGACTATTCGAATTGTTTAATCTTTGAATATTCGATTTATTTATTATTCGAATATTTAAGCACTCGAATCACATAATACTCGAATATTGAAGTATTCAAATATTGAAGTATTCAAATATTGAAGTATTCAAATTATTTCGAGGATTTTTCTCTCATCTTTTCATACTTTTCTCCTTGCAAAACAAATGTCAAAAATAAAAGTTCTGGGAGTCGTAATTTAATGTGTTTACGAAAATTAAATTTTATTTCATACTAAAAGATTCGTGTCTGTAATACGTAACAAATGCGTTAAATTAATTGTAATTTCACACCACCACGAAACTGCATTCGCACCGATACACTCTGCTCGAAAATACCAACAAACGATTTCTATTTCCGTCGATTGTCGTTGAAGTCTCTGGTCAATAATGTTCGACAGCTGATCACATTTAAAGTCATAATTGAGAAGTCGAGCGGAACGGTGCTACGGTCTCCGTTATTGCTTAAATTATACAGCAGAAATCGATAAAGCTACGAACCGTGCAATTTCTTAAACTTTAAGAAACTCCAACGGGCCTTGACGCGACTCTGATTAAACAAAATGTGCTACGTAAACCAAACACTAACGAAACTCAAGGAAACTGAATATCATTAATATCGAACAACCTAACCCAATACCTAACCCAAACACTAACGAAACTCGAGAAAACTGTATATCATTATTATCGAACAATATTGCGCGCGCAGTGCAACAAAAATTCACTTTCACTCGCTTAAAGAATGCAACGATGCAACTTACGTGCATACTTTTCTTTCAAATATTTGCCTGCATATAAACAATGAAATTAGATACACTCGTCAATTCCTTCGAAATAATAATCAAACTCTTTTATCAAATGTATATACAACAATACAACAAGTGATTACATTCTTTCGAATCGTATTGCATTCAAAGATAAAATACAATTAAAATACGTAAATGAATAAGAAACAAGGTGAACTTAAATATGCTGTTCTAAACCTTGACCTCGAATCTGGTCGAGGATGTTCCTTAACATTTAATAGACGGTTAACGTCAAGAGCTCGAAAACACCAAACGATCGGAGCGTAATTTTTGTTTTGGATATTGGATTGTTTACGAGCCCGCGTTAAAATTTTAACGCTTAGAATAAAGACACGTCTCGGTCGTTCCCACGTGTCGCATTTTAACCATAAATTCCGAACTTTCGCGACATTTATTGCCCGTTATACGAGAATGTCTACGACGTATCTTCGCGGCAGAAGTTCCTCCATGAATTTCATCGTGTGTTTTTGCACGCTCGGAGACGAAGCTTACACAAAATTGCGATCCAATATGCTCCTTTTTGCAGCAAGTCGATAGTACCATTGTGCCGTCATATCGACGTTGTTCGAACGAGAATGGTTGGTTAATTTTCACCTTAAAATTATCGCGGCAAGAATTATGATTAAACTTCCCGTTTTATGGAAGATTGATCGCTTCTAAGTAGAAACTTCCTTTCGTTAGAAATTGTCCGCGTGTCGTTGAGTAATTGAAGAATGCTTCGTTTTAAAATTCAACCTTCGAACACCGGTTTTATAACGAGAATTAACATTACAGCCGCGAGTTCATCAATGTGGACATTTTCTCAAGTTACAATTAGGAAAAAAGTTTACGTTGCAAGTACATCGGCTTAAATATAATCGCACCGACAAACACATTAACCGGAATAACGTTTTCAACCATAATTTCTTCACTCTCTAATAAGAGAATCTCTTAGTGAGACACCGCAGAGAATTTTTTAGAAAGTGAAAAAGCACAGAGAATTTGAATTAGTTCGATGAATGGTCAAAAGTGTTCCAGAACATATTGCGCAATTTTAATTACTTTACTTCCTGTTATTTTTGCTCCTGTGTCAGAAATTTATGCGAAACAAAGCATATGTATCGATACAGCATTGGATAATAAAGTATTGGAAATTTTTCTTTTCCTTCTTGTTAAAGAAAAATATTATACATTTGCTTAGGTTCTCAATGTCCGTATTGTTTATCTTTAAAATTGGTTGCGCAAAAATATGGAGAAAAATATTATGCATTTGCTTGCACTTTCATCGTTCGTATCGTTTACTTTTATAATTGGTTGCGAAAAAATACAAGCTTTTAATATTACACTTTCGTGCGATTATTCGAAACAAAAGTATTTTATAATAAAAATTACAATTTATCCAGTCTATAGTTCGGATCCTTCTTCGTTTAATTGTCATTTTTCCGATAAATAACGCGCATTTCTGACCGGATGGTAATTCAATTAAACGACCAAAGTGAAGAACGTGCGTGGTGGTTGAAATTATTTTTAATTGCAATTAGGATTTAATAAACGAATACCGACAAACTTCGTTTTAACGAGAGATTGATCGTTTCTGGGTAGAAAGTTCCATTTATCCGAAATTTCGTTTCTACGAATTTCTACTGTTGCGTGAGATCGAAGGAAAATTAAGGAACTCCTCGTGTAAGAGAGTTCCTCGTATATTTTCTACAAATACTTGTCGAGTTCGGTAAATAAACGGTTCTAAGAGTCTCTGGAGACACACAGTTGGCTCTACGTACAACCTACTGTATACACAGGGTGTCCCATCTAGCTTGACCACCTTAAATATCGCGCTTATTTTTTACGGTAGGAAAACGTAAATTTGTTTGTTTGAAAAGGACAAATATTCTTCAGGTCATTCGTAATTGTTTAAATAGGACTATATATTTTTATCACCGCTAGGTAATAGTTCAAGTCGAGATCAATCCAATGATCTACGATAGCGAGAACTTTATGTAATAATACTACAGATGTAATTATCGTATACTTAAACACGATAGAAAGATTAACGAATAAATTTTCTTTCAACGAATGTCAATTTCTGCCTGTTCCTCCTTGTGTTTCCGGAAATGTGTGATTAGTCGAACTTTGACTAGTGCACGTTTCTTAAAGTTTAATATCAAAACACTTGTAAGCATTTACTATGTTACTTTTTAAAATAAATTTTCGACACTAATCATTCTGTTACACTAACGTCAATAATCATATTTATTTCTATACAATTTTAAATTTATTGTACCGAAGATCGCATATAGCTCGTGCTGTAATAAAAATTACGTGGCTCCGTTTAAACAAATATCAACCACCCCAAAATCTCAAAATTATAACCTTAAGAAAAATTGTATACTTATTCAGACTTTCCCCTGACAATTTCTCCTATCGTTAAAAACAAGTGAGATATTTCACCCTAAATTGTTCCTCGCGCCATTTTCGACCCATGGTATATTGTTTTTCTATAATTAAAGCTATTATAATACATAAAAACAAATGTATTTTTTCAGTCATTTCATCGTATTATACAATCAGAGACACGAGTTTCAAACACTCCAAGTTTAACTGTAATCAAAGGCGAGAACAATTCAAGGTGGTCGAATTGGACGACACACTGTGTATAGATTCTTCATCCACGTGTTATATAATGTTTGAAAGAAGGCAGTACGTTTTTGGCCAGGGACATCCCTCTGGTCAAGGATTCGCGTGTAGTGAATCGAAAATCTCGTACGTTCAACTCGACCTAGAACGATAGAAGCGTGACGAAAGTTCGAAACACGGCGGAAATTTTGCGGTTTCGAGGACTGCTTGACATTTCTCGCGATCCTACTAGGCTCGTGCAACACTTGCCGAACTTTAATTCCGATTCAAGTGGTATCGAAGTCTCGAACGTATCGAACCTTTTCGATTGGAAGAATACCGTGTAGGCCGCGGTGAAATCGCATCGACGAAGTTTAAAGCTTGTAAAGTTCGTTGTGTGCAATTTTAATTCGATATAGTTTAATCGTTGAGCGAAACTGCGATTCCATTGCAAAAAACTTTAATAGTTCTCGCGACAGAAACACTCTGTTCGTTACTTTCGACCGCTTTGCATATTTAGTTTTAAGTAAAGGTTCGTCCAAATGCTGTAGAACGAGCAAGAAAAATGCCTACAAAGAGAATCGTCCCTTTGAGTCGTGTTATAAATTTTACTACACCCTGTACGTAAGTTTCGATTTTCCTAATCTCTTTCTCAATATCGACCATTTATTCTTGCATCGATTACTGCCACTACTCTATCGATGCTCAGTACGAGGATCTACCTTTAAACGAATAGTTACCATCATCGACTCAAGTAGAAATAACAAGTAGTGGTCAGACACACATAGATATCCAAAAAACGTTCAAGCTTGATTCTCTCGAGAACGAAGCCCGGTATGAAAAAATTTTACTTTACATTTTTTATGTATTTCTCTACGCACGAAGTATACCACGCGTGACAAAAGCAGTACAAAGGTTTGCAAGAATAACAATTGCAATAACTTCCAAACTGGCAGCTTTAAGACTCGAGTTTATAATTTAGTCCCTTAATGCTTTCTTGTAGAGAAACGAATACGTGTGTATCGATCGGTACATTTAAATGTACAGAGTACGATATAAAAAATAGGTTGAGAAATTAATATCAGAACACGCTCCGTTCCGAATAATTTTGTTCATTTTGACTTACGCGATATTCTCTTCTATTTACAATGCGTTTTATAGGTACAGTCTTGTCTCTGTTGCGTGGGACGTGTTGCGTGGATAAAAGAACTGTTGCTTAGAGGCGAGAGATACGAGAAAGTGGTCCAATTTACGAGATATTCGACAGCTGTTCCAACTAGGTTTATGTTCGATACTTTCCGGCCGTACAGAACCGATTCCTCCTTTCACTCGGATTTAGGAACACTCGAACGAGGTATCTGCCTCTTTAACGACGTCGTAAGCAACCGTATAGGTAAAAGTTTCCGAAATTAGAATTAGTAGTCCAACACGATGCAAGGTAGACGCGTGCTGAACTTTCTGGCATCCATTACACTTGACACAGTCGTAAATTTCATCACAATGGCCGCGCAAAGTGGAGCAGCCAAGAAACATACTTGCAAATGCTTTATATTCAGACGATAAATTTTATCATAGCAGGAACGAACGACCGCAATGGTCGTACAGGGTTCGGCATCTTAAATGCATTGCGGTCACCTGATCGAACCATGTTCCAGTTTTAATCGATTCTTCGAACGGTTTTATTCATCGACGATTTTATTTCATTCCTTCTCGACGAAACTCATGAATCTTTTCCGATCTCATAAGACCTTATAATTTAGTAAACCCTTTGCTGCGGTGCACTCGCGAAAATTCCATTCTTCATTTGGGATCAGAGGTGATTAAAATTGCAGTAACGTCAATAACTTAAACTTTAATATTTTCGACCGACAATTCGCGGTTAATTTAACATGTTAGAAATTACATTGCTTCTTTTGTGAAAACGATTAAAATTTATTGCATTTGAGGATGACCATTTAGATGGAAAACGTTTACGTAGCTGATAAAAGATTCTTTGTAACGTCGATAAATATTAAAATCGTGCAGGCAATATCGATGCAATGTTCCTAATTTGAAATATTGGAGAATAAAAAGTATTATTGATTTGATTTCTTCTAATACGATTTTCAATGTACAAACGTTCAGCGCGTGTAATTTATACAGAGGAAAGTGTAATTTTCCGAACGTAAATGGAAATACAATCCCTTCAAGGTTTTAAATATAAAACTTTTGAAATAATGAAATATTCTTCTCTCGGAAATAATTAACAGACATTTATCAGACTACGTTTCTTTATAACTCGATAAACTTTTGAATATGAACTTTGAAGATATCTTTTACTTGAATTTATTCAAATTTAAACACATTTTTATTTGGTAATTCTTCGCAATATATTTACATTTTTCTTTTCTGAGAATTTATCATATATTATCTCTGCATGAATATTTCAAAGATAACCATGAACTGCCGATCGAAAATACTCGACAAGAATAAATGGATTGTCACGACTACAATTGATGCCGTCGATCTTTAAGAGGTGGGGAGGGGAACGAAGTAGAGTGGAGTAGAGCAGGGCAGAGTGAAGCAGGGCGGAGTAGAGCAGAGCGGATCAAAGTGAAATAGAGCAGTGCGGAGCTGAGTAGGGCGGAGCTGAGTAGGGCGGAGCTGAGTAGGGCGGAGCTGAATAGAGCGGGGCCCGGAGCAATGCGGGGCAGGCGCAGCTCGGCAAATAGATATATGGATCAATAGATAAATGGATAAATAAATAAATAGAAAAATAGATAAATAGATAAATAGATAAATAGATAAATAGATAAATAAATAAATAGATAAATAGATAAACAGATAAACAGATAAATAAATAAATAGATAAATAGATAAATAGATAAATAGATAAATAAATAAATAGATAAATAGATAAATAGATAAATAGATAAATAGATAAACAGATAAACAGATAAATAAATAAATAGATAAATAGATAAACAGATAAACAGATAAACAGATAAACAGATAAACAGATAAACAGATAAACAGACAAACAGATAAACAGATAAACAGATAAACAGTTAAACAGTTAAACAGATAAACAGATAAACAGATAAACAGATAAACAGATAAACAGTTAAACAGATAAATAGATAAAGGAAGAAAGAAATTGTCTGTTCCTCTACGCGATTATGTAGCCGCGGGAGGTGCAGATTCGAAAACAATACCTTTGGTCCACGTCCCCTTTTATTTTTGTTGATGAAAATAAGGCGACGAGAAGCGGAGCGGGGCGGAGCGGGGCGGAGCGGGGCGGAGCGGGGCGGAGCGGGGCGAGGCGGAGGAACATGGGTTGGGCCTGGGCGGAGCGGGACGGAGCGTGGCGAAGCGGAGGAACATGGGTTGGGCCTGGGCGGAGCGGGACGGAGCGTGGCGAGGCGAGGCAGAGGAATATCGGGTGGGCCTGAGCGGAGCGGGGCGCGGCGGGGCGAGGCGGAGTGACACCGGATGGGGCTTGACGGAGAAGTGCATGACGGAGTAGAGCACAATGGGATCACGTAGAGTGAAACAGAGCGGGGTGGAGCTTGGCGGAGAAGGGCAAAACGGAGTAAAGCTGAGTGGGACCACGTAGAGTAAAACAGAGCGGAGTGTGGCATAGCGGTATAGAGCGAAGCAGAGCAAAGCAAAGCGCAACGGAGTGAAGCAAAGCGAAGTTGTTTGGAGTAGAGCAGGGCAGAGTGAAGCAGGGCGAAGTAGAGCAGAGCATAGTAGTGCAGAGCGGAGCGGAGCAGGGGGTAGTAGAACTGCAAGAAGTGGAGCGAAGTAGAGTGGAGTAGAGTAGAGCAGAATGAAGCGGCGCGGAATAGAGCGTAGTAATATGGACAAAGCGAAGCAGCGCGTAGGGGAACGAAGTAGAGTGGAGTAGAGCAGGGCAGAATGAAGCAGGGCAGAATGAAGCAGGGCAGAATGAAGCAGGGCGGAGTAGAGGAGAGCGGTTCAAAGTGAAGTAGAGCAGTGCGGAGCTGAGTAGGGCGGAGCTGAATAGGGCGGAGCTGAGTAGGGCGGAGCTGAGTGGAGCGAGGCGGGGCGGGACGTGGCAGAACGGGGCGAGGCGGAGATCTTTAAATTGAGTTTGGCAATGATTACAAGAAATTACAATTGTGACCCTATTTGAAACCATTTTGATTTACGGACTTTGGAAGTATACCGATAACGTCTATCCTTTTGGAATTATTAATGGTTAAATTAATGTTCCATTTTACCAAGACTAAGTAGTGTCAATGTATATAGCAAATTATTGTACATTTCCGTTCAAAGTAACATATTATAATATATTCCCAGCAAGCATTGTTTACTTAAACTAAGCATTTCGAGTCTCAATTTGAGCACTCTTCAGCATATAAACGAGAACTGAAAAAATGAACACCATTAATATTAATAACACTATCGTTGTATCTCATTCGAATAATTTATATGAATTCTTTATCAATTTTAACTATCTCCATTTGCAGAATAAATTATCTACGTTATATTCTTCGAATACAATTCAACGATATATATTTTTAGGTACAATTCAAATTTTGTATACTGAAGAAGAACAAAATTAATACAATTCCTTTCTGGTCCTCAAATAAAAGGATATCCTAATTAAATTCTACAGAATATTCCATAGAAAATGAAGGAAGACCGAACATTTGAATCCATTTAATGAACTCGAGACAATACAAAATTTATCGATAGACTGATCGTGACATTTTCGACCATAATTGACAAGCAAAGTATGGTTACTACGATCGAACAGTTTCTCGATAAAGATATCCATTTGAGCAAGTTTTCCATAGTTCCTTACACTCGTCCTCGTCCTTTCAAATACTTATCAATTCTAAACCAACATACGAAACAATTACTTTCCCAACTGTAAAAGAAATTCGTACGTGCGCTTTCTTATGCACTCGTTGCATCGTAATTTCGATAATACTCAACGATCGCGCACAGCTATCGTGAATGCAGTTGTTGCAATTTTTTAAGCATTACTCGGTTAAATCGTAACAAGACGAATCTCGTGGAATTTGAACGGAAGCGGAACCGTTTGGGAATTTAATAAGCGAAAATACTAAATGCAACAACCGATAACCGACTGCAGGGAAATAAATGAAATATTCGCTAGAAAATTTATAAACGAGGCCGAGCGTTTCTCGCGTCAGCGTTTTTCACAGATGAAAAAATCCGGCAGCGTTCTACGTTCGCGTTTCCAACATGACATTATTCTCTGATACAGACTTCTCAATTACGATCCACTCGAATCGGTGAATAAAGAGCCCGCTGCAACCGCGCGTTGGCTCGCGAATTTTTCACGCGTGCAATCGCATTGTTATCGATTGCGGTTGCACGCGATTCCACGTCGTGGCATTCGAAGCTCGCTTGCTCGCTCGCTCGCTCGCTCGTTCGAGCTTACGAAACACCGAATTTACCGCACATTGCGACACATCTTTGACGAGTATTTTTTTTTTTTTTTTGTTTCGTCTCGACACGCCGGGAAATGCGCGTACGATGCACCGATCTCGTCGCGTTGCCCGAATTGGGTCACGGTTCTTCCACTTTGTTCTTATATCGATTTCGCTGTCGCGTTGACAGAGGTTACGGATCTCTCGTTTCTATACGAGTCCCTCGAAAGCCAAACCGATCGGGTCCGTTCCCGGTAAGTCCACAATTTCGTGCGGAATTTTAACAAGCGAAATTGCAATCTCGGAAGAATATTTCGCGTTGTCGATTCTCTCCGTTTTAAAAATACCGACTTACCAGAAGGAAAATCATCGGTGGAGGAATTTTCAAAGATTCGAAAGCTTTTGCGGAGAAACTCGTTTTTAAGACACATCGAAATGTGTCTTCGTTATTGAAGGAAATAAGATTTCTTTTTTTAATGTACCTACGTCTGGTAACAGATTTGCTTTTAAACGATCGAATGAATTTCGATGAAAATGTATATTTATGTTTCGCATTCAAGATTTGATTGAATATCGAGGAAAACCAATCTATGGACAACGATGGTTACCTTTCGCGGTTTGGTGGTTTTCTTGATACATTTCGTTGTTCTTGCATATTTTTTGAAACGTTTCAAATCGATCTTAAAGAGAATTCAATTTTACACGAGAAGTTAATTTACCTTTTAAAATGAACTTTTTCCCTTTCAATTTTAATAAAGAGAAAACTAAGTGAGATCTCGTACATTGCCATGCATGAACTTTATTTTTTCGCTCAAAGCAAGTACGTAGGTGGAGCAGCGTGAAAACTGCAGCCACTTTTATGAAAAGTTAATAATCCTTATATACAGAAAAATGATTAAACGGAAAAACTGCACGAAATATATTTTATGAAAAGTTAATAATCCTTATATTGAAAAAATGATTCAACCGGAAAACTGTACAAAATACATAATTGTTGCTTCGATACAAATGTTCCGCTCTTTTTATTTAAGTTCCTTCTACTTTTAAACGAAATACCTGATATGTGTGTACACACACACATTTAACTTTATCAGTTATTCGAAATATTCATGATTAAATTTCCCAACGATATAATACGGTAACATTGTCACGAGGTTAATAGGTGTCAAGTGCTTATCGGTTAGAATTTCCGTTTACATTATACAAAGCAATTTACCTCTGAAAAGGTTAAAATAATAACAGAATAATACTCTTACAGTTATTAAACTCAGAAATTAATGTATCAACGGGAATGTTTGACTTGTTTCTAATTGTCCGGTGACGGTGGTGTAAATTAGTTTAAATCGACATTAGAGTACCGGTCGGCGTTAGAGCATCTTCCCCTAACACCAACAGAGAGTTATACCGTTGTAACAACTGAACACGAATCACATTTCTATCATTTCCTTGAGATATAACGAACGGAAATTTGCTACGAGACGGCGCGAATTATTTCAAAGTTCAAAGTTCGAACGAGTAAACGCAGAAGACGAGCAAGTGAAACAGATCGATAATAAGCGCTCCTTTAAGTAGTCTTGGCACTGCGATAGGTGCTACGATCGAACACAGAGTACGAGAACTGTTCTGTTTTTCTCTCCACCATTAATTATGAAGTTACAAACTCAGGTTACCAGACTTAATGCAATAATTACGTTTTAACCATCAAGGTTCATTGCTTTCTTCGAGTGCAAGCAAACTTTCAAGTTTGAAACGAAGAAACAAAGGAAATGTATGCAAGTCCTGGATAAAATTAAACTGTGGTCGAGGTACGGAATTGTTTAAATTGCAGTGGATTTTTCTTAATGTATAAACTATTGCTACAATGATTCATTTGATAAATAAACGTGGTGTATAGGATTAATTTCGAGAGTCACGGAAAAGAGATGACGATTTGTCGGTAGAGGAGGTCAAACAAACCTGCCACATGCGTGCTACTGTGGTTGGCCTAAGTGGTTGTAGCACGTCTGTGATCAGCCGCAACGATCCTAGATAAGGGATGGATCGTTCGGTTGTCTTTCAGCTACGATCAATAATCTTACCACCTGTATAAATAGCGACTATTGATTTCCTAGCCCGCGGACAGAGTCTTCTCTCGTCTTCTCTCTACCGTGATGTCAATACATCAAAACCTCGCGAAAATAAACGCTATTCTATCGAAAATGAAGCGTCGTTGCGAATTCGAACGTGACACTTCGATAAAAATAACTCGATCGACTTTTGATTATCGGATCTCGGATATTAATCGTTCACGATCGTTCACCGATTATTCTCATCGCCATTAATTGCCAATTTGTACGAAAACCGTGACTAATTCTGCCGTGGAATTTTCCGACAATATCGGATTTTCGAAGTTGGCCACTGGAAACCGAATTCAATGATTTAAACAACGAGTACATACGTATCCAGACAGAGGAATCCGTACGAATGTAATTCGCAACGATTCCAAATATTTCTGCGAGAAATATCCACCGGAAATCGTCCCTCGGTGAACCCGACGAAGGCAAATTAAAAACTGCGAATTTCTTTCCGGCCGATCGGGTCGGTGTATCGTTTTTTTTTTTTTCTTCTTCTTCTTCTTCTTCTTTTCCCTTCGAGCGTATGCAAATACGTTCTAATTAAAGTCACGGAACGAAGAATGCTCTCTGACCTCGTTTCGGAGTATCTTCGACCACACATCGCTGCGAAAAAATCGATCATCCTCGCTGAACAATCAATCGCAGCCACGCGAAACCTGGAAATCGCGCAATTCTCTCGCAAGGGGATTTTCAAGGTTTACGAAATTCGTGTTTCGAGTTTCCACGATGAAAGAGGAAATCGAATATACGAAAATCCATTGAACAAACAGAAAAGCTCGAGATCTCTTCGAGCTTTGTCTGCAGCATGTCAGCATTCGATTCAATCGTTGTTCTGTTTTTTTTTTCTTTTTTTTTTCACGCTCTCGCTAATGATACTGTGTGTTTTTCCAAAAAGACGTTCATTTTCCACTTCCTTTCTATTTTCTACAAAATAGCTCGTTCTCCACTTCACTCATTAGTTTTTCGTTCTTTTTCAAAAACTTGTATTCTTTTTACATATTTTATAATCTGCTCGTGTTACGTTTGTCATTAATTACGATATTAATCTAGAAATCCGAGACATCGATATTTTAGAGATATAAAACGATCTTTTTTTGGTGTATTAACAAAATTGTACAGTAATTCCCTCTTTCAAATTGGCACCGCCAATTTGTGCAAAAATCGACGTAAGTAGTAACTTTTATCTCGAATCGAAGTTAATAATTCTCGTGACTACGCGAACATAAACGATTTCGTGAATTCGCTATGAAAATTGTCCAAAATTTTATTTACACCAATATTCCCACCGAAAAGGATCTAAACCAAAATCGAAACGTTTAAATATATTTAAACACGTGATTGTTTCAATTATAATATTCTACAATCGTAAAAGAAAAATTGTCCTATATAAATAAAACATAGTCTATCTATAAATTGCGCAATCTCTTGCAAAACTTATAAATTGTACCTGGAAACTTTTTTGTTGTATACAAATTTTTGTATCGCCTTTAATATCCAACGAATGTATCGGTAGAATTTATTTGTGTCCCCGAAGAATAGAACAAAAACGTTCGTGTATCAGTAAAAGCTTAAATCAATTTTATGTAGAAATAGTATTTTTTATTTTGTCGAGTAATTCAGCTGGTATTGCGCAAAGAGAATTCTCGTTATTTATCGAACGTTGAAATCGACGTTTCGACAAAACAGAATGATGAAAATGTCTCGTTCATTTGTACATAGTATTCTGGAACACACGTAGAAACTTTTCCCTCTTTTTCTTCGCGTTAAAAGCTGATCTCGTTCCTCCGCTTCTGAAAGCTGATCTGCCGTCTGTTTGCCTCTTGATTTTCGACATTTTCAAGGATCCTCGACGGAACCGCGGAATCGATAACGTGGATTATTTGATAAAGATGTTACCTCCACATCGTCTGCACTCCATCGTATAACCGTTGCACTCGAGAAGGTTATTACGAGTGGTTAGAGTTTTCGTGACAACATATTTTTCGGTATACTTTTCATTGAAATACGCTTGATTTGAGAAACGAACAAGTGAAACGATTATTTGTAACGAGGAAACGACGAACGATGTACACTTTTACTCGTAAGTATTCATTTACTTGCAGAAGAAACGGCTACCGGTATAAATGACTTCTTTAGTGAGCATTCTCAACAGATCATGAGTGTACACGTTGAGAAAATATTAAAGGAAAAAAATATTGCTAGACAAAATTATTCTCATTTGATAGTTAAATCTTACTTTCGTTTATATTACAAAAATCTAACCGATTTGATACTTCATTATTCGATAAGAATAACGCACCAACAGAGACCACTGTTTTTGATGAATAAATAAAAGAATTATAACTAAATCGTAACGAAGAGCATTATTATTAAGGACACGACTATGCTTTCAGGAAATTTCAAACCTCGAAAGAATACAATGATAACACTATTCAAGAAAAAGTATAATTTTTAACATATTCTTAAAAATTATATTCTTTGTTATAATACAAAAGTAAATACCCATTTTGTAATCATCTTAATTCTTCTAATTTGAAAAACTCCTCTTTCCACTTGTACAAAAAGAATCTTTTCACATTTGTAAATCAGAAATCTGTAATTTTGTCAACAATACCTTCAACCAAAAAATGGATGTTTCAAATATACTGTTCGTTTCGGCTTGAAATACAGAATATGACAATTTTTATTACTGCAACCACACAAGGATCGATATTAACCGTTAAAGAAAAACATACCAAAATTCTAATAAATTATCGTGGCTGTATCTAACCTTTTCTAAAGTATTTTTGGGTGTCAAAATCTATGGGGGTTCGCTGAGTATCCAGGAAACACTCCTAGAAGTATTCTCGACCATATAACTGGCTATTGACCTAACAAATGCACTGTTCGTATTAGCTGGTCGGAAGGAATTCCCGTAAAGATCGTTCGCACGATATGCAAATCTCCTGGAAGCATGAAACGAAGAATCTTGCAAGTTGGATAAGCTCTTACACACTGGCACATATGCACATTTTTTAGTGTTGCACGCGTACGTGTACCGGTGCACTTTTCCGGCTTTATAAGCTACTGCAGATAGTATAGTAGACGGGCTTCTCGAGCGGAAACGAGAGTATTCGCGAAAATTCCTCTCCTCGGGGCGCGTACCTTTATTTTCCACAAGGTTTTTACTTTCGGACTTATAAAGAAGGAAAGTCTTATTGTGTTCCAAGAGAACTGGAAAATATTTTCTCTTTTATAAAAAGAAAAAGAAAAACTTCCTAATCACGTGTCGACTATTAGGAAATAAATTATTTTCAACGCGCGTGTTGATTTTGTGTGTACGTGTATGTGTGTAGCTGTACATATTCGTTAATAGAATTTTGTCCAAACGAGTGAACCGATTTGGAATGCAACTTCTCCGAAATATTTGGAAAAAAATTCAAACGAAATTTTCACCTCTTTTTATATCTGCAAATAAATGTGGGAAAAAAAATACAAGACATAAATTGACTGTACGAATGAGAAGAAGTTAGAGAGATTTTTTAATAAATTGAAAGGTACAAACATTCAAGTATAAAATTGATGGTAAAGGTAACTTGAAATACATGGATTTTTCGTCGATTAATTTTACACAATTTTATCAACGTGAAACCAGATACAACTTTTGTTGAAAAATATTCTGCATTTTTCAGATGATTTCATGCTCGTAGACCGTAATATACCGCACGTGAAAAATAGTTTTGGGTTACGGATGAATTACTCTACTTTCGTACAATGTTTTCGAATTTTTTATATTTCCCGAGTTCTCTAACTTCTCTTACAAATTGCTACTAACTATCAATATTAGGGAGTTTGAGAACAGTTTTCGCATTTTATTCAGTTTTATAAATCGGCTATAGAAGCATCGATAGAGAAAATACATTTTGCACCTATTTAGAGTTCAATAACTCGTTTGGCACATTTTTAAAACAAGTTCTTTTGAAAAATAAAACGTTATAATTCTTTATTCAAAACTATAACTTACTCAATTCGGAATCCATACTTTTATCTACATTGAATAATGACACATTTTTCGTGTGAGAATTTTACTAAAAAATACCACTTCCAATGTTCAATTTAATCTAGTGAAAAGTTTCTTGCAAGCAAAACCTATACGAAGAGCATTCACTGGCAGACTTCATAATTCATACTAACCACGTAAATGGGTCCGGTTAATCAGCAGCGTAACTTCACCGTCGGAATTAATTGGTTTCCACTAATTAATATCTCCGAATGCGAGCTTGCCATATTTGGCCGTTCAAGGAAATTGATATGCGGTCGTTGATAAATTTAAATCGAAATTCCGGGATCAGAAGTTGCACGTAAGAAAGATAGGAAACGAAACGAAATATAGAAAGTTGCGTTGAACTTTCAAGAAGCATCGAACAAACTTTGACTTTCGATCCAGGCTCTAAATTTTAGTTCTCGTCCTCGTGTATTTACATTGCAGATCGAGTAAACTGTCGTTTTTCAAAAAATTTTATCCGTCAGACAGTCATAAATTTCGCGGCGATAAATTTCCCACGCGCTGCCGAGACCATTGATCAATTTTCCCCGGCATCGCCGAACTCGATATCTTGTTTGTAATTGCGGTGAACGAGTGTGACGAAAATTTGTGATCGCACGAGATCCGCGATTAAAACGCTCTTTGAATCGCCAAACACGAACGATAATACTGTTACTCGAACATTCGAACACGCGAGTAAGAAATATTAAACAAATATATAATTCGAATGCTCGAGTCAAATATTTCAATTTCGTAGCACGTAGTCGAGGAATATTTACTCCTGTAGATGATTGCATCATCTTGTTTGTAATTGCGGTGAACGAGTGTGACGAAAATTTGTGATCGCACGAGATCCGCGATTAAAACGCTCTTTGAATCGCCAAACACGAACGATAATACTGTTACTCGAACATTCGAACACGCGAGTAAGAAATATTAAACAAACATATAATTCGAATGCTCGAGTCAAATATTTCAATTTCGTAGCACGTAGTCGAGGAATGTTTACTCCTGTACACGATTGCATTACTGGTAATTTTTTAAACGGCACGATATGTAATTTTTTTGAGTACATCGTGCATGGTAAACATTCATTGATAGTAAGAGCAAGTGTCACGTATTCTGTCGCAAAGTTTTCTTTCAACATTTCGATTACATTTATACGATCCTCTTTAGGAAACATAAAACAATACACAGACGTACTCTCCTTTACAACAGCGGCCTAAGGCTGTCGTAACTGTCAAGTATATTTTATAGCATCTATAACATAATATTACAAGCATACGGTTAAATAAAAATAAGTATAAAAAAAGAGGTAATGTATGCAGTGGACGAACAGCGAGAAGAAATATGAAACTTGCGAATAAAATTGGAAAAGTTAATGTAACATTTTTTGCACGTATGTAAGTATATATATATACAGTGGTCGAAACAGATTACATTTACATATATTTGAATAATATGAAAATGTGTGGTTTCTAATAAAGTAAACTTCGTAACCCAAGCTCGTTGTTGCACATTTTTGCATAAAGAACTCGTCACGATTCCATTATACAACAACGAGTCAGTAATGTATTAATGATAGAAGAAAACCGATTAAAATTAATTTCCTGTTGCAAATGCGTATGTATACGTCAATTTATAAAGCACAGGAATCGATGTTGTTCAAATTAATTAATACACCACGGTCGTCAGACTCGGAGAACCCTTACCCGAGCTAGAGGTTAAAAAGTTATCATTAAAATTTCGCGCGGAATTCGTAAATAAGATGACTGGCAAGTGTCGTTCGTTTACGTTTCGACGATACGCACGAAAGGTGAAGCGTTCTCCTGAGCGCGATTCACTTTTATTACTGGGAAAACCGTGTACCATGGCCACAGCGCGTTCCCAGTTTCCCGACGTGACGTGAAACTTTTCAAACGCGGCAAGAATTTCTCGCCCTATAGAAAATCCCTTCCCTTTTTCCCGCGGAGCCGTGGATTTCCGTTTTCATTCATCCTTTTGCATCACTTCCGGCCCGGTTGCCGCACCCTTTGTCCCAATTTCCACGAGTTTTCTTGCCCCGATTTTTTCACGGGTTTTTCCTCCCCTGACACTGGATCAACGAAATCGTTTTCTCGGAGATCATAAAAGTCACCGAGACATCTCAACGTTTTCAGGTAACTCGCGCCACATTTAACGGGTGATTTTCCATCGGATCGGATCGAATTTACAAATTCGAGAGAAAACAATGGAAATGGCGGGAAAAAATATCCTCCGATTCCATTATCGCGAGAATCTCTCGAACGCGACAACTGTGGAAACACAAAGCGAGACGAAAAGTTTGTAACTTCGTTCTTACAGATGTGTGAAACAGTAGACACGGTTTACCGTAGAATGGAAAATTTGCGGCCATTCTTCGCGAAAGAGTACACAGAAAATGTAAGGTACCATTTTTTTATACGAGCCTGTGTTTGCAAGTAAATTAAGTTTGAAGATTTTTGGACCACCCGCGCGATTTAATAGAATTTAATTAATATGTCGGATCATTACTCCCCCTTTTTATTTCTGTCGATGTTTATGAACATTGACGGTCGTGTGATATATTATGTTATCTATATTGTTGTCTTCAAATCGGTTAGAACTACTTAAAACGAACGAGTAGATGTAGCAAGTAATAATCAGACATCTGCAAAGTTATAATCAAACGAATACGTGAAAAATACTATTTCGTTAGTATCAATGTTATTTCTCTTTTCGTTGCATTACTATATGTATTACTGTATTATCTATTTATTTTTGTTAGTTCGTGGATTAAAAGTTGTACTTTTTCGATGGATCAGTTTTAATGTTATTTTCCTTTCTGTTACATTGGTGGTCGTGCTGTTACAGAAGCATGCTGTTGTATGGCTGAATTTCGACGTGTTTGGAAGAAAAATAAAGAGAAAAGTCAAGTATAAAACAAGGTTCTACTGTTGGAGGTAGTTGGATACGAGCAAAAAAGAAAGGAAACTTGCTGAAAGGGTTGTCTACTCCAAGCTTGTTAAACACGCGATGTAAACTGTATCGGTATGAAGTTGTGGTAAGTGTGTGCGTTAAAATATTTATTATAGTAAAAACGCAGTGTACATCATTGCTCGGTTGTCGAGAGTGTTCCTATCTATTTTTCCCTACTTTTTGGTTCCTCGAAATGTACTTCGATCGATCGTAAGTGTCAAAGTAAAGTAAACGTTTAATGACTAGAACTAAATAAAGAGATATGAAAAATGTGATGAATATAAAATTCGGAATTAGATACGAAGGAAAAATCTTGTTATTGCACCGTCAACTCTCGAGAAAATTGGTTCTGGCGAGTAAAGGATGTAGCGATCTTTTATTTAATTCTTATCAATTAAACGGTGTCCTGTGCAAGACTCTTTAGTCGGTATTCTCATTATAATTGCAGAAATTAGACCTAAATTCTACGATGAGAAAATGTAACGAGGTCATAGTTATTCTGGAATGTTGGAATTAAACTGATATAGCATTTCAACGTATCGGTTTAATTCCAACATACCATAATAACTCTAATCTCCAATTTAACGTTTGGTATATTTTTCTCGGAATGTTCGATATCGATTTACAGAGAAAATACTCCGCAAACGTTATCCAGACATTTTGTCGAGAATTTTACACAATGTGAGCAGCTGCCTGTTCCTTTTAATAGTCTTTTTCTTTCTCTCTCTTCCAATTTGTCCTGATCTAATCTTTTAAATATCCTTACCTTTGCTTACCAATACTAGCGAAATAATCGCAGACAAACGAAATTTAACAAAATTTTTCAAACACGTTGCAACTTTCAACTATCAATTCACAGGAACTGTAACAATAATGTCAAATTTATCGTATTTCAAATACCACGCTTTTACGAAAAAAATGTAAAGGTCGATTCTTTTTATCGGAAAGAAGAGAACGAATATCGAGATATACAAGAAGATAGTTTCGCTGACGAAAGGAAGATTACTCTCCGGAGGTTATCCAAGCTAAACCGAATTTCATCGTCGTTCCCCGAGTATTACGTTCTCCGATTCGAATTCAGGCCGCGAGCAGGGCTCAGAAGTAACCAGAGGGACGGTCCCGTTCGCTATTCCGCAATTTCGGAATTACGCGCGAACGAGCCTCCAGGCCCATCAATGAAATAAAGACACAAGAGGAGGCTACCGAGGGGTTGATCCAGGGAACGATTCTGCCCGAAGGATCAAACTTTCGAAGCCGACTCCAGCACCAGAAACGCTCCGGGCTCGATCCGCGTGAACTTCGACAGAGCCGACGACGCCCATAATCGCAACCTCACCCGCGATCTTGCCCCGAAGCAGCTCTTACTATCGGGATGCTTATCATTTTCTCCGCGAGCTCGCTTTCTTAACCGAATTTCTCGCGAAATCTCCGGGATAAACACGTTACGGGGAATTAACCTCCTAATTCTGATTCCATAGTTACAATTGGTAGGGTAAGCAATCGTTGACGACAGCTCTGCGTTAAAGGAAGAGATCGCACGATACTCTATTGCAGTAAAGTACAATCATTGACCTTTCTTAACCGAATTTCTCGCTAGATGTCGGGGATAAACATGTTACGGGGAATTAACGTTCTAATTCTGATTCCATAGTTACAATTGCTAGGGTAAGCAATCGTTGACGACAGCTCTGCGCTAAAGGAAGAGATTGCACTAAAGTACAATCATTGACCTTTCTTAACCGAATTTCTCACTAGATGTCGGGGATAAACATGTTACGGGGAATTAACGTTCTAATTCTGATTTCATAGTTACAATTGCTAGGGTAAGCAATCGTTGACGACAGCTCTGCGTTAAAGGAAGAGATCGCACGATACTCTATTGCACTAAAGTGCAATCATTGATCTTCTTTCTTAACCGAATTTTCTCGCGATAAACACGTTATTGTTAATTGGGATGGGGAATCAACGTCCTAATTTAATTATATTTAGAATTCGTAAGGTAAGCAATCGTTGACGACAGCTCTGCGCTAAAGGAAGATATTGCACGATACTCTATTGCACTAAAGTGCAATCATTGTCTTTCTTTCTTAACCGAATTTCTCGCGAGATGTCACGAGATTGAATTAGATAATTCTAATTCTATATTTACATAGTTACAATTCGTATGATAAATAATCGTTGACGACAACTTTGCGCTAAAGGAAATTATTACACTAAAGTGCAGTTATTGCACTCAACTTCTAACGAAGTAATTGCATACAGAGACGTATACATCACGACACTTTCTGACTTTAATTTTACTACTGTGTTGATCGAAGAAAATAAATTTTCGTACATGTATTAATTAAAATATTTATGGTATGCGAAATTGTTAGAACGAAAGGACCCTATGTAAGAAATGCGAAGGATTAGAATTGAAATAATAAATAAGATAAAGAAAATGTTTGTATATATCTCTTTTATGTATAATTTAACTCCATCGAGATTTATTCAAAAGATATTTTAAAAATTTCGCAAGTATTTATTGTACAATTGAAAAATCGAACCAATTTTGCTAAAAATCTAATCGTATCCTGAGAGAAAAATATAAAACTTAAACTAAAACCTGAACTTTTTAACGAAAAACGATTTATTATATTAGCAGCTTATTTTCTTTACATAATCAACTATTGTTTTATTTGAGACACTCCCTGAAAAATGAAATTGCAATACTTGTTGCAATATCGGTGGGAAAGTAACGCAATTTCGAGCTCTATTGTTGCTAATATTTTACAAAACGGTCAGCGCTCGATCCTGTCTACACCGTGACAAAAATAATTTACCTCCGAATGAAAAAATCCTGGATTTGACAAGAATTTACGGTTATACTTTACGAAGACAGCCCGTTGAAGTTATTTTCACGTTTTACCGTCGACTTTTCCACGGTTGAATTAAATTTGTCTCGTGAACCGGCGAAAAAGAAACTTCGGGATATTGAAAGTGGATAGACTAATGGAGAAAAGCGACGTGAAAAAAGAAAATTCAAACTCGTCGACGTCAACTGATGGAAACCCATGCAAACAAACTTCTCCGATGCTACTGCATTCGATAATGGTAATCGAAAATACGGGGACTGCGAATTAAATTTGACTTTGTTGAAATCAATTTTTTTGTTTTCAATGATTCTACGAATTGAACGAAACTCACTGCGAAAGAAACTAAAATACGAATAAAATTAAACGCTCGATACGTATGTATTTGTCAAATTATCAGCGATGCGAAACGAACGACGATAATTCATACGAGTATTGAAAAAAAATGAAAGTGAATATTCCGTTAAAGTGAAACATTCATCGATAACTATTATTCGGTTATACTGCGCATAAAATCGTAAAACCTACCAATCGGCTTAATAAAAGTCTCGTTGACTGTCGGACCAATATCCGTAAAACTTCGATCGGTAAAACGAATCGAAAAATACAGTCAGTCGTAGAACTATACGTAGAATTCAAAAATTACAATACTATAGACAGTACGAGATTGTACTTCCGTGTCCAATTATTATTATTAACGAATGAACCCATCTGTACAAGTACATAGTAGAGAATAGAAATGCAAAATAAGGAAATAGAAGCTAGATACGCAAAATAGAAAAATACAAAATAAAAGAATTCAACCTAAAAGAAAAATAAAGTATAACACCGTAACGTAAAAATTAACAAAAGAGAAAGAGAAAACAAACAACGATAGATGCAATCGTGCCAAATACGAAAAAAATTGTAATCGATCCACCAATATCGGAACCGTTCGAAGCGATCAATATACATTTATCACTGGATTTATGTCGATCGCTCGCAGATGATTCCGAAATTCGCGAATCTTCGCCAACTTGGCTTTATTACAAGAATTAATATTTTCAGCCTCGTATCGAGAAGCAATATTATCGTTACGCGAACGACGTACAGTCGTTGCGTTAACCATAACCACGTATAGCCGTAACTTTATTATTAAAGCGTTTATCGGCAACACGAATCGTTAAAAGCATAATCGACCCCCTCTGCGAGGATCCACCGATGAGAAGAGGGACGATTAAGTTTCGCGGGGACGAAGAAGCCGATCGAATCACCTCCTCCCTTATGAAAATAGAAGAATCCGTGGCGGACAATTAACACATCTTTGCAGCGCGCGTGAGAACAATCTCCCTCCGTTCGTCCTCGAGCCTGCTTCGTGTCAGTTCGTCTCTTAATTGATCCTTCGATTCCCATCTTGGATTCCAGCCGGTTCTCCAGACAAAAGAGGGTCGTTCCGACTTGCTCGAGCGAACGACTTTATTAACAACGACTAACCGAGACCCGTGGATATACTTGTACGAAAGTCAGGTGAAAATCAGGTCGCTCGTAAGTTGTACAGAATGGAAGGAAGCAGGTGGGTTATAAGGTGATTCTTCGTGGAAGAATGTATCGGAAATGTCAAATACAAGTTTTTCATCTAGGCAGCTTCCTTCTTGAGAAAATCGACTTTCAAAGTACTTGGGGCTTGGCTGACCGTTACTCGGGATATCTACTTCGTTGATTATTGTGTATTATATTCTTGTTGCATTAATACTTGCAATTATTAGCGGTGAGATGTTTCGACTAACGCAAGTGATGTGTAATTGTCACAAGTGTCGAGCAAATCCTACTCCAAAGATACGTGTAATCGAAAAACATTAAAAATTGATTTTTTATTGTAAAAAGTGAAGTTTGACCGTTACTCGGAATATCTACTTCGTCAGTTATTGTGTATTATATTCTTGTTGCATTAATACTTGCAATTATTAGCGGTGAGATGTTTCGACTAAAGCAAGTGGTGTGTGTCACAAGTGTCGAGCAAGTCCTACTTGTGACACTTATGTAATCGAAAAACATTCAAAATTGATTTTCTATTGTAAAGAGAGAAGTTTGACCGTTACTCGGGATATCTACTTCGTCGGTTATTGTGTATTATATTCTTCTTATATTAATAGTTACAATTATTAGCGATGAGATGTTTCGACTAAAGCATGTGATGTGTAATTGTCACAAGTGTCGAGCAAATCCTACTCCAAAGACACACATAATCGAAAAACATTCAAAATCGATTTTCTATCACAAAGAATCAAGCCTCGTACGAAAAACTGTTATTCTACATTTTTCATTTATTTTTACACAAAGAATCAACGTTTGAACTACGAATTTTTATCCACACTTCGTAAACGTTTCAATTATATCAGTGATAATATATTCTAACTACCAATAATTACTAGTTCGAAACGGATAATAATTTAAGAAACTAATGAATATTGAAAAAACACCGATACGAGTAGATGCAACCAGCAACAGCCAGACAAGTCACCCTCAATCGCGTTTGTCCCGAGAATGTCCGAATTCGATTCAAATTCGACAAGTACAAATTCGATTTTCTCGAAAAGAAGAACCTGTGGAAAAAAAGAATTTCTATTCCACGTTCCCGATTCACTTTTGTACAGGAAATCACCGTACGCACAACCGCGTGCAACCGATCCTCGCTTATCCTGTGAAACGCGATCGCGATTCTTGAAAATACCGCTTCGAAACGGGACAACAGTCGCGCGAGCGAAAATAGAACGAAACTAGTACCCGGCGCAGGTTTCCAGATTCTCTCATTATTCTACAAATCGATCGATTAAACCCATGATCCGATTTCGCGTTCACGAGACAGCTACGTTTATCATCCCCTCGATAACCGTCGTCCTGTCGATCCAATAATGATTTTTATCCACGCATCGGGGACCATTCCAACGGTTCGATTGTTTTCGAGTTAAATCGTTCGAGGTTATCGTTCACGTTTCACAGAACCACGCTCGCTCACTCTCTCTCTCACTTCGTAAAATGCAAACTTTCGAAATTCACCTACGAAGCACAAACGAACTGTTTTACCACGTCACGTCGTTGTGCCTGGCACGATGTAAAAAGATGGACTCCACGACTCTTTGTCGTCGCTGGAATTGAAGTTCTTTCTATAGAAACAGCCTACGTAACCGAACTCTTGTCCGATCGTGAATAATACAGCGATCAATCTTCCTCCATCTCGTCGAAGATGACGTGTCGATATTTCTTTCGTCGCGCTGGAAACCACTCTGTTTTTTAATGGCTTCCGGGGGTTTACGTTTCCCGAATATCCTTGGACTCGTGATGGTCCTTTACGCAGACGTACAGTGGACACCCCCGTATCGCTAATTCGAAGATAAACAACCAACGGTTCACTGTGCAATCTAACAAAAATAATTTTCAAACTTCACCGTTGTAATTATCGTAATTGCAGAGCGTGTTCGAACAGTAGAATAATTATTTTCATTTATATTAGACTTCGTTGCGCAAATAGGAATCGACGCGACGGTTTGTTACCTTTTCGCCTGTTAAATTATGTAAATTTATTACAAAAATTTCTCGGCAAATGTCACCGCGTAACGACACGATCTCGTTGTTACTTTCGTTTACTGTTTCAGTTAGTAAACGAAATCTACTAGAGCAAAATCGCTAGTGAAAAATCTACACGGATGATAATCGTGCAATACGAACATGGGAAATAATTTACGTGTATAAAAATTATACGCGAAGAGGTATTCGTTGCTACGACACACTGTTCGAATGTCCGGATAATAAAACTTCCGAACACCAGGGTAGTCGGATAGATATCTAGGATACTCTGATTAACGAAAAGTGACAAAAATTTACCAGCCTAAATAACGAAAAATTGCGTGTTCAAAATCTCTTCCAACGATCCACGTCGAGAGATACGGTGCTCCCGTCGAATTGATAATTTTCGATAACGAAACGTTGACAAAATCACTTCGTAATCACGTCGTGAAACGGTGTCGTAATTAATCGAGACGTTATCAGACAAAACGAGCTACTTCGTTCGAGCTTCGAAGGCTTAGTTTAGCGACCGAGGGTTGCCGGTTTTATGTACCACCGACGTTTCTGCGAAACGTCTTCGGGCTTGTTTCTCCCGAGAATAGCCCATGGATCGCGACAATAAAAAAGAAAAAAAAAAAAATAAAGGAAAAAAGAACTATCACGATAGATATAAAAGGAACGTAACGACGATGCAACGTCTGTGACGCGATAGAGAACCACTTCGTAATCGTAAAGAAACGTGGAATGATCAGTCGGTAAATAATCAGTGGAAAACACGTTTCGTGTCCAAGCAATAGGAACGTATGTAGGAAACTCTGTTTTCTCACGACCGTGTCAAACAACGGAGTCTTGATTTTCGAAAAGGTACCGGGAGCCTCGAGAACAGCGCCAAGGTAATCTCCGATCAGATTTGCAATGGTTTCTAGTACGGCCCGAAAAGCCTGTGATCGCCTTAAAAATGTGAACGAGCCGAATGTAGGCCAGCCGTGTGATCAAAGAACCGAGGAGGAATTCTTCGTTGCTTCTTTTATTCGAGGGAAAATGTGTGGACGAAAAAGACGAACTTTGGACTCAGCTGTCCCCAAATGATAATAACGGGGCTTGGAACGACGGTGTGTAATTTACAGTTGGATCCATCCGATGAATAAAAGACCGGCAATAATCGTATTTTTATTGCAACACGACGTAGCTCGTATTAAAGGGTGGAAAAGTTCCTTTCCATCAATTTGGAAACGATGTTCGTCAATTTTTGTTCCATTCGGAACCGAATTCCGCAACCTCTGAGCCGCGTAGATAGAATTGAAAACCGGTACGGTGTAATAGTGGTCTTTCGATACGTTGCTTTGTAATTCGTAGTTAAAACATGAACGAAATAACGTTGCGCGTTTCGAAGAAGGTGATTTCGTTTCTCCAATCTGGAAGTATTCAGTTCACAAGTGTCTCTGTATTTAGGTGGATCTCGAAACTTCTGAAACCGACGTGAAACTTGGAAACATGGAAATCGTACGAGAATATCTCTGTTCGGAGTATAGCAAGATATTCATTTCGTTGCAAAGTGGTATGTTCGCGAATAATTTTATATACGTAGGATTTTTATACGAATCGAATTGAAATTGTACAATTTCGAACCAGAAAGTATTGACTTGCGTAGGTATATTTTGATCGGTATATTCCCTGCGCTCCGAACACGGTGTTATGATCCCACGTTTTTAAATTGGACTCATTCTCGCTTCGCGACGAGTTCCTGGTGTTGTTCAAACGAACAATCCTTCGACCTTCGAACGACGAAATTTAATTACGCAACGTGTCTCGGATTCCGTCACGACTCGTCTGCTCGTTATTTACATTGCACAATAATCCATGTCTGTTCATAACTAGCGATCTTCGGTGCAACGTAACGACAATTCACCGTTAATAGAAACAAGATAATTTGCAAACTTCGCCGATGCGATTATCGTAACTGCAACGTTGCACGATTGCATCGATCAGTGTTTCGATTTCTTCCAGTTACTTAAATTAACATTGTACGTCGATATTTATCGTCCACGCGCGAGAATAAAAAACATACCTACTTTTGTTCTCGCGTGCGACAATGAACGTTAAACTGTGGATAGAAATAGGTTTGAGTCTTTACCGACAATAAGCATTTTTTAAATTTACAGTTGAAAGATTTTCGAACACTTCGCTCGCGATAACTTGGAATCATTCGCGAGAGAGCGTTCGTTCCGCTTCACCGATGCTTCTCGATTAAACTTAGTTCTTTATATTGTTTAAATCTCAGGCGTCACATTCCTTTAAAAAGTTTCCAACAAGGAACTCCACTGCATCGTGAGAGGATTACAAGTTCCTTAAAAACTCTCCGACTTCCATGGAATTTAATTTTAATTTTCTGCTCGAGACACACTGACCCAAATTTTTCTGTTTCCCGAAGCTACGATAAATAATTTAAAAGGCTGTCACTTCTAAAGAAATCCGTGTTTCTCGAAATACGTAACAATAATTATTAGAGATCCCGAAAATTACGATTACCCCGTATCGAAGTTGGGTCGAGTAACCCTAAAATCTATAATATTCATCCCACGCTCTATAATATTCATTTAACAACGTTCGTCTAATTGATCGTGATTCAGATTTTATTCGATTCTGATCATTGGGAAAGAATCGCCTGAAACGAATTGATTTTTTCTTTTATATTTTCATAAAGTGGGTAATTTTGGAAAAATGCTCCCGACTGTTTGCAAAATTAAAATAAAGAAGACATAGTCATTTTACGGAAGTGGTGCACGGTAGAAATTAAGTGCGTCGTAATTCTGGAATTAACGTCACCGCACGGGCATTGTATTGTTACTTTCTCGAACAAAGGTAAAACCAGCACGGTTGACAAACGAAGGAACACACACAAACCAGAAAATAGGGAAAGTAAATTGTAGTTAACTTTATTATGCAGTGACAATAGCGCAACCGACGATGCTCCGCTGAGACGCAACCGCAGCGAGCTAAAAACGCGCGGTTCTTTAAACAGTTTTTCCTCATCACGTTGACAGCATATCTGTCAGAGAACTATTTTTCAATTATCGCTGTTATTATTTTATTTTACTTTAGTCTGCTGGACGTGTATTGTATCGAAGCTAGAGAAATGAATAAAATTGATAAAGAAACTAGAGAAGTAAATAAAATTGACAATGAAGCTAGAAAAGTATATAAAATTGATAAAAAAACTATAGAAGTAAATAAAATTGATAAAAGAAACTAGAGAAGTAAATAAAATTGATAAAGAAGCTAAAGAAGTAAATAAAATTGATAAAGAAGCTAGAGAAGTAAATAAAATTGACAAAGAAGCTAGAAAAGTATATAAAATTGATAAAAAAACTATAGAAGTAAATAAAATTGATAAAAGAAACTAGAGAAGTAAATAAAATTGATAAAGAAGCTAAAGAAGTAAATAAAATTGATAAAGAAGCTAGAGAAGTAAATAAAATTGATAAAGAAACTAGAAAAGTAAATAAAATTGATAAAGAAGCTAAAAAGAGCTTCTTATCTACCTAGAGAATAATTATACACAGGGTGTCCTAGATTTGAATCTTCGAACCTTATCGATATATTCCATGAGACTAAATAAGATCAAAATTATAAAGAATTATATAGAAAAATATTATATGAACATAGGTGGTTTAAAGCTGTGTCAAAAAATTATGACAAAAATAACGGGAACAACACAAAAGGAATATAATGTACACTCTGTAATCTGGTGTTTTTTTTAAATAAGGAATTTTTATCGATCTCTCGTTGCAACTTAGGCATACCTATTGCAGAAACCGTAAATGAAATGCATATCTGCATATTTCCGATTCGTGAATCCTCGCGGTATTTCGATATGAAGTTTGAACAAGTTACTAACATCTGTGACGAAAATTACTTTGAATTGACGTTTCAAATCGGTATACAACCTTCGCACGTGGTTCTACCCACGAAGAATTTATGCAATGCAATTTGTCTGTAAACTTTCGACATGCGTTAACAAACGTTTGCAGTTTTAATTCTTTGAAGGTTTTGATCGTAGGTTTGTCCGCCACTGAGAAACTTCCATGTGCGTGGCCAGTTAACAATGACATTAATAGTTTCATCAGCCACTTACCAGCGTAGATAAACAAAGCAAATTTGACCTGAATCTTAAATCATTGATGAAACGTAAGCGACGATCCAATTAAGGCGACTCTCCCCTTAAATTTTGTCGAAGTATTCACGGCGAACACTCATTTTGCAAAGTTTCAATAAACATTTTTCTATTCAAATTTAGAAGGGCGGTATGGTTTATAATAAACATAATTATTAATGAACGTATGAATGAAAGAGAAAAATATTGTAAGAAATTACACATTAATGCAAAAGTTTCTGTCAAGTTACATTTAAGAAAACACATTACGTTGAAATTGAACATTAAGATTTGAACTAACCAAATTCTATGTTGCAAAAAGGGATATATACTGTTCGTGTGTGTCAGGTGTAGTATTATAATGATTTTTAAAATACGATTTTATGAATCGTTAACAAGAATTGTGTTACTTATTTTTTGTTTATCGCGAAAGATTTTTCGACGTGAACTCTGTACAGGATTAAATAATTGCAAGACCGAGAGATTCGAAACGAGTGTTTCTGTTTGAAAAAATGAAGATTTCTGATATTCATTAGTATCATATTCGCGTTACGCTACGGAAATACGCTCACATTTCCGTTTGTTGCATTTCCGCCGTACTACATTTCGAAAAGGAAAGCCAAACATTGTTCGTTTCATTTCTGTGCATGACGAATAACTATTTTGTATCTGTTGCCTCTGTTTCCTTGTTCACCTCTGGAAACAGTTATTTTCATTAACCAACAAAATTTGTAGTCGCTTTGGGGCCATTAATTTCTCGGTCGCGTAGTTTTTTAAATTACTCGAGCTACTAACGTTTTCCCATGGTAATGGTAACAGTAATGTCGCGCTGAATGGGAACGCATATAAAGATGGCGATATATACCCTGTAAATTCATCTTTCCGTTTTATTAAAATAGAACTGAAAGAATTATCGGTTGTTCACGTTTCTAAGTAAAGAACGAAAGTTCGATAAACTTTTTAATAGAGAAACTAAACCTTTGGACTGTTATTCGAAAAACACAAAAGTTCACAGTCACTGAGAAACTGAGTCGGAATAAATAATGATCGAGCATGAATAAAATGAACGACTGGTAAAGAAAATCAATGCAGACGTAGAATTGAAATAGTAGTACCGTAGAAGAAAGAAACTTGAACTTTGGTGATACAATGAAATACAAATTTATGTAAATCCTCGTTGGAATGGCCTTTTCAGAATGCACAAAAAGGTAAGAAGTACATCGTGCAAATACGTAGAAATCTCGAAAGAAATGGAGGTAAACGGAGCAACAGAGACGAAAAATCAATGTTTATCGTACATTCGACCAATCAGAATACGAAAGCAATGTTAAGTAAGCGGATCCACAACTAGTATAGGAAAAGCTGACACACAAATGCAAAACCAAACATGGACACTAAAAAATGTGTTTATATTAAAGAGATATTCTAATTTAGTACTTGTGAAAAATTTATTCTTACAAATATTTTCTTACAGCTCAGGGTTTCAAAATTATATCCCTAAAAGATTTTATGACAATTAATGCAACAGTACGACTTGTCAAATTCTATTGAAAGTAAAATCGTTCATTCGCATCTTTAAAACTATTGAGTATCTTTCTATTAAAAAGTTCGTATAACGCCATAAAATATACATAAATAACACGCAAAGTTTGAAACTATTCTCGTGTATAAATACTTTTCGTATTATAAAATTTCCAAAACGTCCTAGTTTTTCGAGGGAGCAGACTATACTGTACCCTTAACCCCTTTAAAGCGGTATCCTTGAAGCACACCAATAAGCAGATACGTTTATGTTTAGTTTCCAATTTATTTTATGTACCATAACACAGAAACGACCACTAAAATTCTGAACAAACACAGTAACTCCTACTTTCCCGTGACAAAATCGAGACTATAAATTCACTTGAAAGCAGAGAAGGTGGTGAATTTGATCTCTAGCTAAGGCCAATAACTATCGTTCTCGTTTGTCGCGCGAGTCGATTTATCACTCGTGTTATTGTTGTAATATGAATAATTCAAAAGTGGCCCGATACTGACTCACAAATTACTCTGTTCCCCACAATTATGTATAAATGCACAGGATACAAACAAGACGTCTATTCGCCATGATTGCGGACACGAGAAGCAAAAGAAGAAAGAAAACGTATATCGCTAATAGCTAAGTTCGAATATAACAATAGATTGCTAAGACAAAATATATTACGTATATACATATAAACATATAAACATATTACATATATATATATATAATAATATATATATAATAAAAATCGCGATTAGTGAGTACTGTTAATTTCTACATTCCACCAATTGTATAATCGCAAACAATTGCTTAAATTCGTTGCAAAGAATTGTCGTTTGAAAGCGAAAATTACTGAATTTTTCGATCGTATAACACATCGTGAAATGATTAATCGTTATTACACGTCAATGTCAGTCCGATCGGTTTGTTTATTTCAAACAAAATAATTCGTGACCGAAGAAGTGACGAGTGGAAGCATAAGTGTGGATAATAATATCTGATCGTTTGGAAGAAACCTGTCTACCGTATGTATAATATTCCAACACATTATTACATCGCGAGGCAAAGTATCAACGTAGCTATTCAACCAGTAGGGAAAATGGAACTGTCATTTTCCCCATTTCCTGGTGTCGTAGGACATTCTTTAATCTGCTCGAAAAGGCAGGTTGCGTCTAAGAGACATGACACGATCAATTATAATTCTTTCCCGCGCGGAAATTATGCGAATGTCCATTTTGGTCCCCTCAGGGTACCATTGTGGCACAGAATTTCTTCAACGACAATAGTCTTGGCAATATTCAATTCATCTTGACAATTTTGATTTCAATTCGAACCAAATAAATTCCAAGTCGGTATAATTTATTGAGATTGTAGTAACCGTTCTCTGTATTTAGTAAAAGGTACTTACGGATGCTATTTGCAATTTTGATAAAATTATATTGCAGACATATGGTACGAGAAAGACAATGATCGAACTTTTCCTAATTTTCGACAACCGCTAATTTATTTAGTCATCTATTTATTTCTGACGCAAGACGAATGGTTCGTTGTAAGAAAATGGAAGAAATTAAATTACTCGAGCTCGCCGCGAAAATGAATGAAAATGACAACTAAGTTCAATTTTCACGATTTTCGCGATGTCGTCGCTTAAAGTAGGATCAATCCTTTTTCTCCGTTTTCCGATTTAGCCGTGAGGAAAGAATACTACGACTGGGTCGTTTGAAGCAGGTTTACTTAACTGAAAGCACGATTAGATTCAAGACCAATGGCGGCTCGAATGGTGCTTCCGTTCTCTTCAAGGAAATGGCGCCAAAGTCCTTGAGAAACGAGTGTCGCGGAACGTTGTAACTGCATACGCTTTACCGATCATAAAGCTACGTACAATTTTTTGATCCGCTCACGACGATTGGACACGGAAAATGTCATATTTAAAATAAATCTGTTTTGAACCTAACATCTGTGTTCGCTAACAGTTAAAATTTTCCCAAAAATGTCACGTATTCGATAATTGTCCGACATTTTGCGTTACACGAAACTTCGCTCTTTGCGGTAGACTTTCCTGCGTCGCAACAATTAAAATATTTAATTAATGGATTCTAATTGTACAATATTTCTCCACGCACTCGTCTCACATACTCGGAGTTCTCTATTATTGTTAATTGGGTTTTTCAATTATCGTTATTTTGCATTTAGTTTCCAAAAATTTTCCAATGTTTTCAATATACGTTTTCTCTACCACCTTATCGAATTACTGATTGGCTTCAGCTTGAGACAAATATCGCTACCTTATCCGCTTTACAGTAAATTGGCTGTCCTGATTTTGTCACTCGAAGGCGAGCTTTACCGAAGCATTTTACAATTTTGTTGTTGACATTGCCGTTGATTTTATCTCTTATTTTGTCACGTATAATTTTATTTAACGTAGTGTATGTCTTTATTAAATATCGAGCTAATATTATTTCACATTAACACACATTACGTGGATCTGCGTACCTATTTAGATATTTAAGTTTCCCCTTGATTCTGTTTTTCAGAAAGGAAATACTGAGAGAAATTCTAAGTCGTATAGGCACAGACTTTTTGAAAAAAATTTCAATCAGAATTTCTTAAACGCGCAACTAAGCAAAACTTATCTTATGGTAACATTTTTTAAAACTCGGAACTGGTTTTTCTTTCTCCCTACAATACATCTTAACTGTACAATTCGACTTCGAATTCCCAAGATACATTTAAATCAAACACGTTCCCAGATTGCACGCTATAGTTGGAGAAGACATACTCCTAAGTATTTTCTTTAACAATTGACGTGCTTCGAATTTCGTTGCACGTTATTTCTCGCAGATCAACTATTTACAGGGCTGAAGATGCAAAGAGTAATAAATACCGCGTGAGCGATTTTAAAATATCAAAGCAAATTAACCTATCGGAATTTCCCAGGGTCGATAGATTTTTTCGTTTAAAAATTCGCATTTTACGAGATAAATATATAAAACGAAGAAATTTACAGACGAATGCTACCCACCGTATATATTTCGTTGGATTTTTTAATACGTTTGCCCGATGTCACGAACACACACTTTAACCGTGAAAATATTTGTACCGCCATGACAATTCGATTTTCGTGCGCAGAAAACGTTCAGCATGTTCAACAATAAGTTTTTCTCGCTGAAGGGAGAACGCCACAGTTATTTCCTTTCAGGTCGAAAAAAAGCTGATATTTGTAGATTTTTCCCGACGACACGGATTGATGAATATAAATGTTTCATACATATATTAAATGTATTTCCTTTGAATATTCCAGCCGGGTTTCATTAAAAAATTATAATACGTAAAGAAAATACAAGCATGCTCGTAACAAGCTACTCGAATTTTCTACGATTATTTAAGATTAGAATTTTCGAAAATTAAACGAACTTCTTCAAATATTAATTTATTCGTGAACGGTAAGCTTTTTAAGAAAAAAATGTAAATTCTACGAAAGAAATCGATAGATTTTATCTTAAAAAAATATTAAAGAAGAATATTGCGAATATACCATTCGAATTGCGAGTCAATCGAATATGCAGTTTCTGTATAAAGTTAACCATCGCTTTGAAAAAAATATATTTCGAGAAAAACTCGTTCAAGTATATGATTGGAGCACTCTATCCCAAAGGTTGGAACATGTACACGACAAACATAATATCTTCGTTAATATTTGAAACATCGCTTTAATATCTAAAGCAGTACTCTGGAAAAGTTAAATTTAAAAAACCGCGAAAAATAAATATCGATCTTTTGAAATCGTAAAGGCAAAGAATATAAGCAAGCATTAATGTAAAATAAAGAAATCCTTTAAATCGAATAAGTGAACTATGCTTCGTCATAGAAAATATAATAAAGCAATAATACAATATCGTAACTGCGTTCACTGATACAAATTATACATGCTCTTCAAATGTTAAACCTTTTCATTTCTCTCCCCGTTCATCGATTATATAAAAATTCGTTCATCGAAAATTTCTTGTCCCCTTATTAATCCCGATAATTGACAGTACGTTAACATTTCAAGCTTAACTCGGGCGCACGTAAAATCGAAGGTGACTCGGTGCAATAATTTTTAATCAATGAAAAGCAATTGTCGCGTTACTCGACTCAAAAAACCACTAATGCAAACACTACATGGACCTCGTAGACGTGACGCAATTTTCTACGTCCAATGCTCCTCGTGAATTTCGATTAGGAGATCTTTGAAGACGAGTAATAAATTATACATTTGTGTACACAATTATTTCCACGTGTCCACATTTTGTGAAATATTACCTACAATTGTACCATATCTGTATTTCATTATATTCGATCGAATATTATACGGTATTTATGAATTAATATTCTCGATCATCGTTGTTAAAGGACTATCGAATGGTAGCTAATTTTTCTATATTTATTCGAAATCGACACTCGAATGGCACAAATTGCACGAATATTGCGCCTTAGACTGTAATTCGAACGTTCGAGGTCGACTTGGTCGATTCTAATCGGGATTGGGCTCGAAATCTAGAGACGGATTAACTCTTATTTAGGGATTTGCAGTGTGACGTAACCGACAACAATCGATACCGAATCGTCACGACGACGTAACATCTCTGATTGCTGCGACGATTGTTGCTGCGGTGTTTTGTTTCGCGATAAAAAAAAAAAAAAAAAAGGAAAAAGCGGTTCGTAACAATGGTCGCAAGTTAGCGGTACTCCGTCCACCAGCTTTGTGACACTTCACACTCGCTCAAACATAAACTATTGTCCCACGCTGGACAAAAAAAGGTAGCAGCTGTTTCACGAAGTAACAAACTACCGTTTTTTGAACCGTATCGCAAACCCGATAGACTCACCGGAGCCTTAACAACGATATAATAACGAACATATTATTTTCATCGAACTCACGAGTCGCTGCGTTCACACTGCGTCATTGTTTATCGTTTCAAATGGATCTTTCCTATTTTTAAACATATTATACACGATGGATCACGGAACTGGAATAAATTTGTTCTCGCTATAGTTGGAGAAGATTTTAAAGTGAAAAAATAAATTAAAGGAAAGATAGATGGTTGGAAAGAATGTAGAGGGTTGTGAGACTGTTTGAAACTGTATAGTGCACTATGTATGAGATGATATATATATATATAATTATTATTTATGGTTTCAACTATCCGTAGAGAACTTTCAAATCCATCCTTCGCGAACGTGAGGAGTGTGAACGTACATCTGAAGTGGTATGCAATAGAGGATTACATTTCCAAGATCATATTTTTCCCACAGATGCAACGAGGCGTGTGTAATTTCACACGCACTACTTTTTAAAATGAAATTTGTTTTTTTCCACAGATCAAATCCTCTCATCGTCCTACGTAAACAAGTGTAAAGACGAACTGGTCGAGGAACGATCAGTTTGCGAGATATTTTAAATGAATATCTTTGTCAAAGACAATGTTCGAACGGTTCTTTCTAAACGCATCGCATTTCAGCACCTTCTGACAATGTGTTTCTAATCACAATCGAAAAAGAGACATTACTGTATAATGTTTGTAAAATGTCCATTTCTGTAAAATGTCAACCAGAATTCCTCCTGTTGATCAAATTAATAATTGAAATAGATTATTCTATAACGATAATTGTATCTGTGGATCATTGTATGTACCAAAATAATGCCCGAAATGTCAACTAGAATTCCTCCTGTTGATCAAATTAACAATTGAAATACATTAGTCTACAACGATAATTAGAGAGAACAGTTCTAATAAGTAATTAAAGTTTCACGAAACAACGAATGCAGTAGAGACTGTGCTCAATATGCATCTAACCTCAAATGCAGTTTCTGCTTCATTTGCCGTCTCTCAGATTTGATTGAATATCAGTACCCCGAATGCATCACGGAACGTCGAGATATTGGTGCATCGAAAGCAGGAAACTGCACCCTATCTACGAGCCCCATGCAGTTTCTGCATCGTTAGTCGGTTCCGCGTGGCGCAAGTCACGCGTCACTGTGTGGTATGCAATTGTTCCACATTGTTTACAAAATTCTGCACCACGTCACTATACTCCCAATGTGTCTCTAACCTGAGAGCGATATAACCAACCTACCACATTCGAAGCTTCGACAATATTTTTCCATATCTGTTAAAATCACCAACAACAATTCTACAATTAGAACAAAAATTGTGAACTTTCAGTTTAGATAGTACTCGTCAATTGAAGGAAAAAGACGCTCTAATAAACATTGATTGGAGAATTAATACTCTCAGAATTATAGACGATTTTCTGGTAATCAATCGTGATCTAAAAACAATGAATTAACGTACTGTTTCTACTATTAATGTTTACAAAAATAGATACTACAGAAGAAAACAATTTACTGTAACTCAATTTTATTATAACAAAGGATCGTCAGATTATCACATATCGGTAGAAACTTATTAGTTACATGCCGAAGCGATTGATGAACAGTTGCAGAGAACTATCGCAAAGTCTTCAGAACATGTTAGCTATGATGTATTATTGTAATCAAAATATGACGGAGATGCATTTCGTATATACATTCACCAAGCAACGAGGCGATCGGTGAATAGTTATAGAGAGCTATCGGAAAAATATTCTTAGACTACATTAGCTATGAAATATATTTTTCGAATAATAAAAAAGACAGAGATGCATTTCGTATACATATATCCTTACCAATGGAAACGTTGCAGCTGCAGCAAAACTTTTAGGTGGAAAAATAACCCAAACGAAAAATACCATCTATTGATTAAAAAACTTTGTCGATAGCTTTGTAAGACCAATTCGTTTGAAACACATTGTACAATGGCAACCATTAAATTTCGAGGCTTATGTCGGAGAAATGGAATCATTAACAATCTGGATAGCTCAGTGATCGAAACATTCGTCTGACGAGCGGATGACCCGAGTTTGAATCTCCTGGTCTTAACAATAATCGGATAGAAACGTATTTCTAATTATACTGGATCATGGACATATCTTTAAAATTAGAAACGAGAAGAGTAAATTAATTTACAAATGTAATTAGTTCCCAGTTTCGATCATTGTCACCGAATATTTCGGCGAAAGCGTTATTAACAATCGAGTGATTATAAAAATGAGCCAAATTGACCATCTTGTTGCTACAAAGAAAATAGACTCAAAAATTCTATCATTTATGCAAAATGGGGAATTAATATATTCAAAATATTGAAGGTATGAAAAATAAAAATCTTAAAATTAATGTTAGAATTAAGTATAATTTTATTTAATAAGTTTTGTTATTTATAAGATAAGGATAACTTAATGTTAATGTGAATCCTGAGAAATTAAATCCTAACAAATAACACTTTGTTCTAGTGTTGAGGGTGGTCGAATGTGAATCCTGAGAAATTAAATCCTGACAAATAACACTTTGTTCTAGTGTTGAGGGTGGTCGAATGTGAATCCTGAGAAATTAAATCCTAACATATAACACTTTGTTCTAGTGTTGAGGGTGGTCGAATGTTAATCCTAAGAAATTAAATCCTAACAAATAACACTTTGTTCTAGTGTTGAGGGTGATTGAAGAAAATCCAGGAACAAGTGTAAAGAGAATTTGAACAGTAAGTAAGAACGAGTCATCCTCTTGTGTGGATCACGATCAGTTCCTGTACACGTACCGTGTTCAACGAGGGCAGATCCTCGCTCCAATGGATTAACCAGCAAGAGCAGAGTTCTCGCAGTGAATTTTTAAAAAGGTGTGCACTAAATCCACGGTTTACTTCGAATAGTTTATTTGCGGGAAACCAACTGGCAAGTTTTCGTAACAACCTCGTGCAAAGAGACGAATGATTTTCAAAATATAGAAGATTCAAGATACGCGTTCAAGATACTTTTTCTCAACGACATATTTGTAATTGCTTTAAAACTGTATCTGACAGTGACATTGAGTAATTATATATTTATACGTATCGTTCAAATTAAACACCTGCTGCCTCTATACGCTTAAGTGGATGTGGTTCCATTGGCCACATCCACTCAATATTGTCAAGATGTGCTTCCATTGACCGCATCCATTCAATACCGGCAAAATTGTCACTAATGCTAACAGCAGCTTCATTGATCCGTCTTATCAACTGCTTCCGTGTATCGGACCTTCCACTTCAATACACTTTCGATTTCATGCAACCTTGTAAAAAAAAAAAAACATCTAAAGATCATAGGTCAAGTAACTGTAGAGTTATCGAACGCGATAACTAAATGTATTGGTATTTCGATACACATCTCGACAACAGAGCTGATAAGAGCCAATGTTTATACAGTACTGTTTGTTTAGAATGATTTCTCGAATATACTGGAAAAGTTTATCGATTTTGTCGCGGAACACCTTGTATATGAAGGAACTACAGTAGAAGGTCGATTATCGGAAGTAATAGGGAAGCAAGAGAAACATTATTGATCAAAAAAATTTTCATGCAAACGATGAATGGGGATAAAAATGAGAAGGTTGAACATTTAAAGGGCAGATAACTCGAGCTATCGAACACAGGCACAATATTGTACCAATAGATACACATAGCTACTGCGTGTGTTTTTTTCTGAAATTCAAACTTTGAAATCGAATATTTGACAAAAGTTAGAAGCAACGAATATAATTTTTATTACTTCCTTACTAGTCGTTTTAGCATAGTTCTATTTACTGCAAACCAAACTCTTAATGATAATGTTTGAAACGTGCACTCATTATTTTAAAAATGTTCGACTATATTTCTGTCTAAATAATCCCATGAATGTTCATTGAGGTCTTTGAAGTGGTCATGGTAGCAATGGAATATTGTTTTTAATGAAACCACTTTTTGCACCTGTGTTTACGGTCGTTATATACTTTCGACGTAAAAGAGTTTCGAATGTCGATATTTTCAGTAGATTTTTGTAGGCTTTGTTATAGAATATTTATATATCCCCTTCCCTCGATGTACCTTCAATGAAGTGTAAATTGCCTCTGCCCAATAACGAGAAACAATTTCGAACCGATACGAATCCACCACTGTGCCAGACATTTTGAATAACCGTAGGTTTGAAACATTTATCGAGTTACCTCTATACTTATTTTTCACTTTTCTGTGTTTTACTTTCTCTCAAAATTTAAACGAAGTGCAAATGCATTTACGATGCATTTATATACTGCACAAATTGATTTATACATCAAATCGTAAGACTCTTGATAAATAAGATTTATGCATTTCCAGAAATAGAAACTGTGTTTACGTTAGTTGTTTAATACGTTCACTTTTCTACCGTGTTAATATATTTTCCACGACAACGTACCTCCTGTTTTCCAATAATCAATCTTCCCGATAACAGATTTTCCGAAACACAAGATTTCGATTGATCGACATTCCGTTAATGGTTGTTCCATTGTACATCGATCATGGACACGATATCCGTAACCACTGCTAGTTCGATTTATCTTATTTGCAAATAGTGAATAATACCATCCCCGGTGTACGAGAATAATCCCTACTCGAAGAGAATAATCGATTAACGAGACGAGAAGTTCGAAGCTGAATATTGGAAAAATTTACGGTTGCGCATTATTTATGGACGTTCGTGATAAGATTAATCCAGCTTCGCGGTGGTTCGAAAAAAACGTCAACTGTAAAACCGCTCGATGGAGAACCAGACTACACAGAATGAATACGAATTCGTGGCGATCCGTGTGCACATTCGCTCCTCAATACGATCATCTTTTCGCAAGGGTATTGCTCCACAAAATTCGTTGAATCAAATTTCCCTTATGCGCATCGTTCGTGTCGACACGCAAACTTCTCAGCACAATACAGAATAAATACTCCATTTTCCCCCGTAACAAAGATATTTGATTTTCTAGAAACGAACACTCTGATACCAATAACACATTCGTCCGTTATTGACGCCCTGTTTCAATAATCTTTCAACGATAGCTACGCGATAGTGATTCCGTGAATACGATAGTGGTATATTTTCAAGTCCAATTTAACGTAAGTTTCGTATAACTGGCTGAAAGGTAATATTGTCCTGCTACGCAATAGCGCATAATCCATAACACGTTGGACGAAGAAATTGGTCTTCTGGCATCGATGAAAAATTGCTTCTTGCATATAATTTTCCAAGTAATTTGCAATTCCGGCAAGGTGGGGTAAGCCAGCTGGCTACATTATAGAAGAAGCTGATTTCGATTTTCCGTCAAACCGTATACTTTTTACGTTTCGTTGCTCATCCTGATGGAACAGCATGATGCTCAGAGCCGAGAGAAATGCATAGAAAAACCTGGCAAATATTCTTCTTGCGACATGCACGGCGTATGCAGTGACAATAACTTGCGGATGAAAATTCGAGTATCTCTGAAACAATTACGTTTCGAATATGCGAGTCGAGAATACAAAACTCGTATGGATCGCTGTACATATTGATACTTTCTTGCTACTTCGTTGCAAGTAGAAACAATTTTCTAACAGAGAGCATTTTTATTTTCACTTTATCCACTGTACAGGGTATGGAAAAATTCGTGGTAACAATTGGCTATGATTTTTCCTGCAAAAATTATTCGAAAAAGTACGTTCTTGAACATTTATCAGCCACCATTGAGCAATTCAGCGATTTTACGGGCGAGTCTGACCATTGCTTGCCACTTCTACTTGCGATGCTCGTTTCTGAGCATTGAGCGATTGAAACAGTTAATATCACACTACTGTCTTTGTTTACGAACACAAACACAAGTAGAAATAATGATTAATGACAAGACACTCGAGTAAAGTTATGATGAACAATTTTTGTGTGCCGTAATAATTTTTAAAGTTACTTTCCTCGAAGACGAACACTCTTATGAAAAAAAAAATCGATTGCATTTCTTCAATTTATTTTGAGGTAAGGAATAATTCTACGACCAACTGTACCAGAAATTTTATTATACTCTGTATAATTGTTTAAACTTCATTCGTAAACATTGATGACGACACGATACGATCTATTTTTGTACAGATCTCAGCACAAGTAGAATTGACAATTAATGGTCAGTCACGCGAGCCAAATCATAATCACCAAGAATTTTCAAAGTTGATTCTTTCGAAGATACAGCCTACCGTTAACAAAATTTTCTCTTCGCACATTCGGTTAATTTTTACACAAAGAATCGCCCAACGTTATACAAATGTACAAAGACTTTCGCGATAAAGTGTACCTTCTCGAAGACTCTTTGCGTTCCGTATTTCATTTTTATTTAATAAAAATAAGTTAATAATAAATCATTCGAAGCATCTTGTATAATTGCACGAAATAAATACTCCAACCATCGAGACACAATTCTCTAATCATCCTCGTGTTCCGACGAGACTTCGTTAAAAGAGCCAGAGGTGTTTGCAGTTAAATTGCACGAGTCCTTGGCCGAGCAGAAAAGACCGGGAAAATGGATTTAACGACGCGTTGGCCAACGTTCATTCCAGATGGTTCGACCGAGCGTGACAGTTTCCACGTTTACGTACGTCTACGAGTGACAAAACAGAACACGAACGTGCACGCACACACTTGCACGCGTAACAATTGCCCGTTTACGACGACGACACGTACGCGAATGCAGGTTGCACAGCGCCGTGAAAAACGGCCTCGAGCTAAGTTTCGCGAAACGGATGGCGTTCATTAAACGACGCACATTGCCTCGATGTCTTGCGCCCGATCTCTACGTGTTCCACCAAATGAACCCAGGACAAACGTCGCCTACTTCGACACTGCGAAATGTTTCTCCGCTGTTGATTCATTTCTGTATAGGGGAAGCCTCGTTATCCGAGTCCCTGTTCGCCGAACGAATCAGAACGGAAACTTCTAACGATAGAAACGAAGCTCGAGTTCATTCGTAACTCGGTGGACGATGGGACTAATATAAGATGGGACTAAATAAGATGGAACTAATATAAGATGGGACTAATATAAGATGAAATTAATATAAAATGGGACTAATATAAGATGGAACGGATATAAGATGGGACTGATATAAGATGGGACTAAATAAGATGGACTAATATAAGATGGAACTAATATAAGATGGGAGTAATATAAGATGGGACTAATATAAGGTGGGACTAATATAAGGTGGGACTAATATAAGGTGGGACTAATATAAGATGGGACTAATATAAGATGGGACTAAATAAGATGGACTAATATAAGATGGAACTAATATAAGAGGGGACTAAATAAGATGGAACTAATATAAGATGGGACTAATATAAAATGGAACTAATATAAGATGGGACTAATATAAGATGGAACTAATATAAGGTGGGACTAATATAAGATGGAACTAATATAAGACGGGACTAATATAAGATGGAACTAATATAAGATGGGACTAATATAAGATGGAACTAATATAAGATGGGACTGATATAAGATAGATAATAATATACTCTATCAAAACGATTACGATTATTGATTTTCAAAATGTTTTTACGAATCTTTTAAGAGTTTTAACCGCAGTAACACTCGCTTTCAAGTAACTATTTAGTTAGAGTATGTATGGTATTGAAATTACCGATTGTATAAATGTTGTTGCAAAATTTGGAGCATTCTGCCACGTGATCATTCACTGTTTATGTTTATATAGTATACCGTGTTGGTGACTCGTGATTGAAACGACCAATTGTGACACGCTTATTGACCTCGGTTGGAGATAGAGATCGTTACCTACCCCGCTTTCAAATTAATTAAAAGTTTAGCTATACAAGACGAGATACCCTGTCTAAACGATGATGAACGATTTCGTTTAATTTTCTTGAAAAAATTCACAACTAACTACAATTTCTTCTATTTGAACATGATAAAATTCTTATCTTACAAAAATTTCTCCTTTTGTAAAAATCTCGAATAACGAATAAAAGATGAACAACTATTGATTCGTTACTCAATAAAATTTTGAGAGAACGAAATTATATCTTGTATTGCAAAGATTTGCAAACGTTATTCGTTGTTTTCATTTGTCATTTGTTATTCGTAGCAAACTTTGTCCATCTCTGCTGGAAAGTGATACATCACGAGTTCAATTATTATTTTAATTAATTTCCGGTACGACTTCCACTTAAGTTATCTCGTAGTTCTTGGTACTTATTAACTAGGACTTCGAGCTACGTAGGAACGCTACTTCTGAACAGCTATCCATTTTCATAATGGCTGTCCTGCGGATAATGATCAACGATAGAAAAGCGAACGACTTGTTGTTCGTTGTACCCATTGTCTCATTCGTTGCACCGAATTTCACGTAATCGTTCGTGGTAAAATTAATATCCGAATAAAACTTGGTTCGTGCATTTACAAATAAATTCCCGAGATCGTTTAAATCACAAAACCAGGTTTCATTACCGATATAATGTTTCCGGCCGAGGTTTCAGCCCATTTCATTAACCTGTGGAGACACGTCGTTTAATTAATCGCTTTCTGGTAATTATTATATATTTATTTCTCCTTTGTTTAATCGTTCGTTTAAATACTAACATCAATCGCATTATATTATATTTATACAAAAACGGAATTAACAAACAAGAATACCAAGTCTTCGTCGCGTACGTAATTATAATATAATTCTATTATTACTTTGGACTTTCATTTAACGAAGAAGATAAAATTCCAATCGAAGATTTTGCATCGACGACGAAACTTGGTTCGAGACTTAAATGATTTCCAAAATCAAGTTTGTATTTGCGGTCAATCGCATATTAAAACAACAATTAAAATAATCGATTTTGCAAAGAGATTGGCGGCATTTTAAACGGCCAGAAGTATGTTTACATACCGTATTGAGACGTTCTTTTTTTTCTTTGCACTTTCGCAAACTTCCATCCGCTACCGAAGGCAAAAAACTTGTTTATTTGTTAAATAATTCATCCACCGTTTCAATGATACGCGCCTTAGCATATTCGCGTAATTAATTCGTAAAACAAGGGCGCCACGTGGAAACGATGCGCGATAACATTCCGCTACATTGCGCTCCCCTCATTCTTCATTCCTCGCGTAAATTTATTTGCTATTCACGCTACGTTCCGGTAAACCATGAAAATGCAACCTCGACTCTGTCCAAGCGCGGAGAACGCGCGACACGTGCCTCAGCTTCTCGAATTAATTGACTCGATGATACGCGTCGCGTTGCTCGTAAATTTGCGTAAAAATGACCGGGAGAGAATTTCATTCGGCGATTCGCGACATTTTGAGAGATTTAACGAATTTACTGCAACCAAGCCCCCGCCCATGGCCACGGCGTCTCGTGCCCGACGTTGAATAAATAAATCTGCAAATTACGAATATCACTTTCAAGTTACGAAAACGCGTTAGCTGCAAGTGGCTCAGCTCCGAGCACCACGAGTCTTGTAAATGTTTACCGTTATCAAATCTCTACGAAGTAATTTGACGAGATGTTCAACTTTGTACAAATGTATCTAAAAATTATACAAATATACCTAAAAATAAATCGAAAATACTATACGTGTGAAAATAAATAAAAACGTACGAAATACATGTTTCTTTTTTTTTTTTTACACGGTATTTGATTTTCGAGAAAATTGATTTGCAATATAATAGAGCTCGGCGAATACGTCTGGTCATTACTCGGTGTTTCCACTTGTGTGTCGAAATTTGTGAACATTGATGGTGGTTTGTTTTAATCGATTGTAACTTCTATTTGGTAACGTACACGTAGAGTAACTAATATCGTATTACTGAGAATCTTTGCACGAATTTTCGATATTGTTTTTCTGAAAAACGAAACTATAAAATAATTGTATTCCACGTATTCGATTTATTTGTGGAATCACCCTGTTCTCGATTGTATCGTACGAAATTCTAGATTTTTAAACTATTTGTTAATATCGATCGATTTTGTTCGACATAACGATACCATCTCTAAGGAAAACTATTCCAATTGATCCAATTAATTGTACATGCACGTCAGAACTCGATAGCATCCGTCCAAATTCATTTGATCTCGTAATTATTCGACTACTTAATAATTGCATACACAAACCGTGACGTTCCAGTCTGTTTTTCTCGGGGCGAAAAATCGTGAATCTTTTATAACAAAGAGCAAAGCTACTTTATTCCTCGCGTGATTTTAATGTCCCTTATCTGTTGTCGCATAATTCAACCCGATGACGTACGTAATTTATTATGCCAGGAAACGAATGCGGTGAAACGATGAATATTCATTGAAATTACGATCGACCCAGCCTTTCTTCATTATTCGCGTTGTCGATGCGATCGTCGTTACACGCCGAGCGGAAAATCGTTTATGCCAAATAATTTAAATCTTTCTACGGAGACGAGCCTCGAAGGCGAACGATGGGAACGACTACACTGGGGAAACTTTTTTCACAGTCAATCGGGATAACGAAACATTTTCATTATCGTCGTAAAATATTGCGCATTGATTCACCGTTGATCATTGAATATTTTCTTCCAGTCCTCGTTATAACGTTTAACGTGTAATCGAAATCGTTCGTCGCGCTCAAGCTGAAACGAAGAGGAAGAGAAATGAAATTTAAGTACCTGTCGGAGGGATTTAGTTTATGCATTACACTTCGATGCAGTCACTGAATCAACGAGTCGGGACGTAAACGACGAGATAAATCCAATTCGAATAAAAATCGGATAAAATAAAGCATACTGGAAACAAACCGCAAACATCCAAAATGATACACAAAAACGATATTCGGTGTAGAACGAGATTACATTGGTATTTGAATTTATGATCAATTAAATCGTTACTTGCTTGTACATTTAATAATTTGTTTCGTTCTGTACAAGGATTGCAACACGTACGCATCGGTGAATAATGAAAGTTTCTTTAAAATCTGTTGCTGATAATTAGAAACCGAAATACCGATCATGGAGAAGTTTCTTTCAAACTTTTAACGATAATTTTCTATTTTCTTTCGCGCGTAATTTGAAATATATATTGATAATTCTTACGATGCAATTAGTGCATTTATTGTCAACGAATTGTACACGCTTCTTATGCGAATACACTCCTGATGAGTCACGTATAATATTCGTGTCTAGACACACAACTTCAGACACGCACTTCGCTGTCTGGCCACTTAATCGATTACTCGCTTTACGCTACGACACAATGATTACTGCGAAAAATTACTAATGAGCGTATATCAAGGCGTCTGGGATACTTCACGAAGAACCGACTCTCGTGTAAAAGTAAGTCGCAAAATGTAATACAAGTCGTTAGAAAAGAATTGCGTTTTTAAGAAGAAAAATCTCGCGAAATGCATGCAAATGGCAATTAACCGAGAAGTGTTGAATCTTAACTTTTTTTCGCAGCTTGGTCAATTTCCATAAAAATGAAATTGCAATTAGGGGACCATAATGTCGAGAAATCAAGTTCCTCGAGAGATGATTTCTTCGGGACGAATTTACCTTTCCAAAAAGCAAGCATTGCTCTTTGTTTATTCGTCCAGTTCTGATGTTGAAAATGCTTCGAAGTATAAAATACAAAATGCACGCAGAGATGAATATTCCTAATAATGAAAGGAACCTAATAAAAAAAGTCGAAACGTCGAAACAATATTATTCACGTACGAAAAGACGAAATACTATAGAGCTACCGTAACGTAACACAATTATCAACAATGAGAATACGGTTACGATTCTGCTCGCAGTATTAAAAGTTATTGGCTCGATAATAGAGTTCACTCGTAGCACAGTTGCAGTCCAATTGCTATAAGTCGACGCAGTATTGCCCGTTTATATGAAACTCGAATCGAGCCCGTGTGTTTTCATATATCCGGGCACGATAGCAAATATCGTTTATAAATCGATACGGTGATAGAGAAAATTTCCTGTACCGTGTGGTGGAAATTGTTTCACTTATTCACGCAATAATGCGTTACAGTAACTCGGCACTTAGCGTTAATTACCGTCAACCTAACAACTCTCATTGTAATCGGTGTGGTGTACGAAGGCTGCAATGTTTAAATATATTACACTGTAACAATATAAACGGTTCTACGAACTTCCCGCAAGGTTTCCAACGCGGTTGGAGTAAATTCAACGATGAATGGAATATACGACCATGACGACAGAATTACTCGCAAAATATGCATAATCTTGTGAAACGACGACCTTCCTGATTGCTTATTTCTTCGGTAAATAGCCGACCAATTTGCATACGACGCCGGGAGCTAGTCGCTGGAAAGTTGTCGAAACTTCTCGGTCCCATAATTACGTACGCCAGATTATATGTAATCGAACCCACAAACTTCAGTCCAAGTATGAACGTCGCCTGAATCTGCGGTAATTCATTTCACCGAGGATGAAGTTCGTAAGAGCGCGAACACCAATTGAATCTCGCCATTAGTGGGATCTAAACTGTAAATTCTTCCTAATTATTTTCAATAACGAGAGCGTATCGAGTACAAATATTTACATTGGAATCCAGTTTAGACGATACCCACGAACGTCAAAATGAAACAGATTCGAGATCTGACCGATATCATTGTTTAACAGTCTCGTTACCAATCGTGCCTCTCGGTACACAAAGAAATAAAATTGTGTCTATTCGAACCATGATCCCAAAGATTACTTCTACGTAATCTTCGATATGCTCTGTAATGTTTACCGACGATGTTCGTAATCTTAGTATAATACCTGATATTCTTTATGTGAAACTGTTCAAGGTTCGCAAGGTTTAATATTTACGATGTGCGATATTGGAAATATTGCCATACTTTTATCACCGAATGATGAATGTACAACTCGTGGAAAATGCCTCGAAATGGTCGGGTGTAAGAAAGTAAAATTTACGAGAAGTTTTCGAACCGCTTTTAATAGACTGACATTTACGTTTCACTCTTACGATCGTCGCGAGGGTTCCAAGATATGGGAGAGTTACTGTGGCTTTCTGTAATTTATAACCTAGCGAGGACCCCATCGAGGACTATCATTTTCTTTCCGTAATATTTTTAGCGAGGAGCACGTGAAATATTCCGTTATATGGAAAAGGAATCTCTGATGTGGGGGTTCAACGTGAGACAGGAAACAATCTACGAAAACAGAACGTTTGTTCTCGTGGATCGAGTCCCTGTATTTTCCTCGCACGTTTATATCGACGTCGTTTCCCGTAAAAATATTTTCGAAGTTCCAGCGACTCGAGGGTTGAAAGTAACCGGGTGAAAATAAATTTTGCACCTGCTGGCATCGTGGAAGAAATCACCGCCCCGAGTGAGACGCTCGACTATACGAAATCATCGATCAGAGTTTTCCTTTCGTGATACATCTGTTGCATTGTACGAGAAGAAAGGTACCCCGATGAATTTTTCATCGAGGGTTCATTACCGTTCATTGAGTGCATCCATTATATAGTGTCATACGCACTTTGGACGAGTTGAATTTTCAAAACGATTAAAAATCCAAAGACAATATCGTTGAATAAGATCAAATGGTCGTAAACTGCATCTTTCTGTGTTACTTTATGCATTTGTAGATATCGGTGCAGAGCAGAGTGCAATTGCAGTTTTCTTTGCAATGAAACTTCATATTTTCGAATGTAGGAATAAACGTTTCATTCTCTACAAAAACGTGCTATAATACTTGAAAACTGTTGGTATAAAAAAAAAACAGTTTAATTATAAATTCGCTCGATCGTATTGACGTGCAAGAGCAGTTCAAATATGGACGAAAGAAAAGTAAACTTTACTTTCAGAAAAGTAAAAATTTGTTAATATAAACTGTTACTTAATAACGGAAGGCTGCTGTTATTTGTACAAAATATAGTATCGAAGTCGAAAGCAATTTATCGTTGGACTGGTATATTTAGTGAAACGATCGAACTTGATATTTCGTGTTTCCTCGCGAAAGAGGAACTATTGATCAATTTCCCCGCGGCAATAAAAATTCCAGAAATAGAGCATTCGTGAAAAATTGATGCGTTTAGAAATTCTAAGCTCCTTCGCGAAAAATTCTAATGTTACTGCGACGTAAATCGTTGACCGTGACAATCCTGCACAATGGCATTCAGGATTAGCCGCTTTCGACGATAATCTTGAGAAAAAATGGAGAAGTCAAGAGGCAACAATTCATTTCTCGAAATCCCTACGAAAAGCTACGTTTCTCAAAGGAAAAGACCTCAAGAATTACGAGCTGCGTTAAAAATAATTGCGTTAACTATATATGTACTAATTAGACGCGCCATTGTGAAATAAAACACTATAGTGCGAATAACACTTCCATTCGGAGAAGGACCCTAGAAGTGCCTTCAATTATTCTGTCAAGTCGAATGAAATTTAACACACAAGTTAATATTACAGAGAAATCATTTTTGAATTCTCGTCAAATGTTTCCAGTTAGATTTCAATTCGAATTTCATTTCTTTATTGTAGAACTATAATGTAGATCGATTACCTAATAGCATGAAAATAACGGAGAAATTTAACCACAGTTCCATTAGCATAAATTAACCAAACGCAAGATTTAACACGAAAGAGATATAACTCGAGCATTAAATCTTCAACCACATAATTTATGTATGAATTTCGTTTCTCAAAGTTCGCTACATCTGACGTTCGATAGAATCATTATAAGAAAGTGCGTTATTTCCTTCGAGAACTGAGTCGTTCGAGTATTATCTCTGGCGTCTACCACAGTTTCGTTCTTTCAAGAAATATGACGAAGCTCTGGTAAAAGAAAAAGGGCACGAATCCATTCAATCAAGTATTTGTTCTTCCTATATTTTATGTCCCATTTATACAGAACGGGTCGAACGTTCCGTTACAACCGAAAGAGGATGATTTTTCTTACAATATTAATCGAGAATGTATGATAAAATATTTTTATACGAAGTATAAAAATGTCAGCCCATTATTCGTTACTTCTACTTGTGTTAATGTCGCTAAACATTAACATTGATACAGTATCGTTTATTTCAACTGGTTTGAACTAGCTAAACGATAGTACAATCGGTAGAATGCAGAACCATTAATACCAAAACCATCGTTAGCGTTTATATATCCGAACGCAAGTAGAAATAACGATCAGTGGTCAGACGCGTTAGAGAAATCGTAACGTGGCCCGCGAATTTTTCAAATTAACTTTCTCGAAAACAAAGCCTCGTATCGAAACATTATATCGCATATTTTCGATTTATTTTCAAATGAAGAATTTTAAAGCTGTACCAGAAATTTCACCACACCCTGTCTACCATCAACGTGGACACATTTCATTGTAAAGCGAATCGATTACTCTAACTACACTAACCACGTTCTATCAACCAGCCATGGAACGAAATGGGAGAATTAATATTAGTCTCGATTATAAATTCTATTTTCCCGCTTTTATTTGTCACCGGGGAAATTAAACGTTGAAATTTTGACAATTTGTTCGAAGCACTTTGAGTTTAATTTATTCAACTCGTTCAAGTTAAATAATTGCGCAACCGACCAATTATAAAATCTACAATTCCGGTCTTAAGTACATAAAGACATTAATTAAATAAACGACATTTGGAACGTTCCATTTACATGTTTAAACTGCGTGTGAATTGTTAGCACTAAGCACTTTACAGCTTAGAATCGCGCAAAGGTGTTTCGACTGTGGTAGAAATTTTCTGGAATCATTATGTTTTAACCTTATGTTATTTATCGAAAAAAGAAACGACTGATCACGAAAATAAAATATATCTAATTTAATTTTTAATTTCTCGAAATAATGTTTCAAGGGATCGAAACATTTATGTAATTAAACTATACTTGCGTAGACTATTACTGTGACCTTATCGATATTTAGAAGGAATTGTGTAATCAATTGCATCCAGTTATAACGAGATAACTACGTGATAGACTGGTTAGTGGTTTCGATCCTGCAACGGACAGCTACGAATATTACGAAAGAAACACAACTTCTCGTTTTCACGCATGACTGCAGAAAAGCTCCGCATTTCTGTATCTTCTAGATGCAACGAATGTTTCCTACATGCCGCAGTCTTCTAAAAACAATCGTTTTGTTCTCTGTTTCTCTTTCCCGTTTCCGCACGATCCAATATTAAACTTCTAGAAGACGATGTAAATCGCTTCAAAGTACACAATTCTTGCAGAGTATGATTATATAGTATATTTCTGGTCTAAAGTAGCACAATATTTCTGCATTTAATGGAATGCAAAAATCAAAAATCGAAATATTCATCGAAAATAAAATATATCTAATATGCTTGTTTGAACTAGATTCGTTACAATAATTATTAATACGATGCTCGTGGAAAAGTAATTCAATCCCGAGTCAATATTTTCGAACGAAATTTCATACGTTCACAATAATGAAAATAGGTTTTTCTTCTCGAAAACGACACTATAGATGACTATTGGTAATTGAGATAAGGTAATCGAATAGCAATGGAGAAGCAATGAATAAAAATTTGGGAAATATTGCTAAAAGAGATCAATATGTTCAAAAGGAAACACTCTTTATTCGTATTATCATTTTCACATAGAAAGAAACAAGCATTCGTTAAAAACACGTAACGTTCGAATGTTATTTCAAGTTCAACAGTGCACGAACCTATAATCTGCTTTTTGATAGGAACATCGAGATCTGTATTACCACGAAAGTGGTACTATAGCGAAGAAAGGAAGTTGCAATATCGTTTCACGGATTGGAGTCACGAGAACCTATAGATGTCTCTCTGGACTTCCATTTTTCGACCCTTTGTACGACAATGGTTAACCATGACACCCTGACTCTCATACAAACGGCCTTATTATCGATATCTTCTAGCAAAAATCCATACCAGAGGACTGTTCGTACTATGTGTGAAAGCTTATCGCGCGAAAAAGATGGAAAAAGATTCAATTGAATATAATCTCGATTCATTAGTTCTGAACGATTGAAAAGGATATAATTAAACAGCGTAAATATAAATTTTATTGCGAAAAGAAAAACGGAAAATTAATCTTTCAGAACATTTAACAATGAGATACAACACTAAAGAATAAACTAATACAGTGGAATGATCTGCCTACATGCATACAGAACTAACCCATTGGAATTTTGAACGTAATCCTCTCCTGAACCACAAAGTGCAAAAAGCAATTAAATCGAAAGTTTCTTAATAGACGATTCCCCCAAAAGATTTCTCAAAGGATTCTCCCAGAATAATAATGAAAATAAGAAAATGCGTCAACTCCGAAACTCCGGTGCATATTGTAGTTCTAGAATAATTGGGACCTCTTTCAATGAAGATTTTGTCAATTTTACAAACAATGATAACCTGTACACCTACATTGACAAATGCATAATTATGCCCGATATCACAACGAATGTCAATATGCCATACTGAACAACATAGCGATGTCATAATAAAAAATAAAACCGAAAAGAATCTGAACCTAAAAGAAACCTTTTGAAAATCGCACGACACAAATGATTACATTTGGAGTAATCTGTCGAGGTGTGACAAACATTAATTTGTAATTAAAAAAATATTGTCCACCTTCCAACTGAATTATTATGAATTCTCAGTGAATTATTATCCACAAGTCTATCGTTTGTATCGAACAGTAAAGAAACATTGGAGTCTATTGAATCTTATCAAAGCACTATACCCTTTTTCCTAAAATATTTTACAAAAATTACTTTCGAGGTCAGAGACCTCACCTGACCAAGTACAACTCCAGGTTCGATACGTGTAATTTATTTATTCTCCGAATGCCGACGTTTGATTAATTTTTGCAATGTTATTTTGATCTTCGTACGTTTGTTTTGAGTTCGACACCAACTTTCCTTTTCCTCGTCGATTAAACGTGTTGGTAACAGTCGTCGAATCGCGTCAAAGTTACTGCGAAGACAAACGACCGTGCATTAACTAACTCAACACCTTCTTTTTTTTTCCTCGGCAAAGTGCTCGGAGAAGACGATCGCTATTCGGGTTAATTAGTAATCAGGGTCATGACGTCGTTTACAAAGGTTGGGAATAAAGTAGCATCGCGGATATGCAAGCCCCGGAATTTCCATATTTCCTTTCGTAATGGGCTAACGTGCCAGAGATTCGATCATTACGAACTGAACCAACGTGATCTAGATCCCTATGATTGCAAAGTATAACATGCACGTGTAAAAAATTAAATTTTGCTCAAATTTAAAATAATTTTGATAAACGAGTTTATCGAACTTGTAAAACACCTGTGAATTTAAATGAATTGGTATATCAATCGGTATCTAATTCGAATTTAAGTGAATTGATATTTATCGATTGGTAAATAGATGTACTTGGAACGAGTGTATAGTAAATTTTAGTATTAATTTCGATGGAATGTTCGAATGGAGAACGACGGGAGTTGGTGATCATGGTGAATGCCTGCAGATATAAATACCTCAATGTGAGCGATGTGTATGGTGTTTATCCAAAATTCTCAATTAATTTCAATATTTTAACAGTGGCTGGACGCATTGGTTCATCTACGTCAATTCATCATTGCGTTTAGTAACGTTTATTACTGCGGTATAGTTAACAATGAGGATAATTCGTGTGCACAGGCCAAACCTAGTGAAGTGTTGCAACTGAATATGTTCGAAAATATTACCAATACCAGTAGATATTATTAGACAAAATTCAAGTGTTTTGAGGAACACTTTTCTTTTAAGAAACGAAACTGTACATATTTTTCAATATACATACATCATCGCGTTCGAAAATTCAATGACCATAGTTACCGAAGATCAAGAGGTAAACATTCTTTCATCCACATCGACGTACCACACGCTCCGGAAAGTCTAAGTAAACGCAATTTTAAATTCGAATATTTTCTCAATTTGAAAAGCCAATTCGTAGCAACGTGCGTTCGACGAAAATTCAAAATGGAACTCGAAAGTCGGTTTGGAAATTAGCTTTCCAGGAACATTGGGCAATATTCTCGGCGTTTGGGGTCGTGTTCTTTTTAATGGTTCTCTTTTCCCCTGTCGATTCAAAAAACTACATCCATCAACTGTAGTTCGTATCGACGTTCCTTGATGCCGAGCATTTGCGCCGGAGCTTATCAAAATTCCTGACAGATGCTCGCCGAGAACATGAATCGACGGGCCATCGAGTTTTCAGCGCGACCTGGAAAAGCAAAGCTTTTCAAGAGCCCGCTGAAAATCGTTCGTCGTTCTCCGGTGTTGATTAGATTCTAAAGTTTAGATTAACGCGCGCGCGTATACCGGTGACGCGCGTTTTCGTATTCACGTAACAGAAATTTCCATGCCGGATCGGTAGAAACGCAGGGCACACGCGACACTTCGAGCCCGCTCCAATTACAGAACGAAACACGCCGCTTGATTAGCGGAATGAAAACTCTCGCTTCCGATTACGCAATTCATCCGCGATGGACAATCAATACGACGAGTGTCGAACACTGTACCGATGATATTTGTAAAAGGATATTAACATCGAAATTGCTCTGTACATTTACACGGGAAGTTCAACGTGTTCTCGGTACGATCGAGAAATAACCCACGTAATGAAGAGCGAGACACGACTTTTCAGGTAATGGAATATTTACTTTACCGAGTCGATCGTTTTTTATTTAAGCCTAGCGAAAAGATAGTGCCGAAAGAATCGAAGATATAACACGGAAGAATATTTATATTTTTTAACATACCTAGACCGAAGAATAAATATAACACGGAAGAATATTTATATTTTTTAACATACCTAGACCGAAGAATAGTACCAAAAGAAGTGAAAATATAACATGGAAGAATATTTATATTTTTTAACATACCTAGACCGAAGAATAGTACCGAAAAAAGTGAAAATATAACATGGAAGAATATTTATATTTTTTAACATACCTAGACCAAAGAATAGTACCAAAAGTAGTGAAAATATAACATGGAAGAATATTTATATTTTTTAACGTACCTAGACACGTGAAGTGCATTTCTTTCATGGCTCGAACTGTTCGTACTCTCGAGGTCAGAACAATTTATCTTGTATTGACATACTCGACAAAATGATCAAACTCGATGCTTCGTGTTTCCTCGAGGGAGAGCAGTTTGCAAGTTTCCAGTATTGCAAAGAAAATTATGTTACGCAATTTTCATCTTGCATCGCGAGTCTTAAATAATTTCCTTTTTGTACGAATGAGTACGATTTTCGATCAAACCGGTGTACGATGTGTATTAAATATATATATACAAAGAAAGTCTTGTTTCTGGAAAGATGGAACGACGACGCGCGGAAAGTTTAGAGCGGTTGGTATACGTTTTGTTAATTAACGAGTCAAAGTTCCATTGAAATCGTACGATAACGCGAAACGATCGTTGCGATATACTTCATGTGTTTTCATCCGCCTTAAGTGAATTCGTTTAATTAAGCAAAGTTTCTGCGTAACGTTCGTCGAAATACGCGAAACGTTTGTTCAGGCTTCGCGCGTCTGTTGTGTACGCGCCTTCATGAATATTCAAGACTCCTGAACCAGGAATTATTAATATCACCGGTGAACAGAAAATGTCGGCCACCTGCATTGTTTGTTAATTTTACAAGGGGAACGCGGCACGATTTCAATGCGGATAATGAATTTCGTAATACGAATGGGGCTATTCGAAGTGAATCGTTGAGATATAAATCACATTTTAGGGTTGAGATTCGAAGCTCCTTAAATTATTATCGTGTCCCTATTTGTCTTTGTACAATAGAGCATGGGCCTTTCAAAGGAGAACAATTAAATATCCCCGTGCCTTGTAGGTATACAACAATGATTCTTAGAGTAAAGTTAAATATTTCGAATTCAAACATAGTAGTAGCACCAATGATCAATAGTTCAATCTGTAGAGTAATTCTCGTCTCCAAGTAACAATTTTTTACACTAGATTTAAGTAACTATTCATATTTAAGTGGTACAAACGACTCATTCATTTGTTGGCTTGAATTTCGGTTAAAAATCGTTACCTACCCCGTTTTTAATTTATGTATGAATCATTGTGTATGTATCGATTTTACTTTACAAGTTTCTGGTTCAGAGGGATTTCTACTCTAAAAGTTCAAACAAATCTACCTTTGTTTCTTCATAGATAGAATTTCGAAGTTTTTATTAAGCGTAACTTGAAAAAAACCGTGCAAAATTTCGGATAGTTAGAAATCGAAAAAATAAGTGACAAAATATTTGTTTTTACCGAAATATTTCGAAAGAAATATTTCTTCGACGAATTGATATTTATTTATGAAAGAAAAATACGTATTTCCTTCAAGTATTGATAAATGAATACAAAAAGTTCGAGAGAACAATTATGAATATTATTTGACTGTAACATCGAAGAGAGGCCCTTTTCTGAAACAAGAATCCTTTCAGTCGCGAAACCTCGACACACTTCTCGCTCGTTAAACGATGCTTAACACTGTTCCTTCTAATACTATTCTTCTCCCGACGAATTAAGAAACGTCGTCCTATTCGTCCTGTCGTCCGACGTAACTCAATTTCCATCCTCTGAATATATTCCAGCAACATCGTGTAACATCTTGGTATCTAGATACATATCTCGGTCGAGTCAGACAACGCAGAACCATAGAAACGCACAAACAAGAACGTACGCAGCAGCGGTTACCGCATATGGGAAATTCTATACCCGGTCGCTCGTCATCGCCCACGCGAAATTCAAGGATTTGCCCGAAATCGTTTCCACGGTTGACGGTTCCCAGTATTATTTTCCGTAGAATTCACTAATTACGTTTCCATTCCGAGATTCCCCGAAATCCCAGAATCTCGATATCGCGATATTTTCAAAGGTCGCGCATCGAACCGTACGTATCGCCCACAGGTGATCTCGAAGACGAAGAAGCACCAGTTATGCGCAATTCGTGAAACCAGACACCAAAGTTCACAGACTCGTTACGGTTTCCGTTCGAGAGTAACTCCGTAGTTGGTTTACCGTGCAATGTTGCAGTTACGACCGCCATTCGAGAAACAAGACGTTTGAAGCGCTCGTATACCACAGAAATTGAAAGTTTCCAATAACGGGCTTGCTTCGTTCTTTCGATTATGGACGAAATCACCCCGACGACGAACTCGTCGATAATTAGTAAACTTTGCCCATACGAGTGACTGTATGCAGCATCGATATTCGAACATCTGGTCTGTTCAGAAATGAACATCTCTCTCGTGGCTGCGTCATCGTTCGATCGCAGATTTTTCCCGACGAAAAACGACTACTTTCGCGGGAGACGTTCCCGGGAGAATAATCGAGACGAAAAAAAAAAGAAAGAAAAAAGGAAAAAGAAAAGGAAACTCGAGATTGTATCGCCGTGGCGCCGCAAAGTCGCTAAAAAATTGCCGGAGCCACCTACCGAGAAACAGGTAACTTGCCAAACTTGGCGAATCATTTCCCACCGCATCGAGGGGAATTTCCTTAGGAAAGGCTGCCGCGTTAAATTTTCTCGACAGCTCGTTCAACGAGACGTGAATTTCCGACGAAAGTTTCCTTCTACCTCGGTTGGTGCATTCATTCGTTGCATCTCGAGAAAACGACTCTGTTTTGCGTTGCTCCGCGACCTGTTGGTGGTTTCGTCGAATGATTCGGTGGAAGTCGGCTCGATCGAGCTTTCTTAACTTTTCCAACGCGGCGGAGAACTCGCTCGTATATGCGGCTAGACGCAAAGCTGAACCACCGTTATCGCGAAAGACAAATTGTCTTGTAAATAATTTCTGGAGAAATATGGTGGAAATATTCTACGGAAAGTGGCAGAGTCTTCGACCGAAGAGGATTCTAGTCGCGGTGGTATTCCTCGAGAATGCACAGAATGCTCGTATTAAAGTCTCATCGGCTGCTGTCACGTACGCGTGACTTCGAGTGTACAACCATTACCAGCTGCTGTCACGTGTGCGTGCTTAAGAGTGTATAACCATTGACGGCCATTGTCACGCGCGTATGGTTCGAAATGTTGCAATTCGAAATATGCTACTCACGGTACAGGACCTGAAGTATTTTATTGTAATATTTAACACTGTTTTACGACTTCGAGATTTGTTCGTTTTCGGAAATAAAGTGTGTTCCGTTTGGTAAGTATCCTTGTAAAATTTGAACTCGATTAGATAACGAGAACACGTTTTATAAGAAAGTATTAAATATATTTGTTTATTTTGTTGTCTCTCTTATCGTAAATTGAACGTGGATTGAAACATTTTTACCATAAACCCGACAACCTGTGCTGGTTTTGTATGGAAAATTATAATAAAATAATTAGAGAAAGCAAAGATCGGAAATGGTATCTGTTACAAATCGTAAAAGTATCGATTATAGTATCTTTTGGCAAAACCAAAAATATATGGAACAAAAATATCGACATCTATAGTTAAGGATCAATCTAACGTCTATTACGACTTTCATAAAATTATATCACTGTAACGTTCATAAAAATTAAACTAAAATATTTTGTAAGGTACAAATCGCAAGTACTAGCGAAGCATGTGATGCGAGTTATAAATATCGTCAAGTAGCGAATAAAAAAAATTCTATTATTAATATTCCAGTATAATAATCCGTGTAACTCCATTCACGTAATATTGTAAAACCATTGTGTAAATCAAATGGATTACTTTACCTCTTTTAAGTACATTAAATGTACTTTTGGAAATGAAATGCATTTAAGTGCATTCGTTCGAGTGTATATTATTACGCGAACCGTACAGACGATAAAATGCAAAACTGAAACGAACCGGCGTAGTCTTTGAAAAATTGGCCAACGCTACGCCTTTGCCTTATCTCGAGTGATTTCTTTTTATCGTCAAATGGAAGGTCTGGTACATTAAGGCCCTTCAGATGGCGGTGCATTTGTTGCACGGTCTCTTCACATCTGCTATTTTCTATCGCGTTTTGACGCGACACGACGAGAAAGGAAAAGACACGAAAACCAGTAGGAGACACTCACCTTTTCTCTTTTCGCTGTTGCTTCTTCTTCTTGAAGGCTTTCTTTACCCTCAGAAGCAGAAAAGCGGCGCGATCGATGGTCAGGCTCGGTGAAGCCTTGTCGCCGCTCGACATCCTGCGACCTAGTCCTCCTAACACCTGGAACAGACAGGAAAAGAGGTTTTATTAACCGTGTTAACCAACGACAAAACGACTTTTTCGCGGGTAAGAAATATCTCAAACCGGTGACGAAGAATTTCTTCTGAATTCGAAGAAATTAAATCAGCCTTCTTGTGTCTTACTTTCTTTTATCACGTTCTCTGGTATCTTTATATTTAACATGATTTGTATGCTTAAATATCAAAATTGAACGAACGTACGTCGTTGCTCCGATCGACCAAAAAGAGAACATTCCTTTCGATACTCCTCGAGTGATTTTCAAGTAAAAAAGATTTACAATTACTTCCTTTATTGCTAAGAAATAATAAGTGGCTTATTAAATGCGATGCAGAATTACTTTTGAAAAGATTTCAAAGATATTCTCTAATGGGAACAGACAGTCTCCTGAAAAGTATGGGTTTTGTTCTAGATTGTTGGTGGACTAAACGCAAAGTTATATTCACCGATTGTAACGAATTTTATTCGCGAACCGATGTAACTGGAGGATTCCTCTTTCGTAAAAATAATACAAGGGAAATAATATAAGGGATGTCGTCTGTAACCGTTTTCAGCCATTTCTTTGCGACGATTTAACAAGATTTTCATTAAGAACTGCGGAACGTTCAAAGTAGAACTACTTTTGCGAGACGTAAAGAGTGGAAAACCAGCGAAAGGATGGTACGTTCAAAGAGAAAATTAATTGACAATTATCAACGCAATAGCCAAAGGAGGTCCTAATCAAATCTTGATGAAAGGGGGCAACGTTTCCTCGGGTAAAAGGTTTGGAATTTATTTTGTTAATTATACTGTACTTAAACAGCTTGTCACGAAGCGGTGACTCTGTGTTTACCTTAGAGTCGTGCACGTATCGCGATCGTTAGCTTAGCATCCTGTCACTTCCGGTTTTCTTGATCGCTCCGAAACACGTTACGCTTTGCAATTTTCGTGCACGAATAATCTCGCTATTCTGAACAATTTGATGGATTTTCGAAAGGCTTGTTTGACGAACCAATTATTACCAAGAATTTCGTATTATTATTAGCTTGGACCATAAATTATCGAGGAAAGTTACGGAGAAAATTCTAGAGGATCCTTTTATGAAACGAGCCTGACGTGTATTTAAATTTTTTAACGAGTTGAAACGTATTAAAATAAAGGATAAAGCTTAAGTACAGCTAGATATATACATCGAACAATATATTATCATGTTACGCCGGTTTAATATTAAAATATGCTCATGATCAAGATGAGACATACTATTATGTACTTTGTACGATCCGAAACTCAGAAATGTATGCTGTACTCGCTCCAAAATTACTCGATACTTAGATTATGTAGGAAACCAGATAATACAAGCATATTTTGAATGTAGTATAACCAAAGTTTCATGCAGTGAATTAATTACATTACTAATATAATAATATAATAGCCTATCGGCTGAAAAATCGTTTGATAAAGCTTAGTGTCCTCACAACAGTTTATACCGAAGTCAAGAATATCTTCAACTGTTACTAACTCAAAATTATCGATAATCCAAATCACAGTTAGGGTGTTCAGCCTTAGAACCACACGTTGTTTATTATTTTTTCTTATAAATTGCAACTATTCTCGATCGTTATAAATTTTTCTCAAAATTTATAATATCGTTCCTATCAATTTCTTAATTGTGTAAATTACCTTTTAGAATGTATTTAGTTTCATGGAAAAAGACTCACGTTACGGCTAGAATTTACACACATAAATACTCAGTACTCGAATACATTAACTGTGTTTTTGATTCGTACAGAATTCTACGATAAAATAAATATTTTCAAAATTATCAAGTTTGCACGTACGTAAAAGTGTAAAACCACTGCTGGACGATCACACAATACGACAGTTGGCGGCGCTTATTAATTTAAATTCGTTATGTAATTTACGGGGTTCCCCGAGCCGGATCCGTATCCGACATTATTTTCGGTACAATTAAATATTTCGACGTCAAGCACGTTGCATGCCTTGTTGGCAATGATCATTGTATTTTCACGAAATATTGAAACGTGGAACAATTTCCGCGGAACTGGCGTTCACTGACGTTTCATCGGTCAGCGTGTTAATTAGCGTGGATTTACCGTCTAGCAAAATACATTGTCAGCACGTCAGCTCGAGGATTATCGTCAGTCACGGGTCAAAGTAATCTCGTTCTCCGCCTCAAATAGCACGGACACTTTAAACCCTTCCCAGACACATCGATTAATTCCACTATCAACGCGAGTACTGACAACATTCGCAAATTCAACGCTGTGTAATTTCGAGAGAACGCCACGTAAAGCAGAGCTGCTCGATCCCTCGAAAAGATCGGACGAGATAATCGCTGGAAATTACGAGACGAGACCTCGAGGATCTGGATTTTGTTTATTTATTTCGATTGCAAACGAGCTTTCGACCTGTGGTACAGCGAAATTAAATCGGTATTGATTTATTCATACGAAAGGTAATTCTGAAGTATATATATATATATATATATATATATATATATATATATATATATATATATATATATATATATATATATATATAATATTGATACTTTGGAGAAAAACATGGAACTAATCAACCTAATTAATTTTATTACTATGACATTACTACTATTGAAGTTGCTTTTATTTTTGTTCGTTTATCGCTACTATTTCAATGCAATTTCGGATAATTGTTTCAATTACTTGTACCTCGTTATTTTTAAGAATATGTTTTTTTTTTAAGAGAGTCAACAAAATTGAGCGAAAAGTGTTTAATAAATATAGTGTATTTGAACCGACTTTGTTAAAAACGTTTTATTTCTGTATTACGTATAGACTATGTAGCTTGTGTATAATAACGGATCTGCACCTGTTTAATAAAATGATAAATAAATAACGCACTAAGAGCTCTGTTAATGCAGTAATTGAAAGAATTTCTAAATTGTAGGAGAAGTGTACGCTGCGACTAAGGCTGTTTGCTAAGTTGCAGACTCTATTGATAGAGGTTGTAATGTTTATTTAGTTATGTACATAGTCGGTCTTAAGGACCGGAAAGGACGGATCTTGGTAATTTAGACACCGTGGCGTGGTGTATTCATCAGAATAGTAGCTCAAGGCAAATGATCTTACCGATCGATAATTTCAATAAAAAGAAAAGATCTGAAATTTGTCTTCGATGGTCAGGTGTGTTGCTTTTGAGTGTCATCATGATTGACTCGTATTGATAGTCAGAATATATATACATCGACTGTTTAATTTTGGAAGATAATGTAAAAATCTATATATGCATACTCTTTACAGTGAATCAAAAAGTTAACGATACTTTGTTGTTCAGACTGTAGCAACATATTTTAAACGAAGTGAGATTAGCTTATTCAGAGTTTTAAAAACATGTGAATTTTTTTAATTGATTTTTCAACAAAACCGAGCATTCTAGAAACCTTTTGCACAATGTAAATACTTTTTGAAACAGATCTCGCATTCAATTCACAATGGATAATACTGTGCTGCTAATTCTATAGAGAAACATAAATGTCATATCCCTTTCCATGCACCTCATTACATTACGTTCATCCACGGTGAATAAAAACTGCTACTCTCTCGATGTTAAAAGTTTATAGCGTTGAAATTATTTTGCAACAGACTCCCATCCATTAAAGAATTAACGACTTTGGGAAGTTAGCCTCCTTAAGTAAGGTGGAATGATTATCACTGATAAACGTCAGATATTAGTGGAATTACTCGAGAAAGATGACCATCGAACTTTATAATTCAAGTAGGTTCGTTTAAGTAGCTACGAGGCTTTTCCAGTATATTGTCATAAATTCCTCTTTAAACAATTTCTTAACAAAGATATACGACCAAATCGAAGACTTTCTTAAAATTCACCACGTCAACCTGGTTTCTCGCCACCTAATACTTTCGTAAGAAATATTGAACAGAAATGTGGACTTGTCGGAAATAACACCTAAATAATTTTCTGTGCAATTAAATTCTTTCGTTTTGCTATCGATGAAGAAAATGTTCCTATTACACGAGAATCTTTATCGTTATTTCTTATCAATCGAAATTACGAAACGAGACCTCGAGGATCGAATTGAACATAATTCTGTTCAAATTAGAACTACTATTTACGTTCTCACTTAATGCGAGAACTTTTATTACACAAATTCCATTCCAAAAGGCTCCATAATTATTACGATCTTTAAATCAATTAGATCAGTAAAACCATAAATTAATATACAGATCTTGCGTTACGTAACATTTCTCAACAGTCTATGTGGCACAGAAGAATTAATCGATTTCAAAAGTGGCGGATACATAATATATAATAAATAAATAAATATATATATATATATAAAATAGAAACGTAATATATAAATTAAATAGAAATAAATGAATTAAATTAAATGAAATAGAATAATATATATAAATTCAAATAGAAACGTAAAGATCGGTAATTAATTTAAGCTCTCGCAAATGATCGGGCCTATGTCGATCACAGTGTCAATGAATTCTACTACCTCGCTGATTTGCGTCTGTTTGCTCGAATTAACACACTCGAGTTTACCAAGCTTCGTTCCATTAGCGTGGAACACCGAGATTCTGCGAAATCTCGCTGCAACATCGCCAGATTGAAACGCAAGAGCCGTACCGTTGCGATAAAGGAAATCCTCTTCTGTTACGACAAACGTTACCGTGAAAACTGACCAATCGGTATGAAATTAATCCGATTATCAGGATAGGATAATATAAAACGGCACAATATCGCCTCACGAGGCGTCTTCCACTTTACCATAAGCTCCTATCGCACGTTTTGGTTGTCTATCTTGTGTTCTTTCATGGGTTTATCGCGCCACAGTATCGTGCAGTGATATAAGGATACGAAAACGAATTTTGAGTGGATCATCTTCTAAGTCAGAAATCGGTAAACTTTTGCCGGATAATAGAAATTTCAAATTTGACGATAATATAGACGAAATAATTTACATACCGTATTTTTGGTTAAACAAAGTTTGTTCATACGTCTAGTAAGTTATTTTGAGCAAAAAATGTCCCGTGCACTGAGGTCTATTTTCTGTCAAATGAAAACTAAAACGTCGATCGAGAGCTATGCACAAGCTCTGCTTTCATTATTGGAAACCACTTATCCCTGCACTTGAAACCAACATAAACAATGTTTAGCTCGGTAACGAAACGAAATAAGCCTATAGTGTATATGACCCTAACACAACGTAGAATGCACCGAGATTGTTTATGTTGGTTTCAAGAGCAGGGATAAGTGGTTCCGAATGACGAAGGCGAAGCTTGTGCATGGAATTCGGTTCGTGTTTTAGTTTTCATTTGATGTTAAATAAGTGTGGGGCAATACCACAAAGGAAGAGATAATTCATTGACGTATGAGCGAATTACGAAACTTATTAAAGGCTATAGAGCTAATTAACAAGGGACAAATGTCCGTATGTAATGCAGCACAATTGTTGGAAATACCCTAGACTACAATTCAAGAAAGAACTGTTCATTGTTATAGCTTCGTTTCTGTTAAAATGGAAAATAATGAAATTTGTAATTAAATCGACAGTTTTCTTTACTTTTCTTTTATAAAAAAAAAATTGCCACTAGAAGGGTAATTTCAGTCAAATGACTTGACCTTTGCTTTTAAGGGTTCGATTTTGTTACAACGTAAATTTATTCATTCTCGACCATACTGATTACAAACTAGACACCTTAAGCTGTCATTTAACATAAAAGAAAACTAACAAATGCGTAACTTGTTCAAATTTCATAGCAATTTTTGCTCTCAAGTACCTCACTATCCCCTAGACGTTCATTCCGATCCTCGAGAAACCCGGCAATCTCTCCCGTTACTTTAAGAGATTCAACGCAAAAAAAGGAGGAGAGCATTTGGGCATCCATTTGAGGATTTGAATCCGGATATTTTCTACAACGACGCCATTAACCTTACTATCGAGATCACCGTATTTCCGTGTGTATTTTCCACCCACATGAATCCAGTGTTTCCACAGAATTTGTTCGGGATCCCACACAAAATCTCTGAATCACTGACACCGACGATTTTATACTATCGACGTACTTATCGGTAAATTTAACACAGCACTGATTCGATGACAAGATTTAATTCTACTCGCACAAAAATGTTGTATACACCGTTTGTACTCTTTAGAAATATTCCAGTCAGCACAATCAAACGACAAGAATATAAATGGTAACTCGACGATGTATTTTCGGCTGCGTTCTTTCTCTCACGAAGGAGTTTTTTAATTACAGGTGACTCCCACTAGAAAATGAATTCCTTTCTAGGTACCTGAATTCATTATTAAGACCGATGAAGCAACCCATTGTCCAGAATCTAATTTCCACAGGTTCGTTAAGCAGTTGATATCGGTATAGGAATAATTTTTAATCGTGCGTAATTGCATCTTTGAACGATATCGATGAACTCACCAACGATCTACGCACGAAGCGTGTATTTCTTTAATGAAAATTAAATATTCCGTTAAAAACTTCTTTGAAAACTCTTCTTGGAAGAAGTAATGCGCTCGAAAATATTTTATTTCGTCGAATTATTGTTCGTATCACCGTGGTTCGATCGTGCTCGCGTATCCAAATTCAAGTGTTACCAAAATTCTTTACCTGAGAAGTTAATTGAAAGGCACAATTTCCTCAAGGGTTTCCTCGATTCTCGCACTGACAGGTTTGTTTGCTTACAGTCCCGCGCGGACACTGAGACTTTAATTTTCTTCGTTTGATAACCAGACCGGCCTTCCAGCTATCGAACACGAAGAGTAGAAAAACCTCGATGTAAACATCTAATCAGCGGTCGCTGGTAGGGCGACGCAGTAATGAAAAACTAATTTTCTGGGAATGGAAATATCAGTCGAGCTATTCCTGTTTACTTCGTTCGCTCGGATTATACGACACGCAACTGACCACGTCGACGAGCCGGCTTGGTTTATTCCTGAGAAATCCTATTTGTAAACACAGCGAGGCTAACGACGCTTCATTTTCTTAAAAGGACAATGCGCTCGATCCTACGTCGTCGATCGTACCCGCAAGAAACACTATGCTAAGTAAAGCCATCTTTTCTTTCTGTTCGCCGACCTTCGAGAACCTTGTCGCGTACGTTCCCTTGGAGAAATTAATTCGCAATACAAACGATTGATAGCGCCCAATCTTATCGTCCCTCGACCGCGGTAAAAAGTTCGACAATACTGTCACTGGGCAAACAATCTTCCATGTTTTTCTCCTGCGAGCTGAACTTCAAGCTTGAGCGATCCTAAAACCTTATCTGCTTCCCTTCAAATATTCTGTTCCTTTCTCTTTAATCTTCTCACTTCCGTTGACCTTTCTTTGGATGCACCTTGTTCTTTCAACCGACTCTGACCTATCAATCAATTAGAAAGTGACGAAAGTTTAACACGTGAGCGAAAATACAAAATAGAACGAGATCGTACTTCACAGTTCTTCAACAACCAACTACTCTAAGAAAATCACCTTCACCACTTGCTCGACAGTCATCTATCCTCATTTGTCCTTTCGCAAGTTTTATTGAAATTGTGTTTCATTTAAGTTTCGATAAATTGCTAAAATTGAAGATTGTATATAATTCCATAATCCTTATTCATCGTTGTATACAATTTCATAATCCTCATTCATCGTTGTATACGATTTCATAATCCTTATCCCTCGATGTATACAATTTCATAATCCTTATTCATCGTCGTATACAATTTCATGATCCTTATTCCTCAGTGCATACAATTTCCTAATCCTTGTTCTTTACGCAAGATTAATTTGACACGTAACACGTGTCAAATATTCCACTGTACGGGACACATTTGATCCTTCGAGCCGAATTCCACACGAAACACTTTATACGATCACTTGTCGTCAGCTCCGATACTCGAAGACGTAGCAGATGTTAGCTCGAATCTCACTGGTATGGAAAAACATACGGCTCTGGATTGGAAACACACACACTTGGCTATTTGCCCTAACGGTTCGCTAGTGGATCACGGTTTACCACTACTGATCTAGAGACACTTGAATCGGTGGCCTATCCCTTGCTCGTAATACGTTTTGCCAAATAACAGAGGCAAGTTCATTTTCTCGCGGTGAGTTTATTTATCGTGGCTGCACATCTTGCGTTAATACGGCTACTTTCTCTTCAAACACCGTGAGCCTATAGTAGACCTACCGAATACATCCGGATAACTTAAAAATAACGTCCTTTTAATTTCTCCTTGACCTTAAGGAACAAACCAGACTCGCAGAATACCAGATCCGAGTCCCATAAAATGTCTAGTGTTTGATTAACAATGTCTTTGAGAGCATTGTTGCGGTGAGACCGTATCGATGCGGTGCAATCCTATGTTTGACCGATTCGATCGCTTTGAATACTTCCAATAGACAAACAGTAGCATTCCACTCTGTAGCAACAGTTCCGTTTGTCTTTGGAGCGACTGTTGTCAAATAGTTAAGTCCTACGTGGAAATTAACAATTATTTTCTCATTGTTTTTCCAGATTCAAACATCGAGATCATCGACTACTGTTTTCATTCTGAATCAAACTGATAGATGAAAAATTCTTCGATGGATACAATATCGAAGACACATTTATCGTTTCTGGTCTCTTTTCGAACATATAGATACATCGATTGTATTTTTGCTTTCGAGTGTGATGAGACGCGAATTTTCTTTTTTTTTTTATTGTAAATATTGACACAAATTCGTTCACATTGCAGTCGATCCTATCTCCAATATATTCTCAATTTCACGAGATGTCGGACGATAGTTATCCCTGATTAAATTTTCAACAACCATTACGCTTTTGGGGCAATAGCGGTTCTTGGACGTCCACCTCTTGTTCGTTCGCTAATAATATCCACCCTCGAATAAATTCACCGTACCATCGATGCACTGTTGCTTGGGAAAGTCTTTGTTCACCTAACACAGTATTTAACTTTTCGATGCAATCCTTGTGTTTTAATCCGCTTTCGAAACAATACTAAATCATGACACGAGAATGCTCAATTGTCAGCTTCACATTCGCGACTACTTGCAACTGCCAAAGTACGTGCGGAATGGCACGAACTGTAAACTTTGTTAACAAGTCTCGACGTGTTACATTGTACGCTCATGTATATTGTATCGCTACTGCTTTGGTTTCTTTCATTCTCGAAACTTTTGGAACAATCTACGTACGTATACTCTTTGTTTAAGTTCATTGCGTTCAGCAGCGAGCAAACCTTGTTAAATGTTTGAAAACGTGAACGTAAGACGAACAAATATTCTCGGTATATGAAGTTCTGAAAATTATTTTGCTATCTTTCTTTCTTTCAAACTTGAGATATAAACATTCATATTCTTCTAATATTTTACATCCCATTGTAGCATCTAATACATACACGCAATGCAGCTCAAGAATCTTAGAACGGTAACTACCAGATTACAGATTTTATGCATTTACAGCGTGTAGAAACATAAAAGAATATGCTAAATCTATGCAGAATATACACACTTACAAGAAATGATACGTCGATATTACCTATTATTCTAATTTATGAAATATAATCTGCATACAGTTTACACGTGTTGTACCATTATGCACTGTAAGTGCATAAAATACCAAGCTTAGTTATCACATTTCACGTAATCCTTGATTAAATTATTCAACGGTTGAACACTTTGGAGAAATAACAAATATCTTCATTTTGCCGAAGCAATGAAACAATATTTATGTATGGGTAATTCTACACCGTTTATTAGACGAAATCCGAAACTATTCGCTTAATCAGCAATCGAGATAGCAAAACATCGAAACGAGTTCTTGTCGCGATCGGAACTTCGATGGAAATGCGGTTAGTTGCAGCAATGCTTTTGGAGGGCAGATACGAGATCCAAGGACACTCGGGCTAATAGCAGTTTCCGCACTTCCTATCTCTCTACTCAACTACGACCATACATGTATGTGTCTTTATCAAATCACCAAATATTACGTTTAAGTACGGTCGACCGTTCCAGTTTCCGCCTATCCATCAAGAAGGGATTCACTCTAAATTGAGTCATCTTGGCAGCTCTTTCTATAGCAACAGTGCGATAAGACACGAAGATTAATGTGGCTCGATATCGTACGTCGCGTCGTTTAATTATCTCCACTGTCAAAGCTGTCGTTAAATAACATTCACCGATTAACTGGAAAACAGAATATTATGAAAGCTGATGACTATAATGTCGCGTAATTGTAAGCATTTACAGCATTTCGTGCCTGAAAATTTGGACCCGATCAGCCTTCTATTCGTTGCTCATTGGTATCAATAATTTACGCTTTTAAAGTAGTAGACGAATTTTACCAATTTACAACAAGCCAACGAATTGAGTTATAGATTGTATCGGATACGTTTCAATAAGTATGTATGTATTACAATCTGCCAATTTTCTTCTCGTTTTCTAAAGTGTAATATTTAAGTACTTGTAACAACAGATCAATCTTAAATAAAGAATCTACTTTTTCATCGAAAAGTTTCTCTTCTCTAGAAAGAAGGGCTATAGAAATAAATTTAAGTTTACGTTTTCCATTTATTTCTATAAGTAGATACTAGTACGTACGTGTACCATAATTACTAGGGCACTCCGTGTACTTTGATCTTATACTGCCGTGGTACTTGCTAAGTCTTGCATAACTCTCAAAGTTTAACACCTGTCTCAGACCAATACAACCACTCTCGAGGCTCTAGATCCTCGTACGAATTACTCGATGGCCCCGTTTGTTGCAATTACTTAGCACAGTGGTGTCTTGCTTATTGTGGAAATGTGCATTAGGAATACGTGTTGAGGAATTACCCTAACCACTGCTGAAATTTCCCGAACTAGAGCGACTCGTCGACTCGAGTGATCATCAACCAGAGGACATCGGCTAGTCAAACATCAAAGCTACTATAGTAGAATCGAAAAAATTTTTCTACTTCTCGTTGCATCCTCACGAGTGTATTATCAATGAATTGGTGAACTCTCCTTGTTAAAAATAAATCCAAACACGACCTTACTTGAAGAAATTTTAATTACACACAGTTGAAAGTTTCTCATAAATTATTCGAATAAATTATCATTGAATATAACGATTGAACACTTTGGAGAAATAATAAATATCTCATTTTCATATAGGAAAAACAAGGTCTCGTTTAAACGTTCTTTTTACCGAAAAGAACTCGCGAATCTGTCGATATTGGACTCATAAAGATGTAACGAATAATATAAAAATTGTTAATTAGCGTTGATACAGCGATACATATTTGGAGTCGTTTTTAAGATACGACCAACCGGGATCGATTTTCCAGCAACAGAAGCATATATACATCAAGAGTGACTCGTTATTGAGGTCTTGCTCATTCTTGGTTCTGCATCCCATTCACTGTACTTTTCGAGGAGCCTATATTAATTCAGTCAGTTCCAAGAATAAATTCTCGACCAACCCTCGGTTAAATTTTTCTTACGGTTCCAATCTTTCATATTTCAACCGAGAAACAACTCTATTTCGAATCGAAACATAAATACATCTCGTAGGATGCAATTTCTATCTCAAACATTCTTTGAACCCGTCTTTGACCGTTATCAAACGAACATTGAAGTACACGATTGGTACGTAATAACATTAAAAATCGTGGATGTAAATGCTGTAGGAGATTACAGTCTTTGAAAGAACCGTTACGATATTTTTGCTGAATGTAATTATCAAAGGTACCCGCCAGCCATCAAAGGTGCAATAATATGCAAAAGAATTCCTCGAAATTCCAATATTGCTTCTAAAGAACGTTTCGCGAGAAAAACTTCATTTTCCGTAAACGTAGTTTATTACATTAAATAACTCGTCCCTTTGAGCGAAAATGAAGCCCACGGAAGTGAAAATTCAATACCGATCGTCCGTAACGTAATATCGCGCGTGTAGTGTTCTCCTCTGGAAATACGAAGCTGAATAATGAATTATTAGCGAGCAAAAAATTACCGTGTAAATGTTTAAACGCAAACCAGCGGTCGGTATTTCATGTCCATTTAGCTCGACAATTTCATCAGCTCATAATCCTCAATTTACCCCGTGGTGGTTAAATTTCTCGGTAATTTTTCGATATTTTCCTTCGCGGTTAATTGAGTTAAATCGGGCCTGAAAATTAGTCCGGGAGAGTAGAGTATCTTCGCGGTTTCTCTATTCAGAATTATCAAGTCCGAAGAAACTCTATTACATCGTTTCGTATCTTACGAATGTAATTACGTGTACGGTCCAATTTTACCTCGTAATGAATCCCGTCGCACGGTCCTGTAATCGCACAAATTAATCCGTTAAACGAAAGAAAACGCGGAGTGAGTAAGAAACAGAAGAAATTAATTAAAATATTTTATTCCGGTGGCGAATTTCACGCTGAATGTACAACTTTCACGGGGGGGAGCGTGTTATGCAGTTTCCCTTGCTCGCGAGATTGATGTCTCAGTTAAAATGAATAAATAATATCCGGCTTTTGCTTTTTATTCAATTTATGCTCGCAATACCTTTGAAATTCACTCTCGCCAAGATTGTAATTCTCATTGGAGTGAAGCTTTCAAAGAGAACTTGTATTTTAAGTTCTTATTAATCCACCGTCTTCGAAGTTACGAAGCTGGTCTCGGAGTAGTTTCGCTTTCCGCGAGGGACTTTATTCTCTCTCTCTGTCTCTCTCTCTCTCTCTCTCTGTCTCTTTCTTTCTCGCTAATTCGTTTAGCAACGGAATTGAGAGATTCGCTTAAGCGTAGATGTAAAAAATCTCGACGATCGGAAGCACAGACGTAAAAAATTTCGACGATCGAGAGGAAACTGCTGCTCGAACGATAAAGAGTTGACTGACATTCTGATTACAATCTCAAGATTTGTGTAACGATAAGAACGAAACCGCAATTGATTTTGTACGTAACGAACGAAACACTTCCCGACACCGATTACAGAGAATGTTTCGAGAGTGTACAATAGTGCACGATAGTAAGTAATTATTTTTAAAGGAACAAATTGACAATGTAACCTAAAATTTGTTCCACGAGTCTTCGTACCCGAGAGAATCGAGTGTGAACATTTTTGAAGCATACTTAGGATTAAATACGACTTGGATGGCGTCTCTGACAATCGTTATCGTTAGTAAATATTGGCGCTAGTATGGTGTTATCTGTTTCAATTTACAATACATTCAAACAAAATTCTCTGTCTAATTTCTGAATTAACGTTATTTAATGAAACATTTGAAACAATATAGACGATAAAGTTGGATAGGAAACCATTTTATAAGAATAAAACGATAACTAAATATTGCTTGGGTATTGCATTAATTAAAAATTTACAAAAAGATTGCAACTAAGACTATAACCTCAGCCTAAAATTGTCAATTGTATAATACGTGAATTGTACGATAATTCGTAGCATAATTGGATCAAGAAAACGTTACGTGATATTCGATGTTTATAACGGCTGGTTTATCAGCAATTTATGGTAGAAATCTCGTTCGAGAAACTCTTACGCGAAAACGCCCGTTTTTTGTCGTTCAATTCTGCCGACGAGGGACAATTAAGTTACAACCGGTTGATATAAACCTTTTTCAGGCCGAGAACTGGTGCAGCGAAGTGCATCCGTTATTGAAAAGCGATCCCGGCTGAATACAATGGTTACAAGAACACCGTCAAGTTTACCTCGATCTAAGGATCAATAGACACCACACCTATTCTGTGGGTACACAATAGGAAAGGTCATGGTTTATCTCGGCCATGCTAATTAGCGAATCGAACTTTCGCGCCCGATGTTGCACTCTGATCGTTTAAAACGATAGTTCTTTCGCGAACTTTGTAAACGCAGCTGAAACTTCTCCGTTTCGTTCGTCACGAGATCCCCGAATAAATCGGGAAAGAAACTTCGAGGCCATTTGTAAAATTGCTCGCGGAAAATTGCCTCGACGCGCGGCTTTGATATTGCATTAATTTCGGTAAACCATAAATTGGATAACTTTGACTGTCGGACACGTTGGAAACATCTGCTGTACCCGGGAGAAGAATTCTTTCGATCTTTTAATATTCAAATTGAATATTTAATACCGCCCGAGGCGTAAAATCAAACATAATAAAGATTTCGTACCAGAAGTGTGGGGTTTCATCTCCGGAGGAAAGATTTATTTTACGAAGAGAATCATTCTCAGCTGTAAATAATCGAAATTTCTTTCCCGAAAATTTACAATTCTTTCTTCGCGAAATATTGTATTACGTCGAACGGATAACGCGTGACGTGAGATTTGAAATTCGCCGTGTAGTTTATCCGTCTATATAGCATTCATTTTTAATTCGGTATTCACTGGTATGGAAACGATCTTCCAATATCCATTCGAACGAAAGGGAGCATTCGATTCAATAGCTTTTACAACTGTTACACTATATAGATAAACTGCCACTCAAAAATTTCGAGCACGTTCCAATCTTTGAATTAAATACTTTTTTCTATACGCTAACGGATTATCCAAATTGAATGCCGTACCTTTAACCCGGAATAAAATACATTTTTAATAGAAAGTCCACTTTACGACATTCATTACGGAATCAAGCTTTCTTGTAATTGGAGCTCGGTTTTAATAGACGGTTGTAATATTATTCTTTGGCTCGTCGATCGTTTCTGAATTATTAAAGTGTACACTCTTTCGTGAAACTCCATAGGGGAAAGTATAATGGAGTTGAATCGTCTAATTTCGGTGAGCAGTGTGTTCACCTCGTGATATCGAGCAATCGTTTCTTTCAACGTGTAACATATGGTACCGTCTTATTGAAACCACTTATTGCCCACGTTCGTACCGTTCAATTTGGATAAAACAAAATTGGTTATCGTATTGCGTGAACGCTTACCGTTTACAATTTTTTCGAAAAGATAAGGTCCAAAGACTATCACTCAAAACGTATATGAAATTTTGATTTCTCATTACCAATATACTTCGTATACCAAGGGTTAAAAGAGAATAAGGAAAAGGTTAAAGGGGTCGAGTAAAGATCGATACTTGCTAAATAAAGGGTGAAATTGAACGTAAAAAAAAAAACAGACCTTGAAGATGTGAACGAAGTAACGAATCCAAGTCGAAACGATGTATCAAGGCATGCAATTATCGTTTCGTTCCCTGAAAGTGACCGGACAATATCGAATCGCGGTTAATGGAAAATGAACTCGATCGAAAGCGTAAAAGAAGTCGACTTTACTTTTATCGGTGAGGAGCAGCCGCGGTTCGATTTTCCTTTTAAACCTAAAGAAGTTGGACCCATTGACTCGGACATTTTCGCGGCTGCTTTGAAGTGGAACGATCGTGCTTTGAGATGCAACGCGTTCGTTACGAAACCATGGGAATTCATTGGGTTTTCGCAATCTCTCCGAAGATACAATTTTCATCCGAGCAAAAAAAAACCACGAGCTTTCTAGTGCAGCTTAGATCCCGAGGATACGCTGTATATGAAACGCGTGCAGTTTGATAGCGATCGAATGCAACAACTGTGTGCATTGCAACGTGCAGGGGAATAAAAGGTCGCTGTGCAAATGTCTGCAAACACGCCTCGGTAAAATTCATTTCTGTGGATAAATCGGTGTCTGGTAAAAAAGAGAACGCGAGAGATTGATTGTTTTCGAGAACGAAGCAATAAAGATAATCGGAGGTATTTAATTGCCGTGTGAAAAAAGAAACGAAATCATCAAGTTCAGATGTTAAAAAAATTAATCTGAATCGATTTCGACGGTAAACCCAATCGTTTCTTACTCGAATATTTATTCGTTAATAGAATTGTTAGGGAAAGAAATTATCTCTTAAATTTTCCTGGACAACAAAATTCTACCATTAATTGAACGCAAACTCAACGTGTTGTACACATTTTTAGACATCTTCGAGATTTTAATTTAATTTAGAGCATCGCTTGCAATATTAAAAGAATACGTTCTATTAGTGGTTAATGGCAATATTTGAATGGCACAATTGTACTAATACGATGATACCGTTACATATTACTACAATCAACATTCGTGGCGAACTTTACCGTTAGATAAGGTATCGAACACCATAACGACATAATTTACAATCGGTATGTAATCACGTTCGGTTCATTCGTAACGTATGGTACGATTTTACTTCCAGGGCTCGACCGATCATTTCTGACCCTAAACTGGATAAAGTTTCTAAATTTCAACGATATTAAAAAGTAAATACTGTAAGAAATTTTACATTGCGCAGTCACCGATTATCCGAATATAAAATTTCGATCCCATTAGAGTTTCGCGAACGTTACTTCGGACACTCGATCCATCAAAGCATGGACACCAGTGATAATCTAACCAAGAAACAAAGCAAAGAGATCTTTTTCTTGCATTTTAGAATACTATAATCGAAAGAGACTCTATAATACGCCAAGATCCTCGTACCGTTTACACGTTTTGGTAGTACGAAGTCGGTATAAAGTGGGTACCATCTCTTCCCTCTCAAATAAAACGCGATGCGCCTTTCAAACTGAATTGAAGATTATTAATCTCGCCTGCGGCTCGGGCCTGTATAGACAATTTCGAAGTAACAGCGTATCGTCGTAACACGTATAACCTTCGTTAAAATATGCAAGTCGCTAGATCAAAGGTTGGTAAACTCGACGACTGTTTGCGGAACGATGCTACAGAAAACGGTTATTCTACATCGCCCTGGGACACCGCTATTGCACGTAGTTGTGCGAAATCGAAACGAAGAAGACGTTGGAATTAAAAAGGCGAACGCAGCCAAGGACACGTGGGAAATAAGCGGCAGCTTAGCTTTTTCGCGAAAAACCACTCGTCGCGATGCGTTTTTACGAGTAGTGGTTACTGGGGAGCTGTTTACACACCGTCGCTACGAAATTTGCATGGAGATCCTTTGAACAAACACCCGAGACTGACTCGTGACTCTCGTTCCCCGGCCCGGTTCACTTTTCGATTCGAAAATATTTTCGGGTGCAGTACGCTCCGCTTAAAAATACATCCTTGGATAATCGAGGGGTGTATATTCCATTTCGGAGTGAAGCGTCGACATGTGATTAAAAACGACGACCAAAATCTTTTACCAGGTAGAACGAAGTTTTTTATCGATCCGAGGAATCCGCCCTCGTTATATTTCATAGTTTATTGCGTGCTCGTTCGATATTTCCAACAACAGTTTACGAACGAGACATTAATATTTCAACAACCAGGAACAACGAAGGTCTCGATGATCCCGATTAATGGGCTTTGAGAACGAAACGCACAGGTAGTCTTGTTAAAAATCTCGTTTATTTTAAATAGTAGGAAGCAGTATCGCAAAAGTTTCATGGCTTTCGAAAAGATGCAATATGGGGTGATTGGGGTTTTTTTTTTTTCGAGAAAAAAAATTCATAAATCAGTGTTCGATAGAAATTCGATGGAACGATTTTCAATGATCGTTTGTTGTTAATTTATTCGGAGACGATTTGAATTAGTTTATTATCGTTGAATTGTCCTATAATCAGCAGTGGATGCATGAGCAAACCTAGAGAGTTAGAAGCACTTGGAAGTTCTATAAGTTGTAAACATTATTTTTTATTTTTGCTATTTTATTATACGTCAGTTTTTTCCTATTCGTTATTAATAATTTTTATGTTTTATTTTATTTTATTACGGGAAAAAGAACATCATGTTTGCTACTTGAAGACGTAAATGAAGCAATTAGGACTTTGCTTGTGTTGTATTTAATTCTTCAACATTTGTACGAAACAATTCTAATTTGAATACATCTAGTAATTATAAAGGATACAAATGTTTGCTTGTTTAATGGTAATTAGAGCTTTCGTTCTCTTCCTTAATTTCTTTTTTACTTTAAGGTTAGTTAAACCCGAAGAGAGCCAATTACTGTTCGTAAATAATTAACAGTATGTTCCTACTGTTGTCCAATGTAAAAGGAAACAAATGTTTTTAAATGTAGTACACACGTTTACTACTTTTTAATGGACTATTTACATTATTGCATTCTCACATATTGAGAACTACCACAGAGAAGGTTTTTGAATGTAATTAATGTATTAAAGTTTAGAAACGTAACTAACTTAAAATATCCGAAAATCAATAAACAATACACTGTATTTATAACACCCATTACAGTAATTACGATTATTGTTCCACGATATTTATATTACATTGATACGATGTCGATAAGCCCTTTAATAACAGCTTGACTCGACTAACTTCCTACAGTAGTCTATTGACAAATAGAACCACAACTTCACGATATGAATGATGGTTTTATGTAATCTTATAGACATCAGAAACAATTAGAATCCCTCCTAGGGAACACTATAATTGTCCTTCTATATAGTCTAAACTATGTACGACGACTAGATACTATTTCATTTTACGTACAAAAAACAAATATTAATCGTATGCTTTCTGTTACATAATTTTCTTAAATTTCAAACCTTAAAATGACTCGAAGGAGTGTAAATGTGTATCGTAGCTAAGAGAAACAACAAGATTAAACAATGAAACCTAAAGAAACACCCTGTAAATATTTCCCCTGTAATATAAAAAATCAGAGTACCTGTATAACGACAAAACCGTTGTAGTATCAATGATGATAATTTTAGACGATTTTTCGTCGCATTTTAAACGTCTGAAATGTATAGATCGGTAAGTACAACGTAAGCAACGAGAACGATTCTTAACGATCCGTTACGCGCAACAAAGCTCGAGATTGCAATTTAGCAAAGAATATTGAAAACTCGATGCAGGGTAACTGAAGTTTTTGTATACGATTGCGGTAGCGTACTGGCAAATACGTCAAATCGTGTCGTTAAAGGGCTCTCGAGTGAAAAATCCGGGTCGCGATGAATTTGTGTAAAAGCTGCAACCGAACGGCCTCTGGGACTAGCGAAATTATTGCGAGTTAACTGTTTCGCAAACGTCGTTGGATCGCATAGACGAATATTGGCAGCTCAAAAAACGGATTTCACAGACGTACCGGACACACGATAAATGAAAAAAAAAAAATAACAGTCGGACTTTCTCGGTCACCGAAGAAATTAAAGCGACTCGATAAAAGGACAAGCATTCGACGTTGCAACGTGTCGAAACTCCCCTTTGCTTCGTCAAAGAAAATATTGCGACAGAGAACGCAACAGATTGACGAAAATCGTGATTGGCTGTTACAGCTTTGATAAATTAACCTACGGTTTCAAATAAGTTACGAACCTTGCGAAAGATAATGTTGAAGGATGTTGACTTTGCAGATTTCAGCCCTGTGACAAACTTATATGTATATAATCAACGACTATGATATAATGGTAGACTGTATGCAGGTACTTCCTTTAAGGAGAGCATCTAGAATACTTCCGTTTCGTTTAAAAATACGGAAAAATAGTCAAGGGAAAGGGCTGTTCGTTTAAAACGAACAAATATTCCGATATGCAACCATTCTTTTTTTCTTGGTACCATATTTTATGAAATTTAAGTTCTTTTCGTGGAGTAACGTATTTTCATTAGCTCAGTGACGTAATTAAAAAAACCAATTCAACCATTCACTTCCTTTTTTCCCTTTTTTCGTTTCCCATTTGTTTTCCTGCGTTACACTGAGAATTAAAACGTAGCTGTTGGTACATTTATTAGATTAGCAACATCAATCGACGTTAGTTTAAAAAAACAAACCTTTGAACCAATCATCGGTAACTTTTTCAATTTCATGGTAACTAATTGCTTTTGTAAACGTAATCGCGAATGAGTTACTTTCTCGTGTATGTACCTGAGTGTACAATGTACATAGGTATATGTTACTTCTTTTAGTCAGTTATGGCGTATGCGGATATGAAAATCGTATGTTTATACAAATACTTATATTAAGATTATTTTTTAATCTTTGCCACAAACTTTACTCTTTTATCTGTAAGAGTGTAATTACCACGATACTTGGGTAATTCTAAATGGTCCATTCAACAAATGGTAATGTTACAACAGTCTCGCAATTTGAAATAAACAAACAATAGCTCTTTATTACGCAAACGGAATTTACCTCGTTGGTATTATTAATGCAGACAGTTTTTTTTTTTTTTAATTTCAATAGATTTTCTCGAATTCCTCATTCTCTCAATTTCATGCATGCAGTCCTCCCTGCTTGTAACTCAATATTCTGCATCCTCTCACATGCACTCTGCACTTGATTCTCTTGCAATTTTATCCAATTTATACCAAAAATTATATTCATACCAACTATTATTACATTTATCCTTCAAATAAATTCTGCGCATATTTTACATATTTCTTCGTATTGTCATATGTTGATGTATATATAATGCGTAATACGATTGTTGTCAATATGTAATGGCTATGGACAGAAATCGAACACGTATGCATTATGCATACCGGAAATTTCGACAGGGTTATCGGCATCAATGCAGCTACTCTGCGTCATTTAATGCAAAGATAAGGTTTCGTACAATATCTTATTTACCGCATCTGGGTTTCAAAATCATCTAATAAGACAACACTTCAAACGATGCATATATGATGCTCTGTTGTGGTTTACGTCACTAATTAATTTTAATGAACTCTCGTGGTTGCAATTACAGGTCCCTGTCTGGCTTAAATAATTGAAATTCATATATATATACAACGATATATTATTGCATTTCTATTTTACCAAATAGAAATACTAAAACGATCTTGAAATCCGATAATAGAAGTTTTTCATTAAAAAAAAAACGATTGAACACCTAAATTGTCCATTCGTATATAGAAAGATTACGAAGAAGTATTTTTGCATAAACCTACAAACTATAAAAATCAACTGCAAGGGTCGATGGAATAGTTATCCGCTAGAAAAATATAAATTTTTCGATAATTATTTTTAAAGATATAAAACAAAGGTGCAATTTCTATTCTAACTATTTTTCAATATCCCTCACCACTCCAAAGATATCCTACAAGAAAGAAAAATCAGTAATTTTCTCAAGGGATTCATAGCATATTTTGACACTAACAAAAAATGAATTTGTGTTACAAATAAACTACTTGCACGCAAAGTTTCCGAATTTTTGGAACTTTCAAGTTCGTAAAATCTCTTGTAAGTATCATGGGGGTGCTAGAAGTCAGCCTTCGATAGCTCAACCATCTCGTTCTCGAAAACTCAGCATTTACAATGTTCAATTGTCAAAGGACTCCAAGCACTACAAAACACGAAAGAATCCTTTCTTTGGTAAAATCTTGAATCCTTTCTGATGATTTAAGTTCAAGTTCGGAATGTAATCCATGATCGGGAGGCCCAAGATAGGGGGTCCTTGGAGTAGTTTGGTCAACATTCATCATGGCGACGTTACCTCGACTTGGTTTCCGACGAAGCGAGGATTAAGGGTGAGCGACTGGTGTAAACGGAGACTGATTTACGAGGATTTGCTTGCCACGAAGCTGCGGATCTTGCACGCGAAGCTTTCTGCCTTCGGAACGGCCATTTTGCGAGTAAACAATTAGAAGGATAGACGTGCCAGATCGTCGGAAGGATGTAGGTTATTGCGAGGAGAAACTTGAGACGAGTCTCACCCTCCAGTGGAATTTCTCTGGAACTTTTTCAAACCTAAATCTGAAACTCTCTGACTCAATCTGAAGCCCGGGCACTGTACCAAAGATAGAGAAGATAATTTCACTTTAAAACTAGAAATTCCTTCTACGTTCCATAGAATTTTCGCGTAGAGACGATATATTGTATTCGGTTAACCTCGAACGATTATTGAGGGATTTACGAACAGGATCCGTCGCAAATGGAAATGGGTATTTAGCGTGGGTCTGATATCTCTAAATTGGTCGATTCCGGATTACGGAAATTACTTGATCCTGATCTTCTTGCACATACCTCGTATAGTTACAAATGTACGTATAGTATATACAATAATTTCTTTTTACATGTACGTAGGTTAAAGACGAACGAATTGTTACCAAAGATAATACGAATAGGAAATCGAAACGTTTAATCGATCAAGATGTTAAACTATAATTGTACCACGAACAATCGTTTATTTAATTTGTGAAAACAAGCAAACCTCGGTTGAATGTCGATCGTTCTTTCCGGGTAGAGTTGAATTTGTCCGAAGGTTAATAAACTCGGAATCTAGTTGCCTTGAAATAAAATTGATTGTAACAAATGGCGATCAATCATTCGAGGTAAAGTAAAGGTACCTTCGTGTACCAGATGGATCGGATGAAAATAAAACCATGTTTTGATCATTCTCATTCATCCATCATTTTGAAGCAGGTGCGGTGCTAAGATAGGTTTAAGTACCTCGAAATTGTTCCAAATTAATTACACGAGATTAGCTGCTGTAAAAGAAATCATTTCTTTGATACGAATGGAGAGGATGAGACACTTGAAACAGGTCATGTAAGTAATTTGTTTACTTTTGATAGTAGACAAAATAATTTGGACAAATGTTGCTCGGTTTCAAGAGAGACGTGACCTAACGTTAGTAGAATTTTTTGAACAAAGTTCTATAGAAAATACAAAATTTCCTTTTTTTTTTAAATTAAATGATACGTATTTTCTCTTACGTATTTTCTAATAGAACGTTTTAAGGTGCGTACAATGACCTAACTTCAAGCCCATTCAAGATCTTGAAAGGTCAAGGATTGCAAATGAAATTATTTATCTTCGCAAAACAGATCGTCTTTGATCATTTTCTTATTTACACACGCACACTGCTCATACAAGCGTTTAAAGTAGTATATTATATATCTGCTCTAAAGTAATCGATACGAAAATCATTCAGCATGCAAACCTACCGCTTAATTTATACTTTGACAACATTTATAGTCACAGACTAAAGGTATTCATAAATACAGATAAGTATCTACAACACGATTGAACGCTTGCTTACATTTTGCAATTATCACTGAATATTTGAACTCAAATATTTGTATTTCTAACCAACCTTTAACGACCTTGAATACCCTCCAACCATACGTCATAGTAATCATCTTAAAACGCCCCATTAAAAGGTAAGTACACGTATCTTTTCCTTTGTAAAAACCTTCGTGTTACCTTTACATATTCCTCCATAAAAAAAAAAAGAAAAAAAATGTACAAACCTCAGTTTATGTCCCCCTTGAAACATTTGACATATTTGTCCGATGCATTTCCATCTGCCACGAAAAACAAAGCAGTTATTCGAGTAATCCATTTTAATCGCCTTCCTCTGTATGCTAATCTTCACGATCGATGCGAGCAAATACTATGATTTTCGTTTCGCGAGATCATTCGTGAAAGCATCGTCGCCATGTGACAACCTATGGATAACAATACCAACTGAGAACAATCTATCGCTGCTTAGCAATCTCGTGCACGTTCGCCCAATGATTTCGCAATCCGATTAATAAGTGTTCGCGAATCGGTGAAATTCGTGATAACGGGGTGGAAGTCAACGTGGTGCTTAAATGACTTAAATAATCGAATTGTTGCACGGGAAGCGGTTTAATCGGCGGCGAATCATTCAGGGAATTTCGTGTTCCGGTCGAAGCCCTCCTGGAACACCGTGGACCGCGGAAACTATTCAGGACGAGTTTCGCCGGCAACCATATCGAGCCACGACGGAAATTAACGGAATCCTTGCCAGGACAGAGCACCCGGACGCAGGACCTGGCATACGTCAGGACATTCCGCTCGGGATCGCAGACGTCAACTTATTCCTCGGAAATTTGATCGTTGAGATCGAAGATACGAAGGAAGAGAGTGTGAGAGAGAGAAAGAGAGAGAGGACGTGAAGAAGTAAACGACGAAAAATAAAATTACCAACGAATCAGCTTTTTCTTCTACGATCGTCCTCGAATGATCAAGAAAAAGTTTTCAATCGTTTTTAGTGTTGCATTATAATATTCTGTAGCCGATCCGAAAAGAACAGAATGATATTCTTTGGTGAATGTGAACAAGTGTTCGAAATAGTATTTTCTCACGATTGATTTTATTTGGTTCCCCATTGAATCGTCGAATCAAAAGGTATTTTTTAAGCATTTCTACTACTGCACTGTGGTAGAATTCTGTAACAGGTTCGAATAAAATTGTAAAATATCATAGCTGCGAGCTATAGCTCCGGGTTGTGTATAGTACGGTCGAGTGTGAATGACAAGTGTTTGGAGCAAGTGTTTTTATGATCGGCTCTCGCTCTTCGTTGAACCGTTTATTCAAGAAACACTTTTTAGTCGATTTTACCAGTACATCACAATGGAGTTCTACAGATGGTTCGAATAAATCTGTAAGATACTACAAACGCGAGTGATGTCTCTGGGTTGTGTATTATATGGTCGAGTGTGAGCGACAAGTGTTTAGAACAGAGCAAACGAATCGAGCGAATGTTTAATCTAATGTGATTCAAACAGTGTATAGTACTAACAAATTGAATTGTAGAATGATTACGGTATAGAGAATCGAGATCGAAACGTGCAACATAGTTGGATTATTTTTGTATTTAATTTGATCTTGCAACTCCTAAGTATCGATATTAAATACAATGTGTTCAATGGCTTCGTTATTTTCTTTGGATTTCCAATATGAAATATTGGTAATTATTACAGTTCATTTAGAACGAAACTTAGGTTATCGAGTTCGAGAACAGAAACGGTAGGCTTCGGTTAACGATTCATTAATTAACTACTTTTGTTCGTGTACTCGATAAAGAACGAGGCTATCGAAGGTCTCTGTAATAATCTACTCTACAATCCGCGATCACGCTATAACGATGCATATTTTACGAATTAAATTCGCACTCCTACAAGACAGAAATAGATCGCAATATTCCCAGTTAAGCAGATTCAAGGAATCTGTTAATAAGAAATTTCATCGAAAGAGGCTCGAGAACCGAAGCACGCGCTAATTAATTATTAATCGGTCGAAGTTGTTGCAGAGATGACGTATACATGTTTTATTTACAAATTAGAGCTGATAATAGAAGCGATAGGTTTAAATTACTCTACGCTTGTAAATAGTGGTTGCGTGAATGAAGAACGTAAGAAAATTTCATTTCGTTATAAATTTACGTGGAAAGTGGCTATTGAACAAAATTCAGGTACAATGTTATTCCGCTGCTTTTCGAACACTCACGGAAGAAACTATACGCACCATTTACACAGACTTCCTTTCGTTCGCAAAGATTATTTTATAAATTTCCTCAAAAGAAAATTCATGTCACTTTCAATTATATAATCACACCTTTGTCATGTTTCTGACACGAATAACGGTGGAAAAATAAAATTTCCATTAAAAAGGTGCACGTAGCCGAACCCATCGAAGGTATTATTTGCATGGTAACTACACAATTAACAACAAGCGATTGGAAAAGCGCTTCGAACAATGTAACGGAAATGATTGCTTCGCCAAACTCTTCAGAAATAATTTATAAAATACTCAAACGAATTAGCATCGTAACCAACGAAAGCTTAAAACAGAAAAACAGAGATAGATTAAATTCGATCAAATGAATGCTTCGTAAATAATTGTACAAAGCATTATTGTTATATTTATTTTCAATTAATATAGTAATTTGAATGAAGCTTTTAATATAGGGGATCGAACCAACTTAACGTGTAAATTACCCTACTATGGTGGTCAAAGTAATTTATCACTTCGATTAAACTAGCCACTTCTCTGTTAGAATATAAACAATTAGTATCAACTAGCAAGTACTATTCGAACATTTTATAGATCGTTCGGTCCTCACCGATGTAAATTTTCTCAAAATTATCACTAGCCACGTACACTATTCGTTTACAATTGATCTCGTAAACAGTGCTTGTATTTAATTGTAATCTCGTTTCCACAATTTGAAAACAGAAAAAATACTACGATATTACGATAAATCTATCCGAACCTTTAAAAGCTCAATAATATCAACGATTCGGTTCTCGTTACTCTTCGCGTTACTATAATATAATATACCGAGACCGTCGTTATTTCTGCCAATATTTATCATTTCTCGTTGACCGACACCGTACGCTGCGCTCGTTCCCATAAATGAATAAATCAAATCAAAGTATACGACGGCTGCGAAATAAAGAAGTTTTCTGATCTAGGAGGCTGCAATTTTCCGTGCTTTACGATGGATTTCAGCCGATGGAGCTTGTTGGTCGTTAGAGGCAAGAGGAGGTTATTACACCCAAAGTTCGTCGTATAAACTTTCTCGAGCTTCGCGGAGAAAGTCGAACTATACCTCCTTCTCTGGGCATCGTTCCTGGCGTTCCCCGGTACAGCTGTCAGCGAGCAAACCGGAGCCCCATTTAACGTATTCATCTCTCACGTACGTGCGTACGTACCTACGTACACACGCGCGTTTAAACGTCTACAGCCAGACAGCTGCCAAGCAATCTCAGAAATTTCACTTTTCGCCCCACCCACTACTCTTGGACAGCCATTAACAATCCGCAGAATCAAAATTACGCGCGGCTCGCTTGTAAAAGCATCCACTCCGACGTATGAAAAACGACGACGTATGGACTAAAGGCAGCTGTCGATGCTAAAAATTGCAGAGCTGACCGGTTCGTTAAACGTGAATTCTTTATTTGTTGTCTATTTTCGGCAGTGCAATCACTCCACCGGAACGGAAATACACAGCGTATTAACCCTCGTGTGAGGGATTGCGGTCGATTAAGATTAGATTACTTCTGACCCGAACGAAATTTCTATTTAACGGCTTGGAAACGAGATTCACCGATCACGGATATTTCATTCGATTGATTCACTTTATTGAAATTTCATAAATATTCGAATAATTTCCATTCTCGATAAAACTATCGAAAGGAGGAATCTCAATGGAAATTGAATATATTCAACGAGTACGATAACCCTTGGATAATGAAACGAAATTGAGCCTTCGGTGTTTCGGATACCCAAAGAATTAAATTTTTACTGTGTGTACTGTAGAAATTGAATGGAGTATATAGAGAGTGAACGAGAAAACAGGAAAAACTAACGAGTCTCGAACTAGATGCGTTTGGTAGCTCGACAAATTTTAATTAAGTTAACATATTTTTAATTATACTTCCGTGAGAGTGCAATGGATCAGTGTGATTTTTATAGTAACGCCCTGAAAAACAATACTGTAAGGAAACATAATCCGAATGCGTTTGGATTTATTTTCACCGGGAAAAACTCTCCAATTTATCGATACTACTCTCGTTAAGATGCAATTGAAGATATAATAATGTTTAAGTAATAATAATAATATATAAATTTATTACGCGTAAAACGAATAGTTCCTCACACGAAAATATTGTGCGAAATCAGGTCTGAACATCCTAGGTTTGAAATGACGCAGCCTTAATTATACGAAAGAAATTGTGAAAACAAACTATACTGGTTAGCAGAAAGTATTCGTCGTTCAATTCATTTATCTTTCACAGTAATCTTCGCGCATACCTTGCACACGATGTAGAACATGCAATAAACTTTTCATAAAAGTTTCGCATCTTTCCCATTCACGTTTATTTAGAACTTTCTCGATTTTTTAAAGCCTTTCTCGTTTTCAACGAGATCTATCGACGCTTAAAGTTTACAGCTATAATTCGTTGATGCCGCTCAACCTATATCCCGAACTGTTATAACTTCTATGCAATAAAAGTCTCTTTAACGCGAAACAGGTTTCTTGCAAAGGAAAGATCTTTTAATGTTTCTAATTTCACCGGCGCTCGTTAAATTTGCACGACCGCTCACGTCTACCAATCGGAAAAGCAACGTAGGCAATTTCATTTTCCGCAGCTAACTACTCTCGCCTATTCTTAGACGATCCGTAAAGTTTCACGTAGGTATACAAGAATCACGTACAAACGAAGACGGAAGCAGAAGACATTCGCTAAATCGATTGCTTCCCTTGAAAAGTATAACGTTAACGGTTGCGCCATTTTTCGAACTATTCGAACACTGGTAAGACACTATGTCTCCGAGAATCGAAATGTTATCGTTGAAAAAAAGAACTTCCCGATAGAACTTGAGAAATTCGTCGAAATTTGAATCGATAACGAAACACCATTTTTCGAGCTATTTGAATACCGATAAGACACTATGTCTCCGAGAATCGAAACGTTATCGTTGGAAAAAGAACTTCCCGATAGAACTTAAGAAATTCGTGGAAATTTAAATCGATAACGAAACGCCATTTTTCGACGATTGCGCCATTTTTCGAGCTATTCGAACACCGATAAGACACAATGTCTCCGAGAATCGAAACGTTATCGTTGGAAAAAGAACTTCCCGATAGAACTTAAGAAATTCGTGGAAATTTGAATCGATAACGAAACGCCATTTTTCGACGATTGCGTCATTTTTCGAGCTATTCGAACACCGATAAGACACAATGTCTCCGAGAATCGAAACGTTATCGTTGGGAAAAGAACTTCCCGATAGAACTTAAGAAATTCATGGAAATTTGAATCGATAACGAAACTTACGACCTCGAACTAGAATTCTCCATTCACGCGAACAAATAATTGATTCCTTGGCACATTTCTGTTATCCGAGATATCTGAAGAACGTCTCGGTGAAATTTTCAGAACCGACTTCGAAGAGTTAACCAACTTATGAAAGTTCGAAGAAGACGGTGAATCGTGGCAAAGATCGGAAACTCTGGAGTCGTTTTCCCCGAAACCACATCCTCGCGAGCTTGCGGAACCGATATCTCGTAAACAAATAAAGCTTTCGACGTGACATCTTAATAGCTTCTAAAAAGCATGGCCATCCATTCGTTCGATTGGAATCACAACAACATCCGGCCCAGTTATTTCGTTATTAACGAAAAAAGAACAAACTTTTCCTTTATTCGCTTCTGTAACTTTAAAACGTCGTCAATTTCATATTTTCTGTCTTCATTGAAAAGATAATTCCTATTTAATAAAATTTTCGCTACTACTATTGATAATCGTTTCCACGAATGGAACATATTCTTTTTATACGAATAATGTACAAAACTTCTTTTTTGACGAATGATTTACAAAAGAAAAGTATTAGGCGTAAGAAAATTAGTATAGGTATTCCTCAATAGTCGATAAACACGCGTGAAAGATTTTTGAAGCAATCGAGTGGGTAATCGTTTCCTTCGAAGATGCTTTTTCATGCACCTGATTTCGAGGCGTGCAAAGAGGAAACGCAATTCGAGGCGGTGCAATTCCATAAAGAAAAATTTCCTCTCGAAAAACCAATGCGAGTTTTCCGATCCATGAAAATCACTTCCGGTCGATATCTTCGAGAATTCCGAGAAACGAGTCGCCCAGTGTTTCAGAATGTTGCGCGTCAGAAGTTCAAAGGCGGTAATAGCGAATGAATAAAGGATGAATCGGCCGGTTTACTACTTGCAGTAGTAAAGGTCAACGCATAATGCCATACCGGCGACGCTCGAAATATCACGTCGTCGATAATTTCGCGAAATATAATGCAGTTCGATTGTCTGGTGGACTTTGTGTATTATTCACGTAAACGTGGTTATCTCACGTCAGTAGGGTATACCGATGGAAAATGATCGCGGCGTGTCGCGCGATCGTTTTCATCGCCAACGAAGCTGGATCGAAGCCAGCGTTCGTGAACCGGATGTGCCCCTCTATGGATCGATCCGAAAGTTTCCCGCTCTGTGAGCGCGTATCGGGCACCCGAGCAAATTTATAACGGGCCGTCGGTGAAAAATTGCCCTCGTGACTTTCCAACTAGCGTGTCGTCCATCCTTTGATGTGTGCTCGATATCGTATTCGCGGCAACTTTGAAACATCCGTGTCACATCAAACATCCGCAAAGTGATTTAAATGGCTCGAGTTAAAATTAACGATTAAAACGTCCCTTTGTACGGAAGGGTTAACGAAAGTTTCGGTATAAAGGTTGGCCCTCGTAACGACGTTCCACGAGCGAGATATTTCGGACTCTGGAATTCCGAGTAAATCCCGCTTTCAGGTGACAATTTTTACACCGGATGGGAGCAACCGGGTTTTCGTGCAGCGGCGAACACGATCCTTATTGGCCTCGTGATAAAAATCGTTACAGACCCCGCTTTCGAGCGACTCGATATGCCCCGGATGTTGCTCGAAAGCGGGAACCGACTGAATTATCTAAACGGTATTGTTCGAGTATGAAAACTACTATGTCATCGAGTCTAGGGGTTCGGGCTAGAAATAAAAATCGCCACAGACCCTGCTTTCGAACGAATCAATGATGCAGATGTTACTTAAAAGCGGGAACTACTAGCTGAGTTACCCGACATGTGTTCGAGGTAGGAAATATCGTTCGAATACAGAAATTCTTATGTCGTCGAGTCTAGGGCTAGAAATAAGAAAAGAAACGCTACAGGCTACTTTCGAGCGAGTCTCAACGATGCAAATGTTGCTTGAAAGCGAGAACTGTATTCTAAGTAAGAAATATCGTTCTACGTTTAGAAATGAAAAAAAAACGCTACAGGCTGCTTTCGAGCGAGTCTCGACGATGCAAATGTTGCTTGAAAGCGAGAACTGTATTCTAAGTAAGAAATATCGTTCTACGTTTAGAAATGAAAAAAAAAAACGCTACAGGCTGCTTTCGAGCGAGTCTCGACGATGCAAATGTTGCTTGAAAGCGAGAACAGTATTCTAAGTAAGAAATATCGTTCTACGTTTAGAAATGAAAAAAAAAAAACGCTACAGGCTGCTTTCGAGCGAGTCTCGACGATGCAAATGTTGCTTGAAAGCGAGAACAGTATTCTAAGTAAGAAATATCGTTCTACGTTTAGAAATGAAAAAAAAAAACGCTACAGGCTGCTTTCGAGCGAGTCTCGACGATGCAAATGTTGCTTGAAAGCGAGAACTGTGTTCTAAGTAAGAAATATCGTTCGAGGATAAAAAAAACTCCTATGTCACCGAGTCTAGACAGCGATGTCCAGCGTAAGGGGCACCCTCCAACTCTGTTCCTTCCCTGCACAGCTTACCAACGTTGTCATCGAAACCGTGCGACGAGAAAAAGGCAGCCATGACGAGCTAGCGCCTTGATCGCGATGAAACTAGACACGTGTGAGTGTGTGTGTGTGTGTGTTGGTGTTGCATCCAGGCGAGAGAACACGAACAATCTCGCGAGACAACGCTGGATCTAGACAATTGGACAACGCTGATCCAGACAATTGGTTGAAACATTTTTTATACGGTACACAAGAAAGACGGAAACGATCGGATCGATAACCCGGTTACCATCGATTCGAAGTAAAATTTCACTGCAACGAGAACGGTTTTCGAATTTAATCCGCGACAACTTCAATCGTGCACGTTGTTACTCGTGAAACTAAAGATAAACGAGACGATATTGTGCATCGTACGGTGCACGGCGCATATTAAAACGGTGAATTGTTTGCTCTCGGTAAAAATGCCGCGACGTCGCATAACTTGGATTTTAATTCGAGTTAACCTATAGTTACATTTCACGTTTCATCGCGACAGCTTCTACCGTTTTCCCGCGACGCAATAACAAAGAGACAAACGATATTGCTTGCATTTCATTTGTCCAGAGAATTCCCGATAGACGATCTTTACATTCCGACCAGGATTCGGAATTCTTCTCCGCACTTATTCACCGTCGATATTTTATATTTTGTTAACATTCGAAAGTGAATCCCGTGAAACGAATGACAGACAATTTGAAATTGTAAATGTTCGAATAGTATCGATTCCAACGACGATACTCCCAAAGAGAAGAATAGAGTGCACGGTGAATTTCCCGAAATAATTTCGCAACCCTAGGTTCAATACCTTTCGAAGCGTTCACTCACCGAGAAACTAACAAACGTTTATTTAACATTGCTCCGAAGCTCTCACGATTTTCGGACTGACGTTCGAATAGCGCCCACTTTATTTCGAAGTGGAACCGCGAATCGTTCCAAGTTAACCCAGTTTATCAAGAATTCCTCGTTGATTGAGCCAAACGACCATTGAATTTAGCATGCTCCACTTTATCCGGAACTTCCGTACACGAAAACAGTCCTCGTTCGATAGAGAAAAAGAGAAGGATTCTCTATAAACAAAAGAAAAAAACCTCCCTCGCCTGGAACTAGTTCAACTTTTCTCGAACAACCAGAAACTTTCATTTCGGGAAGGATATCGCGCAACCCACGCGCGCAATAAATGTCCGTGGCAAACAATTACAAAACGAAGAAGGACAGCTTCGAGTTTCCGTGCTTTTCATATTTTCTAATAAAAATTCCTGCTCCTCGATCGCAGTGAGACAAAGATCCGTCGGAGTGGCTCGTTTACGGGATTAAAGATTGCCGAGAAAGACAATCGAAACTAAGCGCGCTTTAAATTTTAACACCGATCAAAGGCCCTCGAAAATCCATTGAAATAGGTTTGAAAACGGTGAACAAGCCGCTTTGCTTTTTCCCCGACAAAATTCCAGGAAAATCAGAGTGATTTCCAAATACACGGCGCACGAGGATCTAAATTGAATCGGGTCGAGGGTCTTTCAATAAAAACTGATTGCAATAGTGTGGCTAGGGAAACCAATCGATACAAGTATACTAAATTCTGATCGAAAGGAACTCGTGATTAGAGCGCAATACTTTTCTCTGCGTACGACTTTCAGTGCGAAAATGAAGAACATAGCGACAACCGAATGAATAAAACAAGAAAACGCGACTACGATACTCTACCTGTTCGGAAAATCGAAATAAATTTTCTCCGGATAACGGAAACGAATTTTTTCCGAAAAACTAAAACGAAATCATCCCTACTACTAATTATGTTTATTTGGTCTGTGTTGTTCACTTGTGAAAATTACAATTTTTATATTTGTTATTGCATCGGAAGCCGGTTGCAATGCAGATCATTTTTCTATGTTACAGCTGTGCACCAAAGGTTCGAACAACTACCAATTTCAGAAATAGGTAATTTTATCGATTCAAGTGCCTACTTGTTCAATTGTTCGAAGACCGATGACGCGAATCTGATCTGCGTGAGAAGGTCTCGACTTTTCCGAAGTCTCGAAGAATTTTGAATTCTATTCGTAAAGTTCCCATAATAAGAACTTGGACTTCCTCCTGCACAATCGACTTAAGTGTTTCAGGGTGAAACCGATCACCAAGAAAGTCGTCTTAACAAGGCATTTAACCGCCCACGCTGCAGCACGATGCGACTATAAAAACCCTTACAGGGTTAAGGTAAGAACGATTACCATGTTCTGGGAAAGCTGGTCCAAGATTTTGTCGAATCGTTCGATTTTTCCACTGATGTGTTCGAAACGTGAATTCGAAGGTTCGAGGTACGTTGAAAACAGGAATTTGAAGGTTCCTAACGACAATTACTAAAAATATGATTGTCTCAAGAATTCTTAATCCCAAGAATAACGAGGAAATCACATCGACAAAAGTGTGCAATTTGACAATTATTGTTTATAGCCTTAACCTTGTAAGGAACGAGAGTAAAAACAATGAAAACAAGTAAAACGCAATTATGGAATAACTTAACGACGATCTGAAAGTCTTTCGTTAAAAATAGTCCAAACAAGGTGGTGTTTGAGCTCATTTTTATCGGAAAACTCCCACCAATCGTAAATGATAGATGAAAAGGAATCGATTTTTACAAAGAAAACTCGACCAGCTCCGAATAAACGAATAATACTGTATTTATCTGAGATGATCATTTCTCTGTGCATAATCTTCACCTATACGTACAGATAAAACTTTAAATAACACTTGGTATGGAAATTGGAATATATCCAATGCGTGCATCTGTACGTTGTAACACAAAACATTAGTACGACACTGAATTACAAGCCCTCGTGTACCAATATTGGTCGGTCTCAACAGGACAGTTCATGAGATGACATACTCAAACTACAATTCGCACGGCACAACTCTATCCAGCGAAATGAAGTTACCACTGTCGCTGTAATGATCCAACCTCATCGAGCTTGGGGAATACACTGTGCTCTATCACCTATTCTATCGACCCCTATAGGTACAATTGTATTTAACTGCTGTATCCACCGTTTCGATCCAAAGTCGAAAGTCATAAGAGCGAAACGAACAATAATAGGAAAGAAATAATCGTGAAACGTAACAACCCAAATAATTATAACGCAACTGTCCGATCTGAGACTTCCTTCTGGAGTCCGCGCAGAAATAATTTTATAACAGATCGGATTTGAATCGAAGGTCGCTATCACGCAGCTCGTAGTAGGAGGTTTAAACTATGGTAAGGCCATAATGACGTTATCAGCACCACTTCCAATCAAGCTACAGTAATTCCCGCTTCCAAATGGCAAAATCGAGGCCGGTAATTCACTTGAAAGCGAAGTGACCAGCGATTTTTATCTCGATGTGAAGCCAATGAAGATCGTTATCGGCTGCAACCGTCAATCTCGCGAGTCAGTTGATTATTCCCGCCACGTAAGTGTAAACACTCGAAAACGACGATTTCGTTACTATCAACTATTGTTACTTGAAAGCGGGAATTACTGTATCTTATAGTTCTTGGTATTGGTCGATTAAAATGCAAGCCAAATCTATTGTCTGGTCGAGGTCACTGAAAGAAAATCTTTTTTTTTCTGTTTGCTCGATCTCTTAAAATCCACATCTTTAGTATTACACTTGTCGCGTATTAACTCAAAATTCTACCTTCGTAACACTACGTAGAAGAATTTCAAACACAAAGATAGACTTGTTTCTGCGGAAAATTGTTTACGATACAATTTTATAAACATTCGTATGATAAAGTAATGAATAAAAAATGGGTTCTATTTTCCCACATTTTCATAAAATTTAACGAGCTCTTAAAAGGTAGGGACAAGTAGCACTAACCATCAGACACACTCTCTCTACCTGAAATATAGGGGATGTTCGTTGATACATCCATCGATATCTATAACCGTCATCGTACTTGAAATAAGCCCGTGTAAAAACTTTAAGAAACGCATTAATCGAAATTTAAATTCTTATATTTTTCAATCACACTTTCGCGAGAGTAATGCCAACAAATTGGCAACGTTTTCCGGATGGAAAAGTCCGCGAACATGACCTCGTTCGAAGGCGTACGTAATTGTGAAAGTTAAAAATCACTTTCATTGGACATAATTAAAAACAACTCGAACGAGATTGCGTTTGGACACTGTTTCGTTGCGAAAAACCTTGGAAATCTGTCGATAGATGCGCGACGGAATATCCAGAAATTTTCATCCTCATTAGTGGATGAAAATCGATCCGATGCGCGTCATTCATCGTTCTTGGTCGTCGAGAGAACACGGACAAAGGGATGCTCGGGACGCGTAAGAATGAGAAAGTAAATGTAAGGACGAAAGAAAAGGCAAATACGTTTTATCGGCAGTGAGTTCTCATAAGCGAGGTGGTCCGAAAGGAAGGTTTCAGCCAGCGGGAAAGTGACCCTGACCGGACAATAGAGTTGACTTTTACTTTATGTCTCGGGTACATTTCGGGACGCTGGTCACTCACAGTCACCGGTTCCCCAGATGGCCAACCTGTGATACATTCGTTTATATAGCGTTAAACCGTTCGAAACGATCAACAAAGAGAAAATACTGGTAGGAATTTATTTAAGTAAGTAGTGCCGGTGGTTGTAAAACAAGGGTGAATAAAGTTCTAGGATGTACGTGTATCGAACGAGGCAGTAGTAGGAACAAAACGTTAACAAAACACACAATTAATGACCACGCTAACCACTACGCTGACTACGCTAACTACGCTATTCTATTTTACGCGACACGACACGCTTCGACAATTTTCCAACAATGACTCCCAACGACTGCTCTCGACTGCGAATGATTATCGATGACCGCGCCAAACGCTCTTCTTTCGCACCTTGTATCCCCACACGCGTTCGTTCCCTTTCATTCTGATTCTTAATCTCTCTCACTGAGTACGTCCGGTCACGTACGCCGAAAATTTCCTATTACAGGGCTATCTCAATCGCTCTTCTTTCACACTTCACTCGGTCGACTATTTCAAACACTTGGGATTCTCTCCGGACCGCACGCAATCCCTTCGTTCTCACGCATTACGTGTCTATTCAAAACCACCGATTTTGAAATACGAATACGACAACAATATATAATATTTGATCTCAACGTCTCGAAATATCTTGACCAATGTCACGCGTGATCGCCATACTTTCAAACACTCTTACACAGTTAATAATATATCATTGTAGCCTGCTGACAATATCTACAATCAAGGTGTGCAACCAATCGTAACCATATATCTTCCTCTTTTTATACTAGAGACGTTATCAACAGGTTTCTTTACGCCCGTAAAGGTGCTTACCTTTAACAATCCGTTATAAAATCATTAGGTCGTTGGAGTACGCTAATTCTATTGTTTCCTCACCGTGTTGGATATATTAATCATGCTCGTAAAAGTCTAGCATAAATTCCTTAGAATTGCCAACTCTTATTTTCAACGTTTCTAGAATATCGAAATCGATTTCCTTTAACACCTGGTCTAGATTAGTGCGTAGCGGTTTTCCTTTCCAATTGCAAAACTTCAAAACTAATTTGCCTTATATAAGCGATACTCTACTAACAGATTGCGTAATATTGCTAATGATTCACCTAATTCTGTCGATTGCTTCCCTCAAACGTTCGTAAATTGTCTATTCAAAGACAATTACCACATCCTAGCGTATTCATATTTCTTACGATCGTTATACGTATCGCTTCAAATGTTGTGAAAAAGTTCACTACGTTTCGTAAACAATAATAACAAAAGAAACTACGATAGAAAGAACTGGAAATTCTGAAAGAACTCGATCGACAAATACTTCGATTTAACGCATTTCATAGACAATAAAACAAAAGAAACTTCGTATGAAAATAATTAAAGAATTTAAAATTCTTAAAGAACTCTAAAATTCTTAAAGATAGTTATATCTGCGTTGGATCTGCTTTACTTCCGGTTTGGTATCTCACCCGAGAGAGTCTCGAATTGCGAGCAAAGTTAACGCGCGAAGTCAACGTTCAAAAGAAAATTTATTTTCTCTTCCAGGTTTACCGAAACATCGACCATGCGCGAAGGACTGGTGATCCATGCTCGCGTAACCGAAAGGAAATAGAAATTTCCATAGTCCTGGGTTTGTTAGAAGATTTCCTAACCTCTGGAAATGTTCGCGCGGAGCCTACGCGAATGTTAACACACGGACGATTTTTTTCACCGATCACAATGAAAGGGGAGGCTCCGTTCGTTTCCGTTCGTCACCTCTTCTCCTCTGTTCGGTGTCCTCGCTTCAATTTTCCCAGACGCAGGGCAAGAAAACTAGCTTTCCAGCGTGCCGCTGGCGCATTGCCAAACGTAGGGGAACGATGTTCTTTGTTTGACAGGCTGTTTCATTTTCCGCTGACAGGTGGCTATTGAAAAATTCACGGCAACAGGCCGTGACACAGAAAGAACAAAGACCGGGGAGAGCAGAACCTTGAAGATAATGACATAACACGCCGCACTTCTGCATAATTGAAAATCGCGAAGGACTGAGAACTCTTAGAACGTCCATGATATTTAACCGTTTCGTTGCTACGAACATTCATGAACGTTCAGTTGATCGCCGCGTGCCGCGGTGAACGCCTATTCTCAGAATCGATTCTTTCCGCGGTTCTTCCGTCTATTTTAAAGGGGTTGGTCTAAGAATGTTTAAACTCGAGCTCTCTTTGCTCTTAGAAGCTCTTCGTTGCTCTCTTCTTCTGAGAAATTCATAATTGTATTCGGTTGAAATCAACAGAGTGTATTGTGCATTATTTGGTGAACCCTTTGTCAAAATTTTGGCCTTAAGATGATTAGCACTGGTTCGTAGATTTCTTCGATAAATGAATATGTTTTTATCAAAAAGGTATACCTTTTGGAGATACGTATAATTTGAAACGACAATTCTTTCTATTTTAAGGCTTAACCTAAGAATGTTTAAACTCGAGCTGTCTTTGCTCTTAGAAGCTCTTCGTTGCTCTCTTCTTCTGGGAAATTAATAATTGTATTCGTTTGAAATCGACAGAGTGTATTGTGCATTATTTGCTGAACCCTTTGTCAAAATTTTGGCCTTAAGATGATTAGCACTGGTTCGTAGATTTCTTCGATAAATGAATATGTTTTTATCAAAAAGGTATGTCTTCTGGAGATACGTATAAATAAATATGATAAGTTCGAAGACGACGTTCGGGGAAAACAATTCATGGAAAACAAAGAACGCCATTTTTAGCGTTCCAGAGTAGAAGACCCCTTGTAAACCTTGAGTACCTATGTGAAGTGTTTGCAGCAGCCCAGACCTCTCTTGGTGGAGATATTTTGTACTTGTGAGTTATTGAATGGTCCAAGGTTGGCAATACCTTCCAATCCCTTAATTAGTCGGTGGTATTTAACCGAACATTTATAATTCAATCGATTGCCTTAGTATTTTAATTAAAATTGTTACTCCGGAATGTTTTGAGATTCCCATTTCATCTATGGCGATAATAAACCGATATCTAGAAATAATAAGAATGATCGTTCAAATCCTCGTTTAGCGGTAACATTTAAAAACAAAATCCTATTAAAATAATCCATAAAAAATATAGCGTCACTTTAGTGTACTTGTGGTAGTTGCGGTATCCCGGTTCAACATTAATAAAATGCAATATAACATAGATGCTTAAGAGTTAAATGTAACCATACGTTTCTAATCGCTTGACTAGCATTATTTTTATTACAACTCCCTCGATCCTAATGTTTTGCTAACTGATCATCTAAGAAACTATCAGTTTCAGAATAAATGAAATATTACGCAATAATCGATACAAACATACTAAAATAACGTAAAAGAAATTCTATAAACTTACAATACATGAACGCGCATATGTTTCTTCTACCGTGTTTTGTAAGCTTACGAAACTCAATTATTCAAATTATTTTCACAAATTTCCACAACACGTATATACCAATCATTGTACAATATTATTTTATTTACTCACAAATACATCGAACGTATGTTCAATTTCCGTAGAATTAGCAAAGATGGGTCGCAAACGTTCGTAATTTCTTCGAGTAGCTTCGAATAGGCAACGAGGCACGAACCATGTTTATTCGAAATTATGTTAAATTTCGTTCTTCTTTTTCTTGCAAAAAGGAATAAAGTTACCGCATACCTGCATTCTCCCCACCCATCGAAATTGTCACCGCAGAGAAGCTTTGCAGCTCGCTCGTGCGAGACTCCAATTAATCGCAGGAGCGGAACCCTTAATCGACCCTACTTTGCATTATCCGCTTCTCTCGCGCGAAACGTTCACCGCCCTTCCTCCCTTCAACCCCTACGGGTGTTCATCGTGAAACCGCTGACTGAACCGAGCGAGGTTCGAATAAAATTTCCTTGGACGTGAGAAGCCTTGCCCGTTCGCACGAATTTGCAACCATATCGCATCGATCGATCGCCTAACCGTACAATGGTTCGGAACGTCGTTTCGTGAGTTCGAACAATTTTTTTTTTCCTATAAGAAGTTTCGATAGGATCGATCGGCATGTCTCCACTTCTCGATCAAATTTCTACAAACCTTTTGTGCACGAGTTTTAACAGTGAATCGATCATCACCGATGATAATTGAACTGTTATTCGACTTTTCATAGATTCACGAACAGATCGCTACGCATTTGTATCTTCTTCCGAATTGTTACCGTGCCAAATTTTAAAAGAACACAAATATCTTTGTAAACCCGCAAAAGAACCTAGGAGTCATTGTATTTCAAACAATAGAGAGTAAGCTACAAAATAAAACCAAAATGAAGACACTTGAGGATTGCAACGGTTGTTGACCTTAAAACGAAAAAGTACCTTCTGGAAACCTTGTCGATAGTATTAATAGTAAGACAATTTATTATAATAAAAGATAGAACCACCAGTCGAATATCGATAATTACAAACAATACTTGAAAAGTCGTCTTCTCGCGAGATATATTTCTCAAGATTCTGTTCAATCGTAGCCGATTTAAAAAAAAGGAAAACACTGTCGTCGATATCGTTATCGACGAATACCTCCACGCAGTATCGACATCGATACTTTCTTTTTTTCATTTTCCGTGGAGTCGCTTTCATTGATTTTGGATCGTGATATTGGACACACGGTGAACCGTCGAAATTGATTCCAAAATGGACGTCGGGGTGGTTGGTGCTAAATCGGGGAAATTAAAGCGACCGCGACGATCGTGAATCTCGAGCATCGAAACGCTTCCCGCGAGATCGAAGATCTCTTTAGGGACGAGATGGAAGGGCAAAGGCGCGGCAGAGCGATAAATTACAGGCAATCGTTGCAACGTTCTCGTCCTTGGGCCAGGATTATTACCTTCACGGGGGAAAGATCCCTCGTGATTTCCCTGTTGTGACGGAATTCGTATCGTGACGGACCGGGAGTCTCGATATCGAGCGATCTTCTTCCGAGATTCCAAGAGGACGAACATTTTTCCAGGGATCTCGAGCCATCCGAGAAACGATTACGATGAATTTACGATCGCGTCCGCGTCACTTGTCGCAAGAAAATTTACATCCGGAGACACTCGTAGGCGAAATTTCCCGCGAAATGGTACATTTCCGCGCGTTGAATCGTCGCCGGTGGAATATTTCTTCGAATGTAACGATCCCACGGATCTGAATACGAAAAACAAAGGTATTTTTGGAACTTTATGATCATTATGTTAAAATGTTTGAAATACTACATCGAAGACTTTCATCGTCGTCGATTTTTCACTATTTTATCGGCGTAGGTACATAATTCTTTCTACACGAAAACAGGTTTTAGTCGTTTATACATATTTCACCGAGTTGGATGCGTAAATTTTTACGTACAAAAATACTTGAGATATTGGTGGAAGCCGAAGCTCTTTGAAATTTTAAAAATAACCCTCCTTTGAACCCGAAAGCGGAAAAAGCAATTAAGTTTATTTACCAAGGTCTCGCAGCGGATGATTCGTTCAAAAGACGTCTCGGAGGATTCTCGTGAGAAACAATAAAGGTTTGCAAAACCGACGATCTAGATATTCGAAACGTGTACACCGTGACAATGAAATAATTGGAGTTGCAACTATTTTCAGATCGCTGCAACTTGGACCAAGTATTCGAATCGATATCAGAAATAACGATGGTTGTGAACACGGCGAAAAGAAACAACAAACAGAGCTCTGAATCTGGAAAAACAGACTAGGAAAACACCTAACGAACAACAACTTGAGATACACATACTTTTCAATAATTGTTTTTTTTTTTTGCAAATTTTTAGATGTAAAAAAGACCATCAACTTTTGCAAGAAACCTTTTTTTTTCAATATCTCTCGTCGTACCGGTGTTACAAATATTCCGCAAGGAAGAGAAATCTGCATTTTTTTCGAGGGGTTGTCTCACCCTCTCGAATGGTAATTTCGTGCATAAAATTCCGCAACGAGAAACAATTTCACTTTACGGAACGTCTCTACTTGCGTACAATCTTTCGACATTTTCTAAACGCCAATTGGACTACTTTTAATTACAATGCTGTCTCTCGGGTTGTCACTCGTGCACACTGTTTCTCACTTTCGTCTCATTGTACACAAATTCGAGCTATCGGAACTGCTAGCAACATTGGAATTCGAACTTTCTGCTTGTCAGGTGGTCGTAGCTCGATTACAAGTCTGAGACACAATACCACGATTACAAACAATCCGAACAAGATCACGTTTGGACTTACTGTCATGGAGAAATCCTCACCATCGGGTATACCACTCGCGAAAATCGATTGACAAGCGTAAAAATGATAATTTTTACAATACCGTTATACGTTCTCTTATTTTGTACAATTATTCACAATCGCTCCGCTCCGTCGCGCTTAAAATTTGAAAAATGTACCAAAAAGAAGCGATATTCTTCACTGGAAAATTGTTCGCTAAAATCGATCGGCGTCGAGATCGTGTAAAGCCGATCTTTAACGTCGAATCGTGTATTCGCCTCATTATCGACGCGACGCGGTGAAAATCAATTAACGTCGCAATTAGGGCAACGTACAGAACTACGCCTACGAATTTCGTAATTCAACGAAGAGATGTAAATTCGTTCTACGCGCGTGGAGATCGTTGATTAACCGAATGCTCGATAACACTGTCGTTCCTTTCAGATAATACTCCGTTACCCCTAATCGGATCGACAATCATCGTGGGGTGAAATCGAACACGCGCGGGCGGTGTTTGAATAAAACAAATCGACGATACTAATCGGAGCTTCGTTAAACGCGTGTCAGAATTTCTTTCTCTTCTTTTTTTTTTTTTTTTCTTTTTGTTCCGCGTATTCGCGACGCTTCTATTTTTGCCGATTGCGAATCACCGTGAAAGAAGACCGATGGTCCGAGCATTAATGAATGAACGAACGATGCGCGCGTGGGTGTTGCGTTGTTCATTAATAACGTCGCGCCAGGCCTACGGGATTTATCGTTCATCTTCGCTCGAAAGATTTGCATTGCGGGAAAAAGGACACGTGGACGACTGGTCGGCCGAGTCGATAAATATATCTGAAACAATCCGAACGTTTTCGAAACACGAGTTTCCCCACGCGGAGAAACTCGCGTAGGTGAGTATTGTTTCTTTTCCAAATATACGCGGATCTTATCGATATTATTTTTATTTAAAATTTACTCGCGAATTCTCTCCGTGCACCGACGCTATTTATTACTTTGCTCGATCGTCGATCACATTTCGTCGACACACGCGTATCCCTGCGTTCCAATTTACATCGCAATTTACATGTCTTCCAATTTTTCGCGCGAGGGAATACGACGAAGGATCCTACCGTGGACTCGAATCGACGAAGAAACGAGGTCACGTCCGATTTCAAGGACTCCATTAGCTCAGTCTGAAATACGATTCCTGGCGGTATCGAGGGCAATAAAATCGACTGTTCCGCAGATTATCGCAGAGGCGCGGCCAAAAGAAATTCAAGTGGATAGGGTGCACCCAACGAACCGTCGAATTTCACGGTTAAGACACTTGAAACTTCGATATAGAGACCACCGTGGCAGCATCGAACCGCGAACGATGAAAACGCGAATCGAACGGACTAACGACACCAACGAAAAATCAAATAGAAACGCAAACACGATACGATTCGCAATAGAGTCTCGATTGGCTGGATTCGTCTAAATAAAACTGGAACGTACGAATCGAGACGACCAACTTCCCGGAACGAAATTATTGGATCCCGTTTCTCCTGAAAATCAACCGAACGTTATCGAAGAATATCGAGAAATATTTCACCCGAAAAGAAACGAAATTTCTGTTTGCAAAGTGACCAGAGAATCGTGCGAATGAATATCTTTAATATAACAAAAAAGTATTTTATCGGGAAGAAAAGAAATTTATTTCTATTTAGAGAGTGACGAGAGAATCGTGCGAATGAATATTTTTAATGTAAAAAAATATTTTACCGGGAAGGAAAGAATTTTATTTCTATTTGGAGAGCGACAAGAGAATCGTGCGAAATTTTATGTAATAAAAATCGTTTGGAATGTTTGCAAATCGATAGAAAATTACGTAGCATTGGATCCGTGTCGGACGCTCGACGATTTGTCAAATGTTTAACGGCGGAGCTCGTTAGAAATAAATAATTGAGAAATTGTAAGATCGACGCCCTGCGAACAGGGTGACGAACGGAGGTTCCGTGGAACCTGAGGAAACGTAAAACGGACGATTTGGAATTAAGGAGATTTGTACAATTACTGGGACCAGAGTAGGGGACACGCTTCGACGATTGAAAGGAATCGGGGAGGTAAGATAAAAAGAACGAAAGGATGAAAATAGCGTGAGTCAGCGTGAAGCTTAAACGAAACCGATAAGAGTCGTCGTTGAAACGATTCTCTCGAAACGAATACATTAAAAAGATCTCGAGAACACTCGCGCATAAAACGGGACCGATTCTCGGGCTAGCTACCGACGGAAATGTAAAACAAAATGCACTTGGTCACGCTAAAAGACCAATTGAATTGCAAGACAAATTATACTCGATTCGATTAAAAACGATAAGTCGTTCGCGGAACGAGACTTCTTCGAGCACCCGAGAAAATATTCCTCGATGCAAGATACAGGGCGATTCGTAACGCAAAGATAGCTAAACGCTAAAGTAAATAAAAAAATTTTACAAAAGAGTGAAAAAAGCAACCGAAAATATTGTCATAATTACCGAATTACGGAAAAGCGAACGAACGAACCAAAAATGTTTAACCGATAAACTATAATTTCTTTATAATTATAAATGATTGTAAAAGGAAACGCTTCGATGTTTTGAATTAGTACAAAAAACTTGCCACGATCACGAATCGATCGTTACATTCGACTATCTGATGTCCTTTAACTCTTCGAGGCACGGTTGCTAAGAAATTGTACAAAATAACTAAAACTAAAAAAATAGATTAATCAGATATTCAATTACGAGATGGAATGTTAGTCTCGCCGCGCAACTTGTACGTGGAGTTAATTTAATTTTTCACGGTGAATTGAAAAACATCCTATCGTACGCACAAGTGTGCTAAAAAGGTGGGACATTTCTTAACTCACTGTGCCCTAAACTAACGGAAGAAAGTGTAGGTCGATGTGAAAACTTTCGAGAACACTAAGCGAGGTCGTTCAGTCGTATCGGTTTGGTGCACTGGCTCAAGATTTACCGTACTCTTTGCATTGCCGTGCATTTATGAGTTTAACACGAATTTATGTGGTACGCTTAATACAGATCATGTGGAGGAAGTAACGCGCGAAGAACGATGCGCGCGAAAGAAGACAATGTACACGATGATGCGACAAAAATGATACGAAGAATGGAGGAGAGGACTAGAATTGCTCGGAGCGATCTCTCTCTCTCTCTCTCTCTCTCTTTCTCGCTTTCTTTTTCTCTCTCTTGAGAAACGCATTCGATCACCGTTGCGAAAAATGACTGGATCTGTCTCGCGTAACGAAATAAAAACCGTTGAAACGGAAACGGAGAAAGGGGAATAAGGAGATAAAAAGTTTGCGCCCGAAGAATCGCGAGAAACGACACCGACCATAGTGATACGAATAGTCGTAACGCGAATAAGCAATGAGCGCGCGGAGTAACGTAACGCGACTTGACAAATCGAACAACTCGAAAAGAAATTGAGCAAAAATGAACCGGAGAACCTCGAGAGCCTGATTTATAGTTCGCGGTAACGATCAAGTGTCTGCGTCGTCCCGTTTTTTTAATATCGGGAAAACAAACAATGGGAACACGTTTGAATAATTCATACGAACTTGACGCGGAATCGTCGACCTAAATTAACCCTTCGAACGGGTCTCGAGATATACGAAAAAGGTACGATTCGAACGAGAAGACTTGGATGACTTCTGGTTACCGGTCCGAACTTTCGCGAGGAATTATTCGAGGAACCGACACGATTCTTCGAGGAAGGAAACGCAACGTTTGAAACGGTCCGTGACGAAAACAGGAAGAAATCAATGAAATATTACACTCTTCTGTTCGGTTCCGTTGGGTATAGTTAGTTAAAAAAACATAGATTTTCCTTCTAGTTAACACGATCGAATTTTACGTTTCTCCGAAACACAGTACTGTTACTTTCGTTTGCGAGCACTTAATTGTTACCGTTTGTTGTTCCATCGAAGCAAATCGAAATAAAAGGGTCGCGAAAGTTTTAACGGAAACGAAGATCGAAAAGATTATTTACCGCGAAGTTGTTTAACGGACTCGTGGTGAAACGAAGCTTTCTATCAGTTCCGGTATATTTGAATAAATTTTCACACTTTTTCACGGCGAATTGAACAGCAATCGAACGGTTATTTAATTTCGAGGCTATCCGAAAAAACTTTCGTTCGATCGCCATGATTGTTTCCATAGCCGACTGGCTCTGTGTCATCATGATCGCGGGTAGCTTCTTCCCCGATGCTATCTCCCCTTTTTTTATTATGCGCAACGAAGGGTAAACTGACAAGAAAATCATCCCCGGAAATCCGTCGCTGGATGAAACGAGAAAACTTCCGGCGACGAGACGATGGACTTTATCAACGATAAACATCGGATCGACAAGGATTTACAATTCCGTGAACGATGAAATCGAAGCACCGTCTCGAAAGAAGATGAAAGAGAATTTCAACGCGGAGAAATACGATCGATCGTCCGCAATTACGCGAATAATAATATTATCGAGACAGCGGTAAAGGAATATCGTGCAAGCGATAGATAAGACGTTTGAGAATTCGACTAATTCCACCGGCGCACCGTGTTCCTGTAACGTGTGAAACATTCTTACCTGCGATATATCGTTTTCTCGAATCGAGATCGAATTTGTTCGACGCGAGCAACCCTGAACCAAACTCGAGCAAAACATATGGTACTTTTCAAGATGAATCGTTTACGGGTTTCAAACATAGAACTGTTTAATCCCTGACCCGGAAACATCAACGGTAGCCATCGACACCTTAAATTATCTTTTCCAGAAACTGCTCGAGCCCCATCGCGAAACATTCGATTCCTGTTTACTCGATGCAAGTCGACGGTTGCCTGAACGAGCACGGATCACTCTACTCGGATTAAAAGGAACAATTCCGCAAAATATTATCGATACTGTTACTACATCCGGGAAAGAATCTATGCAAAACAGTACGATGGTTAACATTTGATTCCATTTTACTCCGAACGATTCGACGTCTGAACGGATATGGTTCGTTCTACTTGGATCAGAGAAGAACCGTTCACAAAGTACTATCACGTTCGAAAACAAATCGCAAAACCATACAGTGGGAAAGAAAATTCTACAGACACTATCACGCCTGGGAATGAATCGCGACGTAAGTACAAAACTCGTAAATATTCGATTTCTGTTTGCCTCGGGCGACTCGACACTTGTCTGAACACGCACGACTCACTCTACTGAAATTATAAAAAGAACAATTCGACGAAATACTATTAATACCGTCATATACGGGAAGTAATTTCAAAACTGTGCAGCACGACACACGTTAACGTTCGTTTCCATTTTGCTCCTAGCGATTCGACGTTCGTCTGAACGGACACGGTTCATTCTACTTGGATTAGACAGAAAGAATCGTTCACAAAATACTATCAATACTACCGTATCTGGAAACAAGTTCCAAAACCGTGCAACATAGAACGAAATCCTACCGATACACCTGAGAACGAATCGCAACGTGAGCACATAACTCGTAAATATTCGATTCCAATTTGCCCGGAGCGATGCGACGCTGGTCTGAACGGGCACGGCTCGCTCTACTGGAATTGCAAAAAGAATAATTCCCGAAATACCGCCACGTTCGCGAAAGGGTCGCGAAACCGTACAGCACGGAGCTCGTTAGCGCACGGAACAGCGCCCTGGAGAAATATAAAACGAATCGGTCGAGAGAAAAAAAAAGAAAGAAAAAAAAAAATCTTGAAATATTCCCGCGAGTTTAAAATTGCGATATCTCGAGCTTTCGAATTCGGTGTCCTGGAGTCAGATCCTCGATTCTCTCGTCACGGTGTCCCCTCCAACCCCTCCATCCCCCTCCCCAAGGCGAGCCTAAGGCTCTCTTTGGGGCCCAGAGAGGTCGCGTGGCTCTCTGAACGGTAATCCTAATCGCGCGCGTGTTTTCGATACAGACCATCAGTGTCCTCCGCGTGACAGACAGCAGCTGTTGTGCATTTTCCTCAGCTCCGGCACGCGTTAAGTGTCCAAGTGTCTCTTTGTCCAAGGAAGTGTTCGCGGTCGTCGCGCAATCGAGAAAACGGGAAACGATGGTCCCTCGCGCGCGAGAGAATCGGTGCTGGTGACCTTTTTTTGGGAGTTTTCTTCGAGCCGCGTCCGTTCTAGCGATAAACGGGGGTAGAAGTCGCGTGTTCGTTGATGAGAGGTAACTCGTGCGGCGCGCGTTGGTACGATGCGCGCGTCGCGATGCTCGGCCACCGACTGTCGGCTGCGTCGCGACGGGACGTCGTCGCGACGCCCGAACACGACCGAGGACGTCCGAGGTCGCCGAAACGACGCCCGGTGTCGACGACGAGGAGCACGTAAACGCGGCGCAACCGACAACACTCGCGGCTCCCCGCAGCCGAACACTGGATTTCACGGAATCGAGCTGACCGGGACTAATTTAAAGGGATTGTTCCTGGTATCGACTACCTCGTGAACACGCTCTTACGTATGGATGGCAGGTAGAAAAACCGATTACCAAAGAAGTTACCAACTTGCGACTATCCTCTTTCTTGAGCTTGGATTAAAGACGAAAAATCGGTTACGAATGAAATTATAAGATTGCAACTATCTTCTTCGTTCCTACGTTTGAATGGAAAACAATTGGTTGTGAAAGAAATTATTAATTTGCAACTATCTTCTTCGTTCCTACATTTGGATGGAAAATAAAAAATCGGTTACGAAAGAAATTACAAATTTGCAACTACCTTCTTCGTTCCTACATTTGGATGGAAAATAAAAAATCGGTTACGAAAGAAATTACCAACTTGCAACTATCTTCTTTCTTAGGTTTGGATGGAAAATAAAAAATCGGTTACGAAAGAAATTACCAACTTGCAACTATCTTCTTTCCTAGGTTTGGATTGAAAACAAAAATCGGTTACGAAAGAAATTACCAACTTGCAACTATTCTCTTCGTCCATCGTTTGGATGGGAGGAAGATAAATCGGTTACAAATGGAATTACTTGCAACAATTGTCTTCACCCGTCGTTTAAATGGGAGAAAGATAAATCGGTCACGAATAAAAATTGTGAACTGGCAGCTGCGTTGGACTGGAAATTTTACGAAACCTTCGTGAAGCCTAATCCTTTAAGCAGAAGGTTTTTTTACTACGAGAAACTGGCATCTCGAAAAACTCCTCTAAATTGTACGATTAATCTAAAACGTAACATTTTTGTTTCGTTATTTCGCGTTCGTATGTTGACGTTTCACAAAAGTATATATAAAAAGTATACGTAAATATCTACAAGAGTATACATTTAGATCCCGATACGAATCGTACGCTACAAAGTTTCATGAAATAGAAAAAGTACACTAAATGAAACGACCACCGAGATATTCCTCTCAACTCCGAAGGATTAATCGTCCTTCGTGAAACAAGCAATCGAATAGAAATTATTCGATACCGATTATACTCGTATTACTTGCATTCATGGAAGAACGGAAAGTCGATTGCGAAAGGAACTGCGATTTCACTCGAATCGAAAGTTTTAACGATCCTCCGTGAAACGAGCGATCAAATTAGAATTATTCGATATCGATTCTATTCGTGTTACACGATGTATTCATCGAAGAACGAGAGATCAGTCCTGGAAAGAATTGCAAGTCGTCTTCGGTTAAACGTTTCAAAAAATCCTAACTAAGGATGTCTGTCCGTTCCAGACATCCTAAAACTAAGCAAACGTTACGTAACACAGTTCGTATTGGTTTTACCCTATTAACAGAAGCACCGAAGTTCGATCCTGTAATTGCGAGTCATATTAGACTAAACATTTCGACCGACATTCGTAAAGCCTGACACTGACTCGAAATTAATTGACACTGTCCACGTTCCCCTTACTTGTGCTACACATGGGAAAACGAAAGATCAATCCTGAAAGGAATTGCGTGTCGTATTGGGTTGGACGTTTTAGCCAGCTCTCGTGAGACGCGACACACCGAGCAGATATTGCTGAACACTGTTCGCATACCCCTTACTCGTGATACCGCATTAATTATGCACTTATCGTTCCACCTGACCCGAGATTAATCGTTCTTTCTCCCATTCTTATTTTACCAATTGCACTCAGGAATTTATGACCGTTGTCGATACCGTGCATCATCGAACAACGCAAACCGATGCGATACTACGTATTCCCTACGATCACGGTTTCGCGTAACTGGCTTTCCGCTCCATCGTATCCTGTAACACGGTTTCCTACAACGCGTTCAGAAAAATTGCGAATGTCCTCGTATTACGCGTGGGTGGATATGTACCGAATGCAGCAACACGCGAGAATTCCAAGTTGTGGGAACACTTTGATCCGAGCGTACCGCCTATCGGATTGGCACGAACATGGAACAGGGGTGAGACAACCTGGGAACGAGGTAGATGAAATTTGAAGACAAGAATGAGATACGGTGTGGATTAACTTTGTAACAACCGGAGAAGGAATACTTGGTATGCGTTTCACGACGTGGATTTACCGTGTAGCATCGATCAAATTGGGTGAAATTTTGCGACAACATTTTCCACTCACCGTGTAGATAATCTTCCCCCGGTTTCTCTCATTGTTGACACTGCCACTGTTCTCGTCCATCGGACATCGTGTTCACCTACGCTGTTTTCTTCGTTCGACTTGAACACCACACATCGCCAAACACAGTGTTTACACACGACTACGTATTCTCTGTCCGTCCCGTTCTCCTCTGTCCAGCAACTCATATATCCCAATCCTTTGTGATCTGCCTAATCGATTACCGTGATGTGTTTCAAGCTTATCTCTCTCTCTCTCTCTCTGGACGTTACGTTTACCAGGTCCAACGTGTTCGAAACTCTCATCTTCGTGTTTCGCGCTGTTCCAATAAATATCACGATTTCCTTCGTTTGTAAAATTGTCTCGGTTAAACACGAAGCGGAGATGAATTTTCGAATCCGCTGTCCAGTGTAAAAAAAACCTTTGCAACGTTATCCGTGCCAATATCGTCAACTCGTATCCCGTTCCCAATTACATCTATCCCAATCCACTAGATATCCAAGTTTCAAGCCCCCTTTTCCTATACGTCCGACCACTACTCCTGTACAACTCCTCTCCCTTCGATCTACGTGCTTCCTAAACTTATATTACCACCACACCGACACACTTCGTTCAAATGTGCAACCAGCAGATCCTTTAACCATCGAGATCTTTTCCAACGTGTCCATCGAGTCTCGGTGATGGTATACCGATCGATATCTCCTTTTTACCATCGTTGTTCGACGAAATTTGAAGACGATAGTAAAACGAGTTGTTCGACGATAGTAAAACGATACACCCGAGATCGAATCTAAAAAATGTCATTCAAATCGATCGAACACCTTTCTAAACTCGAACGAACCGCGACTAACGATCAACGAGCTATTGCTTCAAAATGGTGCCGTTTCCAATTGCAACGATGACCGCGGTTGTCGCGCGATGGAGTTGATTCGACACCGATGACGAGTCGCATTCGTCAACGTAGCGACGCCGTTAAGAAAAACTTTCTTCCACCTTTAATGAAGGTTTGCGATTTATTAAACGAACCGATCCATCCCGTAAGGCCATCTCCGTACCTCTAAAGACGTATGCTTCATTTTTACTAATTGCCAGGGATCTAAGTGCCGGATAAGAAGAAAGACGAACGTTTACGAGTATCCGCAAAGCTCGGTGGTGCTTTCACGTGTAAATGTAAAAGGAGTTCGTGGCTACGGGTGTCACGCGGAGACCTCGAAAAATAAACTAACCGTAATCAAGATCGGCCGAACTTTCGAAGGAGAAAAGCGCTACGACGGGTAGACAAATTGATAGATTACGAGACTGTGGCGGTGACGGTGCGCGGCGAACATCAAGATACTGTCAGAAATATCTCGTGACCGCTAATGAACTTTAACCAACAACGAACAAGCTGTTCGACGCCGTGCCGCGAACCTCGCGTTGCACTCACTTCGATTTAGATGTTGATCGAACAATAGCTCGGACTATCTCCTGGTTACGTCGCAAGGATGGATTTATTCGTTTGGTCGTCCCGTTGCTCCGATATCGGCGATTACGTTGAATCGATCCGAGAGGAAAAAAGAAGAAAAGAACTAGACTATCGGAATCGACGATTTCGTAACAGAGATCGGATAATTAATAGTACAATAGCGTATCCGATCAGGCTATCCGTCCTGACTACGGAAATAGGTTACCACTCGAGCGAAACGGACGTATTTGACTTGATCTTGCAAATGTATCTATCGGGTTACGCCAACAGGAGTTACAGTTACTCGGGCAACGCTATGTACAAATCGTGATTGTAATTAAACGCAGAACGACGATCAAAACGTCCAAGTTGTTGAAACTTCCTACGAATCCAGGAGTTTGTTCTGTGAATTTACATCGACCCTCGATTGGATAAACTCGATTGCTTAGTCGCGGTATCGTTCGATTGAAAACGCGAAAAAGAAACGAATTTCATCGATGATTTCCTTTGTTCGAAAGTTCGTTATGGCTGATTTTTCAAAAGTGCGGAGGTTTTCGTAATGGGTGAAAACTATTGCATGATCGTGCTGTTGATGTATCGGTGCGAAGTTTGAAACTAATCCAAAACGACAATTTAAGTATTTTGTAAATTTTATTGCGATATGGCTGATCCTGAGAAAAGGATCCTGAAAGAATAACTCACGAATTTTTCGTTAGTTTGAAAAATTTAATTCTAAAGTCATGGTGGTCATCGATGATCAAACTTACAACGTTTCTTGAAAGTGTTTGCGAGGAATGAATTCTGATGCTCGCAAACTTTTAAATAACGTTACTGTCGTTAGCGATACTATGAAATGACAGATACACCGGGGAACTATTGAATATTTTTACTTTTCACGCTACAGTTTGTACAAATTTACGTTATATTAAGAACGAGGACGTTCTTAAATATAGACTATTAAACTATCGTGGCAGTCAACGCACTAAGCTTGATTACAGTGCAACGAAAATTGATCGTAACATTCATACTACATTTGGAGCAGATACTATAACCGAAAGAACGATTCACCAATTTTTCGTTAATTTGAAAAATTTCATTCTGAAGTTATCGATTGGAAGAATGAACCACATGAACGACCAGAAGTCATCGACTAGTTAAAAATGTTGGTTGAATCTAACACACGTCAGAATGTACATGACATTACGCAAAAAGTAGACGTTCGTCGCGCAAGTGTTTCTCGACGTTTACAAAGTGTAGGAAAAAACGAAAAAGATAAATGGATTCCACACGATTTGCCGGATTCCCAGAAACAACGACGTATCGAAGCATACATTTCTCGCTTCACGCGAAATCAAACAGATCCGTTGTTACAAAAAATTGTAACCTTCAACGAGAAACGAATGTTACACGATAACCGTCGATGTACAGCTCAATGGTTCAATGTTGTCGAAAATCCGAAACAAATATCAAAACCCAGCCTATGATTATTTTATAACAGCAGGCATTATTCTTTCCTAATATCGTGTCGTTCGTAAAGTCATTTCGTATTCCAAAATGGAGAATATACACTCTAAAAAAATTGTGTTCCATTTTCATCGAGTTCACAAAAAAACGAAATGACTTTCCGAACAACCCAATAGTACAGATATTCTATAGAAAAGCAATAAATGTAGACAAAATTACGTGAAAAACAACCTGCTTTGATAAACAGACACGGTGTTCTGCCGCTCCGCGATAACGCCGGACCTCGTATATCACGAACAACGCTTCGAAAATTGCACGAGTTGCAGCACGTGAGATTTTTCCTCGATATCCTCGAACATTTAGATCACTTTTTAACTGGAGGAAGAATTTCAGTGCGAAAGTGCACTGAAAATTGCATTTAAAATGCTTCGTCTCGTCCAAAGACACAGATCCTTTAAGAAATGCAACGAATGCACTTGCACGTACACGAAAGTGTAGAAAATCCGATGGATCATAATCTGACGAACAAGTATTGTTTTCGATACGTACGGTTACCAATTGCTGATTCGGCCACTTAATTTACCGGAAACACTTCGCCCGATACAAATTTTTCCATTTGTTCGCTATCGTGTTCCAGGCTGTTACTTGGACGAAACGTTGCCGAAACACGAGACGAAGATCGATCTTCGGGAAAATATGATTCCTGGCAAGATTACATCTCTCCCTTCGACATGTATACGCGTTCTCCTGGGATACTTTAAAAGAAAAGGTCCCTCTGACCATTACTCTGGCACTTTTCCCAGCTCCTCTGGAAGCGCGATAATGAGAGCATTGGCGGCCAGTGAATCAATCGCAATTTTCACCGATTTGGAGAAACTGAATGCACACACCTGGACACTCGATCAGCCGCATTGCGACGAATCGTTGAATCGTCGAAATGTCCAAGAATCTATGGTGACAAAACTTGGTATCGATCTTGAATTAAATCCCAACGAAGAACGCGTGCAATGAATCTGATCTTGAAAACGATAACGAATCGAGGGAAATCGAACTCTCGTCGTTCCGTGTTCGATGCTGCGATTGTATCCAGTTACCATAGCTTTCGGAGTTGAATTGTACGATCAATCGGTGCTAATTAAGACACACGTGGTAGAGACGATTATACCTGGGCAAAATCGATCGAATTAACGGAAACATTAGGCGTATTACGTTGACAGGGGAGGCTTATTGAAATTATTAACGATTCGTCAGAAACTACAAACGAGCCAATTGTCGCGACTATGCTGGAAATCGTTTCGCTTTTCATAGACGAAACTAACCGATAACGTTGACTCTCGAGTAGCTGACACGAGACAGTTATCACCAGTTGGACGGTTAAATAAATTATCGTAGCCAGTTTGCATCGAGTGTTCTTAGACACGAACAATTCAAGTTGCGGTAAAATGCAACGAGGCAATTTTCAGATTAAATTCAAGGTTGCGTAACACGAAGAAAGCGAGAGAAATTTCTTAATAAAACGTAAATATGATTGATTAATAAGGGGAGTATCGACAGGACACTGATGATGGTAGATACAAATTTCATTACAACAATTATATATTTAAACGTTTCGGCCCAACTTTGGATCTTCTTTAACGAACTGATAGAAACAATAAACAGTTCGGTAAAATTTTACCAAGTTAGGATTGAAACATTTAAATACACAATTGCTGAAACCATGCTTGTGTCGACCATAGTCATTACATTATTGATATTCAGTATGATGCAGCAAGTTATTCAATACGATGCGATCAATCTTTACAAAAATACTTAAGATATTTAATGTTCAAAGGTCCCATAATCGCGTAATAGGCATTTTCTGTCAATCGATTGTTTATGTTTTCCATTTGAAATATTTCGCGAAGTGTTTCTTCTCGGACAATAATATATACGATATCGTTAATATATTATCAAAAACATTAATCTACAAGTACTAAAAACATAAGTAAAACATAAGTAAAGTACCAAAAACGTTAATCTATTTTAATGTAAAAAAAAGTATGACTAATGCTTTAAATCTTTTCGTAAACATCTGTAATAAGGACCTATCGTGAGGATTCGTTGTTATTCGCGATACACTGTGAAAAATAATTAAATGATCGTCTACTTTCGCAATACGATCGCTTGGTAAGGTGGCTTTGATTAAAATTGAACGAATCAATTATTGACAAACAAGACAGACAGCAAGTAAAAATATCCCCAATGTTTGAATTGTGAATATCAGAAACGTAATCCCCTAATTTTACCCTGTGATAAATTATCGAAGTTGTTTTTCCATGCCAACTTACCTGTATTTTTACTTGACAAATAGTTTTTTCTTCCTTCTCTGTCCCTCGTAACACTGCTCCTTTTCTTCCTACAATGTCCCTTCATTTTTGCAACTTTACTGGCCGATGGAAAAATGATTTGTACCATTATAATCTCGTGAGTTTCTACTTTCAATTGCAATAAAAAGTGTCCAGACTCCTAGAACCGTTTTAGTGTTATTCGAGTTTGAATCGAACGGTGATAATTGGGCCAGCCAAACCTTGAGAGAAGTTTGATGGTCTGTAAAAGAAAGCGCCAAATGGCGACATACGTGCTGTTAGACCGTGTATTGGAATCTAGTTGATAAAATATAAACTTTTTGTAAAAAATAGAGATAAATAACCCGTTTAGACGTACACATCGGATTTACGACATATATGTAAGGGTCAAATAAAAATTAAACATAAAATCGTGTATAAAATACTTTACCTACAAGTTTTATTCGGCCCTCACATTGTAATACACGTTACAAGTAAACCTACATATAATGCTTTACTTTTAAATTATGTTTCGCACTTACATTCTAACAGACATTCTATGTGCCCATCTAAACGAATTATTTATATAATTATTTTGTCTAAAAAAAAATATACCTATTTCTGATGAAAAATTTATATTTTGAAAGTTACATTCCAGCACTGTAATAGTTGTACTCAGAAAGCTTGTTAGAATGATGGATCAAGAATTCTAAATTGTTTTTAAGAAGGAAAATGATGTTTCTACAGATATAATTTAGTGATAATATACTAATTTTTTATTCTTAACTCTGTGCAAGAGCCCAAATCCACAAATTACTTAATTCTTAGGTCAAAATTTAAATAATCCAAAAACCACAAGTGGTGCCATCTACGGCAAAACGTCCAAGTTTGTCGAGAAATAGTTCGTTAGTGAAGTGCTAGATGGCGACATACGTGCTGTTAAACCGTGTATTAGAATCTAGCTGACAAAATATAAACTTTTCGTAGAAAATCGAGATAAACAACGCGTTTAGACGTACACATAGGATTCGCGTTATATATGTAAGGTTAGAACAAAAATTATATATAAAAGACTTTACGTGTAAGTTTTAGTTGACCCTTACATTGTAATACAAGTTACAAGTAAACCTAAACATAATTCTTTACGTTTAAATTGTGTTTTGCACTTACATTCTAACAAATATTCTACGTACACTTCTAAACGCGTTATTTATTCCTACTTCTTATGAAAAATTTACATTTTGGAACCTACATTCCAGCACTGTAATAGTTGTATTCAGAAAGTTTGTTAGAATGATGGAGTCAAGAATTATAAATTTTTTCTAAGTAAGAAAGGAAAATGATGTTTGTACAGACATGATTTATGCATAATATACTAATTTTATATTCTTAATTCTGTGCAAGAGCACAAATCTAAAAATTACTTATATCTTAGTTTAAAATTTAAATAAACCAAAAACCATAAATGGTGCCATCTACGGCAAAAGGTCCAAGTTTGTCGAGAAATAGTTCGTTAGTGTAGCGCTAGATGGCGACATACGTGCTGTTAAACCGTGTATTAGAATTTAGCTAAGGAAATATAAACTTTACGTAGAAAATGGAGATAAATAACGCGTTTAGACGTACACATAGGATTCGCGTTATATATGTAATGTTCGAATAAAAATTATACATGAAATCGTACATAAAAGACTTTATTTTCAATGGTATAACTAACGATAAACTTAGTTTCAATTCTTATCGTTTATAGCGTTTTTTAAAAATTTTCGTTATTCTGTGATTATCGAATGCAAAATGATTTCTCTGTACGAGCAAAAGTATGATTGATTATTCTTCTAGACACAAAAATTATAGCCAAATTTTTAATTTTTATTAACTGTGATTATTAATAATCGTCATAGTTCACTTTTAAAAATTTCTCTAAAAATAAGGGGTTTACGAGAATACCCTTAATATTTTTAAATACCTGGATAAGGGCGAACAACCAGGACTCTCTCCCGAGAGATTTTTGAACCAAATGGTCGGTTAGGTCTGGGTTAGGTCTTAAGAACACAATTTAAACCTTCTTGGTTTTATTGTGTTCACTCGTAAACCCGCTGTCCCAAATTATGCTCTGGGTGCTTATATCTGAAATACTAATGAAACAATAAGAAACGAGAAATGTTATGATTCGACAGCCCTCTATTGAGATATATTTTAATTAAAATAGAAACCCGTCTACCTAAGTTCGAAATATTAGGGATCAAAATATTTAATAAAATCGTTCAAAATTGATCGTTACAGACATTGTAAAAGCTATTAATAAAAGAATACAACAAATTAAATTTTGTGTGCATATTTAACAATGTAATAAAATAAGTCCTACAAGATAAAGCTTTCTGTTTCAGGAAGAAGTGGTTGATGTTTTTAGAAAGGCATTCATGTTAGATAAATGGCGAACTGACCTGCATGAGATTCTACAATGACTAAGCAAATTTTTCCTGAAACCGTGAAAGGTAAAAGAAAATCGAAATTTCGGTGGCCACTTGACGTTGGAACTTGAAAAATTCTGCTGTGAAATCTTCATGGAAAGAAAGCGATCTATAAAAATGGTATGTTTCTCCCCTCTCCCTCGTATACGCTATCAGCGCTGTTTTCACGATACGTTGCACACTTTTTAGAAGATACAAATAGGACGCATAAAATCTACTGATTATAATTCACATTGAAAATATAATGCAGTCTTACGAAGTACATAGTAATCGATTTTTATAAATATGTATAAAAATAAAAATGTGCCATATAATTGGTTGCAACCTAAAGTGGTTTCTAAAGATACTAGTTGCATTTCATTGTTGGTTAATTAAGTTGAACAAAAATGATTTTTTATGTAATTTTAATCAAACACATTTTTAAATTTTTATCTATAGGATCCACTATCACCTGGCCCTTGTGTTGACATCAGCGATGATGAACTAGTGACAATATCGGTCAGAGATTTAAACAGGCAATTAAAACTACGTGGACTATCACGAGAAGAAATAGTACGTATGAAACAACGCAGACGCACATTAAAGAACAGAGGATATGCAGCTAGTTGTCGCATTAAAAGAACTGAACAAAAGGATGAGTTAGAATCAGAAAAGTCACAGGAATACCGTGGTATGGAAGCCATGCAGGAAGATAATAATCGTATGAGAGAAGAAATAGAATCATGGCATTCTAAGTATCAAGCATTAAAGAAATTTGCAGCAGAGAAAAAGATTCATATACCACCGGAACTGGAAACAATGTAAAATAATAAGAACACACCAGTGTTATGTACATTGAAAAGCAATGAAGGTATTGGATTTCAAGTAATCCTGTGTGAAGGTTGCAGAATCTAAAAAAATTGGATTATTAACCTCTCCAAGTATTTGGAATGTAGAAGAAATTGAGGTGCACTTTAACATAGAGCAATAGCTATAAAAGTGATTTAAGATGAAAGAAGAACAATATAGTTGTTAACATCTGATGTTCTATAATACATGTATATGAATGATTTTCTCTTTGTATTGAAAACTAATGTTTTTATATTGAACATTTGATTATACATTACTTTGCAAGTATTTTCATTGAAATATTTAACAGTATATGATAAATATGAGGTAAAGAATATACATTTTCTGAAACGTATAAAGTATATTTTTATAAACAGGCTTATATAATTTGTTTCTCAATATGTAATAAAAATATCAACCTGCTAACTACATGTACATTAACCGAATTACCCAATAATCTGTATTTTTGTTTACATGTTATATGCTCTGGAAATGTAAAATCTTCTGGAAAACACATTAGTCTGCACACTTCTCTAGGTGTGAAATATCGTAACATTAATTTTCCTAGAATCTCTGATAATTCTATTGGTTGTTGTTTGTATTTACTTGCTTCTAAAAATGTTTCTTTAATCACTTCTTCTGAATAAGGACAATATACAGATCCTGTACCTTCTATATAATGACCATAAGCTTTTGTAAAACAGCAAGATCCATGACTTTGTTCTGTCCTTATATCTAATAACCAAGCTCTCTTTTGTAGCAATTTTTTTGGTATTAGATATTGTGTTTCCTCAACATTTTCTAAAATGTTCTTTATTTTATAACACTTCTTACTTGTTTCAAAATTTTGTGTACAACTTTTATTTGCTAATAAACTGTGTTTATTTTTTGGCAAAAGTCTTAGAACATCTTCTGGTAGATGGAAATTTAATGCACGATTATCAAAGCAAAATTCAAGATTGTTTTTTTTAGCTAGTAAATAATATCTATGTCTACTATTTGGAATACCAAACTGGCACGGACTTACAATCAATTCTTTGTAATTAAATTTGCAATCATTCATACATTTTAATACTGCATTTCTCATCTCAGACTTCTCAAACCCTTTAACATTCTCAAGTAATATATATTTTAATCCTTTTATTTGAGGTATAAGTTTGAGAACATGAAATAATGAGGATGACCTAGTATCTGATACATCTTTTTGAAGTCCGACCCTTGTATACGGTTGACATGGAGGACTCATCAGTATGGTATTGATATTCAAGTCATTTATTTCTTTTGTTGAAAATGACTGAACATTGCGATTCATTAATATAACATTCGGAAAGTTGTTTATGTATACATCATTTGCAACTGTATTTATATCAATTGCTGCAACAACACTACCATTAACGCCACTTTCTGAAAATAATGAATTTTTACTATTACAATTTTATGGTTTATTAATAATTAATAAAACCATGCAGGAAAGTACAGGTTATATATTCTTACACAATGTAAATCAAAAAATAACAATGCAATATCTTACCTTGAAATGCATAATGCATTCCACCAATACCACTATATAATTCTAACACTCTCATCATTAATGACTCATTCGAGATTTTTTAAATATAAATAATCTTAGATGTACGTATAATAGTTCTTTAGTATCAACAACTATTTACTAATCGTTGAATCTTATTGGAATATGTGTTTCATTTCTTTTAATATTCGTTTATGTCGCGTAAATATAGTTTAAATAAAATCTAACGACTTACAAACAAATACATTCTTTCAAGATTGATACATTTTTTAACACAAAGGTTTCATAAATAATGACAATAAATGACAACGAACTAACCTAACATTTGATTCCATAGTCCGTTCAGTAATGGAGGGTGGACATCATTTTGCGTCGTGGAAAATTCTACGTATGTGATCACATTTAATAGATCTAAAAATTGATACATGGTGTGATTAAAAGAATGTGTACAAAGAGTAATTCAGGTTTACGAGCAATACGGTGATTAATAATTAGAACAATGATAAGAATGAATAGTGTACAAACAAGAAATCTAACCTAAACAATGTGTTGACTTTTATCACTATTTCGGCAATCATTTCAATATTAATGAAGGTTTTTAACACAGGATAAACACGGATTAACATAAAAAATTTCTTGCAATTTAAATAAAAATAACAAATGTTGGCAATATTTCTCTCACGATAAAAAGAAAACCGAATATGAAGTTTACGCAAGACACCACCCAAATATCATCGCAATATTAAAACATGTTTCGGAGCCGAAGTTGGTTTGGAGGAGGACTCTGGAAGCCCAAGAATCCTCATTCCTTGGAGCACCTTAAGTATATATATACATACATACATATAAGAAAAATCATTGCTTTTGTACATTCTTCTTTATTCTTACATGTAGATATTTGTACAATGTCTTATCGAAGAATCAGACTGTGTCTGAGCTCAATAGAGGTTTATTGGTAGAAACTCTTCGTTCTATTGCTGAAATTTTAATATGGGGTGACCAAAATGATAGCAATGTATTTGAGTAAGCACAATTAACTTAATGGATACATGATAAATTTAAATTTTCTTATATCATAGTTAATAACTTTATTTCTTATTATCAGTTTCTTTTTGGAGAAAAATATGCTTTCATTCTTTTTACGTATTATGAAGCAAAAATGTGGAAGCTATGTATGTGTTCAATTACTACAAACGCTAAACATATTGTTTGAGAATATACGTAATGAGACTTATTTGTGTAAGTGCATACAAAACCTTATTCTTACAATTTCATCAGATCATTTAATTCAATAATTCAATTCAAATGTATTTGTTTTTAGATTACTTACTCAGTAACAATCATGTAAACAGTATAATAGTGCACAAATTTGACTTCAGTGATGAAGAGGTGATGGCATATTATATCAGTTTCTTAAAGACTTTAAGCTTGAAGTTAAATACACACACCATCCATTTCTTCTATAATGAGGTAAACGAGGTACACATGATAATCTTCTGTGTCTATTTTTTCACATTAGTTAATCTCATGTTCATTAATTTTAATAACTGTTCAATGTATGTTATTTTAATCTAATATTATAGCTTTAAATGTACATATAATTTAATCAATTCATAGTATGCTTTTTATAGTAATCATTGTTTCATCTCCATTACTTGAGTTTTGCACAAAATACACATATAAAATGGATATTGTTTAATTTGTTTTTTTTATCAGCACACCAATGATTTTCCATTGTATACGGAGGCAATTAAATTTTTTAACCATTCTGAAGGCATGGTTCGTATAGCAGTGCGAACCTTAACTTTAAATGTATATCGTGTAGAAGATGCCTCTATGCTCGCATTTATAAGAGATCGCACTGCTGCACCTTATTTCAGTAATCTTGTATGGTTTATTGGTAATCACATTATAGAGCTTGACACTTGTGTCAGAAATGATGCTGAGTAAGTGGAAAAGTTATTAACAAAATTTAAATAATCATGTTGAAAAGAAATTTCTCTGTATGTATTATATATGTTTCAGTCATCAAAGTCAAAACAGATTATCGGATTTAGTAGCGGAGCATCTAGATCATTTACACTATTTAAACGATATACTATGTTTAAATATATCTGACTTGAATAAAGTTTTATCGGATCACTTGCTTCATAAATTATTAGTTCCACTATATGTTTATTCACTCATGAGACATAAGAATCTTTTGTGCCAAAATCAGGTATGTTTCTAATTAATAAATTTACTATTATTTCATATGGAAGTAATTTTTTTTCATTAATAGGAAGAGAGAAAACACATAAGCGTCATAGTTGCTCTATTTTTACTTTCTCAAGTGTTTTTAATAGTCTCTCATGGACCTCTTGTACATACACTAGCAGCAGTAATGCTACTGTCAGATTTAGAAACAATTCAAACAGGGGCGAGCAAAGTGCTTGAAATATATGGTGACATTACATCAACCAATTCAATTGCTTTTTCACCACCAAAAGAAAGTTTAGAGAAGTCCCTTGAAAATTTAAGTGAGTCCTTAAGTGTACTGGATGAACTTTGTGAAGAAGAAAATAATTTGGATGAAAGAAAAGATAATACTGAAAGCGAGGGTAAAGAAATATCAGAAATACATCATCCTAGTACATCATTTAATACTTCTTCAACGAGAGATGCTACACTATTAATGAGTTTAGAACAATTAGACAATAGCGATTCAAATGAAGATTTAGAAAAAATAAAACATTTGAATGTAACTGATGAAGAAAAAGAGCAAAGATTAGCCCTGGAAAGCCCCTTAACACCTCAGACACAAAAAGATGTAAATGAATCATTGTCAAATAAGCCATTTTTAGAAACAATCTTAAATTCATTATTTTGTACAGAAAATGATTATGCTACATTATTTGGGTTATGTTTACTTTATGCTCTAGCTAACAATAAGGTAAGTAGCTTACTTTGAAAATACTGTATATTGTGTCATTATGCATTTATTCTAATAGAACAATTTTTAAGGGCATAGAACATAAAACTCTGGACCCAATTTTATTCAGTTCACGAAATTCTTCAAGTTTATATAATGAAATTTTAATAGATAGACTAATTAATATTATAACATTAAGTTGTCAAACAAGTGAGTCAATTTTGAAAGTTAGTCTTTTAATTGTCCAAATAATAATTTACGTTTTTACGAATGATATTTTTGTCAGATGCAAAAGTAAGGCTCATTACATTGGAATTGACAATTAAATTGTTAACACAATTAATAATGTCAGAAGGACAAGCCATATTAAAAGATTCACATTTAGCAGCAATTGAAGCAGTAAAAGAGCAAAGCACATCGTTGTTAAAAAATTTTTATAAGGTATGTTATGAGAACTAATTATTTTATTATTTTAAAAGCTGTTGATTAAAAAAACTTATTTTTACCGCACTTTCAGAGTGAAGATATATTCTTAGATATGTTTGAGGACGAATACAGCGAAATTCAAAAACGACCTTTAAATGTTGAATGGTTAATGATGGACAGTAATATTTTATTGCCGCCAACAGGAACTCCAATGACGGGTATCGAATTTACCAAAAGATTACCATGTGGTGAAGTAAGTACATTATATGTATATCTTCTTATCTTATAACTTACGTTATTAATAGAATATAATTCATTAAACTGACTAACAGAAAATAAAATTAATGTATGCACAGGTTGAAAGGGCACGTCGCGCTATAAGAGTATTTTTTTTAATAAGAGAACTCTCTTTAACATTGAATATGGAAAGGGAAACACAGTTGCCTCTGACAAACCCAGCTGATTGTGTTCAAGTCGACAATATTCTTGATCTAAGTAAAAGTTATTCTATTTTAACACATTATTCATTACAAGTAAGATATCCAGATACTTACGAATATCTTATTTATATTATATTTTTAAATAGCTAATAGCGATTTAATCGCGTGTACGGTTGTGTGGAAAGATGGACAGAAGATTCGCCGCTTTCTAGTTATCGATGTTATGCAATTAATTCTTGTGGAACCTGATACTAGTAAACTAGGTTGGGGAGTGGCAAAATTGGTGGGCTTTTTGCAAGATATCGAAGTGGCGGGTGATAAGGATGATTCTAGATGTCTGCATTTAACAATTTACAAACCTCTAAGTAGCAGTACTGGCAATCGTGTTCCCTTATTATCGACAAAATTCATTTTTGACGATCACATTAGATGTATGGCTGCAAAACAAAGGTGAGATGTTGCAAAATTATTATTATGCGTTAACTTTATTATATTATCAAATTTACTTTTGATTGAAGGCTAACAAAAGGAAGAATAAAAGCACGGCAAAAGAAAATGAATCAAATTGCAAGATTACTTGATATTCCCAGAAGTATACCTCAACCTTCACCGCCAAATTATGCTCTGCGCGGTTTACGACACGAACGTACGTCGTATCAAAATACCTAAATCAGATAATTTGATTTAAAATAATAGCCACAAGATGTAAATAACGCTTGACTATTTAATTCTAGGTATGGTGGGACGCGGACAAAGGCAAAAAGATCAACCACGACCAATGTTTACAGTAAATAAAGTACCCGGATTCGCAGCACAAATGCGTAGAGAAAGCACTAGTAGACCTACCACCAGTGTTTCATCATCAACATCTAAACGTGGTTATAGTAACTCAAATGAAAAAAGTCAAGAAAATGGCTTGCGGTCTCGAGATAGTTCACCAAAGATGCCAAGGCCGCGTAGCGAAGAAATTCCTTTAGAAGACATGCACCTTCGAAAAGCATCTCTAACGTCCAACGGATTGAGCATATCACATACATGTCAAGAAAAGAAAGATGGTCCAATTTCTGCCTCTTCAACTAATGGCGAACCGTCAACTGTGATCAGAAAACATTCTGAAGAAACATCCTTCACCTGCCCACAAGAAGTGAAATTGCGTGTAAAAGGTCAAGTGGAAACAGTATGATTGTTAAAACAGAGTTTAAAAAGAGCACATAGTTTAAATTAAAATTTTCTTTAGACAATTTATGAGAGAAGTGAGAATGTATATGCGATCTTGTGTTAATGGAAAAAGTGTTTGATCTGTGTAATAAAGGGTTTTACTACAGATACTTACTAAACAATACCTCGAAAGAAATCTCATGTTTCATAATGCTTTTAATAGGGAAGTTAACATCTTAATCTTGTAAAAAACAAGGTATATTATATTCGGTAAAAGGTTAGCTATCGACGAAAGTAATTTTCTTTTGTTCCTTTATGCTATATAACTAAGTATTTTGTATATACATTTTCATCTAGCATATATGTATATCTATGTATATTGGAAGTTTGTTTCTGCTGGTTAAATATTATAAATAACTTTTCACTAGCAGTTATACAACAAAACCATATACTTAAAATGTGTATATATTACTGTTGGCAATTTCTATAACTCAAAATAAATACCAACAATGAAATATCTTCTTTCTTTTAGCACATTGGGTTTATCGTTCTGTAACAATTAGATACTCCTATACTGGAGACTTATAAATATATGTAGATGTATTTACTTTTAAATTAAAATCATAATCTAAATAGTATCTCATTGCTTATTAAAAAATTGCACAACTTATACAAAATTTATTTAACAAATGTGTATTAAATGTGGTAGATATTACCAATATAATTAATTTCTTGTTAAATATATTAATAGCTTAAAAAGTGAATTTTTGTTAATCTAATAAAGAGCAGAATAAATTCTATGAGTAAATTAATCAAATAATCAATGCCAATTTAAAATAAAAATTTATATTAAACTAATGGTTACCTTAAATGCACTTCTAGTTATCGGTTAATATTTATCTGCATATAATTATTTTAGTCAAAGGAAATCAGCTCTGCTGTTTCAGGCTTTGTATCTTCTTTCACCTGTACAGATTCATTTGATGTAGGTGGCAAAGAAGTTGCTGGCTGGAATTGTATCTGTTGTCCCTGAGATACTGGGATTTGAGATATGCCTTGCATTGTTGGTAAACCAGATCCTGGTGGACCTTGCATTGTCTGATTTGATGCTAAAATTGGTCCAACTGTAGTTCTAGAAGGTACTTGAATAGTACCCGATCCTTGAGATGAAATAGGAGTGTTTGAAACGTGAGGCTGCATTGGAGGTCCCTGCGAACCTGGCAACGTAGATGGTTGCTTTGATCCCATTTGAGGTGGAAGGCCAACAACTTGACCTGGAGGGCCATGTGCTCTAGGTCCAACTTGTGCAGGTGAAGGACCTATATGACTCTGAGACAATTGAGGTATACCCATTTGACTTGGTGGCCCTGGTTGCGGAATTTGTGGAGGGGCACCTTGCTGTGGTGGAATATGTCCTGGTGTAGGCTGCATTTGTGCCATTTGATTTGGCGGACCTTGTGGTGGTGGCGGTCCCATCTGATGTCCACCTGCCTGTTGTAGTTGCGGAATGGGATTTGTCATTTGAGGCATCTTCAAAATAAATGTATAAAATGATTAAATAAAATGTACTATTTACTCTAATACTTTAAATTATCTAAGAAATACTTTAAAAGTATTGCCAGGAATACAGTACCTCCAAATTAAATGAACTAACTGTAACAATGTGGTCTATAAATAAAAATAAGTGCAATGTTTTGTAAACATTAGTTTAAAACAGCTTTTTCTAAAGTTATAACTAAAAAATAATGTTTAATAAACATAAAATAATGTAGCATAAAGTAATGAAGGATAATATTTTAATTTGAGGTTGTATAACGTACTGATAGTTATCTATGTTAAGATAAGTTACATCTATGACTTTTCAAGATTTCAAATATTAAACATAACTAGAATAAATATTATATAAACATTGCCGACTAGTCCTGGTATCACAATGTAAATGTAGCAACCCGTTTTAAATCTATGTTTATATAACTTTTCCACTATACTTTTACTCATAAAATCTATTGGTAGAGTTTAACCGGTTAATTTGGGGATATTCTACATAACAAATTTTTTAATACATTCACCATTCCAGGACCGGAAACGGTAACTCGACCCATGGCTTCATGCCCTTGAAGGGATGGATCGGTTGGTTGTTGCTCTTGATTAGGTAATGGCCCCATCATATGTGGTGGCATTGCATTCATTGTTGGCATATTGTAACCTTGCAAAGGATACTGTTTTACAGAAGGTTGTCCATATATGTATCCTTGATTTGTTGGAGACATAGGATTATAATTAGATCCAGGTCCTTGATATTGAACATGACGAACTGGTGAACCTTGAGATGGACCAATAAAACCAGAAACAGCCTGATAGCCACCTAAAATATGTATAATAGAATAAAAGCCATCTTGAAATTACACATTATGCATATTAGCTTACCCATTATGTATTGCTGTTTTTGTTGCTCTTGTCTCATTTGCATTTCTCTTTCTTGTTCCTGAATTTTCTGCAAAGCAAGCTGACGTTGGTATTGTAAATATTCTTGTTTCTTCTTCCTCATAATCGCCAACTTGTGAGCCATTAACATCTGTTTTTTTCTTTCCGCTTCTTCCGCTTGACGCCTTAACTTCTCCCTATGTTCCTCCCGTAAAGCGTCTAAGGCAGCTCGAGCATCCTTCATTTGCGTCAGTTTATCTTGCAGACCTTCGTAATATACCCTACTATCATCTTGTTCTTGAATATATCTCAACAATCTGCAATAAATTTATGAATTTTAATTATGTTTACATATTTTACTCATTTTACATAAATTTAGAAGATGAAATGAAACAAACCTTGAATGCATAGCAGTAATATTTAAAAATAAAGTTTGAACAGAACTATCATTAGCAATTGATCTGCCTCTTGATGAATTGCTCTTCATTCTATTAACAAAAATTTCAACTTGAGAACGTAATGCGTTAACAAACTCTTCCATTTGACTGTCAACTTCTCCGTTTTGTTGTTTTGCAATTATAATTTTCTGTGGCATTGGGCTACTAATGTTAGGAGCAGAGGGGCTGGTAACATCTGCTCTAGAAGCATGCTCTTCTATTACAGTTTGTCTTTGTTCCCAATATTTACGATTTAAATACTTTGCAAGTTCAGGCTCAATCTCTTCTTCTTCTTGTAACTTCGATGGACTAGGACCCTAAAATGTAAGAATTAATATAATTTTGTAACAAAACTTTTGTTTTCTAAAAAAACTAACGGGTGATGGTGGTGGAGAATACGTTGTCCTATTGATAGTGCTTGTATTTGATTTTAAAACACTGCTAGTGGCCCGTTTTTTTTCCTTTTCTTTATGTTCTGCTTCACTTTGACTTAAAGCAATAGCAAGATTTAAATCTTCTTCTTCTTGAAGTTCCACTGCAGTTTTCCTAGGTGGTACCTATGAAAAAGAATGTCATATTTTTTACACATTTGTTTAACTTGTAACTTTCTTTATAACAATTACATACCTGCTGTTGTTGAGCTAATGAACTGTTGAGATATTCTGCAGGTAAATCTACTTCCTTAGTTTGTAGTGCGGATGGTCTATAAAAATAAATTAAATAAATTATAAATAAAGTTGAAAACAATGTAAAATTATGTTTTTACATATTTGTACATACTTATTAACTTGATCGTAACATGCTTCACAAACTCGAACTTCCTTTTCAATACCAAACTTAGGTAAAGTAGATGCTTTATTTGAACATTGACCACAAAATACTTGACCACAAGCTCTACAGTGATGTTTTCTTTGCATTACTCCAAATGCTACTCGACAACGATGACATACATCACCATCTGCCCACTCTGGAGCAGTATCGGCAATAAACATAGCATCGCTTTCTTTTAAAACAGGAAATTTATATCCTTCAGCTTTCATAATATTAAGTGTATCCTAAAATATATATTCTTCATTGGTATTAATGTTTCACATTAATAAAAATAAAATGGAATTTGTAGACTTACTTGTACTGCTCTATATTTAGGACTATTCCGAAATGCATGTGCCCAAGCTTGAATCAATTCTAAGGTTTTAAGTTTCACATTGTCGTGTGTTGTTGTCTTTACTAATTCTTTAAGCTGTTCCATATATTGTTTAGTACCGATTTCATCATGAATCAATGTACCACAATTTTTAACACAAGATTCTAAAACCTGTATTAAAGAAATGCTTTTATTTGCATCTAATAATTTTAATAACAAGTTGTTTATTAAAATAACTAGTCATTATTTCTCACCAATAGAGCATAAAAAGCTAAATGTGGATTAGCATTAGTCACTTTCTTCTTTATTGCTGCAAGTGCTGCTTTAGGTCTATATACATAAAAAACATAGTATTTGATTTTCTTACAAATAAAATGTAATTATTTAAGTAGGAAATATTGTTCATATTTATTTTGTTGCAATAACCAAGGGATAGTAAGAAAGAGGTAAATCAATTACGGTACAACAAATGTTAGTGAAGTTTTACTAAACATATGGAACACACAGTCGGTGTGAGTCTATTAAGTAAAAAATGTTATTCTTTTTCATAATTATTAAGAAATAAAGAGGTTAGTTTCAAATTAGACGATACTATGCACTCACTGTACGTCACCCTGACGTATTAAATCGCAAATCTGGAGAATCGCAACCCAGTCAGGTTCAAGCTGTAAATGACTCGTTGCTTTATCTGCAAGAAATTTAATCAAAATTCTCATATCTGAAAATCAGACATTTTGACTGTCGGGTACTGTTAGTAAAACCTACCTAATAATTTGTCAAAATTAAACGAGCTACGAAACATTGTGCTCCGCCAAAAAAGATCGTCTCTTATTTATAATATATCTGCTTACTTGGGCTTTTAATAATATCTCGTATTTGATAATTAAGTCTTGAAAATTCAGTTTGACAACCGCCAATAGATTGGTGTCACCACACTATTCCATTGACTGTGTAAAGCAAAATATGAGTCACGTCATACTGACTAACGTACATTATAATCGACTAAACAATCGACTTGCATCGAGAACGAGATAATCGATTTCATTCATTGGATATATCTAATTTCAAATAAGAAAGGCGCGAAACCGGTTGCCATTAATGATTAATATTATTTCTAAATCATGTTTCGCCTTCTGTCTCATATAAGCAAACAATCTTCATTATTCGATAGTTTACAATTCATAAATCAATAAATTTTTACATTCTTTGACGAGAATCTTTTTGTAGGAGTTCATGACGGGATTTGAAATATATTTCATCGAGGATCTTATTATTTATTAATATCAGTTCGCAAAGAGATCTAATACAAACACATTCGGTACTTATAAACATTCGATGATCATACTAATAGTATTCCGCGTCTATCCTAAGTTATGGAAAACGTCTTTAATAAAGTACCTTAGCACCGACGTTCTTTCACAACCCGTGAAATTGTAAAACAATATTAAGGAAAACTGATAGCATCTTACATAGAAGAAGCATTGATTAGAATTAGTAAATTGCAATTATGTACACGATTATCTTCCCAAGACTACTGATACTTTGTACTGTATTCAGAATGTGGCGCTGAGGCTGTAAATATACTTCTAACGCAAACTTTGGGCACAACAAATTTAACATTATTTGATGTCGTACTTTCAAACAACTTCTGTACGTTTAAGCGTATACGAAATACGAATTTTCAATCACTATATTCATTTTCTGATCCACGTGGACGATCACTTTGCATTCGCCGAATTCTATACACGCACGCAAGATTTGATACGACTATTCGAAAGGAAGTTCTTTGAAAAAAGAAAGAAAACAAAAAAACACGATCACGCAGGCGCCGAGAATGGCCAGCTTAATAAATACATACACGATATAAATTACTGAATACAGTTGCATATTGCATACGAGTCCCGCAACCAAAACCCCCAACGTTCGCGATACACGGTTTTCCAGCGATTTTTACGTTTCGGCTTTGAAAAATCACGGAAAACACCAATTCGTCGATCAATTATCAACAAACGACTTTTTTCGTATGAACCGACCGAGGTTAATTAATCGGTATGATAATCATCGTCGCGCGTTTTCACCGATTATAAATCACGACAAGATGACTGCTGAAGGTCCGTACAATCATGTTTGCGGGATCTTTGGCAGCCATGTTGTGGATAAATTTCTTTACCTTCTAACGATTAAGTACAGCGGTCCCCTGTTACGTGAAATTGAATCGGGTCCGCTCGGTGTCGTATAACCGGGGAAGCAAGCGTTTCTATTTCAAGAATCGAGCTTCTCTTTTGATCCCGATTCAAACCCGAGTCCTCTCGCGTTCCAGAGAAACGTATTATTTCGTACAAACGAGGACTACTGTGGTAGTCGCTTCTCTCCATTTTACCTCTACTATCTCCGAAAACGATAAAACAAGTATCGGAAATTGACCTGAGAGTTGCACTGTCCTTTCATACTTCTCGAAGGGTTTCTAGCGATTTAAAGAAAGTACGATTCAACGATTAAAATAAACGAAGACTCCTGGCGGAAAGATTGTAATCCTCGACGGGTATCTGCCACCGATTGTCCCAGAAGTTCTTAGTTCTGTACGCCATGTGCGTGCACATCGGCAGACGCGTCGCGCGTTCGCATCTCCTTGAAACCGACCAGTACAAGAAGTTCTGCGGACACTTGTACAAATAGCCTTGAAGGTTGTCTCTGGAGTCGCGTTTGCATTTGTAGAACGCGTTGCTGCAGCCTTGTCTGTAAGGATAGTGTCCCTCTGCTGGACAGAGCTTCTCAGTCGAGACTTTTATCTGAAACGAAATAAACGTTAGTACGAAATGAACATTGGTCTACCAGAAAAGACATATAAAACCGTCTTCGAAAGAACTACCGGTACTTGTACTATTTCTGAGTATCGGTGTTAAATCGCTTTTTATTCTCTTGGGAGTATTTAGGAATACTTACAGGAGCCACAGGACTCTCCTCCAATGTTCTATAAAATCTTCTACCAGTTTTGGAACCCGTGCAGGTCTGACTAGACTCATTTTCGGGCAAACACTGTATCTTCTTTTCGTCGAAGACAGTATTCTCCGGGCAACTTAACACTAGCATTTTGATCTCCATGTTATCTGTATTGGTACATTGATAGAAAAGGTGACAATACTTCGGATGCCTTCTGAAACCAGTCGGGCAGACCAACACTACTTGCTCGTCGGTCAAATTTCCGATTGGACAAGGGGTAGTGGTCTCTGTGCTGGAAGTCGATGTTTCTTCGGTCGTTGTTACTTCGGTAGTACTCGCAGAAGAGGTCGTTTCGGTGGATTCTGTAGTTTGTTCCGAACTGGATTCTGTACCAGTGGTTGCCTCGGACGTGGACTCTGTGGTAGCTTCGGACGTAGACTCTGTTGTCAATGTAGTCGTAGATTCCGTAGTCGCCTCGGACGTGGACTCTGTGGTAGCTTCGGACGTAGACTCTGTTGTCGATGTAGTCGTAGATTCCGTAGTGGCCTCGGACGTGGATTCTGTGGTAGCTTCGGACGTAGACTCTGTTGTCGATGTAGTCGTAGATTCCGTAGTGGCCTCGGACGTGGACTCTGTAGTAGCTTCGGACGTAGACTCTGTTGTCGATGTAGTCATAGATTCTGTAGTAGCTTCGGACGTAGACTCTGTTGTCGATGCGGTCGTAGATTCTGTAGCCGCTTCGGATGTAGTCTCTGTTGTTAATGCTGTCGTAGATTCCGTGGTAGCTTCGGACTTAGATTCTGTAGTAGCTTCGGACGTAGATTCTGTAGTCAGGATCGTGGTAGACGTATCTTCCGTGGATGTTGCGACGGAGGACGTGGTTTCGGTAGTTGATTCGGTGCCTGTAGACTCGGTTGTGGACTCCACGCTGTTTCCAGTGGTAGTTGACATCTGTTCCGTTGTAGACTCTCCGGAACCGCTGCTGACAGTGGACGTAGATATCGCGCAGTCTCTGACCGGGTAGACCGATTCGGGGTAGTTGCAGACGCTGATACTGGGATCGAATATGGTTCCGGGAGGGCAATCGAAGTGGTACACGTTGAAACCGTTTCCATTGTCGACGCAACGGTAGAATTTATCGCACTGCGTTGGATGCGGATAGAAGCCTTCTTTGTTGCAAACTATCGTGTTATTGGGTTCCTTGGTGGTGCAATCCGGGCCGTGAGTTTCGCTCGAGGATGTGCTTGATTCCGTGGTCGTAGACGAATCGGTTGAACTCTCGGTGCTCGAGGTTCCAGGTGGTTGCGTTTCGGTTGGTTTTCCCGAAGCGCTTGTAGTCGCGGCTGTTGTTGACGTAGTTACCGAACTTGCTGTCGACTGTGTATTATCCGGTGCGTTGGTGGTCGTAGCGCCCGGAGGAGAGCCAGTCATCGACGATGTCGAAGTTGGCGCGGATGTGATTCCGTTACTAGTCGCCGAACAAGATGCTACTTGACTTATGTAATTACACGTCTGAAGACTTTGATCCCAAGCTGTACCGGCCGCGCATGGAAAATCGTATCTTTGTAGTCCGTTCTCAGTGCGCACGCAACGATAGAATTTTGTGCAGTCGTTTGGATTCGGGAAGAAACCTTCTCCCGGGCATTGCGACGTTCCAGTAGGTGAATTACTCGCAGCCGTTGTTTGCACGGTAGACGCGCTGCTACTCGTAACTGGTGGGTTTGTAACCACTTCTGTAACATCCGAAGACGTAGATTGTGAAGTGACTGTGCTTTCTTGTACCGTGGACGAGGGAGAAGATGTAGGTGATATTGTTGACGATATTACAGTGGTTGAATTGGTTGAAGACGTGGATGTTACTGGTGTGGAACTACTCGATGACGCGACAGACGTCGAACTGATTGTAGATGTAACGATTGATGGAGTATCAGTGACAGAAGGTGTTGGAATATCTGATGATGGGACAGTTGATGGAGTACCGGTTCCGGGAGGTGCTGAACTACTCGACGACGGTGCTGGCGATGATACGCTCGTTGTTTGAGTTGTGGTTGGTTGATTGGTAGTGCCGTCGACTTCGTTGCTAGATGGATCTTTAGAGCCCGATGTACCAGACGTGTTAGGAGCGTTACCGCAATTGGGCACTGCAGATTCGTGATTGCAGCTCTGAATAGTCGAATCCCATGCAGTTCCAGCACCGCACTCGAATTCGTATTTGATAAATGTAGAGTCACTGCCAACGCAGCGATAAAATTTACGACAATTCTGAGGATCGGGGAAAAATCCTTCTTGCGTGCATTGCGATGATCCAGGGGGTGGTTTACTTGCAACTGTTGTTTGTACGCTAGATGCAGTGCTCGTTGTAGATGGTAAGGAAGTGGTTGATTCTGTAACATCTGTCGTGGTAGACTGAGGAACGACTGTGCTGGTTTGATCGGTAGGAGAAGAAGAGGATGTAACTGGTGCTGTTGAACCGATCGTTGTTGGACTACTTGATGGACGACTAGTTGCTACGGAAGGTGCTGGGCTACTTGACGTGCTAGTTATTGGACTGGTTGTAGTAGTATCGGTTGATGGACGATCAGTCGATGGGGAAGATGTCGAACTACTTGACGACGTGACACTTGTTGGACTGTTCGTGGATGTGTCTGTTGTTGGACTATCGGTCGACGTTGAAGGTGCTGGACTACTCGATGACGGTGTTGACGATACACTCGTTTCAGTTTGAGATGTACCTGGTTGACTAGTAGTGGCATCAACTTCGTTACCGGATGGTTCCTTAGAGTCCGATGAACCAGACGAATTAGAACCCTTACTACAATTCGGCACTGCAGATTCGTGATTGCAACTTTGAATAGTTGAATCCCATGCAGTTCCGGTACCACATTGAAATTCGTATTTAATAAACATAGAATCACTGCCAACGCAACGATAAAATTTACGGCAATTTTGAGGATCAGGGAAAAATCCTTCTTCTGTGCATTGCGATGATCCAGGGGGTGGTGTAGTTGTAACTGTTGATTGAGCACTGGATGGAGTGCTACTGGTAGATGGAGAGGAAGTGACTGGTTCTGTAACATCTGGCGATGTGGACTGAGGAGTGATTGTACTGGTTTGATCCGTAGGGGAGGAAGAAGATGTAGTTGGTGTTGTTGAACTTATGGTGATTGGACTACTCGATGGACGATTAGTTGCCGTGGAAGGTGCTTGACTACTTGATGACGTGACAGTTATTGGGCTGGTTGTAATAGCCACAGTTGATGAACGATCAGTCGAAGGTGAAGGTGTTGCACTACTTGATGATGTGACAGTTGTTGGACGATTAGTTGACGTCGAAGGTGCTGAACTACTCGATGATGGTGCAGATGATGATACGGTTGTTTCAGTTTCAGAGGTACCTGGTTGACTTGTAGTTCCGTCAACTTCATTGCCAGATGGGTCCTTAGAATCCGATGAACCAGGCGAGTTAGAATTATTACTACAATTTGGCACTGCAGATTCGTGATTGCAACTCTGAATAGTTGAATCCCATGCAGTTCCGACACCACATTGAAACTCGTATTTGATAAATGTAGAATCACTGCCAACGCAACGATAAAATTTACGGCAATTTTGAGGATCAGGGAAAAATCCTTCTTGTGTACAAGTTCCTGGAGTCCCAGTAGAGCCAGGGCCTGCTGAAAAAAAATATAATATGAAGTAATAAAATATAAAGCCTATAATGTTAGCAACATTCGATATAGTTCATACAATGAACGTAACAAAAATACCTGAGGGAGTGCTAGGTGTACTACTGGATGTGCCAGGAGTGCCAGGGGTATTAGAAGTACCAGAGGTACTAGACGTGCCAGGGGTACTAGATGTACTAGAGTTACTAGACATGCCAGGAGTACTTGCATTATCAGAAGTGCCTGGAGTGCTAGGCGAGCCAGGAGTGGTAGGAGTGGCAGGAGTGGCAGGAGTGCCAGCAGTACCAGCAGTTCCAGGAGTGACAGGAGTACCGGGTGTACCAGGCGTACCGGGTGTACCAGGTGTACCAGGTGTGCCGGGTGTGCCGGGTGTTCCGGGGGTTCCGGGTGTTCCGGGTGTTCCGGGTGTTCCGGGGGTTCCGGGTGTTCCGGGTGTGCCAGGTGTGCCGGGTGTGCCAGGTGTACCGGCTGTACCAGGTGTACCAGGAGTGCCTGGGGTACCAGGAGTGCCAGAAGTGCCGGATGTGCCAGGTGTACCGGGTGTACCGGGAGTACCGGGTGTACTAGGTGTGCCAGGAGTGCCTGGAGTGCCGGGTGTACCAGGTGTACCAGAAGTGCCTGGCGTACCAGCAGTACCAGGTGTACCAGAAGTGCCTGGCGTACCAGCAGTACCAGATGTGCCAGGTGTGCCCGGTGTACCGGGTGTGCCGGGTGTACCGGGTGTACTAGGAGTGCCTGGAGTACCAGCAGTACCAGGTGTGCCGGGTGTGCCAGGTGTACCTGGCGTTCCAGGTGTGCCGGGAGTTCCAGGTGTACCAGGAGTGCCAGATGTACCGGATGTGCCAGGTGTACCGGGTGTGCCGGGAGTACCGGGTGTACTAGGTGTGCCAGGAGTGCCTGGAGTGCCGGGTGTACCAGGTGTACCAGGAGTGCCTGGAGTACCAGCAGTACCAGGTGTGCCGGGTGTACCGGGTGTACCGGGTGTGCCGGGAGTACCGGGTGTGCCGGGAGTACCGGGTGTGCCGGGTGTACCGGGTGTACCAGGAGTGCCTGGAGTGCCGGGTGTACCAGGTGTACCAGGAGTACCTGGAGTACCAGCAGTACCAGGTGTGCCGGGAGTACCGGGTGTGCCGGGAGTACCGGGTGTGCCAGGAGTGCCTGGTGTGCCAGGAGTGCCAGGTGTACCAGGTGTACCAGCAGTACCAGGTGTGCCGGGAGTGCCGGGCGTGCCGGGTGTGCCGGGTGTACCGGGTGTACCGGGTGTGCCAGGAGTACTAGCAGTACCAGGTGTGCCGGAAGTGCCGGGTGTACCGGGTGTACCGGGTGTGTCAGGAGTGCCGGACGTTCCGGGTGTGCCGGGAGTGCCGGGTGTACCGGGTGTACCGGGTGTACCGGGTGTACCGGGTGTACCAGGCGTGCCCGATGTGCCAGGTGTACCGGGTGTACCAGGTGTACCAGGTGTACCAGGTGTGCCTGGAGTACCGGGTGTACCAGGAGTGCCTGGAGTACCAGGAGTGCCAGATGTGCCAGCAGTACCAGGTGTGCCGGGTGTACCAGGTGTACCGGGTGTACCAGGCGTGCCCGATGTACCAGGTGTACCGGCTGTACCAGGTGTACCAGGAGTGCCTGGGGTACCAGGAGTGCCTGGGGTACCAGGAGTGCCTGGGGTACCGGATGTACCAGGAGTGCCAGATGTACCAGCAGTTCCAGGTGTGCCGGGTGTACCGGGTGTACCGGGTGTACCAGGCGTGCCCGATGTGCCAGGTGTACCGGGTGTACCAGGTGTACCAGGTGTGCCTGGAGTACCGGGTGTACCAGGAGTGCCTGGAGTACCAGCAGTATCAGGTGTGCCGGGTGTACCGGGTGTACCGGGTGTACCGGGTGTACCAGGAGTGCCTGGAGTACCAGCAGTACCAGTTGTGCCGGGTGTGCCGGGTGTGCCAGGAGTGCCAGGAGTGCCTGGAGTACCAGCAGTACCAGGTGTGCCGGGTGTGCCGGGTGTGCCAGGAGTGCCAGGAGTGCCGGGTGTACCAGGAGTGCCTGGAGTACCAGCAGTATCAGGTGTGCTGGGTGTACCGGGTGTACCGGGTGTACCGGGTGTACCAGGAGTGCCTGGAGTACCAGCAGTACCAGGTGTGCCGGGTGTGCCGGGTGTGCCAGGAGTGGCAGGAGTGCCTGGAGTACCAGCAGTACCAGGTGTGCCGGGTGTGCCGGGTGTGCCAGGAGTGCCAGGAGTGCCAGGAGTGCCTGGAGTACCAGCAGTACCAGGTGTGCCGGGTGTGCCGGGTGTGCCAGGAGTGGCAGGAGTGCCTGGAGTACCAGCAGTACCAGGTGTGCCGGGTGTGCCGGGTGTGCCGGGTGTGCCAGGAGTGCCAGGAGTGCCAGGAGTGCCTGGAGTGCCTGGAGTGCCTGGAGTGCCAGGAGTGCCAGAAGTGCCAGGAGTGCCAGGAGTGGCAGGAGTGCCAGGTGTGCCGGGTGTGCCAGGTGTGCCAGGAGTGCCCGACGATCCCGGAGTACCGGTAGTTCCTGGTGTGTCCGAAGAACCAGGTGTTCCAGTAATACCAGGAGGGGTGGTAGTGTCAGATGTTGCATCAGGGTTAGGAGATCCAGAAGTTCCAGGTGTGCCCGGAGTACCAGGTGTTCCCGAGGTTCCAGGTGTTCCAGGAGTTCCGGGAGTTCCGGGAGTTCCGGGAGTTCCGGGAGTTCCGGGAGTTCCAGGAGTTCCAGGAGTTCCGGGAGTACCAGGTGTGCCAGGTGTGCCAGGTGTGCCAGGTGTACCTGGTGTACCTGGCGTTCCAGGGGTGCCAGGTGTTCCAGGGGTGCCAGGTGTTCCAGGGGTGCCAGGTGTTCCAGGGGTGCCAGGTGTTCCAGGGGTGCCAGGGGTTCCAGGAGTGCCATCTGTGCCTGGGGTACCTGGCGTTCCGGAACTGCCAGAGGTTCCTGGAGTGCCAGGTGTGCCTGGTGTACCTGGCGTTCCGGAACTGCCAGGGGTTCCTGGAGTGCCAGGTGTGCCTGGTGTACCTGGCGTTCCGGAACTGCCAGGGGTTCCTGGAGTGCCAGGTGTGCCTGGTGAACCTGGCGTTCCGGAAGTGCCAGGGGTTCCTGGAGTGCCAGGTGTGCCTGGTGTACCTGGCGTTCCGGAAGTGCCAGGGGTTCCGGGAGTACCAGGAGTACCAGAGCTGCCAGGTGTTCCCGGCGAACCTGGTGTACCGGGTTGTCCATTTGGATCACCAGATTGTCCAGGCTGACCATTAGTATCTCCAGGTTGTCCAGGTTGACCGTTAGGATCTCCAGGTTTTCCCGGTTGACCATTAGGGTCTCCAGGTTGTCCAGGACTGCCTGTATCGCCATTCCATTGTCCGCCGTTATCTCCCGTATCGCCATTCCATTGCCCGCTATTATCTCCTGTATCTCCGTTCCATTGTCCACTGTTATCGGCACCGCCGGCGCCAGGCCCCGAGTCTTTCTTACAATCTTCTCGTTTTACCGCCCAATCGTAATTGCACCCTTGAATTTGTGGATCCCAGACTGTTCCAGCGCCGCACACAAACTCGTACTTTGTATACTTTCCTGAACCGTCGTCGACGCATCTGTAGAATTTGCTGCAGTCGTTTGGATCGGCAAGGAATCCATCGTGCTTGCACTGAACCCGATCTTGGCCAGCAACATTTTCTGAATTTCCACTTGTTACAGGAGATTGGCTGGTCGTCGGTGGATTTCTGGTAGTCGTTGGGTAGGATGTTTGCGGTCGTCCGGTTGTGATTGTATTCTGAGTTACAGTCGTGGGTGGTACAGTCGTACTCGTAAATGTAACTGCCTGCGTTGTCGATTGCGTCGTGGATGTTTGCGTCACATCGGGATAATTCGAATCAATTTCGTTACTACACTCTGGTCTTCCGCTATCGTACGGATAAGTACAGGTATTCCCCTTGTCCTTTGAAAATACTGTGCCAACGCCGCACTCGAATTTAAAGACGGTCAAAGGAGTGCCATTACCCCAATCCACGCATCTGTAGTATACCCTACAGTCGTGAGGATCGGGAAAGTATCCTTCTGCCGTACACGCGAAATCATTCCTTCTGACTCGGTGAAGAGGGGGGAAGAAATTGAACCGATCTAAAAATCATAGAAACGTTTTAAAAATAAGTAACCAACGTAAACGGTGTAACATTCCTCGGTTGGTTCGAAGCGTCCGTGTAACACAAATCGGGGCCATTTATTAAAAATAACAATCGCATCCATTTTCTCGCGCGAGATTGACAGAGGAATGCCCGTGCTAAGATTTATTCTGCAAGATTAGCGAACGCGATGCATTTTTTGCCAGCTAAGCATCCTCCGATGCGTTCAAGGCTGTAAATCTCTCATGAAACCAGTTTGACGACGGTGGCAACATCAACAACAACAACAACAACAACAACAACGTACTGCCAGCGCGTACGTAGGAAAGTAAAAATACTAGCAATGCTCCATGGAATCGGTAGGCGTATCACGTGCCCTCTGAGCAGGGCGGTAAATGGACGTGTCGAGAAAATAGATTGTTCGCACGTTCCTTAAAAATAAAAGCCCTCGTTGTGCATCATTCTTGCATAGTCGACCTCGAACCATGAATATTCAAATGCGATTCAACGTTGAAGGTTCTCGAGCGAGTGTAATCTTACCAGCCTCCGTAAACGTTGCCAGAACCAATGTTACCAGAATGCCGAGTGTCCGTAAACTTGTCCACATGTTTCAAATCTGGCTCGCCTGTAATCACACAAGAAAACATCGTATTTCGATGATCTGTCCCCGATCGATCGAACGAACGATAAAGGCACGGTGTTAAAATACGTCGATTTCCAAACGACGAATCAATAACGATCGTGAACCGGTATCCGGTAGCGCGCGAACCCCATCATCTTAACGGGATAATACAACGTGACGTAATCTGCATCGTTTTCTGGGACGAGAGGCGTGGATTTCCACAGTCGAGAATTTCACATAAACGGCCAAAGATAAGCTGCCCGCACAGTTACTCCTACGTCCTGGTTGGCGCTCGTCCAATCTTCCCCGTCACAGGGGACCGCAGGATCCTAACTGTCGGATCCCCTGACCTTGCTCGGAATAATTCTCGTATCATCGACGATTCAGGATCAAACTATTCCCATTTCGGGGCCGGTTGTCCCCGTAGACCGATCCGTGACCCCGATTTTTCGATCGGAGTTCCCGATCGTACGCTGGATGTACACGTGTCGGAATGACGATTTGAATAAAACGACCGCGGTTTATCGGCTTGTACAGTTACGCTAGCATTGATTTCCGACACGCCTTTAATGATTCCGACTCGATAGTTACATTTAGCGACACCGTGAATCAACGTTCCCGTGTACGGAATGGGGAAAACGAGTCCGATGTGTACAGTGAATGAACAAGCTCGTAGCTTTGCATATTTCGTATTCCACGTCGCAATGATTATTGGCGAGGACAATGGCTGTTAACCTTCGGTGATACGACGGAGAACGGTTTTCTAGAGGTGCAATTGCATATGTGCATCGATTTCCGCGTAACGTTGACCCCCTGTCGGAAAGTGTTGTACCGTGCGTTTGTCTCCTCGCTCGTCTGAGACGATATCTTCCAAGGCTTGGCGCGAGTACGTAATTCCTTCGGTTTTTCGAGATAGAGAATGGAGAAAAGGACCATTCGAAGGACCCTTCGACCTACACCTTCGGTTGCGATCCGCACCCACATACGGGAATCCTCAACGCTCGATACCTCTTAAGGGAGAGATTTACGATCGTCGCCAATTGGTGAGAGAGAAAGTGATCGATATTCCCGATAATTCAGACCTACGTCCTGTACGTTCATCCTTTTGTATTTCCATCGGTATCGTGGATTTATCCACGGGGACCAGACCTGGGCGTTACTCGAATAAAATTATTCCAGAAGGATAACCAATACGATTGGCTAACGCCGTTAAGTATTTCGTTGTCGCGTTCCTAAGGAGATGATCTTTTATTTCATCTTTTACTTGAACAAATAATTTCGAAAATAATGAGTCTTTCGCGACCCAAGGATGCACACGAATTGATACATCCCAAATCACGTTTATAGATTACTGTATTCTTTAACGAGAAGGATCAAAATTAGAGCGAAAAGAGTTCCCATAAATACAGTAGAAACTGCGATAAACTTTCGAGATTTCGTACCCGGATGTCGCGCTAATCGATGGGTCTTTTTCTATTCAAGGATCCACTAAAATTAATACGTCGCAAATCGCGTTTATAGATTACCGTATTATTTACCGAAAGAGGTCAAAATCAGAGCGAAAAGAGTTCCCATAAGTACGGTACAAGGCTGCGATAAATTTACGAGATTTCATACTCGGGGTCCCGTGCGAACCCCGATGGGTCTCTTTCGTACTCGAAGACCCAGCAGAATTAATACGTCGCAAGTCGCGTTTTGCGGATCACTGTATTATTTACCGAGTAGGGTCGAAATTAGGTTGAGAAACGTTCCCATAAATATCGAACGGAGCGTAAAGAATTCTCGTAATTTCATACGGGGTTACGATACGAAACGAAACGAAACGAAACGATTCACCGAACGAGGGACCTATACGCAGACGACGACACGTAGTCCCGTAAGTCTCGGCCTATTAATCAACCGCGCGGTTCGCTCGCCTCTATTACTCTCGCAGGATCTCCGCTTATGCGCAATATGCGCGACGCGGAGTCGCGGTGCACCCGATCCAGTGCCATAAATACCATCGCCGATGGGCCGACGGAGATGCTGCGCAACCGCGTAACGAATTGCAGCGTGCACGACCTACGACTACACAGTCGTCGAAAGGTGGAACGATAAATCCTGACGAGCCGAAAGGGAAGAGAGAGAGGACTCGAATGCGTGCGTGCGTGCCCGCGGGTGGATGGCTGGATGGGTGCTCGAGAGGAGGAAGAAGAAAGCTGCTGCTCGTTGAAGAGCTGAACCCAACCGGACCACAGTGACCGCTTCTACGATCCTTTCTCCTCCTAGCTGGAGCGAAAAGAGGATTGCACGAACGGTGACATAACCACGGAATGCCGGTTCTCTGGTGCTACAGCCACTAGAGAGGAAGAAAGAGAGAGAGAGAGCGGACGATGACATAACTCCAGCGTGCGGAGTCAATGTCAGTGTCGGTGATCGTGACATTGGAGTGAAACGACTCGCGTTCGAACGAGGACACGATTTATCGAACGGAGAGTAAAGTAAATCGCGGATACGCGAACACCGTGCGTTGTTCGAATCAACTGTGAACGGTTTCACCGCGTTACGAGAAACTTATTTACCATCGATCGTTGGGGTTTAGTAGTACCTGTTCGTTTTACCCTTCCCAAGGCTCACCGACGGAACGATACATGTTTGTCGACACACCGAGCCGAACCGAGATAACAGAGCACTTACATTTGCGGAGGAAATTTCCAATTGTCGTTTTCGCGCGTAACGCGGAGCGACGTCGAGGATTTATTACCGCGAGATGTTGTTGAATCGTGTTTCGAAAATTGGTAGCGGCTCGTACGTGACTTCTCCTCGAACGAGGACCGACTACCGTGTCGATAGCGTTTCGTTCTTTTTCGCGGTTTGGACTGACGCGTAATAATGACGCTACGGACCGAATGGTCGAAAAACCGGTAATTGGAAACGTGGACGGGACTTTTACAAACGACGTTGTAACGATGTAGATCGTCTCGCTTGGGGCGAGAAATATGGTAATTCGATGCGTACGTCTTACCGAGTGTTTCTTCCTTTTACAGTTGGACAGTTACGATCGTTACGGTTCGATCTTCTTTCACGAGGCAGCTAATGCGCCACACTGTTCAACGGTGACATTATCGGTCAGTAAGGCGACGTATTCGCGGAACGATACGCTTTCGTGTTGTAAGCGGAACGCGCCGCTCGCGAATTGTTTTTCGTTCGCGGATCCGCGCGACGTTCGATTCAACGCGAATGGCCCGTACGATTTGGGCGAAGCACCTTTCCCCGTTGAATGAAACATTTTGCACGCCGGTGGTTTCAGGCCCCCTTCGCGCGAGCTCTCTTCTCTGAATACAAATCGAACTTATCCCGTGCGGACCGTGTTCCCGATTCGCCGAGGATCGCGCGAAAAACAGGAGGATACGCTTCGCGGGCTGCATTCTAAGCAGCTTTGTCGGAAGACAAACTGCTCCAGAATCGAAGAAGAAAACACTCTCTGCAATTTTTCGACGCGAAATTCCTTGGACCAAAATAATCCACACCGACAGCGGACACGACGATTTCGTTTATTTTCAGGGTGGAGACGTCTAACGAGTCCTCGTTCCGCGAATTTAAATTTACAAGAAACACGACCATTCACGTGCGCGACCGTAAGGATACGAGTTCGTCGTTCGTTTGCGATAAATATTGTGTTGTTCGGAAAGTGATTTCGTTTTCCAAAATGGAGAATATATAATTTAATAGAATGTTTGTACGCTCTAAAAAAATCGTGTATCATTTTCACCCAAAAAAAAAAAAAATGAAACGACTTTCCAGACAACTCAATAATACGATCGTTCCTGTTTTCGAGGGAAAACAAATTAGAACGACTCGAAAGACCGATGAGATTTGTTCTTGCTGGTCGATAGATCGTGCAAATGTGAACGATGAGGAGATGATTCTTTTACTCGAGTTCGGTGGAGAAATTGTTACTTGAAAGCGGGGATCACCGAAGCAAGGAATCGATAGTCGGGAAACAAACAGCGAGTCGTCTTAAGTATTGCAATTGTTTCTTTGTTTTAATATAGAGTATCTTTGTGAAGAAAATTAACATGTCAAGGTACAACGAGGACTTTGAGAGAATAGTTACACCAGATGCATTGTTCATTTAATATTGGAACACTTTATTCGAACATCTCGAAACAAAGAATACTCGTACGAGTCATTTTGATGCTTGTGCAATACTATTCAAAACATCCTTATTACTCGTAAAACAATCTCATTGCAAACGAGAAACCTAACAAAACTTGCTATCTTTTTTTATTTTTACCAAAAACCATCTCCAAGTTTTCACAACTGACAACACACGACTCTTTAAACGGTGTCTTTGATAAGAATAAAATAATACATACATATATTTACACTACTCTGTATAAAATGCTTCGTTTTTTCCTCCGTGAGTGTGAAGCGATCGCGGATTTTCCAAAGTTTCACGATTCGTTTGAGAAACGCTGCGCTGGATCGTATCTTGACGAATAAATATTATTTCCAATGAAACCGTAGTCGTTGGGAACGGCCATTTTATCCGCAACAACCTAATGTAATATAATAACGTTGAATATCGGACAAGCGGAATTGTACTTTAAGTCGCGTCCGACGCGTCGCGGTGGACCGTAAAACGTTTCTTATTATAATCGAAACCAGCTGACCTTCGTTAAATATAATTTGCAAGGAGACCTTATAATTATTACACGAAGGGAACGAGTGATATACCGTCGGTCTGAGTGATAATTTACTGCTCGCGGCGCATCGGTAGCAATTTATGGGCGTTTTGCTCGAGACCACCGACGATCAACAATCGTACGTATTTAACGGACAAAGGCAAATGTAAACGGATGTCCGAAACGCGACGTAAACGACGCAGAGGCGTGGTGAAAGACCGTGGAGGTAACGACAAGTCATTAACAAGTTACACGACTTATTTATAAGCCGATAGAGACGACTCCGGTGCTGGTCGCTGTCCCCGTGGACAGAACAAGACAACCCGAAGAAGCTCAGAAATCTTCCAAGGTCTTCATTGCCACTTCTGTCTCACGATTTTCTCGAGAACTTATCTTTCTATCGAACGCTGTATTTTGCAAGGGAAAAAGATTCGTCGTGAAGCTGAAAAGATAAAGTAATACACGCGATGAAGAGACTAAATGTAGATTGGGGTCATTTTCGACCCATACTCTTCTGGGTCAGAATTCGGGATAAATATAGTTATACGGAATTGATTAAAACTGCGTTTTATTTGGCCGTTTTGCCTCTTGTTATTCAGTTTCTCGATGACGTACTCCGTGATTTGTATTGGTAATTATGTTTGTTATATATTTATCTATTTGTCTATTGAGCGCATTATCTATTTGTCATTTGTCGTTGGCTGATCAAAAATTCTCCGTGGGAGAAGTATGTATCGATAAAGAAGACAAGGAAAATGTTTCTGGAAAAATTAGAAGATAAATTACCTGTATTCGTTAAATGTAGAAACACGTGTTACAGTATTTGGAAATCGAGAGGTTGCGTTCGATAAACGCGTAATAAATACGAACGAAACTATGGAAAGAAAACTAAACTAGAGGTGGAACGACAACAACAACTCTACGTGCTTCGGAAAAATATCACAGATGTTATATCTGCATATATTTGCAATTCCAACGCGGAAATTATGTCAAGTACGTTATGTATACTTCGTATAAAAGCAAATTCAATAGTATGTACCGAGTACAATAATCTGTTTCTTTTCTTACAAATACGCTTTATATTTGTACAAATAAATCGTGTATATCTTTAATTATTGGTACTACTTTTTTAGAGAAATAAAGAGAGAAGAAATAATAAAAAAATTGTGAGCTATCATTTCCGGTTCGGAAGTTACAACTGTTCTTTGTTAGAACTTTGTCAACGCGAATATATGTACAAATACAAAATTACGTATTCTGTAAGAAGTTTACCGTGACATAATTTAGCGACGAAATTTATGTTCGAAACAAAAATTAAATGAAAAGGAACGATCGAAAAAAATACTATACACAAAAGTTTCATCGTGTAACATTTAACTTTATTTTCTTTCAACATTTAATACTTTGTTGCAACACCTCGTTTTATCTCTTTCGGTCATGTTAGCGATTAGCGGTTAATGGTACGCTAAAAAAATTCCTTTTCCGTATATATATAAAGACGATAAATTTTAACGTGGTTCGAGAATAATTCTACATCACTCGCGTTCGCGATCGCTAACAAGAAACATCGATTGTGTACTCATTTTTCACTCTTTTCGAAAGAGAAAAACACCGAGTAAAAGTGATATAACATTAAAATGAACGATAATTGTCCAACCGCGCGTGAAATCTGCGATTTAACGGTTCTGCGTACCACCGACACCCGGAAGCCGAGAAATTCAGCGTCCTGGACCCGCCATCGAAGAATTTAATTAATGTCAGCTTGTATCGGCGTTCGATAATGTTAAAGTCGGTTCAACGACCCTGAGGAACCGCTCATTATACTCCGTGGAACCAGTTCATCGTCTATAAGATTAAGGTAACGATCCCCAGTGTAAGCGGCGTCGACTCGCTCGGCTGTAATGCGATTAACGTGTTCGTGAATCGTCGAGGTACGCGTTCTTTGTACACCTTTGTAATTGCCTCCGATTGTTTTCGCCACTTGCTATTATTTTTCTCTTTAAAACAACGGACCTTGTTTTTATTGGAAACGCGGCGCGACAATTTCTCCCGGCGAAAGACGTTGAAGATTAACAGCTAAGGAAAGGACAGCCGCGGAACTGTACGCTCGAAACGCGTGGCCTCGAATTAAAATCAATTGTTCGGGGAATCGCGATCCACGATTCAGGAAATTGAATTGTACAGTTAGGTGTAGCTCATCCTTGCGAACGAATGGGCGAACGAAAAAATCACGGGGACGTGGAAATGATCGTTGGAGACCTCGCGGAGAGCCATTTGCACCGATCGAGGTATCGTGAATCGCTTTAAAAAAAATAATTTCGCGAGGCTTCGTTGAAGGTTGATCGATCCTCGATATCGCGTCGCTGCGAAATACAAGAGCGAAGCAGGACCTTGACGGTCTTGGAACAGGCAGTTTAATCGAACCAGTTCTCGGTCCGAATATGACGGCCGTTCCTCGAAACTATCAAAGCACCGCGAAAGGGAACTTCACATCGTTGAATTACTTTACGAGAGACCTTCGAACCGGATTACCGCCTCCTAGAGCAAAAAGTTCGATGAAACGTTCAAGAGAAAACCCGAGACGCTCGAAATACCAAGCTCGTGACAATGAAAATGCGTTCCATTCGATCGATTATTTTCAAAGAACGCTGCGAGGAATATCTAGTAGTATTACACGGGAGAACGAAAAATCGGCCCTGGATGTGACCACGAAACATCTTTAATCGTACTTCTCGGACAGTCTTCGCAAAGTTAACGATTGAATAAAAGTTACGCGACACTGTCTACATTGTCTCTACCCATATGGAAGAGACAATAGTCTACAGTATACACGGGAGAAAGAAAGATCGGTCCTGGAAATGAGTTGTGTATACACATCGATCTATTTCTGGCAAGCTCGACGAGTAATAAAAAATGTCTCGATTGAGCAAAAATTGCACGACATTCTCCACATCGTCTTTATCCATTGCATGGATAGAAGAATGAAAGATGGAAACGAATTGGATCAGGTGTTTAGTTAGTCCTCGTGATATCCGAGTGTCCATGTTGTATTTGCTCGTCGAATAGACGGAAGAACGAATGATCGGCTCTTGAAGGAACTGGGTAAGGTCCGATCCGTCGAGTTCTCTGTCTTAACTATCTACCAAAGGAGCTAATCGGGGTTGGAGTACTCCTCGACGAAGAAACAGCTACGACGGACTCCGGTGCAGTGTACCGAGATCGTTATGATGGCATGCTCGCTGCAATAAGCGCAGCCTTGCCGCTGAAAGTCGCAAGGTCGTTTCTTCTCCCACCGATTCCACTTTTCCCTTCTCTTTCGTAGTGATGCACAATGGCGTGGGATTCGCCAAGTCGATCGGATCGCGACAGGGTGCCTCGTCGTAGAGTCTATTAAACAAACGTGACATCGTCTGGTACGTTGCATACACGACGCAGAGCAGGGAAATTCAACCTAACCCGATTCCTCGACTCTTCTAAACCAGTCCCCGGATGACCCAGAAGTGCAACCAGAGATCCCATTGCGGAGCATTTAATTATACGCGTCCTGAGAATTAAGGGCGAGACTCTGTACGACATCGTGCAATAAACGCGACCTGTACGTATCCCTCGATAAACAAGATACAACCGATCCTGATTATTATTCTCTTAAAAAATCCGAATCGATTCGAACGATCACTTCCCAATCGTTCGAACGATCACGAACTCCGACACAGTAGCCCCAGATTCGATACTCAACGAAACGTTGTTTACAGTTTTCGAAACGATCGAGTATATTTATCAATATGCGATACACATACGCTTTACTGTACCGACGAGAGGAGTGTCTGAATAGAAAACGCGGGTCAGTTCTGATTTCAAAGACACGAAAGAAATACAATCTACGACAATGTCGTTGGTAGCAAATTGGACTCCTGTATAAAGAATTAAGTTTTCCTATTTTCCCGCCGAAACCTGCACGATATACCGTTCCAATCGGTAACTCTAACGAACGATCGAAAAAGTTGAATGTTAAGAATGTCCAAATGATGACAAGTCTCGAAAGTGATCGCGATCGTGACTAGAAAATTGCGATCGAAACGTCACCGTGTCACGATTTTCTGATCGATCGATCGTACGCGAATTCTTTGGTCTCGAATTTGATATCGATTGGATTCGATCCGCCACTGTCGGCGTCATTGGCCCGCCACGGTCGAACGGAGCATTTTCCACGATCTCCTCGGCCAACGTGTCCCTAGCCCCGCGGTAATCGTATCCTCGGCGGCGCGCAATTAAAGGGATACTTGCAAATTGCACGTGCAAGCCGTCCCGGCTCAGTCTACCTAACTCCGTCCCCTTCATTTTTTCCTTTATCTCCCTTACCGGCGACCGCGATCCACCGTACAACGTTAACCGTAGATTTATCATGCATCGTATGCGGGCTCGGTCCCACCGAGGTTCAAGGCCCCCGATGCTCGTGCATCACGCTTACGAGAAAATGAGAAATCCCATAGGAGACTCGACGTCGACGCAAATAGAGCGTAATTACCAGCCGGTGAATCAATAAGGGAAGACCGTGGCTCGTTCTAAGTGGGCCTTGTTTGGATCTATTAATAACGGGGCCCGGTGGAGATAGATCGCCGCGCGCGGATTGTTCGCACGAATAAAAATATTCGTCGCGACAGGAAATTGAATTTTCCATGTTCGAACGAACATTCAAGAGTTCCGATTACGTATCCGAACGCAAGGAACAACGCGATGAACAGTGATCGATGTCCAAACGCGATCCAGAGTCTCTCGACGATTTATCACAGGGCCTTTTACTTTCGAATATACAGGGTGTCTTGCCTAGAAACAATAGAGTATCTTCTCTGGTTGTTATAATACGAGGGATGTTTTGTAAGTAGTTAGAACGGTTGCAAGGAAAATCTGTTTTCAAAGTTTTCTTACCCGGGAATATAGTTTTTCTCCGACATAAACGCGCACGCGGACTTACACGCGTCAATATGAATTTGGAATGATCTCAGATTTGAACGTTTCCAGTCAATTCGTGTCACAACCGTTGCAATTAGAGACGTTAATTGGCTGGTTTGGTTTAGAACAATTTGTGTGAATTTAAAATTAAAAACAGGCAGATTTTGGACGTAAAAATAAATCTAGTAAAAAGAAATTTAAATTCGTTCGGGGCACACCCGCCTTTTCGTAAGTATCAAATCGCTAAATCTCGTTATAAACGTCTATTACGTTAGTAGGCAGTTTTGTAAGTTATAATTCGTACTTGAATACCCTCCGGTAATTACTTTCGCACGATTGGCGCACAAACAGGACAAGCAGGCATCAGAAATTGAAAGTCATCGGTCGCACGCGTGTATTTTTCCGAAATTAATTATCCCTGAAAGTAAGTCTCGAGGAGAAATATTTCATTCCGCACGTTTTACTAAATTTTACGCGCAGAATCGCACGGTAACGCTCATTGCATCGAAGAAAGTAAACTGTGTTAAACTCGAGCGATCCGGATCCAACCGTTTAGTTAACGCGAATGAAATTATCAAACGATTGATTTAATTACGGTGAAAGGCAACTGGCGATCAAGTGAATTAAGCAGCGTGGCGTGCTTGCGAGGATCGGCCGGTAAAATGATAATCACGATCGGTGAGAGTAATAAGAAGCCTGGTCGTATCATCGCGCGGATTCGTTCAACAAGGAGATGGAATCGCTGAATAATAACGTGAATCATTGCGGGATTTTTTCAATCCACGCGGAAAATCGTCGTGTTTTTTGCGGCGAATTCTGGAATTCCTCAAGGTCGCGCCTCGATTAAGCCAGATCGTTAATATCGCGTCAATAACGGTGAGTTTTCCGCGATAGATTTCTCTATAACGAGAGATCATTATTCCGTTGTCCACCTTTGCGTTTTTAGCCCGAGTCACACCTGCTGGCCGAGTCCACGTGCATAGGAAACGTAACAGCGGGAAAAGAAACGCAGAAAAACCTCGAAACGATTCGTCGATCGAGCGACACAAAAGGTATCCGGGACTCGCGACTTTTCGCCATTGACAATGAAATAAATCCGTCGGGGACAGAAAAACGTCGCCCCGCGGCCGATCCACTCGCGAACGAGTGGAATGTCCTTCGAGGAGTCCCAGTTTTTATCGCGAACCCGGGAAGAATGGCTCGTTAAAGGAAGTGAAAAACCGCCGCGCGCATCCGCGCCTTGTGCATAATGCATCTCGCCCGTTGCATCGTTACCCCGCGGCCCCGTATTCCATTAAAAGTTACATGTGCATAATACTTTTGCATCGTATAACCGACGAAGCGTCGACTATTATACAAGGCGCGACGAGGGAAAAAGGTTTTTCTATATTTCAACGGAAGAAAGCCATTTGTCGCGCGATTCTTTCCCTCGGCGAGGGAAACGCACTTCTCGAATAATTATAATCGAAAAGCGGGGGAATTAACCAGAAACACATCGAATGGGAAATATCTTAAGTGTCTGTGTCGTTAAAATATTGAAATGGTTTAATCGAGAGCTTCGAAACACTGTCTTGCGACATTGCGATGTTCAGTGTTAACTGGTAGTGGGTTAAAAAATGTCCCACCTTTTCGATACCCTGATATGCATATGGGATATTTTTCGAAGCAAAAATTAAAATAACTTCGTGCAAGTTGCACGGCGAGATTGTTAATATTTCATCTGGTAATTGAGTGTCGAATTAATCTATTTATTAATTTTAGTTATTTCGTATCATTTCGCACGTTTAACAACTGTGCCTCAAAGAGTTAGGAGTTATCGGGTTATCTCGTAAGTAATATCGTTTCTCACCTTACATTGCCCGAACCAGAATATCTTGTTTGTACGGTATCTACATAAATATTGCGTATCTAATACCTCGGTACTTAGTACGGTAATCCCTCGTTAAAATGTACACTATCGGATCCATACGAAACGTTTTAAGGAGGGGTGGTAGCGAATTTGTTCCTGGAATCGACTTTTCGTATCTCGGACTTAAGACACCCAGCCACGTGCGAACCGTTCGACAAGGAAAGTAAACGAGATACACCAAGAGAGAAAGAGAGAGAGAGAGAGTGAGAGAATAACAGCGAGAGACGTTTCGTATTACAGGCGTTTGGTCGCCGAGCTTGAAAGCGATATCACGCGCGTATCGGCGTGACAGCCACTAATGCAACCTAAAAACTTCTTCCTTTATACTTTTCATTGTATCTTCGTGAGAGTATTATCAATGGATTGACGAGATTCTCCCAATAACATTGAACACAACCGTATTCGAATTATTTTCCGAATAAATTTTGTACGAATAAATTTTGAAAAACTTTTAATTGCATTTCATTAAGAAGAATCGGAATAAGGCAATGTTTGGACTTATTTTTGACAGGATGCTCTTATCGATTCATTGCAAATACTCTCGCGACGATGCAAACAGAAATATACAAATTCTTAGTTTGCATCAGTAAGTGCTACAAAGGTGTGTAGCGTCGCTTCGAAGTTCGGTTATTCGGTTTTTAGATCCACAGTAATGAGAAGGATTCAATACGTTTTATCGAGGGTCAAGTAAACAAGGATTTACTGTATTTTTATCGAAAATTAACGATTTTGATTTTCTCACTTGAAAACACATATTGTACCATGTACAATCTACTTAAAATTTTGTAACGTGTTATTCTGACTATTTTTGAGAAACTCTGTATAATTTTGCGCGTAAAATCCTACCAACGTTTGAAATTAATACAAAGAACAAAAGGGTACAAAACTTGTACCACCATATTCTACAGACACTGCAAACTACCGATTCCCATTTATTCCAATCGTTGCAAAATTTTCTAACTAATAAAGATCAGCAAGTGCTCCAAAAGTTACCTAAAAAGCGGAACATGGTCGTAGAAAATAATGATCGATGTACGACACAAGGACGATTCTACCCTCGAAACGAATTAAAAAAGTGACACCGCTTACGAGACAACCCAACGATTATTGTAAAAATCTGGAACAAATGACACGCCATGGTTTGAATCCATCGAATGCTTGTTCGTTGTAGATTACACCTCCAGTCGTTGGTCGGACAGATTGAAATTCGTAAAGGAACCGCCATTCTAATCTCTGGGATGGACGAGCATGTATCGTCCCGATCCCATTAGTATTCCACGGTATCTACTAGCGATTACTCTATCTCCAAAAATACTTTTCGACGACCTTAAGGAAGGGTTCCATTTACGGAGCACGAAGATCGTGACGAGGCAATGTCGAGGACAGACGGTTGCATCGCGTGTGGCTCCTGTACGATCGATTCAATGCCGAGATCGGCGAATCGATTCTACTGCCCGATCCGGAATGCCGATCCAAATACAGCGCCGCGATTTTCGGCGCATTCGACGCGACGAGAATTGACAATCGAGTCGGGGATTTTCGGCCGACGCACGTCCGCCACCGACACGCTGTAGCCTTTGTAAATCGTGTCTGTAACCCGGTAAAACAGTTACGTGACGCTGGTGTTCGCGACTCGACGAAAATTCGTGTCAGTTTTAGTGTCCGATCGACGATCGCGAACTCCGAGATCATTCGGTTAACCCGAATCTTTGAAAATACACGAAACGGTATTATCACGGAGTACAATAGTGCCAGAGATGTCAAACACGTTCCGACCGCTACAGTTCGCTACCACGTGGCTTGAGACAAGTGTAATGTTATTTCAGAACAATCGTAAAATATTTTAGTGGTGTTTCGAACGACACCGTTTCACCGTCTTATCGCATGCAAACGCATTTAGTGGGATTGAGAGAACAAAAATTAACTACGAGCAATGAAAAGAAACAAACGAACGTACATCGAAAGGAATGTTTTCTTAAATTGCACAATACCTTTTTTTTTTTTGTATCGATTTTGTTTTCTATGTATTCCAACTTGTTAGAAGATTAATGTTTCTAGCAAATAAAAATGCGTACAATGAGAAGGTCAAACTGGCCGCAAAATCTAATGAATCAGGCCGCGTATTTGACATTCCTGATATAGGCAGTCCAAGGTAACGATTGCACGTGTCTTTTGGGAGTACGACGCTTTGCATGATATTTTTCAAAAGTCGTTCTACCATTTTTGTCACTGTTCGAGTACAATTTATTCAATACTCTTACCGTCTTCAAATCTACGCGACTCGATTGTCTTCAAGTTAGTGTGACTTTATTTATAATTTCATCGAAGACATTTATTTACCCGTGCTTTATCCATTTATAAAAGGTACACCTATTTATATTCACCGAGAGTCATTATTACTCAATGCTGATAGCATTGATAACAATTATAAAGGATTATAGTTCGATTGCTGATCAGTAAGAAAAGAATATACGACATAATATAATTCGAAGAAAAAATTAATTTTTACTATCAATCGATTAAAAAAATATAAAATTCAAGTATCATCGTACACAATTTACATTGTGAGTGGATAAAGTATATGACTGTTCATTTATTGAATTTACGTAAGATTTAGATTGAATTTTTTTTCGGAAAATATTATCGATTCGAAACCTGAGCGCCAAAATATTCCTTGCTAGAAAACAGAGATATGAAATCTATTTTTCTTTTTTATTTCTGCTAATAGATTATGAACGTAAATATAAAAAATTCTAATTTCGAAAGATAATTAAAGGGATCAATTTCGACGTACGTCGATTGCCAAGGTAGAAACTAATTGTACCGACTTATCTTTACTGCTACTTGTAAAATACGCGGAGAAACCACACAATGTTAAAAAATAAGAATAGGTATAAACTCGTTATCAGACTTGTCTCGTTAAGATTTTGCAAGATTTCCAGAGCGATTAAATCCAAAAGAATAAGCTAAACTATTTCGTTTTTGCTGCTTCCCTGATTTCTCGAATAAATGTTTATTTCATTACGTGTTTTCGATTCAATTACCGTGTGTCCCATTACAAACATAATATCATCGTTGTTCGAACATCCAAAAATATATATAAATTTCTTTACTGGGTCTACGTGACTCGACTTACGACGAACACGATACAAAAATAAAAACAGAAAAGAATATTTCAACAAAAACGAAAGATAAGTCGCAGAGGGTTTAACAACGTGATTTTCAACCCTGTCTCTATTCCCAGGAACAACTCACGCGTGAATCATTCTCGATTACGACAAAACCAACGCAATCGGGAAAGAGCATTTGGCAACCAAGAGAGCTTATCGAACGTAATTACAAAATCAAGGTAAACCAATTGCTGTCAATGTTCGTAAGATTGGATTTCTATCGTCGATTCTACCGAAGCGGAACATATTAATTAACGCAAAGCGTTAACGATATTCCACGATGATACACGCAAGGACTTCGACGCGATGTATCTCATCAATCGTACTAAATTTTGACGTCACACCGTTACACCGATCATTACGACACGCGAGGAAAATACGTACTCAGTGACTCAACGCGAGTCCCGAGTCCTCGAACCGATTTCGGTTATCTAATGCATCGTAATTAGAGAGTCAACAGTGCGAGTTTACAGCCCCTCCCCCTTCCCCGGGATCGTGTGCCCCCGGTACCAGAATTTTAAACGTATGCTAATTTCTTTTGCACGGTCCCTCGTTGAACCGTTTATTTTCGAGTATCTCGAGAAATATTTTCAAACTAATGATCAAATTCGAACGTAGACATCCGATCTACGATATAATAATACTCTCGAACTAATCGAAGAAAACACTCGATGAGGCATCGAAACTTGTAATTCTGGTTGGTTCACTCGCGACACGATTTGTTGAAGAAATTCAACCGAAAGTGACAACGGAAAGATGAGAAGAAAATTGTGAATAGAAGACACCGCTCACCTGCGCGTAGTCTCAACGAAGAACTCCAAATACGTTTCAGTTCGAAGAGATCCTCATGTCGCGATTAGATCCGACTCTCGACAAGTACCTCGGCGATCCACGATCCTCCGCGAGCCACAAGATCCTCGCAAGTGACGCGAGTCGAGGTGTTTTCAGGAACTATTCTGGAAATCGGTCGCCGATCGCGCCACGTTCTCGAGAGGGAGTAAGTCCTGAGGACGCGGATGGCTCCTACTTATAAAGACTTGGCCAAGTCTCTCCAATTGGCTTCCATGTGTGTGTATGTGCGTGTGTGTTCAACGTCTACGTAAGTCAGGTACCCCCTGCACGTGCGTGCGTATGCGTGCCCGCGTGTGCACAACAAGGAATCGTGGCTCCGTCCAGGTGGAAGGGGGCACAAACTGTGTCCCGGTCGTTACACGCTCGATGCTGTTACACATTACACCGAACCAATGCTGAGTCGAGGAGCCGGTGCCGCTCCGGACCAAGCGGACCGATCGCTTTTCTGCCGGAACGGATTGTGCTTCCTCCGATTGTCAAAGCGTTTTCAATGCATTTTTGTTACTCCGGTGGATTTTCATAACCGGGAACTTATCGAACGGAAACACGATTAACGAGAGACCGAGACTGCTGGAATAATTTAACATTTGAATATTTTACAGCTGGCTGAATCTTACGGATAAACTTCGAATATCAAAACTTGAGTGCTGCGAATAAACTTCGAGTGTCGTTATTTGAATGCTACGAAGAAAGTTTGAATATCGTTATTTGAATGCTACGAACAAATTTTGAATATCGTTATTTGAATGCTACGAACAAATTTTGAATATCGTTATTTGAATGCTACGAACAAATTTTGAATATCGTTATTTGAATGCTATGAAGAAATTTCGAATATCGTTATTTGAATGCTATGAACAAACTTTGTGTATAATAATGTAACTTGAATTATAATTATACACTTTTTAACATTAAATATAGTTCACGTCACACGATTCAAATATCACGTATATTCAAATACTTGATCAAGGTACAGGATATTTAAGTACTCGAATAGTACTTGAGTTATATTCGGCGAACATTTGAATTGTTAAAGTATTCGAATACTCGAGCTTTTCGATTACCGGAAATTGATTTTAATCGGCGTCTTTCGAAAGAAGTGTAAAACTGCACTCTGAAGAATCTTCTTCTAGCTAGAAAGCTTTTAGATAGCTGATTTTTGTTTCGGATGAAAACAATGAAAGAAGAATGTGATTGTCAGATACGAAACATTAATGAAAAAAGATCAAGTTAATACTCTTGTCGTGTTTTTGACACACCAAGTCGTAAACAGAGCAATAATTATATAAGAGAGAAGGCGAGAATTAAAACATAAATGTAAAACTGATAAATCATAAAATCATAAAGCGTTCTGATAATTAAGTACTTTTGACGATGAAAGTGTTGTTTTCGCCAAATTAATACTTTTAATATAGCAAAGTAATATGTACGAAGGAGAATAATAATACACTTTACGTGTAATAGTAATTGTCGCACAAATTTTGCCGAGGGATACAATTACCGTGATATATTTACCAGTAAGTAATGATATGCTTTGTATTTATTATACGATACTGAAGAATCAGTTCATGGGAAAGAAATTCCACCTATATATCACGATAATCAGATTTACGTAGACTTATATAAGGTGAGTCTGGTCGTAAAATTTACAGGGCTATTATACACCTTGACACTAATAAAAAGAATTAACAAACAAAAGTTCGAATATTTTCTGTTTTTGGAAAGTACCTTTTTTAAATTTAAACAGGCTAGCTGTACTCAACAACGAATGCAAAATTTGACGAAGTTGTCAAAACTATAGCAACATACAGCAACTATACAGAAACCTGGCACTTCTGTACCTCCGCTATCGAATTACCAAGTGGAAGAAGTACCGATAAGAGGTGACACGAAAAATCGGATCGTTTACAAAACTCAAACCATCAACATTTTACGACTCCGAACAGTCAGTTAGAGTCTCGTCGCAATTCTTAGTCTAGAACTAATTATTTTCAACCTCGTTTATCGTAATTAATAAACTCGTTATCGTGCGTATTAAACAAATACAACGTATTTATTTACACAACCCAACCAGTCACGTAACGTTAAATCGACGTACGAAGTATCATTATTTAAATTACACCCGATTCCTATTGATAGACTAGTATCTTTCTCCGTGGATATTACAATAATTCTTTTGTACAAAATGCAAGCTCCGAAGGAAAAACTAACGCTTTCGGATATTAAAAAAAACGATCGATCTGCTCGCGCGAAAAATTGATTTTACTTCTCCGTGGTCGTTACAGATTTTAGAAAAAGTTCGACGTTTGCGAGCAGCCGTATTGGAAATTATCGAACTGTTTGAACCTGTCGTTTCGGCTGTATTAAAACGATTCAAAGTCTGCGCATATTTTAGACCGATCAAAAGTCCCTGAAAGTCTAACGGTATTCCAACGTCGAAGAAAGAGACGGTGCGAAGTTTTATAAAATCGATACTTCACGGTCACTCGATGAGCATAAATTTGGACGTGAAACGAAACGACACAGTTTCAACGAATATTTCGAATCGTCCTATGAGTAATAGCAGAATCGACGATCAGCCCACGCATGGTAATCACCGTTGAATCCTATGAAACAGGTTTCATTACGCGTTGTTACGCTTATTACCGTGTATAGAGATCCGTCTGGGATACCACAATTAGCACGTTCAGGTTTTGTTCCCTTATTCGAGACCATTATCACGAAAATGATCCTCGATTCTCGGCCGGGCCGGCGTCGTTGCATCTTGTAGCGAAGTATGCCCGCGATGCGGTTCAACAGGCACAGATACTGTTTTCGTATTCTACGTTTATTACGGTGAGTAAATTGAAACGTAGATATCCAATCAATGAAATCACAAACGAAAGGAAAACCTGTTGCTGGCTACAATTTACAGTGTCAATTACAACCGCGACCATCCTGGCCCGTATTTTCCAGCATTCCAACGTCTTTACTTTAGATAACGCTTTCTACGTAAATTAATCACCGAAGCAGGTTTCACTCTTCCCCGTAATTCCCCGTTTCCCGATGTAAACATACTTAAGAGTACATACGTGGATAATAATTTTGTTTCGCATTTGGAAAAAGTTGTATAAAGATACTTCTTCCGTGTAGAAAATTGTAAATTTACACGTCGAAAAGTAAACGGGTGTAGTGATCTGTAAAATAGTCGAACGCGTTGATTTGTTGAAAGAAAATATAATAATTCAAGGAAGAAAATACGTACATGGAGAGGAAAATTGCAATATCGCATCTATATTGCGAATATAGATCTATTTATTGTCTAAAGTAGTAGAATAATTTTATTCGTTTATAGAAATGTATTTATACTTACATTAATTAATTTTTGTTATTGTAGGAATTAGCGGGGACTAGATCACGCGTCGATGTGTTTACGATGATAAGCAAAGCAAAGTAGATTAATCCAGAGCGCCGAGAAACAGAAAATTTCTGATCGTCACATATCATCTTGGCAGACTCCCGACCTTACTGCATCTGCTGGGTGCATAACTCGTCTTCGTCCTCTTTCGAGGCGTACACGCGTTACTTTTCCACGCGAGTGCTCCGTAACTGGTTCCTCTATTAATATCTCAATCGACATACGATCTCGAAAGAAGTCATTCGTGAGAAAAAGAAAGAGCCAAAGTTCCGCTGAACCTCGTTCCTGGAAGCCCCAGTTTAAAGCAGACATACTATTCCACGAAATCGTGCGATCCACGAGTATATTCCTCGAAATCGTGCATTGATAAGAACTCGAAACATTATTACGTGATATGGCATAAATGGCTACACGGTTTCATTTTGTGTCGGGCACCTTTACAGCTACAAACGGATCACAGTCAATTGATATAATACGTATCAATTGCAAAACACCTTCTCGAGATACTAAGATATCAAATAGGTATTAAAATATACGTTCAATGGTATTAGTGTGGAAATCCTCGTTGACAGTTCGTATAACATCCATAAAATTTAAACGATTTGATATCATTGAGATCTCGAGTTGTAATTATGTAACTTATTATCGGAGTTGCCGATCATTCGAGTAACTTTGAATGAATCTCTAACCAGATAAGCGTTCCGATATTTTTAATCGAGTTACGCGTAACATCTTTGCGCATTTTATTTTTGAAAATCAATCACCTAATGAAAGGAGCTGCGAAGAATGTCGTTGAGTGAGAGAAATCCATCTTCGTGAGTTTCGTTTTCACGATGGTAATCTTATTAATCGTTAATTTGTGTTTTTTAACTCTTTATCGTATCTTCCCGTGTTTCGATTCATTACGAGCATCGAACCTATACTACACACCTGGTCAGAGACGCAACCGGCCAATGAGATTCTCTCCCGGTCACGTAGTATGATTATGTTTGACGTGCAAACTGATTGCCGAGTGCTTCGCTTGTTTTATTTCCGATGAGTGGCGAATGTAGTTAAACAGGTAGAAAACGTAATGCCATTGACAGGTATCGACATAATAGTTACGTGTCTCGATAAGTTTGAATTCGTTCGAGGATATTCTTTTTAATAGCTTTACACTTGGAGTGTGTTACTAATTATGTTCAGAATGATTATCGTGCGTTGCTTCCTTTTGTTTTCGATACGTTGTCAACATAATCAAACAGGTGTTAAACTTGATATAATTACATTGATAATCGCGTGATTCAAATCATTTCAAAACAATTCTTCGAATACTTTCGTATAAGGGTATGCTACTAATTGTGTTTATTTAATTTGTTAAGCGTTACTACCGCTTCTTTTATTTTTAATCTATTGTCAGTGTAATGAAACAAATATTAAACTTAGTATAATTCATAGATGCTGATACTGTTGTTACGATAGTCACGTGTCTCAAATCGTTTTAGGACAGTCCTTCAAACATTCGCATACAAGAGTATGTTACAATTTCAATATTACCTTTGCTTCTTTAAGTTTTCGCGAATTGTAAATACAATTAAACAGGAATCGAACTCGATGCATTAAGTACCGATAAGTTTGAAATCGTTCGAAGAACCTCCTTACAATTGTTCCAAACGTGAATCAATGACATCGACAAAAATTCCATCGCTGAAATAAGTTTCGTTGCTTCCAGTCAAACCAAAGATCGTCCCACGAGTTTCAGACGCAATCTACTATCATTGGTTCCTGTCATATTCGTACTTTACTTCGTTTGTTAATTTCGTTCATCGGTTCCAAAGTGGAAACCATTGGTATTCGTTTCACAATCGATTTACCGGAAATACATGTCTGGAACATTTCTAATTCGTTCTTCGGAGCACACGTTCAATAGTTTCATCAATTGTTGTCCAAACGGTAGGTTTTGCAAGGGTTCAATGTTCGTTGAACGTAGGTTCGTCGAACCTGGGAGCGTAGATAAAATTGTTAAGCGGAAAGGAAGGGGAGAAAAACCAGGAAGGCTGATCGTAATTTTCGGTAAAAAGGCAGACGCTCGTCGGGGTCAGGGGTCGTCGATTATCAGCAATTATCAGCGATTGTTCCCGCGATGTTCGTTCCACGGAGATTCCGGAATAACGACGCGGCCCGTGGGAATTTCAGCGCGCATGTTCATTCTTTTTCTTCCTCCCGTCCAAGGATGCTCGTGGACAACGCCTCGTCGGTGGAGAAACGATAGAAGCGTTGAACTTGCCGGCTAGAGGAACCTCGAACGACCAACGTGTGCTGTGTAACCTACGCAGCTGCAGTTACAAGTAATAGTGAGTTTAGCCAGGGTATACAGGGTTGGTTCAATTTTTTCAGGCTCGGAGTACTCGCGAACGAAAAATGATTATTCATCGTGGATCAACGCTTTCGTAAAGTGAACAGAGATTTTTTTGTATCGATAATGCGAATTATAAGTACGATACAATTATGTAATAGTGTAAAAAATGTACGGTACTTTTAAAACTTTACCTCTTCGTGGACCTCCTCTCGAAGGAAAACTTCTGCCCGATCCCCTAGAACAGAATTGTGTTATTACTTCTTTGACACACTCTGAAACTATTTTTTAGAAAATATATTTATAGTTGAAATATTTTTATTTAATTTCAATATTAGTTTTATATATTTCAATTCAAAGTTTTCTTACGTTGTTCGCTAAAACAATTTAGAGGAATCAGTCTAAAGAGAAATTAACAAGTCTTGTCGAGATTCGTTTAATACTGTTTAATTTTTTATATCGACGATAAAAATTATTTCAATTTCGATACAGTTTGCTATCTTCTATCACTCTTAACAGTTTTAACTGCTGGTGTTTATGTTATGGTAGATTGAAAACCAATGTTGTCGATAAAATATTCTTTTTAAATTCCTTGTAAATCCTTCGTCGAAATCTTTAATCCCCTGTGATCTCGGATACGATTCAGAGGGACTTCTACTTTTCTTGGTAATTTATGTGCAAGATGCAATTACAATTAAAGCAACCCTAAACTAAACTTACCTCGTTAGAATGGCGGTCTCTAACACCATTCTTCCAAGTCTGTGTTTCAGAGTATCCGTTAATAAACTCTACGACGCTATAGTAGTCTAATGTAATAAATGTACGAGATTGTGGCAAACGAAACCCTTGACTCGCATTCTTGGTCTCGCATGATACGAGTATTATTATTTTGAGAGAACGGGGTTACTATAAATGTCCTTCAGGAATGTGTGGCTATAGGGTTGCTTCCAACGGCTGCGTGTACATTTAATTTCCTTTCGTTACGCGGTTTTTCTTTGTGGCTCGCAAGGACTGAATTAAGTCCCATTGAGTTTGCGCGTTTCTTTACTTCAGCTGAAACTAAATTCTTCCGTGTATACAGGGTGGTCTGGTAATTAATACATCATTACTACTACCCAAACAGCTGGAGAAGAAATACACGAATAAAACTTAAAGTGACTGTATAAAATATTATAAAATTTATAATCGTTAGCAATAACACAAATCTATGCACATATACATTGTATCGTATTACAGTGATTCAAGTATCGGTGTAACACGATTTGTTTGAAAAATGTTACAAGTTACGTCACTTTCCAGTAGTTCTTACTTTAAATTACTTATTTTGAACCGCGTAAAATCAAACGAACATATTTATACTTCTCAATTATATTCTCACACGAGCCATAACGTACATGGAATAATCATTTTATTTCCATAGCTACGATTATTCTATTTTGTAAATAATTGTGTTTTAAAGCGCTGCAAGCTTGTAAGTTAAAACTTCCTTCTGACTCTTCCTGAAAAAATTACCCACTAATTATTCCGCGCTATTAATTTCCTACTTATCGTAATTCCGTAAGGATATCGTAAGGATAATTATCGTAAGGATAATTTTGCATTGTACCGACGAATGAGGTCCCACGAGCAACGATCGGAAGCCACGAAACGTCTCTCCGAGTACTCGAATCGCTTCGATTACAAAACGAACCACCCTCCCAATTATAATTTTCCCACGGTGCATCGGCTCGTCGAGTATCCACGAGACACCTGTTAATACCTGGTACTCCAGTTACCACGATTACGAAACGTACCGCTCCCGTGTACGAATCGTAACGATCCAACAGCGCTCTCCAAGTACGGGGATCTCTCGGTCGTTTAAAAAACGGACGCGCGGAACAAAAACCTTTCGCTCTAATCTGATAAGACAAACGTTTCGCGGTACGATACGCGTATCCACGGCATTCGAATGCAAACGATCTCGTCCGAGCTGGTCGCTAATTGTGCTTGAACGTGTTAAGCGCAGCGAGCGAATAACAGAGTGTCTGTAAACGTCAAAGTGGAAACACGAGTAGAAAAGCTAGGTAGTAGAATAGGGTTGCAATGGGCGGACAGAGCCACGGTGCATCACTGTGCATACAGAAAATATACGATCGCAGAGAAAGAGAGTACAATGGACCGTATCTCAGACCACGGCGGCCATAAATGTCCTAAAGGAAAAATCCTGTCCGGCTGTCCGAGCGATTATGGCCGTCGTTTTACGTCCGACTCGCGGCGAGGGAGGAGGCGATTCATTCCACGGAAAAGTCCCTGAATTAACGAGCAACGGAATAAAGCGCGGAAGTGCGGTCCCGCGGTTCGGGCCCGATCCATGAATTATTCCATCGCGAGCGACCAGCTCGATTCTCCTGTCTTTCAAATTTTTCCGCGGGAAACGGAAAGAAATCACCGATAGGGTTCCAGCCTCCGCTTCCAGGGACAGCTGACCGAGCATCGGCGAAACTACACGTCGCACGGTGATCAATTTCATTAATCATCGATAGGAAAATGACCACCACCATCGACACGGTGATCGTAATTCGATCAACGATACTGTATCGAAACGATTCGTTTTCGATTCTTTACGGCAGAGTCAAATTTGTTTCGATCGAAGGACGAGTAACACCAACGTGCATCGATTTACTCGCCACGTTTACTATTGGGTCGTTCGGAAAGTCATTTCGTTTTTTTTTTTCTTTTTTTTGGTGAAAATGAAACACGACTTTTTTAGAGTGTACAAACATTTTATTAAGTTATATATTCTCCATTTTGGAAAACGAAATGACTCTTCGAACAATATAATACATTGGATGGTTATATTTGTTCGTTGGGATGTATCTCGTTCTACAATTGAAATTCTAATTTGCTTTCAATGAGTAAATGTTGGACAAATGGATATCTGCTTCTTTGATAAAAATTTCAAATCACGAGTAAAAGGACAAAGAAGGAACAGTACGCATTGAGTTATTTACTCTTAGACGAGTTAAAAGATAGAGGAGGTCCGATGATAAAAATGTATTAAAGTAGCAAAATTATACGGATAATTTTATTCACTCATCCGAACGAAACGGAAATATCGAATTTTTGGAAATTACACAAATATTGTACCTTCGATTCTTAGAATAGATATAAAGTAACTAAATTTCATTACCTGTGAATAAAATATATTTTTGCAGGTAGTTGTTGAACTTTAACGAATTACGAAATGATTTTCGTATTTACTCAACTTCTGTTCTTACCCACCGATACTTAACACATTGACTGTCATGGCGGTCACTACGACGGACCGGTACTTCGAACTCTAAAACGCTTACATCGAACGAACCTCGTTGTACCGGTGCATCGAACGGGGATATCGTTATTGCGTGATCAGGAACACTATAAAATAACAAGTATACTACTTTTACCTTCTATAGAATAATTTTTTGTACCATAATTTTGACAAATGTCGATGACATCCCCAGACATGGAAAACTGGCGCTGATTCGTTGACTCTTTGAGTCACAGTTGCTAAACGTATAGAATAATACAAAATAATTGAAACCAAAAAATAGATTAATCAGATATTTAATTACGAAATGAAATATTAACAGTCTCACCGTGCAACTTGTACGTGGAGTCATTGTAATTTCTCACGATGGGTTGCAAAACGAATAAAATCTTATTAGAAAAAGTGAGACATTTCCAAAGGGTTGATCGTTGCATCGACGTGCGATCGTTTACCGAAATTTTGCTCATTTATTCGTCACGGTTGACGCACTTCGTTCGAACGAAGTCCGCTTCTTTCGTTTCTTTATCGTTTCTGTCGAGCACCTCGCGAACGAAAACTTCCACGTCGAATGAAAGTAAAATTCGCGTATCCCGTCTACCATCGTGGAAAATCGAGCAAATCGGGAAACAAGAGAAGCGACAGAGGCGCCAGGCGAGAAAGTGATCAGGGTGCACCTGTTACGACTGCTCCGCGGTGCATCGAACGAATAATGACGGGGAATAATAAAGATCGCTCATGGCCGGTTACTTTGCGTCTTTTTGTGTTCTCTCCGCGGCCGACGATAGGGAGCACGAGGTAGGTAGAGAAAGAAAGAGAGAGAGAGAGAGAGAGAGAGAGAGAGAGAGCCCTTGGAAGGCTTCGAAACCGGGCCCAACCTATAAATAACCAGCGCGCCTCTTTGCATCTCTTTGCGCTTCTTTTCTTTCTGTTCTCCTCTCATACCTCCGCGCGCCTCCGACGCACACGTTTTCGCGTTCAGGGACCCCGTAATTCAGGTTCCTTCGCACGTACGCGCGTACAATCGGCGCAATTAATGCCCGAAGCCAGAAAGCTCAGCTCCTCGACTGCATTAGTCGCGACGGTGGACTCGGTGGACGTTAAACGCGCGTTTAAAATAAAAAATTCGGCGCCCGATTCGATCGCGCGATCGATGATCTCGTTACATCGAAGGAGAAACGAACGATCGAGCTTCGATGGAATGGAAAGAAAAGAAAGATCAATTTTCGAAAGAATTGCTTTTTGGGAAATATTCAGAAGGCTACGATCGAGAGAAATATACTAAAACTAAGTGAAAATTACTACACGTTCTACTTATACCGAGGTTTGTAGAACGAAAGATCAGACTTGGAAAGATTTACGAGAGTAAACAGAAATTACACTGTCCGCGTTCTCGTTACTCGTGCTACACATGAAAGAACGGAGGAGCGGATTTAAACGTAATTACGTGTTCTATTAAACCGAACGCTTTAGTCAGCTTTCGCGAGAATGTGACCAGTAAACAGAAGTAACTCTGTGTAAGACACACTACGTATCGCTTATCGATACTATAATTGGAAGAAGGAAAGTTCAGACCTGCGTGTAATCACGACTGGTATTGGGTCCGATATTTTCGTCAGTCGTCTTGAAACCAGCAATCGCTACATTTGCCTAATCTGTCCTTTTTCTTAACGATTTTCAGAAAACGTGAAAATGGAGGAGAAAATTTCAACGCACTGATTTCTATCAGGAACGTTTTCTTGGCGATATAAATAAATATCGCGATTCACTACGGCTAAAAGCGTTACTTGACCACGATGTACCCGAATGAGACCGAACTGAAAGCGTTTCTGAGTAACGCGAAAAAACGAACGGGCCGCCTCGAAGGTACCTTTAAGTGGTGGTTACGCGTTCGAATTCATTACGAGAGTCGATTATTTATTAGCCTGGATCGCAGGGTGGAAAAGGCAACAGATTAATGCAAACGACGGAGCGAGTTTTATCAATTTTCTTGAATTAGGGGGGACCACGAAATAACGTGCTCTTTAAACGGTAATAACATACAAAGAAGGGAGCCAGAGATGGGTAAAAATATTCCCATAAAAGACAACGAACAAAACCTACGTACAACGTATTCCCGTTCATTCGACGGTTACGTTCTTATTTATTTGTCGAGACAAAAATTTTCTTTTCAATTTTAACAAACTTTATTACACACAGTGCAAACCGAGCTTGAACAACCAGTAAACGATCGGTATACTTAAAACCGGCTTCTGCGTAATAAAATTACATATTATTTGCATCGCGTAACTATATTTCCCGTTTAGTTAACAACTTTATTCACGGTATTAAAGAAAATTAACAAAAATAGAATACAAGTGGAAGAATATTGCATTCTGTGAGAACAAAGTAGAAGAACGAGGTTAATCAAAGGGCAAATATATCGATAAGTTGTATAGTATAAAATAAATAAAAGTAACAGAGTTTGCGTAATTATTGGGTTGTTCGGAAAGTCATTTCGTTTTTTTAATGAAAAAAAAAAATTTTTTTTAAAGTGCACAAACATTTTATTAAATTATATACTCTCCATTTTGGAAAACGAAATGACTTTCCAAACAACCCAATAGAAACTCTCGGTGTGTGTCGAGTCTGTCGTTTTCGACAGTCTACGATTCGTTACGAGGGTAAAGTACGTACCTAATGTACGAATCTATTTTCTGCAAGAGCTTTCGAACAATCCAACCCGTCGAGCAAACCGAAACATCGATATCTATAGTCGTACGTAAACACGAAGTGGAGACTTGCGCCCACGATATCAGCGAGCTAATCTCGAACGACCGAAAATGGCCCGAAAGCACTTGCACCGCGCGACGAACTGCTCGTGAATCAGCGAGAGATCACTAATAATTTTCCCGGCTCCCTAATTTGCTCCCTTAATGACCAGACATGATATGCAAATGGCAAGCGAACCATTCGGGCGTTACAATTCCCCGAAGGACACGGTCGACCGATCAGGTGTACAGTTTCGGCCGGTTCAACGGGCGCATCTACGCGGTGACAAAAATGTACCGAGTGTCGCGTGTTCAACGAATTACGTAAAGATGATCGCGTAAGAGTAACATCGATCTTTTCGGGAAAATTCATCCGAAATAAGAAAAGAAATATACGGTCGGAAATAGAAATTTTAATTAGTCGTGAACAAGCAATCCGTTTGTCGATCTTAACGATCGTAGCGTTTTCGATCCTCGTTTCGATTCTCGTTTCGAAGCCTCTTCGTTGATCTGAACTAAGATTATACGAGAAAGAAATACATTGTTCAACGATCCGAGCTAAAATTATACAAAGAAAGAAATACAAGTAATCTCAGCTTACATCGTCTTTTGCGCAAATTTAGCTTATATTGTTCAATGTATTTTTCTTTTTGTATAACTTTGGTTCGGATCACCGAAGAGGTCCTCAAATAAGGGTTGAAAATGTTACGATGGCAATGTTCAAGGAACAAACTGGGATTGCTTGTTATTATATAGTTAGAAAGTCTATGAAAAATATTATTACGCATATACTCAGTAAGAAGTCCAACCACCTCCGTCATTAATTGTAGCTTGGCATCGTTTCGATATATCCGAGGTCATTGTATTGATATATACAAAGTCGTCGTAAAGAAGAGACCTATGATTTAGTTGAAATAAAAAGGTACCAATAGCTTCCATAACTCCAAAGGAAATGTCCACGAAACAAGACTTTTTATCGCGTCGTGTTTGACACTCAAAACCACTTAATTTTTGTTCGTAAAAGTTTGTCTTAGGATCGACCCAACGTATTGGGTTGTTCGGAAAGTCATTTCGTTTTTCAAAATGGAGAATATATAATTTAATAAAATGTTTGTACACTCTAAAAAAATCGTGTTTCATTTTCACCAAAAAAAAAAACGAAATGACTTTCCGAACAACCCAATAAACATCGTGAGGTGAGTTGTTTCTAAAGGACCACTCTGTATAACTCGTGGCAAGCAATCGCATACAAATCGATTCAACTTATTAAATCGGCTATAAAATCGACCGTGGTGCATGTTAACGACCTGATAATGGAGACAACAACGAAAATCGAGGAATAGTTACGAAATTGATAGAGAAAAAAAGGACCGGTCACGGGAAGCGAGTCGTCCTTGAATGTTTAAAAAGGAAGCAACGATCGTTGAGAGAATGAAGTCTTTTTCGCCCAGTCACGAATCGGTTCTACGAGTTAGAAACGCGAATAATTGCCAGGTTGGAGAAAGAGAAAACGTGTGGTCAGCCAACCGTTGAAACCGAGGTCATCGTCAGCTTTCGACCAACGCTTTGGATCTAATTATCAATGATGCTTGAGACAGTGGCAATAGTTCATTGATAACCCCACCGAAGTGTTAACTTCGATTACACTTGCGCGTAACACACACTGTCGTTTCAAAAGAACTTTCAAAAACGTCGAATAAACCATGTGATAATTATATACGATAATACTTTCGGTTGGCTTTGCTAGGCCATTGAACCATTAATGTGTAAACTCATCTTTACTTTTATATATTATTTCTTTAATCGATGCTTCATATTCTATGTATATTTCTTTACACCATTCTGAGGAATATGTCCCTTTCATTTCCTTCTGTCTTCGTTCTTTACCACTCTATTTCATATTCTATACAACTTCGGTGCAGTAAAGACGTATAATTAATATTAATTACACTAATATTACGCTTCACCCTTACCAACGAACAAATGAAGCGCACACCCTTAACCCGCGGTACCATCTTGTAAATAACTGTTATTATCTCCCTTTCCAACTCTATTTACATTTTCAAGCGTGTCATAAATAGATTGCTCCAAATGAGAATTCTGTACTTAATCAATTTCTCATCATTTCTACGTACCTGGTATTTGTTACCATCCACATTTGTTCTTCTATTTTATTTCCACAATCGTTACAGTAATTCTAGTTTTCAAGTGGTTAATTTTTACACCGGATTCAAGTAACCAAACCCCCCACTGCTCACATTTACACGGTGCAAGAATCGAGATCACAATCGTTACGTACCCCGGTTTCAAGGAAGACGGTCTCGCTTCTAAAGATCGCTCTAAAGCGGGCGTAATTGCATCATTAAACCGTCCCCGTTCGCGATAGTAGGTAAACAAATTCTTAATCGATAAATTAAGACGCGAGAACGACGTTTACACGGAAACGGTTTTTTCCAGTATATCTCACCGTACCCGATCGCGTCGATTCCGCGTATGCACGAGCTTCCCTCGAGGTGAACGATCGCCATAACTTTTAATTAGGCGGCCAGCCCTCGGAGCTTGATAAGAAACTCCCGTGAGTACGCATCGTGCAAAAAAGAACTAGTGGAGGAACGTGAACCTCGTTAAAATTCAACCGCGGAGAGGTTGGTTCGCGCGTTGCAACGCGCCGCGATGAATTTCGAGCCCGAAAGTGTGCCTTGTTGTTTTCAAAGCCGAAGACACGGGACGTTCGTCGACGAATTGTGCAAATAAAAGGGAATCTGGGTCATCGAGGAACTCGAAGCTGGTGACGGTGCCGTATGAATGCGATCATTCCCATTTCACGCGCCGAACAAGGAAAGGGCTTATGTAAATTGTTTTGCCAAATTTTCGCCTCGCTGTACACCGGACGGATGTCCATCTCTGAAAGATTCAACGAGTTAACGGTTCCTCCGAGAGTGTTTGGAGAAACGGAGCGAGATTTACCAAACAAGTATGCGCAAACATACATAAACTCGCAGCGCGCGTGATATTCTGCTCGGATTGAACCGATGACCAACAGGATGAAATTGCGCGTAGCGCTTTCAATGACTCGATATGGGAAGTTTCACATGATTCATGGTTAAACGAAACGGAATTGTTTTCTTCCGATGTACAGAGTGTTTCGCTTGTTTCGATTATCGTTCGACGATACATTTGTAGAGGTTGAGACGGGTTAACTCGTCGTGAAGATTCAATAATTACGGCTGTACAAACAAATTTACTGTACAGTAACATCCTCAATTCTGTCCTGGTATTTGTTTCGTGTGTATGTATTTATTAAATGTTTCTCTTCGATGTTCTTTTTCATACAGGAGCACGTATAGATCCGTTTAATGTTAATTTCGTCGAGTAAAATAATTGTAAGATTTCTAACGTAGAGTGGATAACCACCAAATGTATTCGAGGGAGAAAGAAAATCAACCCTGATAAAAATTCCTAGTCGTATTGAATCGAACGTTTTCAATCAACCTTCGAGAGACTATGATTGAGGAAAAATTACTCGACACTGTCCGCATTCCTTTCATCGACGATATTACATTATTTTTAACCCTAAATTGATCTTTCTTTCCCCCTGGAATATACTGTACTTACCAAGGATTTGCTATCTTAACTTGATTGTTGAGTAATCAAGGATTTCAAACTTTACGTATTTATGTTTCTCTTCTTCCGATTATTTTTGCCACGTCCAACTATAAACAGAAAAAGAACATCTTTCGAAGAAATATGATTACAAAACCTTCCCAAAGACATCCTTCCCCGACATTCCAAAATCGTTGAAGTTTTTTTTCATCGAAATATTTGTCTCGTTGCGATACCATAGTCGAAAATATCTGTGCTCGATACGACGACCTTTGCACGCCCCGGAACAAGAAGAATTACGTTCCTTTCGGAGTCCACGTGTTCTAGACGTTGAATATTTATTTACAAAATCGTTCGAAATTATTTTCGGCGATAGGAACACCCTGTAATCGCAGAAGCTACGGAATTAACAAACAATGACCGCGTCTTCCCCACCGAGGTGCCGCGTACAACGCAGCCTGTCAATTATCCCGTCAATTAGAAGATTTATTAGTGTAATTCCCCTCTTGCGCGTAGAATCGAACGGTATCTGCGCGGGAAATCTAAATGAAGATTCGTGTCCAGTAACGGGCCCTGACGAAACGGGGAAAAAAGGAACGTATTTGCACAAGGACACGCGTTCACAATCGCGTGTACAAGTGTTCGCGATCGTAGGCAAAAGTGTCACCGCCCGGTTCCTCGGCCCGTGGAGTTGTTTTATTCATTTATTCCGCGCACACCGGGGCATCCTTCTTGAAAGATTCATTCAACATTCCCAGCATTCCCGATTCTCGCGCGCCGGAATCGAAGCCGCGACCCGCGATTCATCCCCGATCGATACGCGCCAACTCGATACCATATCGTCCTCGTTTTCTTATTATAATTTACATCGTGACCGATTACAATGTACGTTGAATAAATCGCCCAACCGATCCGGTACTTCCTACACCGTGGAACGTAAACACGTTTCCGGAGTGGATTCTCCGAATCATTTTTTATTTAACCCTGACGAGACTCGCGAACGCAGAATGGACTCGTTTTGGAATAAAATTCAAGATAACCGACCTCGACGTTTCACAGTTTCGAAATTTGAATTCCGCTCGAGGAATTGTTCGTTTGTTTTCGGTAAAAAGAATCGAATTTTTGTTTAACTTTTCATTTCGAAAAGTTGAACGAAATTTGAAATATGGAACGAAATTTTAACGAAATTTGCAATATAGACAAGGTCACAGAAGTTTGAGACTTGAGAAAATTCGGTGCTCCGGCTATTTCTTGGGATAAATCTTCTATCGTACTTTCAATCGTCGATAACTCAAAAAGCATCCGATACGTTGAAGAATCCATTTTTGTCACGTTCTACACTATCCTTTTGTTATTTCTATCTTTTTTTTGTACAAATAATTGTGGTCCAGAGTATACAGACACCTCTATAGATTTACAATTATAGACTTTCGTGTTTCTCATTAACCAAATGAATAATATTAAACCACGAAACAATTCAAATCTACAGCTTACGTATATACACGTTTCAGCCCATCACTTTTCTAACATTCATCGTTTCGTACAAACATTTTTAAATCTCAATCAACGTTAAAGATCGGTAAGTGTATTGACAAAATTACGGATTTACTTCGACCGTTTTAAAAACGACCATCCCCCTTAATCGGTTTCACCTATTTCTTTTTCCCGTGATTAATTCTTACACCGGACCCTGTTCTCTGATTTTCGAGTCTCGTACGTAAGAAAAATCGGACGTCGTCGTTCCCGGCGATAAAGATAATAAATTAGCGGTAACAGCGGGCTGCATTGTTATCAGAAAGCTCCTGTCGTAACGGAGCGAACGAATGAAAATGTCGTGGCGATAAATTTGGTATCGTATCGGTGTAATTCCACGAGTTGACAGGAGGAGACCGTTCGTACGCAAAAGTTTTATCGGTAACCTCGTTGTTTCTTTTATCCTCGTCCTCCTACCGACTTCTTTTCTCTCGCCTTTTCTTTTTGTTCCCGCCGGTGCCTATTCCGACCAAGATTATTAACCAGGCCAACGAGCGTTTAAATAACGTTAAACGCGACAGAAATCTCAGCGACACGGTAGATCCCTGACATCTCAAGGATCGAAAACGACCAGTTAACCAATAACCAATTTCATCGGAGAGAAAATTAAGATTGTACGGTGCATAAAAACGTTCGTACCCCTTTTTTCGATTAACGAAGTCGCTGACAATTATTCGAGATCGTCGAAATCGTATGGTACTCGGCATCGAAACCGTTAACCGATCCGTCCTTTCTCGTCTTCATCGACAGAACCTGTCATTTGTTTCGTTGTTAAGTGTCCGTTAACATTATCTGTTTCGATCCGTCGCGCGCCAAGGCCAATTGAATCACTGCGTAGCGCGAGTATCATTAACGGTCTATAAAATTCCAGCGATCGTACACCTTACGTACGTCATCTTGGTCTTCGGGTGGATTCAAACACGGTGACGTGTACCACCGACTCGCCAAATGCAACGAATCCGAATCGAAAAACTAGCGATAACATTGCACGTAATCGTAGCGAGCTATTTATCAGTTCTCGTAAACGTTTTCGATCAACCGTTCGCTATTATCTTCGAAACAGAGTAATCTGTATTAAACAGAGAAATATATTGTACACGGTGTGCGACTACGGAATCAAAAATTGTCTGCTTTTCGATAAATCGAAATACAAAATGAAAAACATAACGTATCGTCGATCTATCGAAGACACGACTCGGTTTCCAATTTCTGAAGATGATTCTTTATGATCATACTTAATGCCGCAGACGGTGCAAAACGTAGTGCTTACATTTTTAACTCTAATTTATGTATGCAAAGATTGGTATTTTTTACTCGTGTACTGTTTTTCAACAGTGAAAATCGAACTTGAAACGGGCTAGTCTATCGTCGTTTATTTAAAACAACGCACATAAGGATGGCGGAAGGAAACCTGTACCTGAAGTAGATCCGTACTGTATATGCGTGGGCGTGAAATGTGCATTGTGTTATGTAAAAGGTTATCCTTGACCCAGAAGGGAACTGGGTTTCGTGACCGAAATTATTGATCGACGATAGAAGGCTCGTTGGTATTTCACGGATGTTATCGAGATTAATCGATATGACGTATTCCTGGCCGGTATTTTGCATACTCTACGTATCTCGAATTCCATGCGTAGCTCTCTGTACCTTCCGGTTTTTATCTTTCTTTAAGCGCGTGTCGCCCAATGATAGGGTACGCTGTCGTAATGAGTGGCTGTCGAAAAGCTTTCTCGTTGAAAAATATTGACAACATAAACATCGCCCATTGCGATACATCTGATTAATATAACGGACGGCAGGGATACGTTCTGAGGTGCGGAGTCATCATTGAAAAGAAACGATCGCTTGGTGGCAAATGATGCACCACTTATGGTTTCGTTCCTTTCGATCCCTTAATTTATATCTTACAAAAGGACTCGCCCATATATTTTGCCCCAAGTATAAATCTATCGTTACTATTTTCTACGTGCATTTTACATCGACCATAAATCTACTCTTTGTATTTTCTATTTTACGTTACAAATTGCTCGTCACTTTTATCAACTTTCTGCATCGCTAATCTTCTGTATCTTACATTTTTCAAATACACTCTAATGTATACGCTAATCAGAAATGAATAAAATTTGAGTCGAATAATAGACGAATAAAACCAATGTGTAACGATTTATTTATGATATTTATTCGATCGAATTAAAATTTGATTCATTCGTTGTGAAATATTTCGAGGACCTTCGATTATATAATAAACTTAAGAAGAGCGTGGACCTTATCGTTTTCTACGTTATCTGTTAGCGCGTGTCCCATTTATCGCGGTTCGCACTATATTTAGGACAAATTGATAAATTGATATAAATTTAGATAGATCGAGATAAGGTGATGCGTGAAATTAGAGCAAGGTATGCTTTGCATATTGGTGTTAGTTCCTTAGTTAGTAAATACGAACGAGAGGTACGAAATAACGTAATTCGTTGGAAAAAGATTTACCGCGAACTTTTTTTATCAGCAAGTATCTCTTATCAATTACGTTACAATCGTTCGAAAATATTTGTGTTTGGTATAGTTTTCATCGTAAGAATCTCGCAGATTCTATTAAAACAGTCTTATAACGATAAAGTAAAGCGTACGAAAATGTTACTTCTCCAATTTGAGATCTCGTTGATAATCACTTTCAACGTTATCTTCTGACTTGGGTCCTATTTATCGCGAAGGTAAAGCATTATTCTTTAATTATCTGCAAGTGAAAGAATTCGACGTGACCTATATTAATTCGAGTCAGGCCAACTTGATCTCTTCGACGCAAAGGGGGAATTATTTTTTGTTTTTCGAGGAACGAACCGCCGATGTTCTCGATGCGGAAGATCGTTGATTGTTTTAATTTTTCATGTTGTCAAAATTCAACGTGTCACGGAGCGTTGCTTCCGAATGAAAACACACGTGTCGTGCAAACGAGGGCTTGTCCAATGTTGCAGTACTCCTCGCTAACAGTATTTTTATTTCTCGAACAAAGTGCAACGGGACTTTCTTAAACTCGCAGCTCGATACGAGAATATCTGTGATATCAAACGCGGAGGCGTATTCAGATTCGAAAACGAGCGACCGAAGCGTGAGAAACGGTCGCCATTGGTCAGCGAAATAACCACGCACATTTTTGACTTTCGTGTGTCGAAAATTCCTTATATAGTGACACTCGAAAAATTCGACGACTAAAAGAACACGACGTTATACTTGTCGACTCCCACGGAGTTCACTAAGCAGATTATTTAGCGAATCGAACTTCGTTCGCAACTAAAAAATATTTATCAATAACAGAGAAACGTGAAGCAATTAGAAAAATTCAATATGGCTGGTGTACATACTACCTAGCTATACACTGGTATTTTCATCTGAAAAAAGTATTAGTTGCTGATAATTACTGTAATTTTTTTTCATAATTTCTCTGTTTGTAGGTTTATGTTACTTGTGTATTGAGAAATCAACGAGAAAGTTTCCAAGTTACCGAGCAACGACGTGATTATAATTTACTTGATTTTACCAAAGGAAAGTAAAGATGACATGTTACTTCGAAAAAATAATGCCAGTGTATAGTTAATTGATAAATTGGTACGCGATAAGTGATAGAAGCGTTTCAAATTATTCGAATATGTCGTTCGTGTGGTATAATGTTTTTAAATGTTCGAAATCTCAGAGTATTCCAAAGTATGTCGCTCCTAGACCAGCGATTTGGTCGAAATGTAAAATTGTTCGTAAAATTCGATTCGATCTGTTCGAGCCTCGAGCTTCGAGATGGAAGAACACGTATTTAAATGAGAGCATGATAAAACCAATGAAAATTGAGACGATTTCCTCGTTGTGTAACGCCCACAAGACCGAATGCAATCATCCTGCAAGAAGACTGCAAAGGGACGTTGCACAGGAAACCCCCTGTTCGAGGAAACCGTCCTGCAACATTTCCATAATTCTTTCACTGCGTGTGGGCCTATGGTGTGTTGTGTTGCGTATGGTACGACTCGACTCTTTCCCAGAGAAAGTTAACGGATATTTTCCAACTATTCTCAAGCCCTTGGAAATATAGATAAATTTCAAATGCCAGAACGACGATCTCAAAAATGACACGATTGATTTCAAACGACAATTTTTACACCGGATCCAAGTAACCTAGTAAAGAAGTTTCAAGCTCGAATAATAGTAACGTTCTACATCAATTTATGGTACAGAAAATAAAATTGAAAACGTTGTAAATTATAATAACATCGTACAGTAATTCCTGGATTTTTACACCGAATTCAAGCAACGATATTTCAAAATTGATTAACGACAAAGTTCTAATAAATTACGGTGTAGAGAAAATAAATCGAAAGACGTTGTAAATTATAGCGACAAGTCGCAGTAATTCTCGCCTTCGAGTAAAATTTTTTATATCCGAGTAATGTAACCGTGTCGACTTCTTTTTGAATTCTATTTACATCTTCAAGTATTTGGTATAATTAAACCGTATTGAAAAGTTATAAATTTTAGTTTTAAACTTTTTATGAATGATTTTTATTTCTCCCTTGTATCTAAAGGTGTTCAAACGAGTGAAGTGTAAGATGCATAAATATTCATGACGACCATGCCGGAGAACGTACGTTATCGCGAATATCGTGATGCGAATCGAACGAGTTTCCAGGATGAAACGAAGAACAGGATTACACTGATGCAACAGGGAATTAAAATTTTAACTCGAAATTCCATTACGAACTAATTTACGGTTTCGAGTGCCGACAAAGACCGAGACGCGATGCGAGACAATTTAAAGTGCTTCATTTAAAGTTCGAACACGATAATGTCTGCATATTCAAAAACATTGACATTAAAAGGACGATTAGAACCAGTTACCCAACTATCAAGATATCAAAACCATTAATTGTTCTCGTTGAATTTTAAAACGAAATTCAGAATATCAACGAAGGTATATCTTCTACATTTTATATATATACATTAAAAATGTTTAGTGAAAATTAGCAGTAATATTGTTCAAAGTTGTTTTATTGTATAAATTATTTCAAGTTAAGACGTATTTTAGTTCGATAAATTACGACCATAGAATTATATATAAAATTGAGAATTTTTCTAAAACTACAAAACGTAGATATATCACAGAAATAATAATATAATATGTATTATTTGGGAGGAAAAAGCGGAATGTTTGTTACTATGAGCATCGATAAAATTTTCTACACGTCGAGTAGTATTCACGCGTGTAACCATGGACTGGGAACGCGTTGACGAAACGAAGGAAAAGACAACTAATGGGGCATTCAAGTGTTTTGCGCTATGTATTTTCTTTACAGAAGCTAACGGTTAGTTTGAATGCAAAAGGTATGGGCGAAGATTCTTCAACGAGAATGAAAATACCGCGAAACACGTTTTACAACTCATCGTTGTGCTTCTTCTGCACATAATCGTTTCGCTTCTGATTTTTCATTCTTTGACACTTTGATTTTTTGGTGCACAAGCACAATGAATTATTTCCAATATTTCTAATAAATGAACTTTACATTTGATACAAAAAACTCTGCGTTTGCCTTGCAATGTACACATTTATAACAATGAGAATAGTTCTCCCGATATATTTAAACAAAATCTAATCGACATACGCTTCCTTATAGCTGGTTTCTTTTTAAGTTTCCTTAGAATTTGTAACCGAACCTCGAAGCATGAGTGTTCTATCGGGATTCTTAGTATTTTACCATTAATTAACACTTTCGCTCCATTTTAGCGAACGAGGAGGAAACAAACATTTCTTTAAGGAAAGTGAGGTCATATTTACTTTGTTATTACCACATTGTATTAAATTTTGGCACTCGCTTTAAGGTAAAGAAAAAACAATAATATGCATACGATAATTATACGAAAACATACACGACAATACACATTTAACGTAAGAATTCTACTCTTGACAAAATTGTTCGTTAAACTCCGACAATAAAAATAACCCAAGAGTAAACATTCTTCCACTTGGTGGAAACTGGAGACAAGGATTCTAGATAATTCGACCACGATGAGAGGACTGGTTATTCCAAGTAAAAATCCCCTATAGTGGTAGATACTAGTAAGCAGATATTCCTACAGTTCGCGAGCCTGATCGCCTATCGTGTCACATAAATCCACCAGCTAAAGAACTGACATATTCCACCGATACTAAGCTCCGATCGAAAAGATATACCCCCATTAATCCGGTGAAAAGGTTTACCAACTCATCTTACCTGTATCATGTGATGACGCGAATATTCCATCTCTACTGCAAATTAATCTACTACGATAGGACCACGTTGAGATACCCTCACAGAGGGTATCTTAGTACTTGATACTGATACCAGATACTTTGGTACTATGGTGTATTGAAAGACCACAGTGAACAAGAATTTGATTTGTAGTAAACTGACTCAAACCTACCTGTCTAAAGAATGGTTGTATCGGTTCGAAGGCTAGAGTGTAACTGACCTCTTAATTCTGTGTACGAAATATAGGAAAGTCCTTGATAAGAAATCGTTGATGGTAGGTCAGTTGTCAGGTGTACATAATTGGAAAATTCGAGCCTATTCGATGTTTTGAATGCTCAACAAGTGTTTGTTTATGATATCGACCTACGTCGAAATCCGAGACTCGTGCGTCGTGTTTGACCGCAATGTTACAATATATTTTGATAGTTTCCCTAACTACTTTGAACATACGTCGCAACAGAGAACTACATTTCCAAGGCAACAAGGCGTTTATAATTTCACAGAATACACCACTCTTTAAAATGAAAGTGTATCCTTTTCTTTTGCATAAATCAAACCCTCGCGTTTTCCTGTGTAAACAAGTACAAGAGTATAATTTGTGAAATATTTTAAATAATGATGCTCAAATGCTTCTTCCTAGGACTCTGAACGCATTGTATTTCAATACGTAGCAATTTTTAAAAATTCTAATCGAAAAAGAAATATTGAAATAATATATATTCTATTGGATTCACATCGAGAGTATCGTTTCGCATACTAGATACTCGTCTCGAGAAACCCTGTTCTCTTCGTTGGCGAAATGAATTTCAAAGAATTTTATCCAACTACTCGAAAAGACGTATGTACGTAAATCATCACAACATCTCCTTCCTTGCGTATCAACTTTCAAAAATATCACCGACACGTGCTCCTAGGATATATTTTAATTCCCCCCGAGAGAATTGGTTGTAAAACATTCTAAATCGACGAAAAGAAATAAAGAAAAAAATTTGTCAAGTACTGTCAAGTTTCGTGTAAAGCGACGACTTCATCGCTCGCTTATCAGCCTATCGGAACTCCTGTTCACCGCGTCCTAGATCTTGTTTACGCGCGAAAATCGTATCTTCGTACACGTGTACGCACAATCTTGGACATCGACATTTTTTATCGCTTCATTATTCTTACCAGAAGCGAGTGGACCGAACGGAAATTCACCGTCCTAGTGATCGGCCGTTGTATACAAGCGTTTTTGTACCGTCACTCGGTAAATCTTTCGAAAAGGTCGGCAGGCGAAAATGTTAACGGTAAAAAAGCCTGATGTATACCGTGCTCGACTCTTCCGCGGCAATAAAAAAAAAAAAAAAAAAAAACACAAGTGCGTAAATCCACCGGAGTTGTATACGAACTGATACGAACTGTTATCAACGAGGAAATCTTGTTCGCGGGAATTCCTCCGGCATATTTAAGCTTCCTAACGTCTCGCATTACGTTCATTATGTTAATAACGCGGGATCATGTTAATCTCGATTAATTTATGCTGATCAAGATGAACAAGAGGACGCGTAATGTTTCTACTTTCTGTGGCGAAGGATGGAGCAAGGTTCCCTGCGTTTCTAACGAGCTTTGCTCGATTGTCCGATAATGTTTACGAAAGAGATTGCTCGACGAATTGCACCGAGTTGCATCGAGTTGCATCGAGTTGCACCGTCTCTCGACGATACGTTATCGTCGAGTTGCACTGCGCGAATGCGACGATTGGTATCCACTTTGCCACAGATAAATTCATTTTACTTCGTTTTACTTCGTTTCATATCGTTTTACTCCATTTTACTTCGTTTTACTTCGTTTCATATCGTTTTACTCCATTTTACTTCGTTTCACATCATTTTACTCCATTTTACTTCGTTTCACATCGTTTTACTCCATTTTACTTCGTTTCACATCGTTTTACTCCATTTTACTTCGTTTCACATCGTTTTACTCCATTTTACTTCGTTTCACATCGTTTTACTCCATTTTACTTCGTTTCACATCGTTTTACTCCATTTTACTTCGTTTCACATCGTTTTACTTGATTTTACTTCGTTTCACATCGTTTTACTCCATTTTACTTCGTTTCACATCGTTTTACTCCATTTTACTTCGTTTCACATCGTTTTACTCCATTTTACAACAGATCGATTTCTCTTCTAGTCGTTGGAATTACATCTCTGCTGGACAACGAGACTTTTCCGAGCCATGCTCATCAAGATAGCGTCCTAGACAGTGGGTCTTTCCCGAGTCATAAACGTCAAGATGGTCCCTTGGATATCGGTGACCATAATTACGGTCGGCAAATTAGGGCGGTTGTTAAGAACGATAATCATCTTCATCCACCTAGTTCGGACGAGAGTTAGACATTATTCGACTAAACTTTTATCCAGACTATTGTCCGAATGAAACACTTTTGGGGCTGGTAATTTATCCGGTTAATCATTGCACGTTATTTACAGGGGTTCGTCGATGACATAATGTTTTACCCGGACAAAACTTTTATTCCAGTAGTGTTCTCTCTAGACGAATCTTTTGTTGTAATAATGTCCTGGTCCAAATTTTTATTCCGGTAGTGTTCTCTTTAGACGAATCTTTTGTTGTAATAACGTTCCGGATCAAATTTTTATTCCAATGAAGATTTAGTCGCGTGTAAGTTTATTCGTCACTCGCGAATAAAATGTTATCCGTTGTTGAATGTGTAATTTTTTGGTACACTTGTGATTTTTATGTAGCACGATACTTGTCTTTTGGAATATTTTTTGCACCGTATGTAATTTTTATACGATTATTGTGATACTTATTGTCTGGTACTCGAACGAGGGTTTGCATTTACCGTGGCAAGAACATTCATTGTATTTCCTTCATTTTCACAGCTTTCTTATCTTCTCGCTCAACATCACCAGTTTCGTAAACAGCATAAATTAAGAACATTGTTTAATGAATGCAGAGATCTCTCAGAACAATATATTTAGCCAAGTACTATTAATGAACGTGTGCCAACATGCTGAGCAAAGTTCTGTCGGACAATAGTACGCTAAATCTACTTACTAACACTGTATCATCAGTAAATAGTTTGCACTATACAAATGTTATCATACAGCGTTTCAGTAGCTCCAAATGAAATTAAAAGATGTTTACAGTACTAAAAAACAAAGAAACTTGATACGATACAAATTTTACTAAAAAATTATACAATATCATAATTTACTTTAGATTATATTATATAAAGCGTCAACCTTTATATTTCTTTAACTACTGTACTTTTGGTTAAATATATTGTAATATTTGTGAGCACAAAAAGGTTCCTCGTTCCTGTACCAAAGAATGGAAGAGACAATAGAAAACGTGTAATTAATGTTGTTTATAATACGTAACACAAAACGGTACTTAGTCGTTGAATGCATCGTTTAAAGTATATCATGATAATTCTAACGTGTAACTGAGAACCACATAAAGTAGATAAGATCACTTGTTACAATCGGGGAAATAATAGTCAGCCTTGTGCAAACACTTACTGCATATGCAACATGTTGCATTAATTTTATTATCAAAATTTGAAGGACAGAATTTACATAGCGTTTATTTATTTCTACTATTGTTACCGGATGAAATTAAAGATACATTTTCTATCTTTCTATTTCAAATATTCGATACAAAAATACTAGATTTTTGTTGCGTGATATATTTCTTTATCTAAAATATATGAAATTACTAGATATGTACCCCCTACAAATCTTCTATATAGTTCTTCTATAAACATTTTTCTCTTCTGTAACATGTTACTCCATAATTTCCATTACATTTATTTTTCTTCCATATCGACGAAACGATTTTAACATTCAACAGTTACATTTTTGTATTTTAATCAAAATTGTACTGCTTGCATTATTATTTCGATCAATATTGCCTGTACAGTCATAGCTCGATTAATCTAGGAATTTGTAATCATTGTTGTCACTTGTTCAGAAACTTCCTCATCTTTCAGCTATCCTTGTTATAGATAGGAAAAAAATATCAATCTCGTTGCTTGGTTCGAAAGAACAAATATCACAGCGTGAATAAATTCTTCTCAAGATTGTATTTCTCTCAAGACCATCGAAGTATTCTTAAACGAAGCTACATATTTTTAACATCGTGACACGATAAGCTGAAGTCAAATAAAACCCAACGACCACATAATACATAAAATGTTATTAGTAAAACGATACAATAGTATTACGACCTTTACGTGACCTTGAATACTAAAATTCAAGAGAGTAATATAAGACAAAGGGTAATATAAAAAATGTAAAGTCACGAAATATGAAGAGAAATGTTACGAAAAGATATCTCGAAAAGTTTAAATTTCATTTCGGATCGTGTGGACCCGAGAGAAAGAGTAAAAGAAACGCACTGTGCAGTCGGACTACCGCAAACGGTTGCAAGCTTTACCAAAGAAACGCAGCGTTAACGGTACAAGGGGATAATACAGCAAGGTAATAAACAAATGCACGGCAGTGTGCAAATTAACCGAAGACACGTTCCCTCATACCGATTCCCCCGGTATCATAACGTTACTTCGGGATTCCTGTTTCAAAAGATAGTCCCCTTGAACCCTGTATCGGTCGACAGGAGTTCTCTGACACGATAAAAGTGCATCGTGCACTTTCCTGGGAACAGAATCTGAGCGCGTGTATATAGTACATTCTATACCGTAGACACTTCGATTCCTTCTACCCTAAGCAAAGCGATAGAATATTCCATAGAAAAACATCCTTTTACCGAATGTAGCACACGTTAGCATCCGATCAATATTTAATGGAAACTGAACTGCTCCTAACCTTCCTGGAGTGTTTTCACCAAGTATTCATTTTATTGCCCTCTATCAAACCGAGATCAAATATCTTATATCATATCTATATATATAATTGTGAAATAAATATTGTTTAGTTTCTAAGTGTTTCGACCACTAGAGACGGTGCCTTGAAACTCCAAAGGGTTGCGAAATAAAACTTGTAATATAGAAGAGAAGGATCGAGCTTTCGGAATAATTTTTGCAACGTGAAAATTATAAAGAAATTCTTACTTTTTAAAATTTCACGTTGAAACACGTGAAAATTGCGATCGTTATAGATACCTATGAAGGAATGTGATAAAAAACTTCATAGTGTGCAATAGAAAGTAGACTCTGATAGTTATAAATCTTCTACTGAGGTTTTTATTGTCGCATGACATACTTCAGCTCTTTTATAATATATTATGTCTCTGTAAGATTCTCTTACTTTAGTTAAGCGTTGTTGAGACGCAATCTGAAAGGAATTACCTATTGCAAAGAATTTATTGACTGTACACGGTGTTCTTAAGTAGATTTAGCATTCTATTGCCCGACAGAAAGACGATCGGTATATCAACATATACACATGCGCTACTACTACGAGACAAAACATATAGTTCTTTCGAGAAATCTTTGCACTTATTAAAAAATATTTAATTTACATCTCTTGTCTCTAACCTGCGTACTCAACGACCAAGTACAATTTTGTTTTACGTGTAATAAACGTATAAGTGGGACCTTCGAATATCGTTTACTCCGAAATCAGTGAATTCGTTATTAAATTACTGTCAACAAAGTACAAAGTCCTAAAATTTGAAATTGTCGATCTCGGACAATCGAGCGTAAAATCGAATCGTGTCTGGTAAAAATATTTATTAACGTAAGAACGTGGGTTCCAACTTGAGAACCTCATCCTGTTTCGTGGACTTCCCTCAATTTCAGACAGCCCTGACGTGGATACCAGACCTCAGGACCAATAAGGAAATTCTCAAGATCTCGTACTCACGGTGTCTCAATCTCGCGACAGATTTTATGTTCAAGTTACAGTTAACCGTTGGATTCGGCCTCCTCCGCCTCCACGGGTACCTTCGGTCAGTTTTTTTTTCGCGTTGATTTTCAAACCAGAAGAGACTTGCCCAACCGGGTCACAAATCACTTTGACCCGAAAATAACCTTTCAGAATTGCTTCGAATTAGCTAACGAACGTTATCGCACGATCGATCCATATTGATCGAGGGAAATTCACTGCACACAATGGAATAGAATGTCAACGATTAATTATACAAATGAACGTCGAATGATCGGAATCTTGATCACGAGTAACCTTATGGAGAAGACCAATCATCGGAAGAGACGAGATAAGTTCTAATCTGCTTATAAATTTGTAATTTGAGAAAAAAATAGTAAGAAAAAATGTCCAAATTAAAAAGATATTCAAGAATGTTTCAAATACAAATTATACTATTTTTAGAGATCCGTAAATTGTTCGAATTTCAATTTTTGTAATCTAAACAAGAAGAATAAATGTCCAAATTTCTTTTCGAGTTCATCCTAACCCAAGAGGCAAGAATTATCGAGGTAAATAAAATATTTTATCAAGAGGGTGCACATAAAAGTGATTGTATACTATCTACGTTTCCATGTTTGATTCGATAATTCTAAAACAATTGTACCAAAAGTACGGTATTCGGTACACTAGAATGGACGTACGAACGTGGACAGGAGTATCGTAACGCAAACTAAAAATTTCCATTAATATTAATATCAATATCAAAATCAGGATTAGAAAGTTAAAATAAAAGTTCTACCGAAACTTTTGATTCCAACGCGAGAGATGAAATTATTGCTGATAAACAAACAAAATATTGGGTTGAAAAGTCATTTCCTTCTTTCGAAACACGATTTCTTTATAACGTACAAACATTTAATTAAATTACACACTCTCCATTTTGAAAAACGAAATGACTTTCCGAAGAAGCCGATACTTTGTCTCCGAGAGGCGTGAAAAAAAAAAGAGGGGAGGTGTCGTTCGCGGTAGCTCGTTCGCGTAGTTTATGCCATCTTGATCCGGATAGACGATCCGATAAACGTCGACTAATTACACGTAGTAGAGGAACCATAAACGTTACGAGCGTTGACAAAGTGTAGGGAAGATTCGTAGCGTGTAGATCGTCGATAAAGCGGCGCTGAAATCGTACGCGTTTACCGAATGTAAATTTGGAAAGAGGGACCTTGGCCCAGAGGAGTCGTCGTCTCGGGATCTCCCCACCGCGGCATCGGTGCGCGTAGTTCGATCTTTCGTTCTTGAACTTGATCTCGGATCGCGTCTCGCCGCTCCACGGGCCGAAAGTCAATAAATATGGTAGTTTACGTGGGCAGCTGGAATTTATTCACCGACGCGAAGGGGTCGTTAGCCAAAGCGAAACTGGCTCCGGGCGTCGTTCTCGTACAGAGAGACGGAGAAGGATCGAGGATCGACGACTTCGCTGCCTTGAAAAATAATCGGACATGCTGTAATGTCCACGCTAAATGCCGTTCCTTCGTCTTTCCGTAAGCGTCCTCGACTTCCTGGGATCGTTTTCTACCGGTGGTCGTCGCTCGGGTTCGCTCGAACCTTACGGGGGTCGCGCTGCCTCTGCGAGCGAAAATATTGGGTTCGTACGGAGAGTCGTTTCGTTTTTCAAAATGGAGAATGTATAATTGAATAAAATGTTTGTACGCTCTGGAAAAAATCGCGTTTCGTTTTCAACGGATGAAACGAAATGATTTTTCGAACAACACAATTGTTTTTCTTTGTTACGATTATCAGTGATTGTGTCTGTGTATAAATAATTTAGTAGAGTTCTGGGGTTGCGTTACCTCTGTGAATAAGAGGTCGAAAGATTTCTTTTACGAATACTATCGGAAGATTACTTGTACGAATATGATCGAAAAATTACTTGCAACGAATACGTTTGAAAGATCTTAAGGAAGAAGACTAGGAGGATTCGTTTAGTTTTGTACGGGAATTCTTCGTCTATATAATTAATCTTCCAATAAGTAAGTATATTTTTAGTATACAAAGAAAAAATCCATTTCGATTACACTCGAATTAACGTATAATATTTCACAAGCGTGTAATTGAGGATTTAAATCAATGATAAAAGAAACGTTTGATTTTATATCGAGTCATTTTGTAAGTCTTCGTGCATTTGACTATGCGAAATTTCCTCGATATGGACTTACGTAAGCGTTATTCTATCGATACAAGCCATACGATGTCCATTGCCACTTTACGCTTAATCTCCAACCGATCGTTGAAGCGAGTTTAAGCAAAATGGGTTATTGCGTTCGATTGAAAAGGTAACGTAAGAAGAATTCGTATCGTACGTACAACCCTTCGCTCCTATTAAATCGAATAATCGAAGAACTACTATACAACGATACTATTATACAACGATACTACTATACAACGAACTACCATACGATTCCAAAGAAGTTACCGCAAAGCTCGCGCACGAGAAATTTGACGAGAATCGCGCGAGAGGATCGAGCTCGAAATTCGTTAATTCGCAGGAATGTTGAACGTAAACGAAATCTCGGGACTCCCTACCTAGAACCTGGGAAGAAAGGTTCCCGAGATCCCCCATAAATATGCAAGAGTCTCGTGCGCGAGTATCTCGTAGATACGGTGTTTCGAAGGTGTTGGCCCGATCAACCCCTTGCGTTCGTTACGTTCGATCGGCGTTTCACGGTTTCGCGTGACAATTTCACGATTTCGCGTTACGATAGGGCGGTGAATCGTGGAACGGGTTACCGTAACACGAGGAAGTCGACGATGCTTCCTGAACCCGAGTGCACCGACATGCAAATGCGAGGACGCGAAAGAGGATCGTTAAAACCGGCGGCGAAATAAAGGGCCGTGGAGGATCACCTGGGAACGAACAACAGGTTTCTTTTTTACGAGACCGGGAACCAAGTCCAAGGTTCACGGACGCTGATCTTCGAGCTGATAAAAGCTTCGAGAGAGTTCCACTACTCTCCTCTCCTCTCGTTTCGGCGTCTGCACGCCAGGTTTTCGGTCATCTCCGGCTCCGAGGAGCACCGACACGCCTCTACGGCCACATATTTTTAACAAGCGCGCGATTCTGGTTCCGTTACGAATATTACCGTCGAAGAATTCCGTGGCACGCGAGGGAGACGCGAACGACCTTGCACTCGGGGAATCCCGGGAAAAATACACCGTGGAACAATTCGAACCGTTCGCTGATCGGCGAAAATGTTCACCGAACGCGACACGATGGCTACTCCGCGAGCATTCCTTTCGACTCTTTCGACGAGGATCGCGTGCCTCTTACAGGAAAAAGATTCTTCTAGCCTCTGAACGATGTTAAATTCATGCTCGCGTACTCCTCTCGTTGAATTCTTGCGGTTAAATGGAGAAAGGACGGTAAAGATACGCGCATCGAGTGACGTCGGTTTAACCAATCGGACGATCCTCGGTGTTCGTCGTATTTTTATACGGACAGGTGATAACGTTTCGTTGGTGAGTCACAAATTGGATTTTTATACGGATAAATATATGGACGAAGATTCTAGCGAACGAAACTTTGGATGGAAGAGATGCTGGAGCAATACTTTTAATCGTGCTTTAAACGATTTTAATATCGTTCGAACTCGTGAACAATTTTTGTTTGTTACGTTTTCGACTTAAGTGTCCTCCGATGTAATTAATACGAATTTAAATTGTTTTTAATAATAATTTAGAGTCTACGATCGAATTATTACGAAGAGTTTAAAAGTAGGGTTTATTTAAAGTTTGATCAAGAGTGGAATTCAAAATATGTTTAAAATGATACTTCTGTTTTCTGGAACAAAGGAAAAGACGTATTGTTATATTCTTAGTGACATCTTGGAATTGTTTTGAAGCTTTCACACGGGTCGAGAGTACAAATGTATATAAGATGGAAATTATTTGTTCCACGAGACGACCCCACGAAGATACAACGCAATGTAGTCTATAACTATTTAGATAAAAGTATTTCTGGAACATTTATCTGCGCAAAAGGTCGGTCGTGTAACGTGGCTGAGCGAGTAAATATTATTTTGTTCGGAAAGTGATTTCGTTTTCCAAAATGGAGAATATATAATTGAATAAAATGTTCGTACACTCTAAAAAAATCGTGTTTCATTTTCACCAAAAAAAAAAAACGAAATGACTTTCCAAACAACCCAAGTTTCTTGTTATTTAAACGATAAAATGCGTACAATTTTCGTGCTAATATAATCTGCGTATCGTGTGGTATGTAGTGTGTTATATATGAATTCCAATAAGTAAATGTACTTTAACAATGTACGTGAGATTTTTATGTCACAAATGGCAATAACGTAGTTTTTTTGCGACGTACACGTGGTATTTGTGTGTTGCGTATAAATTATACGTGCACCACAAAAAACACCTTTCCACATACATAACGCAAAAATTCTACGCAAACCATCAAAATACACACATGTGCATAACATATACCGAATAACACATACCACACGGAACATACACGCAACTATGCGTACAAATACCACACGCATTACATACATGCACACGCGCATAGGCGAGAAATGGTTTCATCGATTACACAACTAATACGTAACGATACTCGCCCATCCATGTTACTTAAATCAACTTTGCAAGTTACAAAAGCTGTCCCCGATAAAACTGCTCGAAAGAATGCTCCGAAACCTTACACGCGCTCTTATATCGATCGCTGGACGTTCATTCGTCGCTTAGAAAGAGCAGCTGGACTTTTAAACGGTCGATGTTCCATCGAACGCTTTTAAAATTGATAGAGGCGAATACTGAAAAAAAAGTGGACCGGAAGGTGATTAGTTGCAGAGGTTAACTTTGGTCGATTCGTCTTTATTTTTCCCGTTCTGGTCGCGTCTCCTCGTCACGCGATTCTGGCGATTTTACGTAATTTTTCTCAACCGCGACCGATTCGAACATGTGCGAGAAAAGGTCACTTCCGGTACCGTCGAGCCGCCGATTATCAACGCATTAAACCAGACAGCAGAAACGTCTTCGCTGTCCAACTGTCCGTTTGAAACTATAAATGAACCGCGAATAAAACGAAATAAATACACGACTTAATGGTCGTAATAATTGTATGGTAATTGGTCCGGGAGTGCGGTATCGCGGAACACGGCACGGAAGACGATTAGGAAATCTTCCGACAGGTCTCCGTGACTCTGAAAGAAAATAACACGGCATGGTCGATGGGAATTTACTATTAGCTCTTCGAATTTCAAACAACGTGTCACGGAACTCTTGCAATTTATCTGCACAAAGACGATAGTATTTTCACCGTGGGTTTCGCTCGTGTATTATATTGGAGCTTTTAATGCATTAATGTTGTAATTACTTTGACCAACCTTTTTCGCAGAATTTAAGAGATTTTAGAAATCAAAGATCAGGGACATCGACGCCGGTTTTTTTACAACTGATCTCGTTTGTACTGATAATTTTTTTATTCCCTTATTACATCGTACATGAGCGCGCAAATAGAATGCGTGGCGACATCTACGGGAACGGGAAAGAATCAAACTTCATCTGGGCATGGCCTTTTAAAGCGTCGAAGCTGTAATTACTTTCACCAACATTTTTTCTATAATTTCAGAGCTTTCGTAAATTGAAGAATAAGAACATCGATATATTTAACAAAAGATCGTTTGTCACGAGTAATATCGATCAAATCGGTTACGAAGTTTCCTGTCCCATTATTTTTACAGGCAATTCTTTGTTCCCTTCGTAACGTTTTAATTTACAGAACGTACATATGCAATTCTATTGTATTGTAGGTGAGCGCACAAATAGGGTATGTGGCGACATCTATGGGAACGGGAAAGAATCAAACTTCCTCTAGGTATGGCCTTTTAAAACGTCGAAGCTGTAATTACTTTGACCAACCTTTCCCGCAGAATTGAAGAGGTTTTAGAAATTGAAGAAAAAGAATATCAACGCTGTTTTTTTATGGCAACTGCGTCTCATTAATTGCACAGGCAATTTTTTGTTTCCTTACTAACGCTTTAATTTAAGCGTGCAAGTAGGGTATATGGCGACATCTACAGGAACACATTACAATCAAACTTATCTGAATACGATATGGAATAAACGTTGGGGTTATATTGAAATTGATTTTTCGTGACACTGTTGTCATTAATATTCTTAGTTATAATGTACGTAGACAAAGATTTTAATTCCATCTATTTTCCTTTGAGTCTCCGCTCAGAGCTCGTGACAAAGAATTAAATAATGCGATTTTAGAATCGATGGCTACATCTGGGGCAGAAGAGTTGAAAACGTTCTATATTAAACAAAATCACATTTCCTGTCACATCTTTCCTATATACGGTGTCGAGCTATTTTGTATTTCTAAGTTGTCAAACTGTTTCCTATTTCTAAATTATCGAGCTATTTCAACAGGCCTCAATAATGATTTTGCAATGCTTCAAAAAACTAAAAGCAACAAGATCCTTAGGTTGAACTATGCAAGAATTTACTAAAGTATATTCGATAACCTTTCCTTTAATTATTCCCAAAAATTCCTAAAATAATATATAAAGTGCCCCTTTCTTCTTCGATTAATTTGACTACTGTTTATGTTTTACAATCAGAAACACCTTATCTACAGACATTTATGGCACTCAGTTCTGGCATAAACATTTCTCGCTTACGTCAATCATAAAAAATAAAAGAGAAAAATTACTCTTCCTATGAAACAAATCTACAAAGTTAATGTTTTATCTTATTATCTTACTCTTCCTATGAAACAAATCTACAAAATTGTTGTTTTATCTTATTATAAAACAATGTAGATTGTTCCCCATGAAATACTGTTTTTATTACAGATGCAGTACATAATGAGACTTATACATGTACAAGTGTATGACACAACTATTGTATAAAAGTATAAAAAGTTACACTACCTTGATCATCAATATCACGCGATATTAATGATAATGAATTGCTCTTACATTTAATATTATGGAATCATATAATTGATTATCACTTTCTTTTTAAGGCACTTAGACGATTAAAAAAATTGTTATAGAATCAAATTGTATTGAAATGTAAAACAATGGTTATGCGAGTAAGGCACAAAACTAATTGCAAACAAATATATCTAATTTGTAAAATTAACTTGGATTTTTGTACCTTTTTCTCATTTATTACTACTTCTGAGTATTCCTTTTACTCCATTCCTCATTTCTTCCTCTACTTTGACCACAGCTTTCCTCAATTCATGTTTCTACAATATGTACATGGTACATTTCAATTGTAAGGTTTGGTTACTGATCTATCTTAGATCCTTTAATAAATTATCCAAGGAGATAAAGAATACTTACGCATTCTTTTACCGTATATAGTTTCAAGAAACCAAATAAATCCCGTATGGTCCATGAATTTTCGTCCATTTTGCCTGATTTTACAAATGCACATTCTGGTTGATGTTTTATATGTTCATTCCTAAAAATAATCAAAGTAAAACTCATACATTTGTAATGAACATTGTAAATACAAAAATTACAGTAAAAGTCTTGCAATCTGTACCATGGATTATCATCAGGATCCCAACCATCGAGTTGCTTTGAGCAAATGAAACATTCAACCAGGTCTGGTTCTGATTTGCCACCAATAGCAAAAAACCCAGCAGCAGCCATTTGTTCAGGATTACATGAGTTATCAGAAGATTGAAAGGGCCACAGATCAAATGTTTTTAATCTACCGACTTTCCAAAATGTTGAACTTACCTCCCTAAACAAAGGTTAATGGTTGAAAAGCTTTGTTACCATTAGGATTATTATAATAATAATTATTATTATTGTTATTGTTATTGTTGGTTGTTTTTATTACTATTATTATTATTATTGTTGTCTTTATTACACACCTAGAAGATAGTATATATAGCTCAACAGAATTATTGCATTAACCCCCGAAAAGCGTAGTATAGCCAGTCTGTTTTTAAACCAATCATCATAGGTAAGGCGTGTAATCGTTAATCGCATGATGTGTTACTCTTTCAAACCCCTAATATTTCAATAATATAAAAATATCACTCACGGTAATAAATCCATGGTCGAAACAAAAAATTCACCGTTTTTGGTGAGTCGCATCACTACATAATTTCAACCTACGTAACATGTCCGCTTGCAGCGCTTCATCTAACGTTCACATGAAACAACTCAATAATAAGAGAGTTATGTTACCGGCTTTACGACTACTTTATCGACGTCTTTACATTACCAACATTTTTCCCAAATCAAATGCCAAAAATAATTAATCTCATTAAACCAGAAGTTAAATAATTAAAAAGTTAACGTGATGCCTTACATCTGTTGATTTCATTCGTCTCTCATCTCCATCATCTTTTTCAATAGTATATACATAAATAGAGACGAGTGACAATAACTATATACATAGTGTTACCATGCCTACACTGGGATTTATTGTCATTTATATCCTTGTTATTCTCATGACAACGCAAATTATTTTATTAAGTGTCCATCGGTTGATCGTAATAAAGTTTTGTTTGAGCGATCGGAGTATTTGCAACTATGAACCCAAAACAACTCGAAGTATTTGGAATAATAGCATTTGACGGTTAGTACTATAATTTCGAAAAATTCAATCCATCGCATTGCGTCGAACGTTATAAATAAGTGTATCGAATCAATTTTTTACGAATTAAACATACTTTGTAGGCCACTGCACTCTCTTTAATACCCTTCCAAGTATTATATTTTGAAAATCGTATACACGTCTCAATCGTACATGTTATAGGTGTAATAAAAAATGGCTTACGACTGCATCCAGATGGAGAACATCTACTACATCCAATGGGTAACAATATTACCATAAAAAAAGTTAAAACTGGTGAACAGAGCTTTCTTACTGGTCATAAAAATGTAGTTTCTGCTTTGAATATCTCACCTTGCGGAAATTTAGTAGCTTCCGGCCAAGTGAATCATCCGGGTTTCAAGGTAATTATTTGATTAAAAAATGTATATAGATACCTGAGTATAAATATCCATCACAGGCGATGGTCATACTATGGGATTTTGAAAAGCGTAAAATGAAAGCTAATTACGAGGTGCACAAAGTCAGAGTCGAAGATGTGTGTTTTACAAATGATGGACTATATTTGATTAGTCTTGGAGGTAGAGACGACGGTTGCATTGTCGTATGGGACGTTCAAAAGGGAAATCCACTTTGCAGTAACTAAATCTCACCTTGTTCGCTTGTTCGATTTTGTTTCATCCGTCTTTTTATTTTACTTTATCTTGTTTACCGCCTAGGCACGATAGCTGGTAAAGAATCGTCTGGACAAGCGATAACGATCGCACGTACAAACATTCAAAATGCGAGTTTTGTCACTGCCGGGGACGAAACGTTCAAAGTTTGGCGTGTCGATCCGAAAAAACGAAAAGTCCATGGAATGGATGTAAAAATCGGGAAAATCAGACGCGCCATTAACTGTATCGTTGTAGATAACTTAGATGAAAATGTCTATTGTGGAACGACATCTGGTGACATAATACATGCAAGGTCGTTTAAAACTTTCTCTTTTCGATTTCAATCCTTTGATCAGATTGCTTTGGACCGTATCCAATCGCATACTGTTTATGTAGGTTATATTTAACAGAATCGAACGAAGAATCGCCGAAATATCCGATTATGATCGGATGCTATTCGAAGGTACCGAGTGGAAAGAAAACAAAAACATACGAAGGAGAAGTATATGCGGGTGGCGTGACAAATATCTTATTCTTACAAAAGCAAGAGATGATTGTAGGTACCGGAAACGGTACAGTTGAATTAATCGAGATATCAAAAGAATTAGTGGCACCTATCGGAATCAAAACGAAGAAGTTGTTGGTCACACCGCGCATAATAACGGTAAAAATAGCATAATTTTGTATCGTCACAAAATACAGTATTTCTTCGTTGAGAGCTAGAGTTTTGCCTGTATGCTGAATACTGGATACTCTCTCCATCATTTCTGATTCACTCTGTTTTTCGGACATCTAATACTCCATCCTTGTGACGCAAAGTCCCCAATGGATATTGAAATTTGCGGATCCTTTTTCCAGTAAGCGTCTCACGTTTTGTATCATAAACGTCTTACGATTTCTATTATAGATAGATACCTATTTCACGTATATTTAAATACACGTGTAGTATTTCGCATGTATTTAACTACGCGTGTATCTTAATTCGTATTATTTTTAAAACACGATTACTAATTTACGAAAGGAAATTATCATTGTACAAAATTTTCAAGCTATATGGTTTATTATCATATTTAGTCAAAAGATTTAACGTCTTTACATTTTTAGGTACTAGACGACTTCTTTTGGGTAACAATATTCCCAGCAGTTGAAAAACAACAATCGGGAATAGCCGATGTTATTAATGCAATTGGATAAAATTTAGAATTTTCTGGATTTGTATTTTCCTGTACCTACAACCTAAAAATTTGTAAGATCGTATTTCCGTTCCGTAAATTAATCGCCATATATTAAAAATTATACGAATTAAGATACGAATGCTTTAATATATGTGAAATAATACCCAGGTACACGTATACTAAAAATTAAACGGATTAGATACTTTTAATACACATTCAAAACCATGACCTGTAATTATAAATGTATGCAAAGAACAGAGTTTCAGGTATCCGAGAGACGAAACGAGGCAAAGTATCGATGCTTCGTCTGTCTCGCATCATTCCTCATTGCTTTCAGTCCATCTGATTCGCTCTCGTCTTCGGCAAGAAAGAAACGAGAAAAAGAAAGTATCCCTTTTACGTTATATTAACCAGGAAATACTGTACGTAGTTCTTGTCGTATTTGGTAATTATCTCACGATCGCGTCATACACGTACGATTTACTCTTATGCATTTCAAAGAGACTGTATTGTTATTATGTATCGTAAGTGTAGTAGAAATCTAACGATTTAGCGTTAAATCTTGCACGAATAATTATTGTTACAATTATATTTTGTCCACAGTATCGTACCGGGAATGTATGCGCCACAGTAACATCGATGATCCGCTACAAACATGATCTTATACTAATAGGAACCACCTCGTGCGAAATTTTCGAAATGGAATTGTCGAGTTTTAAAACGCGCTTACTCGTCACGTGTCACACCAGTGCGATATATGATATTGCGTTTCCACGGTAAACTGTGTGCATTTACACACTTTCATTTAACGTTAGAACTACCAAAGCGGTCAATTCAACTTGTTACGAACTTCTTTTTAAAATTACTCGATTATCAACGGTACTTTCGCCCGTAATATTTGGTAACAATTACTGAAACGGAGAGCTTATTATAATCGTAAATTAATTTGCCTTTCCCCTTCTAATTTCAAAGATACGTGATCTGATATAAATAAGCATACGTTCACCGTCGATAGTTCTAACGTTAATATGTAACAAAAGCAGAAGAGTGGACGATAAAGATATATGCTAGGCGAAATGAATTTACAGTAATCGTTCGGAGATATTTGCAACGAGTGGTAAACACGACATTCGAGTGTGGAAACTGGCAACGCAAAAGGAGTTACTTCGAATTTCGGTGCCGAATTTTATCTGTTCCAGTTTATGTTTCGATCGTAATGGCGGCACTATAATATCTGGTAAGTATTAAACGTCCACGATGTACTTGAAACTCGATTTTTTCGAAATTTTCTTATTTATTGGAGGAAGCCTGGAGCGATGGTGCGATACGGAGATTTGCTTTGAACGGCGGAAAACTCCTATTTATCATTTGTCGTGCACACACAAAATCCGTGTCGGCAATTACAATTACAAATGACGACTGCAGACTTGTTAGCGGTGACTGTTACGGTCAAGTCGGTAAACTTTACACTTTTTACGAACCAACGTACCTGTTCGAAGCTTGCTTAATTTGAACACGTTCACTCATTCAGATACGATTATGGAATGCAAAATCTGAAACGGGACAACTACTGAATATCTTTAAGGAACATAGAGGCCCGGTAACGTCGGTGCATATTTCGCCCGATGATAAAAATGTAATTAGTTCCAGCGTAGACGGTACATGCATAGTGCTGGACTTGAGGTAATCGCACAACGTTAAGAAGTTTACCGAATTAATAGGGGCCAAAGATATCGCGATTTTTTATATTTTATTTAACTCTTGTTAACACGACTGTTAGCACAATAATTGTAAAGTATGTGTGAATGTACAATTGGAAATATTAATTTGTTACATTTGAGGAGAATACGGCATACCAAACGCATCCTTTTCTAGTTCACATAAGCTTCTACTTATCGCAGAGTTGAAACGCTATGCTGTATACAGCAACTTTGAATTGTTTCTGTTTTTAATTCTCCTAAAAAAGGAGAAAATTGCTAGCTCCGACACTAACCAAGAAACATGTCCGAAGTATAAGGAAAAAATTGTTGAATTTCAAGGAATTTGTAATATGTTGAAGTTGATATATTCCTGAGTGTTCTGCTGTAAAAAATCGATGAAGTAGATATTGTGCTAAGCTCAAATATTTGAGGAGAAGTTTAGCATATTGTATTCCCCCCAAACGGAACGAATTGATGCCTCCAAGTATACAACTTATTACACATACAATACAACTGTTTTGAATGGTAATACAGCATTGTCATACGATTAGGGTTGCAATCTTTTAAGTTACGACTCATCGTAGAATAAATTGTTATGTTTATGTTCTCTATAACACATAAGATACAAACATAATTACAAATTCCCTTGTTGTTTAGCAATTTCTCGAGAAAGTTTGTGTTGCGAGGAAACACAATGTACTTGGCAACATGTTTTGTTCCTAGTGGTGTTCAGATTTTGACGTGTGGTACGGACGGCAAGATTGCTTATTGGGAGACTTTAGATGGATCGTTGGTTCGAGAAATCGAAGGTTCGACGACTGGCGCGCTAAGTACCATAAATGTCAGTCATGATGGACAATATTTTCTCACTGGTTCCGAAGATCTTCTTGTAAAACTGTGGGAATACCGTACCGCGAATATCGTCGGTTTGGGTCTTACTCACGCTGCTCCAATTACTGCTAGTGCTTTTGCTCCAAATAGCAAATCTATTATCACAGTAAGCGCGGATGGTGCTATAATACTCTGGAAATACCCTTTCGAAACATCAAGCACACCTGATAATGAAATCGAAATACCAAAGACAGTATGCGTGTCATGAGTTCAGAGTCACCACAACAACCAAATTTTAAATAACACTGTATACTGTAACTGCAATATTTGCAATAACTTGAACATTTGTAACTCTATCATTTTCAAGTATAGACACATAAATAGAAGAAATGAAAAAGAATGTTCACAAATGAGAAAATGATATTCTTCTAAAAAGAAATAAACAATTTTATTACAGTAACGCATACGTTCTTTTTAGAAGTCTGAGTTAAGATAACTGTTATAAACTTATCCAAAAAGCAATTGTGTTTCCCTACCTTATTTTGCTTGATTAAAATAATCATGGAGATAACTTTGATTTTTAAGGCAGAAGACAATAAGATGAGACAAAAACCAAATTCTATAGAATAACAGTAAGGATTGACATAAATATTTTTGTAGTTTCTATATCAATACACAAGGTATACCATGAAAGATTAAAAGATTACTCGATTAAGATTGCTTATGATTAAATTTACAGTACTTGTTAAAACATAGTGTAACTGGAATTTTCACATATTTAATTGTCAACAATGACAATAAAATATTTCAATACATTTATACAATAACCACAAGAAAGGTATATATTTTAATGAAACTTTTGTCAGCCCCAAGCTTGACTTTTACAATAGTGAAGTATTAATTTTCCATCCGCACCATAGCAGTCGTATAAGTTTTTGACCACCTGGTCTGGGGCTGGTGCAAATGTTTGATTTACGTAAAGAAACTGACAAAAAGTGAAAGTGTTTATGCAATAAATAGTTTATAGACAATGTATCAAATATAATTTTTACTTTGCACTCACCAGTTTTTCATTGGAATCTAATTTAAGATATCTTCTTACAAAATCTGAAATTCGACCAATACTATAATCTTGACTGACGGACCATTTCTTTTGTTTCATTATTGGAGCATTACCAGTTGCTTTTAATAAAATACCAACTGAAAAATTGATTAAATGCTAATAAATCCACTACATTAAAAGAGAAATTGTATTTTACTTTTTGCCTTATCCTTGGAAGCAGCTTGATCTCCTCCATTTCGAACTAAAGGTGTTTCTGAGGGAATTGTTTCAAAACTAGCTGGTGCTTCTTCATTTGTTAAGCTTTCTCCTGTTTCTTCGGATTTGCCAACAATTTCATTTGTAGTTGAATCGTTTCCTTCCTTTTCGGCCATCACAAATGTTGTGTAGTAAATATTTGTGAAAATTGTAATTTAAATTTAAATATCGTCAAATCGAAATAACATTAAATCTTAATTACTAATTCTTTGAGTTTAAAAGGTATGTCAGTCATAAATATGAAAGAAACTTGTAGAAATACTTGATATCGTACATTACAGATTTTGTAAAATAGTATCAATTGCTAAATTATAAAATTCTAACCAAACACTGAGAAATCGAATTGAGGATCAAACAAGTACAGAACACAAAATAGAATTGTTTTTCAATTTGAAATATACACGATAAGAAAATCGCATTATCTATATCTACACCAGAAAACCGAATGACAACAAATTAATTTCCACATTGTAAAATTGTTTAAACAATAAAAAAGTATCCAATCCGTCGATTAAAGATGATACCACAAACAAGACATAGATTAGACTGAACTTCAGAGGGCTCTAGAATACTTTGAACCTCACCACCATGTCTTATCCAACGTTACCGATTCAGAATGAAAGAAGATTAAAGCGCTTTCGCGTTAGGAATAGAAACTAAACATAAGAATTAAGTACATATTTTGAAAGCAATCGTAATTTGAAATTTGTGCGCCAGTGCTAATTGATTTTAGATTCGTGTCAGCATACGGACAGTATAACATAGTTTGTACAAGAATTGCATGATTTAGAACATAAATTAAATCAGATATTCAACAATGATATCGATCAAACATTGATTAAAAGTAAGTACATACATATCGCTGTTTTTCTATGGTTTGCGCATGTGTGAAAATCTGGCTCCTCCGATAATATAGGACTTTTGCTTTCGATATCTGCCTGAAGTTCATAGTTGTCATTATTCGTTATTGGTGATCATAAATCGAAAATTAAACTTATCCAAAAATGAAATTCTTTTAATCATATGGATTAAAGCTGAATGTTTTCACGAAGAGTATTCTTGTTATTTTATTACTATTTCATTAATTTTATTCCAGTGTTAATTTGAAAATCTTATGAAAGTACAAATATACATTGAGTACCATTGGAAATCTATCATACTAATAATATGTAATATATTTTATGAATTATTTTTACAGCCAAGTGGTTATATCTTAACAATATTGATAGGCTCACTTTTTAATTACAGATAAATTATAAAACACTCATTCGTGTTCAGTGTTTGATTGTAATTTTACAATAGTAATACGTTTTATCTAAGCTATCATGAAAAGTCTGTTAATTTTTATACCTGATGGACTTTACAAAGAAAAACCTGGGTATATGTTTGGCAAAGTAGTATATAATGACAACACAGGAGTTAAAAAATTTTATGTAATTGGGATATCTAAAGTAGATAATTTGAAATCCAATACTACTCTAATAGGATATTATTCTGCAGCAGAACATAAACGTGGATATGTAGATAAAAAGTATTTAGACTGGATTAATATATGTTTACACCCTAAGTTTTCTTTTGATGAAAATAATTACGATTACTGTATAAAGGGAATTATTGTCAACAATAAAAAAATTTCAACTTTACATTGTCATACAGTTATTACAGTATATGATCAAGTAGTTCTCAGAGAAACAGAATTGTTTAGTCAGAGAGCAACATCGGAAAATCATTTTTATGAATTGATGAAAATAATACAGAGTAAGCAGATTGAAAGAGAATTACGAAAAAAGGGAAAATTTACTTATATAAAAGAAACATTGTTGATCTATCACATGTTCTTGTATTTCTACCCAGTTCTCCTGCTTAGTAAAATAACAAGTAAATTATTGCCAGTTTTAAAATATTCTTTCCTTGGTTTGCACGTTCACGGATGGTTAGAAAATGTCAAATGGATGCTAATTGCTATAATAAAGAACAAGAGATTTACATTGAAAACTGGTAATTATGTTTTTGCATTGATAATAGACATGTTATTGGGAATATTTATATTGCAATTGTTATTGCACTACTTTGAATATACATCACCATCTCAAATACTTCTGAGTAATGCAGAGGCAAGTTTAGAATACAACAGTATGAAAGTAATAGTAATATTATACTATATTCATCTTAATAAAAATATAAATACTTCACAGAAAGTTGTGACATTTTTGAAGGATTTAATAGACTGGCTAATGGGTGTACCAGCTGGTTTAAAATTAAATCATGCTTTAAACAATATGCTTGGAAAATTTTTTCTGTATCATATACATTTATGGTGGACATTCTTGATATTTATGAAACCTGTAATGGATTTTGCTTTTCAAGTATTAGTATTATTTGGAAGACTGGGTATTACATTTCAAATAGCAATAGCAGCTGACCTTCTGGCTCTTGTCAGTTTTCATGCATACTGTATTTATGTATATGCAGCAAGGTATTGAAATATAATATACCCGTCAAAAATATGATTGAAGTATTAAGTCAGTTTTTTCTTAGGCTTTTCAATATTCAACTAAAAGGTATTACCTCTTTATTCCGATTATTCTTGGGCAAGAAAATGAATCCGCTGAGAGAAAGAGTTGATTCTTGTCAGTATCAACCGGACCAATTGTTTGTGGGAACCTTGTTATTTACGATTTTGCTATTTCTTATGCCAACAACATGGGTTTATTATGCAGTTTTTACCTCAGTACATTAAGAACAATATATTTAAAATTTTTCAATTATTCAGAGTATAATGACTATTTGTTACAGCTTAGGTTGGCATTGATCGGTTTTGGGGGTTTTTTGACCAGAATGAAATTTTATCTCCAAGTTATGCCTATATATACACTGTTTAAATGGTTATTTCATTCTTATAATACACGCAGTAAGTAAAATATTTAATACTTATTACAGCAACATTAAATTTACATTCATTATAATTTATGTTTCAGGCATTGTTAATATTAAAGTACATGCACACCGTGTAGAAGGACCAATAATATTAATAATGACAATGGTTGTGGCACCATGGCATCATGCATGGGATAACTGTAAACCGGATACAATTGGTCAACATCCAACCATTGAATGGAATAAAATAATCAATAATATAATATGGGGCGAATTGCTGTATCCGCTATAAATATTTATTCATACATTTTACACTAATAAAAATACATGTCCTCAATATACTACTTGTATCTACAGTGACGACCTCATTATATTAATCTTATGTCGATTTTTTTGTTCAACATCTTTGACTTCATATAAGTAGTCTTGCACATCTTTAGGTAGACTATTACTAAACTTTTCATCAATGTCATTTTCTTCTCTAAATATACCAAAATAAATACAAAAAATTGCTACACAGGTCGATATGCATATTCCCTGATACCATGGTGTTAATTTTAACATTTTTCGGGTTCCACCACCAAATCCTGCAGCTGGAGAAGTTGAATATTTTATAGGCTGGTCAAACTCAGTTACATCTTCGTCTAAATTACTTTTTCTTGAACTACTGTTGTGTTTTGAAGAACAACATATATGCAAAACACCATGTCTGAAACGCATTAATTTTAATTTACAATACATAACCTTGTTAATATAAATGAAAATTTAGTAGCAGCAAAACATTAAATATTTCTACTTTTACGTGTTTTAGAATATTTATACCTATTCAATGGTATGTTTTCATTTTTAATTTGTGATACGGTCTTAATCACTTTTAGACGCAACATTTCTATAAACAATTAACACTAAATTATTTTGCTTATCTCGGCTTTTCACATTTCACATTTGATATACTACATTAGTGTATACTCACCCGTTATATATATATTTTATGAACATACATATGCACATACCACATACACACGTGATACACAATATATCTACACACACACGCGATACGCGCGCGCGCGTATAAATATATACACACTACTGTAAGGTTTATTTAATAAACGCATATGTGTGTGTGTGTGTATAATTTAATAATAAATACAGTCTTTTGTATTAAACTTGTTTTGTAATTAAATAAAAATCTTAATTGTAAGTCCAATAATTGCAATCGTTTCTTGTCTTTTTGATGCTCTTATTCTTGTTTCCTACATCCCAGACAGAAGTATCCACATGCATGTGCGGCGCCAATCAATTTTGAAAGTGTATAATATTTTCGTATATTTTTTCACATTTGTTACTTACTTTTCATACAAAAATAACATCAAGAACGTTATTATAACTCTGTAAATTTGGTACTACATTCATATATAGACTAATTAACTGATTCGCGGATTACAATGGGCTCTGATAGCACGTCAAAAGTTGAGGTTAAGAATCCAAAATCGCGGAAAAGAACAAAAAAAAAAGATAAATCGGAAGGTGAATATTCAATAATTTCAATTTACATATGTTAATTTTGTTTCCTTAATGTAGCACCAATGTCATTAATGCAACTTCAAATTTTTTCCAAAATAAATTTTATTGAGGTTAAATCTATCTAGCCAACTTTTAGTACTTCTATCCTCGGACAAAAATATTTTCATTAATTTTTTACAGATTTTAGTAATAAAAGAAATTGTAATACAGATGCATCACAAGACAATGTTGATCAAATAAAGGAAATTGATAAACAGAACGTGATATCCAAAAAAAGGAAACAAAGAAAACAAAAATCAAATAGTAGCCGTAATTTAAACGGTTTGCATAAAGAAACAATAAAAAACGATGAACAAGAAAATAATTTTGCTGATTTGGAAAAAGATCAGGATGAAAAGGAATCAAGTGACGAAGCAACTTCTCCGAAAAAATTTCAAAGAACAATGTGAGTTAAAAATTTAATTGTTATTTCAATTTTCTAAAATTTTAAGGTAAACAATTTTTTATTTTTCAGTACTATGAATACAGATAATTTAGAGGATATAGAAGAAGCTCATAAAAGTGATGCAAAGAAGCCAAAACAGCCTTCTAAGAGACAATTGAAGAGAGAAAAGGCTGAGAAAAAAGAAAATGAAAAGAGGGAGGCTAGTAGACTGGATGCAATGAAGAAGGGATTGAGTTATGTTTCAAAGGTATTTGGAGAACTTTATCATGTACATAGATCTAAATCAGAATATGTATTAAATAAATATTAATTTTCTATAATTTTTTTATCCACAGTGGAAACATGCACAAAGCGAATGGAAGTTTGAAAAGTTGAGACAAATTTGGTTAATAGATAACTTATTAGATGAGACTTCCATTCCAGATGACATTTTTCCTACAGTTTTAGAATATTTTGAAGGATGCAAAGGAATGGCAAGAGAACAACTTTTAAAAAAGGGCATGGACGTTATAAAAAAAGTAGAGGAAAATGATGGAAACAAAGATGAAATGGAATCTGTTGCTTACCAAAGGGCAAGAAAACTTTTACAAGCTTTACCCACTGAAACTTAATTAGTTCAAAAATATATGGAAAAAGTGACACATCATTTTGTTTCAACATTGAAACTATAATGATCGTTAGATGTATTAGCACGTTAAACATTAAATATTGAATTAAATTTGAAAATTTGTTCAATTGTTTATAAATCTTTAATTTCACTTTTTACTGAGCAACATGTTTATTTTTTAGGAGTTTAATTGCAAAAACGTAATTTAAATTATAGCATGTGATTACGTGTTGTGTCATTCATAAAGCATACATCAATAAATATATATGTATGTAATTGTATTAAATATTTGTAAATAATTAAACAATAAAATTTATCTGTTTATTACACAAAAAAGATTTATTTAACAATTCAGCAATTCCCTATAAGTTAACAGTTTATAAAGCCTAAATTGAGACTATACATTGTTAAAAAGTTGTATTTTATACTTATTTCTCGAGGTAGCATTTTGTACAAAATATTATACAAAGTACCCCGTTGACTACAGGGCTATTCAATGGCAACTTGTAATTAAATTAAATTACATTATTCTGTATACTTATCTACAAAATGTTTAAGTTTATCTACATCTTGAAGACCAACAATTCTGTCTAAAACTTTTCCATCTTTCATTGCGATTAATACTGGTACAGATCCAACCTATGTACAAAAACAATTTTTATTATTCTACTAAAAACAAACTGTAAATAAAGAAATACATAAACAAGAAACTAACCTGATAATCCAAAGCAAGATCACTATTCTCATCTATGTCAACCTTTGCCAGTAAAATCTTCCCTTGTTTTTCTGCAACTACTGATTCTATACGAGGAGTGAGCATACGGCAAGGATTGCACCATCTACAAGATAAATTATGCACAATACTATCCTTTAATTAATCATTTGTTAATTTAAAATAAATATTTACGTACGTTGCAAAAAAGTCAATAATCACAGGCACCTTTGAATTTTTAACGCGGTCATCAAAATCTTTTGGATCCTGAACTTTGAAGACAGTTGAAATCGCTTGCTCCTGCGCCGGTGCATTAGCAAAACTTCTGCTGCCTAGAGCGTTACGGACAGATCTAACGCTGATTCGAAACATATTTTTATATTTTTTAGATACACAATAATCGCAATAAATTATATTTAAAAAAAAACGTATCAATCACGAAGAAATTTTGAATCACAATACACGATTCGTTTAACCCTAACCTATCTTTTTACATCAGGGTTACACGGTTGTATCGTAGGTTGCATTGGATTGCGTCAATAGTGATTATAAACATGATGACCAACATTATAAAGTGAGAACAAAAGTTTCTAAATTCTTCCTTATAAATTGTGTACATATATATACATATATTGCATACATTCATTCTTGTAAAATTAACTACAAGGTTTTCCATTACGAAAAGTGATTTTGTCAAAGAAATACGCTGTACACTAATATATTTTTTATCTCGAAGTAAAAGTTGCTTTTTTTCATAATAACATTCAATGGACATTCTAATAAATATTAATTTACTTCACTCTCTTTGTAAATATTTCATATTGTATAGTTAATGAACTTATGGAAAAATATTACAACGAAAGAATGATGGTATTAATATTTCATATTTAATGTTGCATAAGTAGACAATTACTCAGAATTCAAAATATTTATTGAGTAAAACTATGATCATATTTCAGCTAATAACACGTAACTGTATCTTTAAACTGGATAAATGTTTGGAGGAAATTTTGGACAATAATTTGATACTATCAAGAATTTTGTATCAAACGGGTATTTTAGCCAGTGATATTCATAGTGCGAACATCGATAAAAAGGACCGTACTTCTTATCATTTAAAACTTAGAAAAGTCACACGTAAATTATTCATACTTTATTCCATCTCAAAGTGTAATTATAATTTTGACGACATTGAATATTTTCGTTCTGAGGTCAAGAATAATTAAACAAAAATCATTAGAGGGTACGGGTTATCATCAATGTTTTGTTCAAGTTTCTTCTGTTTAAACCGAAGTGGATGCCAAGCGAATGTTCTTCGTTTAAGCGACGATTCAACTTGGTGATCTTGACGACTTAAATCGATGTGTTGTTCTGAGAGTGACCCACTCTCGTTGCGAGGCCTCGCGCGTTCGGACCTCGATCGTGTTGCAATCCTTTGAGCATGCGTCATGCATCGAGGCACCTAAGGGTTACGTATTGTCTACGCCCGGAAATGCAGGGCGCATTTGCGCCGCATTAAACGCATTATCGGTTGAGCATCCATGAATGTACCTCCGACGTCTGACTACCGAAGATCTTGCCACGTGTTTAATTATGTTAGTAAAGCAACCGTGAAGCGAATATTAGCGTGAGAATCGTAACGCTAGATTGCTACTTTAATTTTATGCGTGGCGTTTCGAAAACCGAACATTTTTAGCTCGGACGCATTCAAATAAAGAAAATTAATAATTCCTATACACTGCGTTTTATGAATACGTACTGTGAAACTCAATACGAATAAATACCAATCAAAATCGTTAAAATCAGCTACAACTTTAAAATCTCGAAAAAAAAAATGATTCTGAAAAATATTATTTACCACTAATTGTGTTTGTCACTGGGCACGAAACAATTTCATTCTCGTGGAGGTTTTGTCGTCTCGTTGAAAATAATTTACACGGTGATAGATTATACTTGTCAAAATAATGAAATTGTACATCGATCTAGAACGATTAAGATAGAATCATTGGTAGTTAATAGATCGTCGAAACAAATTGCATCGAGCGATTCACAGAAGTTTATAAATAATGAAGCCGTGACTAAGATCGACCACGTTGCAAGAGGATGTGACCAACAACGCATAACGAGTTTCATTTCCCCGAGCGTAACCGCGTCCACCTTTCAACGAATGACAGAGAAATCGATTCCACTCTCCGATTTATTCTTTCGTGTACCCGGGAAACATACAATGACACCTCTTACGTGGCGATTGCAGAACGAATTTGTTTGTCATATCGACTGCTAGCCTATCGTATCCAATAATATCGAACGTACCCCATGCATTATCGTCTATTATTGGATTCGTGACTAATGACGCAACGCGATGACGAGTGGATCGGAGAATACAGCGTATTTTCGCGTAGCAAACTGTACAGCGGCTTAATTACTAAATTGAATCATTTGGATGGTACGTTTCGCGCCTTCATCCTTTAATCGCTGTAATTCAAGGCTGAGAAAAATTTGAAACGGGCGCGACGAAAATTTACTCGAGGACGTACAAATAAATTACGTTACTCAAAGTGATCGGCAGATCGAATCATTTTTTAAAACGAACCGAGAACTGGAGACAGCGTACCGTGTACTAAATTTAAATAATTTCTTTTTTTTTTTTTTTAATAAAGTTTCACTTCTTCGATGTACACTGATTTTTATTCTCCTTTTGCGCGCCCACCACTTATTATTCGTATCTGTTTGTTACAAATATATTACACTTGTGCTAAGAACAAACGTGGCTTTTTAAAGTAACTCGTAGATGGCGTTCGATGACAGGTCGTCAACTACGAGTTAATTGGTGCGCACTTGGTAGTCATGTTAATATCTGTAGTTAATAGTAATACGTTTCTCCTGCGCCAAAGTTGTATAGAATATGAAATGAAATATCGAGTAAAAACGCAACGCATAAAAGATGAGTATACGTTTACGTCAAAAGGTGAGTTATATAATCAATATGTTAATATACGTAGTTAATAATAATAATAATCATGCGTCCTTTCTGGACCAAAGTCGTATACAATATGAAACGAAATATGAAGTAAAAGATATAATGTATAAAAGGTAAGATAAGTAAACATTTATGCTACAAAGGCGAGTTACAACCACAGATTGCTATTAAACTAATTTAATTAATCATTCGAGATAAGTCATTTTGTTTATCCTGCGTTGTCCTGTTCTCCGTACGTTTGCTTTCAGCCATTCAATGGTTTGTTTTAATATCAGTGTACATCTGAATTTATTTTAACAAATTTTGAATTACAGATGCATCGCATCTCGCGTATTCTTTGTTAGATTAAATAATCTAACTCGCGTTGAACGATCGAGTGTTTACTAAATGAGTTTTTCGAGTAGACGATCTTTCGACCATTTTTTCCTACGTTATTTGTTTTCCCATTGTTCGCTATCTCCTGTTTTATGCTCTTGTTCTTCCTCGGTGGTGTTTCGATGTTACATAAAAAGAAAATACGTTACGTTACAGTTTCCCTCGTTTCGCAACGGGAAGACACCTAGAAATCACCGGTTGAATAATGAGAAATTTTTGCCGCGATGAAAATTATCCTTGAGGATTAGATCAGAGCGCAATTAGAATGTAGGTTGCGCGTGTAATCGTTTGCGTTTCTCGTTCGAAAGTAACACGAGAGTTTCGCGAGCTGATTTGCTGATGACGTTCATATTGTATAGAATCAATCCTCTTCGAGACGTGGAACGATTGATCGCGTGGTTTCAGAGTTTCGTTAGAGCGTTACGTCGTTACGTGGAATAAAAAACCGTTATGCAATTCGTTTCCCTCGTCTTCTGACGCGCACTTACAAAAATAACAGATTTTCTCCGTGGGAAAGTTTCCATCCTGGAGCCGAAATGGCACCATACGGAAAAGACAATCGTTACATTCTACGTTAAAACAAAGTCACGACACTCACGACGTGTAACCAGTGACGAAAATATTCGGACACTGGTGTGTACTTGGATTCGAAGGGTAACGGTATAAAACGAGGAATGTAGATTTCCGTTTTACAGCACATTTTCTTTACGAAAACTCGGCCCACGGAATCACAATAATTCTAACGTTTACAACAGCGCGTTTTCCATTTTGGAAAAAAACCCGATGTAAACTGTCCGTAGAATACATAAATCATCATTCTTTGAATACCGTTCAAATATTTTTGTAACACGATAATTGCGCATTGCTTCGTCCAATGACGATTGCGATTATAAATTGTATAAATTACACGTGTAAATTTTACTAGGAGAAAAAGTAACGAATCTTTTTCATTCTACGATTAATCACACCATACACCGATAAATCCAAGCATACCCCAGTGTCCGAATTCTTTCGTTACTCGTTGTACATTCAATTGCTCGGTTGATCGTTAATTTAAACAAACACGATGTTTCGCAATCGTATCCTTAAAACGCACCGACGAAGTGCACGATAACGGAAACGAAAGTTGGTTACGTGTCCGCCGGATCCTCGGAAACGAAGATCCACCTCGATTCTCGTATCGCGGTTTTGATAAATTATTGCCGCAACAATTACGGCTGTCGGTGTGGATCGTTCTGTGTTCTATTGCGTCGCTACGTCTGCCGTTACAAAAAAAAAAAAAAAAAAAAAAAAAAAAAAAAAAAAAAACAGGAATCGATCGAGAGAGATTCAGAGTTAAATGGAAGCGATTAAAATGGATGAAATTGCGCAAGGAGTCGTGAAACATCGCCGCGGCACGACGGGTGCCATTTCGTTCAGACCGGATCACTCTTAAACAAGCAAGTTGCGTTTTGTCGCCAAGGTCTCGGCTACCTTGGTCTGCGCGGACCTTTTCCTTGCCAGGCACGAACGCCGCTCATAATCCTAGAAATGTTTCTACAAACAATCGTGCACGTGTTACCTCTCGGCGAGATAACACGTTCAAGTATGACTTAAGTGTGTTCGAGTATTGCGTAAATCTCGACGCTGTTTCCTTATACGAGCAAAGGCTGCTGCAACGAAACTATGTGATTGTAGAGCGACCTTCGTTAAACGCGGACTCGCGTAAACCGAGGCTGTGAAATCATTTTTCCTCTTCTTAGACCACCGGGGACAAACTTTCATGCCCGAGGACGTTGCGTTGGTATTCCTCTTCGGTTTTAGGACGAGAGCATCGAAAGATTCCCAAATATTTCCACTGCGTCGATCATCGTTGATCCTTGATCCAGTTCGTACAAACGAAACACACGAGCAGCTGTCCCTTTCTGGAAATAAATTTACTACGTCACGTAACTTGGATTTTAAGCGGGGTTACTTTGTACATATGTGTCAACTTTCATCGCAATCCCTCCAACCGTTTCTTTACAACGCGGTAACAAATAGACACGATTGAATTCTATTTACATAGCGTTTAGAACTTATCCCCGTCGAGAAGGGGTGCGATGATAAATAGTTTATCCCACTCTCCGATACGTACGAAATGGAACAGCGAAGTTTTAATTAAACTCGGTTTTGGATTAACTAGAAACGTACAAGAATTCTAAGAATCTACAATCGTGGGGAAGTTACGATCTTATTTATATAGACACGTTTTTCCGTTCTTCGTATTTTTTTCGATGCATACAATTTGCGGTTCGTGTAATTAATACACTCCAAATCCGATGTAAAATATTGCCAACCACGTGGCGACATTTTCAGAGAACAATGAAGTTCAATTTGACCTTATCGTACCGGTTAACGAAGGCCATCCGAGTATAGAATCAGTCGCGAATATAGATTGAAGTATTATTACCGGTCCATGGATTGACGCCATGCTTCTCTTTCTCTCGTCCTCGTCGAATTGAAATCTGCCCGTGAATTGTCACGAGCAGGTGGTACGCTAGAAAAGCCCCCAGAAAAAATAAAACACCGGGGGGAGGGGGGGGGGGGGGTTTCTGAATGGAGAAACTCGGTCCGTAATCGCACGGAACAGAAGGGACAGGGGGTTTCTCCGGGATACTATGGCGTATATAGACGAAACCATGGGGTAGAAAAATAATAAAGGGAGAACCGTTGGTCGTTATGGTAACCGTCGATCTAGGATTTCATCTGGTCGACTGGAATAGGTGACCCACTGCTCTCTAGGAAATGCGTTTCCAAGTTGTATGCAGAATTCAGTTCCATGCTCGCGAATTACTCGATCTTCTCTTTTTTTTAAACACGTTCGTTAGCAGCGTACAGGGCGATTTACACGAAGTATGGTAGCAAACGTAGTACAATCGTTAAAAGTCACCGAAAATGCTATTCCATTCTTCTTTTCGAATTGCAGAGGCACAAACAATTGCCAATGTATTTCGAATTCTTTAATAATCTCTTCTCTTAGTCGAAAAGGATTCTTCAGAGGTTCAATCTCCTGGATAATTTTTCCCGATAGGACTCCATAAGTAGAAATTAAATAATGAGATATTCTGGCAATGATAGAAATTTCAATGTTTTAAAACATACAGGACCCTTAGATCGGTCACCAATTATATCAGTTCAAACATTGAAACTTTATCTTTCTTTAAAATGGATTTTACAAATTGATACGAGGATTTTTGAACGCCCACCAAGGTGTATTTTGGTTCTGTTCCTCGTAAAGAACTTCAAATGGCGAGAAATGCACAACTGAATGCAGTTCGGCAAAAATGCAACTTCGCTATTGCGTTTATAGTACCAATGCAGATTGGTTTTGGATCGATTTCCGATGCATACTTTCAACTTATTGAGAATACGATACTGTAGTTATGGTGTAACTCGAGTTTGAAAATGTATAAGGTAGAAGTCTCAATTACAGTCACTCTAAGGATCGATCATAACATTATTAAAACCTAGTTTCTTCATTTACCGACCAAGAATATCTATACGTTTTTTTACTATTTATTACTGTTATTTAAAATAATTATAACTTCATCTTTATTGCCGTATTGTCTATTTTGTTAAAAAGAAAATCCTAGTTTTTATTCTTCTAGACAACTTAAAATTTGTTATAATTTTATATCAAATTAATGACGAAGAAAAATTAAACAATATCCTTTTTATTATAATAATTGCTGTTATACCTGTAAGATTTATTCGATATTTGAAGTACAACAGCTTAGGGTGACACTAATTAGGGATCCTTTACCCTATTGTCTTTCATAGACCACCAGTTTTCAAAAACTTTGCAGGTCGCAATGATTCTTTTCGGTGTACGTTTTGGAGTTTTACAAACATTCAATTATCGTCCAAATCGCTTCTGATCGTCACACGGTAATCATTTTTCGATAATTATCCTTACGATCGTTTCTGAATGGGGCTACTTGCTGTTTCGAATCTTAAGCAACGAGCACACTTTTAACCATCTCAGTTGTCGATGGCGGTACGTGGTTGTCCAATCTTTTCACCTTCTCTATTGTGGCCAGGTGTCGAGAAACTGACATGGTGGCAATTCCTAAGTTTACCACAAGACCTTGAGTCGTTGTTTGTGGCTTAGCTTCCACTGTGGCTCTTAACCCTAATGCATTCTTCCGTTCGCTCGTACTCTCGAGTTACTCAAAGGAACTCTTGTTTCGAATTTTATAATACAACGATAGAAGCAAAGAAACACAGAAACCTATCTATTGCAATAGTTTTTATCGTTACTGCTGCAATTATTGTAGAACATAATTGAAAGACTGCTTCGTCGAAACACTGCTTCGTGGCCGAGACGTATCTACAACGCGATTCGATTTCGAAAAACAGAACATTCTTTTTTATTTTCGTTCGTAGCAGATGTTCATATAACTGGAGTAACCCTCGACAGTAGTTTAGATAATAGAAGTCCAGTGAAAGCTTGTCAAATCAGGCATTAACGAAAATTTCGTTTCGAACTCGACGGAGTTCAGATAAATGAGATTCTACTGTAGTATTAGGAAATTCACCAGGAGGACGACTAAGATGCACCGGAGCTGCATCGTGCATGAGTCACGTCTTACCACGTATTTCCAGTCGAAACGTCTTCTACTAATATATGGAGTACCCTCTCGAAAAACTGTCTGTAATTATTGTCATTAAGCGTAGATGAAAGAAAAATTGGTCCAATAAGGAACTCCTCAATAATGTCAGCCCACACGTTACAGTGTAACGATTACATGAAAAGTGATACCAACGTCGAAACGTAGTAATAGCACGATGGATTTTCATACACCCACTGATGATAATTTGCCACGGTATCTCGCATAAATATTTCCTCCGTCGTGAACATTTTTTACGATTGGAAATTCGGAAGAATGCGCCGTTGCGTGTACGAGCGAGCAAAAATTAATCGCAGGGGGATAATCCGTTGCCAAGAGGACTTGTACTCGTTGTACGTGATAGGTGTACGAAAGATTCTTTCGCAGAATCCTCTGTACGATAGAGAAGGAAAAATCTCGTATGCCTGCAGCAATCTGTCACGTGCTGAATCTTGGATTTTCTTCGACTCTTGTAATCGCTTGCTTTTCAGTCGCAGATGTTCGAAGCTGTACGTTTCGTCTTCGATTAATCGTATCGGATAAGAAAGATCCAGTTTCTTCGTTGCAAATTGACGACAGACCGAACTGAACGTAGTTTTAACAGGAAATCATCGTTAACTTCTAAACGCATATGGTTGTGGAACTGCAACATATTTGTTTCTCGTTTACGTGGATGTTAATAGGTACCAGCTACTTAATTTGTCTCTCAGCCAATATCTACTTATCGTAGCGAATGAAACGATTGCTTCCAATTTTATGTGCAATTTTCGAGGAAAAACTTAGCATTCAAAAGTTAAGGAAAAGTTTTTCGATAGAACCGCTGAGCTCCCCTGCAGTTCTCCTTAGCTCACTCTCACAGGTAATGGATATCTGATCATTCGATATTGGAATCAGTTGCTGCCATCTTGATAAACACTATCTTAACTCTAAAACGCTTAGTCAGAGACCGATACGTTTCAAATTCAATACGATGTGCATCGATTAAACTTGTCAAGCACTCTTATCAAACTCCGTGGTAAACAGAAAAGATTTACAACTTGGAAACTTGGAGTTTTTCTCATCCCTGCGACGAGTTTCTATTCTTACTGCGCTCGTAAAGTTTCCCACTTACTTCCGAAACACCCGGTAAAGTGACTAGGTCACGATCGATTTATCTAAAAAATTAAAAAAAATACAAAAACAGTATTTGAACAGAAATTTTGTATGCCGCGAACTTTTACAAACGTAATTAGAGAATTTCCGCGTGCAACGAGTTTTCGAATCTCAGCATCGAAAGAATTCGAAACACGTAAATCCAAATATCAATCAATCTTTGTATTAACCTCTTCGGGAACGAATTTCGTTTACATTGAATAAAAATTCAATCGTCGTGAAGAAATTCGATTACGAACGTTCGTAACTGCCAGAAATCGTTTATTGTTTACAGGCTGTGTAATATTTTGCTTCGTTTTGATCTTTTCTCCGAGGTGGCTCCCATCAGAGTTCAAAACTTAACATCATCAGTTTCGTCGGAAGTCGATCTCGTTGCTCGGAACCGATACGAAACGAAGTTTCACGATTGGGACGTGTCCCAACGACTAACCGTCGATTAAAACGTTATTCGATTTGCAACGAACGACTTTCGAAATCGGGACGATTCTTAATTCGTTTACATCGTTGTAGATAACGCGTGGGGTCGGGCACGGGTCGCAGTTGGTGCTCACTGAATATTTTTCGCCCGTTACGTGGTCTTCCGTGAAACATCGTTCAATTTGATTAGATAGACTGCGTTTTCCGGTGAGGCGTGAAAATTTCTGGAAGGCTCGAAATCCTCTGTGCTTTGGGCTCCGAAGCGGTAATGATTCAATCGGACAGTTAACGTGCTAAACGTTTACGAACGCGCTCGGCTGGTGTGTTAACGTCGGCAAGTTTGTCAGAAGTTGGCACGGAGTACACACGTTACGTGACAAAAATTTCCTATCGACCGAGCTTCCTCTTGTCACGTGAAACCGAAGATCTATCGCTTTGCCGTGAAGATCGGTCTGTAGTTAAGTATCGAGCCATTTCGTAAGTCTTCGTGTATTTTTGTTTCGGTAGACTGTACACGAGGAAGGAACAGATAACGATAAAATCCTACGCAAGAAAGTGACCAAGGAATATGGAGTATAATTTTTCTTCTTCGAGAAAAGCGATTTTGAATCGTCGTATATCGAGAAGACGGCTGTTTATAACGGACTGCTTAAAAAATTAGAGTTCTGCTTCTTGTGTATTCCAGAGTACCGAACAGAATTAATACGAAGGTAAATAAACGATTAAATCTGTCTGGTCGAAAAGGTCGAGTACTTCAAGGAGAAAGAATTATCGATCTTTGTTCGTGTGATAGTACGAGTAAGTAGAATGTGGACAGTGTCGAGTAATTTTTTAGTCTCAAACTTTACGAAGGTTGGCTGAAACATCCGACCAAACGCAACTCGCAGTTTCTTTTGGAATCGATCTTCCTTTCTTCCCGGAATACTTGCGTAACCCAGAAATATTTAAAGACGGTTTGTTTTCGAAAACAATTTTACTTCATATTTTCGATTTGTTTTCTTACGAAGAATAACCGTAACCGTGGAGTTTATACCACCAGTTACCATATACATACATGTGAGGAAAAATATTAAGCGACCACAGAGTGGTAATCTTCTAAAACGAGTTTCTTCTATTAATTAATCAATACTTACGAATTTATTATCAGCCGAAGTGTGTCTCGATAGCTTTCATACGCTACTGCCGATGAATGATAAATCTTCGAATTTATGATTCAGTGTCCAGCACTTGTTATTAGGTTCAAGGAACCATCGGTATATTTTCTCTACGTTTATCAATTTCCTCGAGGAACTGATCAAGATCTGTAAACAAATAATTCATAAGATGGACTCCACTGTTCTAAGAACCACTCTCCAATAAGATGGCTCCACTGAATAAGACAGACGAGGAGTTCGATTCTTTGAGAATTTACATTTTGTAAGAACGAAGTGCTACAATAATTCTCATCCACTGAATAATGATCGAACAGAATTATCGATCGTAAGAAAATTCTCCAAAGAACCGCGTTGACTCTTTCGCACGGTGCTAAAGACTTCGATGCATGGACGATGTGGAATATTCTCGTTGGTGAGGTGACGATTGTATCAAAAGATCGGCAATAATCCGGCGAAACAAAGCATCGGTTTCCGATCCAAAGGCTAATCGAGTGCGAAACGAGTTCGATCGTAAACGTAAACGGTTCTAGCTGGCGGCGCTCGTCCCAATTTCATTTTTCTTTCTTCTCCGCTTGCCGTTTCGGTACGGTGCACCCTTTATGGTTCGTGGCACGAAAACGCCAATCGGCGATCGAGTGCCGCGAAAACTCCTTATCACGTGATGTTCCGTGCATCGGGGTCGTGCAAACTCTCAAACAGTGCATCGCACTCGCGCTAACGTTTCGCTAACAGCATTACGACGGAGCGGCTGTTTCTCACTCCGTAATGCGTGACGCAACGACCTAAATTGAGTTCCACGAAGTGCGAGGAACGTTCGACAAATATTCGGGAAAAATACGTACCGTGAATTCACGAGCCGAGGAAACTAAAATTTCGTCGCCGGGCGAGTCCCGGCGGAAAGTCGAAACATCGACGGACAGTTCAAACCTTTCATTGTTTACGAGAACATTGTTCGATGGTTCGTACACGTCGAAGGAAATGAATTCTTAGACAGAGTGTTCTGTAACACCGGAAATCGCTTTGAGGATAGATTTCACGCATGAAGACAATGAAAAGAATTTATATGAACGGGTACGTTTGTATCGTTATTCGACTAGGTACAATTACCCATAAATCTTTTGTTTTCGATTTGTAGCGAGTTTTGCGTTTAATTATATTTCGACGGGTGAAAACAATTGTACAGAATGTTGACTGAAAATATCAAAATAGAAGAACAAAGCTTCCAGCAGGTCTGAGCAATATCTGAAGAGTTACTGGATTGAATTTATTGTGAAACTTGTCGGACAACCTAATATTGTACAAGCTAGTCCATAATTCGTGGTATAAATGGCGTCGCAGACATCGTTTTAGAGAAAAGTGAATTTGAAAATTAGTCGAGAACACTTGCATCTAATTTCTCCAGGGACTTTGTGATCGTTTCTGTACACGATACAATATCAAGGTCGGTAGTGTAGTTAGGTAATGCCGGTAGTCGGTAGTTAGGTGCACGTGTACTCGATTCATTTTCAAATATATTTTTAAGTAACTTTTTTATATATTTTTAGTGTCACTTTGAGCCGTAAAATCTTCCCGACCTCATTTGTACCATGAATTACGGACCACCTTGTATATTAAGCTTTCTTTTTAAGATGATTAATGGACAGATCAAATGTTCACCCTTGTTAAGCCTCGTTAACTTTCACGTGCCATGTAAACACTTCAGGAGAAGTACAATTTTCCGTTGTTAAATGCATGAAAGTAAGTACGGGTTATACAATCTCGCATATTATATCCTCTGCTAATAATTGTACAACAAATTTGAATTCTTCTGTTGGTTCTGAACAAACATTCACTTCTCATGCGTTATTACAAGTTTTGTATTCAATGTATCATTTTAAGTAATTAAATGTATCGAATAATATTATCCGTGCTGCAGAATATACCACGCAAGAAATGATTATTAAAAACCGAGATTGCCATTCAGAATTGAATCATAGCGTGAAACATTTCACAACGAACAAAAAAGAACTTAACTGTTCGATCGAATGATAGAAAATTAGCCACCAATAAATTCCTACACGCTGATTTCATTCGTCGTAAATTATTCGAAAAAATTATGCCTTAAACAGGCATAATTGTTACAATCTATTACGGCCAATTATGTATATTAATTACCTATTACTAATTTCGAACGCAATAAGAACACACAGTTCTCGCACAGAATTTTTTCACCTTTAATTTGCCGTGAAAAGGTTAAGAGAGGAAAATGAAGAGCAAAAATGTGGATGAAATACCGGAGCAAGCGACCTCGACGCGCGCGGAAATATTAATGCGCGGTAGTTCTCGCAAAGAAACTCGGAGCTTTTGCGAATTGCGTGCTTCGCGTGATTCGCAAGTCGTTCGACGCTGACACGCTTTCATTACTTTGAATCCTGTAACGCCAGCGTGAACCGTTCTCGATGAAAGTCACCCCTCTGTTACGCGACCATTACCTCCCTCGGGGTAAGGAAATTGCGCATCCGTGATAAAGAGTAAAGTTGACGCGGATTCGGACGCGTTCCTGAGCTTTTTCTTCTTGAGACGTTTGGGAAGGTTCAGCGGTTCGCTAAACCGGAAGCGCAACCTTTGTGCGTTACTCTCAGGCCGGTAAAAATCGCTGACGAAACTCACTGATCAATGATTTCACGGTTTTGGGGTGCTTAAAATCAAAGGTAATCTGGCGTGTCCGAATAACCATAACTTGCATCCAAGTGTGCACCTCCGAGGGAGGATCCCCATTAGCAAGATGGGTATTTAGGTAACCACTTCTTGGAATTTTTGTTTAACAAAAAATTTCAGAAATACAAGGTTAGTCTGGATTCCTTTCACGCATCGTAATAAATATCTTCGATGTTCCGAGCTGTGATACATCTGTTTCCCTGAAAACATTTAAAATCCGCATGAATTTTTTTCGAATTTGAAAATAAAATTTTAGAAATGTATGTTTAAATGGTTAATATTTAAGAAAATATAATACCTTAGGAGATACGAGATATTCTTGGTCTTTTTACACTTTTGACAACTGTCGGATGGAAAATGTTTTCTCTCAAAAAACGAGTGATGAATTTTAAATTTAAATTTGATACCAAAGGGGGCTGAAAAAGATCGAGTCTCGGAAAGTAAATAGATTTTCACCCCAAAGCCAACGGAAGGGTAGTCGTAAACACATAGTAAATGAAATAAATGTACCTCCAGCGTCAAAAACGTATTAAAGAGAAAACCTCTTTACTTGGATTTTTAGAGCAAATAATTTTGTGCTACAAAAACTTACACTCCACAAATCTTTTATTTTTAATATAGATATTAAATGGGTGGAATGTCGATAATTACTTACATTCCTCTGTATTTTCAAACAAGGGCGTGCAATAGGTTCGTTTAAAAATTTTAGATTCGTTGGTCTTCAATTATCAAATTTCCATCTAAAAAAAAAAGCTGCTCAGTAAATCGATGGTAGAGTGTACTTCATACGTTACGATAAAATCCTTATATTACTCCTAAATCGTTTCTCCTGTTTAAAAGAGATCGTAGAATCCTCCTTTTTTACTTATATAACTCCTGAATCGATTTTCAAATTTCCGCTGAAAAGAAATCATAGTATCCTCCGAGATGACGTCGAATCAATTCAATTTTTTACTTATGTTCACGAAAGGGACAACGGATACTCGTAAACTAAATGTTTTCCTCGCATCTCCGATTAGAATCCGTAAAATGGTAAGAACCGTGACGAAGTTTGTTCGTTGGCCATAGTTCCTTACAGATATAGAGACACGCGATGTCCTGAGTTCACAATCCATTAGCGAAAGGTTAGAAGCGATAGGAGAGATCCACGTTCATTCAATTTTGATCAAGCATCGATTACTCCTGTACTCGATCTACGTGATAGAAGCGATGTTTCCTCCTTTCGTTTCTAATCCGCGAACCGCCTAGCCCTCTTTTCCTGCTATGGAGGTTCTATTTTCATCCACGACGCCGAAGAGTCGTGGATTTTACTAGGTCACTGGGGAACGGATACACAGGACGCGAGCCTCAGCTTGTACACCAGCTTGCACATTTATGCTCGTTAAATCAATCTAACTTATTTCCCGCGCCACATCCCATTTCTCTCGTGTACAACTCGCATGTGAGTTGTGACAGAATTAGATTCAACGATAGATGGGAAACCCTTCTCCGTCATCCTTCGACCTTGAGTTATCAGCTCGTATTCCAATCTCATAGAAAATTCGAGACCACGCCTGCCAAGGCTGGTTCGACCTTGGTACACGATGAAAAATTGTATACCTTGGTTTGTAATCAAATAATATAGCCCGTTACCCAGGATCTAACGTTTAACAAAGTCCAGAAATAGTTTCGAGTTTAGCTATTTTAAGTCGTGCTGTTTGAAAGTCCAAAAAATTGGAGCGAATTCAAAATTCGGTTAGGGAGGTATTTCTAAATCGGACGTTTAACTTTCCAAACATTTCGAGGATCGTGACTGTAAAATTACATTTGTCCTTGCGAAAGGTCCATTTTCGTCTTCCAGAGGAATTTTTCGAGGTTCAGTTCCATTGATAATAAGTACTTTTTTCGAGAGATCTCTGTCAGGATAATCTTTTAAAAACATTAGGTATTATTGTCCTTATTTTCTATGTCAAAGTAATTGTAATAATAAATATAATTTAATCAAATATAACGTACTTTGAATAAACATTTCAACCCTTAATTTGGGTGTTCTTCGATATACCAAGTGTGATTGTTTATATGGATAATTAAATTGTACAATTGCATCGATCAATTGATATTGATATTAATTCATTATAGTATGCAAGTACTACTCGTTTCCATCTTAGGCAAATATCAATTTTAAGTTCTAAAATTTCTCTGCAATACTCACAGGCCTAACTTCCGGAGTTATAATAAACTCATTCCCAGTGTATCTACATTTCACACACTGCATCCATTCTTCTCCTCTTTTGTCTTCGCTGTAATTCACATTGCAAAAGAGGCATACAACATCCTCCTCGGCAGATTTTCATACTTCAAATTACATTCATGTTTGGTATTCCGAATTAACAACACAGCATTGTAATCTAAAATTTCACCACGTCATACTTTTGTATTCTCACAATAATCACGAAATATGATACTGAAACGTAGAGTTGATACACAAATTACCAGATTAAACAATTTACCTCGGTATTTTTCAAAACCAATTCGTCCATAAATGTCAATGGTGAACGGGTCACTCCCTCCTATTATATACGGTGTTAGAAATTAGAAAACGTTGGTAATTTTTTAGATACTTTGGTCTTCTAAATTATCAACAGTATTCGAAATATACTATTTTTCCAGTATAAACAAAAAATTGGCGGATTCTCGTTAAAGAATTTTATGTTTCAATATTTTCGTCGAGCGACGCGCAATAAAGTAATACCAAAGCATCACTTCGATACGTTTTAAACGAAAAACTTCGCTACGATTTACGAGTACAATTTCGCGATACAGGTGATGAATCGACGCGTTTCGGAAGCGTCGAACTTTCAGCTTAATGCGAAAAGGAAAGTCAGAAGCGAGCCAGAGAGGGTAGATGAAAGAGAATCGATCGAATGCATAAACTATCGGGCGCGGCAAGCGACGAATGGAGAACGGAGAAGAAATGTTCGAATAAACGACTCGCTGTCAATCCTAACAGCAGGTTACTAGTGGACAGATTGGAATACCTCCTCGCCGATGTCGCGGATCGGAAAATTTATTTTCATCGCGTTCCAGCGTGTCGCGCGCTTGTAATTCTTCTTCCGTTGGCATTGCAGCGCGTTTGTTCTGACCATCTGTGCTTTTCAGGATTCACAGCATCGAATTTCTGCAGTAACTAAATTCGATTTATTTCCAACCTGTTCCAGACGACTTCTCTATCGACAGTTTTTTCATTCCTGCAAAAAAAAGAAACGCTCTCAATTATTTCGATCCTACACAGCGTTATCGTAGGGTACATCCACGGGAGATTTTAAAAACGTTTAAAAATCGAATACTTCTGAAATTGCCAAGTATTAAAATGATCGATGTGGGTAATGTATTTTGTAACAGGATACGTTTATAAATAACCGTGGAAACAGGAAAATAGAATTATAGGCTGTGATTCATTTTACCCTCGCCACCGCGATTGAATAGAAATGATATTCTTTCGATCAATTGATCTGTGATAATTATATTTATCGAAAAAATTCCTTCATCGAACGGAAACAAATTCTCGTCGCCGCTCGTGAAGCTAGTGGGGGTTCAAAGATACTTTTGTTATGCAATGAATGGCGCTATTGCGATCGACTGGATTTGAATCATATTTACATGTCATTAAAACTTTGTTTACAAGAATGATGTAATATCCCCTTAAATAACAGTATTCCTTGCAACTACTTAAACAAGTTTCCCGACCACCCTAGAAATTAAAGTGTCCATTATTGACGAAAGTTTGCAAAGTTACGATTTAAAATTCACCGACACTTTCGTTACAACAATGCACCACTGATCATTTGTGTATTTGATACAAGGTTCGAGAAATACTTGATACAACCGGTACGTCTCTTCCGTTTGTCTATCCCTACCCGAATTGCCCTATTAAACAAAAGAATTAAATTCGTCACGACAGACGCCATTGTTTTATCGATGAGTAAAACGGAAGTGAGCAATGAGTAACAGGAATCCACGAATTACGCATTGTCTGGCACGGTTCAATGATAAAACAAAACACCCGTGCGGATTAATACCGATGCGAAACGAAAGGGAGAAAAGTGTGTCGCGCGCGGAATTATCAACTGCAACCGCAACAACGTGTTTGCAGAGGATGTGAAACCGTGTCGTCGTAAAAGCACGACAAGGTCGTCGATAATTTTCAATCCTACGGACGGAATCGCTTTGTACATTCGTTACTCTGGATACGTGGTTAATTAGTCGAGACGAGATGCGATTTTGCGCAACGATACGATTTTATTGATGTCATCCGCGGGTGATTTTCCAGGGAACGAAACACATTGTGCGAATCCAATGTAACGATGTACATATAGTCCTCAATTATAGAATTTTGATTACAATGTATATACGATCAGAGTGTCGTACACTTATAGACGATTAGGTGGTTAAAACAAACCACCTAACGATCTTTTTTAACGCGCAATTCGAACGATTTGAAGAAGAGAGAATACGTTGCAAATTACATTTCTTCTCGCTATTATTTTCTTCCGAGAGTTTTCGAAATTACTCATATTTTTTTTTATATAAAACTACACGTGTGTTTTATTTTCGCGCACGTTGTACCCGGTACGAATCCGTTTAAAAAAAAATAAGTTTGCACCTAATTTTTAATTCAAATTCCTTTTCAGTGTACAATGTACCTTGAGAGTTGATTTCATGTACGTTACATATTTCATTTTTATGTATATAAATAAACTATTCAAACTTTTCTTTGTTAAATTTCGTCAGTTACTCGTAATCTCGTAATATTACGTTTTCTGCTAAAAGTAACATCTGTTCCACACTCCAACTTCCATATTATATTTTTCGCATTAATTTAAGATATTTCTCGAAAATTCCTATCGATTTTGATACTTCTATCGATTATCCTTCTATGAAATTTGATCCAAAAATTTCCCTCCTTGGCAATGAAAAAATTGGACTTCTCTCTTACTTTGAACCACTGTGCGACGCAACCGCGATTCGCAATCCTCGCACGTGCGAGCGCGAAAGAAAAATCTACCGATGCACCTGCCGTGCAGGCTACGCGGCCACGAAAGAAACTGCGGGATCGTGACGAATCGTCGAAGGATCTATGCGTTAAATTCACGGACGTATCCATTGTGTCCTTGGTGTCACGACAAACTCGCGAAAGGACGATTCGCGAGCGGCTGTGGTTTGCGTTTCTCGAAGGTTGTCGCGTCGCAATGTTTACACACACATTGGGAAACGCCTGAAACTCGGCTGTAAGAAAATAACGTAGAACAAGCGTTCTCGTTTCTTTTCTTTTTTTCCTCTCGCGTTCCGCGAAGTCTCAGGCCTCGAACGACTATGTAACCACTCCGCGATGCGACGATCGTCGTCGATTTGATCTGTAAACACAGGAAAGTTTCAGTATTAATCGACGAGTCTTCTGTAAATGAAGCACGATTTATACTTGGTAATCGTATCGTGTACGCACAATATGCGATATCGATGACAACGATACCGTCTCGCTATACGTGTCAGGGAAATCCGTTACATCGCTGACAGAACACTATGTCCTTGCATGTTGCCTAATTAACAAATGAGAACTCGATTCCAACAGTTGACCAGGGTGGAGGAGGAGGAGGAGGAAGAGTGTCAATTAGCCCGACATTCTTGCACGTCCGTCAAACGCTTCTAACCACTGAAAATGGCGCAGCATCTACGGTACAACTACGACCAATTCGCACCGGCAATATTAATAAGTTGTCGATTAGCATAAATCTGTAATTCCGGTCATCCTGCTAGTCTAGTTCCCTACATGGCAACGCGACAGACCGAGGCGTCGTTGGGAGTACTCGGTTTGCATTTAATATCCTATCAGAATCCTCTTGATCCTCGATCGTGGATTGTATTCAGCGCTAGCTCTAACACGATTAAAAAGTTTTCAAAGATTTCAAGCATCGGTCGTTGTAATGTACGGTAGAACCTTCGTTACGCGAGTTTTCCATTATATAAACATTTTTTTACGTGAAAATTCTACTATACAAACAATATATTTCCTGTTACAATACAATACTGTGTGGAAACACAGTGTTCGTTTTTTTTCGTAGAAATCTACTATCGAGATGAAATCAATGATAGCACTGACAACTGTACCGCTTCGTTTCGAAGTATTTGTAGCTCTGGATAAAAGGCTTAGATGATTCGAGGCCATCGCGAGGAGTTATGCGACTTAGCTGTCAACATAATTCGAGATCCGTTGGTTTGATTTCTTTAATTTCGTTAGGACAAGAAGGATCGAATAATATTGTTTCTCTTTTCTATTCTACGCGTGAAGTTGTGTGTCAACAAACAAATTGTATTTACGTTACTTCATTTTGTCTCGAGTGTCACTTCTATTATGTGAAAATTCTCTTATGCAAACACGCCAATTAACCCATGTAACGGAGATTCTATTGTACGTTACGAGAGCCTATATTTTTCAAGAAATTACATTTCACGTTACTTTTCAATTCCATCGATACAGTTTCAAACTTTAATTCACCACAAGAATAATGCAGCTCCGAAGGTACCTTAAAAATGACATATCTAAATCAGTACAGTTATATTCATTTATTTTTTACAAAATGTAAAAGTACACCGTTTGTGTCCGATGCTAAGGGCGATATCGAACCCAGTTACCCTTTTTAATCGATAATTCGTTCCAAAATCCTCTCAGATTCCAATAGGTGGAACGATTTGTCGCAAATCTGACTATCGTGGATGTTCTTATCCGCGTTTCACGAAGTCCCGGTGCAACGTAAATCCCTTGAAATAAATTGGATCTTGTTCATCGAGTCCAACGGACAATTTCTTCGATCGTAGATCCATCGGGGAGCGAAGGTCGGGCGAAGGTCGGAGGGTGTCTAATGACGATCATCGAAGAATAAGTTTCGTTGGTCATCAACGAATTGCGACCGGTACAGGCGTAACCGTTGACTCACGATCATGTGACCTGCAACGTAATGTTCTAACAGTAATAAAGTACGTGTATAGCGACAGTGTCTGTAATAGGTGCCGGCCGTTTCGACATCACGGTTCATCCAGATGCTTCCAAACGTCCGTAGTATCATATTTATTCATGGTTGTTTTCATCCATCATCATTGAAGTCATTCAACCGCGTTGTCGAGAATCTCGCCATACCCTTCACGTTGCTGCAATTATATAATGTAGATATTTTGCCGCTCGCGATTAATTGCAGCCAATTGTTGCGGTAATACTCACGTTCGCGATAGTCGTCAAGGTTAAATGCATTACGTTTTTGGAATTTCACGAACACTCTCGCAATCGTAGAATTGAATTAGCCTTGCGTAATATTTCCAACGAAGTCCTTCGATTACCTGTTACAGTTTACCTGGTTACAGGGTACTTCTTTTTCATTGTTCCTCGACCCAAGGTGTAATTGTACATTTTATGAACAGACTGTGAAATTATTCGGGATTAATTTTAAACTTGTACCGTTTTTCGACTCGTCGCGTCGCGTCGATTATTATTGGAAGCGGCGTCGAAATTGGCGCAAAAATATTCCCCTTTATCGTGTTTGGTCAGCGATTTCGAATCATGGACACTCTGGATTATTTACCGGCGTGACCCCATTTAACGCAAATCAAATAATCCTTCGCGAGAACTAGACTGCTCGACGATATTATTGGCCCACTCGTTATTTCAGCGACAGGACGGCGTCGTGTTCGGCGATAGGCAGTTTTTCAGTTTATTGTTCATTGATCCCAGCTTTTGGACGAAACTAACCGCGGCCAGTTCAACGAATATCGATGCAATTCGCCTTCGATTAGGCTCTTGAAATTTCTTTGAAGTTATCGTCAAGCGTTTCGATGGACCGATCTTCTTCGGTTTAGAATTAATTATAGATCCGTTCTGTTTTCTATCTTTTCTTGTCACACATTTTATCAATATCGTAATACGATGTTTACTCGCTCCTGGATTATTCTATTAGTTTGTTTACGTCGAATGGGACCAATGTCACCGAAGAGGATCGAAGAAGATTACGGTCGGAACATTTAAGGCGAATAAACTCGGTTTGTTTTCGTTGGACAGGGTAACTGCACTTAATAATATCGATTAGCGCTTAATAATATCGATCAACCTCGCGAACAATGTAATAACATTTATTGATAATGAACTGTGGCTGAATATACGTTTCAGCACTACGCGAGTAACGAGTAACGCGGTGTTTCAATGAATCTCTCGTTTTGCGACTATTTCACGTCACATTGGAAAATAGCGAGTTTGAACATTTGAGGCGTACAGGAATAATGTAATTAACCCTTTGACTACAAACGACCGACGGAAAGTACACGCTGTGAGCGGATTATCTTCTCATCTACCGAGCACACGACAGACTGAACGCTCGTAGGCGTTTACCAAATGTCATCAACTAATCGAGTGAGCGTCTACGGTCGCCAATGACATTCGATTCCAATCGGTTTCAATCGATTTCAATCAATTTCAACAATTTTTTTAACGAAAAACAGTTTCTTTCGCCTTGGTCAGCGTATACTTATCGCTACATAGTCTACTTAAAAGTATCGGGTTGTTCGGAAGGTCATATCGTTTTCCAAAATGGAGAATATATAATTTGATAAAATATTTACACACTCTAAAAGAATCTTGTTTCATTTTCAACCGAAGAAAACGAAATGACTTTGCGAACAACCTAACAAATAAACAAGGAACGTGGAGCTACCTAGACGAACTTCATTTGAAGTCTGAAATGTAAACGCGATTGTCTCGTAAAATAAGATAATTTCAAATTACATTCCCCTATTCTTCCAATAAAGAATAGAATGATACAATTTGAAACGATCAAATCAATTCGAAAGTTGCAGGCAATATTGCTCTGAAATATTCGTACGATTCAAAATGACAAGTACACGCGAGTACACGTTTACATTTCGCGAGTACACGAATCGATCGATATTTCTCGGATAGCCGATATTGCGCGTTGCGATTCGTAAATAAAATCTATGGATTGCAATGGATTCTCATCAGCCTCGGACGAAGTAGAAATAATTTAATCGGAAACCAGATACGAAAATTTCGATTACTCTTAAATGGAGAAAAAATTGGAATTCGATAAGCGAAATTAGGTGCAGTTCCCCTGTACGATTGTTGATCGTGGACCGATTTAGAATCTCGTAAATCCTTCGCGATCAACGATCGAGGTACACGTCTCAAGTTTTATAGGTCTCTGAGTCATCCAGGAAGAACGTCGTTGCCATCGATCCTCGTAATCTCCATTACGGACGAAACAGAGCATTAAGTCGAAAAAGGACTCGCGGCACGGTCTTGGACAATTCTTCGCACATATGCTTGCCGATTCACTCTCCTTGGTGAATTTTTACGGATACTTGAACCGCTGCCAAAACTTTATTGTACTCCTTTCACGCTTCGCGCTGTCGCTTCGCATTCAAAAATACAACACGGACTGTCGATAGATCGACTCTAGAGGCCGTCAATCAACAATTCACGGTACTATTTTTGAGAATTGCATCAATCCAACAATTTAATATTATTAAACGGTCAGCAGTTCCGTGGATTCGAGCGATTAGGTAACCACACGTGCGCAAACTTGGCGCGTCTGACCTTCGTATTTTCTGTACCGCAATTATACCATCAAATGTTGAATGTTGGCGAGTCAACGATCCCAAGAATTTTGGATTAATATCGATACACGAGATCGTATCGTATTAACATCACATCTTGAATACGGACGACGAAATTTTATTTGGATTTACATTGAGCGATTTAACTCGGCGTTTAATGTTTGCGACCGTCTATTTTAAGAGATTCTCTTCGCTCGGTAAATATAGTACAATATTTTACACCGGTAGCAATTAGATCGAACTGCATCGAAAAAACGGGAAATCGTATCGCAACCAGTCCAACGACGAGCAAAGATTACTTATTTTTTTTGTTCGATTCATTTAGAGCACAATTTATTCGTTGTACCACGCGAAGAGACATATAATCGTACCAGAAAGGTCATTTGTGACTACATTTTAGCTTCAAATGCTAAAGTCAGCATTTATGTTACACTCGTTATCGAGAAAATTATATAATATTTACTACTGTACTCTGTCTCTAGTTGCATCACGTGTACCATCGAGGGAACTTAAAATCCAAATTAAATCGCTCGAATCGATTAACGCAAATACAAGTGTAATTTCATTCGCGACGTAGACGAAGCGTTCAAGGATAGAGTCGTAAGAGCGAAAGAATTTAAGAACAGCCTCGCTCAAGCATATCTGACTGTACTCCGAGGTCCTCCCGTCGAGGATCTTTCATGAAGTGTACAAGGATTTTAAGAATTCCAGAAAGTCTGGACTTAACGGTGCCGCGAACCGCACAACTGGTATCGGTTTCTGCTGTCATCCAGCGCATTCGTCTGTTTCACTCGGTTGGGATCAATGGGCTACGAAGCAAGGAAAACTGATCGGCGTGTGGTCGTTCGATACGACGGTATCGATGAAACGTTCAAACGATCGATACATTAGCGTCGAATGTTTGCTTCTAGAGATCCTTTTGCACGGACAGGCGTATTCTAAAGTAAATTATAACACGATCGAATCGACGAATCGAAGAAGAATGTCCTAAAACCACGTTTTGGGTTACTTGAGAGAAGTTATTTGCATTTGTTGCACTCTAGGGAGCACGTGAATATAAGGTACTTCTTTTGCGTTCTCTAAATTCTACTGGTTTTACATACGGTTTCGAAAGTGGATAACGCAAATTCGCAACGTTCTTGGACTCGTCGTTTCGATCGGAAAGTATCGGAGAACCTCTCCGATGCGTTCACGGGCAATCGATAAACGGTATGGTGTATATACACCTTAATCCTAATATATAGGAGTATATACACCTTAATCCTAATATATAGGAGTATATACACCTTAATAATAATATATAGGAGTATATACACCTTAATCCTAACATATAGGAGTATATACGTCTAAAAATGTGCGATACAAAGGATGCGAACAGGTTCGACGCAGTTTTTGATAATTATGCGCCGCGTGTTACGAAGAAACGTTCGTTGAATCGATTTTTCGGGATCATCGTTTACGAGGGGAGGATAACAACTTTTTCTTCGCCCGTGGCGACCTCAACCCCTTTCAGAGAGTCTTCTATTCATACGGATCCGGCCGTACAACGTCTTCTATTTTTTCTGCGTTCCGATCCGTGGCGCTATTTCAATCTCACCGTCTCTCGTTTAACCCCAACAATGAACGTACCGAGAAGAAATCGTCGAATTCTCCGAAAGTTCTTAATCTAATCACGAGCTGAAAAGTGTTCGAATATCACAGGACAATTCCGCACCAATTTATGGACAATTCGCGATGGTATAAATTTGGCCTTGGACGATCGGAACGATGAAAGGAAATATAGACGGGACATCGGGATAAAAATAATATTACTTTTATCCAGGGTCCGATTCGTGGAAGACTCGCGGATGGGCTCGAGCTCGACTATTTCGAGTACCGATACGCGCGCGTATCGTTTCGAAGAGGGAATCGGTTGCCACGATCGAGAAACGATCGTCGAACGAACACCCGATTCGAGAACGTTGATTCGCGTTTCCACGCGCGATGTTTCTACTCCATCATCGACGCGGTGGAGTAGCTACGTTTCGCGCGGTGCCACTGGGTGGTTCTGTTGCGCGTACGTGTATACCCGCGTGCGAGTCCCCGCGTGTGTAGGTAGTCGCACACGCGTACACCGTGCACGTGCACGCGAATCGCGGTGTGTAAATACGTCGAGGGCGATCGGGTGGGGGTACGACGCCTCACTAAGCGACGCTCCGCGTCTTCGTCAGTCAAATCGCGATCGTCTCCGCGTGACGGGCCGCTGTTGGTACCGTCCCTGTATTCACCACCGGCTGAAAGACGTCGTCGAGACGAACGAACCCGTAGAGACCCGGTGGCTAGGCCAACGCAGTTGGCACGCACGAAATATTCCGTGGAACACGTTACGCCGGTTCGTCGACGAGAATAGACGCTCTCCGTGAGAAGAAGAAGAAGGAGGAGGAGGAGGAGACCGTCTTCCGGATCCCCGGCAACGTTGCGGGTTGCGGACGCCCCTGTTCCGGATATCGGTTTCCAACCGGATCGGGTCGCCTGGGTCTTCCCGTGTTCTAGACGCGCGATCGGGACCGCGCTACCGAGATTCTCGCACGTCCGAAAACAAGACGAGAACACCGACGAGGCGACGAAAACGCGCGAATATCGAGGCTGGCCGTAATCAGTTCGCAAACGCCTAGACGATGAAGACATTGACGGTTCTCTTGCTCCTGGTCACCGTGACGACGTGCCATCCGCCGTTTAAAGTGATCTTCCGATGGTACTCGGTCGACGTGATGTGGCCGTCGGACGAGGTACGTCAGTACGCGATCAACCACGGCGATTATATTCCGGCTAACAACTACCTAGCGTGTGTAAAGTTCTGGAAGACCAGGATGTATCTGACGGTGCCCCGCTGGAAGGAGGGTGTACCGGTCACATTGGGTACGACGTTCGCGGTTGCGGTGAATCGACAAACAGCCCCCAAGTTGGAGGCCTTCCCCAGCTGGGACATGCAGAAGATCGACGATTGCAGAGCGTTCCAATTTGTGCAGAACGTGGAGATCGATCCCATGGGTCGTATGTGGGTGCTCGATTCCGGACGAACGGCAACGATGACCACGGAGAAGAAGACCGGTTGTCCGCCGCGACTCGTAATCCTGGAATTGGAAAAGAACGAGACACTACTGATACACGAATTCCCGCCACACGTGGCGCGGCGCGGTACCGCTTATCTGAACGATATCGTCCTGGACCACGAGGACGGTGGCCTAGCGTACATTACCGACAGCGACAAGGACGATCCGGGGATAATCGTTTACTCTCTCGCGAACAACACTTCCTGGAAGGTCAGACACGACTCCATGAAAGTGGAAGCGGAAGCCGCGAAGTTCATGGTACACAAAACACCGGTCAATGTACCGATCCCTGTGAACGGGATCGCTTTATCGCCGGCCAGCAACAACGACAGACAATTATACTACTCGCCGTTGTCCTCGTTTCATCTGTACTCGATACCTACGTCGGCGTTGAAGAGCAACGTGAGCAACATCGACAGTTTCGTGAAGGAGCTCGGCAGGAAGAGCTCACAGTCGGACGGTATGACGATGTCCGCGACCGGGGTGCTGTACTTCGGGCTGTTGGCCGACGACGCCGTGAGCATGTGGGACACCAAGCAGTCCGCGTCGTTCAGCACCGGGATGAGGGTGATCTCCAGGGATCACGAGAGGTTGCAGTGGCCGGACACGTTCGCGTTCGACGAGGATGGTAACCTCCACTGTATCACCAATTCGCTGCAGAACTTTTTGGTCTCGCGCGTCAACATCACCGCATCGAACTTTAGGATTCTCCAGTCGAAACCCGGGGTGAAGAATTATCAGTACCTCGAGGACGGAACCGCGCCGGAGCAGCCGGAGATACCCGCTTCGACCGCTAACAGGATTAACCTCGGCGTAGCTATGGGATTAGCCGTTCTGTTGGCCATCGTAGCGCAGTAACGTCTTTCTCCCTCTCGTTCCTCCTGTTTTTCTTTTCTTTCGTCGATGTAGACGGTACTCGGATGCACGCTCGGGTATACCAAAGACGTTTAGGTCTTTTTCTTCGAAGCCGCTCGATTCATCCGAACTGTAGGATCGGACGACGCGTGGACGTCCGGTGTTTCCAATGACCTTGAACATCATCCAGTACGCGTCTCTAATCGCGTGGTCTTTGAAGTCTCCGACGAAGAACCACGTACCTCTATCGAGTCGAGATCTTGGCTCGCGGTTCTGGAAAAGAATTCTTTTATTAACGATACGGTCGTTCGGTATTTCCAATGACCTTGAACATCATCCAGAACGCGTCTCTAATCGCGTGGTCTCTAAAGTCTCCGACGAAGAACCACGTACCTCTATCGAGTCGAGATCTTGGCTCGCGGTTCTGGAAAAGAATTCTTTTATCAACGATACGGACAACGTGCGGAAGTTCGGTATTTCCAATGACCTTGAACATCATCCAGAACGCGTCTCTAATAGCGTGGTCTTTAAAGTCTCCGACGAAGTACTACGTACCTCTATCGAGTAGAGATTTTAGCTCGCGATTCTCGAAAAGAATTCTTTTGTCGATGATACGAATAACGCGCGGACGTTCGGTATTTCCGACGACCTTGAACATCATTCGTCTCGAACGGTGGGGTCTCGGAGAGGGTCTCGGAGAAGAACTATGTATCGCTATCGTGTAGGAATTTCGGTTCGCGATTCTCGAAAAGAATGTTTTCGTCAATGAGCGCGGACACCTGTACATCGGCGTCCACGCGCGTCTGCTAAGAATAAATGGATCGAGATGTATTAACAGCCAGTGGCGAGTTTCGGTGAAACGTTGATTTTTCTGGCCTCGAGACGGCCAGGAATTATTGCGTCTCCCCGATATATCGTTCCGATTACCGTTGCTATCCGATTTCCGACGAAGCGAGCGAAATCGATCGCCGAGGGTTCGTTGGTATTCTACGTCTAGCGTTGTTTTCCAAAGCGGGGAACGCGACTCCTAGACTTGAAAGCAGCGTTTCCCAAAGCGTGAAAACGCGACTCCTAGACTCGGGGGCGTTTTATAATTCAAGGAGGTCGTGGAACGAAAATTTTAAACGCAAAACGATGCGGTTAACGTTTCTTTCTTTCAACGCATCGATCGTCGGAGTTCGAAACTGTAAAGGTATATATATATTATTCTCGCATCGATTTAAACCTGTCGCTTGTCGTGGAAATTTTATCTTTAAGGGGTCACCTTCCAATAAGTTTGGAATTCACCGCGAGCAACCGAGTATTCGTTTTTTACTTTCAATCGCGACTCGTTTCTCTCGTTCCTGTCGAAGATGCTCGAAAAATTGAAATTCTACAAACAATTGCGCCGTCTACGGAGATTTTTCTAAATCTTTTCGATACGTCAAATAATGATTTTTCATTCGACGATGGCCGACGTAGAATACAACGCTTCGCGACGAAGTTTTTTTTTCCACAAAAAGAAATGATAATTACTGGGAGAAGTTCTATTCCGAAACTTTCACCGCTATTGTTGCATGTTATTAATTCCATCGATATTGACTTTCAATTCGTAGTTAACGCTTAACCGTCCGCTCCCACGGTTGCGCGAGTTCGCAAATTTAGCGGCCGCTGTTCTCGCGCGAACGTGAGTCCGCAAATCCGATCGCTCTTATTTCTACGTAAACTTTCGTAAATTTTCCACGAAAACTCGCTCGCGATCGACCAAGCTGCAATACCTTCGTTGTTGCATTCGCGTAAAATCGTACGCGGAAACGCTGCTATAAACGATACGGTTTTTCGACCGAAACGAAGCGATGAAATATATTCGACGCGTCGCGTTTTTAATATTCTATCGTCGACTGGCGAAAGTTTCCGCCGTAAATGTGCGTACGATCGAGCGTGAATCGGAGGACTGGATCGAATCGCTACACGTACCTCGATACAATTACGCTTTCGTACCGAGCGAGTCTTTCGTCATGAGATACCGGCGCGTTCGCGCTTAATTGATCTCGAATTAACATCGTCAATGGAGACTATTAAATCTGACGACCAAATTAAGTCGCTTGCGGACCGATCGCCGCGATTGAAAGGGAAATTGGAGTACGAGAGAACGAAAGAGACACGTCCCTCTTGGCTCGGGGTGTCGCATAGAGGGGTTGGAAGGAAGTCGGAGCATTCGTCACCGCGATCGAAGCACCCCACCGTCAAGAATCTGTCCTTCTGGAAAATAGAGACGCATTTATCGACGAACATAAATTTAAGAGGGCCATAGTTCGACGAGATAGACGCAACTCAGCAACGAACCGTAATGGCAGCGATAGTAAACGACTATTTGTAATACGTTTATCTCGGGAAGTTAATCCTCTGTAACGCAGCGTGACTTCCATCCTACATTCCGTTGAACTTTCCGTGTTTACAATCGAATCTTCTAATCGCAATCTTCGCGCAGCAACTTCTTTCAGTTTCTCGTTCGTTGGACGAGAAATTTCGGTGCGAAAACTCTCGCGAAAGTTTCTTGTCCTGTGATCGATGATTATACGATGTACTGAAAATAATCGAAAGTTTGTTAAAGCGAGAACTTACCAAATATACAATGTTTACGAGTAATTGATTCGGAGACATAGGTTACGGAGGATTCGTTTCGACGAATACGATTATTTATCGTGAACTGTATTTCGACGATCACCGATCGATCATCGGGACCCGAGCGCTCCAGACCGAGCGCGTTTTTACGCGATCGCGACCAATAACGCGAAAGGGTACTTATTTGTTCTTAATTTACCTGCGAGGAAGGGAGAAAGACCCCGAAGATCGATGCAGTATTTTATTTCTCATCGCCTTACCACTCGAACTGTGAATACTGCGCTATATGTGAATGTATGTATGTATGTATAATTAGTGTGTACGCTACATGTAACACGTACGAATAGCTTTAATGCATATGGCCTTATTTTTGACGATGAATTGAAACTGTATACCGTGGCTCGTCGGGAAACGCGAGTTATGAGTCATTTGTCTAGGCGCTGGTGAACGCAGCTTTCTGCCATTTCGCGGCATTTATTAGTTACGATTATTGTTCCCTTTCTCGCCAGATCGACCCAGAATGCTCGCCTCGTTAACACGTTGCTACGAATTCCAGACCTAACCTCCAGTTTCGTACAGGAGCACTCTGGTTCGAAGAACTTGGACCACGATTCGGCCCAATCGCTCGTAAACGCTCTTACCTGGAAAACAGGATAACGATTATAAATTGCAACGTACGTACACTGTTGACGATAACTTCCAAAATCATCTCCTTCGCGGTTAAAGAGCAAAAACTACCGTTCGATTATCTCCGTTTAAACGTAATTATCAGTCATTTGCGCACAATTCATCGATAATCGTTACACAGATCCGATTACGTCCTTCGATCTTTCATTTACGTTCGTAAACGAGTGAAACATTTTCACACCGTAGACAAAAGCTACGAAATCTTTCCTTTCTCGACCCATTCAGCCTTTAGTTATTCCGCGCTTTGCACAGACGAACTGCAACACCGAGTAATATTTTAGATTTTACCTCAGTGTTCGTAAAGCAAGTGTAAATGTCACAGTTACGACCGTAATATTTTCCGCTTAGTACGTATAAATAGAAACTACGATCGGAAATTATCCGTAGATCGAAACCTATGATTCTGATTAATAACGCGTTTTGGTCCAAATCGTGCACCACGAGTCTCACTCGTGGTTTGAACCGAATGGATTAAATACGAAGTCGAACCGTCTTTATGACTTACGCTTCTAAACTTTTCGTTCGTCTTAAAGTCATCGCGATCTTGGAGCTTACGTAGCGCAAGTGTCATCGAGTGTACGCGAAGATGCACACCGTGTACGGTGGGTAGCGCGAGATGAATTTTTCATACGGTTCCGCGCGTGCACGGAATCCGTGTTTCCAGGTGCATTTGTTAATTGAGAGGAGAAAAAAAAGAGGGACAGCCATTATCGGTACCGCGATCTATTCCATGTCCGACGCGATCGAGAGACACGAGTCTGTTCATGCAGAGGGAAAACTCGGAGACGCTAGGAACCGCCGTAGCGGCCGAGCAATCTCGCTTTCAGCCTCTTCCCACAATTGTGTCTCCTCTTTCAGCACGCAGCGTCCCAGTTTTGCGGCGAAGCGAGGTGCACGCACATTATTACGCGGCAGAAACGAAGCCGGGGCCTAGCCCTGAACCACGAGTCAACGAACGCCCAGGGAGAGGCTCGGGAGATTACAAAACTTCTCCGAGAATGCTCCGTACACCTGAGATTAATCTGAGGATCGTGGCAGGCTTTGAAACTCGTTAGGTGAATCGCGTGTGTCCATCGGCTTGTTCGTTAAGGATCACGTGTCGCAGTACACGCTTTTCTCTGAAACGAAAGATGTATCAATTTTCCACTCTGCCGTTATAACTTTGAAAAAATACGAATCGAGTGTTTCGGGGAGTTACGAGGTTTCCGTGCATCTGACATCAATTACTCGAATCTGTTGGTCACCGATACAGTTTGTATCGAGAATCTTGCAGCCGGAATCCTTGTTATCAATTCTTTCATCGATGTCTTGGATGATCTCTGCTACAATCCTCGGTTATGTAAACAGGATTTTGTGTCCTGGAAAAAAGAAAGAATGAAGATTCGATTCGATATCATCCAACTCGCGAACGAATCATTCTTTAAAAAATTTGCAATTTCGAACGATCCGTGAAACAGTGAACGAAATCTGCAACGGATGGAAGGATTCATCGAAGTACACCTATGCCAGTGACTCATAAAACAGCGTAAAAATGTGAACGTGTATCCTTCGGAACGAGACTCCGCGGTCATTGCATCTACAACAAATGATGTCACGGCGCTATGAAAAGAATATTAAATATCTTTGACTCATAAACTATCAACGATGTTTAATGCGGTTTCTATTCAATCGTCGAACGATTAAGCGCTAACCAGAAAGTTCAGGGAGACAGGTCGACCAATATTCGGCTAAAATTAAACGAACCACCGACGATCTGTATTTAATCGCTAACTATAAATTCCCTTCTCGAAGAAATCGGGCGATCGAATCGTTGAACGATCCTTCCAACGAACCACATACAAAGGATGCGACATACGCGGATAAACTACTGGTCGGCTTACTAATCGGTCGAACGGTTTGATTGGACGGTCACCCGATTATTTCGAGCGGTGAATTTACCCGGCATGAAACTACATCACGACTTTCTTCGTTTCGAAGTATACTGTTCGCCAAAGCGTTACATCGAAGACAAACTTCGTTTACAATAATGAATTACAGTCTATTTGCAATTACAAAGCCTCGAAACAAGTCGACGAGTCTTCCGGAATTCTAGTCAAAAGCGGCCCGCGTGGCGCTTTTTGACGACGATGGAAAACCGGTTTCTAGGGTGCACGGCGAAGTGTTCTATCGTAGATTAAATTTGTAAGTACGCGGTTACTATTACGCGAGAACCACATCGTTAATTTTGTCGAGGATTTCGCTCGGTCGAGTCCGATCGGAGACGATTATCTTTGCTCGCCACCGTGGAATCGTTTCTCGTTTCCTTAGCTATGTATGTACTTCGAGAAAGCACGGAAAATGGCGATTCCATCGTTAACAGCATTATTTCCACGTCAACGACGATCCATCGGGCAATCCTTGACGAATCGAAGCGAAAACGAACACGAGTCGTCGAGCCTCTTACAACCCACAGTTTTTTGTTTCGTCTGAAAATAAATTATTTAATAGAACGTTGATAAACAAGTGACGTATAAATTACCATTTGAATTTCATTTAATAAACATATCACCGCAAAAAAAAAAGAAAAAAACAATTGCGACACCCACGTTGGAACGGGTGATAATAGAATAATATTTGTACATTAGCATACGCAATGGAAATTCGTATGCAGTGTGTTACCTCAAAGTCACAGTAGAGGGTTAAGTACATGCTCGTTCGACGTCGTTTTACACAGTTACACCAGGAAATCTGTACACCGGGAAGATTAATATATTTTCTATAGTTGTAAATTTCACAGAGTGTCGCGTAATAGGTGGTACAACTGTACAAGAAACGATTCTGTGTGAAAAAATAAATCGAAAATGTAGAATACTATTTTGTCATTTTGGTCTCGGTTCTTTTGTTGAAACGAGTCTGAAAGTGCGCGGGAAACGCGCTCGAACGAACCTCTATTTTCAACACGATTCTCTCAAAACGAAGCCTTGTGCGAAGAAATTTTCTTCCGCGTTGACGATTTATTTTTTTTCAACGAATCACCTCTTCGATTATACCATACGCTACGCGATATTCTGCATATTATGTAGTATAGAAATAGTATATAGGATTCAAGCAAGACGTATCGACGTACGTATCGTTAATAGTTTATTACTTTGTGCATTAGAGTGTAATGTCGCTATTATATAGTGTTTATGTACATTATGTCTTATTAATAAAGATAGATATTATAAGACCTTAGATTCCCTTCTTTGATCGTCACTTTGAGTTCTTAATTGTACGTTGCATAACTGTAGATTCCAACCTCGCTAGATATCTTAGTAGATCTTCGTCAGCGCTTTTTAATAGCATTTATACGCTTCGGTATCGATGCGCTGCTTTCCAACGAGTATCTGCTCACGTCGGTAACCAAGGAAATTCGAGTAGAACACCGAATACTTTTTGAAAAAGAACAATTAAATCAACAGAAGTTCGAAGGAGAACCATTGCTGTAATATAATTTCAAACAACACAAATTTAACGTACTTTTTGTCGTATATCCAAATACGAAGTTATAGATAGTTTCTAAGCAGCAACATAGATGGCGACACAGGTACCTCTTGAATTCGTTGTGTCCAATCGGTAAAACTCAACTCGGCGTTCTCAGAGCTTCGAAATTTGCGATACTGTCGACACAAAGAAATATGTACATATACATTGTATATGTACATGTATATATACATAGCAAAACCTTTTTCAACACATTTAACGACCGATCTTTACTCGACGATTTAATATGTTAATGTACTCTCATGTAATCGTATTTTTTCAAATTTTACAAGAAATATGCCATGCATTTCTTGTAACGATAAAAATCAATATTAATTCTAGCGATAAAGAGCTGTACGAGACAAAATCGTATTGACCATTTGGGGGTTAGGAGATACAGCTGTTGATCGGAATCTAATCTAATCAATACGCCATTGTTGATAGACGACGAAGCTGTAGAATAGTTTTAAGTCTCAATAGGTCACGCAACGAAGGAATTATCAGTTAGCGGTTTCACTTTTGCGAGCTACCAGGAAGGCGATTCCAAAGGGATGTATACCGTGCGCAGCTGTTACTTCATGGTGAGAGGGGTTAGGTAAGCGGGGAACTCAGGGCTGTCCTTAGTTTTTTAAAACCTGAAATACATATTGCGTATCGTAGGTATTTTTAACGTTATTACAGTTTTCTTTATTTACGTACGATTGCGTGTTGCACTTTCAGAAATAACATTTCCACGAATCATGATCAATAATGAAATTTCCGTTGTTGGGCGTTTCAGACGTTCGAGGTTTACGAAAGTGCTTACCAAATCGTAAGGTAATACGCGAAGCCACGAAATTCACGATTGGTAGATATCTCTTGTTTCGATACGCGATCGTTTCCAATTTCGAGAATCGAAACTACAACTTGCTGATAAAGGGAACAAATTATGCTCGAAATAATTTTACAAAATCATTTTGAGTTTTTTCGATACAGCAAACCCTTCGACTTGTCGTGTTCGAACGATGAGTTTTACTTTTTGCAATTTCTCGTTCGATCGTTTGAAACAAAACGGCATTATTGATGGAACCCTGGGCGCCCTTCAACGAGTCGAACCTGTGAACGTTCTACCGTTAGTAGTGGGGGTAAAGAGGGGCTGGCTCGTACCGGCGGCGCCTGCAGTGACCGGCTGGTGTCCGTGAGCACCCGGGTGTCGAAAACGTGGACACGAGAAGTCAAAGCGGTGCTTTCCTTCGAAGAGATCGACGCCGAGAACATTGGTGGCCTCCCCTTATCTCGTGGGTGTTGAAGAAGGATCGTCCGCCTGGTCGCGCGCGCCTCTATTTCGATTCGTCTGCCTCTCCTCTTCCTCCTCTCTGGTCTGTCTCTCCCCAACCAACGGGGACAGATCGGTACGGTGTGACAGCGATCGACTGGCTACGACACTGCACGGACAACCCTTGCGCTTTTTTTTCCCAAGGTTCACGCGGTTTTCCATGTCAACGACACGCGCGCTCCTGCCAAGGCCAGCGTGCTACGCCCCGCACAGAGCAGCCTCCGTCGTCGCCGTCAAGCGACTGCTCCACGTAGTGCTCGTGCCCGTCGTTGACGGCCCGTTCTCTACGTTGTGCCGTCGGTGGTCAGCTCTCGCTTCGTTGTGGTCATCGTCGTCATCGTCGTCATCGTCGTCATCTCGTCGGTGGTCAAAGAGGACCGGCGAGCATCGAAGTACGTGCAGGGCTATCACCAGGGCGAGGAAGAGACAGGGCAGCGTCGCTCGCGCCAGCCTGAGATGAGCGACCATGGCTGCATACACTTGAATAATTTCAAAGCAGCCAAGGGTATCCAGCCGTACAAAGTGATACACTCCTATTTCGTGACCAGCACGTCGACCGAGGCACGCGTAAGAAAGGTGCGACTATCTTTTTCTTGCGTGATCCGTGGTCAAGGTTCTGTCTTTGTCTCTTCTCTCGCTTTCGCCTGTACTCTTTCTATGCGTATTCAACGTTTGTTCGTCCGTCCCTGTTTCTTGTTTTCTGTCTTGCTGTCTGGTAGTCTCGTTATGGTATCGTGTCCGTCGGACACACGATAAAAACAGTAATGTAGAAAAATGAGAAATCGCTGCGACACCAAGGACCTTCGCAATCTCGGAAGTCGAGAGATCATTCTCTTTCTTTGTCGTTTTCTAGTCCCACTTGCGATCTTGAGTCACGGGGCATGCAATTTCTAGTCAGAATGACAACCTAATTTGCAAACATGCACGTATTGTTTATAGAACTTTAGGAGACGGTGACGTGCTACTTTTGCGACCGCTTCATTTTTTTTACGCAGTTCATTCATGTTTGTTGGGACGGGATATCCGTCAATGAATCTTGTCTTTCACTGCGACATTCGTCTGGAAAATTATTCTTTGTTTTCCGATTGATGTAACGGTCTATTCCAATGGTCAATCTTCGTCTGTGTTGTTTAATATCATTAACCAAACTGATGAATATTTCACAATCTTGATTATCCATCCATACTTTATTCGCATTCCTTTTCCGTTCCTTTCTTCCGATCTTGTTCTTTTCCGATCCCTTGAATCGAGGTTCTCATTTTGTAAGAGGTTTCCATTACAGAAGTTTCGAAACCGCTTGATTCGAAATTAACCGTTGTTCCAAAGTAATTTTGGAACAAAGATACTTTTGTGGGTATAAATGCATCTTGCAGTTATACGATGAAGAAAACATTGCAAACGATGTAATTTATTTATTTGATTCCTATTTATTGTTACATAGTTTCATGGGCGACTCGTGTGTAAAAACGGATTTAAAAATGGCCGCCGTACACGATTACTCTGCCGGTACAAAGTTCTAGAAGATTTGTTGCTCTTGTAAAGTAACGGTACTGTAGACTTATGAGTCTGCGGGTACCGTTGATCTTATGAATATTTGCAAACATTTATATTTGAATGCAATTATAATTTTTATTAAATAAATCATTGTATCATTTTCTATACCGATATATACAAATATATACCATAGTTTTCCTTGAACAATGCTTTTATCTAATCTATGTAATACTTTATATGTATGATAATATTTTTAACTTTTTTACCAAGTCCAGTAAATAAATGATTCATATATTTTTTTAGGCCGTAAGCTGCTTGTGTCACACATGTAAAACGTACAAAGACCGCCTTCATTCTTGTCTTCATTGTATATTCTTTGGCTGCTATGTAAAAGGTCACATACAGGAACATGCAAAGACAAAAAAACATTTTTTAGGTAATTATATGTAGAAACCAATACAATGTACTTGCGAAACATATTTCATAATTGATTTCATGTTGCAGCTGTTGATCTCTGTTATGGAAATATTTTGTGCTTCCAATGTGGTGATTATGTATACGATAGAGAATTATTGGCAGTTGCCAAAGCTCAATGGAGCGAGTCAGCAAAATCCCTAAGCTTTGGAGAATTTTATCGAGCATGGGAACCAACGCAAATAGAGGCAGACTTATTGAGAAAACATCCACGCAGAAGGCGTGTTGTTGAAAATTCTACTATAGGTAAGAGTTGCAATAAAATATTTTACATGTGCAACAGAAATTTAAATATAAATTAAAAATGTATATTAATCTGTTTATAACACTTTCAGGTCTAAGAGGACTTATAAATCTTGGAAGTACATGTTTCATGAATTGCATTGTACAAGCACTCATACATACACCACTATTAAGAGATTATTTCCTCGCTGACCGTCATCACTGCCCACAACCCACTCGCTGCCTGGTCTGCGAAGTGTCCCATCTTTTTCAGGAATTTTATTCCGGTAGTAAAGCACCATTGACCCTTCATAAGCTTCTTCATTTGATATGGACACATGCCAGGCATTTAGCGGGTTATGAACAGCAGGATGCCCATGAATTCTTTATAGCTACACTCGACGTTTTACATAGGCATTGCGAAGCAGCGCCGATTTTAGTAAAAGATAATCCACATCATTGTAATTGTATTATCGATCAAATCTTTACTGGTGGGCTTCAAAGCGACGTGGTTTGTCAAGCGTGCAAGTACGACACACATCTATAATATTTTATAGTATCTATTGTAACGTGAAGGAGACTGTATTTATGTAATTATTTTTTAGTGGAGTATCAACCACAATAGATCCGTTTTGGGATATATCATTGGATTTGGGTCCAGCTGCTAGTGCGTCGGGTTCTGATAGTTCTGGTCCTCCTACCTCATTATTAGATTGTCTGGAAAGGTTTACGCGTGCAGAACATTTGGGATCTAGCGCGAAAATAAAGTGCAGCAATTGTCAAACTTATCAAGAGAGCACCAAGCAATTGACGATGAAACAGCTCCCAATTGTGGCCAGTTTTCACTTGAAACGATTCGAGCACTCTAGCATCCAGGACAAGAAGATTTCCACATTCATCTCATTTCCAGAACAATTAGACATGACTCCTTTTATGTCGCACAGACGAAACGGTAACAATAACAGTGCGATGATGGATGGGCTACCAAAGAATGGAGAAGACATGGCATTCAGCGACAATAGATATTCATTGTTTGCGGTGATAAATCATGAGGGTTCTTTGGAAACTGGACACTACACTGCTTTTATACGGCAGCAAAGAGATCAATGGTTTAAATGCGACGATCATTTGATTACAAGAGCAAGATTAAAAGACGTCTTGACTAGCGAGGGGTGAGTCCGCGGCACTGGTTAATGTGCGCAGTTACTATTATTACGAAGGATGCAGTGAAATAACGTTTCCTTTTCAGGTATCTTCTTTTTTATCATAAACAAATTTTGGAGTATGGTCGAAACAACAAGGTGTAAACGTTAGATCATGTAATTAATTTATTTATCACGACGAATTATGGGCGGTAGACTTAAGTCCTTTAGCATCCTAAGAGATACATGAACCTAATTCCGTTCTAGAAACTGTCTCATAAGTTTCATCCGACTTGTGCAAATTTGCTTATCGGTCGGATGTGCATGATCTGTGCGACAATATATACATATACATATGTACATACACGTATGTATGTATGTATGTTAGTATGCATGTATGTATGTATGTATGTATGCATGTATACATCTATGTATGTATGTATATGTATATATAATATATATATAAAGAAATGAAGGCCTCAAAAATGAAATTTCGAACTCTCGTCTGAAACGATGAATCGTTAGAAAGTGGTATAGACGGAGATACATACTTTCGAAATTAGAAGAGAGAGTTAACGAATGATTAAACTGTTACGCTTTGATCGTGCGAATAAAAGGATAAAACTAGAAATTAATCACTGTTAAAAATAGTCAAGACCGACCGGATGTCGTTCTGTTAGTATAGATGTTTGTCGTGATATTCGAACATTTTGGAAAGTGTAAGGATGTAAACATCGTGTTCGCTACAATTTCACTTTTCTTTTCATCATTGTGTTTTACGTTCGATGAAATCTAAGCTGGCGCACACGGCAATTGATTTCCCTGTTTGTGTCCTAAAGTACCATAAGTGTAGTTGTAAGATTAGCTCAATTTTTTTAAACGATCGATCGCATTTTTGTATATCGCTGACTGTTGTTATATTCCTGCCCTGACACTTGTATACATGAGACACCAAGGATGGATCATGCGATCTAGATTTTTTTTATTAATTTTTCTCCGTTTGACACAAAATTTTATTACAAGTAATATGTTAGACTTTACATACTCGTTCACTTAAAACATTTTCTTCACACGATTCGTCGTGTCGGCCATCCTTCGGTGAATCACTTTTGTACAAACGAAGTAACGTATAGCAAAAAAAAGAAGGGATAATGACATTATCTGAACAAGGCGAATTATTTCGCGCGACTGTGTATAATAAAAAATCACTGTTTGACAATTCTTTTGTCTGGTTGCCCATTTTACCTTTCTTTTTAACGTAACAATTTTGAATTTAACGATGTTCAAACGAACGAAAGGACGAAAGATACATAATTCCCCGTTAAAGAATCAATCATGTCGCTTTTGTTAATTTTATGTAATTTTCCGTATAGCGGATCTTACAGAAAGTGCCAAGCGTTCAATTGCACTTTTAGTTAATAATTGTGTGCCTACCATAGTTATTCTAGCACTCTATTTTGTAACAGATTTCTGTACTGTGTTCATCGATAAAATTGTGTACACATTTCCTTTAAATACGTAGCTTCGTACAATCTTTCTCACATTAAACGATACCTGAGAGTGAATCGCAGCAGACGCCTAATATGTATTGTGTCAATCAATGTTTAAAATGAACAATTTTCCTCATATGTCTCCGTACGTGACGAAACTGTACAATCCTTTGTCAAATTGTTAAAATTCCATTAATAATAAGAGATTTCTAAATGTAATTATTCTTTAAAAAAAATAATGTGTAATCTACAGACGTTTAACAACGTACAAGAGCATTGTATGGAGAAAAACGAGAAAAATAAGTGTTGTAAACATTGTCATCGTCCGATGTACTCATTGATCGTACGCATTGCTACAACTGCAATTGTGTGCCCATTCTCATGGTATATCGTGGCACGACCAATAAAATTATATCTGGAAGTTAATATTACACGTGCAGTTGTAACATTTTATATAAGGCTGAAGTAAACGTATACAGAAATAAAGTTATATTTCGTGGAGGGACGGTCTTACATTGATTCATCCTTATCCTAATTTATTTTGCACACCTATAAGCTTTATTAAAAGGAAATTTTTAAAGTCAATATTTCCTATCAACATTAGAGTAGATAATCTTTTATCGTATCTGACTTATTTCTATCGCAATGCAATAATATTTATACAATACAAACGTATTAATTTTTCGTATAAATCATGATTATTTGCTTTCAAATTTAAATCTTGGCCCGCGCATTTAGACAAATCCAGAATAAATTTCTGGAATGAAGAGTTATATTTTCTGTACTATATTAAGATGTAAAAGAAATATTCATTGTAATTTTCTAAGTGCAAAATAGTTATAACAATCTTATACTGTATCCTCTTTAATTAACGTTGTAGTAATGGAGGAAAGATGGACGGCTTGACGTTTGGCTTACACAGGTAAACGGCCGATTGGTTGACGTAAATTTCCGAAAAACTGTTGTTTGAATGAATGTCTTATCACAGAAAAATGATTTTTCCTTTACAGACTAGTTCATTTAGATCTCAAGGGTGCTCCACCGCGAGTTTGTTACTTCGAAAAGGTCTGTTACCCAAATAAACAACCGCATTGTTTATACACTGTATCTCTTATCTGACAGCAGCGTCATCGAATTATACTTATGACACACCTTTCTTCCATTGTTTGTCAGATATCATTAATGTCTGGTTTTCCATTTGATTGATACAGTCATGTGATTCTTTGGTTTACGAAAAACATCTGTAGATTTTTACGTTCTAGAACGAACTCATATGCGTAATAAGGCGCAACTTTTCTATACCTAAACTTTCATGTATGTAGTTTTCACCACATATAATTCTCCCCTAAGATGATTTTTATAAATTTTATCTCTCTTTAAGCCCTCAGGTATAATGCAATTTTCAGTTTTCTTATCAACTTATTATTACCCATAGTAATAAATGATTCCGTAAAGATTATACAAAAATTGTGACAAAAATGATATATTTAAGGAACATAGGGGATAAATTTTCATTTATAAACATACAAATTTAAGAAAAATACAAAGTTATGCTGCATGTATGGTCATTTAAAAGTTATGATGCATGTACTAGTATGGAGCACTGATATCGACTGCATATAAGGATTTGCAAATTAGCACATTGCATAGATGTCGTGCTTGAGGGGTTAAAGCATAGAATGATATCTAATTATGAAGTGTGCATAATTTGTATTTGCAGTTGTTTCCCCTTTTAAGAACATGGGGTGCCACTGGTCTCCTTTTAGAATGGGAAGACACATTTCCATACAATCGAGAGCTTTCTCATATAGGGAGCAATGGATTAAGCAATTTAACCAGTGGATACACAGCTCAGGAGGCCAAACATATCTTGCAGATAGCGGCAGATTGTGGTTTAGCTATTATTCCTTTAGTGCAAACATTTGGTCACATGGAGGTATAAAAAATTAGAATGGAATTGTAAGCTACCAAAATTTTGACTAATACAAAATTAATTGCAGTTTGTTTTGAAACATAATGAATGGAAATCCTTGAGAGAAGTCGAGCACTTTCCGAGCTCAATATGCCCATCTAATCCCAGAACATTACCTTTGGTAAAGTCTTTGATTCGGCAGATAGTTAGTTTCCATCCAGACATACAATATCTACATATAGGTGCAGATGAAGTTTGGCATTTAGGTCTTTGCTCTGTTTGTACAAAACGTGCTGCCTCTAGTAAATATGGAAAGCCATCTCTGTACCTGGAACACATTTTGGCTATTGCACAATATATACAAGAAACATATCCCTACTTGAAGATTATCATATGGGACGATATGTTAAGATCAATAGATTTACAAGTTTTGAATGGTATTTTTATAATTTATTTATATTATTTTGAGTCATATATTGTTCCATAAAAATATCATACAATTTTCAGATCATTATATTGGAAAATATATAGAGCCAATGATTTGGCATTACAATCCTAGAGATAATTTTGCTCTACCTCATGGTAAAGTTTCCACTACTTAGTATTATAAAATTAATATCTTCATGTTAGAAAATGACGTAGGATTAAAATTGTTGATCAGGACTATGGGATAAGTATACTGCAATCTTTCCCCGTATTTGGGCAGCTACTGCTTTTAAAGGTGCTACTGGATCTTCACAACATGTACCAATTATAAGGCACCATATCAGTAATCATGAAAAATGGTTAGAAGAATTAAGTGTACATATGAATAAAGTTCACGAATTTCGAGGAACAGCGTTTACCGGTTGGTCAAGGTAATTTTTGTCGAAGTTTCTATTTGAATAAGTAATTTTATCGACTTTTACTTCTAGGTACGATCATTACGCAACGTTATGCGAACTATTGCCTACGGCAATACCATCGCTAGCGTTATGCTTAAAAGTTTGGCTTCATGGTTATTCTGAACAAATGCACAATCAAGTCGCTAAAAGCTTAGGATATATAGATCATCCATTGCATATTACACCGCAACCAAGACCTGTACCAATACCCAGTAATTTACTCTTTCCTGGGTGGCAGGTTGCAGTGGGTGTAGAGTGGTTTTTAAATTTTCGAGCTAAATTCCATAACATCGTTGCTAGTGATCAGTAAGTCTGACTTTTGATAGTTTTAATTCTAATATTTTTTCTCTCATTACATGTTTACAATGTTTCAGAATATCAACATGGATGAACCCATGGCAAGTCACTAATAATTACACAAATCCAATGCAGTTAGAGAATTTAGTACCTGCTTTCACAGAGTATGATTTAATTATTTTAATAATGATTTAAACACAAATCATATTCTATAGAAAATATCGTTTGCAGATTACTATTGGAACTATCTTCTTTAGAAGGATATTTGCGATTCCAAATGGAAAATATTTTCTTTCTAACAACGATTGATGAATGGATAGGTACAAATATTCAGCCCATGAAAGGGAAACTCATAGAATTAAAACAGACTGCAGAAAATCAAATTAAGTTGAATAGTCGAATTTAGTGTTTTAATCAGTATTTTTTAGACTTTCTGCTTTAGATCTCAATGACCAACTCCAATACAAGTGACGAACACGGAACGATAGGCTGATGAAAAAAGTACGAAAAAATTTAGTGAATTGTACAACTTTATCTTATAAGTAGATGTAGTGAAGAGATAGATTTAAAAAGTAATATTGTGCAATACGCACGGGATATAATTTTATAAGAGAAAGGACGATTATTTTAATACTTGGCTTAAGAGTGAAGTGAACTTGTGACTATATCCTTGTCACCTGAGCTTTGTCATTTTGTGAGCTCTTCTGTGATACTGGCTATGAAAGGATCATCATAATGTAATTAAGCTCAATAACCACATTTCTTGGCTATTGTGCTTATCATACTTGCTTCTATCTACGTTTGTTGTGCACATAGTATGTGCAAATATTTTTTGTACTCCTTTTAGAAACGCCTCTTTGAAGAACTTGCAAAAAATGTACTGATCAGCTGTATAAAAGATTTTACGCAATATGCATATATTTCATGGAGTCTTTTTTATCACTAAATTTATGAACTAATCTAATAATTGTTTTCTATATATACTTATCAATGTAATACATTACACTATGTGTAAACGTAGTAAAAGAGTACAGTAGATGAAAACAATAGTAATAAATAAACAACTATCAATATATATGATTTTATTTTGGACGACTCTATTTGTAGTGAATTCGTTTTTCATTTTTTCTTTTTTAAATTCACGGCCATCACGTAATCTCTGTTTCTCTGCTGAATGAGAAACAAAAGCAGTGAGCTATTAAATAGAAAAAATTTCTTAAAAATGTCTTTTTTAAATTTATTTCAAATAATACCGCTTTTTAAGCCAGTTGAATAAAAATCATGCCAAAAATTAGAGAATATAATAAACAGGAAGCTTTGAAATTGGACGAATGTTTTAAGGAGACTTTAACACGTGTCAGACCTTATGTATTAGAGTTGACATCCACAGAAAGTGCACAATTATGCAAGGTCTGGTTTGATAAATTAAACGCTGCATCTACGCAGCGTCGTTTGAGAAATGAATATCTTCTGGAATTATGTAAGCAATTGAAGATGGGGCGTATTGAAGGAATTTTCAGCAGACCTCCACCTAATGGGCTTTTAATACCATTGCCTAAGTCGTATCATATGGTACCTATATTAGGATTTATAAACCCTGCAGTGATAATAAAATAATTGATATATAATGTAGGCTTGTTATAGTTCATCTGTAAGTGACCTATCAGATTTTGCTGTGAGACCACGTCGTAGTTGTTTAAAACCAAATGCAAAATGTATTCAGCATCAACGAAGTAAAGCATTGATAAAGCACCATATGATGGATATTACGAGTATGAATCAGTGCTTGGATGCTGCTAATGTTTCACCAACTATTTGTTTTCGTAATCAGAATACTCTAAGGAAAAGTCAGTTAAAAATTTATGAGCAGGGTATCGATACATTGAGTACCTTTATTACAGAGTTGCAGACACAAAATCAATATCTAAAGAAGCAATTATTAGAATATCCAAGACATTGTAGTAGCAACATGGAAAATCATATGTGTGCAAGTATTAATCAATTAGTTTTTGATGTCACTGCTTTAAAATCTAAGTTAGTATATTATTAACTGTAATTGAAAAAAGGTAACAAAGATTTAAATGATTCATCATTATTAAAGGTTGATAGAGGTACAAAATATGAAGGACTCTCTTGAAAAAAATTATAAAGAAGTTGTGCGAGACTATCATTGTACAGTTATGGAACAGTTTACTGTACTGAAACATGAATTACAAGAAACTCAATTAAAAAATGAGGCATTAGATAACAATATATCTGTAATATCTAAAAAACTTAAGGAAGTCATCCATGGTAAGGTAAGAAGTGAAATTTTTATTTGTAAAATGAGAAATATAAAAAATATTTTGAAGGATAAACAAATTAAAGAAACAGAAAGACAATGGATGGATCAAGTCAAGACAGTATCTGAACAGTTTGATGCATTTGCAAGGGAAAAGAATAAAGAGTTGCACATGAAACAAGAATTTCTTGAAAAGAAAGATTTGGAAGATATAGAAAGAAAAGAAGAAATTGAATTGTTGACCAATAAGATTTATGATTTGGAAATAAAACTAGAGAAGAAGATTCAAGATGTATGGTTATATAGATACATGTTCAAATAATATAATTCCATCAAATATATTATTATATATTATTGTATTTTTCTTAGGAGGAAAAATTACAAACAACATTAGTTGAGCAACACGCAATGATGAAAGAAGAATTTAATAAATTAAGAAACGAAATAGACCATGAAACACAAAAACAAAATCAAAATCTCATATCTAAGGTCTGTGTATTGAAGAAGGCTATTGGAAAGCTTGAAAAGTCAAAAGAAAAACTTGAAAATGATTATGAGAAGAAAATAATACATGTAGTTAAGGTATTTGCTTAAAATTATGATTAATATAATACCTCTCTACTACATACATTATTTCATAGAACAAAGACTTGGAAATAAGAGCTTTACAGCTACGATTACAAGAACAAAAACATGAGTTATGTACATCTTTGAACACAATAAAAGAAAGTGAAGTGGACAATATTGTCACTATATTAGAGAAACGATACAAAACACTGTTGGCAGAAACAAAAGCAGCAACAGAAACTCAGAACCTGGAGTATCTCAGGGTACTGTGCTATATAAATTGTAATTTAAAGATAAGATAATAGTTAATAATTATGATATTAATAATGATTTTTGAAAATTGTAGAAGATAGCTGAACTAGAAGATGAATTACTTAATACGAAGAAATCTTAATTCAAGCTACTAGAATAGTGAACTTTAAACTGTAGTTTGTAAAGCATAATTATTATAATTGTATAATTTACCTTTTTATCAATAAACGTTATACAAGTAATGACATTTTTTCAATTTTAATTTTCCCAGTACATACTTTGTTAAGAATTAAAAATGTTGTATAAATCATAAGTAAAAAATTATTCTTATCAGTATTATTTTACTCTTTCAACAATTTTCTAAAGACACTCAATACATTTAATTGCTGCAGTTTCTGACCTACTAAAATGTATTAATTAATAAAACCAGACTTTAAATAGACCGGTATAGTCACAAACGAGATATAACTTAAAGCGATAACGAAAAACAAAAATTGCCTGTACAAATAGTGAACGCAGCTGTTATAAAAAATAACGATAATGATTGTTTTCTTCAATTTCTAAAAGTCCTTAAATTCTGTGAAAAAGTTGGTCAAAGTAATTACAGCTTTGATGTTTTAGAAAGCTATATTTGGAAAAGTCTGATTCTTTTTCGTTCTCATAGATGTCGCCACGCACCCTATTTGCGCGCTTATGTAGGATATAATAGAATTGCATATAGGCGTTGTATAAATTAAAACGTTAGGAAGAGAACAGAGAACTGCCTGTACAAACAATGAAATACAGGTGCCATAAAAACCAGCGTTGATGTTATTCTTCTTCAATTTTCGAAAAACTTTTAAATTATAGAAAAAATGTTGGTCAATGTAATCACAGCTTCGACGCTTTAAAGAGCTATGCGAGAGGAAGTTTAATTCTTTTTCGTTCTCATAGATGTCGCAACGTACCCTATTTGCGCGCTTATGTACAATATAATAAAATTGCATATTTACGTTCTCTAAATTAAAACGTTAGGAAGGGAATAAAGATTTACCTGTACAAATAATGGGACAGGAAACTTTGTATTCAATTTGATCGATATTACTCGTAACAAACAATGGTTTGTTAAATGTATTATAGTCAACTTTTGACTACTTAACATATTTTAATGAAATGTAAAAATGTGAAAGTAATTTAGTGTACTTCGATAAATTCATTCCGAGAAATCAGTAGCTTTTTTTCCCTTCTTTGTTTTCATTTGCTTTATGCGACCCTAAATTATGAATCCAGGAAAAAGATGTGAAAGTTTCAAGTTGTTTTTCCTTCTGTAGAATAGAAGATACATATTATATACAAAACTTGGAAAATTTTAGTTTTTTCCTGTGAACCCCCTAACTCATGTGAAGCAAAAATGCATTATTACTGTTATTTCATTTGTAACTAATTCATGCAGGAAACCTTCTAACAGTCACGCAGGAAATAAAGAATATATTTACCTGTGTCACTGCATTGCTATAGCAACCGATATATCAACTAAGTTGTGAACTGTCAAATGCTTCAGAAAAAATTTGTCTTTTTAAATAAAACTTTTGATAGATATTAAAATGTTAATTTATACATAAATGTGTATAAATTGTAAATAATATTTAAGACTAGCAAATTTATGATTTTATAGCTTCTGTATAAATAAAATACTATCAAACTTATCTTTAATTTGCAGTTATGATTACAAAAATTTAGACTCAAAACAAAACGTATTGATAAAAATGTTAATAAAATTTAAGTGTTTTTCAAGAGATATATTATAGGTTATTTGTATAACGGTTTCGATGTTGACAGTGAAAATAAAGCAATTAAAGGATAATGTCACTGTACTTTGATACGCGTGTACAAAATCCAGAAATAGCTTCAATTAGTACTCATGCAATTTGGCACGTCAGTTATCCATTGTTAGCAGTTGCATCGTATTCTCAAGATAAGGGTGGTTTTGTTACTATTTATGATGATCAAGGAGAGCCTATTCAAGATGTGGAATCACCAAAACATTCTGTGGCTCAGGTTACTGCTATTGGATGGCACCCAGAAAGGCAATGGCTTGCAGCAGGATGGGAAAGCGGAGAATTACGGGTAAAATAATTTAATAATTTAATTTTTCCAAAATAATGAGAACAAAAGCATTTCATTTAGATTTATATGAATGGCTGTTTAGGTGTGGCCAGGTGATACTGGTAGCAATGAATTTAATATAGTAGTTACTCCACATCGTGATCCTATTAATATTCTACAATGGAGTCAACACGGAGGAAGATTGGTATCTGCAGATACTTCTGGATCCATAGTTGGTTGGAAAATTGACTCAAGAGGTCAATTACTAATGACATTTCATCACGAATTAAAAGATTCATTTGCACAAATAATTTTTAAAACCATTCCACCGAAACCAACAATTGATATAAGGTTTGTACACAGTATATTTCTGTTTTATTGTATGAAAATAATTGATTAATATCAATCACTTTCAGTGGTTTAGCAAAAGCAGCAGTTGCAGGAGATGAAAGAGCATTAGATATGTTTAGTTCTTGGCGTCCTAGAACTGCTGCACCAATAACTGTTGTATCTCAAAAGGATAACCATGCTTTTTATATTGGGACTACTAATGGTGTGATATATTTTGTCGACAATCAGGGACAATGTACGGAAGTACTTAGTACAAGTGGTGCTGCATTACAGTTTCTATTACATCATCAGACTAGAGATTCAGTTATTATTATGACAGAGGGTTTGAACATAGGACATTTTCAAGCAGATCCTATCACTGGACGTCTTACAGAATTAACAAAAGTGATGACCTCTTTCATGAATGCTTCTCTAATACATTGGCTCTATTTTATATAAACTTATTATTCTTTTTTTAGGTGAGACTTATCAGTAGATGCGATATATCGCAAGCTACTCCAGCATTATGTTGGACTGGTGGAAATACTTTAGCAATTCTTACAGGAGAACTAGGTGTTCGTTGTTGGGATCTTCATACCGGTGATACCTATGTATTGACTCCGCCAGATTCATCTACTGGAAGTATTGCCACACCACAAGAGATCTGTACAAGCATATCATTTTGTAAAAATAATGGTACTGTAATATTTCATTTTGTTTGCAGTACAGAATATGTTCAAATAAATACATTGCAAATATTTTACAGGCACTTTGGCTGCTGGAACGAATTTGGGAACAATTTATTTATGGAAACGAAAAATTGAAATAGATAGTGACGAGAGTAGTTGGCCAACTGTACCAGAGTCTTGTAGTATTCATGGTACAGTGAAACAACTAACATGGGGTGCTGCTTTATTGAGAAGCCCGCTTCTTGCTGTTAATTGTATCACGAATGTATTTGTGTTGCATCAACAACCAATGTGTGCTGCATATAATGATGGTGTTTGCGCTAGTCAACTTAGTCCTACTCAGATTTTGGTAGAGATTAACGAGATAACTTACATTTTGAAAACTGATATTCAAGTACAACTCGTTGCTGTTAACAAAGAATATATTACCGTTTCATCAGGTAGACAAATTGCGTCTTATAGAATTCACAAGGAGAGTTCCATAAATATCGCTGTAATTACCAGTTTTACTTGTGATACGGAAAAAATGTTAATTTACGATCATACTTTAATCGTTCTGACGCCTGTGGTCATACAACTGCGATCAGTGGAGGGTACAATTATTCAGATACTACCTACATTGCCAGAAGAAGGTGAACCAATCACAATGGATCTTACTGGACCATATCTAACAGTTGCATCTTTGAACGGTATATTAAAAATTTGGGATTTGAGTAAGCGGGAAGCCAAATTGCATACCAGAGCAATGGCGACTTATGAAGCGATTAGTGATTTTGCCGAGATCATTGAGGCTAGATGCAATGCGGATTGTCGTTGTGTATCCATCACTGTTGCTATGGCTAATTTGATGCCTAGTTCAACTTTATACATTTGGGATATAGAAAGCGACCAAATACTCGAATTTGATTTCGCAGCATCTGATGACATTGACGAAGATAGTACTTCTTTAACCGTAAAGTGTAGAGGAAGATTGGTTACTGCTCATTGTTGGGACGTTGAAGATCCTAAGCTTTTGGTATGTCGTGCTCAAAAATTGGAGACGCGAGATTCCAAGCGTTTAGCGAAAGAAAACGATGAGATTGACTCTACCATTTTAAACGCTACTGTAGTTTTAGTATCAATGTTTGCTACATCGGATCATGGAATAGTTGTGCAGGATATAAAACCAATTAAAGATGAAAATTGTAGAGTGTTAGGTGTGCAGACTCCACACATTATTATTTTGAACTCTGAAAACACAGCGGATAGAAATAGTAAAGTGGAAAAATTGCTTATGAGAGATTTTGAAGAGCTAGGTATATGCGATGCAATTACAAAGAAAGCTGTTTTGGACTTCAGTTTTCATATCAGCGTTGCTAATATGGACGAGGCTTTCAAGGCGATAAAGTCTATTAAAAATGAAGCCATTTGGAAGAGTTTGGCCAGAATGTGTGTGAAGACGAAGCAGTTGAATATGGCGCTTTTGTGTCTGGGTCATATGAAGCAAGCTAAAGCAGCGAGAGCGCTTAGAGAAGCTATGCAAGATGATAGTTTAAATCTGGAAGCTAAGGTGGGTGTATTAGCCGTGGAACTTGGTTTGTATAGTGATGCCGATCGCCTTTTCCGGGAAGCTAAAAGACTGGATCTGTTATGCAAGGTTCTCGAAGCTCGCAATAAATTCAAAGAAGCCATAGAATTGGCATGTAATGAAAATAAAATTTGTGAAAAGACATGTTATTATAATTATGCGAAATCACTTGAGCAAGAAGGTAAAATAACAGAAGCTATTGAGATGTATACTAAAGCGGACTGTCATAGGTTCGAGGTACCGCGGATGCTGCTTGTGAGACCCAGGGATTTGGTAGCGTATCTGAACAATTCTGAGGATCCAGAAATAAAAAATTGGCATGCACAATATATAGAATCAACAGGCGACATGGAGGGAGCTTTGCGTTTATACGAACAAGCTAAGAATACTTTAGCAATGACAAGATTACTTTGTTATTTTGGTAGAGAGGATGAAGTTAACGATTTGGTGTCTCGTACAAATCATGCTGCTTCTGCATATCACTTAGCTGCACATTATGAATCAAAAAATATTGTTGCACGAGCCATTCACTTTTATACTATTGCTAAAGCTTATACAAATGCAATTCGATTATGCAAAGAACACGATATGCATGAAGAATTATGGCCCTTGGCTGTATTGGCACCGAGGCAATCGCAAATAGATGTTGCAAAATACTATGAGGAAAATGACCAGCCTGATAAAGCAGTTTTACTGTACCATAAAGCTGGGTTACTGCACAAAGCTTTAGATATTGCATTCAAAACCAAACAATACAGTGCTTTGCAGTTGATCATTATGGATGTTAATGCAGATTCTGATCCTGCTTTAATAGAGAAATGCGCCGAGTATTTCGTTCAGAATGATCAGATAGAGAAAGCCGTGGATTTACTCGCCACGGGAAGAAAATACTTGGAGGCTTTAGAACTGATACAACAGCATAATATTCTATTATCCGAAGATCTTGCGGAAAAGATGACACTGGAAAAGACTGACAATGATGCGAGTCTTGAAAAAATTCGTATCTCTATATTAGAACGAATCGGTGAAATTGCTTTTGAACAAGGAAATTATCATTTAGCGACGAAGAAGTTTACACAAGCTGGCAATAAACTGAGAGCTATGAAAGCGTTACTAAAATCTGGCGATACGGAAAAGATTTGCTTCTTCGCTCAAGTTTCCAGGCAAAGAGAGATCTACATCATGGCCGGCAATTATCTGCAGTCGTTGGATTGGCAGAATCAACCAGAGGTGCTGAAAAATATAATCAATTTTTACTCCAAGGGAAAAGCGATGGATCTTTTGGCCAACTTCTATGTTGCCTGCGCTCAAGTGGAAATAGATGAATTCCAGAATTATGAGAAAGCTCTCGATGCTTTGAATCAAGCCAGCAGATGTCTTGCAAAGGTGACCAATCCTAGGGATCCCGATATTCATAAAAGAGCCGTTGATCTGGTAAACAATAGAATGGCAACGATTAAACGGTATCTAGACATTAAGAAGTATGTAATTGTGTTCACATTATATGTGGTAAGAGAAATTTATAAAATAAAATTGTTAATGAAACATAAAATATTGTTACAGGTTATTTGACAGGGGCGAAACGGGAACAGCAATGCAACAAGTTCGTCAGCTGCTCGATTCTCAAGGATCTGATTTGGAGCAGTCAGTCCGTCGTGGTGATTTGTTTGCCACCATAACGCAGTATTATATCAATATCGGCGACACTGATAAAGCACGCGCTGCGATAGAGGAATTAAAGCGTTTAGTACCTGGGATTAATTTGAGTTATTATTACAACGTGAGCATGTTGGAAGCGCTCGGTTACAAAATGAAAATCGAACGAGAAGAAAGCTCTGACAGAGAAGACGATATCGAAGAGCTCTTAGGCGAATAAATATATTAACTAGAATAATATATGTATATACATTTCTTTTTTAACTCGAATTAACAATCCGTCCAGGAATGTGATTGCACACGTTAAGCATACGGCGTTGTTTGATTAAATCTAAGATATTTGTATAATATTGTAATTTGAAAAATATAGCGTGGATAATTTGTGCGATACGAAATGTTAGTATTAGATTATGGTTCCAACTATAACCATTATAGACAATTAGAAAAAAATCATCATTTAACGTTTATTAATCAGACTTATACAAGAACAACCTTATTCCTTAATATTTCACATCTTAGTGAATAAGAGTTTAAAAACAATCGCAATGTAGACGGTAATTAGCACAGCTCGTGTGCTATCAAAACCTCGTAATAAGGTACAATAAATAAACGTATCGTACAGACAACGAAAATAATGAAATATAACACACATTTGAATTATAATCAATGAATAAAAAATATAAGAGGAGTCAAAACGAGCGTTTCCGGTGTGCTTCTGCTAAAATATCTTCCACGGTATCGAGTCGTATCGCGTTTTCGCTGGATTGAATATTGTTACCCTACCTTGGTCCAACTCTAAAAATTCCTTCAGTGATACAGTTTTAATTTTCACCGCGCGAAACAAAGTAACGATCAAGAGTGTCCCAAACGCACCGAACCAAGTGGAACATTCAAACAGCCTTCTCTGGTGTTGGCTTTTTGCATGGCGATGCAACCTCTGTCTCTGGCTCTTCGGCTTTTCTCTTTTTGCGCACCAGATGGGATATGTCACTAGCTGGCTTTTGAACTTTCGGCGTAGACATGGAATCGCTACCACTTGGGCCAGCACCGTTCGAACAGCCGCCGGCCACTTTGCTCTTAATACCCTCTATGACCAGCTTACAAGCCTCTTGCTTGAAATCCTTCATGTCAGAGATCTTTTCTCGGATTTCTGGCAATAGCTCTTTCAGCTCCTGTATCTCTCCCTCGACCGTGTAAAAGGAATCCTCGGTTTTGGGCGGCTCTTTCAGTTCCTCGAGTTCTTTGATGCGCGTTTCTAACAATTCGGTAGCCTTATTGAATTCTTCGATGCTGGCATCGAACTCGTTGCCCAAGGAATGGGCCAACGCGAGCTGATAATGAATTTCTGCTATTGCTCTTGGTTCACGAGGTTCGATTTGCTGCAAGAGCTCCAGACACCGGTGCAAATCGTTCAAAGCACCCTGAAAGTTTCCTCCTTCCATGGCCACCTCACCCAGGAGACGATAAGCGTCGGCCAGCAACTTCCAACCGGGCTGTTCACGTTTTAATAGGACCAGTTTTGCCAGTTCCAGAACTTCCCAGGCCACCTTTAATTCCAACACAAATATACATTCGATTACGTAACTCTAAATATCAGTTGTTTGTTGTACGATAGACATCTACGGGAGACGCAACGCGTTTCATTAATCTTTCGTGGTCTAGTTTCGTTTCTGCGTTTGCTTGCACAGTTGTGCAGTAACGTCTAGACTCTAGTTTACATCGATGACCGTATCGTAATCTTTTATCTCAGATAGGAATTTTTACCGTGGAACGGTAACGCGATATTGGATCGTGAAAGATTAACAACTATAACCACGGTAAATAACGGAAAATTAACGCAAGTAACCTGTATCTGTGTATACCTGTAAATTATTCACTTCGTCCTCGTCGTCTTCCTTCCCGATATCTTCAGAATCGTTCTCACCGTTCTCCTTCAATTCGCCATTCTGTTCGTTCGAACACGAGGGTCCATTAGCGTGATTCGTTTCCTTACTGGAACCAGCCGCGGCTTTCTCCTCCTCCTTTTGTTTCTGCTCCGCTATTTTACTATCGTCAGTTTTGTTGGCGTCCGATTTTCCCGCCTCCTCCTTTTCAGGTGTATTGGACTCGACCGTACTCTTCGCGATTTTCTCATCCTTCTCCTCTTTCTTCTCCGGTTCGGGTTTCACGGGTTCCTCCGCGGTTTTTGATTTGTCAGCTTTACTCTCAAAGCCTTCCTCTTTCTTTGTTTCATCAGTAGCAGCTTTGTCCGCGGGCTTTTCGTTCTCCTCTTCCTCCTTTTCGTCCACATTGCTAAGTTTCTCGTCTTCGACTTCCTCCTCGTCCTCCTCGTCGTCTTCCTCCGCGTCCTCCGTGCCCGGCACTCCACCGCCCAATACTCCAGCTTCTTCTCTCGCCAAACCGAGAAGAGCACGGCCATAGAGTAGATAGGGTTCACCGAGTTCATCCGCAGTGTCCCCGTGTTTTTCTGCGAGCAGCTGGCAGGCTTGCGCCAATGCGGTCACAGCCATGGTGTAATCCCGTACTAACAGGTGCCGTTTCCCGTGGGATATCGCGGTCGCTGGATCGGTGAATGCTGCACTCTCGGCGACGTCAGCCATCTGTAATGGGGAAAAAAATAAAAATAAAAGGAATTGTCGATACAATCGGTGTCAAATTAACGAAAGTTTTTTTCACGGTGATCATTCGAGAGGTTACTGTCTCTCGTAGAAGCCCGAGGAAATTAGTTTTCACAGTTCGTTGTCCACAAAGAGTTTTGGACGGAACGAACGATCGGTTCCTTCGAAATTACTATCAATTCGGTAAATAAGAGTAAGAGACTCTTTCGATCGTTCACCTACGATAATGTCCAATACTCTAATGTTCCGATGCGATCGAAACGTGTACAGAATATTCTATTCCACGAGTGATACGTGTTACGCTTTCCACGTGAGTATCATTTAACCCTTTGAACTCGAGAGGAGATCCTCGATCGCCACCTTAATTCGGTGTACTATTTTCGATCCGGGAAAATCTTCGTGGTTTGGAATTCAAATTCGAATTTAAATATTACGTTCTTGTGGACTGTAAACGCACGTACGCCAAGTACACATAAAAATGTTTCATTCCGGATTGATTTTACGACTTGAAGGATTCTCTCGAGCAAGTTTCTGCTAGCGAAGAAGCCTCGAGTGCAAAGGGTTAACGCGAGAACGCGTTTCTCCCCATTGATACGCTAATATCAGTGTCGATTCGATAAAAATACAGAGAGTACCGAATATCGTGCAACTTTGACTGTTAACCGTGAGAGTATCCCGGACAACGTGTCTCGAATAACGAGACATTTGAATACCTGCCGTGTCGGTATTAAAGAGATTGTAAGCAGGTCGTTAGCGGACAATCGACGGTGTGACTTTCATACAAGCAGCCTGTTGAGAAATTGATCGAACTGCTTGGTTGTAGGATTTGGGTTAGTTACTTGGTTTGGCTGGGCAATGATTCACTCGATCCAACTGTTCAGTTGGAAAATCTGGAATGGTTACTTCGTTAGATCGGACGATGACTCGGTCACTCGCATCGTTCAGTTCGAAGATTTAGGCTCGGTTACTTCGTTTAATCTGACAACGATTCGATCGGTTTAACACCGTTTAGTTGGAGGATCTAGGGTTGGTTACTTTGCTCGACCAAGCGACGACCTACTCAGACTACTCGTTTATTTAGAGCATCGTAATTGGTTACTTCGTTCGGCCGGACGATGATTCACTCAGTCTACTTATTCGGTTCGAGCATCCATGTTGGTCGCTCCGTTTCATTTGGCGATCATTTTGAGTAATATACTATTTACAGAAGATCGGTGTGAAAAATGATCGGTAACGTTAAAAATAGAACGAAGGAAACCTGCTCGAAATACCCTAAAACTCTATTTAGTTGGAGAATCTAGGGTTGGTTACTTTGCTCGACCAAGCAACGACCCACTCAGACTACTCGTTTATTTAGAGCATCGTAATTGGTTACTTCGTTCGGCCGGACGATGATTCACTCAGTCTACTTATTCGGTTCGAGCATCCGTATTGGTCGCTCCGTTTGATCTGACGATCATTTTGAGTAATATACTGTTTACAGAAGATCGGTAACGTTAAAAACAGAGTAAACGAAGGAAACCTGCTCGAAATGGTCTAAAACCGATCGGGTCGAGACACTGGTAACCGAGTGGGTGACGGCCTACCCGCAATGGAATCGTACGACAAATCAGACTCGATTGAAATACATTCTGCGCAAAACGGCGATGCGGAGAACAGGGAGAACCAAGGAAGCTCTGATCGTTCGCAAACTGGACGGTACGGATACGTGGTGTAAGGGGGTCAATTAAACGAAGGGAACGGAACCAAAGTACGGTGGGAAAGGACGTGAAAGAAGGAAAAGAAAGGAGTGGGACGGAAAGGGCTGGAGAGAAGCAGAAGCGGGGTGTCCGCAGCATCCGGGTGGGGTGGTCGGTTGGGTGGTACGTCGGTCGATTTTCGTGCGCTTCGACGCAGAACGGAGAGGGCGTCCTGGTCGTTTGCCCCCTTGCCGTGGCGGAGGAGACTCGCCGAAAACAGACGGGCTCCGGGGGTGTCGATTGGTCAGTGCGTAACTGGCGACTGTCGGTGCGGTGTGCGGGATTCAGTGGGGTGCCAGCGGTCGCCCTGGGCACCACCTGCATGGATGGAGCCTACTACCCGTGTACCCAGGGGCCCTGGTCCGCGTCTCGTTTTCCTCGTTGGCACGCTTGCTCTCACTTTCGCAGGTAATCCTCACCACCGCGACTTCGACGACCGACGACACCGACCGAACTTTTAATCGCCCCCGAGCTCAGTTGCGTCGTGTTTTTGTTTGGATACGTTCGTTCGCTCGCTCGCTCGGTGCAACCGGCACGCGGTTTGCGAACAATCTTACGTAACAAACGATCCCACGGATCGGTTGTTGCAATCGTGAACGATTAACCGGAACGGAGAAATCTTCCATCGATGCAGAGTTTCGTTTCGTCTCGTTTCGTCGTGTTTGTTCGCGCACGGGGTGTTTCTTTGTTGCGCGATCAGCTGATTCGAAGAGTTACGGTGTTTTTCCTTCCACACGGTGCTCGAACGCGGTCATACCACCGAAGGATTTTGGAGAAGCGACCGAACGATTGGAGAATACTTTTTCACTCGTTGTTTCGATTGATACCGCGCGAACGACGAATAGGTGATATCATTCTCCGCGCTCGGTGGTACGAAAGGAACTTGTCAATAGCTACAACTACGAGTGTGCGGAGCTAGGTTTCGGTGTGTCAAGGGACGTAATCGATGACTATTCCTGTCGGTGTATCGATTAATTATCGCATTCGAAGCTTCCGCGAAACGGATCATGACCAAGGAGAAACGAATCGATGCCCCGTAGGAGCACGTGGACAAACGTTTGCTCTCGTTGCACGCCTAAAACGCTCCTTCCTTCCTTCCTTCCTCGGATTAACGTTCCGATGGACAATAGAATCGGTCGCGTTCAACGGTATCTATAATTTACACGGATAAAATCTATCCTCGCGGGCTTGTGTTCTCCGGCACTCGTTGCGCGTTTCCAACTAATCGAACCATCTTGGTAAACACCGCAATCGAACAGCGATCGGTAAAAATACGCTGTTCTTTTTTAAATCTCGTATCGTTTCGCAAGGTCGATCGCGTAAACGATTATTACTTGTTCGCGCTTTCGACGATCGGCGAGATTTATATTTATAAGGAGTTTCTTGGAATTCGTTCCTCGCGTTCCGATCGTGCACTTGTGCGTGGCCGTCGCGATGCTCGTTAGCGTCTTTTCTTTATCGACTCGAAAGTTCTCGTAACACGGTCAGCAACCACCGGTTGAACTCGTTGCATCGTGTACTTTCTCACCCAGAGGACACGGTCACTCGAAAGAAGTGTTCCCGTCCTCTATTATGCTCGAGGGCCCTTGTTACCGGATTTCTTATGCAATAAAATTTTCGCGTCCACATATACACACACGCATACGCGTCCGCACGAGTCTGCTGGTGACGCGCGGAAAACGACGCCTCTTATTAACTGTCCTCGCGGCAAGTATTAAACGCGGAAATTCTCGTTTATTGTCATCGATCCCGACCAACGTTCCGCGCTCGTACCCTTTAATCTCTCGTAATGGGATCCGTTCGTCGGACAAAGTTTGCGAACGTATCTTTCTGCGGGAGATTTATCCGATTGTTACGAGAAAAAGAAGCAAAAGAAAAAAAAAAAGAAAAAAACAACGCGTGGTTTAGAGCCAAGTAAACGTATATACATACATACGCGTATATTTCTGTGTAAATGTCAGTCGGTTTTGGCGCAGAGAAGTTCCAGCGTTCGTTTTCTCCCCGTGTTCGGAGCACGGTCGCGCGAATTTTTATTTCTCGCCTCTCTCGAAGGTAAATTAATATCAAGGTTGAAGAATTCGATTAACTTTCCTCGTCGATTCGTTTATCGTTGTATCGTCGGGGATATATACAACGCGGTGTCCGAAAATAACGGTGGAACATTTTTTTATCGCCGTATCGACTCTACCCTACTCGAGAGTTCGTCGAGAGGTGGACACCCGTTCAACGATTCCCGATCGGGTGACCTCTTTGGGGTTACCTTCTTCCCGAGTGTTCGTGGACCGGCAAGGTCTGCTGCAATCTCGAGCGCTTCGTAAATGTTTGAAACATTGAACCTTCGTCACGGATCCACGAAGACGAAGGCGGCGGTATCTAGCGGTACGGAGTTCACGGATCATTTTCACCACAGTTGTTCGCGTTCCTCGTGATCCTCTTGCGCGAAACTCGGGACTTGGAAGGAACACTCGAGGATTGCGTAACTTTTCCCGGACATTGTCTCATTATCGTGCATACCGCCGGAGGGTCGATCGCTGTTGTCCTGCAGGGAGTTACGGTAACGAGGACACTTTTACGGAAAGAAGACACGACATCGAGTAGAACGATACATAGAACGTAACGGCGGCAATTTTCTACGGAGAAACTTCTCGTCTTGTCTGTTCCAGCGACTGCACTGTTGTGTTGCGCGATAATGTCGGACCATTGGGAAGAAGTTGGTTGGGATAAGGAGGTTCTGAACCGCGCGAACGTTACTCTCACGTGGTACTTGGACGGGCAGGTGGCGATGCTGGGATCCGCTTCCGCCCATAGAAATCATCATTCTGGCAGACGACCGACCTTCCTTGTGCCAATGTACGGTGGCATTTGGATCATGTGCGTTTCGCTCACGGGTAAGTGATCCTTGCTAACGATTCACGTAAACATTCTACGACACGGTCTTTTTAAAAATTTCCTCGACCTGGTCCCGTTTGGAACAACACGCGTAACACGATGGACTCGGTTCCTTTTGTTAACACCAGAGAACCATCAAAGGAGTCAATTTCACCTGTTTTGAACTTCTTTTTGAAATTATTCGATTATTAACCTTGCTTACAATATTCGTGGACAATTACCGAAATAGAGAACTAATGGTACGAGTAAATTAATTTGTCCTTTCCTCGTCTAACTACTGAGATACCTGTGTGACCCGAGACAAATTGGAGTGCGTCCATTGTCGGTAGTTCTAGCGTTAGGTACATCGAATGTATCTTGAATTTAGGATCCTTGTAATTTGATCGTTGTAGTTAACGACGAAGAACTCGTGGATTTGGGCGGTTCGGTTGTGCGACTAGATTACAATAAAAAAATGATCGAAAATCGAATTCTCGCAATAGTTGTTTTCCAGTCACGTCGCGGATGAAATTTGCCTCGATCGTGAATACAACGCGATAGTTGGTTCTAGACCACGTAGAAGTAGAGGAAGATGGTGAACGTTTGTAAGAAAATGAACCGACCTTGAGCAAGACTGTTCCATAGGATACAATGAAACGAACTCACGGTAGAGGAACGTTTCGATATAACGATTACGAGAGTTCCACGTTACTTTGAATACGAGAAAGCCAGCCCGAGAGAACTTCTACAATTACGGGTTAGACTATTCGTCACAAGTGTTGAGACATCTCGACTTTTCATTCGTTTTTGCGACACAGTTGGACGAGGATTAATTGTCCTGTAACGATCAACCTTTTGCCGGGTCCGAAGTAACTGTTCCGTGACCTAGACCTTAACTTGGTTATTGTTTTTACGTTTCGCGGTTCTGTGTACCGGTTACAAAACGATTCTCGAGCAAATTTTGCTGTATTTTCTCCAGTTGCACCACCTGATTCGAGACAGGTAAATTCCAAGTTTCAGGTGATCCGAAACGAGTCGTTTCTGTGTTTCATTTTGTCGGGAACTTTCTCGCGAGAATACTTCTTCTGTGTACAATTTGGACGAGCGAGAAGCTCGAGGATTCGCTTTCGAAGATGTTCGTTCGTCGTTAACTTTCACAGAAAGTCAGTGTTGCAGCACGTGAGTTCACAATGACACACGTGTGCATACCGTTTTCACGTAATCGCATCGATGTATCTAGAACGACGCGGTGCTGTACGAATGCGTTCTATATGTGGATACCACCTTGACTCTGACCAAGCTATCGACCAGTCGATTAGGATCTGAAACATCGTACTGTCTACCCAGGCATGCCATGACCGTGAATATCTTGGATGTTTCTTCGTTTAAAGTTCCTACCAATCACTTTTAAGGTCCGACCCTTCGATCGAGGTATCGATAAATGTGAATACATTCGTGCTACTCGAAGGATTAAAAACGAAATTAAGGGAGGCACGAACCTCCGATCGAACAATTCTAGTTCCGTTGATTGTTTGTCGTTCGTTCGATAACTAATTAATAACGCGTTATTCCACTCGAGAAGAAACAGAAGAGCCACAAAGGCATACTACTGCGATTTTCGCTTTCAAGTGATAATCGTTACAACGTATTCCAGTCAAGTGGAATTATCTCCTCGTTGCTTGTGTTTATACAGTGAGGTCATTACCAGTTTCGCTTTATAGTAAGATCAAAATCATTACCCACACTTAAGCGAAGCGATAGTTACTATTTTATTAATCTATAACGCGAATTAATTGATAAAATACATAATCGTCTCGATTCTGATTTCGTTCAAGTTTATTCGATTCGAAACGATTTTTAATCGACGGAAGAAACTGCGATGTGAAAGACAAAATGTTACGTTCGAAGTGATCGAAATCGTTTGTATGTTTCCATAAACGTAAATAACGTAACAGTTAAGATGTTACTTGGAAGGTGTACGAAACGAGAGTTTAACGCCAATTGATGAAGTTTCTGCGGAATAAAATCTATATAAAGTCACTTTACCTTGAACAGAGTCACGTGAAATTGAAACCTGCGTGTTTATTACTCTTTTGCCGGAGAAAGAGCGCTACTTATTACTTAACGTTCTGAATCGTTGGCGTTCATTTTCCAGCATTAATTGCTAGGCCACGTTTGAAAATTTACATAGTGCGGTTGCGAACATTTGTATAAAAATCTCTAATTCCTTGTTCGTTTTTCCGTCTTCGATGTAAAAGGATCAAAGGATGGTGTAAGAAAGGAACGACACCGTGTACCTTGTAACTTTAAGAGGAGTTGATCAGAGTGGTTTCATTGTCACGAAAATGTCAAAATGAGAACGATCGAATGTTATTTTTACGCGTGACGACACAGGAAGTACTCCGGCTGCGACATTTTTCATCCGTAGTGTATCTTTATTTCTTCCCGTTCTACGAGACACGCCTAGTAGTGTAATCTTATAAAATCGAAGGAAAACTGTGTCGTTTTTCCCGAGGAGAATGGACAAAGTGGCTCAGAAAAAGTCAATCGTGGAAAAGTACAGTCGGGCGTGACGCAACAAACGAAAATACTGCTCGTTCCAAGAATTGCAACGTGTAACGCGAAGCGATACTTTTTTTTTAACGATTAATTGGACCAATCTCTTTGTTTTATGCAGAAAATAAAGTAGATTATGTGTGCGGTCTTAAAAACAAACTTGCCTGTAATTATGTCACATTTAAACGTAACGTTTGAACGTTTCGGTCGATATGCATGTACATAGAGGAACCTCTTCAGGGAAGAATTATAAAAAGCTGACACAGTTACAATTAAGTTTCTCCTAAAAAGAATAATAATAGTAAAACAATTGAAACACAATTTCTTCTCTCGCTATCAATGACCAAGAACAAAATTTATTCCATGTTTATTCTTTATTTTATAATTATCGATGTCATCATTTTTATGGGACAAATTTTTCGAATGCAGTTCTTTTTTTTGTGCAATCAAAGGAGACTTCTTCGAAAGAAATTTCGCTGTGTAACAGTATCGTTATATTTGTCAGTAATAAAATAATTTATTCAATTTTGATTTTAATTTTTTGAAATATACGAATTGCGGCACGTTATCTGTTTTTTTTTCTTCCTCCAAAGTAGTGGTACGTTACTAAATTTGTTTTTACAAAATGGCTTATTTTATGCACAATAAAATATAGAGACTCGTTCGAAGGTTCTCAAATATTTTGAGAATATTCGTTCTGGAATACTTTTGTCTGCACAGCAACAAAGGAGATGTTCAACAAACCACGTTTTAGAGTCAATTATAGCGAGTCCTCGGAAAACGTGAATTCGTGTATATTTACGTGTTTCTACCTCTATTTTTGTTCTGGTAGACCTAATGTACCTGTGTATGTATATATGCACATTAAATAAAGCTTTCTCTTCAATTTTTTCTCTTTATAAAGATGTATATACGAATCTACTTAACTTTAATTAACTTTCACCACGAAAATTGTATACCAAATGCATTCTAAGTAGAAAGAAAGATCGGTCCTGGCGGTAATTATTAATCGTATTTAGATCCGACGTGTTTAAAAGTCAGCCTTCGAAAAGTTTGCGATTAGGCAAAAATTTGTCTACATCGTTCGCAAAGCTTTCACCGAACGGTACCACGTTATTTTCAAAAGGGATAATCATGGTGCAGAACCAGCAAAATCGAATAATTTTAGTCAATATTTTAAACATTATATTTCCTCTCAAATGCTTCGAGCGATCAAAAACTCGACGATCGCAAAACAATGTTCTTCTTTGGACGATTAATTCCGATGAAAAATGATTGAAAATAAAACGAATATTTTCGTCTAATTCCATTTCTATTTTATCCTAGGAAGAATGAATTTTTATCATATCGATAATTGGAAATAAAGAAATAATTACCGAGCGCAAAGATAAATTGCAAATGTGATCGTGTTCTTCGACTCGTCGCCCTGTTAAATCGTTCCCTTTAAACTGATCTTTCTTTCCCCTTGTAACGCATCGTGTTCGTACAATTCGATCTACAACGTATTTGTAAACATCGTGAAAGTATTAACCGCGCAAGTCGAGAATTTGCCGTACATAATCGATTTTCTATCTCTGCGTACCTTGTAACCAGCGTTTCAATTATTTCACGTTTGAAAGAGCCACGGTGCTCTATGTTAATCGTTGCGATGCGGTCTTGTCGAGCACGACATTCCGCGGTGAATTTTTCAAGCAAATTTTTGCCGCGACGAACGAAGCGAAACGTTGAAATTTGCAACGCAGCGAGTAACGAAATCGTTTCCGAGTGTTTCGCCGAGAACGACGACGGTGTCGAACGTTTAATTGAAAAAAAAGAAAGAAAAAGAAAAAAAACTCCCAACGGGACGGAAAGTTTGACTTTCCACGAGGAAGATCTACCCAGCTTCTGGCGATCGTGTCTCTGCACGTGTAGGCGTGCAATCACGGTTGATTGTACATTCCGATCGTTCAATTTTCTCGCTTCATTGAAAACGTGAGGAGAAATGAGAACCGCAACTACTATTTCAATCTTTCACGTTCCTCGTTTAACCATCTTCCAATGAATTTATTACAACGTCCAAGCCCGATAGACCATAAATTTCTACCATTCGAGTTTCCTTGGCGCGAAAAAATTCCAGAAAACGAGCGAGAGTGGAAGAACCGATACGTGTATTCGCTGTGTCGAAAGGCACGCGTTGATGCGCTGATGAAATATACGCAACAGTTTTCAAAACAGTGTCTCGCGAAGGAAAAAAGAAGATTGGTATCGAGACTGTTTCAACTCTTCGGATCGATTATACGGAAACGTACTTGTTAAGTATCCGAGTTCGAGTGTCTTGAATCCTTTTTACTAGAGTTTCACGGTGCGAAAGAGATTCCGAAATCGCGGTAGAAATGAACGAACGGGGTCAGAGACGATCTACCTACTCTTTCGGAGACTTAGCGTTTAGTTGGCGAGCGGAATAATTTTCTACGAAAGCTTTTGCACGATTGTCGCGTCGAGCTTGCATCGTAACTCATACGACGATCCGTTCACGTGAGATCGTACCGACCTTCGAAAAGGTTTGGGAAATTAGAGTCACGCGTGTGTCTGAATAATTTGTTCGTTTATTTTTTGGGGAACTTCCTTTGATGGTTCCCGGTCACGCCAAGCACGAAGCGTAATTTAAAGTCGACTGTGCACATGTCTCGAAGCTGCTCGACCTTCTCACGAAAATCAGCCAATAAGTCTAAATACATAAATCCTGAAGCAATTTTGCGACTGTGACGAGTTCCCCTCTCTACGTGCAATTTAAAACCTTTCTCTGATCAAATGTTTGAAGACAGTTTACAATTTTAGGACAGCGATATTGGTTCTTAAACCGATCGTAACGGAGTAATATAATTTTCGGACTAAATTCGGGTAAAGCAGTGTTTTTGAACAATGTGTTTCAACGTGGCCTTTTTGGACGAAATTCTCGGATCGATTCCAGTTAAAAATGAAACTCGAGCATCACTTTCAATCGTATCGGTGAAAATTCACTGCTGTATTCAGTGGTTCGGTGTCTTTCGAATCACAACCAAAAGGAACTGTATTTCATTGCGCAAATTATTGAGAAAATCTCAGCAACTTTTCAGTTACATCGATCCGTGGACAAAATTCGCTTCAATTACGAACTCAACGTTGACTGGCTTCTTTTAGGCCACGTACGAGTAAAAGAAAGTCGTCTTGAAAATTTTCGAGAAACTTTTTGTTCTGCAAAGCTGCGCTCGAACGAATCGTTCGTTCGTGTTTCGTCGAAGGAGAATCGGCTTTTAAATTTACAGATAAATTACAGTCGGAAAGTTCCCGTACAACCGTGATCGATTCGAAAGTTTGACATTCGTTGAAAATGCTTCGTTGTTAATTATCACCGGTGTACACCGAAGCGTGTTATTCGAGTTCCTAACGAGCGTGTAAGTTTGGAGGAGAGTAACCTAGACCCAGTGAACTTGGGTCGATCTATTTCTGCTTCGAGATTTATTATTACTCAATTCCCGAAGTTTCCACGGCCTCGACGGCTTCTGTTCCTCTTCTTGACATTTCACGGAAATCCACGTTCAAGTTCATCCTCTTCAACGAGCCGATAGTATTCGGAATCTAATATCGAATCTCACGCTCGAGCTATTCCGCGCTCCTGGTCCAAGTTAATTCGACTACTCATCAGAAATAGCGAGTTAATCGGTCATACGTAAAATTATCTGCAAACGAGAATTCTACATGCGGGTAAAAATTGACCGTTACCCTCGAATTAAGGCCACCCAATACACCTGGTTCGAAGCCATGTTCTGCGCGTTCGTTTCATAATCTCAACTGAATCGGAAGCTCGCACCAATAAAAAGCAATTAATTATCCGTAATTTCTATACACACCCTCGATACACTCATCGATTTAGAATTAATTCAGTATCGCGACGAGAATATATAGCCGTACAAAAATTCCTCTTAAAGAAACCATTGGATCCAATCAAGGGTAAGGAAAAATTCTATAGCGATTAGAGAGATCGCAAGTACGAATAATAGGGCCGACACGGATATATCTCGACGTATAATCAGAGTAATAAGAATTATTTTATTTCCTAAGAATTTCTCTTTACATCTCGTTTAGATTTATTTTCTAGTCTACTAGACTGGATTCTCTTTATAATTGGAGCAATAAGAATTATTTTGGTTCTTGAGAATTTTTCTTTACGTCTCGATACCATTGAGCCACGAATTATTGGAGATGATATGTCCCCGATCTCTGAACAAACATTAGTAATAAAACTTTGACCGAATTTGGAACGGTACGAAGATCGCGTTACCGAGACGAGCGTTAATGCGAAATGGTGATAGAAAATGTTTAGCGTTGGAGTCGTTGGGTACGGCGAAAAATAATATATATAAAAAAAAAACTCAGAGCGACCGCGTGTATCCAATTTCGTTCGAACGTCACAGCGTGGAAAAACGTTCGCAGAAATAATATAAATAATAATTGGAAAAGGGGTAGGCGGAAGTAGAAGCGAGTGAAAATGTGTGTTCGGTGTTGTTTCGCGGCGTTGAAACGCGTCGAGTTCCCATTTCTTTTTACTTCTCACGTTTCAGAGGAGGAAATACGACTACTGGGTCAGGTAGGTTTTCCGCAAGGGAGGTGCATTAACTACTTAACGCCCGACGAAGCACACGAGGAGATCCGCGCCGCCTGGCAAAATCGTGAGTACAACCGATGTCTTCTTTCTTTTGCTACGTATTTCATCGATTCCTGCCATTCAAAAGAGTTCCAGTCGCACGGAACACCGTGGCGATTAAAAATGAACTTGACGACGGAATAATATTCAATATCGTCTCGTTGAAATAATTATTCCGAACCAAAAGCGTAATATACGTTGTTGTATCGATCTTCCAGTCCAATTATGGACCTCGCACGGTTATGCAAAAAACGCTATGAATACTGTAAACAGCGGCGATAAAATTATAATTTCAAGAGTTGTGTACTTTTTGTATCTAAAAATCGTAAAATGTATGCGTGTATATATATATATGTATATGCAAATATAGATCAACCGAGGGAAAAAATGATAAACGAAAACGTGGCTGTTTTCTTCGCAACGATAAAGGAAGCTAAAATTTGGAGCAATAAATTTGGAGCAGATACAAATTATGAAGCGAAAATATTATCACAAATATTAAATTATTATCGGTTTTCTTCTCGAACGCTCCGACGCTGTCTGTTATGTTCAGACAACTGCTTCAAAATAAGTACCCGCGCACCACATGTGACGCACAGAACAGAGAAGGGATTAAAACTCTGCATTATCTGTTGTTTCCGTTGCAAAATCGTATCATTGCGTCCACCGAATAGAACCGCGTTAGTCGAAACAGCAATAGATCAAGAATGGTCGTCGTTAGTCGGAAAATATTGCCAAATATGCTTATTATTGCTATCGTAAAATTTCCCAATAGGTGACCCGAGTCGTACGCACAGAGTACGTATCGTTGGTATTCGGTGTAGATGAGTTTACTTTGGCGATTACGTAGTTCGAAACGTTCGTGGCCTTAAGCACTTGCAGAGAGTACTTACGTGTCCCCATGAACAGAATAAACTTATGCCGTACATCAAGTTTTTGGTTCGGAGAAGCCCGTTATTACGGAGAAGTTTATCGAGTATCTCGCCGACCGAGTGCAAAGGTTTAACTTAAGACCGACGTGTGTTTATCTTTTTTTTTCCCCAGGGATGCAGAATTTGAGTATTTCCTGTTCTCTAGTTTGCCTGATTATTCTGAGCACCGCGGTTCTCATTGGATTTTTTGGATTGTGCAGGCATCAAATATCGGCGGTTCTCGTTACGGGCGTGATGTACCTTCTGGCCGGTAAGTTTATCAACGATGATCAACGTGTTTCGAAAAACACGGCAGATAGGATCGTCGTAACGATAATCGCATTAACCGAGCAAACTTCATCGGTGCAGCGTACTGTGGTTGCGGTCGACAAGCTCGGTGACCGCAAGGATTTCTAAGCACTCGTGAACTCGACCACAAAATAAACGGTTTGTTGTAAGGGAAAACGCTAAATACTGTTACGAAGTTGCAAGTTTTCAGCGAGACTCGAATCACCGATGAATGCTGCAATTAGCTTGTACCGATTCTGGTTTCGTGCGTCTTCGATGGATGCGTTACCCTCTCGCTAGATTCGTATCGTGTTGTGTAATATTTATTTTATCCGCGCGAACGAAAGATTTCGTTCCTCGAATTGTACGCGAAACGTTTGGAATATTTGCTTTAGATAAAACGACCGAGCACCCGTAATCGATGATCGAAAGTATTTTAATTTAGATTTCTTCGTTAAGTGCTGCATTCGATTGTGAATTAAATTAAACTCGTTCGGTGCTGCATCGAAACGAGCTTTCGATACTATTTCGATAACTTTCTACGAACAAGCGAAGGTGTTATTTTATTTCACCACAGCCTCGTTTTGCGCGATAAAAGGCAAATATTTCTTATCGCTGATAAGACGTTCCCAGACAAGTTTTTTTTTCTTCTTAATATCGAAACTCTGCGACACGAACGAATTAATTTTAAATCCCGTTGTATCAATTACGCGGACGAGGAGTCTTTCTAACATGGAACAATTGTTGCAGCTACGTTCGCGTTGTTCACATTGACGATAATTCATTTCAAGAGAGCCCAGGATCGCGGAGCACGAGTAATACTGGATGGCCCTGAGGATGGTGTGATCGGTGGACCGGCTCCACGTAGCGTCCTCAAGGCCAGACGTTTCAGCACCTCCTGGAGCATGGACTTTGGTTGGGGTGGCGTTACGCTTTGCGCCCTCGCTTCAATAGCGTGGATTTTGCTCAGCAAAATAATGCGTTTCAGCCCCATCGCTGCTATGATAGCGTAGCAGTGGGAGGCCTTCGAGGTCTAAGGTCGTTTCCAAGAGTTATGATAGAGTTTCGATGTCGATGACCCTTTCTAGGTGCTTTGGCGCAGGGAAAAAGAATGTTCCATCCGTTATGGGAAACAGATCATAGATCTTACCGTGTTTCCGCTTGTTCTAAATTTAAGGTGAACAAATTTATGGATAATAAGAAAGTTTATTTGTACGGTGTGTGCTACACATTGCGAAGAGAATTCAATGAAAAGGCTAAATCGTATCTTAAAAACTTAAGAGTTTTGGATAATAATGCAAGAACACCGATACTCGAGCAGAGTATGCAATTGGGTTCGACATCGAGACAAATTCTGAGGGTACTTTTTCCAGAAATGAAATAACAATTGAAAATGACCACCTCGAAGGTAAAACTGTTTTGCATTTACCCGCAGGTAATGTGCATCGCATATTATTTGTCAACCTTCTCGAACTTATCTTGAATTCGTGCAAGGCATGACAAGGAGTACAATTTTTGTCCATTACTCTGAACGCAAAGTTTTATACAATTTACCAAGTAATCTCTAGTCTTTGACAAAGAAAACATAAATGGTTGAGTAAAGAGCTATATGCGAAGAAGGACCGTACGAGATTTTATTTGTAAACCAAATGGAATTTCTATGTATTGAATTTTCTACCTTTAAGTTTCTCATATTTTAAAGTTTTGTACATTTTCTACGAGTTTTCATACACTTATGTTGTACCTGAATCTTTACATAATCTAAAAACCTTCTTTTCATATGGATCTTTACGATAAAAGTAAAATATTTACAAATGCATGAATACAAAATAACCTTTAGGAAAGGTAAGCTTTTTATTTTCGACCGAAGCATTACATTATAACACTTAGAACAGTGTAAACGTTTACCTATGTTTTAATTTGCAGTCAGATTAGTCAATTAATGCAAAACTAACAAAGTCTTACTCGTTCTAGTCTGTCTATTTAGATATACTTTTAACAATCTTCTAAGACGATCCTTTACGCAAAGTTGCAATAGAGATTTTTAAGTTTACACGAGATTTTGTTGATTTCAATTTGAAGTATTTTTACACGTTTTAGAAGTTGCAGGAATATTTGTTAAAATTTTGTTTGAAAATTTAAATACGGAGCATAATATAATATAGATGCCTATAGTATAATTCGATCGCCTTATAATTAGAGAAATAAGCATGTTTGTAATATGCATAGTATAGCAGTAAACTTGTTCGAGCCAATGTAAGCAACGATATGCGTGTCTGCAAGAAGAATATAGCTTTTGCTACGACTTGTTACAGTGAAAAAGAGGACTTATGCCAGCAAAAATGTATCATATACAAAGGATTGTGAATTGCAATTCGTCCATTAAGATTTAAGGAAAATATAGATGCTTTGAAGAAAAGTATCTATCGTACTTGGGGTTCAAGTTTTGCTAGTTCAACGATTAAACGGGAAAAAAAAATACTAATAAGCTTGCAAAACTTTTCTCCGAGTGTTTATTTAAACAAAACGCATTTTTCTGATAATATTTTCTTGTCATATTTTTTACCTGACCCTTGTTATTTGTTATATCGGAATTAATGTATCATAAATGCAATAAAAAGAATGAGCTATGTATAAACAACACCGATACTCTGACTTTCCACTTTCCCTGTATTCAACTCCATGAATAAATATTATACTAGGGGGCAATGGATGCTTTCACTTTTGTCGGTTATACGGTAATACGTTCAAAATTAAAGTTACAAACAGTAATTCTTTATCAATAAAAGGTTATGTTTTGCAAACAGACTTCGTAAAAATATGGATCTCGATGGGCAAACTCACATATACAACGTTCTGAGCGATACGAATACTTGAATACGGGGCACGTGACCAGTCGTTAGAAGTGTATGTAACGCGGGACGTGCTATACATCATGTTCAATAACATCTTATACATATGCACGTACTAACACGTCACGTCTGCTCACGGATTCAAACAGATTATATTTTTTGTGGTGGTAAACAACAAAGGTAGTAGAAGCGTGAACTCATTGGAACTCGAGAATGTATGTACAAAAATAAACTGCGCGTTACGAACGATATTGCCCGTTAAAACCGTTCGAACATGAGCAACCTTATTTCGTGAACGTGCGAAACATCTCGTTTCTTGACACCTTTATTCCAAAGAACACATTTAACGACTATACAACGACAAGATCGAAGAGAATAATAATGCACGTGGAATGTAAATGAAATGTACGTACCTTTATTTCGTTCGAATTACTTGAGGTTTGACGCTTTCTTAGCAATAGATACACTTTCACTATTCCTTGTGAGTCTTGCGCGCAAAATTTCGTGTATCGCGACCTTTACTTTAACAGTTACGCTTAAATTTATATACAAAGAGTCAGGAAGATTGAACAGAACGACCGTTATGCCAAACAACGGTTTATTACCGGCACGCGTATAACTTGTGCGAGCGTCAGGCACACAAGAGCACAGCGATGCGGTCAGCATCGATGTGAACGAAACATCTGACGCGCATGCGCATTCGTTTTACCGCCATTTCTCACCTTAAGGCGGGATGCATTTATTTTAGGAATGTAGCGATTTGAATTCAATCAACTTTTATAGCAAATATATACTATAATTAGGTTCTAAAAAATAATGTTTAAATTAGTAACATTATTACCTTCTTTGAATGTTATTATTTTTGTCTTCACCAGTGTCCAAGTAACGAGCTCTCGTATTAAAGTCAATTCGATATATCGAACTTCTTAGATGTAATTTAAAATTTTTTAAATAAAATTTACATCTTTTCTCGATTATGTCTATTGTGACTACAATAGTAACGTAAATTCTGATTTAATTTTAGAGAGGCTAATAATATTTTTACAAATATTGTTATACATTGTGATCGATCGATATACATCGATATTCAAGATCTGCGCGTTGAAAACTTTTCGAATGTATGCGCAGCTTTCCCCCATCGGTCCTGGTCGCTTCACTGCAGCACGATGCTCCGTTGTTGTACGAATTTACAGAAAAATATGGCGAATTATTGACTGCGAATTGGTAAGTGTTGCCATTGTATCAATTATTTATGCTCGAAGAAATAGAAAAATACATATAGAGTAAATACTATGAAAATTTAGTAACATTTCACATAAACGAAAATCCGCCTGGTGCAGGCACAATTACATTTATATGTTTCGAATAAAAACAATTTGTTAAACGCCAGTAGTCAAAGTTAATTGAAAATTAAATTTTTTCTTACGGTTCAATTGAATTTAAATCGAAACAAATGTATCATTTCATTTAAATATTTAAATAATTTTTTGTTTGCAATTTCGATCAAATTTGCAATTATTATTTTTGTAAAAATATTTAATTTATGTAGAACACTTAATGAAAATGAGTTTAGCAATGCTCAAAATTCAAATGAAATATGCTTAAATTTATATACAAAGTTCGTGTTACATACGAATTCAAAATGAAAGTATTTTAATGTATATTAAAGTAGGAAAATATGTAGCATATGTGAAAGCATGGTGTTTAATAAATTAAATGCTAAATAAATGTCAGTATATGATACTATATAAAAATAGGGACTTTTGAATGTCGTTGTTAATTATCCAGTTACATCCGGTAATTGTTTTCTTACGAGATTACTATTGCCATCCGGGATACTTTTAACGCGACTCACACTGAAATTCGTGGAAATTTGGCTATTAGATTCACAAAACTCGTTGGGCCTTTGGTGAGCTTGCAACTTCTCCACAGCGATATTTAATTTGTTTTCCGCGTCGCCTTGGCAATTTACTCTTTTCTTACGTGCCGTGTACAATTTCTCTTTGATTTTTATTGCGGTACATTGCTTCCGGTAATGATAATCCTTCCAGCATCGCTGGAAATTTGTGAAAGCGTTGTTCCAAATGCAGATTTCTTCCACTGAAACGAAAATATTTTCTTTCACAGACCTCTTTATTCGTTCAATCACGAAATGATAAATCAGATTCGAATCGAATGTTATTATTAGAACAGAAAAAACAGTGAAAATATTAATAAAAGGAGCTAAATAAAAAAAAAAATGAAATGTATTTATATCTATTTGGTATGTGATTATGAATGAACAAACATTATCTTTGAATTGGGGAAAGGGGAGGGGGAGTATTTCAGAAGAAAAATAATTTTGGCAGTGTTAAAAATAATTTATCTAATAAAATGTTTCAGGTACATTCGTTGAGTCCTCTTTGATATAAGTATAAGGAGTATAAGGTGAAGGTATTGTACAAGCTACAAAGGTAGAATATGTGTACACATATCGTACAGGTATATTTATTTTTCTAAATTTATATAGGACTAAAATACAGGATTCGAATGAGTATAAATTAATTTAATATACGTGTAAAAGTATTAACCAAGAACAAAAGTAAAAATGTATGTACAGGAGAAAAGAACGTAGAACGTTCAATGTTTAATTAATCTTAGTAATTGCTGTACTATTCAATGATCGAGTATTGTAATAAAAACTCATTTGTGGTTTCCTGATATTGATTATATTATTAACATGTAGTTTGTAAAAAATTATTATTTAAATTATATACATTTTGTAGCTTGTACTTTTACCTGAAGAGATCTTAACGAATGGAGCCGAAACGTTACATTATATAAATTGTTTCTAACACGATCGAAATTATTTTTAACTACTTTTTTCCCCACTTTATATTTAAACGTGGTCGTTTTACCATACAGAAGAAAAGTTGTGAATATGAACGTCCCTGCAGGAAACGAAGCGTTAGGTAGAAGCATGCTGGCCAAGTTTAAAAGCGCTGGTCCTTCGCATAGAATCATTCCTTTCATGGTATTCACCAACCATGGCAAATACAGATAAGGAATGCCATACTTATCGCCCACAGTCATCATTAATGTAGTTATCACTCCAGTGATTACATTCGTCATGAGTATTACAATCTTGAGATCTGCAAATAACGTGATTCTTTACTTCGAATTTTGGCACGAGATACGTAATCGAGGGCGTTTTCGTACGAGGCGATGATTCGAGTGAACAGTATATTAATATAGGATTAGACTCTAATTAATTTAGAATATTTCGTTTTCGTCTCTAAAATATCTTAAGCACGTGTAATAAGGAGAACATAGTTGATTTTTTAGTCATCGATTTTGACGAATATTTAAGCGATGAATTTAAAACAATATCGAGAATAAATCGATACATTCATTTTCTTCTTTATTTCGAATAATGTGATATAAATTTGTCGAAATTGTATTAAGCGAAATATTGAGGAATTTGACGAAAATCTATAAAAAATAAATTAGATAAATGAGAATATAGCATTATTTTGAATTTGTAAATTTGTCGAAGAAAATCACTTTGTTAAAAGTATGGTCTTATCTGAGACAACGTTATGTAAATTTATAAAAAAGAAAAAAATTTTTATTTTTAGTGAACTAAGACGGTTCGTTTGTTCTTTTTTTTTTTATCGACTTAGAGCGAGAAGCGTTTAGTTTCTCTTTAATACGATATATTATTTAAGTATAATTACTGATACTTCGCCGAAAAAGAGCGTTAAATGCTGCCGATTTTGTTACTGCATTTCCAAGGGGAGCACGACCTCCGGCCTCAAAAGCGATTGAACTTAAGCAATGTGTCGTGAAACACGTTAGAGCTATGTACAGTGCATCTACCTACGACAACGTTACTAGACTTGACATTGTACGAAAATGCAACAACGAAAGAGATATATGTATTTATCGGAACAACGTGGTATATCTTCACAAAACTTTTCACAATTCTCTTGTACCTTGGAGAAAGGTTTACACTCGTATTTCTCATTTTCCTTCTGGTCTCCCGCGCAAGGGCGACTGAGACTTCTCTTCAATTTAAATTCCATCGTTACTAGATTTTATCAGCATTTATCTTTTTACATGATAGATCGTTTTTTTTTTGGTTATTCTGTCCACGTGTTCTTTAAATCGCGAGTCATAACAAACAAACAAAGAACGGTGGTTAATCTACATAAAATCGGCAATTTCAAGCGTACGATGTGATTTTCTTTATTATATCAATAGACATTTTACGATCGTTTTAATTGATAGAATTACATCCATTTCCCTGGTTGAAGAGATATTAAATTTTTTAACGAGATTGTCGCGCTTGTCTGTGAAACAAGCAAAACACTTGAAGCCAATTGTGCACAGTCAAAACGGATAGCAATATTTCGTCGCGTTTCATGTGAAGTCCGTCCAGGAACATTCTGACGCAGAATACAATAACTTCCACAATAATAACGCACAGTTGCATCAACAGCCAGGGTGTATGCAACATTGGATATTCCTAGAAAAATATCATCGGGTCATTCGGAAGCGTTAAATTTAGAAACAATTGTACTAGAATCGCTCACCGTGATCGCGCCTAGCATGATTAAGGTATAGTGTTCTATTCCCAGGATCGAAGTCATCAGTTTCAAATCTCTTTCTACGTCTGAGGGAACTACCAAGAATGATCAGTAATTGTTAAGCAGTTTCGCACTTTAACTAGAATTTTTAAAATACAAAGTTCCAAGTTGTAAGTTGTAAATTGAGAATTTGTAAGTTGTTTCTGTATTCAGAAATTGAACGTTGTACTTAATGAATTCAATTACTATAATGCAGTGCAACAACATACCAGTTTCCTTAGTTTTGCACTGCGATGTCGGTCTGGCAGGCATTTTACAATTCATTATTCGAATGATGTCGAATGCCGTTATCACCTAATGATCAAACGTGGGTTATCATAGTGATTTTTTTTATACGAAGAGCTTATTTTCGAATGAGTTTAAATCCAACAAATAGATACTTAAAATATATAAATTGAATTCCAAAAATGTACAATTTAAATTCCAAAAATAAATTATTGGGTATTCAAATGATCAAAACATAATACGTCATATTAATTCTACTTTAACTTTTTGTACGTTAACAATTTTCAATTTTTTCACAACTTACGTTACAACACTTTATGAATATTTAAATGGTTCCCATATTTGATCTGTATTAAAGTATCATGCAAAATAGTCTTTTAATCGAAGACTTGCATGAAAGAGTTAATGAAATATAGAACGTCTCTGTTATATCAATTGAATTTTAATTGCAAGTAAAAATTCTTCAATATTGTTAACGAGTGAGTAGTCCCTATAGAATTTAATCGATTGTAAGACATTTTGAAAATAAAACTTTTTTGGATTTAAGACGTATTGGAAATAATCTTGAATTTGTAAACCACTCTTTTGTATAAAGACACGTTTTAAATATGGCATATAATCTCTATTTTTGAAAATAGGGCGTAAAGACAATTCGAAAATTAGCTTCTCGTATGTGATCCATGACGTTAGGAATTAAATCAGACTTGGTGTTTGGTAAATAAAATTGAAAAGTTCACGAATCAATATTCCACGAAGCAATGTAAATATTATTGATTCGTGAACTCATCCGGTGTTCTATTATGCAGAAAGAATTAATGAGTATTACGATCGACTAACGGTCCCAATGAGGCCCAGTATGATGACGTAGATCGAGTTTCCCATGACATAGTGATCGCACAGGGTACACGCTAGCCGTCCGATTCTCTAAAAAGATGATCACATTTTACACACGTTTACAATTAATTAAAATTCATTTCACTCGATGCTCGAGAAAACGACTAACTAATGTTCCACCATTTTGGCCAGTTTTTCGTCTACCTCGAAATCTCATAGTTTATTGTTTTCGTTTTAAACGATCGGTAGTTTCATCAAAATTCGCGTTAAGGTTAATCAACCGAATCGTCGTATTTTTCGTTATTATCGTTTCACGAGCGCACACGGCTTTCGATTTTGACGAACGATACGAAACGTCGAGAGTTCGTTATTATTTCGATTTAGGGTTTCTCAAACTTCGTCAGCCAATTCAATTTGTCCCGATTCGTCTGGATTCATTTTCATAACGTCGTATGCGACGCCGTGACGTTAAATCACCGCGTGTACGCACACGACACCCGATACACAGGACACAGAACACACACACACGTGTGTTTGAAACGCTCACTGAAGTTTTACTGCTTCCGATGATCGCTGCCATGGAGGACAGGGGGGAACGTTTGCGACGACGTGCCATTTTTTAAGTTTTCCCGCGATTCGCACACTTTGGACACCTGACCATTTTTCCGTTCACCGAAATCTTCTCGCTAGGTTATACAGTGTAATTTACAAACTCACGTTCTAAATCTACATCGACGATTCGTCGTCCGCGAACAATTTGAATAACGACGAAACATTCACGATTGCGCGCCACTTCAGGGAACCCTGTCTTGCCCGGTTCTCGGTTCTCATCGGAAAAAAATAGTTCCTCGCCATGAACCAGTACCCCGAAAAAATTCAAACGACACACGAGGAACATTGCGCGACAACAGTGAGTCGAAAAATATCATTCGAACCGGTGAATATATTGGGTGTGCAAATAAGTGATCCACTATTTTTTTTATCGGATTGTTGTCGACAAACGAACGGTTTCTATCCGTCGTTTTTCCGTATCTTTGAAGTAATCGAAACATTTTCTTATTTCGATGATATTTCTAAAGTATATTTTACGTAAATTTTACATCGATAAACGGTGATCTGGAAACTTTATGTTCTGTGAATAGACTTGGATGGGTGGAAACGTTTTGTACAAGTTGCAACGATACGTAATTCTTGGACAATTTATAGACGTTACATAGGTCTGGTAACGTCGTGCAACAATGTAACTGGGTGACGATGTATCGGTTCGCGTGGAACCTACTTTCCCTCTTTTTAAATCCTGTCGATTTCGTGTAACCGACTGGAAACTTGTTGTTGAGTTATTCCTAACTGTGATGCAACATCTTTTTCGGTATATGCCGTGTTTTTGTCCAGCAACTGTTGAAGTGTTTCATGTTTTTTCACTTTCGAGGCCGAAATCAAAATCCTCTTTAAAATCACGAATATCAAAATTTATTTATACTCTGAGGTACCACTATGATCGATTTGATTTACTAATTGTTCTATTCCGTACTTTTTATCGATAAATTTTACGCAGCATAACCTCCCACTAGGCGTACTTTATACGCATTTCTAGAAGAATAAAATACCTCGACAATGTTCGTTATAAAATATTTTAAAATGTTTTGTAACTTGTACATATTTTTCTTTTCTCAATGGCTTTTTGAAATTTTGTACACTTCCATGTGTTTGCAATTCATTATATTATTTGCAAGTATCTTTTATTTATAAATTTTAGTCATCTTTATTTATGTTCTTCTTTTTCATTTTTGTGAATTTAGATTATCCACTTTCGGTACGTTTCGAAGATTACAGCCAACGTTATTGATTTTACTACACAAACTTTATTTCTTATAATCATAATTTATGTAACGTTATAAATCGTTTTTGCACGATATTGCGCAACAATCTTCTTCTGTTCAAATTTACACTAAACATAGTAACGAATATACTCTCTATCATTAGTTAGTTTTCTCATCGTTACGTTGAACCTGTCTCTTTCTCCCATTGTTACAATACTTTGATCAAGATACAAAATGGTGGAAAAATACGAATTTAAATTACTTTTCCACACGTATGACTGACCAGTGGATTACATATTTGTATACTCGACAAGAAGCATTCTTTTTGTTACTCGAGTGGTTTTCAGGCGATCAACTATGGATATCCAAAGCAAAAAATTAAAGCAAGTCTATCCGGTATAACGACGAAAGACGTGAGACTTACTAGCAAGAATACCTCTGAGAACGAAGTGCTGCAAGTTTGCCAAGCGTTATTATTGTCCACTTGCGTGCTATTATTGAGTTATTACAGTGTTCGTTATGGCCGAACCGAGTACAGTATCCTGGAAAGCGGTCAGATTGTTCAAGGCTACAAGCAAAAGGCTGTCGTCACATTGAGTTTAGGTTACTCTGTACCTTACTCGTTGATTTCCTTCCTAGCAACTGGTATGCTTGCCTACTCTCTCGTATCGGTGAGATACTTTCATTTCTTCGTCGAACTATAAAAAGAAAACTTTAAGTTTAATTGTTCGAGTACCAGAAGTGGTCGCAGGAATTTATGTGAAAAGTGCCAGGCGAAGCGAAATCTCTGCCAGTAGGAGCACGATTACGCTCGTTGGCATTATTCGCATAGATACCGAAAGTGCGTGGTTGTAAATACTCCTTGGGACTCAAACAGACGTGGTCAAATTGATACGATCACTGATGAACTTTAAGAAACTTTGAATTCTTGGGCCGTTTTCATTTTTAGCGATAATGTATTTTTATTCATCGTCTAACAATACAAACGGACAAAATTTGCCACAAACGATCTAAGACAAATTTATAGATAAATAATATCATAATAACACACGAGGAACATGTGTAGAATAGGAAATTACTTACTATTTGTTTTAACGATGGAAACTATGTAAATAAGTGCATTCTCTTGGGAGAAAGGACACATTGGATATTTATTTCGTCCAAACATTATTTGTACAAATATGTTTTGTCGTTTACACTAGTTATTTTTTCTTCTATGTATGTATTTAAGTATCTTTGTTTCGTGTTCGTGATATTGTTTTTCTATATACATATTTGTTGTAGATTAACCGTTTCACGTCGATTGCAATTATTGTTCTAATTTTCAATAATTGGTGTATTTGAAATATTTTACAATAAAATAAGATCTTTATTAATTTTTCTAATTGTTACAGACATTTAATCCAAAAGTCTATTTCTTAGATTCTCGTAATATTTAATACTTTCTCATAATGCATAAAAATGACTATTAGAATAAAGATGTAACCTTCCAAAAAGTTAATCAAAATATGCGCAAAGATGAAAATACTATAAATACATATTCAAGTCTAAGAAGAAGTATACTTAGCAGCATAGAATGTTTAATTGAGGCAATGGTCGCGCATACAAATTATTAATTATTATAGTTTACTCTGGGTATCTGTGTTTATGAAATGATAAAGCATTTTATTAAAAAAATGATATGATTACATTGATTTGGCCACATTTGTAACTGTTTTAAAGACCATAGATCTAAGTTTGGGATTCGACGAATTTTACACTAAGAAATATTTTACTTCATTAGTTGGTTAATTATTGTAGAAAAAACCACGCTGGAGTCTACCATCGATAGTCCTTTTTTTGACTGATTTGGTGTACGATATCAGTGCCGTTATCGCAGTTATTTGGCTATTTGTTTCCAATTGTTCGTTTCCAGCTGGTGTGTCTTACGCGACAGGATCTGTGCTGTTAATAAGTACGTTTCATTTTTTAAATTTCTTTGGAACAGAGTTAATTAACCGGTTACGTATCAGGGTTCTATTTAATTGAAGCTTGAATAAAGTGCACTATAAGTTTGTAGTAGTTCTTTTTTATAATATATCACAAAGAAAGTATTATACAAGAAAGTATTACTAATATAGAATATTCCTAAAATGTACCTAATAAAACTAATTTTGTCTTAAATAATTATAATCTTTCGGTAAGAAAACGTTTGTAGAAGTTCACATTCGTATTGTTTTGAAAAATATTACATATTTTCTGCGTTCACCATCATTCTACTGGAATTTAGTGTTATATTCTTGCAGATAGTCGATATTGAATATAATCTAAAAAAACGGGTGGTACATTGTCATTTATGTATAATTATAAACGCCTTCAGATGTCACTGTTCTATCCATAGGATAAGTCGTAACTTAAAAAAAGAAAACGTTACTCTTTCCCGTTCTGTGAACTATTTTTGAGTCGAAAATAAAGAAACAATAATAAGGTACCTAAAGGTTTAAACGATTGAAATTTTACCATTAGTTGGAGAAATCTGGATATGGCTGGGTGTACTGCGTCTTTACGAGCAGAGAACGTTTAAATGAACGCGTTTTCATTCGAAATTGATAGTCGAGACTCTCGAGGACAAGACGGGACAGAATACTTTTAAAAATTTTACACAATGTTTGTACGGTATTTTGTAATCTACATGTATACAGTTTATAATAAAGTATTGAGGCGCTGATTGTCATGTTACGAAGTTTCTAGATTTGGTGTCTTGCGTTATATCACTCGAGTAAATAGTAGGGCAATTTAACGACTCGGTCGGACAGTCTGTTTTCGAGTCGAGAATTCGAATTTCCGGACAATAGTACAACCTGAAACGGAAATTAAATTTTTATCCTCTCGGGTAGAAAAACCCGAGGACAATCTTTCGATTGTCGATTTATACTTTAAATTCGATTGATTAAATTTACCGATCATCTCACCTCGGACAAAATTTCTGCACGGCTTCCATTAACGTGTACTTTCGATTAATATCGCCTCTCGATATTTCCTGCACGAGAAATCCCATGAACGCTTGACACGGAACTCCCGTTAGTTGAACGTCGTTTCCCGGTTCTATCGTTGCAAGTTTATCTGGTAGACACTCGTCTTTCTTTCTGCTGAAGGTGCACAATTTCATCGATTTTATATTATAGATTTTATGTTATAGATTTTATATTGTAGATCTGAATCGTTGTTGTTCCCGGTACTAGTACTGCACTCACTTGCAAAGAAACTGTTTCATGGAGTCTAGAGCACAGAACATTCTTGGTTTCAAAGCTATTCCAGGTGTGGTCCAAAGCAACTGTGCCTTTGCCGCCATTTCTAGAACCTCGTCCTTTAAATGTCTTGCGACATGGAACAGTTTCGAGCTAAATAAAAATTGTCTAAATTACGCGAATATTCCCAGTTTTACGTTATCCATCGGATGCTGATATCAGAACGTACCGAAATACGTATTAAAATAATTTCTAATTACTAGGATAAACAAATATATTCACGATTAGAGTTACAGCTTTTGTTTATATTATTTGCAGCTTATACTTGTACGTAGAAACAATAAACATTCTCAATGACAATTTAAGTATCCTTAACACGCGATGTAAGTAAAAATAAAAATTTATACATTCGTTGTTACATAAAATAAGTTCAAACACGACCTTATTTGAATTATTTTTAATTTTACATAATTATTAATTCAAAGTTTAGTTAGAAGCTTTTTTAGGAGTGAATTTAATCAAGATAGATGATAATAATTCATAATATACAGTTATTGAAAGTTTAAAATCTGATTATACGAAAATTAAGGTGGTAGAGAAATGTTGGTATGTGTCATTCGTTTGATAATTGTTGATTTTATGCGAGTTTTAATGTTGTTTTGATCGTTGTTTAAAATCTTACCCTTTGAAGAATTTGTCAATCGATATATCGACGTTTTTTATATTCGTATTTTCCAGTGCGAGTCGTTCCCTGAGTTGTTCTTCTGGAGTTAATTCGAGAGGGTGGCTGCTAGTAAAATAATCATTCGGTTTGGACTTCAATGTCGTTTTATTTCCGATCGATTCGTTCGAGTCTCGTTTAAGTGGTTCTTCTTTCAGTAAGTTTATCATAAAGACCTACACAACTTATTGTTATTACTTTCGGTGTAGACGCTGGAAGAATTTTAGTCTTTCGATTAAAGTTTTACTTTCAAATCTGGATGCTTGCGGGCCGCGGTCTCGATGTAGCAAAATTCCCTTGTGGACCATTTCCGGTTCTCTAGTTTGAAAAAATAAACGTTGAGCGATGCTTCGATTTCCGTGATTGAAATTTCCTCTGTTCTGAAATATTGAATGCTGATTCTGGTATTGATTTTACAAAGAATTTATAGATCTTAGTTGGAAAATCGAAGGTTATTCGACAACGAAGAACGGAGAACGGAGTAAAATAATTTCACTGTGACGTGTTGTTTATTAATTGTCGTATTTAAATTTTTGAAATCTGTTTGAGGAAATTTTATAATTGGAACTTCAGAGAAAGTAATATATAAAAAAGGAATAAAAGGTGAATTGACTGAAAATTAGTAAAAAATATCAGTGATGTTTTCTATTATTACCATCGTTTGTAATATAAGAGTACAGTAAGAATAAAAGCAATTAAATGAGATTAAAAAAATGAGCGTCAAATTGGGAATAAACTAAATCGCGAAAAATTAAAATATTCTTCTTCTTTTATATACATATATATAGTATTTAGTTAAGCGTGCGCATTGAGAAATAAAATAAAAAATTTGTAAGATGTTTAACGATTTCAATCTTTAAACACTGGATACCACACACTAATTGCAAATTAGTCTCGTATTCCTATCTTTGTATACTTTCTCTTAAGTTTACATTATAATTTGTTTATATAATATTTAAGGCGTTTATAATACAAGCATAAAACTCCCTGACGGAGCCAAACATACTGTTTCAACACCAAGAGTGACAATTTAGTAACAATCTGCGTTACTAAAAAAAGAATATCTATTATTTATCCCCCGATGCATATGTATACGAGCAAAAAGAGAAAACTTTTACTTAAAAATTACAAATTGTAAAACTTAACGTGTTAACCGAAATATAGAAAGTGACTCCTGATAAGATTTTGCGATAATTAGTACGCTAATAAATTGATTAAATTAATTTAGTCTTAGAACATGCTAGTGCAGGATATTCTCGTTCATACCGACACCTGCTATCAACGACGGTCGGTAGGCAAACAGCCACCGTGATGAAGATCAACGAGACCAGGCTTCCGATTATAAGGCAAGCCGCCAAAAACGCAAAAAACAGATCCCTTGGCCATCTTCTCAATTGATTGACGACACCGTTGATTATCGGTGTGTCGTAGCGCGTCTCTGAGAACCTGTGAAACTTTCCACCGTGTTTGTCCGTGTAAAGAAGCGATACGTCCTCGTCGAAAAGATCTGCGCGTGTATCGAGCGGCAAAAGAAAATCCAACTTAGTGTACACAATTAATACCGAGTTTCCTTACCGAGAGCTATCGATGTCATCATCAAAAAAAAAAAAAAAAAGAAAAAACGATACAATACGTAATTAAGTACCGATACGTATTGCTACGAACGCAGAATTTTAATCGAGTCGGACTTTAAAGCCCAATTGTCTCGAGCTCGATACGAACTTGTTCGAGATAAGTTCGATCCCCCTGTTTTCGAGAACTCAGTCGAGATACCCGTTTCGTTAACGAGTCTTTCAACGACCGGTCAACGGTTACGCGTTTCAAGCTTGTACTTTTCAATCACTTACCCATCGTGTTCGGCATAATGTCGATACTCTCGTACTGCTAATGTCGTCCTCGTACCCGGCCAGTTTATGCTGTTAGTATCGTTTGCCAAGTCAGCATTTCGCAATAATTGGCCGTATTTAAATTGAGTCACGACGATTTGCCAGACTACGGAGGAGGGCTGTCCCGTGCGACTGGCATAATGGTTTCGAAGTGGAGCATCGAGGTGTGTTTCGTTTCGTGAAAAACATGCGCCCGTTTGCGGATTTCGAATTCTTGCGTGCAGACCACGCAGAAAAAGGTTAACGCGTCTCGTTCTCGCTTGTTTCAGCCTACGGGTTCGAGCGTCACGCGAAATCGTTTACCGTTGAAGTCTCTACGTGAATTTTTTATTCGATGCTTTTGAGAATAGACAGTGGATAGAGGATAACCTAAACAATTCCGACCGTAGAGGAAGTGTCGTGTGGAGGAGAAACGTTTCCAATTGGTTTCGAATTGTCTTTATTACAAATAACATTTTCACAATTTACGTTAGAAGTCACGATGGCAGGTATCGATGCCCCCAAGATAACACGCAGAGTTATCATTTTTACCGAGATTTTCCAGCATACTACACCCGAACGGCATCAGAGTAATTGATTCGCGAACTGTAATTCCCGTTTTCGAGTGACAAACTTTACACCGGATTCAAGCGACGAGATTATCCTCGCAATTGATCACGTTTGTTCAGCGCGAACGACCACCTCGAATTTCGTCCATTAATGACAATTCGAATTAGCGTTGTTCGTCATTGTATCTTCGTAACGTATAATTAAAAATAGTCCCGTAGAGGCGGTGTTTGAACTCAATTGAAAGAAACCTCGCCAATCGATAATATCGTTAGGAGGATACAATGAAAAATAGAAAATTATTTTCCATTCGCAGTTTCGTTCTATTCACTTTTCTCGTTGAACAGTAGACACAAGGTCGACTCTCCAATCGCTACCAATCCCGCTTTCAAGCGAGTGGACGGTCTCGATTTTGTCATTTGAAAGCGGGAATATACTTGCAGGTGTCGTTCGCGCGAATCGACGGTCGATCGATAGTGTCTTTAATATTACGTTATATACAATTGTCGAGCTAGTAATTACAATATTCTGGAAGCAATAAATATCAGCGATAATAATTTATTTCGACAACGAACGCGCACGTTCTTTTCTTCTTCTCGCGGGAATGGAAATAATAACGAGACACTTTCGTCAAGCTACTTGTGCTCTAAAAAAAAAAGAAAAATACAATACACAGGCTTCGGAGCGTGTTCTCTCCCTCTTTGTCGCCGACACGGTTCTAAGTTTCCAGATCGGCCGAGAGGAAAGCGCAAGAAATGTTATTTATTTACCAGACGTCTGAAAATGTGGAAACCATTCTACGAACACGCGTGCTTCACTCGCGATGGTAAAAATGATCGTGCGTTACGATGGAAGCACGAAAAGGGTTGATACGCCGGCGACCTCAGTCATGATCTTAAAGCTTAACCCTCTAGCGTTTTGTACGTTTTAAATTGCAAAAATATACTTTTCATTTCCGTCGCATACTAAATACTCTTATCACCGCGTACGCGATTTTTACGTCTAAAGCTAACGAGCATGCCTACTTTCGGTACCGAAATTACACTTTTCGCCGCGTGGTGCCCGATCGTTTGAACAATACAAAGAATACAACCCGTTCGTTTGATCGTGAAATTTTATTTCGTAAAATTGTACGTAGGGTCACATAAAGATAGAAAAAAAGAAAAAAGCACTGCATGCTTCGTCTTCGAAACTATCCCGAGAATATTCCTAACGAAGCCTTCGAGAAACCTGTCGCCGTAAGGAAGAGAATCGCGTTCACAATTTACTCTTCGTTCGTCGCGATTTCTATGCGATTAATTTTGCTAAATTACGCGTGGAAGCCTCGCACGAACCGACCCGCGGTTTTACTGCGATTTACAAATTAATACATTATGGCGAATCGGAGAACAGTATAAATTCGCATATTATCCGAAGTGGTTTCAGAAACGATGCATCTTCGTTTACGTAAAAAATCAATTACGTTCGTTGATACCCTTACCTACCTTGTGTTCAGTTTCTCAACTCTCGAGCACGGTAATTTGAAAACGATCAAAAGGTTATTCATCATGTTTCGAACATTTTATTCAACGTGAACAGATTACATACAAGTCTGAGGGAATTCTCGTTTCGTTTCGAGGAAATAATTTACCTATTTAAATTGACTCTCGGCTAACGAAACGAAAAGAAAGTAGATGTGCGAGCATCAACGGAATTTATCATCACCTGTGAAAAAGTTTGAAAAAGAAATGTCGGCAATCGCGATCGCAGCGATTATAGAGCGTAGCTCGACAACTTGCGAGAAAAGATCCCGCGACGAGAGAACATTGGTCCAGTCTCTTCTTCGATCGGACGTCCCAATGGATTTATATTTCCCTTCGATTCTTTGACGATAACATTCTCGCGCTATTTCGATTCGAATTTTACGACCTCGTACTTTTCTGTTCAAGGAACTAAACGCAAAATATCCACCTCCTGGTTCGAACAATTTTTGAAATATTAAATGCTAAAGTCTAAGTGCTAATATTAAACGTTTCATTCCCGCCACTCGTTTCACGTACAAACCACTCCCTCGAGGATCTCTCTCAAGTTGTCGAGACACAGCTTTTCCGATTACTCGATCGTTCCAAATATCGGTGGTCGAGGGCTGAGTAACAATTACGAATATCTTGTTTCGAAAGTATACGCTAGTCTTTTAACTGTACAACACGATTGCACTGGCACTTGGGACCGATACGTTCGGATAAAGGCACACGGAGTTATCGTACGTTGGTACTGTTCTCGTCAGACGCTCGTGTAAGAGATCGTCTGTTTCGTAACAACGTTCTTCTCTTCGTATTTGCGAGGAACATTATCGTTCGCTGTATTCTTGGCGGATTCTTCACTGTCCAGCGAACTATTTTCACTATTGGGCCTAGACAGAGCCTCGTTAACGTCCTGGAGTTGCGCGTTCTCGTAGCTCCTTCTGTTCCTCGTGATCACAGACACGCTAGGTAGCCGAATATGCTTCTTGGTGTACTCGGGGCTGGAGTTCCATTGGGTTCCCTCGTAGAAACCCGACTCCGGAGAAAGATCCGACGGCGAGATCGGTGACACCGGAATAGACGACTGATGACTCTTCAAGGAAGGTGTGTACTCGTTCGGTGACAAATTCGGATCCGACAAGGACGTTCTGTTGCCTTCGGATAACGCGATCTCCTGCAAACGTGGCGAGACCTGTTTCGGGAACTTCTCCATCTCGATGGTCAATCTGTCGTCGTTCGAGTCCAGTCTTCCTCTGGTATCCATTTCAGGTGTTTCCTTCGATCCTGTCGCGCAGATGTTCCTTTTAATCGCGTTCAGGCGTTCTTTGCTTCCCGTGTGTCGTCTGGCGCCGGTTAAACTCTCTTTGTTACCGGAATCCGAGATTCTGTTGTCCAGTGGTACCAGAAGGTACCTTTTCGAACCGTTCAGGTTCCTCCTGGAACCGTCGAGGGATCTTCTGTCCTCCTCCAAGCCTCGCAGAATGTTTCTGTGATAGAGGCTTCTTTTCGAGTTATTCAACGATCTTCTCTCCTCGTCCAGTAACGGATGTCTGATGATGTTCCGTCTGCTACCAGCTGGCTTCAGAAGTGGACTCCCTTCGGCTGGTATGTCCGGTTCCTCGTAGATGATCTCTCGACTGTTCTTCAAAATCTCTTTGTTCACCGCTTCCGGCAAATGCTGCAACTCGACCTCGCCCATCACTTGAATGCCATCGGGATCTACGTCTAGGATTTTGTACTGGCCGTGCTCTCGAGATAAGGTCGGAGGTATCTGACAGGTCGGATCCCTGTGAGCATTTCGATAACTTGCCGTCTCGTCGACGCTGTTCTCGCTTCTGATGCTGTCCACGTACGTCAGAGGATGAATTTGATTGTGATTCAACGCGATTGCTGGACGATGACCGCAATGGCACTGACCGTCCGCGCAGGATTCTCCTAGGAGATCCTCGTCGACTATCACACCTGGAAAGTAGTCTACTGCTTAGGGGGTTTTGTTTACGGGACGTGTTCGGTTAATACGGTTCGATGCCGGTTTGTTTGACAAGTGGATCTTACTAATCGTTTAACAACTCTACGAGGAAAGGTTCGAAAATATCGTGTACCATTTTAACCGCCCAGATAAGTTTCGTTCAAACTCTCGGACAACGATGAATTCGAATTAGGGTTCACTGAATGTTAATTGTTTCGGTTAATTATATCGTGGAACGGGTGTGAAATGCATGCTTCGATTTGGATCTCGAGTTCGACAGTCTTGGAAGAACCACCCAACAGGAACGTGTACCATACAGTTTCGAAGATGATTTAGAAAGTGTGCGTGTGTGTGTGTTTGTGTGTCTCGTATTTATGAATCGATGAGTCGATACCCCTTTACCAACTACCTTCCCAATTGCATCGTTATCGTGTCACGAAACGATCTTCGGCAAGGGCACGTCGTCGCACGGGTAGAATCAAGACAACACGGAGGACAGACACAAGCACGAAACAGGCAGATCGGAGTCGAGCCTCTCTCTAATTTCTCTATCGTAATCTCGTAACCCGTGTCAGCTTCGAGAGATTCGTGGTAACTTTTTCGCGGACGTGGTACCGCGATTCCGTTGTTCGCAGCTCGCACGGAATCCTCGTTATCGTATCGCAGTGACAGAGGGATCGTCTGAATTCTTCGAACATCGAGATCGTCTGCGCGATTCTTCGGGCCATCCTTTACGCCTTAACATCGAATACTATGGGAATCTATTCGCTTTTTCGTCGTCTGCTTTCCTTCCACGTTTACTCCGTTGCTCGTAAACGTATTTGCTTATACTCCCGGGCACTCGTCGATCGATGGAATGTCAATGTGAAGTTTCGATGATCCTTGAGGTACAAGGAACTCCGTGGCGTCCGGTTGGCTCACGGCGTTCAATATCACCGGTACGGATTTCGGCTCGCTAGGAATTTTCCGCAGGCCTCCATCTACGGTATATCCAGCACCAAGAGTCAGACATGAACGAAAGCCGCTCGCGTAGCTACGAAACAGGCGGACAGGACAAACGGGCAAGCAAAAGCGTTTCGAGTACGAGGAAGCGGAACGACGAAGCGTGCACGAGGAGGTTGGGTGGTTGGTATCGATTAGTTTGATTCGCGTGCGCATCCCAATTAGCGTACGTGGTTGACCTTGCTGTATCGTTAGCGTTTGTTTTCGAACGTGTTATTGCTCGGTGCCGTGCTGATGGATGTGCAACGGAAATTTTTAATTGCGCCGGACATGCCAGTCTAGTGAAACCTCGATGTCGGAACTCTATGACGCACTACGATGACTACTTGTGCCACGGTGTTAATGACGCTTACTAGAGCCGGAACAGGGTTTGGTGAACGAAACATGGAAAGCAGGGGTGAATCGGTTCGCCCGGGAAATCTTTAGTAGGTCGAATTGATCGGCCTGATTGATAAATGGCGGCAATTCGAATCGATTCGATCTACGCAAGCTTCCGAATTCGTTTAGGATCGGATTGCGTAACGCGATCAACTAATTCGCCCCTGATTGCAAGCGTGTTCGATCCTCTCTCTCGCGGCGCACGTGTATCGATAAACTAACGCTCCGACTAGATTCTCGTCGATGTTAAATCGTCCACTAGTCCCACCGTTCGTCTCGGATGGCTTACCGTTCCCATGACGAAGTTCTTCCTGCACCTTGTAAAACTCAGCGAGCTCTCTGCCCGAGCACAGAGGCGTGTCGACCTGCGTGGTGCTATTGAACAGCGAGTAATCCACCTCGTATCCCTGTCTCTCCTTCGAGTACGTGACCATTGGCTCGAATCTGTGACCCCAAAGTATCTCCTGCGGTAGGTAGCTGGATCTGGCCTGGGTGGTTTGCCCGGTAGACTCGATGGTACCCTCGAGAATAGCCACGACCTCGAATCTGTCCGTCAGCATGTCTTCGGCGGACATGTTGTAGAACGGGGACTCGGCGTTGATCTTGTGAACGATCGTGGTGGGCCAGATGAAGAAGAGGTTCCCGTTCTGACTGTCGGTACCGACGGCCAATTCCTGTTGGTTCTGTGACAGTATCTCGCCCTCCTTGGTGGTTCTGGACCTGATCAGTTGCGCGCGCACCGCCGCTCCGATTATGTGGCTCTTCCTCATGTCACCGACTCGGAACATGAAGCAGAGTTCACCGTCCCTTTGACAGATCACCGCGTTCCTCGAGAACAACAACGTCTGGGTCCTCTGCTTCGGTCTGCTCATCTTGGCGAACACTATACCGACCATGAACGCCTGGATCATCACCCCGGCTATGCTCTGGATGCACATCACGAAGATCGCCTCGGGGCATTCTTCGGTGGTCGAACGGCTACCGTAGCCAATCGTGTGCTGGGTCTCGATACTGAACAGGAAGCAACTGGTGAACGAGAAGATGTTGTAGATGCACGGTGTCCAGTTGTTCTCGATCTGCGACGGCGGCAAATGACGTTCCTCGAAATCACCGTGGGTGAACGCGATCAGCCACCAGATCACCGCGAATCCCAGCCAGGAGAGCACGAAGCTCAGGCTGAAGCACAGCAACGTCCATCGCCATTGGGTGTCCACCAGGGTCGTGAAGATGTCCTGGAGAAAGCGCAACGAGCGTCTGGAGATACGTGACTGCAGCACATTGCAGTCGCCGTTCTTCAGAACAGCTCGACGTCGCAACTTGCGCGTTGGCCCTGCCCTGTACCGGCTCCTGAAAGTTTAACGTGTTTTTAGTTAGGTGAACGACAGATGCTTCCACGGATAAGAGATCCGTTTACGCAATCGATCGGTCGAGTGTACGAATTCCCGATCGAATCGATCGATAAGAACGATTGGATACAATTAAGATAATTCCAAGCGACGTTTTTCGATCGATCGCGTTCAAACGCGAAATCGTATCTATCTTGTTGACTATTTATTTTCAATTATTTCCTTTCGTTTAACGGCTTTGTTCGCCGCTATGGAAACAGAGATACACACGAAGCGTCGCGAATCCACGAAAACGTGACAAATAGAGCCAAATACGGACCGAGTTTTATTCGTATGACAGATAACGAATCAAAGTTTTGTACAATTATTTGTCTCTAACGATTTATTCGAGCGAGTATCGTATATGGTTAGTGTGTACAGATTGTGCCGTTCGAGTTTGTAATTTTTAACGAACGCATCGAAAGTTGTTCGTCGTTTGTTCGTTATTTGATATTTTTATCTATATAGATAGATGTTTTGCACACCTCTGCGGCACGCGAGGCAAGGAGAAAAGGGTCGATTCGACGAATTTTTGTCTCGCAACTTCATCCTAGTATGCTAGTTGCAATATACAGGGTGTTCCGGAACGAGTAGTATGGGACGATGTTGATTTTACGCGAAAAAATTAATCGAAAGCACGTAGTAAAATCGTTCGGGTTGTCTTTTCGAGAAATTGGGTATTACCATATTAACGCAGAATGTGTGGAAGTAACGATCTGTAATAACAAATACTACTCTTTTTTTCAACGAATTTAGTTCGTATTCCGTACACGGTAGAACCTCGATACATGTGTGCGAACTCCATTCTTCGCCTTTTGTCGACAAGTGAAGGGGTAATAATAAGTACTGTGCCTTCCATTTAAGGTTCTGAGAGAGGTATAATATAGCTACTTTTTATTGGATCCGTTGTCTCGATAATTGCAATAATTTTCAGCCTCGTGCTCCTGCAAGTATAGGGGTTCTATCGCGACACGGACGGTTCGAAAGAATCGTACGTGATTTTGCGCGTCAGCAAACGTAGGTAATCTCAAAAACGATCTTTTCGAAAACACACCGCGTTGTTTCGAATTCAGAATTGCGATTGATCTCGTTAGGGATACGAGAACGAACCGATAACCATACCGGAGAACTTTCATTTTGCTCGAAAGCTGTTATTAACCAAATCCGTGGTTAATGATCCATGATACGAGCACGAATACTCTTAAGTGGATAATAATTCCGAGATTTATATTTTTAATTACGATACCATTGAAACGTTGTTCCGAAGAGAAACCGGCGATAATCTTCAAACTAGATTCAGAAATGCTGTTATTTCGGAATATCTGTTTGAGAATTAGCGTGCTCGTTTCGTACGCAAAAGAGCAACGTGAAACGTTTCTTAAATCGTATCGCGATACGGCTGGTAAAACGATTACTATCCGTAATGTTCGCTAGTGGCGATAAACCTTCTTCGTGTTGGCCAATTATCGCAGTGACCATTCGTCACGATTATTGTCGCGGAATTTTCTAGGCACGAAGATGAACACCCCTTTACGACCAGCGCGAGAATATTTTCATATACCGCGTACATCGAGAATCTGAACGTTTGCGCGACGATTGTAAAAAAATTCGATTCGATGTACCGCAGTCGCCGCTAGGTTTTTCAGTTTATGCAAAGTGACGTCAATGATATTTTCCGCTTCGAGGTTCATCAGTGGGAACGATACGCCATTTGCGCGCGACCGACGCGAGAAGAAACACCGAAGAGTCATCTGTCAGCGCGTGTCGTTCTTCGTTGCATCTTCCGTCACGCGCGATGTAATATTTTTTTTTTTTTTCGTTGCACAATTCGCAGGAATGAATTATGCCTTTGTGTACCGTGGTAACGCGCGCTGCAAAAAATTGTCACCGGGAGGCCAGCCTTCGCGGCAGGTTTAACTCGACTTTTGTGCACACGTCGTAACGTATTCCTCGAGGAGATCGGACGGAATTTGAATAACAAATTTCGAAGATCACATTGTTCTTCGAGCGTCGATTGATTATTTCCCGCTCGTTGCTTCCCTTTTTCGTAACGAATCGGACAAATAAACATCCGAGATCACCGCGCGAGCGGGGAGAACGAATCGCGGTGAAAATTTTCCGCGACGCATTTTGCATCGCGCGTGCACTCGACGATGCATTTTCATCGATCGAAATCCCGACGGGGAATCGTCGAGAGCGCGAAGGAAACGCGCTCGATTCGTTAAAGAGAAGGAAATTTCGTTCGCGCGGGTATATTCGAATCTTTCGATCGTATATTTCTCGAATACGTCACGTATCCCGGACACAAAGGAACGCGAAAATCGTACTCGCCGCGATAACTACCGTAGGCTCGATAATTGTTTCGCGAAAAAGATACTCACGATGGATCTCTTCGCATTGTACGTCATCGTTCTTGAGCCTTTCCATGACAGACACCACCAGCGTCCCGAAAACACACGGCCAATTTTCTCTCCCTTCTTCGTCCAACGAGACGAATATCTCCGCGAACGGTCGATTGTCGACCTGACCCAATTTCTTTTAATAACACATTTATCGCGAACCGACTAGACTTCGGCCTGGGATCGCGATAACTCTGTCAAACTTGTCGCACTGTTCGCGCGATCGTTGCTCCTTGTGCCATAGCCGTCGCGTTATTCGTACGCAAAAATTACTCCGACGACATTAAGAGGATTCAATCAACAGCTTTATCGGTGCACCACTGTTGCCACATGCGTCCGCGGTACGCGTTGTTTGTACGCGGCTCGTCGAAGAAACGCGGCCCGTAACCGAGGATACGTTAGATTCGACGGATTTCTCAATCGTTCGCCGATAAACACGATCGATCGGTGTTCACGGACCGCGGCTCGACCGATTTCACCATTCACCGATCGCAAACAATTTGGACTCTGGTTGCTGGCGATCGCCGCGCGGCCCGTAGAATATCGTTGCGACCGGTTCGATGATCCGGCTGAGACTCCTCAAGCTCGCCTCCCTTTCGTACGGCAAAAAGGAAGTCGCCATTTTGACTTCGAATGATAACCGAGCAACCGTTATCTACCAATTTATTTATTGCCACGCGTAGATCAGCCGGCGAGCTGTCGACACGCTGCGAACTCCGTGATTTTATCAACGATCGCGGCTGCAACAATCGCCGACCACGCCGATCGCGATCGATCGTTTTTATTTTCGAAACGAGCAACCCGAATCTACGCGATCGATCGTTTTCATTTTGGAAACGAGCAACCCGAATCTACGCGATCGATCGTTTTCATTTTGGAAACGAGCAACCCGAATCTACGCGTTCAATTGTTTTTATTTTGGAAACGAGCAACCTGAATCTACGCGATTGTTTTTATTTTGGAGACGAGCAACCTGAATTTACGCGTTCAATTGTTTTCATTTTGGAGACGAGCAACCTGAATCTACACGATTGTTTTTATTTTGGAAACGAGCAACCTGAATTTACGCGATCGATCGTTTTTATTTTGGAAACGAGCAATCTGAATCTACACGATTGTTTTTATTTTGGAGACGAGCAAACTGAATCTACGCGATCGATCATTTTTATTTTGGAGACGAGAAACTTGAATCTACGCGATCGATCATTTTTATTTTGGAGACGAGCAACCTGAATCTACGCGATCGATTGTTTTCATTTTGGAAACGAGCAACCTGAATCTACGCGATTGTTTTTATTTGGACAATTACGCCCCGAATTGGATTGTGTGCGTGATCTCGCACGACCTCGAACAATTCGTCGAGATATCGCTAGATCTGTGGTTCCTCCGTTATCGGCGAGCCATTGATAAGGATAGTTCATAACAATGAGAAGTGGCCTTCTACGATTCTGCGAGAAAGCAGATTAATTGAAATTGTACGCGCGAATTAAAATAATTCGGTTAATCCGAGGGAATGAAAATTATGAACCTGGTGTCTGTTCAAGGTATTGTTGACAAGTGAAGTGGAAACGTGTGCGATTCTTTTCGTAAAATATTGTTGCGTAAAATATTTACCGATAATAATGCAAACAATTAATGCGGTAAAGTAAGTAGAATTATTCGAGCATTGGTCAAGAACGTGAATTATGATCGGTTTGTTTTGTATTTTTTTTATCGAGACATCCAGTGAATTTTTATTGTCGTTATCGGTAAATTTATGTATTCGATTCTAATTGTACAATTATCTTCTTAACTTCGTTATTTCCACTTTCTTTTTCTTTTACTATTAATCGAGTATTCTTTTCCCAGCTATATGAATTGTTTCGAGTTTGCAAAACGTTCTTCTCGTTTTCATCTACACGGTAAAAAAAAGCTTTCCATATTCGTTAATTTGTTGCTCATCAATTATAATTTTATTGATGATCCGAACCGAAAGATCGTCGGAAACTTTGTAAATATAATTCTTGTTTCGAGCACCGTGTCTACGATAACACGTTATCGGTAAATATTTACTCGCCTAACCAAAACATTGATCTCCCTTTTCGCTCTTTTCATACAAACGAAAAGTTCTGCATTTTAGAAGAAAAGGATACGCAAACTCGATCGTTCTTGAAAAAGTTCAAAGGGCGCGAAAGGGTGACCATTTGAGAACCGATCGTATTTATCGATTAATAACACGTCGGTCGTAAATAGTAGTATGCGAAGGTAGAAGTAGAACCAAAAGAATGTTAAACGAGTTGTCAGCGCTCGGTGGACATTAATTCGCGGTATTAATGAATAATGATTAATTCCACAATTCCATTTATTAAGACGGAAGTTATTGCGCAGTGAGAATTCCTATCGGTGGGTAATCGTTCGATTTACCTGCTTCTGAACGACGAGTTTTGGCTCTTTGATAGATGAACGATTATGGGAGTCGTGGGCGACGATGGTGACAAGAGATTTTGCTTCTCTCCGCTATCCGGCGAGGACAGATTTACGTTCAAAACTGGACTCTTCGGTATACCGTTCTCCATTTTCATTTCGCTGCTGTTTCTTTCAATTTGTTCGCGTTTTTTCAAGTTCTCTGAACAGCACAATTTTTCATCAATCGTCGATCACTTGCACTTCTCGGTTCATCTTCGATTCGCAACTCGAAAATCCTTTGGGAATATTTCGTTGGTCGTTTCGATCACTTTCTAATACTCGATCTTCGCAGCGGTTTCGCTCATTACTGGCGATTCGTATCACTGCAGTCTCAATTTCTCGCTTCTTATCGAATAAGGATCACCGGTCGAAGAATTCATTTATTTTATTTCATCGAGCGAGTATCCACCCGTTTCACGATCCCGTGGTTTTCTTCGCGATCGTAGATAACAGACTTGTACCTTATCGGTACACAAGGAATGTGCATATACCGTGAAGTATGCACTCGACGAATTTAAAGATCTTGGGTAAACTCTCTCTCTCTCTCTCTCTCTCTCTCTCTCTCTCTCTCTCTCTCTCTCTTTCTCTCTAATTAAATATCGTTGATTCCATGTTCTGCGCGATTCAAATAAGATTCCACGACGATAACGGTTCTTATCTTTCTCCAATTGATAGTCATAATCGTTGTAGAAGTGGGTTACTCGATGCGAATTACTGAAATGTTCAAATCCAGTAGCCGATAAAAAATTTTTCCGCCATTAGTTATCATACACCACCAGACCTTTCACTTATCGTGGCCGATCTTTCACACGCTTATCGCGACAATCGTAACCAACTTGAAGAAAGAATACATTTTTTTATCGATTATCTTTTTCCTTGATGATTCGTTCCAAGGATCGATCAGCTTGTTCTATCGTTGGCGTTAGCGAAGGCAGCCGAGAAAACACACCAAGTATTCACAATCACGACCGTTTCGACGATCAAATCGATCAATTTCCTTTTCTTTAAAAATTGTCTAATTTATCATCCGTCGTTTGTTTTCGAGTTCGATCGACATCGAACGAAACTGGCGGCTCCGGAATTGGTTTCAGAACCATTGGTATCTTTCTCGAGATTCAAGTTTCCTCGGTAAACTCACTGCGTGATTTCTTCGACTCGGTGGAAACGTGATCGAATTTTATCGCATTTTACCGCGTACGGTTACGAACACGGAAGATTGTTGGTCCTCTTCGGTGTTGGAAAAACAACTGATCGTGGTGGCAAAGCTGTCGAGTTTGCTAGTGGAGGATCTACTGGTGTCTGAGCATCGAGGACGTCTTATATGTACGAGCCAATACCTGACCAGCTGGTCTCCACTTATCAGTTACTAACAATAACGTTTACTCTTTTCATTTGCGAGAAAATGGGCTGGTTACGTCACGCGGAATGTTGCAGGGGAGAAACGGTGTCCTATCGGGACTCCTTTCGACAGGATCGTTCATTTCTCGTCGAAGATACGAGACATTCTATCTAATTGTCTCTTTTATTAATTTCATTCTTTCTCTTTGATCTTCGTTGAAGATCGTTTCTCGTTAGTTGTCCCACCGCGTTTATTTTTCCGTCGTTGTCGCTCGGTTCCAAAAACTCGAATAGTACTCGATCGCTCGAATAAACTGTACGATGAAAATAAAGAGAATTACTTCGAAAATACCGGTCACTGGTTTCATTCACGTACCGAAACTGTTGTCCTCTTTTTTCGAACACTTAAGGGCGCGATCGGAGAATCGCGTTTGCCGCGTCAGCGTTTCAACGATCGAGTAATTTACCAATGTGTGTAACATTTCACGTTTTCTCGAAGCTCGACTCGCCATATTTTCTTCGATTTATCCGATAGATCCTCGATGTCGCTCAACGCCTTTACATGGTCGCTTTATCTTTATTGCAGTGATCCACGAAAGATTAGCGCGTCCAATGCGAAGCTGACAGGCTCTCTTTACTCGGTAATTAAGAGGTTTACGTAGTGTTGTATTCCATTCTCGTTTCTTCGGTGTTTCTACGAAACGAGTGTATTGTTAATGTATCAGGGTCGTTACGAGACGAGTTATGTAAAAATCAAGTTTTCCGAGGTTCGGACCGATGTTTCAGTATATGGTCGAAAGTTTCAGCGAAGATTCCAATTTTCATCCATTTTCGAGTGGTTTGGAATATCCTTACAGCGAGTAAATTTAGACTCAGCCTTTTCGAGAAATCGAAAACCAATATTTCGGTATCGTGAAGTAAATAACTCGCTTTTTCGATGGTAAAGTATCCTCGAGGTTGTCTATTTTAACTTTTTGTATAAAAACGCAGCAGAAACGGTTCAGTTTCGCGTAAAACTCGCGTCGACGAAACCGATTATTTTTCTCACCGAGAGAAAAGTTGCTTACACACACACACACACGCGCACACACGCACACCAATTAACACTGTCTGTTTTCCATTTGTTTTACACTCGGTGCATCGATGTTATTTCGTTCCTCGGGATGGGTTGGTTCCAACGTATGCAAACGAGCTCGAGACGTTTTCCGCGATGTATCATCGACTTCGTTTGACTGACTGAAAGTCGGTGGCACCTCTTATCAACGGCGAGTCATCTCCTTATCGGTATCGTACTTCGGGAACCTACGTGAAATCGCTGATTGCCCGCAAACGTACGTATTTCGCTAGCCGATGAAAGCGGATCCTTTCGCTCACGGAAGCAAAACTCTGCGTAAAACGATAAGTGTATCGGAGGCGCAGGTTTTATTCGAATGATTCGTGTTTGTTCAAACACGGAATGGTAAACGGAGTACCGAGACAGGTGTGTTTTATATCTAGTGAAAAGAGTGTTCGTTTCAGGGTCCGTGTAACGGAACACTTTTACCATTAATTCTTGTTATTGTGAAATCTATGAAAATGAATCAAGTACGATCGCTTCCGTTTCGTTTCGCAGAATTGTGAATTTTCATAGGTAAATTTTGTGGAAAATAATTTCTCGACAATTTAAATATATTTATTTATTCTGCGATTATCGGCCTCGTGCTCGAATGCTGAATACATTAGCATTTCATGTTCGGTAACTGTGTAAGCAAAGAATACTTTATCAAAATAATGAACAACGTACAATATTTTACCCGTAAGTCACGAACAATTTTTATTACAGATAAACGTTTATACGGATAAAGGTTTGCTCCGATAAAAGTTTATGCGGATAAAGGTTTGCTCTGATAAAAGTTTACGCGGATAAAGATTTACCTCGATAAAAGGTTACGCGGGCAAGGGTTTGCTTCGATAAGAGTTTATTCGGATAATTTAGATGTATATATGTAATATATATATATATATATATATATATATATATATATATATTTACTAGATAATATATATTTAAGAATATTAGTTGAGAGAGATACATACATATATATATTTACGACACATATTTAATATTTATGTAGTCTGTGCGTATGAAAAACAATAATACATTTTTTCTTCGAACATGAATTGAATATACGTAAGTATTCTTTACTAATCAGATATCGAATAGAACAATGCATTGAATACAAGTGGCAAGGTATTTAATACTCGATAACACGATGAATACTAAATACAAATAGATGTCGATATTTGATCACCACAGAATACGAAATTGCTCTAATTACTCAATATCACGGTTCTACGTGTATTTCAAATATAAAATCATTCTTATGTATCCACTCTTGGATTAATTCGTGTTGATCGCAATAAGACCGTGATGAAAGTTTATTGATCTAGATCACACCCGTCGAACACAAATGATCTCGATCACACCCATCGAACATAAATGATCTCACGTGTCATTTTATGTAAATAAAACCTTCTGAGAATATTACGTAAACTAAAGAAGATCCCGATAACGAATCAATTCGTAGAAATTTTTTATCATAGTTCCTTCTCGTCCCTGCAAGGAACAGACAAATCGAGAATGTGGATTTTAAAAAGTAAACATTTTGTTAAGGTCTCGTGTGCACTAAACACAGCAATTTAAGAAGAGTTACTACAGAATGGAAAATCGTGACAAGTATCATACTGTTGATTAAAATTTTACGAAAAATTCAGTGGAGCAGGTACTTGTAAGTTCTTTTACCGAGAAGAAAAATCTAGAAAGACTCTGTATTAAAAATCTTTTCATTTTAAACATATATTCCTACACGATAGAATTTCTATTTCCAATGGGCTGCAGTTTAGCCGAGTTCAATCAAAATTTTTAACCATGAAAGCGTTTTCTTGTAGTACTTTACAAATATTCTATACATTAAATTTCTGAAAATAATTTGAAGCTCGTCAAGATAATGCAATCCCAAGTAATGTCACGGAACGATGGCCCGGTAATTGGAGTTCGTGCGTTACAAAGTGGTTCGATCTGATCAATTTGCGCAGAAATTCCCACGATTTCAGCCCTTTTATTCTGTAACGATCGCCAATTTCGTTATGACCGATTTTTTTTTCACACTTAATTCACTCGCCCCCTTTTTTCATCGGCCAACTCGATCCATTGTCAATTAATTGGGGCTTCCTTGAAAACGTTCGGGTTTCGTCGTGGAAAGAAATTCGAGCCGGAAGGGCTCCATCAACACCGGTAAAACGCTGAATCGCATTAGCTGCCAGTAATTTATTCCGTGCGCATTATAATGGCGCTATTCCATAGTAGAAGAGATATCGTGTGTGCCGTTCGTAGGCGTCAATTGAGAACGGTACTAATTCTAGAGAACGGGAGGTCGAAAACTCGGCCTCTCGTGTTTGTATAACCAATCCACGAATTATCCCTGTCGAGCTAGCTATTGCAAACAGTTACTCGGGATAAGTAGTATCAATTTTTGCCACCAACAGCGAGAACATATTCTTCCTTCTTTTTTTTTCGCACGAACCACCGCCACGGTGGTTACAATACAAATTTTCATCTTGGTAATTGTGGAAGAGGTAAATTAAAGTTTTCGTTCCAGAAAGAGTTACAAACGAACACACTGCTGCCAGAGAACTGGGATTAATTAACACTAAGTGAGTACATATTTCAAGTTATATTACGTTACACTTTATTTTTGAAAAGATAATTTAATCAAGTTTAGAGAGTAAGTAGAAGGAACGAACAATCGTTCGAGTAAAGAGTCTTCTATGGTTTACTTTTCGGCTATTATTGATACGATGTTCTCGATCTTTCGTTAAAGATTATCTCCGATAATAGAATCAAGATCGATAACTAAGATCCTGAAATATGATAACGGTACAATCTGGTATTCGATGTACGTAAATTACGGTCGCATCGATTAGAAATTAACATTCCACGTATACGTGTAGAGCGTTCCTCCAAAGTATTTTTATTATACATACGATTAAATTTTTCCAATATTTTCAACCAATTTCCATTATACTTCGCACACGTGAATACATGCCAAACGTTAATCGACGCAACTGTAACTCACATAATTCGAGCACCACACTGTTCCGTTATCAGTTTTTACGATCTCAGTTGTTAATCTACGTTTCACTGATATTACAATTCGTACGAATGTTGAATTCGGTTAGTAGGAACAATTCAGACAAATATCTATACCGCGTATGATTCTTGCTGAGTATCTAATTGCAAATATTTTTACCAAAAGAACCGTCTTATTCAATTGCCAATTCTTTTGTCACAACGTGGTACCAAACGTTCGCGAAGAAACTGAAGCAATTCTCGCGACGTTGTCACTGACGTCTTTTAAAAATTTCACGACTCTGCGGGAGTGTATCGGTCGCGTTGATTAAATTTATTTACAAAAACAACGTATGTTCTACCTCTTTGAACAACACCAACCAGCTCTCTCGTTTCTCGCGGCGTCGTGCAGCGTTCGATCTCGATCGAGATGGGATGATTTTCGTCTTCCTGGCAGTGGTAGTGGCGTTCAGTTTACCTCGACCGGACATATCGTGACACTTCCGAATTTCGTGGTTCCCTGCGAGGTGCTCCACCCGCGGATTAAAAGCCGCGCGTTAATGTCATCGGGTGCAAAAGCTCACTGTCGCTCGGTGCTCATTGCGAGCTGCCTGACCGCAACGTCGTCTGCTTCGATAACGAGCTTTTAATTAAACTAACGAGATCGGACGAGCCGCGAGGTTGAGGCGCACGAAGATTTTTCGTTTCGACGTGACTATCCCGACGAAACTGAACCGGCGCTCCAAAGTTTACAAAAAGTATCGATCCTTCTCGGTGAATCGATCTTGGAAATCTTTATTCATTTTTTTGATTTTGTTTTTTTTTTTTATTTCGAGATTGGACACTGTTCAACGAATCTTTGATCGAGTTTACGAAGTGGAAGGAGAAACGATCTCGAGGAAGATTTGACATCGAAGAAGATTTTCTTTTAAATAATTGCACGCGAGGTTAGAGATGCAAGAAATTCTTGTTTTTAATGAAAACTGAAAATGTAGTACGGTTGATTTTTTTCGCCTTTGGAACGAGCGCAGCTGCAATTATAGCACAAGTTAACTGTGATAATTGTTTCGGTCGAAGTTCAGGATACGTGTAATTGGAAAAACCTTTCGAACGTTTCGGATTCGAACTGAAATATTTATGGATGATTACGCGCGGCGACGATCGTAATAAATTATCGAGAAACGTTCGCGTGGTAACTATACGGAAATGTGGTACTGCAACAGCGACACTAATATTTCCGTTTATGTAATTAAAAATACAAACATCGCATTATTTTAGTCTTCGATCGTCAAGAACGGAAGGAAAGAATTGTTATTCCGTGCTTTCGTTATATCGTCGTGGTCACGATTAAATTGTACAAAATTTGTATCGATATTGAACAATAATTTTCCGATCGACGAGCCACAATTTCGCAACAATAAACGACTTCCGTATAGGACACTGAATCTAAATGTCAATAACAATTTTTGTAGCCAATAACGTCACGGATGGCTTGTTAAGCATATCTGTTGCACGTTTAATCCCTGCAGATAAACACGACAGATTAGACACGCAGCTGATAATAATTCGATTACAATATGTAGTTCGTATCGGTCCAACATACATTTGATTTATTAGGTATAAAGCTCGTACACGTCCAACTGCAATAGTCATTGACGTTTTTCGTTAGAATCTTCAACTCCAAATGTTGCGAAAACACTGTCGTGTAATTTCGTAGAGGAGTTCTTATTCTCTTCTTCGAGTTTTCTTAATCTGTTTACATCCAGAAGCAGAATAAATTGAGTTACCTGCATCATTAAGTGCAGGATAATCCGCAAGCGACGATCTTTTTAAAATTCATACTTGCGTCGGTAATTTAAATATATCTTGAACTGTCTGTGCAACTGACATTCGATTTTGTATAGTCGATAGCATTAGTTTCTCCAAATGATGGTATATTATTTCACGCTCTACGATACGGTCAGTATACGGTGCACGGAATATCCCGCTTCTCGATGGAAACGTGTTAAAAATTCAGGTTCAATCTCGGAGTTCGTGGTTCAGACGTTATTAGAGGTCTCGCGAGAAGGCGGAAGGATTCGCGAGGAAATCGTGAAGATCCGCACCGTATCGTCTTTCGTCCAGGAAATGCGTAATCCGATACACCGCGAGTTTCCGCGATTAACTCCAGTTCCATGGATTAATTTGCCACTAACGACCTTTCGGATCGTAGAATCTGGACGAGACAACTGCAAACGTTACGCAGACAACCGCGTAACGTTTTCAATCATTGTCGAATGCGAGGTTATTAGCGAGTGGAATCGCGAAACGAGAAAAGTTGAAGAATTTTTCATCGGTACGCTCGCGAAGTAAATCGTATCGTATTGTTGAATAAGTTACTTTCAATCGAGAAGAAATCTTATCTCAATCGAAGTAGTGCTTCAACGTTTCAGATTATGGTATTCGAGATACAGTATGTGTTTAAAAAAAAATCGGTAACGAGTGGATCCATTAATCAAATAAATGTTTTTCTTTTGACCAATCGAAGTCATGACGTATGTTTATGTGGTTCTCTTTCGGAACGCAATAAATCTTAAAAGTAAAAGTATAAAATGTCCGATGGTGAGAAAGAACATACATGAAATTATATTTGCAAGAAAATTTAATGCGAAAATTAACTTGTTAAGTTAAATACCGATGTGATTTCAAATCACAGGCTTTACTGTAGATCAAACACGTCGAACACGTAACTCGAACCATTAGATTTTGCAACTCGCTTGACCTTTTTATTAGATGCATTATTATTTGCTCAAAGCATTCATTTTCCAATTATATAGAACGTATATGCACAAAAAGAAGAAAAGATACGTTTATTTTAAATATGTGCAAGCAATTTGTTCAATATACCCTTGAACGAAAAAATGGAATAATGTTATCGAAGAAAAAAATTTATTTTTTAACGTACCTACATCTTTCTACAAAGAAATGTACCCTTTTGCTTATTTCTATAGAAATTATTATTTTCTTTTTAAACCACATTTTTATTTCCGATACAACATTACTGGTGTTCGTATGACCTTTAAAGTATTTTTGACCGTTATAAAATAATTGTACATCTGTGGTCCGCGAGATGGTAGCAAAGTGTAAATTGGTCCACTAAAATGAACTTGTCACGCCTGGTGTAGATCATCGAAATTAAAAATAACTACGTAAATGTGAATGAACAGTAAATATCAGCGAATATAGAAGTTGAAACGTAAGAAGGCAATACTTCAAAAAAAAAATATTACATAGAAATAAATGTTAAAAAATACCTATACATTTGAAGTCAAGTACTGTGAAAATTAACAGAGACGAAAGCAACACTTATCGATTTACAATGAACAACATTTCATTCAATTTTGTCTACATTAAGATAATTATTCTTATAGGTCGGAAAATACTAAATTCAGTATGTATTGAGCTGTTCAGAAAGGCATTTCGTCTTCCAAAATGGAGAATGTATAATTTAATAAAATATTTACACACTCTAAAAAAATCGTGTTTCATTTTCACCAAAAAGAAACGAAACGACTTTCCGAACAACCTAATATTATACATTATTACTCGTTATCGATCAAAGAAAGAATTTGATATTTATCAATCAATACCAAAGAACAAACAAGAGAGTACTTTCGGAAACTGATGAAACGAATCACCGAAAATTGTTAAAGAAAGTGTCGTAGAAATCGTAGGAAATCGTAAGTGCAAAACGACTCTGTGCAACTATCGGTTGCACTCGGATTTTTTCGGTCGTTAATATCTCTCGGCGAATTAAGACGAAAAGCGGTAAATCAACGAGCCTCGGCGAAGGTCGTCGACTCGTTTGCAAATTTTGCAACACCGTTACGTGGCCCGCATGTGTAACGCATTTCCACTCTCTGATAAATGACGACGGCAGGTTTGCTAAACGTGAATTACAGGTAAAGGGTAAACAGAACGGTGCGAATACAGTGGATAGGGACTCGTTAATCAGACGACCTCGCGATGCCTGAGAAATATATTGCACCGCGTGGACATTAATAGAACGCTGCCCGATAAATTGCACCTGTCCGGTATTAAAAGGGTACGATTGTAAATATCGCGGACGGTTAATAATTATGAAAATACTGTCTGCGGCTCTCGTGTCTCAGTCCGTGGAATTGTTACGACAGGTAGATTCAGAGACTCGTACCGAGAGAAAGTTGCTCTTGCTCGTTGACGAACGATTACAGCAGATTACGGGTCTCTGTAGCTTTGTATCGCGAAATTACGGGATTCCGTTTTCATCGTGTACGTACAGTTCCAGATTTTGCGGTTGGATCGTGTTTGGCTCGTAAGTACAGTACGATACATTTTTCGTGGAGATTTACTCGACGACAATGCTACCATTTTTCAAGTTGAGATTACACGTGGACATTTTTGCTCGTTGATATTTCGTCGAAAGCCCCAAACCATCTGACTCTGTACGAGGTGATTGATATTTTGCTAGAATTTTAGTCCGTTCGTACAGAGCCATAAACAGCATCTGGCGCCAGAAGATGTCGACAATGAATCCCTCAAACAAAACGTAACCGTTTTCAGCTGAGAATGATCTACGCTTTCCGAGTCACACTACCTTGAGAACGGAACGCGTGATTCTCAAACCGTTCGCGACTGTTTTGTTTGGTAATTGGCGCGCGATTATATCTGGATTGCCGGAGTCAGTAATACGTTGACTTTTTGCATACGGAGTAGAAATTTCCGGTCTCGTGTTATCTCGTTGAGCTCGAATCGAGGAAGGAAGTTCATTTTGATAGAAATCTCGTCTAGATAGATAGGTCCTCTATACCGATATGCACGGTATTTGCTATTGGGTTTTACAAAATGGAGAATATATAATTTAATGAAATGTTTATACGCTCTGAAAAAATCGTCTTTCATTTTCACCAAAAAAAAAAAAACGAAATGACTTTCCGAACAATTCAATAATTTGTGGTATAACCAAAAATAGGGTATACCTCGTCCAGAAATAAGTCGCAAATAACTAAAGCAATTTTTCTTCCAGAAGGCTTCCTTACCGAGGTAAACGGTCCTGACTGTACGGAGGAGCAGCTGCCAATGTAAGTAAACAATTTAACGTCTTCAGGGACGAATTATTTTAGTCGAAATAAACAAAATGTTTCAATTTTGCGATAATATTGTCGCGTTATATCATCGAGAAAGACGTAGATAAATTACTAAGAAAACTTACGTGCAATAAATTGTAAGTGGATGTATGTAAGTTTTTTTTATCGATATAACTGTGCTTTATATATTATTTCTCTATTTTTATACTGTTTCGTTTATTATTTTTGTATAACAATGTTCATAATTATTCTTGATTATACCTCCAATTACGTATATATATATTGATTATACCTCCAATGCATTGATAATATTCCTGTGGAGGTATCGTGATAAATTTAAAAATTCTATAAAAAACGATTTTGATTAATAATTCATTATTGTATAATCGTGAATGTTGCTCTTCGTAAATTAAAAATTGAGAAGACAAGGACCGACCTACATAAAGCAATTAACGTAATATAGTTCTCTGAATTGGAATATTAAATTTATTTTACTTATTTCTCAACTTTGTTCACCGCAATGAAACAAAATACAGGTTTCAATTCATGAAAATGTAATACATATACTGTGGAGAAAGCAAGGTGAAAGAACGAGATTCAGCGAAGTGCTGTTATACAACTTAACCATAATTGAAGAGGTCGTAGAAATTAATTAGCACCTTGTCAAGGTATTTTTGGTGAATTCATCTATAATATAAATTTTTATTTCCATTAACGAACGAAATTTAATTTTGCCCGCATATAATATCTGTCTTGCTTAGGACTGTCGATTATTTGAAACAGTTTACAGCTCATAGTTCATTCCATATGAAGGACAAATAATGAGAAACAGATACAAGAATAAAGCAAGAATAAACAAATTTAGAGCACACAATAGAGACGTAATAGGAGTGCTAATGAAAAGTATAGAAATGAAAAGTTCAATTTCATAGAATAAGAGTAGCAAAGTACAATAGAAGATACAAATTCATTGATACGATCAGACTATTTTTAGATGAATCGTAATTCATAATTATGGTACATTAAATCATTTCATAAGTCCTTTGTTATTTAATTGTGCAAACATTTTGGTCCAATGTAAATATAAGCATAATTTTATTACGTCAAAGCAGTGGATATACATCGATGCTTTGTATTTACAATTTACTAGTCATTCAAGCGAGTTTGCAAAAAATGGTCGATATTTTTCAATTAAAAAGGAACATATAGAAATTTTAAATTAGGTATACTCAGCTTTTTGCATTTCGTAAAACAGCACGTGTCCCTCAGACTGTCGCATGGATCAAATTTATAGTGACTTTCATTCCGAGCTTGAAATAATATTTTGAAAATTAACATCATTAACGATGTAGGCGTATCGAAATTGATACTAAAAGAGGTTTTGGTAGTAAATTGACCGTTTTTCATAGAAGTGCATCGATCCATTAATTTAGCGATCGGATAAAATCGTACAAAAAGTATGAAGTATAAAAAAATGTTATACATGTATATATTTTCCTCACATATAATTTACTTCACAAGTAAATTAGTTATTATTTAAATTTCATTTTTACGAACATATGTACAGATATGTAAAATGATGCGATAGGTAAGCAGGGAATAGAAGATGGCTAAAGACTATTAGCAAGAGTGAAATACGGAAATCCTGAAGTGGAGTGTAAATATTAGTTACGCGAAGAGAATAGGAAGTGCGAGGTCTTCCGCAAATTGTAAATCAAATTCATTTCTTAACTGTAAGATCGGAAATGATAAATCCACAGTAATTCCCATTTTCAAGAAACAAAACCGAGACCTCAAATTCACTCGAAAGCAGGGTGGATTATGATTTTTATCTCGAGTTGAGACCGATAGGTATCACGCTTGTCGTCGCGTGAGTCGTTGGATTGCTCGCATTAAATAAACATAAACAGTAGATAGGGATCATTTCGTTACCTAAATTCTGGGTAAGAATCTCTCTTTCGACACACCGTATCAACCGTATTTAGTATATCTACGTGTTCCACATTGTGCGAATAAGCACAATTCGGATAAGGTGAAAAGAAATAGGGATAATTTCCTTACTTAAATTCTGAGTAAGAATCTCTCTTTCGAAACAGTGTATCAACCGTATTTAGTGTATCTACGTTTTCTACATTTTACGTTTTTTCTTTTTTTTTTCATGTGCGAATAAGCCCAATTCGAATAAGATAAAAAGAAGTAGGGATAATTTCGTTGCTTAAATTCTGGATAAGAATCTCTCTTTCGAAACACCGTATCAACCGTATTTAGTGTATCTACGTGTTCCACATTGTGCGAATAAGCACAATTCGAATAAGATGAAAAGAATAATGCAAATAATAAACTCACCTGGTGGAATCTTGCCGACCGACACCACCGATGCTGCTGCTTTGGGTGCTGACCCTGACGAGGGTGACGTTCCTCGGTAAACTGGACAAGGTCCCAATGTTTCTGTGTCCGAGCAAGGGTGAGTCGGCTGCAGTCGGGTTCTCCGGGACTGTATGTTGGCCTTGAACCTCGGTGTCCTTTTCTTCCTCCTCCTCGATGGTACCCGGGAGTCGAAAGAGCTTTTGTGGCTCCTCCATGACACACGGTGTTCACTTCGCGTACAAATCCATCGGGAACGTCAGGCTCGTTTTTCACCCGTCGATTCTTCTGTCTCTCGACTTCGCTCACCGACGTCTCTGGTCAATGTCGCGAATACACGTTCATCACGTATCTCTTCTCTTCGTCGTCGGTTCCTGGAGTGTTTTTTTCTTCTTCTTTTTTTTTCTTTCTTTTTTTCCTCTCGATCACTCTCGGTCACGAATCAAGAAAGCTCTCCCCTACTTTCTTGCTTCGAGGATGAATGAAGTTGGACGTCACCGCGCGACGATGACTCACGGCTGTTGGCCACGAAGAGCAAAGTTCTGTTTTCTGCCATCGTTTCTTCGTTTCCTCTCACTTTCCTCCGGTATTTGCACCGCCCTTCCGTTCTTGGAATCCCACCATTCCACGTCCCTACGACCGGCAATTGGTTGTCACTTTTAGTCTACACTTCGCGCGATATTTCATTTTTGTTTGAATTGTCTCGACAGTGTTCGTTTTGTGAGATCAATTTTTTGGGAATTTACCGTCATGGTAACGATGACTGTACGCTGTTTTCGGTTCTGATCGAATATCGAGAAAGTATTTTTGATTGTCTCCGCCTGTTTGTGTTTACCTTGGATACTTTATATATGTATAGTGTGATACTTTATAGTATGTAGTGGAGAGTTAAACATTCGGTCGAACTTGGTTATAACAAGCACGGATATGTCACAGATGTAACGAATAAAGTACCGTAATGATTTTAATTTATGCGTGTCTTTATAAAATTATTCACTTTGATAACAAGCGTACCACAGTTTGACATTGAAGCAGATATCAATTTTCAAATTCGAAATAAAAACCTTAAATGGAATTGTATTTATTATTAATTAATATTGCTCGTAAGTGTATGGTTTTGAAATTATGGATAAAAACATTGTTTTTAATATTAAGTGTATCGCAGTTTATACAAACATATTAATACAAATAATATTCAGTCATGTGATCTTATTATTTTCTTGTTTCTAATATTTCTTTCGTTATTTAGATGTATCTATTTATAAAATTATTAACGATTAGCAAAAATATGAGGCGTTATAATGAAAAAATTTGTTTGGTCTCTTAGCGCTTGTTATAACCAAGTTTGACTATATATTTAAACACTTAATTCAAGAAGGGTGAGTCATGTTAATGTCAATGTTGTGTCACATTGTCTTGTCTTGAAACACGTTTCCATACTTTTGTCGTGATTTCATTTGCATTTTAAAAAAAGAAATTTGTACGATTAACGGTTTATAACGCGGATTGTAATTTCCTCAAACGATAAATTTCATTCGGAAATGTAGTATGTATTTAAATAGTTAACAACTAAAATAATGAAATTCTTTTCATTAACGTGATCACTTTATAATTGAGAGAAAAATGAGGCAAGAAATTCGAATAGGAAGTTAAGTATACCTGGAAGTATGATGTTCGTTAGATTAAGACTTCGATGAGGTATTGCATAATTATTTTGCAGATTTACAGATTACAAAGAGACGTAATTTCTGAATCATGGCACGAGGTCACGTAACGTGGTCGGGAAAAAGAGAATTTTCGTTGGCAGTTAAGAAATTGCAATGTTTCTGGGAACGTAATAATAATATTCTATTTCTCCTGGTATATTTAAATTTGTCAATCGCGTAGTTAAATTAAATTACAAACTCGCAAGATACTTTCGTAACCGTAAGCAAAATATTTCAATTACCTTCGTAGATTGACAAAATTCTTATCGCAGATATCTTGAAGAATATGAAAGGAGTAAACATTGAATAAACATTTCTTATCTAGCCAAGTAACATAAATTACGTTCTCCGCTTTCTGATTCACTTTATTTTGCTCGTAAATATTCTCTTATCTTGCGCTTGTCTCCGTGAGATCTTTTCTCGGTATCCCCTTATTTCTTCAAAAAGAAAAGACGACTTTTTAACTTCTCGCAAAACGGCAACGAGAAAAGACGATTCGTTACTCGAGAAATAAAAGTGAAAGCGTAAACCGTTATTCGAAACGAATGCCAGATTTACTCATTCGTTTCTAAATTTAAACAAAAAGAAGCTTGTCTAAACGAGAAGCGATCAATCACAAATACAACTTCCTCGTTTAAGCGTAACCTTCACTGCACCGTGAGTTTCTCAATTAGCGTTTGTAAAAGGTAGGTGATTTCAAGCAAAAACAAAATGGAAATAATAAGTGACTTGGGATCAGCTGCACTCTGTATAATATTTTATCAACTGGTTTCTTGTGAACTGGCTTTTAGGTTTGCAGACAAACCTGTTAAACGGAATGATATATCGAACAATAAAGAAGAGTTCTCTTAAAAATTGCTTATACAGATATTCAGTTCTCGTTGCATCTCTAAAATTAAAACCAAAGTTTCTATCGAGATCGAGAATGTCGATTTAAAATCTGAAGAAATCGATGTGAAATTACAAAAGAGATTCTAAATTTCATTTTGAGATTGTTGGGAGAACAAGTGTGCCCGTGTCGACTAAAAAAAGAAAGCAAATCTCGTACAGTGAAGTTGAATTTCGAATAATAATAATAATAATAACACAGCGATTTAAAATCCGAAGATATCGATCTAAAATTTCGAGGAGAGACGTAAATTTCAATACGAAGCTACTAAAAACGCTGATAACTCGAACAGAGAATTTCATATTCGACACTAAAGAGAGTTAGACTTAGTAGAGGTAGATTCTCACTGATCAGACTCGTCTCGTTCAAGGGTCGAATGTTTTCCCGCGTTTTCCAGCAGGAGCAGCGCTCGTAAGCGCGTCGCACTCGCAACTGTTTCAGATTCTCGCTTGTTGCACGAGATTGTGCCAACGGATGCCATGGCGTTTACCTCTTATGGCGGGGATAATGCAGACACACGGTGCCACATACGCGTGAACACGCATTACAGGCACGTGTGCCAGACTGCAAAACACAATTGACGATTATTCACAAATTTCGCCGGATGTTCAACGACATTTCTTTCAACATGAATTCCAACAGTGGCGCAACATTTGTCCGCGTAACTTTTCACTCGATATCTTCAAATTTTTAGAAATACAGAATTCACCGTGTATCTCGGTTCGTAAAATTGGGGAGCAACAATGAATCGATATTATCGAAATACGCCGTTCAATGATACAAATTAGCAGATATTAATACTACGGTCTTAAACAAGCTTCTTTCTTGCTCAACGTTTGGAATTGTGACTCTTTAAATTATTCCTAGAAGGAATATATTATAAAAAAAAAGAAAACAAGATTAATTGCATATCTGCGAAATGGAAGGAGATTATAATGTTTATGGACTTTAATATTGCATAAGGAAGCAAAGCAATGAGTAATAAGAATTACAATAGCATTATAATAAGAAATATCCATGGGACTTTATGTTTATGAAGCACATCGTTTATATATTATCTAATAACAACAATGTTTGTACGACTTCTTTCAATTTCTTCCTTCGATTAATTATTAACTGCCGTTTAATTATAATACAAACGAATTCCTTAATTTTAACTTTCACGTTATACTTTTACCTGTCTTCTAACCATCTTTACGCATATATTTTTATACGTGTTTTCGTTTGTCTGGTGCGTTCGAAGTACCGTGCAGGACCAAACCGCAAGGTCGAAACGTTTATCCCGATAAACGTGATGTTCAATTATACTTATTTGCGCTACTTTATACGTCACTTGTTTCTCAAATAAGACGAGCACACAATGTCAAGTATTTGTTAAGAAAGGTGCTCCGTAATTCGTGTACCGCGTGTACAATTTATCCGCGCTTCAACGACACTTTGGAGGCTTCTCGTTTCCCCGAGATGACCAGGTATCGAAACAAGCTTATCGATGGGTATCGCGAGTCCCGTCGCGCGGCTGTAATTGCACGTTTAATCGTATGCGTGGTCATTGCATAGCGATCCAGGGAGAAGAGGGACGTTTCCGGTAGGGAGAATGCAGAAATCTGCGCACGTGAGCGTCACACCGCACGCGGGTTAGGTTAGCTCGTCGCAGTTCTTAACGTTCGAATTCGCATGCTGAGCCGCAGATGATCCGTATCCGTCGACCGGATAGCACGTTAATCGCGTTATACGCGAGCTCGACATAATATGAATTTATCTCCTACGCGCGTTCAAATTTCCACGCGCGACACTGTTTAGCCTCGGGGGTTGAAACTCTTCGAATATTTTTCAGGTACTCGAATCGAGAAAGTATTCATATATTCGCGACATTTTTATAACAGGTTCACGTTTAGGGTGACGTACGCACGATACATCGACACGTTCGAGTTTCACGAATGTTAGTTCGCTTTGTCTCTTTAGAATTATATCTGTGCTTGAATCACCCGTTTGATTCTGTTTAGATTGAGTATTAATTATCAGTTGATCACAGAGTGCAGAAGTAAAAGCATTGTGGAAAGTGTAGTGATTGCTAATTGAAGAAATTCTTATCGAATTTCGACTGGTCGAGAAGTTGACGCCCAGAAACGTTTACTTTACGAATAACTATAAGTAACATGTACTAATCGTTATAAGTGTTACATACACTGTAAAGATTTTATAAACTACTACGTATGCCGATACAATTAAAATGTAATTATAATCAATTTCTTTGGGTTAGTGACTTGAAAATTTGACAAGAATTTTTAAAAATTTATAATCGCTACACTTTTCACCATGCTTTTGATAATTGTATCGCTGTCTAAGTGTATATATAAATTCGTTTCCACATAAGAGTAGATTTTATCCATCGTTGCTTTGGAATTGGAATATATTGTAATGACAGTGCTAGGAATATTGTGTATCTGAGAATTTTTAATTTAAACGAGGTACTCTGAATTTCTATAGGGATTATTAAAATGGAAGACTGATTGGACCATAATTAATATCTTTAACGGATCGAGTGTCTCCTGGAAACACTGATGAGTATACAGCATCATAAATATGATTTCGTAAGAGCCTCGTGTTGCAAAAGTAATTAGTCGGAAACGTGCAATTTCGATTAAAACCAATCCCGGTTTTGTACTCCATAATTTAGAAACATTCTTGCAATTTTGTTCCTTCGTTCTTTTTAAATTCTTTTACCTCCGTTTCGTTTGTTCTTTTCATAAACATCGAGAATGTCACGTGTCGTTGGGTGCATTTTTTAAATAGTTTATACGAGCGATATCAATGATCGCACGACAATCGTTCCGATCGAGTTTGTAAAATAACGTTGCAATTTCAGTATTTCAATCGATATTATTTGCGATATCGTTTCCGTGTTTCGAAACAGAAAGTGTTAATCAACGTGCCTTTTTTTATCGCCAGGAAGCGTTCTATCGATTTTAATTGCTCTACTGACTAATCGATAAACAATTTTATTGTGTTCAAAGGATCTAACAGTTCTTGTATCGATTTTCAAGTTAACGGTTTAAATATACTATCGTTTGAATAATTACGTTTGGTGACGTATTCGTTACTAAAACGATACGAAATTGGATATTTCGATTATTATTTCGGTCTCTATGTCACTATCGTATTCATTATGGTGTCTAGATTTATAGATTCTCCTAATAATGTTTCTTTTGCAGTCTCGTGCATTTTACATCAGTTTGCGAACCTAAACTAATATTAACTAATATAACCTAAAATCGTTTATATTAATTCGTTCGATGCTACACCTTCGAAACAATTTTTTGCTTCATTGATGCAAATTTGCACAAGACAAACTACAATTTTCAATTCGTACAAATTCCTACTACGAAAATATCTCGTAACGAAACCGTAATACTCTCCGATACTTGTAACAATATCGTGGTACCAGTTCCGGGCCAAATCTCGAGAAAAATTTCGAACAAATCAGAGACAAACGACTCTTTAATCTTTGATGAAAATATTTCATATTGAACGAATCAAATTTTACCTTTGCGATAAAATAAACGTCACGGATCAATCACCGAATAAAATTTTGCCCATCTCTGCAACGTGCTACGCCAATCGTTAAAACTTATACTTGTTCAATTCGGATCGTAAAACAGTTCGAGAGCTCTCATCGCGTTGAAATTTTCGCAAAATTCGCCATTAATAAGCCCGAGCAGTGTTCGCGCGAAACGTGCGGCCATAGATGGTTGAATATCGGTTGAACTCTCGTTGAAAAGTGTGGCGAATCGCCGGTTACGTTCGAGGAAAAATCGAGACGTCTATCGAAAGATATCTGGAGCAACAATTGACGTTTGTCGTTGCACGTTTAACGTATCTCGTAGCACGTAGAACAGCGATCGTTTCCGCGTCCGTTATCACGGCGATTCGAAATTGGCGGTTATTGCGTCACGATCGAATTCCAGTTACGAAACGTCAGAGATCGGGGCACCGTCTCGCGTGAAACCGCGGCGCATCCAGTTTTCATTACGAGCCAAGACTGTCGTGCACGACACCGCGGTCAGATTCGCATAGAAGAAACGAGGTCGACACGCGATCGGATGTTGTAAAATTCGCGTCCTGCCAGCCATTAATCACTGATCATCTGACCGAGTGCTTCATTGTCTTTCCGGCGGGGATCACGTGAACCGTCGCCGAGCGAACGATCGCGCCGATCAATTAACGCATTCCCTCACGTCATCGACGTTTACCTTTCAAACGCGGCAACGATGCCAACGAGAGCCGCGAAAATCCATCGTCCATAGACCAACCCTCGTCCTCGGATCGTTCGACGAGGCGTTCCTCGCTCGATCGTTTCGCGCGGATTCGGCACACGGTACACGTCGCGGGTCCGTCCGTCCGCGGCGGCGCTTCTCGTCGCTGATATTCAAGCTGCGAGTGCTCGTCTACACGCACGGCCACGTGGTATAACCAGCCTCGCTTCACAGATGTCGTTCGATCGGGTCGCGTCGCACTTCGAATTTCAAATTTCCCGCCAACCCGGACACCGCACTCTACACCGGCGTGGCACCAGCGACGCGCGCCGCTCACGCGCGATCTTATCGACGATCTCTCGGTTACGAATCACTCGTACAGACGAGGACGAGCGATCGAAAAATCACCGAGAGTGAAACGTCGACTGGTTGAAACCTCGTGAAACTGCGATCGCTCGTTGCCAACGAGCGTACCGAGCGGCGAGTTTGTTCAGTGACGTCAACGCACCTTCCTCGCCCGCCTTTATCCCTTCTCTTTTCTCTCTTACTTAGCCTTTTCCTCCTACTTCTCAACGAGATCGAGGATCGTCGATCGAGTCACGTACTTGCTTCACCACGAACGTCTTCTCTCTTGGATTCTACTGTCGTTGATCCCTGCTGCTGGATCACAATTTTTACTTTACCTAGGTCTTTTAATCTACGTGGATGAGTTGCTTTCTTAAGATTGAATTGAATATTCAAACCGACAGGTATCGCGATAGGTACTGTTTTTTTGAGACGATGTTACGTTATTATTATTATTTATTATCCAACGGGTTTATTGTCCATATGCGGAGACACGTACACTGTCGCTCAAAAGTTTGAAGTACTCTTCGATCTTTGAACGCATACGAACCTTTTTTCGACGCGTATTATTGTTTTGTCGAACATTTTTCTTAGCTGTTGTTAAACATTGGTTAATTATCGTTTGAAATAGAAATTGTAATATTTGATTTTAGATATGTTAAAGTCTTTCCGTAAACTTCTTCTACGAAGATTACTATCACTTGTCTACAAAATGGTTTGTGTTCTCTTACGAAGTAAGAAAATATAGACAATTGATCGCCAGAAGAGCGATCGATAAATATTGTCGAAGACATATTCGACAAAAGGATCAAATACGATACTCTGTGTATTCTCGAAAGAGTTTCGTAAGCGTTTGTGTTTTTCTACAGATTGTTTACGATGTGCAATTTTATTTTTGTTTAACGAATTGATATATGTGTGTATAAAAAAGTTTCGTTTCTATTGGGTTGTTCGGAAAGTCATTTCGTTTTCTAAAATGAAGAATATATAATTTAATAAAATGTTTACACGCTCTAAAAGAATTGTGTTTCATTTTCACTAAAAACCACGAAATGACTTTCCGAACAACCTAATATAAAGATCAAAAGGTACTCTTTTGAGCGAAAGTGTAAATGTATATAAAGTAATTTAAAAATTAAATTAGTAAAAAGTAATATAGTGATTAAATTTATTGAAATCTATTTCATGTGTTTTAAGAAATTCAACGGAACCGTTAAAATTATATATTTCTATCGAAAATTTTATTTAAAATTTCATTACTATAAAAGTTTCGTGTACACACTTGCTGCCTCCGATTCAGAGAACAGCAAATTAATCTTTACTTACGCGACAAAGAGAATTTTCCTTGAGTCATTTGTTTGATCGAAATCTTGATATTTTGAATATCATAATTCATCGTCTTTGTTCGAACGTGTAGACTTCTGGGAATTGTGAGCACAAATATACGATCTTTGATCGATGACTGTTTCTAGAATTTGGAAAGTTTTTAGACACGCTTCGAAAGATTTATGAGAAACCATATCCGATTTGTACAGCTCTCGTGCATATTTTATGACGTCAAGCACGAGTATACACTGATTCGGACATAGGTTTTTTATCGTATGGTAATTAACAGGGAACAGTGATATCTTATTATGTGTGTTACTGTTCCCTCCAGGTGTACTAATTTATCAACAAGCGCCGAGTATATTTTAAACCATATGGGAACCTGTATGTCCCGATCGGTGTCACGGACGAACGAGAAACTATAAATTCGTCTTCGAGTCCTTTAAAAAGAAGTAGAAACCGTTTCGTAGCTCCAGTAACAAGAATTCGAGATTGAATAAATTTCATTTCGGGTATTAATTCTAGTACAAACACCGTTAAATTTAACTTCGATCGAACGAGTTAAATGTGTACACATCTTTGTTGTATTGCTATCAATCGGATAGCGTGGTTAATTGAAAAAGTATGCGACATCAAATTGGAAAGTTTAATTAAAAAATTCGCCACCGTAAACGAACAAAAATTCGAAGATTCGATAATTTTACCAAAGCTGATGACGATCAGCTTGATCGAATACAAATTTGAGTAGAATTTTAGGAAACGATCGATCGTCTTCAAATTGATGTCCAAATACACAGACTACGTCGCGCTCGATCATTTTCCAACAGAAACGACAAAAGAGTTTCACTAGCTCGTTTTTTTTCCACGTCAAGGCGTCCCTTCGACATTTACCAATTGACGCAACGATTTGTAATCGCCTATGGCCCACTAAATTTCGATTCGTCAGTTTTCAACGGGCGGTTCCCGCCCATTATTTCATTCATGAACGCACGAACGTGCTTGTCAATTCATTTTTCGCCCGTGCTGCGATTGTCTCGCGAGTAAAGCACGTGCGTTCACGGTGCATCGGCTTGTTGTGCACCGCTGTACACGCTAATGCGCACTAACAAGGGCCAGTGTGTACACTGGTATCTGCTAATAGGGGACACACTTCACCGTGATAATAACCAATTACGTCAACGAGGACGGAGACCGTGACGTTTCGATGAGCACTTTGACGACCGGCGAACCTCGAGTGGCTGGAATCGTCAAAATCTTGGACAGCTGGACAAACTAGTCGAAACCTTTCGTGGATTTGTATTTAATTTATGAAAGATCAAGTACTCCAAAGATCCATCCATCATCGACCGGACAGAACTATCTACATCGTGGATATATTTATCACTTTTTGGATTAACCGCTTCTATTATTATTAGCGATCGTCGGCTCAAGAGACAGGCCTATCTGTATACTTGTATGTATCTTGTTCCTATTTATTACTGTTGGGACGATCGAACCTTGCAAGCTACGAAATATTTTCAGCTGGAATAAATTATAGACATTTTGAACGTACTGAAAATTAATTCAAGAAGGTCGAATTATTAGGTTGCTGTATAAGTCCGTTAGTGAACGTAAAGCTTTGATTGAATATTTTGAATACTTTGTATCTATTGAAAATAATGCGTGTACACTTGCCAGCGTTGCTAAGATTGTCTTTTATATTTTGAGAAGGCATGTTGCAGGTACTGTTACAGTGTACACTTTTCTCATATTTCCAAAATATGATTTATTCTTCAAACACAACTTGTGTACCTTCGGCTGATCTTTATAGTCTGTAGACAACATTTATAGCAGTACCTCCTTAGAAACGATAATATTTGCAGTTAATGTTTATTAATTCAAGAGGAAACACTAACAGAGCTGTTTTAGACAAGCTTTTCTATTTCATAGTTCGGATTAAATTATTTCGGAATTTATTTCTTATTTCGGAAAGAAACAACATTATCTTATATACTTCGATAGATATTTATTGTAACAATTATATCATTCATTGAACCTATATTTCTTTGTATTTATATTTCTCCTCCAAATATTTTGATAATTAAATAATATCTCTCTTTATCAAGTCTGCGTAGACTAAAATTAGTATATTTAATTTTACCACTTCTTTTCTTATATACTGCATTAGGGAGAACAGCAATAAGTATAACGCGAATCATATATGAATATCCTAAAAATACAAAGTACTTTATACGTCGTTTCATAAAAAATTGTTTAAGTTCCATATGTTACACAATCGTATGTTATTTCTTTTCGAGGATATTTAAAATCAGTGTTCCACCATTGTATCGTTATTCTATCATTACTTTAGAACAATATGCAGAAGTTATGCAGCAACCTAATATTTGCATTAGACGATCCCATGAAGCAAAACTTGTAGAAAGTTCCACGACTTCAGCGGTGGAAGTTTCACCTAGCAACTTCATCGATGAGTCTATTCTCGACTGTTGGGCAATTTATTGTTCGTACAGTTTGAGAGAATCACTTTTATTTACCGTGAATCATCGTATCGTATTTCAACAAACAATATCACAAGGTTCTCGTTGCTTGAATTTAAGAAACTTGGTGCACCATTTCGAGACTGACGCACGTTTCGACGAAAAATTGGACACGGTACGATTTCTCGGATAACTGATTCATTACGAGATGAAAATCACGCATAGTAATTACGAGGAATATACATTTGTTTTCCTCTTTCCATGGATCTGCAACGATATTTTTTCGCCCGTTGAGTAACTGTTGAGTCAGCCCTAATCACACGCGTCCATCACGTTAATTACGTCCGCATAACTCATTCATGAATTCATACGGAAGATTCGCTCCTCTGAAATTTCCTGTCGTTTCTGTTTAAACAGCGAAATGTACACCGTGCGCGTGACCATCGTAACACTTACGTTGACTTCGTTTTAAAAGTGTGACGACCTTCGCGCGCGACTATCTTAGTCACGATTGCCGTAAAAATGAGGCGAACGTATGTGAAATGAAAGTGTTTTTCAATGTAATTACTCTTTTTCTCATGGTTGGAGAAGCTACGGTAATTTTATCGTGAGAAAGGCGAGTCTTTCTTCACGGCAGGTATATTCGTGGGCACGTCTCGACGAGGTTGCCATTTCTTGTTTCGCGATACTCTTTTTCTCACCTTTCGTCCTACGCTCACGATAACAAAATATTTACATATATATATATATGTTTCTTCCACCGTGTCACCAATATTTATAAACGAAATTTTGAAGTTACATCACCTCGACGGCTATTTCAAATTTAATTCGTCAGAATTTGGAATTATCCAAAGATCATCTCGAAGGTCTACTCATGACAGAAAACTACGTAAACAAATTTCTCCACGGTGTACTTGACATTTAGTATATCCTCCTTTTAATAACGCACGTATTTTCAATCGACTTGAAATATAATTAATCGAACGTCAATTTTAACATCGTTTTCTTATTTACGTCACGACAGAAAAATACTTCTCGGTATCTTTGAAGTCTCATCGTTAATTTCTTGCGACTCACGTTCGATAATTGTAGTACGTTTCAATTTTCACTCGAAGTACGATATACTATACCTATGTAAGGTACAAATTAACCAGAGATCGAGGCTGGAATTAAAAAAGCAAATTCCAAAGTATTTACTGTAGCGACACCACGTCCGGATAAGTAAGTCTTTAAAATAAAGAAAAAAAAACACTGTATCGATTTTCCGAAGATGGTTAAATATTATACACAAGAATCAACGAATGTCCAGAAAACAAATAAAAAATTTACCGTAGTCGCGACCGAGTCTTTGTCCAAACAAACTTAAATGGCTCGGTTACGATTATGATGAATTTTCATTTCTTTAATTATTTCTTGTACAATATTAGTCCATTATCAGTAAATGTTCACAGTGGTTTTCTTCTACAAATTATAAAATATAACCGAATGTAGCGCCGTTATCTTAAATGCTTTTGCAACGTGCGTTTTTCGTTTCAAATTATTTCCTTCCGAGGAGAATCATCGAATTCGATGGTCGATCGAACACATCGACCAACGAATACGTGTTCGTAAATTAGAGATTGCTTTTACCGATCGTAGAAATGTAAACCTTCTCTCGACAAGTGTCATATGGTTATTTGGAGCAAACATAAAGAAGTTATACCCATCTTCGTGTAATAAGATTAGTGTAATTCGAAGGAAGAGTCAAATGAAGAATCGAGGTGAGAAGAGAAGTACGCGAATCATTATTCGCAAGATAGTGCAAGTATAATCAGCATATCAGACCGAGGACAGACCCGGAGGAGGATGTCGCAATTCGCGTTGCAAGGTGATACGCTTCACCGTTTTTTTATCCTCGCGGGTCGGCTGTCATTCTAGACAGTGCTCATTGTCGTCCCAGACAATGGCTGTTTTGAATAAGAAATGGAAAGAATCGCGACAACGCGAAAGCGACGGAAAAATCATGACACGGAATTACATTCGATCGATCTCGCGTAATAAAAGTCATTGGCGCGAAAAACTTTACGAATTGTTTCTTGGAAAGTTTTCCTTCGAAGGAATCCATCCATCTCTTTGAAGAATGTACACCGAGAGAAGCCATTTCCCCAGGATCCAATTTTACTTACAGAAATGAGAACCGCTGTTTCTCCGAAATTTTTCTTGACACTGAAAGGATCTGTCAGAGGTGTAAAAATAGGAATTACTCTTCTCGAAATTTTCTACGGACATTTCACTTTTGAGAACTCAAACTTGGTGGAAAGATGAATTTACATGTAGTACACTTACGTTTGTATATTTTTTTTACGCTGGTGAATTTTAAGAGTTGTATTTGCATTTTTTACTGGTACGGTAGTGTTTGTTTCGTAGGGAACAAAGACAATGTGTCGGTGACGAATTTTCAGGTCAAGGTGTAATTATTAGATTCTTTTTTGGTCAGAAAGTAAGGTGAGATACATAAATCTTGTGTTCTATGAACACATTACTAGATAAGCGTATCGTTAGTTATATTTTGGAATTAAGAGCAGTCAAATAAACGTGGTTTGATCATATTTCGTGAATTGTAAAGTTGTTGAATGCAATAGAATGGGTATAAGTTTGCGAAAGATGGGCAAGTTTGAAATCTTTTCAAAAAACAATTACAAATTTCGGAATTGTGAAAGAAAGAGTAAGAAGGATATCTCCGACAGGAAATTTTAAAGGAAATCTCGAAAATTTAGTTAGACTAAATAAAGTAGCAAATTTATAATTCAGGATAAAGCAATATTTGGAGAAATTTACAAAAATTTATTTTCCAATGCAACAAAAATTAAGAAAAAGTCTAACTAATTGGAATAACTCGTTTCGTGTACGAGAGAACAATTTCCATGGTTGTATATAAAAAAAGAGTCCCTACGTTTCAAAAGTAAATAGAATGAAACGTTTTAATTTTGTTTAGTAACAATTTGAAAAATCTACCTTGCACAATATCAAACGATCGAGAATTTAGAACAATAAAACTGGAACATTTCTCTTCAAATAGAAAAGATACCATCGCATCTAAATCCTATGGAACATTTGTGGAATGATTTCAAAAATGAAATTCACAGACACCTCGTAAAACAAGTGAACCTAACTAAGGTTTACTATATTTACAAAAATTAACAGCTATTATACCTAGTTGTTTTAATTAGAATTGTATCAAACTACATACTAGGTCAGTCGTTACATATTTAAATGTATGATAATTCATAGCATCGACTTAATTTCTCTTTTCGATAGCATCGAGTATCTTCGTTTTTTCTGTTTCTACATACAAACTTCCAGTAACAAAACTGTACATTTCTATCGTTGACAAAAGTTTCGAAATATATTTAAATCGTGGACTATACCTTTGCGTTTGTATTATTCTTGGTATTTTTATTCGTTTACGATAAAAATATGATCAATATAAATACAGAGGCAAGTGTGGATGCCGAGCGGAGAGTAAGACGATTCTGCTCGGAGAGGAAGAAAAGATTCGTTTAAAAGGATGAGAAAGTGAAACGGAACAGCAAGGAGAACGTACGAAAGCTTCAGTTCTTGTTTTTCACGCTCGGTGAGCTTCCATGGCTAGAAACAGGTGCAAAGTGTCTCGAAAACAAGGACACGGTTCGTGGACGAATCTACGTGTTCGGGACACTTGATAGCCGGTTTAGCGTGTTTCGCGTGGTGTCATGGTTCGTGTGTGTGGAAATCTGGCCCAAGAAGTGGGGACAAAAGAGGGAAGAGGCCGGGTCGAGATTAAACAATTGACTGGCGTGATAACGAGGGCACTTCCCGCCACTAAACTCATCCTGTCGTGTCGTCTAACCTACGGCTCTCTGGATCCACTTAATCCTCTACTCATCCATCTGCCCTTCAACCCAACGCGCATTGCATCACTATGTGGAATACCTCGGCGTACGAGCACGAACTGTAATCAGCTTCGTTCGAAACATTTTTTCAACGTTCAACGCTCGAGAGTTGGAAATCCCAAAGACGAGCGAAGCGTTGGTCTATGTGGAGAGGATTTCTTATTCGCAGGATTCGCTTCGTTCCAATGCAACGTGGACCGAAATTCGCGAGAAACGATTCAGTTGTACTATCAAGTCGGAAAATACTAAATTCGGTAGCTTGAAACCAGGAACCATACGAATAATTAATCGAGAAATTCCATTTTCGTTACGTTATTTTGCTTTTCTATATTAGATATTTACTTTACCGACAATCTGACTAAAGTGTGACCGAAGATTGTGTTAATTGTATCGAATTGTTCGGAGAGTCATTTCGTTTCCCAAAATGGAGAATATATAATTGAATAAAATGTTTATACACTCTAAAAGAGTTATGTTTCATTCTCACAAAAAAAAAACGAAATGACTTTTCGAACGATCCAATGTATTCGACGAGAAAAATTGTAACGTCAAATTTAATAAAAAAAATCTTGCTTCTCTTACGACGATACAGTTCGATAGGAAGGATCAACGTTCGATCGAATTGAAGCGTCGTTTGAATCTCGGGAGAAAAACCGGGTATCGTTTGAATTGAACGAAAAAGATAATTGCTTTCGGCTGGTTGTCATCAAGATCAATTTTGATCTGTCATTTAACCGACGATTTCCGGACTCGTTTAGCCTCGTTCCAGAAGCACGCGTTTAGAAGCGTGCCACAATCCGACTTTGGAACCGTGTAAACTTTACGGGTTTCACCGGCAAACGTGTACAGAAAATAAACACGTCTCAATGAATCACGTTGTAGAGAAAGAACCGGTAGAATTCAACCACCAAGACCAAACGATTACTAAATGTTTTTAAAGGCCAAGAACCGTCTGACCTTTCCGCCGAGACTCTTGTCACTGTTCCCGCTATCGAGAGACTCGATCGATATTTCCGACCGTACGTCCCGAAAGAGCCTGACCCCTCTGACGTGGCGCATATTGATACGTTGCCGATTGATTTGCACAAAACGAAGTACCAGTAAAATTGCTCCCAGCGTGGAACATTTTATTGGTTCAAATTACAACAAGAGCCACGCAGTGTGTGTCCGGCACGACCCGCGTTCCGTTCAATTTCCAGTCAATTCGACGTCATGTTCCGAGAAAGATCGATGTTCGAAGATTTACGGAGTACCATTGCTGATAAAGCTGTTCTAAACTCGGCGCGTTCCGTTCTATTTATACGTCGCGCACATCACCGCGAAGAATGTAACGATACAGCGGAAGATCGATCGTGATCGCGAGTGACTCAAGATCCTGCGTTATTCTTTCGATTCGAGTTCCCGGTAAGGGAGACCAGTTCGTTTTCCGGTAACTTCCTCGAACGGATTTCACCGTGTCTCGATCGCGCGGTACCACGCGTACGATCGAGGTGGACGCGAAAAAAAAATGGAAAAACGAAAGGCGGAGCCACACCGGCGATTAGAACCAGACCGGATGCAGCCCAGTTAGACGAACGTAAGCTACCGGTCGCATATGCATAAAAGCTACTCGGCATGACGTCTTTGTGTCCCAGTTAGAACAATTTAGAAGCCGAGTCTACGACGAAGTCGAGTTGTTTTAAGAGGGTGATCGTTGCAAATCGCCTGGAGTGTAATTGATCCACCTAGCTACGAGGCAATTTGCCGGGGGACCTCAACCTTCGTCAATTTCGTCATCGATATCACGAACGGGAGACCATCGGTCAGCAAGCCGCTCGGGAGTTTTCGTTCCTCTTAAGGTGACACGGTGACGTAAACTCGTGCGACTCGTTGATTAATTTCAAGTCTCGAACAAGACGATTCGTTCGCTCACCTACACTTGCTCCTGGGGACCTCCGCTCTGTGGATGATGATTCGTCTTCGACGAATCGGGCTCCAACGATTCGGGATGATCGCGTCGTGACGCGGCCGGCTTCGAAATCGTGATCACTTGATCGTCGTCGCCTAGGATGAAACTGGTCTTCTTATGCGGCTCTTTGGGCCTGGTAGTTTCGCCCAGGCTGGACCTCCTTGAAGACGGATGAGGATGGGGCGGTGGTTCGTGATACGTTTCCGTGGATTCTGCGAATTTGGTGTGTCTGGATAGATGAAACACCGTATATAATTAACAGGATCGAGCGATTTTTAAGACCATCGAGCTCTTGTCCCGAATTCTTCTTCGCGTTTCTTTACCTGGGATCTAAATGCTGTCGAGATGCCGATCTTGGCGGAGGATTTATGACGACCGGAGCTTGGTCCATCGTCGTCCTCGAGCTTGATCTTCGGATTATATCCACATTGGACCTGGCCTCGCTCTTCCTCGAGTCCAACGTGCACTTCGATGGCTCTCTGTACATCCTCTTGTCCTCCTTAATGTGCGCTCGATTTTTCCTCAACGTCGCATTGATGTCCTCCAACACGCGATTGTAATCTTCTTGGTTTCTCGTGTCTTCTTGCATCTGGCCGATCGAGTGAGGCTCGCTGTCCAACATCTGCCGAAACACCATACAAGATATCGTCAATTCTTATCGTTACTTTTTTACCAAGTTATAGAAAGAAAATGGAAAGCATTCGGATTATTGATAACTTGCTTCTTTTGATTATCGTATTCCCTGTCTAGGATACATCTTGGATTATTTCAAGTATTGTTTCTCGGTTCGACAAGATATTGTCAACTCTTATCGTTACTTTTGCCAAGTCATAGACAGAAAATGGAAAGCATTCGGATTATTGATAACTTGCTTCTTTTAATTATCGAATTCCCTGTCCAGGATACATCTCTGTCTTGGAATATTTCGAGTACTGTTTCTTGGTTCGACGTAACATCGAAATCTTGGTACGTTACATAAGTCTGAACACTGATAATTACTCTCTAGCTTCTAATTTCAAAGATAAGTCTTATAATAATTCTCGATTACGAGCAATAAAATCTGGGGACTCGTCGAGTGTCGGCAACGACCAAGTTATTATTTCGGTAACGTGAAATAGTAATTTTGATATTTCTTATTGTATACTTACAAAACTATCGGCGACGAATTTTCAAGACTCTTTCGATGCAAAGGAGCACCAAACACGATTCATTTTACGCACAATTGAGACAATCCGGGATATTTATCGTGCACATTTCCATGTAGAAAATCTCATCGATCCATATTATTGATCATACCGTCGTAAAGACACAACGAAAAACATAGAAAGTTCAATTTTCATTAACGAATCGAATTCGACCGCTCGAAGATACGTGTACAACGATAGGTACGATTGCTTCGGTTTCTTAAAAGTGATCACTCGAAAGCGAGAATTATCGTACAATAATTATCTACAATTTTTTAAACGTCTCCCAACCATCGTTGCAACATTTCGTATCTCAAGGGATTAAGGAACGTGTCCCGGTTACTCGTCCTCCATTACTCCGGTATCGTTTCGTTCTAGTAGATCCGAACGAGATCGGAAACATCGTTTCGCCTGTAACGCGAACGAGAGTTCAAAGTAAGCGTACCACCTACTATATAACCGCGAAAGAGATCAAAGTCGTTTCACGAAATAACAAGCGCTCGAAACACGTACCTCGTTCTGCGTGTAAAATATCGGTTGCTTCCCGTCGGTTTGCACGCTCTGCATGCTCTCGCGTCTTAGGGAACCATCCGGGCTAGTGATCATAACTGGAATCGGAGTCAGTGGCGTCATCGGGACGTTCATGTGCAGGCCACCGGTGGACGATGCGAGGCTCGAACCGGATCCGGTGGTCAAAGAACTGCTGGATGCGTCCCGATAATGAGCGAACGCGTTAGTGCTCATACGCTCTGAAATCATCGCGGGAACCTGAATCTCTTGATGAGAATTCGCGAGGAGTCGATACACCAAAAATGACCACTTGGAGAGCTCTCCGGTTAAGCATCGCAGGAATCTCGTTTATCGCTCCCGAGAATGAGTCACATTTTTTCCGCGACCGCTTCGTTAACCCTTCTATCTTTTTTTTCTCTTTTTTTTTTACAATCGCCACGGAATATTAATTATTCCCGATGTTCACGGACGAAGGAATATCGTGAAATATCTAGACGATATAATTTCAACTTACGAAAGCTTTCGGTTAATAATTTTTATCGTACCGTCATCGATCCAAGCGTTGGAATAGAGCAACGATCCACGATCGTTGAAATTTTGATCTCGAAACCGCCTTTGCGTTCACGGATGATCTAACCAAAGTATCTGGATAGTATACTCTCGGCTTATTAAAATTCCGGTTAACGATTTTTACGAACAGCCACCGATCCGAGTGCTCGGATAGAACAACGATCGTCGGTTGTCAATATTCCGGTTTTGAAGCTTCTTTTACGTTCACGGACGATCGAACCAAATGTATTCGAACGATGTGATTTCAGTTTGGTAAAATACCGATTCGATGATCCCGATAGACCGACGTTGAGCCGTGTCCTTTAACGGAACAACGAGCGCCAATTGCTGACATCTCGAACTTGGAAAAAATTCAAATTCGTCGTCGCGTTTTGAAAATCGATAACTGTAACGGATTACGAGCATCCCGATAGATTCGAGGTACAAAAGATTCGTGACTCGTGCCACGAGCGGTATCGCCACAGATTCAATAAACTTGATTCATGTTAATCGAGGTCAATTACATTTCTCCGACCGCGCGATCCTCGATAAAATAGAGTTCACATTTTACGATCGCGGTCGGTTCTTCAAAGGGGTTCGAGATTTCCTGCCAACCGATTAACCAATTACTGTGCCGTAACTCGGTACCCTGTGGTCATTTGGCCGAAAGAATTGTACCCGTACCACCCTTGGCGCGTTGTATCGTTCTGATTTTATCGAGATCAGCCGCTGAACACAACGGCGTGTCGACTTCGTAGGTGTTGTTGAAAAGTGTGTAATTCACTTCGTATTCACCGGTTTCCTTCTTGAACGTGATTATATGCTCGAACCTGTGGCCCCATAAAATCTCAGCCGGCAGATAGGAGCTTCTGGCCTGTGTGGTCATCCCGGTCGACTCGATGACACCTGAAAGTACGGTTGAATCGTTTCAGCGGGGGATCTACGCTCGTGAAATCTCTACTCGTGATTGGTCGTACATTCTTTCTTTTTTTGCTTTTTTACCTTCCAGTATCACCACGATTTCGAATCGTTCGCGCAGCATATCGCTGGCGGATATGTGATAAAGCGGTGACTGTTCGTCGATCTTGTGAACGATCGTTGTTGGCCAAATAAAGAATATCTTGTCCTCCTCACCGTCACCGCCCACCTTCAGCTCCGTTTGGAAAAACGGAAGGAGTTCTCCTTCTCTGGTCACCTGAAATTCGCACAACCCTTTACATTATTTCGTTTGTTCGCTCGTTGGTCGCTGTGGACGAAAACTGTGAACACTCCATACTTATGGTACAGTAAACTATAAAGGTTGATTTGTACTATACTATGGGATGGTATTTGTACCATTTCGTGCGGATAAAGATAGTTACTTTTAATATTTATACTGTTGGTTCACGTTCGATATAAAATATGGCTATCGTTTGATAATTTTTTCTGATCTATTATTAAAGTTTTGGGTTACTCGAAAAGTCGTATATAATTTAATAAAATGTTTGTACACTTTAAGAAAATCGTGCTTCATTTTCACCAAAGAAAACTAAATTACTTTACGAACCACCCAATTTATTATTCGCCTAGTTGCAAAGCGGTACTATTAGACGAAGTTAATAAGAAAACGTTATCACGGTGTTGGTAAAATGTTAACGCAAAGACAAATTCCTGGAGAGCACTGGACGATGAAAAGAGAGTGTTTTTTTCAAATATTTTAGGACGTTTTGCTTTTCTTCGAAGCTGATTTCTTTTTATCCTTACCGCTGTAAATGTTACATACATCGTTGCGTAAATATTAGAATATTTAACAAACTTTTCTACGCTAGTTACGAACATATTTGTGTAAGCTCCGATTGCAAGTTGAATCCTTGTCCGAGAATTATCCAAATTATCCAGGCGTGTCTGTTTATACACATTCTGACAGCTTTGGGCACGTATCTTATCAGAGAAAACATTTTGATCGAGGACGAGGATTGGTCAATGTTTAAACCGCAAACTGTCCGAACGGATGCGAAGCCATACGCATATTAACTGTCTAAAATAATGTTTGTCCGAACGGATAGTACAGTAATTCTCGGTTTCAAGTTACAATCTTTTCACCGGATTCGAGCGACAGAATTATCTCGAAAACTGTTTACATTTACTCGGTAAACTTACACCAATGAAAATTAAAATTTGTACATTTCTTGTTATATCTTCGTAAGAGTATTATCGACGAATCGGTGATGTTTTCTTAATAATGTATTAAGTGCGAACACGACCTCGTTCGGACTATTTTTAACGGTACGTATTATAATTGAAAAGTGATACAAGATAAAAATTAATTACGACTTCTCTTACAGAACCAAGTGTGAAAAGTTAATAGTCACGGATGATAATATCGTATCGATTCTTTTTATAAAACAAGTAGTCGAAAATTGTTTTGGAAACGATCCGTATTAGAATTTATTTACGCTAGGAATTAACCCTTTGCACTCGAGGAAAGTGCAATTCCCTTCTTTGCTAGAAAGCCTTTGCTTGCCCTTCTTTCTCGAGAAAATCCTTTAAGTCGTAAAATTAATTTGGAAATTAACATTTTTATATATTCGTATACATGCGTTTGCACTCCACAAGAACGTAATATTTCAATTCCAATTTGAATTCCAAACCACCAAGTTTTCCCGGATCGAAAATAGTACACTGAATTAGGTGGTGACCGATGATCTCTTCTCGAGTTCAAAGAATTAATAAAAAAAAAAAAACCACAACTCATTGATAATACTCTCGCACAGATAGAAGGAACGGTATACAAAATTTGATTTCGCATTAGTAATCGACATAGACGCGAAACGCGATGCGAGACTCGCGATTGTTGCTCTGTCTCGTTTAATCTCGATGCATCTACCTACCTCGTTCTCAAACGAACCATCAGTCCTGATTTGTCACTTGAAAGCGGGAATTACCTCATATCGGTCTTATTTCGCACGAGTTCTCGCTTTCGTACAATACTATATATAATATAGTACATAATATATATAATAATATATATATATATATTCGTACACGCAATTTCTGTGATGCGAATTCTCCCGAATTTTCCAAAATTTCGACTTCAATGAAAGCTCAGATCACACATACATACGCGATCAGCCGTCAGACCAGCCGAGATAAAAGGGGTCCCTTGTTGGAATCGGTGAAAAAATCATTTGGATCGTCGAAGCTTCCACTTTGTGGAGAGCAAGACCCACCTTCCGTTTGATCATCTGAGCCCTGACGTGAGCCTCGATGATGTGACTCTTTCTCATGTCACCGACGCGGAACATCAGACACGGTTGGCCGTCCCTTTGACAGATCACAGCGTTCCTCGAGAACAGCAGCGTCTGCGTTCTCTTCTTTGGCCGGGAGAGTTTCGCGAACACTATACCGACCATGAACGCCTGCAGAATCACCCCTGTCATTGATTGGATGCATATGACGAACACTGCCTCTGGACACTCGTCCGTCGGATGTTTCGATCCGTACCTACAAAATTTACTCTCATTGACGACGGAGTGGACACCCGATCAACTCTACGGACTAGGTATCTGTTAATGCTGGAACCGTCGCGGTTCAGTGATTTAGCATTGCTCGCGTGGGATCAAAGAATCCGCTATTGGAAAAGCGATAGGTGTGTAAAATTGTTCATGCTTGCTCTACGAATGGTTAATCCGCAACTGATATAGCGAAAATTTAGTGGCCAAGCGGGGGGGATCTCGTTATTATCGAGATCGAGCAATCGATACCTGGATCGTTCCAGAATGCGTAGAGTATCCAGACAACAAAACGAAACGATTGTTCGATTTCGATAAGAAGCGATCATCGACCGGTGTCGTGTAAGCTTAAACCGCGTGTAGAAATTGGAAGATTTACACGTACCTTTTTCGTTATTTCGATTAATAGGACTCTTCTCCTAACAAGTAATTAGGTGGGACGATAATTAGAATATTTGATAAATATTACGAAAGAAGCGATCAATGGAGAACTTTAGACCGAGAAGAGTACTATTAACTCGGTTGTTGCGCTCCAATCTTGTAACGTAACAAAATACACAACGATCGGTACCCTACTCGGGTTCCAAGTAAGATCTGTTCGATCGTTCGTTGTTCCTTACTCGTATTGTTCGCTAGAATCTTAAACAATTACCGACAATCGCAGCGAGTCCATCTCTATCGTACGAAGAGTTAAGTTCAACTAATTAATCGAGGTGAAACTTCTCCCGAAAGCGGCAGTGATTAATAGCGTCTGAAATTCGTTCGAATCATTGATCCGACATTAATTGTCGTTTGTGATAAAAGTAACTAGTCACCCGATAGTGTGCTGCGTCTCGATCGAGAAGAGGAACGAGCTGGTGAATCCGCGTATGTCCACGATGCACGGTGTGAACGTCAAATTCGGATTGTTGTAGTTCTCCGGATTGAGATCCCCGTGGCTGTACGCTATCAGCCACCATATCAAGGCAAAGCCCAGCCATGAGAGCAGGAAGTTCATGGAGAACACCAGAAGTGTCCAGCGCCATTGAGCGTCCACCAGCGTCGTGAAAATGTCCTGAAAGAAGTTTCATAAAAAGAAATCTTCGAATCTGACTGTTCGTTCGCGGAGTACGCGTCTCGTCGAGCGATTCCCAAGTTTGCGTAGGTTACGTCGTAAATTGCTCGAACTCGTCCCGAAAGCGAACGGTCGAATAATTGCGGGTACAATCGAAGCCCGGAAATAGCGGCGCGTGTAACAGTTAAATTTTACATAAGAGAAAGAAGGTAATTTTAGTTACTCGTAGCTAAGTGGACGCGCGGAAACGTTTTTAGAAAATCGAGATAGCGACGGTTACGAGAAAATTTCGCACGGTATAGCGTGAAACGATTTGGCAAGTGGTTCCGGTGCTTATAAAAACAGATAAGTTTCTTCTTCGTGTACCTGTACGAAGGAAATTGTCCCAACGATTACGAGCCGAGAGGTAAACGCGCAAAACGCGCGAAATATCGAGGCGTAGTGCCGACTGTTGGAAGCGGAGACTTTTGAGATCGCCTTGAACGATGTATACGTTTCGGAGAGGCGTACCGGCACGGCCGTACGCTTTTAGAAATACTTTAAAATTACCTGAAGGTAACGACGTCGTCGCTTGGCGACATTTCCTTGTACGACATTGCAATCACCGTGCTTGAAAACCACCCTCTTGCGTATCCTTCTAGAGCTGAACCTGGTTTGTCGATACCTGGAACCAACGGAGTCCGTTAACAACTCGGGGTTAACTCGACGGAAAGGTTGCGGTGTGCGAAAGAATTTCATTGAAATATTTCGAACCCCGCGCACGATGTTCAACAAGTAGAGAGAAAAGTGTAACCCAGGTTCTAAGGTGGCCGCTCATGGTCACTGAGGGATGGAATTTCATTGTACCGTCTGGAGCTACCCTACGGCTCTATCTGTCGTCTCTTGACATAAAATTACAGGCATACGCTCTCTGTTTGACAAAATACAAAGACGCGTACCGATAATTCGATCCTCGATTATCGTACGTCTGATCCATGAATTTTGCCGAAGAGATTTCTCGGAATTTCCGCACAATGGTTCGTTGTAGGAACAGTTAGTAAGCTTGCAGGTTCGGCTACTATTTGCTTAATTTACGTACCGTACAATTCGTGGATGTGGAATAATAAAGAAATAATTTTCTGTTATAATGTTCGACGAATTGAATGAAATGCACGTAATAGAGGGTAAAGTGTTTTACACGAAAGTGCGTTGGATGAATGCGAACAGCGCCTGTTGCTGCACAAGCGGAAAATTTCGAGTTCGAATTCAGATATTTTTTCAACTTCTTTTTTAAATAACTAAACTTCGTACGATCTTATTCGAAGAGTATCAAATCTCTGTTCGAAGATCTACAAAGAAAACTAATAATTTGAAAGATACGTTCAAGTTTCGATGTATTTTGTAATACACGTTGAGCAAGATCATTTGAAATTATTTAAAATAAAAGTTGAGAAAAGTGTCTAAGGTTACGGGCATCAAACATTCAGACTTTCCGCTAATAAATCAAACGCTGTCTAAAAAATGTGATGCTGTTTTGAAATGTTTATTGCAAGAAGTATAATGTCTAAGCACTTGTAGACTAATGAATCTGCAACGAATAAATTCATTGTAGAAACACATCAATCTTAATGGCCTGTATTCAGGCATTTCCAATACAGTATAATTAACGATTATCAAAAAATTTATTTTAAAGTAGTATTGTACTCAAGCACATATACGGTTATTATCTGTGTACGGTATTACTAGATTTAAATTTGCCATATAAATACAACTTGTATAAAAAGCAAATAGAATGTAATAGTTTATAGTAGTAGTCGTAATATTTTATTGAAATATGAACTGAAGTATTCTTTGACATCTGTAACTTAATTATTGCACTTAAGAGAACCTTTGAATTTATCTTGTGTTATTACTATACAAGAACTACTTAATCCTAGGTGTTTTCTCAACTGTATATACAATTTTAAAAGATAGTTTGTATCATGATCTATGAGTGCTAAAGAATAATATCTTTCCTAGATAAAATATCTGTTGTTATTTACTCGGTTACATTATCGAATGTACCCGGGAGAATAATAGCTTAAAAGTTGTCCTAACTGTCAACTGCACAAACGATATTTCACTTTTAGTAGTCCCTTTTATTTTTTTAAATTTGGAAGTTCGATTTCAGAATTTTCGCACGATCAGATCATCTGCTGTGATTTTTAAATATGTCGTGTCCATAGAGGAGGTCTAGAATCGTTTGTTTCTTTTATATGGTAATATGTAAGTTTGAGTTGCTTTGTATGTATCCTCTTGCATTTGGAAATGGGATTGGCTCGAACAAAATGATGTCATTTCCTGATACTGAGCTGTTCTGGCTATTGGACAAGGCTTCTAAGAAAGTGTTGTTTGACTAAGTGTAACATGTGTACGTCTATTCTACCGATTGGACTTTTGTTATAAATGGATCCATTACTAATACGTTTCTTTGTTGCTGATGATTGTATTGAGAAAAGGTTGAGATAAGCTCTTAACATCTCACGTTCGAAGGTTTTCATTTTTCTAACAATACGTACGCAATTATTTATCCGAATCAAGGGCTGTTCGCACTAATCTAACACACTTCTTTGTAAAATAACTATGTTTGAAAACTTTTGAATTACAAACATTGTAACCGATTATAAAAAGATCCCCATTGAAACGAAGTATTCTACAGAATGTTATCATTTGATCTCTGGATTCGTCTCTCGAAATATTATCAAAATCTCTGGCGATACAGCTGTAGGGTGCCATTGTTAGTGCATCGACAACTTTTTATATACCGCTACAAAGTACAACCTATTTAATTTATATCGATATAGCACGACATAGTTTATTAGTAATTCTTTCTCGGACATTTGGCTTCATACATTACATTTTACACTATATTTACATCTTCCAATTCATGCATAATCATACATTCGTCTTATACGATCTTTTTTCCTATGCAATAGCTTTTCCTACTTTTCTTATATATCCATTTTTAGTTTGATTTCACTTTGCGCTTGTTCCTTTTCTCCTTCATTTTCTCAATCATTCTTTCCTTATTTTTCCTACAATCTATTATTTCGTCTAACTTTATATTAGTATTTCTGGTCCTGTTACGCTCTCCTATTAAATGTTTTAGCTATTATCTATAATCACATATTGCACACTTTCTGTCCAACCAGTATTTCTTTCATTCCACGAAATCCTTTGCTCTAGCTCCTAATTCTTGTTCGTCATCTTTCTAAGTCGAAAATCAGGTCTGCCAATTGTCCTGAGTTGGGGGTCGGTGGTGAATTCTATTTCGAGCTAAGACCAAACCACGTGTGAACCATCGAACGATGAAAGTGAATGGGACGTACCGAGAGCGAGCGAGATAAAGCGATAACTCAACGAGTGGCCAAAACTTTAAACCGATATAACGTATCTATCGGTGTATCAACCGCTAATGCGAGATAACAATTGTTATATTTTATATTTTTCATCTGTATCTTTATAAAAATATCGTCAACAAATCGACGAAACTTTTCCCACGAAAGTAAGTCTACAGACAACTTTGCACAAAAATACATATATAAAAAATTGACAAGTGTCTCGCTTTACGTACAATTAAAAATAATTCGAAGAGGGTCGTGTTTGGGCTCGTTTTGATCCGGAACGTCCCACCGATCCATCGATAACGTTGTTTCGAAGATACGATGAAAAATGTAAGAATTTTATGTTTCGTCGAAGCAAGCGTGGACAATGGTCCCTAGCGGGCAAGTACGAATGCCGCCGCCTGTGAGCATTTGACGTCACACTGAGAAATGACGCGTCGGGATCAACTGCAGTAGTGAGTTGCAGTATCCTACGTTTAATACTTTGACTAGCGCGGCACGTAGGTGTGATCCCCACCCGTAATTTCTTGCCGTGACGTCAAATGCTCACGGGCGGCGGCATTTATGCCAACTGCCCGAGTCAACGGTTCCCGCGCGCTGAAGAAACATAAACAGTCGGGGGACGACACCGCGCCTCGAATCCGAGGTAAAAATTACGTCTTGAAAGCGGATACCACTATATTCCGTTAACTTTTTCCACTATTTAAAACCGTTGACCTTTCTAACATTTGACACTGGAATATCTCGCTAACCGAACATCGTTACGTTGCATCGCTGTATTTTTAAGTCAGTTTTACGTAAGACTACATTATCGCATTTTTCGCGTAAATTTTACAAACCTCGTTAACCGAAACTCTGATATTTCTTCGCAAATATTGCCCTTCCTCTTTGCAACATCTTTACCTCATTTAAATTGCTCTCTTACGAGCACCGTTTCACTAAAGTCTTGTTCCCTCGTCTAATGTCTTGTTCGCGTTTCGTGCCATCTTACCGCTCGTTTAAATTTCATGCTCATCTTATGTATTTCGTTTGTTTTCTTTCCATCTCCATAATTTTCCCCGATATAAACGTAACTCCCAATCTTAAACCAATATACAGTTTACGTGGATATATACTATTAGATGAAAAATTATGCTTTCGAACGGCGATCCATGCTTCTACTTCTTTTTCTTTTTCATTCCAGTTTACGTTCCTATGGCAAGATTTAAACCCTAAGAGGACTTCTCGAATCTTGACGCAACACACGTCTAAATCATTTCTAGTTTATTTCCATTTCTCGATCATCGTTAACATTTACTTCATTAAAATCCTACCTCGACTACCTTAACCATATGCAAATTGTCCCGTTACGTTAAGAATTACAAAATTAAGCAATGTACCACAATTTTGTACAAACACTATTATATTTTGTACAATTCCAAATCAATTTGTACAATTCAAGCTTGGTACAATTTAAAGTTTCCAAAGTCTATAAAAATCGTCTTGGGGTTAAATATGGTGTACTATTTTACGATTCCAAACTGGTAAAATTCCTATAAAAATGTCCAGTGTGTAGAAAAACTAAACGGATCGGCTCGATTACGGGTGATCTCTGTTCGTTTCTTTCGAAGATTTTCGGTCGATCGTTAAACGAGAGTTCGAAAGAGTTGTGTTCAGTCACCTGGTCGGAATTCCGTATCTGCTTGTAGTTTGCGGTACAAATCATTCTACGGTGTAGCGTTCCGTGCCGGGCGAAAATCGAGACACGAGCTCTTCTCCCACGGGTTCTCTAAAGGCCGTTTAAAAACGGTCGTATCGTCTGCTCCGAAATATACGGAGCTTAATGCCAGAGGACATAATTTACGGTCGAACGGCTTTCGTTCGAGCCAGGATCGGACCGATCGAGGGCAACTTGCCAGAAAATCGACAGACAAACGAGTCTCAATGATCTTCCGCATCTATGTGATTCACAATCCGTTCGTCTAATCGTAAATTCTGACACGTGCAAATACGTGCAATTACGGCCGAAGTGAAACGTTCTCGAACGGTGTCGTTTCTTTCTGTAAATGTTCATTCGCGGCCGGCTGATCGCGCGACGAAAAACAGAAGCTCGATAGAAGCATCGCGCGTGTCTCGTTTTACTTGTTGTATTTCGGGAGACAGACGTATCGTCCATTCGTCCAGTTATTTGGAAAACCGAAATTTTCAACCGTTTCGCTACGGTTTTTTACGCGCATCGTTTGTTTCTTCAACAAGAAGGCCCGCTTGATCGCAAAATGCAACACGTTGGTACAATCGACGCGAGAGATTGCACCCGTAGTCACGTGCGATCTAACGGCTAACATATTCTGCGAATTCCATCGAGTTTTGTGATTTACGTGCCAAATTTTCTCTCGATCGAAAAACATACCGAACAGGCCGGAATATCGTATTACCAGGCTCGATAATCCCTCACGAAACGCCATAAATTGTACGCAGCGGGTCGCCTCGAAGCACGATCCAATTCGATTCTCTGTAAAATGGTTCTCGCTATAGGCTTTTTCGCCAATGTAGAAATAAGTATAGAGAAACTCGAACCATCCAAATATTTGCTCGATCTCGTTTTATCTAGGTCACTGACGTTACCCACGATATAGAAATGTTTAGGAAAGCTCTTGGTGGTCGTAATCGATTCATAATAGTCCGTGAAAAACCCCTCGTAATCCTGTTTTGCGTTCAATTTATGCGAATCTTTGCGAAAATCATCTAGCAAGGGAGCCCGCGAATCATGGCCGGTTCCCTGTATTTCGGTTACTCGAAGAATAATAGCTTCAGTTTCCGCTCTGGGATTCAATTTTTCTTACGTTTCGTTACAAATCTTCGTATTCTTACATTGTGTGCATACACGAGAGCGTTGCCAATGGATCGGTGATATTTTCTCGACGAAAATAAATTCAGACACAACTCAATTTAAATTATTTTCGATTGCACCGAAAAGCTTCTCGTTCTGTGCGCGATTGGGATGTTCGAAAATTGTTCAGAGAAATGGGTACGAATATCGAAAACTCTTCTTGAACTCACTTACGATGATTTTCTCCTGTTCGTCTAAAAATAAATACTAAACCGTTCAAACCCAACTGTTTCGACGAACAGAGCTGTTAGATATTTCTCGTGGCTTAATGGAGTCGTGAAAAATTCGCCGAAACGGTGAGGTCGCTCCGTGTCGAGAAAGTTTGAGAGCCCCTGGTTTGCAGAAATCACTTCTGAGAATCTTCCAACAACGTATCATTAAAAATAATTCGGATGAGGATAAATTTTCATCGGGAAAATTTCAAACGACCACCGATAGCGTTCTCGCGAAGGTACAACGACGAAGACCAAAAATTTCTATTTTCATCGGTAAATGAAATTTGTAATCCGTCGTTTGGGTCTTGGTGACAGTTATCCGTGTTTGTGTTAACGAACCAGAATCAATTCTAATTAACGAAACTAGCTGGTTGACCCCCCTAAAAATAACGAAAAGTCCGATGCTAAAAATACGTCGATTTCAATTTCGTCGTGGCGAAAAATCTTTCTTGCAACGCCACGGACTCACAAATCTCGTCGAAATTCCCTACATTGTACGCGAGACAGCGATTGCAACGCGCACGATGAAATTTCAAGTAAGAAAATATAATTGTTCGTCCGGAAGTATGTATTTGTCGCGAAGAAAATGGAACTGTTCGCGTAGATAATGTATAGCTTCAATCGAGAAGATTAAGTCGGTTCTAAATCGTTTATCGAAGAAGTATATCCGAACCAGCCAAATTAATAGACTTACATTAGACACGGGAGATAAATGTTTCTATACAATTGCAATTTAGAAGTGAAGAACGAAGCAATTTGGCAAGGAATTGCACTTATGAAGTATAGACAAAGGTTTCGACCGCTTGTGCATAGTGGATATCTATTCGCCAGTAATACCTCCTTGCCTCGACTCGCGAGATTGGCTCGGGTTAACGTTGCCCGCTCCAGGAAAAAAAATTAACGCCACCGGAGATTGAAGTTACGAGATTTTATAATTAGAATGACGATTCGATAACGTTATTAATACTACAAGGAGAACCTACAGACATTAATGGGCTCAAGATGGCTCGAATCTCTGCGAATATACGACGAAAGTCTCGTTTCGAGTATTGCTCAAAATTGAACGAAAACAATTTTTTCTAACAAGATCACCGATGCACTCACGTTACTAAATTCCGTTCAATAATCGACAATCAGGTTTCAACCTTACGCAGAAAATAATCTCAACATAGATCTACATTTCTGTAAAGGTTTCGAGTATCTAAATAAATTATCCAGTCGATTAGCTTTCAGATTTATAAGACTTTGAAGACTGTTCAATTTTAAAACGAATCGTCGAGTTTACAGATTTACGATCCTCGTGTAATTTCGTCCGAGTTCTTTTTAACAATTTCTCGCGGTTCTTTCGAGTTGTCGAAAATCGTCTCTCAAGTGTACAAGACTGTTGTACAATTCTCAAGCGCGTTGTCGCGTTCAGGAGATGTACGATTTCCTTTCAATTATCCTTTAAATCGTTGTTTTCGAGCGGTTCCCTCGTTTCGAGAAACATTTCAACGAGTATCGCGACATTGGACACCACCGCGGACTCGATGAAAGTTTTTCACCGCGGCGAACGATATTTCGCGGGACTCGGTGTTTCGGTCGCTCGATTCAATTGCCATTGAAATTCAAGAGAGAGAGAGAGAGAGAGAGAGAGAGAGAGAGAGAGAGAGAGAGAGAGAGAGAGAGAGAGAGAGAGAGAGAGAGAGATACTGGAACGGTCGCAGAGCTTCCGGGTGACGATGGAAATTCCAGCCGGCGGCTACCAGACGACACACGTATTCCCGTCTGATCGAGACCCGCCGAAAATAAACCCCGGCCATGAGGGACGCCGAAAATTCGTAAAGCTAGACGATCCAGTTTAGAGGGAACGGCTGTTTACAGACGGTGTTGCGCAGCCACGGATTATTACAATCCTCGTATCGGAGGCGCTAAAGTTGTTGGCAAAGTCCAAGGATGGGAGGCGTCTCTTTGAACTTGTCTTTCCTCGCCCGTGATCGACTTTGTCCCGGGGACGATCCAAGCGTCTGCACGACGTCAACGAGCAGCTCGAGCGCGCACGGTGCGCCTACGGACGTAAACCGAGATCGTATATTTGGCCTCCGAGAGACGAGGACGACGAAAGGTTCGCTTCGTTGTCCTCGGAGCTTCCCTCGATAAAGACGCGAACTTGTTTCGCCGGTGCTCGACGAATCACACGCCGTGAATTTTTCTTTCTCTTTCTCCCCCGTTTCCTCCCCCTAGTTTTCCCAAGATCCTCGAACGAAAATATCTCGATCGGTGGCTTCATGGAGTTATCGAACTCCGTGTTTATTTTCCGCGTCTACGCGGTTTTAATTCACCGGGAGATCCCCGTACGAACGCACCCGATAGAACTCCAGCGGAAACCGGCTTCGAGCTTATCGTTGGGATTTCGTGTTTTCGAACGAGTGGGAATCGCACGGGTCTCGCTGGAGACGAAACGTGACCCGATACGTTGTAAATACCCGTTACGATTCAACCAGACGTCGTTATTAGTTTTCTCGAACGGACCTAGACCGCGGTTCGGTTTTGGCTTGGTTCGTTCGCCTGGCAAACGACGTTCTAAATTCGTGTGGTTTCGCATCGTTCAACCCTGACATATTGACCCGCGATGAAAATAGATCAAGACTTCTACACCTGTTCGTGTCACCGTTACCAACGGAGCTGGAAAACAACTGTTGTATCGAGGAGAGGAGGAAGGAACGTCTTCACTCTCGCGCGCGAAACGTGTTCGTTTTAACGCGGTGGCTGCTCAGAAACGCTCGGAACTACGCTCGGCTTTGACGTACACTGTTCGCAGAGTCGATTCGTTCGTTGCTCGTCGAATATAATCGCGTTCTATTCCAGCTACATTTGTTTTCTTTCTCATTTGATCGGAGAATCTCTATAGTATCGATCTCGAACTCTCCGGTGCTATAATAACAGGAACTCGAGTAATAATAGAAAATACTAAAATATCGGAACAGGGAGCAAAATAAATTCTACTTTCGAGTTATTTATAACCGTAGAGATCGTCCATGGTACACCTGTCGGTGCTCGAAACGGTTACATCGCAATCGCGATTCAATTACGCACGATACTCCCCGACGAGCGATTAAATTTTTCTATCTTCCCGTTATGCTCGCGCGGGAGAGCATCGCCGACGAATCGACCAGGTTTTCCCGGTGGAAATCGGCCCAAATACCACCTCATTACGACTATTTTTAATTGCACGTAATACGAATCGCTTCTGAATTCTGCGAATACGTGCGCCAAACAAGTATAATTAAAAATAGTCCTAATGAGATTTTACGCGCGCTCGTTTTCATCGCGAAAGTGTCGACGATGCATTTGTTAAACTCTCGCGAAATTCTAATGAAAAATATACAAATTGAAATTATCGTTTACCGATATCTTATCTTTCGAACCGATAAGAATCGTTGACTATCTACCGGTAGGTTAAGAGCCAATCGTTGTCGAATAAAACGTGCAAAAGTGGTCGATTTTTCGAGCGTGAATGGTATTGCACCTTGAATTGTGTTTGTCGTCGATTAGAAACGGCGAACATCTTTCGAGGAGATATCGTGATCGAGCGACAAGATGAAAAGTACGGTAACGTTGGTGAATATTTCTTTGATACGAGAACGAGATTTTATCGAACGTTCATCTATTACCTAATCGTGTGTTCGAGTAAGTTACTAAATTTTATCAAACAATTCCAATTCGCGTAAGCGTTGCAACGTGCCACCTGCAGTGGCTCGAAAAACTATCCGATCGATCGACGAAAAACGTATGCAATTGGAAATTCGTCCAAAGTAAAGAAACAAGAAAGCTGTACGTATTTTATTGGCATCGTTATCGTTAAGCTTGCGGGTTTCTTTTTATCGTTACAAGAAGAAACTCGTTTCGAGTTTGTGTACTGGTTCAAAGTTGAACATTTTTATTATACCGTTTACATTTCCTCGATCATGACTCGACGTGTCTTTCTAAAAATAAAATACGGTAATACAGATTATAAAACTTCTTTGTCTTTTTATATCCGATGATTCGTTGATCTTTTTAATTCTTTTCGTGGCACTAAATATAATGTAATAATGCGATCGATTGTATTTGTGATTCGATACGCGTATATAGATTCGGACATCGGATTCGAACATTCGACGAAATCGATGTATCGGTCCATCGAGGAAAAACGTTGAAACATTGTCTGATTTTTCGTCCGTTCGTTTCGTTGTTTCTTTAATCTTTCGCGATTTTCGTACACCGTTCAGAGTGAAATCACCACGACATACGCTTTCCGCGCAATTAACGAATACAAGTTGCAGTGCCCACGTAGATAATATTTTACGTCTCTGTCTGATAAAAGCAATGATGTCATACTCTCGTCCCCGCGCGTTAATGTTTCATATATAATTGATTAGTCGAACCACCGGTTAGGAAACACACTTTGCACAAGATTTCGAAAGCCCGGCCCACGCGACCGAGCAAAACGGAGCGATTCAGAGCAGACGAGAAAGTGGCTGTGATTATGATAACTAGCCGCAATAAAGTCAATGACATAAACCGTTCGGAGAGATTGTTGTTTAAAGAATGCTACGTCGAGATAAAACGGGCGTTAACTCGATAGTTGGAAGTCGTCCTTGAGCGAGACTCTTCCATCTTGATTTCGAAAGGTTGCACCGGACGAACAACGGTAACCGTGGTCGATTGTTTCCGCGAACGTCATTGGCGAACGATCGATCATCGAAAGGGGATTGCGCTCGACTGTGTTTCGCGTTCGTTTGCGAAATTTTCAAGAGTCTCGATCGAGAGAACGGATTCGATTGAAACGCCGCTGCCAGTCGGCCGTTCAAACGAATACGTTTCCTAACAACGAATACTTATGGTCTTTACGCAACGAATCACGAGAAATAAACGGCATACTTCTGCAATTCTTCTCTCCACGCCGTTTCTCCGGATGTTGTCGCTTTCACGACCAACATCGATACTTGAGAAAGCGCCCTTCTTAAACCGGAGAGCGCCATTCCTTCCCCCAAGTGGACTTTTCCTGACCCTGAAGAGCTCGGCGACAGTGTTTTTGACGTCGATCCATCCATTTTACTCACTTCACTTCGATCTCCATGAGCCGTGGATCCGGTCCCAGGCCGGGTTAGTTCGTTCGCTACGAACACCGACGATTTCTCGCACAATTCCTACACATGACTGGTCACACGTAGCATCGATCGCGGCGTACGATCGATCGGTCCTTGGTCTCGTCTCTCGCCGGGAAACGAGAATTATTATTTACAAAAATAAATGCCTCGCGACTCTCCGATCACACGTGGTACCGAGCCGCGACCCGTGCGCGTTCGATTCCTACCGGCTACGTTTAAATAATATGAAAAAGAAACGCGTTCGAATAATGGTTCGATGTTAGCAGCTCTTAGAACTCGATGTATTTCGGTTCGACTTGCACCGGAATTTCGGCGTCTAAGTTTAAGCTTTCACGCCCGAGGCCGCTACTCTAGCGGTCGCTCTTAAGGCACAACGAATAAAGAACTCATCGTCAGAGCCAAATATCGCAGCCTGTCCAGAGCCACTGGAAAATCCAGATCAACCTTTTGCACCACATCCGTTTATCGACGATCTCGCCGCGTCTTCTTCGTCCGACGATCGCGGCGGACCACTAACGCGAATCACCCTTACCACCTCGTGCCACACAACCGTACACGAGAGAACACGATTAACCAGCCGCGCGTTCTCAGACTCCTCCGCGATCACCACCGCGACACTCGTGCACCACGTTTACCCTCTTTCGGGAACGAAATTCGCGCAACACTCGTCGTATAGTACTCGGGACTACCAGTACGTTCCTCGCCACTGTTCTCACGAGCACCTTCGATTTTCGAACGCGGAGGCGCGATCGGTAACCGTCGGTCGCTAAATTGACGACGATCGAACGAAACGAACCGCGAAACAAATCCCACCGAAGGGATAGGAAAATTACGATTTTTCGAGCAACTTCGTCCGGCCAGCCGCTGATGTACGCACTTTGCCGACTATTTATAAAAACGTCGCGTCACCGGGTGAAATCATTGAAAAAAGATCCAAGGCAGCGCGAAAAAAGAAAAGGGGCGCTGACGGTCGCGGGGCCCGAGGGCGTGTTTAATTAACGGGTTCGTTGGCGAACAGAGGCTCGGCCGACACTGAAGCGATCCAATTTCGACCCTTGGCCAGCGATTTTCCTTTTGTATTCGCACGCCAGGTTGGCACGGCTCGCGATTGGCCAGATTCGTTTAATTCGCTAGAGATGGAGCCTCGATGACAAACGACGCCGGTACAAACGGATCATTGGACCTGTTCGATGCACCGGAAGGACACTTTCTCGTGGAATCGATACGGTTCTCGACGCTATCGAACTAACGAATTCACGTCGTCCGATTTCTAGAGGGAAAGACACCTTTTCGTGGACCAAGGATCTGCTCGCGTTGCTTTCGATCCTCTTGCTCGATGATTCAGGGCCGGTGGATGTGACTTCGATACCCTTGATTGCAAATTTTCGAGCGAACCTTGCAATTATTGTACGAGTAAACTTTAGGAGAGAATTGCAGCAATTTGATGCGAAAGTATACGAAATATAGATAAAAGGCAAACAAGGAAGGAAATGTAGATAAAAATATAGATAAAAGGCTAACAAGGTAGATGTGACTTCGATACTTTTGCTTGCAAATTTTCGAGCGAACCTTACAATTATTATACGAGTAAACTTTAGGAGAGAATTGCAGCAATTTGATACGAAAGCGTACCAAATATAGATAAAAGGCTAACGAGGAAGAAAATATAGATAAAAGGCTAACAAGGTAGATATGACTTTGATATCCTTGCTTGCAAATTTTCGAGCGAACCTTACAATTATTGTACAAGTAAACGTTAGGAGAGAAATATATTTGATTGTTCGGAAAGTCATTTCGTGTTCCATTTTCACCAAAAAAAAATGAAATGACTTTCCGAACAACCTAATAGATAAAAGGCTAAGAAAATCTCTGGCACTTTGCAACCGAATAATAAAGTACGTACAACTGCTCTATGGTAACCTCTCATCCACGTACTGTGAAACACGTATCAGAAGAACTTACCACATATTCATCGGTTAGATTGTAAAGTTGTTAATTATTGTATTTTTGAAATTACTTTTAAACAGTCTCGATCGCCTCGAAAACGTTTAGAATTCTGTCAAATCGTATTTCTTACGAATTATATTAGAAAACAAGATCGAAAGGTAATATCGTCGATAAAATCCTGTTTTTATACTTCTTGGCAATACTTTGCATTTCTGTTTGCTTTCACACCAAGATCTTTAACCTTCTATAAGCTTGCACGACTTTAAAGTCGAATTTCCATTTGTCTACATTGTTCAAAAGACTGATTTCATCATTTGATTAATGCGTACCATTGTTGCCGTAGAGTAACAATTTGGACAATAAACTGTCTGTTAATAACAGCCATCAGTTATTATTTTTGACACACTCTCTCTCTTTACTTTCCTATTTATGTCTCATTATCCATGGTTAACGAGAAACATTCGAGATTACCGAGAATTTACTAAATATTCATGATACTCAATGGCATCAGTCTTGCAAAACGTTTCGAGACTTCTCGAGTCTCGCTCCTTGACTCAAGATGTCTTGAGACGAATTGGATTCCATCGCTAGTTGTAGGTTTTGATGATTGTCGGTGCTGTTGAACTTTGAACCCTGTTTAGAAATGTTTAGGGTGACTGCATCCACTGTGTCGATATTCGAGAGAAATTGGACAAAGTCGATGTTCGTTGATCAGTAGCAGCATAGATTGCAGACGTCGCGAAAAGATTGAAACCTTGAGACCCAATTGAACTTCGTTAATTGAAACTTCGAAAGCATACATCCTAATTGCGGAGGGAATTTTATTGATTCGAAACTCTGACTTCGAATTCTTTGTCATAATTCATTTGGAGCAAAATATTGCATTGAAGGCTTAGAAGTTACCATCTAATAGTTTAAAGTAGCCATGTTCAACCTTTCTTTTTGGACCTATTATAATATATACTATATCTCGTAATATAATAGTGAATAAAATACAGTTCAAAATTATCGTCAACATTTTATTATTGTTGCAATGACTTCTCGAAGAAAATGAACTTTTCCTAGCAATCTTATATTTTTTTAACTTAACACTTCCACGATAAACCAAACAAGTCGTCGAAACTTGTTCACTTGACACGATAAAATATTTTCGTTGGACCCCCCTGGAATGATGGGCAATTAAATTATAATATAATAAAACAACACGATACAAAATAGTCACAAATGTGGTGTACCTGTTCCGCGTAACTGATACTCGAAATTATAAGAAATAAAACTGTTACGCACCGACGTTATTACACAAATAAACGATATACGTTTTCCCCGACTTGAGTCGTCGTTAACAGTAACGTGATCGGCATTTCTTTCGACATATCACATTTCTATCCACGTGTTCAGTTTTCGTACTAGTATTCAACCGCGCAAACAATTTTCTACATCGCGATATACAAATACGTAGTATATTAATTTTTATAGTTTTATATCGTAATTTATAAAAGAGACGATACAATTTATAAATGTATCCGCTATCCTACCCATATACAAGAAGTATTTGTAACTTTTTACTTGTAACATTTTTTTAAGATCGTCTCGAACTGCATATAAAAGTTTGGAGTGCAGCATGCAGGTTGAATGCACGGTTGCTCGAGAGATACCTGTTAAAGTTCATCGTTGAGGATATTCTTCAATTTCAACTTTCCATTTTTCAATTTTCCAATTTGCATTGGAACAAATTTTCTAGATTGACATTTGTATGCGTCAGAACCGAAAACAACGTACAATAATTCCCGTTTTCAAGCGCTTCGCATTCGTGAAGCGAATCATCTCCATCTTTGTTTATATTTGTGCGATGGAATCGATTATTCTCGCATTCTTGGTCGATTTCACGAATGAAAATAATCATTTCTATACTTTTCATTGGATCTTCGCGATAGTATTACTGGTGAATCGATGAGACTCTCTGGACGAAAATGAGTCTAAACGCAACCCTATTCGAAATACCCTTAATTACGTGTAAATCGAAATACTTCCGAATCCCATAAAAATACACCTCCGAATAAAATCTTGTTTCGCCATATGCGACCGAGTGTCATATTTTAAGGAATTCTCCTGAAACTTTTAGCCACGTTGGTCAAAATTTAGGTATTACGTTAAAGGCAAAAATGATAAAAAATCCAAAATGACGTTCAAGCGAAGTATTATAAAATCAACTTGGCATTGAACGTGTTGACCGATCGAAGCACAAAGTTTGCGTAGATATTTTTAACGACAATGATACAAGTGAAAATCACTTCACGATATAGAAACAGTACTTCAAACAAAAAATTATTCATTTCTCGAGACCAATTGTCAAAGTGTCAACCGACACAACATTAAAATCCTTGTCAAAATATTCTCCAGTCTCTTAGAAACGTGGTACCGTATGCAAGCAATAAATTATCATATCAGGTTGTTCGGAGAGTCATTTTATTATTTTCAGTGAAAATGAAACACGATTTTTTCAGAGCGTACAAACATTCTATTAAATTATGAATTCTCTATTTTGGAAAACGAAACGAATTTTCGAACAACCCAATAGAAAAGTTAAGAATCTCCCAACGTTCGACTCATCCATTCGTGCGTCAAAGGGTCGGTACGATTTCGTTCGTGAAACTTGTTCGATATGGATGATCGCAATTGGCCAATTTGTAGCGCGATTGATTCGAAATTGCGCGAAGCGTCCATCGAGAATATAAGGGAAGCTGCGCGCGAAAGGTGCAAGGCGAGCGTTAACAAGCGTCACGACAAGCCTCTGGCGAAACGCAAAGGTCTTTATCGCGCGGACATAGGCCGACGCCGGCGTCGGGAATCCCTGCTTCTTGCAGAGGCGTCTTCCGCAATTAGGCGCTTCTATTCTTGTCCCGAAAAGCAAGATTTCTGCCGATCGCGGCAGGGAAACGGGAACGGTCCGTCGCTATTTTTGCGGGGTCGCGAGCCGTGTATTGTGATCCAGTTTTCACAACGACGCAGCGCGTATTTTTGACGCCGGCGCTGAAAATTTCGCGGCGCCTTTGACAGAATTATCGCGAAACCACCGCACGGATTCTCACGTATACCCACCTGGCAATTATTTCAAACGGATCACCACGAACGAAACACCGAACGTCGCTGTTTTTCAAATCGTTTTCAACGATTGAAAAAAATGGAGCGCGCCCGGTATTAATATTACGTGTACACTCTGACGGTCGAAGAGTTTCGAGAACAGGATACACGCGGATCACTCGAGACGATTATTCGAATTTTTTCGCAGAATCGATCGAAACGTGAACAAATATTTGTAGAAATTTTCAATCGGTACTATTTTCTTCTTTTTCTTTTTCTTTTTGCGTTCGATTCCCAAGAATCGTTTGTTTAAAAATAATTTCCCGCGCGTATAGTTTTAAAATAATTTTACGCGCTGTTACGCGAAAGTAACCTACGAATTGTGGAAAAATATTCGTAATTATATTACTCGGTGATACGAACCAGCAACGTCACCGCGATATCGACAGATGTTGCAGCTCGATATCGATTTAAATGTTTGTTCCTTGCAAATAAGATAATTCGTTCTGTAAAGGTTAATTCTTCGATACTCGTACATCGACGCTTGCACGGATTATAATAGTAATCTCGAAGTATTTTTTTTCAAACGATACATAGATTATTACGAAAAGAAGTTCAGAATTTGAAGGTGCAGTAGTCGCTCGTACGACGAGTGAAATATTTTAATCGATATAGGGAAATTGCGTATAGGAATATCGTGAATTATGATTCCGTAGGATTAAATGTACGTGCTCGATTTATTTTTAACTCGAAGTAAAAGGTTTAAAACGGAGCGATACGATTAATGTACCAATTACCGATATCGGTGACATTGAGGTTTTTATATTTCCCTATCTATCGATAGACATATTTCGCGGATGATAAATTTTACGAAACGTTTCGATTTCTCTGTTCGATTCAATTTGCGTTGTTGTATTATTCTAGTCTTTTTTTCTTCTACGCAACAGTTTACGTAACAGAGTGTACAAAGATATACATATATTTAACTTTTAAAATTGGACTCGAAAACGTTAATAAATCATCATTTTTTTCGGATAATGCTTTAAAATTGAAAAGTGATCCGATTGGACGATACAACGACTCCGAATTTTTTTACACAAACGTTACAACATTCGCGAAGGTACTTACAAGTTGTGGATCAATTTGAGGCAGTTCATTTCCTCGAAAGTTTGTACCGAACTTTTAACCAGGAAGCTAACAAACACTATACCACTTCCGTTAAAGAGCGCGTGTTCTTATAATCCTATTATCGATAAGACAAAATGGACTATTTGCCGTAAATATACTCTTTTTTGTTACCTAATTATTCCAAGAGATTTGAAGTACATTCAATTTGCATTTAAATGTGCAAAAGTCGAGTAAACGTTTTTTTTATACTTTGCAAACGAATATTCGTGTATCTCGTTCGCAATAAGAATAACGCAACTCGAAATTTATTCAATTAAACGTTTCACCGAGAACAGACTTCGAGAAAAGAACAGCACGTATTTATCGTAAATTCGTACGGTAGAAGAAAATCGTTATTAACATCCAACCGAGATTAAGTTTTACAACGGTACATTTAATTACATGTATTACGTTCCACCGTATTTCACAATATTCGTATCGATGTATTTGTAGTTGTAGTTTCATAAAGTACCGGACAAATGGTGATTATCGTCGCATTTCGAATTGCGAATTCGCCGGTCATCGAATCGACGTTCCGACGTACAAGCGGTAGAACGTAAATCGTTTCGACGTCTCGAATAAATTTCAAGGAAAGTCTAGAATTTTTCTAAATAATAAACGAAAACGCGAGCGACGAAAGTATCCCGTTTAAAACTGTTTATCCGTACTCGAACGAATGGTTCGGTCGGAATGGTCTGAAAATAAATTCCTCCGCGTTGCAAATTTAACCGAAAGGACGTAAATTTTCGGTCGCCCGGTGCTCGCGATATCGAAAGAAAAGAAACGAAAGGAAAAGAGAGAGGAGAGAGAAAAAAAAAAGAAAAATAAATCCACCTGCTCAATAAAGGGCCGGACTCTCCCTTGAAGCTGATCCTGCTGAAAGTTCTCCTCTGGAAATTGCTAAGAATACCGCGCTTCTGTTTCTCGGCGTTGTTCCTTCCGGCTTCGTCCGCGGAATCCTCGCATAGCTTAACCGCAACCGCAGCCGCAGGAACCGTCGAGTTTACGAGTAACTCGTTCAGTGGCACAATGTTATTGCCGGTGGTCGTCGAATGCTCGTCGTTCGGTTCCTCGTTGGTTCCTTTCGTGAGAGAACCTTTTTCGGTCATGAGCATTTCGTTGAACGATTTCACTCGCCACCTCGTGTCTTCTTCTCCACCCACCCCCCGCCCCCACCCTTATTTATAGATTCTTCGCCAACTTCACGAACGAATCTCGGACGTAGGATCCCGTGGCGCGTATCGGGCACCGTGCGTACTCTCCCTCGATCCTCGATGATCCGTTCGCGTCATCGAACGAAACGGTTTCCAATAGCGCGTTCGTTCTCACCGTGCCGTGACCGATTCGTTTGTAAATCCGGCGATGGTCTCCGGGCTCCGAGATTCGAACGGCTCAACGTACGCGGTTCCCCGCTGGGTCGGTGGCTTCGCTCGGACCGAGGATGAATTTACGATTTATAGTTCGATTTTCTTACGATCCCACGAGTACTCGGCCGCGCGTCTTTCCTTTGTTCCGGTACAGACCGCGGGAATCGTTGCGGGCTTCCTCGTTCGCTGCAAACTCGATCCCGTGGAACTTTCTATCGACGGGACACGCAACAGCACCGTGAATCGCGGGGTCGCGTAGCACCGTTAACGTCTCGATTCGATGAAACGAAAAAAAAAAGGAAAAGAAAAATAAAAAAAGAACCGTCAAAGAACGCGGGTTCGTCCGCAAGGCGAACCGGACGGTTGAAAATTCACGTTCCAAGTTCCACGGCCAGGACCGCGGCACCGCGCATCGTTCGTACGATTTCTCGCGGAAACGGGCATCCTATCGTTTATTCCCGTCCAGTTCCGTCGTCATCGTTATCAATGTTCCGCGACGTAACGATATTTCCGCGGTCCGTGGCGAGTTGCGCGCGACCTTATCGTTTCTTCTCATCGGGAGAACGTTGCGAACGCCCGTGCCCGCCTCTGGTGTCCCCGAGTTTCTTTCCTACGATCTCCACGATTTTCCACTAACGAACGGTGGCGATCGTTCGCGCTGCGAGCTGTCGTCTCGAGTACTTTTCTTTCCGCGCGCGTCCGGTGTCCCCGAGTTTCTTTCCTACGATCTCCACGATTTTCCACTTGAACGGTGGCGATCGTTCGCGCGCGAGACGTTTCTCGCGCGAGTACTCTTCTTTCCGCCGCGTTGGGAACGCGTTCGTTCGTTTCACCTTGTTACCGCGCGCCTCCGGTGTCCCCGAGTTTCTTTCCTACGATCTCGACGATTTTCCACTTAAACGGTGGCGATCTCTCGCGCGCGAGGTGTTTCTCGCGCTTGTACGCTTCTTCGGGCCGCGCTAGAGCGTATTCGTCCGTTTCACCGTGTTAACGCGCGCGAAACGCACGCCGTATCCACCATCCCGGGCACACGGTACCGCGCGATCCTCCGCGTTGCGAGAATCATTCATCGTTCACCCGCGACCGGTCCTTTGTCCGTTTTCTCCGCGCGACGACGATCAACGAGGAGTTCGTACGAGGAGGTACCGTGCGAGATCGACGCCGTGACACCGTACGACGGATAACGATGTCCATCCGACCTGTCCGGCGCGCGTTGCATAAGAAAATTCCACCGCGTCCGTGGCACGTTCCGTTCCGCGATCGCGACACTCCCGAGGATCCGTTCTTCCTTCGCGGATCCCGGCAGACCGTAGGATCCAGGAACCCGTGGCCGATCGTCGATCCCGAACCACTCTCGATCGGTGCCTCGAGGCCGGCGAAAACTCGCTCGGAACCTGTCAACGGGAGAACCACTTCTGAGATTGCGTGCGCCGCGGCATAAGCGAAAATAATCCACGCACACGCGCTCGCGCGCACCGACGGCCACGTGGCCGTGTGTACGCCGGCCCGCGAACGTCTGCGTAACGTCGTTCGCGCGTGCACGTATGCGCGGAAAGGTGCGCGCGTACGTCCACACGGTCTACGTGTGCGAGGAAACGCGGCTCACCTACACGCGTGTCCGGATGGAAATAAATTCGTGTGCGCGTTAAGGAACGACCGAGCGCGTCGAGACGTGCCCGCGCGTACGCGTATGCGTGCGCGTGTGTGCGTGTGTGCGTGTGTGCGTGTATGCGTTAGTGCGCCCAACCAGTAGAAAGACTTGACATGTGGGCAGGGGCAAAGATAAGATTATGTACGGTCGCTGCTCCACTGCCCGACGTTTTTCAACGTAAATTTCTTTATTCCCCGGATTTTCTCAACGGAACGTTCGCTCTCACCCGATACGAACGTCGATGACTTTTCGAAACGGGATCAACGGCTGCGAAATAACGCGCGGGGACACGTTTAATTGCATCGCGGTTGTTCGTACAACGGTCTCCGTGCGCGTACGTGTGCGTGTGCGCGTGTGTGGTTGCGATCGGCAATAACAAACGGTCGGTGTGCGCTCGCGTGAATAACTACCGCGTCCTTGTAACGAAGCGTGTCGTTTTCGTTGTCGGGAGGAGACCGAGGCGAGCTTCGGTACGCGCGAGAAGAAAATTTTCGAAAATTTCACGCGCGTGTTCGTCGCGACGCGGAGGTTCGAAATTGATTTTTTTCGTTCGACCGTGGATGGAATCGCGCAACTTGTTTACTTCTTTTTCTTTTCTCTCTCTCTCTCTCTCTCTCTCTCTCTCTCTCTCTCTCTCTCTCTCTCTCTCTCTCTCTCTCTCGCTAGAACCGTTTCGCCAGTGGCAGCGCAACTAGAGAAATAAGCGGCACGTACGCCTCCTCGAATCGCCAACACGTTGATATACGTGTCGCACATTCTCTCGACCGGCGTAAGCAGCACGAGTCACTTTATACATATGTATGGAAATGTAAATAAGCGGACGCGTAATGTTAGCCGTGCACAAAAATACGTACAAACAACCGATTATCGCGACACCGTGCAACGCAGGCGCCGCGAACCATTCGCTGATAAGTCCTCTAGAATTATTTTTATAGACAATCGGCCGCGAATGTTCCGATCCAACGAAGGTACTGGCTTCAACGAACGGAATAAATCGAGTACGGAATTATCGTCGTTCGAATGTGCGATTCGAGATACTGTTGCGTGCTTCGGTTCTCCTCGTTCGAATAGAAATGTTTGCGCACTGTTAGTTTTACCGCGATACTAGTAGAACGCCTTACATTCCAGGCGGTTGTATAACTGAAACTTCAAGCATCTTTTATTTCTTAATTGAAGGTGGTGGAACTGGTTATCGTGCCCCAGAATCTCTTAAATAACACCGATTGAACGAAATCGGAACAAATTATCCAAACGGTAGCGAAACGTCTAAATTATTCAGCATCGAGGTTTTTCGAACGGGAGTTCGGTGCATACGTTTTTATTTTATCGTAATTAACGAAATGAATATTTAGCGGTAAAATGCTTCTGTGTAAGTGCTGCCATCTGGAGGAAGGCGTGCAGTATAGAAAGCTACGCTGCATTAGTTCTAAATATGACACCGTCGGAGGCAAAGTCCGCGTCGAGATTCGAAATTTTTAACGAAAACACGTAACGATTGCTAACAGTTAATCGAGTTCTTCGCAATTACGATAAATCGAGATGCCAACGAGTTACGGTAGTTTTCGTACGTGTAATGTCAATTTGTACAGTGAACCTAGGTATGTAGAAAGTATGGCTTCGTTTCCGTTACGATCTATTTCGATTGTATAGCAATTGGAAGGGATTCAAAAAATATAAATGTGAAGGCAAGGTTAGATAGAAACACAGTTAGAATCATTTTTAAGGTTTTTTTTATAGAAAATTAGATTACGTCTAATATACATATATACAATAATTTATATACCAAAGTTGTTCGTTACTTAACGATATTTCTGCATCTAAGTTCCATCGAGAGGAACGCTCTCATGTTAGGATCTTGTACTTTTTCCATGATCAATTTTTGCACGTCCGCGTCGCTCTTCTCAAGGGTGGCGCTCAATTTTTCCGCGTATTGAATCCACACACAATTTACGCAGCCGGACATGCAACAATTTGTGGGTTCTGACATATCATCTATCGAGAGGGAATCCTCGGTTTCGTTCTTTTCGATATTTTTCTCCTCGGTTGATAAAGTTTCCCGTGTACCGTGGATACATCGTTTACACAAGGTATATATTTGTCGACAATTACACGATTGACCGTTCATAATCGAAAAGGACGACCGAACGGAATTCATCACTGTTTTCTTTGGGTATTACACATGCACCTAGTTGACAACAAAATTAATTCGTGATTAGCATGTAGTAACAAAATCGGAGATATTTGTACGGTTAGTGTTTGCGTTACGAAGTAAAATATTTTAATGTTAAATAATCAAACGAATGCACAAATTATAGACACAAATGTTTTATAAACAATTGAAGATTGTTCTCTAACCTCCTAGGTCACTGCAAATCTACTGCAAATATGCCTCGGTATGACACGAGCGAAACAATTACTAGATGTCTCTACTTGTAATGCATTTATGTCTATATATGTACGTAACGTAACGTAACGTTTTGCAAAGTATTTTTTTACTTTAATATGCATTTTTATTAATTCGAAACAAACATATATATGTTGGAAGTGTGTATCTATTAATTACTTTAACAATTCTACTTATAATCAGTGACAGGATGCGCGTTTGTCGTGTTTAAATTATTATTCAAATTTTACGGTTTCTGCGCGCGCTTTTACTGCGGGAAAATTTACCGAATATAAAACTCCAGCATGATTTTTGAACAGTTTTATTTGTTATAAAATTATATCTTGAACTTTCATTGATCGGAAATTCAGTTTTACTTGTTTGCTTTAAACATACGATATTAACGTAGTTTATTTCTATTTTTCAGCAGACGACATTGACGACCACGTGAAAATCCTGTTTTGTTATATTTTTTTCTTGAACAACAATGGGTCGGAAAATTCCTGGAAAAAAGCATCGAGGCGTGAAGGATCCTTTTAAACAACAGGCGAAACGACAGGCAGAGTAAGTTTTGTATTAAATAAGTTTTATCTTCGAGTTATTTACATAAGTTAGCAACTTGCCCATTATAGGTTAGAAACAAAGATAAATGCACCGCCAAAAAATGTAGATGAGCAAACAATACCAAGAAGTTTGGAAAATTTAATCAAATTGAAGGAGGCGGTGAAATTAGGGAAAATAACCAAAATAAAAAAGCGGAAAAGGCGAAAGAATGCACTAATATCTATAGGTGGAGAGACTTCGAAATCTCTACATCCGAAAGCAAAGCCGGATAAGATTGTTCCACTCTTTCAACAAAATTCTGGAGAAAGCAAAGAACAATTTTTACATAGAGTCGAAAGGGACACGCATGCTTTTATTAATGAAACTGCGTTTGAAAAAAAATATGATGTTCAAGTGAATCGAAACCCAGAAACAGGGAACATCGAAGGACTCACAAAATGCACTTTGACCGAATTGGATAAAATCGATATGTTACGAGCAAAGCATAAAAATTTTAGAAAAAAGAAAAAGAAGGAAGATAAGAATGAGATTAAAATGACAAAAAGTCAGAAGAGAAAAGAGAAGTTGCGGTTAAAGAAAGAAACAAAGGAGAAAGAAGATGTAGACGAGTTTAAAATTTTTAAAGATCAAGTTAAATTTGGCGAAGTAGCTCACGAACCACCACGATTAACAACAATACCAAAGGCAGCTAATTCTACGAGTACCTCCAAGGTACATATTCTTTAACGCGCATCTTCTTTGTTCTTTTACACGTACAAACACAAATATATTTGCTTATAATTGCAGCCTGGCGAGAAAGATCTCCTGTTGCATTCCTTGTTGAAGGAAAGTAAGATGTTAAAAATGGATTCTAAGAAAACAGTTTCCATAGATAAAACAGGCAAACGTAAAAATCTGTCGGTCGGGCAAAGAAGACAGCTGGAAAGAGATCAAAATGACGTCATAGCAGCATATAGGAAAATGAAAACAGCGATTAGCTGTAATTAACAATTAAGGTATGTGTATTATGAAGTGTTGTACTTTTTACGTAGATTGCTTATTTTTTTTTATCGTTATAAACGCTATAAATCATTTTTTTGTTATCGTGAAATTGAATATTTTTATTTAGTAAACTGTACAAGTTTTTCATTATAAGAAATTGTTTGTATTTTTGAAATTAAACATCACATTCTTTTACTATACAATTACAGGGTTAACATGAAAATAGATATATAGCATAGTATTTTATAGAAACATTTTCTGTGCAATACATATATAAGTACTAGATGCTTTAGATAAGGGTTAGTAGAGATTTATTGTGGACAATAGAAAAAGAAAAAGAAAAAAAAAACATAGTGGCTTTCGTAACAAAGTTATCCAAATTATCTTAGCACCAGTTCAATGTACTTTTAATATAAGTTTATTTTTGGAGCTATCGTTTGGTACCTTCGACGTTCATTTTATCCCGTAGTCCATACAAATGGTTCCAACCTCTCTTCTATAGGTAAAAGATTATTCAGTGTTTCTAGGCTCTCTATAGTTTGATTAAGAAGAGAATGACATTTAGTCAGTTGTTTGTTAAGCTCGTGTACTTTGTTCAGTTGTTCCGCAAATTTAGTGAACTTCTTTTGCCTTTCGGTTGCCAAATTGAGAATTTTGGTAACTTCTGGTTCGATATTGATACACAATGTAGCTTGTTCCCCAGCAATCATTTGAGCATTAGTATTGAGGTGATGCTGATAGCGTGCACATAGATTGAACAAACCGATTGGATCTAGTCTTTCCAGGACTTCTGGATCTCTCACACCTGGAGGTAAATTAAGAGTGCCACGCATGATAGGTAGGAACATTGGAATGCTTTGTAATTTAACCAAATCAGGATCTTTGTCAGTGGTGGGGTCTGCAGCAGCTGATTTTACTACTACTATGTTCTGAATTTTATCAGAGGTAGTTTTTCTGTGATCAATAGTTACATTTTCATTATAAATAAAGTAAACGATTGGAAAATATAAAAACACTATGTATATGTATTACCTGTGACTGCTGGAACCTAAGCTATTTTTACGTCTAGATATATCCTGTGCTCCCAAACTTTTACCTCTATATAATTGTGATTGTTTATTAGTCATTTTTGGTGAATCTCCAATTGGTCTATTTACTGTATACGATATATAGGGTAAGTCGGAATCCGAACAAATGCTAGCACCAGGACTCGTGCATCTTGGCGGCGTATCCTCTGGTACTCTTTCACGACTCGGTACACTTTTGCCACGCCGTAGAGGCATTGTCCTCATTCTGTTAGCGTTCGCATTTTGCGTACCACCCTGAGAACTTTGTTCCGATCCCATCTTGTAGAGTTCTTTCAAAAATTCCTGATAATTCCTTTGTAAGAGTTACATAAAGTATATACACTCATTTAACAATCTAGAATAATCTTTGCTACACAACAAAACATTACTTTAAAAACCGTTAATGCCATTCAAAATTTCGTTATTATTATTATTTTATGATTAATTGTACAATCGTTTTGCAACAAATATAGTTGGACATGTAATTGTCATGTTAGATTGAAGGCCAATTGACGTCGCCCCTTTGCACGTAACGTTCTAAATGACTGTTTGTTCATTTCTATTCATTCTGCGATTAAAGAGGTTTAGGATAATCGATAACATTAAAGTGGGCCGTTGTCATCAAGATGCATCGTAGTACTTGCTTCTTTGCTCGATCATGTCACAATGATGCCGTTCGATCGGTAATCGTATCGGTGTACGCGATAATAGACTTGCTGCGAAATCGGTTTCTTGTTTCTGTTGTCAAAAAGTCATTTCCCTTTTTGTCGTTGACTGTTCACGTTGGTAGATAGTATTCACGTGTCGCATTTATCCCAACGACGGATACACCATCTATCGAAGGCGATTTCAAAGTTAGACATAGATATACGCGTTTTCGCTCGATAACGCATTTTCCTGAAATAATTTTCTCGATAAAAATGTCCAGAGACGTTACCATACTTTTCGAGGTAGAAAAAAAGCTGAAAGAACGTTTGGAAATTTGTCGAGGGAATAAATGTTGAAAACATGAAGTATTAAAGAAAATAAATTTAAATGTATTGTCCTGTTTCTTCGAAGTTGGTCAGTTTCTCGGGCCTTTACTAGAATTATGCGTTTTATTATCTCTCGAGCAACCGATACACGAATCACCGGTCCAATGACGGCAGTTGACCATTGATTTTATCGGCACGATTTTTGTATTTTAAACGCGTACTATCTAAACGCTCGATAAAAGTTACATGGCTCACCGTAGTTCTGCGATAGATAATCAGTGTTTTTTGTAAATGTTTTTGTTTGGGTTTAGCGATACCAATATCCATGATTCTTTTTTCTTTCTTTTTTTCGCAAGTCTTGGATGCCGATTATTTACAAAATTTCATTTACGATTTATACGACGATGTAACGTGTAATCCGCGTTATCGGAATATTCCTTGAATACTACTCGCGTTCGAGTATTTTCGTTTTTAAATTTATTGGTGCGATTTGAATATATTCATTTCGGACGTTTCAGTTTTGGGTTTCATCCAGGCCCTCCTTGTTCGACCGATTTCGTCTGATTGTATCAACATTAAATTTACATTACTTTACGCAATGACGTGATGCATACCATTAGGCTTAATTTGTTTCCATCTGACACGTGAGGTCCGTGACTGAAGAGAATTCTTGTGTAATCGCGCTTTTAATGTCGACGAACGACATTTTCTGGGCCATTCGAGACTCAGCTACATGGTTATCAGTCGTTTAGAGTTATCGCGCGAACGCAGAACTTTCGATTATTTATTCGAAGCTTCGTGTACTCGTTCCAAAATCTGCGATACGACAAATTTGTAATCTCTCCAAATATCGCGTCGACAGATTTCTGTTTGTTACGTTTATTACAAAATTTTCTTAACGACGAAACTTTCGAGCATTTCGAAGCAAGAGGTAGCACGACACGGGAAATGGAAATCTGTATGTACACGTTCCAAAAGAGGTCTTTGTTGTTCGATAGCTGAACATTAGAATAGTCTACATAGTGTATGATTTCTTAGTTTGAGTACATCATACAGCGATGACTGTGATTACATTCTATTTGGTATTAAGTACGTTGATTCGGTCATAACTTTAGAATTTGATAAAATAGCAGAGATTTATGGTTACATATTGTAATATCAAAGTTTATGCAGGAGAAGTAAGTGAAAATCGATACAACCGTATTCAAGGTTCACTATCTACGTGCAAATTTGCACGTGTAATCTCTCGGCAAATTTTTATTGCAACCTTTGAAAAATTTGCGTTCGCGAAGATCACATTTACCAATAGGGACATAGAACGTTCCATTTAGTTACGCATATTTTTACGTAGAATAAAATTTCGAAATAAAAAATATAGGTTTATCGAGATCAAGTATTATCACGAATTTGCCCAATATTGAAGCTAATGTTTCATAGACGAAATCAAAGTTTACTAACGAACTGGTTGAAATATCAGAAGAAAGCTCGATAATCATATGCACGTGATTTCAACGAAACTTAAAATTTGAGTTTTCTATTCTCGTCCCTAGATCTGATTAGATTTTGATTAGATATATTCGTAAAGCCAATTAAATTTTATCCAAGTTGAATAAACTTTGTCTCTAACTTCTCTAACAACGAAAAATTGAAATTGAGTCTCCGTATACTCGAACCACATATTTTCATCCAGAAGTATCGTACCATCTCGGTTAATTTTTGTTCTCGACTTTTCCATTCGCGAAGATCACACACGATTCCCTTTTTTCACTTCCAGTTTCATTCACGTGATCGTTTTCTGAGCAAACACCGGACTATCGGAAACGATTTAGAAAGCGGATGTTTCGTAAAAAGAAAAAAAGAAAAAAAAAAAAGAACCGAACCGCTTGTTTCGCTCGAAACGAACTTATTAACGACGCATTCGGCGGAGAATAATTATTGCGCGGAGATGAAAGTAATCGGAAGCGCAATTACGGCCGATATAGAAATTTCTATCGGACGCGACACGCTTGACGGTTTCATCGGCAGTTTTGCCACCGTTTCCTCTACGTCGCTTCCCGTGATTTTTAACGAGTACTCGTTACAACTTTCTAACGCATTGACGTATCCGAGCATTATCTTCACGGTCCGCTACGCTACGACAGAAACGAGCGGCCGTGTTTCTTATCGACGTTGAACGACCGTAATGGACGTGCGCGAATTCGAAACGACGAAGCACGGTTCTCTAAATACGGGGCCCGCAGACCAACTTTCCGCGCGATTTTTCACCAACGGCGAAAAATCCGGTCATCCGTTTCGAGAGTTGCTCGCGAATTAATTTTCGTGGCAACTTTTGCGTCGCTTAAAGAGAAATAGAACGACGTTCTCGGTGACACGAACACTTTCTGATCATTCTCGAAATAGGGATCGGGTTCATTCCCGTGAAATATTGATAGCCTTTTAACTGAAAATCGGTATAATATTTATAGTAGCCGACTATATTTAGCTCGGCGGACAGTATGGTAACTTTGGACCAAAAAATCGATATTTTCTTCGCATTTTTAGAAAGTGTACGAACCTCGGAATGTATTCTGTAAGTAAATTGTTGTTACAATGTTCGTTACAATGGGACGTTGGTTATAATTTTTGGAATTTGTTGGAGTCGAGAACGTTGGTATAATTTTTCTAGATTTCGAGTGTGATTCTCCACTGGACGAGAACGCGTAGAAAGCAATTAGATCTACTTACGAATATCTCGCAAGAAATACTCAAAAGACGTTTCAAGTTGAATATTTGTAATATTAATTACAATCAGATCGAATCTACCCCGTTGTCAAGTGGCGATCTCAATGTTCGTCGCTCGAAAGTGAGAAGTGTTTCAAATATCGAAGATATCGTGGGTGAATTCGATTCCGACTCTGGTAATTTCGTCCCTTGGAACTCGAAGTATCGTTCTATTGAAAATGAGCGTACGAACCGTGTCGAGAAACTTACGAGTTGCATCGAAAATAGGTGTTCGATACTTGGCGAATGCTCTTCGCGAGTGATTGATAATCCAGCACGAAAAAATCGAAAGTGGCGGCGTTGAAATCCAACTGAGGGGCTGTCGAACGCGAGGTGGAGGGACCAGCGTTAATAAGAGCCACGAAGTAAATGGAATATGCATGCATGAGTCTGTGATGTCTCGTGCAGGCTGGTCGAGCTCGCACGGATTCCAATATTCCCCTCGACTCGAGGGCTCGCATAGTTATGACCAGACGGAACAAGCCGGAATTCTCGAAAATTTCGAACTTCCTGACGCGTCCCCCCTCCGCTGCTTCCGTCCAGTTTTTTAATCTCTGACGGGGGAGGGGAAAAAAAAAAAGAAAAAAAATACTTGACTGGTATTTTCGTAGCCTCGCGATACCCTTGTGAATAATGCAGCGCAGAATTTCGTTCCTCTTCGCGGCACTTTCGTAACCTCGTCGCGGTGGGAACGCGACTGAAAAATTATTTTTTCTTTCACTCGGAACGACAATTCTTTTTTCGCAATTGAGCAAATAATGGGTCGAATTCGTACAATGAAATACACACAGATTGGGACTTGGAAGGATTCGTTGCTATTGTTACGCTAGAAACAAACAAGATATCTTCCAAGGTGCTCGTCACTGGTCTCGTGTCGTGTGCATTCTCAGTCACTGCTGCAATTGCAGCAGCTGCAGGAACGCGTAGCATTGGTATCGAGGCATCTACGAAATAGTTTTTACTTTTGAGATTTAATATTGTGTTACAAATGAGTGATAAATTGTTTTTGCTTAATTTTGATTTCTTTAGTCTTTTACTTCTGGGTACTGTTGTATGGAGAAAATATTAGGTTGGACAAACAATTTTCTCGTTCAATAACAAAGAATTACCAATATTCGTACCTTTTAAAAGGGACGTATTAAACGTTAACTATTAGATTATGCGTATATTTGCAGAAAGATAATCTTTTGTGTAAAAGAATTTCGTATTAAAATTATTAGTTAACGTACTGATAATATAAGTTTTAAGATTACAAAGGAAAAAGAAACGTTGCAAAATCTTACTCGAAGCAGCAGACGACTGTCGCTAAAAATAAACTTTGCAGATAAACAACGCAGTCTGGTTGACAGCATCGTAACATCTTGTCTGAAACGAAATCGATCATATTCTTAAAATATAGATTTATCGTTATGGCACATCGGGTCAAATTTAAAAAAAAATTGCACTTTCTGTTTTTGTCGTACGTTCGAAGGAAAGGTATCGAATTTTTACTATAAAATTGACCATTTTTATGCGGCGTGAAAATTTTCTTTTTAATCGAAAAGAAAATGGCTCGATGTATTTCTACAAACTCGGGCAAAATTCAAAAGTTTTACGTCATCTTCTTGTCGAATTAAGTTGTCAACCAGATGTCAGAAAATACGGTTTCGCGAAAATCGTGAGTTGAAAAGTTTCAATTTTGGATATTTTTGAAGGTACACGTAATTTTGCAATTTACCTCTATTCGGCTATTCTTATACCGTACATAAACTCGGCTGCAGATTCACAACAAGATTTGTGTGTTGTGTCTGTTGATTTTGCATGTTTATCCGCGTCAAGAGTTGGCTTCTCTCCGATACGAATATGGGGAACATCGTGGTTCTCACAGTATCGATAAGCATCTATAATCTATAGCTTTCATAATATTGTGGGATCGGATCTCCCATACATAAACAAGAAAAAAATCTGCAACATCGGAAGTGGCCAGTCGTCAATCCTGAAGTCTCGAGTTCCTTCTTTTTCTGTAATATTGATATTATTGAAAATAGGACACGTGGAAATATCTGTAGTATTTCTACGATACTTAGGTCCCTCGAAAGTCATTTCCGGAGCTATGTATCTTCCGCAAAAGTTTTATTATTCTTGCGATTATGTACACCGATGTATCGCTTAAATAATCCTTTTTTTTAAATATTTTTTCAACCGGGATTCATTGCGAGTACTCGTTTAATTGTCCAATCAGTCTCGTTGCAAATTTTATTTTCAGGATTTTATATACGATAAAAAAAATGACCGTTTGATACTAGTCGAGTGAAATAATAAAAAGAAGATAAATATCCATGGACACTATTTAGAAAAATATGTTTCCAATATGATATTTATCATTTTTGGCTGTAAACTCGCAATTTTGAAAAATTGCAAGATCGTTTATAAATTCAGCTGGTCGATTGAATCACTCGGAAATTTAAACCACCGTCTCTGAACGAGGAACTCGTTTATCGTACTCTGTACAATATAGTCCACCTTTAAGGTTAACTTTTTCATGCAATAAGGTTTTTCACCTTTGATCGGTGAACGGCGACGAAATGGCGCGCGCGATATAGTCGGGAATGCCTCGCGAAAAAAATTCATATTTCCGTTATTTTTTCCCAGTTTTCATATGAATTTAGATGAAAAAAACTCCTGAAAATTTGTACCAAAGAAAAAAAATCGATTTTTTCGACGACCCACAGTGGTGTAACTCGAAACATAATATCATCGAACGATATTTAACAAATACCGTACATTGAAAAAAAAAAACGACAAGACTTCTCGTCAAATTCGATAGAATGCTTTTTCTCGTTTCTGTTTTTCATGGTATCGCAAACAGATTGCCCAGTTTTATAAACCGAGGGCCGTTTTTGAGGCCCTCGAAGAGCCCTTTGCGAGTTCCCGAAAGAGGTCCGTTGAATCGTTGCGTTTCGTTTCAAGTGCGTTTCCTTTGAAAATATTTATTTAAAAACACTAGTATCGCGGGAAATTTCATTTCGACTAACGAAGAAACGTAAATACTGTTTTTCTCTGTGACTTCTATACATCTCATCGCGTAACGAAACACTGCGTGTGAAACAACAGTATATTTTTCAACAAAAACGGAAATTAAACGTTCCGACAACTCCAGGAGCCGTTATTTTCAGTTAAAAAGAAAAAAGTGTTTTTTAACGATCGCAAGAATTAAAGCAACAGTCGCGATGATTGATATTTGCACACGATTTCGTTTCTCCTAATAACGAGTAATTTTTCAACAGTCTCGCCTTTCGCGACTAATGTCTTGTTTTACGTGTACATTAGGATGTTCTGTAAGTTCGTGTCGCGGTGTGTTTATACTTCTTGCGATACGTTTCATAAATACACAGAGCTAGAAGTACTTGGTTCGACGAAACTGTTACGCTTCGGTTTAATCCGCCGAAGGAACTCGTAAGTCACGGATCGTGAAGTTGTTCGAATTTTATAATTAATATTCGATAAAGAAATGAGCGAAATGCCTGTCCGTTTTCGTCGTCTCGTGTCGTATGAGCTTCGAAAAGGAAACGCGTCGACAAGTGCAGCGAATAACATTTGTGTCGTTTGCAAGGAAGATGTTTAATCGTGCCCGCGGAAAGTGGTTCGATCGATTTCGGAAGGGAAATTTTAATCTGGAAGATGAACCACGAACCGGATGTCCAGTCGAAACGGACGAAGATAGAATTCGTGATCCGGTGAACGAAACGAGGAGTTTCTCGAAGCGAGAAATGCCAAAACTGTACGTACTTCATGGGTAAGATTAAAATAATACTTTATACGATAGAAAAGTAAACAGCACGAACTTACGAGACGACCTAATATTTATATGTGTGCGTGTGTGTGTATAAATATATCGCAACTATTTCGACGTTGGAAATATGGGTTTCAATTATTCATAAAACGTTCTGTATTTTAATGGAAGAGCCGCAATCCCCGGCGTTGCAATTTCGCGCGACGGTATTCGGAATAGTGTCGTTAATATTTGCGCGGTGATCGACGGATGTCCGTTTCGTAAGAAGCATCGCCATTACGATCTTTTTAGACCAGACGGCCGCGTATATTTTTCATCGAGGCAACGGTGCACCGAATGAAAACGTTAAGATGAAATATGCCTGGGACGCGAACCGATCGGGAGTGTCTCGTTTAAAAAAATGTAATCAGCCCGATGAAAAGGTTCCCCTGTTAACGGATATCGAGGCGATAATCCGCTAATTACTATTTACAGAATATCTATCCGCGATACGTATCGTGATTTGCATATCGTCGATTAACCGATCCTGGAACGTCGTTGCGTACAAATTATTTTAATACACAGCTTATCGCGTGCCTCGTAAACGGGTTTCACGTGTCAACGAGCAGTTCCCGGAACGATCCGTAATCGAGGGAAATACAGCCAGTTTTCGTCAACGTTTCTCGCGCGATCGTTTCTCTCCTCTATGGCCGGTGATACACCGGACACATCGGTTCGTATTATTTATTAATCGGGTCCAGGGTTGGCGTGAATTTTCAGAAAGAAACCCTTGGAAAATTTCCTTTCCAGTTTCGAGTCGCACGTACATCCGGAAGACGCGTTTGAATAAACAATCGCGTTTCGGAGGGAGGACGAATTCTTTTTTCCTCGAAGTTGACGCGAACGTGTGTTCCGATACTTCTCGGTGCATCGGTAAATTGCATCTCTCATCGCGAACGAAACGATCGAATAAAAGATTCGCGATCTTTTATTTTCTAATCTTTTCCACCTGGACGTTTCCTCGGATTTATGCACGGGGAATCCCGATAATGAATGTTGCGCTCTTTCCGGGGAGATCGGGATGTAATTTACTGCTGCGTATTTTTTAAATCTGCCAAGGTACAGGGGCGTAGAAAGAATATTTGTCTCTGACTTCGGGGACAAATCTACGCAGCTGCATCGCCGGAGATTCGTTTCGATAAATTCGCTGTAAGACTCGTTTCAATTAAGGAAGATTCGGTTCAATTTTTCTACCTTTCGTACCGTTAACTTCTAGTTGATTTTTTTTCTGTAGAGATATTTAAAAAAATCAATTTCATCGTAACGTCCCCGTGACACCGGTAGACACCCGAGAAAGAATTTGAACGAATATTGGAAGTACGAAACAGTCGTTCATTTGTCCCGGTCGAAAATGTACATTTCTACCGAAGTGTATAAATTTTAGACAGCTTCTGTTCTCCCGTACGAACGTGATTTTTGTTATTCAAGATCGTTTGAAGGTCAAACCATCGTGACCGGTTGAATTTATTCTTTTATCAGCTACATCGCTGCGTTAACACGTCCACTGCTGTGGTTTTCCTCGGGGACTTTCATACCTATTCGACGTTACGAGTTAGGATGCGCTTAGCGCTAAATTTTTCCGTTGCACTTCGTAAATTTCGATGAAAATTGTACAATAATTGCGGAGATATCTTCTTACAATTACCATCTAACGAAGGTCGAATAATGTGCTCGTCCGGAACGAAATACGATACAAGACAGATAAAGTAATAACAGGCAAGATATTTAACACCGCTTTACGGTTTAAGAAATAAACGATGATTCACGTTTGATAACTATTGATTTTTCCCGATGTTAAACTCTCGTGAGTGATACGTGCCGAGTATTGCGTGACACAACACTGACAGAACTTGATATTCAAAGTATAAATTGTAAATATTATTAACATTCCGTTACACCGTGTCGTTCTGACCACGGACAACTACTTAAGACCTTTCTATCGGTGCAAAGTATTTTTGTTGCCATTGTCGTTCGTCCTACGGCCCGAGTTTGTTAATTTAAAAAAACACGAATCGATTTACAAATATGAGCCGAGAATATTACTTTCGAGAAAAGGAATCCGAAGAAACTTATCGAAATACTAATTCTCGACAATAGTAAAACGGTCGGATCGTTGAGATCGAATAACGATAATACGAATTAGCATTAGTACAAAAAAAAAAAACCTACAAAGTACCTAAATGTAATTCCAATGTGACACCAGCAATCGCTATTTCGAAATGTTGAAACAACAGAAATGACTCGACAATTTCGCGACGATCTTGAAAAACCGAAGATTTTATCTATCAGAATATTTGCCAGTTCGAAACGAACGATCTCGTTCTTGTTTTTTTTCTTTTCGTATCTGCGACAAATATAGAGATATCGTAGACGGCCGTGTTAAAGGGAACACTCTGTAGACCGAGCGTGGCGCAAGAGCGTCGGACAGTTCGAACGAGGCCCGGAATTTACCCCGAAGTAGCGTACACTGAAAATGTTTCCAGAAAGCATGGACGTTGCCCGGCAGCTTCCACTTTTGGCATCAGATGCGAAATTTCATCCCCGAACGGCCGACCCGGAGCGATACCGTTCCATACGCGATCTCTGTGAAAAGACAGGTCGGAACAAATAAAAATTTCGGGTCAAGGCGAGGCCTTGTTGGCCACGGTTGACACAGCGATATCTAGATGGATCGGTAGCTTCAGGAGGCCCACTCTTTTCAAACTAGGCCGAAAGAATGGTCGTGGTTGCTCCCTTGGAAGTCGCAATCTCGAGATAAAAATCACCGCGTTGGAACGCATTGAGAGAGACCCGGAGGTACAGACGACGCGTAACAGGGACGAGACGACGACAGATAGAGGGAACGAGGGTTTGCGGGGTATCGGGGCTGTAAAAGCGGCATTAAATTTAAATTGCTCGTATCCCTGCGCGCCTAGCGCGAAACTTTTAAGAGGCGGCGTCATCAAAAAATGGAAAGACGACGACGACGACGACGACGACGACGACGACGACGACACACCGTCGTAAAAAGACGCTCGCGATGCGTATCCACCTTTCCGTCCTCTGTTGCGCGCACGAGAGATTACACCGCGAAATGCGATTGTACGCGCCTATCGGCCCGATGCGAGATCGTAATAACGATTTTATTCCGTCCCAGTGCGAACAATACCTTACCCTTTTTCTTCTCACGTTTGTCACGGATCAAACGAGCATACGTGTCTCCTCTCTCCGCGAGACGATTGGGAATTTTACTTGGTTACACGGAGTACAGAACGATTCTAGGTTTGTACACGTGATCTTGACATTGAACACGGAAACGAGAACCGCTGGACGTTCGATCGTCTCGATCCTTGGAGTAATTTGTGCTCGTCGTTCGGGTAGTTGTAGCTCGTTGAATATTATAGATCTTATTTTTTTGTTCTTCTCGAGCAATGGATACTACTTTTGAACGTTTTCGATCCTTGTATTGTCCTTGTCTGCTATACATTTAATGAATCGATCGATCTGCGATAAGAGAGTTTCATTCAATGTTTTCGTCGCGAGGAAGTTGTCCGATCGCTTCGATTTCGTTTCGCTTTAGCGTGTAGGTCCTATAGGTGTCCTTGAATGCTTTATTTAAGAGGAACGATTCGATGTAAATTGCCTGTAATTGATTCACGGACATTTGCATGTCGCGGCACGAATTTGTACCAGCAGTTCCCTTTCATTATCGTAAATACGTACGTAACAGCTGAATGATCGTTCGTAAGGTCGAGACATTCGCATAAGGATATTACGTACCGACTTCGAAATTTATCGAGGAAGGAACGATCGAGCAATGTTTTCATTTTCTTAGTTTTGTATCATTGATCGCCAATTGGAGTAGAACGTGATCGAAAGTAACAATTTGACTTTGGAATACGATGACTTTGGACAACAATTTTATATATTGAGTTGTTCGGAGTCATTTCGTTTTTTAAAATGGAGGATATATAATTTAACGAAATGTTTATACACTCTAAAAAAATCGTGTTTCTTTTTCACCAAAAGAAACGAAATGACTTTCCGTACACCTAATATTTACTCGACGTTATTGGATCGAAAGTTTCGTTTTTAAGTAATACACAAGTTATCGATAAAAAATAAGAACCGGGGAAAATGTTACAACCGACCCTTATTCCGGGACGGGGTCGATAATAATAGAGTTTTCATTTAAAAAATTAAGATTCTCATCGAACTAAAGTGTAATGGTAAATAAAATAAAAATAAAGTGTTTCTACTCGTACATAAAAGAGTTAAAAATGGATCAAATTAGTTAAAGATTTCTTAAAGAAATATTCTGACAACTATATAAATCATTTTGTTTGTCGTATTCTTCGTGTGTCCAATTCTTGCATTCAATACATTCTATCCATTTTTCATTTGGTTTACTTATATTAATATTTCCGTGCAATAATACTCCTTACTTACCTCATCGCTGTATTCATTATTCCTCCTTTTGTTTTTATTTCTCTCACAAAGATTTTTCTTTTCAATCGCAGACTGCGTGTTTTTCTTTTTTTTTCCATTCTTCTTCCCTAGTTTTCTCTACATTCTGTTCCAATTTTTTCTTTTTCAAGAGTATCAGAATGGTAGATTTTCATATATTATATATGGTAGATTTTCTTTTCTTTTGACTTTTATTCGAATCTTTTCTTGGTGAAGCTTTGGGAAAAGGCCTTACAAAGCCTGGTACGAACCCATCGTGTGTATTTATCCGTTCTTGTAGAGAACTCCCTTGTGTTGATAGTTTTGTTTTCAGATGTGCATAAGCCAGATCGAAACTTCGATGGTATAAATTCGTTACTTGTACTACACATTTGGTTCTGTTGCCCAAGCTTCGTTTTCAGATAAGGATAGGGTAGCTATCTGTGACGTAAACTGGTACATAATCAAGAGCTGTGAATATATTTCCGTTGTAAGGAAATATTCCTCTGTACCTGAAGACTGTTTGAATATTGGTTATCGTCAGTGATATCGGAAAAGTGGTTGGTATCATTGAGGGGATGTGGTAAATGGTCATTGTTTTCCCTGGATTATTACGTATCCAAGCACCAGAGCTTGTATCTATTAATGGCTTTCTTCGGTGAACCATATACGGATCGATCGAGTGGTTGCAACTTGTGCGAGCAATGGGGTGGAAAAGACGATGCAACGGTATTATATAATTTTCGACACAATAGTCAAGAGTTTTTAGTCAATAGTCAAGTAGATTTGCGAGACAAATGATTATTTAGAAGTAGGAGAACTTTCTTCTCTCTCGATGCGGACGTATTTGAAAGTATTTTAAAAATATAATGCACATTTTCTTGCATCCATTCGCTAGTTTTTCCATTTCGAATACTTCCTGTCGAGTCATTCCGGTAAAATGATCTTTTATATCGAAGTTTCGAAAATATAAAGGGTACAAGTTACTGTGAATAAATGTCCCTAATGTTCGGCAGATGTTAATATATCAATTTATTTGGTCCTTTTTTTAGTAGCAATTCTATTGGGTTTTTGAATTCTAATCACGCCTCTTTCGTAAATATTGTACGATATTTTTTACTTGCACCGTATATTTATGAAGAAACTAATGGCACGTTAAAACTAATGGCACGAGAAATACCAGTGTCACGAACTGATCTTCATTAGTTATTTTATTTTCTTCCCACTGAGACGGTATCAGCAATATTTATTTCTCTGTTAGCATGTACTTTTACCCCTTTCGGATATAAACGATAATATATTTTCGCTTTTCTCACGATACAAGGTGTTCGATTTTAATCTATAAATACAAATTACTCGTAAATTGCTTGCTGCATAAAAAATGGTTCAGACAGGAATTGAATGGTTTCAAGGGGGACATAATCTGCTGTAATTAGTTTTTCTGCACATGGACGCGCAGAGCTTGTTCGAAGCTGATATATATTGTGTTAAATGGAGTCGTATAATTTTTAATGCATTAATGGATGTACTTTGTCATTTTCCACGAAAGAATTACTAACCTATTTGTGTCGAAAAATCATTACTTTCGAAGCATACATTGACGATAAAGGCAATGTCTTTAAGCAAACGAACGTTTAAGTAAATTCATTATTTTCATCGTTTTATTTTTTCGATCAACTAACACATAAAATCGTATAGTTGACTTTGTTCGATCGTTCATTATCGTTTTGTTAAAGAAGTTGTTCACTATTGATTAGGAAAATATAGACGCGGATAGGTGTGTTAATATCTTTTAAATTAATGACTTTTCTACGCAAATAGGTTGATACTCTTTTCGTAGGAAATAGCGAGCTGCATCCAATGGTGCATTAACAATTAAATAATTCCATTTAAGAAAACGTGTGCCATTTTTGTACCTGCACACATCCATATACAGAAAAACTAATTACGGCAGATTATATCTCCCTTGAAACCATTCAGTTTCTGTCTGAATCATTTTCTATGCAGCAGGTAGTTTACGAGTAATTTGCATTTATAGATTAAAATCAGGCGCTCTGTATATATTGCCACTGGTTTTTTCCTGTTTTCGTTAAAAACTTTATTCAAAAATCTATATCTACCTGTATAAAAGAATTTCCACATTCTCCGAAAGTAATGTTAAGCTTTTTGCTCAATAGTTCCTCGAACGACAAAATATGTCAAAGGAAAAAGCTTTTAAAAACATGAAAACAAATGTCTGTCTTTATACAGCGCGAACGTTTATAATCTGAAGTTGTTGATGTTTCGAGGAAATATTGAGAAATAAAACGGAAATTTTAACTGCAACGTTTCTTACTGCATCGTTAAATCCGAAATGATCATTGGTAACGAGTATAAATTCTCTTGCATTTTTAGAAAAGATACTCGAACATATTTGGAGTTCTTAAAGCGTTCGGGGGAGAGGTGATAAAGAAGCCTAAGTTAATTAGGATTTTACGCCTAGTGTGGACACTGTGCTCGGGCCTGAACACGATGAAATAATGTATGAAAGATTAGATCGCAATAAAATTCGCGAATCTTATGCGCAACGTGGGGACGATTGGCGGCGAGATGCGAATCTTGATCGCTGCTTGGTATGCAGGCTAGTTTGGGCAAACATCGAAATTTCGTCGTTCCAGTCGAAAATTTGCCCGCTTAGGGCTGTTTGCTCTGCAGATCAGCATAAACATCTATCGTTCGTGCGTTCTCTTCTGTGATTTCCCTTCTTGGTGCCGTATTATCGAATTTGAAATCGTGCCTAAATGCTTCTTCAGACTCTATCGAGTCACGATCGCGTGTTTGAACAACGAACATGGTCTAGACTGTCCGTAAAAGTATTTCGATGTGTCCGGTTCGAAATAGATAACATTCGTTCGTTTAAAAATATTTATTTTCTGCAATTTCTACCTCGGTGCATAGAAATTCTACAAAAATATCGATCTTAAAATTAAAGTTCGAATGGAATAAACGTTATCTTGTTCGATGAGACTTCGAAAGAGTTAAACAACCTCGAGTTCGTAAATGTTGAATCGGTTTCGAATTCGCTTTGGAGTGCACAAAGCGTTCACCGTTTTGTTATCCGATACGTCGAGAAAGATTAGTCAAGGTTATTGTCTGGGAATTGAGAAATATTTCAACACGAAACTGCATCTTATTCGATGAGACTTCGAAATAGTTAAACAACCTCGAGTTCGTAAATGTTAAATCGGTTTCGAATTCTCTGTGGAGTGCACAAAGCGTACACCGTTTTGTTATCCGATACGTCGAGAAAGATTAGTCAAGGTTATTGTCCGGGCATTGAGAAATATTTCAACACGAAACTGCATCGACTCGAACGATTCGCTAAACAAATTTTTTTGTCGAGCAGGATTCGAAGACGATCCATCGGTCTATCGTCGTGGCTCCTAATCGATGTCCGTTCTTAAGTTGCTCGGTAAAATCTCTAGAAACGTCAGCACTCTGCGTTGAAAAATGATTTCGACCGCGCTTGGTGCCGCGAAATCGGAAGAAAGTAAGAAGTCATTTCGACCGCAAGAAACCGCACTATTTCTCTTCAAACGGGGGCCGTGCATTTCTCTTCGATAACTCGAGTCCTCGATAACAGCCTAACGCATCAAGAATACACTATCGAGTTCCTACTGTACCGATCGCCGTAAAGTATAACGTTTTCGTAACAATATTATTTGACAGAGCGCTGCAACGTATACCGTCACAGAACTACGACAATTGGTGAGCGAGTGAAACATAGTTTGCATTTGATTGTCGGGTATATTTCAACGTACGGTAGTTCCCACTTTCAAGTGACAAAGTTGCGACCGCCGTGTTCACTCGAAAGCGGGGTAGCCAGCGATTTCGACACTCGTCGCGTATAATTGTGTTTGGTATCGTTTTCGTCGTAAGAACTTCACCTGTCCGATTAAAGAAGGCTCGTAACGATAAATTGAAAAACAATTTCACTTGTAAAATCAACGAAATTGGAACCAAGAAAGAACACATCTATAGGTAATTGATCGAGTGAAAAGAAAGAAGTCACGGAATTCTGTAATATTAATGTGGTCAAATTGCGGTCCAGTTAAGAACAATATATAAAATCTATATTTCCTTAAAATCGCAATTATTTACCGAAGATGGCTCCAGCGGAAAGTTGAAAGTTTTTTCGTTGCAGAAATTTCGTTTTTCAAAGCCAATCGCGAACTGTTTTTTCTTATCGCGTTTCGAGGTTCAGGAGGTTCGGCTCATTGACGTTATGCAGGACAGAAATTGTGACAGTACGCGAGGCGGTGTTGTATCGGGTTCTTGTAATCGTATTATCTCCGTTGGTCTTGGTCTGTCCCGGCAGTGTACGTTTCTACGTTAATTTCAGTGATTGGCGAATCGGTGCAATTCGCACGTAGCTCGTCGCGGATAGGCTGTCGAGGTTTCACAGTAGGTCGGTGGTCGGAAGATACGCGAAAGGTGAGACGAGGCGTCTCGATCACGTCGCGTAATGGCTAGACTGTAATTGAATTTGCAACCGTACACGGACTCCGATCTTGCACGTTCCTTTGTGCAGCTTATGCACTCGTGCACCACCGCGGGTAGAGACTCGGCAGTCATTCGTAGGGAGTGAGAGGATGGCCCGTACGTGTCTTGTCTTGGTTCGATCTTCACTCGGGTCAAGTCGTTTGCATTTGCTGCCAGGCTGCCTCGAGCCGCCTTTCCATCGGTCAGAGTCATCATCGCGTTTGAGTTATCGCGCTGCTTCGTTGTTCTGTTACTCGACCCGTTCGGCTAGAATAAGCACGCCACTTGCAACACTTGTTAGGATTAATTACGCGGTCAAATCAGCCCCATTCTTGGTACTTTGTGTTGTCGTCATTGGGAATTGCGAGCTTAAATTGATTAATACGTCACGACTAGATTTACAGTCGTTACATTTCGACGAGGGTAACCTTGATCGTCCGGGGAGCTGCGGAGAATAAACGAGTCGCTCGGTTTATTATTACCGCACCGCGGATGTTGATGTAAACGCGTGTCGTTATGCAATGGAAATTAAAGAGTGTAACCCGGACCCGTGAAATTCGATTCACCGTTAAAGTTGCACGAAGTCTCTATTTTGTGTAAATTATCTTTTGCATATTTTTGTTTAACATTACGCGGGGATACGTTACACGTTTCGTGTAGATTTATCACGTTCGCTTCGCGAAATCGATGCTGCTTATCTTGTTATTGTGAGTTTATTAAGAGATAATTTAGACAAACATTGTATGTATTTTCAAGTTATCTTCGAGTATACCAAAGCTAGAGTCGATAGGAGTGTAGCGAATGATTCTTTACTATTTACAGATACCGAGCAAAATCTAAAGAGTCTAGGCACAGTATTCGTGTTATCGCACTTTCAATTGTAATGGAAACTTCTAAATAGTAAAGGTTTCGTTATTGTGTTACGCTTCCAATGTATCCTAATATATTCCTGCACACGTTGATGCATTGTATATTTTATATGCATAAACGTCCGCTAGTTACTATTTTATATCGGGTGATTACGCGCGTTATTGATGTCGGTGACTAGGTGTCTATTGGCTTCGCGTTTCGGTAAGTTTTTTAAATTTTAGTACTTTTCGAAGAATTTTCATCACATTGTCCGAACTTTCGATGAAAGATAATTTCCTGAAATTTTTCCTCAAGGACCGTAAATTGTAGACAAATTTTAGAACAGTACAGACATCATTACTCAAGAAATTAAACGAATACTTAAAATATGGTTGCTCTTCTAAACAAATAAACATTTGCAATTTTAAATATTTTTATATGTATAATATTTATGATTTTCGATCAATATTTTTCATTTTCGAATATCTCGTTCAATACGATGCAATAACAAACAATTAAACCGTCCAGTGTTTTCGTTTGGCTTTCCAACTATCTTTCAAGTTACTCTTGTCGTTCGTGTTTCCTATCTCCTCCACGGTTTATTTTCTTCTTCGAATAAATACGTGACCAGCAGTAACGTCGAGACGAAATATTATACCGTTAATATACACGTCCCGTCGAGAATCCTTTTTAAATGCACACTGAATTGCATCTGAAGTTACGAACGATGGAAGGGAGTGCAGTGGATAGTAATGTGCATTCGTACACCATTTTGTAAGTTTCCAAACAATTTCTGCATCCAGACATTATACCATTTCGAACATTACTAGCATTGTCCCTTTTCTGTGCTTGAAAATTGTTCATTCTTGATTATCCCTAATTCCATAATTAATAAAACTTTGCGCATAAATGACTAGTTACTACTGTACACACAAATAGAACATAACCAGATATATTTTCGGAAATTAAGACAAACTTTACAATATTCCAAATTTGAGGTTCAGATTCGTTAAGATCTTTCTTACGTTCTCTGTGTAATATTTATACTACACGATTTTCTTCTATTCTAAGTTTCCGTCTCCCGAAGAGGGTTAGCAAACGATCGTAACGTTCGAAGAGAAATAAATACAATTGTTATCGTCCGAAAAGTTTGCTTCGGATACCAAAGAATTTGTATTTTTTTTTCGTACACATCAGGAGCAACAAAGTACCCGAATTACCATTAAAGAAATAGTTGTAGGTTTACTTAGTCTCGAGTCCGTCGCTAGTGTTGAGCTATTCCACGCGCGGTTGCAACTACGCTAGTGGTTAGGGGTAGGGGTATTTCGTAAAAGGAGGGGTAGAGTTGCCGCGCGCGCCATCGTATCGTCAGTGAGCAGCGAGCTCTCGTCGCGCGAAGATCGTTTTGTTACGCCCCTCGCGGAAACAGCCGAGCCACGTGCTTGTTCGTTGCGTCGCGTTACTTTCCCCGGACCGGTTCTCGTTCGCGGTGAAAAAGGCCACGGCGGCCGCGTTCGAACAAAAATCGCGACAGGTGCATCGGTGTCGCTGGGCTGACGGGATCGCGTGCTCGCCTGACCGACGAAAAATCGGTCTGGGGAAGGACCGACGAAGGTTATTGCAATTCAAATCGAGCAGCTTCGCTCGACGTCCTCCTTCGTCTCTTCACCGTAGGTGTTTCTCTATTACACGTCGAACTTTCGAAACCCATTCTGGATAAAATTTGTTCTCGTTTGTTCTCGTTTTATCGCTGTCACTTCGAAACCCAACGTCATCGAGTAGATCGCAAATCGTAGACCGTTGGTGCCGAATCATTTTTCGACCGTTTCACCCGTAACGAAACCTTTGGACATCGTCGATTTGAAACGTCGCGGTGAATCGATTCCCGGTAAGAGCAAACAGACCGGAATACACCGTAAACGATGACGTCGGGGTGTCGTAATTTATTCGTAGGGTACACGCAACAAGTACAAGATGTCACAGCCTCTGCACGCGTCGATGACAAAAATAATACTCGATTAGGGTTGGTAAATGCTTCGCGGAAGACACTTATCTCTTATCGCGTTGCCCGCGTTAAAAATTCTTCCTGTTTGTCGCTACTCGAGTTGTTCCAGTGGCCGTAGAATCGACCGATATTTCGAGGCGAAACGTGTCCGTAGAATTAGAAGCCGGTTCTACGACGTTAACACCGAAAGTGTCGAGGATAGAGTGGTTCGTTGCGTAATGACTGTAATTGTACGGTGTTTGGTGTCGTGATAAGGCATGCACTCGGATGTTGTTCAGCTTGGAGGAAGCGAACTCCCACGTCGCTACGTTTTCATTGTAATTTCACGGAAGACAATGCGGCCAGATACGCGTCTTAACGAGTCTGGACGATGTTATCGTACGGTTGACGAACGCGACGAAACTCTGAGAAATATTTTGTCAATAAATTGCGCCTCGTATATTATCGAATCTTGCACGCCGGAGAATCTACGGGAAGTTGGCGAACGAGCGTGTAAACGATAAAATTAGTAGCTTGGATACATTGAGAGCGGTGAGAAGTTGATTTACGTTAGTTTTTTAACTACGTGCCCGGAATGCTCTTTGGGGTATTGAAGTTTGTTCCGTGCCGAAAGATTTGTGGTGGCTGACGTTATCTTTCCGGGTGTTTGTAGATTGATCGCCGCTGGCTTGTCGAACGCACTTCGAAATTTCAGTTCGAGTTCGGTGCAGCTACACCGGCTAGTTCGGTTCCAACGAAACGTCGATTTGCGATTCTTTCGTTACATAATGGCTCGTCTTTACCGTATTTATGATTTTCTCCGACTTTCGTAACGCTTCGCGGGTTAACTACAAATGAGCGATTATACGGTCGTCCCGACACGGAGTCTGCGATAAATAAATAGATAACGCAGCCTTCGAAGTTTTGTACGCTATTTGTACGAGAAAAAAGAAAAAAACACGCGCAGATTAATCGGATCTGTACCGCAGAAACGTATTTGGGAATTAATAAGAATTTTAAATACCGTGTATCCGATTTGTTGGAATTATTGACAAGTTTTTCTTTTATTTATGTATATGTTCGTGGTGTACCGTGTCGCTATGATTTTGCGACAAAGTTACAAATTTGAATCGATGCATGCTCGATGGACAAATCGAAACGTGATTTCGATATTCTCTAAAATTCTTCAGTGCCCGTAAAATTTGAAAACACGGTTACGACATCTTAATTTGTTTAGAACTACATATTAGCAGTTGCATAATGTCTCGATCAACGTCGAACAGGCGCACCGATCGAAAGATTTCGTGAAAGTCGCGGCGCATCCTCGGATATACAACGTGTACCGAACGTGATAGTACCTCACCTCGAGGAAAATGAAAGGTTTTAAAGGTCGCATTAGTGACGAGCTAACTGTTGTTCAAATGGTAAACCGGCAGAGCTTAATTTACGTTGCGTGAGTTATTAGGAAAGCTCTTTACAACCGAGCAGCTAGTTACGTTATCGTTTCGCTTCGCGAATACTCGCTAAGCCGCTGTGTGTTCTTTACTTAAAATCGAAAGTTATCACATTGTGATAACGTTTTCGAACCGTCCTTTTTTATCTTTCTATTTTTCAAATATTCAAATATTCGTGGCTCTAATTGTTGTATAAATAGTCGGAGTAATTTAAATCGACGCGTATTTACTTCTCGTAATTTTCATTACAAAGTATTCAAAAATTTGAACGAATCAAAGCGAGTCTACGCGAATTTGTATCAACGAGCGAAAAATTGAGCATGTGACACGTAGCGGGAAATGTAAACGCAGATAACCCGGTAAATTTGTAATAAAAGATTTAAAGAAATGTGGAACAATCATTTATGTTTGTGAAACACGAACGAATGTGGTGTGAATTAAGTAGAGTAACGTCACACATACGTGAGAGCGTATCGAGTATCCGTGCTGTGTTGTTGTTGTTCGTTGTTCGTTATTTTCCTCTTAAAACGGTCGAAGAAAGACACCAAAGTACGAGAACGTATCGATTCGAACGAGTTTGTATTTCAATTACGTTCGACGTTGAATCGATTGCGTAATCGCGTCCGCGAAAATTAGGCGGAGGTAATGGCGCGTATTTTCAAGGTTCTTTTCATTCGCAGATCGAAAATCCAACGTGTGTTTGTGAGAATCGAACCACGGCTCGAGAATAATTCCACTCGGTTAAAATCATCCTGATCGGCGAAGATCAACAGTTCCTTCGGAAGATCTACGAGCCACGAGAAGCGACAGGTGTGCAGACAGGTAGGTTTGAATTTTTCCACCGATTGTCTTGTTTTTATTTTTTTTTTTTCGAGCACGAAACGTTGATCTTCCGCGCGGCAAAAGTGAAAGTCAACAACGCAGGACAGCCGCGAATTTTGCCGATCGATCTGCTTCTGTGTTCGCATAAATTGCATCGTCAATGGTGCATCGATTCGCTTTTTGCACTGTCATGCCTGATGGTTTTTTCGCGGTATTTTCTTACCTCGGTGAGTTTCGTTTTTCTGTTCATTCGATCCAGATCGAAGATCGAATTTTCAAAGCTTTGATTGGCTTCCCGATTAACCCCTTCGTGGATACTGACACTTACGTATACGTTTAGCTTTTGTGTTATTTCGAACAGGGTAACGTGAACACGATTTGGACAATTACTTATCAAATTCGAGCACTTTTTCGAGTTACATTTTGAATCTTGTTGAAATTTTGATACATTGTAATCCTTGACAGTATTTAACTGTATTTCGAAGGATCGAACAAAATTTCGAAAATTAATAATTTCATAGCTGTTTCTTTCATAACCGTTGAATGTGTTTTAGGGTTCAGTTCAAATCAAATTTCCTTGAATTATTTCTTTCCAATTGTTTTAAACAAATGTAACGTTTTTATAACAGATACGATTTTAAAGATTTTATAAAAATGAAATCCTCTTTACCGATTAATTTTCCAAGATACTGACGTTTTACAATTCATCGTTAGAAACTTAATCGATGTTAATGCTGCGATTTATGCAAATATGTAAATTAGCATGTTTGCATATTGCAGTTTAATTCTTGCGCATATAACAATGCTACGCGATGCTAGATATATAAAGTTCTTGGCGAATGATTGAAAATACAAAGTGTTTTCTCAGTGACCACAATATTCTGTCCCATTTTCAACTTTTACCCGAATCAACGTCATTATCTGGAATTTCTAATGGCGTAAAAGTTCTAAGAGAAGTTTCGAACCGAGAACGAATGACAGACGCTGTGTCGCCAATTCACTTTGCTGCAAATGTGCTCGAAATTCTTTAAATTTTTGGCAAACGATCACACTTTAACCGGCAACTACCGCAAACGTTCTTTTGCAATATTGTCCGTAAAACTCTCAAGATTTTTGTAACGCTTGCAGAGTTTCGGTACCGTGAATGGAATTTTAGCACCTCGATCGTACCATTTTAAATTTCCCTAGTAGGAATCAACACGTGCACAAGTTTCGACATTAATTACAATACCGACAAACAGAAACCGAGAAACTTCCATCCGTGGTAAGGTTCGATACGCCTATGAACCAATTAAACAAGTGCACGATGACTTGGAGCACTCGTAGTGGAAGAGAAATGTTTTCAATAATTAATACCATTAATAAAGTTTCAGTTCTCAATATCTACAGAACGTATTATAAAGAATATTTACTGCAAAGGGATATCGTTCGTTCTTATCTAAGATATCGTTAATTTGAAAGTGTTCGTATCTTTGAAAATTTATCGGCAGAAAGAATGCTGTTAAAAAGTTGCAAAAATGTGGTAAAAGGAAATTTTGTTTGAACTGGAATAATATTTATTTGGTATTTCTATCTGTTTCTTGTAAGCATCTAGAAACTCTTACTCAATTGTCTGTTCGATAGTTATAATTTATCGAACGAAAGTTAGCGTTATTTTTCACACAGTTGTAAAATCAACAGTTTGAAAAATGTCGCAAAATCACAACCTATCGAAATTTCAAAAATATTCGAAATATTACTCCAAAAGCTAGTCAACTTTGATAGATGGATAAACATAAATTTAAATTGTCGTATATTTCGTTAAGTAAACACATTGGTTGAAATTCTGTATTTAAAATTATATTTTTTTCCTCTGCAAGGTCTAAAGTATATCGTTAAATCCGTGAATCTTTGAAACATCTCTAATAGTATAATATACTTCAACTATAATTCGTTATTGCGTTGCATTCAACGCTAAATGGATCCCGTATTTTTTGCACGCTGATTTTATCAAGCACAGAGTGATGAGGGCAGTTCTCAACGATTTAAATAAGAACATATGGTCTTGAATGCGTAATTTGAAATTTCGTATCAAACTATTTTATTCCAGCAATGTTTCAGAATAATGTGTCTGTTGGAAGTTATGGCTGGTCGGAGGACCACGTATAAAGTTACGTGTATTTATTCCTACTGAAAAGGAAGCAAAAAGGTAACGTTATCTTAACTATCTTGCAGATTTAATGATATTATACGTTAATATTTGAGGTATAGGTACACGGTAGTACTTGCTTCCATCAGTCGTAATACCCCAAAACGTCAAATTGTTTTCAAAGATTGCTCGAATAAAAGTAATCCAGTTCGATACACAATTTTCGTTTCACATTTGGAATTATTTATTTCTATTAAAAGTGTTTAGTTTCTGCCGTTGTTCTTTATTTCGTCATATCAGAAAAATTTACAAGTGTCTTACAATTACGAAGATATTCAATTTTTAACATCTTCAAACCTACGCTTTGTATTTTCATCCGTACAGTTAAGAATTTCATTCTTATTTTAAATCTCGATCTTTCGATAAAATTTGATCTCGCAAATAATATACGGATAACTATTTTCTCTTTTATGTTAAAAGTTAATCTCATTGTATTTAAGTTTTTTCAACGCTTTCGAATCATCGTCAATTTCCCACGTCAGTGTGTTCGTTGATTTAAGCAGAAGCGTTCGAATATATGTATGTATTATCGATGTTCGAGAGTGTAACTTCGTTTCATTAAGCGCCTTTGTCGCTCGAATGGTGCATCAACGAACAGGCGACAATTATTCGTCGCGTTAATTACTTGCCATTAACGAGTTTCAAGCGCAGAGAGCAAGTCAAGGTCCTTCGTCTACTCTGTCCAATTTGTATCGTGTTTTCTGGCTCTTCTCTTTTTCCCTTTTCCATTTCGAAGTCTCGTCTCTCACATGCCGGTCAGGTATCGAAAGTAACATTTAATTACCGCAATTTAAATAATATCGATGCGTTCATTGGCAAATTGCATTTACATCGATGCAGTAAGTTCTCCATGTACGTGGTTAATTCCTTCAGAAGCTTTATCTCGTAAGTTGAATATTGCAAAACTCGAATCGTATAAATACAATGAACTACGAGGAGAAAGAATAACCGTTGACGGATGAAAAGGAACCCGATACCACGAGTAGAAGGAATCTGAACAGGGTTGATTAATTTTTGCTTACTCGAAGGCTTTACGAAGGCTGATTAAAACATCTGACCCAATAGGATTCGCAATGTATTTCAGATTTGATCTTTCTTTCCCTTTATAATACATTTGCTTCGCATTGTCAATTTCAGAAGTTAATCAAAGTTACACAGATCCGTACGTACCATTTTATGGAGAAAGATATTGTAGGAAAGGAAATTTTATTAATATATCAATCTTCATCTTCTTAATATTTTAATAGGGAGATGTGTCAGAGTACAATATAAAGTGTAAGAATAAAAAATTAAAAATTTTGTAACAGGTAATGCTCAAGGGAAGATTCTGTAGAACTTGTTGCTTCAGTTTCCATTTTTAATCTATACAGGTTACTTGCAAACGATTTCTTTCGCGGTTTTGAACGAACAAAAACTATCGTACTTCCTTTCTTGGATATAAGCAAGTCCACACTTACGAGTAAAATATTCAAGGAAGACCGAGGACAGAAACTTCGTTTCTAGAACCGAGTTCCTCGTACCTGATTAGTCATTTCGGGAAAAACCCTCAGTAAAATATGAGGAAAAGGTGGGAAACGCTTACTGCCGATCGTTTACCGTTTCACATTTCGACGCGTCTTACAAAACAGGCTGCAACTCCGTTACTTTTGAGAATACGCTTTTAAAACTTCGCGAGCATATCTTCTAAATATTCTATATTTAATTTACGAAAGAAAATGAACGAAAAACCAATTTTTCGTACCTCTTACACGAGAATTCGTCTTTAACGAAGTAAAAAAAAACTGACGGTATATTTCCGTATTAGAATCCATTGAAATATATTTCTTTAAATTCGTATCCCGGTTGTTTAAATTATTTATCGTCAGGGTAGATGTGCATCCTCGATCGAAAGTTTCGATAGCCGAGAAATTTGATAGTGATTGCAGTTTCGTCGTCGTTACAAGCTGCCGAGGCCACGAGGAGAGCATCTCCCTTCTTTTCCTCGCGTTTCATTTAATCTTGCACCCTCGCCAACCCCCAACGCGTATCGCCTTTATTATCGCAATATCGGGAAATTTCTTTCGACCGGGGATAATCGAAGCCCCCGTAGGAGTAAAATTTTTATCGTCATTTCCACCCGCCTCGGCCTTTTCCTAAGGAATCTGTTAAGGCGGGAAGTCGCATTCTGCAGATCGCGCGAAAATTTCGCGCAACGAGCGTTTTCGTTGTAAGTCAGCTCCTCGTTGCACTCGCGTTCCTGTGAAATACACTTTTTCTTTTTATCGCTCGTAACTGGACGACCGTATAGTCTTTGGCGATACGTTTGTTTAGCGATGGCTTCGAGATAGACTTCGAACTAACACTTACCGACGATTGATCGTTTAAATGGGTATTCGTTCCTTCGAAACGGAAATAAATAACAATTGTAAGATTTTGGTCTCAAGAAACTATCGAGTAGTTTAATCGATAATTTTCTTTACGTAATTATACGTCTTCGAAGAATATACCACGATTGATCGTTTAAATGGGTATTCGTTCCTTCGAAACGGAAATAAATAACAATTGTAAGATTTTGGTCTCAAGAAACTATCGAGTATTTTAATCGATAATTTTCTTTACGTAATTATACGTCTTCGAAGAATATGTACAAATTTTTGTACAGTCGAAAGCAAGAGAGAATATCTATAAAGAAAATGTAAGAAAAAATCGGTTATTTCGACTAGAAGAAAGAAAACTAACGTCCCGTTAAAATACTTCGGTTGTACCAGTATCTGATTATTCGATTCTTCTTAACGTTCGAATTGTAATTTTTGCGTTTGCTAGGGATTAATATCGTGAAACAGTTTTTTTTTAAATTTTTCCAATCGTGGACAAGATACTTACATAAATACAACGAATCCACCAATTGAACCCATAATTTCCCATTAACTCGTACCTTACCGTTAGTAATAAGTAATTACTGCTCCAAGGTGTAAAGTTATGAATTAGAAGGTTTCCTAGTTACTGTCAGCTTCGAGTTAATTGAAACGAAAAATGAAGTCGAACGAAAATCGAACTCACGGTTTAGTGCTACCAAGTCGTAGAGATTCGCAGACAAAATTTGCTCCAATTATGAATCCAACGTTTCATTCGGTTATTTGGCGTCTTTCGGACCGCGTATAAACAGAAGGAATTGTAGGTCGACTTGCAAATTTCCGAGAAAATTAAGCGAAACCGACCAGTCACATCGGTCTGGCGCTTTCCTGTTTCTCTCACGTCGGTCAACAGTGAAAATTCTATCCGATCGTGAGTCCAACGTTATATTCGGCTCTCTGGCGCCTTTCGGTCCACGTATAAACAAAATAAACTCTGGATCGTTGTGTAAATTTTCGAGAAAATGAAGCGAGATCGGTGCGACGGGGTAGCCGATCAAGATATCTGCGCGGTCTGCCAATGGGACGCGGACTCCACTTTGAGTAAGATACTTTGCTAGAAGATAGGAGCAGGACCGTGCTTAGACATTTTAGTTAGCGCCCTTTAGTTCGCCTATAAACGGAATAATCTGTAGATCACCGTGTCAATTTTCGAGAAAATCAAGCGAGACCGTACAGTGACATGTGTTTGACGTGGTAGCTCATCGAGATATCTGCGTGGTTCACCGATAGGATGCTAAACTTCTCGAGAACGTAGGTGAAGAGCCGTGACTAGGAATATGGTGTCCATTGCCTATTCACTTTGCTACAGATTCGAGCACGATGCATTACTGTCGTGAAAGAAATTTGATTTGGAGTTTTTACGAGAAAGAATTAAAACGGACGAAATTAACGTTGCCACGATGTCTGTTAACGTGGTACAGTAACTTGAAAACGAAAGGTAACGATTTGGAACATAAATGATTTTTAATAAATTAAAGTAAAACGGTTTTTATAGTCTTTCGGTATTGATTGTATCGATATTTTTGGTTACTGCGAGGACCCTCCTTAAACATATTCTACGATTAAAAACGTATATGAAATTATTTGTAATAAGACTCAACATAATTGTAGAATGTGTCTATGGAGTGACCCAAAACGTTATTATGGTCAATGCTCAAAAGGTTGTAAAAATGTTTCGTTTTGTCAAAAATGAAACGATAAAAAATTGGGGAATTTAAAACGCTTTTTCGAGTTATAAGGGGTGAATTGATTTTTTAACATAAACTATTGAGATAAAAATGTAACACGAAATAATTTCGTATAATTTTATAAATACTAAATATAATATTAAAATGTACAATTTAATTTCTGGTTACTTTTTATAATTACTGGTATATTTTATAGCTTTTTCGAGTTATAAGAGGTGAATTGATTTTTTAACATGGACTATTAAAATAAAAATGTAACACGAAATAATTTCGTATAATTTTATAAATACTAAATATAATATTAAAATGTATAATTTAATTTCTGGTTACTTTTGATAATTACTGGTAGATTTTATAGTATAGTTACTAGTTTTTTCGTAGTACGATGCTTAAGAGGATGTGCCCTTTCTGCACCTATCTTGTCACAGCCCTGTATAAAAGGACTATGTCCGACTTTACTTTTCTATACAAAATAGTTAATGGTCATATAGAGTGCTCGCGATTTCTTCTGCAGATTACTACAAATGCACTAGAAAGAAGAACCAGACGTTTCTTCTGTTTAAACCAGTGGTGCTCAACCTTTTCCCTGGTGAACTAGTTAAAATAAAATTGATATTTTCCGCGACCCAAATATCGGGTAAAAACGAGCGATTAACAATATATTCCAATTTAACACAATATTACTGAAAATAATACATAGTTATATATTCAGTTATTTATTAAAGTATCGTGCCTTCTATTGGCTCCTTTAGGTTGAAGAAGTATGCGATGATTGACATTTGATCTTAGATGCAAGCTGATTAACATTTGGCTTCGACGAAGTTGAATCAAATTGCGTAATATTATTCAGAGTTTCACGTTTCGATTGATTTTTGGTGTGGTTTTATTCGTATTCTCAAATGTAAATTCTGTCGAATATGTGCATAATGTTACAAATGTGCAAAAGAGTCTATTATCAAAAATATTTGCACGATAGTTGGTAGTCATGGTTTTATAAAGTGTTATGTATCGTTTGGTTTTAACTGTAATGTAAACAAATCTAGATCAGATAGATTTTTAATTTTGTTTTTAATTATATTTTGAGTGTCGAATTCTGTGTATTCAGTTCTCTCGTTTCGTTGGAGGATCTATTGCTCCAATTTAGTTTCAAGTGCATAAACCACCAATTTCTGTGCAGGGGTTCTGAATCTATGTTAAATATTTACTTAAATTAAATGTGTTATTACTCTTTTGTATACAAAACTATTCTGTGCACAATTCTGTATACACGAATATAAAATGTACACCTATACAGCGTGTCTCATGACTTGTCAGTTGAATTGTGCCAATTGTACGGATAGAAATAAGAATGAAATGTTCTATAACCAGGGGTTCATAAATGTTTAACGGAAAGGTAAAATCAAAAATATAAACTGCGAACAAAAGGACAACTTTTGTTCTTCTTATACAGTACGGACTAAAATTATATTTACGGTGTTTATCTAATTTACTTAATACTAAGTACGAGTACAAATAATAAATATTGGATTTATTCAACAGAAAGAAAATTGACACGAAAATATTGTATTGACAAAAATAATCGACGTTTGGGGTTGAAGTATTAATAGAAGTTGATACATAGATGTTACATTGATCACTGGCAACGATCTTTAGTAGCAAATACAGCTTGGCTACTATAGATCAGATAAATATCGTCGAAGTATTTTTACCCTGTACCCTAATAACTAATAATAAGAGTAATTTCGTTACCATTTTTGTTATTAGGTCGTCTTGTAAGTTCTCGATCGCGGTGTGTTTATATTTCTTGCGATACATGTTTCATAAACATGCAGAGCTAGAAGGACATGGATGACGAAACTGTTATGCTTCGGTTTAGTCTGTAGAAGGTATTCGAAAGCTACAGGTCGTGACGTTATAAGAATTTTATATTTAGTACTCGATAAAATAATGAGTGAAATGCGCGTCCATTTTCATCTTGTGTTGTATAACTTCCGGAAAGGGAATACAGCAACAAGTGTAGCAAATAACATTTGCGTCGTTCATGGAGAAGCTATTTTATCGGCTCGTACTTGCAGAAAGTGGTTCGATCGATTTTCGAAGGGAAATTTTAATCTGAAAACGAGGAGTTTGTCAAGAAATGTCGCATATTCTATCGTCAAAATCATGTGTTCACAGACATTTGAAGAAAATGAGAATGATGTCAAATTTGGACGTATGTTGGCTTCGTAGGTAAGATTAAAATATGATTTCATACGATAACAAAATAAACAGCACGAACTTATGGGACGACCTAATAGAATTTATACGCGTGTTATAATTGTTTAATATTACATCTATCTGTCTATCTTTGTACATTTTTTCGTTGTTTCAATTCATGAAAAATACCGGTACCGATACTTCGCAAATAGTATGAAAGTAACTACTTGAAGATGCTTTTAGAGTCTTAAGAGACTTGACATTCTTCGAAGCATTTCGCTGTTAAAATTCTTCTGGTACTGATAAAAGTAACATAAATTTTTATTTCGATTGAAATGTTGCAAGAGATTTGTAACTTGGCGCAATTAAATTTGCAAGAGGGAACTGAATACTCGTTGGCTTCTACACGTGCTTCGCACGTTCGTCTTCATATCGTCCCCGTGGGTGGACGAGATAAAGGCCAATCTAGAGGATATGTGTCTTACATGCTGGAAAGTGAGACATATTGCTGCTTACATATGAACGTAATCGAGATACGAATACGTGTGGCACTGATGCAATCGTGCATTAATAGTCGTAAAGTTAGTGGACAACTTTTTCCAACGAAATTGCTGAAAACTTCTTGCACAGGTTGCAACACTTAAATTGGAGTATCTAAATATTCTTTTTTGCGTACGAATATATGACAAAACTGTTACGGATAAATTTAAATCGATCAAAGAGACAAACATTGCGATAGAATTGTTCGTAGACGTTTTTAGCTCCTTTCGTTACTTTTTTAATTTAATTTTCAAATCTACCCCTTCGGGTATACTGGCAGATACGTGTGAGTACGTTTACTTCTCAAAGTATTTTCCATATCGAAACACAGAAATAACTGCGCGAAATTGCGAATAAATAAATGTTTACGATTAAATTTTCCAACGATATAATCCGAGAATATCGTCACATGTTTGATAAATGTCATGGATCGATATCAGTTAAATGTTTGTTTCAAACGGAATAATTCGTCCCTGAAGTTATTAGTACAGCTCGACAACTTAGAAAGGATCCCTGCGGTCTTATTCCAGTTCAAATCCCACAACCTCGTATATATTTAAAAAATGTATGGCATCTGTTAGTAATGTCAAAGAACTAAACGTTATAAAATGTCAGCCTTATAGCTCAAACGTTTTCCGGGATATTAAATATAAAATGTTGTATCTCTTTTGATATGTTTGCTACCAGCATTGAGCCGGTAAACTGTTCACAACAGAATATTCTACGCGTGTAGTAATATTATGTAATATAACGTATGCTTTTAGCTACGAACGTACAAATAAACTGTTTAAAGAAATATTTTGAGTAACGAATCACACGATGTATATAATACTGGTCGATAGTTCTTACTTCTACAGAAAAAGATTGATTATCAAGTGTGGTAAAAATAACGAAACGGATAGGACTAAAAGAATTTGCGTTTAATCTTTTCACAATTGAATTGATCAATGGTAGGAAATGTCTATGTGCTGAATTTATTTATAATTTATTTTCAATTATCAAAGTCATAAATAAAATTAAATACAGAAGTAAAATTTGTACAGAATTGTCCAAACGAACATAAAAAGTTTATACATTTCGGTTTTTCTTTAACTTGAACAGTATCTCGATAATATTGAGTATCATCGAGCATCGTACATAGTTAAAAGGTTAACGTGAAAATATATTCATATTTGAACTTTACACACACGTTACTGATTTTTTCCTGTCATAGTTCGTTACTACGGACCGTTGCCACGAGTCTTTTTTTTGGGGTCACCCTTCCCTATCAACGAAACACACTTAGACGGAGATAAGCTGTAGAAACAAATACTTACTCGAGGTTCGACTGTCGTTCGTTACATCGAATCGAAGATACCTACTATTTATTTGTTTATTCGGACACGAAGTCATTTCTGTTACGCACATGTGACGTTCGTCACACGTGATGGATATCACACGTGATCGTATGTGATTCGTAGTAGCGACTGTGTTACACAGTATAAGAACCAATAGTTGCCAACTTTTGTGTCTCACCGCTCGGTTTCATCCCCACCATACTAAGACCACGCCTTCGGGCATTTTTTCCAACTTACAGCTATATACGTGTCGTGAATTATGTCAGCAGTTCTTATCGATAAACGTTAAATAATATTTACATTGATCACTGCATCACACGTGATCGTATATGATTCGTAGTAGCGACTGTGTTACACAGTATAAGAACCAATAGTTGCCCACCTTTGTGTCTCACCGCTCTGTTTCATCCCCACCACACCAAGACCACGCCTTCGAGTATCTTTTCCAACTTACAGCTATATACGTGTCGTGAATTATGTCAGCAGTTCTTATCGATAAACGTTAAATAATAATTGCGTTAGGAGAATATTGTTACGAATATCATAATCTCGACTTGTATCTAGCAATCTCTGTTGAAAATTAAACGATTCTTTCGCTCGAAAATGTTGACGTCGAAACCGCTGGTTCATCGGTTTTCGAGTTCCCGGATCGAAGCAACAGTTAACCGGCAAGCGAAGTTGAACTATTTCTCTTATCGCAACGAGCCGAGCACTTTAATCTCCCTCTCTTTTTTCTTCCATCTTCATCGAGTTTACCCGAAGCTCGCATATTTCGGCACGCGGGCGTAATAAGGCTGTTCATCGCGGTATTGGAAAACTTGGCCGAATAAATGAAGTTTTTCGCGAAACAGGAATTCTCTCGTCAAATTGCGACTGGCTGGGAGAGTTTCTTTTGACCAAGTTCGCCTTCGTTTCGTGCATTTCTTCATCCTGGCTCCGCGGGACAGCGTCTTTTGTAGAGTTTGTCGTGCAGCGATGCTACGAACGCTTCGTTTTGTCCTCTATTTGCATCGTCGAACAGTCGGATAAAAATCTTATCGGAGGAATGCATCTGCAGCCGCGAATTAATTGCGAGACACGTTGCAATTTATCCTCATCGAACATTTAACCGGTCACCGGGGATTGAACGAAACTATTGAAATTTTTAATTGGTCACGAAACAATAGTAATTTGGTTTCTACGCTCCTGTTTCAAGAAGAGAGTCCCGAAAGTCTGTCTCACTGAAATTTTAATTAACAAATATTAAACGAACGGTGAACTTTATATGTTTTGGAAGCTGAAAAAGCTCCAGTTGAGAGGAAATTATTATTCCGACGTGTCCCAGAATTCGAAGTAACATGGACATGGTTGAATCAATTTTTCAAAATACAATAGATGTAGGAGTACGAATGTTAATAAAAGGAGGATTGGAACTTGTATATTTTATCCGAGACCAACCCTCGTAAAGATACACGTTTCTTCCGAGTTTTTAATTCAATGGAAGATTCTTATAAAAGTTTTATAAAAGAATTCTTATAAAGTTCTTATAAAAGAAATTCAGAAGGAACGTATATTTTTGATCAATATTGTGATTCGATCGGATCATTGAACGCGATGATTCGATCAAATCGGTGAAATCTGAAAGATGGAACCTTTCTCAATTGATATTTGTATTCTTGTGATATTTTTTCACTTACAATAACCGTTAAAAATGAACTTTACGAAGTGAACACGTTAACGTAAAAATTGAACCGGAGACGAACGAGAAAAGCCATTTAAAAGTTCTGAAATTGTTGTTTAAGAAAATTAACGGTGCAACTTCGGCCAGTGTCTGTGTTCTTCGCAAGATGGAATACGAAAAATGTAGAAAACAAAAATGTCGCCGTATTCTCCGACGAATACTAAATTCTAAGAACTTTGCAATGGTTTTCGAAGTAAGAGTAATAGGATATCCATCAGAAATGTTGCGAATCCGTTCGAATCGTCGCCATCTTCGCGGAGAACGGTACAAGTTCGTCCACAGCCGTTTTCTTCGTCGTTTGGAAAAAGGAAAAAGCTGGTCAGCGATAACGCGAGCGCTCTCCACAGTGAAACTGAAATCCTTTTACAGAGATATAAAGGGATAAACATTAATCCTAGAATTCTTTCTCCCCCCAATTCGTTTCCCTTGATTCGCAAATTTGTTACACGGCTGGTTTTTTAATTCCCTGCGGCGCTAGCGGACCGAATTTCTCCCATTCCATATGATCCGCGATTTATGGGGCAATAAACGCTTTAATAAGATGCAGACTGTAAATAGGGGGCGGTTGGAGGTGGTGATATTTGCCTGGCTAGGTTGCAGCCGGAATTCTCTTCTTCGTTTTTCTGTCTCTTCTTTCCGCAGTCTGGCTCGGTGTTCGAGCGCGTATCGCGAGCTGTACGTGGATTACATGCGGAAGTCAGTCTTATTAACATCGGTGCCAGGTGGACGAGATAAGAGTTAATCGCCAAGACGTGGCTCTATCCACGGCTAAAGGAGACGCAACAACTCATCCAAGTAGGCACGGCATTGTCACGTAAAACAATCGTCGATCATACCTACCGGTTAAATGTTTCTCGTTGAGTAACTACTTTTCGTAGTTAGGATACTTTTCGTATCGTTTTCATCGTTTGAGATTCGTTCCGTCGCGTTACCACGAATCGATAATGCTTCGCGCGATGTTCGAAAATTGTTACTGTCGATTTTTAATACGCGAGGCACGGATAGAGAACGTTTTGTCGAAATTGATAGAATTCAAACGAGTCGTTCGAAGAGTTCGATAAATGGGATACAGTGCGACGAAATTCGAAATGAAAATAACTACTTGGCTTTTAAAAGAATTTTCGAACTCGTTCGCGTTGCTTTTGTCTTCATAAGTACGTATAGTATATTTTTGAAAAGAACGCTTGCACGAATCGAGAAAAAAACAGCGGTGAATGCGACTGCTGATCGCGTATCCGAGCAACAAGTTTTATCAATATCCGAGATATCATTCTACGTGATTTGTAAGTTCTATTCTTATTCGTTTGCAAAGGTGATCGTCCGAAGGCACATTTTTATGCTTGTTTTTTACTAGTTTCGTATTTGAAAATAAAGGCCCGCACAGGTAGGTAGAGTAGGAAATTGGGGCGAAGTAATGCGGAGAGCAGTTCCGTTCCGGGTGTATGATAAGCTGAGGAACTAAATTTAAAAAAAAGGAAGTCGGTGGAATAGAAGAAGACAAGAAGCCAAATGTTGATTCCAGACCATCTAGTTTCTTTAATAAAAAGTAATGGTACTTTTAAGAGCTATCAGCTCCATTTCTGAGGATGGACCATATTCTTCCAAGTGTTTCTTCCTTTGTATGTACGAAATTAGTAGCAATTGTTGTAAGGAATTGAGGGTATACTCTTTCGTACGTATACTCTTGTTGTTTATTATTTTCTGTGTATATAAGTAGTTCTTGTATGTCGTAAATAACAACGTGTTGAACAGTTTAGACACTATATTGCTTCGAACCTCTATCGGATGTACTAAACTGTTACAGTATCCAAGTGTGTTGAATTGCTCGTACAGGTCAACGATGAAACAAACGTTTAATTTGTAATTCGTTTACAAACTCGGCAAATCTCGTTTTCAAGTGTATCGACTGCTAGTTATCTCGTAAGCGGGGTAGGTAGCGTTTTGATCTCGAACCGAGGTCTTAGATCCAGATTACACTGGGAGCGAGTGAAATACAACGAGTGTGTTGTATCGTTTAAAATGTTACAAAATAAAATTATACTTCTTGTTACATCTTTAGCATTACCAACAAATTGACGAGGTTTTAATAATAATAATAATAATACGTCTCTATTATCAATCGCAATAGAAAGTAAAATGAAAACGAGATTCAAAGTACGTTACATAGAGAAAAAACAACGTAAGCGTTATTTATAACGTAAAAGGGGACATTCAGTGATACGCTCTTATTATTAGGTCGTCTTGTAAGTTCTTGACCGCGGTGTGTTTGTATTTCTTGCGATACGTTTCACAAAGATACAGAGCTAGAAGGACATGGCTGACGAAACTGTTATGCTTCGGTTTAGTCTGTAGAAGGCATTCGAAAGCCACAGGTCGCGACGTTATAAGAATTTTATATTTAGTACTCGGTACAATAATGAGTGAAATGCGTGTCCATTTTCATCTCGCGTTGTATAACTTCCGGAAAGTGAATAAAGCAACAAGTGTAGCAAATAACGTTTGCGTCGTTTATGGAGAAGCTATTTTATCGGCTCGTACTTGCAGAAAGTGGTTCGATCGATTTTCGAAGGGAAATTTTAATCTGAAAACGAGGAGATTTTCCAGTACGAGAAATATCGCGTATTCCGAACATCTCGAAATCACGTGTACACAGACATTTCAAGAAAATGAGAATGACGCCAAATCTGAACGCGCGTTAGCTTCGTAGGTAAGATTAAAATATTACTTTACACGTTAGAAAAATCAAGAACGACAATCTACAATTAAAAGAATATTTTCCTCGCAAAAATCCCACTAATCCAATATAATACCAATATAAACAAACGAATACGATTTCGTTACTCGAAACCGACATAAAAATTCCCCAAAGTCAACGATAAGCACCGAATCGTCTATCCGTAATCAACTTCGACTATGTTCCATCCAAGTGGATTCACCGCGAACAATCTCCGTGGAAGACGCGAGACGCAGAAACACGCTGATCGTGTTTCCAAACTTACCGGAATAATGAAACAAAACAAACGCACGGAGACGTTAATATCCAGCAAAGTAGCCGGGAACTTTCTTTATCCTCTTACCGTGAAATTCTTTCTTGGTCGAACTTTCCGGAATATTTTCAATCAAGATTTACCATCTTCTCGTCGGGGAGGTACGGGGCTGTGGGTGGTGCCCCGTTAAACTGTTTTACGCGGTTCGAATTAGTCGAACGAGTTGGTTCGCGGATTAAAAAAAGATTTCTCCGCGTATCAACGGGGGGGGGAAATTCACCGGGCGGAAAATATTATTTCGAACGAAAGTTGCGGGTGAACGGTCGCCTCGAATCCTCATTTTCGAAACGGAGCAGCTCGGCTTCCTTTTCGTTCGTTCGCTATTAAATCCCAGCCACGCAATCTCGGTCTCCGTGGCTCCGTGTTCTTTTGTTTCTCTCTCTCTCTCTCTCTCTCTCTCTCTCTCTCTCTCTCTCTCTCTCTCTCTCTCTCTCTCTTTCTCTCTCTCTATCTCTATCTCTATTTCTCTCTCTCTTTCTCTCTCTTTCTATCTTTCTCTTTCTATCTCTCTCTTTCTCGCGTTTCACACTTGTTCGTCTTAATATTGGCCTCGTGGGCGGACAGGCTGGGACCTAATCAAAGGGATGCGGTGTTATCCCCGGCAAACGGAGATTCACGGGGCGTTTCGAGGGCGTAATCGTAGACGGGAAATACACGCTCGAGATTCCGAGGACGGGGAGCACGATTTCCCTCCGAGTGGTCGCGATAAATTTATTTTGCTTGGCGCCGATGCAAGGGAAAACGACTCCGGCGATCTCGTCGAGTTAACCCTTGACCCTTGGCCCGTGGCTGTACGGACGTTTCTCGGAACGATGGCTCATTTCGTCTACGTATAACGGAAACGTTCGCGTTTCTGGGTATTGCTCGCGCGGTCGCGGTTAATAACTCTGAAAGAAACGTGGATTATTTCGTCGATGATTTATCACTCGTAGAGAAATTAATTAACCGTCGCTTATCCCGGGATTTTACACGGTGTCGAACCGAACGTGCCAATTAGAAATCCGAGCGTTTCTTTTTCGTTTCGGAGCGAACACCGTCGCGCGTAATGGGACACACGTACACGTGACATCATAAATCGGAGATTCGTCAGCGTTGAGAAATTTTGTCCCAACATCGATCCGTTCGTTCCTTCCTACGACTCTTTCGGGCTATCCGTTAGTGGCAAATTAATTAACTGCCATATCGCACGGCCTGGTATTTTACAACACATTAACTTCCGTATACCAATTAGAAATCCAAGACTTATTTAAATATAACGGCAACGACCGGATGTGTATCCGTGTTGGTAAATTTTGTCGGTAGATCGATCGTATCCGATTCTTACTACGAATGTTTCTCGTTGTTCGTTGTTCGTACAATTGGCTCGAATTGTTCGCGACGTTTGTTCGAACGTATAGTCAAGTTTCCATTTATTCGTTGCCCGATATTTAATTATACAAGTCATTTTTATCGAGACGAGTGATGTATGCAAAGTTGTTTATCTTTCACCGATTATTCGAAACTCTCGCGTCGATAAGAATTGTTCTTATCTTTTGTTTTATTTTCCTTCGTCTCGATGTATTTGTTTGCACTGTATTTTTTCGCGTACGTGCTCCTCTTTTGCTCGTTTCACTTTACGTTGCACAACTCTTTGTAAATAAATTACACGATTGTTTTCCGTTCTCGTAACCTATTTTTGCTTCTTCGCGATTCGTCGGTGATTTCGTCAGTTTCGAGGATTCGTTCGATAAAATTGGATGAAATGGAATTAAAAATTTCCAAGAAATTGGATCGGTTCGAAAACATTCTGCGACGATTTTCACGGTTCGAGCGATGTCCGAATAATCGCGAAGGCCTCGATATCACCGAAACTGCGAGAGCCGGAGAAAAATTTGTCCAACAAAAGGGACCATCGGTGATAACAGTTTCTCCGTGGGTAGTGGTAGATATACGATGGTTACATTTACTTTCTTAAGTGAAACGATTTTTCTTCCTATTATACGGTGTAACGGATCTTTGGACGAGTATAAGGATCCAAGAGCGTCGAGGAACACGAATAATGGAAAAGAATAACGAGTACGTTTTAAATTCCCTGTAATAAGATATTTAGTTCACGGATAGCTCGTACAGTTTTGTAATCTCGTAACAATCGCATCGCGGTATCGTTTTAGAATATTTATGGTGTATTTAATTAAAGATCGTACCGTGTACGTTCATCGGCGCACGATCATGGAAACGATATAACTGTCCTCGAGATAAAGTTGTATTTAAATACAATAAGGATCGTAAATTTTAAGCACGCCGACAACCGAGAGAAACCGACCGCTCGGTAGCAAATAATTAGAGAAATATTCCAAACGCTCGAGACTTAATTTCGTCTAGCGAGATTCACACGATTTGGGCGATGTAAGCCAGTTATGAAATATCTTCTGTCGAGGGGCCAGGCATTTCTGTGTTATTTAAGCGACGTCGAGGCAGCTGCGCGCAGAAAGATGTTCTTGTCGCGAACGCCGCGCGCGTGTAGGAAAATTTTGCAAAATTTCAACGCGGAAAGAATATTCTAATTAATTCGGTTCAAGTAACGCGTGCACAAGGAAGCGAAATACGTACGATGCTCCGAGCGTGTTAACCTCTTTAAGGATACTTACGTGTACGTTTCACCTTGTTTAAAGTATTATACTGTAACGTGAACACGATCAAAAGTGCGAGGATAACTTTTTAATGAAATTTCCCAACGATGCAACGCGCCAATATTGGCATTGAATCGATAGACGCGATTGGTCGATATCAGAAATTTCAGAAACGAACGAATATTGCGAGAGTATTGAATTGTTACGAATTAAATTGAATATTGAAAAAAAAAAAGAAAAAAACTATTTTTAAACGTTCGTATGCACGCGTGCATATCTGCTGTAAACACGATTGTATCGAAACGGTTGAATGGATTTCAATGGAACTTTACATTCAAGTTTCGTATACCCAACTCACGATCTGATTAGATTTCGGCCGAAATGGATAAAAAAAATTCCACGCTATCGTTTTATATCATTATCGAGAGGAGGATCCGAACGTTGCGTTCGAAAGTGTTGCAATTCGGTTCTGCAAATCCCATTTATGCGACGAACCCTCGTTATTGTTTCTCGACGTTGCTGTCTATTTCTTAATCGCTTGAAAATCAAAGTAACACCGATATCAACGATACTATTATTCATAGAGAGCGGGGGTCCAAATAAATTACAGCATTTACTTGATTTATTATGTATTATTCGCGATATCTAATTTTAAATTCCTGTAATTCATCATGCGACGTAGCATGTTGAGCGTGTTTCGTTTCTTGTCGGATTTATCGAAATTTATAGCTCCTCGTTCCATTTCGAATATATATGTATTCCGTTTCACGCACAGTGCCGTTAAGTTTGTACCGAATTGCGTTCGCGCCATTGTTTTCGCGTTCCTGTCGTTTATCTTATCGAAAGATGTTTAACTTGATTCGAGCGCGCGATGATGTCAGGAGCAATAAAATTCTGCGTGAACGTCGATCGACCGCGTTTTATCGGCGCCTTTATCAGCTGCTCGGCCGCACAAGAAACTCGTTACCTTTTTCTCGATTACCTTTCACTTCGTCGCCGTCCGTCGGATCGGAAAATCTCGTTCGATTGCACGAAACTGTCGCGGAAAGCTATAACCTCGTTACAAGTGGCGAGTTGGGAAAAATACAGGGAAAGTTTCGTCAGGTGATACCAAACGACGGACAATCAATTTTCGTTTCGGTGAAAGAACTCGGGAAATCATACAAGATTTCTGGAATCGTGATTCGTAATCATCGAACCCGAGGAGAAACAAATTTTTCAGTTCTGTTTCGATTTCGAAAATTGCATCGCTCGGTGTTCAATTGAGCAATCGACGATAGAAATTTGCTAAAGGATCCGTCGAGGTTGCTTTCATTGATAATAGAAATTTCATCCTCTTATCGTTGTTCGATTTCTCTTCCACGAAAATATTTGCCGAATTTAGCAAAAGTTTATTCACTTATCTTCCCGCGGTGGTAAAAGATACGCCACTCGAACAATATTAGGTTTTTGTAAAGCGACGTTTATTGAAATGCAAATATTGATCGCGTAATTTCTGTAGACTTTTTTCATAACGGATGAAATATAAATTTTTAATACGCGAATAAATAACATTTTATTCGTTTCGACGATCACACGTTTCGCGTAACGAATTTGAACTAATTCTTCGTACGAAATTCTTAAATAGTATTTAAGTATTTCGAGAACATTCGAACATTGCTGGACGCTTTTGACGTTAAATAGAATTGAATAAATATCAATTTCATTCGTTCGCGTAGCTCGTCGGAGGTGAGAATCACCGAATATTCTCTCGTCGTCCCAACAAATTTTCATTAGAGAATATTTTCGCGCTATAAATTTGTACGAATTAAATATTGTGGTTCGTTCGCGTGAATTTCCATGAACGAACCGGATACTATTATTTTGACAGATAAGCGATTTCAAAGATATTATGCGCGACGCGTTTGCATCGACCGACATTCGTAGATGAAAATAAGGAACACGAAAATACGAGGAATATTATTACAAGGAAATAGGTGTCGCAAAGAGCGTACGATCTAAATGTAAACATATTCGATAAAAATAACATAGGATTGGAAAGAATATAAAATCAAAGCGTTTCGAAGCAATTCCTAAAATAATTGCTATTCAATTTTCTGCTCTCCGAATCAATTAACGCGTTGACCCAATAGTGCGTACAAACTTTACAAATTTTGCAGGGATACTTTTTTTTCGAAAATACCGAAGATTACACGAGATAATTATCTATTAAAGAATAGTGCAACTCAATTACGTTGCAACAGTACTCTGACAATTGATGTTGAGAAACAAATAATTTTAAAGATCGTCGTTACATTCTAAAAGGAGTACAATTCTACAATTTTGATTCTATGCATTGCACACGTGTTCAACTTGCATCCCTCGAATGCAATGCATCCAATCTTAGTTGAATATTTCCTTACACATAATACACTCGGTGACTCCGTCGTCGCTCAATGAATTCTATACGTTATCTACTAAACGTGCTCTCTTATTTTTTCGACTGGTCTTTAATTATCTGACGGTGAAGATAAGAGTGAGTTTCGGTCGGTACTGGCTGCTGGTTGGATACCAGAGGATCTTCCCCTAAGTATAACAAAAAATCAACCTAAAAAACTAAGGCTAGAGGAATTCCAAACGTGTACGCTTCGAATGCACCGTAGTTTCGAATTTCAATGTAATACTATATTCAACGCGCACGTTGAAAATAGTATTCATTCATTGATAATGCAAACGAAAAAAATCAAAAAAAAAAAAGAAAAAAATGAATCTCTTTAACGAAAAAAAAAGAAAATGGACACCCCCTTAAATAGCCTATACGCGGAAAGATTTATCGGACATTTAGCTGCGTGTTCGGTCGATCGTTTTTTTGTTTTTTTTCCCGTTGGTCTTTTTCGTGAGAAAAACAGTCAATCGAGCCAGCAGGCGAAGCTCGTGCACAGGCCGTTTTAAACGGATTACCGAAAGTTTGACTTCCGAAACGACGCAAAACAGTTTTTCGAGCTCGATATCGGCAAGCCGCGGCGCACACGGGGATGAATGAAAACGTTTGAAGCGCGTCTAAACTTTTGATCGGCAGCGTGTCTATGCTATGCGCACCGTGTCGTTTAATTAATTCCAAGCACGGCTTTAAAATTTCATATCCTCCGAGTGGATGTGGTGTTGCGTGCCGCCGGTCGGCCGTAAATCATTTTGTCATTTCATTCGACCGTGTATTTTTTACGAAGAATTTTAATGGCAAATAATTCGTAGGAAGTCGTAAAATTCTCCGACGATTCGCAGCTCGACTTCTCGTTTGATTTCTTTTTTAAAGCGTGCGGCGATAGCGTCAAGATACACGTTGCACCAGAGCTCTCTCTCTCTCTTTCTCTCTCTCTCTCTCTCTCTCTCTCTCTCTCTCTCTCTTTCGAGGTTTCGTCGGCGATTCTCCCGCGAGAGAAATAGTTCGTTACTGTCTTCAAACGAGACAGGGAGAATGGAATCACAGATCGAGGGTTGAAGGTATGTGTCTTGGCAGACAGGCCGCAAATTATCGCGTTATCTGCACGCGAGAAGTTTCGGGGATCGAGAAATATTTACCGGAAGTGAGAGTCGAACGTTGAACCTACCGGGGAGTTATTACTCAAGCGATTGATGCGTGTTTTCTCGTCTAATGTGATTTTTTGGTTCGTTGTTTTGCGTCTGGAACGTTCCGCAGGTTTTATTTTTTTTTTTATTATTTTTCCGCGTTACGCGTACCGCACGGTAGTTCTCGAGTGATTAGAGTCAACGTGGATATCCGTAATTGATAAGTGTACTTGTAATTATCGCGGCGATTCAAATCGTTCAAAGGAGGACCGACGATAATGTTCGGAACGTTGAATAAGTGTTATTAATAATGTTAGATACGATAACGGGGTATTTGAAATGTACAATCGAAACAAGATGCAAAAAAGCGGGGCCGAAATGTTGTTGGGAAACCTAGCCTCGGAGAATTAGTTAAAACTGAAACTCAAGGACTGAATAATATGTATAATGGAATAAAAATAGAGGTTGTATGTATGTATGATAATTGGTAAACTTTGGGGACAATATTGAAGGATAAAGGATCCAGCAATGGGTTCGAAAGAAGAATAAGTTTGTGCATCACTAGTATTAGGATGCAGATGTATAACGATTATTTAGTGCAAATAAAAATATAGTTATGTAATAAATGTGACATCAGTCCTATTCAAGAAGGTTCACGATTGTGACCAAAAAAATAAAAAATTTAAAAACTGTTTCTTAGAACTAATACGTACCCGTGATCGAAGCTACACTTGCTTTATTTAAGTTCCTGTACAGAAAATATAATTACCTATTCCCTTTTTCGTAGTAATAAAAAAATGAAATCATACAATTAACCATTAAATGATAAGTCAATGGTAAAAACTGGTGTTTAATAAAAAAAAACATGAATAATTTTTGTCATTTGTAAAACTTTAAGCGGCTCCGTTTTCTTCCCTAAGCAACTAACCTAAGTTGCGAGTAGGTCCGGCACTACATACGATCATTTACATAAAACGCATTCTTTGACCAAGTTTTTCGTCAATAGGACACGCGACCACAAATGGCTATTACTTACCATTTATTTTATTACGCAAACACGAGGTTCTTACGCGCGAACGTTGAAATTGAGAATTCCTTTGCAATTGACTCGACGGTGGTTACAAGAGTGCAGTATTCTCTGGATATCTGAAACGAAATTATCCGAGAACGTAAATACCCGTAGCTAAAGTTAAGACACAATTGCACGGATATCGCAAGCCGCGACAGAAAGAAAGTAATTAAATAATGTTTTCGCCACAGCTGAAGTGGCAACGAGATTGCGTTGCTCGTGTTGCAAAATGAACAGTTTCGTTTCCAGTCGCGGCCGTTTATTTCGTTCGATGACGAACCGGTGCTTTTCGTTTCGAGGTACTCGTGAAAATAGATAGTTCGAATCATGAGATCCTAGTCCGTCGTTTATTGGACTCGGTCACGAACAACTTGGAACGCAGTAGATTACTCCACGTGGATAATGTGCGTCGTTCTTGGCACGTCTCTCGCAAATATTTAACAAGGATAAGTTTTATCGGAATTCGTTTTGTTTTTTCACGAGGGTTCCGATAACTGACGTACGATTCTCACTTTTAAGATAACACGTCACTCGTAACGATGTTGGTAAATACATCCTTAATTCTACACCGTTTCGCTATTGTTTGTCAATGTATTTGGAATTTTACGAACTCGGCTTTCGTTCATTTTCCAGAGGCTCACGGAATATGTACAATCCTTCAGAAATAAATCGCGTGAATGCGAGTAATGCTTCAATACTGAGCTAAAGTTCAAGGGCGTCGGTTTGGAACTTGGACTTTCGTGGAAATTCTCTGGTTCTAGAAATTGAACGTATCGGTTTCAAAGTTTGTGCATACATCTGTGTTTTTTTTCAAATGCCGATAATTTTGTCACGCGCAAGTAATTTAGGTAATTATTTACATTACGGGCGACCTCGTCGACTCTCGTGACCTTAAAGTAGGTTGTTAAGCGTATTCGAAACTTCGGAGATACAACATCTAGCATTGTAAATATTTTCGCAAATATCTCGAAAAGCGGTTGGTACGTGTCGGAAAAAATTTCTCAGAATGTTGACTTCGACACCATATTTCAAGGAAATAAAAATCAGCCAAGTCGAGTATTTTATGCACTGAGAATAAATATCAAAGATCTATAAAAAATTTCCATTTCTTTAATCCCATCGTACTCTTCTCAGATTAATGCTTTCGAAGAGTTAAATCCTCGAGAGCCGACTCTCTTTATCTCGAAATTAAGTAGATCCCTTGATTGCATTTTGATCTAGATAAATCAGCTGTGAATTACTCTTTCTTCTGACGTTTTGCGAAAGGAGAATCGAGATCCTCTTTAGAGGCTAGCAATTAATCCTCTAATCTGATAAATGCACTCGATGGTTCGTACAAAGGATTGTCGTTCCTCTTTGAAATCTTAGATCGGTTCATCAATTTATCAGAATTTACTCTGGTTGCTTTTTCTGCTACTTCCGTTTTTTTTTTTCTCCCCGCTCCTTCTCACGGGGAAGAACCCCCGTGTTGACATCGAGTAAACTTTCTTGGTTCGATGGTCCGTTTCTGAAAGCGATCGGTCGGCTCGATGCCGAGCAAATAAACGCCACGCGCTTCGTCGACACCTCGTGGAGCGTTATTAGTGGCGGCGAATTTGAAAGTCGTCGATATTCCGACGCCACTACCCTTCGGTTTCCTTTTCCAGGCTAATGAAAGTCAAATTATCCACTGCCTTTTCTTGCCAGAGTGTTTACGAGTCCCTTGGAACAGTCGATTTTCATTGATCTCTCAGAAAAAAAGGTATAGAAGAAGAAACGAAAAATTTGGCTGTTTACTTCCTCTACTTCTCACCGTGCTCTCTTCTCAGTCATGTATAGAAGAAGAAACGAAAAATTTGACTGTTTATTTCCTCTACTTCTCACCGTGCTCTCTTCTCAGTCATGTATAGAAGAAGAAACGAAAAATTTGACCGTTTATTTCCTCTACTTCTCACCGTGCTCTCTTCTCAGTCATGTATAGAAGAAGGAACGAAAAATTTGACTGTTTATTTCCTCTACTTCTCACCGTATTGTACCTATACGCGTTTCGTTGCATAATCGTGCATCGTACCTGTACGAGAGTTTGTGTAATTTTTCGCACTCGCGTCGGAACGTTTTGTAATTTCGAAGCGTTCTAAATAGAAACGTAAAGATACTCTAGCGTTGTATATTTGGTAACGAAAGTGTAACGGTGTTGTAAAAATAGTACGTGGTAGTGAAAATGTTAATAATAATTGTATGTTGGCAGTTATGAGTTTTACTTATATATTTCGGTCGCCAAGATGTTCAAGATCTGTCTAAAAGATTGTTGTAGATCTGGGCAGCATCATTTGGCCGAAAACACATTTAACGACTGTATTGCCCTCTATACTACTATGCTTCGCTATATTCCATCGAAAAGTATTCGTTTTATCGGATAATTATGAGAATCTGGATAATGGAAAGAAAATTATCCTTATAACCGTTTATATTTATTCGGCGTAAGTGACTCGCCGATTCGTGCAACATGGCGTCGAATTTCACTAAGAAGAATTAAAATTTGTACGCTCGTCACGATGAGTGTAAGGTTGCTTTACTCGGAGTACAATAACGTCGTTCGTTGCGTTTTTATTCAACGTTGACGAGATACAGTGATGCTCGCACAACTGAAATTATTTTGCTCCGCGTAACTGAAATTGAACCGCGATGAGGGTAACGTTATTTATGTTTATTGTGTTTCTTCAGCTCGTATGATCGTTGACACGAACGGTTATTTCGGTTAAACGGTTATTACTCATTGTATATTCATGAGAGTATTATCAATGAATTGGTGAGATTGTCTTGATGAGAATGTGTCCAAACAGGACCTCCTTCAAGACTCGTGTCACTATCGCGAGCGTCGTGTACGCTAAACACGTATAGTTAAAAATTGTCCGAGTAGCAGCGTGTTTGGACTTGTATCGATCGGTAGAATCTCAGCAAAAGATCGACAGTACTCCCGTGAAGATAAAAGTTAATAATACGCATTAGCGAGTATTACGTTGTAAGCGGTATCGCTTTGAAGTTGGGTCATCGAGCGCGTGTAATAAGAGACGAGCTCGCTGTTGCGTTCTGTCTTGGTCATCTCGTTCGCTATCGTCGTCGAGTGGTTCACGCGTGGTTGGATTTTAGCTCGAGATACGAAAGATCGATTCTTGGAACGAAAACGCGAAACTCGATTAACCGAAATGCCGCAATTCTGATTTCATTTCAGTTATGCGGGCAATACTGTACTACGATCGGAGAAAGACAAAATTTGATTCGAATAATGGACGAACGAAACCAACGTATAACAAATCGCTCCATTGGACAGTTAAATTTTTATTCGTTACGAAATGTATCCCTTTTGTAATTCAAATTCTAATTTCTTTTCAACGAGTAATTCACAAAAGTGTGGAAAGTGATCCAATTATGAATACAATGTTGAACAATACCTTGTGTGCGCGCGTTATATTTTATTGGTAATTACAGATTACATTTGTAAAATACGAATTGAATTTATAAAGTTAGATTTATTTTGAAAAGAAATCTGCAACGAGAACAATTAACCATTATCCGAACGGGTTTCGAACTTTGGTACAAAAAAGACAATGATTTAGTAAGCACATGCTTGAATTAACTGTGCCACGGATATAGTATCTGCCAATTATGCGTATATTACCGAAGATATACAGCTCGTAAAAGCGTTAATGTTTCTTATTTTTTAAAATGCTCGTAAACTCCTAACCGTCTAACACGATATATCTTCTGTATTTGAAGCACTATCACATTTTTGCATCGTGCAAAATCCCATTAAAAAGCGAGCCTCACACTTGAGAATATTTTCTTGTCGGTTCAAGATAAAAAAAAAAAAAAAACGTCGATTCCTAGGACGAAAACTCGATCTTCCTCGAACAATTCAAACGTTGTGTGCCTCGTTTCGTTTCAGTTATCCGGGAACAACTATTTCTAGAGAGCGTTTTATTAGAATGAATCTGGAGCAAAGTTTCTGGAATCTTTCTGGATTCGAGCAATTTTTCATTTCATAATGGCTCGCGTCAGTAAAAACGATTATTACGCGTTGGAGATATAACGTCTATATTAAATAGTTACGTAAAATTAATTTTTAATATTTATTCGGGTGTACAGTTAAATGGAAAAGTCCAAACATCAATTTAGAAATTACTTACTTCTCAAACAATCTTTCAGAACAGTTTTCAATCGTTCGAACTTAAAATTACATTTCGTGGTAAATTAAAAAAAAAAGAGAAAAAATTGGCATCACTATGATTCTATAACAATAGAATGAATATAGTTCACTCTCTATAAGAACGCGTAATTTGCAAAGGTGTACGCGAAACTCCTAACGTGATTCTGAGAATTATACGAGGTAATGTATAGTACAAATGAGCCTAAAAAATTCCATGGTTACGAATAAAACGTTAATCGAGAATAATAAAATTGTGACGAAAGCTTTGTTTTCGAGAAAAATCTACATTTGATAATCAGTCGATGATTAATGAACCTAACTAATAACCGATGTTACGTCATGGTTAATGTCAGGGTTTATTTACTACCAGTAGGTAAAAGTGGGGCAAAGCGGAAAGAGTGGGTGAAACTGAACGTCAATATTTTTCGTAGATAAGGGACATAAACGAGTTAAGATCGTATGACGTGGTTTTGAGCAAGTAGTCCTTGCATTATTTCATGATCGACCGTAAAGTTGAGCAGACGTCAACCGAGAGTGTCGGGGAAATTTTCAGTGTCTGAATTTCAATTTCGCGTTAACTTCAGCGTCGGTTTTTAAATCTTCGTTTAAATTATCCACAACGGTAAGTACAGCAATTCGTTCCGTATTCCTTAGTATTCATTTTAACGTTTGACCCGATTTTTCATCGCACGTTAATGCGTAATTATTAAACGTATACTAAATTACTTCGTACGGGGCAAAATGGAATCCTTTAACGCGAGGCAAGACGAAATATCTACATACACAAGAACGAATTGAAATTATTTCTAATACGTACCTATTTATTCTTTCGTATAATTATTCGTTCGTAGAATACAATTTATATTATCATCGTAATTTCCAAAAGTATGAATCTTGTATAGAGAATTACGATGCGTGGCACTAGGCACATCTTTTATTTGTAACGAATAAATAAGTCGGTTGTAGTAAATTGTAATAAATAACAGGATTATTTAATTTCGTTAGAAATTGCTACTTTAGATTTCTGTACTTTCACATGGTTTTAAATAGGTGTTCCGTATTACTCCACGATTATAACGAAGCTTTCGAAAAATTTTATTTTTCAGTCTCTGATCAGACAATTTCTAAACAGAATACTCCTATTCTTTATAATATTCTAAAATCCACTCGAAACATTTAACGAAGTCCTACATCTTTCGCCTATCGATTCTTTTTACCAAAGTTCAAACTTAAGCGTTCAGTTTTACTCAACATTTCCGAAAGCGTTCTCAAGTTACGCGAAAGTACATCAGACGTCAAAATCATATCTATACTTTTAGTTAGTTTATCCCATTGTGTCGCGTGTCCGGTAGGAACTGTCGGTTCGAGTACGAGTCGAAGTCGAAACTACGGTACGAGTCGGAAATAGTAGTATTCCAATAGTATCATCCGACATTGTATCGTGTGCAAAAGCGATCACAGCAGCGGTCTACCATGAAATTCTTAACATCGGTTACCAGTTATCCGTACACCTACTCGATCGATTTTCGAACGCATTTTCCCCGAGAACGAAGCCACCGATGCAATTTCGTTACAATGATTAATTTTCGTCTCATTTCGAACCATAAGATCTCCCATCGTTGCTACAATCTACACTATTCCACACAGAAAAGTACAAATCGCAATGAAACAAGGAATTGATCAACGACATCTGGAAAATGAATTTCCCATTCGACTATGAATCCTACGTTGACGTAACGCAAGTCTAAGAATATTGATACGAATGGTACGCTTTCCAACAACGAGCTTCGTACAATATCGAACCGCGTGATTACCAAACGTCAGGAACCGGCCGATCGAGTTTCGTTGCAATGGATAATTAAAGAAGATTGGCGAATTAAAGCTGTACGCATGGTGGCTCGGTAGGAAGGTGCGAGTAGTCATCGCGTTGCCAATGGTTCGTTTCACGGAAGATGACTAATTGGACTGGTGCTCTTAACCGGTGTAACCAGCGAAACGGAGCCGGCAACGACGGGTAGCCGTAAAACACGCGATTAAACGCGGAACCATTCAACGTCGGTGCTCGTAAATCGGCGATCGTCTTTTAAAGCCGAGCGGGCTCGGTTCAGAGGGCTGTCCGGCAGTCGACACCGTGTAGAACGATCGTGCGCACGATTCGCGATATTCAATTTCGATGTACGCCACACGTTCGAGAAAGGAATCTCGCGGCGGGCTCGTAATCACCTGTACAGTCGTTGACAGGAACGTGTAGCCTGTGGCGATTGCGGATTCCGCGCACGGTAAGAATGTCGACCGCGGGATTCCGCTGTTTTCGCGTTTCGCAATTCACAGGCGGAAAAGTGTCCGTTTAATTTCATTCGAGCGCCGCGCGCTGAAAACTCGAGGACCGTATCAAGGTTCACGCGTTCCTCGGTCAACGTTTCTTTCGCTTCTTCGATCTCTTCCGTACGGTTCTCAAGGTTCGCGAACAATTAGGAACTTTTGGCACGGATCGTGTACTAAGGAAACGCACAGGTAAATAAAACGTAGACGTGGACACGGGTACGTCGCTCCGAAACCATCGTAACGCGTCGACCATCGAGACCATTTCACGAAACTTTTCTCCGAGCAATACTTGGATCTTTAAGGTTCGTACTTTCGAATCGATTTCGTCTCGACGATCGAACGGAGAGTTTTCGCGGAATCTGTAGTTTCAAATGTCTATTTGATGTGTAGTTGTATTCGTATTCGAAAGTCGTGCCTTAAAAAAATGACACCTGCAGTAACCGAGAATCAGTGTCACACGTATACATATTTATGATACGGTGGTCAACGTGCTAAAGGATATATGTAAAGTAGTATCGGAATGCAACAGTAGGAATGCAGATTGCGTCAGTAGTGGTAAAAGAATCTAATGAATTAATAATTGGATCAATATCGGCACTCGTGATAGTACTGATAGTATTTTTCGTAATACCCACGGTGATGTAAGAACGAGAACGCGACGGTTTCTCTTTTCATTGACAATAGGACGAGTGTGTTTAAATCGAATTCATCGATTTCAGAAGGAACTCTTACGCGCCATTGGTAATATTTAACATTGAGAACGAAGTAACTAATTTTCGTTCAAACGACGTACAAGTCGAGAATTGGATCACGTCGATAATGACGAAGGTGGACAAACAAGAGCTCTATAGTCGAGGAATTTTTTACTCGTTGGTAGGGGACAATGCAGGACGTGCAATCTGTTAGTAATTCTAACAGAGAGTCCATTACCACTGTTTGGCGATGAGAGTTTTCCAAAGAGATAAGACGATTCGAAGATATTGACCATTCGATGTGCTTTGTCTTTCGCTGTTTTTGTTCTCCGATTATCGGCTTGAATTGCCGGTAGAAATTTGATGATCCATTAAGCTTTGTTCGTAGATACTTTATTTTCTACTTCTGTTTGATCGATGACCAAGTTATCGATAATTATTTCTAAGACAAATTATTTTTATCCTCGATCTAAAATTATTTCGGAGACAAATTTTTCTTTCGGTGTAATTCGGTCTTGTCCGTTCGGAGTTTTTACCATCGAAGTTAATCGCTTAAAAGAAGACGGCGCGTACAGCTCGTGTGGACTTTGCAGATTTTTCGAGCAATAAAAATACGAGTCGCTAGATTCCGTCGTGTTTGCGGTGCGCGATTTCGGCGGTGACCTGCTCCTTTTAGTTGCTCGCGATTGCGGTATCGTTGATCACGATGAGACGGAATTAAATTCTTAGAAGCGTCGTTATACGTCGTTGACACAGGCGTGGGTGTTCCGGATTCTCCGTGGAGCAGCAGTTACGGGATTTTGTTGTTTGTCCCGTGCAATTTCGAGGAAAAAATATCTCCTCTTGGTTCAAACGTTAATCCCTTAAGAGTTAAACAGTTTTTTAGCAATGGATTTAAACCGGCCGCAACGGTATTACCCGTTTCGTTGAAATTCAATTTTCAACGCGATTCGTCAAACATTATTTTTATCGATCTACCTACGATCGTTTGGCGTTTAGATACATCGTACATTAATTGTCGAAGATTGCACGAATGGTATTTTTACACGTTTAGTTTTCCACATATTTATTCCTCAATTTAAATATTCTTTTGTTAAATTTGTATACACCCACAAGGGATAGAATAACGTAAGTTCCGCTTTCGAGAAATAAGAATCGAACCGTCGCTCGAAAGCGGGGTAGGTATCTATTTGATTCTATAAAACGGAATATTTAATTTTTTGAACACATCGTTATACTTCTCGAAATAGTTTTTCTTCGTATATTTATATATCCCGAATCGAGAAGCATACGAACGAATCTTTTCCAAATTAATTAAATTGGATAGTTACATTCGTGTTTGGTTCAATTGCATTGAAACTAGGGCAGATATCGTAGAGTGCACAATGCAGGTACCGCGTAAGAAGAAAAGTTTTGTCGCAGCATAGTTTTCAGAATGTAAAAGGAAAAAGTGAAGCTAGCCAATTCGGTGCAAAGTTTTATCGAGACGATAATCCTTTGTAACGACTTCTTCGCTATTAGAGTCTCGTTAAAATTTTACGTTCTTCTCGACCTTGATTACCCGCGATTGACATTTTTTCGCTGTTCCTGTCGGCGATTTTACGCGATTCGTGTTTCGAGCTCGTTGCCCTAACTTTCCTTCGCGTCGTTTGTTCGTTGTCTGACTTTCAGCTGTTAGGTCGTTCGTTATGCTTTCTTTATCTTTAGTCGCGCGTTTAACAAGAGAATTTGCGTTTTAAATCCTCTGCCGCCTCGCTGTCGGGTCATTGAAACGCAAATTTTATTCCCCGACCCGAGGATTCTTGTTTCTTCGACACTTGAGTCGAGTTTCACTGGTCGGTCGCCGCGAAAAAATCAGCGGATGTGCAGTCTAGATCGGTGAATCAACGATTCGAGTCGATGATTCACAAGGAACATCGAGAATGATCGAGAAAGATAAATTTCAATTGTGAAATACGAAATCTTCATTTTCTTTTCTGCTCGAGGTAAATAAACTTCGATATCGATAAAAGTATGCACCATTCCTAACGAGCCATTTTTTATTACTTTCCTGGATTTCATAAAAAAACTGTACGTTCTGTTACTTCTCGATTTGAAAATTCTTCCAATTCGTTTTCTTCTGGAAAAAAATCATAGAATAATATAAGTAGAATCGACCGAAGGAAAGAAAATTATGGACAGAGTAGAGAAACTTTTTATTATTATTAGTTTGTTCGTAATTCGGTACGTAATCGTATACATTTATTTATGGAGTAAACTTTATCCAAAACAGTGAAAAATACGCCAAAATTAAACTGAATTCGATATTGAAACAAATCGGTTCCAATTCTCTGAAGCTATTAACGATATACTTTATTACCCTCGATGCTAAAAAACTGTATCATTATTGGCGAAGTAATTACTCGGAAACGGTAAGAATTTATCTTTTGGAAAGTTTATAACGTTCAATTGTCGTATCAATGGTTTACCTTTACGCGAGTAAAACACTAAACCGTAAACAATTAGGATCATCGGTTGAGAAGAGTCTGTTTCATAAAGTAGGATAGAACTGGAGAAAGTGTGGACTGACATAAGATAGTCCTCGAACGACACAAGGATTGTACTTTATTACGTAAGAATTACATGTAATGCTCTCGAGGGGTCGGTGAACTTCTAAGTCTTGATTCACAAATGGCGGCACAATTACATCGAAGGTTCTAAACGTTTGTTTCGGCGAGGATGCAACTCTAGCGTCTGCGGTCTACATAGTAATAATACAATACTATTCGGTTATACAAAATAGAGGTCCGTTTATTTCATATATAATATAATCGGAGAAAAACAAAGTCGTCCACTATCCTTGGTTTTCTATTATTCTTCATAAAGTGCAATACATGAGTAGACTTCTTTCGTAATAAATGTTAGATTACTTTGTATATATTCGTTTGAGAGCAAAGAGTGAGGGAAAATTTTGCAAAGTACTAATAAAGTATATTATATAATATATACGTAACGAAAAATGTTACGAAATTTGTCAATTGCGTTAATTCATTTTCGTTTCGTTATTTCATTGTATTGGACACTTTTAACGATTTTGCTAAAATAAAGAACAAAAAGAAAGAAAGCAGAATGGAAGACTGGAGACTCTCGATTCTTCATTGTAATTATGAAATACTTTAACGTGAGAGATAAGACGTTAGAATTGATTTAAAATAAATCGTACAGAATGGAAATCGATGTTGAGTAACTGCTAAAAGTTTACTAAAATCGATTGACGGTAGGTTCGTAACGGTAAGAAGATTCCGAAAGAAAATGTTGACAAACGATTTCCATAACGACGTTCCGTGTGCTTAAAAGTTTCTCTTACCAGAGTCGTACAATTCACGTTACATTGAACCATTGTAACGCGTAATGCACACAGAAGGTACGTTGATTATAAACGTGTCCCATTCTCGTACACAGTGTGCGTTTTATGGAGATTAGCGCGTGAACGAGAATTGTGGACGATTTTCAACGCGAGCGATTGCACGTCGCTATAAAAAATCAGAAAATTTCTGTTTCCAACTTCCGCCTCTCCGAGCATAATTGCCGCGGCTCGACCGTGATCGTGTAAAACGAAAATTATGGTGAACGATAAATCGAGTAGAGAGAAAGAGAGAGAGAGAGAGAGAGAGAGAGAAAAATACAGCCATATCGTGGCTTATCGCCGACTGAAAACGACGCTGTAAAGGTGGGACGATGGTTTAATCAATGGGACGTAATGGAAAGATAGTGCAAATAATTTAACATCCGAGCCGTGGGACGAGCACAGATTATACGCCCCTGATCTCCCCTTTCGCGCGAGCGAATATTAATCACCAGCGAAAACATTTGCCTGTAAATTTGCCCTGTTATTTGTGCCCTATTAATTTCTGATTAATTAGACCGGTTGTTATCGTGGACGATGCTTTCTCGTTGTCGTCGACCGACCCCACAACAGCTGTCTCGTAGTCGGCAGATCTAAGCTATTAAGTAATAAAAGTCCCGATTACCGAGATTAATTCGCAAATTGGACGGAATATATTGGATTTTGTGCAGCCCACGAATGCTTTTGTAACGCGATAATCGGATACGATTCCATTTCATTTCCATTAAATGAATAATACGTTCTTGGAAATTATAGCAAATTACGTGTCGTAAGAGATCATTACGGACTGGTTCTACTTATAATTAACCAGAGCGTATCTTCCTGCGCGAACGTTTCGTTCTTCTTTTTTATCGTTCCTCTTGTTTGCGTTAAAGGACTCTCGTTTCGTTCGATACGAAGCAGATGGAATATGCGTTTCTAATTACCCTATCAATTGATATTCGCTAACCTGACGTAAATTGCGACAACGCTTAATGGCTCCGCGAATATTTATGGTACACCGTGGCGCACATGTAATCACTCGTTATCACCCACCTCGAACGGTTAGTATTTCGCCATATTTCTTGGTACATAGTTGCCGCCGAAGGACACGGATTATCTTCCTCTGGGTAATATTTCTCGAAAAAATATGTCGCTGGTAATGTGTTTCTGGATACCCATGACGGTAATAAACGTTTGAGTAGACCAGTGTCGGAAATATATTCTTCACGGGTAAAGAATGTGTACGAGTTTAGTCCGGAACAAGTATCCGTTTAAATGTGAATACACTTTAAACGTTTCGACGTTCAATTAGTAGTTACTACGATTAATGTTACGACGATACAATATTTTATTTTACAATTGGTACGATATATCGTTCAATTACAAATATTATTTTTCTAACCTCGAATTTATCGTGTACTCCGAGTAATCTTTCTTTCAACCAAATATTTATTTTACAATTTCGTGTCACTTTTCTTTTTCGTTAATCTTCTAAAGAACAATTTATTCTCTTTTTACACACGTATTTTCATCTCAGTTTCTCTCTTTCTACCTTTTCGAATCAATGCTCTTTCTGTCGAACGTTTAAAATATATTCGTATTTTATAAACTAACGTTTGTTTTGGATTCGATTTTAGAATTCGAAGAACAATTCATTTTCGAATTCTTTTACACGCGTTTAATTAGTGTCGTATTATAATTCTTTACGGATACTTCTTCCAATAATTACTTTATCGATGAATAGTGCGATAGATTCGTTGGCTTATTTTCTCCTTGTTTTATTTAACCGTTAGTTATTGTGCACAAGAATTTCTGTTTTTGGGCGATAAAATCGAGGCCAACGGTTTACTTGAAAACGATACAGGTAACGATATTTATCTCGAACCGAGGTCGATGTCCGACTCGATGGATCCGTCACTTGTATCCGGTGTGAAAATTGTCACTTTAAAGCGGGAGTTACCGTTTTTCTTCGACGAAAATTTAGCGACGGATCTCCTATGCGAATCCAATTATTTCTTTCGAAACACCTCTATCTTTATTTTTCTTTCGTTGTTATTAGCGACGGGCAACGAAGACAATAATGGAAGAAATCCAAACGTTTTGTGGCCATTTTTATACGAAAAACAGTATTGCGTCGGTTCAGATGGACAGGGACGATTTCGTTTCCGTAAAAAGATCGCAGTGGTAGTGATCTCGATTTTTCACCTACATTCGTTCATTCTGACCAATTTTTTCTTCAAATTGATCGATTCCACGTGATCGTCGAATTGTCCCCCCGCGTTTTCATTTTAATTCACGCCTCGTTCGGTGCATATTTCACCGTGCGATCGATCGATCGATCCGCGGCCACGTTTGTTTTTGCATATTTCATTGAGTTTCGCGAGTTCGACGGTACGTTTGAAACTCGTTCCGCGCATTTTTCGTCGACATTGAACCGCGATACTCATTCATTCGCGCGGGAATTACCGTCGTTATACGAGAAACAATACACGGCTATGAAAATAGCGGGAAAGCGCAGCCACTTCACAGAGGCCATCTTGAAATTTTTCAGATCGGACGGAAAAAAAGGGCAAAAACTAAGAGTGGTGAAGATGATTCTCTACTAACAGAGTGTGGAAATTAACCGAGTGTTGAAGTGAGAGCCGCATTAACGTGTTATTAACGTCATGTAACGAACAGCGCGAAAGTAATCATGGAGAAGAGCTGCTGGTCGTTTTGGAGTAATCCGAGAGCCACGAAGGGTAAGTCGATTTTTTCTTTCACTAGCGGCGTATCTTTTCTTATTTCTCGACTAACCGCATGTACTTGCCTTGTAATCTTTATTGTCAACGAAAACCACGTACACGCTACACCGAAAGCGATCGTACGCCAGGAAACACGAAAACAATGGTTCTCGTTTGAGGAACATCTCGAACCGAGTCTCCTGTATTTTTCGTAATTTCGTTGCAATTTCGCCGATTGCGTTATCGGGAGAGAAAAGATATTCATTATTAACGGAGAAGTATAAAACATCGAGTCGGTGAACGAGTCGAAAGTCGAAACGAACCGATCGTGAGCATCGAATCGGGTTTAAATTCATATTTAATTAATCGTTCGTTCAAATTGAAAGCGAATCGCAACGCAAAATCGAATCGAGAGCGTGTTAATTCTGTTCGAATCGCAGCTGTTTACTACATCAGCGTTTCCCAAACTGATCCGCGAACGATCGTAATCGATAATTAACAAGATTGAAAAAAAAGAAAAAAAAAGAAGTTTTATATACTTTTAATATTATTCTCGTTCAGTTATTAATACATCCTGCCGTGGTTTGATAATCGAATGGACCACTTTGCGTAAATGTTATAAATTGAAATGATATCTACGAAAAGTAGCGATGCTCTGATAATGAAGAGTTCCACGAAGAGCTGATAATATCGTGTGACTCGATTTTTCCGATTGAAAATAATAATTTCTGTCATTTTGCAATGCATATATATCCAATATGTGTGTATCGTTAAAATTTCTTGATCAGATTTCGTCACATTAGCACAATTGCGTCTAAACGGCTAAACGAATTTCGATGAAACTATATATTTAATTTATGTATCTGTTCGAAGATTCGGTTAGATTTTGAACAAAATCGGTCCATGGGTAACAAGATTCATTTGTTGTAGTTTTTTGGTATCTTTTATTTTTTAAAATTTTGCAATCATTTCAAATCTCGTCTTTCCTAATAAATTCAGACCGAAATGCAATCTCGTTGCACACTTAAACCACACGTATTTCTCGTCGAAAGCTATTGCGACTCGGTCGATTTTATTCTTATTTTCTTCGTTAAGAATGCGTACGAGCGTACGCTTGTACGTTATTCATTGTAAAGCCTAAATGGTCGCAAGAGAACGTAAGTGTTCCGTATGCATATTGCTCGATGAAAAGTGTTCCGTGACTGAAATGGTTTGGGAAACGCTGCGCTACACTGTTGCATATATCCTGTACGAGATTCAGCTGAACGCGTTCACACCACGGTCACGCTTTTCGCCCACACTCCACCGTAACGAAAGGGTCCAGAACAGGTTCTCTCGATTCGTTCCGCGAAACAAATTAGCCGAACGTAGAATTACACCGACAATACGATACTTTCCGTCTCGTTGTTGTTCGATTTTTTTGTTCTCGTTGAACGATGAGATGATAAATCAGCCGGTTATAAAGAGACGCGCCGCTTGCTTTCTTGCGTTCTGTCGCATCGAGATCATTCGTAAGCCTCGTATAATTTCATCTGGAAACCACAGAGATTGGCTTTCTCGTCCCTTGACTTGTCTCCGATCGAAAGTCGCCATTGTCTGAGCGGTCTAGGCGGAGTCGATTCCTTTCCTAATGGTAAACCGAGTTGATTGTTTCGGTCGTTGATTCCCGACCGGTTCGAGGGATGAGTTTTAGCATCGCCGATTGAAGAAGCTGTGATTAGGATCGCGTCATCGCTCCAGGAAGAGAAAACGTTGCGTTATCAACGGATTGAACGTTGCGCAAGGGATCGAAACTAGTTTCTTGTCCATCCACGTAAATCGTTCCGTTAACGTTCCATTAGCCTTTCTTTCGATGACAAAAGAAAACTTAATCTGCTCGAAACCATGGAACTTTACCTATTGGTTAACGGATACGGGCAGATTTTTATTCGAGTAACAAACGACGAATAAAAATTCTCTACAACCGTTTACTCGATCGATGGTCGTTCGGTTAAGCTTTCGTTCGTTCGATGTGAAATACAATTCGATCGTGTGCTTCGGATTGCGATCTTTCATCGAAGAAGTAACGCGTGGAAGGTTCTTCGTCTTTTATTCGTCGTTTGAAATTTTTATTCCGGCAAACGGTTTGTTCCTCCGTCGAAGATCGACCGTATCCAATCCCAAGGACTCGACGTTTTTAAGACCGACCGTCGAACGTTAATAATTACGTAATTCATTCTTGAAACGTCTCCACTCCGTTAATCGTTAGCGTGTCGTACTCGTTAAATGTTATTACGTTGGATTCACCAGCGGACAGACTCTTTCTCGTAACGAAACAATATCGTCGAATATACGAGTACGTGGCTGATTTGAACGCGACGATCGGCATCGCGTTGCCGCTAGCGCAAACAAACGTCGGTTTCCATTTGCCGCGTCAATTATCGCGCATTCATTCGTTTTCCAGTTTCACGCCCGCCTTTATGGCTTTTTCGCCAGGTGGATATTTTTTGTTCACGTTCCCGGTGTTTCTTCGGACGTTCTCTCACGTCCCGTTGGATGTTTGCACGTCCCTCCGGTTTTCACCTCGGCCAAACGTTTCTCGTTTCCTTCCTTTTTTTTACTTTTTTTTTCAACGCCACACCATGGTGTACAACTAACGAGTGAGAACGCCTCTTCGGAACTTCCGTGGAAATTGAATACGACGATGGGAGGAAACTTATTTATTTATCTCTTTAGCTCGAAACAAGCTCGACCCGAGACGAGCCGGTCAACGAGGTTTTTCAAGTTCGACAGTGTTTGAGCTCGAATTATTAAGCGATACAGTAATCGCTAAGAGAAACAAAATTAACCTAGACACTGTGTTTATTCAGCGGTGAGCAGCCCGGTTAGAGCAACACGAACGATGGTGGAACTTTATCCACTGATGTAAGTTAAAAATTTGTATTTTTCGTTGTATCTTTGTGAGAATATTATTCGAAAATGAGTACGAACGCGGTCCTATTAGGGCTAGATTTTTATACCGTACAATATTTCTACAATTTTGCGAACTATTAAAAATAGTTCAATTAAGTTCGCCTTCGGATTCGTTTTCATCGTGGAATGCTCACCGATCCATTGGTAATTCCATAAAAGTATAAAATACAAAGAGATACATATTGTGTAAAATACTGTAAAAAGAATATAAAAATTGGAACCTTCTTAGCCGATTGTATGGTATAGGATAAGATTCGTCGAAGTAGAAAGTGGTACGGTAACTCCCGCTTTCGAGTAACAATTTTTATATCGGTTTCGAGTAATAAAGTTCTCTCGCTGTTTACGTCTAGGTCGATCTTCGAGATAAAAATCGTCACCTACCTCGATCTCGAGTAAATTAAACGATTCCGATTTTATCGCTCGAAAGAGGGATTTCCTCTCGTGATCGCGAGCGGAGAACTCGAGCGCGGGTGACTTTTATAAAAAATGAACGCGACCAAAAGTGAATTGAGATGGGATTTCGCGGGGGGTCGGTCGCGGAACTTGGAATTATTCTATGAAAATTTCATGGTCCTGCGGAAGTGTCGTCTCGTACGAGCTTTCGCGTGACTTCTCTTTATTTTGATCGTGATCAAGAGCAGCGAAGGTAACTCGCTGGTCGGTCGCGGCGAGCATTTTAAGCAGCGTTCCGCGATCGGCACGAGGCTATATACTCGTCTTGCATAATCCACGATGCACGTGCCTCTGCATAAGAACGCATAATTTCCCGCTGTGCACGCAGAATGCATCTAACCGATGAGCCTTGTCACTCGAGCCAGGCTCTGCTCAATGGTCCCTGTTGTTTCGACCGAAAGATCCTTTAATTACCCTTTGAGTGATATTTTTCTAATTTGTGGTTGAGTCCAAATATTTCCGATTCGGGATATTTAACGATAATAGATTTGTAAACATTGGTAAAAGCGAACCAATTTTCGATTTGTAAGGTAGATTGGTTATAAATTGGTGGAACGTAAGAGGTTAAGTTCCAAGATTCCATTCTTTGTTTCTCGATATTGAATTAACAATTTACTTTTCCATTTGTTACGTATGATTTTTCTACGCAAGAAGATTCTGAGAGATTTATATAAAAGTGCGATACAATTGGTACGGAGGTGAAATTTGATTTTGTAACTTTGCTCGTCGATGGAAAAACAATTTACCCATTTTCTTCCGAGTCGAAAGTCATTTCTATTTCTTCGATTTCACTTTCTTTTTCTAAGTCGTTGACCGATGACGTTGACGGCCTTGTTTCGATGAAATCTCCCCCGGGCATAGTTTGCTTTTTATTTGTATTCCATTCTTTTCAAATTTTACGAACGAAACGATATTTTCGAACACACATTGTAGTAAATATAGTTTCAGATGCATAATTCACTTTGTACAAACGTTTCGACTCCTAGTTTGGCTCCTCTTCGTTGTGCAAAAAGTGGTTATACATACCTAACTATGTACAAGTAATTAAATTGTACCGAGAGAGCACGATGTGAATAAATTAGTATCGGAACGAGGATACAATCGATAACGAATTAATATTAAATGTTCGAAGGTGATAAAACGATAAAGGTATTTTAAAGTGCGATTCTAATTACGTAACGTGCTGTCGGAGTCACCGTTATCGATATAAACGTGTGACGCAACGTTACGAATTTTTAATTATTTAAAAATAGCGCATTTCGAGTACTCGGTTGAATTGGAACCTTGTCGTGCGAAACGGAAAATTTAACGTACTCTCTCGACCGTATTAAACCGGAATATATTTGCGTTTTCTTCTTAAATAAACGAGTTGTCTTTATCGCGTTCTTTCATTCCGGCGGATATTTCATTTCGATTCTATTTGTTGCGTTGTTCCGCGGTGGAATTTTTTAAATTAAACATCGAACCGATGGTGCACAGCTCGCAAAGGAACGTTTTCCTTCGACAAATGAACGCGCTCGTTTCATCGGAGCTATTTAATTAGTCAGCGCTCGTAAGCTGTTGCGTCGGTTTAGAGCCACGATTTTTATGTCAGCGTTTTAGTACCCAACAGTGTTTTCTTTCCAGAGGAACGGCTCTTACGTTGCTCTTTTACCGAATGAAATTCTTATTTGCGTTACTTTACGTCTTCTTTTGAACATTTCCACCGCCGTGGAACGATACGATGTCGTTCCTACCCCGGTGTCGATATTTAATACTCGAAATTAAATCTTTAACGTTCCACGGCCGGTAAACGTACTCGAAGAAGCCGCGAACGGAATCAAAGTTTCGAATTCGATTTTTCTTTCGACGGACGAACCCCTTTACGGTTTCCGAGCAATTTAATTACTTGTAGCTGTTCTTTATTAAATTCCCGTGCCGGTTGCCCATTATGTTTCCCGTCTCATTTTTCATCGAGTCACGCTTTATGACTGTCAGCCATCCGTAGTTTGACTTTTCTTGGGATTCAAGGATGCAGAGCCGAGAGATTTACGTATTCTCGGTCTATTTGTTACGTAGTCACGTACCGTGTAATGACTTCTGCTCTGCGCAGTATCTCAACTATTGGAATCGCCTTGTAGAAGTTTTTACCATGGCAAATCGCGACTAGATACGATTAACGTCCACGAGATACATTTTGCACGGTTGCTGTTCGACTAACAGTTTCATTCATTGGCTGACTAATAGGCGAGTCATTTTTCTCCGTGAATATCATTTTCATCGTATCAATTTTATCGAAGTTATAAATCATACTCTCGGAAAACGAAAAGTTCGGGATAAGATAATTGTTAGATCGATTAGGATCTCTGCGTTTTTCCCCTTTTTATACGTTTTGGATTATAAGTATTTTCCTTTGCTCTGTTTGATCAATTTCACTTTCGTACAACTATACTCACTCTTATTTTGAAACTATCGCTATTAATTTCCATACGAACGAACATTCATTATACTTGTGAGTTTCTCGTTTGATCATTGGTAAATTCTCATTTAATATTTTTCTTTCTTTTTTTTCTATTCTAATAAATCGTATTGCACCGAGAAAAAAGTTGTACCACGATAAATTGGTTGCATCGGCTAATGATTTGTAAATTTATTTCAATTGTAAGAATCGAGGTAGAAGGACATAAATTGTAGCTGTAACAGGACCGTTAACTAGCGAAATAAAAAGTTAACATAAATGTAATTGTAAAGGTTTGAAATCTTAGAAAATTGGAAACGATATGCATCGAAACGTGTGAATCTCGGTTGTCGTTTTCTTTTCAGCCGTAAGAGTGAAAATTACTTTCACAAGAACAAAACTGTGACAAATTAAGTATTCGGAAAGTTACAGTTTTATATTCGGAAGAATAAAATGCTCATTAAATGAGACTTATCCTTTAGAAGAGTGAACTTTAATTGCGATATCTTTTACAATTAGTTACCGAAGCGAACGTTACTTTGTTAGAATGTCCTTTTTCGTAGAAAGTTTTCTTTTTCAGTACACGAGTAAAAATTTCTATATTAAACTGTATATAGAAATTATAAATTATTAATCACGGAATGAAAACTTCAAGAAATTAGTAAGGTACCTTCTTCAACAGCCTTTGTTGTTTTTAATATACGACCTTGCAATCCGTAAGACATAATTTCACTAATTTGATACACTAATTGAACAATCCTTGTATCGTAAAAAAATAGTATAATAAAATACTGACAGAAGTAAGCCAAGACTAGTGCGTATTCTGTAATCTCTGAATTAGTAATTGTGCGAAAGGAATTATTATACCCATAGAAGATTACGATAAACCGAATATTCCATTCAATATGAACTTAAATATTCCCATTTGTTTCAAAGAGATAAATATTGCGATAGACACAAATTTTATATAAAAATAACAAGATCGTACGTACTTTTTAAAAAAGTTGTGCAAATTTTTACGGTCACTGCATTCTAACTGACGTCCCTTTAGAGGCCCTTTAAGATGTACAAATTCTGAAGAAGTATGATTTTTAAAACAAAATCTGGAGCGTTTGCACTATTCAATGCTTTCGTGAACACTTTCTCTCCGAGAAGAACATTCCACTGTCACCGAGAACGATACAAACACTCGGTTAACAAACTTTGCCAAATTGGACTCGTGAAGCGTTTGACCGTTTCCCCAGCGTTTCATCAATTTTCCAAACTTCATCGATATCTAATTCACATCGGTTCTGGAAATTCAACTCGGTTCTCGAAACATTCGTTAAATTTCCCTAAATCTCGCCCGTTTCCCCGACTTTCATCAATTTTCCAAATTTCCTCGACGCTCGAAGTTTCATTAGTGCTCGAGATTTCATTAGTTTCCAAATTTTATCGGCGCTCCGTATTCCACCGGTTTGCAAATTTGATCGTCACTTGGAACTCGATCGGTGCTCCGATTTTCGTCCGTTCTACGAATTCGTTTCATCCAAATGTTTCAAATGTTTCACGAGTTCTCCAAATTCTACCTGTTTTGTCTTCATCTGGTATCTCGGCGAACAAACACTTTTTTCTCGAGAGAAAGAAAGAGAAAGAAAGAGAAAGAAAGAGAGAGGGGCCGTGTCCCGTGCCATGATCCGCAAATTTGCGAGCCGTCTGCGGCGTTATTTCCCGCGGGTTCGCGATAGTCATGGGGTTCATCGTTTCGCGAACGAGAAACTCGTCGATGTCGTTTCTTCTCGCCTCGGTTTCGTCGGTGTTCTCGGTGTCCCTTGTCTCGTGGCGCAGAAGGGGAATTCTATCAGCCGCGGTGGAAAAGCTGACTGGGGCCAGGGGCCGAAACATCCGCGGGAATTTAACCCAGATGCTGTTTCTCTTGCTGGCGTCGTCAGCATTTCAATGAAACCGAGTCCCGGCAGGATTGTATCGTGCTTTTTTCCCCGGCCCCTCGTTTTGCTCGTCACAACTTGGCCTCCCTCTCCTCGCGACACTCTTAAGGGATTAGTACGTAGTCCGCTCCGGATCCTCCTTTCGCTCGCTTTTCTACGCTTGCCCGGTTTCGTTCGAGAATCAAAGATAAATCGGAATCATCTCTCTCTCCGCGTCTGTCCCGTTTCGAGCACGCGTGAAAAAATTCTTCCCGGCCGTGTTTTCTCGATTTCTTCGCTCGAGTCGCGAGAGATTCCAACAGGAAAAACAGAGCTCCGGCGGAACTGGCAGCTTTGCTTCTTCGTGTATTATCCGAAGGCGAAAGGTTCGTCTCGATGAACATTGACGAAGACACGACTTTCAGACGATGCTTCTTTCTCCAGTCAGAAATGTCTCTGATCACGACACACGAAAGTAGAAGGATCTCTGTAATTTCCGTGTTGTATATTGAATGGAACTTTGAACAGTAATGTGGAATTTTTTTCAGGGAGAAAGATCACTCCCGGATCGAGAAAGATAGGGACAGTGCCGAGTCATTTTTCTGTAATTATGCGTAGACCGTATTCTGTACCGTAGCGTAGTTGTATACGAGAGACGTGTGTTAAAGGTATGCGAAATGTATATGCGTTATTGTGAAATTAAATATTTGTATCGTTATATTCGTTACATCGTTACGAATTACTTTGCACGTGTTCTCCATATATGCATACGCGAGGAACAAATCAATTTCGCGATCTGAATCAATTTAGTATTAGGATAAACGTCAGTCAATGCTACTCGAAATTCCTTGCGGAATTGCAAGAAACGTGTTTCTTTTTTCCTCCTTTTGAATTCACGCGACCAACGAATAATATTGCAACAGTCTTTACATTATAATTTGTGTCCGAGTACCTAATATTGCAGTAGCTCGTTAAGCGAGGCAGGTAGCGATTTTTACTTCGAAACGAGGTCAACCTCGCACCACGCGAACAAACGGTAACGGAGAATATTTTTCGTTTAGTTACGTTAGTGTTTAAACTCTTTGAAAATATTGTTATTTATAGTCTCCGGTTGCGTATATATAGGTTCTCCTGTTCCGTTACCTGTGTGCACTTTTGTGCATCGATACGCTCGAAAAGTGCAACCTTTTTCTCTTAAACGGAGCATTGCACTTTTGAGCGCACTTATCGATGCAGTTTCTTATCCTATCCAAAGTATCGCAACATTGTGTCTGAAAATTCATAATTAACTTAATCGTCAAAATCGCATCGATTGGTGCACACCAAAAAATATACGATTCCATTTAACGAAGAACCATGTATGTTGCACTCTAGAGCAGATGCGTATACGTGTCCTTTATGGTACACGGTCCGATCCGTGTAATTTTGCTTCGTGACATTTTCCTCTGTCTCTGTTTTAAAGATCATCCGGTCCCCGGTCGGGTCGGGCGCACCGCGCGTATATTTTATTAACCAGTAACGTCTATTGTACGACTCGTATAGATTGTACTCGTTCGAAAGACTCGGTTTCGTTAAGTAAATAATATCTCGAGCCCGATGTGCCCAGGGTCTCGAATTTCGGTAAAACGCGGCCAGACAAGGTTAACCTTGGCTCTTGGGACGCGTCCGCGAATTTTCAAACGCTATTTTGGAATCGGGCTGTCCGCGAGGCGTCGCCCCGAATAATAAATTGTCACGTTGAAACGTCGCCGTGTTCTCAGATTTCCCGCGGCATCGGTGCGGTTTATTAAGAAAAACCGTGTTATTCGTGCACGGTCGTCGATGTGTGTCGCGGGACAGTCTTTAAAAGATTCTACGGACAGGTTTACGAAGGAAAGCGAGACTGTGGCCGGCAGCGATTCCAGAGCTGGTTCTTCGTCTTTTTTCGACCGGTCTGTCGGTCACTCGCTTAGAAAAGTGAAAACCTCCCTTTCCGAAAAATCGAAGACCAGTTCTCCGCGCAGCGACTCGCGGAACAACTCGCGTCGATTAAAGTGCAACCGTGCTGCAATTATCGGCTTACGCAACAGGACCTTTGAAATTTCAACGATAGAAACGACGTTGTAACGGAACGTCGCGACATTGGAATCCGTGTACATCTTCTCGATTATCGTTCCGTTAAGAATTTTCTAGTCGAACACGGCCGAACGTCGATCGACTCGACCTTTTTATTGCCACGGAATCGTCCGATACGCCGCGCGATAGCTTCTCAAACGCGAAATTAGCGATGCACTGGAGATGCATCGAACGCATCGAGTACCGAGTAAATGTATTCGAAGAAACAGGTTCTGCGTTGCGTTTACAGTCTCCGTGATTTTACGCTCGTGATTAAACTGTGTCCCGATCATTCCAGAAAACTTTTATCCATTGACGAAACATCGAACGTACAGCGTTAACGTTCTCGGCTTGTCAGTTTTAAAATAATAGTATTCGTAAAAATATGTAAAAGTGACTTGAAATTATCAGCTCGAAAACATTCGCAAAGTTTGACGTTTCGACGAATAAAAGTTCGTTCGAAAGATCGGATCAGTTTTATTTTCACGAATTGAGCAAGCAGCATTTGTGATTACGAGATCTATCATTTTTATGAAACTTATCGTATCTCTCGAGACAATTCACTTATCGTTCCCTTCTCTGTATGTAATTTTATCGTTTTAGCGACGAATAGTATACACACAACCACACACGTGTCACGTGAGCATACGTAAGAGATTGTTTTACCTTTTACGTAATGATGGTGTTACGATAAGTGGAAATAAAAATACTATATATGCATAATGTGCTCGTATTCTTCTAAACAGACGTCTTTTACAGAAAGTGGTTTTTGATAGAGTATCCTATACCCGAGCAATGGCCGAGGTGTGAACGATTAGCTGCTCGGTGTTAAATGTCTGTTCGGTGGTTACATTATTTCGAAGGAATCGTAATCGTGCGTAATGTCTCGGCAAAAATAACTAACTCGCAGTGAAAGTAACAGGTATACGTTTAATGTAAGGTCAACGACAGACTAATAATAAAAAAGTAACCTGGCGTTTGTTCAGTGTCGTATTATTATCAACAATTATGGCAGATAGAAAAATAAGGACAAAAATATGTTTATCCAATATTGAACACGTTTGAACAATAGTGGAAATTTTACCCAAATTTCGTTACCAATTATTGTGTTCGACCAGCATAAAATATATCAGATGTATACAAGAAATACTTTATGAAACAAGTAGCTGGACCATTGCAATATTGCACAACGATTACTTTACATTTTCAAAAACTTGAGTAAATGTTCTTCTCGAGACTAGTTTCAGAAATCTCTCGCAGTGTTGAAAGGAAATTAAACTTGTACCGCACTTCGTAGACACGCGCAAAATGTAAACGATGTAACTCGTTGAAACTTTTGATCGATGATGTAAATTCTGGGGCGTGAAGAGGTATAAATCAGTCGATAAAACGACCCCGGAGTTCAGTAGTAAAAGTTGCAACGTTACCGTTAGACGGACGAGTTAGACGATTTACATGGTTCTCTCTTTTTTTTTTTATCTCCTCACCGCGACAAGCACGTCTTTATCAACCGGCCAGTTATCGTAAATCTCGAAGATCTCGTAAACACAAAGGTCATTTCGACGTCGATGGAAACTTTAAACTCTTTCGTAGGACAGGAGAGTTTTATTGTCTGCTTAATGATCCGACAATATCGTTGAGAGTTTATACGCTTCTTAAAACTCTTATCCGTAGAACCACTTACATTTTTATAGAAATCTCTACTCTTTCAAGAAAAAAAAAAAAAGAAAACTGTAGTAAGGTAGTGAGTTATCAAATCGCGTAAATTTTATTTATCGCGAAAAAACAATTTTTAATTCAATCGTAGCGAGAACTCTTCCGAAGAAAAAGTTCACTAGTCGCTACTTTTCAATGATAAAATCGAACGTTGATAAATTCAAATTCAAGATTCTTTTACTCGAATCCAGTAGCATGAAAATTGCTACTCCGAAATAGAAATTGCATCTAAATACCATTGCAACGTGCAATATTTTTCGTTTTATTTTTTGTATCACAAATTGACACTAGTCAACTAGTTGTTGTTCAATTTTGAAATTCCTGAAATCCGATGTAAAAATTTTGTTCTCGAAGGCGGGAGTCATCGTATTTTCCCTCTTTCTCGTACAGGAGAACGCCGAGATTTAATGGATTAATTTTCACGAGCAGCGTCGATTCTCGGCCGCTGTAGATCTAAGAAGAGAGGATTTATTCGTCGTACATTTATCTCGCCGACTGTCTTCGAATTTTTCCCGTCGAAACGCGGGTGGAAGATTCATTCGAGTTTTACGAGACACGTTACAACGTTACGGCTGCGCGGGAGTTTTTCAAGAAACCAGAGCCCCGGTTTAAATGATACTCGTTTAGGAATTTCACAGCTTGTCGTCGACACGATTACACGACCGTGGCTGCTGGAATTAAGTCGAGAAAATTTGTATCTGTTGCCGTAAGCGCGAAAGCAGCCCTATCTCGTCGAAATGCCGCGACGAAAATTGCAACGAAGCTCTAATTTAGGAGCTGCGAACCCCGTTTTAATGTTATTCAAACCGGGTTGAACTCGTTCAGATTGTCCCTTGTTTTCTTTCTCGCTACGTTCTTATCCATGAACTGCATCCCACATTCGTTACGTACATTTCGAAGTGTTTCCCGAGCATTTTGTGCTTTCACTCTGATCATTTTTCACGGATTTTGACGAATCGCGGTTAGCGTTCGAATTGTTGGAAGTCGTGTTAAAAATTTTTAGGTACGCGAAGTGATATTTCACTCTCGTATTTTATTCAAATACCGATAACATTGAACGTTTCTTTGGTGGTCGACGAAGCGGAAATGATAATGCATATTTTTGTTCGTAATTTGTAATAATGTTCGGAATATTTATGATATCATTGGTTGTATAAGCGGATAATACGCGATATATTGTATTAATTTAGACGTTTCGACTCTTTACCCCTTTTTGAGGGTGATCTGTAATAATTAAAAATTGTGTAAAAAATGAGATTCTTTTTTGACGTTTTGAGTAAACAATTCTTTGGGACATTGTGAATAAAAAAACATTCTTGATAATTGATTTACGTTACACACGATGCCCCAGAAAATGTAGATGCGTTATTTGTAAATAAAATAAAGTGTAAATATCTTTGGGTTTTTAAATATTAACTCGCAGTAAATGTTCCACTTACGCTATTAATTTGCTCCAAAAGTTCCCCCGTAAGTGTAATTATAGAAATACTTTTTGTATGGAATTTTAATTTCGAAAAATATTTGAAATTAACCAGAGCTATACGATTTCTTTATTTAGAGAAAGGATGAAAAGAATTAAATACACGTGTAGGATACAAGTGAGGACACAAGTGTGTAACATAAATTAATTTCACCTTTGACGTTTAATTAAAACGTCTCATTATCGATGTTATCAAATTAAATGGCTCGTGTTTAATTTTAATTCACAATAGCATTCGCAATTGTTTGAAATTTTTCCTGGAGAGGACTTTACAAACGTGCGATCGAAACATTAAAATATAGAATAAGAACATAATAAATCGGGTATTCTCTGTTGTTATGATCAACGACTCGATAAATTTTCCTAACGTCAAAGAATATTTTTCTTCTTCTCATTTTGCTCTATTGGCATCGAACGATAAATTTGTTTAAATAGTATATACGTATCGGGTATTAGAGCAACAGGTGCGTGAGAAACGATGTTGTTTGCTAGTTATGAAACGTTTTCTTTCCGGCTACTAGATAATGTGGTCTTTTGTAAACGTTTTATAAACTACTCTCAAAGCAAATAATGTCTCTCTCCTAACACTGGAAACGATAATATTTTCTTTAAGTAAGATAAATCGAACGAGAGTTCAGTATTTGTCAACAATGTTCGAATAGAGTGGAGTTCTTGATTCCAATACAAGATGGATTCGAACTGTAATACACAGTGGTTCCAATTACGAAAATATCGATACAAGAATCGATTCTGGAACCGTTTCGAAGTCGCTGTATAGAAGTGACACGAGGGTTCACGTAGGAACCGTAACTGTTAAATCGTCCCATAAGTCGTGTCACGGTGTGTTTATACTTCTTGTGATACGTATCGTAAACACACAGAGCTGAAGGACTCGGATGACGAAACTGTTATGCTTCAGTTTAGTCTGTAGAAGACACTCGAAAGCCGCATATTGTCAAACGTCGTGTCAGCTCGCGAAACGTAATCGTCCCGATCGCGTAGCAACTTGTATATCGTTGCATGTTGCATCTTTCTGAAACGCATGGTACCTGAAAATGAAAAATGGATCGTGTACGAAAATATCCAATGGAAACGAACTTGGTTCGAAAGAGAAAATTCAACAGAACGAGTTGCAAAACCTGGTTCACACCCTTGCAAAATTCTTCTTTCTATTTGGTGAAACTACCAAGGATTAATGTCGACCTGTATTGTATTCAGCTCGAAGAAGAGAAAAAATTGCAGAGAAACGTGCAAAATTTATAAATCGTGGTAACGTGGTAACGTTACAAAAATTACACGAATTTGATTGGGAAATTTCATCCCATCCACCTTATTCTCTGGACCATTGAACTTCTACCTGTTTCGATGGTTAAATCGTTGTTTAACTGGTAAGAAATTTGACAATGTGAACGCAATAGGAAATACTTACGCTCTGTAGAAATATTTTAATGATAAACCAAAGAAATTTTATGCTAATGGGATCATGTCGTTGCGCAAAGAGTGGGAAGGGGTTGTGCAAAAAGAGAACGATTACATTTTTTTGCAAGCTTCATAGGTAAGATTAAAATATTACTTTGAACGGTAGAAAAATAAACGGGACGAATTTATGGAACCATTTAATAAAACGTACATGGTCTGAAATTTCGGTGCTTCGTAACAGTTATAGTAAAGGTTCTCTATAACTGTTTCAAGAACCGAAATCGATGCCGTAACAGTTTTCAAGACCTGAATGGAACTACTTAATTTAAAACCAAGATCTCGACTTTTAAAATACCAGTGCACAGAGTTTTCTTTTTGTAAATATCGATCAAGGGAATTTTCTACTTTGACACGCTTGTTCACGAATTGTTTTTACAAATACCGTTGACAAGAACTTTTTCAATCTCTGCACGTTTATTTGTACACATTTGAAGAAAGCGTTTCTTTCATAGAGAAATATGTATGCGAATTGAAGGGAATTTAGTGGAAAAAACTCGCGCCCCTGGTGTCGCTAATTTTTTTAAATTCTTTTAATCCGAAACAAAGAGTGACATTTTTTTGAACAAAGGAAAAGTGACCGCGGATTAGTGCAGATGTAATGCCGGTTGTAATCTCGGCGATGAAGATACGTATTTAGTTTACATGAGCCCCACGTTTCGTGGAAATTGGTTCATTAGGGTCGGAGGTTTTAGGGACAGCTTGGAAAAAGTCCTTTTTAAGAAAAATGACGTTAAAGTTGTAGAACTCGACACGCGACGGTCCCATTCACGCAAGCAATTGTATATACCGCGTTAACGTTCGCTGCTGAACTTCGGTGATTAATTTAATCAGCTCACGACCTTCAATAAAGGCGAATAAGAATATCAAAATATAAACTAAGTCAGTTTTGCGTTCAACCTGCAAACAAGTGCCTCGTGATTTTTACTTGCGCGTTAAGTTTTCGAATTCCAATCTAATAATTTAGAAACATATTTTTAACGTTTACGACTTTTCTGTGTTTTCTTTTATTCGATCGATACGAAAATATGGATTAGACTTTTGGTGTAGAAAATTAGAAAAAATACCTCGAGGGAATATTTTTTCATTCGTCGCCCAATGAGACATAACGAGTTCGTAACGCGACAAAAATAAGTGACTGATGTCATTGAAGATTAGACGTCAGGAAACATTCCATACGCAGTGTCTTTAATGCATCTGCATGAAACGTAATTCTTTTGGTTTACTTAGTTCATAAAATTGTCCCAATGATGAATTAAAAAATTAAAAGTATTTCAGTTTTACGTATCGTTTCGTTTTTCTATACAGACATCGGTCTTTCTGAAACAATGTTGTTCCTATTTAACCAACGTTTCGTGAAGTGCACTCGAGTATAACTTCTTTTAAATGCGCTTCAATATTGTATTTGAAAAGTGAAATGAATTTAATTCATAGTAGTTTGAACAAAGAAAATGCAGTTCTCTGTTTGAGACGATCAAACGATGGCAGTTATCGGAACTAATTGTTCAGATTTGGAACAAAGTATCTTTAAAGATAATTGCATCAATTGCATTGATACCATAATCGAGCGATTCTTTTAAACTTTGATATCAGCTTTCAATGTAAAGCATTACACTGGAACGTAAGTACAAATACAAACGTTTCATTTTTTAAATAAAAAATTAAAGCGCGTTTGAACAAAACTGCACTTAACTGCATCGTATGCACTTCTCTAAAAACCCCTATACTATGTACGTACTTGTACTAATAACGTTTGTACTATGAAACATTATAAATTAAATACAAGAAGGAGCAATATTTTTCTGTTTTAAAAACAGTGGTGTCCGTATAAAAAAAGAACAAAGAAATGCAATAATGAGCAGAATTGAAATATTTTTCGTCGTTAATTCATCACCGTGGCAGCAAGCAAAATGAGAATAATTACGTTTGGTACAGAAATATTAAAGAAATTGTTTCTTCCATGTTTTTTAGCGCCATAGTCTCGAGTAATAACAATCACTTATTTTTCTCGTGCTAGGAACACTGTTCTACTGTGCATCGTTTTGAATCGTTATCTTCCACTGCGCTCAGTTTACGGGGAAACTCGCTTTAATCAAGGCACACTGATTTTGCCAAACTAATTCCAGGCTACACGAGAAGAAGACGTTCAGATTTTACAGGCTTTTGTTTCTTCGCGAGCAATCAGAACTGAACCGGGTCTCCGCTTAATAAGTGGCTGTGAAGTAATTGTATCATTGCTTCCTGCCTTTAATTCGACTGTACAATGGCAGACATTGCTGCGAGTTTCAGTCAGGTTCGTGTTAAGTGTCTCGAAATCACGCTACTTTGACTAACAAATCTCTGAAAATTCCCTCGATTCAATTTCCATTACGAATCTCTTCCAATACAAACCTGATAATCGGTCTTCAATTTTTTAATTCACCTGTTGCTCCGTTTCCGTTAGTTTTATCGACGAATTTAGAAGAACGACTTGCCCTCCGTAATCCAAATACAAGAGAAAAAATTAATGGAAAAGAATATAGATCCCTGTTAAAAGACCAAGAAGTAAAAGACCAAAAATACATTGAACATTTATTTCGACCAGTGCCTGCAACCTGAACAAACAAGAAGAAACAATAACGATTCGACCGACAGTTGTAAAAAGCTAACCGTACCGTAATTATTCGTGACTACATTATAAAGAAAATCGATTCTTCGTGTTTGTGGTCGATGGTTGTTCGTAAATTCGGCATTCACGGGCAATGTCGCGTCGCGTAATACGAGACCAATTGCGATAACTTTCCTCGCGTAAATTCCACTTATTTTTTTTACGGCATTTTTGGACAACTCGTTAGGGCTACGTGATGTGGTAGAGTTCAGTTTACGTGGATGTAGCATGACCAAAACACTCCGTTTTGGAGCGCTTAACCCGCGCAAGACTGACCTTCATCCAATTACGAGGAGCTGTACCTAAAACGTTTGGGTAATGCTACATCCTCCCAAACCTACGCTTGCCATACTCGTGACCTCAACAAGATATTCAAAATGGTTGTAAAAGAGAAGCAAGCGAAAGTAGCGCGTTAAAAAGGGGTACAAATTTCAATAGATTCGGCATTTGTAATATTGTTAAGGTATTATTCCATAGGTCGCGAAGAATTGTATATTCGCGATTATTTACCGCAAATATAGTTTTTTTTTTTAATATCGTATATCGTTCTTTAATATCATAATATCGTATAATTTTTTTTCAATACGATATAAATATCTACTTTTATATGTAAGAGAGCGTTTTTTACATTTCGTGCATTTGCTTCGAACGTTACGATCGTTCGAAATCAATAATTTCAAATTTTTCACTTTGCAACATTTATCGTTTCATCGGCTATTTTAACGATATTCTCATCATATTTGCGGTAAGTAATTACGAATTTACAAATCCTTGGAACGATATCTTGTATGTAAATATTTTAGGTGTTGGAGTTACTTAATTTTACCCGCTTTTGAACATCTTTCTTTCACTTCTTTTTCATAGTATTTTTGAACATCTTGTTGAGACCTCGAGTGTGCAAGCATAGATTTGGGAGGATTCACTTTTGAATTACTTTTGTTTCTTGAACTACACGTACGGAACAGTTTAATTACTCGTATATATTTCTAGGTATAAACGATCCCATTTCGTACACTAAAGATGCTCTAACTTTGAGATCGAAACGTTTATATAAAATAAACTATTATTTATTTGGACTACATTTTCATAGAATCTTCTACAATCGTTTACAAAAACTACTGCACTCGAGTATACTCCAGCAAGAGCAACAGTATCGCCCTAGATGCTTACACTAAAAAAAAAACCCCATACAAATAGACTTTTAATTTCCATAGACAATTCTACAAGATTTTTGATCCCTTCGCTCCACTTGCGTACCTATTTACAATTATAATCGTCAAAGAATAAATAGTGCAATTAATCCTGTACGAAGATTGTTCCAACCACTGATTCGACAACGAAAACATTAATTAAATCTCTACCCGTGATCGTCCGTAACGCCAGCTATTGAACGCAAAAACAAAAAAAAAAAAAGAAAAAAGAAGAAATATAAGCGTTCGCGAAATGTTTTCGTTGAAAGCATCTCCCTGGAGGTTTCCACCTTGGTATCTCGGCGAGTTTCCGGCCATTCAACAAGTAAACGAACGAACTCGAAATATCGATTCTCGAAGGCGCAACAAACGGTGTACTACGAAGCGGGGACGCGGGGACTCCGTTGTCGTCGCGCGATTTGCTTTCACGTTTGTCAACGAATTCCATTGGAAAGTTCGTTCGGGGCAAATGTAGCGGATACGCGCGAAAGACACAACGGAACCGTTTATAGGATCGCGCGGGAGAGCTCGTGCCCGGCGATGCAGCCAGCGAAACTAATTAAACGACGCGTCAACTGTTGCTTCGCTTTTCAGCCAACTTTTCATCGGTTCAAAGTGCATCTCGGTGAACGGGAGCACCGTTTGCGAGCCCGGTGCACGCGCGTGTCCCTGTGTCCGTGCTTGCGTGCGTGCGTGCGTGCACGCGTGCACGCGTCTACGTGCACGCGGATGCACCGGTGTGTGCAAGTCCCGGGTGCAGTCGCGATAATGTCGCGGCTGTTTGTAAACGCATCCGTGCTGCTTTCGAGAGATAATTGAAGATAATGGCGTGGCCGATATATCGTTATATTTAGAACGCGACCGATCCCAGAACCCATTGTCCTTCGCGACCTATCCCAAATTTCTGCGGTTCCATTATTCTTTTTTCAATCGTATCGATTCGCCGCGATTCAAGGTCGACCTCTTCGGAACGTTACACGCCTTTTCATCGATAAGGTTGAAAGGTTTGCGGGACAGCGAATCACCGAACCTCGCCCTCTCAACCCGCTCCCTCGATTACTATAGAACGTGTCTCGTTTGAATCGAACGTCTGAATCCGTTGTTATCGTAGCCGCGAGGAAATCACTCGGAAGAGTATTCACGTTTGTTAACATTGCTCGACCCCGTGACGAATTTTATTTATTCGTTGTTAAATTTAGTTTTCTTCTTCGAGAAGTTACTTTACCGAGAAGTTGTTTCAGGGTCACGATGTTACGGTTTATTAAACTCGTACCGGTGCTAGCTACAACGCGGTGTTGTAGGGAACAGATGTTAATGATGTGTAAAAATGTCGATGATTTTTTAATAACCTTTAGGACAACCGTGGAGGATTCTTTTTATCGTCATTGGATGCACACTTTGAAACTGTTTGAACTTATTCGAATCATTTCTTCTAACTTTGATAGCAGTGTAAATAATTTAGACGTTCGTTATATCGTGTCATCGTGTCATCGTGTCCTTGAATTTATGTATTTCTTTTCCTTTTGTAACGAACGAAACGGTTAAATTGAAGAAAAGAAGTAAATAAATAATCGAGACGAGTTTCGCATTCTCTTGGAACGGTAATCGTTTGGTCGCGACGAGATGCTAAATATCGATTATCGACCAATAAGGAAGAACTATTCATTTGGGATGTCACGGATATGTTAGAGAGTTTTCGATAAGGCTTTCGCGGCAGGTCCTGGCTTATACGGGATTATAATCGTTGGAAGTCTCCAATTTGTAAAGAATTTAGATTATACAGCAACACCGATTAAAAGGAAAAGAGAAAATTATAAATCGATAATGTAAGAACGAGTAAAGAGGGTAATCGTGGATCGTAATTGTTTTTAACTATCAGATTCGAGGCGTAGTTTTCCTCAATTACCAGAGGAAATGACTCCTTGTGCACGAACTTTTGCACAGGGTGAATCAAAATAGAATATCTAAATATTTCGTTTAGAATCGAAGGTAAGAGAGAATGCCAAGGAGAAAAAGGTTACGTATCGTTCAAAAGGACAAATTTGGCGATACAAACAGATCTTCTCTTTGATGTTATCTTCGGTTATTTAAAGATCACCCATGTTTTTTTTTAAATGGCATCGTGTATTTTTAACTTTGTATCTGATGCCAAGGTGAGTTCAACGACATAGAATACTACGACATTAAAACGACCTTTGAGTAACGCATCGTTGAGTGTATATTGACCAAATGATACGCTATCTCGATAATTCGATAACAATGACAGATCGCACGCATCTGTATTTTAGTTAATAGTAGTGTCTGTGCACACGCAGGGATCATCTTCCGTTAACGACATGCACGTTGTTTCTATCAATGAAACTTAAGAAACCGAATCCCACGCATTAAAGTTTCCATTGATCGAACCTCAGTTTTCGAATTCAAGGATATTTCAAGGTCACAGAATTAAATTTATTTAATCGTCGTTAAATTTATCTTAACATCGGCTACTGCGTTACGAAGTTAAAAAATATACGATGCCATTTAAAAGAAACATCGGTAACCTCTAAACAATCTCGAAGGTAACGTCAATGAGATGTTTTCGTGTTACCATAAATTAGTATTTTTTTTTGTAACATTTTTTCCTATCCTCGATCGTAAAAGAGATCTTAAATGTTCTGTTCGTTGCGACTAGCCTCGAATAAAACGAAATCGGTCAGAAATTTTCATTCGAGGATTAATCTTTGTTTTTTTAAACTCGTACTTCGAAGGATACTTATTCGCTTAAAAATAGTTCAAGGTTCGTTGTGTATTGTGAGTCAGCTGCTGATCGTTGTCCCGACTATTGTTTACATTTTAGCAACGTTCCGTGAAAACGATGGTTTTGCATCGAGGATTACACGATGGCTCGAAAAATTGGCGAACCGAATGAAATTTCTTGTTCGTTGCTCACGGAATTTAAATTCGATCCGACGCTTGTTCGCGCCACTCGCGTCAGAACGATCATACGCGAGAGCGTAGGACAATTTTAGACGTGAAAATCTTCTCGCTTCGTACTGTAACAACCACGCAGTGCAGTGACGTCAGTGATTTAAATTACATTCTGACGTTCTCCATCGTTTCTGTTTCAATTTTTCTGCTTCGTTTCGATCCTTTTCCATTAAAGAAAGATAAACAATCTTTCACCGTAGAAAAAAGCGCACAAATTTTCGAAAAACTCCCCAAGGGACACTTTCCTCGAAGTTGTATCGATAATCGTTTCGAAAATTGACGTTCAAATGCATCTGGTGGCGTTCTTAATTCATTGTTTCTATCCATTCGATGCAAGCGATTGATTACAACTTTCTATACGTTACAGTGAGAGTTTCTCGATGAAAATGAACCTAAACGCAATTTTGTGTAGATTACATTGAATTATACGTAAAATGAATCGTTTCTGAAGTATCTTCACCGGGGAAACGTTGCCAGTCTACATTATTCTCAAGAAACGTAACGAAAGACATAGGAAGTCTTGTTTCTTGTTTCACACTGTACTGTGAAACTCGTTCGGGTAGATTCAACGAGCAAAACTCGTTTGAATAACGCTACGTATGTATTTGAATAAGATTAAACTACGTCGTAAACTTCAACTCTTGAAACTCTTTGAAAACTCTTTGGTTTTGCATTTTAACTCTTCGCTTTCAAGTCGCGCGCATACCACAAATTCGCGCTCAAAAATCCATGTACGTTCTACGAATCCATTGATTCCCATTTTACAACCGACATCTTGATATAAACGTTCACTTGATCTCGTTCACTCGGTCCCAGACGCTAACTTCTCGTTCTCGCTCAGCTGTACGATCGCGTGCAAATATGTCTTGCACCTACACTGCACTGCCTAACTTGCTTTGTAGCGAACTCGCAGGTTCGATTTTGTCACTCCAGAGCGGGAATGACTGTACGTTATCGGAAATAACATCAGTGTGGAAATAACAGGATTGTGAGAAATTACAGTACTATGAAAAATAAATCGTACACCGTGATCAAGAATAGAATCGAAACGTTGACAAAATGGACATCTATTAGAATACAGACTTATTTTTTTTTCAAATTGTACGCATAGTTCGCAGCTATACTGTCTACCCCGCTTTCAAGCGACTATGTGTTCACTCGAAAGCGGGAATCACTGTACATAATTGAAAGTAACATACTATGACTATGATCAGGAATATAACCAAAGTATCGACAAACCGGAAGATTTCTAAGATAAAAATTTACTTTTCTTTCAAATTGTACGCATAGTTCGCAGCTATATTGTCTACCCCGCTTTCAAGCGAACTATCTACTCCTATGTGTCCACTCGAAAGTGGGAATCACTGTACATCGTTAAAAGTAACACACTGTGATCGTGATCAGGAATATAACCAAAGTATCGACGAACCGGAAGATTTCCAAGATAAAAATTTACTTTTCTTTCAAATTGTACGCACAGTTCGCAGCTATACTGTCTACCCCGCTTTCAAGCGACTATGTGTCCACTCGAAAGCGAGAATCACTGTACATCGTTGAAAGTAACACACTGTGATCGCGATCAGGAATATAACCAAAGTATCGACGAACCGGAAGATCGCTATTAAGATAAGAATTGATTTTCCTTTCAAGCTGCGTATCACGTAGAATTAATTTTATTGCTTTCTCTTTCGAAGGCGAGTCGGACAGTCGTTTGACACGCGATTGAACGTATACGTAAAAAGTTGACGAAAATTACCACTCGAGTAACAACTTTCCTCGGTTCTGGTATCGCGAAAACGTTGTCGTCGGATGTCGCGTGTTCCCGTGACATCAAGCGTCGTCCGTAGAAGCGAACGAGTCGCATGTCACAATTTATTGACACAGTTTAATCATGCGAGCCAGAAACTCTGCGAAACTTTCCAGTAGAACGAGCAACCGACAGCGTCCACTCGCCGAGAAACTGGTGCAATGTGAATGCACTCGATCGCCTAGTGAATAATTAATGCGCGCGCGTTACTTCATTGTTTGTTACGATTCCGTGCAAGGTGGCCACGAACTGAAAACACGGGTATATTTAGAAACGGAGGATAAAACGGTCGTTATAGCGACGGTAACCGGCTAAAATTAACGCGAAACGAGCGAATCGGTACGTAAAAGAAACGCCGCGTGTTCCGAAGTTGCGCGTTTTCGAGAACGTTCAGTCCTCGCTCCGGTTCAGTTTTTCACCCTTTTCTCCCCCATCCCTGACCCTTTTCGTTTGCTCTCGAAATTCACTCTCGATCGTTTGCTCGCTTATTCCCTAATTGCCTCGCTTCTTGAAAATTTCCTCGTATACATCTGGACATCGAGAACAGTGCGCTCCTTCGCGGACGTGTTACGCGAACTCGGAGAGGAAATCCTTTCGGAGCGATTCGTCGCTGCGAAAAACATTGCTTTATCGCGTAATTAACCGGTTCCGTTCGAAACTCGATCGATTGGTAATTTACCCAGATTTCGTATCTGGATCGTAGACGTGGTATTCGTTCGGGTTTGATTAACGTTTAACTTTTCTTTCGAGTAATTGAGAAAGGATTGCGAACGTGGTGTAAAGTACATTGGGAAAAGATCGTTGCACGGTTTCATATGTATAAGTATTTCGATAAAAATCATTAACATACTTTGTATTCGTAGTTGTCTAAGCGAAAAGATTTCGATACGAAAGATTCGTGGTTTCAAATTCTTTGTAGGTGGTTGAATTGTTACCAAAGTAATGAAACGAGAACAGAGAAATTGTTCGATAAAAATAGCGGCTTTAAATTGTGGCCACCGCGAGGGAATCTAGTTACTCGTTCGTAGTCGTTTCCGTTTGTTTACTCGTATCGATGGTATTTGACGGTAGATTCCGTCGCGTACGACAAAGTTTCTTTTTGCTTCATTTTCGCGACGATGGTCGATAAGTCGAAACAAATATACGCGTGAATCGGCACTTGTTTGTCCACACACCCGCCTTTTCTGTGTCCCAGTCCGTACGCCACGGATAGATTTATGTTCCTCGGCGAGGAACAGCTCGCAAATGTCAAAGTGACGAGTCTCCTCGGCGATAAATAAGGTACGCCTCGTACTCCCTGTAACGCGCCAAGTGTTCCCAGCAATATTCCGTAAACGCTCGCAAAACATTATAGACGCAGGAAGGAAGCGCTCCCGTTGGAAACTGTACAAAAGGGAAGACACTTTCGTAACAGTGCGAAGAAACGTCGGATATGCGAAGAAGTTTCCGTTACAACTGGGACGGAAGTGTCATCGAGGAATAGATTTTTACTCTTCTTCGCAAAAAAAAAAAAAATTTAACACGGTGCACAGAATAGAAGCTATTCGAACTGAAATTGATCGAATAAATTGAAGAGTTCCCTTCGAAGAGTCAAACTCTCGGAAATCTAACGAGAAAGCAGCACTTTCGAGCACAAAACACAATGTTTTACCTATTTTTCATTACTAATGCGAATATTACAGCGCTTCGAGACAAGAGACGACAGACGTCCGCTTTGTGCAATTTTTGTTTGAAAATTTCATCATCTCGGACTTTTTCGTCTCCGGAAGTCCTCGTAGTCTTTGTGCTCTCAAAGATTTTGTCAACGTTGTAGAAAGCTGCATATCGGGATTTACCGTATCAGAACTTGGACTATTCTAATTTTTAAAAAAATACTACACCTTAAAAGTAACGATACGAAAATCGTTCGAATTCGTACGATTAATTTTTTCAAAGTGTCACCATGGAAAGAATCAAAGAATAAGAAGCGTCGAAAGTGTCGAACGATGAATCGTTTGATCCGAGCGAGCATAAAATGTACAACCGTTCTCGAATAATAAGGAGAAGCTATCTATACATTTTTCAATTTTCTTCAACGACAAAAGTATCGTCGAAACTCGACTGGCGGATCGAAATTGAGTCTCCCGAACAATAGCGAGCGATTTGCATCGAGCGGTTCCTCGGTGGAGGCTTTGATCTCGCGAGGCTTTAATCATCTCTGTCGGAAAGCCAGAAAATGGGAAGCAGTTTTAACGGCGCGAGTTCTCGTTTCTTGTTAACACGCTGCTCAAAGACGACACGAATTCCTGGACGAGTTAACGAGCGTGTTTATCGTGCCTCCGGGAGTTTTCGACGATGAAAGTCCGTCGAAGGTTAATTACGGTTGTCAGGAAGTCAAACTGCACCGACGTCCCGAACTTACTTGTATCGAGATGCGCGCGATGGAACCTCTATTTACTCTTGTTCGTATCGAGCAATCTCTGTAACGATTACCGATGAATACTAATCGTAACGGATTAGACCAGTTGAGCGTGTTGGGTGTTAAATCGATGGTGAATCTGTTGGTTCTACGAATGGAAACGAAAGAGCCAACGATTCAATTGGAGCGTTGAAAATTCTCAAATCTTTGCTTTTGGAATTCAGATTTGCGGGACGTTCCGCGGAATCGAGATGTAAAATTGAAATTGAATCGAAGTCGATGAATTGTCCAAGGGGACGATGAGAAGTTATCAATCGGTTCGAAATAGAGAATTAAAATAAAAATGTAGGTCACTGTCTTCGCTGGAGAACGCGTCACGGGACTCGAAGCGAAAGAATTAACAATGAAATCTTACGTACGAAAACTGTCGTCGAGTGAGAGACTCGTTTGGAAAAAGTAATCGATTCACGGAACGAGAAGAACCGGATATAAAAAAAACGGGGAACATTCCTGGCTGATGTGTTACAAATTAGTTAACACCGGACGGTAAGTTATTACCACGAGGCTACGATAATACCAATTTGGACATATGGGATAGAATTCTGGCTGCGTGCCAAAAAATCAGACATTGAAGTAACGCAACGCTTGGAGAACAAAGCGTTGAGAATAATCGACCGCTCGAAACGTTGCGCGAACGTTTAGAATAAAATATGTCCGCGAACGAATTAAAAAGCTCGCGACGTCGCGCAAAAGAAGACGAAAATGTCATCCTGACGAATTGCTCGAGAAACGTTTCAAAAACGAAAATAACACTGGGCGACCGAAAAGAGGAAAACGTTCAGATTTGTGCAACGATGAAATAATGTATTCGTTTAAAATTTAGAGTAAACCGTAGTTACCTTCGTGCACGTTCGTTTAATACACAACAGCATTGTTGAGCGACCGAACAAGGCCAGTGGTAATTTCAAGTAGAACAAAAAAGAAGTTAGTAGCAATTTATTAAAATGCCCGCATTATAATGAACACGCGAATAGATTCAGCCTCGCTGTTGACGCCGATCGACCTCGTCGCTTCATTTCGCGTTGAATTGTGGTAGAATATCCGTTCCTTTGACATAATTTGATACTTGATGCGCGGTCGCATTAACAATCATAAATACCTTGCGTTGCGGACGTTTAATTAACGGTAGTCGTATAATAACGCCGGCGATACGATTGGACGTAACGCAGGTTAGAAATACTGTCCCCGGCCGGGTTAATAATAACGAGGTAAATTTCACTGTTTCCATCGACGGGTTGCTCGAATGGTAAATTCGTGATTTGTTTCGAAACGAACGGCGTATCGGTCATCGTTTCCCGTGATTACCGAATCATCGAAATTCGAGGTAAACGAAATCTATTCGAGGATCGAAAGAAACGGTCCTGGACTCTCTTAATGGCACTCGTGGGAAAGATTTTCATCGTTAGGAACTTTGTTCGGGAACTGTACTCGTTATTTTAGAATTTCCATGCCGAAGTTTCATTGAAAGTTGTCCGCGAAGTTGTATCAGAAACCCGGTAACCTACGATGACGGTTACGAACCAGACGTTACATTGTAACGCGGCAGTTGAAAATTGAGAAGGTGAAGGGGAGAGACGGAAGAAGAAGAAGGAGTGGGTTTCGTCTCGGACTTGCTAAAGTCGTAGACAAATAGACTGTCCGGTCAAAGACTTTGAGGGGTAAACCTTCTCTGCCTTTGCCACATACCCCCTGTCTCTTTGCACCGCTCTTGCTTCTAAATAGCTCCGGCTGTCTATTTCCTTAACCCTTGTGCATTCCCCGAGCCATTTTCGACCCATTGCGTTCTCGTAATACATTTCTGTAATTAAAACCGTTAAAATAGACGCGACAGGTCGCTCTCGTGTATTTTACCCTCTTGGTCTTTTAAAGTTAAATACACCGATTCCGATCGTTCGAGATGTTTTTTGTACGAAGATTTTGCGCGTACTCTGGCTCTTTTTACGAAACAATGAGTCTTTCGACATCGACTCCACCGTTTCACGGAAGATAGGAAAGGCTCGTCGCGACACCGAAAGAGCGGAGATAAAAGAGGACAGTTTTCGCCAGCGGGCCGGTGTCCTTGACCGAACGGTTCGTTTGACTATGACTTTAGCGATCTTGTCGGTAAAACGGCCCGTACACGGTAGAGGTTTGCTGCGAGTTTGCCTGCAGGTTTGATCGATTGTTTTCCTCGCGAAAAATATCGGTATATACCCACGGTAAACCTCCAATAAACCTTTGTGTCTATGGGAGGCTTTGATGCTCTCGTAAAAATAAAACGAGAAGTATAAACAGTTTTATTTCGCTTCAGTGGTTGAACATTTCAGCCACCGAGTGCATTTAACGCGAGACTCGATCGCTCTCGGTGCATCTCTTTCGCTAAGACTGGCTATTGGCTCGAGATTCGTTCATTTTCCCTCGAATATTTTATCGTATTTCGTTGTACTCGATTCGATCACATTTTGTTCACTTTGTTCGTTTTTTTTTTCGCGCGGAATAGAATAAAATAGAATAGAAAGATAAAATAGCAAAGGTAATTCGCAAAATACGATAAAAGGTTCGCTCGAGATCCATGAAACGAGGATCAATGAACACACTCGACGTTTCGTACGATCGCCACTGTTCCCATAACCTCGAAACTAGCGAAAAAAAAACCCAAATGTAGACCGCACAGGAAAATGCATTGCGATCGCTAACAGTTCCACTTCTGTGTCGGACCGGTGATCCCGATTTTGTCACTTGAAAGCGGGACTTACCGTATCGAGTATTTTTCGCGATATAAAAGTACTCGAAAACGAATTTCTCTCCCACGAACGAAACATCGCTTCCCGTTCCGCAAGAATTATTTTTATATTTTAGAAATTCTATTCGAACCCGTACTGTCTCTTTTGCCGGTGTATACGTTTATTCCCGTCGAAACTAACAACGCGAGAAGTTATAAAAAAAAAGCTCCGTTCGAACGTATCCCGAAATGGAACTTCGAAAAAAAAAAAAAAAAAAAAAAAATATCTTAACCGTTTCGACCCCCTCGATCGAAACTGAACGTATCTTCCCTCGCTTTCAGGGCGTTGTGTTCACGAGCGAAATAAAAATTCATTCCGTTACACCCTTCGTGTTGTACGTTCGTCCGCAGCTCTCGAAAATAGTACGTATTCTAATGGTAAAAACAGATATCAGAATTCGTATTTATGGCCGTAGCCGATATATTTTTCTTTCGAGTGGGCGTGTTTTCAGCGGTGCGTGCCCGTCCGAGCAATGTTATTTATATTTATTGGACGTTTACGAGCGAGCGGCTGTTGCTGTGCTCCACCCGATCGGCTCGCGTCACAAACGCTCTCATTTTCCACTCGTATACGCAGCTTGTCAACCCACTATTAGCGCGGTGAGTATTCTTGGCAGCGACCCTCTCGTTTGCGTCCGAAAATAATTCGAAGACGATGCGGAAAGCCACGCAACGTACACGAAACACCTAACACCGTGTCCGAGAATGGTATTCGAACTCTGTGATTACACCTCGAACGAGCACATTCGTGAGTTTCCGCTATACTTCGCGCGCCGGTTACTTACACAACTCGGGGGTCCTGTCGGAACTGGTTTGTTCGTCTGAATCGAGAATACGATGTTTGGGTAAGCTGATACGTTTGCACAGTGACGATACATTACGCCGTGGAAGTGAGTATTTTCACGAATTTAGAACGATACAACGGAACGAAGCGAAATTACAAGGTAACGTCTGAACGTGCACGAAAGAAAGTCCAAGGATTTGCAAAGTGGAATCTTGGGAAGATTCGAACGAATTTACGAAAGTCTCGAACGTTACATTTCGCGAATTGATCCGATATACGTCAGTGTTCCATGCAGAGGAAACAATTTGTAGATATTTGTGCGCATCTTCAGATTTTTCACGGTGTATCCGAAAGATCCATCGAGAGTTACCTCGATGTACCTTTTAGGTTTTGTATCGGCGCGTATGATACTTTCACGAACGTCCATCGTGTTCTGTGGACAAAACATCAGAGTTTTTTCTAGACGCGGACAGATAGAAAATTGAAGCGTTCTTTTGGATTAAATGTAGTTTTGGTATCGGACACGAATTAGAATCAAATAGCGGAATCAAGGAGAACTAGATAAATTCGATCTGAACCGAAACGAGTAAATCAGACTCCAATGTAGTCCACAATCGAATGAAGCCAATAACCAAGCGAAACCCGGTAGGCAAATTAAGCTCGTAACTCGATAAAATCGAGTGACAAATTCAAATTCGCAAAATCGTAATCGGATAGAGATTCTGGTTTGATGACATTTAGTTAAAATAATTCCCTTTTGTGGTATTGTGTTCATTGAAACGAGCAACCCCGGGGCCGTGTCACGGGACGCGGACGATAATTTTAATTACACATTTCGCGACAAAAACAGACCGGTTAACGTGCTCGGGCAAAAACGTAAAATTTTGTTTACAATTTTAGACAACGAAACGCAACTTCGGAACAGCTTTTCCAGATGCCTCGTTCCACGAGCTTCGCGTTTAATTTTACCATGCACTCAACGTTTTCCTCGCGTAACTCGTTGTTTGTCCATGTTTTTCAAACTTATCCTTTGATACCACTTTTTTGTCACTTGTTTCTCGATACGGGCGCACATCTCGCTCGTTTATTTGTCGTAGGATCGCGTAAAAATTAAACCGACACGACCGAATATTTCAAACGGACACTGGGCCACGCAACCATAAGTGTATTCGTTAAAATTGTAAAAGACGCGGTAATTGGTTTCGAATTTTTTCGTGGATTTTTCGTTTCGAAGGGATACTTTTAACAATGTATGGTTCGACGTTAGGTTGCAATTTGGTTTTCGGCTCGGTGGAATTACGGGTCTCGTTAGTGCGGTGAAAATCGCGTTGAATTTTCAGTTTTGCCAGCCGCGGAGCAAATTTTACGTGAAATTCAATGAGCGTGCGAAAAATCCACCGAGAAAGATTACGCTATCCGCAGAAACAGCGTTTTCCTCGCCGTGAACCAGATTCTGGACAAAGATTCGTATAATCGACGGTTGACTCGTGCTGAAAAATTACCTTGTCGTTGAATTTAGACATTTTCTGCAAATACGTGTAAGTTGTGCAAGATCGAGAGCTGTAACTCGCTTGAAAACGGGGTAGGTCTGGATCGAACAAATTCATTGGTCGTTCGTGCTACGTAATCGTAAACAATGGAAGCAGGAGGGAAAGGTAACACTGTTATTTGAATTCTACGTAAAAATTGCTACGATCGGTCAAGTCGAGTGCAAACATTTTTAGCGGTTCGTCGAATCGATGGTAAAAGACGGAAAAGGCTTATTGGATAAGGATATAAAAATGTTCGCATATCGAGCGTGTCATTGATCTTCGTTCACTGTTCGTGCATGGATCGATTCGGTAGATGGTCGAATCTGGCCTGGTTCATCGAGGATACCGATCTCCTAAATAAACGACTCGCGACTAATTAATCGAATAGAAGTAATTCTCGGTAACGAGACAGCTAGTTGCGCAACGCGTGTACAGTTAGAATAGAGAGAAGGATGACGGCTAATTGTCATTGACAAGAAGTCTTAATTGCCGTGAAGATTGCGCGCTGATTAAAGCGAGAACGAGGGCCAACGATGTTTGATAAGAAAATGTGACAGAGTTGCGGTCCTGTTCCTGATTGCTGGTAAATAGGACGAAAGATTCGGACGGCAACAGAGTCACCTCTGAATTAATTATCACCGCGATCCCGGTAATTGTGATAAACGGTAGAGAGGGTTTTGTAATTTAATATTTTACGTTGATTTAAAAAAGTACTTCCCCTCGCGTGGTTCTAGGAAATTTCGTTACAGAAACGAATACACAGGAATCCTATTCCGAGATAATTCTGGGTCCCGGGTGGAATTAAAAAAAAATTTTTTTAATTTAAATTTTAAACAGACAGTCGAGTTGTTTGAATACCTGTTCTTTTACGTTGGACTTGTTTTTCCTTTTCCTATGGGAAAATTCGAACTCTCGCGCAAGTTTTTGTACAAGTCACACCTTGCTGCTCTCTCCTTTTTTTTTTCTCTCTTTTCTTTCGGTTATCGAGGGTGGATCGTTAATTACGTCGTTAATTAAGTGGGCCGGGATGGTTGGTCGAAATTAAAGCGGGCAGCGATAATATCGATTCACGGCGTCGAATAGAGGAACGGAGAATAAGAAAATTGTGATTCATAACCGTAAAGATCGAGTTATTAATTAAGTTAATAATTAGAGAACGAGCCTGGGGCAATGTAAACTCTCCCGGCACGCGCGTGAGAACAGGCTGCAATTAATTAACGGGTTTAAGCGGGGGTGAGTTTTAGGGGTGGATGTCGGATCGCGAAGAAGTTAGATCGAAGAATAAAGAAAGAGTTCAACGCTCGTTTTTATTTTATCCAAACAGCGCGCTGGTATGGCTCTCTTGATAAATGAAATTTTTCCCCGAAGGGGACCGAACGAAACGATCGAAACGTTGAGAGATATACAATATTGTTTTTCTCTATGACACAGTAGTTGATTGCCCAAAAAGGTACACGCTCCAAGATTTATTTATCGATTTACACGAGCAAATAACACGATCCCCGCTTTCCTAATAATTAAATGAAATTTTTGCCCGCGCTTAAAAATTGTTACATTATTCACTCGCGCTTCCAATTCAATATATTTCTTCTATCGAGCAATCAACGTTTTTACAAATCGAGCACCGTATCTCCTGTGCAGTAGATCCAACTATTTCTCGCAAACCTACAAATGTACATTTTAATCTTATTTAATTTCTTTCGTTTTTGTAGTTTAATCGACGAGTGAGATTTTCTAGCTACTGAAATCCTTTTTATACAAGGTTTCTCGTTTTTGAGAAAGTCGATTTCAAAATGCTTCGAATACGCGCGCGTTTGAGTACGATTTTGTTAACGTGTACAGAATGTGCTCGTTGTTTATTATTTCTACTCGCGTTGCTGTAATCACTGTCGTAAATCGGACATTCAAGTCATGGTAAGACGCGTTAGCCAAGTCATACCGAATCGCATGCATGCTCCAAAAATGTTCACAATCGATTTTCTCGAAAACGAAATTTATGACGACAATATTGTATTTTACTTTTTCGATTAATATTTACGCAGGGAATCTTTCTATACCTGATTGTATCGCGCATTCCCGTTCATCTAAAATACAAAATGCCAATCATTCGCGCGGTTTAACAATTTTCAAAACCGATTTTCTTGATAATAACAGTTCGTGTAAACAAATTTTAATCCCCATTTTTTATTTAAATATTTTTACACGAACAATCATCCCGCTTCCGGTTGCCTCGTGATTCCTGTTCTAAGCTGTAAATAAATTAAAGTTTCGATCGTTAAAAATTGATCGATTCCTCGAGTTAATTTTATTAATAAAATTGATATCGTCCAATGGAGAATCGTTGCAAATTCGGTGTAAATCTTGCGATAAAATAACGCTAGGAAATTTGTTAATTATTTTTCCTCTCGATACGCATTTTCTTATCCGTTTATAATCACCTTTAATAATTTGTTCGAGAGGATCGACTGGACCATAGAGAAAGGGATCGGGAGGCGTTTCATCGTCATACAGTTTTTTAATGCGACTATTCTTCCAGTGGAGTAAACTCTCTCGTTTGGAGAGAACGGATTGCAATTAATTAAAGCGCTTAAGCGGCCTGCGTATAAAGAGAGAGCCGGTGAATGAAAGGAAAAGGAAGAGGTTAAAGAAAAGCGAGAATCAGTGGAAGTGAAGGGAAGTTAACGCGATTTAATTCTTGCTCTTTGAATGCACATTATGGAAAAGTTTTGATATTGCGCCAAGTGTTGAAATTGAGGATATCGCGAATGGCAACTTAACTTCGCGGGATGCGGTTGAAATTATTTTGCACAGGATGGCCATAAATAATGAAATTTTAATTCACCGAATTATCAACGCTTATATTTTCTATGCACATACGTGTACTTTGATTAAAATCATCGGAAAAATTGTTCAAAGTATACATTTTTAACGTACGAAGCATTTATATTGGATATTGGAAATATCAGATTCTCTTCAGCCCGAAAGGTGTAGTTCCCTCTTCAATTTAAATAAACAGCTACGTGCATACAATATTACGTTATTGCATAGACGGTCGAGTCTCGAGAGGGATCGAAACGTCGTCTAAATTTCAAGAATAAATTAATTCGCGCGTTAATGTCATCGTTATAATCGAGCCAGTTAGGAGAAGCGGCAACTTCTCAAATCGAATCGAAACAAATTGTTTTTCACACTGAACGAATTCGACATAGTATTCGATCAGCGATGCCCTGTAATTAAAATTATAACCCGATGGCAACAAGCATTGTCTGAGAAATTCCTCGAGAATATAATAATCGCAGTAGTCTTTCATCAAATTTATGATTACGTAGAGCGAATTCTAAGAGAAAGAAGATTTCTCGAGTTTAATTCAAATTAGATCGAAATGTTTCTCTCCTCTCTCGTTACGAAATCGATAACAACGATAATAAAGCTACCTCTGGTACCTTTTCGTATACGTTAAAAAGGATAAAAATGAGAATACAGTATCGAGGGAAGAAACGAAAATTGAGTAGAGTTTCCGATACAATGGTGAGGTCCAGCTACCAGCGATTGTTAACATAACTCAAAATTAACGATTACTTTGAATAAACCGGGACATCCCAGCGAATCTTCTAATTTCCAATAAAGCAGGGTGTATAAAGCGAACGTCGAAGCACGTTATGGCCATGGAACGTGAGGCATTTTGATAAAACCGGTATGGACTTTTCGGACATTTCGAGAGAGCTGATTCCAGATTCCGCCCGTACACTCGACCTTCTGCTTTATTTAACCATTCCCCGTGCAATATTTAAATGATCCACGGCCGGAGTTTCGAGCACCTATAGACTGTTCTTCCCGCGGCTCTTGCAGCCCCTTCTGCCCAGTTGCATCTCTCGGTTTTGCATATTCTTTGCCCTTGTTGCTGCTTCGCGACGCCGGGGAATGCTCGTTGAACGTATTAAGTCGCCGTCGGAAATTTTCGGCCCTTCAATATTTCATGAGACCTATCACGAATGCCTTCTGGCACCTGCTCGGCACGTCGAGAGATTTTATACGATTAATTTTTCATCAATTATACGCAAACGGATTCATCGAGACCTGCCTTCACGTCGTGTCTTCCTTACGGTGGACGATCGAACGAAGCGTTACAGAAAGAAGACGAATCTTACGGCATTTCTTTTTCTTCTGCGAATGCAGCTGCACTCTTTTTTTACCCCGAGTGGAATCATTTTTTTTTTCCTTTTCGCGTAAATCGATCTACGTTCGCGTAGAACAGGTACAGGATAAGAGATTCGAAAAATCGATCTTTTTACGAGGGATTTGAAAATGCTCGGTAAATCGTTTGTATTCTAGAGTGTTTACGGGACTGAAAATTTTGAAACGTCTTGAAGAGAATCGACTTTTCGAACGTCTTATTCTGTACTTTTTACACGCCGTATAACGCGAAGAATTTATTTATGTAATAAGAAACACGAGAGTGGTCATTATCAAACGGTGAAACTTATTCCCCTGTCGCTTTTCTTTTTATTGTTAACCATAAAAAAGATACGACTCCACCGAAGTACGAGATTTATCTTCTGTATTACAAATTTTTTAATTCATCTTTATTCAGCAATACATCGACAAAATCGTACAGCATGCCAGTTGAAGAAATTAAGCTGATCTTGAAATAATCTTGATACAAAAAATGAAATATTAATACAATTTTTATCTCATCGAATTTACTATTAAGAATCACAAAGATTAACTCTATCTTCATCTCGCACAATCGTCAGTCCGTGTACATTGTTAATTTATTTCAAATGACACTTGTCTCGCGATATTTTTCATCGTAACGTACGGTGTACTTTGCATTCTATTTGAAAAAGAAAAAGACGATTTTAATTTAGCGATACACGTCTCCTCTCGAATCAGAACGACGGTCGTTACCTTCTTTTTTAACGTAAAATTACCATTCCGCGAAACCCATTGTCCCTTATTTATTTATTTATTTCTTTCCTTCTTTCTTTCTTTCCCTCGTTCTTTGGAAGGGATCCTTTTGTCGAGCAGCGTAGATGTTCAAATGTAACCGGAAAAATAAGAAAGAAGCATTTTCCGTTCCGAATGGAACGACCAGTGCTCGGCAAGCTCGAAAACGAATTCCACGGCCGTGTTGTTTGCTCGAAATAGAATCTCTGGGTGATTGTTGGCGAGTGTATCGCGCGAAACATCCGCGTTTATTATTCGTCGGGCGTCAGGTGGAAATAAGAAGTATATCTCGAAATTCTCTCGCATTATTCGCGAATCCTACGAGAAAATTCGAATTCGGCCCGCAGCTGAAACGGACAAGTTCGAGACACAAGGTGAATCGTGGGAGGAGGGTTATACCGTGAAAGTTTCGAGGAAAGGACGAAACCGAGCTTCGTGATCTTTCTTCTTTCGGTTAACTTAGCGGAACAACGCTACGATCGCTTGTCGACTTCCGTGACCGAGAAGTATTCAATTACGTCCTCGAGGGACTACGAGATTCGAGTTCGAAGTTCCGAAACTTGACTTTCTATCCAAAGAGGAAATTTTCCAAATCATCGAAGTATCCGAAACTATTTTCTCGAGTGTTCCACGAGTTACGAGGATGACGCGCTCTTCTCGTTTTTTCTTCGCACGGAAGACATCCCGTACGGAGCGACTCGATTTTTCCAATGATCGAGCTCGAGAGAAGCACGTCGAGTTCCAAGGTTCTCGTAATAGCTTTATCCCCGAACGAGTACCGTTCGAATTGGAATAGAAGATCGAGTAACGCGGCTCAGACGTAACCGTTTCTTTCGACGATCGTACGAACGAAACGATACACCGTGAATGAATTGGTTCACGGTCAACGATCGGTGCATCAGGTTGGAACATTTTCGAAGTTGGTAATCACTCTTCACCGAAACGCGTCAACTCCTCTCTGGCAATACTTCAACTACCAACGGTCATTAATAATCGTTCTCTCGTTAATAATACGATCCCGAAGGAAAATGGAACAACGAGATAAAAGAAATTCAAGGTTCCCGTCTGCGTACGTTTCGAGTCGCGCGGGTTATTGCAATTCTCCTCTTTCGATCGGCGAATTAAAAAAAAAAGAAGAAGAAATTTTTAAGAAGCGATTTTCCGAACGAGGCCGCGATTTAACCCACCTTTTCACCGTACCTGTACCAGTCCAGGTCCAACAATTACGAGAACACAATAGAAGTTCCATTTTCTTTTATCCGGGAAGCCGAAGATCGAAAGACTTACGAACAAAGCGAAAAGCGATATTTCCAGAAATTGATTAGGGAAATCGAAAAGTCTCTCCCGGCTCCACTCGAAGGCCTCGAGTTTTACCAAAGTCACGACGAAAGTTTTCGATTGTTCTTGGAAATTCTTCGATTGTTCCTGTCTCGATATCGAGACACTTCGCGAGGGAATCGTTCCTAAAAGAGTAGAGAACTCGCCGCGGTTCGACCCTATTGGAATTTCCGCGACGGTTCCGCAAACACCGCCGGTCGGAGTTTCTAATCCAACGGTTTCTAATTATGTCGCTGCGTCGCGTTTACCGTGGACCGTGTACTCACCTTAATAATCGAAATTTCTAATTAGAAGGGAGCACGCGAGTCGAGCTTTAAGCGTTATCTCGGGGAATCGGTGCCAGCATACAATTAGCCCGGCGTATTTATATTCACAATAGGGCGCACGTGTAGCCAGGTTGAATCGAAAGAAACGTAATTCCAATATATCGCGCGTGCTCGATATCCTCGATCGATGAGAGTTACATGTTTTTCGAACACAGAATGCATTCTTTCTTTTTTTTTTTTTAATATCCGGGAAACCGAAGATCGAAAGACTTACGAAGAAAGTGAAAAGTGATATTTCCAGAAATTGATTAGGGAAATCGAAAAGTCTCGCCCGCCTCCACTCGAAGGTTCGAGTTGTTCTCACGTGGTGAGAAACGAAAGAAATTCGTTTATTTTTTCACGTCTGTTACAATTATATACTTTGTACAGAATATGAGTGTTAAGTATTGTACGAATGAAGTTACAGTGCTTATACGTTTCCATCCATTTTTTGGATCACTTTTTTTTTACAATCGTAGTATCGGTGTAGAAGTATTATCGTAGAAGCTTTACGAGAAACTTTAAACGCGTTTTCCTTAAAGTTGCGACAGGGTTCCTAACCTCGATCTATCAAACGAATTGCATATGTTTGAAAAAGTTTTTCGGTCCCTTGGAGCTGTTAAAAGGCGTTGTGTTAATTTTTTCTTTGCAGTAGAATTCTCTTTTCGAAGTTGACTTTGTTAGTTACCTAATAGTCTTGCAATTCTCCATAGATTTGACTGTCTGGAATAGTTTGATAGTAGTTTGTTTGATGTTGTCAGGGAAGATCGATGCGTTCATCTTTATTAGATACGAATATGTAATTTTTAAAAATTGTTGATTACTTTTATATAATTCTTTTGAAAGTGACTCCACCTGGTTCCAAGTCTGTTTTAATTCGCATTGTTTTTAATAAATTGTAAGTATGTCTATACTTTCCAAATGTAACTAATTTACTGCAAAGATAATCAAATCTTCTACACGCTGTATCGTATAATATCCAAATAATAATCGAGTTTAGTATGGATAAAAAAGGATCTGTTTCGCCGTTCAATTGTCTCGTGACGAATTGTTAAAACGTTTAAAAAATTTATAAAGGATATTTCGTTTGGTAATCTTAAATATTCGGGAAACATTTCTTGTACGTTTTTCGAGGTATTACCGTAGCATTTTTAGAAACTTTTTAAACGTTAACGAAAAGTACGTGGAATATTACCGTTGAAATTCGAAGAATTTCTTTAGGTTGTCCCACTTTGGAAGCTGAATCTTCGTACGACATTTAAAGGGCTTAACGAAGACGTACAGGGACATTTGGACCTTTTCGGGATGTCCTAACGTTTAAAACGAATGTTCTTTGGTTGTAATATATAAGGTGTCTTTGTGCTTTTCGGGATATTTTCTGCGAATTCTGGTAAATTGTACAAAAATTAATCAATTTGACGAAATGGTATCTGAATTGTGAAAGGCATGCATGTGGATAAATGCGGGCACTCTTTTTTTCGACATTTTTTTATCTTCACCAGAGATCGATCCCTAATGGAAATTTTATAGACGAATGCATCGAAATATTCAGTGGCTTCGTTGAATTAAACCGTCGGAATAAAAATTTAATTAAAGCGCTTGTGAAAGAAATATGCGTAACCTTAAACGCAAGTACAAATTTTTTCTTCAAAATTTTGGTACAGGCATTTAGAATAGATTATCAAAGAAGAATTAACCAAATTTCGATTTTTTCTAATAAAACAAAGACATATTTTTTCTAATAAAACGAAGACATGGTTTTTCATCTTCTACTGGTAAACGGTTTCACCATTTATATAACTCGATACGACTCCGTGTTCACTCGTATTTTTTAATGAACTTTTGTCAAAGCATTTACCGAACCAGAAGCAACAGATTTTGTTAGTTTCGAACGATTACGATTATTAGTTTCCAAGAAATGTAAAGTTTAAAAATTCTAAGACTCGACTGCTCCATTTGAAACAATTCAAGTATTAGAAACGCAATATTTGGGAGCTTTATTAGAAATAAATTCAATCGAAACATTGGCCGTTTCTTCATTCATTAGGAATAATTAAACGTTTGAATCGGAGCCAGAATAGAAATTGAGTTCTCGAAATAAGTTCCTGGGCATTGATATTTTACTCGCAATATCTCAACTCTGATATTTTCCAACGCGTGGCTTCGAAAACTTTGAAGATCAGTTACGTGGAAGATTTATCGTCCCTTCCAAAAATATTGACTTTTCGATGATGTTACCCATATAGCATCGAATCTACACGGTGTAAGGAAATACTTGTCACGATTTGCAGATATGAATCTCCGCATTCAGGTCGATGGGAATTTTTTTTTCAAAATCTACTATCGGTCTGTGTCGATTTATCATTATTGTTATTATTTCTGCTTATTCTATTCGACAAATGAATGGGAGTACAACGCAACGCGTGAAGAGAAATAATTCAGACTACGAAAACTCACACATAAACGTATTAGAGTGTCACGCAGTAGTAGGAGTAAATGAATCGTAGAACGTCTATAAATAAACTACTGATCACGTTAATTGGCTGACATTTTAACAATATTTTGTACGAGATCCAATCGTACGCTGTATATAATTTTCTTTGAACATTTTAGTCACTTTAGTATCGAATAAAATGCACAGAGATAATGAAAAATCTGGTCCAAATTTCTATTATTGAAATGAATTTTACAGTAGATTTTTGAAACCGTCGATTTCTCCCCGAAAGTTGCAATAAATATTATTCGTCTCCACCCTGTAGGTGCATAGTTCTCGCGATATGCTATCCATCATTTCGGACGGTTTCGATTGAACTTCTGGTAATCTTCATTTACAAGAACTAGAACACTTGACATCATTTCCAGTTTTTATCGCGTGCTAAATACGATTAATCGATTTCTGGTTAATTTATAGAGTCGACATTTGACGCGATCTGGTAAAGTTTTTGACATTAAGATAAACATGCCTTATATTATCGCTAATGACCGGATTAATGTTAAATCGCTCAGAATAGATGTCTCGTATTCTCGGCATACGCGATTCAATACCAGTGTAATTTTAATCTGCTAACAGGGCTATTAAAAATATTGTGCAACGAACCTTGCTACGATTTCTCGCTGCTTCTACGATAAATTAATATCGTTGGAACTAGTCGATTAACTGTACGAATCAAGAATTTGTGGAAGAACGTTGTTCTAACAAATTATGAATATTTAACGACAAGTAAATACAGAATAGTCGACTGTATACAGTCTGTCACAGAAATCCTGTTTTTAGCACATAGAGAAACTTTACAAATTTTAAGAAAATGTTCGATCTCCTTTGCAAAACGTACATCCAGTTTTGAGATCCAAGATCGTAATAAATACAAGAATTTAAGAATAGACTATTCTTCAATTATGAATATTGAATGATAAATATTTTAAGAAATCTACACGTTTATCTAGCCTTACAAAATTCAAATTTTATTCAATTCTGACCACGAGAACCAGAGAGTTTTCTATGAAAATTGGTGGAAATATTGTTCAAAGTATATACATTAAAAATATGAACCATTTACATTAAACATTCCTTATCTTCGCAAGAAATTTCCATTTGTCCTTCTCAGCCTTAAAGACGTTGTTGATTGCAATTTTCGCCCGAGGAGTCAAAGATTGGTGCTCGATTCTCGGCCAACTGGTGTCGATTCTTTCTTTCCTTCGAACACAAGGAAACGCAGAACAAGATCGTGCCAGAAGTAACTAAATCATCGAATGGGACATGATCCACGGTCGTCGCGTACGAAAAGTGGTCCTCGAAGTTTGGCTCGGAACACGACGAGGGTCATTTCGCTAACTGAAGGCGCAGTTTCGCTGAAATTGCCGCTGTTAATGCCTCGAAGAAGAGATTGTTACGTCTGGATTTACGGCCGGGCCGTGCCCTTCCTTTACAACGTTCCCGGGAACGATTGGAAATCGTTGTCGTTCCGGTGGAATCTTTGATCGGAACAGCCGCTCGCAGCCTGTGGATCGTTTCGCGTAAGGAAACGAAACGTTCCCGTGTAACTCTTCCGTCCAGATACCACCGACGAATAGAAAACCCCATTGAAATTCCAAGCGTCCTTCGACGATAATAAAGATAGCTACAACCATTGACATTTCTCCCCGAGCAAAACAAGTGCCGCCGTAAAACTGGGGACCGTGTAACGCGCCACGCGTACTCCCTCGCTGCCTCCACTTACGCGTGATCGAACTTTTGATTCGAGCGGAGATTCCGTCCGAGGGACGACGTTGTACTTATCGTTCTTACCATGGAAAACTGGCAAGATAACTATACGGGGCTCCGGTGCAACGAAGTGCATCTGTCTTAAACACTAGGTAAGATTTAACCCTGACGCGTGCTTTGGGTCTTTTTCGACCCATCGCGCCCTCATCATTGAATACTCTGAGAGAGTACTTGGAGAGATTGTAGTTGTTGTTTTTATCATGAAAAATTGGCGAACTAACTAGACAGGGCTCCGGTGCAACGAAGTGCATCTGTCTCGAACACTAGGTAAGATTTAACCCTGACGCGTGCTTTGGGTCTTTTTCGACCCATCGCGTCCTCATCATTGAATACTCTGAGAGAGTACTTGGAGAGATTGTAGTTGTTGTTTTTACCATGGAAAACTGGCGAGCTAACTATACGGGGCTCCGGTGCAACGAAGTGCATCTGTCTCGAACACTAGGTAAGATTTAACCCTGACGCGTGCTTTGGGTCTTTTTCGACCCATCGCGTCCTCATCATTGGATACTCTGAGAGAATACTCGGAGAGATTGTAGTTGTTGTTTTTACCATGGAAAATTGGCGAGCTAACTAGATGTGGCTTTGACGCGTGTTTTGGGTCTTTTTCGACCTTATTCTCATCATTGAATACTCTGAGAGAGTACTTGAAGAGATTGTAATTGTTGTTTTTGCCATGAAAAAATGGCGAGTTAACTAGACAGGGCTCTGGTGCAACGAAGTGCATCTGTCTCGAACACTAGGTAAGATTTAACCCTGACGCGTGCTTTGGGTCTTTTTCGACCCATCGCGTCCTGATCATTGAATACTCTGAGAGAATACTTGGACAGATTGTAGTTATTTTTTTTTATTATGGAAAACTGGCGAGCTAACTATACGGGGCTCCGGTGCAACGAAGTGCATCTGTCTCGAACACTAGGTAAGATTTAACCCTGACGCGTGCTTTGGGTCTTTTTCGACCCATCGCGTCCTCATCATTGGATACTCTGAGAGAATACTCGGAGAGATTGTAGTTGTTGTTTTTACCATGGAAAATTGGCGAGCTAACTAGATGTGGCTTTGACGCGTGTTTTGGGTCTTTTTCGACCTTATTCTCATCATTGAATACTCTGAGAGAGTACTTGAAGAGATTGTAATTGTTGTTTTTGCCATGAAAAAATGGCGAGTTAACTAGACAGGGCTCTGGTGCAACGAAGTGCATCTGTCTTGAACACTAGGTAAGATTTAACCCTGACGCGTGCTTTGGGTCTTTTTCGACCCATCGCGTCCTGATCATTGAATACTCTGAGAGAATACTTGGACAGATTGTAGTTATTTTTTTTTATTATGGAAAACCAGCGAGCTAACTAGAGTCCCACGACGTGCATCTGTCGAGGACATTTTTTTTATCAAGCAAAGCAATATCTTGTTTTGCCACGATCTCGAAGAATCGTAAAATAGAAATTTTTAAGATTTATATAGTCGAGAGTGAGTAATAAGTCTGTGTTGGTCACAGAAATTGCACTGGCGCTGAAATAGTGGTTCTTGGGATTTTCAAGTTTGACGAATGAACCTTGGTATGAAATTGGAATTCTGAAATTCTGTCTGGAACTCCGAAATGAGGTCGTAGAAAGTGGTCCAATTTTGGTTTGTTTAAAAAAGCTACAAAAGTTATGAAAAAAGATATTTTACTTATACGTTATCGAACAATAGTACAAATACATACATTTCAATTCGCCAACGTGTTGCGGGTATGTGCTGCTCACGTGTTGCAATATTAGTGTGATTTTTCGGGTTTGCTCGACATTAAATTTCTACAAATCTACCTGCGAACCTTTTCAATTTACCGAAGAATTATAGCAACCAAATACAACAATTACTATTCTTTGCGTCCGATACATTACTTTTCAAACGTATTACTATACAAACGTATAATTACATCGTTATCCATTGTCTTCGTTTATTGCATTCTGCGATCGTTAATTAATATTTTTGACAATGTCCTTTTACGTGCAATACAAATACAGTTTTTTATCAATTAAACAGCGTTCGAACGCTTTGATATTTTATTCAGTCGTTTCGAAGTTACGATCATTTGAAATCAACGATTTCCAATTCTTCGCTCTAGGCTCTCTTTATTTTAATAACTTCCCCATCGTATTTCTTCCGAATAATATAATCTTTATTATTCTTCGAGATTTACGGAACGATGTTTTCTCAAAATTTGAAGCGCCGGGATTACCTAAAATTTGCCTAATTTCCACCACTCCGATTCGGCAGAGTCGAAACGTAGTACCTAAACGGACGAGGTTGAATTTAGAAATTAAGGAAATTTTGAAACTCGAGCAAAAGCTAAGGAAACGAGACGGTGACGAGGTACAGAGGTGTTCAGGTGTTCGATAGCCTATGTGTGAATATTCGAATAAACCGAATCTGCTTCCCGGTCATTAAAGTCGGTGCAGCCCGATGCAGATATTGAATTATACGGTTCGCCTGGATGCGACGTGGTTTGCGAATATAAAAGACAGGAAAGAAACGAGCCTTTACGATCTTCCTCGACCATCCTCGCGCAGCATCCGCCATCCTCTTTATGACGCGACTTTTGCGATAACTGTAATGGCCACTCTCGCAACATGAAGCACGCCATTACCGTCACTCTATTTCACAGTTGGTATCTCTGCTCTTTCAGGCACTACGACGACCACTCTCACACCTTCGAGCATCCCCTTAAAGGCTGCACCTTGACCCAGTGCATCTAACGGGTGGTATGCACCTGCAGGGGGACTCGATAAAAAGCTTGCAACACGGCTATTATTACACCATCGAGCGTTGATTTATTTTTAGACGAGGCTTGTTTGCGGGGGTTGCTCGTCGGGATGCTCCCGCGGGGCGTGTTTCAGAGGTCGTTGCACTCAGGTTGGTGCCTGCGGCAAAATCTCGTGCACGATAAAGAAAACGCACCGTGTCGGATTGAAATCGTCCAACCTGCGCGAAAAAGCTATCCTGCGGAACGTAAACAGCTTTCCGTGTTTCCTGTTTATCGATAAACACTTTCCTGGTAGGTGTTTGCAACGAAGGTTCAATCTTGAAGAAAAATGATCCGTCGCAGAAGTCGAATCGTTGGTTAAAATCGTTGGTTATTCATCGAATTCTCGATAGTTAACGCGTTACACGGATACCGAACCGGTAAATCGAACGTTGAACGATTCGAGGAATCGATACGATTGAAGGAAAATTCCGTTTCCATCGTTTTCGTGTTCACCGGTTCGTACTTTTGAATCAAGGTCCGGTTCTACGAGACCCGTTTGTCTCACGATTTTTAACTCTTCCTTTATCGTTTCTTTTTCAGGCGGCGATTTGGTAGAATCCAAAGGCTGACGGTGCTCGGAGCGAACAAGGAGTCCGCGATAGTCGAGCGAATCGCGCGCGATACGTTCCCGAAAGGCAACAATTCGAAACGTGGCGTGTCAGTGGCTCGACGCATAGAAGACTTTCGGCAAAACGTCGAGACTCGGGATATCGTTAACGACTCGCGCGGTCCACGATCGATACAGCAAGGTTGCGTCGCGTTTCGTCCGCAAAAGGAACTCTGGACGAGAGGAGATGTCCCGCAAGTGGTACAAAAGGCAAGACAGCACGTTCAAGCCGCCAGATATTCGAAGATAGCGAGTCCAGATCGGTTCAACGATTGGTGGAAGGTCGAACATCCAGCCCCGTGGTCGGTTTCACGACCAGGGATGAGGAAGACTCGCGATTCAGGTCTCGAAGGAACGAAGGGCGGATCAAACAGAGCCTGAGCGACCGCGTGCAGCCGTCGAAGAGCGCGCAGAGGTTAATCGGTAGCTTCGACAGGCCGAAATTCAAGTTCAGTTTCAGGGAGAAGGACCGAGGACCTTCCGAGAGGGCCGAGAAATCATTGAATCCCGAGTCCGGAGAGATCAAAGAGGACGTCCCGCGCGTCAAGTTACAAAAAAGCGATTCCTTCCTGAGGAAACTCGTGAGAAGCTCGAAGGACAACATCGCCGAGGGCTGCGAGAGGCTGGTCAGAAACCTCCAGAAGAGTCCACTGGTGGGGAAGAAGTTCTTCAACAGCAGCGAGGACAGTGCCGTCGACGCGAGGAACGAGGAGAAACCGGTGCCACCGGTCAGGAGGAAAGGATCCACGAAGAGACCGCTGAAGATCGATCGACCAGGAACGTGTTTCAAAGATTCGGTCGTCAAGGAATCCACGAGAATCCAAGTGTCCATCGTCTGTCCGGGCGTTGACACGGTCGAGGACGGTTTCGTGTTGGTGAACGATAGTCCTCTGTCTCCGTGTCGCGAGGGTGTGGTAACCGAACGCGTTAACAGTGTCTCGACGGTCCACGTGAGCCAAACACGTTGCGCGTTACTGGACGACGGAGATTCCTCGAAGAGCGTGTCCGTGGAGGACGTGGAGGATCTGATAAGATCGGAGGACAACCTGAGGTTACTGGAGCAACGCGTTCTGATCAGGAGACGCTTGGAGAAGTCCTCGAAGCTGTTCCAGGCGCTTCGGACGTCCGGCGAACGTCGATCCTGGAGCGAGGAGAGCCTGATCCCGGCGATTGGACACGCTCGTAAGAAATTTCACGCCGGGTTCCCCGTAATCGGTGACTCCGCGGATCCAGTTGCGGCCAACTGTTCACCGATAATACACAGACGTTACGTCTGCACCGGTGGACGACAGGGCTCGTCAAGGTCGCCGGAGTGGCGGGACAAGACGAAGGTACGTTGGAAGTCGTGGAAAGTGAAACGGTCGCCCCCGCCGGACGACTGGCCGGTTCAGAGGTCGACGAGGCTCCAATGGATTCTCGATAACGAGCGCGGGTCAAACGATAAGGGGGTTTCAGCAAGGAAGTCGTGGATACCCGGGGACGAGCTGCACGCGCGACGACGACAGCCAGCCACGTCCGAGTACGGAGTAAAATGCAAACTTGCGAATTTCACGGATCCCCGAGAACACGACGGTGGGGATACGGAGGGAACGAGAGACCACGAGACTGCGGAAGAGCAAAGTAAACACGAGCCAGTCGCGGAACCGAACGAGAACTCGGCCAGTTCCCTCGACTCGAACAGTCAACCGACTGTTCCTGACCTAGCGACGCCTCCTGTTCACGGACCGGAAGAGAGCTCGCGTGTCTGCTCCAGCATCGAGATAGAGTCCAACGCGTTCGCGTCTTCGCCAAACGGGAAACGGATCATCGACGAGCTAGCCAATTTTAGCGTGGCTGTTCCCGAAGCCACCACCGAAAACGACCACTCGGAGCTCCCAACAGTTCTGGTGAATGTTACCGACAACGTGTCCGATGAAACTGCAGACCAGAGCGCGTCCACGGTGTCTGGCCACGACGGCTCGAAGATCGTATCGCGCCCTGAATTCTGTCCGGTTCTGATCGACCAGCTCGCCAAGAAGACTCACGGCAAGTCTCAGACCAGATCGATCCGCAAGAAGAAAATCAGGACCGGCAAGTGTCGGAGTGTACAGGACTCGAACGATTGGAAGATGAAGTTCACGATCAGGATGATCAGGATCCGCGACAAGCTAATGGTCGGTTTGAGCGCGTTCGCGATAGTGTTCACCGTTCTGTTGGTGATGGATCTTCAGATGGACTTGGGTTACAGCGGTCATCATCTGGTACCCAGCCACGGTCGCGTAAGGATTGGCGACGATCCGAACACGGACACCATTTACAATAATTTCCGGCGGAAGTTCTTGCAGAGAGTGAACGCCAGCAAGGAACAGAGCAGTGCCGATGTGTCCGGTACCACTCAGAACACCGGTAAGGACCTTGGTAACGAGCCTCGTGACTCGAGGACCGAGAAGATGGAGGTGCACGATAGCTTTCCGGATTTAGTGGATATAGTGGTGAAGGGTTACGGTGTTAGTGCGTACGAAGGAGTGGCGAGGATCAGCGGGGAGGATCACACGCATAATCCTACTCTGGGAGAACTGAGGAAAATCAGCTTAAAGTGAGTCCCGCACTTTTATCGTTTCTTTCTTTCGATGTATCGATCGATACTGACGAACTAGTTTCAGAGTGGAAAGTAACAGTAACCCAGCTATGAATGATAAATTACTTTTTCTAACGTTACCATCAGTGGACCTAATAATAGAAAAATATTCCATTTTCCTAATTATGGAAGAATATTCGTTCAATTTGGCACTTGGCTTCCTCGGTGCTTCCACTCTACAATTATAGAATCGCATACTTCGGTGAGCTCGAGCTTCGGTCGTCCAATGATTCGAGCGCTATCGCGAAGTGACTGAAATCTAGAATTACTTTAACGGATAACCAATGATAACTATTACTCTGAAATATCGTCTCGACTTTGGTCGATTTTCGGAACGTTCTCCGTTCGTATCTCCGTTTACTAATTTTCTGCCCCTTTGAAAACATCGACGATAGAATTGTAACGAAATCGCGTGGATCACGATAGAACGAATCGTGTCGCGATTAATTGGACGGTATTTCCTTGGTCCTTGGCGTTCATTTTGTAGAGTGGTTCGTTCAGAAGCTCAACATCTCAATTGTTCGTAACGACGATACCTTGAGAGAAACGAAATGAATCGGAAACCTTATGAATCGATACAGTAGATCGAGTTGGCAAATCTGGGACACGTCTTGGTAATGTATTTTCTCAATCAGTGCCGGTTCTAATAGCGGGCGTATGACTCAACGGACAAAGGACGATGTTAATTCCGTTACTTTGCCACGAATATAAGATGCACGCTTATCTGGTATAACTTCGTCGTCTTTACCGTAGAAGCGATGAAATACTTATCGATACCGATAATAATGTTCGTCGTCGGAGGGGGGGCATCTCATAAAAATTTTCCGCTGGTGTCGACCCCAATGAAAATATCTGTTCCCGTTTCGTCGTAAGATAAACGTGATTTTCAGTCGCCGAGACGCGGTTGCTAATTAAGTGGAATATCGTCCAAAATGACAAGTTTTAATCTCGCTTTGCCGGGCGTCGAAATCTCCTAAACCGATTTCCAGAACTTTAAATAGAGTCCTTGTTGTTTTTTCACCGCGCATTTGATAAAAGTTTCCACCATTGGGCGAGAGCCTCGAGGGAAAACCGATCGTTCTCCAGCGATGGAATTGGGTCGAAGTAACTAAAATCGGTTGAACTTTGCGCGAGATTTCCGAGCGTACGAGGAAAGCAGATAAAAATAGTGCAACGTCCACGTAATTTTAATCGATCGTTTACGCTCCGCTCGATCACGTGGACCCGCGTTCTGTCCGCAGAGGCGGGATTTGCGGTCAAGCAGGCTTTCGATGCGTCTTCGGTTCGTAATTCAGTGAAATCCAGAACGTCATTCTGTCGTAACAGGCAGATAAGGGGCCACCGAGTCCGCGATATGTGGATCATCACGAATCTTCTCCGCGCTGACTGTGTCGACCTTACGCTTTTAACTCGCGATATCCGGAGAAATAATAGATGCTGCGAGCCCGATGGTGTAGCGTTTAACTTTTTCTCAACGACGATCGGTAAACACCGTTTCCGTTTCTGCCCGGTTATCTTCTTATCGGCCGCGTTGAAAATTGTATCGTCGAACCGAATCTCGAGCACCCATGGAATTATTTTTTCTCTCTCTCTTTCAACGTTCGTTCACCGTTCCACGAGACGAATTCTTCTTTTATCTCGTCTGTTCGTTTGCTTCTGTTTCGTTCAACCGTGAGAAAATAGCTATAAAAAGAAAATCGTTTTATTCTCGGTTCGGGATCAAATTTCAAAACCCCCGGTAAAAAAAAATTTCTCGTCGCTCGATTTCTGATTTCCATCTTCCCCCCCTTCCAAATTTCGGAGAATACGTTCAAAACGCGAGACGACGAGATTTCACGGCGAAACGGATCGCGCGTATTTTTCAGCTAATCCGTGTGTCACGAGAGACGAGCAAACACGAGAAACCCTAACAAAAGCTCGGTGTTACGTTGCGCGCGTTCGAATTTCATTTTTCAATTTCGAAACCGGTGCAACGCACGAAATAATAAATCAGATGTCAATTTCAAGGTGGAATTTCGTTCGACGAGCGCGTGAATACATCGTCGTTGACTCGAGCCGAGATCGATGGAGGATCGATCGATGTCCACCGGGCACGTTATAATTAAAAACGTCCTTCGAAGCTTCTTTGGCACGCTTCTCAATAATTTCCGTTTTGCTCAAATGATTTTATTGCCCCGTATGCGGGTATCGGTCGTGTCGCGGGAATCTCCGTGCACACGAGCGCGCGTTGTATTAGCATTCGCTCGCTTATGTGTGTGTCCAGGGCACATATTCTTGCGCAAACAAGTTGTCCAATGGCAAACGTAATTATACCGATGATAGAAGGAATACGCGCGATTCACGGACGTGTTTGCACGAATGTAGTCCCATCGACCATTGGGCTAGCCGGCGTTTTCCTCGCGCGAATACTCTCCGCTCGACGAGAAACGTTTCGAGCGTTCGCGCGAACGTGATTTCCCTCGCGCTTTCCCTCTCTTCTTTATCCACCGACGTTCCTTTTCACCGGTGCCTAATTCCTACCGGTCAAAATTGCGTGTAATTGTCACGAACAATAGTCGTGTACCTACTCGACGATTCAGACCGCGTTGAGTCGTTACAATCTGGAAGCGTTGGATCGAATTAGGCCAGTCCGTTAACTCGACGGACGCTCGATTGTTTTTTTTTTTTTAACGGATTTCGAGAGACGAATTTAATTCTGTCATTTTTTTATCCGCTGATTTAAAGATTCCGATAAATTTTCGGACCGTTCTCGCGATTTAATCGTCGATTAATTGGTTGTTCTTATTGGTTTAGTTATTCTTATCGTTACGCTGCGTTGCGCGTTAAGTATCTCGTTATCGTGCAGAAAGTTTCCAACATCGGGTATGTTCGAGTTGGTAAACAGACGAGGACTTCGAAGACCCTTGTGTCTTGACATTGGTTTCTCACTCGAGGTACACGGTACATTGGGGTTTGTCAAACAGTCGCGCACCTGAACGTTCGAGTTAATTTGTTGGTCGACCCAAGTTCCAAGAATCACAGTGTCTACCTGCGTTGAAAAGAAAACACTTTCTTCGTCGACGCAACCGAATATCGTTCCGAGAAAACTAATTCTTAACGAACGAGCTCAAACATTGTCCAGAGAGGGCATCACGAGACTGAAACAGTCGCAAACAAAGAGTCGAACGTAGAAGAACGCACGACTTGGACACTGTTGTACGCGCAAATACATGTGTATGTATACGCTCGTGACAAACATTCCCAGAATGAAATGGTCAGAGTCAAACAGTCGCAAACAAAGAGTCAAACGTAGAAGAACGCACGACTTGGACACTGTTGTACGTGCAAATACATATATGTATGTATATGCTCGTGGCAAACACTCCGAGAGTGAAATGGTCAGAGTCAAACAGTCGCAAACACGGCATCAGAGTGCACGAGACAGACAGTATTGTACGCGTTAATAGATATGTATATAGTAGGTGTATAGTTCTCTGTTTTGTGATGCAAAGAACACAATTATGGTAGTACGAAGTTCTTTGTTACGAAGTTCGAGGGTGCAACAACAATATCCTTTCGCATCTGGATTTGTACGGTCCACAACGTATTCGAACTTTTTGTTACAAAGTTCAAGTGTGCAACGACAACAGATTCTTCCTTCTTCTCAACGTCTAGATATTTAAACAAAATTGAACCAGAGTAAGTGACTCTTTTCTTGCAATTAATAGTCCGGTATGTATAAAAATTCACCAGATCTTTGATTTTGACAAACTTGCATACAGACTCGCAATTTCAAAATTTTCAAACATTCTAATCTTGAATATCGAGATATGTGCGTTTGTACAAACGTTCGAACACCTGACGACTTATTTTTAATATAGATTCACCATGTGAAAGCCCATCGATATTTCACCATGCGATAGTTGAATGTGTTCTTTCCTTATCAGTCGTACTCCAAAACTGTTTGGCCAGAACATTGAGAGTCTTTAATCAAATTAAACGCATAAATAAACAAATTTGTGAATTTCACGAATGTAACTATACGTGTATCTTCCGTTCAACTTAACTAAAAGAAAAGTGTACCGTAAATTCGGATATTTAATAATTATATAATGTCGTACCTAATTATCGGTGCATCTATTTCTTAAGAAACGTTTACGAGATGTTTTTAGTGGAAACAGATGGTCCCCGGTGAAAAGGCGTTTCGTCTTAGGTTGCTCGTGAATTCGTTTGTTGATTCAGCAGCCTAGTCGCAATAAAAAAAAATAGGTTGCCGGATCAGCCTCACCGACGAGTCCACCAGCAACGAGTTGTCTTTTCATCGTGAACCGTCTGTTTCCATTAAAAACTACTTTCAAACTTTTCTCAATACATTCACTCTCGCTCTTGACATACACGTGTGACGAGTATCGATTCTCTCGAAAGACGACATTATTCAGAATATTTATTCGACCTACTCGATACCGTGTTTCATTCGTTCATAGTTGACACTAGGTTCGCAGACACTTCTTGGTATACCGCACAGAGAATTATAAAATTAGAAAGCTTGGAAGAAAATGAATTTCGATATGTATAATATCTGTCTCGTTAAATGGATAAAAATTAGCACAAGTGGCGGAGGAAAAATATAAATAGTTTCTGTAATTTTCCTCATCGATCGAAACGCATGAAAATAACCAGGGTAGTAACACCGTAAATATTTCGACATATACGATAAATATTGATACAAGTTTTCAGGTGTATAGTGTAACATGACATTTGCAACATGCTCATCTATTACATTTATGTAGATTCAAAATAGACATCTCTATAATAAATAAAATAGCACCGAGGTAGCCAAAAGTTAACTTTTCTTACTATTTTAAGCAAATATTTTTTTGTTTACCCAAAAAGAATAAAAGTTGAAAAAAAAAAGATACTAATATGTCTGTAACGTTGAGTTACAAGACGTGGAATAAAATTTGTAACGAAGAGTAGAAAAAACAAAATTTCATTGACAAAAACTGAAGAGACTCGAGTCGAGATTCAACCTTGAATTTGTGCAACCGTTTCGTAAAGCTTTGTCACGAGAGCTTTCAACAAGAGGTTAGTAATTAGCGACTAACTAATTACAATTTAATTAAATAAATATCTTAGTTTTACTCCCGTCCCCGTACACTCTCCGCTTGCCATTGTTTAATCAATATCTTGCATACTACTCGAAGCGCATCGAAATTACTGCGACTGAAGAATGTCGGATAATTAAGCAACATGTTTGTACAATCATTTTTCTCGCAAATGTAATAACTTTCGCGCAATCGCGTTCCAAAGTCAAAGTGTTACTACTGACCCCGATCTCTCTCCCCTACTGTTGAAATCATGGATCGAGTAAAATCATTGCGCAACGTGGATCCGCGGTGAGAATTTTCCAACGGAACGTCGATATCGGCCGGTGTTCGTCGAACAAATGCACACCGATAACGCGTCTCCAATTATTATGAAAAAAAAAGAAAGAGAAAAGTATACCGGAACTCGTCCTCGTCGAACGTCGAACGTACAACAAAATCGAGAGACGTCCTCTTCGGGAATGGAGCCGGTCGGCGGAAATCTGTTTAATCGAAATCGGTCCGACGCGACGATGTCGTTCGCGTGGCCATAAAGAGCTCACCTTTCTCCCTCTCGGTGGCGTGGTTCCCTCGGGAATAAGTATATCGCGATCCCGTTGCGCCGTGAAAAACTTCCAACGATAGGAGCCACCGAGGGCTGCATTGAGACGCAGCAGACTGCATTTTTCATTGCATTTCTCTGGGAGAGATCGATCCCCGGGTTGTGAGCGGGACACGAGGGGAGACGGTACCACGGGCGCTCGCGTGTATTATCGAGCGGCTGGTAAGGAAAACAAGGAGCATTTCCCTGAAGGTTACACGCTGTAAGCATCCTCGTAAGCACGAGCTCTCCGTTCTCACTAGATAGACAGCTCTAGTGACCCCAGTGTCTAGGGAATACGGCATTGTTTCGTGCTGCACAACCGTCAACAATACCTTAATGTCCTGCTCGTTCGGGGGACGGTGATGGGGGCAGGAGGTAGGGCCAGTAGAGAGGTTACTTTACCTTTGAATAGGTTACGTGTGTCCCGTGCACAATGCCGGAGCGGACCGTTTACACGTGAACTACTCGCGCGCTGATACGTCGCGCAACAGATATATACCGACGAGGACGACAATACTTATTCGAAGCGGAGGAGTCGCGAGCGTTCGATGGAAACCGGTTCCCCGGCATCGCTAGTTGGGACGTGCGAGGTGAATATCGGGACGGTTGGTAGTTCTGCTCTTCCGTGGGGAGTTCCCCGAACAAGAGCAGGGAGGGTTCGGAGGGTGGATTTCGAAGTTTCGGTCATCCGTGACAGGTATTCGTAGACTCGCGTGCGTTGAACGCAAGATAATTCGAAGACTGTACGGAATACGGATATACCGAGGGGAAACAACGACCGTGGTAAATATTTAACCCTTTGCGGTCGACCGGCGCCGCGCCGCGCCATGCCGGGAGAACCTACGACACATCGTTCCTTTTGGAAGATGGAAACGTAAAACATTGCGACCACCGCCACCGACGTTGTATTTATCGTGTACGGTGTGTACTGGAACATACACTCGGCTGAATATGCCACGGTACTTCGAACGTTATTACTTTGTATTATCGTCGCGTTACACCGGCACCCGCGAATCGACTAGTTTCTAACGAAGGTAATGGTGGGTATTTTTGCTTCGTAGATTCGATGAAGTAGAATCAATGGTCGAGTAAAGGAATACGGTTGCAAATGAGATTCATTAACCGTTGAATAAGCTTTACGTTTCCCACGGTTTCGTATCGAATTTTAGTATTTAGTTCGTTTCTATTAATTTTTCATTGACTTTTGGACGCGTGTACGTATTTGGATCAAGGTTATGGTTATCCGTGCCTTGTGCGCGCTCTATGATTTTGTCAATGGTTCGGAAACGCAGTTTGTACCGGAATCTACGGTTTCTCTGGAAATCTTTGTTCAACGAGCTCCGTTGCTTATTATACGTGATATCGGTCGTAGGGCATTAGCAATGCGTTTACATCTGCATAATGAGTCAGTTGGAAATGTTTGTCGACTGTAGTACGTTCCATCGGACTACTCTACGGTTTAAGTACTGTGCATTCGAACAATTGTTACGTAGAAATGTAATTTCTTCTTTGAGATCTCTTGACAAGGCCTCTTGAAAATCATGACCAATCTCGAATCGGTCAAGATTATTCAACCGTTGATAAATTTAATTTTCAATCGTACTACTCTGTACGATCATTATTACCTGCTATGAATTGTAGAAGGAAAATTTATTCATTTAATTCATATATTTCTACACTTAACGAACGATAAGAAGAAAAAAAATAATATGTTCTTCTAGCGTCGCTAAAGTATTTGGATTTTTAAGAAAATTGGTATATTTTTATATCAAGTACATCTACATAGGAACACAATTATGGCAGTGTCGGTATTTTGTTGGGTATTATTTATCATTCGGTATGTTCGATAGATTCTCTTTGGAATTGAATAACTGTGGAAAGGGATACGATACTTTTGCGAAATTCTATACTAAATATTCCTGAACAAATCGTGATATATGTTCTGGATTGTTATTCCGATAAAATTCAAGAGGATGATTCACGTTGACGTTGTTGACACTTTTTGTTCAATTTTATTTTGTTTGCCTGTATCTAAAGTTCTATCGATAAAAATTAATTCGTTCACACCTGCCGTTGAAATGCACACCCAAATCACCAAACTGCCGCTATCGTATTTCATGGTCGGTTTGAGAACTTTTATTCCAACTTCTTGGTTGGCTTCACACCGTGCCATTTTTCGTCCAACGGATTCAAAAACGTTGAATTTACTTTCGTCTGCAAACACGATCCAACAGGTTTATTCTTTAGAAACAAAGTGTTTGGCGAACATTAATCTTTTCCAGCGATTTACTTCATTTGTGTTTAGCTTCTCACGAACTATTCCACCGTTATAACCACTTTCTTTCAATGTTTAGCGAACTGTATCAAGATATACTATCCAATTTTTTCGAACAATTCTGTAGTGAATTTTTCAACGTTTGATCCAAATACTTTCTTCGCGTTTCTAATCATTTTATATTTATCGTGCGAATGTAGTACAATAATTTTGGACTTCCTTTCTGAGAAAGTGAGTCGATTAAGTTATCTATATGGGATTTTGTTACGCTGTATCTAAAATGATAATTGCAATTCTTCCATAGGTGAGGTTATTTATGCATATGTTTATTAGCTGCAGTTTAGTAGTATATTTTTTTTTATCGCAGAGTAGTTTAGTTTAACTTGTAACGTATTTGTTCTACAGTTAGAAAAATGCACTATATTCACGTATATAGGTTAATTTTTCCATCTTACGAATTATGTGTATAGTTTGAATTGTCGGTAGGTTTTTCTAGTTACGACGTTATGATCATACTGTAACAAAGTAGAGGAAACGAGCTATCGATCGATATGCAATAGTTTTTAATTCGATACAAAGGTGTGTAAAATAATTGAGGCAAAAGATATGAAAATTTACTGGACGTAGAGTCGTGTTGCATACAGTAAGGTGTATGCATTTTTATATTACATTCGTCGACCGAAGAAATATACAATAATGTTTGTAGAACATTTACAAACATCATGACCATATTATACTATTCACTGGAATAGTATATTGGAATAGATATCATAATACATGTATAAAATTGAATGAATATATCAATGCATCTCTTCAATTTTCTATATTAATGATATCGGTCGTAGAACATTAGCAATGCGTTTACATCTGCATAATGAGTTAGTTGGAAATGTGTGTCAATTAGGGTCTGTCCCATCAGACTACTCTACGGTTAGGTACCGTGTGTTTGAACAATTGTTACATAGAAAAGTAACGTCGCGTTCCTGCACAACCTAAAACCCAATTTCCAAAAGAGAACCCAAAAAGAATGTTCGAAATATGGACGTTAAAAAAAAATTCGTTCGGGAAAAGATTCTCTGTATTATCCAATAAATAATTTTTCACCGACGCGTAATTGTCCGTTACAAAATAAGCGATTAATTTAAATTCATCGAAAATGAATAAAACGGATCGAATGTATCGATGAAATGATCGGTCGAGTTAAAGTGACTGGTTTCAACTGCTTTTACAAAGAAATTACTCAAAAAAAATTCCGTAGCATATTTTCAAAAGACGTTACGACTTTTTCTATTCTGTGGATAAAATCAATTGTACAAGTTCCTCTTTTTCCTCGAGCATCGATTTTCCCGAGACGCGTACGAGGTACAGCTTAATGCACCGACATCTATAGTTGTAGCGTTAACGATCGTATCGTTGGGTATGTTGCAGCCGCAATAGTCTGTACGGTCAACCATCGATTGTGAATCGGACATAACGCGTGCTGACTATTAATGCGTTTCATCGGAATCGTTAATTACCTTTTCCAACGGATGAAATAATTTCCCCTGACCCAACGAAATCAGGTTCTCGTAACAAAGCGAATGCAATTCTCCCCTCCCACCGCGGATGCATTCTTACACGCGTACACGCGCGCACGACACAAATTACCGTTACGAGTGTACACATTATTATCCGTGAATTTACACGTGTATAATAGCGTGCACGGTGTGGAGTTATGCACACACGTTCGAGCGCGTGTGCACCACGGTGTGTACACGCGCGAGCAAACATACATAATAGCGCATCATCGAGCAGGTTAACGCGTGTGTTGTATCGATTCATCGGCAGAATTTTGGAGAGACACCAAACATTCGAGACTTCAGGTGTGCACAAAGCTTCGGGATCTCCGGGGCGAAGATGACAAAGGTGCTTGAACCGAGTGCCGGATGTTTGCTCGGAAATAATTCATCGTGACTCGGCCGAGCCACGACTAGGTGAATTCATGCGATAGGAAGTACCTCGGTCTATCTGCTTTCTAAGGCCCGCCATTGATAATTTTAGCAAAACGATAAATTTTCAAGCGTATTAATATTCAGACCTCCCCGCCCAGGAATTCGATAGAACATCGAGGACAATTAAGCTGAAATTTGTTAGATTGGAGAATTGTTTTTAAACCGACAGCGTATCCAACGGTGAGAAAAGATAAAGTGACAAGAATCTCCATGATCGAAAAGTTTCAATTTATTAGAGACTATCTTGACAATTTTATGATATATAAAATACTCGATTGTACGGGAAAAATGACTTTCATCTGCGTACGAATGTTTACAAGTTTTCGTTAATAACGTTACTTAGCTCGTGTGTTTTCCAAGTTGGCAACACTTTCGATTTTCGAACACAATCGAGACAGCCATTTCGGTGGATTTTTAGGAAATGTTATCAATCGAATAGTGGAATAATTAGTTATATTAGGTTTATATTTAGTCTCCTAAGTTTAGAAGTTTAAAAGTATTTGGAACTTGATTCGTATATTGTTTACACCGCTGATGGACATACTCGGAAATTTGGTGATTTCAAATATTGTTACAATTCTATATTATTTGCTGATTTCAAATGTTGCTACAATTCTATATTGTTTGCCTTTGAGAAGAATCGCGGACACGATAGACAGGGTGCAGATACATTCAGCGGAAAGGGTTGAGAACGAACGGAAGAAGGGAAAGGAAATCGACTGCAGGAATTTCGAGATCAGATGTCTCGGACTGTATCATAGATCTGACGCGCTGTCTAAAAATATTGGACACGAGAAAATCGAGTATTGAATCGAACATATGACAGTAGTAGGCCATACTTTTCTCACAGGTTGACCGTAAAATGTTCTATATTTCAATCACGTAGTTTGGACATTAACGACGATAAGTAAAAATAGATCAGATGCATCATCGATCGATCTATGAATCCTCGAGACAATTTATTAAATATTGGAACCACTCTTCTATTAAAATTCTAGATAAACAAATGTTAAATAGACACAAAACTTTTCATCTTTATTGGTAGATATAATATATTCTATCTTATCCCAACGAACATAAACAGTGATGTAGATAACTTCGTTTCAGTTATTCGGATGAAAATCACTCCGGTTCGTTTGTCCGTAAATTCGTAAATGTTGATCAAACGGCCGATCTACGAAATGATTCCACGTTAAGCTCGATTGGTTGTTCGTTCGTAGCGCATTTTTCAAAAGAGATTGTCGCCGGAGGATCATTATTAGCCTCGTTAATTCCAGTTCGTCGAGCGACATTATTAATCACCGGGTACTCGATTTCAACGACCGAGCGATACTTTACGATATTCCTCGAACTGTTACCTAGCGAAGGAAACGTTTCCGGGTTCAACACATTTTTCCTTTCGCGCGGAAAGAAAAAAGGAAATCGCCCGGCGTCGTGGAGTTAAAATATATCGTAAAAGTTGCAGCATCCGATTCGAGGCGACTGGTTCGGTCCTTTCTCGTCCCTTCGTTCTCCGGCATCACGAGAGGCAGGTGCAGCCATTGCACATGCACCGTGTACATTTTCGAGCGGCGCCTGCAACACCCGGGACATTTTTCATCCGGCTTGCTCGCCGATTTAGAAGCAATCCCGCGCCCGAGACTCGGCTCTGCCTCTTGACGAAAATTAATCGAATACTCGGCCCACAAAATCCTGATTTCCGGTGGTTTCCCCGTCGAGAATCGAAACGAACGCTCGAGATCGAAACACTCGTCGTTGAAGACTCGTGGCAACGTCGATATCGAGACGCGAATAGAAATTTTCCCGGCTTCGTTCAGCCAAGATAAAACAGCGTGTAAAGATCGTGGACCAGCAAATGCAATAACATTGTTTCTATAATTGTTTTTTTTTTTTTTTTTGTTGAATTGATCAGTGTTGGGAGAAACTTCTGTGCTTAGTATCGTAATTCATTTTGTTGCAATTATACTTATAAATGTATGGGAGAATCGAATAAAGAAGTGAACGATCTTAAAAAATTAAGATCCACTAAAATTAAAACGTTTGCGTATATGGTATTTTCTTTCACTCGAGTACTTATGAGTAGATATCGACTATACAATAGCTATGGAAATTAGTGTCCAATATCGAAGAAAATAGTTCTTTCGTCGAAAAGTAGATTGTGTAACTAATCATTGTTTTACAAAGAGTTGTTCCAATTACAATAGGTTGTTTCTAATTACAGTAATTCTTATTTTCACGTGGTAATTTTTACACGAGACTCAACTGGCGGAATCATTTTCACCACTAGTTTATGTTTATTCGAGTCGTTGCCTCGCGTGGGCAGTGACTATGAATGAATTCCATTCACTAATCGAAATAAATATTCTTGCGATAAGATTTAATGCTCGTATTAATAAAATGAAGTGATAAATCGTTAATTCATTCGAGCAATAACGTTTTCGTTCAATAGACACTTGTTTCGTACATCTCCATTTTGCAAGTTACTTTTTACATTCAACTTAAATTTAGACCATTTACACATACATGTATTCAATGTTTGAATGTTGAACTTTTCTACTTCTTTTCTGCTCGATTAACTTTGCCTTTATTTTTATTCTAGAACCAGCGCTAATAATTTCCATACGAACGAAAATTTACAATTTTTATTTTTCATAAATATTATTATGCGATAGATAACGAAACAAAAATATTATCCTTTGAATTGACTATCGATTTATCAATAATTCATTAAAATATATACATCTCTAATTGTATCTTCATGAGAATATTATCAGGATACTACATAATGTAGTCTTCCCTAGGAAAATGAGCCTAAATACAATGTATATAACGAGCAATTTTACAAAAATGATTCAGATTACGTCTAACTATTATAAAAACATTTCGAATCAAGTCGTGTTTGGACTTATTTTCATCGTCATTTCGTTGATGTTACTCTATAATGAAAAACGTACCATTTTTGTTTTGCATTAATGATCTTCGTATCGATAAATCTGCGATACTACAACGAAGTTTCGATCTCATAATGTAATACAAGACTCCAGAACCAGTGATATCAGATTTGAGGCAACAGTGGTGGATAATTACTCACTCTACTTAGTTCTGTGGTGGGGAGAGGAAACACATATTAATGTATAAACCGCGTGTACGTAAGGGTCGGAATGTTTAATAATGTCGGAGAATTGAGGAAGAAGGCGAATACGAATCTTTCTTTCTCGCTCTTGAAACAGTCGAAGTCCAAATTGCCGACAAATGACATACGATCGTGACTGGTGGTCGTTTATATTTGTAGATCGAATGCGTCTACGTCTCGTGATATTTGGGTTAATTAAAAAATAAATATCTTGAAATCGAAAATTAATCGAATCAAAATGAGAGACCGCTCTTGATTAGTACCGAATACGATCTTTCGCAATAACGCAGATCTATCAAACTTTATACATTTAACTTGACTTTCCTTTATAAGAAAAAAATATATATATATACCCGTTACTTAAAAATTAATAACGTGCACGCTCGGTGAAAATCATAGGAATGAATTATGGTTTCTTCTCTCGGGGGAGAAAATGTAAAAATGATTATTTAAACGCAATATTGCGTGACTGGGTACATTGACATGTTTAAATTAATTTAAAGAAACCTTTCAAGTATATGAAAAATCGATTTCGACAAATACGACGCGCGCGAGAAACTGTTACACAAAGCCACCAATTACAGCAATGCCCGACCGTGTGCTAAAAATCGCTAGAGAACATTCGCACGTAGTTGGAGTTGGTCGTGAAATCGTTCCAAGAATCGCTCCTTTTTTATTTCGAATTGAGACCCAACCACGCGTGAACCACCGACAAAAAAAAAAATGCACAAGGTGCATCAGGAGTGAGTGCAACACCGCGAGAATCTTGGCAATGGATTGGTCGCCGAAATTGTCGCTAATGCTGACTGAACGCTATTACATTTCTCATCGCATCTTAGCGAGGATCGAACCAATCGATTGGCGAGATTATCGATCGCATTGTTAATTTTTCAAAAAATTTCTATTACGTGTAATTCAAAATTCTTCGAATCGGTTCGCGTTTGGACTTATTTCAACCGGGACGATCTCGGTAATTCGTTGACAATACTCTCGCAAAGATTCCCTATCGAATGTACGAATTTTCATTTCGGTTGGTTTTTCTATCTACATAAATCAGCTTTTCCTTGAACTGTCCTCAAGTCGAAAGAAACGTAGTAACAGGTTTTCTTTTTCGCGCGTAATGTTTGTATACGATCGAGCACTGTTGCGTTCTCTCGATTTGATCTCTCTCACCTTTGAGTTAATACGTAATGACTCGGAAAAGGAAACGAACGCGTATAGGATGCACGTGTTCTGTACAAGAGCTTTTCCATTTCTTCTCGGACAAAGGTACAACGCCGATAGAAAGATACGAACGATTCTAAGTTCGAGAGAAGTATCATTGCTCGATGGCGCCTCGCGACGAGGCGTTCCGTCTGCTGTTGTCATTAGGTCGCTTCCTTCCTCGTCAAGTAATTGCCCTTGCTAACGAACACAACGTCGCTTTGTGCCGTCGCGATCGTCTTGGTGGAAACTAGAACGGATCCGTTTCGACGGAACGTCTCGAAGTTTGAAACGGATGTTGCTTGTTCTGTGATTTCGACGCGATGGGAGCCAGCGGTGGTATTCGGGTAGGCGTGTTCGGTAAATTAAAGGTTTTGGAGGTGAGGCTAAACGTCTTTGGCAGCGATCGATGGATGCTTATGTTACGAGTATTATTTTAGAATCGGGGGAAACGAATTCGATTTGCGAGATATCTTTCTCTCAAGAGGCTTCAGGAAATCCCAAGACACAAATCTGGCGGATTTTTCCTCCGATACCGTAGTAATTCTTCTTTGGATACCTTGTTCTTGGATATTTCTCGGATATTTCGATGTTAAACGTTGATAATACGGGAGCGTTCGTCTTGGACAAAAAGCAGGAATGTTCTATTCGTTGTTTACGAGCGTTTCATCGATATTAAGCGTTCAACGTTTCCAATCTTTTTAATTTAAGTTCGAACCTCTTCCGAATGATTGAATTCGAAACTAATAAAAATTTATCCGAACTGTATATTGTATTATTTTATACATCTTGGTGTATTTATTTGCACGTCGGTTTTGAATCGAATTATTTTAAAGAGAACTCCAGTTCGTACTGGAGGGTTGAAAGTTATAAACGTTTCACATTGCTTGTAATCGACTAATAAAGTATTCACGGTTAAACCTTTATTGTTTGGAACCCTCGATTAATATTACGCAAAGGGGATTCTGAAAGGAGGAAACCGTTTAAATTCATAGAGCTTGGATCCGAAAGAGTTCCTTTAAATTGTTCTTAAATCTCTCAAGACCCTCTTTCTTGAATACCCTTTTGATCTTGAATCTGGAGCACACTGTCATAGTCTTTCTTTGGTCCTTTAGATCGTTTAACCGATATTAACTCATTAAATGTCTAGATTTCCCATACCTCGACATGTTCAAAGGTTGTGTCGTTGTCGTTGTACGTTATACATTACAATATATCGTGTTTATTTAAGATATTTTCCACACTCGAAGTTTAAAAGTTTTATACCACTCCCAGTCGTTTTTCTCCTTGTATCGCCTGCAAAACTTTGATCGAGAACAAGGTTTTAATTATTTTAATTATTGAATTGCATCGTAAAGCGATATTTGAATTATTATTTACATAAATTTCAGATAACTTTCGATTATTCCAGCAAGACAATATATACTTATAATTACTTTAAAGATAGACCTCATTAAAAGTGAAGTAACATACGCGTATTAATTGCGTTATTTTATTAGATATTTTTGTAAATTAGACGACAAACGATATATTGTACGAATCCTTTTTTAAACGATACAGTACCTCATCGATGCAGGTAACCTTGTCGAACTTTCCGATATACATAATGCAAACGTGTTCGGTTCTTGACCATTACCATTATACATTTATTTATTTATTCGCTAACCGCTTAAAAGAACGATAGTTTACATAAGTCGTATTCTACGTAGATTGCAGATATATAAAATTATACCAATATACTGCAAGGTAACCTGTAGCGATATGATGTAACAATACTGATTCATTAATGCACGAAACATTTGCGTTCTTTATTCATGTTTCCTCGTTTAATGATGTACTGGAAAAGTTCCATCGATAGAAAATGGAAGAACGCTACAAAGCGAAGGCTCCAAATGGTACAGAAATAATATTCTTCGTAGAAATGTTCAAAGCAGAAATTTTTGCTATACCGTGCACGGCGCGTGAAATCGGACGATCTAAAAATATTACATTCGGTTACACGTTCTTTATTTTCGAAATGACAGAAATCTCCAGTATTTTGAAATTCGTCGGTGTTTAAATACTTATTTTTAAACTAAGCATCTCGAAAAAATTTCTGTATTTGGACGAAGGAAGTAGATCACGAGTTAACGATTGCTCTTTAAATATTTTTTTGCACGAGAACGATGTCTTTTTGAAACGTTTAATAACGTTACTCCTTTTTTTCGTGCAATCAACTCCTCTAACTCATTCGGACAGTGTATCGTCCACTAATCGAGTAGTTGTACGCTATTACAGTCAGTGCATATTCGGTAGATACATTTGCTGAGCCAAGTTTGGAAACGTTCCCGCACGAGTATCCCCGATTTTGAAACTCGAACGTAAATGTTAGCTGGAATAAAGTTTCTTGCACTCTCGAACCGAATATTCCCGTAAATCCCTTAAAAACTATCTACAGCGGTGAAAAAGACTTCCAGTTGAAAAATAATAGGCACCGTAGCGTATACACGTGTCTCCGAAAATATCGATTGAACTACGACATCCATTGTTTTCGTTCTTCAATTCGCTAATGTTTGCTTCGAATGTATTTTAAGGTTAAAGTTACTCTCGTTTGTATTAAAAATTTGTCCAACCTCGATAGTCGTGAAGTTAGACCTTACGTTTCGAAAAAGTTACGCGTTGTTAAATCTTACATTGGAACGAACGATACGATGTTAGACCTTACGTTTTAAACAAATCGTGCGTGGATAGATTGTGCATTTGAAATGATCGATGCATGGTAGATTTTTCATCCGAAATAAACGACTCCGCAATATTTTTGAAGTTACCTGCCTTTTGGATCGTACGTCACGTTCGAAATGTTATCTTGCGGAATATAATTCCATGCACGATCTTGAACTTCCTAATCCACTCTTTACTTGCCTCGAATCCGAGTAGATCCACCTGTAGTACACTTGTAGAGCGTTATCGACTTCTTCGAGGGTTCGTTATGTTTTGCAGGTCGAATGATTTTGCAGCAATCGGAATAAATGTTTACCGGGGAGTGGTACATAGTCGAGTCAGAGTCGTCCAATTAATTTTTTTCAGCCAGTGTACATATGACTCAAAAGTCAAGAAACTATACCAAAACGATGAAGATCGATAATGCAATTCTTTTGCAAACTTTCGGGCCGTTATTCGACAATTTGAAGCAATTTTTTCGAGTCATCTTCGACAATTGATTTGACCTTTCATTGTGGAGATGTATTTCTCTGATCAAAATTTCTTGTGCCCGACAATAATACTTTTTACTTTCTTCGACAATGTTCGATATGTACCAATCTTAGTGGTACTTTCGTCAAACGTTTTGCAAATGTAACTTCTGTAGCCGTAGAACCACTTCAAAACATAAACAGTATAGATAAAAAAAAAAAAACATCGACTAAGCACAGAACAGAAATATAGTTAAAATAAAAATGTCGTCACGAATTTTCTCGTTGATCCGCGACAACACGATCGCGAAAAACAATCGACGACAGACCGGAACGTTGATCTGTTAATAAATGCGGTGGAATAAAAATAGCGTCACGAATTTTCTCGTTGATCAGCTACACGATCTCGAAAAACTACCGAAGACGAACCAGAACGTTAATTCGTTACTAAGTACGGTCGAGTAAAAATGTCGTCACGAATTTTCTCGTTGATCCGCGACGAGACTCGCGAAAAACTATCGACGACAGACCGGAACGTTGATCTGTTAATAAATACGGTGGAATAAAACTGGCGTTGCGAATCGTCTGGTTGATCCGCGACAACACGATCTCGCACAAGCGAGGCAAAAACGTTCGGTACGGGGCAACGCGTTCTCCTCGCATCGATTTTCCGTACGAGTGAGCGAGGACGATTACACTTGTTCGAAAGTTTGCGCGAGTTCGGTTACCGCGGCAGAAAATCCTGTTTGTCGCGGAACAAGCTAATCGAAAGTCTCGAAATCGAAGTTAGCGAGTCGCTGACGACGGAGAAGTTCTTCTCCCCGTACGGCGTCATCGAATCCCCCGGGTGAACGGGAATCGTCGATCCGGCCGACGAATCGCCGGGACGTCGTAAACAAGACGCAACCACCGTGCCATGGAAATTATAAATGACCCGGGGTAAACAAGCGGCGCGAGGCGAGAAAATGGCTTTTCCTCGGGAGAAATGCATCTCTGTTTTCCAGAGCGGAACACCGCGCGCGGGTCTCCCGTTTTCCGTTTCCCTTTCTCGCCTTGCGATCTCTCGCTATCTCGCTACTTCGCTATCTCGCCCTCTCTTTCTCGCTACTTCGCTCTCTCCATCTTTCTTTCTCACTATCTCACTATCTGACTCTTTCTCACTGTCTCACTATCTTACTATCTCTTTCTTTTTCACTATCTTGCTATTTCTTTCTTTTTCACTGTCTCGCTATCTGACTCTTTCTTTCTCACTATCTCACTGTCTGACTCTTTCTTTCTCACTATCTTACTATCTCTTTCTTTTCCACGATCTCACTATTTGACCCTTTCTTTTTCACTATTTGACCCTTTCTTTCTCACTATTTGACCCTTTCTTTATCACTATCTCACTATCTGACTCTTTCTTTCTCACTATCTCACTACGTTTTTCTTTTTCACTATCTTACTATCTCTTTCTTTTCCACGATCTCATTATTTGACCCTTTCTTTCTCACTATTTGATCCTTTCTTTCTCATTATCTCACTATCTGACTCTTTCTTACTCACTATCTGACTCTTTGTTTCACACTATCTCACTATTTGACCCTTTCTTTCTCACTATCTCACTATCTGACTCTCTTTTTCACTACCTCACTATCTCTTTCTTTTTCACTATCTTACTATCTCTTTCTTTTCCACGATCTCACTATTTGACCCTTTCTTTCTCACCATTTGACCCTTTCTTTCTCACTATCTGCCTCTTTCTTTCTCAGTATCCGACTCTTTGTTTCACACTATCTCACTATCTGACTCTTTCTTTCTCGCTACTTTACTATCTCCCTCTTTTACTCGCTATTTCACTATCTTCTTCTTTTTCTCACTATTTCATTCATTTTCTCTCTCTCTCTCTCTCTGTCTCTCGTCGCACCATCATGCTCGCTCGCTTCAGCTCGGTTTCCCCGTTACATCCGGTTCGACTCGTCCGGCGGGGAAAAAGCCGCGGCGGAATCGATCCCGGTACCCATCGATTATTCGACGAAGTTCGTCCTTAGCGCGAAAACCTTCGTGGATTTCCCTCTTTCCATCTCCGATTCCGGATTTCTCTTTCTTATTTTCATTCTCCTTCGTTCGCCGGTGCCTTCCTTTTTTTTCCCCCGCCCCTCGTCGCTTCCGCGAGAGGAAAAGCTGTTTGAAAGCTTTTGAAATCTCCTCGAGGTCCTTTGAATCGAGGCACCCCGCTCGAGGATCAGAGAGAGAAAAAAGAGCTGGCCGAGAGACATCCCGATGCGGTGCTAGGCTAACGAACAGAGAATCCTAATTAGGATCGGGTCGAACGGCGACATTTAATTAACGGAAAATCAATTTCGTCGGGACGAAAAAGTAGCCGGTATCAATTTGCATTGTAATTAATCCCCGGGGAACGATCGATCTCGGACGTTCTCTCTCGTTTTTTTTCAATCCTTTTTTTCTTCCTTTTTTTTATTCCCAGGATTACTCGCGCTCCACGATAATTCGTGCGTTCCCGTGGCCACGTGGCCGCGTGAATTTTATCAACAATTTCGCGCGCCCGCTTCTCGATCAACGTCCAATCCCGTCGCGGCGAGCGTTTGCCTCGTCAAACGGTTGTTTGCCACTTTTGAGATTCGCGTTCGAGTTGCTTTTCAGCTTGAATCGAGTTTGACCCGCAAGTCGAACCGGCAACCGAAAACTGAAATTATTTCGGTACGGGTAATTTTCCGGTTACGTCACGGCGAAATATCTGTGCCGAAAACATAACTGGTTTTATCTACCCAGTGTGATCTTTCTCTACCACACCGCGGTAGATGTATCATTGTTCGCGTCGCGAGCATTTATCGTTTAGTTTAAACATTCTTGGCCCACTCGTGAAATATTCCAAAATTGTAACGAACTAAAGGTATTCATCGAAACTATTCGAAAACTAATTTTCGCAAGACGAAACGTTTTTACTTACCGGTGAACATTATCGATCCATATATTTCTGCTACTGTAATTCGTCAATTGTTTTTTTTTTAAAGATGAAAAGTTCAAAGTCTCTTAAGAGAGAAAAAAAAAATATGTTGAACAATTTAATTATCTATCGAATATCGGAGCCTTCCGTAGAGGCAGGTCCAGATGGATTTACAATTACCGGTGAAAGTCTCTCGGGATTATTGACAACAATTCGAGGCTCGCGATGCTCCGCGGAGTTGGTTTTACTCTCGTGGTCGTGGAACCAGTTTCTGACAACGCGCGACAGGATCCCCCGTCATCTCTGTCTTTGTTAGGCTGGTCGAATGAAAAGAACGAAAGCGGTGTCGTTGGTCGGTGAACGCGGCTTTATCGGGGATAACTTTGCCCACGTTTCCAACCGCGCGTTATGAACCGACCCAATAACCGTGACACAATTTCTTTCGTTTTCCCTCGCGTGAGAATTCGATTGTTTTCTGCCGTGCGATTTTTATCGACCGTCGGTAAATCCGCGGCTCGCTTGTTAATTGGCCGTAGGAGAGCAACGAACGAACGAACGTTCCGCGATACTTTAGTTCGATTTCGCGTGGATGAGAACACGAAACGAAACGAAACTACGACTTCGGAACGGTTCCACGTTGGTGAATTTCGCGAGGAGACACCGTGGTCGAAATTTATTTTCACTTACCAACGTTTCGGAATCGAAATTTTCGAAAACCGCCCGACGAACAATTCCTCTCGAGGATGGATACAAAGACTATTTGGGTTAGTAGTTCGTCTTGAATAATAAACGATGAATAGATTGCAGAAGTTCATGCGAATGCATATTTTTATAGAAACTGGACGGTGAAATGTGGAACGAAGACTGAAATTTGCCTCGATGTTAGACGACTTTGACGATGCGTTATTCGTTTCGCGTAGCACGCGCGATGCGTATCGTTCGACGATTTCGGTTGGACGATGTTGCACGTGGATTGTTGCGTCGCGTGTTTCGTTCGCGCGCGGTGCATTTATCTCGTTAAATTCACCAGTCGTGGGACTCTCAATCGGAACGGTGTCGTTGCAATTAAAACCGCGCGGAAAGTATTTCAATAAGAACGGTTTACTCGAAATTTAATATTCATTAAGGCGCATTTGCAAACACTGCCGGATTGTAATAAAGGAATTGGAAACCGTGGGGCCTGCCCTTGATTGGTTCTATAGAGGCATTTGTTGACTCGTGTTAAATTTAAATACGTACGTATCCATTCTATGCCGCGGAATCTTTCTTTTTCAACGTGCAAATTAATATTAACAAACAAACTTTTACAATTGACTCTTTCGCGTTTCAAAAAATTCCTTGCTGTTGTTTCGCTACCCGAATTGCAATACCGGGAACAATAATTGTTGATTGTTGAACAATAGACGGTAATTATAAAAGTATCGTTAAACATGCTTTTGATACATTGAGCGTTGTTTAACGAAATCCTACGACAGCACGTATAGTTTTCTATAACGATAATTTTGCACATTTCTCGTAAATATGTCTATATTTCCCATGGATAAGTTTCCCGTAAAAGGTTAAGATAATAATCCGATCAATTAATTTTATATATTTTTCGACAATTCTCTGTTTTCTCACCGCAAGCCAGTATCTCTAAAAATTTGCCTTCTCGTTTAAAACATTCTTTCGTAATATATCGTTTTTCCATCGACTTCGCCAATTTCAAGAACATACAACGCGAAGAATTTATTTTCATTCGCTATACAATACGCTTCTCTCCTTCCGTCGAAAACAAGGAGCATAGGCGAATATGTAACTGGCGCTATTGAAATAGAAAATTGTTTTTTACTCGGCAAGAATCGAGCTGTAGATCCACGTTGATTAAGCATTGTGTAACAAGCCTTCGGTACCACCATTGAAAATCAGCCTATATACCGCGAAAACCGGTTCGCTGGAAACGTATACACTCGTCGGTAAGTCTTTGTCCTACCACGTGTTGAACAAAAGGTTCACGAGTCTTTTCCTTGACAATGAAACTAGTTAAGGAAAACAATTCGCATTCCGTAGGAAGCGTCCGCAAGTGAATCACACACATCCGTGCATCGAAAGACGTATTAACTTACGATTGCCAAGAGACGAGACGAAAGCGTCGACGTCGTAAAGTGGACACTCCCGAGATAAACTCTTCCGGTTCTCTCGAAACGCGTACCGCCGACTACGGGACAATATCGTGTTTCCGTGACTCTGATCCATGGTCGGTAAAAATATATCGCGCCTGAAACCTCGAACCTGATGCACGAGCTAACTTTTATCTCGCCAAGTCGCTGCTCTCGCTTACGTACGCGCATACCTACGTGTTATATTTTTTCCAATATTTCTTCCGCGAACGAAAACGTCCGACGAAGATTGCAACCTATGCATCGTGAATTATACACCGTAGAAAACCGTTCGTTCGAAGATCCATCTATAATTCGCGAATGGATCTTGAAACGCTCGAGCGTTTACGAATTACCGAAAAATTATTTACCCGTATGCCGGATGCTCGAAGAAACGCTTTAAACGAATGGAAATTGAATCGAATGCACAACAGTCGAGCAATTTCCTCGTCTGTCGAACAATCGGTTACGTAAGCCCATAGAAAGAAAAAAAAAGAAAAAAAACGTGCTTGTTGATGAAACAGGAATAATAGACCAGACAGACAGGATGTCGCGTGGCGGATGTTACCTCCATTACATAAATCCCTGATTTGTCATCGTTCGTTTCGTCCCGCGCGAGAAAACCCACCGCGCAAACCTGTTTCGTAATCGTACAAAAATGCGCGCAAGTCGAGGTTATTTATTTAACAGACGGGTCAATTCGTTTAATACGTCGTAAATAGAATTCCGGGCAGATAGAATTCTGCACGAAGCAAACCTGATGCGCGCTCGTCTCTTTGCTGGTTTTCGAAGTTGCTTTTCTTAGCGCTCGTGATCGGAAGAGAGCCATAATCGGATAAAACGTTTCCAAGGAAAGAACATTTCTCTATAATCGATTCGCGGGAACGAAAAGGGGACGTTTGTATTAAGAGAAATATGGAAGTTAATTTCGTTTCGTACGAGCGATATTGTTTTACGAAAAAATGTTTTCTCGAACGAAGACCGATACAATAACGCGAGGATTTATCGTCTTTTCGGTCTCTTAATCCTTTCGGTATAAATGTTTGAAAACTGCATACATTTTGGACACTTCAACGCGATGCACAATGCATTTTTAGCGTTTCGGTGTAGTGGAAGTTGCGGATTAGCGAGATAAATATTAAATCCATCAGAACTGCGTACTTTTATCGTTGAATAACATTGAAACGAGAAGAAGAATTTTATTGATTTTTGTAGATTATTAATACCAATTTATACAATCTAACGAAGAAACGTTTTCAACAAAAGTATACACCGGGATAGTAAAAATGTGCAATAAATGTTTTTTCCTCTGAGTTGTGATTGACGTCAAAACGAATACAACGACATAAATAAGTATATAATTACATAAGAGTATATTTTAAAATTACTTTATATCCTGCACGACAACCTATAAATAGTACTGTCTCGAGTTTCGAGATGTCATGCAAAACGGTATTATTGTTATTATTGGATTTGTTTAATAATCTACTCAATTACCTAATCAGGCTGACAGATTTATATTGAATTTGTAAAAAATGTTTAACATCTGATCAATTTTTGTTGAAAACATTACTTTGATGGTTAGACTTCAAGTGTAAGCTTGCTTTAAAATTATAAATGTATACGATCATGAATTGTTATTAATTTATACGAATTTTTATTAATAAATTAAAATCTGTTTCCGAGGATATAACTGACATTTGTGTATCGAAGTGTGCAAAAATGCCAGAAATATGATTACGAGAAACTATGAACCTAGAGATACTGTAACGAACGGATGACATAAGACTCGGATATAAACAAACTTAATAAGGTGAGTGAATAGGTAACATCGCGACCCAGAGAATAGAATTACGCGTTGTTACGTGAAAGTGGCCGATAATTGCTGGTTGGTAAAGTCACGCGATAGAGGCTGTCCAAATGTTAATAATTACCAGCTTTTTGCCTAATGATAGCACCACGTGTTTCCATTCATTAGTCATTTTGTAGCGTATGTTGTACGTGTGTTTGTTATAGATACTTTTAAGGGATTAACGTTTAATCCGATCGTTTAAACAGGATGGGCGTAACGTGTCTGAGAAGATAGTACTATTGTTGACGTATTATGTTTTCGTAATACATACACACACACACACATGCACAAACGTGTGATTTTAAATTCATGAAATTAGAGTAAGGTTGCCTATGTAGAACTCCGTTGATAAATAGTTGCAATTAGTACGATAACGACGTTTATCGCGCGTGTTTTCAACGTTGCTATTATATTATATTACGGTATGTAGGCGGTTCTCTTGTTCGGGAGTGCAACAGCTGATTTGTTATGTAGTAATTTTGAGAAGTTTGGTATAACATTGAAACCGTGCAATAGTGGTACCAGTACTCGCAATTCAGAAGGTAATACAACAGTCAAAAGTTTTTACCTTAATGTATAAATCGACGCGAAAATAAGTGTACGCGTTTATTTAAATACGAAATACTGAGCAACCAATCGATATAGAATAAATACAGAACGATAAGCGCTAAAAGTAGTTTCGATTCATTGGAAATATTATAAATGAAGAAAGTATCGATAACACTCTAATTTAGACGATCTTATCTTACCTACATCGTCTTAAATCGGTTTTCGAGAATTCGTTCAATCCATAATAAATTTTCTTTTAGTCGATATTACAGTTGACAAGTATTCGACTGTCAATATAATCTGACAAGTCATTCGACGTTCCACGGTGATTCTATTTTCGATTTCCAGGGTTCCCGAGTATCTATGCAAAAATCGATAACGTTGAGAATCGATACTTCCGATCGTTTAAATTTAAATCTCCTTTTATTTACTCGCGTAACGAAATGGTAGATTTTCCATTTATCAATGATCGATCGTCGCGAAGATTGATAATGTTAGATAAGACTCGAAGTAACAGTCGCACGTAGAACGTACGGTAATTCGCGAGCAATCGTTCGCAATCGTTCGCAATCCTTCATTGAAATAAAACGTCCGCGGAATAGCGGAGCGTGTTAATAAACCGAGGTGAGTGGATGGGAAATTAAAAACGGTTCTCGCGATCGTTTCCATCGGTGCTGGACGCGTTTCAAGATTTATCAAAACGACGCATCCGCCTCGCGAATCGTTACCGCGGCATTTTTCTCATTAAAAGTATTCCGCGTACGCGAACCGACGACTAAGCGGAGTGTAATTAGAAGGGTGGAAATTTATGACGACCGGACGGAAGACGGACCTTAATGCGATCGCGGAAAACAAAACCGTGCCTACCGTGAAATGATATGTACACGTTGGAAATGAAATCTTGCGAGCCGGTCGCGTAATTAAAATAACTTTGTCAGATACGCTCGAGGTTTATCGACGAGACCGTGTACCGTTGCTTCGTCTCTACGATAAACGAATCCTCCGCGAATACCGGAACTGACAGAATCTCATCCGAAGCAAAACGAAACAAGTTACAGGAAGTGGTGTTTAGATACCCGCGTAGAGTTCCATTATCGGTTAGCGATTAAAATAGGTCAAGTTTATTCCATCGAATACGTTTCATTTCGTACTATCGGCGAGGATTCGTTCCTTGAACATTCTCGTGAGCTTTAGGACGTTCTAAAAATTAATTAATAGGAGAGTGGAAATAGGAGTAAAATAAACGATAATCGAAAGAATCGATTCACGATAATTTGACATGTTATCGACATTCGTTAAAGTGGACCACACGGGTCTTCGTTTTAGTCGAATTTCTGTATTTACGGAGTTCTACGCCTAAATAGTAACTTTGTACTTTACGCGTTATCTTTCGCTCGGTTCAAAAGATTATAATCCTTGCACAAATAAAAGGTTTCGTTACGTAAAAAGCAGAAATACGAAATAATGGCAGGAGTCTTATAATTTCATCGATGGTCTCGTTTATTGCGTTATTGAAACTGTAACGGAAATAAAATATGACGATTACGGGCAGCTTTTTCTATAAAGTGATTTTTAGCACGATTATTCGATGATTAACACGACCTGATAAAAGTCGCGTTCCGGGTAACTGAACCCGTACCGGTCCCGTGTTATTTCAATAAGATCTGCAATTGAAATCGACAGGTCTCGTAGCCGTTTCGATGTTGTTATTCATACCTACGTAATAACTTTAGCGACGGTTCTTGATTAATTCCAAGAAAGTTCCGAAGGCCTCCAATTCTTGGAATTGCCCCCTGCCGTGTGCTAAATTGCTTTACCGCGAATACGTTCTGTTTGTATTTCAGTTGTCTTTTTATTACTGGAATAATCGGCGTGCGAGCACTACACCGAACGATTGCGGCGACTTTAGAATCAAAACGTTTGCCCAAACTGGAAATATACCTGTCGAGGTCTGCGCATTACCGAGTATCACATTTGAAGGACTTCAGTCTTTGGGAAACTTTCGTGCGGTACGGTACTGTTTCCCATAAATTCGTGAGTGAATTTACCGAGATTTTGCGTTCCCGATGCAACCATCTTTGCGACCAAGTGTCAAGATCGGTGTACAACGGTTCTTGGAAAGTGTCATTGGAAATAAGTAACTCGTTTCTTATTCTCACGGAGAGTGAGTTCACCTTCGTGATTGTCGCTATGAACTGCACCGTAAGAAAAATACGAAACGAACCGAAACTGGATTCTCCGAGTCTTAACATCTCGATAGTCATCGGTGGAGGATATTGACGATGTCTCGACGGAAAAGAATCGATCGTGTAGAGGCGGTGAGTCAATATATTAGTAATATTATCTTTGGAAGAGTCTCAATTACCGTGTGAAACTTTCTGATTTAAGAAACGAATGTTCGAAAAAGTGGATCGCGTTCATAATATGTCGAAGAGAAGTTTAGTGGATGTACGAAGTGTTTGAACAGAAATCGTGGAAAGTATCGACGAAGCAACGATTCGATCGATGAATAAGTTTCTCGTGGAATCGGATAATAGCGAGACAATTCGCATTCTTACGATTCTTTCGAAATCGTGGACTATTTGAACAATTTGTAGAGAATTTAGTACAACGTATCGATACAACGGGCCGCAGACCGTAGCAGCCGAGCTCATGGGTCAGTTACCTGGAACGGGATATACCGCGACCTTTAATATAATAGTTCATCAATATGTTAATTATGAAATAACTCTAAAAATTACATACTTTGTAGAGGATGCTTCGAAGAATCGTGTCACGTTTTTCTCGGAATTTTTAACGCGAGAGTTTCGATTCGAAATTTGCGAAACAAGAATTGGTTCACGACATTTGTGTTTGCAAAAGCAATTATTCCATTTAGCAGAAAATTTATTTCAAAAGGCATTCTGCCGCGCAGAAGTTTTTCTTAAAATTTTTAACGCGAAAGTTTCGATTCGAAATTTGTGAAATAAGAATTGGTTCACGACATGTTTGCAAAAGCAATTATTCCATTTAGTAGAAAATTTATTTCAAAAATCATTCTGCCGCGCAGAAGTTTCTCTTAAAATTTTTAACGCGAGACTTTCGATTCGAAATTTGTAAAATAAGAATCGATTTATGATATTTATGTTGCAAAAGCAATTATTCTACTTCGACGAAAATTTATTTCAAAAGGCATTCTGTCACGTAGAAGTGTCACACATTGCGCGAGGATTCCGTAATGCTGCGTATTGTTCATATTGAATCATTTTGAAGCATTCATCGATGTCCAAGGTCAGCATCTTGAACGCTTATATTAGCAGTGTGTATTCAAATAAGAAAATTATCCAAGTGTTTAATCTATTCCTCGAAGGCAAATATTTTCTTTCGTACTTAATCTACGATGATCTCAAGTATCCCTGAACGGTCATTGCACGCATTTTATATGGTTCTATTAAAAGATATCTAAAGAAATATATTATTTTCTTTAGAAAAAACGAATTTGATCTTCGCATTTTTTTTACATTATGTGCTTCTAATCCAAACACGATTTGTTTGAACCAATTTTGTCTATAAGCAAAGACGAGTTGTTCAAGAGGCCTGTTTTAAGTCACCTTGTATCTTTTTTTTTATTCATTTACTGATATGTAAAATTTGAATAATGTGATGCTACTTGACCAGACCCGATTATGCATATAGTCACCTCTTCGGTTACGAATAGTTTAGAATAAAATTAAACGTTCTGCAAGCTTAATAAACGTATTATTATGCTTGGAGAAAACTATTCAACACGAACAAAATTTAATATTTTTATTACTGAACCGGTTATTTTTTTTGTAAGAAATGTGTCGGCATTAAAAAATCCCCTAGCTAATTTAAAGTCGTAGTCGAGTAATCTATTCGATGAAAGGCACTTTCATGTCGAAAAACATTTCCTTTCACCCTTCTCTCTTTCGATATGGTGGGGAGTTTCCTATATTTTTTGTGGTATGGTGGTAGATTCAGCATTTCGTAAAAAGAAATAGAATACCTACTGGTTCTCCCTCCCTTTAACTTTAAAGTGTTATTCTGGTCGACTGTACACTCAACATTTTCGGGTAAAAATGACCCAAATGAATGGAACTCTTGTTTTTAACTTTATAATACAATAAGAAGTCTACAGAAATACAAATGCAACCAGTGGTATCTACTAGAATAATTTTAATTGTATAAAAGAAAGAAAAACAATTCATTGTAGGATGGGTTAAAAAGCTTCGAGAAACTTACTAGGATTAAAAAAAATAGACGATCAGATCTAGGATTGAACACGGGACGAAGAGACGGGGATTACGTGACAGAAACGGTGTATGCTTACCTCGAAGTCCTTGCTCGTTCAGTTTACTCGACGCGACGTCTTTAGTTTAGATTCGAACTGTTTCATTTTCCACTCGAGAAATTTGTTTGGTCTCTCAATGTTTACCCTCCAGGTATCCTCCTTTTACTCGCGAAATTTTCGCGGGCAGTTTTTCTCGAAGTCCATACCGGAAATTCTTATCCAGGCGTTTAGGTAGCGGGGAAACTGGTTTCAGGAATTCACCGTTAATAAGTTTAGCAGTCGCCTCTCTACTTATGGTAATAATGTTACATCGGAAGATCCTCGGTTGCCGGTTCGTCGTTCGGAGCTGTGCAAATTCGAATCTCCCGGAAACTCGCGACAATACGGACCCCGGTGTGTCACGCCGGTACCCACGATTAATACGTTCCCTATCGCAACGCAAAATGCATCCTCAACGAAACTCCAGATTCCAAATGCATCGTTCATGCATCCAATGCAATCTCGAGAGCTTCCAGTTCCATCTTCGTTCGACAATACTTCCAGAAATTCCACCGGAAACTTGGACCACTTTCTCGTCTCTCCACTCGTCTCTCGCAAACTTGGCCACTTTCGAAAATTGCATTTCCTAATGACGAAAAACGTACACTCGCTTCGAGACCTCTTGGTGCGTCGTTAATCCTATCGACGCGGAAAACAGCTATTAGTTTGCTCGTGGAACGTTCACCGTGACCCAGGAACGATTATAGTCGTCGGGACGTTAAACCTTCGATCGGGAATGTAACGTTCATTGAACATATCCTATACGTGTGCGTGACTCGGACGAGAATCCATGTAAGGGAAGCGTTACAGTTAATTCGCGTTAATTCGCGTTCTTGTCGAACAAACTGTACAATAGTTTGTCTCGCCTCCTTCACGATCCGCGTACCCCGATCGATGCGATCGATAGTTCTCTAAACGCAGCATTTCTGTTTCGAACGTCAATCCAGATGCCTATTTCTCTCTGCAAACAGCCCCCATCAAAGATTAGACCCCTTTACCTGCCACACATTCACCTAACCAGTTTCTAGCCATCTATCTTCTAGATCGCAATTTCCTCCTGCTCGCGTACTCTGCGCCCGTCCCTTCGTTCTCAGATTTCATCTCTTCGTTCGTAGTTCGGTAGACGCGCGATAAACCCCGCAGTCTAATTTTCCGATTGGGAAAACAATTATAACGTCCACCGAGTGTGTACCTGGTATTCTCTCTAGCTTCGACAACGTAATTCGTCCAATCGGAACTACTACCTAGGACAATCGAACGATTCCTGATTTCGAATCTGTTCGTCGTTGAAAAGTCGTAGACCCGTTTCTAACGAAACTCCAGTACATTTATCAGTTGATACAATTGTTAATACATATTGAACATCTTCGCGTTACGCGATCCTAACATTGCACAGGTCTGAGTTAGTTTACGCCACGGAAACTTAAGAAGAACGGGGCAATACTATAAAAGAAACGGTAAGAAAGTCAATATAAATTGAATAATAGTCTATAATATGGATTGTCCATAATAGTCCATAATATGGAATAATGTCTCGAGTAGTATTTTTCCACCAAACTTTGGGCTTCGATCAGTGAAATCGTTGCGATCGAAACTTAAAACCATCGAATCTGCCCTAGTGAAAAATCCTTCCGACACGAGAAAATTTACAGAGTCGGTAAATTTAGTCTAGAGACGAGAAATGTCACTTCGACAACGTCCCTTGTTCGACGAAGCAGCTCGATCGCATCAACTCGGATGACTCCGAGAGATTCGCGGGACTCACGTGGTCCCTACTTGGAAGAAGATTATTAGAAAGCGTTCGCGATTGGAATTTCGATCCAGTCGTTTATTCTCCTGTTTGCAAATATCCCCGAATCGAGGATCGGTCCTCCTCGATGGTGACACTGTACGTATCGAAGCGTTCTTAATCATTTATCGCCTGGATCGTAATTCTGTACCGCGAGCGAGGTCTCGTCCGTCGTTTCCCTCTCCGATCTCTTCATTCGCAGTTCAGTAGACGCGTAATGCCCGTATTTGAGGGCAAAGCGCGATTCAGGACAACACGGGCTCTAATCCGTGCACGGTCCTCCGGTCGATTCGAGCCGACGATGTGTCCACCGTGTCGACTGGCTCCGGGCTAGGCTAAGCTGCACGTGCCGAGCATATTTGTCGTTGGAAACGCGCGCAAGGTGCACTCTGCGGAACCGTGGTGCTGTGTGCGTGCAGCTAGCGGCGCACAACCGGTGACATTTGCACTGATTAGTTATTCGTACGCGCCCGGTAGCATATCCGCAATTAGGCCGGCTTCTGGAATTGCCCGAGTTTTCCGGCCTCGCGCCGCCGATTTGATGGAGACGTTGAACGTGCAATGATGTTTCGACGCGTTCGGTTACCAGTCGTTGACCGAGCGCGAACATTCCCCGTAACCGATCACGCGGACAGAGGGCAACATTTTCTACGCGTCCCCCACGGGCTACTCGCACCTTACGACCAACCGTGCACCGCGGTATGAATTTAAAAAAAAAAAAAAAACATTTCTTTTTCGCCGAATGTACTCGGGAGATCCCACATGGGGGATTCAACATCCTCCTCTATGAATTTTTTGTATCTTTACTTAGGAAGGAACTACAGCTTGTCCCAGTTTCTAGAATCACCCAGTATGTAAGTTCACACATGCGGTCGGTTTGCAGTTTCTTTTCTTTCAAACCTTCATTAACTACGGGTCGTAAGAGGTTTTTCTTCATACGTGGGAAACACTCATTTAATCGTACAAAGATAGTTTTTAATAACATTCTCGTTAAACGGATTCGAGAATATTTCGATATTTATTCATTCGAACAACTTTATTATATTTTGTGTCGAAATGTAGTATATTTATTGTCACTATCGTGGCAACGATTGGTGGAGAATTTAGTCAATGGTTTTGGAGAGACACAATGAATTGTTCATAAAAGTTATAAAAGTATAATTAGAAAAATTGAATACGCGTGCGGTAACTCTCGATAGAACGAAATTGATTTTTAATACGAAATCGAACATACACGTTACATTTTTATGTAATCGGGGTTCGGTACACTTGAATTAACTTCGATGTTACACAAAATAGAAACTTACGTGCTTTTACTTAAAATTAAAATTAAAAAATTTACATGCCCACATGTTTCAGCCACTCTTGCCATTTTTATCGATTTGTCGAAGTAGATGATCGATGCCCAGACTAGAAAGGTCGACGATTAATTTTAGAAGGATGCGGGAAATTCGTCAGGGTGATATGAAAAATGTCGATGCCTGGAACGTAAAAAGTTTCCAAACATTGATTCAACAGCAGGAGGTTATTGATTCGAGTGAATAATTATCGTTGTGCAAATGAGAAATTTTGCTGTTTCGTAATTTCAACTTACTTCCAGAGGAAGCAGTTGTTACGATTTTCAACCTACTACCTAATTGTTTTTTTTTTTACTTCGAGAAATTAGGAATCGGTAAAAATAGTAAATATCAAGAAGGGCAGCAGGTTCTCTTCTATTTTCCGCTTCTTTACGACTAGATTTTCGTGCTTGAAAATTCTTTTAAGATTATTCGAACCAGTTCGTAAAAAGGATCTCTCCTTCGTGTTCCAAGGCTTCTGAGTTTTCTGTGGAAAAACGACGTACGTGGAACACGAATGAACAGCAAAGTGCGCTTTCCGCGAACGTTTTCCCGTGTAAAATAAACGATTTTTATTACCGGTGAATTGATTTTCAAAGTTTAGCGAAGTTCAGACCTTTAACGAACTTCTTAGGAATTTGTTGTCGAAAATAGTACAGATCCTTGATCCACGGAAAAGTGTCGAAAGGGGAATAGTGTATAGAACGATTTTGAAAAGGAAATGGTGTACGATTTGAACGCGGAGAAGAAAATGATTGCGCCAGTGATAATTATGAAAAATGTCTTCTCATCGAGATTAAACTTACTCTTCTTTCGGTCGTTCATTTCTGCTGAAATTTATCTGGTAATTCTGAATCTAGAGAACATAGATAAGCCATGTCTAACGAATAACCAGGCATGTCTATATAATTGCAACCTGTAACGTACCTGTATAATACTATCTCTACGTAAGAGAAAACGAGCGAATGGACAAGGTTTTGAACAGCAAACGAAAACAGTATTCTGCTGAGCTGATACGATAAACAGAGTCGGATAATATCTTTTTACATAAATTATAATACTTATAATTAATTCCTTTCCCAAAAGCAACCGAACCGGAGAAGATATTTTCTCTTGGACATTTTTTGTTTAATTTTGCGATCGTAATTCACGATTAATCTTCGGCTGTATTACGGAACGAAGTTTCAACGAGAGGGAATCTGGAATAACAAAATTGCAACGTTTTGACATTCTACTTGTCACCGTACTTTCCATTTTTTTTTCCGCGCTGATTAATAGAGAGTTCGCAGTAACAGGGAACTTGAAAGGGGTAATTAAAACGCGAGTGGATAAATTATAACTTTCGATTGCGAATGTATTTTCAATCTCGCGTTCTCTAACGGGTGGACACCGAATTTTCGAAGCACGAGATTAGTTTCCAATTGCTGCAACGTCGTCATTGTTAAATGGGTTAACGTGTAAGTAAAAATGATAATTTATATACACGTTGAATAATCGGGAGTTCATTGCGTCGACTCTTTCTTTATATATTCCTCGTGGTAAGTGTCTGGGATAATAAATTTCACTGGATTCAGGGAACGAGAACAGTGGAAACAGTTAACACGATCGGCCGGTCTATTTATTTCTTCATTCGAATTAGAATACTTCTCGCTTTCGAGTGAGAATATTTACACCGTTACTAAGTAACAGGTTTATTGTACACGTAGCGCGATCTTTATTGAATTCTGTTCGAGACAAAAATCACTATCTAATTTAAATAAAGCGGTAAGTCACGAGTAGTGTCACTTGAAAGCGAGATTCGCTATAAATCAATAGTAGACATCGTTTTTCGCTATTAGGTGACATAAGAACATTCGAATAAAGACGGAAATAAGACGATATATTTCAATCCAACGTATTACTAAATTCATCAATGGTCGTTTCAAAATATAATAAAAACCAAAGACGTTAAATTTTATTCTTATCAAAACCACTGCAATTATATCCGTACGTAAAATATAAGTATATTATACAATTTGAATATCTATACTGTAAAATCGATTTAGAAAAGAAACAGTAAGATACATTTTCTTACACAAGTGTATCAACTTTTTGAGATCGAAGCTCGCGCAGCCTGATTTTGGATCGTAAACACTAGTTGCACAAGAGTATTGAGAATTTTATATTCCAACCTTTGTTCCTATACGTATTCATTGAAAACATTGCAAACCCTTGCTCAAGATGCAAATGACGAAATATATGTTTGAAAAATGCGTCTTATCAGAGATATTCGTTCAAGAGTCAAGCTTCACATTTTTGTTTACACAATCAGATTCCAATTACAAAAATGACATTTTCAACTCGGTACGTTCGAACTGTACTCGATTCAGCTCGATTTCGTTGAATATCTCCGAGTAAAAGTTACCTATCGGAAATAAATTCGACAATTACGATGAAAAAATTGACGAAAATGTTCGGTTCATGGAACACCGACCTAACGGAGTCTTACATATCGGTTTCCTCTCGAGCACGATGCACGAACACGCCCACGGATCTCGATACGTTTGCGCAAGTTTGCGCAAGTTTGCGCGTATCAAGTAAAATGCTAGGGGCGATCTCCGTCCAGGTGAATATTAATTATAATTAAAACTTACGGGTCGCGCGGCGTATAATCTCGTTTGTTCGTTCGCGATCCTCGATCCCCGTTAACGGGGCCCCGTAAAAGTGAATGGGACGCGTTCACCGAAAGGGTTGTCGAAGTAACGAACACCCGCAGAACGAAAGTTACGAGCCAGTCGCCGTGAAATCGGAATCATGAATGGACATTCGAGCGTTCTCGCCTCGACTCTTTGTTAAACAACGTAACAACGCTGCTTTTACGCTTGGACGCGATGCCGTAACGCATCTGGTTACGCATCGCGCCCCTCTACGGTGTTAATGAGTACACAGTGGTCGTTTTAATCCAACGTTGCGTGTGGTTTCTCCCTCCGGTTTGTTGTCACGGTGGCTCGATCAGTTCGTGAAATCTTGAAGGCGTTTCACACCTGTTAACACTTGGCTGACTCGGTGCATAATGGGAAAACAAACGCGCAGCCAGCCTTGCGTCTCGGACAGAAACGAAGAACGCTGGAATTATAGAGTCGTTTCTATTTTAATTCAACTACGTTGGATAACTACACGAGTTTGATAATATTACGGAAGAAATAATTGGTACAATGTTGGAGTTATAATTACAGTACAACGAATATAAAAAGCTTGTAACGGAATTGGCTAGTTTGCGATGATAGGAAGAATATTAAAACACTTCGTGTAATTGCAACGAACTGTTGAAGAACTGTGGACGCGCGTACGTTACTTTTGCGTACATCGATGTACGATATATTTACCATGCGGTATTTCAATTCATTTTTCATACGCATAATTCGTAAGTAATGGGAATCTTTTCATTTATATATTTCTTAATACTCTTGCTATCCTTTGATAAGATTCATTCTTCTTATTATTGTAATTATAATTTTAGATTCTTACCAATTATTTCTACCGATGAAGATCTAAAAATTACGATCGAAAGTTAGAAGAAATTGTTCGTAATCCTCTTTCCGCTAAATTCGAGAATTTCATTTAGAAGAGTATCTTGTCAGCACTTCTTGCCTTCGTAATATATTTGTCCAATCGTTTGTGCTTAGTGTTTTCTTTCGAAATTAGTCATGAATTGGAATTGCGTTTCTTGCATTCTTTGGAAACAAATCTCGTTCTATTTTTTTCACACCAGCATTAACGCGAGATTGAATATACAACTTTGTGGTGGAATATTATTATTATATTGGTATAGAGTTGGGTATATTAATCTTCACAGAATATCACTGTACACAGTGTGTTACTCTTTGGTCGAATATCGCTAGATTGGCATAGTATCGTTTGGATCTCTTGGAAATATTGCCTGGGTTATTTTTTTCAGAGCTTCGTGTCTCGATAACGTTCCGAATAATATTCTTACACGTTCGACGAGGCAACTTACGAACGTTGGTAATTTTTAGACCGCGTTAATTGTCGTTTGAACAGCCGGAGCTGGTAAATAGCAGTCGTTGCATCAAAGTCGGGAGAAAAGAGTGGTTTTTTTCTCACATTCGTCCCTTTGAGCGAGCACAGTATTGTTTCTTCATCTGGTTGCACGTACCGAGTGGAACTCCTTTTCTGCTCGTTGTATACGGTCCCACAGTTTTACCGAGAGAGCGTGAGAGCATTCGAGATGTCTCTGATTCAACAAGCATGGTGTAATCGTTTCACTCGGATAAATAAGTACACGTCGACGGGCACGAAGAAATTTTAGAATTTTCTTTTTCAATATTTATAATTATCGACTTAGAATTTTTCCGACGATACGCAATGGTAAAGTGACATTTATCATTTTGATCGTGAAACTTGTTTTAGTTTCTTGATCGCAACATCGATGTCAACGTTTCGGTAGATAAGACTGATCGATATTTATCAATAAAAAGAAATCTCAAGAATTCGAGATTAGATTGAATACAGAATTATTCATTTGAATATGGTGGAACTACTGCGTTCTTAAGAGATCGAACGATATTTCAAAATACATATTTCTTATATTGACATACGTAGCAACAACACCTTGGCTATTAAGTATTCTACCTTGACCTACAAATGAATAATTATTTTTCGAATATCATTTTCATTAAGGAAATCAACAAACATATACTCGTAAACATTTTGCAGCATGTATAACGTCGTGATAATTGTACGTAAATCGATCTCAGTATACGACTGTCGAGAATATTAAATATATTCATTGGTTCACTAAAGAATAAACTCTCGGATTATACAATTCGGAGAATATTAGAAATGTTTCGTCCACTTTTGCAACTTGGTTGAATTTCTCGATGGAACTTTCTACAATCACTCGACGTGAAAGACTTCGTTACGTGTGCATGCAAGGCACTAAAGATAAGTAGACTGAATACAAGAAGCCAAAATAAGATCAAGAACAAGAAGAAGACATTTCGTCCAAATTCACCCGTGTTTCTTAGATTATACGGTCCTGTCGTACAATGGGGTGGAGCACATTTAGCGGTGTGTCTCAGCGATATGGTGTAGAGGAGCTTTACCGTATCGTGCTGAACTTTGACCTGTGTTTACTTTTAACTTGTTTGAAATTTCACTCCGTACGGTTCGTGTTTGAACCGTTTTCAGTCGGTTTCTTATCCATGCTCCGAGCCACCGATAATTTGCATTGAGAATTGATCGTCGATGATTTTTCAAACACGAAGAGAGAGAGAGAGAAATTTATTTAAGCGTGGTTGCAATTACAGAGACGCAACATCTGCTACTCTTCTCGTATCTATATGACCGGAAATAAAAATAAATATTCGTCTTTCGTATCTCACGATTTTATACGTTCAATGTTTGTTCTTTGTGTACTTTTCACTGTCTACAGAAAAAAATTCATGTTTCTAATTTAAACAAAAAGGTTCGTTACGTAAAGACCATTAGGGGTCAGTATATAGAGCTTGAAATACGAAATAACGCTAGGATTCCAAAAATTGTATTTTTGATGGTTCTGTACGGTGTGTTGCGTAAACTGTGACAAAAACAAAACGTAATGTGGCGATTGCAGGCATTTTAATTGCATTGTAGACCATTGTGGTTGACTCGCAATCTGGTGCTAGCGTACAAGTATCAGCTTTGTAGAATCGGATCGCGGTTCCATTGCAGTGTTATAGCGCGAAGCGCGTAAATATTTTTCTCGTGAGTTTATTACGAGTTATAAATATAACAATAATGGTTAAACGATTGCTCGTCGATGGGGAAATACACGTAAACACCTGTGGCAGGAAGGAGGAAGTTTCTGACGGAGAAAATCGTAAAAGTGACGACAATTATTACGAGTCACTAAAATCGTACTATAATAATACTCAAACGTAGAATGCAACGCAAACAGTGCAGGTTCGATCGAAAGGTAACTCGAATTTTAAAACTCTCTCGTTGATACGATAGACAATCACGCAAACAAATGTTCTGGAAATTGCGGAGAGAAATAATTTCAGAGTGGAAGAAAAACATTTTACACGAGAGAAGATTCTTCGAAATTCTAAGCAAGCTTCAAGTAGCTTTACACATTTCTACTAAAAAATGATTAACAACGTAACGAGGAAGCTGACGCTATTATACGAAATGTTCAAAATGCAACAAAAATGTAGCGGCAAAAACCAAACGAGCATAATGTAATTTCTGCTCTCTTAATTTTGATAATGAACTCGATATAACACGTTGCAGATACATTAAGTATTTACGCAATGTTTAATATTATTTCCACGATTGTAACAAGTAACGTTGCATACTTTATTCTTCAGTTTCACGCTATCATTATCGTTATACACATTGAACTGTCTATACAACGACTAAGTAACGTTCCATCTTACGTATAATATACAACATTAATTGTACGCTTTTTATTATTTTTCTCGAATTCCACAATTTTGCGCATAGTGTCATTACGATTGACACTAGTTTCAGTATCAGGAAGAAACCTAAAACATTTTCTTTAACATCTGTCAAAATTATTCGACCAACGAATTACTCGATTATAGAGAAAGCCTTTGTGCTGAATTAATTTCATAATTTACTTTCGCGTAATTATGCTCGCAAAAATTAAATAGAGAAGTGAAAAAAACTTGTAGAATTATCTGGAAAAACCGAAAAGTTCGTATACATTTTCTTTAACTCGAATGTCTAAAGTGATATTATTACCCCACGTTCTAAGCAGTTACAAGGTTAAGACAGGATTTGTATGTGTAGGGAGCGTGCGTTGATAGGTATTAGTATTAATGAGTATTTTAATCGAATCGGTCCAGTCGCTGGACTACACCGAGAGTGCTTCTCTTTCGAGGAGACGGAAAACTCCCAGAAGAGATAGAAATTTTCCGACACACCCGTTACGGTTAGAGAGCACTGAATTTTAAAGATAGCCATCTAGTCCCTCTTGCTGGTCACTCTTTGGTCAAATATTTGAGGCACCCCTTTTCTTCTCCTCGGGTGGCTCTTCCTCTCGCGCGTGCTCTCTCCGGCGCCCGAATCTTCAACCCAGATGGCCTATTGACTCGAAACGACCTCTTGAAAGAACCGCAGAACTTTTGAAAAGGGCCACGGAGCCGCAACGACATTTTCTACACTGCAAGAATTAGAACGAAGTGGACGAAAGTGTACCACATATCGGGGGTGTGTGCAATCTCGCTCTAATTGCGCTTTAAATATCTTACGAAACATTAATCCCCGTAATGCATGAAATTAAATAAAACAACGGGTAGAGGAAGCACTCGCGTGGGATTAGGGTCGAAATCGAGCTGGCAAAATTGACCATTAATTCTCGGAACCTTTTTCAACGAAAGTTGCTTAACGGTTACTTATTGCAGCACTTTTTTTTTTTTTTTTTTAACGTGGGGGAAATCTTCGAAAGACCCCCCCGCCGCCTGGGGAGGGGCGGGGGGAGTGTGGGATTCCCCGCGCCCGGAAGGAAACCCATCGGGCGCGGGACCTACCCACTAAAACCCACCACGGTGGCCATCCTCGCACTATGCAGGGGGAGCACTTGGGACCGAAGACATCATAACATCAGGTGCTCCCCCGTGCGGGGCTCTCGCGCCCGTGTCCTCCCGTTCCAGGGAAGGGAGGGGGTACTTCACCCTCCCTTCCCTGTTTTCTCCTCGGCGCTCTGGCGCCCGACGTCGGAGCAGGGCCACACTGCTCCGACGTCCCACTCCCGGGGGCCGCCCGAGGGCGGCCGCGAGTCCCACACTCGCGACCGCCCACGGCCCCCATAGCCGCGCCGGGGGCACGGCCCTGGGACCGTGCCGTCGGCGCGGCCGCACCCCGGCTCGTACGCTCCCGAGGGCGGCTCTGGCCTCTCCGCCCTCGAGAGCGTCGCCGTCCCTTACTCTACCCACCCCTCAGACGACGGGCGGTGGCACGAGCCTCAAGGGCTACGCACCCCCGCCCGCCGCTCTCAGGGTGGCCTCCCCGGCCCTTCCGGAGGCCCACCCGCCCCCGGCCTCGGACGGGGCCTCGCTCGCGGTCTCCCGCTCTCGCGAATGCGGCTCGCGGCCTCCTTCTGCGAGATTACCTCCTCGCAGAAGGAGGCCACGGCCCGCCACTTCGTCTCGCTGCCGAGCATGGCCTGTACCACGCCCGGCAGCGATAGGTCCGCCCCAATCACGGCCGTGAGGACACGGCGCTCCACCCCCCAGGCCGGACACACCTCGAGGGTGTGTTGCGCCGTGTCCTCGTCCGCTGGACAGTGCCAGCAGCGCGCCGCCTCTTCCACACCGATCCGGCACAGGTACTGACCGAAGCATCCGTGCCCGGACAGCACCTGCACCAACCGGTAGGTGAGTGAGCCGAAGCGCCTACCCAGCCACTCAAACAGGACCGGCCGGATAGCCCGGACAGTCCTCTGGCCGAACAACGGCTCGGCCAGCCGCTGCTGCCAAAGCTGCAGCATGGACTCCCGGGCCTGGCGCCTCAGGGCCTCCACCTCGCATCCCGCCAGGACCACCCCATCCTCGCGGGCGCGCATGCGGCCCTCGTAGAAAGCCGCATGCGCGCCCGCGATCAAGTCCGCCGGGGGTAGCCCTGACAGGACGCTCGCCGCCTCATACGAAACGGTCCGGTACCCCCGGGCGATCCGCAGTGCAAGCCGCCTTTGAACCCGGCGCAGCAATACCTTGCTGCGCCGGGAGGCGGCCAGGTCGCCCGCCCAAACGGGGGCCCCGTATAGGGCCACCGAGTGGACCATTCCCGCGTAGAGGCGGCGAACCCGGTCACTCGGGCCCCGCAGGTTGGGGAGGATACGGCCCAAAGCGCCAACTATCCCCTCCAACCGCGGGGCCAGGGCCCGGAAATGGCCCTCGAAGCGCCAGTGGCTGTCGAGGTGAAGTCCCAGATATTTCATCTGAGACCTCACCTCGACGTCTGTCTCACCCACCCGGATCAGGGGGGGAGGCGGCTCTCCCCGGGGTCTATACATCCCGAGTACCTCGGTTTTGTGGAGAGCCACCTCCAAACCGATCCCCCTGATCCGGGAGACGACGCGCCGGACACCGTCCTCGGCGGCCCGAACAGCCCCCCTCCAGTCCCCCCCGACGGCCAACAACAAGGTGTCGTCCGCATAACATGTCAGACTGACGCCGTCGGGGAGGTCTTCGGCCCGCAGGACGGTGTCGTACCCGAGGTTCCACAGCAGGGGTCCTAACACCGACCCCTGCGGAACCCCGGAGTACACCGCTCTCCTCTCCGTCCCGCACCGGCCCGGATACTCGATCCACCTGTCGCGGAGGTAGTCCTCGACGACTGCCCTAAGGTAGGCGGGGACTCGATGTTCCTCAAGCCCCCGCCTAATCGCCGCCCAGGGTAGGGTGTTAAACGCATTGGCGATGTCCAAGGACACCGCCAATGCCACCCCACCCCGGGAGACCGCCGAGGCCGAGAGGGACCGGACGCGTCGAATCGCGTCGATCGTCGACCGGCCCTCCCGGAACCCGAACTGACACTCCGCCAGCCCGGGCCCACCCCGCAACAGGTGCCCGACGATGCGGGCCGCCACGACTCTTTCTAGGAGCTTGCCCACATCGTCGAGCAGGCAAATCGGCCGGTACGCGGACGGAGAGTCCGCGGGCCTACCCTCTTTCCGGAGGAGGACCATTCGGGCCACCTTCCATGCGGAGGGGAATCGCCCGGCCTCCAGGCAGCGGTCGAATAGCTCCCGGAGGCCGTCACCCAGGACGTCCGCGGCCAAGACCAAGACTCGGCCGGGCACTCCCGAAGGACCCGGGGCAGTATCCTTCGCCCCGAGTCTTCGGATGGCCGCGGCTAGCTCCCCAGCCGAGACCCCCAGCTCCGCGGACCAGGTGGTCGGGTCCGCAGAGGGACGTGGCCCGCTCTCCCCCACGATCGGGAAGAGCGTGTCGACCACGTCCCTCAAGAGCTGGGGGTCGAGACCCTCGGTGATCGGGGGGGCCCATGGCCGGAGTTTATTCAGAACTATCCGGTATGGGCGCCCCCATGGATCCCGCTCGAGGGTCTCGAGGAGCTCCTTCCAGCTCTGGGCCTTGGCCCGTTTGATGGCGACCTGCAGAGCCCTCTTTCCCGCGCGATAGGACTCGTACAGTTCCGCCGCCCTAGCCCGCGCGCCGTCGTCGCCGTTCCGTCCGGCCCGACGACGCGCGCGGGTGTACTGGCGTCGGGCCCGGACGCATGCTGTCCGCAATTCCCCGATTTCGCCCGACCACCAGTACACCGCCCGACGAGGAGACCGCGGCCCGGCCCGGGGCATCGCCGCGTCGCAAATGCGCGCGACGGCGCTCCCGAGCCGAGCCACGGCCTCCTCCAGGTCGGGCAGCCTGGTCTCCCGTCGAGGCCAGGTTTCGGCCAGAGCGGCTGCCACCAGGACGTCCTTGTCAAGGCGCCGAAGCGCCCATCTGCGTGGTGGTGGTGGGGCGCTACCCGCTCCCGGGCGGAGGTGTCGGTGCGGGGCCGCGGCGGCCTCGGGGGAGGTCAAGACCACGCGGATATACCGGTGGTCCGATAATGTCTCCTCCCCCACCACCACGTCCCACCCGGACACCATACGCGCGGCGCCGGGGGATCCAAACGTCAAATCCACTATGGACCCTCCCCCGCGCCGCACGCACGTCAGCTCCGACCCCCGGTTAATCAACCGGAGGTCGAAGCCCGCCGCCCAGTCGCCCAGAGCCTCGCCCCTCCGATTGGTCCTGGGGGACCCCCATGCCACAGACCAGGCATTGAAGTCCCCCAGGACCAGCACCGGCCGGGGCGCAATCCTTGTGAGGCACGCCCCCACCCCGGCCAAGTACTGCTCGAAGGCAGCAAGGCCGCAGTTGGGCGAAACGTAGCACCCCACCACGGCGACTCCCCCCCACTGGACGGCGACGAATCCCGCCCCGTTCTCCAGTAAGGAGAACGGAGGGGACCCGTCACCGCCCTGCCACACAGCCGCCACCAAGCCGCCCGCATCCCCCATCCAATGCGGATGGTCGGGGACGCGGTACGGCTCGGCGGCGACTGCCAGACCACCCCCCCACTCCGCCAGCGTCTGACACATCAGGTCCTGCGCTGCACGGCAGTGGTTGAGGTTGGCCTGCAGGAGGAGGCGGGGAGCCATTATTTGATGGCCTCCTCACCGCCTCCTGGTGGCACCTCCGTGAGGACGGCGGCGGGGCCGATGTCCACCTCCATCGCAGACACCAACGCCGTCGCCGCCTCCGACCTCTTCCTTGCGGCCGTCGCGTCGGTCGCGGCCAGGTCCGCGGGCGCCGCGGCGCTCGCAGCTGGGGCCGCTCTCACCGGCGCCGGGAGCGGCCCCGGCGCCCCCCTCCTCTGCCCTCGTCGGGATGGGGGGGTACATTGCTTCCCCCCCATTCGGTGCGCGGCGGGTCTCCCCATGTCCGCACACAGCGGGCACTTGGGGGCCGCCGCGCAGTGGCTCGCGCGGTGGCCTTCGGCACCGCAGCGGTAACAAGCACCGCTGCGGTCCACCGCGGAGGTGCACCGCTGCCTGACATGGCCCGTCTCCAGGCAGCGGTAGCACTGGAGTGGGCGTTGGGCGAGGACCTCGATCCTCGCCGACACCCACCCCACCACGATCCTCCCGACTGCTTCTAACTTCCGGGCAGCCGGAAGAGGGCACCGTGCCCACACCGCTCCCAGGCCGGAGGAGGACCGCCGGACCTCCCCGGTCCGGATGTCCCCCTCAGAGCAGCCACCGGCCTGGGCCAGCGCCCTGGCCACCTCCTCCCGGGTGACCGAGTCGTCCAGCCCACAAACGCGCAGCTCCGCGCTCTTTGTGGGCCGGGCGACCCTGACACCCCGGGGTGCCAAGGCCTCGCCCAGCTTTTCGGCCAGTCGGTCCGCCCTGGCTGCGTTGTCGGGGCCGCTCACGCGCAGCATGAGCGCCCCCGTCACCGCCCATCTCGGGCGGACCGACTCGATGGCGAGTGCGGCCAAGGATATCTTTTCCTTGGCCGCCGCCATCACCTCCCCGTAGGAGACGCCCCCCCCCCCCCCTCCGGGACGGTCAGCATGACTGCTGCCGTTGAAGGGGGGCGTCCCAGACGGGGCTTCGCCCTCCCCGCCTTTCCGTCCCTCTTCGGGGCAACCGGCGGGGGAGGCGGCGGCACCCGGGCCGCCCTCCTCGCCGTCCTTCCCGCCCTTCGGCCAAGGACCTCGGTCCACAAGGGACCGGATGGGGGCGGCGGCGGAGGCATTTGTGCCCCCGCCGTCTCCCCCACCACGGCACCCTTGCCCTTCGTCTCTGCCGCAGGGCCCGGAACCGCGATGGTCCCCCCCTGCGGTCCCCCGCCCCTCGGTTGTTTCCCGGGCCCGGTCCTCCGTCCCGCCGGCGCTCCGTCCTTGGGGCGAAGCGCCGCCCGTATTTCCCCCCGGATGACGGCCATCATGGCCGCCATCTTGGCGTCCATGAGGAGCTCGATGCTCCTCGTGGACGCCGCTGGCGTGGGGGGAGCTCCCGCTTTCCCTCCCCCACACGTGCATACGCCCGTCGGCCCCGGATGAGGGCGCCTCCTAAGGGCGTCCGATTCCCTCCGCAAGCAGTCCAGCTCGTCCTGCAGCTTCTCCACACGCTGCCTTAGCTGGGCGTTCGTGCACTCCAAGGCAGCTGGTACACGGCGTCCCAGCTCCTGGAGAGCCCTCCGCGCCTCCGTCGCGGCCTGGCCAACCGACCTCGCGGAGGCTGTAGTCAGCCCCCGCGAGGTGGTGGCCACCTTCTCAATAGACCTCAGGGACGAGGCAATACGGGCCGATACATGGGCCGTATCCTCGTCCCTGAGGTCCTCCTCCCCGTCGGTCACCGTGAGCAACGGTGGAGCAGCGGACGTGGACGGATCTTCCTCCGTCCTCCGCCCCTCCACCGTCCTGCGCCTCTTTACGCCCGCGGCGCTGGTCGCGGACGCCAGGGACGAGACCGACGCCGTCTCGTCCCCCTCCTCGAACGGCGCCGGGTGGGGCACGAGTGCCCCCTCCGTCGCCACCCCTCGCGCCACGCGCACCGTCCCCCCTCCCCCTTTTTTTTTTTTTGAGTTTGTTTTATCCATTTTGGATCCCACGAGTAGGTCGGAACGTAAGTCGACCCGGGCAGAGCCGCCATACCCGGGCAGGCCTAAATACTCCGGGGGGTCGGCAGGTACCCCGGAGTTGGCCGCTTGGGATTGGGGCCTCCCCCCCAACCACGCATCCCATCACCGCGCACCGCAGCTTAGGATTGGAGGGCAATTTATAGAGTTACCATCCTCGCGGCCCGGGCGGTAAAGCCAAGGCCCCCGTCCCTCCTGCCGTCACGTACCACTGTCAAAGCCAAAAGAGGAATTGGGAGTGGGTCGTTGCGACGACCAACAGGAGTCTTACGGTGTGGTTTGGCATCGGGCACCTCGGGTTTGCCAGTCCCGTACTGTAGCAAAAAGCTACAGCCCCTGAGGGAACTTATTGCAGCACTTGCTCGATGCGTTTTTTTTTTTTTTTTTTTTTTTTTTTTTTTTTTTTTTTTTTTTTTTTTCGATCGTTTATTCGGACGATTTGTAAAGATTGAAACAATAATACAGATTGGTAACGATCGTTCATTATTCTTTACTTTGACCGTTCAAGGAATGCAGTATTTGGTATTTTTAAAAAATTAGGATATTCAATCGTTATTAGTCAATTATTCAATAAATGGGGAACGAGAACAAATTGTTATTATAAAATGAAATTATCCGTATAGTCTGGAAATGATCAATATTTGTACGATTAATGTTTTTATTATTTCTCAAATTTACTCTAACTTTTCAGTAATATTCCAAGAATTAATCTCGTTCATCTTGGAAACTCACAAGTATAATTGTACAGATTGCATACTTAATCCGATTATGTGTATGTATTATAAATTGTATAACTTAAAAGAAGTAATATATATATAACAAAATAAGAAAATAATTTTTCTACGGGAAATTATATCCGAATCTTATATTCGCGTATAAGGATCCAGATGACTATTTTTATTCCCATTTTTCGGATTAACAAATGTACGATGATTTATTGGCGGAAATGTATGTTCGCTATTATTTATCGAAATCCTTTTTAATCGAGTCTGACAAGCTGTTGATGCAATGTAGTAATTAATTAGAAGACTCGATGTCGGTGGGGTGGTTTCATTCTGCCAAATCCTCGTCTTTCGTCGACTTACAGTCCGGTAATCAAAGCGTAATTTTACTCTCCCGTTAAATTAACTTCGCTCGAGGCCAGTTAATTACAAATTTCACGGGAATTCAATAAATGCTGGAATCGATACGTTGCAACGCAAGGTCTAATTAATTGAAGTCAAAAGCCAATTCCCCCTCTCGTATTTGTTTCATGCCAAACCGGGTAACTATACTCCCAGTAAAAGTTCACTTTTGTCATATTTGTAACCGCAGCTTATTTGCAACGTCAATGCAAACCCTTTCCTCCTTCGATAATATTATATTCGTGCAAAAATTGAAGTTAAGCGTACACGATACAAGAACAATTTTTGAAAGCGATTTTATTACCTCATTTTGTTATATTTATTTGTTTTATTTTACTTAAAAATTCACGATGCATATACACGATTGAAATAAATATAAAACTTTTGGAGAATGTTACAGGGAGGTTGGAATAAAGTTAGTTTAGAAATACTACAATTATTAATTATATAATTCATCATTTCTAGTCCAGATAAATCGATAAAATGAAGATTTCAGATTGTTCGCTAATTTTTTACTAAAATTGTTAATGTACAATATAATTTATATTTTCTCTATAACTAGTACACAAGTATAAATTTCGATTAAAAATAACAATCTTTTCTTATTACCCATTTATTTAAGCGTCCGATGATAAAGGTAGGGTATTTCACGTGTTTCGAGTCTTGGTAATTAACTAACTTATTAATTGACCCTGTTCGAGAATTGTGACCAAAATAAGAGATTTGATAAATGAAACTGTAAAGTAAGAAAGCTAGTTTCGATCAAGCGGAAGAATTGCGTTTCTCTTGGATTTTCCCGTGAATTCGATGATCGACGATGATGCATGCGCGCAATTTACGAGTGCATCGGGTGCAATCGTTGTTGCATTCGTGTCAAGGGAAAAAAGGAAGGAAGTTGAACGAGGAAATTTTCTCGCTGGTATTCTTTTTCCATGAAGACCAATTCGTGACCGATTTCCCTATAAAAACTGATTACTCGATCCATACCTACGTGTAAAAATTACCATGTTGCGTATTTAAAATAAACACGCGTCAATGATCAACAAGCACAATTTAAATAATAATATCATCTTTTAAAGTTTCGACTCTAATTTTCCAAGATTCTGTTCAGTGAAAATCGTAATTTAAAACGTAATGCAACAACTCAATGAACATTTCAGTTTCAATAATAATATTTTTTCAGAGAGCACTGTTCTCATCGAACTTCTCTTTCGAACTTTTGTAACAATAAGGAATTCGTTGAATCGTACATTTTAACAACTGATTCTTCTTGCACTACGTACTCCCTCCTTTTTTTTTTTATCTTTTACACTAACAGTTTTATCGAAGAGGACGTTTAAATGTATTAGTATTTAAATTACACTCGCGTTTACCATTGTCGTTTTCCTATTGAAAAACTGATTACCGTTGAATCTGGATAGAGACGAAGCCGAAAACGTGTCGTTCGGGTCTCAAACTTCCGGCAACCGACAATATTCGTCGACCTTTGTAAACACCTGTCGCCGGCGTAATTCAGTTTAATCGGAAACTCGTTTAACTCGGGGCCACTTTTTCTTCGAATACAATGGACGCGTGAAATGCGATTATTTAACTTTCCGAGGGCCATGTCGTCAAGTCGAGTTCTCGCTGAAATCCTGTAATTAGCGTCTTTCGTAGCACGAGCGTTCGCTCGAAATATTGCTGTTTCCAGGTCCGCGGGCAAATAAAAAATGTTTCTCCTTCGTGAAATTACGCGAAATTATATTTATTTTAATAAATCGTATTTATATTACTCCGCGTAACGGCGCGATACCACGCCGGTTCTCGATTTCCACAAAGTGACACTTTACGCCCAGGCATTCGGTCCTCGAAACTCGATCGTGCTGCGCGTTAATTGCCCAATTAATTAACCGTTATTGGCGCGGGCAAGTGCACGTGCAAACACGACACACGGTTTATATAATCTTCGCTCTAGTTAACAGCGAAGAAATGACACGAATCGTCACACGCGACGGTTTTAACGATGTCCTCGCACCACCCTCCATTACTTTCCTGGAAACGGGATAGATCTTTGGTCATTTCACCGATGTAATATTCCATATTCTGGAAAATGTCCACTCAATCGTCGTTATTCAATTATTCGCGTCTGTACACGCGGGGAATTCCCGCTTTTTAATTATAATCTTTACACAGTATTCAAACAATGGAATCACTCGTTCCACTACTACTTGTGCATCTATCGTATCTATATTGACCTTAACTCGATATAAAACTCTCCAGCCCGCTTTCAAGTAAAAATACGCTTCGAAACTTTCATTTGAAAACAGAGGGAGTAACTGTAACTCGTTTTGTAACGTGAACGTGAAGCGTAAGTAAATATAATTGATAAACGATGAATGTTGGGTATCGTGTTCGAGTAACGAAATCATCTTTCCCACTACTATTTATTTTTATCCAATAGGAACGATCCATTGACTCACACGAGTCAAATTTGACGAGCAATCGGTATTAGTTTTAGCTCGACACAGAAATCGTTACCCCGCTTTTAAGTAACGAGAGGCGGTCCCAACTTTGTCACTCGAAAGCGGGAACGACTGTGGTTCGTTTTACGTCGCGAATCTAAGAGATACACGATTGTTATTGATAAATGATAAACAGTAGGTTTCGCGTTTCAGTGGTCGTTTACAGTTCAGTTAAACCAGTGACTGTTCTTTTTGATGTCTGTATTTAAGGATGGTCGAAACGACGCGGCGCGTGATAACGAATGAGTCTCCAAATTGAAATTCCCCGCGCTCTGGTATTTAAACTTTGCCGTTTCGCGTAAAGAAACGTCGCGTTCTCGAAGTAATCGACTCGAAGCATCAGAGGAGGAGTCGAAATTGCGTCCTTTTTCTCGGACAAGTCGCCGAAGCTCGTTCAGTAAATTCCGCGTTGCCTGCTTGGCGCGGAAATCAATTTCTCCCTTCGAGCTCGGAAACACTTAACGTTGCCAAACCGACCAACGACACAATTGATCACGATTTCGCTGGAAATCACGGTCGCCTCGTTCAATCGTTTAATATTCCGGCAGTTCTTCAATTTATTTTAATCAACGGCGAGTTTAATCGTCGCAATTTTTTACCGAACGCGACGCATGTGTGCAGCACGGTACGTTGATTATATCGAACGATAAATAAAGTAAATTTTAATTTTCGGTTTTAAGAATAAACATAACCACGATTTGGTAAACATTGAACGTAACGTTTTAACGTACAATGTGACGCAATGTGCGCAAAATCGTAAAATTACAAAGACAAATTAAAAATTGCAGGAATAATAGAACAAAGAGTAATAGTTATAAGAAAATTAGTACAAATTGTTTTATCTTACCAAAGTTTACAATTTGAATGAAGAAATGTATGATATCATACGAGACCATGAAAACGAAGTTTAACAAATTTTCAATATTTTTATATTTTTCTAACTGAGGATATATGGAATTAATTTTTGATAGTTAGTATATAATATATTCATTTTGTAACATATCATATACGTAAGTTAAATCGAGAGTAATATTGCCAAATGTAAATTTAGTCAATTCTTATAATTTTTTTGTTCACACCATTGTATATTGCAAAGACATCGTTACAATAGTAGCAATACGTTTAATACGATAATTAGTAGGCCAATATCAAAAATCAATATAAACTCAATCTTATTTTTACTTTGGTTTTGGTTTTTCTTTACAACTTGGACAAATTTCGTAACGAAATATGTTCGCACGAGATCCTTGCATGAAAGTTTCGAGTTGTGTGGTAGAAATCTTAATAATTAAGCCTACGAGAAGATTATATGTATGAAATTATAACTAACAGTACAGGATGACGTAATAGTTGAAAGGCGTGTAGATAATGTAGTGTGAAGTATGTACAATGGGTAATTGAAAGACGATATCAAAGTACATGCTTGAATAAGCAACAATGATGTTTTTTAATGTACCAATTGAATAATTCAAAGATTTAAGCTGTTCAGGAACCATACCGTTACTCACAATCAAAGCAAAGGCTTTCGAGGTTAGTCCGCTTTAACTCTCATGACCTCGTACACAGAGATTATAATATTAAATTACAAGGATCGTTTGCACACTTAAATATCTGTAAAGAAATATGTTTCGTGTGTACTAGTGAAACGAAATGTATATAAAATTGAAGGTCAATCAAGGTACGCCATTCTACTTCGATCGAAACGTTGAAGTTTCGTTTGAAATTTAGAACCGTTTCGTTTAACTATTATTCAATTGCAGCCAAGCTTGTTCATAACACCAATACATAAATTCTACTTTATTCATTCGTTTATTACTTTTTATTCGTAAGAAAAAAAAGAAAAATTACAGTATCTCCTCGATAAAAGTTACAAAACTTGGGTTCGCTCAGAGATTTTTAATAAGTATAGTAAGGATAATTTTATTTCCAGGAATTCTTGCTTTTTACCTGCATCTTCTTATTTCAATTCTCTCAACAAAAGTGAGCTTCAACACTACCTCGATTGTATTATTTTTAATAATACGGTATTCGAATTACTTTTGGAAAATATTTAGTTGTGTATAATTAAAAATAGTTCAAAGAAGATCGCGTTTAGACTTATTCTCATCGAGAGAGCCTCGCCAATTAATTAGAATTGCTTCTATAGAGATTCCATGAAAAATATAAAAATTTTAATTTGCACGAGTGGATGAAATTCATCGTCGATCGTGTTGAATAGTATAAATAATAGGGAGATACCGACAATTTTGTCGAGGTAAAAATTCGAACTTTTAACAAAGTTACGCATCTTACTTTCATTGCTGAAATCTTTCTCTTATTTTATCAACTATTTTATATTCCACTTAACAAATTTTTGTCGAAATGAGTGATTAACAGATATCAATATTATACATTAATCTTTCTATACTTTATTATGGTTCCTCGAATTTATTTATTTCTCCTTGGTAATGCGTCCTCTCTTTTACACGTATCTTATGGTTAATTTATGTCTTCTGTAAATTAGGTTTATTCGTAACATTATTGTCCATTCGTACTATAGAACGCCAAACAAATAGTTCGTTATCTCGTCCAGTGTGAAAATCAATGCATTCGGTTTAACTTCAATAGTTGAGGTCAATAATTGCACCATGCCTTCCGGAAAGAACGATCAAAGCGGTCACGAGTGGATGCGTCAGCTTCTTGTTATTGTAGTCTCGCCATCTTGTCATCTTGCGGTTAATTTGTGGCATCCAATTTACATTAATCGGTGACGATGCACGCGGAGAAGTTACATCGACTCGCATGCATATTCATATTAAATTTATGCGTCACATCGGATCCGATGGTTCCCTGTGTAATTGATAAGGAACGAAAGGCGCAATCTCGCGCGGATTTTACGCGAGCTCGCCATTTCCTGTAATCAATGAAGACCGAGAAATCCGCTCTCCTGGAAAGCTTTTGTGCAAATTCATGGTTTCGTCAAGATTGCAAGCTTCTCACTGCGCCGCAATTATTGTTCGAGCCATCGATTAAGAATTTCGAACCACCACAATTACTTGTAATCGCGAGTCCGTTCAGACGTGATCATTTTCGCGTAATATACGAAGAGTCAATGCTTCGTATCTCGCAGACTTTTCACGCGAGTGCAGTTGTTTTATCAGCGCGCACAATGAAGACCGGAAGACTCAATCTCGCGAAGATTTTACACAAGGTTGCGATTACGAAAGAGCCAGTGGTGCATTGCATCTTCACGGGGCCCAAAACGAAATGAAATTTGGGAACCTCGTTCGAAGAAAACACGATTAAAGAACGCAACTAAATTGAAACTTATTTTATCGAGGCAGCGAAACGAACAACGAATCGACAAAATTTATACCCAGTACATGATATTGCGAATAGCAGTGCTGAGATTTTGCAGTATTGATTTTATTTAGGAATTCATTTCTTCTCTACCTTGGAATTTTTCCAGCCATGTTTCTCAAATTGTCGATTCTGCTTCTAAAACTCTTGGTTTCGTTCTACGTTTTTTCTTAGACGTTAATTCAATCCATATTATAAGATTGCTATATATTACCTTTGTCCATTACATACGATTCAATTATATAGTCTTCGAAAACTTTCAATCACGAAATCATACTAGAGAGAGTCCAGTATAAATTTCTCCAGTTTTGTTCACATAAGTTAAACTATCCGATTTCTATTTTCGATCACGATTACACTAATTTACTAAATATGATCAACTTGGATACGGTGTCTGCACGTGGAAGAATACCATAGTTTTATTTTTAATTTAGTGTTTACGCAAACCAATCTTTACGTGCCAAAACGTATACCGAGATCTAGAGCTGGTTTTTGTACACATAAATCCAGATCTGCATATGGATTGAAGAATCCAATCAATCGTATCATTACTGACTCTAACACTCTTTATGATCGTATAAATTTTTGGTGTGAACCTTTGATATCTTTGAAAGACAATTGCTACATTGTATATAAAGGGCTTCAGTACGGTTGTAAATAAATAATAATAATAAAATAATGATTTTGGGGATTCCCTTTGATCTGAATCGTAGATATATTTTTTTGTCTATAGAAAAAAGCGCAATAAGCATTCGAACGCTAGAGAATCTAATGAAACGGAGATTGTGGTTTTGAGAAGTTTTCGCATTTTTCTCGCGGAGTTATCATTTTTGCACGAAACAAAGATCTTGTATTGTTCAACCGATAAGTAAGAAACAACAGAATCTTTTGGATCGTTACGTGAAATTGATCGTTGTAGCGTCGTGCGAAAAAGAATTTGTACGTTGCAAAAAAAAAAGAAAGAACGTTGGTTTTATTGGTCGATTTTCCCTCGAGGGAGCCAGACATAATTATTCCATGTTAAGAGCAGCCAAAGTGAGAGGAGAATAGACCATCCCCGTCAGAATATGACAAATGGCTGATCCATATGCATGAGGATGCACTCGCCAAAGTTCCATTCATCGGCAAAGTGAAAACGTCACTTTAGTATTTCGTCAGTCGATCGAGATAAAAGAAAGCGGGCGTTTTAGAATTTTATCCCGTTAAATTATACTCACAATGAATTTGATATAACAAAGTTCCTAGGAACGACACCGTCCACGTTTCCCCGGGGTATTTTGCTTGGTTTTCGCGACAAGTGATCATTATCGACACACTTTTTATCAAAGCTTTTTTCGCTTTTGATATAAGAATGCGATATTACTTTCTTTTGTTCTGTTCGGTATCATTCGATTTGTATGGAAAAAGTCGAGTAATTCGTTTCATTCTTCGATAGCGATAAATTGGTTCTCTTTCTTTCTTTCTTTCTTTTTTTTGGACGCTATTTTAAATTGTACACTCTTGAAGAAACGATCTGTCGATACCAGTGGTGGAAATCGATGAACGAAAAACTTGTTCGATGTCACTTAAATATTCTTAATTTAAGTAATAGGAATAAAAGTTCGGTCGTATTATTTCTCTTTCCTTTTTGTTGCTAGACTTTAAAGTTGCCTCGAGAAGAAGTCGCAGACTTTATTTTGCGCCACCGTGATACGATCTAAAATCGTGGACCAACGTTCCGTATACACGTACACCGCAACGTCGGTAAGGCATGCATAATGCATATTGTGCACTTACCAGATCTGGACTGCATCACGGGAAAATATTATCGACTCGGGAATATCAATGCGAAGAGGTGAGAGTGTCGTCGCTTCCTCTGTTCACATTCAATTCCACGGCATACGTCGTTCGGACAGGGAAGAATAGAAACTGCATAAATAATAAAATGTTCCTCTTATTGCGAATTCTTGCTACCTAGGTGTCCTTATGAATTCATCCGAGTACCCTTGCTAAAAATATCTACAACTTGTCTTCTTCGAAACAACGAAACAATAGACATTCGAATATGGTAAATCAACTGGGAGTTCTGCAACCGTGTAAATGGTAAACTATACGCATTTCATATTCCGTTATAAACGACCATACTTCAATTGACATTCTACGAGATGTTTCAGGATTTTCCGACCGAACTGTATCAGTATGTTCTACGAGTAGAGAGAAGAAAAATTGTTGTATCAGCATAAACCTATAAATGCGTTTATTAAAAAGCTGCGAAAAAAATATTACGAAAAGATTATAAATGTGTTTTTACAAGGGGAGTCTACGATTGGACGAGCGCTTTTTAGACAGAACTGACATGATTTTGTGAGTGAAAAATGTAGAGGATGAATAAATCGTAGAATATTGTCCCTTGAACGTTGAACCATTTTTATATAAAAAAATGATTTTAAACGTTAAAATTTCAAAGACGTTCGGTAGATTTCATTCTTAAAAATTATCTCTACTGTTCTTTCGAATTATACCTCTTTATGGAAGAAATGAAACTGATTAATAGTTTGACCAAGTTGCTAGAATAAGAATAGCTCAACGATAAGTATCTAATTGTTTTATACGAGATGTGTTTACTTTTTAAGATCGTTGAAGGTGATCGATGTAACTTCCATTAATCACTATTATTAATACTTCGTTTCGAGTTTACAATGACATTAATTGGCAAATTGTATTTCGCGTTTTATAGGGTTAATATTGCTCTTACATTCAAAAACTATACATAATTTAATTTTTCTGAAAAAAAAAACTCGAGTATTCAAACGCATACAACATTATTATCTAATTCTATATTCCATGATCATTGTACCATTTAATTTCTAATTTCAATATATTATTTGAATATCTTTATATATGATATATAATACTCGTATACTAGTATATATTCGAATTTGCGTTTAACCGTGATCAAAACTGACAGTTGAAAATTATTTGGAACCACCTTAATCGCATTCAGTTGTTTTTTATTGATTTGCATGAATTAGGTTATCCATAAATAAATTTCCATTTCCGAAGTTTAAGTTTAAATAAGTGTAACGAAGGATGGAGCAAAGTTTATCTTACAAAGTCGAATACGTTCGATTGAGTACATATCCGCTTGCATGTGACTAGCTTATTTATCCTGCTATTGTTGAAATTAGGGTTTGTTTGTATCGCGTGTTTACTTTTAGAGGTAAAATCAAACATAACCAAAAGGGAAACAAAAATTTGTCAACTCAGCCTCGTGTACCGATTTCAAGCTGCAAAATGGAACGTCTATAACGCGAACCAGACATTTGAAACAACGTTAATACTTCAAATACCATTTCAAACAGAGCGTTAGTTTATTTTACGGGTGTTTCATTTTTTAAATACAATTACGGTTTTTATTCGATAAAGTAACTTTGAAAATAATAATTCTCTACTCGAAATAATGAAATACCGCTTGAAGTGACGGACGTGTTCCTAAAATGTTCCGAAAGCTTTCGATAAATGAATTTACAAATTTCTTCGCGTCATTAAAACGATGAAATGTTAATGATCGAAAGAAAAAAAAAGAAACTGGAATATCGAACGTATGTGTACTCGATGGATATTTCCCATATAACGAGAATGTAACGTAACTTCTGTCCGATGTACACTTTGATGAATATATTCTAAAATAAGCTCTAGAACGTCGCGATACTTTTCTAGAATTACTTCACTTATCCATCTTTCGGTTAGCCCCGTTGTATTCGGCTAGGTTCACGGACAGTTAGCTAAATAATTCAGCAAGTTGCCGGAAACAGCCTGACAACACGACTGTCCCTATCGCTGTCAATTTATTGACACGTGGAAATTCCTAATGATAGTGGAGTTTATCGATGACACGTGTACGGATTGTAACAAGCATCGTTGAGTGACATTTACGCGAGGCTCGTTCGAAGTAGTGGCCCGTTTCGGTGATTGATGCTTTTCCGTGATATTCGATTCGACCGGTGGCTATGCAAATAATTATTTGAATGATAACTGTGTTGCTTTCGCGTGTAAATGGCCGTTTGATCGATGACCATTCCATGGAGATTGATACACGATTGATATTAAATTCGAGAGACCTCGCCGTAGTTGACAATTCCTTTCGCGAATTATGTTAACGAGGTACACAACCTTTCGAATTTACGGAAAATCGCGAGCATCTCGATTCGAACGAAATTTCAGTAACTTTTAACAGGAAAAAATTCTACCAATTGTAGAATTTCTACTTTCCAACCTCCAAGAGAAGAAAGTATTATAATTGAGAAAACTTACGAAAAAGTTACGAAATTGCAACTTCCGGCGTGCAAGGATTCCTTCGAGTATCCGAGAATGGATTTCAACTTATTTAAGTTTTCCACAAGCGTCTCGAGATCTGATTCAATTTTGCGTGAAATCCGTTGACGGATAACGTTCGGTTATCTCTTGTAATTTTCTCCCGTTATTTGTAAACATTTGAAAAAACATTCCCGATGCATCTTACCGAGAATTTTATATAAAAAATTGAACCGTTAGGAAATATTCGGTTGTACGGAAAGTCGTTCCGTGTTTTTACGTGAAAATGAAACACGATTTTTTTCAGAGTGTGTAAACATTTTATTAAATTACATATTCTCCGTTTTGTAAAACAAAATGACTTTCCGAACAACCTAATATTTTCGCGTTGCCGGTTGGAAAGTAGAAATACAATTGCTAGAATTTTTTCCTGTTAAAAGTTACTGAAATTTCGTTCGAATCGAGATGCTCACGATTTTCCGTAAATTTAAAAGGTTGTGCCCCTTGTTAACATAATTCACGAAAGAAAAAACTTTTCATCCCTATTCGTTGCAGCGTATAAATTATTTCTCGAACGCGATCATGTCGAGGCAAATATTACATCAATCGTTACGCAATCGTTGGTTAATTCAACTATAAAAAAGTCAACGAATTTATCAGTATCGCGGATCCATCGAATTCCTCGTAATTAGCCGAAGCGTGGAAGCGTGTCAAGTATCGAAAGTTTCGTTCTAGGCGCTTCTAAATGTTCCAGGAACGGAACGATCTCGGAACAGAACCACCGTGTTCGATGCAGCGGAGGAAGAACACGGCGCAACGCACTTGTCGTCGCGCATAAATGTTCACCGTAGTTGTTAGAATTCGCGGATCACGGATCCGAGCGTGACCGCACACGCGTGCGCGAGGGCTACGTGCGCGCGAAGACGAACGTTGCTTGAATCGCGGTGCTTTCGTCGCGGCGAACCGCCTCTAAAACAAACAACCGGCATATTTGCCCGTGAGAATTGCCGATGTCTCGTAAAATACGCGCGGCGCCTCTTTCTCTCCGTTTTATACGAGCGATAAATCTTCCCGGCGAGTGCCACCCTCCACGCGTCCTTTTCAATGGCTTCTCCGCTTATCCGCGCGCTAATTTTACCTCTATTCGGCTGGCTGCGAGACGACGGGAGCTAGCTCTCGATAAAATAGCAACGACTCGTGTTCCGTCGGACGACCACGATGTTCGACAGCCGTGGAACACAATTTACACCTAATACTTCTTCCGCGAACGAACACCCGCGCGGATGGAATTTATCCTCGGTTGTTTCTTCGCCGTACTTCCATTCGTATTCGTCATTTCCGTTGTCCGATTCGAACACCCTTAACGAATGGTATCAACGTTAGATTTACGGACGGGACGTTTCTTGTACACGTATTTCCACGGACGGGTATTTCGATCGACGGGTAAGAGAAACCACGTATTTTCTTCGGAAAAGGATTGATCGAATCTTTAATAGTATCGATCTTTAGAATAACAGTAGATATTCCGTCGATCGATTGAATTGCAACAATCGTAAATCAATAGGTTCGAATGTTCGAAATATTCGAATGTATGCGTTTTTTTGCTAATTAAAGTTTTAATTATCACAGAAATCTTGATATTTTTCGTACGATCTACAATATCGATCCTACGAGCAAGAAATATTATTTTATCTCGATGGAATTCCGAGCGAATGGGCAACGTTATTCTTTTTTGTTTCGTAAATCGTAATTATTCTTCTACCGTTTAATTGTTTATTACGGAACACTGGTTTTGAATCTCTCTTAAATTACCGACCGTTTCTTTATACATATATAGTGCACAGAATTTTACGTTCAAACGTGACCGGAGAACGCAAATGAAAACGCGTGGAATTACATTAATCGTATTTCATTTCTTTTAACGATCGAGGAATTCGAATGCATTTACGTTGGATCGGTTTGAATCTCCATTCTCGTGTTCCAAAATGCTGTTTTGTCGAGAAATTTCAAATTGAACCATCGAGCACGATATCTTATTTCTCGCAGGGTTAAGTTCCGGTGATGCATGCTCGTCATTCGAGGAGTTCCATAGACGTCGTTGTTTCGTATGCACGACGCCGACGCGTCTTTGAGCAATTGAGAATGATTCGAGCTCGAAGCAAGTGTTCTTCATCGCGTACGTGCTACGAGGTCGATTTATAATTTATATCGCATAACTCGTGCGCAATTCGAGCATACTTTTGGTCCAGGTCGACCCAGATTACTCGTGGCTCGAATTTATAATACTCCTCAAAAGTATTTCAGGTCGGTAATTAGATGGTAATTAAAGAAGCTACTACCCAGCGTTAATTTACTAAATATTGATTTACCGAACACACTAATTTAACACTGTATTTAATTCATAATTATAAACGATTCCGCGCAGCGGTTGAAATTGGTTCGTTCTATATTAAACAATAAATGCTTGAACGTGTAGTTTCCAAGCACCATTTATTACCGGTTGGACCAATGGAAAAGAACCTGTGGATTGTTGATTTATTAACGTTATAATGTATTTCAATGGTAGTTTCTAAGAGTTCTGTTAACAGCCGGGAAGCGTTACGACGCGACGGAAAAATTATTTCACCCATATTTCATATTTTTCTCGAAATGTCAAAGTAATCTTGATTTTTCTTTTCTAATCGTAGAGTTTATTTTTTTTAGGACTAAGTTGTAGCTGATAAAAATACGAATTCAATGACACTTATCAATGTGTTCATTGTGTATACTTTTACAAGTATAGAAGACAACGCGCAAATATTTCTGTCGACTAAAATATATTTTTTAACAAAATTAAGACCGCTTGATATCTCGAAAAAGAAAATAACACGCAAGTCTTGAAAACAGTATATTTCGTTAATATTTCGTTAACAGTAGATTTCGATAAATAATAGATCATTTCGAACGACAATTGTTATCGATTCACCCTGTATACTAACAAATTTATTAAAAAATAACCCCAGCGGTTAGGTCACTAATCCCTCGGTGATACGAAAAGTCCAACTTTCCACGAAATCGACGTCTAAACTAGAAAACGTACCGAGTAACAACTTTGAAAAATAATTTTAAAGAAACCAGCCACGCGAAGTGTCGTTTGGTAACCAAGAATGATAAACGGTAGAACGATAATAACGGAAAGCTGGTTGTGCAACACAATATTGAATACCGTACTAAATCATTCGTAGTTGTAGTGGATGGTTAATCCCAGGTATTACGGAGGCGAACATTTCCGTTTTCTGTTTCCCTGTTGGGTATCTTTCCACGAAAAATGTGAAACGAAGAAACTTTAGCGCGGTCATATCTGAAAACACCTGGACGCGAGTTTGCCAGCGGCTAGATAAAAGAAATCTGTGTAATTGAAGTTGCCGGATGAGTTTGCGGACTCTGTGGCCCACCTTGTACGTGTTCGGAACCTGTTCGACGACGTGTCGGGGCTATGGCGACCCTATGAATAACAAATGAACGCCACCTTCGCGGCTCCGCTCTTCTCCTCGTCTTTTTTCTTCCGCTTCTTTCTTCTCTCATTCCTCCGAGCTCGCTTTACACCCTCCTTGTTCAGCTCCAGCACGGATAAACCACGTTAAAAGATTCAGTGGTAAGTGCTTCCCATTAACCGCCCCCTCTGCTTTATAGTTTCTTGAATTTTCCACGCTCCGTGAAAAAATTCCTGCTTCTTTTAGATAGGTTCATTCCTCGTTAATTAGTACTTGGAACACTGGCCATGAAGATTTCATTTGCATCCATTACGTTGGACAAAAACTCTTCCCTTTTTCACAATGGATAACGTCTGTTGATCCTTGATTAGTTTGGGGCTGTTTAAAACGGTTAGGGATCGAAGAATATATCGCAAAGCTGAAATTGAAATACTCTACATTTCTGCATTGCTTTTGTGCATTTCTCCGCGTCGATGGAATCGAAAAGTGCAATTGCACTTCTGAGATATATTCGCGCAGTGTTTCCATTCTCGTCTCGATCTTGATAAAACTTTGTAGGTTTCGAAAATGATCAAAAGCAAAGGACGAGTATTTTTCTTTAGCGGTGGTTATTTATGCGCGAAGGTTGCAATTACCTTCCAAAGTTTAGAGCTTCCGATACTACCTTCGGAACTGTTACATTTACAAAAAAGACTTTACGGAGAATTAACACGGTATACGTATCGGTAAATAAATGGAAAAGTAACAAAAAAAATTATTTGTAAATTTTGTTCACAGTATATAGGAAACTTCTACAATTATTCATTTTACGTCATCGATTGTCAATACGTACACAATATCGGTAGAGAATATAAATATTTGCGAGCAATTGTGAATCGAAGGTAAAAATAATTCGTTATATCGTCTTTTAAAGCGTGCTCAAAATAACGGTGGTAAAATTAATTTATTGACTTTTTCCATTCAATTTTCGGTACGCGCACACTTTTCTATCAAAAGCCATAAGTAATTCGCGTGAAACACTTACTCGCATCCGCAATAATTTTCAAGATAACATCAAAGAGATGAAACTTTGAAGGGTAGTTTCGCCCCTTAACCTTGAGTTACCCCAAAACCTTTCAAGTTTCATCAAAGTCAAGGGGTGGGACATCCACTTTGTGGATGCTTCTGATCGGGTTAATTAAGTATAACGCGCTCAGTTTTATTCAACGCAAAAGAATCAGGGAAATTTATCATTTTTTGCAGTTCATTACCGTTTTAAATTTCATTTGAAACAACGATAAGATTCTCACTGGGCTCGATATTTCAATTTTCAATGATCTCATTATTTATTCCCACTGCGGATGATTTCAAAAAGCTCTTCGGATAATTCTACCATAGTAATTCTTTCGTTTCAGAACTCTTCCAATTGTGGATTCACTCTGCGTAATATTCAAATATTGTTTAACATCCGATGCTAATTTCGAAGCACTAATCGTCGTATCTTCTTTAATTTCGCGGGTAATCCATTGTTCGTTCGTAGCATTAACCCTTTGACTACGAAATGTGCATACATAACGCTTTCAGAAGTCTATCAATATATACGAGAGACGTATATATACGCCTTTACAAGTCTATTAATACACACGAAAGGCGTAGATATACTCTCTCACAAATCTGTCAATATATACTAAAGACATAAATATACACACCCAACATTTTTCTCACTGCAACACCTTCGCTTTTTTACCAATTGTACACGTATTTCGATGTACCGTTTAATAGTCAATGGAGACGACCGGTCGCAGCGACGAGTATGCAAATATCCCGTCGTCCGCATCGATGGTTCTCTCCGAGAGTGCGTCGCAGTCAAAGGGTTAAAGCTTTTTATCTTGTTCCTGTTCGGTCAGATGCGCCGAAAATTTTCAACGAGACCGAAACCAACCGACTTCGTTCGCGAATTCGATCAGGCTGCTCTGGAATCTTGGTACAAACTCCGCGAAAGTTTCGCGGATCCCGGTTGGCACTCAGAAATCGCTGATGTATTCGATACAAGTTGCACCGGCGTATCTTACGGCCGCGTTTCTAATTCGCGCGAAAATATCGTACGGAATTCATCGCGCGTCCCGATACAGAAATTCACCGGACATATCCGTGACTCAATCTCGAATCCGTTGGTTTACGATCGGTCGTACATGCGAACGAAGCTTAAATCCTAGTCCTGATAGAGTTACAGACGCGGCCCGTAGTTGCTGGGAGCTCGCTCTGGCACGGCAATGGAGGAGGGAGACGAGATTAGTTCGACTCGCGCGTGTGTTTCCGAACTCAATCTACGCCGGAAGATTCGGTTTGCAGTTTGGCTTGTTCGCGAGCACGCCGCCTGCCAGGTACACCGGAAGACTCGCGGTGGTTCCTCGACTTCCGGCCGCTCGTCTCGCGCACCGAGCTCCGCCAGGAAACAGACTAATCAGACAATCCCGTAATCAGGCCAGGCTCGTTTGCTCGCTGTTTCAAAGGCGTCCGAATTAATTGACTCCGGGCTGATTTAATAAATTACTAATGATCGATACCGGAAGATCGTGGTTTATTCGCTCGCGGAGGGATTCTTCGGTTGAGTCGCTTCCGAGCGACAATTTTTACATCGGATTCGAGCAATCGCTTGTTTATGTTTACGAAGACAATCGTCGAGTGTGGACTCGTTGGAGGAATTGTTCGGTTAAGTCGCTTTCGAGCGACAATTTTTACATCGGATTCGAGCAATCGCTTGTTTATGTTTACGAAGACAATCGTCGAGTGTGGATTCGTTGTTCGAGGAATTGTTCGGTTAAGTCGCTTTCGAGCGACAATTTTTACATCGGATTCGAGCAATCGCTTGTTTATGTTTACGAAGACACAATTGTGGAGTGTGGACACGTTGTTGGAGGAATTGTTCGGTTAAGTCGCTTTCGAGCGACAATTTTTACATCGTATTCGAGCAATCGCTTCGTTCTCCATTGTTTACGTTTAAGAAGACACACTCGTCGAGCGTGGACTCGTTGGAGGAATTGTTCGGTCAAGTCGCTTTCAAGCGACAATTTTTACATCGGATTCGAGCAATCGCTTGTTTACGTTTACGAAGACACACTCGTCGAACCTCAAAGGCTCTTTATCGGCTCGAATTCGAAATTAAACGCTTTCGTGTAAATCGGTTAAGATTTAAATCGGTCCAACTATTTTTATTTTGCGAATTAACTCGCATCGGATTCGAGACCAACATTGAGACACGCTCTTCGTTCGGGTGATAATTGAATACAACACGAGCTTTGAAACCGATAAAAGTTCATTTCTCCATTATTGATAATCGCCGTTTCTTTTTTTTATTTCCCGTTTTATCTTTCCGAAAGTGGTATCTATCGATCGGTGAGCTTCTGTCGATGAAAATAAATCCAAACGCGACTCTACTCGGATTGTATTTAATTACACACGATTGGAAGTATTTCAGTAGCGAATTACACAATGTGTAATTACAAATGGTACGAACGAGGACGTTTTTGGATTTATTCTCATCGGGGAAATCTTGCCAATTCGTTGATAATAGTTTCACATGTGTAAGTATGTAATGAGAGTGTAACGAGAGAGTACAGAATGAGAATCTTTTGTTCTTCGTTAGCAATTGTCACACTGTTCGCACGTATTGTCGCGTAATGGCGTGTAATGCGAGACTCGCTAGTTGCTGATCTCTCTCGTTCGCGAGATAGAAACACGAGGTAAAAATCGCCAGTTTGTCCGGTATAAAGTGAACTGGCCGTCACGATTTTATCACTTGAAAGCGGAAATTACCAAGGCAGAACAGATACAGGCAACTCGTAGTTCCTCCAACTGCGGTGTTGCGGTTCCCGCGATAGAGCTGTTTAGTTATTCGAGTTCGACCGATCGATATTGATTCTTTCGATGATCTTAGAACGGGAACGAAAGGGGGAGCATACGTTGGTCGTTTTCCTCATTCGTTTTCGCTCAAAGACATTAAGATTTTCTTTTTTCTTCATTTTTTTTTTTGGTCGTCGATTTCACGAGATAAGTAGAGTCTGAGAGAATCAAAGGTATCTCGAGAACCTTCTTCGTTGGTGTATCAACCTCAAAGGCTCTTGAGCAGGGCGTGGGTTTCGCGACATCTTAATTAGGTAACTTCAAAGGTGCCTGAATTAATCGCCTCAGACCCTCGTGCATGGCATGCATTATCGATAGTTTTCTGGATCGATAGAAAAGTCTCTGAATCGATTAGGCAGTTCTGGAATCACGTTGAATTGTTCGCGCGTAAATATTCCCATTTAATTATTCGGTCTCCTGGGCGTTATGATTTAATGAGAGTTGAGGTCCAAGAGATCGACAGAAATATATTTCACGCGTTCAACTTCGTCGTTCTCTAGCTTATTTAATTAAACGATTGTGGAACACGGGGCTCGATCTATTTGCAATTTCAGTTACCAACTCGTTAATCTTAATATACTCGGGTCAAGCTGATCGATTCACCCGTCATTTTGAAGAACCGGAATTAGTTTATGGAGTCGCAAACACATTCAAGATTTAAAAATTCTTCATCGCGAGTAGAATCGGTCGCTATTTGTCACATTGGAAAGTTAACCGGAAGTCAGTTTTCGACACGAGACGAGACAAATTTACGAGAAGACTCTGGCTGTGTTTCGAAGAAATCGTTACGACGAGAAACAGTTATAGCGATCACGAAACGACCTCTGTCATGTTAATCACCATTGTCCGGACAGGTGTTAATAGCAAGGTCTAACCTGTACTGTTTTATAAATAACAGTGAGCACGTGAAAAATATTAATACCACTGTGATTCGATCCGATAGTGTTGTTATTCCTATGACGAACTCGTTTGAAAAGAAAACCATCGCTCGATGACTAATTTCCTTCCTCTCTTATCATGAATATGCGTACATATGTCATCGACTCGATCCTTTTTGCATAAGTTTGCGCATCCATTGTCTCGTTTGCAGGTTCTTAGTCATTACGTTGTTCTTCTAAACAGGTTTGATAACACATTTTGCACTGGAAGGGTATAAGTAAGTTTTCCACGTACTGCTTTTCAACGACGAATAAACGTTATTCACTTGTGCGTCATAAATGGTCGCGTATAATTCTAAAACCTTATTTTCCTCTCCTGGAATACAAGTCACATTTTTCTTCATTTTCTACTGCATCTTTTTACCTTTTCCTGACGCTTCACTAGACTCGTTTATCAGTGACTTCGCAACTTTGTTTTCAGTTTTCCACTTCCATTCGGGCAAAACGTAATCATTTGTTTTTCGTTAAAATGTTATTCAAATAGTCATGTGTTCAAAGTTATGTAAATTTTTACTTCGTGCTGTGGAACTTAAAGTAAAAAAAAAATACGTAAAAATAATTTCATGTGTCGGTAATAGTAACGATGAATTCTTTTCGAGTCATTTGTCAGAAATTTCTATCGAAGACTACTCGAATGTAATCAAATAAATATAATTTTCCCCTTGGAAAATAAAATAAGAATTAAAGTTCGTCAAAATGTTACAAACTCGGTTATCCCTAATTAAAAATAAGATTTCATACTTATTTAGTACAAGTTCGATACTCTTTTACAAGTCGAGTTATATTTAATTGTTCAATCCTTCTCTTTTGGATTCTTTGCAGAAAATAAATTAATATCCAACAATAGAAAAGTACACGTTTCAACGCTACGATATTTTTATCACTTTTATTTAGTACACGGTATCTTGAGTTTCGACATTTTTACGTGTTTCCAAATCTCTGAAATCTCCAGAAAATTCAATAACAAAAACTCTCTGGTTTCGGAAGAGGTCCGTCCGTAGAAAAAAGCAAATTCTCGCGAGATGCTTTATGAATATCGAAGGATCCTCGAGGAAATCGTTGAATATAAATAGGCAAACCTTGTTTTCGCGAACGAATATCTATAGAATTGGCGAACTTGAACCGAAGGAGTTGCCCGATTGACTGGGGACCTCTCAGTTTCTGTCATTATCTTCTCGTGCATTCATTCTTGTCACGGTGATCGTGTTCGATTTCTTACCTTCCACGGGAATCCATCGATCGATAATTCGGTTCGAGCTTCGATGTAATTTCACTCCTTGTGCGCGGTATTGTAACAGGTTTCGTTAGCGTTGATTCATCGCGTCGTTATCTTCCATCGCTTGTTATTCGATTCGAGTATTGAACTTCTGGTTTCCAACTCCTTGTCTTCCTTTTACTATTAGTGACTTTAAATTCGTCGATCCCTGTACGTCGTGAGACCTGTATTATAGCGATACATCCTTGTTTGCTACTGTTCCGAACAAGACAAGGTAACATTTAGTAGCGATAGATTACGTTTCACCCGAAGACGATAGAAAAACCATACAAATTTCGCACAACGTCGAATCGATCACAAGCATTATATCTTTGGAAACATTTATTCCAGACACTGTTTTCTATTGGCTTCTTGTTGCGATGACTGATATTGGATCTTCGGTACGAGCTGTTTTATTGGCTTCGATGATCTTGTAACCGGTTACATAATATTATTAAAATTTTCCTTTCTCAATCGGTTTCTAGGTTCTTTTACTCGCATTCGTAATTGAGAAATTTCGCCTGTGGTGTCGTGTTTTGTTTCATGTATATATTCTTTTGTATTATCATTTGAGAAAGAAAATTTTTCACAGGGAGTATATAAAATGAATTTTCAAAGCTTGTATCTTCGCATTAGTAAGAGATTTGCTCACAAGTTTTTCATGGATTTTGAAATAGTCGTTGAGATAAACATCGAGGTACACGAAACAAGATCGGTAATGAAAGTAGAACGAGGTGTACACGTGAAATTGCTGATTCGAAACCTAACCATCGCGATGAATCAACCGATAATGATCTTCGAGTTGGACGAAGTTGAATAACAATCCGGAAATGGAAATCTGTTCCAGTTTCCCGTTTTTACCGACTTCCTTCGCTCAAAATCTACATTTCTCCGAGCACGTTGTTCCACCTAATTCATGCGTGTGTCTCCGTTCTGCATAGATGCGTTTAATATTCATGTAGCTCGGCGTGTATGACGAGGATTAAGCTCAGTGCTAGGCAAAACAATGGATTACCTGCAAAACTACATCGTGCTCGCCGCTCTGACGTCAATATTCGCTAAAATTGCTTTGTCAATGAATTGGCCAACCGATTCAATATCTCTAGTAATCGTTACATTTTCAATTAACATTTCCAATAGATTTAATTCAACCAGATGTACGTCCTTGATAAATTCAATCGTTTCTTGAATATCTGGTTTCCAATCCATAATTACAAACCTTCTATGGAATTATCGCAATTAGTCTTTGACGACGATTATACGTGACTACGCCTGGCAGTATTTACCGGCCGCTGTCACGTATGCGTGATCTCATTATTTCGGTCGCTTTGTCACTATCCACTGAACTTGTCAAGTTTGTTCATGTTCGAGTCTTGTGTCGTATATTCACTATGGTGTTTATCATTTGAACAATTTGAAGAAAGATCAAGAGGAAAATCGTTCAGAGTTAAATCACGTTTAAATCAATTTTAAAGTTTTAATTACGTTTGGAACGATTGAAAAATCTAGACTGAAAATTTTTAGCATCAAGAAGACTACGGACGGTTGGAAAGAATCTTTCCATTTACATTTATTCGTGAATTTCGGTATTTAGTAATATTCTTGATTTAGAATTTCATCGTTCGACATAATTCCCAACGAAATTAGCGAGTTCTGTGCACGGTATCGGTCGTCGTGGATTATCCTATTACAACAAAATATAGTTTGGCTCGCGATAATACCTTTTGTTCTCATGCTTTGTTAAAAGCACCATTAACGTCGCCAGCGGATCGCGATTCGTGCAACGTGCTTCGATTCGCGCTGGCAATGAGACCAATCCAATGACGCACTCATTAATACCGAGACGTATCAATTCCCAAACGTTGGAGCATTAAACAGATATCGTAATAATAGATACTGTTGTCATTTCTTCGAACATGCAGCCCCGTCGAGACATGCATAAAACATGCATACAACGATGCAGATGTCTAGTATCAAACTTATAAATTATCGAATAACTTGAAATCAATCTTTATCCAGATAACCGTGCGAATGTTTTAAATTATTTTTCATATAGTATATTTCCGCAATTGTTCATCGAACCCAATTACCTAATATCCTATGAATCCCTTGCTTAATTAAAAGCGGTATCGTTATCGATAAAAGAAAAGAAATAGTGGGAAAAATTTATTTTCTCGAACAATTATCACACACTTGGTATTATACAAATTGAAATCTATCAAAATAATTTTCAAAATATCGTTATTATCAATAATCGTTGAAAGATACACTAGGGAAAATTTTCGTGAAATTTTCACCCGAAGAGCTACAGATTTCGTTCGACGTTCACTCTATTACGTAATATATAGACAAACGAGTATCAAAATTGTCAATTGTCGAACAATTGACAGTTATTTATACAACCGATGAGTCTCGATTCGTTTGAAGACCTTCGGAGCTTCAGGTTTGACGCGAGTGTACTATCAGCAGTATCAATTCTGACGCGAACGCATCGTAGGCATCGGGAACACGTTTCACAATCGATTCTCGTCACTGGTTCGTGGATTTCGATTAGAAACACAGGAAGCGCGTCACTCTGATGGATGTATTTCAATCACGGGTAATTTTGCGCGAAACACGCGACGGGTGCGAGGATCGTCTTAACGTCGTCAAGAGGTAACCAGTCCCGATTCCCCGGATTCTGTTTCCAATTATCCCTTAGGCGATCCTTGCGTCTAGACGAGGCTTTAATTCGTAATACGATTGGACGCAGACTCTCGCGACGGATGAGAATCATCCTCGGGAACATTCCGGTATCTTTGATACACGTTATCTACACTAGATGATCGAATTTTGCGTAGATTGCGTGGATCGAGTAGATTAATTTTAATTCGCTTTTAGCATCATTGAACGGAGTCTTGGTATCCTTTTTCCCGTACTTTTCAGTCCAAAAAAAAGAACAATAAAAACAATCTTCTTGATCTTGTCTTTTTCCCCTATGATTGCACTTCAGAAGTCAACCTTTTGAAAATAAATCATCTTCAGTCTTTGGGAAAATACCGTACCAATAACGTGTCCTTCAGGGAAGAATTATTTTTTAGGTTTTTATTACAAAAGAAAAATAGAAAAATGTTTGTGTAATATGTATCTGTATATTGCAAGGTATCGAGGAACAATAGTTATTTATTCGATATGTGGCAGGGAACACTGTAGTAAATGCATTTGATATTCGGAATATTGTGACGAGTATAGATCGCCTAATTGACACGTGTAGTTTACGTTGTTTCCGTACGACGGTTTATTTTCGCAGTAATGAATCGAAAAATTTACGAAAAATTTATCAAAACGGTGAAATGGTTACTAGACAGAAGCAACCGACAATTATTTAAAATATGAATTATTGTAAATATTTGAAAACCTGGATTATAATTTCGATAAATTCGACCCTCTATCGAGACTTGTACAATAGATGAAAATATGTTGCTAAGGGTTTAAAAAAAAAGCAAATTTAACCAATTGTTTCCAAAAGCAACCGAACGAAGGTAATCCCACACAATCGTTGCGTAGAAACGGATGCATTCGTATCGAATTGTTTACACAATTGGGAGTCCCCTGTATGCTGATGCACTTGGGACTGCTTCTACTGCGTTACACGAACGTGATTCACCGCGTTACAGGAGACTTGTCGTGATTTACTCGCCGCGTTATACGAGTCCGTATTACACGGTAGTTTACAACGTGGACATCCTACTTGTTAAACCCAACACACACTCGTTCGAATTAAAAATAAGAAAAAAAGAACAAGAAATGTCACGAAACAGCTTTTACTAGAAAATCAATTTGTAATACTTTACTAGAAAAAAAAAGGTTCAATAAATATAATTGTATCGTTCGTAACACGAAGTTTATCACACTCTAATTGAGCATCAGAGAAGAGTGAACGAAACAATTATCTTACATTATTTTAATTTTCCTTGTTCTTAACCAGCACGTCAAATCTTCAATGTTATCCTACGTATAATAAGTGTTCTTATTGTCTATCTGTTTGCGATTCAACATTTCCAAATGGACAATTTCTGTCAAAACGTGTCGTAACCTCTAAATTCGCTAAAAACGACCATTCTCTCTTGTTTCTCTTTACTCTTCGAATATAAAAAAAGATCGTTGAATTTTCCTCCAAACGATCCGAGTGTCGTGACCTTGACGGATCATTACGCCGCATCTTGCATTGTTTCTGCGAGCAATTAAGACGCAATTCGTATCGTCTGCGATCGCTCGAAGCAACGAGCGACCAGCGATTATCGCGAAGCGTCAGTTAACGCGATATCGTTGAATTTTTCCATTGTCGAAGGGATCCATTCGTATGAAATTTTTACCAGACTCGAACGAAGAATAACGTCTTTCTCTGAGCCGAGTGTTTGAACGTTGCAGAAAGTTTCCGAGAGGGAAGCAGGTGGTTTGAGAACGAACAGCATCCTCGTCGTCCGTGAACCTCTGTTACTCACGAAAACATTGACGTGGTTGATAAAATTGTTCGCGGCAACGGATAAATTACGTAGCAGAAGTTTCCTCGAGCGTCGAGAATCGACGTTGTTAGTGCAGATTGCGAAGAACAAACGAGTGTACCGGAAAAATTAATAGACAGATTTTCCTGGGGGAAGGAGTGCATTGTTCGAAGTTTATAATCATCACCGATGAGACCTTGATTCACCGTTTCGTTCCCAAGTCGCAACAAGCAGCGAGAAAATGGCGATATTCTGACGTCACCTAGACAGAAGAGACCAAGAACGACACACTCGGTTGGAGAGGCGATGGGCGACGTTCTTTTGGGATTGAAAGGGGATGGGAGGGGATGGGAGGGGGGGTACTTTGCGTCGATTTTCTTCTGCGCGGTATAGTAATCAACGCGGACTATTATTCAACCCCCTGTCCCTCGAAGCGAGGAGGAGAGATGAGATCAAAGGAGAAGCAAGAAATCGGATTTGTTTCCTCGGAAACAAGGCCTCGCTCCGCACGGAAAACTTATGGAAACAATAGAAAATTTGAAATGGAATCTCTTGTCGCGCTCACCTTATAACCCAGATTTCGCTCCGAGCGATTATTACTTATTTAGAAGGCTTCGAGTTGATGTGCAAGGTAACCCGAAACCGACCACGACTCTTTTCAGATGGTAAATCGTTTTTAAATATAGTTATAAAAACACTGGAAAAAGTACACAGAAGTCAAGGATGACGAAGATTAACGACTGATTTATTTTAATAGAGTACATTTTTATCAAGCGGTACCGTTTATATTCAAATACACCCGGTACGTGTTCCGTGATAACTTTTCGGAGAGTACCTAAAGCAATTATTTTCTCGTCCTTGGAAAAAGGGAGTGTCGATTGTTTCTTCGTAGCAATAATTCTACCCGTCCCTACGTTTTTCCATTCCACGCGACGAAGAACACATGGACGAAACGCATTAATTAACAACGAGTCGTTCCAATCACGGGTGTTCGACCGATGGACGCGTTCCTCGCAACTTCAACGTCGCCATTGTTTCTCGATTCCTTAATACGTACAAATGCACGCCACGTAGACATATTTCTTTCCCGAGGAGCAGCAAAGAAGACCATTTTCGAACATTCTCCTTTCTAAGCAATTTCGAAGGAACCGATCTCCGATAAGTCCTCGAATCCTACGGATTTTCTGCACGTCGTTGAACCGAGTCGGTCGTTGTATCGTTTCGGAAAAACAACGGGATCCCGTGGATGTGTACGGTAGTTTGAAAATGTCCGGGCGTGAGTAATAGAATCGCATCGAAATCCGCGGACCGCGAAAATAAACAAGAAAGTTAATTAATACAGTTGGCCGGGGCGGGGCGGGGCGGTACGGTTCGATTCCGTGTCGAATCGTTCTCATAAAACGACACTCGGACAGCCTAGTTACACGGGTGCACGTCTACAGGCAAGACGTAATCAGTCAGTGTACATGAAAGCGTGACCTAAGCCTTCGTTACTGCACGTGCATGCGCCATGAAATTGCATTAGTGATCACTGCATATTGAGGCAGACTGTGTGCATTCTGACCTGTGCACACGGTGACGCGCGACCGGGTACACGTACGGGGCTCGTGTACACTTGCACGAATTGTATGAAACCCCAACTAGATATACACGGTGTGTCTACTTTAACGATCTCATCAATTGCGACCTGACCAATATATGCCGAGGCCGCCGGTTCCATATCGATTTTCACGCCCCGGCCAAAAATCATATCTTCGCGCCGCGCCGCAAACCCGGCGTCGACGCTCACGCTTTTTAAACAAACCTGCGTAATTGTAAACCGTGGGGAAGCAACCGGACACACGCTCGCTCGTCCCGGTCTCTCGTTAGCAGCGATACGAATCGATCCAATGACGTTACTCGTTAACTATTGCCGCGGCCAACGCTCGGGGTCGTTTCGGACCCGTATTTTCGGGTCGTTTCGGACCCGTATTTTCGGGTCGTTTCGGACCCGTATTTCGGGCTCGTTTCAAACCCGTACTTTGGGCTCGTCACGGATCCGTACTTTGAGCTCATTTTGGAGCCGTACCTTGGGGTCACTTAAGACCCGTACTTTGGACTCGTTTCAGATCTGTACTTTAGGCTAACCTCGGATCCGTATTTTGAGCTCGTTCTGGATCCGTATTTTAGGGTCGTTTTTGACCCGTACTTTGGGCTCGTCCCAGATCCGCATTTTGAGCTCGTTTTGAATACGTAGTTTAGGGTCGTTTTCGACCCGTACTTTGGGCTCGTTTCGAACCCGTACTTTGGGGTCATTTCGGACCCGTACTTTGGGCTTATTCTGGATTCGCGTCGAAGACTCGACTTCGCCGTGGAACGCTTACGTTACAACGATAAAGAGACCGTGGCACGAATAAACGCATTTTATAGCAAGCTTTATCGCAGGATTTAGTCTTTTACGAGGTAGGAGAGGTATCCGAATTCGTATAATATTCTTTTATTGTTCGATTTGTAGGAGTCACGGTGGGAAAATACCACGTACCAATATTTGCGAAGTAAGCGAACGGCGCACGTTTACAAGAATATGAAAATAATTATCGTTTCAGTGTTTCGACTTGTTTTTTCAGGTTCTCGTCGGGAAATTTTAGAGGTTATACGATCGGCGTTGTTATTACGATATCAAATTTATTGTTTTCTTCTATTTGCAATGGGAACTATTTTGTTTGCACGTAACATTTTTCATACAGTTGGTCGATCGACTATAAAATAAAGGGAAAAAGAGCAAGGGGTAGTTTTGAATAATTACTACAAAGTTATAAATGGAATAGTAATTTATTTTCAGAATATCAAATTATTCTCTAATGTTATTGTTATTGTATTTGCTATATTTGTCTTGCTGTAAATTTGAAAGATTCAACGTTATCGATCGTGGAAAATTCATCAGATCTTGATCCTAAATTATAGTTAATTATATTCGACGTTCAATTCGATTATCAAGTGTTATCAATTTACCATCGCGTCATTTATTTCTGATAAGTTGTAAATGTAATTAACCCGTTGACCAGGGAGAACGAGCTAACTCGTTATTCGAAAGTGCCTCTGTCGTGAGCAAGCACTTTATCTCGTCACGAACATTGAACAATCGAAACCTTAAAACCTTAAAAATAACACTTAATAATTAGAAATTACACTCCTACAGAAAGAGTCAATACGTCCATATATATTATTTCAAACTAATAATCGTGCGTGTATTACGATAATAATAAATTAATTTTTTAATTTTTCTTTCGTTTCTATCACTTCGGCCGTACACAACTGAAACAATAAAAATGCGTTTATTTAATATCGACTATCCATCCAATTTATCTATCTGACCGTGATTTGTTCGTCAACGGTCGAGTTACAAACGAGATATTTCTTCGAAGTTTCTCTTGTTTATTAAATACATAAACTATATAGTTCTACGGTTAGAGTCCAAGGATAAACAAGTTTTTTTCTGTCAATCTACGATTAACGTAATCATTACGTAATTACATTTCCTCGTCCTATAACTCGTTCATTTAAAGTAAAAGATCTTAGCATATTCGCGATTATGTAATATGCATAGAGAGCGTTTCCGAGTGAGAAACGTCACGCTTAACGAGTTAAACGGATTTCAAAATTGATCGAATCGATAGACATTGATACGTTAGTCGCACGGCTCGGTGAGTCACGAATCTTTCGATGATATTTCTCGGAACGATTCAATGCAGAGATATCAACCTCAACCGTAAATGTATCGACGGTACGAGAACACGTCTCGGTTCCATTTCAACATGGAAATATAAGTCAACGGACCCTGAACATTATTGTCACACGCGTGACGATCCAGGAAACGTAATTCGTGGTCTTTTAAAATGCATGGAACGCCAGCCACGACTCTGGCCCCTCGTTCCACGTCGGAACCAAGGGTTTGCCGCCGGTCTGATAGGTTATACCATACCAGGGGAGGGTGTTCTCCTCCGTAGCGCTACGTGAACACTATTAAGGGATGGTCCTTGCCTTATCTCCGGTTAGAACGGTCGAGTTGCGTATGCGTGACACGCGTCTTCAAGAATGTAGATTTCCCCGGTACCCGAGACCCACCGAATTGCTGTCTTTTCTTCTCGCTGATACTATCTCCCGGTGTTTCTCTCTTTTCCGCCACTTCTCTACTTCTAGCCGGTCCATTTTCTCGGCTTCTCTCCGTGCTCATTTCTCCGCTACTCTCCGCCTCGGGAATAACTCACCGAATGTCGTCGAAATTATTATACGTGCAAATCAACAATTCACTGTTTCTTCGTACGCGTGAAACGGTAATTCGAATACAAAATATTCTTTCTTTAAAAAATCTACTTAAAAAACCACCGAATAACTTACCGAATTTTAAATTTAAAAATTTTTCTTTTTAATCTAAAAAGAATCGTCCGTCATCTTTTCGATTCAAAATGAACGATATTATTGTGGTATTTGTTCTCTTTGCGGAGAAATTTTCCAAAATATGGAGTTTAAAATTGCTCACACGGAAATTGTTAAAGTTAACGGTATATCGGTGTTGGTGGTAAGGAAAATATACCTGTTTTTGTTAGGTGTGTATGGTACGTGACCGCTGAAAGGTCTCGGTCAAACATCGAGCGTAATTCTCGGCAATAACACCTAGTTGGAATACGCTCGCTGGATATATTTACAAGTCGAGAGACCTTGTCATTAATTGAAAACATTTCTCTGTCGCTACCTTCGTTCCAAGCCACCGAGCGCTTCTTTCATTGGTTCGTAGATGCATTCAGTCTTATCAAGGGTGGGGGTTTCTTGGTCTCCTAGCTTCTATTTGTCAGTATTGAAATTACAGTCGGTACGGGTGCACGTATTCATTCCAGTCGCGGTAGTGTAAAATGGTGCGAACGAGATTCAGCAGACTCTTTGAGATATCGGAACACGAGAAGCGTTACGAAGACGTTAAACGCGTTATAGAAATATTCCGAACGAAGTGTTCAAAGCTTAACGAGGGTGAGTACATTTCCGGTAGCTGTCCGTTAAAGTTTGATCGATTGCCTGATACTTGAGGAATTTCGAACATGTTTGCAGAAGAGCAAACTGAAACTTCTAACAGTAACTTCGGACCACAAATTTAATCGTATAATTGAATCCAAAGGTTCAACGAATTGCTTCGATGTGTATCGGTAACGAACGATGAATTTAATAAAAAAAATTAACGTATTAGTTTACACACTCGATACATTTTACAAATATTCATAGTGTGCATCGTTCGTTCTGCATACGTCGATGATAATTTGCGAAATAAGGGAGATTTATTTATCGTTCTCCGAATAACAATTTATTATTCAAGAACATTGCGACGTTTTGACACCTCGTCGGATACGCTACAAAATAAATCGTATAAAATGTAACATATAAATATATCTTTTTACCAAAAAATTTAAAACAGGGGTACAAACATAAATCACGTAAGAGGATGCGATTTAACTCGTCGTTTATCAATTACGATTACACATACGTGGCTAAATCGGTTTGTAATACATTTGCGCGCCGATTGCGATTCAACGATATAACAACAGAGTTTTTACGTCTCCGAGCGCAACGTGTGTACGTACACTCGTTCACTTTCAATTGTCGATTTTTGCGGACAAGAAAGCAAAAGAATCGCCCGCCCGTGTCGAACAGTTTTCCAAGCCTGACTTCACAAAAATCCGGGAGAAGTTTACACGCGACGCTCTGAAAGCACTTTCCCACCCCTCGAGTCCCATCCCTAGAATTTGCATACGCCCACCACGTGGCCGCGAAGTAGAATCGAAAGGGGAAGCTGAAGAGGGACAGAGAGAGAGAGCGGGCTTGTTTCATGGCTGGTAGTCCGGCGATCCACAGTTTCAACAGAAAATCTTCACCTTCGCTCTCTTCCTTTTTGTCGTGGAAAAGCAAGCCAGACGATGTTCGAGCTACCCCCTGCGGCTTGCATACTAACCACTAGACGACGTCCCGTTAAACCCTGCTGAATTATCTCGAGATTCGACGAACAAAAGGGGATCAACTCACTGACGATACTTCTTTCGACCAGTTATTACGAAACCGTGGCTCGTATCAGTGTACGTTCAGAAAATATTGAATATTTGTGAACGTATGTTCGGAAAGTATCGAACCGGTTCATTAACCGGTAACGGTAGTTGTTTATCGACCAATAAGTTTGGATCGGATTCGTTTAAGAAGTCATTCATCGTTCATCGTTTCCGTTGAACATTCTCGACAATGAGTTCGCGCTTATCGATACGGTCATCGAGAAAAATTACAGGCAATCTGAATTACAAAAGAGACGAAACGTAGCGATAAATTAAAACTATGGAAAATGGGTACGTAAAGTTTTAAATAATACGGTGAGGTATGTAGTAGAATAGATAAGAACAATGTCCGTATCTACTGATACGTAACGAGTCGTAAAGAAACTAGTTTATTATTAGTCATCGAAGAGGGAAAAATTGGTAATCACCGTAAAGCATAATATCTTGTTCTATTAGCATTTTCGTTATTTTACCTTGTATTTTGTATTTTGATATTTCAATGTCACATACTCGTATTTACGAGTTTTTTTTTCATTTCAGAGTAATTACTGACGAAGCAAGGAACAATTGTTGTTGCTCTAAAGATTTTACTTTGAAATTTCAGAATTATGCTGATATTTGATTTTTGGCACATCTTCCAATCGAATTCCGTTGTGTTAGGACCATATACGTGTGTAAAATGAAGAGATTTTAAATAAGAATTTCTTCTAAGCTTTTATTTTTGATAAAGAAATTCGTAAGTTTGACATTTCGTAATTTCAGATCGGATCAAATTTTTTCAAATTACTCCGTTTAACGTGGCGAAGCTCTCAGAAATGTTCAGTTCTTAAAATTTATATTTCGAGTATACCTGTTCTTCGCACGAAGGAGAACGATGGTAAGAAATCCCTACGAATTGATTCATTACCGTGACCCTTTTTTTTTTGCAAGCGTATATGATACCCTCGAAAGTTTTTGGTTATGGAAAGTGACCCGCGAGACCATTTATGTTGAACTGGTCAAAGTTATGGCCTACGGTGTACGAGTATTTTTATATTTCACCAACGAAACCTCAATTTACAGAGATATGTTTAAATAAATCAAGCAGTAATTTACAGAAATATATTCCAGAACTAAATAAAAACAGACAAGTCCAGTCTTAAACAAACGTATATTATATTTGTGTTTCGATCTGCTGGTTTGGAATCACTTTCAGAATTTTGTAAACAAAAATCAGAGTACAAATCGAACAAATTACAATATATTTGTGCAAAAATTCAACGCGAGGATGGCTGGAATATATATTCTCGTGTATAGTATAAAAACCTATATAACTAGAAAACAGTGGATCAGCTTACGTCTTATTTAATTTATTTACACTACTTCTAGTACGTTTAGGATTTATTTGTTCTACAATTATTTATCATTTATAAAATTAGTCATGGTATAGTAATTTTTGAAACAATTGAAACTTTCTGTCGCGCGTTTCGTGCATATAATATGTTTGTTTGGATTGCAGTATCCTATGCAGTCTTTATACTCTCCTTGTAGGTGCAAACTAATTAATTCTCACGTTTTCGTGAAAATTATACGTACCGCTATTAGAAACTTCTGTATTCGAACCGTTTCAATTTTGAAATTGAGTCCGGTGTTTCGCTGTGAATATTGTATAGTAACATAACGAAGTCAGAGAACACGATATGCCACGAGTATAATGTAATAGTAACTTAGAATGTCAGCCGATATTTTTCTTCGTGAAAAATCAAGTCATGAAAGTTCCTTCGTCGAAAGTCGAACGAAGTTACACCGAATATTGGAATCAATTTCCAAGTGGATATAATTTACGTCTCAAACAGATGACAAAAGTTTCAGGAGTTGATGAAAATTTCTATTAGCTCTCCTGCTCAACATTTATAGAAAAGAAAGCAATTGTCAAACGATTAACAATTTTCTAACGTAAGGGTCCCACATATTTTAACCCTCAGCGTTAATTTTGTTATCGAGCATCTCTACCGTTTTAGTTCTACAAAGCGATGAAATATTCAAGTTATTCGAAGACACTTCGTTTGCATATTTTTCTGCTCCTTTATGAATCGATGTTTGAAGATCTGTTCGCGTGAAAAATTTATCAGATCCTCGGTCAACGTTTCTCAATTTGTTCACTGAAACGGTTACACGAATTGTGACAGATTTCTCTCCAATATTAGGCGCAATGATCCATTTTAGTTACAATGAAATTCCCGGTATTTAATACTATTTTCTCGTCAATTCGAGCGACGAATATTTTCAGAGAATTCCATACACAATGAAAAATATTGTTTCGTCCAGATTTACCTACTAGTTAGAGCGTTTCTAGTGTTCTATCTCGTTCTTCCTGCCATGTTTCATGCAGCACACCCGATAAAGTAATAAGTGAAATGCGTGTCCATTTTCGTCGTTTGATGTTGTGCGATTTCCGGAAAAGTAATACCAAGTGCAACAAGTGCAAGTGCAGTAAATAACATTTGTGCCGTTCGTGGAAAAGGTTTATCGGTTCGTACGTTCAGAAAGTGGTTCGATCGATTTCGAAAGTGAAATTTTAATCTGGAAACGAGGAGTCGGTACATATGTTAATCGTGTCAAAATTGTGTGTATATAGATATTTGAAGAGAATGGGAATAATTCCAAAGAGGGACGTATGTTCACTTCCTAGATAAGATTAAAATATTACTTTATACGGTAGAAAAATAAACGGGACGAATTTATGGGATGACTTAATAATAACGGAACACAATTCGGATGCTCGGTCTCGTAAATTCCCCAGGAATGGTTCGCGATACGAGTTTTAGGAACGCTACTAGTCGTAAAAAGTTGTTTTTGTTGAAAACTTTATCAGTCATCACGGTCGACCGCGAAGCTCACGGAACGATCTATTAAAATTAATCAGCAGAATAATTGTCACCTTCACCATCCGCTCGTTTCTCTTCCCGTGATTATTGCGAGCACGTTCTGTAACATATTCCGCATGACTTTCCCAACGAGGGAACGCACAACTCATTTATTTACAATACGTTTGTCACATCTGTGTCACTAGGGCGCATAGAAAGCAGCCGCAGAGAAATAAAGTTTAATTTTTATATTTCGTTTAATATCATGGTCTGTGCTTGATAACAAGGATCGGGAAACTATTTCAAATGTAATTTTTCAATTGTAATTTCCGCTTACAAAAGCAATTTTTTGTAACCACTGTTCATCTATTTCCATCTGTGTAAATGAAAGTCAATTGACGAACGAAGCTTTAAATTTTTATATTTTGCACTGTATTTTTATTGTAGAATACCAATGTACTGCTAAGATTTTCTCGATGAAAATAAGAACAAACAAGACCCTTATCGGATTACAGTAACTTGCCCGCTTTCAAGTGACAATTTTACATCGGATTCAAGTAACGAAATTATTTCTTTTTCTCTAATTTATGATTATATGGAGCGAACGATTTATTATAATTGGTCTCGGACGAAGATAAAAATTGACTTATCATGTTTTCAAATGAACTGGCTGTCTCAATTTTATCATTTGAATAACGATCGAAATTAGTTAAAAACTAAATCCGATTCGTAGACATATTTTGTCTCTTCGTTAGGTTTACTTTTTGACCCATAATTATTATATACTAGATGTTGCTGTACATTGCTCGTAAAATGCAGGTTAAAAATGGATCGAAAGATCTAGAAAGAAGAATAAGGTTGCACTTATTGTTGTAATTGCAACCTAATTTGCTTCGTTTGGAACTTTAACCAACTGATGTAGTAACATTCCATAAAAATATGACACTCTTGTCTGAAGATTTCTGATTATGTAGAGCCAACATTACTTACATTTGCGAACAAGTATTTTGAATTGTAAATATGAATGAAGTACAGTACCAAGATCCAGTTGAAAGATGCAAATCTGAATACTATTATACAATAACTCGGCACAACGTCATTTAGGTCAACGGTTAAGCAGTTTGCATTTGAGATCCAAAGTTTGTATACAATACTTTTATTTTAAGAAGCTGACATCAGGCAAATTACTTTAATTGCCTTTGAATATATCTTGAATATTCTTTTTTTTTAAATTTTATATTATATTGAATTGGGATATTTATTTTACTTTTATTCTTACTTGGTCCACAGAAAATGTTATCGTGTTTTATATGGCATTGATGTAGACTTAAAAACTGTAGGTAAAAAATTCATTTCGACTTCTGGAATTGTTCAATTCGCGTCTCATTGTGTAATTTTTCAACTGTCAGCTTTGGAGTTTCTGTTGAAAACCGTGTCACATTAAAAATGATCGTCGAGAACATTACACTATTAATACATAAATGGTCCATTGGTTTTTCGCCCGGATTGCAACAATTAGTAATAATATTGTGCTTGGAAACTACGCGTTCAAGCGTTTATTGTTTGAAGTAGAACGAACCAATTCCAACAGCTGCGCGCAATCGTTTATTATTATAAATTAAATAGAGTGTTAAATTAGTGTGTTTGGTAAATCAATATTTACTAAATTAGCACCGGGGAGCAGCTTCGTTAATTGCCGAGCAATTACTGCCTTCGAAATACTTTTAGAGGGTATTATGCATTCGGGCCACGAGTAATCACCGGGCCTATCTGGACCAAAACTATGCTCGAATCACGTGTGAATAAAATAACATATAAATTATAAATAAACTGCAGATTTTATTGACCTGTATCGCCTACGTAAATATAAAAATACAATCCGTTAAATATATGTATATATAGAATATACGCACTTACGCGAAATGAAATATTAATATTGCTATATTCATTTATGAAATATACTTTGCGCACATGTTGCGTGCATTTTCCTCCGTAAACGTACGCCATAAATGCATACAGATAGGAGAATATAATTCTAACGGTGCGAGTTATTAATAATTATTCACCTCGCTAAAAATACAGGCAATTGTTGGCAAGTTTTTCCAGGTCAGTGGAGAGTAACCGAAACTTCCGGGAAATTTCCTAATTTTCGTTTCATCGGAATGCCGACTCCGTTGCGACATAATCTCTGCGTGACCTTCGACTGTTCGCATGAATTTCGCCAGGCTATTCGCGACAGTTCGCCGTCCATCGCGCGATAGAACGTTGAAATGAATACCTGTCGCGGCGCGATTAATTTACCACGAAAATTGCCGTGATAAGCTCGTTCCATTGCGACACAATTTCGTGACAAGTCTTTCAGTTAGAAATACGAATATGGCAAAAATTTCCTTCGATCTCTTTGCTTCGTTCACGTTGAGATAAATCATTATTATCGAAGACCGAAGGTGTACATTTGTTGACGTACAGAGTTCAATTTTTAGGAAATAAATATTATACTTGATATTTTAAATAAGTATAAAATTTCCTTGGAAAGCTCGTTCCATTGCGACACAATTTCGTGACAAGTCTTTCAGTTAGAAATACGAATATGGCAAAAATTTCCTTCGATCTCTGCTTCGTTCACGTTGAGTTAAATCATTATTATCGAAGACCGAAGGTTGTTGACGTACAGAGTTCAGTTTTTAGGAAATAAATATTATACTTGATATTTTAAATAAGTATAAAATTTCCTTGGAAAGCTCGTTCCATTGCGACACAATTTCGTGACAAGTCTTTCAGTTAGAAATACGAATATGGCAAAAATTTCCTTCGATCTCTGCTTCGTTCACGTTGAGTTAAATCATTATTATCGAAGAGCGAAGGTGTACATTTGTTGACGTATAGAGTTCAGTTTTTAGGAAATAAATATTATACTTATTCGTACCAAAGTTTCGGCTATTTTCTAGCCTCCTTCGAGAAACGAACTAAATTTATAATCAATTTATTTAGTAGAATGTAAACATTTTACAGATTGTTCTAAATTTACCTTAATTTTCGAAAATACATTCTAATATCCTCTATTAATCCGCGCTCGTGTTTCTTTTTTATTCCTGCGAATAGCGTAAAGGAAAAATTTGTAAAGAAAGGAGAAAAGCTAAGACCGATAAGAATGAAAAAAATAATGAGAAAAATAATTAAGAGCGGTACAAGTTAGATTTATTGAAACTACCGAGACGTTCATTTTTAAAAATTTTGCTTCTTATCGTGTTTATATTGTATTATATAATTTCGGTATAATTTTAGCGAAACTAGCAGTGAAAGAGTACATAAATTACCATTGTAAATTATTCTCCTAAACGTGGTAGGAACTTTCATCTTTGGAGGAACTTTTACCAGCTCACAAATTAATACTCGTTTGCATTGGAGTACAGTATGAAGCGTTGCTTGATCTATAGCGTATAAATGTACAACAGAAACGCGAATCAAGTCGTAAATACAATTTGCAACGAACGAAAATCCGGTACGAATTACGACAGGTGATAAACATAATATACGGCGGGTGTAGAAGAAGTTACAAACTGGCGGATTGTAATTGAAATTCATCTCATGTCCGACTGCCTCGTCTCGCTCTTTCAATTTCGGTATCCTGCCGGATATCCGACACAATGTGTGGCCAATGAAATCTAGCTTTTTCGGTAAATAAATCGTTACGTCGGTTTGTGCAAATTTCGACACTAGAATATTTCTGGGTTATTTTTACTTTCGTATTTTCTTCGGACCAGCTGTAGTCAAATCACACGATTTATGGTGTCATTTTTTAACATGCCACGTTTCGTTGTATTTTGTACAATTGATCTTTGAACGTTTCGCTCCGGGAATGTTCCGAAAGGATTCTCTAAATTGCGCAATAACGATACCAGTTTCAATCGAGACAAAAAACGACACAAGTATCGTACTCGAAGTATTCAAAAAAGTGTTAATTTCTTTCTTCCTTTTCCTTTGATTTCAGAAAGAACAGTTCAACCCTAGAGAAGTTCCATTTGCAGATCTCTAGAACGGAACTATACCCAGTAGACTCGAAATACGTGGACCAATTGTTGCACGAAATTGCAACCAAACCTATTGTTCATGTTGGTGAGTATCTTTCTTATTTCGGTTATAATCCTCTGTTATTACGACGAGCCTTGAACAATTTGAATTTCAAACGTTGCAAATTGTCGGGAAACAGGATACTCGGTAAATGCACGCAAAATTATTAATATTACACGATGAAAATTCATGGCACGGTATTTTTCATATGAAATTCTAGCGTTATTACAGCGCAGTAGTTCTTTCTCGATGAGTTGGAATCTCGCGTTCGCGTTATTTAACATTTTTAAAGCGCGATGAGTCGGTCCGCAGTATTCAGTAGAATCGGGCGTCACTGGTCAGACATTCTATCGCGGCGCAATGCATAACAATCGACATTCTTGGGCGTTCGATGTTGAACTCCCTCCACTCGGGTATTACAGCGATCGAACATGCTGTAATATAAATTTTCGAGCGACAGTGTACGCAAATCGTGCCCGGAATTTTTCCTTGGATAAAGTAATGGATGGTATGCCGAAGACCGTACGTGGACCTTTATTAAATTTTACGTGGCTCACAGTAAATCGACTTTTTCGAGAGGTTTTCGAACCATTTGACATGCTACAAGATTATCGAAATTCGACGAAATTAATTTGTTCGTTGCAAAATTAAAAGGTGTGCACATTCACGGGTCTGGAAAAAGTGGAAGCCGACGAAATAAGACCGACGTTTTCGTTTCGGTATCGAGTTGTTTAAAACTAAGTGCTACCTTCGGCTCAACTATTAATTATACAGAAATAGGTGGAAGAAATAGAAAAGAGGTGAATGTGTTAGCTTGGTTACGTTCCTTGTCAATTTTACGAAATTCTGGTGTGGAATGATTAATCACCAAACTGTAGAAGATTAAGACTATACTCTATTACATTGATAAACTATGTCGTGAATTTTTAATTTTATTCGACCTTGAACGAAGATCCGTCCGAGTTGAACACAATGTTGAGAACGAAATCAAGTGCTCTAATCGCTTAGGCTATGATTCAATTACGTTTTATTCACCTAATTATATCCATAACACACGATTCGTTCGCGAAGACCCCCATACGCACTCATCTCGTCAAATTGTAATACGCAAACTATTATTGTACGTACTCGATCTCAACGTTATGAAATTGAAAAATGTAAGAATTGTCCAATTCTTCGAATCACGAAAATGTTCGAGTCCATCCTTCTTGTCGTGTGATCAATTACCTCCAAGTGTATTCCTCTTTATGTTTGTAGATTTTTGTATCGCGAAAAGATTCTAAAATGCTAGTCGAGAAAGGTTACGTTACGCTCGACGTACACTGGTGTTTCTCAAACACGAGCACGCACCAACTTTATTTCTTATTTAATCGACTGGTAATATTAGTGTCCAGCTTTCCGATTCACGATGCGTTTCATAGAACAGAATTATGATTCCGAATGCGTGAGCGTGATCGTCGCAGTAACGGGCGCCGGTGCAACAAATAAACCGGGCATAGCGAATTAGACGCGAAGGCATAAAATTAATGTGGAAACACCACCGTAATAATTTTCTCTCTGTTGGAATTAATTTCTCTCCGGCCCATGAAGCCAGTCAATTAACCGGTGTTATTGTGATCGTGGCTTTGTGCTTAGTAATTGCTACGACGCGGTTCATTGACTAATAATGCCGCGATCGTCCGATTCGAAAGAGAGAACGACCGAAACGGATGGCTCGCGGTCTCAGAGCCGTAACGTTTTAAAATTAGTCCTGGCATGACGTTGCACGCGCAATTTCCGGCTCGATCGTCGTGTCGACTCTCAGTCGATTATTTATATTCACGACACGCGTGTACACTTGTCCGCTTTTGTCCTATTAACGTTCGAACGTCGCACCGAAAAGTGTCGTTTTTAATTATCTTGTCCAGGAATGCCCACAAACGCGATACGCTTATTGTAGTAGTAAATTATCGAACGAACACGAGAGAAACGGCGGCCAACTTTCCCCTTCTTATCGATATCGCGAAGCAAAAATGTTCAGGGCACCCTGGATAATTTATTTAGCCCGTGAGTTTGAAATTTATTTCGTTCGCGAATTTTGAAATATATTTAGTCCGCCGGGTTTGAAATTTATTTAGTTCCCGAGTTTGAAATTTATTCGGTTCGTTATTTTAAACCGAATAAATCGCCGATGTTATTTTTCTTCTCGAATATCAATAATCGCTAGTAACAATTGGTAGTTGACGTTACGATAAAATATACCAACGAAAAGAAACAAGTGACTAGTTTCCCTGTCTCTCGTTTCGTTTGTCAAAGGAAGAGTAAAGAGTAGATTGTATTAAGGAAATTGTTAAATATTTGTAACAGTTTTTTTTGTTTTCTTTGTTCTTTTTTGTACATCGAGAAGCAAAACTCACCGCACAGAAGAAAGAAGAATAAACCGTCGCCGATTGGTGTGTCAATCATAGCGCGGTCAATTCCGTTCGAAAATATGTAAATTTTATTCATAATCTCCTTTTGTGCGTTAAAATTTGGGATTTCAAACGGAATATTAAATTTCGGTAAACCGATTACGAAAACCTAGCCTGTATAAAAGAAAAGGGAGACAAAAGTTTTGGTAACAATGTAACATTGTTCTCCGATACAATTTATCGAGTTCCAAAAAGCTTTCGGTTTCGCGGCGAACCACGCTTACAATGACAGTAAAATAATACTCTTTATCCATAAATTATTAGATTCGCGATAAAGGCTGTAAAAAAAAAAGAATACGTTACAACGCAAAAAGTAAAGGATTTGAAATCAACATCGTACTTTCGTTTAAAATAACCATCCGTAGATACCATAAGCACGGTAATACGACTCGAAGCGAAGTCTTGGTCGATTTCTTCGATTCGTGGTGAATTTAATCGGATAACCAGATCGGTGTAATTTCAATAACATTTATTCGGAACGACAGTTTGTTAAAGAAATCGCGAAACGACCGTAGACTCAAGGTGCCAACCGAACGAAGTTAAATCTGCACCAAGGAGTCCCTGGCTCCCGCGGATGCAATTATTAAACAGTATCGAACTGCCGTAGGAAATTAGATCGTCGATCAAAAGGGAGGATCGAACGGAGACGGTCCTCGGGCATCTCGATGACAAAGGAGGTCGATTCAAGTTGCTAAACAATAATTAAATTGTGCAGAGAGGCTGCCGCCATTCGATACGCTGCGAGCTGATTTCGATACGTAATCACGGCCCACGAAATTAGATGTTCAATCAGCCAGAAATCTCGACGATGCACTCGCGTGAAAGTTTGCATCGCGCACCAGATGCAATTTTACTTTTCCTTGGATGCATATTGTAAGGAGGAAGGGAGATCAATCTGCGATTAAACGGTTTCGTTACTTTGTAAGTTAAATGAAAAGTAAATAACGCGAATAAATTTACGTCTACTTGGGGGATAGATCGCAATTGATTTATTTTTTGTACTCTTTTAACGATTCGAGAAGATTACACTATAAACCAAAATATTCGGAACGTTATACGATTTTAAATCGAACTCTCTACATACTTTAACATTCTAGACTAAGCCGTTTTTCACGAAATGACATTTCCAGGCTGGATGGTACGATATCTCGGAAACCAATAGACCGATTGATTTGAAATTTGACACACATATAAAGTAAATGTCCCCCTATCGTGTGCGATCCAATATCAACTCGATGTCTGTCAAAGTTTTTTTTTTATCGCCCGCCAAAGCTACGAAATTTGATAAAACGATTGAATTTTTCTTTCGCGTAGTGTAACTTTTTCAATTTTCGAGTTTCTTTGCATCGTTCGGCTCGGATGATTTTTATATTTTTGGTTAGAATAACCGGAACGAGAGAGATCGTACCAACCGTGAACATAAGTCTTTTTTATACGCACCGTGCGCAATAATGTATCATTTCAACGAAATCAATAATTCGTTATTGAAAGGGTTTTATAACTTGGCTAAACATAAATAAACCTACGTACAACGTTCGAAATTGATATGTCCAATAATATTCGAATAAAAAATTTCGAATATCGATCAGTTTTTAAGGATTCAACTTTGGTAGGTCCCATAAGGGAAATACGTCACTATAAATAAGAGGAATATACCTAGTATCGAATTTTTACTCAACCGCAAACCTTACAAGAACCTCAACTAAATCGTCGAAATCAAAGTTACTCGAAGTTTTTTGTAGAATTAATTTTTCCTTGTTCCGTTATTACATTGAATTTTCCATTTCACGATTTTATCTGTCTTATTTGAATTTACTTCGCTTGCAAACTTCAAATAATTCTAGGAAACTTCGCAATGCAAGTTTTTCCAATTTTTTAACTCGTTCATTTTTGTTTTCCAATTCTATGTACACCGAGAAATGTACTAGTTGTAGGCCTTAAAAATTTGTTGCACTGAAAACTAACGCAAACACGAATATTAAATTATTTGTACATAGTTGCTTATATTTTGGTTCATTTCAGAAATATAACACATCAACGAATAACAAAGTTTAAAAAAAAGAACTGCTTTAAAGTTTTATTAGAATATATAGAAAGTCCAATTCAAAGATACGACTTGGTCATTCCTTCGAATTTCATCGTAATACTTTACAATTGTGTTCTTAAGACTTGAAACGTTTAAAAAATATTAAAAAACGAAATCAGTCTTTTTTCCTCGAAACTGGAGAGATCGCTCAATTTTCCGGAAGTAAAGAATTTTAAAGTATCGATCAAGTGGTACTTAATACTTGAAATATACTCTCAGATACTTCGTGAAGCTTTCTTTCCATCTATTTCTTCGATATTCCCCTGAACTTTCTTTTTCCTTCGACAAGTGAGTTTAGAACTTTCTTCGAGTTCAAGGTAAAATTTCCATTCAATCGGTTTCGAATATCGACAAATGTCTGTACAAAATATCAACGTTCCTAAATGTCTCATTTGAAGGTCAATACACATTTACACTGATCTAAAAATGCTTGGAAAATAAATTCTACGCAACCAAGTTTTTACTCAGTGACAAAAATATGTCTTTCGTGTTTCTTCTTGCGTAACTCTGTGCTCTGTATTTCAATGTCAATTTTAATTGTCAACGACGGCCGTCGTTCCTGACTCATTTTTTTTAACGACTACGTTTAACATTATCTTTGACAAGTGATACCAGAAACTCGTTTAAGAATCTATTTCTGGTAATGGAAGAAAAAATAAAATTGCTTTTAAGCGAAGATGAGTTTTAAAGAAGACTTTATTCAAAATCAACATACGTTTGCAGATTCGTAGACTTGTGTGGTTATTACTAATATCTGTTAGCAATTTTTACTTAGCAAGAAGCCTTATTTTGCTTAGAATAGAAACCATTACAACGATTTTCCATTGTGGATCATGAAAGATTTAAAGATATTTGCAAGGAATCATCAACTGTTGCTGGTAAAATTACATATTGCTTATCGTTTATTTCAAGATAAATATGAGCTTTGTGTTAATTCAGAAAACAGATATCTCTTCATATGTATTATATAATATATATAATATGCGGTCTTGATGAAATCAAAATTTCAATCTCGACACAATTCCCAAAAATTATATCATTGCAATAGACATCGTGAAAATGTTTCTATACGTATTATAATACATTAAATCGTATTATTGTCAGTGTCACTATGAAACGAAAACTGTTGATGCTGTGCTCACGTACTAGCTCTTATCTGCTATTTCAGCTTAGGATGGATGAATTGTACACCCTCAGAATTCTTAAATCTTCATTTTTCTCACATAAACCTATTACAGACGATATCGATTAAAAATATGTTTAAGTAAGACTACCCATTACCCTTGTAACAACTATATAATTCCATTCGAAAATGTAATTCATATTGTGACTTATTTTGGACGAGAAACCGATGAAAAGTATAATACCTAATTTATTAAAATTGAATGTTGATAAAAATTTCATTATCGCTCGTGTTAAATATTCAATTAATTGGATTTGACATTTTATTGTTTTTCTTAATCGGTTCTAGATAATACACACGAAACATTTATTGAATTACTATTATCGAGAAAAATAACTTTTGAAAATATAATTAGTTGTTCGTCGTGGTAAAATTGTTGTCTAGATAAAAAAAATCTCTGCGTTCGTTCGATGCTCAAAGATTCAGATTTAAGTAGTTCGAGTCAATAACTTCGTCGACGCGACAGGAGACCGACGATTAATTGTCTCGTTTGATAAATTGACCACGGGTAACCCGCACGGCTGGTACGTAAATTAGGCATATATCATTTATGATATTGACACAGTGGACGACGAACGATCGATATGCCTCCGTGCGTCTCTGCCAAGAACTTTTTCACGTTAACTCGCCGCGACTTGCACGATTTCTCATTACGGAACCGTGAAATTATTCTATTCGTACAATGGAACAGTGTTGCGTTGAACTCGTTGTTTTGCAGAAATATTTAACAGCAAACTATTAAACAACCCTCAATTAATTACAATATCAATTCGATCGATCGGTAAGAGACTAAATTTAATTCCGTTCATACTGTGCAGCCTAGATATTCGACATAGTTATTACCATAATTAATCCATTATTTACCAGTGTTCTATTTAGACACCTTATATGGTACATTCGCAAAAAAATATAACCGATATTAAAATCTACTCGAATATCGCATAAATTTATGTAGACATTATTTTAAAAAATGTTAATACACAAATTGATATCTAACGCGTTAAATATACGTTTTTAGTTTGATCCTTGGTAAGATTCATTGTCAAAAATAATTCAAAACTACATATTATTAAATTTGGAAATTGAATCTCTAAGAAATACAATAATTCCCATTTTCAAAGAAATAAAGTAGAATCGGTTCACATGGAAGCGAAGAACAAATAGCGATCTTAATCTCGTACTGACAAGGAATGTTCAGCGATTCGAAAAATTAGAATGTTTCGAACTTTGAAGAAGTGCGGTCCAAGCGATTTGTTAATAACGTTACTATTTTTCGTTTCGACGGTGAAACGATGCTAGCGGTGAAAACATTCGTTCGCACTGTGTGAATATAAACAGTGGTGAAAATGACGGAACGGAGAACTCGTGAGCTCGAAAACAGAAATTTCTGTAAAAAAAAATTAAAAAAAAAAAAAAAAAAAAATGAAAATACGTGAAAAGAAATCGAATCGTCGAGCGATTTCCAAGAAGCGTTCGATGTAAATGGCGGAGAGGTTATTCGAAACAGGTTTCAAATCGTTGTTCGATAGATGCAACTCGCCTGATTATTGCTCGGTATCTGCATACGGGGAGAATGCAATTAAGCGGGACTTAATCGTACCGGGACCAATTGAATCGAAAATTCCAATTGTTCCGGCTTCGTCAGAACGAGAAAATCGTACCGGAAAACTACTTCTAAGCAATTTGCGTGTTCCGGTCGCTCGGCCAGATAATCGTGCCTTTATTTTCACGAAACTGGAGAGTAAACAACCCTGTTTTCCTATTTTTGTTTTCAGCTCAGAAGGAAGGCGGCACGCAGCTGAAGCTCGAAATAAACTATTCGTACATGCAGGCGCTGTTCAAGCCTATGAGGTGAGTGCAATTAAATTTCCTAGAGCAAGAATTATTAGAGTTTCGAGTATTTTCATGTTTCCCCGTTGATTCTCCCGGTTTTAATCAAAACGCTATAGGTTTATCCAAAACCTGATACTACCGTAACGAAATAATTTATTCGATTAGAGACCACGTATTTTGTCGCATCGAAACACCAGCGTATTTCGAGCGAAAAAGATTTAGGGAATTTGGAAAATCGGGAAATTTGAAAACTTTGTTGCTTGAAATTAAATAGTTCATCCGTGGTGAGAAACAATTTTTTATCGATGGCGTAATGTAGTTTTAGAGGATAAAATTGACACTTAGAAAAGATCTACAACTATGCGAGTCATCGAAGAAAAGTTTGAGCAAACAGTGATCTTTCTTTTTGTACAATACAAAATTGTGTATAAATACTTTGTAAATTTAAACATCTTTCGTATATATTTACTTAATTTATTTCTATTAACGTTATTATTACAATAAAACGAAAAATGGAAAAGAAAAATATAAGAACAAAAGCTGTTTTAGAATCTAACATTGAATGTAATTAATTTGTACGTTCTGTTTTTTATTTACTCGACCGTGAAGAGTGATTAACCATCAGATAAGTACGTAGCTCTGCGAAGGTACGACCGCCAAAATTGTTTTTCTTTTCGTGCTTTGTTTTGTTCATTACGAGTATATCTGCTCGGTTAATCAAAGGAGTCGAGAGTTTCTTGAATGCTGCTGCTTATCTCTGGTAAACGTGTGAGTTATAACCGACATCTAGAGAGTCGAATGCACTGCTTAGTGTTACTAATGAAGGTGTAAAACTTCGAGGATGAAGATAAGGGACGGAAACTTTCGTATCTTGGGACAAGCTTTACCTTGGATTATTTTGACGGTAATCGAATGTGGTAGACTCGTTTCGGGTTCGCGATAAAATCGAGAAACCGTGTAGTATTCGATCGAGCTGTTGGACATGTCGATGTTAGTTCGGGGAATTGACAATTTATTTAATCGTTAAACTTGCTCGAACACTTTCGCGTGAATTACACGATTCGAACACCGAAACTGAACTGTCCAAACTTACGAGTAAACTTGTTGGTATACACGTTCCTCTTCCTTTGTCATAACTGAGAATAAATTATTGAATTTTCAAATAGTGATTAGGTTCAGCAATTATTTCGTGTAGAAATAACGTAGAATCTTCAGTAGTTCTTTCGATACTATAAATTCATTTACACGATTGTAAATACAATATGGTCGAAAATTCCTGGTACAAGTTACAAGTGATTCTTTATCTACAAATAAGAGGAAATCGTGGAGTTGAATTTTTCCATAGAAGATTTCCTATTCGAAAAATTCATTTCAAAAATTGTCAATCTGACCGATCATTGCTCGCTGTTTATAACTATAATAAATACTATTAAAGCCACGTAACCAGGTTTACGCTATGTCGATGAGAACCGTGTTATTTTTCAGCCCACTGTTAAGATATTTAGAATTTGTCTACATTCTGAAGAATTTGGGTGTAGCTGAAAAATATTAGCTAACCTTTTTCGAGAAAGAGTCGAGCAGTACCATTCTCAGCCTTGACTCATCGTAGGTCTACACGTTCCAAAAAGACTTATGATAGCGTCACAGGACAGTTTGCTCGAGCAGCTTCCGGTGTAACGTCCCTTCACAGACTTCTTGCAAAACAACTGCATTCAGTCTTGTAGGCGTTACATAACGAGGAAACCGTCCTCCCGTTTCAATGGTCTTAACACGGTTCTACCTAAATACACGTTTCTCCGCGTATGTTGGAAGGAAACTTGAACTTGGTCAAGTCGAACCGAGTTTGGCGTAGAAAGATTAGAATACCATGAAAATGTCAACCATGACACATTTGAATACGTTGGAATACTACGTGAACATGACACGAGTACTACCATAAACTTCCATTGTTTACCGCAGATACAAGTTATTGTTCGAATCACATTGAATTTCTAATTAGTTTACGTATCTCTCTTGTTACCTTTCGTATGAATATTATTTATTTGAAAATGAAGCTACAAAGTAACAAATAATAAAATAATATTCCGTTTGCCAAATAATCAGCTTCGCGTATTTTATAGCAGCCAACAGGTACGAGAGTAGAAACATATTTTTTCAGAAAATTTCACATTCAGAAGTACGAATATTATAACACGTTGAAAAAGCAATTTACACGATTTCCGGTATCGACAGAAACAGCGAAACGTTGTATTGTATCTGCTTCTGCTACACAAATGCTCAACGAATGCTGTTCTCCAGTGCTGGTGAAATTGTTGCAGCAACTAAGTCAAGTTTGATGATCGATGATGTTATTCCTTCCGATTTAAAATGAAAAATATGAAACTTCGCTTCTTGTATAAAATAACACTTCTTAACGAATTCAGTTTCTAGTGATATCGAACGAACAATTTAAAATCAATTTTTGTCAACGATGTTTTCTCGTTCTTCCATTTATTCCAGACATTTTTCTATCTCCAAGTATAAAAGTAAATCAACAAAAACTAAAGAAGGTATAGACCTTAAACGATTAAGAAAATTTAATTCTTCGCACCGTGATCCCGATTGAAATTGAAGAGATCCACTGTTGAAAATCTTTGTACGTTTCGTTAAACAGCAATATTCCTAGAACCCTTCCTCTCAGACACGCGGACCTCTTTACCTTACCTGTCCCCGCCTTTGCGTCCTTTGCCAGATTGAATCGAAAAGTGACGCAAGGGTCGTTGAAAATAGCTACTACGGTGGTGTTTCATTTCGTAGCAATATTATTTGCCAGGAGCACAGACGTCTGGCGCGATTAGAGGCAACTCGTAGGAAATCGCGGGGGTTGGAAATCGGAGTTCTTAGTCTCTGCGAACGAGGTTGCAGTCGAGGGTTGCCACTGGTGCAAAGATAGGGCCGGAAAGTTTCGTATCTTGAGCTCGCAGCCAGTGGGAAATTGCTCGGGCAGTTTGTCCGTGACGTGGCCTCTCGTCGCGAAATCCCGCGGGAGTCGCGCGCGTGGACTCGCCGCTCGTAGATCCGCCGCGATAAGAACCGGGAAATTAACGCTGAAACATCGGTAACCGCAACTTCCCGTCGAAGCGATTCCCCAAAACTTGGATGAAAAACACCTCTTTCGGATCATTAGAGAGTCATTCGAGAAGAAAGCCATTCGAGAGACCGAACGAAGAACAGATGAAACTTTAGGCAAACCTTTTCCAATTGAGAACTTTAACTTGTTCGGTGATATTGGAGTAATTGCGTGTACGATTAGACGTTGAGTCACTTTCAATGTTTTCATAAGGGAATATTTGCTCGAACGGTAAACGAATATTTGTAATTAAATTTTTTGTAATTATACGACGTTCTCTCAAGGCTGAGAGATATTTTTGACGAATTCTAGTTTGAATTCTTGGCCATTTTGAACGCGGTTATCTATCGTCAATGATGAGACCAGTGGTTGGTAATTAGAGAAAATAATGTGTTAATTTATCTACGAGGTTTCGCACGATGGAATTTGCTTCGCGTAAGTTTTATTTATTGTTCTTATTTGTGTAGATACTCTTTTATCGATACAAATAATTTGTGGTTATTTTTGTTAGTTTTGTAGCTCGAAGAATTTGTATTTTAGGTATTAAGTTTCCTCGGGGTGGGTTACACGTTATATACTCGTTCCATTGACGGTGTATTGTAAATTATTTGGTAATCCCTAACTGTAAGCTTCTGTATTGAACGTTGTTTATTATAAACACGACGTTTCGGCAATTAGGGAGCGTAGCTCTCTTTGGGTAAACAAAAACTCACTAATGGCTGAAACGTGTTTGTAACAAACAACGTTTAACACGGAAGCTTATTAGCTCCGAATGATCGAATAGTTGTCATTTATCCTTGACACGTACAAGAGAAATAAAAAAGGTGATCTATAGCTACGTTTAACTGGTCTAGTTATTGACACCAATTTATAAAGAGCAAGAAATGCTCGTTAATGAGAAAACGTCTAGGAAATCTGCAAGCTCGATGCTTGGAGGAATTACTAGCCAGAATTGTCGAACAGTTTTAATGTTCTGCGCCAAGCACGTCAAACACGCAATCCGATCAATTAGGTTTCACGGTTTCCTTGACCCTTTCGTTATAACCACTATTTGCTCGTAGCGCTAAACTTTTAATGTAGAATGCAAGCAGAATGAAATTACCAAAGTTGAATGCATACAAATAGAAAAAAAATACGATTATTTAAAATATATACAACTGTATTCTTCAAAAAGTCACGTATTATTTAAAAAACATGTTCTATTTTAAACCTATTTATACCTTTGCAATAAACTAGCAAATAAACATATCTTTCCTTATTTTCACGGAAATTTTCAATTATGTGCATTAGTGTTTTCCAACGTAGAAAACGCGAAAGAAAACATGTAACTAACATAAACATTCGTTTCTATTAATCTACCGATTATCGTCGACTTCTTTTTCAGATGTGCGTTTTCAAAAATGTTCATATTTAAAAATCACTTTTATAAAAATTTGTTTGCGATATAACCGTACGATAATCTGTGTCAATGGTACTGAAGAATGGTCTTTGAAATATTTTTGCCCGTAAAATAATTACAAACCGATAACAAAGTACAAATTAGCCCTCGGATCAAAATGAACTCGACGCGTTCGTTCTCCACACTTTGTGTGGACAATGTAGAGCGATTTTTAAAAAATAGCGATGTTCTCTCCCGAAACAACTCGAAGTTGATTCGTGGAACGAGTTTGGGTTGGCACCCCAGGGTGAAAAAAAGTGACGCATCCGAAACAATCAGCACCCTCGGCGCTCGTTCTCGTCGGTTCTTCGCGAAAGCGTTTCTGGGTCTCAGACAATGGGAGGATGTGACGTATCGCGTATTCTGGAGGGAGGAAGAGAGAGTGGACAATGATAATTGAGTAGAAGAGGCAAGGACAGTTCAAGTGGCTCTCTCACGGCACGAGGCACTTGGGCCTCCACTTATGTAATTGTGCTCGTAATCCCATCCACGTAACTTCGTCAGCCCCGCTGCGGGAAAAACCGCAGACCTTGCTGCGTGACGGGAGAAGCTTGGGGTGAAAACCAGGGATAGACGGGGGCGATAATTTCCTAATTTCGTTTCCTGTCTAATAGTTTTCCCGATTTTACACATTTCTTGTCTCCGCGGGTTTTAATCTCGCGCGACCTCTCGCGAGTTTCCGCGATACGTTACCGGCCTCTCGTGTTCCACGGTTTGATTTTTAAATCGTACTTGAAGCCAGAGATACCAACTGGAAACACAAAATAGAATCTTACACCAACGAGAGAACCTTCTTTCGCAGGTCGAGGTCATATCATAGAAATTTCGAGTCGAACGACTGGACAATCGTTTAAAAAATATACCGTACAATATTGGAGAATTTCTATTTTGTGTTCTTTTCTAAGATCTTGGAATATTTCTTTTTATTTCAAAAAATGCTCGCGTAACATTTTCCGCGGTAATTTTACCAGCAGTCGAAATAATTGATTTGAAATATCGTCACGGTGTGGAGCTCGTTCTGAAATTAAATTAAAGGAGACGATTCCGTTGCAATACTTTCCGACGCGTTGCTTCGATGCTCTTTTAATTGCGGAAAATAATTATCCAATCGAGACGACATCCACGTAAACTTGGCTAGTGTTTTCACGTTGCATCACCTATATGTCTAATACGAACAAAAGACTGCGATTCGTTCAATTTTGTCTCTGTTGTAGAAGATGGAAACAAAATTTATTCAACGTACACGCGTAACGCGGACTCACGAACGAGAATTTTGTCCTTACAATCTAAACGCGTTCAGGGTCTTCTTAACCCTTTGCACTGGAAGCTTTTCTGCTACCAGAAACTAGCACCTCGATGAAATCCTTCAAATCGTGTAATTAATTTCAAACGGAACATTTTCGTTTCAACATTTCGTATAGATATGTTTACATCTTATAAGAAAAGAGTAATTGAATTTTAATTTCGATTCCAAACCGCGATGGTTTTCCAAATCGAAGCAAGTACACCGAATTAAGTGGCGATCGAGAATCGTCTCTCGAGTGGAAAGGGTCAAAAGGTGCTATTTCGCGAAAGAAATTATTCTTAAATTTCTCTCGATTAGAATATCCAATATTAAACATCTCGGTAAACTTCCTTCCCTATCGATCGGACAATGGGAACAAAAATTTGACCGAACGAAACGTTTCACTAGACTCCCGGCCGGTAGAAAGTTCCCATTGAACCACGATATCCACGTGTTCCAACGACATCAGCCTCGGGATCTGAATCGTTCCAAACGAGTTACCGAGTAGTAACAGTACAGTACCGGAAGAACGAGACCGAAAGACGGGAATAAAGTAGAGAAAACGTAATATCCCGAAGTGGAGAGAAAATTCGAGACAAGCGAGGGTCGCCGGGACGCTTATTGCGTCTCTTTTTATCTCCCCTGCACCTTCGGTCCTCTTGAACCCCTCCGGTGCACACATTTGGCCCTTTAAACTTCCGGTCGGCCGAAGATTCCGCGATAAGTGGCCGAGGCTGGCTTAAACTCCGGTAATAAGTTCGGCAATAAGTTCCATGGAAAGTTTCCGGCCTCGACCACCACCCCTGCGAGAAAGAGAAGGAGAAGAGTATCCCCGGCGAAATTGCGAGCGTCCCGACGCCACCAATCCCGCAATAAGCTCTCGTTACACGTTAAGGAGGACACCTCTTTTTCTCGTTCCGAAACGAACGAGCCACGGCTTTCTTTCTCCCTTCGCGAAACGCCAACCCTCTCCTCTCCTCCCCACCACTCGCTAAGATTCATTGAATGGACAATTTTTCGCGACACTCCCACTCGGGAAATTATTTCTTCGTGGATCTTTTTATTGGGAAGCCGTGTGAAGGCTCTTTGATTGCGGACCTGTTCCGACGAGTTTCTACTTTTCCTTCGTTTTTTGGTCATTCGAGGGGAAGAGTCGTTCTATTTTTGTTTCGGAGAATGGAGAGCCCGAAGCGGGGTGATTTAAACCTTATCGGTCTTACGTTGCCGCACGAGAGGACCACGTGCGGCAATTCCCACTTTCGAGCGGCAAAATCAGGACCTTTGGTTCCTTCGAACGGAGCAGTTGCCCATTTTTTCAACGAGTCGAGGCCTGATCCACGCCGAATCTACAGCGAGAGCGAGACGGTGCAACGACCAACGAGACTCGCATTACACGCGCGGTTGACACACTAGTTAGAATTGTTTTCAATCGTACGTGATTCGAACGATTGTTCGAAATCGTTCAATCGAGACAAGTGTGGCCAATTTGGAAGCTAACTCGTTTAGAAACATCGGTTTGTTTATTTTGTAAGATTGTAAAATGTGCTCGCGGTGCTCCGTAGAATTTTTTTATCCTCTCGCGTTGAAACGCAGCGAGAAAAATTGATAAGAGAATTTTCTATTTACGTCGCGAGCGGCGACGGTACGAGACAAGTTCGATAAATCGAACGTTGATTTTACGCGCGATTATTTTATTCAATTGTTCGTTCCTCGACCATCCCCGGAACGATTGCATTATTTCGAACAGTAGGAAGATTCTATTTACCTGAATTCTCTGTAACGGTCCGTTAAAAAATAAAATTGTCCCCCTTATCGTACTTTCTTGCGGTTTCAGAAGTTCGCGTTATTAAATTTCCCGCGAAACTTTCGCGTTTGAATTCCGTCTACTCGATTATTAAAAACAAGTTCCCTTTTCGCCGCGTTTTCTCGGAATACCATTCCCAGCGAAGAAATTTCGATAATTTCCCTCGCCTCGTTCCAAGAGAACTTTCTTGAATTTTATTCGCACCGAGCGAAATGAAAAAAACTCACGGATTCAAATTTATCGCGAATTTTCTTACGGCGGGTGTAATTTGGTAAATATTTTCAGGATCGTGTTCTCGCGATGCGCGCGAAAACTTTCGACATTTTCAGCATCGAGTTTATCGAATATACGCGGGTAATATGTTCAATTTAACTGGTTAAATGGAAGTGGCCCGGCGTAGGGCAGATATTTTTCTTTCACCTCGCCACTTGTGGACCGATCGAGGAACAATAATTACCATCGACCTACATCATTAGCTGGCCCGTAATTAGCGTCGGGTCGTTCGCGGTGTCGCGAATTCCAGTGAAACTGGTTTCACACACACGTACACACACACACACGCGCACACTCGAACGAGCTGCTTAAGATCGCCCATACGTAAAAATTGCCCACGAGTGGCTCTAAATTAGCGGCCTTTAAAATAAAGAAAAACACACAGCGAACACTAAATCGTCGCGAAATACCCACCTCGTTGCAAAGAAACGAACAAAAATGTTCGAAGGTTCTCAACGAATACGAAACGATGCACCTAATTTATATTATCCTTTTGGCATATCTAACGACTTCGCTCGCTATAATGAAACAAATTGCGAGTTCAGTTTCACGAAGACGTAACGTATCATAAAGGAAGCAAGACGAAAAAGTTTTGGAAATTGATATTTTACAACCCAATCTCTGTCATAAATCGTAAAAGCCCGAGGGGAACGCCTACATAGTTAACATTGAACATCAAAACCGAGTAAATGCACTTGAGTATACGTATTATAATTTTTCCTCGTGTTTTGAATTAACACGCACGTACACACAGACGCGCGTCGGAACGATTACCTCGAAGAAATAATATCTCATTAAACTCGATTACACGGTGTACGAGTACATTAATTTTCATTCTATTACGATTGTTACTTTATACGGGGAAGAAATCGATACGGGTCCCTCGATTTTCGGCTCAAATATCGAACTGCTTCCTTGAGGTAGCCTTTGTTCGATTTTGATTCTTTTTCTTCGACAAAATTTCCAAACCTTACCGAGAAAGTAAATACACACGCCCTCGTAATTCCGTTGTTAAAAGTTTTACAGTACCTTTGTAAAAAGAATGACGTAAAACAACTTAACACATTCCATGGTAAAAGACCCCTTAAGAGCGTTCAAGACTCCCAAGAAATGGCAAGACTCGTTCCCAACAGCTTTACAAGACCTTTCGAGACTTGTTGAGTTTCCTTCCACGACTCAAGATATATATCTCGAAATGGTTCGAATCCTATTACCAGTTTTGTCGCAGCGGTGCAACAAATCTTGTATTATTCCAACGATTAATAATTGTCAGGATAAATTGCGTACGGCTTCATTTGAATAGAAAATACCGGCTTCGGCGGTCTCGTTCCGCGCAATTATTCCGGCCAAATACCGGTTATCTTTTCCACAGACTTTCCGCGAAACGAAGGCGAAACGGGGCCCCGAAAATTCGCGAACGGAGGAGCTCGGTAAACAAAATTATGCCGGCGAAGTCGGAAGGTCAGGAGGCAAGGCCTGGCTGGTTGCCTCGCGACGCCAGTTAACTTTTAATCAGATGCAAATTACGCGCTAATTACCGCGCGACCGTCGTATTAATTAGCCCAGCCTGCACGGGAAAAGTTCCCCCACGACTAGCAGCCCCGTGCTTTTCCAAGTCTCGTTGCTTCGTTTCGGTCAGTGTCTTCGATCGTGGCCATATCCGATAATCGTTTCTCCAACAAACGAGACAGTCCCTCCTCGACGTTGACCAACACCTTACCACGTTTAAGTACTGTAGAAGTTTCGTTGTGATGAAATTCGCGAAGATGTTACGCGAGATGACGAATACGCGAGAAAGTTAGGCATTTTTTTTTTAAAGAGAATTTCTTTCAGGAGACTTTCGAACGTTTCTCGCTCGAAGCTTCTTACCGTGTGAAAATTTACAATTTCTCATCTCCAACGAGGAGAACTCGCGAGAGTGTACGGATGTTACTTACCTTGGTGAATGATAATTGTACACATCGGTGTCTTCGTTTCGATATCTTGTCTTCTCGCTCGTGTACGAAGTCGCTTCGAAAGATTACACGGACGATTCTTCGTGTTTGTATCGAGCACTCTCTCCGATCGATAAATCGTCGCATTCGTTGAAACAGGATAAAAGTATAGAGTCGTGAAAAATCTTTGCGAGTTATGATTCACCGATCTATTTTCAACGGCAATTTCGGCCACCTGCAACCTTTCGAGCATCGCTACGTTTGTCGGTAAAGTATCGTGGTAAAACGGTGAACTTCTTGACTGACATTTTCAGAAGGAACTGCAGAAACTCGGTCCCAACGTGTTGAATAATTTATCGTGTCGATACCAACGAATTAAAACTTTTCTCGTTTGTTTACGCGTCAACGTTTCATTCTCTCTAAAGATGACGCGCCATTCTTCGAGGATTCGCATCGGAATCGGTAACGTATTCGTTTAATTATCCATAAATTAAATATCCGTATACCGAGGTGTCGACAGTTACAATTGATATCGATGGGATGTGTTTATCGATATTTCTCGCGATACCGATACACTTCGAACGCTAAGTGTCAATAAGACAACGATACAGCTAGTTCGTTATCAGGGTTGTGGATCGTCCGAATGTTTTTAATTAATTTTGAACACGGTATATTCGCGCGATTTTTCATTATTCGAGACCGAGCCTCTGATTTTTTTCCGAATTCTTCCATGCTCGTATTATTATTTATAAAGGTAGAATTAACCTCGATGATGAAACAGTAGAGAAAAATTATTTTTTCCAGTAATTACAATCGAGTTAAAGTATAATACACAAGGAGACGCGCGATGGTAATTAATTTTCAAAATATCGAATTATTTTTTATCACGAGGCATTATTTCAGCACCGTTATTATCGTTAGCGTTTTATTATTTACGTTCGTTTCTTTTTCTTGAATTTGAACCATTCGACACGATCTACCACGAGAAATTAATCAGAATTCAATTTTAGAAAGTTTCCAATTACGTTTGATATTCGCGCTTCTTTTATTTCTGACGATTCGTGAACGTGATCAAACGTGTGTTGAATTTGATCTTAATAAGTCTCGTACCGTTTGAAGACATTTCTCAACAAGGTTTCATACCAGAATAACAACTCGAAAGGTAAACGCATTCGTCTTTCGCGGCTCAAATCTGAGCTTACGATTGAATCGCCTAAAATAAATGTCGCGCTATTTTCGAGGCTCGACTGGCGGGAATATCTCGGTCACCTAATTATGAAAAAGCTTAAGTCTGTGGAAGTTTCATTGTGATGAAATTGCTGCGCTTCTTGCTCACCGTGTACAATTTCAACGTCTTACTTAACTCCCTCGTCCTCGATAGCGATTGACGTATCGTAAACCCGCGACACTCGTAGTTAATGGCCACGCCAATAATTGTACAACCCCTAGCCCAACTTCTGCGTCCCTCCACATCATGGACCAACTAACCGAGTCGAGGTTGACGTTTTGGGAAAACCGTCTCACGAAGAAGAACTTAGTTACTTTGTTAGTTACCAGTTTGCCAATCTCCCCAAGATCCGTATTAAGCGACTCTATATTATTTAAGATTCGCCCAGGTGGAACTTTAAAACAAGTATTAAAATTTATAGAACGAGTTACACGGATTCATGGACAGTGTTTCTGCCACCACTTGTGCCCTTGTTTATATTTTGTACGCGTGTATACATTCGAGCGTTGAATCGAATTTTCGTTTCTTCGATTTTTATTTCGTAAACGAGTACGTACGGATCGGTTTAACTTTGATTTACTTTTCTGACGAAGATTATATACCGAATGTATTCTAAAGAGAAACAAAGGCAAGTCCTTTGTAAGTAAGAATTGCCAGTCATTAGATCGAACGTTTCAGTAGAGGAGCCTGTTACTAAGGGAATGTTACCTTTGTTCTCCTTCTCGATGATACCACTTTATTTTTAACCCTGGACAAAAGATATTTCTTTCTCCCTGTGATACATCGTATTTATATAATTCGATTTACACGGGAAGCTTTGGAACGGAGTGGAAACGTTTAACAACATCTCCGTTGAATATCTATTGTAAACTATTGGAATTTTTGACGTTCGGAACATGTTTTATTTGACAACTCTTTGGTTTGTCTTTTTGTTGGAATTTTAAACCGTACTTGTAAGGTAAATACTATTGCGTTTACAAAGAAGGTTTTATTTACCAAATAATTGTCTCTACGAATTCTATGGGAATTTACTTCCAGGAGGAGAACCCTTTACAATCCAAGAAGATTGATAACAATTTCTGCTTGTAGAAAAATGTAGATCAAATATTCATTTCTACATTAACATACTTACAATCGGAGTTTAACGACTATAGGAATCTGTTTTTCTCGTATCGATTTAAATACACCACTTACCTCGTTTAATAAATGACACGTCACTTGAATTTTCGTCATTTCTTGTTTTCAATCGTACTATTTGCAATATACGATGTAGCAAATAACACTTACTTAGTAATGCGAGAGTTTTGCAAACATTTAATTTGGCCATAGACTCTCTTCGTATGTAATAAAATATATCGTACAAAACAAATTTGTTTCTTCCGTTAAACAAAAAATTACAAGTTTCATATTCTGTACAGTTCGATCAACGAACAATGGAAAACGTGAATTCACAGAAAGTTGTGTTCTCGACGTTCAGAGTGATTGTTAAGTATTATACAATCGCTTCTTTTATTCGCGACGAGTTGTGAAGATATTTAAATAGATACCGAACTTGATGTAATTATTAGGTATCGATGCTCGCGTGTCTCGATCGGTCTCGAATCGTTTGAAGATTTTACTTAGAACGATTCGATACAAGAGTATCAATCTGAAATGTAATATCGGAACACGTCTCAGTCCCATCGCTATCTAAGACTCTTAAATCGATCGTTATTTTGGCAAATGCAAACGTGTATACGGTTTGGGTGCACTCAGTTCTCGGTAGTCGCGTTATAGATCCATCGTGTACGTACTAGGTTGCTCGTAAAATCTACATGAAGATCGTGAATAAATATTTGATCGGGGAAAGAATCTTCCGCTGTGGTGCATTTCGAGATCTCTCGCATCGTCCCTCTTTGTCTTGTTATTGTTCGTTGTTTCGTTCGTGCTTGAAGGAATTATTGCAACAACGTTTGCGTTCAGTTAAAAAGATTTCAATATTTGCATTATTTTCATTCACGAAGGAACGCTGCCCGCGAGCAGTCTTTATTCATTATGGCAGTGTTTCGGTAATTTGTCTCGATAAAAAATGGTACTACGATTCTTTCAATATTGATTCGTAAAATTTATCCAACATTGTAAAATTTACGAAAAACGGATATCGCTAATTTGGTCGAAATACACATCGTTTATTTCGTACTTGTTATTTGCTCGATTCTCCTAACTAACAGAAACACTATTTTATTATTAGTTTCCACTGTCCACGAAAATGGTAACAAAAGGGATAGAGAAATTGACAAAAAAAGATACAAAAGAAATATTTGGTATTTTTCTTTCACTTTCCATCGTAAAAATAACGATACAAATTCGTATCAAGTGTAGGTAACTATTGACGAGTGTATCGCGAATAGATAAAAAGCGAACGATATTTAAAAGACGGCATCGTTTGTACGAATCTAATAGTCCAACGGTTCGGAATATTTTTCCGAGCCACTGTGGATCGATTTTCTCGTAGAATTTTGATCAAGAATAATTGTTTTCGCGTGGAACTTTTTCTCATTATTTACATTCCCATCGAGTCTCGTTGGAGCACACTCGTTCAACGTCAGTACACCGGCGGAATTCAGGCTTCGTGTTCCTTTCCCGTGTTCCGCGAGAAAAGGTGCACACGTACGAGAAGGATTCCCTCGGGATGCCTTTTTTATTTATCGCCGTCGACTTCCACAGCGGAACCGGAGTAGGAGGTTAGACCATTTCTTCTGTCTCTACCTATACTCTCTCTCCATATCGCTGTGTTTTCTCGAGAAATCGTCTCCCTTTAGATTCCGACGTCTCGGTGTTCCAGCAGTGGTACGTGCGGTGTCCTTGAACGGGAAAAATATTTTTCCGAAAACAAAGGGAATAAAAAGGAAACCACTTGATCGTCGAACACCACTTTCGACCGAATTTCGTTTCAATTCGTGCAGAATTCATTTTGGAGTCGATCGTTAATGGACGTTCGAATCTTATCGATAATTGGAGTCATCGAGAAAATAGCGTCATTGTTAACGACAATAGGGAAAGATCGTACATTGGATCGAATGCTGTACAGCAGAAATATTTAAAAATTTACGTTTACAAAGAACGGTATACTGATCGTGAAATTCAGATCAAACATACGGGCGAATATATATATATTACATTTGATGTAATTTTACTCGATGAAAGAGCTCTAAATCTGAAACTTATTTGTCGTATAAAAACAAAATTGATATTTTTCCATTTATATCGCTTGCTATTTATTTTTATCGACTTTCTTCCTCTCTTTGTTACGTTTACTTTACTTTGTATTCTGTATCGTATATTTTACTCCAAAGAGTTCGATGTAATTAAGTTGCTGTTTCGAGAGTCGCGCAAAATACAAATTTTCATCCTTACGGAATATAATAATCCTATCGTCGTAGACATTAGCTTCTTACTGTCGGCGGCTCGACTCCTTCGTGAAAGAAGTATCGAAAGTGGAAACCACTTTCCGTTTCTACTTTCTCTCCTCCATTTTCTTTTGTATTTTCCACGCGTGGTTCCCAGGTCGTGTATTCTCATTGGTAAACCTCAACGATGTTCTTGAGCGGTGAAATATTTATCGAGAGAATTCCCTAGAGGCGTCAAAAGCGAACAGCAAAATCGTGAAAAACATTTCGACGCGTGTTTCGAAAACCAATAATTCCACGCCTGAACAGTTATCTATCAAAAGGCGTGGTGGGAAATTTTTCGTTTCACCGGAGGTAGCTATGCTCGAGTAATTCGTTCGGTAGGTTCGAACTACGAAGTAGCAGATGCAAGGTTGATATTCATTGCAACGAATTAAAATATTTACGTGTTGCGAATTGAACGTACGGTCGACGATTTGTGGTATTGTGCACGTGTGATGCAACTCAAGTGTTCGCCGGCTATAATATTTGCATTTGTGACAGGTTTCCGCGGGAACAGCAGACTCTGCCGAATCATTTCTACTTCACCGACTTTGAGAGACACACCGCCGAAATCGCAGCCTTCCATTTAGACAGGTGACTAAATCTCGTTCTATAATAATATTATATCGCCAACGAAATCGCGGCAGTATCGTTCAAAAATTAATTCCAATATAGAAATTTGCACGATACAGTCGTACTGCTGGCTATCGATGTGCATTTTTCGTTTAAATTAACATCGTTCAACATCGACGAAGGTACCGCAAGTTGGGAGATACTTTGGTCAAAAATTTGGTCATTTTCTACTCTTTCGGCGGAATTTTAAAGAAATTATTTCATTCAAGTGGAAGGTTTCGTTGAATTGAAAATTAATTTTAAATGTAATCGTTACAATGAAATCGTTAAGAAGGATCGAAGAACGTTGCTGACAGTTCGATATATTTTATTTAAAACGAGCTTTCTTCGAATCGAATCTATCGAATCGGAGTAACAATTATCTCGATGTGCAATTTATTTGCAGACTATTGGGATTTCGAAGGGCGATGCCAGTCACCGGTAGAACGTTGAACCTGACGACAGAGATTTATCAGATCGCCGACGGTGAGCTCCTGAAGACGTTCTTCGTCAGTCCTGCCGGTAATATCTGCTTCCATGGCAAGTGCAGTTATTACTGCGATACGGCGCACGCGATTTGCGGAAATCCGGACACCCTCGAAGGGAGTTTTGCCGCGTTTTTACCGGATAAGTCGTTGGTCACGCGGAAAGCCTGGCGACACCCTTGGAGAAGAAGTTACCACAAACGGAAGAAGGCGCAGTGGGAGCACGGTAAGGATTTCATAAACATCAAAGTAAATACAACATAGAAACTCCACGGTGAAGTAATTTCTACCGTACGTTTTCATAGTATTTATTATTGTCGCTATTATCGTATCAAGAACCGGAATACGATAAGGATTTCGTAAATATAAAAATAAATGTAAAATAGAAACTCCACGGTGAAGTAATTTCTACCGTACGTTTTCATAGTATTTATTATTGTCAGTATTATCGGTTCAAGAACCGGAATACGATAAGGATTTCGTAAATAGAAAAGTAAATGTAACATAGAAACTCTACGGTGAAATAATTTGTACCATACGTCTTGACAGTATTTATTACTGTTTCTTTTATATCGTCCATATCGGGTCGTGCATATTTAATTCGTGTATTTAGTTAAACCAGTACGGAGTTGTATTAGTAAAGCGTTACATCTGGGATCGAGTAAATGTTATTTATTTTTTTAGATAGGCTGTACATTCAAATTTTGGAAGGGTAGCATCCCTTTGGGATAGTCAGTTCCGATGTCTCATATGTCATATAAATAGGTTTCCGAGAATTTTAGAAAAGCTAACAAGTATTTTGTACCATTCCTATTTTTGGGGGGAAAAAAAACAGGTTGTAACATTTTATGTCGTCAACCGTGTACAACAGGGATTAAAATCGTAGTGAAACGGAAAAAGAGTGTAATTTTTAGTGTAGAAATGTGTAAAATGTATGAAAGAATGTTTTTTTCGTACGATACTTCGTTTTCGAGAAAATTGACTATAAAAACTTTTGAATTACGCGTGCGGTATGGTAATATTTGTAAATATCAATGGTGATACGATATTATTTGTTTGAACTGGTTGGTAACTAATTAGAACATAGCGTACTGCTGTCAATGTTCACAAACCCCAGCACAAGTGGAAATAACGAGCAACGTCAAGTTTTCAAAGTCGATTTTTCCAAAAACAAAAGTTTGGTCGACAAATTTTATTTCAAAATTTTATTTATATTTTTACACGAAGAATCGCCATTTTTTCAATGGTACTAGGAATTCCCTATATATAGGATAAGTCACCCAATACTTTCACGACACCTAACATTTCTTCGAGTTTTGTAAATTTTTGAGAAACCAGTCAAAAGATATCTCTCAGCTATTACATTTAACGCAAACAAATTATTACCCTTGAAGAAAAACCACCTACGTACGTATGCTATATAATATCCTCCTCAAAACCGTGCAACTTTGTACGCAACAATTTTTTCATGCAACGCGTAATTTATAAATTATTCGAAAAGACCGTGTCGGGTGTCTCAAATTATGTATTGTTCAATACTTATGCGCGTATCGAGTTATATTTATCGTGTATAACCGTATACGCGAATAATCGGGAATCGTAATTTATTAAACTGATGCAACGTCTTTCAATGCATATCAATGCAACGTTACCTTCGAATATAAAATACGCGAAGGCCCATCGTGAAATTTTAAATGCAAATACACTCGGGATGTAGAGGAAAGCGTGTCCTTGATAATACGTTTTGTGTCAAGTCGATGCGTCGATCGATTCTCGAGACGTCGAACTTTAAAGCGCGCATTTAAAATCCACGGGGATAGAGAACGATGGTCGAAATTCTTGAAAATGTGGAGACCTAGGCTTTTCCAGGAAATGCGTGCACCGCGACTTGGGGGTAGTAAAAAATGGCTGACTCAGCGTCTGTCACTAACCAGAGAACACGAACCAGAGTTTAAGGTAGGTCAGTCAACACGCGCGAGGGAAAGGTTCGATTGCGCTGTGCCAGACAGAGACAGTGGAATATTAAAAATCATACTTTGCTTTAAACGACGGTATCTCGGGAACGAAAATTCTAATGAACGTGAAACAGAAACCGTGTTATAAAGGAGACTTTCACGCTCCCGATGCTGTTACATAAAGGGTAAAAGTATAAATAACATCGCACTACCAGGTGTGCCATGTTTGTGTAACTCTAACGACTGCTACTCTTGCATTTAAATGCATTTTCGCGATAATGTTCAGAACAATTCTATTGATTAGTTTTTGTGTCATCGATAATGTGCAAGATTAATTTTTTAATACCACGGTCCGTTACAGACTTTATTGTTTACTGTGTTACCATTTTTCGAAACCGAATTTTTTTCCCGCCAATTTATCACGCTTTCGATGCGTCAGCAAACACTGCAACACCATAATTCAGAAGAGTTATAGGGGGATGGGTATTATATTTCTGCGTGTAAAAAATTCTTGCTTTCTACCAGTTTTCATTGTCCAAATGTAATAATTGAAAATGTAACTAAGGTTATTAATAGGTCGTTTTTCAAGCTTTGAAACTTTTTTCATTCACCTGTCGATATCAGACTTTGTTCTAGCCGCAATTTTGAAAAATTGATCAACAACTGGCGAGACGATCCTAATTTCGACAAATATGATTATTTTGAAGTTCAACGATAACAAAAATTATTCGTGAGGACGAAAGTTAAAAATAAAAAAAAATATGTGGTTTCAAACCGAAATATTTCACAGAGTTTATCGAATATTTAATATTTTAATTTTTTCACATGGATAATCGATCAGGTGTCAAAGTTCTGTGTAAAATGTGATTCAAATTGAAATGTTCAAATATTCGTCTAAAGTATATGAAAAATTTTCACCCGCAAAAATATTTTATCCATTCCGTGGCGAATGGAAATATTATTTCCATTTTTCCAGCGGTCTCGATCAAATTTGAATGTACAATATTTATTCACTGTACGCCAAGCAGAAAATCCTAATGTCGTGTATTTCAATGGTTTCAGACTCCGATTACTGTTCCCTAGTGAAAGAAATACCGCCATACGACGAGGGTCGAAGACTGCTGGATTTGATGGACATGGCTGTGTTTGACTTCCTCATGGGGAACATGGACAGGCATCACTACGAAACGTTCAAGATATTCGGCAACAACACGTTTTCCTTGCACTTGGACCACGGCAGAGGCTTTGGAAGACCTTTTCACGATGAAATATCCATCCTGGCTCCCATATTGCAATGCTGCATGATCAGACAGACCACTCTAAGTACCCTGTTAAAGTAAGTCTTTGTCGAACTTTTAGAAATTCTTTATCAACTGACAGTAATTACTCTACATCGGTCTAAAGTAAAACTTTACTCGCTCGATTCGTTTCATCTGTCTCGGTTAGGTGAAAATGGCAAACTCGTTTTATTGTACAAAAAGCAAAATCCTTCGTAAATTGTAAAAGCTCTTTACCACTTACACTCTGGTTTATGAGATACCTAGTAAATACAAAATAAGATCAAATTGACATTATGAAATGAAACGAATATTTATAATTCTTTACATTGTAGAAAGAATGTAAATCGTGTTGCGCGTTAAAGATTTTATCGGAAAATTCGCTTTCCATCGATGTATCCCTTTCGTTTGGAAACGATCGCTAGAACTAATCGTGGTCTCCTGTCGATTAGTTTGTTTCAAACGTATTCTCGTTGCAAACTTTCTCCAATTCACAATTAAAATTCTCGAAAAATCGGTACCTACTTTCTGAATCGACATTTTTTTATTTCAAACCTCCCAGTTCTTGTCAACTGTGACGGTCAACGAACAATGTTTCACCAGAAGGGGTTCTGAAATTAGCGAAAAACTTCTCCATTTTGTACGATTCTTACTTTCGAAAAATTGTCAAACGAAGCTGAAATTGATATTTACATTCTCCGAAAAAGACTATACGTTTCATTTGGTGACACTCGGGAAAAAAATTCGCAAAGTTCACCCATTCTTCAACGCCTCGATGTCCCCCCTTGAAACCTAAACACCCTTAGAAACACCGTTTCTAGTCGCATTTTTCGAGTTCCTTTCTCGTGTAAATTCGCGAAAGAAACAACCGTTTAAATTTCCTGGAATTTTCACTACACGTCCACGTAAAAAGCAAACTGTCGCGTTTCCAATTGGTTCCTCGCGATCCGTCCGTAACTATCTATCCAGGGGTAACAAGATCATCGATCTCCTCTCCCCAGGCGTTTCTAATTCAGCCGCGATCGTATCGTGAGCCGTCGCGAGGGATCGATCGCGCGAAAATTTACAATTCGGAGCGGCCGATTCTCTCCGCGGATTTCGAAAAAGGGAAACGCCTGGAAAACTTTACGAGCCGTGAGAGGAGAGATGAGCGGGGGTACGGATAAGGCGGATTTCGGAGTGAAACGTTTTACCAGAATTGCCCGCCAGTACCGTCGCTCGTGAATCTCCGCTTTGATGCGGATTCACGGGGACGGGCTTTTTACGGGCGCGATAAATTCGACGAGAAGCGGATTTCGTCGACACGCGTAGTCCCACGCCACGTGCACCGCCGCGTGTACGTGTGCGGTGACCGATGCACGATTCTGCTGGCCGATTATCGATTTGTCCGGGACACCGGTGCTTAAGCCGCCGTTACGAGCTGCTAACTCGAACGGCAGATATCTCCTTGGCGGGACGCGCGTATTTCTTCCCTCGTGCGCGACACCTGCCACTGTCTCGATAAAAATTCAACGCAGATTGAATTCACCGAGATACCATGACGCCGGGATTCCCAGCCCCAAGATACCCACGAATTCTTTAACCCTTTGCGGTTCGATTTACTTTTCGCGCGAGATCCCTGCCCGCTCCTCGTAACCTGCTTCCTTCGACCTATCGCGAATCATTCGCGTGGAATGTATACGTGGATGGTAGGTTTCAAATTAATTTACCAGTTGTCGCTATTCACTTATACTTTGCATTTGTATTCTTAAGTTCGTTCGATTCGTAATACAGAAGACCCGTCGACGAAAATATATACACGTACTTATGTAAATACATCTATATTTACTTTACGTACGTAAATAGTGTAAATGAGAAACTACAGGTGTCACGATTAGGTCGTTTGTTTCGACAGAAGGGATTATATTTATTAAATTCCACTTTGAAAGTGACGAAACTCCTTTGATGTTACTACTGTGTTTATTTGAAAAGAAAATACTCGATCACAGTCTTTGACTCTCTTCGAATCTCTAACAAGTGTCCAATCGTTTCTCTCGTACACTATATTGTCACATGGATTAGTTCCCTTAATGTTTCTCATTCCATGCATTTGGTCACGTTCAAACAAAATTCCTCGATCCGACGCCATCTCGATTAGTCGTCTCTCGCACCTTGGTTCTGTTATTCTGTTCAAGGATTCTTATTTCACGCCTCGAAGACACTTCACTCTGTACCAAACACTCTTCACGTTTTCTCAGAACTATACGTATTTCGTTACATTCCCACATTATGGTAAATATTTTTTCTTTCGTAACTCTTAGCGATTATAGTGGAGGTTCTTTCGAATCAATAGGAAGGCAAGGTGTTCGAATAACAGAACTCTCTTCCAATATTAAATTTCATTCATTCGTATGGAAACGAAGAGAGTCTGTTTGAATATTTAACAATTGTATGTTTTCGTAGAGGTATATCGCGTATGTTAGAGTGTCTGGAATGTTAAATACTAATTTTAACGAAGCACAAATGTTCGTTGGTCCAACCTGAATTGCAAATTTTATACATTTATGAAATGCCCGAATATGAAAGATATACGCCATTCATATCCAAAATATATATGCAGTTATGCAAAATGAAATTAATTTTGTTATATTAATTGATAAAATATAAGCTGTATGCACTTTCAGGTGTTTTTCACATTAGCAAATGGTTCAATTTCTGGTTCAATTTCGTTCCTGCTACTTTTCCACTTCAAGGGAGAAACCATCGCTTACATAATATTCATTTTATTCGTGCCTGTATACATTCATATAAAATTGATCAGATACTTTCCTTTATTATATATTTAATTTAATCAAAACATAATCGGTGACTATGAATCTTTGGAAACGTACGAAATATATAGTTTGAATTTTTTCATTAATGGACAAACGTACAAAACATGTCGAAAAGAATATTTATTAAAAAAATAGTTAAAGAATAAGTGTAAAATTCAATTTGATCGTAAGTACGATTTGGTAATAGTTTGAATACTTTGTACAATATTTTGTCAGATGAGTAAAATACATAGCTTTAAGTCGAATGGGAAAAACACAGCGAAAAATTAAGCCTACACCGATTGTATCCCCATAGTCGAGATTGGTCGCGTCGTTTACAAGTCTGCATCACTGCGAAATATGCAGAAAGATTCATTTCGGATAGCATTACTTTTCTTTAGCTATTAATCGTACAAATAAATTCTGGTAAATTCCATTCAACTGTGGAATAGTATTTTTCTGAAAAACAATATTTCCAAAATGAAATACTGTGTCGAAAACTAATTAGAAACTCTCTTTCATTCTAATATCGTCTCTAAGATCAATTGTTCAGATTGTAAATGATGAAATTTTAAATCTGTTCAACTTCGAAATAATGTCTTTTTGAAAAACGATATTACTAAAATGATAAACTTAAATTACGATTAATTAGGACTAATAACGTTTCTTAGTGTTTTTTTTTTTTTCATGATGGTTCAATACTTGTAAGAGTGCAACAGTCAAATACTTGTGGTAGGATTAGATACAAGGTAAAGGTTCGACGTACAGTACGCGTCATCGTTGCGTCTCTCGTGTCTGATGTCCACTGAAGAGCTTCGCCCTCAAGAACCGCTCTCGAGAGTAAGACTCTCTAGTGGACACAGCATTGAGAGGAAGAGTTCTTTCACACAAACATGCGGCAGCCGAGTACACAGATGTCGAGGCAACTGCCACCATGAAGGCTCTGTCGCTTGCTCGTGTGAAAGAGCTCTTATACTCGATAGCGACTCTCGGAGGTAAAACTCTCAAGTGGACACCTGGCATTAGGAGATCGACCTAAGGGGCGCTCACCCCTGGCTTTGAAATTATGGGCATTAAAACTTGAGAGAGAAATAATAGATTACTATAATTTATCTCAAAGTTAGTATTGTACTCGTTATTATTCTGATAATTGAGTAAATAATTAATAGTTTTCCATGGGACTAATGGTTTTGCACGAAACCATTCCTGTCACTTATTATTTGATGCTAAGAATAAACAAGATTGATTGCTCTAATTACTGTAATACAGAAGACACAATGAACGTATCTGTTCAGTGTATCTCATGTTTAACCCTTTGCACTCCGAACGATTTTGGACGTTGGCTATCAGTTACTCAGCGCCACTTTACAGCAGAAACGAACATTTACAAACCCTCGTATTATTTACTATAATTTTGGAACTAAGTAACATATTATAATGATATTGGACTTATACGAATTGGTTGAGATCGAGGAATGTATATTTGCAAAAAAATCAATATTTTATTGTTTATAATTTTGTACAGTATGATAAATTTTGAAACACTTCCCCATATGCATTGCAGGCTGATTAGTGCATGTTTGACAATAATAATTTGTTTGACGCCTACCACCAGGTATTTTTCTGTTAGAACACACAATACAGTCTCGTTTTCTTCGTCCCAGATCTAAAATATGTAATTTGTTGTCTAATCTATTGGATGGACGCGTTCTCGATACACGAAAATCGCCCCTCAATTGGTCAATTAGTGTTTCGACAAACTTGTGGTGTGTTATTGGCGTTTCATTATTTGTTTGTTTCGAGATGCGATACATTATGTATGAATTTATCACACACATTTCCAACCCCCAAAAAAATAACTTTCTCCACCATTTCAACGATTTACGGAGGAAACAATACATCGAAGCGTATCGATTCGCACGATCCACACCACTAACATCATTTCCGGTTTATTCACTGTTACATCTCCACCGCCTAATGTTCCGTGGATAAATTGTAGTTGAGTGTTATAATAATTCGTGAGCATGGTAATAATTCTTTTATCTTTCCACGCAAGAAGCGTAGTATTATTTCTCCTGTGTGCAACTGTTTTATTTGTTGAAAATTTTGGTCTTTTTATTTGTGTCGGTAAGCCTTTTCGATTAATTTTTACAGTGCCAGTAAGATGACAATTCATCTCTCGCAATCCTTCCCCTAAAAGGATGCTGGTATAGTACCTGTCGGTGAACATGTGGTACCCTTTGGCATCAGGAACTCTGTCTAATAATTTCTTGTATAAATGTAGCGGAATCCTTGTGCTTACTGGAAGATCCGGCCGGGATATATTATCAGAAGTTATGCTGCCATAGTATGGAAGTATTGTGAATAAATATCCTGTTCTTGAGTGGCGCCGAGAAGTGCTCGGACCTTCGTGAGCACGCCTTTCAGGTTCTCGTCTAACACAAAACCCGCTGATATTTCTTGTATATATCTTAGTAATTTAACGATATTTTGATTCGATTTCTTGTGCCATTTCAAGAGAGAACTTCAGGGAAAATTTTTAAATTGTCAAATATTCAAATTTTTAAATTTTTAAATTTTCAAAATTTAATATTGCGTTGTGCCAATTTTATCTTTACAATCTTGTCGATGGACGAAATTTAAAATAAAAATTATGAAGTGTTAAAATAAACATAAATTGTTGACTGATATATTAACAGAAATGTAGAACTTGAAATGGGTAAAATAGTAATACGTGCGATATTTTTGAATAGGATTGAAGGACTATGGTTCTACGCTGAGAACAAATATGAACGTCTTTAGAAATAAAAAGTAATGACATCAAAGTAATGACAATCTGTCTTTAATTTTATCGATTCACAAGACGCTATGTAATAATTACTAAATATAATTTGAATGTTTCCGATGCCAATAAGGTACCTATGATATAATTATGAAGATGGAGTACATCTAAGTACCATTACGCGTCCATTGCATTTTCTTCATTATAGCGATTGACGTAATATTTTCTGATTAGGGCTCACAATCAGACCGAGACGTTGAAGTATCATTACATTACGTTCGTTACTGTATCTTGTCTCCTATTAGTACTAAATAATAAGTAACGCAAGACGAATTATATAAATCAAAGTAAGTTACACGAGAAAAATAAAAACACCACTGTCATTTATCTCTTCGTTGCGATCGGACTTGCGTAAAAAAGGTATCGGAAAAGTTTACATTATCCACGGTGTAAATGCAAGGAAATAACTTACTTCGATTTCAAATTCATCCATTTTATCTCTCGAATATTTGATTTCGCTTTGTCTCTGCGGAAACTATAGTATTCCAGGCTTTGAGGAAAGTTTGATTCCTAGTTGAAGTTAATTTACCAGAAAGAATACAGCTTGAATGCGGAAAATCGATAGCTTGTCGGCTATTGTTCGTGAAGAATTTAATAATTTTGTGTTTGATCGTCGTTCGTTCTGGTTATTGTTAGAGAAAAGCATTACGAGTCCAAGTAGCTTCTTGAATGAAATCGTGCTGCTCGTTGAAGGCGCATTAAAGAAGCCCACACGCTGTCCATTAAACCCGATATTATAGGATAATTGCATCCTGTGGCTACTTCATCGTAGCTACTTCATCGCGTCAGTCACGGTTGCTTCTTTCATTATGACTTCGTTTTCATTCAATTCCCATTCAGCGAGATCCAACGTGCGTTAGTACGAAACGTTATACGGCACGGTGCTGCGAATGCGTTATTAGATAATTAAGTTTGCAATTTGATATATTTTCTGATTATTCGGAACGACGCGTCGATATACATATTCATCGTATTCATGATACCAATACACGCTCGAGATTCGGTTTTTCGCACGGATATCGACAAATTTCGTTTTGCATCTCGGGGAATTGGAAAGTAATCGAAGGGAGTATTAAAAGTTGGAGTTATTAAATTAATTTCGATCGAGACTTTGAATTGGCGAGATTGAATTGACGAAGAAAAGAATTCTTCGGTAGTGTTGGTAGAATTAACGAATTAAAAGAGACAAATTTGTTTACTATTCTCTTCCGTGGGAGCAACAACGATGTTTTTATAATAAGTTGAGGGTAGAAGGTTTTAATGTTGAACTGTAAGTTGGAAATTTTGACTGTATAGATATCGAGGCAAAATTTTGCACACGTTTCGATTAGGTAAATACTGGGAGGATCTGTCGTTCGGGGCCATCAATTTCCGCAACGACCATAATCGTTCAAACGGTATAAAAGCTGTTCGATCAAGTCTTTCCTGGTCTCCCTTGTGACATCGAGAAGTAGCCAGCCGAGAAAGTACTTTTATCCGCGTGCTTCTTTGAAAATGCATCCTTCAGCGTACACATGCGTGCATATAGGGTGTTTCAACAGAAAACCGTTATACGCTAGGATATGAAATTACTCCTCGCAAGAAAAACAAAAATCTTTAAACGAAGAGCACGTAGATCACAGAACTTTTCAAAGTCTTTTAATATTCTGTTTCCAAGCTTTGGTAATTTTTCAACAAATACTTCGAGTTTGAAAAAAGAAACTGACGAGAACGATCTTCTCAAAACGATCGTACAAGGTAACACTTTTTTTCAAATACTACGAAAATGTTATTACCATGTGTTAGAAATAGTAAATAACACAATTGGTAAGTAAAAATGAGAAATGTAGAAAACAGTTTTATAGACAAAACCAATATTTAATGCTTCATTCGTTTATCGATAAAGAAACAAAGTTCGACAAATTTAACCATCGTTGAATTTCATTTATTGTTCGTAACATAAAATTTATACTCCGATTAGGCATCGGGGGAAAAGTAAGCCAAGAAATAATTGTTTCACGTTATTTTGAACGTTCCCACTTTATATCCTCGTGCTTGTTATCAGCACAATGCTTTATACATCGTAAAATTACTAAAAATGTATATTCTCTGTTTTCTCTTACTGTTGAACAATAACCAAAAAAATTATGTTCGGAGACACGTTCAAACGAACAATTGAAAAATGTACGTAGAGATCGAGGGTATTGATGGGTTTGACGCTAAGAAAAAATGAGCTCGGAACATTATAATTATCGATATAATTATAAACAATACTAGACATCTAGTATCCATTTCGCAAAGTACATTGAAACAAATTTCGAAAGTTAAACGCGAAAAAGGAAAAAAAAGAACTAAACGGTGGTCCCCTCTTCCCTCAGCATTTAATAACACATTACGGAGTACAAAGAAGACCAATGCCAAATTTTCCAAGCTATAATTCAAACGTTAGAATCAGACGGTCCACCCTATATAGTATAAATGGCAGCCATGAGCTGTCTGCTTAAGTCGATACTTTATTCATTGGCTCTTCCGCGAGGAAGACCTAGATCCTCCATTATTGGACCCCGTCTCGAAATCTCGAAGGACGTTCGAACACCTCTGAAAACTCTTTAACCTACCCGCTGCGAAAATAATCTTCGAACGGGCGTAACAGAAACGAAGATACGTATCTTTCGACCGGACGAGAACTTCTAATTACGAGTATTTGCATTTTTATTGAAAAATTCCTTTCGCGGCGGAGCGGCCGCGCGGGCTGATCAATTTAACGGGACAGGGAGAGAGGGTCACGTTTTTTAATCTTTCTAGTCCCGACGACTTCTGCGTCGTTCGCGGATTTGCATGTTTATTAAAAACGATCGACTTACTTTGATTCTGTGAATATTGAAAGCCGAGAGTCGGGGTGGAGAAGTTTTTGGCCGCGACCCTTCGGATGGATAAAGGGATTCGGAACGCCGATCGATAAATAAATTGTCGACGAGTTTGCACGCTGGAAGCTCGCGAACGCTGAATATCAACCATTGAGAAGTTGATCAAAGTTGCGGTGGTCTCATTGTTCAACCGACGATCACTTTCGCTGAGGCAAAAATGGTTTCCACCATCGCGTTCTACAGTCACCATTTGTCGCCGCGTGCCATTGTGCGGGAAATAAAGGAAAGTTTTATATTTATGTTTGGATTTCTCTACTTATATTATCACTTTCTCGGTTATCCGTTTACTGGACTCTGAAGAAATACAATGGCGACGCGTTCTCTTTGAGCCGGAAAACGGAAAACTCGTTTCACTTGAGCGAATATGAAATTTATAATTCGATACTTCTCGGAGTGCTCTTCCAAACGTAAATTCGAAGTTAGAAAATTGTATAAACGAATGGTCTAACGCTCAAATATTAAATATTATCTCCGATAGATTCTTCAAGAACGTTTTCAATGTAGAATTAAACAGGTAATTGGTTCACGCGATTACAATATATAAATTATAATATATGACTAGCAATGGGATTAGAAAGTGTTCGTTAATATTCAAACATTTATTTTTCGGACAATTATAGTTTCGATATGGGCGTGAAAAATTTTCAAATTTTTCAGAAACTGTCTTTTATCGCACGAACTTTACGCACTAGTGGATTCGTTACATTTACACATGAGAAATAAATTAAAAGTTATTTACAACTCATGAGAAATAAACGGAGCGATGGAAACACTTGGGAATCGGTGTGAACATCGAATATAATCACTAGCCATGTAAACTTGGAATTTGTTAGCATCAGAAAACATACTAAAAACTCTACTTTTAATTTTCCATAGTATATACTTTCTTAAATTACATAAATACTCTTAATTTTGACATCGGTGACAATTTATTTCGCTACATGTTAAATTTGGCAACACAGTGCTTAACAGTTAATAATTATCGGTATCATATAGTTACTAGCCACGTAAGCTTGGAATTTGTTAGCATCGGAAAATATACTAAAACTCTTTTGGCGGCGCTAAATTAAAGTATGTTAGAAAGGAGTGAACGGAAATATAAGGAAGTGGGGATAAGCGTTTCATCCCGGGCCTGCTAGTGGACTCGTCAGTAAGGCATCCTAGCAGGCCCTGCCTTATACGCCGGGACATTGGAAGATCGGTAAGAGGTCGTATATATAGCGATCGGAGCAGGTACGGGAACTTGCGGGAAACGGTTGGTGGTGAGTTTCCCTCTGGTGGCAAGCGTGGGTAGTGCCGCCACATAACCCCCTTGCCAGTGGTAAACGATACTTTGAAGTTCCGTCCTGATGTCCCAGTGGCGTAGGTATTTGTTCCGTAGTTCGGTTTGGCACAACAGGCACAGGAGGAGGTTGTCCAGAGCGGTGGAAGAGAAGAATGCTTCTTTTTCGTAGTAAGGCCCAGCTGCTGTCGATTGCGGAATACGCGTGGCGAGCATCGTTTGCTCAAGCCGCGTTTTCGCTTGTTGTCCGACGTTGATGCGTGCGCGTACCAGTATTTATGAAACGCATCGGTGTGGTCGGTGAATAATGTCGACAAGCTGCCTGCTGTCCTCCTGGGGTTGATCCTGATGGTTAGCCGGGAGTATAGCGTTCGTGTCGTCGCTGGCAGGTCGAGGAGTCAACCCTCGGAGAGGGGGATTTACGAAAAATCGGCCTTTACGTTGCGTTCCTTCCATCGTCTTGTGCTGCACCTGTACTGCTGCTGTGCTGTTGTCCAGAAGGTTGCGTGTTGCTAGACGGGGTCACCACTTTGGCGGCGCTAAATTAAGTATGTGAGGAAGGAAAGAACGGAAATATAAGGAAGTGGGGATAAGCGTTTCATCCCGGGCCTGCTAGTGGACTCGTCAGTAAGGCATCCTAGCAGGCCCTGCCTTATACGCCGGGACATTGGAAGATCGGTAAGAGGTCGTATATATAGCGATCGGAGCAGGTACGGGAACTTGCGGGAAACGGTTGGTGGTGAGTTTCCCTCTGGTGGCAAGCGTGGGTAGTGCCGCCACACTCTAGTTTTAATTCTCCATAGTATTAATTTAATTCTCCACTTTCTTAAATTACATCAATAGTCTCAATTTTGACATCAGTGACAATTTATTTCGCTACGCGTTAAGTTCTACAACACAGTGCTCAACAGTTAATAATTATCGGTACTAATAAGTATATTATTGAACCGATATCATTCCAAGCCTAAACGTTACACCCAAAGAAAGAACTCTTTTCTTTCAGGGACTCTCGTCAAACACCAACAGACCAGAAACCTCATTGGTTGTCCATTTTCGTTTCAGGTTTCACAATGGACCAGTGTCTTTGAGCGCGGCATTGCGAAAAAGCATGGCGAAGGATCCCGTGGCGCCAGTTTTATGGGAACCCCACTTTGCAGCCCTCGACAGAAGGGTGCGCGTGATACTTCAAGCGATTAGGGACTGTATAAATCGCGAGGACTCGAGCCAAGTCATCCACGAGAGGACCGAGGACGTTGCATCCTAACCCTTTCGCGTATTCACAGTGAAACAGACGTTGAAATTGTCGATAAAAACAATTCGGGGAACTTGGAATTCATCGCGAGGGTGTACCATGTGCAACGTTGTAAAAAGTATGTGTAAAAAGTCGTGTAAAAAGGCTATATATGGTGAACGTTTGAACGATATCGGGCGAGCGTGTATGAATTTCTCGTATCTCGTGGTTCCAGAGGAATATTTCATTGTTGATCGAACTTGGATCGGTTACCGGTTAATTATTTTATCCGCTGCGAGTCGCGGGACGAAACTGTTTCCCGTTGTATCGTTTGTCGTCGATAATAATCGTGTTCCAATGTTCTTTTTCCTTTTGTCCGTTTCAACGAAACTTGTACAAAGACGCTGTACATAGTGTATGTATCGTAAGGCAGGAGAAATTTTCGAATCAAAAACACTCGCCACGCTCCGTTTTCTGTGTATATAACGAAGACTTAACGACGAAGTATGCGTGTAAAACGAAACATCGATGATCCCTGCCCGGAATATTTTCGAATTCGATCGATTCGGGGGAAGCGTCTCGTCGCAGGCGGTTTCATTGTTCGATACGGTCCAAGCGGTTTCCATCGAAGTGTCTTATTTTTGACATCGATCGTTCGAACGAAATCGGTAGATCGTTCTTCGACGATGACAAATTTATCGTTAATCGGTTTTCTCGGTAAGATGAGAGATTTTCTGAGCCACAGTTCCTCGCGTTGACACGATGCGCTCTTGCTCGAGGATCTAGCGTCCGAATTCTTCTTTTTTTTTTTTTTTTTACGAGAATTACACTTTACATCGGGAAAAAGACGGTTCTTTCGCCCTACGTGTAATCGAACGTGTGTCCTGTCCAAGTGGAATATACGATGTGCGTGCGAGGTGTCTTTTGTAAAATGTGCTTTTCATACGCATGTACTTCCGTTGACCGTTTCCAAAGTGCAACTGTACTCGTAAGTGTTTTTTTCTTTCTTTTTTTTTTTTTTTTTTTTTTTTGGAGGGGCAATGGAGAAAAGAAAAAAACTCTGCTGGAGAAACCTTCGTGTACTTTCATCGCAACTCTCGATCTCACCGAATACATTGAAGTTCCTTCGTTCCTTCTTACTTGTGCCTTCCTAGTCTTCCAAACCGATAAAATCGTGATAAGTTACAGTTAATGCTTGCGTTATTGGAACGATTTCGTATATTATTAAACGAACGAACGATGTATTACGAAAGCTTCTTGATCGCATTGCTCTGGTCATTTTAAGTGAAGAAAATAATATATTTGTAACATTTGTTCGGAAAGAGGAAACGCTAGTGAAATTCTGCGAAATAATTTTGTAAGTTAATTTCTTTTATCAAATATTTAACTAGTATGTACTTACCTCTTATGAAATAAATTTTGTTCGAATATTGTTTCAGGTTCTTAAAAACAAATATATTGTCAACTGAAAATGATCGAAACGACGAGGTCGAATACATTTCATAATAAATTACTCGATTCGGTTAATAATGTTTCAAATCGTGGAAAAGGAAAACATATTTTTAAATAATATTTAAAAAGAGACGAAATACGTTTTCTATTCTTCTTTTAGATTGTGTAAAGTGTTCAGAAAATGTTCAATTTCGCGCGATAGAAATCACATTGTTAATCAAGTATCTCATTGAACCAAAGTAGCCTGTAAAAGTATTTCGTACGATATTGGAAATCTTAATTAATTTTGAAAGTTTATTAGTGGAGATCGTTTTAATTTTAAGTTGATTATCGGTACATCGATTTAATTCTACGTATTACGATCTACGTAATACTTGGTTTAATTACGTAGGGTGAACCAAACGAGGGGTATGTAAAGAGTTGTTCTAATAGAATCAACTTTCAAACTTTACCTCATTCTGGCCACTTTGTTAAAGTAAGTACAAGAAGAAATTTTCATTTCCTAATGCATTATTCTTATTCCCATTCAATAAAACGACATGCTGATCATTTTTAAATAATACAATCACCGGTGAAAACCTGTATCGATATACCACAAGTGAAAAATATTTCCACAACTTTGTTCAATCCTATCTAAAAAAATTCAAAACAAAACAACGATCGAAATCTATACGCGACACGTTACGAACAAGCAATATTATCGCTGTTTTGGTCGCTCTTTCGCGTTCCAATTAACAGTCTTTAAATCATTTAAATCGGGAATAAAGTACGTCACGGTTCGTGGAAAGAAAACAAGGAACGAAAGAGGAAGCAAAACGAGTCGGAGGAAAAATCAATTTTTCCGTAGATTCGTTAAATGAGTCTGAAAGGTCTTTTAATTACGTCGCGTGCCAAGATTTAAGAGTCTTCGCGACCGGTTCGTTATTAAACACTTTCATTTTATTTCCTGTATCGCGATTCGATTTTTCCCACGTTGAATTTTACTGCTCTCAGAGAGAACACTCCGACCATCGACGATCCTATCTTCTCTTCGAGGAGCAACAAAATATTTGCTACTTCTCGAAACCAATAATTCTTTCCGACCTCTGAAAGATCACGATGCAGGGAACAATGACTACATCGAAAGAAAGAGATCGAAAGAGTTTCGAACGAAAAGCGTTATCTCTCCGTAATGAAGTTCCCTTTCGTTCCTAGATTCTGGTCGTCGACACGATCTCAGTATTTCCAAAGAAACAGACGCTTTTAAAGCTACGACAAAATTCATTTCCACGTTTCTACGAACCCAACAATTTTTTAAACAGTGTCAGCCTTTTCGAACAATATTCCACGAATTTAGAATATAGAAGTGTCCATTAAAATTATACGAACCTTTGATCGAACTTACACGCAGTAAATAGCCAAGAATAATTAAACGAATGTTAAATATTTACAAGACGGAAGTGTATCGAAAACGTACTTTCAAGAAAATAATACCAAACTTTGAAATACTCGGATATAAAATACCCAACAATACAATACAATGACTCAAACTGCAAATCCACACTATACCTTTCCGTTTGTTCGTATTGTATTTTTGTTTATTCTGATCGTAATATTTCTTCGCATATTTTATACGTTTTTAGAAGATAAAAAGAACGTAAAAAAGTGAGAAGGATATATCCTTCTCTAGTTACTTTAATCCAGTGTGAAAATTTTTACTCGAAAGCGGGAATTACTATATATTTGTTCGCGGTGGAGAATGAGTTCGTTGAATTTTTCGATTTTCGTTGACGGAAAAGTTGCTTATTTACGGCGTTGTTTTCGATGGAAGTTCTGTGTCCGTGGTGACTCTAGGGTACAAGATCCCGAATATTTTTCGCAACATTGTTCCAACAATGATGATTCTACGTAGATACACCCACCGCTACTTGCGCAAGTTGTTCGAGACTGGCAGTGTATCCGCGATACTAGTACCCTTATTCGAGGCGAAAGTTTCGTTCCGTGAAACTTTTCGCCTTCATGTGCAAAGGTAAACGCTGAATTTTAGCGAAAGATCAATAGAAGTGCACGGATGAGGTGGCGCTCGTTCGAAACTTTCCATTTCTTGCGCGAGCTGTGCATTTAATCACGATGTATTTACGAAACGGAATTATTAAATGATCGTGTTAGGAATTTTACAGTTAATCCCCGCTGTTAATATTAGGTACTCCCGGGAAATATTGCAAGCTTTTGTACACTTTGCTTCCTTTCGTTTCTAAACCGTACCTCGAAATAAATTACGCGTATCAACGTATTATTAAAAAGCTCATTCTGTACCGATTGCGAAGCATACTTTCGTTCGTTGACGTGATATTGCGCCAGCGCAATATTTGATCGTCGTTAAATAATCGTGTACTCGAAACAATATATGATAATAGATGCTTTGCATTTGTTATCATTGTTAGTTTCGTCTATTTTTAGAACGAGCTGCGGAAGAATTATAATTCTACGAATAATATCTGGTAAATAGTTTAAACCTTGTTCGGTCTGGCTATCGCCTATTGTGCACACTTTATGATAGGGAAGTGATTCAACAATGATAACGACATTCGAAGAACAAGCACGATAGAGAAGTACAATTATTTTCGGAATGATAACAGAAAAGTAGAAAGAATAGGTAATTCCTTTTTTAAAAGTACGACTCGATAAATTCAAATTATGTTTGTCTGGGGGAAATAACTCTTCCTCGTTAGTCGGTACAAGAGAGCAAAAATTCATAATTGATCTATACAATTGACAAATTAGTATTTTCAAACGAGCAATGTATTTTCTGGGACACGCTAATATTTTCAAGTTTAATATTTACCTTACGAAACCGCGGAAGAAATCCAAACTTCGTGGATTCATAGAAATCGCGAGAGGCAGAATAATTACGGTATGTTTAATAATACCAGTGAAAAGTATTATTTAAGTATTTAAAAAGCATTTTGATATTACATTGAACGTGAAATCTTCAAATGTTGGTCTGTAACGTGGATTGATACATTCGTCGATATCACGATATCGGTACTCGAATCGATACAATAGACAATTACAATTCATTAGAACGATCTCTCCGTAATCCCCGGTGATTGGTGATAAATTGTAATTATTATTACTCCAATTAATTTGCGGATATGATGATATTCCGCGGGAACGTACATTATCAGGGCATTGTTAGATGTGACAGTTCTGAATTGAAGCCAACCGAATGAAAGAACTCGCGTTACATCGAACAAGGAACGTAATCGGATTTCAAAATGGATGAAATTCAAGCACAGCTTGAACGTAACTATAATCATTTTACTTAACTAGCTATAGATAAAATCTTTAAATATCGACACTTCGCTTTCTGCGTATCTTTCCCTGTACTCGTTTCCCTTCCATTCGCAAGTGTGTAATTAACAAATAAACAATTAATGTATATCGTACGAACACACATACACGCAATGCTAAACTATTGAAAATAAGCTACACGAACACCTGTACAGTTTTTTACTTTCGAAAACACTTTGAATAATATTTCGCAGATATTACACTATCGCTTCGATAAATGATACGAAAATACAATCACCGATTAATTAAACACAGTTATCGTTGTTCTGTTGAAACGACGTTCGATTCTTCCACGAAGTGCTAAATCTTTCGAGTAACATCGATCGAAGCATCGTTGAATCTCCTTTCCAAATCCAGTACGCGGAATCGTGTCCAGCGATTTTACTTTCGAAAACACTTCGAATAATATTTCGCAAATATTATAATATCGCTTCGAAAAATGATACGAAAATACAATCACCGATTAATTAAACACAGTTATCGTTGTTCCGTTAAAACGACGTTCGATTCTTCCACGAAGCGCTAAATCCTTGGAGTAACATCGATCGAAACATCGTTGAATCTCCTTTCCAAATCCAGTACGCGGAATCGTGTCCAGCGTATCAAAGGGATTACAGTTCAAAAACAATCCTCTCAGTGGCTCAGGAGACGTATGCAAGTCGAGATCCCCAATCAGTCTTAGTAGTCGTCTTAGTTGGGTTTAGCGAGCAGTTCCTGTAACCGACAGTACCGTAACACGATCTCAATCCCCCTTTGCTTGACAGAGGGGCGGGAGGGAACCCGTTGGCACCGACACAGGGGAGGATTGGGAAGGATATATCCTGTTAATTACGCGATCTCGGGTTTGCCTATGACGTTAGACGTCCCGGCCAGCACGTCTGTTTCCTGACAGCTCGAATTTCCTCTGTAAACGAATGTGTAATCTCGAGAAACGAAGGGATTGTTTGATTTGGCACGTTGCTCACTTGAATTAAAAACAGACGAACTGTTGCACACGGTGATCGACCCGTTTCTATTATTTGGAAAAAAAGAACGATCGAAGGAATTACGAGTCGAAGCGAATCACTTTACTTGGTTTTTGCATGGCCTGCGATTAACAGTAAGTAATCGACATTGTTCGTGTTAGTATCAATTACTTAATGAGAGGAAATATCAATTCTGAAAAGAGTTAAGAATCATATCGAGTTGGAAGTTTTAGTCAATTTTCGTTAGATCTTCGACCGAGCAAGAATTAGTTCGAGTAACTCTGTTATTTTATTAAGATATTGGAATTTGTTAGTCCACCGGAATAATCGAATTGTGAAAATGAGTATTACGTTCGTCTCTGTTTCTGTCACAATTTTTGCAACCATTGGGTGAATTTTCTAACGGTTAAATATTGCTTCAATTATTATTAATTGTGTTTGACGTTTCGTCGTGGAATTGTTCTCTTTTTATTGTATTCTCGGCAAGGAGAACGAACAAAAGGCGAGACCGAGATAGCCTCTAATAATTTATAGTAGTTCGATGAAAGTTCGGAACAACCCGCGGTAGTTTGACAATGCGCGCTGTTATAGAAGGTGAACGGAACTTTTGGACAATCTTGTTCAAATTTAAATACACAATAGTATTTTTTTTTATCAACGTTACCATCGTAATTGAGATTTCTCGAAGATATCGTATTGCACGTAAATATAATCGTTTCTCTGATAGAAGCGAGACAATTTATGAAATTACAATTTACCCTAGAACATGACACTGAGGTCTAGTGGATTATTTTCTCGAGTGTATATCATTTGTAAAGAAAGACGCTCAAACCAGTCAAAAAAAATATTTCCAAGTAACTATTTAAAATTTATCGAAAAAAAATACCAAAAGCGAAGTTACGAAAAGTATTGTATAAATTATTAAAGAAAAAAGAGAGGATCCTTTCACATTTTGTGTCTTTTATTTTGGTTTCCTTTAAAATTCGAAAATTTTTATACAGCAGAGAATTTTCTTTTTTTAAAGGAATCGAGATTTTACAATTAAAACTTTTACTTTGAATTCGTATTTCTGTCCACGTGTATTACAGCCCACCATTTCGATTTCGTTATTTTAAAACAAAAAGTAACGATTGACAATATCTGGGTACAAGTAACGATGGGGTCCAGTGTACACGAGGATGATGTTAATGTACCTAAAAATGAAGTGTCGTGTTTTACGGTTATACTCCACTTTCGCAAAGTAAAAGCAGTTTTCTGTTTGAATTGTTCAAGCATTAAAATCACGCAGAAGTTACATTTGGGTTGCATTTACTTTTAATTGACTCTATCATAAGTCCGGTCACGTTTTGTCTATTAGTAATGCAAAAACAAAATGCGAAAACATTGTGTGTTCGAGAGCTCACTGGAATTACCTATTTGTTTTCGTCGAACCTGAACACATTTGAAATAACATATTGTTTTATTTCACGGTTATTTCATTTGTCAAATACATTTACGTAATATAAAAATATATTATACAAGAAACCCTCTTGGAAATAATCACCTTGTTCTAAAAACGTATCGTTTCAAAATCTTTCGATAGATGATAATACAAGTCTGTTTGCTTAATGAAAATCATGAAATGACGACGATTAAAAGAAAAACAAATTACTATACCAAATATACTTCATTAATATTTTGCATATTTATCCTCCATCGTACGTCTTTGTAACTTCACGTACACAATATAGTAATGATTTATATGAATCACAATTATACAGTGTGTCCAACAGGTTTCCAAACACACTTTTCTAGCATAATCCGTGACTAAAGACGAAAAATACTTTGTCAAACAAATTGTTAACTTTCTATTCGCAAATGACAAATCTATTTTCAGACAAGGCGATAAAATATCTATTTATCACGTAAACGATGATACAATCTCAAGTACCTAGACTGTTGGAGTTCATTTGAAATATTCATTATTTCAAATTTTATTTAATATACCTGTCATTTCGATGCCTTCTTCGAACAATAAAGCTACCGAGGGTAATTCGAATAATTCGGTGAAAATTAGAAAACTGTGATATTATTTCTTGCTCTCGTTGTAAATTAAATTAGCCCGAGTTTGGTCCTCACGATGTAACGCGTATCGGTAACGAAACTTTGAACGAACTAAACCGAGTAATTAATGGCGAGCCCTTGTTCCGTCGGAAGTTATTATTTGCACGTGTCCATGCGCGTCGTCGCGCGTGAAATTATAGCGAAATCGCTGGAGATCAAAGTTTCCGTGATTTTCGAAGGACTAACGAGTACGAGGGGTGGGGTTCCTCTCTCGAGTCTTCCTCAATTTTCGAAAAGTATTCGGCCCAGCACCGCGCGGAAACTCGCGGAACTTTCAACCGGGGTGAAGTTACCTAGATCGGAAGTGCTCTTCGAAATTGTCGCTAAAATTCTTCGAACGTGGCGACTGGTGCAAAATAAGTACCTCCCGTTTATGTTGCGAACGCGAAATCGTACGACCTTGTGTTCTCTTTCGCGTCTGATCATAGCGCGACCTAATCTACTTAACTTTCCCGCTCGCTGTCTGAACACGTTCGTCCCATTTCACTCGCGATTTTCTACGCGTTCTCGGTTTTTCTAATAATTTCACAATTTCCACAACGACGAAACAGAGGATACATTTACGAATTATTTAGAACAATACTAGAAACTCGTTGGAAATTAATTTATCGCTGTGGATAAAACGCATGATAAACTTCAAAATTTAATGTATCGCGTGTGCATTAGATGCGAGCAAACAAAATAGTGTTGGTACTTATAAATGGGGTAAATATTCTGAAAATTTGAACAGTATTGTTATTTTTGAATATATTCTTTATTGTTCAGGCAGGGAATATTTTAAATTTTAACAATTGTAGAAATTATGGTATTTGAGAAAAACAGACACATTTTACCAAACATGTTTTGTTACATTTAAGGAAATAATTAAGGGAAGTTGTCCTGTAATAAGCAATGTGATTGAGAATATTAGTGTCAAATATTTTCAAATACGATTTAACAATATTCGAGGTGTCGGTAATATAAATAGATTTGTCGGTGGATAACATTTTTATTTAAGGCGGGACTCCCATTAGGAAGGTTAGAAGCATCGATTTTTATCCCTTTTTATTGAATTTTCTGAAAGTATGTTGTGTAAATTTTATAGCGATATATGAAAAATTACCGAAGCTACGATATTTTGAAGGGAGAGACGCGTGGGCGGAAAGGCAGATATAAATTCGTGCTCTTAAAACTTCAAATACATTTTTCTCAAAATTATGGTTCTGGATACTGTCGGCACGATATCTCGAGAATTACTGAACCGATCGATTTGAAATTTCACGTGCATCTAAAGTAGATGTTACCGCTCCTACGAGACTTATATCGGTGTCTTTGAATCTTCTATTTATTAATTCTTTCACGGTGAAAAAAGTTGGGACAGTAGTGAAATATTAAATTATAAATCTGTAAATTATATTTTTTATTTTTTATTCCATTAGCTACGCTAACCACACTCGTATACTTCAATTTGTTCGTTTCATCTGTTTCTGAAACGTTTAAAGTATTTATTGCAACCAGTGACTGATATAGACTTATCGAGTCCTAAATCAAATTATTTTCAGAGACCCTCTCTTCTTTTAAATATCAATAAGTATGTTCACAATAGTCGATATTTGTACTCTTTGAAATTTTCAGTTTTTAAAATCACCCTTAAAAATATAACTGTGCAGCATACATTTGATAATTAATCTCGGTGGTTTTAGTGAATTATATTAAACCGGATATTAATGAAAAGCAATATTAATTTTGCGTCGTCTCTACAAACACATTTAGTTCTCGAATTCCACGTTTCAATATTGCAATTAATTGAGAGTTTGTTACATTTCGACATAAAATTAGGAAATATTATTTGTACAGTGAAATGTCTCGTATTGAAATACACAGGAATGAAATAAAACATAACGAGAAAGCAGTTACAACAGAAATGAAACCGAAGTAATAAATAATTGGAAGCGAATCTTGTAATTGTAACAAAACAGGACAATTTTAACGATTAAATTCTTAATCGAATTTTTGTGTTCGTTGTGTTTCTAAAGGTCGTGTTCAGAAACAAAGCGATCTAAATATAAACCATTCTCGTAAAAAACATAAATCAAAATACAAATTCTTAATTTCAAGGAAAAAGACAATGATTCCTACAATAAATAAACGATGAAATATTTTCAAAATACTACTGAAATTATAAGTAAAGAATGCGAGTTATCAGATTTAAAATACGAGTATAACAGAAAAGTTTGTTCATAATATTGCAGTCGAACGAAGATTTACGAATAGTGTACAAAATAGAATATATCTATAATTGTAATTATCGGTACTAAGTTTACATTAAATTATCGCCTTTTGACTGTATCCCAGTTACAGAATAAGAAATACTCGTGGATGAAACGAACGAAGTAACTGATGAAATTTAATGGGACAAGTTACTGTACATTTCAACGATAATATTTTTCTTAAAAGTTAGTTCCACAAAACTTTCGGAATGAAATAATTACGTGTGACGTATTTTGCAGATCTCAGAGAAATCTGAACGTCAACAGGATTTGTTTACCAGTGGAAACTCCAAGAACAGTTCCCGCAGTTTTGGGAAAACTTTCCGGTCTGGCGACATTTTTTTCATTCGACGCTAGCACACCACTGTATAAAATCCTTTTTCAATAAAAGCTAGACGGTAATTTGAAGTATTAAGCCGATAAGAAACGAACTGACAAATGGACCGGTCCATCGATCCCCCGAAATTTAAATTCGGGACCAAGTTGTCTCGAGTTACCGACACAGAAATTTTCAAAGAGCGATCCTGAGGGGACAAAGAACTCTCCGTCATTGGATATTTTTTAGGCACACTGAGTTCATTTTCTATTCAACCTCAAATTTCGATGGTAATCTGTCCTTCGAATCGTTTATTATTACATTAATATTACTTTATTTGCAAGTTAGTGAGTCCTTTTAAGTTCAATTATTTGCTCTCGAAATTATTTCATTCAGAGTTATCCAGGCTTAAATAAATCGAGTAGAATTCTTATTACTTTAAGGAAAACATAAATATACTTTCATTACTATTTTTTCTTACTATTAAAAATTATTACTACGATCTAACAATCGTTCCATTAATAATTTCGATAAAACCGACGAATATGTGAAGCAGTTAAAAATATTTGATACTAATTTTCCTTCATCGTTCAAGTTATCATTTTCAAAGAGTGAAAACATCGTTCGGAAGTTGGACGTTAAAAATCATATTCGATTCCATAACTCCGAATAACTCTGAAAAGAGTACACTTTTGAAAAATTCATTTCTACGAGTAAATTGAACGTTTTGTCTGAAGTTAATGGTTGCATTCTCGGAAAGAGAGGAAATCGTGAACGTTCGTTGCAAAGAGTACATAAAACACCTGTCCCTTGTAAACGGTGGTACGATTCGTCGAGGAGTAAATCGTTTCGAGAAATAATTTCATCCAAAATGTCGGTGAAAATAATGGTTCGCGGCAAATCGATTTACGATAGAAATCTCGTTTCTCCGCCACCCACGGAGGGCCTTCGGCATTGTTGACTGCAGCAGTCGAAACGAATTGTTGTTAGTTTTACGAGGGCAAGTTTTCTTCCCGTGTCTAAGCAGAAATTTCTATCTCCGTCGACCGCGGTGCGAAGCGAGACACCGCGATTCGACGAAAGGAGAGGGAAGCTGAAAGTTTTCTCGTCCTGTCTCGTACGGCGTGAAGAAAGTCGAGAACGTCGTCGAAGATCACAAAGGGGTGCGCGTTAAGGGTTGATTTATAGTCAGACGCGAAGAACCCGGGGACCGATGCGCCGAGATAAATATTATCCACGCTCTCCTATTCGTTCCCTTTCATCCCGAAGTTTCCTGTATCTCCTGGCTGGCGATTCAATTTTTGACACGTTCGCTATAGTTCGCTCGAAAGACGTTTGCCTCGTGTCGATGAATCTACCGCGAAACTGACAAATCCTCGAACCATCCACGCATGGAACAATTCCAAATGTTCTTCATTCGTTGATGATTCTTTAATTCGATCTCTAGAAAGAACAGAGGAAACACATTTTCGATGGAAAGAGAAACATTTTTCTTTCGACGAAACTGCATTCAAATTGGTAAATCGAAAGGTTGTATAAATATTTCCAATCGATCGCACTGTCAACGCGAGACCTAAACACGTAGCAATGTAATCAGACAGTAGACTCTTCGGCTCGAGTCACCACGAGTGTGCGAGTTTTATACGTTTTTTTAACAATTTACCTACTTTTACACGAATGAAAATTTCTTAACCGAAGTTTCCAGGTCTGTAATTCGGTATACACACTTTTAAGTAATAAATAAACATTTGACAACAATTGCGTACACGGCTTCAATGGAAATTTTGAGATATCACCCTACCTAACACTCCCGAATGTTCGTTGCTCGTAATTCGAAGCATAGCGTTTATTTACGCGCGGATTAAATGTTTCCTTTTATTTGTCCAGTTCCGTTTTTAGATCCAGACGAATCAAAAGGAAATTTAAAATTACTATAAACGATAACCTATTACCTACTCTCGTGATTCTCCATTACCCGATGTCAGCAAAATTAATTAACCCGTATGGGATATTATAATAAACGTATGCTTTCGTGCAGCGATCCATATTCCGTTTTAATACACTACCTAATTCAATTACTCGACATCGAATGTTACATATATCGTCTCCAAATTTAGTATCGAATTTCTTAGTCGATTTAACATTTCTCAAAATTACACGAAAGCGTATAATCGGCGTGTCCCGTATAATATTATATCTAAAATTGGAGAATCGAACAATTTTAAACGATGTATTTAGTATTTCACGTTATACAATTTCGTATTAATAAATCAATTCGCCGAGCGATACGAATTTTAATAAATATTCGAAATACGTTCGCGGATATTGATTGTTCGTTATATGTTAATTAGAAACGCATAAATATTGCCAAATTGTCGAGTACGTATACTAATCTACTTTAAAAGCACCGATCTTTCTTTGTTATTATTAAACATATACGTTAAACGAACATTTTTACCAGGTAAACGTATTCAGAGTGTTTTTTTCGAAACCAGTTCGAAATTTTCTTTACAATTTCTTTACAATCGCACCTGAAACAATTGAAGATACAAATATGCTTCCAAGATCCTTTTACGGGCTATGGTTTGCACATCTTTTCAAACGTTACATTCTAAATCTGTGAATTGAACCAATTGGTAATATTTTTATTCAATAGATTCTTTTATTTCTTCTTTCAAAGCTTGTATAGCTCGTTAAAGGACGAGTGGGACTGCGCGTGCGCAAATCGTCGGGTGGGATCGACACAGAGTCCCTTCCCCCTCCATTTTCCATTCTGTGCCATAGGCGCTGGTAAGTACCACTTTTGCGTTTACAGTATTGTCTCGTTGTATGTTCGCCACTCGGGACCCTTGGCAGCCTTACAGCGTGTACAGTGCGCGCGATTCGGTTGCCTTTGTATTTTACCGACAGTGACAGCTGGCACGCGAAGAAAAGGATAACGAAAGTAAAAGCGAATAAAAAATAACAAACGACAGTCGTAAAAAAAGAATAGCGTGTAACAAAGAGCGAGAACAAACGAGAAAGAAAAACGAACAAATCCGAGAGAAAATGAAAGCGAGTGAGATGCAAGAAAACGAATTTAAGCATTTATAAAAAATTGAATAATCAACGTATCGAACAAATCGTAAGCTACATAGTGTAGAACACTATGCAGAATATTTCTATTGAATTTGATCTAAGTCGGATGTGTAGTTCCGGAGATTTCGTGTCGGCCAAGTTGAAAAACATCATTTTGAAGAAACAACGTGAAACAAGTTTATTTGTCGCTACAACGACGCTAAATGTTTGAATTTCGAAATATCCTTTCGACATAATATTCTACACACTTTAAACTTTAAGAAAATACGAAAAAAAAGATTCGATTTTTTTGATTCGTCAGGGTGGTGTGCCCCCTTAAACGGGGGTATTGCATTTGAGTCTGTTGGTAAGAGAATCACCCTATACAACGAGACATTACTCTACTCCCCAGCCATCGCGTTTCACCGTGACGTCAATTGGCCCGTAACTTTGTCCCACCGATTGGCCGTGAGCCGAAACGAGAGTTCTGGCTCAATCGAGGCATCAATCGTTCGTCCCTGGGTCTAGCGAAAGTTTCTGTCCCCACCTGCCCCAACGAGTACATTCTTCTTCAAACCTCGCTCTCGCATGGTCGATCTACACAGTACTCGGCTACAGCGCGGTTCAAAAATATACCAACCCTCCAATATCTGTATACACATCCAACACCGAGAAAAAAAGGTAAAGAATAAACGAGTCTACATAACGCAATGTCTACTGTAAAATATTGATTTTCAATGAAAAATGTAAGAAAGAAGAAAGTGCACTCAATTCTTACGTAAAACAGTAAAATATCGATTTTTCGTTGAAAGGTCAGAACGATCAAATATTAGTATGTTGGTATATTTTTAAACCGTTCTTGTACGCAAAAAATCGAGACTAGGTATATAGTCGGGGTTGGTCGCGAATTCGTTCCAGGAATCGACTCTTTTTTTTTTATCTCGAGTCGAGAGTTAGTCTCGGTTAGAAAGGTTAGAAACGCACCAAGAGTGAGTGCAACAACTCTAGGAGTCTCGTATTACAGACACTCGGTCACCGAACTTCAAAGCGATACCATTCGGCTGTCGATGTAACAACCGCAAGTGCAAACTATAATTTTCATATTTGACGAGTTTCTCCCGATAGAAATGAGTCCAAACACAACCGTATTCGAATTATTTTTGTCTCCACGTTGCACGAATTATTTTTAAAAAATGTTCAATCGCGTACGATTAAAGATAGCCCGAACAAGATCGTGTTTAGACTTGTTCTTGACGGGAGAATTTGAGTGATCCATTGATAATAGTCTCACAAAGACGCATAGTCGAGTAAAAAAAATTCCAAGTTTCTTTAGCGAATGAAATTCCCATAAACATGGCGGAGATGTATCTTTCGCATAGATTCGGAGCGAAATCATCGCGTACAATCGTGTACTATTGTATAACGGAAAAATACAGCTGGTTATGGTAATCACGGATTCTTTCCTATCAGAGACGATGTTACAGCTATCGTTGCAACGACACTGGCAAGCGACGGAAAATACCAGCGACTTAAATGGCACGGAAAAAGAATCCGACAAGAACGTGGATAAACACGGCGTGGTGTGTGCGCGCCTTTTATCCCCAACGAGGGACGCTAAGGCATTCTCAATGGAGTGCAGAAACGCTCTTCAGGCACTCTTACGTGTATATTTGTGTTCGACGCTACGTGACCGCGTGTCTCCGTCGACCGAGCCACTCGCGACACTTTGCTTTTCTATCTTCTTTCTGATCTTCGTTCCACTGTTTCTTTTTTAAGAACAGCTTTCTTCGATTTGCCTTTAAATGCGACCGTGAACGTACACTCTTAATTGTAGAAATTTGATGGCACACGGGTCTAGGTAAAAATTTTATTAATTCCTTAAGAAGATGTTAAATTTTTGATAAATATTTGCTACTTGAAGCAGTTTAACAAAACATTAACAATTTTTGATAAATTTTAATTTTGGTAAAATTAAAATACCTCTTTTCCATTTCGTTACTCTCATTGTATCTGCTGGTAAAATTCTACAGAAAACAATTTCTCGGAGAAATCTTTTATTTTTGTATTTACAATAGTATATTAAACATATAGGTTCGAACTACGTAATATTACATTTTCGCAAAGTTTATACGACTAACGCAACGTTACGTTACGGAGGTGGATCCCAAGAGATTGAAGAAGTTTGTAACCGAATGGTAAAAAGGATTATTCTACGATGGAGTGACGGAAAATGTGGAAATTCAGAACGTGTATGCCCAATGGAAGACTTATCTTCTTATCCTACGATCTTAATTAATCTCGTTTTAATTAAACGGTTTAATTTACGGGTTCTTTATCAATTTTGAACGTAAGCTGACTTGCCTTTTGTTGTGTCCCAGTTATCGAAGAATGAAATTTTAGTAGACGGATGAAATTTTATCGCTGTTATCTCTCTAGTTTACTCGTGTTCATATGTATCAAACTCGAGGGTAGGTAACAATGGGAATAAATGAAGTATTTACAAATAACACCGTACGAGCAATTCCAAAAAGTAATGAAGATAACTATGTAATAAGTTCTCAAGCATTACACGTGGAGTTCCTATTTATATTAACAAACATCTTAGAAAGAGTTGTCAATATTTACGAAATTAAATAAGTGTTCTATTCTATATTTTTAGAATTAAATAAGTTCTATTCTATATTTTTTATTTATTTTTGAACGAAGAATCACCGCTTTCTCGAATGCAGTACTATTACCGCAATTTGTACATCTTGTATGAAACTATTATTTAATCGTTATGCTTGCACAAATTAATTTTACAATTATTTTGTCATTTTATAATGTAAACTTCTCTTTTTACTATATGTAGAAAATCCGAACATTTGACAGATGGTATTCAATCTCTCTAAAAAATTATGAACTCGATGATTTATCGAATACGTGCCACTGCATTTTTATACAGTTGTGCAAATATGCAAAGCATTGTTAAATGTATCAGAATTCATTCTGAAAATATGACAAATATTTCACGAAAATTTATTCATTGGATTGATAACTTGCTATAAAGTTCAATTATCGTGCAGTTGTTGATACTATATAATAACATGAAATTCATACCCAAAATGCAATGATATATATTTAATAGATAATCATTTAATAGATGATAATGAATTTAAAAAGAATATGAATAGTAAAATAGTATAGCCACCTAACGGTAAAAGGACTAAACTACTATTAACTAGTTTTAAGATACAATAAGACCATCAGAGTTCAAAAAATAGTTCCAAGTTTTGTCACTAGATGCAGCTAGATCTGTAATAAAACCACGCTGAATGAATGGATTATTGATTTCGAAACATTATGTGCCACAGGAGGAAAAAGAAAATTTAGAAGAACAGTTTTTAGTTCTAATAGATTCATCACTAAGGTATTTCTACTATCCTTTTACCTAATATTTTAATTCTTGTATATTATAGACACCAACGAGATATAGCTTACACATTTTATCCTATGAAAGTAGTGTTGCACGATCTGAAATACCGACCTTGTAAAAATGTAAATGGTTTCGGAGCGACATCTTAGATAAGAAAAGGCAAATCTAGGAACTGAATTTCATTGAACCACCGAAGTCGATAAAGATAGAAAACGTAGGAAACTAGTCAACTCAGTCTCAAAAGAATACTGTGACAATAACTCTTATTCATTCTCACAGATGCTACTTGAAGCAGTTTAACAAAACATTAAGAATATTGAATGGGTGTAGTTACTCTGACAGCATAATAACATTTTGTAAGTACCATTTACTTTTATATTCCTATTCATACTTCCTCCGGAAGCGGTTGCACTAGAAGAGACGGCAACTGACCGTTCGGACCAGCTACACAGCCGGTCACTTGCTTATGCAACAAGCAGAGGTGACCGGGCTGTGAAACGAGGAAGCGAGCAAAACTAAGCTAAAGATTGGATAATTGCTTGGCAGAGCACAGATATTCGTACATGATAGCCTTAAAACTAACTTAGTCTAAGCTTAAACTAAAGATCTCGCGGCAGCTGCGATGAGAGTGTCCTTTTCTTTCTTCTTTCTTTTTTTTTATTTCTTCTTTCTTCGTTTGCCAATCTGCCTACCTAAGAGAAACAAATTGAGAAAAGAAATGCATTTGGAATGGTTAAATACATGTGATGCAGTAGCAAAGAAAATAAACGAAGCAGTGACAAGAAAATAAGCATGGAAAAACAAGTACGAATTACAATCAGCGAGTAAGTACAAAGAAAAGAAATAAAGCTGTAAAAAAAAAAGAAACTGGGCACTGCTTATCAGCGGTCAGTACCTTAGTTTATCAGACGTCCGCCCAATTGCTCCGAAAAATTGCTTCAGCAACGAAGAATATTTCAACAAAGTTATATTTTAGACCATTATTTATACTGAGACATTGTTATTAGTTATTGAAAGTATAATCTCGTATCGAAGTATCTTATTTATTTAATATAAATTATTAAATAATCCACAGAAGTTAATTTTGATTAGCACTCAAAATAAAAGATGGTTTCCGACATGTGTCGTAAAGTTTTAAAATATGGAAGGTAATATTTGTTTATTAGATATATTAGTTTAACATTTGTTTAATCCACATTGTTTACACAATGCCCGTGGATGTTGCATTTTTTCAATGTGAGAGCGAGATGAAGAATTGGTTCACTGAATTTTATTATATGATCCTACTGTTTCTATTACGATGTTAGTAGGAATAATCGTAAAAGTCTTTTTAGAAATGGATTGATTATAATAAGAAAAATATTTGAAATTCTGCGATTTTCAATATATCAAACTGTCTGAGTAAAAAATGGTGATTTATTCATATTGTATAATTAATGTTTGCGCTTTTCGAATTGCATCTCAAGGTATTTAGCCTTTAGCAACTGTCACAAGCGAATTTTGCAATCAATAAACGAATCTTTGCAATTAATAAATACTTTTTAACAGACTGATTTTCTTTCGAGACTTTATTTATAGACCGTGCGCAGCAAAATACAATACTATGAATATTTAATACAACATTCATACGTTGAATTATCTTAAGAATATACAGCAAAAATTTTCAAAAGTCGAAATTAGAAATGTACAGTAGAGCAAATAATATTTTCAATGACTCGCAATTTATTAATTTCTATTAACAGATATTTAAGCAACAACTTACTAGTTTTATAAATTCATCGATTCTTTGAAACTTCTATTACTCGGCAATTAAAATTTTTTATAAATCAATATTAAATTACAATTTGATATTTAATAAATACCAATTATTAATTTATTATTAACTGAATTAAATACTTATTATCGATTGAATTGATCAAATGATTATTTTAGTTGTTCAATAAGGAAATTCTCATTAAAAATTCCAAGTAAAATTCCTAATTTAAATTGCAAACCTAACAACTATTATCCGACAACTTGAGTAAGACCCCTATAGTTGGAAACACTGGTCCAGCCACTTTTCCTATCGCGTGTTCGCTGTTAGTGCTTGTCATTCTTTTATAATTTTATTTATTTCAAATAGTATCGGATGACACCCGATGGCTAGGCCATATGCCTGAGTGATAGTCTCAGTCTCATCTTCTCACTCAGAAATCTTATTAAAATTGTCAGATAATACCTACTATTTACACATTTGTTACATTTTTGGTCGCACTGTATACACACCAAAATATAATACTAAAACATTAAAAAGGAGAACCCGAAAACCGAGAATAAAGGAAGTAAATATGTACACTATATAATTAACTAACTACGGCATTAATTTAAGCTATACAAAATAAAAGAATTTATAATTATTACAAATGAGAAGCTCTCACGTTACTTTCATAACAGTCGCCTGCAAACTGTCTCCAAACATTGACAATGCTCGCCAAGTTTTACTTTAATATTTACATTTTTTGATCGCGCAAACATAAATATAATCACTGGACTCGTTCGTCCCCGAGGCAAGGAAAATTTTAAAAAGATAATTATTTTAACTTTTATACAACGATGTTACATTATCAATCTATCTTCGAACTTTAAATATTTAATGGATTTATTGGCATGACTTGATTCAATTCTTCGAATCAAGTGCAGTTGTTTAGATCTCCATTATTCTTCATATTCTTTGTTTTAATCGTTAAGAACTATCATTTAAATGTTCTTTCATTTGCACGAAACATTATTTAAAATTCTTTTATGATTCCAATTTTAATTTTGTTATTTCTTTCTCATATGAAATATATAAATAAATGTCTACTGAAAAAGATTCATTTGTTTATAATTGACGATATTGTCTCTATTTTATCTTTACTTAAATTGAATACGATTTCCCTCCAATTTGTAATCTTTTCCAATTCTGCTCATTATACATGTTCCGCTTCCTACCTAATTCCTTCCATAAAAAATTAAAATAAATTACTACGCTAAATCATAATTCCTTTACAACTTATAATAACGTATAATTTTTCAGTCTATCGCTCATACATTCTCATACAACACTCATACAATTCCATTGTTGCCAATGTCTTTTGCAAAATATTGAAATAAATAACTACATCTACATTCTGTCTACTATCTACAACAAAAGACAGTCTTCGCCAATAAAATTTCAATCTACCGTTGACGTACAATTTCAATATTTTTTAATACGGTAAAACGACAATTACACCATATCAGTTTCTTGAATTTCCAAGATCCAAATACGTAAGAATTGTTGTCCTACCATAGATGTAGAGTATACCTAATCTTTTATTCATCAACAACCATTACGCACCTCTGCTTACTTCTCAGGTCTCTTTAATCCTCAATTAGTAGAATAAAATTGCTGCTTAACTAAATACGCGATTTTGTTTATCAGATGTATCGGTTGTGTATCTCGTAAAAGTAAATCAAATTAAAACTGTATTTCGTTCAACTTTGTTGAATTCCATCCAGAGTTCACCAAAGTATTAAAGACATGCTACACAAAGTTTTAAGAAAGAACCTCTAAACAGTAGAATTGGGTAACTCGTTTTTAAATACATTCTACCAATTAAGGATTTAAATATAATTGTATAACAATTGTAAGCAATACAGTTTTAACGGGCAAGAGCTAAACCAGTTGACAAACACCTTCGAGCCGCAACAAACCCTCCACTGCTTTGCTAGAGTCATGATCAGTCTATTTCAAAGGTACACGTTGCCTCAATACCAACTATAAAAAGGTTGATGAGGTGCTGGTCTAGGGGGTTGCTGAAAACCCTGGGCACTATAATGGCTCGCAAAAGCTTGATGGTGGTGAGTTGCGTGTGTGTGGGATTGTTGCAAGCTGGTAGGTGGACTAGGGAGACCAACTCTTCCACCACTGGAGATTGGAAGGTTCCACGAGGGTGATGTGTTCCCTTGGCTAGTTTGTTGTTGTTGCTGTTGCTGTACAGGTGACACTGAGCTTATTGGTAGGTCCGACGAGGTAAGTTGATCGGACGATGGGTTCGAATTACCGGAATTCGGGCCCATCATAGTGACCAACGAATTGGGAGTTGGGGGAAGTTGATGGCTACTGGACTGTTGGTAGCTCGATGAGGTTGCGGACGCCACTGGAGACGCTTGATGAGTCATATGGCTCATACTGGTCGACGATGTTGCCGGTAACAGCGAACTCGGGTAAGTTACCGACGGTGGCAGACCGTAGCTTGGTGTAGAACCGACAGAAGAGGGTAAACGAGCCGAATCCGGTGTCAGTTGGTGGGACATTGCACTGTGATGCGAGGAGTACAGCTCTGGAACTGTGGACGGAGATTTCGGTTTGTTAAATAATCGTTCAAACATCGATAAAAGAGCGTTCCAACGTTTCATCGGCATTGTAGAGAACTACACGAGCCGCTGCATCGATAAAGACAACCGAAATGCTGGTGAAACGTTGGAACACTCTTTCGAGATGTTACGTTTCGAGCATTGTGAGAATCTCGGGCTGTGAAAGTCTGATATCTCGTCCAATGATCGTAATCGACTCACCTTGACTGGACGAGAACGTAGTGTCTGGCAAAGACTGTCCATGAGGATGAGGATGCGGATGACTCGATGGAACCGTAGAGGCGGCATGTGGATGAGGTGCAGCCGGAGGATGAAGAACGTAAGAAGCCGTGGGATAAGCCACCGAGCTGACGTAACCACCAGACGTGGTAGAAGACAATTGTTTCCTGAGCCTGGCTCTTCTGTTACTGAACCAAACTTGAATCCTGGCCTCCGTTAACTTGGTCCTCTGGGCTAATTCCTCCCTGGTGTAAATGTCCGGGTACTGAGTCCTCTCGAAAGCCCTTTCTAATTCGTCCAATTGGTGGGCAGTGAAGGTCGTTCTGCTTCTGCGCTGCTTCCTTTTCAAAGGGATACCTGGCTCGCTCTCACAGTCGGATCCCGAACTGGTTTTGCCTGAAAACGAGGATAAACATTGAACGATTAACCAGTGCGGACGACGCAACCGAGATAAATGTTTTAGAATAACTTTCGTTCGTTTCTTTCAGCTTCTTTGGTAGAAAAAACCCTTTGTTACCATTCCCTTACTATGTAAAGGTTAGAGATCTACTCGATATTAGTACCTCTGGTAAACCAAACGGCGGAGAATACAACTTTTACGATCGAGTATCCAAGAATTTATTAATCGATTCCTAATTATCACTTCGATCTTTCCTTATTTTGAGTCTGTATACAGCACCAAACGAATTTTCGATTTTTCTCTTTCTCTCGGACGAGCGACATTTAAATTTCTCGCGTTTCGAGGCAACGATAGATCATATTCGATTGTTTCGTGTTCATCGTGACAACGAGCGTGATTAGATTTACCTATGGATCCTGTTCGTCGCAGTACCGGTGCAGTGAACGCAGTTCAGCAGTCACAGGTTCGAACAAGGAATAGTTGTCGCTGGAGTTGCATTTAGATGTCTCTCTGCCTCGTGGCGGCTCGTCTTTTCGTACCGGACTATAGCTGTGTGGTCGTTAAACGATACAGTGTCTTAATGGAGCAGGAAAAACCGATTCACAACGCTAAATTTCCTGCCTGTTTTGCGTTAATATCCCGCTGGTTACCGCGGCCGCGGAACGTTGCAACAAAATAACAGAAGAGCAAAAAATCATAGGGTGCCAATACTTGGACAAGGCGGACCAAATTACGGGCTCGCGTAGCTCTAACAGCTATTAATTCCTCGTGCTCGTGTCACCTGCCCAATCCCGTTTCTCCGGGCGAACGCACACACGTCCTGGTTTACGATTTGTTTAGCCGTGGCAAAGTTCAAAAGGAACCGCGCGCAAAGCTTGGGTCGCGTTGGTTATTTCACACTCGATTCGCGATCGGCTCGTTCGTTGCGCTCTTTTCTCTTTTCCATTCCACTGGTGAGTCACTCCCTCTGTATCGTTTTTAACGAGCCTTGACTCCTTGGGCGATTATTAACACCCGTTCGTGAACCTTCCACCGAGCGGTATACACCGTGCGGTGACCGCCGAGAGGCGTTCAACCTACACGCTCGATAAACGTATTCGCAGGATTTCCGCACAGGTAGGTACCCAGTAGTCGAATCTACGTTTCGGAAGGATCGATCGTCTTTCGATCCACGCTACGTCGATGTTCATCTTCGAGAGAGACTTATGGGAAGAAATGGACAGATCGAAAAGGAGCGAGGAACGGTTCTGGGACCGTTTCTATTATTTTCCTTCTCGCGACATGGCGTTTCTCCATGTTCGCGCGAGGAATTCGAAGGGGGTGAAACGCAAAAAGCCCCAGACCGCTCACATTTTTAGATTATCGTAGATTCATCATCGCGGTCGCGAATGCAGAGACGGACGACACACGCGCGTAAAAAAGAACGAAGCCTGTTTCTTCCGCCGATGGCCTCGGTGCGTCTTGAAATTGTCGAGTGGCTTTACACGGGCCGCGACTAATCGGCCGACGACGCCTGACGCCGGGACGCCCCGCGTTGATGCCCATTCGACACGGACTCTATTCCCGGACGGACCGTTTCTTCCTTTTCCTTTCTTGCATCGGCTCGTTTCAGTCGTTCCGCGAGCTTCCGTGCTTCCCGACACCCTTCTCTCTTCCTTCTCTTAATTACTATTATTGTTATTATCGCGGTGAATAAATCCTTTGATGCGCACTGTGATTCAGAAGCGGCGTCGGAAAATTTATGGACACGTTTCGGACTTCCAAACGAAGAAAACGATTACGCCGGGACACGTGGCCCTGATAAACTTCCCCGGGTTCAATTTTTCACGGTTTTACGAAAGACCACGAATACTTGATCAATTTCAGTAGTTGGCAATCGCGAATTCATCTCGGTTTGAATTCTCGAGCTTCAATTTTTCACGGTTTTACAGAAGACTACGAATACTTGATTCAATTCTCATAGTTGGCAATTGTGGAAAATCATCTTTGGACGAGGTCGAGGAGTATCTCGGTTTCAATTCTCGAGCTTAAATTTTTTATAATTTTACAAAACCATGAATACTTGATTCAATTTCCATAGTTGGCAATTGTGAAAAATCATTTTTGGACGAGGTCGAGGAGCATCTTTGTTTCAATTCATGAGCTTAAATTTTTTATAATTTTACAGAAGATCACGAATCCTTGATTTAATTCTCATAGTTAGCAATTGTGAAAAATCATACTTGGATGAGGTCGAGGAGTATCTCGGTTTCAATTCTCGAGCTTAAATTCTTTATAATTTTACAAAAGACCACGAATACTTGATTCAATTCCCATAGTTGGCAATAGTGAAAAATTATCTTCAGATGAGATCGAGGAGTATCTCGATTTCAATTCTCGAGCTTAAATTTTCCATAGTTCTACAGAAGACCACGAACCCTTAATTCAATTCCCATAGTTGGCAATAGTGAAAAATCATTTTCGGACGAGGTCGAGGAGCATCTTAATTTCAATTCTCGAGCTTAAATTTTCCATGGTTTTGCAGAAAAGCAACGATCCTTGATTAATTCCGATAGTTGGCAATTGTGAAAAATCGTTTCTTCGGATGAGGTCGAGGAGCATCTCGGTTTAAATAGCGGTAGAAGACACGGAGAACGCGGCAAATTTGCAAAATCACGACAAAAATTGCATCCTCCGTGCAACTAAGCGGTCGCTACCGGCTAGTAATTACCAAACTTTCGAACCCGACATTACCTCCAGGGGTTGAGAGATTACTAGGTTCCCTGCTCGACACGATTCTGCAACGTGGATCGGAAGACATCGATGAAGACACGACGCGCGTGCTTTTTCTGACGAAGAAAAACAAACGAAAAGAAACGCGGCGACGGTCGCTTTAAAATCTAATAAATTACATCAAGATCGATGGAACGCGACAGCGTTGCTAATTAACTCTGAATGGTATAAATGAAGTCCGGTAGAGAATTGTAAATTTCAACATTTTCTTTCGTGGAATTCTACGATATCGAAACTAAAAGGCAAACGATGCACTCGGAGAAGAAAATAATCAAAATTTATCTTAAGAATGTACAATTGATTATCGTGGATTGTTACGAGCTGGTGGAGAATTCGTCGTCGAATTCGATCGATATCGACCAACCGAAAATTTAACGAACTAAAAAACGTGTGATCGCAAAGTAGAAATTTAACGCTAAAAACTACCGACGGTGAACGTATTATGTGTATCAGATCATATATGTATCTTCGAGGTTAAATGGGGGTTTTTAGTACTATTAGTTGTCTATTTTGATTTGTCCACGAATATTGTAGGCAAATACACCGTTAATAATTAAGTAATTTTAAAAAGAAGTTCGAAACAGATCAAATTGACACCTTTGGTAGTTCTAGTGTTAATACACCAAAACTGAAATCGAATTCTACGTACTTGAAATTTTTCGAGTCGAAGTTCGTTTCTCTCCTTGTACCAAAGACCAACGTAACAATTATATTTTTCTCGGTGGTTTGACAACTACGAGCGTCGAATGGTCGGTGCCTTTTCAAGTTTCTCACCCCCTCTGTTGTTTTTGCCCTCCTCTTTTTGTTTTGAAAGGGCGGTCGACCATCGGGCCGATCGACTTACAAATCTACGGGGCAGTTTCTTCTCGTTTTGCTCTTTCATCTTTGCCGACCAGCACTTTCGAATGATCCCACGAAGGACCACCACCAACGGTACGAGTTTCATTTGTCTTGTCGTTCGGGGTGGAAGCAACCCCCGAACCGTGAGAAATCTTCGACACTTGTTCTTATGTTTTACACGTTTAAACACGTACTCGATGTTTGCGTACGAAATAAGCCGTGTACCGAGACAAACGTTCACGAAGCGATAGTTTCCTTTTCTCATCGAGAGAAAACGTTCGTCCGGTTTACATCGACGAGTGGAATGTATCGAATGAACTATATTACGGAAATTTTGAGTCTCTCGAAGACTCGTTTGAGTCGGTGATTTAAATACGATTAGATCCGTGATATCGAAACTCGGTTAGAAGTCGCCTCGTATTCTTAACGGTATAATTTTTACCAAATCGCTGCTCTACTTGAGAATTGTTTTGCATCAGGTGATGTAGGTAATTCAACACCTGCTGATTAATTCACGTCGCGCGCGGAACATTTCGCTTCTCGATGTAAATGGGTTATAATGCAGTAACATTTTACTTTCAAATTATAATATATTCAACGTTTTGATTTTTAAATTTTGAAAACACGATTCACCGTCATTTAAATAGTGCATTTTGTTTCGTCTTCCAAAAATTGTAAAAATTAGTTATTTCTCGGTTATTTATACAACCACGAACTAACTATTATTCAAACTAAACGATATAATAAATTATAGACCTATTTGTGTATAAAATATTATTCCAGAGATTTTCGAGAACATAATTGCTCGAAATTTCCGTTTCTATAGAGTGATATAATTATAAAAAAACAATATGAATTTATAATTGAACTTTTTCGAGTTACGAATTTAGTAGCCCGTAATTATCACTTATACAAACAATTTTGTCGAGTGGAAAACACTGATGAATTTTCGAAAAGCTTAAAATAGCAAAAATCGATCAAAATAACAAATGTATACATTCTTCCAATTAATTCCCTGGAAATTCTGTGAATAATAACTCGACTTTGTAGAAGTGTATCCTACCTGTTGATCCCCAAAGAAGATCCCAAGTCAAATCACTTTGCTTCGTTGCAAACTGTTACACAAAAGTGCTGTTGCACTCGAATTACACACCACGATATTATTATTAGCACACTGAGCACTTTTCTTAGCAAAATATAAAATTCTTCAACATTCTCACGTTACGATACTTTCCACAAAATTTCTTCGTTGCTTATATTCTTTATGCCCTAAATTCAGTTTCGTATATTCCTTACCAGACACGTTACTGTCAGAAAATGAAATAGAAATAACGGAGCACTTTTCTTAGCAAAATATAAAACTCTTCAACATTCTCACTTTACGATACTTTCCACAAAATTTCCCCGTTGCTTATGTTCTTTCTGCACTATTTCAGTTTCCATTGATACATTCGTTACCAGATACGTTACTGTCAGAAAATGAAATAGAAATAACGGAGCACTTTTCTTAGCAAAATATAAAACTCTTCAACATTCTCACGTTACGATACTTTCCACAAAATTTCCCCGTTGCTTATGTTCTTTCTGCACTATTTCAGTTTCCATTGATACATTCGTTACCAGATGAATACGGTACAGTCGGAAAATGAAACAGAAATAAAATCTACGTAGCCAGTGACCACGTGACAAACCATAGACACGATAGATTGGATCTTTGTTTTCCCGTTTAGGAGTCGCGTTATGGAAACGCGAGGTATCCCCGCGTGAAACGGAACCGGATCGTAATGCCCAAAAGGATTTTCAGATCGTTTGGTGAATTCCACGAGCAGCACACTCGTGCACCCGACTCGATACCACCTATCGAACTTTCGGTCGTGTGCACGTGGGGGCATGCATGTACCGGGCGGCGTTGAAATTACAGAGCCGGGATCGGCTACCGACTGTTCGCCGCGGCGTACGGGAACCGGTAATTTCCAAGATCGAGAAACGCGGGCCTGATTAATGCGCGAGCATTTAATTTATTCATTCACCGTTTTTCAGATTCTGCTTCTGATCCTTGGTGGTCGTACGGCCAGCTGATGGGGCGTGTCAACGCGTCGATCGTGCGCGCAAACTCGCTCGCTACTAAGTCCCAGTTCGCAATTTTCCTATTGCGAATCGGTTGCGGCTATTACGCCGCGTTTCGAGTTACTTCACGAATCCGCTTCGGGCGTGGCCTCGCGAGCAGAAAAAGAGCCAATTCGCGCGCGATCGTCACGGACGCGATATTTCGAAGCTCCTCTCTCTTTCTCTCGCGAATAAATTGTTACGGTGAGCACGGCCCCGATGGGTCACTCTCGACCCATCGAGTCCTCACAATCTGCACGGTCCGCAGTTTCGATTCGAGATCAATCTCGATTTTCTTTCTGCCGTGGAAAAGTTACCATTCTCGTTTCTATTCGCCGATTTTTGCTATCGCTGATTCGTATAATCGGCTCGTGTCGTCGGAGAGAGTGCAAAATAAGACTGGGAACAATAATCAACGCCGAGATGGGAAAATAGAGGGATTGTCCACGACCGGAAAGGATTTTAATTTATTCCTCGACTGGAAACGATGTTCATTTGCAACTGTGGTTATAATAATAGGTACGGTTGGATCCTCTCATGGTATTGCAAATTTAAAAATATGAATTTTAATATTACACACTTGGGATGAAATCTTTTACTCGAAGAGTAAGTGTATAATGAAATGGAGGAAGGCTTTAAAATTAAAGTAATCTTAACTTAATAATCTTTTGCCTCACGATTCGTTTTAAAATCAACGCGTCTGTTTCTATTATTTGCAATTGTTTGTATTTTGTTTACGTAAACTAATAGAAACCCTTCCCGAAGATGGTAACTAACTACTTTAAATTAAGTAGCAAATATAGTCTGTAAAAGTTGAGTCACGGACAGAGGACTAATGCGAATAAGGTGTTAATTGAAATTTTGTTTAGTCGGGGACAAACAATTTTTTTATTTGTCGATCTTAGCGATGATAACGTTCTCAGCCCTATTTTGGGCCCTCTTCGATAATACGAGGTAAAATTATACACATTAGTTGCGATCGTTAAATAAAGGGATCAGTTTATCTGTGACTAAAAAGAATGTTATCTTTTACTCAGAAGCTAGATAATTAAGATTAATTTTAATTTAAATTTGAACCGTAAACTGTGCAATTTCTATATTTTTTCAAAGAGCCCTTCGAATTTAAAATATTTAGAAGAGACTTTCCTATGTTCGTTTTTCGTAAACGTTGAAACGTTTCATTGATCGTAGCTCTTCCATACTTTTTACATTGATTTATACATATTTTACGACGACACGTATTTTCTTTTAACGGAGAAATATTAATTTATTAAAGGCATGTGCGAACCCAAGGATTTCGGTGAAAAGAAACACGCGCACCTGGTGTCCTCAATTTTTTACATTTCATTAAACCGAAATAAAAAGTTGACATTATTTTACGTTCGATATAAGTACAACTATGGCTGAGGCTACTAAGAATGAAACATTGATAATATTTTAAACGATGACGCTTTAAAGGAAAAATGTGAAAATTGACAGGAAAAATGAAATATTGTTTTAAATAGAAAAGATGATTATAGGTGTCGTGATTGTTATCAAGAAGAGATACATTTATTTTATATGCTTACTAATGTTTGCTAAGTGAGGCAATACATGGTTTAGAAGATATGGAACAACTATTTGGATCTTAAAGAGAACCGTTTAGTATGAAATATTCCAACAAAATATTTTTATTCGAAGTCAACAACTTCTTGTGTTACCAAAGTTCTATGCCATCTAGCGTCACCGAATTCTAATTTGTGCTCAAAAATAATGTTTGATTTTGTCTCTTTTTCGTACTCCACAACTTTCGCAAACTCACGTGCATAATTGCAAATTCGATGCACTCTCGTTTTTATGCACCGATTTCGTACACGATTCTTATCGTTACGATTTAAGAAATTTTCTAGTGGTACGATTTATAAAACGTACTAACTTTAGAAAAAGTATCGATTGAATCTCTTTAATAATACAATACGTAAAATAAGAGTGAAATATTCTACAATGTATCTATTTTCGGAGAGATCAATCTCCTTCGAAATAATACGTTATCTCTCGTCGGATACGAAACCATGACAAACCCAAGAAACTACTATTTTCACGGTGGTAAATAATTTTTATTAGGAAAATGACAGACTTCACTCTCTTCAGAAGTGTTTCCGATCGTCCGGGACGAAGGACGAACCGTAAGTATAACTTCAACTCCGAGTGAAATTACATTATAGCTCGGAACATTGTAAATGTTCTGTTAGCGTTTAATCGATTCTCGAGATCTCGAGAAACGCGGCAATTTTAAACGCGGAGATCTCTCCCGATCGAATTACTCTCGGGACTTTGTTTCACGAAGTTGCGCAAGGTGTAACTGAGCGCGCGAAAACGAAGAAAAGGAAAAAATCGCGGGAAGCGGTGTTTCACGGCAACTAAGTAACACTTTTTTGAATCCTCCGCGATGATTAAAGAGTTACAGAGAAAAGTTTCAGCTTCGAGTTGCGAATTAACTGCGAACTACTTCGCTAAGCTCTACTTTTGATCTCCCTCGTAATTTCCAGCGGTTATAATTTCCACCGGGATGGAATATTACGTTGCGCAGGATGCTGTTTTATCGTAATGCTCCCTTTTATCGCGGACACACTTTTTGCCCGCGAATTTTTCGCGCAAGCTGCATAAACGCACCGTGAAAATCGTACGAAGCGACACGCGAGACAAAATTACGCGATTCGTGGTGCACAATGGTAAGGGAGAGCTGCCAAAATGTGTACCACTTACGATATTTTATCTCGTGTTTCTTGTTCGGTGCTAATTTATATACGCAGATTGATATTATAAGCCCATTATAACATAGCGTGAAAGGTACGATTTAAGGAACCGGTCGTTTAAAACGTACCGCCTTTCAAAGAAGTAAATTCAATGCATGAAAATAATGAACGATATGGCGAACGAACAGGAATTCATCCACCGATACGTATTTCATCAACGGACAAACAAAAATACCGAGCATAGGTAAATAATTATTAAACAAAGTCTTTAACGCAATTTTTTTACGTTCGTTATACGAGTCACAGTTGGAACAGTAACTCTCGTGCACTCCTAATGCACATTTTATGCACCGATTGTGTTCTCTACGCAAATGGTATTGCTACGATTTATGAAACTTTGCGTTGGTACAATTTAGTCGATAAGAATCGTGATAACTTTTCGAAAAATATCGCTTCGATCTGTACAATCAATTCAAATATGCGTACAAAGTAAATGTAAAATACTCCGATGAATACTGCAATGAATTTACTTTCAGAAAGAAACTACATCTGTATAGTTTCATAAACTGCATAAGTATGGTCAAAAATGATACTTTAAACCTAACTTTTTGAAATATTTACAGCACGAACAGAAAGAAAACGTTTCTCAATTTTTTATGCATACTTTTCGTTGCTCTGTGATTTCACGAATATATTACAAGAGAGCGTTTATGTTAAATAACAGCTAAGAAATTAAAGAGACACGATTTAGAACAGTTTTCCCCTAACTATTGGATGATTTGAAGTTTCTTCTCGAAACGAGATTATCTCCGATGTTTCCACGAAATTCCGATCAAAAACATGCAAGTGTAAATAGTAAATAGAAATTCTCGATTTTAGAATATCAGCGCAATTCGAACAATTTACATATACATGTATACGACGAACAACACCCCGTTCCGAGAAAATTAGCTGGCGCAAAAAAGATGGCCGATTCAATTTCGAGGGACCTCGCGTAACGAGAGCCTCGAGGACGAAATTACGAGCCGGTGTGTTGTTATAATCTAATTTTGCACGGTGGCGCTGTCACGAGAATATTTGCGAGAGGCTGATTCACTGATTCAGGTGGATCATCAATCTTGGTCAGAGCGGCCGAGAAAAGACACGAGACCAAGCGTGCTCTCGATCGAAGAAGTTTTTGTCAAAGTGTTCGCGAAGCATCGCAGTATTTTAATATGCAATTGCGCCGGCGCGTGAAAAAAATTCACGATCGTCGAATTTGAAATTCGGCGAGGAAAATTCCGAATGAAAATATTTACCGAACTCCTTAATAGCGAGATTAAAATCAGATTCGACGATCCAGGAACACTGATATTTCAATAATGGACGACCGACGTTATTTCTTTCGAACAACTTCGTGCCGACTTCTGTGCATTTTCTACCGGTAAATTAATCAACTGAATTATTCCAGAGATCGCGATTTAGTTAACGAAGATTTACCGAGATTTATAAAGATTACGTAATAATGAAATCAACGTATACACCTTTGCTTTGTTCGATCACTTTGATAAATTGAGGTACAACTTAGCTTCTTAACACTAGAACTACCAGAGGGGTCAATTTCACTCAAACTCAGTTTTAAAATTACTCGATCATTAACGGTGTCTTTACCTGCAATATTCGTGGACAATTATCAAAATAGACGATCAACGATACACAAAAGCTCATCTAACTTCGAAGATACGTTTTTGGTGAGATAGAAACAGTAATACGTCCATCGTTGGTAGTTCTAGTGTCGATTGAGTCGGTTGGTGTCGTTACGGTCTCAGATTTTGATATCGCGGTGGTGGTTTCGCGTAGGTTCGAGAGATCGTGATTGAAAGTAGAAATAAATAGGAATTGTTGAAAAGAAAATTTACCATCGCCGAGTTTCGCCTCGTCTTCGGGATCACGACCTCTGAGTAGCCTGGAAATCGCAGAAACGCTCGGGGCGCTCGTTCTGTCGCAGATTCCTTCCTTGATCAACCTGTCGCGGATTTCCCAGGAGAAAATACCCGGATTGTCGCGTTTATATTCCTCGATTCTGGCTTCGACTTCCGGCGTGGCCACTCGAGGCTTGCTTCCGCCGATCACCCCCGGCCTGATGCTTCCTGTTTCCTGGTATCGATTTAGAATCTTCGAGACGCACCCATGCGACACCCTCAACTGCCTGTTAAAGTGAAAAATAAATGTCGGATCAGGCGAAACTTTCTTCACTGCGATCTGGAATATGTAGAACGTACAGGGTGTTTTCGAATCGTGGTACGAAACTGTGCAGACTCGGTGATCGAAGACAGTCAACACAGATCCGCTGGTCAATCGTCCGAGATTAAATAAACAGCGATTTTCTATTTTAAAAATACAAGAAATCTGACGTTCTTACACGCACGTATCTTGGATAGATTTTACTTTTATAGGTATATGTATTCACTTCGCGTACAGCACGTTAAATACGTTTAACAAGAACAGTGATAATCGAGTCACACGAGCACACGATTGTATAATTAAAGAAAGAGGAAAATAATTGTCCACGGACGATCTTTTAACGCTCGTAATGGTAATACTTTCGTTCGCGTAAGTACGAAAAATACAAAAATGCTCGCACGAGTACGATTATTGATCGTCATTTTATAAAATTTCCACGCGAAATCTACGACGATGATGATAAAAGTAATGTACGAAATTCAACGATACGGGTTACGAATAATAGCGTAAGCACGTGGAAATGGTCAAGCGATCGAATAATTTTACGCAATCTTGTGTAATCCTATTGCAAGCAATGGACGCGGAGATTTTTTATTATTGAAATAGAAAGTCGCTATTTACTCCGGAATGATTAATCGCTCCGAAGGGATCGATCTACGGATCTACATATCGACCACGCGTCTCTTACTCGAGGCAAGTGTGCAAAATCCCGAATCACCGTTCGGAAACACCCTGTATAACGTGACTCGGGAATAACGCCTTCAGATATTGCTCGTTTACCTTGAAATAACGCAAGGCCTGACGCCAGCAGCAGCCATCTCGACGATTTTCAGACGAATGTGATTCGGTAGCGGGCGTCCATTTATAAAGACGCCACCGAGCTGATTGACGCGCCCCTGACCTGGTATCGATCCCAAATCTGCGATAGAAATTGGCCGAAATCAGAACAGAATTCATTTGGCAGCAATTCAAATATTTCCAACCGGTTCGATATTTTGTCTTTTCGATTCATCGATCGTTTCCAAGTGGATCACGGTTCTCTCTGTTTGTCACGATGGAAATTAAAATGCGATCGGAGAGATTCGACGATTCTTGTTTCTCTTTCGCTTTTATTCGACGAATCGAATTCGAGTGAGATCTATGGGGACTTTCAAGTTCGACGAACGATTGGCGGTAATTAAGGACCAGAGGGAAACGGAACAGGGACGAATTACGCGATTCCACAGATTCCTCGAGCCCTGTTCGTACTCGCGAATCAAATATCCGTTTTCGAAAGATGACACGAGTACGATGCTCGTTAGCACTGATCTGTACCCTTAACCTCTTCAAGTGTACCGATTACTTTTAATCTTAAATATTAATAAATATTCGATGAGTTTAATTTTAAATTTCAAAAAGATTCACTCAATTCAATTTTAAATTTCAGAAAGATTCAATCAATGTAATTTTAAATTTCAGAAAGATTCGATCAATTTAATTTTAAATTTCAGATAAATTCGATCAATTTAATTTTAAATTCTGATAAAAATTCTAACGAACATTATTCGAATTTACATTCATATTTAAATACGAAAAATTCCAAGTATAATACGTTCACAATGAAATTTTTCTGCGACAACGTAATCGCAACGTACAATAGGTACATTGCTATCGTATTGCTTCTGCTTACCTCGAAAAAGATTCGTTCTCGAAGTGGTTAACTCGTGTTACCTTTCATTCTCTCGAGTGTCGTCCGTTACACGTTGTCCGATTATTCGAGCCGAGAAATCGAACGAAGAACGACCCTCTTCCGTTCGACCGTTCACTGTCAACGATTTCGAGAAGGACCACCATTTTTCCGTGCACAGGATCCACCGATCGAAGGCCGATTGCGAAATCGTAGATCCTTTTGTTTCCGCGAGCGAACGAGGCGAGAAAACAGTTACTCGATGGAGAATAAAGAGAAACTTGGATTTATCGTTCCACCTTCACCTCGACTTGTTTCCTGCGTGTCGAGGGGGAACAGGACGAAAGGGGAACGGAGGAAGAAAGAGAGGCAGCTAAGAAGGAAAGAGTTATTGGCTGGCACACGGTCCCATAAATAACGATAAGACCAATGAATCTAAGGGTTTACGACGTACAACACTGATAGCGTATAATTTGCCTGGCTGACTGCGATCTACGTCACGCGATTGCGTTCGGAAGGAACTGTTTGCCTTGCAATTTTCTATTTCTTATTTTTTTTTTTTTTTTTTGGTGTTTTCTTCTCTTCTTTTTTTCAAACCACTCCACCGTTTTTTCATCCAAGTATACGTTCAACGTCTCGTCAACGGTGGTCGTTATTAACGATGATAATTTAAGCGGGGGGATGATTTCGGGGAACGTAACGAGAGTCTGTCGGTCGTTGAAATTTCCTTTCATCTTCCAGGATACTGGACGTCGTTTAGTCCTCGAGTTGGTTTAAACGTGACACGTAGTTAATCGCTAAAAGTGCGAAGAAATATTTCTAATTAAATTTCTCAACGATAGAATTATTTAATCGTTAAATTCACGAGTACTTATCTTGAAATTCAGAGAACGCGGTTTGGGGTGATATCTGTTATTCGGAACTCGAAGGATTTATTTTAGAAATTTTCAATGAAAATCAAACAACAGAGATCACAGACAAATTTTGTTGCATTTGTCTGTGATCATTTTCTGCAGAACTGGATTCAAATGATTTCTATAAAAAGTATTTCCTTTTACGATAAACGTTGATGTACAAAGAGGTTCTTGCAATGATCGAAAATTGATAGGTTTGAACTCTTGGATAAAATATCGACTTAAATTACCCTAATTTCGTATACATTACATCGTATTTATCTATATACGTATATATAAATCTCAACCCGTGGAACGATCCTTTGGTTTCTAACTTCCAAATGTTTCGATTCGGTTCTCCGATCGTTGAATCGTTGTTCCGTAAAATTTTGTATTCTTTTACGATACCGTTCACTCGGTTTCACGGAATGTACAATTTTCCGATCTCTTAACGTTTCGATCTCGCGAGTTTCCTGTTTCCAAAACACTTTCCGCGGACCTAGATCTACTTTCGAGCGGAGATCGATTTTTCATTTCCCTCGAAAGCCTTGAAACGAAACTAAAAACGCAACCGCTAATTCGAACGTAACCGTTCTTTTCTCGGCTGCATGATACGGCAGAGTTCTCCTAGTCGTGACAAATATTATGGTAATTGGATCGATCGCGATCGAGCATGCAAAAAGTCTCTGATACGAGTGTGACGCAGTTTTGTGACACGGTAACGAAAGGAAAAACGGAGTCTCTCGACGACGATGGAACGCTGATTCTGACCGCTGATGCGAGACATTACGAGAAAAAGAGTTATCATTACTTATTGTTCGATACATATATCCGATTCACTCGCTTTTCAAGCATCGACCGAGGGAATTGTATTAAAATATATTCACACGGTCGAGTTGGCATCGTACAATTAAATTTTTTCGCGGCGTCTGCAACGAAGTCGTGGTTTCCATTGTTTTTTTGCCGGGTAACGGATTTTTTTCCCCGAACACTATTTAACACGAATCTCGAGAATTGAGTCTCATAGAAACGTGTATTTGACGAGATTCCAATTCCAAAGAAACGCAAGGCGCGAATTAAAAATACCAAGCTATTAATGCTTCATACGGGGAAAAACATTCCATACGTTGTTGTTCCGTAGAAGAAATTTTGTTGCATTTGTCCGTGATCATTTTCAGTAGAACTGGATCGAAATGATTTCTAGAAAAAGTATTTTCTTTTACGATGAACGTTGAGATGTACAAATTTTTGTGATTTAACCATCAAAATTTCCCTAATACGTAGACAAGCACCAAAAGTGCTCATTTTGAATAATTCGTAAATTACGCGTTCTATGAAAAATTGTCGTATACAAAAGTTGCACAATTTCGAGGCAAGCGTTATACAATGAATTCACTTTTTTGTAAATAGTGGCGTTTGGGAGATTTCAAGATCAACATTCTGTTTCTAAACAGTTTGTCGTACCAATGTTTACTACTAAGTAGAATGCACGTTGTGTAGGTAATACTATTAAAAAAAATGATTGTTAAATGTTAAGATCTTGGACAACTACTCGTCCAAAAAAATAAAACTTGTATACATTTCGCGGCGCGATTATTTAAATTAGTTACACGCTATATTTTGTATTGTAAATAGTATCTAGAGTAACTAAAATTGTCACCACTGCTCCTACTTATCGTTTAATTACACGCGTGTTTATAATCACGTTCAATGTCACTTTTGCACGAAGCATTGATCTCGTATTATTAACTGAAAAGTTTTGTATAGATACATTGTACGCTAAAGGGACACTAATCGCGCGAATAAACATACTGTCATTCTTACTGTTATGATTACCAATCACTAAAATGTACGTTAACGAAAAGGACCTACGTGGTTGAAAAAGTTACACGAATAAATCCACAACGGCTGAATCTACGCGAACAACGTTTTCGATTGTTCTCGCAGGTGCATTCGATGGTCCAGTAAGTGCAGTAAATAAACAGTGAAAACGGGGTCGCTGAAAATGCAGCCGCCGCCGTCGAAAACCAGAGTCCTTCGACGCGTTCATCGAAGTCGAAACGGTAAATCGAATAAAAAATAATCGGGGGACCAAAGAGGGAGTTCGCGTGCAAGTAAATGCACTCGTTGCCGGAGAACGAGACGCTCGATTTTCCTCGCTTTCGATTTTTTTCGTCGCGTGCTAGAAATTCACGGATTTTACAGAGTTGGGGGGGAGTAGGGGGACACGTCTCGGTCCCACCAACCGTAAACTCCCCCGTACTAATTTGAACCATCCCCACTCGTTTAACATTGTTACTGATTAGAAACTGACCGATTTCCCACGCTTGTACGCGAGAGAACGTGTCACCTTGATGCGGGAAGAAGAACGATTCGAAAAAAGGGTACCGAAAGAACGAACCGAACACCGAATCGTTCACGTAACGAAGATGGAGGAGAAACGTGTAGGCGAGAGCGACGAATAAAAATTATACACAGGTATATATGTATATGTATAAAAAAAAGCGAAACGCCGATTTCAATTGCGCAGAATCCGTGGTCGATTGCATAACCAAAGTTATGCACCGGCTCGAGTGCACCCGACGGCACGAAAAACAGAGAACGGAGCGTGATAATGGTCGCAAACGCTTTTTCGAAAAACCCCCCTCGTAACGAAAGAACTGCCGTTAATTGTTTCGCTGATTGGCTCGGCTTTTCCCGCGTTAGGAATTTTTTGGTTTAGGCATGCGTGACGCAAGTTACACTTGACGCAGGTTTCAAGGTATACATTTCGAGGAAGAAATAAGATACCAAAAGGTGTCACAATCGCAAGAAGTAATCGTGGATTCGTTCGCGATAGATATATATATATATATATATATAGTCGAGAGGAGTGCTAATTTTCTTTTTCGATCAATTAAAAGGAAAGCGCGCGTGAACCACGTTACGTTTATCGGTAGAATTTGATAGTGCGTCGGTCTCTCGGTCTACTTCATGAATACAATAATTTTATGATTCTTTTATTCTTGAAATAAAAGTGCCGAGCATTGTGATACGAATAATAAATAAAGAATTTTTGTAAAGATGGAAACTGCGATAAATTGGAGAACGTGTTATAGAGAAAGAATATTAACGGAATAAAAAATTTACCGTGGCTTCGACAACACATTGTGGGCTAACAATTCCGTGTGGTTTCAGATAGATGCACTTTTGTTTTGTTTTTTGTTTTTTTTTTTTTATATAATCGTTACGAATTAAAAAGTATAATTAATACAATTTAAGTTGCGAAATCATCGCGAAATAAACTTTAAGTGTAGGTTGATCTATATTCAACAGGTAAGAAAGTGGTAATTCAAACAGGAAAAGATAGTATACAGAAACGAAAGAGAAACAAATTATCTACGCATTTAAAATTAACGAAATAAAAATAAAATCGGATTCCAAATTGAGATGGACCCATATTGAAAATCATTCGATACTGATATCAACTAAACGATTACAGGATGGCATAAAAACTAGTAAAATTAGTAAAGTGATACTTCGTGGTATTAATTTGAACGCGTTACGATTTTAAAAAATGACACCTATTATTTAATGTATAGCTCGTATAACTTCTAATGTTGTTTTTTCCCAGGATTCCAATGCCTAAGCATAATTTTAACGTCGATGAAAAGTTCGTTTAAGATTGCTCGATAGGTTACATAGTAAGAAGTAATGCGTACGATCAAAGTATTTGTAATGAAAGAACATGTAAATTAAATGTCTCCAAGATTATGAATCCTCGATGTTAATCCACTATCGGTGATCACAGGTTTCTATCGGTGATTATATTTCGATCGCAAGAAATGGCAGCAATTAGTATTGATTCGAGGTCGATGTAGCTACGTTCAATTTAATCGAGATTTATCGAAATTAAATAAATAATAATGAAATTAGTAATATATGTCTTGGACTTTGATATCACTGGCGGTGATTTCGCGTTAATTTCTACCGTACACGTGTGATTAAATGTTTAAAATTTGGAATCAAAATATTACTATTTGTACTCGGTTATCCGTAAATATACATGCGTGTGTTGTTTCTTATATTACCTTTTGTATCAAAGTTTCGAGAGTGTTTCGTAATTTATTTCTCTGTAAAGAACCTTCGACGAAACAATTTTTAATTTGTTACTTTTGACGTACTTCCAGTAAGTTTCTTTTTACGTTTCCTGCTGGTAATCGTTCGAAGTAGAAAAAACTTCACTAACGTACGACATCTATTAATCGTACAAATGACGATAAAAATTTAACCATAAATATTTATTCGCAATCTGAGTGATTACTTCCATGTTGTGATATATTCGTAATAATTTGAAAAGTAAATCCACACGTGTACGCCGGTACACCCTGACGAGATTAAGTAACGACCGTTTGTAATTGCTGTTGTAATTTTAATTGTGCTGATTACCACTGTAATTACATTTTGTAGTCGTTTCTGTAACATTTTTTTTTTACCGCGTTGCCGCGATATTTTAAATTTAATTAATGTTTAAATCGTAGGAAACTGGGAATCGTCACGCCCGTGGAAGACAATTAAAATAAAAATTCGAAAGCCATCTTTGCAATTAACGTTCGATAATGGAAAGCAACTTCCGAGAAATTAATCGAGATTTTCGCTCCCGCTTCTCACGCCGCAAGTGTTTCAACATTCAGTAAAATAATTAACGATAGCCGATGCAAAGTACAACCCGCGTAATTGCGAGAAACGCGCCCGCAACATTATTAATCTTCCAGGAATATTTAATTACACGTTCCTCGAGCGTTAAACGCTTCCATTTTGCATACAAGTCGTACAAACGATTCGTTGACTAATTGTTCGCTGCAATTAAACTCGCGCGCTCGACGCGTAATGTCGGACAGTGACAAATGATGATCCATGAAGCGCGCGAGCAACAAATGCAAATGCAAAATTCAGAGACGGACCCCATTTGCGTTAGAATTGTATCCAACTTCATTTTCAATCTGTCTAATTATCGTCCCTTGTTGCTTGAGATTCAATTACTTCGACATTGTGTTTATTTTTATTCGCTGTTGTAATTACTCAGCTACGTACACTTTCACGAATCGATCTTGCTCCATCGAAGCGCGAAAACGTTGGTCAAATTAAACAAATATTAGCAATATAAATACAGGTATCGAAAGGAATGCCCGTGACTCCGCAAATCGTTTCTTTCTTCGAGGATCGACGCTAATGAAACGTTCTATTAAATAATGTGCATCGTTCGTTTCAATATGCTCTCGAGGTCCCCGCGATAAGGTAGACATGTTGGAAAGTCGGCTTCATGGAAGAATATTGAAATTTACGAGGCAATAAACAAGGGTCACGAAGTCTATTCTCGAAACTTTCGAGACGAGCCGCTCGTGAAGTCGACATCGGACATTTTCCGCCCAGGAAAGTCAACAATACCGAACAAGTTTGACAATTACACGGTCGATTTGCGATTTTTCGACAGACAAAAAGATAAAGAGAACTTTATCGTGTACCTCGAACAATTTTCTAATTACCTCGTTCACCACTGATACGGACTCGGAAAATTTAACAAATTCATTGGTATCACTTTTCAACGGAGAAACATTTTGAATAAACGGATAGTTTCTCGTAAAGTTCAATGAAAAATTTCAGATACAGTTTACTTTGTTTTTCCATTGACATTGTTACACCGAAAACGATGATCAACGACCCGTCGAAAAGTTACCACTTGTACTTGCTTATTTCCCGAGACAAATAAATAACAGACTTCGAATAATTCTTAAATAACAACGAATCGTAAGTTACAATGTTCGTTCAATTATTTAAAGAAACTCCTAGCGTGTACGTCACTTGATAGCGACCCGCGAAACTTCCCACGGTGTCGAAGAGCGATCTCGAGAGTTAAATGCGAGAACATTGTCCACGGATTTGCAGACGAGGCTGAAAAATTGTTTTTTTTTTTCGAGAAAGAGGAAAAAAAAAGTCGAAAAGCAACGAGCAAGCCTTCGAGTTTTCCGAGAGCGACGGCAAAACCCCTTGTGAAAAATACAGTTCATTATTTATGGCGGTCATTAATGGTAATGTTCCGGTCTTCTCGGGTCAGGTAAGGTTATATATCAGTGCTCCGTTTAAAATCTTAAGGATATCCTGTCGGTCGAATCTTGGAGATTTTCCTGCCACCGGGCTGGTTGTAAAATTCTGATTTCTGAATGGTCCCTGACGGAATATTGCACAATACCGATGCAGTCTACTATCCTTCACGGTTTTTCACGTTTCTACTGCTTTGGACTTTAGCGAATTTCTCTCGGAACAAGTTTCTTTGCGAACAGATTACGTCTTTTTTTTACCGTTTAGACCATCCGAATACCTTGATCCACCAACGATACGTTTAGTCGATTTAAGAAACTTCCTCCGATATCCAAGACCGGTTTTATCAATTATTTGACAACTATCGATGCCTCTGTCTCATAATGTAAGAAACTGGTGGTCAAATCCTCCGACCAGCTGATCTCAATTTCGCAAATAGATTGTTTGAAATTACATACGCGGTTCGATTCCAACTAAAGGTAACTATAATATTTACGTACAAGCTGTCGGTGCCTACCTCCAACTATCTCGTAGCGTAAAGAATCAATCGATGAACTCCCCGTGTTCGATCTCAATTTTAACAAAAGATTCTCAAGAGATGACACGCGCTCAATGTCAACCTCCCGTTAAGAATTATTCAACGACTATCGATGCTAGACTAATTCTCAATATCGGAAGTTCTCCCTAGGTTACCCAATCTTAAATCGCAAAACCGTACATGGATATTCGCCACCGTTAAAACCTTCGTCCTCGAATGTTTACATCGAATCCAGAGAGTCCCTATTCCAACCACGAGATCAAAACGGTACATCGAAACTGCTCGTCGTCAATGAGAAGCCATCAAAGTACGCAAATCTTACCTTGAAAGGGGTATCCAGTGAAGCAGGGTCGCATCATCGAAAAGTTAGTGGTCACCGTCATCTCAGCGCGTCCGCGCCACCGGTTTTCCGCTCACAAAAACGCCACAAACGCTGTCACAGCACTGTTCCTCCCTTCCCAGAAGCGTTCACCAAAACGAGTAATCACCAGCCCGAGACACTGATCGAAACGAGTTCTTGTCGAAGTACCGAACCAAGGAGGACGGATCGGAGAAATAGAGAGAGAAAGAGAAAGAGAGAGAGAAAAAGAGAAAGAGAACACGCAATATCCAATGGGACGGGTTTGATCTCTGCTCTCAAGATCACGCGGACGAGGAACTGTCACTTGAACCGTCAGGATTGGTCACTTGTTCGCGTCACGCTGTTCAGGATCGGTCTGCACGCGATCCGGTCCCGTTCCAGTCTCCTGTCCTTGGATCGCGGACAGACACCTGTGTCCTCGAAACCGTAGTCCTTCGACGACTTGGCTGAAACCTCGACAGATCGGCTTCCTGATCCTGACTAGCCTCCTCTACTACTCGACACCGGGGTAACTAACGCTTGGCCACTCCCATCGCGTGCTTCTCGCGACGATACGATGGTGGGGGACCGAGCTGGGTTAGGTGGCGAGGACAACGTGCTCCAGCCGCTTTCGTACCTGTTTCATCGGCCTCGTCGACCAATCCATGATACGAAAGGCTCCCTTTGTCGCGCCCCTAAAGGCACGCCTAGCCGCGCATGAGTGGAAGTCTGCGGGGGAGGCCTGCGGAGACCATGCTGTCTTTGGGACGAATGCTCCTTTTTCTGGACAGACCGTGGTGGGGGGCACTCGACGAGGATGCAACGTTTTTGGCGCGATATTTCACCAACCGAGGACCTTCTTTCTCGTGGAAAATATCGCTCGTTATTCGGGACAACGCCACTCTCGAAGATCATTCGGCATTCGAAGCAATATTTGCGATAATATTTGAGTATAAACTTCTTGGCGATCGAACGACTCGCGGGGATTTATTGATTTTATGAATTTTTGCCGATGGTGTCGGATTTAGTGTATTTAATTTAATGTTTTATTATTGGAGTAGAAGCGTTAAGATCGATTTTAATCGCCGAAGTCACTTTGTGGAAGGCAATGTCGATTAATTAAGTTCTATCCGACGATCGAAGCTTTGTATTTATTTTCGGAGCACTTTAGGAGGACAATATTTTCAAAGATATTTTGCAAATTTGCTTTCGTTGGTTTATTGGTTATTCATTTGCAGATTTTTGAGAGGTGTTGCGAACATTCGGATTCCATTGGTCTAGATTTATTATCGATTGAGAAGAGTACTACTTTTTTTAGAGATTTTCGATAATACTTTAGCGTTTTCGTTTCTCGACGATTCTCTAAAATTTGTAATACTATTTGGTTTTTCTTTGATAATTTTGCGAAATAACGATCTGCGTGGATTTGTTGGTTTTGTCAAAGAAATCTCGTGGATGGTTCGATATCAGATTTGGTGACCCATTCTTTTTGGAGCAGTCGTGTTAACGAGTTCTATTCGACAATCGAAGGGTAGCTTTCGATTCGTTGAATTAAGTTTCCAAACGATATATTTTTTGAAGCCCAATCGTAGTGTTTCGAAGAACATTTTATGTTACCACCGATTGAAGTTCGATTTATTCGAATGTCTTACTATTGATACCGATTTCTGAGAGAAGTTCACAGTGTTCCTCGAGCATTTAAATTCAATGAAATTCGATGCTCCTTTTCAGATAATAATTGGTTACAAGGTGGGTTTCCAAAACCTGACTTATTTGAGATTCTTTCGAACACATAAAACGAATTTCACTGCAATCAAAGGATTGCAAATTTATCCAACGAGGAAACGAAATAAAATATTTCTTTTCTCGTAATGAAGATTGATCTCAATTTTTCGACTATGGGGATAATTTGTATTTTTAAATTCCTACGAACGGACAAATTTTTGCTAGACGAGTTCGTACACGAGAGACTCAAAACGAAGTTTTCGAATCCGTCGCGAGAGTTGAGCAACGCATTGGAGCGGCAACGAGTTAAGCAAGCGACGAGCACAAATAACACGACTCGGTTTAAACCGTTCCCCTAACAGTGGGTGTTGGTTATTAACGCATGATCACAGACCATCGACTTCCAACTTTCGCTTCTTAGGCCCACCATTCTTTTTCCCACCGAGGAAATGACGATGCTTCGTTTCAAACAGGACGTGACACTCGACATCGACGTAAAAAGACTAATCGAATCAGAAGGCTCGACGAGTTCCTATTTCTTCCTCTTCGTGCCGTTAGAAGCGTTCGAGTTTACGTTAGAGTAATTTCGAGATACACGATAGTTGAATCTTTTCTTATTATACTTCTCGGTTACATAATTCTTCTATCGAGTAAGCGACATTCCCTTGAAAGGAAAGAATAGCTTTCGTCACTCGTTTTTTATATCATTTAACAGAAGTTTTCGCGTTCAAGTGCTAAAGACACTTATGTTCCTATCAAAGAAGACGAGTTCATCTAGTAGATGTACACTGTTTTATTCGATTAATTTATCGGACGAATAAAATCTCTACACAGCGATTTACTCGAAACTTTTACTCGTTCGAACAATTAATCGAATAAGCTTTTATTTGTTCATCGTGGAACGTAAGTTTAACGCACGATTCGGATTGGAATTTTTGTTTAACAAACAACGAATGAAACGTTGTTTGTAATAGTCAGAACGATAACTCGGTCGTGGAAAAGTATTGAGTATCGTTACTCAAGCTTCGATACACGTTTACGATAGCTATGAAATAATAATAGAAGCAGCAATAAATAAGTATAGGATACACGTTTACGATAACTATAAAATAGTAATAGAAGCAGCAATAAATAAGTATAGAATTGAGAAATAAAAAAAAAACTTACATGTTGGACCGCGCACTATATATTATCAAAATAATAATATGACGTTTACTTATAAAAGATTCGGAGGGAAAACAATACAAGAACAAAAGTTTGATTTGAGCAAATCATACGCGAAAATTCAATAGAACAATCCGTACATATTCGTAAGAGCTTGGAAACTTTTATAACAGGATACTCGTTTCCAAATGTTTCGTTCACATTCCCAAAGGAACCTTCTCACCCCTTGTACCAATCTTAAAATATATTCGTCGCGTTCCACCTGTGCGTGATCTGATCTTAGAAACTTACCTTCGACCCTCAGTATTCGCGCAATACCTTCACTAAAAATTGCATCGAACTTTCAAAAGTGTACTTATCTCGCCTCTGTATAAATCCAATCTCTCCACTTGTCCAGCTTGGTATTCGAAGCTCGAACAATAACGAGTTCCGGTAAAAGTCGTTCATCTTTCGTCGGTTGTTGAAAATTCGCACTCAAACGAGGATTGTGCACTTAGTCGCCAAGGACCAAGTAAATCGATTCGAGTCGCAGTCCTTCGAACCCCCCCTCGTCCATCGACTTATGTCGAATCATAGTTCGGATGCTCTGTTTGCAGGAGTGGTAGCTCGTTCGAGGCGTTGATTCGTTCCGTGGAAAATCAGAGACGGGGGCGCAGGGAAAGCCCGGTCTGTGTAAGAAAAAATGTCGAGGAGCCGGGAGACAATGTACCAGGGGCCGAGGAACCGCGTGGGCCGCTGATGCTCCATCAATGTTTATTATCGTCCTGTTTGTGCGCTCCGTAGCGCGAGAATGGGCAAACAGAAGGCACCTCGTAGAGACGAGGCGCATTCAGTCGCGGGAGATGGCTGGAAAAGCGGAAGGAAACTGCCAAAGGACCACCCGCCGGGGCTTCCTGGGCGAAGTAATATGGCGTTACTTTTAACGGGGCTGCCCGGTCGACGGTGTCCCGCGGCGAGGACAAAACAAACTCCCTAATGTCTTCATGCTACTCATCGCGGACCATCTACGGGGGTGAGACGGAGACCAAGAGGGAGAAAGAGAGAGAGAGGGAGAAAGAAAGAAGGATCTCTCAGCCCCTGTCGTCTCGTAGCCAGTTGGTAGCTACGAGGATTACCGCACCGAGCCACTTCCTCAAGGTCGCGACGAGATCGTCACGGTATCGTCACAATATCGCTGATTGTCGAGCGTGAAGCGGAGAATTCGGGCCGCGAGAGGGGGAGGGATGAAGACGTAATTGATTTACGGGAATGCCTCCGTTTATCGGGAAAGGGACCCGTTTGCGTGTTTGTTTTCGGCGTTTGTTGTCGCTGGTTGGACAAAGTCGTCCGCTCGGACGTCTTCTTCCCGACGGAGTTACCAGCGAATTGAGACGCTCACCAAGGATGAACGGTGTCCGGGAGAAGAGGGCTTCGGTGGAGCAAAATTGATGGGAGCCGATCCTCTCGCGAAACGTTCAAGGAAGGAATTCTTCGTACCGAATTTCTTTACGTGTTATTTTATATATTATTTTTGTGAATAAATTCGTGGAGAAAAATTGATGAGAAGCGATCCTCTCACGAAACATTTAACGAAAGAATTCTTCGTACCGAATTTCTTTAATATATATGTTCTTGTATATATTATTTGTGTAAATAAATTCGTGGAGAAAAATTGATGAGAAGCGATCCTCTCGTAAAACGTCCAAGGAAAGAATTCTTCGTACCGAATTTCTTTAATATATATGTTCTTGTATATATTATTTGTGTAAATAAATTCGTGGAGAAAAATTGATGGGAGGCAATCCTCTCGCGAAACGTCTAACGACAGAATTCTTCGTAATGTATTTCTTTATATATTTTTGTGTATATTATTTTTATGAATATATTCGTACCGATTATTTCTGTTGTTATTACGAAGAGGATCGTCTACATTGATCTTAACGAGATATAAAATAAGCTGCAATAATTAGCGACAAGCTGCGAAGTCTATCTTACTCTAAAAGAGTACCAGAATATCTGAGTGAGATGTCTACTAAGCTGCAATAATTAACGACTCGTTACGGAATCCATTCTATTCCGAGAAAGTATCGGAATACTTCGATAAGATATCTAAAATCTAATAATCGCTAATTAACTACGCAATCGATATTATAATCCAAGAAAGTACCAAACTACCCTAGTGAGATGTCTACGAAGTTTCGCATAAGCAAATTACGCGCGAACTAATAACTTTCAGCGACGATTTACCCGAGACATATCCATTCTCTGCAACACCCAGTCATCGTATCTCTAATCGTGCCAAATTGTACGCGTACATTAGCTTCGTTCCTCGACAAGGTTAATCCCATTCCTAGACAGAAGTAAACAAATATCAAAGCTCTGAAATGAAAACGCACCGGACTCGATACACCCATTGAATCCAAACACTGGAAAATTCCTGCATCCTTTACCTGAAAACTCCTCCAAATGGACTCCCCGCTACGAAATCGCTATTCACTTAACATTCTCCGTTGTCTGCTACTGTTATTTCCAACGACGAAAAAAGTGGCTAACTTTGACACGTGGTAACCGATCCCGATATAATATCGAGCGCAAAAAACTACAACCAGGGCTGACGTAAGTGTGAAACAGCGAAGGCGATACGTATCTCGTCTCATGGGGAGCCATGAAAGGGGGCGTTGTCAGGAACCTGCAAATAAATGCAAATTGCTTCGGACCTCCGATCCGCCTACCTGACAACGAAGACAACAGCCCCGGAAGACCGTTACGCCGTAAATAATCCACCCCCTTCGAGCATCCAACCCCTTCTTCGTCTTCTTCTCGCGTTCGCTGCGTTCCTAGTTTTTCCATTCACCACGGAGGGCTCGATGTGTAAATAAGGGATCGTAAATATCCAAGCGGCTGTATAATAGATCCACATGAAGACGCGGTTCGATGCCAGACCGTAAATCACCGGTTTCTGTGGTTTTGAAGAATCGGCTACCGGCGACGATCTGAGAAATTGCGGTTTCAGGACGCTCAGTGCTTGCGGTCGAGACGTTCATTGTTCCCACTTCGATTCTATCGTTCCTCTCTGTCGATTGTTCGGTCACAATCGAACGTTCGAATCGTCGAACGCGAAGTCCCGAAAGGGAACGAAACCGAAAAGCGATCGAAATGGAGACTGAGATAGATGGACAATTTTTAGGGAAAAATTGAATAGGTGGTACACGTGGGAATTGATCGGTATCGAGAGGAATAATAAACACAGTGACTGTACGTTGTTTTAACGATAGTTTCAATCGAGATGTATCTTTGGGAATGGATAAAGATCGGTCGTATAGATATCGTGAAACATATTGAATAGAATTTCTGTATATTTTTAGAGATGAATTTTGTAAGATGGAAACTATTTAAGATATTAATTAGATACTTTGCGTCATGGTATAACCAAGTAGTATACATTTTTTAATACGGAGATATCTACGATAGAGCGTATGAAATTTCAAGACGATTCGTACATTTGATTTTGCAACCTGTTTACCGGCCCCGCATCATAGCGTCGAGAAAACCGTATATTCTAAAGTGTCGAGTAAGTGCAATAAAATTACCAAGACCTTGTGATTTTTCTTTGAATTCAGAAACACTGGTACGTTCATTTTCCAATGTACTCATCGCATTGTTTTCCCGTAATAAGGATGTCGGCAACGTATGCTTTCCACCGAGGCTCTTTTCAAGGAAACTCGTTGCAAGTCTTACCGTTGCAAAGCGTGAATTAAATGCGTTATTTTTGCGTATTCGAGTACAATCTTTTGCAAAAATATTCTCAAGACTCGTAAGCGAACGTAGAAAAACGAAAATCGATTTTTTCAAAGTGCCGTGCCGGAACACCCCCTTAAGAAAAAGACCAAGTTGCGAAGCAGAGGGAGCAACGAAAAAGCCATAGAAGCTTCGTACTTTGTTCGAAGAGCGGGGGAATAGTTGAAAGAAGATTCGGAGGAGTATAATCGAAGGTAAGAAGCTAGACTGGTCAGCAGAGCTACCTCGTTCCTTTGACCAACCAGCTCTTTGCTATCGAAATTTTTCACGGAACACAATGAGATCGATCTCGACACGGAGGGCCACGGAGTGCCTTCCAGGGAGTTAATTTTTTGCCAGCAAACAACCCGGTTGCCGAGGACTCTTTGTCGGTCCACAACAAGAGATTTCAATGCGACTTTGACGAGGATGTTGACAGATTCGCAGCAGCAAGACCGTAGGGGGTTCCCGACTATAGTGGCTCGATGTTGTCGGTAGTCGATCTCTGTAGCTTCCGAGAGAAAGAGAATTTTGACGTCGGCCTTGCCTTTGCGTGCAAATTATCGCCTCGAAAGAAGGAAGTAACGAGTAACGAAAAAAAAAAAAAAAATTGCACCCGAGTTGAACCTCCGAAGGCGATCCGGTTCCTTTCATTGTGAAATTGCTAATTCTTTGACGACAAGAATTCGATCCAACTATCCCATGGAATAGTTGGCCATTTAGACGTTTCGTGTAAAACTCGTTAAACCTGAGAAGCTATTTTAACGTTACGTTTTTTTTTTCAATTTAAGTACCGTTCGGAATATTTCTATTTCTTTTGAAGTTTATATTGGACTTTATACCGATGTTTCACCAGAAAGGGGTGACTTCTAGGGAGGGATGTTTCCATTGAGAGGCATGAAGAAACAATCGCAAAGAATCGATGCTCTTTGCATAATTTGTGTAAAATTAGTTAAACCTTTTTACGAGACTTTGTATTTAAAAGTGATCCCAATATTAATTTTTTTCTTTAATTTAATTACCGCTGAGAGTTTATTTTAGACTTTGTAGCAGTAGTTTACAAAGTGGAAGTGACACGTAAGGATGACTTATGGTCTAATGGGGAAGGGAAAAAGAATTTTTTATCTATGAAAAATGTAGGTAACTGAATCATTTCTTTACATTAATGTATTGACTATCGGAGTTTAATAAATATAAATGTATATATTTCTTGTATCATTTTAAACTTACCCCTCATCTCCAATGCAAACATTTCCTTATTTTTTAAGGAGAAGAACACTTTTCGAACAATTTTAGAAACCACTGCTTTAAGGATTTGGAAGTTTCAGGAGCATCTTCATTTCTCATTATTTGAGAATCGTGAAACTGAAAATGAGATTCACGAATATCTGGATCGCATTTCGTTCTTGGTTGTCGAATACATTTCTCGAATAATCGTATTTCGAAGTAAAAAGTGTACAGTCAACACTTATGTTTATGCTTATGCATTAAAGCTCTCGGGTGTATTATTGTTTCGTTAGAAAATCACGATTCTTCCGATTGCTACTTTCACAAGCTTTTGTTTCGACGAAGCATATTTAATCAACGATGGAAAGAGTCCTGGAGTAATTGCGACACCTGCACTGACAAACTTGTGTTCTCTGCTTTAAAAAAAGATTAAGTATGTTTCATGGAGAAACAAGAGTCGTGTCAACATCACAGAAGCAGCCCTTCATTTTTTTCTTCACCTTTAACTCCCGCCAGGACCGGTTGAAAGCAACCCCGTCAAGGATGTTGACGGCTAGCCAGCGGGATGTCCTGTAAACCAGAAAACTTCCACCGTTGTAAGCTGGAGAAGCTCCTGGAAGTTGTGCATTCGAGGCAGAAGGTAGTCCCAACCGCGTTAAAGCCTAACTTTTGGCCACTTCTCGTCACGGACCGCTGCAGTTATCACGGAGGAAATTATTCAGGCCTTCTTTCACGACAGTGGCGTAACAAACTTGCTTGGACAGCTTTGTAAAACGGGACAAAATAAATTTCGCTACGAGATAAAAGGTACTGGAACTTCTGACGTGAATTTCTATACCGTTGCGACATTATATCCCTAAAATCGCGTCAGAGATCATAAATCGTCATAAATACTCTATTCCATTCGATATAGCACAATTTGCAATGTCACGAATGACCCTACGCTCGACAAATGTCCTTCGATTTTTTCAATTCACCGAACATCACGCAAAATATCAACGCCACAGAAAAATAGAAAATTAAATCTCTGTTTCTCCTTTATATTTCTCTACCTCGTTCCCAGTGTTCCATTTACGTTTAAATTACTATAAAATTAAAACTAAACTTCTCGTCTCTCTCGACAAGTGTACCCAGAGTCAAACAAGCTGGACCATTCCTTTGAAATTAAAAGACAATTCGTACCACTTGTCATCGTTGTTTCATTTTTCTTTTGTTTCTCAACCTCTAGAATCTACACAGACCAGAATCACTACGCCAGTGGACCCACGGAGGTTCTACTGCACCCTGATCGTGGAAGAAGGAACTGCTGACACTTCATAAACGTCTGTTAGGTCGGTTCCAGGTCCGATCGTAAATCTGACGCAGCTCGAATCGACAATTGTGCGACAATATTCCGCGCGAGGAAGGACGAAGGAAGGCATGATGGCTATACGAGGATGGCCGTAAACTCATCATTCCTGATATACGACTCCGGGATCGGCCGATCATGCCAGCTCGAGATCCACGCCAGCTTTTAACGCGTTATTACCGCGCTATTACGAGCAGCTCGACTCTCTCTCTCTGGCTGACAAACCGAGAACACTGGCGATTTATGAAATTCCTCGTGCCCGGCCCTATTTACGAAACATTCCCGAAAAGTGGCACCCTGGAAGAGTTACGACGCGAACGTCCTCGAAATTATTCGATGGAAACCGATCCAGAATTACCGCGAACGTAATTCGTTTGTAACGTAACGATAAACGCAATTTAAAAATTAACGCAACCCAAGTGATCTGGTCAAGTATCTACACGTGAACGTTGCATTGGATTAGAAATTACGAGCAATATTGTCCGTTTAGAGACGATATTGTCGGTGAAATATATACTTTACATAGTTTGTTAAAATTTCAATCTGGAAACATTTTGGATTTGAACGTTGAAAATTAAAATAAAAATCTTCAAATTTACGGTTGGTCGAGATCTTGAAAAATAGGAAAAGAAGTTTCGAAAACCAATTATATACGAACGAGTACTCAACGAATATTTTATGAAAATTCCAAGGTGTACAATACGTTGTAGATTATTTCGAATAATAAACTATTAGTTTTTCTATTAAAATAATGAATTTACAGTAAAATTCTACTTTTATTTCCTGTATTAGTAACTACTCAGCGCTATGGTCACGGTCGTTAACCCTTTCACTGGTGAATTAATCAGTGGCAGAAAAAGCCTCTGTACTGAATTAATTTCACAATTTATATTCTCATACTTATAAATACATGTAAGAATCAAATAAAACGGTAAACAATTTTAGAGAATTATCCACAAACGCCGAAAAGTTCCTATACCGAGTGTTTTCATTAACTCGACGATTTAGAACAATATCGTTACTTTCGAAACAATTAGAAGATTATGCTTATCTAAAAACAGATTTCACGAAGAACACATCACGATGAAATTCTGAAATGTAACCACTTCAGAGCGACGAACAAAAATAAAAATTCATACTGGATAGCCAATTTAACATACGATGAATAAAAAATTTTCTCAACCTTATGCATAATTTCTCTTCGATGTACGATTCTATAAATAAGTACAATTGTTTTACAAACGACGCAACAGTGATACATAGAAGTAAAATGCAAATTTGTAAAGAATGAAATTTTGACGATGTAATTGAGTACTTGTAGAAACTAAATATAGTATACAAATTGAAACAATATTCATCATCGTTTGTAACAGCCGACATTTTTCTAAATACTTCTACGTGTCGTGCTTACGTCATTTATGAAAACTATCAATTTTGTATAAAATAATCTTTCTAATTTAAAGAATTGTACATTGAACAAGACCTGTACGTTAGATCGAAAATATTTTGATTCGATAAAACTAAACTGACTACGCAATGTGAATGTGTGCAACTCTTGGTGCAGTAACTTTCGAAATGCAACGATTTAGCGTATTTGATTCGCACCGTCGATTCGGTGAAATCTTCTCACCGTAGTTGCCACTTGGGCCGAAAAATCGGCATAAACGGCTCCGATTTTCCGGTTTCTGCAAACCAGCGGTGGTGGACCTAGTTAATCGCGATTTCCACGATGGAGTTCTTACCGATTCGTTTTTCGGGTTACCCGCTTCGTTTCGCGATCGCGCGGCAAGCGGACGTGGAAATCAAGTAACGGCGAACCTAATTGTTAAATGACCGTCACCAAATCGATGCGACGAATATTTTTCACAGATATTATTGAACAGGTGAGTGAAACAGGTGTTAAATACTTTAAGCCTGACTTCGATCGAAAAGAAATTTTAACCGTTTCGTTTCCGGCCCTAAAAATCGGTCGCTGTTTAAGACGTTGTTTCTTAAACAAACTATTTGATATACTATTTCTTCAAAACGTCCAATGTAATTTTTTTTTTTAATTCAAACTTTTATCTATTCAATTATTACGTAGAAATATTCTAGCAATATTTATCGTATTTTGACTTCGATCGAAAAGAAATTTTAACTGCTTAGTTTTCGGCCCTAAAAATCGGTCGCTGTTTAAGATTCTGTTTCTTAAACAAACTATACGATATACCATATCTTTAAAACATCAATTGTAAATTTTTTTTTAAATTGAAACTTTTACATATTCAACTATTACTTAGAAACATTCTACCAATATATGTCCTATTTTGACGTTGATCACAAAACACTTTTCTACTTTTGTCAAGCTTTTAAAGCACGAAAAATCGAGTGTTCTGATCACTCACAGTTACCTTACATCTTCGTCGTTACTTCGAAATTTGTCGTAATAATTCGATGAAGTATTCTCGACGAATGTTCGTTTAAACGACGCTTCCTGTGTAAACGAGTCTCCGGTGTACTCAGCCCTCTAACTTCCGCAAGAAATTTGAAAAAGGTAGGTTTTCTGGCAGGGATGCAACCGATGCGACCACGTGACGAACGTCCTGTCAGGACTCGGTTCCCTCGAAACGGGATAGCGTCCTTCGCGTGTAGGCGGTAAAATCTCGAGTCGTAAAGTCATCGCATCGTAAACTCATAAATATTCGTCATCATCGCTCATAATCCGCTTTGTCATCGAATGAACTGGGTCCGGTCCACGGGCGGAAAAAAAAAGAAGGGTCAGCCCTTTCCGAGCGGAGCGGAAAAATCCGCTCGTTCGTCCTAAGTGCGACTGGAACGCGTGGAAAAAAAAAATACACGGTACCTGATCACCGTCTCTCGTCCCTTTCCCGCCCCTCTATTCCACGTCTTTTTGAAATTTACGATTCCAATTTTTTGCTCGCGTGCTTGACTCTTGGCTCGGGGAACTACGGCGTAGCTTCGTGTTCCTCCGATTATTTTCCAGCTGCTTTGTGTCCGCGAACCCTTTCCGAACGAAAAATCCTCTTCGAGACGAAATTATTGAAAAATTGTGACTACGAATTTCGAAGTATTTCGAGTTTTCTTTCTTTTCTGCTGTCCAGGATTCTCCTTTGCTCGATATTATTGCGATTTAAATTGTACCGCCTAAATCGCATACATACTTGTATTGTATACTTTATTCGTTGATTATTTGAACAAATTAAATGACAAATATCTTATCAAAAATCTTTATATATGTATTAAGTATCAACCCCTTACGATCTATTTCAAAGCAAACGTGACTATTTCGACTATATATATCTCCGTACGCGCAATTGTTAGAAAAAGAACTAAGATACTTCAGTTCGTGTTGAATTTTTAACGAAAGAACTATTTTCGATACGGTAGACTAACAAAATAATAAAAATGATTCCTAAATATGGTAACTAAAGCACTCTGAACATTGTCGAGGAGACGATGTGGGGCACGGTTCCGTTAAAATTGAGTTTCGGATCGAAACTCGTCGTTCTCACTCGAGGGGTTGATGTTAATTGATTCTCTGAAATTAACGAATCGAGTCACAAGTTCAATTAACGAGTCTCGAGCTGAATCGGAATCAATTGCAGTATTTGTAGCGTGTGTCGAGTACGATCCTACCTATCGTGGTGAGAGTTACTCCGATTCGTATCGAACAACCGACCGCAACCGAGTACAAACTAGACGGATGCGTTGATCGCGGATTTGTTTAACTCCTTTTACCTCGATTCCTGTTGCTGCGTCTCGTTATCGGCGCTCGTTAATCAGCAATCATTTCGTCGCTCTTGTTACTCCTGGCACGACGCGAGGATAATCGACCGCGATCGAGAATAGGACGATCACCGTGAAAGGAAGAAGCAATATTCGTACAAGGGCCGTATTATCACGAGAAGTCGGGACGATAAAGTTCCGTCCACGATCGAGAAAATCGGTTCACGAACGGGAGACGTGGCTTTTTGTCTTCGTTAATATCGCGTCGTCCGCGCGATCGTTAAACGGAATATCAAGGCCTGCGTGAATCGGCTGCTTCGTCTCGGGTTCTGGTTGTAGGCGTCGATCTATCGATCTCTGCTTTCCATGAAATTCACCCTCGGAGATTATCCTCGCGTTCGGTTATCGTTTTTGGTTAATTGACCGACGAAACAGCGTGAGAACGAACGTTGCGATAACGAAACGACCATCGTCCATCGAGCACTGCTTTTCGCAACGCGTGTGATGAATAAATGATCGTAAACGATTGAAGATCTTTTGTTTTACCCCGTTGGGGATCTCCGAATCATTGGACGATCCGAATAATTACAGGACTGCTTCGAAGATGAATTAATCGACGACGAACAGGGTTAAGAAGCTTTATCGATTTAAATGTGTACGAAAGACTAACGTGTAATCGTTAATGATTACGTTAAAATTTTATCGAAGAATACTTCGATCTACTGAGGATCTTACGCTATGAAATTTTTGTAGAATTTTTATTCTGTGGCGCGATAAGATTCAATGTTTTTATAAATATCGATCGTACATTAGTAAATTATAAATATTGTAGGAAAAGATGTATTTACTAACGAGATTGGAGAAAGTAGATGCATTTAAATGCATCTGGTGTTTAGTCGACGATTGCTTGCTGTAAGTGTTATATTCGTATTAACTATAGTTAAATAAGTATAATACATTGCGTACAAAGGGTACTTCTTAAATATTAGATTGGAAAGTTAATCGCGGAAGGAAACTAAGCGACGGCGAAATACAGGCGCCATTGTTGTCGAGGAGAAAACAATATTCAATTTTATAACTTGAGAAAAATATTAACCGAAGTGGAATGGTAGTTTATAATTTATTTGAAAACACCTATGAGTGGAAGAAAAGAAAGAGTCGTCCACATTTGTGAAAAATGATTTAGTTTAAGAAATGGCAAATTAAGAACCAGGTAAAAGCTGACGTTAGAATTGAACAATGTCTGCTCAAATATAGCAAACAATCTGAAGAGAAAAAAGCAAATCTAGGCAAAAGAAACAAAGACGAAACTAATAGCAACCAAGAAACAGGGGGAATTTCGTTTCCAGGTTGCACACGAGCATCGTCACTCGTACAAGAAATGGAGAAAATGTTACTCTTTGCTAAGTAAGAAATTTAATTTGAGCGAATCGAATCTTCCGAATTATTATTTCGACGATGTACAAAAGAGATACCGAATTGTTGAAAATTGGGTACTATTTCTGTTGCGGTACGGACTGGAATCTCTTACCACGATAAATTTGAAAAGCGATGAAACCAGAAACCTAATAACGTAAATTAAACAACGAAAATGATCTAAACTACCTGGTAAGTTCTCGACAAATTTATAACCACGCCGACGTTTCATTTCCCAGCAATATGCATAAGTTTCGTCCCTAAAACAGAATGTTAAAATTTCCATACAAGAATTTCTACAATATATTTCTCTTCAACATCATAGAAATTCGACATCATAGAAATCTTCTATCGTATCGTTCCCCAATTTGATATACTTTTCCAGTTCAATTAATAATTATCCTACATTCTCCCGTCAAATAAGATTCCCGAAGTATATTCGTTATTTTTATTCACGCGTGTGCTTAATATTTCCAAAAGTATCAAATCCGTTCTATCGCGAAATGAAGAACTTCGAGACGTTAATCACGTCGAGCACCGTGCATCCTCCCGTTGTACGTTTCGATAATCGTTCGATAATCGTGTCTGGTGTAATTGTTCGTCTCTGGTAGCGTCGAAGAATCGGAATCGGTGAACCGCCGAGACACTCGTAGCGGACGTTAATCGAAAATTAATCTCGCCGGCGCAAAGTAAATTCCGCGACAAAACAAACCGTCGACCACCGGCACCCTTCCGACGATTAAACATTATTATAGCGGATAACGTAGCAATTACCGTTTTTGCGCGATCCCCGGATATTTTCTGACGCGCCCGTCGTAACGCGTGTCCACGTTTTGACGCAATAAAGCGTTTCTTGCGTCGGAGAAAACAGCGGCCGCGTCAAACCGTGCACCCCGGAGACACGAAAAGTTTAATTAGAAATCACCCCGCGCGAGTAACGCAGTTATTCCGTCGGACATGCTTGCCATTGCACTCCTCGGACCGGCCACGAGGTGAAAACTACGAGCGCGAACCGCCGATTTCGTCAATTAGGCTGCAACGATTTCTTACGTAAATTCACGTTGAATTCAGAGGAGCGATATTACGCAAACCTCGCGGTGGAATTGTCGCTGGTTCACCGGAACACGGATCGTTTCGAGTGGTTCGTTTCGTTCTTCGGGATTTCGAGCGCGAGAAATCAACGATTGTTAGGGAATCGTCTTCGCCGAGGGCTTGTGGACTACTCGGGACAAAATGGAGACGCACGCGACGGGACGGTGAATCCAAGGGTGCTGCCTGAAGGGTCTTTCGCCGATAGGAAGACGTAGCGTGGAGTGTGGAGGTGTTTGAGGATGGGTTTAGGCTTTTTTTATTTCCTTATTTTTGAAAAAGGAAACAATTTTTGGGGACAAATAAGTTTTAAGAAGGTTTGACCGTGTTTCGACTGTTAATGAAATGTGACTTCGAATGTAATTTAAATGTAGGTTTTTAGATTTTTTCTGTACGTGTGTATTCGTTGTTTGTAAGAATTTATCAATCTTATAGGGAATTTAATTTTGTAGGATGAATATAGTATCGAAGACACGTGCACAACCCAATTTTGACGACTCTAAATCCGCTCGTAGACAGACGAACAACGTAGATCTGTATTCGACTTGATACTCGTGTTCGATGTTTTTCAATTCCCATATCGACAGTTCCAAACTTGAGGAACTTTTCAAATTCGATGCTCTCGTTTTAACGCGCTCGATAAGTTCCGTTCGTTTTACATAATCCCAGACACCACGATCCTTGACGAAAATAGTTGCCTGTGCACAAGGTTGACCAATAGCGCTTCTCGTACTCTGGATTTTTTCTCCGGTCTACCAGATTCCGTCGGTAGTTCGTCAAGAAAATTGTTACTCCATACTGTCTAACGACACCTGTCATTATTATCAGTTTCATTTTCTTAAATACATTTTTGTACATACCATCTACGTTGCACATACGTGTGCGCAAAAGGGACGAAATACACCTAAAATATTTTACTACCGACCTAACTTTGAAAAGATACACGCGTACGTAAAACGAATATAACATAACGGTAGTAAAAATAATAATATTACTAGCGTGTAACTCGATGTTCTGCTTACAAAGTGTACAAAATCGTAGATCAAGCATAGGAGCACATTGTGACGATTCCAACGATGTAACAATTTCTTACAAACGTGAGTCTGCGAATACTTTCTTGTCCCATTGTAAACTCGAAGACAACACTGTGCGTAATTATAGAACCATGCCTGTACGATAATGGAAACGATAAAACGCGAGACTCGCGGGGACGAGATGATTTTCCAATTTCGATCGGTCTACGAAAAAGAAATACTCAACGGTTCGCTAACTTCGGCCCGTAGATCGTGGCATTCGACGAAACCTGGCCGATATTTCTCACGGAGTAGCTCGCAGGTCCTTCGGTGCCATTCTAATCTTGACCCCGTTTAGTCACGCGTCTCCTTTTTCGTCCCTCGGGATCGTCGCGTTTCCATCTAGCGTTCCTCCGACGCTGTCAACGCGAACTGTCGTCCGTTCTTTTTCTTCTCGTCTCGAATTCCATCCACGACGTGGCCACGTCGTCGAAGAAGTTCACGGACCATCCGCCCGGCCAAGCGTCGTGACTTTGATCCAGATTCAGCCGACGAAACTCCCCGACACGACGTTGAGTAATCGTGTTACGTCACACGTCGCGAAATCGCGGACGCGATCGATCTCGCTAATCGCTGCCAGCTCGACGATCATCGGACAGTGGAATATAGAGTCATTAGTCGGATACGTGCGCGGACGCGTGATGAAATACCGAGTCCTTTCCTTCTGATGTAAAAACAGGTGATTAAAGGAAACCTCTGTTGACGATCGAAACCGTAGTTTCACTCTAACGCGTGTACGTTTCCCTTCGATTTTTACCCTCCGTTGCGTGAATTTTTACTTCATTGCGGGAATTGGTATATAAATGTTAATTAGAATTTTTGTAACGGTTTAGTCTTAGTTTTTGTTCGTTTTGTACTCGAAGTTGAAGTCTGAAGGTATTTGCTCAACGAGGATGCTATATAATGTTCTACTGCGTGAATTTTAGTTTATCGGGTAAAATAATGTAATATACTATTTAAGAGAATGGTACAATTTTAATATTTCTATGTTTAGGAATAATAGTGTGATATACTGGTTTATATTGATTGGGATTTTTTAATTGTTTATTGGTAGTTTCCGTATATATGATTGTTGTGAATGGAGCAAATGTTCGAGAAGAAGGTTCCCAGGGTTTCTACTCGATCAGGATAGTATGTATTGAAAAAGCATTGTTCTTGAAATCGCTTAATACATAGAGAAGAATTGCCTAATACGTAACGGTCACCTGTCGTATTCCTTCAATTTTTTTGTTATTACTTAATATAAGCACCATCTAGCAGCGAATGTACGAAACAATCGAGTAACGAAAAATATGAATGAAAAATTTACAAGTGACATCTTGCTTTGTACTTGTCGTAAATATTTTAAAAAGTTAGCTACGATCGATATCATTTTTAACCATGCGTACTTATGTAGCTTATAAAAATGAAGCGATGCAGTTTCTTTTCTACGTGCTTGGGTTTCTCCGAATTGTAGATTCGTTGTAGAATATTTTACATTTACTGTATGTACATATTACAATTATTATAGAAGTAAAATCTTTATTTTTCCAAAAGTTATCATGATTTCTAAATCGTACGACGACAAGGTTTCTTAAATCACGTCAATACGATACAAATAGAAAGCATTATGATCCAGTGAATAAAATGTGCAAAACAATTGTTATCCGAACTTTGACTTCTAAACTCGACGTAAATACATGATTTACGTTCATTACTAAATAGAAAATATACGATAAAATATCTTAAGTGATCCAATTTCGCCAACTCTTCTTCATTAAAAATAGTACAAAGGCCAAGAAAATTCCTTTCAAGGACTACGATGAAAAATAATACATGCATTATATTTTAATTTTCAAAAGTGTCAAAAGGAAATTATTCCTCGGTGATTTAAACGTACATGAATTAATCGATGCGCAAACTTAACGATAAGTGACTGAACATGCAAATCTGCCAGATGTCCCCGTAAGAAACCATAAAACGCAAATCCCGTAAAATTTGCTTAATAAGCTTGCTAATAACTGGGATTTATTTTTATCGAGTTACCGATCGTTCGCATTACGCAATGGAGGGTTAATATCCATGAACATTGAAATCCATGCTGTCTATTGTTATACCAAGTCTGTTCCATCTTGCATTGAATATATTCAGAATTCTTCTCGGCGCCTCTATTTTTCTGTCTACAAATATGATTACATCACGCCGCTTCCTAATGAATCCGACTCAATATGATACAAAGATAGATCTAATATGTCCGTGGCTCGCTATAGTGTTTTTCAAACTTTTCCGGTATACTTCTACAAAGTATACAATTAGTTCGTTAACTATTCTCACAAGTTTCTTCTCTTTGCGGATACGTCACATTTCATCGTCAAAATTCCACGAATATTGTCCCGATGTGTAAAATAGTAGACCGATGACAAAAGTCGTATGAAAATTGTACTCGTATCGATGAAAATGATAAATTTATCATTAGTGATTTCCAGTTGCATCGGTTGGCAGACGAAATTCGTCTCTAATCGTGTACGTAACGTTATTTAAACATACATTCGAATTAACATATATTCGAATACATAGCGTCATTTAAACTATGTAAAATTAGAAGCTATATAGTGTATATTTTCGAGAAAGTTGCACAGAATCATCCATTCGACACTGTGCCTGGCTAAAGAATGCACTAATTGTAAGTTTATCGTACAAAATCCTCCATTCGGACACACCTATGTATCTGCGCGATATAATGCTTCTCGTATAATACTACCATAAATTTCACGTTAGAAATTACACCTGAATCCCTTCTTGTTGAGTCCATTCTTGTCTTTCATTACCCCAAATTATCCAATTCTATCTCGTATCCTGCGCGTACTCTTATTACGGTTCGGCTGATTAAACGTGCGAGCAGATTGGACGGGTGATCAAATTTTCTTAAATGCCTCGTAAATAAATACGAAAGAACACGAGTGTAACTCGAGTCGCAAATGTGCATCTTTGCGTCCCAGCTGATTTCGCTTGGCGAGATCGGATCGATCGATCGGTACGGGATCAAATTTTCTTTGATATCGCATAAATATGTACAATGAAGCACGAGCTGTTACACGAGTACAGTTACGAGTCGTATATCCTTGCTGACTGCAGTTCCTGGGCATTAAGTGCCACCCCGATGAGGAAGACACAGAAAGGAGGAATAAAATAGATTTCGAATCCCGATATAACTTTGTAGCTCGGGGTGCCACTTTCGCCGTCCCTGATGACTCGAATTACACGTCGCCACGGAAGCACCTGCCATCCAAAAGGACAGATCGTCCCATTTTTACTCCATTTCTCCCGTTATTACGATCGAAACTGTTTCGCGAGCGCGTTTTCGCTACCTTCGTTGCACTTAACCGAAACGTTCGTCCCAGTATTGGCTAGGCTCGTCTTTTGAGGAGGCCAGTAGTCGATGACACGATTCATCGGCTATTTCTGTATACTTACGGCTGCTACGGCGTTGAGGAAAAAAAGTCTTTTACATATTTTTTCACTTAGGCGACTTCATCAACGACGGTCATTAAGCGGTGCAATTTTATCGCCTGGCGGGAGACGCATGCAAACGCGACACACGAGAAGAGACCGCCACACGGGAAACCACAGTGTTTGAATTAATCGACCACTCGCGCGATAATGCGCCGCTCCATTTTCCCCAATAACGAAAATCAATATCGCCCGGTGAGACCAATTCGCGAGAAAACCAGCCGAATACTTTAACGGTGTTCCTTGCAACCGAGTGCATCCATTGTGCAGTTGGGAACGCGATGCTCGACGAAGCGAGATATCGACGATCGGATACAATTTTCGGAGAATTGATTTTTAACGAAGCAGCGAGGATTTCTTGAAATTAATGTCATTTCCGAAGAAACGCACCACGGGCAGAGATGAACCGTTTGTTATATCGGAAATAACGACAGATTGGCAATTAGCGACTGAACTTCATTCTTGCTAAGTGAGTAACTTTGTTCTACGAGACGTACCGGTTGTATTGTTCGCGTGCAATAATAACGCAGAAATTTGTTAGCGTCCTGCATTTTTACTTACTATACTTATTAGTTAAAGTGTTATTATTTTCTTATCGGTATCAATGATTATTATTGGTTCAAATAGGTATACAATATACAATATCCGTTGAATTAGGTATAGATGCACCAGCAAAAATAAAAAATTAGACCAAAGAAGTAGAATCTAAGATTTCAAAATCGAAAACGAAACCGAAGAACGATAAGAACTCCAATAAGTATTGCACAGAATGTCTAGTAGATTATTATACAATACTGGTTCTTTTGCTTGGAATGCTGGAAACTGGTTACACGAATCGTGTATAATGTATCCTCCATTATGCAATATGTGTGGAAGAGAAAAAAAGGAATGGAAGTAGTAAAAAGAATGCACAAATAAGGAAATGCACCTGTCCTATCTTGAGGTGCATCTAACCCCAAGCCTTTCTGGAGGAGAGATGAACTTTTTAGAAGACTTTTAAAAAGAAAATTACAGTTAAAAAATACATGTTTCATGGATTTGACGTTATACTTTATTCAAGAGCTTTAAATAAGTAATTCGACTATATTTATCTATAATTTCGGTTGGTTTTATTTAAAAATGTATCAGCCAAATGTTCATTTTTTGATGCATCTGTCTCGAAATAACTTTACAGAATGTTCTTCGAGCAATTTTTTTCGATTAATAAACGAGCAATGTAATCCTTTAGGCTTACGTAGGTTCAGCGTGAGAATGATCCTCGGCTCGTATTAACAATTCTTTAAAAGAGTTTAAAAGATGTTATTTTAACACACGGACGTTTTGTATAATTTTGCTCAATGGACTCCTCTGTTTGCTCAGAAAGCCTTGTCTTAGATGCAATTTGCGCTTGTTGCAATTAATTCCTATATAGAGTCATTTGCTTAATGATACCTACGGGAAACAGGTTTAAGTACTCAGTCATCTAGCGGTATTATCCAGAGGCTGCGAATTTTGTTCCCACAACTTGTACGCACACATTCGCATACACGCGAATAATATACGATTATACGAATACACGATTCTAGCCACCGTATTAATGATACCATATTATATAGTCAATTGCAGCAAGCACGAGAAAACCTTTCGAACTCTTCTTAAAAGACGACGAGCAACCATTGGTATGCGTGTGTATATACAGAGAGTGGATTAATTTTTCTCGATTGGTTATTTCGGTCGATTCGTCGATACTTTTCATCGCACAATTACCTTATGCGTTTCAACTCGTAGAATGCAATTTTACGGAAGAGGACTCGCATCGAAGTTTCAAATCTTTCGAGTATATCGAACAAATGTTATATATACTCGAACAACGTTTTCGATTATTCTCGTGAGAGCGTTCGGATATAATTTATTTCGACCATTTAACCGACTAAAATTTTACGCTTACTTTTCTCGACAGTTTTCAAGCGGAGAATTCCAACCGAAGGAAACGAATCAGCGAAACGTAGTTCGTACCGCAAGGAGCCGGAATCCTTGGACTTCGAACCATTACCATCGGGAATGTGAAACACTGGGACGCTAATATATGACATCCGGATCACAATGACGCCTCCCATCGCGGAATGCTCTTCATCATGTCGGCTCTCACCGCGGGTTATCACGGTAGCCACGACTTCATTCAGGTACCAGATCGAGGAATTCTTTTCAGCCGGCTAGGCTGTGCCGGCCGGATCTATCAGGCCTTAATAAGATCAAGAAAACCTATAGAAAGAGAGCGAGAGGCGAGATGTAATTTCGTTCGTGTATTGTCGAGCAGGCCGATGGAGGCCCTCGTTCATCTTTTTTTACATCGCGTCGACTAAACGACCCGGCTTCTGTTTTCTGGAATCGTTTTAGCCGCCAGAGTTTGATATGTCGGCAGAGTTCATCGACGAAGCTGAACGTGTGCAAGTAGAGCGAAACAAATATCGCTCAATTACCAAGAACGTATTTTTGTTACAAGATTTACGGCTGCACCGATCGAACCGAACGAAATTGGTACGAAATAAATGACTGGGCTGAATCTACGACAGAGACGAGGAAGTTGGTTCGTTTGCTAGGTACTTGTTTCTGTAACTCCTTACAAATTATTTAAATTCATTTTTCCCTGTTATAATTCATTTAAATTTGTAGGAAATGCTCCATTCACCGAAGTTTGTTTAAATATCTCTGCACCCTCCTAATGTTCTATTAGATTTGAAGTTTTAGCAACGACTCGTATATATTCGTTATCGTTTACATTGATATTGTATATGTTTAAACAAAGAATAACAAAACGAGCTAAAGTGTCAAGTTCAGTAGATTCGACTAGTCAAACCTCACTGTCTGGAAAATTTGTGTTTCTATCGCGTTAATATGCACTATTTGTAAAGTGGAGAACTTTTGTTATCTTATTCGAATGTTATTTCATTCAAAATGGTAATTTTATCTATAACGATGTTTCCTCGTAACATGACGCGACGGTGTACATGATTTTTGACTTCTATAGGTTTCGAATTCAATTTTGAAAGACGATTCTTCCACACGAATATTCATTATTTATTTACGTAGTTAACCTGCGTTAAAAATATGGGACGATTTAGACATTTTTGATCACACTTGAGTACAATTTTATCTTCGAGTACGTTGTAATTTTCGTTAGCGTTTCGGTGGTATTCTTCGAGAAAATTATTCTTACTGTAAGAATAATTATTCTATTCGTTCATAGAAAATACTAAGCTCGTCGATGAACATGTTTTTCAGCTGTACTTTACTTCACTTATTCCCCCAGTATACACATTTCGTATAATACGATAATTTCACTTCCAGAAATGATTTCCCCTTTTACAACATCCAATCAGAGAAACTACATCCTGTAGCGATAAAAATCCTTCTTCCTTGCTAAATGTCGCATGTGCCCTGTGGCAGTTAACGCTCACTGTACGCGTTTAGAATTAACACATTAACTAGAGTTCTCAGTAGTCGACGAGTGAAGGAGTATTATCTATTTAAATGCAGACTTCGACGTACGATCAACTGCTCGTTATTTTGTTTTCGATCTACCGATTTACAGGAAAAGATTTTCTTCAATTTTTCGGAATCATACACCGATGTAACTTAACGATTAATCTATAACCGAGGATTCACACGCATCGATAACCCTAATACCTAGTGAATATTTCTTGGAATACTTGCACGTTTGAGTTCTCAATAATCAGTAGGTCAGTTTAAGATTTGTACCTATCGAATCGCGCGAAAAGATTCTCTTCAATTGTTTAAACATCCAACCCTCTCAATAATCGATCTATAGCCGAGGACTCACACGCATCGATAACCCTAATACCTAGTGAATATCTTTTGGAATACTTGCACATTTGAGTTCTCAATAATCAGTAGGTTAGGTTAAGATTTGTACCTATCGATTCGTATGAAAAGATTCTCTTCAATTGTTTAAACATCCGCCCTCTCAGCAATCGATCTATAGTCGAGAACTTACACGCATGGGTATCCATAACACCTCCTTAGGTGAAACATCTCTTACAATACTCACCCATTTGATTCCCTAGCAATCAACGGATCAAAGAATATTACCCGCCAAAATCGTAGACTTCGATGATCGACAACTTACCTATCAAAACCGTAGATTTCGATGATCGACAATTTACCTATCAAAACCGTAGACTTCGATGATCGACAATTTACCTATCAAAACCGTAGACTTGGACGATCGACAATTTACGCGGAAAAATTCCGGTGAATTTTCGAAAACTTCCAGTCGGCTGCAACCCTCTCGAGAAACTCATACTCCGGCTCGAGGAGGGCACTGGGAGTTGTCGCGTTCAGGCGGAAAGCGTTGTCGAGAGAGGCGTAAGACGGTAGCACTGCGGTGCGTTTCACCGTGACGGCCGCCATTGTCCGGGTCCCACACGTGAAACCGGCTCGTGTTTTCCTACGGTGTGTTGCGCGCACTCACACACCCGTGTGTACCGGCGCGCCAGGTGAACACGAGCTACGTGTTTCGCCTCTGGATGGAACGAGATCACTCTCTCTCTCTCTTCCACTCTTTCTCTCGATATGTACACGCGTCCACGTGTATATGTGTGTATATGTGTGTGCGTGCGTCGAGGCAGGCGGCCGTATGATAAATGCATCCGAGGCGGCCGACGTGCAGCAAATGAGGGGCATATTCGTCGCGTCGTACACGCGTGCACCGTTCGTGAGCGCGTTAAAAGATCCGCCGACGGCCACGGAATTATAATGCCGCTGCGTGCCTCTCGGCCAGGAATCGATCTTTCTTCCATCGACTGTCATCGACTCTCCCATCTACCGGTGTGAATCTTTCGTTCTTCGTTCGCCGTTGGCCGATCATTACCGGTGTTGTGTTGCGCGTCCAGCGAAGGGAATTACCACCTTAAACGGCTTGTTCTCGATCGACTCCTCCCGAGTAAATTAGAAGGCAACTTCCTGGTTCGCTTCCAGTTACAGATCCAACGTATAGGTAATGAAATTTCCCTCGTACACCCCTGTCGTTTCTCTCGCCGGTCCCGTTTAGAGATTCGAAGCTTCGCTCGCTAACAAAGAGACACATCGCCGGATAATTGCTCGGTGTGTCCAATTTGAATTATGCACCGCGGGTTGACACTCGCGCCGCGCCGCGACCGCAACCACCGACGACCACGCGATTTTAGATTATCCGGCCGAGGAAGTCCTCGATTTTTCCCTGTCTTCGTAAATCTACGACAAACGGAGACATTTTTAATCATAGTCGTTGGTAGCGATTTGCGTTCGTCGAAGTTACGGAGAAGGGAGACAATATTTTGAAAGTTTTGATTTTTCTTCTTTTTTTTCTAGAGAATGATCTTTGAAATAAAGAAATAGGTGTGTGTATGTGACGAAACAAGTCCTCGATTTTTCCTTGGCTTCGTGAATCTACGACAAACGGAGGCATTTTTAATCATAGTCGTTGGTAGCGGTTTGCGTTCGTCGAAGTCACGGAGAACCGTTTCGGAGAAGGGAGACAATATTTTGAAGGTTTTGCCTTTCCTTTTTTTTGTTTTTAGAGAATCTTTAAAAGAAAGAAACAGGTGTGTGGGTGTGTGATGATATAACGAAATTTTAACGCAATCTTGCGAACGAAAGGTGTCTTAAATTAATTGCGAAAGAGGAACTTAGAATATGCGGGGTGAATTTTGAATTATTGTTACGTAGAAACAGGAATACTTGGACACTTCGGGACGTTTGTTTGGAAGAAATGAATCCGAAAGTCGTCTCCTCGCACGAAAAGTGCAGTGCTCGAGAGAACTCGAAAGTTTAATGGCGAATGGAAAAAACACGAGTCGAATAGTAATAAAGAGTATGTCGAGATGAATCCTAGTTACGTACAGAATAACGGCAAATCGAGTAAAAGATCAAGGTAATGAAGCTGCGATGTAACTGATCGAAAAAGAGACATGTGGCGATAATGTGGGACGGTACACGGGAAAGGCACATGACGAACAGAAAACGACACCTATGTGTAACGTAAGAGCGTGGTCGAAGCGCCGAAAGAAATTATTATTGGCGCGTAAACTTGAACAAGACGATCAGGTTGTTACAGATCGGATATAGTTTTTTGTTCGTATCTGTTCGTGCGTTTAAACTAAAACCGTAAGAATTAATTATCAAGGGAATTTAGAACGAATAACGACGCCATCAAAGCGATGTAAACGATGCGTCGAAGAATAAAAATTGCACGGGATTCGAAAAACTTGAAAAAGGGCTTGTCGGTTTCAAACGCGAAAGGAATGCAATCTGCAGTAAATGCATTCCTTTATTAGTTACGGATTATGATCTCGTATAGGTAATTAAGGTGATAAACTGTATAAAGCTTATAAAGACTATATCCTCGTACAAATTATTATTATTATAATAGGTGAGATCTTTATCAGTGCGTAAGAATATTCAAGCCATTGGACGCTTACAGTGCACAAAAGTTTCGATAAATTATATCAAGCGCGCGAAGATTGTATCTTTAATAAATTATTGCCGTTATGATAAATCATACCTTTATCTTCCTTTTCTGTGAAAGAGTATTCGAGCCATTGGACGCTTAAAGTTTGCAATCGAAGACGTGTCAATAAGTTATATAAAACTTACGAAGACTACATATACGATAAATTATCATTGTTACGATACAAAATCAAATTTCTCTCTTAATTTTCTACCGATAGTATTCAGATAATTACAGTAGATAGTTAAATACATGCATATATACAATACCGATACAAATGATAACCAATATATACGAAAACACTCTATTGCTAAAACTTGAAATCTAATAGAGCATTAGAAGGGTGCGCAAAGATTTGTACAAAGTTCGCTAATCGTAACGTCTGTTACAAATTTAAATAAATGATATCCGAGGAATTGAAATAATTAGATACTCGAAGTATCGGTATCGATGTACGTTCCGTCGAATTTCGAACGTGTAAGGTCGTCCAATTGTTGGATCGAGATCACCGATCGAGGCGCGAATTCGCGCTAGCAAGAAACACCGTGAGAGGGAAGATTCGAGCGCGAGAATCGCGAGAAAGAAAGGTGGAGGGAGAGGACGACACAGAGAGGGGTTGATTTTTCTCATTGGTCGGGGGCGTGGGACGTCGAGGAGCCGTGTACGAGCCAAGAACGAGCCGGCTTCTTCAAGTTTTTACCGGCAACCAGAGTGACTCAGCGGCTATTTCTCATTACCAGACCGATATTTTTGTAAAATTGGATTTTCGTGTGAGAAAGCCCGCGACCCTCCTCCTCTGCGCCGACCATCTTTGAACGCCGCGGTTCAAGCCGGTGCTCGTTTAGTGTGAACAGGAATTCGACTACACAATTCTCCTAACCATTTCTTCCTTTATATAGAATACATTTACAATCGTTACCGATTCGTCTTAACTTTGTTAGAGTTCAATAGTTACGATCTTGAGGATACATTTTGATATTTGGCTCGCGATTAAACATCACAGCTTTTCAATAATAGACAAGGAACTGTCTAAATTGTGTTCAACCGAAGAAGAATAATTTTAATATTTTGTGTCGTTGGAAGTACTCGATTAATATATATATAGTAGTGTATCGGTTTGTACACGATGCATTTTCAAATCTGGAATAGGTAAGGACTATCTGCACAAATACGACGAAAACTTGTAACACGATCAATGGAGCAAGAACCCTCGAAAGATTGTAAAATCTAAACATTCGTATATGTACCGTTTGTTGAAAACTTTCTAAGAGTAATGTCATTTCCGTTACAAGTAGCAGAATGCTATCGGTGATTTTAGAAAGATATAAATCTAAGGCTATACTTTATCGAAGTACCAGCATTGTACCACTACCGATTCAATTGTTCTCCAACAATAGTTTCTTGTCTTGTTTCAGGGAATACGAAAGAAATTCCATGGCATAATATTTTCAATAATACTAGTTAAACGAAAGCAATAATCTTTTACCTTGTTCTACGTCTCAACTGCATTATTTCTCTGTTATTTCTCAGTACGGTTTAGAAACTCCGTGACCTACCTTAACAAACAAACTCACGGATTGAAGTTCTTTGCGCGAAGTTTCGTCACTCAAACTTCGCCGTTTTTCTCGAAAGAGAAAACGCGTCGTTCGGAGGAAAAAACGGTTCGAAGAATTGAAACAGGCGTCCGTTCGAATCCACCTGTAACGAAACTCGTGTATACAAGGTGTTCGTCGATCTATAGCAACGATTTTTGAACAATTCACGACAATCGGACAAAGAAGACGCATCGCGTATAAAGTTCATTTTAATCGTCAATATATCATGACGATTAAAATTTCTAAAACATTCACTTTTATTAAAAGATCAAGATGAACCTTACTTGGAACTATTCCGTTTAGAAATCTTCTCTAAACGTTTTCTATTCTTGTTTTATTTCGTGAAGATGTTCGAGGCAAACCTGACGATAGTTCAGAATGTCATCTTTATTGACATTTCTAAAGAAAAGAGTACTATCACCAGATAAACGTAACTATTTAATTGTATAGATTTATGTTTTTCTGAATCTCTTTTCTGAAATACAAAAAAAAAACAGGACCAAAACCCACGATTCACGACTCTTGATTCAAAATGACTTACCAAACACATCCAATGGTAAAGTTGCACGGTTTCCTCCCGGGATACTCTGTATGCACGTAACTCTAACCAGGAAATTAAAACAATCGATAAAACGAACCGAGTATACTCTGTTGGACTTTTGTAAGTGGTTCGAGAACAATGTATCGCGTATTAAGAAACGCTGCTCGATTTTTGCAGCAACCTGACGGTTTCCAGTTACAACGTGACAGAGTGGAATTCAGGATCGAGCAGAACGTCTGTCGTGTCCTGACGCAACTCCGTCTTTTCCCTCTTTTCTTTATTATTGGCCCTGTTGCAAGGAATTGCGAGCGTGCCGCGAAATTTCGCGATGCAAATGGCTTGTAACTGACCCACCGCAGTGTCGGACCAATTTAAAGGATCATTTCCCGGCCCGGCCATACTTCACATCAGAGCGTTGCGACGAGGAGAGAGCCTCGTGATGAATTGGGGGACCACACACGCTCCGCGCGGTGCATGTGCATCCTCCGGCTGCAATTTCGGATCGGTCGCTCGATTCACTTTCGCGCGGAACTTCGATCAGCCGCGATCCTATCAAGGATCACTCTACTTTTCGAAACGAAGCGTGTCTTCTATTCCAGAAGTCTAAGAAAAAGAAGTGTTTCTTTAGCATTTTTCACCATTGTCGAAAGTTTTCTCAAATTTTGTACATTTTCTCGTTGCGTGGATGTACGTTTAACGTCTCGTTTCAATTTAGATGGTTACTAGCGACAATTGTTCGGATTAGGTCTAAGTTGAGGGATGTTATGTTTTAACAACCTACGAAAAAGTGTCCTCTCTGATACTTTTTACGGAAACATTATCGATAAGAACTTTTTCAAATTTTATATATTTTTTTATACACAGTGGTTCTTAGTTTGTACTTTCGGTATTAATTCGATCGATTTCAAGGAATTAATTATTTCTTTCTCAAATAGTGTTTTACGTCTCAAGGCGAGCGCAAAGGTATCGTTCTTGTGAGAAAAAAAAGTCGATAAAAACCTACCCAAACTTTATGCACTAATGGGTTAACGAAGCTTTCGGAACCGAAATACGTGATGCGATTTCTCGATCGCTGGAGAATGCCAGAAGCGGAAGAGTGATTTTCTGGCGGAAATACGAGATGGAAGAGAAAGAGGGATCCGACTTATGGAAGCTTAATCATGCGCGCCAATTAACGCGAGGATGATTAATTTTTATACCGTGGTCGCTTCTTCGACACCCTCATGGGGCCGGGCCCTCCACGCTCGATTTGTAGGATTAGCCGCGGTTCGTACAACCGGGCGTATCCTGCAATTGAAAATTCCACTTTGTCACGAATATGACGAAGCCACGTGGGCGCCTGATTCCGTCCGATCAGGCTTAATTTGATAAATTTCTATCACGGATAGAAATTCTATCTCTTACTCGTGTTTCTGTATTAACGATCCATTTGAATCGTTCTTCTTTTGCCATTATCTAAATATCGAACGGCAGCTTCGTAAAACATTGCTCCAAGTTGGCTAGAAACAAAAGGGTTAATCCAAGAACCATTCATTTTCTTTCGACTTTAGTCGAGTAAATGGAACGTATAATTTGAATAAGAACAGTTTCGGTCTAACAGTCGTGGGATACTAAACTCTTATACCTGAATCGTAGACGTAATGTATCGCAGAGGTCAATAAAATTGTTTATGTATGACGGATAACTACCAGTTCCCAAGTGTAAATAGTAGTGGCGTGAGACTTACGATGCTATAGATACACGACTCGTTCTGTGTTCCAATATTCTTTCGGATAATCGACGTGTTCTATTGTGTTCCACTGGACGCATACGAAACGTCGTTTTCCATATACTCTGAATTTTCATGTTTACAACGTACAAGTACTTATATCGGTATCGATTATTCTGTGCCGCGTAACCCTTTATTTCCTACGATTTCAATGGAGGATCGTCATAAAAAAATCCTTTTGAAATTCGCTGAGAAAATTTAACGTGTAATTTTTAAGTTATTGCGAGTATCGAAACCACTAAAATCGTAACTAAAGATTGTGGTAATAATATAATAGCACACCTTTATGGTATCAAGATTGTATACATTGTAAAATGCAATATAGAGCGGAAAGAAAAGAAAGCGAAGATAAGAAGTTGTAGGGTAAAAATAAGTATACGTTTGGTACAAAGGCAAGCTACAGCTACTATATGCCGCTACTGTATCAATCTAACCTTTATATTTATGTTTCCTAATGATATGACACGACAACCTCGCCTCGAGAAAACAGAGAGTAGATCTTATGGGTTAATATCAATTTGAATTTTTCCTTCTTTCGAACAAAATAATTTGTACTTGAAGTAGTTCCAAGTAGTTCTAGAATAAAAGTTCGTAATTTTCCACTCTTGCGATCAAATAATCGAGGTTGATTTCGTTAGAGTAAAATATTTAATTTACATACAAATAAATAATACACACCTCTTGTATAATCTTGTCGATGTTCACCTGTGAACAGGAATTCGACTATAGAATTCCCCAACCACTTCTTCCTTTATCTAAATTACAATTACAATAGTCAACAATGATTGTCAGTGACTTATCTTAATTATCCTTGCGAATAAAAATTATATCTTTCTTCAAACAAATATCCATTCTCTAAATTATACTATCCGAGCGAAGAAGAATAATTTTAATATTTCGCGTTGTTCGAAATCTCACGCATTAGTCATAGTGTATTATTTCGTACTTGTAAATTTACGTTATTAATATTTTACCGTAATTTTCTCACCGTGCACCTCTTTCCAAAGTCGTTACATTTTACGTAAAATTGTTCCATCGAGTACAATCCAGCTTTTAGAAATAGTTGCAGCCGGTTCTCGCTGCGAGAGAGCTCACGAAATAAAATCAGTGGAAGTTAAACATCAGTCCACGGTTCGTCTACGCTGACCGTGACGAAAAATCGACGAGAAATTCCGTCGATCTGGCATGGTAACCATCCTCCGGTCGATTGTCCACACCGGACAATGATTCGGCCAAACAGAAACTGTAAATCGACAGGCACGTACCCAGTCTCGTAAGACCAACTAGGAGGATTGTCCTCGAACACTGTCGGCGAGACGACTTTTTATCAGGCTGCAGAACTCGTGGGAATCGTGCAGATATCCGTTACTAGTTCCACTTTGTCCACTTTCCGTAACTATCATCGACAGGACAACGACCAAACGCGTAACGTTCTCTTTTTTCTCGATCGACGAAATTAATTAAATTCCGTGCGACCACGTATTCGACATACAGTCACTCGTGAAAGTATCCAGGCAATCGGTAAGAATACATAGGAGATTTTTATTACAACTTCGAGATAGTGGTTTCTAAATTTTTTTAAATACCTTCATCCGAGAAGGAAAGAACATTTCTGTACTCGATATAAGCGATCTAGCTTCGAAACGATACGTGGAGAATACACTTCTACGGTTGTTAAATTTGATCAATGTATCAACGGAGAGAGTTGTTTCGATTATTCATATTTTTTTAGATTAAACAATTTTTATCGTATCCCTCATTGGACTGTAAGATTCAACTCTACCCTCCATTTTGGAATACTGTAAAAACTTTGTTTAGCGAACGTTTTAGATACGTTACTGTAACTTTTTCTGTTGCGTCCCATTTAACTTGCAAATGTTTAACCAAAACCAGACTGTTCAGGAAATTGAAAATTTCCGTTTCCGCTATTTCCATAAATTTTCAATTAGATTCGTTTCGCGATATTCTACCAAGGTTTCTAAATATTTTGTCAGATTATAAAGTATCCAATTTGCTAATTAATTTTGCCTCGTATTTAGCGTCTTTCTCGAACACGAAGTTTCAGGACACGATTTAATTTTCTTCGTAATAATCGAATATTCGTTTCGAGACTATGGAGCGCGATCCTTAAAGCGAAAGAAAACGTTCAACGTGTAAAGATCCATCCAACTTGAACATCTCACCTTGTCAACCCGTCGATCATCGTCGAAATTCAACAATTGTGGTATTTTTCTTGCGTCGTTCGAAACTTGTCGTTTACCTCGAGCGCAAAAAATTGAAGGAGCTCCTAAAATGCTCGGAAAAACCGGCCTGTTAACCAACAGGGAGGGCGAGTTAACTCGCCCGTGTCTTGCGATATTTTTTCGATCCTTTTATCCGCCTAAAAATGGCAATCGCGATGTTCGTCAGTGTGAGTATCCTGGTCACGGATTATACGATCGGTGAGTTACACGGTCCACGGGATTAATACACCAGACTCTCGTATAACGCGAGTTTTTTCATAACGCGACAAAGATATTGCGACTACTGTTTTCGTGTAACGCGATTCTAATTTCATTGTTTCGAGCCAAATAATCAAATACAGAAATTGTCCAATTTAAGAATTAAATCCGTTTCAGTCGAGCGATAGATCGTTTCCTTTATCGTTAGCTGCTTTTTACGTTTCATCGTTGTTCTTTCACTCTAAACGCAACGATACGAGTACTATCGCTGAAACTCGGTAATGTACCGGTGTCTTGTACACGTGATTCAAGAAAGCTTACGCTTTCGATCCCGAAGTATCTCTAATACAAAACTATTCCATAAATGACTCTCGACAAAAAAAAGTTACTCGAACGTTCATCGTTGCTTTGTTTCATACCCTTAACGATACGAGTATCAGTGCTGAGAAAACATCCAACACAGACGCGTTGTACGATAGTCGAAGCGTACTCCGTATTCTTTCGAGTTCGCCGCGTAATTGGCCGTCACGTTCCCCCGGTCGAACGTGTGATTTCGCCGCGCGGACGCGTTCGATCTTTCAGCGAAGAATGCAGAAGGCACGCGCGGACATTCCGATGCAACCTCATCTCGTTCGCTGATGCACGTCGACACGGCCCATTGAGCTCGCAGCGAGTGCGCGCACGCAACGCGGGCTCGCAGGTGCACGCACACCGCGCCGAGAAAATCGTTAGAATTCTCCGTGGTAGAAGATGGAATACAATGTCGTCGCGCGTGTCGCGAGTCTCGTCCGCGTCGCGTACGGAGAAGCTTCGAGCTCGAGGGTTCCGCTTATCAACGGTGGTGAACTCGCGCGTTCTCCGACCGAAACTCGGGAATCGATCGCCTCGTGTCTACACGTAACCAACGTCATCGGGCATTGTTGCACTCGCGGCAATTTCGTTCGCAGACGCCCGCGACGAGATACATTTTCTGCGTCGGCTATTCAGAATTTCTACCCGGTCCGCTTGATGAAAAACGCGCAAAAACGGGGCCGGGAGTGACTCCCAGCTGAGCGCAAACGAGTCTCGCTGATTAACTCCGCCAAAGACTATTATCCGAGAATAGTCCCGGCCGAGCAGCGTGACTGGAAATGACCAGGATCATGATCCGAAAGCTTCAGATCCGCGCCGACGGCTTTCCGCGTCGTCGTTTCCACCTGTTCATCGCTCGCCAGAGACCGACTGGTTGATACTTTTAACGAGAATCCACCAGTCACGCGTCGATGAAACCCGCAATCTCTTTCCACCGTCTTTCGACCCGTTTAATTAATAATTCCACACACCCTGACGGATTCCAAGGGGAAGCGAGCACTTCCACGCGAGATCAGCGAGATTCTGATTTTCTATCGCTTAAATCGGACGCGTGGAAGTCACGTTGCCCGTCGTGACAATTACGCGAATTTGAGCAATTATTCGATAAGAGTTAAAAGTACTTCTCGGGATCGTTCGTAGGTTCGACCGAAATCGATTTATGTATTTTATTTACCGTCTTTGTTTCGCACGAGTCGAGAATGTTCGATCGTATTGACACCAGTTGTATATTAAGTTGTTCGGAAAGTCATTTCGTTTTCCAAAACGGAGAATATATAATTTAATAAAATGTTTATACACTCTAAAGAAAATCGTGTTTCATTTTCACTAAAAGAAACGAAATGACTTTCCAAACAACCCAATATTTGTTCTATTTAATGTCTACAATTTACACGAGTCAAAAATATTTCGCCTATATTATTTGCAACGCTAACACTAGTCGTCAAGTTTATTTAACACCTTTATCGCAGATATGTGCAGAGGGTTGCACATAAGATAAATACATAAGTAAACTATCCCTTTGGAAACCTTCGCGAGAAACAATAGACAGAACTCGAAGAAATTATCCGAACCTAATAATAAAACATTCTGAAAAGTGGTCCACGATGAAAAAGCGCATTGCAAAATAGTTAAAACGTAATGGTACATTTAAATGCACACTGTAATTCGAGACCAGGCTCTAATTAGAACCTGAGCTATAATCAAAGACTTTCTTGAAATAAAATATCAAGTGTCTCGTTAAAATATTGATCTCTTGTTCGATATACTTTAAACGTATTTTAATATCCAGTACGACGGTGAAAATCGATATATTTTAAACGAAACGTCCAGTTCCATTTGAGCCATTTATTCTTACCCAGGTACACCGCTGTAGTTTTAAAAAAAAATATTGCCTCAGGGAAATAGTCCAGATCTCTTCGCTCTGTCAATTTTTTTTTCCACCGATTACTAAACAGCTGTAATTCGATTCAATTTCTAGAATCATTCCGCACAACGATCATTAATTTTCGATCAACCGAACCACCCTCGTTTGGCTTCCTCTTCGCGTCTTGCGAGACTGGAAGCAACAGGGTCCCCTCGTTCGGAGCTTGTGTAAACACTAAATCCCATTACTTCGCGATCTCGATTTCATACCGGACGAGGGACTTTCCGAGTCGTCCAGGACCACGGGGGTTGAGACTGTAAGATCGAAGGTAGGGGAAGTGTGTTTCGCAGCTCTCGCGTTACAAACGAAGCCGACGCCCACCTGTGCCCGCACCCCTGTTTCTCTCTTCTCTTCTTACCTGTCCCCTTCATCGTCGGTTTGGGAATTTTCTTTTCCCTTCTTTTTTTCTTACCTTTTCATTTCCTCGTTCCGTTCGCGCGTGTTTCTCAAGACGGATGCGAAGGTAGACATTGAAAAGTAACGTTTCGATAAACGTCGTTTCGAGGGTTCGGTGTAAAGTCTTCCAATGTTGCCAGTTTCTCGCATTTCGTTGCAATCTTTCTCCAGAAATAACGTTTCGAGAGAATCTTTGACAACGCGCAACAGGAAAAACAAGAGTGGTACTCTAGTTTCGAACTTTATAACACGCCGAAGTAAGTAAGAGAATGACGATGCTGCATCCGATTGCATTTATTAGAATAGCTTTAATTTGAGAAAAATAATATTGGATTGTTCGGGAAGTCGTTTCGTTTTTCTTTTTGGTGAAAATGAAACACGATTTTTTTAGAGTGTGTAAACATTTGATTAAATTATACATTCTCCGTTTTGGAAAACGAAATTACTTTCAGAACAACCCAATAAATGCGAAGATGCACTAGGGTTGAAGATAAGAGAAACGTTGACACTGGTGTTAATTTTGTAACATTGTAGCTGATGAAAAAACGAGTTCAACGACCTACCATACTTTCAGATTAGTTTGGAAATCTACGGTAAGTTTCCTTCCTCGAAACCATAACTCATACTAATACTTTCGGTAACGAATACTCCGATTATTATAATACCATAACCCCTACCACGAACAAAAGGTCCAATCTAAGACAAGTTCGTAAGTAAGAAGTATTACCGATACTAACAGTTAAAAAACATCGCTAATAATGGTATTTAAACAAATATCACCGATGATGACAGTTAACAAGTATCATTGACAATGATACAGTTGAGAAGTAACGATAATGAAGAATTATCATCGATAACAAGTTCCTATTCCGCTCGAACGAAGCACGCTATTACGTTCGCCTACAATGTTTACAAAAAAGTCACGAAACGAGAGCTGTTTTAACGACAACTGCTCGATGATAGCCACTGGTCACTCGTCAGTATGCAATTCGATGAGAAAAAAAAATGAAAAGCCCCGCAGGGTTGGTTTCATTTCCCCCGTCTGCGTTCCGTGGAATTCCAGAAATTCATGGAAACCAACCGTAGGCAGAGATTTCGTAGATCCGTTCGGCGTGCAGTTAGAGCAATATTGCGCGGTTTTTGCAGAGATGCAGTGGCGTTGCATCGGGAGCATTAAGGCGAACGCGTAGACGGGTTAGGCTGGGCATTCGAAGGCGAAATTACTGATTTTGTACGCCCCGGGGCATTCATTCCACTCTAATGTCTCGCTTCCTCGTCTGTTTACACTTGGCTTCTGTTGCTCCATCGCGGACGAAAGTGGAATAACGGAAGGAAAAAAGGAAACGCGTATTACACACGCGTTTGCTCGCGCGCCTCCAGAAGAACGCCGTCTTATTTCCTCGCCTCTTGTTTCCTGGGATCGCAAAAAGTTATCGCGTGTCATCTGCGGCCTCCACGTTTCTTTCATTTTCCGTAGCGAAAGTATTGGTTTCGAACGTACGAAATGCCCGTTTCCTCGGCTCGGAATAGGAACAATTCAACGATCGAACGTCGCACGCGTTCGAAAGATGCTTCAGCTGCTGCGAAGAGGAGCGAAACCTCGAACTCGAAGACACTTTACAACTTTATATTGCGTTCAACGCGCACGTCACCCTGTTCCCTCGAGACTAATTTACATCGAAGGAATAAATGTACATTGAGTTCTTCGGAAAGTCATTTCGTTGTTTTTTTGGTGAAAATGAAAGCACGGTTTTTTTAGAGTGTAGAAACGTTTTGTTGAATTGTACATTCTTCATTTTGGAAAAGGAAATTATTTTTCGAACGACCCAATATTTTTCGTACGGTGAACGAAACGTATGGGGAATTTTTGCTATGATTTTCACCATTTCTCCTTTTATACTAGACACATGTGGTCGATCGATAGTATTCGTACCTTGAGGTAAGATTGTAACGTGAAATTTTGCAACGAATTAGTTACCCGTATTTAATGTTTCCTGACGACGATGATTGAGAACATCGAGTAATTAATAACGACGATACATTCATTTCGAGGAGACTCAAAGATATCGAATGAATAAACTAATAAACATATATTTACACTGTAGAAAAATTGAATTATCGAGATATGGTGTTGTATCGAACAAGCACAAAATCGACCAACACCACTTTCGCATTAACCGGCTCAATTGTAAGAATGAAACATATCCAAAGACACAATGTATCTAAATAAAATTTCTGTTCACGCGTCACCTGTCCGTCCTCTTTCTTCCTCGTGACGTTTTCCGTGAGAGTGATCGTGTTCGTCGAGAAATCGTTGCGCAGGAGTATCGATTTTATATCGTATCCAAAGGTTGGTTCGACCGTTGGGAAAAAATCTCATCACGTGGCGAGTAACGAAATTAATCGATATTCATTTCTCGGCGTGCGCCGATTCGGCGTATTGCACGTGTCAATCAAGTTCGCTCCTCGGCGGCATTATGCGCGAAAATGAGAGCCCGAGTCTCGGCGCGCCCCAGGCGCGAAGCCTTGTTGCACGGTAAAACTAATCAAGCTTCTGGAATTAGCCCGTCGAAGGTGGGAGAGAGGAGAAGGAGAAAAGAGGAAAAAAACGAATTGGAAGAATATGAAATTTTCCCCGGGGGCGCAGCGGGTTGCCGAAAAAACCGGGGACCACAATGCGCCCCAATTTTTATTCGAGGCTCTCTCGTTGCTCTTTTCGCCGGGCCCCTCGACTTTGTTCCTTTTTGCTCAGGACGCGAGCACTCGGAATTCTTCGGGGCATGAATGAACCGGGCACTCCGACCATCATTAATTAAACTTTCGAGCTACCGGGCTAGCGGTACTCAACTCGTTTTTTCTACCCAACTCGTGGATCGTATCGCCCGAGGTCGCTGGGACGACCTCGTGCTCCGACTTTTTCGACCATTTCGACTATCCTGGAATCCTACGGAGCCGGAGATGAATGTCCCGACGTACAACGATCGAATCCTCGAGAGCGAGCCATCTCGATCGATCGCTTTTCAATCGAAGACGAGAACAATCACCGTACGCGATCGACTTTGACTCGAGAGTTTCTACAGTTGGAAAGATGTGTTCCCAACGGAACGATGACCGAGGACGATCGACTTCGACTCGAGAATTTTTCGAGCTGGAGAGGATTTCCCAGTGTGCGACTATTTTTTACTTAAAACGGAGTAATCTTGATTATTTTTTTAAATCGAAGGTGAGAACGATGACCGTGGACGATCGACTTTGATTCGAGAGTTTCTGGAGAGAAGTGTTCCAATCAACGACCATTCCAAGCTGAATCCTCGCGATATCGATCATTTTTAAATGGAGGATGAGAACGAGGACTATGGACGATCGTTTTCGACTCGAGAATTTTTCGAGCTGGAGAGGATTTTCCAAGCTGAACGGATCGACCGAGCAGATTGACTTTGACTCGAGAGTTTCTGGAGTTCGAGTGACATTCGCTGCGTCAAGTTTCGGAGGTAGTTGGCCACCGTCGAGTGGATAGATACAAACACCTGTAACTCGTCAGGCAGATGCGTTTCGATACACTTTCCAACTCCGTTGAATTTGTACGAATACGAGCGAACATTTGATAACTTCTCGCAACGTTTGTTCCTTACGTTCGACGTGCTCGCAAGTTCACGCGAGTGAAAAGCGATAAAATTGCTCATCGATGGAATTTCTACAATTCCATGAAAACAGAATTGTGGAAGATTGTCCGGACTAGAGTTGTCTCCTGAATTATCCAATCTCTCCTAAAGTATTTTGATTGCTTCGATCGACGCATTTTTTGCAAAATGTCACGGTGATCGATGCACTTTTTGTTAGAAAACGTACTTTTATGTACTGTTTTTGCCGAGACGATGAAGAAGCGACGATTTCTATCCAAATTCCTTGTTTTACTCTTTCAACTCCCTTCGTCTTCGTCGTTACCTCTCTGGCATCGTTTTGTTATCCATAATGGGCCTAAATTCAATGTTTATTCCTATCTCAGTTAACCAGTCTATGCTTCTTTTATTTATCATCGAATAGACATCTAAAATAAATATACCTATGTATACATTTGTATCTTTGCCTAAAATTTTGGAGCGCTCCAAAATTTTACTGTATACTACTATGTGAGTGTAATTTTAAAAGTAATGTTCTTTTAATATGAAATAGTAATATTTTCAAAAGGACAAATTTATGTGTATAAAATATATCGAAGCGTGTTATATATATTTCGGATAAATAATACCTTCTTGGTTTTCGAAGGAGTTTAACAACGAATAAATATGACGTCAAGCACTAGTGACGCGACACGCGATACTGACACGCGACACCAAGCCAAACCAGTTTCGCATTTAGAAGAAGATATTTCGGTGTTTGTTAAAGACACGAGGATAACGTCCGATCGAAAAAATTGTGCAACGGTGTCGTTTTATACCACAAATCAAAGTTTTGGATTTTAAAAATATCTTTTCGCTAAAATAAAGAATATTACAGAAAACTGAGACGATCGTACCTTACGTACATACACGTATCTCACGTCTATTCAAACTGTTCCAACGCTTAATCCACACTTAGAGGATTTAGGTCTTAGGCACTGCGTTCAAATATAATTATCACAAATTACTTCACGTGGTATTCGCTAATCTATTACTCGTTAGGAAATGTTTCATATATTATTGATTTGCCAAGGAAGAAGCAATTTCATTTTCTGCCCAATGATCCTCCTATATCGGCACAATACAACCACGTTTCGCAGTGCTGACTATCGCTACCATACGATCACGTTTCTCAGTGCAACAGTGACTTTACCCACAATGTAATTACTCCTTCCACAAATCTAACCTGTTTCCTTAATTACCCGCTGTATCAACCTGTGTCATTATTTTCCAATATTGCAGAAATTCTTTTCCACCGAAGCGACTCGAAACAAGTTCGAAAGCGAATAAATATGGGATCTGTAGGACCAATGAATCGTGATTCAATCCACGTCGTATTTATTTGGAGATTAGTTTTTATTTGTACATCGACTGGAATCGTTTTTATCGATAAAAAGTTAAGGTTCGATCGCACGACATCGTAATAGAAACGAAATAAGATGAAATGCGTCCGTTGGGGGAAAAAAAGAAACCTAGCTCCTCGTTCCTTGGGAAACCGTGGTCTCGTTCTTCGTTGTTCCACCCAAAAATGGTCCCCACCTTGGGAATAGAGATCGTTACCGTTAGAAAGGACACCGTCGGACCCCGGGTGAAAAAAGGAGCATCGAGAGGAGCCGTAGAAAAGGAAGACGTGGACGAGGAAGGCGAAGAAGAAGAAGAAGAAGAACAAGAACAAGAGGTGGAGAAGTATCCGCGTCGGCTCGATCAAGCGTCGATGACTGGACAACTTTCCGCGGATGGGTATCCCGGTAGGGCCGAGAAATGGCGGCCGAGGCGACAGCCTCTACCGCCCACCCTCTTCGCCTCACCGCTGGAAACCGTCGGGCAAATTAGGTAAAAACAAAAACACCTCACCCTCCGCCGCCGGCGCGGCGGATCGAACCAGGCGAGAAGAGGTGTTGCGGGGCCCTCGGGCCTCATTGTCCGCGATAATGGGGCCCCCGAGTAATTAACTACCGCTTCTCTCTAAGCAATTCGAACTTTGATCTAAGCGCGAAAAATACGCTCGCGCGTACCATAAACGAACGAATTTTAAGAATCTTCGAGGACGAAATTACGTGAAAGCTGTTCAGCGATCTCCTACGGTTTAGCTGTGTTTGAAATTCACGTTGCACTTTGTAGGCGAAATAATAGAATTCGCGAGTAATCGACAACACTTCTCTCTGAGCAATTCGAACTTTGATGTAAGTATAAGAAATTCGTTTGTGCGTCACATAATCGAACGAATTTTAAGAATCTTCGGGGGCGAATTACGTGAAAGCTGTTCAGCGATCTCCTACGGTTTTACTATGTTTGAAGTTTACGTTGCACTTTGTAGGTGAAATAATAGAATTCGCGAGTAATCAACAACGCTTCTCTCTGAGCAATTCGAACTTTGATCTAAGAACTTAAAAACTTGAGAAAAAGTGCATACAGATGGTATCACCTTGAAGTATTTTCTACATGATATTCGCTAACAATAAAAATAGCACGGATGGACAAATTATATGATTCGATTTGCGTAAAAACTGCAGTCAAACCACGATTATTATAGTGTTTTAATAAATCTAATTCCAATTCCATTAGAAAATAGAAATCGCACTATCTGCTTGTTGAATAGAGAAACAATGAAAAATTCACTCCACAGTCTAAGAACCTTGGACAAACGACTAGTAGAGAAACATTTAGTTACCTCTTTTTATACCAAACTCGTACCTAACCTCCAAAATGTTTGCCTTGGCAAACATAAATAATTTTATCCATGTTGCTCACTTTGTAATATTTATTCTAAGAATTGAACGGATTCCTGTGTTTTCTAGAAATTCCGTATTCCATTTTTGTCCAAATGAATTACAGAACACGACCACTATGCGTCACCACGGTGACGGATGATCAAATGCTTGAAATGGATCGTGCAAGGGCGCGAAGGATCTTGGATGGATCTTCTTACCCTTCATTCCTGGATTTCTTCGAGGTTTCAACTGGTTCTTGTTTCTCTTCCCGAGAAGTTGTTCCGAAGTCTGCGGTTCAGAGTCTGGAACCACTTCGTCGATTTGCTTTCCACTTTTTCCACGGAGTTGTTCTTGTATAGCAGATGACTCTATCCATGGAGATTCCACGCGAGATTTTGCTCCCCTGAGATTACGAGGGGTTGATAACAAATTCCTCTTCGGGCGTAGACACTGGACACATTTCTGTGTTCGCGTGATTTTCAACTTATTTTCAAGATTACCACGTCGTAATATATTTGTTGCTACAACTAGCGACATATCTAACCTTTTGAATCCTTCTTTCGTTGCTCTCTTCTTCCAATATCGTTTCTTTCTTTCATAATTATTTGGGTTAATCGTTTGTCACATTTGCGTATGTTTCTTTATTACTAAAATTATATTTATTTTAGATTAAATTACAAATACCATTTCTCTCGAACATAGTTTAATCAATCTAACCATTTAAAGAAAGATTTTTCGTTTAAAACCGTTTGTTTGCAAGTATTTTATCAGCGAGTTACAATCTTTCGAATTTTAGGCGTTAAATAAAATGTTCGAAATGAATTTTATCAACAAGGATTTAAAATTTGGGTATCATCTTGAAGATTATTTTTATTAGCCGATACCTATTTACGATCGTTTACGTTGTACCATCTTGTTCAACCGGATTATTATCACGTTGACGTGCTTGACATTCTGTTCGAACATGTTCTCCAATAAGAAACTTTGAAAGACTGAAACTTGGCAACAAGCCATTCGGGGACATACGACACATTCCTTCGTCATTATGGTTAGTATACACCTGCAATTAGGCGAGACCTTTCAGAAAGACCTTTTTTCTTTGTGGCAGCAATCCATATCACTGTATTGCTTTATTTCAGTGATTTTCAAATTTTTCTCCAGATGCCTTTTCTTCCTCCCACGAAGAGAAAATTTTTACATTCGAAATAAAACGATACCAAGAAAAATATACTTCTTCTTGCATTGATACGTACAAACGAAACGTTTGAGCTATTTGCATATATCTGGATTAAATATTTTTTTCACACCTTTCCTACAGGTTTTGCGAAATTGGCAATATTTTTCATTTTTAGATACTCTAATTCGTAGAAGGAGAAATATTTTGTTGTCAATCGTAGAAAATAGAAATTTTTGAAATTCCTTTCAAGACAACCGCAATATATAAGCGTTGGCGATATTTTTCAATTTCGAGCACTGTAGTTTACGGAAGGAGAAATTTTCCATTTTCCGCTCGAGGAGAATACAAGTTTTTGCAACGAATGTGAAAACTCGGTTCTTTTCCCAGTTGGATGATCTCGATCCTTGTCGAAGGAACGAGCCGAGCGTTCCCGAATTCGTCTTCCCCTCGCTCGTCCGAGATTTCTTCGTATGGTAAATCCGGTAGCTGATTGCGATCCGACACGGCACGATCGTAACGGCCAGATAACTCTCCGTGCACGATCGCTAAACAAATGATCCCGATCTCTCCGAGCGATCGTTTTAATTAACCACTGGCACGATGACGTGGGCCCATTACCGGTCAGCTCGGAGACGTCATCGCGTTTACTGTTAAATCGTCGCATTTTTCACGAGCAACAGAGAGAGACCCAGACGCGAACTGATTTCGTTTCTTTTGTACACCCCGACGATTACGAAAAGGAAATATTGCAATACTTTTCAGCAATTTTTGTTTCGAATCTGCGTATATACGCGCGTGTGGAATTTATTTAACTAAACGGATCTCAACGAAACCTTATATCCAAGTTTTATATTCTCTTTCTCTGAAGATTCGCTTCAATTTCGAGCAAAATCGTTACACGAACAATAACAGTTGCCTCTTGCATTTTTCTGATTTTTCCCATACACGTTCGTTGTTTGTAAAATTTGGAGAAAAAAACCCTCGAAACAAATCTCGAATGGAATTCAACTCCGCGCGAAATAATTTAGTAAACTGTTTCTCTATCTTCTCAAATATTCTCTAATATTCTCCAATAAAGATGAAATAAAGTGAAATCGATTTTCATTGTTTTCTTCGCCCGGAATGTTCTCAAAGTTGTCTTTCAATTTCATTTTCGAACGCGTCATCGCCGTGCAAAGAATCGCCCTATAAACTTTTCTCTCCACTTCGACCAAATTCTGCACTGTTTCTTTCCCTCGTCGCGAAATTTCTTCCGCCTTTTAGAATTTCTTTCCGTGTCTGCTCGTCGGGCGCTGCAATTACAGCAAGAACAAGAAAACCGATGCAAGAAACGAAACAATATTTGGTAGCGAGCGAAAAAAGTTCGCAGTAAGTGATACAAACTAGGTTGCAACAGTTTTAGCCGAGGTAAATGCGATTGTCCGAAAACAAGGAAACGGTGTACACTTCGCGCGTGTAATCGAAACTGAAACGGTTTCTTGGTATATACACGCTGTGTGTGCACTCCGTGTTGCAACAACGGTGGAATAAAATCTCTAAAAATGGATGGAACCTGGTACGAATGGCAACAAAAGCTTCGGAGGACGACGATTCGACGATGAAAATAATCGTTAATAACGAACGATAATGAGCCACGTTGTTTCGAATTAAGATGAACCAAAAACGATGGAATAAAATTCCTAAAAGTAAATGGAACCTGATACAAATGGTAACAGAAGCTTCAGAAGACGACGATTCGACAATCGTTGATAACGAACGATAATGAGCCACGTTGCTTCGAATTAAGATGAAACGAAAACGATGGATTAAAATTTCTAAATATGAATGGAACCTGGTACAAATGGCAACAGAAGTTTCAGAAGACGACGATTCGACAATCGTTGATAACGAACGATAATGAGCCACGTTGCTCCGAATCAAGATGAACGAAAAACGATGGACTAAAATTCGTAAAAGTAAATGGAACCCGGTACGAATGGCAACAGAAGCCACAGAAGACGTCTCGACAAACAACGAACAATGAGCCGCGTTGCATCGAATTAAGACGAGGAGAAGACGATGGCTACCTGAACTGTCACGCGCGCGGATACTTGGCTCGTGAAGTCCCAGGAACCGCTGATGAACCGTCGAGAAAACAATGAACGACGGACCGGCTCGTTCCCGAGTGGCTTGATTAGTCATTATCTGGATAGGTGGTGCATCATCCCGATCCACCGCTGGCCCCGTGTTACCAGCGGACGCGGCGAGACTTGGACGGCCATTGTTGTGCCAGGAAAAACTCGAATCTACCGGGCAGGAATGAAAAAAAGCGGAGAAAGACGGGGAGAAAAAGAGGTGGGGACGAAGACAGGAGAAAAAGGAGAGAGAGAGAGGCAGGGGAACACTCGTTTGAGGTAGCCGCCGGCTCATTCACGTTTCGAAATGAGATCGTCGTCTCTCCTCCTCCTCCTCCTCCTCCTCCAACTCTCTGATCCCGCGTTCCCTTTCTGTCCCCTTCTTCTTCTTTTTTTTTTCTTCTTTTTCGACTCTCTCTCTCTCTCTATCCATGTTGCTCCCGTATCACTATCCTGCCCTTCTCTTTGCATATTAGAACGCATTCCGACTCCGAATAAACCAAGTCCACGTTACCTTACGATATTATTAAGCGCGACCAAACGACTCCGGGAGTCTCTCGATGAACCATAGATATCTCCAGTATCCGAACCGATTGGACGAAGTTCGGGTAATGGAATTTTTCACGGGACTCTTCTGTTTCGATATCATTGTTTAAATCGAGAGAATTGTACGTTCAAGTATTTAGGGATCGTGTATCTCTTTGACAGCTAAATTACCTAGGTAACTGTAAGTTAGAACGTAAGAGTAGCGAAGTGTTTGGATGTTAAAGTATCGAGGATCGAGAAAATTAATAGTTTCGTTCAATATTTCTAGGCTCCGTACCTTTCTGATAGCTAAATTACACATTTAACTATAATAAATTAGAACGTTCGCCTAGTGGACGTGTTCGGTTGTTAAAGTACCGGAGATCGAGGGAACGAATAGTTTGTTTAAATATTTATGCACCACGTGTCTTTCTGACGGCTAAATTGCCTGCTTGATTATCAATTAAAACGTTTGGATGGTATGCTCGGATATTAAGATACTGGAGATTAAAATTGACTGTTTAAATATTTAGGAGTCCCGTATTTTTGTGACCGCTAAATTGCACAGATGAACATAAGTTACAGCGTTTGGATAACAGAATATTCGGATATTAATATATCGAAGATCGAGAAAAGTAAATAATTAAGGATCCCGTAGCTTCTGATGATTAAATTACAAAAGTAATTATAAGTTAGAATGTTCTTACAGTAGTGTGTTTGGATATTAAGATACACGGATAATGAGAGGACACATGAGGCTTTTACTGGGGCTACTATATCCTCACTGTTGGAGAAACTTGACTCGTTTTAAGAGCGAAGGCAACTTCCAAGATGCAATACGAATTCGTTATTTTTCATAGAAGCGAGATTCTGATACGAAGCGATCGAGAACACAACGCCGTGTGCGGAAGTCTCATAGTCGCGTTTATCGCGCGTACTCACCGAACGCCTATGGGCGTTTACCGCACACGATGCGTCGATCGCTTTTAAGCGACCTTAGCATCGGAAAGGTTAACGAGTTCCGGATTCGAGTTACTTCGTTGTAGGTCGATAATACGCAAAATGATAAATGACGAGAATAATAACAACCATGTAGCACGTTATATGTAACAATTACCTTCGGCAAGAACCTAGCAGTAAAACGAGCGGGTCGAGTATAATAAATCCCCAAAAATGATACCTCCAAATTGACTTACGTAAAAAATGATATTTGTCAGTATCTTTGCGCTCATTGCAGATATTATTATTTTCTTATACATAGCGACAATATGTTTCTTGCCTACAGTCCATAAATTCACTCGAAACATTTCCACGATATTATAATTTTTCAAACTGTCATTGTACAAGATTACGAGCAACAAAGTTAACAATTTTTTACTCGAGTCAACGAGTATCTCGCGTTATCCGAAACAACGTTAACGAACCTTGCCCTTTCGTCTTGCCGCAACTGTAACAGTTTACCTCGGTAACGTTACTCAGCCGTACTTTTCCTCCACATGCATATGCAAATATGTACGCAACAATGGGATCGAATGAAAGAAATAAAAATATGTCGCGTTCGCGGAGACTTCAATCTTGAACTTGTGTTCTCTCATTAGGGCGAGAATAGGGTCGTTGAATAAATAAAATTCAGCTATTTGGGTAAATTAGCGAACGATCCCACCCACGAGGTATTAATCACAGCTCGAAGGACTATGATCGATGGTAAAGGACCGTACATGGTACCATTACTTGGTACAGTTCTTTGGAATAGGCTAGCAGAGGACTAGTTGCTACGAGAAGAACCAAACCGATCGTTAATGCCACAGGAACAAAGACGAGGAACCCCGTTGGCTCACCCGGTAGCACGTAATGGCGTCATTTCCTTGTCAGGCGTTTCCGGTGCAAATTAATTTATCAACAGCGAGCCACTCCTGGCCGGACCATTTCGTCGTCGTGGCTCGTCGTTAGCCTGGACCAGCCACGAAATTACGACGCTTTTTTGTTCGACGCCATCCTTAAATTAGGAGCCAATTGGTCCGCGCGCGATCGGCGCCCCGCTGATCTCGCTATTCGCCCGCCGAAGAAAATTGGATTTCGTGCCTCGATGTCCGGCTCGGGGACGAAATCGCGGCAAGATTGATGACCGTCGCCATAGGTACCTCTAAGGAAATTTTTTCGAATCGTTTCACAGGATTAACGCGAACCACTGCGATGCTTTCTCGTCGCTTCGCGTGAGTTCCCCATCGGTAACGAAAACTCATTTTTCTCGCAAGCGGGACGTATTCTACTCTTCCGTGTTCCACGCGAGAACAGTGCCACCGGTTTTTTCGAAATTCGACGATCGACTTAACACCGCGCGAGAAAAGAGTGCGTCGGGACGCTTGGTCGATGTTTCAATTACGATTCTTCAATTTTTCTAAAAATAGGAAACCAGTCACTTGGGACGAAACTTTTGGGACGAAACATTTTGGCAGTGGCGATAGCTTGTACGAATAACAATGAAAAATATTTTTTTTTTATCGATTTGCTCTATTGACGTCGAAAGATTATTTCGATTTCCTGTGTGGTTATTCGATAAAATTTTCTCGACGCAATGTACAAGTGTTTGAAAATCGACTGGATAAAAATTTGTCCGTGCTTCGTCGAAACGTGGAAAAATTGTCAAATACCCGCGTCTTGTGTTCTTTTTAATTTTCAATAATAAATATCGTTGAGAAAACGTTACGAATACCCCCTTAATTTTGAAAAATAATTTCCTAGCGTATTCAGCTCGCACAATGAATAGAAAATATATGAATGGAACGTTAAACCGAAACGAAGCAAGGAAGTGTGAATCGGTCAAGCCTAGATTCAGCATAAATGTCTCAATTCGCGGGTTTTCGGGACCTCGGCGGATGTTCCGCCGTTTTCACGGATGCCATCAGGTGTAAAGACCGATCCGCGACTATAAATAAGCAAAACCACGTGTCGGCGACGTCGCGGGGCGCACCTATTATTAGTGGCAATTAATGAGATACGGTTTCCGTGGGGAATGTATCCGTGGTAACGCGCGTTCGCCTCGCCTATCTCGCCGTGGAAACTTCCTACCAGCCTAATTGCGACCGCTTACGCTCGTCAAAGTATTCTCGACTTCGCGCGTCCGTTTGTCGCCTCGCCGAAGCTTCCACTTTCTACCTTTTTCCACGTTTCGTTGGAGAACTAGGTGTCGCGATGAATTTCTTTTCCTTTCGCCCGTTTCCGAATCTTCCGAATCTTCCGAATTCTTCCGAATTCTTCCGAATTCTCCCGAATCTTCCGAATTCTTCCGAATTCTTCCGAATTCTTCCGAATTCTTCCGAATTCTTCCGAATTCTTCCGAATCTTCCGAATTCTTCCGAATCTTCCCAATTCTTCCGAATTCTTCCGAATTCTTCCGAATTCTTCCGAATTCTTCCGAATCTTCCGAATTCTTCCGAATCTTCCCAATTCTTCCGAATTCTTCCGAATTCTTCCGAATTCTTCCGAATTCCTCCGAATCTTCGCGAAATATTTACTCGTCGTTTTCATCGATCGAGAACGCTCGTCAATCCTACTCGTTTCGAACTTGTGCACGAAAGAAAGAACGAAAGAGTAACGACGTAAAAGAAATTTGATAAGAAACTCGATCGAAACGAACATATTTTATTCTCAGAATAATAATTTGAAACCTGTTTAGGGAAAATGAGAGTAAGGGTCGCAAACGATACATTTTACTTGGGATAAGCAATTTCAGCTTATATATAAGCATTTTTTAGTTTTATAAGATTACGATAATTTATACTGTTTCAAATATAACGTGAATACGATGTGCAGTTGTTCAGGTAAAGTAAGTCGTTAAATATTCGGTTCAAACTTCGGAGTGCATTTGACAAGCAATTGCTCAGTTTCATTGGCGTTTAGTTTGTTCGTTTTAAACGTTTATTAGTACGTTTCGATTCACGTTCGCAATCTCTATTGAATAAGGTGATAATCGTATCTTTCCTCGAGGCGGTTTAAACCAGAGTACGATAAGCTAGAACCGCTATTTATCCCAAGATTCGTGTTACGCATCCTCGGTAACTATAAACAATCGTGTACGTACATTGATGGACCGCGGAATAAAAACGAGAACTCGCTTCTTTGAGGACTAATTGCCGTGAAAGATATTTTACTTCCACCTTCGACAATCACTCCGACGGCAATCATCTCTTGAACATACAAGAAAACACTGATCTTAGATACGAAAAAGAAACAGGTACGAGAATAATAACAGTATAAGAGCAGAAAATAACTCGTCAGATATCCGACCTAAACCTCGGCATAAAGGACATACTACCTGGACGACTAATTGCTGCGAAAGAAATCTTGCTACCACCTTTGAAAATCATTCTGAAGTCAACCACCCTACAGAGACCCAAGATAACCCTGATCTCGCGCAAGGAAAACACACACAGGTACGAGAATAATAATAACACGAGCAGAAAAATATCTCGTTCGATATCTAATCTAAACCACGGTGTAAAGGACATACTGGATAACTAATTACCGTGAAAGAAATCTTGCTTTGAAAATTACTACGAAGTCAACCATCCTCGAGAGACTCGAGAGAACCCTTATCTTAGGTAAGTTAGGGACGAGTACGAGAATAATGATAGTATAAACAGAAAATAACTTGTCAGATGTCCAATGTGAACATCAAAATAAAGGATACACTATCTGGGCGCTAATCACTGTAAAATAAATCTTGCAACCAACTTTAAAAGTCGTTACGAAGTCAACTATCTCCAGAGGTAGAGAACACTAATCTCACGCGAGGAAAACAGCAACCGAGAATAATAATAACTATAAAATAACCCATCGAGTGTACAATTTGAATCTCGGAACAAAAGCAAGAGATAGTGTTCCAAGAGATAATCGTTGTGAAACAAATCTTACCACCACCGTTTCTCAAAGACCGAAGAGAAGACACTGATCAGCCATCGAAAGTTTTCCATCGGTAACGAAAACTCATTTTTCTCGTACGCGAGACCTATTCATCTCTTCCGTGTTGCAAGAGAGGAGCCATCGGTTTTCAAAAATCGACGATTAACTTAACAGCGCGAAAAAGCGTACGTGATGAGTTGGTCGATGTTTCGATTTCGATTCTTCAATTTTCGCAAGAACAGGAAACGAGTCACGAAAAATCACCGCGCAGATCAACGTAAGACCACCGTAAGTCCATCGACGAAGATCACTCAGCTTCGTCGTCGGCGATCTCGCGCCCCTAATCCTGTTGTTACCAAAACATTTGCACGAGGACAGCGATCTTTGATGCCCGACGACAGCGTTAACCAGATTACCTCGAAAGTTTAGCCAATTCGCAGCGCGAACCGAGTGCCAACAGTCCGCCTAATCCTGCGTTAATATGGCCACGGTTAAAAGCCAGGGGGTGTCCGGTTCTCGTGGTTAATCCCATAATCCCTCTTGTTTGTCACGTGACCGCCATCACACTGTTCATTAGCAAGTCCCACGGGTCCAATGGCGCGATGAATGACCGCGACAGCGAGTGGGCGTTTGTCAAGAGGAAAATCTTCATTGTTCGGAGCCTCGCTGTTCGCGGTATTGTAAAACGCCCGATACCGCGGAACGCGCGGAGATAATTTACAACGGAGCATGCTCGTTGTAAATTCGTCAAAATGTCCCCTCATCGGAAGGACCGCCACGCCCATTCGACGCTGCTAATTCCTTCTCGCCGATTTACCAAATCCTGCGAATCATTGTTCGTTGTTTTGTGCTCGTTCCTGGTGTTCGTTGACTCTTTCAATTTTGTCTCGGTGGAATCATCTTCTTCCCGATGATTCCTTTTCGGTGGTAATCGATAGGTGCACATAATTTGTAGTTTTTCCATTTCGATCGCGATCAGGGATGTTCTATTTCTTTAGTGTTCAAAACTCGAGAGTTGACTCTCCGAATTTTGTCTCGGTGGAATCATCTTTGTGATGATTCCTTTTCAGTGGTAATCGATAGGTGCACATAATTTGTAGTTTTTATATCGCTTCTGGTGTTCGTTGACTTTACGACCTTTGTCTCGGTGGAATCATCTTTTTCTCGATGATTCCTTTTCGGTGGTAATCGATAGATGCGCATAATTTGTAGTTTTTATATCTCTCCTGGTGTTTGTTGGCTCTACGACCTTTATCTTAGTGGAATCATCTTCTTCGTGATGATTCCTTTTCGATGGTAATCGATAGGTGCACATAATTCGTAGTTTTTATATTTCGATCGTGATCAGGGGTGTCCTGCTTCTTTAGTGTTCAAACTTTGAGAGTTCGATCTCTGTATCCACAGTATTTGATAATCTACTTTTGTGATCGCCAACATTGTTCATAAAATGACGATACATTTGCTCGAGATTGCTTCTCGTGGTTTAAGTTGACGTTTATCTGAAAATCGATTGCAACGTTTACACCATCAGTCCATTAGCAACCCGATACAAAACGCTAACGGTAGAATTTCCATTGTAAGAAGCTCCGTTACCCGAATGTTAGACCAACCGATTTCTATACCTACTATCCGAACGGGAGTACGTCCTTGTATCCATTTTCTTCTTGAAATATTCTTTCGTGACGATGAAAAATAATTTAAAGAACAATCTAATACGAATAACGATAGCATCAGAGTAGATACGATTACAATTCATGTATCAAAAATTAAAAATTGTGTATCTCGAAAGCTACGATCATCGACATCGAGAATCTTCGTTAGCAATATTCTGAGTGAAATATGTTCACTATAAGCTAGGAGCCCAAAAGATACGAAACCCTTAGAAAATCATTTGTTTACGGTCGCACCTATCGTGACAGGTTCAATCTACTAAAAACAATACGCTCCAAGCATAGTATGGGTCAAGAAAGACCCAAGGAACGGACCACGGTTAAACGTCCCTCTACTTTCACTTGAAAGGGCCCGTTACCGATCCTAACCTCGAAATTTACACTCGAAGCACAAATCGTTCGATAATTTTCCAAACGAGTGTCCCGAATCGCTCGGTCTCCGGCGAACAAGGTGAGAGAATCCTTGAGAAAGGGTTACGATGGTGTCCTCGAGGAAGCGTTTCGCTGGACGAGCGTCCAACGCACCAGTGGGGGCATTGAACGAGGAACCGATACACATTGTCTACGACAATTAGTCGTAATTCACGGTAAAATCGGGGCCCAGGACGCTAATAATCAGCTCCAGTTTTTGGTTTGTCTGCGACCGGTCGTATAACCATTACCGCGTGAACGGTTTTACGGTGTCTCCGCGTTTACTCAACGACGCGATCGCGCGTCCTCCGGTACGAGGCCTTGGTCGCCGCAGAGCACGCGGACGAGCTATCGTAAATTTCCGGCCACTTGATTTCCGGCGACCCTCGAGGGAAACGGCCGCACTCGCGCCTTTACGACGCCAGTTTATGCATTTATTGGGATATCCCGTCCCACGGATGACGAATTTACGATTATCCCGTTAGCGTGCCGGTTTTCACGTTTTTACGACGCCACGCGTGCTCTGCCTGTCGTAAAAATCGCTCCGAGTTGCGAGGAAGAATGGGTTGAGTGGACAGCGCCATCTTTTCGCCGAGTTTTCGATCGAATTAGCTTCTCCTGGCAACCCCTCGAATTTTTGTATTTTTTTTTTCTACTCGATCTTTGAATTTTGTATTTTGGTTTTTTTTTTGCGGAGAAAATTTGTATTTGTTATTTACTCGAGGTTTTTATCGCGGAATAAATACCAGTTTACGAGGGACGAGATACAGGAAAGATAGATGTGCGAGGAGGCTAGCATAGGTGCAGCATAGGTGCTGATTTTAAAGCTAACCTCGAACGAATAACGAATCTGATGATAGATGATTGTACCAGAGGGAGAGAGAGAAACGTCTGGACTATAATTTATCATAAGTGTGGAGTTTCCAAGTTGTATCGTGTACCTTTCATTTTTTTTAGAGATTGTTTTTCCGTTCGCGGTTCCACGTGTACAACAAGGCATAGAGAACACGCTTAAAGTGTTTGTGGAAGTTGCGTGTGCACTACGATCCATAGAATACACCCTAGGTGTATGTGACAACGTAGCTGAAGAACTATGCGTAGACGACTCTACCTTGAGCCGTGATCACACTCGAAGCACATACAAAAAAGAAAGAATTATAAAGGCAATAAAGGCAAGAAGAATCCAATGTGCATTCTGCGTCGCTCGTTGCATAAGTGAGGATGCAGTTTAAAGAAAACTCGGCTAAATAAATCCACCGTAGGACAAACTTCTTACAGAGAGCTTTTCAACTGTTGCACGTATCAAAGAAGTGTTAAAAGAATATTGATAGATATTCCGAGCTGCACGTTCCTAATGTGAGAACGTGACTTTGCGGAGCAACTCTTTGAAATGATTACCTTCCAGTCCAAACATCGAACATAAGTGTACAAGCACTTGATCAATGATTAATCGATACGTTGAAGACGAACGAATTCATCTTTCGATACATTTTAACGCTTTTAAATAGTACTTAAATTTATTACTTCTATTCGTGGACAATTTTTCACACATCTCTTTGTTATGCAACATTACTATTGTACGTATTGTCCCTAATTTATGAAAAAAATTAAATCTATCGATATTTCGAGATCGCTGAGATTTATACGATATTAACTTTTCGTAAAGATGGCTTCCATGTTCATGCTAGGACACTTAGGCACGATATGACCGAAAAATCTGGTTTAAGAAGGCAGTGAATAAAATTTCATTCAATTTATACTCTACTATAAAAGATACGCGAAAGGTTTATCGAAATTTAATTCTCTTGAAGATGATTTTGAAACGTTTTGTTTAATTCCTACAAAGAACGAATACACGTAACCGTCGTTATTCGTGGACCGATTTTGCACAAAATCGATAAAAAATACAAAACTTAAATACGAGCTTTCCTTGAAGTCTATTTCTATCATTCAGAAACACAATTGTCTCAAACAAGCATGTACATACATACCTGAATACACTCGCTCGAAAGGTATCTTCATTTTCAACAGACAAAACGCGATCAAAGGATTCTGAACCTTACTTTTACCCAACGCAAACGTTTTCCATATCTCCTCGATTACAATACTCTTCCCCCGTTACGTACAAACCGATAAAAATCTATCACAATCTAGCACAGGACGCGAAACAAACTCGGAATAATTACAACAACGACGACAAATTGTCGACGAGTTCGCGTCGGTTCGTCTCAAGCGTACCGTGAAAGCTCAGCCCTCGTCCACGTATCAAACCCATTTCAACAATTCCCGTGGTTAAGAAGACACCAACGAACCGTGGCCGAGTTAATTAATTTCAAAATTTGATCGAGACGAACACGCGGCAGGTTTTGTATCGCGCGGTGTGTTACACTCCCGTACACACCGTTTCTGTTTCGAAACGTCGATAAAATAACGAAGGGGGTGGGAATCAAAGGCGAACAACAACCATGGTTTTTGCGGGGATCGATCCCGCGGTTTCTTGCGGGAAAAGAAGTAAACCACGGCAACGAGGATTATCCAAGGGATTCGAGTCGCTGACATTTATCCCCCACTTTTTCATCTAAACTCGACACCCCACTATGTGGCCACCGTCCTGATCGCGGGCAAGTGTGGGCGGTACGGGGGCCGGCCGACCGATCCCACCACCCGGCCAGTCCTCGACGTGGGTGTTTCGGTTCCTTGGAAATTCACCTTTTGTTCGGAACTCGGGCTTCCCTGGGAGGTGCTCTGGTGCTCCCTTTCTTCTTTCAAAATTTGCCGCTGAAATGTTTAAAAAGTCGGCGGCCCCGACGATCAAAAGACCGTGATTCGGAAAATTTTCTCCGACCATCGATCGTATCCGAGGAGCTCGATTTTTTTTTTTTCTCCTGGGAATTTTTACCCAGCGTGGTACGATTCTGACCACTGGTAATTGAAAACGAGAGACTCGGAATCGAACGGGACAATTCGATTATTTTCTGATTCGTAGCAGGTGTGGGCAGGTGTGAGTAGTACAGAATTGGCTGTACTTGGATGAGAAAATTTCCGAAATTGAGGTAACTGTGATGAAATTTTGGTAATCGAAATTTAATCGAGATCAATTTTGAGATTATATTAGATTATTTTGAGATTCGGAGCAGGTGTAAGTAGTACAGAATTGACTGTACTTGGATGAGAAAATTTCGAGATTGAGGTAACTGTGATGAAATTTTGGTAATCGAAATTTAATCGAGATCAATTTTGAGATTATATTAGATTATTTTGAGATTCGGAGCAGGTGTGAGTAGACGTACAGAGTTGACTGTACTTGGATGAGAAAATTTCGAAATTGAGGTAACTGTGATTACATTTTGGTCATCACAATTTCATCGAGATCAATTTCGAAATTACATTAGATTGTTTTGAGATTTGGAGCAGGTGTGAATAGACCTACAGAATTGAGAGAAAGTTTCGAAATTGGAGTAACTACGATTAAATAACGCCGAAAGAATGATCGCGTTTGTGGGTAAAGTTTTTCTTCAATGAAACTTCGAATACTATAAATCGAAAACCAGTTCATTATTAGAACACGTTGACAAAAAGAGAAAGCTTCTCGTGCTGATGGTAAGCTTCTAAATACAACGAAGTGATACTATTTTGGAGCAATTGTGACTACGAGATTACAACACTACAAGACTATAAAATTAGGAAACCGTAAACCTATGGGACTATGAGATTATAATAACTAAAGTTGCAATATAAAAATAATTCACGTTTCGATAGCTATCTTAAGATACATGTACGAGATACAATTTGAGTAATTACTTGCTACTATACTCCCCGGAAACAATTTTCCTCGAAAAAATAGAAATTCAAATATATTCACTCGTGACTCTCATCGATCCCCTAACATAGTCACGTTGCACTATTGAGAAATTTAATTTACGAATATTTAGTTACCAAATAGCTACTTTTGCGCGTTACAATAATTAAAGTAACTCGAAACGTATGCGTCAATATCGTCGGTTAACGGGCCAGCGTGATTATCGAAAACACTTTATTTTACGAAAACGCGAAACACGTAGGTGACAGTTCAGGACTGGGTCCGGTTCGAAGTGCCTTTTGATTTATCGATTCGATAAACGTGTCGCGGGCAGCGCAGGGAAAATCTCAAGATTTATCGGTCCACGCAATTACGAACTTTGCCCCAGAAGGTTCGACGTCACCGCGGGGCCTTTTTTCTTCTTGTTCCCTTCTCCGCGTCCTCCCGATAGGGCCACGGCTTCGTAGAACCGAACCGAATAAGACGAAGAAACGAGGAAGTCGTATTTCGTCCCTTTGAGGGTGCCGCGATCGTACGTCGCGTTTGATCTCGGCTCCAATGACGTACGCGTGACGCGCACTTCTGCGTTTCCTCCCCCACCACCGTGGAAAATGAACGTATCGGGGAAACTGTGACCGTTTTTTGAAAGTTTCCGCGGGACGAAAATCATCGAGAAACACCGGTGAAAACAGACGACGCGGCGCGTCTAATTTTGGAACTCGTTCGTAACTGTCCCTAACACGATTCCACGAGAATAATAATAATAATAATGTACGCGCGAAATAACTCGTCAGGTGTCCGTTCTGAAACCTTGGAATAAAAGATACCGTTCTGAAAATTAATTATTGTAAAATAAAGTTTAATAACTGTCCCTAACACGATTCCACGAGAATAATAATAATAATAATGTACGCGCGAAATAACTCGTCAGGTGTCCGTTCTGAAACCTTGGAATAAAAGATACCGTTCTGAAAATTAATTATTGTAAAATAAAGTTTAATAACTGTCCCTAACACGATTCCACGAGAATAATAATAATAATAATAATGTACGCGCGAAATAACTCGTCAAGTGTCCGTTCTGAAACCTTGGAATAAAAGATACCGTTCTGAAAATTAATTATTGTAAAATAAAGTTTACGTTCGGCATGAAAAATTACCATCAAGTCCCGTGAGATTTCGAGGTGACTCGAGGAAGAGTTACCAAAGATGACTAATTAGATTGAAAACTCGAAACGAAAGTTAAATTCTAAATAACTCGACGATTGATCGCAGTCCAAGTAGAATACTTTTTTCGTCTTTAGAAATCAGTCAAGAATTTCTGAAAGGAAGAGAACGCTTAGGTTACGTAAAGGGAAGAAACGTGTAGGAAGATAATAAATAATTTAAGCGGAAAAAGATCGTCACGTATCGACTTCAAAATTCGATATGAAAGGTATGTTCTATGGACGACTAATTGTCGAGGAAGAAACTTGCACGAACTACCCCCTGGAGAGTCAGTAATGTGAAGAAACAAATGTAAAAATAATAACAATATAAGCGGAAAATAACTCGTTGGATATGGAATGTGTAATAGATTTCAGGATAAAAGCAAAAATCTACTTCCTTGAAGATTAATTGCAACTCGAGCGAAATTTTATTTCTACTTTTAGAAATCACTATGAAGCCAACCGCTCTCCAGAGGCTGGATCTTACATAAGAAAAAGAAACGAACGCCATAAGTTGTCCAGTAGGGAGAACTGTTGTCCAAAATTGGAAAATGTTTTCGTTACAGAAGCTCCGAAGATTGTTCGATACGGTTGATTTTAACGTAAAATAGTAGGTGGCAGCATTAGTTAGAGGCACCGAACAGTTATCTGTAGTTCATACTTCCGCCACTGCATACAGCGCCTCTGATATAAATATCCGTTCTAATAAATATGAAGACCTTTCCAAACTTACATCCATGTAACTTGAACTCAAAGTTCAATGCTTTTACCATGTATATATGTTTATACATATACAAGTATAGGTATAAAAGAAGTAATCAATTTTTTCAAATTAAATTTCTTTCGAATTATTCGTTCCATTTAATTATAGGTTAACACTGACCTAATCGCAGTTTCTAACTTTCTTCACTCTCCTATTATAGCTATGTAAATATAATAATTTTCCAAATACTGTATCATTATTTTGGATCAAAGTTACTCCAAATTTACGATACGAAGATAACAATAATATAAATATATAATAGATCGTCGTATATCCGATCTAAAATTCGAGGTAACAACAAGAAATATACACAGTGTATCATAGTATTTTGCAAACCTATTTCAATGGCAGAGAATATAAAAACATCTGGTACAACCAATTCTACCAAACTGTTTTTATACAGTGTTCGATAGATCCTTGATATCGTTGAATATTGCATACTAGTCTATTCTATAAGCCAAATTGTTCAAATTCAAGTATATTCGATAATCAAATTCCATCTCGACCACTTCTTCAAGACTAAGAAAGCACTCGTTACAATATATAAAAAATAATCTCAGATAAAGCACATATTTGTACTTTTTCATCGTTTGTACATCGTTTGTGTACTCACTGTTCAATATCTAAGTGGCTACGCGTTAAGAAACACCCTATACATAATCATTTCTCGATCCTATTGCAAACGACGACGAAAATCAGCTAACGACAAAGAACGAGGAATGAGAAAATTTCCTTTTGTATCTTGGACTGTGTTAAAAATTCTAAACCCAAGGAGGACACAAAAAGAAGGAAAATTCCGTTAGAGGAAAAGCGAGTATGGCGTGCGTACGGCCAGGTCGAGAAAAATCTCGGGTGCGACCTTTCGACGAAGATCTTGGCTCTTCGCGTGCACATTATTATGCATTATGATTTATGAGATCGTCGGTACGGGAATACGAGCGAAAATCAACTTTTACGAGTTGATGAGTTTATGGGGGTACCCAATGGTGGCCGGCGTGTGGCCGTCGTCCGACCATAGGAAATCGTCATGGATTCCACGATTTCGCTGTTCCTCTCGTCGAAGGGCTTCAACCTTCTTCGTGCCCCCTTCCCCGAGGCCACACGACCTTCAATTTTCTGATTTATCGTCGAGTCGCGTCTCGCCTCGACACAGAATGTTTGAATTCAAGTCACGACGTTCTTCTGTAACGTCCATTTGTTTTTTTTTTCTTTTCTTCTTTTATTTAATTCAAGATAATAATTCAACGAAAGATATTTTCAAAGATTCACAGCTCGAGTGACGAAGCACTTGTACAAATATACAGTATTTGTTTGGGCTCGATAATTATTTCAATACTGTAATTTGTTGATACATTGAAAATTGAAAATCCATTATGTGGGAAGTAAAATAAATAAAGAACGATTCAAAAATACTAATTTTATTTAAAGTTATCTAACGATGGAATTGATCTTTCATTAAAAGTATTATTTTACGTAATAATTTATAATAGGATGCATTTATAACAGTGCATCTCAGAATCTACTGTCAAAATTGAAAATTAATAAATTCGTTAAATTTCGAGAAATATTCTATATCGTTATTACTTTTTCAAATTTAAGAATAAAACTTTAGGAATATGTTTTTAATTGAAAAAATTATACGATTTGTTAGATTCTGCATCGAGGTTATCCCCCTTAATGCAAAACATATTCGTGTATTTTACTTGGAAACAGACGAAAGAGGGAGCGACTGAAATTGCGAAAGTGCAGCAGAAGCTAAAAGCACCGAGAGAACAAGGGATCAGGCCCAGAGTCCCGAAGGACGTGCAATGGGACTTTACGATCGTATTTATGGCCAATTTTATAGTTAAGTCCCGTGAAATGTCCTTTGTCCCTCATCGTCTTTTCGTGTTCGAGGACAACGGTTTCCGAATAAACGTGAGCTTTCCAAAATTCTTTGCAGAACGTACGCGATGGAAAATCTTTGTTGCAATTTCTTCTAAGAATAAAGTAAACGCGTTTTATTTCAGTGTTAACTTGGTAAATAGAGGCTATTTTTTAATTACACTAAACGAACTGTGGATACTTAGATTTAATACGATTATTAACTGTTTTATAAAAAAATTGTTTTTTTATGTTTAGTTAACTATACACTGCAAATTTATTGACCCTGGCGTCACTTCAATCATTATTTTAGATACCACGAAATAGAGTTTCAAAGAAACTTAACAAATTTAAAATAATTTTCTGAATAAAAGTTGAAAAAGCAAGTATGTTTTTAATAACATTGTCAACAATTTAAATGAAAACAAACTCTTATTTTAAAACTGTGAAACGTTACTTTTGTACTGTATAAAATAGTTTATCTTCGCATATTGTAATGTAATAAAAAAATAGTACTCAGCATTTTGTGTTATTATTGAAAATAATAGTCAAAGAATGTATCGAAAATTAGAACATTTACTTTAATCGAATCATTCGACTCGACAAATCACTAAAGAGAAATATTTATATTTAGCATCTGTTTTCAAGTAACTGCAATAACCTAATCAAAAATGTCTATAAAATATGCCAGAGTGAAAGTTTCAAATTTTCTAGGATGCCAGGAAAGTGTTTCGTATTTTGTTTCTTGCAACATTGATAATAAAGTCATTGTATACATTATTCCGTGTAAAAATGAAATTTGAATAGTTGGATGCAAATGATCGGTGAACGACTAGTTCCTGCTGAAATTAAGAAAGAAATGACAACTTTCGTTCCAATCTGAGAACCTGTTACGCCACTAATGGCGAACACCGTAATCATTCGGAGTATCCGTAATGTCGATCGCGTTTCGCGTCAGGGAATCGAACGCAATATTACAATCTTCTCGATGATACTAATTACACAAAAAAAGGCCTAATAGTCGCTACCGGTGTTTCGGCATCCTCCGAGTTCCCCTTCGGCGTTTTCCAAACCATGATACAGCAGATTTCTAAGCATTCATTTACCACTGGATAGGTAGAGAACTAATGATCCACTCTGCGTTATACTATCATTTGCAATGATATTCAGACACCGGGATGGTTCTAAATTTGTTACTTCATATGGTCACACATTTAATATTATAAAAGAATGATATGTGGTATAAAACACCAGTAATACCAGATAATTATTTGCGCAAACAGTGGCGTAACTAGAAATTCTCAAATAGGAGGACGCAAATTTTGTTTTTTAGTTCAAAGGAAAAGATTCTTTCCATCACTTCTATAAACGTTCTTTAAATTTTTCTTTATATTCGGTAAATATTCAAGAAAAATTGTTTCAATTCTCTGTTTCCCAATTCTTAATTCTCTGAACGCGTTATTATAGCGTAGTTTCTTTTATTTCAAAAATATTTCGACTTCAGGGTGCGAAATCTGTTCGATACGAAGTAACTTTAAAACCTATGAAATTTATAATATAAATATAGAATATCGTAAGATTGGTTGCAGGGAAGAAGAATCGTCAACGTAGTGAAATATCTGTGCAGGAAGTTATGCAAATTTTGTAACTTGGACAATCCGACAATAGAAACAAAAGAAAAACCGAGAGCGCTTACGGATTCGTAAGAACGAAACAATGTTCCCTTGTATCTTCCTTTAGGCTATCTCTATGAAATCGATTTGAAATTTTCCCCAGCAGAGGTTAAATCGTGAGAAATGGAACTCATGAAATACAATTTGGGTCCTGATTTACACGGGTGCAATCAAGCTGGCCGAATCTCGATTCTCCGTATACCTCAGGCTGCAATAAAAATTGGAAATCCGTGCTCGGAGTTGGCCACGAGACGTAGCTACCGTAAGGTTGTTTTCATGAAAAACCGGCGGCTTCCGTGTGCTAATAAAATTTACGAGACCTTGCGGTGCTCCCGCTTTCGCCCCTCGACGAGAACGAGCCTGCTGACCTACTGCAGCCCTCATTGTCCAGTCAATGTACCCCGACTCGTAAGGGCGACTTTTACCCCACCTAGTATCCCTTGGAAATTTCTCCTTGGCAATGTGGGTTACCGGGACATCATAATCTCGATACCTAAGGTCGTATTTCTCCGAAGGGCTCCTTCAAAAACTTCTTCGTCACCCACTGAGATTCTAGCTCTCGAAAGAGAGAGCTGTATTTTATATCTTGTTTATTTTTTCTTTATTGCACATTCAAATCCAAAATTTGAAGATCAGTAGATCACGTACGAATCTACTTCTTAATTGTAGTTAATTCCTCAATTTGTTTCCACCATGCACATACCGATTTGAAATACGTGAAATTTAATTCAAATAAAGCAATTGTCCATGAAAACCCTTGGTTGATTCCACGTTTCTAATATCAAGATCATGGTGGCTTTCCATCGCAAAAATTCTAACAATTTGTAATCGATAAGTGACTGACATTCGTCCAGAACGATCCTCCTCAGATTGTTGAAAGTGCCTAAAGAATCGTGACGATTGTAACGCAGCGTCTTTTCCATTTCTTATCCCTAGTATGTATCAACGTACATAAAAGTTACTCGATCGCTCTAATCGTGTAACGAACGTGTCCATTTTCTTTACCCATCGATTCGATGGATCGAACTCGGTGGTGATAAAATGGCGTCGGTGAAACGTTTCTTGGCGATTTCAACGTAACCTGTACACCCGTTCCTCGACACCACGGTGTGTTTTATTTGCATCGAGACCGGGTGAAACTCGCGCACTCTTCGATCCCATAATTCGCGAGATATCCATCGCGAGGAACACCGGGGACACACTCTGACGCTTTCACCGAAAATAAACAGCGGTGATCGTCGGTGGTGGTGGTGATGGCGGCGAGAGAGAAGTCGATGGAGGGCTCTTCCGATTTCGTGCTCGGTTTTCTGGCGGGCTCGTATTGAAATTTGTCGCGGCTATCTTTCCTCCCGGTACAGCTGTTTAACCAGCTGTAACGCGTCACACCTCCCCTCGTGGTAGCGCCGTGGTCCCGTTGCTGCCCACCATCCACACGTCGGAATTTTTTCACAAAAGGCACGTGTGCATCGATAACACGTTGGGTGTTGCGTGACCGCCGCTTCCGTTCGCTAACCGACGTTGGATTTTTGCTCCGAACGCTGGAGAAAGTTTCGCGTTACGTCGAAAACGCGTCGAGAGCGTTCCAGAGCTGTTTAAGGACTCCTCGCGATGCCTTTACGATCGAGATACCATTACGCAGGACCCCTTCCAATTAGGATCGCTTGTCGTTGAAAATACCTGCAACGAACGTGGTTCCGTGCGGTAATCGGGGTAACTGGTATTTCTACGGACAGTGGATACGGTCACTGCTACCGGTTGCTAAGCGATCAACTGTCACATTCTACTATCAGTATTTTTTAGTATTTTTACTATCCAGTAGAATCTTACTATCTCTACTATCTAGAAATTTTAGTTATTTATAGAATAGACTATCTTAAGAGACTCTGAGACTATTGCCCTAGACGCAATAAGCACACAATAATCTTTCTATAATACACATCTATCCATCTACCTATAATCAGTCACTGCTACCAGTTGCTAAGCGACCAACTGTTACATCCAGGTTCTACTATTAGTCTACTATTAGTATTTTTTAGTGTTTCTACTATCCAGTACAATCTTACTATCTCCACTATCTAGAAACATTAGTTATTTATAGAATAGACTACCTTAAGAAACTCTGAGACTATTGCCCTAGACGCAATAAACACCCAACGATCTTCCTATAATACACATCTATCCGTCTACCTGTAACCTCTTTTCTGCTCTTTCATTCTCGATCTCGACCGTACAGGAATCCTACCAGTCTCGATTAAAAGACAACAAAGCACCCCCTCTGACAGACAAAACGGAACTCTCGACGAACCTGACGTCTCCCAAAGCGTGGCACGTTCGTCGACCGGAGTGTCCTCGAAATATTCAGGTCACGACCGATGTTAAATGAACATCGGTGGAGAATTTATGCGTTTATAACCCGTACGAACACCGGTAGCGATCGCGGAGCAACGTGGATCATTCCAGGCAGTTCGTGGCGGGACGCCGCCATTGTGCTCGGCTGCTCGCCAAGCCGTAAAAGTGGAAAGTCTCGAAGAAAGCATCTCTCGTGGCTGGCACAGTTTTCGAAAATTTAGGGCCAGTGGGTCTTTGGGCCAGACATGACCTCTCCCTTTCAGAAGGGTGCGAGAGAGAAACCTTGGAGAAACGAAATCGGCCGAGGTCGAATATTCACGGAGAATTTTCACCGAGATCCACCTTCTTTCCCGAGCAGAGGGGGGTGGGGTGGGTGAACGCGTTCACCCCTATTGTAGGGCTGATTTACGAGCAGCCATCCGGAAAAACAGCCAAACGACTTCTGTTTGGCCACGCGACCCTCTGTGCAAGCTGGAAAGAGAGATCTCGCTCTCGCCACCCCCTCAAGACGCTTGACAAATAGCCTTTCGAGAGAGCGACTCGCCCACCCGTGGTCCACTCGCGACGAGATTGAGATGTTTTCAAAATGTTTGGAACTGTTTGACACGGGGCGCGTGCCGTGTCGCGCATTGCCCTCTTCGAGAAAACCCCGAGACACCTTCGAGCAACCCCTCAGGTGAAATCTCGTCCGTGGTTGTTAGTTTCAACACCCCGTATCGGTGTCGTTCGACGATACGTTCTGCGGTACGTGGACGTTTGAACGCGTTTGCTATAGGAATTTCCCGTGTTCACGTTTCTAGAGGGAAAATATTGAAACATCGATTCACTTTGTAGCAAAAATAGAATACTAAAATTATCAATAGGGAAGAGGGTAAAACTGATATATAGTAAGGAAAATTAGTATTTTTAAATTAGTGTTTCTCTATTAATCTAGAGGAAAAATAATATCACGATTTGTGTATTTTATTCTGTTATCAGTATTTGGATAAATGTTTTTCGCGTAATGTAAAATGAACAATATTGAAATGTCTAGTTTTGAGAATGTACGTTAAGCCAGAGTAATAAAATATCGAACATTCGTTCTGATTTTATCTCATCGAGTTGTACAGCTCGTGTTCTTTTTGTACAATTTAATTACTTGTACAATTCTAGACACGAACAATCGAAAAATATATTTTCCAGCAACGTGTAAAGTTTGTACGAAGGTGTATAGAATAAATTGTTTTTTCAGAGAACAATATAGTTTACGCGAGTACGAATAAACTTGTTTATCGACTCTTTCTCGATACTTGATCGATCCGTCTAGTGTACATTTTCCTTTGTTCGTTATTACTGTTCGTTAAACCGAACAGTTGGTACGATCGAGCAACACGATGATCGTTCGTTCCCGATGAAACGTTGAAAACGAGGTGTCGAGAGCATCACGTTCGATGCTTGTAAATTCGAAAGTTATTAGCGGCCAATTGGATCTCGATTAATTCACCCTGGCAAATAATGTGCGGGCCTCGCGTGACAGCCGCGATATGTAGCCTCCGCCTATGGGAATATCTATACGGGTGTCAGTTGCTCCGTGAAATTCTCCATCAATCTACAAAATTGTCCGACATATGGCCGCTAGAGAAACTCAGTTTTTTCCGCGCCTCGCGTAAGATGTGCCGCTTCCGGCCTACTATTTGAATATTCACCGAAAACGGTTTTGAAACACTCACGAGAGCCATTACGAACTTTCTACGAGACTTTAAAGTATCGAGTGAAATATTTTTCAGGGATACGAATTTCGAAATTCGAATTTCTTAGAAAAGAAAAATACAGTTTGCGTTACGTGTTCGTGTAAATGGGATCAACCGACATTCTACGATTATCATTGCTTCGAAGAATGGTTCGTACTCCAGACAATAAAACAAAGAGTATATTAAAATGTATACATAAGATTTAAGATACTAAACTTTCATTTGTCAAGATAAATCAATAATATTTTGTTCGGTTATTTATCCGTAGATAAAATTGTTAAGAAAACGAATTGTAAATTAAATTTTTCCAACACACGGTTGTGTAAATATGATCGGACATAATTTAACGTTTTTTCTATAATATATATTCTTTGAATCTCTTCAAAAATCTAAATCGTAAAGCGTAATATGTTCATTGAAATGTCATAATGTATCTTCTAGATTTACGCTTACTATAGTTGTGCTATTTTCCTTCATATGCTTTCACACAATCTATTCTACAATGTGAGAAATTTAAAGGAATCGCGATTAGAATTTTAACAATAATATCAATAATGACTACTAGTTTACTCCTACAACTATATTGTTTAAAAAGTACCTGACATAACGCTTCGTTTAGATATCAACTATTAACAGCATACACTTTATAATAATCCACACGATAGTCCAACCTAAATTAAGCAAGTGCCATTCCACATATCTCCTATATTCTAATCTACCATATACAATATTAAGGAATATATATTAATTTCACTATATTTATCAAATAAATTTCCTAAAGAAATCCAAAAGTACAGACGAAACCTTGAATTTTCAAGTTCGATTAATCTGTGCAGTTCAAAAAGATCCATCAATTTCTTTTCTAAAAAATTTCTCATATTCAAATATTATCAAATTCAAGTACGAATAGGTTGAACTCGACTCTCAAAGGACTGACAACCGAAGGGTTGCAGGGTGGGACGAATCGAAAGGTGCATCGATTCACCCAGCAACCCATCGACCCGTCTACCTACATCCCTCGTGTAATTGATACCTTCTCTCTGCCTTTACCCGGTAGTAATTTCCAGCGAGTGTTCCCGGGAAGCAGAAGCGCGAGCAGATCGAGCCTCCGGAACGAAAATACCTCGTGACAGGCCGTATATGTGACGTGTGTGGCCGCGAACGAAAGGGGTCAGCCGCGATGGAGAACATTTAAACGAAAAAAGAAACAAGCGAAAAGAAAGAAAGGGAAAGAATGAAGAAAAGATGGAAGAAAAATTAAAAAATAAACACGGGCAATTACAAATCCCCCTTGACGCCGGTTCAAAGTTCGTGGCACACGTATGAATTATGAATTCGGCGCAGCCGGAGTAATCGTCCGAGTCCGGTGCATCATTATCCCCGAGCGTTTCTGTTACGATTCCATCTGGCGCGAGAGATCTTCGCGGCTTTCGCTCCGGAACCCCGTTGACGGGAAAAAAAAGGGGTAATGCGAAGTCTACCTCGCGAGCTAATTGAGAGAATGAATCGTTACGATCGTACCGGTGCCTGAATCGCTTTGATTACCGGCTGCACCGATTTTTGCGCGCATTGCTCGAAAGAATCGTCCCTGTTTACCGAGGAATCGGCCGAACCCGACAAATTGAGAACCGGGAACATCCAAGGGGAGAAATTCCTAACCCTAACCGGTCACGATTGTTCACATTGAGATACAGACTCGTATTTATTTGCAAAATTAGGAGTGGTTTTTGCTGAGCGATCAATGACGATTGAAGTGTCTCTTGTTGTTCGTGGAGTCGATCGAAACGAATCTCGTACGAAATACGTTCTAAGGAAGAGAGCTCGTTAAACGAATATCTTTTTCATTTTTTATGGTTTATTTTTGAGAAGATATCGAGATGAAGACGAAGTATTTTATTGGTACTGTGTGTTTTTGTTAGTGCACCGTAGTCGATCGAAAGACGAATTGGATGACGTATAACAAGGGGAAGTTTGGATCGAGTTAGATTAATGTCGAGACAAATTGTTCAAATATTTGTTTGGATGTAATGTATCGCGGATGAATTTTTTTTATCGAATCGATGGATAACGAGATATTTCAGTTAGCAGTTCTTCTTGACACACACGGTATAGAGAGGAAATGGACGATGCAATCGAGCCTTTCTTCTGACACAAATTCCTCATCGATGAGCAATCGTTTAGCCATTATTGTTATATTCATAACTCGGGATAAACTCGCGATAGAAGTGTACGCATGTTGATTAACATCGATTGAATTTCTCTTTCGGAATAAATTTTCTACATGATCGAAGAATCGTGTTTGCAACGTGAACACGATGTAGACAAATTCTTATTACGTGAATGGATAGTTCCGATGGAACGTGATTTACTTAATAAAATAAATAATTTCTAACGGAATTGTTTCATGATTAACATCTTGACGAGTCGTTAAGGGTCTCAGTGACTCAGAAAATTGAACCACACGTTTAAATATTATACTCGGCGACACGTTGTATCGAAATCAATGCAAATTTCCCGAATACTTCGTGATTTCGAAACAAATGTAAAAATATTAATCGTCTCGCTATCTTCTATAATATTACTTACAATAGTTTCCATTATACATCGACTAAATTTCTCTTTAGCACATTACGAACACGTTCAACTAGACACTTTAATTTTTTCGTTCCTTATATTCAAATTAACCATCTCAAGTTAATCGAGAACTTAAAATTTCACGCGTTAATAGAGACTCTTCCATACATGATAATAACGTATTAATAAAACTTACCGCCTGTACTCCATCGATCGATGTCAAATCACTTTCATTCGAGGTGTCGCCAAAATTGTCCTTCCGATGACTTCGATCGAGATATCCTTGGTTTGGTTTTTTTCATCGTGTAACTTCATGGAACGATCACCATGGATGCACACACTTTCCGCAAGAAGAGGAAATGATTTGTTCATTTTCAATGACACTGTTCCAAGAACTTTTCTATATCGATAGTGACACTTGGTTAGGTCTGGGTTAGGTTTGGATTGAGTCTGGGTTAGGTTTGACTTAGGTTTGGATTAAGTCTGGGTTAGGTCTGGCTTAGTTTGGATTAGGTCTGGGTTAGGTCCGAGAAGGTGATAATGACACTTGGTTACAAAAATGTTTACATCAGCAACACACGATCTCGGAAAATTCATTCGCGAATTTATAGGAAACAGTAACGCACCGCACGAAAGTTTCCCAAAGACTGAAGTCCTTCAAATGTGATATTCGGTAATACGCAGACCTCGACAGGTACGTTTCCAGTTCGAGCAAATGTTTTGATTTTAAAGTTACAGCAGCCGCTCGCATGCCGATTATTCTAGGAATAAAAGAACACTGAAATACAAACAGAACGAAGTCGCGGTAAAGCAATTTAGCACGCAGCAGGGGTCAATTCTAAGAATTGGAGTTTTCGACGCTTTCTTGGAATTAATCAAGGAACCGTCTCCAAAGTTATTACGTAGATATGAATGACAATATCGAAACAGCCAAGAGACTTGTCGATTTCGATTGTAGATCTTGTTGAAATAACACGAAAGCGATAACATGGGTTCAATTACCTGGAACGCGACTTTTATCAGATCATTGAGATGTCAATTATGGAATAATCATGCTACAAATTACTTATTTTATAGAGAAAGTTACTTGTAATTGTCACGTCGTTTTTCCTCTATCACAATTTAAATAATGTAATAGATGAAACGATCGATAAAGTTTTGGGACTACTACCACTATTTCGTATTTCTGGTTCTTACGTGACAAAACTTTTTATTTATGTTAGGAATATAATCTTCTGAACAGAGCAAAGGTTGAAGAAGAAAAATAGTAGAGATTAGGAAAATTGCAAAAGAATAATTGTTTTAAAGGTTACTCGTCGTATTGAATATCAGTAGAATATTAACAACGATCAGTGCAAACTATTTTGGGTTCTCTTTGGTAAGCAATTTATTAATTTAAAAGTTAGGATAAGAAAAAATAATGCAAGAAGATTAAGATATTTATAAATATTCGGTCTCAGTGTAAGAAAGTTATCGTTAAAAAAATTAAAACCAGAATCAACATCTTCATTTCATTTTCCATTTCCTCGATTATAATTTTGTTTTATACAATCCTTGTTACGACGACAATATTCTTATTATTGGGCTTCTCAGATTGTTTACACAACTTCTTGAATTGCTTCTTATAGTATTTTTTACATTGACAAGTTGTTTATCGAAAAGGATCCAAATAAAATTGTTTAAAGTTTCTTTAAATAAGAATAAAGTCAAGTGGAAATTTTTAACCGATTCTTCGATATCACTGCGTTCTTTTTTTTTCATTTTGACGGTTCTACATACGAGAATCTTGGAACGCTGAAAAATGTCAAACGTTCAGAAAAAGGTAATCGAAATTTTCAAAATAATACACAACTTTTATCAAGGTAACTCGTTTTTTAGGATTACACAAATGTTTTTGACGAAAAAACTAGCGCAAGACTCGCGAGAGAATCACAACAAACCGCAAAAGGTAAAATTTCTACTTTGGAAGGTTTAATTTCTACTTTGTAAGAAACTATTGATTTTTGTTAACGAAACAAGGTCTGTCGGCGTTGAAAGCTGAAATAATTCGCAAGGAAAATTTAGAATTGTTGCAAGAAGAACGATATAAAAATGGAAAGGTTAGATCACTCCAAACATTACTAGTTTAATGCACGAATAAATAGAAATAAATCGAATCGCTGAAATTAATTTATTAATTTACGAACAGTCGGAAATTAACGAAGAAGAACATATGGAGGAGAAATCGAAGGAAATTAAAGTTGAAAAACACGAGAAAAAACGTATGTAGAGAAAGTCACGTAAATTATTGAATAGTTAATAAAATATTGCACTATCTCGCTTCAATGTAGGACCCAGATTGACAAAAATGGCGAAGTTAAGAAACGAGAAACAGAGAACAGAAGCATGTTTGAAGCAATATGAACGCCGAAAATTTGTCACTTCGTTGCTTAAACTGAAGGTAAATTAAATAAAGATCGAACGGATAACACAAATAATTAATTTTAAGGTATTTTAGACTAATTTGGCGAATCAAGAATGGAATCGTACCTGTCATTTGAAAGAAAGGACACTAATGCGTGAAAATCTTCGTTCTGAATACATTACGAGGTACTGGATAAACTCTTAATGATATAATTGTTAATCAAATGTAATTAATCCCTTTCTCTACAGAATACGATGGAAATACAAGATCGACAAAATTGTACCACCTAATTCTATAATCTTTGATAAAGTTAGTTCTTCTAATTATTTAAACTATACTTATGTCGATTGTTGTTTTTCCTTTATTGACGATTTTTATTGTACGTCTGTAATTGAAAATATAGATCATGAAGTACAAACGCGAGAAAAGAAAACGAATAAAACTTCAGAAGGAAAGAATGGTAAAGATCATCCAAAAGATTGCTCGAGAAATGAAACAGGAGAAACGGAAACCTTTGAAGAAAGCTACGTTTAAACAAATTAAAGAAGAAAGTTCTGAAGAATTTTCAATAGAGGGAGGGCAGTATTCGGAAAGTCTTTCGAACTTTGTGGAAGAAGATTCTCCAACTACAATGAACAAGGTTTTGAAAATAAAATTAATTCGTGATAATTAATTATTATATAATAATACGTACATATCTTCGTTATTTGAATCTTGAAACTAATTTTAAAAATGAGAAAAATAATGATTAAAATCTAAGAAAAATGTTGCAAAGCTCGAGAAGATCGAAGAATCGGAACACAAATTTGAGCAATTAATGGAAAATGAGAATGACATCGAAACAAAAGAGAAATATCAGGTCTTCGATGAAACGATATTGATTAAGAAATCCAAGCTATCGACTATAGAAGCGTTTCCAAGTGACGTTTGCTTCTTCACAAATCCCAGTGTCGTCGCTTTTAAGGTAAAAACTTTCATTTTATCATCTTTTCTCAGAGACGAATAAATTTTCCGCTTCTCAAACATATCTCTTTCACTAATTTGCTTACACGATTTTCTAACAGAATTTCAAACTTGGTGAAACGTATACACGGAAAGTTATAATTACTAATAAAACTACAAAATGGGCATATTTACGATTCAACAAGGTGTTCACCGAAACCTGGGAGCCAGTTATCGAGGTTTCTAAATCATAGTTACTTCTATTCTTATTCCAAACGAAAATTTCAACCGATGAACATTTTTAAATAAAAACACTGAAGTAGCTATTCAACCACGAAAATATTTTAAAGTTTCTTTAAACGTTTTCAATCGTATAACTGTCCATTTTCAGAAAGTCAGCACGTAATTTTAAACCTAGAAAATATATAAAAAGATTACACAATTTGAAGTAGAAAAAATTAATTAAAAGAAAAATTGCTGTAATCTTATGTTACAAAATTTCAAAGATTGCATTTGATTTTTTAATAATCAATTGTATGGTTGAAAACGTATAAAATTTTCCACCTTTAACGATATTAAAGATTCTCGTGTTTGAATAATCATTACTTGGATGTTTTGGAGTTTTACTCGTGTGTATAAAACATTGCAAAATTTTTAAATCAGATCGATACTATGGATGCTGCAAGGGTCAAACCTGGTCTGCACGTAACGATCAACGTGAAATTCTCACCTGTCCATGACGAGAAAGTAATAGCTGAGATTTCTTTTCTAACGTTCAATCCTGACAACCCAGAGACTTTCCACGAGCTTCGCGTTCCTGTTCTCTGTACTCAGGCAAACCCTGAGCCTGTTGTGGATCCTACAGAAGTCAGGTTGCATCTATCGAATCTTACGATAAACTTATTTATTCAAATAAACAGGAATATCCATTGATTGCAACGATATAATGTAGTTGTCAGTTTGTACCTACGACAAAGAAGATAACAATTGTTTCTTTTATTTTTCAACATTGTGAATGAATAAAAGAATTGATTATTTAGATGAAGCAAAAAAAAAAACGTCTGTGTAAAACTTAAACATCCTGTAGATTTAATGGGTTTCTTTTTAATTCGAGATTTTCTACACCAGAATACTCTCTTAACTTTCAATAAGGAATCCTAGAACGAAATAGAAAGTGATAACAATATTATTTCACTAGGTTTCCCACAGCTCCGATATGGAAATTCAACGATACCAAATTTACGGAGAGGACTCTTACGATCACCAACCAAGGTTGGAAATCCTTTTCCATTCTCATCGGTAAAAGAAACGACCATAATGATTGCTTTCTCTGGTTCTTCGACGAAGCAGACGTACGAAGCGTACAGTCGTCTGTTTCGCAAATCGGTCAGTTCGAGTATCTGAAATATTCGATAATTTTATGTCATTGTGTTTTTTCATTCAAATAAATTTAATTACAATCTACCACAATGTTTCTCAAATTCAACTTCTTCACAAACCCTCTAGAGTACAGTTTCTAAAAACCTTCTTTTTTAAATGTATTTACACTTTAAAAGTTTTTATTGTATAGTAAAATGGACAACAGCATAAAGTAGATAAAATCTGATGTAAATTTTGCTTAAATTTTCTTCTACCTGAAAAGTATCGAATACCTTGTTGAAACACATTAAAGAATTAATAAATGTTTTTACGTATGCTCGTCTAGTAACAAAAGTGTGTACACTGAAATTACGCTGAGACTTGAAAAGTGACCTGAAATAATTCGAATGAATTGGTATCTCGCGTGAAAAATCAAGATTAACAACAATTTACTTTTCAGACCAGAATGAAAATGAAGAGTACAATGTAGATAGCATCAAAAGCAGCTCGGAAGACACTCCTCGAAAAATGTTTCAAATTGAAGTACCTCCGAAATTAAAGTGCCGGTTAAGGATCACTTTTCGTCCTCGGTATATCGGATTGCACCACGAGATCATCAAAATCAGCTTCTCCAGCAACGAAAGAATATTCCAAAAACAGGTTCTCCTCGAGCAGTATTTTATATCAGGTCATTTATGCTTTTAGCTTTGTAATGCAATGGTATGACTGAGGAAATACACCAACATCCAATAGTATCAATTATAATAGTTTCAATTTTAGAAAAATAATACATTACAAAGATAAAACAATATATTACTACGGTTAAGTATGCAACGATTTTTAAAACGACTCGATACAAACGTTACAGGAGCCAAAATAAAAACGATTCATCGTTTTCTAAATAGGATGTTCCAGTTTGGGCTAGAGTTATTGGATCTCAGATCCATTTAGATCCACCCTGCATCGATCTCGGCATCGCGATGGTCGATTCGGACGTCTGCCAACAATCGTTCAAGATTGTTAACACTGGTAAAAAATCTATTTGAACGTCAATTAGAAGTACTTTGAGCGTATCTCGCGCGTACTTTAGGTCGTTCCAGTGTTCAAGTCTTCACGAAGACTCCGAAATGTTTGAGGAATCAGGTGACGATTCATCCAAAATCAACAATCATTCAACCTGAAACATTTTCAACGATCAGTTTGAGGCTGATACCCAAATCTACTATTCTGCGTCTGTCCAAGCGGTAACGATTCAAATTTATTGTCATTTAACAAACGAATGAATGATATATCACCTAGACAAACTTTCGATTGATTTCTTTACTCCAATCGTCTCTCATTTCTCAAATTTATTTCTTATACTTACACAAGTGGAAACAAATATCCCCAGAATTTTTTAACTAGCATTTAAATAAGAAATATTCTTGGCTAAAATAGTATCTTTTAATTTTAATAAAGAAGTTCAAGTTTCGGTAAAGAAATTAGATTCCATTGACACTTTAAGAGAATTTCTATTATGCTACAAACTATCTTTCAGTTATTCAACGTTTCCTTGAAAATGACTATTATGATCGATACGTTACTTATTCAATAAAACCATCGCAACTAATTAAAACATACCATTTTACAAAAGAAAATTCTCTCCAAGGACTAAGAAAATTAATATTAAACTTTATGTGTTATACAAATAAGAAATACTTCGTCGATGAATTTAAAAAATCCCTTCCAATTAATTTCTCCCTCTACCTTTTTGTCCTTCACTCCTTTGTCGAGTTTTCTTGCGAACGATCTGAAAAACATCTCACAGAGTCAAACCAACACATGAATCGACACACTGACGATTCCAAGAGATTAACACTAAAAACTAGATTGTAGGTTACTTATCTTTTTTAATAGATCAATAATGACATATTTCCAGGTTCTACGATCCAAATTCGAGCATGCTGGAATTTCCAGTTCACGTGCACACAGTGTCTCGAGACACGGAGAAACCACCGCCGATAGTTTTGAAGACACTTGCGAGTTTGACTACTTGTCGCGGTTTGGTGTTAGGTCGTGGCTCTGGAATAAGTATAATCGAAAGTTAATTATTTTCACTCACCGTTCGCCTTGTTTATTTCATAGAACCAGCGAACATCGATCTTGGCTACGTTCACACGCACGAATCCGTCTACACAGAACTAACGTTGACGAACGACTCGCTGTTGATCCAAGAATATGGATTCGTGAACTTACCACTGTTCATGGAGGTGCAACCGAATCATGGTTTTGGCTCTATTCTGCCTGGAGAAACCATCAAACTTCATCTCATATACTCTGGATGTTTAACCGATATACCTGGAAATGAAATTGGATCAAATGGTCTGACTGGTGAACGGAGGTTGTTAAATTTTAATTCAGGTTGAAATGATCGAAAAATGATCAGTTAAAAATATATAAGAAATATTCTAAAAACGTAGTCCTTTCTCAACCATTTTTCTTTTTCTTCTAACTTATTTCAGTTCTCTGAATCACCTCGTATACTTACAGAAAATGTGAAAGATTTTTCTTGAAAATATTTGTACGTTATGATGCCATTTACGCTTCATATACATAACATATACACTTCGTTGTGTTTCGTGTCAGTGTCGTTAAAGACCCAGGATAAATAATTGAAACATTGTGATTTATATTTTTCATGTATTTATGAAAAATTAATGAAAAATGACTCGTCAGGTTTCGAGTACGCGTGGTGACTCTAGCAGAGCTCGCTGGAAACAAGAAAGTGATAAAAATAAGTGAACTAAGAAATCTGTACGATACGCGAACGAAATTTCCACGAAGAAGTGACCTTCTCCCGGTAATGATCGATACGCCCGAAGTAATGATTACGAGCGATCGAAACGCGATCGATTTCAAAAATTTAAACGAGTACGAGGACAACGATTTCTCTGTAGAAGAGAATGACGCAGGTATGCGACAACGAAAGGCGAAAATCATTTCTGAGAACAGCGGTGGACGGTCATTATCTGTCGACTACCTTTGCAACTTATCGATCACTTTCATTCCGAATCTTTCTTCGATAAACGCAACATTGTCATACATTCACTTTTCAAATGTTTAAAATATTAAAAAATTTCCTATTCTAAATTTTCTATTCCATTTTTTTTTTACTTTGTTCGTCACTTTGGTCACCGAGTACGATATTACATATTTATTTGACGATTGTTTTGCTCGAGTTAATTCAGGTGCGGCTGTTAAGAGATTAGTGAAGCAATCGTAATGGCAATAATCATTAATCCATTAGTCGTCGTTGAGACGAAGTAGTATTCGTAACATTTATAACCTGTAGTCATCAGTCAGTGATTTGTAATCATAAAATGAAAAACTACTTCGGCCAGTACTGGAAGCAATGATGTACGTACATAATGATAATAGAAGTAATACATTTAAAAACGAGTAATTTAATTACACGATAAATATATACTCCTCGAACAGAAGTTCAATGTTTTTATCAACGTTGTATCAATTTATCGAATTAATTCAAATCGGTAGTGTAATCATTCCGTGATTAACGATGAATAAATTAATCACGTTCGATGATTACATTTACCTCGATTGTTTCTACTATTCGTTGCATTCGATGATTACATTCACACTGGCTGATTCTATTATTCATTAATCATAATTATTAGTTACTTAGTAGTAGCTATCATTAATCATTTCGTTACTTGGTAATCATAATTATTAATCATTAATCATGATGAAAAACCTGAATAGCCTACAGCGGTATTCTTCTTAGTCTCTAACAGTACAATTGTTATAATTTTTCTACGTTTTTGCGATAGATACTCAAGAAAGTGTGAACACGTCTGTAAGAAGTCTCTGTCACAGGGACAAAAGAGAGGAAAAGAACGTAATCAACATTCTCGTATACATTGTGGACACTTTTTGCGAAATTAGCGAACAAATCCTTGAGTTTCCCGCAACACCTTGCGGTTCGTTCTCCATAGTAAGCGAAACCAAACTTTGTATTCAAATAGAATCGATATTTATATTTTTATTGTGTAACTTACGTACAATTAGAAACGTGCTATTTTAATGCAACATTCAAGAAACTTTGTTCTCAAGGACAATAAAAAGATCGTATTCGATGTAAATAAATTCAGGTCTCGGTTCATCTGAGAGGATTCAATATGGCCTCGTATCCTCACTGCACTTGCGGGATTCTGAAGGATCAGGAGAAAGAGTTCACGGCTCGTTACGAATTTAAATGCTCATCCGATCGAGTCAAGGTTGCACCACAACGTGGTCTTCTACATAGTAAACATATTGTCAAGGTCTACTTCATCTTCGAGCCGCAATCACCGGAAATCGATGAAAATGAAGAAACAGAAATGAACATCGACGAACAGGAGAAGTCTAAGAAGGATAATGAATCGAAAAGAAAAGGTGAAGAAGACATTTTGTATTTTTCTCAAACATCCATTCACGCGATTAGATCGTTAATTATTTGTAATTCGAGGTTTGAAATTTTTATTCGATTAAATGTTGTATACATTACTTTACTTCGAAAATTGTTAACCTTTCGTTTCAGATTGTGCATTTTTGTTCAAATTTGAGGAAAAGTCTATGTTTCAACAATTTTGTCAATCATTCGTATAATGATTTAGATATTTGTTATACGTTGAATTGAGATAATCAATCTTTTAGTCATTTTGATTATTAACGGAATTAATTTCGAAAAGAGATTAAATTCCACTGTAAGAAGTTAACTTTTCTGTTATTACCAATTTAGCCATTGAGTAGAGTATCGACTCAATGTTAAATATTATAAACCGGCCTTGCGTTTGCTAAAATATTTTTTCTAACAACGATTACGTTTCTGAAAAAGGAAAAGAAAGGAAATCAAAAACAACGGAAGAACACGAAAAAAATTCCGATCTGGAAAAATTATCCGAGGAAATCATTTTACTGGAGACTTTCGAGCCACGTGTTTCTACAATTTTCGCCACCTGTGCGATCGACTTGGAAACGCAAGATGGCGCCAGACGAAAGGAACTCTTATTCGCGAAGTTAATTTGCCCCGTCACGAGACCAGAAATCGTGATCTTGAACAAGAATCGTGAGATAAATTTCGGACCGACAGCGATCAGTACTTCTTCACGAAAGTTCTTGCTCGTCAAGAATATCTCCAACAAGTAAATTCCAAACAATTGGAATATCTTTCGCAAAATTTCATTTCTTGTTTCGAGTGTACCACGTGTGATGCTAATTTCGATGATTTTTATTAGAAACGTGAAGGTAGAAGTAAGTGTACTGGATCCATTCGGGCCATTTTTCGTGCCTCCTGGAAAGACGATCGAAACTGGCTCCATTTTGAATCTTCCGGTTACTTATCAACCGATCCAAGTTGGCGACGAAGAAGTGAGTCTGTTAAATTTTCTACATTCTGCTATTTTCTCAACATATTTCTACTGCCAACGGAAGATTAAAAGTAATTTGAACCTCTTATGTAAGAACATGGTGACATTTTTCGATCAGCTATTTTTTACAAATTTGTTTCCACTGTCCCAATCGACACGTGCTAGAAATCGGTATACTTAGGTACGATAATGAAGTTTGTTCGTGGCACTTTGCTCTTGAAAATCCAAGTCCATCCGTTTCCTTTGATACGATCCTTCTGCTGGACAGTGTATCTTCCTGGACCAGGATGAATTTTCCACGAAATGCCTGGTCTTACGTGTTCAATGTTAATGTTAAATGGATATTGCTTCGCATTCTTTGGCCTTCTTGGTGATCTCGGAGAATAATGACCGGGTCCTGGATGGTTAGGGTCCTTGTAACACAATGCTAGGTCTTGCAATACCAGCAGCATGCCCGATTGCTTTGGAAATCTGGTAGAAAATGAACTTCAACAATTTTCATACTTGGACGGTACTAACAGGTTTCGAATGTTTAAATTAACTACGAGTTTAAATGCAAGTTGAACTCGCTAGAATCGGACACCGATTGAAATTATCGTTGCGAAACGTTTTCAACGTTTCCTTGGATTAATCAGTTTTCGGTGGGCGCATAATTTTCGAATGACGTAAGTTCAACGAGAATACCTCGGACAGGTGATCCAACGTCCTTTAAAATAGTTCCACTCGCGCAATAGCTCGACTGGCAGCGGTGTAACCCAGTCGGCGGTACGTGTAAATTTCAGGGATCTCTGATGGCCTGTGAGCGTGCTCTCGTCCCTTGGCCCTGGAAAAAAATATTAATCAAACGTTGGAAAATTATCTACCGTATACAGTCTTCGATATTAATCGAGTTTATAGTTCAGAGTACCTGTGAATAAATCGTACGGGCCTCTTTTCCCAGTGACTTTGCTGAGAGTTGCTTCGAGACTCTTTGGATGCTTCGCGTTGTACCTGATCAAACATTTTTTCATTCTCAATTTTTGTAACCGATCAAACATTTTTTCATTCTCAATTTTTGTAACCGATCAAACATTTTTTCACTCTCAATTTTTGTAACCAATCAAACATTTTTTCATTCTCAAATTTTGTACCTGATCAAAAAAAATTCCATTCTCAATTTTTGTATACGTATATACCTCAATATTTCACTGACACAAAAAGTAATTACAAAGATACAATGGAAAAGGGTTCTTTCAACAATCTAGAATATCTTTTTCCATTTTATTTAGTAATTGCTTTAGCAGAAGCATATGCTTGAACGGATACAGTATTTTTATTTTCACGGATACTATATTTAACAATGATAGTAATTAATTTGAGTTCGTTATTTTGAACCCTTTATTAAATGAATATTATTTAATTCAACTTTATTTACTTTTACGATTGTATACGTATCCATGAATTAATTACTGATTTTACTGATTTTTGTTATTGGGTTCGCAATCAATCGTATTAAGCAATGAATACAATTTTAACAGTGCTGTTTTCTCGACAATGCGAGAAATAAAAATGCATACAAATTGCAAGGTAGACTCCAGGGTTTTGAGATCGTTCGAAATCTAGACTGCAAGCCATCATACTCGAAAGTGGGTAAACAGGAGGAACCGATTCGTTTCCTTTCATCCATGTAATGATAGGGACACTTTCGCGTGTATCCTGAAACAAAAGTACAGATCAAATGATTGAAAAATTGAGATTACTGTATGAAAAGCTTTGTTATTCAAAATACTACATATATATGAATACATAACAATGATTGAAAAATAGAAATTACTGTATGAAAAGCTTCGTTATTCAAAATACTACAACCATATAAATACATAACAATGATTGAAAAATTGAAATTACATATGAAAAGGTTCCTTATTCAAAATACTCCAAATACACGAATATTTTCTTATTTGTGTAACGATCAAATAATAATATTCGAATAACAATCAAATAATACTATTCGAATAATAACCGAATGGTAATACCTGAATAGTAATATTCGTATAATGATACAGAAATATTCAAATATTCGAAGCTCACTCGCAGCATTTGAATCCCCGTGAAATAATCGAAATGGTTAAATTATTCGATTAATCCAGATAGTATTGTAATTCTGATCTACCTGGACCGGGAGTGGTAGACACCGGGGCAAGTTCAAAGAGCGGGGTAGTTCCAAATCCAACATCCGTTCGAATACTTTTGCAAGCTTTGTTTAAAATAATTTCTGGCCACTGAGGGATTTCGTGTGTACCAGGTCCTAGTCCCGTTTTTTCCAATGTCTTCTGCATCGCGTACGATTTCGAAAGTCGACCTCCCATTGTCGCTGAAAACTCCTCAGACTCTAGCTCCCTCGTCCAACTAATTTCGCATGAAAAATTTCTATTAAAACCAACGCGGAGCATCGTACAAAATTCATTCCTCGGGAATAGATTCGACCTTTTCATGGTCAATGCAAGAACAAATAACTATTGATTACTATATACACTTCTTAATACCGTACAACTTGTCCCCGAAATACTTTTTCGTATCGTGGACAGTTTTCGAGATATTTGCATGGTTCTCAAAGAAACAGAACAATGTATAATTAACAGACACTCTTGTCGGAAATATAACTTCTGGTAGTGGTTTTTGAAACAGAACAGTGTATAATTAACAGACACTCTTGTCGGAGATATACCTTCTGGTAGTGGTTTTTGTTTGTACGGGTTGAGGATTGTATGATCCTACAGGTGGCGATACTGTTCCACCGACGAAAAATTTTGGATGCATTCCAAGAATTTTATCATCGCGTTTCGAACCGATACCGAACGCTGGTGGTGGCTTTTTCTCCCGAGGGATAATACACCGACACCGCCATTTGCAAATGCACCGACAAGTTTTGAAGGATTTCGTTTTAGAACCGCAAGACATCTTGAATTTTCTCTTTGAAAGGTCCACGCGTTAAAATGGTAACGTAGATTTCGTGAAATCTATGTTTAGGTCACTTCTCGTTGGTCCTGACGTTCTTTTGGAGAAAAAAAAAATACATTTCCGAGATCAGAAGGAGGTTAGCTAAACGAGAGCACGCGTTTTTGAATTCTTGATTGCGATTTGATTTGTTCGATACATATCGATCGGTGCAAACAAATTTCTTCCGTATCGCTGTCTATCGAAAGTTAAATTTATTTAAATGAATATCGATAGCAAGTCTCAATATTTAATGAATATAAATAACTCTCAATAAATTTAATGAATATAATCTACGTTATTGATACAATTTCTTGTTATCATTGTTATTGTATTCTCTGAACCGTGTGTTTAACCGTTAAGTAACGTTTTACTTTACAATAAGGGATATTATGTACATGCTTTCTATTATTATCTTTCTTAAATTTCGTACCTAAGAGCAACAGTCCAATTAATTACAGGAGAATAATACGATTTGTTTATTTTGATTGTATTCAGATTAATATGGACAAAATTTTATTCGAATAAAAGTAATGTATAGTAATTTATTCACGACGTTTTCTCATTTAGATAGTTATTTTATTCGTTACTTTCTTATTTGTTCTTTGCGAAATATTTCATTCTTTGGTATCAGTTGTAATTCTTCAAAAAGTTGTTTACTTTTTATTCGTTATTCGAAACTTTTACCTAAATGAAAACGTTGCTCGTTTTTGAATACAGGAGTTTTTCGAAGTATTCAGCTCTAGAACGAAAACGAGATGGCGCGTGAAAGTTACAGGCCGTGGAGTGGTGCCATCTTACATTATAAAACCTCGATTCCGAGTTGCCCGCTTTGAAGTTATCGATGATGAACCAGTGGAACTGAATATAACCGTAAGTTCTCGATTATCGCAATAAATATTTTCGAAAACACGATAATCCAATAAGTAACTTCTACTGGCATAATTTGTTTCTTTACACATATTTTTACTTCAACTTGAAAAAAAAAAATAGTTCTTTATGCTTATATTTTTATACTGTAGATTAAAATTACATCTGTTTTGTGTTCGATCGTACCGAGGAGGACTCAAATTTGTTATCGAAACAATTGCGAAGAAAGAAATTATGTTCGTTAAAGTCACTTATTTGATTATCCTATGCTTGAATGCAATGAGCAATAACCATTATTGATTAAATATTTTTGAACGTAAAACAGTTAAATATCTTTTAAATATTAAATATTCCCAAATCCTAAGGCAATAGTATTATTTGCCTAGGGAAAATCAGGATTTTTGAGATTTTTGATCCTAAGACATTATATCGACAATTGATACTACATGAACTATAAGCGAGGTATAGAACGGATCTGACATCCAATAGAAGATAATGTCGCACGAACTGAAGTACCGAGTGCGTTTGAATATAGTGGTCTCGTTACGCCCTCTACCTTCAAAAATAGCAAATCATATTCAGCTCGACCAATAAAGTTAACAAAAGTAACAAACAGAAATTTACTTTTATATCTCATTAATAGTAATAGATTCTTTCATCAAATGTCAATATGTCATATTCACTATCTGTGCACTCGCATACAAAAGAAAACTTTAACTATCTTCGGATAACAAAAATACCTGCCTAACCTACCATCGAACGATCTATTTTACTCGATTTTTCAAGATCGTAGCTCACTACTAAACAAAAGAAGCAAAACTATAAAATTGCTACCATTCCATCAAAGTAAATGTACTGAATCGCGAGAGCACTTAACGAAAATTTTAATAAACAATTATTCGAATTCTATAATCGTATTAAGCGAACATAATTCCATCGAACCCTGACTAATTACAAAGTAATTGACGGCTTCACTGTGTTACGGTTAGTTAATTATGATTTCATTGATGAAAGCAATTTAAATCGTAAGTATGCACACTGCACGTTGAAATATCATGAATTATAAACATGTAATTACACGGGGAATTTAATCCGGAAGGCAAAAATAGCAACACGTATTTACAATGTTGGATTGATTTAACTTCGAAGGTGCAATCGCGATGAAAATGATTGTAATTAGACCGTGTAAATATGGGGAACCCTTGTCAGGAGATTAATCCGAAGATACTCGAGTAGACACTAATTACTCGCGATAATGTCAGTTGATCACGGAATTAATTAATTACTAACCATTATCTTCTATCCTGTCCGATCGATGAATAATTACGTACATCTGATGCGAATTAATGGATCGAAAAACGTAACTTCACGTATAATTATTTTTATCCGATCAGGTTAATCGGCTTGTAATTAGTTACTTTCGTATCCTCTCTCTCTCGACAATTCAAAATCATTTCGAAAATTTTGTTCTCCTACACAGCTTGTATACGATACGAATTTATCGTGCAAATTTCGCAATGGAAATTTAAAGCAATTTTTTCACTCGTCTGTAAAATTTCATTATACTGTATTTTTCTGATTTTTCTCAATTTGCACATATTGCTGTACAAGATTAGTAGATTGAGTCTCATCGGTGAGAGTAACCGTATCTCCGATACGACACTTTTTGATGAAAAGATCCAAATCAGAGAGTATGACATTTCGCAAAGGTAACGGAAAAGTTCGAAAGTAGATTGAGAAGGAGTGAAAAGGTCTGAGGAAGAAATAAATTCTACGAAAAATCGTTGGTTTTATTCGTTCGTAGTCGTCGTCTTGAATTTTGTAAGTGCATTACGTTAGAAATGAGATTATCTACCAAAGAAGATTATTACACGGTTTCGAGTTACATGGATTCGCTGATACGCGATTATACCTTCGCTTAGATCCTTGTAGAAAGAAGTATCTACGAACCTATTCAATTCTAATTATCTTTCGTAACAAAGATTGTATACCAAATATATTTTACACAAATGTCCCCATTCCAAGGAGAAGAAAAATTAATCCTGACACGAATTACCATTCGATTTCAGAATTACTCGGTTTACATTTCCTTTAGATAGTAAATACCATATTAATTTTTAACCCTGCATCGATTTTATTCTCCCTCCAATATATCGTTTACATAAATTTCGACTTACGCAAAAACCTTCAAAACGAATTAATCGCAGGTTGAGAATTCACTGTACCGCAACATAATTTTTAATTCATCGTTCTTCCGGATCCGAACAGCTCGTTTTTATCTTTCCGAACGAAAATACACAAAAATATGAGAAAACAGTATCGGGAACGAGCACAATACAACGGGCACATAACTCTCCGCGAGAGAGGACAGTACTCCATTCACGAGAGTGCTGTCCGGTAAGAAAAATATTGTTGTGAATGGAAAAGTTGGTTGCTCGGGGCGAGATCCGAGTATCGAAGAGAAAATAGGGCGTGAAGAGACGACGGGTACGGATAACTCTATACGTGCCCCTCGAGGCGACCTAAAAAGCTCTACGCAAAACAGCGTGGCTTGCTCGAATGATGTCAAAGGATCTTCCACGAATTCCACAACACGTGGCAGACGCGACGAGAAACATAATTTCATCTTCGTCAACGATATTAGGAGATTACGCGACGAACTATCGCAAGGACCTGCGAAAACGTTCGTGGAATTTCGAGAACACGAAAATCGATTTTCTAGTTGTTTGATGAATTTTAAAAGTTCGATTTTACCGTCCCATTTTGAAGAAAAATTACCCATCCCTACTCTTCGACAGTTCACGTCTCTTGAATTTTCTACGTTCGCGCGTTTCTCAAAATTGTTGACTCTTATTTTTGCTAAGTAATTTTTCGGAATATTATACATGTAAAATTTATTTGTGTTGTACTTTTTTCTCGGTACACGAGAGAAGTTTAAGATAGAAGAAAAGAATAAATATAATGCAAATGTATGTACGGTTGTATTATCATATGCATTTTTGTTCAGGAAACGATTTTACTCGTTATTTTGTAATGTCTATGGTAGGTAATAACTTATTTTTTATTATAATGGAGAAATTCTCCTTTTTGTTTTCTGATATATAGAGAAGAAAAGTATTGCAATAAAAAATATTTCGAACAAAAATTTTTTACAGAAAGTACGTGTACATGTCTAAATGGCTGAAGGGATTTTAACGAAATTTTGTAAATTTTAATTTTGTATTCTCGTCTCGAGGAGGATGTGCGTTAAACATTTATTTTATTTACTAGAAGGATGTAGTTACGTTTACAAATTTTCATGGATTATCATATTAAATATTTACTTTCAGAGAAGCAGTACAAACACATATATTATTAACTTCTTAAAAATAATAATCAAACTTTTACGTTTGTATTAAACGCTTATATAGAAAGTGAGTAGATACTTTTGAATTTAATTTTTGCATAACAGTTGCACCGAATGACAAACGTTATCCATGTTCACGAGGTCCCAAAATGAAACACTTTGTATTCTGAACCATTCGCCAATAACTACAGTACATTAGTCATCGTGTGGAATTGCTATGCCAAAATGAAACTGCACTACCACTCAATAGTATTTTATAACTTGTTTTATGTAAGTATACACGTTTGGTAAAATAGTAAGAATTTAATTATTATTTTTAAAAAGTTTGTAATATATAAAATTTTACTGTTTTCATGAAAGTAAATATTTAGAGAAAAATTACATATAACTTTAAAGATGCGACTATACTCTTTTAATAAATAAAAATAAATGTTGGTGCCATCGAACGCATGATCGTCAGTATTTATGAGAATTTGTTAGTAAAGAGAACGAACAAAATTGTATTCTCTCCGCTAAAAATTTTTGAACTCGTTCATATTACTAAATAATTTCATGCATTTAAAACAATTGTAGAGAAATAATTGAAGGAAGTTTTTTTTAAATTAAAAATGACTAAAGATTGAAATGTTGCTCGACGAGGAGTCTGTTTCTTAGACAGTAATAATTAATAGTAAAGTACTATTTTAATCTCGGTAATGATAAAATACAATCGCTATTATTTTTCGATAAAAGGAAATGGATATTGTTTTTATTGCGGAAATATCGCTCTCTACTACGGTCACCGGCCGTGTGAATCGATGGAATGGTCGCACTACATAAACATAAAGATTCAAAGGAATGATTCTATTCTTGAATCCGAAGTAAAACTTCTCATTTGAAAGTAAGAATCGCTCGGCTTCTGCTCAAGATACGAATCGCTACTTATTTCTGTTTCGAAGCTGTTTTAACTCACTTACGTCTTGCTTTCCATTTACAACCTACCTTTGAAAAATATTTTTCCAACTAATAGAAAATTTTACGTAACAGAAAACGAGCCAGCATCGTGTTTGGAATGTGTACGGATAAAGAAATCAGTATTATTTATGCCCGAGTAATGGTTTCGTTTTACGCTATCGTTAAACTTTCAAGAAAATAAAAGAAGGTGTTTACTGCAGGCACAAATGGGTTGTAAAGAGAATAACGTCCAACGAGGACGGTGAATGGAATACGAATAAAGTGAGCGGGACAAAACAAGAGAGATAAAACTTGCATCGCGTAAAATCGGTCGTCGTAACTTCAAAGCGATACGACTCACCATTTGTGACCTGTTAACAATGACACGAAATAAAAACTGTTATATTCTTCGTTGTACCTTTATAAATTATTATCAATGGATCGACGAGGTTTTTCCAATAAAAATTAGTCCAATTATATAACCTTGTTCGAAGGCACGTTAATTGTGGAATTCGAAAATGTTTTGTTCTACAAACAATTAATATTGAATCGAATAGGATCGTGTTTAGACTCGTTTTTATCGGGAAAATTTCGCCCATTCGTTGGTAATAATGTCACATTATAGAGGATATAACGAAACATTGAAAACAGATTATTTAAAAGTATCAAGTTTCTTGTTAATTAATTTTATAATATTTATTTCTTTTTCTTCTTTTCATATACTTATGTTTCACACGCATTCTTTTATTCTATTTTCATAATTATTGTGTAATGTTCTTTCCAGTTTGATACAAAGTTGAATTTAATAAATTATTTTTTTGCTCCGAGGAATTACCTGAAAAGAATTACAAGTTTCATTTCCTGTCGCTCAACTCGCAAACGTAATATTGATAGTAAGATTTTATTATTCTTTTACTATGCATTTAGAACCATATTTATGCGTTTCGCACAATTTACAACGAGAACTAAGATATTAAAGGAACTTAACGGGAGAGAGGGAGGTAAATAATTTTAAGAAAAGTTAAACAGTTAAGGATCCCACGAAGCTCGTTCCATAGATCTTCTGTGGCTCTTCAATTTCCGGAGATTGCAGTCCCTTTACCTTCCCTTTCTCATTCTTATCGATACGATGAGCGTTTCGTCCGTAAGATTGAAACCGATAATTTTTGTCCCAACAGATAAGCTATAAAGGAACCTTCCCTTCTGCATTAAATTTCTATGGAGTCTGTAGCATCTGTTCAAAGTTTTATAGAAAATAACACAATATCTCCTTTCTTCGGGATCTGGACAAAACCTATGCAGATTTCTAAGAGATCTATCGTGGCTCTTAAATTGAAATCTGTGAAGTGGATTGTAAACCTGTAGTTTAAAATCTTCCTTACTAAATATCAGCCAATAATTGTGAAAATGACCCGAGCGAAGAATCCAAAAGAATTGTCTATTTACCTTTGAATAATTTTGAAATTAATTGGAGATCTCATTCTATGCACGAATATGCATCAAAATCTCTGCAGGAAAGACAAATATGTAATTTATACGTAATCTTGATAATTCCGAGCAAACTTTTATTCCTTTCCATTCACCGTTTCGGAGCATTTATATTACGCCAGATTGAATAAGTTTCCGTATCGTTAAGAACAAAGGAAATAATTAACTGTCTCTCCTGTGGGAGATCCTATATACCTACACGCTTGATTACAACGTATAATCGTATCACCTATAACAAGATTTCCCTTAGAATCTGTAGTCTCCAACGCTACCCTCGAGTCTTCAAATTGATGTATCGGAAAGGTAGAGATCAAAGTCTAAATAGATCCTACCTGTTACAAGGGAAATCGAAAACCAAATAGCACAAGGTGTTCACTATGCGAGAGAATTAATTTGTTTAACTTTGGAATGAAACGCTTGAAATTTATCATCTTTTCACGCGTCGTTTATTCAGTTAACGATATTATTTATGGAATATTTTTTCACCACTTTTGGGTGCCGAATTAATCCCTGAAATTATGATCGTATATTTTAGAACCAAAGGGAATTAATGGATATCGTAAATCAACCTTGGATCTGATCCCCGGAAACGACTCTTGTTTACTTATCCACTCGTATCGAAATGTGTTTTGTCATTCGTGATTAAATTTTTGAAAAATTCAGGATCGTCGTTATCGAATTGCAGTATCTTTGCACACCATTCGCGATAATCGTTACGAATATTGTCATTGTCCGTGCTGAACGACAGTCAGTCCGCAAATGACAACAACAGCTACAGAGGAAAATAGACACGAACTAAAATATTGCCTTTGCATAGTAAACACTCTGTAATTGCGCAGCTATGTCCTTACTTGTATCCTTGTACATGTTTCGTATGTGTGCACGTATCCAGATATTAAATTAAGATTTCTTTCTTTCAATTTTTTATTTTACAAAAGCGTACGCCCAACGTAGATTCGTTCGATTTTCGTTAACTTTTACAATGAAATACCGGCAGATTCTGTACAACGCTAAAATCTCTTTTTTGACCCAAAAATAACTGTTTCGTTCATTTACGAAACCACTCGTATCGAAACGAGTTTCGCGGCTGGTTATTAAATTTTTGAAAAATTCAGAAACGTCGTTATCGATTGGTAAAACGAATCGTATGAAGCGTTGAACGCTCCATAATGTATAATCGGTCTCAATTATTCCGTTTGTGAACGAATCTACTCGTACCAAAACGAATTTCGTTGATCGTTTTTAAATTTTTGATAAATTTAGAGTCGCCTGAGTTATCGAACTAATAGCATATCTGCACGACACGTTATCAAATTCCATTACGAATTCCTAGTATCCTTAACGCTAGAACTGCCAACAGATTTTTTAATATTAAGATATATTTCATATCTATCTAAAAAAAAAAAGAAACAATCGACGAGGAAAAAGAGGAATTTATAAAATTGATCACGTGTGTAAAATAGAAAAGTCATAACGTCTTCAGAAAATATACTATGGACTTTTTTAAGTATTAGATTATCCGGAAAGTCGTTCCGTTTTTTTTTTTTTTTTTTGATGAAAATGAAACACGATTTTTTTGGAGTGTATAAACATTTTAATAAATTATATATTCTTCATTTTGGAAAACGAAATGACTTTTCTAACAACCAGAAATAAATATATTATATAAATTATTTATATAATACATAAATAATTTCTTTCTTTCAATTTTCTATTTTACAAAAGTGTACGCCCAACGTAGATTCGTTCGACTTTCGTTAACTTTTACAATAAAATACCGGCAGATTATTTATACAATGTATAAATAATTTATACAATAAATTTCATTATGAAATCATTTGAAACCAGTCATTTTGACTGATCGGTAAGTCTAGTGTTAATTGTGAACATTCGAGTTAAACTGGAACGCTACAAACAATGACAGTGAAAAATCGTAATAAAATAAAATGGTGTCCTTACGCGATAAACACCGTGTAATATCCGCACGAACTGGAAAGCCAGCGAGCCCCTAACAACGAGAAATTAATAAGATTCCACGATCGTTTCGTCTCACTGTACCCTATTTGCCCCGACGAATCGTTTTAATAATCAAGCGAGGTCGACGTTAATCGTCTTCGTGCATTTATACCTGAATTCCTGGCCGATACATTTCCGGTTATATCAGATAGTTACCGTCATCGTCTTGCAATGTTTAACCTTAGTATGTTCCCGATGCGATCTGTTTAAGCGACGGTGACTTCCGGCCACTTTACAGCCTCAAAGTACGAACCAGTTTCTGCACAATTTCCGGTTGCAGCTTCGCGGCGCATGTTATCTACTTAGAAACGAGCATCGTCGTATAAGGATCGTTGGAAAGCGTGCTACGAGAGTAAAAAGACCATCGTCAGCGATGCAGCCATCGGGAAAATCAAACCGTTGCCAATTACTATCCAACGATCGCCTTTATTGTAATTGCAAATTACAATTGCGAATTTTCTATGGGCCCGCCAGGTGTGGAGGGGGGGAATTTTGATGAGTCGATTCCGACCTCCGACGACGAAAAATCTTTGCGAAATCGGCTGAATAAATTTTCCACGTGAAACGAACTAACGAGGTCAGCCGAATTTTCAAGAGCGCTGTAACGACCGGAGGGTAATTATTTTCTACAACGAACATTGTTCGATGAATAATTTACTACGTAAAAGAGACGCTCGATTACCCTTCCAAAGAAGTGTCGAACGTTTGCACGGTGAATAAATAATTTTTGTGCAAGGTGAATTGACTAATGAAATTTCAGTTTCTTTGGGCTACAACAGGGAACAGAGGAGGGAGAAAATTAATTGGTTCCCAGGGGGAAGCTTTGCGATTGACAGATTATTTTTTTCCAAGCTGGTGTACCTCGATATTTGAGAGTCGTTTTTAAATTTGAAAATTTTTTTATAGTGACCGCACCACAGAATCCGGATTTGCATCCACTCGACAATCTGAGAGAGACTCTCAATTGAGAAACGATAAATGTCACCACGCTTGAAAACAGTAATTCCAATAAAAGACGGTGATGTGGAATATTAAATACAAATTAATCGCGATATTAATTCTTTGTAATGCGTTCCTCGTAACGTGTTCATTTTATCCCGTACCATTCGGTTGCTTGGTTCGTTAAGCACAATTTATTTATACAGTAACGTTAATATTGATTTCAATTATCGATTAAATATTCTGTGTACCGTGGGGATATACCAGTAATGCTGTACCGATTACACTGAAACGATAAACGATTCTATACCCTGTTCGTTTAATTCTATACCGGGACTGTGTAACACTGATTTTCATAGGGATTTCCATTATCGAGGATCCCGGTTTTTGAAATACACCGGACGTAATATGCCAGTCGATGGACTCGAATAAAGAGATAAAAGGAAAGATTAAAATTCTATTCTCGCAACTGTGCAATATGCATCTCATCGTAAACACATTTTTCTCTGTCTCGTCTCTCGCCTTTTGCAAGTGATTCTTTTGTTTTTATTTTAATTTTACGCGGCTTCTTTGCCACGCGTCAACGTGATACCCGCTTTAGATAATTTCTGTGGACGACCAGCATAATAATTCGATGTCATTGAAAAACTTTATCGTCAATTTATAAAAATTCCATTACTCGTACAAATTCTACAGAAAATAAAATACTGATTTCACGAAAGTTTGTTCCCATACGGTACGGTGCATTGGAGAAATATTGCAGTTTTAGTTATTACTTTTGTAACAATAATTAACGATGCAATTTCTTTTCAAAATTAGAAATTAAAATTAATTGTTATCGTAATAATAATTATCACGACACGACAATTGTTATTGCCTTTATGGATTTATTATTATAATTTGTTGTTTCTATTTTCGTGCAGCAATTAAATATACAGCAGCGAAATGGCTATTACAGGCCAGAGCATGCAATGTGTCGAGTCACGCGACGAAAAATGTTTTATTACAACATACGAAGGAAATGCTGATAGATTTAAACGACAGTTTTATTATCTAAAGTGTCATGGTTAATATCCGAATGCGCTTAATTGTAACTACACATATATATATCGTAAACGTTACCCTCTAGATAACACCATTAAATGGCTATTCGCTTAATACCCGCTTCTACAAGTTCATTAAGCATGTAATTCCTATACAGGAGTTGTTTTCGAACACGCATAAATGAGTCTAAAGCTTCTGGATTAGTTTGACACATGAGTTTATCAACAACCTATTTAGGACAAAAAACCTTTTTTTCAATGATAACTATTTTCTTCCATTCAAAATGTACAAACATATACAAATCATTAGAAATATTTAATTTTATTATATAAAATTTAGTGGCTAATATTCAAATTTATATGGTAATAATATAATGGTATAATATTTTGTATCGTTACATAACAAGAATAAGTAGTAAAATAAAAATGAAATTAATGCTGCTATAGGAATAGAAATAATGTAAATAAAAATGTGCACTTATATTCCTTTTTTCTTATTTTTTCGTTAACACGATGAATTGAATAAAAAATTAAAAAATTAATGTTTCAGAAATGGTGGAAATGGTGATCGTAGAAATGTTACAGCGTTTTATGCACTTTTCTAAATATTTTTATACACTCCACGTGCGATTTTTCAAAACTGTTGCACTCTAGAAACTTATCGTCAGAAATTCCTTCGAATTTCTGTATTTTCGCGCTCTGAATAAACCGACAACTATGTTGTTATAATTCTCCCGAGGCTCGAGTAAATCGTTTAATACCAAGTCTGTATTTGCGATTAAATTCCAGCTGAATCCTCGTGTATCGTCCGGGAACCCTTACATTATTAAACGACGCGATGTTAAATAATAAAGGAGTTAAAGTGATAAATGATATAAGAGCCAGAAAAATAAACTATATTTTTCAGTGAAAAAGGATATGTAAATTACATGCTAAACGTGACGGTAGAGGTTATAAGTGTTTGAATAATTTATTTTGCTTTCTAAGGCTACCACAAGAGCAGAATTGGTATAATAAGTACCTACTTTAACTCAAAATGTTGTATCTCTCAAGTATTACACACTACGATATAATAGTTCTTGGTTTATATATTTTAATTTGAATTAAATTAAAATTTTCAGAAATCCAATAAACGTCGCTATTGTTGAACACACTCTTTTTTAAATATTTGTTTAGAAACGATAAACCTTTCAAGATGTTGAATTTTAATAAAATATAAACAAAGAAATATCGATTTATTTCACAGGTAAAACACCACACCAATTTTCTATACTTAAGGCTCTTTCCAATATTACTTCGAACCGTAGTGTAAAAAGTTGAAATATTCGATAATTCGTCGACGAACTCGTTATTTCATACGCATTACTAACCAGACTAATGCTATTTAAAAATGTACAAGTATTAGATTTCGTGTCTCGTATAGAAATTGTTGTAACTTTCAATCCCCGGAGAGCACCGTGACGTTTAACGCGTTAAACCAGAAGGTTACCCCTTAAGAGAACCCACAGATCGGTAGGAAAGGACGAAAGTCTTTTATCGTTTTATTTTCTCACCGAGTTCCCTGCAAAAGTAAATCCCGATAGTCCGTAACGTTCGAGTGGTAAACGATGCGAGCGTAGAAATGTACAAAAACATTTTCGATACAGAGGAAAAACGTTTTTACGTTTACATCGATTGCCTTTCGATTCCGCCGAACATTGTTGCACATCCACTTTTCTCGTGCCTCTGTCTACCCGAGAGAACATTTTCCAGATACAAAACACCGGAATGTGTCCGTTGATTTTCCGGCTTCGAGTAATCGGCGCGTTCCAGGGGAATATTCCGCGCGCGGCGGAGGCATACCCCTTGAAGCCGAGCAAGGGGAGAAAAAACGGGGAAAATGGAAGAAAAACACCGAGGATGCCGGAATTCAGCGATGTTCTTCGGCGACACGAGGAACTGGCGATATTCGGCGGAGAATTGGAACGATCCTCGAATCCTTGTTTTTCATTCACGAACCTCGACGAGAGTATGCAGCTGTTGGCGCCCGAGAGGAAAAGGGTAGGCAACCTCGGTTCAGTACCGAGAAAAATCTTACGCGCTTGTAAAAATATCAACACGCGTTCTCTTCACGGGGAAAATGAAATTCTTGTCTCGAGAGAGAGTACGTTCCACGGGGTATTTCGATTCTAGGATGTCTCGCGGATCGTTCTTAAAATTCACAAATGATAAACGCGACGTTTGCTCTCGTTGGAAAGTGATGGGGTTTCTTTGCCATCTTGAAAGAGACAGACTGGAGGAGAAGGGAGTACACGTTAGTTTAGAATCGAGAATGATCGAAATGTTTAACGATGGATTTATAATTTAATGTTTAATTTGGAGATGAATCGATTGTGATCTTTTGGAAAATTGTCGCGATATTTTATCGATATTTTATCCAGCTTAGGGTTGAATACTGATGTGTACTGGGTGTATCATATGAAATGTTACGGTATATTTTCACGGGGAATTTTTTCGATAGGGAAATCACTTTTCTCTTATCGTTATGAATTTCACGAAGCAAGTGGAATTCATTGTTGCGAATAAAAGTAAATTTTTCCAACGATTTAACATTAGTATAGATTTCATACGCAACGACCCGTAAACGTACGACAGTTACAAAATTATCCGCAAAATTGTAAATTACATCGAAGTTGCGAACGATATTGCGAACCGAGAAATGAAATTAATGAAAGAACAAAGTGTTCAAGAGGCGGAGAAGCAAATTCATTCGGTACATTAGAGAATGTTAATTGAAGAATTTAATTAAAAGTGTATCAACCATTACATCCTGAAATTCATCATTTATTCTCTCCTGGTGTTTTCGATTAAAATCGACACAGGTTACAGAAATTTCTATTAATAACGATCAAGTTTCCATTGAAAATTTTGTTGCAATTTAAAACAAATGATACTTTCGATAATATGTTATTACAAACGTTGGCTTAACACAACCCGAAGTATTCGTTAAATTTGATTTACCCTGTATGTCTCAATTCTTCGTAAAATTCGATACTTTCTTAGAATAAAATCTTTTTAAAAAAAATCACTCGTCACATTTGTTTCACCCAGGACTGATTTTTCCTTTTCCCTGCGATACATCATATTTATACAACCTAGACGGACAATTCCTGAACGAATTAACCGCGTAAATCGAGAACTTTCTCTGCACATTGATACCAGTGTGTTCTCTCTCCTACCTTGATCAAGCTGGCTGCAATGATGGTGTTACGTTGCAAACCACCCTCGGTGGTTGGGTGCATTTGGAACCACTTAAAATACCTAGTAAAATTAACTCTGCACCAGGAGATACAGCCACTGCTCGATATCCCATAAACTGTTCGACCACTTTGAAACTCTGTCCCTTAAAATATTTTTCGTCTTTCCCTTTTATCTTCTCACTCGTGTTTCTTTTTCTCTCTCCTTTCTCTAGTCGCACCTTACGGCTGTATTTTCGAACAGATTAAATAAAGATCTCTGCTTTTCGCGTGAAAAGATTGTTCTTTTCGGTTACAGGTGGAATTCGGTATACGTTTTCAACGACCAGTGGAAATTCTCGAGAATGGAAAAGCCACGGAAATGGCTTCGACCAAAAGGAGAAAGAAAAAGGAACCACCGAAAAGGGACGACGCCGAGAGATTGAACTACTGCCACGTGGCGGTGGTGGAATTAACGTTGGGAACCTCGACACTTGTGCAGGACCTTGTGGTGATATGGTCGTTGAAATAAAAAGTTGTTCCTGATTCAGATTTCCATTCTATCTCGATGGATTTAATGAAACTCGCGGAATAATTTACAGTCCCCCCTCAGCGGCTCTACACCAGTGGAATTAACCCGAGAATTCATCGAAAAAGTTCAATCACAGTTTTTCACGCGATACTTGCTCCCATTGTTTATTCATCCGCGAAACGAAGAGCAAGGAAAACGTCATTTGACTTTCGTACGTTCGTCGTTCTTTCTTTTTTTTTTTTCTATACTGGGGTTTCCACTTAAATTGCACATCAAAATTATTCCCACCGGCACAAACGGTAGGGAAAAAATGAAGAGAAATTTAAATGAACGAAAGTTCTCCGAAGGTCGTATTAAAGGTTTTTTTTTAAGGTCGTTGATATTTTTTGCGCGCACGGAGCAGTGAATTTTATTTTATTCAATTTTCGAACCACTGACCGAGCAATCCAACGAAAATAATGCTCTCGGAACGATCAAATCGTAGCATCGAATTGGAAACCTTGTAGAATTTGATAAATAAATTATTTCTCCGTTGCGGGTTTTGCGACTGCTACGTAGTACGAGAGATATGCGTTATTAATACACCGCTGAAATACCACAAAAAAATATCATTCAGAAGTATATCGATGTGAACGACCAGCACTTCGAACATTGAATAAAATAAGACAACTGCTTCGTATTATATTTACGTTCCTTCGATTTCAATTCAATTTTTCAGTTCACATTTTCATTCGAAAGAACCTTTTCTTACCACTATTGGATGCAAGATCTTGGGACCATTCAATCCCGTCTTTATCACTTTTTCCTAGCTTTCGCAGTAATGGAAATAATGTAAATTTTCAATCTAAACGAAATACTCTGTATAAATTCGATGCTCGAAACAGAAGTTGCTAAAAAATTCAGTTCAATTCGAAACCCCAAACGAATGCTAAGTTCGCCCCGAAGGTTCTTACATTCGCTTTAAATATTACCAAGGGGTAATAAATATTTATGTTTCCCGCCACCTGGAACACGAAACACGTTTACAAATAATAATCAAGTTCTTCGCAGTTTATTCGAATATTTACATGCAAACGTCGGCGTAAAAAGAGAAATCGATACATTCTGTTGTTGCACAGACTGTCGGTGTAAAAATAAATACAAACAAACGGTGCGTAGAATCGTACAGAAATATGCAAAATATCATCGCGTCGTCCGTACCGTAAAATTTGCGCTAGGTGTCTACGACACTGTCGCCAACTTCACGTACTCGATACACCACGCTATTGCAAATTTATACCTGTGCAAGCACACAGTTCCCACGTACCGGTGTATTCGTAACAATACCACGTACATGCGTACACACACAGACGCCCACGAACAAACACACATAGCACGCACATTCTTCGCAGCAGTCGCGTAAAAAATTATACACAGAAATTCCTCGAATCCATAATTAACGCGAACGGAAATCCGTCGACCAGCGCGTAATTAAGCTTGCTCGTCGTTCGTTACCTTAATTAGACAAGTAATTGAGCCACCACGTCTAGATGAATATTTTACAAAAGTTGTTCACTACGATTCGATCGAGTCTCCTCCGCGTGTCGTCTCAAGAACACGTTGCACGTGAACAATTTTCGACATTACGACGACGTTCGATCGAACGCATCCTAATTGTCTCGTCTAACACGTAGAAGCGCGAATAAATTCAAAAAATACACTTACGACTCGGGGCCCTGTAAAAATTTTAACCGGGGCCCGGAGAACTCTGCTCACGTCACTGCAAAAGCGACATTCGCGCTAGGACTGGGACTAGCGACGGGACCAATCCGAGTAGAACTCCATTTACGGGATAAATAATTATAACCGAGTAGGTTTGCGTAACAGTAGTTTACAAAACTTCGTTACTTGTGACTTTTCATTCGAATAAGAATACCAAGAAATTGAAACAAAAATTTCAAACGCAATTTACTCGATTCACTCTGTTGTTACGTTTGTAAGGCCTTTATCCAAAAAGTTCCTCGATTGAAAGTTTGCTATTTGGATATATCTGCAATTAGATTTCGATAACCACGACGACGAAACATAAATACATTTCGTTTTCATTTTCAATCGTAACAGATGTTCGTATAACCGGTGCAACGCTAATTGTCGGCGAGAGTTCAGATAATACGAGTTCGATGGAAGTTTGTTAAATCGAACATCCGTGAAAATTTCAACTAAGTGGAGTTCGTATAAGTGGAGTTTGTATAAACGGAGCTCATTTAAATGGAGTAGGTACTCATTAATACCGATACGTAGTATCCTTTAAGAGGATATACTGTGCACGGCTCGCAAGAAGTCTCGCGAGGCATAACAACTCGCTTTTCACAACCTCGTTTGGTCTCGTATCTATATTTCTTTACCTAATTGGTACGTACAACCATTTTGAACAATAATATACCTGAAACAGAAAATATGTATCTAACCCAGAGCCACATTTCTCACGTGGGACTTTTTGTCAGTCGAACACTGTACTTTGTTGACATTTCTTGTCGTATCGATATAATTCAAAGGTCAAGTGTCATCGAGACCTCAACCAAGTAACGATGTAGCTGATTTGATATCACAGTTGGACTTTATTACAATAATTTCGAACGAGATAATTTTAATTCGTTTAGGTAATTAATATTCGTTATCCGTAGTCTCTATCTGTAACGAGTAAATTTTTATCATAGAAGGAACCGAGGAGACAACCGAGGAATAACAACGAAAATCCTTAGTATCGACCAGTTTGGTGTCAGCTTGTTTAATTTTCGATGGGAATTGTAAACAGGCATCGAACTCGATGTAATTGGTAGAAATCGATACGACAGTCGCGTGTCTCGATAACTTTCAAACAAGAGAATTTCGATGTATCGATGATATCTAAATAGGTTTCAGTCCCGTCGCTGACTAGGACTATTCGAATATTTTAATTATTCGAGTGGCACGAATAAACTTCAAATATTTAAATATTATTATTCAAAGTAGAAAATATTCATATATTTGGATTATTTTAATAACACGGATACCGATTACGTATGTATGAGTTGGCTCGAAAAATATAAGTATCGATGATTTTTAGAAGACATACAAACACAGTTGCACACGAATGCATACAAATGCAGTGGCTTGTTTTTTATAAGATGCCTTACATTAATTAGTGTATAGCAGCCCACGACATCGCGCAATTGTTTGAAGCTACTTGCAGCCGAAACATGTAAACGCGTGAATTTTTCTTTACCAAAATTTTCTACAATATCTGAAATGAAAATAAAGTTTAAAACCTTATTTTCTATTTTGAAACCGTTTTCGGAATTATCCGAAATTATTGACACAAACGTGTGACGTAACGTTAAACGTAAAATATAAATTAAAAAGATAATACAAGGATCGTGACGAGAAAAATAATTTTAAAGCGATAAAAAACTTTATACGATATGTATGTATATATAATGGCTCTAATTGACAAAATTTCGTATTTGTATGTTTTAAAATATATACATATTTACACGGAATGCACAGAATGTACATACATATGTGGTATTCGCTCCATTGTGCAAACCTTGCAATTTATCTTGATAAAACAGAACGAACATGAACGTTTTAAGTGACCTTTCAGTGGTGGACAGCAATACATGGTTTGTTACAGAGCACGCGGTAAATTCAACCTAGCCCGTTAGACTTAATTGTAGAAAAACATTGAACCAACATGTGGCCAAATACTCTGTTTTGACGCTAATATAAATGTAAATGTGTACTGTACAGCACACGATGACATACGTTGTATTAATGTACAAATTATGAAATTAAAAGAAAAAAATATAAGCAATTGAATCTCGAAAGAATAAATCCGATTAAATAATTCTGGAATGTAATTACAACTACGACTAACATTCAAATTTCCCTTTTGTACTTTAATTGAGCTTGGAAAAGCTTTCGATGAACAAAGTGTATACGAACATTTCTATTCTACGTTTAAGATTGCATCGCACGTTTTTGTCGATAATCCTTGTTTCTAAATATGGTTTCAAAACAAGAACCAAGAACGTTTAATTCGATGCTTGTTACGATTTCTAAAATTCTGTTACTTTAAATACAAGCATATTACATCGTTTGAATTTCAAAGAACTTGATTCATAGTTCACGTTACGCTATTCGAATACCACGAACACGTCCAGATACTCGATCAGTGCGTAATACAATCGAGAAGTATTCGAATTATGTTCTCCGAATATTTGAATCGTCAAAGTGTTCGAATACTCCAACAGGTACAAATTCGACGAGCAGTCCCAGTCCTAATCCGCTCACGATGAAAGCTATCGGTACAATTTTCAGGGGTGGTCTAATTTAATCGAACAACGCGATCAAGTCATGCGCGATTAACGTGGTACATAAACGTGTTACGTATATTTTCGTCCGTAAATCGATTAGCGATTCGTTTCCCCATTTTATTTTGATAATCAACGAAGATTCTCGTTGGACAACTATTTTACACTTAATTCGAAATACACACAATTATCGATCTAACGAGACGATTTTAGCGCCGTTGAAGCACAATTATCGCTCCGAATGATATGATGAAAAAAACGTTTCTAACTGTTTCGTTTCTCTCCGTATCTACCTTATCGGTTTTTCGTAGAACGAGAATTTCTCTATTCTACGCGCGATCGATGATAATTTCAAGCACGACGGTTCGATGCATCGAGATTCTTTACGAATTAATTTCTAGACGCTCGCGTGTACAAATAAATAACCGGACACGCTACGTTACAGTGTTTTAATTAGATCGAGTAACAACGGAGAGCATAATTACCGTAACGAGCGACCGACACGTGGCCTTTGGTCGATTTCGCTTTGATCGCCATGAGGAACAATAATTTTTCGGAGTTTACGGTGCAAGCTCCACGATTTTGTGCTACGTTTTCAATACTCCGTGAGAATCGAAGTACTATAAGAGAAATGGAAAATAGAAACGGGTACCCGAGTGTATCCTATGTGACAATTTAAACGGGAATTTTTAAATATCTCTGTTCTTTATGGATTTATAAAATTATTGCGGACGAAGATTCGAGAAATCGTTCAGAAGAGTAAATACGGTTTAAGAAATATTTCTCCAAAAAATGTTCATTTCTCTCCATGTTTCCAGTCATCGATGTTTATTTTAATGGACTCATATTTCTGTTCGAAGAAATGCATATGTCGCGAAATGTTTCAAATGCAAAATATAAATGCACGGTTTAGAAAATGCTTGTTATGGGGCGATGAACAGTTCGACTATATCTTCGAATGCAGTATAACTTATAAAAACGATTGAAATATCAAGTGTGCGGTACTCAAAAACCTCCCTTTAATACTTTTATATACAACATACCTGTAGAATGACGAGGAGGATCGACATAGCCAGGGTTTTTTATGAAACTGTAATACGCTACGTTTCATACGATGGTTTTGAATTTGTTGAAAAAATATAATACAAGACATTGAGGTTTACAATTTTAACCTACTTTCGCTAGAATGGGCTGAACGAATGAATTTTTACCCCCGAAACTATCAACCGTATTGCATTTCTCTTTCTTTCGTTTCTATCCGAAAGAATCGACCATTCGCAATACATTCTTCCTTGTGTCGAATAATAAACAAATTTTCATTTCGAAAATTTCGAATCCAACATCCGTATCGAAAAATTTAGAAGAAAAATACGACCTGTTTCCTCGAAGCTTCCCCTTTATAAAATATCTAACTTCTCGCCTGGCTATTTTATAATTAACAACTTGACGAGCTACTAAAGGTTACGACGTATTTCATTTTACGATAACTGACCCACGTGCTCAATTACTACGTCAAGAAACCGTAGTATTTATACGTATAGTATCAAATTCCGTGCAAATTCTCTAAATGCTCCGCGATATTGAACCAACCGCAAGAATACGAATTCTCTGGCTATTATCTTAATCTACGCGAAACACATCCTTTAATTACGCGATTACTTCATCAGTATCTTTCATGGTATTACTTTAAGCACTTTGTGGATTCACTAAACGTGTTTCCAGTATATTATGCGATATATTTCTTCAATTTCCGAAAGACTCTTTACCAAATAACAATAACGTATTAAAACTCACCGACTCTACTCGATCGATCGACGTCGGATTGCTTTCGATTCAGGTGTCTCTAATATTCTCCATCAGTGATTATCGAGTCCTCGGTTCAGATGACGAGAGCTTCGATCCATTTCGTATTTTTCTCAAAGTGTAATTTCGACAATTATCACGAATGCACGTCAAATGTGGGCAAATGTTTCGCTCGGTTAGAGTCTCCTTAACCGCTTCGTTTATTACTTCTTCTGTACGTTGATGATTCTAAGCGAATAGAAGAACGGTAAAATATTCACAGAATATATTCACGTTAAATCGTTTCATTACCTGAAAGTTTCATATACACCGTTTGTTCAAATTAATACGGGATTTCTAATGTTGCTGTAGGAAAAAATATATCGCGAGAGCGAGAACAGCGGGGTGCACGTTCCAATTACCTTTAACAGCTCATCAAAATGATAATTATGCGATAACTACTCTAGAAATTACTTATTTTACGGAGGAGGCTTCAAAGAATCGGGTGATATTTTTTCCCGAGATTTTTAATACACCAGACCTTCGATCACGAAATTTGCATAATACGAATTTGTCTACACGGTTCGTGTTGCAAAAACCATTGTTCGACGTAAAAGAAAATTTTTTCCCGAAAGGTCGATCGTACTCGACGAAAACGAATAAAAAGGGAACACGATAAATTCGATAATTCCGGAGATAAAAATTCACGCGCAACCCATTTACACGAAAATAGCCAAAAATCGCAGACTCTGTTTTATTCTATACTTTTTAGACGAGTTTTATGCCGGTAAGACGATGCCTTGAATTTTTTCTACTTTTGCAAGTATTGCTGCGTATTTCAGTATTATAAAAATCTCTCACCTTGGTTACAGCAAGTGGACGATTTTGCGCAGACGATCCTATATTTAACAAAAATATACAATCCGTTAAAGAAATATCGATGGTTTGAAAGCTCGAAAAAAGAATCGATCGTGTTTTTCGTCACGTTCGTAGGTAACGGGGATATTCGGATGCCTTTTAAATGGACAACTCTTTACATATACATTTCACATCTATTTGTGAAAAAACCGCTAAACAACCTGTATTGTTACCTGAGCAATTTCGATTGTATCGCACATTCCGGATCGGTTTTTCCTCGTTCGTCAAACGTTGTCACAAGGTTCGTTACATTTTTGCCGGAGAACGTTCAATCATCATCAATTCTAAATTATTTTCACCGAGTTATTGGATGGATCGCGTAACACCAGCGAAATTTATTAATCCAATTGGTCCGAAGTTGTCGGGTACCCGCACACATCTAATATTTAGTGATAAAAATAACCGAAGTGTCTCTATACTACAGTATCTCCCGCTTATAGGAAATCGAATCGGGTCCGCTCGTTTTCATGTGTCTGGAGTAGATAGCGTTTTTTCTCCAGAAAACGACCTTTTTTCTTTTATGCCGGGTTGAGGTCGTGTCACGTTCGATGAGAACAATGAACGTAGATATTGGACTATCCGATCTAATCGATAAATTTTCGCTAACCTCTAATGGAAATAAAAGTTTTTACATCATTAATTATACCTTTGTGAGAATATCTCCAACGAATTCTTGTTGCTTTACCGATGAAAATGAATCCAAACACGACCTCGTTCGGACTGTTTTTAATTACACGTCAGTGGTTCTCAAATTGTGCGCGGTGACGTCCGAGAACGTCGCGAAACATTTAGAATTTTCTAGGGATGCACCTATAAATATCGAAAACGATCGAATAAACGTATAATTATCGTTTGACGACTCGAATAAACAAGTATTTTCGTCTATTACGTATTTTGGTCTGTTTATTCATTGATATTTTAAAGACAATCGAAATATACACATTTTCGATCTATCTTCGGTTGTCTTTGGATATTCACAAGTAGGAGTACCTATAACGAAATAAAATAAATAAATAACTGATCGATGGACCATAATACTTGTTCAGACAACTATGATGTCTTTCCACCCAACAGATTAACTACACAATAAACGAAACTGTAAAGTATTTATTATACTTCCGAAGAATTCGTCGAAGCACCAAGTGCAGCGCGAGAAGAACAACTTTGAGAACCATCGCTACATGTGAATCCCTTTTAAAGAAACTTTCATTTATATACAATTGAAAACACACGGAACACGGTCGTGTTTGTATTAATTTTCACCGGGGAAACCTCGCCGATTCATGGCGAAGTAATATTTATTTCATTTCATTCGTTTCTCAGGGAGAGATTCGAGGGAATACGACAAACGTGCCGTATTCAATTTTAATTAATGGCAATGTACGTCACCGTTACGTCTATCCGTGATCAAATCGTGTCCACCAAGTGGGAGGTACTGTATTTATGAAACACAACGTACGTTTTCGAGGTATCGGTAAACGGTCCAGAGATTTTTCGTTACCTAGCCCGTCGTGGCTCGTAAAAGTCGACAGGCGAGAGTTTTGAAGTAACACCGCGGACTCGTGGTCGTTACGGCGGTCATCCCACGACGTAATTTTAGAACCCCGGGTACGTTTAAAGGAGCACGCGTCCAAGGTACCGCAACTGGTAGAAGTGTCCCGGAGATAATCAACTGCATGTCCCGAGTAATCGTCCTTTTCGTCGTGCTTCAGGAAACAGTCTTCCCAGCGAGCTTCTCTTCGTCTCGGCTCGCGACACACCTTCCGTTCTCAATTATTTTTATTTCTCTTTTTCTCTTTTCTTTCTTTCTTTTCTTTACCTGCGAAAGAGCTACCTCGACGTGGGCCGGGCGCGACGAAAGAATCAAGTCCATCTGAAAGCAGACGCGTGTGGAAAGGGACGAATATAGAACGGAAGGGTTGTTCGTTGTTCTTTGTTCGCGTGATTTGATATATATTTCTTTTTTTTTTTTTTTTTTTCGAACGACGACGGACGTAAAGCCAGCATCGAGTGACCGGCGTCGACCGAACGAACTCGGTGAAACCGCGGCGATCCATCGTGAAACCAGCCCTGGACATTGCGTTTTTATCACGATCGCCGATCAAAATTGTCCCACCGTTATTAGCAAGGAGGAACAGCGGAGAGGTATCTGATATTTCTGGTCCCACTTCTGGCCAATTCTTTTCTCGGCGACGCTCGCTAGGGAACAACGCGATTGTTGAATATTATTTATCGTGTTCGTGAGGGGTTACGAGCCACGATCGTTTCAATTGAACATATATTACACGAGCAACGAGGATGACGAAAGTTCGGAGGAAGATCGTTTTCAAACCGAACTGGATTACGTCCGGTCGCGTGGTACGAGGAACGGTTGATTTTGCGACAATAAACGAGGTACAAAAATGGTATCCAATCTCCGGGATGCACACCTGAAAACAAACACAAGTTGCAACAAAAATTTGAAAGTAATATTAAAGGAAAAAATCAAATAAAAAAATAAAATAAAATAGAACAAGCGAGAGAAACGGGCGGCTAGGATTGCATTTCGAAACGTGCTTACTCGCGATTGTACAGGGTGTATCTAGTAATTGGATCGGTATATAATTCTGTTGCAATCGAAGATAGAAGAAAATTGTAGAGGAAAGTTTTGCATCGTTTAACGAGCTGTACCGCAAAGTGCAAATGCACTTGCTTTTTAAGTAGACTACGATTTTTTTTACACCGATGGAAGAGTGCTAGGAGGTAGTGAAAAAATTAATATTTCGCGAGATATTTTGAATTTTGTACGATTAATTGACAGTATTCGATTAAAAAGTAGAGTGTATTTAAATGTGAGTGCTGAACAACCGAATAATATAACGAAGAATGTAAAAATCATGTAAGAGAAAAGTTTAGAATGCAATGGTGAAACATTGGAGCATTCGTTGAAGATATTTAAAAGAAAGTTAAATATCTTGGAAATTATTAATTGTTTTGTCACTCAAACCTAATGCTCTTTTATTCAGTACGAGGGACCAATTCGTTGTACAAAAAATCATAGGGTTCCATTTATAAAACAAATCCAATTGCACTTTGCAACTGCACCGATGCACTCTTAGGAAGAATTGTACAATACGATGATTCAGTTTATTAAGCGATGCAAAATTTGTCTCTGTATATAATGTTTCTCTGTCTTCGATAGAAACATAATTCAGCCCAATTACTAAATATACCCTGTATACGCGTGTAAGTGCTAATACATGGAAATTTATTCAACGAGAATATCAGTGAATTCACCATTGCTAAAACATGTCAAGCAGGTAAGTCTACATACAATAATCTGAATTCGAAGTTTCTATGGGGTTCGTCAAGTCGAAAGTTCTGATGTTTCTTCGAAATATCGGGTAAGTTTTTATTTATTTAGAAAACGTATCTCCTACGAAAATTTGCAAAAATCTTACTAGTGAACGCGACAACGAATTTTATTCTCGAAAGAGCAAATCTATCGATAGGAATCGAAAGAGGATAACAGTAGAAATTGGTTGAAATTTTTCAACAAGTTCCTCGAGAAAGTTTCGAGAAAAGATCAGAATCCTCGGTTTACGTGAATTCCCTTGACAGAACCGCCGACGCCATTCAACCCCCTTAGAATCCCTCAGTCTCGATCGTCAACTCGTTGTTCGATAATCGACAACGGAGTGAACGTGAATTCATGAGAACGTCGTTGACTGAACTGTTTTACGTTTACCTAGAGGCAATCGTGCTCCGTTCCCTAGCCAGAGTTTCATGGTATTTATATGGGATTTCGGGTGCTCGTGGATACACGCTGTTCGCCTTTCTGTATCTCACGGGCTGTCGACACCCTGCGAAAGTGTCACGGGTAGACTACGTGGTGGATGTCGGTCGTGTTTCGATACTTCGACTCCCGGAAGGAGTTTCGTACCCACCTGAATCACGCATTTAACAGATTGCTGTTCAGCTTTGCATATAGATTACACGTGACGGGGTCTGTCGTATTATTATGAACGACCAACGAGAACGTGTTGCGTTAGCGGGGACAATCTGATTCGGGATAATAAAAATTAGGGAATTTGCAAAAATTTCTTTCGAGCAAGCGAGCGAAAACAAAAATACGAAACTTCGCGGACATGTTTACGTACGATTAGAGCGACTGTATGAATTTATTATGTACATGTATATAGCTTCACAATAAAAAGAAATTATTTGGTTATAGAAGTTGTTGTATCATTGGAACCTCGAACGCGAAGAAAATATCGAAAATTAGTGAAATTGTTATATTTTGAAATTTCTCTTTCCACGATAAATTTCACTCTTTCGTTCAGTGTAATAAAATGTTTGCTAAATGTGCGTACCAAATTTCAAATTGATCGGAGTAGTAGATTTCTCGATATTCTGTCAAAGTGGTAAATAAATACAGTTTTAAAATTAACAGTTCACTTTCTATCAGATGTAATTTTGTTTAAGGAAATCGCAATACAATGTTTACGTGATGTTATTTCTATACGCCTAATTTTGACTGCACACTACTTCTGTGTATATAGACATGCATCTATGTTTTCAATATTTTTGCAAACGTGTTTAGGATCGTGATTTCAAGACCACCGATTTTATGACAATTCAAAAAGAAGAGAAACGATATTTTTTAAGCGATAAACCATAATGCACTTTTACGTTGGGTTCTTAAAAAAAAAGTAAACTGGTTTATACCCTTTGGGGCATCCAAGTATGTTGTAAATGCCATGTACTATATCCTTGAAAAAAGACATTTCGATGTATTGTAAATAATCAGATGACATACTGACATTGTTATGTTATTCCTATATTTTCTAACTAACTGTTTCAATCGAACCATATCACTCTAACCTTTTTCCATATTAAACTTTGATAGGATAGGAAAATCCTTTGTGTATTGGAAAAGGCACATTCTTCTGCAGCTTTTATTAACCATTGAGAGATACGAGTTATACGATATTCTATGAAAAATATGTCGATATCAAGCCAGATGTTACATGTGTTGGAAAAAACAACAAATTGGGTACCCGATACGATGTATCTTTCCAAACAGTTTGTAAAAGAAGTTCAAAAAGTCAAAAGAATATTACACATGTATAGAAATCAATAAATATTGATTGCAATACAATACAATAAATATTGTCCACTTATGTTTCACAAATATATTTGTTTTTCCATCTTCGATCATTATTCACTGTTCATAAGTTTTAGTATCCTCAAAAAAATATTTTCTTTGAAAGATATGCTCATTTGCCAAAAACTAAGTTCAAAAAAATTATTGTGGCAGAAAGGAATTTTTAGACATTTTATAATGTAAATGCATTGTAAAAACTCGACCTAACGCTTTCTTTCGAAATGTCTAGCAAAGTAATTGTTGCGTTAAATTCAATAGGTTGAATTTCGTATGTTCAAAACCTAAAAGGCAATTGTACTCGATATTTCATGTTTTCTTGCATTTTGTATATACACGAGTAATATATATACATATACATATGTATATTAGCTACGTTAAACTCGTTCTATTATTTATGGTACACACCCGATGAGATTACGTTTAGATTTATAGCGTATCGCAATCGTTCAGAGGCCATCTCCTCAAGCTCCTATGGGGCAGATACACACACGCCTGAGATGGTCCTTGAACGTATAGAATCTCCCATAATTCTAAATGTGATCCACTGATGTGCGTACCATATCCTCTCATAGAAAGATTGAAATCGAAATACAATAGTCAATATCGAGTTGAAGAAAAGAATACCACACCAAATGTCGTTACGTATATTATACGTATTTAACAATTTATTTCTTGCATCCATTTTGATAATAGCGATTGTTCGACGCCCAATTTTTTGAGTATTGTGTACAATTTCTTACCTCGAATAAATATACAAATTTAATATGACCTTATTTTCTTCTTTAAAAAATATTTTTTTCATATGAACAAATGAAGGAAAGATTATAGAGAAGTGTCATAGTGTATGTGACACAATATATAAACAAAATTATTACAAATGTAGATGCGTCTTTAGCAAATGATTATTAATATTAATATTAATGTTAAGATACTAACATCGAAATGTCTTTGCTGAAGGTCTTTCCATAAATGATGCCTAAAAATATTAAGTAGTCTCATTTGTAAAAATCGAAAATTCGAACAAATTTCAAGAAACGAAGATTGGATTCGCGAGAATTTAAATTCGATTATTTTACAAAATTCTACTCGATCGTGAACCTTCGTTCTTACCCAAAATGTTCGTATAAATGGAACAATAAATTGATTTACAAATTCTCCCCTTAAAAAATGCACCCTTTCGAACAAGTATTGTCTCGACGATTGAAAACAATTTTTCGTTAAAGGACAGACCCCATCTTCCATCGAGCGAGGGTTAAACTTTGTTTAAAAGTGACGTGTCTTATCGTCTGTGACGAATGAAATGATAAAAAAAAAATCAACACAGAGACGTGAAGGGAACCAAATTTTATTATATTCGAAACACAGAGCATGAAACGTCACGGATTACGTTGTACTCTATTAAAGAGCGGTACGGTAGTTCCCGCTTTCGAGTGAAAAAGTCGAGATCGTCGAAACGCTCGAAAGCGGGGTAGGTAATGATTTTTATCTCGCTCCGAGGCTAATAACGATTCCAATCGTCAGTCGATGTATTTGGTATATTACTCGAATCCGGTGTAATATTTTTCTCTTAAAAGCGAGCATTACCGTACAATGGTTCTGAAACTGACTGCAACAAATGAAAGTTTCTTAAGACAAGGTTCCGTTCGCGCGATCAATTTACTTAAAACCGATTCGCTTAAGACTCCGTTCCTGATTCTCCCAATTCGTAAACACACTCGTAAAAGCCAGCGGCGCGTGTAAAATCATTTTACGGTTTGCACACACGTGGACGTTATCGTGAAACAATTTACGAACGCCAGACTTATCCGGCTTCTTTCGAAGCTCTTCGAAACCCCGATAAACGATCGACACAGAACGCGTACATTTCAAATAACCGGTGCACGATTCGTCGAACGATGCTCGTCCTAGATGGTAGAAATCGAGAAAAGAAAACGATCGCCGTGTGCAGAAACGGGCAAAATTTGATTACAAAACACCAAATTACTAATTGAAAACGATCGTGCGGTAATTTATTCTCAATTCTTATCACGTGAATCGAATATTTCCCATGAAATTGTCTAACTTTCATTATCCAATAAAGATCGTAATTTTCATCCAACGAATAACGGATCGAAAGCTGTTTACCTTTTGTTCGTTGCTCGAGATTTTTATTTGGACAAGAAATTTGCCCGTCTCCGATGCCGCGCAATCAGCGTGACGATAAGTTCGATTCGTGGAAAAAAAAAAACAAACATTACAGACCATTTACGCTGCGCGTCCACGCGAGTCAGCGTGGCGACCAGAAAAACATCTTTCGAGTTGGAAATTTCACGATTAAACGCACGAACGCACACAGATTACACTAAGGATTGCACGACTCGACTTCGTGCACTGTTTACCGCCTCAGGGCATCATAAATATTTATCCATAACAATCTGAAATTCAAAATAGTGATTCTTCGGCTACGCCTGCTGTTTCTCGTTATGTTGAGGAAGAGAGGCATGACAGACAGAGAAAAAGAGAGAGAGAGAAAGAGAAAGATAGAGAGAGAGAAGGGACACATGTGAGCGCATACATGCGCGTTTAGGTCAGCCGCGTACCTGACACTGGTGGTCCTGGTCTGGCTAAGGCTGGGGTGTCTCTTCACGGGCGCCCTGTACCCTCTTCTTGGACAGCAGATCCACCAACCACCACAGGCTGCGGACAGGAAGCTCTCTCTAAAGTGCTTCGACATAAATCCGTAAACGATCGGATTTATGCAGCTGGAATATAAAGTGTCCAAGAAATATGTCAGAGTTGGATTCCTCGAGCATTTTTATGGCTAACGTACGTTTCACGTGGATAAAAGTTCGTCGGGATAAAAATTTATATCGTGTACAATTTTTAGCTAGGACACTTGTATCTTTGGCAACGTCGAGAGCTTGTCAACACCTTTCGAAACATTTGAACACTCCATTATGAGTGGAGACCTCAATTTCACGTGTACTTCAATGTACACGTGATTCGTTTCGTAATATAGAGGTACGTTTGTATTAAAAATTACACGGATCGGGGTACGAATATTTTTAATACACGTTCAAAACCGTGATCTGTAATAGTAAGATTAATAATCGGATTTAAATTGTTCTGTTGGGAAGTCAAAAATGCACAAATTTTTAAGAGATCATAGAAAATGAAATGATAATTATTTTACGTTGAAATTTTCCATGCTTATTTATATTTATTACTGTAACACTGAGAATTGTGGTCGTTTTATGATTTTAAGGTCTTGCAGAGACGTGTGCTTCGAACGGTTTAAGAAAGCAATATCGTAATAATGTTCAGTCGATGATAATCTTTTCGATAACATTATTGCGGTCATCTCCGAAAGAGTACAGTTTCATCTGGCGTAAATATTACGTTAACAATAGTCGAACAAGTATAATTGCGAAATGGTGCGATACGATTTTGTAATTTTTTAATTCAATTTTGTCTCAATACGTTTAAAATTCACTTCACTGTTTCTTTACTGCACTTCAATTATTGCTACTATTTTTTTATCTAAAAAACCAAATTATTTTTCGAAGTTAAGATAAATTTGGTTACGTAATTTATTCGAAGTTACTTCTTCTTTTAAATCGATAATCACGTGTAATTTTATTTCGTAACGCACATATTTAATTATCATCAGAACGACTACTTTAAGAACGCTTGAACGTAAATCTTTTGCGATTCGTCCCGTAAAAATAGAAAACGATTTACTCACTTTCAATAACACTTCTCCAAGAGCTTTCGTACTCCAATAGCAACACTTGGTTACAAAGATGGCTACACCGGTAACGCACCAGCTTGGAAAATACACTCACGAATTTACACGGAACAGTAACGCACCGTAAGAAGGATTCCCGACTACTGAAGTACTTTCAAAGGTTAGACTCTGGAGCACGCAAGACTCCACAGGTATACTGCCAAGTGGATAAATGTTTTGTTCGGATCAAGTCCCCGCGACCGTTCATTTATTACTTCTACGTCGATGATTCTAGGTGAATAGAAGAACAGCAAAATATAAACACAATACACTCGCGTTAAATCGTTTCATTACCTGACAGTGTCGAGTACGTTGTTTGCTCAAATTCATAGAGAGAAGGTTCCTAATATTACTGTAGAAAAAAAAATATCTCGTGAGAACGAAAACCAAAGTTAAATCTCTTGCGATTCTTCGTGCTACACTTCTCTGTACTTGCACCGATTGCTTCACCATTCGCTTAATCTTTACTCCAAATTGAACTGTACTATTTCGAAGACGACCTCGATACGACTAGACATTATCACGATTTTAGCGAAGGCTCGATCGGATAAATTGTCTTTCGATTGACTCGAATCTCGAATGATCGGAGAAAATAAAAGGCAGGAAACGCATTCTACGAAATGTCCATTTTCGAAGTTGGCTGTTATCGGTACAATTGAATGTAATTTGTCCGTGGTATTGATCGATGCATAGGTGTATCATTACGTCAGAAAAGGGTCATTATGTCGATGGCGGCGATCGCACCGCGACGACGACGATCGTTAACGCCGTCAGCCTACATCGACGATGGAAATAAGTGAAATGAAAATCGATAACGAGTGTCTCGAGGGGGCGGTTGAGCGTGGCTCGTGGAAGTGCAGCGATTCAACGTGAATTAATTAAACGCATTTGCACCTGTGGCACGATTTTCCAGGAAAGCAGCGACAATTCTATGGAAAACATCCTATCTACGATTACACGGCCACTTGAAATGATCATTGTCTATTTCCCTTTGTAATTCCATCGAATAATGACTGTAAATGTAACCCTTGAATTCTAACGAGTCGTTTTAATTTGTCTCCTGCATACTCAAGGTACTCGTGATAAATGGGACAGCACTGTACACAAAATGGGTGAAAAGCAACGACACAGCTAAGAAAACTAATAAATTTTTTCGAAACGACATTTCTCGCGCCGTAATAAATTAAAAATTTCCACGTTTTAATCTTTCCGTTACGACGTGTACAATGTAAAAATGAAAAAAATTGGAAAGGAAAGATTCGTTCATTTTTTAAACCTCTTCGCGAGTTTTTCTCGTCTATGTAGATATGTACAATTGTTGCTCGTTAAGTTCTTCTTCGGTCTACGAAGCAGAGAACAGCGATGGAATCTCGATGCCATTGATAAAATATTCTCAAGACACGTACAAGGAGCTTTAAGTCATTTCGAAACTATTATTTTGAGGCTAAAATTGAATCGAAAGTTTCGAACGATTTTAATATTTTAAAAGAGGTGACGATCTTGAAAACATTTAAACTTTTGACAATCTTGACGCTGCTCGTTGGTATCAATTATTAGGATAAAAGTAGACGAAAGAACAGTATTATTGATAAACTCGGATTTTCGCATTTCTTATGAATCTCTCTTGTTATTATTTATCGTATTACGAAGATCTGTTTCGATTTCAAGGCATTCAAAAACCTGGAAGGATTTATCAAGTTTTTCAATAGCAACAGTTTTGCGAAACGTTTCGAGATTCTTGAAATTTTCATGGACATTACGAAGAGAAATATACAGGGATTTCCAAGGATTTGTTCCACCTGTGCAAGAAATCACGATAAAATCGAGACAACCCGTGCACTGTGTACGAATAAAGTACCTACACTGTTTTTCAGGAAAATAAGAGGAAAATGTCTGGTGAATGCAGCCGTTGCACTGATTTCGTATTCAAAGTGTTGTCTGTTTGTCTTATGTACCTGTTAAAATAAGCCATCAGCTGAAAGGCGGTATTAAGGTGTTTATATGTTCCTGCTTTTATGCGCGGCAAGAAGCCATAAGCGGTGAGCATGTTATCCACGAGGATTGGACCCCAGCATATGGCGAACAACACCACCACAGCGACCAACATTTTCACCACCTGCAACAGAAGAGAATTTCGCGTGAATCTGTTACATATAGTACGCGCAATTGGTTTTCAGAAACTATCGAATCGTTAAGGGAAAACATTACCTTCCGTGCTGAATAAAAATTGATATTTGCGAATTTCTCTCGCTGGAACCAAATATCTAATACAAATGTTTCGTACGAACATTAAGAGTACTTTGAACAATATTTCCCTGGAGTTTTAAAAAAATTTGTTAACGCACATAGAAAATACAAGAGTTCCTATTTTACGCTACTCGAATTACTTAATCGCACAATAGATTTTGAATTTTGAATTTTTCTGGTACTATCGATATCAATTGAATAAATTAAAAATTTTTAAAAACTGAACGAATATCGACATCGTTGTACCTGTGAACTATTTTTTAATTATTCGTTCAGGAACGGCAACAAACAAATGTACAAGCAATGCATGTGCGTGCAACTGTTCAAGCAATTCAAAATTCAAGTCAATCGTATAAGTAGTTTCCGAGAAATGTTATCAGTTATTTTAATAAAATGCAAACAAAAAGTATCGATTTTTTTTCATTGAAGAAACGATGTTTCTCTTAAGTATCGTTTTTCTTCCAAACAGATGTTTATCGTGTATAGAAATCGTACGATGGTCGAATCAATTTTTTATATCGGTAGAGACATTATTTACGAACGACGTATGAATAAACACGAGAGAAGAGGACTGTGCACAGTACTACAATTCTACGTTTACAAGGGACACGTATCACTTCGACTAATTAAAGACGGTTTCGTGTTAAATTACTCCAATTTCATTAAACGTTTGTAAAGGTTAAGAGAGGTACAATGTTTCACCGAGTAGAAACTTTTTCATTAATTACACGTCACCTTCTCGACTGCCTTAGCCTGAAATGAAGTCTGTCTTTGAGGAAGATTCTTTCCTTTTACGAGTTAGAAGTTCGCCCTACATTCAACCCCTTTTAGCCTTTCACGACAAGTCGAGAATACCGTGAACCTTTGTCAACTGATATAGCTGCTCGCCACTTATTTTACATGGTGTACTCGCCACTTTTCTTCAACAGAAATGTGAAAAATGTCTCCGAAAAATCCCCTCGCGGAAAGAAACAGACACACCGTTACCACACCCGGAGAAGTTCAAGGCTTATTTACCCGAAAGTGCTGCTTGAAATGCGCAAAAATTACCATTTCAATGAGAATCACGAAACTATCGAACTTTTATGAATCTGGACTTCAAACACTTTCGGCTCGATGACGTTAACGAGACACCGATTAACTTTTACGGAACTTTTCGTCGTTATGGTGCGCTTTTATTTTGTACCTTCGTTTTTTCGGTTTCCACGAGACTGATGGCACTTTAGAGACTGATAAACGTGTTAGATGAAAGTCGCATAATTTGCAATTTTAACGGAATAAAAATTTGTATCCAATTTTTCAATGTTTCGTACGTGTTGAAGTTGTGTTTAATGGATCGCGGTATTGTCTCTCAGGTACAGTTCCATCATAATCCTATGACAACCTAAGAGGTAATACTTCACCTCGTATTTCTGCATTGGTATAATTCATCCATATAAAATTGGACACTTCCCGGAGTAATATTTCGAATTTTTTGAAAATCGAACGATTCAAACAATTTGAAAAATTCATAATTTTCGAATATTTAAATCAACGTCTTACCTACTTTGAAAGCAGGCTCGCAATAAGGACAAATAGATCTGCATTTTCAATTTGTTAAAACTACAAATTTTCTCAGCTATTACAAAATAGTATTTCTTTGAAAACAATTGAAAAAAGGATCGTTAACACTTTTTTGCGCACACTTGTAATTTTTATTTGATGATTCTTTGTTTTTATTTTAAGCCCTTCGAAACTTTCGTACGATTCAACAGTTACAGTTTATCGAACTAAAGTCGAGATTATTCTTCGAGCAACGGTACAATCCGGATTTTACAAAATTTTAAAAAATGATTGGGGATACGTTCGAATATCGTTTGAAACTCCAGCGTATCGAAATTTCAGACATATCCAAAGCGTTACTCCAAAAAAGTATCGGTTTTGATATGAAATGAGTTTGTAACGACGTTTGAAATTGAAGATTAAATACACGGGGATTAACAAATCTCAGCAGCTGTCTGTAACAATTTGAAGTCTAACCTGTTTCATGGTTCGAGATTCCTCTTCTGTCTGTCCATCCTCTCGATAGGAACGACGTCCGTTTCGCGCGCCTTGCCTTTGCGACATGGGTATTGATTCAGTATCAACGTTTGTCGGATTTAATCTGCAACACATTGGAGCAATCGGTCGGACATTGATCGCACCAAGAAAAAAATCCCAACTTTACACTATTAACATCGAAAGAAACTGCGCGATCGATTTCTGAAAAAGAAATGAAATACCTAACATAAAAATTAATTCCACGAGCTATTCTATAAATCAAATCTAAAAAGATACGATAGCAGAACCATGATATTGAAAAGAAACAATGATGAATTATGATACAAGCTTCATTATTCGTTTTGATGTAGAAAGAGAACACTTGGAACGACTTTGGAAGACAACAAAATGCACCGTTTTTCTATTTTCGAGAAACAAATTTTCATTTTTATCGTATTGCACGAATTTCTATTGCACGGTAATTTATAGAGATACTACTGTATAGGAAAGAGTGTTTCAATGAAAAAAGAATCGACAAAAAAATAAGCTGCTTTGGTGAGAGGACTTCGAGTATTGAAGTATTCGCATTTTTAAAAATTCATTTCTTGATAATGGTTGAGAAGCGCTTCGTACTACTTTTTGAGATTATTCCGAGTGCTTCGTACAGCTTAAAAGAAAACATGAATAAAAAACACGAACCACAGTCCGTAATTTCCCTTGTTAGATAATCCTTAACGATTACAACGAGATCACCGAGTGTTCGTTTCATCGTGAACGTAAAATTCTCTACTGAAAAACTTTTATCCCGCTAAAAACAGACCACCTTTTAACGTCGCAGTTAGAGAACGCTCTTTATTTATTCTAAGAATCTAGAAAATGTCATTCTACTTATTTAATAATACGTTTATTCTCAAGATTCTTTATTCCATCGACTTGTGTCGTTATTTGCACTATATACTTCTGTAAGCAACAATTTGTATGACAATAATCCCTGAGTATACGCGGGTAGTTCGCGAATTCGTTCCAGAAATCGACTTTTTTATCTCGATCCCGAAAATATATAATTTTTTCTTAATAAAAAGATAAATAATTTTTTGCAACTGTACGTGACTCCATTATATTTGATACAATTGTATCTTTCATAATAAATAGAAACATAGACGAAAGTGTGCTAAAATTGGGGTAACTTCAAGTATTTTTATTTGAAAAATTATTGCCTATTGTAGATATTACATTAAATTCAAACTTATACGCTGCTTCATACGAATCGATTTTAAACAAACTTTCAATTACATATAATTAAAAATGATCCGAACAAGATCGTGTTTGAACTAATTTCAAAACCTTAAAAATCGATCGATAGTATTTGCACTCGATACCACAATATCGAGTATAAAAAAAAAAAATTATCATTTTAGAAACATAAAGAACGATGAAGATCATTATTTCGTACATAGCCGTACAAAATCTTCGCGCATAATCGTGTACCACTAGATTCGAATTAGCATAGATATCATGGTGGATGTTTCGAACGAGACACCCTGTGTATTTCTTCGCGTTAGATCCACGCGATCTCTCGCAACCGGAGTCACGAGGATGACGCGTATCTCTAATCGTCCCGGATCTCAAAATTACAATGGTTTTCGTGGCGTGGCTTTAGCGGCCGATAAAGTAGCGGAAATGAACGTAATTCGTTTGCAGATAGAACGACACGGGCGTGTTGGAGTTTTCCGAGAGAAATTTTCCGCGGGAAGTTGAGCGGGAAACTGGATCGCGGCGATGAGATTTTGTCGTTACGGTCAACTGCAGATCTTGTTCCGCTCCAAGTTTTTAACAAGCATGATAAACTACGATGGATTTGTAAGATTCTGGTCCAGCGTTCAGCGATCGATAACGAGATATCGTGTCGAACTCGTGATCGAAAGTTTTCGTCGTGCACGATATCGAAACTTCTCTATGTGTCGAGCAGTTTACCAAACTTGCGGTGTCGCGGTCAGACGACACAATACGGTCACCGTATATACGTAGACAACCGTGTAACATTTATGAAAAAAAAACTAGGAGAGCTCCAGTACCGACGCAACACATTTTAAACTTTTCTTTATTCCAGAACGAGCGAGCTGTGGACCGTTATCTTCCAGACTAGAGAAGAGGAACTCCTCGAGACCATTCACTTATTTTATGCGTATAATTACCTTTGGTAAGAAATTTTTAAAAACGAGTATTTCGAGAATAACGATAATTTCGTACGTTAGAACAAATATAATATAATCGGAGAAAAACATTGTAGTCGTTTCTTTCCAGAACTGTACTTTATGACTTGTAAATTACTTGTAATTATGTTGAATAAAATTATTCGTAAGTATTATTTTGCTCGTTTGTTTCGAATAATATAAATACACGACGTTGTTGCGATCCCCGTTTCGGTTTCCCAGGTTTAAAGCTAATTCGGCTACTCGAAATTCGTTCGAGACCGCTGTTTAAAATTTTTTTACAATTTAACTTTACTCCTTGCACCGTACAATTTTCTTAAGATTCGTTCGGTAACCGAGCCAAGTTTCCTTAGAACTTTGTTTCAATTGCTCTCGAGATCCACGGCAACGACCGCCATTTGCAATTTTCTACAATTCTTTTCCCCCGATGCGACGATTTAATTCGCCGGGACGGTACAGTGAGGTCCACGTCGCGGTCAAATTTATTTAATGCCACGTGAAATATTCTCGTTCGTTGCGAGTTGGTGAAAAATGGCGCGTCTTTCGAATGAATTGTCACGGCCGTGATTAACTTTAAATAAGACGAAATGCAAAATAATTGCAACAGCGCGATTCAAATTATCCACGAAGACGAGGAGTTCTCGTTTCAAGCGCGGAACCAAGCACTTCTAATGGTCACGGTAATTAAAATGGAAATGCGAAGGAGGCGCTGCGAACACTGTACATTTATATGTTTCATCATGTTCCAGGTGGTATTGTTATCTCGAATGCATAATGCATGAACGAGCGTAAAAAATTATTTCAAGCAACTCGAACGAAACGAGGCGAGGACACCCCAATTCTCCCAGACAGGAGAATATCTGTTCGACGATTTAAAATTTAAGAAGCCCTTAAAGGGACAAATATGTACGAGACGATCTCAGGGGTTATTGCAACCGCATCCTGATAGTTAAGGGACGAAACGACCCGACTTTATTACCACATTACCTTTATACGCGTTTAAAAAATTCATTATAACGAGAACACGGAATTTCCTGATAGAACGAACGCTGTAATAACTTCGTTTCTTCTTTTTATACACGACACTTTTATGTTTGACGGTGTCAAACAATGCACGAACAATTCAAGTATATTATCGACACCGATATATATTTTTATTCATTCATTTTCGATCTTGTCATTTCGATCGCATTCGGTGCGTACAAACGTAACAAAATATTACAACCTACGTATAATAATATGAATTTTGTCAAAAATTTCTTTCTTCGTGTATGTAGTAAATATGAATTTTATTCACGTTTCCATATCGAGAACAGAATTCTTATTTCGCGACTATTCGCTTCAAAATTACTCCGACAACGTTTACCTTGCTTTTCATTTACAAAAAATTCTTTTCTATTTTATTTAAGTCACGCAGACATTCTTTTCCTTCCATTTTCACTACAAGTTTACTATTCTTGACGGTGCCAAAAAGACCGAAATAATAATTTCCTTAAATCCGTTCCAACTGGTTTTCACACGATAAAAGCTTCCATATTGCTTCAATTATTATTCTGGAAATGCTTTGGAATATTTTCTTCGATTTCTCCGAATGAGAGCCTTTGACTTTTATATGGAGTCACTTTGCAGAGAGCGCAGCTTCTTTCATCGCGTTTTCTCGCCGCTAAGAAAAACTCTAACAACTGTAACTGATGCTCACCGGTCTTTAACTGCATTCACCGAGCCAGAAAATCCTCGGAGATATTGCTTCGAATACCCACCGCGAATCGATACACGGAACACGCCCGATAAAAATTGCAACACACGTACAGAATGCACGTTTAACTCTCAATAATGAAACGGGGGACAAAGTCGATTGATTTTCATTTGTTTCACGCGCCCATGTGTCCCAGCGTGTGTTTATCGGGTCAAGGAAACAATCACTCGGAAGAATAAACATCTCTCGTAGAAAAATACAGAGTTCTTGAATTATGAAATAAAATGCAACGAGAAATGCAAACTGGAACTTGAAATTTTTAATCCGAATTATGTCCGCTTTTATCATTTGTTTTATTTGTTCATCGTACGTAAATTTCTCGAAGTAAGCAATAGCGGGTCAAGGAAACAATCACTCGGAAGAATGAACATCTCTCGTAGAAAAATACAGTGTTCTCGAATTATCAAATAAAATGCAACGAGAAACGCAAACTGGAACCCGAAATTTTTTAACCGAATTATGTCCGTTTTCGTCGTTTGTTTTACTTGTTCATCGTACGTAAGTTTCTCGAAATAAACACTGGCGACAGTTATCTATACCTGACCTTCGACTACTCAGCGTTTATGGCGTTCGTCAGATCGTACTCACTGAAGCGCGTCGGGTGTCGAAGTTTATCGTTCAAAGTCGACGAACCAACACGGATTTCAATTTCCGATAGGGACTAATGCGAAACCTAGCAAAACTGGGATCGCATTAGATCTTTCGATTTCGATATCATCTGTCATCGCGTCTCCGTGAGATTGCAACCCCTAAACGTTAAGAAAATAGAAGAGAGAACGTAGAAAAATTGAACGGATTGAACAGGACGTGACTCGGTCAATAACATCAGCAGGTTATACCGTTATCATATTTACGTAACATTTTTCATTCTATTTTACCCTGCAGTTTCTATACTCGATATTATATTTTAGTCTTAATTCCTCCGTTCACCGAATGCTCGATACACGATTGAAAATCATCTCAAATTTCTCCAATTTTGATCACCGAATATAAAAAGAGGCGGGTCCGAAAGGGAAGAGGGCGTGGCCTAGAGAGGAGGAGGCGTGGCTTAAGGGAGAGGGGGCGTGTCCTAAGGGGGCGTGTTCGAAGGAGTGGGCGTGTCCGCGGGAAATGGGCGTGTCTGAAGAAGTAGGCGTGCTTGAAGGAGTGGGCGTGCTTGGTGAGAGAAGAGGTCTGGACCAAGCTTTTTTAAGTGGTCGATACATACATTTCTATACTTGGAATACATTTTCTAATTGATCTTCCTGTTAGACTGCTCAAGAATCCTACTAGACTTTCGCATTCAAAACTACATTAATAATTCTGCAACACGATTAAACGAAAGCAACCAGAGCACGACAGAATGTTCTAATTAGTCTCTCAAGTTGCCACAGTGTTACAACCGTCAACTGTATCACACTTTCGAAAACAACAACGATCGATTTTCACCTACCTGTCTGAGAAGTTGTCACTTGATTCCGAGTCTCTGGCATACTTCTTTAGGAGTATTGTACAATTTCGACGAAGTCCTAGGTACGAACACTAATGCCTCTAAGTACAACGTACTGTCTCTCGGGTTGTCAAAATGTCATCCCCATCTTTGTTAACCGTGTACCTCACCATTCGTTTCCAATGCGTGCAAAGTCAAACTGGCTATGTAACAGCGGTCGAGATTCACTTACCTGTCCTTCGGGTTGTCACAGCTCTGTCCCGAGCCCCTAACAACCTCAGATCGTACGTTGTACCGAATAGTAGGAGTGAAGTTTCGCGGACTTACGCGTGTCGAGAAGTCATGTGGTACCGGCGTTTCATGACGCGCCAAATCTCCCAGCAAATGGCTGTATAGCAAAATGCCATGACAATCAGCGGCAACACGAGAACCAGCACGAGCATGTATACTTCGTGAGCACGCCATAAAAGACCAGCCTCCGAGTCGCGGACGCACCAATAGGCAATCACCCTCAATCCGACCACTTTGTGTGTCTGGAAAAAAAAATCGAGTGTCAAAGTAGATTTTCCACCGAATAATCGTGTTGAGATATTTTGCAACGATGTTTTCCGATTCTACAAGTCGTTAAACTTTTCAAACGAGTCATTTTTTACCATTTATGTACGAATGCATGCAGTTTAACTATTTACGTACGAATATCAATTAGCATCGATTTTTATTTCTTTTTGTGACGTTGGTTCGGTAAAAAAAATTTCTCCGTGTTTAACAACCTTTTACAATCAAATTGTTGCTACGATTAGCCTACTGCTACAGTGAATTTTTGAACTAATCTTGATCGAAGAAACCACGATAACCCGAAAGTGAATTGCATCTAAAAGAGTGCATTTTTCCGGAGATGCAAATTTTACGGTCCTGTATAAAAACGTACTATATATTAAAATGTTCGAGATACATTTATCTACACACGAGGATACCTTACTGTCATAAGAGGACATTTTATCGCCATATTCACGCCATTTACTATATGGCACACATAAATGCGAGATCCGTTGCATGTTTCATTAATTCATTAATTCCCCCGGCCCGTCGCGAATGTTTTCGACTTTTATTCTAGAGAAACAACAGAAACACCGTTTGCAATATAATTTAGGAATCGACTACTCTCATTTTGATTGCAAATCGTACACGCATTGCGAAGTAACGAAGAACAAAAATGTATCAAATAATCGTGTTATTTAGTCTCGGGAGAGTCTAGAAAATTGAGAAAAGTCAAATTGACCTCGAAATCCAGTCTGAAAACTTGATGCAATTAAATTTTAGCGTAACGAGGACACGTTTGCTCGTCAGACTATGAAAATAAAATACCTAGAAACTCGGCATAATCCTGGCAACTCGCGCGACAAACGGAACGTGAATGCCACTGAAAAATTCACGAAAAATATTTCGGAGAGAAAAGAATCTAATTCAGGTGGAAACTAATCCGGTGAACAATTTTCCTCGATTTTCCGTACGTTGCTTGCCCAATCTTGCCTCTGGTGAAATATCTTTTCAATGCTCTGATAAACAGACGTTTCCTGTCAACGTGAAACGAACAGATACCTGCGCCTCGATTTTGCGCGTATTATGTATTTCATTGGGAATATCTTCCACGATCACTTAAATGTAATATCGGATATCGAAATCGGTAAAAAAGCGAGCTCCGTTGATGTTCCACTGATTGTACGTACCATCGCATACTTCAAAGCCTACAGCGAGTTTCCGACTTACGTGTTTAAATCGTCTCAAAGGTTTTCGCGTATGCAATACTTCGTAAGTCGAACTGTACTTTTATAGAAAGATCACTCCCAGGTTAAGAAGAATATACTACCATAAATAATGGAAATACGAATAGCATCGATTGAAGTTCCAGACTTTACGAAGGTTGACTGAAACGTCGGACTCGCTAGGACATGCAACTCCTTTCGGAATTGATCTCTCTTTCTTCGTAGAAAGCATTTTATACGAAATCTTTGTTAGAAAAGTTAATTAAAATCGAACAAATCCTTGTATACCTACTCTTTTACGAAAAGAAACGTTTTATTTAATATTCGACTCCTCGGTGAGAGGAAAAATGAAAGGAAAGAGAGTTTTGCGCGATACTTAACTGTAATATTTAACGCGTTTGCGAGAAGAAAAATTGGTGGAAAGAAAACTTTGTTCAATATCTAAATGCAACACCCGACCCACATAAAACATCGATAAGGACACGAATTGGAGTACGAGAGCGTAACTCGAGGACTCCTCTAATTTCCAACTGTTGTTCCAGCTGACGGTAGAAACTAGTTTAAAGCTTATTTCAAACTTACAGCTATGTAACCGTAATTTCATTAATATTATGTTGACGTTTACCTGCGTGAAAATCATTGGGATACCAAGCAGGAACGATGCCACCCAAGTTATAATCACGATTTTACGAGCCTGGCTTATTGTGCACGTGTACTGCGCTCTCATTGGATGAACTATCGCATAATATCTGCAACACAAATAGGATTTCCAATTAGTTCGGTGTCGATAACTAGGAAGTGTCACCCTCCACGAACTTCCAACTCCCGTTTTGCACAATCGACTACGACGGGAGCAGGAAACTACTTGGGATCGAGTACGCCTCGTGGTGGTGTACTTGCACAAATATAAGACGTCACGTATAGAAACAGGTCACCTTGATACGTTCACTGTATCAAATAATCGAAAGGAACGTCGTTTACAAAGGCTACGTGGAATAATGAAATCTGAGATTCAAAGTACAAAGATACGAAATAGCTGAAAGGTACTTTTCTCGAAGGTATTGGATATTAAGGGTGTTTAGGGTATTGAGGGTCACCTTAATACGTTCACTGTTTCAAATAATCGAAAGGAACGTTGTTTACACAGGCTACGTGAAATAATGAAATCTGAGATTCAAAGTACAAAGATACGAAATAGCTCAAAGATACTTTTCTCGAAGGTATTGGATATTAAGGGTGTTTAGGGTATTGAGGGTCACCTTAATACGTTCACTGTTTCAAATAATCGAAAGGAACGTTGTTTACACAGGCTACGTGAAATAATGAAATCTGAGATTCAAAGTACGAAGATACAAAATAGCTCAAAGGTACTTTTCTCCAAGGTTTGAGTTACAAAGTACCCAAAAGTATTAGGACACTAGTTACAGTACCTAAAAGTATTTAAATGCGGTATCTAAAAATATTTGGGTTCCAAATATCCAAGAGTACCTAAAACTGTTTGGATACCAAATACCCAAAAGTATCTAAAATTTAACATTTCGTTTGAAGGGTAAAAGCAAACCCTTTAATTTCTTCTACATTTTCACTCGCAAAGAAATTATTCACTTCGTACTGAAGTCGTTCAACTTGGTAGATAGAATGTTTATCATTTAAGATAACGAAAATACCAAGGTGATCCGTTCCTAGGAGAACGCGTTTCTTATTGGACTTTTTTACACAATTGTATAATTATCACTTCGAATGGAACGTGACCACGGAATGCATTACGAAAAATGATGTCTTCAATGTTGTTTGACATGGATTGAAAGTGTTCGCGAAGCGAAAACGATAATTCTCGACGACGATGAATTCGCGAAACGCTCGCCTTGAAGCGGAGAAGATCACGAAACAGACATGTTTCGGAATGAAAGAGACAGAGGTAAAAAAGAAATGGAAAAGTATATTAAGCAGAAGCGATGAACCAGGGTAGCAGCGCAAAGTATCTTCGCGAACGTTTCTCTTTTTACGGTCGTGATTATTCTCACTGCTTCCTCAATTTTCCCTCCCCTTTCTTTTCTCCTCGTTCCACGCCTTGGTGATTCAACGAAAAAATGATCGCTGCCGATTATTGGTCTTACTTTCGGTTCAACGCAGCCATGAATTTAAAGTGCCTCGTGATTTCCATTTCGTCTGTCAATCGGCTCATTTTCTCTCGAAAATCACGATTTAATCAAACGACCAGAGTTTGAAGCTTCGGTTCGTTTGAAATTTTACTTCTTTTGTTGCGCGTGAAGCATCGAAAAGCTATCGAAAATAGATTCTGCTCGCGATCTAATCAAATCACCGACAACTGTAAAATTTTCTTTTAATTGAACCTTCATTTAAACCTTTCAGTTGCGTGCAAATAGATTCTGGTTGACGCCTCGATTACATTAGCAGCTACAACTTTACAATAATATTGTTTAATACCGTAAAGTGTTATTTGTTCAAACAATGAACACTAATTCCTCGAAATCGAAGCTACGTAGTTGTAAGCTTTCCATTCCGATGTGAAATAATTTTCACGGACAACGTTCTTAGCAAGAAGTTGATTTTTCACCATTATATTTTCTTGGAATGCTGCATTACTCGCGAACAAAATATCCGTTGTTAATATTTACCGTCTTCTACTTTTAAAAAATAACTCTCTGGAAACCAATAAATACTTCTCTCTACAGTCCTTTACCGTTATATATAGGAGACACGAACCATTCTACGAGGGACAGTTTGGAAAACCTCGGTAATGGTGTTTATTTGTACACCCTGTCTCACACACGGTCCAGCCATATATTTCAGAGAGTAACTGCATCACTCTCTTTGATGTTTGCTCCTTTACGGTTAGCCAGGTGAAGATTCTCAACGTTCTCCAGCCACGTGTGCATCGAGAAACGCAGCAAAAATTCGCTAAAATAAATCTGCTTAGCGTTACAAGCATATACCTCTATGGACGATACAAGTAACGCGGGGTTGATGGATTCAACGAGCCAGAAGAGAAGCTCGATGATAAGGTGGTTCAATTTTCTCTGAAATCGAATAAATTTTGAGCATGGTTCCGCGCCTCGGGAGAAAAGCTGTTAGATTACACGTCCGAGGCATCTTAGGGGTCCGTTTTATCGGTTCTATATTATAGAGCAACCGTGAGCAGCAATTCGAATCCACGGAACAAGGCCTTAATCCAACGATACGTTAACAAACAAGTCTACCGTTCGTCCAAGATTTCTATCGAATTAAAATTTGAGTTTGAATTAAAATTAAAAATTGAAATTAACATCACGTTAACAATACCGTCTTAATATACATCGGATAGAATTCGAAATTTCGACGAGGATATAATATTTTTCATCGAAGTGTCCAAAGCACTCCAATCTCTGAGTTCTTCTCTGAAACAGGTTTTCTCAAACTGCTGGGTAACTTTTCTCAGAAACTACTTATCCGATTGACGTGCAATTTGAATTGTATATTGATATGTTTTCGGGAAAATTTCCAAAACTCTCGCAGAATTTAATCTTTCCACTGAAAAGTTTTCCATTCTTGAAGGAATCAATACTTTTCGGAAGCCTCTGTGTGCAACGTAGAGAAAATTCGTTCAATTTTTAAATATTCTGATTTTATTTTATTCCGACTACACTGGAGAAATTTACCTCACCGTGCGACTGAGCAATATGGCCAACGTGGTGTGCAAATGCTTATATTTTTTAAATACATTAACATTAAAATCTAGCGAAGAAACAAAGAAATTGAGTGTACGTTTTGTCGGTACGACAATCTTTGTTTTCGTAGCGGAATTATTATTGCAAATGTATAATGAAAATTATAAAAAATTGCATTAGCATTTCTCACGTCTGTGGATACAGTTTACTGCAAACATATCTCAGCCAGTAAGGAACATTTTCTTATGAACGAGCAATCCAAATTACTTTCGAAAGGTGTGTCTATAAACGATTAAAATCGCGAGTAAAATATGTTTCATCGAATAGTTGAAAAACAATTGCAAACATTTACTTCTCCTTGATCCATCTAGTTGTGTATGCTGCTTTAACGAGACGTCCAGTTAATTGAAGAACCGAAGGGACAGGACGCAAGGCAATCCCGACACGATTGCAATCTGATCCGAAATCGAAACGACAATTCACAGCCCTTCGCGTACTAACGGTCTCCGAAGGGTGGCAAAAAAAAAGGCAAACGAATTTGCTAGAATGGCACCGTAGGATGTAAGGTACGAGATGAATGTGCCGTGCCAGTTTTTAGGGCCGAGGTTTCTTGTTCGAGGGGAATTGAACCGAAGGTGCTTGAAACGTCGAGAAAAACCGTGGAATGATTTTTATGCTGATCACCGTTCAAGAGGGAGCGTGCTCCGATCTTTGTGAAATTTTCTCAATCGACTCGGGCAATAAAATCGTTTGAAATTGAATTCGTGGAAACGATTGCCCTCACAAATTGACTGCAAACTACACAACGATCGTACGCTGAAATGATTTCTTTTGACAGAGCAGATTGAAGTGCATAGAAAAATCGACGTTACAAAATATGTATACGGAGTTTCTTTCTTTTTATACGAGATGGAACGCGTAAATAGGATCACCTGAATGAGTATCCGCGGGATTTTAAAGCGTACGAAAGAAATTATTCGGAGGGTAATAAACTGTTCGAAGAAGTCATAAATAATAAAAAAGAAGACTCTAGAGGTCAGATTTAAGAGATTTTAATATCATTGGTATTTTCTTGTACGCAATACTTTTCTTTTTCTGTCGTCAATAAGGGCGAGTGGTCGGATAGGTCACATAACGCGCGAAATTTATAATCCCACGGGTCCATTAATTTAGAACGAAACCGAGAACACCGTGGATATTACCGAAGTATTTTAAGACACTCCTGCGATAAAATTGCACGGAGACGTAAAAATTAATGATAACGTTTCTTGATTAAGCCGAGCCCTTTCGAACCGGGGCAGAGAGAAAGTGCTCCCCGTGAGAGTTGCAGCTATAAATAGGCGGAATTTCAGGGAACACGTTTGAGTGCATCAATTAAATAAAATTATGCGCTTTGAACCTTAAGTGCTTTCTCGACTTCCATCTTCGAATAATAGAGCTCCGTGTACTTTGCTCGATTTGCTCAAATATTCTAATTTTACGTTCAGTCTGCACAATTTATTAATTTCGGTACGTAAATATGGAATGTGCCGTTAGTAAAATTAATGAAAAATAATCGACTCGGAGCAGGTGTTGGTCAAAATTATTCGTAATTAATTTCTCGATGTAAAAAGTGGATGTATGGAAAAGAAAACAGCAACAAGTTTATTTAATTTCGTCGAAAAATTGAACTCGTGTGATCATGAGGACGGATAATGCAATTAAGGAAACTTATTTTACTTTTCCATGTGCATCGTGAAAGTGGTACAGGATCGAGACAAGGGCGACGACGCGATCGGTTTGAAGAATGACCGACGTGAAGGAAGTAATATCGTTAGGTTTACCTTTCAATCGACATTGCGGTTAACGTGACGACCGAGCAAATGGCCGACACGCTCTGCATGTAATGCACCGACTTGCATAGGAACAGACCCATAGTCCATGTGTAAGAGAACAGCTTGGCAACCTGGAAAACACGAACCGTGGTCTCGTTAGATTGTGCACAATTTTATTTCAGAATTTCTGCAAAAAAAAAAGTAAAGAGTACCGACGTTCCAATTATTATTCAACAATTGGAACAATGTCTTGCTTGTGAAACATTGTGCAAACATATTGCAACCTTACGAATAAGCATGAATTTTTGTTGAAACGTTTCCGATAAATGTGATCTACCTACAAAATATAAATCTAAAGAATTATAAGAAGAATATTAAAAAGATTAATGTTATTTTTAAGTTTCTCTTGTAACTTTTTATATTTGTGCTGTATAGAGTATTAGTTTACCAAAGAGGACCGAAATCACTGTCGAAAAACGTAACAAAGTTCATGCTGGTCTAAGACTACAATAAATTTGTACAACAATTTTAATTTAGATTTAAGCTTACTTTCTGTAAATAAATATAATTATCGTACGTACAAATTTTAATAAGTTAAATATATATACACATTTAAAGTGCCCTTGATCTCTTGGTTTACGTTTCTGTTGGTATAATTGTACATAGAAAAAATGGACGACGAATAAAAATAATGTTAGCCTTAGAAACAACATTCCTGTTGCACTTCGTGAATAATAATAAATAAAAACAACAAGTGGTTGATAAATAAAATAATATTTACTCTTGAAATTGAGGTATGGTTCCAGTCAAATAAATCGATTAAATTTTTTCCCAATAAATGTTACCCAATTGATAACTCGTTGATAAAATTATTTTCGTTTCTCGATTGTCAGTTCGCGCTGAAACTCGAAGATCGTTTCACTCCGTTTGTAATCTCCTATTCAACGTTTCAAACTAAATTTTCACTGACCCGAGGAAAGTTTCGAAACAATACTGACGAGAACAAAAATCGCGCGGCACAATGAGCAGCGTATTCAAGTAGATGAAAGAGTGCCATCGAAACAAAGAAAGAGCAGGGAAACGTTCTCCGTGGTTGAGTGTGTTTCATCAACCTCTTTCGACCAAAGGAAAGAGAAAGACACGTCATCGGTATACGGTGTCTTTGAAGATGTTGACGAACACAGAATGCAGTTTAGAATCTTTACGCTTTGGGCTGCAGCGTGTCGTTGTGCAGAATGACCGCCGTGGGCAAAGCGCGATTAAATTAAAGCATTCAAATTAAATTGAAATACTCGGCGCAATTCCACGTCTAATGAAAGTTTCTGTATAGGTTTTCTGCTGTAATTGCGGATAGAAAATTATTATATCGTTGCACTGTTTTGCAGTAGCGAGAAATTGTTCTCGTCTAATTGTGCGAAATTATTTTAATCCTTTCATACCGGGTGGTTTGAAACGGCTTAAAACAATATCTTTTGATATTCCGTTCCTCCTTATTTAACGTATAATACAGCTCGGTACAGTACACGTTGTATGGTAATTAAAATTTGTTCAGTCTTACCTTTATAATTGCTAACGCAAAGTACAATAATTGTATTTTAAAGATCGCTTCGGAAGAAAGAAGAAATGTTAAACACTTTACATCGTTTCTCGCATCAATTATTCGTGTGTGAAGAATTTAATAGATAATTTGTTAGCGATACAGTTTAAAAAAGACTGTTTCGCTTGAGATACGTGGTATTCGATAGAGCTTGACGAACCGATGCATTTCAGTTTCTTTTTGTTTCATGTTTCCCGAAATATCGAGGAAACCTTGAATTTTCTAAACGATACTGTGCACTTCTTTTTTTTAAGGTATTGTAATTGATAAAAAGAATTCAGTGGTTTCCAACAAAGTGACCCATCAGCAACCATGACCCTTGAAAGATTCGGTTCGTTTGTTCAACTCGCTGCTCGTGCAACGATTCAAATCTCAAGTACAGCCGACGCTAAATAGTTTTGCCACTCGAGACCATTGAGGATTAAATCCTACTATATTATTTACTTACTTCTCTATTGTGTTACTCGTCTCTTCGCACCGTCATTATTCCACTCCATTGTTGGCTGGCAAATCCAAGGCGACGGAAACCGAGACCGAGGAGGAGAGTGAGAAAATAAATGTAAAATGAAAGAAAAGGTAAATAAATTTCACAGGCTCCTCGTATCACCTCGTTACGAAACAACTTACCGTAATTGACTTAGGTAAGTTCGAGCGGCCAAACTATTCGGCGTACACTCGACAATGGTTAACCCCTTCTGCTTATCCTTTACTACGATTTATCGAAGTCGTTCAAAGGTCGCTTCGTTAGGTTTCCTTGAATTTTTTTTCTACTGCCTACAGTACTTTTTTTCTACTAAAAAATTAGTACTGTAGCGTACTAATTTTTATCAATATTTTAACTTACGCGATGATATTCAAAAAATTCAAGGTCCTCTCGGTAACCACCAAAAATACAAAATACGAAACGTGAAAAATACAATGTGAATCCGTATAAGTATTTCGTACGACCAAAGAATACCAAATTATTTTTGACCATAGTTATTCGCTCTATCCAAGAAATGCAATCCAATCTCACCCCGCGAAAGAAAAGGTGACTCCGCGTTCGTTCGATCGGTGAGCAGACAACAGACAAAACGGAAGGAGAAATCGACGACGGGCCAGGAAGCCGAGCTTCTGTTTTTATTTCCGTACATGAACCGCGGAAAACCGAGCAAAGCTAGGAATTAAGCGCGTGATCCTCGTTCCTAATTCAGTCGGGCGAAAGTCCGTCGGGGGCCATAAACGTCGAGCAGACAAGGGAACGCAAGAACACGGTGATCTCAATTGCTTCGGATGACGTCGTTCTAAGGGTTGTGTCACACGGGCGTTGGTGTTGACGTTTGGTAACAAAAGTGCCAACGTTCAAAATTAGAAACAACGCGACTCGTTGTCGGTGGACCTCGTTGGGAATAGAATTTTGAATAGCAGAACTATCCGTATTCAAATCTTGGTTATACGAACATTCGTTGTACAAACCTTATGTTTGTAAAGTAATTTTGTTTTTCAAAATGAAGAATATATAATTTAATAAAATGTCCATACACTCTAAAAGAGTCGTGTTTCATTTTCACCGAAAAAAAACAACGAAATGACTTTCTAAACAACCCAATATTATACGGATGTTACAGAGTTACTTAGAAACACCTATATACTGTAATTTACCAGCCAGAAAGATATCGAATTTTAAATATTGAAACAAACTGTCCACATTGTCGATTTCTGATCGAATAGAGACACTTTAATATAAAAAAAGGGAGGCTTTTGTTATTCAGAAATTCTCTTATCCGGTCACTTTTGTCTCCCAGTTAGTACAGGTAGGGAATTAACGAATTTATGGTTGAGTTTCGTTGTGAAGCATTCTTCGTAAACAAAAAATTCTGAAAACCTTGGTCTCGATTCTGTGGATCATCATGAGCGTTGAAACGTTGATGGAAAAACGAATCGTCGACAACGTTCGTCCATAACCACGACTCGAGAGCCACGATCTTTGAAGAAGGTATCGGACGAAACGATCGGTCGCAAAAACATTAACGCTGGTGTGCCACGGCTCTAAAATAAGTGCCGAATGGACACCATTGCGAGTCGAGTTAACGAATTTACGACTGTCGAGTTTCGCTCGATCGAAGGAAACTCGAGTCTCGTCGTTAATTCTCACGGATGATAGGAAACGCTCTTGTCGAGATATCGAATGAGTAATACCGCGCGAGAGGTCCCCCGTTGAAGGGCACGTACCTGAAATCCTCGATAAAAAGGGATTGAAGGTCGAAGGATCGAGGATTCAATAAAAGCAATCAATTCGAGCAAATAGCCAGGTTAGTTTTCGGTGTCGAAAACGATTCTGATGAGAACTCGTTTGAAATCGCGATGGCTCAAGTACGATGAGAAACTTTTCAATTGCTTTATCGCGGAACCGTGACGGAGATTGCAGTTGAATAGATTACGGTGACTCCAAGAAGAGTTGGGATAATGGAATTTATAAATAAAAATTGGTAATTAGTCCCTGGTGGTGTTGATGATGATTCGAAGATTATATTTGCGCAATACTGCTGAGAAGAACGCGTTGCAACGTTCAGTGTACGTTTTCCTTTCGTTTTCTTGATTTTGGTAAGTAGTACGAGTCAGCGATTGGTCAGCCTGACGTGAGAAGCATGGGTCTCTATACACGGTTATACTATGTATAGGGGTTCTATACTTGGGACAACGACGAAGAATTTTTAACGAGTTAAGAATTTTGTAATGTTTGAAATTGGAAAATAAAATGAAATTGTAATATAATTTCAATAATCGGTGATTCTACGAGGGCGACAAATTCATATTTGCAACGAGAATGATCGAAATACAATTTCTGTATGCCGGAGATAAAGTCAAACAGGATAAACGTTGATATGGATTTCTTTTTCACTGTTTTTATTTGTCGATTTAATTCTTGAAATTATGATCACATTTTTTCATCCACCCTGTATATCGATTTCGACCATCGATTAAAGTATTTGCGATAACTTTTAGATAATACTCTTGAAATTCTTTTTTTTTGCATATCGCTTATTCGGTTATTGATGTTATTTATTGTATATCATATCGACTAAATGATCAAATTTTTCATCGCATTCCAGTACGTTCTAAGAGTAATTTGTTCAATTTAGTCGAGAATATTTTGCTTAAACGTCTTGATGTCTCGTAATCTAATTCAACTTTAAATAGCAGCTATGTCGTAAATTATTATTTTACAAAAGATCACGACAGGACGGGAGCGACACTATTATAAATTATTATGCCCTGAAAATTTTTAATTAATATCCTCCGGTCTGTATTGTTTTACTTTACTTTCCGAGGAATGAATTTTTAGTGTATTAATGAGTCAGAGCAAAAGAAAGTTATCGAGCTGAAGAATAAATTACAGAGATAACTATATTTTTCGATTTGCCAATCTAGTTATCCCCATTAACCCTTTCCCTATCCGATTACTAGAGATTGATTTCAATTTGACGTTTTGCTCCAAAATTTAAAGAACGTTTCATAAAGATTCTCTTCAAATAAAAAATCAATATATATGCAAATGTAGGTTCTCCGAGTGACAACTTGGTAAATGAAACTGTAATTTGATGATAAATTGCTTATTGGAAGTTCCAATAAAGTTGAAAAAATAGTCATAAATAGCCATCTATAAAATATTCACAGTCCACGTTTGTAAGCGTAAATCTCGCACAAATATATCACTTTTGTTTCTGAACGACACTCATTATGCGATATAGCTACATTCTGCAATTTCATACAGCTTCCACTTTAATCCCATGGGCCATAATTATAGAACTCAAAATTGCGTTGATTCGCCCATGGGGAAAGATAAGCAAATTTGATTCGAGTAAACAATAACAGATGAAACCGACGTGTAACAATTTTCGTTCATTGTGAAATATTTCGGTCCATAATTCAAATACCAATATCTGTTTAACAAGCGACGGACAAAACATTGTTTACCTCTTTCTTTCGTAATTCGAAACTTTTACCTCGATAAAAACTTGATCCATCACTCCCAACCTTTCTTCTTCGGTAATAGTAGATTTATAACTATCGAAAACTTTTTCCTCCTCGATCCTAAAATATATACATATATTCTATGTCATAATCAAAAATAAAAACAGCTTTTCGCACTCATAAACTCAAAAAATTACCCGAAACACGTATAGAGTTATTTTGTATTGTTCTTGTTCTGTACAATTCACAAATAGTTCCTAAATTGTTTGAAAATGATTAAATTTCAGGTATTATTCTTCTACTCGTCCATTCGATTCAAATGTTAATTTATATTCAACCAATAACTAAACAGTAAATAAAATGTCGTTTAATTTTTATTCGTTGTAAATTATCATCTGCATAAGAATTTTTCTCCTCTGTCCGAACGTATACCTGTACAAGCAGAGTTTTGAGTAAGAATCTAAGCAAGAAACTCTCTGTAAAAATTCAATCGGAAGTAAATCTTCTAACAGGTAATCAAATCTCAAGCGTCGAATCATAACGCTATAGAGAAGCATGTTAATTCAATCGACGGTCGGACCTTCGTACCGCAACCACCGCTCGTGTGGTAATCATGTTCGAAAGGGCTCGAACAGTTTAATCAGACGCGAGGTTCAGTGGTGCGCCCGTGCGTGCTGCGCAGGTATTTAAATGTCGCGCGAATTGACTCAAACGTGCAGGGATAACTTCGTTAGCCGATACGCGAGTCGAAACGTTTCCCGCGAGCTATCGCGGTGATTCGAGTCGTGTTATGGCAGTCGGCGAGCGAGCGAAATTTCATCGGTGTGTCCCGTCTCGCGACACGAGTTAATCAACAGCGACTGCACCGAAAGCAGCTTTCCTTAATTCCCGTCACGTGTTACCTACCGCATAGTTCCCGCAGCCGATTATACATCAAATGGAACTCTAATTTGTAAACGAACGGTAGCCAACGAACGATAACGGAAAAGTGTAAAACAATTTCTTCGTTTCAACGAAGAATGCAAACCGATACACGGATACTCCGTTTTTCTTTCAAATACGGTGAGAAACTGATTCCTGAGTTCGAAGGTGCTGCAAAAACAATATCCAGACTATGGAAGTAAGGATGAACATATTCTACGAGATGTCTTCGGGAAGTATCCGAGCTTGTAGTAAGAAAAATAAGTTAATCTTGGTCGACAACGACGATGTCCTGTTCAAAGAAGTTCTCTCTGAAAGGTACGAGCTTCTACCGGTAATCCTCTCACTTCCGGAAGCACTCTTTAAGTCAGCTTTTGGAACAGCTGCCTCGACGTATTCCGTTTTATGTACTCCTGGTCCTTGAATCTTTCTCCTTTTAAAGGACTTTTCAATTTCGGGAACAGCCAGTAGCTTCTAGAAGTCGCAGGGTTGTTTCCAATCGAGTTCAAGTTATCTTGGCTGAGTTCGTGAGTTTAGTGAGACGTTGCGTCGCAAATCTTCCGTGTTCGAATGCTATTGGAACTACTTAAACTACCTAATAAAAACAACTCTGAGCCAGGACACTGACAATGCAGATTCGACAATCCTGATCGTAAATTAGGGGGCGTCGTTCGACAATCCTGGAACCTTTTCTATTTTCCTACCAACATATTTTGTCCTTTTCCTTAATCCATGATTCTTTTCCACAGTTTCGACATCTCCTAAATATCCAATCTCGTATCGATCGTTCTTAATTTTATTTTTAATGGCTTCGTCGATTAAAAGCGACGAGAATTTAATTCATAAGCCAAGACATAAAAAACTGACGAGATTGTTCCCGACACTTCTTCAACAACCACCTGTTTCACGTTTGATAACTATCTACCTTCGCGAGATCATCCTTCAACAGTTCTTGAATAACCATCTACACTTCACACTTTTTCGTATTGCGTAAAGGATAGATGATTCTCGAGAATCTATTAATAATAATCCCATGAAGATAGTTATCGAAGAAGTACAAAGTGTAGGTAACTGTTCAAGAACTATTGAAGGATGATTTCGTAAAGATAGATAGTTGTCGCGATGGTTGAAGGTGATCTCGTTAGATTTTGCGAACTGAACTTGTAGCTTCTAATCGCTGGAAGAGTTGAAAGGAATAAGAACAAAATTGGGTGTGATCAGTATAGAATTGAACGTTTAAGAAAATGTAGAATCTACCTTCACATAACTATCTACCTTCACGAGATCGTCCTTCAACAATTCTTGAATAACCATCTACACTTCACACTTTTTCGTATTGTGTAAAGGATAGATGATTCTCGAGAATCTATTAATAATAATCCCATGAAGATAGTTATCGAAGAAGTACAAAGTGTAGGTAACTGTTCAAGAACTATTGAAGGATGATTTCGTAAAGATAGATAGTTGTCGCGATGGTTGAAGGTGATCTCGTTGGATTTTGCGAACTGAACTTGTAGTTTTTATTCCCTGGAAGAATTGAAAGGAATAAGAACAAAATTGGGTGTGGTCAGTGTGGAATTGAACGTTTAAGAAAATGTAGAATGTTCGAGGGAAGAACAGGGATAGAGAAATCGGAATGAGAAAATGAAGGAAAACGAAACAAATTATCGGAAGGAAAACAGACAAGGTTTCTGGGTGGTCGAACGACTCTTTCTAATTTACGACCGGTCGACTGGTATAAGGTACATCGAATCGCAGTGGCTGTATCCCGGTGCAGAGCTAATTCCACGATATCCGAAGTATTTTCGAATACGTTCGCACGCCGAGGGTTTCCAACGCATGGAGAGTGGTGAGCCACGGTATATTCGATAGTCGTTTGCTTATTGCTTCAATGTCATCGAACGCTAGACTGGATGACTGGTAGAAAAGGAAAGATAAATTCGTGCAAAGCAACGTGTCCGTTGATGGGCGAACCGATGGACTGGTGTGGAACTCCTGCGGCTCCTGACAGAGTTCTCCAGCTCCGCTTTAACCGATACTGTCCAGACCTGTCCAAGATCTTGAGAATATAAACACATTCGGATGGCTCTAACGACGATCTCAGAAACGACACGGTTCTCGTCGGGCGAGCGTAAAGCTAACCACCGCTCTTGAACAAACTCGTTGAAAAAAGCTCCACGAGCTGGAACCGGTGCTCACGGCTGAAAGAAAGAAAGAAAGAAGGCACGTTCACCACCGAATTATTAACACAACGTTGGTGGGCGTTTCTCACCCGTGCTACGACGTTAATTGAAATTAATGAAATTAGCGTGCAGTTCAGTCGATTAAGGTAATTGAATGCAGACGAGCTGGCAGTGTAACGCGATTACCGCCCAGCAAGAAAATTGCTGCTTGACGATCGCGCCCTGCGCAGATTAGGTTTGCGCTTCAATCTAAAAAAGAAACCTTAATAGGTCCGCCTTAATTGAGCACCGGTGTTTCGCGGCAGAGTCCTGTCGATTACGATCGTACGGTGTTGCAAACGAGCCAGAACGATTATAGAACGAGAACAGAACGATTACAGAACGAGAACAGAACGATTCGTCCCGTGACAAGACGACACCGTGTTACGCGATTGTAATTATAACCGAGCGAAGATTTTTCCGATGAAATGTATCGGGATGCGCGATCGATTTTACTCGCGTGCTTGTTTACGTTCGAAGAAAATTTACAAATTTTTATACAACGGAAACATTGATATTCGAAGCGTTACAAGGTGAAACATAAGTTGTACTTAGGTCCTGTTTATCAAATAATTCCAAATTATTCTCGAACAGTACAGTGATACATACATTCGTTCACGTACTAATTTATCGTGTATTATTGTTCATACTCGCATAATATGCTTCGTCGTAAGACACACATATTGAAAGATTCTTCTAGAGCATTTATCATTCCACCTCTAGATTCACCCCTCTAAATATCATTTAATTTCCGGTGGGATTGTAAGTTCCCCTTGTAAGGTCTTTTTATCGACCCTAAGGTTTCTCTTAATTCCCGTCGAAATTACTGTTCAGTAGTCGGTTTGAAAATACAATGTCCTTCCTTTCGTTATTCCAATGTCTGGATACAATAGCAAAAATTTATTTAAAAATTCCTGCTCTAAATTTCGTGTCCCTCCTTTCATTTTACTCTTCATCGTTTTAGTCGCTGAGTGTGATTTTACTTTTTCATTCGACGATTATGTCGGCCGAGTTAACTTCGCTATGGCGGTTAAGTGGTGGTTGATTCTTCGCAAATAGGAGACCGTTTAAAGAATTATTCGCGCGTAAGACAAGATCCGCGAGAAGTTTCACCCAAGAGTTTAACTCCATTGTAACCAATTAGTTACAACTCCATTGGATAGTGCAACTCCATTGTAATAAAATTATTACTCTTATTTTTTCTTACAATTGTACAACTTATCCTGCGATAAATCATCGCTTCGTACGAACGATTCGGTCAACGACAGGAGAACGAGTACTGATGCAATGCTACGGATTAATTGCATATTCGTAGACGATCGTATTTTTCCATTTTACAATAAATAATTTCCTTTCGGCGATCCTGTCAATTGCACGGACAGCCTGACAGACTAATTTCACGATGAAATTTCGTATCCGATGAAGACAGCTAAATAAATCGATTACCTACTGCGATCATTCCGGGAGTCGTTACACAGTTGACGTTCAATTTAAGTTGCAACGTGGCACAACTAATGACGAGTATTAATTAGAATAGTACACGGCACGCAATTCGAGAACAAGTGGACTAAGGTGACTACCTGTTCCCTGTTCTATGCCCATTTGATGTCTATTGGCGTAATTGCTTAATTATCACGTTGCTCTGATTGGCAATGCTCGCGCGGTGAGGACCGCAAATGGAAACGGGGGCATCGCAATTGATTTATTTATTTATACGCAGTTAAGCCGATTTATACACAGAAGAGTTAATCCCTTCGGACCTGAGAGTAACGTACGTGTACCTGTACGATAATTTAAAATCAATAATTTTGCGATGTATAACATAGAGTGTATCCCAATAATCATGATACGACCGCTCACCGGGTGATACGTAATGCAAAAACAAATCGAAAATGTAAAATGAAATGTTTTTGTATACCATTTTGGTCATCGAGAAGAATATCCTTGAAAATCTTTGCAATACATACGATATGTATTTTATTTCGGGTATTTGACCAATTGTAATTGTTTCGATTCAACGAATCTCGATACGCACTGTACACAATTAGAATAGTATCGTAAATTCTAACGAGACGGTTATCTTCTCAAGTGTTTCTATATGCAAATAGGAACACGTGTACAGTATATTGTTTGAGAAGTTGACGCAAAGTTATCTCCACCACTTCCTGCAATTGCCACTTGGCACCGTGTTAACATCGTACTCCATTTGCTCGGTTTCACTTCAGCCCTGATATCCACCAAGGTAAACTGGCCAGAGAGATATCAACGATGAAATTTTCTTTATCGATCAGAAATTGTCAAACGTTGGTCTCGAAACTGCGACAAGTTCTCGGACAATCTTACACTCTGTTCAGAAACCTGCAAAGATAGAAGTCAATCCAAATGTATATACACGATAGAATTAAAAAATTTTCTTTTCTCGATAACGATGACTCGTACGTTACTATTTACCTACCTGATGCTGCGTAAAGACACGACGTGCCAAAAGCAATAAAATTAATTTCACAATTCTTCGAACATGGTATTTACTGCGATAGATTGATACCTGCAAACACAATTTCGTCAGAGACTTCATTATAATATTTACAATTCCTGTTTCCCTAATTCTTAACGTAAAATAACGATGTACATACTGATGAAACAGTTACAATTGAACTAAGCAGAAGTTAGTATTGCGAGAAAGGAAAGTAAGCTATATTAAATCCATTTAAAATACAATATCTGCAAACCTTGTCCATAAATGATGCTTTATCCTATTCTTACAGTATAGTAAGACAGCACAGTATAGTAATCCAGCTGGGTACACGATCGTTGATTTTGACACACGTGAATGGAGTTGATGGTCAAAATGTTCAAGTTCCTCTAGTAAGGAAATATTGATATTCGGTTGTAGATCTTGATAAATGGATGTCGACAACGATAAAGGGGAAAGATGGAGAAAAATAGGAGCCAACGGCGCGATAAGGGAAGAACGTCGATAGAATTAATTCGTCGTTCGGTGTAATTAAGTTAATTATCGCCGTGTATTACCGTGTGTTGTTATCGTTCGCGTAGTTACCATCGCATCATCGTATTACGCGATAACAGCTTTCCTCGATGTTACCGCGAGATCGATATTCCTCGCGGTGGTATTGCCTTTTCGGCCTTGTAAAGCGAACTCGATGGGCGTCATTGTTATTGAATTCTCCATCTGGTTCGTGTAACACTACTCCAATAAAGAATCGTCGAACGATACGGGTGTACAGGTGAAGAAATAACCGTCACGCAAAACCATCGTGCCGGTGGAATCTCACCGAGCGTAATCTCCGGAATTCGAGATTCTCGTCAGGAAATGAAAATTACCTCGTATTACAATCATCTGGAATATCGGTAAGTAACTTGTTGATTCTCTTATATACCTGGATTATTGACGTTTCTGTGCCATAAATGGCAATCTGAACCGACAATTTTTTTACGAGACACGTACGACACAGATGCAACGATTAATATCACAATTTCTGAAATGTATCAGAGGAACATGATATGAATTATTAAGGTACAATTATTGAAGTAGAAATAGAAAAGAATTCTTTTCGTTGGTTATGTAGAGATTGTGAACAGTCTAATCTAATTTATTTTATCGAAAGTAGACAAAAATTGAAAATGTACAATGGAGGAAATATTTTTGTTTGCTGTTTTTAGTTCAATAGATCAACTGGTAACAGAAGGGAAACTTTTCATTGTCTACTCGTAGGTGATTTATTGATTTAGATGAAATAAATAAACATATTTTCATGACCAGAACGTTCACAACGCTTACAGATTATATAGATCGATGTCAGTTTGAAGTTTTCTTTGTTTCAAAGAAAATAATTTATTTCTGAAGAATATAACCGAATGAAATCACTTGTATCGGAATAGAGAATATTGGATTACGTTCCATTTTCGTTACAACTTCATTCGCAGTTTCCATTAATTCATGGCGCTTACCTAAATTAGTATATACACTTCTATTGCATCAATAAACAGAACAAGACAATTCGTGGTAAATAATTGCTTATATTTGGGTAATGTTGCTTGTTTAAGAACACATTACGTTACGTTTCGACCAATTCTCGTGGACCTCTTCAGATACAATATCGCTAATAAAGATAAAGTTATATATAAACGAAAAAGTTACTTATGGTACAGATAAGACACTAAGGTATACCGTTGCATAAATTGTACAAATTAATTAAGATGTTTATATCGATGATTATTCAGTGTGTGTAACGTATGATGAATTACATACAAACAATAAGGCAAAAGAAACACTCGAATGGAAACTTACGCACGAGTGAAAATGTAACGTCGTAATAAACGTTCTCGAAAATTCAACAAAATCATAAAACAAGTCGTTGCTGGGCATTGAATAATCTTACTACCAATCACGGTAATTGTAACGAATTTTTGTTTAAATCGATGTACGCGAATGCATTAACTTAACGCGAGAGATTAAGCCTCGCAATTCAATAGTAATCGACATCGATTTTCCATTCCCATGATTCATTAATTAGCTTTTACTGCGGGATGACTCTCAACCTCTATAAAGGCAGATTATCCGTGCGGTAGCTGCTGCAAGAAGGGGTGCAGAGGGAAACACGATGCAAATTTTACAAGGACAAATAGCGTTATCGATACCCGATGCGTCAACACGATGCAATATTGTGCATATGCAATGCGATAAATAGCGTGCACCGAGGTCCATTCAAGCGTCCAGATTAGGCCTCGATTAGATCTGGATTAAATTTTCAAGGTAAATTAACAGTTACACGTCCTTCTATCGCAAAATATTGATATCGGGTGAAAGAAACAAATTTAATCGACAAAATTTGTTTACTGTACGCAATTCCGTCGTTCGTTCTATAATTTACGATTTTTTTTTTATTTACAAATAAAATTCATAACGCTACACCATCGTGAATTTATCTACTATTGTATTTTCTTTTTATATTATTTTTCTTTCGACTACTATTTACAACAATATATACTATTTTTCATGACAATACATTATCGTGAATTTGTCTACCATTGTATTTTCTTTTTATATTATTTTTCTTTCGGCTACTATTTATAACAATATATACTATTTTTCATGACACTACATTATCGTGAATTTGTCTACTATTGTATTTTCTTTTTATATTATTTTTCTTTCGGCTACTATTTATAACAATATATACTATTTTTCATGGCACTACATTATCGTGAATTTGTCTACTATTGTATTTTCTTTTTATATTATTTTTCTTTCGGCTACTATTTATAACACTATGTACTATTTTTCATGGCACTACATTATCGTGAATTTGTCTACTATTGTATTTTCTTTTTATATTATTTTTCTTTCAGCTACCATTTAAGTTTGTTTAGTCAAAGAAAATTGCAACGATGCAACATTGCGGTGCACTGCATTGTAATTAGCGTGTAACGTGGTCCGTTTAGCGTGACGTTTAATTAACTAACAGTTCCGAGCTTAACGAGGAATTTTAACACCTGGCCTCTTTCGAAGACTGTTAAATTTCTTGATCATTTCGCGCAATTTCGCCCATCTTTCAGTTTTTCTCTGTAATTATTGACAAACACCGCCTCAGACTATAAATTTACATTTCGTTGGTGGCAAACATGAGATCCTGGGCAACCGAACGGTCGAAAAATGAAATTATTGCCTGACCAAAGTGACAGTCGTAACCAAGTAACTGAGAAAACGCGAGAGTCTGTTGGTGAAACTAGGAAACGTAATAATTAATAATTAACCATCGCCACTGGCACCACGGTCGTAATTAAAAATTACGATTTCATCGTCCACGGAATGAAAACAATGGTAACATACGTCTTAACGGTTTCACGAAACGAATTATCTCTCAATTATTCTTGCCTCGTTAAGAATTGCCAGTATGTACATAATAAATCAAAAGTGTATCGTAACATGTGGGAACCACTTCAATGATGAATCGAGGACACGGAGACAATGAAAAAAATTCGTATAAACATTGTCCCCCTTTTGACCTTGTTGAGCCGTTTTTGTATTTCAAAAATTCTTAACACGTTCACAGTTCACTGGACCCACATGCGGGTTAGGGCAATATTCACTCGATGAGTATCGTCCGTACGAATCATTTCTAAAACATTAGTATAACATAGAAATAAGAATACGTATTCGTATAAGAAAGATGGATAATTATTGCTATAAAAATCGGGAAGACTTTACACATTCGTTATGTTAATCGCAAATTGAGCTAGTTCGAGCTACTCCATACTTCTTGATACTTTCCTTCTTCTCGTTATTATCGTTTACTTTATTTGTGGTTATTCTTGAGCCAAGACACCATTAACAACTCTTTGTACATACATGCAGAGATAGGAATAATTGACGATAATGTTACGATCGGATGGAAGATTAACGAGTCAATCTTGCGTCAATTTCTTGAGTAATAAAGAAGCAACGAAGAAAGTTCCATTACATGTACATCACACATGGTTTATATATGCAGACACTAACCAAGTAGTTAAATAATTCTCGAACGAACGATTTTCTAACAGATGGATAGGTTACGCAGGATCTGTTGGTCTGCTCATTCCCCAGATACAGATCAGCTGAATTTTTATTTTTGGGGCCATTTAAAAATATTTGTTTATCGAACCGTCTGCGTAGAAATGCTTCGACAACGTTTACAAAAAGACTGTTTACGTATCCAGAGACGAGAAAGAGACGGAGAGTTTAAAGAATTTCTTCAGGCAATTTAAAAAGTGGTTAAAGAAAGCGATAAAGGAAGAGAAAAAAATTGGAGACCAGACGTGGGAGTCGAAGAAGGAGATGAAAAAGAAGAGATAGACAGAGAAAAAACAGTTTGAATAAATTAGGTGGGAGTGTAAGGAAATTAAAGGAAAAGGCGGGGTAAATGGTTACGATGAGGTAGGAAATGAAGAAAATTGGAAACAGATCAGTGAACGTAGGAGCGGGAAGGAGGGGTGAAAATGAAATGAAGAAAGAGGAGAGGAGTATTGTGCAGAGAGAAATGGACGAAGAAGTTAAGAGAATGGAAAAAGAGTTTGAAAGGATGGAGAGAGGGAGAATAGAAAACGTACAATAGAGGAGCTATGAAAGGAAATAGAAGTTGGAGGAAAAGTTAGGATCGATGAAAGCGTTAAAGAGCTGGAGGGGGGAATGAAGCTATTACAAGAACGAAAGACATAAAGGAAAAATGGCAAACTATGGAGAATAACACAAAGCTAAGAGGAGAGAGGAAACGGGCGGAGGAATATCTATCGAAAAGAGACAAAGACAATGAAGAATAAGAAGATTTACGGTTGAGGAAAGAGACAGGAGAAAGGGTTTAGGTAAACTGTAGGGGATCTGGGATTGAAGGAGTTTGCCGGAAATGAGAGGAGAAGGAAGAAGCAATGAGAGATAACAGATGTAGGGGGAGAGAGGTAAGAGGTGTCTGGAGAAAGAGGAAAAAGCTGGAGTGTGAAACAGGTAATGGAAAACTAGCAATGTGGGAGTTGGGAATGACAGGTAGGTGTACGAGAAAGAGGAAACAGAGAGATGAGAAATATCTTGCTGGCCTGAGGGACAAACTGGGCTGTTTGAGGAAGTGTACGGTAGCTAGGTTAAGGGCAAATGTCAGACGCGCGGTATAATGTGTGGCAGGAAATAACCGAACGACAGGGTGATCGAGTTTGTTTATTGAAGGAAAATTGTAGCTTCAAAGGAAAGCAAATGAACTCGTGCGTGGGTATTTCGTAATCTCCTAAGGATTGAGTACGAAAAAAAAATATACAGTATCGGTGGATCAATCAACAACCAAATTAACACAAGCAAAAAGTTGATACTAAGTTCAAGAATCTTTCTCAAAATTCATGTAACGATTCAAAACGTTAGTTGTCCATATTTCCCGAATTAAAAGTTAGATCTTTCTAACGTTTATCATCTTTCTAAAGTAGATCATCTGACTACCTCTTCGTTCAATAATTGCAGAGAAATAAGAAAGTATTCCTCGAAATTAATTAAATACAATTTATCGGTCAGATGTTCAGAAAATTGTTTGTTGTCATGAGAGAATCCTTCGAACAACCGAAGAGATGACGTCTACCGTTTGGAATATTTTCGTATACTTGTCTTTTTGAAGTTCGTCTCGCGTCGAACGGTTTTATATTTGTTGAGCGAATGTCAATATCACGGGTCTCCTTTGCTCGTGAATCTCGATTCGTCGTATGCGCCATGAGCATTGATACCTAATAATCGATAGTTTATCCAATCTTTGATAGACCTTTCCCTTCGCGGAAAAATTGCAAAAGCTAAACGACTCTCTGACAATTTTTCCCATCACGACAGTAGCGCTGCAACGAAATACCGAAGCAATTCCACGGGTTACAGTATCGGAAAATAGAAGTCGCTTGAAATCTCCGAAGAATTATCGTCGTAATTCCAATCTCCCGTCTGTGACAGTTCATTTCTCTGGACAAGCAACGAATAAAATTATTTACCAACTAACTTCACTGTTTACGTAGGGGCGATAATAATCGTATTACGTGATCAATTTCAACATACAAATAGCATTTTCGTGATTACTACAATTTCAATTCGAGAATCAATTTTAATCATTAAACTTTATCTTACAAAACAAGTTGGTTAGGTTTCATTCGACGTCAATAGGGAAATTAGTAATCGATGAACACCATCGATTGTTATGAAAATATTGAAATCGATCAAAATTTCGTCACGGCATTATCTTGTCCCTTGTATTGCAATATTTTAATACAAATCCTATCAAATCTCTTTTTATTCATCGGATTGATATTCCAGGAGAATTTGATCACCCTAAAAGCCACATATCAGATCTTATAATAGTAACAAACGTAATTAGATGATAACTGGTAAAACATTTTTGGTACAAGAAATACAAAATAAAATATGTTTTTGAAATAAAATATACAAGATCGAAGAAAAGATTCCACCATTATCGATCTATATTGGTTCTTCAAATTTAAAATCTGTACACCAATTTTTAGATTCTCTCAAATATTTTACATTCTTTCAGTAGCGAAATTCTGCTTTCGCTTGTTTCAAATTTTACCAATTTGTTCGTGTAACGACGATATTCAAAAGAAAAGAAAAGTTTCTTTATTAAGTTTTCGTAATCTTATACTACTTCGATAATGATGAAATATAATTAGTAATATTCTTCGTGTTATACTGATCCGTCCATAAAGTTAGAAGGATCTAACTTTTAATTTGGGAAATATTCCGTTCGTGTATAAAGTGCCATAATTAGGACGAAAGTTCCTAATTCCGTAAGAACGATAAATAAAATATAAAAATGTACAATCGTATTAGCAAACGCTTTAATAAAGTTTCCAATCATTCTTTGGTGATTCCAATAATGAAGAATCAATTAGTAATATTTACTGTCGATGGTTCTACCGCGATCTAATCGTGTATCCGGAAAAACACGTTTACGAAGCAATAAATAATAACTGAAAGCATAATTGAAAGCACTGTGATTTCACAAGAAGACCAAAAATGCATTTAAAACGAATTTGTCTCTTCGACTGTATAATCCCAGTGCTTTAGAAACGTAAGCTCCAAATTTAGGAAATATAATGGCAAACAATGAACAAGGTTAATTTATTCATTCTACTTTATGGAGCAATTTTGTATTTCCGAGAGAAATTAACGTAGTTCCCCGTAAATATTTTCCAACGCCTCTAGCTAGAGATTTGTAGCGACAAATAAAAGAACAATAATAAACTTGAAATAAATTAGAAATTAAACATTTTTAAACATTATAGTGAATAATCTTTTGTAAATGATAAGAAACTGCATCGATTTATATACCAGAAAGTACAAGGTTCCATTTAAAGGAAAAGTGCAACTGTACTTTTCAATCATACGAAAGTATTCAAAAGTGCAGACGTTCGCACGTTTTAATCATGAAGATTTACTAAAGTGCAATTTCACCTTTCAATCGTAAAGTGCATCTGTACAATTTAATTGTACTTTTCAATTTTATCGATGCATTAAATTTCAATTACACTATTCGCTGTGTTGGTACACAAAACTGTAACTGCACTTTTCAACTATGTCAATGCATAGAAGTGCATTCTGAGTTGCATAAATTATTACTCTGAAAAATGCTTTTATAACCAAAAGATACGCTTTATCAAAGCAACAACATTTAAACTCGAAAGGTTTCCATTGTTTCCTCGACAAATGCATCTTGCATTTACGTATTGCGTGTATCGAAATAATAAGGTCTTTGTTCCACGGTGTGGAACAATTACAAAATTTGTATTAACGATCGGGATGTTTCAATGCGCGGAAACATTCGTTAATTTCGTTGAATAATTCAACGAAAGTTGATGTTTCATAAGCGAAATAGAATTTCATTGTTCGCGCGCGCATAATCATTCAATCGCAGCGTTTTCATTTATGCCGTACCTAAATCAATCACGTGAATCGCGGTATCGTTGCACCTGATAAATCATGAACGATACGAGATCAGTTAGTAATGGCTGAGCAACGCCACCATCGATATAGATCATAAATTACACCCTCGGTTGGTGTTCTTCAGCCAACATCTATACGGAAACAAGATAACGCATCACGCGATGACTGCACGTCGATCAGTGATGAGAAATTGTGTTGGAAGTTGATATGCACTTCGATATACCGTGGTATTTCGCGACTTTTATCTTTATATGTTTTGAAAAATTAATCGAATAAAATAAACGAGAGACGTGAGAATTTATTTGACGAATCTACAGATTATCTCATCGAAAACAGGACACCTAATTATCATTAAAATAAATATTCTTTTCAACGTTCAATTATATTGAAACGTTTTCGATTGCTTTTTTTAATCTTCTCTGAAAATTTGGCTAAAGGTAAAATATTATTTTTCCTTAAATGTTTAAGGTCACTGCTGATATTTTACGAGCGTGTATATTTTTTTTTGTAGCTTATTATATTTAACGTTAATATGCAATTAACCATTATAATAATATGGCCCTAAAATGACCTAGATCTCCAGATTGAAAATATTTAAAGAACGTGTATTTGCATTTACGTCGTGTAAAATATAAAATTTCTTGACATTTTAAAATAAAGCAATTTACTATAACCACATACGCCCTCGAATAAAAACATATTTTACCATGTTGAACGTACAGAAAGAAACCTAATAAAATCAAATGCTATTAAAATAATATAAATGAACTTAAATCGTATAATTATATTTCATTAGTAATATAATTTCTTAAATGTATTAGACGAATATAATATAATTCGTAATAAACGTACAGAAGGTATTAAACTTAATGCACTCGGGAGTTACACTTACTTCATTTACATCTGTAGGCAAAAATGAGGCACCCAATGTTTCGTTTAACGTACTTTAAGAACTGTATCATTTATGTAGAAAATTAAGTGAAAAACCATACCGGAAAATATCTGCCGCTAAATGTAATTTCTTAAAAACGAAGATTCAGTAAAGTGACATTTTCAGTAACACTTGAAAATTTTTGTAAACATATTAAAATAAGAAGACAAAATTAGTGCGACACTGATTAACACGTAACAAAGAGATTATGCTCCCCTTGTACTGAGAAGTACGATAGGCAAAAATGACGCGAAAATCAAGAGGAAAGTTTCCGAGTTAGCGACGACGCTCTAATACCTTGGACTTTATCAAAAGAAACTTACGTCGAGAAAGACGACATGCTCTTCTTGTAGAAAAAGAAGACGACACGCTCCTCTTGCAGAAAAAGGAGACGACGTGCTCTCCTCGCGAAGGTCACCGTGCGTTGGTGTTTAATTCTACTTGTACGTATTTCAAACAAAATAACACGTCCTCGAAGTTGAAAGAAACGTAAGCAAGAGGATCACTTTAAACGCCCGAGGAAGTTGCTTCCCACGCACACTTTACCCAAGAAGTTTCTCGCGAGCACGATCTTTCGACGAAGGGTCTTTCTCACGAAATGGCCGATACGTACACTCGCACAGAAGACAGATTCACCGGAACACGACAGAACAAGGCTCGAATGCACTCGTGCTTGTCCGTGCAAAGAAAGTTTCGAGCGCGAATCCCGCATCACGCCACGGTTCTAACGATATGCGCGCATTACGGATGCACTTAGGCACGCGGCCCCGTACTTGCACCGCGAGACTTTCATCGCAACGAAAATTCAAGCATGAAAATTCTTCGAGAAACTACCGAGAACAACTTCGACCGAGATAGCAATTGAATTTGCCCGGTTCCTTTCGTACCTCGAAATTTACTCTTCGCCAAGAATTTTGAAAGAACTATTTCCACGGTTGGCGATTTATCTCCTTTACAGGATATAGACGATATCTACGCGAGCAGTCGCGGAGAGATTGCACAGAGAGACAAAATTGTAATTGTTCGTTAAAATTGCGAGTCTTTGACGGTGAAAATTTACAATGACGTTCTGAAATTATAAAAAAAAAAAAAACGGTGGAAATTAATCCCACGATGGAAATTTACCCGAGAAGATTTGCGTGGTTGTTTCTCAATCTCCGAAGACAGGTGTACAGGTGCATCGTGTTCACAGCTGGCACAATTTTAGTTTATTCTCGCGCGACCAAGACGATGGAAAATTCGATACAATAGAACTTGCATATTATGCAAGTGTACAACAGGACAACACATACGATCGGAAATTAATGTATCCGTTTAGTACGCAAGTTATAAATGTGAGCAATTGTACGAAAAGGCACTATGACATTCTGCTCGTTACGTTCGTAATCTCGCTATGTTCGTGCTAGTTATAATTGAGTTCGAGTGTATTTTAAAATTCAAAACGTCTACAAAATTAAAACTTGTACATTACTCTCTTGCGTAATTGAAAATTTAGAAATTCATACGCAAATTTGCGTTTGCGTTAAATTTAAATTGTATAAAGTAGGAGAGAAACTTGAATTTTGAAGTTTAAAAGAGAGGATACTTTGTCGATAAAATAGAGCACGCTATCGATAAAACAGAGGGCTTCATTTTAGTGTTCTCTGTTCTATCGACAGTATGCTCTGTTTTAACAACAGTGTGCTCCATTTCACCGATAGTGTGCTCTGTTTTAACGATAGTACACACTGTTTTATCGACAGCATGCACTGTTTTAACGACAGTTTGCTTTGTCTTACCGACGAAATATCTCTTTTTCGGTTCCACGCTAAACGGCAGAATCCACGTTTTGTGAACCCTTCTAAAATATCCTAAAGAAGTTAGGATATTTCCTTTAGTAAGAATATATCCTAAAGAACCCTTCTAAAATATCCTAAAGAAGTTCCCTCTTTAAAATATCATTGACGAATATCTCAAGCCTAGATTGTGTCCAATCTAATCTATTTGTAGCACAAATGAGATACAATACTATATAAGCAAACATACCGTTTCGATAATAGTTTTTCCTGTAATCTACCAATCTAACTAACAAGTAAGTATTTTCATTCAACTGGAACTCTCCTACATCACCTACAACTTCGTCACCTCACCAGTGTCTGGCAACTACTTAAACTTTGCCCTATTCTATCAGCCCTTCGTCTACTTCGGAAATCCTGGAAATCCTTGACACGTATTGCATTTTCTCGATTCGAGAAACTTCGCGCGAACCTTCGTAATCTTCAAGGAATGATAACGTATTCGAGTAACGAAGATTCTACTGTATTCGTTGAAAAGAATTCGAGCCGTGAATCTGAACCAGATTCGATGACACGTCTCGAGACAAATTTTAGAATGTTCGCGAATATTATTCGTACGATGACGAAGGAGCACAGACGATGCGTGAAGGGTTTTGAATAATGGAACGCCCAGCAAAAATATGCAATTTTTCCTCCACGAGCTCACCTTAAATTTCCTTACCAAGAGAACGTCACTTCAAGAACGTGCTTTGCTAATATTAATTTTTCAATGTACAAAATTGCAACGAAAGTACGAGCCTCTCGACTCTTTCGCAACATCGTTTCTTACTCCTTTAACCCTTTGCACTAGCTCACCGATAGGTTCGACACGGTAAGTCGAGCGATGACAATTTTTATTTAAGCTTGATTTCGTTGAATCTGATAGAGGAGAAGAATCGTAGAAACGAGAAGAGGAGAGATCGTCGAATCTCCAAATATTCGTCGAATTCTCTCGAGTTACCGATAGACCCAGCGAAAAAAGCCTCGAGCGCGAAGAGTTAACTCTCACCGTGTTTCACGATTTCGTTCGCTCGCTCTCGTGGTTAACGAATTTTTAATTTCCACGGAACATCCCGAAAGAGACCTCGATGCTGTCACGCTGGAGTGAAAAAAATTACAACGAATTTTATTTACCGACGTAATTCGAATTTTCGCGCGAATCTCTGCTCGCTTGAAGACCCAACGGGACGTGAAAAAAAAAGAGGAAAAAAATATGAGTAACCACGAATTTCACGGTCGCATCCAGCGAAAGAAGAGCAAACGAGCTCGTCTGTTGTATTAAATTCTAAAGCAGGAAACGTTGTATCGCAGCTGGTCGTTTTATGAACTTTTATGCTCTTGTTCGTAATACCGCTGGCCACTACAAATCTTCTGTCGCGAGATTGCATGGCAATTTCGTTTTTCTCTCTTTTCTCTCTCTCTCTCTCTCTCTCTCTCTCTTTGTCTCTCTCTTAAAGTGGAACCACGAGTCGGAAATATTCTTCGAGACAACACGTGCGTGTAAATTTCGTCCAAGCGATTACAATACCGACGAGCTGTCGTGTATCACGTTCTTGAAAAAACAGTGGTTGTTTGTACCGCTCTTGGCCAGATGTATTATCGCGAACGTAAAACGAAGGTAATATTTTCAAGGGAAAACTCGTCATGGCAACCGTTCCCCTGTTCTGCTCTGGTGATTTCTTAAAAAATCTCCGACATAAAAAAGATTCTCTCCTCGGAGGACTGTTTCACGTTTCGCTTCCTTAATTTTTCAAATTTCCTCTTCGAAAACGCTATTTACCGAGTTGTTAAAAAATTTAATAAAAATTCCCCGCGACTGCAGTCTTCGTTTTATTCACTCCGTGTTCTCGTTCCTTCGAAATGCATGCAACCGCCGGGGACACGTAAATTGTTTTCGTTTCGTTACGTCGATATTTTTCCACGACGTTACGGGTTAGCGGAGACGCGTGGGATTAAATATCTTTGGGACGGAAGAATAATAAGAAGCGAGTCAGGCTTCGAGGAACCGATGAGCATTGTCCTAAGAAAATACTCCTCTACGATCGACCCGCTACTTCGAATCGATTGCTTGCAGTTCGATTGCAAACGAACACGCTCTCACGTTGCCTCCGTAAATTTTAGGCAGTGCAATTTGTACACATCCGGGGTCTTACTACGGATTATGTCCGCGGGAAACATTAAAGATAGTAAAAAAATTTTATTTGCACCATTTGGATACAGAGAGACCCACGACAGGATGCCAGTTTCTCTAACTTTTTCAATAGAATGCTATAAAAATTTTACACTTCTGGGGAACTTTCATTGTTGCTACTAATACTTTTGGTTCATTTTTCATACTTTTAACGAAAGAAATTTTTGCCAAAAAACAAATGAAATCAAACGATAATCAAACATTAAAGGTACACCCTGCATGATCTAATGGTGAAAACAAAATGTAAAATCTTTTCGCTGGTACAAATATTTTTTAAGAAAAGAATCGGCCATTTTAATTTTGAATTTTAAATAACGTAATATTCTCCATTTTTTCTCCATTCTTTGAACAGAAATAGTTACAAACATCGAATCGGTACAAATAATTTTTAAGAAAAGAATCGGTCACACTTTATCCAAGCATCTGTATCACATCGATAATACAACTAACCTAGTACTAGTGCTAACCCAGTATTTCCCAGTTTTCCACAATTCTTTCAAGAGAAACACGATGTTCGAGACATCGACGTAAGAACTGATTTCTGCAATTGGGAATTTGCGAAGCGATTGTCGAAGGCTCGAGGAAAAAGCTACCGCGACGAGTGGTCCCTGTGCAATTCCAACACCTACTCCGTTTCCCAGCGGCCCATTTTTGCCACCAAGCAACGTTGTCCTCTATTTTCCCTCTGACGGAATACGAATGGTCGCTCATCAAAGCATCTGCGGACTTTTTCACGGAAAATCCCGTGGGTCTGACTCGCGGAGATTTCGGACAAAATCACGACCGGATTTCAAAAAATTTGGACCTCGAGGAGAAAACGAAAAGATCAATAAGTGTATTGCGTGACGTTTCCTACTTGTTTGGGAAAATTCAAAGAACAGTCGACGCTCCGTTTGGAAATGAGAGGATCTACACGATCGGTTTTCAAAGACTCGAACGTGCAGAAAATGCGAATGAGAGAAATATTTCAATCCATGGAATGTGTTCCAAGCAACGCTTTCTAAACTTTTCGAAAATTTGTCGATCTTGGGTTATATATTACTATTTAATAACTTGTTCTTTATTCTGTTTGTATCTAATACTATCTAATTATCCGTTTAATCGTAAGATTAGTTAAAACATAAATAAGAATTGAAGAGAACCCACATCTAGAAGGTTGAAACATTAAAAAGAATCCTTTGATTTCTTCCCTGCGTCAATCGTTACCACGTCTTATTTTATTTAACGCTTAGAAATTGATTCACAATTGCTCGAAAGATACACAAATATTCGTACAAAGCACCACGATGTTGTCCGACAACATCGTATTTTTTCTTTTTTCGTAATTTAATCGATAACTTAATTCGAAAAAATCACCTCGAAAATTGAGTTGTTTGCGCGTGAATTTTCTATGAAATTTTTCTGACAATAATTTCCAACGTGCCTACCGTTTCGTATAATATTTACCGTCATTATCATCTTTATTCGCGACAGTGTTTGTCACTGGATCGCGACTCCTCGGGGAGTCTCTTCGAGGACGGTCATTTTCCCTACAATCAAACTTTATGGTGTCATCACGGAATCCAAAATTGCCAACGAAATGGGAAGGCAGGTCTCGCGGTTAAGTCGAGCAGAAGAATTCGAGGATTCCCTAGCATAAAATAGGAGCCCCGAATTCTCCTCTAAATGCATGAGTCGCGTACTATATTCTTCTGTCGCTTTCTAAAATCAACCGCGGCACGGGAAACATTCATGCAAAGTCCCCAAAGTAAACGATCGAACTGCATTGCAATGTTCTATGAATAAAAATAAAATTAAAATGTTAGATTAAGTTGTGCCAAATGAAATGGTCGAGTACAATGGTCATTCAATGTGCAACAACCTAATATAAACATAGACGAGTTCCAATAATAACATAGTTATTGATTGGTTATTTATCGATGGAATCGTTAAGAAAAGAATGCATTGGTTGGACTTTCTCGAGTACGCGCAATTATGCAAATTAACCGAACGTAGAAACCTAGTGCATCGTTCGTGTCTTTCGACTTCGTCAGACGTCTAAATTGTGGAACACAGATTGTTAGACAACGATTATTAAAAGTTAGAAAAAGAATAATAATACACGGTTGAGAAAAGAAGAAAAGAAAGAAAAGAATGAGGATAAAGAGTTGAGAAAGAAAAGAATAATAATACACTATTGAGAGAGAGAGAAAAGAAAGAGAAGAAAGTAATGAGAATAAAAACTTTTTATCGAGGAAATTTTTATTAAAAAGTTTCCGTATGGACGTAAAATGAAGTATACTTTTAATACGTAGGGAAATTACAACTACGTTCGATGCAAATATGAAGTGCATCTACGTGTTGTTAATTTATTTTCTATGCATTCGTAATAGCATCGATGCCTACACGGTACCATAAGCCATTGGTATTAACCAGTTAGTTATTTATATCTAAAATTAGTACCAATGACCGGAAATATCGATGCCTTTTAATAATTCCCATTAATTACTTCGACATCGAGTTGCTCGAGCATCATCAATACGCAATCGTATCAGCCCCCTCGTTGGTGTAAAAATATCCACGCGAGAACAATACTTATCCGATCTTCGTTTGAAATGATGTTTTACCATTCGAAATCTCATAAAATGAAAATATGATTTTCAATGAAAGATATACGGTAACGTAAATTCAAGAAACCGATATATTTTGCGTTTTGGACCAATGATTGCGCAACAGTCGCGACTTAATTTTATTCATAGAAGACTCTATCGCACTTGGACCGTCTTGGATGCACTCTATGCATTTCCTTCGATCTCGCAACATCGACTACTAAATATATTCAGCAACGATAGTTCCCCGTTCAGTTCCCCGTAACGTTTCATCGAAGCAATTTCACCGATTTTTAATTCAACGGTGTCGAGAGCTCTCTCGAAGCACCGATGAAATTTACGGCGACCAAGATCCGGCTCGACGTGAAAAATTGCAATATTCTAGCGTTTTTCTTTTTCATAAAAGCATTCCCCTTTCGAGCTGGCGAGCTTCTCTTGCGTTTAAGCGGGTCCCTTTTGTTGCGCCGATGTAATCTCCTCTCAGAACCAACCCCGACTTGCAACCGCGCGAAACTGCAACTCGTTGCAACAACAAAGGCACCCGATGCAAAAAATACAACTAAACATCGCGTGACGCACGATGATACGTCACGGATGAAATTGCGATTCTTTGGAGTCGATCTGTGCCACGATTCCTCAAAAGGCATGATTTTCGTGAACTATCCCCTCACACCCCCGAATATTCATTCACGAATGAACGTTCGGTGGATTCTCTGATCCCAAAAACGTCTGTTTCGTTTTTTTAAGAAGTAATGAGAAACGAAGCTTCGTTGCTCGTGAATAAACGTTGGAAAAATTTCAAAGTATATTTATCGAAATGTAGCATAATTGCAGTTCATTCGTATCGATCATAATGAATGATCAGTGACTGACAGTAACCGTTTAAAAATACTTCTGACTTTGGACACGTTTTGTACGTGCAATTTGAATTAAATTCTCCCTTTTTCAATTTTTCCGTTTACGAACAAGTACACACGGATCTGTTTAAATACAATTTGCAACGGAGATTACGTACCGACAAACGGTGCTCGTACAAAACTTTTCTTTTCCTTTAAAGCGTCGAATTCGCTACAAAAACGAACACAGGTTTCCAAACACCCGCACGTATCTACTAACAGAGTTTACGCAGCAACAAAGAAGCATCCCGTGCAAAAACAACGACTAAACACCGTGCGTGCACTCTGACACTCCACGAAAGCCAAAACTACGATTTTTCGTACTCGTTTCCCGTATCTCGCGAAAAGACATGAATTCCAAGCGATCGTTTCCCGCTACGCGCCCCGCGGGATAAAAACAAAAGAGTTTAACGTTCGTTACCCCGAATTTATTTTACGCGGGGTCGCTCGTCGACGCGGAGATACGAGCAAATTAACGAAACAAGTTCGAAAGGGTTCGTTCCCATTGCTGTACACGCAATAATAATACCGAATGGTGTTCGAAACGTTCGCGAACGATTCTCCGTGTCGATCGGTATTTTCACGAACGAGGTACGTGGCGCTTTAAAGTAAGCCGCGCGATGCGTTTCACCGGTGCAATAAAATTCGAATAAATGAAATCGCGCGATAAAGAAAACACGTGAATACTCGCGTTCGATACGTGTCTCCCGATAAATTCAACGGCTGGCAACGAATCGACGTTGCGAATAGGATGCACCTAACAGCCGTTCGATTTATGCACCGCGCGATAAGAGCAGCCCATTGGCCGACCGTTGGCCTCGAATTAACTAATCGGTGTACCGACGCCACGATTTTGATCGTTCAAACAATGTGCAATAGAGCTTCCATTATCCGCATTAACCCTTTGACTACGATCGACGCCTACGGATGATCGATCGATCGCGTGCGATAAATACCTGTCCGGATTCATTTCATACGTAGGCTCGATACGCGAGAGAATCCATTGCACACAGAGTGCATTCTGCGTGGAAATCGTTCCTAGTCGAAATGGAAGTTTACAGGTAGACCAGATCATTTGAACGGGTAAATTTTTGCTCTAGCTCTTTCAAATCTCGCGAGTCTTCTCGTATATGTAATTTCTTACAATTTGATTTTGTTTGTGGTTTATTTTATTCATTTTGAAAGCACGAATGCTTCAAGAATTTGTAATGAAAACAATTTTGACACTGGAACTACCAATGGGATCAATTTGACTTGCTTCGAAATTCTTTTTCAAATTACTTAATTGTTAATGGTATCTTTGAGTACAATATTCGTGGACAATTATCAAAATAGACAATTAATGTCTAACTTCAAAAATACATATGTGGTCCGATACAAATAGTAATGCATTCACTGTAGATAATTCTAGTGTTAATGTCAGTAACCGTAACTATCCTCTTACCATATATTCTTGTTGGTATTAGAATACTTTCAAATTTATCAAATATTATGAACATACGTATTACCAATTTTCGCGCTAAATTATGACGGTCAGAATCTGTTTCATTTGTTATAGAAGAACGTTTCACAAGTTATTCTACACACATGTTATTTGCTGCACTTGTCACACTTGTTACACTTGCACTTGTTACTTTTTGGAAACTCATGCAACACGAGATGACGAAAATGGACACCCATTTCACTTATTATTTTATCGAGTATTATAAAGTTCTTATAAAGTCACGATGTGTGGTTTTCGAATGCCTTCTACAGACTGAACTGAAACGTAACAGTTCGTCACCCAAGACCTTCTAGCTCTGTGTTTACAAAACGTATCGCAACAAGTATAAACATACCGTGACACAAACTTATGGAATGACCCGATACAAATTCGTCCGATTCCCTGAACACTCTACGCTTCAAAGCTTACCTTCTGATCCAATAATCCAACAAGAGAATGTTCCCAAAGCTGATTATAACGTGCACCTAACAAGTTTTGAACATTTTTATGCAAATATCAATTTCACGTGTAAAATAAATATCATTCTGCTTCGATTTATTTGCTAAGAGTGAGAAAATTAATACTTATATACATCTCCTAGAAATTAAGTGTTGTGACTTCTCTTGAAGAATGTTTCTTTCATTTTGATAAACACAGACGGAACAATTTTTCGAAAAATCATTGAAAATAAATTCCAAGGGAAATCGTGTTTAACAAATGTTTCTATTCGACGAATAATTAAAGTGTACACTTTCGTGAGGTGCTTCGTATCTTTAAATCGTACATTAGGAAAGAACGAATACATTTTTCGAAATAAAATTTCTTTGCTGAATCGAGGTGTTTTTATTTTGACACGCGTGAACGTGACCACGCACGATAGACGTTGCATGATGCATCGTCACGAACTACGGTGCAATTGTCCCGTAATAACACTGGAATACATTCCTCCCGACACGTCCGCAGTAGTCGTATATTGTTAGTAGGACATTGTTTAACCGCGCCGGTCAACTCAAGTTTAGCGCTAAACCGACTACAAAAGACAACACTCCGCTCGATAATGATCACGGACGCAATAAGTCCGATAATAATTATATCAGAACGCGTTTGCTATACTCCTAATCACCTTTAATTCGCGATACGTAAACACCGACGATCGAAAAAGTTTTATCAATTATTACCGATTTGAAATCATTTCTTGGCTCGGCTACTAGATTCGAACAATCGTAGAAATTAAAGAATTTTAATTTACTATACGGAACGACTAATATAAATGTTCCATACATATATTAAAAATACATACTTTTTTAACACTTCTTCCAATTGCATAAGAAAATGTTAATGTACTATGGAGAGATCTCTCTGATCCTAATGGTCAAAATTGAATAGAATTTGTCGAAACTGAACGAATGTCACTATTCTCGTATGCATTGATTTAAAAAGAGATTGATTTGTTTAGGAACGACAAGCTTTTATAAAAAAAAGTTTTGTGCGAAAATATCGGCAGTTTGAAAGTCTTTCAAACGGTAGTAAATGGAAAAAATCTACATACGCAACAATAGAAAAGGTTAGTGCACGCGCAGTTCAATTTTCGAGTCAATTAAACTTGTCCACTCGTTTGGAAAAACGTGCTTTGAAACAAACAAGTGTAAAGTTTATGGATTGGAATTTTTATAATTCCGATAGAGACGATAGAGAGAGATATATATGCAAGGTGCATAATCAGAAGTTAAGTGGTTAATTAATTTACGAAAAATCAGGTCAACCAGTTTGGAAAGCATAGTTTCGAGAGAAATGAATATATGTATATAGTCCACTTAACTACCAGCCCACTTGATTTCTAATTTGTGTAATTATACTGATATTTTTAAATTTCTCAAAATTGTATATTCTTTCAACAGAATATTTTAGAACCTCTGGGTTAATAGAAAGTAGAATAAAATATCAATATTTTAAATACAATTTGAACTAATACCCCTTCGATACAAAAGGCTTACAGTGAACAAAATAAAGTTATTTTTAGCAACGGATGAATTACAAAACAAAATGTAATGATCGTAGTCGTAACAGCGTTTCCGTTGTTATTTAACCAGGTATCCGTAAGCTACTTACAGAATCAATTAAGGGGTGCTCTTGCGTCTCGGAAGAAGTAAGTAGAAAAATAGATGATGGGTCTATAAACCGGATCCTTTAGCTTCTTTTTAAATGAATCCAGAGAAAATTGGCAGAATGAAATATTAAATATTATCCTCTTAAGGTCATATTTTCATCGGAAGTATTACCAACGACGTCATATAAACACATCATACCTTGCACAAACCTGACACACTTTGGAGTAATTTGGTTGTCATGATTTTCAATAATAATTTAAACGTGTCTCGAAGGATATTTCAAAACATTAAAATTCGTTGATTTTACAGCCGTTTGAAAAATAGCGCCAAAGTAAAGATTTTTCGAAAAAGATTGTCACGAATACAAATGACGAAAGTGATCTTTTCACTTCGTTCTTAATGTTTTTTCACTCGTATTATTTTTCGTCGAAGAGAAAACAGAATCTATTTTAAAAGCTTCCTCGTATCTCCGACAGCTTTCAAGGTAGCACTAAGGGGTGCAAGTTTCGTAAAAGTTTCGTCTCTTTAACTTGAATTATCGCAGCTAGAAAACATTCCTACTCCTTGTTTTTGACAACTCTATAAACTAGCAAAGTTTTTATCAAAGACGGGAGATGACTAAGACAGATCTGAATTAGGTTTGGGATGGATCAAAGTTAAGTCAAAGTATGTATCTAATCAATGTCAGATACATCAATACTTCTTTCTCCTCGCTTATTAGACTATTAATTAATTGGTATTACAAATAAGCCACGGTACATTGTTTTAGAGAGAGGTGTAACTTATCGTAACAATGCAAATACTGTGATTTGATTGCCAGAAACATATATTTGCTTACTTGTCGATGTACAAATTTTGATCTGATCATTTGTATATACATATACAGGGTATACATGTTACGAACGAGTGGTATTTGTTATCATTAGACAATACTTAGCCACCGAGTTTGAAAATTTGTAGATGACACACTTTCTTAATTATAGAATAATTATTTGCTATTGACGTACTCCAGCTACTGTTACAACTCGACCTCTGTCAAAGACGAAATATTACGAAGAACAACAAATACGAAAGTGTACACGAAAATAGTCTGGCTATAATTTTCCAGCTCACTTTTCTCGTAAACGAAGCTTCGAATGGAACAATATTACTGCTTTTTCTCCACTTGTTTTCACAGAAAGAATCACCACTCGTCCAGTAACACTATGTACACGTAAGATTAACTTTCAATTGTATGAAATTTAAAATTTAATTTCCAGAAAACCATTATTCTTCTTCCATATTCTGCTCCATGAAGCTCGTTTAAAATACTTTCCTCCGCCGTTATCTTCATCGTTAAAGGGTTGAACGACAATTCTCGACTAATCCCCTTCGAGAGAACAGACACCTCGGCAAGGGTAGAGGCCCCGTTGCTTAACAAACGACAGGGAGCGTCGAGAACAAGACGATTCCGTAATTTACGCGGTGTCTCGTCAGTCTGTCATACTTAAGCATCCAGAGAAGGGGACGAGTTGTCTGTGAGCTTTAGAGTCGGATAGTTCATCATTCCCGACCCCACATCTCCATGCGTGTTTACGGGATCACTTCTGGGAGATTAGTATTTAGGGAGAGGGTCCATGTGTGTTGGACATCTTTGACGCGAAGGCTGGCCAGTTCGAGTACCCTCGCCTTTACAAACGACCAACAACTGGATCCCTTTGGCGGGCAGTAATGTATGGAGAGGACCGAAACACGAACGCTGCGAGGTGGCTGCAAGATGACTATGGTGTTTCACAGACCCTTCGAATGAGTTGTCGTCGACGACGGTAGCCGATATTGTCCGACCGGGGCAACATTTACGAACAACCGAGGTGGTATTCAGACCACCTACGTCCTGATCATCTGTCAGGGACGATCAAGGGAAACTAATGGAGCCCGTTCACCGAAGTAGAGGAGAATGAAATTGTCACTCGTGGATACAGTCGCGTACAGTGTAAACCTGACGCGATGAACGACAACTTTGACCGTGGCTGATACTTCGAACAGCTGTATCAACGGTGCTTATGCGAATAAATGAGTTACCAAAGTGACGACTTATTGCGATTCATGCCCTTCCATAAATTTTCAGCGTCGCGAAACGTTTGAAGGTAATTAAGAAAATATAAAATTTCATTTAGAAAAAGAAAGCGGACCTTCGTATCTTCTTTATGAACACTTTCGTTTATAAAAAAAATATAATACGCATAGATTGATCGTATTCATGGGAAAGAATCGTGGAGGTGTATTTTTGCATAAAGTTACACGGCACATGAACTCAATTTCGAGAGTCGATGCATGTAACGTGAAATACATAAATTTTTCGCCTATTTGTTCGCGGTTTCGTAGTTACAAAAGAAATGCGCGACGCTTGTTTAAACTTTTATTCCCGATATGGAAATCTCTCACCCGTATGGAAATATTTCACGAGAAATATTTACATTTCATCAAGGGGTGACTTCATTCTCTCGAATCCTGTTATGGCACGAACGAAAAATGCTTTCGTATCACGGATGAACTACTCTATTTACGCACGATGTTTCAACATTTTCCGAATTTCCGGATCCGTGGGTGCACCTATCGAACAGTCCACACACTTGGATTTTTTTTAGCTCGCTCGTCGTTTGCTACCACTCACTATCTTTATCTTCTACAACTAATTATCTTACACGGTTAAGGGTGAAGGTGAACTTTGAAATGAATACCAACGAAGTGAGAAGATAAGAGGCCTGAACCAGTGAAGACCTTAATACAGAGAAAAAAGGTGTGCGTAAGGTCAACATTATGTTTCTATCCACTATCTTCATCTTCTACAGCTAATTATCTTACACGGTTAACGGTGAAGATAAACTTTGAAATAAGTACCAATGAGGTGAGAAGATAAGAGGCCTGAACCAGTGAAGACCTTAATAGAGAAAAAAAAGGTGTGCGTAAGGTCAACATTATGTTTCCAGCGACTGTGAGTAAGGTCAACATTGTGTTTCCACCCACTATTTTTATCTTCTACAGCTAATTATCTTACACGGCTAAAGATGAAGATAAACTTTGAAACGAGTACCAACGAGGTGAGAAGATAAGAGGCCTGAACCAGTGAAGACCTTAATAGAGAAAAAAAAGGTGTGCGTAAGGTCAACATTATATTTCCAGCGACTGTGAGTAAGGTCAACATTGTGTTTCCACCCACTATCTTTATCTTCTACAGCTAATTATCTTACACGGTTAAGGGTGAAGGTGAACTTTGAAATGAGTACCAACAGGATGAAAAGATAAGACATAGAATCTTAGAACGAGTAGAGGGTTGCTTGGGGAGATTGTGGCCTGAACCAGTGAAGACCTTAATAGAGAAAAAAAGGTGTGCGTAAGGTCAACATTATGTTTCCAGCGACTGTTTGACCCAACGATCGTAACCACCTTTAGGTCGAATATTAGGTAATATTCGTCGGAGACACTTCCGTGAGTTGGTTCTCTGTGGTCGTGCGGCTCGTGTGCCACGAAAAGGCCACAGGTTCCAAGAAGGGAGGAACTTCTTAAGTAATACCTACACCATAAGCGAAACCTAGTCCTGAAGAACGAGCCTTGGTAAAGGAACCAACCATCGTCTGCCTTTGTGAAATATTCACCAACTAACCAACCTGATATGAATTAAATCTAGGACAGGACTACGTGAAATCTAGATCGTATTAAAGGGTCTAAAAAATGATGACAGGATTGACAAGTTCCACAATATTGAATAAGCGATAAATCGCATCAAGAATCCACAGAAGGGATTTAAACGAGAATCTTGTCGCAAATATAATATTTGCCCATTAATATGCGTCTATGTACGAAAATGCCTCGAGGAAGCATGTAATAGTTTCAAAAGCTATACACAAGAAGCTTTCGTTTAATAAATATTTAATGCAACCTGGTGGATACAATCTTACTCCCCGTAACACGCTGCCCGAAAATTCTTGCCAAGTATCTGCAACATGCAAATAATGTGTCTAGGTATAGTTCGACCAAAAGCATTCTCGGAATGCAGCAAACCACGATTCACTGGTTTAATCACTTTCGAGCAGTAAATTGATTTCCCTCGAAATATCGAGCATTTTGTTGCTCCGGGGCAAGTTGAAATGTCACCTGTTATCAGTTCGATGTCAACCTGTTACCGTTAATATTGAATTTATATTAACAGCGCTATAGATTGGTAATGATAACGACGACGTCCTATTAATTTTCATTTTAGCTTCATACAGGTGTAATGTCAACGTATTTCGTTCGTAATAGTATTCTTCGATTGGAAATAATTTATAATAATTTAGAAAGAATATTAACTTGTCGAAAATTTTGATTGGTATTTCTGACAGTCAGATCGAGCATTGTGTGTTAGGAACGAATTAGTTTACAACCTTGATTTAGATTCTATTCATAAATACAATTGGATAATAATCTGTATTTTAAAGAAATTATAATTATAATAAACAAGTGTGTATAGATATTTAGGTATATTTAATCAATTAATGATTGAAATAATGATTAGTTATTTATATTTAATAAATGAGTCTAATTAATGATGCGTACATATATACTGTTATTACAATTGATTAAACGTAAGTAAATAATGAATAATTGATTAAGAGTACGTAGCATACGTACACTCCTATTACAATTATTATTTCTTTACAATATAAATGTATATAATTATACAACTGTATAATGAATTCAAGGTCGAAAACGTTTGTCTCTAAATACAATGCTTCATTTGGCTAACACAGGTGTGTATTCCAGGAAATAAATAATTAATCGACAAATTATGAGACGCAAAAATTAATCTCTCGTGGTCGAGTTTAAAAACATTTAAATCAATTTATACGATTAAATTATTACGCACCACCATTACGAAGCCATTAACAATATTTTAATTGCCTTAACAATTTTGGAAACTCGGTAAAATTTCGATCGACAAGACTAGATACGCAACGTGGCACTTTTCCATTAGCGAGTTATTAATTAGCAAAGTTATTAATGCGATGTGATTCGGATATGTACCTACATATTTCGACGATTAAAGTGCAACGATGTTTATACTCGCTTCAAAATAACATTCCGTCGAAATTCAAGCTTTAATGTTTTAAGTAATAAATTATATTACGGTCCACGATAGTGAATCTTGACTGTACATGAAATAATTAAATCCGGTCTATAGCCAAGTCTTTCTCGCTCCTCTTAGTACCGACTTTACTTAGAACTACTTTGTTTTCAATGGAGCGATAAAATGAAACGAGAGCAAAAGGATCGATGCAACGTAGAAGGAATTGCCAATTATAGTTTGCAAAGAAATAATTCGAATTTCAGCTTTCTATCGTGGAAAGAAAAAATAAAGAGCAATGTTCGAAAATGGATATTTATGGTATTCTTAGAGCACTAATTTTTTACATATATATATAGAATCAAAGAACCACAATTATTTAATCGACGTGTAATGGAAAAGTTGTAATAAATGCATTTACAATTTAAAATCTCATAACAAGTATATTCATTGTAATATCCCTAATTCTAAATGCAATTTATTTAGATATAAACTATTTAACTTTACAACTCCGAAATTTCATACACTGTAACTCTTCTTTATGCAGTTTTAATTTTGACTTTAATTTAAGAAAAAATATTTTTATATCCCTTCTCGTTTTCAATTTTCAACAATAAAACATTGCTAATCGAACAAATAGAACTACTACATTTTACTAATTATATTGATTCAATATTATATTATATTGATATTATTAATTATTACAGTGCTTAAAACAAATGAGAAAAGCTCTACTGTGAACTTTATTAATGCGAATATATTATATTTTCTGCTAACGATTTCTGGCTAACTGGTACGACCCTACATTACTATAGCTGACGTAAATAGCTGTATTATATTATTAATGCCACGTTGAAACCGCCCAGGGTGTGCTTCGAAAAGTTTATCCGTACCGCCGGTAAACTTCAAATACCATCGTAGAATCTTAAAGCACCTGTGGTTTGTCTACTAAATCTCTTGTACAATGACGAATCAGGTATCATCGTAAACTCTTTATGCTGCATAATGACGAACTACACTCACCATGAGGTTTAATATACTATTACATCTCAAAGAGAACACATTTACACATTTTCAAATTATTTAAATATTCGTGACAAGAAAGTAGTACAGCGGTTACGATATATGGGAACGTATTAAGAAAAACTTAAGTAGTATCCATTTAAAAAATTACTTATAAGTAAGTTATACCACGAAAGGTTAATTGGAATTTTTAATGGACATACGTGAAAAATTATATAATACAATAGAATTACATATTTGTATATTATTGTATTACAGGCATACTCTTTAACGGATTAGACTTTACAACGTTCAGTAATTTAATAAATTTAAAAATTCAGAAAATTCTAAAACAATTCCACAAGCTGTAAAATGAAAATTCTACTTTTTTGTGCTTCGTAATAAACTTTACACATTTAAATAATGTAATTTTATAAATTCTAAAGTAATTCCATGGGCTGTTTCAGGACTGTATACGAAATTTCAGAAATTTAAATGATTTATAATTCAGTGAAGCTAATCCTTGCACGAACTGTACAATGAAAGTTCTACTTCTCTATGCTTCGTACCAGATGTCATAAATATAGATACTTAATCTAATAACTTTTTCAATTACAAAAGTCCCAAAGTATTACACTTTCCGCGAACAGAAGAATAAAAATTCTACACCTAATTATCTGTACTTGAGGAAAATTTCATTGTAAGTAATTTCACTAATCGCTTTTAAAATTACAAAGCAGTTCCACGAACTGTACAATTAAACTTTTATTCCTCCAGCCTTCATCGTAAATTGCATAAAGTTCAGTAACTTAATAACTAAAAAAAAAAAAAAATTCTAAATTAGCTCTACGAAGAGTTTGTTCGGTAAACCAAATAATAAATTCGAGTATCTGTCCTATGCTGTCTTCCAAAAATGTGAACCATAATCAAGTTTCACGATATATTATACAGTGACCCCCTTATTAAGACGAGTAGGAAAAGTCATGCGATACATATGTCCTTAAAATATAGAATTATATACTCGAGGCTCTTGAAGTTGAGACTCTCAAAGTAAATATATTGGATTTGAACGTATGATATCGATTTCTGTGAGTTTATTGCTATTTTAAGAAGTCACATGTAAATGTCACATTTAACGAAAAGTCCCTAATATTTCATTGGCAACTTGCACAAGTAATTCGAGAATACTGCACGAATTCATTATCAATGCATTGGAACATCTCTCATCATTTAATTTACCGTAATATTGATCATAAAAAGTCTATTATTGGAAAAGTGATTATTACAGGAGATGGAACAAGTCCCATAGACTTCCTTATAACACTTTTAGAGTTGCTATCGCAACTTCTCCAACCAGCTGTTATCAGTTATTATCACGTACACGTAATCTTCTTTCTCCGATCGCTTTGTCACCATCCAATTATTAAATCTGTTTACACTGGAGTTTTAGGTCGTGTGTTCGTTATGACACATATAGTTGCTCCTAATAATATTTGTAGCAATGACGCGTGCATTAGTTTGGTCTATAAACGTCAGTCAATCCGAAAAGCTGTCTCGTGTCGTTCGTTTTAAATCGCTCGGTGTTACATCTCGATATTAGAATTCCTTTTTATTTCATCGAGACAAATTTGTACAAATTAACCACAATTTTGCAATTGATACAATTTCACAATTCTGAGTTATCTTTTGGTGAAAGTTGTTAGAGACAAGGAGAACGTGTGCATACGACGAGTAAACTGAATAAACAAAAACAGTTTTGGAGATCGCTACGTTTCATCCATCCGAGGATGGAAATTGTTTCTTATAAGCGGACATATCGCTGTAAAAAAACAATTTATTAAAATTAATTTTTAATTTCAATATCTATTGTTTCGGACAAGTGAAATACCTGACACAAAGAATCTAGGAACATAAAACTCGCATTAAATATTCGAATCGTACAGCGTTGAGCGTAAAACACAGTCCGAGTATACTTTTAACTTTCACGAGGTTAAAATATTACATCACAGCGAAAAGAATTACAAGAGGCGTTTAATCTTGGCAATGTTGTACAGCACGAAACTCCAAAATCTGATACCGACGTAAAATTTATGTTTTTATACCGAATACTTAACCCCGATGTTCCTCCCCCGACAAGATTTACATTTCACGCAGGGAAAAATGTATCATATATTTTCAAATGGTTGTTAAAGTACTCTTCCGTTCGTTTCCGTGATACCGTAGTAACTTTAATTTTACGGTTGATTTCACTCGTTAATTTTACAGACTGCACTCACGAAGCTGCGCGTATTGCACGGAACACCGTGAGCAATTATTTCGCGTAAAGTATTATTTAACAATATCGTGAAATGGGTGTCCGGCAGCTTTTACAAAAGTTTCTTGCCACGAAGAATATTCGTCGCGCTAACCGACCAACGATAGGCCATTTGTCGATTCTCAAAAATAACGATTTTATTTCCGACGAAGCAGGCGTCCGGTGGATGTTCTTGCGAGTGAACAAAAACTTCGCGAAATACATGTTTTCCAAATGTTTGTCACGGTGCCAAGGACGCCTGCCAAGAGGACGCCAAAGACTCCGTTCTACGAGCAACATTTACCGTTTTAATCTAACGAGGGCTCGTTTCGTTCAAGAAACGCCGCGTTGTACGGATTACGGGGGGGAAAAAAAGGGATCAAAACGATGTCAAGGTGGAACCGACGAAATTTTCATGTCAATAGCCAAGCAGCTCTCGTAACTCGCGAAGTTAAGGACTTCCTGTCCGTAAAATCCGCTATCTGGAACGCGACTTGAGAGATGCGATTCAGGCATCTAGACAATTCGCAAGCAACGGAGAAATTGCATCGCTTATATATTGCAAAATTTCTTCTGACACTTTTTCGAACATTCTACAGAAAGAATGTATCGATGTTTCGTACCTTGGATTAAAGTCCTCCCTAGAACGAAAATACTTGAGTACAAATTGTGTGAAAATATTATTCGTGTATATCTAACACATAATAATCTTGAGAAAATATTAGTTCTCGATAGTATCGTGTGTAGTTGCGTAATGTTAAATATTATTTGACGAGTGCCTGAAACCTATTTTCGACCTTAGTTGAAAGCTTGTTTGCTAATACGATGAAACAAAATTCATTGTCTCTAAAATGTACAAGTTCCCTTTTGAACTTTAATATTTGTAAACATTACATTGTCAATAAAAATAAGGAAGAGGAAGCACTCGGAGTTTGTGCAACGTATGTGTACGAAAAGATGGAATAGAATTGCTTCTCCAGGATAACGTAAAGCTTAACAAACGGAAATACTTACACGAAGGAAATTTTCATAGAATTCTTCCTGGAAGATGGATCGTGGGAATTACACAATGCTGTAAATATTTCAATTTTAAATGAATTTTAACCAACAATATTTATAACATCGATCTTCTGTGCTGTTTGTTTCGATTAAATTAACTTTTGAGAGATTCATTAACATCGAAAACAATTCCGCATGTGAAACACAACACGCGCAAGTAGAGAAGGTACGTGTATGATCAGCCGCTCATTCGGTACGTGTACTAGCGTCGCTCATAATTATTCGACGCGTAATTATACTTCATCGTGTGTCGAGTTACCTTGTAACTGTTATCAAAGTTAACAAATTTACTTTCAACGTACAATAATAATAATAATAATATCATTATCGCACTACTATACTAGTATATTAAATTGAATAACACAGGGTGAATGCAAACGAATGGCACAACTCGTTGGAGGGTAATTCCTTATAGAAATATAAGTAAACAATGTAGAATGAATTTTTTCATGTTACATTCTTTTTTAATTCTACAAATACGCGTACGATTTAATTCAAATTGGTTAACGTGGCCGATCGTTACTCATTATTTCTACTTGTCTCAATGTTTATAAATATTTATTGAAGTTTGGTACTATGAGTTCCCGTTGGTCTTGGTATTATCTAATTGAATACAATAAGATAAAACGGGTAACATTACCGCTAAAGCTTAGAAATAAATGCAAGTAGAACTGGCGAGCAATGCTCAGACACCGATCAAGATCGATCGCGTACTCCAAGAATTTCAAAAGGGATTTTCTAGCAAACGAAGACTCGTATTAACAAATTTTGTAGTACATTTCTCATTCATTTTTGCAGAAAGAATCACGTGATGTTCCTTTGTACCAGTTATTCTTATCCACTCTATAGAGAAGGTAGCGTAATGGCAAGCCTCAGCTTGGCTGCTATTAAGTCTAACCTACATACGGTAGAATACGAAACGATCCATGTAACGGCGTAATAAACTCCCATAAACGTCAAATTTTACGACACAAATTAGAAGCTACATAAAAAGAAACTCTATTGCTTTCCACGACCAACTTTTGGAGTATTAATTTATCAGGAGAAAAATCGACCAAGCATCTAATCCACAGCAAAATCTATCTACTTAAAAGTTTTTAACCCAAACTCTTACTTGACTATTATTATCCTTGATTTTTGCAACCGTGAGACACTATATCTTGTTAATTCGTTTGGGATAATAATTTCCATAACAGTAATTGAAACAACGCGTACGTGTACAACACGATTCTTCTAGGTAGATAAATATTAATTTCAATCTATTCTTCGTAAAAACTACCGTACGACGTTTATATTGCAAATAATATAGCGATTATGTATTTTCATAACGAATACACAACTACGATGTAGGTTGTATATATATATATATATATATATATATATATATATATATATATATATATATATATATAGTAAATAGCTCCGCAACAGTGGCGCACATACCTGTTGCTCGTCATGGATTCAGGTCACCGTTAAAACTAGACAAAGTGTCGACAAAACGTCTATGGAAAAAAATGGACAAAAATCGTGAACAGCTGCTAAAGAAGAATGGTTTATCGAACAGAATTTTAATGAGATCGTTCGTCAGGGTCGTTGAAATTGAGCGTGTTAAATGCGTTGCAATGAATGACATCTGTACCTTTGTAAATGAATTATCAACGAAGAAAAATACTAAATTTTTATTTTTGAGCATTCGTGAAGAATGAATTTCTCATATTTTTCTTAAGAAGATTAATTATCAAACATTACGTATAAAGTATAAATATTGTTAATTAAGATACGAAGAATGGATTTCTCAAATTTTTCTTAAGAAGATTAATTATCAAATATTACATATAAAGTATAAATACTGATAATTAAATTACGAAGAATGGATTTCTCAAATTTTTCTTAAGAAGATTAATTATCAAATATTACATATAAAGTATAAATACTGATAATTAAGTTACGAAGAATGGATTTCTCAAATTTTTCTTAAGAAGATTAATCATCAAATATTACGTATAACGTATAAATACTATATGTACTGATAATTGAGTTAACGGACCCAGATGACTTGTAAAAAATTACAAGTACGTTCAGTTATAATTTTTTAAAAGAAACTTGACACTCGGGTAAAAAATTAGTCGAAATAATGCTTGCTTAGTACTTCGGCAATATCGAGTTCCAAAGACATTATTCAATTAGTCGATCCGTTCACACGTAGCAACCAACTCCATGATGTTCAAAACGGTATTTCCCAGTTCGAAATGCACCAGTTTCCGTTTTCACTGAAACTGCAGCAGTAATTTACCACTAAATAGTTTCAGCCACCGATGCACGAAATAATATTGCATTCGAAACTCAATCGTCGAACAAAACAAAACATAAACTTCGTACAGTGCTTTCGAAGGGGGAAATAATGAGCAAAGCAATTAGAACGATTTAATGCAATCGATATTCAGAACTAAATGGCGATTCCTGTACTTTTATTAAGAATTGCCACTGTTCCTACGAATTAAGCGAATATTTAATACTTTTCGCGATTTAAAACAAATATTTTCCTACGGCCAATATTTTACATCCATCCGCGCACGTTCCTCGCAACTATGTTAAGCTAAATATCCAATATCACGAACGTAAATAAAACTCAATTCCGTTAATTGAAATTATAATCAATTTTAACACAATTTGAACAATTTGCTAACACGTCACAGCTTCTACTGTGCGAAAAGCACTCGTTTCAAATGGAATTAAGGGTGGTTTCGTTCACCGGTTAAAATTACCTTTGGAATGAACTTCCAAACGTATCGTTTACAGCTAACGCCAAAAAACTTATGACAAAAACTTGAAAACCGAACGAGACTGCGTTCCGAGGAAGATAAATGTTGAAGTGGTTTAATTACGAACTGCTCTCAACTTTTAGGCGATACTGCTACTTTCGTGACAAGAAAGACACTCGTTTTCGACTCGAACTGTCTCAAAAACTTCAATTGCACGAAATTTTAAACATTGCTAAACATTTCATTGGTTTGAACCAGCATGTATTTATTATAGCTTCAACCACGGTATCTTGTACTTTTCAATGATAAATAAAAATATAACCTATGTAAGATAATATCTATGTAGAGGAAAGTATTACATAGTTATTTATCGATAAAAATAATACTACAGCGTTTAAGTCCAGTTAATAAAATAACGAAAAATTGTCGATATAGAAAACATCGAATCAAAATGTTTAAAAGAAAGGAATTATTTACTAAATGATCATTTTGTAATTTTATATATTTTGTACTTTTTAGTAAAAGAAGTATTTTTTCATTTTTGGTTATATTTTTATTTACCAGCAAAGAGAGCTAAAAGTTGTAACGAAGTCATGCTTGTTAGGACTAATAAATAGTTTGAGTTTACGCAATAAACGAAAAATTACTTAAGTCGTTTTCGGTGTGAATATAGTATTATTGGAAAGCAAAAGTTTTGAAAATCTTTCATTTCTGATGGTTTGCACTGTTTGAAAGTGTTCGATTGCCGAAAGTTTGAACGTTTTCAAAGTTTTCAACGTCTTCAAAGTCTCGAGTACTTTCAAAACACGAAACCTATTGAAAATCTCAGATCTGAAATCTCGAAAGTCTTGAAAATTCGAAAGTTCTCGGTCTTGAAAATCTTCAGAGCCTTAGAAGTGGTGTGCCATCGATGTTCCACAATAATAAATTACGTACACGGATGTAAATGTGAACCAATATACTCCACCCCCTCGATATCGTCAGTATTGCCACGGCACTGAAAACTTTTCACATTCTCGAGAGTTTCGAGCACTTATGGTTTCCGATAGTATTCCAAACTATTCGAGATCTACTTTGAAAATGGCACGATGTCGTGCCATTGTTCACACCAGTCGATCATTGGTTCCAACTTTTGCCAACTATCCGAGTTATCTTCCCTCTCGAGTCAAACATCCCCTAAAATACTTCTAATATTTTATCCAATCTTCTCGAATAAAAATCTGCCTTATTTTACCTTAAATTTTTTGTTTCTTTGTTTTCTTTTCTACGTTGAATGCTAACTAGAATTTACTCAGGGGTTTCTTCTCCACCCTTCGACTTCTTCGATCTGCGGCAAGCACAGCGAACATCCGAGATATTATATTTCATCCACGAAGGAAACAGGACCGCGAAGAAAGAGGGAAGAATTTTATTTCCGCAAGTATAACGAATAAATGTAATAAATCTGTCTGTTGGCGCGTTGCGTGTATTTCTTGGCTTGTATTCGTTCACCAAAAAATAAAACGATAGTCGGGTTACGTACTTGTTCGGAAGAATGTCACGACGATGGGCAATAATGATCTTCCTTAACCAGTACGTGAAACGTCAGTGGGGTGGCTTTGGGAAACTGAGTAATGGTTTTCTTATTGTTTTGATAATCCGAGGTAAGGTAAATGAAACAGCTCCGAACTCGAGCAAAGAAATTGGCTAAGAATGCAATTGAAGTAATGCACTTCGTCGTTTCGTTCCAAGTACTTAATTACGGTGTACTTTGACGATTATAATTTAAAGAAAGAATGCTGATCTCTTTTTCGAAGAAAAATAAATATACTTTGTAGCGGAGAAATTGGCTACGAATGCAATTGAAGTAATGCACTTAATCGTTTCGTTCCAAGTACTTAATCACGGTGTACTTTGACGGTTATAATTTAAAGAGAATGCAGATCTCCTCTTCGAAGAAAGATAAATATACTTTATTAGCTTCGCGATTATCAGTCGTTTGAAAAAAATTATAGATACTTTTGAAATAAATATGGAAATAAAGTATATTCGAATCACAGACAATTTGCTTTCGTTGTTTACGCCTAACGATGTTTGTACTTTAAAGAACATTTTAATATATTTCAAATTTTTATGAAGTCTTCGTTACTACCTGTTTATCGTTAATTTTAGAAATTTTAAATACTAACTTCCAGTCCTGTTTTTAATAGCGGGTAATCTATTACATCCTATGTATATTATTAATGTAATACATCCATAAAAATAGAACTCACGGATGATTGTAAAATCTACGTATAACAGTAAACCCAGATATGAACGTACGAAGTAGCCATAAAGAGGAATATATGTCTCAATATAGATTACGAAAACATCGAATAGTGGCGATAAAAACGTAAGTTAGAACAGTTTTTATGTTAAGTTAGAACAGTCGTAACAGTTAGAAAATAGAAAATATGCACGATTACAGGACCATCTTAATGGTGCATCTTAATGTTCGCTCGAGCAAACACCATCTATCCGATGTCACTCGATTCTAAAGTAACATCTTCCTTTTTGTCATTTATATAAGCTTTTTCGCACAATCCATGACTATCATCGTGATGGATTCTTTCCTGTCAGATGCAGCAACGACCCATTCGATCCTATTTATCATACATTCAAAAAACACGGTTCTTTCTCCTACTACTCCTCGCATTACTATAACTCACCTCATGATTCGCTACCTTCTAACGTTTACTCCGAGAATGCATTTCTGCATTCGTTGCTAAACATTATCGACGATGAATCTTTTTTATTCTTATATTCTGCTTTTATATTTTTCTTTTTACTCTTACTGATGTGGTAACATTTAACTGTTACTTTTGTATTTACTTTTAACTTTTTATTCTTACTGATGTAGTGACATGTGACTGTTACTTTTGTATTTACTTTTAACTTTTTATTCTTACTGATGTAGTGACATGTGACTGTTACTTTTGTATTTACTTTTAACTTTTTATTCTTACCGATGTAACAAGAATATATTTTATATTACGTTTCGATCGAAGAAACGTAACTATTGAAGAAAAAAATTAGGTAAATTAAACCTTATCGGAGTAAAAAACAATACTAGTCGTACCAATCGTGGAAAACACTCAAACGTAAAACTATGTAGCATAAAATTCTATATATTAGGTTGTTCGGAAAGTCATTTCGTTTTTTTCTTCTTTTGGTGAAAATGAAACACGATTCTTTTAGAGTGTACAAACATTTTATTAAATTATATATTCTCCATTTTGGAAAACGAAATTACTTTCCGAACAACCCAATAATTTAATAGGAGGAAATAAAATTACAACAACTATCTTTATTATTAAAGGTAGAGAATAAATATCCGTAAACGACGGTTGGAATCCCAGGTGGAATCGTTCAACCTTAATGTTTGATTACTGCTTTCGAAGGAAGAGGAATGAGAACATAGCGACTCTCAAAGGACAAGTAACGATTAAAGGGAGTAGAATATTTCCTGTAAAATTGAAGGCATGCCCCGCGGGATTTCCGTTATAACCGTTAGACGTTTCGCGGAGAAATTTGAACGGAGGAACGTATGTAAATAAGTAAGTACTCCATCCGTTTGAAACACATAAATCAAACAAACAAACTACCCGACTGTTTTTAGCGTTACAACTGGAAAATAAATTAGCTTCCTTTTTTTCATCTTCTTCTTTTCTCTTCTAACAAGACTACGTGGTTCTAAACAACGTTTTATCAGTTTTAAGATCCACGTTCCGTTCAAATTATGTTAAAATCCTATTTCGAACGTACGGTACACGGTTAAAATGAAATTTCATTGCCAAACCTCGATTCCGGGGGGCGTAAACTGTCAACGTTAACGGAAATTTACATTCACAGCGGTCTCTTTTCGCGAAAAATCTTACGCTACTTTAACCTCCGTGTTTCTACCACGTGAAAAAATAATAGAAATTTGTGCGTGAAGATTTTGTTTCCTGGAGCGAAGTAAAACAATTACGCGAGCAAACGTACAACAAGTTCTAATTAGTACCGGCGAGTATTTAAGCAACTCCAACTTGTATTATGTATTTACAGGAAAAAGTTAACAAACTATCTAATTTTTGTGAAACTCAAATTTTACGTTTACTTTGTGAAAGTCGTTTGGTCGTGCAATATGAAAATTTTAGAGCCATCGTACCAAAGTATTTTATATTTTACACTAGGATGACGCATTTTTTTGACTCTATATTAAAAATGTTAAGTAATCTTCCATTTCTGAGTATTTAAATTATTACTATGCCACACTCTACAAGAACGAAAAGAAAACCTTTTCCTAATTTTTACACGCATAATTGATACTAAAGAACGGTTCGAGATTTTTCAAATGCCCAAAATATCATATTTACATACATGTTTACGTTTCTTTGAAAATTCAAAATCCAAGAAACGATTTCTACACACCATGCGTTAATAAACTTCCTCAGCGTCTTACATCACGCTCTTGTTTTGCCATAAACAAAGCAGCAAATACGCGACGAATGTTTTCCGTGACAAGACGAAATAAACGTACTAAACCTAATGACCAGAAGAAAAAATTCAAAGGAACTTTTCAGACGTAGACACGTCACTCTCTTCGAATGACATCATTCGAACTGAAAAGATTGAATTTAACTAATAATAAATTGAATCACGTCCCTTTGAATTGAACGAGCAAGAACGATTACCAAGACACGTCTCGCTATCGGTAGAAACGTCGATTCATCGACGAAGCAACTGCTAGATTGAACCAGTGCAATCAGATGTACATTAATACCGATACGTATCGAGTCCCAAGCATTGCATTCAGGTATCGAACAGGTAACGAAATAAGTTATTAACGGTATTAGATAAGATGTACTTGATAACATTTCTTCTAGTATCGATACCGTAGTTAATACGAATGTCATTGACAGTAAAACTACGTAGCTAGAAATTGTTTACTACTCAATTATGTTTAATTATTTTTCATGAAATATATTCCCATAATTTTTGTTTTGGAACTCAGTCCTCCAATTAAAGCTGTTGACGTTGTTGAGAAAGAATAAAGTCGTCTTGGTGTAATAAAAATAGAAACGTACCGGAGTAATGAATTTTTTAAATATCAAACAATTTTTTTTACGAATCTGTTATAATTCTAATTATTATTATTGTACTTATTACATTTATTTCTTCACGTACAAATTTGATAGATTCCTTATAAACGACTATGGCAAATTCATGGAAATCTAATCTTAAACAGTTTCTTTGTATATTTAAAGTTCAGATAACTTCAGTATTTCTAATAAGTTTAGAATGTACTTGAAGAGGTACCGAATTTGATGCAATTAACGAAGTATCAAATTTTACGTGATTGAACAGGTACCAAACTTGATGTAACTAAAGAGGTATCGAACTTGATGTAATTACTGAATACCGATACGATAGTCGTATATCTCAATTTTCTCCGTTTAATAAGAGAATACGTTACTATTAATTATAATTATTTAGTGTTCAAACTTTGATAAGTTCTAAATGTAACTAAATAGATATCAAACTTGACATAATTTGATATATATAATATATTGATAGTCGTGTGTTTAAAGTCTCAAGTTATTATAAAACGTTTCTTATTGTTCCAAAAACCAGTTTACAGTTATTGTATTATTATATACTGAATAATACACGGTCAAGAACTATTTCTAAAAATTGTCCGATACAAGAGTGTCAAACACAAATATATGATACCGAAACATGTAACTCAATACTATTATTAACTGAACTAAACCGTTGACGTGTACAGGGCAAATGTTGCAAGGACTCGTAGTTTTCGTAGTCATCCCTAGAGCTTCCCTAATCTTATTCCCTCGAGGTAAAGAAAAACGTTACTCCTTTATCTCGTACGGGAAGAGGCGGAAAAAATTAGTGAGTTGCGCAAAGTACGGTTAATGGTCGACTATAATTCAACGAAAAATTTTCTCGACCCGATCTGAACCGTTTGCAGGAGGCGAAGCTCGAAGCAATTCGTTATAAGTGGGGAAATCAAGGAGGGCCAACTTATTTGGCTTCCATGGATAACAGGGAAGCTCTTGAAACTCTAAGATTATTAAAAATTATAAGAGATACGAGAGATACGAAAGATTTCGAATCGAGAATTTTCTAGAACGAGGGAAAACGATTCCGTGCTAGTGGATACTCTCAATTTGAAATAATCTTCAAATACGATGATTAATCGAAAAGATACGTTCAATCTACTTTGTTAACGTCTTTGTTGCATCGTATCGAAACTACATATTACGTGAAACGCGGAAATTGGGGGTGATTCCTTAGACTGAAATAAATAAATAATAAAGAAATAAATTTTTTTCCACGAAATTTTTTTCTCTTCGAGAAAACGGAATTTAAAGATCCATCGGACACGAGTACACTTGGATAACTCTCGACTTAATGGATCTCGTTATAAAGCAGTGTTCCACAACACAAAAGGCGCGACTCCTAAGGGGGATGTTTTACAATTCAAGGAGGTCGTAAAAAGAAAAGTTTCTAACATAAAAAAATGTGGATAACTTAAGCTAACATAAACGTTTCGTTCTTGCTAATAAATCGACCAATTTGAATTTAAGAAATTTAAGGAATATATTTTTCTTGTATCGTTTTAAATACACCATAACCGGAAAAATTCTCTTTATTCTGTCTCCAAAGAACCTGCAAACAATACTGTTTCTAAATTATTCTTCATTTTTTAATATTCCAAATGAATATAGAAACAATTAACACCGAACAATACTTCGTTCTCCGTTTACTGTACTTTTTAAGAGTTCGAATAAAAATTCATGGAATTAAGTCGATCGGTCGAAAACAAGAAAATAAGAAATAACTATACTGTTAGTGCAGCCAATCATACGGGATAAAAGGTGGTGAAATCGGAGGTGTGTTATGTCTAAACCGTTAAGGTGTAATTTAATCTGAAGGAAAACAAGAAAGTCGTAACGAGTAACGTGTAATTGGCCCTCAAAGGCTCTAAAACAGATCCGAAAATCGTGCGTGTGCATGGAGGGCCGATTCTTGGATATGTAATTTTAGAACTTGGCACGATTCGATTTTATTTTCATGCGGAGCAGCACCCAGAGCGTCGCGACGCTGTCTTTAAGAAAGGGTCGGCACGTTATCGCGACGAGACAATGTGTCTCGATTTCTCTGCACCGATACAGTATCGTGAAATTGTACGGTCATCTGTTGCATTTCGTAAACATCGCCGAACTGTTACTGCGAGATCACCCGTGCTAGTGAATATCGGATACGAAGATGCGCAAAACGTATTGCCAGGGTAAACGGTGCCAAAAATTGGTAAATAACTTCCAAGATTTCCAAGAGAGTTGGGAGAATCGATGCACAAGTTGAAAATAAAATCTCTAGAGTCACGACTAAATAATCTAAATGTCGAGTGGCGAGTTCAAAAATATAATATAAATTCCCGATTATATTATAAAATTGTGGCAAACTTTTCTCAGAAGTGTAACAACGTAACTGTTGATTGAATGATGTTAAAGATGGTAAACAATTGATAATAAAAGCAAGGTAAGAGTCACTTATTTTCAATACTTCGATACCAATACGATCCTCCGGAAAAATATAATAGTTCGTTTGTTGTGCAATTTTTTCCGTATATTCTTCTCGTGTTGACTATTCTCACTTTTTTCTATAATCTTTTTATCTCCAAGTATTACGGTTTCTGCGCACCGAGAAAATGACATTGAAACGAAAAATATTGCCAAACGGTTTTCTTTGGATCGATATAAAATTGTCCATGTTTTTCGAACCTCTTCAGAGATTTAATTTAGATTATATAATGACACGAATCGTTGAAAGAATACGTATCGAAAAAACCCAACTAATTATTCGTTTCCCGAATAATTTTATCAACGAATACATAACCGAGCGAAAAAACATTTGTTTTATTAATACGAAACGCTTATCTCTTACTATAGATACGAGCAAACAATAATTTTTCACCGTAAAATTTTATCAACGAATAAATAACCGAGCAAAAAAGTATTTGTTTTATTGTTACGAAACGTTTATCTTGCTCTCACTATGCCCACACGATCATTTTTCATTCGAGCGATTTTATCAACGAATAAATAACCGAGCACCAAAATATTGGTTTTATTATTGACAACGCTATTATCTTGCTATTACTACCAACAATCGTTTACCATCCGTGACACTATTCTCAGAATTTCATTCACCTTTCGAAAGGCTTGCGAACTGATAAAACGCGACAATGTTCCTGACTCGCGTCTTATCTCGATAAACAAAACATACCGTCAAAAACAATCGATCACCAGTAACTTAACTAATCAGCCCGCATCCCGTATTTCTGTGTAAGAAGAACGACCAATTGAATTCGCTAAATTATGAAGATGAACGCTCGATGAAAAATCAAAGCTCCGCGATAAATCACGAGATTTATGCGAACGAGAAAAGCAATTTTCCTGATGAATTATTAAACGTTGGCAGCGAGCTAACAAACCGCCGATTATTATTTCACGAGATTCTCGGTGAGCACGCCGTAGTGACATAAATCTGGAGCTATGTGTTCCTGGTATTCAAAGGGATTTGTTGTTACAAATACGAATGAAATTTCAAGCCCTGCACGCACCAGGGATTCAATATTCTCCGATCATGCACGATCAAAACTATCGTCTCGTTGGAAAATTATGACACTGTTCGAATAATATTGGATTTCCCCTCTATATTGTCCGGTTACACCGATGAAATTAATCTTTCGAGAGATGGAATTATGAATTATGCAGAAAGATGTAAAAATCGACTGATGAGATTCCTGGAAGAGAGATTCAAATCCGATTTGCTGGATTACCAGCGATGGTTTCAGCCAATCGTTTTATTCAAGGCCAGTAGCCAATTCTTACTCCTAGAATCTCGTATAAAAAATAACCGTCGCTTTTAATAATAAATTACTAGGTATTATACATAATAATTAATATAGAACGCGTACAATAAGTAAAAAATCGAGATGAAAACTAGTAGAAGAAATTTAATAAAATCTTGTATAGTCGCAACAAGCCATTTATTATTGTAAAAGTGTTCGTTCTAGATTTTGCGGTTATCTTCAAACATCCATGTGGGAATAATTTAAAGCGAGAAAGATAATAGTATGCTGCAATTCAATTATTTTCATAACTAGAATTATCGAGTATTTACTAATGGCGGTTCTATATATTTCAGCAGAAACCTATACTCTGTCATTTTGCAAAAAAATTAGGATTCAAAAGGAACAGACTGAATACCTCTCTTGTAAGTGTGATCACTCGGTGTCCATAGCGCTAAGATTAATAGATTCTAAAATTTGAAGAAAATTAATATAGCTTGAAGTTTCGAACAGTCGATTAAAGATATTCGATCGATCCATCTTACTGATAACAATAACTATGACGACACCTGTTTTATATTTCGATGCTTGGGTATCGATATTAAGGAATATCACTGGATCGACCCCATCACTATTACATGTAAAATATCTACCTCTTCTATTAGTATAACAACACTGAAAAGTGCACAGCGCTGCAGTATAATATTGTGAGAAAACACTACATAAAATCCATACGGATATAAAATTTACTGTTGTCTAAAAGGACTCTTTATCTAAAAACACAACAACGCTGGAAAATCTTCAGCGTTGTAACATTTCTCTTGAATACTTTTTGCTACCGTGTTTATACCCCCGATGGTTAAAAAAGCAATTTATACCGCCTGCTAAATTTGTCTCTGTACCTGCTAGAAGAAGTATACAGCAATTGTACGCTTCCATCCAAACAACTGAGAGAGTCTTTGGAAACTTTCAGAATGAAAGGACTTACAAAAAATGTAAAGTTATTGTCAGCTTGTCGACTGTTTCGAAACGAACCATTTAAATTGAAGCAAATTTAATTCGATCCACTAACCGTTGAAATAATTCAAGTGTGCTAGGTAAATATCAAGGAGGTTATACTCGCGTGTAAATAAAAATTAAATAAGAACGGTGTTCTTTGATTAAAAATTAAGATCAGATATTTTGTACATTTTGTGAAAAACTCACCTTCACGGGAATGCAGAAGATTATGAGCAAAAGATCGGCCGTTGCTAAACCACCCAAAAAAACGTTAGTCGGTGTCGCTGGTAAAGGTCTCAATCTCGGGCACAGTGTAGAAGCGATGATGACGACATTTCCTGAAAAGAAAATTCGCTTTTACCATTTCTCATTAAAACTTGATAATTAACATCTTCCCACTGTGTGACTCCTGCGCCGAAACTATTTGCAAAGACGTTGATTATCACATCTACCGAACGAGTACAATATCGAATTAAAGTATGATGAATGAACTCCATTATACGCGGTCTGGATAATTTTACTATCGCTTCTTCGTGAACGTCTGGAATGAATATCTTAACGACTGGAATTTTCTATTTTCAAGTAGAAACGATTCAATCTGTGCGAAAGAAATCTTAATTCGTCACAGTTTGTCAATTAACCCGTTAAGTGCAAAATTATTTTCATTCGAAATTCGTGTTTGTTATTTCTAAAAATTGTACGATATTCGAATACATATTTAATAGAAATAGTCTATTTGAAACGAATTCAAACGAACGAGAATCTTCGATTCGTGTTGCAAATATTGAAACTAACTGTTAAAAGAAGAGTTTTCGAGAACTTTAAAAAGAAGAGTTTTCGAGAAAGTGTTAAGAATAAATTTTACGCGAAGTACTACAATATATACTGTTTGTCAAAGTTTGTGGATCAACTATTCGAATATAATTGGAAATAACCGAAATTTCCAACTTTGTAGAGTATACTACCGTTTAGTAATAATATTAACGGCAAACTTTATGCTCGTAACATAAAGTTAGATTGCGTCCGGTGGTTTGTATGCTTCGCGGGAATCTCTGTTTCGAAAGATAATTTGCATCAGCTGCCTTCTGGGATACATAATTTGACGAACGGCCGTGAACGTGATTGATAACGTGATTTAATATATGTTACAGCACCGATAAAGAAAACACCTGGTAACAACTTGAACGAAATTCTTACTCGATGAAACGAAACAGATTTAACAGACGTGCGTAATTCTGTTCGAATTAAAAGTGAATAGAACGACAGCACGGTACAATTGAATGTTTGTGCAATATCCGTTAATGTGCAATTTAATGGATAACTATACGAACGACAATGACAGAATTCAGGAAGTCAGTGATAAAACTAATTATCGCGGCGGTGGTTTTTAAATAAAAATTTTTCCAGCATAGCGATACAGCCCAATACGCAGTGAAGCACGATACGAGAAAATCCATCTCAATAACAACGCAAATGTTTGAAAACCTCTTGTCATTAAGCCGAGATACTTATTCGCGAATAAGAGACGCCTAATGCATCGAGAGCTTTTTATGCTGATAATTTTCAAACGGAAAATTCAAATACCGCTTAATTGCTCGAGCTTGACCGAGCGAGAAAAAAATAAAAACTACGTAAAAAAAAAAAAAAATAAGAAACATAAATCGCTTGTTTGGAATTTTTATTTTATACGCAGTTTCGCAGTTTCTGCGATAAATTTTGTTTCATTAAGCTCCAACGTTCCCAATTGCAAAATTACATTTCCAAGTTTTAATTCCAGAATTTTCAATTTTGCACACGTGATTACATTTTTTCTCGATTATCTCGCGAGGTGGACTTAAATACATTAAAACATCGTTGAAGGAAATATTTAAAAACGATGCGCGCAAATAAACGACAATTAGAAAATTTATATCGGTGCGTTGCATCAAAACGCGATAATATGACAACAAATGCAACACGTGAATTGCATAAATCGTCGACGAAACGATCGCTCGAAATATAACGAAGTGGAATAAAAGCTGTTCCACGTATTAGTGACAAATTATATTACAGTAAAGAAATTACAAAAAGGAACGAAAAATAATTAATTGATATGCTAGTACCATAGAAAGGGTATGAGATTTGAAATCGTATAATTGATCGAAAGAAAGAAAATTATGTCATGTTCGTATTCCCAAGAATATTCTTAATATCATAGTGTGCCTTACCTCGGTACTCATAAGATAATAAATCTAGAAGCGTCACACGTAATTCATTTCAAATCACTCACGTAGAATATCCACCAAGTATCTTCTTCCCCCTTTTGATAAAACTTTTCTGGTTTGTAGAGCAGCTGACAATAAAGTATACGTATTTTTTTAATTGTGATAACACCAGTCTAAGGAGTAAAAATACCCTTCAAAGCCTTCTGATACTATCTTCAAAGCTGTTAGACATACTATGAAGCCTTTCAAACAAACTCTGGACAGTTTTTGAACGAAAGCAACATGGTGTAAAAATTGATAAAGAAATAATAATATAAAAATACGAAATCATTTGCAAACACTGTCCGAACATGTTACACACCTAAGTCTACCTACCATCCATTGTCTAAAATAAGTTTCTACAATTACTCATTTCTTGTTTTTAATTGTCAATATGTGTACACTATCGACACAAAATTAAAGACACTATTATAAAAGTAGTTTGTCTTCTTAAAAATGTTGGGAATGAAGTTGGTAAAGGTAATGTGTACGTGTTATTTCCTGCCGAAAACTAAAAAGAATTTGTTTAAAAAGCTTCCTTATACACTTTATAGTTTCCAAGATGGTACCAGAGGACGAAACTTTTGAGAGTAGTTTCACCCCTTAGACTTGAGTTACCGCAGCTAGAAAGGTACGTATGCCATATTTTTGACCGTCGTACAAGAATGCAAAGTTTCATAAAAATTGAGGAGAGGGGGGCCCTCGAAGAATATTCCACTCACTGCTCCATCTAAAGAAACAGTATTCAGACCGCTCATAAAAATTCACACATTCGCACAACCGACCATTTTCCATTCGTGTAAATTCATAATTCGAACGTACTATTCGGTAATACAAATTTTTGAAAATGACGAGATACCCATTCTCGAAACGTATAAATTGCAAAATAAAAACTATATCATATATAAATAATATACTCTTGTACAATTCGATTATTTCTACGTTTCCAAGTAGAACCATAATTTGCACACCGAAGAGGATCCGAAATAAAATATTCGTTTAAAATAATCTACGCTCTTTCAAGCTGTACGTATTTACTACCTGTGCTATTTCTATTGAATATATCACTGAAAACCACACATACGCTTTTCGTTCAGACAGTGAAAAAAAAATAATCTACCCTCGTTTGTACGTATTTACTGCCTACGTTATTTGTATTAAATATATCATTGAAAACCATGCGTATCTTCTCGTTCGCAAACCGGGCAAAAATGTTTCGTATGAAAAATACACGCAGAGGAGAGCAAACGAACATCGCGGTCGCAGATTTGCACGCTAGGTACTCACCGATTAATCCAAGGAAAAACGTGAGGGAGTAAACGACGAGGACAGGACCCAGTTCCGCCCAGTCGAAGTGGTTGAACGACTCGTTGAGATCGTAGTCGAGAAAATCGTCCGTCGCATTAGTCCCGTTCGGCATGACTGCGATTAACTTCTTGGCGACGACACTTTAGAAGCTGCGACCACTTGTCGAGTGTTCACGCGGACGTTTTCCATCATGCACTTTTACTCACTTCGCGTAACTGCACCCGCAATTTGCGAGCCACCACCGAGTCCCTCGATGATCTTCCGAGCTAACAGCGACGAAAAATGTTCCACCGCTCATCGATCGTCGATTTTGCATTTTCTTGCTCGCATGCTTTCTCGCGCAGCTTTCTCACGTCGTCGTCTTGTTAATCTTTGGATGAAAAAAAAGAAAAGTATGCCATTAAGCGCAAGCCGAGCGAAGGGAAAAAATCGATGGAACGAAAATAAGAGACCGCGAAAGTTGATAACTAGATTTTCGGTTCTGTATTGAATTATTGGGACACGATTATATTCATCGAGGTACATTTAACGATCACAGAATTAGAAATGAACAACATTTTATTCCAAAATCGACACATAGAGATTTTTCCGTAACGTTTTGTCGATTGGACGATTGTCACGGATAAAAAGTTGGAGAACTTTTATTCGTTGTTCGAAACTTTTATCTAGATAAAAAGTTTGCCCGTCTTTGCAAGTACTAGCAAACTCGAACAATAATAAGTGTCGTTAAGAGTACGGAGAAATACTTATCTAAAGTAATACTGTTATTGTATTTTGTAGTATTTTTTTTTTGTTAAATAGATAGGGAACGATTTAAATATAAATGTGTTCGTCGATGAATAGAAAGTATAGTTGAAATACCTGGATATAATTTTCAGGTAAAAGATTATGCAAACATTATGATAATTTACTTTTAAACAAAGGAAACATTAAGTCGACTGATTTTAGATTTAAAAAATTGACGATTAGGCTGTTTTAATTATCAATAATATCGTAAAATAGTACGAAAGCAATATTGCGTCAATAAAGTTAATAATAAACAGGCAAACCTTAAATAATTTTAGCTGAATACATAGGAATAAGAATATTGTAGTAAATTCGCAACTGCAAAATGTTTCCAACTATTTCGAAAAAGATTTGAATCCCAAGACAATTTTAATTGCAAATCGTACAAACATCCAACAAATTCTAAGTTAATTAACCATCACTTCGGAGACTAATAAAGAATCAAACGTAACTCGCGATACTTATCAAAACTTTTAAGTCAAAAGAATTTTCTAACCGGAGAATAATAGACTCAATTTGTTGGATGAGGGTAAGAGATAGTGGATTGAAATATTTTAAATAAACTCCGCTGGCCTATTCTCAGCCTCGGAATGGAACTCGTTTCCCTTTCTTCCACTTTTAGGCTGAGATAAGACCATACTCTAGGGAAACTCAATAGCACCTACATTCAGCCACCATGATTCATCTACAAGGTGACTCATTTTAAACTATAAATGTTCGTATATAAATCCGGATATGTTGCCGAACGTACGTTGAACAGAAGAAAATGATTTTCTGTAGAAAATAATGTAGTCATTTTTGAGATTTTACGATCGTATCTATATTTTTAAATGAAACTATTTTAAATAAGATTCTACTCGAATTCTTCGTATAAAAGTATTAAAATAAGATCATCGAGAAGTTAACCTACTAACTTCGTTACTTTATGTCGAAATACGTTAGAATAAAATATGAAATTTGTCGCGAAATATTCATTTTTCGCTCATCTTACTTCGGTACTTCTATATCCAGAACATCTAATAGAAGAATCAATTTATGTGAAACATATGGTCTCGTTTAAAAAAAAGAAACGCGCGACCTTTAAATCACTGCAACGACTCCATCCGAAACGGAATTATGTCGACCATAAGTTGTCTCCCGGAACTCTTTCGTTCACCCTGTATATAATTCCACTTTACCTACCAAGAGCCTATTTATAGGGTTTTTAATTCCAACGCCTACCGCCCGTAGCCTAACCATGTTTTTGGGTCGTAAATTTATAATACTTAATTTCAGGCAACGAACAAACCTCTTAACACGTCCACAAAGCACCCCTTCCGAGTTTCGTGTAAAAGTTATAGTGTATTTCGTGAATAATAGACCGCCAAGTAAAATACCGGTAACAACTTAATTACACGAAAGAACGTCCAATGACACTTCGAGATGTTATTTTTACCGAAATAGAAAATTATAAATAAAACGTATCGTTCGTTAGAAGAGCACAATCGTACACCGAGACACTTTTGATGTTCACTTCAGCAATGTGACGTACCATTACCATAGAAAACTTAATTTGTTCATACTTACGTTCATTTGTGTTTCTTTCTCGATGAAATGTTATGGTCTACGGTAAACTAATAACGTTGAGAATGTACAGTAGAATCAATATTACCGAACGATACGATTGCAGGGATCAACACGAGAGTAATATCCTGTCGGTGCACGAATGCAAGCAACCGAATGAAAGTTACAAAGGCTAACAGGAAGGTAAGTATTTAAACTTGGAAAGTTTTCCACGGAACTAAAAGATGTTATTCATCGGCAACAAACTGGAATCATTCCCAGAAGAGCAACAGTTTAATCTGACGCTCTTCCTACGCAGCTTAAGTCGAGTACTTGTTAATTTACTGACCTGACAAAGCACGCGAAGCTTTTAATGAACCATGGCTTTGCCCTCGACTACAATACGGGAAATTGAATTTATGCATTGCATCCAATACAGAAACCGTGTGTCACTCGCAGAATATGCAATTTGCCTAGTTTACGAACCCTTCCCTGGGTCCGTTAAGTCGACAAATACATTAAGAACCATGGATTACAGCGGTCGTGTAATTCTGTAAAATAACGGAGATTGGACCATCGAAATTGCAGTGGAATTCCAACTGAACTCGGTATCTTCTGTTCCGGCGCGATAGCAGTGGCAAATTGTCAAGAAGGTAACGAACAACGGTAATCCTTCGATATAACGACGAATTTCTCCCTCGATAAAACTATACAAGTCATCCCCGTTGCTTCTCGGGATAATTGACGCTTCTCAAAGATATTGAATTATCGCGAGCAACTCGTCGTCTCGTTTAACTGTAAATAAACAAAAATCGAAACGAAAATTTAAATTTCTATATTTTTCAATAGACCTCCGTGAATGTTACGAACGAACCAGTGAGGTTTTCCTAATGAAAGAAAGGTCTAACATCACTTTATTTGGTCTTCTTTATTACACCAAAGTAATAAGTAAAGTTGTTCTTTCATTATTGTACGTAGTTGAGAGTTTTTTAAAATGATTAGAATCGAGTATAATTAAAAACATTCTGTATAAGAACATATTTGAACTTATTTTCATCGGAGAAACTAGTAACGAGAAAAGAAACCTTGGCAGCATTGCCAAGTGGTAAATGTTACGTTTAGAGCGACCTGATCTTTGGAAAAATGATAACTGGAGTCGCGTGTCAAATTCACGAGAGACTACAGTGACCCAGCTTGCAGAATACCGATAGGGAAGCTGCGAACTTTTCACTTACTAAAGATATATTTCTCGTGCTTTTCTCGCCCCAACGGTTCTACTTAACCGCAATTGAGAAGTTTCAACGGAACCAAACGACGTATGATATAACACAAGTAGCACAACGTTGAAAAAATTAAATACCTTGGAAACTCCACCGTGCACATCGTTGCGATTTTAATATCGATACCGCATCTTCGATTTACCTCGAAAATTCCAAGAGGAAATAAACGATCACAATACTTCCTGTTTAAGTATTCAGTGAATAAAAGTTTCGTTCAATATTTTCTTCATTAAAGAAGATAGAGAAAAGTTTCTTTAACTTTTTCATTTACAGTTGAATTCTCTTTAGGATTTATATGAAAATATTTTGAAACATTTTTGCGAGTACTGAATGTACATTTAAAAAAAGTAAAAAAATTACAATTTTAGCAGACAGAATTAAGGAATTTTACAACGTGTCTTTCCCTTGAGAAAAAAATATTTTGTAATTTTTCTTAATTACAATATTTACCATTCTTGTAGGTCGGAGAGTAAAAACAATATTGCCTCGTTTGTAAGACATATTACAATTACGACCAACGTTCCTTAAATTCTCTGACGAATTGTAGTATCGCGAATTTTCTCGAATGCAATAAACGAGAGAAGAATAATAATCTTATCCGTTAGGATTGAAAGGAACTGAGCTTTTCTCGACACGACCTTTCTCCTTTTTTCGCTAATCTCAAAGCTCGACTCCGTTTGAAAAGGCTGTCGAGCAACGGCTGCGAGATTCGGTTTTCATGAATTTCTCACGGCATTGAAATGCTTCGAGCTTTCACCAAGGCAAATCTATTTAGTAAAATCATCAAGTCACGAAACGCGTCGCGATGCAGCCATAATCTCGCTCTCAAGCTTCGTTAAATTTGATTGCAAATCGTGATTCGTTTCGTCTTCGCAGTTGAAATTCAATCTATGCCAGAAAATAATTCAAACGTGAATTCGATCGACAAATTTCAAATATTGAAATATAATCACATTGTCATCCGGATATTGTACACTTTACACGGTTAATGATTTCGAAATTGTATAAATTTTCAAACGAAGCTTCTGTTACGTATCATTTATACTTATCTATAATTTACAGTTTGAAACTATTTTTTACCAGAATAAATTAGACATTCATAAGAACCTATGCAAATGACCTTTGCCCTAAATTCGTGCAATAATTAGCAATACATTGAACCACTAATGATCGGTTTTCTTCGCGTCTGTAATTAAGGGTAATTATTAATTTCAATCGATTGTGTCGATATCGAAGATAAAAGAAATAATTTATAAAATGAGCAATCATTATTTTCTTCAATTATTTCATGTAATATTATGTTTTATCAAATGGTATTGAAAAACAGAGCATAATCGTAGAATTGCTCTAAACACAATTACATATCGCTACATATATTATCATATTTTCGTTCTTATCGCTGTTAACATTCATCATTATATGCGCTCGTGTTCATAAAACATCCTTCGGTTTTAAAAATCAAGCAATTACAGTTAACACGATAAAATAGCTAATATTATTTTCCAATAGGTATACAAGAACCACTAAAACTCGTCTTTACACCTTGCGTTAATTCATATAACGCTGGTTCATGTGGCTTTGATTTGTCAGTAGAGATGCATTTGACTATGCATGCAATATATTGCACACCAAACCACGGAACAGACGTAGTTAGTATGCATCGAGATGAGGTTCGTGACAATACCGTTTGTACTTCTGGAAATTAAAAATATACAAGGTGTCTTAAGAAACATCTTAATATCTTCAATATTTCAAATCCCAACCTCACTTACAAAGGTTGTGTGAGTCATATCGGAGATTTTAAAGTTCGCCTTTTTTTAAAACAATGCTTGCATCAGTTTACAACTAACATCGATAGAGTAAAGAATTTTACAAAATATTTTACTATTTTCGACAAAATCGTAAAAATACTTTATTAGAACGTTCCAATCGTTTTGTTTTCCTGTTCTTATCGGGCGACTAAACAATTAGTGTACAATTTATGTTCAGAGTTTATAAATAAGAACAACTTATTACAATATTACCATTAATCTTACACGTGATACACAAACACTAAGTGATATTTACAATGATTCACTTTAACCTTAACAAGTTGTTTCGTTATAATCTCTTTGTGCGTTTTAAATTTGCGCGCTCCGTGTTCTTTAACACGATAATAATAACAATCACACATTGTACGTTTTAAACAATTCTCAATGAAGCGCTTTATACAATAATGTAAGAAAATAATCAATTGAAAAATACTATACAGAGTGCATAATCAAGAATGTACACAATATGGATTTATATACTCTTAAATAATATATATTTTAAGTTTGTAGTTTTCCTCATTTATAAGACAAAAATGTAAATTCTATATTAATTTTTTACTTGCCCGATGAGAACCGAGAACAAAACAGTCGAAACATTGCAATAAAGTGTTATTACGATTCTGAAAATTAAAAAATATTTGTCCTAACACATTATCTATTGTCTAATAGAATAATTAAAATTTTCTCCATTATTGTCATTTATTTTCGTACAAGTTCAAACATATTTTCCATTATGCCCGAGGAAAGCCAAAGCTTGAAATGATAAAAGTGAAGAGGTACTTTGTGAGGTTACTCATGCACGAAGAAGTGACCTTGAGCGGGTAAAATATTTGAAACTTTTTTATTAGTTTTAGAATAGACGTACCGTAATATTTTTGTTCCCAAACTTCATTATGCTGTGGAATTCAGACATAAAAATCTAGTATTTTCTTGTTATCGTAATACATAGTGATATTTCCCGCTTTTTAATTTCGCCAGTTTTCCTCGTAAATTTTTTTACTCATTCTTTTATCTACCAAAGGGGTTCTTGATCAAAGGTCGTGGTTCAAATGATCATAAATCTATTTTTAAAAATAACGAAGATCCGAAAACGAGGTAAATAAAAACACACGGTGGGTAAAGTCACCTAATTAGGGACGATTGTTTGTTATACACTTTCTCGTAAAGGTATCCAGGCACGATCGATCTTATTCTAGCAATAATATTGTGTACATAATATTGAAGCAATAATATCGTGTAAATAATATTGCGTAAATAACATTAAGAGAAACGTGGTTTACACAAACCTTTCGATATTACTAATGAAACAATATTAAATGATATCATTCTTGGTGTACTTTGCAATATACACGAATCGCGATACATGTATCGACAAAGTTTCAATAATATCGAACACTAGGTGAAAATTCAAACTTCGACCCTCTTTTTACCAGTCAACAATTGAAGTTTTCAAAGATACGACAAAGGTGACATTTTTAAATAATTCGTCCCGTTTAACGCTATATAAGGTGGTCTGTTTGCAGTGAAACCCTCCACGTATCGATTATCGGTTTAGAAACTTGAGAGATCATTACTCGATACCAGAAACCAACGGGTTTGCCATCGGGGCAAACTGATTCGAATTATTGAAACAGCGGACGCGGCATATTAAAGCCGAGATTTCATTACAGAGAGTCGTTAATAGAGAGTTTCTACATCCTGCAATAAAGTACGTTTGACCCTCTGTGACCACGTGGCCAGAAGGAAACGCTCGACAAACTCGAAAGATTATTTCAAATCCACGTGTCAACAACTGCGAGCCAGCCCCGAATGAGCAAAACTCGTGTCGCGTACAACTATTAAACCGACACGTGCCCAATTCGAAAATTGCTAACAGAACCAAACGAAACAATTGGCTGATTCGGACAAAGGAAACAACCTTGACTCGCGAACTTCTCCGTGATCGAAAAATACAAAACGAGAAGACACGATTAAGTATTTCGCAATTTGATTGTTCAGGAAATCAAAATTATGATTAAAGGAGAGGAGGTGTATTTTTTTTTAATTTTACGGTGCGTTCGTTTCTTTATTACAACGTTTCGAAGTTACGAGAAGATGCTCAGAGTTAAACGATAGCCTATTCGTATCAATTGACGAGTGAAATGAATTTATATGGTTCAATTCGGAGAAATTTCCGTTGGTAGGTAAATGATCCATCTCACAATGGACTAATTTTCTAACCTAATTGCTTTCAGTAAATCCTGTCAAAGTAGTTACACATACAACTGCGCGCCCCCGTAGAATCGATAATTACTATGTACCCTGGTGTTCGAGAATATATATATCTTAGTACCGCGAACCACTTTTTAATCTAATGTACTTTTCATGTTCCGTGTCAAATGGTCCGAGTGCGATCTTAAAACGGATAAAACTTCGTGTTGAATCCGTATAAAATATCTGCGACGAAGTGTCCTCGTTGAGAGCAAATGATTTTGAAAAATTTGCACGTTTCAATTTCAAATCAAATCGAAGGCGATCACAATTTTTTGTTTCCCCATCATTGCACGAATGATTGCCACTTCGAAGTAAATAAATTTGTTCGTTACCTATACAGAGAACAATTTTAATCATTCGATCGTTAAACAAGTCCTTTTATGTGTTCCACGCGGTCACGAAAATCCCCTGAGCTCAAAATTATACTATTTCAATCCGTATTCAAATTCTATTCGTCTTTTCGCAAGAATGTTCTTAGACACAATCTGTAAGAGTGATTTAAAAAAAAGGTATAATTGAAAGCAATTTTTAACGTTCGAAACAAGGTTAAGAAACAATTATTTAGATCGTTCTCAGTAACCGACGAAAACATTCGTTTACACCCAACTGAGCCATTGATCTCAAACAAGAGCAAACAGGTTTCTCAGTTATACATTCAATTTCCAGTTTGTCTATAAATCGAGAACGTTTCGGAACGTTTCACGAGAACCGCCTAAGTTTGCGTGTTTATGTGTTTTCCGTCATCTCTGCTTGCGACTGCAAACTTTAATCTCCGGATCATAAATTCCACAATTAGAAACGCGGATCATAAATCATGAACATTAGAAACAGGCTCGCTTCCGCTAGAACTTCGGTAATGGAGCAACTTCGAGAGCAACGTGATAAGAAATGTAGACTGGTGTCAAACTGAGCTTCAAAATCCGAGATGGTACACAATTATAAAATTTCTACCTAATTAAAGGCAAATTAAATTAAATAACAACGCGACAGACGTTCGAAAGCCAGTATTAAACTTTACTGAAGTTTGCTCTCGATTCGTCTTTGCATACAGGAGACTGTTGCAGTGATGCACGCGTTACTGTTTGCAAAAGACGAATCTCTTATTTTGCGAACTAATTTTAGACCTTGTCATCGTTAACACTTGACGCATAAAAACCGTTAAACGTATCGAACACCATAAGCTCGTCTTACAGTGTCCACGACTTTCCCTTTATCGTCCTTTAAAATCAGGCTTCGATTATTATTTTTCAATTATTATCTCTAAAATAAAATAGATGACATATACAATTTATTCAGCTAACCCTGATCGCTAGAATCATAACTCTGATCACGAGAATGATAACCCTGATCATTATACCAATTATTTTGAATTTTTTATTTTACCCTAGTTATTATTATCAATACTTCTAATACTGTTATTAATGCAATATTTCTACTCGTATTTATATTGCTATTTTCGCTTCGATTAATTTATTTCCGTGCTACTGTTGTTACTGTCGCTAGTTTGTATCGAAATTGCTTAAATTCGATTTAATACGTAGGATCGTTTCATTATTTTTACTTTCTTGCCTTCCTTTTAAAATTTTATTTTTACAAACATGGCAAAATAATAATTAATATTTTCCTGGTTCGTGCATTGCACATGTGCTCAACCTTCGTATTGGATGAATTGCACACAATCCTCGTTAAATAATTTCTTACACATAATACGTTCAATGACACTTCGTCGCTTAATGACTTCTGTATATTATCTACTAACCTCTCTCTCTCTTTTGTTTCTTTATTTGTCTGTAATTGTCCGATGATGAATGTAGAAATTGGTTTTGGTCTGTATCGAAGGACACTGGCCTATCTATTTTACTGGATATCTATTGGATTGTTCGGAAAGTCATTTCGTTTTTTTTTTTTTTTTTTGGTGAAAATGAAACACGATTTTTTTAGAGTGTATAAACATTTTATTAAATTATATATTCTCCATTTTGAAAAACGAAATGACATTCCGAACAACCCAATATTTTGGTATTTATCTGTTTCACAATTTATCTACGTATCTAACTACTGTATACATGTATCTACCTACCTATCTATCTATCGAGTCCATTTTTATGTCAGCCACGTGTATTTCTTCGAGTAACTGAGCAATAATAAAATTAAAAGGTGCATTTTGTCCTTTGCTCATCGATAAGAACACACATTTTTGTAGCGTTTTGTAACACGTGACCAGTAATGAATATTTCATTATACCATTATTCAAAGTCGTCAATGGTGTTCAACAAGAAAAGGACCCAGAACCTATCCTGAAAAAGTTTTTGCATTTCAAAAAAATAATCTTCTATAAGACACGCGAAGAATAATTCCATAATAACGACAAATTCTGATATTTACTCTCTCAACTCAAGTGAACAAATGTCTTGAAAGAAAATTGCCAAAAATCGTCCAAAATAAAGCAGTTCTCTGTCGCCAGGATGGCGATAAAAACATTAAGAAATTAAATTGGGAAATTTATGATCATCCACGATATTCCCTCTCTGTGACTCGTTCGGGTCATTGCAAAATTATTTGAACGACAAACTATTAAAAAAATCTCAGAAAAGTCAGTAACGTTGTACAAGCTTGCTTTAATTTAAACTCAACAAATTTGTATTTTGAAATAGAAAAGCTCGATGGTCGTCGACGAACAATAATATTTAGCCAAGGAAAATATATAATCGAGTAGATGAATGTTTATTCTTTAAAAATGCAGCTCCATCTTTCCTGGACGAAACGCACGGACTTTCCATTCGAACTAATATTTATCTATCTTTGTCTTACGTCAAGATGAAAATGTATTTTATACAACCACGTGTAAAGTTGATCGTATCGTTAATGTGTAAGTCACTCTCGTCTGACAAAACACGTGCATCCACGACGTCTGCTTTTGCGCAAATAATGCCCGATAAAAAGCGATCGTTAACGTGTAACAGACGGGGAAGAAAAACTGACCGGACGGAAGATAAACAATCATATTCCTCGCGGGTGACATTCGTTACGAACATTTTCAATGAGACAATCCTGCGAGGAATAACCGAATTCTGCGAAATCGCGCGGATGAACGCGAAGCATCGAGTCGTCGATCGATAATCGGAACAGTTCGAGAATAGCCAGAACCGAAAATAAACACGGATCCATATAATTTAAGATTAAAGCTGATTGGACGAAAGTTTGAACCGTAATTAGAGCGGTAGTAACGAAAAGTTCGGAATCGTACGGTCTGCGAAATTTAGCGCAAACTTCTCGGTTTTCTCTCCTCAAAATCGTTCGAAATTCAGCGGAATTTATTCGACTCCCTAACGAAAGTTCCCTTCGCAAAATGGCACCGCTCCAATACGATACGTGAAATATTAGGTGATTGCGTAAGTCGAATCCATCTCTGTTGCGTTCAACTTATCGTTTCGTTTTCGTTCGTGTTTGCTCCGAACAGAATACTATCTGTATTCCTTCGCTTCGGTACGATCTGTAGAATCCATCGGTTCGAACATAAGCGATGCATTCTAAACACGATGGTTACACAATTTATACGTGCCACTGTAAAATTATTTGCGAACAATGTTTCAAACGAGAGCATTCGAACGAAAATCAACTACAGATAGTTTTCCAAGATAGAATTTTGAAAAATTGTAATTTTACGTAATTTTCAACGCAATACATTTGAAATGAAATACTTCATTTTTCTTGTTTAGAAGGAAACGAATTTTCATCTTACCAAGATGTAACACTTACACGAAGTATTCGTAATTTGTGATAATGATTAGCGTAAGGGTACAAATAAAGAAAAGTTAATTATCATTAATATCAGTAACACAGTTGAATCTCCATGTCTTAATGCGGTAAGACACTTCCACGTAGTGTGATGAGCATCTTTTCAAAGAACCACTCCTTTCGGGAGAATTACTCTGTACAACACGATCTTAACACTTAATTGCTCGAAAGTGACTAATAATATTATTTTAGGTAAATACGAAACGTCGACTTATATTTTTGTAACCCCTTTCGAAATTCATGTTCCAAACGAAGAACGAATAATTTCCAAAAAAGGAGCCTCTTCTTCTTTTCTTCAATCCTGGATCTGCTGATCGTAACGAAAGGTTCCTCGTGGATTAGTATTTAGCAATGATTCATCCGAAACTATCTATTTCTATCGTATAAAATTCTATATTGTTTGGAAACTAACACTTGTTTTACTATACACAATTGACGAGTTAAACTACAGAACCATTGACTATGTGTGCACTAAAAGTTAAATCGAATGATAGGTAGATTAAGAAGATAGGTACTACCGTTCCGAAGTGTATTCGAAAGTAATCGAAAACTATGCGAGGACAAAACTAACAATAAGATTATATACTTTCGAGTTCTTTTACACAAATTCACGTAAAAGAGTGGCGACTTCGTTAACGAATCGCTTGAAAATTTCAAGGATGGATAATGTTTGGAAAAGTGTCACCTCTCGCTCACCTTGCTACGCGTTAGGGTGTCGGACCACGACGCACTGGAGCGTAAGAAAATTAGGCCTGGATAGTTACGCATCCAACAAGGCCACCGAGAGGCAGGCCTCGAGCCGTGGGTTTATGATACGAACGTGATACGAACATGATATCATACGTCAATCGCTATTGAGGACAAAGCACTGAGAATTTATAAGTGCACGACAAAGTGGTCGACAGAAACACAGCAAGTTCGTGACAATGAAGCAACTTGAAGAGTCTTAATTTCTTCTTAAATTAGACGAATGGTGCCTAAATATTCTTAGCGAACGTTACTTAAAAATAGCGCTCTTTGGTGCCCCGTATCTCAAACCCAACCTTTGCAACGTCCTAATAAATAATTCCACTTTTCCCGTTACGCACAAGGATTGATATAAAAAGTAAGAGAGAAACTATGAAAGTAACGAAAATAGTAAAACTGAAAATAAGAATCGCGTAAGTGTTAATTAATGCTCTCACTTTTCTATATCAGAAAAATCCCTTTTCTTCTAGTTATCCTTACGTATTAGCTATTTTTCTCAATTTTAAGTTTAAACAAATTTTTTTCCACGAACCATACCGAAGAGGCCCTAAACGTCAGATGAAAACGTTTGTCAGTAAACTATGATTGTGAATATTATGTTATTTAGTTTATTTTCTTCAATATGGCAAACAATATACATACTAAGTGTTCAAACAAGGTTTGATCCAATTGAGATAGATTACATGGATTTCGAGACAAAAATATTTACAAAGCTATGATTAATAGCACAGCGTGGCAGCTGGTAAATATTTTTCTAACATGAAAAATGGTTCTCTAAAATTCGAAATATAAATATCAAAGATTTGTCCAGATTCGGTACACCCCTATCCATAAATATTGAGGATAATAGAGTAACGATTGAGAAAGGTCCAACATGATTTTACTTCAATGCGAGACTCGCAACAGTCTACCGATATATTTATCCATTAATCTCATCTTTTCGTGTTACATGTTCGATTTGTTTCGACAGATGCGAAAAACTCAAACGCCAATAGAGCTCCTAATAAGAGTACACGTTGCCAGGAATTAAGTCTAAATCTATTTCAGGGTTGACTGTCACACGCCATCGATGCTTTTATTTTGTCAAACACTAAGACGAGTTTACTCGTCGAGTTAATGTGTTTTCGGTTCTCTTCGTTTCTTTTTTTTTTCTTTTCTTTTTATCGTTCAAGCTGTCGCCCTTGTTTCGATGTTTTCTCGTTCTACGAGTTAACGTTAGATCTCTCGCGCGCGAACCGGCCGAATTTTATTCGAAACGAAAATAAGAGACAACTATTTGATACAGCACTTCGATTCTTTTTATCCCCGGTAATGTTATTTAGAGACAAAGGAAATATCGATTTGTTTCGACTAACTGAAATCTCGAATAATAAAGACCATTTCGTTACAAATTAATGTAACGCGGAATGAAATATTACTCGGGACCGTATTTCGAATCGTTTTATTTCTCGTTTCTTTGTTACATGCGAACGATAAACAACTCGGTATTGCGTGTGGAATTTTACGAGAAATGTCTTCTTTTCTCTGTCTCCGGTGTTCGGTAAATCGTTCTCGAAATAAAGTCACTGTAGATAGCAAAGGCAAATCGCCAAGGGGATTTTTGTTCGAGTCTCTGGTCGAGATATGAATTTCCGATGACAGAAATCAACCGGCGTAATGACGAATTTTCGACCAATCATACGTCGACAATAAATTGATCGACATCGAACCACAGACCGGGTTTCATTCTCATCGAAAAAATTCGCTGAAATAATTTATTCTCGCGCGTTATCTGTCCCTGATTGCATAATTATTATGGAAATTTCTTTTCGAACTATTCGTTCGTGACGGTGATAATAAAACCATTGTTACGTAATACGCCACATCGAAATTGTTTCTCATTTTCCTTCTTTCATTGCCGCGTTCCTAAGTCTGACATTAAATTTACTACACGATAAAACTGTTCAAAGCAGAACTCTATCAATTTTACAATATTAACATGAATGTTCCAAAATACATTTTACGTACTCGAGCAAATTATATATAGTACAACACTGTAACTTTTGAAAATTATTATTCCATCCTGTCGAAAATCGAGAGAAAATATCTCGAGTATTTCTACCAAAAGTATATGTATCTAAAGTATTCGATACGCCCCTTGAATCATTTTTAAATTTAAATACATAGAAAAATATATCACGTTTGCCATGTGACTTGTAAACGGTACTGTCACGAACAAATTAAAAACAAGTTAACCGCTATTTATCTTTCATTAGATTTAAATTGCATTTATCTTATGTAAACAGGCAATAATTGCATCGTGATTGTTTTATTTGAAAAACGCACAATACCTAATCTCAGTGTTTAATTAATCTCGATAGCGAGTATTCAAAAGCTCTGCTTTCGAGCTTTAACTTCCCCAAACGATCAATACCTCGTTCAAATTTACCTTCCTTGTGTACTCGTATTCAATTGAAAGTAAAGCTAGATTTATCGGTCTTATTTGACTTATGGTCATGCGTAAAAAATTCTCGGTTAATTTCAATTTCGAAAAACGACTTTTGCACTTAGTAATGGACATAATATATTTTTTGTTAGTTTTGGAGAATTTTTTTTTTTGAAGCACGTACGGATAATTCCAAAAAAGAACTTCGAGCAATCGAGTAGTTAAAGTTAATTAGTTGCTACAATTAAATACCAAGAATACGTAATAAAGAACATCAACGTGGAACAGGTGCAGACAATGCAATATCGCGCAAAAAACCGTGTAACAGAAGGATGCAAAATATCAGTAGCAACACAATACACAGAGCAACGGAACATCGTGGCAAAAATAGAACATAAAGAGACCAGAAAAATGTTGAACCTTTTACAAGCTAAACAACCATACTACAAATATACTCCCGAGACTACTTGAAAGTGAGGAATATAAACTCTACCGAAACCGCAGAATATACACGAATAAAACGATTACAGCTAACCGATCCTAACAGTCAAAAACAAGAAACAGAAACACCGTCCTCCGACCTACCTAATAAATATATCGATTTCAAAGGATACGGGCACGATATAAAAGTAAACGAAAATGGTGGAAAAATACACACCTCTGAAAATAGGAATTGAAAGACTATGAAAATAAAACAAAATCACAATCGTTCCATTAACGATATCAACCACAGGAATAATGCTGATCTTATACACAGGGTGATTCATGGAATTGAAACGTGTCTCTTTTCTAACTGTAATTAAAAAAAAAAATTATCCACAAATACAGTTCTTTCTCTAATATTCTTTTTAATTGCGATTAGAAAAGAAATACTGTAATTCTGCTGCTACTATTGCGCAACCACCGTGACGCTATAATTACGTGGATTACCCCGTATACGTGTCAAAAATTGTACCTACATAAAATGCTCACGTACCCGACAAGACACGACCAATATTTCATCCGTGACTCGTTGAAAAATAATTAGAATTTCAATCGTAGAAAGAGATAATTCACAACGCACTCGAGTACAATTTCGCTCATCTCTGATAAAACGTACGAATATAGAGGACGCAATACAAAAATTTCTACGTAAATGCAGAATGCACGTGACTCGAATCAAGTCCACCGTATTCGTCGTGTTCTTAACCGTAACAGTGATAAAAGAAACCGACGATACTAATAATAATTCGTCGGTCACACCGCATCGAGTTAAGTATCGCTTTAACGGTCGGAGTACCTAAAGTGCATTGAACTTCTGAGTATGCACATCGAAGATGGAAACGAAGTGCATACAAACAGTTCTGAGATAAACTCAATTTGACCAGCCGTTTGGCGGCTGGTCCACAAGATGCAGGCTAGGTTCGATATCGCGGCGGAATTTATGCACCTAAACAAGCGCCACGTGTTGGCAGTAAACTAGTATTTATAGGCCATAGCCGGATAGAGCGCCGCGCTATTCTGAATACACGCGAATTTTCAGCGGTCGTTTCAACGAGCGTTTGTCAAACTGCCAGATCTGGATTGTGTCAACTCGATCGCTATTCGCGGCGGGATGTCCGATCTGGAAACACGCGTTGAACATCCTACGATCGCACGATGATCTACCGCAAACTTTCGGTGACCTTAAATTAGCTTAACTGGTCGGAATACAGAGGGTTTTGGGCGAACGACTCCTCTAACAAGATGCGATCTTCGAAGGAACAGTGTGTACAGTCGGTCGCAAAATCCCGCGTAAACCTACCCGATACGATATAAATTACAACGTAAACGAATAATGCATTACGAGACTGTGCTCACACTGAAGGAGAAAGGAGCGAAACAAACAGCCAATGTAATGCACGTTGAGTGCACTTTTCAAAACCGAAGCCAAGTTGGTGAATATCGTCACATTTTTGGAAATATTTAGTTTTTGAAAATAATGTAACAATTACGGATTTATAGTTACCTATATGGTTGTTTGTATTATACAACCCGATCTCTAGCTGATCATGACTTGCCAACTGGTGTGCAAGACGAACGTGGTAAATGACAGTGGTAAAATTCGAGATAACTTTCAATCGGGTTATCTCAGAGCGATACCGAATCTGTGACAACCTCAGAGACAATACTGTACCGTGAAAATGAGACTACTTTTTATAGAGGCTGTGTTCCTTGCAGGAATTTTCAGTCCTGTTTACGTATTGTACATTTATCGAGGTTTTACCAATACAATAATTTCCACGCGTTCTTTCACCGTGTATTTTTCCACGATTAATTTCCCATCTATCCAGATGACACGTGTCAAGTTTCAAGTTAATCGGTTCGACGTTTTAAAAATGGCGCGAGATTCAAATCGACCGGTGATGATCGGGACACCCTGTATACATTCTATACCCGTGTCTTCTTCAATTTTTCATTTCGCGAAGGATACACACGTGTCTGTTCTATTTTAACTAATTTTTGCAACTGACATCGTACACCAAACGTAAACTATAGAGAAAGAAAAGTAAAATCCGACAAGCATTGCTACTATTAGCAAGTATTCCCTCCGCAATTGATCGTATTTAAACAACTCGACTTGCGTAACAAACCACGAAACGAATTAACCGTTCAAATCGCGGACTAACCGTGTTCAGTAATATTCGTTCACTTGGTCTTATTGAATACGCGCGAGATGAACGAAATTTGTAAACTATCGCGCGGAAGGAACTAAATTATCGAACGTGCTGAATATCCACGGGAAAGAGACACCGGAAACGGTGAAAACATTTCGCGTGAAACTCCGTTTTCCATCGAAAGCGATGTAATGAAGTGGTACACGCGCGGTAGTATTCAGAGTTTGGCCTAGTTCCCCTATTTTGTTAAAAGACGGTCGCACAATGCCGCGGTATATATTCTGGTGATTTACGTTCTAGGAACCATACACTCCCGATGGAAACCAGTGCGCGATCCTGCTTACGAGCCAATGACACGTATACAATCGCCTTTACCTGGGCTACGTACACCCATGTCGATGAAAAAAAAAAAGAAAAGAAAAAAAAAGCGGCGCGCCTCGACTAACCGACAAAAGGCACTATGCATTTTTCATGAGACCAATTCGCGGTTCTTTTGACCAACAATTACTTTTATACCCGAAGCGAGACGTTTTATTTCTCTTGAACGACTCAATTTACAAAAGAAACAGCGTTCACAACGGAAGCCAATCTGTTTGTAAATCGGTGGATTCAAGGTCTCTCTTATTCGACTTTTTTAAACCTTCCGGGTACGTTTTAAGACCATTCGGTGAAAAACAGGACAATGACACCGCACGGGCATAATAATCGATCGATATAGTCCGTAGAATCGACCGAATACCGAAACATTGAAAAGTACGAGAATTTTTGCTACTGTACAGAGATTTTTCAAATCGTCCGGAATGATTAGTTTATTTTTTTTTTTTGAGACAGAGAGAAATGATTTTAACGAGTTTCTTTTTTAGTTTAAGGGGGAACAAAATCTGTTTCTTTGTTGGTGAAGGTGTAAAGATGGTACGAAGATCAATTTTGTTTTTCTTAATGAAACGATACGATCTTTCTAATTGAGTATTTTAAAGTACAATGATCTGTGATTGAAAAGCGTTCAAGGTCAATAGTAAAGGAATTATTTAACTTCAAAGTATGGATCGAGCACCATCGTATCTTTCCCGATCGGTGCTATTATGGTTGAGAATTGTATTCTAAAAATTCAATCACCTTGTACGCTTCACATTTTTTCTCTGTTCGTAGACAGGGTTGGTACGTAATTCACGGTAAAAATGAGGTCGGGAAGTTTTTATGGCTCGAAATAAGATGAAAATCAAGAATAACGAAGTTGTTGTCTGAAGCATTTTCTTCAAGAAAAATGCATTTGAAAGTCAGTCGAGTGTACGTGCACCTAACTAAAATGACGTTATGGATTTTACTGCAGACTAGTCGTTTTTTGTGTGAAACAGTATCGAGGCTTGTTTACTATCAATATTTGCCTATTAACGCGTTCTTAGGGTATATAAACACCCTAAACGTGTGTACTGGAATTCGTAACGTTAGTCGTTAGTCAAGTGAACGGGCATTTGATTGATTTTCAAATGCAATTTCATTATTCTTAAATTTTGTCTTATTTCGAATTATAAAATCTCTCTGACCTTATTTTTAGCACGAACTATGAACCACTTTGTACATTAGTAAACTGTATTACGATAGTGAACAAAGTATCGTTACACAAATTTATCAATACTTTCATATTACGTTAGAAAAATACGAAGAAAGTTGATACTGTTTTCAATTAAAGTAAACGTCGCCAAAATATGAAATAAAGATATTTCGTGTGCAAAAAGTTTTCTGATCGTGCCAAATTCGGCAATATTGGACAATCTGAAGTATCCATATTGAATCGCTTTATAGCATGTATCAACCCTCAAGGTTACCACTTTATGTCTTAGAAAATTGTGTAGAAAATTATAGATTAGTTTAATCTGTTCGACGATCTGGGACAACCTTCGAGTATACAATAGATTATGCTCACCTTAAAACGCTCCATTAGGCGATAAATAAAAAGACATTGTATCGTTCCATTTGGAAAAACGAAGTTGACCTTCGAACATTCGTACATTCAAATTATAAAAACAATTTATGACACCCTTGATTCCAAACAAAATTCGTTCCAAGCATTTTTTTTTTTCTTTTTCTATCGCTAACAGTAAACTAGTTATTCAGGTGGCCTATTTTGAACATTTCCTGTTGTAGAATATTTGAATTATTGGTTTTTTTCGTTCCAGTAGCGACCCTCCTGTAAACTCTAACACCAACTGGCGTAACTACAAAAAATAACCCAAGTGTTTAATTCTAGAAACGCAATAATTTTACGGAAACACTCGTCCGATCAATTTTTTTATACCTCGAGTGGTGAAAGCTGCTTTACATTTCTCGTGAGAATGAAATTTACCAAATTTACCATCGTATTTACCATTTATAATTTTACCATCGTATAATAAAGACGAACGATGGGACAAGGGGTTCGCATTGATAACCAGGAAACATGATTTCCGTCTGGAACTAACCACCGCATACATCAATTGCAATAACGGATGGAAATGACATGGAAAATGCCAAAATTTCTATGCTATTCCCAAACAGAATTCCGGTTTATGATAAAGACGGTTTACAGGTGATTTATACTCCTGCAGAGGCTACTCGATGTCTCGTGTTATACAGGGTGAGGTACCTAACGTCATCGCTCCAAAAATCTCCATTACTTTTCAAAGTACAAGAAACGTACGATTTTGGGAAAGGAAAATAATTACGATTCGAAGTTTATTCTTCTCCAAGATTTAACTTGAAAAAATTTAATTTCTTTTTTAACCAAACTACACATTCTTGGTATAAGATATTTCAACACGAGGATAAAATGAACACGAGTACGAAATTTCTCGAAAAATTCTGAACGAATATGAAAACAGTTTTGAAAATGTTTATTTAAAACGCTGTGTTCGAGCAATAGAAATTATCTTAATGAAACTCGTAATAAATCGTTCGATAAATCTCAGCCCGGACAATATACGTAAAAAGGATGTGTAAGTGGATCCATTAAAGAAAAACATTGATAACAATTCGAGTATCGTGAAATACGATCTTGAAAAAATAATCTGTCTATAGTGACGTTTCATCCCCCTTAGCGGAACAGCTTCCTCCGAAGTTATATTTTTGTAGCGAAGAAAGAGATAGAGATTCGCGGGGGTGGTAACGTTAGGTGTCCCACCAGGTATATTATTTTCTCATTTATCGACTATTCGCATGGCTGATCGTTCCCGAATATTTCCTATCCGCGTTCACGAACTCAGTCTGCGAATTCTCAGAGGCCAGAGTTTAATCGAATACGAGAATCGGTGGGAAGAGATGCGGGCGTCGAATGTCATCGCAAATATGTATTCCGTTGGCTAGTTGTAGACCAGCGTTTCCCAACCTTTTTCAGCTCGGAGTCTTTTTACAAAATGGCTTCTTTTTAGACACAAAAGTGAGAAACTAAAATGTTCCGATTCACCCTATTGGACACGTCCAAAATGATAACAACGGTCTCGAGTTAAAAAGAGGAAAAACTATTTCGTTCACACTCTTCGAAAGCATTCTTCTTTTTCATCTATTCGAAAATACGTTCCCAAAGTTTTGTTTCGATATTCTGCGAATCGACGAAATGATAGAATATTTTTAACCCTTTGCACTCGAGGCTTCTTTGCTACCAGGAACCTCGAGAAAATCCTTTAAGTCGTATAATTAATCTGGAATGGAACATTTTTATATACTTTGCATACATGCGTTTACACTCTAAAATAACGTAATATTTCAATTCCAATTTCAATTCCAAACCACGAAGATTTTCCCGGATCGAATATAGTACACTGAATTAGATGTTAGGTGTTAAATTTTTCAAACGCACGAACGCTTAAACACCTCACTCGACAACACAAAATGAGACACTTTAACGCCTCGCAAAGTAGTCACTTTAACGCCTTCGTGAAAGACTATAATACCTCCCAAGGGGACGCTACCGCCCACGTTGGGAAACACTGTGTAATCCAACGAACAATACGGAATTCATTAATAATTAACTATTTCGCAATGCGGTGAAATTCGATTAAATAAATTTCGATTACTTACTAAACAGAGAACAACGGAACGAAATACAGAAATTGAGTTATAAACACGTAGAAGCTTACTTGATAGAAGGATATCGGCAATTTTCAATTTCTTTAGAAATATTCGTAGCGCGATATTTCCTCGAGAACGGTATGTGACAATCTGAGAGGCAGGTGCGTGAAATTTGATCACGTTGATCGATTGTGTATACATTGGGAATCAGGATAAGATATACTTAATAATAGTGGAAGTAAATATGTGACAACCTAAGAGACAGTACTACAATCCTACCACAAGAATATATAATTTTACGTATAATATTTATAATAATTTAGACTTTCATAGAATATCGATTCTTCTACATCTAAGAAGACGTCACTATATTTCAATGCAAATAATTACTTCGGTTTTGTATGCACAGTGAGAAACATCTTGTGTCTTCGAATATGTGACAACCTAACAGACAGTACTTGAATCCTACCGCAAGAATATATAATTTTACCTATACTGTTTATAATAATTTTAAGAAATAATTACTTCGATTTTGTATGCACAGTGAGAAACATTTTGTGTCTTCGAATATGTGACAACCTAAGAGACAGTACCTTAATCCTACCGCAAGAATATATAATTTTACGTATAATATTTATAATAATTTATGCTTTCATGGAATACCGATTCTCCTACATCTAAGAAGACGTCACTGTGTTTCAATACAAATAATTACTTCGGTTTTGTATTCACAGTGAAAAATATTTTATGTCTTCGAGTAAATAAATGAGTTCGATTAATTTTACAAAATATTTACTGTTGCGTGATACTTGATCAAATTTTACGTATTGTACGAGAACAATATCCACGATAGAAAATAGAAAAAAGAGATCCACGTGGATAAACCAACGAAAGCAAGAAAGTGCGAGTGTCACGCGACGGACAAAGCCCCGAAACAATTTCAATCAACTTGTTCAGCCTTGCAAAACAAACATGACAGTGAATCGAGTGCCGGGTGAGAAAATAAAAATTTATAACTACAATCAAAATGCAAATGTCACGTACGCGACGTTCCCGTCTTTTAACGAATTAATACCACATTTTGAAATTCAGTGAAACTGTGACACATTCGGGAAATATTTAATATGCATGAAAAAAGTAATAACTTCCCCGTATCTAATACCCCGAAATACGAACGATAATATAATCGATAATAAAGTTCAACGATGGTACAATCAATTTCGAATACAAATAATTGCGATTGCTCGATTTACGCGTGATGGTTCGTTTGCATGTTTTCGCAACACGTACATATATGTACAGAACACGATATTCCGAGTGTCGAGATTCACCGATGCACGTCTGAGAACTATTTGACTTCCAGTCATTGCTATTGTTACGCATCACTAATGAAAGAAATCCTTAAATCTACAACGATAGTTCACGTACAAGTTTGTAATTGCCATCGGTTACAAAGCTCCCGTACCGAACAAGGTACTTCTAGTAGGCCTATTATTTACATTCTACGTCGAACGTCGTTAACTCGTAAGAAAAAATCTTTTCACACCGACCTCGGACTTCCGAGAATTCTTGGTAGCCTACACGTTTCATAACGCTTGTGTTCTGGGGGGAAAAATAAAGTCAAGCTCTCGTGTAAACGCATAAATTAACTGGTCCATTTAACCTGTGATTAAAACTTACTACAATTAACCTATTCCTCTTAGTCCGCACGAAAAAAGACTTTACGAACAATTAGATTTAAACTGCCTGCTTTAAGATTCTTTTTATGCTAGATGTGGTGATAAATTTTGTTTTTTCTCTCTTCAAGTTCTTAATCAATTTGATCGAATAATTAAAGACAGTGATTCTCTTTAGAAAGCTCGGTAAATGGTTTATGATTGTACATCACGAACATTCCGTCGTGTCAGGAAGCACTATCACATGTCAAATATCACACACCATCTTCCGTATCTATTAACCCTCGTGTGACAGTGGAACATTAGTGAATGTGTCGAAAAGCTTTCTATCGATAACTGTCAACCGACTGATAGCACATTATATACGAAGGTAAGCTCTATGATAGGACATACCAATTTCACGGGAGAAAACTCGTTTTTCGTACAAAAATCAATTGAAACCAGATATTATAGAGCATTTAACATAATCCTCGCAAATAAAATTTCATTGATATTAAAATAATCTTAAAAACTCACCGTGAAGCGGATGCTGGAGGAATCGGAGCAGAGGCACTATGTTTCACCACGTGCGTAGATACATACACTGTGTTCGGTTGTCAATACAATTGTTCACTCACTTGTCACTCATTGGCAGACGCGAAATTTAAAGATTCGTGAAGAGCGGTACCGAGATGTTCATCGCCGGAGTGGTATCTATAAACTGAAGGACCGACGAAGCCACGCGACTACAGAACTACCCGCCAAGCCGAGTCGCCCCGATTCACCCCGAACCCGAACGAACTTCCTCGAACGCGGAACGAAGACAATCGACGACAAAGATGAACGATACCTCGTGTAACCTGTAAAACAAACATAATTAGAGAAAAGAAAAATTAATTATTTACATTGTTAAATCGATGGTATGCATGTTTAAGGGATCACAAAGCTTTCTCAGGAGAAGAGAGAAACTCAAAAATATGAGTCCATGATGAAACGATTTAAAAATTTTAATTGTATATATATATATTCTAGTAAAAAATACCTTCTTATACCGTTTTTGCAACAAATATATAGCAAACGTTCTTTTTATTCGATTAAAACATTTATTATTAATTGTCACAGAAACAAATATCCGCAAAGTTTTATTTATATTCATAAATTGAACTTTCGTGTTAAAGATTTATCCGGGGACGCTCGGTCGGATGCATCTAAAGTTAAGTACGAACGAGTATAATGCAACGTATAATATAACGTGTAATAAATGCATCAATCTGTGTCTACACTGAAAGCAGGAAAAGAATATGGAGAATTTATTAGTTCCTTGCTTTCGGTACAGACCTGATTTTATTACATTACACGTCACATTGCATTCGACTATAACCACCCTTGCGTTTATATGTAATATAATGGCGCGCTACTAATTTTAACCGTTTGCTAATAGAAAAAACAAATTGATCTAACGCTGCAGAAATAATTCCTCGCCTACCTTATGAGCGCTATGATGAACAGTTCCATGTCCATTTGAAACATTTTCGTGTATGTTTTTGAATCATTTAATTGTTGATTAAATAAAGCACATCCTCCAAACAGTTCGAGCACGAGGTAAAGCGGGAATGGCGCAAATCGGACGAATTTCGAGGGACATTTGAAATCAGAACAGATGGCGACAGGGAGCCCGCGGTTCTGAGTTCGTAGTGAAAAATGGCCGGCGCCAACGATTGTTTCAGCATTGGGAGTACGGTGGCCTGTAAAACCTGTTACAAGGAGGAGATCGAAGGCGAGGTACTAGCGTTCGATCCACAAACTAAAATGCTGATCCTAAGTATCCTTTTCTTGTAAATTCCCTTAAAATATCGCCATTCCCGACGAGTACTTGTATTCAGTGCTCAGACATCGCTCGTTTAACATTGCGACAGTGTAAATAACTTTAGAGATATCTACGATGGATTTTGTGATTTTTAATTGACGACAATTACCTTCCGATTTGCGATTTTTCACGGGCAATGTTTAATACCGCTTGTCAATTATTTGGTGATTTCTTAATCAGCTACACGAAGTCAGGTTAGTTTCGTCACTCAATCAACCATGCTGGATTTTCCGTTCGTTTTATTTCTTTGCTGATCCATTCTCAAACGTATTTCCACGTTCTATGGAGATACTTTCACCTTCGTTTCCCGCAAAAATTGTAAACAGAATTGTATCTGACCTTTAAAAGAAAAATTAAATTACATTACTTATAACCTCAGAATTTACTTGAATCTAAGACAGTGTGACAGAAATATTCATGAAACAAATGTATATTTAACTTTCAAATTTAGTAATAACAGTGATTCCTTAACTGACATCAATTAGAATGTCCGTCTTCAAGCGGTACACCCACACTAAACGACGTACATATAGTAAATTTATCCCTGGTATCCGAGGTCCAAGTAAAGCGGGAAGTTAGCCCTACAACTAGTGAACCACCACAAAGCCTTAATTTGCAAAAATTGAACAGAAGAGTACGTAATCAAATTGAAGAGAAAAAGAAACTGGTAATGGCTCTGCAGGCCGGAGTATCTCCAGAGGGACAAAAACTCTTTAGTACTATATCAAAGACTATTCCGGAAATTACGTGGAATGGAGTAAATATCGTTGTATTTGATAATGTTACGATTAGACCCCCGTACAAAGTCGATAATGTTCATGGTAACACGGAATCTAGCGCGTACAAGCATGTAAAGAAAGTGGTGAGTATTTTAAAGATTTGATGTTTAATAGTCCATAATGCATTTATATCATTGTAACGTGTACAACTTGTAGGTTGAAAAACATATTAAAGATACAGAGGCATCGGCACAAGTACAACAACAACAACGGGAACAGCAGCCACAGCAAAAGCAAAAAGGAGGTGCGATGCAATAAGAGTTCAAAAAGGCACTATACCATGAATGAAGCTACCATGCTGTCACAGAAGTTCCAGTGTTTGAGGGAAAGTAGGAAACGACGATAACAGGATACTAAAAGAAAACCATTGCAAACTACATAAGCCTATCATAAAAATCAGCATCATAAAGTTCAACATGTTTTGATGAAAAAACACTTTGAGAAAACAAAGTGCAAATCGAATATTAAAATTCCAAATAAGTTTCAAATACATTGATCCCATTGTATGAGCAGCATTTTGTAAAGCAATGGAACGCGTCATACTCGATTTTTAACATAGAGCATACTCTTCGATGAAGAGTTTTCTTTATCTTATCTAACAAGCTGCCATACACCTTATGTTCTGCTGGAACTATTGTTCGTACATGTGCTCTGATGCAGGTGTGTTTTAGTTTAGTTTTACATTGTTACAAATACGTTTAGTAATTGTTTACAAATCATTGATATACATGGTGGTAACATGATTCAATTACCACACAAGTACCAATTTTTTAAAACACAGGTTGGTCATCTCGGTATAATTTAAGCCCGTATGAAACGGTTCATCATTTTTAACTAGTATCATAATTGAAACGTAAACGATCAACGAAAATTTTCATATGCAACTACTTCTACTTCAACACTGACTGAAATCTTACGTTTATTCGAAAATTATGATGCATTTGTTTTAAATCGCTCATATGGTACAGTTGATCTCTCGAAATTTGTAAACAAAGAAAACACAAACGTTTACACTTCATCATGCCTGCGTCGGCACGAGACGTCTTCGGTAGCAATATGACATTGACAGATAAAAGGACATTCCCTTGCATAGAGCGAGCTATAAAATTGTTATTTAAGAAAACATCAACTTGGTCTGTGCAAGGATATAAGTGCTAGTTAACTTGCACTTAGAAGTAATTTCATTTGCAATGATGATAACGGAACTCGTCTCGTGCTCATTACTTTTTGAACGCGGAGAAAAGTCAGACAGAAAAAAAAGAAAGATTATAAAATTAATTACATGAAAAGACACAAATAAATGTAATATAAATTCTATGTCTCTTGTTTTACGTTTATTATTCCTTTATCGATGCTTCTATCGAAATTTTACATTACGACACTGCTGTTTTCTGCAATAAAAATATTTCCTATAAAAATTATGCAATCTTTATTCAGTAGTTTCATCTAATTCCTCGATTGTTTCTGCAACGTTTGCACTTCGTACAATCGCGCTCAAGTCGTGCGTTACTCGAGCAATTCGAGCCGCAGCTTTAAATTTAATAGCCGCTCGTTGCTTCTCAGTTTTCTTTTTCCACTAAAAAAAAGATTTAAACCATATATTAAAATCTTATTAAAACAGGAAACTATTTTCTACTTTCTCTTTCACGTAAAAACCAGTTAATAAACCTGTACATTTCTTATTTCCTACTATCTTGTAGTAAATAAAGTACGTAAAAACAACACATTAATTGTCTAAAAGTAATTATACTAGTTTAGCATCAACTGTTACACCACTACAATTCCCTATACATTTAGCTATACTTTTCCTTATAACTGCGCATTTATGTTTACTATTAAAGTAATATTAATGTATCCAGATACTGAACATAATTACAAATCATCAAATTAACAATTTCAATTGTTATTTACCTAAGTACAATTTACAAAACCTAAAATTGAACGTATATGCATATATATATGTATGTGTGTAAGAAATCACTAGAATTAACCTATCAAATTGACACGTTTCTGGTGAAAAAAATATATTAGAGGCTTTCCGTGGGCTTTTTCTAAATACAGTTGGCATAAAAATTAACTATATTCGATGCTTCCCTCTCCACTAAACTGAGAGAGAGTAGGAGAGAAAAATATCGTGGTTTAGTGTTTTGAGAGAACGTTTTAAGTTTGTACCCTGTATCCGTGTTGCATGTGTAATTTTATATTTTTGGTAAACAAATGAAGTAAGGTAATTCTCGTCAACTTTATCGAAAATTATATGTACCTTATAGTCCATTATATGGTATACTGTTTTGTATACAGAAATTACAATTTATTTCGGTTTAGAGCGCAATGTTGTGATGACAAATTTTGACAAAAACGATTGTAAGAAAGTGTTACGAAGTGTTTTAAGTTCTGTTAAATCAAATACCTGTATCCAATTTGCTTTATAAAGTTCGGTAATCATTTTAAAACATTTTTATGCAACAACGCGGCAAGTGCTTATCGTAACCTGTTTCGGTAGTTGACAAATCTGTGACCGGATTGGGACTAAAAATATTTGATTTCAGTTACAATACTTCTGTACGGATTGATCAAAAAGGCATTAGAAAAAGAAATCAATGAGGAATACAAATTATTTTTGTTACATGTGCAGTTTCTATGACATCTTTGAAAACATGTATTGTTCGTTCAATAATGTGATAAGTTGATGGTGTTAAAAATTGTTTACTTACATCTTCATCACGAGATGGTAAGTTTGCAACATATTCTTTCATTTTTTCTTTTTTGGGATCCACTATGGCTAAAACAGATACACAACCGTCGACCGTACCTAGAACTATGCTTTTACCATCATAAGTACTATCGATTGCACTTAATTCTGCTTGAACTCTGTAATTTGCTATCATTTCACAATCCGATGATCTACAAATTAGATATATAACTAAATTTACGTTTTCTCTAAATTTAATATTGTATATTTTTACCTAAATACACGTATAGTTTTTCGTCCACTGTGGTAATAAATAACGTATTCATCTGTACGGTTAAACATAGATATTACGGTAAACACACCCTCTGCTACTTTTGGAATATAAGTTTTTACACTAGTACCTTTCCTTAATTCTAAAAGTTCTAAACCTCCTCTATAACAATAAAAACATTACATTTTTTATCATAAAATAAATGTTAATCCACAATGTGTACCTGCTGGGTGCATATAATGTATATTTTCCATCTTTGCTAATATTTCCACTCCATTTGGGAATCGTACGAACAATTTTTTTTTTATTTATATCCAAAATAGTTCCTTTGTCAGATCCAATTATTCCTATCCATTGTGGTTTATTTGGCATCGGAGCAATACATACAATGTCCTATTTAAATATGCAAAAAATATTTATTTACACAGAGCACATTAATATAAGTGCACTAGTCGAATAATATTTCATTTACTTTAAACCCTGGCAACTTTATGGGAATTTTATTTATTAATGCACCCGTCTTTGCATTGTAAATTATAACACAATCTCTATTACCCTTGTCAGCTGCTGGTGTAATTAAAAAGGAATTGTCAGAAGTTACTACAACATTTCTGAAGGGTATACCTGTTTGACTTCTGACTGGATATTCCAGTGAAAATATTGTCTTTCCATCTAATGATTAATATTAGTAATTATCAGAACAAAGTAATAATAAATATCTAACTTTTTTATTAATTGCAAACATACCAGGAATTGCTCTTACATAAAGAGTAGCGGTTGTTTTCATGTTTTCTACACCAGTAGGATTCTTAGGTCTTGAAATAGCTATAAACTTTGATGAATTTTCAATCAGTGTTAACTGTTTCACATCTTGTTGTTCCTCTTTAAACAATACTTGCTCCGTAATTCTATTCCATATTAATACATTGCCTGATTCTGTTGAAACAATATATCTAAAACGAAATATATCAATGTAGTAGGTTTTGTCACGATATATGTGCGTTTAGTTACTATAAAATTACTGACTTGCCATCGTGTGTCATACAAGCGTGCGTAACAATTGCTCCTAAAGGACTGTCGGCTAATTTTGAAATTAACTTTCCTGTCTGCAAGTCCCAAATTCCCACACAGTCCCTAGTGACTATTGCTGCTAAATTACATTGTTCCGCAAGACTGTTAACATAAGTAAGAAACTGCAGTAGTAATAACCAAATCGTATTTCTATGTGTAGTAAAACCACGTACCTTATCATATCTATTTGCAATTCGTGTCTATCTATTACATGAACTTGTTCAAAAATATTATTTATATTCCATACTTTGACACTCCTATCGATACTCGATGTAACTACACTGTTCCAGTTTCCAATAGTCAATGCTTCCAATTGAATAATTCTAGCAAAGTGAGCATCCAGTATCTTTACCAATTCTGTTGTTTCTAAACTCCAAACGTACAAGTTCTTTCTACGAAAGGAACAGGTGTTTCATTAATTTATCTTATCGCTTCTTTCATGACATTGTAAAACCCACCTTACACCAGCGACAGCATAATTTTTCGTACCACTGACCATTATTGAATTCGACCACATTATTTTCGTGCTGATATTTCGAACTCCGTTTGGTAGTATTAAGACGTTCGCGTCGCTTTTACTCTCCAAGAACCAAACGATAAAACCGTTCGCACTCGTGGCTAGAAGCATTTCTTCTTCCCTGTCTAATTTCAACTGTAGCAAATACTCAACATTGTCGTTAAAAGCCCTAGGCATTTCGAAAACCCTCTCCCATTGCGAGGAAGTCTCGTCGCAGGTGTACTTCGTGACTCGGTAGTCGTTTTTACTCGTACAAGTGTACAAAACCGTTTTATCGTTGGTGATAGTCAGAACGCTACAAGATACGTGCCAATAGAAATCTCAAACACATAATTTCAAATATCGACAATCGATCGAATGGTTCACCTGTGAAAATGCAGAGGATCCAAAGATCTTTTCTTCCTGTACGTATGAAGAAGCATACTGGTGTCCTCAATATCTCCAGACCAAAACACTATCCTATAATCGTCTAAATTCGAATGTTCCACGTCTGTGCGGGAAATACATAGTTTTCTATAAATTCGCGACACCTCGAACAGGCGGTGAAGCTTCTTCGTACTCACGCAGAATCGGCCACTTGTTAGAGTCTTCCGGGTTCGTGTGAGTATCCAATAGATTCCCTCGTAAATCGAATCTACACCATCCTAGCTTACCATAAACGAAGAAAAACTGATTCGTTAGATGTACCCCGCACACTGGATCCTCGTTTGGGAGCGGGTTATCAATGGTGACGAACTCGCTCGTTAAAGTGTTCAATACGACGCTCTGTGCAAAAGATCGTGTGTAAATATTTTGAAAATTTATATATATATTTTCCAAATGTCTCACAGAATCACTGAACACCTGATTATTAGTCGTGAACGCGGCGGCGTATCTGTTATCAGGGCTCAGAACTAGATTTTGCATGATTCCCTGCACGCCGGGATTAACGTCCCTGGTCATGTCGCTGGTGCTCAAATCCCAAGTGATAAACCTGTTGGATATCGACACCACGTACCGATAGTCCGATGTCAAGCAGAATCCAAACACAGCGAACTGATGACCCTCCAGCGAGTACTGAAAGATTCACCGATCAGGAATACGTCTTGTTGCGAGGGGTTTGTCGATGAGTTACCTTCAGAGGTCCTCCAGGTGTATGTAGACAGTGATAAACAGGAAGCAAAGCGCAATCCTTGGCGCCATCGTTGTCACAAGCCCGGAGCAACATTTTCACGTTAACGTTCCCTCCAATTTCCGGCAATAATCGGCCAATTAGCTGGGGTGCAAGCATATCTGGGTGAGAACCCAAAATCGCTCCGCCTAATCTGAGCGCGTCAGCGACTAGCATCAGTTCTCTAGAAAGGACCCCCCACTTGTTGAGTGAAAAGGACTTTCTTGAAAATCGATCGAATCTCGATCCTCGATACGCGTTTGCTTCAAATTTTAAACACACGTAGACCTGTGTCGCCGTTATGGGGTGAATTTTCTTCAAGGAAAATTCAAATAAATGCATACATTCTAAACGAATAAAGATATCTTAACGAAATTGAAGTAAAAAAATAGCAAAAGGTATATGCGTTCGAAAGATACACAGTATCCATGAATAATCATTATTTAACACTGTTTATATTCATCTTTCCTATTTCTCCGCGAAAACGATTTATATCAATCGTTATAGATTAAAGTATTATTAACAAAAAAATTCTTTAAATTGTACCTTGTTCGATACCTTCTCAGGTGATAATTTATATGCTGGGGTAGTTTTTCGTTCATAAAGTATAGCTTTTAATTAGAAGCGTGTTTTACGCCTACGATAACGACTCCCTTTTTCTTGCACGGAGGAAATCTTCTAAGGACCTTCCCGACCCTTTTGAAGGAGATCGAGAGTCATTTGGAATTCTTGTACCTCGAACATACTAAATTCTTCACAATGGTTTGCCAGGTCTACCTGTAGTGCAGTTAGATTTGAAGGGGGCAACGACACTTAGAACTACCCTTGCGTATCTTCTTGAAGAGTTTGAAGAAAATTGACATCGAGTCAATTAATAACAATCACATATGTAGATTATAAATGTGATTAATAACAATCACATATGTAGATTATAAATGTGATTAATAACAATCACATATGTAGATTATAAATATGATTCATAACAATCACACATGTAGATTATAAATGTGATTAATAATAATCACATATGTAGATTATAAATGTGATTAATAACAATCACATATGTAGATTATAAATATGATTCATAACAATCACACATGTAGATTATAAATGTGATTAATAATAATCACATATGTAGATTATAAATGTGATTAATAACAATCACACATGTAGATTATAAATGTGATTAATAACAATCACATATGTCAATTATAAATGTGATTAATAACAATCACGTATGTAGATCTACAAGTGTACAAAATTTGAAGCAAATTCATGCGGATGAGTAGGGTTTCCATCGATTTGAATCAGATCGTTTCTTATCGGTACAAAGGGGTCGAAAGTGTGTTACCTGACGATACTTTGGTTGTCGATGAAAGTGCACGCGTCTTCAAAATCAGCGAGCACAGCTTGCAATGGACAGGAACAAAGCTTAGCGTGCAGCCACTCGTAGTTGAATAAGACGTTTTCAAAGAGATCGTTGAAACGCCGCGATCTGACCAAATGAAATGGTAGCTCACCGAACTGAAAATGAGAAGTGAATCAGTGAGTATAGTACAGTCGAGACGTTTTTCGTTACCTTTCTTAAGTTGTATCTGGTGATCGTTGCATCCTTCGAGTAAAATGCAAGAGGCTGTTCGGGCACTTTTCTGTCCGCTACACCTTCCTTGTCCGCTAAATTGAATCTGCGAATTGTAGCAAAAAAAAAATATATTTCTTTGGAAAATTTTAACGTGAAAAATTTACTTACAATTACATTATGCATTTTACGAATTCACGTAGAAAAATGAGTTCAGATTGCACGTTATTACATGTAAGTAATAATAAATGTTCGACAAGAAACGAACTTACATTGTATCCTATTCGAAGCAAATTAAAGTGCAAGAATTTCAAATGACAAATTTTTTATTTGTTTTATTGACGGTACTATGATAACGTTGAAAAGAATATGCAACGATGCATATATGTATCTTTGTATTAATACGTACGAGCGAAGGAATGTTATTTGTTTTTACCAAGCAGTGTGTATCTTTTGACGCGCAGTAGCCAAACACGACAAAATATTTCGAAAAACATTGAATTCTGTCGTATATCAATTTCCACGTATTTTGTAAATGAAATATAGATAACTTCGAATACAAACGCAATTTTCTCAGACCTCATTTTTTTTTAGAAACGGTGAACATAAAATATCGAAAACGTCTCCAACGATTCTTTTCAAAATTCTCGTACGTACGCACAGAAACATTATTTAAGATGCGTCGGAAGCAAAATTTCGAAGAGGAAAGATTTCAAATATCGAATTTAAGAAAATGAGCAAATTTCACCAAATATACAAATTTGTTTCGCATTCTAAATATTTCTAATAGTCGGAAAATACATCTTTCTAAATTATAAATACATGGAAACATTTTATTCCATTTTCCCACGAGTTTGAAATCGTGTCGACTGTCGAAAAATTATACTATCGTGATCGTTAATATATTTTCATGAAATTTCGACAAAGCATTCACCAAGTAACGAACAGTAGTAGACTGTCACGATTTCGAACGATTACAGTTACCAATTTACTGTAAATGTAAAATCAAAGAAGTATCGTTTTTTAAACTTCTGAAACTCGACTGTCACCTTGAAATCTATCGATTTACCTATGCCTTTGAATCTCGGTGTACTTGAACGGTTTGGGGCGTCCGCCTCCCCAAATGCCGAGATAGTAATCGGCGATCATCGAGTGAAAATACATGGCCATGTTCATGTTTTTAAAGTATCTCTCCTTGGCAGCGTCCCTAAATTGTCTGTGATACCAGTTGAGCACACTGACGCCGCCAGCTTCCCTTTCGCTCAAGTAATTAGGCAAATCGTTTCTTATTCTGGTCCATAGCAAGGGCGGGATTCGCCTGACCGGTGGCAAATGATACTGATACACATCGTCCAGCACCTTGTCGTCCAACGAGATCAAATCCTCGAGCTCCGACTCGGACAAACCCGATTTGGCGGCTGTTATGTACGCCAACGCGTGGAACACCAAAATTTTCCCGTGTTGCTTCTCGATCCTCTCGAACAACATCATAATACTGTCCATTACGGTACTGGTCAAATGAGTGTCCGCCGGTTTCGTGTAACTTCTCCATCTGCAGATCTCTGCGAACACCAGCTTCACGAAAATCGGTAAAGAGCACTTGGATATCGCGTTTGCCACGAGACGCCATTGATAGTTGTTCAGGTCTCTGCGGGCTGTTTTCATCCACATCCTGTGAAAATTATTTCTCGCTTCGTTCAAATACTTTTCTGTTTCCTTACTTTCTTACCTTTTTATTAAATACGTTCCTGATTCTATTACCTTTCTACTAAATACGTTTCTAATACTATTACCTTTCTATTAAATACGTTCCTGATTCTATTACCTTTCTACTAAATACGTTCCTGATTTTATTACCTTTCTATTAAATACGTTCCTAATTTTATTACCTTTCTATTAAATACGTTCCTAATCTATTACCTTTCTATCAAATACGTTCCTAATTCTATTACCTTTCTATCAAATACTTTCCTAATTCTATTACCTTTCTATTAAATACGTTTCTAATACTATTACCTTTCTATCAAATACGTTCCTAATTCTATTACCTTTCTATTAAATACGTTCCTAATTCTATTACCTTTCTATTAAATACATTCCTAATCTTATTACCTTTTTATTAAACACGTTCCTATTACCTTATCACGTCCATGGCCAGATCTTCCCCCAAAGCGACCACTTCGATGAAGTTCTCCTCCGTATCTATCATTCTGCGCAACAATTGATAATCGCGAGAAATCACGGGATTCGATTCCTCGGCCGCGCAGGATAGCATCATCTGAAATTCATCCCGAAGAGTTTTCATTCGGGTTCGGTGGTATTTTTAGAAGTGTCTCGAATACCTTGCAATTCGATGGAAGTCTAGTGGGTAACCACGACAATTTGTTTCCTTGCACTCCCGTCAATTGATCGACGCTGTCCAAGAATAACAGAATCGGTTGCTCGACCGTGGCCAGTGTTAGTAAATATTTAAAGTAAGCAGTCAGTGGTACCAGATCATCCGGGATTTCTTCGAAGGGTAACATGAAGTTGTAGGATATCTATAGGGGAGAACGTATAACGAATTACGTCACCGCGCGACAGTGTCATCCATTCGGGCACTTACTTGTTGACAAATGGATATCAACGTGGGTGTCAAAGCACTGCTGTCTGGAGTGGTGCCAAGAAATCGGATTATGTTGATTGGTTTTTTCTCGGTGAGCCACGTACCGCTCGTCAAACCCGCGCTCTTCGCTAGTAAAGATGTCTTTCCACATCCACCTTCCCCGTACAACACCAAAGGCTTGTCACTGTTATCCAGCATGTATTCTTTGATCGTTACCAAGGTATCCTCCCGTCCGTAGAACACCTGAAATTTTATTTTACACGTCAACAACTGACATCCTTCCGTTAACCCAGTAACAGTTGACATCCTGGAGGATTTAGAAATATGTATATATATCGTTGCGATGTTTTTAATATTGAGTAACTCATTTTCACTTTATAAACCGTATCGAATCATCCCTGCCACTGTTTACGTTTCTCAGTTCCAGTGAACAGAAGTTTTGGAGTTAAAACAGTACTAATGCAATTGAAAAACTTTGATATTTTTCATCGTATCTTCGCGATACGGAATTAACATTTTTACAGTTTCTGTTGTGGTACTATTTCGTCTTGGTCGGATTAAAATCGATTGAATTTTTATAATCTCGGTGTATTCGACAAATTTACACTTGTTGTGTTTCTATTGGGTTGTTTGGAAAGTCATTTCGTTTTCCAAAATGGAGAATATATAATTTAATGAAACGTTTGTACATTCTAAAATAATTGTGTTTCATTTTCAAACAAAAAAAATAACTAAACGACTTTCCGAATAACCCAATAGTTTTCTCGTATCGTGTCAAACCTGATTACACAATGTTCAAATGTTTGAAACGAATTGTCGGTAAATCTACCTTGACGGAATTGTTACAAGCGTGCAGATGTTGCAAAATCTCCGTTATAATTTGGCCCTGAGCAGAGCTGTCTTCCTTTCTCATAGCACGGTCGACCAGTTTCACTATGTTTCGATAAAAATGCGTTATGAAGTGTTGGAGATACTCGCCATGGGTTTCCGGGTCTAGACCTTCCCGGCCGATCCATTCCACGGTGTATCTGAATAAAATTCAATTAAAACGTGAGTTCAATGCACACTCTGACCGTATCCTCTTCTCAAATACCTCTGCAAATTTGTACTTTCGATCTTGTCCGGAAGTCTCTCGTCCCTCAAATTCGCCAACAATTTCGAAGCCTCGTTGTCCAGACTTCTGTTCAATATGTCCAAGAACAGGCTGGCTTTCCTCAAATTTTGAAGATTAATATTGTTTATGTATCTTACGTACGCTAGACAGTGATTCTTCGTGTTCTTAACGTTCAAGACGCCATTGATCACTTCTCTTTCGGTAACTGTACAAAACAATTAACAGAAACGAAAAATATGTGATTTTTAGTACGAATAATATTTCTTTAAATGTTTTCCTTATTAACAAACTTACTTAGATAACGAATATATATAGATTAATTTTGCTGAAAATTCGATGAAATCTTGCGATGAGAATACAAAACTTAACTCTTTCCACTCAAGAGGCAATCCTCGATCGCCAATCAATTCGGTGTACTTTCTCCAATTGAAATTAAAATTCAATTACTCCTTTCTCGTAAGATGTAAACATATGTGTATGAAACGTTGAAATGAAAACGTTCCGTTTTAAATTAATTACAATTAAAGTAATCCTTCAATTACATTTGAAGGATTTCATCGAGGTGCTAGTTTCTGGTAGCAGAAAAGCTTCGAGTGCAAAGGGTTAAATGTAAAGTTTAACACACAGATGTATACATTTAAAAAAAGAAAATTTTTTTTTTTCCTTACAAATCGAAAAATAAATAAGAATCGACGAGAGTAAGCAACGTTCTAATTTCATTCGTCGCACATACCGGACATGAAATAATTATGCATCGTGTCTTTGTCGAATTTTCCCGCGTTGTACAAAGATTGTGCCCCCTTTCGAAACAATTTCTGCATTTTCACCATGGAGTCCCACCAAATGGCCTGGTCCTCTTGCTGCAGCTTCGGTATTCTCTGGATCGTACAAAAATTTCGTGAAACTTCCCTTGGCTGGAAGTAACCGATCATTGCCTTACTTTATTGTTGAAGTTCTTCAAAATCGACGATATCGGTTGCAAGATACTCGTCGGTGGTACCGCGTTGCTGTCCTTCTTGTACCATTTATCCAGAAAACTCACGTCCATTCCCTGAGCCTCCAAGTCTGTCCTCAACATTTCCAATTCGGAACTGAGAACGTACGTCGGAATAGGACGATAGCCGTACTTTTGTCCGAGAAACACCTGAGAAAATAAACGAGAAATGTACATCGTGTTTTCCACATAAAATTCGTTCGTCCATTTTACCACAAAATTGGGACCCATCGAGAGTCTCTGACAATTTTCAATTTCCCTCATACAGAGTTCCGTGGTCATATGATCGTCGGTAGCCTCGTCCCTCACGCCCCATCTCATATCAACCACCTGCAATTACATAATCGTTTCTCCCTGGACTTCTCACCGGTTAAAATTAAATACGAATTCGTAACGTTGAAAGTGACCGAATGTCACGTCATTGTCAAAACTTGGAGAAGTTTTTAGCTAGCGCGCGGGAACCGGTACCTGGCACGATGGAAATCAATTGTTCCTTCAAGGACGTCCGATCGTGTTTACACGATACAGATTTCGGCAATAGGCTATATATCTGTTCACTCGATACGCGCAACATCTTTACAAATACGTACAGTGGGGATCGATAATCGCGTACCGCTTAGTTTCGAATCAACGAATCGTTGAATTTTTCGGCTAATCACCTGAAACTCCAATCCGTGTTTCTCTCTGCAGTAGTCCTTCAGTTTCGGGTAGCATTGAGCCATCAGGGTGTTCCGTTCCATCGTTGTGTCTGGACGTAAATGTTCGTTATTATTTCTCAAAGAATCGTGCAGACAGTGGAAACTTACCGGTGAAAGTCGAACTCGTGAATATTCGAACGATTTTCGAGCTGACGGCCGGCAGGGACTTCAAAGATCCCGCAAAGATCGAATCGATCGTCGATTCGTCCATGTTCGCGTTGCCTCGTTCACCGTTGCGCCTTTTAACGAAACCTCTGCCCGCTGTTAACGGTGTGGCTCCAGTTGCATCAGGTTACCCGTAACATTGCAAGGGTACTGAGATCGTTTCCCGAATTTCGTGAGCATTTATAGGCTGTGGATATATATCCGTGCACGGTTAACGTCTCCATGTGTGCTTCCCGCTGCGATCGATCGACGAAACTTCCACCGAATCTCTTTCTTTCTTTTCTTTTTTTTTTTTCTTTTTCTTTCTCTCGCCTTTGGAAAATTCCAACGCGCAGCTTCGCGGGGACACCCGAAAGTAAATTCGTCGACGAAACGCGAAAAGAATATTAGAGACTTCGATCAAAAGTGGTCGGTAGTTCGAACACGAGCGGTTGCTAGGGCCTGTTTACGAAGCGCAGAGTCTACCTCATTGATTTTAAGAGAGCTATCATTGCGTTGTACATCATCACGTTTCGCGAACTCCCGACCGAATAGTTACTCGATCAAATTTCACCGCGATGTAATTCACCCTTGATGGGCGAACGATTGAACTTTACCTCGTGGAAATACTCGAGTCGAGGAACACGTATGGAAACTTTCTCGAGGTTCGCGAACGGCTCTGTAAAATCGTTCGAAATCGTTGCTCGACTTTTCACGCGTGTTCGCGAATCGTGATTAACGAAGATATAACTCGATACCGCGTGGAAGCCTCTTTCTACCGTTGATATTCGTTCAACGATTAAACGACGAGAAGAAAATGAATTTTGTCGAATTTCGCGCAGGTTTACTAATGGACCAGACGTAGCGCGAAACGAGATTTTGATTGAACGATCAAAATGGCACCACCGGATCCAGTGACGCAAATGAACACGTACCGATCGTACGTGACCATGCTGGCCGATCCAGTTTCGAAAGACGAATTGAAACTGAAGGCTGCCCAAGAATTGTCGGAGAACTTCGAGGTATCTGATTCGTATTTCGATCTTGGAACGATGGCGTTATTTTTGTTGTTTTTTTTTTCTATTTTTTTTCTCGAAGAGAGAACTGATCCCCCGATCCTTCTTTCCGCAGGTCATCATGTGCTCGTCGCAGTATCCGGCATTTCTCGATCACATGATGAAAATTTTTTTAAAGATCCTCCAAGAGGGCGAGCCTCACTTCATCTCGGAGTACAACATACAACAAGTCCGGAAGTTGATTTTAGAAATGATACACAGACTGCCGAGTAACGATTACCTGAGACCGTACGTGAAACAGATCTTGAGCCTGATGTCGAAGCTCTTGGAGACCGATAACGAGGAGAACGTGCTGGTCTGTCTGAGGATCATCATCGAGCTGCACAAACAGTACAAACCGACCTTCAATCCGGAGGTAAGGGAATCGTTCGTGGTCCCCGCGCAACGGTCGTTGTAATCATCCATTGTGTCGTTTTTCCTTTTCCGCTCGTAGATACAGTATTTTCTGCAATTCGTGAAATCGGTGTACAGCGAGTTACCAAAGAATTTGCCAAAAATATTCGAGCCTCGTCCACCGTTACGTGTGAAAGACTTGTCGGAAATAAATATAGAAGCGCTCTTGAAGGAGACGTTCACGATCACGGCCATACAGAGCGAGAAGAAGGCAGCGGACGGTACTGTGGTCACTGTAAGCATAGAAACTGTTTCGTTCTCAATCACGAGCAAACACACGGAGAATAACGAGAGAAAACGTGTTCTGTTTCAGTACAATCTCATACCGAAAGCAGTACTGTCCCTGAAAGTCCTACAGGAATTACCGATCATCGTTGTACTAATGAACCAACTGTACAAGCAAAACGTTCACCAGGACGTGTCCGACTTTATCCCCCTGGTGATAACGACGATAACGTTGCAACCGAGTCCTCAGCACCGAGCCTCACCCGGATTCAACAAGGAGGTATTCGTGGACTTTATGGGCGCTCAGATCAAGACACTGTCGTTCCTCGCGTACGTGATCAGGGTGTACCAGGACGTGGTGTCGCAGCACAGCTCTATATTGGTGAAAGGTATCCTCGGTTTGTTCACGCTGTGTCCGATGGAAGTGGCGCATCTGCGCAAGGAGTTGGTGATCGCCTCGAGGCACATCCTCGCTACGGATCTGCGCAACAAGTTCATACCGCACATGGAGTGTTTCTTCGACGAGGATATATTCATAGGGCGTGGTTGGACCACTCACGAATCCCTCAGACCGTTGGCGTACTCGACCCTCGCGGATTTGGTCCACCACGTTCGATTGCTGTTACCGTTGAGCGACGTGTCCAGGGCGGTTCACCTGTACAGTAAGAACCTGCTGGACCAGAGTCTACCGACGGCCGTTCAAATGGTCTCCTGCAAGCTTCTGATGAACCTGGTCGACACCGTCAGACAGAGATCGGACGCCGAGAACAGCACACAGGGCAGAGAGCTGCTGATGCGCATCCTTCTGGTGTTCGTGTTGAAGTTCAAGACGATCGCGAAGATCTATATACCGATACTGCGCAACAAGGCCAAGCAGCTGACCCCGCCGGGCGTGGACGTCAAAACGGCCGAGGACGTCAAGCCGGTCATCCCTGATCTGAACGACGACAAAGACGCCGGCAAGTCGAAGTTCGGTTTCCCCTCCTCCCAGGCGATGAGCTACAACGTGGCCGATTACAGAAACTTGGTGAAGAGTTTGGTGCACGGTGCGAAGGCAATCACCTCGAACTGCATCAACAGCAAAACGGGCGAGACCACACAGTCCAATCAGTTTCAGTCCAAAGAGACCTTGGTGTACATCAAGTTGGTGAAATGGGCGTTACCAGCGTTGGACATATACACGATCGGTCCTCCCACTATCGGGGCTGTCGCCCAGCCCGGCAGACCTGCTCAGTCGCAGACGATAAGAACGCGCGAGGAGAAGGAAGTACTCGAGTTGTTCGGGAACGTGTTCACCCAGATGAATCCGCAAACGTTCCAAGAAATATTCTCCACCTCGATCGACTACATGGTGGAGAGGATCTTCAAGAACTGCGCGCTCCAGATCATCGGTAGCGCCTTTCTCTCGAGTCCCACGATATCGTCCACCTTCGCCACGATATTGGTCGAATACCTCTTGGAGAGAATGGGCGACATGGGTTCGAACGTGGAGAGAAGCAACCTGTACTTGAGGCTGTTCAAACTCGTGTTCGGTAGCGTGTCACTGTTCCCGGCCGAGAACGAGCACATGCTCAGGCCACACTTGAACCAGATCGTCAATCGCGCCATCGAGCTGGCCATGTCCGCCAAAGAACCGTACAATTATTTCCTCCTGCTGCGAGCCCTGTTCAGATCCATCGGGGGCGGTTCTCACGACCTCCTGTATCAGGAGTTCCTGCCACTGCTTCCGAACATGTTAGAGGGTTTGAACAGGCTACAGTCCGGGCTACACAGACAGCACATGAAGGATCTCTTCGTCGAGTTGTGCCTCACGGTTCCCGTGAGGCTCAGTTCACTTCTACCGTACCTCCCAATGCTGATGGATCCCCTCGTGTCCGCGCTGAACGGAAGTTACTGCCTGGTCAGCCAAGGACTGCGTACCCTCGAGTTGTGCGTGGACAATCTTCAACCGGACTTTCTGTACGAGCACATACAGCCGGTGAGAGCGGATCTGATGCAGGCGCTTTGGAGAACGTTGCACAACCCTACCGATCAAGCACACGTGGCGTTCCGCGTCCTGGGGAAGTTTGGCGGCGGTAACAGAAAGATGATGATCGAACCGCAGAAGTTGGAGTACAACGATCGCGAGACCAACTCGCCGGCTATCGTCGTATACTTCCAGGAACCGACCAAACCGATCGATTTCACGGTGGAGAAGGTTATCGAGACCGCGTTCAACGCCCTCAAGTCGAACAGCACCGACTCCTTTTATCGCAGACAGTGCTGGGAAGTGATCAGCTGCTACCTGGCGGCCTCGTTGCGGCTGGACGATAACAACGCCGTTCTCTACAAACTCTTCATGCATCCCAGTTTCAAGGAGAGCAAAATTCCTCATCAGCAGGGACCACACTACAAATGCCCGGACGCTGTCGCGAGAAACGTTCAACAGACGGCGCTCACTGGACTCTTCGTTGCCGCGGAGATCAAAGAGCTGAGGCATTCGGTGTTGGGCACCGTGGTGTCCATTGTCAGGCATTACACGATGGTGGCGATTGCGCAACAGGCCGGTCCGTTCTGTCTGACCGGTAGACAAGCGAGGATGCAGGGCCAGGATCCTCTCGTTCTGATCGATGCACTGGCCGTTATCATGGGCCACGAGGAGAAAGAGCTGTACAAATCCGGTCACTTGGCTCTGGTCTTGATCCTCGAGACCGCGACCAACATTCTGGGCTCGAAAGAACGTGCCTGCCAATTGCCACTGATGGAGTACCTGGCCGAAAAGATGTGCTCCCTCTGCTACGAGCGCGCTTGGTACGCGAAATTAGGTGGCTGCATAGCCATCAAGTTCCTCTTCGAGAGAATGGCGACGAAATGGGTACTGAATCACTTGTTCGTCTTCCTGAAGGCTCTGATGTTCGTGATGATGGACCTGACCGAAGAGGTGTCCAACGGTGCCATAGACATGGCCAAGGCCAACTTGGAGAAGATGTTGAGAGTCTGCGTGAATCCTGGCATACAGGACGGGAACACGGAGCTGATCGAGGCGCAGAACAAAAGCTTGTACGAAGTTACCCACGAGTTGGTGAGACAAGTGACGTCGCCGCACACCTTGGTGCGGGAACAGGCTATGGCGTCGCTGCGACTGCTCGCTGAAATACAAAACAAAACCGTGACGGAGGTCATGGAACCCCACAAGGAAGTCCTGGCGGATATGATACCACCCAAGAAGCATTTGCTCCGACATCAACCGGCGAATGCTCAGATCGGTCTGATGGATGGGAACACGTTCTGCACAACGTTGAATCCGCGTCTCTTCACCATCGATCTAACCGTTATGGAGCACAAAGTGTTCTTCCAGGAACTGTTGGCTCTCAGCGAGGCGGAGGACGCGAATTTGAACAAACTGCCGTGCTACAAGTCAGTGTCGAACTTGATCCCACTGAGAAAGTCGGCGTTGAAAGCTCTCGCCGCTTGTCACTACATCGTCGCCTGCCGCGAAAAGATATTTGGGGTTCTTTACAAGGCTTTGGAGAAACCGAACGCCGAGCTACAGGAAGCGGCCTTCGAGTGCATGCAAAAGTTCAACGCTGGTTTCCGGATCGACATGGAGTCCGTTCACGCTATAATGCGACCGATGCTCTTGACCTTGGGCGATCACAGAAATCTCAGTCTGAACTGCGTGAAACGACTCTCGTACCTCACGCAACTCTTCCCCAGTACGTTCAGCATCACGCTCTGCGAGCAGCTGTTGCAACACTTGAAGAAACTCTTGGAGAATTTGATCCAGGCGCACAAAGGTATATCCAAGTCGGGCGAGAACGAGCAGAAGATAGCCACCATCATCGGTATCTTTCAAGAAATTCCCGCGTCGACTCCCAAGTTCATTGACGTTCTCTGCAGACTGGTGCTGCAAACGGAGAAATCGTTGATGGTCGAGGTGTCCAGTCCGTTTCGCATTCCTCTCATGAAGTTCCTCTTACGGTACCCGACGGACACTCTCAACCTGTTCCTGCACGACAACAACATCAAGGACCAACAATGGAGCAGGTACCTGGAGTTCCTTATTAAACAAAAGGACAAGAGACCGTTCCGCAATGTGTTGATGTGCAGCCCCTCGAGACTGATAACGATGCTGCTCGCTCATTCTCAAACGAACTCGAACCTGACCCACGCCGAGAAGAGCGAGCTTCAGCATCAGGCAATCAAAATCATCGCGGTGTTGATTAAATTCGACGATCAGTGGCTATCGACCCAGAGTCAATTGGTGGGTGCGCTCAAGCAAATCTGGTGCAACGACGAGTACCAAGCGTTGCACAAGAAGGTCGAGAGCGTCGATTACTGCCACTGGAAGGAACCGAAGCTGATCGTGAAGATCCTGCTGCATTATTTCCGTCATCATCCCAACGACATCGATCTCCTCTTCCAACTGCTTCGAGCGACCTGCGACCGGTTCATTCCCGATTTCCAATTCCTACGGGACTTCTTGGAGCACACGGTGGCGCAGGAGTACACGGTCGAGTGGAAACGAAGTGCCTTCTTCAGATTCGTCGATCACTTTCCTACGAACAACCTGTCCCAGGAATTGAAGGCGAACGTGCTGCAACTGATCATCATCCCGTGCTTCGCTGTGAGTTTCGAGAGGGGCGAGGGTATGAAATTAGTCGGTGGTGCTCCGATGCCGTATCAAGACAATCCGGAGAACGTAGTCTCGGTGTTCATCAGCAAGATCATCGATCCAGACAATCCGTTCGGTTCCGCCGACTGCGTGCGCATCTCTTTGCTCCAGTTCTCGTGTCTGCTGGTGGAGCAAGCTTCTCAGCACATTCACGACGTCACTAATAAAAGACAGGGCAACAAGTTGCGCAGATTGATGACGTTCGCTTGGCCCTGTCTACTGGGCAAGAACTGCGTCGATCCCACGACGAGGTACCACGGCCATTTGCTTCTCAGTCACATAATCGCCAAGTTCGCCATTCACAAGAGGATAGTTCTCCAAGTGTTCCACAGTCTGTTGAAAGCCCACGCATTGGACGCGAGGAACGTGGTGAGGCAAGCGTTGGAGATATTGACTCCCGCCATGCCCGTGAGAATGGAAGACGGGAACACGATGTTGACCCATTGGACCAAGAAGATCATCGTGGAGGAGGGACATTCCATGCAACAGTTGTTTCATATTCTCCAATTGGTGGTGAGACATTACAAAGTGTACTACCCGGTGAGGCATCATTTGGTCCAGCATATCGTCAACTCGATTCAAAGATTGGGTTTCAGTCCGACGGCTACGATCGAGCACAGGAGATTGGCCGTCGAGTTGGCGGAAGTGATCATTAAGTGGGAGTTGCACAGAATCAAAGACGAGGCCGAGAGCTCGGATTCGAGTGGCAATAGGTCAGCGTTAGGTGGTTCCATGAAACGTCCAATCAACGAAGATCCCACGGGGACCAAACGTATGACGACTCAGGCAGCCACGAGCAGCGCCACGGTTCCCGTGATTTTGCCCAGAATAGAACCGGGATCGACGAAACCCATCGAGAGAGCTCACGCGGACGCCATCTTGAACTTCTTGCTTCGTCTGGCTTGCCAGGTGAACGATGTCACGACCATTCACGGAAATCCGGGTGAACAACTGTCCAGACGTTGCGTGGCTTTGTTGAAAATGGCACTGAAACCCGACGTCTGGCCCCAGTCGTGCGATCTGAAATTAGCTTGGCTTGACAAAGTCCTCGCCAGCGTTGACAGCACTCAGCCCAATTACGGTAACATTTGCACAGCTTTGGAGGTCCTGACGTTTTTGTTGGGCGTCATGAAGAGGGAACAAATACTGGCGAGTTTCAAACCTCTGCAACGCGGTATAGGCGCCTGTATAGCGAGCAACAACACCAAGGTTATTCGACTGGTTCACGGGCTGTTGTCGCGATTGATGACCATCTTCCCAGCGGAGCCGACCTCTTCCACCGTTGCTTCCAAGTACGAAGAATTGGACACACTGTACACGACCGTTGGTAAATTCGTGGTCGACGGTTTGGCAACGTACGAGAAGAGCACCACGGCTACCCCCAGCACGTTGTTCGGCACGTTGATGATGCTGAAGGCTGCCTGCACGAACAATCAGAGTTACATCGATCGACTGATAAGCCCTTTCATGAGAGTTCTCCACAGAATGGCCAAGGATCACCTCCATTCGACTCAGGCGGAGGCCAATCCGGTTGGCAGCGAGTTGCTAATTTTAAGTTTGGATCTCGTGAAGAATCGTGTCGTGGTAATGGGCGTGGAGATGAGAAAAGCGTTCATTGGCTCGATTCTGGTCGGCTTGATCGAGAAGACGCAGGATATAAAGGTAATGAAAGCGATCACGAAGATGCTCGAGGAATGGATGAAGAACAAGAATCCCATCGCGATGAACCAGGCGCCCAGTTTGCGGGAGAAGTCGATTCTGTTGGTAAAAATGATGCAGTACGTGGAGAAACGTTTCCCCGATGATTTGGAGCTGAACAGACAATTCTTGGAGCTCGTCAACTTCATCTACAGAGACGAGACCCTGAAATCGTCCGAGCTGACGTCCAAATTGGAGCCAGCGTTTCTCTCGGGTCTGCGGTGCGTCCAGCCTCAGATACGAGCGAAATTCTTCGAGGTATTCGACGGATCCATGAGGAGGCGACTCCACGACAGGCTTCTGTACATTATTTGTAGCCAAAGTTGGGACGCGATCGGTCCTCATTACTGGATCAAGCAGTGCATCGAGTTACTCCTCGTCACGGCGAGCTCGTCCACTCAGATTCAGATGTCCAATCAGGACACGTTGTTGCCCAGCGTGACGTCTGTGATAAACATGGCGGACAGCGAGGAGCACAAGAACTTTATGATATACAGCTCCATAAACGAAGAACCTCAAGACATTTCGGACGCAGTCGACGTGAAGGACGAAATTTTAGACATGGATCTGTCCAACGCAGACTCGGCCACTGTTCCGGAGGAAATCGCCACCGCTGGAAAGACAACGTTAACGCAGCTGATCGCGAAGCAAGGCGAGTTCATAGAGTACGCGAAAAAGATTCGAACGGAGCAATTGCTGTTAGCCGCGGCGCAACTTTGTCACATGGACACCAATTTGGCGGAACGAGTCTGGTTGGACACATTCCCTAGGATCTGGAGCATCCTGGACGAGCATCAGCACAATACTCTGATCGCTGAAGTAGTACCGTTTATTTGCAGTGGCACTCACGTCATTCAGAAGGATTGTCATCCGAGTGCGATCGCTACGTTCGTCGAGGCGATATCTCACTGCAATCCTCCTGTGCCCATGCGACCGGCTTTGATGAAGTACCTGGGTAGATCTCACAACCTCTGGCACAGGATGACGCTGAGTCTGGAGCAGATGGCGTTCGACAATGGGAACAACCATTTCAAGATCAAGAGGGAGTCGGATTGCTACGACTTCGAACCCGACAACAGTCCCCACGCTGAAATTTTGGACTCGTTGTCGGACATGTACTCGTTGTTGTGCGAGGAGGACATGTGGTCCGGTCTTTGGCAGAAGCACGCCCATTACAAGGAAACGCTCCAGGCGACTGCGCTGGAGCAACAGGGATTCTTCGAACAAGCTCAAGGAGCGTACGATGTGGCGATGACGAAATTCAAACAGGATTATGTATCGACACCGGCTCCCTTCAAGATACAACGCGAGGCGATGCTCTGGGAGCAACATTGGATCAGATGCGCCAAAGAATTGAACCAATGGGATCTGTTGCTGGATTACGGTAGCAAGAAGGCGGAGAAGAATCCATTTTTAATTTTAGAAAGTTCTTGGCGTATACCTAATTGGACAATGATGAAAGAGGCTCTCGCCCAGGTGGAGCACAATTGCCCGAAGGAAATGGCTTGGAAGGTGAAACATAAACTAACGCTATAGTTCTCTGTATCATCGTCCATTGTAACGATAATAATGGATATTTCTTTCTTTCCAGGTAAATTTGTATCGTGGTTTCCTGGCGATATGCAACAGCGAAGATCAACACTTGAACGCGGTAGAACGATACGTAGAACTAGCGTCGGGTTTGTGTATGCGCGAATGGCGTAGATTGCCTCACATCGTGAGCCACGTCCACTTGCCGTTGCTTCAAGCTGCCCAACAGATAATGGAGTTGCAAGAAGCGATGCAGATCCATCAGGGACTGTTGCACGGGAGAAGCACCTCGTTGCACGATATGAAAGCGATCGTAAAAACCTGGAGGAATCGACTACCCGTGATAGCCGACGACCTGAGTCACTGGTCGGACATCTTCACCTGGCGGCAGCACCATTACACCTTTATCTCGAACCATTACGACTCCCAACAAGATCAAACGACCAACCACTCCATGCTCGGTGTACACGCGTCTGTTCAGGCGATCATTCATTTTGGTAAAATAGCCAGGAAACACAATCTCTGCGGCGTGTGCTTAGACTCCTTGTCGAGGATCTACACGATACCAAGCGTCCCTATCGTGGACTGTTTCCAAAAGATCAGGCAGCAAGTGAAATGTTATCTGCAAATGGCTTCGGTTAGCGGCAAGAACGAGCTTCAAGAGGGTTTGGAAGTGATCGAGTCGACGAATCTTCGATACTTCACGAAGGAGATGACTGCCGAGTTCTACGCGTTGAAAGGGATGTTATTGTCGCAAATCGGTCGATCCGACGACGCGAATAAGGCATTCTCCGCTGCTGTTCAGCTACACGATACGTTGGTGAAAGCCTGGGCTTTGTGGGGCGATTACCTGGAGCACATATTCACGCGCGACGCCCGTCAGATATCCATCGGGATCTCGGCAATCACTTGCTTCCTTCACGCCTGTAGGCATCAAAACGAATCCAAGTCCAGAAAATACCTAGCGAAAGTCTTGTGGTTGCTCACGTACGACGATGACAAGTTCTCTCTCATGGAGGCTGTGGACAAATACGCGGTAGGAGTTCCTCCGATTCAGTGGCTACCCTGGATACCTCAACTGTTAATGTGCTTGGTTCGACACGAGGGCAACGTTATCTTGAATTTACTAAGTCAAGTTGGAAGAGTGTTCCCGCAAGCTGTTTACTTTTCTATTAGAACTCTGTATCTTACGCTAAAAATCGAGCAACGCGAAAGGTACAAGAGCGCGGAATTAGCCGCTGGAAAGAACCAGGAAGGTGTCGATGGACGTGGAACTGCGGGAAGTGTACAGCAACAAGGAGTACCTGAAACGGGACCAATTCGAGCCACGCCACCTATGTGGAGGTGTTCGAAGATTATGCACATGCAACGGGACATTCATCCTACGATTTTATCCAGCTTGGAAGGCATTGTAGATCAGGTCAGTTTAAATTATGTATTATTACACGCGATTGAATGAACTGAGACAGATAGAACACGTTGATATGACATTTTTTTGTTGCCCTTGAGTTTACTGTCAACTCTTAAAGTGGGTAAACCACAAATTACGAAACACTATAATTTTCGTTACGTATATGACCACGAGTCGAGACTATTTTTTGAACACTTTGATTCGAGTAAACCTACATGTGTGACATAAACTACCAAGTAGTAACTAAATCGATGTTCCCTAGATGGTGTGGTTCCGTGAAACATGGTACGAAGAAGTTCTAAGGCAGCTCAGGCAAGGTCTGGCCAAGTGTTACGCGATAGCATTCGAAAACCGTGGTGCTGTGAGCGAAGCTACCATAACTCCCCACACGTTGAACTTTGTGAAGAAGCTAGTCTCGACGTTCGGCATTGGAATTGGTAAGGCAGGCGTCCGGATTTCTCTAATTTTCCGAACGAAATAAAATGTCAAGAACGATTTCTATAAATCGTAGAAAACATATCCTCCTCTCAAAATGTGAACAACACATTTGGCTCAGCGGCTTCAGAATCCTTGGCGCGCAGGGCACAAGCTACCGTCCAGGACCCCGTTTTCCAGAAGATGAAAGGTCAATTCACCAGCGACTTCGATTTTACCGTCCCCGGAGCGAGGTTACTTCACAATCTGATCAGCAAGCTGAAGAAGTGGATTAAAATTCTCGAGGGGAAGACGAAGCAGTTGCCGAAGTAAGTATCGTTCGTTTCATCGATGAATTTCAAACTTATTTAAAAACCGAAGATTGATCGACGATAAACTCTTGACAGGTCCTTTCTGATCGAGGAGAAGTGCCGGTTTCTCAGTAACTTTAGCCTGAAAACCGCTGAGGTCGAGCTTCCTGGTGAATTTCTGTTACCCAAGCATTCTCACTACTACGTAAGGATAGCCAGGTTCATGCCAAGGGTCGAAGTTGTTCAACGACACAACACGGCAGCCAGGAGATTGCGTATTCGCGGTCACAACGGTCGTTTGTATCCTTATTTGGTCGTCAACGATGCTGGATTGGGAGACGCGAGACGCGAAGAACGCGTTCTACAATTGTTACGAATGTTGAACCACTACCTGGCTAAACAGAAGGAAACTTCCAGAAGATTTTTACACTTTACCGTGCCGCGCGTTGTCGCGGTTTCGCCGCAAATGCGGCTCGTTGAAGACAACCCCGCGTCGGTTTCTTTACTGGATATTTACAAACAAGGCTGTGCGAAATTAGGAATAGAACACGACGCCCCTATAGCTAAGTATTACGATAGATTAGCAACGGTACAAGCTAGGGGCGCGCAAGCGAGTCATCAAGTTTTAAGGGATATTCTGAAAGAAGTGCAAACGACCATGGTTGCTAGGACTATGCTCAAAGATTGGGCGATAAAAACCTTCCCGGGAGCCACTGACTACTGGACCTTTAGAAAAATGGTAAGATTATATACAACGATAGGTACGAGTATAATTTAATAAATGTTTTAACACGTTTCCGTGTTACAGTTTACTTTACAATTATCCTTGGCTTGTTTCGCGGAATATGTACTCCACCTGACAAGATTGAACCCGGACATGATGTACGTGCATCAGGACTCGGGTCTCATCAACATCGCTTACTTCAAGTTCGACGTTGATGACACGTCGGGTGAGCTAGATGCCAACCGGCCAGTTCCATTCCGCCTGACACCAAATATTCTTGAGTTCCTCACAAGTACAGGTTCGTAAAGGGTATATTAATGTTAAGAAGTTTAGGAGAAAACAAATTTTAATAAAATACCGAAATAAAACCATCTTCGTACAGGTGTCTCTGGACCGTTAACTGCTAGTGCCATCGCTACCGCTCGTTGTTTAGTGCAACCGTCGTTCAAGGTGCATACGATACTACGTGCAATCTTACGTGACGAAGTGATCGCTGATCACAACAAAAAGCAAGAGGACGCAGAGAATGCATCTCAAGCTCCGACGGACATGAAAGGCGAACTTTTAATAACAATGGTTAGCCGTGCAGTTACAGCGATCGTTGCGAGGCTGAACTCTTTGGCCAATTTCGATGGAACTGACAGCAAGGTTAGCACTCTGGTCGCTGCAGCCAATAGCCACGATAATCTGTGCAGAATGGATCCATCTTGGCATCCATGGTTGTAAACGCGTTCTTTGATAGGCCTAATTGTGCTTCCAATGTAAACAAATGTAGGGAACATCGATGGACGTAAACGTTTCTCTCATTTTCTGTGCAAAATCTGTATTATTTCTATTAATTTGGATTTCATGCGAGAAACATCTACGTCCATTAATATTCCCAGTCCTTTGGATCTCTTGATTCACGTGGTTTCCTTTAAAATTCATTGCTTTTCTTTTTGGTAATTACAGACGCTAAAAGTACTATACTTTCATGTAAATATTACGTAGTAACGTAGGGAATTACTTACAAGACGCGTTTTTAGTTGTGACGGGCAGAATCGTTTGACTGCACGTTTCTTCCATCGACTTATTTCAATCATTAATCCGCGTACAACATGTTTATATAATGTAAAAATTCTCATCTCGAGAATACTCCATGTATCATTTATTGTACATACTTTTTAATGTAAGAGTTATTTATAGATCTGTTTATAAATTTAAAGAAAAAAAAAAAATAAGGAATAAAATGTCTAAAACAATTATCCCATTTCCAATCCTGCTGTAAGTTTTCAAAATGTATCTGGGAAGAAAGGAAAGGTGTTTACGACCATGAAATTGAATCGTATTAAATTCGTATATTTTAAAATAATTATATAACGCTGTCTCACTATTATTTATACTTGTCGTTCATTTTTATGAATCGTCGTCCGAATTAAAAATATTATTAGCACTATTTCGTAGGTTTTAGAGTGATATTTCGCAACATGCATAAATCTCGTGCTGTTGCTTTCCGTCCAGCTGCTGTTTGAATATCGTAAAATCTTAATAGAATATCAGTCGTGAATAATTCGGGCAGTGCTTTTAGAAGGCAAGGGACCTAAAATTCAGCCACGAAAGTAAAAACTTGAACCTTCGACCATTCCGATATAGTAACTAAAATTACAACCCACCAATGTTTGTGGCATTCCTTGCAATATAATGCGAGTTCTGTCTTTTCCACATTGTACCATGAGACGCAAAAATTGAAGTATAAAATGAGTTTGTTGGGACACTTCACCGTCTCTGCCAGCTAGAAATGTAAATATCGTGAACAATCCATTTAACGCTGATAACAAGGGATTCCTCAATACAATCGATTTTTGTTCGTTAATCGGTCCTTGAGCTAATGGAGCTTGCGGAGCCTGCGGTGCTTGCGGACTTTGCGAACCAAAAATCGGATTGGAATCTCCTGATTCGTTTAATCGGAGAATCTTATTCGCTGGTACTCCGAGAGCATCAAGTTCACCGGCATTTAAGTCCCGTCGCGTGCGTTTTCTACTGTTTCCACGATATGGATTCGAATTGTTATATTCTAACGTAGAAAATATGCAGTATACGCATAGTTTCGCTAAAACCGAGGACTGTGGTTCTACGAGTTCTTCGCTTCTATAAGAAATACAGAAAAGTATATTAAATATTCAGAGTTTAGAAACAACGGTAAATAATTATTAGTTAAAAAGTAAGTAGAACTTACTGTAACGAGTTATATAAATATTGTGGAATGATATGGTTTATGAGATCTAAGGTACAATTCTCGATGTCAAGGTGAAAAATGGCGAATGATAGGTCTACGGCTTGGTCGAGTTCTTGCTGATAACGATACTTCAACACTTCTTTCACTATGTTCGAAACGAACCATAACGAGCCACCAGTGTTTAATAAAGATTCTAGAGACTGGGTTGCTTGAATATTTATCCATCCCCGTTGATTGACGTTCTTCCAAACAGTTTCTAATTGTTCCAATATCGGTTGTCTCGAAATAATGCTAACAAAAATAAAAACTACTTATAGCACCGATGTAAAGTTAGTATTGTCTGAACGAAAACAGATGACATACCTATGAGACATCGAAAGCACCTTGGTTTTCGATTGAGTGGGAGGATGAACGTCGTACTGCATTTTGCGAATGATTTGAGACATTAAGCTAGACCTGAAAGAACGTCCTGTTTTAATTTAACACATTTAAAACTATTTGTCGATGTACTAACCGTTCTTTAAGATTATCCTGCATTTCGTCTCCAGGTAATGGCGTTAAAAAGTGTTGTACCATATTCATTGGCTTTAAGAGGGCATCCTGATGAGTGATACTCATGTACGCGCAAAGCCAAGCTGCTGCACAAACTGGTAAACAACACGCAGTTGCACGTAATCCGTCTAAAGCTCTCTTAACGTCGCCAGCTCCAAGCACGTCACTTTCCCACGCACAGAGGATCTCTTTCACAGCACCCATAGCCGACTGACACGCAATGTGCCATTGTATATTACTCGATTTAAAATCAGGGTCCGGAGAATTAATTTGCGCTAGTAATGCATCCACCCTGGCAGGATCAATATTTTGCAACATTTTTTGGGGTGACTTTGGTTGGTTCCGTTCGGGCATACATTCGCGTACCCATTGCTCAAAAAAGGAATCTCCTCCTCCTTCCTCTAAAACGGCCTATAAAATAGAACCTACCGTTTACGCTGTAATAAGTTTATTATTAAAGCATTGTTGTATTTGAAACTCACATCAGACCCATACGTTTGCACTATAGAACAGAGCATGAGGAATGATACGTCGAATAACATTGCTCTGGTTGCGACAGTCTTTGGCGGGACAGGTTCATTAATTTGCTTGCTACATTCGTTGAATTTAATTAATTTGGTAACAAAGGTTTTCAGTTTGCCTTCCACAGTTGCTACAGCTAACATCAGTTCAAAACTCTTTCCAGTTAGCACCTGATACAGCATACTCAGCAGCGCTTCGTGAATCTTTGTGTAATCTGCATTGAGTGTTTTTAAAATCCCAGATAATGTAGGCTCTGCTCGCACGATTACCTTTGGAATGGAAGGCGTGGACGTAGAAGACTCTAACTTTTGTAAAGTTGCTGTAACACCCTCTCTAAAATAAAATTAAGACCAAATGAAACGGATACATGACCAAACTAATTTTTACGAAAACGTTTATACTACCTTCTACTGCTCAATTGTTTAGCCTGCTTTTCCGTAACTAAATTCACTTTTTGCAATGCATTTAACAAACACTCAACACTGTTGCAAGAACATGCAGTATCCATTATATCGAGAAGTGGTGTAAACTGGAGTAAAAGTTCAAATGCATCTAGAATATCTTGAGAGTACTCCAATTTATCATCACCTATTGAAACATATATTGATAGAAAATAATATATGTACCGTGTATTTGTACAATTATTATAAAAAACAATTGTATTAGAATTTGTTACCAACCATTCGAATGTGCAACATGTAGTTCTTTTAAAATAAGAGGTACTTTCAAAAAAGTGAAAGCACCCCACTGTGACTCTTTGAATGTGCCTGTAACATTGTGTAGACACATTAAACACGCACGGATTATTTCACAATACAATCTTGCGTTTGCGTAATTTTTAAGTCTTTGGACCATTAACAACTGATTAACAAATACAGCCGTTTCCGTACTAGGATTTAATAGCACTTGAACAGCGAACAATGGCTGCAGGCAGTGCGTTATAGACTCCATTTGTGTCATTTCAGAAGACAAAGCTATACATTCAATCTCCAAATTGCACAGTTTTTTAAGAGATTCTTCAATTGCCACAGAAGACTTTAAACTGCTGGTTTTCAACAAAGCCTCGATTTCTTGACATTTTTTCACAACCTCTATATACAAATCTAAAAACACAATTTTGACATTAAACATACTCTAAAGAGCATTATGTTGTTTAAAGGATATTTTATTCATAATTACCTTTGTCATCATATTTGGCTAAGTACATCATTGCGTAAAGAAAATCTGAACTAAGCATCTGTTTTAATATACTAGCAGGTTTATCCATTAGTTCTATCGGTTGTGGAGTTAAAGGACTGTTCTGAGGCATTTTTGTTAAAGCATGCAAATAACATTGTAATAGCCAATGTACGATAGATAAGACTGCAGCTGCCAAGAGATCTTCTTCTGGTTTACCACGGCAAGTTATACCTACTTGGATAGACTCTAGAAATTCTAGTAAACTTAAAATACAATGGGGCTTATGAAAGGCATCGTATTTGCTTATTCGTTGCAATACAGCAGCATAGGAGACCAACTAAAAATATATTTATACTTGTACATATTGTAAATATTACATTAATAATAAATAAATTTAAATTAACACTTACCTGAGAACTTAAAGAATGTTTCAAGTAAGAAAGTACTAACTGATTTGGACCAAGTCCTACTAAAGCTTGTTGCAATATACAGTCTGCTAAATTATATACATCTCCACTCACACCTCTTGGTAAAATCTACAAGAAGAATTAGAAATATATAAATAATTGTTTCCGAGTATACATATATTACATTTGTTTACATTAAAAGGCACAACTTACTGTTTTAATATTAATACCCCATTGTAAATCACTCCAGCGTTCTCTCCATGCTCGTAGCAAAAGAGCTTTTAAACTACTGGTTTTACTAGTTACTTTAGTCTCCATAGCTGATGTTAGAAGATTACACATAATTTCTCCTGCATAAGTAACGTCTGTAACATTATGAACTATCCTAAACAATGTAGTAAATGATTTTAAATAATGAGCCAGATTGTTCTCTTCTTTAAATAAACTGCATTGTACGAGTTATAGAAATTACTTCTCAGTAATTATACTAAATGTACACAAAACAACATTTAAAATTGCAGTATATAACCTTATAAATATATAAAAGATGCAATAATCTATATTTGACCAGAAATAAAAGATCAAAATAAATTCTTAATTCTTTTATCCATGCTACTATTCTGCCTACCTCATGTCAAAAAATTTAATTATTTAATAAATTACTATAACTGGCATATTTTCAATCGGTTTTCCGGTCGTAACCTTTCCACAGCCGCCATGATCAGCGTCATGGTGTAACTGTTAGCAGCTATCTAACCGGCAATACGATTCAGCACCATCAAACGAATGATCGATACAAGATACGTATTGTTCTTCATGATTTTATAAATGTCAAATTAGGAAATGTTTATCTAGAATCCATCAAATTCATTTTACCAAAATTCCTCGTATCTTTTAAAAAAATAAGATGTTCGTTTTGAAGTAAGATGTTCCTTTTTTAAACAACTCAAAATTTAGCAAGTTTGTACATAATAGCCGCAAGTTACCATAAACTTCAACGCCACGTAATAATTTTAATTTTCGAAAGGTTAAGTAAATTGTTTATACTTGTAATTTTCTTCGTCTCAATATATATGTAAAAATTAGAAATTATTTACAGTCTGATTAAAGTTCATATTGTATCAAATTCACAGCAGCATTTTTTATAAAAAATGGGTGTATGCACAAGAAACGCAAGAGTAGTTGGTAGTTCCTACCTTTTGGTGTGGACAGGATGGAATTTTTTTGTTTTTATTGGAATTCTTGTAGCAGTTGCATTATTTTATCAAAATTATATGCAAGTAAGTATGTATTTATATCGATACTTGTGAGACACTTTTTCATCGCATATTGAAAGCAATAAGTTTCTTGGGACTCCTACTAATAGGAGCTTCTTTTACGAACTTATTTTTCCATTTCTTATAAACTGTTTCAAATTCGCATACGTTTATTTTTGAATATATTATTTTAAAAGATTTTAATATCATAATTCTTATCTGTGAAATATATTCTTTCTTATTTTAAAATTTAACACAAAAGAGCAGTTGAGAAATCCAATTTTTCTTTAATATTTTGTACCCAAGTAGCCACCCTCGTATTCATAATTAATGTTAATTATAACGCGTTCATAGAAAACACGTCTTTTTATACAAATAGTCTCTTTTAGTTTCTTTATACGAATTTAAACTACATTAATTACCCTCAATAATAAAGTTCCTTTTATCGAGGGAGAGTTGGGGAAAGGATTCGAGGGTGGTAAATATAATCGTGGAAGAAAGATTGTCTTTCAGATAGTTTTCGAGATCATTTCAAGGTTGTTCTTTTTTTTTAACGTATTCATATTTTCGTTTGTGGATTATCATAACTAGCATCGAGATTAGTTCAACAACTTACAATAGTATCGACCTATAACCTTGATATGTCTTTGAGAATGATCTTAAAGGCAATCATTTCTCTACCATTATATTTCTCTCTTGAGATCGTGCAATTTTCTTCCAAAACATATAAAAATGATAAATTAGGGTCTATTGAATGAATGTTTCGGACACAGGCCATGATAGTCGAAAATTCCAATTTTTTAGATTGATCAATATGTTACAGAAATCTTGAACGGAATAACGACATCAAACCTAGAATACCTGACCCTGTTTGAAGTCAAAAGGAAAGGAAGAAAGGGCTACGACCTAATGTATGTTATAATGGCCTCTACTGGGATATAAATTCCATCGTGTAAAATCCCTTCACTCGATGCGTTCGACAAACCCAATGTAAATGTATTGTCCGAATCGAGAAAGAAATGATCCGATCAAAAACGTATTAATATATGCAATACGTTCCATTATAAACCATTAAAACCTATCGAACAAAAAGAAATTCGAAACATTGTTTCCAGAAATGATTTCAAAGAATAGCGACCATATTCTTTGAGACAATTTCGTTAAATTCTTTCGTTGACAATTCTCAAGGATACTTTTACGGGACAACCTGTGACTCACCAATATGCACAGAATGCTTAGTACAGTTCCGACTAACCGAAATCGATTGCTGCAATATCAAGTACGACAAATATAACTCAGTTTTCAACATTCTCTACCTATTTACGCATCCATTTCTCGCTGAAAAATCAATTGTACGTCAGTCACGAGTACTCGGCAGTCCTAAAGATCTTTATCGCGAACGCCCCAATATGAAACAGTTTTACAGTATCGCTCGACGTGCTCGTACTCTCGTACCCAAGATCGTGAACTTTCGACATTTTCTCTGACGTAATCTCGTAACGGAATGAAAATTTCGCCCAACAGATCGTAAATATTTCATCATATTCAAAAGGCGGTTCACCCGTGACGACTCGGATTTCGACGGATCCGACCTATCGTTGCACGTAGCCTTCTCGACCAATTGTTCCATCGTACACTCATGCGCCGCAGTGACGCGCTCACAATTAGTGCCACGCTGGCAGTTCAATTGATAACAGCGTGCGAGGCGCTTTCGTTGCAAAGTGATCGTTTCGTTTCGAGTTTCGTTGGTGGACGCGAGTTCGTGACGAGGCATTCGAATTTCTCGACGCGAGGATCGTCTTGCGATGCTCGAAAAGTGGACGCTCGAAAAATGCTCAAGTGAGCAGGAAATCTGAAAACCGGTCCCTCTCTCTCTCTGTCTGTCTTTCTCGCCTTTCGCGCAGAGTAAGAACCGTAGGGTGGGGCGAGGAGGCCTAACGTTCGTCTGTCCGTCCGTCCGTCCGTCCGTCCGTGGCGGGTTCTTTATTCTTTCCTCGAGCGTTAGTCGACTGGCGTACCGTATCGTGTCGAGGTGCAACGTCGGTGCAGTGCAGTGTTTTTGATGGAAGCGTAGTGATTGACTGTGCACGCGTAGTGTTCACGATCCGTACGGGCTGTCGCGTTGATCAACAAACGTCGAGATGTCGTCGTCGGATATGAACCTGATGGACCTGTTCTTCCCGCGGGAAGATTCGTTCCTGAAGGGTGACGTTAAGGACGAACCTTTCATAGATCACAGCTACGGTGACGACGCCATCACGGTGAGTCTCCGAACACTGTACACGCTTACCCGGATTTTCCTCGTACGGTGTTTCCGTTTCGCAGATAGGGATCTTTACGTAGACGCATGGTAAAGATGTCTCCTCGGTGACCCTCGTGATCACGAACTGGCGTTTCGCCCCGTCGAGACATCGCCCGGGATAAACCCGTGGCGAGACAAACAATTGAGTAACTCGTTCAGTAACGTCGTTTCTAAAGTTCCGGGAACTTTGCTACGAAACGGACTTCGTTTATATAACAAGAACGAGAGAAGTATGTAGATACCGGTAATCTTTGCATTCGATCCAATCGATCTCGCTTCTTCCGAAGAATACGATGACTTGGATCGACCGAGAAAGAAAGTTGGTCTCTGTTGCACTTATTATCTCGAATGCTAATACGACGAATAATTCTCAAGGTTAACGAAACCTTTTTAAACGACTCGGGTTTTACGCAACACCTTTGGTCGAGCGGAAATATTGAAAATATGGGAAGACCGGCGCTGTAGGAAAACCGAACGTCGTTTAAAGTATTCGCTATTTATCGCTTAACGTTTGAAATTCGCCGCGAATTCGAGTCGATGAAAGACTCGACAAAAACGAATCCCTCGTGTTTTGCTTTTATTCGAAACGGTGATCGCGACGGAAGAATGTTCGACGTGCGAGAAGTAATGGTATGTAACATTTCACCGTAGCCTGTGCCACTTTCGTACCACTGTCTCCCTTCAACTAACGAGACGAACCGTCTCTTGTTTTCATTGCTAACGATTCTATTTAATTCCGCTCAACCGGGCTAGATCCATATTCATCGTCCAGACGAAACGCGAAGCGAGCGTATCACGCTTAGTGCATTTCATGAAATAGATGTTTACATTGGTTGGCAGTTGCAAATAGTAACGACGATTAACCGAAAGTTCGCGCAATTACCGTTAATTTGTATTAACATATGGTATGCGCGATCCACGTGTACGTTTGCGCGTGCAGTAACTGTTTCAAGAGCGACAGTCGTTGATCACGCTTTGTGTACTTTGTTTTAGGCGATAAATTTACGTGTGTCTAATGTAGCGTTATCGCGAGGCTACACAGTTATTCCAACGATATTGTATAAGTAATGTATTCCAATTGCCCCGTGAGTAATTTATGCAATAATTGCGTAACTTACACTTTGCTAATCGTATTAACAGTGAGTTATAAAAATAAATTTCTTTTACCACCGGCAACTTGTCAAAGGTAATCGACCTGTTCATTAACTACTTTCTACGCTCACTGTCCTATTAGAGAAGAATTTATGCGAATACGATTATTACGTAAGCGTGCCGAACTTTTTGTAACATATGGAATGTTCTAATGCACGTGCTGTGCGCCAGGCGCCGCCATATTGGAATCTTTTTTACCTGGATGGTAAAAACTAATTCCACTCGAAAGTGTTTGTATTGACGCTGTTGCACGGGAAATTTATTTGTTCAATTGAACAATAGTTACTCGTAATTCTTTTATTGTTTAAACGTACGCGTTAATGGATAATACAAACTTTTCGTTTCCACCTTTTACACGTACAAGTATACAAAATAAATTCGCCAAGAGAATTATTTAGTTTTACAATAATACGTTCAGTTTTATCGAGCAAACGTGATCGAAGTAATTTAATTTCTTATCAACGACGAGGAGGATGCACTCTTCGAGTGCAATACGAGGACTCTGCAACCTCGTGGTCGAAACGTCGTTAATAAAGAGTTACATTAACTCTGGTGTTCCCTCGACGAAAACATTTACATAATATGCAATTCCCTTATGCAGTTTATTTCGCCTTTAATCAATTTATCGCATTACGCGCGTCGAAGGTAAATGGATTTAAGTATGGAATCGGAACGAGAATACGAACTTGCTCATCATGGCGAGTGACCTTCGAACGCGAGGTTATATACCGTTACGTTACGGGACTTCCGGCGAATAGTCTCAAAAATTGTGACTCATTTTTCTGCTTGGGAATCCAATCGTCTCGATGCGCAAACCGCTCCCCGCGTTTTTCTTGTCGTTTCGCGCGACAAATTCGCGAAAACAATCGCGGAGCAGCCCATTCTGTGTATTCTCGAACGCGTGTTCGCGAGGTTTTAAAATTAAAGATCGCGCGCGAAGCGGCACGGCTGTACCTAAAATACGTACACGCGTACGTATATTTCGCAGAAATCGCGGGAAACATCGGGACTAAAAATATTCGAAGCGAGAAATTTCTTTCTCTCTATTTGCGACGGGAAAAGAAATAGACCAGACGGATTTCTGGAATTCGAACCATGGAAAAAACGAGTACGAAACGGACGCGTAAATACACGAACGTCTTGCGTTCGCTCGGATTTATTTTTAGTCCATTTAAAGTGTACAGAGAGAACGTGTTTCACATCGTACGAAAATTCTCGTAGATCGCCACGCGGCGATTCGTGCTTCGATTTTTTTTTTTTTTTTTCACCGTAAACAATCACCGGACCACGTGTATCGTAATCGTAACGAACGTTAGCGGTTACTGCGTCGTTTCTCCGAATTCGTACGATCCTGTCCTCCGCGCCACTTGCCTATATTTACCATTCTCCGAAAACTAGGTTACCCGACATTGGCCAAACGCACGGTTAGCGCGAGTCGCGCGACAAACGTCGTTCGAACGGCCATTTCTCAAGCTTCGCTAAGTTGATTAGCCCGACTTTCAGCCAGATACCTAAGTAGAGCACACGACCATTAACAGAAACTATTAGTACGATGCGCAACGGGGGGGGCTTAAAAATCATTTTAGCCGTTCTAGCGGCTAGAGACGCGCGGAGCGCGGATGCATCAGGTCAATAATCCGCTCTAAATGAGAAACCATGCGCGAAACGTGCGCCAAAGAAATCGGTCCATTGTAGCGGCAACGAATACGAGTAAAAGTCGATACAACCGAACTACGGTGCACTTTCGGTTCTCCGTGGCGCACGTCGGGCAAAAATTAGAGAATAAAATTATTATTATTGAATTTTTTATTTTTCAACCGACGTTTTTCCTTCCGCGCACGGTCATTACGAACGCGATCGTTGATAATACTTTCGGTCAGAGTGGCGCTCGCATGGTAGTCTTCTCGCCGAGTGGGACGATCCCGTATTAACCCCATAAAACGATGGTAGTCGTTCTAATAACACAGATGGAAGCCTCGATTGCGTTTCCAGACATAAATTATCATCGCGCTCCATGTTCACTGATTATAGTTCTCTTTGAATATTTATTAACAAAAAAATGTGCACTTTTACGAGACGGGAACAGACGACCGTCTCTTCGTAATTCGAAGGAAATCCTTGCGAATAATACCTAACGTTCTTCGTTTGCATTTTTTTTTGTTTTTTTTTTTTCCTTTCAAGGCGGAGGAATGGCCGACAAACCCCGACGACTTCCTCGACTCCATTTTCAAACTCGAGGACCATCAATTCAACCTGATCGAGAACGATCTAGAGACGATACCATCATCATCCTCGGACAGCGGACTCTCCAGCGCTCTCAGCCTCTCGTGTGAGCAGCAACTGAGTCCACTGTTACCGATCGAGGAGGACCAGGTGGAGATCAGCAACTCCGAAATGAGCAGTCCCCAGAATTTCATGGATTTCGAGTCCCTGGACAGTCCAAACCAATCGGTGGGCAGCCTGGGCAGTCCGGTGAGGTCGGTGGTTAGCTCCAACATTGGCTCACCTGTTACGGACGTTGCTGAAGAGATGGATGGAGAACATACCCTCGTGGCGGTGGTCAACCCTAATAACACCCTGGCGGACACAAAAGCCACTGTTCTGACGGAACAACCGGTTGTCGAGTTAGGTAAACATCGACTTTTCGTTCGGTTCTCTACACTCTTAGCCACTTTTGCAGGGACAGGATATTTACCGGACCTTTATGTCATAATTTACCCAATGTCCTTGCTAGATAATTCGTGAAAATTAGCGGAGATACATGGGAAAATAAGAACCCTTGAATAACTTTCATTGAGTTTGTACTCTGAGATCATTTCGGGTTTATCTCGAGTTTAAATTAATAGAGACGAAGATTGCGGTAATAGTAAACTCGATGGAATTGTTAGCAATCGTAATAAGTTGTTTATCGTTGAAAAACGTTATCGTGATACAACTATGTGTATACGGTTTAGAGTAGTATTTTTCATATTAGAACGCGTCAATACTAGAGTCACGAAAGATAATCAAGTGAAGGTAGCGTTTTATATATTTTTCCATTATCGCACGTTTTTCAATGTTTGACGATCTATAGAATCTGTACGTATTGTTTCTTTCAACGACCATTGGGAAAGTTAGTTAAAAGTACTCTGTTTCTTACCGATAGATACATTCTTTCGTATGTATGGAACTTTATTTTATCATTTTGCAATTGTGTTGTACTTTGATGTTTCTTACCGATAGATATGTTTTTTTTTTTATTTTAACATCATTTTGCAATTGTGTCGCACTTTGAAGGTATTTCGTCTTCCTTTTTTCATACACTTAAACGCACGTGTTTCGTTTTATATCCTTTATTCCTCGTTAAGTATTATAGTTTGATGTATTATCTTATCTTCTGCGACTTTAGATCGTTCTAACGCGAATGTTTTCAAGATGCCTACAATGTGTCGATTGTAAACGTTACGCAATAAACGACTTGTTGCGACTACAATTTTATTCAATTTTATCAGATTCGAACTAGATTGAATTCTTCACAAAAATTGCAACAGCTAGTTACATTCTATCGAAAATAATATTTACGAGTCAAAGCTTTAGTTCAGCAGTTATTTTTTTTTTTTATCAAGTAGAAAATCGACGATATGTTTGCAAATATATGCGATGATACATTGCGAACGCGTTTTCATCTCTTGCGCGTTTAAAGATGAAAACAACGAATGTTCAACGACACGTTTCATCTCAACGATTTTCACGCGATGCTGTGTTGTTTATTAGTCGAGCAACGTTCAGAATCTCTGAGTCAATGAATCCGAATCTTTATTGCGACGTAGGAATAATATCCTCGAAGAAATACGCTCCGTGGCTATAAAACGCACGATAGTTATTATTCGATTGCATACATCGCCGTGATAAAACAAGCGATCGTTATATCTCTGCATTGCGAAGATAATTTGCCAGTTAAATACAATTTGAACAGCCGGTGTATGTTTGAACAACTATTGAAACCAAACGGATCGATAATATTTATTCGAATTTGTCAAGGTTATCGAAACAACTGAATTCAAAGTGGAATCGATCTATGCGTTATTGCGAATAATGGTAATTCAACCTTAGCGATAGAATGACATTTCGATCGTGTATCCAGTATCGTGGGATCATTCGTGACTCGTGACTGTTTCGAAAAAGAACGAATGAATTTTTCAGAGAACATCGAACACGAAAAAACGAAGACCGTGACGTTGCCAGACAAACCGAAAATCAACTGAAACAGTTGCGAGTTATCGATGACCGAACGATATTAATTACTGGTTAATAAACCTCTCCAAGCCTTGTAACATTATTGTAACGTTTTCGATAATAATCTGCGTTTGCTTCGATAAATCACGTACCAATCTACGACACAATTGTATGCAAATTATAAGAGGAATGCAAATATTGGAGAGAAAATTTTAATTGTATTATAATTAAACTCGTGCAAGTTAAAATTAAATCTCTGTAATTTAATTTCCAATGTTTGAATCGAAAAGTGTACGCACGTGATCTGTTTTGCATTCTTTGTATAATTTCTATTCAATTATGTTGTAGATTATTTACCGAAGCAGACCGAAATTATGGACAAATAAAACGTCGTAATAAAAAAATATGTACAAGACTTACAGAGATTGATATTTGGTGTTCATCGAAGAGTTTTGCTTTCAAGAGTCGCGTTCGAGAGTTGGTCTCTCTAGTGGACACAGAATCGAGAGTAAGTGCAAACATGATGCAGACGAACCCATCTGTTCCTCTGAAAGAGTTCTCGATCTGGATAGCGACTGTCGAAAGTGATACTCTCAAGTGGACACCTAAGCATCGCGATATAACGATAAATGTGAATTTCTACGGAACGAGCAATCGTTCAAATTTCACGTACATCGAGTGAAAAAGAGTTTCTTCTTGTTCTAGACAAGGTACCGAAGGTACGCGTCACACCTCAAGAGAATAATAACACGATAAACGTCCGTAACATAACATGCAACGGGAAACGTAATATCAGACAATTGATACGCGTTACGCCAATGGGTTCTGGTAACCCAAGATCGATTCTTCTACCAGTAAGTCTCAAAGACATGAAGGAGGTGCGAACCATCAAAATCATCAATGCGTCGCAAGCGAGGAATTTAAAAGGTTTCAAAATCAACCAGGCAAATATCATCAACAAACCTGTTCAGGTAAGCGAGCCGAACTTTTACGAAGAAGCCACGCGAAATACAGTTGAACATAGTTTAAACGAGCACCGGGGAACTGACATAACTTCCTCCTTGTAACCGTTAATCGTTGCATTGCTAATTAACTACATACATCTACCTTCTGCTGCTTTCTAATTTAATTACTTGATAAAGCTACGAATTCGAAAAGTAAAGGAATATCAAAACGAGGAAAACAACGCGATCGTTAAATATTATTTGTATCGATATGGTCGTATGAATTTCAGTACGGTCGTTATTGAACAAAATTTTTTTCTCTGTAACTAAAACCGATACCGATTAATAATAAATACGATTTCTTTAAAAATATTGAAGACTTCGTGCTGACGAACGCATTGAAAATTTCCTTATTATATTAGAACCGAGTTTGTCGGTATTATGTACCCAATTTGAATCGAACCTTTCTAGAATACCACTTCGTTAGATTCTACGGTGAAAAATGTCCCTTGTATCGTTACACGATAAAATCAATAGATCTAACGTAGATCCAATTCGTTAACCCTTTCGCTACGGAGCACTTGCGAGGTACAGAATGCTACGAAGTAGAAGTTGTTTCTTGTTCTCTAAATTTCACAATGATATTTCTTATATTTGATAATATCGTTTTACTTTATAAAATATAAAACTTTCTAATCATAATTAATTTTTTTATATACTATATTATAATGCTCGTATAATATTTTTAAATACAATATAACGAAATTACTAAAGTATTTCAAGCCAAACACAATATTAATAATCAAGTTCGGTATGATAAAGTTCAAAGCATGGAACCACGCATAATCCAACATCCCATTGTGAACAATAGTACCTCGACTCGCGTCTTTTTCCGCGTTTATTACAGACGACACATTTTCGAACTTGATTTTTTTTTTATCCCTCATTCGAGGCATTTTTTGATGCCAAATACTCGATCAACGAAAGTATCTCGTGTAAAGTATGAAATAAAAGTTTATATTGTATGAACGTATATATACGCTCTTCGTACCACAACGACCACTTTTCCAGAGCGTATATATACGCTCTTCGTACACGAATGGTCATTCTTCGAAGGCGTATATATACACCCACCGTAGCAAAAGAATTAATCGAGCAGTTCGCTCGGTACGTATTTTGTAATGTTCTGTATTTGGTTCGTTTCGTTGTTCGATCCAGGTGACCATCAAGCAAGAGGACTCCGGTAGCGAGAAGGGTCGTAATTCCAGCGACGAGGTGTCCGAGTCGGATTCACCGTATCCGAGGCTGAAGTTGAACGCCGAAGAGAAACGTTTACTACAGAAGGAGGGGATAACGTTGCCGACTCATTATCCGCTGACGAAACACGAGGAACGCGAGCTGAAGAGGATCAGGCGCAAGATACGCAACAAAATATCAGCCCAGGACTCGCGGAAACGGAAAAAGGAGTACGTGGACGGGCTCGAGGATCGCGTGAAGCAGTGCACCGAGGAGAACATGACGTTGCTGAAGCGCATCAATGCGCTCCAGTCGCAGAATCAGAGCCTGGCTGGACAGCTCAAGAGGCTGCACACGCTGCTGCAGAAGGGTAACAAGAGCGCCCAGCCAGCCACTTGTCTGATGGTCTTGCTGCTCTCATTGGCCCTCGTCGCCGTGCCCAATTTGCGGCCGCACTCCAATTCCAACAATGAACTCACGCAGGAACAGGAACAGCCAGAGAAAATGCCGCCGCTGGCAGGTGAGTGGAACTTACAACGAACGTGTGAAATCTTCCTTGAAAATTTAGTTCAAGAGGGGCCGCTCCGAAACGACCAGAGAAAGGTGTTCCTTTCAGCCTTTTTTCGACCAAACCCTACAGACAATGACTGTTTCAAATTTTTAGTGTTTGTTCGTACAAATTTCGAGGAAGCACAGTTTTGTAGAGTGAGGTAATTTTAGTTATGGAAATATCGTTTAGAAAGGGGAGACTCCAGAACGCTAAGAGAAAGGCGTTCATTTGTGCATTTTTAGACAATGGCCTTTTCAGACTTTGAGTATTTACTTAGATATATTTTGAAGAAACATAGTTTCGTAGAGTAAGGTAATTTTAGTTATAGAAATATCGTTTAGAAAGGGGAGACTCCAGAACGCTAAGAGAAAGGCGTTCATTTGTGCATTTTTAGACAATGGCCTTTTCAGACTTTGAGTATTTACTTAGATATATTTCAAGGAAATATAGTTTTGTAGAGTAAGGTAATTTTAGTTATGGAAATATCGTTTAGAAAGGGGAGACTTCAGAACGCTAAGAGAAAGGCGTTCATTTGTACATTTTTTTATCCAAACACTATAGACAATGGCTTTTTCACACTTTGAGTATTTACTTATACACATTTTGAAGAAACGTATAATTTTCTGAGTAATCGTATAAGCATCGTTTAGAAAGGATAGTCTCCAGAATACCAAGAGAAAGGTGCTCCTTTGTGAATTTTTTCATCCAAATCCTATATGGCATTTTCAGACTTTGAGTATTCTATTACTTATACATATTTCGAGGAAACATAGTTTTGTGGAGTAATCTCGATCGCGCAAGCACTGTTTAGAAAGGGCAGAACCCAGAACGTCAAGAGAAAGGCGCTCCTTTGTACATTTTTTATTCAAACACTAGAGATAGTGACTTTCTCGGCGTTTGAATATTTATTTATGCACATTTCGAAGAAACTTATCATTTTTCTCTCACCCTCTTAGAGTGAGAATATTTTTGGAGCAACGGTACTTCGAAGAAAAAATGGTTCAATTACAGAAAACTGGTATTTAGAAAGTAGTTCGGAGATGGGAAATTGTTGCGGGACATAACTGATCGCTCGTATCTTTTTCTGTATTCCATTTGATCCGTTTTGAAACGCGAAAACCGCAAAGACTCGCGGAACAACCTATTTCTCGTACGTCGAGGCTAGAGAGCAGCATTTACTGTTGCAATTCCATTGATCGAACGATGCGTCACTTGCAGAATTTCCATCATTATTTTCTGTCGTAGCGTTTTCCTCGTCCTCGTTAGCTGAATGCCACGCGCGTTTTCTAACGGGATGCAAGGAACTCGCTATCATTGCTAATTCTAGAATAATCACTTTCGATGCGCAATCGACTCTATCTTCGTTACGATCGTTACTTTCGCGGAAAACAGGGGTCTAAGACTCGTCCAAAGTTGCCTTTCTTCGACGATTCGAAATAGTATCTCATTCCGGTGATACACTTTGAAATCTACAATCGAAAGATAACGCGTGTCGCCAAATTCGAAGACGTTCACAGAATTAATTTCGTCATTGTTGACTCTATCTCGATAACTTTCTATATTTTCATTTAGCAATAGTATCCAAAAGCGAGTGGAATTTTAAAGATATAGGACAAATTTTATCTCCCTCTCAGGTTGTCACAGTTCGGTCTCCTGACACCACAAAAGACGATTCTATTTAGTTTTTCATCCAAAGATATTAAACATGATTTTTAAATAACGCCTCTCGTAAATTTCGAGAAGGTTATTCACTTTTTAAAGACACCACGTCCCATGATGTTTCAGAAAAAATGATTTTTTGATTTTTTACATAATAAGTAATATTTTGTATACAAAAAGCAATACTATCGCTTTTCGTTTTGAATCTATTGGTTAACACATTTGATATAAGGATTTTTTTTATCTTACGGTGAACGATGCCTATGGTCGTGTTTATATTTTATCGAAAAATTTATTTTCACCATCAGGGACCCCTTTTCGATTTTTGGTGTCACATTGAATGCGTTACACTCGTCGGTAAGGCTTATCTCGCAAATCGTACCTCACACGTGATGTTAGAAATCATTTAAATAGAATCCACACGGGTAATTAACGATTTATTAGTACGTAATTAGTTTGATCAGACTGTTTAAACGATTTAATAATGACGCATTTAAGATCCGCTAGATAAGCTTTACAGATAAGTTTAACTAACGAACGAACGAATTGCAGTGATATTATTTTTTGTAGAAAATGTTACTTAGCGTTACAAATATTCAATTATGTTTTTTGTGTAAATTTAAGGCCTCCGTAAGAGCGAAGATCGGGTAGCTCACCGTGCGATAAGGATAATCGATTCTCGTAACAAGATTTCAATCGAAATAACTGAAATCTGAAAGCTAAAAAATAAATTTTTTTGTTACCAACTGTAACTCGTTCGTACCGTGAAATCTTTATCTTAATTTACATATTTATACGAGATTATATTGCGAATTAGACAATTATCGACGATAATATTAAATACTGTCTAGTAACGATCTTTAACGAGGGATAAATAATCCTACCTACTTTCCAATAATTCTTTAAGCATGTTCGGTTAGAAAAACGGAGAAACTTGTGGAAAAAAGAACAATAAAGATCAAAAACCTCGTTTACGCTTCACGTAAGACTGGATGGGTCGATGATCGAAGGAATTGATTCGAGAAATTGATAATGGCCTCGGAAAGATCGATTTTCATAAAATACGAGAGCGAACGAATGAATAAAATTTAAAAAAAAAAAAGAAAGATGAAGAACCATCTAAAAAGATGCTACAAAAAGCTGTAAAAAGCAAATACTATTTGTGGAACACTCGAATAGTACACGATAAGTGCATAGTATCGGATACCTTTATCGAGTTCCGATTAGATTAAAGTAAATAATTACAAGGTAACTCTAATGCTCCACAGTATCGTCTTACGTATACTCCATAGAATCGTAAAATATTCACGAGGTATAATTTACCAAGAAAGATGGTTCCTTTCGGTCGAATTGCGATTAGATTAAAATAAACAATTACAAGGTAACTCTATTGCTCCACAGTATCGTCTTACGTGTACTTCATAGAATCGTAACATATTCGTGAAGTGTAATTCACCAACGAAGACGATTCCTTTAAGTCGATATTATTTCCCAACGTAAACAATCCGTAACACGCGAAATAGGTAATAGTTGAGGTCGTTTTCCAAAGATTATGGACAAGGTAACCGGACTGCCGAAGCCCCACCTTGGTCTTCGACGTAACAGCTCGTGTTAAGACCGAAGTCTGTCCAGGGTTAAGCTAAAACGTCACGTTCGAAGGAATTGAAAACGTGTCCGAAGCGATCCTGAGATGACCGATACGGGCGTGCTTGCCGAACCTTCTTGAACCGTTATATTAGCGGTTACACGAGTTGAATGGGTTTAATAACATTGTAGGCCGGCCTGGAACATTGAACCCCATGGGATCGTGAAAGGCAATAGTCCCTGTTAAATATTTCTTTCTTTCTTTCTTTTCGTCTCTTTTCCTTTTTCTTCTCTTTTTTTTCACGTCGTTTTTGCTTTGCTTTCACGTCCTGCAGTTTGTTGCGTCTTGGCCTCGCTCGTCACTCGTACGGTCGAGCGGCTTTTTTACCGCCGTGAAAAATGAAACGATGAACCTCCTTTTGCTTACGTTTCACATTCTAACTCCTTATTGGGTACCTGGTTGTTTCGGTCAAATAACACGCGAATACACGTCGTTGCCGAACGTTTTTAAATCGTTCGATGAAATTTTGGGTACGGTATCACCCGATGGAGTGACGTTTTTCGTAGAATGCTTTTTCGAAACACGGGCAAACAGGTCGTGTTGGTTCGATGCACACTCGGGACAGAATTCATTCGTATTACGAGGAAATCAATTGTCGATTTCAACAAGGACTACTCGTAGGGATGTTTTCAAGGACTTCGTAGGGATGTTTTCAATGACTACTCGTAGGGATGTTTTCAAGGACTACTCGTAGGGACGTTTTCAACGATTAATCGAGCTGAACATTTTTTTGAACGAACGTTATTCGTTGAACGATAATTGGAACGTGTCGTATAGAAGGAACATTGAATGCAAAATGATCTATTTATACAGTGCCGGTAGAATTTTTGTCACGTATTCGTTGGTAATTAATATTTTCTTGTTCACTTTGTTACAAAATAGACCGAAGCCCTTCGATTTATTATAACATCGGTTGAAAACACGTTGCTATTCGTAATGGTAGTGATTAATTAGGTTGAAAGTTTTCTTTTTTTTTTTGTAATCGATCGCACCAATGATAATGGCAACACGTGGAAAAATTAACGAAGTATGTTTTAAAAAAATTGTATCCACTTGTATTACACAAACGAACCTTTTTCTTAAACTTTCACACGTATCTGCGCTTTTCGTTTCGTCGAAACAATGATCTTTGCGTAAAAATACGAGACGGTGATCGTAAGTGAAATATTTCAATTTGTTGATTTATCAGTACGACGGTCTATGTAAAAGAAACTTTGGAAATCGCGTATAGATTTTAAAGAAGTTCGCTTCTCGAATTTTGTAGCTTAATATCGGATAATTATTTTCATCGTGTTACGAATTAACTTTGAGTCAAAGTGCAACACACTGCAATCGTCATATTATGGTCGATACGAATCTGTTCCGTGTAAATTATTGTATTTTCGCAGAATCGAATACAAACCGGTGAACCACTTTCTTTTTCTCGCGCTTCGTGTTTTTTTTTTTTTTATGCAAAACGTTACTTCGGACAAATACATAACGACGGAATAAACAATCGACGAGGAATGAGGTTGCAATACGCGTGTTTTTAAAGACACTGATACGCAAGACGATACGAAGCTCAGTTTCTTTCGACGATACGAACAGATGTCTGAGAGAGAAATCATTTGATTCGGAAGAGAAATTGTACAATCGCCGAATCACTTTCGTCGTGAAACGCGTTCGTTGGGATTCGATGATTATCGTTGGACGCCACGCTCTGCAATTTCTGTTCCCTCGAAGCTTTATTGGTATATTTATTCCACTACGGGAAAAAGATCTCCGTAATCGCAACAAACGAAAAACTGATAAGCCTGGTTTCGTATAACACGGCACATCGATGGTAAATATTGTTATTAATAGTCGTTCAATTTGCGTCCTTCGAGTATCGCTGCTAGCCGAGAAAAATGCATAAAACGATGGACACACGTCGACATATATTCGTTATCTTTGGACGCGATTAGGTAACCCCAGATAATTGTGTGACGTTGGGTGAAACATTTTACGCAACCATCGATTCGTAATGCCGATATCGTCTTAAATGATAATGCAAAGTTCGAAAGTATTTAAAGTTCCCTCGGTTGCACCGAACCAGTCGAGATGCGTTCCGTGCTCTCGTTGCATCGTTCGATGTGCATTTCTTCGGCGTCCATTTTCTCGAGTTCGTTTGTTCGCGCAAAAGTGATTCGTTCTTCTAATTTGCATGCAAACGATGCATATTTTTGTCCACAATGCTCGAGCAGCAAATTCCACGGTTCGAACGTATTTGAATGGCGCCATAAAAAAAAAAAAAGAAAGAAACGGGACACGCGATACTTTCGTATCAGCAATACTTCAGATTACAAAACAGATTCGTTTCGTGTGTACGATCGTTTCTACGACGCGGCGATTCAAAGTGACGAAAAATATCGAACTCCACCTTTTGTTCAAAATTGCTTTCACCGTTTATCAACGAGTTAAACCGATCGAGGAAATTTATTTTCGGAATAATAACAAGTACTTCTTTCTACGCTCCGCAATATCCGATGGAATAATTGGGTCGACGCCGGCTTTTCTCATTTTGTCTCGTTCCTTACTAATTGGTTTTGAAATTCATTCTTGTTGGGAAACTTTTACGCGAGATGTCTGGGATTTCTTGGCTCCGTTCTATTTTGTTCGTGAACGTAGTTTTTCATCTCGAACAACACACTTTCTAGATTAGTTGGCCACGTATTTAAATAGATCGATGTTTTACTATTGAATGATACACAGCGAGACATTTTTCTCAGCATTTAAGTGGATTGTATTTATTTAGAATTTGTAAATATTTATAGTCACCAGATTGTGTTTATTTAGAATTTGTAACTATTATATTTATAGTTACCAGATTGTACGTACGTATTACGTACGTACAATACAGCTAGAATTTGTAACTATTTATAGTTACCAGATTGTATTTACTTAGAATCTATTGTAACTACTTATAGTTATCAGATTGTATTTACTTAGAATTTGTAACTATTTATAGTTACCAGATTGTACGTACTTAGAATTTGTAACTATTTATAGTTACCAGATTGCATTTACTTAGAATCTATCGTAACTATTTATAGTCACCAGATTGTATTTATTTAGAATTTGTGACGATTCATAGTAACCAGATTGTATTCATTTGTAATTTGTCGTTCGTTCCTGCCCAACGTCTCAAAATTAGAGTCGAAACGTTGGGATTATTAAAAAATAAAATTGCTCTCCCAAAAGGCCAGTAAAATTACATCTATTTGTCGAATTTACTTTTCGTCGAGCAATAAGTCGAGAAAATATTTACCACCGCGTACGTTTTATCAGATATTCGCGATAGGTGTAGATAAAAAGATAAGCATATTTCGAAACCGATAGCTATGGGATTGATATTTATACCGGTATGGTGAAACCGGAGCAGGCTATGAGATCGAGCAGAAGCTGCTCAGCTACTTTCTAAACGAGGACAAGAAAGCTCTCGGATCCTTTCTCGACGTCTGTACTGGACGATCCATTCCATCGATCTTTGATTCGACCACTTTCACGATGAACACCGAGAACGATGTTAATTCGTTCGCGTTCTGTTTCCCTCGATTATAATTGAATCGATGAGTCAACGCGTACTACAACTCCGAATTTAACCGTATTCGAATAATCTCGAAATTGTATTTGAAATCCATAGAACTACCCCATTGAGTTTAACGAGCGTTGAAAGCTCTGATTCTTTTTTTAAATATTCCAAAATGTGACTTTTGGATTTGTACCTTTCTTCAGTACTGATCGATTCGGTTGCATTATAGACTCGTTGAGCGTTTCTAACGCATCGAATCGGTCGAAGAAAGTTTATAGTACAACGTGTTTGTCTCTTCGATGCAATTACCATTGTCAGCTTTCGAAGAAACTTACGAAGCCCGCTCCAGTCGCATCGGTTCGGCTCAGTCGTATCGGTCCGGTGCGCTTCGATGAGATTATTAGCGAATTTACGTCACCTAAGCCATTTTTTCCTTTTTTTTTTTTTGTAGAATTTTCTCTGCACCGATCATTTTGTTCCTTTTTCTTTAGGTCGTAAAATGAATGTTACAATTATCTCCAATGAAAAAATGAATGTAGTAGCTCCGTTTATCGAGACTATGTTGTTTAACGCAATTCTCGAGTATCCCTCGATTTTGGAACGTACAGGATCCTTGAAATGTGCCTTGAACTTCGTTAAAATTCAAACGGCGGAACTTCAGATCCGCTCGGGTGTACGAGGAAAGCTTCGTAAACAATTTCGTCGTTTCTGATTACGAAACACGGGCTCCCGACCGATTCGATCGAACAGTGGCTTCAAATACCGATTAACTACATTGTAACTGTTATCTGAACAATAGTACATTACACATTTTCGGAGCCTCTCGTTTGGAATTTGAAATTATTGAAATTTCAACGAACAAATAACACAAGGAACGAATTTTGCAATTCTTCGCGTTTGCGATAAGAAGAAGCAAACAATGTTACAAAACTATACAAATATCCACTGGTAAAACAAAATATCGTAATACGCGATTAATAATCGTTGGGCAATAGAATCTTTCTCGGTAAAAACGATCGATAAATTATTTAAACGGCTCTGGTCGATGCTATTTTCCAAAACAATCTCCTAAAGAAGTTTCAGATTTGTCGTTAGTTCGGGGCCGTCTGTACGATACTCCGTCACTGTATCCGAGATAATTGTCGTATAAAAACGATAACGAGCGTGTAATCGTAGACAACATCATCCTCGAAAAATATTTCGATCGTCGAATCGGGAACGTTCCAGAGTCTTCGATCCGCTTGAAGTTCACTTTCGATTTTCATAGTTGCGAACGTGCAGTTTCGCGTTCCATTTGATCACCGCGAGAACATTACTTTCGAGCAACGCATGGTAACCGTGCTTTTATTCCAGGCCGTTCCCGAACGCTACTCTACACGAAGCAGCTGATGGACGAAGAGCTGCAGCAATACAGCGAGGAGTTGCTGCAGGAAGTGGAGGGCCTTCTGGATCACGATTACAGCCCGGTGATTCAGCCGCCTCTCTACAAACGTCCTCGTATGGACATAGAACCGGGCACGAAATGCGTCTCGTCGTCCGATCACGTCGGAGGGACGCTTTGCGGAAGACAGGAGGCAACGGTGATCTCGAAACCGGGTTGGAAGTATATCGAGCCACCGTTGGACGACGTGTGGCCCCCGCCAAATCCAGGTGGGCAGAAGAAGGTGGTCGATAAACTCGAGGCGCTTACGAACGAGCTGAAGATCAACATCTCGGACTCCGACGGGACCAGAACCGTCCTCCTGAAGGTGCAACAGGAACAATAGATCGATCCATTCGGTACCGCAGGTGCTAGCATGCCAGCTCTGTCCGATCGGTGCGGTCCGTGCGGTGAACGCCCGCGGGGCGTCGAGCGAACGTGCCCGACGAACCCGGCCACGCGGTCTCCGCACACGAGAGCGTGCCAAGGGATCGCAATCTTAGCACCGGAACGGTTCCAAATTTCACTCGTTAACGGGAGGCGAAACGTCACTGTGACGCGATCGTATATCGTTTCGTTAACCCTTTGCGATACGATTTTACATCGGGTTCCGTGGCTATGAACTATGACGGTCTTTCCACGAAATTTTTCGCGAAAATGGAACCGCCGATATCGATCACCGAGTATTGAAATGTGCACTGTGGCCTCGCGTATCATGTCCACCCGAGTATATTCCGATACGTTCTTTCGAACGATGCGCGAGAATGTTACGAGAGTTGTATGTTTTAATGGAGTACACGATACTGTACGAATGGTGTTTTTTTTTTATAAGTGAAGATGTAGAGGAGATGTAGAGGTCAATTTTCTTTTTCAGAATGAACTGATCAATTTTTTATTCTTGTAGAACAAATGTACTATGGTACTGTTGCATTTGGGATACTTCATATTATCGAAATCGAGCATGTGCAATTGGACGTTTCGTTTAAAAAACAAAATTGATCTCTATACCTCCTGTATACCTCTATTTATATATATAAAAAGAAAAATACCATTCGCACTATACTATGTGCTTACTTAAACCTTACAACTTTTGCGATTAACATTTTCGCATATTGTTCGAAGCAACGAATATATTCAGGTGGAGAGGATACGTGGAGCACACTGTACGTATATCTCGTTATGCAATTGCAACGATCTCTTCTAGACGAGAAATCGCAAAGGGTTAAACGTCGATGAAAGTAAGAAGTCCTTTTTGGAAGGGACATTTGAAAAATACAGATTTAGCTGGCACGTTGCATAGGTTTTAAATACATTTTTCTGCGTGAATGTTTCATAGTAATCGCGGTGTATCTGTTCGATTAACTTGTTTCAATGGTCGCTCTGGTTTCCTTTGCGTAACCAACGAGGTTGGCAATGTTTATTCGCGAACCTATAGTTTTAAGAAAAATTGTCTAGTTTCTCGATGAACTTTCACATACACGAGCTTCTGTATCGCGTCGCTCCTATTCTCGCTTGTCTGTATTAAAGGCATCGAAGCTATCTTCGTGTTCATCTATCATTAATTAACGCTTTTACTCGTCGATATTCGTGTAAAAAGCAATACGCATCTTTGATTTTTATCGATTGTATTCCACCTATTAGTCGAAGACATCGCATATCTATGTAGATTGATCGTTTTTAGGTAATTTTTTCCAAGAGTTTTTATCGATTGAACGATATTTAAGATTTATCTATTTATAAGGAGAATTTATTACGAGAGTTTTACAATTATTATTGCTGTTGCCGATGGTAAGAGATATTTGTATATAGTTACTATACTGAAACGTAAAAGTGACACAGATATATATATATTAAAATTATATCTATCGTAGCTTTAACTTTAACGGAATAGAATTTATAACTCTATTTACGCTACTGTACGCGAAAGAAACTATTTACAGAAGTACAGTAGTCTACGACTAATTCCTTGATGAAATTTATTTGCAAATACGTACTCGAAAATATGTAACATGTATGTTTCCATCCTTTACTACGTGATAGATTCAATTACCCGAAGGATGAATTACATTGTTTACTTCTTGGGGGCTGGGGTATCACATTTAATGTCATATCACACGAAAAATTTGCACCAGGATTGAATCGAGGTAAACCTACGCTACGTTTTATTGTAAAACGTATTTAAAATGAAAACTGCGTGTTAGTAACACCAGGATTGAAGACTGTATCATACATGTTAGTCGTATTCTGACATTTTCTTCAAACTCGTGACACATATTCCTCGCATCGTATTCAATTCCTTACGTTTAGATAAGTTAGGTGATCGAAGAATTTATTTTTACTTTATATACGACTAGCGTGATGTGCGTATAAGAATACACCTATATTCACCGAATTGTAAATAAACACACCGTGAAGAAAAACATTTCGTCGTTGTTTAAATAGTTCGTACTTTCGTTAATTTTTCTTTCGATGAAGTTCGAGGAAGAAGGCAAGAAGCGCGCACAGTGAATAAATAAACGAATACATTACAAAGATTCGGGTTTCTTTTCTTTTCTTTTTCTTTTTTTTTTTTACTGGATCTGCGAGACTTTGCGTGTTAAAGGATTCTGACATTCTTTCGAAGAATTGTAATTGGACACGAAAATGCGAATGCTGTCGACGTTAAACGTAACGTCGATATGCGTTTTTATTTAGATAAGTTCAACGATACATTCCTACCAGTAATGTTTATTCAAAAATAGAACGGTTCTATTTTTGCACTATGTAAAAGGGTTGAAGGTACTACACTCTAAATTTCATTCAGTATACGTGTAACGACATTAGAAAATAAAAGTTACAGCCGAATGTTATGAAATTTATTTCGCTCCTGATATATCTCACAACTTATTCGCATAGATTTTGAAAATAAGTGAAATAAAAGTAAGTATATGCAATTTGGAAAGTTACTTTCAATTTTCACGTTCGGAGCAGAGAAATTTTAAAAATTGGCGCCACTTGTGCGTAGTTTATGGCCATTTCAGCAGCGCCTCTTACTACAATGAAATAAAATCCTGACTTTTACGGTGAAGTGTAATCTTGAAAATTTGTATTCAATGGAGTTACTATTTTCCCGCCACAACGTGCTCACAACAGTGTTTCAAACGATGACGGTGATGTCTCTGACATTTTAAAATATTGGCACGTATTATATTCTGAATAAAGTACGACCAATATGGGAGATGTAGAGAACTTGGCCGATTTATTGCCGACTTACTATGCGAGGTTATTTCCTTTTCACGATTATTATCGCTGGCTCAGTTATGGAAATGGTGCGTCAATTATGTCAATACTTGCAATAAACAAACAACAGTTAGCTGATCTTTGTAACTGATGGTCTAAATTAATTTTCTTAGTATCAATATTAATACTAACTTTTAACAAAATCGTTCTATGATCAATTTTTTTTCAGTGGGCATATTCACCCGCAGAGAATTTTCGTTTACTTTGCAAGATGATATCTACCTTCGATTTCAATCTTTTAAAAGCGCGAAAGAGTTGGAACATGAAATTAAAAGGCTTCTTCCTTTTAAAATAGATATTGGAGCTGTGTACAATTACTGGTAAGCAGTATTCGTGTACATACGAGTAACTCATTATTGAAGAAATTTTTAATTTTGTTGCCCATAGTCCAAAGGATCATCGAAAAAGTGCAAATTTTCAGGCTGTTGAGAAGGAACTGGTATTTGATATCGATATGACAGATTACGACGAAGTAAGAACATGTTGCAGCGGAGCAGATATCTGTTGTAAATGTTGGAAATTTATGTCTCTTGCCTGTAAAATTTTAGACAGTGCTTTAAGATGTAAGTATAAATATTTATTACAAAAATATTGTATCGTTTGTACGAATAAAAAGTGTTAATCGAGTTCTACATTTTTTAGTGGATTTTGGGTACAAGCATATTTTGTGGATATTCTCCGGCAGAAGAGGTATACATTGTTGGGTATGCGATTCTGGTGCACGTAACTTATCCACGTACGAGCGTGGTGCAGTGGCAGAGTATTTACAGATTATAGACGGTGGAGAATACATGAAGAAGAAAGTGAATTTACCTGGTTTTGCGATACACCATTCTATTAAGTGCGTAACATTGTTATCGAACGAATCTGATTTTAATGTATTAATTTTGACTAAAACGAACGCTACTTTATGATTTTAGACGTGCTCTTAACTCGATAGAAAGTATTTTTATTCCATTCTGCGTAGAAGAGCAAGACATGTTAGGAACAGACGAAAGAGTAGAGAAATTTCTCCAGATACTACCCGACGAAGAAGACAGAAAAGAATTGAAGGCACTCTTTGGTCAATCAAAATCTAGCAAAGATAGATGGAATCAATTTCTTAAATACGCCAAGTACAAAGCGACAAAGGTATTGCATCGTAATTTTTATCGAATCTCATTGAAAAATAGTTTTCGATATTAGGTGTCTGTTTTTAGGATGACAAAAAGAGACATTATCGTCATTTAATAGAGGAAGTAATGATACAATACGCGTATCCAAGATTGGACATAAACGTCAGTAAAGGAATGAACCATCTTTTGAAGTCCCCTTTTTGCGTTCATCCAAAAACTGGTAAAATTTGTATACCGTTCACCGCGAACACGGTGGATAAATTTCAACCGGATAAAGTACCAACAATTACAACGCTGATCGAAGAAGTAAATGAATACGAACTGAAGGATAAGGCCGAACAACAGGCATACGACTTGAACGCGAAAAAAATAAAAGACTACAAAAAGACTAGTCTAAACAAGTCGCTCCGACTTTTTCAGGAATTTCTCTGGAAATTGGAGACCGAGCGTAAAGGTCAAAAAATTCAAGAAAGCGGTATGTATTCGCCTATTGTTTGAAACTTATATTTGTTTCTATATATTTTTTTTATTTTTCAGACGCAAAAATGGAGTTTTGAATTAGGTAATGAAATTTCTATAATAATCAAAGTACGTATTCAATACTATTTAATTGTATATTTTGAACGCATTTATAAATAAAATTTGTTAGAAAAACATTACTTGTGCGATTCTCGTTATTCAATTACCTTCGGTAAATAACTCTGGAGATACTTGTACGCCGATAAAAAAGATTTCAACAGTGTGTCGTTATCGTCACAGACGAAATATGAAATAAAATGAACAGTTTAATAAATAGCATAGATAACGGATACATCGTCAACGTTTGCTACATTTATCGACTTGGATTTAAACACGATTCCAAAAGTCATCGTGCTTAAACGTAGAGTGCGCTGCGTAACTATTGATTTTTCACGAGGTCGGTATTTCAGTTCTCACGACACATCTACAAGATTCTCATACTGTTTTGCACTTTGTCCATGATACTAGAGCCAGTAAACGAACCACTTAAGAAGATAAAATATTGGATTGTTCGTAAAGTCATTTCGTTCTCCAAAATGGAAAATATACAATTCGATAAAATATGTATACGCTCTAAAAAAATCGTGTTTCATTTCCACCAAAAAAAAAAAAAAAAAAACGAAATGACTTTTCGAACAACCTAATATTTAAGAACGAATAATATCGAAGATAAAATATTTTTGCAAAGTTCCATTGAAACTGAAACGAAGACCACGATTCGATAACGAATAAGAGGATATACTACCGTCAAAGGATGTTCTCATTTCTGTTGGAATTGTGTTAAATTCTAGTAGCAAAAATAATCCAAGTGCAAACATTCTTGCAATTGCTAGAAACTTAAATCAAGGGTCTTTTCTATCCATCCTCGACTATTCGATGAAACTCTTCCAGTTGGAGAAGACTCGATAGATTTATCGATCGTGGCTGTATCGACCCACGAAGTAGCGGATAACTCTTCAATTCGAAGGACTGTTCGTTAAGAAAGAATATCAGAACGTTGTACCGACAACCGTGCTATCGATGTTTATTCTACTGTCACCGAAGAAATTTTACATTCTCGTTATCCGCGAACTGCCAATACAGCAGGTGCTTCGAATGCACGAATTGAAAGTTTACGTAAGCTGCGCGACGAGGGGACACGCGTCGATCGCAAAAAAATATTTATCGAAACAATATTTGTCCGTGTTGCACAATTTCCTCAAGGTCTCGTTGCGGAGGCTAGATCGTTGATTTATACCGAAGGTACGGCGGAGGCGGCGAGTTTAAAAGGACATCTAACCAGCGGTGAAGTGGTCGTAATGAAAGTACATCGCGATCCGCTTCTAACTGGCCTTAGCCATATTTGACTGTTTACGTATTCAGTGGTTTTCTGCGACAAGATAAACCGTCTCACGAGTAGAAGACGATCGGCTTGACATTGTGCCATCGGTGAGATCGATTGGCAAGATTTCTAAAAAAGATCACTTTCTCCCCACGTACACGTTTCTGGCTAGCCCGTTCCTCCGTTACTTTTTCCTGTTTTTACGTGAAATACTGCACCAACGTGAGATGATTCTTTCATGGTGTACTCGCGTCGCCCTCTGTTTAATTCAATCTCCTCGCGAGCAAGGAAATTTGTAGCCCGCGCTGGTCTCCGTTCAACCTGTTAACCGGGAAAGTCGAGTTAACTCGTCGTTTAAAAATGGTCTCCGCGGTGGTCGAGATTTTGCGAAAATTTAACGATTAAACCCGTACGAAAAGAGGCATTGAGGATCGAGCAGTTTGTTCGATTCAGACCTAACGAGCACGAGAAGAGTCGTTGAAGATGGAGTAGTTTGTTCGATCCAGACTTAACCCAGACCTAACTAGTACGGAAATAGTCGTTGAAGATTGAACAGTTTGTACCTAACCTGTACGAAAAGAGTTATTGAACATCGAGTAGTTTGTTCGATCCAGACCTAACCCAGACCTAACCCAGGCTGAACCCAGACTTAACTAGTACGAAAATTATCGTTGAAGATTGAACAGCTTGTACCTAACCTATACGAAAAGAGTTATTGAACATCGAGTAGTTTGTTCGATCCAGACCTAATCCAGACCTAACCCAGACCCAACCCAAACCTAATCTAGACTTAACCAGTTCGAAAAGAGTCGTTGAAGATTGAGCAGTTTGTTCGATCCAGATGTAACCCAGACTCAGATCTAATCCATACAGAAAGATTCGTCGAAGATTGAGCAATTTGTTCGATCCAGACCTAACCCAAACTTAACCCAGGCTTAATCAGTACGAAAAGAGTCGTGAAGATTGAGCAGTTTGTTCGATCCAGACCTAACCCAAACCTAATCTAAACTTAATAAATTCGAAAAGAGTCGTTGAAGATTGATCAGTTTGTTCGATTCGGATCAAACCCAAACCTAACTCAAACAGTTCGTTGGATCGACGTGGAATCGAACGTAAAAGGAACGTACCGAAAATTGAACTATAATTGCTCTTGACGATCCCTTCGAGACAAAAGAGAATCTCTTTGGTACACAGATTGAGCAGTTCGTTGGATCGACGTGGAATCGAACGTAAAAGGAACGTACCGAAAATTGAACTATAATTGCTTTTGACGATCCCTCAGAGACAAAAGAGAATCTCTTTGGTACACTGTAATATTAAATCTCGCCGGTTTGCGAAGCCTCGTGCGAATAACCGGTCGAAAATCGTCTCGTTTCGCGAGTCCTTCGCGTCGGTGTGCTAACATGACCCTACGGTATAGTCTCTCCTTCGACGAAAGTAAATACTTCTCGTTATGGAGATATCAACGAGTACGTGGCGTCGTGTCCGCGGAACAAATTAGTAGCTACTGGCGCGAAACTCTCGGACACAGAACCTTAACTCTTTGGGACATAGCGAGTTAAGAAATGTCCCACCATTTTAACACTAAAACTACCAACGGTGAAGGTATCACTGTTTGTATCGTATCGCGTACGTATCTTCGAAGTGAAACGAGGAAATTAATTCACCGGTAACATTACTTGTCTATTTTTTATCACCGTCCACGAATACTGTCACACATTTGTCAATTTCGATTCATTTCCTAGCCAATATTTACTTTTCGCAACGAGTAAAGTAATTTTGCTCAATGTCACTCGCAACTTTTGCAAAAGAATACTTTTAAATTATTCATTTTACAATTGTTTGAAAGCTGTTTTTTCTCGATGAATTACAATCTTTGATTGTAATTGAGTAATTTTACAAAATAGTCTCAAACAAGTGATTCCTTTGGTAGTTCTACTGTTAATACCCTGATATACACGGTGGGTAATATTTTACTTCAACGTGGAAAAATAACTCCGTACCAAATTTCACGGTGAGACTGTTAATAGTCCATCTTGTATTTAAGTATCCGTTTAATCAATTTTCTTCAGTTTCAGTTACTTTGTATCAGTATCGTACAAGTTTCACGGTGAGACTGTTAAAACTCCATCTTGTGTTTAAGTATCCGTTTAATCAATTTTCTTCAGTTTTAGTTAGTTTGTATCAGTATCGTACAAGTTTCACGGTGAGACTGTTAATAGTCCATCTTGTATTTAAGTATCCGTTTAATCAATTTCCTTCAGTTTCAGTTAGTTTGTATCAGTATCATACAATATCATACAAGTTTCACGGTGAGACTGTTAATAGTCCATCTTGTATTTAAGTATCCGTTTAATCAATTTTCTTCAGTTTTAGTTAGTTTGTATCAGTATCATACAAGGTTCACGGTGAGACTGTTAATAGTCCATCTGGTATTTAAGTATCCGTTTAATCAATTTTCTTCGGTTTTAGTTAGTTTGTATCAGTATCATACAATATCATACAAGTTTCACGGTGAGACTGTTAATAGTCCATCTTGTGTTTAAGTATCCGTTTAATCAATTTTCTTCAGTTTTAGTTAGTTTGTATCAGTATCGTACAAGTTTCACGGTGAGACTGTTAATAGTCCATCTTGTATTTAAGTATCCGTTTAATCAATTTCCTTCAGTTTCAGTTAGTTTGTATCAGTATCATACAGTATCATACAAGTTTCACGATGAGACTGTTAATAGTCCATCTTGTATTTAAGTATCCGTTTAATCAATTGTCTTCGGTTTTAGTTAGTTCGTATCGACTCCACACGTTTAGGAGGTGTGCTTCGAAGCGTTGTACATCGTTTGCATTGGCGAATGCCAGCAACGAGCGGTCACCTTCGCAACCAGCGACGAGCAATGATAGCTAAATGGATAATTAGCCTGTTCGCGTTCCTTCGCGCGCAATTTCGCGAACGAGAGGAACTTTCTCGTTACGATTTCTGGACCGGGTGGCAATTAAATTACGACACGTTCTCTTTCATGGGACGATTCGTGGCATCGCCTCCGTTTGAAAAAGATCGCACGGGAATCAGGTTAATTGTCTTCTAGAAGACGCGAACGGCTTATTACGTTCTCGTGGCCAAGCAAATAAATTAGTCGCTCGACGACGTGTTCGTCTGCCCCCGTCATTGTTTCTCGATTATCGTTACCCCGACGTTCCACGCCGTAATTGAATACCATTTCGAATTTCGTTGTAACGGCTTGGACAACTTGTGATTTTCAACGATATTACATTTAAACGTAACCATTACGTTGAGCAAACCTCGCGAGACATCTGTAATTCGTACCGTGATTACGACACAGGCAAAAAAACGCGGTAGTTCGTTTCTTTTTTTTTTCTGCGAGATGAGCACGGGTCGATAATTAAATGATACTCGATCGAAGCGCGTAACCAACGGACGATTGTTACTGTCGCTTCTTCGTCTCCTCGTAAAGAAAAAACAAAAAAAAAAAAACGAACGTAATCGCGACTGTAATCGATTTTTCGCGTCAATTTGACGAAACTTGCGCGTTATTCTCTCATTGATTTCTTTCATTCGACGATTTACTGATAACCGTATCTGTCCGGATTTCGAAGCGATCCGCTTCTAGATTTTCGAGCTGAGTCCTTCTCGCGCGATAAACAGTTAATAATGTCTATTTTATTTCAACGAGTCTTGCACGTATTCATTCACGCGCCAGAGGATCTTGCCTCTTCGAGCAACACACGTTCGTAGAAAGATCCACTTTAAATATTACCTTGTCGTTTGTAAATTTTCGAACAGGTGGCCTTCTTAACGGAAATCTAATATTTGACTTGGTTCATCAGTTTTTACCTAACCGTGTGCGTTGTGCAAGGTGTTACGTGCATCTGGGTCCAACCATGGTTCTTCAATGGTGGAAGATGGAAGAAAATTTCGTTGAGCGAAATTAAATTTGTGTATACACGTGTTTATACCGGAAGTGGAGGCGTTTCGAAAATTTCAAAGCCGTCTCTAGATTTTTAAACGAAACTATACATTTTTTACGTTCGTTTGTACGTTTGTTTGTCTTTACAGCAAGTGTTCAAAATGGCTACCTTCGTCTCGAATACAAGCCTATTATAGGTATATGTTTAATATCGATTATTTGGCAAAAGAACGAACGATTTGATAATTTAATCACCGTTTGGCACTGTTTACCGATTTCACGGTTTTCCACTCGCTATTTGGCACTTTCTTCCCAGCACTTGTTCCGTTTCGTACTTTCTTTTGCAATGTAAACGTAGCCAAACTCAACAAAATCAAAATCGAGGATTATACTACTTGTTTTTTCATTGAAGAATTTTCAAGTTTGGGCAAAACTTATGAAACTTAGAATTTTCATACCTTTTCGATTTAGTAGTGCTTCATTTATAAGCGGATTACTTTTAAATTCCAATTAGTATATACTTAAAGTCCTTTTCTATTCAACAATACCGATTGTCGTGTTACAAAATAAACCAGTTGGGATTTGTATGCATCGAGAAGCTTCTTGTTCGATTCAACGGTTGTAATTTATCGAGAAAAAGCAGCTTTCCAAACAATTGCAAAACAAATAATTTAAAACTATCCTTTTTCAAAAGTTGCGAGTAAAATTAAGCAAAATTACTTTACTCATTGCGAAAAGTAGATACTAGCTAGGAAATGAATCGAAATTGATAAAAATATAATAGAAATCCACCTTTCTGGTACCCAATACCTTCGAAAAACAAAAAACAAATGTATCTCAGTCCTGGAACCATGTACATTTAAACATCAAAAACGACCAAAGACGTGTTCAAACTTTAGTACAACGTACAAAGTCGATCCAAAGTGTGTTTGGATCGTAGTAAAAATAACCACCGTTCGCACAAACGGGGACACCAACACCACCAGGAAACCCCAAATTGGATGAAATTGGTGCACGCGACCATCGTTGTTAATAATCGGTTGAATTTTTTTCCCTCGGGTTGGTGAATCGCGAAGCACAGTTACGCGGATCTGCATATTTCGATTTGCCTCGCGAGTGTATCTCGTTTACCGTATTTGTTTCTTCTTTTTCTTTTTTTTTTTTTTCTTTTTTTTTGTCCGGTCACGCGGCCATTAAATCGCCGCGATCACGCGAGAGGTTAATTTTATGGCAACTCGGTCGGTTTTTATCGAACTCGGGGGGTATTCCGGTCGGCGAGCGGTAAGCGAAGAAAGAACATGCAAAAAAGAACGTGTAAATTTGTTTCGCTCTGTTCGCGGGGGCTTGCTCGCTCTCCGGTGAACGTCAATTACGCAATTTACACGGGGTGGTAGACGATTCCGAGCGTGTAACGATAATGGTAACAAACAAATAAATCGTTCACTTTCCAGCCACGGGACTTTCAAAATTCCACGGAACGAAGCACTGAGACGTGATCAAAACCGAGCAATATGACTTCATCCCGTGGCTTCGTACTCGCTGCACTCGCACAATTTCTTCTGGATCTCACGAAAGTATTCGAAAGTCCGTAATCTCGTTGTAGAAAACTTAACCTAAAAATCGTGAAAGTTTTCTCCACGAGTGGACGGCGATTTGTCAGGCTGGTAACGAGATATACGTTACCGAATTGGCCACAATACGTTACAGAATTCCTCTTATATTTTTTTTTTTTACGCGATCGTCAACACGATCGTTCAACAGGAGGTTTTTCATCATCGAGGGGGGCATTCGATAGAGGGGCGTTTCTCGCACGTGTCGTCGCAAGAAAGTGGGTGTTCTCGCCACCTCGTATCCATTACACCTGTCGCGAAGGTGGGTGGATCCTCGGTGGAAAGCGAATCGAAAGAACGATCGATCGTTTTTTCCTTACGAGCATCGGTATATCACCGTGTCGAGCGAAGTTCACTTGGCCCGGGGCCTTACTCGAGAAAAGAAATTCTTTCGTCGAGCGATGATGATTGCAATCCTGATCGACCGTGACTAAGTGGCGACGAGACTATTTTACGGAACGTTTCGATAAGAATGTCTTAATGCCTTAGCTGTTTTGAATAGTAAAAAAGAAGTTGTTGTGTACAAAATGTGCTCGACACGGTAGCAACGATCAGACGTAGACAGATACCAGAGTGTCTTTCTTTCTTTGAACGAACATGTCAATTTCTTTTTTTTTATCGCTGGATTAGACTGATATATTTAACGAAGAAAATGGTATCGTTCTAAGGGAGCTAGTCTTCTATTCGAGTATCAGAATTCAGTTATGTTCGAACGGGTATAGAAGATGTACTGTTGGGAGTTGAAGAGAACGATCCTGAAAGGAACGTGGGTTCTATTGGTTGGAATTTTGACCTTTTTGTAACGCCAAAATCAAAGAAATTTGGATAACAAGTTTTTCTTATCGTATGGTACTCTTTAAGAGAGTTCTTTCCAGCTTCCAAAAGTATTGTAGGGAACAACAAAGATCGATCTTGGGTTAGGGAAATTTATCGATGTACTGTTGGGAGTTGAAGAGAACGATCCTGAAAGGAACGTGGGTTCTATTGGTTAGAATTTTGACCTTTTCGTAACGTAGAATTACTAAGCCAAAATCAAAGAAATTTAGATAACAAGTTTCTCTTATCGCTTGGTACTTTTTAAGAGAATTCTTTCCACCTTCTAAAAGTATTCTAAGGAGTAACAAAGATCGATCTTGGGTCAGGGAAATGTCACATCGTAAATAATGCAAACGAGATCAATTTTTGATTATTTTTGCTTAGTCTCAAGGCTCACGTGGACAAATTAAAATCTACGTCTTGTAATTTTCTCCACGACTGATTTTTCTTTTTCCCTAGAATACATCTCATCGAGTAATATATAATCGAACAATAGACAGTGTTTTAATATAATTTTAGTAGCCGAATACGTCGAAAACTCTTAGTTTTAAGGCAGACACACCACGCTAATCCTAACAATTCATTACCGGATCCAATTTCTTCGTGAAAAACTGGCTTCCATTTAAATCGAAGATACAGACGAAAGTCATTTGCATCCTCTGGAAACAATCTATCGAAACCACGAAACATTTCCAATCGAAACCCATTCCTATTATTTCGACCGGCGAAGATACATTATTCACATGGAAATAAAAAAAAATGTTTACGTTAATTATCCCGGATCTTTTCTACATACTTTCGTTCGTTCCGGTTGCTTCTGATCGATTCCAGGATGGCCTCGATTTATTAGAAAACTCGGAGTTGGTTCGATCCTCGTCTCGATTATCATCGGTGTTTTCTAAATACTTTCGTTCGGTCGGGATAGTTTTAAGATCGATTCCAGGATATCCCCGATTTATTAGAAAAGTTCGCGTTCGTCCAATGTTCGTCTTTCAGCGTGATTTTAAAACAAGATTCACGAGTTCTTTGCCGAGCGACCGTTTCAGGGAAGGATCGTTTCTTGCAGCGCGGCTAGATCCCGATCGATCGTTCGCTGAGTCACTTCCCGATCGTTGGAATCGCTCCTTTCTTTGCGCGCGATCAGCGGATCCCAAGACCGTAAACGATAAACGTTCATACGCTGTACGTGTCGGTAAGGTTCGTATCGAACATCGATACCGCGAATCTGGGTCAATCGTTGACACGGAGTCGCTGCTCGATCGATGGCGTTGACAACGTAATCTTTTTCGGTTTCGCGACAAATGTAAATATACTTGCCGCGCGCGCGCGCGCGCTTTCACCCGACGATACCAATTTCATGCTCGGGATCTCGCGTCTAACGAACGAAAAGGGAGCAAACCGCGTAAGAATTCCGTTCGATCGATACTGATCACGTGGATCGGGAAGAGTGAAAGTACGAACGATCGCTCGACACCGATCGAACGAAATTAATCTTCCCTCTACCTCGTTAACACGGTGACGCGAGAAACGCGTTACACGAAGGCGTAACCGACTCGCACAGGTGCGTAGGTGCGCAGGTCTGCAGGTTGTTCACCGTACAAGGGTGGTTGATCATCCAGCCGATCTTGCGATCGAAGAAAATTTTTCTTTCCGGATTCAAATTTCTTCATTTCGTTCTCGAGTTGATATACGATTTCAGGAGCAACCGAAGAATATTAAAAAATATTCTCGCGAATGTTATTATCACGTATGATCACGTGGATCAATTAAACAGAATCGATTGGACGAAAAGTAAAATTTTTCTGTCGGGATTCAAATTTCTTCATTTCGTTCTCGAGTAGCTATATCATTTCAGGAGCAACCGAAGAATATTAAAATATTCTTGCAAATGTTATTATCACGTAGATCAATTAAACAGAATCGATTGGACGAAAAGTAAAATTTTTCTGTCGGGATTCAAATTTCTTCATTTCATTCTCGAGTAGATATACAATTTCAGGAGCAACCGAAGAATATTAAAAAATATTCTTGCAAATGTTATTCGACGTGAAGGGGGTTGGAAGGATTGATTATTGGTTAACCATTGGGGAGACGTTGGAATCTGATAGAATTCGTATTACTCTAGAAACGGATCGGTAATTGGGATTGCTTCTTTGATAATTGTAAATATATTTAGATATAGAAGAAATGTGTCTAACTGGTTCTATGGTTATAATAGACTGTGTTTACAATTGTACAGATGGTACATTTATTTTAGAATATATATTTACTGTAATATGTTGCCCTCGGGTGTGGATCACGTAGATCAATTAAACAGAATCGATTGGACGAAAGTAAAATTTTTGTGTCGAGATTCAAATTTCTTAATTCCATTCTCGAGCACCTGTGCGATTTCACGATCAACCGACGATATTGAAAAATATTTTTACAAATGTTATTTGATACGGTGGAAGGATTATTTAAACCGTAAAATGTCCACCTCAAGAACATACTTTTAAATATTTCCGATTCTTTATCCGATATTCTACCGCATCGAGATAAAACAGACGCTTTGTATGTATATTTGGCATTGATATATATTTCTTTAGATTTTATTTTACATTTATTAAATTTGAAATATTTCTAGATTTATTCCACGATGAATCATGGTAACGATGAAAACGAATACGTACATACCACCCAATTACAATACGGTGTGTAATATATGTAAAAATAAGTAACATTTAACATGTCACGTGTAATTAAATTATCTATAAAAATGAAACATTGAGCGTCAACGAAAGCCAAGAGAAACGATCCCAAACGAATGAAAAATTCCCGTGTAGAATTCTCGAAAATTTTCGAACCTATACGATCTACTTAAAAGTATCTACAATTCATTTCCGCAAACACTCGTTCGAATTTGTCGCGTTTAGATCCGAGTGAATTTCCAAGTACTTGTGCTTCGAAATACCGAAAGAGTGTTTCGAATCTGGTCGATCTGTATTCGAAATTGCGGTCCATCGATCGGTCGATCGTTCAAAATTGCTCGGTTAATTTGTTCCGAGAGTGGGCGTCGATTATCGTCGTAGAAGGAAATCTCGGTGCTGGTCTGTAGGCGGGAATTGGTTCGGAACTCGTACCGTCGATAAATCATCATCGACGAGATCCGATCGTGAAATTTCACGGATAAGCGACGATTGCTCGGTACGGTCGACAAAGACGCGTGCACCCGAGTTTCAGCTACCGTTTTACAGTTAGACGTTGCAAGCGGACGAGCTCTCCTCTCCGCCGTGTTCTCGAGCGTCCCGTAGATTACGGAGAGATTAAAGCCGTGGCGAACGTGACGCGTGTTCGGAATGCTCTCGATTTTATCTGATTGCAACCGTAACAGAAACTTTGTTCCGTCGACGAGCAGGAAAAGAAACGAGAGATCTAGATAAACAATGAAAAATCACGGACGGAAGGGGAGAGGGGGAGGAGGGAGGAGGAGGAGAATCCGTGAAATCTGGGTCCGGCCCCGTGCGAAGATTCACGGTGAAGAGCTCGTTTCCAGCGCGTCGCGTTTACCCTAAGTAACCGTTTAAAACGAAGATTCGCCGAACGGACACGGTATTTCATCGAATAACTCGAGAGAAACCCCGTGCTCTCGAAAGCGTATGATCGTTCGACGCTCGTATCGTCTATCACGGATTTCGTTTGCACCGCGATGGATACACGGTGGTGAAGGTATCGCGTCTACCGGTACCGTCCTCGGGCGTCGTTTACGTTGCAACGAACCAATTAACGCGTTATTCCGATTAGCGGGAAGAGGCGCCAAGAATGGTAACGATACGTCCGATTATACACGCATTAATGGCTAGGCGGCGTTTCGACGCGGCTCGAGCCGCGCTATTTCTTTCTCCCCCTCGTAATACGATCCGTAACACTTGTATAAATGCATAAGGATCAATTATCGTTCACTAATGGGGATAAAGCGTTCCGTACAGTTTTCTAATACATCGCGGTGATATACGATACTTTTACTTTTTTCTCGGTAACTGGATTCCAGATTCTCGAATCGTTAAACGGGTGAAACGTAATTTCGTTGACGTCTCGAGCGGAATGGTACCCACTCTGGAACCAAGTTGACGGTCGTTCGGTACGTCTGGAAGATTTGGGTAAAAAGAGAAACCGATAGAACGTATCTTAGAATCGATCGGTTCGATGTTCGGGGGACTCGTTGTTGCCACGGAGCCCGTGTAAAGTGACTCGAGACTCGGGAAACGTCGCTCGACTTTTTCAAAGGGGATCTGTATATTCGTTTCGTTTTTTTTCTCTTTTTTTTTCTCCTTTTTTATCTTTCTTCTTTTTTGTTCACCGTTAGTTTCTCGTTCCCGTTAAGTCGGATGCACGGCCAATTTTAACGTTCGGTAGCGTTAATTGCTCCGCGTTTGCCCAGTTCTCACGGGACCGGGCCACTGTCCCGTGTACTGTCCCCAGAAAAGCGTACACGCTCGAATCGCGATCCAATATACGCTACCCAGGGCGTTTAATTAAATTCCAGCGAGCGGCGCCGCGGTGATGAAAGTAAACAACAATTTACGCGATACGAGAGTACCGTTCCATTTCGGGACGGGAGGGGGGAAGGGAACTTGGACGGGTATTCTCACGAAAGCAAAATTGTTCCAAAGACATATTACCCAACCGTCCAATTAACGACTCGTTACGAAGGAATTGTTGCTTTTAAGTAATTGGTTCCGCAGGAACTTTCTCACCGGCGATGCTTGGAAGTACGCCGCGCCGCGCCGCGCCGCGCCGCTCCGTGCAACGTCTACGGATTCTACGCGACCACCTGGAAGTAAGAAGTGGATGTACCGACGACATCGAAGTCAAACACACTCTTCTCTTCGCATATTTTAACTCGCGCTCTCTGTTATATCTACAAGAAAATTCCTGCAACCATATGGAAAGCGGTTCGTTCCATCGTACGGGGACGAAAGCTTCCGATCGACATCCGTCGACTCGATGCGAAGATATTTTGTCCCGTAAGATCGCTCGAAGACCGACTCGAGGACGATACCATCTTCGAATCGACGCGATCTGTTCGCAGAATGGACAGCCACGTCAACGCTGCGTAAATACTACACACGGTGCGCCCATATCGCACAAATACTACGTAACCGCGCCCACGTTGCACAAATACTACATACGACACGCCCATATCGCACAAATACTACGTAACTACGCCCACATCGCACAAGAACCACACAGCCGTGCACACCGATACCACATACGCGAGCACGTGGATACATAAGATATACGATAAGTATGTATTACACTCGTTACGTGTACATCACGTCCATGCTGCACGGATACCGCGCACGAAACAATACTATCTACACAGCCACACTAGCGATGCAGAACTATTACCCAACGACTCCTACACCGCGAAAATACTACGTATCTCCGCCCACGATTCACTAGTACGCACGCGGCCACGCCCGCGTCGTGTAAATACTAGGTAACCACGCCCACTCCTCGCGAATAGCCACGCCCACTCTTCGCGAATACCACGCGAGTACGCGTCGCGAACGTACGCCCGCACATACGTGAGACAGTTTTCTCGTTCGCACGACGAATAAACACGCGCGGTTCGAGTATACTTTCCCTCGAATGAACTTTTCCCTCGATATCGACGTACACCCCGACCGTAACGATCGTCCGTATAAATTATCCGAATGGAATCGTTACGAGGCAACCGATTCCTATTGTCGAGATGGAAAACGCGAATATGTCGCGCGATACGAATAAGACGACGAACGAGCGGTAGAAATCAGAGAGGATATCGTGCACCGGGACTCGCACAGGTGGCATACACGGAGAGCCTGGCCGAGGGTACAGTGCTCGGCAGCGGCTACCTGTCGGCGAGAAGGAACGTGATTAACAAACGTGATCGATCCTCGCGATGCCCGAGATAATTCGAGCGGGCAGACTTCGCACGCACGATCAATATTTATAACGCGTGGCGGCCGGTGCTCCTGTTTCTTCGACGCGTGGAATCCACTGTAGTTTGCGCGTGCACGCGCAACGTCGACTCGCTCGCTCGCTGGCTGGCTGGCTGGCTGGCTGGCTGGCTGGCTGGCTCGCGCGCGCTTCGCGTGCGAATGTCGGATCATTTTTTCAACCGCCCGAACTGGATATTGCCAAAGAACGAACCTCGCGAGGAATATACGACGATTCGAGAAAACGGTGCGGGAGTTTCCAACTGAACGATCGATTCTCATGGATTTTCGCCAAAGTCTCGAGAACACTGTCAATTTGATCGCGAAAGTCGAAGAATTAACGATTCCACAGGAATACGCGAGTAGTTTCGGAATAATTGAAATTGACACTTTTTTGGATACCTGCGTCTTCGATGATTTTAAGTAAATTTTAGAAATAACGATGGTCACGGACACAGCGATCGATGAGAGAAATTGTATAGAGACGAACTTCATAAAAATGGGACGAAGGGTTGCAAGCTAGGAGAAACTTGTCGAGTTTTCTCTGTAATGTTTCGGAAGCGTTCTTCGTAAAATGATACTTTTCAATATGGAATTCACGGTAATGTCGAGTAATCGATCGACATGAAATTTTAATACGTTATGAAAGAAATATTAATCCGATTACTGAATCACCATCAGCCTAAAATGTTGAATATTTCATTTTTCCATTGTCGAACCGAACGATTATTTCTCTGTAGCGAAAAGATTCGATCAAGAATCAATGTTCGGCCCTAAATACTAGATTGCTTCCTACTGTACATTTAATCGTTTCCGGCTGATACCTAGCTGAATTGCATACATTGATTACGTTACGTGTTATTGATTATTTACATCTCTTGAGACAAGGTCGGATGAGATTGTTGTTACGGCTACTTGGCACTCGTTCTAATAGTTCTTGTATCTGGTTCGAAATTGCTTAGCGTAATTCCTGCTGCAACTTAAAGTGTCCGTATCTCCGAAATAAAAGGTTTACGGACTCGCGCGTATATCAGGACATATTTTTCTCAGTTTCGAGGCGTGGAAAATGCCTATAAATTTTCCAACAGGACACTCGTAATCACCCTGTATATTTACCGATCAGTGTGTGTCGTGTACTGTGCATAGCTCGCAAGAAGTCCCGTGAGACGACACAGGGGCTTGTTTTCTACCGTCTCGCTCGATCTCGATACGTTTCATCTACTTTCTTCGTTTCTCGACCCAACTGGTACAGGAAGTGCAACGTATTTCGAAAATCGTTGATAATTTCGAATACCAAATTATCTAAAAAATTTGTAACGTTATCTAATTTGTGATATCAAATTATCTAAAAAATTTATAACGTTATCCAATTTGTAATATCAAATTATTTAAAACACTTGTAACGTGATTTAATTTCTATTATTAAATTATCTAAAAAACTTGTAACGTCATCTAATTTGTAATAATATCGAAAATAATAGCGAGTGGCCTGTTAACTAATAACATTTGTGGACGAATCCGTTTCAATATTTCCAATTCAATTTACAGAGACGAAAATTTGCTAAATTTCTGGACGAATCGTTTTCAACATTTCCAATTCAATTTACAGAAACGAAAATTTGCTAAATTTCTGGGTCGAATCGTTTTCAACATTTCCAATTCAATTTACAGAAACGAAAATTTGCTAAATTTCTGGGTCGAATCGTTTTCAACATTTCCAATTCAATTTACAGAAACGAAAATTTGCAAAATTTCTGGACGAATCGTTTTCAACACTTCCAATTCAATTTACAGAAACGAAAATTTGCAAAACCTGTGGACGAATGATTTTCAACATTTCCAATTCAATTCATAGGAACAAAAATTTGCAAAAATTTCTCAGCAAGTATTCCTTCCATTGAACGCGCACTTCCAGTCGTTGGTGTACTTTGGCCGATAATACAAATCTAAAATCTCTCCGTTTTTTTTTCGTTTCGAATAAAATATTGCAAAATCGATCCTGTCGATCCGTTTGGAATTATCGGAAGCTGGTAACTTGCGCGCGAAAAATTCCCCGCAAAGAAGAACGCGATCTCGGTCGATTTACATGAGAAGAAAAAGTTGGACGGTCGCTGACTCACAATAGAGTGGTAAGTTATAGCTCTGTACATGTGGGACTGTCCGTCGTGTAATCATGGTACTTACGCCCTACTAAATCAATGCAGATTCGCCGATCCTGATACAGTTCGAGCGCACGTACGCTACGTGGGCAGTTTCTCTTTCAGGAAGATAGCAATTTGTCAAATTATATTTCTACATTTATGCGTGTATAACGCACGGAAGGTACTCGTCTACGACTGACGTCGTGCAGCTTTTTCGACCACCCTCGGGAGTAGTTATACGTAGTTTCTTGCAGACCGCAGAATTATTTTCCGTAACAGTGTTCCTTCGTACGCAAACCTTCCATCGTGAACGAGAAGGTGTTCCGATCCGGGTACGCGTTATCGCGCGTGTAATGCATTTACGACTCCGTACGCGCGTATACGTATACGTAGATTTTATTCCAGCGAAATTTTAACACACGACTATAACCAGTTCGCTCGTTAATTCGTTTTATCGATCGAACGGATCCGGAGAAGGCATGATTTTTCGCGAAGTACGCGAATCCTCGACGAGACTCTGTTCCAACACCGAGTAAAACGTCACCGCGACTGGTCTAATTAACGTCTGATTACCAGTAGTCGTTACCATCTTGTTTGCCGTAAAGACTAATTCTAATGTTCCGCGTGTTCGTCGTATCGTTATCCCGTACGAATACCAGCCAGCGGTTTTATCCGTAAACGATAATTTATCGATTCGATCTTAAACGTTTTCCCTTATCCCTCGTGAATTTGAATAAAAACCGCTCGCGGCCGTATTTTCACCCTAAAACTTTGAGCACTTCCCCTGGACGTCTTTATTCCCTACCGTATTCGGACGAAATCGTTAATTTCCACGGAGCCACACCGGCGGATCGTAAACACCGGTCGCAATTTCTGTACGCCCGATGTCTTAATTGAGTCCGTTCCAACTTAAATCACGAGTTCATGGAACCTGCTGATTTACACACCACGAACTAATCGAGAAATCTTTTATAATCGGTTCTCTTCTCCACCGTTTCGCAGCTCTTTACAGTTTGGTCATTTCACTCGATTTTTAACCAGTACCGCCGGAATCACAATTAAATATCACGGTTGAATTCATCCGCGGCGGTGCTCGTGAATCTAAACGGGGAATAAATCACCGATACATCCGTTCTAACGTACGTACACGCGATCTTGTTAATTAACGTACAGTTTGTCCGTAAATGAACATTTACCCGCTCCGTAATTTCATCCCCGCGTGAACCACGACACTCGAAACGACGGACGCGAGCCGTTTTAATAATTATTTCTAAGCACGAGGCTTGTACGAACATTTCGTTTGTCGCGATTAAATACACCGGCGGTAATCAATTAACGGGTTCGTCGATGCCAATTACCCTTGAAATGTATAATTTAAGAGTTTCGTTGCCGGCCTGTTATCCCTGTTAATTTAAAGACGCGGTATAAACACGGCGCGAGGAAAGCGCGAATAAAACGATGCTACTCGTTGCGAAAGGAAACACGTGCTCGAACCGTCAGTCACACGTTAAATGCATTCCGCGCGGTCTTGCTACCGTACGAAGTAGGAAGAACGGGGAACAAATACAACTCCGCCCGAAGATTTGCATAAAACGAAGAATAAGATTGGAGTCTCGTACGACCGGATAGAAACGATCTCTTCGAACGAGTAATTCACACAACGTTTTCGTTCCTGCGCTACCGTTCTCGAGTACCTACTCATTCGTACGTAATTCCTTTTCGTCGATACCCGATAAGTGTAAAATTCTATAGAGTAGCATCCTCTAAATAATATCGAAGTACTCTCTCTTTCAATTTCAAACCGAGTTTATACAGTAGAGACGATTCGAATTTTGTTATCTTTCTCGTAAAAGTGACTATTGATCATGTTACGTTTGTGTGGTTAAAATACTATACGAGTACTCTCTCTTTCAATTTCAAACCGAGTTTATATAGTAGAGACGATTCTAAATTTGTTATCTCTCTTGTACAAGTGACTATTGATGAAGAGACTATTGATTATGTTACATTTGTGTAGTTAAAATACCATACGAGTACTCTCTCTTTCAATTTCAAACCGAGTTTATATAGTAGAGACGATTCTAAATTTGTTATCTCTCTTGTACAAGTGACTATTGATCATGTTACGTTTGTGTGGTTAAAATACTATACAAGTACTCTCGCTTTCAATTTCAAACCGAGTTTATATAGTAGAGACGATTCTAAATTTATTATCTCTCTCGTACAAGTGACTATTGATCAAGAGACTATTGATTATGTTACATTTGTGTAGTTAAAATACCATACGAGTACTCTCTCTTTCAATTTCAAACCGAGTTTATATAGTAGAGACGATTCGAATTTTGTTATCTCTCTCGTAAAAATCACTATTGATCAAGAGACAATTGATTACGTTACGTTTGAGTGGTTAAAACACCATACAAGTACTCTCTCTTTCAATTTTAAACCGAGTTTATATAGTAGCGACGATTCGAATTTTGTTATCTCTCTCGTAAAAGTGACTATTGATCATGTTACGTTTGTGTGGTTAAAACACCGTACTAGTATTCTCTCTTTCAATTTTAAACCGAGTTTATATAATAGAGACGATTCTAAATTTGTTATCTCTCTTGTAAGAGAGAGACCAAGAGACTATTATGTTACGTTTACACGGTTGAAACACTGTGTTTAAATATTCACTGGTAGAAGTGATTATTCAAAGCTACCTGTTTGCAACTACTTATTTCATACCAATTAGGTATGAAATATCGTTTCCTATTTTTAGTACGGTTAAAATAATATTAAAACCTACTTGGTTTATACGACGTTATTACAGGTATCGTGTACAATTAACAAAGCAGTTTAATACAAAACGATACAAGTACCGTTAAAAAAGTAGTTTAATACGAAACGACACTCTATTATCTGTCATCGATACGGTAGTGGTCCCGTTGCTACCGATGACACTATCCACTTAGGTTCACTCGAGACTTTTGTTTTATTATATTCACGAAACATTTTCAGTCGTTTTAGCATACTTTCAAAAATGTATCAAAATACAATGTCGTCGAATTTATCGAAACTTTGAAACTTTAAAAAATCCTCACAAATCAACTACGAATATATACATATATATATATATTCCAATTAAATTCTAAAATATATTTCGCAAGTGCGGTTACAATAGAGGGACGAAGGAAAATTTCAACGGCAGGATGTTCTTTCCCTTTAGAAAGTTAATACTCTTTTCCATGGTATTCGATTCGAGTAGCTCGAATCGAAGAATTTAATTAGCACGGTTTATCGAATCGACAGACGTTTCCGTTGTCGGGGTGTAAGTAAATACTTACCAGCGTTACCGTACTACGCGGTATCGATCATTACCCGTCAATACGAATCGGAATAATCGATAAGGAGCGTTATCCGTGATCGTAGCGATCGATTCAAAAATCGAATCCCGGGAAGATCACAGATATGGAGCGGAATGTTGTCGCGGTATTACGATCGGCATTTGTCGTTCGACGTTCAGCTGGATTGTAGCACTGGTGCATTCCTCTCTAAGTGCAGGGTCAAAGAAATAAAGCTAAGATCAGGCCGCGAAGTTTTACACGAGGAAGAAAATCAGTGGCTCGGCTTTTCTTGAAACTCTGACACTCGATACCTTCCTATAGCGATGGGACTGAGACGTCTTTCGATACAGAGATAGCCAAAATTCTTATTCGAATCAAAATCTCGTGGAACGAACTTATTCGTTATCAATTGAATAAAAATTAGAACGAGGGTAATTATCGATTGGTAGAATTTTATCCGAGTATTTATTCGATCGAAAATATCTCTCTGTGTGTTGTTTTCAATCGATTCAAATGTTGCTCCGTTTCAATACTATCGGTGCATTTACGTTCGAAATTGTTTATTTTCACGAATCGGTTGAAATCGAATGTTTCGGTTGGTGAGTTAATTCGCGTGTATCGGGCCAATTCGTAAGCATTTGCGTATTTAAACGTGCGAATTTATAGCTCGATGTAAGCATACATAAACCCGTCCAGTTCGAACCGTATGACCTCCATCGTTGCTTTACATTCGGTTTTTTTTTTCGGTAGTCGTTAAAACGAGTCTTAGCGAGATAGTTAATATTTTTCAGTAGAAAACGAACGCAAGGGAAATTTGTATTAGACACACTTTGCTATTCGGATCTGATAGAGAACACGCCACGCTCGTTTACAGTAACATTTATTCCGAAGTTGGAGCAACTTTCTTAACATCGAGATCTTCAACGACGTAAACATATCGAAATTTGTTTCTTTTTTTAAATAACTTGATTGATATCCGAGAGGTTTATGAAATTATTCTCGTATGAAACTCGTCACGTTGACGGTAAAAATTAGTAACGAGCGTGAAACGTATTTCGTAATTTATCGATATCGGGTTTGATACGCGAATAATTACATTCGCAACTCATCGGAAATGAAAGCAACGATAACGTTAACCGATCGATCTAAACGTCGAACAAAAACTTTTCATACTGATAAACTGTCCATAATTGACAATCTTAACGCAATAATACACCGAAGTAATGATTCCGGAACAAAAATAATTCGATACTTTGAAAATGAATCATTACTGTAATTGTACTACTCGAACAAAGTACTCGAGAATTATTACGATTAACGAATAATTGAAATCGTAGAAACAAATACCATCCTCAGGTACGAATGATTAATCGTTAACCACGAAACGATTCCACTTGGATGTACGATCGAATCGATGAGTGATCAATAAAATATCTAAAAGGAGTTGGAAAAATTGAACGTAATCTTTCGGTTCAATAATGGCAAATTACCGATCGACGATGCAAACGATGTATATGTTATCCGCGATTACCGACTAATTACAGCGACCATTAACCGATCGATTATTTATCGCCACGGTTACATTTCTTAATCGATTGCGAAAGTAATCGTAAAATCAATCATTTTCCAACTACGATCGGTATTAACGAGTACATCGTTGAACGGATACCATCGGTACTCTCTAGGAAGTAAAATCACGGAATTCGATCTCTCGATCCCAAGGATCGATGAACAAAAAGGAAAGCCACGGGACGCCGACAACTCTTTTTTCATAGTTCGATGCACGCGTACGTAGTGGATCTTTCGCGGGAGTTTCCCTTTTCTAGCGATAAAATTAAGAGCGAAGAAATCGCGTCTGGATGTACGACGCAACCGATTTGCAACCAATTCATCATCATCATCGTCATTAGCGGCGTGCTACGTAGTACGAACGCATGACGCGCCTCGGCTTGCCACCCTCATGAAAGTTTAACGAACCGTGGTAATCCTCATTTTGCAGAAATGTCTGCTAGAATTCCGGACGAATGCTGGCATCTCGAAAGCGTTGGTCTCGCGTGCTTTCCAATAAACACGGTCTTCGATCAATTTCATCATCGAATTTACACGGGTAGGGTACGCACCGAGCTCACGTACGAATTTACTTCTCGAAACAAACGAGACGCGTCGTTGTTTACACGCTCTCTACCACAATTCGTTACGTTTCTAACAATTTCGTTCGATCTTAACTTCGATGCGTTCCTCGGGTCTTTCTCGACCCATCGCTTCCTCGCATTACAGCAATTTTTTATCATTAACACGTCGACTACCACGACAGATTTCCATTTTGAGTTTTTTAAATTGTAGCGTGAAGAATAAAAATGTTCGTTAATGCATCGGTGCAATTGTTAGTTTGTAGTATAATTTTCTATAATTAACACACGTTGACTGCCACGAGAGATTTTCATATTTAAAAAGGTTCTCGACAGTTTTTTAAATTGAAGCGTGAAGAATAAAAATATTCGTTAATTCATCGGTGTAATTGTTAGTTCGTATCCCTAAGGATAGTAACTTTGTTTAAAAGTTCACAAGTTTTGAGCTTCGTTTCTTGTAAACGCTTTCAGAGACGTAAATTCGGAGCACTGGTTATCAGTGACCAGTATAGCATCCAACGCGTTAAAACTATCGTAATTGCATAAAATCGTATGCTCCCATATTCCGTTAATCGTCTTACGTTATAAAATTAGAAATCCGAGTTCCATACAAACAATTCACGTGTATAGTTAAATAGAAGAACGCTCGAAGATTGAAGCGTTCTTTCGTTCGATCGTACCAGGGGTAACAAACCTTTTCGTGTTGTTAATTTAAGTGTAATCAGTTAAGGCTGCATTTTTGGTATTTTGAATACGTTCGTTTTAAGAATATAATAAAGATACAAGAGACGAATAAAATGTGTACGAATGAAAATCAATTTGTTCGGTAAAATTTGGATAAGATCGAAAGGTTGCACTGAAGGGCCTGAAAGCCTCGAGGGAATTATTTCGAGTAAAAAAAATGTTTCGAACGTACGGAACTCGTGTTTCTAACTGTACAATACGATAAGAAGACTAAGCGTGTACAGAAGCATCCAGTTGTATCTAGCATAACAGCTTTAATTATAGAAGAACGATATATTACGAGGAGGCGATGGGTCGAACAAGAAGCAAGGAACGCACCAGGGTTAACGAAGTGTACGCTTGCAACTATGCGCATATAAAATGTGTTAAACCGGCCGAATAAATATTTTCAGTAATACGTTGTACGTAACGTGACACGTAATTCATAGTTCGTTCGAGATCCTCGATTGACGAGCGAGGCAAGACCAAAATTACGACAAACGAGTTTGGTACGAAGGTAACGAGTATTGAGAATACTTTTCGTATATTTTCTTTCGCGTTGATAAAAAAATAAGAGTCGATTTCACATCGTGAGTAAAGTAACCGTAAAAGTATCTGGAATAATGACCGTTAGTTTATCATCGAAAGAAACGTAGCTTTTCTTTCGAGTTACGTTATCGTAATTACCATTCCTTCTCTTCGCTGTCTTAGGACGAAGCTTCGTACGTTTTGTTTTCATTTTTTTATAAAACATTTATGACACGAAAATGTAATTCTCGCGGTACTGAGAAAAGAAACTCGATTCTCTGGGTTAATTAGGAGATTTATTTATTTATACGAACGTGAAATAAAAAAATCATTGTCGTTGAATACGCGGGATGTTGGTCTCTCGTGTGAATCGACGCGTCACACACAGGGTAAAGGACCCATTTACTGCCATCTGTCCAATTACCGTCACTCTAAGCGATCTTACTTAAAATACCGAGTAAACTTTGCAAAATTGTGCGCAAAAAAATCGTACACACTGTTACAAACGCGATTACCACGATAAGGAAGACAGTTGATCCTTATCGTTAATTTTGTACGAAACGTTAACAAATTTTACGCCTACCAGAAGTGCAAACATCATTATACAATTTCCTTATTAACGAGAGAGTGAAGAAAGCATTAAAGAAGAAGCTGTAATTATAATAATTAAGTTATTAACCTAATAAAACGGAATCTTTCGAATAATATAGAAACTATCGACGATCTCGATTCACCGGCTTTTATGAGTAACGGTAATAGCTCTTTTAACACTTTCGTTAATTAACGAGTTTAGAAATAACAATAGAGATTCGAAGAATAACGAAACCTTCTCCGAGTATATATATCAACTAATAACGAATAACAAGAGAGACGTGTACTCGATCGGTGAACGAATCACACTGTGCAACAATATTCGATCCTTGACCCTTTGCACTCGAATAACTGCAATGTAAGAAACTGGAATACCTCGAGGAAATATTTCATACCAAACGTGAAACAAACCAATTACATTGCAACGTCTCATTTGTTTCAATTGAAATATTCCCTGTATTCTTAAAATTTAACCGAGACACGATACTCCGCTGTTTAAAAAAAATGAGTCGAAATTGGACATCGATCGAGGAATCGCCTCCCTGCAATTATTCGAACAGTGATCGATCGTTCTACCCTACGCGTGTCGACGAACGCGCGAAGTATCGTCTACGAAACAATGTTACCGAGAACCTTTCGTTTTCTCGGTAATTCTCGTTAATTCGCGAACGAAAGCCAAAGTCATCCATCGATATTCTCGAAAGGAAGAACAAGCGCATTTAGAAAGCGTTGCGGCCGAACATTGTTCCATTTCGCTGAAACTCGGCACACCGTTTTACAGCCGTGGCGGCTACTCCCTGCAAATAGCCGTTTCACGCAAGCTGATATCCAATCTAACATGACACACATGTTTCTTGTTGCTGGAAACCGCCACCGGATTACACGGTGCGCGAGTGTGCTAGATAGCGTTGTACGAATCCACGGAGAAAGTATTAACGAGGTATACCGAGTCCGCGTGGATCGATCGGCGCCGAAAGGATCGCGCGTAACGCGATCGATTCCGAAAAATGAACGAAAAAAGAAAAGAAAAAAAAAGAAAGAAAGAAAGAAAGAAGAAATTGGTGCGTTTATCGTTGCGTCTAATCGGCATTAAATCGAAAGCGAATGTATTCCGACGCGTGGTAAACGAGACGATTAAAACAAGGATGGTAGCAACCGTACCACGACGAACCAATCGAACGCAACGTAAGTGGCTCTCTGATCGAGGATCGGTGCACGAAGATCGACCGTGAAGGATACCGGTCAGGGAGGAAACGCGTGTCGGCCGAGTTCGATGGAAAAACCAACCACCGGACACCCGTGCCTCCGCCCTCGAGCTGAATCGATTCATTTCGCCGCGTTTATATCGCGAGAATGATCTACGAGGAATCGCAACGATCCAACGTTACCGGAATACCGAGCATTTCACGCGGTGCGGATTCAACGATCCGATTGTTGGCCGTGTTAACGGTTAACCGTTTAAGACGAACCGTGTTGAATCTCGCGGGCCGGAATTCTTTCATGGATAGCAGTGGAAAGGGATCGAGAGAGAGAGAGAGAGAGAGGGAGAGAGAGGGAGAGAGAGATGGGGAAAAAAAGTCTCCTCGCGATGTTTTTCGTCGCGAGCGATCGGAAACGCGAACGAAAAAATCTCTGATTGAATCCTGTCCATTGAGCACGGATCAGTCACCCGCGCCTCGTGAGACGGATTCGATCGCAAAAAACGGCACGGTTGTGCGTGCGGCTTCAGCGATGGGACTAAAACCGTACCGATACCGGATAATAAAGTACCGTTTTTACAGCGAAACGTTTTCATACGTGACGAATAGATTCTATCGAAATTTTGGCAGAATTGGGAAAGGATGTTCTTATCGCTTGGGAATTTTGAGTAAATTTTATAGACTCGCGAAAACCACACGATGGTGAGTACAGGAGTAAAACTGTATCGATGCTAGGTAATTAAGTACCATTTTTCTATCGAAACGTTTTCATACGTGACGAATAGATTCTATCGAAATTTTGGCAGAATTGGGAAAGGATGTTCTTATCGCTTGGGAATTTTTAGTAAATTTTAACGACTCGCAAAAACCACACGATGGCGAGTACAGGAGTAAAATTGTATCGATACCGGATAATTAGGTACCGTTTCTATGTTGAAACGTTTTGATACGTAACGAAAATTGCGATCACGATAGAATGTATATATTTAATAGAATTGAGAGAGTATGTTATTATTGTTTGGAAATTTTTAGGGATTACTGATGGAATTAAAAGCGTATCGATACCGGACAATAAAGTACCGTTTCTATAGATAAACGTTTCGATACGTAACTAAAATAATTATTACGATAGATTCAACATAGTTGTGCGTTATGAGAATAAGTTCCTATCTCGAGGAAACTTTACTAATTCGGTTGCAAATATGATCGTAGGGATGAAAGTAAAGTCGTGTCGATACCGTATAATAGATCAACGTTTCTTATCAAACTGTTTTCGTACGTACGAAAAAATTGGCGAATATAATTCAATTTGTATATTTGGCAAAGTGTAAACGGAATTGGCGAATATAATTGAATTTGTATATTTGGCAAAGTGTTAATAGAATTGGCGAATATAATTCAATTTGTATATTTGGCAAAGTGTTAACGGAATTGGCGAATATAATTCAATTTGTATATTTGGCAAAGTGTTAACGGAATTGGCGAATATAATTCAATTTGTATATTTGGCAAAGTGTTAACAAAATTGGAGAATATAATTGAATTTGTATATTTGGCAAGTGTTAACGGAATAAATTTTGATTCGGCTAAAATTTCGCGCGAATACCGCTGGAAATAAAAGTTACGATCAAAACGGAGTTATTCGAGAGTAATGAATAAATTTTCGTTGGAATAAATCGAGCAAGAAAAGTAGGCCGCTAAACGAGCAACGTATTCCGATGCACGATGCGAGTCCAGTGATTTACCGCGTCGCGCGGCAACGTACGGTGTGCAATTGTCTTACATCGTTATTCGTCGCATTTATTCGTCGTTGAGGCGTTTCGAATAACGAATAAACTCTCGTCCGAAGGACGCTACAGATTTAACCGCGCGTAACGTATAATTTTTTCGACGAATAAAATCCTACGTAATACGTTTGCAACGTGTTCGAAGTAACGCTCGGGCTGGTATTCGGCACCGATTTTCGTCAACGATATTTTCCGCCCGAATAACGATCGATACGAATACCGTAGAAAATGAGCAGGCATCGATCTTATCGTAAACGTAGGAAAAACGAAAAAAGGAAGTCTGATTGGTTCGATGGAAGCTGTTACAAATAGATACAACGTTGAGTAATTACTTCTACCGATGCGAGTGATGGGATCAAGCACTTTACGAGTACGTAGCTTTGAATCCTGATCGGATGCATTCCAATCCTCTCTAAGTATTTCGAGAAACAACAACAACGCTATTTCCTAGTCGACTCGAGCCTAAATGAGATAGATTTTAAGAACAGAGCTTCCGAGTAGACTCGGACCTGAACCAAATGGATTCGAACGCTCTACGTACACCGAGAAACAAATATTTTCAAATGGAAAATGAAGTTGCGATCGAGTAGATTCGAAACTTTGAAGAATATCTACAAGCGGATACCACTCCAATACGTTTAATATATTTCTGGTTGTTACTTGGGAGTTGGTATCGCAAAATGATAATAGGGGAAGTGATTGCTTGAAATTTTTAAAATAATAAAAATTTTCTTGGTTTTCGTGCATTCGTACATCCGAGAATCGACTCGGTACTGTACGGTGTTAATATCGCCTACGATATTGATATTTACTCCAAAAGTAACAGTATCGAAAATTGAGCAATTTCCTCTTATTGAGTAATTTCCATAAATAATTTTCATTACCGAATACCGTACCGATATCGAAATTAAATCATCGAAAATAATTAAATAATACTCGTTTCGTAAAATCATAAAATAATACTCGTTTCATGAAATCGTAAAATAATACTCGTTTCGTAACGATCGGACATTATTTCCTATTTCCGATACATTTACGGATTATACGGATGCATCCATCGAGATTCTACGATATTGATATTCATCGATACGGTAAAATTAACGTCCACTCGAACTCGTTCTATCCATCTTACGTAAAATTTGTTCCTCCGACGATGCCTTTCCTATATCCTTCGCTAAATGTTAAATGCTCAATTAATACTTCTTCTAAATACTTAATTAATATCTCTTTTCCTACACGTTTCTAACCAAAAGCTCTATACTCAATTAATACATCTTCTCGCTAGTTAATTGATCTCGTTGCATTTCACTTCCGTATCGTGCTTAGTTACACCATACGTTTCCATCGATTTCTTTTTTCTTTCGCAGCGATTCATCGTTAATTGGCATCGCTTTTTCGACGAGCGGAGCCGAAACGTAGTATCGAGACGCGAGTAAATACAATATTCTACATACGTCACCATCGAGAGACCACCGCTACTCCCCAGCGTATCGTGCATCCTTACACCGGTACCGATTCCAAAAACCATCGTTACCAAAGATCGACACCGAGTCTCTGAAATTTCCATAGCCTCCGTGATATCTCTTCGTCGAGTTGCTCGATCGTCACCAACAAGTATCGGTCCCCTCGCTACGCGCGGGAGGTATCCAGGTACCCTTTGGAGTCTGTTCGCGGGAACGATCGGAGAACAGGATCACGCGTTCAAAGATGGTCATCCGCGGGAACAAAATTGTCGCGCGAACAAACGAAGAAGCAGAGAAGAGGGAACCGTCGAAAGAGTGGCGAACCGTCGAAAGAACGAACGAAAGTGTGTCGTACTGTCCTGGCACGTATTTCCTTTTCTATCATCGGGGAGGGGGGCATAGTTGTTCGGGGCCCCAACGCTCAAGAACTCGAAGAGAGCTCGCGGCGCGCGTTGTGCCCCGTAGTGGGGGCAGCGACATAAGTACGAGACTGCCTTAAGAAAAGCCTTCATTCTGATAGCAGATCGCGATTCACGGAGTCGGTGAACTCGTAAAACGTGGCCGCGTGTCCAGCCAGAAACGGAAAACGAAGTAATCGAGAAACTCGTAAATCGAGAAATTGGCTCCCTGTTTCGTTGGCCGATATACACGTACAAGGCAACTGCCGCGTTGGTGACCGTTCACGGGTGTACCACCAGGTGCGATACAGAGGGAAACTGAGACAGATCCTGCGAACGTAACGTGGATCTTGCATTTTCGAGGCGACAGACCAGGTGGGTAGTGCGAACTGATTTTACGCGGATTTAATTACGAGGAACGGTGTGGTAAATATTCCTCCGCGAGGACTACGCGAACGGTTTGCAATCATTGGGGTTTTTGTTGGCGTTCGAATCTATCGGTTCGATTTTCCATACCGGTGGTACTGGAAGTAGTTTCTTTGAAAATTTTTTTACTTCTAACCAAGGGTGCTGGAAATAGTTTCTTATAAAAAATTTTAATTTCGAACCAGGGGTACCGGGAATATTTTCTTATGAAACATTTTAATTTCGAACCAGGGGCACCGGGAATATTTTCTTATGAAACATTTTAATTTCGAACCAAGCGTACCGAAAATATTTTCTTAAAGAATTTTTTAATTTTAAATCGGAGGTACCAAAAATATTTTCTTATAAAAAATTTTAATTTCGAACCGGAGGTACCGGGAATATTTTCTTATAAAAAATTTTAATTTCGAACCAAGGATACCGAAAATATTTTCTTACAGAAATTTTTAATTTCGAACCAGGGGTACCGAAATATTTTCTTATAAATATTCTAATTTCGAACCGGAAGTATCGAAAATATTTTCTTCTAAACATTTTTAATTTCGAACCGTAGGTACCGGAAATATTTTTTTTAAAAGATGTTTCATTTCGAACCGAAGATGAAACATATTTTCTTTAAACCTTTTTTAATTTCGAACCGAAGGTATGTAAATATTTTTAAAAATTTGCAACGGAAATGGACACTATACGGGCTAAATAATTTATCGATAGCATTTTGTATCAGACAACATTCGTAAAATAAGTTTTTGGATACTGTACATCGCTCGCGAGATATCCCACCGTGACGAGATAAAACAGACACGCTGTACGTAGGAGAAACGTGTCGAGTGTGAATCTATTTGCTTCGAATTCTATTCGTTTCGATCGTAATCTTTCTCGATCGTTTTTAACAACATTGGTTCTATTCCACATAAACGACACGATAGTGACAGCAAAATAAATGAACATTGTAAAATAAAAGATACAATCGTACAGCGAGAAAAAAGAGAGTAGAACGTGAAAGTCACAAATATCACGAACAAAAACAACTTACAAAATTTAAATTCTCCTGGATAGGAAAATCTTAGATGTTAACTGTTCTGCGAACGAAATATTGAAAACCACTTCAACTGTAAGATTTGTCAGGACAAGGAATAATTGAGGAAGGACAACAAATTTTCGAAATTCATTGCAAGAACTACCGTTTACCGATACCGTTAACGATTAATTTAATTTTTTCGTGTATACTACTCGATTCGTTTCGAACGACGCGAAGACCTATGGAATCATTGAATATGTACCGGTATGGAAGGACTCGGTGTAGTCGGTTACGCAAGTCGAAGGCCGAGGTTTGTTTCCTCGTAAAAGGACATCCTCGTATTTTTTTTCTCAAAAAGGTGTAGGCGTCAACTATTTGTGCGCGCAGTTGTTCGTGGATTCGCTCGTTTTCGATAACACGGCAATCGAACGTCGAAAGTGTCGTTAAAATTGAATAAAAAAAATCGACACGAGAGAACCTGTGACGAAATTTAAATAAAATTCTCGCGCGCGATTCCGGCCGGAAGTGTACGGAGTATAGTCCGGTTCGCGAATACAAAAATGATAAAAGAATTTTTGAACGATCGAACGTTCCCCGTTCCCGATAACAAATATCCAAATGAAGATTTTTAACGTATCGTTGACCGGGTGTTTTACACAGAAGCCAACGCCTGTCAACAGCTATTTGTCGTCCACGAGTCAATATTGGCACACGTGCATCCAAGCAAAGATCAATAGCATTATTTGCGAATAATTTAGCGACACGAAACACAGTAGATGTGTTACTAAAATATTCTAGCACTTCGCTGCACAGAAGCGTGCGAGTATTTCTGCAAATGTACTCCGTTGCGTTGCACTTTCATTCGGGAACTCTGCACTTTCAGGTGTGATTTTCTTTTTTCTTTTTTTCGTAATTGTGAATTTCAAAATGAAAAATTCAACGATCGTGAGCTCCGATTGTTTCGCATAATGCATTTTAAATTCCACGGTTGTCGAAACGAACAACCGGTGAACAATGTTCGAAAAGCAACAATTTCTCTACATTCTCGACAAACCGCGTCGACGAATCAAATCGATACTATCCGTGTCTTTGAATTAAATTCAAATACCAACCAACAAAATTTCAATATTTCGTACAATATTATACAATCTATACAATTATCCGAAACTACACCAACATCGAAAACAAGAAGCCCGTTCACGCTCAACAATAATAAAAAAAAAAGAAAAAAAGAACCAAATGCCTGGGCGTCTCGAACGATTATTAAAACCGATGTAAATTCGCAATCCTCGCGTTAATTCGATCCGTTAACGAGTGATCGCGTCGCGTCCGCGGAATTTGCCCGAGTAACGCGGTAAACATAATCGCGGGAAACAATTTTGATAATTACATTACAATCGGTTAGAATTCCCGCATTCTGGCATTGTCGAGCCTCCAGATGTAATTGTTCGTACGTCCCGTGGACAAGAGTTCTTTCCCATCCGATTCTCGATTATCGTCCGCGTCGGTGAAACCCGGTTCGTAATTTCGGATGGTGAACAATGTAAACGAGGAGCGAGATCGATCTATCAGCGGCGCTCCGGTGCATTGATCGAATTCAGGGTTCGAGTTAGGCGCGATGCAGCTTTACCACGATCGTTATCCGTGATCCGTTAAGGTTTCCGCGATTATCGGAAGTTAATGCCGCGTTCGCACAACTCAATCTACATTCCGCGCTCGGGGAGCGACGCCGGTTTCCTCGCGTTCATCGAATGGACCTTATCTCGAAACGGTAATTCCCAGAGACTACAACGGCGACTTCCTTGTTGCCGTAGTGTTACGCAGTTATACGAGTAGTAGCCGCGCGACGCGTACCCGCCGAGGACGAGTAGCAAGCGGACGACGAGCCGGTGGACGATGACGGAGGGTGCATCTTTCGAGTGGTTCGCGCGAAGGCCTCGAGCTTTGCTTCCTTACACGAGCTCCTTCAGGAAATGCCCTCTTGTTTGTTTTCTAAAAAGTACTCGACGAGATTGTCGCGTTAACCACCGCGCCCGATTACCATAATCGGGTCCCGATCGGTTCAAACCGACATCGCCGAGCACCGTTTTATCACCGCATTCGATGACTTTCGACGATCACGGACCACGATTGACGATCGTTCGAACGACGAATTATTTCGTAATCGATCTGCAACCTTTTTACGTCTTCTCGATCGCATTTAGAAACGGGTTGCACGCGATGCGTGGATGGAAGAGGAAATTTAGAAAAGACTACGATAATTGTATCGTTTTGGTCAATTTAATATATGGTTTGATTAATTCATAGACTCTTAATCGCGTAAATACTTTTTAGCGCGATACATTACACGTGTCGAATTACCGATGATGGTTATTGTTAGTCGATTATTGTTAAGAATACCTTCCGAGGTAGGCTCAATTTTTTTTTTAGCGGATGTTTAACAGCTACTGCGCTTTATCGAGCTAGAATTTTTTATCGATTTTTACACACTTTAGGTTCTATCGAGTTATTTACGTTCTTGAAATAATGATAATTATTAATTATTAACGTAATGATTGTCGAGAGATTGTAAGTGATTCGAGATGGTGGAATATTAAGAAACAATGTGACGTGTTTATGCTTTTAAATTCGTACGTACTTCGAGTGGAAATAATCCAATAGAATACAATATACAGTTACTCACAAAAGTATCCGTTCAACCATCTATATTTTACATATTTAATCAGTTCCGAAGTTAAAATTACCAATTCTAATTCTCTTTAATATAAACCTTAATTAACATACCTCGAGTTAGAATGCATTCAACTCAGAAATTGCACAGAGTTTATTTAAAAATTGTGGTACGTACACGGAACACAACGAGCGTGAATTTCACAAACAAGCTGGTCGAAGTCCTTTCTTTGGATCTCCGGTTAAAAATATTTTTTTCGACCAGCTGCGTACAAGTTTTTAATTGAACACTTCTTCGGACGAAGTATGTTAATCGAGGTACGAATTAAAGTGAATCAATATCGATAATTGGGAACTTTAAAATCGATTAAATACGAAAAATATGTTACACTACGATGTACGTAACAATTTTATATGAAAAATACTGCGTTAGTTGTTCTTCCTTCTGTTCCAAATAACATAATACGATGTATATTTTTACTTCTTTCATATTTCACGATTCGCGTATATTCGAAAACGATGAAAATGCATAAAAGTGCAGACACCTACAGGTTTTCCGTATAAATTATTTATTATTTTAAATTCAATATAAATCTTTCCCGTACGTGTGCGTAGAAAAATATGTAGAAATCAGGTATATTTGTTGGTTCTAAAAGCAGGCTTCGTTACAGTCATACCTAATTATGTTCATTAGTTCGGCTGGATCTCTTCAGGAAAAAAGTACAGACAAGAATTGTTAAGCATCTAAGAAAATTACAGCGTATCCTGTGTAACAATGTACGTTAATATTGTTAGTTACAGAAACGGTGTGTCTCTACAAAATTTAAGACCCATAACTTTTTCGTAACATTTTGCATCCATGCTGAATCGAAATAAAATGTATATCAAAGTTTAACGTTTTACTTCTAGTTGAACCCCTTATATTCATTTTTTATTAACAATATATATGTATACGAGGATCTATATATAAGTATCCGTTGTTTGTTTGATAAAAAGGACCATATTTCTCGAGAATTAATCAGAGAACTTAAAAATAATAATTTTCTTACTTTTACAAGTACCTCTTGTTACTTTTTATTAATTAAAAATATTATATTCTGTATATTCTGTGTCTAAACTCTATAAACGAATAAAAAAGCTAAATGAATTCTGACCGAAGATTAGGTTGAATGAAAGTAAACATGTTTAAAGACCGAGTTACATTACGAACATTTCATGGTAAAAATGTTATTGAATGTGTTCTTATTTTCAAATGTACAAGTTTCTCTTCGTTCTCACGGAGTGGAAAAGAAATCATAATTTCTTACGTCCTTCTTCCACGTGCCAGTAGTTATTAGATTTGCAAAGAAATTTCCAATGCATTATACAGATTACGGAAATTGGTGGTTAGGACGCTCCTTTATTTACCAACCAACAATATCGATTTAATGGAAATTTATACAGGTATATCGGATCTAGGCAAATCTTGAATTTCTGAATAATTCGATCGAAATTTAGAAAACTATATTCTACATTTTCGAAGATTTCTTTTATTACCCACGATTTTACCAATGTTAACGTGGAAACTCATTAATATTCCTAATCGCGATTAGATTTCATTCGTGCTGTTTCTCCGAGTAAGTTATAATTAACTGTTTCACTACTATAAACTCGAGCTCGAGTAACAATAGCACTCTAGGTGCTCAATTTAAATAAAACACGAAGTATATAAGCAATTTTCTTTTTATGACCGATTCCGTAATATCTTTTACTCTCTCGTTAAATTTTTATATATATTTACAAGTGCAAAAATTCCAAAATAAATCGTGAAATTAATTCGATACAGAGGCTTTCCCTACCCTGTTTAATTCAGCGGTGAAATGGTTAAAGAAAGTTGAACGAACTACTTTCAGATAGTAACAAATGAAACGAATGGAAGTTTGTTTAGATCGAATCTAAGCGAAAATTGTAAACTTGGACAAAAATCTAATACACACAACCCTTTTGTATCATAGTTAATTTTCTGCTGTAACGAAATAGTGTCGAGTGAAATCTAGAACCAATATAAATCGTACTGTAGGAGAGTTGCTCAATTTTGGACCAAATCTAAGCGAAGATGTTAAATTGTTGTAAATTTGGACAAAAGTCTAATACACACAACCCTTCTATTAGGTTGTTCGTAAAGTTTGTAAATTTGGACAAAAATCTAATACACAAACCTTCTATTAGGTTGTTCGGAAAGTTATTTCGTTTTCTAAAATGGAGAATATATAATTGAATAAAATGTTTATACAATCTAAAAAAATCGTGTTTCATTTTCATCAAAAAAAACGAAACGATTATCCAAACGACAACCAAATATATCATGGTTGATTTCCAGTTGTAACGAAATAGTGTCGTGTGAAACCTAGAACCAATATAAATTGTTCGTACTGTACGAGAGTCGTCCAAGTTTATTAAACCGTGTTATACAGGAACCGGTGTCGGAAGAATATCGTGTTATAGGAAGACGGTTGCAATTTTGCACGGTGTGTTACAGAGTAGCGTGTTACAAGAGGGATAAATGTAATTACACTCGGCTCGGGAAGTAGAAATAATTTCCACACCGAACGGTTCCCCGTGGAAAAAAGTCCAAGGGGTTCGGTTTCAACCGCGATAATATTTTTGCCCCGGAAACCCAGTGATCTCCATTCTCGTAGATTAAATCTCGCGCTGGTTTCGGGGCATGGAATTTCGTGAACGATCTTGAACCGAAGATAAGGCTCGAGTAACAGTTCTAAAACGTATACGATCCGTTAAAGCGAGCCACTTCAAGCGACAGTCTGCCCTGCGAGTACTTTGCCTTGAAAATGGTTCCAGGAGTTTATGCGTACCGAGTGAAAACATCGTACACGCTCCGAAATCGACCGAATCCGTATCGAGAGGAAAAACACGCACCGATGTACTAAGTATGTACTAACGTGTGCTGAAACTTACGTCCAGAAGATCTAAACCGAGTCTTGACGATGAACTTTTAATTTGTAAAACAGTCTACCTAGAACTATGACATAGAAATGTGGAGCATGGCTGCGAAACATTGCTAAACTCGAGACGTTGCTATTTATTATTTTCAGAACAGTGACCAATGTTTCATGGTACGTTCGAAACGACGAAATACGTAAAGATCTTAAAGTTGAAACAATCACCAATCGCTACGATAAGTATAAAAAAAAAAGGTATAGACAATCACCCGAATGATTTAGAGAGAAAGCTATATGAAACTAGTCTGCCTTGCAAACTATGCAGTTGGACGCATAAGAAGCGTCCAAATGATCTTCTATCTTAACGACATCGTGTCTCGACAGATGTTCTCCACAGGGATAACATCTACGTGCTAATTAACCACACTCGATACTACAATTCACCGAATGTCCTTACAGGATAAATTGTGATGATTCTTGGACGAAGAGAAGAAAAAGAAACATACCTCGAAGGTATGAAATTTTATTCGAATAGGACAACGCTGGAACGAGAACTATTTTTGTTCTTTTGTACGCAACGAGATCACGGAAAACACTAGCCATAATTGAGCGGATCAGGGATGCTTTTGGGCACACTTTGATCCGTCTGTCCCGTAAATAGTTTACGAAACTGAGAAGTCGACTTCCGGAAGAAATTGAGAATCGTACTCGACTATAATCACGTAAAAATTGAATAACCTTGTCCACATTTCCTCGACAAATTTCTTTTTTACACTCCTCTCGATCCAAGAGCCATCTTTCCAGCTTCCAGACACTGCGTGAAAAATCGTTTCCAAAATCTATGGTGATTTATAATTGAGTTGTTCGAAAAGTTATTTCGGTTTTTTTTTTTTTAGTAAAAATGAAACACGATTTTATTTAGAGCGTACAAACATTTCATTAAATTATATATTCTCCATTTTGGAAAACGAAACGACTTTCCGAACGACTCGATACAAATAAGATAATACTCCACAGAGATGATAAATGTTCATAGTTTTCGTATAAAGAAAATTGTTGTATTCAGCGACGAGAGGATGGGTGAAAATTTAATCGAAATTCGACGAAATCGTTGCACTCGGGGTTCGACGTACGTCGAGTTCTCGAGGAATTTCATAAGCGACGAAATTACGTAAAAGTGTAGCTCGAGGCGATTGGCTATATTAGGGATGGTTTTGCCTAGACTTCATCTACCTGGTCGTGGCTGTCGCGACAAGGACGTTGGTACATCGGCGCGAGTTCTTGCTCGTTTTGCGCTACTTGCGCGTCACGGAAAGTGCTCTCCAGTCTAACATTAATGACGTAGCTGTCTAAACTTAACCGCGTGTTAGCGAAACCAGTTCGATGCGCCTTGAAACGGACTGAATCGACGAATGTGCAACGGTAATGGGGAGACCCGAGCGCTATTACAAGATTCAAGGAAGTTTTCCATAATTAAGATCGCAAAATTACCGTACACTTTGTATGCATCGTACATACGGTGATTGTACCTAACGTCTATTAAATCGACGAAGATAACACAGAGAACGGTGTACACGGTTTTACACGAGTCGCGTAAAATCGGACTTCATAAACAAACCGACGCAAGCATCTAAACATGTAATTTCCACGACTACGCGATATCGGAGTGTCTAATCAGGTATTTCTGAATCGAACGTCGCGCAAATATCAAACTTCCTAGTAGCTTTCGACACGGTTTTAATGAAGTGGTGCCCGCCGAGACATCCGCATGCAAATGTTTGCTCGAAGCGCGGAAACGCTAAAATTTTTATTTCCAAGCGGAGACTGCACCGCTAGAACTGCTACTACTCATCGGGGATTAATCCAACGATATTATAGTCGGACGATCGTGTATTTTGTCCCACGATGTTGAAACCATTCTCACCGATCGTCGGATCTTCGATAGTCCGATTCCCCTGTGGTACATTCCAGGGAATACGTAGTGCTATTTTTTTCAACATTTTTCGCTCATCTCACTTTTCGTTAAACGAAATTGTTCGTTACAGTTTTGTAAATTTTACGCCATTCTCGATGCACCAACCAAATCAATTCCTAATAACGATCATCGGTACGCAAGTATATTGTTTACACACGAATCAAATATTCGACGCTTGAAAATAATAAAAGACGTATTTTTTGTTTTTCAACTTTTTTCGCTCATCTTACTTTTCGTAAGACGAAATTGTTCGTTACAGTTTTGTAAATTTTACGTCATTCTCGATGCACAAACCAAATTCTTAATAATAATCATCGTTACACACGAATCAAATATTTGATACTTGAAAATAATAAAAAACATTTTTTGTTCTTCAACAATTTCTGCAATCGCCAAGAATTTTAAGTTACAGTTTTAAAAGTTTCGATACACAGCGAGGTCCTTCGAATTGTTACTCGGTCGCAGAGATAAGTCAAATTTTTATCCAGATATGAGTTCGAAATACGAACGAAAGATGAATAACTTTCTATTTATTCTTATTGTGCACAAATTAAAATTTGAATTATATCGTGGAAATGGAAATTTAATCGTTCGATCCAATAAACTTCACGAATTAATCACTCTATGTAACAAGTAAGAGTAAGTGAACATTAAGAGCGAATGGAGTACAGTTAACGTTTGATTAACGAGTGCGTTTCGTGTTTACACTCTGTCTCGTAAAAGCGTGTCGCTGATATAGTATTTTTGTAAAAAACTGTGCCAGTAGTTCGCTTTAAACCACGATTTGGAAAATCATCTATACTTTTTGTTTCCTTGTACCTATCTACCCACTTCTCAACAAACTGTGGTGACAGTGTGCAAGTATTTTGCACCACAATATTTTTACTACACAGAAAAACTAAAAAACTAAAATACAAGAATGTGTTCTCGACGACGATAGAGACGAATTTGAAAGAAACTTAGCCAACGTGTATTCAAGATTACCATATACGTTTAGTTTAGACTTGTGTAAGTATTTTGCACCAAAATATTTTTACTACACAGAAAAATTAGAAAACTGAAATACAAGAATGTATTCTCGACGACGATAGAGACGAATTTGAAAGAAACTTAGCCAACGTGTATTCAAGATTACCATATACGTTTAGTTTAGACTTGTGCAAGTATTTTGCACCAAAATATTTTTACTACACAGAAAAATTAGAAAACTGAAATACAAGAATGTATTCTCGACGACGATAGAGACGAATTTGAAAGAAACTTAGCCAACGTGTATTTAAGATTACCATAGACGTTTAGTTTAGACTTGTGCAAGTATTTTGCACAATATTTTTACCCTTTTAAGGATCTACACAGAAAATCTAGAAAACTAAAAAAGAAGAATCTGTTCTCGACGACGATAGAAACGAATTTGAAAGAAACTTAGCCAACGTGTATTCAAGATTACCATATACGTTTAGTTTAGACTTGTGCAAGTATTTTGCACCAAAATATTTTTACTACACAGAAAAATTAGAAAACTGAAATACAAGAATGTATTCTCGACGACGATAGAGACGAATTTGAAAGAAACTTGGCCAACGTGTATTCAAGATTACCGTATATGTACCTTTAGATCGGGTCTCCATTTCAGTGAATGTAGAGTTTCGAAGACATCGCCAACACATTTTTACACTGTGACTGTCTCAACGATCACGATCGATTGCAACATATTTTTATGGAAAATGATACACGTGTGCTCGATACTATTCACGGAGAATGAATCAGTTCGAGGACAATTTTCTTCTCACGATCTCGAGAACAACTACCGTTGGCGTTCGAGAAGAATGTCGCTGGGGTCCATTAATTCTTTCGAGCTCCGACACGTACCAAAATGCCTACCCGAAGAAGAAGGAAGGCCCTTCTTGTTTGTTGTCGGAGCTGGTGATTTTCTGTTCACACGGAAAGAATGAACGGACCCCAACAGCATTCTTCCCGGGCGCGTGGTATACATAATAGAAATGAAAATCTGTGTTAACTCTAGCGCGTTCCTCGGGTTTTATTTCCTTTTCTTTTCTTCTTTTTTTTTCGACCCATCCTTATTTCACATTTTTTTCTATAATTAGAGCTATTAGACCGGATTCCTACCGAGGTATTCCCTTAGTCATCTCAACGTATTGTAAAGTTAGAAAGTTTCATAGGTTCGGGACATTTTCATCCCAGAGACTTTGTATGTACAATCGATTGGAAGTACATTCGAAGGTAAGATACACTTTGCATAATTCTTCTTGAAGCGGACAATTGTAAAATTAACCGATTGGATGGAACTTATTTTTTATACGTATTAACTTCACTCGTATGTTTCATAAGTCAATCTGAATCAAAATGATCGTACGCGCTACGAGACGTTTCAATTGACTCGTGTTCGAGATAATCGTTGTTAATTTACACGAGTAACGAATGGAGTTACTGGAACGGTGTGGCAACGATCGTTAACAGTTAAAATCGATTTATATTTACTGAAAGGAAAATTATCGTTCCGAGTACCTGCTTGAGCTTTTACATGTAAAAGAAGATGAAAAATAAATGAAGAATAGAGAACTGTTTTTGTATTCCAATTGTATACGTGTAGAATATATTTATAAAGTAAATAAAAAATTGGAGTAGATCAAAAAACATGGTCCACTACAATTTAGTAAACGTACCGGTAAAGTTATTCGGTTTTTTCCCGGCACACCCTGTAGATTAATATCGTATCGAGTTCTTCGTTATTAACGACGGAAACGTTGAGGTATTATTATATTATTCGATCCACGTTCGTCGTTTCTTTAACGAATTCAAGCAGCTCGTGGATCCTATCATTTTCCACGTTATCCTTTAGCGTAGGTCCTATTTTGTATTTATTGGCGGAGCACATTATACTTCGAACAGATTAAGATAAGGTAATCCGTTCAAGTTGGTATACGGTATGCTTTGCAAATTGGCGCTGGTTCGTTAACTGGTAGACACGGGCTAGAAGTACGCAATACTTCGTTAGAAACATGTTTGTTGCATACTTCTTTTTTTATCGACAAACGTTCGATTACACTGCTTTCCAAAATTTGACTCCCTCTTTCGTTAAATATTTTTCACCCCGAGTTCGAACGCGCGATCCGTTTCTCTATCGCGTAAGATGATCTCGTATATTTGCAAGACGTATAGCCGTAAGATAATTTCATGTATTTATAAGACGTAAATTCTTAAAATGTGTTACTTGTCGATTTCCTGGAATATTCGAGCGCCCAGTAGCGATCAACCGGTATATTAACGCTCCATTTGCCCCGGTATTGCTTTTCCGTGTATAAAATCTCGTGGGAATTCCCAAAGCGATATTACATAAAAAAAAGAACAACCTCTCCGCGATAGCGAAACAACGAATTCCGGATTTGAATCGACCGAGAAAAAATACGTAAGAATCTGTGCAAGTATTCTCTCTAAAAATACCTCGCTTGCCAGAGTTATTAGCGGAGAAACCACAAAGTCGGTATTTTTCGACGATTCGGAGCGGAATTGGATAGAAATTACGCATAGACGAGAAGAGTAACATAAAAAGAAACGAATAGATATTCGGTGAGATGGAATACGTAACGGTGCAATTATATCTCTCTAAGAAGAATCTTGTTTATCACTGTTCTCGTTTACGTTAAAATCGTTCGGTTGTGTTCGCGTTTGGTGTCGTTTTCGTCGCGAGAATCTCACGGTTACGATTCAAACGGTCTTATAACGATTAGGTAAAATGTATAAAAATGTTACTTTTCCTATTCGGGAACTCGTTAGCGATCCGGTCGTTGTCGTCGTCGTCGTCGTCGACCGTGACTCGTTCCGACCCGGCGATTCTAGGAACTGGTGGGGGTTTGCAAAAACTCGACGTACAAAATTTGTAACAACTCAAAGGACGTTACCGGTGATTCGTGGAATCTCGCAATACCGGTAGCTCGGTTGCACGCGTGCAAGCAAAGTGCATTCAAATGTGCCGCACCATCGCGCGTAACACGGTGGTCTGTTCATCGAGACACGACGATTATCTCTCGGAGTGGTGGCGCTTATAATCTCTCGGCTAATTGAAATGTAGGAGATGATCGCCGTGTTACCGCTTCGTTGGACGAACGCCAATTTAACGATCTTGTCTCGCCTTTTTTAACGCGGCCGAGGAAAACGCAAACGCTCGATTTCCGTGCGAAATTTCGCAAAGTTTCCACGGAAAAATTGCGAGGAGGGAAAATTCCGCGCCGATCGTGGAACGCCAGTTTCCTTAACCGATGCTATTTATCTATCTGGCGAGGAGTGACTTGGTCCGTTGGCGTTCAAGACGACGGTATAACGGTCACATTTACATTCGACCGCGCAAGGATTAACGACTAATTGAAAACCCGTGTAAACCAGTACCAGTTGTTGGCTTTTGTCCATCGCGCCACGAGGTTACGTTCACGATTTTTGGAAGTTACTCGGAAACCACGGAACGCGGGAACCGTAGCAACGAAACACGCACGAATTCCGTTTCTTCGAATCTTGTGGACTTCCACGGGTCTCTCACGACCCATCGCGTGCGGTATCTGAGTCTCTTCCGAACCGTAAGATATTTCTGTTTACTTTGTTAGAAATTCTATGAATATTCATCGTTTAATTTATTTTGTGTGAAAAAATTACCGTTTTTTATTTATAAAAGGTAATATCTCGATTACGTTAAGATATTTCTGTTTACTTTATTAGAAATTATACGAATATTCATCGTTTATTTATTTTGTGTAGGGTTTTTGACAAAATTACCGTTTTGTTTTATAAAAGGTAATATCTCGTTTACGTTAAGATATTTCCGTTTACCTTATCCAAAAATTATACGAATATTCATCGTTTATTTATTTCGCGTAGAGTTTCTTTTTTTTTCAAATTAACCTTATTATTTAACGAGCAGAAGAATCCGAACACGATTGTGCTCAGTACACGATATCGTTCGAGCTATTGTAACGGATGTTAAAGTTATTGTAATAGATGCAACTCGTTTCAATTGCATTTCCTTAATCCTCTCATTGTACCGTACAGTTAGATACATAAGTTTCGTACATTCGCTGTGTCGTCGAACGTAAGAATGTTTCAAGATTAATACCAGTACCGGATCCATTCGTAGTTTAATGCAATCTCGTATCGTATTATTTATCTCCGTTTATTTCTACGAGTCGTAAAAAGAATAATAATTGATCATAAAATTAGAAAACGAACGATAATTTTCAAACCTGGAACATAATGAATCTTTCCACGCCAGGGAAGACGAATTTTCTCTCGGAATAACATTCCAAATTTTCTCCAACATAAACAAACTAAGCTCCGTATCGAAGAAACGACTCATCCGAATCGATGAAGCGATTTTACATCCAGGATAGGGTCAGAAAGGACCCGAACAACACCGTCCAAGTGTCGATACAACGTGCGAGCAGACTCTCAATTTTAATTTTTTAATTAATCCGAACACCGAGGATCGTTTAACGTACGAGACCGTGACTACATTAAACACATCGTTTCCTTGCTCGGAGAGTAATTCGTGAGATTGAATCTTCTGTAAATAACCGACAATCTCCTCCGGAGGATCTATATAAGGCTCGGGTTGCTGATTCATTTACGACTCGATCATGGATCATGGTACACCGAGGATCTGGACGGTAGATCCTTGCACGGGATGTCTCAATCTTTGTCGCGCGAGAAACTAAACGAGTGAAAAAAATTAAAATCGATAAAAGTGATCGTCGTACGAAAATTGATATCCATTCGATCGTGAGAGAAAAATAACGCACGACCGTGGAGATTCGTCGCATCGATAAACGACGACACGATTACGTAAGATCATCGAATGGGATCCCAACAGTTCGTACGGGCAACGATCACGATCTTTATCACCGCTACTAATTGGTATTCCGATACTGGCAGAGACTGCGAACGTTATTCGAGCAGCGAGTATGGCATGGGAAAATCGCGAAGAATTTGTCTGGTTCACTAGGCAATCGACGCCTTCGTCGCATACCATATTTCCGAGCAGCTAGGAAACTGTTATTTTTATCGGGCAGCACTGTTAGATAACACGCCGTGCGGGGACACTTTACTCGATAACGTAACCGATATAAACATTTGCAACACGCCGTACAATTTGCCTTAAGGGAAACGTTGCACAGTGGTTCAGTTAACATTGAGCAATCGAGCGAAAAATAATTCCATTGCTAATACAGAATTTTAACACGTTCAGCACGACTAATTTTGTGTGTAGGACATTTTTAAGGTGAATTGTGGACAGCTTGTTCATTAATGTATATGGATATTAATAGGTAGAAAGTAGTGGGAAGTTATATGTGATTTATTAATAATCTTGATCTTAATTTTTGGGATATTTTCCGTAGGAAAATTTGTAATTATACAAACCTAGAACGTATTCGTCAATACCTGTAGATTTTATATCATTTTTTATGTAATTATATATAAAGTACGATCTATTGGTAATTTTATTTATATGATGTATTTATTAAGAATAATTTTTGTATACAGGGAAAGAGATTTAATAATTTGTATTATTTCAATATCGTCCACTTGTTTATATATGCATAACTATTCTCTATTTTAAATTCCAGTTTCGGTTAGGTCTAGGTTAGGAATTTTATTTAATAATTTGCATTATTTCAATATCGTCCACTTGTTTATATATGCACAACTACTCTGTATTTTAAATTCCAGTTTCGGTTACGAAATACTACAATTTTCTCTACGCTTACCGAAATACCATAATTTTCTAAAGTTCAAGACGGAAAACCTTTTAAACAAATCGTACAAAGCTTTCAAAATCTGTTTTCTACGAGTCGGAATTTCCACGAAGAAACTCTAAAAATGTTCAAAGCGTACCGAAAAAAAAAAATTTCATAGCTACTTAGTTTTCGTACGATAAAATCACCAACGGAGTACTCACAGAAACGCTACTCGGGTGATTTCAACGCGTGGCAAGGTAGATAAATGGCCCTATTATCGACACACATTTGCCAATCGTCACTTCGAATATCAATAGAAAATTCTAGCTACTATTTTCGTCTACGTTTTATCGCGAGAAGATCGACAATTCCAACGGTATTCTTCACTTCGTCGATAAGCTTAACAATTTATTTCCAATTTGAATTCCTCGAACCTTTTTCCCAACTTTTCAAGAACTCACTCGCTGAAATTACCTTCGCAACTACTAATTTTCCTAATGTCTCTCATATACGCGTTTAATGCAACGATCACGATGTCGCAAGTATCGTAAAACGTACACTGTACGTTAAAGTTCACTAAACCCACGAATGTCAAATACAAGTGCATTTACCTAAACGATTTTCGATGAAACAAATCGAAAGACCTGGTTAACCGTGCACTTGGTTAACTGACCTCGATGTCGAATTTTCGCTGCCGAAAATGCCGAAAAATTGGAAAGTGGCCGCTTCCGATCGGTATCACGGTTTTGCGGAACGGGTAGCCAAAGAGGGAGAGCAAAAGCTCATTTCTATTTGCGGAGTCGATCGTCCGTGAGGTGGTTGGTAATAGGCGACCGTGTGGCGGACAATTTTCGCACGCCTGTAGCCTGACAACATATCCGACCGGTTTAAGATTTCACTTCCTAGTGATTCTGAATACAAATCGTAGCACCGACCCCTCCTCCTCCTCGGTCGAGTAAACGGCCGGTCTCCGCGTCAGGAAGGAAGGACGAGGGGAGACACGGAAACGTTTCGCGATTTGTAAATTATCCGGCGCAAACTCCGGAAAACGAGGAGCCGGCGGTGAATCAGCGAACAACCGGCACGGGATCGTTATACGGGGATAAAAAGGCCTCGTGGTCGTTAACCATCGATGAGATTGTGGTTTCCCTGTTTGATTATGGTAAATACCAGTAGCTTTCTTCTCTGCCACCGTTTCGTCTCTTCGTTCCCGTGGTGTCTCGCAATGATCGCGAATGGTTAAATATCGTTTACTTGAACGAACACGGAGCAACCTGTTATTCATCGATTTCGTGTCTCGCGTAGAATCCACCGTCTTCGTTTACTTTGTATTTTCGAAAATATCGCGATACGATGGAACTCTCGAAAGAGAATCGCGCGACGACGAATCGATCGAGCGATTCGACGCGATTGATCGAAGACGAACGAGAAACCAAAGCGGACAATTATGACGGTGTTTCCATCGAAAGGAATTATTGCGACACGGTTAACGAGACTTTTCGAAAGGTTCGCTTGTACGTAAACAGACGAAACCGTGTATCTGGGTTAATCGTTAACCGCGGAATACGATTCGCAAATATACCGTTGGCTCCCTGGTCGCGGTGCAAGTTTTTAAAGAAATACGTCCATTTTTACGCGGCCTCTAACGGTACGTGTTCGAATGCTCGTTTAGCACGGGAACACAATAAAACGAACGCGGCTGAATACGTCCGACAACGGCCACTCTAATCGGCCCGAATTTGCGTATCTAATCGTTGTATAGACGAGAAACGTGCGTCGCCGTTCCGAATCGAGACGGACGATTGTTTCTTGCCGTGGACCGTTTATTTCCATGAAATCGTCGGCTTAATCGGTTCGTTGGACACGACACTTTTTCTTTCATAATTCAACAACGAGCCACACGGCTCCAATTCACCGAGAATCTCTTTCTAATTTATAACGTCGTTAGAAATCGACCTTGTTCATTTCAGAACGCAGCCTCGACCGTCTCGTTTTCGCTACTGTTTAAACGTATACGATCTTCGCGATTACGCAAACCGACGCTTTACTACTTTCACCGTGGATTTTAATCGATGTTTTCTTACTTCGTGCTAGAAACATCGATCTTGAATTGATTTTTTTTCTTTTTCTTTTTTTTTTTTGCACCTATGGATCGATTTTTTCGAATCGATCTTTCTTTCACCGATCTCCTCGAAACCGGATCTGTTCGAAGGAGTGCACAATTTTCTCTATACTCGATGCAGTCTCAAAGTGCAATTGCATTTGTCTTTTAAACCAAACACTACGTTGTTTCTCGAATAAATTGATTTCTCAGTGCCGTGTTAAATGAAAAAGTATTCGATTACAGTGTGGAAACAATGAATACTTTCCAGGTATTTACCTGTATGCTCGTATTTAAACAATTCCTTTTAATTCTTTGTGTCATTTATCGAAATAAAAGGTTATGGTACGAGAAATAAATTTGTGTAAAAAATTGTACGATTCTATTTAAAAAAAAAAAAACAAGTAAAATCACACTTACAATTGCACCGGTACATTTCAAAGAAAAGTTGTACTACGAGTTTGTACAAAACGGTACATTTTTTTTTCCATTTTCAATAGTTGCAGAATTATGGTTCAGCACAGTTATTAAATATACCGTGTACACGTACACGACAATTGACCATTGTGTCTTCGACTACAACCAACGACCGAATTATACATCCACGTATTCTTTTGTATCTCACAAAATAAATCTACCGATATTTTTCCAACGTGTTTTGTAACAAACCAAATCTTTTTTCTCGGAGGAAAGAATGCCAGTGTATGGTCAGCCATTGACCCATCGAACGGATTTTCTCGATTTGAGAACGACAAAAAAACGTGGTTCTAACGGCGAACCCATTGATTCCATCTAAGAGTAACTTTTAAAAAAACCTTCTCCTCGACCGGTACAACTTTCGTTTACGAAAACTAGTATCGATCACCGATCAACCTGTTACGCTCGAACGTCAAATTCGAATGCGTGATTAACGAACGTGGACGTTGGAAAATATTGGGTTGTTCGTAAAGTAATTTCCTTTTCCAAAACGGAGAATATACAACTTAATAAAATATTTGTACGCTCTGAAACTATCGTGTTTCATTTTCACAAAAAAAAAAAAAAAAAACGAAACAACTTTGCAAGCAACCCAATCTAATTAGTCGTCGCAATGACGAGGTGATCGATCGAGACGACCGATTCCGATTACGTGATCGACAACCTACATCGAAAGGACGATTTTATTCTTCGAAAAATTCTCCCGTTTCTTTCACGTCGGTCTTTCACTCCGGTTCGATTATCGTTGCCATTCACGGTGCAATTTAAAGCAATAAAATGTCCACGTAAAAAACGTGGACGCACGAGCCGTCTGTAATCAAAGCCACGAGACTGGAGAATCCTTTTCTCGCGTAGATACGCGTGTTAAAAAAGAGTCCCTGGAATCCGCTAGGGTCTCGAAAGAGGTTAATTCGGTTTTCGTAACGCGTGATCGGGCCCGAACTCCTCGCGTCTTTTCAGATTGCTGTATTATTACATCGTCGAAATCACGACGATCTTGTTACAGTTAGGTGGCGATTTTTCGAAACGAGATTACGGTACACGGATTCGATACAAAAAGGAGACAATGCTTTACATTTATTTAATAACACACCGTTCGATGTAATCGGGTGATCGCCCATTCGTATGACTTTATCGGTACTTCGAAATCTTTCTATACAGGGTGCGATAACATTCGCGATACGAACGAGAACGGGACGATACTTCGTGGAAAATTAAACGGGTATTTATTTTGGGGAATTGGTTTCACGCTTCTATTTGAAGAAAAAGAAGAACGAAATGTTTTACAGAGCGCTCGTTCGCGTCGTATACGACGAAATCTAGAACGAGTCGTGAAACGAAATTATTCCAGACTATTGAACGAATTTTTTTAGAAACGCTTCGTTCGTTTCATTCCGAAATTAACACTTTTAAAATTTTACCGTTACGAAGGATGAAATTTGTTAAAAAAATTTCTTTTTTGCGTAAGAAAGCATTCTGTATCCGCTGGTGCCATGAATTTTGTCGCATCTCGTATAAATCAGCCGCGCGATGAAATTGTCGCTGCTTAAATAGGACAGATGTTTAAAAACTGCGAAACAAAGTGAAAATAGCCATGAAACTTTTTGTAACCGGTGTCAGTCTAATTGCGTCAAAATGTTGCGATCCTTGACTGTCTCAATTAACCGAAACACGCTCGGTTCCACTGTTTAAACTCGACGAGTTTATCTTTTAAACCTTTTTCTGTTTTTCGAGTTTGTTTCAAACGTCTACTACCACGATCTGAGAGAGAAAAGGTCCACGGTGAATTTGAAGCATATTTTTTGTATTTTTGCACAGTGTGCTTCACTTATACGATATCAAAGTGTAATAAATACGAATAATAAACAAGTGTCGCAAATACGCGACATTTGGCTGTATATTCATTTGTCCACGCATTGAGTACGTAAAAAACAATGTGCGACATCGAGCTTTCAATAGTCAATCTGAGTGTCAATTATCCCACACTGATAGCGAATACGTTAATTAAAACGATACGCACTGATAGTATATTTCACGTGTGTTTAATTACACGGTACTCGTGTACAAGTTTCACGCGTGTTTAAATACACTTGTGGTATTTAACCACCTGTGTATTAATGTGCCCGTATTTTGTTTCGTATTATTTTTAAACGACGATTATTAACTCACGAAAGGAAAATACGATTGTACAAAATTTCCAGGCTGTTGAACTATTCGTTCTCTAAAAACTACACGAATCGAAATATGGATACACCTATAAAGACACGTGTAATTAAATATAAGTGTATTTAAATATTCGTAAAGTAATACACGAGTACACGTGTGTACTAAAAGTTACACGTATCGGAGTACGGATACTTTCGATACTCGCTGAAAACCGATATACTTCAATAGAAGTACAAAATACTTACTAGTACACCTACTAGTACACCTACCAATACACGTGTAATTAAATATAAGTGTATTCAAATATTCGTAAAATAATACACGAGTACACGTGTGTACTAAAAGTTACACATATCGAAGTACGAATGCTTTCGATACTCGCTGAAAACCGATATACTTCAATGGAAGTATAAAATACTTACTAGTACACCTATCAATACACGTGTAATTAAATATAATTGTATTTAAATATTCGTAAAATAATACACGAGTACACGTGTGTACTCAAAATGACCCGTATCGGAATACGGATGCTTTCGATACTCGCTGAAAACCAATATACTTCAATGACAAGAACGTCGACAAAATTTTCCATTACGGTGCACCGGTATTCCCCCATTAATAAGAACCATGCTCGACGAAGAATTAAATTCGCACTGCTACTAGGAAGCTGGATCGATCTTTCTAACGGGCACCGAAGTTTTTTTTACCAACGGTTCGTTCGCCGGATAAACCATTGGACACCGAAAAGAACAATCGCGTACAGTTAGAAAATTAGACCGAATCTCTGAAACGCGGAATCCCGACACGTGGTGTAATAACGACAGGAAGGGGCCATTGTACGAAGTTAGAATACCTTGACTCACATGATTGGGATCTCGCGAGAACCAGCTGCAGTCCGATCCGACCTTCGTGACTGCCGGTGCAATTATGAGAAAGTCCAACAGACTCACTCGTTCTCGAATAACCACGTGCGACCTTCGATGACGCTCAAATTGCGGATACTTAAATCATTGCTTACTTACCGACCTTAGCGAACCATTACTTCTAATTTCGTCTCGTTGTTTACGGCCATAATGTCGCGTTTTATTCTCCGATCGAAAACGGACAAACCGAGGAAGGTATAAACGATTTTTCTGCGATCCTCGGAGGAAACGATCGATCTTTTTTCAATACCTTCGGAGAATTTATACGATATTTTTTCATTCGAAAGAATATCGCTAGGAAAACCGAGAACCCGTTTCGGTATCGATGAACAAAATATCGTTCTTGCAAGAACTTTTTGCTCCCAGATGTATAAATTCTGTTCGTACTGAAATGTTTATTTCGTCAACTTTTATTCGCGTGCTCTCGTCTGAATTTATAGCACGAGAAATTTGTTTCGAAAAAAGTTTCTACGGTGTGTATGTTCCTTTTACGGAGAGTTTCTGTGAATTTTGCATAAACGTACAGTCAATAATTACCGAAACGCACAGTAGTTTTCACAGTAGAGTTACTAGTTTCGACAAGTCACGAGGGAGTGACTTTTCACATTACATACGAATTAATCTACGTATGTAGCAAACACTTGCGTGTCGAATTGCGCGCAAGGTTACGCATTAATAAAAAAAAATATAAAAAAAACGGACAAAAAGTTTCACGTAGACCGCTTGAATGGAACTGATTCAAAAAGTTCCATAACTGTTTCGATCCTTGATTTTCCATCGAAGATTAAAGGTCTCGCGAGCATTTTAAACTTTAATCGTTTTTTAATCGTGGCTCCTTTCGGGGATAAACAGGTACTGTGCAAAGTACATAAACGATTTCGTGTCCGAGGAGTGAATCAAATAAAAGGAACGTACAATGAATATGTACAACCGTTGGATTATTTACATATTAAGCATTTAGTTTGCACACCGCGAACAGTATTTAGAATATTAATCGCTTTAATCCTCTAATTACGTTTAGCAGCACGTATGTAAGCACGATAACGTCTTATAGAAATGATACCGTATGGAACGAATTGCGTGTCTTTATTGCAACGTATCTTCATATTTGCTCGAGCGATGAATGAATCAGACTATGAAAATTCTAGTCTACGAGAACTCGATGCACCAGGTGTCCGTTAGAAATATACCGTTTCGATATCTTTGGTATTTTAAACAATGGAAAGAATATTGCTTGCAAAAATGTTATCGTTAGATAGAGACATGGTATCGTGGGAATAGTTCCTTTGGAAGTGGATGTGTGGAGATAATTCTCGAATTAACTCGATTCCTTGAAACATGGCAGAATTCGATGGAGCAACGAATTTCGAGAATAAGTGCATCGAGGTTTACAAATTAAAGTATTTATCCTGAAATTAGTCGTTTTCGAGATTACTGTCGAAGTATCGGAATTGTAAAATCTGTGAAAAATCTGTATCGTTGGGAATTGAAGAAATTTATTTTAAAGGGAATGCACGTTCTATCGATGAAAATATTGACTCAATCCTGAAATTCTCGATTATCAGAAAATCCGATCCACAAGCAGAATCGTGTGGTTCTCCTCGAAACAGTTTTTTTTCAGCTCCGAACAATACATCGTACCAGTTCGAATATTACGATTCGACTATCCTAGTAGTCGAATATTTCCAAGACAAACGATCATCGGTAGTTTTATTCTCAGGATTCGTTATTTTATAAAATTCCACGATTAAAAAAAATACCTGTACGACTCCACTCGCAAAGAAATTATTCTATCTTTCCTTCGGGGAATATTTCCTCGTCTCCTCTCACCGATTCGACAACGATAAATACAATTTATCGTCGTGAAATTTTTAGAATCACCTTTCGGTCGAAGAAAAGCAAATTAAAAACGCATCATTTGGACGTAAACTGATCGAAAAAATTTACACACCTTAGAATTTTTCGAAGCTCGATAGAACAATATCCGTACCAACAGCGATGATGTTTCGTTAAAGCTACAAAACGTTCGTAAAGCAACGATTTTTACGATTATACACTATTATTCGAAACATCGTCGTAACGATATTTACGATTATACACTATTATTTGAAACATCGTCGTAACGATATTTACGATTGTACACTATTATTTGAAACATCGTCGTAACGATATTTACTATTATACACTATTAGTTAAAACATCGTCGTAACGATATTTACGATTATACACCATTATTTGAAACATCGTCGTAACGATATTTACGATTATACACTATTATTTGAAACATCGTCGTGACTATCTTTACGATTATATACTATTTAAACGACGTAAGGATTTTCACGATTACATAGCATCATAGAAAGCATCGACGATACCGAGACGGTTCACCAACGGGACACCCTGTACATACGCGTTACGCGAATATTTACGTTATACCGTATAGAAGCCGGTAGCGTAAAATTGGCTAATTAGAGATACACGGGCGAACAGAACCGCGAACGACGAACCACTGTTTCTTTCCCCATTGAACGGGATTTGGCAGAATGTAAAAGCACGCGGCTCGATTAATTGTGTAAACTGCTGCAAATGCCCCACCGAGCACGCCCCTTTCATCTTAGCGACGTCGAATCGACATAAAACATTCACGAGTAAAGGAGCCGCGCTGAATAATACAACCGGTGTCGTTTATTAAAAATTATTTACCGTTACTCGTGCGTCCAAGTTTAATTAACAGTTTCCCGTAAATTGAACGAAAACTCATACTCGATGGAAAAACGAATCGAAACGGGCAACGCGATCGTTCCAAGAGAACACGAATCGCGTTTCGAGCAATAGAATTTTACGAATTCCCTCGGAACACCGTTAATACGCAAATATCTTCCGGTATTACCTTTCGCGTTACTCGAAAACGGAGACGGTGTTGTTTTCGCGTTCGTTTCGTTCTATAACGAGCTCTCGGTCACGTAGCGAGTGTCACGAAGGAGATTGTCCACAAGAGCGTTTAGTTTCCAATTGAAACGCGCGTATCTCCCGTGTCGGTTGAATACGAGTGAAAAAATGGCCTGGTTTCCGCTCGGTGGACTATAGTAGCGATTAACGTGCAATTATTCGGGTCAACAATGCGATAGGATGCCCAGACCGCCATTATTCCGCTATTACTCTCTCTTCGTTCTCGAAAATTGACGGGTATCGAGAAAGTATCGGGCCGAGGAGAAGCGAAGTGAACCATTTCGCGTGTAAAACCGCCCGGTTTGTAGAAAGTACGGCCAGTTATCGGGAACGATCGATCGTCTTTTAGACGATAAATTAATTGTTCGATTCCGCGATCGTTCGACGAAACGCGGAACACTGCGCGCACGTTAATCGTTTTACTCGGTCTATGTAATCTGGACCCATTTTCCATCGATAAACTACCCTTTTATCCTTAATCTCGCGTGCGTCCACACAGATACCTCCGTGGAGCCCTTTTCTTTTTCTTTTCTTTTCTTTTCTTTTTTTCTTTTTTTTTGTTCTTTTCCGTTCGACCGTACCTGTCGACTCGAAGTCAACCGGTCGAATGCAAACATCGTACACGAGCATGCTTCCGAACCGTAAGCGCGAACGTAACCTTCGAAAGATAAACAGAGTCGAGCGTGTTCCGCGACCGCGTCACGAACATTTTTTACTAGAAAATATTCCGATACAACGTTCACCGCGGTTACTGTAACACGGCGGAAATTGAAAACCGAGCGGATCGGACTACAAATTACGTTCCATCGATTCAACCGTGAACCTTTTCGATCGTTTCTCGTAAATCTATAAATAATTCAATGATCGAACGACCAGCGAAGATTTCGCGAACAGCGTAATTTTGCGTGCGAGACAAGTCTAGACGAAAGAAGTAGAAGAAGAAGAAGAAGAAGAAGAAGAAGAAGAAGAAGAAACGAAGTGTATTTATAAAGTCATAATCGAGTAGTATCTCGTCGTCGAGGTAAAATCAATAATTGTTATGCGTGCAAAGTAATTGAGATACACTCGACTTATTTTATGTTTGTTCGGTATAATTTGAATGTCAGTTAATCGAGGAAAGGTTTGTTTACGAAAGGAGAAAAAACCTTCTACCTTCACTGTTCTCGAATTATACGAGCTTCGAATATTTCTTCTTATTTTCGGTGTATCGATTTTCTTCAGAGAAGAGGAGCGAAAAACGTTAATATCGTTCCACTCGAAACGATGGTTAAACATTCACGGTGCCTGAGAAATGTTTAGAAACGTAAAAATTACTCAGAGTGTCTTTACATTGTTCCAATGTTTGTTGCATAGAGGAAGATCAGAAAATCGATAAAAATTCCGCAAAATGACGCTCGTTGCGACTCGAAACGATACGGTCAAATGCTCACGATGCGTGATAAATAAATATTTAGAAATGTAAAAATTATTCAGAGTGTCTTTAGACGATTCCAATGTTTGTTGCATAGAGGAAGACCGGAAAGTCGAAAAAATTCAAAATAACGCTTATTCCACTCGAAACGAGACGTTTAAACGCTCACAGTACGTGATAAATGTTTAGAAACGTAAAAATTATTCAAAGTTTCTTTACATTGTTCCAATGTTTGTTACACAGAGGACCAGAAAGGCTCGTTACGACTCGAAAAATGAAAAGAATTCCTTCCCTTTGTACGAGCCGTTTAACGAATTGTTCTCCGTAGATTCCCGCCGAATTATCGCGGGAACGTATTCGAGGCGAACGTGTGGAATATTCGAGAGATTCCACGACCGTCTACGAATTTCATCAACCCGGTCTCGAGATTCTTTGGTTCGGTTCGAGTGTTGTTTGAGATCCCACGGGGAACTCGGTAATGAAAAATCGATTGTTCCGTGGAGGTACGGGCGCTTCTGTGGTGGTTTATGCGTGTCTATGGACACTTGGAGCGTGTCTAGGGACATCTATGGTGGTTCAGGAAACGCCAGAAGCGGTGTCGGGCACAACGGAACGGAAGAGAAGAATCCTAATGACACGTGACGAAGCCAGGCTCCGAACGCCTCATTGAAGAATCCTTATACCACAAATGTTCCCTTCATGAACGCGACTCGTGATTCTCGTCTCGTCTCTCCAGTCACGAGACGGCGGCATTGTGAGCTCCCTGACAAGGCTGTCCGCAGAAAGAGGCATGCATATACCTACCGACCGTTTCATTTCGGCAAAATAACGGTGCACCGTGCTCCGTGTTTCGCGTTGACGCTGAAAAAACAACCGAAAGAAACCGGTGCAGACCCCGTAAAGAGTAGCTAACAGGTCTCCCTTTGGACTTGGAGTACCCCGGGCGCGAAAGAAGAAACGAGATCCTCTCGACGTAGACTCGTCCTCGAAGCGACAGGTTGTATTTTGTAATTTGACTTATCACTCGCACTGATCAACGGGAATGCCTCGAGAGAATTTTACGGATCTCTTTGTGCTGGTAAATTCATCGAGAAATACCGACTATTTCGATCTCGATCGAAGAATTCAACGAAAGGAACCTCCTGTCGTCGCGGTGCACGGAAAACCTCGTTGGCAAAGCGAACGAGTTTCCATCGAACTCGTTTCGAACGAGGATTGAAATTTCATGCTAAATCCGTGCAAGTCGAACACTGGTTAGGGGAACGAGGAACGTTGCTTCGTCTGGATGCAACTTGTCGAGCTTCGGGTACGCCGACGAGTAAAATAAGACCAATGGCTGATAACACAGGTACCTGTACACGGTCTGCTTCATCTTCGGGTGAAAAGGTAGACGGTTTACTTTACTGACGGGGCTTTCGTTACGCAAAAGGTACTCCACGACGATAATAACGGGGTATCGTCTGACAATCGATACGAGTATTTATTCGTAATGATGATAGACGACGATTACGTCTCAAACGGTGGTGTGCTCGCTCACGAATATTACATCGGTTGAAATCAAGCTCCACGATCGGACGTTTTGATTCGTTTCGCGCGAGCCACCGCACGATTTTAATTATTCGACGATGTTCAACGGATCGACTTAGCCACCTAGGTGTGCTACATCGTTGTCAACGGTACGGACGACCGGATACTGACGATTACACCGGCGTTACCGATCAAGTCGCTTCCATGTTTTCAACGCGGTCAGAAGCGCCAACTGTCCTGCGGGCAACCCGCGTGTCTCTACGTCGACAAGTTAGAAAAAGTCGGTGATTTTCTTTTCAATTTTAACCATTTGGACTCGAGAGGAGACCCTCGCTCGCTATCCAATTCAGTCTACTATTCCCGACACGGGAAAACTTTGCGGTTTGGAATTCAAATTGAAATTTAAATATTACGTTTTCGTAGAGTGTGAACGTATGTATGGAAAGTGTATAAAAATGTTCCATTTCGGATGAATTTTACGACTCGAAGGATTTTTTCGAGGCATCGGTTTCTGGTAACATAGAAGCATCGAGTGCAACGGGTTAAGGGGCAATCTTGTTCCAAAACTTTGAATAAACAAAGACTGAAAAATATCGATTTCCTGACTGGAACGATCTTCGAAACTTTACGGTACCTTTCCTTGTTGGTTTTTATAGTTCTATTGCAGATACGAGCAATTGTAAGGATATACAAAATTGTACTATATCTTCGATACTTCGAAGATTCGTTTCCTTTTACCTCGAGACCGTGTCGCAACAGAGTGGAGTGTAGAATGAAATATTTCACAACGAATACAAATTTCTTTCCTCACAAATCTGTACACGTTATAAATTTCTGCAACATCCCCACTACTCGCCCTACCACGTTCAGACCACTCCTTCGGGGATCCATTTCAAACTGTCGAACTATACACGGTACTCGCAAAGCTTGTAGTGTACACCGGGCTAGAAAATTATCGGTACGCTCTCTCTTTTCCTAAACACCTTTCGATACATCGAAACAGATTTCTCCCAACTCGAAATAAAGTAGCTGAACAAAATAAGAAAAGAAGACTCCATATCCAAAATTCACAATTCTCTCTAATCGTCGAATGCGAAACAAATTTCTGATCCTTTGCAGTAGACCATTGAACGCATATTTGGTATATTCCTTACAGTTGACTTAAAACAATTCCACTTTGTAAGATTGTACGTAAACAGCTTGGAAACCCATTTATAGAGCCGTGTACGATGCTTCCAGTTCCAAAGAAATCAAACTGAAAGAAAAATCGTCACCTCTCGATCCACCGCCTAAAATCAAACGAGCGTGCAAGAAGTCACCTCTCGAGCGCAAAGGGTTAATATATCTCGCGCAATCCTTTCGCGATAAGAGTCTCCGACCGACTCGATATCGATTCGGTGAGTTTTGCGTCTGTTTCTCATCTTCCAAGTTCCAATTTTTCCATCCGACAGCAGGGATTTTCAATCGGAGGTTGATTCCTCGCGGTTACGTTCCACGAGGATCGAGGCCGAAGCGGTCGAGTCGTGGCTCGAATCGAGCGAGCCAATTAACGATTAACCGCGCAACAGACCGCGGATACGTTAACGCGAGTCGAAGTTAACGAGGGGCGGGGTATCTCGGGATGTGTCCACCCCCCTCGTTCGATTGGCCAGCTCGCTTGCTCCGCCGCGACGGCTGGGTACCTCTTTCCGTCGTAATGCGCGACCTTCTGGAAGGTCTACGCGTACAGAAAGTTCGCGGCTAGGAATGCGTGACTGTACGATTTTATAACCCGCTTTCAATTACCATTCCTGGTGCTCTTGTTTTCGCCCGTTTCGCGCGACGATAGAAGAAAACTCGACGCGCGGAATGTACGCGCACCGTCTAAATGCCAGGCTGTAGTTTGTCCCCTGTACCGTTCCCCTTCCCTTCTCCGCCGCTGTGCTTCCCCCACCCTCGAGCCAGCCGGTGAGCCAGTCGGGCAGCCAGCGAGAGCCAGCGAGAGCCAGCGAGAGCCACCCGCTCCACGCGCGATCCTCTTTTTCTCGTTTTCGCTTATGCTGCCACCGGGACCGTGATTTATTCGACGTCGGGTACGGAGAATGGCCCCGGCGCGGTTGACGCGGGACGGAGGCGTACAGAGAGAGGAGGGGGAGGGAGGGGGAGGTTTGATAGCGGCATCGAGATGGTCCCCGAGAAAACGAGTTATCCTTAAGGAGGATGTCCAGCGGCTCGATGAGCCGACAATTTGTTTTGGCTCGTTTGCCCGATGATACGCTCGCGTCGGTGTGCCTATCCTCCCGCTCCTCTGGACGTTTTACACGCTTAATGCCCGCCCGGTGTGCCACCGGGACGAAAATAAACGATACCCTGCGCTTAATTAGAAAATAATGTTCCCCTACCGGTGGATGAAGCGAGTAGTCGCGTCACACTCGGCTCAACGCCGTGAAATCGCGTTCCTGGATAAAAAGAAGAAAAGAAAAGGAAAAAGGACAATGGCCCCCGCGTGACGTTACCGGACGTTTGGCCGTCGACTGCGCGCGCACACCGGAACCATTAGTTTCTCTTCTTCCCGGTGTTGCAAACTTAATCCGATACCCGGCCCTGGAAAGGGATAACACGTCGTAAATACTTATAAGCCGGCTTACAGCGAGCCCTTGGTCTCGCGAGCGAGTGGCGAACAGTCACGTGATACCACGATTCCAATAATTCGAATAACTACTGCCGGTTAAGCGTCCGACCGGCGATGAATTACGTCGATGGATTAAAGCACGCACTTGGCCGGTATTTCACTCGGTTCTACGACCCGTTGAACATCGCTAACGGGGTCCGAAGAGACCCGGCTGGAGAGCGGAAAATATCGATCGTTTTGTTTGGGATGTTTCTAAAGGTAAATTTGAAATATCATTTTGTATCGAGGTACAAGTGTCTTTTACCGATATTTTCCAGTATTATTAACCATCGATGAAAACGTCACCGTGCGCACACGTTTCGCTTTCTCGTCTCTAATGTACGCGCGTAACAAACTTTGGTAATTGTTTTGAAAATGGGATCGTTGTTTCGAGCATACAGTCAACGTGTTACCAATGACGTCGTTCTGAACAACGTTTTCCTAGACGTTTAGGGAACGATCTTACGAAACTAATTATCTTCGACACTGGACGATTAAAGGCAAGTTGAAAAAACAAGAGGTGTTTGGATAATATTTAGAGAAGTCGTCGAGTGATCGAGAAGTCACTGAACGCATCGTGCGTGGGGAATCGTTCAACGAAGATCGGATGCATCGCGTACTATGCAGTTTGGGCACGTGCAATGCACCGGTCAGGAAAATATTGATCGTTTTATATGGGATGTTTCCAAAGGTAAATTTGAAATATCATTTGGTATCGAGGTATAAGTGTCTTTTACCGATATTTTCTAGTATTATTAACCACTCGATACCTGAAAATGTATTAGTAAAATAACCGATCGATACTGCAGAACTGTTTTTCCTCCGTTACGAATTACAAAATATTCGTTGATGCGAATTATTAATTCCGATTGTTAAATTTCTAGAAACAAATTTTCCTCCTTTTATCAAGTACCGTTTATATTATAAATCACTTTTTCAAAAGTTCCTTTTTACCGACTACAGTCCAAATTATGACAAAAATAATTAATATTTCTTCTAACCATCCCTTAGTTTAAATCTGAGATATACGTAAGAATAGAAATCAGCTACAATCGATAAAAATACAAATCAGCAATAATTTCCGTACGTTGCTACATTGACGATCGAGTTAGGAGTATTTTCAGCAACAGTAGTGAATTAGGTTCCAATCTCTGTAGGGAATTTATCTTAACGTTAAACGATTTTTCATTTCCTTTGAAATTAAAAATACTAAACTAAATACTCGTACCAATAACATCAACAACACAATATTTAAATAAATTAAAATTACTTTTAATAATCTTTGATAAATTTTCAAAAAAATTAAAAACTTGATACATTTAATCCCCAAAACCACGAATCGAAACATACCGTGAATCGAAAAGCTTTTCTCGATTTAGTTTTACAGGTAGAGTAATTCCCTACTCGATTATACCAGCTATCACCCTATACATGAAACTGTATACTCGTAAAAGTGTTTTAAAGTCTTTGAAACGAATCGTTGAAAAATCGAAGAAAAGTTTTCCCCATCTTCTCTGATAAAAAACAAAAAAAGAAATGAATTCATCGCGAGTACGCTCGAGCCTCATTTTTTCCGATTAAAGCGATATTGGAGCAATATCAAAGCGATGTGTATTATATGGTACGAAAGCATTCGTCTTTGTTAATGTTTGAATGAAATTCGCGGCGTCTGGATCACCCTCTTAAAGAGAAACTCTCGAGGCAAGCTAACCCCGTTCGCGTTCCACGTTCCGAAAGTTGAACGAAACGGAGCAACAATTTTAACGAACGAACCGCGGACGTGGCGTCGGTTCGGTTGGTGGATCACGTTCCTCGTGTGACAAAAACCATCGGCTTGGTTTCTTCTATTTTTCTTGACTTTTTTCTCTGTTCCAGCCAGCATGAGGACGTCGCTGGTATTGCTGGTCGTGGCGACCGCAACAGCAGTGCCTCTTCAAGACACCCTGAACGCTCGATTGTTCCCGCGGAACAAGGACGCGCTTCCAGTTTCCACGGAAACCGAGTCTGTCACTGCCAAGGACGCGACGAATCGGCTGGCAAAAAAGCAATCAGAGAAGACCGACAGTGGAACGAAAGATTGGAGAAACACGCCGGTAACCTCGATTCCGAGCCAAGATAATCGAGCGGAAAGCAACCAGGAGTCGGCTGCTCGCTCGCAGAGGCAGCCTAACGAGGGCAAGGACAAAACCGCCAAGAAGAATCGGAAACACAAAGCCATCTTCGTCAACTATCCGGTCGTTCCGCAGTTACGATACACCGATTTACCGTACGAGGTTGATTACACCGGGAACAATTTCGAGGCGGACGACGGAACGATCAGCGATTCGAGCAGGTACCAGGAGAGCAACATATTCTACATTCGGCTACCACCCACACCGTACATGTTCGTACCGGGTCTCGGTTACGTATCGCAACCGCCCACGTACTCGACCTCGAAGCTACGACCTCAAATACCGTACACCAGACCCGGAAGACCGAAGCCGGTCTATCAACAATCCGTTAACCCTTTCATCAAGCTCCCGATAGATTTCGTGAGCAACGGGAAGCCCACCTCGGTATACCAATGGCAGAAGAAACCCGGTAAGAAACCAACCGACAGCCCGATCACCAATCTTGACGGTTTATCCGCGGAGTTCGTGAGCAACGGGAAACCGACGTCGATCTATCAGTGGCAGAGCAATCCGAAACCGATCAAACGACCCGACGATTCCTTCGCCAACAAGTTGGACAAGGGACCGTACAACTTCAACGGGAAGCCCACCAGCTTCTTTCTATTGAAACCGGACGGTACCTCCACCGCGCGTCAGCCACTTCGCTACCCGGACTACAAGCAGGATAATTCCTACTATTGAAGTACCAGCCGAGCCAACGACGCACTCCGTTGCTCATCGAAACGTGGAACGGCACCACCGGATCCTAGAAATTGGTAGTCTGATCGCATTCGAAACGACCGGGCGCCCCGGGAGAAATCGAGAATTCGACGAGCATGCAACCGTGGAACGTCGGCTACGCGGCTCTCGAGCTGCGTTCTACGGACGAGACGCGAGGCGCGAGGCGCGTGCAGAGGATATGCGAACACCTCGACTCGGATCGGTGTATCTACACACGTTCGACGTTTAGAGATTGTAATTCGTACGTTGAGACGCGTTATTTATCACCGCCGATAGAAAAGAAAAGAAAAGAAAAGAAAAGAATTCAACCGACCGTGGCGGTGATTTATACCACCGCGACCATTACCGTACGCGCGAGAGCACCGGGTTCTTATTAACATCGACGATCGTTGCGACGAACCATCGAGAATTTCGAGCGCATCCGCGAAAACTATCGTTAGCACGATTAACGCGATCACCTCGACGGGACGTGACCGCGGTTTTCCACGGTTCCCTCTTTATAAAGAGTCCTCCGCTTCGTTGCATCCCAACGGTACGGATCTGCCATATAATTGTCCGCGTTTCGTTCCGGAAATAGAATTTACGGCTCGCGACAAGGGATTCGTCGAAACGAAGTTCGTTGTTTCGTTGAGAACGCTACAGTGGAAACCAAAGCAACGACACCACCATCGAATTGAACGTCCTCTGAATCGTTTTCCATTCCGCCCGAACTCAACCCTCCCTCTCCCCTTCTAACCACTGACTCCCGTGTCGCTCGATAATTCACCCTATTGGCACGAATTTACAGGGTTCGTTTCGAGGGTATTATCATCGAGACCCCGTTTTCAATCGAATCCGCTCAACGTCGGGCGGACCGTGCGTGTAATTATTTTCCGAATGTATAGCTCCTATTTATAAACTATTGATATTTATACGTCTATTTATACGTCAATTAATTAAGGGACGCGTAATCGTACATTTATACGGTTAACCGATGATTCACGTGTAACGAGAGCACGAGTCGTACAGCGTAACGTTTAAACCAACGTTAGTTCATTACGACGACCGAGGCCGTACGCGCGAAACGCGTAGGTAGTATTATCGTCGACGTTGTTCGTTTACCTTTTTTTTTTTTATTCGTACGCGATCGTATATTTATTCGAAACATCGAAGTCGTATGTGTTGTATATTTTTTCCTGTTAAACGGTAGAGCGATTAGGAGATCTACCTTTCTTTTTTACACATTGTAAATACGTGACAGACGCAAGAAGAAAACGAAAACTTGAATCGATCTCACACGTGTCTCACTTTATTTCTCACCCACGGGAACGGAAACCGTTCGTATTATTTTTCTCGAATCCTCCTCGTCGTCGTCCGACTCGGGACGAAGACGCGTTTCGTATGTTTCTCCCCCTTCTCGCGTAACACAAATATTGACTCGGGACGCGAGTCTGCTCGGGATTATATCCTGTCTGGTTACGGGAATACCCGGCGATCTATGCTACTTACTCAAAGAGATTCAATTCAAAGATCACGATAACACCATCCCCGACGTCTCGAGGTAACCGACTCGGGGCGATGTCTCGTTTCGTGCTCGCGACGTTAACAATTCGTTCCCCGACCGTAAATATTCAATCGGGCGGCCGAATGGAACCGCAAACGAATCTCTCGTTCGATACGGTAAACCAGGTTCTGCTTATCGGGAGTGCACCAGACCCGAAAACGCGATTTCTCAACGAGTCGAGTCTCGAACTGTACACACCGACGAAACGTTTGAAGACGATACTCCGTTTTCGAGACAAACGGAGGCAAAAATTTTCGAAACTTTGCGCATCGATGGAAGTATCGGGTCGTTCGATAAGTTTTCTCGGGTTTTTTTCATTGCGAAATAATACCGTGACGACTTTGAACGACTGTAAATATACGAACGAGTCGACGGATCTGCGTGAAACTTCACACGTGTTCATCGAACAGTAGTATTATCTTTGGAGAAATAAAACGACGAACCTGATAGCAGAGTTTCTTATCGAACGACCTATTGTAATATTTGCTCGTAGAGCTACGTATCGAGAACGAGAGATCTCGTATCGTCTTCTTTTATGCATGAATATTTTTATGGCTGAAAGTCCTTGCGAAACGTTTACCTTTAACGCTAATTATCTTGAAAACGAGCCTTGGTGTGCACTTTTTTTTTTACATATTTCATCGAGACTCAATTTGAGATACAATTCGTTAGAAAAGTGTGTTTCCATTTCTGGTGTTCTTTTCGTGGAAATTAATTATCTTTACTATTTTGGCCTAGTTCATTCGTTGAAGGTTTATCATTGCTTTCAAAAGTTTTCTTTAATACTCCGAGCCTCTGTATCATCAACGAAGGCAATAATTCCAAGTCGAATACTCCTGAAAAACAGTGTTAATTAATATTTGAAGCAATCTACGTTACCGTTTAATCAAACGTTTAATCAGGTGATCTCATCGTTCACGTAGGTAAGTGTCGAACGATTTTACCAAATTCAATGCCCGAGTCGATCACCGAAACGTTCGACCATCGAGATAAGAGTCACTCGATGTCATCGCGGAATCACTGTAACGGGTAAAAAGCGGTTCTCATTCGAATAGAAAACACCGAAACAGGATGAACCTTACCTTCGAACCGTTAGCTTCTCGAACTCGACGGATTCGTTAACACCAAGATTAAACACACGGATCAATTTTCATTCTTATTTACGTCGAGTACGCGTAACAGGGATGATCACATACATGTAGAAAGTACTATAAATACTTTTATTCGCTACACTGAATGCCATGGTTTGATACAATTGAGCTTCTTCCTATAACATGTATATATATATGTATATATATATATAAGAATATAAAAAGTGTTCGATGCTCCCGCGCTCTGCAATTTAGTCGTAAAAAAACCAGTAAAAAATCCTTGCGCGGCGATACGTGGAAACGGCATATACATCCTGTCGAGAAATTATACAGTATGTCCGCACTAGAAACGGGCCGATTTAATGTCAACGCTGCTTTAAATAGTAGGAAGAATTTCATTCAAGTTTCGCGAGTGACACGGACGAGCGTCGAATCGGCTTCGAAGGTCGACACGGTTCCTTTAAATAGAATTCTTTTTATACCAGAATTCGACGGAGCAATGAAATCTGAGAATCGAATCGCTGAGGTACATCTGCCTTAAATTTAATAGTTTCCGGTATATTCTCTTACGAATGTATTAAGGTGCGCGCCAGATATTTTGGCCGCTCACGGCCACTGAGTGTTAAATCTACGATTCAAAGGACAATTTCGCTTTTTTTTTTTCTTTCTCAAATGGAGTGTCAATTGTTTCAACAGCGCTGAATTTTGCGAGTAAGAATATCCAGGTGCATCCGTCCGAAAACTAGTAGTTCCCAGGATATTCGGCCACAGGTACGGTACAAGTTCGATAAATGCAACTTCTTCGATGCATCGTGCAGAGAACTGCAAAGGGTGGTCAGTTGACTTTACACAAGAACCGATTCTCGATAAGAAACCGACAATTACGCGATAAGCCAAGCATGTACCATAAATAATGAGGCTATATCGTATAAATGGAGTTCCTTTTTATTGGATCGATTTCCTCGATAATTGTACGGCCCTCGATTCTTGTTCTTATAGTTTTGATTTCCTGCAATTATCTATAAACTATTATATCGCGCGTATCGCCTCGGATGTGAACAAAAAGTATACCGTGTTTCAGCGTCATTTTAGAAATTGAATATCCAAGATACGTATTCATTTTACGAACGACGTACGTTGATACGCTCGTTCCCAAAATTCACGAGTTCGTCGAGTTTTTTTTTTTTTTGTAGAAAACAGGACGTTTTATTTAAAAGAACGAAGTTGACCTTTGAATCTACCTACTTCTATCCGCAAAGAAATTATTAACCACTTAATTCGGGTAACGTATTTGTCAACAGACCTGGACAAATTCGATTCGAAGAGAAACAACTGCTCGAAATCAAAATTTAGTCTTGCACTTCTCGAAACGTTATTTGAAAATAACCGAAACGTCGATTTAATTGGAACGGTACACGTTTCGAATAAGTTTTCCGTCATTTGCGAATGGAAAGTTGACAATTTCGAACGTATAACATTCTCGCCTTACTTGTAACCACAAAATAGCAAAGTTTGCGTAAGAACACGTCGAACATCTTGTATATTTATAATTCGTACAAATCGCAATCGCATCGTGCACACGAACTTACAAATACGTACATCGAAAAATAGGTATGCAAAATGTCGTTAAAATATATTTATCTGATTTCTGTTCTTCCACGAATCGTTTCGTCGCTTCGAGAACAATTTCGAATCGTTACCTTTCGATCGTGAAATCGATCGGGTTCTTTAAAAAAAGGTCCAGGTCTGGACACCGTGTACAATCGATCGAAATATTTCTTAACGACTAAGCTGGTAAAAACTAACGTAAAATGAATAGTAGAAATTTGAAAAAATATTCCTCGCAACAGTCCCTAAATATTCAATAAGCAAGGTATGAAAATATTGCGTTCGTTGGCGCGAAAAGACTCGACAGGTAGGAGGGTCGGTGAAAGCGACGCTTCTTCCTGTTACTTAAAATAACGCAGGCATTTCGATGGCCTGTTTCTAGGACACCTCGCGTTGTCCAGTCTTTCTTAAGAATTCGCTCGCGAACGATCGCTACGGAGGACACAGAGAGCATTAACTCTTCCGCTGGTCGAGCGGCGCCAACTCACGTCTCCGCGAAGCAGTCGTTCTCCAAGCACGCGTGAAACGGTGCACGCACGCACGCACGCACGCACATACACACACCGCGTTACGATAGAAAAGTATCCGTTGAACTTATAAAAATATATTGTACAAGTTAAACGCGGCAACGGGCGCCGGTCGTCGGTGCAACGTACGCGAAACGTGGACGTTGCACCGAAAAAAAGAACCGGTCCCCTTTCCCTCGACCTGATCACCGAGTGCCGCGAGAACTCAGCCTAGGCGTCGCAAACAGTGTCTTAAACTATCCTAATTTAAGTTCGCCTTTCCGAAGAAAGTTCCGACAACCTAGACTAACCTCCTAACAACTGTAACGAAAGTGGAACGGCTTTGCAGGATACGCGTAACCTCGAGTAAGGACGATTAATCGAAAGATCATAGTCTCTGTCTTTCTCTCTCCCTCCCTCTTTCTCTCTTTGTCCATTTCTTTCTCTTATCTCTCTCTCTCTCTCTCTCTCTCTCTCTTTCTTTCTCTCGCACTCTGTCTCTCTTTTTCTCTCAATCTTCTAAAAAAATTTCATCGTCGTCTTACGAAACGACGGCCCTTGTTCTTGTCTCACCGTGGTGAATGCGCGACTACTTAGGCTAACAAGCTCACGGGCCGTTAACACGTAACGTGATTACACACATGTTCACACGGACTCGGGGATTAAGGTAATAAGGGGTGATAGTAGATTGGTTTGCGACTCTTCTCCATTACGTAGAACGCCTTAGGCTTGCCGTTTCCGGGGAAGTTCTTCAGGATGTTCGTGGAACCGGACTTGCTGGCGATTGGCGCATAGTACGACATGGCTGCCTTCTTCCGGTGTTTCTTCACCTTTGGCGTGTTCCTCGAGCCGTGAAGTTCGTTCGTCAAGTGAATCCTGTGCACACCGGAGTCGCTCAGCCTGTACGTTTTGTTCGCGACGTTACCGTTACCGTTGTTGTTGTTGCTGTTCTTCTTGGACGATTCGTCCTTCATGTCGTCGCGATCGTTGTAGCTCAACCTCTTGTCGTTGTTCCTAACGTGTTTCGAGGGATTCGCTTTCTGGCGCAAGAGAATCTTATTATCGTCCGGGCTGTAATACATCTTTGTCTCCTGGACATCGTGACCGATCTTCGAAATCCCCGTGCGATCGTTCTCGGCGTGAACGTTCTTCGAGGACGTGCTCTGATACTTTTTCGCCTCGTCGAGTTTCTTCTTGGTTTGGTCCAACTTCAGCTGGGTCTGGAGCCTCTTCTTCTCGGTGATCTTCTTCACCACTGGTAAATTCCAATGATAAATCTTGGCCGGTTTTCCGTTCCCTTGGAATCCCATTGGGAAATTTGGACCAGTCTTGATCACCTTCTCGTCCTTCACGGATTTGTGCGGTTTCGTGATCGAGTAATACGGCGGGCTCGCCGGTAGTTTCACTATGTAAACGTGACTGTCACGATGCCCGTGACGACGGCTGTAAGGCTGATGAATCCGTGTCTGAGAGCTCAATCCCGGTGGCTCGGGACCGGCCAAACGTTTCTTGTGGTGTCCGTCCGGGATCTGAAGCGGCGCCAGACCGAGACGATTGAAAATCGCCGCGTTGCTCGTGTGAACCGTCTCGAAGTTGGACGGGGCCTCCTCGGATGCGATCGCGACCACCGCGACGACCACCAACAGCAACCATCCACGACCGAGTAATCTGAAACGGAAAACGCATCGCGTTAATTTCGTAATCGAAGGAATCGCGTGCAGGAAGATCGGTTACCGTTTCGATGTTTCTTCGCGCGACGATAACGGTCGAACCACTCCTCCTCGATCCTCTCCGCTCTTATTTTCATCGCGAACGGAGAACGGAGAACGGAAGACGGTCGCGATAACCAAAGCCGTGTCTCGGTGTCTCTCCCGAGACTCGAATCGTAATTACAACCGACTGATTAAAAGAGTCTCGCGAGCAGACGAGACTCCCTTTTGCATCAATAGAATCTGTTTGCACCGAGACCGTAGAGGAATCGGACGAAAGGATCGAGAGAGCTGCGTCAGCTTAGGAGACAATCCATCACGTCTGCCAAGTCTGCGCGCGATCCAAAAGAAGAAGAAACGGGCCGAGCTCGCTACGCTCGCGCGGATTCTTCGTTCCGCGATGGCAACCAGAGCCGGGGGAACGAAACTAGCCACCGAGAGCGAGCCACCTGGGTCGATCGTAAACCAGACTCGCGCGTCGAACGAAACCAAGCAAAGGGAAATAATATCGTTAACCGTAAAAGTGTCGAGCGCGTCAACGAACGAACGAACGAACGACAGAGAGAGAGAGGGAGAGAGAGAGAGATAGAGATAACGACGATACGAAAAATTTTACGACCGTGGAAGACCGAATGGACAAACACGCGCGGCGAACGAGCAACGTTTCGCGCGCACGTTTCGCGCGGATCGGTTCGCGATGTTACCAGCGCGGCCCTCCTCTTCACCGACAGTTCTCAAACCGTGCTCGTTTATCGCTTATAACGACGAGACGAGCGATAAATCACCTTTTCCTCTTAATTACTCGGTACACACAGGAGGTAGCCCTCGCTAATTATTCCCTGCTGCGTCGTTTTTCCCTTTTTTCCACCGTGGCGACGCTCGGTGCATAATGCCGCGAAACGTGCGTTCCATTCGACTAACAGCGCCGGCGTGTTTCATCGGCTCGCCGTTAATTTCCAGGTTCGACGGAAAAAGACGAACGTAAAGGGAAGAAAAAGAAGAAGAAGAAGAAGAAGAAGTGGTAAGAAGAATAAAAGTCGTGAGATTCACCCGACACCCGTGAAACTGGAAAAGACGAGACGGACGCAAATCTAACCAACACCCGTTACGTCGTCGGGACTAAATGGGACACGATATTTACACTTCCAGCGCGCGACGTACAGCCTGTAATTTTCCTGTTATTACTACGGTCGTGTTGCAACACACTTTCCCGTGCACGTTTTATTCAATAAATATCGACGCGTCGTTAACGTATCGAAAAAGCGTTCAACGATGTTGTCTCGGTCGTGGATGATGAACGTGGGCGACGAGGGGACAGGAGAGGTTAAATAACGCGAGTTCTTCGACGAGTGATCCCCGCACGGGGATCCGCGCGGGTCTAACGCCGAGAACTGGGAATATTTCGCGCGCGAAAAATGCGAGACGAATAATTAAATAGCCGTTTTCTTTATTTTTGCAGCCGCGCGCGTGTCCAAGAGAAAGAGAGACGAGCCAGCCGATGACCAACGGTCCTAGTATATCCGTCACGCAATGCACATAAATTAATGCGCCAGCCGGGCGTCTCCCTCGTTGCAAAATTATTCCTCCATCCATCCATCCATCCAGTCTCTTCGCGTGGTCGTGCGGGCCCGGCGTGCGTGTCGGACGTAAAAATAAGCAGAAAGAATCACGAGGTTCGAGGCGGGGAATGAAAACGACTGTCAAGAGTAAGAGTAATACCGCTTGACGAGTATTCATCGTACGCGGTTCAGGTGTTTGGGTTTAATATAAACGCGCCGGAAGAAATTCCATTATTAAATAGCTAGATAGGATCGTGGAGCGCGTTACACGCCGACGTTGATCGTTCCATGAACGCGGATTAAATAACGAAACTATCCGTAACGGAAATCGGGGAATATAATTATCGAACGATCCGACAAGTTCGAAATGAAACGTAACGCGAGACGCTCGAAGACGCGTAAAAATTGGCTCGTTGATCGACGCCTTTAATCGACGAGAAATATCTTTTTTTCTTTTTTCTTTTTCTTTCTTTTTTTGTTTCTTGGTCCGGTACGGATCCAATCTTTATCGTAACAATGGCTCGTTCACGCGGTTCCCTCGAATTTCGAGGCAACGCTCGGACTGTATCCGTCGTATCGGAGCGGATGATCCGTGCAATAAAGCCACGTGGACACGATACGAACCAGACCAGACGAGCGAACGTCACGGCCCTTCTGAATGACCCCGTTGTTCCAAAAATTACGTAGCGTCTATTTATGGGGTGGCAGTCCTCGTTTCGAGATACGAAGATTCGTAACCGGGAAATCGAGCGACTAGACGATCCCGTACGGAGGAATAATAATATACATACTTTTCTTTTGGAAAGAATCGCGTGTCGTTGAAAAGAATCGTTTGTAAAGGCTGCTTCAAAGCTCTTCAAGGCTGCTTCAAGCTCTTTTTATCGCTTTTCCTTGAAATGTACATAGTCGAAAATACGTCCGCAACAGGATTTCTTCGAATTCGTGACATTTTCGAAGTTACAGTCGCTCGAAGAGCACAACTGACAGTTGCAAGATGAGTAAAATTTTAAACGCGTTTTTCTCAGACCTTAATTTCTTGAAATATTATGCACGATATCAGGTTTACCGATTAACTTCAAATTTGCACAGAACCTTCGGCAGACGTGCCATTATCGCACGAACCACGGTTTTTAAAAAACGCACGAACGCGTTTTTCCCAGACCCTAATTTCTAGAAATATTATGCACGATATCGCAAATTACAGTTCACCGATTAACTTCAAATTTGTACAGAACCTTCGGCAGACGTGCCATCATCGCACGAACTACGGTTTTTAAAAAAATGTTTACTCTTCTACATTTTTTTAACGTATCGTAGACTCACAAACGCAAAAGACACGATATTTGTGCTTCTTTAATTATCAAGATTTTCCATTTCTGACGAGTTCCGTACGAAACGAGATACCATTTACTTTATTTGTTTCAGATCGAAGGAACAAGGACAAGACACTTTTCCTGGCAATAGTATTCTCAGCCAAAACAAGTTCGTGTAATTTTAATTATTCTTATTTTGAAGAAAGAATTGTCTACAATCGAAATGTCGGTAAACACGCGCGCAGAACGATACACAGTTTTTCCTTTCTCGAATTCCGAAAAGAGGCGAAAAAAATGGCATTCCGGAGAAAAATACCCCCTCCTTGGATGTCAGTGACGGTGAACGTTGCGCGCCATAAACAGGGGGGGGGGAAGAACATCCTCCTATGCGAGCAGGTAACTAACAGTAACTGGATATAAACGTTCGACGACTACCTAACCGACAACCGTCCATACTGGACGCACATCGACGCGTAACCTCTGGCAAAAAAAGGCCTCGGATTACAATTCCGGTTAGCCGAAGGAAGAATAAAATGGCCGTGTGCCGATCGGTAGTCCATTACGGTCGGACGTATTCGTCGAAAGCACGCGATTGGCAGGTTAGAGGAACGCGGAAGAACGCTCGAGGAACGCCGTGGCAAGGGAGCGCGAGCCGAACAAGCGTGGGGAACGAAGATGAGAACGAGGAGACGGGAGAAAAGAAGACGAGGAATCGTAGGAGGTGAAAAGACGGAGTAACAGGGAGAGTGGAGTGAAGCACGTGCGTGCGTGTGCAGCACGGGTACGCGTGAGAAAGACCGACGCTTGAAAACGCATCAGCAGCACCGAGCGTAGGGACACGGGGCAACGTCGTCGCACCGATGGAATGAAAGATGAAAAGGAATACCAACGCTGGCGTCTTGCGGTGAGCCGAGATTAATCTCCATGATCATCAGCCGGATCAACGTTTGCGTGCTATCCGCTTTGGGCTCTTGGTTTAACCCGATCTAATGACTCGGGATGTCGGACAGTTTAGCGAGATTTCCATCTCGCGTGCTCGAAACGGAACCCCGTGCGCGAATCGCACCGATATTTCGGTTCTTAGAAACTACTTATGTGTACCTTCTCGAAACTCGTCTCGTACTCTTAGAGCGATACCATTTCGTTTTACGTACCTTTGTCGAGGGATCTGATACCACTCGACGCAAAATCGCGCTTCATCGCCGAGTTTTTTCAAGCGTGCTCCACCGACGCTTTTATTACCGATGCAATTTTATTAAAAGCGTGTTTGGGTGTGATACGTGTACTCGATACGGATTTTATTTTGACGCGAACCCTTTCACGGATATTTGCTTCTTTTTCGTTTCAAGGGGAAATCACTCTATCGTACTTTTGGCATTGCTGTGTTACACTGTACGAGTTTGCACCGAAGGAACGTTATCGATGGTCTTGCAGTCAACTGTTATTGTAAGAAGTAATCAAGAATTAATAAAGAATTGTCTCGAACTTACACTTACGTTGTTTCACTTTTCACTTTGGTTGAAGGAGATATACGCGAGTCGTTATTTAAAGTCGACTGTGTTGCAGCAAATCGGTTGCACAATTTGGATTAAACGCGTGGCAGAGCTACGTACACATACGTGCGAGCGTAAAGTTTTCGTTTAACGTAATAAGTATTAAAGTGAAAAATTGAAGTACTGTCGAGATAATCCACGAAAGATTCAATCTTACCCTTTTTTACTTGGGATGTTTCGCAACGTCTCCTAGATCATAATCGACAATATTCGATATCGTATAGGTGTTTCGAGAATGGAATCGAATGCTCGAAGAACATTCAGAACTTCAGTTCAGAATTAACCATTTTGAGACACCTTGGGATCGAGAACTGTGTAAAATAAATCGAATCCGTTGACTTCAACGAGTCCGAAAAAAACTGTTCTTTCTAGCGTCTAAAAATGTGGTCTTTCTACTTGTACCGTTCTTCGACTCGTCGATTCGATCGAGAAATTTCTACGTTAAAAAATAAAAATTTCAACCGTCGACAATTCCACGTAAACGCGACTCTCTTAATTACCCACCCGTACGAGCGAACCGCAACCTTGCAAAAATAGAGCACAGTGCTCTAAAAAATAAAGAAAATAATCGTCCATCGCTGTCTTCCATCGGATAATCGCACAATTCGGAAAAAATTCATCTCGGTGAACCCAAACACTCGATCGACGAACAGTGATCGCGCAATTTTTGAATCTACATTACGGTCTCGTTATCGGAGACTCATCGAAGGGACTCTCTCTCGAGCAGTGATGGATAACGATGTATGAAAATTAATTGCCGTAGCGAAATTATCGGTCCTTTAGCGACTTAGAGCTAATAGAAGGGTCGGTCGTCCAACGTTACGCGGTTTCGCTCGAGCGGAGCCTAACATGTCCATCAAGTAAGATGAAAGCTCGAGTCATTAGCCGGCAGTCGAGCGGGTACCACTAGCGTAGATTGTTTCGGTGCACTTGTTACGTACTGTGGTAATTTACCAGGTAATTACCGGTGCATCGACTCGTTCCGCAAACTACCTACGTCGATAAGTACACCCGTCGGGACCGTACGAATTATGCACCGGGTTTTTACCGAATAAGAATTTTAACGCGTTAATCTAGAAACAGTGAACCGGCGCTGATTGATTCAATAACGCGTCGGGAGTCCTAAGTATCCCGCGGCACGGACGCTGGGCGTCGCGGTTCTCCGGGCCACTTTTCCGTACAAATTGGTTACGATCACGTGAACGGTTAAACGAGAGAATAACACGGCAGTTCAGCGGTACGTTTCACCGCGAGGCGAAACGCCAAGGAACCGAGGGTAAGAAGAACAGGTAGGTTCGACGAGACGTACGGTCTCGCGGATGCCGCGGGGTTGTAATGGCCCACGAAGCCTGTAATTTCTGTCTTGCTCGAGTTAACATTCGACTGCGAGAGAAGGCAAACTCGCCACCCAAGCCTCGCGGTTAAGAACTCTCGGCGTGACTCATTCGAGCCGATTTAACAGGTTGACGCGATCATTTTCCGCTCGTGTTGCGAGCCAGACCGATCTCGATGCTACGATAGGGAAACTCGACGTGTCGCGTGATCCGGTTAATTCCCCATTCTCTCGGACGACGTTGCGTCTAATTGTAATCGGTACGTCTATCGCTGACAGGGATCGAATCGACCACGATGAAAGCGAGTTCGATTTCTTTAATATATAAGCAATGGAAATAATCGAGATAAACTTGGAAAAGATTTTTGTAACGAAAAAACACGTCTCGAGACATCCCGAGGACGTATTATCGGTACGTCTATCGTTGCTAGGGATCGAATCGACCACGATGAAAGTGAGTTCGATTTCTTTAATATATATATAAGGAAGGGAAGTAATGGAGATAAACTTGGAAAAGATTTTTTTAACGAAAAAACACGTTTCGAGACATCCCGAGGATGTATTATCGATACGTCTATCGTTGCTAGGGATCGAATCGACCACGATGAAAGCTAGTTAGATTTCTTTAATATATGTATAAGCAAGGGAAGTAATCGAGATAAACTACAGTCTAAAAATGTACTTATTTTTATAGAAAAAAAAGTTTTTATTGGCGCGAGAAAATTGCATCCGAAGGTATAACGAGTTCTACTCGTTTAGGAGCCATTTCCTTGGGATCATACGGAAACAAATATAGGCGGGAAGATATACGTAAAATGCAACGTAAATGCAAAACAAATATACATAACTTCAAAGGCGATCTGCTCGTATGCGCACCGTATGTGCGTGCATATGTTTGTCGATGCAGTTGAATCTGTTTCAACGGAACTTTCAGTTTTGTGTTCGCGTTTTAAAGTCCGATTCGATTTTTAATAAAACCGGTCTATGGATAACTATGATTGCCTCTCGTAAATTTCCGATATGTATTCGTTATTTGTACAAATTTTCAAAAGTATCGACCGAACGAAAACTTTGTCTTTACCTTCTCTGATAAAGGAAAAAATAAATGAAATCTCATCGCATCGTTCGAATAATTATTTTCTTGCATAGAAGAGCAACGTCAAGTGTTCCTCGCTGTTTTTTATAAATTTATCGTAACGTGTATTTTGGCGTATTATCAAAAGGTTATTTCGCAAAGTGCCCTTCTATACACTTTTGCCAGCAAAATAGCTACTTAATGTCGGAATCGTAAAAACTCGTGGAGGCTAGAACGAATATTGAGCCAACTGGATGCAATTATATCTCGTTGAAATTTTTTAATCGGTACGAAGCACGAATAAAACAACTTTTAAACCGCGTTCGAACAGTCGATGAACCGTGGCTACGTTGCCCTATTCCGGAAACGAAGCGATTCAGTCCGAAGTGACGTTTAATAAATGGGAAAGCTTCGGTCGAAGCCAAATCTTGAAACTTGGCAAGCAAAATTCTCGCTACGATTTTTTCGAATACAAAAGAAATAACGTTCGTGGACTTTTTACGCGAATACCATCAATACTGCTTATTATTGCGATCCGTTGGAAAGAGTCGATTCGTTGTACCGATGAGAACGCCGTTTCAATTGGCAGCGTGTCAACGGTAGACCACACACCGTTGGCACTACCCCGATAAATTTTAAATCAACTGCATTGGGAAACTGTTAAAACTCCACCCTAGAATCTGGATCCGTTGCCAAGCAATTATCGTTTACTGGAATCGTTTGAATCGATTCTCTATCTTCGACCTAACAACTACAAGGAAAATTCGAGAACGGTGGAAAAATTCGTACATCGATTGCTTAAAATTACCAAACTCCGTCTAAAGATTAGAAAGGGAATTTGAGAACGATACAAAAATAGAGAAAAATTCCCGCAAATATTGCTCGATATAGAACTTAAAGGAACTTAAATATCTAAAAAAATAATCCTCTATCGATTAACCGAAAGAATCTACACTCTCTCGAACAGAACTCAACAGAATTGAACTAACTACAAAAATAATCCTCTATCGATTAACCGAAATGTTTACCGGCTCGTTGAAAGAATCTACACTCTCTCGAACAGAACTGAACAGAATTTAACTATCTAAAAAAAACAACTTTCTATCGATTAACCGAAATGTTTACCGGCTCGTTGAAAGTATCTACACTCCTTCGAGCATACTAGAATCCATTCTCGTCTAGATTCGAACATTCTACGAGCCGCGCGAAAAACGAAAAGTCCGTCGCGGGAATTCAATCTCACGACTTCAATTTACGCAGCGATGTAACCGCTGAACCGACGACCGAGAAGCGAAGATATTCCGTAGAAATAACGTCGAACGTTTCGCGAACAATTTTACGCTAACCGAACGACGTGAAACAAGAACAAATCGTCCGGGTGGAGAGATCGACTTTTTAGACGGCTAATTCGTCGAATACCTGGGATTCCGTGGGACTTTAGCCGGGGATTCCGGTAAAACGGTCGGTATTTCGTTCCAGGGATACCGGGATCGCGAAAAGGACATTTTTCACGATGAGATCTACGCTGTTTCGCCAAGTGTGCACGGTAGCGAGACGCGGCACGTATATATATATATATATATATATATATATATATTCTCGAATATTCACCGTGGGCATTTGTCAAGTTGCGAGGCGAACGCGTTGGGCCAGAACGCGCATAATTATCGTCGAGTGGCAACCGCGTAGGAATGCGCGCGGAACCGATTTCAAACGCGACGATTCGCCGCGTATCGGGATCGAAATTGTGTACAAGAACCACGAGCGAGGCTTTCACGAGTCCTGGCCGCGTTGATCCAGCGTTGGTCGGCGTATCATTCGGTGGACCAGACGTAGGATTAAACCGTGGCAGGACGCGAGAACGAGGGAGTTTGTTCACCTTGGTGATCCGAGCAACCGGACTATAGTCGACGCGAAGACTGTAGAATCGAGCGTGCACCCTTGTAGTTGTCGTTGGGTTCGTGCGAACGCCACACGTGCTCGCGCGAGCCTCGTGCCGCCTACGATTGCACACGTGTCACCGAGACCGCACTGTGTACCAGAACCCAACAGGAAACGCACGGAGCAAAGACTCTTGTCCAATAGCAGCCGTAGGACTACGCTCGAAATATTAGAACGTCTCGAAACGTTCGTACTACCCAATTTTATCGCTCGAGATGTTTACGCGGACACTATCGATCCGTCCGCGTTCGATGCGTATACAATACCCGTTCCACGCGTTCGCGGCCATTTTCTCTTCCTTATCGCCGTACAATTAAATTCCAGACTTCCTTTCGTACGTATTCTCTCGCCATTATGATTTCCTCCGGAGGAGATACGAGCTCTTTCGACCGGCTTCGCGTTCAAACGCGCCACCAGATGCTCTATTAATTAGCACCTCGCCCAACTTTTTCTAATTCCATCCGGTTCTGTTTCACGTACCGACTTCGAGATCGCGTTTAATCAGCCTTGCGCGCGTTGCTCCGTTTTTGCGCGATTATTCCGCCGATGCATTAGAGAAGTAACGATAATATCTACACGGTTTCCCGCAATCGGGGAAAATGTTTCCCTGTGATGATCGTACGCTTTTACAAGGATTGTACGATAGAAATACTTTAGTTGCAAATAATTGACGAACTTTTGAGAAAGCTTCTCTGGAAAAAGGGGAGGTTTTCGAAATTTACGAAGAAACCATTTTCGGTGTACTCGTTTCGAACAATTCGCGATCGAGTCACACCTATTGATTTTTCATTCGACGAATTGAAAAAATTCTCGATTGAAAACCACCGATCGGATTGAATCCTCGACAGATTCGCAAACAAATAATATTCACTCCGCTGCAAACTGCGTATAATACGATACGAAACAAAGAATTGAAAAGATCCAGGTAACATATTCGTGTAATTTTCTCCACGTAAAATAATCCACACTTAAATCGTTACGAATCGGAGCGATTATCGAACGAACCGAGTTTACGCGTATTCAAAACTTCATAAATAGAATCTCTCGGTTGCTAAAGAAATTTAACCAACTTTCGAAATGTGAGTATCGTACTCTAACAGAGTCGACCTTGGTATTTTTTTTTTGTTTCTCCGCGCGGTAAGTTATATTTGTACAAGGTTGTTCAAAGGTCATCGAAGGTCGTACGTCGGAAGCGTCCACGGTACGTACGACTCCGAGAGACACTTCACACCTACCGAGGAGCAATTTGCATCGACGTTATTACAGTTTTCACGAGTCGAGCGCGTCTTCGCGTCTCGCTGACTCGTAACTGGAAAGTAACGCGTCACGAATCCAGATACACGTGTCAAACGGCGGCAAGAAACACGAATCACGAGAGGGACGCGTAACGTCTAATTTCACGCGTGAAGATGATCGTTACGAATTACACCGATCCGAGGGTCGGTCGTTTCTTATCGAAATCGTTGGGCATCGTGTCCCTCTTTATCGAGAATCGGTTACAATTTCGACCATCGTTGCAACGATTTTACGCTATCTCGTCTGGAAACAATTTACGATCGAACCGGATCAACGTCGACGCGCGATAAAAAATGGCGACGATATGGGAAACGAGCGCGGCCATTCTACGAAAGCGAATGCGAAAGAAAGCGAGATAATTCCGGCCATCGTTATTCTTCGAAGGCAAAAAAAAAAACTCGTTATTTGATTTTCCATGGTATTCGTTAACGAAACGACCGATGGTCGATGTTCGTTGTTTCTTTATCTGAAATTAATTCGCGACAGGAACGAGTACTCTTTGTACAGAGACTACGAATAAGGAGGAATACTTGCTGGAATTGAAGCGACGATTAAGTTTATTCGAAAATTGGGAATAAATTTTGTAATGTTGCTCGACGAACGAGTAACCCTTCCGAGTGATTCGTTTTTTGTAAATTATTTCGTTGTTTCGAACAATAATGCAAAATGACGAGTAACGGTTTTTGTTGTTCGCACGATAAGCGTGTTCGTTATCGTAAATTATTGGCTCTTGATACAACACGACGTTGAAACATTTCGTTCGATAATTGACTCGAGGAATCATTAATAACGGTAGCAAATGAAAAGAGTCGTTCAACTGGACTTGATGATGGAGAACGAACATTGTAACGCGCAAATACTTTTTGCACGGACGTATGATTTTTCGATATAACTGTATCTATTCGTTCATCGTCGAGATACCGCGAAACTTTTTAATTCCGTTTCAGAATGTACGACATTTCTACAGGGTGCTGTGCATTCTCCTTCTTTGTCAGACTCTAAATTAAAGTCATCGTCGTCTCGAAACTCCATTTCTCATCCACGTGGAATCCTTGCCGCAATTTGTTCCCGAACGTTAATTTAATGGAATTATTCAATAATCCAACAGTCTTAATTATTGTAATGGAATAATTTCATACGATGATAAATATGCCTATTGCAAAAGAAACTGTTATCTGTTATTTTGCGTTATTATTTGATATAACGAAATTATTTGTCGAATATATTTCCGATCAAATAATATTGTTACGAAAAAATGAAAGAGTAAATAAATATTTTATTTCGATAATACCTACCACTTTTCCGCGAGTAATTACTTTCGAACCTTTACCTTTTAACGATAAACGACTTTCGACCCTTTCGTTACCGAGAACGAGATCGGAGGATAAAATTCAAAATTCCTCGTTTGAAAATTTCAAGCAAAGAATTCACTTTATCATTGTTGAAAGGGAAATGAAAATTATGGTAACGAGATATCTCGTCCATATCGGTAAAAAGGTTAAGCAAAGTAAGTACGCAAAGTTGATACAAGCAATTAATATTAATCTCGTTGAATACAGAATATTTCTACTTTCGAATTTCTCCGACGTCAATCTATTGAAACGAGTAAAGTAACTCCCTTCGGCTTCGTTTGCAATTTTCGTGTAGAAAGTGTGCATCGAGGGCCACAAGGGCGCGATTTCGAGATTCGAGCCGACGTAAAATTACGCAAACACTGGACCCGCAAAGTTATCGTCGGGCATCGAAGAGCCAACGAACTCGTAACTCGTTGGAACTTTACCGTGTTTCCCGGCCAGGCAGCCGGAATTAGCCGGGTCTGGCTCGAGGCGAGCGGAAAGAGGTAACCGATTCCGCTACAAAGTATCGAAAACTAGCCGTCGTCCATCTCGGGACGTTAGGAGTCGTCTCGTTTCCCGTGGCTCGCGCAATCACGGACAACCTGCTATCACCGCGACCCGTAATCACGTATCGAGACGTAAAAAAAATTAATTGCGAACGCGGGCCTGATAGATGTCCAAGAGGAGGCACGGAGCCACGGTAAATGACAGTGATCGGCAAACGCGCACCGTGGAATTCAGCTGTTCGACGTGACTGAAATAATTTATCGATTTCCGTCGAGAATGCCTCCGGAACATGCACGCCGTCATAACGTAACGTCGCATCGCGTTCGTGCCGGCAGCTGGAGAAACCGGGCGGACGTGCCGTCCATAAATCTCAATACGACCGAATTCGTTTGGCCCGCGCCAGACTAACATTCATCGCAATCAAGTCCTTCCTTCCGATCGGAGGATGGGCTGCTCCTGTCGGTAAACCCCTTTTACGTGAAAATCTCGCCGGAACTTACCACCCGGGATCACCTAGCCGCGAAAGAATATCCACGTTGCAGCTGACCGTGTCCCGGGCTCGCAACCCGCGTCATTTCCCGCGGCAAACCCACGCGAACGTTCTCCGGTTAAACGCCGCTCGTAAATCAACGCGTAGAGTGAATTATCATGCAAATTCCTGGCCGACGTTTCATCGCTATTCAATTATGTCCCCGACGAAGCCGAGTCACGGAGCCTCGCCGTGAAATAATTCTCGCGATAGTTTCGACGGCCCACGCCGTATCGCGATCGCGGCTTCGGTGAGTAGCTCGTGACGACGACACCGCAACGGGCCGTGAATCACCGACGTCGACCTATCTCCTTTACTCGAACACTGCGACTACCAAACCGGACGATCCGGCTTCTTTCGAATCTTCTTCAAATTACTCGATCGGCAACGGTGTGCCTACAATATTCCTGGATTATTAGCAAAATAGACAACTAATGGTACTCGTAGCTTTAACACTGGAACTACCAAAGGTGTAGATCTGACTTGTTTCGAGTCTTCTTAAAATTACTCGATCGGCAACGGTGTGCCTACAATATTCCTGGATTATTAGCAAAATAGACAACTAATGGTACTCGTAGCTTTAACACTGGAACTACCAAAGGTGTCGATCTGACTTGTTTCGAGTCTTCTTAAAATTACTCGATCGACAACGGTGTGCCTGCGATATTCGTGGACAATTATTTAAATAGGCAACTAATGGCACTCGTAGCTCTAACACTGGAACTACCAAAGGTGTCGATCTGACTTGTTTCAAATCTTCTTAAATTAATGGTACACCTAACTTCGAAGATGCGTATGCGATCCGATATAAACACCGATACGTTCACCGTCTTAATGTTATCGCATTAAGCGCTACGCCTGTTTCTTCCTTTCCGTTTAGCCCGCGAAATACGATTTCTTCTTTGAACCAAAAATGTTATCCGATTACGATGCAGGTAAGACAGCAGTCGATACATCCGACACGAACGACCGTCTATAACGATCCGTTGCTAAACTCCAAAGAACGTTGTAAAAATACGCGACTTGAAGGAAAAGTACACCGTCGATCACCGATGACAAACGCGACGCTTAACGCGCGAAACGTGCTCGTTGTTTCGCGAGCTTCCGAAACCGATCGTACTCTCTGGGATCGAATCGAACGGTGACTGTGACGACGAAGTATGTCACGAGTTCGGTGTACGTTGCTCGTCACCTGCCAAACCTGGCCGTGGACAAACACGATCGTGCAACCTCCTAGAGATGTGTACGCGGCGGTTTTAAGCGGCAAACCGGTCGGCAACCGGTTCGATCTAGCGAGAATTCAAGGGGATTTCCACGTATCTCGTCGGACACGGCGGTGGCCAAGAAAGGCTCTCCCTCGTCGAGTTATCGATAGGGAGGGTGGCGGAGGGTAGGGAGGGCGTCCCTTTTCAAGAAAATGCATTAACGAGCACCGAGTGTGCGCACGTGGAGGAGGAAAGATACCGGGTAGCGCTAATGCCGTGACAATTGATGGTCCCGCGCAACGAACGCGGATAATTGGAATTGTTCGCGCACAATCGCGATTCTTGCTCGTTCACGAAATAACAATCGGGGATCCGGCTACGGGGACATAAATTTCAAATCCCCGTCGGCTCGCCTGACCCGAGAGGCACCGGCGATGTCGCAAAACCGAAACGAGCCTCGTTTTTCTCTATAACCGGCGGCCAGAGAGGGACCCTTCCGTATATCACGAAAGGATCGCTCGGCTGCCGAGAAAGGCATCCGCCAGTGATTATCGTCGGCCAGAAGGTATCCTCGTGCTCGGGAAACCCATTAGGGCACTTTCTTGAACGCGGCTACGTACCTATAATATGTATCCCTAATCAGGTGACGATCCGCTGATCGATCGTGCTCGTTACTATTAACAAGGTCGCGATCGGAGATGAAGAGCAATTTTACGGCTGCGTTGATTAATGGGTGCGTGGAACGGGTGAAACCGAAAGCAACGGACGCGGAAAATAAAAACGGAGACGCACATACTAACACGGAGAGAGGTACACGCACACGCGGACATCGCGAGAGGGAATCATCGATTCTACGTAGCGCAGACATCGCCTTGTACAGAGTCGACCCTCCCTTACGGCCCATTAAATCCACACGCGTTGCCAAGAAATCGTAGGAAGATAGAGGGACAGGGGAAGAAAAAAAAAAAAAGGAAAAAGAAGCGAAAAAAGAAAAAAACGACGGAGAACAGGAGGAAGAGACGCGAAAGTCGATCGTACTTCTGCCGAAGTACGCTTTTACAACGTTAAGGACGATTCGCGTTACCGAGACGGTCTTCGAAGGACCGTACACCTTTCCGGCTATCGAGAAACTTTACGACCACGGTCTGTCATTGTACGGGGTGCTTCTCCTGACTCGAGGTTCTTCGGTATTTATCGCGTTTACGTTTCACGAGAGACGAAACCGTCCGAGAGAAACACCATTCCGTTCGAAGAAACAAATATTACCGAATTGCGAACAATTTGCAACGATGTCGTACGTTTCGAAGTATTTCATTCTTTCAAATTGGGTTACATATTTTTATCATCGCGATTGAATGAACAGTCGAGCTAGAGGAAACAACGGTACGGTCTTTGAGTAATTTTTGGTACGAGAAATTCGTAAATGTCGAACAATGCAAATAGTGATTCAAGTATGACAGAAAGATCGGCGAAGGAGAATTTACTGTACATATCAACAATGTATTGCTAATATTTTCTCCTTAGAAATGTGCATTACAACCCTGTATATTTCTGTTTGTGTAATTGTACTCGAGGGTCATGTCCTTTAACTTTACCTGTCGATAAAATAATTTGTCTTTTTCTTCCCCTGGAAATTCGTCGATTTATTTTCAAAAGATCGTTCAATGCCAATTTCAAGATGTCATAAGAATGTCTCAAGTTTGTAATAAGTGCTAATACAATATAAATTGTATCGATATCCACAACAGAAATGCGTCAAAAAAATTGTTTTACCCTTACAACGACCTATTCTGTCATTCTTTACAATATATTAGGTTGTTCGGAAAGTCACCCCTTTTTTGGTGAAAATGAAACACGATTTTGTTCAGAGTGTATAAACATTTTATTAAATTATACATTCTCCATTTTGGAAAACGAAATGACTTTATTAACAACCCGATACGGTAACAACTTGACGTCGATCGTTTCATTCGAGGAAATTTTGCGTCAATTGTCCAACGATTTTCGTTTCGTCCCAAGCGGGACGTACTTCGACTCGACAAATTGGAATTTGTTGAAATTATCGCGCACGCGAAAGAAAGGATGTTCGCGTTTTGAAAATAAACTTTCGAGATCCGTGAGAGCGGTAACGCATTTATTTCGCGATACGATATTGCAAAATGGTAAAACATGAAATATCAATGCGCTCGCAAGTAATACGGCCGGCCGGCACTGTACGTACCGTAAATCTGCCTTTACCGTTCCCTGACGGCGCAATCAACGTATCATTCACGGAACACGGAAGTAATTACCACCTTCCTTCGTGCACCTTTAAATCGATATAGATGCAAAACAAATTTAATTGCTCCAATTGTCTTTAATGTTTCCGCTCGTGACGAAATTACGATCGCTTAGTTATCGTAACTGTGGACGGTTCCTCGTTCTTTCCGGATGAAACAGCGACGAAGATTTACCGCCGAATCCGTGCATGCGATTTACCGAGCCACGGGGCTCGTTCGATATGTAAATTAGCCCGCTACGTGGAAAACCGTCTGAAAGCATCCGGCGGTCACGGATTGTGCTTCCACGTACGTGCCACGAATCCCGGAACGAACGTTCGATTCAACGGAAAAATGGCCGGTGAACGAAACGACCGAAAATAATTTCCACGCGACTGCACCTTTATCGCAAAATTGTCCATTACGCGCGACTCGACGAACCAGAAATATAATTTACCACCTCGGATCGTTCCGTCCGTGGAAATCCGTTGGATAAACGTACGACCAACGAAATTATCGACGCGTATAAATTACAAAGTACCGATCGGAAATATCTGCGCAGGAATATTAATATCGAAGCGGAAAATCACTTTCGCGGCGCTATAAACCTCTTCATCGCGCGCGTATCGCTCGGATCGGCGTTGCGCTCGCGCGTATCCTATATTAAGTTGATCAATGCGGCTGGAAGATTACGTTCGATACACGTCGAACGATAATATCGAACGACGATATCTAAGTTGAATCTCGGGCGATAAAGGAGGCCTTCGAGCGCTACCCCTACCGCGACGTGAAAGTGACGTGCGGCGAATTGCAAACAACGAGCCCGCGGAACAAGGAACTCCAGAGGGACAGGCCCTCCCTTCGCATTTACATCGATCGTAAATTCACCGACCATAAACGTATATCTCGCCGTTAGATTCCGCACCACCCGCGTAGCATGCACCTCGAGAACATCGCATGTATGTAAGTGCCGCCGCCACCACCGCCGCCGCCGCCACCGCCGTTCGGAAGGGTTTCGCTGACATCAATTACTGTTGCTTGACACCAGCCGACTCGTGTCTCGCTCGAGTTTCAAGATTTGTGGCGCACGGCCACGGTTTTATCACCGTGTACGATTTTATCGACCCGCACGATCGAATTCCGTTCGTTTACTCGGCCAGGGTTCGTCGCGGCAATTATTGCACGCTAGACGTACACGTCGAATTGTCGCGACGTTGCTCCCCGTATCTCACGGATCGAAGAGATCCCATTCCAGAAATATTTCCAACGTACTGTACGCACGAGTCCTCGAGTTACGCGGATTCGTAGACGCGCGTTCGTCACCCTATTTGCATTCGTGCACATTGCACGCGGGTGTACGTGCGTTCGGTGAACATATCGAACTTGAAGGGTTTTTCCCGTTCGATCGTCGAGTATTGAAAAATGGACGAAGGACGTTCCGATCGCGTCGAAACTCGTGTTTTTAATTTTGCGTACCAATTAGAGGACTTTGCCCACCGATCGGACCTATTGCAACGGCTTCGATCAGAGAAATGTATCCAAGAAGACACTAGGGTTGAGTAAACTCTTCTCTTTGGTTTCTCTACTCAGGAAAAAAGTATACACGGGTATGTTTAACGATAATTAATTTTTGTTCGTAAGATTGTTCCTCGAATGTATCGTAGGAAGGCAAAAAATTGATTTTAAGAGAACAGCGAGTACAAGTGTACAGTGAGAGCAAACGAGGTAAAAGTGGTGGAGATAACTCTGTGACAATCCAAAAGACAAAAATTGAAACTAAGAGAAGTGTACTTGAGAGTATCAGTGGAATACCCAAGATTCTTCTCGTTGAAACAACAAGTACCTCCAGAAAAGTTATCACAGACTCGGAGTGAAGGTGTGACACCTTCTCGAACGAATCTCTCACTTCGTCGCGCTCAATTTTGTACACACCGTGGACGTGAGTTACAAAAATGTCTGAAGAAATTTACGAGAATCTCGGCGATGGAAATTACGACATCGTACAGGTCGATTCCGTGTTTGTTCGCGAGCACGGGTATCGAACGGAACCCACCCTAGAAATATGTGAAATATAATATACAACGGGATCCACGTTCCCTTCCGAATGAGGAAAAACGGCGCGCCCCCGAACGAAACGGAATTAAGCTACCATTAAGAAACACGAGTTCCTCGAAGAGAAACCCTTGAAGGTAATTTAGCCGGTGCGCGCACACCCCGAACCGGCACAACAGAGCCGTTCAAGGGTCTCGAAACGTCGTATCGAGAATTCGGACGAGAATCTACGGCTTCCGAGACTCGAAAGCGGGGGTGGAAAGACCGAGGGTAAGTGGCCGTTTGATGGAAAATATAATACGGAGCACCGATATCGGTTTTATCGAATGGTCCCGGCGGACTTTCGCAGAATGGAATCGAGAGAAAGAACCGAAAGGAAGAGAGAAAAGAAAAAAAAAAAAGAAAAGAAAAGAGAAAACGATACGCGGGAGGAAAGAAAAGGGGAAGAATTTCAAGGGAGGGGTACCGGTGAACGTCGAACAATACGATCGTGTACCCACGAGAAAGCCGGGCCAAGCCACGGGGCATTGTTTTGGTCACGTAGCCCTACTCCCTTTTGCCCTATAATAGACTCGAGTATCTCCCGGTCGTATATCTCGTGCATTCATCCAGCGTGTAACACCCTGAACATTCTGAACGTTCCGAAGAACCTGTTACTTAACCAGATACGAGATACACCAGGGCTTTTTTTTCTTTTTTTTTTTTTTTTGCTTCTTCTTCTTTTTTTTTCTCTCCATCCCGCATTCGGTCTCTCTCGCTGCACCGGTGAGCACGTTAATTGGCGCGGTTACGTATTTATAGGGCCACGAACCGCTAATTAGCTAATTGGATTAGTGCGTCCCGATGATAAACGAAAGTCTCGGACTCTGGCAATTAACAGCGGATAATGATAGCCGGCCGCCGTTGCGCGAGACGACTATTAATTTCCGAACGTTCGCGAACCAAGTATGATCAATCCCGGTACGCTCGCGAACAAGATAATACCGCCGAGAGGGAATTTGTCAGTGTGCTGCGATCAATTGGCAGCCGTGGCTGTTGGACGATCGAGAGGACTCTTGGCGCAAGTCTTGTAATTGGCTCCGGCTTCGGTCCTGCGACTGCCAAGGAAGTGTCTTCTTGCGCGGGTAACGGGTACCAGTGGTTCTCAAAATCACCTTTTAACACCGTTGCGGATCGACGTTTCTACGAGCACCGAGCTCTGGGACGTATCGAAGTGTCGCAAGCTTTTTTTTTGTTTTTTTTTTTTCTCTGTATCTTTACTCGTACGCTCTCGTTCCTCGCGAGACCGCCTCGTCGATAATTCTCGGTGTCCTCTCCCTTACCCGGTAACATCGTTGTTTGCATCCGGTGAGTTCGTTGGTTTAATCGCGACGTTTCGTACGCGAGACACCGCGCGCGACGAAATACGATCGTTTGAAATTTTTAAACGGTCAATCGCCTTAATTAACGTCGAGTGTAACGAAACACTTGGCGCGTCGAACAGACGGATCGTTCACCGAGCAACCGGCGAGCTACGAACAGATAAGAGAACACGTTTCGCATCGAGGATCGCGCGGTGCATCCAGAACGTGACGTGGCTCGTAGGACTCTTTTAACGGAATCCTCTGTGACCGGGTAGGTCGATGAAACGAGGAAGCGTGAACGATCCCTGGAATCTCGTACTTGTATCGTTTCTATTTTTCGTTCTCGGGCCGAGCTTCCGTTTTCACCTCTCGAGCGTCCCGCGCAACCCTGAATCGAGTTCTTCGGATCGCGGGGACACACGCGGAGCTGCGGACAACTATTCAGAACGCGATGATTCCCTGTTCAAACGACAGAACGAACACCGATAGGAATGCTGAAAGCGAAGAAACGGGAGGAATGCACTTTCGTTCTATAAACCGAAGAATTTCAATAGGCCTGTCTAGCAGCCCATCCGATCACTTTCTCGCTCGCCCGAACGAATGAATGAAATACTTGGAATTTTGAACAGCCACCCGTTGTGATCGATACGAGTAACCCTAACGGGTCCCGATTTTACGCAAGCGGAATCGAAATTACGCGTTTCCGCTAACAGCTACGATACAACGTGGAATGCTATTTGTCTCGATGGGTTTATTTAAGTACTGTTCGTAACGATTCAAAACACGCCTAAACGACACCGGGTGTAATAAAATAACTTTACCAATTGTAATCGTCGAGAAACGATACTCGATTAACAACTGTTTCGTCCATTTGGTTAGTTACCGGTGACACTTTCCGCCTACGAAGATGTTCTTTCTAGCGGAGCACACATAGTTAATGCGAAACGATAAATTCGAACAATTTTTGTTCAAACGGGACACCGATTTGTATTTCTCTAACTGTCGGGGTATTACTTGTAAGAAAAGACGAAATTTGTCTCGAATGAAAGATGACGCACAGGAACTATAGATAACGATCTATATTCGAGAGTTAAATTCTTATTCGTTCCGTGTGAAATATCTAATTTTTACTCGATTAAAAAAATTCTAGTTACAAATTATTGTCCATCTGTGTTTCTAAGAGATTCGAATCTTTCTAAGATCAAAGCACTCGTTCTAGGGGTCGAGACCAATTCATTCGGGCCAAGTATGTACACAGTCGCTCGAAAGATTGGAGCACCCTTCGATCGGTATAGAAGCAAACCTTTTTATACGCATATGTTTCGATACGATGTAAGATAAAAATTAAACAAAGTAAACGTTCTCTCGAAGAGTACGAAAAAATAACAAACTGCTCTTTCTCGTTAAGTTCCATCGTTTCGTTGAATACGAGCCTCTCGGTTCGCAAGTGGCGTTTATTACAAAAATAATAAGTATTGAGAATACTTGCTTTATTTGCCAATTTAAGTGAATCAAGTGACTGTAAAAGTATCTGAAATAGTGACCGTATTAGTTTACCTTTGAAAGAAATGTTATCTTTCTCTCAAGTTATCTTCCTGTTTTATGCACAATTGTCAGAAATTCTCCCTTATTTGGCATCAGTTATTCACACGTAAAATATCGTACCCAAGTAATACCCAATCGCTAGGCAAGAGCAATATTTCCTAAAAGATTCATCCACGTGAACGAAGACTCGTGCGGTGCACACTTACGAATGCACGTCTCGGTGAGAATTCTCAAAAGTATAGCTGGAACCTCAGCAGACGAACCTTAGATACAGGAATTCCCTTGGATTCGCGAATACACTGTATCGAACGCGATCTCATCCCCGTCCAGCACGGCTGGCATAATCCTGTTCCGAGTATCGAGTTGCAACGGAGTATGGTACTACGCAGAGGCGCTCCAACTTTGGCGATTTGATCGAAAGAAATGGTGGCGCGTAGACGATCCTTTTCGAGAAATCGAGGAAAACCGATCCAGGGAAAGGAAGAACAGGAAGCGGGGCGAGTTGCACCTGAGAGATCTCTCGGTGTTCGTGTACCCTCCATAAGAGTCCACCGAGCCCTCGATGTTGTCCTGGGAGGAACTGACGAGCGAAAAAGGTATGAAACGGAAAGGCGCAGGTTGAAAAACTATCCTGAACGACGGAGCGAAGATGGAGCTAATGAAGTTCCGAAGTACCTTCGAGAAACGTCCAGCGACCGATGTAGTGCCGGTTTTACGAGACGCGTCAACGTTTCTTTCGCAACAAATTCCTCTTTACGACACCGGTCCGAGAATATTTAATAGACGCGTTATGGTTCCGCTCGGCGAGATTTCCGCTCCAGATGTCCCTCGGTCGATTAAATCCCACGAGTTATCTAACGCGAACGAGCCGCACGGTGAACCGTTCGTGACACATTGATATCGATATAGAAATCGAGACGGAACGCCCCTCTCGAGGCTACGCAAACGCCCATTCAACGAAATCGTCTCCCAAATTCGTAACCCCATTGTAGTCCGATGGGGTGCCAGAGACCTCGATCGATAAACATTGACTCTAACTGATAAAAGTATAGCGGCCGCTAATTTTTCTCCATCGATCGTTCCGTTGGACGAGCGTCGACGCGCTATCGGTGTCCTGAAAATTGTTCATAATAACGAACGTAACTTTTTTCGATCGTGACAAGTACAGTTACCGAAATTAACACACGTCTACATGTAGATTCGTGCATCTGTAAATATATTGAATTTTTGAATTGTTACGATATATTTAACACGTTCATAGTTACGTAATTAATATATCATCGTCGTGATATTTGTAAATATTCTACAAAATATTATCGTATATTCTTTGAACGAATACGACGTACTCATGGTACTTTCGATGCACGACGAACAAATTACGCTTGTTAGATCACTAACGTTTCACCCTATTTTACATTAATTCGTATTAAAAATATCGGATCGTTCGGCAAGTGATTTCGTTTTTCTTGGTGAAAACGAAACACGATTTCTCTTCAGAATGTATAAACATTTTATCGAATTACATATTCTCCATTTTGGAAAACGAAACGACTTCTCGAACAAGCCAATATAATTTCGATTACAGTTTCCCCCGATTATTCCGAACGCCGTTCTATCGAGTGAAAAGTTACACGGTACACCGATCAAAAGCTGCGTCAAGTGTGCACAGGTGCAGTCACGGTGGGCAAATACCGTGGTCAAATAACCATGGGGTTCTACGGTAAAATAAGTCCGCGCAGAGTCTAATGAAAGTGCATTATGCTTCGATTGTATTATATTCGTACAACCTGTCGATTGAAAAACTCGAACCAAAGAACCTGCCAATACCGTTCCAAACACGTCGCGACGTTAATTCGAACTGCTCTTAACTTCGAGTTTCCTGTTTCACCGGGAATAGAAACAGCGCTCCGTAACGAAGTATCTATTTATAATCGAGGCGGTTAATAGCGTCTAGGTCTCGCAATTTCATCGAGTAAGATATCAATCGTTAGACGGGGTTCCGTGAAACTTGGAAAATTACAGCTTAGAGGGTTCCGTATCGGAGAACCCCGAATATCGGCACGCGTTGCTACCTGACCCTCTCGACGGAACGAGATTTCGCTGGAAATTGTTGTCGGGATCGGAGACAGTCGAAAACGGTATCGGGGATACCCTCGACGATAGACGACGCACCTGTTAACCGAGCCAGGGATGCTGGTAGATTGCACTCGAAAATCCAATTGAGCTCCCAGCGATCCGGGCTATTCCGTTACAGGCGTGCCAGGACGCGGTCCCTATACTTCCTTATCGAACATTAGACACGTGCGACGCCCGTTCTTCCCGTCTGTTCTTCCACGAATAGTTCCGCGTCGAGGTTCTCGGGTTCACCGGCTAGAATCTCGCTACCTGAGTCCGACACTTAACACCTACGCGCAGACTAGAAAGAATGTCGCGTCGAGGAATCCTCTCCTCTACCCTCGCGGTGGTTGGCTACCTGCCTGGTCGATTCGATCTCGGGGGCACGGAGGCGGTAACGGCGAATCGATCGCGGGTAAGACGCGAAAACAATGGAAAGAAGAATACCATCTCCGCGAGTGTAGGCTGCAGAGGGGCGAGGAAAACGAAGGGAACGGCAAAACCGAGGAGAAAGAGGTGTAGGTGCAATCTCGAACGTGGACCGGCAAACCCGCGCCCGAAACATCCGCTGGCTGTATTTTTTCTCTCTTCCTTCTTTTTTTTCTTCTTTTTTTCCTTCCTTCCCTTTCCCCGCCCTCCGCCATTTGTCTCAAGGATCCCTTTTGCTCTCTTTCCTTGTCTCTCGGCCTTCCTGCCGCAGGACCTAACGCGAGCCCCCATTCAAGCGACCGCCTGGTGAAAAAGGAGGCAAAGGACTACTCTCTACCCACCGGGGAGGGCCCGGCCGGCCGGCCGGCCGGCCGGCTGAACCAGCTCCATTCTGCCCGATCACGATTAACAAAAGCCATTATCCGGCGGGATCGTCGGATGTACCGGATCACGGATGCTTCCCGTCGATCCTTCGATCCGATTATTACGCGCACCAACGGAAATTTGCGATCCGTTAGCATCGCAACGCGGTGTTACGCAACGACGCGGTTAGAATCGCCGCGCGCGAACAGAGACTCACGGAGAAACCGATTTATGTCCTCTCTGGGTTCTTAACCGGCGTGCACCTTCGGTGAACATTGCAAGAGCACCCGAACGAATTTACGCGCGACTTCTGGCCTGCTCGTACCGTGTCGTTTCTGTAATCACCGTGTCGTCCGGTATACGGGCCGCGAGTTATTCCGGAGCAGTGTTGTTTTTCGATGCGCGCGGAACCGTAGACCTCCGGGAGAGCGTGAAAGAATACTTTTCGCGCAGAGGTATGTGGAGAAGCGAAGCAACTGTTTCCGGGGGCACCTTGGAGGAAAAGATTTTCTATGGAAAAATACGAATAGCTTGAATACCTGCTTTCGAGGAGACGATCGAATTTCGTGGGCAACTTTTAGAATTGTTTCGAGACGGTATCATTTTGAAGATATCGGGACATTTTGTGGGTGGATGATTCTCTTTTCGATTAAGGTGAAACGGAACAATTTATTTCACTAGCGTTTGTATATTTTTCCTCGTTTTCTGTTATGATTTTTCGTTTGTTTGTCGTCTTCTCGATCTTTGCGAGATAGGACATTTTTAACTGCGTCGATATTTCGTCACTGCTTTTCAAGGTTTGGATAAGTAATAATCCGACGAGGACACGCTTGGAAAGTAAATAAAGCGAATCATTCGTTCCCATTTTTTCGTTTAGAAGTAACAGTGTTTAATTCGAGTGTTTCACGTTCGTGGTAACAAAGTTAACGCGGAATACGCGACGCCTAATATTGTAGAGACAATGACACGATACAATTGGTCTCAACACCTTTCGTAGAATACGTGCAAGGTTTGTCAATAATGTTTTCAGAGCTTTCAAAATAACGATACTATTTTTCGTTCGACGTATCTTCAGATTTTCTTTCGAAACGATCGGAAATACTTTCGAACACTTCTACGCTAATTTTCAGATCTACAGCCAGGGTACAACTTTCACCCGATATCTTTAACAATTTAATAATCACATAGACAGAAATAAACCGAGCGTCCCCCTATTGTTAAAGCTACCGTAATAAATACGTTCGAATGCTTCCGTACTTCGTTAGGTTTCCTCGTTAGATTATAAACTACGAGACGCGTTCCGTCCAGAGATCTCGAGAGCGTATAAACGAACGAAAAAACACTTTTGAGAGTTAACTTTGTAATCGAGATCGACGCACGTTTACGCGAAATTCGATGTTACGCAAATTTAAATACGCTGTAATGAGATCTACGGGGACATTTTCCTCTTTTTTTTTCCTTTTTTACAAAGCCCGTGTTCTCCCGTGTCGATTACAAAATAACGTTCGATGGCAGCGATCGCGAAATAAAAGCTCGCGCATCGCGCCAAGTCGAGAGCCGGTTTATCGCGAGAGAGCACGTGAAACGTAATTGCAATGCCGTGAAATTTGTACGGTGCCCAAAGCTCCATTCCCAGATCGTTAATTCCGCGCTAGGCCTAACCCTGTCATTACGTATCTTCGGCAGTAAACTCTGATTACACGTTTCGTGCGAACACCGAGGAGAAATTCGTCGGGGGAAAAAGCAGGGAGAGGCGAGGAAGCCGAAACAGCGTTATCACCAATAATTGGACGCGTATGCCGGGACATGGTCGCCCCGTAAACGACCTTTTTTTTCCCTCGGCAAATTTTCGGAACGTTAGAGGCAAATTTACTTCCAACGAAAGGGGCGCGCACGGCACCACGTATCGCGCGTTACGCACGCGGCTTAAAGGGCGACACAGGGGGGAAACGACCTAATATGCTCGCAATTAACTCAATTTACCTAAATACAAAAGAATAACGGCCGTAACGAATTTAAATTCCGCGGAGAGTGTCCTAAGATTAGTGTCATTGGAATTACCGCGTAAATAAAGGATTTTACGAGGCGAAGGTAGGGGAGGTTCTTTCTTTTTTTTTTTTATTCTTTGAATGGAATCCGACGACACGAGAACGACTATACATTTTCGTCCTTTTAACGTTGTTTCGAGATTTTTTTAACTGTGCGAAGTATCGTTCGATCGTGTTCGCGATAGTTGTATTAAAACACCGTGTACGCGTCTTTGTAATATTTTACGGTGAACGAGCATCCAAAAGATTTCAGCGACGCGAGAAATGAAACGTTACAGTGTAATAGTCTGGTTAACCACATCGGCGGAAAAATCAAATACGAAGAAAATGAAAACTCGATCGTAATATTTATAGGTACACTTTCTACCTTACGCAGCGTCGTTTGAATGGTAATTTTAAAAAATTGCAAGTTCCCCGGTGTAAGGACATCGATCCAATGCACCGAGCGCTACGCGCGCGAAATGAAGCGAATTATGGGAAAAAAAAAGGAAGTTACAGCAACCGCGAGGGAAATTTGTACGAAACGGGCTCGGGACGCGTGAATATTTTCACATCGGTACTCCCCTGAGTCTCCTTCGCGAGGCTCGTAAACGGTTTTGTTCATCTAACTGTATCGTGTAAAAATTCCTGTTCGATAGTTTTTATCGGGACGAGCTAGCGACGCGATAAATACTCGACGGTGCCGAGTCGGGTAGAACTCGTTCGTCGAAGGCGAACAAAAGCGGCGAATTACGATTTCCTGTCGCGGTGTCTACGGTTTTACCGCGTGGAATTTTAACCGGTTAACGAAATCGAGATAGATCGGAGGAGGTTGTTCCGCACCTCCGCAATGAACACGAACGATCCGTGTGATCCCGGTTCTACGAATGTTGTTTCGTTCGTGTACACGCGCGAGGTCTATCGCGACGAATGACGGACTCGTTGAACGAAGTTCGAGCAAACACGCGTCAACGTCGAAAGCACGATTGCGGCGAACATCCGACACGTTTACTCGCGCCAAGGAAACGATCGTCGTTCTTTTTATCGCATAATTGTGCCCTTAGATGCGCGAAGGGTACAGCGGGAAGGTCGTCGAACAGGCCTGGTTAATTTTCATGTCGAGTAATGCAGCTCCGACTGGATCTTTTTGCGCCGGTTTCCGCGTCAAACTGTTCCCGTTAAGTCTCGCTCGTCGATCTCGCTTAATAGCTTCAACGCCATTAATCCGACCACGTTCCTGTCTACCATTCACCGGCCGCAAATCTACGAACCGAGATCTTTTCGAGACAATCGGCGCCCACGGAGCAATCACTTTCGTCGATTAATTAACGGTGCCGCAGCTGGAGCCTCGAGGAACTTGAACTCGACGTATCAACCGTTAGCTTCGTTCGATTCTTACGAATCCGGCGAGGCTCTCGATACACCTTCGTTCGATACGCATCGGGCACATTCCGTTCGCTAATACCAATTTCCCACCAATTTCACTTCGAACCCGATACCTATTCACGATCCAACAAGTCGAATTCAATCCCCGGGCTACCGCGAGGAAAATCGTGTCGGCACAACTTATCCTTTTGGAACGATATTGGGAAACCGTTACTCGCGCGAAGTTAGTCCAAGGCAATTTCAATTACGAAACAAATTTTTTTATCGGGAAACTGCGGTAACACTCTGTACGGCTTGAATTCGACCTTCGAGTTATCGCGAGGAAAATTGTGTCGGTACAACTTAGCCTTTTGGAACGATATTGGGAAACTGTTACTCGCGCGAAGTTAGTCCAAGGCAATTTCAATTACGAAACAAATTTTTTATCGAGAAACTGGGATAATACTGTGTACGACTTGAATTTAACCTTCGAGTTATCACGAAGAAAACTGTGTTAGTACAGTTTATACATTTGGAACGATATTATGAACTTGTTAGACGTAGTTAAGCGAAGGTAATTTCAATTAAGAAAGAAATTTTATTATCAAGAACTTACGGTAATACTGTGTACGACTTGAATTTAACCTTCGAGTTATCACGAGGAAAACTGTGTCGGTACGATTTATCCTTCTGGAACGATATTACGACTTGTTACGCAAACTTAGTCGCGAGAAATTTAAAGTACGAAACAAATACTTCCGTTAAGAACCTCCAGTAATATTTCTCTCGAGAAAGTACGTTCTGTATTATTACGAATGCCGCAGACAATCCATAAGAGACCCAGTGGTAGATTATCCCATGAACGGTGGAACCCTACGCCTCGAGTCCCTAAATTAAAGTATTATTTCATTTGAAAACTTCGACTCGAAGCTATCGTTCGTACGAAATTATTCAAGAAATTAGCGTTATCCGGACGCAATTTACTCGATTCGCGATATCGTCTTACAGACCCATTTTCCAAAAATCTCTTCGGTTACTTTCTGTGCACATTTTCTCTTCGTCGATCGATACTTCCAATTTCCTCTTGTTCCTATACCACAGAATCAAAAGGCAACGATTTCACATCTTCGAAGCAAAAACTTCGAATCAGAACTCACGTCTCGTATTCGTTCTTTCGTACGTAAATATTTCAAAATATCGGGGACCCTAAACTCTGTTTACGCTCGGATCACTTCAAATGTATAATCCTTCGGCGAAGGGCCGTGCTCATTCCAGTAACCCCAAATATTTCAAGAGACTGACTCTGGGTCGATCAATTATTTTGAGGAGTGCTCGCTGCGTGGCTCCCTTTATTCCTCCCTCCGTTGTCCTTCAGAGTTTCACCACCCTCTCGTACGAAACGTCCCGATTGCGAGTGGCACTTACGCGGAGAAAAAAAAAAACAAAAAAAAGAAAGGAAAAGAAGCGTAGAGCAGAAAGCGCGGCTCGCCGATGACAAGAAACGAGACCACCGGGTAGAGAGCCAACTTGTCCACGGTTGGCGCTCGTAAATCCTCGAGGAAACCATCCCTGAATGGAGATTAATACGCGGCTTTCAAGTGTCGGGATAATTATTGGATAAATTTAGCCAATGAACAATACGCGTTAGATTTTACGAGGCACGGGAAAGTGGAACGATTTTCTCGCGTGAACGTTTCATCGGCGGTCTGGGCGTGTTAACCGCGGTAACATCGTCGCGTTTATTCCTTTTTCGGTATTTACGATGCTACACCGGAATAATGAAAAGGATGCCGACCGGTTGATTATGCGTAAAAGTAACCACATAGCGGTACGTGAAAAGGAAGAAGCCGATTGGGGACTACCGACGCGGCTCGAATTTGTAATTTCCATCCACACCGAGAGACATATGGCTCGGGCCACGAGATATTGGCCCGTTCTGTATACAGGGTGTCGCACCGGAAACGGGACGCCTAATTACGAGGGTGGTTCAATTGCGAGAGTTTTTCGCGCGACGGCGGTAAATATTGGCCCAACGTTCCGCTTTATCACCGCTAAATGTTTATTCTACCCGTCTAACGTTGTTTGGCACGGTGCACGCGCGTCCGTGAACATCCGATTAAACCGGTCTATAAAATTCCATTCTTTTTTCGTCGCGTTGGGTTTAACGGCCACCCTTCATAGTACTTTTTACCTTCGATTCGAACACGGTAGCTGATCTCTTTTTTACCGCTTAAGGTTTTCGAGTAACGCCCAAATCTTGTATACTCGGTCGTTCGAGAAATTCGATGTTTCGTAATAAATTTCCTCCGTTAGCGATCGCTCGTTGTTGATGCATTATATTCGCTCGCATAGCTTCCGCTGTTCTGGGTTAGGTTGAAATTATCCTGGAGGTTTTTTTAACGACAAAACGACGGATTGAAAACTATGGTATCTCGAGTGAATAGAAACGAACACGTGCATAGTGCTCTGCGAGTTCAATCGAGATTTCAAAGCTAACGAAATCGCGCGAAATATTTGCAACGAATCGTAAAAATTATTTGTACAATTTCAGGAGAGTTTCGTTTCTTTACGAACGACGAGACACTCGATTATCGTCGTTTCACAATGAGACAAAACTACAAAACTGATTACAAAATTCTTGAATTGTACGAGCGTGGATTTAAAAAATGTCCAAAGCAGTGAACTACAATAGAAAGTATATAACACGATAAAAATTGAATATAATAAATTAAAAATGCAACATTTATCCGAAAGTGCGCAAACATATGGAAAACTTGATATTTACAGGATGTAAAACATTGTCCAAATGTGCTACTTGTTTTTGGAATCTGATCATCCGATACTTATCAGCCAATATATTAATATCCCATTTGCCTTGTTATCGATTTTTAACGCATGAAATGTCGCAGAAATTTCCAATGCGGAATTACAAAAAAAAAAACTATACGAAATGGAAAATACAAATTCCATATTCGGAAAAAAAATACATAAAAATCGATGCAAATATTTTCTATAACGAAACTCGTATTTATCAGTGTTATCATTTCTCGTCGTGAACTTGCAACATGTACCAAATTCAACAGTGAAACGCATTGTTAAATTCTTGTGCAAAACGGCCGTTAAACCTTACGAAATCTGCTCGAATTTTCGGAACAATTTGAAAACGTGTTATCGAGTATACGAGTGACATTTTTGCGACGAAATGTAAAATTTAAACCATGCTCGTTGATCACGGAGCAGCAAAACTCGACAGTCGGAAAGTTTTCGCTACGATTTATTTTTCGGGATTCGAAAGTTTGCGTTCGTTTAGCTTCTTCGTGAACGACGATAATGCTGTTTACGCTACGAACTTTTAAAAAGGGTTAGAGCGGCTTACCGATCGAAACTTTTACTTCGTGAAAGACTCACGAGATAAATTTTGGAGAAATTACTCCGGAAAATGATCGATCATCCGCCCCACAGGGCAGATTTGACATCGAGCTATTATCGTTTATTATTTACAGCCAAACAATCATTAAGCGGAGGAAAAAAATTTTGACAACGATACAAATGTGTAAGTATTTACGCGCAATTACTTCAATACCCGTCATACTACTTTTTCACCACTTTCGACGAAGCCACAGGACGTTATTAATAACTCGTGTGCTATTACGGTAAATTACGTGGATTGAAAACTTGATGCGATGTCTTCATAAATATTTTAGCAAGCGCAAGAACTTTCGGTTTAACGTGTAGCGAAAATTTTCTTTAAAATATATTACAAAAATCGTCCGTTTCTCGACCCGAGACACGAGGAAACCTCTTTAAATCGACCCTGAACTATAATATTCGCGTTTGGTTGAGACGATGTTATAAAAAAAAGTTTCCTTGCAACGTGTTCGCTCTCTGGAACCACTGGAATTATATATGAAATATATTCTTTCACCCGTAAAATATCGTCATTATTAAGAGGAATAATAACATTCCATGCTTACTTAAGAGAAACCACGAGTGTTTAATGGTCTTATTATTAGCTAATTATTACAGGCCATTAACGTTTTAAATGTTCGACGTATATACGCGTGTTCGCATTATGTAAGTTTTTAGTTTCGTTGCAACACTACCAGTTACGAAGATATGTTTGCTAAAAAAAAAAAGACATTCTAAATTCTTTCGCGTTCCTCAAATTCTACGATTTTTATTACTTTTTTTGCGTTAAATTTGAAAGCAAAACCGAACTCGTTACGGATAACGAGAATCAAGGAACTTTCAAAATTTCCTCGTTGTACCAGCGATTAATTAAGTTTATCTTCTGTTATTCGATGCCCAATTAATCGTTAAACGGTCAATTTAGGAAACAGAGGAAACATTAGAGATAAGGAATAACGCATTTATATACCTGCACGTTATTTGTATCGATACGCTTAATATTGAACATAATTCGTCCATAATAATTATAAACCGTAAGTGCGCCTTATTCAAAACGCAGCTTATTCCTCTGTAATTAGAAACAATACTAATTAATAATTAACACAATTTCAATTAGCCTTTTCATTCGTAAATTTTAAAACGACGTTTCCTTTGAAGATTTCCCTTTTGATAGTTCTCAAATTCTCTCAATCCGCGTACAGTGTATCCGCGCGTGAGACGCGTATTATAAAAATGAACAATCGTATGGGAATACGAGCGAATTAAAATCATTATACCATTTTCTTCGTTGCAAACGCGAACTCGTTGTAACAGTGCTCGTTATAACCAGGTTCATTTGTACTTATTTTCCAAAGAGAGAGAGAGAGAGAGAGAGCAAAAGATCTGGAATCGAAAAGGTTAACGATGATTATCTCGTTATAAAACCACATTAAGCGAAAAGTATACACAACAGATTAGATCCAATTTCGTAAAGACGAGATGCACTCAAAATTCAATTTTCGAACCAAACCTCGAATTAAATTTATATTCACTATTATCGTTAGAAAGTCTTTATCGCACATACTAAAAAAGAACCTAAAAAAAAAACATTTTTAACCCAAGGAGTACAAATCGAATAATTGAACGTACCGTGTCCAATGGGACACACCGTGCACGAATGTGATGCACATCGGTAGAAAGTACACGTGTCACAAATAAATTGACCAACTTCGTAATGCACGAGGCACGACCAAAGGTTGCTTTTAAACTTATCCTCGAGTATAACTCGAATAATTGTAAAATCCCGTCTCTAATGGGACACCGTGCACACGAACGCAGGGTAACCGTTTAAGAACCGCGACACAACGTACGCGTGTATCGGAAACCGCGCTATAACGTTTCAAGAATCCGTAGAATGCAAATGCACGCGTACGTATAACGAACGCGTTACGTGGGAGCCGATAAAGCGAAAGCGGTGGGTTTTATCGTGGATTCGAACACGTGTCGACGACAGACATTTATCGATCAACCGTTAACAATCCGCGAGAGATATTCAGCCGGAGGGATTTATTATTGAACGCCCCTAAACGAGCACGGTCGGTCGTCACGCTGCGTGCAACAGGAACGCGATTTAAATGCGCGTATACGAGCCAACACCCCAATGGAGACGCGTGCTGCGGTGAATGGACGTTCAGGAACAATCCATTTAACCCTTATTAGGTCAGTGTCAATGGCCACGATTGAAACGCCAGCGAAACAAGTTTCACCATCGATAAGCGGCATTAGAGAACCAACCGGAGGATTATTTAACGCGATACGCGAGCTCGTATAATTGCATAACGCGGTACGTAAAGGTACACGACGGACCGTAATCACCGTACCGTCTCGTGTACCGATAAATTACGAACACGCGGTGCCGCGAGCGAGCCCTGTTATTGTATTTGTTGTTCGCTGCGCGAAAGCGAAATTTAGAAAACGGCCGATTCGATTAAAACCGGCCGCGTGTGCTCGTACGGAACATCGATCTCGAAAACTCATCTCGGATAAAAAACGCGAGTCTAATTAACCTTGAGACACAGTTGCCAAACGCGGGTAATAATACAAAGTATATAGCGAAACTTAAGAATCGAGAAGATATTTAATCACAGGACGGAATATTGACTGGCTCAACGTGCTACTTGTAAATTTTCGCTTGAAAAATATACCCGCCGTGCGTATCGGAGTATTAAAAAGGTGGAACATTTTTTTAAACTATTATTCGACAAAGAGTTAAATAAGTTTGTACGCAAACGATAAAGTTTACTGGACGCGACATTTCGACGCAGTTCGATTCTTGAAAAATTACAGAAACCGTTTATATTTTCTTTTATCACTTGTGAAGATATAATTTCAAAATATTCGATGTTTCTTTTTTTTATTTCGTTTTCTTAAAATGTACGATTTTGAAAATACGCGTAAAAACCATTTGCGTGTTCGAGAAACTTTAAACGCGTTCTTCTTCGAACGTTATATTTTAAATTAGGCTTCCTTGGGTTTTTAAATCTTCGATAGATATGTCTTTGTCATCGGAACTAGAGATTCTTAACAATATTGAGTCTTACCATCTTTCTTTAACGCGCTAAGTACGGAATAGAATTGAAAAATATAAATTCAGAATTTAAACTTTCGCCATCTTTTCATTTATCGAGATTTGGACTTCTCTCTAATTCGTTCTATAACTATATTCTCTCTAATATCTTTATCAGAAGATAAAGAAATACCATGTGTACTTATAAAACGGATAAACGTTCCCAAAAAATCTCTCTACAAAATAACCCCCCTACCATTAAAAAAAAACAAAAAAAAATAATAAAAGTAACATAAAAAATCACAAATCTAAACAGCGATACCCTCTTAGAGATACAAATACAGATCAAAATTCATTTTCCGAAAGCTCTCCAATTCTATAATTCTCAATCTACCATCTGTTCCTAATATGCGTTAATTCGACGCAAGAAACGTTCGCGAAGCTAATCTTCAAATAACTTCGAAAACCTGAAACGAGCCCGGTACGATCGTCGCGTTATTGTTCGTTGTGGCCCGAGGGTGTATCGTTCGCGCGAAATTCCGCACCCGTAGTTATTTTTCGTGTATCTTCTGGATCTCCCGCGACTCTTCAAATATTCATGAGCGAACCGGCCGAACGAGCGTATCCGATGCACACCGAACGAACGCATCCCAGACTCCGCTTCTTCTCTCCCGTCCGTGCCGGCTCTTTGACCTCAGCACCATTCTGCATAACGGTGCATCGGCCTGGACGTTTGCCTATTATGTCACTATATTCGCGAAAGGATGCTGGGTACCGTAACTATAGCCTGGATCGAGTCACCGTGGATTTTCCAAATCCGCGCACGAACGCCCGTTTGCGGTACAAGATCACCACGGATGGAAAAAAGAGCGGTGAAAAAATCGCGGACCGTGCTCGGTTTGACAAGCCACGGTGCACGATCGTACATGCAACGACGAAAGGGGCCACCTCGCGGGAACGTGCACGTTATGCTCGATAAATATATTTATATATCGGATTCGCCGGCACACCTCTTTCCTCGTCGTTTCTGTCACGCTGGTCACGCGTACGCGCGAATTTCCGCCCGCTCGCGCGATCGCGATCGCGATCGGGATTATAATTCCCGCCAATATCGCGGCGTTCGTCAATGACGATTTATCGTTCCCAGGGAACTGGTCACGAACGTTACACGGAGGCAACCAAGTTTACCAAGTGGAGATACTTTCGTTGCTTCAACATCGTCTACCGTGCGACCGACGAATCGAACGATTCTTGGCCTATCGAATTCAACATTTTGAAAAATGCAAAGCTCTTTATTTCTCCGTGCTGTATTTTTACGAGTGGAAACGATCTCAACGATTCTACGTAAAATTCTACCGTACCTTTCCGATCGAAAGTCTTCAAAAACTCGTACTCGACGAGTTTCGATTATTCTGTGCGAATTTTGCTTCTCGACGCGCTTACTTTTTTTATCAATATACGACAAGAACGATCCGAATCGAAAACGTTACACGTACCGATAGTTTTCTAATTTAAGAAATTTAAAGTTTCCACGAATTACGCGCACGGTTTGTACTCAATTCCCCGAAGTTAATCGGAAAATCACGGCTCGAAATCGAGAATCGGAGAAGCGAATCCGTTTCGGTGAGAAGGTCTCGCGCGACGCGGACAAATGGGGTGAGCGCGACTAACGAACATCCTACTTTACCAGTTCCGTTTCGACCAATAAATTGGAAAAGTTTTACGGAGAATTGTAGAAGCGACTCGTTCTTTCAGCAACGGACAGAGCCACACGCGGTGAACCGGTATAACGGTGCACGAATGAAAAAGAGAATCGTACGCCGATACAACAGTTAGGATAACTTCTGGGAAACTTAATTACGGTGGACGGTTACATTAATTATTCCACCTTGTTTGCGTACCGTACATCCTCGACCCATTGATCATGCGGTTGGAATAATTCCTTTAACACATGCCCGCGGACTCGTATTTTTCTTAATTGTTCGGAGCCAACTGGAATCCGGCACTGGCCTGTTATTTGCGATTCGTTTCGTACCGAGAGGTTTTCTCTATTTGCATCGTCATGCTGTCTCGGAGCTCGCGCTCGGTAGTTTATTTTACCGTAGACTAATTGCCACTAATTACGACTCGACACGATTCCGCGGTAGCTTCTGAAAGAAATCTGGAGGGATGTGGGACTTCCAAGAAGCTAGGCGGTCTCCTTATGCTTACTCGGAGCGCGTTAGTTACGTACGAAACGATAAGACCCGTCTTCTGGATCGGTCCGCACCGTTTTACACTCTTTCGGTTTTATCAACGCCGATGAAACATCCCTCGAAGACGTCCTGTACTTCGATAACCGGTGGAAATCACGGTACGAGCGAAAATCGAGCGTGAAGTTTTCTTTTCGTTGGAGACTCTCGAAGAACTCGATTTTCAAAATTCCTGTACCGCTTTAAACGCTTTCGACGATTCTGGTGTTCGTTCTTGTGCAAACGAACGCGTTTACTCGCCTATATATCGTAACGGATAAGAGTCGATAAAGTACGAAATAGTGTAGGAAATATCGGAGAACTCGAACGACGAGTCTTGGAAATCGATAATACTATCACTACCGTGTACTGTATACGATAAAACTAGTTTCGACAATTTCTCATCTGGTAAATTAATTGCTTTTCAAGCGTATCCTGTATCTTATCGAACCTCACCGATTACAATACGGTACGCGTGCAAATAAACGCAAACGTAATCGTACGATCGACACCGTTCTCGGAATGTTCGAAATTAATTTTCTCGAAAACGGAGCCTCCTAGCGAGCGAAAAATTCACCGAAAATTTTCCTCTTGTCTCCGCGCGCGGAAACGCACCCGTATCGATCCTACGATTCCCGGACGCATCCCCCCTTGTATCGAAATTTTCTCAAGGATACTCGAGAGAACAACTAACAAACAATAACTTACGCAATGGTCGAGTTGAAGAGGCTCGATATTTACACAACGGGGATCGAGTGTATAAAAGCGATCGGCGCTCTTACATCATTCGCGCAAGACCGGACGCGTTTCTTCGTGCTAATCGAGCTCGAGGAGAGGAACTCCTCGTTCAGTCGGTGACTCTCGTCGGGGAAAAGAATTGGCAAACGGGAGAGGTTCCGAGAATCAAAGGGTAGGATCACTCGCCACTAAAGGCCGTTTATAGCCTCTCGAGCGGAGCGCGTCGCTCTTTTGACTCGTCTGAACCAGGAAGGCGACGCGAAAGAAACAGAGGAATTAGAAACGTCAGAAATCGTTAAAACGCGACCAGCTCGCATTACTCACGTGCCAATATCTATCGTTCCTCGGTGTCTCGCTCGTAACGCTGCTATTTATGCCCATGCCTACTTATGTACAAAGCAGTCAGCACGTACGTGCCGGGCACGTAATACAGGGTGTCCCGTTAGAAACCACCGTTGCACCTTCGTTAATATAAATACCAGGAAAAAGTGTTTTGCTTACCGAACTTGTCTAGCTTCGAGGTTGACGCAATACGATCGCAACGGTTCCTCGGTAAACTGTTAGAGGACATTTCAAGTTCGACTTTTTTTCGTGGAATCGTTGCACGATAAGGGGAAAATATATTGGGCTGTTCGGAAGGTCATTTCGTTTTCCAAAATGGAGAATTTATAATTTAATGAAGTGTTTATACACTCTGAAAAAATCGTGTTTTATTTGCACCAAAAAAAGCGGTGACTTTCCGAACAATCTAATGTATATATATTCTGTCGAGAAGTTGCACACTGTATTATACCAAAACCGAATCGGTTCAATGTCGACGATGTTTTAATAATAGGAGGAATATAATTTAAGATTAACTTTGTTTTTTTTTAATGGGATTTTTCTGTGATGAAAATACTAAGGTGTATTTGTCTTGAGTGATCGTTTTCGAGAAATTCGTCTATAAGAGTATTGAGGTGCAGGCCAAATGTTTCGATCGCTCAAGATCATTGAGAGGTAAATAATTTCTTTAGATGGAACGATTGGGTTTTTTGAAATTAATAGTTTTATCAATGTTTAGCTACTACAGCACGGTAGAACTTGGATAAATGCAACTTTGATACCTGTGCGCGAGTCTCGTTTGTTGCATCGTGTCGATAAACGAGTCACACTGTGCTCGAACAACAAGTGTTTTTCATTTGAGACAAAAGTATATTGATCTCTCATACTGTAGAAACACTTGTTGTTTAAATACTGTAGAAACGGAGCTACTTTTTCTTGGATCAGTTACCTCGATAATTGCACTTGGAGCTTCGTTTCTTGCAATTATCGAGATTGTACTCCAAACCTCTACAATTATAAAAATTGTAATATTTACCATCTCTTATACCTTCATTCGCTTATACATTTTATCATATTTATATATATTTCTACTTGTCTATATAAATGGACAGTATACAGAACAAAATAACCCTAAGTGGAGTTTAGACTTTGCGATCAGGATTTTTGGAAAAAATCTATTGGTCAGTGTTTCTACACGAAGATGCAATTTATAGAAAAATAGACAAATTACTCTCGCATCGTTTGTACAAACTGAACAGTTTTTAAACAAATTTCCCTGGTACTTTTCTCCTCGAGACGCATTACTTTATCGAATTTCGCCACTAAAATGCAAACCAAAAAAAAAAAAGAAAAAGGTGATCAAAATCGATCATCGAATCTGGCAAACGAGCAATCGCCGCAATATCGTGTCACCCTCGAATCCACAAATCGTTCGTGAGCAACGCTTCCTTCCAGGATCGAGAATAACGCGAATATTAATATACGGTTTAACAGCAGACACCCTGTATATCGCGTGTCCCAATCGAACAGCCACCCCTCGTTCTCTTCTCGATTCTCCTTTCCTACGCGAGGGTCTCTCAAACAAATAGACCTGCCGCCTGGAAATGGTTGTAGCCTGTACGAGCAAACACGTACAGGCGTTTCGAAGATCGTGTTATTTTTACGCGCGGGACAGCGCTTCTTTTCCCCGTCTCTGTATAAATAAATCCTCGGTCCGTGGCCGTATGGACGGATACCGTCCATTTATATTAATTTACGTTAACCTTCTAAACGGAATTCCCGACTCGAGCAGCCATTGTATCGAGGGAGCTGTTTACGGTTTGCTCGATATCGAATGTGAATACAAACGGGTAATAAAATTTGCAAGAATCGATGTCTCGTTCGCGGATAGTTCCACCGGCTGGATACCATCTCGTCTGTCAATTTAAAAGACAAGATGGGAAACTAATCGACCGATTCAAGGGCCTGAATTATACGCATCTCCGTGACTCCGGTTACAGCGATCCGCACTAACGCAACACTCGCACGACTAAATTAGACGAGACGATCGCCGATCTCATTTGCATCGTAGTAGATTCAACGAGAGGCTAGCCTTTAATTACAAGTACGGGTTCGGCTCCATCTCGGTCGAGTTTCTTCGAATTACCGTGCGCCGGTCGCTTCGCGGATAAACATTCCCGTCTAATAGCAACCAAGTTGCAATCCCTCGGCTTTTAACCGCGAACGTATTCTGCTTCTTTCCACGATCAATTACGAAAGTACCGGCCATTCTTCCCGGAATTATATCCCTGAAATCGATTCGATCGACCAACGGGGGTTGGCTGAACGCAATTAAGAAAATCGTCGCGCGAAAACGAACCGCGAATCGGCACCAAAAGGGCGGAAACACCTGCGTAGGGAAAAAAGGGAGAAAACACGTGCCAGCCGTAGACTATTGCCCGTGTAATAATCCGCGACAGGAATGGTTATGCTCTTAACACGCAGCCAACCTGTATGCAAAAGTAAACACGTCGAGCCTGTTTAACACGAGAGCACGCACACGATCGAACGTGTGCGTGCCACCTTTTCTTTCCCTCAATTTTTTTTCTCCCCCCTTGGAACAATCCTGCCAGTCTCTTTCACCCCCCATGGTCGGTGACTAACGCACAAAGCAGACGGTGCCCTTACCGTAAATCGCTAACACGCGGTGGAAGAGGAAGAAGAGGAAAAAAAAAAAGGAAGAAAAAAAAAGAAAGAAAGAAAGAAAAATAAAGAAGGAAAGAAAGAAAACGAAGAGGCACAGCGCGCGTTTCTGTTCGTGTTCGCAACGTGTACGTGCCGCTGCGTGGGCGACCCCATCGAATGCCGTATCGAGTGCTAGCCGACCAACGGAAAAGTGCACGGTGCACTTACGCTTCGAAGCCGGGCGTCGAATTACGAATACACTTATGGAAATTTATCCTCTTGTCAGCGCGAGGCTGGTTTCACCCTCGTGGATAAGACCGCTCCTCATCGTTCGAGCTAACAATCTTATCGGTGAACTTTCGAGTAGAAAGAATTTCCACATGGTTTCGATTTATCAAGTGTTCGCAAGGAGAGTCCATTAGACGAGATTGAATTAAAACCTCATCGTTCTACGCTCGTTGAAACGCATTTCGCGTGCGGGTAAGAATTAGCAACAACGTCGATTCCAGTGGATTTCTTTTCGTTGAAGTTTCCACGAACAACGTTCCACGTGTTCTTCGAGTAATTTACAGTTTTCACCGAACGGAAAAACCGAGATTCAGGTATAATTGCTCGGTTCGTTGGAACAAGACAAGTCGTTTACGCTCGTAACGAGTTGATTTGACTTTTGGGTACGGTTTACGATCGGTGAGATAGAGATTGTTCGACACGACGGTCGAGAAACGTATTAGAAATTTGGACATTGAGGTATTTATAGTAGTTACAGTGTGGTTGAACAGTGGATGGAAATTATGGAGTTGAGATAGAGGAAAGTACTGCTAAATATTATATATCGTTCAATTTTTGGATTTGAAACGTTACGTTTCCTTTTTCTTGGAACGAGAAGAAAACCAATTTGGAAATAAACGTAAACCGTAGCGTATAAAATATGATTAAAAAACAAGTGTTGAAGATTTTTCGAGAATGTAAAAAACCTTTCGATGTAAATATTATCTGGGACGATACATGGTCATCTTAATGTGAAACGTGGTACGAATATTTGTATAAAAAAACAAGTACTATCGTGTGACGGCAAAATTGTTACTTCTTCTTCCGTGTGTCATAAATTTGAACACGTATGCAAATTATTTGCAAAACCTGGTCAAGTGTTCGTGTAAATCTGGTACGTTTTACGGTAAAATATCTACTAATTGTAACTAAGAAACACGATTATACATAAATGCAAGATCGAAAACGGTCCTATTAAAAAATATCTGCTAATTGTAACTAAGAAACACGATTATATATAAATGCAAGATCGAAAACGGTTCGATTAAAATTTATACATATTACAACCATCGTGACTCGTGCTTTATTTTAGACCAATACCATCGTTTTGATAAATTCGAGACCGACAGTGTCCGCAGATGCTGTACTTTCAAACACCCGTCGAATTTCCGCATATCGTTATTGATATTTAAATATCGTGCCTGGAAAGATGGGGACCCGGTAACCGAAACATTGCTGTCATACATATATGCATGACATGGCAGGGAACGTGTCAAAAGGTAAACGAAACAATTACCCTCGCGAAATTGAAGATCCGTCCGTGTAGGGTGCTTTGACGGAGAAACGACGAATTTCCATCGGTAAATTTTAAACCGTTAATTGATTTTCGTACGACGAACCGACCGTGAAATATTCAAAACGAACGAGAAATCTCGAAAACGAAATTACAACGTTTCGAAAGTATCGTTGAACGATCGCCTTTCCGTCGAGGCTCGTCGAATGAAATTTCGATCGCGAACAATGGACCGGATAAACGAAACGATCGTTTACAATTTGTTCTCTCTCGTCTACAATTTTTGTTCTCTCTCGTGGTAGGGAATTTCCGTAATGAAATCGGGCAGAACGCGCTCACTCGAATACTTTCCCCGATGCGTAGCTGGCATTAATATTTGCGACGCTTCGACGTATACGTAAGCGACGATAATCCCAACACGAAGGTGATTTATGTGGCACGTAATTTCAGAGCCGTATGGCAAATAGTGGTATCGTAAGGGAGGAGACACGTCCGTACGGTTAACGCAGATCACTGCAGGACTTTCGTGCTCTCGTCTGGTTCCGTGAAGTCAATAATTTATTACGATGGGCTTTGGCTCGAGCGAGAGTCAATATTGACCGTGCCGGGATAGAGAATACGGCACTGTTCGCCGCGGAGTACAACAAATTCAATCGCGGCGTCGAGTCCGTCCTCAAATGTTTACAACCGCTTCCTCGAGCCACGGGGCTTACCGGTTCGTTGGATAAAATTAAAAACCAAACGGAGGAGAAACGAGCCGCTCGTTGGAGTCGATATTCGGCCGAACGAAACACCGATCGACCGTTACTCCCCGTATGAAATTTATCGGGAGCCGCGTTGCGTCCCGGGGATTTATTATGTGCTCGTACGTTATGGATTTTCGATATTTCCCGGTCGACGCGATAACAGTACTACCACGACTCGCGGCAAACGAATGGACGTTATTACGTTCTCGAAATACATGTCAACGTGTCACCGTGTATACTCTTTGAAACTGTACGGAGGCGAGGTTCGTTCAATGGGAAGCACGGAGAACCGTCGAGAAACACGGTATACGTATCTTATCTGGACAGAACCAGCGAAGGGAACGAATTTCGAAGATGGACAGGAAGCGGTCCGAATCACCGTTTCCTCGACCGTATCGCGCGTGAAGAATTCTTTCCACGATTACGAAGCCTCGGAGAACGTTCCGTACCGTTCTGGAACGATCGAGAACCGTTCCGTAGCGAAACACGAGATCGAAGAGAAATCTTTCCGCGATGGATTCAATGCGCGATGAAACCAATCGATTCGATGTTGCGCGAAATCTTGCGTGTACGAATAAATACAGGATAAACGATCGTCCACTTTTCGTGGATGTAAAATTGTTCCTTACCTCGTGTTTGTGCACATGTTGCGGCACGGTTCGGCGTAAGAAAATACAGCTCGAGCGCAGCCTCTTTACATCAGAGCTGGACAGCGAATGTTTCTCGCGGGAGTTGGAGCACCATTTAATACCCGATCCAGACCAAACGAGCGCGCGTCGACGACTGACTCGAGCCAGCACGAGCACGAGTTAAGAGTGGCACGAAGAGTGTCGGTAACCACCGAAGACGCCCGAAGTCGGTTTCGAGGAGCCGATTCTTTCCAACCCCGCGACCCTAACATTTTCAACCCTTTCGTTTTACCCCTAATTAAGATCGGTAAATACAGGTCGCCAGCGATGCTTCGGGCCACTTCCCTGCAATGGGAAGTATTCCGGTATCGCGTACTTACGTATACACGTCAAAAACCACACTTTCCCTTCGCAAACTGTTCCACCGGTAAATCCTCCGAATAGAAAATTTAAACGCGATGTCGTAACGTTACTCGCGACAGGGTCTCTCAAATTCTCGACGAGGGCTCGCCATCCTTTAGTACAAAGAAACAATGTTTCGCACAGTGTTTCCTTTCGATCGAAAACACTCGTTGATTAACCTTTCTCGGTAAAATATCCAAAAATGAAACTCGAAAGTGAAAAGCTTGAACGTTCGATGCAGTTGAAATTTGTCGCACAGTTTTACAAATGGTACTTTGTACCAATAATAGATTCATCGTTTTTTAGTCGGTTTCTTTTCAAGGACGAAAGAGAAACTGAATTTTAGCGGATTTCTCGTTTGCTATGACGTATCCAAAACCGAGTAATGATATTTGAGTAATGTTCGATGAAAAAGTTAAATTATTATTAAACGGTGTTGCATAAAATACACGTGGGTGCGTTAATGTTGTTGTATATTTGTATGTACGAATCACTTTAGCGAACAAAATATAAAAAGCTCGAATAAAAATATGATCAAAGCAATTTTTAAAAAGAAATTTATTTGTTTAAAGAGCAGTTTTAAAATATATTTAAAAAATAATAATCGAGTTCTATCTTAGAAAGGTTTGTTTCGTTCATTGAGAGGATTTACAGGATTGCGAAGTTTGAGAAACACTGTCTCGGAGGGCACTGGCCTGGAAGGATACTTTCAGAGTGCATTATCACTACTTAAACAAGTTTGATTTAGTGTTTCTTGGACCTAAGTGTAGCATCGGTTACTCTTCTTAATCTGTATACCGTTCTAAATGTATTTACCGTGAATCAAGATACACGAAGAAGTCTTCGTAAACACGAGTACGAGAATCGTTTTTCAAAAATGTGTGGTACATTTTCACGAATCTCACCACTCGTGATATAATACATATCGTAATGCTGTCTACGTCGAAACGTGATCGAGGATCCGTCGAAATTTGCTACAGACGAAGGTAACGATTTTCCATCGAAAAATTTTCGCAAATCTATCGAGTTGTTCGGAAAGTCATTTCGTTTTTTTGTTTCGTGAAAATGAAACACGATTTTTGTCAGAGTGTATAAACATTTAATCAAATTATATATCCTCCATTTTGGAAAACGAAACGACTTTCCGCGCAACCTAACAGAACCAAAGAGCATCGAATCGATGTTCGTTGAGATACTTTTATTCGTCGAGTACGTGCTCCTGAAGTTTCGCTCGAATTTTTTCAACATCCTGCACTTGTGTTTCTACACGACGCAGTTTCTTCGTTTCTTGTAACAGATGCAATACAGTTTGTAATATACGAAAGGACAATCGAGGGTTTCCCACAACGTGCACGCATCGCGGATGTACGTGTGTATCGCTGACCGAGACAAGAACACCGTTGTACTCGCATGAATTATACGTACCTACATCGCAGTATTCAATGACGTCTTTATCATGTTCGATCTGCAAGTATAGTTTCCATTCAAAAAGTATCGTGAATTAGAACTTGCACATTTTCTTCGACTTCGTCCATACGGATGCGCGTACCCATTCGTTTCGCGAAATAATAACGTATAAATCATTTCTTTTTCTATTCTCCCATTCATCTTTCTTCTTATAAAATGTTTCTTTCGACCTCAACGACCGTATTTCGTTTCTTCTTGCCACTTAATTATTTACATACGAACGAATTTCTTTTCGTCTGTTCTTTTTACAGATTATCCTAACGAAATAAGTTACCAAAGATAACTTCAATGCTAATAAAGACGAAGATACTTTAACGAATGCTCGAATCGACTCTCCTTCCAACGTTTCGTTTCTTCTCCACGATCTCGCGTTTCGAACGACGAAACTCTCAACCCATAGATACTTCCCCAAATATTTCATATAAGTACATTTCACCGTAAGTTAACGAACAATACGATAAGATCGCCCTCGCTGCCGCGAGTTCTAACGAATCACCATTCTCCGAAATGGTTTCCGTTGACACGCGTCATACGCGACAGAATATTCGAGACAATATACATCGACCCTCTCGTAACTTCGAAATACTCGACACAGGCACGAAGAGAAGATTCGGATCGCGTTTACTTCGCATTGTACGATCCAAATGCAAACTCAAAACACAACGAGAAACCTCTGTGATAAAAATTTAATTAACGCTAAGTTCTCGAACATTTCTTGCGTCAAATTGACGCGTACGAGGAAGATATACATACACCGCGTATAAAATTTCTATTAACTTGTTCGAAAAGTCATTTCGTTTTCCAAAATGGAGAATATATAATTTAACAAAATGTTTATACGCTCCAAAAAAATCGTGTTTCATTTTCACCAAAAAGAAACGAAACGACCTTTCGAACAACCGATATAGAATTAGAAAGCTTCGAAAAGAAAAGAATTTCTATATATATTTCTCTCGTTAAATGGATAATAAATCGGTACAAGCTTCGGAAGAAAAATGTGAACGGTCCCTGTAATATTCCTCGTGGATCGAAATTCGTAGAAACGACGTAAACCTAGTGTTTGGATCGAAGAGTGGGGGCGTTCGAAAAACGGTAAGTTTTTAGAGTTTTTCAAGGTAGGAGCCGAGCCGAAGCCAACCAATCGCAAATCCAATCAGCGCGCATCGGGTGTCGTTTCTTTTTCACGGTATTACCTAGAAAAGTGCTCGTTGGAGAAATTCCATCCTGATCAAAGGACCTCCCTCCGCGTATCCGAACTCTTCGAGTTCTGCAAAGCGAGAGAAAACCTGCCGATTGCTTAATCACTTTCCGAAGCCCCACTAGCTTTTTATCACTCGCTCGTATAATTTCGAGCCAGCTGCGATACATGCCCCGCGGAGTAATTAAAACCTACCGACAGCAGGAAGTACCATTACACGGGACGATCTCTCGCATGCAAACGCACGCCCTTTATGTGTAAATCCCATTTCCTCCATGGCGAGCCGCCGCGTACCGCGTTTACGTAACGGGGAACGAAGGATAAGTATGAAAAACGGGGGCAGAAGGCGAGCACAAGTCGCTGATTCTTTATCGAATGAAAAACAGTTACAGTTCCTGCTCCGAGGTTGAACGCGTAATTTACAACACTCGTAAACCGCAATTAGAACGCCGTGAATCGAACCGATCGATGATTCTCCTTCGAGGGACGATTGCGTAATTTTCGAACAAAAAATTCATTTCGCATTCTCGGCATTCTATCGAGGAGCGGATCTAGATACGAGAAACCGATCCGTACGTTCGGTTGCAAGATCCGAATAATTAACGGTACGGTGGACTATTTCGAAGAATGAACTGGTGAATCGTGGATTTGTTCGGAAGTGTCTCAATTCTGTGATAATAACAGAGTTTGAAAACGAGATAAATTAACTCCGAAACGTACGCATCGTGACCGTAAAGTTATCACTTTACCAATAACAAGTATTGAAAAAGAAAATTCGAAGTTTCCAATTTCGTTGCGATAACTTCTCCGATTATCAGAGACACCGGGAGAAACGGACTTTGATACTCTTTTTTTTTTTTTTATGTGGAAATCACTCGGAGGGAACGTATTATGGTAAAATGTTACCGTATACGGAACGAGAATGATGAAAATCGCTGCGAGACCGTTTGACCCTTTGAAATATTTAGCATATCTCGATGCACCGGGCAATAAATAATTTTGTACCCGCGTCAGGACCAGCGGCCCGTTTCTTTTTCTCGAGGCACGTGCATAAGATATGCATCACACGCCCGGGTACGCGGTTTTGCTCCCTTTTCTCGCGCCGCGCACGAATTCGAGTCAGCCCCGTCGCTCTTTTCGATCGTAAATAATCGCGCCTCTATTCTATACCTTTTTATCCGCGATACATTCGACTCCGCGTTCCTGTCCACCGTTTATTCTCGTTTCTTATTTGGTTTTTTTGATTTTCTTCCCCTACGTACCGACCTCTGCCCGCGCTCTCTCGATACATCATAAAAACGGGACAACATATTTTACGATCTCGTCCTTTTTGCCACGAGTCTACGCAACACGCGCTCGCGAGGCAGCCACGACTGCTCATTAACATTTATCGCTTCATTCTTCTGTATAATTCGTCGTAACCGCATTTACGAAGCTGGACCAGAGGATTCGAATAAATCGGCGGCGATCCGTGGTGGGAAAAAATTTGAAAAAAAAAAATGGGCTACCTCGTGAATGGTACCTCGGTGTTACAATTCGCTCGATCCCGAGAATAAAAGTGTCGAGGGTATACCCGTTTGGAAATTAATAGTTTTTCGGATACACAGTCACGCGAGTATCCAGGTAACCGCCAAATATTTTGGCCGTTCCCGATCACCGAGATATCATTCTGTTAACGTGTCTCTTATTATTCCTTAAAATGTTCTCGAACGATATATAGAATATACATCGTTCCAATTGGAGCTCCAGATCACTGAGATATGATTCCGTTAACGTGTCTCTTATTATTCCTTAAAATGATGTATGGAATTTAGAAAATCGTTCAAATTGTACAACAGTTATGATACTTAATGGAAACTAGGCCTTGGACGATGAACAACGTATTTAACTATATTACCGTAATCAAGGCGCTAAGCAGAAAAACATTGGATCGAGAAGAACGTGTTACATTTTCATCGTTAATACGATTTATTCATTGGAAGCATATGGTTGATTCAAGGCGCTAAGCAGAAAAAACGTTGCATCGAGAAAAACTTCTTGAAAGTCTAATCCAATGTGTCAACACTTGTATACACATTCTTACTATAAATGTTACAATTCTATCGTTAATACGATTTATTCGATGCAACCTTTCTTAGATTATCGTTACGCAAACTACCGTTTTGTATAAAAAAAAGTTGCATCGAGAAAAACTTCTTGAAAATCTAATCTACCGTGTCAACACTTGTATACACATTGTCGCTATAAATGTTACAATTCTATCGTTAATACGATTTATTAGATGCAACCTTTCTTAGATTATCGTTACGCAAACTACCGTTTTGTATAAAAATAGTTTCGATCGTTTCACAGGCATTTTCACGGTGCTACTTACAACGCTATAACCAATAATTTGAAAGTTACACGATTAGAGAAGAATCGAGGTAACCGCCAAATATTTTTACCGCTTGAGATTATTATTAGGTAAATTTCCCCCCACGAGACCGTACGAGACGATACGTTCTCGAGTAAATCAGAAGTGAACCGTAAAAGGGGAGGAAAAAAATTGTTCGTTACTCGACGTGGAAAAAAATCTTCCCTCCCTCGATAATCGTCCCATATCGCATTCCTGGACGAGATTAATTTCCTGCGACGGTTCCCCGGCACTCGTAATCCCGAACGATTGAAACGCAGCTGTTGCGGTTAATTGTGGTCAGCCGATACACGTTCCTGCGACACAGAGGGAAAAAAAAATTATCACTTCTCGATGGAGCTCCATTAAAACGATTGCGCCGCGTACCGATCTAATCCCGTTAAAACGTTTCGCGGGAAGTGTTCCCAGGGATTGATCTCGCGATCGCGACTTCGACCCTTGGTACGAGTAACGTTCGATCCACCGGAAATCTTGCCCGAACGAAACCAGATTCGCGAGATAAATCGATGACGCAGCGCCGCTCGAGACGCGTTCACGCGAAAATTTACCAGTAACCGTGATTCAACCGACGAGATAAATTCATCGAAAGTAAGCTCCGATCGCCGAAGAAAATGTTCAAATTCCAGCCGAAAGGAAAATCCGCGACAGAGATCGGCGAAAATCGTCGAAAAACGACCACACCGGTGTCCAATAACCTGTACGCGTCGCCTTCTTTTGTGGGAAAATTCAAGTGAGTCTATCGACCCGATTTTTCGGGTAAATTTCGCCACGCGACACGATTTTTCGGGGAAAGTTACCGAGATGACACGATTTTTCGGGAAAATTTCCCGGTACGGCTCGATTTTTCGGGAAAATTTCCCGACTCGACTCCATTTTTTGGGAAAATTTCTCGACGCAACACAATTTTCCGAGTATACTTCTCGGTGTGACACGATTTTCCGGGTAGATTTCCCGACACGATTTTTCAGGTAAATTTCTCGTCACGACCCGATTTTCCAGGTAAATTTCTCGTCACGACCCGATTTTCCGGGAAAATTTCTCGACACGTTTGCACGAGAAAACTTTGCGGAAAACAATCCGCAGCTACGAATCCTTGTTACGCGAAACGACGACCCGACTCGATTCGAGACGTTGAGAGATCCGTGAAAATCGGAAGAAAAATCGATATCGAGGCGATGTTGGAAGTCGAAAAACGTCGAGTACGGGTCGTTAAGAACCCGCTCCGGCTCGCAACGAGTCTCAACCCTTCGCAGTTCGTTTGTCCATGTTTCTGTTACAATTCACGACCGGTTGCATCGACAGGAAATTGTAAACTTGTGCGTAATTCGTTGGATTCCCGGCAACCGAACATCCGCGTGTTGTAATTCAATCGAATGAATAATTCATTAGCCGTGATTGTCGTCGACAGCTGATACCAGCGGACGACTTTCGTAAAGTTCTTTGCTGCGTCCGATGTTCCCCACGGTCCCTGCTCGCTGTAATTTCTCGCAAATTGCCTGTCACGATGAATTAATCGACACAGTCCGTCAGTGTGCAGTTTTCCAGGAATGTAACGGAAATAAATGCACCATAACGGTACGCGTATGTCAATCGCGGACGATCAAACGGTAGCGTCGAATTAGAGGTTCGTTTCGTCCAATAGCGTTTTAACCTATTTATGCGTAATGTTCTGTTTTTGCGAGGGTCTTATCTGAAACTTTCTTCAATGCGTTACGGCACAGTCAGGAAACGGTAAACTATTCCATAGAAATCCTTTTCAAACGATTTCCAACTGACTGTACGCGCGTAAAAATGATTACTCAATTAGCTACTTATCGGCGTGCTTTGCATGATTTACTGGAACGAGGCAATCGACGTCTCGACGTACAACCGTTTAACAGATATCGTACGGTATTAACGCTAGGATGCACCGCCACTGATTTTATACCACAACCGCTTCTCCCGACTCTGTATCAAAGTATTCTTTTTTTCGTTACAACGTTGATTCGTTTAATTATACGTTAATATTTTTTTTTTTACCAGTATAGAATTTAATCGGTACATTTCTTGCGTATTAAGTATGCCGTGGAAGCCGGGTGCTGTGGCGTAAACAACATTCCTTATCATTTTTTGCGCGGGAAAAAGTGTACAGAAACAATAATCGTTCGAGTTCACGAGGCTTGCAGAGACTGCAAATATTGTCTATGATTTTTCAAATCGTATTTGTAGCAATCGAGATTTATATCGATCGGTTACGAAATTAATCACCCGTGGATTTGACCTATTAAAAAATAGGTACACTGTATATAAAAAAAGAACATCGAGTCGTTTTGCTCTGTTAAATATACCCCGAATGATAATCACCCACGTGATCAAGGGGACAATCTTTTTGCTATCATCGGATAGATTTGACGGGTTTTCGAAAAAAAAAATAGGTACACTGTATATAAAAAAGATCATCGAGTCGTTTTGCTCCGTTAAATATACCCCGAATGATAATCACCCACGTGATCAAAGGGGACAATCTTTTAGCTATCATCGGATTCGCTCGTTCGGTCCTGATAAACGAGACACTTCGTACCGCGGTTTGAACTCGAATCCAATTTGAATAAGATCGCGCGATTAAGTTATTTCGTGGAGCGAGGCGATCATTAAAATACCAGGGAACGGAATTTCGAAGACACCGTATAAACGATTCGAAGCGCGGCGACATTCAATGAACACGACAGAGAACAAACGAGCCTGCGGAGGGAATATCGAGCACTCGCTATACAGAGACTCGCTTCTGGTTTAACAACTTCTCGTATATCCAGCCATCGTTCCCTTAATATACGATTATTATCGTTCCAAGGTTCGCGGCGAGGAAGCAGAAGTCTCAGTTTTCGAGTTTCTCGGCAAACGCCACCGAGAACGCTTCCAAACCGAACAAACTTCCAAAAGATGCCAGACTGGCTTCGAAGGTCCCGAAAGACGCCGCTGTGCACTTTGGAAACTTCTACGCGGTCCAAGGAGGCTCGAATAAACCGCAACCCGGTAAAACGAAAAGTTACTCGGACTCTGTTTCCACGCCTCTGAGAATAGCACCGAGATTGGAGTTTACGAGGCAGATGGTTCACAAGTAAATACAGTACCATCTTTCAGGTTGTCGCACCTTTATCCTCACCGTTCTTAACTCGTTCTCGTTGTTTCCGATACCGTGTCGGCGCGAAATTATTGGGTCGTTCGGAAATATTTCGTTTCCTAAAATGGAGAATGTATAATTTAATAAAACGTTTATACAGGTTAGAAAAATCGTGTTTCATTTTCACCAAAAAAACGAAGTGACTTTTCGAACAACCCAATCAGATACCAAATGATCGTTTCGAATTTTGTACAAGTTTAAATACGTATTCTTTAGCGGTATTGATCTTTTTTCTAAACCGACCGGTATATTTGTACAACCTGTGTCACGTATTGTTATAATTTCGACAAGTCGGAATTATTTTTCTAGTTTGTATATCTGGCGTACAAGGACTAGAAGTACACGTGGACGAAACGTTTGATCATTGGTAAAATTTCAATTTCATTCGTGCTTCGAAAAGTCGAAGAAAAATTCTCTCAGGTTGTCACGGAGATATTCCCAATACTGTTAACTGTATTTTACTCGCGATTCGTTGAATGCGTAGGGAGTTGGCTCGGTTCCAGGCCCATACTGCGAGAAAATACTATGCGCAAAGTCGATCGAATTGAAAGGATAACTGTAATCAAATTTCACTTATCCGTTTCTCGGTCTGTTAGACCTCAGTCCCGAATTTGCGACGGTCGGAGGCCAAGATATTTCTACCTACTGAGTTCGATTCAAAGACTCTTCTAATGGAGTCAGCTTTCGATCGACAAAAACATTTAACGCGAACTCTGCTCAGCGGAACCGACAAGTCCATTAGCAGATCTAGAACGAAACGTCTAATGTTTGCCCTAATAACGAAAGAAAGTACAACTTTCGTATTACTTTTAAAGATTCGTCGAGCAATCGAAGAAAAACGTTTGTATATCCTTGTTCGAAACAAATCTTGAAGATTTTTTTAGTAAATTATCCATCTTCTTCGACGGATAAAAATCGAATGAAATTCAATAGTCAAAACTTTTTTTCGATCGAATCGAGCATCTAGAACAACGCAGCGTAAAAACGATACAGTTACCTTCGCGAAAAGTTAATAAAGATGAAGAAAGCTCTTTAAAATATATATTTCGACCGTACGTTTACTTTTATCCGGGCCCTTTCACAAATTTCAGTACGACGAACGTTTCGATCGATCCATTTACAAAAATATCGTCGATTTCGATCACTATCCTCGATTACGCGTGAACAGTATCGAAGCAACGCGCTGGAAAGTATCGCGAGGCGTTCCGTCGATCGAAAATGTAAAAAAAAAAACCGAAAGCGGGAATATTTGTTCGGTACGGAGCGGTGGTTCTAAGAATCCGTGAGACAGTGTCGTAAACAGGGTGTTGGCGAATCGAGACGTCTGAACGTCGTTTCCCAACGTTTCAGATTAGAACGAACAGCCGGCACCGAGGAATACGCGCGACAAGTGTCGGCTTTATTGGAGGAGACGGTGGAACCGGCGCATTTCAAGCTGCATTCGGTACCGGCCGAGAATTCAATTCCCGATGGGAGACAGAATCCCTCGGGGTATCCGCTATGGTACAAGGAGCCTTATAAGATGCCGTTAGTATTCTCCAGTTAGTTGCGTAATTCGATCTATTCCCGTTGCCGATGGGATTGCTCGCGTTACCAGAAAATGGGATAGAGACCCACCCGGGTGTAACGAGCTTTCTTTTTTCTCCCCTCTCTCTCTCTCTCTTTCTCTTTCTTTTCTGTCCTCGTTAACGAAGAATAACACGGGACACCCCTGCCGACAACGCGATAACGAATAACAGGATCGAGACGAAGGCTCGAAAGTGACTCGTCTCGGTGTTCCGACGAAACGACGAACTTTTCCAGGTTCGTCTCGGACCAGGTTTGCGAACTTCTGAGGGAGAAGTACGATAACGCTTCGAGAAACGAAAAAGAGATTCTCGACGAAGAATCCTCGACGGGGGACACCAGCGAGGAATCGAGCGACGACGAACGAATAGACGGAAGCAAAAGTTCGCCCGATTTGAACGAGAACGTTGCAACGAAGAAAGAGGAAACGGAGTCGGTCGTGTCGACCAGTGCATCGACTTCCGTTACAGATACGGACGAGACGGATTCGATGGAGAGCGACGATACCTCCGACGACAGAAACGGGGAAATCTTGTCCCTCGCGTGATTAATAATTTTCCAACCGTAACAGACGCGGGGAAACGCTTCGGTCATTCGCGATGATAAATAATATTGCAACCGTAACGGAAGCGAGGAAACCAAAGTCACCGGTTTCGATAAATAATTTTGCAACCGTAACGGTAGCGAGGAAACCTCGTCACCGGGTACGATGAATAATTTTGCAAACCGTAACGAGAAAACGAGAGAATCCCTCGTCTCTCGCGATGATAAATAATTGCGCGACCGTAACGAGAAAACGAGAAAACGAGAAAACGCCTCGTCTTACGCGATGATAAATAATTTTGTAACCGTGGTAAAACGGGACGTTACGAAACGTCTCGTTATCGTGCATATCAAACGCGTGGTCTTGAATATAAATCGTAGTGGTATGAATTTCCTGTGCATTAACGAACGCAATTAAGAGATACAAAGCCAGTCTCCGACTTCGATGCAAAACCGCGAGGTCCCTTAACAATGTTGCCTGTTACAACTCATCGTCTTTAGACGGGAATACGGCAATTAGCATCGCGGTACTAATGGATCAACCATTATCAGAAGGTCTGCGCCGCGATGCAAAATTCATCTCAAGATTCGTTTCGAGCGCTAATTAGGAGCGTTGGTTATTACGTTCGTTCCGTACCCTGTAATTACCAGCTCTTAGATCGCTGTGAATCTAACGCTGCGTCTGAATTCATTAATTAATGTTAGAGGGCTTGCGAAAGGACGAGAAATCCAGGGCCCGAGTGACGGATAACCGGAAACTCCGATACGACGTATTTCCGGCTGTACTTGACCCTACAGACGACGATACTTTTATCGCACGGTCGTTAAACGCAACGTTAATTACGCGAAATCTAGAAAAATTCTCGATCGTAAATAATGGGGATCGACGGGATTTTTTTGCAAACTCGTCGATGTAAAAAAATGTGTAAAAAGAAAGAAAGGAGTTGGACTATGAAAAATTCCGGTGCGAATGAAAATTAGCCGTAATTCTGTATCGCGGATAGCACGAAAGATTTAACGCGGTTTCCCGTTTACTGAAAGAGGGTAGCATCGTCCAAGTTGGAGTATTCGCATTGTTTTCGGTTCAGTGGAAATGCAAGAGGGCGCAGGATGGGGTCGGGCTCTTATCGATTACTCTGTCTACCACGCCAAAGACGCTTTTCGTGTATCTTCGACGTAATCGAAAATTAGATTCTTGTATCAAAGAGCACTTTCGGGAAGACGCGGAGACGGAGAGAGCGAAGACCGATAAGTCGCGTCGAGTAACTCAAAAGGAGAAAGAGTTTCCAACTTTTCGAAAAGAAACCGACGACAGGGTGAACATTCTTGCCAATAATTTAGATATTTTGTTTTTTTTTTACTTTTTCTTTTTTTTCTTTTTTTTTTTTTCTCGTGGCAAGTATATTATATACATTGATTTATTTCTTCGTGAAACTATACAGAATGGTCCACAGCGAATCGGAGCTTATTCAAATAAGTTAGTTCAACCATTGAGGCCATCGGTTCGTGGAAATATATATGTGTATATATATATAACTGGACGCACCGAATTAACTTACACCTGTCGGAAGAGGACATAGCCTGATAAATACTACACGCGAGTGAGTCACAGTTCGGCGACACATATTTTCTCGAATGGAATTCATCGATCCATTCGTAATGCAATGTCTGGTGAATGGCAGTTTAACTTGTATTCGAGACTAAACTCTGTTTCGTTCGAATCAATTGCTGTGCGAAGCATTAATTAAAAATCTATCCGCTTCTATCGTTCCCTGATCGAGGAAACACCAGCAACCAGTCCCGAAGAAGATAAAAAATTGCACCACTGTCGATAAATACAAGGAATTCCTTCCTCGTACCGTTTCCCCGTCCTTGAAAGTAACGTCAAGGCTATTGAAGTACAGTAAAATATATCGGTCGTTTCTGATATAAACAGTGCAAATCGTTGCTCTGTACTCCACGTAGTACGAATATTTATATTTAATTTCGGAGCTTAATGCGACTAGCCCCCATCGGACTGATACTTTCGAGTCCTTCCCTAGGTCTTCTTCCAGGAATAATACATTTCCAGTGGTCGATTGACACGCCAGAATTTATCGTTGACCTGTCGCAACGTCTGAGATCCACTGAGCACAACCAACTGACCAGGGGTTGGAGCTATGTAGATACAGAAATTTAATAACCTATCCGACTCCGATAATTCTGTATCCAAATCCAACGTTAACCTCATGGCCAAATATTTACTTAGATGATCCACTACAACAATAAGCACGAATATCGTTATTCGAGAATTTCTCTTACCCAGGCTTGCAAAAACTGGTCCGATAACTACCTGTCGCGTTTGCCGTGGTTTTAATATATCTAATGCTATTTTCTTTCAACGCCTTTATCAACGAATTGTCACCAGCCATTTCCGTTGGATGCGGTTTGAAAACAAGTTCAATTTCGTTGAGCATCAACGGTTCGCTAGGACCCTCGCCTTCTGTGTCTACCATGGAATCGCCACCACCGGTCTCAGCTTCTGCACTGGACGAGTCGTTCTCCGAATTCTGTAAACTTTTCTGCCGTTTAGGCGGTTTGGGGATTTGATTCGCTGGATTTGGCGACGGCGTGGTGGAGTTTCTGGATGTTGTGCCTGAAGCATACAAATGATCAATTTCACTCACATCGGGCACAGCGGTTGAACTACTCTTTTGGATAACGATGTTACCAGAAACGGCTGGACTACTGGCCGGTTGCGAGACGCTATTGGAATTTTGAGAGTTACCCCCGCTACTATTATTCAGAGGTCCTGTCGCGCTCTGAGAAGAGTCGCTTTGATTCGCAGAATTCGCAGCGTTGGGTGTTGCCGGGGCACTGGCATTCTGAGAATTATTATAGGAAGTCGCGTTGCTCGCGTTCTCGGACTCGTTGGCATTTTTCCTAGACCTCTGAGGACGATTCTGACTTTGCAACTTAATCCCCTCTGTAATGGAATTCACTAGCGCAGCCTGCGAATGCGATTTATTCAATTTGGCTAAGACCCTCTCCTGATGCGCCTCGTATTCGTCGCGGCTTGGATATATCTTTGAAATCAACAAGTCGAAATTGGGATCCGGTCTGAGGGATCTTTTGGATACCAATTTCTTTCTGCACGTTGGACATTCCTACGAACAACACAAAGGTTTATTCCCACGTACGTTTCTATGGAATCGTTCTAACCTCCATCCGTACTCGAGCTTTTCTACTACGATCGCTCGATATCCATAAACTCAGCCACGTTACAACACGAACAACCGTCGAACCATCCGACAACTAAAACGACTATACACTTCTACGAAATTCTTTTTCAAATCCTACGCAAGGAAAAATAAAATTCGCTTAGACATCGAATGGGAAACGATCGATTTTTAATTCACAGTAATCGAGAGAACGTTTAACTTCGACGAAACGACCGATGTAAACGCAAAACGCGATACATTGCAACATTTACGACGCGGTTTAAAAAGCGCGCTAAAATCGGAATGTCTGACAGAAACGTGTTATTCGGTAAGCTTTCGTTCGATCGTAACTCGTTCGTCGAATTTACAAATTTCCAATCGCTGTGATCATCGTTCGAAATCTGTGGACGTTTACGTAGATATTTTTACGACGGTGCAATGTACACAACAAACATTGAAAAAAAGAAACAATGGATCGAAGTACCCAACGCGCACTGTTTACTTCCGACGAAGCAGAAAGTTTTGTAAATAACTATACGACAAACGCGAGCGTGTAACTAGAAATTACTATGCCACGCGACACCTTTGTTACAATCACGTACCTTATTACCGCTTCGTAGTGCAGTAATGATACAATCGGAACAGAAACGATGCAGACACTCCTTCGTGGTCATAGTCTTTTTAAGCATGTCCAAGCAAATTGGGCACATGAGCTCACTGTGCAAACTCCGTGGACTAACTGCGATCTCGGTATTGTCGGTGATCGCATCCTGAGGAGTACGATGAAGCTCGTACAACGATAATTCCCAGGTTTTATTCAGACCGACCTGTTCCGCGGAAGCCATCTTGACCACATACAAGCCGTCAGCTGAAACACTTTGTACACACACAACCTTTGAACGCGTTCGTAGACACCTTACGACGGAAACGAAAACTCTCCAACTAGCGCGGCACGGTCGGTAACATAATCGAGAAGATGACGAATCAAAACCATCCCGGAATTTTCGTATTACTTCGAACAGTCCGAGATTACGGTTTCTAAACGTTGCAACGAGCGAGTCCCTCGAGAATTTCAGTGGAACGAACGCGAAACCGTTCGTGGGAAAGAGAAGAAATTACTGTTCGAAATAAAAAAAAAACTACCGTGCAAGGAGAACTGCAGAATCGAAAAAATAAAGAAACAGAAATTTAAAGATCCTACGATATCTGCCACCGAAATTTCTATTCGCAATTTAATAACGAAAATGTGGTAAACGTAATTCGCACAGCTGGAAGCACACTTTCTCGAACGCGAGTCAAATTTACGAGTTCGTGGTCGTTCGTTAATAAACTCGTTCCAATCCATCCAAGTATCGCTGCGAAGCAATTAGATGTCTATTACGTCGATAAAGTAGGTCGCTGCGATTAAACGGCGGGTGCCTTCAAAGCTTCCTAATGAGCCGTGATAAGTTCATAAACCAGCCAGCCAAGACACCTTAGTTCTCAGGTATTTTACAAATAGCGTTAGCTCGGCTTAACGTGCACGCATAAAGATCGCTGGGTCGACAGTAATCACCGAAACGACGAGTATCGCGCGGCACTAATGAACGAAAGGAAAAGAACGTGTGCACCGTGGGCCGGGAATCGGAATAAGCGTAGGCAAAATATATGTTTCCTCGGTAATATATAATATAACGGTATGTAATACCGTCTAAGATGGGCGTAGGCTCGGCGATTGCCGCGCGGAGTAAATACGTTGGATACGTCTCTACGGCGTGCAAGTTGAGATGCATTCGTGCACCTATCCGACACGGCAAACTAGATCGACGAGACCTGCGCCTTTTTTAGCGACCCTAACTGTAGATAACCGTAATTGCGTCTGTCGGTACTTATCGGGAAAACATGTTTTATCGCCTCTCTCCGAGAATACCACTCGAACGTTTTCGAGAAACGTTTGAAGTTCGTTCGCGTTCTGTGTTTCGTTTCTCGTCGATCGACAACAATCCACGTGGACGCGACAACGTTTATTTCCTTGGCCGGTGTACGGTTTTCCACGCCTCGGTGGAAATGAACGTTTCGCGCGTCTACCGTGCGTTCCACGGCCGGTCTCTCGACCGCCCGAGAGACCGCGATGAAACCTACGCTCGAATCGAGCGGACATTTTCGAAAAGATCGGGCCAATGTGTGAACTCGCGTCGAACGCGATTCCGTTTAACGATCGAACGAACCGATAGAACGAAAACGGTACTCGCGCGTGGAAAGATCAACGAAACGATTCGATATCGAGACGGTGGGTATTCGAGCGACGGTTTTAGTTACGATCCACTTTTATCGGAGCGATACGTTAACGGATACTCGCCCGCTAAACACGAACGTAGTCCCGGCATTAGCATTTCGAGCGTTTCACGTATCAGCGCTAACGCAATACCGTTCGGTGGATTCGAGGCTAGAAATTTGGATAAACGTATGCGAATTTTATAGGTCAGTCGGTGAGCGATACGGGACGACGCTGTGTTCCACTTAACGGCGATCCTGCTCCGTCAACTTTTTAACTCTGTTTAATTAACCGCCTTCGGCGAAAGACGACGCATTAACCGTTCACTGCGCAGATATCGCGATACTCCGTCGACGAAATTTAGCTTCGACGATAATGCATCGCGAAAATTACGATTATTCGGATGGTTACCGAAATCTTCACCTTAGTACTCTACGCGAGATGTCGGTCGAAGTGTACTCGCGTCCAAGGGAACGTTTGTCGAGATTTTCTAACCAGATCAATCGAAACGTCCATTTTTGGATTCGTTTTCAATCTTTTGTACGTTATAAAAATCCTACTCGATCCTTTCGTCCACTTAATTATATCGGGTTGTTCGGAAAGTCGTTTTCCAAAATGGAGAACATATAATTTGATGAAACGTTTACGCACTCTGAAAAAATCGTTTCATTTTCACCAAAAAAAAATGAAATAATTTTCCAAACAACCCAACGTATAAAACTCTATAACAGTATTTACATTTTCCGGTTCATCGACACAATGCTCCTTTCCTTACAATTTAAATTTTATTCCGGCTAATGAATATTGAAACGGTTGCGATATACTTTATACAGTTACAACGTATATGCGTATACACGTTTATAAATTTTGCATCAATTTTATCGTACACTGTTTCCAATTTAGTAACGAACAAATCGAGGAATCTGAGGTAGGAATTTTTACCGATCGTTCCTTCCATCGATAGACAAGAGAACATAAATATTTATTTATAATTACATATTTTCACAAATAACTATAGAAATATTTACATTCTCCAGTTAATCGACACAATACCTTTCCTTTACAATTTAAAATTCATTCCGCCTAATGAATATTTCAACGATTGCGATGTATTTTATACAGTTACAACGTGTATGCTCATACACGCATATTTGAATTGAAAAGAACGTAAATTTTGCACCAATTTTAACGTACACTGTTTCGAATATAGTAACGAGCGAATCAATGAATCTCAGATACGAGAAATGTTCACCGATCGTTCCTTCCGAGTAACTAGTCTCCGTTACGCCATTGGTGTTACCACAGACTCGTTACAGAATTGGTCGCGTTTCCTAGTAATTTTCGGCGAGCGCCGATTTCACGGGACAAAAAATCGTAGCCGCGTTTCACGGTGCCGCGATTCGAGCGTAACCGGAAAGAATCGCGGCGAACCGTCCGATATTAGAAAACTACGCTCGAAGAAAAAAAAAAAGAAAAAAAAGCCATCGATGATTGCCACATTGACATGCTTTCTACCGGACAATCTTTCTCCCGGGGAAACTTACGTAATTCTCAACCGCGATCTCTCGCACTGTCCGTTGCATAGCTGTATCGCGATGCGAGACCACGGTCACACGAGTATTATAGGCATTATACGCGCTTTGTGAGTCTTTTTCGAGCAATCTGCTCCCCTAACGTCGAATCGTCTATTCGTTTTACGGGTAGATACCACGAACGCGATACGTAGCCAGACCACCGTGCAACGCCTATCGAGCCGGGTCCGACTCGCTCCACTGTAATTTTATAACAATATCTTTTTACGCGACGGTCTCTCGACTTGCACTTCCGGCACAAAAGAAGCTCGTAATCTTCGAATTCCCGTGCACGGTGCATTCGCGTACCCGTAACGAGCGCGAATGCTCGATGCCGTGCCACGACCCGACGTACGAACGCCGCCGAACAGCCTCGATACGCTCGTACGCGAATCGATCGACGTGAAAGCCGATCGATACGACCGCATCGCGAACCGAGCCGGTAATAATTTCACGAATCAACAACAGAAGCGATCGCGTTAACGATTCGAAAGGAAAATCACCGCTCGTATCGCAACACGGTCCACCGGGTTCCCTCGCTCGGCGATCATTCGTTCGACCGGTACACTCCAATAATTATCGTTTCTTTCGTGTTGCTTCCTTGTTCCCGACATTGCGCAAGCATCCGGAAGGAGCCGCTATTCTTGCCGGTTGATACACGGTTACAAGTATCCGTTCGGGCCGGGTCAAGCGTGAATCCGACCCACTGGGATCGCTGCACTCGGATCCATCGTAACCCCGTGGATTAAACGGCAGCCACGTTTCGCGATTACTACGAAACGGAGAACCACGATATTCCATCCACGGCGAAAGGTCAGTGCCTCGCGCGAAACGATTGCGCTTTCATTCATGACACTGTTACGCAAAGGTTACTACAATGTGAAACGGAATCGAGAAGAGTACCAGGATCGCCGCTCGTAATCCCCCTGCGGATCGCGATCGCTCGAGCGACGCGTTTCATTTCATCGCGCGCGGTGGACGAACGACGTTTCGAATCGAATCGCCACGGGACGAAAATTACACACCGATATCTTAATCCATTCGTACCGGAAATTAAAAAGACTCGACGCTATTCACGACCGATGTGAACGCCTACGGACGTTTAGACGTTGGAGCGCGCTCCGGATACCAAGTTGACGTATACACCGCTGCTGGATAACTCCGATCCTAGTCTCGAATATAAATAATCCGGAACAGGTGGGCCGCCGTAGCGTTTTTATTTCGTTACACATGGGGGGGAAGTAAGGAAAGTGTCGAGGTACACGAATTCTGAATATATTTTCTTTGAGGGGATACATCGTTCCGAGACTATCGATGTTAACGTTTCCTCTCGAACGTACGTACATACGTAACTGAATACGTGTACGTGGTTAAGTACGCGTACGTGGATAAATACCGAATGGATTTAAATAAAGTTTTGCATTTCGAGGGAAATCGAACCACGTACGACGATTACGCGTTCGTTGAAACTCGGAGAAGGTGAATAAACTTGTTCCCCGGTTTCGTGAACGATGAACAGGTTCGAATCTTTTTATCTACCGCGTAAATAGGAGCAAAGCGATGTTTCGGAAATTGTTACGACGTATTCTTCCCCCTGTTTCGATAATTGCGATCTCTCCAAGTTACATTTTACGTTCGAGTAATTATACGTTCCGCGTAAAAAAAAAAAAAAGGTTAAATTCCGAGCGTACGATAAGCACACCGCGATTCGGTTGCAAATGTAGCTCGAGTTCCCCCACCGGTCGACAATATACTTCCTTTTTTTAATGTCGGGTATCTCATTTTAAAGATTACGTCTTGCTCTAGAAACTTGTTAATTGTGTACGCGGGGAATTAAAGTCGTTGAATTTGATCAACGATTTGCTGCGAGTAATTTCAAATCGAATGTATTCTGTCCTATTTTATCACGTTTATCTCGCGTTTACCATTTCCCCGGCACGCGAAATACATGCGAAACACCATCGAAGAGATCGCGAACAGCGAATACATTCGATAGCCGTCCTATGACACTCGGTCTTGTCGTTACCGTCCTATCGTCGAATCGTCACCGATAAGAAGAACCTTTCGTCGAATTGAAATACCTTTCGAACGATCGCGTTGCTCGACAGAATCCACCGACCCGATACCTACTCGAAATTCGATCGAAATACCGATTTCGAAATAATATTTGCCCAACTTTCTACGAACACTGTTCCGATGTATTCCCGCAGAGATTTACCGTTTGGAATAAATTCGCGTTGAACGATCATTCCGCCCGACATATTCAAACGCGGCTGGTCCCATTTGTAAAGTTTCCACGCGAGGAAAAATGATGAATGAAAAATCAGCAAAGCATTTATTCAGCGACCTGATATTAACGTTGTCGTTCGCGGTATTTCCTTGTTCCCGATGCTGCGCGAGAAGCCGGAAGCGACCTTGGTTTCTTTTCCATAGAACGATGCACGAGTGCGATCACTTATCCCTCCGCTCCGTTCGCCTAATCCGTTTTGGCCGAGAGAGATTCGCCGAGCGAACACCGCCGAGATCCGACCTACGGATACAGGTGAACCGCGACCTTTAATCGGTCGGCGTTGGTATTAAAGTTCTCCACGGGTGAAACACGATGTTAAAAGCCGAAACCTGTTGATCCCGGTGGAAGATTTACCGACGCTATTAGTACACGTTCCGATAGAACGCGAAACAGGAACCACCGGTGTGGTCGGTTGCGCGCTTTGATCGCGGTGCTGATCGTTGACGAACGACGTTGACTTTCTACGATAGAATTTTCGATATTTCGAAATGCTAAAAACGATCCACTCCGTGGAAACGATCAACTCCGAGACGAAAATCTCGTGGAAAGCTCGATCGTTAAAAATCAAGAGTGACCGATGACGACGTTACCGTTGACCCCGATCGAGCCTAATCACGGACCGAGAGACACGGTTTTCGTTGAACGAAGAACCACGGTCGTTGATAAACGACGAAAGATTCGCAGGTAAAACGTTGCCAAGGTCCCACGTGGATTAAACGGTATATTATCGCGCGGCCGGTTCGACGATTTGTGAAAGCAAGATGACGAAGATCGATGACCAAGGCCTTCGAACGAACGATAAAGTGTAACAACAAATTGTTCGGTGAAAAGAACGTTTTTCTTGGGGTTTTCCTGGTCCGCTGATTAAACGGGTCTTCTCGTGCGCTTGTTACACCGCAGACCCATTTTCAAACGTGAAAACCACACTTGGCGCGAATTCAATACGCAGCGGTAGTTGATTACCTTTCATTACGAAATCACAGTGAAACGAGTGAACCGACCTAACGGATTTTATCCGCGGCGAAATGTTGCGGTAGCAAAAACTTTTCGCTAACGCGTTTCAAGCGTGTACGCGCGAGGGATCGGTGGAATAATAATCCCTCGTGTATTAAAACGATCCGAATAAAGCGAACGAACTCGCGCAGGATGCAGATTACAGGCGAAGGAAGTATCTATTTTGCGAGGCGTCTTATTAATGCTCGGACGAGGTTTTACGAAGAAGGCTTGTCTGGAATTTCACCTTTTACCTCAATGACTGAGGCGATTCGAGCCCGGTCTGCGAATCAACGAGCTGACTCATCCGGTCCGCGTTGTTTATAATACGTTTACAAAACCACGATAATTTCCTGTCTCCGTGAATTCGCGTCGTAAAATCCAGCAGTTCGCGGCGATAAAAGCTTTCGCGTCGAAATTGATCGCGTTCTCACGAAGGAATGTCGCCCGATCGAGACCTTCGGACACCGATGGAACTATCCAATAATAATTTCCATCTGGATACGGTTCACGGATCGAAAACATCGACAGGATCGAGAAGACCGAATCTACGATCGCGACTTGGGAAAATTATCGATCGAATATCGCCCAAGTTACGATCATTCGGAATATTTTTTTCGCAAAGAGAACACACGTTCGTGTGCAGAACTGGATTTTGTTTCAAATCGAACGCGTTCGGTTGTTTATGCGCGTGTGTGAATGAAAATTTGTCTCAACGACGAACTTCTACCGATACGTTCAAAATTTGGTTATTTTTCATTTTGAGTTACATCGATTAAATACGTAGGTTTTATTTCATCGACTTTGCCAAAATCAGGATTGAAACGCGTATACGTTGTTATTGTCATTGTACGGATACACGTAATTCACTCGTTCCGATTATTTTTCTTAATGTTTCTCTGATTCTTTTGCAAAACTTGTCACAAAGATGGAGCATCGAAAAGCATTAAACGAGGATAAGAACTGATCTCGTAATTGTGATAAAAATACATATTTTGTTGCACATTTCAAAAGCTAATGGAAATGGAAAAACAGTTTGGCTCTCGACGAATAATCGCAAAATCTGAATACAAATTCCAAAAAGTTACAAATGGCGCCATTATAGCCAATTGGATCATTCTTTTTGTTTCATGAATATAGGTAATAATTTTTGCAACGACGATAACAAAACTACTGGTCTAATATTTTCCAATACTCTACTTGTCTGCCAAGTTTCATAAAAATTAAGGATCATCGATCGAACGATATTTCTTGTCGATTAAGGAACCATTAGAAGCATCTCGTGCTTCGTAATCGGAAACAAAATTAAATGGACGAGTAATGAAAATGCATTATAAAATGCTCAATCGATGATTGAAATTAATACGAGTAGTACTTTACAAGTAAATCGTTATTAACGAACACGGCGTTCAATTGCAGAAGCAATTGGACGTAAAGTTAAATGGACATATTGAAAAGAATATACCATTAATATTTAATATTGTAATTCAATTTTAATTAATATTTAACGATATTAAAGAATTGTACTTTTCTGTACTCGTTAATCACCATTGAAAATTCTCCATCAAAGTTTAGAGACCACGTAACAAATTCACGGTATTGCAAAAATTCGTTGCAAAAATCGTTGTTAAATTATTTCGTATGCACGACTCGGTATTGTAAATGTACGCATTAACCAAGTGCAATAATTCCTGCTTTCGAGAGATAGTCGGAAACTATTCTTATCGACCTAGGCTCGAGATAAAAATCGCTACCAGCCTCGCTTTGGAGCGAATCGGCGGTCCCGATTTTGTTACTTGAAAACGGGAGCTACTGTGCGTTGAAGAGTCAGTGACCGGTGAAAGTCTAGAACAGTGGTCGCCAATCGTACACTCGGTGCGATGAATTTACTCGCTCGTGTTAAATTAAAGCGAAGAAAGAAAAATTGAGTTTATTGCCCGACTCGTTTCATTCCCCGCAACAGACTCCACAGAAGATGCACTTAAGAATGTATCCAGCTGCATCGAACAACACTTTCGAGTGGACGATCTGTTCCACCGAATGAAACTAAAATCTCTTAAGAGTGACTTTACGTAAAAGGTATTGCGCTACATTCCCTCGGGATAAAAAAAGGAGAAAACTATCGTTAAACTGGCCTCGATTGCAAAGTTTTTCAAATTACCAATAATTATGGAGTAAGTTTGCAATCTCTGCTAAAAATACGTACTTTCCGACGAACCAAAATTCCACGGTATTGTAAAACCACAAGTTTTTTCTATGGAAGTAATTCAATCGTCTTTCGTCGTTTCGTTACATTTTTTTTTTAAATTTGCCATTTATACATTCTATCGGTTAGAATAACCGATGACACGCGAGCTATTACGTTGCGAAGTCACCGATTCGCGATGTCGTTTAAAAAACCCATCGATGACCTTTAAATATCCTTGAAGATAACGTCAAGTGGAGGATCCCTTTCTATCGCCATATTTGCCTCCGTACGACTTTCCTCTTCAACATTTTCTCCCATCCTTCGATCGTATCGCAGATATCGATGGTTTAAAGCACACACGTTGTACGTCCACTTTTGGTGCAATGTAAGTTTTTGTACGCGATAAGTAGCTCCTGATTTTTTTTTTTTTACGTATCTATCTATTTTATAAATATGTTAAAAATAATATTTCTACGTTATACATATGTCCGTGACGAAAGACACAATGTACGATTACGAAACTTTCGGTTGTACAATATATTATGGTATATTCATCGTGTTGTACTATTACGTGTTTGATACAGGTAATATTTATTTTTGGTCACTAACTCGAATGAAAGTGGATAATAAAAACGAGTACGATGAAATATTATAAAATAATCTATGCAGAAGAGTACGTCGAAATAACTAGTAAAATATTTGATAATAACGAAGCAGTAATTAAGAATAACGATCGTAACGATACAGTTCTGATAGTAACATAATAATTGCGATGACAAAGTTGACGATCACGGTGAAATTATCGATGCTCGCGGTGATAACAGTAGAAGAAAGAAACGAAGCAGAAACGCTAACCCAGAAAATGTAGGTTTAAGTGTCAATGTTAATTATCTTATTCTTGCTACGTAAGTTCGAATCCTATAATTTTAACCAGAGATTCTTTGAAATATTAAGTTTTACTATTTATTTTTAACGCGCTGAACGCAGAACAGGGCTAAAAAATATAAATTCAGAATTTAAAGTTTCGTCATTCTTTTATTTATCGAGATCGATCTCTAATTCCTGCTACAATTGAATCCTTTCTAAAGCAGATATTTTCTCAACCTCTGTTTCCGATTAACGGAGCGACTGGAATCATAGAATCCAAGCATCATTTTTAGAAGAGCCATTAAACAAGAAGCTATAACTCCAATAGTTTTTCACATTTCCGGATGAAAAATCTACTTTATGTACTTATAAAATGAATAAACATATCCGGACAAATAGTTTATCTATCGCTAAAATAAAAAATCATGAAAGGAGCAGAAAAAATAGCAGTCTAGACACAAGTATCCCTTTAAGTTCGTCCCCCTTGATTCGAGATTAATAGGGAATTATTGGTACTACTGGGAACAAATTTAATGTACAATAAATATAGATGCGTACAGAAAACAGTGTTACGAATTCCTGAAAAATTACAATCAAGGACGAAAATCTTGTCACTCGAATCAAAGATCGAAATTCAAGGTTTCGAATCCTTTATCCAACAAAATTTATAATAGATTGTTCGATAAGTTCTTTCGTAAAAAGTTACGAAAGTAACTTACGAAAGTAATAAGATTCTTCGTAAAAAGTTACGAAAGTAACTTACGAAAGTGATAAGTTCTTTCGTAAAAAGTTACGAAAGAAACTTACGAAAGTAATAAGTTTTTCGTAAAAAACTTATTAAATAGTACTGTTCAATGTAGTACTGTTCAATAAGTTTTGTCGTTCGATAAAACTTATTGAACAACCTAGTACTATACTGTTATCGAACGACAAAACTTATTGAACAGTACTGTTGAATAAGTTTTTCACGAAAAAACTTATTACTTTCGCAAATTACTTTTGTAACTTTTTACGAAAGAACTTATCGAACAACCTATTATAAGTTTTGTTGACTAAATGATTCGAAACCTTGAACTTCGATCTTTGATTCGAGTGACAAGATTTTCGTCCTTGATTGTAATTTTCCACGAATTCTAAACACCCTGGTACTATACTATCTAATAAGTTTCATCGAACGACGAAACTTATTGAACAACCCAGTGGAAGAACGATTCGTCGACTGTCGAGAAAATTCTCGGTGCGCCAGATTCCATTCGTTGTACGCATGATCGTCGGCGTTGTCTCGCAACCTTTATTCGTTCGTATCGTCGGTGTCGATGTTCACGGGAGGAGAATCGAGAGCGGGTCGTTCTCCGTGACGTGTGTCCGTCGTGTCCCGCGATCCAGACGCCTCGAACCTGACCCAGTGAATTCATCCCTCCCGCGATCGTATTCGGTGCGACCCACGGGGCACCGTAGCGACCGTAGGTCGCGGCTCGACCCACAGTCCGAGAGCCAGCTCGGTACAGAGAGCAACGACGAGACTCGCGCGAGGGGCGAGATGTAGAAGAGTCTCTGGAGAGAGGCGATGCTCGCACGTGCACCTCGGGGCATTCACGAGTTGGCAGTCGGCTCTTGAAACCCGCCCGGTGAATGCCTCTCGAGGCTCTCGTGCGCGCGTTTTTACCGACCTCCCGATACACTCGAAAGGGTACGCGTTCACGCAGGAATTTCGCGACCGGGCATTGTCGTCGGGAAACTCGGTCGATCGAGTGCTCGTCGGGCGATACTTCCGCGATAATCAACGAACGAGCACGTTCGGTCGCGTACACGCGCATCGTCGACCACCGCGACGAAAGTGAAACCGGACGCGTACGTATAAATCAACGAATACCTCGACCGTACGGTTTTCCCGATAGTCGAACGCGAAAATCGTACGCGAAGCGACGAAACGACACCACCTGCCACCGCGCACGGAAACCGTTTCGACAGCTCGACCGTGTCGCGTTGTGTTCGGCGTCGCCGTTGGTAGTGCCCGCTAATCTACGAACGATTACTTCCTGGCAAGCTGCGAGAAGAGCCGGTGGGAAAAAATCCGTGATTCGTCGAGTTCTTGCACCGAAATCACAGAATCATCGTTCGGGCAATTTCAGTGAAAATAAGCGAGCTCGGTTAACGAGCGGACAGTTCCACGAAGCCGACGCGCCTTAAACGGAAGAAAAATACTCGTCGGTAGACGAGCTCGTAATGCGGGGTAATAACGGTTTCGAGAATTTTTCACGTGTCAGTGGATCACTAGGTTCTTCAACGCTGCCCGTACGACGCCGTCTTCCGCCGTGTTCCTTTTTTCCATCGAGAGGTTCGCACGCGAGCGATCCCGAGATCACCGGTAACACACCGCTCGTGTTCGCGCGGAAACGGACCGAACGGTTCGATCGACGCGTCGGTGTCGCGACCAATCACCGCGAGGTGAATCGGTTCGACGTTTGCGCGACCTCTGCCCAACACCGTTTGCAATAGCAGTCCGTCGCTCGCGGGGAAAACGCGCGCGACGCGTAACGTCTAACGCGACCGCGGTGGTACTTGCGCGACAGGATGCGCGCAGGAGCCTAGCTACGTTTCGAGTGCGCCGACAGCCCCCGGGGCACGAGTGTGGGAATCCTCGGGACGCGCCGCGACAGTGACACTCGACTCGAACGACAACGACACGCGGATAAACATCGTGCGAAAGCTACGCGCGTAAACGAGTGGTTCTGTCATCGTCGTGGAATCCGACCGACGATCAGACTCTTGATCGCGAAGTGACACCGGTTACGTTCATCCGTGGAAAATAATTAAACGACCCCGATTGAAACGGAAATCGGTATACGCGAGCGAGAAACGCTTCCGCTATGCGTGCCTGTGCCGTGGATACCGGTCGATAAAGATGCCCGGTCGTCTCTTGGCAAACTGTTGCAAATAAACGATCGACAACCCGAGTAGAACCGTGGAACGATAAAACCACGGCCAGCGTAAAAGCCTTAAGGACAATTTATGAATCTGCATATCGCGATATCTTAATAAAGACGCCTCGTAAAGGCGCGCTTTAATCCTTTTCGATCGTTGCGTACGAGGAAGTGGCGCGGCGCGTAGCTATTTTATAAACGTTCCTTCCGCCGGGACGTCGCCCCGGCACCGTAATTACGCAAGTCTGAACACAATCGCGAGGGCAAAGACAATGCCGCAGATACCGCGATATCGGTGAGACATCGCGCGAGAAAAATTCCTCATTGTCCGAGGAATGTGGGCGTATCGGGCGAGGTATCTGGCCGATAATGAGACAGATCTCGCGGCGGAGGGGTGAAGCGAACTATGCAAACGCCGTATGCGTAGACAGTACGAATTATGAATAGGTTATAATCGTTCGAGCGAATCGAACGAGAGGGAACGTAAAATCGTTCGTGAAAATCGTCGCGAAGAGACGCTTCTATGGAACTGCATTCCTTGTAGTTACCGTTCTATTCGTATCGGTAAACGATACGGATTCGTGTTGTAAGACGTTCGAGTGTTATTGCGTACGCATAAGGTGACTTTGACGATCGAAGAACAATAACACGCGAGGATCGCGCGGTTAGGAATCCCACGATCCTCTCGAGGTTACGTCGATCTCGAATTCGATCCCTGGATGGAACACTTCGCGCAGAAATATCGTAGAAAATATTCTCACGTATCCGAGCAAGTGATCGAAAACACGTGTCTTTGTGATCCGATTCCGAGTGGCACTGCGAAATTTACGAAAGTGAAGAGAATAGGCAGGCAGCATGGGGAATACCAGGTCGCAGCCTTGCCGACGAGGCAAATCGCTTTATCTGTTTTACCTTATACATAGAACGTGGAGTATCGTAGCTGACCATCGGAAGGATCAAGAGCGTTCCTATGATACCGATCGCGATACCGACTTATCGTCGAGATGCAGCGGTTGCAATAGATGCACTTACCGACAGGACAGCCTTACACTCGATAGGTAACGTAAATTACAATTTACTTATCTGTTTCGTTTTACCCGGAACATTGCTACGAATATCGTGCGAAAGATTTTAAAGGACCGAACGAACAATTTTTGTAAGATATTGGCGATTACGATATTAATATTAATTGTAGCTTCTTGAAATTTGGATCAACAGTCACGGAAACAAAAAGAACGAGTACGATCCGTTAATACGAAACGTGATTCGAGCCAATTAGTTCTTATCGTTTGCCGTGCAGTTAAAGATTACACGTCGAGCAATAGTGATTCCCGACGAAATTAATGATTATACGACAAGACTGATTGCCAGAGCCTCGCGGCGAAAAGGTTATGTGGACTGAAAACGCGAATTAACGGAACATTAATCGATCCTAATTAATAAATTCCAGCGTAGACTTCTTACATGATTTTTAATCCTATCCGAATGAGAAATGTGAGAGATAGAATCTTGACCCTTTCTACTTTTATCTAAACCGTATACATCAGAGATAAACTACCTGTCTATGCAGGGTGGTCCGTAACTGTTTCAGGTCGTAACTCCGTTATTAGTGCAGTTAGAGAAACATGTCGAAGAAAGAAGATGAATAGTTGAGAGAATATTACATTTGTAAGATCATATTTTAGTTGCAAGTGCAACGGTACATGTGCATTCGACAATCGTATTATTTTTTTTTTTTAATGGAAATGCATCTTTATTTCCATAAATCGAAACTTCTCGTTATTTTACGTAAAAAAGTATTGAGATAAAGTAGGAAAAGAATGATCGATTCGTGAAATATTTTAAATAAATTTCTCTATCGAAGGTAATGCTCAAACACTTCTCTATTAGATTATACACGTTTCGTGTAGCGCTTTCTAATTGTTTTTATATTCCTATTTGCGTATGTTCCTATACTTAAAGAAAATTACAAAAGAACATACTCAACGATTTTACACGAGATAAGTGGGCCTACTATAAAAAAAAAAATGCGAGGGGCCTTCGTCATCGGCATTTGTGCAACACAATAATTATGCTTTAAAAAATACATACAATAATAGTACTTAAAAAAAACACTTACCAAAGCTGAAATTAACTGAAAAAGATGGCGTCCATTACGATGCTTCTAATAATTAATATACAATATTATATTCAAGATCTGATATAATATCGAATTGAAATTCATGGACTGTATGAAATTAAATTACTTGAATTTTAATGATATTCTGTATTTTAAAATATTCTATATAATATTATGGTATAGAACTTTTATCGTGTATGCAATTTAACGCAATATTTCGTAAATAATAAATTTCAACAATCTAAATACATAAGAAAAGAATTTGATATATTTACTTTGTCATATGCAAGTATATGAAAATAATAGAACAAATCGAATAATCGGAATTAAATTAAAATCATTAATATATCTGTGAAATTTGAAGATTGTCTAACTTCTACCCTAAATATATATTATAATCTAATATATAGGATAAGTATATAGGACAAACAATAAATTAATTCCTAATTGCTTTTTACACATGTTCATATTCTCTTGTGTATCGACATATTCGCGTGTATAGAATAATAAAATATTGAAATGATAACTGACTCACCGGACTGGTGAGTATACGACGAGCTCGAACGACGACAGTCCGCAATTTAATATATTATCCTGCTAGTAGACTATCAGTCATTAGGAGATTGATAGAGATATCTGAAATCAGTGATCTAACGTTAATTTCTATAAAATATCACTAGCTATATTTTTTATTGGCAAAATAAGAATTATTTTTATTTTCTACACGTATGTGTATAATATTATTTTTTGTCATGTATGCCCTTATATGTACACATAATCTTTAACGTTGGTACAGCAATTTTGAATCAAATATTAGATTTAGAATACGAGTGTCATTTGATAAGAAGCAATCTAGATAGTTTAATTTGTTTACCGAATAATAAAACTTACGTTTTTATTGAGGTAAAACCTCCATCTGGGTGCATACTTGATTTTCACTGTTGCGTGTTTATTTATTATTAAATTCTGAAACAAATAAAAGTAAATTTATGTTTCGTTAATTACACACGAATACTTCGACTTTATTTAACTATTTTTTTGAAGCTTCGGTGTAAACTTACATTTTTTTGTTCGTTGTGGATCCAGCATAGGAGACACTTATAATTTATTTTAATATTTTAATAATACGAAAAATCGTAAATTTAAATTATATCTTAATTAAAAGAAAAAATTCAAATTTTATTTTCACACCATAAGGAAATGTGTTTTAATCGAGTTATTAATGAATTTCTAATAGCAATTAATTATTTCAATGTTACAATTAATTTTGCAAAATGTCAATTATATTTCATTAACGGAGAATAATAAGAATCAACAAAAGTAATTAATTTTTAACAAATTACATTCTATTTTAACAATATATTCGATCTATTTATTATTATTCACTCGCGTAATTTTGCAATTACTATTTAATAACATTTATATTTAATTAAGAGTACAATTTAAACGGTTCAAAAATGGATTTTCTTTTTTTTTTTAAATATTTAATTTTGCTTTATTCCATAAAAATTTTATTCTTATTTATGTATTTGTTTTTAATTATTCCCATATTAAAACACAAATAAATTTACAATCGAGTCTAAATCAAGAAAATCGAGGAGAAATTGTTAAACCCGTACTGTGCTATATCGTTCTTTGTAATGCAGGAAGAGTAGACAATTTTCAACTCATATTACACCGAATTTATTAACCTATTCGTGGTAAAACATAATACACATTGTTCTTCTCGTATCACTTTCACATTATTTTTCAATTTGAACAATGCAAACACTTTAATTAACTCGAAAAACGAAAATTCAGAGGAAGAAATTCAAGGGACGCGTAAACCGTGACCGTTCAAACGGTTTTGGATAGAATATGAATTTAACGGATAAAAGCTCGAATCTGATTGGCTGAAAATGGTGGCTAGAATTCAAACGCCCGTACTGTAACATGAATTTTTACACAAAACCTGGAAGATTTTATTTACCATTAATGTCAGTATTACCACAATTGGTATATTAACGTCGCACTATTTTTTCAATCGTAAACAGACTTATAATACTTCTCAGGAGTATTAAAATATTAAATTTCTACGAAATGAAAAAAGTAATTACCTTCGAAGGAAATAGTGTACAATAGTTTCATCCTCTGTGTCATAGATGTCACCACACTTACCTGTTGCGTGCAGCGCCATGTGGTCACTTAGGGTACTTTCTAAGCAACCAATACATAAAACGAAGATTGAAAAAAATGTTCACGTATAAATAACAATTCTTCCAAAATTCTGGTCCCTTTGTTTCTAATGAAATTTTTTAAATACTATAAACAATAAAATAGAACTTATTTTCCATCATAAGTTACAGAAATATACAAGATCGTTCGTAAACCTATATCTACTTTGATTTCATATAGTTACAATAATGCATGCATTTCGATTTTTTCTTCTTTCGCGAGTTCTCACGCGATCGATTATTTTTATCTCGATCGAACTTAGTCGACGGAAAGGAATTCGATTTAAAATTCCAAGAAAATCGATTAAAACTCGAATGTCCGTAGTAAGATCGCAACGGTGCAATAACTGTTGCAGTCGTCTCGCGTCACTGGCGAGGATTGAATATTCCAGTGGCCAGTTCTACCACTTGATGCCCGTTTCGTGCTCATTCTACATGCATACGGCAAGAAAACGGCCGATTATCGACTACGAGCTACTCGAGTTTGTCCTTTCTGCCCCTCTACGTGACGCATCACAGGATAAACTGAAACCTGGCTTACATTACGAGCAGGTGGAGGCGCCGGTGTCAGTAAACCTCCGGTCGTCTCGAGGAGCGGATCGCCTCGACGAATGTCCGTTTCTTCTCTCGCCGGGCCTCGGTGTTACGAGAACCGTGACAGTTCGGCACCTCTTTTCAAAAATGATCGTCGATTTCGTTCCTCGTGCCAACTCGTGAACAAATTCAATATCTCATGTGCCCTTCGAAACATGCGCCGGTACAATTGAACGTGGAACACGTGTGACTCGAAAGGGAATACAGGTAACCAACCATGCCTTCCTTTTTTTTTTCGAAATCACTTCCGATCGAATCGAATCGTGAAATTCCTCGGTGTTCGTTGAGATCGGATCACGATCCCGAAACTATCTTACAAACTAAGTATCCGACTGTATCTGAATCTACACAGAATTTTTTGTCACGAAACAATCCTACTAACGATAAAAAACAAATTAAAAATATTAAGTATGGTTTATGGGTAGACATCTTACAAATCGAGTATCAGACTGTATCTGAATCTACGCCAAATTTTTTGTCACGAAACAATCGTACGAACGATAAAAAAGAAATGAAAAATATGAAATATCGGTAGACTTTCCATCCATGCGGTAACGCGTTCGATAACGGAAACACGCGTTATCAAAGATTCTATCGTGCTCGGGAACGCGACCGATGGTAATTTTTCACTCTGGAATATTCCCTTCAGATTACTCGCGATCGACTCCCTTTGAGCAAACGCCGATCACGCGTTTCATAAGTTCCGATCGTAGGTTCTCGTACCGCGAGAAATGGAACCGATCTCGCCCAACTGTTCGATTCACTGCGCAAGTGCAAAACGAATCGGGGGATTCCCCGTACCGTGTTCGCGTATGCACGCGTGGCGCGCGTCCTTTCTGCGCGTGCACGCGCGTAAAATGAAAAATTCGTGAAACTCCACGTTTCTATTTTCTTTTTCACGTTTTTTCAACGCAAAATCCACTCGGGCGCGTTTTCTCGCTTAAGATCGCGCCGAGTTTATTATTCAGCCCGGTTGCGTACATCGACGACGACGACGAAGAAGCAGGAGCCATTGTTCTCCGAATGAAAACCATCCGCGTCGCGGAACGAGTTCGAAAAACAAGCCGTGGAATCGGGACTATTATTCCTCCACGACTTGTCCGCGGCGAATACTAATTATGAAATATCTTCGCGAGACAAAGAAACCACGGTGAAACGAGTCGCGTTACCGGTGGGGTTACGATACTACACAGCTGAACAACGTTTCCTGCGCGTGTCTCGATCGACGCTCTCGCGACAGCTCTCGAAGGAGATCGATCGTTCCACCGTTAGCTGAACCGTCGTTGATTCAGTAACCAAAGAGGAAGATTGCGTAACGTCGTGGGCGTATGCAAAACTCCTGCGAACAAGCAACGCGTACACCGTGTAATTATTTAGAACGGGTGAAATTAACGTGTACGTTAATTTATCGCGCGCGAGCGTGATAAATTACGCGTATCGTTCGACTGTCCGTTCACCAACAGAGAGGATTCGGTTTTTCGGAACGAGCGGATCGATCGGGAGGCGAAATTTTCGAACACGCGATCCGTGTCAGGGACATTTTGCGCGTGAAATTGCGCGCGTCGCGGTCTCGACGCGCGTTTCGTTACGGTTCACACGCGCACCGACGCGAGATTTCGTCGTATAATAATCGATACGGAAGACGAATCGTTCGATGAACGAGAAACAGATTCGCGCGGTGTGGACCGTGTCGTTAACCTCAAATCGGTAACCTTCGTTTTACGCGAATACGATTCGGTAGAGAGGGGGAACGACGGAAAATTGGACTCTTGAACAGCGTTCGAGTAAAATTCTACGTTTCGATACGATGGCCGGGACAGTGTTGTCCTTCGGGTTGTCACGGACTAGAAACCGATCTTTACTCGAATCAAATTTTGTTCATTTTTGTTCGAGAGATTTACAGATTGAATTTGATATTTGTATTCTTTCCGGTTAGCTAGATTCTATCACCGAATTTCACGTTGTCGCGGAATGTGCGATGACTCGAGGGACAGGTAGTTGAAAATTGATCGTTGGTGTCTCGGCTGGCTAGACTTTGCGTAGAGTCATCTTGTATTCCGTATCTCGAGTTGCGACGAAGTTGAAAATGGGCTTTGACATCCCGAGGGGCGGGTAGATGACGTTCGATCGCTCGTATGCGTTAGGCGAGACAGGGTGAGGAACGGTACGTGCGAGCGAGAGACCGAAATCGTGACAACTCACTTTCTGGAATTGCTAGCTCGGAGCGAGCTTCGGCGTTATCTCCGACACGCTATCGAGGGTGTCTCGAGTTACTAATGACTCGTTAGTAGCGAATCACCGAAGCAGAAAAGTAAAAGTTTTCTATTTTTCACTTCGTGAAATTACTTCAAACGAATCGACGCGGCTCTTGCGATGAAAATGATATCAAACACAAAGATACTCGAACGATTCTAAGCGAAACCGCTGAACACGAATGCTCGAGATTGACAATACACGCACGTGCGCATTAAGAGTAATAACGAGCCAAATTTCTTTTTCCCTCGGTACAAGAATTTACCGTACCGGTAAAATAAATTATTTCGATAGAAAAGTATGGAATATTTTCCTAGAAATATTCCATATTTTTCTAGAAAAGAAAAAAGATAGAAAAATATGGAATATTTTATTTTTCTTTCTAGAAAAGAAAAAAAATAGTAAAATGTTCCATATATTTCTAGAAAAGAAGAAAAATCAAAAATTGTTCCATATATTTCTAGAAAAGAAAAAAAAATCGAAAATTATTCCATATTATTCCAACAACTGCAAAGATTTCGTCGCAGACGAGACACGACGAAAACCAGCATCGCCTTTAAAAAAAAAATAAATAAACCCTCCAAGGCACCTAAAGGCATCTTTCCATGTTTTTGTCAATTTCAATGTATTCCCCAGTCTGCTTATTATAACGGTTAGGATAATCTCTTTCAATTTTATTTGCAACTTTTGCCCGAAGACTGTGCAATTAAGGATTAAAGTTGTCCGCGATCGTCATCATCCTGTAGAGGGAAAAACTCACCCGACTGGGTAGCGACTATATCTGTTTCGTTTTCACCGTTTCTCGTTTCTCTGTTCGCGCTCTCTTCGCCGATGCTGAACACACCTCCGGTTACGAGGAGAGCGGAATAAAAGAACGATGAGATTTCGTGTCCAACCCTCTCGTTGTGTCACGGTTCGTACACGAGGCTGCGAACCAACGAAAGGGAATACCCTCTCGCTCTTGTTCCCTAAGAGTGGACGCCACTGGCCGGGGAACGAACCGGGAACGTAACGTGCTGCGAACGATACGCGTGTTCTTATTCCCGGCGAGTTGAGTCTGCCGATAATAGGCGGGGAGTAAGATGGGGAGGGGGTACGGTTTGCCATTCCGCGGTTAAGTAAATCAGCCGTTCGATTCCCATTCTCGACGGACGTAACGGTGCTCGGATTTCACGTCCGCAGATCCTCCTTAATGATTTTATTACCCGGCGTACGCGCCAATTTACGTAAATACGCGACGCGAGCGGTTCTTTTTCTCCCTGTTACCCCCGCGGCCGGCGTAATCCGTTTCTCAGGACACGACTGGGACCGCTTCGTAGTACGTGAGGAGAGAAGGGAGGGGGGACGACGACTCGTTAAACGCAACTTGTAACTCGGTACCAATTTACGTTGTACCCGATGTACTGAGCGATTTAATGCCTTCTGATGCTAATAAACCGTTTCCGCGACCGGTACACCGTTCCCCACGTTTAATCGGAGGACGTTTGCACGGCTTCGATTCTATCCGCGGTGGAACGATCGATTAAAAGGACCCAAGCCTGCGGAACCGGGCCAGGTGGATTAAGACCCTAGGTAAAAGGGCTTGGAAAGAAACGAGGAGCGGGAGTCGGTGAAACTAGTCCGACGCAACGTGGCTATCGGTTACGAGAACCCCGACTATCCTCGTTTAATAACCAACCACCGGCAGCTATACGTATCACGCACGGGGATGCAAACCGCTCGCTCTACGGCTAATGAACGAATATTAATTGCCCTCTTTATATCGCTTGTAATTACAGATAAGCAAACTGGTAGATAGGAATCGTATTGATTAAAACGGTCTTAGAAAGTGGCAACGATGCAATTTTGTTCAAAGAGAAATACACCACGTTCGCGGTATCTTCTAAATCTGGTTGGCCCGACAGCCTGGAACAGTTGTACACGGTGTTTAGTTGGGAACTGGTCGCTTCAATAACGCACGGTTTCGATACGGTGGTAATCAATTTTTTTTTTTCTTGTTCTTTTTTTGGATGGAGATCTGGAGCAGCGATACCTCGACTTTTCTCTTTTTTTTCTCGCTCTCCACCGGTTTTCGCGGAACGAAATTATCAACTGTTGCCAATTTTGTGAGATACACTCGACACGCAATTTTAGAGAGTAATATACCATTTTCACAATCTAACTTGTGATAATCGTGAGCGCAGTTTTCGTTGATCAAATATTTTGACGTTTCGAAGCAATGGAAAACTTGTTCGTCGTCTTTCAGAATTGTCCGCGTTCTCGAGACAAATTCGAACGCGACTCTTCGAGGTCTCTACAGTTTCGAACAGAGGGTACAGAAAATTTAACACTGGGTTTTTCAATAGACGTAGTTTTCTCTATTAAAAAGACACTTATACTTTGACAGAGATACGGATGTTGAGAACGCAAGTACAAGTTGAGGTATCCTGTAACTGTTTTCCAGATACTCGGGTACCAAGGTACAATGGAACCTCGATCGATGTAACCTCGTTTATCGTGTTGCGTTGACAAGTGAAAAAGATGAGCAACAAATGTCTTCCGTTCGAAGTAAAAGCGGATCGTTGGTAGATTACGCGAGAAGTAGTTGGTACACATTGTAGAGGCGAACTTCCTTGTTGTTCTTTTGCAACTATCTAGGTTTTGCTGTATTGGAAACGTAATCCATTTACGCACACGCGCACGCGCAGTGTTCGAAGTTGAATTACTTCGAAACTGTTGCTTTTAGAATAGATGTACTTCCGTACTTTTATTCTTAACATTGAATTCCATTTTCAACGAGACACACTATCGATGAATTTAAATTTCAAAGAAATTGGTTTCCAGGGATCCTTAATGCCGTAGCCATAAAGAAACAGTGGATTCTTTTCCACGGGAACTTCTCACAATCCTCGAAATCGGCCGTAAAACATTCACGAGTTAATAATTTAAAAAGAAGGAATTGTTATTCCGGGAACTTCCTTTATTCTAACAAGGCGTATTAATAAAGTTGGGTCGAAGATACGCGATTCCGTTTCTGTATCTGGGAGAACGATATTACCGTGTTATTCATTAACTCGGTCGTAAAGTATTTGAAATTGATAAAAGTAAGGTACAGGATACTTTCGATACTAATTAGTTGGCATGAGCTACGCTCGAAACACGTTTGATCGCATGCAATCACACTGATTAAAGTTTCCGCAACCCGGACACATTGATACATCTGTGGATTACGATGGAAAAAAATTCGTGAACGATGTTTCGGATCGGCTTGGTACGACAAACTTTAATCACGGCGACTAAACAAGTTCTGTTAAACCCGATTATACGGAATAACAAATAAAAAGAGAGGAAAGAAAGGGAGAGAAGAAAAAAAAAGAACGGCCGCTCTATTAAAGCGTCGCGTCGTACAACGCAATCGAGATCTAGGAATGTAAATTATCGCGCGCGCGTTAATGAACACGCATCAATTACGTTTATAATATTCCGGATATGAAATAACGGGTGTAACGATGATCAATTTCTACGGACAATTTCAAGTTTGATTATAATCAGTTAAAGAGCCACACGAACTTTATGCATAAACATATCCATAAATAACTTTAATTAAACCGAGAGGAGACCCACAGAACTCGTTATTGATTTTACTTTTAATTCAACGCAATTTGCGGATACTGTGGAAAACTTAACGCGGATAGTTTAGAAAACGGCGAACTATATACCGTGATAATTCGAAATGGAACAACAACGATTCACGGATCGTCGTATCGTTTTCGTTGGACAAAGTCGATCGAATCGGAGAGACGACAGCGATCGAATTTCACCTACCCGTCTCTCGGGTTGTTACAAAATTATCCCCACCATCGTTGACCGAATCTCACTCGCTTTCGTGGTGTTCCACTCTCACTTCTGATGTATACGAATGTACGCGTTTCTCGGTCACGAGCTGGTGACAATCTCGGATATACTACTCTGTAGAAATTACGACGAAACCCACCGAGAGATTCGGTCATTTAACGCTTATACAACGTTTGTATAAAAACAAAGTAGCGACGATGCAGCGAACGAACGATTCTCCGGTAGCTGACGTTTGAACTTCTTCAGCTACGGTTCTTCTTTGGAAACAAATAAAACGATACAAAGTGACCACAATTAAAAACAGACCGATAAGATTTAATTGCAAGATGAGATGTTAGCGGTTCTACCGTGCAATTTGCACTCGCTTATTTTAATTTTTCACGATGCATTGAAAAATATCCCAACGTGCATTAGATTTGTTAATCAACCATGCAAACTTAAGTAACCGAAACTAAAAACGGACGAATAAAGTATTTAATTGCAAGATGAGATGTTAACGATTCTACCGTGCAATTTGCACTCACTTATTTTAATATTTCACGATGGATTGAAAAATATCCAACCTTGCATGACATTTGTTAACCAACAATGCCCCAAACTAAAGTAACCGAAACTAAAAACAAACGAATAAGATATTTAATCGCAAGATTCTTAGTAATTCTACCGTACAATTTGCGTTCGCTTATTTCAATTTTTCACAGTGAGTTTAAAAATATCCCCTTGTGCGTACCATTAATCGACAATTTGTCTCGGAATAGTTAAGAAGCTTCGAGGTTTCGCGTTTCGGAGCACGAAAATCAAAATTCGATGACACGGAACGAGGCCTAGTACGACTCGGAGAAATTGGAGCAATCTGATTGGAGGATACGTCGTTTCGAAGCACCGATCTAAGTGGATCGAAAAATTACACCAATTTTCGAATCGAGTATCGTACTAACGGTCGACGAAGTTGCGTAGACGATCCTCGAGCAATATAGAAATTGATGGTTTTGTTGCGCACCACGATAGAAAGTAGTTCAGGGACATCTCGGGGAATTAAACGTTTCTGCTCGCTTAATTCTTCGAGTTTAACGATCCGAGACGTTATCATTCAAACGCCTGACCACTTTTCCGTGACGTCTCGCTGTTGAGGCAATCGCTAATCGAATCATCGAAAACTCGCACGTACGTGTATCGCGCGCATACATCAACGACACGTCGCACAATCACGCGTACCATCTGGCTGGGATACGTATTCTGCTGAAATGAAAATAAAAATTAGAATATACAGACCGTGACCGTGCACGGTGGGGCCGCACGGCACGCGACAATTTCTTTCTTCATTCTTCGCGCCTGGGCGTAAAAGTTTCACCAGGGCTGCTCCTCTTCGTGGAAAGTTAACAAGAAAGTGCTTTCCTTCGATCACCGTGAAAAACTCACGATCGTTTCAGTTGTCGCGACTCACGAAGTGAGTGGTTGAGGCGATTAATCATTGCTCGTGTACGATCTCTACGATCGTAAATCGATCCGAGACGATTGAAAAGGATAATCAAATCGACGTGTATTTTCACTGTATTCGTCGGACAAGTGGCGCCCGAATCTGATTCACTCTTGCGTATTTACCTGGAGATAGTGTCTTTATTCTACGAGAATAGCATACGAGATTCCGAGCCCACTGGTGAAAAATTAAACAATTTTTCGGTGAACATTCGCGAGAATATTGTCAACGTATTACTGGGGTTTTCCCGATGAAAACGAGTCCAAACACGACCACTTTTCGCGCCACTCGAATTTCGAGCGCCACTATCGCGAGGATCGCGCGCCGAACAGGTACAATTAAAAATAATCCGAACATGGTCGTGTTTGTACTCGTTTTCATCGGGAAACCATTGCCGATACGTTGGTAACGCTCTCGAGAAAGTAGAACGAAAGCTTCTATTTATATAGAACATAAAATGTTTTATAGCGTATCTGTGATTCGATGCCGCGTGCGTGGCGTTGTCCCTCAGGGCGTATAAATAACAAACGCGATGGAGTCCTCGTAACCGTCCATTCGAGGTGAAAAGCGAGCACTTAACCGTGTATTACTGTATTATCGTGAAAGCGCGTGCGTAAGGTTGCGGGCCCATTGATGCAGCACGGTACACTTTCCTTCTTCCTCTTATTTCCTCTTATTTCGTTTTATTTCTTGGCGCTCAATGTTTGTTCGTAACCCAGCCGCTGACACAGGAACAGGTTCCCAGATGATATAAACGTTGAAAAAGTAGAAGATACGGTAACCATAAATTAGTCGATTGACTGAAAGAAATGTGAGAAACGTGGCGATTTACGCGTAAACTTTCCTGGGGCGAGCATAATACGCGATGCTACCTATTATCGCCGTCATCGGCGTAATCATTATGGTCATTATCATTCGTTAATTACCGCCGTCCAATTACGGAGCCCACGTTTTTACATTTTTCTCTCTCACCAGGAACGCTTATTTTCGATTCCGTTCACCGTTACCGTTTCAACCGAGATCGCTGAGCGTGTGTAGATCCATTATTAAACACGCTCGGCCATTTATTTCCGTGTTTCCAACCTCCTAGCGAAAAACCGTCGTGAAACAGGGACAGTCAAATGGATTAATTAGAAGAAAGTCGCAATCCGGTAGCTTTCTACCGTGAAGCCTGTCCACCGAAATGATTTAATTAAACAGGATTACTTCAGCAACGTCTGATTATCGTCCAAGTCTTTTCAAGCGTATGTATGTAGTTCGAGCAGCGTTTATTCGACGACCGTTTGCGCGTGATTTATCAAGTGTCGGATCGTTCCAAGTGTCGGTGCTGCCTTTGCGGTATCTTATTAGGGGGAAAAAACCAAATTGAACGAATCCTTCCTATCGATAAAATTGTGCCGCGGAGAAACTTCTCCGAACGAATTGCAAATAACGTCCAATCCGTTAGAAACGGAAATTTCAAAGTGTAATCTCGTCTAGAGAACTTGTTTCTACCAATTTTGAAAATTGATTGTCTTACATTCCTTTTATTCTAGTTTAATATCTCTATCACTACCCCAAACTTGCGATCCAATCTTACAAAATATATATATACACGTGAAGCTTATCCAAGAGAAAAATTAACTGTCGTAATTTTGCACGAGAAAACTATCATTCCGTTCAGTATTCGAATACTGTAACGTAAAAGTAACTATTACGAACATTTTAAAAAGGTTCCCGTGTCATCTATTATCGCCACCACCCTTAAAATCGCTCTCGATCGTTCGCTCGTCGATTTTTCCAAATCTGTACACTTCACTTCCGATTCGAAAAGCATCCCGGTTACAATACAGTTCCCCGTAACAGTAACAGTTCTACCCGGTTTACCTCTCACTTGTCAGTCGAGTAAACGCCGTTAACGACTCGGTAGATCATTTTTACCTTTTGCGTTCGTTGCGTGGATTCAATTCCCATGACGCGAGTTCCCATGGTACTCGAGCTGTCCGAGCCGCACCGAGTTGCCAATTTGACGTACGCGTGTGTCCACCGTGCTCGATCGCGTATTCGAACGTTGATCGGTTGTCTCGCGGACCGGTATGTACGCGATAATTGTTTGAACGATGGCCAGGTCAGGGACGTGTAACGCGTTCGCGATTCCGCGTAGTGGGTGCCAAATTTGGCGCGCTGGCCGATGATAAACGGAAACGGTACTCTTGGCATTGTTGGCCGATAGATTGTACATAGAATGAATCGTGTGCACGGTAGCGGCGAGTTAGCGCGAACGAATCGTTATCTCATTGCCGGTTCCCGATCGTTCACGGGACGATTTAATGGGCCGTTTGCAGACCGTTCGGTCTGTTACTGCAAAACGATCATCGTCCGCTTCTTGCGTTTCGACTCGGCTACCCCTCGCCGGGAGAGAGAATCCCGGAAGCCGCCTGGTGAGTAACGTCTCGTAAAAACGGTGAAGAACTTCTGCCATCGTTCCTCGGCGTATCGTTTCGCATCGACGCAAGAACAATACGCCGCCGCGATTCGACTTGCAACAATGTGGGACGAACACGAACGAGGAACATCGTTTCTTTTTTTCTTTTTTTTCTTCTTCTTCTTCTTCTTCTTTTTTTTTCTTCTTCTTTTCTTCTCCGACACCCGTGGTAATTTCACGCTCAATTTTCACATTTATTCGCGCTCGGTTCCGTGTAAAACATTTAAATCGCACGTCGAGAGAATCATCCGCGACCGATTCCGATGCTTTGCATACTCTGAGATCATTCTATGCAAACTCTTGCAAATGTTTCTTGCGTGCACTTTTGACACGCGGCGCGAGAATTATCTCGAATTTTTATTCACTCTTTGGAGCTCGGTGGGTTAAGAAATGTTGTATCTTTTTGATACCTTCGTGAGGTGTTTTTCAACCTACTAGGAAAAATTTAAATAACTTCAATTGTGGTTCAAAGAATAAAGGGGAGACATCTTTCCTGTCTCGAGACATTTCTTTCGTTTCCTGTTCTTTTTTTTTTAATTTACAAGTTTTAGAATACCGCCTTTGACTATTCGGACGTAATTTGACGAAATTTTTCACAAAACTGGTTTGTACGGTCGACTTGAAATTTGAACCATCCAAAATAATATTCTCTGTTCTCTACTTCGACGAAAATATTTATTTAAATAACGAACATTGGCGCTATCGAATCTTGGCATTTTCAAAGTAGCCTACTCGTCGCGTTGCTTTCGAAGACGATCTCTACCTCACCTATCGATCAAGGCATAGCGTTTCTAGACAGTCGTTTCTCGATTGTTAGCCTTAGACCTTTCGATGCGTGTTGTTCTTAGGAACTACCGTTAAAATATAATATATGCATCGGTATAAAACCAACGATCTACGAGTTCTCAGGCAATTTCAACAGTACATCTCGAATCGTTTGAATCTTCTCGAGCTCGCTTATAAGAATACCGAAAGGAGGTCCACGAAATCGAGGTATGCTATCCAGCGATGAAGCACGATTAAACCTCGGTAACGGAGGAACAAACACGAAAATAAACGATAAACATCAAATATGAAGTAAACTGTACAGACTTGGAACTGACCTTCGACTAACTGGAAACGAGATTGGACTTGAACGTTGGGTTGGTTTCTAAGGATTTTGGAGTACAAACGATGAAGAGTTCTAGATTCGTGCACCGATCGTTTAAACGAAAAATATTTAACTGTCTCGGATTAACAGGCTAACACGAACAGTATCGAATAACGTTTGCCTGTACGGTAACACAGATAGTAGATGAAATCTCGAAACTCTTCGATCCAATTGCGCTGAAATCTTTTCTCGAGAGGTCACCAGAATCGTAAACCGATCAAATGTAATCGAAGACATTCGCTTCAACGGAGAAATAATTTTTCATCGTCGTGGATGCATAAAAGGATAATTGTCGAATTGAAAAAGAACGTAGCGCCACGAGCGAGGGGAATGCGGACAGTCACGAGTAATCTTTCCATATACGGTAATATCGTAGATAGGTGGCCTCAGAGCGTTAAATCTCGTAACTCTTTGGTCCACACGTGGGTACCGTTTGAGTCTTCCCGTGCTCGGCCATAGAAATGCTAAAAAGACATCGGAAAGATTGAGGTATGCCATCGAGTGATCTCGCCGTGCGACCGAATAACGATAAATCAGGCGAGACCACCTCCGTACGATCGGGGTGCCCATAAGTCGTCGCCCGGTGCTCCGTGTAAACGCGTCACGTGGGTGTAAGCACGTGTAGCAATGCCGCGGTCCTCGTCCTGCATGGGAAATCAGGCTGGCTGGCGTGGCTGAATTTCAGCCGATCGAACGTGAATTTCAGCGAGCGCGCACGACTTCCTCCCGTGCATTCCATGCCCGTTACACACGGCGACTCGGCATTCCAGAGACGGAGTTCCTAAAGCCGAGTCCACAGCGCGCTGGGTATTCCAGGTGCAACAGCACTCGCGTTCCTTTGTCTTTCGGAGAGAACAAAGGATACGAACGCTGCTGCCGGCGGAAGTGTCGATTTTGTACGCAAAATCGCTTCTCCTTGTACCCGGTAAACGTTCTCACGACCCGTCGTAATTTGCCGCGCGACGACAGCTATAGATGCCAGCTCGGAACATTTGTCCCCGGTAGGCGGAACCTTTTCCAACGGCCGCCCATTCGCACGAGTATTCGACACCGCCTCTCCGACCCACCGAGACCGAACGAGATCCAGAAATCGCGACATCGAGTTTCTTAGCTACCGCGCGAGCTACGATGAATTTTTCATCGTTGGAAAATTTCACGCTTGTTCGGTGCAAGTGTGGTTTTGACGATGGTGTCATTACCAGTCGAACATTAATCGTACACTTTCTTTTCGGGTCCTATTCTGGAAGTAAAATCAAGTTGAAATATTGTAGGTGAAATAAACTTTGAGTTTTTTAGATACAACGCGAGTTAAAATGAATGTTTGATCATTGGAATATTTCGTGCTTGTTTGATACAAGTGTGTAATAGTATTACTACGAGCCGATCATTAATCGCACACTTATTTTGTGTGAACTAAAGTTTGAGTTTCTTAGACAAAACACGAGCTAAAATGAATTTTTGTAAACTAAAGATTGAATTAGAGAAACGCGATGGAACTTGAAAGTTTTCCAAACCAAATATACCTTACAATAAATTCTTCTATAATCTATAAACAATGACATCTATCGACCAGTGTGTCGTTTAATATCCTTCCTCGGCCGTAAATACCAAGGAACATAGATTACCGTCTAGATTACTGGATTGGAAATGCAATCTTCTTGGGAATGCAATATATTATTCAAGTGTACATTTATTTTCATAAAAATCATTTTCATCATTTATTTTCATCCATTTGAGATAATTTAAATCGTCCCGGTTACTATCGGATCTAAACAAAGTGCTTGTACGTATACGGAAAGAAATTGAACGTTTCCTGAAACTTTGCCACCTATGTCGGCTAAAATTACATCGTGGATTAGAAACGAAGAAGGTTCCGCCTCGCGATGGTTAACAACCGTGCCGCGAAGAGTTGAGCGAGAACGACGAGAAGATCGCAACCCGGGGGAAAATTAGAGGGATTAATCGAAAATTCTCCAAGGTACATCAACGAATCTTGTCACGCTGCGTGTAAGATGGGCGGAGCCGTGACGCGGGTTCCCCTCGCGTCGCGGTACCCCTCGGGGGCACACTCACGGTACCATCGGTACAATCGACGCATAACGTCTCAAGATTGAGAAACGAATTGTTTTCGATCGCGCGTCCTCGACGGTTGGAGATCGTGGACGATAAAAGCACGCGGAGGTTGACGAGAAAACTTGGACTCGAGCGAGGAACACGGCAGCTGCGTGTCGCGGGAGCTTCCGAAACGACACGATAATTCGAACGAAGGACTAATAAGTCGAGCAGCTGTCGAGGCTCGTCGAAATCGAAGAATACGTGAAACGGAGAGGGGGTTTCTCCCTGTCGCGCGTTGCTCGCTCGGTCCTCGCTCTGTTCAGGCGAGCCTAATCGCGCAAGAAGCGCGGGCCTCGCGGACAGGACTGCGCGCGTCGCGGAAATAAACGCTCCGCGGCGTGCAAAACGCCGCGAATCGAAGCACGTAACGGTGCAACAGTCGCGGCAGCCTCGAGGGCATTTTATACAGAGCCGTAAATTAGATTTCTCTGGTCCCGAGCGTCATTCCGGATTCGTTCTCTTCATCCTCGTTCCTATTTTTTTTCTTTTTTTTTTTTATTCTCTCCCCCTTCGTTTCGTTTCCTTCTTTTTTCTCTTTTTTTTTCGGTCCCCTTTCTTCCGTTCGCGCGGCGGCGACGTCGGTGCACGTGTGCCCGTGGAAAGGATACAGTTATGCGCTTTACGGAGAGAGACGGGACCTCGGCAGACGGAGGATCCGTTTTATAACTAGAGATTCATAACGGCACACGATCTCACAATGGACACTAGCTGCCAGGCCACGACAGACCGAATGGCCACGGTCGACAGAATCGATGTCTCTCGCGAACCAGTGGATGCTGAACCGTTGTACCAACACGACGGACGCGACACCACCCGACTGAGAAGAGTGATCTTCTACAGCGGAAAAACGTCACGCTGAGACTCGTAACGCGACTGGAGAAACATCCGAGACTCTCGTCCAAAAATAATCCATGAATTATGTCCACGATCGGACGAAAGGGACGCAACGAGATACTCGAAACGAGATACAGAGTAGTTAAGTTTTCCATGGCGAATCGATAGATTGGAAGGGCGGAAGGAAAATTCTCCGGGATTGATTTCACGATTCGTTTCGATTTCGTAGCAGTTGTAAATATATGGGAACAGGGAAATAATGTTACAGATTTGTTTAGGAAAGCTAGAAGGTCGATGGATCTAACGTTTTCTTTAACTCGAGCTGGTTGAAATTTTTCTATGCTGAACCAGTTTTTATTTTTGACATTTGTTTTGGAAGAGTTATAGATACGAATGATTGTAAATATCGAATGGAGGTACAGTTTTACGGGAATTGGGGTACGGTAAACGTTCGAAAAGATGTGTATAATTGCAAAGGAAAAAATGGCAAGAAGATAATTAATGTGTGCCAACATTTTAAAAATGATAGAAACACTATCACTTTGGTAAGGAATATCGAGTTTCTCGACCGTTTAAAATAGTTAAAAGATGGGAATATTTCAACTTTTGGATCGATGGTGGTTCACTTTGTAGATATATATGTTTTTTATAGCGTATTCAAATTTCAAGTCGATCTGTAAATAACTTTTGAGATATCGTCTAGAGAAAAGAAACCTCCTTTATAATTCTGGCGAGGAAGAAACCTATTGTTGAATTTTACTTCATCTTACGATTAATCAGCGATGGTAGATCCATGTAACAATCCTTCTTTCGTTTAAAATATTCATTGCCAACCTACTTTTGGAAACTCGAAGATCTTGTCCTCTTTTTTCACGATGAGATCGCTACGTTATTCCGATGCTGTGAATAATTCTCCGCTTCCTCGACAATCGCTGTGTTACCATCGTTGTTTTTTTAAACATCCATTCAAAATATAGACAATCGAAGGAGTCACAGTTTCAATTGTATTAAAATCATGGTGAATATATCTCGTAGCGAATCGTCAGACGGTCGCGTTTTTAAAATCTCATTTTTATTTCGAGCGAATTCTCCGAAATTCCTTTCGAACGAATCATCCGTGCTGAGATCCTGATAAATGGATTTAATTTAAATAACTTGCACAATACTTTCGTATTCAGATGAGGAGCACGTCGGAAATTTCGAAAAGTTTCGACTCTGCGATATTTGCGCCAAGAGGGCAGAATTAGTGCTGAGCTTTCTCGTCGGTAGAAATTTTAATGAAAAAGATAATAAAAATTTCTCTTTTCGTATCTTCGACCGAATCCTTGTTTCTTTTTATTGCTAATTCCTACACCGCCAGTTCTCCGATAAGTTCATCTCTTAATTTTGCAGGACGTTCACTTTCGATTCCCTGATTTCTTTTTCCTTTGCATATCGAGTACACATCTGTTTTCGAACATTTCTTAATTTTGATCTATCCACGCGTGGACAACCATCGCGACCAAAGCTCCCGATTTTTCAACATTTGTTTCTATTTTAGGTTCGACGTACCGATTTTCGAAAGATATACTTTTGGGACTAATATTCGTCCCGAATTTCAAATATTCAATCTTTTTCACCTTCGTTTGCTATTTATGAACCGTCTCGCGAGGTATCTGAACGAGCTCGCGAGCATCAGACCCGAAGATACAAACGCAGACGCATAATCGTGTAGTGCTGTTACTACAGTATGTAAACAGCAGTCGGAGATACGAGTGTAATAAATAGTGAATCGTTATTGTAGCCACTTGTCGATAAGAGGTTGGATTCTTATACGCGATTTCGAAATCGTCAATCATGTAACGCGATATTGTAATTTAACATTTTTATTTACGTTCTTTTGCAATAGTATACGAAAAGATTTACTTTTTCTTTCACAGTCATCTCGTCCTGTGTTTTAATTTTCATCGATCTGATCACCCTAAGAGTAACGATTTTACAACATTTTCGAGCAAGTAGAAAGTGCGGTCTCGTATATACGTTATACAAGGTATCTCACAGGTTTCCGTACAACTTCCGGTGTACACGGTGACTAAAACAAGACGAAAATATCGCACAAACAAAGGTCCATAAATGTTTTATTAAAATGTTGCAACAAATATATGATTTATGGTGGCAACGATAAAGATCTAACCGCAGCTGTGCGATGTGGTATTGTTCTGTTAGGAAACCTTTGTCGATATTCTCTAACGGTAGTTCGCACACTATCCGCGTAAAAATGATAAACGAACCGTGTATCAGCGTATTATTCGTTTGAAAATGTTTGCATTTCGAAGATCGTAGACCGTTGCTTCGCGATACAGAGCACAACTGAAAGTAAGCTGTTGCTACTAAAGCGTACAATTTGCGGTCGTTTTGAGCCGTTACAAAACATTGAGCATAGCTTGTATCAACGTATAACGTAAACATCGTTCGGTTATTCTCACCTCGCATCGAACTAAGACTAATTCCGTTATCCATTCCTCGATATTTCAAATTTAAACGTTTAACGAAACGTTCGCGAACCCGTGAATGCTTGCGCGTGAATCTTACTTTACTCGTCTCGTTCTCGATACTATACATTAAACAAAATTCTAGAATCGTAGAATCGTGTCCGTTTGTCGAGTTTTGCATTAAAATTCACAGAGTATCTAAAGAATTTTTTGAAACGGTGCAAACGTAGCTACGTTGTATCGAACGAATCCTAAATTTAAATAAACGAACGGACAACGACCGCGATCGAGGCAGCGAGATCACGCGTACGTGACAGCGGCCGTCAAAGCGTCGAATCGCTCGTAGAAGCGTTGGCTTCAATTCCGTCAGCTGGAACGCCGAGAAATTCCAAAGGGATGACGAATTCATCGGAAAAATGCAATCTCGTTGCACTTATGGGTTAACGCGCCCGCGTGCGCGCGTGTGCGCGTATGTGCGCTTGCGCGTGCACCTTCGTAGCGTGAAACGCGTGTTCCAGACCGGTTTTCTGGTAGCCGGCACGAAATGTGCGCAAGGATGTTCAATAAATATTGGAAGATAATCCTGGCAATTAGAAAAACTGATACGAGCACGATTAATTGCCAAAGGCGGAGCGTACGTTAAGTGGCGCGTATTAGCAATATTATTCGTTCGATTGCATAACGGGGCACGATAATCCGCTAGATAATGGCAATTAATACCGTCTCGGTAGCATCGAGCGAACACTTTGGAAACGATAGATCCCCGGTACCGATGAGAACCGCTAACGGCGCGTTTCGCGTTCCTAACGAAATTTTCTGTTATTTATTTCACGAGGAACGGGGTAAAGGAAACGAACGAACGAACGAACGAACGAACGAACGAACGAACGAACGTCACGCGTGGAGATATCACACGGGAAGCGGTACCATTTTCTACGCGAATTACGATATCGATAATGGCGATCGTGTCGTCGCGATAGGGGCTAATTAGCGTTAACGAGTAACACGTAACACGGAAAAAGCATTCCGTACGGTTGCACAGTCGAACGAGGTGAAGTTTCCTCCTCTGTGGTGTTTCTCGAATTTATTAGTTCCTCCGCGGGAACGACGACAAACAACGATACGTACCGTTCGTTCGTTCGTTCGTTCGTTCGTTCTATCTATCTATCGTCGCTGAAGTAACGCGACTGCTTCCCTTTCAGGCCTGCGACTCGTCTCGCGAATCGTCCCGAGTGTCGTTTCACCGCCGGGGAAAAAATAATTATCCAGCCGTTCGTCTGCCGTTTTTCTGGAAAACGGTAGACCGCCATCCGTTAGAAACTCCCATGGTACAAGACCGAGGGGACACACGACAGGGTAGAAAGCAGTAATTTCACGCACTTTAATGAGTTAATAACGACAATCCCTACGACGGCCCGTCCCCTTTGATCGACGATGACTAGGGAAAAAATTGCTACGCCTTCCGCCTGCGATTCCACCGAGAACGCATTTCGGCCCCTCGGGTAGAAAGTAGCGTGCACGCGTGGAAAGAAGCCACGACCAATGGGCGTATCTCGTCTCCTGCTCGAGCATTAACCACTTCAATTTCCTGTAAGCAGCGTCCACGCACGAACAGTGCTGCTCGAGAAAGGATTACGGTACTCCGATTCTGGGAAAACGAATGGAAAACCATTTTCGCGACGTCGTCCCATTCTGTCCATCTCGAGGAGTGTACGATACCGAAACGAGAAGTCAAGGTGAACGCGGAACTTCTGATTCCGCGAAGTGAACCAACTTCGAGTTTCGAGAAGATGAGATCCCATGTCGTTGAAGTGGAGAAGTATCCTTTCTTTGGGTCTTCTCCGACCCACATTGTATCGTTTCACCGTAAATAATGTTGGCACGATGGATGCAACCGAATTTCATTCTATTAACTCGGATATGGGAGACTTTACTGTACCACATAATCGAAGAATACCTAATCGTAGGTTTCGAGGAAGATGAGTAGGTCGTGAACCACCGAATGGTTCCCACGATTACTCGACTTAAATCTCCTGAATTTGTAGTTGTAGGGTCAATTACGAAATCGATACCCTGTTCCAAGACAATGGACAATTCGAGAACTACTATTATCTATTTGCATTTTTGATATGGTTGAGAATAATCCAAATACTAGAGACATTGTACAAGAAACGAGAGCATTTTGAGGTTACGCTTAAACGGAGCAATCGTCCGTATACCTCGCAATTAGGCTACCGCTCTGTCACGACGCGTTAACACTTTCTCCTAATATACGTAAGACGGTATAATAATAACAATAATTGCGAACACCTGCTGCAGTTGCACAATTGCAGTAAGGTACGTTGACGTTGATACAAAGTCGATTTGTTTCTCACCTTCGCGAGAACTTTTCTTTGGATTTCGAATACAGATGCAACCACAAACCCCAGTGAATGCCCAAAAGAAGAATGCACAGTAGGTTATATTCCGTAAAATGTACAGGAAGAATTGAAAACAATTTATGGCGCACTGTTACAATTAAAAAAAAAAAGAAAACAACCAGTGAAACATACGGTCTTTCTTCCACTTTGAAATATAAATAATACTCCAACGACGAGAAAGTAACTTATCAACCGCGGACGAAAAATTGCACACACAAAGATCGTTGCTTTCGACGTGAACTTTTCAAAAGACAAACATCGTTAATTTTTCAAAATGACAAACATCGTTAATTTTTCGAAAGTCGAACATCGTTAATTTTTCAAAAGGCAACCTTTCCAACGCTGTTCTTCTACAACGTCCAAGTTTCCGTGGGATCACCGTGTACAATCCAAGAGCGAGCTCGCCGAGCCGCAAGTCACGGTTTCGTTGGGAATTGAAATTACGTAAACTTTTGCCAAAGATAGTACCTGGAAATGGAGGTAATTGGCACCAGCGACCGGTCACGCCGCGGACACAATTCATTCAAATGTTATTCGGTATTTTTGAGCGCGACCGGGGCCGGAATGTTGCCGCGATCCGACCATTTAAGGAGCACTGAATAATGTGTTCGAACGAAACGCGATCCAGCCGTGACCGGATCACAATTGTAAATCAAATCTTAAACAATCGTAGCCCGAACTTTTCAATGGGAACTCTCCGCGGTTATGCCCTCCTCTCTCGACACTCCGCTAGCGTTACACGTAGCAACGAATCACGGTGGCAACCGTAAACGAAATCGCCGTCGGTATTATTTACATACCGCCCCGTGATTCATAGGACACGGTTGATTTATATTCGAAATGAGCCACACCCTCGTCGAGCAGTGTGACGTTTTTCCATCGCGAGATTGCACCACATTGTTTCCGCTCCGGGACTCGCGGCTACTTAACGCGCCGCTTCCGCGGACGACCATAGTGACAAATGAGGATTACGGTACACGCAGTTATCGATAGGTTAAGCCGCGCGGCCCATCAACCGTAACTTATCGGCCTGTATCAAGGATGCGAGGATCGTTGGCCTCATCGTTCCTAATATTCACCATTAATGGTCCCGCGGTAACCGCGCATTAGCCTGCAAATAAATAAACTCGATATTCGGATATTATACGTTCTGGCTTAACGAACCGGGAATATTCAGAAGGAGGCGCACGGCCTGCTATTTTTTTTTTTTTTGGAATGCATAATTTATCGCGACCAGGGGAGTGTTTACCCGGGTTCACCGTTGACTCGTCGATATTACCGGGGTAAAAATCCGGTTAACTCACGGCTCTGTGCTCGGACGTGGCCTAACCACGGTCGTCCCGTAATTCTTCTCGTGTGTCTCTGTTGCGCGTGGTCGTGGACGAACAACGTATCATTTCGCGTTGCCCGGGCTCACGCGGCTCGTGTTTAATGCGATAACGACCAACAATCAGCCTCGCTCTACGCACGCGCGTATGAAAATCACCGACGAGGAAAGTGTTGCCTTCCCGGTCCAAGTAACGTTCGTGTCTCGAGTTCTGTCGGAGTTTCTACGAAAGTGCTCCGAGCCGCGCGCACAGGGGTATAACGACACGCACAGGGTCGCATTCGTTTCTCGTTCTTCTCTCTTTTTTCTTCTTCCTCTTTTTCAAGCCGGGTGAAATTTTTTGAAAGCGGACAAATTTGCATCGGTTTCGCGCGTCCCGGTCGTATATCTCGCCGCGACCATCGTCGCGGAGACGTTCAACAAACAGGACAGAACGTTTACAACCCAGACGCGTCATTAACATACGGCGTGAGAGAAGAAATAAATTTCCATGGTGGGCAGGTGTGCGTGCGCTACCGGAGAGACTCGGAGTTCGATTCATCGTGGAAAGAAAGAAAAAAGAGTCCGCGATTGGCGAGAGACGGTGCATATTCGAGGAGAGTTCGAAATTTCACCTGGACGCGTTCGCTCGAATTTAGTTGCGCGTGGATGCGAATCGTGGATGCAAATCGTGGTCGGATGCCACGCGCGTGCACCACTTTCGATTACCATCCGGTGTATGTACGCACAATCGGTATCAGACCGTCGAAACTTTTCCCTGGAAGTAAAAGAAACGGGAATGGAAAAAGGTATCCAGAGTCTTCTCTAGTCGCGGATGTGCACTACTTTCCATCGTGGTGTCACGTTGCCACGGTACGCGTCACGTTATCCTCACCGTGGGCCGTTTTGCTTGTTTATAATCGTCAACTGTGTGTTTACGAGCATCATTTTCAGTTGGCCGAGCGAACGAACATCCACGGGACGATATTCAAATAATCTCGATGGTTGCTCGTTCGAGCGAGTCGAAGCCAACAAGATGACCGGCGAGATCCAATCTCACATTTATTATCCTGAACCACGTCGGCGGTAGCTCTACCCTGCTCCGTCCCCCCCAACTCCCCTTTTTTCTTTCCGTCTCTTTTCCTCCCTTGTTCTCCGATTCGTTTATTTTTTTTTTTTGTTTTTGTTTTTCTCCTCCGTTTCGTTTTCGATTTTATTTCTTCCCCTGTCCAAGCCCCACGGTAGCGATTCGCAGAATACTGTAATCAATACACGCAACCTTCCTCGCGCGCGTACGTCCAGGCCGCATCCTCGAGTGCGTGTTCATCCTGGATCGAGGTCATCGAGATTTTTTTCGCACGGACCGTGATGCGTGACGGCCTCGTGGAAAGCAGCCACGAGGTGAAAATTACGAGATATCGTCTCTGTTAAGTATTTTATTAAGATATTACGCATCCACGGTTGAAATTTCAATGGCTACGTGCGCGTTCGTTCCTCGAGATCTCCGCCAAGCTCCACGTCCACGAAAGTGTTGTACGTCGAGGTTAACCCTACCCGGGATCGCTTAGAGGACTATTGTCCGATCGATCTCGCCTTGGCAACGTTTCACGAGTATTATTTTATTGTTCGCGATCGCTTCTCACAACCGCGTGAGCCACGACAATGGTCAACACGAGCGCGATTTAACCTTTTCCCGCTGTTGAATTAATCGGTGATTTGAGAAACGAAATAACACGCGTGAGAATTCATTAAGGAAGCAAAACGTCTTACAAAACTGTCCACAAATATCGTGGAATTTATGTAATCGGCGTTCTCCCTTATCTCGAGTATCTGGGATAATATTATTGTTCGATCGCTACCGTTTGCAGTTACTTCTCACATTCACGGTGCAACGACAATGGTCAACACGAGCACTATTTAAACTTTCTTCGCTGCTTGGTTAATCGACGATATGAAAAATTAAATAAGACGTGTGAAAATTAATTAAACGGAGTAAAAGGATGTTACAAAATTGTCCATGTGTACCGACAAGTTTACACACTTTGTGTTGGCGGCCTTTATCTCGAGCATCTGGAATAATATTAACCGAGCTCGAATACACTCGATCCCTGCTGTTAAAAGGTTAAACGATTCGATCGTAGTTCAGATCCTCTTGGATAAAATGGTTAATCCAATATGCGCGAAAAGAATGAACGGTGCAAAAAGAATCGTACGAACGGAGATACGCGTTATCCGTACGAGAGAATTAATGTTGGAAAAAGTAAAATCGTTAATAAAAGTATTCAACGATAAAGTCACCGCGCAACCGCTATCGTTATCCTGTTAACCTTCGATGTAACGAGCAACCTTCGTCGAATAATCTTCACTTCTTACGTCTTACGTTGTATATTATTACACAACTGGTCCGAACTAGAAAAGAATTGTTACGAGTAAACACCTCGTTTTCTAATTTCCTCGTCGTTCGCATTTCCTGTTACACGATGCAACGCCGCGATAATGAAAACTAAATCCCTATAATTGATTGTATTTTCATTATTCAGGGGCTTGTTCGAACGATCGTTTACTCATACTCGATCCCCTTACATTTTACGCAACGAAATTGATCGAGAAACGATTCTAAAAAAATGTATCGTGGAATTACGTTTAGATCGCGAACAAGCGGAAGAAACTATTAATTTTGTTTCGGTACCTCGTGCAAGTTTACGAGATATCCGTAAAAAGATCTTCGTGTTGTTCGTACTGTTCTCGAGCAAGGCTTCGTTGACTCAGCCTCGATCGGAGCAGGCTCGAAAACTATCCATTCTTCGTTGAACGGATTCTTCTCGTTCTTACGTTTCAATGGGAGACATTAGCTTCGACATAGTCTCCGAGCTTAATGGCTGGTAGCTTTCGGTTCGGGGAGACGTATCGTTTAAATCGTTCTCCGGTACTGGTTCGACCGCTTCTGTGTACGAAAGGTACGTAACAATTTCGAGAAAGTGGAGATCACGGTAACAGCGTAAAACGGGGTAAGCGCGGCTACGCGAAGATCTGAATTCGCAGATAATTGCATGCAAAAAATTCTAACAATTACCACGGCTACGGCGCGAGCATTCTACCGCGGCCAGAAAAAATGGCTGGGTTAATCGTAGATTAGCCTTTTACGCCAAAGAGAGTTGTTGCCGGGCTAATTATCATCCAGGAAGGATCTCCTCGTTCTTTTCTTGCTGCTGCTGCTACCGCCGAGAGAACACTTCTCTGCCCCATTTTCGTACCCTCGGAGAATGTAACTACTCCGTGGTTCGTAGTTGTGTTTACAGTTTGCTTAATTCTAGCAATTATCCGGTTTCACGGAACGAACGTTTCGTCCGTTCTTTATGGAAAAATCTCACGATCGTTGGTAAACTTGCGCGTCGATTCTTTCCGTTGCCATTCGACCGCTTTCGTACACTCCGACCTCGGTAATTGTTCCGGGACCCTTTTTTTTCTTTTACGTTTCACCGTTCTTGGTTCTCGTTCAAACGTACGGAAACTTCAACGGATCGACCTTGATCTTGAATCGAGTCTCGTCAACTCGGTCATTCCCGTTAGAGATTGCGTAACACGAAAACACCAATCAACGTTCGTCTTTAGCGATCACCGAGGTGAACACTTATTCCTTCCTGGTGTCACCACCCACGTGATTCATAGTACTCTAGACGCTGCATCGTTGAAATCGTATCCCGGTACAGTCCGTTGTGCCACGATTTTCGATAATATTTCAATATCGTAACGTTTCTCAGACGTTTAAATCTCGTTTCGGGTCCCGACGTAACGACTCTGGATCCACCAGATATTTCGTCACATCCTGCTCGTTTATCAACACCGCATTACCATTGAATGGGGCCGTTAATTGGCTACGAATTACTTCTCACGAAAATTGTCGACAGAAGTGAGAAAATAAGAATGAGAGAGAGAGAGAGGGGAGGAAGGGGAAGAGAAGACGGAAGATGTTACGCAAGAAGCCGGCGTTTCACGAACGACAAGGGACCAAGCGCCTCGGTGGATATCTGAGAGCGTTTTTCCGTCGGCAAAGGGGAATGCGAATTGACTTCTTTCTCGGTCGCTGGAAGATCAGGTATGGAAGATCAACTGCACTTCCGGGCGTCGGTTAGCATTCCACCGTGCGGAGAACTCCGAGGGCATTGCGGAAAAATGTCTACGGGCTCTCGTGTAGTCCGCTAATGGTCGTCAAGATCGACGATCCGAGGTCTCGATCGACGCCATTTTTCACAGCGGATTCAAAGCGGGATAGGTAACCGCGGCGAGTCCGTGGCGCCTCTCCGGCGATCGCGCTCCTCCCGCTGGTGGTTTCTCTCTTCATCCCCCGTGCCGAGATAACCGATACCCTGTGCAAACAGCCGACGGGAAGCATTACGGGCACCGTGATGCTTACAATGTGCTCGCCTCTCTATGGATTCAACTGTACTTCCCCCGGTTCGTGCGACCTTCGCCGTAATGGCCCTAAACGAACAGATACCGCGCGCCGAATGCATTTCATTTCGCGATGTAATTGCACCGGACGATTCTCCACGCCCGTCAAAGCGGTTATGGTTTCACACGGGACTGCTCGTTCCTCTATCCTATTGCGCGCCGATAATTACGGGCACGCTATTGCCTCGCGGACTCGGAAGCATTGACAATCCGAGGGACAGGTAACCGGAATCACAATGCCGTTATCTCGTTAACTGGTTCGACTTTGTACGCGTCGGGGACGAGTGTAAAGTGTGATTGGAACAAACGAAACACGGTTAACAACGGTGGAGGGGATAACTCTGTGACAACCCGAGGGACAGAAATTGCAACGACCTAAGAGCCTAAGAGTGTTGTACTTGGAGATATTTGTTCTCTTCGTCGAAATAGTACAGTATTTTTAAAAGAGTTGTCGCAGTCTCGAAACCAAGCTTTGACAATACGAGAGACAGGTATATGGAATTTCAAAGCCGTTATCTCGTTCCCTTGTTCGACTTTGTATACATTAAAGACGAGTGTAAGATGTAATCGGAACAAGGGAAACGCAATTAACAGCGATGAAGATAATTCTGTAACAACCTGAGAATCAGAAATTGTAACAATCTAAGAAGCTGTACTCCACTTAGAAATATTCGTGAATTTAATACCCAACGTTCTCTCTTTTGAACGAACGTGAAATAAAGAGCGAGTGGAGATACAGTTAACAGTGGTGAATACAATTCTGTGACAACCTGAGTGCGAGTACTGTATAAAGATAATTTTGTCGAGTCGATCGATCGTAATGTTCTCGAAGACGAAACTAAGTACATCGTTCTAGGTTCCAGAGAAATAGATTAGCTCGAGGACGTGACCATGCTTTCGATAGATATTAAGTCGTCAGGGAAGATATTATTCGTCATCGTTCTTATCGATAGTTTTATCGACGCTAGCTAATCTTAGACAGTAATATGCTCTAAATTGATAAACTCTGTGCGTAAACAACAGACTCGGTCTTAATCGATATTTTCAACCGTAACATGGATCACTCGTAGCACTTGCTATACTTTAATACCCTCGACGAGATGTCGTTGCAGCCTGTTGTCGTTATCTACGATTTTTTTACGATCGATCCCAAGGGCTTCGAGAAACATCGAAAAACGAACTAAAATAGAAACTATGGTAAAAATCGTGCAAACTTATCTCGAACGAAAGTACATCGTTATACGCGTAGGGTAATTTCGTAGTTAAAAAAAGGCCCGTGTGACACGTGCAATTTCTCAACGAAGCGAAACTAATTAAAAAGCAAACACGATACGCCGTCCGAGAGACCGTTGACGAACGAGCCTAGCCGTTCCGAGTGTCACGGAGACGACTGTCGACGTCGACGGGTTAACGAAGAAATAAATTGCACGTAATCCAGAGATGCGTGGGATCGATCGAGGCCCGAGGAACTCTCCCCGCGTTAAAAGCGGGTACGGGACGATGGGGCAGGATTTCCTTCGGAGGCGCGATAAATGGTTCTCAAGTTGCTACGGGATAAAATTAGGCTTTCGGAGAACGCCGTGATTTATTCAAATACGTGTCGATTTTCGCGGGATCGATTTCAACCGACCGATGATCGCGTAATTACCCTATCGTTCGAGCACTCGTGATCAGTGGTTCAGTTTCATCGTTCGTTTTCGGTCAGTTGCATAAAAGTGCACCGCGTACGGATGCGTACGAAAGAATTTCAGCGGGCATCGTGGCTACGAGGAGTGGAAAATAAACGAAAATGAAAGAAAGAAGGTCGTAGGTAATAGCACGATTGGGTGGATTTCGGATCGGGGCCTCGATTGGCGCGATCGAAGGAGCGCAATCGATTCCAAGCGCACTATCATAAAGACATGCTGGCGATGTAGCCCGCGGAACGGCAGAAATTCCATGCTCTCGCATATCCCACTAATGGCCTGCTCGAAGATCAACGACGCAGCATGAACGACGCAGCATCGGCGACCGGCGGATTTTTCGCGGTGCAAAACCCGCGGCAAAGCGGGAGGACACCGGCCGCCAGCGAGTCATGGCGCCTCGCGCGCGCATTGCATTACCTATTCACGACCGGAACCTGCGTTCTCGCATCGTGCACGCGACTATCTTCTGTACACAGTAAGTCGTTCCTACACTGGCGGGCAAAACTTCGAAACCGGTGCGCGAACTAACAAACGCGATCTCCAAGTAACCAACTATTTGACCAAACTATCGAACACCGAAACGAATTTACGTAAAATTTTCAATACTATTTTCCTTACAAAATACCTCTACTTCGAAAGTTCCGACTTGAATTGAATTCGAGAGTCGAAACAACATCGGAACCGTTTCGCTGAGAGTTTTAACCGAAGATGAACCCATTTTGCTGAGAATTTTATCAAAAATTGAACCCTTTTCTCTGAGAGTTTTAACCAAATGTACATCCAATAAGAATACTACTATTATTAGGTTGTTCGGAAAGATCATTTCGTTTTCCAAAATGGAGAATATATAATTTAATCAAATGTTTACACACTCTAAACAAATCGTGTTCCATTTTCACCAAAAAAAAACTAAGTAACTTTCCGAACAACCCAATACTATACGCTAGAATTTTGATTTCCTCTGTAACTCAATACCATGTATCATCCCCGATGATTCCCAAAAGCTAGTATCATGATCCGAGAATACTTCCCGGTAAATCTCAAAAGTATGTTAAAGTCGTTTTCGAGTGAATCGTTTTCAATGGTCGTAACGTTACGATTAAAAACAACTCGATAAACCATCGAACATACCATCGACGAGCGATGGAGAACTTTTCACAGTCAGTGTACTCACCGCGGCACAATTTCTCGCGTTTGCGATTTCCAAAAAAAACGAACGCGCCAGATACTCCGAACGAAAAGATCCATCAGTTTTTTCGAAACTTCGGTGTTACAATCGCTGCCGGAGTCGCGGCTACTTGCAAAATTGCCCGAAGGACATCCGCGAAATGTCGAAAGAGGGATTTGGATGTTCTCGTGGTGTTTCGCATCATCCAGCGAGAATGATTCGGTAAGTACGGTCTGCTTCGCAACTTGACCCGATTTCGAAGCGGCGTTCCACGAACGTTCGTCGTAGCTCGCCACGTACGGAGGCCATTAAAGCAACATTGGCACACTGGTGAGTATCGCTCGACATCTCGAGCGAACTTGGACCTGTTTAAGACGTATGTCGTTGAACCCAGACCGCAGCGAGTCACGTAGCTAACGATTTTGCCGCGCGTCGGATTACCCCCCCGGCACTTTCTCCAATTTTCCATCATACGACGGGATCCGCTCGCGGGTAGCTAGAATTCCTTAAAGGACACCGGAGCCGAGGACGGTGTGCGCAGCTACGTACGCGCAGCCGCGCAAAACTGCGCGTGTACGCGTGACCAACCGCTCGCGCGCGGGTCAATGCCTCGGCTGTCCTCCTCGAGTAAGTATCTACCTACTACTCCGTGGCTAGCTCCGCTACTACGTTATGCCGCGCTCAAGATCGCGGATCTGACGAGTACGCGTTTGCGACTGCGTTCCGTATGCACGGCTGACGTTTCCGCGAGGCGGCCCTCCTTTGACACGCGAAGAATCGCCGTGACCGTTCGGTCAGACGGAGCAAACCTTCCACGAGATTAATGGTGATGAGGACATTGGATTCGGTGCGATTCGTTGCATATCGGACGTGGTTTCCGACGACGCGTCTACGCGAGGTGGACTCCTCATTCTTTCGCGAACGATTACGCGACGAAACGAACCGTTTCGCGGAGAAATTATTTATTTATGTAAAATGCGTGGAACTACGCCCTGAGATCGAGAACAACGGGGAAAGTGTAACTCTTGGCAGGTAGTGTCTCGAACGGTCCCTCGGGGCTCTGTTTTCGAATGTCTCGAAACGTGATTTTTTCGAGATTATTGAAATTGTATCTTTTGAGAATTATTTAACTAAGCGTTTCCCGAATTTCATCGTTTTTCCGTGTAAAATCGGTCGTGTGTACGAATTATGGTCGAAGGTTGTTTTAACCTCGATTCTAGCGTCAGAAGTATCCGAGAAATCTTATTTCGAGATAAATATATCTTCCGGAAAACGTTGCACGAGATACGATAATTACTATTTCATTTTTCAATTATCCACTATTATCCTTCGATTGAGATCAAATAAAATAAAAATAACTTTTACCTAATTATGGACATCTTTGTATTTTTCGTCGATTTGCTTTGCAGTAAGTCTTATTTAATTCGCACATGATTCATAACGTCGAAAGAATAATATTGAAACGATAATATTGCGTCGCTAATATTCTCGATATATTGTGCAATACTCTCTAGTTAATTTTCCATGTATCGACAAGGCTTCGGTATCGTCAAACGCAACATCCTGCCCTAGACCGGCAACATTATTGGCAAATAGTCGATATTGCGCGATAATAATTACCGTGTGTGGGTACCTTTGTACCGAGCAACGTATAAATTGTGGGATAACTCGTTTATTTAACGAGAAAATAAACGAACGACCAAATGTTCGAAACGCGAGTGCGTATTTTACGTCCGAATCGGATCGTTGAAAATTCGAAAGAATCGTCGTGACCGGGCCGGACAACGCGAAATAAAAATTTAACACCTTTCTGTGTATTCGGCGTATCGTGTCCCAAGCTTTCGGTACCGCAAACCGACCGATTATTTTCATCGAAACGCGTACTTTCGTTTCCAAGAAGAGGAAGCCGTTCCCGTGCAATAAATGGCGAAATAACGTTCCTTAATGACACCATCGTGGCGCGCGGCTCTTAAAATACTTTAAACTCGCAGTTACTTCGTAGATCATTATACGCGCGTTTACGGCGTTTTTATGTAGAGCGTCCACGAAAAATAAACAATCCACACCGTGTTACTCTAACGGGCGTTAATTATTGTTAACCGCCAATTAAACGCCGCGACGTTTAGCTATGCTTTCCGGGCGCGTTGTGCGTTCGCGGAAGACGATCGTTTCGAACGTGTTAATTCGCTGATCGGGTTTTTCTTCGTAATTAATCCGCGAGTAAATCGTCCCGGTGTGGATCGGTGGATCGTTCGAAGAAAATATGAATTCACCGATCCGCGAGACTCGTCCTCGGTCTGGACGAGGTCCTGTGTTCGACTCCATCAACGGTTCGCGGTCCGTTGCTTTTGTTCGTGTTGCGCGTTAAACCGTCCGTATTAATTGTTTCCAAGTTAATCGATACGGAGAGAAGTATTCGCGGCGTATCGTTGCAATCGTTATCCATTACCGGTGCTAATTTCAATGCCCGTGTCCGAGTACGATGAACCGCGATTAAACTTGAACCGATCTCACCGCGATTATTCCAAGTTCGTTTCCTCCGTATTAATTGTGGATCGTTCGCGATGAATTTCCAACGATCGATTAAAGTCGCGTCGTAAATTTCGTCCTACTTAACAGCTGGTCGGGCGACCGGGCCCGCACCGCTGACACGAGTAACAGAACGAGGGAACCTTTCGATAAATGTGTACGTTCGAATAGGCGACACACGCCGAAACCGATTACCTCGTGAAAGTCTCGACATTGAAAACCAATTTCTAGCGGCGGGATTATAATGCTTTGAAGTCATTATCACTGATAGCTGTACTTACAAGCGGTATTACCTGAATCGGCACGATATATCCGTGGCGAGCCGTATAGTCGGACCTGACGCGAGCATTACCAGGATATTTCCAATCGAACGAGTAGCAGACCCTTCTCGATCGGTCGATACACGATCGTAAGGCCACTTCGTGACCATAGCGATCGTGACTCCTATTATTATCGTGGTCTTCGCCCGCGAAACGGACCGTCCGCACCCTGTGTCCTCGCGGTGCGCGAATCGTTGCATTACGTCGCATCGGACCGTGAAGCCCTTGATGCACCGAGAAAGAGTTTCGTCCGGCCGAAATTATCTAAATAACAGGCTCCGCGTGCTCGATACTATCGTACGCCGAGACCAGCTTAAACACTTCGATTTATTAACGGCGGTAACCCGGTCTACCGGGCCCAAAAATCGATTTCCGAATTATTATATCTTCTCGGGTGTTCAACGGTGTGCAACTTTCCGACCAAAGCGAGGGCAACCGGATCGATCGTGGAATACAATATACGATACAACGTCGATTATCCGTGCACGTTGATTATCCGAATTTCGATTACACGAACAGACCGATTATCCGACACGGAACGAGTCACGTATTTAAACTAATCGTGTAACAGTTTCGATTCAAAAATTTCACCGCGAACGTATCATATTATAATAGTAACGAGACGGACGAAGAGAGAGCGAGATGTGGCTTTGAACAGACTTGTGTCTAAAGAGAAATTTCTTTAAATATTGTATTATTATACAATGAGTAGAACGACGAATAGAAATGATTACTTTATCGTGGATGATTATTTTAGAGGATGTTCGATGTTTGGCGGTTTCTAAGGGTATGTCCAAGCTTGTGTGCACTTTTGGTTTCGAAAACGATTTAAGTTTCTTCGAATTTTAATTGCTAAGGAAAGAAAGGGAATTTTTTATTGAAAGCAACAGGTGTAAAATATTATTTGTCGTTAGTGAGAAACTATTAAAGAACAGGATGTCGAAAGAGCTTTTGTTTAAGCTTATCGAATAAACGAGACAATATATTGACAAATAATGACAAGTATGTTTTATTCGTATTAAGAATCAATTTTTGCGCGTTTCACCGTGCATCGATGAATGATAATTCACATTTGCCATTATATTGTGACTGGTTTCCATCTCACGGTGCTCAATACATACCACAATTCACGAGCGACTAATAGCCAACCGCCATAAAGCAACTGGCATGACCAATCGTCAGACGTTCGCATAAACATCGCATCGTAGTTGTGTTGATAGACGATGATTGAATAGAATGTAGGTAAAGGTTCGATGTACATATAATTGAACGATTGTCGAGGGATCATATTTTCTTTAAATTAAATCGAACAAAAAGTCACCTCACGAGTTATTGTTTTTCATCTGGTGCACTTTAAATCATATACAAGAAGAAGAAACTGTAGGTCATCGTAAAGAATTTCGAATAAATTAATCAAGACCAATCCACGAATCTTTGAATAAGATTACTCGAAAGTATAAACTTTCGACACGTTATAAAGATACGTAAACGTATAAATTCGAACCCCGAAAGATTTATAATTTCTTTATCCATTGCTTCGATGTAAGTGGGTTTAGGTCTTGAACAGATTATTTTTGTCTAAAGCGGTAAATGAAACTGATAAAAATGATTTTATTCGTTACAATAAGTAGACATTGGCTGAGAAATGAATTAAAATTGACACAAATACGTTACGGAAATGCAACAAGTAGGTAAGAAACACGTCGTTAATACCTAACAACTTCCACATAAGCGGAGAATAAATATGTTGCAATTCTGCAACCGGATGCATTTAAAGGTTAAGCGAGATGATTGATATTTTACAGTTATAAATGCACGTGAGTAGAATTCACACTGGATGCACTTAGCATTCCGTATTTAACAGTGTCAAAACACGTTATGGAAACTGTCGAGAGTATCGATAAAAATCAAAAAGAGTCTTCGATGAATTTTTGCAAACGGATTTTCGGCAAATTTTGCATCGAAGTTAATCAATTTTATCGATGCGTCGATAAATCCATTAATTACGAACGAGACGATCATTAGGCGCGAGCGAACGCATTTGAACTGCACCGAAACGAATCGAGAATTAATTTTTAATAGGAAAACCCGGGTCGTTTTAAAAAGTTGTAAGAACGCGAAGAATCTTTTTGTAACGTAATCGACTTAGATACAGGCCACGTTTCCTGTTCTCTTTCGAAGGAATTCCAAGTTTTCCACTACACGGCTATTAATTAGAATGTTGCACAGCCATTACTCGTTCCGGCCGAACATTTCTGGATACCAGTTTGCGTTTTACATTCATTTGCATCCCATCCCCCAAAGAAATGAATATTCTAACGCAACATTGTACAATTTAGTCCCCGGCGCCTAATCAGCGCGCGCATCCCTAATGAGGTGCGAAAGTCGTTAATTAATAAAATTGTTATTGTAAACTCGTTAGACTAATTGGCGCTGTTTAAGCGAGGCGCATGATCGGGCGTTGGATTAAGCGAACGCGTTGCGAGGGGAGATAAGAATTCCTTGTATTATACAGGACGCTTCTCACAATAAATTGCATCGGCAGCAGCCGTGAACCGTGTAATCCGGTACGATCTAGCGGAACCGAATTTTAGGCCGTCGCGACGCGATACGAATGCGATCGAAACGAAACATCGAAGCCACGTTGCGAGCACGTCTCCGTTGCGGCGGAACGGAACGAGTGAGCAAGGTACCGTTTGAAAATTCCACCAAGGAAATTCTCCGCAGTCGTTCCACAACGCGGCCGAACACCTGACGCGTACAACTTCCCAATTAACTGCATCGTTACTCGATCACCTCGACGAAAACGCGCCGATGAAAACCACGGATACGCGTCGTTTTCTTCTCTATCGTTAAATGCTTATCGGTGATAAGATACGAGAAGCAACTATGAAACGGATTGGTTTTCTTCAAAAATTGCGAAAATTATTTTACTCGTTAGAATAAATAGTATTGGAGCAAAACTCGTTGGAGTAAAAAGTATTGTAGTATAAGAAATATTGTCTTGGAAGTAAATTAAAATAGAGATAGGCGACCTTTTGTTTTCTACCGTGAAGGGTGCATCGGTGATAAGATTTGAAAAGTAACCCTGAAATGTTGCAGAAATGCACCGATAATATCTAGTCAATAGTATCTGATAACAATTCGTATAAACATGTCATATTGACATATTATTTACACGTCGTATTATTTCTTAATAATTCTCCAACAATTTTTCTTCTTCGCATGTGTCTTCTTATTTTCTTTTCCTTCGTCTTCCATCGACACCGTACTTCTTTAATATGTACAATCTCGATGCAAGAAAGGTGTATTATATTTTTTATCGTGATTAATATTACATCAACGAAACTTCGTCGAGTTTCTATGCAGATTTAGACTTCTATTTCGTTCGAAACACCCCTATGTCAAGCTGAACTCCACGCAGAGATTTATGGCAATTATGCATACATCTTCGCATTCACAGGTATATTTTCCCACTTATCGTCCATCAACGTTGTATGAGATAAGATGTACACATGTAAGTACATGTTTACCTTACGATTCGCATGCAGACGACTGACTTATGTAAACCAACCTTGCTCAAAGCGTGGATCGCGACCCATTGGTGGTCCACTGCGCCAAACCGTCACGACTGGATGGTTTTTCTTAAAAAAAAAAAAAAAATAGCACAACGACCTATACTTACTCCTGCTTGTACACTATCCAAAGAAAAGAAAAAAAAACTTCAAATAACCGAGTACAGCGTTCAATTTACGATTGGAACGAATTCAGAACCGATAATTCGAAACCCACTAGTTACTCTTGGATTTTATACTTGGAGACGGCATTTGCAGGTCGCCTCTAACGGTAACATATAATATCTGCAAAAAAACCATTCGAACGCGAAATATATTTTATACATCCGGTTCTACGTACTCGTATCGTAAAGTGTTACACGAGATTGCACGAGTACTAAAATCCATCCATCTATATTAACGCAGATCGTTTTAAGAACATTTTACGATAATAACTGCTCCAATTACGCACAAAGTTGCGAAAAGAGACCCCTCTGACATAGTTCATTTATCTATTTCTCATATTTCCATTTCAATACCATGAAATTCGAATTCCTTCTGTGTAATAGAAAAAAGAAGCCGTACTACGTACAGATCTGAAGAAGACGATAGTCAAAAGCCTGGAGAATCGTATGAAATAAAATTAATTTTTTATATTTAATTTCATACGATTCTTTTCAATATTCGTACTATTTCACTCGTAAAAGACTAGCAGCAATTTGTAGAGATCCATATTTCGCGCGTATTTAATTTTAAGTACACAGAGTACCTCCTGTATACTTAAGAGTACACAGGTCCTCCGTGAACTATTTCACGGAGTATTTAAATACACGCATAATAATAAATACAGATACTTTCGATACAAGTGTACACGTTCAAGACCGTAATCTCCAATATTTTGTCCGTTTCAGCGAGTCGGACATGGCGCCGAACGCGGAGGAGGAGTTGCTCGTGGTGAAACCCTGGGGACCGCAACCGGAAAAGGTCAGTACACCTCTGGCGAACTACAAAGAGACGAAGGAAAGAGGGTGGAGGGGGATCGGTGGTCGTTGATACGGGAATCTCTAAACGAGAGAGAAAAGGGGCGAATCGTGTAACTCGGGCGTCGGTAAGGGAAGCTCGCGTCGGTCGCGCGCATTCAAGCGCAGGCAGGATGTTTTCGATTAGCATATCTTTCAACATTCAGTCAATATGGAGTGTACAGGTAGGCGTGAGGGGTCTCGTTGCTCGTTTTGTCCCTGGAACGCCGTGAGAACCGCAGGGCGTCCAGCGATACGATAAACGGCCAGAAATGTGTGAAAGGAAGACGATTACGGGCAGTTAAGGCGGCAGAATCGGCTTGTTTTCTGTCATAATCTTCGTAGTTCTAATCTATATGTCGTAACTGCCGTGAAAATCGTCGCATTATACGTCCAGTTCTCCGTTTACTATTTTGCGTCGCGATTATCGATCCGACGTTGGCAGGGTAGCCAACGTCGGGTTCTGAGAAGGAATTGAAAATTACGGAAGCTTTCCATCGATTTAATAAACGAGTTCCTACGTTCGGGCTCGACTCTCGGCCGCGGTAAACGGACATTCTTTCTTCAGGATCCGCGCGGCGGGTACGAGCGCGAATTCGAAACACGAACGCGAGCTACGTTCAGTATAAATGGAACGATCCGACCGTTTCACGAGTCGTTGGTAATTCCAGTGATTAATCGCGCGTGTCGCGTGCCATTAGCCCGTTTAATTTACAAATCGTGATTTTGTCAAGTATGCGCACTCTGTCAACCCTTTGATTATTAGCTCCACCGGGCGAATCGTCGAAACAATCGGTCAAACCGCGCTTAACCGTGGCACGGTTTTAATCTACTAACATGCATTAACATGCGCCGCTCGGATGCATCGAATTCTGCAGTTCGTAATCGCTTCACCGGCATTTGTACGCGTCGCGAGACTGCGAGGGAGGCAATTTGTCACGGATAATATGATTAATACCAAGGGGAGCTCGCGGTGCATCGCATTAACCCTGAAAGCCGTGCATTTACACCCCGGTTGAATCGACGTTTTTCTTTTTTTTTCTTTTCTTTCTTTTTCATTCCCTCCCCGTGCAACGTGAAATATTTCAATAAGGAGAGCAACACGACACCGAAAGATCTCGTTTTTCTCTACGATTATCGATAAACAAAATTGTGAAATCAGACTTTCTGTTTTTGCAATGAGGGAAACGAACGAATCCAGCTGTAAGTATCGATCGATGAAGCGAGAATGTATAAATGGTGTGTACAGCTTTAATCTACTGTGAATTTAATTCTATGAATTGCCATGAAATTAAATAGTAACCTTTTCGTTTGGTTTTCGAACCCTTGAACGTGCAAGGCACGAGACGTACGCTCCCATCGCCTGAGATAATCATAGCCGCTGCTTACATTTTCTTTGTAATTACACAGTAACTAAAAAAGGAAACAGTTTTAATCGAAAGTTAAGCAGTTCGATACGTCGTGAAAAAATTATTCGAAAGTATCTCAAACTTTCTAATCGTACGTGATTTTCATTAAAATTGCGATGATATTTCTGTACAAGACGATTAAAGTGTAGTTCGAAAAAGGACGGAATGTACTATAGAAAGAGTATGTGGTAAAAAATGAAAATAACCTTTGAAATTTTGTTCAAAATTAATATTGAAGATCGATACTGGACAATCTAAACATAGATATTATTTGCGCGATATAATAATAATAATATATATACTGTACGGAGCTATTGACCTCCTGAAGGAATAGTGAACCGTACTGGGTCAGACATTGAGCAAAAATTACTCGACCCTGGCCACATTCCCCTTAAACACAGTACTAAATTCCTCTTAATCCAAGAGTCACCTTTCCACCTTCCAGCTACACAAGTTCTGTAAATGAACCAACATTAACCTTAATGCGATCTTCGGGTCTTTTTCGACGTATCGCGGCCTTGTAATATACTGTTCTTTTTTTTATAATTAAAATCGTTACGATAAAGAGGGAGTAGATGTTCCTGTATTCCTTTAGCTCTCTCATTATATTATAAAATTAAAAACACGAGTTCCGTACGTTCGGGACATTTTCAACTCACTTCTCTTAAGTGTGCAGTCGAACGAAAGAATGTTTCGAGGAAAATTAAGTAATACCGCGAACAATTTAACGAAGGAAAATCAACGAATTATTAAACATAGACGTATCGACCGCGTATAGATATTAAAATAACGCAATCTTTTCCTTGAAATTTTTGCAGATATTCCCAAGATTGTGTTATTTTGATGATCAAATTTTGTAGGTGTTCATACACGGACGATCTATCGACGTGACTAACAGGTACGGTGTTGATCGTTTCTGCACAAACTGAAGCTAAGAGATTCACTCGACGTTAATGAAAAGATAATGAAACGGTAATGAAACGGAAATGAAACGAAACCCGCGCTCGAGACACCAGTTCGAATCCTCGTCTGAACGCGCGTGAAAGTCGGAACTTTTACCAGGATTCTTCGTAGAAGTCGAAATAAACACGTCCGCGTACGGTGGAAATTAGATCAAGCGTAGAGATTCCAGTCCAATTTCTCGATCTGAAAATATTCGTTTCTTTCCCTTCGTACCCGGTCGTTTCGTTATTGTCGAACGACGACACGAGCGATGACAAACTGGTAGCGAGCTAACGAGATCCAAGAAAGCGTGACGTACGCGTATCTAGGTTGCGCGTAAGTTTGTTTTGTTTCGCATGATTCTGTTCGCGCATCGTATTCGAGTCCACTATCGGCTCGTTCGACACGATTTTCGTCAACGTTATTTTCGTCTAATCACCTGCATAATTGCAAACGGTTACGACTAAACCCTTTCACCCTAACGATTTCCTGTCAGAAGATCCCGTTTGGCGTTGGCCTGTTAAAGAAAAATGAAACGAAACATGATTGATCTATGCACACCAATACTCTATCGCGATCCCCATTAGACGATTTACGTATGTACGTGTCCGCGATATCGTGCACACATCCCGGAAAGGAACTCTAATTACTTTATCGTTGTTTAAAAAACACGCCGTTACAAGCGAGCCCCATATACATCAAACGATGATGGGCCATCAGCGTCGATACCAGCAACGAACGAGCAAGTGATTGATCGTGACTGTCCAACGACCCCGACCGTCCTGCAAGATCGCATTCTAAAACTCGCTCCGAGGTCTGGCAAACGGGGTGGAGAACCTTTCCACGTTGGAAGGCCAGAATTTATTTAACATAGATCCCATTAGACACGCGGAGAATTTAACGCTTAAACGTCCGCCCATTTCGAGAGAAACCTTTCGCCGTCAACGTCCACTCTTGCGCAAAGTGAAGTGTCATCCGCTCCAATATCTCGAAGACTATTAAGCGTGGGAAAAATATTCAAAGAAGGTGATTTCGAGGCAGACGAAACATGTTTTGAAAAGCATTTTGAATTTAAATATTTTAAAAATATTCTTTAATTACACTCATGGTTTTGGTGTCCACTCTTGAGGAAAGTGAAGTGTTATCCGCTCCAATATCTCGAAGACTATTAAGCGTGGGAAAAATATTCAAAGTAAGTAATTTTGAGAGAGGCAAAACACGTTTTGAAAGGTATTTTGAATTTGAATATTTGAAAAATATTAAATATTACACTCGTGGTTTTGGTGTCCACTCTTAAGCAAAGTGAAGTTTTGTCTGCTCCAATACCTCGAAGACTATTAAGCGTGGGAAAAATATTCAAAGAAGGTGATTTCGAGACAGACGAAACACGTTTTGAAAAGCATTTTGAATTTGAATATTTTAGAAATATTAAATATTACATTCGTAGTTTTGCGTAACTAGTTATATTTTTTAAACCACATAATTATCGTAACACAGTACTTTCGGTTTTGCGTAACAAATTATCTTGTCTGGAACACATAACGATCGTGATACGATACTTATGGTTTTGTGTAGCGAATTATCTTTCCTACATCGCGTAATTATCGGAACACAATACTAATGGTTTTGTGCAGCAAATTATCTCTTCTGGAACATGCAATTATCGTGACACAATATCTTTCTAAATAGCTGCGGAAAGGAGAAAATTACATTTTCGGCAATAGTTTACCTTTCCTGGTACTGCTTCGTTAAATAGATCGGTAACGGTTACTTTTATCGAAAACATGGTTTTATCGCATAGAAAAAGATTATTTCTACTACTATTGTTACTATTATAGTAATTACCGTGTAGTTACTTATCGTTAAAACATTCCTTGTGAAGTCGGTAAAAGCAGGCAACACATTCGATCCAGTTATCTGTTCTGTTTGTTTCGTTGCAATCTTCGCCGCAACCAACACACTGGTTTTCATTCCAGTTTTCACGCTCATTTTCACTTTTGCATCTAGTTCATCCATCCCGAATCGTATGGAATAAATGGACCATCTGTCCGCAGCTGTCGTTGCAGGTGGCTGCATCGTCATCGTTACAGGTTCAAATTATACATACGTGTTATCAAAGCCTAGTTTACGAAAGTAGTGCAAATATCTGTTCGAACAACGATGTGGTACTATTTCTTACGACTGCGTAAAAAATTGTAGCTTTCGCTAGAAATTAAAATATTGATTTTTTAAACGATTTTGTAGAGTCACGATGTAGAATTTACAGACACTCTCGATCACTTTCACTGTAACCAAATAGCATCTACGCTTTGCTGCTTGCTACTCTTTAGCAGATCGTTCGATACGTACTTACCTAATCTCTTCCTCCCGCTGATTCATTTCTACAGAAACTAAAAATAAATTCAAAAACAAAACAAATCCACGATCGAACGATAAACAGTGTGTCTTAACAGAATGCAATATCGACAAGATGCAAGTCAATACTGTTCGTTACATTTAGAAAAATCTCAATAACCAGTTCGAGTTATCTCAATCACGATTTCGAGATAAACGCTATCTACAATTACGAATTTCAAAAATGTACCACATTCACCTTTGAGTAGTTTTTACTCTTAACGGTTCACTTTCTATTTACTTTTGTCCGTTAGGGAAAGTGTTGGTAATAAAAAGTAAATTCAGTATTTGCTGATGAATACGTAAAAGAAAATACATAAAGGTGAATAACTCAAGATACTGTCCCAGCTATTCCGCTCTTTGTAGTTTTTTCAAGCCACGTTAGAAACATGTCACACGTTCGAGGAGAAAAAAGTATTGGAAAAAACATAGAGGTTTTGCGGTTCCGTTCGCTTTTCGTGCATCAAGATGGGGTGACCACGAAATAGAAACTCGGTTTCTCGTTAGATCCGATCGATTAACCGCGCCGAGTAGACCGCAATTGGTTGAGCGATTTTATTTCGAATATTCGCGGTATCCTTGATAGGCCTCTTAGAAAGCTACACGACCTTCAGCTTATCCCGATCGTTAGATTCTTGGATACGATTCTAAGAAGACAAATTTTTTCTCACCGAGTGTAATTTTGGAAAATTACACTCGTTACACACAAATTTGTACGATCCGAAGAGTACAAATTTTCCAGTTCGATTCATTGTTATACACCATCGATACTGCATCGAGTACTCTAAGTAAATGTGAATGCTTAAAATCTCTTGCATCGTATATCCAGTAATGGCTATCTAGATTTTTAGTAACACGACAGAGATAAGTAACTGAACCTATAGTGTTGCTAAATGTTTATTAACCGTTAGATGCGCAAACTCTTAAAATTTCTTCGACGAATTTTACAAAGATTTATATACAGAAACAGGAATCAATTGCTTTGTAACCGATGGTAATTTATAATTGACATAAGGGTAACATTTATAGAAAATAGAAACTTTTTCCTAAACTCAAACAGCTACAAAACGAAATAAAAGACAGTCGGAATTTTCTTCGATCTTTTCGAAAGAAATTTGACATTCTTATTATTTTTCTAATTATCCTCCAAACCTGATAGCTCCGGTTTCTCTGTTCCCATAAATACGGTGAGAATCGATGGGGTTCAGCGGTGATGAATTAATTTTCACGGATCGATCAGGATTTCAACGGAGAAATCAATCCCCACGGCAGCTAACGCATATCGCGACCTATAGACCGCGAGGCGATAAGCACTATAATCCTATCGATTTATGGTTCGGAGCGCCGTGAAATTAACTTCAACCCTCCTCCCACTCTCTCTCTCTCTCCCATGAATATTTCATAGTTGGACGCGACTGTAATTCACGCTGATTTCGCGATTCGTTCGATACGGGGCACCAGGGAGAATAGTTACGATATCGTTGAAACAATTTTCGATCTTTCGTAACGATTTACAATACACATTCCTGTGCAGTGAACATTTTTATGTCTGTCCCGAGAGCATTAAATGGTACGTCGTTTATCTTCTTCGAACATTTATTTTGTATTTACTTTTGAAACACTTGCTACGTTTCATCCGATTTCGGAATATTAATATTTGCGAAATTGATAATGCATTGTAAATAATTATTGTAACAATAATTTGGTATTGATAATCGGTCCGTGATTATTAAATGTTTCCATTCGACTTTGACTTTTATATTTATTTCAGTATTCGTTCACCTAACGTGATAAAATACGTATTAGACGCATGACGATTAAACGAGTTTCGCGATCAGTACCGATGGGACTGACACATTTACATATTAATGTATACGAAAAATGAGAAACAAAATCTAATCGATGCGAAATAAACGACACACAAACATACGTAAGACTACGAGTAAATACAAAATTTAATCGTAAATTAAAAGCAAATACTTGTTCTACCTGTTTGCAACTGTTCGTTTCACACCGATTGGACTTTCTTGTTTTTAATATATTCGCTATAATATAGATATCTACTCTGGTTATAACGTCTTGCCATCAATCAGTATCTACCAATAATAAAAATACCTGTCTCGAAACTTCGCGTTAAATATTTGAAATTTCTCTTCTGAAATTTTCCTTTTCATTCTTCCTATCGAGTATTTCGATCAATTTAAATATTAACACGTAATCGTCTCCGGTACACATCGCTATATATAGATACTCTCGTATACGTATCGAAACACCTGAAAACATTTTAATTAGATTAGTAACAGCAAGCCCTGTAATTTCTAGAAGCTCCAATATCGACCTTAATTGATATAATATAAAAAGGAAATTTTGAAGAAAAAATTGTTCGGTACATGGCGATTAATTAAAGACGATTCACTGAAAAGGCGCCCGTAGAGAAAAATGATTACCATTCCTCGCAAAAGGACTGTTAAGACACTTGGAGAGACACTAACGACGCGTTAAATATTCGAGAATGTCGATATAGTATCTCGTTTTTCTTTTCAGGAGCGGTTAAGACCGCCTACGTACAACGCAGAGGACTACGCAATCGCATTAAGACGATGGGGAAGACGTCCATTAGGAAGCGTTCAAGACTCTCAGGGTACACTGCCGTCGACAACCAGTTCTAGTTCCGGTTACGCTTCCGGAAGCGGCGAGATGACCTTGAGACAATTCACGTCGGTCAGCGAGCTTCTGAACAAACTCCGAGCAGACCTGAGGCTGGCGTTTCCAAGGTAAATCATCCCACCTCGGGATTGCTCGAGAATAATTATAAGCTCGAGATCGTTTCTCGACGCGAGCGTTATTAAGCTTTTCGATCTGCCAGAGCTTCCATCGGAAATGAACGATAATAACAAAGATTCGTAAAATAGTTTCGATTTTATAATTTTGGTCCTTTACGGTGTAAATATTATTCTGATAAAGAATAGGAAATATTTAGAGTGATTCATTTCAGTGAGAAAAGTCAAGTGTACGATAGTTCATAGTCGTGTATGGAAGATGTAGTGGAATACGATGAAAAAAAAAACAAAACGTATATGTACAATATAATGTGTGAAAGTTGACGAATACTAGCAAACAAGTGAAGTTATAAAAAATAGAAAAAGAAATATCGCACTGTGCACGCGGTTAGACTAGATTTACCATTATTACGATCGTAACCACAATTTCTCTTTCCCATGAAACGAAAAATTAATTGATCGAGATGAATCTGAGATTCGTGTTAGAAAATATAAATTTTTTTTGTTGTGACACGTGAGAGAGACCGTAGAACGAGATACTTGTTTTTAGTTAAACAGAGGCAATAGTTGTTACCACGTTTATTGTAAGTCTGTCGTTTCTTTAGTAAAAAGACACTTGTGAGACGAAAACTTTAACATGCTTGTATCGACGTAGTAATCTGGAACTTCGTAGATACAAAACAAGTTACAACGACTTCTTGAAATAGAAAGCATAATTTAACCATAATTCAATGGCATATTACGACCTGCAATAATTTTCATTTCTACAACCAAGAATAAATCGCCTCCAAAAACGAATATGAACTTCGTAGATACAAAACAAGCTGCAACGACTCCTTGAAATATAAAGCATAATTTAACCATAATTCAATGGCGTAATTATTACGACTTGCAATAATTTCCATTTCTACAACCAAGAATAAACCAAGAATAAATCGCCTCCAAAAACGAATACGAACTTCGTAGATGAAAAACAAGTTGTAACGACTCCTTGAAATATAAAGCATAATTTAACCATAATTCAATGGCATAATTATTACGACTTGCAATAATTTTCATTTCTACAACCAAGTATAAATCGCCTCCGAAAACGTATAATTTCGTTCGAATGTACACGCTCTGTCGAATTTCGCGCGAAATCGATGAACTTGGCTGCCTCGCGCCGTTAATTACGAGCTAAAAATATATTCGCGGAATTTCTCCGTTACGCAATATACATAGTGTTGAAAATTTTGTTCGAAAGCCGCTCTCGGCCAAGAGTGAAGGAAAAGATTCGCTTTCGAAGGAAACTTTTCAACGACGGTGCGGACACCCGGAAGAACGCGGGCTTGATTATCCGTGAACAATTAGAATAAGTTGAATTTGCGCTGCCGGGCTGGAACTAACGGCGAAGAACACCTCGAAAGTTCCTCGATATTAATCGAACAGGAAGAAGAGCTCGAACGGACGGGGATGTACAGTTACTTTTTACGCGTTTTTTTTTTCTTCTTCTTTTTTTTTCAACAAGAAGGACCTCGATGTGCGTGAATCTCGCGCGGCTCGTAAAAATTCCTCCACGATTCGATACCAGATTAGCCGGCAGCCATTAAAAACCTTCTCGCGTTAAATGGGTACTACACACCTTGTCTCCGAGAATCGTCGAAGACACACCGACAGGCGCCGATTCGTTTCTCTCTCTTTTTTTTTTCTTTCTTTCTTTCTTTCTTTTTTTTTTTTTTTACAGTTAATCGCGACTAAACAGACATATAAATTACACTTGGCCGCGTTCTTAACGCACGATCGAGGGAGATCCTATCCTCGCGCGGAGCTCGTTAGACTTTATTAATTGCTCTTATTGAATTAAACATTTCGACTGCTTGGAATTCAAGCGATATTAAAACTTTCATCCGGCGTGATTCCCCCCGTACGCGATTGACCCTCGTGGTCGGGCGGCTGCATTTCAATTTATACGTCCAGTCTATTGAATTAACTCTTCCACGGCGATAACACGCGAAAAATCATCAATCTGTCATCCTGATCTCTAACCTGTTCATTGATAAAAAGTATCGTACGTTTCCTGTAATAAACCCGCTTTTTGCAATATTCACTCATCGCTGATACAAGGAATAAAGAAGCAACGAGTTTCCTTAGCGATTCTCGGTTAAAGAAAAAAAAAACAAAAGCTGTAACGAGATCGAAGTGATTCAAGCTTCGTGTGTATCGCGTCCAACGAAGGGCAAAATAATAGTCTCGTCCCCGTTAGGCGCCAGGATGATTAAAGATCGGACATAAACGCGGGGATTTGTTCCTGGATGTCGGTGGCTCATGCCAGGACTCGCGAGATCGGCGATGTTTGTCTCGAATTGCCCGAAGCTGGTACATTAGTATTCATTCATAACGCGTATAATCACGTCCGTTAGATAGGTAACGCGCCTAATTGACTGTAGCGATAGAGTTACGATTTCTGCGTGCTTCCTCGTTTATTATAGATTCGTATCAGCCGCAACGAGATTGAATCTCGCTGGCGGGACAACGATCCTTCTATCGGTGTCTTTCGATTCGAAATCGTCGCACGATGCGCGTACGTCACAGTCCAGTTCCAGGTTTCAATCGGAGTCGTACACGAGGCCGAGTAAATGGAAAAGAAACGAGACACTCGCTTCTTCGGAAATGTCTGGCTTCGTTTAACTTTCAGAAGTACACTCGAGATACTATAAAACCCGACACATCCTTTTCGAAAGCAATAAAACATGTGGTACATTTGTGTCAGAGAATCCTCGCTAAACCTACGTTCTACCGCGAGCCAACTACAGATTTCAATCAGAGTCAGGCTCGAAGATGGAAAAGAAGCGAAATACTGGTTTCTTCGGAAATATTTAGGTTCATCTAACTTTCAGAAGTAGTATACTCGAGTTTCTATAAAACCGAACGCGTCTTCCGAGAGGCAACGTCTTCTGAAGGATGTAGTCCATTTATTTTAAAGGATCGTTGCTAAACTTACGTCCCTCTGGACCTAATTTACATCGAAGATCCATATTGTAGATTTTTCGTTCGAAATTTTCTTATAATGTGCACATTCGAGTTCCGGATTTCAATCACTGTCAGGCTCGAAGCATCGAAGATGAAAAAGAAGGGAAATACTGGTTTCTTCGGAAATATTTAAATTCATCTAACTTTCAAAGGTATACTCGAGCTTGTATAAAACCGATCACGTCCTCTTCGAGGCAATAAAGGATGTAGTACATTTCTGTCAAAGGATCTTCGCTAAACTTATGTCCTCCGCGTATACTCAACATATATCCGAGACACCCATCTTTATATCACGAGCCAACTCCAGGTTTCAATCAGAGTCAGGCTCGAAGCATAGAAGATAAAAAAGAAGCGAAATACTGGTTTCTTCGGAAATGTGTAGGTTCATCCAACTTTCAAAAGTATACTCGAGCTTCTATAAAACCGAGCACATCCTCTTCGAAGCAATAAAGGATGTAGTAGATTTATGTCAAAGGATCCTCGCTAAACATATGCCCTCCTCCCTGGATCTAACTTATATCTAAGACACTTTCTATTACAGACTTTTCGTTCGAAATTCCCTCACGATGCATTAGAACGTCCCGTAAATTCGTATCGTTTATTTCTCTACCGATAGAAAGTAATATTTTAATCATACCTATGAAGTTTACGAAGCAATGCAATCATCTCCCTCTCTTTGCACCTCTTTCCACTTTTTAAGCAACGATATGATCCCATTGGTGTAAAATTCTTTTTAATTTCATACCAATTAAATATTGTTGCAACGATCGAAACTGATAGACGTTTGATGGTGCGATGTCCGGAGAATAAGGTGAAGGAGATCAAATTTCCCAATCAAATTCGTGTAATTATTTTTTCACGTTTTGTGCAATGTACGATCTGAATGTAAAATCACATCAGCACGATTTATTTATAAGTTTTGTACGTTTTTCTGCAATTTTCTCTCTTAATTCTTCAAGCTGAACACAATACAGATCGTGATTAATTGTCTGATTTTGCGAAAGCAGCTCGAAGAACGAAATTCCTCGATAGTTCCATCGTACAGAAAAAAGAATCTCGCGAAGGTGTAAACCAGGTTTTGCAACTCGTTCTGCTGGATTTTCTCTTTCGGGCCAAATTCGTTTTCTTTGGGTATTTTCGTACACGATCCATTTTTCATCTCCGCTCACTGTGCGTTTCAGAAAGGATTTCGTTTCGTTACGTTGCAAGCAACGTATATACGAGTTGCTACGCGATCGAAACGATTACGTTCCGTGAGCTGATGCGATACTTCACGATCTGTGACTTTCGAATACCTTCTACATACGAAACCGAAGCATAACAGTTTAGTCACCAGAGCCCTTCTAGCTCTGTGTGCTCACGAAACGTATCGCAAGAAATATAAACACACCTTGACACGAACTCATGGGACGACCTAATAGTATACATAGGTATTTACATACGTCACAGCCAACTCGGTGTTTCGATCGGAGTAATCGTTCAAATGATCGAAGATGCCAAAGAATTCACTCAAAGATAAAAAAACTTTTCGCATAATTTGTGCATCTTTTCGTACAAATTATACATTCCCGAACAACGTGTATTTTAATCGATTAAAATTAAAAGATCCTCGTTTCTGTGGCACAATGTTACAAATTTACCCGCTCTTATCGATCCATCGATCGTTCCCTTCAACGCCTCATCCTTTTCCCTATCGTAACACCCAATGGAGAACACAGATTGAACAATCCTTCGTTTATGCGTTCGTAAAATGACGTTAATTTATACTTGGGAATTTTTACGAGAAATGCACAAAGCGACTCGCGCTCGTCCAACGTCGGAAGGATTCCCAACCTTGGTTCAACCTAATCGTCGCTTAACCCTTTGCACTCGAGGCTTCTTCGCAACCAGAAACCGACACCTCGAGAAAATCCTTCAAGTCGTAAAATTCATCCGAAATGGAACATTTTTATATACTTCGCGTACACGCGTTTACACTCTACAAGAACATAATATTTCTTTTTATCCAAAAAAGATTCTTTTATCCAAATGAAATTTCAAACCACGAAGTTTCCCCGGATCGAAAATAGTACACTGAATTTAGGTGGCGACCGCGGATCTCTCGAGTCCAAAGGGTTAACCCTTTCAGAAGCCCGTTCGAGTTTCTATAAAGCCAAGTGCGTCCACTTGTAGCTAACGAAGGCTGCGTTCGTTTTACGTCAAAGGAATCCACCTCCTAGATCGCGTAAAGAAAAAAAAAAATGTGTCGTATTCTCGTTCGTGTCTCGCGAATACGTTAACACGGGTTTCCGTGAAACAAATTGTAAGTGTATCCGGTTGAAACTAATTAACACCGTGGACAGTTCGTGTTAATGCTACGAACGAAATTTATCTATCGAGTGGTACACGTATCGAATATTCCAATTGAGCTCGTGTACGGAGACCACCCAGGGAACGATGTCGCGACGTTGCTGCTCGTACAATAAACTTCGATCAAAAATTGCAACCGAGAACGGTTTAATTGCCCGGACCGAAAGAAATTGGCCGGCACGACGGTTGCCACGGCCCCGATAAAGGAAGCTTAACGAAATTCCAGAGTCTCGAAAACCGTCAGAAACCGTCCGGCCGATACTCTCGAATTAATTCCAGTTCGATCGGCGCCGCTCGTTTGCTCTTATTAAGCGCAATTTTCCCGCGCGCTTCGCCGCACAATTTGCGGCCGACGGATATTCGAGGCGGCGCGGCGAAGCAAGAAGCCGGCCTGCATAGATGAAAATGATTCTAATCGCATCCCGACGAATGTAAAAGGACAAAGAGGCAAGAACGGTTCACGGTGTGTAACAGAGAGAGGCCTGGTAAAAAGGATGCACGGGCGCGTGAAGGATAACATCGCGCTCGTGGAGCTCTCCTTCTCCTCGCGTTTAACCACGCGACCGCCGTAATTTGCGACCGGTGGCCTGCGGCCGTTCTAAAATTAAAGTTACAACATACCCCGTGGCCGTTTCGATGGGCTACACGGGGATTCGAAACGATTTTACAAGGGACCGGCGAGAAGTGTTGCGCGTCGATTTTAAACGGAGTTACAGGCCGGATCGAGATGCGAAAAATTACGCGCAAAATGTTGCCAGCTACGATCCGCGAAGGCTGACGATGTCGGAGACGAAGTCAGTTAACTAAAATTTGTTAAATCTTTGCTTAATCTTGAAACATTCCAAGACTAGACGTTCGAAAATTTTGTATGGAAAGTGAACGCGTGGAAGTCGTATTTCGAAGAACGAGAAGAGCGAGGAAATATCAGGTTGTTCGTGATTGTGATTTCGTTTTCCAAAATTGAGAATATATAATTTGATAAAATGTTTATACACTCTAAAAAAATCGTGTTTCATTTTCACCGAAAAGAAACGAAATGACTTTCCGAACGACCCAATGGAAGTGCATCCAGTTGCATATATTGTAGTAAGTTTCTTTGCATTATGGGTATGTTATAAGTTCAGAAAGACCCGAGGAATGTACTAAGGTAGACAAAACGTCGATTTATTTTTGTAGACTCTTTCGTACGAGGTTCTAAATCGTTTTATTGCAAAATAAGATGGCTCTCTTAGCGTACTCTGTTGCGATACCTCGTAAAAGTGCCTCTGGAAGACCAAAACAGAATTTTGTCGCGAATCAGTTTGCGTATGAAGCTGGATTAACATTTAACAATTGAAATCGAGATTTAAAAGCTCGAAGTTACTCCGATATCTCTGAAAATGTAAGGCGTAAAAAAATACAAAGGTATTCGTTCAACGAACCTTCTCGATACAATATATTTCAACGTGGAGCAACGAAAGAAGAAATTCTTATCGACTCGCTCTGTACTTATTGAACCGTCGAGGGGAGCACAATCTTTGTAACTCGATATTTCGTAAACTACCGAATTCTCGAACAAACAATCGAACACGGAACAAACATTCTTCCTTTTCCAATCCACTGGGTAACTTTCGTTAAAATCGGTGCACAACGATCAAACCAAACCGTTCGAACGCGAATATTTTCCGTTTCTCGATCTATCTACGTGCGTTTCCGATATCCAGGAGAGTTTCGTTAAAATCACCGTAACACTTCGCGCGATCGTTAGAGACCGATCTCGCGAGCGCGCAGTGGACGATGAGTTCCGTTACACGCCGCGGATGATTAAGGACAACGTTGAATGTCGGAGAATTTTTTCTCGCTGTCTCGTCACCGACTCAACGGTGGACGTCACAGATTCTCCACGATCTCGGCGCCATCCTCGCGAGACGGCCATCTGGCCGACGCGATTGTCCCACATACGAGAATGGCTTATAATTCGAACGAGGCAACCGGATAACCCGTAAGTAGCGGCCACGGATAAACGAATACCGATATTACGGATAACTGTACCTGGCCAGCGCGGCGTGCTCAATGTGCAAATCGATCTGGATGAGGCGCATCCTCGATTTCCACGATCGAGCCGCGCGTATCATTTGTCGGGATCTTGGAGCGTTTAGATCGGCGTTTTTGCCGCGTTGCTGCCCCTACGCTAGTGTCTCACCTGACGGAATCGATTTATTTTCCAACCGATCCTAATAATTGCCTGTCGAGATCGATTACCTCGACGCTGGCTCTTTTATACCGGTACAAGATCGGTCGTGCGTGGTATCTGGAGCGGAGAACCGAACCTACGGCGCGGATAACGCGCGTGATCCGAACTTGGACCATTTATTCGAGTAGATCTTCGCGCGGGTAATTAATCGAACGAAACCGTTCCGTACCGGACGATTCTCGTTCGTTGTTCGGAAACCCAACCAATTCCGTCGAGAGTCGCCATTAATTTTTTTCCAAGTTCTCTTCACCGTATCGTTATCCCGTAAGCACGTGTCCTTATGGTTCTTACCCGGATAATCCTCGTTCGTTGTTCGAAAATCCAACCAATTCCGTCGAGAGTCGCCATTAATTTTTTTTCCAAGTTCTCTTCACCGTATCGTTATCCCGTAAGCACGTGTCCTTATGGTTTTTACCCGGACAATCCTCGTTCGTTGTTCGAAAATCCAACCAATTCCGTCGAGAGTTGCCATTAATTTTTTTTCCAAGTTCTCTTCACCGTATCGTTATCCCCGAAGCACGGGGACCTTAACATTTACTTTTCTTCAACGTATCCATCGAACGTAAGTGTTCAATCTCAGCCAGAGCGAGACTGTTTATTTCTCGTCGAAGTTAACGAGTTTCGGGTGCATCGTACCGCCACGAGACGTCTAACTTCGAAATGTATGGAAATTGTGCGGAACGCGTAAAAAATAGAAACTGCCCAGACTGAAAAATAAAGAGCCACGAAAGTTGAAATAATTCGTGAAAATCCCGCTTACTCGTGTACGTTATAGACGGCGAATCGTTAAAGAATTCTGCTTTCCCTCGACGAAATTCACCGTCGGTCTGGGGAACTTTCATCTGGAATGGTCTCGTATCTATCACGCGGCGCGATCGTCGACGTTTATGAATTCGCGTGTGCCGCGTACCGAGCCATCAATGAAAACTGACAGGGTTATTAAGCCGTGCGTCTGCTTACCGAAGCAAGAAAGAAAGAAAAGAACCGACGGGGCACGACAAGTTATTATCGGCCATTAACTCGATGTTTGACGTTTAATTAGACACCGCGGTATCGCTCCGATTAAACGAGTGCATCGCGACCCGATAGAACTTATCGAAGCGTCGCTCGTTGGGAAAAGTAAGCGGTAAAATCTACGAAGGTGAAACACGCGATTCATTTTCATTCAGTCGGCAATTCGCACGCCTCCCCGTCACCTCGAAAGAACTCGCGTGTCCGTTGGCGGAGCCTTGTTATGCGAATCAGGCCCCGTTTTTCATTGATATTCCGTCTCGGTGGTGTCTTTTGTCGATCATCGCTCCTTTAAAAGGCCTTTCTTTCGATCGATGGTCTTTCAAAGGATTTCTGCGTCCATTCATAAAACCGGGGTTCTTGGTATGCACGGAACGAATCCTCGACGGAAGACGTTACAAATCGAAGCTTGTACACCCGGTGACAGTGATTCGTGCCCCTCGAGGGGCAATGTGGTTCGGTTCGCGTCACCCCTTCTCCGTCCCGGTACGATGAAGTCTTTCGCCGCGCCGCCGCGACGCTAGATGGCATTGTTTTGCAACATGCGCGAATCGTTGCTCCGTAACACCGAAACTTACAAGACCGACTCGTAACTCCTTGAACTTGTTCCAAAGATTTTCAATTTTTAAGCGAACAACGTATTTGAGACGAATAAAATTTCTTCGCAATTCCAAAGTATTTCTACACGACCTCCCTAAAAAATCGACCCGTAATTTAAGCTACGAACCAATATACGTAAAAATAGTTGAAAGTGACACCCGTTTTTGTATCCAGAATATTTGTCCTCTTTAAGCGTTCCAACGCGAGAACTACTTTCTACTTCGGTTGATAAATACCGAGAATTTCAACGGAGAACGATACAAGCCGTGACGTTGTTAACGTACGAACGATAAACACGAACGCAACGAAAACTATTCCACGGTGTAATCAAGTACACGCGTACCGGACGAATCTTCAACATAGAGAGTTATTTCGACTTGTTTTCTCGCAACGATTCGCCACCTCTTCGAGCGGTATCTTCGATTCGAGAACGCACCGCGTATCGCGTCGCCCTCGCGTGAGTTCAATTTCGTGAAACGTGCTCACGATTCGTTCGTCCTCTGAGATCGTCTCCAATTACCGAGAAACCTAACGTTTCAAGGATTGCGCTCACGGCAACCGGTAATACATCTCCCTATCTGCGGGAGACGCTGAAAAATTTCCACAACAATTTTAATTAAGCTGAACCTTGAACCGTAATTACTCGGCCAGATACGGAAAATCACGTACGCGGCGGTGTTAACGCGATGCATTTTATTATAAAGCAGCCTCGTTCCACGTTTCTTTTTCCACGTGGAGGAATATCAACCGCGCCGAAGAAGCCTCGACCGGCCACCGAACCCACACGATACCCCGCGATGCTTCCGCTTCGCGTAACAGCGAATGCGTAACTGCTTCCTACTTAATGGAAACCAAGGAAGTCTGATTTTTTCTTGCCGCGATATCAGATCCCGTTTCTGCTTCTTACACGAAGCTGAAGGTAATGCATCGCGATCGGTTCCACGGACGCGCTCGCGTTTCTGCTCGTCCTCACGGAAGAAATCGCGAGACCCGCTGAATCCCTCGATTAACCTGTTTGCCACGATTCCGCCCCTGCGGCCGTGCACCGGTCCCGGGTTCGAGTTCACTTTTATTCGACTCCGTCGGAAAGCGAGTCCTCCTTTTTCATCCGAGTTAATTGGAGAAACGTCGTCGATTCTACTTCTAACCGTGACAATCTAATCCGTGCAAGCGAAATCGTATTTCGTAATTTATATTTACCATCGGACAACGGATCGAACCATCGAATAATACGGTCGGATCGTACTTTCGTTAGCGAGATTTGTTTCGAATGATCCGAGTTAATTCGTCACGGACAGAAACCAAGCTACGACGATATCGAACAATGGACTTTGTTTTTCGGTATATTTGAGAATTAAAAATTCCTGCAAAACCTTCGATCCCTCGTCGTTAATTGCTTCGAAGATGATTCTATTGTACATTCGAACGAGATTAGATGAATTCGATCCCTATCGCACTTATAAGTTTGGATTTATTTTGAACAACTCTCTTATCGGTTTTCGAGAAAGCAACATGGATATTTTTGTTCCATGGAAGATATTTTTAAAAGTCCTATACGAATTCTTCGTTTTCAGACGAAACCGTTTAACTTTTTTACCTGATCGAGTTAGCGCTCAAAGTCCAAACGGTGAAAACAAATACACGCTACAGTTTATCAAAAATTTGTATTCTCGAATATCCTCTTATACTTTGTTACGCGGTAACCAAAATATTCAATGGACAACGTTCTTTTCCGAAAGGGTACGTCCACTTTCTTATTTACAATTGCACAATAGCTGCAAGTAACGATAACAAACCACGACAGGAACAGGACGCTTGTATCGTCCGCATTTTACGAGTTACGGATATTCATGCGCATAAGAAAGTGCTCTATAATTTAACCTCGTCTTATCCCTGGGACGGACTTTGAGCGAAACGATCGATGCACGTGACTTTATTTCTGAATTGTTTCTAATCGTGCAAAAACGTTTCGACAATTAGTGTTGCGGTAAGAAGTACTTGCGTGTTGTGAATCGTATGGCCGAATATAAACGTTAAGTATTTGGAACAATTTAACGGTGTTTCGGATTTACGTTTCAGTATGGAAATGAGACAAAAGGGATCTAGAGCGATTGTATTCTTGACATAAACCTTAAAATGCAGAGATTTTAGGTGCAAGAGATCGAAACAGTCGGTATTTGAAAAAGTTACAAAGTTCAGAGCAAAAGAGGTATTTAGAGCTTACAAAACAGAAGGTATGGAATTTGATTTTATATAAATTTACAAAGTGTTCTGGCACGAGTGATAACGGACAGAGATTGTACGAGTAAAAATGAATCGAAAACGAGGGAATAAAATTTCTTTCGTTCGAATATATTCTGATTGATATTCTTCGTTGCATTGTCAATGCGATAGTGCATAGTGCAACGAATGCATCGAAAGTTACACGAACGCATTTGAAAAATTTTCGAACGAAGCCTCGAAAATAGTAAATTTTAAAATAATAATAATCTACGTTTTCAGATTCGACGCATTGCCACGTTTAATTCAATAATTTTTGAATTACTCCAAAACACCTCGCACGAATCAGCAATACTCTCGGAGTCCTCCTTCGTTCGAACCTATCCTTATACCTAAAATTCCAAGATTGTGCACGAAAGAATGACAGAAGTAACATTGCGCTCCGGTGCAAGTACATTTCCATGTAGTAAAATTTAAAAAGAAAAAGAAACGTAAATTATGCAATCCATTTAAGGTCGAAAGTAACGCGTGAAAGAGAAACGTCCGGCGTCGTTAGGTCCTTTCGTTTTCTTCTGTTCGGCGTCGTCCATCGTCTTGAATTTTAGGGTGTGCCCCACACACCAGGCAATAAGGAACACTTGATATTCATGTCCCGTCTGCCGAAGGCATTCTTACGTGTACACCGTAGTACAGGTCTGCATAATGCAGGGTGTAATATAATGCACCCATTGCCGGACGAAGCATCGCATAACGTCTCCAGGAAAGCGTGCTTTCGATAGCAGAGTCGTTCTCCTTGGAACAAATTCTTCTTTGTCCCCCATCGGGCCTGCACGATACAGTACGACTTTTCGATACTCGGCGGAATATATTATAAAGAAAATAATGTAAAGAAAAAAGCACAGCTTGTCCAAACACTCGAGTATCCGAATCACTTTTATCTTCACATCCTCGTAAATTTTCAAAACGAACGTCGATTGTTCGATCCCCGTCCAAAGTTTCCTGTCTCGCCACGACGATAGAATAATACACTCCAACGGATGATCCTTTGCTCTACGAAAATCCAATCGCTCGTCGCGTTCCCCGAGTAATTCTAACGATCCGAGTTCCATTGCACGGAACTCTGATCTCGAACAAACGCTACAATTAGCTGTTACTTCGATCTTTCACCAGTCGATCGTTCAAATCGATCCGAAGCTAGAAAAAATTGCGTACGATTCGTCACGAGTTCCTCTACGGATTCAATTTTCCACGCACGAGCAGATACTTGCGTTTGGTACGATTGCTCGATGTTTGAGATCCTCGAGAAATTTGATCGAGAAATTCTGCGATAAAAAATCGACCATTTCTCGAAAGACGAAGTGCGTTCGTGAAAGATTAAGAATCCGTACGGTCGAAACGACGAAGCACTCAAATTCCAAACAAGAGACGTCCTTTCTTCGTAGCGTAATCTTTCGTTTACTTTTATCGCGAATGGAAGGGAATGCAGAGGAATTTAAAGGCATCGCTCGAAGTGCGTTCTGCAGGGTGGTCTACGGTCACGTTTCGCTCCTTCCATACACTCGACCGTCACTCTTGTCCACGCACGAGCTTTCATTTTCTCCGGTATCAAAACGGAGCTGGCCGTCGCATATTTTTAAGGCGCGTCCAACAAAGGCGATCTACGATATTCACGCCGTTGAATCGTAATACCGCGGTGTATTTCGCGCACGTATACACACGTGAGTATCACGATACCTCACACGGTATGCATAATACACTCGGGTAACATAATGCGTCTATTGTTAGAAGGGGACTCTGTCTCTCTTTCTCTCTTTTCTATCTCTTTCTCTCTCTCTCTCTCTCTCTCCCTTGTTTACCCTCGGGTAAATAGGCGACGAGCACATAACCGGATACATAGAAAGCGTTTTAATACTCATTTGCATGCATTCAAGTTGCGTACGGCGCTTATACACGGTGTTTATAGTGTCGCCGGTCTAGACGAGCGTCTTTCTGAATAGCATTTTCCTACCTTCGGTTTTCGTTTTGGAAACCTGTGGGTGCGTGCCGCAAATGATTTATGGTTGTTTGTCCGAGGGCCACGAAGTAAAAAAAAATATTTGAGACTCGGAATTTCTATGGCGGTAATTACATCTATTATCTGCCGGATGAAAAGTAAACGTACGTTGTTGTTGCTTCTGGTGGAACGAAACTCGGAAAAGTTTTTACCCGTACCGCGACAGCAGTTAACGATCGAGTTATTATTCGTGACGTTCTACGAAGGGACGGTTGTTTATTTCGCTCACGTACGTATTTCTAAATTCGAGGAACGATCGCGTTGGATTTCTTTCGGTTCGATTGTCACTCCCGATTTTGACACACAACTCCGTGGAGCTCGCGATCCTAAATATTGCACAAACTTGAAACGTTCTTACGTTCGATGGTAAACTCAACATTTTTGAGTGAAAAATATTCCGAATAAATGGTATAAGTAATATACTCCCGGTAGTTATATTTTCTTTTCTCAGAAAAAAATTTCTAACGATAATATTTAACTGCAATAACGATAAGAAAAAGATACTCGTGGTTAAATGATCAAAATGAACCTCTCTCGCGTGCACTGGAATTAATGAATCGACTTTTATCCCCCTGTGAAAGAACTTTTCGACATTCAGAGATTGCAAGCTGTGAATTACATCCGTAATGTTAATCTCCGTCAAAATATTATGTTTCGTACTCGTCGAACTAACAATGAGATAATTTACGCGTGGTTGTATCGTTCGAGTTCTTATTACGACTTTTATAAATTTTATGAATTATGATCGAAACAACCGGAGGTAAATCATGTTATCGCTATGTACGACATACGCATGTTTGCCTTCAGTCCCGAGGGATCAACATATAGAGATTTATTCTCTCGTGTGACAACTACTTTCTTGTAGATTCTGGAATGTTTGTGTCGGATCATCTTCCACTAGTTGGAGATTTATTGTTTAACGTAATTAACGAATAGTTAAGTTTATTCTTTAACGTAATAAAAAGTGACAAAAATACATCTTCGTTTACATCTTCGTTTATTAGATATAAACACTCTGTTATGTGTTAAAACGTGCAATCGTACATTTCCATACAATTAACAATTATTTATAGCTCTTACATAGAGATAAAAAAAGAAGGTAATATGTAAGAATGTTTATATACCCCAGGTAGTGTAATATAGACAACATCTATTACAATGTGAAGAATCTAGGCAATATGAATTTAATTCTATTTCATTCATTCTCCGGCAAGAGTTCCAGGGAACTTTATAAAGGAAGTTAAATTGTATTAATCGAATTATAACTAACGGGAATAATTTTTGTAATTGATAAATTTTTCTAATTAAATTAAAAACTTTGTATAGATATTCTATACGCCACAGGAGATCTAATTCACCGTTTTTAATAAAATTTACCCAAAACATTCTTTTTATTTTTCATAGTTAAAAAGTTACGAAGAGAAATAATTTTGTAAATTTCAATGTCACGTACGAAGTGATAATTACTTTACACCAAAACTGCGTCCACAGTATTCCAAGTCTGTTTACAAACACTGTCTTCGATAATTATCTGTCCCAAGTAAATGGGACAGTAATATTTACTTGGAATCTGTTCCAAGTAAACATAATTCGGTGATTAACTAACTGCAGTGCAGATAGAGATTTCAGAATGGGAAATTCCGACGAATGCGCGATCATGCTGTTGATATTAGACGAATATTAAACAAGTTATCGATCTGTTGGAAAAATGTTTGCCGAATGATACTCGAAAATCTCACATGACTCTTTTATCTTTGGAACGAAGACGTCTTTGACCTAATAGCGCGTAATTTCTGTCCTTCGTGGAGAAGAAACGCGTTGTACCTCGAATTTAAATCTTGCACCAGCTTGTCTACTTTTTGCCAGATGGTCGGACTCCACTCTTCAACTTCATCACGCGCAAAGACCAACGTGTTCGGAATAATCGTGCTATTTATTTATCCTCTCGTTCTTTCTATTCATCGAGAAAATTCATTACATCGTAAGGACTTTTCTCTGGAGCTGCCCTAGACAAGACTCTAGTCTCATTTGGATTTTAATACTACACGAAAAGTCGTTATACCTCGTTCACCGATTGGGAAGAAAATAATAGTTGCCCATTGTCCACCAATGAGAAGAGGATGGCACACGTTGCTGGTTGGCGTTTAGTCCGAACCAAACCATACAACTTTGAGCGCCATGACCTACTAGCAGTGCAAAACCCCGAATAAAATAAGGTCAATAATAAACGAAGATAATATTAATTACAATTATTGCAAATCGTTATCCGTCTGACAACAAGAGATACCGAGATCGGTCGAAGTTCAACCAATTGAATATTACAATTATGTCAGTATATTTTTTACCATAATATATCTATCGCTGCATTAACATATGTTGTAAAAGTAGGTTTTTAACATTGAATACATTTTCTTGTATCAAAGATGGACAAAAATTTTATCTAGATAAAAATTTCGAGCAACGAGTGAAAGATAAGTATCCTTTACTAGGTAAATAAAAATTTGAATTATCGAATGAAGTATTTTGGAACGGATAAATAAAAATTTATTCGATCGAATGAACATCGCGAGTAACTTGTTTTATGTTTTAAGCTTGCGCTTTATTCGAATAAAATTTTGCACATTTTTGCACTCGTTAATTGGACATAGTAGCAAACCAAATGGATTTCTTTCCATCCGTGATTTTATTTTCCAATGATTCAATATTTACAAACACTGACAAAGTTAATGGGTATAATTGACGTCATTAGTCTTCCGAAGAACCTCATTAGCTTCAATTAGTAATAAATCTTAGCGTCGATAGCCTCTAAACGTTTGACACCATCGATAACGTAATTATAGAGCGTCGGTTCTTTAATAGCTTCTTAACGAGCGCAGTTTATTGTCATTTTTTAAGAAACTTAAAGTTTTACATAACATTCAAATCGATCAAACGATAATACTACTCCAAATTCCTTTAGTAACTACATTGTACGTATTAATTAACATTGTCCGCGTATTTTTAAACTCTATCGTTAGCTTTCTTCTTCTCGAACGTTCAGTGTGCGAATACGAAACGTGAACATCGAGTACGCCAAAATACTGATCATAAAACAATTAAACGGTCACGAATCGTTCACGAGATTCGTACAAACTCACAGTACACTTTGAATGTCAAATCTTGAGAAACGTTTATCGAGTTACGCAATCATAATCCTCTACTTTCTACGGACCCGAGATAAAAGACGCGAGTACGTTATCCAGATGAATGAACACGTTACTCGCTTGTGAATCACTGTGCAAGACAGCGACGATTAATTCACGAAAGTCCCTGTCGGTTTCTTATTAGTTGAAAAACACGCGCGAATCGACACTTATCGCGTATATTTTTCTGTTTTCATCCATTCGGGTGCGTCACGTGCGCAGATAAGGGAATCGCGCATACGTTTCGAACGTTAAGCTTTTATCTCGCTCGTGAATGCAAATTTCGATACAACGACAATCCAGCGTCCCGCAGATTAGATAAATACGAAGGTTCCGTTTAATTGGAGGACGTTCCGCGAGAAGAAAATTTTGTCGGTTCTGCCGGAGAGTATCGCAACACCGTTACGTAACGCGACAGAAAGCTTCTAGAAAGCGACAAAAGCCTTCGCGTGAAATTCTCACGACGTACCAGATTGCTACAAGATCTGTGCAAAGCTGCACGTGTTGCAGACGTACAATTAACAACAAGTTTACGAACATTTCTTGCGTCAAATCGACGCGTATCGGGTAGAGATATGTATACCCCACGGAGAATTATAAAATTAGAAAGCTTCGAAGAAAATGAATTTCGATGTATATTTTTTTCGTTGAATGGATAAGAGACAGTACAAGTGGTGAAAGAAAAATGTAAACGAATTCTGTCACATTTCCTTGTCAATCGAAATGCTTTGACGAAGAAACTTACTTCAAATTCCGCAGTATATTTTCAAAAATGTATGATTTTTTCTATTTTCTATTTCTTCTCTTTCTATTCAATCATCGATCAAGGAAACACTTTAAATGTTAAGGAATACTTGAAATTCCACAGTATATTTCTATTTTTTCTCTTTCTTTTCAATCGTCGATTTGAAATTCCACGGTATATTTTCAAAAAGCGTTTTTCCTTTCTATTTTCTATTTTTTCTCTTTCTTTTCGATCATCGATATTCCTCAGACACGTACGAGGAACACCTTAACGTATCAGAGTCTGTAAGAGGTGGTGTTGAGGAAACTAACGCGACACGATCAAAGATAGCCGTCGTCCATTATGAGCGACTTCCATTCCCGCTAAAAAGGAGAACGCGACTCGCGACTTCGAATCGAACTCGTCCGTAGATCTGTCAAGCCTTTGACGGCCGTAATATGTATTTCCTCGTCCTTGCACCTGACTACCTTAAGGCCGTCACACGTGTTCCCACCAGTTTGGAGCGGTTGCAGAGGGAAACGATCGTGTTGGTCTTCTTCTTGGCCGAACGATCGATAAATATGATATCTGGTAAAGCGATATCCTACAGAGAACGCTAGACGATCGGCAATCGAGCATGAAATACCAATAACGACACGGACACGCGAAACTGGATGAAAATCGATCATCGATACCTTAGCGCGCGTCAAACGCGAATTCCTTCGCGGATTCTATCGGAAAAAACGATACGTATAAAATCGTTTACAATAGCCCCGGTATCGATCCACTCGCCAGTGTTCCCGGGATTTATGCTCAATAACGATGTTCCACGTAACTGGGAGAGCGTGTAATTTAATTGATACGTACTTTCCATCTCCTCTTCTTCGTATTAACTTCATTAATAGTTACCGGGTTCTTGTACCACCACTCTTATAATCATTGCGTTGACAACCTCAAAGGAACTCGCTTACCGGTGCGCCTATAAAACCGGATTGGTTTTTCTGTTTAACGCAAGGTCCCATAATTATGTAATTACACTTTTTTTCAGTCTGTCAGCGGTTCAATGGCTGCTGCACTTGTTCTCGTTTCCCTTCGAGCCGCGTTCGTACCGTTACGGATGATATCCGGTCCTCTCTACAATTAGGGGTCCGGAGTCGATCGCGCGAGCTTCGTTTTACAAAATAACGAAAGAAATTTCTGTCGACGAGTGCTCGGACAATGGCTAGAATTACCGAAACCCTCGTGTTTAGAAGCCTGGAACGGAATTAAACGAAAGGACGCGGACCGTGAAGGCCACGAACAAGAGTCTCGTTTAACACAGACCTCCGACTAATCGTAAAAGTAAAAATACCGGATTTCCAAGCAGGTTATTGCCTCGGGTAAATACTTAAATCAATGTACGCGTACGTACGCGAAACTTTATCGCGATATCGGAGCTGTTTAAAAACTGTGAAACACAATTTATTCGTTATCGTCGATGTACTATATTTCCGTTCGTTTACCAATTTCTCCGTCCCCTTTTTATCAAAATTCCACGATTCAGATAAGAATTCAATTAAGAATCTTCCAATCGCGTCTATATTTCTCGACTCTTTTTCACGGAAGTAGTTTCGCAAACTCCTGAATTGGTAATAATCCGATAGAGTCGTGGCTGGGAAGTAAGTAGAGTGAATCCAATTTAAATAAATGCAGGCGTGGATAAACATATACAGAAATGTTGTTTGCCGGTAGAAAAATGCGAACGATTCTTGTAATTTATTACAATTAGCGTGGCACACATACGTTTGTCCACGGTTGCATCGATGCATTTGTTCTTTCATCGTTTTCGATTATCGTTTAATCAACAAAGATATTATTTTCTCGACAACGACGCAAAATATTGGGTTGTTCGGAACGTTGTTTCGTTTTCCAAAATGGAGAATATATAATTTAATAAAATGTTTACGCACGAAAAAAACGAAATAACTTTCCTAACAGCCCAATGAAAGCGTCGCGTTTTCTCGTTTGCTTGAACAACGAAATTATTTTTCAGCTTCGTTCAAGAATTCGCATCGCCACCCGCCGATGGGATCACTCTACTCTTGGAGACTCTTCGTGGTGTTCAATTGGCGCAAAGTTCGCCACCTAGTTCGGGTCACACGGGTCCAAGAGTCGGTACCAGAAGAGCCGCTCTGGACGAGCTAGGTTGCGTGGAGTGTCTGGCTGCCTGCGCAGAGCGATGCACCGATGCACCGAGGCTCCTGGTGCAAGCACAACCCGGTCTTCTTGCTCTGGCAGTCTGTCTGACCAGTAGCTTGAACCGGTCCCGAGTTCTAGCTCTTCAGGTAACAATCGTCACTTCCGTTCCGAGCGTCGCGGTACTGTTAATCGAAAAAGAACTCGGCTGGAATCGCGCGTCAAGGATCAAGCTGGTCCGTTGTTGAACCGAATTGCGCCCACCGTTGTCATCTAATCGTACTTTTATCGCGTACGTGTCAATATTAATAGAGATCCGAAGCGAGATAACGCGGGCTGGATCGAAGACTCGTTTTAGCGCTCGGTTTATTTTAATCGTGGGATCAGAAACGCGATAAACACGGTTACATCTGTAAATCTCGTCGACGCGTTACATTTATATCGTTCGTTTGTCGCGAGTAAAAATATCGATCGAACGAGCGAACGAACGTTACGCGTCCGATCGAAGCGGGGAAGACGTTCGAAGTTATTCACGAGTCTCGAGCGATACGATGCGGTATTGAAACGCGAACGAGGAATTAATTCGTCGAACCGAGTTCTTCGGAACGATACTGGGTCAAGTGTTCCTGTATTTCGCGAAGTACGGCTCGTTTCTCGCGTCTCTGACCCATTGAGATAATCGCGAAGTCGCGTTTCCAGCAAACCGGGCCCGCTGGGACGGTCGTCTCTCGGGCCCCGTTATTTCGAGAGCGTATACGTATACAGTGTATACACGCGCCGTCGGAACCAGTTTTTATCGTCTATCCAAACGTTATTCGGCTTCGTTTGCAAACTCCCGCGCGCACCCCGCGCGACCGTTTCTTATTTCCTGCGCTCCGAGGAAGTGCACCTTGGCAGGCATCGCGGCTACGATCAGATGTTGACTAACCGAACTGGATAATTACTTCCACGGCACGTGATCACAGAAAAGTACAACGTCGTAAGAATCCAACGAGTATAAAGAGATCGTTATCCCACCGGTGGCGAAGGAACTGTCGACGTACTTTGGTTGCCAACTGATGGAACAGCGCGTAAAAGTCGCGTTACTCGACACGACTTTCCTGTAATTTATTATCATCGCCACGTCGCACGTTCGTCGTGAAGAAAATTGGATCGATTTGTCTTATCGTCGTATCTTATGGACGATCCGTGCACGCGCGATCCTTCTCTCGTCCCTCTCGGTTATTGCGTTTCTTCGGTATCTCGCGTTTATAGTTCCCCGCGATGTCACTACGTACGAAGTTTCCTGATAATACGTACGAAATTACGTACGAAGTTTCCTTATAATACGTACGAAATTACGTACGAAGTTTCCTTATAATACGTACGAAGTTACGTACCAAGTTTCCTGATAATAGGTACGAAGTTACGTACGAAGTTTCCTGATAATACGTACAAAGTTACGTAGGAAGTACGATACTGCTAAGTTTCGCGATAACAATTCTTATCGGTTAAAGATCGCCGATCATATCTGTCCGTACGTCGCGATATCTCGCAATTGTTTCCGTTTTCCAGCTACTGACGAAGGTTTGCCAAGCACCAGGTGGCCACGCAGCTGTCTCGGAAGCGGTTTCCACGTTGAGGCTGAAATACGGGGAGGGTGGACGATTCCGTTTCCTGGCCGGTGCGCTTCTGGCTCCCAGAGCAGCGATTGCACTGAGAGTCGCAGGAGTATCGTTTCTGAACGCGTTCCTGAAATCAGCACCGCGTACGCAGACCAGATTGTACATTCAGGTGAGTCAACGAATCGAGTACGGGAACAGAAACCGCGTATAGGTTCACGTTCGGTAAATATTGCGTTTGTTCGTGTTCGTGCAGGCTGAAGCCTGCGAAGCTGGACTAGAGCCGCAGGTCCTTCAAGAATGGCTGAAAGAATTGGACGGAAGGGAGGAGGACGCTTTGAACGATCTTCTACATAAGGAGGTTCAGAGATGGGCGCACAACTGCGTCGACGTAGACGCCCTGCAGCGAAGAGTCGTACGTGCCGAGGAAACCTGTAGAATTCTCAGCAAAAAGGTTTCGAGTCTGCAGATCGAGCTCCATCAGCTCCAGCTGGAGAAACTGAACAATTACAACCTGGAGGACCGTGAGAAGGTGACGGTGCACGGTACGAAACAATCGCCGAAAGTGTCCTCGAACGCCGAGGACGAGGGTATCAGCTCGTCGGAGAGATCGAGCAGCCCGGAGAACACGAAACACCAGACGCTCCGCGTGAATCATCATCAGAAGCTGAACGCTTCGTCGTCGCCGGACAACGATCAGGAAACGACGATAGACGACGTGATCGAGGAGCTGAGAATCATCGTGAAGGACGCCGAGGAAGAATTCGGCGATCAGAATCGCGAACAGGCACGCATCGAGCGCGTTGCGAGCCAGGATCGTACGTGCAACGGTCACGCCACGAAGACCAACTTGTACAACAATTCGGATACGTATTCGTTCGACAAAACGACGAAGAGGGATCAACAAACGAACGGTAAGCTGGCCAAGTCGAACGCGGGCTCGAACGTGTCCCAGAGCGTGATCAAAGGCGAACAGGTGACTTATTTCGGTAACGATCGCGACTACGGTGTAGACTCGAACGGTGTCAGACGACCGAGTTCCGATACCAGAAGGGTCTCGAAATCCTCCGTGGAGGGTAGCGTGAAAATCGTCGTGAAAGGCCCGGATGTCGAGGACGCTATCGTCCCGACCATTCTCTATCCTCAACCGCCGAGAAGATCCCCACCGTGTTTGTCGGCGATCATGGCGGTGAGACACGGTGATTTCGTCGATCACGAGGAGACCTACAACTCTCACGACGAGGAGATCGAGGAGGAGACATTGGGCGACGGTAGCGACTCGCTTCTCAGCGCCTCGCGTTTGAAATACAACGGGAAGAGTCCGGCTTACGAGGAACCGATCAGGAACGCCGACGTCGATCGTTTTCAGAAACCGTCCGCGAAGGAGCACGAGAACGAGGACGACGTTAAATCGAAGAAGGGTTTCGACGATACGAGACGCTTCGTCGAGAACTCGAAGACCAAGGACAAGAAATCGAGCAGAAGTTTCGAGAACTCGTGCGGTCCTACGAAGAGCAGAGCCACCAACGAGTCGAGATCGAACAACAGAACGTCGGACGGTTTCGTTCAGAGACACGGCTCGAAGTACAGAAGCGAGGTGGAGAAAAGGAAGTTGCTTCGCAGATCCGCGAGTCACGATTACCTCGAGTCGAGCGCGTCGAGTCCACGATCGAGGAGATCCGGGAGGAGCCGTGTGGAGAGCCACATCAGGAAGTTCGAGAGTCTGAACTCGTTCGACGAACACCGAAGCCTGCAGAGCTACGGTCGACCAGGTAGCTCGGAGAATCTCAGCAAACAGGAACAACAGTTCTACGGGGACGAGAGCACCAGGGGTAGAATGCGCAGATCCGAGTCATTCCATCACGTGTCGCAGGTCGGTAAGAAGGATCAATGCTCGTCGCGCGGCGGTAGCGACAGTGGATTGTTCTACGTCACGGATTTCAATCTGGAACCGTTCGTGACGCGAAGACCAAGGTCCATCGAGGCACCGAAATCGCCCAGTCTGTTGACCAAGTCGTTGGATCGAATCGACGAGGGTCTGGATTCGATGGTCGATATCGTTATCACGGAGGAGAAGAACCAATGGAACTCGGGCAAGTACCAATCGAAAACGAGGAAGTCTCGGGAGGACAGGTTACTGGTCAGATCGAAATCGAACAGACTGGAAGACTCGAGGAGTTGCTGCGAGCTAAATACGAGAGGAAGGAAAGAGGAGACCAGAGACAAACACTTGAAGAACGACGAGTTCTACTCCGGGCACGTAAACAACAAACAACTGAGAAACGACGAGTTGTACGAGGAGCAGAGAAATCGCGAATGGAATTGTCAAAACGAGCTGAACTCTACCAGAAAGAACGGCGATTTGGACTTTGATTGTACACCGGTGATACTGACGAAAAACGGAGTGAGACACAACTCGTTCAGCCAGAACGAAAACATCGGCAGCAGGTTTTCGAACCGGTCCAAGGATTCGGGGATTTTCGCTGGACGAACTTACGACACTTTCGGTCTCGGGAAGAGTCGTTTCAATGCCGGTAAATATTCCGGAAATCAACAGATCAAGGAGAGTCCGATCGGAAGGAGAAACACAACTTCGTCGGTGATTGGAAGCCGTGGAAAGGTCACCGACGTCGTATCGGGACTTTATTAACACTTTCGCGGCGGATCGTTCGGAAAGGAATTGCGCTCTGGGCAGCCGGCCTGACGGTGGAAAATGAACACCCAACACGGTGCACGAAGCCGATCTCGGTGGTCATTTCCTTGAGACGGCTGCCCGGCAAAAATTAATATTAATAATAATTAATTTTATTATTTATTATTGAAATAATAGTTTCAATTCGCTTTTTGTGTTTACTGCAAACCACAAGTTTCCGCTGACCGTTCTGCCGCTTTCCTGCGGGATTGGTATATTTGGATGGAAGATGATCTTGAAACCAGTCGCGAGAGATCATCTTTGGATGCAGTTTGCCCTCCAGACTTATCGCCACGTATATTTTCATTTGGATATTTTAGTAGAATTTCTCGAATAAGACGTAAATGAAATTTCGCAAACGTTGTATTCTTTTTGGGCGTAATTTCGCGGAGTACGTAAGCATTGTGAATCGAAAGGTCCAGCGTGTGGAAAAAGAATTTCTTATACCATTTCAGAGTTTTACCGATAAGAAACGAACAGCGCCGCGAAAGGGTTGAAATCGATCCTGATTGGTTCGATATATGGCACTATATAGTATATCGTATGTATATTGTACGCGATAGATTATGTTCTTATACATGCTTTAATTACACAAAAATTTGTGACTTTCGTTTTATCGTCGTGTATTTCTCTTATCATATTCGATGGAAACAAACATCGAAATTAAAGTATATCGTTAAGTTTTGCTGTATTTATCGCAATTAAATGAATACACTACTCCAGTGCAATACTTATAAGCATTATCGGCAAAATTTTTAATCTAATTTATGTTGTAATTAATATTGTTGATAATTGCGACAAACATATACCCGTTTTCATTACGAAGATAGGTATTTTGGTGATGGACCGTTACACCTTTTCGATGGATTGTGCAATATATTCTTTACTAGACGTAATTAACGTCTTTGTAATTATATCGTGTTAAAGAGAAGACTGTAATTTATAAACGTTTAAATAAGAATGTACATAATATTGCTAAAAGAACAAAAAGTAGGTCAGAGAGCATCAAAATAGTTATAAAATAAGAATAAATATTGGTAATGTTTAAAAATTTTGTACGCGTGTGGCTTTGCTATTATTGTACATGAACGTTTTCTTTTAACTTATTATTTACTTATGCTGAAACGAAATTGTAATTATGTTCTAAAACTTAATAAAATCGTTACCCTTGAGGTAGCATCTATTTTTTCGCCCGAACAAAGAATGTCAGTGATATCCATAAATAATATACAACCGAATGCAAGGTATACCCATGTTATTTATTTCTAATTGGCACAACAGACATAGAAAACAAGACGTATAACAATATATTTATATACACAATGATATATACGTATGTGTGTGTGTATATATATGTATATATCTATATGCATATAGATACATATATATATTTACATTTTCAATTGACATCAAATCTGTCATGTATTACATATTCTGAACTGTATTATATGGCTGGTGATTTTTCTAGCAACTCATGCTTAATAAATATTTGTCGTGTAAACGTTACGGACATTAAGTTATTTAATACTGAAAAATATTGAATGAAATTCCATTAAGATATGCTTATTTAAATTAAATGCACAAATAAAACTTTCAGTCAACTCGTTCGACGAACAACTTTGATAAAATAGAACAGATATTTGGAGGATTCCAGTTAGGAATCCAGAACTGAGGAAGAGTTTAAAATTTCAAAAACATCGAAATAAAACCTCCGAAACTCTATGTAATTACCTCTCATTTTCCTAACTAGCTGTAGCGTGCAACAATGTGGTTGTAACTTCGCTGAGTTCTTGACACGAACGTGCATTTCGATTTCCATTTCCATTTCCCATCATCAGAGGTTCGTGTGATTTGTCGCGTGTTATTTCTAAAAGTTGTTGCGACATTTTGTCTAAAAATTGAAAAGTAATTGGAAAATAAAAATAAGGCATTTAGTAATGTTCTATTTCAATTACAACCTTGGTGCGTAGACAACAAGTATGACAATTCCTCTTGGGTGGAAATGTATTGAAACTCCTCCCCGCATGCACCTTTCAGTACTGCTATAACATCCGATCGTGGATTATAAAAATACAAATCTTGTTTTCGATTATTAAATTCATCGATTAACGTTGCTATTCCCTACAATGCAAAGGGACAATGTAATTGTTACGAGTACTTGTCCATTCTCATCAAAGTATAAATATTTACTTTAGCAGCGGTAAAATCTGCTCCTAAAATATATCTACAATCGACTACAACCGGAACTTGACTGGAACCCTGTTTTATTCCAGCACTGCCGACAGATTTTTTAATAAAATCTACAGCAGGGAAATAAAGGCTGTTCCCTGGTGTTACTAAGAGGTAATCAGCTCCAGAGGGAGTCTAAAATATTAAAGAACACACATTGATTCCAAGATAAGAAATTTTGTGCAATTGATTTTAATTTGCACTTACTGTACACTTATCAACGTGTATTGTAGGACGTGCGGAAGGATATAATAGGAATATAAGATTTGTTCCTACGCCTAATATGATTCCATATTCCACCCCAATAGCAAGACAGAATAAAAATGTGACAAACATTGGAATCAAATCTTTTTTACTAGTCCTCCATATGAGCTTCACAACTTGATATTCGATCATATATATTACTGCGCAAATAATAACTGCTGATAGAGAAGCTACAAATATAATATAAAATTCTAAATATATACAATGTTAGTGCATTAAATATAAGTAAACAAAATAATAATTATATTACCTTTTGGTATAAAGTAGAAATATGGTGTAAGCAGGCTCAGAGCCAGTAGTATTAATATTCCTGTGTACAAACCACCCATTGGTGTTTTTACACCACTTGCATGATTCACAGCAGACCTGCTAAAAGAACCGGTAACTGGCATTGCACTTGCGCAAGACCCAAGAACATTACAAATTCCTAAAGTAATTAGTTCTTGGGTAGCATCTACTTTGCCGCCATTAGCAAAAGCCTTTGCAATTGCTACGTTTCCGAGAACTCCAACTATGGGTACTAATGCTATAGATGCACCCAATTCTGAACACATTTCAGTGAAACTTAGGGTTTTGTTCTTAACTTGCGTATAAAATGGAGGTAAACTGAAAGACGGAAGACCGGATTTGACTGGGCCGGTAAGAATGAACGGAGAGCCAGATTCAACAGAGTTGAATTTATAGGCAATAGCAGAGCAAACAATAACAATGATAGCATTCCGTGCTGTTGATATTAACCATATCATTTTCTTTAGTGTCCTGTGATATTTGTTTGGTTTTTCATTGTTGAAGGCAAACTTAATATCTTTCATTTTCTAAACAATAAATACAATACATTTTAATTCTATCACTAATTAAACTACAACCAAAAAACAATGTTGTATTACACATTACCCTAAAGATTAACAAAATAGCAATGCAAGAGAAACTCATCCCTGTATCCCATAGACTAGCCTTGTGAATGTTATTGAACACCTTTGTTAAAGTATCTAAGAATCCTTGAGAGGAGATCTTTAATCCTAAAAGTCCCTTGAGTTGAGAAACCACAATTATAACAGATGTTGCAGACGTAAAACCGACTGTGACTGGTATCGATATAAAGTCTATAAGTACTCCTGCAAAATAATTTTGTTGCTCAGACAAGTAGCTCTTTCTAAATAGGTCGGTTTGCTTAAAATTTTAACTGGTGCACAATATGTTACCCAAACGTAGGGAAGCCATTAACAGTTGCAAGCAACCACACAAAAATGCAAGCAATATCGCAAAATCTGCATTTCTACCCTGAACATATTCATGAGTCATAAGTGCCATAAGTGCAGTTGGTCCAATTGTAATATCTTTACATGACCCAAATATTATGTACACCATAGCTCCCATAAATGCAGAATAGAGACCATACTGCAAAATTCGATTTGTCATTTTAGGTATTTCATGTGATTTTGCACTTTTGAGAATTATACATAACAAAGTAAAATAACTAAAATCTAAAACAATTTTTTTATGGAACCTGCGGTTCTAATCCTGCCAATGTCGCGTAAGCAAGTCCTTGCGGCATAACGGTAAGTCCGACAGTAATACCAGCGATAGCATCGTTTAACAACTTTTCGGAATTATATTTTGGCAACCAGTCAACGATCGGTATTCGTTTCCTAAGAAATTTATTGAACTGGCTACCTTTCGATCGCCACTTCCGTCGATCTATCATTTCGCGGGCCATTATGAATCAAGTACCTTCAAAAAACATAGAATCTAATAACGTAATAATCTATGTTACAAATTTATTCTTTAACTCTTGAATGGTAAAAATACGTGTAGCTTTTAAAGCATTGACTTCATTAATTTATAACATTTTTATCGGTCAAAAGAGCGAAATTATTTTACCTGTGAAAATTGAAACTTTCACCGAAGCGTCGCAGCTGTCTACGCGCACGTCTCCGTAAATATTATTATATATTGTAATATCATGAATTGAAACAAAAAAAGAAACAGTAAATACACTTGTATAAATTTACGGTATTCACGATTCACGATACAGTAAGGAACTGAAAGAGGCCAAAGCCTTTCAACCGCTTATATACTCAGATAGAACGCGAAATTTATCTCATGTTAGTGGAGGAAAAGTCGCCGCTAACCTTCATACTTTTTGCACGAATCGCGAACAATACAAATTCTTCACAAATGTAAACTAGAACAAATTTTTACGAATAATCGTAATATTCTGTTAATTCGTGGAAATATAGTAATACAAGTTATCGACGGAAAGCCAGTATCAGTCTGTCTAGATAAAATAAAATAATTGTTGAATAAAACATAAATCGAATATGCCGGGCAATCTATTGAACGCAGAAATTGAAATTCATAAAAATAATTACTTTGCCACTGTCATCGCAAAATTCTAGTTTTTTTCTATTGTTCTTGACCCATTCGATGCAATAAAAATTGCAACCGAAACAAGTGAATTTGCAAAGTGTGCTAGCATTCGTGTTACTTTATAACTGCATAAACTAAACGCGTAAAATTCAATTTTAATCTCACCGGTGTTTAAGGCTGCAGCGAGCGAAGGCGCTTTTTTTGTTATTTTACGAATCATTGAACATTTCGTTTATTGGGACACAATATTTCTCAACATCCTTCGAACGCTTTTGATGCCGATTAGCTTTATTAAAGAACAATAGCCACTTGACCCATCTCATTGACAGCATTCTTGTACGCATTAAAAAAGCATTACGCGGTCAGACGGGCAAAGATTCTATACTTATTTATGTTGCAATTAATTTCTAATACTAACACAATCATTAAAAGAAAAATACATAATCATTTTCTGATATAAATGTGATAAAACATGTAATACTAACACAATCATTAAAAAGGAAATACGTAATCATTTTGTAGTACAAGTATGATAACACATGTCCGTTCTAGTATACAGAATTATAGATTACAGAACATACCATCAATTATTTTGAAGAATTTCATCCTACGTGTCAGTTTCTTTGTGGAAATATCGATCACATTCGTGAGCTGGCATAACCTGTTACAAGTGCTACACGGTATCGTACTCTTAATAACTCGTTTATGCAAAAATTGCGAACGAATGTCAATGACACGACGAACAACTTCGCCTTCGAGAAGGAAGAATGCAACTAATATACGCACCGTACACGATCTCACCATAAACTGAACTTAAGAACCGGCATTTCGTTTGAGATGGTTCGAGGGAAAGTGTAGTTCACACATTTGTCAATAGAGGGACTGCATTTCTGTAATGCAGTCGGTAATTTAAAATGAACAAACCTGGTTTGTTGCCTCATTGAGTAACAACCAATAAATTCACGGTGTTTCAAAATAACCATTAAAGGGTGCGTTGTTTGAACTTCAAGGACGTACCACAGCTTTAAAACGATAATTCCTCATGTAATCACTAATAAGACTATCGCGTTTAAAAATGGTTCAAATAGTGTACAGTAAATGAACGGTTATGTGAAAGTTAATTTTCTTTAGTTTAATTTGAAGATTTTTCTTCCGTTTGCATTTGCGCATTCTCCTGTACATCAGTATTATGACGACCTTTATGGTGGTCGGACATTCTTCTTAATTTTTGTGTATCGAACGAGAGAAAATTATTTCTGCAAAAGATTCTGATTTAACAATTTCATCACCATCAGAAAGTTAAATGTACGGTAACTGGGTAAATTATCGTTATTTTAAATATTCATGAAATTATTATCGAACTAAAAGTTACGTACGATTTTATGTCGTATTCATTCGATATTGCGTCGTAAACGTATTTTATTGTAATTGTCTTTCATCCTTGTGTTAATTAAGCATTCTACGTATTAAAGATTTATTAGTTGGACGAAGTGATTCTTATTTATATTGTATTTTTTCGTACTGTTTGTCAAGTAATCGAAATATTTTGACGTAGAAGTGATACGTTATTTTGTTCAATTAATAATAATTTTCTTTTCAATTTCTAATAATGTTTCGTTGTTTTATATTTGACAGTGTCATCGATTGTAATTAACTGTAATTACTTCTAAAATTTTACCTGACATCCTTGTACCTTTTGAATTTTCTTAAGTATACAGTACTCCAATTTGAATTTTATTTAGAATAATATTAAGTAGTTATGTTCTGTTAAAAAGTACACTTAGTTTTTGTAACAACATTTGTAATAGGTAAAATGGATTCCACTCATAAAGATTTAAAAAAAACATACGATATAGAGCAGAAGGCCGTAATTGGCAAGATGCATAATATGCAGTGGCTGAAAAGTAATTCTCAGTTATCAGGCCAGTACGTTTGAATCTGTTTTATACATTTTAGTTAATTTACTTATTTCTTTTTATCCCAGTATTATTCCATATTATTATTTTAATAACCGTTCCTTTTATTGTAACCATTTTAATAAAATTTAATATGCAGCTAAGTGAGAAATGTATTTCATTACTATTGAATATAGGTCAAAAGAGATTATAATCTTAGAAAAAAATTACATTAATTCGCTATAAAGTCTTGTATGTCCAAAGAAAAGATAAAATATTAAAAAGAGATTCCTATGTTTGTGTCTTAATATTTTGTATTTGTCTTTGTATTATAGCACAAAAACATTTCCTGTTGGAAAAGAATTAACAAACAATCCACTCAGAAGTAAATTAAATGAAGAAACAAAAGAAAGTATTAAAGTTGTTTCAACTAACGGTGTTTCAAACGGTCCAGAGTTAGAAAACAATGATCTTATTACAGACAAAAATATAGATGACAGTAGTACTATTATAAGTAAGACCACACTTGACTCAACTTTAACAGTTGTTGATTTCTCTGAAGAAAAAAGTATGGAAAGTGCTTGGAATAAAGATGTTAATGTAAATACTTCATTGTTTCCAAATTCGCAATCAATGGTTATGCAGAGAGTAGATGAACAAGAAAAAATAAACATGAATTTGGCAGAGAACATTATTACAGTTCAATTAGAACAATTTAGACTTAATGAGGAAAAAACAAGTAAATCTAACGAGTCGTGTAACGAACCTAATAACGAATGGTAGGTAATAGATTACTTTAAGCTGTAAGAAATATGTTGTGTTGTGTAGCTTGTACATAGATTATTTCTATAATTAGGAGCACTGTACATCATAATATTCCTGATTCACCAAAGTTGGATAGCGATATAGGTAGTCAAGTAAGCTTAAAACAAAATCATGACAACAATAATAATAATGCAAAATCTAAAACCCAACCTACAACAGATATAAAGAAAAATATGCAAAGGACAACTGCGGATATTATTATTAAAACATTGAACGGTCAGAAGATCAAGAAACACATAGGTGAGGAATAAATATTTTGAAGTTAATTCTAATACAGCCAAGCAAAAATTACATCAAAGTTATATTTGTCCTTTCACTTGCAGGAAATTCTTTGAACGAACCTTGCACCATATTAAAACAAAATAGCAACAATAAAGATAACACATTGAATTTGTGTAGTGGTAATAATAAAACTTCAACCTCTGCTATAGATTCGAGAAAGATATCTCTAGGAATCAGTCCTAAAATTATCGATAAATGTGGTAAAGTTAACGGATATAATAGACAATTAATTGTGGGAAAGGGGGCACAAATGAAGGAGCAACAATTTTATAAACAACATTTTTCTACGCTTAATGATAATGGTAGTAGAAACAAATTCTCCACAGAAGCATTAGATGATAAAAATAAATTTCTTACTACAAAGTTAAAAACATCTAGAAACGAATCAGATAAAAAAGGTAGTGAAATAAACGAGACAAAGAAATGTCACAAATTTCAAGTAATACCCACTCAATCGTATAATGTTCAACACAATAGGAATAAACCACTAATAAACTCGCAGCAACGTTATTTTAGAAATTCAACTAAACCGGAAGAAGAAATTTCCATTAAAAATACATCTGGTTTTAATAATAATATTAGTATGACTAATCCAAACGAAAACGTATCAAAGAAAAAATGTGAAAATCAACAGACTGCAATAAATAAGCAAGCGAGCAATATACAAACCAGTCAAGGTACTTCAGGAAGGAGTTCTGACAATTTTAATGTTCCAGAATCTAGTACAAACGAAAGAAATTTAACAAAATCATCAAATTCTATACCAAGCAAAAGAAATTATCAGAATTTGTCTAATACAAAGAGACATTTATCTTGTCAACATACTACCGATAGAAATATAAAAGATGACCAAGGATACGTGCAAAAATTCAAAAAAGATTCTAACGTTTATAGACGTTCTTCGAGCATTGTGCAGCCGTTTATCAAAGATTTAAATGGGAAAGAGAAAACGGACGACCACAAAAAGAGTGTCACAGATAATAATTCAACAAAAGATTATAAAATAAATCGTGTATGCTCGGTAGATGCAAAAGTGCAACCTCAACCTGAAGTCTCAAAACAAACTGTATATCCATATAAGACAGTTAATGGTGCTAATAATACAAACAAGACTGATACATCTGATTCAACTACTGTTAATAATGTACAGTCTATAAAGTCACTGAATTCTTGTTCAAATAGTACCAAAGATTCCACTACTATAAATTCATCTACTCTTATGTCACAAGAATCACAGATTTTGCAAACTTCTTGTAATGGAACTGAAGTACAATTTGTAAAGACTGAACAAGATGCTAGTAATAATAATAGCAATAATAAAACAAGTGCTAGTAACTCGGAAACAAAGTCCGTTAAATTTTCAGATAATGTTCAAGAAATTAATGTGGCAGTTCACACTACAACATCCTATACCGATAACGGTATTCAGCAGAATCTAACTTCGACAAATCCATTTTACTCTGACTTACAAAATTCATTTAACGTAAACAGTGCTCAAGAAATGGAAAATCATCAAAACGTACAAAATAAGAGTTATTTTCATAATAATAATGCTCAATATAGTAATACGTCTGCCAACATCCAGAACTCTGAAAGGAATTTATATCCGCTAGATATAGTTCAACAAAAATCAGATCAGATGTCGCATATTTCATCTCATAATGCATCACCACATAATAATTGTAATCCAGCTATTTCAATGGGAAATGGTTTATCCTATCAAAATGTGTCTCCTGTGTACTTAAATCAATACAGTAACACGCAAACAGTACCAAGGAAAACGACCGACAGCGCAATCGTCTCTCATAATGCATTAATTCCAAATACATTTTACACCATGGAAAGTCAAAACATTATGCAAAGTGAACCTTCCAACATTCTCATGCATAACACTCAAACTTCTGTTTTACCACCACCAAGCTTTCATAATCATCCTGTAACTACTCAACATAATCAATGGAATTTACCAGTTCCAGATATGTTACTCTACAGAAACGTGATGAATTCTGCGCATCCTCTGAACATGCAAATTCAAAATTCTAGACACGTATGCAACACGGATTTCAATAATATTGCACAAACAAGTTACTTGCAGCATCCATTGTTTTACGTACCGCCGGTATGCATGCAAAGCTGGAATCCGTTAATGCAGTATCCGACGCCTTTATTTCAAAATCCACCATATACTAACTGCAGTACATTTCCTAATCAAGTATTGCCATCGAACACATTGTCGGATTCTATTAACTGTACCGTACCAACTTCTGCGCAGAACAACCCGTATAAACAGTACCAACAAATGCAACAATTGGAGAGTAATCCGAATTTCTCCGTTCCTGTGAAACTTGACAATTATATGGGGAACGTGCAAGGTTGCAAGTCAAATAACACCAGGTTGAAGGACAACTCTATGGACGTTCACATGAGAACCAGTCGTTATCGTGGCCTCGTGCCGAACGAGTATCAGAATTGTTCCCAAGATGCCCAGCTAATGGTACCATTTTCGTACGGGGTCACAATGGATTCCGCCGCGAGGAATGGTCCCTCGAATGTGCACATGCAAGTGAATCAGAAGTATGCGCCGCGCGCTGTAACCGCTACCAATTACCAAAGAATGTCGGAGATCTGTTCAGGGTTCCAAAACAATCAAGACTTCAACAACAGAAAGGACGAAATATCGAAAAACGATTACGAATGTATACCACCGATAGTATCGCCGAGGGAATGCATGTACTACGGAGTGAATTACTTCCGGAAGACTGATAACGTTCAGAATTCATCAATGCGCACGGACATGAAGTCGATGGGTTACACGCAATCCGTTAATTCGCAACATTACGGCCCACAGTTTCATAAAAACGGGACTTATCACCATGCGTCACCGAAAGATTTTACATCCAGGGCAACCATAGGTCGCGGTATACGCAAGACCATGGAACAGTAAAGGCTACAGAAACAGTAACGAGCAACAATTATATACTTCTTGTTCCCGACGTAGATCATTGCAGTTACGCAGTACAAAATCGTTGCACGTTCACTTTACGATTCCTCATCTGTTTTTATCATCGTTACCTTTATATGTATATGTATATATATCCGTAAAAAGTCAAGTTTTTTAATCGATCTACTAGATATACATTCCACGTGCATCGCACTAGATGTTTCGCATCGTTAGAGATAGATTGTCAAAGTTGAGAAGCTTTAAAAAAAAAGTTTATCGTATAATAACTGCCATTTATCGGAAGTATTACGCGTCAACGCGTCTCGTTTTCCTATCGTAACAGTGTGAAAGTAGCAAGTCTATTTTCTAGATTCTCTTCAGATATTTATATATTCGCATTCGCTAAAGATCGGTGTTACTCGTTACTTGGATTCTATGCGTACTTTAAATAATAATAATGATAATAATAATAATAATAATAATAATAATAATAATAATAATAATCGTGCGATTGTTCGGAGACGCTTGGCGTCCTGTAGAAGTCACAAAATGGCAAACGCGCGATTTCTTGGGAGTACACTTTTTTAAGTTCCTACGATCGAAAGTATTACGACGATTTAGCGTTTAGTTCGTATTAACAGAAATTTTGTTTTTCTACGAAAAAAAAAAAGAAAAAAATGAAGTTTGCGCGATACCTCAGGTGTATCGCTACGATTGTGATTCGAACTCTTGATGAGTTGTAAAAATTCGAGAATTTAATTTCCCATGACGCGTTATCGCCACACAAGTTTCTTTACTTCGTTTTTTTTTCTGTTTCCTTTTTTGTTTCTCGACTGATTTGGAGGCCAAATGTTTTATATAACGGTCGTATAATCGAGCGTAACAATTAATTTTTGTTTAAATATTACTTATATTGTTAAGAAATACTATATAGTTTATTTTTCGAGGACTTACAAGTTTTTACAAAATAAAACGTAAACTTGCCGTACTTGGTAGACGTTATATACAATATATATGTATATTATATATATATATATGTATGTATATATATATATATATATATATGTATGTATATATATATATATGTGTGTATATATATATATATATATATTCCTCAACATATTCTGATACGCATTTATAAACACCAGTATTATTCCTTCATTCGTATTAAGAAATGCACGCGTCAATAGACTCTTTGAAATAGGAATAAAGCAAGTAATTTTCTTACGAACTATATCATTGCTGGTCGGTTCGGTATATCTTTATAAAAAGTTACAAAAAAAGAAAAAAAAAACGTACGAATTATCATACAATTCATACACACATCGTAAATAGGTGTTAATGTTCATTACGATTTTATACGATATCGTTGATAGTCCTATAACTCGATTTTCGATATGTATTAAAAAAAAAAAATGAAATAAGACAAAAAAAAAATGCAAAGAAACCCGTAGGAATTCTCCTTATTTCTCAATATTCTCCGTACGTTTAAAAACATTCAATTACCTAATTCCGCTAAATTTATCAATCGTTTCACAGCTTCGTGCTCGTAAGTTCATCCCTTGTGCCGCCAGTAGTTTTCCCATTCGACATGTCTATGACTTCGGTACTAATGGCCTGACTTCGTTCACTCGTACTTATTTCCTTCAATGCGACCACCAACTCGGCGTCGGTATTGGCCACCCTAATCGTTTCCTCGGAAAGGGACTGCACGCTTCGCAAGATTTCGTTCGACGGCCGTAGCATGATCAAACGATGATTCTTTTCCTTGAAATCTCTTATCACCGTGTTCAAACCCTGTAAACATCACAAGTGAAAGAACTGGGAACGAAATGACGAAACGTTTTCGAATCCTGGATCTTACGTCTTTCAGCGATTCAATAGGATCTTTTATACTTTTCTCGCGACTCGCGAACATTTACATTGTACAATGTTCGTGGCGTGAATTGGTTGTAAAATTGTCTTCTTTTTTCTTTTTTGCTTTCTATAAAAAATGTCATCGATTTTTTTTGGTACGTAGAGGGAGGAAAATGGAACGAGGAGACGTAGAATCCAGGCCATATTCGAAGTTTGGTATTTTTAGGTGTTACACGTACTTGCGCCGCAGTGAAATCAATTTTATCGATGTGCTTGCAATCTAAGACGACGACCTTCGAGTTCTTAAAGGTTTTCAACAACTTGCGATTATCGTTGGCCAAGTGCTCTATCAAGTATATCCTCAAGTAGTCCACCGCTGGGAACAACAACCCGGCGCTGGGACGCACGAGGGTGTAACTTAACGCAGGAGTCTGCAGTAACAGAAAACAAAAGAAGAACAAGATATTTTTAACGATTGCAATCTCTGTCTTCGTCGATCATTGTTATGTATTTACATTTCTGTATTCAATATATATTGTCGGCCTGGCGTTGAAATAAATTAATATAGCCAGATCGATCGTCACCCCTATTACGATCCCCAATTCGACTCCGGCGAACAAGCATGCGAAGAACGTCACCAAAGTTGGTATCAAGTCCCGTTCTGGAACGATATTTCGTGATTTTAAGTAACAATCGGGGAACCGGTCGCCGTTTCGTAAAATTTTCCATATATCTTTCGTGTCGTTGTTACTCACTGCTGCATCTCCAGATCGGTCGTATTATCTTGACCTCGACCATGAATATCACCGCGCTAATTATCACGGAGCTAAGCGTCGCTCTCGGAATGTAGTAAAAATATGGCGTGAGTAAACTTAGAGCGAGAATGACTAGAATACCTGCGACCGAGATTAACTTTGTGTGTAATTTCCATTTGACTTGGGACTCTTCCTGTTTCCACGGAATCGCGAAAGCTTCGTTTACCTGTGTAGATACCGCCGAGCGGTGTTCTCACGCCGGACGCGTTGTTCACGGCGCTTCTCGAAAAGGAGCCAGTGACCGGCATCGAATGGCAGAAGGAACCGACCACGTTGCACAAACCCAGTGTTAACATTTCTTGGGTGGCGTCGAGACAGTCGCCTCGCGCTTAACAAAATGGCCGACGATTATTTTCCAACGAGGGAAACCCACCCTCTCTCTCTCTCTCTATCTCTCTCAAGAATCACGGAACTTACAGAACGCCTTGGCGATGGCGATGTTCCCGATCAACGATATCAACGGAACGATCACGATCCCGGTACCCAAGTTCCTGCACATGTCCATGAACGTTTCCGTTTTATTTTCAACGGTTCGGAAAAAGTGTGGCGGCTCAAGCGACGGTAACCCAGAATCGATGTGCCCGGTGAGAATGAACGGTGCTCCACCATGGTTCTCGTAGACGTAAGAAACCACCGCGCAGAGGATCACGACGAGCGCGTTTCTACCGGTACCCAGGAACCAGATGGACCGTTTCAAAATTTCGTTCGAGACCTTGACATCCTTCAGTTTCTGAAACGTAAAGGGAAACAGATAAAAAAAAATCTTCACGGTGAACCGCTCCGTTTACGATTTCTCCTTACAACCTAGCTTTTCTTATGTATTCACGGCGTGCAAGTTCTTTGCCGGGAAACTAGTTTTATCCGCGTTGAACGTCCACGGTGAATTACCTTCAGGGTCAGGAGAATTAGAATGCAACAGCACGACAAGATCAGGTCAGGGATTCTGGTCCGAGCGCTGTTGTTGGCCAACTCCCTCCAAATCTCGATGAAACTTTCCCCGTGGATCCTCAGGCCTAACAGATTTTTAATTTGACTACAGGCGATGATCACACTGGCTGCAGACGTGAACCCGGACACCACCGGTATGGATACAAACTCGACTAGAAATCCTAGCCGGAGTATGCCGAGGATGATCGTCACGCAGCCCGACAGGAAACACAGCAGCACCGCGTATTCTGGAATGCCTCTGGAGAATAATAGCCAAACGATGAAAATCGGTAAGAGCACCTTCATTGTGTTCAACGCATTGACTGTCACGAACATACGTTGTAACAATAATGTTTTCAAGCTACGATAGCCAGGAATAACGCTACATTAGAAATTTTACGAATGTTCTCTGCAGAAACTTTTGGTCAAGTTGATTGATTCAGTATCTGTCTCTTTGATGATTAGATTTTAAAAATTTTATCAAGAATTTTTTTACATACGTTGTACACGTGCTTGCATCCTATGTAAACACTTTGCATTACATTTATGTACATCGATGAAGAGTGTTAATAAAAATGAATATATATTAAAAAAGAAAAAAAAGGAAAGATACTGAATCAGAAATGTAAAATACGAACGAAACCAGAACGGTTCGTTGGACAAATTTTACGAGATCGGTTTGACAGTCAACGTGTTGAAACATTGTAACTAGAGAATTAATGAACATTTACAACAATACGTATCTAAAAACAAAGTTTGAAACACGAAAAAGAAATCTTTTTAACGTATATTTACAATTCGTGATTAATACGCGACTATTTCGTGCAACGTACGCGTTACTATTGGGTTCTTACTATTTGGGTTGGAAAGTCATTTCGTTTCCCAAAACGGAGAATATATAATTTAATAAAATATTTGTACACTCTAAAAAAAAATCGTGTTTCATTTTCACCAAGAAAAAAAAAACGAAATGACTTTCCGAACAACCTGATAGATCTAACACATGATTATTTTTTTTTCGCTCGTATTTCGATCGTTGCTCGTTCGGTCAACGACGTGCCGCGCGAATAGTTAAACAGAGAGGAGACTCTCCGAGTTACCGAACTTTGAACTTTGCCGAGAGAGAATAATGAAAGGTTTCGGTGCAAGCTGACAATCGCGCGGATTGACGTAGCGCGGGTCTCGCGATAATCGCATCCAAGGGATAACAGCATCCTTTCAGCCTCAATTAAATTACATTGGTCGTCGTCCCAATTGCTCGCAATCATGGATACGACCGAATTTAGCTGTCGCATTAAGTGATTAAGATCGCTCGTACGCGACCGTGACTCGTAGAAACGCCGTGGGCTATATACAGGCGGTTTCCAAATATTTGCTTCACCGCTCGCGGTTAGCGACGTGTCCTCTTACCTCGCGTACGTGTACGTTAGCAGCGAGATCAACGCGGTTGGTCCAATATTGACTTCACGGCATGTACCAAAAACAATGTAAACGAAGCTGCCCGCGAATGCGCTGTAAAGTCCATACTGCGGCGTCAATCCGGCCAGTCCAGCATAAGCGATCGCCTGCAATTAAAATCGTTATAAGTAGAAACGGTTTCTCGCGATCGGACCACACTTCATCGAATCAATCATTTCAATTGTAACGTACGAAATGTCCGTTCGAATGTTCCGCGTTCTTTAACACGTTTGCTAACACCGGGTCACAGTGTATTCGTAGTAACTCGATTGTTTGTACTGTACCGCGGGTATAAATATTCGGATCAGAACGATCGCTCTTTTGATATTAATTTCATTCGTTCCAATGGAAATACAGACAAGCGACAGGTACGTTGAAAGTGATCGTACATCGGAGTATTCGGATAGAGAAAACTTTGCTGCATAAATAAACCAATCGAATGTTTCGAATAACCCGTCATGTATACTTGACACTAGTTTATAGGTCAGACTTTATTCGTTTATGGGGACACGGGATCGTTGCTGTGGTGCATACGTTCTGAATCATAGTATCACAAAAATTTGACACCAGTTTATAGTTCAGGCTACGGGTTGTCTATACGGACACGGAATGAAAAATCATTGTCGTTGCGCATGTACTGTACAACCTCTCGTACAAAAGTGGTCGCACATACGGGACGCGTGATAGCGAACGTGTTAAACATATCGCATTAACCCTTTCGGACCCAAAGCCGATGTATGCGTGCGCGGTGTTTAAAGATCAATAATTTTGCGATTTGCGATACGGATTCGCACGCGTGTGTTATATACACGTGTACAGTTACGAAAATGTGCGATTTCGTTAAGGAATTGTACGTAGCTGCTTAAAAAATGATTATCACTTGGTGAAACTTGAGCGAAAATCACGACCGAGATACCGGTCCGAAAGGATCAAGGAATAACATCGTTTGCCCGCGACACGGGTTACGTAAAATTGAAAATCGTGTCACGGCTTTTTTGTTCAGCGAGATTTCATTCGTTATTTCCTTTGCGAGAGTGCAACGAATGCACGTGATATTCGAGTCGTTTTCCTTTCAGAATTTAGCCTCTTCGCGTACGAAATATTTCGTTCGAGTCGAGCCAATATTTACCTACGATAATGGGAAATTTCGTTAAAAATATTTAACCACAATTTTAGGAGTTTCTTCCGTATTACGGTATTTGAAATAAATAAAAAAAACGTACAATTGTATGCCAGTGTCCTTGAAGAGATTAAACTCGCTCGTCCTACGGTCGAATCTGCGAGTAATATTAACACAGCTTTTGGCGAGGGAAGTGCCAATGAACGAACCATTTGCCCGTTGGTTTCCTAAATTATCTTCCGCTGACACCAGCCACGAAAACGAAGAGTAGCGTAGACCTGCGAAGAGGACGAAGACGAAAGATTCGAGGACCTGAATTGACACGGATCCGCGCCAATCTTCCGTACAACTTTCAGGACATTTTGACCTAAATGGTAATTTCTAGATAATTCGAAGAAATTGATCAAGTTGAGAAGCTGGCGGATCCTTAACGAATTGAACGAGAATTAGAGAAATCAGAAGTAGAAAGCGTGCTGTTCGCTGTTCCAGCGTCGTTCTAACGAATCATTTCTGCATCGATTAATAACGCGTTAAGGAAAATGAATCCTTTTGGATAATCGAAGATCAATAATTAATCCGTTGAAAGACCGAATGCTAACGAACCACCCAAATGTTTCCCACGACCAAATTTGCATCTTGAAAAGGTGGTGGTGAAAGTTCGTTGGTTCATGGCTGATATTGTTCACTATAATTTTTATCACTACCGATTATGGTTCTTTCTTATCGTTTGGACAGTTTTCTAAAATATAAAACATTTCCAAATCAAAAGGTAACGGATCGCGCGATTTGTAAATTGATCAATTCTAGAAACACATTTTACGTAAAGGACATTGCAAATATCGTAAATCGGTAGCCAAAATGCACAGATTCGATCGGTGCACTTGGTATCGATACATTCTTGTTTATCAAAACTAGAAACGTATTTACTTTTAACGAAAGAAATGGTCGTTTCCATTTTTTTTTGTTTTAAAGTTCAAATAAAGATTCGTGCCTTGTATTTTCGTTTGCATTTCAATATTTACAAACGTTGGCTAGAGACTCAAATGCACAATCCACCACAGTCTGTGACAATATTATTATCTTCGATCGGTGTTAGATCCAATCGTGTACATTATGTCTCGATATTAAGTATTCCTGACTAGGATACGTTTTATCTCACGTCTATCATACGTTTTATTTTTTCATCGTGATCAACGAGTCGTTTTATCATCAATATCGACGCACGAAGAGCAAAAACGAAAAAATCGTATGCTGAAGAGGTACGATTAAGTAGAATACGAATACGTCGTAGGCTAGAGAGACACTGGAAAATTCCAACATCCGATCAATTTTCATCGAAAGTTTTCCGTTTCCGCTCCGACGGTAGAATTCTCTAATGAACGACTTCGCTCGTTACAAGTCCTGTTTCCCAATTAATTCGAACGCTCTACCGCGTTACTCCAAGTATTCGAGTTAGATCCTTTGGACAACTCTATCGAATTGATACCACAGCAGCCCGTGACGAGGCACATAAAGTTGTGTGCCTTGGAAAGTACCTGCGGTATCAAGGTCAAGCCCACCGTCAGCCCCGCAACTAGGTCACCCAGTGCGTCGTTTGTTTTATACAGGGGTAGCCATTTCAGAATAGGAACTCTGTTCTTGAGTAGCCTCTTGAAGTTGAACCCGGTCATTATCTCTCCGTCCGAACCAGGTGTCCTCTGAATAACGAAATCTCTTCTCTAGCACATCGTGGTAAAATTTTGAGTCCTGAAACGACAACGTGAACGATGACGGATCGACGTTAACACAGGAAGAAGTTGGTCCCGAATTCGATCATCGGGTTTAATTTTATTACGCAATCGACGTCCCATTAACCGAATCGTCGTTTCGATTCATTGTCGGTCGAACAAACCGGCAATTAGCGGATGCGCTGTAAGGCGGTTAGCGAATGTTGCGAACGATTTCTTTTTTTTTTACGAACCGTTAACGTCACCTGGTAGCTGACCACGTGAAGGTAATTAGAACACGTGATGATTATCTCGTTCGCTGACTCGTACGTGCGGTTGATTCGAAGCCACGTTTCGCGTCTACCTTGGTCACGGGCGCATCTTCCCGGAAGTGCATTCGTTCGAGGAATTGCACGGTTCTTCTCGTAAGATGATAAAAAGAGAAGAAGAAAAAAAAAGAGAAACGATTGAACGATCGACTATCGTGCCAAGTTATTCACATCCGAGCAGAGAAGTAACATCGATGCTCCACTGGTCACTCGTACGGTACCGTCGACTTGCCGTCTCCTTTAATTCGAGTATCACTTTTCATCGGCGCGATAGGTGGACCGCGTCTCGGTGTTTCGCTCGCGATCTTCCTCGTTAAGTGCGACAAAAACTACGCGTTGAATCGGCGAGAAGTTCCTCGACAAGGAGAGACTTACCGATTGATGCGACCACTCGTTCCTGCTCTATACACGGATTAAATCTACAGCTGTTTCACACGTGCCCGACTCTCCCACCACTTGACGAACCTGCTGATACGTCGTCCAGGATGCGAACGCATGCGTCGGTCCTCTTCTAAATGGTCACTGGGTTCGGCAGACGCAGATTATCGCCAATTCAACCAGCAAATTGTTCAGCCTTTTTTCATCGGCCCGTGTTCGGGTTTCGAACATTCTCGAGTTTCCTGCCAGCCTGTTTTCAATTCTGGAGGTACCGTCGTTCCGTTGGTTTCTTTTTATTCGCACCGGTTATCACCTCGTTCTGATCCTTTATTCTAATATTCGCATCCGTTACGCACGAGACCTGAAACGTGTAATTTTCGTTATCCTCCGCCGGGTTTAAATAATTCAATGCAACACGAATTGTTCAATTAAGTTCCGATGTCTTGTCAGATACCCCGAATTGTTTCACTAGTCGGATAATCCGAATATTCGAAAGAGTAACGGAATTGTCCGGATAATTCGAATAATAAACAGAGCAAAGGAATAAAATTACCGAGAATAGAAATGATTGTAAACCGAAGTGTATGTTTTCAATTATTTTTTATAAATTTTCCCTTTCCTGTATTCCAAATAATTTTTGTAAAATTAAGAATTGGGGCACGATCGTGCATTTACGCATGGAACTACGAAGATGACCTTGTTGGACTGGATTCACGCAGTTATATCTTTCTTTAAAGGTGTAATTGCGTAAATCGAACCGATATTTGAATATTCGGATTATTTAGAGAAAAAAGTGGTGTAACTATTTTACCGATTTATCTGGATTCTTTGATGTTTTTATTCGTGTTTGTTCGATTCGTTTTGATTAGAGGCAGCGGAGAAGCTTCGTCAAGAATTGCTGAAAAAGAATTTAGTGTCGGGTTTCAATAATTTCCGTTAAACGTGCTCAAGTGCGCTTCAGTGACTAAAATGTAATGAATATCGATCACTTAGACGTAACTCAGATTTTTAACCATTGAGCATTTATTATTCATCGTTATAACGTTTACGACTTCGTTGTAGGTCCTATTCGGTAATAATTTTTTTCTATAATTTGATAAACATAAATTTAACTGTAACAAGTAGAACCAATACTACACCGTTAACAAAAAATATTTCTTTTCGTATAAAACCTCGATGAACGTTCAAACAAGTAACGCGTACAAAAATTTCAAAATATTTTTTCATTTAAAATACAAATTTATATTACAAATGAGAACATGAGGTATGTTTTTCTTTTTGATAAAAAAGAATTTTTATTACCTGCGCAGTATTTCGCCTATTCACCGTCGTCGTCATATTTACAAATAAAACATGCTCAATGGCTGAAAACGCGAGCAGTATTCATTTCTGCACGAGCATTCGACGACTCAATACGTTTATCAATCGTTTGAAGTAAACATTCAAGTTGTTGACACATACCACTTTTGCACGATTCGGTGAATGTTTACGAAATAATCGAGGCTTCGGTTGATTTTAATTGAGCAATATGCTAATAAGTTAACGATAAAGGAATATATGACGCGGAAGTGTTAAATAAGAACTTTCGAAATAAATAATTCTGACGAGGAGACGAAGTTTTAGTAGATATTATTCTGCCGCAAGTATATTCATAATTTCGTTTACGCAACTTCATGTAAATTCAATCAGAATTTGTGACTCAGACTTAACCCGAACCGCTAATTCCTTCCTGATTAAAATTCCAATTGATTGGAAAGCGCAAATTACAAGCGCGTTCGTGCGTTAAAATTACGCAACAAGGAAGCGTGCAAAGTGATTTTACATAAACGTTAAAAATAGTAAAAAAACGTGATCAAGGACCTATACATTCGGTCTGGTGCTCGCGACGATTATGTATGCCTTTCGTGAAAAGCGTTGGTACCGTTAACTGGAAACAAGCGACGCTAACGGACAAACAAGCTCGCGTAAACTTCTGATTGTCTCGCTAGCGAGATTCCATCGTCGATTACGAAGGAATGCATCCAATTGCGCGTACACGCATTTCTCTTCTGGTTCGCTTCGTCTTGATTCTTTTTTTCGCTTGAATCCATCCTGCCAGCTTTTTCTCTTTGGATCGAACGGTTGAAATTCTTAGAGTGTATCGAACGTTGAATGCGTGCCTGTAAATTACAAGGACATTTTACGTTCTCGAATAACGACGTATCGTGCATGTTAATGTCGCGCATATACGATAACACGTTCGCTTGAAAAACAGTGCGAAAGCTTTCTATTCTTCTTACTCAAACGCGTCTCGGACCAACCGCAATGACCCCTTAGGGGTAAAAGAAAAAAGTATCGTGTATACAGAATGTTTTGTTTGGCTAGATCGTCAAGAATTTTTCATTTCTCTCAACGATACGAAAACAAGTCAAGGAACAAGATTGTTCGTTCCAAAAGACTCAAGGTATTCCGACGAGCAACAATTTTTTTTCACAATCATATTTAAAGAGATTTCAAAGCCGTGAGACGATGTTTTTAATAACGCAACGATGTAATTTAAAAGACAAATTCGATCGAGCGGAATATGTTGATCTTCGAACGACCTTGAATGATAACAATCACGTTTGTACAAGTAAAAGAGATATAATATTTACTCTTTTGGAGAAAGTATATACATTTCGGAAGGTGCTCGAAATGATCACCCGTTAGCTTCCACTTCATTTTCAAAGAAATAATTATTCCAAAGCAATAGTGATACGTGCACAATTTACTGCTACTAATTGAATATGTTTGAAAGTATTCAAATTATCGACACTCGTTACCGGAACAGATTAATGAATCCATCTTCTTATCGACTGCGATGCGGTATTAATCTAAAATACGAAGTGTCGTTAAAACAATTCAAGATCACCTTAATATCTCGAAAAATAGAAGATATAAGAAAAACGAAGTACTTCCTTTTGACTAGTTCCATCGAAGGTAACGTGTTTCGTGTTATAAAACGGTTTTTCAGTAAATAACAGGTTATTTCCATTTTTGTAGAATATCTAGCAGATTCCGTGCTAAATATTTTAATCGTTTAATGTTATCGATGGGTCCATTTAGCTACTCCACTGCTTTCTCTTTGGTCTTCTTGGTCCACTGCATTCTTCGATTCAAGTGAAGAAACTCGAGTAAAACGTTGAAATAAAAATGATTTTCGATCATTTTTTTACAATATAAATCTTTGACGAATCTTTCCTCACTTTCCATATGTATTCTTTAGCATTTCAGGATATAGACATTTTTTTCTGTTACGATTAATCTGCCTTTTGTGAAGTAATAAACACGAACCTTCTCTTCGTCTATCGAAAATGTTTCGTCAATGATTTACGTGCGGATAAATATTGCAGAAAATCTCTTTAATTTCTACGTTTTATTTGAATCTCTCTCTTCAACTCATTTGCAGTCTCCAGCGTTGAGGTATTTGTATCACCGATCTGAAATTGTGATGCATCAATTGTCAAGTTAAATTCAATATTGTACAAATAGAGTAAAGACGGAAAATGCAAACCAATGTATTTGGCGCAAACTTTAGTTCAAAATTTTAACAGTTAGAGAACTTTACGAAACACTGCTTTTGACAAAAAAAAAGTACACTACATTTGGCAATTTCGAATTCTTCTTCGTATTAATTAACGAATATAATTAAATTTTGCGAGATGCAAAAGTTTATTGTTCTTTAACGGCTAATATTGACACAGCTTGAACTAGATCATTTTTCACGCGAGTCCCATAAATCTGTCATTGTTTGACAGTTTAATTGCAAATGTATTATTGTTCGAGAAAAAAAAGAAAATGAAATTGATAAGTACGAAGTGACATTGCATTCAAGGACTCGGAGATATTTCTAGCACTAAAATTAGAATTAAATTGCTCGAGTGAATTATTATTGACAATGAACGGACAATTGTTATGGAAGATTTAGAAATTTCTAAGAATAAAAGCAGTCAATCGTTATAAATATAATTAATTTTGTTGACGTTAAGCATAATTTGACTTGATTTACCACAGAGTGGAAAAAAGCTTTGTAGTTAAAAAAAAATGTTTAAGTTAAGAGAACAATATATAAAATGAAAATCGATTCGTATCTTTTCCGTCGTTCGCAATAATTTCCGATACTTCGATTAACATCAGAAAAACGAAATCATGAATCATCCCATTAAAGACCAGAAATAGAAGTAGAGGAGGAGGGATAATGTTGGGAGCTCATTCGAAACCACTTACGTTATCCATAATTATTTATGGAAAATAACTTTCAAGAACAAGTATCTTATTCGTAATGGTAATTTCGTATGTTAAGAAAGGATCTTTCTCGATAAAAGAGACATTAATTTCTTTAGTTATTGTATAAAAATGAAACAACTTTGTTGCCAAATTCAGATTTATTTTAATCTAATCAGAATATAATAGCATAGAATTGCTATGTATTCGATGGAATACATTTTATTCTTTTATGTGTCCTTTTTGTTACGTGTTTGTAACAAAACCTTTTTTTTCCAAGTGATTCCTCATCTTTCATTAGTTATGTTTTTAGTTTTTTCCTTCTTATATTTTTAATGCCATATACGATATAATTAATTCGATCTAGTTAAAACTTCTATTATCGACTTGCTTTTTAATTCATTCATTGGTGAACATTTGTTAAAAAATTCTTCGTCTGTTCATTTTTTAGGAACATTTCGACGAACTCTTATAAATAAAAAATATTCATTTATGGGAGCAATATTTACTAATGTAAATCATTGACAGAGATCACCTTCGATATATAAAGCGATAACAATAAATAATAGTTTGAAAACATTTGACACGGAAAAAATACCATATTTTTAATATTTTATGCCTAAACATCCCCCCTTCCCTACTGGTCTTTCTAGTATTAAGAGATTACGAAACCTTCGATCTTCTTAGATTTCTTTTCTCAGCTCACTAATTTTCTGCAAGTGCCTCGCTCGATTTAGGTTTTTCTACTTGTCCGCGTTTGTTCAGCACTTCAGACCGTGATTATAAGTCCACACGTTATTTGCAAATGTAATCTTGAGTCCTAAAAATATCTATGGCCAACCATTCGTGATAATCGAAGATTCAACAAGCGGATGAGTTCATGGTCCGAAGAATTCTTCGTTTGCGACTATTTTGTTCATACGAAATATATATATATATTTAACTAAAAAAATTAATACAGGAGAGAAAATCATTACTAAAGAATTAAATAAATATCTATCAGATGTTACGTCTATTCTACCTGCCTGAGAACGTATTACAATTACTTTGTGCCAACAAATTAAGAAAGTATTGTAATTTTTGCAAGTAGTCATTAACGATTTTAGTAACTTTTAATATCTTGAAAATATTACTGTGAAATTAAAGCAATATACGGTTCAAAATTATTGTAAGTTACATGTAACTCAAATTCAGGGATATTACAATAGGTATAAAAATTTGTCTCACTCGAAATTAAAGAAATTTAAATAAATGATTTCAAACTTTCACTTTCATAAAATGTGTAATTACAGGTTACGCACGGTGTCGTTATCTATATGCACAAGACCTAAGGTTATTGAGGAATGTTACGGCTCCTTTGTCGATAGATGACACCGCTAGTTTTAAAATTGCAATTCTAACATAACAAAATATAGAATAGTTTATCTCACGGGAGTTGATATCTCGGACGAAATATAAAATAGACATTTCACCTTATGAGAGCATAGACGAGATATAAAATAGAAGTTGCAGACAATGCTTATCTGTATCACAGATATCGAGATCCCTTTATCATTTCTATATTTATTCCAACATTATCAATTCGAACTTGAATAACTAAACATAGAGAGAATTAATTATTTTGGTAGCAATTAGTATTTACAGAAAAGATGTATCATAGACCTTGAGAAATAAAAGTACCGACGTCGTAAAATATGAATGGTCCTGAAGCGACCTCTAACTTTAAGGACGGTGATTCTAGGATTTAACTAACATCGGTAATGTAGTAAACGTTGCAAATTCTATATATTATTTATGGTTGTACGTATCAATTTCAGAAATTATTGTAATAATAAGTTCTGTTCATTTTCACAGAGAAAATTTGAAATTTAAACAACATAAAAGTAAGAATATTCAGGAAGTTATAGCTACTTTAAAAGCTTACTAAAATTGTTCAAGTTTCATTTATTTTCAAACTTCTATTTTGTAATATATGTATATCTTATATTCTAAGAAAGGAATAGTCAAATAACACTTGAAACTTCCATATCTTTTTCTTTGACTCATAATTTAGGATCATATAAAGGAAATGGAAGCAAATAAGGGAAAGAAAGAAAGCAACTCATGTTACTCGAAATGCTTCCGAGTTAGATTCATATTCTTACGTTTCATTGAAATATTTCAAATTCCCTACATTCTTATGGGTAACAAAAGTTTTCTATTTTATAATATTATACTTATTCTTACGGATTGTTCATCCATATCCACTCCTTAGTTCGACGTACCAATTACCTTCGGTGTAACGGTCTCACCACGAGGTAGATCGAATCAAAGTTCCATCGATTTTCCTGTATATGCATTGCAATCGAACACATGTAATCGAAGTAACTGTAAATTTATGACGTTACTACCCCTTGAAGGTGTATATAGGCTACTCGTAACTAAAAACTTTCTTCTCTCTGAAGCCTCCAAAATAAACAGATGATTTCGTTTTCGGATCTGCTTCCGGACATTTTTAGGTACACCTGCCCTTGCAGACCATTCGGAACCCCTACCGACCTCTAGTGATCTGAGTTGATCAATGCCGACTACTGATAACCATTGGTCAAGATTAGTGAACTCTCCCCAATTTTGAATTTTAACCGTCTTTCCTTGTATATTGTATACTGTATTGAAGCTCTATTCTGATTTTATTTTTTCATTATTATAAATGTTTTTCTCTTACTATTGTGTTTTTCACTTTCTATTTTTATTTCCTAATTATTCATTGAATTCACATGACGCTTTAACTAGTAACATGGAATAAAAATAATTTATAAGATATTTTAATTCGTTGTTTGCTGTTCTTATTTTTATATTATATCTTGAATTTTGTAATGTTTATCCATTTGGTTTCCACACTTAGGTATTTTTCTAAACAAAGGAGATTTTGAATAAGATTAGTTTTAAGTTTGTATCTATGTTTTCGTTTGAATTAGGTATTACATTGAAAGAATATATTGATAGAAAGGGAATTTAGTAAACCAGACTTGGAAAATTTTATTAAACGGTTAGAGAAGCTATAACTTTAAAAATATTCTTAGTCTTATGTTTTCAAAAAGTTTCAAGTTTCCTTTATGAGGATGAATAGAAATTATTGTTACAATATTTTCTGAGACTTACAGATTTAACAGAACTACAAATAATATACAAACGAGTTTTCTACGTTTACTACATTTATCGACTTCGATGATTTAACTGAATATAGATCCTAGAATAACCATTCTTAAACGAAGAGGTCGCTTCAAGATCATTAATACTTTACAAGGTTGGTATTTCAAAATGTATACCACCAACTCCCGTAAGTTGGAACTTCTCCTCCATACCTTACATGTGAAGAAATTAAAATATTATATACTAAGAATTAAAACTATGTAACCAAAAAATGTTTCCAAAGATAAAGATCAGAGGGAACGAGATAACATGACAGAAAGTAAGTGGAAAAGAATGATAACGTTGTGTTTACTAACTTTACTGATTTCGATCGTTGTCACTGTTCTTAAATGCAAAGTGCACTTTAAAACCATTGATTTTCTTCGAGATCGATAATTCAGTTTGTTCGTTACCAATTCTTGTAAGATGAAACCTCTATTCTATATTAGTCTGTGCTCTAGTGTCTCTGAATTGTGAAATAAAAGATTTCATTCAATGTTCAGTATATTCTATGCCTAGTGAATGATTTTTATTATTGTCCAGTTCATTATTTAGGTTGATAAGCTATAATAATGCTTAAATAACGCCATCTAACATTTCAGCCACGCGACCACTAAATAGAAGCTTGTTGAAAAGAAGAAGGAGATGCGTTTGGCTTGTCGTATTCCCTTCAAACGGAAAGAATTAATGGCCTTTATGTACGTTACTTCACACTGTTTCCAACTGTTTCCAACAGTTCAAGGAAAGTCCAATCCCATGTTATTTTCTTGTGTCGCGTATCGACGATATGTTGACAAGCGGTCAGCTGTTTCCGGTTTATGAAAATACAGGTGGCTCAATAGAGACATACGAAAAACCCGGCTAATTACTTTTAATTAAATAAGTGGTAGTTCGACTGGTGAGCCAGAGTAAATAAGAAGAGTGTAATGAGGTTCTAACGCGCGGTGATTTTTCTCCCTTAATTTCCTTTTGGTTGTCACGGATAATGTTGAAGGAAGAGTTTGAAGCAAGCACGCCGAGAAATGCTGATAACTCGCACACGAGTACACCGGACTCAGGAAGTAACGACGTGGCCAAAGAGTCGAATCAGAGGCTTGCGATAGAAGATAGACTAACCAGCAAGATGTTTCCGTACGCCAGAGAAATCTCTTTTTTTCTTGCAGTCACTTTGACCGCTCTAAGTGTACTCCAGAGTTTGTAAGTGTTAGGTTATGTCGATTCTTTAATTAAAAATTCATTGTGATTCAACTTGACATTGGTTTCGTGCTGAAAGTAACGTAACATTTAAGTTTTTGACTTCGTGAAACAGATGTTTTGTAATTTAAAACTATTATAAAACATGAGTATTTTGCAACAATAAAAGTCAATTGTGTAGGTCTTTAATAGATGATATTTTATATTTCTTTCTTTTAAATATTATATATGTCTACTGTTTTTATTGTAGACCTCCCAAGGTATCAAACCCTCCAATGGCTAAACCATTTTTCAATCAAAGCTCGATTGTCTTAGATTTTTATAAAGGTCATTTAAGAGCTATGATAGAAAGAGTTACAGAAGCAGATTATAGTTTTGTTATGTATTATGCTCCTTGGGATGCGGAGAGTCAAGCAGTACGTCCAGAATTTGAAAATGTTGCTCAGTACTATCGTTCACAGGTATCTGAAATAGTTACAAAATTAACCCATTTACATTGGAAAGCAAAATGTGTTAAATTACCCATATTGTTAAATGCAGAATAATTTGCAAATAAAATTGTACAATTTTTTAAATATCCCATTTAAAACTCATTTGCATAAGCAATCTACATCTACCATAAGCTATGTACAACATCAACGCTTAGTATATGATCAGCATGCATTATGACAATTTCACTTTTAGGTCATTAAATTACTTGCAGATTGTTTCACATTAACCATATAATATTGTTTGTATGAAATAACAAAAGGAAAATATAATTAAATTTTAGGTATTTTTTGCTGCTATTAATTGCTGGCATCCAGGCTCGGAATGTAGGGCTAAATATAATAAAATTCAAAGTTACCCAGTATTGATGTTTTATCCATCAAGGGACTCTGGCATACAATACAGGGGTATTCGTACTTGGCCATACATGATTCGTTTCCTTAATGCAGTCATGAATCCAATTGTTAGAATAACCCATACAGAACAATTGCAAGAGTTACTTGTGAATTATGATGTAAACACGAATAATTTATAAATTTAGATTATTCTACCAAGATAAAATGAGTAATTTATTATTGTCATTACAGGCTGTGGTGGTAGGTTATTTTAATTTTACACGGTTGAATAGAACTCCTGGTTACAGAGAATTCTATCAAGCTGCTATACTTGCATTAAAAAGAGATCCAAATAGAGAACTGGTGTTTGCTATTGTCACCAGTGCATTATCTAGTGAAAGAGACCATAATGTTTATAAATTTCCATCTGCAAATTTGCTCATGTGGAACGAATCTCTAGTAAGTACATGAAAACATTTTATATTTCAATTTATGCAGTGGTATAAATATATGGGATACATAAAGCAGAAACATTTGCATATATAGCACGATTAAATGAGTTTGAGAATTGAAATGTGTAGAGGTATCCAGAAGATTCTGAATGGACTTCCGAAAACATATTAAATTGGATTAGCAACTCTATTCACCAACCAGCACTATGGCTACAGCCTCCTGGGGTAAAAGCGCTAACATTAGCACCATATTTGAAGGAAGGACCTGTACTTTTTCTCTTCACACCTCGTAATCCTTTACACCCTGAAAATTACAATTACAATCTGGTGCGTAGTAAAATAAGCACAAATACGATATCCAAAGGATATGTAATAAAAATTACATTGGTTCTTTAGATTAGAGAAATTGGACTGCAATATTATAACTGTGTAGATAATCTCATGGCTAAAAATATAATTGAACGTCTCAATTTTCATCATCGCACAGCTATTGCCAGGCATTTTGAGAAAAATAGGCAATGTATTAAACTCTTAAAAGAAAACAAAAACCAATTGAATGAATCGACCGTCAGTATTTCTATTCAGCGGTGGATTAACGATAGTTGCTATGCTAATATTGTCATGAATAAATGTTCTCTACGTAAGACAATTGGATTAAGCAATGCAGAAAGAGAAGCATCTGTTTGTAAACTTGTTTCTGATAAAGTCAATCATGTATGTAAAAGTACAGATATTTTTAAGGTTTCTACAATGGAACATCTACAAGAAAAATATGATGTCTGTTGTAACAAGGATTCTGCAACAGTAAAATTAAAAGAAGTATTTAAATCTAAAAGGTACAAGAATATTTGGGTCAAATATCATTTTCTTTAGTTAATACTTCTTCTTCTATTTTTAGCCAAAGATACAAGCCATCGTTATTTACAGTGAATGAATACGATCCACGATCTGCTACCGCAATAAAAGAAGCATATTTAAAAGAAGATTGTAAAAGGTGGATAGCTGGAAATAAGTATCATCAACCTATATTTCCACGCGATACTCCCGAGCATTCAAATATAAACCTAACGGAATCAGTGTGCAAAATTAATAAAACATTGGCACTGATAGCAATCGATAGTTTGCATTATTTCCATTTTGCAGAAGGTCTTGGGATAGATGTTTTAAAAAAGAAAAATAAGACTGCTGTTGTTATACTAGATGCTGCTGTAAGTTTTAAAGTTTTGTTTTATCTTTATGTCATATACATTAATGTGCAATTTATTTTAGCACGAGAGTCAATATGTTATGCAAGACGATTTTAATCGTTTTACTCTTATACAATTTATAAATAATTATACTGAAGGTTTTTTACAACGTACGCTACGTTCTAATAACTCCAAGCATTTTGCACAAAAGTTCAAAAGTAAAGTTAATTGCGAAACGAAAGATGCACAGAATATATGTATATTGGAATTAACAACTGAAACCTTCTTAGATACTATTTTAGATCCGACAAAGGTAAATTGGAAAGAAAATTAACATGCTGCAATGGTATAAAATAAAACTATAATTAAGGAATATATTAAACTTAATGATCTTTTCACAGGATGTGACTGTAATGTACTATTCTCCTTATTGTGCATTTTGTAGTGCGATTTCTTATGTATACTTAACAGTGGCTCATTACTTGCGCGAAATGGATCATCTTTTATTTGTAAGAGTCGACGGCGATAATAATGATTTACCGTGGGAATATAATATGAATCGATTCCCATCTATTCTTTTTTTTCCTGCTAAAAGGTAATTAAAATTAAGTCGATTGTAATCATGTTCTATAACAGTTTTATTATCTTCATTTTAGAAAAGAGGATAGCACGGTGTATCCATTTCCACTACCAATTACCATTCCTAATCTCATTAACTTCATCTTAGCAAATTTGGACGGGGCATCTCATGTCGAGGCACTTGTAAATATTTGTCAGTCTGGAGCTGGTGAGCTACCAGATGTATGCATTGCTCGAACACGTTGGCTGTGTCTAGATATCATTCAAGAACTACTTAGAGACTATCGAAAATTAATGAGACACATAAACTTGCTAGGAAAAACAAATGCTAGGAGCAAAAGAAAAACCATTTTATTAAAGCTAGCACATATTAAGGACATACACTTAATATTAGGTTCCACTATAGATCTCAAAAAGGATCAACACAAAGTAAAACTTATCAGAAAAAAGTATAGGAAATATTATAAAAGTATTAGATTAATCGAATTAGATAGTGAAATGAATAGCACTCAACCAGAAAATGATATTCTACAAAAAAATGTTCTTGAAAGAAAAACAATTAAAAGCGAACAGTGATATCAATTTAATGATAGATATTTTCTAATAAATGTTATTTTATTTAAGTTGTTTTATGACCGCATACTAAGTGTACAGTTTATACCTCACAAAACTTTTTATTCTACAAAAGCCGTATATCTCGTGCAATTGAATATGACAATATATTTAGACACATCTGTGTTGCTTTTGTGAGATATATTGAAAGAAGATATACATTTCTGTATGGTTTCAATACAAAACATTCCCTCCTAATAGTCAAATTGGATATATAAGTACACCTATGTCTACAAAGATTTTCAATTTTTCACAGCAAAAAATAAATTACTTTAGGATATTACATTAAAGTAACCAAAGTGATTTTAGTTTGTTATCGATGTATTTATAATATTTGAATGACTAGAAGAAAAAGTGGATAAATTTCAATTATGGAACAATGACAAAACTTTTATATATTAAATTGCATATATTGCATGACATTTGTGCTATATATTTGTAAAAAGTGTACAACAGTAAACAAGGTTGTAACTTTTTTTCATTTGAACAACTTTTATAAAAGTTTTTGTAAAAGGAGGATATTTATAATTATTATTCTCGCAGAGATAGTAACTCGTCGATAAGACTATTTTTTTCAATGCATCATAGTTCTATGCAGGGAGTGTACATGCAATAGAATTACTCATCACTGGTTAATATTCATGATGCTTAATGCTAGACAGAGAAATGAAACCCATACTGTCACAGACATAAAGTAACAAGAAATGGCATATGCAATAAGGCTTAATTTCCACAACTTGTTTTCTGAAGTATAAAATTAAAGAAAACTTAGCAAGCTCCAGCTCTCTAATAGGCGGTAACAATTAAATTCTTTTGTGCCCTACCTTTGCCTGATACACTATGTGATTTGATCATATATTTACTAAAATATGTGTTACTTGTACATTTGTGTAAATATTGTTATACACAATATTAATAAAAGCTATATGTTGTTATATAAAAATAGTGCAAACTAATGAATAATAATTTACTTATAAGTGGATAATAAAAAAACAACGAGGAAATAAAAGAAAGCATTAATATTTGTTACAGTAATTCAGAGAAAAATGCATAAATTTGATTACTTTCTAGTTGGGCAAAAAAAATAATTGATAGTATAAAGTAAGTTATAATATGATTCACAACGGCCACTATTGAATTATTCGTCGTTGATATTTTTTTTATTGAAATATTTTATTAAGCATTGAGAGAAATAAGTATTTTTTTATTTGCATCAAATTGCCAATTTTAAAAACAAAACAACTCCTTCATAATTGTTATTCTATAAGCAATTCATTTTACTTCCGTAATCATCCAGTATTTTCCAGATAAAATATATTTTAAGAAAAGCTCAGATTATAAAAAAATTAATTATTGTTAATTTTATAAAGAAAAGAATGAGTAATGGAAACCGTGTGCGATGGAAGGGGTGGAATCGGTAATTTTATTAAGCTACTGTTTTTCACTTATTTATGAATTACATGAAACAGGTAGATAACACAGATAAATACGAGGAGTAGAGAGATAACAATAAGAATATTATATTTATAATAATTACATAAGATTTTATGTAATTATAAGCTGTGATAAGATACATTATCTTAAATTTTCCATATATAGTAGTATTATATAATAATTATATAAGGTTTTATATAACTGTAACTTTCGACAAGATACGTTATCTTAGTAATCTAATCATTATCTTACAATAAGTGATCTTAATAAACTTTTGTTTGTAATATGTAGTTCTTCCAAAACATGCTTAATTTGCGGCATATTTGAAGTTTATAGAAGTAAAATTTATCGCTTGTGGAATACAAATTTTCGAGGAGCAGTTTTACCCCTTAAAATTAAGATTGGACACGAATAAAACAAAAAATACATATATCTTAGACTTTAGTGCTTAACAGCATATCTCAAGGAGAACAAAATCAGCGCCAAACACTTTGATAATGCTCCTTAACAAAATCCATAGACCATCGTATCATAACCTTATACGTACGAAGATCGGATTAAATGCGTGATAAAATAGCGTGGGCCGAAAGTGGCCGATGGGTCGCGTAATCTTGCGTTAGTCATTCCCCCCGTTTGCCTGATTTATTTATGGGTTGGGCTACTTATTCGATGTAATGAAATTCCTAGTAAAATGACGCGTGATAAGAAACCTGTTTCTTCCATCGATTCGCTTGCTGATCTGTGATCAATGCATGACACTGGACCAAAGAATTATTAAGTAAATTTTTAATCATTTTTATCGTATACCAGTGACAGGATATCATTTTAATATAATGTTATTGATTTCACTGTAAAATTCTTTGTTAATAATACATGCGTATCATGTTACATCATAATCGAACAAATTGAAAATTTTCAAAATCTTGCATTTAATATGATCGATATTTAATAAATGCATTTGAGGAACTTAATTTTACCGCCTTGGCGGTAGATTTTCAGCTACCATAATATTCAGGTGATCCTCTCCATTCTGAATTTATCATTCACGATACGAAAGTACAGTTACGTTTTACAAAGTGCATAGAAACGAGAAAGACGTATCTGTTACGCGAATATAAATAAGTTAAACGACGTAATTCGAAAACTGGAACGCATATCGGTCTCCAAGATCGAAGGATCTAAAGCATTGTTAAAGATCATGACAAGACTAATCAAACCCACGATGTAACTGAGAAACTTATTTATTCTGATTGTGTATGTGCCGCTACTGATAATATTTCGCACCTTTTGCAAGTTTAATTACATAACAAGTGTAACAGGAAAATCAGACGGTCCAGAAAAATGGCAGAATTAAAATGGCGCGGCATTTGATCGGAAATTTTTGAACATATAGTGAAACAAAATTTCAAATACATCTATTCCAAATAGTATTTAAATCTCGATATATTTATTTCATATATTTCATTCAAATAAAATAATATATTATTTCAATTATAATAAATTAGCTTTAGAAATGAAATAACATATTACTATTAAAACGGTATATTTTGCTCAGTTCTACATTCAAAGTAGTAATCTCGGTGATAGTAGCAATCTTAAAACTGGGAACTTTCGAACTAATTTTGGTTGATATATTTCTGAAATGTGATTTATTTTGTGGTTATTTCGTTTTTAGATTGTAGATCAATCTATTGAGATGTTTGCATTAGACTCATCGAAACTTGCATAATGTTTCAGACAATTTAATAATTAAAATAAAAGTAAAAAAAAAACATTAAACAAAATTACTTTTTCATTATTTTTCCGTTAGTATTTGAAAGAATAAAGTAAATAAAATGGTTCCATTACTTTCGGTTAATATTACATAACATTATTGCAAATAAAACACTGAAATATTATTTCGAATCACTTTTTATTTCTTGTTCAGTTTTAAATAAAATTTTTTTAAAGCTTCGATCGTTAGCACCTCCTAGTGGCAGCAATCGTGAAATAAACCCAAGGAACCATAGCCACATCGTGGTCTCCCCTCTATATGGAATTGTAATTCTATGACTGTGTGTACTGTGCCGCTGACAATGAGCCGCGGCGGTGACTGTGATAAGTGATCGCGTACCCTTCCTCGTCGCTAAACGCGTAGTGGCAGTGGAGAAAGATAGTACGTCGGCCAAGGAAAGAGTCTACCTCTTGATGACTCGCGCTTTACGTAGGGCGCAACGTAGCCGGAGCTCACAATTATGTTCGATGTACCGCCCAAGTTCTACGAGCTGTGTCGCCTTTGTTTATCGTCGGACGGTGTCAAATTGTCCATATTCAAGGAGGAGGGCGCCCAGCGGAACTTTGCCGACAAGATACTGACGTGCCTCTCGATTACGGTGAGTCTCGTTCAGAGTTTTCACCGGGTCCTCGTGCTGTGGTGACGATAAATCAGACGCGACCATCTGTGGTTCTCGCACTATCAATGTGTCTCCCTCTCTCTCGCGCGTACTCCTATGTTTCTCACTTCGTCTTACTTCGTTTGTCTTCGTCCACGTCTTTTACCGTCTCTGTTACTCTTGCTGTCTCTCAAGGGTGCGTGTGTGTGTGTGTGTGTGGTGTGTGTGCGCGTGCCACGGGAGAAAGTTTGGCAAGAGATGTGTCCGCGAGATAAGCCGACTACTCACGGGGGCATTTAAAATGGCAGTGATAAGCTCTGCTCCTCGCTTGTGCAGATCTCACGGAGAGGGGAGCAGCTCCTTATTTAGTCGGCCTGTTATCAGGTTTCACACGCGGATTCCACGAGTCGCTGTCACATTTCACTCTGCCCCCTGCGTGTTACTATTCTCCCTCCGTGTTTCGTGATCTCTTCTCGTACATGGTTCACTCTTCTGGAGGAAAGCTCTGCTCTCGTCCAACCTACTTTAAACAAAAATACTTCCTATTCGGTACTACTGTCTCTATCTTGTATCACAGAGACTATACCGAATTTTGTATGTTCGTATTTTGTTCGTCTAAAAAATGAACAATTGGTTCTCATCGTTTTGAATGAATTTGGAGATTTAAAAAAAATATAAGTTATATCTAAATGATTAATAGGAAAATGCAATTGTTTATTTTGTAAACAATGTCTATGATGTTGTTAGTATTACATTCCACTCTGTTTTTATTTCACTAGTTTTGTATAGTTTGAATTCTGAAAATAATTGTTCTATGTTTCAATAAAGGGATAAAGTTTACTATAAAAAAAACTATTGTTAATAGTGGCATTAACATAATAAGTAGTAGAATTATTTAAGTTGTAGCAATACAAGTTCTTTGAAACAATGATAGAAGAAGATTTAGGTTGATTGTAAAATAAATCAAGCTACTACATTTTATTCAGGTGAAAGATGGGGATTCTTTGCCACCAATTATTTGTCACCGATGCGTGTACAAGTTGGATGTACTGCACAACTTCCGTGAAGTGTCACACAAATCTGATGTCATACTCAAACAGTACCTGGATTATGCCAAGCAGTTATCATCACACGATGATCAGGTATTTGATAAATAGTTTTTGCATGCTAGTAATAAAAGTATATGGCAATATTTATTGACAGGAGTCATTAGACAATGTAGATGTATCATTTGTTGATTGAAAAATAAAAATTAGTTTAATATGCCAACAGTAATAGTAGTCATTCGATTCCAAGTAATGATGCAACTATGAATGTGTAACGTGTGATTGTAGATAAGAATGCTTCAATACATGTATATACTACGTATTCCAAACACATCTGTAATACATGCAACATACTATTTATCTGCTTCTGTGTTCTGATATATCAGCAATTATGTAAGACATTTCAAGGTTTCCTTTGAGGCAGTCAACTTTAACCTTATCAGTTTGATAGTGATTACCTTATCAAAAGAAATAGTGTTTAGTTAATTACTTTCTTGCAAGTTAGTTCTGAACAGGTGCAAGGTACAAATGTCAGAATGTTATCTCTAATTGTTTGCATTAAATGAAACCTTGTAAGGAATAAATAAACACACATTTATATGTATTCCATTAAAAATGACTTAAAATTTACTTATTATCGTTAAATCATTTTGTGGTATAATAAATTTTTGTTTTGTTGTACAAGTTCCAGAATGCTTAATTGCTTTCACCTATATTGTTGAATTAGTTTTAAGAGAAAAAACGAAATATATGAAAGTGTAGTAAGTATTAGAGAAACAATTGTAATTTGTTTTGTTTCAGAAGTCTTTCTCCACTGCCAAAGTAGCAGGCTTAAGCCCTCTACAATCATTTCTCCAATTGAACAAAACATTGTTCAATGAGGAGCCTAACTCTCCGGCCAGCATTAATCAAAACATTATACCTCAGACGCAAACGCATCATTTGGAGTTGCGCACCAATGACATGCCTGAGCATGACAACATTAAGTGTGAACCAGAGGATGACACGTGTTCGAACAGTTCCGATCCGGACAGATTAGAAATAGAAGATAGGGATGAGCAGGATACAGAGGGGGAAGAAAATGGTTATGACATGACCATTAACAAAAGAATGAAAGTGGAAACAAATTATGAGGAATCGAAACCAAGTACCCCTAATCACAGTCCAGTAAATAGAATGGACACACCAGAAAGCAATTGCTCCGATACAAATATTGATCAAGAAACAACAAAACTGTGGCAAGCATTAGCAAAGTAAGTACTAAATTTTTAATTATTTTCTATTACGTGTAATTGCAAAAATGTACTGCTTCATATAGAATTAATAAGAGTATACATCTGAAAAATAATAAATCAATGTTCGTCAAATTTTGTTATTTGTTTAGTAAATGTATATTTGAGTAATCTTACAGTCCAAATATACACTTTTACTATCAGTTTGTACTGTTATCTATTAAGGGTATTTAAACATGTTTCTGTATGCTTAACACATATTTACATTTTGGATTACCAAAGTAACTACCACTTACAACAAGTGTTTCTTTAAAGATAAGATAACTTTTTAGTCTGCTATTAGACTAAATACTTGATTATCTATAGAAATACCTGTTTACTATAGCTTCTATACTTTTCCATTATTATACTACTACATTCGTCTAAAATTCGGAAAACATCTTTTGTTTTACTTTCTATATAGCAACAGGAGTTTAGAAATTACAAGGACAAATGGTGACAAACTTAATAATGGATTTACTGGCGAGGCAACTAATCTTCTCCGTTCTTTAATCAACAATAGACAAATTGGTATTACTGCTGTTGATTCTGATAGAGCATCACCACAAATTAGGTTTTACAGGGACACTCAAGGGACAACAATCGAACGCACCATACCCGACTGTTCTGTTCTCGGCAATCGTACTAATGTCTCATGTATAGACAATAAGGTTTGTATAATTTTAAATATTATAAACAATTAAATATGTACGCTGTGTCGGTATTTTATTGTTGCGGATGTTTAAAAAACCTTACGAATTCTGCGATTCCTGTTCGATCTTTCTAAATATATTTCCAAGTTAAAAATCATAACCGGATATTAATGACCTTTTTAATTGTAGAGTGTGCAAATAGAAGTAAAATCTGACTCTTTTTTATCAAAGTTACAAGTTCAGGCAAAATTTCGAGATTTATAGAAAAACGAGAAATCTTTGCTTTCTTTTATATTCATACTCTTTTGACCCTGATCTCCGTGCAAATAAAAGTTTTTCCATGGTAAGTCCTTGCAGTTTGTTCAATGCAAATACCAGAAGAGATCTGCAGGTATAGAAAAGGAGACACACAGGTCAGGTGACCCTTGGGTGTCAAGGGATCCCTTTGGGACTATTCAGGTCCCATCTGCCTGCAGGTAAGAAACGTGGTAGGCCTTGTAGATAATAGATAACTGAGAAGCTCTTTGTGATAGGCTATAAGCGCTAAGCCCACCATGTCGACCCGCTGTTAACAGATGTTCAGATAAGTTGGGTTTCTATAGATTTTAAAACGTGCTTTGTTCCGCGCGAGGAATTCTTCAATTTCGTCTATAATAAGAAACAGGACTGTAGTATCCTTTGTGCCACTTTTCATTCTATTGGCTTTTTGTCCTGATAACAGGTACCTGCAGGGAATTACTGCAACTTTTCCAAACCCTCGGCAAAATACCTGTATCGATCGAATTTTGAGCTACAAATGTTCTGCGTTTGTAGTAGAGTTCGGGCGATCAAAAATTTACGTTTAAATAATTATGAAATACCAAGGAATGCAAATTTAGTTTTACAATAATAAAACTTTTTTTTTTAATGCACTCAGGGTACTTCCATGGATAGTAATCCATCTAGCCCCGCCAGTATTGGTCGAAAGGAAACCAAGGGTCGTAGAAAACAAAGTTATCCCAGTAAAGCTCCAATGAGCCCAGATATTGTTAATTATCAACACGAACCTAACGAAGAACAAGCACAAGATTTTACGGCATGGTCAAACAAAATGAAGGGGAAGGTATGTGCAATGATGTGGTGAAAATCGTGAAAACACTATATTTAATTTAAATATATTCTATTTACCTCGGCCATTGCAGGTGGAGGATCAGAAACAACAATTTGATCAACACAGTGGTAACATGGCAAAGAAGGTTGACATGTCCTGCACAAATTGCGGTACGATGACTACAACTATTTGGAGAAGAAATATGAAAGGAGAAATGGTTTGTAACGCTTGTGGACTTTATTACAAGCTTCACGGAGTGACTCGTCCAGTTACCATGCGAAGGGATACGATACACACGCGTAGACGTAGACCCAAGGGCGAAAAACCAACAAGACACAGAAGTAAGACTTACAATTACTTTATACAATGTTTCGATATTTTTATTATTTGCTATTTGGATATGTGCGTGTTTATGTGTATTAGATATTTATTACTTGTATTTATTATACTTTGCAGAAAAAGGAGATACAATTCTGGTACCGCAATCGGAACAAATGGATGCCGAAAGTGCAGACATGTTAGCGGCCTTACGACGACAAATCCAGCCTCATTTAATGATGGCCGCATTAACACCACCACGTTTACCTGGTGCCCATCCACCACCTCCTGCCGCTCAACTTAATTACTCCCTCCCCTTACCTAGTTACATGATGCACGTAAGTACCAAACGGTTTGATAACTAGTGATTTATGAGTGACGGAGTCGATTTAATGTAATTTTTATGATAGCATGTAAAATCAGAAGGACGAGAACAGTGTCATTTATCTGCGGAGACAGAAGAAACAGAAGAAGGAGATGAAGAGAATGTTTCGGACGTACCACTGAATCTAGTTGCGACGTCGTTATCCGAAGAAACACACTGAAACACTTTGGCCAGCTTCAGAACGACTTCGCTAGGTATATATAACAAAGAATCTCTAGACAGAATAATCTGTCCAGTGATACACAGGGTGTAGAAGACGAGATTCTTCTCCTTCTCCTTTCTGCCACCAATTCTCGTCCATAAATCCCCCTTATCAGCTCTCTGTTTCTCTCTTTTCTCTTTTTCACGGTCTCGAGAATTTGAGGTGGTAGAATATTGGGATTTATTTCCCGTGAGCTACCAAGCCCGTGGTGCAGAGCGCACGAAGGAACGATGATATTAAATACGCAGTATTAATTACGTGGTTATTCAAATTATGTACATATATATACATGAATACGAAGAATATTTTTATACAAAATTTTCTACGCTTGCAGCTAGAGAGCGACGGGCGATCGTTGTACATACACGCGCAAATTGTTCTTTCGGTGTCGCACGTATTTTCGCGTCGAAGAAATGGTGGTCGTTGTCTATTTTCTTAGTGACGTAAGAAAATCAATCACCAGTGAAAGTATCTAGAACGGTGCTAGATTAACTGTTCGAGAAGGCTTAGAAGTAAAAGAAGAAAAAAAAGATTTGTCACTAAAAGATTAGTGAATAAAATTTCACCGTTTTGTTCCACGGGCTTTTAGCTGTCAGTGACGTAACAATCATAATACTCTCGTTGTCTTGCGTAATATTAAGCTAAAAACGACCCAGCTGAACTTAACTAGTGAGCAAAAAAAGATGTATTTTTTAATCGGCTTTAATAAGGAACGGAAATGTTTCTCGGTTAAGAAAGGAAAATTAATTAGAAGAAAACTAACAAACAGAACAGAAAACGGTTGCACGATGTGACAAATGTTTACTAAAATGATCCGATATGTACTCGGTAATTTGAGATTCGCCAAATTACGTTTATGCCAGTATCATCATATTCTAGTGGCCTTTCAGCGATTTATCTCTTCCCTTTTCCCTGTTAGGTCTTATCTCACGCAGTAAGTGCAGATAATTTACTTACAGATAAAATCTTAATTTAGATGATGTAGGTACTTTTTTTTACATGAGCACGAGACTGCCGGTGTAAACACATTTAATACTGTTTCTACCTTTTACGTAGTATCTCCCCCTTTCCCTTTACGTCTCGGAAGGCTTCTCGGCTGCTGACGCAGTCATCAATAATTTGTACTTAATAGGCAAAGCAGCGCACCACCATGTAAGCTAAGACTCCGAAAGCAATAAGAAACGCGATGGTACGTAGGATAGATTGTCGTCATACAATACTCGTTGACATGCTCTCTCGACGACAATTAACAAACATACAAGAATTTCAGGAAGTAATACTTAGATAACATTCACTTGTATGCCGGACGTTAAAAATAACAAATTTTATTGCTCCACAATTGCTGTAGGCATCCACGAATCTTACAGTCCTTTTCGAAATTTTTTCCTTAACTCTGTTTGTCTCATTGTTCGTATTACAAAACAAGAATCGGTATTTCGATGATGATAAACAAAATTGCTTGTTGTCGAGCAGAATAAGGTGAAACTGTGATTCCTTTCATTGACTAACATGTCATCCCATTATTTCCCTAAGGGCTATCACTGATCTATTTTTTCCAGAATGTACAGATCATGTGTTAATAAACAGGTATTAAGCAAACCTAAATAGCACATAATACGATGGCCAGTGCATCTACTCATGTATCGTTATATCTAACATTGTATACCTAAACAACTTTGCCAAAAATAGATTTAGTCTATGTAACATAGAGTATAGTTAAGGGCATACGATAAAAATTAATGTTTTATCTTTCTCTTTCACAACGTCATGCACAACATTTACACATTTCTCCTTCATTTTTCCCCTTCTTATGTGTCTTCTTATCAGTGATATCTCTTGGCCAGCTGCTTCGTAGAGCTTTTAAATTTGCTTACAGTAATTTGTGGAGCAACTTAGTTTTAGTCGTTATCAAAGGAGCCTTATAAACACACTCGTATATGTATAAATATATATACAGGTATATATTATATATATGTGTGCATATATATACATATACGTATACATATATACTATTCTATATAATTATACGAGTACTAATGATACCACGAATCAGTGCCGTTTCTTTTTCTGTTCATTTATTTCCTTGGAATTGTGACAAACAATTTTTTTCTGTATTGTACATATGAAAGTCAATGATTGGTTTATGTGATTTACATTGTGTAGTGTTTTAGTTTCAATTAATGGGAAATAATTTGTACATAATATATTTAACGAATAACGATATACGCAATGCATTTCGAGTATACTGGAATTTGACTTTTTGCCGAGAAAGGCACTGTGAATGTGGTATCTCAATATCGATAACACGAGTATTGGAGGAAGAGACATAAGCGATGATGAGGTTTCTTACTAGTGCGATCCGAATGACAGATTGCTATGCTTTTCTCTCATGCGTCGAAATGATCCTTCCATTTAGTACGTATTCAATATATATCTTGTTTCGCAATTAGATCGAGAAGTGTCGTATCTTTTAAATAAGTCTTGAAAAAGCACAAACTTAATATCTTACTTTTGTTGCAGAAAGAACCTAACGAAAAAGGATATTTATTTCAGTCTCTTTACATCTGCTTCTCAAACATCCTTCTCGAGCAACTTGTTTATTTTTACAAACGAAACGACTTATCTAGCTACAAAAGATAATTTACAAAAGTCTCGTAATTTACAATAATTAATTAGAAATCAGATTTTAGTTTGCTAAACTTTTTTCTGCGTCGAGTGACACTTATTTAAAAGATACATACCGTCTTTAGGCCGAACATCTCCTTAGTAGGGAATGAAACTGAACATAAGCAGTTATTAAAGTACGTAGGGCCTGATACTTTGTCAGTCCTGGACCGCCAGTTTTAAATTATTTTGACAGAACATTGTGTAGCATATCATTTTAAGTGTACCATACGCGAAGAAAATGATTAATTTATGAATATCATCTATATAGAAGAAAAAACAGAAATGGGCAGTTACTTCGTTAGGCATTTTTTTTTCGTTTCACTTATACATTGGCTCGCAGTAGCTTATTAAACAACACAGAAACATCATTATTATTATTATTCTTAAATATATATATATATATATATTTTTTTTTTTTTTTTATTATTATTACCAACGTAGTCGCGTAAGTAGAATTTAGGTTTGAGCTCTCTACTAATTCTGAAAACTAGACGATATTTTTTATAATTATTAGAAACGAGGAGTCGAGTATTGCTATTATATTATTGAGTATCAATTGATTAAACATTAACGATATGATCTTTTTTTAAAAGTAAGATTTAGTTGCAAAACCGCCACTCGAACGGTTCGTTTTTAACAATGGTAAAAAAAGCTGAGGCTTCTTATAGATTTTTTTTATGTATCAGTATTCTACGCGTTTGACTTTAGCTGTTAAGACGTTTTAACCAACACTACTTAAAATGATCCCCGACGGCGAGATTTGTCTTACTTAATTATTAAATTATTTAGTTATCTCCCCCATCCTTTTACCCTATTACCCCCACCCCCCTCCCTTCCTTGTTTTTGTACGTCTATTTTTACATAAGCGACCCTCCCTGAATATTATTTAAACTATAATTTATTGTATTCACTGTTTTTTGCACCGACGTTTGCGTAAGACATTTGGCAACGACTGGCTTAATTTATTGTTTCTACATTGTACTTTATATACGAGTTTCACTCTTTTTTTCTCTCTTTCTTTTTTTTTTTTTATTTTTTTTTTTTTTTTGTAAACAAGTAATTAGTTTGTATGATCAGGCACTGCGCGCATATGGTCATTCCCTCCTTTTTGTGAGAGACACTCGTTATATGTTGTACGAGATGCGGACGGTCAATGCTTTGGGTGCCTTCACCTGGAGATTTAGTTGAATACAAATGTTCAAGTAATAATAATACTGATAACAATAATGATAATAATAAATAGTGTGTACAACGCGTGTACGCGTAATCGCTATTGACGCGTGAACAATTCCATCGAGTCGTTCACTGTTGCGATTCGATCCAACGAGATTGGAAAGTTCTGCTTTGTAACCCATCAGCTCGCAAAGTGTGCCTCCGTGGTTACGTGTCTCGATGATTTCACTGTCGTAAAGTTTCTGATTTTCTTCGCAACGATTGGCAATAGAATCGCAGGTGCAAACCCGATTAACGGAAACACCGTGAAGCGATGGGTTCGAAGTAGATCGAATCTCCTCGAGGTGCTTCGCCACCACGCGATAAATAGTGTCCGACGAGAATTTGTCTTTTCTGTAAAGCGACTGTGGCTACGAAGCATCTCGTACGAAACTTCGATGTGTGTCCATAATGAACAAATGTATACGAAAGCCTCGACGACGAGAAGATGAAAACAACAAAATGAAAACGACGCATAATTGTACACGACAGAGAGAAGGGGTTTTTGCGAAACGATAAAGGGGGGTTGTCGTCGACGCCCCGCTCGTTGAGAGAATAACTCGCGAGGTTGCATTGAAATCACCGATGATTTCGTTTCTCGTATTTCTCTATATCGGGAATCTCGCCGATTATTACGAACGCGATACGAGGTTCGTGGGACGCTTTTTCTTCAAATTGAGTTCGTCTCGTCGAAATTATTCGTTACAGTAGAAGCTCCACAGTTGCGGAGTAACTGGCCAGAAAATTGCCGAGAGTACAGTATTTCCCTCTCAGGTTGTCGCGAGCGTAGAATCATCTGAAACGGCTCAACAGGGAGATGGACGAACGTGTCTCTCCAACGTCGCAGCGCGAGTCGATGGGATCTAAGTTTGCGACAACCTGACAGGGGGACACCGTAACGAGATTCGCGCGATCGTCGTCTTTGCTTTTGCTTCAAACGAAAAGGCTCGAATGCTAATTATCCCGATCACTTGCCAGCGCGATGAAACGGTCACGGTACTCGTACAAGTATCGAGGTTCTACTGTATCTCTCTACTTCGTTGGCGCAACAAACACGTTAAACGAGCCATTGTCCGTGTTCGTCGAAGTTGGTGGGAATAAAATCGATCGACACTGTCGTTGAAACGTTCTGTCGGCGATCTCGATGTAACCCAACTCGCAGCACTGTTCCGTCCGTCTGCTTGACCGTGGGCGTTCTGATTTCACACCGGGTTCCTCCGGTGGGACTCCTAAGTCACAATGTATGTAACTTAATACATAAGTAAAAGAAAACGAAACAATAACACAGAAGAGGTACAGGCGTAATCGAGCACTGTGCAAAACACACAACCGGAAGCGCCAAGACCCCTTCCCCGGTTCTACACTGAGTATTAAATCTGTACTAATCGACTGAGTATTATTTTTATATCGAGCGTAATATTAATAATGGATAAATTAAACGCGAGGCGGAATGGTTATATCGTACGTGAAACCAGAGAGAGAATTAAGTAAAGCAGCGGTGACGATGCGTTTTTTTCTCTTGTTTTCTTTCTTCTTCTTCTTCTTCTTCTTCTTCTTCTTTTTTTTTTCTTCTTTCTTTCTTTTGTTCCGTTTTTGTCGAAGGAAACGAGAACCGGAATGCGATGAAAGCGTACCAGTGGACCATTCCGTTCTGAGTGAACCGAGAAAAGAAAAAAGAACGCACGTGACCGATGATTGTGAGTGCCCTGATTACATATTTTGTATACAACCGTGAAAATCAAGCAAGCAAACGAAAAAAAATGCAAAAAAAAAAAAGAAATAAGAAACTAGAAGCAACAAAGAGAGAGATAATAACGCAGACGATTGTAATAATGCGGAAGAGTTTGTAGTAGAGCGTTGCGGAGCTTTGATCGGCCAGAAGCTAACTTAATACCGATGGCAGAGAGAAAACGCGTCGTTAGCAATAGCGGGGAAGAAAAAAAAAAATTACTTTTGTATCCACGATCTACGACATAAGTTACTTCGAGCTAAGGCCAGCAGCTGTTGAGATTATTCAAGGTTGTGTGTATCATTATAAGTATTTTGAATTGTTGAATAGTAAATAGTGTAAGCGGTGGCTTGAACGGGGCGACGTCCCGCGCCCACGGATAAACCAAGAGACGTCGCGTCGTCCAAGTTCGGTCTCAAGTATTCAGATGTCAGACTTCTTTCTCCGTCATGAATGATGATAATGTTTGCCCCGTACGATCGACCTGCTGAGTTCACTTCGCCTGTGTGTTTTATACAGCTTGTCCGTTAATTTGTGATACAACCGAAAAGAAATCGATTCCACGCCCGAAACTATAAGTCAGGAATGTAGAATAGAATTTCTCCGTACTGAACTTTCATTTTCAAATAAATCGACTTGGAAGATTTTCAACTCTCGTTTCAGTACAAATCACCATTCTCTAAAGATTCGATAGTTCAAGTACGAGAATAAAGCTCCGTACGAATGAATTTTATTCTAGATTTACGATTTATCTTTAAACGATGGATCACTTCTTATTCGATTCTATACCGAATTACAAGAATGCCTGTATACACATATACATATATATATACATATATATATATATATATATATACACACACATATATATTTTAATATCGTACTGTAACGAGTCGTGGGTCCCACACGCGGAATCGTTGGGACATTTTAATTTATAAATACCGAAGCACATTATGCGGAACCTCCCATGACAGGTGTACCTAACTTCGATTAACTTACGGGTCTAACTTGAAACCATCAAATTTTATTTTAATCTTTATCTTGTCTTTCTCTCACTCTGCCCTCTGCCTTGTCTCTGTTTCCCTGTTCACGAGTCCTATATCTTTTCAATCTCCATCTTTCTTACTTTAGACTATCTCCGAGTCTTTTTTTTGTATTGTAACGATAAGCGGAAACCCTGTTAGACATTTTAAGCTATTTATTGGGCTGCTATGTGATTTGTTGGAAATTATTTTGAGATAAACTTTTTCTCTACAATTTCGGAGACGACGCTACACGTAAATGCCAGCAGCGGCGATTCGTCGATGAATATTTTGGATGGAGAGTAAAAGAAAAAAAAAATTGTAAGAAAAAAGAAAAAAAAAGAGAGAGAGAATTGTGATCACTCGACGTCTCTTATTTTGCGCCTACCGCCTAGCCAAGTCAAAGAATATTGCGCGGAACTATGTTTGTTGGCGCGTTTGCCTTTGATTTTCGACGATCGATTTTCTGTCTGCAAGACGAAAACCGCGAGATGTTATTTCGGTTTTTCGAGAACAAGCGATTCGTCTTAATTGCGAAAATATCGACGCAACAGACACAGGCGATCAGCGGGCGAAGGACCAAAATGTACAACAATTGCGTTTGCCCTTTCTTACGGTTGGTACCGATTCGTTTTTATAATGTGTAATAAAACGATCGAAGCTGTAGTATGTATCGGAAGTCCGAGGATTTTTAAGCGATGTTGACAGATTATTTTTTGGGGGGCATCTAATTGCAAGGGCATTGTTGTGATACCACAGATGCAGCTTCATTGAAACTTAAATAAAAAATAATGCGTTAACGATTCGTTGCGATCAATGTTTATTACCATTAACAGCGAATATTGTATAAATTTAATTTTTTATATAAAAACTTACTCGGAAACGAAAAGTAAAAGAAATTGTCTCTGTTTATGAGGTTATGTACCACAGTATATTATTCTTTGTGTAACGCAATTCAATTTAGGAAATTGCTTAATCGAATAACAGAAATGACATTCCTGTTTCCCTTGTTTTGTAGACGAAACAAGTTTGTTTTTAAACGGTTTCATTCTCGTAAGCGTTTTCACGAATTCAAATTTGAAATTGACCGGAAGCAAACAACGTAAGTCAGTTTACGTTTTATACAAAACGAAATGAAAATTAATACAACGTAGAAAAGTAATTCTTTACTTTTATAAAATATTGATTCTTTTATAGATTTGCATTTGAACTTAAAATAAAATTCATAAATTTATTTTTTGTAAAAAATATCATATTAAGCTTAACGAAATAGATATTGATTATGTTTAATATCGATAAGAAAAAAAAAATGAACGTTTACGTTTGTCAATGCTTTTTGTCCATTACAATACATGACGTAATTAAGTAATAGTTGCACGTTTAAACAACCGTTATTTTTCAAACAAATCTAGCTGAATAACACGTTTTGGGGATAAATTAAATGTTCTGCATGAGAAGAAATTTGAGTCATGCAGTAGGAAATTTTATTTACGTCATTTCCCATCATACTGCGCGTAGTTCGTTCTTCCGTCACTCGCCATCTTGTCTTTGACGTACGTGGACGCGTGCCACTTAATCTGAAACTGATTTTTCCGGTTCGAGTGTTAATTTTACTTTTCCGGAGGTGCTCCACAGTTTAAGAAAAATGAGTTACGGCAGGCCACCACCTCGAATTGACGGGATGGTGTCCTTAAAGGTGGACAATTTGACCTACAGAACGACACCCGAAGATTTGAGACGCGTGTTCGAAAGATGTGGCGAAGTCGGCGACATTTACATACCCAGAGACCGTTTCACTCGAGAAAGTCGCGGATTTGCATTCGTCAGGTTAGTTAAAAGCCAAATTTTTCTTCATATTTGTTGATTTCTGTTTAAATATAACGGAACCCACTGTATGACTTCGTCACGCTTGTTTGAGTAGCTGTATTTCAACTCTCAAATACCAACAAGTGTTGCATTTGTTCGTTGCTTATATTACATATTTGTACGCCGTGGAAAAAGAAACAAATTTTCATTTACACGAAACTTCAGATTCTATGATAAACGAGATGCAGAAGATGCGCTGGATGCAATGGATGGAAGATTGTTAGATGGGAGGGAACTTAGAGTTCAAATGGCACGATATGGTCGACCAACTTCTCCCCATCGAAATCGTAGTAGTCGTCGTCGTGGAAGGTAATTATACTACAAGTATCTCACTCAGCTTTTATAAATCTTTAACATGGTAAATTTATGAATCATTTTGTTTATAGATCACGCAGCAGAAGCAGAGATCGTAGACGCTCGCGTTCCAGATCGCGCAGTAGATCCAGAAGCCGTGATAGAGATCGTAGGCGATCTTATAGTCGTAGTCGCAGCCGTTCACGGTCTGATAGCAAGAGCTCTCGTGGAAAGTCCCGTTCTCGTAGCAAGTCTCCGGACAGGCAGAAAGACAGTCGTTCCAAATCAAGGTATATCTTGCGAGTGTAATTGTAGAATGATATACTTTGATCGCAATATTATGTGAATATTTATTATACAGTATTTTGCTTTTTTTTTTATACAGGGACTGAAGTAATTGAACCATATGCGAGTACGACTGTGAACAGATGCACGTGCCGCGAGTGCAGAATAATCGTTTCTTGAGAACGAAAAGGTATTCTATTACCCTCTATACCTAGAGCAACACTGTCGCACGTTCACATTTCTTCTATCACTTACATATTAATTATGACGACGCACTTCTTTGGGTTGAAAATGAACCCAAACTAATTTTAATGTAATGTATCTAGATCGTGAGTTTAAGAGACTCACGAAGACTCTCGTTTGCAAGTTTTCGTAATTATTCTTACTTCGTTAAGTGACATTATCACGAGCAGTGCTTACTTTGATCAGAAGAAAGTAAATGTATTCTGTTTTTCACGAATAATGCAGCTGTTGTAACAACTAAAACAGCACATTCTGATCATTGAATTCAAGTTTATTATATCCTTAATAAGAGTTTTAGAATGTGCACTAGCACTATGTGTTTGATGTTTGTTTCTGCTCTTAAAGATCAAGTAGAATTTCAGATTTTGAAAATAGAGCAGGAAATACTTGAATTTGCACTCTATGAATAAAAAAAAAGTTGCTGTTCGGTCAGACAACATTTTCTTTACGTCGAAGTATAGTGTGCACAACTTCTAGTATTTGTCAATTTATGTGAGTTATAAATGACAGAAGTTTGTTCCTTTCTTCCATTTCTTCCATTTCTTCAATCTTGTTATAACTATTTTACGCCATATGGCATGTATAAGTAACAGCAGGAAAGCACCTATTTCGATAAAATGCCCATTATGAAATTGTTCGAACCAAGCAAGGTGGATTAGATATTCCTGGAAATACATCAGGGTGTTGATGTGTAATGGTATAATTAGCAGGTAATGTAAAATGTGTGCGGTCGACTGAGTCCGCCTTCTGTACAAATTTTAAAATTCACTTCTAAATCTCTGATTCTCTGATATTTCTATTATTTATAACTAAAAATTGACCGACCTTAATTAGCCAAAAAGAAAAATTAAAAATCGTGACACATACGAATTGTAGAAATAAGTTCTGCGTTTCTGTAATAGTATACAGGTTTATTTATGTAAGTTTGCCATTTATAATAAAGTATAATAAAATGCAGAAGACGGAACTATTTGCATAGTCTTAGACAGTGATTAAATACTAAGTGTATAACTGTAGGCAATGCAGCCAGTCGTGTTACCTTTAAATTTATTGGCTAAAACTCGTTTTGCATGATAGTCGATTATTTGACTTTTAAGTGAAATTTCATTAATCTTTAAATGATAATTCGATATAATGTGAAATGTGTAAATATAAATTTTCTCTCATTTTAACTTTCACAGAAACTTATGATCCGTATTGTGTCTGAGTATTCAAGTATTTAATGTTTATAATCATTTCAAATTTTTCAACGTTTATGTAGTGTACTTACGAATTTTAAACTATTCCATATATTGAGAATAAAAATATTGTAATGTTCACAAGTAACATTGTGAACAGAAAAATAACAGTAACGCATCATTTTGTTAAAAAATGTTTAGTCAAGACCTGGTTAATGTTCAATCTGCTTCAATTAAAAAATATTCAACACCTTAGTTGCTAAAATATAATAATACTAGTTGCGATTTCAGCCGTGTATCTCTAGTTTGAATGTTATGAATTTCATTGAATTTCATGAAATTCGATTTTGCGTAGAATAACATTTTCAGGGACGAATTACTAGTGCGTTTGAAGTATTAAATTTTAATCGAAAGAACTAAGGTAATTAGAGTATGGTTTAATATTGGTATATTTTCATTCACGTACAATCGGTCGATCGTCAATATCTTCCAACAAAAGAAAAAAAAAAGATATCAAATCCTCACACACGGATATGACACGTTTATTCGTTATAACTAAGTTGTAATTTTATGGTGCCACAGGCGGTGGAAAGGAGTGGCGTGGCGAGTGTAGCCGATGATGGGGTAGCTGAGAGTAAGCAGTAAGCCGAGTAGCAGGGCTGTAAGCAGTTTGCAGTAGCGAGCGGTTGGTGGTCTGGTGAAAGCAGGTTCGCGAGTCGATCAGGGCGAGAAAAAGAGAGAAAGTGTGTGAGCGAAAGCTGTCTCTCTGGGGGGTCGGCGTGCAGAAAATCGCAGAGGGTACGGTCAAATGCAGAGAATTAAGCAGAGAGCACAACCAAAGCCACGCGGTTGCTGGTCTCAGCCACCGTCCGGTTTGCAGGTAGCACGTGAGCATCACCAGACCTCGCGAGCAACAACTCACATTTCAACTGTTACGTCTACCAGTTACTTCTCGTGTTTCTTGACGATCACTTCCAGCAATGGTGTTCATTAGAGACAAACACGTACTTTGCTCCCATCTGTGTAGGTCAATTCGTAAGTTGTGCGAGTTTTAAAGTCGATTCTTTAATTACTTAATTACTAGATATCTTGGTAATTACTTAAGATTACCGTCTCGTGGTACAATTTACTTTTTATTTTCAATTCGAACGCTTAAACTTGTTTGTTTCGAGATACAATAATTGCTGATGAGGTTACGGATAAAATCAATTTAATTTGCAAGATTTTATTTTTGTTTTAATTTTAATAGCTTCGAGATAAATCATTGTTTAATATTTCCGAGATTAATAGTTTCTCAGCGCATACCGTTCCGTTCGAGTTTGCAAAGATTCAAATTCTATGATCATCGCTTGAAACACTTGCCGCCACATTGCAAATAATTGGGAAAATTGAGGGTGGGGAGATGGGATCCTTTCGCTTTTCCTGTGTTTCTTCTTTCAGGTATCAGCAAACGTCGGTAGAGTAAGTATTTTAGAGGTAAGATGGTGTTGGAATTTACAGACGATTAATTTCTTTTTTAAAGTAAAGGAATAAATCATTGTAGACGGATGAAGGAGGGTGCGTTCAATAAAGATTACCATAATAAACAAATGGAATTTTTATTATTTCTGACTTACTCATTGTTACAAATGGAAGAATAGAAACCCTCTTAACACTTTCACGTCCCTACGTTTCGTATAAGTACTTTCGTCTGACGTCGGCATCTTTGGCTTAGAGCTTATCGTTTGCCGTCGGCACTTTTCACGTGAAAGACTGTTGGCAAGCGACATAAACGTTTTGCTACTGGTACTTTATTGTAAGCATCAATGTGGTACTATTGAAAATTGACTATCGGCTTGCATGTGACACCAACATAGTGCCCATCAGTCGTGAAAGTGTTAGTATCCGAGAGATTTTGTTTTTTGGTTTTTTAAATAGCATCTATGGAAGTGATGAGTCAGAAGAATATTTTCATTATCGTACTGATTGACAAGTTCAATCAAAGAGTTAAAGTATGTTATACATACGTTTTTTAACAGCCTAACTGTATTATTGACATAATACAACAAATATTCAATAAATATTACTACAATTTGTACAAATTCAGTACTTTAAAAAAATACCTAAACTATTTTGAGAGACATTGATTCGTTTACTCGAAAAATAAGTGCATGCAGCATTAAATACTAACGTAGCAGACTATTTGTCTTGATTTACTCTCTATGGGTATGTAGAATAAAGGGTTTCAAAAAGCGAAAAATGATGTAAAGCGCAATTGCTACGATATGTCCAGAAAAATATACGCTTTTATAATAATGTATTGATTCTTCGAAATCTAGCAACAGGAATGGTACTCCTAAATATGCCATGCAGGTTGTTTTCTCATACCACAAGAGCAACTGCCATCCTTTTCTGGCCTGAAATTATATGATCCATGAATTGAAATTATAGGTAAAAATTTTAAATCAATACAGGAAGTAGTACTCACCAAGCTATTTTCTTTAGACTGTTGATAAAATTTCATACCTATATCCTCGCTCATTAAGAATAAAGGAATTTGGCAAATGCAGATATAATAACCAGCTGACCAACCATGCCAAGCAGCAGAAAGTGTAAAAGTGGCAAGAGTTCGTAAACTTTTATATGGAAACCTTTTATATACATAAACACCCATCCAATATTGAATACAAGCATTCCATGATTTCATAGCCATTCGAGTTGAATGGCATTTTTCCAGCTTCCAAACATTCATATTGTATACAGTATCAAAGTTAAATTCTTCATCCTTCAATTTTTCAGGTGTTGTAGATCTAAAAAAATTTATTGCTTAATTTTTGTTTTGGATAAAAAAAATTAGAAAAAAATCTACTTACAAAGTTTCAATGGTTTTATAATCTCGTGGTCCTAATCCTACTACTGGTTTGGATTGTACAGGATAAGCTCCAAGTCCAGCCATCTGGCAAGCACATTCGGCAAGAGCCATACCAATATACATTCTTAATTTAAAAGTAAGAAAAGTGGGATACATATAAAAGTATTTATATAGAAAAGCCCGTGTTGCAAATTCCTCTGTCATAACGTACTGAAATTTTAAAAGACTTCAAAATTAATAATTCTGCCCATTTTAAGTGTTTTAAGAGTATTGATATTACTCTGGTGGGGTACAATTGACTCGTCACAAGATACAATACAACAAAACAAGCAGTTTGTTTAAGTTTGTACAATGTGAGAGGCCATGGATCTGCATATTTGGAAAATGGTCTATGTAAATGATCCCAGTATGTTCTGTATCGATAATATGGGCCTAGGAGAGAGAATATTGTATTTAATGTAATACAAAAATCAGTTTAATTATAATTAAGTACAGTATCAAAATTACCAGTCAAGATTCCCATGTAACTAAACGCATAATGAAATACATCCAAAAATCCAATATTTTGTAAAGCTTCAGAATTTACTCCCTCTGGATCGTTAGGTGATGCAGTGGCAGCTGCATTTATTTCAAATGCTAGGCCAGACAATTTTAACGTTAATATCATAAGTATGAGGTTTGTATGAGATGGTGGTGTGGGTAAACCGACACAATCTCCTAATCTGGATATGATAAGTAGATAGAAAAATGAAAAGAAAAAGCTAGCCAGGTGACATTTCCTGTAAATAAAAAAATTATTATATAAAACAATTTTATTAATTCTTATTTAGAAAACAAAAAAAATAAATTTATTATAGTTTCTCTTTTTTTTTTATTTTTTTTTTTTTAATATATCTAAATAATATATAATATAAAAAAAGTATTTATATAAATTTTCTTGATAATAAATATTGGAACAAGTACTTTAATCTAGGAACATTAATGGACACATTTCTGCATTGCGTGTTATTGAATTCATTGGTAATGACAGACATGGTAGGCTGCAATAATAATCAATGTCTACATTAAGAAAGGGCTTGAACTTTGATATTAGCGCACTCGAGGGTTATTACTATATTTATATCATTTGATGCTGAAATTGCTATTACCGTTAATTTTGTGTTTACAGTATTGTTAAACATGTCCAATCAAATTGATAATAAACCTTATTGTTTATTATTATATTTTAGATGAGATAAGTATCAAGTGCGAAAATATGTATTGAATGAAAGGCAATTGTCAAAATTACTGATCATGCAAAGACTATTGTGAACGAATTTGGCACAATTTTGATATAATATTATAATACTTCATTGACGAAATAAAGAGTATATCAACAGAGATATCAGGAATAACCATACGTTAAACTTATAGAATAGTATGTTATCAATATGTCGTACTTTGGTGGGAGCTTGGTTATGATAATGGCGTTAATCACAGTAGAGATCACAGGGTGAATTACATGACCTTCGGAAACAAATATAGCCAAAATAAAACCCAAGATTGTACAGATCCATTGCTTCACGTAGATGTCTTCGATTTTTTTATACAAAAAACCAACAAATACACAAGATAAAAGTATAGCACTGTAAATGACATCTATCAAGAGCTGCATGTCGGCTTGACTGCAGAAGCTCGACTGTCTCTTCTGCCGCAATGTACAGTAAAAGTTGGATAACTGCAAGAAACGATCTACGGCATAACTGCCTATTGTTCATCCCCACCATTGAGTAGTGGTGTTCACCTTTAACCCGATCCGAGGTGAAATATTGGTGAGATAGCAATAATGCAATGACGGAATTTTTTTCTTTTAAATAAAACTTTTCTCAACGAGTCTGTGAGGTTTTCCTGATTAAAATAAGACCAAATGCGATAGAATATGCATTACATTTACTTATTTAATTAAATGATACAAGTAAGTTATTATTACTTATTAAATACGTAAATATAATTCAAATTATGTGTTTGATTTTATTCTAATCGATAAACCATCATAAATATGATAGAGGTTTCATTCAAAAAGAATTAATAATAAAAGTTTCATCATTGCATTAATTTGTCTCATTGATGTTTTTTTTTCTCGCTTTGATTCTCGGATCTCTTTCTCTTTCATTTGTTCTTTTCTATGTCCAGTACAAAGGCAAACTTCGAAGAACGGTTCGAGCCATGCCGAGTTGAAAAATGAATACCTCTGTTGGATAAATGTCTGATTTGGTTCCCGATTTCAATACAAATTTTTATTGTATTTTTCTCCACAAAGAAAAGCTATATATTGTCTAAGAATTTATTATACCTTGCACATTTATTATTCATTATTATGTTCAGTATTCGTACAAAACCGTTGTACATACATTAAAATTTTATTTTTAGAAATATCTTTTATATAATTTTTGCTTGTTTAAAATCGTACATAAAATGAAACATATTGCTCTTTATTTTATTGTCGATAAAAGGGTAAAAATGGATTGTAGGGTAATTAGGGGTATAAAATAAAACTGCAGCTTTCATTCAGTTACTATAATAATTGTATTTTATACAAACAAGGACATCTTCATCAAACGCATACTATAAATGCGTGAATTGATTTAGTCAAATAGTATCAATATGAAAGTAGAATTTGAACTGCTTGTAATGTTAATGTAATAGTAGCAGTGACATAAAATATTTGTAATTGACTCAAATTTAACGTCCTAGGATTTTTTGCCGAGTGCTTTTTGTGTAAGCTCCGTCTTCTTCTGCTGAGCAAGTTCCTTCTGCTTCTTTTCAACTTCTCGTTTTTTCGCCGCTTCTTCTCGTTGTTGTTTAATTATGGCTAATCGTGCTAGATCTGCACGAGCTTCATCAGTTTTACCTGCCGCGTGTAGTTTCTGATAATTAGCATACGCTCTCTGTTTTTCTAATTGCTCTCTGGAAGAGACAAATTTATTAGTGTTCAGAATGTACAAGTTCACTCAACTATTTCAATTTATAATTTTACCGTTCTTTTCGAGATAATTCTGGTTTTCCAAAGTCTAAAGACTTATTTAATTCTGATAATTTTTTTGTTTTCTTTTGTACCCTATTTGGATTTTCAACTTGAATTAAGTTTTCTACACCTTTCGCCTTTCCCTGTGAATATTGAGAATAAAAACCATTTCTTGATTATTAAAAATTCTTATCTATTATATTACCTCTGCTTTAGACTCTGATTCCGAGTCACTTTCACTATTACTGTCTGAACCACTTTCAAAAGGGCTTTTGGATTCTTCGCCTCCTTCATCGCTGGAGCTTTCGTCACCTTCTTTACACCTCTAAAAGGAACAACTTCATTGTAACTTTTAGACATGGAGCATTCAATCCATATTAATGAATCTTTATTTACCAGCTCCTTAAGTAATATAACATTTATGCAATATTTTCAAAGAGGCAAACGCGAGAGGAATGAGACAAAATGAGTCATTTTAGGCTCTACACATTGCTTTCGATTTTTAAGAACTTTTTAAGGTTCCTGCTTGGTCTCGCAAATGAAATTTGTACCAGCATGGAGTATTGTGTTCCATCAAATGACAGTTCGACCTTACGTACTTAACAATAATATCTAAGCTGTCGTGCTGTCGTTAACCTAAAAATACTGACTCTCATATGGAATTTTATTTCCTCCTGACGTCGCTGCTCCTCCAACTCCTCGGGATTCGTAAAGTGGCGATTCCGGCCTTTGTGACCGGTGAATTTACCTGTAAAAAAATTGCATTTGATTCGGACCCTTCTTTCGAGGTCAAAAATTACGAAATTGCGTTTTTCATTCAATAAAATATGGTGGGGACAAGGAAGAACAATTTCTTCAAATGAAAAGTATAATAATTTATGCGCTTACCGCGCGGCATTTTTTTGAGGTGAAGGCTCGTTGCAGTCTAAATAATATTCTACGGAAATTTGTGGCGAGAAAGGTCTCTTTCTTACTACGAAAGAACAAATTCGTTTGATGTCAGATCAACACTGCGCTGCTACTGATTTCAACGTCAACCACGAGCTCTGGCGGCATAAAACTATTGCATGGAATATTTGCGAGCATAGTTAGTATCATGCATCATTTTTCTTTGCCGTTCAAGGACAGAATTAATAATTTGCATTATGATTTTTATTTTATGTTACAAGCACATTGATAAACTGAATATTATTTTTTTAAGAATAAAAATCTCGAAGAGTATTAAATATTCTGTTTGGTGTTTATAGTAGACCTGTGCTTAGTAACTACACATCATAATTATATGAATATAGAGAATAAATATTAATATATATTAAATATTATTATATATATTAAAACAATTAATTTTTATTACAATTTTAATCGTACAACTTTTTTATACTTGGTTATGTAATTTTATCGCAGAAAACTACTTTATTTGAATTCTAATTTTTTGTTAAGCGTTTTCTTATCTTGTCCAACGTTGTTTATGCTTTAATGCAATTTATTAATAGTTCGCCACGTTAGTATTAATCGGTAAACAACGAGACTGGGCGCTTTATTTAAAAGGTGGCGAGGAAAATAATTCATATGTTTTTGGTATTATAATTATATTTATTCCGTTTATGGATTCCATATTTTAGTATTCAATAATCAGTTATCTTTTTTGAATTACAAGGTGTCCAGTAATTTATGGTACGTATATATAGTCAAAAAAAGGGTAAAGTAGGAAGTCTACAATAAATTTCTATACTGTGGAGTTTTATTTTCGAGAAATTCGGTTTTCAAGAATCGTTGAATGCACGTGCATTGCTTCGAATTATTGAACACCTTGCATTTTCATTTCGCAACGTAAATAAAATGTTTCTTATACGAATGTTTTCGTATTTTTCCAGATTTAACGGCAAATCATCCACTTGCCAATAATCAGATGCATTTGGCACGGCACAAAGTTCCTTAGATTCCATTTGCAAGTCATGTTGTCCATGAAATTTCAAGCGGAACCGTCAAACGGAAATTCGTCATGCAGCTGTTCGAACTTTACATTTACAGGTACTTAACGTTTTTATTTCTAACGTTAAATCTTTCTTTTCATCACTTTAGTAACTTACTTTCTTACTGGAATATCGTTGTTTTTTTACAAGTTTGTTGTTATTGAAATTTCAATCCAAATTTTAATGTCTATCTCAATTTTTTAATCGAGTTCAAATTGAAAAATTATAATCGACATATTGGCATTATTTCTATTACATTATTTAAATGTTTTAAATATAACGGAAATGTTTCGTTGCATTTTTTTATTGTATTTTTATACATTTAAAACATATTTGGGTAAATATTAATTTTAAAGTTAGGTCAATATTAGGCGTAAGGGACAGTTTTATGATCAAACTAACGATTGAGTCCCACGATCTTGAGATGAACAAATAAGGGCAGAGCAACAGAGAACCGTAATAAATTATTTGATGAAACGATCTGGGCGTTTATTCTTTCTTTTTCTCGTGCATTGTGTTACGCTTGATCGCATGAGCGCAAGACGGATTGTTTGTTCGAGACCGGTCGCTGCTGGGCTGCGTTCTTAGTCTCCAATTTATATTATTTAAGAACAATTGACTTGGACGGTCTGTCACTTCTTAGGGGGACCAATCTCGGAATGCCGACAGCCCATAAAACCGAAGCCATTATATAGGGTGATTCGTTTAAGATTACACTTTGATCCTATTTCATTAATCTTATTATAAATATAATATTAGGTGGACCGGAATGTAATGTCGGGAAACGACATCACTTCCCGGTCCCCCTAATTTCGGGAAACGACATCACTTCCCGGTCCCCCTAATTTCGGGAAACGACATCACTTTCCGGTCCCCCTAATTTCGGAAACGACATCACTTTCCGGTCCCCCTAATTTCGGGAAACGACATCACTTTCCGGTCCCCCTAATAAATATAATATTAGGTGGACCGGAATGTAATGTCGTTTCTGCGCATGTCACTATTTGATTGTCATTTGTCAGCTCATTGTGTACATTAAAGTCGTAGCAAAGACATTCTGAGGTTATAGTGACTTGTTTAGTTGTAAATAATTAAATTTAAAATTTATGTATTTGAATTTAATGTCGGGAAACGACATTACTTCCCGGTCTCCCTAATTTCGGGAAACGACATCACTTTCCGATCCCCCTAATTTCGGAAACGACATCACTTTCCGGTCCCCCTAATTTCGGGAAACGACATCACTTTCCGGTCCCCCTAATAAATATAATATTAGGTGGACCGGAATGTAATGTCGGGAAACGACATCACTTCCCGGTCCCCCTAATTTCGGAAACGACATCACTTTCCGGTCCCCCTAATTTCGGGAAACGACATCACTTTCCGGTCCCCCTAATTTCGGGAAACGACATCACTTCCCGGTCCCCCTAATTTCGGAAACGACATCACTTTCCGGTCCCCCTAATTTCGGGAAACGACATCACTTTCCGGTCCCCCTAATTTCGGAAACGACATCACTTTCCGGTCCCCCTAATTTCGGGAAACGACACCACTTTCCGGTCCCCCTAATAAATATAATATTAGGTGGACCGGAATGTAATGTCGGGAAACGACATCACTTTCCGGTCCCCCTAATTTCGGGAAACGACATCACTTTCCGGTCCCCCTAATTTCGGGAAACGACATCACTTTCCGGTCCCCCTAATTTCGGAAACGACATCACTTTCCGGTCCCCCTAATTTCGGGAAACGACATCACTTTCCGGTCCCCCTAATAAATATAATATTAGGTGGACCGGAATGTAATGTCGGGAAACGACATCACTTCCCGGTCCCCCTAATTTCGGAAACGACATCACTTTCCGGTCCCCCTAATTTCGGGAAACGACATCACTTTCCGGTCCCCCTAATTTCGGGAAACGACATCACTTCCCGGTCCCCCTAATTTCGGAAACGACATCACTTTCCGGTCCCCCTAATTTCGGGAAACGACATCACTTTCCGGTCCCCCTAATTTCGGAAACGACATCACTTTCCGGTCCCCCTAATTTCGGGAAACGACACCACTTTCCGGTCCCCCTAATAAATATAATATTAGGTGGACCGGAATGTAATGTCGGGAAACGACATCACTTTCCGGTCCCCCTAATTTCGGGAAACGACATCACTTTCCGGTCCCCCTAATTTCGGGAAACGACATCACTTTCCGGTCCCCCTAATTTCGGAAACGACATCACTTTCCGGTCCCCCTAATTTCGGGAAACGACATCACTTTCCGGTCCCCCTAATTTCGGGAAACGACATCACTTTCCGGTCCCCCTAATTTCGGAAACGACATCACTTTCCGGTCCCCCTAATTTCGGGAAACGACATCACTTTCCGGTCCCCCTAATTTCGGAAACGACATCACTTTCCGGTCCCCCTAATTTCGGGAAACGACATCACTTTCCGGTCCCCCTAATTTCGGAAACGACATCACTTTCCGGTCCCCCTAATACATACAACATTTTATATAATTTTCCATAAACTAAATCATACGATAAGATAGATCATACATCACGTGGTCTATGAGATACAACGTGTTATAAAATATTATGAACAATATCAGTTGGATTTCATAAAGTTTAATAGTTTCTCATTAACATCAAGAATTTGGTATAGATAAGAAATAAAGATATAAATTTCCATTTTCACTCTAGAGATAACTATTTTTGTGTGCGAAATTTTCTCTGTATTTTATTAGAAGCTAATTTTTTCATTAATTGATATTCGTAAAACGATTTTTACGTCATAAAATTCTCAGACACCCTGTAGATATTCTAAAGAGAATTTCGGCACGTAGGTTGCTGAGATCTCATTGGCGGACCGTTTGTTGGGTGGCGCAGCTATTGGTGGTTGATCGCACTGTGGTGTTGGCTCGTGCCGCCGCCTGTCGGCGTTTCATGAAAATAGAATACAGCTCGAGATAGTGGGAGCCAGTTTGTTTCGGATGTTTGGGGTGGTTGGATGTTACGGGCGGTGCTCGTAAATGTCAACCGGCAGACGATTGTTTTGTTGTGCTCTGATGTCATCCACTTAAACACATCGTGGTATCTAACACCAGTCTATTCGCGAGTATCTCTGCACAACAATCGACTGCAGCATCGTTCAAACCGTTCGTTCCGGAAGACGATACTCTCGACCGGTCTTCCGAGTATCTCGAGAAGTGTGTCAAAGTCGATGTAACGTGTTCTGTGCGTCCATAGTCAGCATAGCTCTGAGTGTCTCCAGGGTTTCGGATACGATTCCCATCAAAAGAATGGTGAGTACATTAATTTAAAATTTTGTAAGGTTCAAATCGCAGATTATGTAACACAAAGAAAGAAGTACCCACTTAGGGGAAAACAGTCATGATTATTTATGCCGATCTTGTCAAGTGTTACGTGTCGGTAAATCGCGGTCCATTGTTAATTCGTTGGCGGGGTCGCACGATTGAGATCGCGTGTGAATGAATCTCTGACGGTGCCTGCACGCCGATGTGACAGCTTCGTAGAGTAATCAAGGTTATTACATTCCCCTTGCCGTACCTTATGAATGGATACCTGGTCTCTGTGCCCTTTAATCGACGTAGAATTCATAGGAATACCATTGGATGCTGTGCCCGATAGAAAATTACACGTACATACGTCTATGCTGTACTTTCCGAACTCTGTGCCATTTATGTTCATGGATCCAATCATTCCGTAGATTCGAAATGTTTCGCGACTTTCTGTTCAAATATTTCTAACTATTTTGATAAACTCAATTCGGTTAAGTTTTTGGCGGAATCCCAATACAGATTTATTTACAAATTCGTCTATAAATCGTACATTGAAATTGTCTCTCGAAAGATCAATCACATTCCAACGGTTTTTACGTTCAAAATTGTGAATTTAGTTTGCGTCTAAAATCAAAAACAGGCTCCAATGGTTTTGAAGAGTTTCGCCCTCAAAGTGGGGGAGAGCATCTTTGGTGTATTTACCAGATGTACTCGGGGTGCATTTAGCATTCGGTCGGAGTCATTGCCACGCTTTATAAATATTCAATCGTTCTATAAACGCGACTCGTGTCGATTCACGTGCAGAGTTTCACGTAACGTTTCTTACGTATTCGTTGTCGATACAGTCTCGATGACTACAGGAACACATTAAAGCTCTTGTAGGTTCAGAGCCACCCTTAGTAGGATTTTGTACATACTTTAAAAAGTTTCGTGGCTAGTAAACATATATTATATTTGTAAATATGTATAATGTATTTTATATATATAAATATATATATATATATTATATACACATGAATACATATGTATCTATATATGTAGTACACAGTAGCTGAAGCATAGGTTCTGTAGTATTATTAAAAAATAGACATAGACATTAAATATACATTTATTCTGATGTCACGAACTAAACAAGACGTTTCCTACCATATATATGTAGAACGCCACTTAAGTCACGCGACATATTGATCGTTATTCTGTTCACTACAATGTAAATATGCCTTTTTGAAAAATTGTTTCTCTTTTGCTCCAAGTTTTACTTTTATCAAGGTGGTTCCTGCACTAGCCCTAAATATATCTTCCATGGACAAAATGTAGTAACACAATTTCGTGGCTTTTTTTCATACGAATCTTTATCTGGCGAGTAAAAAGCACAAATTGTATGTATTGTGACCTATGGACGTAGGTGATCTAAGAAAAACATAGCTGTCGCGACGTGTGGCATCTACGATGATATTTTGATCGCTGGTACCGAGTCGTATCGCATTGGCGCGTTCTGCATATGCATACACATAACCGCGTTATGTTGATTATTCGGACATTCCTGTCCGCCCTTAATTGTCCTTATAAATGTAACGAGCCGATCGTCCTTGTACGCCACTGACGAATGATTAATAGAACGATGCTTTTAGTGTTTTATCGATGCGTGCATCGCATTTTGACTTTTATCTTTAACGGCACAGTTTGAAATTAATGTTTATGGAACGACGACGACGACGGCGAACATTAAGCTTAAATCCATATACATACGATCAAGCGGGTCAAGGTTTACTCATCGCTATTTATTATTTTCGCATACGATGAAAACTAAGTTTCCTAATTTCTGTCGTTTCGACATTACGAATATTTTACAATACAATTTCATTTTTTAAATTGAATAATTAAACGAACATTGCAGTGATTCTTGTACAAATTGATTATTTGTACATTTCTAAGTACATATTATGAGATTATTGTGTACCACAGATAACCTAACGTAAAGGTTGAAACGTTTATCTAAAAGCAAATTATACCCAGCCTGATTATATTTGTTTTATGCAAAAGTGTCTATTATGTCAGTAACTTTTACCTGCTTTATATTGCGTGATCGTGCAGTCATGAAAGCAGAATATAGTACCAATACCGAAGATTTCGCTGTTTATTGGTCAGCGGGATTATCTTCGAATTTGGGCAGTGTAATTATTATTAACATTGAGACGTTAAATAATAAAAAAAAAAGTGATTTTTTCGTATTATTTGGATCTTGATTCGATCCGTGGCTCTGGTAGCTCGTAAATTTCATTGAAAATTATGTCCGCTTTGTTTACAAAGAAGTTTCATCAACGCGAGCAGCTTTTTCGGAAAATTCATACTACGAAGTTATTTAAGCCACGCGGAGGATTGCGTTCGCGGAATCTCATAAATTTTGACGAAAAAATGTGTTCCCGCTGTGTTTGCAACGAGATTTCGACGCTTTTAATCGCCGTGCTATTAAGGCGGGAACGTCGCGAGCCTGGATGTTTAGAATACCAACGTCGCGAAATTAAAGAACAGTATCGTGGAAAATAAATATTATCTAGTCGAACTCGGCATTATCGAAGATCCAAGCGAAATGCGAGGTTCGTGCCAGGGTGGAAGACTTTTCATTCAGAAGTAATGGATTTCCAATAATTACGCGCGCAACTAAAACCATCAAAGTATGATGCATACATGCGCGAGCACCGGGTTAAAAGTCGTAGCCTGGACATCTGTCTTTTCTGCGACATTAAAGGCCTGTTGATCGACGTGTAACGCGTTAAACGTTAACCGTGATCATTTTGTCGTTAACGCTTTAACGATTTGTTCCGTGTCAACGTCGAGTCGTCGAATTTTAAATTATCCCCGAGCAACAAAACGTTTCCGTTCCCTTTCGTTTTATCCGTATCGTTAATTGAAAATCTTGTTTGCGGAATAAAATTCATCGTTACTCCGTAAGTACTGGCGTCGTTTATTTTTAAAGCTTCCGATCCGGGGGTATTTCGGTCGTGTGTGTCGAAAGCTCCGCTGGTAAAGCATCCTTTTGCAAACCGATGGGAGGGTTTAATTGAAATTTGAAATTTTGCAATTCGCTCGATAAACGCTCGTAAACTGTTACTTCGATAATATTGGTTCCTCGAATACCGTAGCGAAAGAGAATCAATTATTCGCGTTAGCACGCGTCGGGTGTGTTTGGCGAAAATAAACGATCATAGCGCGGCTCGAACGATCGCAGCTGAGAAAACAATCGTCTAGCTGGCCCGTGTCTATTCCTAAACGAAATCCGAGGACTCGGTGGGGGAGGGTGTCGTGTTCGAAACACGGGATTCGCCTAGCATCGAAACAAGCTGCTTTCGCGGCGGGAACGGCGCCGGAGAATGCCGTTACTAGGTGCACGTGGCGATTATAATCGGGACGAAAGTGATTTCTCGTGCTATCTCGGATCAGCTCGCGCCAAATGGGATGGAAACATTTTTTTACGAACGATCGTTTTTCTTTTCCCAGAATTTAACGCCGACGAATAGTCGAATCGTACACGACTATCACCGAAATTGCTTCCGATTTAATAAATACGAAATGCTGTTCCGTGACCTTTTAAAGAGTAGAATCGATAATATTCACTGGTTGCAAATATATCTAATGCCTCGATCGTATTAAGAGTGCGATAAACGGTCGTAAAGGAACTTTGGACAAGTAAATGTGTTTAAGAAACCGAATTATCGTATCGAATAGTATTTATTTCGTATTTTTGATCGAAGTAAGTTTTTCTCGCGTAAATTTCTCGAGTTTGAAAACGCAGAAAGGAAACGAAGAAAGAACAGATTGTACTCAGGAATGGAAGTATCAGAATGCAAATCGGTCGTAAATCGTTCGAAGGTAATTATTGTTCGGGATTTTTGAACGAGTAGTGTTTCACGTAGAACACGATAGCGTTATTGCGATTAGATTAGGCTCGATAAAGGCTGCGTTTCGTTATTTACTTCGCTCGAGATAGGTTTCTTGAAACTCGAGGGGCAAACCGATACTCTGACACGTGTTCAAGATACTTTTTTTCTGACGCGTCGATTTCGTCTTAACGTTAAGTTAATTATAGCGCGTAACGGTGTCTCGTGGCACTGATTGCGTTAAATTCGATACCGCGCTCGCAGTCCATACAGTCAGCTTCGAAAATAACCGATGAATCACGAAAATTGTAGACCCTACTTTTCCAAACAAGAAGAAATCATGTGTTACGAATAACTTTGGAGAACGAACCGAATATCAATTTTTCTTTTCTTTTTTTTGCTTACGGAATTTACGTGGCACGTCCGAGCTCGTATTACCGAATCAAAATTTGCTTTGCATTATTCAAAATCGTTAAATCACTCGCTTAAATGTCTTCTCGCTCGACAAAATTTATTTGAAACGGTCACAAGAAATATCTTCACACAATATACGAGTCTCTATTTTTTTGCAACGTTCGTTCAAGTTTCGAAGCGATGCCAACGTGTATCAATATATACCAGCCATGAATGCAAGCTGAAAACTTGTTTACTTCTCATTGTGTCGTCGTGAGGGTATTATCAACGAGTTCGGTGAAGTTCACGCGATGAAAATAAGTCCAAACACGACCTTATTTGGACAATTTTTAATTGTACGTGGTTGAGAGTTGTTTTTAGTAACATTTGAAATAAATTATAATTTAAAATAGTCCGAACGAGGTCATTTTCACGGTAAAATTCTGATCAATCGATTAACATTGTTCTCGTAAAGATATAACGAAAATATGAAATAATTCGTATTAGCGTGTTGTTATTGCTCGTTGTTGGCCAGTGTTGTCCTTTCACGATCTTGTATCCCATTGACTTTCGTTTGAGTTCGTCGTAACCCAGACCCTGAGGTAAATAAAGCAGTCCCGAGTGTTGGTCTTTGTACAATACATTATCGTATTCAAACAAGAAATTATTATATTATCTTGCACAATCCAGAAATGCGATCCCTTCATTTTTTTTCGAGTTGGTATATTTTCAACTCGGACTCTGATAATCGAAAGAAAAATAAATGTCTCCCAAGACGTTGACCGCGCTAAGGATAATTGTTTTCACGCAAGGGTGAGAATGACGAGGGTGTGCAAGGTTGTTTGGTTAGCTCTATGTTACAAGTGTTCCTCGTTTGTTAGTCGATGCTGTATTTATTTATACAGATGTATCCTGAGATACGTGGCGCAGCTCGAAAATGGTGTTTCTTTACAAAAAAATAAATCGGAACGAATTTTATAATTTAGGTGCAAACTCCTTTCGTGAAAATTAAAATAATTTTACTTATCCACGTGTATCGATCCGTCGTGTATAACTGTGTACAATGTGTGTACAACTTTCTCGAGTTATTCGGGCTGTAAAAAATATTTTGCGCGAAAAATGACAAATACTCTTCGCTGGAGTCAACTCGACGATTGTTCGTCATTTTCTTGCGCTGATTGAATGTAATTTTCGCAACGCGTACATTTTTAGATTAAAGTAGGACACTCTGTGCAAGACCTGGATTTTTCAGAGCGGTCTGTTAACGTCTTCAAATTATTTCAAACGGCATACTTAACCGTGGTCGCCATTCAACAAGTCCGTTTAATATCTCAAAGATTGAAGACGCGGGGAAATAAAGGGGTGGCAGCGAAATTAAAGCGGCGAAAAAAAAAAAAAGAAAAAGAAAAAACGAACGATTTTAAGGCAACGGCGCAAATTCGCGAAATCCTCGAACGGTTTTTTTCATTAATTACTTTTTACCCGAGCATCATCTCGAGAGAAGGCAATCGAGCATAATCGAGCAACCAATTAGAGCCCCGGGGGGATTCTTTTTGTAAGCGAATTTCAAGCGGCACGAGCTCGTCTGGTTAAACAAATAGGACAGTCAAAGGGATCCAGATTGCAGGGAAACGATGCGGACGGGCCTTAATAACCCAATAAAAAAAGGGTCGATCGGTGGAGGTTGTAAACCGTCCAAGAAGATCATTTGCAAAACTGACAAAGAAGCGGGTCAAAGTTTTCGCTAACCAAAACAATGAAAATTTCGAATTTTTCATTTGACACGACGCGAAGATCCTAAGTTCAATAATAATTTAATAATGATGAACACTATCGTTGAAGGTATGGAAGATTTTCCGTTTTCTTCGATTCGTTAAACTTACATCGATGGCCGCTGTCACGTATACGTGACTTCGACCGATTTATTTAATAATTCATGAAAGGTATAAATGATAAATGAGCAGAATCTCGGTTTTGTTAAGCGACACAGTGAATGTAAGATTATTATTTATTAAGTACAATGCAATTTGCATTCTTGATATTATTTATGGTTAAATTTACTTTAATCTCTCTCATGGTCTAACTGTCATAATTATTAAACAAATAGCTTGTTCTCGCTGTATTGTACGACGAAACCGACCGAAATACAACTCAATTATCATTTATGTATAATGCATTTATTTAGATTAAAATTTGATGTATTCATTGTTGTATCTACGTTATCATTTCCTTGTCATAATCTTCACGAGCCATTAATTGCGAAATTTTTCGATGCTACTATTCCACTTTTAGATTTCAATTTATATAAATCCACAATTTCAAAGTATTTGGCGGATAAATTTTTTTTGGAGATAACGAGAACGTTTGCGCCGATTTCCTCTCGGACATTTACCGTGCACTGACTGTGCAAATGAAAGTAATTGATATTAACCGAATATCGTGCTTGCTATCTTGCGTCATATACGCGTGACGCCACCGATCTTCGTGAGAGAACAGTGTCACATATTTGTGACAACGATGATTTTTCATTTTATGGCCGTGTAAACAAATGGAGTCATATAAACCACAGGTCAGTGTCACGTATATCGTCACATATTATTCAGAATATTCGCTTGGCCTATTTAATTCATTTTATTCGTATATTGTTACGAACGTGGATAACATTAAATAATATTGCTACAAACATAACGTGACCCGTGACGAATAATTTTTTATTCGAACGGCGGTAGCAAACGTGTTAAGTATCAAATTATAATTTTTTTAATTAATGTTCATCTAAACTTTAATATACGTAACAAATTTTATTGTCGTTGAATATTCTATGAATAGAACATTGGTACACAAAATAGGGCGGTGTAATTTTATTTAATCGATAACAGTGTGTTGCAGCGTTGATCAGTACTTTTGTAATTGAATTAACGAAAGTAATCATTGTAATTATAGTTGTTAATTAATGAACCACTAGCGAAATTGATCAATTAATTGGGAATAATGTTTGCAATCTACGATCATAGATTAGTAAATTCTAACAATTTCAGAAAGGATTATTTTAGCTGTTAGTAGCTTTTTTGCTTTGTATTATTAATCGAGTGATTCAATCGTAGTAGAAAGTATAATCATTTCGTGACTAACGATTGAGTTATATTATCTTTGACGATTGTACGCGTTCAATTAATTCCGTTGATTAGCACTGATTATTCAGCAGTTGTAGTCACTGATCACCAGCTTGATTATACATTAAGATTACAATCAGATTTCACTTTATATATAAAATATTGTATCGACAAGTTTTTGCTCGAAAGATCCTTTGGAAATTTTTATCAAAAATGGGTAACATTTTATTCGAATAAAAGATAACGCATAAAATCAACGTACGGCGATTTATTCGCGACGTTTATTCCATTGGACAATGAAATTTGTACGTATCCATTACGAAATATTTTGTTTTACAATTGAAATTCCAATCTTTATTATCTAGTATCTTTTTAGTTGTTTCTGTTTTATTCGTTATTCGAAACTTTTATCTAGATACAAATAATCAGCTCTGTAAAACAAAACAAATTCTATCCTTACTCGCAAAATATGCCTTTAACGTGCAAACAATGCTTCGAAATATGTAAAAACGTTTTTCGTTCGTATTTGAAAAATTAACTGCACAGAACGAAATACATTTGAAATTAAAATTTTTGTTCGAAGGCAACGAGATCCCAAGAACTCTTCAACGTGAAAATCGATTTTCCGCGAAATTCGTTTTTCGGTTAATTCGTTCAACTTCGATAAGTCCTACTCCGTTGGAGAAATAAAACACGCGGGAAATATTCCAATCCCCGGAAAACGCACCGTGGCAAACGAAACACGGAGATCATGGATGTCGCACGGTGCTTCCTAGTAACAATGTGTCCTTTGTGCAGCTAAGCGCATTGCCAAAAATCGTTGCTCGGCAGTTTCACGACGAGTTGCACCGACCGAGAGCCAGCCTACACAGTGAACGAAGGGTGGAGAACGCGTCGAATTGTACGCTGGGCTGGCGGTGCATCGCGATGCACCCGCGGTCGACAGAGCCGAGTCGGTGTTGCACTTCGTGATTACGGAACTCACGATGACCGGGTGAAGAGTTCCCAGATTGCTTTTACTGTGCAAACACATCCGCCAGTCGGCCATCGATCCGACAGAAATTTGATGACGACTCGAACGTTCCTTGGTCAGCGTGTTTATCCAACTGTTTCATCGCGAACATCCTAAGAGAGCCTGTAAAGGGGCCAATAGGAATTGGGGTCGATCAGGAATTACCAGAAACTGCTGAATTCCCGATTCGTTCGTATTTCCGATTAAGAAGTTGATTAAAATTTTTACGTAATATTTTGCATACAGTTTTAACCGACAGATCGCAGAAAAAGAGCTACAAACTTGTTGAAATTTATCGAAAATTTTTAAATTATTGGCTTGTATTTTCTATTCGATGATATTTAGGTTAATTAATGGTCTAAGCCTGATGTTTCTTCGTTGATTTGGTTTCATCGTCTCGGGGTTCGATCTCGCCAGACTTGGTATTGGTATACGGTTAAATGAAAATTTATACGCTCGAAGATTTATACACACGGAAAATTTATACACACAGGTGTACCAGTCGATGCATATTATTTTTGTTTTGTTCAATGTTTACGTCGATGGTGTTGGTGACGAGGGTGCGATGGTAATTGCTGGAAAACATTTGATTGAAACTCGAGGTAAACAAAAATAAACAGACGAGAAAGAGAACACACGAGTGCATCGTTAAAACACAAATATGTATATTTTGTTGCATAGACTCGCATTGGAGTACAGAATATGTTGTTGTTCGATATAGACTATATTTTTAATTAGTTTAACGAGAATTAAGTTCATTATTTACCATAGATGGTTAATTTAAAAAAAGAGAACAATATTTACAAAAAAAGACATTAAAAAAAAAAGAAAATTGGGAGTTTGGCAAACCACCGCGCGTCTATTTATGTTACAAACACGGGTGCATCTACTTACGAGTTAAAGCTTGCATAGTCCAGTAATGCATAGCGATTAGGCGATGCAACAAACTATTCCTTTAAAGTTATTGCTGTAACGTGTGATTAGTACACAATGAGGCGGTTAATCGCTGGTACTTTCAACGTAGAATAAACTCAGGGATAAAGTTATTCGAATTAAAATTAACCGATCACTGTGTAGGCGATGGTTGAAATTGGAAACGATGGAATTTGGCAAAGGGTTGCGTTTTAAAATTGAAATCGAACGAGAGAGGGAGACGGGAAAAACGACCCAATTAAAAATTAGTGTTTTAACGAAGAAACATCGACAACAATATAGTATACCGTTGGTCGATCCAATAACATTTTCCCAATTATTTTTCATCAAAACGAAAACAATCGTCCCGTTGAAGCATTCATCGTCGAATATCTCGTAAATTATTAATAATCTTACGATCTTCCTAGATTTATCTACGTGGTTGCACTCCGCCCGGTAGAGGATCCACGATGTTCGAAATAGGCATTGCCGCTGCGAGCGTGTTGATTCTGGATTCATACTTCGCTACAGATTAGACAAGCGTGTTTGACAACCTTGCACCGTGAATCGGTAAATAAATTTGTTTGCGCTGTTTATCGGCTCCGGGATAGACTTCTGACGAGAGTAAGGTAAACCTCGTCTCTTCGAGGAACTTCCGACAACGGTGTGCACACAAAGTCTCCGCGTGTTTCGTACGCAACGAATATCTCGGACGATATGTTAATCGGAACTCGTGGAAACCCGATAATTTGTTTAGACAGTTAAGGAGCTCTGTCTCGGGAGATACGTAGACGGAGGTAGAGTCTGCGAGATCGTAAATTTAAACAAGATCGCGTTACTCCGGCGTATAACGATAACGACGATCGTGGTTGAAGTTTCGTTCGAGGGTTAACGTTATCGCGACAAAAAAAGAAAAAAAATGGGGTGGTAGGTCGTCGCGATTTGAACGCGGACAATCGACGGAGCTTGGTGGAATTTATTCGAATCGTTCGTAAATTTCGTACGTGGAGACGGAGCTCTCTCCATGGAAACAGGAGGTTTCAATTTTGACGACGCGAAGGTATAGAAAATCAATATTTTCGGGCGACGACGGTGCGTTTACTGTTTGCAGAGAGAAGGCAACGAAACGGGCGAGGAAACGTAATTCGATCGTGGAATTGCTGGCTCCCGTGTTGTTAAACGCGATACGTTCCGAATGTTTCCTCGAGCTTTTTCGAGGGCCCGGTTCTTGAAACCGTGCTGCGTCAATGAAAAGCGTCGAGCACAAAATAACATCGTTCTCTCACGGTTTATTTTTCACTTGGCCTCGTGGATGCGCGTTGGAAAGACACCGCCGACGCCACAGGCACGACGAATATTCCGACATAATTTCTCCGATTTCAATGGGAACAGGGAACGCTCTCGAGGGTTGCGCTTAATACGGTGTCATGGTAACCAGGATACAGAGGACCAGGGTACCATTTGTTTAGACAATTTAACGGTCTCCTGGAAACGACGACGTCGTCGACGTGTCCCGTGGAAGGATGGGATTGGTTTGCACGCATGCGCCCCTTTGCCAGTCGATAACACCACCGATACGACACCAGGACCGAGGCAACCAGCTTCGTTGCCAGCTGCAACACTGACACACCGATCCACATTGCTGATCTCGAAGCCAGCCAGTAAACTCGCTACTGGTCCGACCGAACATGCTTCGAATCACCTGAAAACTCACCGAGCGAGAGGTACGGATCTAATTAAGAATTAACGATTCGTCCGAAACTACAAAGTATCTGCGTTTGGTGGACGTTTCGATGACCTTTGGTAACGGTGTCTCGTAAATTCGACGATCGATACATCGACGATGGGCTTAAGGTTGTTTCGATTCGTTCGGGACATTTCAAGAAACAGAATGTTGGTAGGGAACTTTAACAGTTTTTGAAATTGTTCAAAGTTTGTGTCTGTATGTTTGATGATGACCTTCGTAAATTCGTTAAGACAAATATTCGGTAGGAGACGAGTAGTCTATGATAGGCTAAATATGTTTCAACCTATTTGAAATATAAAGGGATAGAATGTTGTTAAAATACTTTAGTAGTTGTTGAAACTGTTACAAGTTTGCGTCTGTATGTTCGATGATGACCTTCATGAATTCGTTAAGACAAATATTCGATAGTAGACGAATGGTCTATGATAGGCTAAAGATTTTTCGACTCGTCTCGGAAACATTAAAAAAAAACTGCGAATATTGTTAGGAATTAAGGGTGGAAACTGTCCAAAGTCTTACAATTGCTGGCCACGTTCAACAAACGAACGAAAATCATAGCAGGAACAAGTACAGTTTATTTAAATACAAACCTTTCGATCTTTCCAGAGAGTTCCCTGCATCATGTGTTCATAATTATAGGCTTTGGTTTTATCCGATATATTAATACGAAGTGGTATCATCGAGGTCGATAAGTTGACATTTAAATAATTCTCGTTGCCACGATCTTCGTTTACTTATATTCACGTGTTCCAATAAATATCGAAAGTCTAACGAGTTTGATGAACTCGGTAATCTGGATATTGGCCAAACTTGTAACCGATGAGGAGCCACATATGTTGCGATTCGCCTAGAAAATTTAAAGAGACGAATGCGAATGTTATTGGCGATCGAGAATTATCGAAAGCGATCGAACACGAGTTCAGTACTACGTTTCTCGTTGTTGAGAAGAAGAATTACAGCGTTTCAAGGTTATTATGTTTTTTTTTTTAAGTCCACCACCGATGTTTCGTGTCTTTTGAACATTCTTGTATTCGAATAACACTCCAAACGATTCGAATTTTGGTGCAATCGAATTGCTTGAAAACCTTCAACGGGGAGAATTAAGCGTCCATTAGTGGTAATAACTCAGCGAAATATCGCAATGCACGTCTTTCGTACTCGTGCAGTTTATAGGTCGAAAACTCGATTAAAATCGACCGGGTCTGGTGTGTAGACTTCTTGGTGGATGAATTTCCGGGTCTACCGGAAATCGATGCTCACGCAGGACCTGGCTCTTTCTGGGTTCGGAAATCTAACTGTTCCGAAACGCATTGATATGTATTAGGGTGTTCCAGGAAATATTGCACACTTTAAACCATTAATCTATCAAGTTACAGTACGAGGGAAAAAATAATTCCAGTAATTTCATTTTCTGTCATCGTTCTAGAAGCAATTTCGGTAACGTCTTTCGAGTTGTCACTCTATCAGGTTCGGATTTGTAACAGCTCGAAGAACAAGTAGATGAAATTTTTTCGACTTTGCGTACATCGGGGACGAGAGTGACAAACATTTGACGCAAATGTGACAACAGATAGAATTAACATTTAATCGAGAGGTACGTTTCGTGTATAAAAATTATCCGAAGATCTCGATCAATTATCACGTTTCTTTCGCGGAGAATAATATTCATCTCAATATTTTCCATCGTATCTTTTATTTTCTTTTATTTATACCCGATATTACTCGTGAAGGAATAATTGGTTTAGAAAGAAAATACAATTTATTTACAATATGTATATATATATGTGACCAGGCACATAAAGTCAGAATGTTCCATCTTGGTAGTCCGGTAAACGTTTATTTCTTTAACATTCTTTGCTCATTGTGGAAGATTCTAAAATTAAACTAAATAGAAAAATACAATAAGAGGGCAAAAGTAGAAGCAGCACTAACAATAAGTATGAAAATTGAAGTTGGACTCGCAGTAATTGAATGAAAATTTAACACGAGATTGTCCGTGGAAGTGGATCAACTAATTGGAACTTTAAACGCTGTTTACGTAATTATACCCTCACGGACGGTCCTGAAATAACAGTCGACACGTTTTAATTAAGCATTTTTTCATTTGCAAATGTCCGATTATTATCTAACTTAAAATCGTTCAAGCACGTTCGTGTTTGGTATCGTTCTCATCGTACCAACCTCCTGGAATCGATTGACGCGATCTTGCAATAACAAAGAATTAACGCGCGAAAGAAAATAGGATTTCCTTCAATATTTTTCTCCCCGTGTACAAGATTTCGAAGATAATTACAAATTAATTAATCGACTAGGTTTGATCGTTAGTGCAAAGTATGCGGAGTATTCCTACGATACTTTCGGAACTTTTCTTCGTTCGCTGAAACTCGTTGGAAACGTGTCCACCTAGGGAACCACTGTTAGGCGCCACTGGTGTAATTTCCCAGTGAGTCAGAAATGCAATTAAAATTGCTCGAATTAGACCGGGAGTGTCGTCGAACCTGGAACACACTGAATCACGGGAACACCGATTTGCTGTTTTTAACTTTCCCGATCTGGCCAAGTATTTCGGGAGGCGTCCTGGCGCCTAACTCTGGTCCTGAGTTTTGTTTGCTTTCTCGGATCGAAATCTCGGGGCAGTTCGCAATTTTTGCGCGCGAACGATCGTGGTACGAAAAATTGAGAAGATTTTGGCGCGAGTCGAACGTTCCGAGAAATAGAATTTCTAGAGAAATCGAATTTCTGAGAGACTGTTAGTTTGTTCGGAAAGTCGTTTCGTTTTCCAAAACGGAGAATATATAATTTAGTAAAATGTTTGTACACTCTAAAGAAATCGTGTTTCATTTTCACCGAAAAGAACGAAACGACTTTCCGAACAATCCAATATTTTCACGCCGGTTATCTCACCGATTTTAACGAGAAATATGAACGGAATTGGGAACGAAACGTGTCCAAGTAGATGTAATTGTAGAGAAGAATAAAAAGAAAAAAAGAATAGACGTCGATACAGTTTAAGGAAAAGAAGAAGAAAAGTACACTCTGAGACAGTTGAAGGGAAATAACAAGGAAAGGAGAACGGTCACACGCGAGGAGGATTCGTCGAAGCGTTTAATAAATCTTTAAGAAGAGAAAGGGCCCTCCTGGCGATGAATTTTAGGCGCACGTGCGTCGATCGCGTATCGACTTTTACCTTGCAGAGCTTAATCTAGGTAACGAACAAGAGAAACGAGTTGTCCTTTCTCCGAAAGGACCGTTAGCCTGATTTCCACCTCGTTTCGGATATATCGGAAGCGAAACAGGTGCCCGTTTTACGAGACCATGCAAACGTCCTCTCTTCGCGTGGCTCGAAAGCTCGCCAAGGATGCCGGAGGATGCGAAACAACGCTCGAAATGTAATTAAATATCTCCGTACGAGTAGTAAAGACTTTGTTCAACGAGGAACATCGTCCGATCAAGGATCTTCAACTTAGATGAAATTTGTCACACAGTTGAAGCGTTAACGCATCGATCGTCGTACCAATTTTCCATACTTGGAGGATGTCCACGATATTTGTTCAAACTGTACTGGAAAAAAAAATATTCGATTTATAGTATTACCAACGAGAGTGATTCTATTTAAAAGTTTACATTAGAATTCGTGTCTTTTAAACACTTTATTTAGTAAAAAGTAGAAAAATTAAATAATTTGTCGATGTACTTTTCATTTTATGGTATTACCAACGAGAGTAATTCTATTTAAAAGTTGACATTAGAGTTCGTGTCTTTGAAACACTTTATTTAGTAAAAAGTAGAAAAATTAAATAATTTGTCGATGTACTTTTCATTTTATGGTGTTACCAACGAGAGTAATTCTATTTAAAAAGTTTACAAGTACGAAAGTTCGTGTCTTGTGAGCGCTTTATTTAGTGTAAAAAGTAAAAAGAAATTTGATAATTTCTCGATGCACTTTTTATTTTATAGCATTACCAACGAGAGTAATTCTATTTAAAAGTTTACAAGCGTTAAAGTTCGTGTCTTGTAAGCGCTTTAAAGAATCGTTGGAACCGTGGATTTCATCGTGGTGTTCGACGCGTTGAAAAGAATATCGAAGAACATCGGTCTCTAAACAAGAAATTTGTTTACTCGACGAATGTCAACTGCGTGTTTCCAAAATCTTGAGGAGTTTCCAGCGACGATCCGACCGAGTCTCGAACAACGTCTCGCTTCCATTAAACTAACGCCCCGTAATAGGAAACTTGGAAAGCTGCGGAGCTCTAACCAAGAGATGGGAAAAAAAGTCTATTGCTCTCGGGGGAAACACGCTACATTTTGCGTGCAGAGGGACTCGAGAAGCTTAACGGGCCCCAATTCACGAACAGAAATGCTAATAACCGAATTAAGGCTCGTCGTGGATAAACGCTCGGCAGAAAGCCGGACGAATCTGGGGTGAACGTTTGTATGAACGTGGCTGGACAATCTGTTGCTCCGTATTAGTATCTTTCACGATAACTAATAGGAGGAGCCTGTTCGGTCCTTTAATCTCTATTATGCCGGCTCGGACAATCATCGCGTACAATCGCCGCGATTTGTAGCCGAAAACGAGAGAAGAATCCTGCGTTTCTCTTTCTTCGTTTATGCAGATATCTCCCCTAATCACCTTTGAATTGGAGCCTTGATCCAACATCGAATATCTTCGGGTAAATTCGTAATAATTCTTTCGTTTCAGAACTTTGAATAAACTTCTCTATAATAGTGCTACATTGTAAATTTTCGGACACTGTTGTATTCTCGCGAGAGTGTAAAATACAGTAGTTTTCGGTTGCACGAAATACAATAACCATCGGTTATATGAAGTACAAAAGTACAAATATTTCATATATGAAATACGAAGGTCTCGGTTATATGGAACATGAAAGTCTCGGTTATACGGGATATGAAAGTCTCGGTTATACGGGACACGAAAGTCCCCGTTTACAGTACGATCTGTTAATAACGTTAATACGAAAGTTTCGGTTATACGAATGTCCCCGATCGTACGAGATATAATGGTAATAAAAAGTAATCTTGTACATCCTCGGCTGTAATACCATACTCTTCGTTTATCGTTCGCACGAAACGAAATCGTCGTCTACCAGTGTTCGTTCACAGTCGAGAGCGATAAGTTACGCAATCGAGATCGAAGTTTATCGAATAATGAAAATTATAACGATCGTTGAAACTTCAAACGCGTTCTCGTTCGGACTATTTTTAATCGGAGTAGTGTCACCGTGTTACCGTCATCGCTGTTGACTGTATCTCGTTCACTGTATCTTAATGGAGAAAATTACAGTGATTAAATTTCATCCACCTGCTTGTTACGTAGTTACAGCTTAATTCCAAGTTCGCGACGATCTGATATAATTAAAAATAGCTCGAACGAAATCGAGTTCGAATTTATTTTTATCGAGATTTCTTCACCGATTTGTGAATCACATCTGCATAGAAACTTGCCCCTGGTTATACGAAATCGAGCGATGTGTGTTGTCGATGATACTGTAAATTGCAGAACATTGTTCGGGAAGTTTCACGAGGGTTGCAATGATGTTCGATTTATATATCGTAGCGCGAGTTTAACGATAATATAACGATACCTGATGCCGATTATTTCCCTCCGCAGTTTACAGCTTCATTAAAGAACGTTTTCGCATTCATCGGGGAACTTTCACCCTTCTTTTGGCGGACTCTCCGGCGGTCGTTGATTCGCGACGAGCCTTAATTCGGTTATTAGCATATCTGCCGGTGAATTGAGCTCGTTACGCTTAGAACCTGGCGCACACTGCAAAAGGTCCCGCCGCAAATAAACAATGGACGTACATCCATTGTTTATGCGGAGCTTTGTCCCTACCGGAGCAGACTGGGCTCGAGAGCCAGCCGCATAGGCAAAGGAGAAATCTGAGAGTGAATCCGGATTAACGAGGATCCCTGACTCGGCAGCCATTCTTCCTTTTCTGTTCGGTTTGTAAAGTCTGCGTAATTCGTCGAAAGAATCGACGACGCGATTAGCGATGCTGATCATTATTTCTCCGTGCTTTCATGTTCGCTATCCAGCATGGTGTCACACCCTCGAAGCGTCGAATTATTGTCACCGGGATCGAACGAAAGAAGAAGCACCGACAACGATGCTCGAACGAATTTCAACATCGACGAACGATGCTTTTAGAGCGTCGTTTTGATGAGAAGAGATACTAGTAAAAATACTATGCCTCCGTGAGAAGAAATATTAGTAAAATACTATGACACTATGGGAAGAAATATTAGTAAAATACTATGACACTATGGGAAGAAATACCAGTAAAAATACTATGACACCACGAGAAGAAATATTAATAAAAATACTATGACACTTCAACGTTTGAACAACTGTAAATATACGAACGAGTCGACGGATCTACACGAAACTTCGCACATGTTTATGATGGTACATTGTTTTTAAATTTTGTTCCGGAGGTTCGCTCCGGGAAGGTTTGCGAACAGAGCTTGATATTCGGCGAATTGAAAATCGAAGTCGCAGAGAATCCACGTTTACGTTCGCACGATCTGAAACGATGGGAGTCGTATAGATTTGTACAAAGTGTTGAAACGGGGGTTCGGTACACGTTCGTGTTCCCGAGGCGAGATCGCATTGTCTTGACGAGAAGAGTGTGTCCAGGACAAGGTGTGTCACCTGTCGCGATCGTTCTGCTGGCGCGAATCAATTTTCATACGCGACCGTGCGCGTCCGCCCATTCAATATCCGTGTGCAACGTGTTCCGGCCACTTTTACGATCCACCAACGTTTCTTTCTCGGCTTTATTTCCTTCGTGTCCGTTCTCGCGATTCGATTTACTCGCCGGTAAGATTCCTATTCTCTTTTCCTCTTTCCTCCTCTGCAACGTGGTACCGCGAGCTCGCGAATTCTACGCATTAATTAAACAAAAAAAAAAAGTGTATCACGAGGACGTCGTATTAAATTTCACGGAATTCGTGTACATCCACAGGTGTTCCACGGGTCCTCTTCTCCCTTCTTTTTGCTCGAGTCGTCATAAAACACGTTTCCCATGCCACAAAGTTTCACTCGGAGCGAAAAATACGTGGCGTCAGTTTCTCAAATGAAATTTATCGGAGATCGTTAAATTCGCGAACGACACAACCGCCTCCGTTCACGAAGAACGAGAATTTCTACGTTCTGGTTTCACTCTGGCGCCCGGTTGTCGAAATTCGAGAAAGTTCTTTCCCGAAAACAATTTCTTTTTTTTCATTCTTTTTCCCAGCGAAAGGCGAAATCGATGCAACCGAGCGGATATGAATAATTACAAAATCGCTCGTGACGGTGGATCCCGGCCCGCAAAGCTATCGCGATTTATTGTTCGACGGCGCCTTTATATAATAAAGGAGTCTCGTTTCCAAGACGTTACCTCGCTTTCACTTCTCGTACGCCGTATCAATTTATTGACGCAGAAACGTAGTTACGCCTCGTAAAAATTCACACGTGACACGGTCATGCATAGTTAGGGGCATTCATCGTCCCGCGGGACTTTGTTTCGATCCTTCCGTCTCGTTGTTACCTAACGAGAGAAGAAGAAACGAACGAGACTGGTAACGATGCCCGACAAACACGTAGACCAGCTTGTAGTACCCGAACGAAACGCCAACGGATTATCGGGAAATCGATGCCTGACCGTTCATTCGCTTCCACATCGAGGTTGGATAATTAATAGCGATTATCGATCGACGGATGAAATTTCGAAGATGGTTTCGAAATTATCACGAATCGTACGACATTGAGCTCGAAGTTTCTGAAAATACGGTACACCGAAATATTATAAAATAATACGATTACCGGTAATTATCGGAACAGATGTTTCTCAGAAATTGTTACGTATTATTATCGATTAATATCGCTGCGAGTGAAAATTGCGTTTCGTATTAAGTATATTGCCGGTCGTACAAGCGTATCGATGGGAATAATATTTGTGTATGTAATTACATTATTTTTCTCTCTTTAATATCTCTCGTGTTCCTTGAACGTGTGTTCTTTTCAAATTGTTCAAAATTTGACAAACTAGGAATGTATTCAAGTGATCACTGATACAGCGAGTACGTGGATGAAATTTTGTCTGTACCTTGGATTCGAATGGTTGATCTCACAGTCATCTCAATAGTCAAAGGAGATTGTATCTCGTTAAATTTAAGAAAAAGGAATATATTTAAGTAACAGTTCTTCGAATTAACGATTACGTCTTACGGAGCGGTTGAGCGCGGTCCGGTTGATAAGACGATGGCTTAACTGATAAGCCGATGCAGGAACGACCTGCTTTCGTCGTACGTTTGCATTAGAGAAGACACGCGGCATCTTCGGCACGTGTCCCATTTACCCAATTCATTATGCGCATGGATGCGTGAAAACCGAGCATCGTAATTTCGCGTAATTTTCCCGGGATGCTTTTCTTCGACGAAACACGACGGACACACTTTTGGAACAAAAAGTATAGCAACAGGTTTCTCGCGTAGAACACGGTTGTCATTAGCGTCAATCGGTGATTTTCCGAGAGCCCTCGTTTCTGTACACGAAGACCTTGGAATTGTGGAGCAAAAACGAGCAAAATTTGTATCCGGATGCAAATCTCGAACAAGGAACAAAAGACGAGCCACTTTTTGTCCCTTGCTCGTCGAACGAAAAGTAGAATTCTCAAATCGCGGAACGAAACGTTTCGCAATTAACGAACAAACGTTTAATCACCCTATCGAACGAATCGTTGCGCGTTGATATTATTCGTTTTTCGTTCGAATAAAATTCCCCCGGGTCTCGATCGCGGAGCGTGTTTGAACGGGAAAATGAATTATTAAACTTTTGAAACGTCTTGTACTTTCATGCAAGTTGAACTCACCCTGAACATTTAAAAATCAAATTTTATATATATGTATGTATGAAAAATGCATTTTTTTCCCTTCGAATTACAAACCGTGTAAATCACTGACCGTGAAGTTAACAAAAAAAAAAAAAAAGATGTACGCATATACATACGTACGTTTCGTTGTTATTACCATTAACGTTGGAATATAAATTTGTCGGTAGTAATGAAACTGAATTCCAGCGTTGAAACTGCTGGAAGTATCGATGGGTATTCTTAATGACGATTTGTACTGTTCTTCTGTCGGAGATTTAAAAAAATCCCTTCGATCCTTAATTGCAGGCGATCGTTTATCCTTGGAGTCGCCACAGCTTCGACTTTGCGATCGTCAAGGCTATACCTTCTTTTTCTCCGTGTGTTTGTACGCAAGAGTAAGTTTACGGGCCGACAGGTACGTTACATCAGTGTAACGGTATGTTATCGAGCATCATCCCGGTTGACTGCGTCACGAGTTCTTCGGGTGAACAACTCGCTGGAACAGAGCTCTATAAGCAATCCTTTTTTTCGATATTAATTTCGGCCAGTCCCTGAGATACCCGCGCAACAAAAATAAGTACACATTGTCTACATACTTCTGTTTTGCTTACGCGTGCAACCGCAGACCTACATCGATGCGTAGACCAGAACCAGACTTTGATTGGACCGATAGTTAAACCAGACAGATGTTTGGATTAGGCTCAAGTTACTTCCAACATAGACCTACTCTATCTAGAGCTACAAACCTACGCTGTGTTTAAACCTACATTAGACGTACAATAGACTCGAATAAGACCTACTTCGCACTTTTAAGTTCATCAGTGGAGTCTCAATCTACCCTCAGATTTATCTGTAGCCTCGCTCTAGACTCCAGTCTCAATCTACTCTCAATCTAGCTTCTAATCTCGATCTAGCCCCAATCTAGCCTTAATCCAGTGTCAATCTAACTCGAATCTAGTCTTTGGTCTCTATGTAGTCTCAGCTCAAATATTTTATATCTCAATACAGTTGCAGCCTAGTCTGGCCTTAGCGTTAATATACTCTCAATCTACTGTAGATATAACTTCAATGTAATCTGAAATTGAGATTACATTGAAGCGTTAGCCTAAGTTAGAGTTAACCCAACGTGAGACTAGTTCGAACCAAGTATAGACCAAGAGCAATTACTCTCGCCTATTTCTCTGATTAACGCGAATTGTGAAGCTTAGACTTTCTTCTCTGTTGATTCACAGAATGGTAAACATTTTCCCTTTGAATGGCTCGCTGTGAACCGATACACCTACCGTATTCTCTATTTAATAAAGACTTTGTTCGCGAAGAAAAAAAAGAAGAAAAAAAACAACAACTGCCACACGGAACATGCATGTTCTCGATTAATTGGCGTTTAATTGACGTCCCTTAATTGAAAGCCACCCTAGCTTCGTTTCCACGGATTTCAGAGGTCGTTAAAACTGCGCAGGCCGCGGGATAGAAACGAAAAGCCCTCGAGACGCCTCCATCTGTTCATCGGGCGTGAAGTGAAAGCCTCCTTTGGTATTTTTTTCCTTCCTGTTTTTGTTTTTACCAAGCTGAAACGCGCGCGCAGCGCTCGTGCATTGTGGTTGCAGCATAGGTGCACTGTGAACTGCACGTGGATGCATTGGTTATTCTGGCTCAAGGGTTCGCAAATTTTCCTGCGATACTGTTCTCTGATGTTTTCAGACCTCATCGTGAATTTCCACCGGGTTTCAGAGCACTGCTTTTTCCCCGAAATGTAAGAAAAAGATCGTCTGCGAACTGCTCGAAATAGTTTAGAGCGTTACATTTTTATAACGCTCGAGGCTCCAATGTTACTTTAAAGAACACACGGTTTGTTTTTATGCGTTGCGATTCATTCTCGTTTTTTTCCCTACTTTCTTTGAGTGCTCTCTCGGAAAATGATTCCGTGGAAAGTGTGCGCGTGTGATTATTCGATTCTGGAGGAAAAATGGTTTCCAGATTCGTCTCGATGATTTTCGAATGTCGTTAAAGTTCATTTAAAAGATTCGCGAATCAACGATTTAATCGTTAATGATTGAGAATTAACCGTGCTCGTGAAAGTCATTCTGGAACCCGATATCATTGGCGATTCTACATCATCGAGCTGTCATTATATGAACAACGAGATTGAATCACTTATTTACTGATTATTAAATGCAAAACGATAGAGGACAGGTGACGGTCATTCGTTTCGATTTACCGTAAATTGCAACGATTTTGCGTATATCTCCGGTACAGTAGTTATATCTTTCATAGTTTACGATATCGTCAAATGGTGGTCGGGTTGAATTGAATTTTAATTCAATTACTTTGAAAACTTTGTATTTAGTTTTCTTGGAAGATCGTATTTCGCATCGTCGAGAAATATCAGTTCAATTTCCTTAGAAAATTTCAATTCACTTATCTTGAGAAACATTAATTCAATATCCTCGACTAATTACAATTCAATATCCCCAAGTAATTGCACTTCAATATCTCCACGAAATTTCGATTCAATTTCGCTCGTGAAATTATAATCGAATTTACTTACGATATCGTGATCGAGTTTTCTTGCGAAATCATAATGAAATTTCCCCGGTGAATCTTAATTAAATTACCTTGGAAAATTCTAAATTATCGTATTGTTCCTTAAATTGTCGTCTCGTTGCAGGTTTGTTATCTCGCTGTTTAGATTCGAACAATGAGTGTTTCTTCAATTCTACCGTGAACCTTTCTGATTTCCATTTGAGAAATGTTCCCAGATTCGTATCATTCTTCGTCGACAAAGGAAGAGACTCGCTGTTATGCAGATTTTCTTGCAAGAGTGTAATCTTCTTATTATGCGCGATTCCTCGACAAAGGCGATCTTTCAGAAAGAAGTTCCTCCTTTCGCTGCTGGCCTCTACAATTGCGATCTCCTCGCGGCGTATAATCTTCGATCCTTTTATAATTTCTGGACTGTATCTTTCAATGTCTTCTCACGAATTCGAGCAGTTTAATTGCATCGAAATGTTACGACGCTCGAGCCGTGGAGCGCTTCGTGCATTTGGTCACAGTGTTTCAGTTAATAATGGCGAGGGTAACGGGAACGGGCCCAGTTCACCGGAAAAATAATAATCACGAATGCGTAAGACGTACACGGAAACTGCAATTATTCCGTGGCGTGCGTGCATCGGTGCAGGATGTACCGAGACAGCGCAGTACTTGGTGCATCGTCGAGATAATCAATGAAACTAAGAGTCAAGTAAGTTTTCTTTTGTGTCTTGTATAAATTCGAAGCAAATTTCAAGTTACGTTAATCGAATCGTTATTATTACAAATCGATTCCAATATTATCGAAGTCGATTTCATTTTCCAACGATTACGTAAAGTAGTTTTCAAGCGATTGCTAATTTAATATCCACCGTTTATTCGGAACGATGCTCTTCGAGTAATTATTCACTGTTCGAGTAGGAGTTAAAAGGTAATGGAAACCTGTTTTTTTTTTTTATCGAATTATTATAATATCTACAGAAACCGAAGTTGTATAATTAAACTGCTCCGAAGACAATTTTCATCGTTTACGCAATTCTTCGATATTCTCTGTGATCGTTAGTTCCGAAGGAATTTGCAATTATTATTTTAACACTTTCCAAGACTATTACTTCAGTTTCAATGAAATAAAAATTATTGAATAAAGCTAGTGTATTTCACTTGTACGAATTCGAGGAATTTCTTGTGGAATTTTCTGTTTGGTTGCGTCCAAAATCCATACCGTGTAAAATAAATCATTCTGACGAAAGGTAGTATTGCATTTTTCCAACGAAATCGTTCTTCGTTTATGTAACCGTATTTCGCTGAAAATTTCCTGCCTCTTAATTTAGAACTTTTTCCATGTCGTTTCCCTTTCTTCGTTTTATGCATATTTATACCAGTGCACCTTCAAAATTTCATTATCCGCTTTTCTTTCTACGTTAAACGTTAAACGAAATGCTTAGAAATTGCAGGGAGAGTCGAAAAACCCGGAAATTTAGACAATTTTTAAATATTCTTTTTGAATATTTTAAATATTTTTTTTTTACGTTTACAAAATTCCACAAAAATGATTAGTGGTTTTGCGTTATGGACGAATTACTCTATTTCCGTTTAATGTTCTAAAATTTTCAGAATTTTCCCAGTTCCCTAACTTTCCTTGTTAGTGAACTATAACAGGACCACAAATGTGAAACTTTACCATGTTTTGAGACGTGCAATATGCGTCAAACGGAGTAAAATTATTTCAACGACACTTACACAAGTACAAAATAAAATAACAGACCATTTCTTTCTATCAATTAGAAAATAAATAAGTAAATAATTCTGTAAGAGATCGACAACAATTCGAGTTTCGAATTAAATACCAAAAGACGTCCTTTCTTTTGCTCATCGATATCGATATCTATCCAAGTTTTAATCGAAAACGAGTTTTCACGCACAGGTACACTCTTAATACACGTTCAAAACCATGATCTCTACTTCAGATCCATTTCCATTATTAACGACCTTTCGGTCGATGCGACATATAGTAAATCGCACAAGAAGAAAAAAAAAGAAGAATCTCTACCTGTATTTACCATCTCTGCCTAACTCTGCTCGAGACAAAATTTATACTCCACCAAACTTCTATTTATTTGTTCTCATTGGAACGTACAACTCGGCAATATTTACCGATCGTTGCATCGAAACTGTCTCAATCCCTGTTTCGAGTGGAGTACGTGTTAGGTTCGGATCGATGCTCGCGAAATAATTTCACAGTTGAAGTTTGTCTGCTGGATACAATATGCAGTAGGAAGGGTAAACTTGTGGATGAACGTGGATAAAATTTCGATTCGTGCGAACGCCCGCGGGGAGATTAAAGTGGGTCGTGAATGTGCAGCACGCAGTAGTAATCGTCGATCGTTGCTCTCAAGAACGTTATTATGAACTTGTTACAGATTACGCCATATTTCAGTAACGATGCCATTTTTCGCGTATCGGCTCGCCTCGATACTACCACTCGCTTTTTGCCATCGATCTAGGAACCTGGACACCCAGACGGTTTCTGTTCTTTTGTGCCAGATACACGATCAATGGAAACGATTGTTTCACTTTTACCGTGCCTCGCGAACGGATCTCTCTCGGCTTTTGTTTTCGTAGATATACACAGACCGAATCACCCGACGATAGAAAACTAAAGTATATTTCTCGTTCTTCGCTAGATACAATGCTCTCCGCGCGGAAGAAACGCATTTATTTTCGTTTAACGGGATAAATAATATCGTAAGGGGAAGAAAACACCACACGGTCCTTTCGAACTCGCTCCGCGAGATCGCACGGTGAACGATTTTCAAGGGTCTCGAGGGTCTCGAATTCTCAGTGTTTGTTACGCTCCTCGGATCTCGAGCTTAACTGACTCTTTCTGCCTGCTCGAAAGTTTTCAAATTCCCAAAGTTCTACACTCGAAATTCGCAAGCGGAACAACTTTTTCGATTCTCAGCATTCAAATTCCGGGGGTCACACTCTTGCGTACCAATCACGAGGTTCCGCTTATCGTCACTGTCGGATAAACGATTTTCATTGTTCAGTTTCTCCATCTATTCGTACTATTATGAAAAATGTAACGAATATAAGAGAAAAAAATTAGTCTCTGTATTTTCGTAATTTGTAACAATGACACTCGGTGGTTCTGTATCCTTCGTTTTTATTTTAAAATAACTTCTCCACGTATCGATAATAATTTATTTTCCGAAGAGGATCTCGAAAGCATTAGACCGTTGGATACACATGGTTGCATACACGAGATCACGAGGTTCTCATCTTTTCTCATTGTTAGAAACGTTCTATTATCTTCGCGATAATGTAACGTCAATGTAACGAATATAAGAAAAAATTCATTCCCTGTATTTTCGTAATTTGTAACGATAACACTCGGTGGTTCTGTACTCTTCGTTTTTATTTTAAAATAACTTCTCCACGTATCGATAGTAATTTATTTTCCGAAGAGGATCTCGAAAGCATTAAATCGTCGAATGCACACGGTTGCATACTGAAGATCGCGAGATAGTCCCCTTTTCTTATTGTTAGAGACGTTCCATTATCCTCACTTGTTTACCTAAATTCTAGATGTTTACACCCAATCGGTTTACCCGTTGTAAACGTTGGCCCGTCGTTCCGTGCTCCGATCGATGCGATTCACTTTCATCGTTTAAAATCGATCACGTTCGATCGCTCCGTATCGGTGAATCAGAAACCGATTCATCGGTTCACTCGATGGTATCGTAACCAACCAATTCGCGAACGTGCACGCAAATTAATCGGTAATTTTAAAATAATTTGTCGAATTGCACCCCGAAACGAGGAAAAATCTACTCACGATCAGGTCGAGCCGCCGAACCGATGTTACTCGAGAAATTTGAATTGAATCGCGGTGAAATTGAACGAGAGGCGATCTACTTTCATGGCAGCTTGTACGAAAGTGAACACCCGTAGCTTTCCCAGGGACAAACGCCGGCGCTAATACAGTCATTCGTCTAATTAACACTCTGTTTCTCACGAATGGCACCGGTGAACGTTTTCACCGCATAGTTGCATGCCACGGGTATGATCGCGTTAACACATCGCCGAGAATCTCTAGAATTTTCTATTATTAAACGAGACCTAGCCTTGACACGATACCAAATTGTTCCATGGAAGATCTTGGTTCCCACAAATGCTGCCAAATTGTTCGTTTAATTTCGGCCCCGGTGGGAATATTCACGCGATCGACGCTATTAATAATCTCACTCGATTCGGGAATCGTAAATATCGTTCGGTCTGGCTTCACACTTGCAAACAGTACTGATATCGCAATTTTTTGTTTGTTAACAAAAGTACAGTTTAGGTTGGGTACTTGATTTTGTGTCTGATCGCGATTCGATCGATCGTGGATTTGCATCATCGTTAGATTCCAAAAGTTGATTTCCAACGATACCGTAAAGAAAGGTATATGGGCCCTTTTTCGATGAATCGTCTTTATTCAATTGTCATGTATCTGAGAATATTCGAAATTTCGTTTGAACATTCCACCGGTTAAAATTAGGGCATCACTTATCGTTGAATCGTGTACGTTATCGTGAACGTTGATTCAATTTTTCAATAAATTCATATTTTACAACTCATGGGAACAACAAAGTTCTTCGAGAGTTATTTAGTTATATATTCAAACTATCTATGTATTCTAAAAAAGTAAAACAAACATTTTCGAGGGATATTTACTCGGTTTACTTGACAATTTATTTCTTTATTTTTTTCAGAAAGTTTCTTAGTTATGTTACCAATATAGACGTTTCGTTTGCGTTCGAACAAATGTACTTTTTATCATATTGGCCGTTATTTAAACACATACTTTTTCTCCCGTTAATTTTATTTCCCATCGTACTCAATTTTTCAGTATCAAATTCCGTATCATAGTTTATACTTTTTAATTAACCGACCGATCGTTTATCCGGTCAGAGGTCCGATCCCATGGGGTCCAGTTAAGCGGGAGTTTACCGTACTAAATTTCGTAACTAATTTCCATTCGGAACAACTCGATTTATAGGCCTCGGAATAATACTGTTATCACGGTGCGAGCGCCACCCTCTTTTCGCTTAAAAAGTTCTTCCTGTTCGAGTATGCGCTAGAATCTTTGGATAAAAAATATTCCAAATGTATAGAACTCGCGTTTTTAACTTTACATTACAAGGAGAAAGTCAAGGAGACACAGGAGCTTCTGTTACAATAACTTTTATTATAAAAAAGAAAAAACAGTACATCACGATTGAGAAAGACCCGAGCAACGCACTAGTGTCAAGTAGCACTTTTCATCCTGTGTATTGTCCTAAGAGTTTATCAGTCTGCATAACCAAATAAAACGGAGCCATTGTACACAATCGGGGGGCGTGCATTCGTTTAAAAAGCGATTTTCCACGGTTTGCTGGCAAGACTCCATGAATCGACGTCTTGTAGTAGCATGCAGCGAAGTGGAAGATCGCTGTTTCGAAGATATTAATAAATTTCTACGAGAAGTCAGCTGTTTGTCACATGCTGACCTAAATGTTTAAGACGTTCATGGCTCGTATAGTGGTTGAGAAACAGACTACAACCGACTCGAGCCCCAATTCGATACGAACTTTACGATTCCGACTAAAGGTTAATTTAAACGGTTAATTTAATGGTCACTTTAATGGTCACTTAAATGGTTAATTTATTTACTCCAAACGGTTAATATTAAAACTTACGTACAAAGCTATCTATATACGGAAATTCAGTGTCACCGATTCACAATTTTCTTAAGAGTGCACGAGAATACAGGTAATACCAGATTAATTTTAAAACTCAAATTACCGAACGTTCCATTAATCGCAAAATCTAATCCATCGGTGAGTATACATTTTCTCCGTTCACTCCGTTATCTACAGCAAATTTACAAAGTCGAAGTTAATTCAAGATCGCCTTTAAATATCTAATTGTTGTACTCGACGGTACGACGACCTGCCCCCTTTTATCGAACCTCTGTGCTTCCTTTTTTTCGTCTCCCGTACGTCTATTTATAAGTTTCCACGAAATCCAGCGAGACTTTACGCTCGATTTTCGTGACTTATCTACAAATCATAGACCCGGCCGTGCAGCGCTATTATTACCATCTAGATAAGGGCCGAAGAACGATGTCGACGGATCGTACGAAACGCTGGCCGGGTGTTATCAGCGCGATCGTGAATTACGAGGCCCACTTGCTCGATAGACTGATTTCCCCTCGCGAAGTCCCGCGTTCCAGATACTGCACCGACGCCTAATGCTGGGGGAATAACGTTTAACTAACGCGTGTAACGGGGTTCGTACTGTTGTACGTCTATTATTAGTTTCGGTATACTTCGAATGGCACTACCATTGACGCAACGGTCCCTAAATTCGTTACAGCGGTTGTCAAGTACGATAATCTTCGAATAAACCGCAGCACAGTTCTGAACGGAAGCGACGATACTCACCTAGATAATCCGAACAATTTTTACATTCACTCGACCGTATTTTCGCGAGGATATTTACAATGGATCGGCGAACGTTTTTCAATGAAAATAATTCCTCGCGAAAAATCTCGTTTCAGTTGTTTTTGTTTATAGTATTGTCCCTCAGGTTGTCGCAGAGTTATCCGTATTATCGTTGATTGCGTCTGTTCGGTTTCACTGGTGAAATAACGATCAAACATCACCTACCTGTCACTCGGGCTGTCGCAGCTCGGTAATAAGACTGTGACAACTCGAGAGACAGTACTGTAATTCGAAATACCTAGAACGAAGGAGAGAATCTTATCGATTTATTGCGAGCTTGGTAATTTAGTGTTGGAACAGTTTGTTAATTCGTTGGTTGTGAGGGCAAATACTTTTGTAGTAGTTTTTAGGGGAAATTTGAAACGATTTACGATTTAATTGATATTAAACGGTTACGTTACAACAGGAGTTTGTAAAATAGGGAACTTGAAATGTCTTCAAAGAAATTTATTGCAATTATCTACAAAATAACAGAATAATATTTTTTTGTCGTAGAATGTTTGTCAAACAGTTTGACAGTGTTTCGAATAAAAAAGTCAATTGAAAAACTTTGGCATTATTGTAGAGCTTTGAATCAAACTCTGTATACTCTAAAAACTTTCTCGAAGATGGATCGTTCGATCGTTTTCTTGATTTTTCAAATTTTAACTTCACGGTGATTCATTTGTCAGATAAACTAATCTAGATCGATAATCTTCTTGATTTTTGTCGGATTAATGGTTAATCCGATATCACGCGCATCATCGAGACAGATATTTTTTCTCGTAAAATTGTTATCGAGTAATACCGTAGATCTCGTTGACTACGATACCATTGCACAAGGTACTTGTCATTATTTTTCATTCTAATCCAATTACTCCTTCGTGGGAGTGAAAAAAAAAAAAATGATAAAAATCTCTCGATTTTCGTTTCAAAATACGAGGGACATTAATCGTACAAACACTGAACGAAACGTGGATCGGTTTCAATATCGATAAGTTTCCACAATGATTCGTTTAATTATAAAATGGAAGTCGATCGTTTTCGAAGCTCCGTGCAATGGTCGCCGGATAAAAATATATTAATTTAGGTCAATTGGAGGGAAGGGAGCAAATATGGGAAATTTGGGTTAACTGTTATATGTGTACCAAACTCTCTGTAATGTGGATCAAGTAGAAGAGAGAAAATTAACCGAATTAAGCTTGTTAATTTGAATTAATTGAAGGACAGGGCCTGCGAACGCCGGACGAAAATCGAGGGAAAATCTCAACGGTGCTCGGGTTAATTTGCAAGGGAAAATTTTACGGGATTAACAGTTGAGAGATCCGATTAATAGTTGCGCGGCAGAGCTGGTTAATTCAACGTAATTCGAGGAACAGATTACCCAAATCGAGCCAAGCCTCGAGTTACTAATTATGCGGTGAAACCCGGACAATTCGGATTAACGAGAAAAAATACACGCCTAAAATTTACGCGAAGAAGATTAATGCAATAACACCGTTGAATTTTTCACGTATCCGCATCGTTCGCCAATTTACCATGCGTTTACGAAATTGCTCGTTACGGTGATATCATTTCCCGTAAAATACGAACAAGTTTCGCTTCGTATCGTGCGTATTACGTAACGTTGCGATCGATCGATCGTGCCGTTACACGATTTTAATTTAAATTAAATTTACGCACGACCAAAACATTCGATTATCTCGTTATTCGAACCTAACGCTGCGGAGCGACTCCATTTGCAAACGTTTACCGGGATCTTAATTGCTCGAACGTGTGCGTTCCCGATTCCACGGCGATGAAAAATATTCGCGAACTCGTCGTAATTTCGGGGAATGCGGTTTCGAGATTAGCGTGACTTACCTCGAAGGCGTTTCGGATAAGATCGCGACGTTGGAAACGTACCGAAAACGCGGCTCAACGTTCCCATTTTCAACGGCACGAACGCGGCTGAAATTCTTCGCGTGCCGTGACGTTACGTGTGCTTCGGAATCGGTCTCTAATTTGCAGTAAAAGTGAGGCAATTAAACCGCCGCTCGCGATCGACATCGTTTCGGTGATTCACTTCTCGGAACACCCTTTTCCCGACCACGGAAGTCCCTAGACACCTGTAAATAAATACCGATACGGCGTTCGCAGACTGCCAGTCGACAACACGGTCGATTTGTTTCGTTTCGATCGTGCAACACTCGGATCTGATCACTTCTCAAACGACTGTGATCTTTGAATACTCCTCGGTAAAATTTAGTTGTGAATATATACGGCAAGTGGTGAAGTGAAGGGAGAGAATCATTCGTTACGTTATAGGGAAATATTGGTACGCGTAAGGAATTTATAAATAAGAAGTACATTTGATATTAACACTGCGGCATTGACACTGTAAAAGACGGTGACCATTCGGTGTGTTTATTACGTTTGTTGCTTCGTTGTATGTAAATATCAGGATGTGTAGAATTATATGAATGTGAAGTATTGTTTGTGTTATAATTGTGAAGAGGAGTTAGATAAAAATATGATCGAAGTTCGAATTGCTCGCTATAGGAAAAGTTTTAAAGATGTTCAACGATAAAATGTATCAATGTTGTGAGAGAATCATTAGTTTCATTGTATGTAAATATTGGTACGTGTAAGAACTATATAAACAAGAAGTACATTTGATGTTAACACTGTGGCATTGACACTGTAAAACACATGAAAGATTCAGTGTGATTATTATGTATCGTGTTAGAAATGTATAAGCAGAAAAATATAATTACCAACGTGCCAGTTATAAATATTAACAGTGCACCAAAGGCGGATACCAATGCTACAGTAGTATTAATAATAAAAAAAATACTCGATTTCAATTGTACAAATATTCGGGATACAAAAAATAATTATTTCGAGCGGTTAATCACCAAAACGATTGTCAATATAACAGCCATAAAAATGGCTGCGTATCTTATCTATTTTTAACAAGAGAAAGGCAATGTTAATTATCTTCACAACTTTGTTCTTGAAAACATCAAAACACGGAACGAATAATTCAGTTGTTACATTATTTCACATTGTTTCTATCCTTTATACATACCGTTTAATTTAAATTCCTGCGCTTATACAACCTTCAGAACTCTCACGCCAACTCTGCACAGTAATTAACACTATCTGGTTATACATAATAAACAACACGGTCACACGGTACACAGTCAGTAGTCTTCCTAGTGTACTAGTTCCGTCTAACTGGTAAAATATAGCTCCTACATTCATAATAACATCGCTCACTTTCACCAAAATTCTATCATTTTCCAATAATAATTCTATACTCGTTTTCAACCGAATTAGATACTCGACAATTATAATTTAAAGAAAGTACTTTCTCCAATTTTAATACATTCCAATATTGAACTTTTATTTTGCAATTTTCTTACAGTAAACAACTCGGTACATCGATAATTAATATTTCTCCACCAATTATAACATTTAATTAATATTTTAGATTAATTTTGCCAAAGAGTGTTCAAATTGGGACCTAAACGTTTAAACATAATTTCGTTATTAATACCATGCCTGTCGACCATTGTCTTTCTCCTATTGAATGTCAACACAGCGAGCGACTGTTACACGAACGATTATTACAAATGTTACGATCGCAGGGTGTGGGTCTATAAAGACCCAGTGGGAGTCGTACGACCGTTGAATCAACAGCGAGACGTATCTTTGCTCTCGGTCGGTTGGAAACACGGTTTAAATATAATTTATCTACTTTTCCACGTGCACGCGAATACCATGGTCGTCCAGCACGTTTTAAGGTCGGCTATGAACCTCGAAATTCACCTGTTTTGCGGCTGGAGCGTATAAACAACGGAAATGAATGTCTTAAATCGTTCGTATTGCCTCGTAAACGTGTCGTATCGAGGGGAGAACTCTCCGGTGAATTTTGTTTTCGTCTTGGTGTTTCGACCGGCGATATGAACGTTTTCTGATATAAACTAGCGATAGAAGAATTACACCGTGATCCACGAAACGCGATACGAATTCGTTGACTCGTTTTCCAAAAGGAAAATCTCAACGAAAGTTCATCCGAAATGAAAGTTCCTCTTGCAGAAGAACTTGAAACTTTTCTCGCGCATAGAATACTTCTTGCCTTAATCCGTTACCAAAGAATAAAGAGTTCTTTTTGAAAAATTGCTCCATTCGAAGTGTTCTCCGATGGAAAGAATCGCGATCGGTGGAACCCGATCGTAAGAATGAGTCACTTCGCGATGAATGACCTGGAACTTATACAACGAACCGATTAACTAGTATTATAACACGGAGGTAAAAGCTTCGGACTTTCGTTCGCGAGGTATAAAAATTTATTCGGTCGTGCATCCATCGATTGGAGTTTTACCAGTTACGTTTCACAGAAATTCTCGGACGATCCACGGTGTAAAGGTGAAACAAATTTATACTCGCTCGGTCCTTTGCACGATGGCGATCGTATTACGCGTACAATGATTTTATCTGCATCATGATCGCCTTAAACCACGTGGAACGTTGTGTTTCGATCAGCGAACGGTACTTCGCGTAACTCCCGATCGAATTTATTTACCATAAACTTCGCCGTAAATAGAATCTCGCCATTTCCATTTACCGTTTCCATTACGCGGTCGCTTGGAAGATTTAAGGAATCCACGGTCCTGTTATCGATCTTTGTTATCGTTACTGAATAATGTCCACGTCGGTATCTCTAATGGTCTTCCTCGTTTCGGTGAAGTTATTAGCTCGCGATTAGTACTAGACGATACTAGATTTCGTAACAAATTACTGAAACACCATCACTCGTTCTTAAGAAATTGAAAGCAATTCGAGGAATCTTCCAAGTATTTATTCTAACAGAATCCACCGAACATAGAATTCGAATTTGTTTCTCGTAATGAAAATTCTCGATGTGCAAATTTTCTCTTACGATTTTTAATTTTTTTTAGCAAATTTATATCTATTCCATACAAAAAAAAAGAACAGAAGTAATCTGAATGTGTAACGTTTAAACGGTTTGTCGATGTTCGGTATACGTTTTCAATGTTTTCGTATTTGACAAATTATTTCACTTCGATACATACAATCTACTATAATCTACTACGTAGATTACGTAGTCTACTACTACTATAATCGTCGTCTCTCGTGATTAAATAGAAATATATTTCAGTGTCGCCTCGTTTCCGATTCGGTGCATTCGTTGGCGAGAATGAGAGTTATTCAACGATTATGCAACGTTGTCCGCGAAAAAAAAAAAAAAAGAAGAAAGAGGAACGGTGTTGTTTTCTATAAATATTCAGAAGCTGGACGTGGCGTGGATTTTAATTTATGCGACCTGAAATGCACGGGGTCCAAGACGACGACAGGTACGCTTTAACGTGCACGTGCAAAAGTAGGCAAATCAAATTTAAACCGGGAGAGGCGAGAGGAAGGATGCGACCAGAGAAATCTGGCGTTCTGGGTCATCGTTCAGGCTCTGTTGCTCGTTGGTCCTGATTCCTTTCAAGAGGAGACTAATTTTTCCAACTCGATCGCATCTCTGATTAGTAACGACGAGACCGAGACCCGGTTTGATACCATTTACGTTCGAAATTGGCACTCTTGGCTCGAATAGTTCCAAGGTATTCAAACGATTCGAAACTTATCGAGATCGGTACTATCGTACCAATATCTATTTCTGAACGATGGTTCAATTATGTTTACAACTCGTTAGAAACGAACGATGTTAACAGTGGACGATCAATCTGAACGTCGAATATAATTAGTAACTCTTTACGTAATAATTCGATGGTTTGAGAATTAATTATCACGGTGTAACTCTTTTGTATGCATTTGCATATGTACATACATTTGCTTTTCAATTTCAGCGAAAGTGTGCTCGTCTAGACTATCTATATTTACGGAAATGGTACCGACATACTTTCGCTTTCTATTTATAAGTTTGAAAAAAAAAAATATATATAAGCGGCGGGAATTTAAAAACTACGAAAGTTTTCACGTCGATGTGTGGCTCGAGATGCGAGGTATACACGCAGGGTGGAAAAAATCACAAAGGGGTTTAAAACGCTAAACAATTTTTTGTTTTTTAAGGACGCTTGGGAAAACAATAGATGTTCGGTGTTGAACGAGTTAGATCGATCGTGGATTTTTCCCAGATATATATTATTTTTTTGCGAATATTTGAAATAAAAATTTCGCGTTGTGAAAATTTATAATAGGAAAATTACAAAAGGAATTAACGACTTTCTAAATCCCTTCGTAATGTTTGGTGTACTCCATACCAGCGCTTTTCAAACTTTTCTAGAAAGAAATTATTTTGAATCTCGCAATATATTACCGAATATTTACAAGCCTTTGTAAATATTAAAATAAAATATACTCAAACATTCTGTTTTATTTTAATACATAAGCTTTATTTTATTTTTAGCCGTTGTAAATAGGCTTGTAAATATTAAAATAAAACAGAATGTTTGAATACATTTCACTTTTGAAAACAAAACGAAAAGGATACACGTAAATGTCAGTTGTGCGATTAGCCGACGAGGAAATACGCAACATCGAATTCGAACGATTTCAAACCATTCTATCGCCAAGCAATAAAATCAAATTTCGAGATTAGAATTGAATTATGATTTTTGAAATGAACAGATAAATTACTCCACGTTGTTAATTTTTCGTAAACGCCATTTATAAATTGTTACAATCTTCTCAAAAACCTCCATAATACAGTCTTCTACGATCCGTGTGATCGTCAATCTGTGCCAGAAATAATCGAAAAAGAACACTACACAAACTCGTAACGGTAGAAAATTTAAAACGCTCTGTAAACGTGCAAAAATTTATTCGTCTCGTTCTTTCGATTATTAACGACTGTTCGCGAAACACTTGTTCGCATCGTGTGAAATACGGCTCGAAAAACGCCAAACCTGTCTAACACTTTACTCTCTACAGATTTAGAAAGCAAAAAAAAAAAGGAACCAGAATTTTCATCGTCAAAGTCCTTCTGTCAATTTACTTCCAACACGGCAAAGTATGCACGTGCAGCTGTTTGCTCTTCGCGAACCGCAGAGTTAAAAAAAAAAAAAAAAAAAAAGAAAAAAGTCAGAATTTTCATCACCGAAGTTCTGTTGTCGGTGGACACCCGACAATGCAAGGTGTACGTATAACTGTTTGCTCTGGACCGCTAGGATGATGCTGCGCGAAAGACGAGGACCGTTCGAGCCGGACAAAGAGGACACACTCTAGAAACAGTCCGTCGAATGAAAAAGGAGTCGACACGCGACGAGTGCAGATCGCGAGCGACGAATACAGGCTCGGGATCGTCCCGTGTATTTCTGTCGCTTCTTTGTCTCTCGGTGTTTTGCAAACGCACGCGTCGCACTTGAACCGTCGATATCAGAACACTCGGTCAGATCGTTATAAAGCGGACAAGCCACCACCTTTTTGCAGCAGCAGCACCAACGAGCCAGAATTTAAAAAAAAAAAAAAAAAGAACCAATTATCCGTACGTGTCTCCGTAATCCCGACGAAGTTAATCTTTTCGTTTAAAATTCGACGAGATATAGAAATTTGATTCGATTCCACCGTGAAATCTACGGTATTAATTGGATTCAAGTCGACAGCCTCGAATTCACAACTCGTCTTCGAAGGTTGATAAGTTCGACGAGTCGTTTGTAAGTTTGTTCGGTCGCGAGCCGAATCACGTTAACCGAAGTGGGTCGTTGAAGCAACTTCGGCGAGTCGCTCATCGGTGTTACAATGTGTTTATGTTGCTTGTTTCTCGCGTGATTTTTCGATCGTAGCGTCTTTATCGAATTTACGATATCTGGGACACTTTTAGTAAAATTTCGAATCATGTTGCTTTGGACGAAAAAGTCGCTGTAATAAGAACAAACGAAGTATGTTGTACGATAATAATAATTTCTGGGAAATAGCCTTTGAACTTTAAGTTTTGGATCATTTTTGGTAAGAGAACTTAGAATTGAAACGCAAGAATATGATTTTAATACAGTAATGCTTATACGATCACAATTATTCGTGTTTATTTTTAATAATTTAGAAAGAAACGTTTCGATGAATGTAGTTACAAAATAGTAGAATTTTAATAGTAGAAAATTTATGTAGTTCTATTGAGCTTTAAAATAAAAACACAGGATTAAAATTTTGTACATTCGTGTCGTCTTTTTCGTATTAAAAATTACTTAATACATTAGAATTACAAGTTCTCACAGTGAAGATCGAAGAAAGTTTAAGATGAAGAATTTTATAATAAATATACCTTCGACGAATCATCGTTGTAACGTCCAATGGTGCAACGTTATTAATAGAAAGTCGTTTTAAATTCGAACGTCGTCAAACTTGTAAATCTGAAATATTCAAGATCTCTCGGACCCCATCGAGTCCTTGAAGACTTTTTTTAATGACCCGGTTCAGAATATACTGCAAAATTATATTTCTGTTTCTGCTACAGAGATTGTTGTAAAGAACGATTCGTACAGAACGACGCGTTTAATATTTTACCGATTGGAATCGATTGAACGGGAATTTTTCATTTTGTCGTTTAACAGCATTTAAAAAACCTTTCCACGGATCTCGAATTCCGAATTTTTCATACGTAGATTGGTATCGATTCAAATAGATCTCGAATTCTCGTTCATGAAATTCTCTTTCACGGAGTTGGCGAGGAATGTTTTAATTATGGAATTTTGATTTCCGTCAAACCGATGGAGGAATGTTTAATTTCTCGAGCGAACCACGCAGTCTACCGATTGAAATATTTAATCTCGACCTTCCGCCAAACATTCGCGACAATTGACGAAGTGGTATCGATCAATCGAAACTGTTGAAGCGGACACTGAACCAGAAGGAATCTAGGCGTAACCCGCAATTAGAGCGAGTTAAGTTCTGGACCTTTGTCGCAAAACGGAACACCACATTTTTTCATTCGAAAATCATATGAAATTAAAAATAAAGCTTAAATAAAGCTTAACACTGTGATTGAATATCGATGCACCAATTAAATAAGTAAGAGCGATCATTTTTCCCCTCTTTGGTTTCGAGGTTCCAATGGAATGTGTAAAAAAAGTGGATTCTCCTTATTCGGGTTTTGAATAACGTTCGAGAAAATTTCTTTCACAATTTCGTAACTTTTTGCATTAATATGTTTACTTTCTTTTTTTTGGTCATAATTGTTTACCAGGGTCGAATCGAGACAAGGATTTTAAGAACTACAGGTATCTTCAGGAATTAAGATCGACAATTATCATTATTAAGAACAACCGAACAATTTCATTTTCTATCATTTCCAATGTTTTATCCTGTAATAATAAATGCTTGAGTTATAAAATAGAATTGTAATAGTAGAAAATTTGAGAGAAAGGCGGTTTTCCAAATTCTCGAAACTGCATATCCTTTCTTTAATTGTAATTCACGGATTCCTTTAGCTGTACAGTTTCTTAATTTACTCTCCTCGCGTATCGAACATAACATTTTTTTCAATCGAAATAACCTTTCCTTAAAAAAAAATTAAAGAACGAAAAGTCTACGGGAGAAAGTAAAGAAATGATATTTTAGCTTTACTGTGGTATTTTCTTTGTCTCCTACTTATTCGTTTGTGCATCACGTGTGCATCGGTTGATTGTTCGCAAACAACGTGCCGTAAGAACGTAGCGTAGGGTATAATTGAAAAGTGTCATAAGTGCAGATCGTCGTAAAGCGGAACATCGTAAAGCGGGATATGCTTGTGGAGGGAGAAACGGGGGATAAAAGTATTGGCAGCAATATCTGTAAACTGCATCTGGTGCATGTGCATCTGCATTGGCTTGCATCCCGACCCACTTTTATCTCGTTTTTTTCTGGACCAGTCGGCTGCACCTGCCGGCAAGAACATTTTCGAACACGCGTTCTCTCATTTTTTTCCCTTTCAGGGACAGAATGTTCCCTGCATCGACACCGAACTTGCTTTCTTTTTTCTTTGGAAATTAAATTTTTTGGTCGCACGGGAGCTCCGTGCCCGAACGCATCGATAAACTGCGCGCTACAAGAACACTCGACAAGTTCATCCTCGATGGAAGAAAAATGATACTTCCTGGAAACTCGAATAGGTTATTCGTTATCCGACAATTTTTTCACAAAAAATCAACGTAACGATCAAACGAATAAATTTGTACCATTCGCGAGACGCGATCGCGAAGCGACGATTTGAACTCGTTCGAGAAATCGTTCGTCACGATGCGTATATCTTTGCAATGATTTTAATTGGATACACATTGTTCCAATTGTATCGGATACGTATCATCGCAAGAATCGCGTCGATTGTTTTCAAAGATTCCCCGATTCGACGCTCCATCGTCGACCCGTAGAACGATAATTAAAGATGACAAAACGAGCTACGAGTGATCAAGAAACGCGTCGAGCCGGAATCGTGATCCCAGAAGTCCTAGATTTAATCACGGTGCTAGATAAGACATTGTAGAAAGAACGAACCGTGTAATGTATTTACGGATAAGAAAGCTGTCGTCCTATATAAGTTACTATTGATTACCTTTCCCCGTTGTTGTTTTGCTATCGGTACTGGAGAAGAAATTACACGGTGCATTAGAAACGTGGCTGCACGAGAAACGCAAGTGGTACGCGAGGTGTGTACTCGCGATAATCATAGTTACACTGAAAACAGAACGAAGACCGGCCAGCTATGGGCAGGTAAATAGACAAAACGTGTATCAGGTGTTTGTTTTGCGGTTTATTGGCTTAGCTCTCTGTGACTCGTGTTCCTTGCGGCCTTACTTGCCGAGAAGCCTTAAATTCACTTCGGCACGTTCGGATTACGCGTTTCGTCTAGTCTAGACAGTCCATGTTGGGAGTTTAAGAGTCTCCGAAGGAGTGTCGGCTAATCCGGGTGTCTTTTACGCGTCTGTCGAACCACTTTTCACTGGGAAAAAATACGACGATCGCTCGAACGATCGAAATCGCAACATTCTGTAATCTCCTTTTCGAGAAAACGTTTCTCGCACTTAAACGACACAAATTGTTGAACAGAACAATTCTTGAATTTTATTACAGCAGAGTTTCTCGTATCCGGATTATTAGAGAGGATTTACCGAGTTTATTTCTGCTCCTTTTGGTGATTCACAGTTGGGACAATTCTGATGGGAGCTAGAAAGTTGAAAGAACAGACGAGGGCAAATTAACTCACGTTAATGAAGCAAGCGTTAATTCTAAATTAAGCGTTGATTAATTCCAAACGAAGTGTGTAAACAGAATAGGGGCTTTATTTGTAACAACGATGTATAAATTAAGATTGACAGGTAACGTTTCGATTTTCTAGAGACATTGAGTTACGTAACACCAAAATTGTTGGAAACAGAACACCAACCGACTCGTTCGCATCCATTTAATTACGATAATATTTTACGCATCGAATCAGATTGTAAAAAGAGGGGTTTTTTTCCTAGAAAGAAACTAATGCTGCACATTTTAAGTTCAATATTTAAACCGTTAAACAAAATTTATCTGCGTTACGTCAGTAAAAAATAAACGATTCACCGCACAACTCTTTACACCAAACACTCAACAGGGATACCTTTTGACTTTCAAAAAATCGTGTCAAAAAACAACTGAATGATAAAACAGTATGTACTTTCATGTTGCACCGCTCAGCTACACGCCTAACACCTTATTCCGTTTGAACTCCCGCTACAAAAGAATTATACATTGGTACAACAGAATACTATGTTTCGCAACCCATTCACCGAAGAGTATAATCATAATCTGCGTGTGTAAAAAAAAATGTTAGTTCTACTTGTTTCTGACACGTATCCCGTTTCGTTTCGTTTTCATTCGTCGTTTCAAATTCATCGTATTGTTTTTACTACAAATAGATTACATTCGCCGTAACTTCCTTAACTTCGAGTACAATTTGTACAAACATACGCTGTTACACTTTATATAAACATTATTATACTTTTCGCCTCAATTTTTGTTCTATATAACGATTCCATTCACCGAATTAACATACAAGAAATATTCTATTTTATTAGAAGCAAGGTGCAACGTCACGTTTCGATTCGCACAAATTATCGACACGAGCCGCTAAATTTTGTTTATACATTACATTGGACGAATTTTAAATTAAAATAACGAAATTCGAAATTTTGTAAAACTTCGAATGATTTAGTTTTTCTAACGATTATATTTTATACAATTTACTTATCGTGTAAAAAAATCGAGGCAGGTTGTAACGTAGAGAAAATACGTACGCTTCATCGGTGTTCTATTAATTTAAAATTCGTTCATCCAGCAAATGTTCGTTCGCAAGAATTTTGCAGCGCGGTGTCTTCGTATTTTAGCTAGGTTTCTGCTTTCACAACGATCTCGTCGTTAGAGGAAGCAGACGCATAACTGCGAAATTACACGAAATTATCACGGAGTCGCATAGAATTAAATAGGCAAATAACTAAGGGAGAGAGGGGCGCGTAATCGCGCTGGGTTCGTTACAGAGTAAGAACAAAAGCGACAAGTTGCGTCATTGGAGAAAATGAATTCTCCGGGACAATGGCCGCGAAGATGAGGCTAAGCAGAAGGGAGAAAAGTGTAAATAATTCGTCGATTTTACCCGTCGCGCATAGTCGATAATTGCGTCAATTACAGGTCGTAATTAACCCTCGAAGAATACCCTCGTGTCTGTAATCGACTCGATGCTACGTGCACAGCGATACGGAAATCGAGCGATCGAATCGAGGCGAACGCACGGAAGTCGAAACGTAGATTCGATCGTGACGGAAATAAGAATAAAGGGATTCACCTAACTTGGCGAAAAAGTCATACTAGACACCGGAAGATCCGGACAATAGACCGGAAGAGAGGCTCATGGTACAGACCGCGGTGTCATATAAAGTTAAACGGTTTTCATTATCGTCAATGTAGTATGTAAACAAAATTTGGTAGCTTTACTCGTATCGACGATTTAGAATGGAAAGTGGAACGGTACGTTTCGATCCTTTACGCGTGTTTATCGAACGATTTGATGTATATTTTTTCTTCTCGCGTATAGAAACGATATGAAATTATTTTTGATATGTAAAATTATATATAAAAATGTATTATGGTATCGTGGTGTGATACAGATGAATTATTTGAAATATTTAATTGCTTTTATTTTCATGGAATGTTTTACTTAGCTTTGTATTGTATACGTTCAGTGATCGAAACTTCGAAACGATACCACGTACGAGTGTGTCGACTTTAATTCGAATTAAAGATACGTACACGTTTCATTGTATCTTTACGAGTGTTATCAAGTAATTTACAAGATTTTCTCGATAAAAATTACTTCGAACATGGATCTCGTTCGGATTAGCTTTAATTACACGTCGTTAGAATGATTTTTATTCGATAAACGGTTGGAGATACACCCACGCATACGCAATGGACAAACGTACAAATTTTAATCGTAATTAAAGCGTCTTATCGCTTTCACCTTGCACGAAATACAATCATTATAGCGTTAACTCTCAAATGGTGAGCACTGTTTTTATAGAGCTAACGGTAACGTGACGTCAAATTGACTCTATCGATAATGGTGACGTGACGTCAATTTGACGTATTCTTAGATGGAGGTACATTCTACTTGTATCAAGACGCTATTCTTTGTTATTCTCTAGATAATTTCATTATATTTATAATATTTCGTAAACAAAATGTATTTTTTGCGAATACAATTACAATAATGAATTTTATTTCGATATACTTAACAATAATGAAATAGTACATTTTAATACATGATTTTTCAAGATGTCAAGTCACTGTTATTTGATACAGAGACAATTTAACTTCAAGTCACCATTATTGATAGAGAATCAACCTGACTTCAAGTCACCATTATTGATAGTGAATCAATCTGACTTCAAGTCACCACTATTGATATAAAGTAAATCTGACTTCGAGTCACCACTATTGATAGAAAGTAAACCTGACTTCGAGTCACTACTATTGATAGAAAGTAAACCTGACTTCAAGTCACCACTATTGATAGAAAGTAAACCTGACATCAAGTCACCACTATTGATAGAAAGTAAACCTGACATCAATTCACCACTATTGATAGAAAGTAAACTTGACATCAAGTCACCACTATTGATAGAAAGTAAACCTGACATCAATTCACCACTATTGATAAAAAGTAAACTTGATTTCAAGTCACCACTATTGATAGAGAGTCACTTTGACGTCAAGTCACCGCTATTGTAACGATATTAAGTAAATCCGACGTACATCACCACCGGCGTTACGAGTCAATTTGACGTCACTGCACTAAGGTTAAAATGGTCGCTCGAAAACGGAAGTTACCGTACTGTTCAGTTCCACGAACTCGTGTTTCTGTCCGCGGCAGTTAAACTCCCCTTCCCATCGGTATCATCGGGAACACCACGGTAGCGTTTCATCCTCGAGGAAACTCGCCATTCGATTCTCGCTACCCATTGAGAATACAATTTTCTTCGTCGAAAAGTTCGACGGTGGTTGATTCGTGGCTCTGAAAGCCGGCTGAAACTTTCGAGTGGCTCCGGAGAAAGACAGAAGTCGGTTTCAATTTCCCCAGGCGAATCGAATTTTCCGTTTCTCGTCGAATGCAATCTTCCATCCGAAATTGGAGCGTCTCTTTACGGTTGTTCGAATGAAAAATCGTTGCATAGAAAAAAAGAAAGAAGGAAAAAAAACAACCAATGGCAGCCTCGTTAAACGAAAACGGGGGGAGGGAAAAACGTCCACGATGGCGTCCCGAAGGCAGATTCGAGGGGCTGAGTTTTAATTCTCCGTCGGACACCGGTTGTTGCGCGGTTTATTTCGCCTAAAAATAGCCTGCTCGGCTATTTAACCGGGAGATAAAGCGGGACCATCATCGCAGACCCCGTGATTCCACGATGGGCGAACGTGGAAAACAGGCTCGTGCCGCGCGATCATCCTCCCTTTCGATTATTATTTCTGTTACCGTAATTTACGGTTTCCATTATTCCCAACCGGTCGGCTGACATTCAACAACGGATGTTAATTGGATCGAAACTGTTCCGTGGACCGTTTATTGGAACATGCTCCCCGCGTGTAACTTACATATTGTTCTTTGTAAATGAACCAGCCCGGACGTTCGATCGGAACGAGCGCACAAAGAACGGAATATCGAATCGATGTTCTTTGAAACTGTTCTTCCCTTCGGAAAATGTATCCAATGCCACGTATCCAATGGAAACTCGGACGAATAGAATTTACAACGCTCGGACGAGTTACAAAAGTTAGGGGAAGATCCACGGGGCAAATTTCCCCGATCGAATATCGCGTACTCGTATTTTGTTTAACTCGAGACCGTCGGAAGATGACGTTGAGCGGGTAATTTCTCCGTAGTATCGATTTCGTATGGTTTTTCGAATATCGTGCACGTTGAAAACTCGTCGAGACGGAAGTTTCGTATTGTGTACGAATTTCTTCGTGCCATCTTTAGGTTTTGCGTATTTCTAGGAAAATAGAAACGCAAGGTTGTGAAACTTTCGTCGGAATATTGTGAAAAATGCTATCTTCGAGCCACTGAAGGAGAAACTGGGTTTACAAAGAGGTGCAGTGGGAAAAGGGGGCGGATTCATTGTTCTCCCACTCCAGGGACTTTTTCTAAACTGTCGAATTATACTTACGATATTCGATGTTCACTTAATTTTGCATTAGAAATTACACAACATTCGTAACTATGTTCACTGACTCCTCGCGTGCCTTACTTTTCCACATACGGACATTCTATTCGTTTAAGTTTATCATTTTATAGATTAAAAGTAAATTTTCCCAAGTATTGCATCAGAAGATCGTCGAGTGCAATATTCTTTTTATTCTCGAACTGACCGATTATAATATCACACTTGAACGTTTATAATACACGAGTCACTATCTAGTCTCTAAATTATTAATAATATTGATCGATTCGATAAACGATCGATAAAATTCAATTTTAAATAACTCGCGTATCCGATGTTCCACGAAAGTGAAACAACATTTTACCCGCACCAATTTAATGTATATTTACGCATACATCGGTGCACAAGTATTCGCGTTACGTTTAATGAACGAGGCCAGAATTCTGCGACTCGTGATCGTTGTTATCCATAAAGCGTGTCAGTTTGTAAAGAGAGATCAATCGTGTCTCGTGAAACTGGAATACGCAGCCGGTGGATTTGCATGTGGACTCGTTAGACCTGCACTCTTTGCCAAGGCTAACGATCTTTTCCCCTTAACGAGGTCTTCGAAAGAATCTCCGCTTTAAATACCATTCTTAATTGTCGTTCATAATTGGCTCTTATCCGTAGCGATTAATCGCTGTTGTTCTTTAATTTCCTCGTCCTGTGTTAGATCCTTAAAAAAATTATTATCTTCACACGGTGTTTCGGGTTTCTCCGATCGAACGTCCTACAAGTGGAAATGAATAAAAAAACGTTACGCGAAGGTCGACTGCAAGATCGCAAGCAAATATTGAACACTTAGTTGCAAGATAGTAAGCAAATATTGAACGCAACGCGTAACGAGTAACGATACATTTTCCGTTGCGAAACACAAAAAATTGTGATCGTTTTTTTATCTTATCTCGCGGAATGTTTGCTATCTCGAAACGATTTAACGTGGCTGAAAGTTAATGGCATTGACGTAGATGTCATAACGAACGATTATTTACCCACGATGCACTTATCGTTTAAAAAATCTACTCCTTGCGCGACGATGCATGCTCGACGTTCTATATCGAAACTGCGCTACGAATTTCCTCGATCTCGGTTATCGAGATGTACGTTCGTTCCACCGAGTATTTTTTTAACACGAAGTCACTTCTCTGTGGGACATTTTTTGTTTCGAAGAATCAAAGGATCCGACTCCGGACGAAATTGTACAGTTCGTGTTTCGACGTAATTCTCAAAATTGTACGGATACAGAGACAAGATAAACTCGACCATTCCGCAAAGGAAAATTCTTTGTTAAAATATTTGCTCGTAACTTTGTTACAAAGCTTTCGAGCCGACTTTCGTGTTACACATTTTTCCTTATTCGCACCGGTATAGTACTACGAGAACGGTACACGTATAAAATGTACAAACGGCAGGATAACCTTACGGATCCAGAGATTTCTGAACTTTCCAGCAGTTTTTATCTTTAATACCTTGGCAACTCGGTCCGTCGATAGTTTCAGTCGACCATTCTCATTCGAGCCAGTCTTTGCTTAACTCCCGCGGATTCCTCCTTTCCCCTAATCAATTCTCGACTTATCCAAGTTCTTCTGACTTAGGACTGGTTCCTCGAGAGGCTATCGATCACGGCGTTCGAATCTCGTTACAAAGAATAACGCGAGAGTCCCTTTCGCTGCGTCTGGATTCGGTAGTTTTCGAGCCTGCTGGATCCTCCAGCGATCCTTTACGGACCGTAGAGTTTAGGATCGCTTTATGATGGCTTTAGGGTGCTCGTCTGGATATTTCGTGTTCACCACCCGAAGAGGCGGGGAGTGAATTCTTTTCGTTGGCCCCTTTTGGGAGTTGTTCAACCGACTGTTGCATCTTTTTCTACGAATGGAAACTAGACGGACGATGCTGCACACCGATTTAATCCAGAGACAAAATGGTAATAAGATCTGAAAATAAATAAGAAAAAATTTGGTAATAAAATCTCGAAATAAATAAGCGAAAACCTGAAAGTACAATCTGGAAATAAATCAGGGAAAACTTGGAAGTAAAATCTGGAAATGAAATCTCGAAATAAATACGCGAAAACCTGAAAGTGCAATCTGTACATAAATCAGGAAAAACTTGGAAGTAAAATCGTGTCTCGTGTATCGTGCATCGATCTGGGGAAACTAAACTGCTTATAAATTCAACTATTAATCGACACACTCTTTTCTAAGAAAGAGTTAATTTTTTTTGTTAATCTTTTTCACTAAAATTGAGTTTGTATAACCCAAATGAAGCTATAAGGAATTGAACGAGCTTAAAAAATTTACCGATACTGAATAGCTCAATCCCTTTGTACGATAAAAACAGAGATATCGATGATGTAGGAGTTGCATTTGTAACGATTAATTGTCAACTAATTAGTTGCTAAATTACCGCCGTTTAGATAGTCGGTGATCTTAATAAATTAAATTAATACCCTGCTTGCTATCTTCTCAAGGCTCTCGTGCAAGCTGTTCTTGCTGGCAGATGATAAAGATGCCTGTTGGAGTTAATCCTGTTGCCTTAATTTTTTAAGGCATTGCAGGATTTTTTACAGTATGCTTCATTTTGATCGTGAAACAATAAGTTTGGATTAAAATTTTTATTAAGTAGAGTTATCACGTCCATTTGATAATTCAATTCTTTATTTATGATGTTACAATTATAAGATTGTACGATCCTTTTCAGCTACAAAATATAAATATGATGAAACAGTTTACTGGAACAATTTAAGAGAAGACGAAAATCCCGTCAAGATTCGATAAATAATCATCGAACGTAATAAAACATGTAGGAATAGTCAAAATAAATATAGTGTACCATGATTACAATTTTTCATGGAAAATGGAACACGATAATAATGATTCTGAGCCTGGTGAACCTTACGTAGTAAACAAAGAATCGAATTAATTTTGCTATTTTTCTCGATACGAGTAAACAATATACGATTTAATGTTTCGTAGAATTTCGATACTTTGCGTAAAAAATCTAGAAATTTTGGAAAACGAAATGACTTTGCGAACAACCCAATATATACCTACGTTTCAAAATTACCAGCAGCTCTCGAGTTTAAGTCTCGCAAAAATGTTCCCGCGCTTCGCGTCTTGAAATTTAATAATATCGAAATGCAGACGTCACGTTACGAACCGCTTGTCTGTGTAAATAAAAAAATTTCTCACCTGTCCGAAAGAATCGTGGAAAATTTCAATACACTTACCTTTCGTCGATACACTTTGAAAAATAATCCGAATCGAATCGAAAACTTTCGAATTACCAACAGTGTAACTTTTTACATATCGTCGAAACGTTCCCGCACTGTGTTACAATGTGCATTCCGATGTGTCAAAAATTTCGAAATATATCAAAACGCTGATGGTCACGTGCGTGTACCTTGCGTAAATAAAAATCGAGTCGTCCTTCGCGAACAATTAACGCGACGTTAATGTCGTGGAAACGCGTCACCGGACGCGTACCTCTTTGCCGAGAACTCGCGCAACGGTTCGACACGGTGTGCCTTCCGTACGTGTTCGGTGCAATTCGCGACAATCGTTCGAGAAAACGAGCAACGAGAAGTTCCACCGAAAAATCGAGCGATCGAGCGAAGAAGGCATCGGTAACGCGTTTCTCCTTTCATTTTCAGCCGGCGCGGTAGTGATCGTGGCCTCGAAGCGAGTCCTTTTACGGCAGGGACGAGCATCGAAAGCGGAGGAGAAGACCACCACCCTCCCTCTCCGTCGTCGACTTTGGCCCACAGACACGAAAGGCACCCGGTCGGCGAGCAACGGCGCGAGGGAACGGAACGTGGAAGGAAAAACGAGCAGAACGAGAGAACCGGGTGGAGAGAAACATCGGGAACCTAGACGCCAGGTACAGCCAGCATGGAATAAAGGATCCGAGGCGGCGAACGATCATAAACGAGCCGAGGATTCGGGGGAAGAAAGAGCACCATCGTGGCCCTGGATAGGGTCAGGTAAATCCGGGATGAAGTAGACCGAGGGAGGGGAGAGGGAGAGAGATTCGGGGGACATAGAAGTCCGTATTGTTGTGGGGGGAAGAAGCGAGCCACCGATTCTTCGAAACTACAGAAACCAACGAAGACGCGAAGTGTAGACACCGGGAAAGGTGGACTGGAAACTAAGCAGAAAAGACGATACGACTTCGATCGAAGTACTCGCAGGGATGTGAACGTGCAGTTCGAAGTCCCGGGTAAGACTCGAGAAAGATCCAACGGTGAGAACGGGACAACGATGGGACAGATACAGGGTTAACGAAGACCTGTAGCTCAGAATCTTCGAGGAGAACGATTCGCAGTGGAAACGAACGCGATACGATTTTGATAGAAGATTTTCAAGACCGGACGGTACGATTTTGATAGAAGATTTTCAAGACCGGACGATACGATTTTGATAGAAGATTTTCAAGACCGGACGATACGATTTTGACGAAAGATTTTCAAGACCGGACGTTACAATTTTGATGAAAGAATCACAGGTACGAAGACGTAGACTTCAAGAATCTGAGAAAGAATCGAGAAAGATCGACACGGGAAGAAGAGGGTTGAGCTTTGATAGACGAATCACAGGGACGAGAATCCGGTGAGTTTGAGAAGTCGAATAATCGAGAAAGATCGAGCAGAGCGAGCAAAACGGAAGCAAGACAGGGCGAAAGAGTCGCAGAGATTCGAAACTTGAAGGAAGATTCACGGCTCGCCACGGGAGGAGCTGTGCTTAGTATAAAACAGAGATCGACGTCTGTTAGGGAATAGATAGAAGATCGATGGTTGGGGATAACGCGAGAAGGTGGACTAAATGCCAGATAAAAGAAGAACGATACTAGAGGAGGCGAAGGAGGACTAGAAGAGAGGTCTAGGGAAGAGGAAAGTGTTGAAGGGGAGGAATGGGTGCCGGGATGGGCAGGAGCAGCACGAGCGGCGGTTTTCTCGAGGCACTTCCTACGGGAACGCCGCTCCACGTGGCAATGCTCGGTCTGGACAGTGCTGGAAAAACCACCGCCTTGTATCGGCTCAAGTTCGACCAGTACCTCAACACCGTGCCCACCATAGGCTTCAATTGCGAGAGGATTCGCGGTGGCATCGGCAAAGCGAAAGGTAAATCGAATTTATCATCGTTGTTGTTCTACTAACGATCCCGGTCACTGTTAGTCGTGATCTACGATAAGCATAAAAGATTGGGTAGGCTTTGAAGTTCGTCGAGTTCCGTTTATCCTGACTCGAGGATTTCTGAAAGATACGGTGATCGATTAATTCGATCACGAAGTTCAGTTCGTTATCGAATCCTTGGTGTTCGAAGGATCGAACGCAGAAATTGAACACTGATGTTGAAACAGCTGACGTTGTGCGTTACGTTTTGATTTCTTCTTTCTTGCGTAAAAGTTTAACCGGTGTGAAAACATTTTAATGACAATTTCTTAAACTTTGCACGCGTTTTTAATTTCGGAAAGTAACTTCGTAGTTCTTTAGCTCGAAGATGTTTCGTGAATTTACGTTTGCTTAGAATTCAGAGTTTTCTTGTACGTAAATAAGTACTGCATTTTTCTGCAAGGTTGTTGCACAGTTATCCTCATCGCGTCTCGCTGTCTTCTCTGACATTGAAACAGCTGACGTTGTGCGTTACGTTTTGATTTCTTCTTTCTTGCGTAAAAGTTCGAGCAGCGTGAAAACATATTAACGAGGATTTCTTAAACTTTGCACGCGTTTTTAATTTTGAAAAGTAACTTCGCAGTTCTATAGCTCGAAAACTGATGTCTCGTGAATTTACAGTTGCTTAGAATTCGGAGTTTTCCTGTACGTAAATAAGTACTGCATTTTTCTGTAAGGTCGTTGCACAGTTATCCTCATCGCGTCTCGCTGTTTTCTCATTCTTTTGTCTGGAATGTACGCAAAATCTCAGATTTGATCTCGTTCGTGGGACGTCTCAGCTCGGTCGCGGGTTTAAGAGTGAATTCTGAGTTTAAAAAATTTCGAAGTCGCGGTTTCGGTCGGATATCTTTAAACCATCGATAATCTGTAACCGTGGCCGCTGTATTGAAAAAAGTTAACAGCACGAAACGTTAATACGTAGCGTAATTTACACGTCAGTCGCGTAACCGTTCATGATACTCTCGAGACACGTAACCATTACGCGGCAAAGATAACGACGCGAACACCGCGAAAACAGTTATTACTGTTATCGCGTACGTGTCAACGAAGTAAGTGGACGTCAGTTTCTTGCGAGAGTTGATCTTCCGCGTCCCAGAAACCCGGTAGCATCGATCGAGCGGAAAGCAACAATTACGCCGAAGACTTTCAGCTTTTAGCTTTGTCACTTACGGAATTTTATTGCGACAATCTCCCGTGGAATGTAGCCCCGAAGAAACAAAGTAGACGGTCCAAGTTTATACGAGTTATCGTAATTCCCTGAAAGCTCGGGAAGTAGCCCCGGAAGCTCCATTTTCTTAAATTAGGGTCGTGTAAAAGTAAAAGGGATCACGCGTACTTAGCGAACTGTACTTAAGATAATAACGCTGTTACAGAAAGCTGTCTTGCGAGTTTCGCCGCTTATGTGAAAATTCCCCGTGAAAAATGATACGCGAGGGGCTCGATTAAAACCGTTAGAAAAAAAATTCTTTTCCCGTTCTACGTACATCCTCTCTCTCGACTTGGTTCTCCGCGTATCTTTCCAGCCGGTCGAAACAAGCGACGAAACCCGCGAAACGGTTGCAATGGTCTATCGTTCCGATAAAAACGCAAACGTGATGTACTTTCGTCTATACTTTGACGTTAACCGTTAAATAAATGCCAGAATAATTGTGCCAAACGTGAACACGTGGACTAGAATTATCGTTGATCCCGGTCGGGAAAAAAGTCGCTGGATAATTCGCCGAATGAACTATAATTCCGCTAACCTGTGGAAATACACGTATTCGTATCGGAGCATTCGACAGAGAACGTACGAAGAACAGGATTGATCCGAGATAGATCCGAGAAATCGATCATTTTCGCGCGCGTGTAATCGATCGATTCAACGGTTGCCCTTCCATTTAAAATCCTACCTCGGTTGTAGGTAGGAGGGTGGAGGAAGATAGGAATATAAATGGATTCCCATCGTGGTCTGTCGCAGGTGTGAATTTTCTCGTGTGGGACGTGGGCGGGCAGGAGAAATTACGACCATTATGGAAGTCCTACACCCGATGCACGGACGGTATTATTTTCGTCGTTGACTCCTGCGACGCTGAACGACTCGAGGAAGCGAAGATGGAGCTCACCAGGACGGCCAGGAGCCCGGATAACGCCGGTGTGCCCATTTTGATCCTGGCCAACAAACAAGATCTGCCAGGTAAGACGGTTCCATGCATGTATGCATGCGCTCGTGCCGCATTCCGCTCGAACCAGCGGGAACCGTGGCCTCTTTTTAAAAAAGAAAAAAAAAAATAAGGATCGCTTTCGTGTGACATAATATTAAACGTCTGTTCACCTTTATCCTAGCACATTGTTCCCTTGGAGATTTTAAAACGATTAGGTTTCTAGGATCCCGGGAATCGTTCGAAGCGTTGAACTCGATAATTCGAGGATTCGATATTAAGGGGAACTGAGGAGTTCCTTGCACGAAGATAGATCTTAAATGTAACGTTTGACGGCGTTGTTGGAAAATAGCGTAGAAACAAACGGTTAAGAAAATACTATTGTATTAATTCGAAATGTACGGCTTCACCGAGCAGTCTGTGAACGCACTTGACTGCAATTTATAGCGAGGCATATTCGGATCGAAGATCGTAAATTTTGTCGAGTGGTAACGCTCGATTTTCTCAGCTCCCCCCCTCGGTGGTCCGAAAGTTTATAACATTATCGAGATAAGCACCGAGGATTTCTATTATCCCTCTTTATGTTATTTATTACACAACTAAATCCGAGTAATGAATAACGCACGGTAAACAGACTCCGTGACCCGGAACTAAACAAGCAGAAACCTTCAAAATTGAGAAACGTCCTCAATCACCTTGGATCAACCAGAAAGCCAAGAAAATCCTTCTCTATTTCGAGCCAGTCCCCCTCCACGTGCGGTTGTAACCCATAAACTACTTTTATCGCCCTTTATCGGACAGCTATCTCGAGCCAAATGCCCGATTTAATTCTCCCGGATCAAGGTCATTGTCTATTACGTCAATTTGGATCAAATGGAAACCCAAAAATATTCCTGGTCGTTTTAAATCGGTCGGAAGTCTTTGTTACAATTACCTTGAAACAAAATTCTGTTCGAGCAAATGACATCTTCCACGATGTTGGATCAATTGGAAACCCAAGTAGATTCCTGACCATTTTGGAATGTTCACTAGTGACATTTTTCACCGTGTATCAGCTACCATAAAACCAATTCCTAATTCAAGCAGACGACCTCTTCCACGGTATTCAGAAACCGAGATCACTGTATCGAAAGAAATCATTGTATCTTTGCTTTGAATCGACCACAAATCTCCTTCATAGACGACAAGAATTCACTTACCAATCTCATCGTCCACCATGAACCAGCTACCTGAAAACAAAATCCTGAGTCGAGCAAGAGTTTTCTACAATATTAAATAGTAACCACGTACCATAGAAGAAACCATCGAATTCCTTTTTACTTTGGACCACTCACGAATCTTCTTCATTGGCTCAATACCTGCTATTCCTGTCATCCTTTACCGACCATCTACCTCGAAACAAAATTCTGCATCGAATCAAGAACACCTTCCACGATAACAAAATCCTGAGTCGAGCAAGAATTTTCTACAATATTAAATAGTAACCACGTACCATAGAAGAAACCACCGAATTCCTCTTTACTTTGGACCACTCACGAATCTTCTTCATTGGCTCAACACCTACTATTTCCATCATCCTTTACCGACCATCTACCTCGAAACAAAATTCTGAATCGAATCAAGAACACCTTCCACGATAAAAGAAAAGAAGACGGGAAAGAGGAGAGAGGAGTCTGCTTGTTTCCTTCGAACAGAAACCTGCGTAAATTCCACTCCATTTTGAATCACACGTTACGCTTCCCGACATCCTCAATGGGTCATAGATTCATCATCCCGCATCTACCGAGAAGACGTTCTGTGCTTATCGAGTGTTTGTGTCTCGGTACACCTAAACTGACCAAACCGTTTGACTCGCTGTCTACAGGTGCCAGAGAAGTGGGCGAGCTGGAGAAACACCTCGGTGTCCTGGAGTTGGCAGGGATGCCGGGCAGCGCGTACATCAGAGTGCAGCCAGCGTGCGCGATTACAGGGGAGGGCCTTCACGAGGGCCTGGACACGTTGTACCAGCTGATCGTGAAACGACGCAAACTCGCCAAGCTGAATAGGAAACGGGCTAGGTAGGCCAGGGCTTCGGAGGACTGCACGTGCGTCTTCTGATATTGTCAGTCGCGGACAGTCTCTCCTTTGACGACAGCCACGCCTTCCACGGTGTCTTCTTCCTCGTCCTCATCGTCATCGCGCAATGACGACGTCCACGAGGTGCTCGAGTGAGAACGCGCGCTCCTCCGTCAACGTGGACAATTGTTTATCGTCGATACGCGTCAACACGTTTCCCGACGATCATCATATTTTCGGTCAGTGTTGCTAGACGACGCTGACAGCTTGCGACCGGTGTTTTCGAAAACGCGACTCTGGACGCTGGACACGAGGTTTACCAGATTTTACAAGGACGAACTCCGTCTCCCTACGTTCGAGGTGTCCATTCCTTGAAAGGAAAGGTCAGAATCGTCGATGGATACGTCATCGAAGAAAAGCTCGCGATTCGAAGAACCCCAAGTGTTACGTCCGTTTCAACGATGGATCTAAACGACCTCCGTTGTCTGTTATTGTTTTCTATTTATCGATCTCCGAAGAACGAGGAAGACTATTTCCTCCCTGTCCGAAGGGGAAGTTTCGACGGATACATCGTCTACGGACGATCGTCTCAACGATACAGAAGGGTGTAGAAATTTTTTGCAAACACGAAACGACGAGAGAAACTTCTTCGCTCGAAACGGTGGAACCCTCTAACCGGTTGTTCTTCGGACGACAACGAAACGAGTACTTCTTCGCCGCTACATAGAAGCTCTATTTTACCAAAATCTACATCGCGAAGCGTTTCATGGGGGGAAACTTCTCAAGGACGGTCCCCCGCGGATCTTCACGAGTTTTCTCGGCTCGTTATCGATAACGAGCTCTCGTTGTCCTCTCGCGCGCTTCGAATCGGGCGCGAGAACGGAACGCCGCCTATTTTGTTACCGAGAAGAGGTCAAGAAAAGGTTCCGCGATAGCGACGGTTTCATTGCTGATAACGATGACGTCGAGTCTTATTGACAATGCCGAACGGACCGGGCGCGGAAGACCAAACGGATAGAAAACACGATATAAATAAGTATGACCTCGTCGTCGTGCGCGGATGAAAGACGCAACGAGATATCCGCGAAATGATCGAGAAAAGAACGAATCGGGTGCGAGCAGTAAATATACATCGGATCCCGATTTTCAACGATCCGTGAACATTGAAGATTTTTTTACCTGGACGAAATCGTAGTCTGACCGTGACGTAAAGCGATCGAGTATTCCGATCGAGTAGAATTTATTGCTTTCGCGAGAGGAAGCAAACAGGAAGCAACAGGAGAGCGTTCTTGCTACGCAGGGGAGTATCTCTAACAATCATAATCGATTATCGTGGCTAAAAGAAGCTCGTAGTACGCGTTGATAGACTTCGAGGTGGATCGTGGACCTAGGTGTCCCGGCGATGACCGTGCCTCTCCAAATTTTTGCACCTTTATACGTTGTACGCGAGGAGATTAACCAGGATGTCCAAATTACGTGGCTTCTGCTCCGAGATGATTTTTTGTAAAACAGATGTGATAACAGTCCCCATAACCCCATCCTACCTTGTAACTTAGTGTATCGTGCGTGTGTACACGTGAATCTGTATATTTGTACTCGTTGTCTATCGTGCTATGTAGCCCGGGCGAAAGGAGAGACGAGCTCTCAACGTAGAGGAAGCGAACCGATCGTTTTGAGCTTCGTAGGGAAACTATACATATCTCGAGGACGTCGAACGAAGGTGCTGCTCTCGACGATCGTTGGATCAAAAGCGTGATATTATATATCGTTTGTTAGGATAGCTGAAAGGATATTCGTTGCGATTGAATTTGTTCGATTCGATACGGTGCGTTGCACGAGCCTAGCTCGGCTGGTTTTTCTTCTTTTTTTTTTGCGAGTTTGTACGTTGCTTGGCGAAGTTAACGTCGATTCGAGGGACGCTGGTTTTTTCAAGCCAGGGCTTGACGCGTTCGTCGATTTTTTCCAAGTTCGAGCGAAGGACAGAGCTCAAAACGGTGGGTGCTCGAGTTTCTTGCCAATTGCGTGTAACCATAACGCGGATCCCATTATAATACTTACTTCCGGTGCGGGTAGTTCTTATCGACCACCATCGCGACGAATAGTTTTCTCTTAGCACATTGTCGCGCGTTTACGGGCGGAATATATATTCGACGACGCTTGTCAATTCGAGGCTCGACGACGACGAGAAATTTGCAAAGTACAAACGAACAATATTTATGCTAATCAATGTGTAATATACGCGTGTAGTATTTTGTTTCATTTTTCTTCAAACGCGTTACAAGTATGTTTGTGAACAATCGTCGCATTTTGCGCAGTATCGTGCTCGTTATTTTCAACGGTCACATCGCGCGTGGAAACCTGGCTTAACTCAAACCAGGCCTGCAATCAGTCACTTCCCACGCAATCGAATTGTTATCTAACCCTTCGGTTGTGCCATTTCAAGCTGCAAAAGCGGAAGATCACTGCTAATACCACTGACCGTCGAACTCGTAGAATTTTTTTTTACTATGAATAAAATTCGATCGAAGGTCTACGAAATTTTGAAATTCGCGACAAATGCGATGCAATCTTTTACCTTTCTTTTACTCGTTTCTGTGATGAAGCACTGTTTTCTTTTTTTTTTTCAATTGTTGAACTTATATTCGTGTGGATTTATTACTTTTATCCCAAATGGTATGTTCTCTTATTGTTAAGTTTCTTACATTCGCGTGGATTTATTATTTTTATCCTAAATGGAAACGTGTGTTCCATTTCAAATACCAAGAGGGTGGTCGTGGTAAGAATTACTTGCTCGGATTAGGAACCTTTACCCCGAAAACTTGTTTCTGGTTTGCGAACCGTGAAAAGTGTATTCAGCGTGAGATATCTCGTGTTGGAATTTTTGATTTCGTTCGGTGTTCTCGTGGCCCTCCCTCCCTTCTTACTTTTTATTTCTCCCTGTTCCTCCCTCAAGGGTAAAAAATTTCGTATCGGTAAGAAAAAGAAGGAAACTTGGAAACTCCAAAAATCGTTTATCGTTGAACACGAATCGTCTCCGTTGGAAATAAATCTAGATCGAAGTTAAATTACTTTGCTTCGAATTTCAAGAAAAATCGAACTTCGATGATCGTTATCGTGATTGGAGTTTCCGTGAAAACGAAAACAACGAACAAAGAAAAAACAGTGACAAAAGGAAGGGACTCCAAAAGTGATCGTCGAGTGTGCAAGAAAGTCGATGGAGAACACCTTCGTTAATGAATTTTTCCCGGCTAACGAAGTAATTATTTTTTTTTTCTCTTTTTTCCACGAGAGGTGAAACAACCGGTGGCTTCTTTTTCCAGAGTGTAATTTTGTTTTTAACCGGAGCCCGGGAGTGGAATGAAATTTGAACGCGTGGAAGTCGGACGAGGCAATTTGACTCGTTATTTATTGCGGCGCGTGGATCGATATTAAGCCGAGAGACAGAGGGCAACACGAGACCGGAAATCGCGGTTTGCGGTGTACGATATACGGGGGCAGATTCGTTATCCGGAAACGACGATCCCCTGTGACGGAAGTCACCGCAAAATCGGAAACGTTCTTCGCAGAGGGAAAAACGAAAATACGATAAAACGAAGATTTGCCTCGGTGTTTGGCAAGCACAATATGTTATTTATTAGACAGTTTCGTACTTTTCAACGTTTAGTATGTTCTTTTTTCTTCAAATAATTTATCGATCAAAATACGATTCACCAAATTCGATGTATTTTCATCGTTGAAAAATGAGTGCACTCGTAGTTATTGTTCTCGAAGAAATCTGCATTTTCGAATGCAATGCATTTCTCGAGTATCTATTTATCGTTGCTTCGTTGCTGAATTTTTTTTCCACTTAGAGAATGCTCCAAATGTTCGAAAACACGATAATCCGTTGGTGACTGGAGAAAATGGCGGACGAGAAAGAATTTCATATTGTGATTCAAGATGTTTCTTAATTACGGCGGAGCAATAGAGCGGCATGCCTATTAACGAAGCAGATTGCTTTTCTCGTATTCTTTCTACATTTTCTGTAGCTCTGTGCTCTTTATAATTTAATATTTCTCTGCATTTACGACCGCGTCAACTTCTTAAAAGAAATAACGAGTACCCTGCAGTCCATCAAATTGTTATAATTTTCGTTCAGCATATGTTTTACGTATACGTACGTATTTTTCTTCGGTAAAGTTTGCTTAAACGAAAATACGCAGACTCGAAAAATAAAACAATCTATTTTTCACGAAACTTCAATAAGTCTCCTGTAAAAAATTGTTCACCAAGTTGGTGTTTCTTTAAATATGCAAAGTATTTTTATCCTCGATTCTTACTTCTTCTCAAGTTAAATAATTATTATTTATCCCTGTGTAGTTCTCGTTCGAAAATTTCTCTTTCCAAGAACTTAATCTCCTATGTATTTTCATCATTCTCGATTAATGTTAATGCAATCAACGATGAAAAGGAATCGAGAAGAATTTTCCATCATTTCGAGTTTTATTCAATCCGGACGTTTTCGCGGAAAAAATTCACCGATCGTTTTATTCGGTCACTGATAAAACATGGAAAACGTATTGCGAGAGGAAACGTTTGTAAAACTCGAGGAAAATGACACGATTTGGACCGTCGCCGCGAAGAAACACGAAATCGATAAAAGTGCAATGAGTCATTGTCGGTAACGATGTCGTGTAATTTATTATGCGTCTCTGTTTTGCCGAGAAAATGGGAGACAAGCGGTCACGCGACATTGGAATATTCACGAAAACCGCCATGACGGAGGGCGATAAGGCAACGCTAACTCCTTCGTGACGTTGGAGGGAGAAAATGGCACGAGATCCGTGTCAGTGGCGGTGCACGAATGTAAGCAAAACGAGAATGAAGGAAATAAAGACGCAGCAACGATGCGTGAAACGGAACAGCGACGTCTCGGGAAACCGGAAACGAGGAACGATGAGACGGTCGATGGTCCGTGTTATCAGATACCGGCCGAGTGATATTTTATATCGCGGAGGTATAAAACACGGAATGGAACTCGTTTTCTCGCACTTTCTTGCTTGGAAAATTCAACGACTCACGCGTTCTGGAATTCTAGTGTGCTCAGGTGCGACACGGTCGTTAAAGACGCTCGAGTTTCATTTTACAACGCGTTCCTTTTTTTTTTTTTCTTTTAAACTCTTCCACTTCTCGAGATGGATGCAGCGGAATCAAGTGTTTCAAATATCGTTAATAATTCTAGTTAAGATTCTACGATTTCTCACTAAGAGAACACTCGGGAGGAAATTCATCCAAAATTATACGTTATTGTTAAAAAATACGCAAGATTTTGTTTTTCGAATTTTATGATTGCGTAGAAATTAATTGGATTTGATAACGAAGATTTTTTTTAAATTCTTCGATTTTTCGAGATAGATGGTAATCGATTTATCGCTTCGAATATCACGAATAATTTAACTTCTGTTCTACGATTTGTTATCGAACGAAAACTCGGGAGGAAATTCGTCCAAAATTATACGTTATTGTTAAAAATACGCAAGATTTTGTTTTTCGAATTTTATGATTGCGTAGAAATTAATTGGATTTGATAACGAAGATTTTTTTTAAATTCTTCGATTTTTCAAGATAGATGGTAATCGATTTATCGCTTCGAATATCACGAATAATTTAACTTCTGTTCTACGATTTGTTATCGAACGAAAACTCGAAGGAAACTGTATTTAAAATTACACCGTTATTGTTGGAACTGTTTGCAATCTCGTTGAATGTTTTTTCTTTTTCTTTTTTTTTTTAAATTCCATCCTTGTGTAGAATCCGAGTTCGAGTGCATTGTAATACTTCGCATCGCGAAGAAGAGGACGAAGCACGCGAAATGGAACCTGTTCTTTCACATTTTGTTGCTTGGAATGTTCAACGAGTTCTTAGGATGCACTTCCTGGAGTGTAAGTATGCATGTGGAACGACTACCGAAGATTTATTACTCCCAGTTACGATCTCGAGCATTTACCAATACCTGGAGATACTTTCGTTCAATTTCGACGTGTCTTCTTAAAACGCTTCAAAATAAATACAAATTGAGAAGCAAAAAGTCGGAGCACCAAAATTCTGAAACATTTTTGATCGAACCGTAAACTTGAAGAAACTTGAGGAAAAATACACGACAATTGGAGCCTGAATTTTGTCATTGTGATCTTACTCACGGTTTTCGTAAAAACGGAATCATCGATAAAGCTTAAAATTAGAACAATTGTTCGGCACCGGCATCCCTGTCGCAAGTTCGTCAACATACGAGACCTTTTCTTTTTACGTTTGTCCCACTTCCAGCATCGCCTTAACCCAGTTCCTTCGAACTTCCGGTGACACCGATCGCTGCCACCGACAGCTTAATTGTCTCGGTTTCTAATTAGCGCGTCCTGGTCCACACCGACTAGGAAGGACGTCGGCGACGAGAACACTCGATCCTTGCTTGCACAGACGCAACGTAAACGACAAATTAAAAAATTAAAAAAAAAAAGAGAGAGAAAGAAAGGGAAAGAAAAAAAAAAGTAGAACGAAACCGAAGGAAATTCTAACGACTGTAATGAGTGACGATGCTAGTCGACCCGAGAATTAATCGTGAGACAGGAAAAGAGTTACGATGACGAGTACGTCTAGCGTACGCCAAAATGAACTTTATACTGTAAGGACACTTTGTAAATAGGCAACCACAGGCTGTAAGTTTCGTAGGGTCTCCCCGGGTATGGAAAAACGTTGGCAGGAATCGGGAAAAGTTTAAATGGAATTTCAGATCAGGGCTCGCGCGTTGATTTTTCAGGGAGATTTCCCTGCGGCCTTGGACGGTTTGCGTTAATTTTGTTTTGTTGTTAGAAAATTTAACGACGAGCAAACGAAGCCAAGTATCGGTCTGAAATGAGCGAAAGTCCTTTGAACTCTGATTTTTCAACGCGATCGGTGTTTCTGTTATTTTTCGTTGTCGTTTCCGTCAATCGCACACGTTCGAAACTAAAATTATAAGAAGAAAGTAACGGAGTATTATTTGAAAAATAACGATCGTATTGTTCGCGAAAATCATTGACGTTCTCGTCCGGCGTGATTTGGTTTGTTTTGAATCGTTCAGGAAGATCCCTCAATTGTTTCGAGAAGTATGGTTTCAAATGCGATTGAACATTCTATCGAATTCGTACTACGAGAATGTGATTATTGACAAAAATTCTTCGTGCGTTGTTTCGACCATAGTTGGTGTGTAAATGTTAGGAATGATTGAAATACCCGGACTATCGGTAACAACGTGGAAAATTGGAATTCAGAGTTAACTAGCTACGTGTCGAATTTTTCTGTATTCGAATATCCAAATACTTCGACGATCCAAATATAATTCGAATACTGTTGCAAATATTCGTAGTATTCGAACAGTACTATTAGTACGAATAAAATTCTTCGAGTTCGTCGTTTTTTTTTTTTTTTTTCAAATTTTATTTTCCTTCGATACTCGAATCGAATACTCAAACATTCGAAGTGTTTGTTCGTAGCACTCGAGTGTTTACGAAATGTTCGAACATCGAAAGATTCGTACGGTTTCGGTCGTAATTTAGGATTAAGTTTCCGATGGCAGCGAATTTCCAGGCCCGGAGAAAATCGAACAATATCTGTCGAATATGGTTGTTGTTTTTATATCGACTTGTCGTTCAAAATTCTATTGTATACTATACTTGCCCTTGTTGTGTTTTATTATCTTTCGATATTTTATCTCGTGCTTCGATCGATAGATTACATATTTATGTATTATACGTACGGCTAACCCATAGCAATGATTAAATAATCGCGAAGTAATCGAGCGCAGAATTGTAACGAGCGCGCGTGTAAAGCGAGAAACAAAAATCGTGTTTTTACTGTAACGAGAACAATTATTGTATTGTCGTTCGTCCTCGCGCCGCTTGAATATTCGTATATTTATGTAGTAGCTCGCCAATTTCTTGTGTGTGTGTGCCCGTTGCCGTAGGTACACCAGGTGAATGTTGATTATACAGGGACAGGCTCGTTCCATCAGACTGAATGGATTCTTTTCGACTATGAGCGAGGATTTTTCCAAATAAATCAGCTAATTCCGTTATGTTTTAATTGGGCGTTTATTGTTTGCCCTTCCATGATCCCGGCAGTGCACAATATTCAAGCGTACACTGTTAAATAACGTTTAACCGACAGACAGAAAATTCAATTTCGAAGCAAACAAAGGTACGTCTAGACTTCTACAAAAGCGTGATTCTGTACTTGGTTTTTAAATAACTTCTGAAAGAAATTAAAGACTGCCGATTCTTATAGATGTATCATTTATCGAAGCTTGAGAGTTGAACATAGAGAACGATATAGGCCTACACTATGCAAGGAATATAAATAATGGAGAAGGACATTTATTCGGTGAACAAATCGACAATGAAATTAAAAATAAGCGATAAACATGGACGAACGAATTAATTGATCTACATTCTTGTGGTTATTTAATGTGTGATCAAAGTAATAGCATATTTGGTTCCAACATCGTTGATCCTCGTTTTAATTGATTCTCCAGGTGAGTATCCATCTAGTATCTCGAGCATGTTTCGATTTGTTTCGGATGTAAAGATGTTGATACATGACTAAAGATTTTGTCGAAACGAGAGTTCTCTTTTCTTTTTTCATAGGACCGTTTGACGTCTCGGAGACTTTTAAATATTATTTTTTATAAACTCGATTCTTATCGAGTGCTTTGGAGACAATTATTGGGTGTAGTTGGATAGCTAGTATCGGTGTAAGCTCGTGTTTCTCAAAATTAGCAAACTTTTGATTGTAATTCGGTAGTCAAAGAATCTAGAACAGCTGTGTATTCTCTCGTGTCGCATTTCTTTAATAGTTTCCTTATATTCCGTTTGTTAATTACTTTTACAAGATTAAGAAAGTGTTGGTAACGCGAAATAAAAGGCGAATTTATTATATATTTAATAATAGCAGTTTCTCGGTCAAAAAATAGATTTAGTTCGCACCAGTTCTCACTCGTCCTTCCACTCTTATTTGCACATCCTAATCTATTTCGGTTCCCATAGACCTCGTTAAACTTGCCCAGATTGCATCCAACAATAACATTTCTTTCTTTCTTGCATTTCTTTTCCCATATCTTACTCTCAACCGGTTGATTATCCCGATGCAATTACTTTCTTCAAACATTTTCTCTACATTTCGGTCAATTCTTTTTGTTTCGTTGGAGTTCTCAGCTAAAGGTTGAAGTTTCTAATTCCCCTCCTATATTCGAACAATTCATTTTCTATTCTTTTCTTCCATATTTTCCCATCAAAAACTTGGTTATTCCGATTTCTGACTATTATTTTCTTATAACGCACTTGTGCTTATCCTCTCTCATCCTACAAACGTATCTATTTTCATTCCGCAACTGCTCATTCTGTCGTTGTTGTACCTGTTGCTATCCAAATATTCCAATGTTTATTCTCATCTTGTCTGTTATCTTTCCTTCGAAACCGTGTGAAAAGCAAATTAAATGAGCACGTGTCCTCGTATTGCATTACTTCGTAGTCTAGTCTACTCACCTGCCGGTATCAGAGTTATAATTAATTTATCTTATTAATCGAATCGGTAGGTACCTCTGTTTCACTGTTATCGATGTCAACGTGTAGTTCAATGCATTTTACAATGCATTTTTCAATGCATTTAGGCTTGTATAGATTCAATTTTACTCAATACTCAACGCATCGATTCAATGTTAGAACACAAAACACACTGCTTGTGTAAATGGTCTAAAAATAAAGATCCATTGACGACTCGAAAAGTCCTTCTAGGTGTAAACACACTCTTTCGCCATAGTGCTCCCCTGAAAGGCGAATTTAGATCCTTTCAATTTGGAGCCCGGGAGTCCTCCTACGTTTAAACGCTCTTTTACCGGTATTCTACCCTCGCCGAGTTTGGTATTCATCGACAAATACGCAGTAGACTTCGTCGCTCCCGTTCCGAGGGGGAACGTTCCGATCTCGTATAAAGGCGTCCGATGAACCGGGGACACAAAAATAGAAATTCGTGAGAGCTTGGTCCATTAGCCCCGGCCAATTACACCCGACAAAGGCGAAATTTTCACGTGGATATCGCGAGTCTCTGGTTTCGTTACGAGCAAAGGAGCGAGTCTTCTCGAACCTTGAAATTACCTTCATCCGGCCAATAACAATCGGCCGGTGGCTCGTCCAGAGCGTTTCGTTGAACGTTTCCTCCTCCTCCGCCGGTCTGTCGTCGGGCTACTTATTCATGCGGATCAGCCAGCACGAGCGACGGGGAAAAAACGTAGGAAAGGAGCGAGAGTGCGTTGTTTCACTGCGGACGGTTATTGTTCTCTCCGGATAGGATGCACGGCACGTGGCGCACGGATGCGGCCATTTACGCCGTGCACGCACGATGAACACGCCTGCAGCAGCCCGGTCTCAAAGGGGCCACTGTTTTCAAGATCCTGGAGGAGGATCCGATTCAATGGGGCCACCAACGCGAACTAGCCGAGCTACGGGAACGTCGGAAGGCGGCTGAAGAAAATAGCTAGAACCCGTTCCGCGATTCTTACGCGATGCCGGCCGGGATTTCCTTCTGCTCGAGGATACTTATTGTCGCGTCGAACAATGATTCCTAAGGTTTTAGTAACGTGTCAGGGGATCCGATCTCGGCGATCGTAACCGATGCTACTAACGTTCTGATACAGGGGAATGGACATTTTGGTGTTTGAAACGCAGAAGTCGCGAATCTTACACGAGAGTTGATCTTTTACGATCGTATTCGTTTGAATCGAGTGCGATTCATTGAGTGAAATTATTAATTTGTCGAGAGATTCAATCTTTGTGGGAATAACACCCGTGTATAATATCCTAGAGTAAACCGGAACTATGAATATTTTAGTACTTGAAACACAGTTGTTGGCTGGCTAATGTAGCTACAATTAGATTCGCAACACTTGCACATGATCTGATATGCGTTATATTTTTCAAACGAATCGTGATTTCTGACCTGGAATTACTATTTTATTATGAAATTCGATCTGTGTCGTTATAACAAATGTGTCCAGAGTATGTTGGAAATATAGAGATTTTAGTATTTGAACCACAGACGACGTTGTAACGAACGATGTTAATAATCTTGTATCGGACTGTTTTAAAAAAGAACTGTTGCATTTTTATATATTTTGGTCAATTTTACTTGCAACTTTTGGGTTAAACGAATCAAAAGTTATTGTTTCATTCTCCGAAACGGAGAATACGGATACCTGGAACCTACTGTGTGAAACTGAGAAGTTGACCTGTGGAAAGAATTACGAATCGTATTGGGTCAATTTTACTTGCAACTTTTGGGTTAAACGAATCAAAGATTATTGTTTCGTTCTCCAAAACGGAGAATACGAATACCTGGAACCTACTGTGCGGAACTGAGAAGTTGACCCGTGGAAGGAATTACGAATCCTATTGGCTTAGACCTCTTTGTCGAACTTCGAACTTTCGACTGACCAAAAATTACTCGATTCTGTCCATATTCACCTCGTATACGGTACCACAATCCTCTCGATCCAAGAATCATCTTTCCAGCTACCATCTGTACCTCGTAACACTTTCTTGTCGAAAGATAACGTACGACAAAGACCTACCGTACAAAATTATGAAAAATTTGAAAACGCGATACGCACTGAATGCTTCTCACAGCTTTTCAAGCAGGAGTAATCCTGTTTCCGGACTTTCACTCTTTCGTCGTGGGATTGGTACTCGACCGTGGTTACGAAGATTCGAACGATTCTTTCGAATAATTTAGTTTCACCGTCGCCACAGGTGTCTACCGTCGACAATTAAATCCGACGCGTTCGTTAATTGCAAAAATCAGAGAGATCGCGCCGGCTGATAGAACACACCTATTCAGCCATACATCGCCGCGACGTCGTCCGCGAGTGTATCCACCGTAGAAAGTTCGCATGCAGGCGATATAATTACCGGAAGGCTCGTTAGACGTCGGCGTCGCGATGCTCCTGATGCGCGAACATTGTGTCGCCTCTGTAATACGGGACACAGAAACGTGCATCGGCAAAAAGTGCGCTGTGACGTCGGTGCAACGCGGGTCTCGTTGTTGAATGACTCGAACAAGGTTGTCTTTCAGGGGGACCAGTGTGTTTGCGTCGGGTCCATATTGACGTGGAAACACTTATTTCACTGTAGAAATTTTCCACGCAACGTATCGTTAATATTTCACATCTCGTGGAACAGAGATACCGATATCCAGGCATTAAAATTTCCAGTGCCGACTGGGCTCCAGAAAACGATCTAACGCAGAAAGTGAGAGTTTTGTACGCAACATTTCGATGTACAGGATTATTCACTTCTGTAGTAAATATCTGTAGTTAGTTGTTTTGTCGTATTATCATGGATAATGTGTCATAAAGAATAGTTTGGAACTTTTGGAACAATTGTGAAAACAGTTTATTACGATTGTTCTGGAATTTCCAAAATATTCCTGCAGTATTTACTGTATTGTATAGAATGAACCATTAAGCTCTTCTTCCAAGGTGATGATACTTGATTTTGTATATGTTTTTTTTTGTGTAAGAACTCTGTAATTGTTTTGCCTATCAGCTAGTAGGTATGAAGTCAACGAGTTAAGACCTAAGCTTTCTCTTCTGTAATAAAAATGTTACGTAAGATAAAACTAATTGAAAGTGATCCTGAAAGCTTACAAAAAAGGACGTACAAAAAATTAAATATCATCGTCATAAAGATCTTTCGAAATGGTACTATACGTGATAAAAAAAATGTTGATTCGAATGATTAACTGATTAGTTAGCTAACAACGGTTTCGTAGAGATCGCGAATAACTCGAATCGGATTCGTTGGTGATTTTCAGCGGTAATTCGACAAAACCGATTTGTAACTTATCTTACGATTCTTGATTCTTGGGGCTCGTTTTTGTTACGAGAAAATGTCGATAACATTCGCCCGGATGGAAAGCGTGTACGCGTTTACAAGCTGCAAAACGTTGCCTCGTTAGAGGGAACTTTGTAAACGTGCACGGAAACAATCGTAGAAAGTTCGAGTCGTTACGATGGAAACAATGCACGTTTGGACGACAGGCTGTGTTATTGTAGGATGCAAATATTAGATAGGATCTCAGAACTCTTCGTCGAGGTGCGCGAATAATTGAACCTCTTTCTCATCTCGTGCGCTGTAAATTTTATGCACAGTGAATCGTGTACCGTGATCGTTTAAAATGTAATCTCAAATGATCACTATTTCGAGAACCGAGTTACACAGCTTGTTCCAGTTTCGAGAGTTCGATAAGGTGTTAAAAACAAATTTGTTTCGAAAGTTAATCTTTGAGATCACTTTCACTTTTTCAAACGGTACACGGTATTTTCTTGACATAGTTTCGTAATTAATTCAAAGAGGAATTCATTACGAATTTATTACGAAACGACGTTAGAATGACTTTAAGTATGGAAAAAATGCAAAGATACTTATCATACCAGAAACGATGTACAAAATATTTGCCAATAGTTTCTTTAATATTTAATACTCGGCGTACACAGTCTCGGATAATTGTAAATTTATTTAACTTACGTGTTCCAGGAATTATTTTTTAAAAAAATATTCTTGGTTCAAAGAGTCTACCGTTTGAAATTATTCCATTATCAGATTTTTCATTTACAGAATACGTACGTTATTCGATTAAGTAGTATCGCTATTTTTCGATGATATTTCGAGCAAATTTACGACAGGACTCGATTCAAAAATAGCTATTCGTCTATTATTGTCCGAGAGAACAAGTGCTAAGCTTAATTGCCGGAAGAGAGTGATCAAAGTCGTCGCTTTGCATTCGAAATACTTAAGGGAAGAGTGCATTGAGCTTGCAAATAAGTCGAGACGATATAGATCGGCACGTGTTGAGCAAACGATCGAGGAATCCATTAACAAGTTCTCCTTCCTGGAAATAATTGTCGTTATTGAATAGAGTATTCGTTCGTAAATATTGGAAAAATTCGCTTCAATTTACTTTTGAAATACTTTTAAAAATATTACATTTCAAAATTAACCCGGCCACAATTTTACAAAAAATGCTGCACACATTGACAAGAATTAAAAGTAGAAATAAACTACACTAACTGCGCGATTATAATCATAATTTTGAAATTACCACTCTACTAGAGTCTGTTTGATCATTGTAGAGATACGGAACATAAACTTCTTCTGTGAAAACGTGTCATTAGACGAATACATTCTGGCCTTTAGACATTAATTTGTGGAGTAAGTGTGAACATTTTATTCATGATTCCAACGAAATGATTTCTGACATAAATATCACAGCAATTTATTAGAGTACGGAAGTAGATTAGGACAACCTGTACCAGACGCACACGCAGAGATGACTCGAGTGAAACTTCAAATTCTTATTAATATATTAATACATTGTCATTGATTCAAATGTACAAAGAATGAACATTTCACAGTATAACAATATAAAAGAACAAAATAAATTTTATTATGTGAGGTGCGGACAACACTAATAAACAATGAATCAATACACAATACTGTGACTCACAGATTCGTCCACATAGATTTAAAATAATTAATTATATGGATTATTATTTTATTTCTCCTTCCGAGTATTATACAATATACATACAATATACATACGAGTATACGTACAATGAACATGAGCCAATACCATGGTAAATCTATGAGTCATTAAGTAGATGAAAAATTAAATATAGTAACAGAAAACTATTTTCAAAAACGTCACTTCTCAACTCGATCAATTTTCACAGACCAGAGCTGAAAATAGAAGACTAAAGATATTTATAACTATATAGAATTTGTTCAAGTTGTCGTACTTGTGAAATATTTTTAGAAGTTATCCTGCAGGTTGTTGACACCATTAATAATGTTTCTCGAGGTCGTTAGCATTTGTTCTCCCCTTTTATAATTTACGAGCGTTAAAAATGCATCGCACACACGAAGAAAGACAAATTATTCACCGAGAAGATTTTTTCGAGAAAACTGTTCGGGGAGTGTTCTCAAGACACGAATACTTTCCCCGGATCATCGTGGAATACATGTGCACACTGCGTTCGAATTGTAGGCGGTGCAGCACGTGCACCGAGTGCGAATATATTTAGATGCACATGTGCGTACAGTTGCAGTAGAAAGTGCAAACGGAAGGAAGCTTTGTGTACCGATGAAGGAACTTTGATTTCGTGTCAACTTTGCGCATTGTGCACGATCGACAGTGTTAATTAAACACCATTCTTCGTTTTACGAAAGATAATGAATAAACGACAATGTAACGACCGATCGAGACAATTGAAAATATAAAGATGTCTCGACGTTTACGAAATCTATTTGACACTGTTTATAGAGTTTTATTCCCTAATCTCGTGTGACAAAATAACACACATAGCACGTCAAATGTGTTGTGAATGTAAAGAAAAATGAATAACAGTATTTCAGAAAAAAGAGAAACATCAAAAGGGTGATTAATGCACACTTTTTTGATAAATATCGCACACTTCAAAAATAATGGTACATCGGTGTATTATTCTTTTCTACTGATATTTTGGTATTCTACATTTTTTGTATCTTGTAAACTTGCAATTAAATCGTAGCACAAAAGGTTAAAAAATTAACTCTTAAGTTGAGATACGAAGTACAATAAATTTAAATCAAATTCGAGAAAAAATTTTAATAGACTAAAAATAAATTTCATTGGGAGCAGAGTTGGGAAGTAATCGATGATTGGAAATAATCGTGATAATAATAATCTTTAACCAAGTGATTGTCGTTAAAATAAATGATTAATAATAAATAACGTTTACAATCTATAATTAGAAATCGTCACTTCGTAATCCTTCAATGAAATATTACTATAGCGTTCTTCGTTAACCTACTGCTTCAATCATAATGGAAGTGCAGTCATAAATAATTATTAACGAGTTAATCACGTGAGTTGATTATCTCCGCTTTCATTGGCGTTATACGTTAAAAATGATTGTCAATTACACAGTAATTATAATCATTAATCATCAAACTATATACTGCCCGACATCGTTTCGTCATTGTGGAAAGTTTTATGGGCGTTGGTCCGGTTATTGATGTGTCGAATAAGAACAAGGATATCTTTGTACAAGGCTTCAATGGTACGGCCAAACCAAAATAGGAATACCGATATCTTAAATCATTTTTTCAAAAGATCGATTTTTTGTATCGTTCTTTTAATACCTACTTTGTAATAAAAAAAAACACACACACACAATTTTCTCTTTTTAATTCAAAAACTTTTTTTCAACCATTTTTATTCTTACATCGAAAAACCTGTAAGAAAATCTGATCGTACGTATAAATGAGATCAATTAATGTCGATTTTGAATCGATTTTTCAACAGATTAATTTTTTCACAGTGGTGGAACAATTTTTCGTATCCACGATATTTTCGCGAGCGAATAGAAAAGTGCAAACGAGCCTCGTCGTAAACGCAAGAGAGTACTGTCCTTTTCGTACACGCATCCGGAATCAAAAGTGCTGAAAATCGACGTGGGCGGCAAATCGTGGGCGCCCCGCGTTATAGTTCGCTCCTTGTATAGAAACGACGATAGAAAAGGGCGACGTGTTCCCAACCGTACGAGACGCACGTATAAGGCGGCGCACTATTTTCTGAAATTAATCTCTCATCCGATACATCGCGGACCGCCCACTCGCGTGGCGCCAGATGAAAGTGTTCCCGTCCGAAAATAATTTATCAGAGAACACTGTGTCACATGGAAGCAATAAGCGAACTTAAATTGGATCGTCGATCGTGCAAAAACGAAGATTGAAGTACAGATTAAATACGATCAGACGTTTTGCCACCATTATGCTGCAGAGTAATAAAATGTCTTTAATGGAAGTATCACGGTTATTTTCTAATCTTCTGATCGTAGATCTTCCGAAGAGTAGTTAAAATGTGAAACGTAGAGTTCGGTACAATAAATTACGTATTATCCGCTACTTACACCAAGTACTTAAAAATTGATTCGTATAACATGGTTTAAGAGCACGAAAGCAAAACCTTTAGAAAATTCAATCACTCTCATCGATACAGACAAATTTAACTGTATTTCCGTAACGGACGATGCAACATTTATTTTGACGTTTACCGTCGTAGTAGATGGTTCTTTTCGGTTTGTTTTTACGATCGAAAAAAAAAACAAATTCTATTTTGTTTAGCGCGAGTCTCGTTGTTCAATTTACTAGCACGTGACGGTGAACGCAACGTTTATTTCGACATTTACTGTTAAAAATGGATGGTTCTTTTCAATTTGTTTTCACGATCGAAAAAACAAATTTCAGTTTGTTTGGTGACTCTCGTTGTTTCGTTTCACAAAACCGTCACGTGTCGATTGTCGATGGTCGATAAATAAATTGGAATAAATTGCAAAAATTGAAACAGGTTCGAAACTTTTTCTATTAACACCGTTGAAACACTTGAAATAGAACTTGTATAGAAAATGTTCTCGTGTTCCGATTAGAACAAATATAAAAATTCTAGTCTGAATCAAATTTACGAGAAATGATATAAAAGTTCTTACGTAGGAGTAACGAATATTTCCTTCGTCGATAGTAAAACAATTCTAAATTATTTAAAGCACCCATTACTGTTCGATCCATATTAATGTATACAAAATTATCGATTTCTTGTTATTTCTCATCTTTTATTGAAAATAAACATAATCTGTTATATTCTGCATTGGCGAAGAAAGCTGGTAACCTACATTGCAATATAAATTCAAATTTTCATTTGTTTCGCGAAACTTTTCTAATAAAAGTTCTGGAATAATCGTTTCCATGGAATTTTTAATACAGGAGTTCTAAGATATCTGTTCCACGAAAAGTAGTTTTTAAAAAAGTTCTTAAGATGAAAGTTTCTTTCTATAAAAGTACCATCAGAACCGATAGCTTTTCAAAGGAAAGGAATTCTTAAAACGTAAAAGTTGATTGCCTTTTTCTATCACCGATCAAAACAAATGTGAAGATTGATTCGGAGACAATTGGTAAAACAACGGTCTTTGAAACCCTCCATTTTCATTTCTTATCGGACGACGCTCGATCAAAGTGAGCTAGAATTATTCCAGGGGGTTGGGAGCAGCGAAACAGGGTGGTGGTCCGATGCAATTACAATTTTCCTTCGTTCCCGTCGAAGACGTTGTTTCGCGTATCGAGTACGAACGAAGACGTTAAGAGCTCAGTGCTCGCCCTTACCGCTGCCCATCCAGTTTAATGAACCTAATTAACCCGAATGCGTAGCCAGGGGGGACAACTTGGCGCTAAGTTCGCTGACCCAAAAGTGGGGGAGATTGAAAGTCCCCAATTTAACTTTGTTCAATTGTAAATGATCCGGGGGACCTCGAAGAATCAATTCATTGTTGTTTTATTGTTCGTCGAATGTTCTCTTCGAAAGAAGAAACAGAAACGTTTCTAGATACTTTTTTTTTTAAGTGATTAACTTTGTTCAATTGTAAATGATCCGGGAGACCTCAAAGAATCATTTTATTGTTGTTTTATTGTTCGTTGAATGTTCCATCAAAGAGTTCTCTTCGAAAGAAGAAACAGAAACGTTTCTATTAGATTTTTTTTTTAAAGTGATTATTTAGAATTAAAAGACACCGATTTAAACACGTTCCAAAGATCGATGATTATTTTACAATAGTTTGATAGAGCACAAACACTAAATTCGTACACTTAATGTTTTACTCTATCTCATTCCATTGCAAAGTTATAGTCGAAAAACTAAAATACTTCAGAGGGTTTATTTCACTCCCTTAAAATGAGTTTTGACTCGACGAATTTATTTATTTTCATTCACGAGGAGTAATACTAATAGTCGCGTTATTGAAAGGAACGAAACAATCGAATTGGGAAATTTATTATACCGAATGATTCTCTAAAAACTGCTACCTAAATTACTCATGAATTGTTTGTTGTATGAAAAAATGGTGCGAACAAAAGTTGTACGGTACGAAGAATTATTATATACGATATAATAATCAGCTGTTCGCTACTTTGATTTTTTATCGAGCTACGAAGGTTATCTTGAGTTTCCAATCGTAATACCAAATTATTAGTTCGTCTTTGATAAACAAACTTAGATATTTATAAGAACCCAAGGAAAACAATTTTAATTACCTCTTATCGTTTCTTTTTTATGTAATTTATCTTTGAAAGTAGATGTTGAGAATAGTTCTGACGTGAAAATTGAATCAACTGGATGCGAAATAAGAAAATATAAAACGGGAAAGAACAGCTGCGGTGGATGGTACGTTAATTGTTCTTGTCGTTAACAACAAGATTAACCCATTTTCCTAGGCCTCCCTCGTGAGAAAGTTTGCGATCAGTTATGCTTCTTTCAGCCAAACGCTACGTCCATAAATTAACCTCCATCAAGGAAGAATGTTACACATTCATTTTGTTATAGTATTACGCTGCACCTCAGAATAGAACTTTCACTTCTTTTTATACCTGCACCTGGAAACAAATTGAGTTTTAAGAAATTTTCTTCAAACGAAAGTAAAATTTACATACCAACGTTGTATTTGCAAACGGTCTTTGTTTTATTTAATTTCCTTTAAATAAATTCAAAAACATTCGAAGTTACACTCTGTCAGATGAAACCACTTAAATAGGTCATCCTCTAATTGTTCCACCGAAAGGGTTTAGAATTCTTAGAAAATTTACATTGTTCAATTAACCACAAAATAACGTAATGCAGGTTACGCTGTTTACCTTGTTTATCTACTAAGAAAGACTGAGCTTTGATGATACAATTATCAAAGATCATTGTCCGCAAAGAAATCCATTTTTATGGATACCACGTATACGAGCCCATATATCGGTTCTGCGATATTCACCATAAAGATGTCCTTCATCCGGGTGACATTTAACCGAATACTGTAAACAGTTTGTAGTCCGTGCAGGACTGTAAAGTCGGCTACGTATTGAAACGCGTGGACGAGTAGCACTCGAGACAAAGGGCTCTTTTATTCAGAGTTCACGGACGGCTGAATAGCGGAATAAAGTAGTTCAGCAGGACTACGGAGGTCCATTGTTGAAACTGCTCGACTGCTGTTGGATTAACAACAGATTCTTCTCTCACTTCTTTTTTTTTCAGCATCGACCAAAAGAGTCGAAGGATACGTTGGTAACATCGATTTACATGAGGCGCGGAAAAATCTACATCCTATGAATACTCGCACGAGATAAAAGAACTAGTCGCAAATTGGAGAACAGTGATATGTATGGAAAAATTGTGGGAGCCATTGAATCGATAGAACGCAATATAGATTGTCGAATAGAGGACACCACTTTTTCGATATCAAAATATCGAATTTTTTTTTTTCAAATTTTATATTTCAGAAATACAATTCCTTTCCTTTTTTTCTTCCCTTTTCACTTTACCTTTTTATTTTCTCGCTCGATTGATATAAAATTTTAACTATATTTTCACGCTGACATTTTCTATTGTTTCATGTCTGTTATGTTTTCTATTGTTCTGATACTCGTTGAAAAAATGTTACAAACTCTCGTTCCGTTTTAACGAAATTTAATCTTGTTCTTTGAAAACTTGCCGTTCCTAAACAAATCAACATTTTTAAAAATGTTTAAGCAAAACAATAGTAACATCCATCTAGTTTCCGAAAATTCTAATTTTGTTCAATTTGTATTTACAATACCAGAAAGAAGTGAAGTAGTACAAGGACACTTATATTTTCTACACGCGTTAAAATTTTTCTGTGAAAATTGGCAGAAATTTATTCAAAGTGTGTATGTTTAATACACATATGAAACGGTTATTTTAGATATTCAGTATCATCAGAAAAAATTTCGAATCAGCATTTTTTTCAGCCCGACAGGTGGTGTTCAACCCTTAATTAGAGTTCTCGACATCTCACGGATCGTTATTCTTTTATTCAAGGGGTTGGACCGACTGCATACATAGACATTACCAATACTATTCTTTCTTGTAAATTAAATAAGTTTTATAAGTGTATAGAAACGTTGGTCGAGTAGAAAAATTGATTTGTAACTACACTATATTGTTTTCTCATTGAAATATCATTTAAACAATTTGCGTTGAAAATCAAAGAATGTTTCTCTTAGAAAATGGAGAAATTTAATGCGTTAGTCCAATCGAAGATTTTTATCGACAGAAATAAATTACGATCGAAGCTGTTACTACTTTGCTATGGTGTCCATGCAACCGCAATCCTTACAGCTTGAAGTTTCCCAATTTACAATCGACAGACAGGAAAATTGTAAACAGTCGCGTATAATCCGTAAAATATGAGCTCAGACCTGCCCTCAAATAAACGGACGAGTGCGGCTCGAGACAAAAGTCTCCTCTGTTCAAAGAGCCTTCAACGTTAATTTACTCATCCACGCTCTGTGAACTGCAAAGCAATAATGTTACATCCGCATAAGCTGCATTAAAACAGTTGAATCAATGAGTTGAAGAGCAGCACGGGCGCAAAATTAGCCATTTTTAAATAATCTGAAAACTACGTGCATAGAACTGCGTTCCAAGTGCGCTTTGGGATCAAGAACAGTTCAAAAGAAGTACCCTACACGAGTGTTTCAGGTAGTTCCTTGAGTTTAACAAGTACGAAAAGCTGTTTTTTCAAATATTTCAAAATGCGCATTCTGAACATGCTCTGTTCTTCAATTTAACGATTCGTTTATATAATTACACTCCAAAGAGGTACTACACATACCGAATTCCAAATATAATGTATTCTACGATTCGAACGTTGTCGAATTAAATTTCGATGTGATGGACGAAAAACGAAAATAAGGATTTTACTCAACGTATTAGGAAACTTTTTTCCATGAATCGATCTACCATAAAATCAACGAAGCTTTGAGCTTCCACTTAGATCAGAAAAAATTGTTGTGTGTTCTTAAAAAATAGTTCGTGTAAATAACCTTCTAATTTCTTCCTCGTCTTGTATAAAACTTAATATTTGCAATCTTATTGTTGATGATATTATGGAGAGGAGAGCACCAATAGGAGAATAATACGAGTATAAATATACTCCAGTAATAATATTTATTTTTCAAAGAACATTTCAAAGAGGAAAACAGCCCTAATTAACGTCAGACTCCAATAAGTCTTGACCTCCTGTTACCTAGTCATGCTGCAGGTTCTGCTGCAAGTGCGTTCAAATATTTCAAAGAGATATTATCGTTTTCAACTAACCAGAATTTATTTGCACGGATAATAACGAGAGAAAAATAATAATAATAATAATAATATTAAAAATGACCACCGTTTGCGATAACACAGACTTGCAAACGTTACGGCCAATCAGGAATCGCGGCACGCACGGTGCTCTAAGCTCGTTTCAGAAGCTGCCTTTGTCAAGCGGTACTTCGGGCTACAAAAATTTTTGTAAGAAGTCTTGCAGGTAATATTCTCCAGCTCCAACCGCAGTTTATAATCAGATTCAAATCTCGGCTATTCGAGGACCAGTCTTCCGCAGAAATAATCTCTGGGACATTGTTCCGTAGCCACGCTCGAGTTACTTTTTGCTTCGTAAGCCAGAACGAAATCTTGTTGGAAAACTCGTTTTTACCTTTCGAGGAAAGTGATACTCAGGGATTTTACTACTCCTTTCAGCACATCTGTTTGGTAGACTCGAGCTCCGGTTTTAACGCCCTTCTCGCGGAAATGAAGTCACTCCTTGATGGAATACTCCCCTCCAAACAATCCCTGACTTTTTGGTAGGGCATATGCTAATCCACTTATGAACGTGCCACAGGAATTTGAATATCCCGAGGAACCCTCCGGGGAAGCCAGCTTTTGAAATAATCGTGTCGTTCGCAAGTTTTCATCGCTGCAAAAGGTAACCATTTCGAATAATACCACTGTATTCGTTTTGTCGTTACTTGGGAGAATAATTTCGGAGAATGTTTCTTTATTTTTTTACCATAGGCCAATACTCGTCTAACGTACCCATCTCATCTGTGTCTCATGTTCACATTTGCAAAGCATTTGCTTTGGAATCGTTGGGAAGTATAATATTTACTTTCGAGTTGCAAATTTCTTATTTGTAAACTTATTTCGTCGTCCATGCAGCTATCTCCACGAAATATCCTAAACCTTGTCCTATCTTGTCACTTCCTCTGTACTTTTCACATTTTTTAAAAACCCAATGCATTTCCTCCAATTTAAAAACGAACCTCCAAACGATCAACAGCTGTATAAACCAGCGTTTCAATTCCAGAATGTACAGGGTGTCCCGTAAGTTTCATAAGACCTCCGTTTCGCGAGTCGACTGTACACCCAAAAACAATGAAAAAGAGATACAACGAATTTGTGTGTTATCCGATCACCTTTATATTCGAAACGACGATCTCACATTTTCGAGCAAGTCTTTAGACACCTCGTCATTGATCCACTTACACTCTCCAAGGTTTCTGGTGCTTCTTCAATTCCTTGGAAACCTTGTTCTATTCTAAACCGTAGTTGAGAAAATTTCTTCGCAAAATTTCTTGTATCTTGTAAACTAATGCAAATGGTACACACATTTGTACGAACTTCTTTCATTATTTCTGTGCGTACAAAATCAACCCCTGAGCAGATCCCACGAATTATTGGACACTCTGTTCGAGCTATCAAAATCTACCTGAAATTCCACTTTGCGCCGTATCAATCATTTCACTCGTAACAGAACTTACGAGTATGATCAACCCCTTCGCCTACAATATCGAGCGAGACCAAACATAAGTACCATGGGTGAGTCTCGTCCACATTATTCGTACGTTCAAATATATTTTGAAAGCTTCATTCGAAGTACGTTCAAATAAATTTTGAAGGATTAAAAATATTAGAAAGAAATCTTCGTTTAATGTCATCGAAAAGAATATTTAACGATCGCGAGAACAACGAGAGTTCTGACTTTCGATTATCGAAACTTAAATCGTAGAGGTAGGGCTTAAGTACGTTCGAATAAATTTTGAGGGGTTAAAAATATTAGAAAGAAATCCTGGTTTAATGTCATCGAAAAGAAAATTTAACGATCGCGAGAACAACGAGAGTTCTGACTTTCGATTATCGAAACTTAAATCGTAGGGCTAGGGCTCAAGTACATCTTACCGTTACCCTCCTCGTGGCGAGCGAAACATACTATGCATCGAACGCATCACCCGCGACCGTGCACCCAAACCCGATGACGTTTCGCGAACGAGTTGCAACCACCGAAGAAAGAAGACAAGACGGAGGAAAATGGCGTAGACATTCGTTGGCGTAATCCAAAAGCAGCTGCGCGTTCGAACGCACGAGGATGAGTGACGCGTGAGACAAAAGGCCCTCTCTAGCCGCGGAGAGTTCACGGACAGCTGAATGGTGAATAATATAGCGCAGGAGGACCAGAGAGGAACGGTGGCGAGGGGCAAAGTACACACGGCGAGGGTCGATGTGCGTGTTAAAAAAAAAAGAAAAAAAGAAAAACGAGGGAAACCACCCCGGTGGCACGGGGGTTGAAAACAGACAGACGATCAAGAGGGAAGAGAAAGGTGGGGTTGGCTCGTTGAAGAGTACCCTAGCCAGTCTGCTATCGAGCAATCCTCGTTGCCATGGGGATAATCTCGCAAGGTCTCCTCGAAGTACGCAAAATCCGGGCTTCGCGGCGCCGATTTCTACGGAAACGGACGCCATTCTTGCGGAACCGCGCAGACGGTGTTCCTGGGTGTAGGAACTCGTCGTCGGTTCGTAGAGGACCCACTCATTTACCCCCGAACACTGTTTTAACGAGCTTTTTTTTCTTGCGTGGAATTGGTCGTTCGCGAAGAGAGGATCGGAACCGCGAGAGAAACGAAATTGCACGTTCGACGGGAGACGTGTATATACGTTTTAATTTCATTGTTTTTTCTCGGAGATTTTAGAGCCAAGTTCTTCGAATACTTTGGAATTTCTTCGCGAGAATTCCATAATGAAAGTGGGGAATGAATCGCGAGGCGAGGATTGTTTTTGCAATTGTCTTGGCCCGACTTTGTTTTCTTCTCTGAAATTTTAACGTTAGACACGATCGTACGTTTTAGTTCCATTGTTTTTTCTCGGAGATTTTCGAGCCAAGTTCTTCGAATACTTTGGAATTTCTTCGCGAGAATTCCATAATGAAAGTGGGGAAAGAATCGCGAGGCGAGGATTGTTTTTGCAATTGTCTTGGCCCGACTTTGTTTTCTTCTCTGAAATTTTAATGTTAGAATCGATATTGCGCTATTCGCGTCTCACGATGATACAATTTCGTGCGTTTTAGTTCCATTGTTTTTCCTCGGAGATTTTAGAGCCAAGTTCTTCGAGCACTTTGGAATTCTTCCGCAAAAATTCTGAAGCTCTCTTCGGAGCAGTTTCGAAATTTGCGAGAATTCCTAAAGTTCTCAGAGTTCTCTCCAGACTTTTTCTATCGCGGAGTTTTCGAATGTTTCTCGAATTCTTAGAGTTTACCACGGGAATTCTATATCTTTCGGAACTTGCTTGCGTTTGGAAGAGTCACTACAAATTTGAAGTTCTTATCCGAGTTCCTCGAGTTCCCTCGAGTTTTCCACGTTTTTCACTTTTCAAGTTCTTCGAAGTTTCCCGATGTTTTCGAAACTCTCGTACTCCGTCCGACCGGAATTCTTGCGATCGTTTAAAATTCTCTCTCTCTTTTTTTTTTTGCTTTCTTTTGCTTTTTCGGAGTTCTGTGAAATTGACTCGACTACGATTCCTGAGAATCCTCTCGAGCTCTCTCTCTCGAGTTCACTTCGGAAATTTTCTCGAGTTCTCTCTTCGTCTGTAGGTTTCTCTGAAAAATGTGGTTCACAATTTGCGGATAGGTGGTTGGTTCTCACGTAAATTTCCATTCTCGCCTCTCGAGTGCCGCGAAGTGTTGTCGTTTGTAGTCGGTGAGTGTCACCACTCTAGAGGAATCAGAGATCCGGGGATCGTTTCGAAACGATACCCAACTATCCAACTCGCGGCACTTCTGCTCCACAAGTGGAATCACTAGCAGACACGTGGTCCTCGACTGGCTCGAGCCACCCTCACCTTTTCAACTCCCTTTGTGGCACTTTGGTGTCGAGACGCCAGTCTCGAGACTGCCTGTCAAGGCTGACCTAAAAATTCTCATTTAGCCTGCCATTTCAACCCTGACATCCGACCGTTGAATCGATTTCTTCACAGTCAGGGAACATTTCGCGAATCCTTTCTCGAAACGTTCGTGCAGCTATCCGTTGATTATTTCGGAGCTCGAACTTTTATTTTTCAATTTTCGGATCGTTCCTTCGAAACTTCGATCCAACCTACCACGCTTCGTCGTAGCACAGAAACTTTGCACAAATTGCGAACCATTCGCAAACGAAAACAATACCATTGGACGAAATTCGGTGGAAAGAAGAGAAACATAATTTCCAAATCCACATTTATGCTCCACACGATGCAAATGAAAAACTCGAGTGTCTCTAAAACTACTACTTACCAAATAGACTTACAAAAGACTTTTTTCTTTCGGCGACCATTGAAGTTCACACCTATAATTTATGTACATCCTGCATATTCTATTTTTCACTGAACATTTCTACATCCTGCATATTCTATTTTCCACTAGATATTTCTACATCCTGCGTATTCTATTTTTCACTGGATATTTCTACGAGCAGATACCCCAAGTGAATCGCAGTGATAAGATAAATTCGATTGAAAGATTTTTGTTACGCCAAAAATTGGACCAAGCGCGAGGAATGAACGAGACCGATGTAATCAGATATTAATTCAATTTTGTAATCTCGCACGAACATCGGTATTATTTATTCGCATTCGCGTGCAGAGATGAATACAATATTGGCGCGGTATTGATTTTCCATGAGGGAAGGACAGTACCCGGTGCCATTTTTGACGTACGTTCAACCTCGTTTCCTGGTCTCGGTCTCTATCCTATTTTTTACCGCGCCACTCGAGAAATTACTTCTTTTCTTCTAAACTCCCCCCACTCCGTTTTCTCTGTCGGTTTTTCACGTGCCCGGCGCGCGCGTGTGTGTCTCTTTTACGACGGTTTTTCCTTTCCTTCGTTCCGCGGCGCGGCGTTTCCTCTCTTGTTCTTGCTCAGGGTCCTTTGGGAAACGAGAATGCAAAGGAAGAAGCTACGAGTATTCTCCCGACATGGCTCTTCATGAGAGTAATCCGGAGTTATGGAGGCTGGTGATGTTTTTTCACGAGAGGATCCCAGGATGAGGCTTCCTCCTTGAATCGAGTGCTTCTTCAATTACAGCGAATGGAAATTCTCTTAATTTCATTTTTACTCGACCGATCGTTTCTCTTCGACGATCATTTTACGAAACGAACGATCGTCGACGGGATCGGGTCGCTTTCGATCGACATACGATAAACAACGATTTTCGCAAGGTCGTCGTCGGTACGTGCAAATAAAACTCATATTGCTTCTTTCTCGATAAAATTCGGAACGCTAGAATCGCCTGACCGAAAATTTCAGCTACGCGATATCGCGACATTTTTGCTGGGAAATAAAATTTATCTTTTCTCTTTTTGTTTTTTTTTTAGATTCTTCTTTCGACGCATTTTAGATAATTCTTTCTAAGCGTTCGTATAGAAATTTGAAAGAAAATCATTTCGACGAGTTCAAAAAATTAAAATGGTCGCATTTCGTCAATGTTTGTCGACAAATCGGAACTCGTAGTATGTAGAAAGTTTGTGGTCATTGGAATATGTAAAAATCTTAAAAATTACGTCTTTGAAATTCGAACAGTGTTTAAATTGAATCCAGTTAATTTATACACGATGTCCTGTATTCTTCCTAACAAGCTACGAGGACTTTTGTAGGCAAAAGTAAAAAAAAAATTTAACATTATATTTAGCAATGAACAAATTTATAAACACATATCGTGCGCATGGAATATATATCTTTCTCACTTATGGGGAATTATGAAAAGATTTATTGCGCATAGGTGACTCAGCGCAAACATCCAACGCAAAGAATTAAAAACACAAGTACCTGAACAAAGTTCTCAGGAAGCAATAATTTGATCGAGAAACAATCATTTTCGTTTCATTATTAACGACACGAGCTTCTTACCGAATAATAAAAAACGCGTAATTACGCGGACCAGATAAACACGGTCGACCTACTTTCGACGATGGAGAGTGCGTTGTAACATATTTCGTGGGTACAATATTTGTTTATAACTCCGTAACGAGGCGTTTATCACTGAACTTTATCCAAAACTTTTGTTTCACTTTTGTCTTTAAGTGCTCGCAGTTCGTCGAGGGGAAACCCGGTCGTGTGTAATGGAAAAAAAAATTTATTTTTCGTTCTTCCTGCGTTTGATCTTTGAAACGAGCACCGAGAATTGCTCGCAAAAATCAGTGACGGGCCAGGAACGTTCTATCGTTCCGTTCCCGCGAGCGTCACGAGTAAAATTTTCATTTTTAACTCGGTGAATCGTTCGTGCTCCGCGGATGCATTCCGTTTTCTGTATTTTTGGCGAACAGCTGTCCCTTTAAAAGTTGAAAACGCAACGAGTCGCGTGTGCATCCGTCCTCGATTTCGGCTGCAAACTAGAAACACATGGACCCCCGTGCCGAGAACGATGAAAGAACAACTGGCTCGATCCTACCGCGAATTTATCCATTCGTTCGAACGAATTTGAATCCTTGTGTTCCTTTTGCGTCTCGAATCCACGCAAGGTCTGTAATTCGGGCTAAAAATCGGGTCAGGTTTCATTACCGAAAATCAAACGAAAAATCAGAGAAAGAAAACGAAATTGCCACATTTTTAACACTAGAACTACCAAGGGAGACAATTCGAACTGTTTTAAACTTCTTTTTAAAGTTACTCAATTATTAACGATGTCATTATCTACGATATTCGTGGACAATTATTGAAATAGAAAACCAACGGTACAGATAAATTAATTGGCCTTTTCCTCGTTTAAACTGTACAACAGTTGTGTCGTAAATAACGAGAACACTTGCAACGAAAAATGACGAAAAAATAGTGCCCTTACATAGAAAACGCTCTGTCAAATGTTCACTTCGCGAGGCTATTTTCGTTTTAATCGACCACAACGTCGCGCAAATGTGTTCCTCTTAAAAATATAGCCAACACGGTAGACGGAATCCGCGATTTTAAATTCGTCCTCGTACGTAGACTACCCCGTAGTTGATTGATTCAATTATGCAATCGGACAATGAAGATTCTAGAGACCGAAAACGTCGTGAATTATTCACGATCTCTGTCTGTGAGATTGATATCGAAGTCGTGGAACGCGACGAACGAGTAATTGCAAGGCGGAGAAAGAAATCGGACCGAAATGGAGTTTCATTTTACCTATTTGCTCGTATTTACCTTTGTCGCGCGGTGGTATTTTAATTATTTTTGTTACATTCCAAGTACTTTGTACCACGTCCGGTCCGGTGTGCTACTTTTCGCCCGATGTTACAATGTTTTATTTGCCCCACGGTACAGAACGTATCTAGTAATCGGAACGAGCTGTAACTTCCTCGCTAAGAAAAATTTTCCACGATTCGACACACTTCATCGTAACGCTGTCTACAGTTTCTTCACAGTTGCAAAATGCAATTGCATTTCCTTTCAACGGGACCCCACGATTTTTTCCCATAAATTGATTCTACGTATAATTTTACCTACGAAAGATATAAGAGAAGCTCGTTGAAAACTCTATTTAATTTTTTTAGACATTTTTCTTTCTTTGACAATTCCCAACAAATATTCAAACGCTTCGGATATACTTGACCTTTTCTTAACGTTTTTCGTTACATCGTTTAATCTCTCGGTACCGATGCCTGAGCGATTAACCTTAATCCTTTCTTTCAATTCATCTACTCTGCTTCAAATGAAACGATTGCTAACTCGATATTGCTTGTATTGTAGATACGTAGAAACTTTCGGTAAGAAACAGTGGGAACACGGGAATTATAATAAACTGTAAGTACGATGTCGGTAAACACGATATTAATAAGAACCTAGCGATTTTAATTCAGTATAGTGTCAAGCACGACGTGTAATTTACGAGTGATTCGCATTTATAGGTTAAAATCGGACACACGATACGTGTATAAGAAACAAGTTTAGAATATTTTATAGAAGCGAGAACAGACTTAGCGGAACTTCAAAGCGATGCCGCGCTCATGTCTGTACAGACACCCACTAATGCGAACTAAAAACTTTTATATTTCTCGTTGTATCTTCGTAAGAGTTTTATCAACGAGTTGGTAAGGTTTTTTTTTGTCGATGAAACTGGGTGCAAACACGACCTTGTCGGACTACTTTTAATTACGCACAGTTTAATCGTGTAATATTACTCGTATAAAGATAAAATGAATAATATACAAAATTGAATTCCTTATTAATAGTTGATACACGAATACTGTTGCATTTCATTTGTTTTCAGTGTAGTGTCCCGTTCACTGTCCCCTTCGAACAGCCATTGATCGGATACGAGAAAAAATTCTCTACCGACTCCGACTTCAAGGAACTTAATCGTGAGTCTGGATCTTGAAACGAGGAACTACTATAGGTATGTATTTTTAACTATAAATATATTCACTTTACACACACACATATATATATAATATAAATTAACGTATATGTATAAATTATGAGATTCCACTCGGGTAAATAATTTTAATTATTATACCTTCCTTTCTTATTTTACTTTATAAAAGAGAAGGAAAAAATTCTCCACCCGGTTTCTCATAATTTCTCGACAAAAACACCTCGTTACTAATGCATATCAAAAGTTTATATATTCGGTATTCAAGAAAATTGTAAAGCTTACATCGTGTCGAAGCCATATTATCCTTCCAACGCTATTAATCGTTAAGATATATAACGTAGTCTCTTCGTTATACCTTTATTCCATTCTATGCACTTTATCGTTATTTTAAATACTTTTCTATTCCCAGACGTTAATTTATTTTCTGCAGATTGTCCCGAGGAGAAACGATCGAAAGCTTTAAAACGTTAAATCGTATGTAATAGATTATACCTTTCTTCGAATCTATGCACTTTATCGTTATTTTAAATACTTTTCTATTCCTAGACGTTAATTTATTTTCTACAGATTGTCCCGAGGAGAAACGATCGAAAGCTTCGAAACGTTAAGTCGTGTGTAAAAAAATCCAAGTACGTGTGATCTTTTTCGTGGAAGCGATCGAAGCGAGCGAAAACAAAGAAACTTTGGACGCGTTAACAGTTACCGATTATTTCTAATATGCCTGCCACATTGTTCGAATGCCAATAGCGCTACGTCGATCGAATCAGTTGCTCGAAGTTTCCTCCTCGTCTTTGTCGACAGAGACGTTAGCTTTGGGAATGCTTTCGGAACGTTTGGTCGGGAAGAATAGGTTAAAATCGTCGAGAAATTTGGAATCATAAACGGTGTCCTTTTGGTTGCAGCAGTCGGTGAAGAAGTCCAAATCCTGGCACTCGTCGTCAGTCGGCTCGGAAGTCGCTGCCATCGGTTTGGTCCTGCGAGTCATTGGCTCGGAACGCCAGCTTAAAGATCTCATCTTTATCGCTGGTGGTTTCATAACACGCTTCAAGGAGGCCAGTAATCGAAGCATGAGCTCGAACTGCGAAACGAAGAACGTAACATTACCGTTAATTCACGTTCGAAGGTCTTCGAGTTATCGTGTTACCAACACGCAACTAGAAACACTGGAAGCATTCCGCGTACGCGGCACACCGCGGTTACAAAATCTGAAAGTTACAAGACTCGGGGACTTGTAAATTCGCGTGTCGGGACGTTTCACAGAGTGGCAACCGCGATACACTAGCAGTTGCAAGACACAGAACGAACACACCGAGCTTCCGGTGTGGAATGTTCCGCGTGTCAAGAAACATGCAACGTGAGAATTAAAAGATTCAAGACTTGCACGAACGCAGGTTACATTGCCAGGTAGAGTTTCTATTGGATGACCGGCTGCATTCGAGCCGTGGAATCTGCAAACGCGTGAATATGCAGTTTTGTGCACAGCTTTGGTCTACATGTTATTAGGTTGAAAATATCCAAGCTGACGTGGTTCCACCAGTTGGGTTCCACGGACTATAGAAACTACGATGGTTCGAAACTCGAAAGCTGGTGTAGAGGGTTCTACGTATCGGAGATTTAATTTATTGTTGATAAAGACATCGTTTGTCTCGTTATTCTGGTGCTTCACGTAGTACGTAGATGTACTCTAGGACAACTCTCGTAATTCAATATTGCATTGGGTTCGAACAATTCGATAGTAGCTACGCTAAAGTTGTATCTTTTCGTACAAATAACATCGTATTAAATCGATTTGGCTAGTTTCGTTATTCCAGTGTTTCACCTAGCACGTAGAGGTACTTCAGGACACCTCTCGCGACTCAATATTGCATTGGGTTCGAACAATTCGATAGTAGCTACGCTAAAGTTGTATCTTTTCGTACAAATAACATCGTATTAAATCGATTTGGCTAGTTTCGTTATTCCAGTGTTTCACCTAGCACGTAGAGGTACTTCAGGACACCTCTCGTAATTCAATATTGCATTGGGTTCGAACAATTCGATAGTAGCTACGCTAAAGTTGTATCTTTTCGTACAAATAACATCGTATTAAATCGATTTGGCTAGTTTGGTTATTCCAGTGTTTCACCTAGCACGTAGAGGTACTCCAGGACACCTCTCGCGATTCAATATTGCATTGGGTTCGAACAATTCGACAGTAGCTACGCTAAAGTTGTATCTTTTCGTACAAATAACATCGTATTAAATTGATTCAGCTATAGGTAGGGTAAGAATCAGGAAAAGTGGAAATACTGTTTGTTCCTGTCCCGGTTTCATGATAACCTACCCGGGTAACAATGTTAGTTATGTAATATGAAAGATACACAGCCACAACTCGCAGACTCGACTGTTAGAGGATACCACTCCCCGAATACTGATAACTTCGAACTAAACGAGACCGATACCTCGTGAACTCGACTATTACACGATCCTGCCGATTGAAATTCACAAATTGAAATCGAGGGAAAGTCACTTCGGCCAACACTCGTGCCAACTGACCTTTTTAGCTGCTTCCTCCGTCTCCTTCATCGATTTGAGCTCCTGTCTGAAGCCTTCCCTCTCGCAAACTTGAACCACATCCGGTCGCAGACTGTCCAGTTCCAAATTAAGCTCCTCGTGGGTCTTCTCGATCCATTTCATCATCGAGAAAGTGTCCAGATTGGCGTCGTTCGGCGCGATGCAGCTCTCGTAAGCGTCCTCGACGAACACTTGAAAACGCAGCACCTCCTCGGAGCAGATAGAATCTCGAAACATGCCATCCAAAAGTATGTTCGCATACTTTTGCAGATCCATCGCTCGGTCTTCCAATTTGTAAATCGAGTTCTGAGCAAACGATCAATGGTTTCGGTTGTTCCACAATTGATTCGAGAAACGATAAACCGATCGTTTCTTGCCGCTTTATTTATTCATCGTTACATCGTTCGAGAACGAAACGATTCATTGGACTTCGTAGAGCGCGCATCGGTTCGGTTTGTTCGATTAATTTTAATTATCCGCCGACCGATTGAAATCGACGAGCCGTAGAACAAATACAAGTCCAAAATTGAACCACTTTCAAGTGATCTCTATATGTAAAATGCATGGAACTATCAGAATCAAAATCAGTGGGGAAATATTCTACTCTAGTATAACCAGTGTTTCGTGCGATCCTTTGAATTTAATACGTGTAAAAAAAAAAGAAGCTGTTTCTTCGAATACATTAAAGTGTGATTTTTAGACGCGTACTATTCTTCGAATTGTCGATTCAATCGTATAACCAATGCGCGCACCGAAAGGGGCAACCGATCGTTCCTTTCCTTAACAACTCTCAAGATTTATCTTCGGTACTTGGAGAGTAAGAGAACTTAAGTTTTAGTTAAACGAAAGACAGTAGAAACAGCTGACTGCGCGTAATTGGTTTCTAGATAGACAGTTACTTGAAGCTCGTTGATCTCGTTGACGAGTTCGTTGACTTCCATCGTGATCTGTACTTCAGCGGTCTCGATCGTCGTCATCATCTCGGTCATCGGCTCCTCCAGGGTCTCCAGGTGGATCAGCACGTTCAGATTCTGGGTTTCTATCGTTCTGAACACTCGAATCAGATCGAATGGATCCTCGAAATACATATCGGTCGGACCCTCTTCGTTTATGTCCTGCTCGAACAAGTCTGAGAGGGACAATATTAAATGTAAAAACGGAGTTCTACCTAGAACGTGGTACTTGCTACAAACGAATGTTAAATTCTCATTAACGTAGTTCGCTTACTTATCTCGTTCGTTTTAATTGGAGTATATATGTGTAACGTGGAGATACGTAACGTGCGAGAGCCACTCAGGTCATAACTCCGTTATCGGTGCAGTTAGAGAAAAATGTCAAAAGAAGAAGATGAATGATTCAAAGAGTACTATATTTGTAGAATCATATTTCTTCTTACAAGTGGAACGGTGCGTGTGCATCCAAGAAGTGTACTATTTTTTCGAATGGAAAAAAATGGAAAAAAGAATCGGAGCGAAGCAGTAAACTATGATTAATTCGCGAGATAATTTAAATAAACGACTTTATCGAAGAGTGTGCTCGAACAATTTTTCGTTACCAATTTTTGTCGGTTCGAAGTATCATCGTCCAAAATATATGAACCAGTAATACCTCGTTCGGTTCACTTTAATTCAGGTATGAAAACCATTAAAAAACGTTGCTCGAAATGTGTACAATGTAACGAATTATTTGAGCTTCTTCGATAAAGAAAATTATTTCAAATATCTCGCGAACTGTTAATATTTTTTATTGCTTCATCTTGATACTATTTTACGTAGAACGACGAGAAGATTCAATCTATGGAAATTTATAGAAACAAAAGTATAATTCTAAAAATATAGTACTCTTTGAATCATTTACCTTCTTCCTTTGACATTATTCTCTAACTATACCGATAACGAAGTTACAATCTGAAATAAGTTGCGTGGACCACCCTGTACAATCTTAAACAATTTTCATGTCGTAGAATTATAGATGATTAGATTCTTTATTGAATCGGTCGCAAAACTATGCAAAAAAATACCATGTTAAGGCTTAGAAATGGCAACCTTAAAATCTCTCGAGTCCTCGACCTCAAAACCTCGAACCAATGTACGGGCGATCCATCTTTCGAAATAATAATCGTTTAAAATTACACTTTGATCGATCGTGATACACGAACCACCGATCGATACGTATTATGACATCGCTGTTCTACATCGTACAACTTCCTACGATAATATTCGTCTTGTCTGAATTAGAAAATGAAGAAAACCGATGATTAGTCGAGATATACCATCGCTAAGAATCTGTCGTTCTCGTCGTTCAATTTTAACCCGTGATTGATATCGTTGAGTTACCGATGTTAAACTTTCCATTCGTTTCATATTCGTCCGTATAATTACCAATACACAGAATTCAACACTAGAGTACCAAAGGGGTAAATTTGACCAGTTTCAAACTTCTTTTTAAAATTACTTAATTATTAACAAGTAATAGTAAATTAATTTACCCTTTCCCCATTTAACTTTAAAGATACGTACGTAGGCTGATACAAACTAGGAATACGTTCAACGTCAGTTCTAATGTTAAAAATAAATCGTTAAAATTAAATAACGTTGAAATTAAATACTTTGATTCTAACGTTAAAAATGAATCGTTGAAATTAAATAACGTTGAAATTAAATACTTTGGTTCTAATGTTAAAAATAAATCGCAGGTCGTGTCATCGTCGAAGGGAGAGAAACGGAGAGATAGAGTGACAACAATCACCTATCAAATGATCGAGTGAATCAACATCGTCGATCGTTCTATATCGACCGAACAAATTGTGCATGCTGAGGAAGACGATATTCTCATCGGATTCGGAACGATGAATCCAGTCGTTTTCCAAGCGCCAGGATATCGGCGACACCTGGTACAAGAACCTCTGGCACATCCTCACCATCCTCCAGCTCTCTTCCAAGAAGTACACCTCCAACCTGACCCGACCGTATTCCTCGGATAGCTGATTCCTCTTGTCGCTGACTTCCTTGGTCAGCCTGACCTCCTCTTCGGCCTGCACCAAGATCTTCATACTCTTCTCGTGATCCTTGGACAGGAAATCCTCGAAACAGCTCAGGTATCGTTGGTAACGACGCTAATGACAAAATGTAGCCGAGATCGATGTTCTTAGTGGTCTCATTGATCGATAATTTACTAAATTTAATCAACCTTAACATCTTAACTCCTCGCCTTACGATTTAATTTACGATAACGCATAATCAGCAGCAAAGTCGGTCACAACTCTCACTATCCTCGTGAACGCTAAATTTTCTTTTTGATATCAATCAAAATCAATAATATACATTTCGCAGAATTGAAGGATCGCTAATTTTTGGCAGAGAAACGGTCGATGTTTGAACTGTTGTGACTTTTAAAAAAAGAAAATCGTACAAGAGTGTACCTAGAGTCGTTTTAAACAAAAAAGCCTCCACTTTCTCATACGTGGATTAGATTTTCTTGAAGATTCTTCTTCGAAGAAGCGGAATAATCGCTAACGAACCGAGTTAAATAAAACGATCGTTTGTTATTGCATCGAGGTGTATCTAAATCTAAAGTACTTTCGAAGTGTCCGAGATTAACTATCAGATAAAAGAAATTTATATCAAGATTTCATGATGCAGCATTCCCAAGATGTCTTATGAATTATCGGTATGTATAGATACAAAACGGGCGAAAAATGTTCATACTCTTCGAACTCGTTTCTTTTCGATGTTGAACTCGAATTGTTTCATTTACAATTGTTACAGCATCTGTGAAAGACTTCCACCGTCTTGTCTACCCTCGTAACGTTCACGATACTCTCTCGTATTATCTGAACGTGCACTGGTGTATTAGAAACGAAAAAAAAAAAATATCGAAGGAGAGCAAAGTTCCCATTAACCTTAAAGGAGACTTTGAGAAAGGACAACCGGAATACCTTTATTTTATCCAGTTTTCTCTGCCCCTCTATGAATTGCTGTTCTATACGTATACAGTCGTCCAATATTTGTCCTGCGAGCAACCTTGTCTTGAAGATCTCGCGATTGTCCTCCACGTAAGAGTGCATGGAAAATTTTTCTTTCACCACCCTGCCAGAAAGTTTCGTGAAGAATTCCGGATCCACGTCGGTGATGGCCATCGCTTCGTCCAGACCTTTGTGCTTCTTCGCCTCCAACGCCTCGACGGGGACGTCCACCTTGAAGATATCAACGGAATCGTAGGTAACATATTTCAATTAAAAGCAATCGAACGAAAACTTATTAGGGAGGCGAGTCGAACAACGAAAGTCACAATCAATGATTTTTGTTTCTCATTTCAGAAAGAAAAGGAATTGCTTACACGAAGTGATCGCAGAAGATCGTTCTGTCGCGTCATTTTTGCGACACCGTTCCTCCGTTCCAGATTCAACATGCGTTTCCTCGCCTTCCAGTATTGAAAATAAGCAAACATAAGGGAACAGTGTGGATAAACGAAAGGCGATTGTTCTTCGTTTACGTTCCTCGCTTCGCCCAAGTGTTCGTGGCCCTTGGTGAAGTAATACCGGCTCCTGTGCGAGAAAAACGAAAGAAGTTGAATGAAAATTTGCGAACTTTTTTCACGAGTATGGAGGATCGTGGAGTAAACCTTAAGTGAACTTGTACTTTTGGCGATCTCGAGTGGTTGCACGGTCTTTTGCGAAATACACAGTCAGATTGTAATTGTAACAAAATCGATTGGTTTCTCGAGGCCACTGTTGGGCGAAACCTGCAACCCTTTTTATCTCGAACACAACAGTAAGGTAACACAATGTAATATTGTGCACAATGAGGAAAGTAGCCTCGAGCGAACAATTGATTAATCGATCAATCGAAGAACAGTGACAAGACTACGAAACTGTACAAAAATCACACTTTGTGATATTTGAGAAAGCAGTTTTCTGCAATCGTTAAATTTCACGAACTACCCGTAACACGGGTACATATATATGTATATGTAAGTTGAAGTCGAGAACAATGGAAAAGATGTACCCTATATATACATATAATTTCGAAATTATTTGAAAATGGTTAATTTTGGACTTGTACTTGGTCTCCGACTCGTCGATTCATTTCTAGTGTGAAGTATCATAGATTCTTACTTCTTATGACTGTAATAATAGTGACTGTAATAATAGCGATAACAACGTCTTTACTACATATAACGTATAAAACGTACATACACAGAATGATGTAAAAACAGGCCATTGTACATATTGACACCCGGTAATTAAAATTTAGCTACGCGATCGGTGAGTTAATATATTTAAGTGAAACTTTCAAAAGTCGGACCTAAGTTAGAATATTTCGTGCAATCGTGTAACAGATATGCATTATACGATTCATACTCTTTGTAATACAATGAGAGGACTAAGGTAATACCGACGCAGCCTCGTTCATTATAATAGCTTTAATCGTAGAAAAATAGTAATAAGATTTAAATACTTCCGACACGCGTGAGTGCAGAAAAAGAGAAAAGTGTACCGCAGATTTGTACGGGTCGAAAAAGACCCGAGGGACGCACTAATATTAAAATTACAAAATACAAAAAAATATACAAATAACGATTGATGTTAACATGATTCACCGACCAACCAAATTGACTGGTTCCAACTTCTTTTACGAAGGAATTCACTAAAAATGCCACGGTATGTTTTCCGAGGAGATCAATTTTTTCTATTCTATACACATGATCGATTTTATAAATTACTATTTTTCCTCGCAAAGTGTACTTTGATATACTCGAATCGGTCGATAGTTCTGGTGTTAAAATGGATGCGAAAGATACGTGAAAGTTCACGGAGGTGCATTCGGAGCGATACAATCAAAGGTGAGACTCGCACGAATGTTTCGCATGTATCAGCACGTGTATGCACGATCAGCTGACCGGGATTTAAACTACGCGCGCAGAAAATCGCAACCGTAAACGATTTGTCTATCATTAACGAAACCACGGATCGCAAAATGACACATTCTAGGACATAGGACAAAAAATTGTCCAACATTTTTATAAACACCCGGTATATGGACTCAGTCGAAGACCTGAAAAAGTTTGCAGGCTGTCTGCCGATGGTCGTGGTCCTCTTCCGGTTTCTCTGGCCGATCCGACGCGGCGTGGAGCGTCTCGGTGCATCGGTCATTCTCCCTTGATTCACCTCGTACTTTATTCAAACTCGGCTTTTCACCTGGCAGACCATTCACCTGCGTCGTTCAAAAAAAAGCTCGCCTATCCTTGTACCCTTCGCTGAGGGGAAAAGGTAAGAGACGGTTAAGTTAGGTCTGGGTTAGACATTCGATTAAAACTTTCCTTTCGGAGTCTTCGCGACTTGAAAGAAACGTTTTTCTAAGGTTCTAAAGAGAAGCTCAAATCCGAGTTAAAGCTGCGGACACGATTAATTTCAAAGGAATTGCGTGCACAAATAAGTTGACTGTCGACAAATGGTATTCCGTTGATGCAATCGGGTACGTGGAGTAGAACCTCGATACTTGCGTACGAACTTCGATCGTTGGAGCGTGTTGACGAATGAGATGACCACTTGGCAACGAATGAAATCGAAAGTGGAAGAGGTAAACAATAGGAACTACGAGTAGTGGGTGATAACGTGAAAATGATCTTTCCTGTTGAATGGATTAATTCAATTGCACGAATCTCGGTAATGGATAAAATGTTCGACTCGATTTCTTACTATTATCGAGGTTCCACTGCAGCGTATTAAATCGAACGGATGTTATCGATAGTGAAAGCATTTAATGTTATCGTGGCGTCGAAAACGTTTAAACGTTCCTAACTACGAACTCGTTAAAAGATAATTAACTTATTAAAAATGAATTAAAGATAATCGACTTATTAAAAACTTATTAAAGATAATTAACGTGTGAAAAACTTATTAAAAATGAAGCAAGCTGCAGTGATTTCTATTAATTGTATCCAGTTATGAATTGTGAACTTACCGAGACTATTACCGCAACCACAAGTGGATACAATGTATACTGAATCGATTCGGGACAATGTAGACTTTTAATGAAATTAAATAAATCCGAGCGAGGATTAAATCGACAAAGTTTTTTTTACCGTTTGTTATGCTATTCGATTAACAGGGTATTTCTAAAGTCGTGAACGAGTTTCATTTCTCAAAGTGGTTCAATGAAATGCCGATCTTCAAAGGATTCACATTTTCGACGCTCCAGGGTAGCGCGCAATTTGAGGCATAAAGCGTACTACTTACTTCTCGAAACAAAGGCTCGATTCTCCCTTTACACCATCCGATGGGGCCGCGACGTTGAAAACAATAAGAGTGAGAGAGAGTTCGATAACCTGCCACCCTCTTTCGGTGGCTGTCACCGCTGATAGCGCGCTGACGTTTCGTGGATCAGCGGTTGTCAAGTGGGATTGTTTGGCATGCGCGTTTTACTTCCGAGAGCACTTTGCCACAGACCTCTGGTTAGATCGTTCGCTATCAATTACCGACTCATATCTATAGAGACGTACCTGAAATAAAAGGCACCGATCGTACCGACAAAAATTCTAACAAAAATTCTGGTAAAAATTACAGACGTAGACTCTGGAACTATTAAAAAAGGATCGATATCGGTCCCAGGTTCGAAGAAACCTAATATTCGAAGAATATCTAATTATATGAAATTTTGCTGGACTTTATTTAAATAGGGACGAGCAAAAAAAATGAAATGTAAAAACGTATTAAACTTAGACATTTGTTAAGAGGAATGTAGAATTATCGGGGAGGTATTAGAAAAAAAAGAGACGACTGTTCAACAGGAATAAATAATGAGTTTACTGTATACTTATATGTTATTACTCATACCAACAAGAATATCAAACGGTTAGGGACACTTTCTATTTTACATTAGAGGCTCCACGCGCGAAAGGTTGAATGATTTCATCGAATTTTGAACTCGCATCGTGACATAGAATGCCACAGCAACGTTCAAGGTAAGTTTTCGCAAGGATTTTTATCAAAATTATCCATTTATTTTTTACGGAAACGATCACGCTCGCGTATCATTATATTTTGGGTTAATCCACCATTTTTCAATTTTCCGCTGTACCACCAACTCTTGTTTCTGAATTCCTATTCAAAACATATCGATGTTACCACCGTCGATTATAGTAGGAACATAGAATGGCACAGGATGTGGCGGGAAGACACCAGAGTGAGAGAGAGGGGGGGAATCGATGTACGAAAGCAGGACCGAGCGTCTCCAAATGGATCTGAAACCGTCTCCTGGTAGCAGGAACATAGGACAAGCGAGGAGGTCTACCGAGGCACGCCAGACAAGGACAACGAGTGTTTAGAGCGAGAGAGAGATATGTAGTTTCCCGCGCTTTTAAACAAATGTACCGACGATTGAATGTTAATTAATTTTGCAATCCCGGCGCACAAAGCGTAAACTTTTAGAGTCGCAAATTGAAGTACACGCTTTCAGCTCAATTCAAGTATGATTTTTGTTAACAATTTGTTTCGAAATAAATACATATTCGCAATTTCCGAATTCAATGACCGCGACGTTCTTTCCGCTCGCTTTAATCAATCGTTCCTTCATTATTCGTAATGATTTCATCGAATTTTGAACTCGCATCGTGACATAGAATGCCACAGCAACGTTCAAGGTAAGTTTTCGCAAGGATTTTTATCAAAATTATCCATTTATTTTTTACGGAAACGATCACGCTCGCGTATCATTATATTTTGGGTTAATCCACCATTTTTCAATTTTCCGCTGTACCACCAACTCTTGTTTCTGAATTCCTATTCAAAACATATCGATGTTACCACCGTCGATTATAGTAGGAACATAGAATGGCACAGGATGTGGCGGGAAGACACCAGAGTGAGAGAGAGGGGGGGAATCGATGTACGAAAGCAGGACCGAGCGTCTCCAAATGGATCTGAAACTGTCTCCTGGTAGCAGGAACATAGGACAAACGAGGAGGTCTACCGAGTCACGCCAGACAAGGACAACGAGTGTTTAGAGCGAGAGAGAGATATGTAGTTTCCCGCGCTTTTAAACAAATGTATCGACGATTGAATGTTAATCAATTTTGCAATCCCGGCGCACAAAGCGTAAACTTTTAGAGTCGCAAATTGAAGTACACGCTTTCAGCTCGATTCAAGTATGATTTTTGTTAACAATTTGTTTCGAAATAAATACATATCCGCAATTTCCGAATTCAATGACCGCGACGTTCTTTCCGCTCGCTTTAATCAATCGTTCCTTCATTATTCGTAATGATTCTGTGCAATTTTGAAGTCGTATCGTGACGTAAAGTTACACTGGAACATTCAAAGTACGTTTTTGCAAAGATTTTTATCAAAATTATTTATTGTACATACTACTTGCGAAGACGATTACGCTCGTCTGTCATAAGCGTTAATCGACCATTTTGTCGACGTATGTACATTTGTACTTTCCCGTTTGTTTAAATAAGTGAACTCACAATTAGAATTGAACAATTTTTCAAAATAATTTCTTTCGTAATTTAATATTCCATAGATTTTAATCGAATTTCGTTTTATCAACTTTGTACTGAATTCGAAGTGTTTCGGTTATTACCATCGTGTAGAGTAGGAAAATATAATGGCGATGGAGGACGTAGGAGAATAAAGGTACACGTGTTTGTTGTCATACTTTATATTTAATATATATATTTACATACTTTCTGTAATTAAAATTCATTGTAAACGAACATAGAATAAGAATCTACAGAGATAGAAGAAAGGTACACACGTTTGTTTGTTAATTTCTATATTTATTATATATATGTACATAGTTTCTATAACTAAAATTCGTTGTCTGAACACTTACAAACTACCAAACCGGTTTCTTGAATAATTGGACTCTAAGTTAATTAAAGTAAACGTTCATATTAGCAATTCCATCCGTCTATCGTAGAAAAAATATCTAAACAACGAGGTACAATTTTAAGATACAAATTTTTCAGTTTACAAAGTAACGAACCATCTTTTTAAAAAAATCAGAATTCTAAACATTCACTACACGTTTCTCTTAAACAAATTCCAATACATATTTGTACACGCTAATGACAAATCACTAAAAGTATACAATTTTCCCAAAACGTATAAGAATCTTCGTTTTCTCACCCACTCATGAAATTGTTTAAAAAGCTTAAGACATAATTGAAAAACATGAAAGTGTCACGATGAAAACATTCATAAACTAACATTGTCTCATTAATTGGTAAAAATTTTCATAGTGCTCCAAAAACTTTCATATATCTTCTGCTCTTTTATTTACCCTGAATCTGATGCGTCTCAATTCTTTTGTTCCCCAAGACAGGACTGGACATAAATGTCAAAACCATGACTACGATTTCATTTAAGTGGTCACAGAATCTACGCAACGTCCTAGGACTGAAATTACTAAATACTACTAATGATAAACGAAGACGATGTTTGTGTTATCCATAACTAATGGTGTATCCCATGGAGATCATAAGGGTCTCTTTGATAGCAGGATGAAGCTGTCTTTCAATGTATCTGGTCAGTGCCTGACTGGCACCTCTCAAGAATACATCCTCCATTTCTCTAGCTATGTGCTCTTTGGACTGCCAGCTTCTACTATCATTTTCCAGATCAATTGGAAAGACGTTATCCAAATTCTCATCAACATAAAGCTGCCTGGTCTCCCGTGGATCATCGTTAGTTGAGTGATAGCCATACTCTCTCTTGAAATTGATTTTCAGCTCGCTGTCGTTCGAGCTCCTTAGGAAGTTCTCCGTAGTGTTTTCCAAGCTGTCCTGGCGTCCAGTACAGTTGCCGATTTTGTTTGTCTCGGATCTCTTTTTGACCAATACGGTTGTGAAATCCTGAGGTGTGATCGTCGCCGTTGATCTGGAGGCTCTCCTTGAGCGACGACCGACTTCCTGGCCAGTTTCGACAGATCCTAGAAAGTGGAGAACGCTCGAGAGACCTTCGAGGACATCAGACTTTGGAAGGTCCCTCCTCTCACGGGGTAGTGACTTGGTAAGCCAGACATTCTTCCGCCAGATACCTAATTTTGAAACCGGTGGGCTTAGGAATCGAGACTGACGTGTCTCATTCGGTATGACGACATCTACTTCTTTAGAAACACCCACTAATTGACGTGGTTCCGCCGCTTCATAGTCGTTAGTCGATGTCAGGGGTGGCACAGTGAACTGTGGAAAATGATAACTGCATTATTCTCTGGCTAAATTACAAAACTAAAGGAATATAATATTCCTAATGTATCTTTGAACCCCTAAATATATTTAATCCTTTCAGTAATAACGTCTGAAGACGTGGCACAAGCCTTGTGCAGAAATTTTGTAGTCGCATTTGTTAAATATATTTTGTAAACATCGTTAATGTACAAATCAATATCAATAGGATTAAAAAATAAAAATTTTTCATACTCTTAAATCGCAAAGTTATCGCCCAAAAACTTGTTTGAAGGAATACTAAGCCTAAGGTTTAGAATATTATAATACATTTGAGCGTATACTATATTTTTCTGCCTCATAAAATATTTATTTTTCAATAGATGCAACCACATCTTTTAAAAAATGCATCCCTAAACCTGGAAAGTGTAGCTGCTCATCTCTCTTAAACATTATTATATTTTTTTTTTAAACTTAGAAACTCCTACCATCATTTTAGACATAAAAGTCTAGAGATATTTTGTATTTTATCTCGGAAAAGTATCTTATTACAGCACACATTTGAATATACTTTTCAGAGCTGAAAAGAAATATTGGTAGTTGTATTTTAAGAAGGAATGTATATTCAACACATACCAGTAGATAACACTCTTTATAAACCTCATTTAGTTAGGCACCTTATGAAGGTGGAGTAAAAATTTTAACTACCGGGAACCACTCACATTCCTTCCAAAGCAATTCTCTTCAGTTCCCAACAGTACACTCTGTTTCAACAATGTATGCTAGCCCAATGGCACAAACCATTCTGTATATTAACCTTCCTGTAATTACCTCATCGTGCGGTGGATAAAACGGTGGCCATTTGTCCTGCCTCTTGATCTGTTTGTCTAAACGCCTTGTATGGCAACCATAGGCGTAAATGGAAGCAAATCTTGGCTCCAGAAAACTGGACTCTGTTCGAATTCGCATTTGTCCTCTGCCACGAGCAATAGGGTTGGTTAAGAAATCAATGCCTGCTCGTCTCAATCTCAGAGTCATCTTACAAGATTCAGCTGGTATTGGTAACTGATGATCCCTTGGCATCAATGACACCATACCAGACACTGAGAGATCGTTGAACATCACTCGAGTCTGAAGGGAATTGTTGCTGAGTTCGTATATGCACTTCTCTACCCTAGCCCATGGGTTTCCTGTGTCGGTTGTACCCTGTGGTAACTGCAAAAGAAAAAGGACAGCTATATTGTTGAGTATAGGTAAAATATTCTTATTTACTTTACAATCGTATCAACACACAACCTGGCTCTCTATCAGCACCTTAATCATAGGACGACTTCCAGAGCCATTTGAGACCCCTCTTGAACTTAAATTTTATTGTAATAATAAAATTTCAAGCTTTTTTTACATAAACCATATGTATTTGGTAGTCTTTTACAAAGCAATTTAATATTTTAATGCTTTTGACCCATTCTTTCTGTATCCTTTTCAAAAAATAAATTAATATCTAAAAATACTTTTCAATTAGTTTAAAATCATATATTCCAGATGTATAGGGTGTAGGAAAAGAATATTTTCAAAAATGAATCTACACACCTGAATCAATAGAAATTTATTAAAAGGACTTGTAAAACTCATCTTTAGCCTAGAATTCGGTGTAATTACATTTTTTAACCTGTTCAATTTTCTGCGATCCAAAAATGTACACATTTCGGGACATATTTTAAACTTTGATGGTATAAAAACACATTTCCGAATATTTTGGGAAAACATATTTGCCAAAATCATTCAATATTATCCATGAAATGTAAAGATGAAATGCCTGTAAACAAAATAACGTAATTGTCACAAAACCATGTTGACCGAGACTATTTTCCGAATAAATACAAATAGAATAGAATCGACATAGGTTACTATTTATGTAAACAAAAAATAATATCACTAACACCAAATTTTCAACCCTTCATCGCGTCTTTTCGTGTTTAATCCATCGACTTATGTAAATTCTGGGCAAAACGACTTATTATCGCAGCGAATCAATGAGATTGCAATCACCCGACGATCCATTGTTTACATCTACTTTATCTTCAATTTGAATAGACAATAGTAAGCCGTATATTTTTTTATAATTGCAGAACCATACTTAATTTTATTACTTTATTACTTATTATTATTAGTAGACTACGTATTTAAATAAGCAAAGATGAAACTGCTAAGCTAGCAGTAAGGAGTAAACGGAATCTCTCAGTCTACGTTTAATGCTGTTATATACATTTAATTTAAAACGATAACTAATTAACAATGACACTTTAGAAATACGAATAATATTATTATATTAGGACATTGATTCTGAGTTTCTGTCTGAAGACAATTAGAAAATAAACAGTGTAGGATTTTTAAAAAAATGCTGCAAGACGAATCGAGAATAAATGAATTTCTCTTTTGGAAGTATTAAAAACCTATAACCGGTTACAACTATAAAGACTTTTGAAACTACGCGAATCACTAAACCAAATAGAAGCGAATGTCATATAAATGCCATTGTCTTAGAATATTTAGTAAAGAAGATTTTCTTGTGGCAGTATTTTTTTCAGCCCGGTATGAAGAAAAATTCAATTTGCACAATTTTCATACTACAAATATACCACTACCGCTAACGAGATCCTTGGATAGGAAGTTACACGCTTGCATCGTTAGCGATACACACGTTCTTCATGCACTCATTTCAAGGACGGACTTTAATACGATTTGCGCAATAAATATTACTTTAACAGCAATCCGGGAGACTGACATCTCAAGTGGTGCAGAACGAAGTTCTTGCTGATAAGACATGTCCGCTTCCTCCTCCTCCAGTCGGTTTCTTCTGCCAGAGTCTCTATGAAGTGCATCCAGGGCACGTTCCAACCTTCCACCGCAGGCTTCCCAATTCCCGATATTTCCGCGAGCAAAATTGACCGACGAAAACACCAACAACAAAGTCGCTAATAACTTGAACGCCGACATTACCTGTGTCAACAATAAATATAACAAAAATTTAAAAAAAAAAGATTCAAGTCTCGAGGAACAGAGGCAATGAAACTTGTCTCGTTGTATCGTAAACAAATTTCAAACGGTAATGAAATCTTGCAAGGATAGTCTGTGATCACGATCAGCTCCTTTTCTTTAATGAGAGCTAATGCAAAGCATAGGGAACATTGAGTCTACAGGGTGTTTTACTTAATTCGAGTTAAATCCTCGTTCCTTTCAATGGTACGAAAAAATACCGTACAAGGAAAATGTTTCATTTTTTTTTTTTAAAAATCAACTTTCACGAGATCTCAACGAATGATCTTGAGTACGAAAAAGTCAGGATATGTACGAGAATAATTGAAAGTAACGAAACGATGAAAATGATCAGTGGCAAAATTTTACTTTACAATGAAATGCAAACGACGTCGAGCAAACTTTTCATTTAAGACTTAAATAAAAGCTGATTCGCCGATAAAAGGAACATCGATGAATTAATATTATTATTATACATCGCGAGCTACGGAACCTATCTGTGCATCTACTCATCTATCGTAAACTATCTTCATAGAATCATAGTGATGACGTTTTGAAGGTTTGCAGAAGGAAAAGAATCATCTACGTGGCTGATGCCATTAAAATATCTCCACAGGCATATCCTGTAGAAACTCACTGAATTCGAGCCCGCTGAAACAGAGCATGAATGCGTCTTCCTTCCGTTTATTTCAGCGACAATCGAGTGAAACCAGGAAGCATAATTCGGACGCCTTGTTTAACGCGAGTCGCTTCCATTGTACTCGTCGATTGCTATTAATTCTCTACAGTTTCCTATCGCGGTATTTCTCGCTGATTTCAAACCATAACTTTTAGTCAAAAAGTTGCCGTAACCGGTGAGATTTGATAATACCTATCCGTTTATCTAGAATACGATAATACTCGGTAGTATTACTACTACTACTACTACTACTTTCAGGCACGACCCTTTGTATCGAATGCCGAGTTCCATAGTCGTGAGTCGAAATAAACTCGTCGACATTATAGTACGGAAAACAATGAACAATTTCCCAGTCAGAAATGCAACGTTAGAAGGTTTCCCAATTTCCTAATTGGCCGATATTGAAACACGCCGCCGCTGTTGCTGTTGCATATATAATAGTGTGTATAATGCCACAGAGGAGGTATACGCAACTTTTTACGACTCCAGATACGAAATCTCATCATTGTTTTCAGGGAATGAATGAATCTCGGCCGTAAGGTGAATAAGGCCAGTTCCAGTATTTTTGTATGCTAATATGTGTGGGCGACTTGATGTTGATATTTCGTTTCCAGGCGGTTTCACGCTCCGTTAACCGGCAACAGCAACACACGGTATCCGATTTTGAAATTTTTTACGTAAATTACAACGTTAGTACAACGTTCTCTTATCAACGTTAGTAAGAAATTCGAGGAAAAATATTCCATTTCGTCGGCGAAATATACTTATAAACACGACATATCTACTACTTGTAGTAAATCGATCATTTTTTTAAATTCCAAAAACGAATTTAGCGCAAAAGAGTTAGAATCGCATCGCCTTTTGTATGTGTAAAATTTCAGTTGTTGATCGAACAACTGAGGGATGATCGAAGTTCAATCTCACGATCTTGAGATTACCAGGTAACTGCTCTATCCACTGAATAATCTGATCTACCGGTATAAATTCTCTCTTTATCAAATTATTGAACGAATATATAATAATTAATAATCAATCGCTCGTTTTCAGTAGTAAAATTTATAATTCTCTGTGATCAGGTTCGTTGAAAAGGTATGCACTGAAAAACTTGTACGCATCTAAATAGTTTCCTTCTTGTTACATTAAAATTAAAATACAAGCTTATAAAACTTGTATACCAACTTCTAATTGAATAGCAAGAAGTTTTCGTTAAATTTGATGTAACAACTGAAAGAAAGCGTTTCGATTGTTATCAATGAAGAACAGCAACAGCGTGAACAGCGCAGTTCGAAAGTGAAAAATGTTGATTAAATTTTACGTACTTACTGGAGCCTCAAAGCGTGATCGAATGCCCCCACTGGATAGAAAAATCTTGTTTCTTCGGGAAATGAGAATAGAGTATTCAGCTTGCGCCTTCAGATGAAGGCAGATCGAATAACAATGAAAGTGGCTGGATACGCGCAGTGGCTCCTACTCCTAAGTCTTCCTTTCCTTCTTTTTCCGGCGGCGGTTCGAACACGTTCGAAAGCAACGAGCTTGATCGTAGCATCGCGTGAAATTTACGGGATGAATTAACTGTTTCGTAATTTACAAATGAATCGGTAGCAACAATATCTTGATCCGTAAACAGATCAGAAATAACACTATCGTAACCAATAAGCAAACCGGTGTAAATTGTTAAAAGTTGTTCGATTACGCGAAAAGAATTTGACTAGACTCACTTTATTTAATTTCCGGAGAGCTAAATTTATTTATTCTCTCGTGCGCGCATCGAATTAATATTATTAGATGGAAGTCGATAACAATAGTCTTTTAAGATTAACTCTTTGGTCGCATATTGTACACTAATGAGCGTTTAATCAAATTTAGTACAACCGGTGGAATATCAGTACGATATGTATGTATATAGGAGAAGTATACATTGGAATTAGAACGTGTAGGGTTTAAACAATGATTGTCATTTAGCTGCATTATATTAGAATAATTGTAGCATAATATAACGAAATTTTACAAATCTGTGCTTAATAAATAATATGTAATATATATATATACACAACCACCTTATATAATATAATCAACTTAGATTATTCTGTTGTTGATGGACCAATTTAAATTGTTTGTGCATGATGTAACATTATTTAAAGAAGCCTGTAAGATAATTATAATACTTTTCATCAGTTCCTCGTTTATCAGAGCTTTTCACACTCATCTTTCAGCAGATGTTAGGACAAAGTCAGCTAGTATCATAACAAATGTTTTTTCCTCATCTGAATTGGAGAAACTATAATAAAATATTCTACTTAAAAGAATTTTGAATAATCTTATTAACTCTCAGATTAACTATAATCTCATTACTTAAGTAATTAGCAATAATCTTGTTAACTATAAGATTAAGTATAATCTTATTATAAAATTTATAAAGAAGCTCCAATAATACCAGAAAATATAGGAGAAAGAATTATATATGCATGTTTAGTCATACAGATATTATAGAAAAAATTAAGCAATTATTTATTTGCAATCTACACAATTGTATTGCAGGTGATAGATAAAATTTTGTACATTATTTTAATTAAGGTAAAAGACATTTTTTGTACTATTTCTTTAGTTTAGATGACAAATATTTTTTACATTATATTTAGATTTATGTAGAAAAAACAGAAATTGACTTTGCAAACTTCTACAGAAAGAAATCACAAAAAGTATTCTATAATTATCATAAAGGTCTCTTTAGACCATGTTATGTTACAAAGGCAAAATTTTGATCTGTATATCTGCATATAGTATAATTCTTAAAGTACTTTATATAGTATTAGGATATTTAATTAACCAAATATATCAAACATTATACATGAAGTGCCGACTAAATTACAGCTGATAACTCTCATTGAAGCGTTCAATGTAATAATAGATTACCTGCAAACAAAAAAAATATACTATTAATACTCCAATTAATTCAATACATGCAATAGAAAAAGTAGAAAAAATATCGAAAACACTGTTTACACATCACAAATATTTTATCTAGATTTAAAATAAAATAAATTTCAATTCTTGTCTTTACAGGTTATAGACTGACAAATATTGTAACCATCAGTAGCCATCATGGCTATCGCATAATCAAGCCCTTCCAACGATCATCAACTAACTAAGTAGCTCCTGAAGATATACAACCTTCATTGTACTTTTATTTTTTCGATACTGAATATACATATAATATACGTACGAATTGTGATTAAAACTTGTTTCTGTTATTATTATATTTTTTCTTACAATAATTTTTAACGATATCGTGCAATAATATTTTATAGCTACTGAATTCAATTTTTGATGGACAAATAAGTATTCATTATAAAAATTGAGTAAAAAGGCAAAGAAATTCGGTCGTGTAAATTTAATCGACTTGCAAGATTTGCAATAGTCGACTAACGCGACTTCGAACAGTCGATTATTTCTCTGTTCTATGATCAGAAATTAAAAATAATGTACAAATTTGTTTGTCACGAGTGTCACGTTGCAAATCATGTCGTTCCTATGATTTTTCCTTAAATATTTTTCACTCATGCAAAAACGTTTAAATTATTTCTGAATTTAATGTATCTACTTTTAAATTCTTGACGAAAACGCGCATTTAGGTTATGTACGAAAGATGTACGCTTCTAGAAGAAACTTGTGTTTATTTATCATAATTTTAGGTGAGGCATCGAAATTTTTTTTGCATTTAAATATTAATAAGCGGATTTTAATTTTTCTCATTTATTTAGTTCAAATGATAAATGTCTTCGGACAAATGGACGAATACGAGGTGAATGGACGAATACAAGAATCCAAGCCTAACCTGGAAGAAGAGAAACATCTAGAGGAGAATAAAACTGTTGAATCTAAAGTCGATTGCTTGATGGATGTTACTTATGGGCCTGTAGAAGTAAGACTTCAAACTAGATAAATATTTAATTTCTAAAATATGCAGGAATAGTTATAAACATTAACCGTTACAGATTGTCAATGCGACCAGGTTAATGAAATTATTAATCTTAGAACCTGGTCCAACAAATAGAAGCATAAACCACAAGGAAGGTAGATTGTTACCAGGAACCTGTGTAATAGTATTATTTTATGCAAGATGGTGTATATTTAGTAGTCAAGCTGCACCACATTTTAATGCATTACCACGTTTATTTCCACATATCAAAGCAGTAGCAATTGATGCTATAAAATATCAACAGTAATGTTATAAAATGTTACACTACATTTAAAAGTAACAAAATGAAAAGAAATATATACACGATTAATGTATTTTATGTTTTTACAGCTTCAATGCTCAGTACGGAATTGTTGGCGTTCCCACACTGATGCTTGTTTACAACGGAAAACCAGTGGCAAAATTTAATGATACTCTCTACACACTAGACTCTTTTGCAAGATTTATAACATGCATAACTAATCTAAAACCGGATGGATCATTATATCTTACATCCTTAGATTTTGCTGGTCCTGTTTCTAGTACACCTTCAAACGAAACAGATTATTGTCTAATACTTGCATGGGTTTTCATTGCTGTGTGTGCTTTACATTTTACACTGCAAAGCAGATGGTGGCAACAATTTGTAGAGTTAGTTCAGAATACATGGCGTGAAAGTAATGCACAACATGAGCATGCTGACTAAAGCATTAAAAGAGACTATTTGTTGTTCCACGCATAAGAACGTGGCATAAAATACAAACTTGTGGTATTAAAAGATTATTAAGTTACATGATAATATTTATGGTAATCGTTAATTAAGCTAATGTAAATATATCTTAATAAATAAGTAATATAAATATTGTTTAGAAAACTGATTTCTTTAATGATTATTCATAACATCTCGTGTTTGTTTTTTTGTATTAATTTACATATTAATGCATATTTTATTCGTATATATTTATAAACGAACTAGTAAATTTACAAAATGTAATAAAAATAAGTAACTAATTATTAATAGCATTATTATAATATAAAATCAAAAATTGATCAATAAATAATTATGCTTTAAAACTACGGGAAGTTTCGTAATTACAAAGCTTATTTAAACGGAACCGCCTTATATCAATTAAGTATCTAATTCATATTTCACTGCTGTTGATAATTTCATATTGCAATACGAATAATATAATATATATTCAAAAATTAAGGTACAATACAATTGTTACTATTCATACCGTAATAAAACGATTATATCGTAAATGACGAAGCTTGAATTTGACCTCGATAGTTCTACCCGAGATTCGCATGTAATGGCCGACTTCGCGATTCACTTATCACTTCCCTAACTTCATGATTGTTGTGTGCGGCATTTGTTTGCGCTGAAGTTCGTCTCTAATGAGTTTTGTTATTGCAGTTATTGCGAGGTTGAGGTGCTATTTATTTTTGTGTAACGTAATTGATTAAAAATTAAGTAAACTTTGTATAAGAAAATCAAGCCCTCGGAAGGAAAAACATGACATTGTTTGGTATCTGGACACGTTCATGTGGTTTTATTAATTTCTGTGATTTAACGTCAGGTTAGGATCTCAACAGCAGGAAGCCGGCTCCGTTTTTGAGTCAAGGCTAGGGTAGACAAACGTGAAAAAATCAAATTAGGTTAATATTATAGTAGGAAGCCAGGTTAAGGTCAACGAAGACCCTCTACGAGGTCAACGTCTAAACGGAAAAGATATGGGATCGTTGAACCTTATTTGCCCAATGTGTTGTGGCGAAACGTTTAACAATCCACAGTCATTAAAGTATCACTTATTAAGCATGACGGACAACCTATATTGTCCTGGTTGTTCCCAACGTTCTGATTCGGTAATGGCACTCATTCAACATTTGGATCGGTGTGGGCAGAGTATCAATTCGGAAGAACCACTTGAATTAGAGCATGAACCTGGACAAGATGTTCGACATGAACCAGAACCAGACACGGAGGTGTTAATGGTTTGAATCGAAATAGAAGATAATTTCTGTATCTATGATTATTCTTGTCTTTGCATGATGATTTTAATTTTAGGGTACGAATGTTGAAGGAATTGATCAAAGTTTCTTAGCAACTGTAAATGATAGTGGAATTATGATAGTTGGGGGGCCCCAAACGATACAAGTTGATGAAAATGGTGTGTAGAAATCCAAATATAATGTATGTTAATTCTGTTTATTTGATTATTGCTTTTAACAAAAATATCAGGAGAGATTAAAGTCGTAGAAAAAATGGAAACTGAAGAGATAGAGCAAACACAAATGGAAAAAAATCCTCTGGAATTTGAGATGACAGAGAAAGTTCCTAGTACCACTAGCAAAGCAGAGGAAAAATCTTTAACTCAAGATCAGCTAGTAACAATTACTGCTTCAGAGTCAGATGATAAAAATAGAAATAAAAATGTAATTACTATTTTACCTGATGGCTCAGAACTCCTTGATGGTAATACTGGTGCTCTAATAAATATGGATCATATAAATGATGTGGGTGAATTAGATGAAGATGGATTATTGCATGTGAAACAAGAATTGTGTGAGGTACAAATTAGAATGACCAACATTTACTTGTAAATACAAGTGAAAACTGGTATAGTATCAAATGTTTGTTTCATTTTTACAGATGGAACCAGAAGCTGTTTATAGCTGTACTAGTTGTGATATGAGTTTTAATTCTGTTGTGGAACACATAAAGCAATATCATGATGGACAAGAAGTATTACTTGAAATAGCTGATCAATTAGATGATTTACCTACAGTATCTGCAACTAACACTTTATCATCAGAATCTGGAAGTGTAGTTAATACACGGCATAGAAAAGGCATGAACACTCTTCGTACAGAAGAGTGCATAGACAGTGAAGGAAGACTGTATACACGAAAAGTAGTGCAAATAGAGAGATTTTGGGACAGAAATGCAGCTCAAACGTCGCTGCAATCTACTAAGGCACCAATGATTGAAAAGTTTTTTTCTAACGTAGAAGGGGTAAAAGTATGAAAAACATCTACTTATCTTTAAATTCTAATAACTACTGAATGTTATTAAATTGTGCAAATTCATTACAGGTACGTGAAAAAAGATTAGCAGAAGCACCATTGAGAATGTACAGATGTAATCAGTGCCTTCAGCAGTTTTCAAAATTAGGAAATTTTCGGGTACATGCGTGTCTTCATGGCCATAATCGTTGTGATAGTTGTGATCAAACGTTTGCAACACCTAAAGCATTACAGCTGCATGCAAAGGTACACGAAGGTGAACCAGATCCAAATCAAAAAACTTTTGTATGTGAAACTTGTGGTACAGAATTTTGTTCACACAAAAGCTTGCGTTTACATTCTCGAATGCACGCGCCAGTTAGAGCAAGACATGTTGACGCACCTGAGGGAACGCCTAGTGCGACATTCACTTGTCCCGAGTGTGGTAATAATTACTCTTCATTTAATAAATATTGATTATTTAATATTAGTAACTATTTCTACTTATTATATATTACATTAATTATTTATAGGTAAAACATTAGCGGAATCGTACAAAGAAGCACATATGGCATTGCATTCTGGTGATTCTGTAACATGTACAGTTTGTAACAGAAAATTTGATTCTGCTGATAGTTTAGCGATGCATGCTGCGGTGCATACGGAACTTAGTCAATCGCATTCACCAACACCACCCACTACAGAGACAACAAACACTGAACCTGCAGAAAGTCAAAAGCCTTATCAATGTCAACATTGTGGCCGTAGATTTACAAGACCTCATGAGAAAGTGAAACACGAACGCATTCATACTGGAGAAAAACCACACGCGTGTGAAGTGAGTATAATTAAAGTAATAAGGTCTTTACAAGATTCTAGTTTGCACTAAAAAATGTGACATTGTAACAGGTGTGCGGTAAAACATTTCGTGTCTCCTATTGTTTGACCTTGCACATGAGAACTCATACTGGCGTCAGACCTTACGGTTGTCAACATTGTGGCAAGAGATTCAAAGCTTCTTCCGTATACAATCACCATTTACTTACACACGGAGAAGAACGAGCTTATACGTGCCCGTATTGTCCGAAGACTTTCAAAACACGTGTTCAATTAGCAGGTCATAAAAACAGTCATACCAAACCGTTCCGGTGCACTGAGTGTTCCAGACCGTTTGCGTCACTGTATGCCGCGCGTGCACATATACAAACTCACAAAAAAGACAACAATTTGAAGTTTAGCTGTTACATTTGTGGTGCATCATACGGTAGAGCATTTGCATTGAAAGATCACTTGAAACAACATGGTCAAGATGTATTAGCTCCACCGGAGCCAGCTAGGGAGGAAGAAGTTCACGAAGGAGAAGATTTTTTGCTAGCGGAAGAAGAAGTCGAGGAGGATGAATTGGTTATCCCATCGCCATTACCAGTTGCACAATCATCAGAAGCCGAAGATACTGAATGAGACTATGAAAGCTAGTCAAATGTTTGTTATAAATTGTAGTTTAATATTGTTCAATATACCGATAAAAATTACGACGGATGATTCCCTATTTTACGTAGTGTTCAAAGACTATCAGCAAAATTTCTATTCACGCATTAGATTATTATGATACTTTAGTTCTAAGGACGAACAAGCGATATTCTAATATGAACTGCTGTGACTAGGAATGGTAGTATTTCTATGTAAATAACGTACTATGAATTTGTATATCCTCATTGGTATTGTGTGGATAGAAAATGTTAAATACGAATATCAATTGTATTATGAGAAACAATAGTTTTATTGTGCCTGTTTAATATATTAAAGTAAAACAAATTTATATTATTTAATTCGTGATTTGTTTTAACAATTGAGTTTCGTTGTTGATTGCAACTATGATGTGATTTTTCGATAATTCGAACTATTCCTGATTTCTCGCTTCTTAATTTTTAGTTAATAATAATAATAATAATAATATCGAGAGTGCATAGTAAAATAAAGTTATAAAATATTATTTTATTTTTAGCTATAAAGGAGTAAAAATCTAACGACGATCAAAGATTAATTTTAATATTAACATAAGTTCTAATAGTGTTAAAATTTATAACTATAGAAATATAAATGTATTCGTGTAAACTGTTTTATAAAGAATTAATAATTTCAATTAATTTTATTCTTTTAAAAAAGTTGTATTTGTTACCACTGAGAATGAAACAGAATTATTTACACACACAATTATACTATCCTGAAATCATAATTTTTATATATTTTGAAAAAAAGGTATATTTTACTCCTTGAAAAATATAAGAAAGATATTTATCCAGATAATTCTGGATGTGACTGATTAGAAAGTAATCTGCCAAGTACAAATAATACGAAGAGTTTAATGTGAAGAATAATACAGCCACATCAAATTTTTATTTTTATTTGTGCGTGCCAAATTTATGTACTTGTATATGAACACAAATGAATTCAACCATGGCGAAAATTTAATGCACATTATTGTACGAAACATAAATGTCTGTATAGGATACATGCGTGCACATGTGTACATGTTTGCAACCAAATAAACTATTATAAAAAATAAAAAAAAAAACATGAAATAATTAGTCAATAAGTAGTTTCAAGTTTTTCTCTAAGCTTCCTAAAATTCAGTAACAATTAGATTTAGAGAGCTGTGCAAACAGGCTTGCTTTTAATGCTAATGGACCATCTGTCATACCTAGATTAAGCTCTTTCAATTATTATTAAGTCTTCAGTACTCTATCAGAATTCATGTCGTTCTTGTGGTATAATAATATTAATATAAACAACATGGAATTCCTGGATTTGCTGAATAGAAGTATTATTTTGGATGTACAATGGAATTGTCATGTAGAAAATAAGTATGAAGTTACCACTATTATTTCAGAAGTATGATTTTCTTATTAAATAAGTTACTCTATGTTCTACTTGTGGTGTAACTGATGAATTGGTGGATTCTTAGTGGGAAGACATCAACACTAGCAAACATATGTTTCCTTCAGAAATTTGGAGAATGAGGCCTATGTGGGAAATGATTCTAAAAATTCTCAGTACTTTACCAATCATCATAATTGGGTCGTTAGCCAACAGTGGTTTGATCTACGTAATACTCAAAGAAAAATCTCTACAGACAACGACGAATCTCCTGATCGTGAATATGTGTATTGCGGATTTGGGTACGTGCTTGATATGCCCGTGGATGTTCCTTTGCATAGACCTATTTCAGAATTACATTTTGGGCGATATTGGTTGTCGTCTGGATGGATCATTGGTGCATGCTCTGACATTGGTAGCCGTTTTTAATTTGAGTGCAATCAGTTATGATCGCGTTTCGGCGATTGTATTCAACTGCTCAGGAAAACTGACAAAAAGGTGATACTATTAAGTATCAATAGTACTAAAAGTTTACACAAAGTATAGATATACATCATTATACTTTTATGTTAAAGGACGACTCATATTTTACTATTCGCTACTTGGATTTCTGGTATAGTTGTTGCTATTCCCTTGGCTTATTTTCGACGATATTATGAAAGGCAATGGAAAAATTATTTAGAAACATATTGCACTGAAGATACTGCGCTGATCTATCCATATTGGCATATTTTTGCGGGTTTAAGTGTTTGGGCACCATTAACCATTATGGCAATATGTTACTCGGCCATTCTTATCAAGGTACTAGTTTAAATTTTTTTTTTCCTAATATAATTTTGTGTGATTTTTTACAGTTAGATCGTTATGAATCACAAGCACTGAGGAGCAAATATTCTATTGTAGTAAAATACAAGGGAAGAATAGCGCAAATACTGGCACTTATAGTTTTGGCATTCATCATATGTCGCGTACCATTCACTGCGTTAATAATTAGAAGGGCACAATTACTAAATGAAACACCTAAAACGGGACAAGCAGAAGCCATGTACCCATTATGGTAACTATTATTTTAAAATATGACTATCATAGTAACTATAGTAGAATGTCCAATTGTATAGTATAAATACTATAATTTTGCATTATAGGTATATTAGCAGATATCTGGTGTTGATTAATGCAGCAATAAATCCTTTATTATATGGCTGTAGCAGCAGTTCATTGAGAAAGGAATTAACAATGTGTCCTATTACATCTTGGCTCATCCGCAAGAAAAAACAACAGAAATCGAAACCGTGCAGTGTTTCACAGTTGAAATCAGATCGTTTCCATTGCTTAAGACCACGATCTCCTTGTATAAGAATGAATTGTGATGAAAGAGGTACAATACCAAATATTTCATCAACTATTGTACGCACAAATCTAAACCCTAGTCCAATTTAATTTGGTATTGTAACTGCAACAGTATCAGTGGTAAACTGCATCGTATATAATTTATTATCTAATACAGTAAGAATAAGACAAAAATATTACGAAGTATCTTTAAATATATGTATAAAATCTCATATAATGACACACTTATCTGTTTTTGAGATTGTATACTTACATTTGGAAAATACAAACCGTAATGCTAACAATTAAATAAAATAGAAAAGGTAATTTAAATATCAAGCATTTTTCTTTGAAAGATTGAAATACCATCCATCTTTGTATAAGTAAAAAATAAAAGTGCTCAGATACCTGAATATCTGAAATGGATTATTTAATTGTTACGTTTTTGAGACTGTCAACTGTAAGTTTACCACCGCTTTCCGTTAACAGAAGATTTCCGCTCCATGCTGCTTCTCCATTATTATTTACTACGAGATCAACCTGTATAAAAAATTAAATTCCAATAAATTGGACATAAACAGCTTCTGATCTCATAATGTAAAAAGTAAGAGACACACTTTTAATTTTTCCCACACTTTCTTCTTTGGATTAAGTACATCATCTGGTAATGCATCTTCATATCCTTCTACAATAACTTTCTCTCCTGGTTTACTGTTTACTGGGGGTCTTAATGGCTCAACTTCCTTTACAGGTTCATCCCTGTTTGTAATTAAAATTTGAGATTAAAGAAAATGTGTCGCGCAATGAAAAAAAAACATTAATAGAACTTAAACATACACTGATGCACATAAAACCATTCCATGAGACTGAATGCCTCTGAGATTTGCTGGTTTTAAATTTGCAAGAATGACTACCATTCTCTCTTTCATTTCTTCCAATGGTACATAATTTACAAGACCACTAACTATTGTACGAGGTCCAGTAGATTCTCCTAAATCTATTTTTTCTACATAAAGTGAATCAGCATCAGGATGTTTTGATACTTCAACTATCTTTCCAACTCTGATATCTAATCGAGCTGGTGTTAATTCCTCTACAGCTTCTAAATGTTCAACACAAATTTCATATTGTTATTTAAACCAATAAGTTATTTAGTTTTCTTATTTTATATGTCAAATATTACTTTGCTTTTGTGGAGGAGGATATGCTTTACTCGCTAAAATTTTTAATTTTGAATCCACCTCAAATTCTTTTCTAATTGGATCTAAAAGTTTGTTAATGTAAATTTCTGCTGCATTTTTTAAATCCCCAGGATGAATTTCTTCCTTAGCAAATGCACTCTCCAAGTCCTCGTACTTGTCAAATGATATATCTCCACCTATATATGTTTTTTGTTTATAAAACCCTATACTTAATTAAATTAACAAAATTTTGAAAGTTATACACACCACATTCAGAAGTTCTTGAAACATTGAAAGACTCTCCCTCCTTTATTAAAGAATATATTACATGCTTGGTAAATGAAAGAATTCCATTCTCTGTAACATTACCTGGTTCACAAAATGCTTTCTTTAACTTTTTCTTAACTGCTGTAGCATTGTCTAAAAGATCAATCTTGGAATCATCCTCAGAAGAAGACATTTTTGATCCCATTAATCCAGGAACTAAAAGAAAACATTATGTATCAGACTATTTTAACTTTAATATTTTTACATTATATACATACTCATTGGATTCATTAAGTGGATACGCTTCTCATATCCAAGTATTGGCAAATACTTCTCAGAAAAAGTAAAGATCTTTCTTTGATCTACACCACCAAATTGAGCATCAACTTTAAGGTACTGTTCATCCAAAGCTTGTAATCCTGGATACAATAATCCAGAGAGTAACGGATTAGCAACCTGTTTAACTACTTCAGCACCTGCTTTTTTTGCATCATGCTCAGTTACTACAGAAGCTAAACGATAAACATCCATTGTATATTCCCTTGAACAAAAAATTAATTTTAAATAAAGTATATCCTTCAATTTGTTTAATTTATTCACAAATAATTACTTGGACAATTGATAATCTGTTCCCTTCACAAACTTTAATTTGTCTAATGGTACATCAATAGACTTAAGCATTGCTTTGATAATTGCTTCATAGTACTGAGAACGAAGTTCTAAAAGTTCCCAAGGTGCTTTCATATTATCCAAGTAAGCGTGAAGATCAGCAAATAATATTGTAACTTCTACTCCAGCTCTTAAAAAATCTGCTATTTTAGACATTGGTGCAAAGTAGCCAATATGGGGTTTTCCAGTTGTTGCAGTACCCCAGTAGAGTTTTAAATCTCGTTCTTTTAGAATACTTTTGAGTTTTGCAGCACCAAGACACTCAGCCAAATTTCTAATAATAAGTTCATATTTTTCTTCCCATTTTAACTCGACCATGTTTGTTACTCTAAATAAACAGTAAAAAATAAATTTTAAAAATATAAAATAAATAAGAAGTTAAATTCTTTAAAAGAAAATGACACGTATATGCCGGCCACGTGCATGCAGGCTTGTCAAACTTATAGACGTAACCTTTTAAAGCCAAATCAAAAATTTATTTTTAACGAAATAATATTATCAGAATATTTCTATAATAGATGAAATCAATGTAGAACTACGATTGTACAATGATGAATAATTCTGTTGTTAGAAAATGATTTAAGGGAAATAATTGAAAAATGAATTTTTACAAAGACAGCTGTTGAAAATGAACCGACTTAAAATTACGCTTAAAAAATGATTGTTACAGAAAATTGAAATAATTTATTATAGTAAAATTAATTACACTGCGTAAGTTCGATTCCAATTCAAAAATTTCGTGACACTCGAAATCGGAAAGAGCTGACGAATTGTACGCATGTGAAGAACTGAAGTGTAAGAAACTAAATCTATACAGAACGAATGCAGCTTATAATAAAGTTCATGACTGTACAGACACTATTATCTCCTTTTAAATTCTGAGATATCTTACATGATGTTACATTCTTTTTTCACAGAAATAAAATCACGTAAGGCTTTTTCAGTTTATTGTTTCAATCTATTTTATTATTTCTTTGTTTTAGTGTTACTCTTATTAGTTGACATTTCAGCATTGCCTTCTTGCTGATTAATTTCAATTCCGTTTGGATTTTCAATAATTGATTTATCATTTTTCATAAAAATCCCGTTTTGACTAATGCTTAAGTTGATAATTTTCTCGCGTCTTTCTCTCGCAACTTTTTCCAATCTTTTATAAAATGTTGACGTTAAAGAGAACATGCGCTTGAAATCACGACGCTTTAGGCGCAATAATTCACACACTTCTAGCGCCATTACGGTTTCCAATCTTCTTTGTTCCGGAAAAATTAAAGCTCCTTCGCCAAAATAGCCTCCATCTTTTTCATGACATATCTCGCGACAAAAGATAAAAATTATATTTTACTTTTTTTTTTGAATTATGAAAAAATACAAATAAACTTTACATACTTCTTTTCCGTAAAATGTAATAAGGGCGACAGTACCACTGGCTATGAAAAACATACAATCGCCTTCAGTGTCACTCTTATAAATAATATCTTCATTAAGATAGATGATTGGTTTTAAAATCCCTATAAATATTGCTGTGTTTTAACAGAAAGCGAAGATTTCTGATCTTCTTTATCTTACCCATTAAATTTCTAATAACATTGCGCGGTAAATAATGTAGGATTGTGGTTGTATTTAACAGCCCGCGACTACTGTGAATCATAATTTCTTGGTTCAAATGATCTACAGGTAAAAATGAGGGATTATATATTTATGAAAATTGTACTTAAAATAATAGCTTATGATTGCTATTTTGATATCAACCTGATAAAGTGCTGAATATGGCTTTCTCTTTAAAATAACTGCCTTGAAAACGATACTCATAATATGCAATAAGTTTATTCTTAAGATGTTCCGGGAGTTTCTTCTCATGAATATATTCTTTTACTCTATACATAATTTGTTGATATTTTAGCTCTGGTTCTGCAGCAGACTCAACCAATTGTAAGATCATCACTGGTTTGATACAAACGTTAGAACATTTTTTTAATAAATAATGTAATTACCTGTACTAAGAAACAATTACCTATGAGATAAATTAAATATGCTTTTCCTAATAGTAAAAGTATACAACGTATCATAGTATCTACTTTACTCAAGGAATGAAATTCAATAAAGCTTGATCCAAAGAAGCTGCTCATGCCAATATGAAAATACATTAAATAAATTTCGGAGTCAGTTTTTTTGTATAATTCTGTACTAAATAAATACATTCCAGTATCCTAAAATGATTACAATTGTATTTTGACTCATTTTTCTTCCCTTACTGAAAATATAAAGATGTATACTACTTCTGATTTGTTAAGAAATTCAATATACCTTCATGGTGTCTCCATTTATATGTGCAATTACAATTGGAAAAATATGTGATAGGCAGCTAAACCAATGAAACATTAATAACATCAGCAACATTAACCAAACTGTCTTTTCTACAGCATGGGAAACTGCAAAACTCTAGAAATAAATGATAATTTTTAAAAAGTTTGTTAAATCTTTACATTACTTTCTCATTGCTAGCTCTTACTATAATTATCTGCTTCATATAAAATCGTAGTGTATAAATACGAAGAAGCTTTAAAAGCATCAAGAATTCAGGAATCAAGAAAATGGAATTTGAATTAGGACCTGGATGCAATATATGATATTTATAAAACCATATGTATGGAACTGAAGATAGAAAATCAATTAAAAAGTATCCTCTTGCGTAATGCCTATGCAAAAATAATGTTTTAAACATAATGTCCACTAATTAAAAATAAAAAAAAGTAATCAACATTACCGTATTATTAAAACTGGATCTAAAAAAATTTCATGACCATCATCTGATATGAATCCAGTTATGAAATTCAAAATAATGTCAAATATGCAAATTATATATGCAGGATACACTGGATTCAAACTTTCTGAACTGGAACTTTTAGCTACTCTATGAAATGCCAAAATATATGGCACAGCTATAAAAAGATACAGGAAAATGAACGTCATTAAAAGATTCCAGCAAAACCTGTGTGAACAAATATTCAGTTGAATTCAACATATAATTGTCGTGTAAAATTTCAATGATATTGATTAAATAAATTCTTACATAGTTAAAAATTACCTCAAATCACTGCAAGGATGCATTACCCACCAAAATGAAGAACGTCCATGTCGACTTTTTTCAAAAGCGATAGCAGCATAACTGCGTAAGAAGTTACGGGTTAGTGGATGATTCACAGAAACCAAAATGAGTTTTTGGAAATTCCGTTTCCAACGAGCGTAAAATTTTGCACTCGGCGGTAATTTTGGTAAATTACTCTCGGATGATTTTGGTAATTCGCAAACATGAACGTCTAATAATTGCCTTTTGGATAATCTTCTGGTATACATTCTTCAAGTTTTATATTAAACAATGCACGATACAACGATATTTCACACATATCTAAGAGAATTTTATTTCAGTCTTATAATGAAGCTATTTTCAATTCAAACTATAATTACTAACTTCTGTCTGTTATTGTTTTTCTATTAAATGTTTGATTATAAAACTAGCTGAAATGAATGATTCAAAAGAAAATTTCTGTAAGCTGTTTGATATTCAAAAGTGGATTCCTGAATTTTCAATTGGTAAATTTATTCAATACTTTTTTTTAGTAAATAAGAATAAAATAATTTTTATTCATCTTGACAAAACGAACTTTAATTATAAAAATCACTGCAAAGATGCCTCAAAAATTATAAAATGCATAGTTTTTAGAAATGGCATGAAAAATCTATATATTACATACATTTTATATATTATTATTGTTCTATACTACATTTCAAAAATCGTATTTACATAAAGACCTAAATAAAATCTTCTAGGTGTATCAGTGATATACATATATGCACGACCTGTCTACTGATTAAATTTCTTAATTACTACAGATTACACTATAAGCATTTCATACAATAATGGCACCTTACTGTGCAAAACAGACAATATGTAAATGATTTCACAGATTGCTTACTGTACATACTGACTTATAGACCCATAAAAAAATATCTTACTAGTCAGAATTGATTGAATACAACATCTGTAGTTTCATTTACTTCATTGCAGAATAATTTCACTCGAAAACTTCAATTTATACATTAGTATATACAGCAAACTAAAACATTTAAGGATTTTTTGAATAAAAAATCTGTTATCATTCAGTTCATTTGTTCTAACTAAATTTCTCCAGCAACGAATAAAAATATTTGATAAATCAAATAGACAGATGTCTAAGAAAATGGTGCATAATAAAATCTGATATAAAAAAATATATAGTATACATATTGATAAAATTATTCGTCACTGGTGAAAGCAGGCGTTTGTGGAATGTAGCATATCTACGCCCAGAAAACTATATTGTTTCTACAGTTAAGTAGCAGAATTTGTTCAAAAAAATATTACATTACACACTCTAAATACCATCTTTCTTTCTTTTGTACTTCAGACCATGAAAAACAAAATGCTTTATGCTTTCGAGAAACCTTGATAATTTGTTCAAAAAATGAATCTTTGAAGGACACCAAACCAATAGGCTGTTATTGCATTCTAGTAGAATCTGTCGGACCACAGGCCCATGAATTTTTAGTGCATATACAATCTTCAATGTCTGTCGATGGTCACTTTGGTGGGTCAAAAGTTATCAGCTCGTCAACATCAAAATTCCACTGTCTAGAAGAAAAAAGAACAGAGTTGGTTGATGTCAATAAATTCCCAACTTAAAATTTATTCGAATAACATTAATATAATAAAACTTTTAGATTCGTGTATAAAGATGACGGATTGCATGAAAAAACGATTTTTATAGGCATGGAAGACAATTTTTATTATGTAAAATTAACACGTACTCGCCCATGCGATAAATCTACAGAAATTAAAGATTTATCCTTTCGCTGTAGTGATCAATTAATAAGTGAAGGAGTAAATGTATTACTCATGCGCTATTTGGCGCTTATAAACTATGATGGAACATTATCTTTTAAGAGCATTACCATGAACGGAGACCTTATTACCTCTAGTTATGTAAGAAAATATAAATTTACATTGATAAATTTGAATAAAAGAGTTTGCTTTTAACAGACATGTACTCCAACTGAACACATGGAAATAGATGATCATTTTTCAAGTGTTTATACAATTGAGCGTAAAATACATAAAAAAGATGGAACTGTTCATACTATAAAAACTTATTTAACTGCACAAGGTAAAATACTTCAACATAATTGGTTGGATGTGCCTTATATTTTGAGAATAAATCCACTTGTTAATCCAAGTGTTACAAATAAAACCATAAGGGTAGAAACTCCATTGAAAGATCGATGGTCAGAAGATATTGAAATGGTTTCTAAATATTTGGATATGAAAGTAAAAAAGTAGTATTAATATTTTTAGAGTGCAGTATTACATTTAGATATGTAAAAAATGTACATTCTATTCTGTTAATAGTTTTCTAAAATGGCTGAACAAACAGAATACCTAGCTGACCACCCAGAAGTAAAACAATTGATCGCGGATTATACTCAAACGCTACTAGTTGGTAATCTCAACTGGATAAACATTGTACCAATTCTTCTTAGAGAGGTCATATTATGTATTCAATCACTTTTACACGTTATAATAAATTTAAATTTTGCTGGTCTCCACAGTAAAACCTAAAAATGTAATAGACTTCACAATACAACATTTCAAAACTTTTGCCAAAAATCCAATAACTTGGGAGACCAGTACACCGAAAGAGAATTATGATATTAATATAAAATCACAGCTTATAAAAGAAAAATCTGAGGTTGTATGCAGTATCTGTGGATTTTGCATAGACAGTAACATGTTAAACAAAACATCTTCAAGATTTTCTGTAGAGGATTGTTCTAAGATAACGGTAAGTATTTTAAAATTTAAAATGAATTTACAATAAAAATAAAGCATTGATTCTAGAGTCCTCGCGATTCAACGGAATCTGCTCATTCGAAAAATTATGACGATATAACAGTTGAAGAGCAAGAAAAGAATGATGCATCCACTTCAAAGACGTTTGTAAGTAATTTAGATATGGAAAAGGAATATAGTATACCTCATGATTTTTTGCAGTTGAAAGGAACTTGCAATCAATGTCATGCTCTTGTAAGAGCTTGTAACAAACATCAAGTAAATCTTACATCTTTTTTCATTAATATTTGATGTTGTATTTATAAATTATCATACAACTATTTAATTTCTAGTCTTTATCAAAGTGTCCTGGATGCCTCAAAGTTTTCAGCACATGTACAAAATGTTCTACTACTGATCAAATATTACAAAAATTAAAGAAATAAAATACAGATAACATATAAAAGTTTGAAATGAGTCTTTGGTTACTCTTATAAATTTTACTTGTATCATTTTCTACCAGGTGATGTATCCTTTTGTGAGTTACATATGACACAGTTTTCCTGAAAAATAAAATTGAAATATATGAAATCTTTTGTAAAGACTTTTGAACAATGTTTTTTCAGTGGTTTAAAGATAAAATACTCACTACTACTTTGACGTTCTGTAAGCAATCTTCATGAAATGAATGTTTGCAATAAAAAATTATTAAATTCCTCGGTTCTGTAATAAATAATGATTACAAAAATGTAATAAAAACCAAGGTAATATTAATTCTAAATAAGTTTATAGGTTTCTTCATTAGATACCTTTTATAATAATTTTCTCATGACAACCTTCACACATTTGGTCATCTGACAAAATACAATCTCATGATTATAAATATAATTATGATTACTATAATCGTTTTATAATAGGGACTAACCATCTATAAATATTCCTTTCTGATGACATCTAACCAGCCTTTCCTGTAGATTAAAATAATCATTGGATAAAGATTTGTTACAACCTTCTTGTACAGACACTTGAAGATTGTAATCATACATCATTTTAACTAAAGCTTTTTTTAAGCCAGGAATTTTTAAAGACGGTTTTATTTTCTGTATCATAAGTCTAGGATCCACATAAGTGCCTATCTTTTGAAGAAGAAATGTAGTAGCCTCTGAAATTAAATAGTTTGGGTTAGCATACTTAAGTATATACGTTACTACTAACGTATCGTTACTTACTAGGTTTATCTAAAGAATAATTAATCAAATCGTTCCACAATTCTGCATCATCGTGTTCTTGACAAAACGCAATTGCTTTTTCCATATCATTTAATTCTTTTGTCATAAGCGCTAAAGCCTCCGAAGTATTTCCAATTCTACCAAGTAAGTAAACCATTTCTTCGTAAAATTTTCGCTGACTGCAAATATCTAGTGCCTGTTGTATTGGGTAATTATCAGAGTGGCGCAAAAGTGGTAATAATTTATCTCGAGAGTAATCAGCATAAAGTTGGACTAGCAATCCATGGTATTTGCCCTTTGAATCTTCTCTATTCTTCTTATGTAACGTATCTAAATACTAGTGTAAACAATTTCCAAAGTATAAGTAGCTATTATTAAACGTGAACAATAACATTTACTTTGCATGTTTTTTATCATCAATCTTACCAAGTATAAATATCGATGATTATGTTGTAATTTTTGTACAACAATTTCAGGTGGCACTCTGTCTTTTTCTAAAAATAACTGTATAGCCCGCTCTGCATCTAAATCCATTAAACCTTCTATCATGTCGTAAACGGTATTGTATAGTTGGTACTTTTTAATAAATTGAAATACATCTTTGTGCCTCAACTTTAAATACATAGCTAATGCTTTGTCGTATTTTTCATCGTGAATGTATAAAATTGCTAAGGCTTCAAAAAGCACACTTTGTTGTCCATTATAAACTCGAATGTGTTCTAGAACACTGTTCATAACAGCTACAACTTTGTAGAGAGTTGGGGGCCACTCTTTAACTAATTGAAGAAATCCATTAAGATCCATTTTCAAATACTCGAAAAGAACCATTTCATAGATCAACGGATCTAATTTTACATCGCCTTTTGGAAGATAAGAAGAAATTGACCGTAGCTGATGAATTTTCACAAATTTATACACCTATAAAAAAAAAGTATTAATAGAACCAAAAATAAAACAGTCTAACATAATTTAATGAATGACATTAACTTCTTGCTCCCATAATTCTTTATCTTTTCCTAGAATTTTTAAACAGAGTTTTCCTCCCTCATCATATTTTCCAGAAGCTAGTAAGTGATCTAAATACACACGACCAACATCAACTAAAGTGTATTTTTCACAATCTTTGCCACTATTCATTGTCACTACTTCTAACGCTTGTTCAAACTTTCCACGACTCAATAGCCATTCAATTTTGTCATCTGCATCATATAAACTAGCTACAACAATATCCTTTGGACTCACAATAAAAAACCTAAATACAAATAAGTAAAAATAAGAACAATTTTAATGCATATAAAGAAATGAAAGAAATGAAATAATAGACTAATAAAAATATACCTATTTTCTTCTTTTAAACAGTCTAAATGATAATCGTTACAGCTGTATTCTTTATAACCACGAAGTGTGAGATAATTTCCACCAACAATGGAAAAGTCTTGATAATTTGGTTTAACAACATGTAATTTTGGTCGTTCACTTTTTCCATTTTCATCTAATTCTTTTGAACAGCCTAATAATACTAATTGATTTTCTAAGGGCGCAATGCCAGAAATGTAGAAGTCCACTTGGAATGTTGAAACTGAAATGAAAAAGTTATTATTTATTGCATTCTTATAATCTTTTAACATATTAAACAGTATTTATTTTACTGTATAATAATTATACCTAGATCCACTGCATACTCTGATAGATCTCTATTGACCATCTCTTGCATTGATTTTTTCCTAATTTGACAAATTCTTACTATATCAACCCAACCAATTAATAATGTTCTATCATCTGACCATCGAAGATTACACCTATAGTGTTCAGGTAATGCACTATGAAGAAATAGAATTATCTTGATTGAAAATTATTCTATTCTTAATGTTTTTTAAAAAATTTCACATAATGCTCTTTTACTTACTCTGCAGATCTGATCCATTTAATGAGACCTAATGAACATTTGGCATTTAAATCATAAACTCTTACACCAGTGTCAGATGCCCAAGCTACAAAATGTCCAATCCATGCAATTGATCTCACCCCACCTTCTGCATTACATAATACAGTTAGTTTCATTCTGGATAAAAAAGTTTTTTCGTACAAAACCAATTTATCATCCCCTAAAAATAATAACATTAATTTTCTTAAGGAAGGTTTCTTAATTACCATGCATAAATCTAATAAGATACCTGTAATAAACTTTTTTCCACCAGCACTTTTGTAATTTGGATCTATGGCTATACTTTTAACCAACCTGCCCATATTCATATTATAATTATTTTCTGTATTATAAAGACCATATATAAAAACTTTTCCATCATCACTACAAGACGCAATGAAATCTCCATTATGATCTATAGAGATTTGATTAACAGCAACTAGGTGTGCCTGCCAACTTTTAGATTGTATATTGTTGCCTTGATGGTCTAAGAGATGTATCTTCCCCCAGTGCGAGCCCAAACATAGAAACTAAACGAAAATTAAATTGTTACAATAAGCTACAAAGTTTCTTATTTATACTAAATATAATACACATTATGTTACGTAATAAAAATTATAATCTGGTCAAAAACTTTTGCCTAAACTATAATGTCTAAGAAATACTTATCACTAAATACAAAACAATACAATGGCTTAACCTCCATGATCTAAGATCATTAAAACAGCTTCATTAAAGAATTTACAAAAATATTACGAAATTATATTTTACACCTTGGGATGCACAGCAATGCAACTAGCTGCATCATTTTGTAATATACGTTCCAAATCGTTTCGCAGCCTGATGTACTTAAGTTTAGGCTCTATCTCGTCTATTTCAGAGTCTGAATCATCCTGATTATTTTGTTCTTCCTATAAAATAATATTACGACATTAATGTGCGTTATTTTACTTTATTGAAAAATGAACAACTACCTTATTAGAAGTATTTTCCATGACCGTTCCTTTGAATATATTTATTGCAATGTAATACACAGTTCGAAACCACGAGCTGTCAAATGTATATTACTAGCGTATGTTTCAGATTAAGAAAAAATCGTTTTTATCTCTCGTCTTGTTACTTTATTCGTAGTTTATACTGATTTATGTAATAAAAGAAAGATTAAGATATAATTAAATTAAAAATTCTTATTAATAAATAATTTTATTAACGAACGGTGATACTAATAGTACAGTCGATCAGTTCGTAAATATTAGTAGAGCTAGTTCACAGTGATGAAAGGTTAACATCAGTTAGTGCTAGGTCTGTTGATTACTAAGCGCTAACAAGGTTTTGTTGATAATTGTGTTTAAAAATAATGGAAACATTATTAGAAACGATTCTTAATTGTTAAGCATTGTTTCATCGAATGTTAGTCATAAATGTTGGAAATTATTAAAGTTCGTTTGTGCAATATATTGAGGTTAACACTGTATAAATAACACAACTGTTATTATTACCACTTATACTTTTACAAATATTAAATGCTTTTATAGACCAAATATAAGTAGTAGTGTTATTAGTTTTTTGGAACTAATTAACTTTTTTCACTTAACTATAACACTTCATAAAATTGAACTTTGATATCATGAGTTAATATAAATGTACAATTTTGCAGTGAAAGATATCAAAATGTCTAACAATTGTAATTCAAATGATAGAGAATCAATTTTCCGATCCCCACAAATACGTAAAGAAGCTTTAAGGAGAATTATAACCAAAGCTACATCTCTTCGTAAGATTTATATATAAATAATACATATATACCTCTAACAAAAGTCTTATAGTGAATATATAATTTGCAGAAGAAACAGTCAATGACAGTACCATACAAACATTGGAATCATGTATGGAAGAAACAGATAACATAAACTCTGAAACAAGCTTAAAGGAAAAAAGTTTGTAACTTCTAAATGGTTGTTTGTTTTATGAATTCTTATATTCCTGATTTAAAATTTCATAGTTTAATATTATTTTCAGTACTTAATCAAGAGGAAGTACTATTGGATTCAGAAATGATGAGCATATCTTCTAAAGTTTTAAAACAGTGTACACGGACTTTAACAAGAAATGTGTGTTCTTATAATCATGTAGAATTTGCCCAAAAAATAGTATGTACTAGAATAATGAATACATTTATTTCCTATTTCTATTGTTGCTCCTGTAATAAATTTGGATTATGTATTTGATTTAGGTACAATATGTAAAACAACTTGCAGATATTGAACCAGAGATTCCAAATTGGTCATATTTAGAAACAGAAGTTGCAAAATGTTTTAAAACAACACCTCAATACAGCACATTATTAGGTTTTATGAGAAATCTGTCTAGCTTTCATAATCAATGTTATAAAACAATAAATTTGTTTGTCTGTTTATTTTTAGGTATTTTGGCACCATTAGAAAAGAAGGAAGTTAAAAGAAAACCAATAGTTAAAGAAGCTAAAGCACAAATGAAAAGACCAAAAAATGTTGATACAGTTGATAAAGAAGAGGAAAGTCTAGAACAAACTGTAAAAATGAAAGAATTTATTACACGATATTGTAGAACTCACCGTAAACCTCTCGATTTTTTCCTATTGATTCTACATCCAACTGACTTTGGAAAAACAATTGAAAATATTCTGCAAATATCTTTTCTTGTTAAAGATGGAAAAGTAAAAGTAACAAAAGGTAATTCTATATCCAGTATTTGTTAAAGTATATAGTTAAATATAGTTCCTATTATGAAGTGATATAAGACTATTACTCTGCTCATAGACAATTCTGGAATTTTGGTTGTTCAACCATGTACAAAAGATGTGATAGCTCAAACAAAGGCAAGGAAAAATCCGAACATTCAAAATATTGTTTACTTAACCATGGATCAGTGGAAGGTACGATTATTGTTATTATTACTGTTTCAAATTATATGATCATATCTTATTTACATCTAACAAATCTATTTTCTGTTCCAGATGCTGAAAAACACTTACCAATTAGAAAAACCTATGATTGATTTTGAGAACGAATGACATTTGATTTGCAATAAAATGTAACAGTATTATTTTATACTATCCTTTTTAACAATCTTGAATTATGACAAAAAATATATTTTTTTACATTTAAAAATGAACTTGTAGTTTTCCTGGGAATTATCCTAAATTAAAAAAAAAAATGTTTTACGAAAACGAAGGATTCTTAAATTGTACATGTATCCGTACGTTTTTGTAAAATTTTTATTAATTTCTAACATATACTATACTGTTTAAGTATATGTTGTATAATAACAATATGCTTATCGACTTGATCTATGAAGAGCATCCTGAACAAAATTACACAGAATGATGTAAAATTCATAATTATGTTCACGATGTTCTCAATAATTTTGTATGCATTTGTGAATGTTTAAACAACGGAAAAACAATCTTCTAATCACCGTTTTGCAATTTTGTTCAAAGACACTTATACCCTTGGATAAAAACCAATATTTCTAACAGATAAAAAATAAACAGGCCTGTATTATTAGAAGATCGTTTTAATTATTTATTAATGACATGATTACGATGATTGTGAATCGGCTTATTGCTTCGCCAATGATTCTGCCTTTGCTACTACTTCTTCAATTGGACCGACCATATAAAACGCAACTTCTGGAAGATGATCGTATTCTCCACCTAAAATTTTTTGGAATCCTTTAATTGTTTCTTGTAACGGTACCAATTTGCCGGCATGACCGGTGAACACTTCGGCAACCTAGGAAAACATAATTGGCAATGATTAACAGATAAAACAATGAAAATATGTAACATTGACCTAAGTGCAAATTTATTTACCTGGAATGGTTGAGACAAGAATCTCTGAATCTTACGCGCACGTGCTACAGTAAGTTTGTCTTCTTCAGACAACTCATCCATACCCAAGATAGCTATAATATCTTGAAGTGATTTGTAATCTTGCAAGATTTTCTGCACACCACGAGCAACGTTGTAATGCTCAGGACCAATGATATTGGGATCCATAATACGGGAGGTAGAGTCAAGAGGATCGACAGCAGGGTAGATACCTAATATTATTAAACGAGAATGTTAGTTTTTAACATGATTTATCGCTTTCCTTTCGAATTTTATTGGAAAAAAGAAATTATTATAATTACCAAGTTCGGCAATAGCTCGAGACAATACAGTAGTCGCATCCAAGTGAGCAAAGGTGGTGGCAGGTGCAGGATCTGTCAAGTCATCAGCAGGCACATAAATAGCTTGCACAGAAGTAATAGATCCCTTCTTTGTTGTTGTAATACGTTCCTGCATGCTACCCATATCAGTTGCCAAAGTTGGTTGGTAACCTACAGCAGATGGAATACGACCCAACAAGGCAGATACCTTGAGAAGTTTACATTTATTAATAAAAATTATATTTTTAAAATGGTAAGACATTAAAGTGACAATAAAAAACATACTTCTGAACCAGCTTGAGTAAACCTGAAAATGTTATCAATGAATAGCAGTACATCCTGTCCTTCCTGATCGCGGAAATATTCAGCGACGGTTAAACCAGTTAAGGCGACACGTGCACGAGCACCTGGTGGTTCGTTCATTTGTCCATATACAAGAGCTACTTTGGAGGTTTTATCTTTCAATGAAATAACACCAGATTCAATCATTTCATGGTACAAATCATTACCCTCACGTGTTCGCTCACCCACACCAGCAAACACTGAGTAACCACCATGAGCTTTAGCTACATTATTAATCAACTCCATAATTAATACAGTTTTTCCGACCCCGGCACCGCCAAACAGACCTGTTTAATTGCAAGTGATTTGATAGTGTTAGTATCAACAAATCAAATTCTAATATAAAGATACATGTATAAAATATAAATTTTACCAATTTTTCCACCCTTAGCATAGGGCGCTAGGAGATCGACAACCTTAATTCCAGTTACCAGAATCTCCTGTTCGACAGACATTTCTACAAATTCAGGAGCATCTGCATGGATGGGGGCAAGTTTATCAGTAGGGATAGGTCCACGTTCATCAATTGGTTCACCAATAACATTGATAATACGACCCAAAGTCTCAGCACCAACAGGAATACGGATAGGATATCCAGAATCTAATACACTCTGGCCACGAACCAAACCTTCAGTACCTATATAATTGAATTACAATGTAAAAAAAATGAGATGAAAATACTTTACATGTTATTTCTTTTTTATGGAACATGAAATTTGAAATTACCATCCATAGCAATAGTGCGCACTGTATTTTCTCCCAGATGTTGAGCTACTTCAAGGACTAGCCTAGGACTACGATTTTGGACCTCCAAGGCATTAAGAATGGGTGGTAGAGCATCTTCAAATTGTACATCAACAACTGCACCAATAACAGCGACAATCTTTCCTTGTGCACCACCCTTGGCACTTGCAGCTTTTGCATAATCCCTACCTAATTGTAAATAAGCATTCTGTTTAAATATTTATTCTTTTACATAACAAATCATGGTTGTGAAAAAGAAAAATTATGTATTAATTTATATAAATTATACTCTCATATAAAGAAATCACGGCTGGAATAATTATTAATTATTCATTATTAAGACAACATAATATTAGATAATGCTTGTGAGAGGTAAGTTACATAATACAAACTACATGTGTATACTTTAATAGAAAACTTATAATTTTACATTCTTAATACGAATGTATTTAATCATTTAAATCTTATAGAGAATATATATTGATAGAATGTACAGGATGTTTTAAAACTTTGAAAGAAAATAAGAATGATCGATCGTCCACGAGATGTGATTGATGATACTAATAGAAGGAAACAGAACCTAATATTTTCTACATCCCAGTATAAAAAAAACAATAAACAAAATTCAAATTATAATAAAAATATTATTGATTGCAAGCAAGCTAGTAAATCATTTCGGTGGAACCAAAAATTAATTGAAGTGACCTTAATGCCGCCATATTGGTACAGTGGTACACTACTGCGGTTCGGTCAAATAATATGGATTATATAATCAATACACTTCTTTTTCTAAAGATTCGTATGTCAATTGAAAAAAAAATGAACAACATTAACTTGGCAGGGGTTGTCAGAATAAGAGTGGTGGGGATCTCACACAAATTTTTCGGTAAAGATACAACCATTAAGCCTAATACAGACAATGTCACAATTATAAAAAAAAGGCAATTAATGAGCGAAAAGACGAATTTGTCTCAGTACTTACTGTTTATGGACAATACTCCGGATACTTTAGCAGCTTCATTCTGAAGAAGAACAGGTTTGACGGCCCTCAACGCCCCAGCGGCTGCTTTCGATACAGCACTCAACATCTTGGCCGGTCAAGTGAAGAAAGGCAACCGGAATGGTTTCCGATTCGTATGGACCGTACCCTATACTAATTGCGCGTGCGTATTACACAAAACTATCTCCACGCATCCTTATCGCGCAGTTTCATTATTGGATCGTTATACTCCCCTTCAAGCCGCGTTCTTATGAAATAGAATTATAATAATTTTATTTCGAATTTAAAATTAGAGTAATAATCTGAAACATTTCAGTCTTTTATCTGCAATAACGTTATGTAAACTTACAAAATGATTTGCTTAAAAATGTAACAATTTTATATAACACTATTTTGTAAATTCTTTTGTAATTATTCAAATCTGATTGATAATAAGTATTATGATTTGTCCTTTGCTTTTATTGAATGCTAATCTTATTGAGGTAAAGCATTCGATATTATTAGTTAATATTATGCATATATGTAATTATTGACCTAACCTAACATGTTTCATTCTTACACATAGTACTCTGATAGAGCTCTGCAAGAGTCGGTTCAACTTTATTTCATTTCTATATTAATACATTTAATAATATATATTTAAAATGATTGAGGAACAAAAAAAGCGAGTCGAAAAGAATTGGAATGAAATGATGGAGAATATTTATAAATCGCACATAAGAAAAATGCAGGTATATTCAGGTCTCTACAAAGTATTTTCAGAAGTTCTTTAAAAACTATTGATTGAAATAAAAATTTATGAATAATTATAAAATTAGAAAGATACAGAGATGGCTATGTTTAATTTCAGGGTGACATGCATAAATGTGCTGCAGACTGTTGTGATAATGAAATTTACAGCAAACAGAAAGTACATAATTGTATAGAAAACTGTAATAGTTCTCTTATTAAAGCCGAAATTTACATTAATGAACAATTTCAAAGAGCTGCAGTAAATATTTAATTTTTAAAGGTAAGAAATATTTTAATATAAATCCGTATATTAAATAGAAAATATTATTTTTCAGGATCGGTTAAAAAGATGTATTATGGATTGCAATGATAAAATATTAGATAAAATGGGACCAAAGCCATCGCAAAGTAAAATAGACAGGAATAAAGAAGAATTTAAGACATGCGCCACAGAATGTGTAAATAGTTATTGTGATATGTTACCTACTTTAGAAAAAGCAGTGAAGGAAGTTCTATCAAATAAACAATATGAATAGTAACATAAATAAAATTAGTAATTTAACATTTGGAAATACCAGACTTGTCTGAGATTTAACTGCTAACAAATATATTTTTTGTACATTATCATACCTAAAAAAAATAATTTTATACACAGATTGCCAAGAAAATTAATTAGTCCTATAGTAACATTGATTATGTAAAATTTGATACATACTTTGATTATTTCTCTATCATGTCTAAATTGAATAGTTGTTATTATAAATTATTATACAAAATTTATTTTCAAAAGATTTCACTCAACCAATATGTATTTTAATTGCCCTTTCTACCTATTTGAGTATATGACATAATTACCGCAAGCATATGTGCATAAGAGAAAGCAAGATATAACATATTCCATGATCATAGTATTTATTAACTGATCTGACTGTAGAAATCTGCAAATGAATCGTGTGAATAATAATAATATAAATGTAAATATCAACACAATACTTGGGAATGATTTAAATTTCACCATGTTAGAATATAAATGTACTTCGCGGCACTACATCCTGAAATTACTTGATCTTAATTTTCTTGTTGGAAATTATCTGATTTGAAATAAAACTTCGGTTTTTCTTGTTGAATAATTTACCGCCTTCTTAAATTCTATTTTAAGTACGTTAAAGATTCATGTATCGTTCGATCGTTCGATCGTTCTCATGAAGTTACCACCAAGATTGTGATGTATTTTGAATCAAATATGTTGGCTTATGAAATTTCCACGCATCGTTAGTTTGTAATAAAATATACTTCTGATCTTTTTCGGCTAATTCAAGTAACAGCGGCTGCCTTCGATACAGCACTCAACATTTTGACCGGTCAAGTGAAGAAAGGCGACCGGAATGGTTTCCAATTCGTATAGACCGTGCCCTATACTAATTGCGCGTGCGTATTACACAAAACTATCTCCACGCATGCTTATCGCGCAGTTTCATTATTGGATCGTTATACTCCCCTTTAAGCCGCGTCCTTATGAAATAGGATTATAATAATTTTATTTCGAATTTAAAATTAGTGTAATAATCTGAAACATTTCAGTCTTTTATCTGCAATAACGTTATGTAAACTTACAAAATGATTTGCTTAAAAGTGTCACAATTTTATATAATACTATTTCATAAATTCTTTTGTAATTATTCAAATCTCATTGATAATAAGTATTATGATTTGTCCTTTGCTTTTATTGAATGCTAATCTTATTGAGGTAAAGCATTCGATATTATTATGTTAACCCGCCAATTATGAATGTTTGCTTGATTATATAACTACATATATGTAATTATTGACCTAACCTAACATATTTCATTCTTACACATAGTACTCTGATAGAGCTCTGCAAGAGCTTTATTTCATTTCTATATTAATACATTTAAAAAAATATATATAAAATGATTGAGGACCAAGAGAGGCGAGTACAAAAGTATTGGAATGAAATGATGGAGAAAATTTATAAATCGCAACTAAAAAAAATACAGGTACATTCAGTTCTCTACAAAGTATTTTAAGGTTATGTCATAGTACATGCTTTACCTTTGATATTCAATTACTCTGAAGTTATTTAAAAACTTCTGATTGAAATAAAAATTTATGAACAATAATAAAATTAGGAAGATACAGAGATGACAATGTTTAATTTCAGGGTGACATGCATAAATGTGCTGCAGACTGTTGTGATAATGAGATTTACAGCATGCAGAAAGTAAATAATTGCATAGAAAACTGTAAAAGTCCTCTTATTAATGCCGAAAATTACGTTATTCAAGAATCTGAAAGAACTGCAGTAAATATTTAATTTTTAAAGATAAGAAATATTAACATAAGTCCGTATATTAAATAGAAAATATTATTTTTTAGGATCGGTTAAAAAGATGCATTATGGATTGCAATGATAAAATATTAGATAAAATGGGACCAAAGCCATCACAAAGTGAAATAGACAGGAATAAAGAAGAACTTGAGACATGCACCACAAAATGTGTAAATAGTTATTGTGATATGTTACCTACTTTAGAAAAAAAAATGAAGGAAGTTCTATCAAATAAAAAATATTAATAGTAACATAAATAAAATTAGTAATTTAACATTTGGAAATACCAAACTTGTTTGAGATTTAACTGCTAACTTATGTAGTTTTTGTACATTATCATACCTAAAAGAAAATAATTTTATACACAGATTGCCAAGAAAATTAATTGGTCCTATAGTAACATTGATTATGTAAAATTTGATACATACTTTGATTATTTCTCTATCATGTCTAAATTGAATAGTTGTTATTATAAATTATTATAAAAAATTTATTTTCAAAAGATTTCACTCAACCAATATGTATTTTAATTGCCCTTTCTACCTATTTGAGTATAATTATTGCGAGCATATGTGCATAAGGTTAAGCAAGATATAACATATTCCATGATCATAGTATTTATTAACTAGTACACTTGATGATTGCAGTGGTACATTTTCGTTTCTCTTTTTATTTTCTCTCTCTCGTTCAACGTAATAACAAATTCACCGTTGCAATTAATATCATTTCTTTATTGTTACAATAGACATTACGCTTATTGCACACTTTTTTCATGATATAAAACCTTCCCACCACTCTCGCTCGATACAAAATAATCGGTCAAAATATGTCGCGTAAATTCTGATCTAAACTGTAGAAATCTGCAAATAAATCGTTTAAATAATAATAATTTAAATATAAATATCAACACAATATAGTTCACTTGTTTCTTCGTGTGTACGAGTTTCTATGAAAGTTGACATTGGGCTTTATATCTTTCGTATCTGTTTGATCTTGAAGATTAATATACAGTGATCGTCTTCAATCCCTTTTCAATTCTTGTCGTAGCTGCAAAGATTGAGGTGGCTTGGTGCATTTATTGCGCAATGTAAGGGTAAGCGAAGTAGCTAACAATAGAGGTAGCCCTTCGCTGATATGCAAATTCGCAAAACTTCGACGAGAGTGTTTACATTTCGAGCAACGACACTACTTTGTTTTTCATCATACGCGTGTCTCAAATTCCTAAATATGACTCGTACATGTGTCGATTGTGGCTCAATGTCGTTCAGTGGAATGGCATGAGTTTTGGGAAATGTCAATTTTCTCAGATGTCTCGAGGTATAAGTGAATGCTGCGGTATATTTCGCACCTGGCGTCGCACGGATTGAGAAAAAAAAGGTCTATGTAACATTTTGTATCCCAATCAGTCAGACTCTTCGGACTAGATTTTTTTTAATAAGATTGAGATTACGCGCTTCTTTATCAAACGCTGGTCATATGTGAGTAGCTGTAGGTACGTCTGGTAGAAAAAGAATTGAAGGTACAAGGTGAACGTAGGTTACGGCGCTGTGGCAACAAATTTGGCCAGTCGTGCGTTTCGTCTTATAAAAATTTCAGTTCCAATTATTGCTCACACATTTTCTTTCTCATATAAATTGAACTAGATTCGACGACGATACAAAACAAGACAAGTATAGACCTATGTATTTTGCTTGAGATTTTGAGGCAATCAGATATCACAAAAATACAAAGAAGAGTATATCAATTTTAGGATGTTTCTGTCTTTACAAATGCAAAACTTAAATGTGATCAATGCTTTGAAAATGGATGTAAAACTTACAATTTTTAAGCGATAAATATTTTATAGAAATTTTCAACCAATAATTTGTAAGGCAAAACAGAAATTGCTTCGATTTGTATTCAATTAAACTGCAACTTGTTCTTAATCTCCAATTGTGGAGCGAAAATCACTTCTAACACCATGGACAGGTCTAATTAGATACCTATCCTTGTAAAGTCCAATGCGAAACATATAAGAGTACTGGTCAAGTTTGCCGGAACACCCATTCGAAAAATTTCTAAATAGAACTGCGTTTCTTGGTCCTATCCTAAGCTATCACCGATTGTAAATTAGTTTCTTCGATCTTCATTGCTTAATTAATATCGTGTTTAATTGTGCACCTGCAGAATGGAACATCCAAAGTGTCCTATCAGCAGGCTCACACCGCACTATATGCTATGATCATCGCGGAGCAAAACAGTCGTTTCGTAGCTGTGCAACTAGTTCATGATCACCATTTTTTATGTGACTTTTTACTCTTACAATAGGTCTTAAGTTCTCAGAAAATATTACATAGTTGTTGTCAACAATTCTGCACTGTATTTAATCATAGGCGTTACGAACTCGCTGCATTGCTTACCGTATCATCATTGCAACTCGCCTAATATGGCTGACATAAGGCTTGACCACGTCGTCACGAATTTTCCCTCTACTTACATGAATATTCAATTTGTACTTTGAAATTGAGTCAACTATTTGTTTCCTTCGCGAGCTTCGGTCGAAACCAGTTCCCATACAGTTATTACATAGCTTTGAACAAAACTTTGTAAAATTTGTACACGCTTGTAGATGGACGTCTCATGTACCGCTTTAGATGTTACAGAGACCAAGGTATAATTTCAATGTTTGGATACCTATCTAGAAGCGAGAAAACGCTTGGTTATGTATCTCGGACACTACATGGTAACTGTTTCAATCAAAGCACAATTTAACCTGCTTGAAGAAATTCGTGTGCCGCGGACAAGCCTTTCATTTCAATTAAATAATAACTTTGTTAGCCGACCTAGCTAATCTGCGTTTAAAAAAGAAACATCAAACAACTAGGAGGAAAGACTACTGATTTTAAAGAAGAGAGTGCGTACTTTTAGGTAGAGTAGTAAGTATCATCGAAGTCGTCGAATACGTGAGAATCTTCGGTATTTATTATTTTAATTTCTGTTGTTTGGCACTCGAGCCTTAAACATCATCGTCATCCTTTAAGTCGCAAAAAGTGTCGCTGTCGTATGATTTTAATAACGTCGGAAAGAAACCCTTTCAATGTATTCAAACTTCGCTGCTAAAATTCGTATCAAAACAAAATGGATGATAGTAGAAGTTTCTATTAGGTTTTAATATTCGATGTTAATTTGATATTATTGGCTATTCGTCAAATTCGAAATACAAAGCGTGTCGTTTAGCTTCACAACCACGAATGACTCTCACGCATTCCTCAGGCTCCTATCACGTACATATTCTTTTTTTCTCTAAACGTTAGGGCCACCCATAATGATCTTTTTTTTCACAAAGTAAAGCATTTACTTTGGAAAAGAAACCTCACTGGAGAACACCAGGAGTGAAAAAGAATCTCGAAAAAAATGTAATCGTGTAAAAAGTAAAAGAAATAACGTGAGCAGCCCCTTTGCTCTTCGGCCTGCCTTGCAGAAAACCAAGTCGCGCATAAAAAAGGCTTAGAACACACTTTGAATATCGATCCCTGTAGGCGAATGAGACAACTCGCATCCACTGGTGCATGTATTCACCCGCTAACTCTAAACAGAAGAACAACATCGTGTTCCCTACTCTCGCTCGCGTTCAATAACCCTTTTATTAAATTAAAAAAATGGAATATCTCGTGCGTTTCGGAATATATCAGCCGTTAAATGCAGAAAGATCGAGCAAAACGTACTTGGGAATGATTTAAATTTCACAATGTTAGAATATAAATGTACTTCGCGGTGCTACGTCTTGAAATTACTTGATCTTAATTTTCTTGTTGGCAGTTATGTGATTTGAAATGAAACTTCGGTTTTTCTTGTTAAATAATTTACCGCCTTCTTAAATTCTATTTTAAGTACGTTAAAGATTCATGTATCGCTCGATCGTTCTCGTGAAGTTACCACCAAGATTGTGATGTATTTTGAATCAAACATGTTGGCTTATGAAATTTCCACGCATCGTTACTTTGTAACAAAATATACTTCTGATCTTTTTCGAGCTAATTCAAGTAGCAATTTTGGAATCGTATGACGAGCGTCGCACGAGTCTTCCCTTCTTAATGTTTCTCTTATTAAATTTTATAGTACGTTCGATGCGCCGACCGATCGCTTCGATTTTAAAATCACATTTGTCCATGCTACATAGTTGAGTGTTTCCAACTGTAGAACAAAATTCCCTTACTAGGCTCTAGAAAACGCTTCGAATTCTGCATAAAGGTGTTCACTCGCGATCGGTCCGCGCTCAAGATATACTAATTAATAGCTGCTCCCAATGTGAAAATAGTAAAACTCTAACACAAAAATCAGATTTGCCTACATGGATCATCTCGACAACAATGCCTTTGTTAGACTTAGTGTTTCACAAAAGGTATAATGGTTTACCAAAAGGTGTAACCGCCCTCTGTTCCTCCTCCTAGGAAGTTTTTCTTTTGCGATATAGCCACACTGTGGCTAGCCATTGCAGCTAGTTGGGCGGCGTTTGGAACTGTTGGAGGCGGTGGCAAGACGGGTTGTGAGATACTATCGAATCGATTGGTAGCATCGAACCCATTCTTTACAAGAAATTAACAATGAATTAGTAATCGTTCAAAATATGCAACCTAAAAATACGTAACAAATCCTAGCTACTTACAGGCATCACAAGTGTGGGGGGCCTAACTGGAGGCTGCATCGCCGCTGCAGGGTAATACGCTGCAGCTGCAGCTAACGGCGGATAATATTGCAATGGCCCATATGCAGGATAACATGCATTCGCTAAGTATCCTGGGTACCCTTGACCATACATTGGTTGATACATCTGTACAAAATAATTAAACACCATGAAATTGCGTTCGATGTTTTTCACGATTCAACAGGAGCAGTATTTGACATGCTGTTTGCACGAATGTAACTTCAAAATTGTAATCAGGTCTAAGATATTGTTCAAAGGCGATCGGCTGAACCTAAAAACGGAAACTCGAGCATCAAAGATAATTTTTGAAATGGAAAAATTTTAGATTTACCAATTTAGGCAACAGAAAAAGTCAATTTAATCCGATCAAAGAAAGATTGAATATAAACTTTGTTTAATTAAATACATAACCGTTTATATTAGTACTCTAGTAACTTATTTGACCAAAAATTGCCACTAAATCTGACCCAATGTAAAAACATACTACACAAGATCTCAAACATATGGTTACCATAATCATTTTAAAATCTATTCTACTGGTTCAAGATTGAAATGCATCGGATAGTTACCGAATTGACTGAATTGACAGTCAAGGTACAAAATGTGAGAATATTTCAACGGATACCTTTTCCCGTGTAATTTTCTACTACAGTTAGAGCCTTAAAATCGTGTCGTAATGGTAACAGAAATTCTCACCATAGGATGCGTAAGAGTCTGATCGTATGTCGGCGGTGGTGGACCTTGCGCTGCGTACAGTTGTGGTTGATTAGGAAACACTCCATACGGTGCGGCACCTGAAACTATTGTAGAGTTCGCATGCAATCGGGTCATTAGAACCTCATCGAATCGACGCATCGAAACACAGAGATGATTCTCTTACGTGCACCACCGTAGGTAGCAGGCTGTGCCGGCGCAGGGACAAAACCTGTTGGTGGATGAGGTGTCACCGGGTATGCTGTAACACATGCAATGGAAAATGCAGGTCCGTTCATTTTGTTGGCCGTAGGTTCGATCTAAGCCAACGGTACGTGGTACCACTGCCAGAAAGGACAAGGGACGACACGTTTCAGAGATCAACAGGGATCGCTGAAACTGTTCATCGTGTCTCGATCTTTGCATACTACGTTCTATCAGTTTCTTCCTTGCTCCCTGAAAATCTTCTAACTCGTGACGTCAGTATCGAGAGGTTTTCGAAGCCTTGTTTAACAAGTATTATTTACTTCGGTTGTTAGACGCTCTATTACTCAATGATACATTTCATTTTATTTCAATGTAAACGTGTAAATTTAACGAAACAGTCTTAACTGAGCGTCGAACACATCTCGATTCCAAAAGTGGTACTCCCACACCCAGGTATATCTTACACATGACATACACCGTTTTTATCAAGGTACTATTCAAAGCTCAAACAATGTTAGTCACTAAATAATGGTGAAAAGAAATAACCGAAAAACGGTATTTATTGCCTTCTTGTTACCTTTCGAGTTTACCGCAGTTCACAAGTCAGTTTTATTCACAATACTGTAGAACAATATCGCAACTGGGAAGAACTTGTCGGAAAGTTATTTATAATGCATCCGCGTAAACTGCACTGGTACAAGACAGGCTTTGATAGTAAAAAAAACATTTACGACTCTTTCGAAAATCCATGTCCACAAAGATTTCTTTCTTATTCTTATGGAATCATCACTCAACAATTAACGTGTACATCAAAGATTTTTAATCTCGAGGATTCTCGATAGAAGCGTAGTTGAAAGCGAGACACTTGAGAATAGCTTAGCAAACTATTACTTCCGGTATCTTAACCGTGAATAAATAAACAACAGCACATGTGTATGTGTATGTGTGTGTATTTGTGTATGCATATATACATATGTATATATACGTACATATATACATATACAGATATATGTACATATATACATATACAGATATATAAATATACATATACGTGTACATATGTATGTACATACATATATACATATATATATATGCATATACATATACATATACATATATATATATATATAAAATATGTTTGGAATCTGACATAGAGCAATCTGTGGTACATCTTGTCACTAATTTTAAGTGAAATCAAAATCTCGGGCAACGTGAGAAAAAAGAATAATAATAATAATAATAATAATGATAAAAAAAAAAACCAACAAATAAAGAGAAAAATCCGCGTTGAAAAGAAAGAAAAGCTCGTCGAATTCTTTTCACCTTTTTAGAACGTAAATACATATATAAAAGTTATACAAACAAGTCTAACAATACAGCCACTACAAGTAATATATGTAATGTTTTGACAGTCAAAAGAATTGTCGGGAAGTTGGCCGAGAATTGAAAAAAAAAATTTAGATAAAAACAATAGGACCAAGAAAATGAGAAACTATTCTCAAATGAAAACTCGCGTTAAATCGACCTACCTTTACTTCTAAAACTAAGATATAATACGAAACCGATCTCAAAGCAAATAGCGTTACGCAATCAAGGTAAAAGCCAAATACATTCGTCTAAATAGTCGAACCTTAGAAGATTCATCAACTGGCATCATAAATTAGAAAAGAGTACACCTAGACCAATCGTATCAAAAAACAACTTTGCACGATCCTGTACAATTCGCAAGCGAGTGTAGTCGATATATTAGTCCTGCTTGCCTGTAAACTATTTATATGTTACACAAAATTGAAAATAAAAACTGAAACACACCTCGACGGATTTTGAAGCGTTTCCGGGCGCAGTTGTGAATCGTTCAGGTTCGACCACATCGAAAAAAAAAAGAAATGACAAAAAACAGAGCTAAAATAAAGCCAGGGGTAAAAAGGGGTAAACGGGGTTGTTTCAAAAAGTGATGTTAAAAACAAGCCCAATAATCAAGATTCGATTAAGTGAGACACTTTTGGTAACCGTACAAATAATCCAATTAAATTCGATTCTCGTTCGGTTAACTGAGAAACTGTCGTTCGTTTTCGGGCGGTGAATGTGTAATTTATACAATGAGTACAGTGGTACGATGAAAAAAAGTAGATTTATATATATATCCATATATATGTATATGTATGCAGAATTTTACATACATACATATATATATGTACATATGTTTATGTATATCAAGTTCCACACATTCAAAAAGTTGTGACAAGATTCAGCAAACCACAAATTTCTGCAAATATCCATAAATAAAGGTCAAACATGATTAAAAGTTCTTCGTAATTGCGTAATATATATTATTAATTGGGCGCTACTCGCGCAAACCTTGCCACGAGCGAACTTTCTTCTGTCGTTAGCCTCATTCGACCTCTCGTTCTCGCTGGCAATCGCGAGAACGCCCAATTTCTTTTTTAGTAGACTAAATTACGCTCCGCGCTGTCGCCATTTAGCATACGCAAAGTGCACCAAAAGACACACGCTCGGTTTCTACAGCGGTGACCTCCGAAAGAAAGTGAAACCGGACCTCACCACGTAGTGAGCTACCCATCGGTTATTTTCTGGCTACGCGAACGTTGGTTCGTCTCGCGTATGATAAATAGCTCGAGCCCAACAGCAGTGGATGGACATGTTGTACTCTAACATAGACGTCAGCCCACACCAAATTGTCCATGATAATTGAATACTGGTCCAACGCGTGGAAACGAGCGCTCCTCGAATTACGTTATATTGCTCTTGATCGTCGCGCGTGTAGGTCGACACCGTTTCCTTCGTCCTCCGCCTTGTTGGCGGCAATTCAACACTGACAAAGATTCATCGAATCGCGAAAGAGGAGACTCGCTGGATCCACTGGTCGGGTCAGTCCCCAATCGAATAATAAATTTATGTGTCAGTGCCACGGTGCAAACAATCATCGAATCCAATAACAATTGATCATAATATTAATATGCTAGTACGAGTTTACTGGGTAACTTGAAAAGTGTCTTTTTTTTTCTCCGTGTTCTCCTAATTTCCCTCTTTCAGTCTCTCCCTCTCCACCTCCCCCTTTTCACGCTGCTCTTTGCTTCGACCCATCTTTCTCTCGTACACGCACGCATTCCTCTCGGTCTTTCTCCCTGTCCCGTTCTTAAAGCCTGATTTGTCCCAATGAGCATGTTCGACCTAGTTTCCCGTCAGAGCCAGATGGTCTTTCGAAGTTTCGCCCGTATTCGCGAGAGAAACCGGGCGAATCCTGCCCCGTTTCTTCATCGGTTTTCCGCGGCCCATCTATTTCTGCTAGACGATTTTATTCATCGAAATGCTTCGGTGGAACAGTCCTCGTGCCTCGACGATCCCAGCGACCGAGGGATGATCGACGATCATCGTGTTTCACGAGCGCGAGGAGTCCTCGCGCAACTTCATCCGCGTCCATCAATAGGAAAAAGGGGACACGCCGTTTAGGATATTTATAAAACGTATCCCTGAGAAAAATACAGTTTATACGGATATATATACATATATATATATATAAATCGTGGCGACTCAAAAACAGAGTTGTTCAGAAGACACTTTACTATCAATGTTTATGAATTTCCCTCAATAATCGATAAATAGTTATATAAAATCCGTTGTACGTTATTTGTTAAACCGAACGTTGCGATACCGTTTTCACTCAAAATCAGGAATCGAAAAAGACGGTTAATAGTCTTTCTTTTTTTTTCCTTCAAAAAACTCTATTGATTAAGAGCTATCCTGATCGAACAGATATTTTTTAATTCGCATACAACAAATTCCACGGAAACAATTACTTCATAACTTTTATCGAGTGTCAAGTAATACACCATGACGGACAAGGTACGCTGCATTGTAACACGAACATAAGATTGTAAATATTATGGTTATATTCGATAACATAACAAGTCATTGAATAGCATTCGGTTTTAACAACGTACGCATTGAAAATTCTTTGGGAATCTGTTCCGGTCACGCGAAAATTTATATTTTTTGTAAATTCCATTTTCAAGAAATTTCATTTATCTGGAATATATAATGTTCCGTTTAAACTGTTTAAAACTTTGTATTTCCTCCGGGATCATTCTCTATAGCTGAAAGCATTTGAAAAAAAAAAAAAAAAAATTACAATATCGTAAAAACGTGTTTCCAAATCCTTTTAATATACAAATTTCTCACTATGTGTATCGTTCACAGTTAACAGAGAATGCTTTCGAACCTTTGATTTAGAAATATAAATTTCGTAAATATTTACAGAACGATTGTTACGCTACACGGTCGAAAATTTTCATTTGAAGTTTGAACGCGTGTTCGTATATTTCTGATCGATTCGTTTCGTCGAATATCAGTCCAGGTCGCTGGGTCTCGAGAAATTAGAGGCACTCTCGACATTTTCGACAACAATCGACTAGTATCGTCGAATCGCTATCTCATACTTAAGCTCACTATTAACAGTATACATGATAGATTCTGCCAAACATGCACATGCAGTTCAAAAATGCTCGAGAGATTCCTATGATCTTGCGGCGACAAGTGTACGCAATTTGAACCGGTACAATTTTCTTTTTTTTTCCATCGACGGTTGTTCAAGAACTCTTCGAAGAGCCAAGGGTACAACTTCGCGATGTTAATGAATTCGATGTCTCGTTCACGACAGGAATAGGAACGTCTCTGTATCGACTTCAAAGACACACTACGAAACTGTTCGACTACACGATTAAAAAACGACGAAAATAATACGTTCGATTCCTTCTTAACGCTCTTTTCTCTCGTGACGATGGCATTTATCGAAAGAGAGGGCCTGCACCCGCAAATTGGGGGGGGGGGGGGGGGAGAAGAAAAAAAAAACGCCAAAAATTTCACGGTTAAGAAGGTAACGAACGAGCCAACGTAAAAGATAGAATCATGGAAAAATCTATCACAACATATTATGAACATGCATTTGTAATACAACGTGCGAGCAACTTTTAAAACGAAGTTCGCGCCCAGAGGTTTATACTTTTTCCTTCTCAGTGTCGTCACGTGGCCGGTAGAAGATAACGGGAAGATAAAATTCAATCGTTCGAAAGGTACTCGCATGTCGCACGTGCCACTACCGATGCATTCTAAGCATGCAAACTAAAATACAAATACGTGAAAAATCATCAAAGCTATGTATATATGTATATACTTGCACATAAAACCGATCGGGATGCAGGCAAACGTAATTTCGCTCGAAATTTTCTCTCTGTATGTGTTGCACACACCCGACGGACACTTACGAAACACGCGTCGTCGCTTTTATTATCTATCGTTACCGACGAAGCATGTTTTTCGTGTCGACTTTCATCTTTTTCTTCTTTTGCTATTCGACAGCTCGATTGCAATTATCGTATTTTCTTTGTTTCTCCGTAGAGCGTGCAGAAATTGCCAACGCTATTACCAAGAAACATCGGGTACTGATATGCAGGTGTGTACGTATATATTACGTATATACGCTACTCTTTTTTTTTTACTTTCCCTTTCTCTTTCCCTCTCTCTCTCTTTCTCTCTCTCTCTCTCTGTCCAATTAAATAGGAACAAGCTAATACACTACTATCGTCGAAGGAAGAAGTAAATTTTTCTCAGTATATCAACTACAAACACGTGCAGAGCCGACCACAAGTTTCGTCTCTATCATCGTTTCGTCTTCTTCCGATTTGCTTCGTAGCGTTGCTTAAGCGAGAAAAAATGGCGGTTAACTAACCGCTTAATCGCGAGCCAATCGAGTCCTATGCTTGTTTCGTTTGTTTTCTTTTGATTTTTTTTAAACGAGAAACTTGTAGCCCGAGCCGAAGCGACATGCACTATTGTTAAAAGTGAGCTACCAAGTTTCTATCGAGTAGAAGTATCATATAAATACGCTGAGCTTAGATACAGCATTCGTGTCCACCCCGCTAGCCCACCGTGCCGTCACGTGGCGAAATGTCTTTAAATAAACGTATCTTAATTTACGAGAACAATAAACAAAGGAATTGATTTGTCTTTCGACTAAGTTTGTCCCTTAAAAATTAAACCACGAAAGGCACGGTTGGCGTTGAAAAAAAAAAAATGAAAAAAAGTGGAAAAAAAAAGAGTATAAATTAAGCAATCAGCCAATACCACGGTCTCAGTACGAAATATTTGTACACCCATATCAATATCTTACGTTCATATTGATTTGGATATATAGCAGCCGACGTCTCCAATTCAAAAAGTATAAGTCTCGATCGTGTTTAAACGCATTCATCTTAAAGGACTTACAAATACCCCGTCGATGTTCCTAAAAGATCTTTGTTTACGGGTTTTTGTAACACATCGCGAGGCGGTGGCTTTGCCCGAGAAGCCCACGATTAAATTCTACGCGGCCAGAAGAGTAGATCGTTCTTCAATCATATTCAAGTATATTCGTGTATTATATTACACTTTCGTTTCCGTTAGACCGGCAGATTTTCAACGAGCGATCTCTTATAACACATGGAACGAATTCTCTCGATCCTGTAATACTTGCCGATCGTGGCATTAATATAACCAACGTAGTCCTGGAAAAACGAGGAAACTGGCATTAGTCTGTCAGATTTATTTTGTTAACGAGACGTTTTTCCAAGATTCCTTTGTAGCATTCTCGTCTCGCTGTTTTCATTCTACGAACCAGGCAGGTCCACGATTTGTTGGTATCACAATCTGCCAATAAGATTAACGATACGAGGAACCGGAAGAGACTGGACAAAATTCGATCGCCTGAATGATCGAAGGCGGGAAATAAAGGCTAGCCAATGTTCGATTTTTTCATTCTCTTCACTTTTTGAATCGGGAGGCGCGCGGTGCGTTTATATCTTCATATATATATTTGGTGGAATATATATATATAATATATATTTATTTGTGTGTATACGTAATATATGTTGGTATATAAACACGTAGTGAGTTAAGGTAATATATAGAGTAAGGTGAGGTTAGATACGTGGCTTAGGCTGCGCGAACGCCGGTCTCCGAAGCTCCACCTACTGACTGGGATCAAATCGTCTTTGTAATGGTCCGCTGCAAACATATTGACAGCCACAACTGTAGGCGCTATCCTTCGGTTTTTTAGCGGCTATACCGTCACGGTAATACGCTCGCAGATTTGCACCAGTATAATCCTCGATTCTCGTATTATTTCTGGTTGTATCGTTAACACAGTGTATACTGATCTACTTACAGACTAAACTTTTACACATCCCTTAAACGCTATGCTCTGTAATTATACGTCTGCCTTAGGAACAGAGCGGACTGAATTAGGAATAATCGCATAAGTGTCCGAGCTGTTAATCAAGTACGACAGTGGATTACTGTAAAATGGTGTAGTGGTTCGAGCTGTACGTCGATTGAATATTTCCATATGCACGTACAAAACTCGAAAAAGTCTGTAGTGACGTTAAATTATGTACCTCACTCGTACGAGTTATAGAATAACTTCTTTGCAGAAGCTTTGATCGAATATTGCCACATATATACCAATCATTGACAATACCCATAACAATGTTGCACCATCCAATTTTGATACCAATGGATTTTTTAGGTTCATAACGCAAACAATGCTGTATACTTCCCTATCGAATCAACTTTGCGGTATGTTAATCCGTATCAGGATATTTTAAATACAACAAAATGACAATTTTTTAATTAATATTTAATAGCTTTTAAACCAATTTTATCTCGAATGCATAATTTTGATGTATCAAAAGTATGTACTTTATGTATTAAATTGATGAATTATTGAAATAAGATAATTATGATTGAACCAAATTTTTTAACAAATATTTTAAACATTGTGTGGACAAACACGAATTATTCGTTAATCTTTACATCTATATAAATGACCTCCAGAGATCTATTTCAAAATATAGAAATATAAATTTAAGTTATCTTTGATCTTTAAGTAGAGATTCATTCTTAATATAATTTCAAAATACATTGGTTTATTCGATACATTAAAGAAAGTCTTATTGTAAGACTAAAATATTTTGTCACAATTTAATTGTAAAACATTTTAATTTTTCTAAATTAATTTCTGTACAAGTTATATCTATAAGAATTAATACTTTCTGGTAGTATAATTTTGTTTGCAATTATTATGTTTGTATTATAAAAAATCTTTTACATTTACCTTGTGCCTAAAAAAAGTATTCTACATAAAAAATGAAATATCATCTTTTTACATTATCAAAAACATAATTATTGATATCTTTATTCGTTAAATTGTAACGGAATTTTGAATTGTTACTTTCAGAAAAAAAAACGTAACGTACAGTAAACTTCAATAGCGTTCAACTGTTCGTCGCTCAATACATTTTTTTCAAATGCACAATTTGTGAATATATGCATAATGCGTTCTTAAGTATGCACATCAGTTGGGCCAATGAAAAGTACATTTATAAAGTAAAACCTGACATAAAATGAACAAAACCAATAATTTCGCGATAAAAACTGCTACGTTCAAGGTGGCATACGACTTTTAATAAAGAGTCATCACGAAAATTATCCAGGACGAACTCTGGAAGCCATTTTGTATTTCCCACACAGAATGCGGTATTGATTTATCTGTCACTGAGCAGAAATTCAAGTTTTTCTGATCGTACGAAGACAAGAGTACATTCGTCTAATAAAGATACGAGTTTCGATCGAATTTGAACGTGCACCATTTTTCACAGGCGTTGGATAGCATCGCTAACGTAAAAAAAACTCTTCGTCGTACGAGTGACAAGTGGTATATTCTCGACTCGAAAACACGAGATACTCTTAACGTGTGTAACACATATTACTAATCGCATTGCACGATTACGATGTATAGTTACCTTTCTTGTCGGTCATTATTGCTTAAAGTTTCACAAATTCTAGAAAAAAATACGTTATTCCTAATTAAATCACCGATTTAAGTTACAATACTGAGGAGACGAGCAACGGCTGTGACACTTGACGGACACTAGCGCCCTTTATTGAGCCTGCCCGTGGCTCCCTTGATGCTTCGATCTTATTGGTCCAAAATTTTACGCGCGACTACCCAATGAATGCAAAGCACTCGATCTACGATTAACCGCCAAAAATTCAATAAATTTTGTTGCAACTAAAAGTTTTTAAGTTATTTTTTATATCAAAACAAAACTCCTTTAAATATAAATACTTCTACACATTCTTACGAATCATGAAGAAGTAAATTAAGACTTTTCAATCACCTCTCAAATAGAATAATATACTATTTTAAAATATCTATTCTATTTTATAGCTTTTTACATTAAAAAAAAAAATAAATTATATATAATCATTTCCAAGTAACTATTACTGGCAGAAAAAATGCTACAAATTTTTTAGATATAATGTTTTTAATCTAATTAAAGTTCATTATTCTACGTTTTATCGCCTTTAAGCAATGTGTGTTTATAATGAATTTTATGTACTCGTTTTCAATTATTAAAATTATGAGAATATATTGTAACAAATAGTACTTTTCAGTTTTTTATGACATTTATTGACAATCAGAATTCAAAGACTATGCAAATGCAGTTTATAAACATTTTATTATGCCTAAAATGATAGTTACTATTTTTCGTCGCTTGCGTTGGAAAGGCAACCAGAAATCTATTTAAATAGTGCATGTTGCCTTATTAACGGCTTGATATATACGTATTTAATTGTTGCCTATAAATTGAATTTATTTTTTTTAAATAAATGAAAATTATTCATTTCAGTGACATATGCATTTACTTACTCACATGTTGTGATTTATAAGAACATATTGTATTCAATAACATGTATACTATCTACTCATATATTTGAATTATATTATGCATGGAATATTATTTTGACATTAAACAACATTTAATACAAAGTATTAAAAACTTCATATAATTCAGTAAGAAAAGTATTACCATAGAAAATAATTATTGATGTAACGATATAGAACATTTTTGTGACTGTTCCTCGTTATTGTGAAGGTATTGATCATTCAACATTAACTTCTTAACCTCTGAAAGATTGTTAAAGGTAAAACTAAGTAAAGTTAGTAAAATTTAAAAAGTTTGCCATGGCACATGATAAAAAAACTGTAAGACGAAGTCGATCTCGTGAACGAGATCGTGATCGTGAAAGGGATCGAGAAAGACGTGATCGAAGACGTTCAAGAAGCCGATCAAAAGATCGAAAAAAAGACAGGAAACGTTCTAGATCACGAGAACGATCAAGAGAAAGGGATAGATCGCGTGAAAAAGATAGGGACAGATCAAGAGAAAGACGAGAGTCCAAAGACAAATCAAAGGATGAAAAAAAACGGAAACCAAGTCCTATATTTATCTTAGAAGATGAGAATAAAAAAGAAAATAAAACCGAAACTAAAAAAGAGGAAGAAGAAGTGGAGGATAAACCAAAACCTCCTCCAAAAAAGGAACCACTCAGTTTGGAAGAATTATTAGCTAAGAAGAAAGCAGAAGAGGAGGCTCGTGCTAAACCAAAATTTTTAAGCAAGGAGGAACGTACTGCGCTAGCATTACAAAAGCGACAAGAAGAAGTTGATGCTCTCAGAAAACAACAGGAGGAAATACGTAAATCTTTTTTTCACAATGAAAGCACTGGAAAGGATAGAGATTGGGATGATAGAGATAGGTATGTAATCTTTCATTGTATGAATTATACATCGAGTCCTCGAGTTACATATATTAACTAGTTATATATTTTCTCTAAGTGTATATATTTCTATGTACGTTAGTATATATATTAAAGAAAGTTTTTTCTCCAGTTTTTTCCATAAAGGAGTATATATAGGTCTGTTTAACTTTGATTAATTTTTTAATCTAAGATTGTATATCAAATGTATTACAGAAAAGAAGAAAGATCAGTCTTGAAACGAATTGCAAGTGGTATTAAATCAAATGATTTAGTCATCCTTTGTAAAACCTGTGATTGAACAAATATTAATCAACACTGTCCATATTCTTTTATTCTTTACTTTATCACATTCTTCTTAACCTGGAATTGATCATTCTTTTTCCCTATAATACATCTAATTATACAATTTGACTAATACAGAAAGTTATGGAACAAACTAATAACGTAAATGGAGGACTTATTGTATTTAAAAAACAGAATTTTATTTTGTCAACAATCTATGAACTAGACGCAGAGATGGTCAACGTACGAGGGAAGATGAGATCAAGGACAAGGATAAAGAGAAAGAGGTAGAAGCTATCAAAGAGCGCTATTTAGGATTGATAAAAAAGAAACGACGAGTTAGAAGATTAAATGACAGGAAATTTGTATTCGATTGGGATACTTCAGAAGATACATCTGTTGATTATAATAATATTTATAAGGAAAGACATCAAGTTCAATTCTTTGGAAGAGGAAATCTTGCTGGAATAGATATTAAAGCTCAAAAACGAGATCAGAGTAAATTCTATGGAGAACTTCTAGAAAAACGACGAACGGAAGCAGAAAAAGAACAAGAGAAGTAGATATATTTTAGAACTGAAAATTATTTATGTGTATGCATTATTTCTTATATCTGTTTTAATTTCTTTTACTTTTTAGAATGAGATTGAAAAAAGTAAAACGAAAAGAAGAAAAACAAAAGTGGGATGATAGACACTGGTCAGAAAAAGCTCTTCATGAAATGACAGAAAGAGACTGGCGTATATTTAGAGAAGATTATAATATCACAATAAAAGGAGGGCGTATACCTGATCCAATTAGATCATGGAAAGAATCAGGATTTCCAAAAGAAATTCTTGACATCATTGACAAAGTGGGATATAAAGATTTAACACCTATTCAAAGACAAGCTATTCCTATCGGACTTCAAAATCGTGACATTATTGGTGTTGCTGAAACTGGTTCTGGAAAGACTCTGGCATTCTTAATTCCACTATTATTATGGATTACTAGCTTACCAAAAATTGAAAGATTAGAAGAAGCAGATCAAGGTCCTTACAGTATAATTTTAGCACCAACACGGTAAGATGAATATACAGATATTTTTAATCGTTAATTGCTAATTCATTTGAACAAAGTAACATTTATAATACTTTTTCAGTGAATTGGCTCAACAAATTGAAGAAGAAACTAATAAATTTGGACAACCATTAGGTATAAGAACAGTTGTTGTTGTAGGTGGTTTGTCAAGAGAAGAACAAGGCTTTAGATTGAGAATGGGTTGTGAGGTAATAACTTTATATAATATAAAAGTTATGTATTGTGTGTAACATACAATTTCTTGCATTTTAAATCGACATTATTATTACAGATTGTAATAGCCACACCTGGGCGATTAATAGATGTGTTAGAAAATCGATATTTAGTTTTAAATCAGTGTACATATATTGTATTGGATGAAGCTGATAGAATGATAGATATGGGATTTGAACCAGGTATGCATTTTGGTGTACATTTTTGTATCTATAGCTAAATATTAATTTTAATACAAATTTTCAGATGTTCAAAAAATATTGGAGTACATGCCAGTTACAAATCTAAAACCAGATAATGAAGACGCCGAAAACGAGGAAAAACTTTTAGCCAATTACAATACGAAAAAAAAATATAGACAGGTAAGATATATTTACGAATTTTATCTTTATAGAAATAGTTCATACAAAAATATACACTTGTACATTTTTTTTTATTTTCAGACTGTGATGTTTACGGCAACTATGCCACCGGCAGTAGAACGATTAGCAAGAACTTACTTAAGACGACCTGCGGTTGTATACATTGGCAGTGTGGGTAAACCAACAGAGAGAACAGAACAAATTGTTCATATAATGGGTGAGGCTGATAAACGTAAGAAACTGATGGAAATACTCAGCAGAGGAGTTGAACCTCCAGTTATTATATTCGTCAACCAAAAGAAGGGTGCTGATGTTCTTGCAAGAGGTCTAGAGAAATTAGGCGTACGGTTCTCTTTCACACTACTATTAACGTTTTCCTTTTTCAAAAAATCAAGTATTTGATTTAATATTTTTTCTCATTTTTTAGTATAACGCTTGTACTCTTCATGGTGGTAAAGGACAGGAACAAAGAGAGTATGCACTTGCATCTCTCAAAAGTGGTAGTAAAGATATTTTGGTTGCTACTGATGTCGCAGGTCGTGGTATTGATATTAAAGATGTGTCTATGGTCATTAATTATGATATGGCTAAGACTATAGAAGGTAAGTTCATAACGCATCTTATTATAAAAAAAAAGAAATTGAGAAAATATACGGATGTTTCATTTATTTATAGATTACACGCATCGTATTGGTAGAACTGGTCGTGCAGGAAAGGCTGGTCTTGCTATATCATTTTGTACGAAAGATGACAGTCATTTGTTCTACGATTTGAAGCAAACAATTCTTGCGAGTCCGATATCTACTTGTCCTCCTGAATTACTGAACCATCCAGACGCTCAACATAAACCTGGCACAGTAGTTACAAAAAAACGTCGGGAGGAGAAAATTTTCGCCTAAATGCAAACTTCTAATTGCACGCATTTGACTATAATCAACACGTGCAATTTCTATTTTATATACAGGTACATATATATTTTTTATAGTATATGAATAGAATAGGAATATGTTTATTTAAACAAAATAAATGAAATGTAAATACACACTACGAAAATAAATTTTTAATCGTGTTATTGCATGTGTATTGTGTGAATTAGAAATCTACGAATGTATTCCGAGATCAAAGCGGGAAAATGATTCTACTTTGGTCATAATTGGCCATTACTACTGAAGAACATAAAATATTACTTTACATGCTTTATTGAACAATTATCCAATCTGAAAAATATACACATCATTACTTATTCATTGCAAAAATATATTGTTAGAAACTATTATTGATTTTTCTATTTCCATCCATAATTCTGCTTTCATGTTTTCTCGTTAATACATGTTATATTTGCTTTAACTATTATCCTGTTTTATTGTAACAAAGAGTTCTAAAATGACATGTTCTGTTTAATTAATAAAATAATTCGAATTATGGAAGTGGAGCAGGTGGAGGTATATATTCCCCCTCAACTTTGCATTCTTCTTCCCAATCATCTGGTATCATTGGTTTTAAAATCTGTATAAATTTTTCGAGGGGACAAATTGTTGTACATCCCGGTATAGTCAGAGGGTATGGTTCATGAACAGTTGTATTTCTTAAGAATATCTGCAAAAAAGTATTAATATAATGAAAATAAATTTTGCAAATTTACAAACATTTTTTTTGATTACGTTAAATATGATTACTTTTACCTGAACATTCCATCCATCTTCACTTTCGTGTAATTCAATCATAGTCATGATATTATAATGTGGCATTTGGTTATTCCATACATGCATAACATCTAACAAAGTTACAATGGTACTATCATGCCCAATGTACATAAACATCTTTCTTCCATCAGGTTCTAAAGTATTGGCCTTTTTTGCCAACATATCAGTGACAATCTTTTTCAGAAACGGTCCTCCTTTGAGCCTTTTGAGAAGATCATTGTACACGTTAAGTTGAAAGTCGTACAATGTCAACGGTATTAATTTATCAGGATAATAATCCTTAGTCCAGTCAGGAAGAGTTAAATTCATTTGTTTCTATAATATTAAATTTACGTTCAAAACATTTCTTCGACTCATTTAGGCTTTAAAAAAGATAAAGCACACCTCTGCTGTTAATGTTCCGTAAAGTGAATTGACGTCATCAGGAGTTGAAATTACCATACCCGTTAAGTTTGTCAATTCTTCGTACAATTGCTTGTTATCGTCTTGGACAGTTTGAACCTCCGGTAAACTCGTTATTGTGTGTCGCAGCCTAGTGTATTTTGGACATTTGTCCCATATTAACATCAACTACAAACATAGAGACTAAGGATGGAATTTAATTTAAATTTAAAATGAAATTGTTAATTTTATAAAATTCATTTTCAAAGTGCAGACCGTATCTTCGGAACGCGGCTGATAAAATAAGGTGACGGGCTGCCATGGTAAATCAGGTTTGAAAGATTGTTTTTCATTTGGTTTCCATAAAGCCGCTGCTTCTAGCAATGCAGACATTTTTGTACGATCGACCGCAGTACATTGCAAATAAAATATATCGGGACTGTATATTGGACCCAGAAGATCATCGTAACGGTCTCGTAAAAAGAGACCTTGATGGTACTGATTCCTTCTTCCTTCCTACATATAAGTTTTGATATATAGAATTAAATTTAATACATTAAAAGGAGAAATCAAATAAGGTATTACGTTCGTTAGTTGGCCCCAGCCATAAGGATCCATTGAATTGTTTACATAAGGGTCATTTGGATAGGTATCCTGTGGTGCTCTTTCTCCATGTCGCATTACCTAGAAATTTATTTTCACACTTATTAAGAGATAATATTAACTATTGAAATAGAAAACATATAAATTTTTTAAGCTTGTGGATATTCGTATTGGCATTGCCATTAATCTAAAGATTAAGATAAAACGTAATATGGGAATGTTCAACGAAATGGTTTTTGTAAAGACTGTGTATCACTTTTGTTGAATTATATGATAACGTTAATCCAATTGTAAATACGTCTAACTGAAATATACGGACACGTCAAACTTCATATCGAGAGAAAATAATTTATTGAGTGTCAGAAAATAAAAGTCAGATGAAATTTTGTTCAATACATTTCTTTTGTACTTACCACTGTTACTAGTCGAAGAGTAATACTTCGAATTTTGTTATCATCTTTCCTGTTACTCGCCGCGACGCCTTCGATTGGCACAGGCGACCCTAACAGCCGAGAAAGTATGATACTTTAAATTACAATTCCAAGGACATTTGTGAAACTAAATACCCAAGTGTGTTGAAATAGTAACAATAGTAGAGATCACCGTATTATTTTGAATTTAATCCTTTTTTCATAATTTCGTAACTGGAATTGTTTTTTCAAAAATTGTTTGGAGAGAAAAAAAGAACAATTACCTAATGTTAAACAGATAACACCCAAAAGAAGCAGAAGTTTAAGAACAATCATTATTGAAAATTGTCAAGTAGAAGTTTTTCGAGGACCGCCTTCCATTTACCGACGAACTCCCACGAGCTATTACACGTGCAGAACGAACGCGTACTGGGGCCTTAAGAAGTGTCAGCAGATAAATCCTATGCCCCCACCATACAAGAAGCAGTATTATACAATATAATGTTACTTGTGTCAAGACTGTTATATACTCAAGTGTCCAACATTTATTCTATTGATGTTAGCTATGATGCAAGATATATAAAAGATATACCTCGCACGTGCGTCGATTTCAGCCTTCCACGTGTTGACGTTTCATAAAACCTGAAAAATATATAATTAATTAGTTTCCCACTTAAGTTTCTGGTAAAATGGACAATACATTCGTTTAGAAGGAAAACACAAAGGAAGCGACAATTACGCAGTTATGCAATAAGCTCATTAACTTGCGTTATTTTTTATTTCCATACCACGTATCAAAATTTGTTATCGAACTTTATATTCTAACCATGGCTTACTCCATATAACAGAAAGTATGTTACAATTTAATTACTATCCTTGAGTACAAATGACGCGATATTATTTAGAAGGCATTTAGAATATCGTTATGAACGTTTAAAATTTGCGCGATTGCTCATTCGTCGTGCATGCTGTATTGCATCGTGAATGTAAAAAATTCAATTTTTAGAATCTTAGAGTTCACGCTTAAAAAGATTGCGCAACAAAGAAAAGACAATTATTGAAATCAGTACCAATCCGTTCTTGATAAAATTCAGTATAGTTACGGCATGATAATAAGAGTTAGCTAAGCATTGATTAGCATACTGAAACGATACGTAATAACACTTAATCATACATAACAGATGAACTGTTATGGAATACATTAAACGAGAAATCTATGATGATAATTGATAAATAACAATTATATAATTCCTACTCGTTAGTAGTCATTATCTTCACCTTCACTCTTGCTAATAATCGCAACAGACATCGACAACTTTAAGAACGTTAAAAACAAAATTCAAAATTTTTAAACATTACCATAAGAAAAGTCAATTCATAATTTAAAGACGGAAAGTCAAAAATCGCAAAAGAGTTGCGATTAAACCAATACCAAAATTATTTTTCCAGTCCGAATCAAAAACTGACCAAATATATTTCAATTATTGTAGTACTTTACAAACATGGAAAATACATAGATGCAAAAACCACAACAAGAACATTTAAATATCAAGTAAATCGTTTAGTTTGAATCTGTGAAAAAGATTGACTACCCGCGTTCTGATAAAATTTTTCTGAAATCAGTCTCTTGTCAGTTTTTATTGTCAAGACAACGAGAAATCAAGATATTCGTTTGTTTTATCGAAATATTTTCCAACCGCGTCATCCTTGATACAAGTTCTTACAAGTACCTACGAGCTTTGATTTCCTTTAACGCGATTCGCGAGCTCTCACACGCTAAACAGAAAGTTTCAGGGAACAAAGTCACGCATGTGAGCATCTTTGTGAGACTAAGCACTGAAAACCCGTTGAAGACGCAGATTTATTGGAAGGACCTGAGCCTGTAGATACGTAAACCGCTTCAGCCGTGGATCGCATAAACGAGGGTGGTCAAACGGCGGTGTCGAAACCCCGGAAATCCCGTCGCAAGAAGCCGAAAAACGCTACCGCCAACTCCAAGGTCTCTTCCCGGTTCTTTGATCGGACGCTCTTCAGTCGACGATTCGTGAATCGTTTACTAATAGATTTTCATTTCTGCTTTTTTTTTTTTTAAAGATTATTACAAAATTTGTTTGATAATAATTAACTCATCTACAATTCTTTTAATACATTATATCGAAACAATTACAGTATTACTCGGTATTTAATTTATAGAACATAATGGAAGTGTTAAAGTACTGAATATCCAATTAAGTTATACAGATGGTCATTCAATTATTTTAAGTCGCGTATACTAAAGCAGAACTGAAAAAATCATTTATGAAAATACCTAGCTGAATAAACAAACTTCTATTATTTCGTGCGTAAATGTTTCGATTAAATAATTTTTACCTTCTGTAATATTAACCGAAGGCAAAAGCTATGGCAACTTCTTGCGGCGAATATCGGAAAGAGATCCAAAAGTGTAATACACAGACAGGAACACAGACAGCGAATCAACAGCCGTGTTCCGTACCAGCGATTCAAAATCAAACTACCTCGACAGTGCCGATGCGACCGAGATCTCTCTACACAGCGCACAGTTATCACGCACAGACAGACGAAACTAATTTCCAGGTAGTACTTCAAGAAGTATTTTCCACGTTAACTACTCATTGTTGAAATTAACATCAATTTATCTCATCGTAACTCCATGTATTCTAATAGACAATCCCCATTAAAAGTATAAATTTTTTTTTAGCGGTACAGTGAATTTTCCAAGTATTTTGAAGCACCTCCGTCAGAACAATGGGGTGGATTAGCCAGTGCAACAGCATTCTCTAATTCAACAGCGCTTTGGCGACAGCCACGAAACTCTAAAACTATTACACCGTACTATGAAGAGACGTGTGTCTACGCGGAAAACTGGAGAGAACACGATACCGATGCTGCCATAGTCGCCACGCCACATGGAACCATTTCCTTGAGACTTCATAATCGGATCAGAGTTGATATGACGATCGATCGTGCGGTTAGAGTTATCAATTTCAAGGTATCTCCTTTTTTCTGTTTATGATGAAATTCCTTTCTCAAGTCTTATAGAATCATTATTTAAATCTCTATAGAGGAAAGAATACAAAATGAATGATACATGTTTGCATTAAAATTCGTGAATAAAATAAAATATTTTTAGAACTTACATGATTCTTATTTGAGATGCATTTATTGTCAGCGTAGAATAACATCGTACTATCGTTGAGCGGTTCTGGAGCAGCTGCAGCATTACTACACCCTAATGGAAGAATATATCAGTATGGATCACGAGTTGAAATCTTGGCCCACGACGCCCACGGCAATAACAAGTTAGTGGCATCTGTAAAATTATTAAAGTACTATTAACAAGTATTAATGTCCTTTGTTAGATATGCAAAGATGTGGTATAAAGGGGTCAGCTTTACTTCAGAGCAATGTGCTCTTGTTTATTTAGTGGATACAGCAGGAACGAGAACGACTACGGACTCGTTTTCAGATATGAGTCAGGTATAATGAAGGAAATAAGTTTCTACTTAATGTCATTGTTCTTATTTAAATAAAATTTTTAACTTTCAGGACTTCTCTCTAAGCGTTTATTATTCTCGCTCTCGACATGGTTCGACGTGCTTGCAAGAAGCTGCAGCAGCTTTGAATGCAGCTCAGTATTGGTTGACCAATGAAGGTGTAGAAAATTGGATCATCAATAATGTCAGAGTTTCCCAAACACCTGATGGTCTTGTTAGGTATTGCAATTAATGACAATAATTTTAAAACGTTATGCTAGTAATTGATATGCAAATAAAAAAGTAAATTTTTGTCTTGATAGGATCGCACGGAATAGTAACAAGTATCAATTACGCACATCACCTAGTAATGGAACAGCTTCATTAACAACACCATTTTTACATTGCACTGCTTCTCTGGGTCAGACATCTCATCTTTTTGTGCGTCGCGGTGAACGACGTATGCATTACGACGGAACTAGTTTTATCGTACGAAACGCGGGCCATAGTGCTGGATTTGATGACAACAATCAATTGAAAGTTTACTAAGAAATTCTAGTGTGAACTTATTGCCGTGGGCTTTATGAAAGTTTATTCACGACAACGCAATTATCGCATCCAGTATATAGATTCACTTTTAACGTCGTAAATATACATACAGCTATGTGGAAATGAAAAGTTACATGTTTGAAACTGATCTCTGATAAAGTGATTTACGCTCGAAACCTACGATATATTATTCCCAGTTTTTAAGTTCAAAAATTTACATTAATTCATTTTAAACACGTTTAGTAATTTAATTGTATTGTCTTCATTTTGAGCTTGTGCAAAGCAGCTGCAATGAGATAGAGTGTGATGTATTCTACAGTTTCTTTAAATTTGGAACGATTGATATTTTCACTAACTTGTTCCTTATACTTATTTTGTACACTTCCCAATAAAAAATAACTTACCCTATCCACATAGTATATAAACATTTTTTTCATACAAGCTATTAACAGTATTTGAATCTATTACAATTTATTTTATATTGCATGATAATACACTTACAGGTAAAAAATGTATACTTCAATTTTGTTTAGTTTAGTCAGAATCATCTGGTAAATCAGAGTCATAATCTTCAAGCTCTAATATTTCTGCTTCAGACTCATTTGAATCCGTTTGGAAACCATCATCAATTAAAGACCGTACTTTTCTCCTATAAGTACTTTTCCTAGAATTTAGTAAAAACATAATTAGAGCAATAGAAATTTGATATATGTAAAAAATGTGAATGCACATACGTCTGAGATGACTTCTTATATTCTTCTTTCGATGTTGAAGCATTAGAAGTCCTTTCATAACCACACACATTTTTCATCTGTTGATCTCTTCTTTGTTCTTCAAAGTTCCGAATATCACTAATAATTTCTTCAGCAATATCTGCTTTGAATAGATTTAAACTAGCAGTTGATTTATTTTTTGATATCAATACTTTTTTTTTTTTTTCTTCATAAGCTCTGCTTAATTCATTAATCTTCGACAGCATTGGGTGCTTGTCTGTTAAGTCCTTTAGTGTTGGTAGTACAGAGTATGGATTGAAAGACTGCGGTTCCTTTGCACGATAATGTTTTTCTAGCCCAAACTAAAAACAAGAAATCGTTTACAAAATTTATAAAATATCATTTATATTCAAAGATTTCAATTACTTAATATACCTCTTTATCAAAAATACAAAAGTGAAATGCATTGTCTGCTATTAGTTTAGACAATATATAATTAGCATCCAAGTGTTCTGCTTCTTTTATTTCTGCATGCAATTCCATAATGCTTCGCCAATCATCTAGTTTCACTCGAATTTTAAACTGATCTATTGGCATTTTATAATATACTCCATATAAAAGATATAAACCTCCAACACGTTCTTTGAAGCGTGGAGGCAAAAGGAGGAACTTTTTGCACACGTTCAAAGTTTCCTCACAAAATTCTAATAATTCTATGTATGTAGGCCGTCCACTAGAAACATGAAGAATATATAAATATTAAATAGTGACTTACTATTTCCTTGAACAATAACTCTTTCTCACGTTCCCAAATTCGATATACGTAGTCGAAATAGATATTATAATTTAACTCTAATAAAATTATTTCATAAAATTATGTACACAAAAAATCTTTATAAATATCTCACTTCTAATTTTCATTGAAATTATTTTCTTGTTTATAAAATGTTTGTGTAAAACTTACGTGAATACTAGCGAAAATTTCATCTCTTTCCAAATTTCGCAAAAAGTTTGAAATCTAATATCATTCCCCTGTTCAAAACGAGCGATCAATTGTTCACAATCTTCCTTAAAACCGCTTAAAATGAATGATTTGCTTGCTGCCATTTATAAGCCTTAAAAGCAAACAATTGTAGGTTTAATAACTACACAGTTATCCGTTACTTTGACTTTCGTTATGATCTGCATTCAAAATCTGTGTTCAAAGAGACTTGCAACCAGTGTTCTCAGATGGGCCGGGTTTTTCACGCATGTGCATCAAAAATAGTCTCAGTATAGTGCCCTAATCAAATGAAAATGGATGTCGTAGACTCCCTTGTTTTGTGTTTTACAAAATTGTTTAAATGTTTTTTGAAGAATAAATAAAGGAACTAAAGAAGGGAAAGGTATTTATAGAAAATGCTTTAAAGAATCTGGGTATATTTTATCAAGATTTAAAAAAAAAGACCTTAATTCATTGCGAAATACAAAATCCATGTTCATGTCTAATGTACCTTCTTTGTCAGTTTCCCTACTCATTTGTCGATTGGCTCACTATACTTTATATCCATACACTGGTATACGTCACGGTTTTTGACGTCATTAGAGTGCGCATGCGCAAAAAAATTCATTCGATTTGGGAACATTACTGGTATTATTTGTTCATAGTGGTTTCAAAGCAGTGCCGCCACCTGCATTTCAATGGTAATTCCATGCAGGTCTCATTTTTAGTTCATAGACATTACAATTGCAGTCTCCGCTGTACTAGTCGTCGTCATCGTCGATTAATCGATGATGCCCTTTCATCATTATATGCAAATGCTGGATTATCATTGGGATGTTTAGGCGGCGGTACTGCTTTAAATCCACTGGAAAGAATATTAATCTACACAAAATAGAAGCAGGCAATCTTTTTTCGTGTCACGTAGTCGCTGACTCGCAAACCTTCTTTTCATTTCCGTATCACTACCAATGTTATCGATTCAAATTAAAATACAATTTCAGCACGCTATTAGATGTAGAAATTAAAACTTAGAATTGTGAGAATTATTTTAGTAGGAATCAAAATCACTACCGTACAAACCATACATATGTACCATACGCGTACATACGTAACAGATAGTTTTATCATTCAATAAATATTTTTTCACTTAAGAACGTTGTTCGAATAAACTTAAGTAGAATAGTAGTAATAACTCGAATAAAACGTTTCATCTGTTTAATTATTTGAATAAAAATTTATTCGAAGTTATTTTAATTAATGCCATTAAACTCACTACCTTTACCGACTTCTGCAGTAAAAGTTAAATACAATTCCCACGATCACTGTTTTTAAACAAAAACATTACTTCAAAATCTATTATATTTTATGTGGTTAATATTTCAGATGTGCTTGTTGATATTATATTATAGTAATGACATCTATGACAATTTATTCTTACATGCTTTTCATTCTAAGGAAATATTATAATTTTTTTCTGTATTATATTTGCATAGTAATGTATTAATATTCGTATATAGGTATAAAAAGTTTTGATAATTTAAAAGCGTGTTTAAAATGTTTTACTTATTGATTTTCTTCTGTTGTAAAGTGTTTAGAAAGTTTTTAAATTTACTAACCACTTTCATAATTCCATACATCGTTTCAGTACATATGCAATTATATAGAAGTAAAAATCTTCAGCTTTAAGGTGTGAGGCGTTTAGGATCGCGAGGGAACATTGAAACTTTTCTGATGTTGTCTAAACCAAGGTATAACATAACAACACGCTCCAAACCAATTCCCCCACCAGCATGAGGAGGACAACCGTATCTGAATGCGTCGATATATGCTTTGATCTTTTCTACATCTAAAATTTTTAAAAAATAAAACCATATTTGAAAAACATTGCATTAAAGAGGCAAAAATTAGAAGTTATATTCGCTTACCAATTCCATGATGTAGTGCACGTTTCATCAGAAATTCGGGATCATGGATACGTTGTGCACCAGAAATAATTTCTTCGCCGCGCATAAACATATCGTAAGAATTCGATGCTTTCTGTAATGAATATTATGATGTATATTCGACAAAAGGTTGAAATAAATTGTATACTTACAGGATTGATCGGATCTGGCATAGTATAAAAAGGTCTTACTGCCAATGGATACTTGTCCAAAATGTAAAAGTCAGTATCATACTAAAAACAGAAATACAATGAAAGATGCACATTTGTTAATAATATCTTTTGCAGATGATGTATAATAAAACTCACTTTTGTCTTTACAAGTTTACCTAACAGTTTTTCATCAGAAGTGGACAAATCGTCTTCCTCGCCTAAAGTTATACCAGCTTCTGCCAATAATTCAATTGCATCACAAAATTCTAATTTCAAAGGTGGATCTAAGAATTTGAAAGGCTCTACATTATATTGCTGACGAACAGCTTCAATTTCAGCCGTGTAACTAAAATTAATAACAATAAAATTATCCTTATACACTGTGGAAGAGTAAGCACAAGCATTCTTATTCTCATGTCAATTACATATTTTTACTAACTTGTCACGAAGACCTTTAAACATCTCTGTAAATAAATGTCCAATAGTATTGACTACTTCATGATAATGATACTTAAATGCCATTTCTAAATCAAGACCAACAAATTCCGTTAAATGTCTATATGTATTAGAATCTTCAGCTCTAAAAACTGAAAAAATATCATATCTAATATACTTTATACAACAATAGTGATATTGCACTTTGTAGAATATTTAAGTAAATAATTCAGTTAAAAAATTTTAAATTACCTGCTCCTATAGTAAAAACTTTATCAAAGTCAGCTGCTATTGCCATTTGTTTGTAAAGCTGAGGAGATTGGGCTAGATAAGCATTTCCTTTAAAATATGACACTGTGAACACATTTGCTCCACCTTCACTCGCTGCAGATATAATTTTTGGTGTATGGATTTCAACAAAACCCTATAAATGAAATATTTGTTAAGTAATTTATTATAATTATATTCAACCATTTTAAAAATAACTTACTTTACTTGTAAGAATGTCTCTAAATAATTTACAAACAGCTGCTTCAACTCTATATATAGCCTGATTGGCTGGAGTTCTTAAATCCAAAACTCTGTTATCTAATCTAGTGTCTTGATTCACTTTTATATTAAGAGCATTGTCATCTGTTTCTCCCATAGATCTTGAGGCATCTTCAATTTGTAGAGGTAATTGGGCCTTTGCAGCACTTACTACAAATACTTTTTCAAGATGAACCTCCACATCTTTCTGTGTACATGATTCAATTTCGGAAGGCACACGTTTCACAGTTGCCTGTACATCCACAATGGATTCTTTGGTAATACTACAAAATTACTATATTAAGTAAAAATGATATTAATTTTTTATTGTACTCCTGCAACTTACTTCGATATAAACTTGACCATCTGTTTACTGATTTTTTCATTTACTGTAACTAAACCTTGAACTGTGTATGACTGTTGTCTTAGAACAATGAAGCACTGTTTGCCTATGAAGAAATATTTTTATTCAATAAATTATTAATAATAATATAAATATTAATAAATATACAACATTGAACATGGTCAATTCCTCCTGTTTAGATTAATATACCTTTGGCACGACTGGTATGTAAACGTCCTCTTAACCATACAGTTTGATTTTCCAAAGATAGTATTAAATTTTTAATATCAGTAAATATTCTTTCTGCATGTTTTTCTTTACTCTGTATCAATTCTGTATCTCCATAGCTTTCAACTGACACATCCTCTTCTTGATTTACCTCTTGTTGTGCTTGCTAGAATTAAAATTGAAAGATACATTATTATAAGATAACATTCTTGTTATAAAAGTATAAAAATAATTGTTTTTTATAACATATATGACAGTTTAACTTACAGCTTGAACTTTATGTTCGGCTTTTTTTGCTGCTTTCTCCACCTTTTTCTGTTGCTTCTTAAGAGCCTTCTTAGAGATCTCATCTCTTCAGAAAAAACATATTTTTATAATAGAAATCAAGTATACAAAATTTCCAAAGAAATATCATTTGCCTTACCCTTCCACAGCCATGTCTACAGGTTTATCCTCTCCCATCTATAGAAATGACAACAAAATGTCATTTAAAGGAAAATTTTATTACATAAAAAATATATATATTATTTTAAGGTACATATGTATATAAAATTAATGAACATATGTGTATAAAATATACAGTGCATTATAAAAAAACCTTTTTGTTTGAAATATATATGGAAACGCTAAAAGTAAAGGTTAATTCAAGAATACGATATAGAAATTTTATATTCATAACACATACCTTTATTTCGTTTAAATCCCAAAATTATTTGCGAGTACCAACAGTGTTTTTTTTTAATTTAAATTTAATAGAAATTATCTAATATAGTTTTACACTGACTCAAAACTTTCCGGACCTACAATCTGCAACCTCAAAGTACATTCTAAAATTATCTGTTATTTTATCTTTTCCATGAATCTTTCGTTAGAAACAAAGGCGCCATATAAGAAATGTGCCAATTTCGAAATTAGTCTTCAGTAATTGTGGTGAAATCCATAAACAATATTTTTTTAATGAAAAATGTTCTCAATTTAGGAATTACACAATATAAAATTTGTTATACATATAAGTACAAAATTATTATGATATAATTTTAAAAAGATAATGTGAAAAATATACATGTATTTCATATCATGTTATACAAAAATAAAATATAAATTATTTTTATACGAAAAATTTATAGATATATAAAGAAGAATTAAAAAAATGAATTATAAATTATACTTTATTTACCTACGTGTTAATATGTGATAATATATTGATAAAAAATATGTTTAAATTTTGTTACGAATTCTATTAATGTAACATAAAATAATCTTCGAACATATTACAATAGTAGTAGGATTTGGATATGGAATATGTTATAAAAGACGAGCTCGCATCGCAAGATCTCTTCAAACCTTAACATTTTTTTGATTTTGAGTTTAAGAAACTATCATTTTTGCCTCATCATTTGCTGAATCCAATAAAAAAGACATTTGTTCTTCTGAAGATATTGATGCAGCTTGGATTAATGGCTTTTCATTAATTATCACTGTTGATCGACGATCAGATTTTAAGGATTTCACCGCGCTTTCCGTAGTATCATTCCAAGTTTTCCAGCCCACCCCTTCATGACCTGAAAACATACGAGCTCGAGATTTGCGAGCGAGCATCATCGTAGTATACTTTATAAAAAAAAAGGGAACTAGTAAAGGTACAATGAGGGTTCATAACTATAGCCATCTTATGAATCTTATTGATAATATTTTTCTGTGTCTACATGTATAACATTGAAAATCATTTTGCGCTGCATAACATTAAATATAATGGAAAGAAAGAAATGTATGAAAATTTCATGTTGCCTTTATTTCTTACTTTTCAGTTTATCTGATGCATCATCAAACGTTGGATCTTGAATATTCAACATAAGATTGTTACCATTAAGGTATAAGCGATTTGGAGAGTTGGAAATCTGAAATTGAAATTATATTTATAATTAAATTGGTGTCACTATTCACTATTTATTAGTATTATAGAAGCAATATAATTTTTTATAATTACAATACGAGCAATAGTTTGTGCTGCTCGAAGTTTTCGCAATTTTAGATAACCAGGGTTTTGACTAACAGCTAAACCCAGGTGCACAGGAGTTAAGGACATTTCTTTTTGAAAATGAAATCTCAATTATAGATAGTTATTATCTTGTAAATTTAGAACTATAATTATTTGTACTATTTTTAAAGGATATCATTTTAGCTGCTTCTGCTTCACCCTCTGCTTGAACAATTTTCTGTTGTCTTTCTTGTTTTGCTTTTTCTACAACAAAAGCTGCTCTTTGTGCTTCTTGTTGAGCTACTTGTTTAGCTTCTACTGCAGCAGTATACTCTTTACCGAAACTCAATTCAGTTATTGATACATCATCTAAGATAATGTTGAAATCACGTGCACGGTCAATTAATTCTTTTCGTACTAAATTTGAAACTTGCTGTCTTTGTGTGATAAGCTGAGAAGCGTTGAATTTAGCAACAACTGATTTTAATACTTCGTTACAAATACTTGGTAAAACCTAAAACACATTATTGCATAATTAGTCAAATTTTAATACAATAATATTATAATAAAATTCTTACCAACCTTTTCATCATAATCAAGACCTAAATTACGGTACATTATAGGTAATGTGGCTGCATCAGGTCGAGAAAGTACACGAAGAGAAATATTGACCATTTGTAAATCTTTGGATCCTGTAGGCGATGATATTTTTCTAGGCCTGCTTCTAATATCATAAATAATTGGGTAGTTAAACCATGGAACACGAAAATGTAAACCTTCTGCCATAATGTCTTTCTGAATGCCTCCCAAACGAGAAAACATAATTGCTCTATGACCAGCTTCCACTAGAATAATGTGTAATCATACAATTATATATATTTAAGGGCAACCTCTGTATTAAACATTATTAAAATTATTAATTGTAATGTTGAGAAAGATAATTTTTAATAAAATTAGATAATTTTAATTTTAGATTCACTCTTCATTGATGAAATGTAATGTTCATACATGCAAAAAAAATGATACACATATAGAGAATGAATTTTTAAAAAAGCTTTTTTAATAATGACGATTATAAGGGTCGATCGATAGAATGTAAAGTTTAATTAACCTGTGTACATAGATTTCGTAACACCATAAACCGCCACGCCGGCCGCTGCAAGGACCTTAAAAGTCAAGGGTAATCCATTTGAATTTTTCGTTATACGTGATGCAAATTCATTAATTTTATCTTGCACCATTGTTAATTGCAGTTGTGTATTATTACGCCAAGTAAAAGATCGATGGCTTTTAACAAAACTCTGTTCGTAACGTAATCAAAATTACGAATACAATTCCGGCGACCACTATCCAAGTGGATTATCCAAATTCACAAGAAAGAAGAAACACTAGAGGGAGCTTAGAAATAGCAAATCTCAATATGGCTGCTCTACATGTGACCTCTTACAATAAAGTCTTATTTTCAATAAACGATGTTCCAAAGTATATTTTCATTCGTTTAATTTAAAAAAGCAATTGAAATTTTGTTATTATTATCTTTTGTTCTTTTTGTATATGTGCAACTTTCATAAAGGTGTATAAACTTACTTAATAATTTGGAAAGAAGAAAAAATGAAAATAAATTAATAATTTTTAAAATTTTACCGTATATCAAAGTATATATTTTTAATATGAGATAAATTCTTTCATCTATTATTTTTATTTAGTCTCATAATTATTTGCTTTGAGTAATCTCACTTTAAAAAATTATATGCATACATATACTTATAATAAACAACATTACATTTAGTATTCGACACAGCTGTAAGTATAGTTATTACAGTTGAAAGTATAGAGTATTCACAAAAAATATGGCGCTGTGTTATATGAGGTAGTGAAATGTCACTTAATTTTGTATTGTATTTGATTGCATTTAATAATATATACAATCTAAATTGATTTGTTTTAGGTTGTTATGTCGACGAAGCACCGACCTTCGCAATTTTCGGAACTTATATACCTGCAGGTGACATTACATAATATATAACCTTTTCATTTTATTCGAATGTCACAAGTTTTAACATGTTCGACTTTATAATTTATATTTCTATACTAATCAGGTGTAATTTACCATTGAAACGTTGAAACAAATCGAAGATAACTTAATTTTAAATGATATTCAGCAATTGTTATTTTAGCTTTTGCAATATTACATGATAATTAAATATAAAAGTAATAGTTATTAAAATAAATTCTTTAGCTCATATAATGCTGCTGTTTCAAAACCATTATGCATGACAAGTACTGTTTGTGAAACTCATGATGAGAAGAATACACGCCTCAAACGGCCTATGTCACCACATTTGACTATTTACCAAGTTCAATTAACATCAGTGCTTTCAATAACACATCGCATAACAGGAGCGGTATTATCAAGTTATGTTATGGCACTTGGCATGGGTAAGATTATGATTTTTTACTTACACAGAATGATAATGAAGAAAACTATTTATTTTTGAATGAGTAATTCACTCTTTGATCACAGGACACCTGCTTATCCCTGGAGGTATACCATGTCTTGTTGAAATGATTACAAATTTAAATTTGCCTGTTCCTCTATTTTTTCTGGGAAAAACTATGATGGCTTTTTGTCTTACATATCATACATATAATGGATTCCGACACTTGGTAAAATATCATATGTGCATTTTTAATAATTTAATGTCTATTGGATTGTTTTTTTATTTGAAAACATAACTAATAAATCTTTTTTAAAATTTGCAGCTTTGGGATATGGGAAAATTCCTTACAATTAAAGGAGTATATAGCACTGGTTATGCAGTAACTGCATTATCAGTAGTTACTGCTCTTGTGCTAGCTGCATTGTAAATCTAAATAATGACATTACCAAATTGCGATACAACTTTCATTCAAAATTAATTGCATTATTGAGTCATTAAATTACATCTTGTACTTTGCAAACTGTATTGAATCTAGAATAAAACAATTTATTAGATGGTATTATCAATTAATTTATAATTGATAAATGCAACATAATCTAGAAGTGTGTAATAATTTATTTAAAAAGTTTATTTATGTTTGTTTAGTTATACTTTGAGTACATTTATGTATTTCAATAAATATATCACTCAAAACCTTCGAGAGATGAATCAATAAATTTTTTATAAATTGCCATGAAGCGAGCAACAAATGCTTCTAAATGAAAAATTGGTTTTGATCCCCTGTGCATTTTATGTTCATACTCGGCTGCAACCGTTGCGATTTCAATTTTTAATTGCAAATCACAATTTTTTATACATTCTTGTAGAAGCCCTTTAAATATTAAATCACATGGTATAGCATGTGTCAATAGCTCATAAAGTCTATTGCGTATTTCGAGAAGTTTTTTCGGACTTTGTTCGCTAACCATCATATTAGCTGTGTTTCGAATGTACACTTGCCAGTCTGGTTCCGTAATTTTTTGATCTTCGGTAAATGGATACCTGAAATTGAAAGTAATACATAAAAAATTATTTAATTTGCGTGAATTCTTGTACTTATAGCTGCACTTACTGTTCAACTTTACAAGCTTCAAGCATCAATATTGCTCGTCTAAGATTTCTACCACTAGTTTCAGACAACCTAACAGCTAGTTTATCTGGTAAAACCAAACCTTCACGTTTACAAACTGAATGCAAAATAGTTTTTATATCTGATATTGATGGAGCTGGTATTCTAATTCCTAAGCAACGTGACTTTATTGCTGGTAAAACCCGTGATGTTGAATTTGCACAAAGTATTAGTCTACATGTTGCAACATATTTTTCCATTGTTCTTCTAAGAGCATGTTGTGCATCTTTAGTAAGTTGATCCACATTAGTTAGTAGTACCACTAGTGTAAAGTGTCATTAGACAAATATTCAAAAATTCAGATAATAATAAATTACAAATAATTATAATTTTAACATTTACCTTTGAATTCTCTTTGTCCACTTGAATCTATTTGATGAGTTTGAGCTGTCGTTTTTACCAAATCCATTACAACTACTCTATCATATATGCCCACATCGCTAGGATTCACTTCAATATGATAGTTACTGTTTATTGTTGTTATTTCTAATTTCTTTTTAGATGGTGTCTGAAACGCAAATGCAAATGAGTTAATTTTATATAATAAAACATCAAATTAATTATTTTCCCTAAAGCAATAATAAATATATGATACCTCAAAATTCATAGTTTCCATCCTTAATCTCTCAGCTCCGCTTCCATATAATTCTCGTATAATACACATTATACGAGTTTTCTTTCCAGCACCTGGTGGTCCATAAACTAATAAATGTGGAAAATCTCCTTTTTTCACCTAAAATACAATACTCTATTAATTGAATCAAAATAAATGTGCTAATTACAGATATAGATAGCATAACAAATAATAGCTTCTTTTTCATATAACCTTTCTTTTAATACACATGTTCTAACAGATACAATTACCATATTTTTCAAATATTCCGCCTGCTCCGTGTGATAATCCAATTTTCCAAGCGTTGTCGGTCGATATTTATCTACCCAAAGACTCATTTTCACTTAAATACTTCGAAAATTGTTACCCAAATTCTGTTTACTTTGTTGATTCACAAGTATAATTACTGAATGTCACTTCGTAACATCACATTTACATTTTGAACATTTACGTCGTACAGAAATAAAAAGTTTTTATTGGATTAATTATGCACGTAACAGTTATAAACCGCAATATAATGAACTGAAAATGTCACTGTCCGAAAAGAATAAACATAAGGATTTCAAAAACGCGCGAAATCGTAAACAACTGTATAAGAATACTTTTTTCAATTTGATCAGTTTTCTATATTTGTATTATTCTTTTTACGGATATTCTTTGCTTATAAATCAAAAGCCTGGGTTACATACATAAGTCTACTCTATCTTAGCTTTTATTTGTATGTTCCATTATACAATAAGTGCTTGCTTTTTCATCAAAAGCTAACACACTTTGGTAGATACAATAAATCATTGTACGAAATAGATCAGTATTATCCATAACGAAATGATTATATACTAAAAAGTACATAAGTTTTGTATAAAAATTAAATTACACACAAAATAATCTAAATTACTAGATTTTCAAAATTATTATTAATGATAATGGCAGTGTGTGAATGTGGTTTTAATGATGCACATTAGTAATGATTGTATAGAACAATAAGAATTGCTATAGTATTCGACTATATAAATCAAAGCAAAAATTTATTTTAATTAATAAATGTAATTACATAGATCTTCTATGTAAAAGATCAAATTTTGTTCAAGAAACTATATTGAACTTTATTTCTGATTAAAATTTAAGAAAATAGCTTCTTAAATATTTAGAAAACAAGTAATGTAAACTAGCTTGAATAATGTGTTTCAGACTTCGTTATCACATACTTTCAATGATATGTACAAGATACATACAGTAAATGTACTACATTTATATTTTAACTATATAGTGCACCAGTATGTAAATGCATTCAATTCACAGAATCATTTTGATTATAGAAAATATATAATATTATCTTGTGTAATTGTTCCATGAAGTTTGCAACAATTTATAAGTACATTTTCTTAAATTATACAATGCAAGTGCATTACACGATTTATAATTTTAATACTTTGGATAAATGTATTGTCTGATATCTATCATCCTTTATATACACATGATGACATTTAAAATTACTACCGTTAAGATTTATATCTATGCTTGCTGAAAATTATATGGCCAGTGGATGAAACAAACAGCTATAAACTGTGTTCACGAACAATACGGAAGCAAAATATTTATTTTACTTACGTTGTTCCTACTAAGGGCAATGCCATACAGGTGATGGCGTCAACGGTATTACCAACAATCGAATGTTAACTATTTTTGACTCGCTCTCAAATAAAGCCATAAAAATTCTTCTTCATTGTTGCTTTGTCGAAATCAATAACAGACGTCAACGCCAGAGCCCGTATGACATGGCTAAATGCGCAGATAGTGCACATGTCCCTACATAAAATGTTTAGCTGTATTTACTATATTAAGAATGAAATATATCGACTTAATATATGTTTATACCCAAACACCATGTGGATTTTTGCTTGTAGGTACTGCAGTCTCTAATTGTCTTGGGGAACCTATCATTTTACGCGTACTTCCAGGTTTATGAGCACCTAAGTTAAAAAATATGTGTAAAAAAATTAGTAAATCGGTCAATTTTTTAATTTATACTTTCAATTAAATTCAAGTACCTTCTAGTAACGATTTGACTTGTTCGTCCTGACATGCAACAGCTAGGCTTTGTAAATTAGCTTCTTTCATATCAGCTACCAGTCGTTCAACTTGTAATTTTTTTTCGACAATTGCCGATTCCAAACTTACTACTTCAAGTTTTAGCGATTCTGCACATTGCGAAGCTAATTCTGCTGAACGTTTAGCTTGTTCTACTTCATTTTGAAGATGTTCAACTTCGCTAATGATCTTACGTTCCATTATTTGTCTTTCATCTGTTTCACGACTTATATTGTGTTGCTCTATAGCGAGTTCTTCCATAACTAATCTGTAGTGTAAAGAGGTAAAATTAAGATTGTATCATGCATTTAATTAAATGAAAACCTAATTACAATAATTTCTTTACCTGATTTTATTTTTACATTGAAGTAACTCTGTTTCACAATTTGCAAGTTTTGATCTTAACAAAGTGATTTCCGACTTCAAGGTTTTTTCTTGTTGCCTGACTATTTCACTTTCTTCTTCCACATGTGCCAGTTCTTTCAACTATAAAGATAGCCATTGTTATTACAGGTATAATAATTGTAAACAGTAACTCAACTGTGTTTGAAATACATGCCTGTTCTTCAATAAGGCGACCTGTAGATTCCATACGACTTACTTCTTGAGAAATGAAATCCATCTGATGCATTTGTTCCCTGTTTTTAGTTTCCCAATATAATATTTCAGCATCAAACTAAAAACCAAGTAATCAAGTACATATTATTAAAAATTTTATTTATGACAGAGATTATATTCCTTCATACTTTAGTAAGATCTGCTTGTTGTGCATTAATAGTATCACGTTGCTTATTGACTAGTCTGATAAGTTCAACGTATCGTTGAGTATATGCAACAGTAACCATATTTTGGGTCTGACCAGATAACTGATTTACAGATTGGGTTTGTCCTTTTGTATCCTGGAATTCCTAAACATATGAAACTGATTAAGAATTTGTACAAGTGTAACTGTGTATATTTGTAAAAAAATCTTTTCTGTAGAACCTGAATGAGATTCCTCTTTAGCTTGACAGAATTACTAGAAGATGGTTGATCCTCTTTATGAACATGAGGACTTCCACTATTTGTACTAGATTGGAATTGTGATCTTCCAGGACTATTTAAATTAGGTGGTGGAGGATCTCGGTAGGGAGGTAAAGTTCGTAAAGGTGGTGAAGCTGGACCTGGAGGATCCCTATATGGGGGAACTTCACGCACTTTTTTTTGAGACAAATGCGTATTACTTTCACTGCTGCTAGTACGAGTAGGAGACTGAGCTGGTTTTTGTATATTTTTTCTTATGTTCGATTCCTTATTTTTTAAATGAGGTGTAGGTTGAACTATGGCAACATTTTCCATTTGAATCTACAATACAGATATAAATTATGGCAAACTATTGTACAAAATTTATTATTAAAAATGTCTATCTGCAATCTAAAATCTATTTACTTCAGTATTGTTTTCCATGACATTTCCATGTAATCCTGCGAATGTTAATGATTTTCTAGTGTCACGATTTCTATCAAGACATCCTTGTAAATCATCAAATTCAGAGTTTGGAACTGTTGTGGCACTCTTGGTATCATCCTGACCACTATTAGGTGTTGTCGCATGCTCTGAAGCAGAACTTACCACACCATTTGACCTTGGACCATGAGTTGAACGTGTTCCTAATGAACTAGGAGTTTTATTACTTTCTGGTGAAGACCGTCTTAATATCAATTGTACTTCTGAAGAATATTCTCCCCATTTCATTAGAATCTTATTAAAAAAATTGTATTATTATTATTAATTACAAAAAAATTAATGATAATTTTCTAAATAGCTTATATCAATACCTTCAGAGGATTTTCATATGGGGCTAAAAGGCGCTCATTTGTACGCCACCTTTCTACTAAAGTAAATCTACCCGTTTGTCCAGTAGCATGGGCAAGAGCATATACTACATCCTGAAAATTAAATTTATATATACATCATAAGCCTGTCACTACGAAAAGTATCATAGAAAAACAATTTGCATCAAATATTGTACATAAGATTAAAGTTGTAGTTTAATAAAATTATGAATATTAGATTATCTAATGTAACTTATAAGTATTGAGCTAAACAGTGCCAACCTGACATGTAGTGGTTTCTGTAACACCACATACAATACGCTGTATACCCTCCACCCATACTTTTAGCTCCATAACGTCACCAATTTATAATTACAAGATTAAACCTTTGCATTGCAAAATGTTGATACTGAAAAGTTACAAATCACTCGTCAAACTCGAATTTAAATTGTATCTTCCGTACGGATGATTTTTACACGAAAGGAACCATTGATTATTATGTGAATTTACCCAACAATTATTTATAAGTTGCGTCAGACAACGATCCTTTTAAAAGCTTGAATGATATTACAGTAAAATCAGTTTCTTTTAACCTGTAACGTGTAATTATTAAAATGACAGATTTACGTCCATGATAACACAGAAGACAAGCAAACGCTTTTCTCTAACTTTCCGTGATAGTAGTGTTATATGCTGTTTTGTCAAAAAGTTATACTCTTGTAATCAGTAACCAATCGTTACGCACCTTCACGAAGTAAATGTATTTTTATTACATATCTAAACGAGTGCATTTTATAAATTCAAAACTTGACAGTTTATTTAAGTTTTGATAATAGTATGAAATTAATAGGAAGCATTTAGAAATTGAAAGTATGCACATACGCCAGGTTTTAATTTTGTCTTACTACATAAGAGGGAGCTGAAAACGTTGACATAGAAATGCATTAATCCTGTCGTATTACGATCTATTAAATATAAGAATTTGGATTGTTTTTCGTTTACTATGCGCACCATTAACACGTGATATTTTTTTCAAATATTTACTTTATATACTATTTTTATATATATTAAAAAAGATAAATACGTAGTCATATTGTTAGCAAAATGCCAAAAATACGTATGCAGAAACAAACCCGCGTTCATAAGGAAATTGCAAAACAGGGTACGAAATATTAGCAATACTTTTGTAGTTACATATGTAAAGTAACTTTGCAACAGAGTTGCAATATTTTGCTACAATTATAATGGATTAAACTTTTGTCAGGAAAATATTTTATCTAGTATTATTTACTATTTGTGAAGAATATTTTACTTAGCTCTATTTTGTAATAGAATGTTATATGAACAGATTAATAGTTAAAATGTTATTTATGTGTAACAACATTCTACATCAAGTTGAAGAATCAATAGTTATTGTTATGCACAATTTAATTATATTGATTTATACATATTAGGTATCTTGTTTAACACGGATATTGGACAACACATTTTAAAAAATCCACTTATAATTCAGAGTATGGTTGAGAAAGCTGCTGTCAGATCAACAGATATTGTATTAGAAATAGGTACTGGTACTGGCAATATGACAGTAAAACTATTAGACAAAGCCAAGAAAGTAATAGCATGTGAGGTAGATACAAGAATGGTGGCCGAATTACAGAAACGTGTTCAAGGTACACCATATCAATCAAAACTACAAATTATGATAGGGGATGTTTTAAAGACAGAATTGCCATTCTTTGACTTGTGTGTTGCCAATATACCTTATCAAATATCATCTCCTTTAGTGTTTAAATTACTTTTACACAGACCATTATTCAGGTAATTTATAATGGAATTAATAAAGAAATTAAATAATTAGTTTTAAAAGTATTGTGCTAATTTCTAACATATAAGAAGCACAAGAGGAAATGGGCTTGATTAGCACATTATTTTCTGCAGATGTGCTGTACTTATGTTTCAAAGAGAATTTGCTGAGCGTTTAGTAGCAAAACCAGGTGATAAATTATACTGCCGTTTAAGTATAAATACTCAATTGTTGGCACGAGTAGACTTACTTATGAAAGTGGGAAAAAATAACTTCAGACCTCCACCAAAAGTAGAATCGAATGTAGTTAGAATAGAACCACGTAACCCACCACCTCCAATTAATTATCAAGAATGGGATGGTTTGACACGAATTGCATTTATTAGAAAAAATAAAACACTTTCTGCAGCATTTAAGCAAACTACAGTGTTGACAATGTTGGAGGAAAATTATAAACTCCATTGTAGTCTGAACAACAAGGTGTGTAATATAATAGGTATGATAGGGCAAATACTTTTATATATTTACAAATTCTTTTTTGACACAATATTCAGGAAGTGCCAGACGGATTTGACATTAAAATGATGATAAACATTATTTTGAAAAATGCAAATGCTGAAAATAAACGTGCTAGAACTATGGATATAGATGATTTTATCAGGTATAAATTGTATTTAAACTTAATTTCAAAAGGGTTATGGACATTATATTGGTATATTCTGACCAAATGCACAATATGTTTAATTATATAACAAAATTTTTATTTTAGCCTTTTACACGCATTTAACGCAAAGGGAGTGCATTTTACTTAATTAAAAGTTTGAATCGTTTAAAAAGAAGTATATATTGCATATTAAAAAGAGTGTATTGCATTCACAAAAAAAATAAATAAAATTGTCTAAATAACATAAAAGTGACATCGTGATGTAAATTTTAAATCAATATTAAATATATGTAATAATTTTGAGAAAAAAAGGAAAAATCATTATTACCTGTTACAAACCAGTTACCTTATGATTTACGTATAACATGTATAATGTACATATAACATTTCTAGGTTTATCTACTTTACAAAAAAATTATATCCGTGTAAACTTTTAATTAAATTATTTGTTTATAAGATACATGTATATTTACAAACATTCTTTGGGAATCAAGATCGTAAAGAAATATACCCAAGATTGTTGTACATTGATGAAGATAATGGTGAGGTATTATATACTCTGTAATTATTTTCATGTATAGAATATGCTTTGCCTTCTTTCACGCATTATCCAAAGTTTTAACATTGAATCTGGGTACTTTTTTTTATTCAATTAATGTACACTAAAGAAAGAATTATAAATAGGAAAATCTATTAGTTAATGTTGGAACTTTTTATACAGAGTCTTTATATATTGTTTTACAACACAAATGGAAGCCATTTCATTTAAAAAGCAAAAGAATGAAACAATAGGATCGCATATTTTGTATAGTGCAATATGTTTCTGTCTTAAAGTTCTCTTATCGATGGTTATATAATCATGAAAAATGTTGATTTTAAACCGTGAAGAACTAATACAAATTCACCATGCTTCATCGTTTATACTTTATGCACGTACGACTGCTTAAAAGAAATGATAAATTTTCAATTAAATGATATAAGTAACATCTTTCTATGTTTGAGCTAATTAAAAATCAAATGCATCGTCGTGTTTTCATCGATTTTGATTTGGTGTTACCCTGAGATCTTCTATGACTCCTTGCTTTCATAGGAGTTACACATTCCTCTTTACTTTTCATCTAATTGAATCATTCTTCGAATCGGAATGTCTCAATGCTGCGTACATTTCAATTTTTAAACAGGATGTCGTCGAGTCAATCGTGATCGCATCGATGAATTATATGTTCTACTGCTAGATCGTTTCTTCTTTTTGCTTTTATGTCTATCTTTATGTTTAGATTTTTTTTTACGCGTATACGATTTATTTGAATAATTACTACACTGACTATGCGATCGGTAACGATCTTCCTCAGAATCTGAACTACTCTGGCTTGTCACTATTGTTTTAGGTAATAATTCGCGTTCTTTTCTTGATATATCTCTAATCGTTGAAGTGCTATCATCGTCACTCACATTTCGTTGAGATTCCCGTCGTCTGGAACTAACCCTTTTCTCTTTTTGAGATGCGTATGAAGAGGTGCTGCTGCTTCTAGACATAGACTGTGTATCATCCTTATATCGCGGTTCTTTTCGATAAGAATCTTTTGCAACTGATGCTCGTCTTATTTTACCTCTAGTTCTGGTCACCCTTTCACTTCTACCCATATCGAAATCACTCGAACTAGTAGTGTAGCTTCTTTTAGATTTTCTTAATGTTCGGGATTTTGCATTATTAGTGTTTTCATCGGACTCGCTGCTACTATCGCTACTAAACGACTCATCATCCGTGTAACGATTTTCTTTTTTAATCAAATCTTTACGAACACGTACGGTACCTTTCGCAGAATATTGCGAAGTTCTCGATTTTTTTTCCTCGATCATTTTTGATGCAGTTTCATGGGAAATGGAGTCGCTACTACTAATTATTCTATTTTTTATCGTGCGCCGAGTATTTCTTCTTGTACCTCTTTTCCTGGAATCACTTTCTCCAGAGCTGGACAAATTACTACTTGCTCGGTTACGAGTCCTTGTTTCAACTGAACGATTGCGTCTTTTGGTAGTTGTACTTCTTTTCGATTTCTTGGCGCGACTTTGATACTTTCTGCTTCTCCTACAAGTATAATCGCTATCCGAATCAGTATTACTTTCTGTAAACGAAGAAATTGAAGCTTTTTTCTTGGTGGAGTGAGATGTACTTGGTTGGGTGTTGTCTGCATAAAAAGTAAATGTGGAAGACCTAATAAAAATATTAAACCGTTACTTTCAGAAATTACTTTATTTGAAATTAAACATTTCGAAAAGAAATACTATTTACTTACTGTGCGTTATCGGTTGATACTTGAGAAATGTTTATTTCTTCAGGATCCGAAGACATTAATTCTATAATTTCCGGTGTTCTTTCATGACGAGGTTTGACATAACCAATCACCTCACAGTCATTGTCTGAGATGGAGGTATCAGAAGAAATAGTTAATACATCCGGTACATTATATGAAATATCGAATTGGAACATTTGTCCCACAGTACTTGGGCCTAATTAAACAAATATTTTTCATAAATGTGAATTATATTCCACAATTAAATATGAAAAAAAAAGATATTGAATAAATCAAAACTTACCAGGTATGCTGATCGTATGAGGTCCGACACTAGGTGTTACGACGTTCATTCTGAGATCAATGGCTTCATCAAGAACTCGAACATCCGAGTCGTCAGAACTGGTACTACTACTACTAGATGGAGGTGATACAATATTTGATACATATTCGTTGGAAAGTCCTATAACAAACATTAATTTCGAGTAAAAAGAATATAAAGTATTATTTATAAAATATAAATAACTGTAATGAAATTATGCACCTTGGGGTAAATAGACCACAGACTGATCATACCCAATCAAATCAAAGTTAGTTCGTGCATAAGTGAGTAGTTCGTGTACAAAGTGATCCGTGAACGTGCCGAAATAAGGACGTACTATATCTCGAAATTGGGGGCTTCTAATATCATACTGACTAAGAGCATCCAATATAACTCTGAATACGTATGCAACCTGTGAAGTATTATTATTAAGTAACACGTGTAATTCTCTATTTAACCATGGTATAAGTCGATTTAATTCTCTTGGCACTCTCCTGTAAATAAATTCTGCAGTTATTACAACAAGACTGACGTTTTATGCGACAGATAGACTAATAGCGACTGACCGATAGTACTCAGGACTACATTCACGAAAACGTCCAAATGCATCTGGTAATGAAGAGGCCCAAATTCCACGTCTATAAATGGTACGACGATAACCGGCTGGATTCGTACGTCTACGTAAACGCTCTCCCAATGAGACTTGAGGTCCTATGCTTGGTAGTTGTTCTCTTCTTGCCACTTGCTCTGGATTAAGCACTACTTCATGCGGACGTCGATGGTGTCCTATCACTGTTGTTCTGAAATAAATTCAATTTTACTATTACATATATTACATGTTTAACATTGAGTGCTAAGATGGAGTCAAGGTTTTATTTGGCACCTGTAATGAAAACGATGTCCAGTGACGTCCACATCATGTCCAAGTTCAAAATTAATATCCAAAGTAGCCAATTCTCTAGGCACATGATACTGATCGTAATCTTCTTCTGACCTAACATTGTGTATGATTGATTTGAATGTCTGCTTACATAATGGACATTCTGTTTTTATTTTAGACCATTGAAGTAGACAAGTAAAACAAAATTGATGAAGGCAACTATCCGTAAATGAAGTATTTACTAGTTTGCCTAAACAAATGCTACAATTGGGGGGAGGTGATACTGCACCATCACTTCGGTCACTACTATCTGGATTCTGTACAGGTGCTTCTGACTTAATAGGTTCTTCTGCACCTGTAGCAGAATCTTTTACTTCTAATGGACCTTCCATTATGAATTAATGCGCCTGCCCTTCCATTAAAAGGTACTGGCCTGAAACATATTACATTATATTATATTAAAATAAAATTATTCCTAGCAGGCTTACAATTAATTTAATAAATCCATATAATAATTTAACTAAAATAGTTGACAGAGTAAAGATTAAATTATAATATACATATTTTAATAATACTTAAAATATTCATACAAGTACTAAAGTAAATATCAAAACTATGAAAATATTATCTTGTTATACAATATTAAAAAATGATGATTACTTGACAATATATTACGTCCTTTTCAATATTGAAGTAATATAACACTTTAGAATTACACATTAAAAATTAATATATACAAACAATCATGTCTTTGAAAAAAAAATTTAAAAGAAATATTCTATTGCAATTATTATAACCATTGAATGGTTATTAAGAATAATAAATCCTTATAGATATTATACAGGTGTATATATTCTTTTAGAAATCCTGAGAAATGTGATAATAAAAATATAACTACTTACTAAATCAATGTATTAAATGCATATTAGTAATTTTAATGATTTTTACAACATTATTACTGACTATTATACATGGTTATACAAAATATTACTTAATTCAAGTCTAGAACAGAATATAATTGTTACAGTATCTGGTGATATAAAGAAAAGGAAATTTGACAAATTGAAGAAACAGAGTAAAAATATATTTGTTTTAACATGATTGAACATTTTAATTTGAGACAGACTATGACTCAGATCCAGACAATTTACAAACTAAACTTTGCATAAGAAAAGTTGAGTATTCATAAATTTCAAAACATTCTGGTATAGAAAATACTATCAAAAAATCATAACAATGGTTAGAAAAAAGTGTCATTGGATAATATCAATGATATAGTACTCAATGCAGATATAGCGTAAAATATAAACGATGCTATTTACTTGTTCATCAGAGTCAATCTATCACATTTACGATGCAGTAGTATCATAATACGACAAACCTTTCTAGACTTAAATTTCGACGAGTAACGATAAGAACGAGTCAACTTTCCAAAGTCTCTTTTCTTAAAAAAAAAAGAAAGAAAAAAATACGTCACACGGAGGGGAAAGAAGGCGTCATAAAGCTGTTTGATAATCGGTATGTTTCCATTTTATTCAACTTGTTATTGATTATCGATGTCACTATTTTTTCCCATAAATCATGCAGTTCGATGGATATGTCTTACCTTTGGAAAACTTGGAGGAAAATCTATATATCAGCTTCAATACGAATCGCAATTAACGTCTTCGTGTAGCTACCTTAGAGCATTCTTACAGAAGCCCATGATCACAAAGCGGAAACTGGTGTAGCATAATGCCATGAGTGAGACAGATATTAAACGAAGGTAAGAATTATTGTCAATGATGGCTCGAATAAAAGTTCCTAGGGTATACACGACACTATAGTACGTTTCGTGAGAACATGAAGTTGGATGTAAATAGGTATGTCACGTGATCAAAATTCATTGGTCCACTATGTCGATATAATACTCTAGCCAGGGATGCATCATAGGTCAAATACATTGTGAATCCTCATGTAATATGTTTTATGAATTTAACGATTTCAAAGATTTTTTTTTTGAGTTAGTAAAGTTAATAACGATAGAAAATTGAAGTAATTAATTCAACACGTAGAAGAAAACATAAAAATCGAAAATTTAGGAATTTATATAATTATAATATTATTGTTAACAATCTTAAATCCGATATTACTAACATAAATCAACATAACTTATCTGATTAATTAGTTTCCATCTTTAAGAATACTTTGTTTTGTTATTTTGTATGTTTTATCGTCCTATATTTTTTTCTCCTAATCAACTTGTATAAATTTTATAGTATGTGTTTCGTAGAATAGCCTCTTATTAATACGGCCTTGTGTATTCACGGAGTTTGTTTATAAAACATGTTTATCAACTTCAATTAAATTTATATTCATTTTTTCAAATTAAACTTCTATTTTTTTCCTTTGTTAACGTTTATTGACCATACCGCTCATTATTATCTTATAGTATTGTTCGACAATACCGGTAATAAGTAATAGTACACAAATTTCAGTGTAAATTTCCGTTAAGTTATTTAACTGGGTCAGTTAACTTAACGGCGATACAAAACAGTGTGATCAACATTTCAACATTAAACTTCAAATACATAGAAAATAGACCTGAAATTATTAATGCATTATATATTATTATATTTTATCACATTTACGTAAAAATATCGTAAGCATCAGGTAAAATATTTTTTTACATTTTCTTACTTTTGCAAAAAATTCTTAGTATGGACTGTTTCCTCTTGAACGTTTATCATTTTCAATTTACTTTTAGCACACTATATGCACTCAACGGTATTAATTCGTTCCGTTTAAAACAAAAGTTGCAGCACCTGTACCAACTAAGATGCTTGCTGAAAGAAAGAACGTGTGATTGGTATAAGGCGCTCCCTCTCATGGCACGAATCTGTGTTCTTAGATGCAACAGAACATAGGTAGTTATTATAGAAAAGGTTTTCTTTTATTTTAAATTATAGAGCAATCCTACTTCGTAGTACATTAAGTGCTAACAGTATTCTACACATTGCATGTTGTAAACAATTATATTATTGCTCTTTAATTCTATGCAGTATATATTTAATTTGTTTTAGGCTCACTCAACCGAAAATATCGGAAATTATTCGATGTTACTTAAGTTGGTAGTTGTTTTCTATTTGAAATAACATTGTAGGCAATCGATAGTTCCTTGATCGATTGTATGTTTGTATTCAGTATTAATAAAATCAATTTAGCAACACGTAAAATTAAGCATGCCTTCTCGGGGCGAAGATATTTTAAAGGGTTTTCAAGTGTATCCTTTTTCAACAAGTAAACATTTATATTTCTTTTAAGTTAATTGAAAATAAAATTGACAGTTCATAGGTTAGAACAAGTTGTAAAAGTTATCTACGTTTTTCGCTTTTATTTTTCATACAATTAGTTTCCTTAATTGTCATTTATTGCAGAAATTGGATGAATTTACGAGATGCCGACAACGGTAAAATATTGTGGCAGGGAAACGAAGATTTGTATGTATGATAAACTATAAATGTCATTGAAATGTAGCACTCTCTATACATAATAAAACGAATTGTTTAAAGGTCCGTGCCTGAAGTAGAACACGAAGCAAGGGTGCCTAAAAAAATTTTAAAATGTCGAGCAGTATCGCGGGAGATTAATTTCAGTTCAGCAGAACCAATGGAAAGATTTAGGTTAGAGCAAAAGGTGTTATTTAAAGGACGTTGTCTAGAGGAATGGTTTTTTGAGTTTGGATTTGTAATACCTAACAGTACAAATACATGGCAAAGTGCAATTCAAGCTGCACCAGAAAGTCAAATGATGCCTGCCGATGTATTAAAGTAAGAATGTATTTTATCATTATTAAATTTGACTTTTAAACTTTAAGAATATATTTATATAATTTATAATTATTTCTTTTTATATTTATAATTAGCGGAAATGTTGTGATAGAGACAAAATTTTTTGATGATGATCTCTTAGTTTCTATCAGTAGAGTTCGTCTATTTTATATCTAAAAGTTTCCATTTTATCTTGATAATACAACATGGGTCCAACTAATGTGTTTCAATACACACTCGAGATGGAAAACTACAGATAATGATAACTTTAAACAAAGTTTATATTAAACATTTTACTTTATGCACCTACTGTGATATGCATGTGCTAAGTGTATTTTTTTCACAACCATGGAAATAATAGCACTATTTCTGTTTTAAAATAAAGCTAATAAAGACTTATTGTGGTAATGCTTGAACTGTAAAACGTGCACTTTTAAGGCACAATGCATCTTTATTTATTAAATATGGATGGATGTAGTAAATTTTGTACATATTGTAATACACTACACTGATCTAATAAAGAAATATGTATAAAAAATTTGTGTTTTAAGTTATACATTTAAGATGTCCTTTTCATCAAAATTATTATTGAACATTTAAAACTATGTGTTGCATGATTAATTTAATAAAATACATTTCGAGTTTTTATACATTTATAATCGTTCGTCGGTTCATGTATTTTAGTACCGAAAAATCGATCATAATTATACGCGAATTTACGAATTTGAATTCTTTGTAAAACGCAAACGAACATATGAGAAGAGCTGGATCTACCTTTTTTTCCACCGTACACCCGTGCTATTGATTCGTGGTGTACAAGCAATACATTTTTGAGGCTTCACTACCCCTCTTGAGGGAGTTCATGTTGAATATACTCTATCCCCTACCTTGTCTACATCGCACAGGTGTAAGGAAAGAAAGGAGGAAAAGAGAAAAGAAATAGCGGAGTTGCGGAGCCGCTGTGGTACCCACACGAACTTCTCAACCTGGTAGTGATTCAATTACCATTAGCCTATCCTTCATCGGTCTGCCGTTCGTCGTCTATTCAGTGTTTAATTAATTAAACGATCACCGGAAACCAAGTGTATCGCAATGGATTTGAAGGAAGAAGAAGACGGTGCGAATGAAAGTGGCAGGCAACTGTTTTTAGTGGGCGCACCGCGTGATCCATTGGTATCAGCTGGGGCGATCGTCGCTTCTGCTGGAGCACCAGACGAGATCAATGCTGGAGGAGATCTACAGTCGACTGCTCTAGCTGGTCTGATAGGCGCGCAATCTTCCTCGGTTTGCTTTCCAACAAAATTCTGTAAGTGCACCCTGCCACCCCAGACCTGATTTAATTAACTGCCACTCTCTACCTGTCGGCCCGTAAGTTGGGGCAGTCTTCAATTAAATTATTGCTAAATGCATTAAGCGAATCGGCAGCCCTTGTTTTAAATAGAGTTAGTGGTAATCAGTTTAACCGTTATGAACCATTTTACTCCGTGTGAATTCAACACGATTAAGTGCAGCGTGCAGTGCGTGAGTCTGCAAAACAGTTCCTGAACTTGCCAAGAGTGCCTCGCGCCTCTGTGTTTCGTCTGTCTAGCACACATTCATTTTTACAGTAATATCGTATAGTTGATTTCACACTGAGAAAGTCGTGTGTTTAAATCACTGCATTGATAGGTCCTGTGCGTTTTTATAGCCTATGACTTTTCACCAAGCCCAGGAAGTGATGATAGACAATCGTCTGGAGTTGGTAAGAGAAAGCAGCGTAGATATCGCACCACATTCACGAATTTCCAGTTGGAGGAGTTGGAAAGAGCCTTTCAGAAAACACATTATCCTGATGTATTCTTTCGAGAAGAACTTGCATTGCGTATCCAGTTGACAGAGGCCAGAGTGCAGGTAATAACTGTACTCTTTGATATTTAAAGGATAATTATTGTGGATAACCAATTTCAATGTTCACTGTTTCTAGGTATGGTTTCAAAACAGAAGGGCAAAGTGGCGAAAACAGGAAAAGCAGTGTAAAGTAACCACTCACTTGACTTCGCATTTACCACCTTCTGATTGTCAAGAAGTCCAACAACAACAACAACAGCAGCAACAGTCCGATCATTTGCTACTGGAACCACCATTGGGTAGCCCACCACCTATATATCTTGGTATGGAATGGGCAGGTTTTTCACCGTACAGTAATACAGCCACTGCATCGCCTCTTGTGGTCAATAGTATGAACAAACCATTGGAATCGGAGACAGATGACAATCCTTTGCTAGATCCAGAGCTGTTACAACTGAAAACTCCACGTTCCTAATGATATCACTCCAGGCCTATACTATAGTGTAGCACGCCAACAATATTTCTTTTCTCATATTACATAATATTTGTAAGAGACAAAATGTCTACTACAAACGACTCTTTGCAATGTCACTTGAGTTTTATCATATATTGTGCAATGTTATTACCAATTTCAACTGGTACATTATAAGTAATTTAAAAATACAGGACCAGAGATATATCATTGATAACAGGGCAAATATTAAAATTCAAAATACTTTGAATATTGTTATGTAGATTTTGTAAGAATATAGATTTATTCTTCTTGTGGGTTCAATGAATCCCAAATAAGCAATGTTAATTGTATATTACAAATCAAAATTAAATTTTTACCCTTGGGAAACCAATGAAAAAGATTGTCCCAAACATAAAATAGTAATGTTAGCTTTATTCGGTGTGCATGTATTACAAATCATTGAATCAACTAAGTTATTAATTGGTTGATCTTGGAGCAAGTAAGCAATTCGGGATGCTTCTTTTGATCTTCCAAACAGGAGAGAGATTTGATTTGGACAGTATCACCAACAAGTTCTTTTATCAAGATATTCGAGCAGAGAAAAACCTACAGTAGCTAACTGTTTCAATGAAATGTTAGTAAATGTTTTTTTGTATTATAAACGATCAAGGGCATCCCAAATTAAATAAATTATGGTGACAGATGGTACAATAAAATTATATGATGTACGAATACTCATCTGCATTATTCGGCGTACGTTCAATGTACTGCTTATCTATGAGGGCTTCAATACATTTTTTGATCATGCCAACTGAGGGTGCAAATGTAACTTTAGATTGACTTAGTACCTGGAACAATAACATCATGTTTAGTTGTATTAATTAGTTCAACTACCACGAACATCATGTCGAAATAAAATTTCACCTCTTGTATAAGTCGATTGTGTCTTAAAAGCCTACGACTCTTCATAATACGAACTATAGCAGCTTGCAGGTACAATTTTCTGTCTTCATCGACGCTGCGATGTGTAGCCACTATGTCGTGACTTTCATGTGGTCCATCCCGCTGTGATGCAACAGTTATGCGGAATTTCGTTCTCTTATTGGAGTAATCAAAATTGAGCGTCAGAAGTGTATCCTCTTCTAGTTCTAATGTTGACTTCATCAAAATATTACAATCGACCAAACTGGCGGCATGTTTAACCAGTTGATCATGCGACAAATGTAACAATGTGGCAGCTTCGCGGCACTGTATCGAATTATACTGCTCGAAAAGAAACAACAATGCCATTTGGTATGTTTGCACAACAATCAAATAAGGTTTCTTTAAGTAATTCAACTTGAGCTCGCCTTGACAAAGGAGATGCAACCAAGTGAGTTTACGCCCGCTGAATTGTGCATGATAAAAAGTTTCGAACGCTTGTATAGACTTTTCTAATTGTTGTGGAATATGAAATGATCTTGGGGACGATGTTAAGGTTAACGGCCACGCGCCTGCTTGCAGTACGTACATTGAAATACCTATGCCTAATTGATTTTCTCTATCTCCTTTTCTTAAACTGACTGCAAATTTGGCGGTCAGGTCCTTCGAAACTGAAATGTCGGTAAACATCCTGTGAAGTTTGCTCGTAAATTCGTAACCACAGGTTTGTTTTAAACGATCAATCATGGATTCTTCGGCATCCATCGATTGCGAATGTTGATGTATTAATCGCTTTGCCAACATACGCGAATAAAATTTTTGAAAGACATCCTTGTCATCGACATATTTGAATACGATGATGCAACGACTTAGTTTTTCTTCAACTTCCACTTCTGATGTGGCCTTGGCTGATTTTCTCAGTAAGGAATCACAGTACTTAGCTAGCTATATTGGAAATGTTATATGTAACAAAGTTTTGATTAATTATAGTGTACTTATTTACTAGTAACAACCAGTAACTATAAAGTTACTCACTAGTTCAGGTGCTCTAGCCGGTTGCCGTGGAACTAATCTATGATTCACAACAGCTGAACAAGCTTTATCGAGAGCAGCCATAAAGGCTAAGTCGGCTGTGAACACGTCTTTAATCAATTCCGAATATTTTTGATGTACATTCAGCATACCTTCCACAAATTGCGTGTGTACCTATTTTATATTGCAATTATAAAGTACTGTATCGTTTTTACAAATAGTAAATATATCTTTGTCATTGCCTTACATTTTCTCCTTGTATATTTCCAATTGCTTTTAAACCTTGTTGAGTGATGTGTTCGGTAAGTTTTTGTACAAGTGGAGTTAAGCCAACAGGTAATGGCCTCAACAATGGATACAGGAGGGATAAATCTCTTTTACATTCATTTTCTATCATATTCTCTGCTTCAGCATGAAGCCAGGTCATGTGCGAGGCTATCATCTTTTCTTCACAGCACTGTCTCACCTGCAAAATATTACTGTCGAACAACCAACTACTTTAAATTAATTGACTTCTCATGTAACACATAAGAAAAAAAGCATACTTTAGCCACAGAGCTCGTGTGAAGAAATTTAAGAGCACGAAGCTTTTCTTGTATGAGTTGTGATGTAACTTTTTCCATGTAATGCGTTATATCAGATTGTTCACGTAATGTAAATGCATGCCTCATATAAAATTCCCCACTAGCCTCAAGGAAGGGTGCTTCAAATATTGTTTGATACATCTAGAACAAGATAAATTATATAAGATAATTTTGTGACAAGCATGTACATTGGACAAAATATAATATAATACGAATAATTACATCCAGTTGTCCCACTAATTTATACTCTTCAACTCTAACGAAACTTTGTATAACACCCCAAATAACTTCTGTATTTGCTAACTGAGCTTTACCAACTCTATCTGCATGAATACAATCTAACAGTTGAGAGACTAATTGTTTTTTTAATGGTATAATCATTCTTTTCTTCCAAATATCTAAGCCAAGTTCACCTATCTCCATTTGCTCTTGGTAATTAGCAGACATAACGGAAGACGTGCCATAGATAAGTTCTGCTTCCGAAAGCTTTTGCTTTTTAATATGTTGCTGATTTAAGTATAAGTACAAGCGATGCAAGTAATTAATGCCCTGTGAATATTCACACCAGGCACGATAATATGCCTGTAGCAAACCAGATTCACTTTGGGCACCTACTCTTGTTAACAGCTGGAAGACATGACTATCTAAAAACTTTTTTGTTTCGTCATACAATTCATTGGCAAGTGGTTCTGGATATGCCACACATAAAGAATAAACATCGCTGAAATAAAATATAAACCATATATTTAAATAAAAATTTATCCATCATTATAAATTTTGGGTTATAATAAAAAGAATATCAGAAAATACCTAAATCTATCATTCCATGTTGCACGTGGAACATTTGATAATGTTATTATACATTTTACAGTTTCTTCCAATACGTTCCATGTTTGTTTAAAATTAACTCGCTTAGGTTTCAGTGACATCCTTTTATAAGATCAAGAGAGCACCAAGGAATTAAATATATAAATTCTATGATACAAATATTAAACTTGCAAACCTACAAAAAGTAATATCAACAAACAATACAGAGTTGTAATCCTTTTATAGTACCAAAGGAAAGTGATAAATTATTAATAAGATAGTTGGATATAGGTTAAATATCAAAAGACTAAACAACATTAAAAATTGAGCACCTAAAATATATTCCAAGAATAATTTGTGTACTATAGACAAAGACTGAATTTACAAGGCTTTGTTCAAGCGTTTCATACATCAGTAGTTTAAAAATAACATAAAAGTAAAATACATAGTAAACTCATTTTCATTTCATGGCCATCCCAAAGTTTTTTTCATTTAAACACCTTTTCTACGCATAACGTATGTCTGCAGAAAATTATTTCTTAGAATATTTTTCTAGTGCAAGTGAATTAAACTGATCAGCACTGAAAATAGCACTATACGTTTCAATCGAACGATGAAAATCGTTCACGAATCGTCATTGAACGTGAACCGTGAATGATCATTTTTTATTAAAATTGTAAGTGATTATCATAATTAAAATCAAATATTTAAATGAGACGTCTCGATCTGATCATTGAACGAATTATAAATCACACACGCGTGTTACAAGCTACAGTTGACTGGTACCACCCAGATGGTCATGATCAAAACCACTAACCAAAAACTCGTAGAAAGAGTGATCTATATAATCTTAAAGACGCGATTACCAATCGATTTTAATCTCCGTTAAGACGAATCCCTCCAGCACTCTTAACTTCGATATTGCGTTCGAATCATTCCCTGTCGCAAAATACATGACATTTACTATGACTCGTCTTGATCGAACACATTCCTCTATTTATCCTTATCTTGCCCCTTTTCTTTCACTTTCACTTTTAAAAATTGTTTGCTTCGCTGACAAAAAATGACGCGCTCATGAAAGATAAAAACTTTCAATGTTTCTTACAATGATCAAAGAAGTAAATGCGACACATCGAACTGTCTCGAATTTCTCAATAACATCACATAGCCATGTTTTTTCCTCTTTGATCTTGACTTTCTGGGTTTTTGGAGGGGATGATAGAGTAGATTGACTATTTAGAGACCTTGCTTTCTACAGAAAGAGGATAAGTTCTCCATGTTGCTTTTATATGAATTCAAAACTCAAATGATTCAATGAATTTTATTTAATTATACTGTTTTCTTTCGTTCTATCAAGTACATTTACTTAATGAATACAGTGAACTGTTACTAAGCTTACAAATTGTATAAGATAGAAGTGAAATTTAATGGAGATAATCGATCGAAAATTACACTGATTTTCCCGCCTATTTTACATATGTTTAATGTTTCAAAACGGTATCAAAATTAAAAATAAATATATACATACAAACATGTGGACATAATATTTTATACGACCTTTTCAATGATAAAGGATTAAAAGGCATTGATATTTATCTCTTTGTATTATGTAAATTTATGTTAACGTTTTAAATAATGAATTTGGATTTCTATACATCTTATGCTTCGTGATTGCAATCGCATTTTAAGGTGCATTTCAAACTGTGTTGGAGTTCAATTATTGATAAATTTCATAAAACCTTTTGAACATGGTAATTATTCGTACATTAAATAATAGTATTTTAATCTGCTTCTTTAACATTTAAAAAGTTTAGTTCCTGTTAAACTTAAATAATCGTAAAATAGTGTAAAAATAAGAGGGGGTTATGTTACTGTCAAATATATCGATGACACTGCATGTTTTATAAATTAACAGAAAACAATTGTAATTACTTTTTTAGATTAATTGTTTTTATTATTTATATCACAATTTTGAATTAATCTGGAATAAATTTCAAAATAACATGTATATTAATTACTTAACATAATATTATTAATCAAATGCCGAACAAGTATTTAATTTAATGCTATTAAGAAATAAATATAAGAATGTTTTATATTACAATAAAATAAGTACAAGAATGTTGCTTCTTTTTCTTTTGCAGAGTATTTTAGCATACAATGGCGGAGCTATTATAGCTATGAAAGGTAAGAACTGTGTGGCAATAGCTGCTGATCGCAGATTCGGTATACAGGCACAAACAATAACGTGTGATTATCAAAAAATCTTTGAAATGGGATCACACTTGTATCTTAGTCTTCCTGGTCTTGCTACTGATACACAAACAGTAATGGAAAGGTTACGATTTCGATTGAATATCTATGAATTAAAAGAAAATAGAAAGATTCATCCTAAGACTTTTGCAGCCATGATCTCAAATTTATTATACGAGAAGAGATTTGGTCCTTATTTTGTTGAACCCATCGTTGCTGGTTTGGATCCTGTTACTTATGAACCATTTATTTGTAACATGGATTTAATAGGATGCATAAGTCTGCCAGGTGACTTTGTAGTTGGCGGCACATGTAGCGAACAGCTTTATGGAATGTGTGAGTCACTCTATGAACCAGATTTAGAACCAGATGACCTGTTTGAGACAATTAGTCAGGCTTTAGTGAATGCATGTGATAGAGATGCAATATCTGGTTGGGGAGCTATTGTTCATATAATGTAAGTTATCTTATTTTTTTTTCTTCTTTTCATTCCTTTATTATGAAATTAATAATTAACTTCCAATTGCAGAGAGAAAGACAAAGTGACAACAAGAACTGTCAAAACACGAATGGATTAAACTACTTTTAAAATACATGTTTACAATATGTATGAATTTACAACTCGGAAGCATTTATTAAAGAAATGTTTAATCTGTTTAAATAAATTAATAATTTTCAATAAATAGAATGTAAAATTCCATTAATTTATCAATTTAATTATTATTGTATCAAAATTTGGAGTTTACACATAAACTTAGTAATTCACTACCTTAACTACCTTTTCTGAATGTTGGTAGCAATTTCTGTATAGCATCTTCATGATATATAGATATCCCTTCATCTTTTATGATGTTAGGTTAGAGGTTTCTAGTCGAGATCTTCTACTTTGTTCGTATTGTTTTAAAATACTACTGTACAACATTCTATACAAATGTATGTAGAGAATAACTACAATAATGAATCTTAATAGATTGTGCACAGCATTTCGCCAAATAGCATTAGGTGGACAAGGTATGTACAACTTTTTAAATAACGTGATGCTTATAACATAACCTAATTCTTTTTTATTTAAAATTGTATATGATACTGCTATCGTAATGTTATTTCAGGTAATGTTATTAGAAAATACTTTTCATCCTATTTACCGGGAGAGCAAAATAATACTTTGCCACCTCATTTTTCTAATAATACAATATGTACAATGTACCCTGAAACACATATTAGATACATACCAAGAACACTTAATTTAGATTTTGTAAATCCTGACGGTATTAGAAATAAAAATATAATTGAAATACCGTTTAAGAAGACACCATCAATGGAAGAACCTTTAACACAATATCCTGTTCAACGTGATCTACCAGTAATGGATAAATCTTTGGAACTTCCTTCAACTACTAATGTTTTTGAAAAAATAGCAGTAAACATGATATTAATTAGAAGGCGCAAAATGAAGAAACACAAAAGAAGAAAGCTCCGTAAAAGGATGAAGTATATTTGGGAAAAAATAAGACTTACACGTAACATAAAAAAAGAAAAGTTATTTCAAGCAGAATTAATTGCAAAGGTTAAAAAAGCAAACGAGTTTGATCCAAAAGCATATGTAAATGAAAGACTTGATATTCTGCTAAAGGAACGGATACCAAAAACATATAGAGGTGAAATATTACCACCACAGATGATCAAGAAATTTTTAGAAGAAAAGCAACTTAACAGGGAGAGAAAGCGTAATAAACTTCGCTTGAAACTTGAATAAATGTATGTACTAAATAAATAAGCGTACATTGTTCTAGGAATTTCGAAAATACTTCACTTCCTTTATTATGCAAATTAAAATTTGTGCAAATCTGTATACACATCTTCATTAATTTTTGTCATTTGAGCTTTTCTCTTTCCAAGCTTCTAAATGTAACCAGAATAAAATGTTAGATGGTGTTATTCAAACCTCATAACAAGTTATCAATTTAATAAATAGATTATTATTTCTTAAATAAGTATTATTACATTTTAAATCAGTTTCAAAATAATATGGTACACTGGAGAACATTAGTTTTTGTTGTCTAAGGAGAAAGTTTCTAACTTGGTACCCTTTCTCCTTTAATATATTATTGATTGATATGGGAAATCTCCCCATTTTGTAATATGTTGCTGCACGATTGAGATCTTGCAGTGAATTATGGAGATCTCTCATTTCAGTTAGCTAAGTATCATGCATTTATTTATTTAGTTTTTCTTTTATTTGGTCAATTGTGAACAAATGTTATGCGAACAAAATGACTGGATATACTCAATATATCTATATTACAATATTATTTGTGCTTCTACAGCGCAAGAAAAAAAGCTGGTTGACCGCTGAAAGCGTTCTTTGTTTTATATTGCATTAAATTTTATCTTCTAAAAAATCTTAAAATTTGTACATTTTTCATTATATCTTTATGATAGTATTATCAATGGAATCGTTAAGCCTTTCTCAATTAAAATAGAACAATTTTGAATTCCGCAAGTATGTGCACCTTCGATAAAGTCATATTGGAATTCATTAGGTCAATCTTGCCAGTCTATTGATACTTTTATAAAAATGTAATGAAAAATGTACAAAATTTTATACTACATTAGTACTTGATACATCGATACGCATGCGGCATTATTTGGAGTTTCACTTATTCTTGATGTATTATTGCATTCACTGTTTTTTTCAAGAGACCTGTTTCAGTTCGGTCACTTCTGAGACTATTAATTATTTTTCAAATTGGCTTTAAATCCAAAGCAGTTAGCAGATTAATTTTTCGCCTTGATATCGAGGATTATTTTATTACATTGAAACCACGTTTTAGTTACATTGAGATCGGTAGATAGCACTAGTAGGCATCGTACATATACGTAGAATGTGTCAGTGAATACTTGCAAGTATAGCCTGAAATTTTTTTCCATAACCTTAAAATAAATGTCTCTCTTGTAAGTAACCTCTAAATTTATAATGGCAGATTTAACTTTAACAGAGGAAGAATTAATACAGAAACATAAAAAAGAACGAAAGGAACTTCAAGGTAATCAAACTGAATAACTGTTATACATATAAGATAATGTACTATTATTAGTATTTTATTATATTATGTAAATATATTTTTTTTAAATATAAACTTTCGATTATTATATTTTAAATTTTAGCACAAATACAAAATTTGAAAAAGTCGATTTGTAAGGGTGACAAGAAGAAGAAAAAAGAAATTACTGAAGAAATTAACCGACTAGAAGAAGCCTTGGATGAAAGACAAGAAGAAGAATTTGCTGGATGGAAAGTTACACACCCAAATATTAACAATACGGAAGATGAAAATATAGAAAATTATAATAATGAAGTGATAAAAAATGATATTCAACATGAACAGCTAGTGCACAGAATTTCAAAAGCACAGAAGAGAAGAGACAAAAAAGCAAATGCAGAAAGAGAACGTAATCAAAGAATAATAGAGCAAGAAGCATTAAATGTTTTTGGCAAAAGAAATGTAGAATTGCAAGCTATAAAGAAAATTCTTCACGAACATGATCTAATGATGTATGATATTCCAAGTGATGGTCATTGGTAAGAGATATTTATAAAGTGTTGGATATTCATTAATTGTAAATATTTATTAATATAAACATTAATTATAATTCTTATAGTTTGTATAATGCTGTTGCACATCAATTAAAAGTTATAGGAGAAACTCCATTGAATATTCATGAGCTCAGATCAAAAACTGCTGTATATTTAAAAGAAAATATGAACGAGTTTTTACCATTTATTTCTAATCCAGATTCTGATAATTTTCTTTCACCAGAACAATATAAGAAATATTGTGATGATGTATCAGATACAAATGCTTGGGGCGGTGCTATTGAGGTAAGTTGAAATTAAATTTATTGTACAATGAAGTTTTTAACAATCATATTTATATAATTTTTTTTACTTAAAATAGCTACAAGTTCTTTCGCATGTATTGAAATGTCCAATAGAAGTCATTCAAGCATCAGGTGCGCCATATATTGTTGGTAATGAGTATAGCAATGGAAAAAAGATGATATTGACATATCATCGTCATATGTATGAGTTAGGTGCCCATTATAACTCTGTTACAAACCATGTTAAAAAAGAAGAAAGTTGATAAAGATGGATTAATGTTTCTAATTAAGAAATCAAACATGTAGTTTCTTAATACTTTTTACTAACATAAAATGTATGAACCATTCAAAGAACTGCCAGAATTTGTGTCCAGGAAACATATCAGTCATATCTTAAATTAATACTTCAATGTTTCTCTGGTAATTAGCTATATACTTAAAAAATTAGTTATTTCTGTCAATAGTAAGTTATATATGAAGTAGTAAAATAATATGAATCAGTAGGTCTTCCTTTAAGTTCATTTTTATAAATGGTTATTGTATAATTGTAAAAAAGGTATTTATTTATTACCTAAATATTTGACAATATAAAAAAGCTGCCAGCAAATTGCAAGTGCACATTATTGTTCAGTACTTGCTTGTTCCACAGTTCCGATGTAAATATCTATATTTATTTTTAATTATGATTTACGTTTTTTTTTTTTATAACAAATGTTTAATTTTACATAAGAATTGAGCAATTGAGTATTTAAAGAAAGTTTGTTATAGTATAAATTTTTAAATCGTGCGTATGTGTGAATATATAGTAATACTTTCCTGGTGTGTTCTTAATAGATTTATACTATTTTGATGGTAAGTAATGTGTACAAAGTATGAAATAAAAACGATAAAATATTGAAATGATTATTAGTTTTTGGAATTACAATTTATTTTTTTTGTGGAGTCATATTCAATGTTTACACAGTGATATATAAATTAAGTTTATAATATAGTTTTATTCATCCACATTACTTGTATTGGTGTTGTTCAACATTTTATCATTTTCAGATATTTCTTTGTTTTTATTTGGATCATCAGGTTTCATTTGTGGAAACAACAGCACTTCCTAGAATCATACATACACATTTGATGTCATTTATTTTTTCATTCTTGTTTATTGCACAAGAATATTTACCTTAATATTATTAGTATCTGTGAGAAACATAGTAAGTCTGTCAATACCCAGTCCCCAACCAGCAGTTGGTGGTAAACCATATTCTAATGCTGTACAAAAGTTTTCGTCAATTATTTGGGCCTCATCATCACCAGCTGCCTTGTCTTTAGCTTGTTCTTGAAATCTATGCATTTATAAAACGGAATGTTTATATTTTAATTAAATTATACTCAATGAAAACTTTTTACGCAAACAAATTACCTCTCTCTTTGCACTATAGGATCATTTAATTCTGTGTATGCATTACATAATTCTTTCTTCATAATAAATAATTCAAACCGTTCTGTAAGACCCTTTTCAGAACGATGCCATTTTGCCAGTGGAGACATTATTTGTGGGTGATCCAAGATGAATGTAGGGTTGATACAAGTTTCTTCTATAAATTCACCAACGAGCTGTTTTGAATATACATATATGTATATATGTAATGAATATATAATTATTTATAATTCTAATGTTACTAACTAGTCTTACTTTATCTAGCAATCTAGCTGATGTTCTTGGTAAAGAACACAGAATTTCATGTTTGTTACATAGTTCACTAAGCATCTGATTTGCTTCCAATGTATTTAATTCATCTGCTAAAGGTAGCTTGACCTTTAATACTTCTTCTAGAGTTTTCATCATGGAAATTCGTTTAAAAGGCGGAGTAAAATCAATTTCCACTGCTTCTCCCTCTGGCCCATCTGGGTGGTACATTATTTTGTAACTACCATGTATGGTTTTCACCATATTCGATATCATTTCTTCAGTGATAGACATTAAATCGTTGTAGTCTGCATAAGCCATGTAAAATTCACAAGTAGTAAATTCTGGATTATGTGTTAAATCTATTCCTTCGTTTCTGAATTGTCTTCCAATCTCGTATACTCTGTCCATACCACCAACAACCAGCATCTAAAAGTTTAAGCGGTATTGTATTAATATAATTTTTAAATGTAATAGTTAAATGATGATTATACAGTAGTATATATTACTTTGAGATATAGTTCTGGAGCAACACGCATGTATAAGTCCATATTTAATTCATTATGATGTGTAAGAAAAGGTTTAGCTGTAGCACCACCAGCAATCATATTCATCATTGGTGTTTCAACTTCCAAAAAACCAAGTTCTTCAAGGAACTTGCGGACATATGCAATTATTTTTGCTCGTATGTGAAATGTTTTTCTGACTTTATCATTTAATATAAGGTCCAAATAACGTTGTCGAAACCTTGTTTCCTAATTGATTGAAAATATAATAATTATTATTAATTATAAATGGTATACATTTTAGAATGAAATTTCTTTCATTCTTTTGTACCTTATCTTTTAATCCAAAGTAAAGATCTGGTAACATGTGTAAACAGGGACTTAAAAGAGTAATACTATGTGGCACAATAGAAAATTCACCCCTCTTAGTTTTTCCAGGATTTCCAATAACACCAATAATGTCACCTCTTTTTATTTTAGAAACATCGATCAAAAAGTTTTTTTCATCAGCATAAAGATTTGCATTAGCCATGACTTGAATTTTAAGACCTTCTCCTCTGAGGTCATAAAAAATAAGTTTAACACCAGATTCTCTAATAGCATGCACACGACCAGCAATGCTATGTACTTCATTCTTAAGTATTTCTCCATTTTTCAAGACATCCTTAAACTTTTCAATAAAATTTTCTAACGATATTGATACATGAAACTTATGTGGATATGGGTTGTTGTTGGAATTTTTGAGGCAATTAACTGCTTGGGTCCTAAGTTTAACATATTCCTGAAAAGCAGACATTAGAATCAAAATTTACAATAACAATTATATAATTTCATAAACGATTATTTACATTTGGATTAATATCCTCTTTTTGATTATCCTCTTTTTTTCCCTTAGATTTGACTTGATCTTTCGTTGCTGCTGCAACAATTGTCGTTGCATCTTTTTCTGCTTTTAGTTGTTTTTTCAGTAAACTGCAATCATAATTAAAGTATTTGTTACTTTTCATCCTTTATTTAAATAAGTGTAATACTTCGTAAATTGTACGCACTTCGTGTAAGAACGATATACAATTTTTTGATGTAATTTTGCTGGTACTGTATTAGTAAGTACCGGTAGTACCACGCCAACAAAAGTTTTGGTTATGTTACACTTCATAGTTAATTATAAGTATCGTTGTCATTACATCAATAATTTATATACATATGTATATAACAAATATACTTAATCATAAATTTTTACAAGATAGTAGTATCTAGCACTTGGAAAAAATATGTCAATAGAGGCAGTTGTCCGTTAAACAACGTGAGTGATCAGATCGTGACATTGGTTACTGGTGTATGCAGATTATATTAGAACTATTAATCTAAATAAGAGATTATCTCGAATAAGCATAAAAAGTAAACTTGTAAATCTGATTTTCTTTCAGTATCATTATTTTACTCACTTCTTTGATATTTTTTCACACGTAGTGTCCGCCATGTTGGTAAACCTCTGTAGAAAGGAATCTTCCATGTGAGTTGGTAAACCTGCAAAGAACTTATATCTATCAAGTTATATAGTCGGTATCTTCCTCCGCGCCACATTCTAATTTCAAATTAATTCGATAGTTTAAGGTCCTGTTTAAATATTTCATATAGGAATTTCTATTATTTCGATTACGATTTTTAAATTGTTATAAAAGTGCACGTACTAAGGTAAAACAGTTTTTCCTTAAATTTGTTGCGACTGTTACCGCGTACAATGTTTAAAATGTGGTACCTTGGCAACCATATTTGTTGATTTATGCCTTTGGAATCAATTATTTCGTAGAGAAGTGTTTTAAATTTATTATAAAAATGGACGGTTGTATGGGGTATCAAGATTTAAAGGCATTACAAGATTTAATTAGTCCAACAAAAGATAACTCAGATTCTGAGGATGATTTACCACAAGCTGGCGCCCGAAAACTTGGTGAGTTGAACAATTTTAAAGATGCAACTGTTTTTATTTGTTCGTTGTATTTCTTTTGTGTTATATTACTGTGAACAAATTTTAAAATCGTATAAAAATTTAGAAATTTTGGTTCAAGTATAGATACAAATATTGTTATCGAATATAAAATGGGAAGAGTTTTTCCAATGACGACGAGTGCTCATTCTTTCCGTTTTTGGAGTACTATTAATAAAGAGTTTATTTATATGTGTGTATAACAGCATAATTGCTATAACAGTTAATGCTTTCAGTTTTGTTATTTACCTGATAGAACATAGTAACTTATGCATTTACTACGTATTTATTTAAAAACTTAAGGTGGCTAAATTCCTCAATTATCTTTAAAGTAATCATCAATTATATCGTTCACATATTTTAATTTTATAAGCATATCTCAGTAGACAAAAAGGACCATTTAACGGTGATATATAAGAACTGGTATAACCTCTGAGGATATGCAGCCCGTTATAACATTAATGGCAATAACTTCTATTCACAATGTATACACATTTTCTAAATTTTTAATAAGATTTATTTATGTTTACATAGATTTATATTATACGATTCTACATATGTCTATCCATAATCCAAAAGTCTATTTTCTCGGGACTAAGTCTCGTGTGAAGATATTTGGTTCTACATATATTTTCGATTCACTTTTATGCAAGATGTCACCACCAACTCGGGTGAAGAATTTTATCATTTCTAGAATCTTATGGAAGTGGTATCATACGAACCGAAGTACTGACCTCCTATAAAATTAATTCTCCTATACTTTACTGAAATACACCAAGTTCCATTTGTTCTTTCATCATTGAAATTGTTTAATTCTTGTATATTTCAATACGAAGCTATAAGAATAGATGGAATCTATTTTTGGAACATTTTCTGTGACCGATAGGGTCAATGTACGTGGTATAAGAAGAAAGTTTTCTATCTTTAATATGTTTACCGACCGCGGCAGTTGAGTTAAATATAGTTCTTAGGGTCGCTACTCGTCAATGTAGAGTGCGCTACTCAATCGTTAATTTATTACAAAGTCGGTACTTCAGTTCGCGAGACACGCAAACTCCCGATAAGTTTCCAGATCGGTTCTGTATTTTGTCTGTGACGATATTTTACTCGTTTCGACAATTTACGATATTCTTATCGTACGCGTAACGCGGAATAACAAGAAAGGAAATAAAGTGATCAACGAAGAATAGAAGTAAAGAAATCGTTTGTCGATTTTAGCGACTCGCGATTTAACGGATGATCGATCGACGATTATATCGGATCGAATAGATCCGAGTGGACCAATGAGCCGAACGATTCGCGGATTTATCGATCGAGGTGGCTCGCTTGATAAAGTAATATGTTCAAGGGCCTGGCGATATCAACGTTCAAAGCGTGACGACTGGGCAACACATGGGGCCACATGCACCGTTAAACGAAGGAGCTGATGATATTTGGCACTCGTCTGAGATAGACGCTGTGCAGAATTCCGAAACTTACGATCCGAGGGAGGTACCGGAATACGAAATGAAATTTAAGCAATCGGTGACACCGGAGGATGTCTTTTTAGGTGTTAGTATCGTATCGACCTCTACCTCGATCGTTGCGAAATCAATTGGCCGCCCAAGGTCGCCAACATTTAAACATTACTTCGATCAGTTATTTCTTATATTCGTTTCGTACGAAATGCATCCGTAGTAAAACTTTTTACCAACTCATTTTCAATTCCATTCGTCGTTCGAGTTTGCACACGTATGTTCAACGACACGCTTGTAACCGAGTTTATGGTAGAATTAGGTAGACCGATCTGTTTCTTGAGGATTCGCTAAGATCTTCGTGCACGCGTCGATTACTTTCTCGCATTGCGCTTAATTAAACAACGATCACCGTGTCTCGAGTGTTCCGTTTGGGTTTGGACCGTTGGTTGCACGTTGGTACGCTTGGTTGCACGATTTACGTTTTTGCGCAAATTTCACGGAACGTTGCTTGTCGCAAGACCACCGTGAACGCATCTAATTGTAGCTGTACAAGTTTCGAAGTGCAAATGGGAATGTTTGAAACTTGAAGCGCGATCGCGAGGCGAATGTGTGACAATTGGGTGTACCGAACGAGTTGAAAGATGGAGAATCGAGTGTAAAAGGTGACGATACGCGCGATCTGTGCACGATTCAAGCGCGAAACCATAAACGGTAAGTGCAAGTATGTTATAAGATAGACTCGGACAGTGTAAATGGGAAAATAAACCGAATCCCGTGTTTAACAACGGATGCAGGTATCTATCGAAATTGTGTATTTCAAAACGGTGAAAAAACGGTCTTAATATTGATATTTTTTTACACCGCGGGAATTGAAAAATAAAGACGAACAATCGACAATTTCTACGTGTTGCCGTTTTTTCAATCATTGACTCATTTTTCTAACTCGAGGACTTTACAAGTTTCTTTCATTTCAGATGAACAGAATGGTCGCAATCGTGATCACCGTGGTACTTTTTTTTTTTTTTTCAAAGCGATTACGCTTTCGATTATCCAGTGTCGTCAATTTTAACTTCCTTCGGTTGGAAAGATTCGAACGATTTTAATCAAACGCGTACAAATGAACACTTCAGGTGCTATAGTATTTTACGTAAAAATTCCCAAAGAGAGTTGTACTTAAGAAGAATACTTCAGGGGCTATAGTTTTTTTTCGAAAAAGTTCTCAAAGAAAATTAAAAAAAATCCCCGAAGGAACTTAAAAAAACTAGTTCAGATGCTACAGTTTCAACAAAAAAATTCCCAAAGGAACTTAAAAAAAATACTTCGGTTGCTATAGTTTTTAACGAAAAAGTTCCCAAAGAAACATAAAAAAAAAAACCAGTTCGGGTGCTATAGTTTTTACGGAAAAATTCCCAAAGGAAGTTGAAAAAACTACTTCGGGTGTTATAGTTTTCTACGAAAAAGTTCCCTAAGAAAATTGAAAAAAATATTTCAGCTGCTATAGTTTTTAACGAAAAAGTTCCCAAAGAAACATAAAAAAAAAAACCAGTTCGGGTGCTATAGTTTTTACGGAAAAATTCCCAAAGGAAGTTAAAAAAACTACTTCGGGTGCTATAGTTTTCTACGAAAAAGTTCCCTAAGAAAATTGAAAAAAATACTTCAGTTGCTATAGTTTTTACGGAAAATCCCCAAAAGTGGTTAAAAAAAGTACTTCGGATGCTATAGTTTTTTACAAAAAAAAGAAACCCCAAAGAAAGTTAAAAAAAAAACTACTTCAGATGTCGTAATTTTTTACGAGAAAGTTTTCAAAGGAAGTTAAAAGTGACACTTCACACTGTAGTAGCCACGTGGTCCACATTATATCGTTCCGTTGAACAGTCGCTAATGGACGACCTGTTGGTAGATTAGATTGGCTTCAAAACACCGGGCACGGCGTCCTGCGAGTGGCTGTCGGTCGTCGTGAAGATGCCGCACGAGTCGCGGGACAATGTCGAGCTCACGATCGAGTCCGAGGCAATCGACGTGCGCAGCCCGAGGTGAGAGAAAGAACGAGTAACGCCCGACGATGGCGCGGATTTATCGTCGATTTCGCCAAGTTTCATTGCTTTCGCTACGAAACCGGCCGGAATTTCTTTGACAATTTTACGAGCCCATAAATCCACCGTAGCGTAAAGCCAGTGTCACGATCTTCCAGATATCGGCTGCACCTCGCGACACCGCATCCGGTTGATCCCAGTGCCTCGTCCGCCAAGTGGCACGGCGACGTTTCCGCTTTAGAGGTCACGCTGAAGCTGGTACGCGAGTTGGACCGTGTGAATTTTTAACACGTTAAGCGCCATGTCGGAGGACACTATACCTTCCATCGGTAACTCTGTACATTCCAAGCTACGTTTTTTTTTTCTTTCTTTTTTTTATACCATTTTAACGGATCATCACAGGCACTCGATCAGATGTATTTAATTGTTGCTTTCCTTGCGTTATTATCCGCTACAATTTTTGGTTTCGAGAGTAGAAATCGGATAAAGTAAAAAAGAAAAAGAAATACGCGGTACTTAACGTGTTACACCGGCAAACGTGTTCGACTTCGCTTATGTATGTACATATATCGAGGTGTCGATACATTCGTGGCTCTGTGAAACGTGACTACGAGTCTATAGGTGCATACGGAATAAATTCTGTTGGTTATACGTTTCTTGAACGAAAACCAATCGAAAAAAAAGTCGTTCAATCTTTGTTGTTTCATTACCCTGTCCTCGGTATTATTGTATTTTTCAATTTCTTTTTTATTTCCATGTTATCGCGTGCCTTCCTCGAATGTTTATCATTTTTGTACAATCACGGTTAACTACCGATTATTCGGTTCTCGCTTTAACCGGTCACTTGGATCTGTTTTAACCGCGAAAACAAACAACCGGTAGAAAAGTTATTATCGACGAGAATTATTGTCGATTTCGGTCGTATTGGTCATTATTTAAATACGTAGTCAATTATAATTTATGATAAGTTTTTAAGTGCCGAATTTATATTTTTCGATCAACGGGGAATCTATTGTACGTTTATCAGTCGAAACGTGAACAATGAAAATTATACGTTTAAGGCATTTTACGTGCAAATACGCTCTTCGGTAAATAAATTTTTATTTTCAATCTTTCACTCTGGAAAGAATCAAACACGAGTTGTGGTGGGGATGATTCTGTTACTCGAATCCGATGTAAAAAGTTGCCATTTCGAAGTGAGAATCACCGTAGTTACGTGGTTCTAGCTTTAGGAGCGTTTGTTTTTGTTGGCGCAAATTTGATTCGAAGAAATAGTTGCACGATTTGTAAACAGGATACGTTGAAATATATCGATCGTATTCTTCCGTTCGGTAGAATTCACTAGAGAATTGTTTCGATCCGATTAGGTTTCTTTAACACTAAAACTACCGATAGCTTCCGGTATATTAAGGCAATGCTCATACGTATCTCAGGAAAATCGATGATCGAGAAAAAGGAGAAATTTATGAAATTGATTGTACGTATAGAAAAAGTCATAACTTCTTTCGAAAATATACTATGAAATTTTAAATAAATTTCTTCGTAAGAACAGTCGAAATGAGTCGTTTAGACTGGTTGGTAAACCTAACGTTGATACTTATGATTCTTTTAGTTATCCTCGGGTAAAAGTCTTCGCTACGGTGTTGATCTTGTATTTAAGAATTATTTTCTTTCTTTCTTTTTTTTCATTTTCGTCGATAATGTAAATAAATCTTGCTCGTAAAAGCGCACGAGTTGAAACATCAAGATCTGAATTTCATCGATAACATCTCGTCCGGTGCTTGGGGAATATTTAGTACGTCTCAGCACAAAGACACGCGACGTAGTAAATAAATCCCAGAACGCTCGTAGACCCACTTCGAGCCGATAACATCGTATTACAGGCGGTAACCGTTTTTCTTTTTCTTTTTTTTTTTTTTTTTTCATAGTCCTTAAACAAATTACCAAAGTCGTATTTTCTCCGATAACAACGAGTATCGATACCGGGAATCTCGAAACATCGTCCAGGATTCCGGTGGTCTAGCAACGGTCGATGGGACGAGCGTAAAACCGCGCTCGAGATCCGACTTTCCCCTCGTTTCCTCGCTTTTCGTCGAGAACGATTGGCAATCGACTCGACCCACCAAGAATCGAGTAATTTAGTGGAGTGTATGCCGGAAGCACGAGTACGCTTTCCAGATATTTGAGCAGCCTGGATTTGTTACCATTACCGATCAATCTTTCGATAGGGATCAACGATACACGGATATAAGAAACGGTATCGTCCACGTTGCTGTACACGTTCGTTCGACCACGAGCGTACCGATGAAACGATTGTCGATCGATCGCCAATGGTTAATTCTTACCGCGCCCGGTATCGAGGTCACGATTCTTATATACGTCGATATATCTCCGCGAGATCATTACCAACGGAACGGTGAGTCTCTCCCGATGAAAATGAGTACAAACACGACCACTTTCGGATCACTTTTAACCTGTACGTCTTTTGAAAAATTTTTGAAAAAATACTTCAACGTGTATTCGGGTACAATTAATCGTCGTTCGAATATGGTCGTGTTTGGGCTCATTTTCATCGGGGGAAGCTCACCGACTCGTTGACCTTACTCTCGCAAAGATACGATGAAGAATATAGAAATTTTGGAATTTTCATTCGCGCGGATCAGAATCGCTTTTGTAACGCGGGAACCGCGTGTGCTGTGTTCGAGATTCGAATCGCGAACAATCTCGTTTTCGAGGGAATCGGACGATTCCAATTTCATTACTCGAAAGCGGGGATTACTTCGAAAGGCAAGGAGCGTAATTTTGTCCCTTATATTCGGGTATTTCTCTATTCGGCCAGTTCGTGTTGCGCGTCGCGCGGGGAAGCGTCACCGTGTAACCAATCTGAATAATGCTGCATCCACGTCGAAGAACAAACGAGTTCGCGGGATTATGGAAATGATCATTTAAGAGTTCTGCCCGTTTCACGTGGCGCAGGTAGACCGAGAATTTCATACGGAGAGTAATCGACCGACACAGCTTACGAGCCGAGTAAAACCGATTAAAGACTCGATTCCTTGTACAAGAATATTTCGGAGAACCGAGAACAGGTGGGACTGTTTAACGCGATGTCAGAACTGAAATTTGTTATATTGTATATACATATGTAAAACATTCCAATTGTCGAAAAAACACTTCGAAGTTGCTCCCCGTCCGACGTATCGATCGTCGGGATTAAACAAATGTATTAAAATCTTCGTTTAGTTTATTTTAATTTCTAATTTTTACCTCTGCGAATGAATTGCTCCTCGAACGATCGGTTTACACAAGCGCACTCCACTTGGCGAGAATTTGCATAGTTGCACGCGGAATATCAAAATAACGATTTCTAAAAACAGACTCACGAGGCAACATTGATCGTTTTTCTTCCTCGTTTGTTATGCATTTCGTAGTTACGGTTCGTTAAGCGTACACCGAAGTTTTCGTTTCGTGTGTCGCGTTTCTCGCGGAAATACTTTCAACTAATCGTTCTCTTGCTCGTTATTCGTATCTTTTATCTCGTCGCAATTGAAGAGATTATTTTCATCTTATTTACACATTAAACAATCTCGTATCCGCATTATTAGAAAATGCGTATTACGCGCTAGAAATTTTTCCGTAGTGTTTCGAAATACGTATCTTTGTTCGTAATATTGAAACGTTTGTAGAAAAAAAAAAAATGGTTCGTAAGTGTGCGATTGTTTCCAGTGTATTTTAAATTCAAAAGAATTTAATTTTCAAAATGTCACGTATCCAATTGTCAAGGTATGACAATTGGTGATCGTAGGTCACCATGTTCAATGTGTTACCTACACATTGATGTAACAATATTGATAGTTGACGTGTAGTATATAGAGATTGTTAAAAAAGAAGGGTTCAGGACTTTCAGCGCAGATAGTATTCTCCAAATGGAGGGAAAAAGTCTTGATAATCGCTGATTGAAAAATTAATACTCTCGGAATGGTTAACTCGTAAGATACAAGCAGAAAAATAAAATAAAATAGGAATATGGACTACTTTGATGTGTTCTTTATTAATCAGTGATAAAAATTAAACAAACTTCCTAAAACATTGAAAAATTAGCGTTAAGGGTGGTTCAACGAGATACGTATTAATGTTCTTCGAATACTTTTACAGTACAATGTTTTTGAATTAAATGCATTTCCTTCGTTGTCATTTATAATCGGTCCTTTTTGTACTATACGTTGCACAATTGTGTAATATTCATTTTTTATTTTTAATCAATTACAGTTCCCGTAACAGAGAACAGATTACGCTTGTTTTATTGTTGCTTCGGAAACGTGCGTGGAAAAATAACAATTTTATGCATTCTCCAGCGGTGAATAGAATTCCGTGGACTGTGGTTTACATTCTCTGTCACAGGAAAGGTATTTTATACAAGAGGTTTCCGGCGATGGTGAAAATCAACCGAATGGAAATTTCACATCTAGCTCAAGGAGATTGTATAAGCTGTTTACGTGGGAAAATAGGTAGAAAAAAATCGATAAACATAACAGAATGTGGCGCAAAGATAAAAATTCTGTTACTTTTTCTATCAGCGACTAGAACCTAGACTGTCAAAGTTGAACCATTATTAAAATTAAAGAGTTATAAATTAAAGCTACTATCTATTATGCTATCTAGATTTATCACGGATTATTTTAGAGATCTTATACTCTATTGTTATTTAACAAACTATGAGATGTAATTACGCGTTTAAGATATCAACTTTTCATGTATCACATTTCAATCACGTCGATCAATGAAATTAATAAGATCTCGTTGCATTCGTGTGATGTAAATGTTTCTTTTACCAGTAATTTTAAGTCACTCTTCTTTGTAACTAGATAAGGTCTCGTTACGTTTGTGCAGGATTACTTTTTTCTTTTATTATATTTCTATTATGCGATTCGATGGAACTGATAAGATAACGTCTCGTGCAATATCAATTTTAAAGTTCGTCCACGATATAACAGTTTCTCGTGCAAGTAGCGATGCTCATTTTGTTCGGCCAATTTTTCTGGAAAATTTCAACATTTTGGGAACTTTGAAACAGCACACCTTCAGCGTGTTGACCCGCATGACCTGACGGTGACATATTGCATAATGCAATGCAGCAACACATTGCGATGCATGGAGAGAGACGCACAACGGCGCGCTGTAGGGAACGCTACTGTCCTCGATACAATAAATGCAATTTTTCAGCGCGAATCGATCGTTTTATCAAATATTTTCGAATTTTTACATTTGTGTACTGTATTATCTTTTCCACAACATGCAACTATCGTAACTCTTGAATAGAAATTACATTCCTTTGGTAAATTGATCAGTAACAATTATTTGAATCGAAAAAATTGTATCTTCGAACAGAGAAAGATTCTTTCCATTATTGCTATTACTATTATTTTATTTATCGAGCGCTCTTATTTATCGTTTTATTTTTCTCCACCATAGTCACGTGTTTTCAAATTTTTATAATCCCTCGTGATGCCAACGAGAACCGATACGTTGCGTTTGATCTTCATTTCAATTTTCCATGATAAAATCATCTTCACTTTCGTCGTTATCGAGTATTATGTGCTCCATCAATCCCGAATCATATGGAATTAAATAGACCACCTATCGCCGTTGTAAATTAAATTTATATCTACGTATTATTTATACCTTAGTTGACGAGTATGGTGCGGAATTATTCACCGTATCAATAATTAAAATGTTGTACTTTTTTATTTTTATCCTTCTTATTTTCCAATCCAATTTTCCTTAGGATTAATGCATTTGGTCCAGTTCATAAATAACGAACACTTTCTTATTTTTTAAACGTTAACCTGTTCTCATAAAGCTGTTAGATGTTCACGATGTCGTTCGACTTGCAACGATTCAAATGTTATTTGTTCGAGAGGTTCTGAATTTTTCAAACGCCTCCCATAGGTGGTCCAAAACTTCTGTGTAAATAGTTGGCACATTTTTCAACGCGACTTTTTCGTTTTTTCGAAATATTCATTCGACATTGTTTTTCGACGTTGCGTCGATGCCTCGTTGCGATAAATCTTTAGTAATTACCAAAGTAATTTCATAGAGGTAAAATTGGTTTTGACAAAGTACGATCGTCAGGAATCCTTCTATTAATAGCGAGGCATATTGCATTTTCTGCTGTGAGTGTTTCCTCGTCGATAGTTCGTTCGATAACGTGTATGATAATGCGATTTCGCTCGCGATAGTGTTTACCGACAATAGTCGACCATCGTGCTTGACATACGTTGATGACGCGTAGCGATGTGCGACATTCAGGTAATTATAAGTCTCGTGGCAAGAGGCTACAAATTGTTCTGTCGTAATATAATTGGCGAAGTCGTGACAACAAATTTAACAGTGGTCGCCGATGGGACTGAGCCAACATGATGTCTTGGAATATTAATAATGTTATGGTAACGTGTAATGAAGGTTTTCGGAAAATTAATAATGTTATGGTGCCTTCTAATGAAGGTTTTCAACGCAGCTTGGGAAACTTCCATTAAAATTTAACGATTCATCTTTGGGTAAATTTCGGCGTTGAGATACGTGAATGTGACCTTCGCGTTTAAGACTTAGCTGGAATTTACACATTCCAAACGAGATAAAAAGGAATTATTTTTCGTACGTAAGAAACACGGAAGAACTTTGGCGCAATTTTATCGGTGAGAGACTTTGCAATAAGCAAGTTTCTATACACCGTATAAATATGTATTTTCTTCATTTGAAAAATCTGGCGCAGATAAAATGTCTATCTTTTTATGATACGTTTCTTCTCTTAAATGCAAGTATGCATCGAGAAGATATGCATTTATACAATAGTATTTGTCTTCTTCTTTTTATGCAAACCTATTCTCCCGAACTTTTTTCATATAAAAATTGTTAAAGTACTAGCACCGGAAAGTAAATACTTTAAAATTTATTCAAAAATGAACTTGGCTTCGTTCTTTGTTTAAATTCGCTACTTCCAACATGTTCAATTTAAAAATATTCCCTAAAGTATCCGCTTTCTGCTAGGAGGAATCGATTTGTGTAAAAAAGATGTAACTGGATCCTGCGAGTGCATCGTTACACTTGAGAAAAGAACGAGGTCGGAAGAAGATAGATGTTATTATATCGTTTAACTTTTCCCCCTATCGTTTTCTACTGTCCTTAAATGTAGAATTCACTTTGTACACTATAATTTTTAAAATTTTTCTAAAATATTAATTTATCGTTTATTCGTCTATTCGAGAAAAAACGGTATTACACCCAACACGCTCGCATTAACTCTCGAAAGGGAATATCTGTTGTACGCAACGAATGATATTCTTGTACGCGAGTTTTGAAACGGTTTCACGGCTTTGAAATTTGATGGAAGTAAACGACATTTTGTGTCCACCAACCTGATACGCAGTTTCCTTCGTTCGTGATCAAATTCTCGTTCACTCGCTTTCGCAACAGCGCGTTAACACTTTTTTCTGTCTTTCGAACCTTTTGTAAATAGATTTAACTTGATCGCTCTGATTACACAACTAGCTCCTATTCACGCAGGATAATTACTGCTTGAACATCCAGCGCTCGAGGACAGTGAATTAGATCGGTGAAAGATAAATCAATGACAGACACGATCAATTCATGACGAGATTTCGAACATTTCGATAAATTGTCGGACAGTCGTGCGGGATATTGTGAAATTGCTTTGACACATTTCCTACCATTTGCCTGAGGCCTGTGCGTTTGGAATCGATAAATTAACTGATAGATAATGGACATGGACGAACACACCGTATGCTCACGTTGTTCGTCAACTCCACTCGTTGTTTCTGATCAGTAATTCATCTGTGTTAATTCCTCATCAATTTCCAGTAGGTAATACTGGTGCGCGCTTCTGTTTATTTCTGGTATTTCATTTAGAAACTGTCCTGCGAATCCTCAATGGTATTTTCAGTGATACATTTTATTAGGTTGTTCGGAAAGTCATTTCGTTTTCCAAAATGGAGAATATATAATTTAACAAAATGTTTGTACAGTCTAAAAAAATCATGTTTCATTTTCACCAAAAAGAAAAAAAAAAACGAAATGACTTTCCGAACGACCCAATAGAATGAAATTAATTATTCTGGGATTACGATCTAGCCACGTGTTGATTTACCGCGTTTGAATTTATTTTAAGACGATCGTTTGAAAAAAAGCATTCACGAATTTGGGATCGTTTAAATATCACGGACGCTGGTAAAAATTTAAATTGAACTTGATACTGGTAATAGAGTTTAAGGATCGTTGAAAATAATCCGAGATATACGAAGAGTTCGAACTCGATATACACAGTATTCTACTATATTCTAGAGATATAAAAATAGAGAAATGTTTCATGTTTTATACGAGCAGAAAATTTTGTCTGCTCTGTTTATTCACTCTACCGGCTGAAGAAATAATTCAATGCTTTTTCAATTTTAGAAATCGCTATAAATTCTATCTATTATCGATCTCGGTAGTTATTCTATCTTTTATTTACCTGCACAGTCTAAGAGAATTATCCAAGTTCCATCAATTTTCATAGCTTTGTATTAAGGTAGACGGTGCTTGAAATATTTCAGAGATACGAGAATAGACGAAACTTGGACTGCTTTAGTAAAGTGATAGAATGGACGAAACTAACAGTATCGTTCGAGGTTTCTTTTTTCTTTTAACTGTTTAGATATCGATCAAACATTCCATATCCTATCTATCTACTTTAACATCAAGCTACGAGAATAGACGATGCTTGGAATACTTTCGTAATCTGGCAAGATAGAAGAATTTGGAATATCTTGATAAATCGGTAACATAGATAAAATATAAACAATTTTCTTAGATCGACAGAATACGATAATATCTTCGAAGAATTCTTCGAACCGGGTTTAAAAAGCTTATCGTTTCTTATGACAAATTTATACACGTTACGTTTCAACCGATAAAAAATTGTTCGACGATTTTAAATTCTGCGAGTAACATAATACAAGGAAGTTGTCCAAGATCGCAAGATCGTGATCCTGCCACTCGAACGATCATTTTTCAACGATCGCAATGAACGTTGTTCTAACACATTGTTCATATACGTAACACCCAACATTTAACCGTTGCAAAACGGACTAAATACGTGAGAACGTAACCAAGACTTAGAACCTGACGATCATGTAATCGAGTACTTGAAAACTTTCGTGATTCGATGAGATCACCGAAGCTGCTCTTAACGGAGAGATCAAACGTGGGTTCGTCATTAGGTCACCGATCATCCACGCACCACGGAACCTGTTGACATTGGTCGTCTATTGGATAGTTCGCTCCGTGGTTCACTTAACCGGGATCGTATCGGGGTGGATGTTGTTTATAAGAGTCGAATGAAAATATGGTCACGATGACGTGAAATTGAAACGCGATGAAGTCACCCGTCAATTTTCTCGCGTCGTGTGCCCTACTTTTCTGTCGTCGTTTATTTAGATTTATCGCGATACATTGTCTCGGTGAACTCTTAAACTGGATACAGCTTTCTGCGGTAGACCTTCGTGTAGAGGCTTCGTGGTGCGTCACGTGTCTCTCTAATGAAGCAAGAACGAGTAGAAAACTCGATTCGCGTGTTTGTTTCACCGATAAGAAGTATATACGACTTGCTCGGACAACGGAGAGAGAGCAATGAGAATTTAGTCCTCGCGACGAGTCCCCGTGGTGGTTTATTTCCACGGTTGCTATGAACCAGGTTCAAGGGACGCGCTCGACAAGTAGCCCGCTTACTTTGCATTCTCGACAAACATTAATTTACGGAAAACCGGCTCCGACGGAACGAAAAACAAAAGGAACGCGCTTCGTTAAAATTTATTCTCCGTTCTTGGCCGAGACAGGAAAATTTCATACCGTTATTCGAGGTCCGGTGGATATTAGCGTTGTTGCGTACCATTCGATAAGAATTCGATTTTTTTTTCTCTTCTCGTCTCATTATTTTTAACGCACAACAGGATACGCGATCCGTGCATCGAGATTTCGGGGGAACGCATATTTTTAATCGCGAATTACGACGAAACCCGACGCAAACGCGCGATTGTACGCAATAGTTTTGTTTGCTGTGCCGAACAAGGACGAAACATTTGCCGGACGATTCTCTGTCCTTTCGCTTGTTTACGATAGAGTTGGAGTGCTGCTGGCGGGAAAAGTGTTGTCCACGGATGCATCGCACACGTTTTATCGTCGTGATCGATAGCGAACCATCGGTGGTTTGGGAAGAAGAATTTCTGCGAGGACAGTGAGAAATTCAGTAAACTGGCGCAAATACTTGTACATACGATTGTCCTAATTCAAAAAGGCCATTAATTCTATTCGAAATCGTAATTGGAATTTCTACGAATTTCGTTCATTTTTTCATCAAATACCTGTTGTTACGAATTGAAAAATTTCAGAGATTTGGGAATAGATGAAACTGGAAACATTTCAGCAAGAATGTTTTCAAAGTTATATTTTACATTTTCAAACCTCATTTTTCCTTAGATCTTACTCTAATATCTTACAGTCTGAGCAAGGAATGATCGAACTATATTTTGAACTTCAATACTTACTTTTTTGTCTCATAATTTAGGCTTGGATAAAGGGAAGGAAGGGAAGAAAAGAGTTCGTGTTACGAATAATACATTTATTTAAATACATCAAAGTTATTTACATACATGCATACACACATACATATATTCTTATTTTCATTGAAATATTCCATGTTACATACTTACGCTTTATAAAAGTTTTCCGTGTTACAATATTAAATTTGTTCTTATACTTCAAGAGATGATAGATCGATCTAAACTTCCATCGATCTCCTTGTATGTGTATTATTTTTAGAATTGAGATTACTAAACCGAAGAGATAGAAGGAATCAGATTTTCTTTAATTTCCTCGTTTAGTTATATTGTGCGATTATTTTATCAAACAATATGAAGCAAAACTGGAAAAAGCATGATGTGGACCGTTTGGCAGATCTTTCGATCAGTTCTTGTTTTCTCCTAGTATGTCCCATTGAATAGAAAGATAATCGATGCTACCGAAACAGGTGCCCCTCCACGTAAATTTGGTTAGGGTTACACAAGCGTAGATAAGATTTAGGATATTTGAAAACAGAGGGTCCTTTCGAACAGGCTTTCACTTTGACTGCCAATTTGATCTATATGAAAAATTATTTCGTAAAAAATGAATAATTCTACAAAACAATCATTATTTACAGAACAGATATTGTTAATAATTTGCTATGAAAATTAATTTTTTTGTTTTATTTACAATTTTAAACATTGTAATTGTGTTCTATTAATTGTCTACTCTTTTTGAAGCAAATATGCGGAAGCAAAAAAAGTTATTGCCCCCAGAGAGATTTGAACTCTCGACCCCTGGTTTACAAGACCAGTGCTCTAACCCCTGAGCTATGGAGGCTTACGGTTCTCCTGTTTCTTGAAATTGTAGAAGAGTCGTATGAATTATTTCTCTTTAAACAATTTTGATATTAATTATTTAATAAATTATGAAATATTTCTACAAGATAATACAACAAATAATATATCTTTATAGATATACATTGTTTTGAATTGGTTACATTTAGTAATTTATATGTTAAATGTAAGCGTATTTCAAAAGTATATCTTATACATACATGTTTTAATTTCATACATGAATACATCATTTCATAATATTTGGTAAAAAGATATTTTTGTGACTTCTTAGAAAAAATGATCTTAAAGGTAAAAACAATTTATCACCTTAACATAGAAATATTAAGGTACTGATTTTCTATTGCATTTAATGCAATAGAATTCCCAATATTTTATAATATTACGCGAAATATTTATACATACGTATATGTGTAATATTAGTATAACAATAATATTGTATTTCATTTTTCAGTTTATTAATTATATATTTTACAAGTTGGATGATCATTATTTTAATGAATGTTCATGCTTTAAGAAGCTGTTTTGACAAGAGTTTTGTTACGTGGAAACAATGAATAGAACGGAAATCATGAACGGTTATCATTCGAACGTAATGTTGTTTGTCAAACATAACAACGATTTGCAATAATTAAATTGATAATAGATTGTTGGTAATTGTACTCGGCAAATTGTATATCGATCTTGTTAGCGATTACCTAATTACATTATTACACAGTAATTACCATAGCACTGGTGATGATAATGTTATCTAAGCAAATTCTAGCAACGTGTCTGATTTATTATTCATGCGCTATGCGTCATGCTCAATTTCCTCTTCCAATTTCATGCGCGTTCGAACTGATGTTTTGAAATTTTGATTCCTTACGTAAAACGATATCAATTATTACAATTTTTGCTCACCTCTTGCAACCTTATAAATAATAAAAAAACAAGAAGAGATCTTTAGCTATTTGTAATAAATAACTTGCGAAAAACGGAATGTGAGTTTTTTCAAATTCGGTAATCACATTTACACCTGCCAGGTATTGCCTACGTGTCACCTAACACGGTATCGAAAATATTCTACAATTTCGTTATTTTCTCCAATTTCAAAAATCACTTTACGAATTTATTTTGAAACATTAATCTCGATCCTTCTTCGTTCGTGAATTAAAATTAAAATTCTCTACAAAATGAAAAAGTGCTTTAAACAAGACGGGATATTGCCACGTAGGTAAAATTCTCAGTATTTTCCATGCATGAAAAAAGTATAGATGACGCATTTGTCGAATCGTGATACGGAAAATTGTACAGCGATTATGATTATTATCATTCACAGTTACACGAATAAACATATAAACGTAGGTACACTCCGTACGGATGTTCGAAATTAAAGAATCGGGAGGGAAATACAATAAATTACAATCTAAATATCAAATTCAATACGAATAGTCGCAAAAATAATATTTACGATTTATGTAACTTTAAACAGGAAATCTGAAATCCATCGAGTTTCGTAAATTTGAGTGTTAATTAACCGTACGTTTGAATACTTACACTCTTCGAAAGACGCGAAAGAAAAGTTTTTAATTTTTCTCCTTTCGTGGTTATCCCCTTGAGACAAGTTTTCGAGGAGGGAGGAACAGGTACCTTGGATCGTGAATCATTAATTCGATAAACACAGAAGGAGAGGAGAAACGAAGCCACCGGGGGCGTTGGTTCCAGTATAAACAACCGACGTACAACGTTGTTGGGCAACGTCTGCAAATCGGGGAATGACTAGAAAGCGTACCCCTGTGCTCCATTTTTGCCGTGTTTAATCGCCATGTACCGCTCCATGGACCATCAGAGGGGAAGGTGGTAAAGGCAGCGCTACAGGCAAGGGAATATGGGGCGGCTTGGAAGGAAAAATGGGAACGAACGGATCTGTGGAGTACCATAGCTTGGGTAGCCAAATGTTTGCGGACAAATCGTCGTCGTTTTCGACGGGGGAAAATCAACAAACCGTTCCGGTCCGGCCCTAATCCATCGAGCGATGAAAATCGTTCCGCACGCGCGGACACGGTTTCCGTTGGACGATATAGGATCCATGGATATTGTCTGGGTACGTCCAAGGACACGAGGTGTATCCATTTCTCTCTATGTGGTTTATTTCGCGCGCGCGAAAGAGAGAGAGAGAGAGAGATGTTCTTTTTTTTAAATTTTAGAACTTTAAAAAAACGTGTCTTTACCTCGATTAAAATTAATTTCTATAGGTAAATCAATCGTTTATAATGCACGAATAAGGTGCATATTGTAACATCGATATACGGAATATGCGTAAATATTAATAACAATCTCGTGGATGAACAAATATCCACTGAAACCGTTTGCCTTCACTGATTTTGCGATATCTTGATATTTATCTATCATAATTATTAACAAACGTCGTAGGACTATAATTTAAACAATTCTTAACTTAAGATGCATATTGTAACATTGATATTCGGAATATGCGTAAATGTTATTAACAATCTCGTGGATGAACAAATATTCACTGAAACCGTTTGCCTTCACTGATTTCGCGATATCTTGATATTTATCTATCATAATTATTAACAAACGTCGTAGGACTATAGTTTAAACAATTCTTAACAATGTTCTAGTAGATATAATGGTTTAAAACGTCAATTAGTTGAAATATGCGATTAGATCGAGCAAAGGAAGTAACTGTCAGTCACTTCATCGGGGGTATATATAGAGCTCCCGGTTGCCGAAAATTTCATTCTCGCGGGAACGTCCGAGGTGGACGGATGTCTCCCTTTCGAGCACCTGGGTCCTCCATAAACTATCATGGATAATGGTTGAGCCCTCGGTGGCCGGTGCTGATTGCTGAAAGGCGGTGGTCAGTACTGGCAACCAATCTTTAATTTCTTTTTTTCTGTTTGATTGTTTCATTTAATTTATTTATTCTCATACACCTGTATTTACTCACCGATTCTAATTTGTACTCGGTTTTCGCATATTTATTTCTTTTGTTACTGCTTCGTTTATTTTCTTTGTTACTACACGACTGTACTTGACCACATACATTGTGTTGATTTCTTGATCGTGTCTTGACTTGTTCAATATTTATTATAAATTTAATTTGGCTACCTTAGGTATGCATATCAGAAAACGATGAACGAAAGAGACTCCTCCATCGCGTAATCCGCGTGATCGGGATTTCTATTAAAAAAGAAAAGTAGAATCATCGCGTTAATCGAATTCGAAGTAAAAAATATACTCTAGATATATATTTTCAGAAAATTGCTGTTCAGTTTCCTCGCGAGAGTTGTAATTTCGAAATTTTCGGGTCCAGATTATCACGGTACTGTAACGCTTTGACGAGTTTTTCGTTCTTTGCAAATACACGTACCGTTTTGATAGTGGATTTCGAATTAAACGATTTACCGAGTAACGTGGCACACCGTTTTCTCCGTAGACCTCGTCACCGAGGATTTCCGAGTTAGGTGACTACAGCTTCGTTAGACTAATATCAGCGGGTCTGAGCGAGGGAATCTTTCGTTTTCGACCGCGTGGAAAGCAAACTAATGCGAATTTCACTTTAATTTCTAACCACGTATCAGAGACCGCGGCATCCGGGCCATGCCGGGTCGCTGGCGAAACTGGACCGAAATTTGCTGGATTCCCGAGAAACTGCGTTACATACTTCGTATTAAATTAACCCTCACGGTTCCAGCGGTTCCCCGGCTCGCTCAATGAATGAATTTCAAAACGTTTTGATCAGGTTGCGATATTAACCGTCTAATGCGATTCTGTCGATTTTCCACGATTTCTCTTACAGTCAGCGATTTATTTAAATCGGCAGACATTGTACCGCGAAACCTACTTCGTAATTAACGTCGTATAAGTAGATGCAACGTGTCTTCGAATCACGCAGTTTCCGGTTACGCTGATTCGTGGATGCGTACGCGGTTACACCTCCAATTTATGTCATTGTACGTGCTTCGCATGTGTGTATCTGTTCGCGTGTTTCATGAAGCTTTCGTTCGTTCGAGTTTTCTTTTTCATGAAAGAGTACGTGTGGATCTACTTGACTTTGATTAACTTTTGTACGAAAGATCGTATATACCAAATGGATTGTAGGAAGAAGGGTAGATTAGTTTTGGAAAATTACGATTGCGAATCCTATCGGGTTAAAAGTTTCGTACACTCTTCGCGAGGCTTTCGTGAAAATTAATTTCGAAAATGTATACGTTTCGTAAATAGCATTTGTGGAAGCTTATTGATTCTAATTTGTTGCTTAGTTTAGCGATGGTAAAAAAGAATTTTGTTTCTTCTGCGAGAAAACTGTAATTGCACTTGTATCAGTGTGGTTAATTCGTTGCGCTCCAGTTTCTTGTTTCCTCTGGTTCTTGTCTTCTATTCGCAGTGCTATTAGTTATAGCACAGTAGAATTATTATTACTGTTGTTATTGCTATTATTATTATAGTTAATAATCGCTATTAGTTTCACCAGTCGCATTTAGACCGTTAATAATGGTGATTTCATAAGTATTTAATAGCAGTATGAAATTACTGTGTTATTTCATCGTTTCAATTTAACATATATTTCTCGACATACAATCACCGCATTGAATATAATTTAAAGAGAAGAAGAACATTTTACTTTCGTATATCGATATTTGTTTCAGACGATATTTGTCTATCAAGATTGCCTGCAATCTACGATTCACCTAAAACGGTTCCATACAAAGAGTATATTATAACAGGGTGGCTCACCTAATGTTAGAACTTAAAATAAACTATATCTCCGGTGATTCAAACGATACGAGAAAATGTCTGAGAAAGAAATGTTTCTTCGGAGAGCACAAGAATAATACGATAAAGATCACCTTTTTTTGGTGGTTACGGTTTTCGAGATCCAGAGTCACTTTAAAATGAATCTATATTTTTGAGCGCAGATGCAATAATCATAATAAGATATCTTTGATTGTATTACGCGTTGTATTATATTATCAAAAAATTGTACTGTGTTTTACATATAATTTTACAATGTCGACAAGAAAAATGTGAATTATTTGTTCATTACACGTTACATTATCCAGTAACGCAACATAAAACATGTAATTTGATGATAGACACATTTCTTGAATTTCAATTACTCGTATGTAGTTGCTATCGTAATCGAGAGAAAAAATAATTTGTTATGCATTTAGTTTCATTCGTTTTATTTTTAAACATTGAGTTTTGTAACATCGATCGCTTAAACCGTAAAACGTATTGTTTGAATTCTCTTCGACACAGAAGGGAAGCAGATATATCTCATATCTTGTTAAATTTACAAGATGGTAATATCGTGGCCGTGCCGTGAGCGATTCTGTTTCAACGAGAACCGAACGATGTGTTTGAAAATTCTCTATAATTTCTAGCACGTATCGGAGGATATAGGAAACCTTTATATTATCGAGCAAACTGGGCTCAGACGGGAGTCTTATAACAATGCTAAAGCACTTTGCGTCAAAGCAATTTACAATTCAACTTTCTTGGCCTTTGTTACTTGAATTTATCGGTTCCTTACCCGATACTCCTTCGATATTGCTGCCACCTAAAACGTGAACAAAAAGATACACTTCGTTAGAAAGCTGTGAACGTTTTAGTGAAATGAAAATTAAGGAAAAAGGACCTAGAGGTGATGGTGAAAATTCATTGAATTTTTTTCGACGGCACCTGTACGAATCTTGATTAGATATTGGCGAAAAATTAAGTTTGAATTAAAAATAGATGTAAGAAATTAAACATTTGGTAATTATTTTTTTTATTTGAATCGAAATATTACAAACATGTAATTTATCATGAATTTACCGATTTAATTCAACAATAATTTCATATGAGGATATTACAGGGAAAATTAAAATATTAAATAATAAATGTTTTATTAACAGGGTTAAAGTAAAGCCTTGTAATCGCGAGGTTTGGAATGCTGGCATTAAAATTAAATTTATGTAGGCGATACAGTAGGAGGTAGGTTTTATTCTACTTTTATGTACAATTTCAGTTTACACAGTTTTCTTATCGCGAAACGTACATGGCTGATAGTATCATCAAAAGTACGAAAGGTATGGTGGTCGTTGAAAAAAATTTGCCTCCAGAGAGATTTGAACTCTCGACCCCCGGTTTACAAGACCAGTGCTCTAACCCCTGAGCTATGGAGGCTGTTGAAGTTTCTTTTTCTTTTGCACGTCTGGATATGTCCTGGCTGCTCAGGATCCAGGACCTCAGCTGCTTACCTTGTTAATATAATATTATACTCATTTTAATCATTAATCACCTATACTACGAATTTACATTGCCCTTCACAATCAGCTTTTCGTTTGAAAACGAAAAATACAAGACTCGATTTAATTGAATTTCTTTACACGAAACTTTGTCGATTTTATATAAATAGTGTATGTACATTTTACATTAATAATACTATGAATGCTTTAATTTTATTAGGAACTCGTTTTACTAGCATTTTAATTAAATATTTGCTTCTAGATAAATATCTAACCAGTTCTGTAACAATTTAATTAATATTTTGTTCTATAGTAATTTCTACTAACCCTACATCAATGCTTAATTGATGTGCACTCTTTTCGATTTTACATTTTGATATTTAAAAGTAGGTACTATGTTACATATTGTCAGAACTTTTTGTCAGATTAAAATTAGAGCTCTTCTTTCATCGTTTATGAGACTAAAATTAGAGAGATTTTTATTTCATTGTCTGTTATATTAAAAGCAGAGAATCTTTTTTTATAGTTAGTTAGACTAAAATTAGAGTGTCTTTCTTCATCGTTTGTCTCAAAACACAACAAAATATTTGAAAAAAAAAAGGATTATTCTTTCACTAACTTTTAAAGCGTAATCAACCGATAATTGCCATACTTTTTATTGATCTTTTGTGCTGATTTAAAGATCTTATCAGTTTCTTTGATTGAACTGTACAATTTCCATATTCTATCAAACTCAAGGATTTGAAAAGTGATTAATCTTACTACGTTCACTTCTGTTGACGTTTATAATTCTTTATTTTCCGTTATCTGAAATGTAGTTTTGTTGTTTTTTTATCGTTATTACAATCGGATAGTAGTATCTCGAGATTACGCAAGTTGACTCACACCAGTCTATGAATTGATGCTCATCGTGTGAGAATTATGAAAATTGGAGGGAAAGATTAGAATACAAAGAAGAAAGATTGGCGAGTAGTATAATACTATCAATGACATATCATGGTCACTTACGTTGCTTTAGATTCTTTGTGTTGATTAGAAATTTGGAGTTAAAACGAGACTTGTCTGATTTTTAGTACGAGTACCATAATTTGTAAGAACCAATTTTATTATTTTATTATTCGAAATAATATTATTTAAAGCAGAAAATAATTGAAAATTGATACAAGCTCGTTCACTGTTTAGCATAATTTGAACATTTTTCGTAAATATGATAATTATCTCTTATTTTCCTATTAATTCTGCAACGGTGCAACGGTGCAGCGGTGCAGCGGTGCAGCGGCTTATCTATTAACGTTTCCAACGATTTCTTATTTTCATACGAGAGCACGCAACGATCAAAAGAACGGCGGGCGAATACAAATATTATAGTAACGCTTAATCCACCAGCAATTGCGGTTGTTTTAGTTTCTGCGACATTGGTTCGCGAAGCAATTGCTATCCGTGACTCGGCATCGTCGAGAAAATTACGCGTAAAACGGTTTCCCTTCTGGTCGAAAATTCTCACCGCTAATCGGTATTCGCGAGCTTTCCGGTTTGGCTTCTTCCGCGCGGAGGAACGGACAGGTGGCGTTGGTCTTAAAAGTTAATTGTAACGATAGCCAGAAAAAGCAACCGCAGATGTTTCGAATGTGAATTTTCCTTTCTAACGGGCCGCCGTGTTAGACAGACGGAAGTTCCGCAGTTTCAGCGGGAATAATAGGAGTTGGGTGAAGTTCCAGCGCACTGGATCGCGCGAGTTAAAACCAAATTGCGAAAAAGAACACCGATAATATTGCGCATGGCAGTTTGCTAATTACACGAGAGGGGTTAAATGTCAATTTGTGGATGTGTATCTGCATGTTTCGTGTCTTATCGATTTTACGATAGAAACGGGATTATCGTTTAAAATTATATTATCAGGGTTGATGTACACATCTGTGTAACCTACATATCTTTTCTTTCTCTATTTTATGTATTTCCTGTATTTTCCTCGTGTCATCTTGTAAACTCGACAGAATGGAATTAACTGCAATTGCGATTTCAAGTTTGCAATTAAATTGTATAAATTACAAATTTAAATTTATAGTTTTAGCAGTTACTTCCCTGATGTAGAATATTTAAAATAACTGAAGAAAGTTAACTTTGTTCAATGGCTGCAATATATTTTCTGTGTAATTCTTAGCCAAATGTATAACAGTTTTGACGCAAGGTGAAAGAATATTAAAAATTTATCCGTATTTGCGTGAAATAGTTTTCTTTTCAATAAACTTTTGGCTGTTGGTTTCTCGAACGGTTGATTCATTTGTACAATCGTTCGTTGCGCTCCGATTCAGTTTCAATTTCTTTGGAGTATCGTAAAGAGAATTTAAGGTAAATCGGTTATATTTAAACAGTAATACGATAAGCGCAGCAACGTTTCAAGACGGTAAACGATTGGACGTCACGTCAAGTTTTACCCTGATCGCATTTTTATCACACTTACCTTGAAAGTTTTTACGCTCGGAATGCCGAATGCACGATCGCGAACTAATTAGCATTTAATTAAGCCAGGGTCACGGCCTATTATATGTCACCGTAGAAATTTCCACCCTGCTATTTTGCCAGTTTATTTCAGGCTTGTATCGATTCCTTTTTTTGAAACATATAGTGCGGCTAGAATTATTCAATCAGCTATTATGATCGTGTTTTGTGAATGAATTGACGCGTCGATGGAGATGGTACCTTGGTATAAAATAATTTAAGATTACATAACTTTTCTTACACATTAAACTACATTTAAAAATCTTTGATTAATATATGAAAATCTAATATCGAAAAATTATTCGAAGAAAATGCAAATTTAATTCATTCTTCAATACTGTTTAAAAATATTCTCACGATTGAAGCTGTCGGTGCTGCAACTTAAAATATTCTTTCGTTCTTTCTTCGTTGTTAATTTTTTGAAACAAAACTTTTCGATTTGAACAAGTCTGTACGGTTCAATATTTGATTAAAAATATATTTTTTTTTATCGTATTTAATTTTTCAAAACAATAACCTTTCGGTTATTGTTCTTAAGGATAATAGAAATGACGATAATAATACATTTCCATCGTATTTGTTAGCAAATTTTTCGTTACATCTGTTAATTATTGAACGTAACCAAAATCACCACAATTCTCGATTCAACAATAAAACGAATAACATGTGATATTTTATGAAATTTTCTTTGTTTCGAATCAAACAATGTCGTTGAAACATAGCGGAAATTATACGTTTTACGAGCGTGCGAGCATTGTTTACAGCTAAACAGGTTCGTTTCTACGTTTCGTTCAATGGAGATAGCCCTTTTTAAGAGAGTGAAATTATAAACGATTGTACAAATATAAATGAAGCCAATAACTTATAGTTTATTTTCAATTCTCATCATATATCGTATCACTCCTAATCTCAGGAGTTCGTTTAAAGTAAATTATAGTGTCAGAAAGTTATGTCCTCTAATGCAATGTATTTGTTCTATTACGAGGTCCAAATCGACGTAGTGAGAACTGGAATGTGTCATACAACGTGGTGGATGACGATAACAGTTTGGATTAATTGCATGGTCAAGTGTGTTTACTGTTACATGCGTAACAAGCGTGTTCCGCAACCTCACGAAACAGATCATCGGATCGAGCTTAATGACGGTGCAGATAGTTACATAATTGAGAATCATTGGCAAGTTTACAACGGTTACCAGAGATCGGCACTATCGATGGACGGTGCAGTGCAAATAATTAAAATTCTCGAGAATGATTACTGTTCATCGCGAGCCCTGCCATTCTCACCTGTTTTGCATAAGATTCCTCCAGTCTGTGCTTAAAATACTTGATATTTACCTTCTGACCGTTTCACGTAAGAAATTGTTCACTGATACATTGCGTGATAGAATATTTGTTAGAATCAAATATAGATAATAGAATGGGTGTGGAAATATTTTGCGACTTAATGATCAATCGAGAATTTTGGAGTCACTCGATAATTATTTTGACGAACTAAATCATGTGACTGCTCTATGAAAACCTTCTTAATTTTTAACTTACAAAGAGAAAGATATCTGAGGGAATGTCGATGATCTATCATTGATAAAAATTTTCTTGGAATTATTTCATTCATTGTAAAATGTAGAACGATGATTGTAAATTAGAAAAATTGTATCAAGTTCTGCTGTCGATACTTTCTTTTTTATTTAATCTTATCAGATTTTACGAGTTGACGTAGTTTTACTATATTTTCCAGACACCAAAATAGAAAAATGGTTTTTATATCGTAAGATTGTATAAGGTGACCCATTTAAACTCTAAATAAATATATTGTTATCTATTAGATTAAGGGTACAAAACCATTCTAATCTGTAAATAGACGAGTCGGATCGAAATAAATACTATCTGGTGTTTCGCAAAATTTTCAACCGTCACGTAGTCTCGTGATTACAATACGAGAAAAATTAAAAAATGTTTAATAGTAAAAGGACGAAATACGTCATAATATAGTACAGCTATATTTTGAAACGATCCACGAACTTTGATTCGACTCCGGTTAGGAATTGTTTACACAATTATCAAATTTACGTTCGAAACGGAAGTAAATTGTTCTTTTCTTATACTCACTCGTACAAACCTCGCGGGGACTTCTAAGATGCAGTTTTACAAACGATCGACGAGCAACGTCATATACCGATTCTGTAGACGCATCTGCTGCAACTCTGTAGCCGTGCAACGTGTTTCACGAAGTAAAACTAAACGTGAAAATCGTTCCAATGCCAAGGTTCTGAAAATCCATCAGATATCGGGGATGATCGGAGGAAATCGACGTTAATCCACAGTCTCGTGCAATCGCGTTAATCCGTGATTGCGTTACGAATCTTTTTCCTTCGTAGATATTTTCCGGTTGGAAATTCGCCAGTGAATTATACGGTGGCTCTTTCACGGTATTCTTGCCTCATTTCCGCGACACGCCCCGCGATCCTATGCTCGTGTTTCATGATTAATGGATGTAGGATAGGGGATTCGAACGACTTGCGGGCGAACGGTTCGAAAAATGCCAGCAAATAGCTCCATTCTGAGTGGCAGGGTCAACAGCGGAGATAGTGGAACGCGTGAAGTCGATTATTGCAGGCATTCTCGGAGGCACGTGGAAATCGATACCTAATTATCAGCCGAGACACCACACGCGAATGGCTGTGGGAATTTCCTTGTCCTACCTCCACGGGACCAGCTATTTCGTGTATGTACCTTCTCCTGTTTGGATTATCGAGGGGCCGACGATGCAGTCGGTTTTGCCTTTGATAATTCCTCAAAGCTTCGGGGTACCCTATTTCGTAGGAAAAAAAAATTATAATGTAGTTCGGAGAAGATTACATTTTCCTGTTTACGCGCCTCTGACCTGCCGTACGAATGGGGACTGTTGTTAATGGATCTCCGTCAATATTGATCAATTTATCAAGGCCTTATCTCACACGTATAAGCATAAACAGCGATTTGCATATAACTGGTGAAACCGATGCATCCGACCGGGGCTTTGATAATTTCTCGGAGCTGCGCGATACGAATTTAGCTCGAGAAAAGTACAACGTAGTTTGGAAAATGCATTTTCATATTTACTCTCTAACTTACCTCAAGGATGGGGAATGTTCGCAAAGGTTTCTTATTAAAATTAATTATTTTGTCAAGACCCTACTTTACAGGTACAAACACAATGTAACGTATTGCATAATTTGCATAGAGTAAAACCAGACAGGAGATGCAGTCGGTTGGAGGTTTAATAATTCCTCAGAATTTCGTTGCACTTTATTTCAGATCGAGAAGACTGTTACGCAGTTTGGAAAATGCATTTTTCTATTTCCATGCATCTGATCTACGATATTGTTATATTACGAATGGAGATGTTGAACCATCCTTTGTCAATGTTAATTATTTTAGCAAGACCTTATCTCACACGTATAAGCATAATACAACGATTTGCATATACCTAGTAAAACCAGACTAGCGATGCAGTCGGTTGGCGCTTTGATAATTTCTCAGAGCTGCACGATACTCTATTTTAGCTTGAGAAAAGTATAATGCACTTTGGAAAATGCATTTTCTTATTTACGCGCGTCTGATCTTTTTTAAGAACGAAAGGTACCGATAATGGTTTCGTGTCGTGATTAGTCATTTTATCGAGGCTTTATCTCAGCACATGTAAGCACTCTACAGCGATTTGCATATAGTAAAACTGTACAAGCAAAGTGATCACACCTGCACGTTCAGTTGTCGAGTTATCCAACACCTATAAAGTTACATAGTTCTCCAACACCTATAGTGTCACATAATTGTACTGTTCGATGGTCCCTCTCGTCGTTGTATTTGATGTTAGTCATTCAGTGAAAATGATCAATGTCTCGTAAAGTCTCAATAATTGGGAATTGGATTATTGAACAACGAATCGACACACCTGTCATTTTTTTAAGATTCTTAAGAACAATGATATCCGAGAAGAAAATTAAAACTCGCGGAAACTTCGGAGACTCCGGAGACTTCGTTCTCCGTGCAACGGGATGGAAATGAAAAGCGTATTTTCGGAACAAGAGTAGATAATTCGGTTTTATATCGCGTTCGACAAAATCACGTTACGCATGGAGGAAAATTTAAAACTGTACGCCGACATCGAGGATAACCCGACTCGCTCGAATCGATATCATATTAGAGAAATGCGTGTAATTAAATTTAACGGAACCGATATAAATATTCGTGTAATCGCCAATTACCTCAATAATCGTCGATTTCAAACGTCACTTTGATAGAGCAAGGAGAAAATTTTAAATAATTTCCGGATAATTCGTATTTCGTAGAAGTTAACGGCGGGAAGCTTCAAATGATTCTAAAGACTTAATCGCCGAGAAGGAGCAATCGAAAATAAAGGGTCATCGTTGCATTAATTGCTCGAGTGAAACCCTCGATCGTTTCGAGAGAAAAAGGTTCAGCGATGTAGATCTTCATTTTCGATCCCCTCTCGAACGGGTAGGGCTCAAACCTGCACTTTTATGGTGTACTTGTCTACTAACAACTTCGTATCGATTGCAATTTATCTGTATAATCGGAGAGCAGCGTGCTCGGAACAGGAGTTGTCGGATGCACAAAGAGAGATCAGGTAAACGCTAATTGCTTTCTCTGTATGAACCTTGCCAAGTTTCGTGCTTCTTTCCCGCGTGGCCCAGAAGAATACGGACGAGATTCTCATCTATTATACACAGGAATTTTAATTAAATCTCAATCACGGTCCCGTAGCATCCGTTTGTTATCATTGGTCGGTAGACTTTTTCAAGGACCATCGACAAATAGAAAGAAATTTACCGTGTACGAATTTATTTATCCATTTACGGGAATTAGATCCTTTTTGGGCAATAACGTGCGTACGAACACTTAAGTGTAGACCACGAACGAATGAAACAAACGAAATCATTATTTCCAAAAGCACAAGTCCACTTTTTGACACTGTACGATACGATTGTTTTCAGTTTACTTATATCTATCTGTTGATATTCGAAACGTAAGAATCTCGCCATTCAGGGGTTTTTCAAGAGTAATTATTGTAACGACGAGATAAAATCTGTAAGTGTCACGACATAAATACTTACTACCTCGTCCAAGTTATCGTTTAAACATTGAAAACTTAACAAAGAAGTACCAGCGGCACGATATTGAAGAACGTGTAAACAATGTCTTATAAAATGAAATTTGTTTCAATGAACGTTTCCTTCGTTGAATCGCGTTCTCTAAATAAATCGATCAACAATATCGTAATAAACGATCCAATGATTTCCAAAATGGCACAACTTAGCAGTGGTATTCTTCTCTTTAAATATTACCACGATGAAAAATGTACGTACAAACGACACTCGCTTGAAAAATGAAAAAAATCGATCGAGTATCAAAGAGGCTTTGAAGGAAAAAGTGTTTCTGCGACGGTTGTTTTTTATGGTTAATTCGTCCGGTTTTGATTGTTCGTGCGCGCACTTTCAACGAAATAATATTGACGAAGCGGCTGACGGATGATCCTGAACACAAATTCACAATTGTCAGAGAGAGAGAGAGAGAGAAAGTGGTAACGCGACGAAGTTAATATATACTAATAATACGGAGCTCTCGTTTCTTTTATGGAAAGGTGGCCGCCAGTTGAAATACGCAGTAAGGTGGGTAGAAAATACCAGTCGTGCAGCACCGTGACTTATGGCAGCCGTACGTATATCGTCAAGAACACTGCAGTTCCGGTGGCGTAGGAAGCGTCGAGTGTGGAATATAAACTTTAACGGATGGCTTCTTCCACCGGTACCGTGTACCAGAAGTGATCTAGGACCTTTGTCCTATTCTTGCAGCTTCTTCCGCGCGATCCTCGTCCCAGATAGACCGTTTCACTGCGCCGACCATTGTTCCGTAGAGGTGTTATCGCTTTCTATGCAGAAACGATGCTGACTCCGAGTTGTGACGCTCACGGAGCTCGGGATCACATTGATACAACGACACGTAATGAAAATCAAGAAAGTTCTCGTAGTTTCTGGCACAACTCGCGGGGAACTTTTCTCCACGATTTACGCTCACCGTGACGAAGTATCGTATAACGGAGTTCCTATTTCGCTGAATTCACCTCTTTTGAGCAATCGGTGGATTACTCTGACGAACGACTTTACAGCTCGGTGACGTATAAGGGGTACATCAAGAGATTCGATACGCTGTACAAGTTGAATATTCGATAAAAGTTTTATTAGGTTACATTGCCCGAACTAAATCGAGTATCGTGTTTCGGGCCAATGTAGAGAATCGAGCTACATATCGGGAGTGATAGGAATACCGTGTGCTCGGTACAGTGACATTTTTAAAACATGTCAATGTTTAAAATACCCGGTAATCGACATTGACCCACTCGTCGACACTGTTTTCTCAATTTATCTTCAAATTATAGCTTTAGTTCGAGACTTTCGTTATTCGTTATTTTTCTTCTGTACTTTCATCGATTTTGTTTCGTCAGTATGTAATAGTATATAATTTTGTGGTGATTTATAATAATCGAAAAACCGATTTACTGCTTCTTCGTACAGACTAAAATTTACATTTTGTTAAACATTACCTTTTCTCTTGGTTATATTACTGTTTTGTCTATCAGTTTGACTGAAAGCATTATTAGAAATAATAATATACTACTGGAGATTTTACGCGTTTACAATGTTGAGTTAGGTGTAACGTGTACAATTATCACGCGAAAATGTTAATCGACGATAATTTTAAAATCCATCCAATTTTAACAAGCACTTTCATTCGATATGTGAGTTAGGTTGTGTGACAAGGAAGTTAAAGGAAGTATCTCGAGTAAGTGGAATGTGATCAGTGTCGAGTAATTTTTGTTAGTCAGTAAATAGTTAAATCAGCCAATAAGACGCCGAATCGAACACATAAAGTGGAAAACACGCACGAGAAGTGACATTCCGTGTCGAGTTTTCAAACAGTGAAAATACATCATTTTACGACAACATTACACGACAAAATATTAGGGGGACCGGAAAGTAATGTCGTTTCCCGACATTAAATTCAAATACATAAATTTTTAACGAGTTTTCATTTTTAATCAATGATATAATCACCCTCATTATCAACAACCTTTTGCCTTCTAGTGTGCAAATTTTCAATGCCGGATCGATAAAAATCAATTGGTTTTTGAGTAAAATATACAGAGATGGCATTTTGAATATCATCCAAATTTGCAAATCTTTTGCCACTTAGAAAGTGTTGAAGCGATCGGAATAAATGGAAATCCGATGGTGCAACATCGGGCGAGTATGGTGGGTGAGGCAGTACCTCCCACCCCAATTCATTAATTTTTGCCAAGGTTCGTCTTGCGCAGTGCGGTCTTGCATTATCGTCTTGCAGAATAACGCCTTTTCTGTTGACAATCGCTGGCCACTTTTCAATTAAAGATTTATTTACACGATCTAATTGTTCACAGTAAAGGTCTGCATTCACAGTCTGTCCAGGTTTCAGCACTTCAAAATGAACAACGCCGCGAATACTCCACCAAACACACAAAAGGGCCTTTTTGGGGTGTAAACCTGGCTTAGCAGTACTTTGTGGCGATTCATTTGGAGAGAGCCACTGCCTTTTGCGTTTTGGATTATCATAAAGAACCCACTTTTCATCTCCGGTGATCAAGCGATCAAAAAACGCTTCTGTATTGTGCCGTTGAAGCAATAAGTTGCATGTGGTGGATCGGTTAGCCTTGTTCTCTTCGGACAGATTATGCGGGACCCAAACACCTGCTCTGCTTACTTTCCCAATCTGCTGCAAATGTTCTTGGATGGTCGACCAAGGTTGGTTAAGACTGTTTGACAATTCCTCGATTGTCTGACACGGATTTGCTTCCACTTCCGCACTTAACACGTCATTGTCTAACGTTGTTGGTCTTCCTGATCGATACGAGTCGGAAAGATCAAAATTACCGGATTTGAACTTGGAAAACCACCTTTGGCATTTACGAACGTCTAATGCATTTGGATAAACATCGCAAATGTTTTTGGTAGCAACTGTTGCGTTACTACCCTTGCGAAACTCAAAAAGCATGCAATGCCGGATATGTACCTCTTCTGGTATTTGGCTGGCCATTTCACCCAAAATTGTAAAGAAAAATTTTAAATTTAATTATTTACAACTAAACAAGTCACTATAACCTCAGAATGTCTTTGCTACGACTTTAATGTACACAATGAGCTGACAAATGACAATCAAATAGTGACATGCGCAGAAACGACATTACTTTCCGGTCCACCTAATACATCACTATAAACACTACGCATTAAACTCTATCTCTGAATTAAACGATATCGATAACACTGAAAACTTCTTCGAGAAGCACGATCGCGTTTAAAAAGGGGTTAAATAACTCATTAACAGTGTAAAACTATCGTCTTCGCTCTATGTACACTCTTTGACACTCTCTAACGTAATTTCACTTTGATGCTTTGAAGAATTTTATCTGGATACTTGTTTTGGTACTCTAAAGTACTCTTCTCGTGTTTTACTTTACTCTCCACTACATCTATATGCACATAAATAAGCAGCACCGCGTAATTAGTTAGAAATTATACAAAAACTTCTTCCGCATTTTCAAAAGTTTTAAATCTACGTACATATCCGAATTTTATAATCAATCCATTTTTCAATCTTCTGAAAGATTCATCGTTCAAATCACGATAAAAGTTGAAGAGAATTAATCGACATTTATGGAAATTGAGAAAAATTTATTTTGGAACTGATTGTAAAAGATTTGCTCGAAATCTTGGTGCTCGTTTATATTATAATTATTGTCAAATTCTATACTTAAAATACATTTGTTACTATTATTTTTTCATCTGTTATAACATCATCAATGATTTTAAGTATCATCCACGAACTCTTTAGAGTAAATTAACTTCGAAGACCCTTAAAATAAGTCAAATTCGAATAAAATAAGTTACAAAACTAAGTCAATTGGCACATAAAAAAGCGATAATAAGTTATATTGCATGTATGTTATCAATGGTTGATAATATTTCATTATTTATATAACACGATCTACCGTCTATCGATGATTCATATTAATTTTATTCTGTCTGGTCGAGTTATTTACCGACAATCTTTATCTTTTATGTCAAGACTGATTATCATATAAGATATGAAAGTATCATAAAAGATTACTACTAAAAAGTATATATTTTCTTATTACAATAGAATGGTTTTATACAATGCAATTTTTAAATAGGATATTTTCTTTGTATTTTTTCTGCCTCTTGTATGTGTATCAAATTTATCTGTCAGTTAGAACTTCCCATGGCAGTTGCATAATTCTTCGTGAAGGTTTATTATTTATGTTTTTCAATGGAATATCGGGGTGTGATTTGTACATTCCTTCCTGCTATGTAATTTATTGTTTTGAACACGTTCTAAGCAATATCGCCATTTTTTTCTTTCTAGAGTAATTAAGCATAAATTGATTACTTAATTACCACGGTAACGTAACGGTGCGCTTATCGCTTTTGTTATGTTAAACTGCAAACTCTTTTACGTAACGGAGTAGAAGTACTATCGAGCGTAATCAAAGATACAAAATCGACGAGTGTTGTGGCATGAATCTGTTACGAAGGCGATGCTATTAGTCAGACCAATTAACAGACCATCAAGGTAAACAATATTTTGTCATCCTACTTTGTAAACGATTAAATATTTCTTTCTTCTATCTCAGAATTGAAAATAAAAGTTACACAGTATCGGTTTTTCAGCATTTCCTTGAAATAAAAATGAATTAAACATTCCGAATATTTAGAGGAGCGTCAACTGTGTTAAAATTATTAGTAAGTTTTCCTTTTATGGTTTATTCGGCATATCTGTCTCCTGATATTTTCACATTACGTTATAGAATTACATTATAATTTTTAGTTCGCGTTACTCGAAGGGATTCAGAAAATAACCGAAAAAATGAACGTTAGAAAAGTAAATGAAAGTAATCTTTGAACGTTAGAAAATAAAATAAAAGTATCATTTGAAAGTTAGAAAATAAAATAAAAGTAAATTGAAAAGTGTGTTACTTTTTTTCTATTGTAAGAAAATGCCCACAGTGACTCCATAATAAATTATAATATATGCACGATTGTCGTTGAATATCGTTTCTTCGTTTAGAAATCTACACGCAAGCGTACTCGATTAATGACAAAATTACGTTTCAATTATTTTAAAGGTACATTCAATTATACACAAGTAATAATGAATAATCGTAGGTGAAGTAGTTCGAGGAAATTTATCGAGAAGTGGTGTTTATTCGCGATGACTAGACTTTCTGAAAGCGTGCAGAAGTCGCACAAGCGCAATGTACGAGCAATTTAGTAACAAAGTCGAGATTTTAGCGACAATTTAACGTACGATTAAAATCTCCGATGTGATCGGTACTGTGCACTAAGAAACGTTTAACTCTGCGGACGTAATGGTTCAGAATAATCTGGATTCCGGCTCTTTCCTCAAGATCCTCGTTATGGATAACGCATTTACTGCAACCATCCCTTTCAATGGTATCTTGGTGTTTGGAGGTTCTCCACAGAGACGCAGGTGTGTTTGCAACAAGCGAGCCCGGAGAGTCGATTAATTTGTCGGAAGGTATTATTCAAATCTCGAATCACTTTGCACGTCGTGTTTCCCGTATTTCTTTTCTTTTGGGTGTTGCACTCGACGTACATTGAAAAATATGTGCACGTGGATACATCACGCGGTTTACACACGTCTCACGTTTCACTTGGAGACCAGTTTCGTCCATTTCTAATTTACATTCTCAGCCTCTCGCCAAATGCCCGTTTTATCTACCTACGTGATTCGTGGATGTGCATAAATGTACGCGCGATCAAGATCCGTCGTTCGCTGAAGCTTGTAAATTATTAAACGTTTCCTTTGAAGGGTGATACGTACCGCTTGCAAATGAAAAAAAAAAGAATCGAAATTTTTACTTTTCACGTATCTCTGAAGCGTTCTACGTTCATTTAGGAATATTCTCTGAAGATTTGTGGATTATTCTTAAGAGTCGACGTAATTATTGAAGATGGTAGCCAACGTTTCGGTATTTTACCGTTTCTTCGATCTGGAATTTTAGCCATTTGTTGATTCCATTCAGTTTGCTCGTAATTTTTTCACGGATCGGTTGGTTCCAATTTAAAGTCCCTAAGTCTTTAAATTCGGCAGCCGAGGTTCCCTGTTCCAAATGCAACACATCGCGAAAAGTTCGTTTAACCCGATTCTTAATTACGTTCATTACTCGTACCGAGAATAACATTGTTAACTCTTTAATTTATTTAGAGGGCTCTCCGATAAGTGTGCAAGTGTTGTTGGTCTTTCGACGGTACATTTTTATGAAAAACGAACACGAAGACATAAAGTCGATATCACTGGACCTGTCTGGCTCGTGTTTCAAACTTTTGCCAGTCGGCTTTGGGGTTTGTAACCGATGTACACGTGATTTATGTATCCCAGATGAGTTGGTCCGAATATATTTCTATCGAGACTTGTATTCGCGATAGACACGCATTGGCGAATGGTGGATCCGTTGAACGTTTCGAAAGTACATAGAACAATTACGCGATTAAAGTAAAACTTACGCGTTAACGGAACTAATTCAACGAATTTTATCCTACGTTTGTCAAATTGAAACAAATCTTTGCAAGTGAAGTCGGAACGAACATCTTTTTAACAACGTTTCTATTCCTATTTGGGTATTATTCGATATAAACGTAAGTAAGATCGCGAATCGACGAGTGCAATTGAGTAAAACATTGAAATGTCAATTACAAAAGGAGCGGATAAACAAAAATGATTGGGAAATAGACAAAAAAGGTTAACAAACTCAAAAATATAGCAGTAGAGGTTGTTCTTTTTGCCTGATATAAGCAGAATACAGTAAAAAGAAACTGATCTGTATAAATAAAGGAGCAAATAGTTTAAACGAACAATGGTTTGTGCAACATAACGGGGCATGTACAATTGGTCAGTTTCTAAGATACTTTATTCGACTTCGATTCCACATTTAGAAATCTCACCACGCTGTTTTCTCTATTTTCACTTGGATTACAGGCTCGCAGTGACGATAATTCAATTTGTTGATCCACCGCTATTAATTACGGAAAGTGAAATTACACGATATTAAACATCGACGAAATTAGCCGTTAGCCGATATTATTATTAGCAATATTGATTTTCGAAGTGAAGTTACCTCCGTGAAGTTACCTCCAAATGATCGATCTGCGAATTATCGTGTACGCATTACAGATTCCTTCAAATTTATCAATGGGTATTTATATTTCCTCGTTTACCGTGTACACATGTTATTTCAACGTAACGTTTCGTTCGTGAATCGCCAACGTCCGTGAACGATGTAATTTCAAAATTCTGATCAATGTTCGCACGCAGAAACGTTTCGCTTTATCGTGCAGTGGATTATTGTATTGGCCGGTAGTTTGATCACCGATTGAACTTGAAGTCCTGTACCGGTCCGTAACGGTACCCATGTTCGCAAAGTTCAAGCTCCTATGGGATTGGTTACGAAGTTTCCGGCCAAGTTAAGATTAGTTAAGATAGCAGGTATCGGGACCTTCTACTCCCGGGATTCTCTCCGACCCGTGTCGGTCCTTTCATTTTTTTCTCCTTCTTCCTCGTCCCTTTCCAGCTTTAGCCGATACACGACGTTGTAATCGACAACTCTTGTCCGCCAGGTCGTCGCTGTTCACAACGTATTTACAAGTTTCGACGTTAGTTTCAGAAAATTACCGGACCGCAATTTGCCGCACCGTGGGCTAAGTTACTTCGAATGGTTAACTATAACGTAACCCAAAGACGACCATAAGACGGTTAGTGGAAAGAGCCGATTATAGTCAGCCGAGAAAATCACCCAGGAGACCTCTTGTACTCTTACGTGTCGTATTGATTGCAACGTGTACGCGAGAGGATCGTGATTATCGAAAACGTTTCGTCGAAGCTCTGATAACGGGTGATATTTTGCGATCGATACCAGCCGAAACGAGTTTCTTCCTCGTTTCGAATACGAGTGAATTTTAATTTCGATGATTCGTAAGGACGGTATCGTGGACAACTGAAACGTTCCAAGGAGCTTGTCGACGATTCGAATTCATAGAACTCGTTCCCAAGGACGTAGCGACAGTTCACGGAGTCGTTGCAAAAGAAATAATAAAGGAAAAATGTCCATCAATTACATACACTATTTATCACACGCGCATGCAGAAACGTCGGTTTCCAATCGGCCGATCGCCACATCGTTGATTGCACGAGGGGAATTCGATTTTCTTCTCGCTCCACGAGGATAATTTAAGCGCCTCGTATCGGCCATTTACCCAAGGTTTCTAACTGATTATTGCTCATCAATAGACGGAATCGTGAACGTTTGCAAAGGCTATAAAAGATACGATAGACTCGTACAGATCGTCAGTGTTCTACGGATTCCCAGCAGTTTCTACAGTGTGGTAAACGTCAGTTCCGTTTCGGTTTCGATCGATTCCGTTGGTGTCTTCTTCGTTCGTCTTGTGCCTCTGTGTACCGATACTTCGAACAGTGGAGATCGCTCGAGAAATATCGTCCATTTGTTTGCATCGATATTTCGATCGTCAAACGTACAATAAAGTTTCCTATAAAATTTTCCAACGATCCACATTTACCATCCAATAAATCAACACGAACGGAAAAAATTGATTGGAGAAACTGTTGAACGGTTTAACGAAATTTATCTTCCTTCTATCCTAGTTTTGCGCAGATGCGACAATACGTCGGCGAAATGCGAGACCCGTATTTTTTAGCGGGAGTATAGAAAGTTTTCGCACGAATAAATATTTTTCATTCACTCCGCGTATATAAAGATACATTCAGACAGGTGTATCGAAAAGTGGAGTAGTTTACGAGATCATTTCGTATTTTATTTATCGTCGTGTTTTCGTACATCATTTGAATTTCACGACGATCGAACGTAAAATAAATGAATTATTCCGCAGTGGATGGTTATTCCGGATTAAACATTTTTTATCAGAGTTTTCGATTGTAATATTTAGGTCTTCGTTGGTAGAAATAGTTACATCGAACCTAATATTGTACTTATAATATTGATAAAACGAATTGTACGCGGTTTAACTCTAATAGAAACGATTTATCTAATTTAAAATAAATGATTAAAAAGGTTACATAGCTCTATTATGAGATGCAATTGCATCTTGTAGATGCATCGTTGCATCTTTGAAAAAATATCAGAGGAAATAAAATATGTAACACGTGTTTCTCTAGCAATTTTGTGTCTATATTTTCAAGAAAAGATTGTAGTTCGTCGTAGTACACAAAACAATCTTTGTTTTATAAAAATTGTTGTAGAGGTTATATCAATAATATACAACTATACATCGTCTTTGTATCGTTACGTATATTTATTTTATAATTATCAATCTTCTTTATTTGTCTTTCCTTTTACTCATTGCTTTATTTCCTTTTTTGTATTATTATTATTGTATTAAATTTTCATTGCAGGAAGGAAGAGACTGGAGGTATATCGCAGCCCGTCAATTAAAATTTCATTGCTCTTTGGTGAGTACCTTTTAAATTTATGTAGATTCTACCATTACAATTTAAGGAGACCACGGTTAAATTAAGTTGTTACAAATTATTAAGATTTTAATAACCATTCAAGTACAAAGTCACACTCTAAATGATTATATTCACGAGTGATTTTGTGCAAAGGAACATTGAAATACGATTATACATACACTTGTATTTGTATCACTTCTTTCTTTAGTCATTTAATTTTTCGTTTTTTAAATATAAAAGAGACTAACGAATATCGGAGATGCAGTCTGTGCATTGATTGTTACAAAACGGGGAAAAAGATTTCATAAATCTCTGTTTGCAAACGTTTCATTTTTTATTTGTAATCAATATGTTATCAGCAAATACGTTCAAAGTGCTCGCAAACACATAATCTATATTGTATTGTTTCGATATGAATGATCTCTAGTACAAATAAATTTTATTTCGATTCAATTTTTTTAATCTCATATTGAAGTGAACTATAGAAAAGATCGAAATACTTTTTCACTTTTACGGTAAAAAATTCGTAATTAAAAGCGAATGTTTACATCAGAAATATTTATTGTATGAAATCTAGCGATCGTTGTTGCAAACGCTTAAAACTAGTCTATTACACGAATATCAGTTTTCAATCTTTTATTACGGAAACCTAGCATTTGTATTAATTTTTCATCGTCTTACCTCCGTACAACGTTTGTTAAAACCGTGCCATTGTAAACGTTCGGAAACCATAATCCGTCATCTTGAAGCTAGACACAAGGGCTCGAACGTTATACATATACATCTACATACATATTCAGTGTACCGTTTCTTGCAAACGAATTCAGGGATTTCATTCAAAGTGTCCCGCGATCGCGTTCGTTACTTTGGTCCAGCCTTTTTGTAATTACACCGAAATTAACGATACTGCAAGATACCAAGCTTTCCCATCGAACTGGAAAAAAGTAGATATCCGGTTTTAATGGGAACCGGACGACTGGTTCGAAAGCCAGTCTCCGTCCGGAAATGGTTTTAACGAGGTGGTTCGGAATAGAGAAGGTTAGGGGGGAGGAGAAGGGGAAAGGGTGGTGGAAGGGTGGAGGGTTGAGCATGTCAGAGCGCAAAGAATTCTGTGCAAGAACGTCCTGTATGCAGTGTGGACGAAACTGTTCCCGGTGAGGGTGGCGTGCAGCTCTTAAATCGTACAGGGCGGACTGATGCAGTTTCTGTCGAAGTTGCAACAGTGGGGGTGTGCTGCAGATTTTGTTGCAAATTCTGTGTGCAACGACACCGCAAAAGTTTCCAACCCAGTCATGTTCTTTCTTCGGTTGAAACGGTATGCAGAGTGTTCCTGTTTTTAGGTGTCAAACATTGCAAGTATATTCTACGTGTCTGAAAAAAAAAAAAAAAAAAAAAATATACGACATTGTATTTGTTTTCATACGGAAACAGGTTATTTAAGGCTCGATTGAAAAATTACAGACGAAAATACGAAACGATATTTACCCACGGATGATTTCATGCGAGCTGTGTATATTATCTTCAATCATCGAATTAATATTAATTTTCGCTCGGTATTAATTATTACTAACGATACTGTTTTTAGTACTAAATTCTTAGATGCAATTAACACTTCGAAATGTTCGTGGTAAATCGAGATACTTGTAGGTGATACGAATGCTTGTCGTAGGTGTTATTTTAAAGAAATTTAATATTCTTGGGGAACGATTTCGTTGTTGCACAGCTCTGTTAAATTGATTTTTAATTAGTAGATTTTAATTTAAAGAAAACTATCGTATGATTAAGTTTAATAAAGCTCGACATTTGTATTTTAGAATAAACAAAGATAGAATACAAGAAGATAGATTTGACATTGAATTAATAGATTATATACGATCTAAATTAAAAAAAAAAAAAAATTGATCGGGGTACGCGATACCTCACTATTTTACTTACAATGTATTTCTCACCACATCGTCGTTGGCTTATATAACTTCTTCGTAAACATGTCTTATCTTTTTCTGTAGAGGTCTTCGCGCTATATACAAATATAGTAAAAGTACCTTACAAACTCAAAACACAAATATCGTTTGAATAGTTTACTTTTGTAAACACGTCTTATCTTTTTCTATAGCGGTTTTCGCGCAATATACAAACAGGCCTTATCTTTTTCTGCAGAGGTCCTTCAATCGTGAATGGAAAATTACGATCGATGTATCGAAAGATATGAGATTTCATTGAAAAACATGGTTATGTATGCATAAGAGCGGCTTTATACTCGTGTAACAAGCCGCGCAATGCACAGAGAGGGTTTTGGCATTTACTTTGTTCCAACAAGCTGTGCAGAAGACACTTCAAGCACTTAAAATGAAAAGTTTTTCAACAGCTGTGGGAAGTACCGCGTGAATGTCACACTCGTCAGCTTATACGTTCGTGAAAATAAAGTTACGTCCGATTTTGGTTTTGTTAATGTTGAAGGGGCAATGGAATGTAATTTTGGCAGGAATGAACCACGTGGTCGAGCTGAAAAATAAAAATGGAGCACTGTATCTCTCGACGCCTAAACGTTGGCTATTAGCAATGAAAAACAGTACTTGTAGTACAATTGAATTAATTCTGTTAGTTAAAGTTTCTTCGTAACGTTTAATGAAAGATAGAAGTTAAATAACTGCATCAGCTTTGATAGTACAAAAAAAGTGTTTTCCTGAAAAAGTATATTTTTTGTAGGTCTTGTATTTTTTAAGATTTCAAGATTACAAATATATATTCTCTTTAACGAGGTACGTCGAATAAATGACATTAATTTTGTACAGACTTTATATTTTTGAAGATTTCAAAGTTACAAAATGTAATCTCAAATACCTTTTATATATACTGTATTGTTAATTCGTGATTGGGAACGAAAAATTGTTTCTCGCGAAAGCATTTCGAAAGGTTTTCAACTTATTAAATTGAAAGAAGTTCTACTTTGAAATAAGTATTCAAAATAAAAAAGATGGAAGTGTTTGTTGTTTGTACTCTTGGAGCATTGATCAAACGGTTTCGTTTGAGTTGGAAAATTAATTACGAGAGCAAAAATTTTAAACGAATTTGAATTTCTTTTTCGAACCGGAAAAGAAACTTGAGCAAAAATCTATTTTTCATACTTCGTGGCTAAAACGATCAAGGCCGACAATTAGGGAAGAAACGAAGGTTGAAGTCCCGTCATTTATTTTATTATGCATACATTTTGCTTGACAACCATTTGAGGCGAGACATATTTATCCGGTAATGAGCGTCTGGAATTTTCTTTTTTCTCGCGCTAATTAGGTTGCCGCCTCATTTCGTTATACTTGAGACCGTGCGCTTCAAGATTTCTTTATTGGGCTTCGTGAAACTTTTTAAAAATAGCGCGAACAAGTATCGTACCATCGCGAACGAGATGTAAATTTTTTTATTAGTACTTTCACTTGTACAGAAATTTGTGTGCATCCGAACGAGCAAAGTTAAAAAGGTATTATATCTGAGCCGTACAATTAAAAGAAAGATGAATTTCTTAAAGACACTTAATGCGATAAAAACGAACGGAGAAGATCGCAGATGAAATAAATAACGACAACTTTAATGGGGATAAGACGTTTAATTTAATTTCTTTAATTGTTCTTTATTGTACATTGTGTCTGTAAAATCATCTTTGTTCTTTAATTGCAGTTGGAATTGTATCGTGGTATTTGAACGAACTGCGTCATTAATATTCATTCGACGTCCTAAGTTTTCGGGGAACGGGGAAGAAATTGTTTAATGTAGAGAAGTTTGGATAACTTCATTAATATCACAGTTTAACTACTGTCGTTTGAAATGTACCACTTATCTGATTTAATATATTCCATAAATTTTGATCCGAGAAAGTTATACAAATATAGATACCTATTGGTTTTCCGCGATTTTTTGTTTCTTATCCACTTATTTGCCATTCGTACGATAATAAATATCTTTTACTCATTAATTCGAGAGTTTTGCGAGTGTTTAATTTGGTCAAAGGGTTTCTTTAAATAATTTCTTGTATTCAACGAAGACAACAAAATTCAATAGATAAAAGTGAACAAATTAACTTAACTTTGAATTAATTAAAATAAACGTAAGAAATATTCTAGGTGTTTCTTGGGTATGGAAGTCTGTTTTCTTTTAGGTGAGCCTTTTTTCAAAAAATTTGCAAACCGTCGATTAATAGTGCTTACTATGCGGATAATTCGCTTTAAATAACTTCTGAGAAAGTAACTCAAACCTGTAAAAAGAAATTTAAAAAGAGAGCAATACGTCACTGTTATTCGATGACGTTGATAGTCTGGGTATATCAGGCGTACCTCCAGAAAATATATCGAATTTGCAACGATGACATATGTATGCCGAAGTGTGTTAGTTTCATTGGCGCAGTATCGACTGTCATTTGCGAAAGTTTGACAGACCAAAAGGGATTTTCGTACACGTGACGATCTCGTTAGTATTTCGATACAGAACGATGAAATTTTAGCACAGGTGCTGGAAATATAAGATCCGCGATTACAAATCAAAGATCTCACGGTGTCCTATTATACTTATTAAAAGTGGACGAGTTAACTTTGTATCGTCAAAAGTTTGAATACATTGGACAACGACGTTTCGGATCGTGCAAGAAAACTCCAATCGGTCAACATTGCCAATGCTTCTTATTTTTTCGCAATAACTCGTACTTCTAACAGAACTCTTCTAACAGAAATTATCAAACAATTTTGTAACACGTGCGAATGAAACGTCATTAGAAGGTACAGTTACGAAACTGGCAAGGACAAGAATGCAAGGTCACCCAGTTTCATCCGCAGTACTCCGTGAAAGAATTTTTGGAACATTATGGAAGAGTTGTTCTATTTTATTCATAAATGTCTTGCTTGCCGCGATATAAAAGGTCATTTAGGAGTTTTCGCGCGGCTAGGTGGCAAAAGTTTAAAGCGTCTCAGTCAGAGGTTTTATCTTTCGTACTGTGTACTTCTTTCAATTTATTCCTGTACAACTTGCCTCCGCCGTAGTGTTTCACGTACACCCCGTACTCTATACATTCGTGGATAATTTTATTTCACTTTTCGCTCAGTTTGATAGCGGCGGCAGTTTTATTTATTTGTACACTCGTAATTTCCACGGAGAGCATCGTTTGTCGAGCTTTCGTATTCATCCGGGCGCATGTATCTTTGTAATTTGATTTCCGAAGGAAATGTTGCAACCTCGATGCACACGGTATTGTGTACAAGATCGTGCATACATCTGCGCAAGATTGAAGCTCGAGGTTTCGGGGTATAACGGCAATTGAATTTTTGAACGCCGAGTTTCAGATAGTGAGAAACGTCTCTGCGTTGTTCTCCCGTGTTTTTCTTCGAGCTGTGATCAGTGCGAGTATTCGAGAATCGTTGTATCGGTTCGTTTGAAGATCCCGTTCTAAGTGCTTTTAATGGCGCGCAACTCCTTGCAAAAGAATGCACTTTTCCGTACTCCGGAACTTCTTATTCTCCGTGTCTTATTTTCATGGGGGAAAAGAAAAAACCGCACTGCAGAAACCAGTGAAAATTTGAGACAAATATTTCGTAGCTTTCCACCGGAAGGAGAGCCTTTTACAAATATTTTCTACACCGCGAATGTTTTTCAATCCTTTTCGATTGTTGTGAAAACTTCGTCCGGAGTTCCATTAAGCTTTGATAAGAATAACGCGTTCCAATTTTACAAGAAATAATATTTCTCGAGCTGGGATTTTCCTATTTGATCGTGTATCTGTTTTGGTTCTATTGTACAAAATTTCTATTGTATATATACACAATAATATTACATCGAAATTTGTATAACGGAAGATCATTTATAGATTTATAATAGATAGGGACTAAATGGGGACGTTGAGAGTAAACGACTCTAGGATATTATACTCGTCGATGATTTATTTATAAATAATGTTAGATACAGAGCCAGTACTTATTTGTCAAAGTATAGTAAAATAAGTTCCCTAAGTTATACACAAACAGTATGAAATACAATTTGATCATAATGGTGTCCCGTCTTGTGTAATACATAGGGCAAGATGACGTGCAATTATTTACATATGCTACACGTGTAGACAATGTCTTCGTCCTCGTTCTTCTTCGTGTGTAAACATTGTTTACAACGATCCCAAACAAATATTGAACGACTACTGAGGATTTTCTCTATAGGGAGTTACCTTCCTCTTCAACGTAGTTTGGAAAACATTAAAAGCAGCAGTTACACATATTACGATGGTCCATAATTTTTTTTGGACAATTTCTTCAAGGACTTCTCTCTATTTTTCTTTTTGAAAACTGTACCATTTTGTCTGAAAATGAATGTTTAAATATCATATCGAGATCGATTAAATGAGAATGGTTTGGTTTGTCTTTAAATAACCTTTGCAAAAACATGAAAATAAGTACTTCGAGAAATTGTATAATTGATAATCTGTTGATGTTTAAAAAATGCAGTAAAATATGATCATAACCGTGAGAAATAGAAAAATGATCTATAAACTGCTTGAACTCATTTCTTAGATTTCTCAAATGCATTTTTTAGATTTCATACTTTTTAGCCAAGTGGCATCAGTACACAAATAAATAAACTTACAAATTTTCAAGTAACCATGAAAATTTAGAAGAACACATTTGCAAATCGTCTTATGTCAAAATTTAGTTATATCGATTGGCCACCTCGATCGTCTAATTTAATCGTACCAAATTTTTTTATTCGAGGCCATGCAAAGGAAATACTTTACGCTAACAAATCGACAATAATTCAACGACTCGAGCAAAACATTCGCGACGAAATTAAACAAATTACCCCCGATACGTGCTCGAACGTGATGAAAAATATAATCGAAAGAATCTATATTTGCAACGTGGTCAGAGGTGGTCATTTGACCGATAAAATACTATATTCCATAAATAATGTCATTAACCCAATACACGAAACGTAAAAGAGAGATAAATTTCAAGAGTTTTATTTAAAATTTATTGCAAAACAAAGTAGTGACCTTACATAGTAAATACCCTGGATTTCGTCCATAATTTTGAAAACTTTATCCGCAGAGGTTGAAATTTTTTGTCGGCCTTTTTTTCTATCGTACCCTCCAAAGTTACGACACCGTGCAAAAAAATTATTCTGGAACAATTTCAGATTGATCGAGCATTGTAGTTAATATTTTGAAACTTTATCGATTTTCTAGACAGTTTCTAAACAATTCCTTGACAATCTTCGTTAGATCCTCATCCTCTGTTTACCTAACTAGATCATCCTAGACACTCGTTAAGCGATCATTTACCTTCGCGCGTTTCCCTTTGCAAGTTTTATTTAAATTTTACTTCAATTTCGATAAATCCTTATTGTATATTCTATAAAATTTCATACTCTTTGTTTACTGATCATCTACCTGACAACCATCTACCTTTCCTAGATCCTCACTAACCATTTATTTAATTAGATCATCCTAGACACTCGATCGACAGTTATCCACCTTCCAAAGCTCTGCTTAAATTTTACTCAAGTTTCGATAAATCCTTCTTGTACATTGCATCAAATTTCATACTCTTCGTTCACCGATCACGCAAGATCAATTCAGCACGCGACAACAATCTACCTTCCCTAGATCCGCATCATTTACTTAATCGCATCATCCTAGACTCAAGATTACTCTTCTGCTTAAATTGTGTTCGCATAAACCTTCGTTATGTACGAATAAACCTTCGTTATTATCGGTCAACTATTACTTTGGATAAGATACACTTATCGAGCCCAACCGAGCAACATTTGTTCCTTCGAGTCGTATCCGACGCGAAATAGATCGAAGATCGAGCGAAACGAAATTTCGCTTCGCGAACGATTCGCTTCGCGATCCAGCTTTCCCCAAACGATACCCAGCGATCGATTACCGATCGGTGATCGAGATGGCCGATAAAAACCGAACGGGGTAGAGTCGCGCGGTGATCTTGGCGCGCTCGCGACAGCGCGAAGGGTCGCGTACGCGAATTTTCGGGCCGGTCGGTCGGTAGGAAGAGCTTGCGCCAGTTCGGCTCGCGTCGCACAGAGAGACGCGCGCCGCGACGCGCCTCGCCGCGCCACGGAACGCTCCTCGCTCTGCTCCAGGTGACCCTTTTCGTAGTGGCGCGCGAGCACCCGGTGCCAGTTACGTTCAACTGCTCGGAGAAGAATCACCTCTTTCGTCGACCGTCATGACCGATCGCCCCCGACGCTCCACCATCGCGTTCGAGAATCGATAAAACGCGACACCTTGGTCCATCGAATCGAATTTCGAGGAATCACGAAAGAAGATCGAGTGCACGCGGGTGTCGTCGCGTAGATTGTCCCGTGGACGATCGCAACCAGTGGAATCGGACACACGTACGAGCGAAGAACCTTGCCCTTGAAAGAACTCGAACGATTTTCGAACCGAGATGTCCAACGGAGAGATCCACGAATACGATCGACCGAGTGTATAAACTGTTCCGAGAAACGTTCCGTGTCATCGTGACCGAGAGAGTCGGTGTCCTGTTGTATACTACACTGATCAGTATTACGCGAGCGACCGGTCACTCGGTCGCGGTACGCGGTTGAGAATTTTCCACGAACGTTCGGTTTCGTCGAACCGACACGTGCACAACGTGGTCCCAAGGATTTTCGGTGTTTTCGTTGACACGGATACCTGGTACCCGAGGACCAGCGAGGATTCCAAGAACAGGGGACTCGTGATTGTCGCGCGTTGTTTGTGCTATGCTTCGATCTACCAACGATCGTTCATTGCTTCGAGGGAGACGATGCTACCTGGACGTGTTGTCTACGCTCGGCTCGGGTAGTATACGTCACCAGTCCCACGATCTGACGATATTCTGACGAGGTCGTTCGTGTAACAAGTTGGAAACTATCGACGGCGGTCTGTTATATCGAAGTTCGGCTACTCGGTCGGTGGATATCTGTGCTCGCGGTGTGTGAAAACCGAGTGCACGGTGAGCTGATAGAAAACAGTTACTTACCATGAGATCGGGCTGGTTAACGGGCGACTGAGCTCAACGGTGATCGTCTTGGAGCAGCGACGATCGTTCCTAATTGATCACCGAGACCTCCCTGTGACAACTTTCAACTTATTCGACGGAAATTACGGTGAGTCGTGCTCTGCACAAGTCGATCGAGGGAAATGTATCTCGTATGGAAAATCAACCAGGGAGTAAACGTTATTACACGCGTGTTGGGTGTCCGATCAGGAAATCGTGTCGCCCTCGCGTGAAATACGCTGCAGCTCTAAAAGTTCGCGATCACTTATTCTCATTCGTGGAATTCGTAAATATCTCAACCCGAGAGACTGGAACTTTCGTTACGTGTACAGGTAGGATACGTTGGAAGGTAAATAATACGTTATAAATATTTATTCGCGGTGTTTTGGTAACCTCTCGAGGGGAATATTTCTGGATGGTAATCTCTGGAACCGAATCTCGGTATCGAGAGTCCTTTAGTGATTTTCGGATCGTATTTTTCTTTCTTCGCTCGATCTTCTCGAAATTCCTGTTCGTCGGATCGTCGTCCTATCGTTAAGTAACGATCAATCGCAGACAATAAGCGTAACTTGTAAAAGAAGTTGAGCGATAGGAAACTTTCCCGTAGCAGTGTGTACAGAGATTGGTTAACGCGTCGCGCGTAATTTAACTTTTAACGCGTTGCATTCGGCCAGTTTCATCGTCGACAAATTTGAAACAGCTGTTTCAACGTTCCGATGGTAGTTTTCAATCTGATAAATTTCGTGGAATCTATTATTCTCGTTCGTATTGGTATTTATACTTGATGAAAGGTGGCTCGTGTTTTGTTCTTGCCAACTATTGACAAAATGTCCGGCATAACGTATTCGATTTCGAAGTAATATATCGACATCTGTCGAGTGTTGTAAATGTTTGCTCGTAAAATTGCCTTTACAGAATTGATATTCAGCCACAGTTGACGGTTGCGACGAATTTGCGCAAACCGTTCTGCAAGTTGGCGATTCAAACGAAAGTATACATCCGTGGTTCGGTTTCTTTGTTTCTCGCGAATGGGAACGGAAACAGAATTGTTACGAACATTGTTGATATTCGTTTTTAGGTTTTAGACGGACAATGAGAACGTCGATCGGAAATTTTCGTTTCGATGGACGCACTGTACGAAAAATCAATCTTGGTAAAAAATCGTCTTTGGTAAAAAATTTACACAGTGTTGTTGTTTTACACGGTCGTTGATTTGTTCGAACAACGCTAAGATTTCTCCAAACGATGTACCGTATTTAAAAATCCAAAAATCTAAAGAGACATAAGGAAAATGGTTTCACTTTCAAGGGAAGAGTTCATTGGTCTTCGTTGAAAGAAGTAGAATTTTTTGTTCAGTCAGGTTCGTTGTTTCTTCACACGAGAAGTTACGAGCGTGCAATGGAATTCTCGAGTCGTACAATTTTAGAAAAGCACGGATATCACAGATAGACATTTTCGCGTTACAAGTGAGCGTACTTGTTTCGTAAGAGTTTAAACGATATCGGGTTTCATAAATTCCGATCTGTCATTAGCTCTCCAGTGTACGTTAAAAAGAATTTTTGATCATCTTGATAAACGAAGTCTCTTTGACGCGTCTTGGAAATAGGTTCTGGAGCGGGTTAAACGATAATTTAAGCAATAAAGCGCATAAACAGTGACGGAATAACACGAAAGAGAGACGCTATAATTTATTCGCAGTCGGTTGTATTAGATGTTTCATGGAAATATTATGCGCCCCGTTCGCGTGTGTATGCCGGCCTCGATTCGGGTCAAATGTAAAAAGCTAGTATTGCAATTCAGCAGTTAACTACTGGTCTACAAGCTGCATCTGGTGTTCAAATCGAGCGGCCATGGTTGCTGGAAACCACGGTTACATCTGCATTCGCATTTATATGCGCGGAAGACGCGTGGGATAAGTTCGACTCCCGTTTGGTTCGCGATGCGTGTTAACCTTAAGGTATCTTCTTCGGGTAAAGCAGTATCGTTGTTGGGTCCAGTGGATCCGATTATTTACGACCAACATTTTTCCCTAAAAAGTAATGCGAAGGAAAGGGAAGCATTCGTGCGCAGAAATTTGAATTCAGAGTAATATGTTTCGTTTTATTTGAGGGAGAACAGTTTCTTAATTTATCGTTAAATCTCGTAAATGTAATGTTTATTTAATGTTTATTTATTCGAATCTTTATTTCGGGTTTTCTTTAGAAAAAAATAAAGTTGTTACATTTACTGGATTCGATTACTCACAACCATCATTTTCCCTAAAAAGTAATGCGAAGGAAAGGAAGCATTCGTGCGCAGAAATTTGAATTCAGAGTAATATGATTCGTTTTATCGGAGGGAGGACAGTTTCTTAATTTATCGTTAAGTCGCGTAAACGTAATGTTTAGTTAACGTTCGAACCTTTATTCAGGTTTTCTTTAGAAAAAAATAAAGTTGTTAAGCCAAGCGGATTCGATTACTCACATCCATCATTTTTCCCTAAAAAATAGTGCGAAAGAAAGAAAACATTCGTGCACGAAAATTTGAATTCAAAGTAATATGTATCGTTTTATGGACAGAAGAACAGCTTCATAATTCATCGTTTATCGTTACGTTTAAATAAACGTAATGTTTATTTAAAAAGAGATTTAATATAAGAGGGCGTAAACGGCACGTTGAAATGTACGTAGTAATCAGAAATTACTAACCGTTGCTCTTTGTGATCAAATAGGGAAACGAAACTTTCGTAACAAGTGTGTTTGACCATCCGAAGCGAGGAAGGAAAAAAATTTATCTTTACTTTCGTTCTATGGTGTTTCGAACAATCTGTGAGCCCGCAAACCGTGAAATAGGGACGAACACGAAAACATTGGGATACATTGTTCTCTATGGCCGAAGTTATCCGTATCGACCCTATCCCGTAATTTTCGATTGTTCCGTGTTACGTCTTCGAGGCAAGACCAAACTGCCATTCGAACTGTTTCGCGTTCGAGAGTCTGTCGAGCGCAAAATGGATTTGCGGGCTTTTGACGCGTACGGTTTTATCGGGAACTTCTCCGCTTCGAATATTTTGTCAGTTCAAGAGTAATTCATCGTTTCATCTGTATTATAATTCGGATATTCATGAAGGCATTATTCGGTTTAAATTATCTGCGCAGTGCTGCCTTTTGTCCCGTTTGTGCGAGTTTGCTTATGCAAATTTTGAAACAGGTTCGTTCGAGTATTCGATGCTACGAAAGTGCCTTTAGTTTTGGTACACGTTTGAGAAATGACCCACCAGCATTGCCGAGTTGTTCAATGAGATACGTAGCTGTATCGAAGACGAATCGCTCGGAAAAACAATGGCGATGCAAAAATGTTTATTTCTCTCTTTTTTTTTCTCTCAAGGAGAATTTATCTTCTTGCATATCCCGGATTCATCAGCGGTCTGCACAATCGTATTTCCCAACACCTGTTTGCATATGTAGATGATTAATCTTAAGAATGTTTCCTGTTTGCTTCCATTCCGTGAAGTTTTGCTCAATGAGTTCATATACAGGGTGTCTTGGACTTGTAGGTAAAATAATTATTATTCGGTTAGTGGAACTCGTCAAAGATAAGCCAAAACGTTTGAACGTGTTTTAAATGTCGAATTTTTTATTTTCTAAACTATGTTTTTTGTCCATTAGCATGTTTCGTACGAAACTCTTTGTATTCTTACATAGAGTTACGTCGAAGATGAGAATGACTCCAGTTTAGAATAATTTTCTGAATAAAATTAAAATTTGTTCGAATGGAACAGTAGGAGCAAAAACAGTAGTACAAAAATCGAGAGAAACAATACAGAAATGTCCATCGTAACTTTGATGTTACACGTTTCGCGTAACAGAGCATCGTTTTTATTCAAGAGACACGAGTGAATAAATATTCTGCGGTCTGTCCTGATTCGGAAAAGTTATTTTCGTAAAATTCTTCCATAATTGTTACCAGATGGAAAAAGCATTGAAGCGCGGGAATCGAAACATTGCTTTCGAAACAAATTTTCGAAACGGACGATAGAAGAACGTTGTCAAAAAACTGCGTCAATATTTAAATCTCTATAATTAAAGTATCGTTAGTGTATCTTTTCGCTCGAAACTTCGTGCTCCTAAGTGTTACAGCCGTTACTTCGTTTTTGTTTCTCACGGACGAATATTTTAACAAATTCACAAAGTTGAAAATAGCCGGTAGTTTTTGGTAAATTTCACAAAAAAGCGGTTCAAACGCGAACTGAAAATAATGAAGCTGATTCGTTCACACTCGTCACTTCGAAGAATTAAAAAGTACCGTCTCTGTTTCACGCCAGGTGATGGACAAACCATCATCTATGGTCTTCAGTTCGCGTAACGTTTTATAAAAATTATTTTATAGTTTCGGAGCGATTCGAAGGCAAACCTGAATAATTACAACGCGACGAATAATTATGATGCACGGTGGATAAAAATTTAGAACGTTTCGAAGAAAACGCTCTAACGTTATTCTGTTCCCTTCGTTTGCACCGAGCGTGATTCTCGTTGAAGCTTTCACGTTATTAACATTGTTATTTCGCGTACTCGACTGGGGAGAAAAAAAAATAAGAATAAAAAAGAGTACAGAGGAGGGAATGGATAGCCGTTCCGTCAACTCGCGTTAATGTTTAAACGAATTCTAATCGCTCGTGGTGCACGCAGCTTGCAGAACGGATCGTGCGCGGATAGCTCGTTAAATATTTCACTAGCCATGGACACGACGACAACTTCACTTTTGTCGTTGAACGAAATTCTTTGTTAACGATGCGATCGATACGTTACTTAATTTATTGAGCGGAGAGGGCCGACGGAAGCAACTGGTCATCGATTAAAAAATTAATGTCCCTTTGGCTCGAGCAGTTTATTCGCGTGTATAGTTTAACAACAGATTACAGTAATTTAACGCGGTGAGTTCCCATAAAATTCATCTCCGCTTGTTAAAACGTTGTAAACATCGTTATGATGTTTAACGAACGACTGGTATTATTTTTAAATATACTACTATTTATTTCGTTAACGCGGTATCTACGCTCATTTTTAACGTAGCAGCCCTGCTAGAAATGCGACAGCTCGAGAAATATCAGCTTCGTTAATTTTTCATGGTAGGTTGAAAAATATCTCACCATGTGTATTAAAGTATTAGAATAGTGGGACGTTTCTTAATCCTAAGGTGCCCCAAACAGTTAAAGTATCACAAGGCTCTCATAATCGATATATTGTGCATTTATTTCTCAATCATTGTAATTTTTCATGATAGGTTGAAAATTATTTTACCATGCATATTAAAGTATTAGAAAAATAGGACGTTTCTTAAGGCGCTCCAAAGAGTTAAAGTAACTCAAGACTTTCATACTTGATATATTGTGCATTTATTTCTCATTTATTGTAATTTTTCATGGTAGGTTACAAAGTATCTCACCATGCATATCAAAGTATTAGAAAAGTGAAACGTTTCTTAATCCACTATGCCCCAAAGAGTTAAAGTAACTCAAGACTCTCATAATCGACATATTGTGCATTTATCTCTCATTCACTGTCCTCGTTGAATAGTACACTCGCCTCTTCGTCTCTTAATTTCGGTAAAAAGTGTCCATTCGTGGAGCGAGATCCACCGCAACCCGTTAAAAGTCTCCGAGTCGGTGATTTTTATCGAGGACGAGTCACAAAGGAGCAAACGTCGAGTTTTTGCGTTCGCTAATCGCGACGAGTAGTTGTTTGACGCCATGTTGTTTCCTAAATGGGAAAGAGGCTTGACTGGCGGTGAAAAGCAGTTGAAAACAAGTTGAAATAAATCGAACAATCGGGCGGATCGGTTCCCAGTGGCGGGATGGCAACGAGAAAAGGGGCCGATTTGGTCCGAGTAAAAGCGTTGCGCGTTAAAACGCAAATGCCGTCGAAGTGCGGTTTCGTGTTAGGGGCTGTGAAAGGACCTCGAGCTACACCAGTTTCCATCCACGTACTCTTTCGTGCTGGTTTCCACGCCTTGTTCGCACGCCTCTTTATTGGCTTTCGTGGAAAACGTCGATACGATCCAGTCGAAATCATTTCGAACCTTTGCTGATTTTTACCATGGTTAATCGTCGAAGAATTGGCACTTGCCAATGCCAATAACGGAGTCTCTCGTATCCGAACTAATAAGGAGACGTACGAAGGATAAGGGGATAACGAGGTACCAATTTTTCTTGGCTTAACGATACACTTTATATAGCTGCAATAATTGTACTATTTAAAGTGTCTGCATAGGAGAGTATTATAGGTATGGTGTAACAACAGGGGATGTGTAATTTGTACCGAGAGAAAATCTATTAAAAAATAGAAGGCAAGAGTTTGAACTTCCGAATTTATTGGGTTGTTCGGAAAGTCGTTTCGTTTTCCAAAATGGAGAATATATAATTTAATAAAATGTTTATACATTCTAAAAAAATCGTGTTTCATTTTCACCAAGAAAAACGAAATGATTTTCCGAACAACCCAATAGTTTGCACAGAATTGCTAGTTATTTTGAAAGTGGAATAGGAGGATCTTAGGGATCTTAAAAAAATGTTGCGTAAGAAATAAAAAATGTAGTTCAGTGGACTATCTTGACGTAGGACAGGGCGTACCTGTATCGATGATTATGTTATTAGGTCTTGCGGCTGTTTCCTCGATTCTAACGTACCGTGGTTCGTCTACTATTGTTCGAAGTATAATCGATCTCATGGCTTCTATTTTGGCGATATGCTTTGTCGCTATTGTATTCTGCAATTGAATTCCGTATGTCTAAATCGGTTTGATTATACGTAGTTTCGTAGATTAACAACCTGTATTTTCTGCTCAATTACGAGCCACTTATTCACTTGTTAACTAGAATTTTTTCAACAGAGTCCAAGATTCGAAATGTTTATTGTGTAAGGACACTGGTTAGTTTCGTAATAAATTTTAAATAAAACTCTTGAAATTGATCTTCATTTTACTTATCGTTTAACCGAATGGTTTATAACATTACTTAAGTATTATTATATAGATCATATAATCGATTCTGTAAATACAGGCTCTTTCGATCATTTTCCATTAAATTCGTGCACCTTTCAAAGATAATTTGTTCAAGTTTCGTCGCGAATGCTTAAGCTGCTAAATTGTTGTCGATTTGTTAATACACTCCTTCGAGTAATCCCAGAGATAAAAATCGGCACATCTTGCGATCTGTACAGCGTTTCGAAATTGTTTGTTACGCGTTTATTATTTGGTTCGTCGAAGGCATACATCGCATACACAATTTCCTATTCACTGTTCGTTTTTGTACAATGTTTTAATCGCTAAAATACATTATCGAAGCGTTACGAGCTCCACAATGAATGGTCGGTATCGGAGTTGAACAACAACCACGCCACGAATAACAACAACGACTATAGTGAAATCTGGCGACAAAACAAACTAGCGTCCTTACATAGTAAACACCGTGTATTTAACCACATTCGTTTGCAGAGGGTTGTTGCACAGTGTCATTTTCCCTATTTTACCTTTATGGAGAGCAATGACACGTCATAGAACTTGTCAAAGAGTAGCTTTCACACGATAAATCTTTGTCCACAGTGACAACGTAGACAACGTAAACGTAGATATATGTAAATCTATTCGAAAATATTACCTAAAATTTTCATATGTCGAACACAATATAATCATTCGTCACGAATGTTCCACAAATTGACGATTTCGGTTAATTCACATCAAATATTATTTCCATTCGCTTTTTACCATTCTAATAATTCTAAATCAAGTGCAACAATTTCAAATTTCAAATTGTATCTACTTTAATAAAATCTCACAATTTTCCCACATTCGTACGTTTCTTTGGCAAAAAAGTGCCACTGCAGCCCGGATTGTTAATTACACCGCGATCCCGTAGCGCGTAATAATTATGCACGACCGTATACATTTAACATAAATAAGTAAACTCGAAATCCGGAGCATGTTCCTAAAACGCCAAGTTTCGGTCGTCGTTGTCCTAAACGTGTTATTTGAGACGTTCAACTCCACGATGGTACGCAACTTTTCATCCTGGCTCGCTATTGGTCGTGCGGATTCTGTGCAAGTTTTCGACGAGACATGTTTAGAGAGGACTCATTTCCAGTTCCCGAACCCTTGTTACGTGTTGGCTCGTGTTTCGTGTTACGTTAGGTGCGTGTAAATTGCAGTGCATCTGCATCGTTCCCACGGGGTGGGGGGAGAGGGGGACGTAGAACGGAAAATACGAAGAGCGAAATTCCCAATTAAAAGGAAATAAAGATGGAAATTTTCGCCAGCCTCCGAATTTTCCCAGTACTCCGTCTGATTTAAATCCACTTTAAATCCTCGTAGAACGTTCGTAAAAAGTGCGTGACGATGCACCGAGGCACGACGGTGTTAGTTTAAAGCCGGCCGTTAAATTTTCATTCGTTTGTATCGGCTTTGCAGAGGACACGTTTAGGGCGGATTAGATCGCCGTTTTTGGACCGGTGCTCGAAACGATCAATTTTTTTTTTTTTTATTTTTCGGATAACATCTGCGCGCTGAATCGACTGCTCGCGTTTCGTCTGTAATGTTTTCGTGTTCGGGAATCCGGAACGGTAACAAGCCTGGATATTTTCTGACGTGAACGCGTCTTTGATCTTCGAAAACGAACAAATCGATTCCTTCACGGGGTGGTAACGTTTTCGTACGAGACCAACGAAATATTTGCACGAGTTATCCGGAATAATATTGCTACGGAATCCACAGTGGTTTAAATTCGAAGGATCGTTGGTCGAATTGTATTTCGGTATCGATGTCCGACCATCGATCGCGTATCCTGCTGACACGTTGAGAGCAACGGTGGTCACCGGTGACCAACGTTTCGAAAGATACTTGTAAATTTTGAAATAATGTCACCGTCGTTGGCTCGTGCTTGAAAATAACAAGCGGAGAGCTCTCGAATGTTTCTATTTTTCACAGTTTGAATAATTGGAAAACTGGCGCGGCAGTCGACGCGTTAATTGTAATTAAAACGGAGAGATCTACGAAGGTGTGTATTTTATAATTTATGTGCAAGTAAATTGATAATTTTTGTCATCCCTTTCCTCGCGTATGTAACGTATCGACGAACATCGAGCTTTCGTGACACGCAGGAATTTATCGGTACAAGTTTATTCGTAACTGGCGTTGAAAATTTCGTCAACATTCTCGGCTGTTGACAGTTTCGTATTTTCGATATCTCGTACGAATCCTTGGAAAATGGCACGTTGTGCGGGTAGTGGAACTCCTAGTGGGAACTATTCCGAATAATTTTCACTGGAAATATTTCTGACCGAACACACGGTACACTCGTGCGTCAAAAGTTTCGAAAGAGTTCCATTCAAGAAGCACAGGCCATTTCGAGTGAAGAGTCACTTCGCCCCAGAAAGTTGAACACTTTAAACTTAATACTACGATTACGATCGTCCATTCTTCCCTCGGTGCACGTATCCAGCGTAGCGATCTTTTTTCGTGGAACGTTGATCTCGAGGTTTCGGGCCGCGTTTTCGGTTTCCTTCCGTTCTGTTACGCGTACGTGTAAATTGGTCGCCCGGTGTTCGCGCTGCGGGGCCCATTGAATTTTATGAATATTGTTGCCGCGCACCGGTTTACAATTCCCGTCATGCACCGCGATAGTTCGGGACGTTGCTTCCGAGACATGAATCTGCAAACGACCCGTCTTCGTTCCTTTTTTTTTAAGTACACGCGGAAACTGCAACGAATACTACTTGTACGCGGCGCGAGCGCGCTCGATGGGAAAACGGTGCCTCGAGAGCGTCTAATCAAAATTAATTGCATCGCGATAAACCACGGAACGACGCGAGAGCGAGGAGATAACCGATCTAACGACGAACAAAAAGATCAATTACAGCTCCTTTGTGTCGTATGAAATTATTTTTTAATAACTGTGGTCGACGCACGGTATGCAAATACGTAACACTTTCAACCGGTATAGTAATTGAAGGTTCTTAACGGTAAGCGAGATGTATGCACACGTTGGTGACGTTTCGTCGCATCATTTTTCATACGTTTCCTAGCCACCGGGGATAACTGTGTTTCTCTACAGATTCTTATCGTAACTGTGATTCTCTAGGATAATTATCTTTTACGAGTATCTCTTGTATCGTGTTTAAAAAAAAAAAAAGAATACTTGGGAGATGTGCAGACGGTTAAGTTCAATCTTTGGGTAGACAGTTAGGTTGAATCGAAATGTTAACGGAGAGAGTGATTTCCATTTTCGTTGTAAAAACGTACAATACTGCAGAATCATCATCGTTCGAATTTCCGATATTCGCATGTTCTACACGAACGACTGTTAGCCAAACAAAGCATATCGATTATGAATACTTCCGCTTTTATTGGAACTTCTTCCGTAACGAACGGAGGTAATTCTGATAGTAACAATTGGTCCGTGTACATTAATAATTCCTTGTTTGAAGGAATTATTACCACGAGAACTATTTTAATCGGAACAGTGCGCAAGCACCGTGCCAAAGCATCTGCTTTGGATTCATTTTGATTTATATATTTACGAAAGAGCGATAAAAATGGTAATGTATCTGATTGAAAGATGCAGGTAGGAATTGGGTTAGTGAAACGAACGTACGATAATTTAACGTAAAACGTGAGATAATTTATATCTTGGGAAACGTTAATGGGGTCTCTCTCGGTAATAGATCGACGAGAATTATAAATAATTTCGGAGGTCGTTATTGAAAATTGCAAATACAAATGAAGTGGTTAACACGATTTTAATTTCAGTTACACCAATGTATGTACATAATTACTGCTGTACATAATTTTATAACGAGACAAAAACATTATTTCGATATTGTTAATGTCTCTCTGAGAAATAGATTCACGGAGACGTGTCTTTTTGAAAATTGTTTAATACCGAAGCGAAACATTAGGTTAGAAAATTACAAATACAAATCAAACGACTGACACAATTTTCATTTCAGCTATACCAACATATCCATTGATCGTGAACTCAATATATATATATATTGTTCTATTATCCAAAAATTTCCTTATCATATTTTCCTCTCATTTCGAATACCGAATATTCTACCACATATAATTACACAATTACCAAGAATATTATTTCAACACCACGAACGTCTCTCTCAGCAATGAATCGACCGAGACGTATCATTTTGTAAATGATCGAACATCGTAATAAAGGGCACGATGATAAAATTGTGAAATCCCCGTCAAACGAACCGCACAATTTTAATTTCGACTCCTAGACTAAATATCGAAGGTGACCCACATCGTATTTATTCTCACAATAACTGGATCGGGGCTTTTCGATACCGGGCGTTTGTTGTAGACAGTTATTGGACGCGGAAAAAATTGCTCGAAAAATTTCCAGCTTCATTTTTCATCTCGATAGAGCTCGGGATTGTTCCTCGGTGACGCGGACATCGCCGTGACTTCATTATCGATTTCGCGCAATGACTGAGATTTTTCACGCGTAATTGGTCGAACTTCCGGCCAGGTAGCGGACGTAAAATTCCCCGAATGTTTCACCGAACGAACAACCGTGAACGACCGAGGCGGGGGCATTTATTTCGCCGGTGTTGTTCCTCTTCTGGAAGGCGAAGAAAAACACGTTGCGTTATAAAGGCCGAAAAGTTTACAGTCGTCGGTTCGATGTGTACCCGCGGGCTCGCGGAAAGCGTAATCGTAAAGGGAGGGAAAAGAAAGAAAAAATATATTTATCACCGGGCACACCAAGTTTATTCGCGCACATTATTTTCACGCTTGTTTCGAGAGAGAAGTATTTCGCGACGATTCTACGAACGCAAGTAACGCCGAGTAGAGAAAAACACCAGCTTGGCAAGAATTTTATTCGAAATTAGAGTTAACCGAAATAACATCCCGGTTCTTCAGTTGCAATAAATTATGCACTGTTTTGGGATCAAAGAATCGACGAATCGCAACCGACGAAAATAATTGTCCACCCGGAGTGGTGATTGAATATTTTCATTTAAAATTTTATAGAAATAAAGCACGGTGGCTCCGAAAAGGATTCGTACGCTTTATTGTAAGGAAATTCTTCTTATCTGTAAGACTGATTTTAATGAAAGTTTGCGTGCGTATGGAGAGAACAATAGTGAGTATATAGAGAAATTTTTTGTCCGTAGAAAGTTTCTTTAAGAAGGTGAAACCGAGTCTCGAAGATTCCGATGTTTTTTTTTGCTTCTTTTAATGCGACTTTTCTTGGGACTTCTTCGCAATGAAATGATAGAGCACTTGAGCATCAACATTTTTCATGTGAAAAGTTTTGCTCCACTTCGCACTATTAGGAAGTTGTATTCGAAAATCAAACAGGTTGATTTCGATCGATTTGAAACGATTGGAAAGTTTGCAACGACTCTCGTTCTCTTTATAACTTTGTAATCGTGCGAGATACAACAAACATTTTCTTACAAAAAATCTTCAGTTCCCAGTGCTCTATAATTCAACCGCGAAAAATATCCTTCGAAACAGTTGCACTGAAAGAACGAAGAAATATTGAATTTTCGGATCTTGATTTTATTATTATTCTACAAAAAAAAAAGATTGTCATGTGCGACACAGTGTGCTTTACGCACACGTAAACTTCCATTAAAATCAGACTCGTAGATTCGAGAAATTTCCTTTTAATGTAACGTACTCGATACTTCTTTGATCCCCTATAGTTCGAATCCACCGAGAGCATGAACCTACGTTTTCGTTCTCATTTTCTCTCACATCGTTTTCTTGCCTTCGACTCACCCGATGGTTTCAAGGGAACGTCTACGCAGAATACGTCGAACGGGAAATTTTTCTATTTATTTTTGAAAATGGACGAACGAGTGTCTCGTGACTTATAGACTGGCGTATTCCCGTTACAGAGATCGAACTTTGACGAGGGTCGGACGACGAATTTTCTCCTCTCGCATTAAAGAAAAGAAAAAAAAACAAAAAAAAAAAAATATCTCGAGGAAACATCGATCGCGTCACTGCGGGGGACGACTCCCGGTCCGTAGTTCCCGTAATTACGAAATAAAACGAAACACGCGGTGAGTCGAAGAGATCGCGAAGAAAACAGCGGAAGAGGAACGAACGAAGGACGAGAAACAAAACCAAGTCGCCTTACAGCCAACAAATGCGAGATTTAATTCCGCATGGACTGTCTCGCGAGAACGCCACCGCAACACCGTGGCTTTATAATCTCGAGGCCACGGATCTCGCGCAGCTTTATCTTAGATTATGTCGTTCTTGGTTGTTTAACTCGGTCGAGCAGAAGGTGCCACGATTTTTCACTATGACTTTTATAATCCCGGTGCAGTCTCATTGTTCCGTGTTTCATCCGCGACGCGCTCCTTAACTAATCCGAGAATCATTTCTTCTGCATGCTCATTTTTCCAATCCCGTACCCGGGGTGTTCTTTCAGACAAAATTGCGTGGATTACCCCGCGTAAAAAGCGTCCGGTAAAATCCCGTTGTTAAATTAGCGTTATATTTTATATTTTCCGCGTGCAGGTATCTATGTAAATGATGATCTCTTTTTCTCGTTCCGGATTAAACGTCGTCGAGGAAAGAAAACAGTTGTAGGTAGCGAGAGATCCGGTGAACGCGATTTATTCCTACAAGCGTAAATTTCTACCCATCGTGGGAAAACGTTTGTAATAGAAAAATAAAGGACGATAAAGATAGATGTGCGAGAGAGTCGATGGAATATTGCGTAGCGATTTTCTATTCTGTATTTGCAAATTCTACAACCTTGAGAACACTGAGACTCGAGTGTTTCGTTGTTCTTTGTATCGCCATCGGTGGTGAAATCTTCAAAATACTTGCAATAGATTGAATTTCAGATTATTTTTTGTATTCTGTCTTGCAAATTCTGCAACATTGAGAACACTGAGACTCGAGTGTTTCGTTGTTCTTTGTATCGCCATCGGTGGTGAAATCTTCAAAATACTTGCAATAGATTGAATTTCAGATTATTTTTTATATTCTGTCTTGCAAATTCTGCAACATTGAGAACACTGAGACTCGAGTGTTTCGTTGTTCTTTGTATCGCCATCGGTGGTAAAATCTTCGAAATACTTGCAATAGATTGAATTTTAGATTAATTTTTTATGTTAGATTTATTTTCTGTTGTCCTTTGCTTTTTCAATGTTTGTCACTGTTGATTATCCGGTGCTTAGAAAGAGCGCAAAACGTTCACTTTGAGTACATATACAATAGTTTAAAAATTGAATCGTGGAATATAATAAATACGGATCGATATTTAATGAAACGTCGGTCGGAAGACTGGTTCTCAGTTAGCAAAGAAACACCGGGTAATGAATTGCTCCGTATGGCTTTTCAGGGTAAAATAAACTAGGGATGTACTTATCGTGTTTTCACATGCTGTTCCAATACCACGGTGACAAGTAGAATTACCGACCCGTAACCGGATTTATTGTATTTAGGTTCTACGAAGTAGTGAATCGGTAGTAGTTCGCGCGAGATTAAATTTCACATGCTATTGAACACATGGAGGATGCGATTGGATCGCGAAATTCCAGAGATAAATGAAACTGGAAGTTGACGAAGTAAGCAAATTCCAACGGTACGTCGAGAGGGGACATTGTTTTTGACGTATTTCGCATAAACGAATTGCCCTGGTATCGCGACTCCGGGACAGACTTAAAAGCATAGATATAGAAAAAAACAACGAAGGAGAAGCGAGACGGAGAACGAAACGATAATGGAGACTGATATATGCGAGATTATGTTCGCTGCTGGTCCCATATATGTACGTTGGAGATCGTATACTTCGTTGTCATGGAGTAGAGATAATATTATGTCTACCGAAATCGGATAATCAATACTTTAAAAGTTATTCGTATTATGTAGTGTGTTCCGTAATATATGGACGACTTCAAGGGTGGATTTAACTTTGAGTTATGACTGAGAAACGAGGTCAAATGGAACATATATTTATATCAACTAACTTCATTGTTTTTAAGTGCTGAATCCATCCCTGAAGTGGGTTCTGTACATCACGGGACATCCTACAGGGGTTACGTATTCAGTGAACGTCTTGAATTATTATACTTGGAGTATTTATCGTTACGGGGCAACGATATTTGTTGCAAAATAATATCCGCGGTAGATTATAAATTATCGTATTCTACGGTAAATATACGATGCTATTTAATTACTGATATTTGGTTTATGAATCAAAATCTATCGTTGCTTAATATCTCGGTTGTGAAATATTTAAAGTATTTCGAATATTTTTAATTAACTGTCTTTATCTACAATTATCATTTATATTTGTTGTTAAACTTATTTTGCCTACAATGTATAACCTTCTCGCGGTATACCTTTAAAATTTGTGTACCCGGTACATTTACAATCTCTGAGAAGAACAAAAGGGTCGGTGGTATTTGGAGTACTTTGGATTATTGCAACAACTAAGAGATGATTACTTAATTATAAGACAAATGTACTGTTACACTCATATATGAACAAAATTTATCATAATCGCGCGAATACAAAGCAAGTAACGAGTACGTATTTGGAATTTTATAAAAAAAGTTATATACGAAGTAGATAATGTATTTTGACGAAATACATGATATATGAACAAAATTTATTACGATCGCGCGAATACAAAGCAAGTAACTAGAACGTATTTGGAATTTTATAAGAAAAGTTGTGTGCGAAGTAGGTACTGTATTTTCATAAAACAGTCCGTTTCCGGTTCAGCGAGGGGTGAGTTTGAAACTTATGGTCGGTAGTGTACAACAACGCAGATTATGTAAAGCCGGCTAGAAGGGGAAGTCTCTTAGCAGGCAGTCCTTTTAGAATTAAATTCTGGACCGTCGGTTCGTTACGGGAAAACGTGCTCCGTTTCTCTGGCCATTCCATGTCCTCGTTTCTTACTGTCGTTAACACACTTACACGTAGTCGGATCGGTTCTTTAAAGCGTTTTCTTCTGCTTCCTAGCAATCTGCGTCCCTGAAACTTCGACGTTTTCTGCACATTAAGGTGCATCGTATAATTAACTCGTGAATATTCAACGTTTCTTCAAGGCGCGTATTTAGTATCTGGTGTGTACGATCCTTCTCCCGTGGACGTCAACATTGAAGACAATGCAAAATACATAACCGAAGTTACGTATTGAATTATACAGGAGTAGTTCGCAAATTACAATTTACACCGATGAGAAAACGATGATACTGAAAATGGATTATGTTTATCCTTCGGAATGATCCAAGCCAGTGATTCCTAACCGCTGTACCGTGAAGTAGTTGCCATTTTGTATAATTTGTAACATTTTATCATAATTATTCACGATGAAGATCAGTACCAGGTTTTATTCTTCGGACTAGATCTCAAGATCACGAAGTTTGACAAATTTTTCCACACCTGTAAACTTAAAGAAGTTGATCCTTTATGTAAATTCTACTCGATGCAGTTTTCGATATTTTAAAATCCAAGGGAGATATTTGTTACTATTAGTTAACTTCGTTACATCGTACGCAAGGAAAGTGTTCGAGCGATACGAAAGGTTCAATAACTATTAAGCCCAGCTTGTAATAAAATTGTGACGTGCGTTTAATTTTTTCAAAATCACATTCGAAAGAGAGTGCGTAATCATTGTCGCGTTTAACAGGAAGTTATTCTATACTTATTTTCTCTGAAATTCACGCGCTCGTGCATGATCGTTGAAATTTCAATCTGTAATCAGTTTTCAACGCTTACCGGGTATTATACGCGCGCTTTTGAGCCAAGAATTCTAATTATAGGAGTCCAAGTAGTCCAAGTAGCGATCAAAAAGAAGAAACCCTTCATGGCAAATACTAAAGAGCTGGAAACTACGAAGTCTTGTACTTCGGGTTCAAAACGTTCGTTCGTTCGACGAGACTTCGGTTTCTCAAAGAATGTACTTTTAATTAAAGTCTGCAAGTTCGTTCTCTAATATCCGCGCAAATAAATAGCCGACTCGCTAAAGTGGTCCATAGTCTATCGGCGGTGATTAAAACGCGTTCCTCTTGATTCGAGCCCGGCCATTACTTTTAATTCGTTTTCCATCGAATTCGCGATACCGTGTAATATAAAAAAACACGACGGTTGAAGAGAGTCAATACTAACAATACATTATTCGATTTTTCGTTAAATATATATTGGTCCGTTGAAATTTAATCCCAGTACCTACCTGATGTGTTTCTCGTGTATTCTTTCCACCGTTCTTTCATTTCTTGTATTTCTTATAATTATATACCACCAACTAGATTTCAAAACTTCATTATTCTTTACGACGAGATATTTTGATTATTTTGCATTCGCGCGATCTTATATTCCAAGTGTCTTTCTTTTGTTTCATTTTACAATAAATATGTTATTTTCTTCTTTTCGTTTATTTACTAATTTTGTTTTACGTATCGCGTAGATTCTTACACAAAAATATTCTCCTTTACCGAAAACGATCGAAAGAATCACATGGAAAACTTTTCGTAAGAAATTTCTCCACGTTGGTATTCGAATTTTCTCTGTTCGATCCGCCATATTTAACTGATTTCACTTTTAATCTGTCGAGACCTCGATCCTTTTCTTCTCGGTCGTCTTTAAAGGACAATCGAACAAGGAATCCCACAGAATCGATTGTACGGCGAGATAATTTCCTTCGTATCGAGTAGCTTGTAATTAAAAGGGATTCGTTATCTTACCTTCTTGTAATGAAATTTTCTCAGAAAATTGCATCGACGCTGGAAAGAACGACATTAATGCAGATGCGCGTTCGTTGGTTGGTTCTCTCGACAGGAAATTGTATTTAACCCTCGAACGACGAATCAGCGTGGGTTCTGGATCTATTCTGATCCGAACTTGAATTTTATTCATTTGCATTTCAATATTCGAGACCACTTCCAATTTTGTTCTTATTGGCTTCCACTTCTCCACTGATCAGAAGCTACAAGAATTTAGCTCATAAACGAAGACACAAAATCTAACCAGATCATTCTTAACGAACCTTTAGAGTTCACCTTGACTTTTCCTTAACAACCTTCGACAATCTACCTTCGACAAATTCTCACCAATCATCCATGACACTTACTCAACAGTCATCTACCTCCACGTTTCTCTCTTCACAAGTTTCACTTAAATCGTACTTGTGTTGAATTTTAACAAACTATTCTTATTATACTATCCATTAACAAGAAGAAAGCTAACGAATGTATACACCCCCATGATAATTTTCAAAAACTCTATACAAATGCAAAAGGTTTGAACTGCAAATACGAAAATGTGATCCAACTTTGAAACTGACTTTACTAGGGTACATAAAGAATATTTGAAAATATCCAATTGACATAAATTTGTTTCATAACATTTGAGCGTTTCGTACACAGAACCTTAATAATTCACACGTTGATGCAATATTTAGAAAAACGAAATTACTGCATCGGACAAGATACATTTGACCCAGTCGAGCCGGATTTGACCAAGATTCATTTGATGCTTCGAACCGGATTCCACGCGATACAGATTTTACGTTATTAGATTTATAAATTCAAAATTTTTTTTTTATTTCAACGACAATAACGAGCACGAAAGCAGGTCAATGGCTACGGCTGTTGTTTCGCGGTTGCGATATAAATATTACGCGAGTCAAACTTGTTCGCGTTGCTGGCTCGGTCCAAATTGATGCATGTTCTGGTGTTCCCTGACAATCTCAGCTAGATCGTTTTTCGTTCATCCTATTCATCAACGGTTTAATTAATTCGGTATAACGTATTTCTGTTAATTACCAACGACCAAAAGATTTTCAAAGAGAGACAGTCTTCGCGATTGTATTGGGTTGTATTTCGGAAAGTTATTTCGTTTTCCAAAATGGAGAATATATAATTTAACAAAATGTTCATACACTCTGAAAAAATCGTGTTTCATTTTTACCAAAAAAAAAAGACGAAATGACTGTTCGAAAAAACTAATATTTCATTGGAACGAGATCTTTCTTACTTGGAGCATCGATGCGAGATCAATGGTTTGGCACTTGACTATGAAAAATGCTCTTTTACGAGATCATTGCAGAGTATACAAGTACAGTATATTCACTTGATGACGTGACCCTATCAGGTTCTGGAGGTTTACGACCTGAGCGACCACTACACGTCGTAATTAAACTTCTCCATTCATTGCCAGCGAATCGTTAACGACGTAATACAGAAAACTAGAATTTGTTGAGCTATGTACGTTTAACTATCGTATTTATTAATCCTCGAACCATTGAATTAGTATACGGTATTTTATTTAGATCACATTTCGAATATTAATTTAGTTGTCGTCTAGTTGTCTAGTTGATTGAAATATGAATTTAGAGGGTGCAATATAATTTTACCAGGTTTGAGGAGTTTAACCCTTTCGCTGTGGTATTCAATTGTAGTCGAACGCTGCTACATTCCTGTTTGTAGCGGATTTCGACATTAGTCTAAGCATAGCTAAAATGTATTCTCTTGTACTAGGCTGCTTAGGAATGTTCTCCGATATGTCTGGTCGATTGTTTCTTGAATTCCATTCTTGGTCCTCTATGAAACAGTTCTATTGGTAAGCATAAATTACAATCTTCTAATCATAACACCTGGAAAACGGAAGTAAACTAATACAATGTGTTGACAATCTTAATTGAGTTAATGTTTAATAATATAATAGTAATTATATAAGTTATTCTAAAATTATTCTTTTCCTTAGTTTTGTAACGAGATATGTAGGAAGTAAACTAATATAATACGTTGACAATCTTAATTGAGTTAATGTTTAATAATATAATAGTAATTATATAAGTTATTCTAAAATTATTCTTTTGCTTATTTTTATAACGAGATATGTAGGAAGTAAACTAATATAATACGTTGACAATCTTAATTGAGTTAATGTTTAATAACATAATAATAATCGTACAAGTTATTCTAAAATTATTCTTTTCCTTCGTTTTATAACGAGACATGTGCTATTAACATGGAAGATACGATAACAGTTGAAAATTGAAGATTTTATCGATAATGAATACTTCTCAAAAATAATTCGAAAACTTAAATACCCAGAGAAAGGGTTAAAGTGTATTACACCCCGTGTATTATTATCGCTTTCATTAATAAAGATAATTATGATATAAAAACAATAGATTCGAAACGAAAGAATTTTCCATTACTTTCAGAATGTTTCGCTAAACAAGTAGTTCAATCACAATTTACAGGGTAATTTTCATATCTTGAATATGAGTATACATATACTTGTTCAATGTTCTCGAATGTTTCTTTTGTGTGTTTAGTTTCAGCAAACTCGGAGATTGTGTAATGTTCCTTGCTAGCTGAAAAAGCACAGCTTAGGTACGAGGGAACTCGAGTGTAAACTAACGGTAAAAAATTTCACGGTGGATAATTGTATTAGTAAACGGTAACTGTAATTGCTCGTAATGTCTTGTTAAACGGCTCGTTTTCGCTTGATACTTTAGCTTTAATCTCATCTAATTATCGCGTGATTAGGCCGCGTTGCTTCGTCGACCTAGATTCGCCGTCGACGTTGTGCAGCTTTATCCTAAAATTGTTTCCTCAAACACGCATTGGAAAGTTAATTCGGTAGGGTGGCTGATGTAATTAACGACGTACTTAATGAGAACGTAAAGAGGCCCCGGTTCCAGTAACTTCCAATCACAGACAGATCAAATTTTATTCGAACGATGAACAAACATTATGTATAGCGATTTGTTCGCGATACATTTTTCAATATCGCAAACAAGTAACTGATCGTCGTGCATCGTATTTTATGTGCATATAAAAGTGTTAATTATGCAAAAGACACGAAAGTCTAGCGAAACTGTACAAAAACTGTTACATTATCAATAACGAATTCTAGCTTGTTCACCATTGATAAATCTTGCGAAGATTTATATAATTTTCTTGTTAGATCAATCGCAAAAGACTATGTACAGTCGATGAATAATATTGTCGATAGTATGAGAGTAATTATCTTATCGAAATTTTTTCTTGATGGAAATAAGGAATATTTGGTGAAAAATTTAATAATAGTATTTTAAACTTATTTTTGAGAAACCATTAAGAGATGCGATATGAGATTAGGTTTTATGGTAGTATTTTTAACTGTATCTTACTCCATAGACATATACATACTTTCACTTATATGTAATAAAGACGTTTAATAATAATAATAAACGACACAATATAATATAAAATCACAAAAATATTTATAAAATATCATAGATATATTTCAGTGTATATAAATTATTTCTGTGGCTATACATATTAATATTTTGCTAGTCCTCGTTTGTAAATGCATAAAAAGTGGAATAACAACGTATATTCTTACTTTGTCATCGTTTCGAGTACGAAGAGAATGCAACCTTTTCTCGATACCTTTGAATCGCAGAGAAATAACGTTCAAACGTCGCAACGCTGCATCTCGTGCAATAATTTGAATAAAAAAGAACCTGCGAAGCTTTGATAATATTCTGGAAAAATTTAATTCAACGTAAACCGGTAGAAAGTGATACCTTTGAACTACAGTAAAAAAAAAAGAAAAAAAAAAAAAAACGCGTAATAGGTGGAAAAGAGGTTCTTACGTGTCTGTGGTTAAAAAATGCATACAGAGACGTTAATGATAAAGCTCCCAACGCTGTGTTTAATATTCTAAGGAAAGTTAATTGAAAGTCAAACGGCCGTATGAATATATTACCGGGAGTTCTTTTTCTCCCCATGAAAAATAAAACGGTCCCTTGAAAGTTTCGCTCTTCGTGAAGAAGGGAGGCAAGCCTTTCAGGATACTAAATGTCCAGCTGAGTCCTTCGAGAACTTTATCGATCGGTCTTTCTCGTGTCTCTTGAGTCGGGTTTTCGAGTATCTCTCGATTGGGGGAAAGTTGAAGTATTTGTGGAGTAGGCTGCCGTGGATAGTGATGGATAGGATATTTTCCGTGAACTGATTGAGTTAATTTTTAAATTCCCTATCGCGAAACACGTGATGGTAGTCGTGTTCATTAAAAGAGTATTCACATTTTACTGGTTAATTATATTCTGGCTATTTTCTGGAAAACAGGTAATAATTGCACATTTTTTCTCAAAGAAACTGCAAACTACTGTAATTGATCATTTTCCTGAATATTTACACATTTTTGAAAAAGGTATGCAAATTCTTACACAACGAAATATTACTGTTTAAAAATTTATTGCTCCATGGCTTGCATCGCGTAACTTCCAAATATTACCTTATTAAACGAAATTGTTTCCTATTCTGTTTTCGCAATTACGTGGTAATTGCAATTGAATACACGAAATAATAAAAAATTATCATCTCGTGTAGAAATGGTTTTTAAATTCAAAATCTTGGTAAATACTCCAACACTCCAACAGTAAATTTAATTAGAGTTATTTCGAGCTTAGAAACGGTTAACAAGTGCATTCGTTAAAAATCAGCATCTCCTTGTCAGAAATACACATAACTTTTGCTCGATAAGTGTATTAGACCACGGAAGAATTCACAGAATATGTAAAGAAAATTTGTTAACGATGTCGAGACAATGAAATAACGTTGGTAAATGTATGAAAGAAGTGAAATTGAAAGGCATGAAAAGTCAATTATGTACGATTGACAATGGAAAGGAAAGTTACTTGAATAATCATTGAAACAAAAAACGAAATCGGGAAGTAAATAAGAAAAAGTATAAAGCCAGAACAAAACGTTGAAATTGAATTATCTTTAATCGATTAAAATTCTTATTCGTATCGTTATTCTCGGAACGAAATAAACGAATATTTTTGCGCAATAATATTCAATCGATTCGTGTTGCGAAATAACGTTGCTCGTAGTTTTAGAAACGGAATTATTGGCACCTAACCTATTCGCTCAACTTTATTCTCCGGTTAACCGTATCGGTATATCGATTGTTTTGGTCGGTTAACTAGCCGAACTATAATCAATAACGACTGACCGACGTGGTTAACCAATTCCTCCGATTCCGGTAAGTCGATACGAAGTCAATTGCAATCGATTTTCGTCTACAGATTCAATATCATAATTTCAATATTGATTCAAACCTTGTCTGTGCGTGCCAATACCATTAAAATAACTGAAATCCTCTTCCTGGTTTCGATTTGTATGATCGTCTATGTTAAATTGATGTTTGATTGAACTCAAGTTACAGTTTAATAACAGCGTGGATAGAATTACGAACTAAAAATTGAAATAGGAACTGTATTAAACGAAGTAACAGAAGGAAATCAATTTGGTCTTTGATTTTTGGCGTTTGTCGGAACAAAGTCTTTATTATCAATATTAATTTACAAATACGAAACATATTAGAGCACAAGGTTGTAGACAAAATTTCTGTTATTATTTAACGCTACGAGCACATTTTGAGCATTATTGTATAAAGTTGAAAATAACAGAGTATAAATATAATACAAGTAGATGTATTCAAAAATCACACGAATCACATATACATCCCATGAGACGTTAAACGTATACGTAACAAACAAAGTAAATTTCTCTAATTCTCCAACGTATACATAATAAATAAAATAAATTTCTCTAACTTCACCAGTCTTCTCTATTTCTCCAACGTATACCTAATAAATAAAATAAATTTCTTCAACTGGACCATCCTTCTCTACTTCTCCAACATATACATAATAAACAAAATAAATCTCTCTAACACCACCGATCTTCTCTATTCCTTCAAGGTACACGTAACGAATAAAATCAATTTCACTCGTTCGAATTGTTTACTTCTCCAACGTATACACAATAAATGAAATAAAAATGACATAAAGTATCTCCTCTGCAATTCCCTACGGCCGGATTTCGAAAATTGTAGAATGCGCGTCGTTCCCCTCGCGCGGCGACCGTTCCATCGAGATCGTCACCTCCTCGTTGTTCTCGTTTGTTTCGCGTAGCTTGTTGTTCCGCGGGACGCGGCACGGATGTCTGAACGCGAATAATGAACATTAAAGCAGCGTCGGACTACCGGCTTTCTCCTCCGCTCTCTTCGTTTCGCTTCCTTTCTTTCATCCCTGTGCCCGCGTCCGCGTTCCGCGATATTCCCGCGTTATTTTCTCCCCGAGCGTCAAAGTCGTTATCGTCCCTCGGGGTACGTGCTTTATTTTCACTATTATCATTATCATAATTATTATTCGTTCCGTCTTGTCTCGTAAGCAACGGTCGCGTCGCTCCCTCGTCTTTCGTTCGGGAACTCGTTATAATAATATCGGCCCAGCGTTTGCATCGAAACGTCAATTTGTATTCCCATCGATACGTCCAACCTTCTCCCACCACCTGCCTCCAACCTTTTCTCCACCCCACGTCCCCTCCTCTACCCTTAATATCACCGTGGATGTGAAACTTTCCGGGCCCGCTGGAATTAATCCACTTGGCGGTGTCTGCTTCGAAACTCGTTAATGAAATTCTATCGATGTAGTCGGACGATGAAGATTTTAATAACACTTTCCTTTTTTCCACCCCCTCTTCAGCCCCTCCTCCGCTCACCGTTTCCCCACTATCCACCGGAAAACGTCGAGCGGAGCCGTAATTAAAGAACGTTCTCCCCCAGCCCTGATCCTTTTCGTTGGCCCGATAAGTGCCCCGATGGAAATTCACCGATTATTCCGAAATAATGTTCACCGATTTCTAATTAGAACGGACATCCGTGGCGAACTTATTTCCAACAGTTTTTAATTGGAACGAAACGATGGCGCATACGTGCGCGTCCGGCTTACGTTGGATACCTACGTTAGATACAAATTGGGACACGAGCGAATTCATTTTGTGTCGGAATATTAACCGGTGCCGCGAATATTATATTCCGTTCATTTCACGCAATTTTGCACGCGAAACTTCGTTACGATATTTTAAACCGGCCGGTAGCTATACGGAAAAATCGAACGGACGGTATACGGTTTCTTTTCAAGTCTCGGGAAGATCGAGGGAAATTTGTTCTCTTTGTTGAAACTGAAAAGACTCCATTCACGTTCCATTTTACAGTTTCGGACCGAGGATGTTATCGAAGGAGGCACCGAAAACTTTTAATAGGTTGCTCAATAAGTTTTGTCGTTCGATGAGAAACGGAGCTATTTATCAAGTTCGTTGTTTTCATTTTTTAAAGATTGTTTGATGAACATGTGCGAAGTTTCACGTGGATCTGTCGATTCGTTCGTATATTCACAGTTGTTCAAACGTTGAAGTGTCGTAGTATTTTTTTTACAATGGAGAAAACCACAAAAGTTATCGAACACCATTGTCGATTAAATTATCCTCTTTCTGCTACTCACATATAATTGTACCGTACAAGTACGTTGTTAAATTACTTCGAATACCATAATATGCAAGTAACCGGGAAAATTGTGAATATTAGTGCAAATTTCTATTTATTTCGAACAAATTGGCCCCGAATAACTAGATACTTGTAATATCCTGGGAATGTTATTTCTTTCCTTCTCCTTTTTAACCAATTCATTAATCTTCTTTTTGCTTCCCCTGTCGCTGCCGTAGCTCTCTTTATTATTTCTAAATTTCTGTTTACCTCGAACAAATTAATTCCTCCCCGAACTGCTCGGTACTTGTAATATCGTTAAAAACTTTCTTTTCGTCTCTTTTTGACCCTTCCATCGATCTTCGTCCTACTGTTCCAGTCGTGGCAGAAACTCTCTGTTCCCGGCTTTCGTCTTTTTCGTTCTACTAAAATATTCCACTGCAGTCGTGCAACCCTGTGCCTCGACTATCGTTCCTCCATTTGCGTCAACTACCAAAAATCGTCCCGTTCTACTCCCGTTCTCGCGTTAGTTGCGAATTTATCGGTTAAAAAGCGAATCGTGCGCGAAACGAACATTTTCGCCCATTTTCGTTCCTCGTCCCGGCAAAGAGTTGCGAAATTCCTGCACGTGGATCTCGTTCGTTTCTAATTTTTCATAAAAATTCCCGCCACGTTGCTGCAATTTGTTGCATGCGACACGTTTCGCGCCGAAACGATCAAACAAATTAAATCGCGCGCGCCACTGAAACGATTCGATGCATTGTTCTAGGAGCGTTTGTTCTTGTTGGTGCAAATTTGATTCGAAGAAATGGTTCCACGATTTGTAAACAGAATACGTTGCAATACATCGATCGTATTCTTCCGTTTGGTAGAATTCTACGCGTCAGAGGATTGTTTCGGTTCATTCTTGTTTGTCCACTTAGGTTTCCTCAACATTGGAACTATCGTGAGCTTCCGGTATATTAAGGTGTTGCTTATTGGGTATTAATGGTAAATATAAAATATAAATATAAGGTGTATTTCAGGAAAATCGATGACTGAGGAAAAAGAGGAATTTATGAAATGAATTATAGGGTAGAGCGATGTCAGTTGTAACAGTTTGACTTTGGAAAACGATTACGCGAAAGCTATTGCATTTATAATAAAAATTCTTGTACAAACGTGTTATGTAATTATTCGACATTTTCGAGCCACAGTTATTTCGTTGCACGTCAAACAATATTCAAGATATTGATAAAAAGTGGGTCGGTTGTAACACTGTATGGGGACGATAGTAATATTATACAAGTTTGGTTTTCGAAAATCAAGATATTTATTTAACTAAATTGTATTATAATTAGAAACGAAAGACATTTGTTTCTTTCTATCTCTAGTTGAAATTTATCGCGAAAAAGCTTCACGAAACGATTACACAAATTCAAGGTTGAATTTTCTGTATATGGACTTGTTCTTTCATTTTTTGTCAATAAAGTTCTGTTTTTTTCTACTCTTCGTTCAAAATTTGGTTCCAAGCCCTGTAACCCATCGTTACAGGCATATTGGTATCTTTTTCTTCAACTTTTACTCTTTTTGAGTAACTTTACCCTTTATAAGAAACTATGACGCCCCTGATCGTACTTGTGAACTTTAATTAAATATTTTTATTACCAACACGCTTATGTATCTTAACCGACGATCAGCATTTCTTCAAGAAAGATCAAATTGAATTTTTAAAGCAAGAAAGAAGAAGATATTTTCTAAAAGAGCGTTTATCTTCCAATTTTAAAATATCAAGAGTAGTTAACTATTGGGTACCGCAGAGCCATTTTCTTCACTACACAGATGTCTATTTTGCGCCTACATAAGTACGACAGTTGAGACCGTGTTCCAAATGTCATTTTACACTACCTGAAAACTTGTATCAATATTTATTACACATTTCGAGATACTTACGGTGTTAATCACAGTGTTACGAGCGACCCTGCTCTCCCCTACGTATACAAAAAGTCATAACGTCTTTTAGAAAACGATCTATGAATTTCAAAGTAAATTCCTTTCCGAAGGCAATCGACGTCAGTAATTTTGACCGATTGGTTAATCTAGTGTCGATTCGCGAGATTCGAATCGCACGTACAGTAACGGTTTGAATTATCGTTGGTAAAAAAATAAGGAATCGGAGCAGGGGCAATATTCTCGAATCTCTTTTCGGAATATCATATCGGTTGGACGACCTGTTTACCAATGAAGCGATTTTCGTGGCGAAGCGAGTGCTTTGCAGTTTCGACACGTTGGCCGGTTGCGACACGATCCTACAGTCGAGTTCGGTCCAGAAATCTTAGACGAGATTCTTCGATCCACGAGGATGCGCAAAGGTAAAGAACTGGGTGGCTGGGGTGGCGTGTGTGAGATGAAAAGAGACGATAGGACGAGAGGACGAGTATGTCCTGATTGTACAAAGAGTCCTTCCAGAGGAAATCTGATTGATTGGTACGATTGCGGTTTGTTCGGAAGATTCTCGTTTTCGTATTCGTAAGCATCTGGTGCGTTGATCCTTTCGAGAGATCTTCGTGGGTTCGAGTAGCATTAATGTGTAATAGGTCGCTCGATCAATTTTGTCGTTCGATAAGCAAACGGAGCTATTAGCTTCGTTGTTTTATTCTTCTGAAGACGGTACTATTGTTTGGTGAACAAGTGGGAAGTTTCACGTAGATCTGTCGACTCGTTTGTATATTTACAGTTGTTCGAACGTTGAAGTAGTATTTTTTTATAAATTTCTTTCAGCGGATGAACTTTCGCTCTTATTATTGTTCTAAATATAAAATCAGGAAAAACAGTGTTGCAAAGTTTCAATTTCACGTCGTGTCGTTCAATTTTACATTAACGACAGTTGTGTGACATACGGTTTGAAACTCATCGTATAATGGGCGTTTTTCGTTCGAAGTTCGAATATTGGTGTTTAAAAAAAAAAAAAAAAATAGAGTACCCGTCGATAGAGGAAATTGGAGTAAATTCGATGATTAAGATTGCAATCGGTCAAGGAGATAGAGGTGTGCTCTCGTGCAGTGAAATCGGCTCGAAAAGTGACACGGAGTGAAAAATGTTGTTTAAACAACGACGTGTGCGATCGATACGCTTTATGCAGCTTTGTTACACACGCTGACCTCGACGATTGTCCGCACACTTTTCTGCTTTACGAATCAATGTTCGTTACATCGAATATAGAGAAATTGCTAGCGAAAACAAAGCAACACAATTAGATAGAGTTAATTGTTAAATGGGTTTTCAGTGTTCTCGTGGGTCTACGCAGATTGTCGATGTAGAATTTAGTAAACGATCGGTTGGATTGGGTTTCGCGTAGCTCTTCAGTCAAATTATATGTCGAAAGGCTCATGGATATTTCGATCGTATTTCGAGATATTCGCTTTCATGGGAATTCATAAATCGTCGATAAATTAACGAATCTTCCACTAATTGTCTCTGAGTGTTATTTAATTTTTCGAATGGTCGTCGAACCGTTTCATTTATTCAATTCTAGAAATTTCGATTCTGCAGCTTTCGATGAATGTAGAATGCTTATTTTTCTAAATATTCATTTCAAATACTTTTCTAATAATATTCAATAACATTTAATCTGTTATATGTTCTCCATCATTGGACAACGTTACCATCGTTATTTAGAAAAAAATTGACCTCTTCAAACCGTGCAACTCATTATTTTTTCCGTTCTCGCAGCAACATATTCTTTGCAATAGTCATCGCAAACATTTCGAGCGGTTTCAGTAGCTCCGGAACCACGATTAAATTTACAGAACGAAATTTTTACGAAAAAAATACAAAAGCTATCGAACCGTATATAATTTTCACATCTCCAGGCAATCGTTATTGGAAAAACTATATTGCAAAGCTATGATCGCAATTTATCGAACCACCTAATTACCAATACTAGCAATAATACTAACGATAATAATATAACACGCCCCGTGCAGAGTTAAAAATAAAAGATACCGAAACATTCCGTATTCTATTTCCTTTTATCGTATTCTCTGTCTCGTGATGCATCTAGTGCGCCATAAATATTCCTACTCAACTCTTACGAGTAATTTAATCGAGTACGGTGACAACGGGTCAAATTCAACGCGTCAGACGTTCGGAGAGTTAATTTGCAGCTATCTCGTTGAACGATCATTCGTTCCATTTGCTGCAGCAATCGCTCGATCAAAAATTCCTCCAGCGTGCAAAGACTGCGCTCCGAACAGAACGAATCGGCTGCTATGAAAAAGGAGACTCCGTGTGATTGTACAAAGTGCCAGAAGTGAGGCAATTTGATTGACTGGCGCGATCTCGTAGCGGGTGCTCGAGATTTTTCCATCTTTTTCCATTTTTCCCTTCTTTTACATTTTTTTTTCCCCCCACCTCCCTCTCTTTTTCTCTCTCGGAGAATAAGATGCATCCACTAACTCGTGAAAGGAGAAACGGGGCCAGATAAGTGCACCCAATCATTAGGCGGTCCTGTAAAGATTCTTAGAGTGTTGTTATCTCGGGGCTCGATTCGTCGTTATCTCTTCGCTTGCCTTGACGGACGGTTCTTTCGAGAAATCTCGAGCAGCCACGATTTCATATCGATTCTGTTCCGGAACCAATCGCAATTCTCCAAACTCTTTGGCAGACGTTTCACTTGTTTCTCAGTTGTACCGTTATCGTGGACTCTTATCAGGTAGTGTTCGGTCGAACATTATATTAAAACGGAGACAATGTTTTCGATGCTTGGGTTGCTCCCCTCGATAACAAAGGATTTCGAAATCGATCGGAGAAATGAAACGAGTTGTTTTAATTTTTATTCTTGTTCGATGTTGGATTAAGATGGACGCTTCTGTTGCTATTATATCTCGGTGTTGTCAATTTCGACGGGAACGTATACAAATTATGGGAAATAGAAAGGGTTAGTTAATTTGTAGCAGTATCTTGACATGGGCGATGAGATCAAATATTTTATTTTCATTGCTTGAATTTTTATGGAAAATTACGAGGGATAAAATTTCACCGAAAGGAACTATTCATTCTAGATGCAATTCGTATAAAATGTACGAATCAGTTGTAAAAACTTCGAATTTAAAAAATTAAACATAACTCGAGTTTATCTTAGTAAATTCGTACTGTGTTACAAGTATGATACAAACATGCAGCAAATGTCATAGACTCTTATGTCCAAACAGATTTGACACAGAACTATGCTCATTGTGCATTGAACGTTTACAAGAATCCAGAGAATATACCAAATAAACGTAACTATCATACTTTCGCACATATGGTTCAACCAAAAGAGATCGTGTATAAAATACAAGTGGTTTTATGAGAGATGTTTACTAGAACTTTTACATCGGTTCTGAGGCGTAGAACTTTCATAAATTTGTCGACAAGAGTTGCTTTGTAATAAACAAGTAAATCCCAAATGCAACAGAGACCCTTTTTGGGTTCTCTCCATTGTCGGTTCGTACGATTCGCTCGTGGTCTCGTGGAAGCATTTCCAATTGTTGGAATCGTTGTTACAAGTTCCATGTTCCCTTTCGGCGAAATTATGACAATTCATTCATCCTGTGGTTGACGTTCAATCGCAGCAGGCCATTTGTACGTATTTATGACACGATTCAGCGACTTAGTTAATTGGCTACGTAAATCGCGGCCTAGATGCGTCTGCGGCGGTGACCCGATTCTCTTGGGATCAATTAGACGTCACTTGGTTACGACTGGTACTGCACAGCCTCCTGTAGGCACCGATTGATCAAGAGATACAGAAAAGATCGATTTACTTTGCACAACAGATCACTGGCCCTCTCAAGTGATGTAATTTATCGTGTCTCTGTAATTGCTCGGCTATACCCCGGATCTCCTGTGTAGTATTATACAGTTCGTGCAACATGTGCATCTGTATAACTTCCAAAATGTGCGTTGCACAGAAAAATATTACGTAGACAAGTTGCATAGTTTCGAGATGTACATTGTCTAGTGCATTTAGTGTATTTGTCTAGTGCATTTGGTGCATTTGTCTGGTGCATTTGGTGCATTTGTCGAGTGCATTTGGTGCATTTGTCTGGTGCATTTATTTTTATACAGGTGAAGGAGTTTCAGAGATTTGAAGGTCAGTTTTGTTTTCTTAAACGGAATGCTATATTTTTTATATTACAATATGGAAGAATATCGAATTCTAAGTAAAAATAGCGTCGACCTTTATTAGAGTTAAATCTAACAGTTAACGAGTCATTTCTCTTTATTTCTCGAAAATTTTCTTCAAGTGAAATACTTCGTTTTGTATACTTTAAAAACGATATACGGTAAAATTGCATAGAAAACTAACCGTTCGAAATTAGGTAACAAATAATCTCGAGTTTCAATGTCGCAAAGATACAAATTTCAAAGTAATAGTTTTATCTCAGAACTTAAAAGCATTTGTTACAAGTCAATAAAAAGTTCTAAATACTGTATTGGTATTCGTTGTACAAAGTATTATTTGAAATTATCTATACTTTATCTGCAAGATGTACAATTGACTTGCAATTACAGGATGATCAATATTTATTTATAAACAAAATTTCCTTTCAAATTACTCTTGCAGTGGAATAATGACACTCTCGTTACTAATCTCTCACTAATATTGAATTGTTCGGAAAGTCATTTCGTTTTCTTTTTCGTGAAAATGAAACACAATTTTTTTAGAATGTATAAACATTTTATCAAATTATACTCGTATATTCTCCATTTTGGAAAACGAAATGACTTTCCGTACAACATGATACATTTCTGATGTTTCTGAAAGGTGTCTTCGGTTTTCCAAGATCGAAGCGAATCGTATACAATCGTCTCTCTTGCTTCTTCTTTAATGTTTCCTAATGGTATTCGTATTACGTATCGTTCTTGGCGACGAATCCGATGTCTTTACATCCTGATGTTCCCATCTTCGGGCAATATGGGTATCCAGAAATCCCAGGTTTCTGGTCCATAATCCGTGGGGTCTTAAAGCAAATCCGGGTCTTGTCGAAAAGGAAGGTAAAATGGGTGAAAATCCGAAGGTGTCTTCGCCGGCAGCTGGCCAACATGCAAATTCTACGGTGTGAGCTTCCGAGTTTATCCATATTAATGCTCCTAATTAAGCTGTGGATAGATTCGTTCATATTTTCCTCGCCTCTTGTTTCTCACAGCGTTGATAAACTGATAAAATTGCAGATCGGTGAGTGTCGAAGATCAAGAGACGAATATTATTGAAACACGTATTCAGGGACGATGAAAAATGTTTGAAACATTTTCCAGACACGCAGTGTACACTCGATTCGAATTATTCTATCTGTAGTATTTACAATTCGTATTGACACGCCATCTTCGACGAACTGTAGATCAAACTCAAACATGGTTCTTCCGTTCGACTATGTGCTCAAAGTCTTTGGGTAAGAAATGAAACTCATGCTTTTAGCTTTATAATGCAACGAGAGTACTAAGGAGCACCCTATCGCGTCTATTATAATAGCTTAAATTATACGAGGACACGCTGGGCCGAGAAAGACCCAAGATTAATTATACATTCTGTCTCTTACATCTAAAGGATAAATTTCGAAATTCGACGATGAAGTTTTAAATTTACATTTCTCGTCAATGGAGTATATTTATACGAGGAGGTTGTGGGGGAAAGCAAATTTTTACAAAATATATTTCTATAAGCCACCTAATCGAGTACGAATTGCAAATTGGGCGAATACTCGAATAGAAATTATTTCGTAAATCTGTATCTGTATTCGTATATTTGTACGAAGAGATTGCGTGGAAAAGCAAATTTTTACAAAATATATTTCTATAAGCCACCTATTCAAGTACGAATTGCAAATTGTGCGAATACTCGAATAGAAATTATTTCGTAAATCTGTATCTATATTCGTATATTTGTACGAAAAGATTGTGTGGAAAAGCAAATTTTTATAAAGTATATTTCTATAATTCATCTACTCGAGTACGAATTGCAACTTGTGCGAATACTTGAATGGAAATTATTTCGTAAATTCGAAATCTTACGTTCGACGTGATTATGATCCCACACTCGACTCGTCGTTATCTCTATGAACACCGAAATCACGATTACGCAGTTTGACGTGCAACGTATCGCGGATTTGTTCGCGTGGGGTTCATTACGCGTTATAATTGCTCCGCTAATTAATTACGCCAAGTTCGCGCTCCACGCGCGCAGAATTTCCGTTCGTCCGTACGCCACACGGTTCCCGATACATAATACACGTGTCTACATGCCTCCTCGTGGACGTCATGCGGGACGCACAAAGCAATTAATGTCGTTTACCTTAATTAGTTCTCCGAAATTTTGTAGATTTAATTAACACCGGATAACGGACCAGGGCGACACGTTCGTTTTAATTGCGCGAAAATGTTTCGTATCGGGCGTTGTATTCTTTTTCTCTTTTTTCTCTGTCCCGTATCTGTTGCAGCTTTTCTCGCGAGAGAGCACCGGGAAACGGATTGGTCGTTCGGTAATACCCCCGTTAAATCGAGCTTTTTTCGATCACCCCTCTCCCCGTTTGTAGAGATTTCGAGACAAAAGTATCGTGGACAGCGAACGGGTGGCAAAAATAAAAAAAAAAAAAAAAAAAGGAAAAAAGAAACAAACAAAAAAAAGAACGAACAGTGCAACACGCGCTGCCCTCGAAACTCTCGGGCTCGTTAATTGAGAATATTTTACGCGGTTGCGAGAATCGTTTATTACATTGTTTACTCGTCAATAACGAGAACCGCGATCCCGTAACCTCGTATTGCCCCCGGGAGATTAAAGCGCCTGGTGTGTTTTACTCCGTCGCGATAGATCGTAGCTGGAAACGCTTTCGTAATTCGGCCTGCTTCTCTTCCATTCTCCCCTATCGTGTTTTCGGTTCCACCGTAGAAGAATGGTAACGATACATCTGGAAAACGCTAGAAAAAGAAATGATGCGTATAGAGTAGCCTAGATGCGATAGAGAGAACGTTACGTTAAAAATTTCGTACAAAATAATAGAATTGTGATATTTTATTTGAATGGTATTTAGAATTATAATATTTTCTAGTAAAACTCAACCTTTCTTTCCTATCGTGTTTTTTGTCCTATCGTAGAAAAATGATAATCGTAACAATACATCTGCATAATGGTAGAAAAAGAAATAATTCATATACGATAGCCTAGTCGTAACAGATAAAATATTAAGTTAAAAAGTTTTATCTAAATTAATGCTTACAACTGTGATATTTTATCTAAATAGTTTCTAGAGCTAGTAAAACTCTTCCATTTTCCACTATCGTGTTTCTTGTTCGTAGAAGAATAATAACAGTAACGATACTCCCGGATAACGGTAGAAAATGTATAACGTATAAACTATAGAAGCAATACAGAGAATGTCACGTCAAAAGTTTTGCACGAAATAATATTTAGTACTGCGATACTTCAACTATATAATTCTCAGAAGTGTAAACTTCTCGAATAAAAAATATACACGCGGAAAAATGTTCACCCATTTGAAATATCGAAGCTCCGAGCCTCGAGTGACCGTGTGTACGTGGGTCGGTGCAACCTACGGCGATGCAATTTGTTCGTTCGCGAGAATAAAGTAATACACATCGTAACCGTGACCAAACTTTGCCGTCACACATACCATCTCCAGTTGAAGAAAAACCATTTCGAGCGTTAACTTCATCTTGTCCTCAAACAATGCGACGCGATGGTTGAGTCTCCAAGGGTGAATCGTTTCGTCCAGTGGTAAAGGGAGCTTGAAAAATTCGTCCGAAAATTCTTCGCGTGGCAGAGCCGCAGCACGTATAAACCGAGAGATCCCCCAGCTGGATATGTTCTCGTACAAATGAAGGAAACGAAAACGTTTATTCCCCGGAGATTCACGGGGAGCCGCAGGCTCGTTTGAGATGCGGCGCGATCGCGAGCAATTTGAAGTGGTATCTCTCAGTCGCGCAACCACCAGACCTGTGCTCACATTCTGACGTTCACGGGTACGCCTGTTGGCGGTAGGCAACCGCTTTCATACATGTATGCATGCTTTGGGACACGATAAACGGGATTTTATAAGGGATTTTATTCATTCCGAGTGAATTCCTTGCGTCAAAAGGCGCAAACCGACCGACGTGTTTCGTGGCTGAACAACCACTGAAAACATTCGCGGTGCATCGATGAATTTTCGAGGGGACTTGGTCTCGCTCGTGATCGGTTGATCGCTATGCAGAACGGGGGTTAGGTCTGGGTAACTCTGGTACGGAGGAAGAAAGAACTCTGAATCGTAACAATAACATGTGAACGTAAACACGAATACAATTTGTGTGTACTAGGTTGTTCGTCGAAATTAAATATAATAGATAAATTCTCGAGATCTCTCCAAAGAACAAGTCAACGATTGCTCAGCACGTAGCAGGTAATTGTTGTAGACGTTTTCCTGTCAGAACGTTGCTTTATTGTATTCAATTACGAGTTTCCATTTTCTCAGTACTTTTACTTCCTTCTTTTTCCTCCATTCGGATACTACCTCCGTAAATACCTCCATTCGAAGATACTTTACAGAATCTTACAGAGTGCATCGAAATTAAATATAACAGATAAACTTTTACCATCTCTTCATAGAATTTCTCAATTCTGTGTTCTGTGTTCTTAAGTTCTTCGTACCATTGTATCCAGCCACAATTTACCGATACCTTGACGATTTTCGTGCAACGTGCAAATAATTGGGATATTTACTTTATCCGGATCGAGGTGTCGCGATGTGTAGGGTTTAGCGTGGGAACGTCTTATTTCGTTTCGGTTTCATTTGTCGCGTCCCGGAAGTCGTTTAATCGTTGTTTCATTAGTGTTTTGTGTCGCGGACAGGCGGACCGGGGGATTCGAGGGAGCTTAAGTCTCTCCGTTAACGAGAAAAGAATTCGAGGCGAAACGTAATCCGTGTTCCGGAACTCCCAGGAGGGAAAAATCGACACCGGTCGTGCAAGGGCCGCGATGGTGGGGCGACGATTGTGGGAAAGGTACCTGGGGGTAGGGTGTAACTGTAAACGAGTTGAGTCGCGTAAAAGAGTACCGCGGGCAAACTTTTAAGTAGTTCGGGCAAGTTTCGGAATCGATACTGCCGTTGGGAACCGGGCGAAGATGTTCCAACCCTGGATCCTATCACCGAACATAACTCTATCTGCAACTGTTTATCGTCGTTTCGGTCCATACAGCCGCGAGTTTTCCCTCGTGTTCTTTGCAACTTTAAATTTGGAGCGCTCGGTGTTCACTTAAGGGTGTACTTTTGCCCAGAATTAACGAAAGAACGATTTTTTTTATTTTATCGATTTTCTAGAAGCATACCTCGTCGAAAATATGTCTGCGATAGGATTTGTTAAATTTGGAGAGCTCGGTGTTCACTTAAGGGTGTACTTTTGCCCAGAATTAACGAAAGAACAATTTTTTCTTTTTCATCGATTTTATTCAAGTATACCTCGTCGAAAATATGTCTGTGATAGGATTTGTTAAATTTGGAGCGCTCGGTGTTCACTTAAGGGTGTACTTTTGCCCAGAATTAACGAAAGAACGATTTTTTCTTTTTCATCGATTTTCTTGAAGCACATCTCGTCGAAAATATGTCTGCGATAGGATTTGTTAAATTTGGAGCGCTCGGTGTTCACTTAAGGGTGTACTTTTGCCCAGAATGAACGAAAATTTACTTTTCTTTACAATACTTTCTTCATCCAAACATTGTTCGTGTAATTTGTATTATTTTTGGTTTAAAAAAATAATACTGTTCAGTTTAAACGTTGGTGAATACATATTCCACATACGATTTTGAAAATTCACTAGGTACGTGTTGTTGAGTACGACTGGACCAATCTGTTTATTTTTCGTTACCGCTATCGGTAGTATTGTTCTTAAAAGCATTGATCGTGACACGGTATTTTCCATCTCACGGCTAGTTAGAATCGGTTGAACAAGATATAATATCTACCACCATCGATGATTACAAAAAGCGTAAGTAGCAACAACGAGCAATAGACAGACACGTTGGACAAGTTGGACGAGTCCTCGATCGTACTCGTACCCGTTCAATCGTCGTCAGTTTTCTCGACAACAATAATTCGGTCGAGCAAATTTCATTCGATTCATTTCCCCGCGCAGAATGACCGTATTGCCGCTCGTGCCGCCAGTTACCGGAGATCGTGCATATACCACTCAAGTACGACCGTACGCGTACATATACCACTCAACCACCGTATGCATAAGTATACCACTCAACCGTTACCGTATGCATACGTATACCGCTCAAAAACTAGCGTATGCATACGTATAACGCTCAACGACTACCGTCTAGATATATACGTAGCACTCGACTGCCATCATAAGTCCACCACTTACTCTATTTGGCTCACGTCCGAATCCTCCGCGGAGAAAGGCTTAATTTAACGGAAGTTCGTCGCGGAGGTAGCGATATCCTCTTCGTTTGATTCGAAAGGAGCTCGTGAAATTCTCGCTGGCGAACGAGGCGCCGCGTCTTCGGCGCAGCCCAGTACCTGATGGAATTGCACATGCACCCAATCAGACTGCAGCCGTGACGGTACACGTATTCAGCGAACTATTCGGCAAACAGTGGCCTCGGGTTGAATGGCAAATTGCACGAGTACACGGACGCCTGCAATACACGGGAACGGTCTATTTCGTAATAATAGTTCCGCATGGGGACGTGACTCTTTCGTATGAGAAACAATATGCAGATTTAGCAGTTCCTATGCAACGTCTTGAGCGCGAACGTCGAACGAACAACGATAAGCGACTCGAATTTTAAACTATGATCAACGTGTCCCGTGCTGGACTGATTTTTGGTTACTTCTCTCGTTCGGGTCGTTCACAATGATCGTAATAATATGTCTCTACTGTGATCAAATATGTGACTTTAAATATTAATTTTATTGCTTTGTCGTCTAATGCATTTTAAACTCCACGCCCTTTTCTTACTAATTATGTTTCTTTCGCTATTATAAGGGTAGGGATTATTTTGATTAAACATCACGTGGATGACAGTTCAGAGGTAGGAGAAGTAAAGAAACTCTTTTAATATTAATAAGAAGTTTATTTAAAATGAAAGTTACGGCTCACAGGATCTCTCTCGCTCGCGATGCTCTCGAAATTCTTGACCAGTCTCTTCTGCTCTTCTCTCGTACTCTGTGTCCTCTCATGCATTCGTTTCCTTTTATTATAATTCTTAACCTTTTTCACTCGATGCATTTGGTCACGTTTACCTAAAATTCCTTCGTCTGGCACCCTCTCAATTGTTCGTCTTTCACACCTTAGTTTAGACATTTTGTTGTTCACACTTCACTCGTACGTCTGTCCCAAATACTCTTCACATTTTCTCAGAACCATACCTGTTTCATTACATTCCCATCAAGTATTGTAAACCGTACAATATCACACATTGTAAATGATAAAAGTATTTTTATCATTTACAAAATTCCAAGGATAATCGAAACCCAATTACTCACAACACATAATAAAAACACACCAAATGTAAGCAGTGAGTACACATGAAAAATAACATTCTGTATGCAATTAAAAGAGAGTTCACTTGGACAGTAAAATGTGACCAATTACACAGCTACAAACAGTTTATTTTTATCATTCACAAAATTTCAAAGATAACCAAAACCCAATTACTCACAATATACAATAAAAACACACCAAGTGTAAGCAGTGAGTACACATGAAAAATAATATTCTGTATGCAACTAAAAGAGTTCATATGCTAAGAAGAGAAGAAAATAAGAAGAGAAATATGCAATTTTTTATCTCGCATGAAATATAATCGTAATAAATATTCTATTTTACAAAACCTAAGTAATTTCAATACGAAGGAGTGAAATTTTAAATAAAACAAATATAAGCATTTGGACAGTCAAATGTGACCAATTATACAGCTACGAAGGGTTTACTTTTATCGTTTGCAAAATTTTAATTTTGATCTTGGTAACATTAATTCGTTCTTCGCGAAACAAAATTCGAGAGATAATCGAGTTTAACATTTCTCGTCGGCTATCAACGCAACATTCTTCAATCCGAGACGTCGCGCGACACTCTTTGTGAAACATCTTAAAGAACAAAGCAACCGCGGTGTGAATTTCCTTCGTGGAATTAAAGGGAACTCCATTGCCTGTTTACTCGAGCGGTTTAACCGCGTCGGGTATTTTAGATTGTTCAGAGCGATTGTCGGTGCGCGTTGGAAAAATAAAAAGCACGTCGCTACCCACCACGAGTATTTCATCGCTGCATTGTTGCTCCGAACACGGAATTATTATTTGCGAACCGGTACCACGAAACGAAACATCGCAGTTGTATACCAAACGTGAAATTACAGCTGGACGAGATAACGCGTCTTTTTGAAGTGTCTAATATTTCAAGTACGGTTATTTCGAAAGTGCATCAGACCTGGTACGGTGAGAAGGTTTTCAGGTGTGTTCGAGATGAAAAATTAGTATCTCTCGCGATGAAAGTATCAACGCGGAAGGGTTTATCAAAGTGAGTGCATCCTACTTTAATCTTTCGCGAAACTATAAGAAACTGTATTTAATTTTACTCTGTTTGGAGTTGATCGATTTCTTTAAAGAATTAAGAATTTGTCCGCACGAATTGTTACTTATTAACGGAAGACTGGTGTTATCGTAACATCGGAATCGAATGCAATTATCGTAGATCTTTGAACTGATCGAAGGAGATACATTTAAGAAATAGTTAACGTTACCTGTTTTTCTAACGAGTGTTCTCGATGTGCAATTTTTGATCTCGCACGAAATACAATCGTAATAAATATTCTATTTCACAAAACCTAAGTAATTTCAATACGAAGGGGTGAAATTTTCAATAAAACAAATATAAAAATGTTTCACTATCGTACACATCGAAAGCTTTTTTAAGTACGATTTTATCAATTTTAATATCTTTAAAAAAGTACAAAACAAAAGTTTACTAAACGATGCGTTAACGCGATTAAAAATCCACTACTTACGATGCGGTCTTAAACAACGACTCATAATTCACATTCATCTATTGTACCACTTTGATATTCCTTCGTATTCGGTTGTCTTTTCGCAATGTTATTATTTCCAACATTGTCGAGAGCATTTGACGGTAAATCCTAAGACGGTGGTGCTCGAATTGCAAGATGCTAAGTCTATTCTCTCTCTCTCTGTTTCTCTCTCTGTATAGTGCATTCTCCGTCTCGTCCTTTCGCGTTAAGGGAGCGTAATACCTCACCCCATTTACGTTGCTGCGGCGGACCCACGAGATTCGGGTGTTGTATACGAGGCTTACGGGGCCTCTGTTCAACAGTGGTTTCACGTGCGTGCAGCCAGGAGCATCGTTTAAGCCGGTGTATCTTCGGTCGTCGACGAAACTTCCCTCGCACCTTTAAGTTCCGTGGCATTTTACTGCAGATGAAATGCAATCTAATAAGTTGAGGGAGACCGAGAACTCGCGGGGTTTCACGGAGCATCCGAATTTATGGGAGCATTCGGTTCCCCGCGATTTTGGAGTTTAAAGCTTAGAGCGGTACGCGCGCGCTTTAAGCTGTCGACGAACGTCTTCGTGCACCGGTGTGCTTTAAATAAATTGTCCACCGGTTTACCAATTACGATCAAGTAACTAATAACCCGTGAAAACGCCACGTTCCCGCAATCGTACGATTCGAACGTTCGTGGAATTTCTCTTCTAAATTATCCGTCGCGGAATTTGTTTTCGGAGAATTTTTAATTAACGGGACAGTCGAGTACAAAGAGATCTATTCGCGTTTAAATTCAACGTTACGCGATTTTATTATGTCACAGGTTTTTCAATGCTGCGCGGAATCGGGTAATTTTTAATTTCAATCGATGAGAGAGAGTTTCCAGCCGGTGAGTACGGACGTATTTTTTTTTATTACTCCCAATGCTGAATTGTAATCTGTGAAAAAGTGTGAACGCTCGAATAAACGAAAGAGCGATCTGGAACACGAACCTGATCAATTTTATTTACTATCGGTTACTGGTTTCGGTGCAAGAGTGTGGAAATTAAAGAAAATGGATCGAAATGTTCTAATTCGGGGCTGGTTAAGAATTAAGAGAGACTCTTAACGGATTGCTTCTCGTTTGTATCTCTGGTATGTTATTCAGCTTTAAGAAGGACGATTATGGTAAATAGAATACGGATTCCATAAGGATTCTATTCGATGTAACGTTACGCGATCAGACGAAAGAGCAGAGAAATATTTATTTAAGGTTTGGATACGGTTTGGATTATTTACCATTTGCTCGAATATATATCCGGTCTTGTTTCGATAAGTGTACAGGTTTGGATAAAAAGTTTGGGGGATATTCGATGGTAAAGGTGGAGTTACCTGTGCCAAGGAAAATTAAAAATTGTAAGTGTTACACACGCGAGTGATACGTGATGCGACTTTCGCTCTTTGAATTTCCAGCGGTGCGACGTCGACGACGCGACGGCACGTTATATGCAAATTTGCGAACAAGTACGGTGAACTTTGCAGAGGGAACGGCAAATTAAATATTGCGGCACAAGGTTTGCGAGAGACGTGCTGAAATATTAAACACTCGCGATCGTTGACGAAAAAAAGAGAGAAAAAAAAAAGAAGAAAAAACAATTTATTCAAATAGTTCGACAAACTCCGGCGGTTGCATAAAAATTCAACAATTCGGAACTCGATGTAAATAAGTTGACGAACTCGTCGTCTCTCGGCGTGAAAATAATCGGGAAATTTTGTAACGATATATTTCAGGAGTACATTTTCGCAATTAGGTCTTTCGTGATTAGCATTTGAAATTTTTACGATACTCCGCGGTGACAATTAGAAAAAGTTTCCAACAAGAGGATGCAATTTTGGCGACTGGTTGAATTTCTCGTTAATTTTCATCTTCAATTTTCTAGGTTTGCGAGAAGATAAACTATTTAACAACGTTTCAAAAATTCTGTAGCATCGAGTGTTAGAAAGATCATTGTTTAAAAAATTCCGTATCATAGAGCGTTAAAAAGATCATTGTTTTAAAAATTCCGTATCATAGAACGTTAAAAAGATCATTGTTTTAAAAATTCCGTAGCATCGAGTGTTAGAAGAATCATTGTTTAAAAATTCCGTAGCATCGAGTATCAGAAACATTATCGCTTCAAAAATTCCGTGTCATAGAGCGTTAAAAGGATCATTGTTTCAAAAATTCCGTATCATCGAGTATCAGAAACATTATTGCTAAAAAAATTCCGTAGCATCGAGTGTCAGAGGAATCATTGTTTAAAAAATTCCGTATCATAGAACGTTAAAAAGATCATTGCTTTAAAAATTCCGTATCATCGAGTGTTAGAAAGATCATTGTTAAAAAAAATTCTCCAGCACCTCTGCTAGAAGAACGAACTGTTACTCGTTAAATTTTTACCAAACCCACCATTAGTTGTTACTTGGAACGTATTCAGGTCCAGCAGGTGACGTTTCCATTGAAATACGAAAAATCGAGGAAACGGAGCGTGCCCGAGAACAAAAATAAATTTAAATAAAAGAGAAGGGAACAACTTCCATCGGAATATATTCATTAAACATCGGTAAACGTCGAATGTTTTCGCACAAGTTTGCGCCGTTACGGCCGGGTGATATTTAATTCGCCGCCGAAGCTTTGTAAGCTCCTCATCGCTCACCGGAATTTCCATATAAACGCCACGAAGTGCTAGCCGCGCGATAGTTTAAACGCGGGCCCCGAATGCAAATGCATTTTTGCCGGTTTCTCGCTCGTGCTATCGGGTCTTCTGCCCGTCAAATCGCTAGAGAACGAGCCTCGCGCGATTCCATCCCCTCGTAGGTTGCATCTCGGGATCGATTTACGAGCTGCGTCGATAATTCAGGTACGTGGGCCCGTAAACGCGATTTTTCTTGCGTGTCGATGGAAGAAACTTTATTGCGGAGCTCGCCTCCCCCTATAAACCCTCGTACGTACCGTGCAAACAGCAATATTTGCCCGTTACTGTTTACGTAGCTGCAGCAGCAACGATTACGTATTTATCGGCAAGCGATATACCGTGCTTGAAAAAAATGTTACGCAAAAGTAAATAGAATTTCACACGAACGACAGACGACGAATAAAAGCACCGTCTAACGATTTATTAGTACACGTTTATTGGATCGGAACGGTCGCACGGATAAACTTTTACTCGTTTAACGCGAGATACTATTTGTATCGTATAATTCGGATTGTAATTTCACGTATCGGGTTGTTGTTTATATTTTATCCGTTGCTCGACATTTTTATGTAGATGAGTATCTTGCAAATAATAGTCCTTTACGTTTGGCCGAGTTCGTTAAAATGTTAAACCGTGTATATGTGTGCGAGTGTGTGTCATCGTTTGTAAAATATTATACGAAATATTTCTTGAATTTTGACAAAACGGTAAGTTTTCCAAGGCTCGCGTGAAACGTAGTATCCGTTCCGAAACTTTTAAGTTGTCGTGTACGTGGTCGTTACGGAAGTTTGTTAAAAGTATCGTGCAGTTCACTGTATAAACCGAAAAGAGGGACGGTTTGTTGTTTTAAAATATGTAGGTTGAGAAGTGTTTTGTGCTTGCTTTATAGGTTCGTGGAAATGGTATTCTTCGAGGAACCCTTGTTCTAGTTATTATTTACGTGTTTGCTAATGGAAGAGGAATGAAAATGTCGCCGAATGTTATCCCTTTCTGTTTTATTTTTAAGTTGCACGAGAGTTCATTCCTTAAAACTAGCGAACAAACATTGAATTACGTATGTACGAATTACCGAATTAATCCTTTGCAAACGTCCCCAGATGTTTACAAACGTTTCCAAATCTTCTCAAACGCGTTTCAAACGTTTCATTTATTCGTTCCAAAGGATAAACTTTTAAATATCTCAACTGGTACATAAATCGTAACAAAAAACGTTTATGACATTTTTCGTTTAATAATGCGAAGCAGCTTTAAAGAAAATACGGAGAATTTGTTGCGTGACCTGTACATCTAACGGAAGTATTTAGCCTAGGGTGTATCTAGCCTTAATCAGTATTAAATTACCTCAGAGTTTTAGTTTGGTTACAGAAGAAAAAAAAAAAAAACACGAGCAAGGACATGTATCTGCGAAACTAAAGAGAAAAAAATATCACGAAAATTACTCCCCAAGGGTAGTTGTAAAATATCTAAAAGTGGAATAAATTCAGTGTGTGTTTTTATGGATAATTACGTCTAATTTATCGTGTCGTTTAGATTCTTTAAAAGTTTCGATTACGGTTTAGAAAAATCACCCCTCCTTGGAATATTTAAATACACATCCTATAAAAAGTTATATATCTAAAATACGATCATCTTTGGCTATGAAAAGATTCTCGTAAGAGGGAAATTTATATTGTTCGCGTTTTCCAACGAATCAGAGAATGAATCACCATGAACGAACGAGCCAGCAGATAATACCTGACAGGAAAAAGGACCAAGAAGGTTGCTGCTTCATCGCCATGTCCATAATTCACCTTCGATTTATCAAAATTACTTTGTAACTTTGCTGTCGCTTCTAAGGGACGATCGTTCTTTTGTTTCCAAGTCCCTTTGCTTCTTGAATACTTTATGAATATTAAAACTTGCTAACGTATTCATAATCCACCCTTTCATTTATTAATCTAATCGATCGTTATTCACCCAAAGTTCATACCGTGGATGGTATCGAAGAAGACGAACTTTATTTTACAACAGACGATAATTCGAAATATTTGTTGACTGAATAATATAATGTAACGTTGACATAAATTGTTTTACAACGATTGGTTTCAATCAAAGATTCAATGATTGAAACGAAGACAGAAACGTATTGATAAAGATTCAAAGGTTGAACATTTGTGTATAAACGAACAGGTGAAGATGTAAAAATAGAAAAATACAATAACGGTGTATAGACGATATATACATATATTTAATATAATAAAAATGTAGACACGAACTGATATCAATTCAGAGTAAATATTATAAAATTGACAGTAACAGGATAAAGAGAGAAATGTTAAATGTATTGTTCTAGAGTATGAGAATCATCTACTTCGTTGACGAAGGGTTATTAAAATATGTATTTATTAACTAAAACGATTGGTACGTTACACTAGAATTATTTTATTATCTTTTCCAAAAGAATCACATTTTTTTGCTCTCAAGTTTTCCATCTCAATACTATCGTTGCAATAATATCAATCTCTAACTGAGTAAATTGATGCAGAATAATTCATCCAACACGACACACCATAACGATGTTCAAGTTACGAATTAAATAATGTAATTTACTTAGCATTCTATGCACTGTTTCGGAATAAAAAAATATCGTTTGTCTCGTATAAATTATTTTATTATCTTTTCCAAAAGAATGACATTTTTTTGCTCTCAAGTTTTCTATCTCAATACTATCGTTGCAATAATATCAATCTCTAACTGAGTAAATTAATACAGAATAATTCGTCCAACACGACACACACCATAACGATGTTCACGTTACGAATTAAATAATGTAATTTACTTAGCATTCTATGCACTGTTTCGGAGTAAAAAAAAAATATCGTTTGTCTCGTGCAAAAGAAACAAATTGTCCACTCTCGAGGAGAGAGCACGGTTGCGAGAAACTAATTACTGTTTTATACTTATGCGCGTCACTTGCAAGTTTCGAGTAACTTCTTTTTTTCCCCGCGTAGAGTAGTTTACGAGTAATTTAAGATCGTCAAGTTAGGTGAATCGGTCTGTATAGTAACTTTCTCGCTGCTCTCGAAAGAGCAGTTCGTTCGTTTCGTTCCAGATTTGTTATCTCCGCGATGCGATTTAAAGTTTCCTTCGGAGAACTCAGACGTTTCTATTATTATGCTGAGTGACATATCCATAATTCACCATAAATTTATCAAAATCGTGTTGTCGACTTCGCTGTGGCTCGCGAAAGAAGCGGGGTTTCTTTGCTGCCGGATTTATTGTTTCTTTGATGCGATTTAAAGTTTCCTCCTCGGCGAGGTATTCAGACGCCGTTATTGCTACGCCGAGTAACAATTCGATGAGGCTTGTTTCGATGCAACGAGACGGACGTGCATACTTGCATAATAAGTAGGCGATTCTAGGAGTATTTCCGTCTCTACAGGGTGTTCCCAAATAAACAAATAGATACATCTTGCCCGATACAATGAATAAAACTAACGATACCGTATACGAATACTACTTGTTGTTAGTGATTTAAATCGAACGTTTTTATTATAGCGTTTTGAACGTTACTTATGAACGAATTTTCGAAAAAATGTCACAAGACGTTCCACAATTAGAAATATTTTAACGTTTCGTAATTTAAACGTTCCACAATTAAAAATGTGCGAAATGATTTGTGAACAGGAGAAAATTAACGTTGTATCGAATGATAAAGTTATACAAGTGGTTGGACAATACGCGTAAACAAAGTGATTGAATAAGTACATTAGATATTGTTAGAGTAATCGTTGTTTGTTGTCGCACTTAGGACTATGCATTGTAGCAGTATCTAATGTACTTATTTAACGATTGTTTTTACGTGTATTTTTCAACCATTTGTAACTCTGTTACTCGATACCAATATTAATTTGTTCTTATTCTATGATACACCATTTTACCTGTGTTTTCAATTGTACGTTGTAAACGGGTACCTCTAGTGATAAAAAAATGTTAATAATCAGTGCTCGAAAGGTTATATTAAAATGTTTTATAATGAATGAAAAACAGTAAATGCGATTGTTACGTATCTGTTATATCCAAGACAAATAATTTTGAAAGTGTATGCGAGTGTTTCATTGACAATCTATGATGGGCCCTGTTTGCCAAACTACATATACAAACAATAATTTTTACTACAAGTTGTTTTGTGTTGGATAGAAGAGAGGAAATTTTTTAAATATCCTAAATGGAGTTTGAATACATTAAGAACAGTTTTACACTGTTCAACTGTGAACAGATTTAGACTTGTGATAATCGAGTATATATATTAGGTTGTTCGAAAAGTCATTTCGTTTTTTTTGGTGAAAATGAAACACGATTTTTTTAGAGTGTATAAACATTTCATTAAATTATATATTCTCCATTTTGGAAATGACTTTTCGAACAACCCAATATGTAGAATGTCTTTGAAATAAAGCGACTTAATCAATCCCCAACAAAAAGTGCAAATGAAAGAACTGTATGAGAACAATGTAGAAAATAAACGTTGCATGTATTCTAAATACAGACAATAAGATTTCAGATTTCAAATAGGAGAAGAGTACTCTAGGAAACACCAAAGCGAGACATAGTGTCTTGAAAGTACTTTCAAAGTCTCACCGACGATTTTGTTAAAAAAATTGTGAAATCTCGAAGCTGTGGAAATCTCGATTATTCGATAATGCTCCACAAAGGACAATGAGGGGGGTTGGGGAGTCTTCGCGTATCGTTCGAGGATTTCGGTATCTTTCTCCCGGAGTAATCATCATACCTTAAGTCGCTACGTGTACTTTGGAACACCCTTTACATTCATGGTGAACGGATAGAATCGATTACCGATAGACACCCTTTGCTATTCTGTGTCGTTCTCACCACCGGGAATGGAACTAAAAATGTCAAGCACAGAAGTCCCTCGCGTGGTATAACAATGCCAGGAATCGAGAGCACAAGCTGATCATTAACTTGCAAAAGGTGTCGATTGGATGCAACAGACACTGACACGTACTTCGTTTACTTTGTGACGTTATTTATGCGTAACGAGGCTCTCGAAACTGTCGGTTCACACGCTCTTTCACCAGCAGCTACAGAACACGTTTGTTATCCGAGTGGGGAATATTTGCACGGAATTATCCGTGAATAAAATTTCTATTTGTTCTTTCCGATATTAAATTACACAGGTATGTTTCGTTCGCGTTATTTGCTTCGAAATTCAATCGGCAGCGTTTCAAACGAATAATTTATGTTTTTTATTCCGCTGTACTTCCAATAGTTAAAGTAATAACGTGCAGTTGTACTCTCTCGGTGCTGAGATCGAAAGGTTCGGTATATATATACCGTGCGGAAATTGTATAATCGTATCTCTTAAACGCGTTCGTTGAACGCCTATGTGCGTTCAACGCACACGGTGTACCGTTCGTTTGCAAGGATTTTACATCGTTCGAAAAGTTAACGATTCGATCTTCGAAAGATTAAAAACGGTACGAGAGGACAGCACGATAAGAACCTTGTTAATTTGCGCAACATTAAAGTGAAATATAGGCGAAATACCAGCTTGAAAGTGAGTCGCTTATTAAATACGACGAAATTGGGTCTAAGTACCGAACGACGATAATTCTTCTTCGTTGAGCGTTCTCGCGACGTATTTCATTTCGTATTATATCGGTTAAGGTACCGAACGAGAAACACGAACACCGTTTTGCAGTTTGGCTCGGCGCATAAATCATTTACGAAGGAACTAGACTGCGTTCCCGGTTGGCCCAAAAAGCAGCCAAGAACAAGTGTCGGGAAGCATTCGTGTTTCTTCTCGACGATAATTTCATAGAGTCTCGGTCGAAGAGGAGGTCGACAAAGTGTAACGATTCCGGAATTATGCGAACGTCACGGTTTCTGTTCTTAATTTCACCGACCTAGATGTTCGCGAAATGAAGTCGCGTTTCGAAGACAAAACGAAATTTTTCGCGAATTTAATAAAAGCGACCGACAACTTAGTTTATCAAATAAGATGAGCATTATCCATGGATGTAACAACGGGTGGGATTAACGGGCGTTAACGTTACATTCTCGTGTGAGAAGCTATTTAACGCTGCCAACTTCCGCCCATAAATTCGACTATAACTTTTGGCTTCTCGTTTCGAGTGTAACCCTCGAGCTTCGAGTTTCGATGGCAATTGGTTACTTGGTTTAATCCGGACCGACTGTGATGCGAACAATCGCCCTTGACGAAACTTTGCGGAGAATTTCCCTGGAAATCGGAGCTGAGTGGAATCAAACTCGCCGAGAACGAATTGGAAAACGTAAATTGTTATTTTTCAATGAGATTTGTCCAAGGTGTCGGATAATTTGCAATCGTTCGACGCGAGAATCGTGTCACGTACACGACGTTCCATTTGTGATGAATAAACTATGGTTCGATTCACGTGAAATGTGTATTAATAACGCATAAATGGTAATTAGATATTTAAAATAGTAATGGAAGTAAGTGTTTGTAGCTTGCTTACGATTTCAGCGAGATTCGAAACGAAGAACCGTCAATTTGGAAACTTATCTTATTGAAGAACAGTTTTTACGTTTACAAAATATTCATAAACCGTTTGAGTATCTTTTTCAATAAAGATATTTCTTGAAAATATCTCGAAAACTAATAATGTTTTTGCCACGATACTTCGATAACTTTTCACGTAGAATGGACAGAGGAATGGATCTGTGCTACAAAAAATATACATTTCTATTTACAGAAAGGATGCAATTCTTACTTGCACATGCACTGTTGAATTTGAAAAAACTTCAAGGCCCTACAGATGTAGTGCACTTCGAGCCATTTACCTTCTTCCTTCGAAATTTGTTCGTAAATGCATTAATAACGTAGTTATGACCTGAAACAGTTACGTGGACCACCCAGTATATGAGGTATAGTCGACACCAATGCTAATTCAAATTTACCGTAATCATAGACTCGTGGAAACGTTTGCAAACATTTGGGAACGAAATTTTTCAAGTGTTTCTCGAGCGAACCGTCTTCACTTTTTCAATCACTTCATCGTGTAAGAGGATTCTCAGGAGAATTCAACTCGGAATCACAAAAGTAGAGAGTTCAATCTTTAAAGTGACCTTACGAAGATTATGTACGACTATTTCTCACAAAGTTGCACTACTCGAAAGATTGATAGCGTCTCGGCTCGAGTATCCGCAAACTTTTTACCATTGGTGTACATAGGTACACTTTTTATTTTACAGCTTCCTTTCTTTCTTTCTCTCTTCCCTTCTCGATACTGCGTTCATCGACGTACACGATCCCGGTGCTGTGAATAATTATTATCGTTCTTAATTGTTGGAACGAATGCAACAATAACCTTAAGGGTGCCAGATGTCGATGTCTGTATGAGTAAAGAGACGTAATAAGACGATACAGTTAGAAAGACGCACTAAGACGAAAGACCGGTAAAAGACACAAGTGACAAAGACGATAAAGACACGTGCCGAGGGCATCAAGACGATTAGCTTAGTCTTATACACGGTCGATCTACCCTTAGTGAAAAGCGAAACTAATCACCAACAACACGTCTGATACTAATATCACTGTAACTTGTAATATTCTTAAATATACATCAATACACCGCACGAGTACAATTATTTGGGGACTCGTACGGGGATCAATAAATCAGATCGCTCGTTCAGTGATTCGAAAAAGAAGAAAACAACAACTATAATCTGAACTTTGCAACATTAATATTCGTTCGATCGTTCGCAGCGACACGAATTCGACTAGCCGGTAGTGAACACCATGGGTGTCGAATTGGTGGAAGTTTTCAGGAAACGAGGGACAGAGGACGAACAGACCGCGTGGCACTGGAGGGTCAGTATCGGAAAACAGGCGAAGTTTCTCAGGATGAGTCCGAAGCAGCTTCTACTCCGCGAATTAATGGCCATTTGCTGCCAGGGACGTTATTTGGCCGATATTTTACTCGAAGCTCATTGGAAAAAGTTTGGGTGGCCCGATTTCGCTCCCAGAAGCGGAAAAGAGAAACAGTCGACGAGTGTCTCTCCGTTCCTTTCCGTTGTTCTCGTTTCCGTACGGTGGTTGTCGTGGATTCACTTTTCCATCATTTTTTTTTCTCTCCTCGTTCCTCGGCATCGGTGACTCTTATCCAGTATGCCACGAATCGCGGTTACGCGTCAAACGTCCACTAGAATTTTTCTTTCTTCGATATCAGGAATGTTTCTGTTAAGTTTTGTAAAAGATGCTCAATGTGTGTGGAATATATAAGCGTCTTCGTACCACGTTATTCGAATTTCGTAGTGCATGTATTTCTCTCGTTCCAATGGTCAGAATTCAATGGAATTAGTCTTTGGTAATATTTCGAACGTTGTCGTGTGATATTTTAGCACGATAGTTCTTACATTTCGAGAAAACGTAGAAAAGACTATCGACTTGTTGAAATTGAGAAGACGGTGAATTCTTCTTAAGAAGAATGTGATACTATTTGTAAGTAGAATGTGGACTGGCTGATCACGATGTCTGATCCAATACGATTGCGTGGAATTTCTCCTTTTCTCGCGGAACGATATTATTGTTAATATCGAAGACACCTTTATTCAGAAATTTTTAGGCACTTGTGGTATTCGAAAGAATAATTATGTAACTGGTCTAAAGTAGAAAAAAGGCAGACGTACGTGAGAAAACTTGGGTGGTTCAGAAGAGCTAAACAAACAGAGAGCAAACTTCTCTTACAGTATTTGTTTACATCGATTATCTGTATTTAAATTATTTTAAATTTGAAAATTCTTTGCTCCGAACTGCTTTGTTTCCCTTTTAATACAGATAGCAGAGCTTCTACTGTATAATTATTCACGGTTAAACATTCTCCCAGTTTCTTTTCCTCAAAATATGCCGTAAGCTCAACGTGATTAAAAATCTTCTTTTGAATCATTCCCTGAAAACGTTCTTCGAGGATTACTTGATAAATGTACGTTTGACAAAACAGTAACAGTTCGATCACTTTTTCACGAACATTAATAAAATTATAATATATTAATAAATATTATAATATATGATAAAAAAATATATAAGTTGAAAGATGCGACTACACTCTTTTAGTAAATAGAAATAAATGTTCACGATCGAATACTTTTCAAATTATTTTAAATATTCTAACTTAACCGATAATTTTTCAATTAAATTTTCACGATATTACATTTCTCAATAATATAACACGTCTTCGAGAAGATCGGTCGATGTCAGTTGGAATCTTTTATTTCGTAGGAAATGATTCGTCTTTGAAGAGGTTAAGAACCATTGCTTTCGTTTCCCCTCTGTTCCCCTCACTCGTTTCCTTTCGATCTCCGTTTTCCATGTCGTGCACTGTACTTCGGATCCGTCGATAGGCAATCGCAGATTTCTCGTTCTTTGTATACGGTCAGAAGGTATCACGAGCCAATGGTGAGTGAAATCAGGTTTCGGAGACGCCGATTCGGTTATAAAAATGCAAATAATGCGACCGAAAGGACGTTACCTGGTCGAAATCTCTTTCAGGACACTGGTTGTACCCGTGTTTCTCTTTCTCGAGGGTTATCTCTTCTCGAAACCGATTCGAGTTTCTTTTTTCATTCTTGGAGTTCTACTCTAAGGAGACAACGGATCGCGTAACGATGTTTCGTTAATTTTCGTTACGAGAAACGTTCGAATTACGTGGTTGCGATATTGGAGCGATTTTTTTTTTGGAAATTTCGGGAATTTCTTTCGCGATATGCGGAAGAGATAATTTTAAATTCATTTCAGAAGGAATTGTTACAGACCCAAATACGGTCGAGTTTATGACGTGGAACTGCGAAGTCCGCCGTTTTTAGGATTTAATTTTAGTCCGGTTGGGTTTACTACGCGGGAGTCTTCCACGCTCGCGATATAATTTTAAGGTTAGGTTTAAAAAAGCACTTTATCCGCACCTCGCTTCCTATGCATACTATACTGTTCATGTTTTCGGATTTCATATGCTGCGTTTTATATTTGCATTTTATATTTGCGTTACCGTAGAGAATGCACCACAGAGACTTTGAAAAATAAATTTTACAATCGTGCGAATAAATTTCTAAAGAGAGGAAGGAACATTGTTGGAAAAGCGCGAGTGTATTGTGTATATCGTGTAAGAAGAGAAACTCGATTTGTATTCAACAATAGATTTGTATTTGTTTTACTATCCTTAATTTATTTACGATTAAATATTTGTTCGATTTGTTTATATTTTACTATTAGTACACGTTCCTCGTATTTCTGTAGAATCTAAGTACAGAGGAATTTCGATAAATAAATAAGATTACTTTCCTGCTATTTTATTCGCATATAATCGCAACACACGACACGGTAATAAAATATGAATACTTTGAAAATTTTATAGCACTTTGATAAAAGAAAATTCAAGTGATTACTTTTGCGGTGATCCAAAATTAAAGGAGAACATAGAGTTTCAATAAAGTGAATTTAATAACACGGGCGAGTTATTGATGTTTTAGAACATTCGTCACTGCGTATTCATTCAATATTCGCATTTACGATAACCACAGTGACGTTTTTAATACAATCACGATTACTCGAAGATCGACAAAGTTAATCATCTAAGAATTTTCAAAGAACCCGATGGGGTTCATTTCCAAATTAAATTATCCAAATATTAGAAAAGTTTGGAAGATTTTATCGAGAGAATATGCAACAAACTGCAAGCAGAAAAATATCACAAGTGCACGCGTAGTTAGCTACGAGTAGAATAGAGCTCGTCTGACGGTGCACGGTCCTCTACCACTGGACCGTTTTTACAAAGCCTAAGATCGAGATTTGGTAGACATTTAGAACCGTGGTTTGTATAACAAATTTATTTCTTAAATCAATTACGAGATTACGGGGCGTTTGAGGTAACGGTTATAAAGTTTTAACGCGTAATAACCTTTGAGGGAGCTATTTATAAACGGGCCACTCAAGAATCGCGATCATCCGAAAGTGTAATTACTTTGGGATTATCTAAATTCAAATTTTCCGTGAGAACTTCTAAATAGGTAAGCGGATAACGTCTCCACTCTTTCAGAGCGTAATCTTAAAGGGGTTAAGAGTCTTCTTAAGACAGCAAATCCGCGGAGAACTCACGCAATACGGAAATTATAAATCCGTGATAAATTTATACGAGTGCAAGTTCATTGTAGAATCGTTTCGGTTACGGTGAACGTTGATTCCTCGTTTGTTTCGTTGCGGGGAATTTTTACAAAATGTGCAATAAGTGCGTCGATCGGTGACCATTGTGTCGTGAAACGACGAATACTGTCGCAGTGAAATTTTCACACGGTGTCACGGCACCGAATCGTTAATAAATATTTTCATTCGATTTTGCAAACGGAGCTGCAGTCGCACGGATAACCGGCCAACGACCTTTTCGAGAATATCGCGCCTCCAATGAACCGGAGGTAAATTAAACGCTTCGAAGTCTTTTGTAACTGTTTACAGGAAAGAGAATAATCGGGAATTTGTTCCGAACGAACCATAAAGATGCATTCTCGATCCGTCAGAGCTCGAACTTCAGAGATAATTGGAAAGGCGATCCGAAATTAATGACATACTCGAAATTAAACAATTTAATGAAATTGAGACTTGAAAAGTATCCTCCCATTTAGATATTAGTATATATATAGAGATAGAAAGAATGAAATTTTGATGGTAACTCATTTATACTCAAAATTAAAAAATTTGATAAAATTGACATTTGAAAATTATGTTTCCATTTAGATATTAATATATATATAGAGAGAGAAAGAAAGAAATTTTGATGGTAACTTATACATACTCGAAATTAAAAAATTTGATAAAATTGACATTTAAAAATTATGCTCCCATTTAGATATTAGTATATATAGAGAGGGAGAGAAAGAAAGAAATTTTGACAGTAATTTATACTTGAAATTAAAAAATTTGATAAAATTGACATTTGAAAAGTATGCTCCCATTTAGATATTAATATATATAATATTGTAATTGGTAAAGATAAATATATTGGGTTATTTTTAATTATAATTTTAACGAAGTTGTACGTTTTGTATTATCGATCCTTCGTTGGGCATGAAAAGGGCGAGCTGGTTACAAAGGCATTTCATCGTCGAATCAGCCGTAACACGTTACGCCTTTGATCTACGATATGATCTTTGGCAGAAATCCTTTCATCCGGAGAATTCTCCACGTAATGCAAGTCTAGAAATATCATAAACAAATGTAACACGTATCGTGATAACCATTAAGATAATTGCTCGCTCGAAAAAATTACAAAGATTTATTTTAGTCCTCGCGAACTCTTTTCCATAATACAATTGTGAAACACATTAAACGAGTAAGAAATGAATTAAAATTAATTACGATATACAAAATCGACATCACGTCGAATTGGAAAAGGTTGAACAAAATCGATTTTATATTTCTCATTCAATACGTTGTACCATTATCTTATAAAGTATTGCATCGTTCGTAAAAGAGGATCGAAATTATAATCGAAAATGTGTAATAAATATTAAACTTGCAACGACTACGACGAATCGTATTTATAAAGAACGCAAGTGGAAATGACGAGCAATGTTCAGACACGATAGTGAATCAATTGTACGTGTTTCCAATAAATCTGCAAACTCGATTTTCCGTAAAACAAAGCCACGTACAAAGAAATTTTCTATTTCGCATCATCGATTTATTTTCACACGCGTTAGAAACAACAGAAGTTTTCGCACGTGATGCTTTGTCTTGTGTCTCGTTAGACCGCCATCATCCATTTAATTTTCACGCAGAAATTCAGCCCGTAACGAAGCTTGTAACGCAGCGCGAGACACAATGCGATTTTCACCATTGGCGAATAGGTGGCTTCAGTGGTCGAGATGGGCTCTGGTCAGACCTGGCCGACCCTAGCCATGCTTTTACTACTCGCGCCGAGGCACGAGACCGCAACTTCCACCTTTGAGCGTCCCCACCTTTGCGTCCCCATAAAATAAAATACACGTACAGAGTGTTTACCATCGAACACCATTAATCGCCTTTACACGAATTTATTCGTGTCGTTTTCATCGTTAACCAACATCGTAACATTTCTGTTACGGTTTCGAGATTAGTTTTTTTTTTATTTCGTTAGAACCGCGAGCAATAAAATGTTCTCTTCTCGATTCATCGTTTCCTCGTTCACTGTTTGTTTTTTCAGTTTCACTTTTACGATCTCTTACCACTTGGTGTCTTATTTACACAGCAACGTCTGTGTAGCCGCGTCTGAATCTACTTATCTCAGAGTAAGATAAATATCAGAGTATGTATGTCGTGTCAATGTGTTTGGAGAGTATTTCAAATCTAGTTTGCGCTTTAATCTCACGTAGCTCGGGACCAATTCGTAACCTAGTTTATGGAACTCGGAGGAATCTTCTAAATCATAATCAACCTGAACACATCAGCGTTATACCCACGGTGTATTCTGAACATTAGTAGAATATTCTGTATAGGAGTAAGATGGAATATTCAGTTCCGTAGAATAATTTTGTTTTCGTTAAGATAATAACGAGAATATTGAAGCGAAAAAATATGCTCGATAAAAGGTGATACGAATTAGACGATGTACGTTATAATTTGTAGAAGAACTTACGAGCTCAAATGATTTTTCAGACGATTAATATCGACTTGGTAACTTGATTAATAAAATCATACAAACATTTATCGATAGAATTTAACACGATCGATCGTGTAATAAACAATTATACGGTTTATCGTGGTAAATAATTCACCTGAATATTAAAATCTTTAAAAATATTACATTTCAAGAATCAAGAGAAAGAGATTTTTAGGGAGACTTGACTTTTAAAAAATATTCGCGACTTGTTTCAAAATATATTAGATAATCTGCACGCAGGATAAATCTAATAGAATATTTCTCGTGAAAAATATAATCACGTTTATTACTTCTGAATCTTCATCTCGTATCGTGATGTATGATATCGTTTCGTTTACTTCACTGGAAGTAATAATCTTACGGACGCTCTGTATTCTTGCATCCATCGTGCTTTAAGAGAGGACACGATGAATACTATCGTGAATTTATGAGTAAATGGCTGCTTGGTTTTTTTGGTATATTTCCGGTGGCTTAGCTCGGCCAGTCTCGTATAATTGGTCGCTTCCTCATTTTTCTAATTGGATAGCGACGCGAGTAAATAATCCGCGGTATGAAGGTATCAAGTAAAATGCGGTTAGAGGTAATTTTGCTGTATGCAAAAAAGGGATCGCGATGAAATACGGCGCCTCTGGACGCGATACGGATCGCGGGTTGAAATTAATTCTCGTTTGAATTATGGCTCTCTGGGATATAACTTTTTGTTTATCGCGTTGTATAACGATTTTCCGTTCAAAAGTTCCACCGGTGGTGTGAGAATAATATTAAAAAAAAATTTTCTTCCGATGCGTTTCGACAGTCGCAGTTTCGCTGCGTTATTTGTACAATATTCAACGGTCATTGTTTAAAAAAATTCTTCTATCGTTCTTTGCTCGACCGTAATATTGCGAATGGAAGATTATCGAATAAATCTACGTTCGGTCGTGTTGCTCCGCGCGAGACAAAAGTGTACACCATTGTTATCGTTTAATCCACAGCTCGAATCCAAGGAGAAAAGAATTAAAGCCCTGTTCGTTTAAAAGAATTCTATTTTACAGAAAATGAAAAATTTACCGCAGCCGGACGGAAAGTTTCGCGAGGAATTAAGTCTTTTTTCCGATCGTCATTCAATTTTCAAATACGAAATAAAAATATTCCCAACGTCGCGTATAAATTCACCGCGCGATCTCTGTCCAAAGAATTTACCGAGAACCTTTCGTCGCTTTTGAACTCTTTCGACACCTTGTAGAACACACAATACGGTACACGAAAGCGGGGTGAAAGCGACTCCGTCGTTGGTGGAAATTACATCGCATCGCGGTACGTAAACTGAACCGATAGCTTTTTCTCGATGGGTAAACACCGTCCAATTTCAGTCGCGATGTTTCGCCATCACGTTACCACGCGACCGTTCGCGCGAAGGATCAGGCGAGATTCTACGCGCATATGCGAGATCCACGACGCAATAAAGTCGGCCGGTGGGTGGTCCTTGAAAATCGAACGTCAAAGGTATTTTTCGTCGCCGCGCGGCCGTGCATAGACGCCTTTCAGGTCCTCCGTTTTCATTTTCTCCGGGGTGAAATGAAATCCACCCTCTCAGGAATCGCGGAGAGGGTTCACGGGAGCGGATGCAAAGTGGTTTAAGATATCGAGCGGATATACGCGGCCCCTGCGACGGTCCTCTTACGCCCTTTTCTTCCCTGGTCTCTTATCGGCCTCTGATCGGTCGGGCCTGAAATCGGGACGAGATACGGACTCATGAACCATTTGCTCTCAGGTATCGCGAGGGAGGGGATGGGGGGATGGATGGGTCGAATGTGTGCGACGATACTTTGAGCGGAGCGTACGTTTGGCAAAATTTCAACCCCTCCTACGCGCCGACGAGCACGGGAGCTCAGTCCGCTGAATAAGCAAGCTGGAACTGGCAAACGCAAAACATCGTAACGGGCGAAATGTAAAGCAACGGATGCTTCCCTGGGACGTTGCCGAGACATATGGCAGTAGATTTTATTTTTTCTATACGCCTCGAAACTTCCTATTTTTATCCCGACTCTTGGTCACTCGAGCGACTTTCGCTACACAGGGTACGGCAAGTACTCGTTAAAACGTCCCGTTTGTACCTCTGTAAAACGTACCGAATCATACCCACCGTTGTTTATGGTGTTTGGGTCGAGTGAGTGCCATAAAGGTGTATTATTGCGATTGGTAACGCAAACTAACTTGTATGTATATATTTGTCATTTTAGCTTCGGAAGAGTATTCATTAATAATAATATTATCAATCAATATGATATTATCAATCGATTGGGGAGATTCTTTCGGTGAAAATGAGAGTTAGCGACTGTCAGATCGCAAAATACGGCAACTCCTCGTTAAAACGTCCCGTTTGCTCCTCGATAAAACGTATTGCGATAGGTAACGTAAACTAAATACTTGTATCTATGTTTGTCATTTTTGGTTCTCGAGAGTATTATCAATGGATTGATAATCAGACCAAACGTAGTCGAATAAATTTTAATTGCAGACGATTGATTGTTTAATCGAACAAGAAGAAATTTATACGAAAGCTAACAGAGTAAAAGTCAAAGATAAAAGATTTTCGAGCAATGTCGGTATCATTTGTCACAGCGGTCAATCGTCTCTCCATTAATATTATATATCAATACAGTATCTAAAAGCGGTTGGGAACCAGCGCGAGCTTTTAACGTAGTGAAAGCGCGCACGTCCACGAGCTGTCGATCCTCGTTTACAGTCTTTGTGACTCACTCTCGTTTCATCTTATACTCTTTACGCTTCGTCAGTTAAACTCCAGCAGGAAAAATGAGCCAAGAGCAAACATCCTTGCAACTGCTGTAGCCTTGAGTTTAAGGTCTTTCGTACTCGTCCTCGTTAATTCGACCTCGATGAAAAGTCTACTTATTCTAAGTTAAACTCTCCCGATAGAAGTGACTATTACAGGATAGATATATTTAGTTTGTGATTTTCAATTAATAGAGTTGAAGATTAAGTGTACTCACAGTAGCCGTCTCAGCTTAGGTATTCATGAGCGATATGCGCGAAACTCTTTATTTATTCTTAACTTCGCACGTCAGGAATATATCAGAAATGAAGAGATCGTCCAGATTTTAGCGATAGGTAAAATAGGTAAAAGCTAGTAAGAGCTAGTGTGGTCTGATAGACCATACGAGCTCTTAACGAATACTGTATTCTTTTTCCGTGCTTCGGTTTCGAGTAGCTATCTATCTTCGTTTGTGCTATTATCTCTTTGATATAGTTTCTCGGCCATTGACGGCGACGGTGGACATCCCCATTTCGCATTCACGAAATAATGAAATTTGCAGCCGATGCGGGGAATTGTGATTAATGAGACGCGAGTGGGACGTGGACGTACGTACGCGTACGCGCGCGAATTTTAACGAAGCGCGAGTTTGGTGACTGAGACCCTGGTCGAATTTTTTCAAATTTTGTACGACTGTCTTTTTGAACGAAATTTTTTATTCAAATTCCGTTACTTAATTACGGCTCAATAACGAGAAATAATAGCCAATCGAGTCTAGTCGAATCGAAAAATCTTTGACGTTAAAGCGAAAGCGATGTATCTAATATATCTTTGACGAGTAAATAAATCAATTAACGAATACCTTTCGATTGATAAAATAACTGAAAATAACGTTAAAGATTGTAATCAATAATTAGAATTTGGAGCCTGTATTTATAACTGAATATATTGTTAAAAATAATGTTTGTATGAAACTAACTGGGTAATTGAAACCGTTACTAATAATTAATAATTAGAATTTTGAACCTGTATTTGTAACATTCATTTCATACGATGTGTCACGAATATTCGTGCACTCTATTCAAGGTTTCGCGTAAATTTCGAACGTTTTGCGTAAGTGAGCTTATATTTTCACGACCGGTGAAGCATTCGTTAAAGAAAACCTCTTGTTTTCTTATCTCTGCTCTTTTCGCGACGAAACGGCGTCGCGTGCTCGTATCCGCTTCAGATAGCCGGGCATACGTGCGCGAAAACGGAAAGCTCGGGGCGAGAAGCAAAGCGCTTGGTCAGAAAAGAGCAGGAAATGAAAATATAAGAGCCTTAAAGGCGATGCAACGTTAAGAGCTTCGTTTAGTTTTAAGCCGTAAAAAGTAGGTGGTATTTGAGAATTTTTTTCAAGGGAATTATTAGACACGTCATTTTCAAACTCTACACGTATATCCGTCCACAGTTTGCGAAACTGTGGGAATTTTTTCAAATGTAAATAATTATGATTTTGTCGAAATAATAAATTTTTGTTAACGGTGGGCAAAAAAGAAAAATGTCCATGCTTGAGATGATAATTTTTGTTACTTTTTGGATAAAAGTTGACACTTTTCTAAATTAAAAGAATAAAAAAACTTATCATAAATGTAATTCTCGTACGTGTCAATGTAAGTATATAAATTCTTTACTTGATCTGTGTGTCAAATTTCAAATTATCCGGTCCATGGGTTCTTGGGCGAGGTATTACGTAACATCTGTTTTAAAATTTCAATCTTTTCGCGATAACGATTTTTAGATTCGAATCTTTAAGAAGATGTAAAAGGAAGAGATCGATTTTTTTTTTAAGCTAGACAGACCTTCTTAAAGACACGATCCGAGCGAGCGACGCGACCTAATTGTAATTGCTGGCTCGTTCCTTCGATGGAAATTGAATTCCCTTTCCATAGCACACCTCTTACATTTTTGGAGATTATTTCGCGTCAAAAAATTTTGTTTCTTTAAAACAGAATCGTGACAAAGGATAAAGTGTGTTTACACTTTCGTTTGTGTTTCAGTTAAATTAAAATTTTCGTTTAAAGACTCGACAAATCGTTTAATAAATTTTCTAAAGAAGCGTGGAAAGTTAAATACCAACCTTTGTAAACAACAAAAATAAATCTACACGAAATTATCACGTTATTAGGACCGAATAAGTACAAATTTATAATTTTTATGAAAATACGAAGTAATACTTATGAAGAATTGTCTTCCATTAGTTTTTCTGATTTCATACCGATTAATAATTTTAAACATTTCGTTATTCCCTGAAAAAAAAAAGAAAAATAGTAGAAAGCATGACCGATTTTCGCTGTAATGGCTAAAAGTGTATTACCAGATTGTACGAGTTAAAGGAAAAAGTTCGTCATTTTTCCTTTGTCCCTGAGAGAAATTTTTTAATCGAAATTTTTTAGCCGAATAACATTAATAGAACGAACGATGTTAACAATCACTTGTTACTTATTATGTAATGCTATAGTTGCGAAGAATTATATTATACTATTATTTCATTACGACACTCTGTTTATCACGGTAAGAAAAATACCAGAGTTTTCTCTGAATTGTTTTTTTTTACAAGATCTCTATTTTTTTAAGCTGTATAATCTTGGGAACACTGTTTTGAAAAAGTCCAGCTTTAGCGTTGGAGACTCGTTACGCTTGAGTGCGTTTCGTGGAGCGCAATCGGCAAGGTTTATTTTTCTGTTTTTACGTTCGCGAAGTCGCTCCACCTATTTCTGGAATACGTATTATATCAAAGCTCAAGAAATCGAATGATATTTTTTGTTAAATACTGAAGTCACAGTATTTTTTCTACTATGTAGAAAACGACGAAACTTGTAATTGAACAACCTAGTGCATCCGGTAAATTTCCCTATCTCTTTCCTCAATTATTTCATCCTCTACTTTTTTAGAATATAGTCACAATTTTTTGAACCAAAAGAACCTATCGATAATTCAAACAAATATACACACGTACAATATCACTAAGCAAATATCACATTCACTTACAAAATTACATATAAAAACACTAATTAACACTCACAATGCATTCTTTCCGTTTACAATACATTTGTAAACTCTCCAACAATTAGAGAACTCCAACGTGCAAAGAAAACACAACACGTATAATACAATACACTAAGCAAATATCACATTCACTTACAAAATTACATATAAAAACACTAATTAACACTCGTAATGCATTCTTTCCGTTTACAATACACTTGTAAACTCTCCAACAATTAGAGAACTCACGTGCAAAGAAAACACCACACGTACGTTGCTCTATTTAAAAAGATTATTTTCTGGAGCGGATCCTACCGGACCAAATACAGAACTGCAATTCTTACGACCGTTTTAAGCTTAATTTAAAAACAGATCGAAGAACCAGTTTCCGTTTAGCCGGTTTGACGTTCATCGAGACGATATATCCAGACAGGGAGAAGCATTTCGAGCATTTAATGGGAACTCGTGGGATCGTTTAGCGAAGAAGCACGGTTTCGCGGAAAATAAATATTTTCTTGGCATTTTTCCGCGTCGGATCCCCCTTTCTGAAAACGGATATCTTGTTTACGAGGTCGCGGATACCCCGCAGGGCCCCGTATGCAAACATTTTAGGGTAGACGGGACGGATACGAGACCCTCCGCTTTGACCCGACCGATAACAAAAGCTCCGAATGGACTTCCTGCACCGATCTCGGCTCGGATAAAAAATTTTCCCCCGGTTCGATGTCACGGCCGAAGCGCGAAACACGAGCTATCTCTCTCCAGCGCGAGAGAAATCTCTCGTCTTGTCGCGCGAACGTTTGGAAAACACGGTCGGATAAAAATTGCCGCAACGAAACCTGGGCTCCTCGGGCCCGGTCGCTTTGTTCGCGTAATTTAAATCCGTAACTCGAAGTATCGCGCGTGGAATTTTAGCCACCGCGAGACCGAAGCGCGCCACGTTTCGCTATTAAATGCTAACGCGTGGAATTGAACCCGTGTGATTCAGTTTGACAACGCATCGCCGCGGACGAGCCAGACGCTTCGAACTGTTTCACTCGTAAAATCGCTTCCATCGAGTTTTCTCTGCTTTCGGCAATGTTGTCCCTCGCAAAAACGAAAGCGCGCGCGTCGAGCGAATTCCGAATGCGTTCGCGAAACTTGGAGAACGTTTATCAAACACGGTGAAAATTGCGAACGTCACGGTTACGCGCGAAGTCTTCGCGGGGAATTATTTGAAGCGGAGACTTTGGGAATATCGTAGGAATTATCGTCGGATTGTTCCGTTACGGATGTGATATCGAAATTGGTTCTCCTTTGGGTACAGAAAATACACTTATTTATTAGGAGATTAATAAAATAGACGAAGAAGTTTCGTGTGAAGTTACACTGATCGTTTTAGCGCCTTTGGTGTATAATACGTGTGATGTATTATATTACGATCTTGTTGTAGTGTAAATACAATCTTAAAATTATACGGACCATCGTAAGTGACGAATGGTTTTGTACGATTTAGTGCCTTTGGCGTATAATACGTGTGAAGTATTATATTACAATCTTGTTGTAGTGTAAATATAATCTTAAAATTATACAAACCATCGTAAGTGACGAATGGTTTAGTACGATTTAGTGTCTTTAACGTATAATATGTGTAAAGTATTATATTGCAATTTTGTGTAGTGTAAATACAATCTTAAAATTATACAGATCATCGTAAGTGTCTAATGTTCACTCAGGAATACTTGTGTCAACGCAAAGTATATCTTATATATATAGGGATAGACATGCGAAATGATTCGTTTCTAACTATGGGTGTCCATAGAGAGAAAGTCCATAAGATCGGGAAGTCACGCGGTCTGATATCCTATCGTACACGGTTCTTTCGGGTTCTAAATTGCCACGCAACTTTTTGTCAGTTTTATGGAATAACATGTTCGTTCGTGTGTTCCAGGTCGTAATCGGAAATTATGAGGTGGCTGTGGATTATCGTCCTGATAGCTCTGGCGCTGCCGGCGGCCGTGCCACGGAAGACGCATCGCAGCAAACCCAGTAAAGTATCATTTATTTCGTTCCTTTCAGTTTTCTTCCTTTTTCTTCGTCTCTCTCCCCCTCTGCCCAGAAATCTTCGCCACAGTTGCGAGAATCTTGCGCCGCGAGTTCTCTCAATATTTCTCCAAATCCTTCTCGTACTGTCCAAGTAACGTTGTTCTCCGAAAGGAACCCAAAGGTTCTCAAACCTTCTCAAGAAATCCTCCGTGTCCTATTTTCGAATTACAAACCTTTGCAACAGTTCCGCGTAACGTTTAAAGTAAAAATATTACCCTTCTTTAGTATTCATAGGTTCGCACAAATATCGTGGTGTGTACTAGAAGTGGTCCGTGCTAAAATGCATATTCTCCGTGCACCAGGTACAGCAATAGGCGGTGCAACCGTGAAGGAAGTAATTCTATATGCAAAAATAAATCGAAAATGTTGAATAAAATTCCTCCACGGCGAGTAACGATGTTCGAGAGAATCGATTTTTCAAATTGCCCGGGGCACGCGCGCTTTCTGCTGCAATTCGTTTCGGTTGCAGTTTCGGTACACTCTCTGTACAAGTGCATCTTGCATCCGGGCAGAGTGCATATATCTGTGATTATACCTGTACGAGAACACCGTTACTTTGGAGATACCGACGTTGCATCGAATCGACGGTTTAGTGACTCTCAGTGTCCCAAGGTGTTTGAAAATCGATTCTCTGGAAAACGTAGCCTCGAAAGTATCGATACGCGATGAAAAAAATGAACGATACTGTAGACCCTTCACGGGTGTTCGCGAAACGAGAGGCGGGGAAGAGTTTCTCGAAGATTCCACGGAACATTCATTATGCGCAGCTGTGACAGCGACTTTAAACTTCATCGTCTCTAATTTTGGGGAAAGAGTAGCAATATAAAGTTGCTGTAAACGATGTAGAGGGATAACGCGTACCCCGGTTGCTCTACGAATACGGAGAATTCCATAATCTGCGAGTGAAATTTATGCCGTAGGATGTGTACGGAGATATAAAACGTGTCGCAAATTTTCTTTTGCAATACCAACGGTGTACTTTCAGATATCGTCCCGGTGTATACGTATCCCACGGTTTCGTCTTTGATATTTAAATTTCAGCTCCGTTTCAACGGTACTCGAAATATTATCGGTGCAAGTGTTACGTTCGAGATGTCACGCTCTGTGGATAATTTAGCTACACGTGTGTATACAAGGTGTCTCGTTTTAATTCCGGTTATATTTCGCGGAATTTGTCCATTGAAGATCGTTGGGTTCGTTGTTGTGCAAACGTGACTCGTATTTCGTTGAACGAAAGTAATTAATAATTCCATTGCTCGTTATAATCTACATAAATATTTTAACAGAACTCGATCCACCATGTGTTTCGCTATGAGAGGTGTAATAGAGAAACAAGTGTTTCTACGTGTAAATATAAATCGAAAATGTCGAGTGAAATTTTTTCGGAGCTTTGTTCTCGAGAAACTTATTTTTAAAATTGTTCGGTGCATACGCGTATTTCGTTAACGTTCGATTTAATGGATCTTGATGTACGTATCGATCACGTTCGAGCACAGTGTGCAAAGGTAACAAAAGTGACTAATAATTCGATTATTTGCTGTAATATACATAAATATTTTTATAAAAGTTGATACACGACGTGTTTCGCCATGGAGGAACAAGTATTTCTACGTGTAAAAGTAAATTGAAAATGTCGAGTGAAATTTTTTCGGAGCTTTGTTTTCGAGAAAATTGTTTTTAAAATTGTTCAGGGCACCCGTCGATCACGTTTTAGTACAGTGTGTAAAAGGTAACAATTCGTAACCAAAAATACTTTTATTTCCTTATAATTGAGTTTGTACAGTTTACGTGTAAATACGATGGAAATGTGCAAAACGTAGAAATTTACGCACGCGTAGTTTACGGGTTTCCAAAATCGATTTTTTTGAAAAACGAAACTTCCTATGAAAAAAGTTTACGTTACGTTTTCGATATAGTTATTGCTTGTAAAATGATCTGCTTCTCAATTGTACCGCTCATTGTGGAAATTGCATATTTCTCTGAACGAATGGTTTCGCGAAATATTACAAATAATATCGGGCAAGTTGCACGCTTTGTTAAAGTTAAAATGCAAACGGCAAAGCAAAATGAAATGTGATGTCGAACCAGATATTATTGTAAACATGGAAACTGTCTTGCGTTTATTAGTAAAATAACACGCGTGACGTTAGAATACAGTTCAAAGTATGGTATAATTAACAAAATGGTTCTCACTAATAACAAAATACGTTTGTAGCTCGAAAGTGATTCAAAATGACAGCTCGTTTACGAAATTTAAATAATCGATCCGTGGAAGAGAGAGGAAGAAAATAGTTTCGCAATAATCAACGAATTTTAAATTAAACTTTCAAATATACACACTTCGTGCTGCTAGATTGAATCGTGTATTGTATTGTTTAGACGTCGGTGTGAATATTAAATACATTACGTTATTTCGTATTTCAATAATTTCAAGTATATTCGTTTTGAATTTAGATTAAAAATTCCAGGAATATTAAGCTCCTTTGGAGTAACAGTATTAAACATTTTCAATCGTTCCAGCTAGTTTTTCAATCTTAAATTCGACTTTAGAATCTCAGCAATTTAAAATAACTACGTTTGAAAATTTGTACTAAAATAAATACACTCGTTCTAAAAGTTCAATCGTTAATTAACCATTGTACCTAATTCGTTAAATAGTTTTGACAGATTTAAACCGCTTTCGCGTATCAGAGAACGAAACGTTGAAACCATTTTCAAATTAAATTATCCACACTGTCATTTATAGCTAAACGCTCGAGTGCAAGCAACCATAACGCAACCTTAATTTATCGACCAACCTATGAATTCGAGGGATCAGATGTTATCCACTTGTATCCTGATAAAATCTCGACGTAAACAATCTCTGACCCTAATTTAACATTTGGACCATCCGGGCTCAGCTTCGGCTAAAGTGAATACCTCGTGCACAAGTTAGGGTCAAATGCTTGATCTTACTTAGGGTTTGAAACAAAGTTCGGTTAATTATTCATCGTTTGGCGATGTTTATCTTCCGAGAATAATCTCACACAGTATGTCTACAAATTTCACAAATATTGGAATTTTGGTTAAAGTTTACAAATTCTTGCAAAGTTTTGTAAATTTCTTAGAGGTTTGATAACAGCAAAATTCGAATCGAGAAATTGTTTTCCTAACTTGGATTAATTTTCTTTTAAGAATATTTTTTTAGAAAACTATCCAAGTTTTACAATTATCATTTAAATTTTACAAACTAGAAGGTACGAACGTGTTGGTATAAATGCAACAGTAGAGAAAAATTGTGATTTTTCTTAAGAACGATATTGTTCTATTTACTCGTTAACTCGTTATAGAATTATTCTAAACAATTATGACAATTTGTTGGGAGACTCACGATTAACTCAATCTTAGGTTACCGACATATTATTTCGTAAGAAATGTTTCTGTATATTTTTCTTATTAATCATACAGGACATTTTTACATTTCACTTTCTACAATTCATTTTATTATTATACGCACATACTTTTCTCGCAATGTAAAAACGAGAAATAAAAAAAGAGTAATTCAAGATTCGAGGTCAAAATAACGAGTACCTCGAAAATATACTTTTTATAATTTATGTTCACCGTGATCGATGAAATGCACAATTTATGACTCAAATATTTATCCAATTTCACCGAATGAATTTCTGAAGAGTGCAGAAACATTTAGGGGTTTCGAAAAACTATCGAGGAAAGACACCTACGCGTATGCAATCGAGATTTAATACAGATCCAGTCTCACAATTTCCGTGAATTTTTTCCCCAAGTCCCCGACACGGAAGTTTTCTCTTAAATTTATCGAAAAACACTATGCTGATGCAGAGAAAAGGGTTTCGTTCGTTTTGCTCCCCAAAGAAATTTTCGACGCAGATTCGACGACAGCTGCGTCGAAAAGAAATTCGCAGTTCGTGTTCATTCGAGGGTGAAGTTACCGACCTACGACATAGGTAATAAATTAGATCTCTCGCGCGTTTCAGTCACGAAACTGTCATGTTTGATCTTGTCTCGTGCGATTTTTCATTGTACAATGACTCACGTTGGGGTTCAGATCGATTTTTATACGTTGAGGATACAATGTTTGCGCTCTGTACTTCTACAAAATTCGTTTTAAACATTTCATCGGGATTATAGTAGAAGGAAAATAATTCAAAATTAATTTAAATGACATATTTTTTTCTTAAGCAGTCCTTCGAAACAGTTTTCAGTAATTGGAATTTAAAATTATATTTCGCAAATAAATCAAAGAAACATCAACTTTCTCTTCATGAACTAGATAAATTAAAAAATAAAATTGTTTCTAAACGTCAAAACATGGGAATCTTGATATATCGTAGATGATTATTCGAGACAGAAAAATGTCTGTATATAAACATGTAAACGTTCAAAAGTGTGTGCTATAGATGGGAATCTGATAACTATTTAGAAAAGTAGAAACGCTGTGATTATTATTGATTTTCGAAAAATTAGCAAATTTCGTTTTCGAAAGTCTATGGCGTCGATACTCGAATTTAGAAAGAATAAATCAATGAAAATTTAACGTTAAAAAGAAACAATGCAATCCGAGAAGAATTTTTCATTTACACGAGTATTTTTATCATTCGAACTGTTCTCTGAATATCTTTAAAAGTCTACTGAGACAAGGTTCTTGGGATCTGAATTTTCCCAAAACGAGATAGAGTTATTGGCTCTCTTAGTACGAGAGCAGACGATAGAGGTTAAGGTGTGTGAAAAGAAAAGAGAGGATAAGATTTGAAAGCAAACAGGTGACTCCATAGCAAAGAACTGTATATCCTCGGAATATGCGGGTACCCGAAATCTTAGAGACGCTCGATTATTGAAGATTTTTATCGGATTTAAATCGAGATTCCAAAAGTTTCCCGAATTTCCATCCTGGCGAGCTTGCGCGTATGATTCAAACGAGTAATCGGAGTATTTTCATATTTTTAAAAAGAAATCTACAATTCGTGGCAATTAGTACATGAAACGATATTTACACATTGAAGATTGAAATTGTATCACTAGTAAAGTGGAAGAAACAATTTTATTCGAATTTTATTCGATGTTCTCGTTTATCGTATCATTTTCAAAAATAATTTTACAGTCGGTCAATAATTTTATGTAATACTGATTGAATCTATAAAAAGAAAATAGAAAACGAATCGTTCGAAAGTACTACACAATTTCGATTAATTTTTACACGAAGAAATCTCCCCGTTTCGAATAAGCTACCCGGTAGATTTTTAAGCTAAGAAATCGTTCGGGATTAGGAAAGTGCTATGTTAGAAGGAAACGATGATTAAACGTTCGATTTGTGGGAAGCAGGGATTCCGTGACAATGGTTGAAACCCTCTAATGGAGATTGCGAGATATATTAGAACAGTATAGTGTGTATAATACGGGGATATTTCGGAGTCCAAGGATTGCGGCAGTCGAGGCGATCGAACGTCATAAAGCCATCTCAAATCCGTATCCATCCAATACGTTCTACTAAGTGCGCAATTTGCAAATTTGACGGTTCTGGAACGAACGATGATCATTTTTAACCTCCTGCAAACATAATTACAATAATAGAAAGAATATCGTTTTACACTTAAATACGTAAACACATAAAGCAGAACAAGGAACAGTTTAGATCAATAGTAGCGTAAAAGATAAGATAGTTCAAACGTATTAATTTCTAATAACGTCACTGAAGTGTTTTTTAATAATTAAGTAAGAGATTTAATAGAATTATGAAAGTTAAACGTACGACGAGTAGGATCAATCAAGATCACATAGAGAATGAGTAAGAATTCGATATAGTATGATCGTCGTAAACTTTGTAACAAATATATTTCAAACTCGTATTGTATATTTTTGTGAAAATCTTCAGTTAATTTACCGCATCGTTAAATGTCCTTTTCGATCTTGAATATACTCTAAAATCGATATTAACAAAATTAAATATTAACGAAATCGATAAAGTAAAAGTCAAATTATAATATAAATAATTTCGAAACGAATAGTATCGTTTAATTTAAATACACGTTTCGATCCTTAATCTGTGTTCCATAGATTCGTTGCAATGTTTCGTTTGTACACGACGAACAATATACGCGATACTTGTTAATTTTGCATTACGTTCATAGTGTCGCACACTGTTGAAGTTTCAACGAACGACGTTGTTTGAAATTTAAAATATGTGAAAAAAAAAAAATTGTAAGCCCTTGAAATACTTACTGTCGTCAAACATTTTGAATTTCGCGAGCAATTAATCCGGTAATTTGAAAACCGGGAGCTCACGGGAGGTTTTTTTCCGAGCACTCTCTTGCATCTGCTATCACCCCGTAAGCCCCGTGTTCCAGTGTGGTTTCACGAACACATTGTGCAAATACACGAGCGCTGGCGAACGAAGTTACGGAAGTAAAATATGATTGCTCGTTTATATCCAACGATATATTGCGCCTCGCAATGGACGACTACCCAACGTTCCGTTGCTGGTAATTGTGCAAAAATTACAGCGTAACTGTTATATCACTGCTTAACACAGGTGGCACGGGGGACGGTCATTCGTCTTTGGGAAGACGTAAGTAATTATTCGATTTAAAGGTATACAGTTCAATCGTAACCGGTTAAGTATGCGTTCGATGTGTTACGTTTTATAGAATCAACGTAGAAGTTCGTGAAATTAATTGCGAGACTTTGCACAACGTGTCCCGTGAAATGTGACTATGGTAAATTTATTTTGTTTCGATTGAGGGGGCAATCGAACATCAGCATTTAAAAAATTGATTCTTTGTTTATCTTTCTAGAAGATTAATAACGATGATTCAAATGTAGGACTATATTTGTTGAAATTGGATTGAAAAATAGTAATAATCACGGGAGAGAGTCCAATTATGTAAACGTGTAGTTTTTTGAGAAAATAATTTGTCGATGAGGTTACAATTTATAGGGGTAAAAAGGTAAAAAGGTTTTTATTTCTTCCAACTTTGGTACTTTTTTTTTTTTTTTGAATATTTCATTCTGTTTCCGACACAGGAAAATATTCTAAAATACAAAGGAGTTTTTGGTAAAGATAAAAAAAAAAGAAGACGTTTAGTTAATTTTTGGAATTTTTTGGTAAATTGGAACTCAACTGTACAAAATACGTAAGAACCTTAAATATATCTTTTTTACAAGATCTTGAAACTCGACCCTTAATATTTCATTCTTCGCTCTAAATCTTTTGAAAAAACATTTTCGACTTCAATTATTCGAGATATTTTCAGTACGAGAAGTTTCTAGAAATTATTACGAATCGAGAAATATAAAAAATGCTCCAAACAACGGAATCGTTGAATCGTTAAATTTTTCGAAAAACACGTAATAATTTCGACTTGAATTTTTCAAGTCATATTCAGCGCGAGGAGTTTCTAGAAATTATTACGAGTCGAGAAATATAAAAAATGCTCCAAACAACGGAATCGTTGAATCGTTAAATTTTTCGAAAAACACGTAATAATTTCGACTTGAATTTTTCAAGTCATATTCAGCGCGAGGAGTTTCTAGAAATTATTACGAGTCGAGAAATATAAAAAATGCTCCAAACAACGGAATAGTTGAATCGTTAAATTTTCCGAAAAACACGTAATAATTTCGACTTCAATTTCTCGAGATATTTTCAGTACGAAAAGTTTCTAGAAATTATTACGAATCAAGAAATATAAAAAATGCTCCAAACAACGGAATCGTTGAATCTTCCGTAAAAACATTTACGATTTCAATGTTTCCAGTCATCTTCAGTACGAGTAGTTTCTGATCACGAACGAATGATTCAGAAATGCTTACGAATCGAGAAACATAAAAAATATTCCGAACAACGGAATCGTTGAATCGACTACGGATTATTCAAATCTTCCGTTGAGCGATTTCTGTAATCGGACGTTGCGCGTCTTTTGTCGCGCGAGAATCGAACTCGCTCCAATTTACAATCCCGGTGAGAAAATTCGTTCCGTTAAAATCTCGTTACGAGGGGGAATTCGAACGGTCACATTTCGCGTATTTTCATCCCGGTGCAGCGGATGGATCGAGAGAAATTTCTATGCCTCGAGACGCTCGCTCGCTCGCTCGTTCGTTCGCTCGCTCGCTCGTTCGTTCGCTCGCTCGCTCGCGTGCACGATATTAGAGAGAACGCATTTCCTGTCGGCGTTTTCGGAGAGAAATTCTCGCTGCGTCTCTCATCCCGATCCCTGAGAGCTGGAGTAGCACGTAGCACAGCTGGAAGGGTAAAGGGTATGAAAATAGAATGTTATTGCCCGTTTGGACGTACCCGGCGCAGTCGATATTCCCCTTTAAAGCGGACACTTGTTCCGCCGCGAAAGGGAAGGAAATGGAGCAACGCGTTGCGGGGGGAGGGTGGGTGGACTTTTATTGACAACGAATATCGGTTATCGCGACGCTACTAAGAGGAACGTTTTGCATTTGCTTTCAGCACCGAGGCTCTACGGCGAAAGGGTACCCGTCACGTTAATCAGAACCAGCAACAGCAAGGTCCGACAGAAAATCGTCGATACGCACAACTACTTTCGTACCCAAGTCAAACCATCGGCGACCAACATGCTCATTATGGTGAGTGGAGCTTGTTACGTATAGTTGGGACACTTCTCGACACGGTCTTGGTGTCCATTGCATTGAAATATTAGGTTGGACGGTATTTGGGTTTCTCAATGAAAGACAAATTTTCTATGAAAACGAAAACTTTAATCGATAATGTATTTTTCATTTCGTTCGATTACACTTTGCCATTTTCCGGGCTACTTTGTGATATCGTGTTTAGAAAAATTCTTATCTTTTCTGGCAAGAAACTGTTCCAGGAACAATCTGACGTCGTTGCTCAGCAGTGAAGGTTTTATTTTTAACGCGTTTTCTAAGGAACGAAATAAATGGTGATCGCATGGTGCTAGGTCTGGTGAACATGGTGGATGTGGTGACAAGTCCCATTCCAGCTGTGCCAGTTTTTTACGAGTGATGAAACTTGTATGTGGTCTTGGCAAAACACGACACCTTTGGGATTAGGTCTTCTCTTTAATGGCGTTATTTAATTTATCCAGTAGACATTCGAATTAATGGTTCGGTTCCTTGGAAGTAATTCGAAGTAAACAATTCCTTTGTAATCCTACCAGACTGACAGCACAATCTTCTTTTGGTGAATATCTGCTTTTGATGTGCTTTGAGCAGGTTCATTATGCTTCCTCCGTAATCTTTTCCGTTCAGTGTTGTTGTAAACGATCCATTTTTCATCGTCTGTTATCACACGTTTCAAAAATAGTCTAATTGTCGAAAAAAAAATGAATTTTCTTTTAAAAAAGTGTTTTAAGTAAATTTGGAAATATCATTGAAAAGTATTACGAGCATATTCGTCTCTGTTAATTTTTCTTCTTCTTTTTAAATTTTTTAAGGACAAATTTTTTTGTTCAATTTGGATTCAAAATGTTCAATCTAAATGTCGTTTATTAAAATATCAATCTAAAATATTTTCAATTATCAATTACACCAGAGACCTAAAATTGGGATTAAAATGTTTCAATTGTGTCTTCTCCTTTTCGATTTTTAATATAACGAACAGTTCTTGTATTAATAATTCTAACAATTAAAATCGTGTATTACGTGACGAAATTTAATTACGATTATTTACTAATAATTCCAGTGGTTATTTCCATCTTACATTGGACATTTGTAAACGTTAGTTCTGTATACCAATTAGAATAGTAACTATCTCTCTTCGTACACCGTCAGCGTTGTCACTTTCAAGCCATCGTAGCTAAAGTGTTAATGATTTATTCATAACTTGAGATGCTTTGGTACAAAGAGCATAGTAGTGTAGTATTTGTGCTCATCTTTAGACAGTTATCCTCGTAAAGTGAATACCATTGTGCATCGATGTACTTATTATTCGGCAATGAAACTCTAACACAAACAACAACGTAAAATGTTTTTAAGTTCTTGGTGAAATTGATAATATAAAATATTCTAAACTATATTCTAATAATCGATATTTAAATTTAATACTTTCATTTTGTATCAATTTTATTTTCATCAAAGGAATTATTTCTTGGTTGTATTATGCTTGTCCGTATTATGTATACGTCCATAAATTAATTAATACTCAAATTGAGTAATAAGTGGCTGAATCTGCATGGCTATTAAATGTTCCCATTAGAGGTTGCAATAACGGTTAATAGGTAATCTGTTAAACGACGAAATTTTCCTTAAAATTTGTTGCCTATAATTAGAGGCTGTAGTACCGGTAAATGGAAAAAAATTCCTTTACAATTTTTATTATTAATTCGCCATTTAGTACAGGTAAAAAGTATTATAGATTTTTCAAGTAAAATTAAATCTCAGTTAGGGAATTACAGTCTGGATAAATTGTTTCTTGCCTTCAACTTGCACCAGAACTCCAAACTCTCGTACTTGTTACTCGTGCTTTACACTCGTTCGTTAATAAATAATTACCGTCTTCGCGTAGAAGAATATTATTCGTCAAATAACCAGCTCTGTGAACTTCGTGAAAGGTCAATATCGGTGCTGATCGAACATTTTGATCAATTATCAGTAATCGAAGAACCCGATTTCGCGATCGTTAATCCTCGTAGGAGGAATTGGTACAGTTGTAAAGTTTGCTCGGTGATTTTCACAAGGAATTGTTTCTATCGTGTTCTCGTACGGTATTATGTATCAGGGGATTTAACATTTGTCCCTCGAAACGGGAAGAAATTGTATTCCGAGATAGCACGATGAGTCAGGGAAAGGACCTCTCAGACCACGTACGACGTCAAGGTTCGTCGACCGTCCGTGAACACGACCTTTTGCATCGGGGAAATAGTCTCTTGGACCTTTTGGCTCTCCTGAACGCATTACGGGCTCATAACCCTGAAAGACGGATGACGCGGACCGTTTCAACCCTTACCTTCCACCCCGTCTCGGGCTTCTCTCGGCCCGCTTTGAAGTTCCATCGATTTCGTTGGATCTCCGAGCGAAATCCGCGACGCAGATACCCTCGGTAATTTTCGAGCACTACTCCAGATGGAATCGTCCTGGAGATTCTTTGGGCTTTTGTGTAAATTACATCGCGTTTAACCTTTAAGTAGTGACCGCTATTTCCGTAGCACTAGTGGGTAACGTGACGTCAAATTGACTATCTATCAATAATGGCCACTTGACGTCAAATTGACTGTCTATCAATAATGGTGACTTGACGTCAAATTGATTGTCTATCAATAATAGGACTTGACGTCAAATTGACTGTCCATCAATAATGCTGACTTGACGTCAAATTGACTGTCCATCAATAATGGTGACTTGACGTCAAATTGTTTATCAATAATGCTGACTTGACGTCAAATTAACTGTCTATCAATAATGGTGACTTGACGTCAAATTAACTGTCTATCAATAATGGGACTTGACGTCAAATTGACTGTCTATCAATAATAGGACTTGACGTCAAATTGACTGTCTATCAATAATGGTGACTTGACGTCAAATTGACTGTCTATCAATAATGGTGACTTGACGTCAAATTGACTATCAATAATGGAGACTTGACGTCAAATTAACGTATCCTTAAATAGAGGTATATTCTACTTGTACTAAGACCACTATTTGTTATGCTCTAGATAATTTTATTAGATTTATAGTGTTTCATAAACAAAATATATTTTTTGTGAATACAATTACAATAATGAATTTTATTTCGATACACTTAACAATAATGAAACAATACACTAAGTACTAAAATACATTTTGGTACTGGATTTTTTAAAACGTCAAGTTGCCATAATTGATACAATGTCAATTTGGCGTCAAGTCACTATTATTGATAGAGAGTCAATTTGACATCAAGTCACCGTAACGAATAAATGCATTTTGAAATTTTAAGATTTTAATGAATAGATCAATTCATAAATAATGTAATTTATTAATTTTGAAATTTTAACAAGTAAGCCTAATAACTTTACGAATTGTAATAAATTTTAATAAATTTCAATGGCGAGGGCGAGGGAAAGGGCACTTACATGTAAGCGACATGACAGCTCAAAGTTTACAATTCTCTTGAAATGGCGATGGATTGCCGATACGAAAGTAATGAAAAAAGTTTGTATATTCATCCCTCTCATTTGATCTTGTTTCAAAGTTGTGATGACGAAACAATAAATAACAAGTTACTTCAAACGAAAATTGTTATTGACTCTTGCAGCGCAGTGCAAAGGAATTACATTGTACTTTGTTAGTGCGACTTGTATTAAAATTATTCTTTTTTTAACATACTACGTTTTTTTTATTTGCTTTATTATTCAGGTTTAGATTGTATAACAATTCGTCGTCCTGTCATTTTTTAGCTCATGTTACGTTTACGTAAATTTTTACTTTGTTTTGTTATGGTGGATAGAGTCCATTAAATGCAAAATAAATAGAAGTATATTTTTTTCGATCGTGCAATCGGTTTCGAGAAATATTCCTGATATTATTCTATTAAAATTTTCGACGCGTTTAGAATTATCCTGTGTAAAGGACACTCTATTGGTGCTTACGATTTCCAGAATCCTCTCGGAAAAGGGATCTAAACCGAAATCCGTTCGGTTTTAAAGTAAGAATTGAAATTACTTTCGGATCATGTTTATCCCAGTGAAACCGGCATTAAACTTTGCGCACGAACTGCAGTTTACATAATCTGGAGTCTGGAAGTACTCTCGGTATAAACAATGTCATTCCCCTTCGATTTTATAGCTTGGTTTCGGTAATGCGACGGAAGTTTCGCTGGAAGTCTTTAGTATCATATGTTCCGGAGAATTGCACAATCTAAGGATTTTATAAAACGATCAGTAACAATTTCCTTATTTTTTCCTGTTACCTCTGACTGAAACTTATGCAAGCAATCAATGAACAAATCAAATTGAAACGTATTTTGTAGGCAAATTACTTCAATAATTGTTAAAACTTTATGCTTTCATTTCGATGAAAAATGATAAATGGTATTCCCAAATATTAATAATCGTTTAGTATTCTAATCCAATTAGAGTAATAAAGTACCAGAACATCTTAAATTTCTTGATTGTCTTGAATGTCGTGAACGCTTTGAATTTATTGAATATTTTGAAAGTATTAAAAGTATTGAAGGTATTGGATGTTGCGAATGCCTTGATGGTATCGAATGTCTTGCATTTCGTGAATGCCGTGAGCGTCACGAATGTCGTGAATTTCACGAATGTCGTGAAAGTATCGAAAGTATTGAATGTTGTGAACATCGCGAGTGTTTTGAAAGTATAAAATGTATCGAAAGTATCAAATATCGCGAATATCGTGAAACTATTAAATGTATTGAATATCGTGAGTGTTTTGAAAGTATAAAAAGTGTCGAAAGCATCAAATATCGTCAAATGTATTCATACAATGTATTGTATCATACAATGTACCTTCGTACAATGATTCACATCAAATGTATTGAATATCGTGAGTATTTTGAAAGTATTAAAAGTATCGAAAGCATGAAACATCGTCAAATGAATTCATACAATGTATTGTATCATACAATGTACATTTGTACAATGATTCGCATCAAATGTATTGAATATCGTGAATATTTTGAAAGTATAAAAAGTGTCGAAGGCATCAAATATCGTCAAATGTATTCATACAATGTATTGTATCATACAATGTACATTCGTACAATGATTCACATTAAATATTGAATATCGTGAATATTTTGAAAGTATAATAGTGTCGAAAGCATCAAATATCGCCAAATGTATTCATACAATGTATTGTATCATACAATGCACATTCGTACAATGATTCACATCAAATGTATTGAATATCGTGAATATTTTGAAAGTATAAAAAGTGTCGAAGGCATCAAATATCGTCAAATGTATTCATACAATGTACATTCGTACAATGATTCACATCAAATGTATTGAATATCGTGAATATTTTGAAAGTATAAAAAGTATCGAAAGCATCAAGTATCGTGAATGTCGTGAAAATATTGAATATCGTGAGTGTTTTGAAAGTATAAAACGCATCGAAAGCATCAAGTATCGTGAATGTCGTGAAAGTATTTAAAAGTGTAAAAGGTATTGAAAGTATGGAATATCGTGAACGCCTCGCACGTATTGAAGATATCGAAAGCCTCGTAAGTGTTCCGTGTCTACGGTAATCGGGACACGTCATCCGGTTAACGCGGAAATTCCAATTAAACCGTGCACGAAAATGACGTTCAACGAGCAACGGAATTAGCAAATAAAGGGTTAAACGCAATGGAAGGTCGTTTTCCTTTGTGTCTTTTCTACAGTTCGTTAGCTGACGCGACAAAAGCAACCGATCGGTTATTTTTCGAGGAGAGAGGATGCAGCCAGGGTATGCAGCTCGTTGCATCGGCGGTGGGGGATTCGTCTGGTGCGAAGAGAACATCGGTCGTTAGGATACCGCGTTATAGATGTTTCCACTCGCTCAAACGGTCAACCATCCGCTTAGAAAGCTTTTAAACGGTGCTCGAATCTCCTCACGGTGCGAGCACGGAACGCCTCCAACTTCGAAACTGTCGCACTCCATCGAGTGCAAGGAAATAATCGAATTTCGTCGGACTCGTTGGCACGTGCAATTGATTCCGACACGCTCCAAAAGCTTTGCATGTGTATCTTTGAATTCGTGTGATAATTTTGCTTTGACAAATTGTGGCTTAGTTTCCTGTAACACATCGACTGGCTTACTAATACCTGCCGAGAATTTAATCGTTGAATCAATTGGAACGTATTCGGGTTTATCCGGGATACACTGCGATATTTACGCTGTGATGTTCTATGGATTGTATTAGAATTTTTTAAACGCATGCAGATGGTTTATGTCGTTACGGCGTAACGATAGAGAAAATTAACACGTCAAGCAGCTCGGTTTGGTAGATTGCAAAAATCTTTAAAAATTATGCAGACTCGGAACATATCGACTTAGGTAATTCAGTAAGGGATCAAGACACATAATTTTCGAGTGTACGTCATACTTTAGAAAGTATCGAAAGTATTGAATATCGTGAATGTATTAAAAGCATTGAATATTAAATGTTTCCCATGTATGGAAAGCCTCGAATGAAACTTTATTTTCGTATTATCGAGCCGCAACGAGCGTGCACATTTAATTGCGTAATCATTCAACAACAGAAAATAGTTTTCACGTCAAATTTAATACAACATATGAAAGAAACAATTTATATTTTTATTCTCATACAAAATCCTGCATTACGTTAAGTGGCGGTGCTAATAACTCAAACGGAACAACTGTTTAAAAAATTTCCCCTAGGCGATTCACAATCCTCGTTTAATTGCACGAGAAGATTTTTATTGTCGAACATTGCGTCCCGCTACAGTTTATTCGCACCTTGAACTAGTAACAAAAAAGAAATGGTCCGAAAGATTGTGAATGCGAACGCGTTGGTAATAACGATAAAAGCAATATAATTTAATTCCGAGGTCGCGGTTAGCACAAAACTGTTGTAACGTGTATTTTATTCGGCGGCTTGGAAAACTTTCCTCGCTGGCACATACTGGTAATTGGACTTTGATTAAAATTAAATGACAAAAATGCAGCAGCTTGTTATTTGCGGGAAACGTTTGGCGGATTCCACTAGGCCCTGGCCGATATCGCGAATCGCGCGAGTTTCGCGAGTTCGATTAAAGCTAACTGGCCGATACGCGAGGTGCTTGTTACCGGTAAAATAATTACACGAAATTTATTCGGTTCGCAGTTACATTATAACCTGGCAACGCTTCTGATTAAATATTTCCATTACAAGTGAACATTTTTCCACGTTATCTAAACTTTGCCACATCTAAATATTCAATACTGGAAATTAACTTTGGATTAAGGTTAAATACAGGAAATAGACTCGATGGAGATTGTATGGAATAAGAATGGAAATACTTCTTAATTCGATATTTATGAAGCGGACAGGTAGTATTTGATATTTATATTTAAAGTACCTTAATATTTTACGTGTAAAAATAAAACGAGTATCGTTTACTTTCTATTTCTTTCTTTATTTTCTACTTGAATTAAACAAGATTCCAATGAAATTTTAGTTTCTTCGCCATTAATTTTCAGATTTTTACTTAATATTTCCTAAAATTTATTTTCGAAGAAATTATAATATTACGTAAGTAATGAGAAATTATAATATTGCCAATATGTAATATTCTAATAAAATTGTTTAGAATATTTATTTCTATTCGAACGAATAATTTTATTTTTATGGGATATCAAATAAAATTGTTCAGTCGTGTACAGAAACAGCAAAAATTCTAAATTAAGTGGAGCGCGAAACACTTTTTTGAAGTTCGCGATGCTTAAATCTCTCTGAAACGCTAAGCACTTTACTAGTTCTGCGAAACCGATTACGCGTCCGAACCTATAGCGGGTAAAAGATTGTTTAAATTGCTTTCACAAAGAAGACCGAACACAGTAAAGCTGGGAGCCGGACGGTTAACTGGATGCAATTAGTCTAATTGTCTGGAGTCCATTTAACCAAAATAATCGTATTGCATTGCAAACAGAGCGCGTTAATAGAAACACCGGTGCAATTAATAACCGGCGGGACAGAAGACTAATTCTGAAATAAAATAGTGTAGTTAGTTCATAATTAAACGATCATTTCCGAGAGGAAACTCTCAAGATATTTCAAAATATCTCGAGCCAAGGGAAGATACTCGAAGAGATACGAAATTGTCTTTAAAATGTTTGAATGTCTTTGAAAGTCTTTGAAAGTCTTTGAAAATCTTGAATATCTTGAATAGATCGAATGTTTTAAAACGATTAAAGATCTTGAAACGAAGGTAAAAGATTTAAGAGAAATATATAAATAAAATTGTACTCGTAAAATTGTCTTTTCGTCTATTTCTTCTTTTACCCCATTTACTGTCTTTAGATGTACTCTGAAAATCATTATTCTGTATAAAAATTGAAACAATATGGATTCGTTTAAGTGTTATATGAATAGCAGAAATAATAATAATAATAAGAACGACAACGTTTTGTTACTATACAAAAATATTCATAATCTTCAAGACTTTGAAGACTTTGAAGACTTTGAAGACTTTGAAGACTTTGAAGACTTTGAAGACTTTCAAGACATTCAAGACTTTCAAGACTTTCAAGAGTTTCAAGACTTTCAAGACTTTCAAGACTTTCAAGACTTTCAAGACTTTCAAGACTTTCAAGACTTTCAAGACTTTCAAGACTTTCAAGACTTTCAAGACTTTCAAGACTTTCAAGACTTTCAAGACTTTCAAGACTTTCAAAGTTTTCAAGATTTTCAAAGTTTTCAAAATGTTCGAGACTTTCAAAATGTTCGAGACTTTCGAGACTATGTTCATCTCAGAATAGTCTAAAAATGATTAAAAATTCCATATTTTCTTGATAATTCGTAACCAAGAGCCCCAATTCAACATTAAAGTCCCAAGTCTACTTCGTCTCAGTGTCTAGAAGGTGTGTATCGTGTTTTGATTCAAGTTGAATGAGATTGGTTATTCGAGATTGGAGACACGACGACGTGCTATTAACTTGTTTATACAACGCTGTATACTTTGGCGGGGAGAGTTGCATGTTAAACCGTCTCATAAAAATGTATCGGACCGTCGCTGCGCGCGCGGAGAATCCATCTATTAAACTCATCTCGGAGGAGATGTATCAACACGTTGAAATTTTGTAACCGCGTGAAACGAAGGAAGAAAGTATGTCCAAGCTGGATAGTAAATGTCCGAGCAAACAGTTTCTAGAAGAGAATATTTCATGTCAATCAAAAATGAAAAACAAGTATCGTGTCTGAAAGAGAAGGAGCGATACGATCAAAAAGTTTCATGTTAAACCTTAACACATCGATTCTCACAGGGACGTTGGAAACATTTTATTTATATTTCCTTTTACGAACAAACATTCAAACTGATCTTTCTCTTTCTTTCGAATCTTCGTTATCCATTATTTGATCGTCGTTTATTAATCGATGACTGAGATTCGACAGTCAAAGCGTTCAATCATTGATATACACTGTACGAACTAATTAAATATTAATTTTCCGTCTTCGAGGGTGTTACACCCTGAGTCTACATCCATAATTTCTGATACAAAGTTTACGTTTCGACAAACAATTCCTCGTATAAAATTCTATCGACGATAAACACTTTAAACAATACAAACCCTTCCTGCTCCCTCACTATTGTTGCAATACTCGTGGATACCATGTTGGCGAATTTACAAGTCTTTGAGTAAGGTACCTTAACGCTTCTTCGACGATGAGATGCAATGTCGCACCCTCGAGTTATAAATTTTTATGAGGGAACTTGGGTCGCAACTATTACTCTGATACCAAGGCTCATTGGCTAGGATAATTAACGACACTGGTTCGAGCAAACGAAGTAGTGCTTAGTTAGAGTACCTTTGGTTTCATGGAGAATCTTGGCCACCATAGAGTTCGCGAAGCTGATCAGTTAACAAATGAAACTTCGTTTGCAAAGAAACGATATTTATTCCACGGTAACAAATGTTCTTCAGATCGTGTTACAAAGTTAGAAACACGAGTTTCATACATTTGGGACATTTTTACTCTATTTGTTATTAATTTGTGTTTTCCATGAAATTTTTTACGAATATTGAGCGTCAGTGCTCGATCTGTGGTTACTGGATGGAATTGGATAAAGTTTGTATCTTTAAGTAATACCAAATCACCCTAGAAGCTTAAATACAATGAAAAATAGATTACACTTATCGATAGATAGATATTTCTACTCCATGTTGCTTGCAATTAATTCTGAAAAAAATGTTTGTTTCAGAAGTGGCATTCTGGTTTGGCTAAAGCTGCGCAAAGATGGGCTAATCATTGTCAGGGATTGGTCCACGACAATGCAACTGGTTTATATTTAGATGGTCTTGGTCAGAGTGGACAGAACATTTTCATTACAACAGGACGAACACTCTGGTAAGCTTTTACAGATTTTTTTTCATTCGAAAGCTCGACAATTAGTATGGTATTGGAATTTTGTGCAAATCCAATTAATCGAAACAAATACAGATTGAAAAATTTGTTTTTATACGTCACGTGTTTTGATAAGTGTTTTATACGTGGTGCATTTTGTTAATACTAGGAAAAAATTCTCGAGTGGACACGAATCTTTAATTTTTGTTCGGTCAAATTATCTATCATTTATAGGATACAATCCAGTTCGAGAAACGATAATTTTGAATCCAAATTAATAAAAAAAAATACAGAAAAAGAAAACGAATATTAAAACCAAAAATGAAGGAAGTATATATTCTAGAAGAACAATAGAAATTAATGATTAAATAATTACTAACATTCGTGTTATCGAGCATTGAAGATTTACAAGAAAGAAAACAGTCTCGTTACAATTTAAAATACAATTTGTTGCAATAGAAGAATTTACTACAGCCACCACGTTTGCAATGTATCCACATATTCGCCAAATTGTATTTCTAAGGCATGGTGAAAATTCTATTGTTTTATTTATAACCGTATTTTGTTCCGAATCTTCTTAACTACGAGCTCTACGAAGAAGGCTCGCGTTCAAACACGAAAAGTTAATGATTCGAGTTACAATTTTCCTTCGATAACAGCGTCTGTTGGTATTTTGCAAATAATTTTAACTTCTCCTGCACGTTTAGCTTCGAATCGGGGAATTTTCTTTCGAACGCAGCGCGCAAAGTGCATTCGTTTCGAGAAAGTAGACCTCAGGGATGATTGTTTCGCGGTGCCCGAGCAACCATGGAATTCTAACGCACCAAGTGCAGAATTCCGATTACCAGATATTGTGAAATACCTGAGAGAACTGGATCTCTATTTCCGTTGAATTGGTTCGTCGATGCGCTTCAATTAATTGAATTTTTCATCTTTCCGCGTAGCCGTCGTTGACTTTAAAAAATGCACCGGATCGGTGATCCAATCGAGAATCCTCGGTATTATAAATTCTTCGATGAAAATTTCGCGAGGAACTGGTTGAATTCAATGACAATTAATCCGGAATGGGAAACACCGAATTTATTCCATTTATTTCCAACGAAGTGCATCTTCGTCATCGTCTCCACTTCTGTCCCTTGATTTTAACGATCCACGATCGCAGAACGAGCAAAAGTAAACGATACGTATTTCCCTTTCTTCTTTTTTCCAGCCTTGGTAACTCAAGTTTAAGAAGCGAAACTACCTAAAGTTTCGTCCTCGGAATCTTGAAAACTATTCCAGTTAAAAGGAAGCTTTCGAAACGAATTCTTTGTGGTCTTTGGTGGAAAATTACGCGGTCTACGGTGGAAAAATTAACAAACAAGTGAAAAGATCACTTTGACCGCCTTTTCGACATTTTCACGGTCCTTTGACAGTTTCAATTCTCGTGTACCACGAGTCGAGTTTATCGTGCAACTTTCTGTGAAATTTAATGGCAAACCTGCCCAAAACCTTCAAATTTTTCACATTTCAGCACTGCTTGATCTGTCATTGTTCACGAGAGGCAATTTCTCGGTTGGTAACGTGTCCAGTAGAAACATTACAGCTGATTTTGAAACTTTTGGAGAAAGTAATCTCGTGAGAAAAGAATTCTTCATCCCTCGAGTATAATTTGCAGATTTGTCGGAGTCTTTTCTTAGTTGACTCGTTGTTCCGTTTTTGACGAGCCACACTGTACGTCGAGGACCATAGGGCTTCAGTGGAAGAGCCTATTATTGCTCAGACACGAAAGTTTCGACCGATTCGGAATTACAGTTCGCTATTGTCCTATTTCTGTCTAACGATAACTCGCTTTCGCACTCGTGGGTCTCCTTAGAGAGCCACCTGTTGACATTCGGTGAACAATTGTCGCGGATGTCACTTCCAGCTCTTTCTGCACTGTGAACAATTTCGATGGAACTATAGAAGTACGTTCCTCTCTTTTTTAATCGATCCTATACGGTTCTTTCGAATAGAATGGCTCTTCGAGTATTACCTTTTGCGATAATGCACCGGGTATTCCAAAATACGAAGCGTAATAGGGGCACGGACGGAAATCCTTTTGAAAATTTGAAACGTTTAATTCAAGGAAAAAGTACGATTGAAAATGAACGTGGATTGAGTTTTTGAGCACATTCAGAGACTGAAGAGTCGTTGGGAGGGAATTGAAGAGTATAGAGCGAATTATTGGAGAGTTTTGGGGCGTAGAGTAATAGAGCTTAGTGTACTTATATTTTACTTTGTGAAAATATATACAGACATTGTTATTTATGGGGACAATAGAGTTTGAAATTTTACTAAAAGAAAACACTTGAGATTTTCACATATTCGTATAACTACAAATTTTCCACGTATTCCGAGCTCCAATCGATCGAAAAGTTTCCTAAACGACAACCGTTCAAGAATAAGAAACCAAAATACGATAAATCCTTTCTAAGCGATAAATCCATCGACGAATTCTTTTTTTTTATTAATTTTTCACGAGTCTCGAATCATATACTCAACGTTAAAAAACACATACAATAAAATTCCCCGCGATCGATAATATTCAACAAAATTGAAACAAAGCATTCACCGATTAACGATCGATATTCTCTACCAATTGCAAACGATCACGGTTTCGTCTAACCCATTTCCATCATTAAGCGAAATAATCCTCAAACAATAACTGTTGCTTGTCACCAAGAGAATATTCCGCGCACAATTACCAATAATTGTTAATAATACATAAACAACCTAATATTAAAAGTACAGCCAATCAAATGAATAGAAAACTACTTTTATTCATCAATTTATCATCGAGCGTGGAACAGTGCAAGCAAGCCTCACATTCGTAGCAAAGACGCAACGTAATTCTTAAGAAAGATCGATTCTTTCGTTCTCGAAACTCGACAATCCCCTCGAAGAGTTCTCCCCACGTTTCAGACCACCATCGTACCTAAAACTCTCTCACCGTTCCTCCAATCGAATTGTTCTGCCCGCAGGAACTTCCCGATCAGAATGTGGTACATGGAGTACAAAGATTACAAATACGGAGACGACGAAACGAACGACTTGCACGAGATCGGGCATTACACTCAGATCGCGTGGGCGACGACGCATCTGGTGGGTTGCGGTGTGAGCCATTGCACCGGTGGCAGAGGTCCCCTTGGCAAGGATTTCTTCATGTACGTGTGCAACTACGCCCCTAGGTGAGTACCCGAAAAACCCCGGTTACGGTCCCGTTATTGGCGCCGGAGTAACTTCACTATGCGGTTTCGACTTATTTCTTTATGAACAATCGCCGCTGTGCCAGCTTCCACAGCCAATAACGGACCGTTCTCCGCCATCGCGCCACCCAGAGGAGCCATTTCGGTGGTCGAACTCCCCGAGTTTTCGTTTCTTTCTTTTTTTCTCTCTTTCATTCTTCTTTCTTTTTGTTTTTTTTTTTCTTTTGTCTCCCACCTCGTTCGTTTCGCTCCATTATATCGGTGTTTGCTTCCTCGTCGAGGGAAACTTCATTTTATGACGGTTCCTGGATACCGGTTACGCGGGAAAGTGGCTCGCTGGGAGAATAACAATCGCGACGCGAGCTTTTATAGGATTACCTTGCAATTGAAAGATACAGCTTGTTGCGTGACCGTAGCGGGCACGTGCTACTACCAACCGGCGAGAATGTTCCTAGAATCTACAGTTTCCGCGGAAACGAGAGTTTAATCTTGCGTTCCGCGGTTTCCACTCGTTAAATGTCGGACCTGTTCGCGGGTTCGTTGTACAGAGATTTGTATTGCGCTCTCGCGTGCAGTTGTACCTATTTAACGGATAAAGAGGAGGCGAGCTTGTCGTTTGAGAACGTTTTTACACGGCTCGGGACGAGTTCGTTTAGTGTTCGAAACTACTGCTGTACAGGCTAAGGCGAGTTTGATCGTTCTTTTAAAATGATTCTGCACAGAGACGGGTTTATTTCTCGTTTGGAAACACTTTTGCGCGATAAGAGCGGTCAACTGGTCGACTGTAAGCGATTCTGTATCGAGGAGGTCGTGTTGGCACGTTCTTTGGAAATAATAGCTTGTTCGATAAGTTTTGTCCTTCGAGAAAATTACATTGAACAACAGTTCTTTTCAATAAATTTTATTGAGCTAGGTTGCTTCATAAATTTCGTCGTTCGCTAAAACTTATTGAACAATACTACATTGAACAGTATTGTAAAATAAGATTTATAGAACGAGGAAACTTAGTGAACAGTACTACATTGAACAGTACTGTTCAATAAGATTTGTAGAACGAGGAAACTTATTGAATAGTACTACATTGAACAGTACTGTACAATAAGATTTATAGAACGACGAAACTTATTGAACAGTACTAGATTGAACAGTACTGTTCAATAAGATTTATAGAACGACGAAGCTTATTGAACAGTATTACATTGAACAGTATTGTACAATAAGATTTATAGAACGACGAAACTTATTGAACACTACTACATTGAACAGTACTGTTCAATAAATTTTATAGAACGACAAAATTGATCGAGGAACCCATTACTTCCGCACTGGGTAAGACGAGTTTATTTGTTGTTTGAAAATAACTCTGCATCGTAGAAGATACGTTGATTTCTCGTTTGAGTATTTTTCCACGAAACAAGGAGAGTTAACCAGTAGTTTATAATGAATCTGTATTGAGACGCGTTTGAAAATATTTCTGTACAAAACGAGACCAGTTAACTCATTGCTCGAGAATAATTAATTGAAGAGTTCACTCGTCGTTTAAAAATGCATCTGCATCGACAATGGCGACTGTAGCAGAAATAGAAAACTAAGAGAAATCACGGTTTGTATAACGTAAGACGTTTGTTTCTTCCGTTATCGAAATAACTTGTTTGTTACGATAGGAAACGCACACAATGGTGCTCGGTAGTATTCGTTTGGTGTTGTTGAAGAAAATGGAAATTGATCGAGTTGTTTTCTTAAAATTCGCCACAAGGGCGAGACGTGCAATATAGCAGTGACCTGCGAAAGAAGCACTTGTCCGGGAACAAAACGGATGCAGAAAGCGAGCAGCTAAAGCAAACGCGTTACAGTGTGGACTACCAACAATAAGCTTGTCTATGAGGAGTTGAAGCACCTTGTATGTATTCCCTTCGAGGTTCTCACGATTGCTTCGTTGCTTGTGTACCAGCGTACTGTGCATTTTCATTTCGCAGTTTCTGTTATTTTCGGTGGCTTCGCGATTTAGTTGTTTCAGAAACACACGAAACAGAGATGGGCGTTTTCATTCTGTTCATGTAAATCGCGCGTTCCTATTTAATCTAGTCTGCTTTCGCGTTGTATTCGCGAGGATATTATTAAATTTCAACCGTAACTGAAATATAATTAATATTGCGCGGTACAGGAAAATGTAATTCGAATACGAAATTTTAATAACAATCGAAAAATATCTTGAACTCATCTTACTCGGAAAGATTCGTAAATTCGATAAGTACGGTTTACAGAAGTAAAGTTGTTTAATATCGCTGAATATCGTGTATTCGATACACGTGCTTAATCGTGGCAAATCAATTAGATCAAAATTTTGTTTTCATTCCACGCGACAATGAATTGCATTTATTTTTTTAATAGTTTTGTGTAATATATAATATAATATATATATAACAAAATAATTATAGTAGCTCCCCATACCACGCATACACACACTATAAAACGGTAATACAGTAATGGTCTTGCTTAGTTACACCAAAGATGTCGCGATTACTATATATTGATTATAATATCGATCCAATAGTCTGGGTTAGGTCTTACTCAGTTACACCGAAGATGTCGCGATTACTAGGCATTGATATTATTATCGATTTAACGATCTCGCTTAGTTACACCAAAGATGTCGCTGTTACTAGGTATTGATTATAATATCGATCTAATCATCTTACTCAGTTACACCAAAGATGTCGTGATTACTAAGTATTGATCATGATATTGATTTAATGGTCTCTCTCACTTACTCCAAAGATGTCGCTCAGTTACTCCAAAGACGTCGCGATTACCAAGTTTTGATCACAACATCGACGTGTTACACAAATCAGTCGATGACTCAATATTCCGACTAAAAGTACCGCGGTGTTCGAACATCAAAGCGAACAATCGCACGTATTTGTTTCACGGTAAGAATCTTCGTATCCCGGGATCCCATTGGGCACGGTTCTTATTGAAAGTGGCGCTCGTTGAAATCACCGATGCGTTCTCGACGATTTCTAATCGCGACACGCGATTAAACCCACCGATCGCTCGGAATAACGAGGCAATTATCGCATCGCTCTGTACAGTCGACTGGAAACCGGTTCCCGCCGAATGGCAGAAATTTATGCAAGCGGCTCATTGTAATCGAAAAGTTTGCCGGGCGTATCGCGGGGTACGCGATACGCGCGCACCGGAAGACCACGGGTGGGGCATAATCCGGAAAATTGCGGCCGAGAAACAAATTTATGACGGTACTCGACGCGAGGAGAGCGGAGCAACGTGGGGGGTGGGCGCGCAATTTAAATTCTCCTCGTTCGTCCTTTTTTCGTCGACGGGTATCGCGAAAAGGAAATATTACACGCGCACGCGCCAAGGGAAGAATAAATAGAGACGCGGAGGACCACGGACTCCTCGAGACGAAATTACCGAGAAATTAAGATGGAGGAAAGGATGTAAAATTTGCGAACAATCGAGAACAGTTCAAGCGTAAACAACGCCGGAGAGTCAAAGAACGAAGGAACCAGAGAGAAGGATTTATCCTATTTGTATTAACGTTACATGGTAAATTGAACGTCAGGTTAGATGTTACTGTATTATTAAATAATTCAATGCTTTTCTATACGTTCTTGTATAATATTTTCTCAGCCACCAATAATCTTGGCGACCTGAATTACCAAATATGCTTTTGCAGGCTGGACAGACTCCACGTGGAATTCATTTTCCTCGCAGAAAATACGCCGGTGTGTGTCCAGTTATCGAACAATATAGAGGGTGAGTCACGAGGAACAGGATCTTAAAGCATCTCTGTTATTTACCATTGTATCGAGAAACTTCCCGGGTGAAAGTTTCTTTTCGATGACAAATAACGGATATATTTCGGAGTCCTGTTCCTTACGAGCCTGTGCAAAGCAGAACAAATTAGATACCAAGTAACAACATCGAATCGTACGATGAAAATTTCTATATTTCTCGTTAAATTTTCCCTCGTAATTAATATTCCAATAAATTGACCTCACGATGACCGTATTACGTACCATGCGCATCTAATTTACTGAAAAACTCGAAATATTGATCCGTTGGAAAAATTCTTTTCATCATTTATGTACGATTCGTTCTTTTCTAAATTATGCAAAGTGTCCACTCGACATTTTTTTTCCTCCCGTGATCAAAGCCGAGAACGTTATTCGAGCCAACTGTATCCAAATGGACCACTTTACACGATTACAAAAACTAAACAAAAGTCGCGTCACGGATTTGATAAATCGGTCTGGGAACGAAACGGGAGAAACGGAGAAGCGAGAAAAAGGGCGGGATAATTAGAGTAGGGTGAAAAGACGCTTGGTTCGATAAAAGGAAAGGAGAGGGTGGGTGGTAGAGAGGGATGGAAACGAGGCGGTCGGAGAATCGAGCGGATAAAGGAACACAGGATGGGATACCGACAATTAGGGGATCGCAAACAAAAATCCAGACAGTGGATTGAAAAAGTCCTCGAGACGGAACGAAAGCAACGACGACGCGACGTCGCGACGCGGAAAATCATCGCTCGGACCCTCGGAGCGGACGGGGCGAAAGTATAGGCGGAACGCGCGAGGGAAACGGGAAATCGGAGGGTAGAAAGAAAAAAAGAAAGAAAGAAAAAAAATTGAAGGAGCTCGCGATAAAGCGGAACAAGTTGCTAGGAATATCATTCGGAGGACAATGGATCCCACTTGAATGGATTTAATACCCCGTTGTCTCCTAAAATCGCATAGTCGCCCCCGTGAATGGCGAAGCTACGTGCGTAGTGGTATTTCGCGAGGAATTTTCAAGCGTTACTCGATCTCTCGTGTACATACGGGGTCAATGTTGATACATCGCGAGACTTAATCGGTCGAGTGGAGTGTACTCGCAGTTTCGAGAAGCTCCCCGCAGGGAGAGAAAAATGGCAGACCGAAACTTCTTTATGGCTTTGACTCGTTCAACACCACTCTTGCTCCGGGTAGGATTGTAATGCGTTTCTTTTTTTTTCTTTTTTTTTTTTTAAAGCGGTTTCCAAGCTTCCTCCGTTGAGTTCTCTGCGGTAATTCAATGCCCGGAGGAATTTGAGCAACCATCGAGAATTCGATGTTTGCAATCGCGAAACGATTCGACGAATTGAGAATCAACCGAGAATAAGATCGACCGAGGTTGGCCGACTTTTATGGTTGAAATTTATGTTTGCTTTTGGCGAAGATTCGAGGAGATAGACGTTAACGGTGTATACGTTTAATTCGAGGGTTGTTTTAATTAGTTTACAAGAGCAATTACCGAAATTGTAACGAAATCATTCAACAACTCATTCTCGGGATTACGGATGTCGTTGTTGGATGTTAGTTTCATTTTTTATTTGTTTACAAGCATACGTAATCGAAGAAGTTACGTTCGATGTAGGATTAATTAATTTTAGATTATAATCGATAAGAATATATTGATAGAATGTTTAGAAAATTTTTGTTTAAATACGTTTTAACAGTTCCCTTTTATACGATCATTTTGATTTGGAATATTTATATTTCGATAGAATTCTTTCGTTTCGAAAAGAATTTTATGTATCGCGAAAGTTTCCTCATCTTTCATCATTAGTCTTGGAATTCACCTTCTGATAAGTATAACGTAGAAAAAATGTAAGATGTTTCTGGGAACTGAACAAGGGCGACCCACGTATTAAGGAGGAAGAAAAATACCAGAAATATGTCACATCTGTCGCGCGAAGAATTCGTATTGGTCGAAACGAAAAAATTTCTTTCGAATCATTTATTTCGTACTCGTCATATTTCTGGGGATACCAGTAGTAAAAATATCGCAGTAAAAATAGGATCGAAATAATTAAAGAGCCATCGTCCGAACGTTATATTTTACTCGTTTTAATGATAAGAAAAATGTGTAATCATATAATTGAAACTGTTTTCTAAAGACTATACTACTGTCTGATGAACATGTGCGAAGTTTCGTGTAGATTCGTCGACTCGTTCGTATATTTAAAATTCATCAAAGTTGAAGTGTCACAGTATATGTTTAAAATAGAAAAAAAAACGAGAAAACTTATCCAACAACCAAGTATATCTTCGAAAGTATCAGAATCTAATCTTCGTTTCGATTTTACTTGTTTACTCTTTATCGTAACTTTTCTGTACACTTAATTCCACGAAAATTAAAAAGATTCACCTAATCGAATCCAACGCTACCCTCGAACGAACAGCTCAGTTGCAAGTCATGCAAAAATGCATTTACATTCTCATCGGTGAGTGTAATCATCGATTTCGTTGTCGAATATTAAATGGAACAAAAGTTCCAAATTCCCGCGAAATGTGGACTTTCGATCCGATTACTATTTTTATCCGTGGATTCGCAATACGGAACACAGCCAGCCGAGTGGTCTGAATTTTCGTAGATCGTCGTAGCTCGTGCGTTCGTCTTCTAGCACGCTCTGTACAAGCGAATGTTGCTTTCTGCCGAGTAACGAATCACGTTTCACCGACTCCGCTTGACGTTTGACCCAGTTCGCGCGGGAAACGCATCTTCTCCGGCATTTCGTGAATACGGCCACTTTTTGGCGACACTCTACAAATCTCTCAGTGATTAAACCGCATGATACGATGAGTCTCGATTCCGCGTCCGTTGCTCGACGTTATATCATTTCCAGGAGTTTCTTCGTCTCCGTGTAACATGTTTTCCAATTTAAATTCAAATTCTCACTCCGGGAAGACGTCTTCGACAATTCCCTCGACGTGTTTATTACGAGTCCTCGATACATCTTATTTAGAGTTCGTTTAATCCTGGATGGATCTGGATCGATATCGATCTTCAGGATCGTTCGAGACGATCGAGTTTGGGTAACGTTGGATTCGATTAGGTGAGTTTTTTTAGTTTTAGTTGAATTAAATGTACAGAAAAGTTACGATAAAGAGTAAACAAGTAAGATTGAAACGAAGATCAGATTCTGATACTTTCGATATACTTGGTTGTTCGATAAGTTTTCTCGTTTTTTTCCATTGTAAAAGAATACTGTGACACTTCAACTTTGAAGAATTGTAAATATACGGACGAGTCGACGGATCTACACGAAACTTCGCACATGTTCGTCAGACAGTAGTATCGTCTTTAGAAAAATAAAACGACGAACCTGATAGCTCCGTTTCTTATCGAACGACGAAACTTGTCGAGAAACTTATCTAGGATGATACTTTCTCGATTTACAGTTATTTCGTATCGACAATTTACCAACATTGATGGTAAAGTTTTGGAATAAATATAACGTAAATTTTAGTAAATTATTATTACATAATACTCGTAAATCGACCCTCTCACCAAAAGTGGTAGAAATTCTTCTCCGTTTCAATCTTATTTACTTATCTTTATCTCACTTACTCACTTACTTTATTAATTTTACGAAAACTACAAAAAATCGTCTAATTCAAGAGTTGCCCAAGTTCGATGGCCCAGAATGTTAATCCCGACACGAATCTTTCGCGGATGAAATGAGGTCTGAAAAGAGAGAGAGTATCGATTTATTGCGTCGATTAATTTGTCTAATTCGGTCCACGATTTCCCGTTCCCTTGGCGTCTAATAAATAAAACGACGTCACGCGGCGTTATTCGATCATATTTTTTCCTTCCTCCCCCGTGTCTGGCTCTCGTAATTAATTTCGCAAATACTACGGGCCGTCGGCCATTTGAATTCAAAACACCGCGCGATGATCACGGACGGGACCGCGGGATTCACGCAAAAATACTCTAAATGTAAATTAATTGTGGAGGACGTTCCGTTTGGAAGTTGGCTCGTGGTCGTTCCCAGGCACTTTGGTGACGCGGCGAAAATGAAAAGATGTAAAGAGACTCGTAAATATAAGCAATATCTCCTCACCGAAACGCGTAAAACTTCGACTCGATTGCGTTCGAGTCGATGCAACGATGAAGTGAAAATTATGTGGGTTAAAATTGATAAGAACGAACGAACTGGAGTGGCTTTCGTTTGGGAACAAGACGTCCCCTGATTGGAAGACGTTAAACCGATTATACGGTGCAAGTTGGTAGTAAACTTTTGCTGTGTGTTCATAATAATTCAGTTACACCATACTTTCGCGACAAAACACGCGATGCTTGTTGGTAACTACAGGTACTGGGTGGTTTTATAATTAGATAATTCATAGTTAACATTATTACGAGTGCTGTGCAATGAGTCGTCCTACACAGTATTAATAATTTCATTACCTCGAAAGCGACAGCACGGGGAATATACGGCAACAAGAAGCAGCGCGGTAGAGTAATATATCCAAGCAGTGCAATAGAACGTTAACCATGGTTGCACAACTTAATCTAAAAGCGAGGCTATAAGTCCCTAACTCATGATTTAAAACTTTGTACACCTCAGCTAACCCGATATTACGAAGCTTATTTACGTAATTCCTAGTAAGTTTGTCAGTATTTATCTTAATAAGTTATACGTGTAACTTGGGCTATCCTTTGATAGGGTGTTCTTGTGGATAAAGATTTATTATACACAGTATATCAGTTAAAGAATTCCTCTAATAGAAATAAGCTATGGTTGCGTCGTCTTCACGTGTAGTCGATACGTGTGAATTCGTTTCTGACGTCTTTGAATACACGAATCACTTTTAGACGTGTTTTCGATTCGCGGATATTAATTTCAACTTCTGTAGATGTCTCTGCAGCTGACACTTTCGATATTTAAAAACGTAACGACTTACGTGAGGATGTATCATTGAATTAATATTACCGACGTTGGAGAACAGTGTTAGTTTTGAAACCTTCGTTCCTGCATTCCACGTTGCCATACCACACGTTGTCAAGAATTTGGGTATTGGCTGATACATGTCAATCAAGATTCTCCAACAAGCATTTCAGTCATACTTGTCTCGGTAGCGAACCGACGTATCGTGCGTAATTGACCCAATTTAAATCCAATCCATGCGATGGCTAAGGATTGACGAACACATTTAATTATTATAGGTAAATTTCCTCAAATTAGGTATTTCTGTAACGCTTCTACATAATTGATTCCACGAACTTTGCGCGAGTTAACATTCTCAGTGTATAATCTAATAGTAAAGCATCAATTTGAACAATTCTAAACATAATTGCTCGAATATGGGGAATAGAAACACTCTGTAGGATTACGTACGAGAGTACAGAAGAGAGTTGAGATAGATAACATTTTTCCCTTTATCGTTATGTGACTCCTAGAAATCGGTCTACAACTGAAAAATTGTTAAAACAAGTCTACGTCCAGGACTAAGTATATGCGATACTACTGTTAAGAACTTTCGAGAATTGTCCTGAAAGGAAAACTGGTTCTACTAATCAGACTGTTGACCCTTTCTTTCTAAGGTACAACTAAGTAAGGTCTACAAAGGGTGCCAATTCATTTATCAGTGTTGAATCGAGAGTTTTTCCCAACATATCACTAAGCAGAGCCTACAAAGAGTGTCATCTTTTGACTACTATTGCATTGAGCCTTTTTGCTAAGATACAACTAAGCAAGGTCTTCAGAAAGTATCATCTATCATTGCTGAACGAGCCTCTTTCTTGTCGCATAAACACTTCGTCGACCAGTGTTACATTTAGACTCCTTCCTAAGATAAGACTAAACAAGATCTGTAAAGAGTATCATCCATTGGTTGGTGTTAAATCGAAACCCTTTTTCAGCATATGGCTAAGCAGAGTCTTCAAAGAGTGACATCCATCGATCAGTGTTGAATCGAGACTCTTTCTTATCGAATAAATAAACAAGGCCTATAAAGCGTATTACTTCCTCGACCAACGTTGCATTTAGATTCTTTCCTAAGACAAAACTAAACAAAGCCTGCAAGGAGTCTCATTTCTAGCCCCTCATCGCTAAACAAGGCCCACGAAGTGTATCATTTCGTCGACCAGTGTTACATTTAGACTCTTTCCTAAGCTAAAACTAAACAAAGCCTGCAAGAAGTCCCACATCTAGCCCCTCATCGCCAAGCAAGGTCTACAAAGCGCGATATCCATTCTCCGACGTTGAATCCGTTCAAAGTTGCTAACACATCGCTAAACAGGGTCCACAAATTTACGTCATCTGTTGCTCGGTGTGAAATTTATATTCCCCTCCAACACAGGGACAACCAGAGAGTCCCATGTACAAGGAAACACAATCCGCAGACGGAGTCGATTCCCGTTCCCTCGTTGTACCCTCGGGACGGTTCTCTTCGGTTAGCAACGATACAGCTACTCGAGAGTTCTAATTTATTACAGTGTCGACATTAAACCAAGACCTCCTCAACCCGCGAACACTCGGCTCCCGCCGCACCAGGGAGCTTTACACACCCGACCGTCCTCGCGCCTAATCCCAACGAGTACGCCAGCTGATCGCTCGTCAATTCTTGTTCGCAGCGGCAATTACAAAGGTCATCTGGGTCATCCTTACGTGCCCGGGAAGCCGTGCAGCGCGTGCAAGGAGCATTGCACGCGCAACAAGCTCTGCACGAACGCCTGCTACTACACCGATTTGTGGTCGAACTGCGCCGAGCTGGTCAGGACGTTTCGCACCTGGGTCTGCGAGACGAACACGAAGGAGGGCAGGGAACGACGGAAGTTCTGCGGTGCCACCTGTAACTGCAAGGACAAGATCTACTACCATCACGGGTAGTGAACGATCCTGGACATCGAGGGCCATTTACTTCGTGCCGGGTTGATCGATCGGTCAGTCACCAAGGTACGAAATCAATTGTCAAAGATCGCATCGTGGACGTCGCGCGAGAGCCAAACCGAAACCGTGACGCGACGTCCGGGTAAACCGTCGATGGTCGCTGTCGCATCGATACCACTATTTAGACCACGTAGATCCATCGATGAACAAAGGGAAACGTGTCTTCCCCACGGAACATTGGCAACGGGTGGACTCCTCGCGCAGTCACGTTGAACTCGATCGTTAACGGTGAGGTTGTTCTATTGTAATTTTCGTACGGTGTACGGTTCGTACTCGTTGTCTTTGATTTTCACTAGAGCTCGTACTCGACAGCGAGTCGCTTCAGCCCTCTGTCCCTCTGTGAATTTTACTCCAACGCTCGAGGATCAAGTTCGTACGCGATCGATACTCACCGGAAACAATAAATGAGATACCGTTGTTAAAAGTTCTCCACCGGGGAACATCGTACGCAAATCTCGCAAAATGTGTAATTTTATAGGGTTTTTATCCGGTCTTCGATGGTTTATGAAGTAGAGGGCTAACGACTCGTGCTGTGCTTGTTTCGTTCCACGTAAGATTTGGTTCTCCGTGTAGAATGTTCTTTTCGTTCTCTTTTTTTCTTAGGTTACAATTAATCGTATCAATGGGCCAGTATTACTTTGTTCGCGTGGTTGGTTGACAATTAATCGTATCAGTGGGCCAGTATTAATTTCTTCGCGTAGTTGGTTACCAGTTAATCGTATCAGTGGGCCAGTATTGCTTTGTTCGCGTGGTTGGTTACCAATTAATCGTATCAGTGGGCCAGTATTAATTTGTTCGCGTGGTTGGTTGACAATTAATCGTATCAGTGGGTCAGTATTACTTTGTTCGCGTAGTTGGTTACCAGTTAATCGTATCATTGGGCCAGTATTACTTTGTTCGCGTAGTTGGTTGACAATTAATCGTATCAGTGGGTCAGTATTACTTTGTTCGCGTAGTTGGTTCGATTTAGCGGCTGAAAGGAAATTTCCCTTTGCTCGATATTTACTGTCGACAACGTCGCCCCGGAAATCGACTCTATTTTTTGCGAACATCGTCGTAGCTCGCCTTTGGGATACTGTTCTCGGTGGGTGACGAGGGAAACTTTAAGGACACCTAAAGACGAGCTACGAGAGCAAAGGGGCTCCGGAAAGAACGAGGGACGAATCGAAGCCCCGCGCGGATTGGAGAATCGGGCGAATCCTTTTGATATTTGTAAACGATAAGGGTGTCTATATAGACGTGCATGCGGTGTGTACATAACATAAGTAAGCGGAAATTCGTAAGTGAAACTTGGTTGGGTGTTTCTCGGTGCTGTATTCATCGTCGTTTGATTACGGACGATTGCGAGCCGTCAATAAAAATTATCAATTTTTTTTTCGTAAGATGATCAGTTTTGCTCCATTGAATTATCCATCGGTATCGAAATTACCAATTTTTTTTTTCTCATAATTATCAATTTTTATTAAAATTATCACTCGATACCGAACCGATCAGTTTCGATCGAAATTGTACATTTTGATCCAAGTTGCCACGAATTACGTTGTCATGAAAATTTTGAAAGATTTCGATGCTTCGAATACGAAATTTGCCTTTTTTTGGCCTTAGTGACTTTACACTTGTTCGATTACTCAGTTATTGAATCGATATATCGGTCATAAAAGTGTTCGAAGTTCGTAACGATTGATGGGTGTTGATTGCAACATTGAATTCGGGATGAAACAAAGAGAACGATTTATACAGTATCAACATTTGATGGTTATTCTTTTAGACTGGACTGTTTTTGTAATAATGATACCAAGTTGTTCATGAATACTGTCAATTGTCTAATCCAGAAAATTTAAAGAATTGTCTAACGTTTTAAATATTTTTCTTTCATAAGTGTTTCTTTCTTTTTTGTTTTTGTTTTAAATTAAATCCGCGTTATTTTTATATCCATTTTCATTTCGCATTATTGAGATCAAAAGTAAGGATTGCATTGCGAAAATTATGAATCGTTGGTCGCGTCAATTATTTGATCGCGAAAGATGTTTTTTAAGTATCGTTGTATAAAATTAGTTTTCCAGACAGCTTTGATAAATACTTACACGAATTCTTTGCTTAAAAAATTGTAGTTCTTGGAAGTTGAATTTATTTACCTTCGTTTGCATCGGGAAATTCAATTTAATTTAAAAAACTGTTCGATGTTCCGTACGTAGGTTCTCTTTACATTCGTGTGCAATTAATCTCCGACTTCCTTGAATATTTTTGCTAAATTTTTTCAAATTGCTTCCCGTTCATATTTAAAGAAATATTCACTTTCCGATCAATTTAAATAAAGTGTCGCGTCGGGTCACTGTGCATTTTTGTTGTTTTTTCGTTTCGTTTACTTTAGAAGAAACTTAATTTTGAACAAAACGTTTGATAATTAGTATTTTACCGCGAGATGCGCGTGTAAAGTAACATTTTTTATTGTCGGGCTCGTGTGTCGCCTAAACGTGGGACTAAAATCTATAAACATAAGTGGAAGCTCTATCTAAAACGTGTTTAGCGATGTAAGTTCTACGGTAGTCAGTGTATACAAAATATTACGACGTTGTACAATTTTCTCGTGACGTTATTCAACGTGTAACGACAAAACAAGCTGCTGCAAGTATTCAGCGAGTGCTTATGAATGTACGTACATACTTGAAACGCGACTAAAACCGATCCATTTGGTAAATTAAAAGAATCACGTAATCAGATTTATGTACACTCGGGAAAATTAAATTCTTAGCTTTATTCCCGAGCAATTATTGATCGTTTCAATCGGGTCAAGTATATTTAAAGTTGAAAAATTGAATTACATTTATCACGATCAACTGTCTCCAATTTTGTTTAATTCGTTGCATTCTACGATCCACGAAAGGACTGTAAATAAATTCGAACCAGTCGCGTATCCACTTGGCCAATTATCAAGAACTAGAAATTTCAAATTTCATCTACGATTGACGGATAATCGATTAATTTTCGTACAAATTAACCAAAGAACGATCGTTTCTTCTATTACGAGTGCTACCTTATCGATACGGATAATAAATTCTCCGTACCGATGCATTCGTGAGTGCTCGTGAAACAAAAACAAAGGGAATAGAAACGGGGGAGATATAAATTTTCGAACGGAACGGTATTTGTAATATCGTCTAATGTGAAATCGTTAGACGGTGAGAAGCATTGATTTGTCGTTTGTTCGATTAATCGAATTCTGGAAGTGTATCGAACGTCCTTGCAGGATTTATTTGCTATACGGCGCGCTTCAGAGGCAATATTTTTCATCGCGTTTCACGGTGTTTTGATTCGTAAACTGTAATTGCAGATCTGACGTATGCGATGCACAAATGGGAGAGGAACGTGTAGAGTGCGAATGGAATAATAAGTAGTTCCCGGCTTTCGAGAGTCGCGTTAAGAGAAAGAAATGTCAAAACAGAGAGACGGTGACGAGTCTTGAGTGAGAGCGGAGCGTCAGGTATACACATAGTGTATAGAGTAGTCCGTAAGGTATTATATAACGAACGGCGTTAAATAAGAACAGTATATGCAACACGTGAGACGTAAAGCTGCGGTTAATAGCTGACACTTAATCGTGTTAGGTACTAGTTAAGAGGTTAATGTTACACGTAAACGATGTAATGCGAAGCTGAGTTACGCAGCTTCGAGTGGAACGTTGTAAGCTGTCACACTTTGTTCACTTAACGAAATAAAGATTCTGTAAATATTGCTCGTCGCCCTCAATGCGTTCGGTGTGGCTGAAGATTTGCATAATTGCGCGATGAACACGGGTTTCTTTCGTCGTTAATTAAGAAAACTCTTCGTTGGTTAACGAAAATAATAATCATTCGTCGTTCTTAACCAAGATTGCTTTCGATACGTTCGAAGCATTGAATCGTCGATTTTATTTCCTATTTTTATGAAAAACATCGCGCGGATAATTTTAGACAGTTTTGACATTTTCTATTTGAAAATATAGACTTATGGTACTTTTTTTGATTTTGTTATTCGCTGTTGCACAGAGCGAAATTTTTTATTCCGATTACTCGCACGTTGCTTCGATTTATCATTTCGGGATGTTAAGAAAGTTTGAAGGTAAAGTTAAAGGAGGATGAAGTCAGCGTGGAATTTTTAAGAATCGTCGAGTTTTACGTTTCCGAGAATATCTTCGCACCGAAAATAATACGTTGACTTTTATTCTTTCGGCGTGGTACTCGAGCCACGAAATTTAATTTTTCACCGCTCGCGGTGAGGGGTTTCCCCACGATTCAAAAGTATAAGAAAATCCGAGGGAAACGAACGAAGAGGATTCACGGGTTCAAATTCGAAAAGTTTCGTCCATTTTTTAATTCACGCGATTCTTCGCGTTTAAAATAGTCCTCCGTTCCGTTTTCAAACTTTAAGTAGCGAAGTTTTTATTATGATTCCCCTCACTTCTACGTTTCAGCTTAAATTAGTTTGTTCTTCGATCACCTTTCTTTGCCACTTTGCTATTACAAATTCCATCTCGTAAAGAAGTGCAACGTTCTGTGCCCGGGCGCAGCCACTTCGGGCGTCTTTTGCATCTTCGACTTTAACTTTATCATCCTGTGTCGCGGTTGGCTTCAGCCTCCATCACCGTTCCCGGTTTTTATCGTTTTTCTTCGTCCCCTTCGTAGGCCCATCCGAAAATAGGTATTCCTTCGACGTCTCCTCTCGCATTTCCTCGCTCGAAGCACAATTTATCCCGAAAAAGGTATTTACAGCAAGGTTTGTATACAAGCTCGTGATACTTGAATGCAGGTGGCTTTACGATCTTATCGGTAAGTTTCGTTTATGGTTACTTTTTAGGACGCACTGTCACCGGGGGTTTAAAGGAAATTTAGTACCGGGAATAGTATATTTTCTGGAGCACTACACCTGTTCGTAGCTTTAGTGATATTACGAAATATGGTCCATGGAATTGTTATAAAATATAGCAGTATTTTTTCTTATACCAGTGAGTACAGTTTATTAGTAATAGAATAGTGAATATAAAGCGAGTATAAGTATTTCGTTAAGAAATATTGAAATTATTTTTTAGTAAAAGTGTAGAGAGTTAAGATAGAAATTTTGTCGAAAGAAATGTGAAGTTCTCATAAAAATAGAAAGATTGATAAGATTGGAAAGATATTTCCATCGTTCTGAAGGTTTTCAGTTACACTCTTACGTATCGATACTCTAATACCCTGATACTCTGTTGCTCTGGTGTTCTGTTGCTTCGATGATCCGATACTCTATTAATCTGATAATACGATACTCCGATACTCTAATACTTTGATAGTTTAATACTCTGATACTCTGGTACTTAAATTCTCTGAGAGATTAATATGTATTTTGATACTCTAATAATTTGATAGTTAAATACTTTGATACTGTGGTACACAAATACTCTGAGAGATTAATATATATTCTGATACTCTAATACTTTGATAGTCTGATATTTTGATACTCTGGTACTTAAATACTTTGAGAGATTAATATGTAGTCTGATACTCTAATACTTTGATAGTCTGATACTTTGATGTTTTGATACCCTTATAATTTGATACACTGGTACTTAAATACCCTAAGAGATTAATATGTATTCTGATACTCTAATACTTTGATAGTCTGATACTTTGATGTTTTGATACTCTTATAATTTGATACACTGGTACTTAAATACTCTGAGGGATTAATATGTACTCTGATACTTTAATACTTTTGTACTTTGATACTTTAATACTTTTGTACTTTGATACTTTAATACTTTTGTACTTTGATAGTCTGATACTTTGATACTTCAATACCTCGTTTTTCTTAAATTATGATACTCTATTATTTCAACATTTGTATTTTCTACATTCAAACACGTCTCGTGTAACATGCTCCAGATCGTAAGAAACCCAGATAAACTGAAAGTTCAGAGCACGCATGAGACCGTAACTTTATTAATAAATCAGATTAACTGTTATGCAGAGTTTCAGTGGGGAATTAATACGCAGGGTGCTATCTTTGCGACGTGCTTAAGCGTTCGCCACTATTTATTCGTTATACAGGGAAACTGGAAGGATTAAGTGGAATTCTACGAGGTATATATCGACTGGCTTCCGAATTGCTGCAGGAAGAAAAAAAAAGAAGGAAACGAAGCTCTCGAATCCACCCAGAACCGAGAGAAAACCTTTCGTTTCCATTTTCACAATTTCATTTCGTTCTAGTTTTTGAGAATTATTGCCATTTTTTACCTACTATTGTTTTATCCATCTTCATTGAATGAACGTGTACATTGAAGCATGAATTTGCTCACTAAATGACAAGTTTTTGTTCGAATTAAAGAGAAAGAATACCGTTCGAATGCATTAAAGAACGAAATTAACAAATTAACGAAAACTTTTCCACTAAATTCTGATAAAATATAGAAAAATTCTGAAAATATTAAAACATCGTAGTGACATCGACAAGGATACGATTTACATCGTTTGTCTCGCGTTGCTTTGTCTTTTTATTTATCCGTGTAGGGATAATTGTTTCAGAAATAAATAATGTCACACTCGTGTTTGCTGCGAGAAATCCAGTTAAGAAGTTAAACTCGATAAATATTGAAAGACTGTTTTAAAATTTCCACGACAATAATCTGTGCCTATTTATTATTTCTACCTATGATTACAATAATATTCACAAATACTTATGCCATAATAAATAAAATATCATTTGGTCGAATTTTCCAGCAGAATCGACGAAGAAATATTCAAAGATCCGTGATATTTCGTATCTGTTGTATTTTTTTTAACGAAAAACTCGCTTTCGAACAACGTTTTCAATGATCCACGATTATTCGCAAATTTATCGCTCGTCGTTCGAATCTTATTCGATAAATCTTGTACGGTGCAAGGTATTGTGCAAATCGTTCGAAATACCGTTCTGACGGTGTTACGATTACGGTGGTTCCGTTTCATCGATAATGTCTATTGGCAGAGGGACGCCAATCGTTTTGCTTCTGTCAATAGACACAAGCAGGGAACCCGAAATAATTTGTACACCGAGCGTAACAACGTGTACGTTAAAAATGCACGTACTCGAATGTTTCGCCTGGACAATACGACGATTGAATTCCCTCGGTGCAAAGGGAAATTTATTAATAATTTATTAATAATAAGGAGAGTGAAATTTTGTGAAATGGTTACCGATTCGTTTCCCATTAACGCGGAACGCGTTGCTTTTATCGTTGTACGCTCGAGTATAAATTTAATCGTTTGTTTTATTCGCTACGCGGTTATATTTGTATAAATCGTTAATCGAATTGTACAGTGGGAGAGCACGAGGAAATTACTCAACGTACAGAGGTTTCAAAGGAGGCGAGGATAGCGGTGGAATCTTGCTCCTATTCTCTCGAAATATCACCGTTAATTTCGCGAAATTTCAGCCCGCTCGTCGCGAATTAATACACCGACGTACGGATACAGGCGAAACAGACACAGGAACCACTGAAAATCCAGGATGAGAGGAGAAAATCCTGGCAATAAATCAGCTGTCCGGCCACTTCACTTTGTTTGAACGTTTAAAACGCGATGGAATCTTGTTTGCGAATCAACTGTGAATCCCATTCGCTTCGACGAAGATTGAAGCCACTTTCGTAACGAACTCATCGACAGTATCGGTACTGCTGTTAGGGATATGAATTGGATTCGGTGCAATGGATTGCGTATGTTTTTCGAAAACGTAGCGGGTCAACGATCGTTAAATCGATACCACGAGTCACGAACGGTGAGATCTCTTTTTCGATGATCAATTAGAGGGTGTAATGTTTAAATCGATTCCGTACAGCGACGGTGTAAGTACCAGAGATAATTGAAAGTATTGTATATCGTGTTGAAAGTATGGTATCTTTTTCTTTAGGAAATCTCGAGAAATCACGGTGAAACGAATCGATTTATTGTTATTTGTGAATCAACGTAGGTCTTGTATTTGGTGGTAAAGTTATAAATTGTTTTATTTCGTTAGATGATACAGAACGAGCAACACTGCTCCAAAAAGTAGTTATACGAATTGAAGTTAATTTTATGAAAATCGAGATAACCAAGGTTAATATTATTCAAGTAATAATATCGTATGTTTCACTCTATTATTATTTTAAGTTTCATTAACCAATGTCGTTACAACCTTTTTCTGTAAAGAAAGCCAATATTAGTAAGAGAGCCATACTTTCTTAACAAAGTTCAAATTGAAGCATCTCTTAAATTAATCATTTTTCAATATATAATACACGGAATTTATAATACTTTAATATATACAATGTCAAACTATAATACTATAATACTTTTTATAAATAATGTCAAACTACATCCGATGATGTATTACGTTAAAAAATATGCGATTCTTTTTAAAAAGGAAGTTGACCTTTGTAGGTCCTCTACGTCTCCACCTACAAAAGAATTAATATCTGAATATATTCTCTTAAAAACCCTTCAATTTTTATCCGAAACATTTTTCGCCACGAGTAGTAATAGTGACGTAAATCAATACGGTAAAATGAAACGAGATACCCTGTGTAACAGAATTGTCTAAAATGGGCGGTGCTACGATCGACAAATCGGTGTCCAAGTTCTTTTGTGAGGTAGATGCTCGTTCGACTTATCGCTTCGTGGATTGTCGGGTACGTGGTGGGGCGCAGCAAGTCGGGCACAGGCTCGTACATTAGGTGAAGCCATTACCTGTGTCGCCTTTGTGGGTTTACAATACGTCGCTTGCTATTGAGGACGAGGCAGTGGGACGGTAGAAGTGCTCGTGATCTCTAGGAGGACTTTAATCCTTTGTGCAATTAGACAACGGAGCGTCGATAAGCGTGGAAGGTGTTCGTCAAAAATAATTTGCGCCAACGACAGTGTTTGACAGTGTTTGACCGTCTTTGAACGTGTTTAACAGTGTTTGATCGCGTTTGAACGTGTTTGGTCGTGTTTGAGGGTGTGTTGAGCTTAGACTTCGGACGATTTTGATAAACATTGTGTCAATACTGGACTCTCAAACCACAGACAAAGGTTGAGGAGGAATTAGGAAAATTCAAGACTACGTCTCTCGTTAATCAAGTCAATGGTAAGTACGAGATATTTATTTTTCCAAAGAATAGTGAGAATATCGTCTCTTTATTGTTAATCGAGTCGTTAATCCTAGTGTCTACCTCGGGTCTTTTTCGATCCATAAGCGTTCTCACAATTATTTTTGTCACTTTCATTGTGACGTCATTGGATACGATAGTCGATTACTAAATCGATATTAATAAAATTCGAGAACTTTTTATCGATTTTTCTAAAATAATTCGATCGGATACTTCAATATTCTTTTAGTCATGTCATCGTGTTACAAAGTCAGAAATCTGAGTTTTATTTCTAACTCAGAGAATTTGCGCGTATATTCGAGTGAAAGAACGCTCCAAGGTCGATCGGAATCTTTTCAATGGTATACCAGGAGGAATATTTATTTTGCGAAGCAGTAGAGAGACTAATGTTGTCCTTTTACGCTTACTCGAGTCGAAGGGCAATTACACACGCGTTGATCTTTGGTTTCGATAAACATTGCGTCAATATTGAACTCTCGATCGACTGACTGGAATTAAAAAGGTCGAAATACTACGCTTCTGGTTAATCAGAATTTTACCGATAGTCTTCTATGCCCTAATACTCCAACATACGATTATTTGCACAATACGTTCTTAAAATACTCAAACGATCGGTCTATTCTTTCCATCTGTGTTTGAATAAATATAGTTTAATATCTGGAATTATCTGCAAACAACCTGTATTCATTTTACTTAATTTTGTCTCAAGTATTGAATCAATTTGAGTACCATTTATTGTTCTATTATGTAAAAATTCTCTTATATGAACACTTTTGTTTCTCAATTAGCTCAAGTAACGAAGATTCTACCGTATAATAACAGAGAGACTAATGCCGTATTTTTACAGTTACTCGATTCGAATGAAAATTACATACATGTCAATAACCCTGACAGTTCTTCAAAAATAGCTTTTTCCAAACGACTATGTCGTGAATTCAGGATTCGAACTGTTCTAATAAACACGATTAAACTCTCGATTAACCGTGACTGAAATCTAGGCCACTGTGTCTCTCGTTAATTAAGATTCTCTCAATGGTAAGCTACCAGGTATTTATTTTACCACGCAGTAGTGAGAGCATCGTCCCTTCACGGTTACTCGAATCGAAGGGGAAATTACACACGCGTCGATCTTCGGTTTCAATCGTGCGAGCATTGTCGCAGGAGTAAAGGACTATCGTCCTTTAGATTCTCTTTCAAAGGATTCGGCGTGTGATGTAACCCCACCTTTCTCGACTTCGCGAATCCGTTTCGTCCGAGGTTGAAAGTGGCTTTTGACGATCCTATTCTCAGCACGAACGTGCGTTATTCCTCTCGGTCCATTTCTCGCGAGAAAATTCACTTTTTATCGTTGCTATTTTCTCGAAGAACGACACTCGTTAGCTCTCACGCTTGTTTAGCTTTCTGTGCCGCTTTCCGTACCAACGAAAATACCCTGGTCAAAAATTTATAATTACATCGATAAGAGATACATACAATTTTATTCATAAGGAATACATACAATTGTATTAATAAGAATTAAATATACGTAATTATGTAGACGAAAAATGTATATAATATTATTGAACTAGGAACTATACATTGCTACTTATTATATAATTACATACATTGATAAGAAATATATATAATTATATACATGGTACCGGTGTATTGATTTTGACAAAACAATAAGAGTAATTAAGAACAAACGACTATGATTGTTTTAAAATGTTTAAAAAATGTCTAATATCTCTTCAATAATTTAATCACTTATCAGTCATTGCAGTATAATAGATCCTCAATAATAGCTGGAAAAGTGAACTACTTTAAGCCTCGTTTAATTCGATTAAAGTTTTCAAACTCAACGAGCGAAAACTGGAGCTAATATTAATAGATACTAATCAACTTATATCGATTCTCGAGGTTATTAAAATGTATTTCTATAAATGGAAGTTATTACAAACTATTTATATTTCTTAGATTCGTTTTCAACGTCGAAGAAAGTTAAATTTGTAACCTTGTTTCGCGAATAGATTATCGATCCAGTCTAATATATTTTAAATACCAAATTTAATTCTATTCACCACAATCGAGTATTTCAAGTCTTCAACTAGTATATCGAAAAAGTACTACAACTTTTGTACAAGTCGTGTACATTTGTTCTCGCTACCACAGAGAAAGTATATTTTTCTCCGTATACAAGTTACAAAACAAATAAAGAAAAAATGTTACATTTACGAAGCTAATTACCACGAATTGTTATTTTAAGTCTTATTTACATTCACGATAAACTAATAAAGTAGAATTCTATTATTAGTAACTACAAATTAAAATTACATTCATCAAAATTCAAATGGAGCAAGAATGTTTAAACTTTGGACAAAATTAATGTAACGAAGTAAATAATTCCGATCGAACGGGACCGATCGGACACTTGGAGTTATTTCAAATTTATAAAACTCGGTGTTCAGTTAACCGAGCAGATAAATGCTCGAGGATCCAATTCATTAGTTACGGTCTTCCATTTTGTCATTATCGCATTCGCGGTGGTTTCAATGGCTGGAACACGGTCTTTCAACCCGTATCAAAGAACACGTGCAACGAGCAAACGGCTCTTTCAACACGAACGAATTTATTAGCCCTCAACGCGGCTCCGTTCTGCCGCAGACAAACATTATTTCGCTCGGTCAAAGTTGTATCGTTCCCGGGGAATTCAATTTGGGTCCTGTACTCCCTCACCGAAGAAGCGTATTAATGGAGAAGAAAATGAGGGTTGGTTCGTTCCGCGCGCAATCACGATCAGCATCCATTCGACGAGATATTATCAATTAAAACTGCTTTCCCTTTATCCCGTCTAATTTCTATGCAGTTTGTTGGGTCGTTCGCAGAGTTGCCGATACAGCCATGAAAATGTGAAAACATACTCGTCCGCGTCGAATAGAATTCTTTTCCGATCAAAGTTTCCATGAAAATGTAGAATTTTTATTGTGAAATGAAACTATCGTATAGCGAAATTTTCATAGATTTTAAATTACTAAAATTAACTTCAATTCGTATAATTACTTTTTACCATCAAACAAATCGTACAAAATTCGTTTTGTACCATCCTTATAATCGTTTAATGAAATAGTATAGTTTATAATTTTATCTTCCCTTTCGATTAAAGCTTCGACGAAAATGTGGAATTTTTATTGCAATTTACTTTCCAGGAGTAATTCGATTCTGTGGATTTATTATCGTATTTTTCAACAATACAATCTTCCGAACATTAACTTCTTATCCGTTGTACGTGTTACGATAGAATTAGCTTTTTTTCTTATTTTTCCCCGGGAGACATAATTTATCGAAAAATGATCGTAACTTGTTGTATTATCGGTAAATTACGCAATAAGGAAATTGTTTCACTTTCTTAATATTTGAGATACATCAAATATTGGGGAATTTTCTACAAACGATAATAGAGTATTTCGAATAAACTATTACTTAAATCCTTGCACGATCTTTAAAAGAAATTTGATTCTTTAATCGCGTTATTTTGTTCGTTACCAGGCTTTACAACAACATCTTTAATTATTACTAAATTAGAATTATATTTTATCTTTATGTATTACCTTTATACATTCGTATACATACCTCCACACATGTATTTAATAATATTACTAATCAAATTTCCTAATATTTTCTACCCTTATTCGTCATTTGTTCGAAGTCACCGATTGATTGTTCGATCGGAAACGTTCGTCGAATTTATCAAATAATTCTTCTCGGAACAGAATTGTACATTAAACGAGACGATTTCGTGTTACGTTAAAAAATGGTGAACACGCGCTTGGGAAAGTGTGACGTTCAATTGTGAATTTAACGAGAATTTTTTTTCAACGTTTCTATAGTTACTATATACAGTGTGTATTCATCGTTTAACGTTGTCAAGGCAGCAAGAGATTTTCGATCGATCGGTACGCGACTGGCACGAGCGAGCACTGGAATGAAACCAGCGGGACGAAGCTGACGCAGAATTCTCGATTCAACGAGAGTTGGCCATCCTGCAGGAATTTTCGACCATCCTGGACGCGTCGACATAAAGTAAGTTTTCCCCTTTGCGGAGAAGCAACGTCAGCACAATTTCGTACGACGGTTCTCGTTGATGTAAATCAATGTACAATCGTTTGCATAAACGCTGGCTGGACTCGCTTCTTACAAAGGCCGTTTCGCCATCTTGATTCCTACGGTTCTTCCCGATTGTTTTTACGAGAAAACGCTACTTTGGTCGATAACAACTTTCCAACCTCGTCGTTTTCACCGTTCGGTTTACTTTAAACGTTTTCGATCACGTTAGAGTTACTTTAGCTCGGTGTTGAACGAAAGCGGAGAATACGCGTCAGTATCGCGAAGTAGAATCATTCACGATGAATATTAGTGGTAACGTAATGGTAAAATATTAATTCGGGGATATAAAGTTTTATCGGTAGTAATTTATAACCGCGGTGATTATTCAATTATGAAAATGAATAAGTTCGATCGGTTCTACGTAGCACTTTGGATATTGAATAATTCCGTGGCTATAATTTTTTATGGTCTATGAAAATTCTTTGCTTTTAAATACTAATAAGAACGGAACAATGTTTCCATATTGGATTTGAACAAATTTTCTGTAACACAATAATTTTGTAAATTTAAAATCTAGAATGTTGTAAGATTCATATGAAAGTCAAGGGGAGGTTCGATTTATAAAATAGAAAATTATATAAAAATAGTAATAATTACACTTCATTAACGTTTAATTCGTAAAAATTTCTTTTCAACACTTTAAGTACCAATATCCGTTGAATTTTCAAAGAGATCAATATTTTTTTCGTAGACAATCTTTTTTAAAATTTTCGAAATTGATGAATCCTTTCTAGATTCATTTTCTTCGATACCTCGTCTTTGGTATTTATTTATTCAGCTCCGAAACGAAGTCGTATCGTTCGTATGTGGGTAACACGACAGTCAATGAGTTATAAGATAAAAATTAAATTGATCGTGGTTGTAAAATCACAAATTCAAGTCTCGTTTACTCGACAAATTAAAGTAACAGAATCCTGTTGGTACGAGGTAAAAATTTGTTACAAGTACAATAATGGAGAATGTATGTTGAAACAAATCTTGATATTCGTATTCTCTCGGGTATCAACCGTGACGATATTTTATTATAACACTTCCGGCAGGATAAAATGAATCCACCGTAGGGTTTTTCATCCTCTGTTTACAAAACGTTACATCACCTAGTTGAGATGCAGTTTGCGATGCATTCCGATTTCTCGGTGTTTGCGCGACTCGTTTCTCTCGTTTCCTCGCGTTTGAAACGCGACGCGCAACGTTCACATATATGTATATACATCCCCGAACATTTGCTCGCGTTTTATCGGACGATTCGTAACCGCGTGCACGATAACGGGTCACGCGGAGGTTCTTGGAATCGGAGCTTGTCTTTTCGCGTTTGCGGAGGCACCGTTGCTCCGAGGTCCGATTACGCGAACAAAGAGGAAATTCGGATAATGTCCGACAATCAACGATAAACGTGGCCGTGGAAGACACGGAAAAAACTCGTTTAGGAGACCCGTGAACGGTACCTGCTTTCGGGAAGTTCTCGTTCGAGAATCGAGAACTTCCGCCACGGTGCACGAAGTTTCGCAACGTCGCGCGAGCAGTCACAATCGGAGCACGTGTTTAGGAGAACATCGAGGCAGGTGGATTGTAACGCGACGATTAACTGCGATCAACGAAACTCGTTTTCTTACGAACTTTTCGCCTAATTGGCGGGGACGTTACCATCCCTTGAATGGACCGTCTCGGAGAAAATTCGATTCATCGACAATGGGAAATTTAATTTCCACGGTATCGATTCGACCGGTGCATTAGGATTTTGAAGACGATGGGCTTTTAGGTACGCAAGCGTAGATGAAAATTCCCTCGACCCTCGTCCAATTAGATGGTAGATTCTAATGGAGGAATTGTACGGATTCGGGAATGGTTATTCGAATAAATTGTCGCTCGTGTTCTATTTAGTAAGTTTATTTGAAAAATAAATGTAATATACTTTTACATTTATAATACAGTTACATTTGTGGTATAATTTATCAAATTGTAAATAATTAGTAGTTTGACAATAGCTAGATAATAGTAAATATTACTCTTGGTTCAACACTGTTAGGTTCAACACTCTTCAGTTCAGCACTGTTCAAACCATATACATCAGCTACTCGTCGTCAACCGACTTCTCCTTGGGTCTGTTTCGACCCTTGCCAACTCCCACATTCTCTTTTATTGCTCTCTTTCACGATTCGTAAAACTATGTTCTCTTAAAGCTACGCTATGATAAAATTACGATACTACACATTTGTCTCCAGGATACATTTCTTCTTCATCCTCGTCAGTACTCATTCAAAACTCTCATGTCTCATTCTCACACTTGCTTATTCGCTCTATCTCCACTGTCTTTCTCTTTCTTTGTCTATTTGCTCACTCAAAACTTTCATATCTCACTTTTACACTTGCTTATTCGCCCTATCTCCATTCTCTTTGTCTATTTATTTGTTTATCTGTCTATCTATCTATATATCTATCTATATATTTATCTATATATCTATCTATATATTTATCTATCTATCTGTCTATTTATCTATCTATCCATCTATATATCTTTTACTCTCATCCTTTGTTCTATGTCTCTCTAATTTAACCTCATACACATACACACGCACACTTTACAATAAAAACAATCGCACACAGGAATGATTAAACAACGTTTTGAAGTGTAATGTTTCTTTCTTTGTCTCGCAAGTAAACTCTAATGCAAAAGGATGGAAGGAGAAAAGTGTTCTACGAATTTTAAGAACGAATTTATCGAATGTACACGGAAGTTGCACATGTTCAAATTTCGTTAAAATATTCAACGTTTCACTCGTTCTTACGAGTTACAAAAGTTCACCACGCAAGACTGTTACATTTAATTTTACATCCAAACTATTCCACGTTCGCAGTCGATTACCGTATCTCGCCATAGGGAGGAAGGGAAATAGATGGAATCAAAGTTAAATCGATCTCCCGGCACGTGCATTACAATCGAGATTACTAAACCGAGGAGATAGAAAGAATCAATGTTCCTTCTATCTCTTCCTTTAGTACTGCCAAGCAATTACATTATCGAACAAAATGAACCAGAATTGGGAGAGACGCGAAGTGAACCGTGGAGTTGGCTCTAGGGTCAATGAATGAAGAATTTCGTCCATAGGGTTCACGGGTATCTAGGCTTCTTTGCTTTTAACCTCATTGTTCGAAGATCACGAACCAAATGTACGTAATCTATCTCTCAATAGCCATCAGAGGGGTTTGACTTAGAATAACTAGACCCCTCATCATTTTCGAATCATCGTGAACGAGTACGGAAGGCAGATTGTAGACCTCAGTCTTCGGATAAAACCCTTTAACTACAGATATGTGGAGAGAGTTTCTCACCGTAGCCTCGATAGACATTCAAGACTTAATTTATAATCCTATTGATACATCGTGATCAGAGATCAGGAAATATGGTGGTAGTTTAACCTCTAATATACACCACTACCAGGGGATTTCACGCAAAATAACTAATCCCCTCGTCTTTTATCCACTTATTCGATAATAATTGCTATAATCCTATTGATCAGGGATCACGAAATATGGTAGTAATCTAACCTCTAGTATCCACCGTTACTAGGGGATTTGACGCAAAATAACTAGTCCCCTCATCTTTTATCCACGTGTTCGACAATAATTGTTCGGCAGGGTAGACAGATTCGTACACGATGGTCTTAAAGGTAGCTTAAATCTAAACACCATAAAGCCGGAGATCTCCACTGAGGAGTGTCTTTGTTCGTCGTTTTCGAGATGAACCTGAAACTGAGCTTACATTTAAATTTACGTCCACCTAACCAAAAATGGGACGCGGTCGATGGGACAGAAACTCGAGATCTTCTGAAAGTTCTTTACTTGCTGGTCAGAAGCTCGATCCACCGTGGGTCATCGCCCACCATCGCTATCTTGCTGATCTGCCGGACTTCCTTTCTTTCGTATCCGGTATGTGCATAGTTGGGAAAGCGAGAAGAATTCAGAGATGAAATTATTGGAGAAATGTCTTTTTCAAAATTGTCATCTTTCGATGGTACACCCGATCGAGGAAACTATATTTGTAATGGTAGTGAAATAGGACCGAATTGTTCAATAAGATACAGGGATATTCGTTAATAAATAGTAAACGCGGGATCAAATAGTTGAATAATATAAATTGATCGAGACGAGTGTATTACAAAATTGGAGAACAAAGGGAAGATTAAGATGATGGTGATCAGCTATGTCCACTGTTAAGATAAACAACACATTTAAGGTGTGTAAAAAATATGTTCTTTCTCTACAATTCTTATACACGTGCTTCTCGTATAATTATCTTTATCGTGTTTTCTTTCTCGATTCAATTTTTTCCACTAGCCCATGTTGGGTATAACAAAGATTCTATATCGTGTACATTAGATGGCTACTCGTACATAAAATTCGAATATGTATCTTAGTATTGACCATTGGTCAGTAATGGCCAGATGGGGTCGAGAGTTGTCCAGAGGGGTCCAGATTATCCAGATACTCCTAGAAACTCGATTCAAGCTTCGATCCGTCCATTTTAGAGGCTCTAGGAATTGAGAGAATTTTCAGTTACGGAGAATCTTTATTGTATTCTTTCAAGGAGTTATGACCTGAGAAAATGTTCGGTTATCGTGATCATCCGTTCGATTTAACTGAAAAATGTATTCTTAATATTCCATCAAAGTGACATTTTGAAGCATCATTTACGCGATATATATTATAAATAATTATTTTAGAAACCTGTGAACGTTGACTTATTCAATGAATTCTTATCCCGAAGCGTTATTATTCATAAGGTTTTTGTAAATATTAATGTTACAATATGCGTAATATTTATGCAAAATAAATCATTCATTAGTCTGTATGAATTAATTTTAATCGAATTTCGAAGTAAAATGTAATTACCGAAATATCATTTAAGTATGCAACATTTTAAACCATGGAAAATAATAATTAGACACATTAATTTGAAATTTATTCAACCGTTATCGTTTACATCGTCCGGGTATAAGCTTCATTTATCGTATAAAATTTTGTCTTGTTCGAAAGAACATTGTTTTCTTTCCCCGAAGATAAATAAATGTCAAGAGAAGTGATTTGTTTTCTACCAGTGCGATAAATTCATAATTGTGATCCGTGTGGAATTTGGAAAACCAAAACTTAATTTATTTCTCTCGTAAATAAAAATATAATTGTCAAAGACAACTCGAATCAATTGACGATCGACGAATTTCTATTTTTCGAATGTGGAATCATTTTTTCTCGCAAAACTTACTTTTCAACTCTTTTAAAATTACAATTAGTCAATTATAATATTTCTGCCCAAAACATAGACTTTGTACGGGTCAGTTTCTCAACGCAAAGATATTTTTCTAATACAACATTTAATTAATTTTGAATTTGTTTGGATGTCAAATCCTCCACAATAATTTTTTTAACGATCTCAAAAATTATTTTTCCATCCTCTACGAATCATCATTGGTCAATTATTTTTGCCCAATACATACTATAAACTTTGGTTCAACTTCTCGACGCAAAGATATTTCTCTAATAGATATTTATTCAATTTTGAATTTGTTTGTCAAATCGTTTCTCCACGGTAATATTTTTTTAACGATCTCAAAAATAATTCTTCTATCCTTTAGGAATCATCATTGATCGATTATTTCCACCCACTCGACTTTGTGCTTATAGACTTGTTAATTTCTTAACGCGACCCAAGTCTCTCAAAAAAAAACCAAAAAACAAAAAGAAAACCGTACCGCTCGATACCATCGTGAACAAAAAAGTTCGCTGAAGAAAATTCGAATATTTTGAATAGAAAAATAAGGTACACGCTGGTAGAACGGTTAACTCGGAAGCGAGTTATCCTTTTCGATATCGCGAATTCCTATTGGCGTATAAGCACGGCTGCGATAAAAATGCTAAGCTCGTTGGGGGATGAGAGGTCGCGCGTCTTGTTTTTCCATCCTGTTTTTCTAATACCACCACGGGGAGGGAAGCTGTGTGTGGTTATGGCGAACGGTGCATGGTTTCGTTCCTTGTTATACCCGGAATGAGACGCTGCTGGTCCCTTGTAGTTAGAAGCCTGACAGCTTTCAATATTTTCCTCGGGACCTCTACGCGGAGATTGCTTTCTTGGCTGCTGGTCGCGAAAGGAACGAACCGCTTTCGCGAATTTACCATGATCGTCCTTGTTTGTCGCATACTCCCGGAATGCGTATCAGTTTATTCCACGTCGCCGCGATAACGATTTCGAGACTCTTGTTGTTCTCCTTGAAGCAAAACTCCATTTTCACCACGAACATTCACCGAATTAGTATCGTTTCACGTTTTAACATTTTTAAATGCTGCGCGAGTCACGATGTTATTCCATATACAGAATACTGGCTTTCTGTGAGAGTTAAGAAAAAAATGTATTTACTATTATTGTATTGCATTACAATGTGGTTTTGCACGGTGATTTTAACGCGTTTTTTTTATTATTCGCACTTAATAATGTATATTTTGGGACGGAGTATTTATCGTGTAAGTAATCGTTATGCAATGTAGTTTGCAGAGAGTGTGTTTTTGAGATAGGATTTTTGTTTAGTAGTTAACTTTGGTCTATTAAAGTTTCTTATTATTAATTTATATTTCCGTAGTTATTTTGAGTAAATCTGAAAAGGATATTGTATCTTTTGTTGTTTAAACATTCTTCGATAGTAGAAGGCAGTTTTTCTTTTTGTCTCGAGGCTCTGGAAACGAACAAATCTTGAAATATACGTTTAATAGACAGTTTAGTATTGCAAATGTTGTAGAACGGGTTTCTCATTTTTGTTACTAGATCCTGTAAAATTATTTGCTTCTTTACTTAATGTTTGCATAGACAAGTACAATCGTTACAAAATAAATCGTGTAATTGAACACAGAAAATTACCTCACCATCGATTGTTTCGATAATGAAAATGTTAACTGCTCGATTTTAATTCGATTCCAGAATAATTTCCAATACACAAAGGTAATATCGTATAGCAGGAAAGAATCTCTCGCGATATTGCTATTTATAATAATCCCGTTGGTCTTCTTTTTACGACCACCGAGCAGTGTCTACATCCACGCGAGTTTATGTATTCAATATTTTATGGGGTCACATCCTAACGTTAATTAAAGAAATGGAAAAACAAATTTCAGTAGAAGGTTATCGTAATTACAAAAGTACTTAGTCGTAAACAGTTATAACGCGCAAAATAAATCGTATTCTCGAGCAGTATTCCAATGGGAGATTTTAACAAATACGCGAAAAAATAATTAAATATTCTCGCATTATCGTATCGACCAAAGTAATTTTAATTGATACGTAGTGTGTCGTAAAGTAATTGTAATTGATACATAGTGTATTGTAAAGTAATTTTAATCGATACATAGTGTGATGTAAAGTAATTTTAATTGACACGTAGTGTGTCGTAAAGTAATTTTAATTGATACGTAGTGTATTGTAAAGTAATTTTAATTGATACGTAAAATTACCAATTAAATTGAGTAATTTTAAATGATACGTGAAATGACGAATTAAATTAAGTAATTTTAATTGATACGTAAAATGACGAATTAAATTATTACATCAATATTAATTTTATTGATAGGTAGTGTACTGTAAAGTAATTTTGATTGATATGTAGTGTGTTGTAAAGTAATTTTAATTGACACGTAGTGTGTTTCAAAGTAATTTTAATTGATACGTAATGACATCCAGAATATTAATTTCATTTCTCTCTTACCGATATTCTATGAACACAGAAGAAAAACAAAGTTGTGCATTTGAAGTCTATTAACTAACACGTAGTCGTTAAAAATAAACGATCGAAGCGACGACTGTTTGAAGGACCTCGTGTAATACGATATTTTTTATTGATCTCTTATTTTATAATAAGAGGCGAAGAGAAAGTGGAATAAATTCCTTTTTTCGGGGCTTTCTTTTTCGATGAAACTTTCGGATCGTTGAATCGGTCGGTGTGTACTTTTCGATATAGTAGTGCTCAGTATTCTTTCGTATAAAACGCCACTATATTTCGATGAAATAGACGTCTATTGTGTAGGGCGTTTATTTATTCATAAATGTTTGTCAATACTTCGGTGAGCGACTCTACATGGAAAATGGGTAAAAAATATTATACGAACGTGGCTCGTATATGCAGCAGCTTCTAGGTTATGAAAGATGAAAAAAAAAATATTCCACGTGTCGCGTTCTATCGCGCATCGAGCATTTCTTTTGATTTTTATAAGTTATAAACCATTGTATGTACGACCAATGTCATAGATTCCATATTTATCGAATGCTGTTTACATGCTTTTGGACGTCGACAGACCGTGTAAAAAGTTTCACTCATTTTTTTAACAATATTGCGCTTATTTCGTATTGTTTAATTTTCATATCGTACCACAGTACGACCTTCTTCGTATCAACATGCAATGCAAACGTACTATTATACGAACGAAAAAATAATTAAATTACAATAATAATACGTTTTTAAATTCAATTTTAAAAACGTTTTATTATATAAATATATATATATATATCTATAATATATGTATATCTTCTATTACATATAAAGTATTCGTTTCCTTCCGTAAGAGTAAATCCACACGACAAAAAACGAAACGAAAAATAATTTTCGTGTTAACGAAAGACAAGCGCTGTTACCGACGCAAGTGTAAAAAAAAAATATACATATCTCAAATTTTAAACGCGTTCTTCTCGAAAAGTCGTTTCTAAAACAAATTCCATTCGTTTCCATTCATTTCCATTCATTTCGTCTTAAATATTAAACAAAATTGAACGTCAACCACTAGTCGTTCCATTACAGTATCAACAATTTTGCCTCCCAATTAGTTCACTGAACCGTGGTTCCATCATAGTATCGTGAAACAATATACGAATAATTGGAAGAAATCTTGTCCCCGATCGTAGCAATTCTCCATATTTAATCCCAGTGCTCCGAGCTCCGAACAAACAACCATACTTCACCCCATTGATTAGACGCCGGTGTTACTCGGTGTTACTCGCTAGAAACTTACTCACCCTCGTCACGCTCGCCACGTTTTCGTAAATAATTCCACGAAATGATTTCTCCCGCGCTAACGTTGTTCGCGTTACTTTTTGAAATATTTCTTCCACGAGGTTGCCAGCCATCCTCTCGCGCGCACCTCGGGGCGGTTTACGACGCCTTCATCAGGTTTCTATCCTCCAACTAGTTAAAAATGAACGGACAGAAAAGTGTTAAGCTTCGTTCTAATATTTTCTCGGCAACTCACGAGCGAGAGCAGCTTCTTTACGAGCTACGTAACCGAGGAAGCGGCGTGTCTACGTGGTCCAGGGTCTTGAATTTTCAATTTTTTTTTACACCACCGAAAAAGAAGAGAAAAAAAAGAAAAAAGAAGAACGCGAGTACTCGTTTCGTCGCTCTCTGTTGCGCGAATACGCTCAGGGTGTTCGTTAAAGTCACTCACCCCCGTCTACGTTAAATTATGAAATTACCGCGTTTAACCCCCTCCAGGTACCCTTCGCGTTTAAGGGCATATTGAAAGAACGTTCAACACTGGATGAAAAATTCCGGTTGGCTTGTACGAGCTGGATTCCCAACGTGGAGTGTGGCTGGTCGTTATTGTCTTTAGGAAATTCACAGCTTGCTTCATTTTGGCGCCCAGGGCAATTAATTTTCAGACTCTTCGCGCTTGTGTGTGCACCTCAATGGGTACGTTTTGTCGTAAAACCGGGAACGCTAGAAACCTTAACACGGTTTCGAAAATACCCTCTGTTGCCAGGCTACACCCTCGTCTTGAAAACATCCGCATCGCGGCACCGTTATTCCCCGCTTAGGTGTCTCGGGGCAGAAACAACGCGACGGTACAGCACGGATTTTCAGTTTTCAACGGAACGGAATTTCCAATTCGAGCTCCACGGGGGAATTCCCTTTTGACGCCCGGAATGGAAACGCGTCCGCGTATTGTGCTTACTCGTTGTTGGAATTATTTTAATTCTTCATTGGTCCACGACAATCGCGGAATCATTTTTGGTAATTCTCGTCTCTGTCGCGCGTAATTGGAATTATGCGATAGTAGCGCAGAGAAGGGATTTCGAACAAATTTTGTTCATTGGTTCGCGACGTTGGATTTACGACCATTGCAAAATTATTTTTGTAATTTCTGTCTTTATCGCGTGTAATTGTAATTATGCGATAGTAATCTAGAGAAGGGATGATTATAGTTGCGAGAAGTGTTTGAGAAAATAAATTTTGTTCGTTGGTTCGCGACGTTGGATTTACGACGATTGCAAAATTATTTTTGTAATTTTCATCTTTATTGCGCATAATTATGCGATAATAATCTAGAAAAGAAGTGGTCATAATTGCAAGAAGCGTTTGAGAAAACAAATTTTGTTCGTTGGTTCGCGACGTTCGATTTACGACGATTGCAAAATTATTTTTGTAATTTGTAAACGCAAGAAATCAAGTTACGAACGCTGACGTAACTTAAGGATAAAGAAAAATTGGAAAAACAGTGTAGACGAAAAAGAAGCAAGGGAAATAAATATGGCGTCGGACATTGTCAAATAGCGGCGCTGCGTGCGCAGGAAGGTAGGAAGAAAGAACGATCTCAGGAATGGCGCGGAAGGTACTCGCAAACAGGAAGCCTCCGCGTGAGAATTATTTCGGAGGCGTGAGAGAAAAGCGTAATTACAACGAAAATTGCTTCACCGATTTATATTTTCGTCCGCGGAAGCTCGCGCCCGGCGAGAAATGAAGAACGAAATCTCGGGCGACGCCCGTCCGCCCTGCGACTCCGCGGTGAAAATATCGCCACGAACGGAAAATAGAGAGATCGAGTCGCAGGTGTTAGGGAAATTTCTCGCGAGGCAGCTTAACGGCCCGGCTAACCTAATTTCCGCCGCATTCCGCCAATTTGTAGCTCGCCCTCGTCTAACTTTCACAAGCACGAAGAGGCAGCCAGCGAGAAACGAACCAACTCCTTCTTCCGGGACCAGAAAGTCGACGAATTCTCGTGTTTCTCAACCGCCATTACTTGAGGGAGAGGGGGGTGAGTCTATCCCTCTCCGATTGCAACGCTATTTCGCAGAAGGATAGAATACAGGGCCCATGTGGTAGGTGTGAATTATTGGGTGTAAACACTCGATAATTTCTTAGGTACGAGTAATTGGAGTAAGGTGTGTTGTCAGTATAATAGGTTGTTCGATAAGTTTTGTCGTTCGATGAAACTTATTGAACAGTACTGTTCAATGTAGTACTGTTCGATGTTGTACTGCTCAATGTAGTACTGTTCGATGTAGTACTGTTCAATGTAGTACTGTTTAGTGTAGTTCTGTTCAATGTAATACTGTTCAATGTAGTACTATTCAATATAGTACTGTTTGATGTAGTACTGTTCGATGTAGTACTGTTCAATGTAGTACTGTTCAATGTAGTACTGTTTAGTGTAGTTCTGTTCAATGTAATACTGTTTAATGTAGTACTATTCAATGTAATACTGTTCGATGTAGTACTGTTTAGTGTAGTTCTGTTCAATGTAATACTGTTCAATGTAGTACTATTCAATGTAGTACTGTTCGATGTAGTACTGTTCGATGTAGTATTGTTCAATGTAGTACTGTTAAATGTAGAACTGTTAAATGTAGTACTGTTCAATAAGTTTTATCGAACGACAAAACTTATTGAACAACCTACTATATTATAGCTTATTTAAACATCCTTTAAGAAAGAATTGTTTGAGGGTTGTGAATAATTTAGAAAAACACTCATGTGTTTTATTATTTTGACATATCAGAATATGGTATTAGTTCTCTAAACTCACGGGTTGTTAATAATTTCGTTTTATAAAGTGTTGGCGAGCAAAAAGAATTCAAGGAGCACCGATGTATACTATGAATATCAATTCCATGGAATTGGCTGTAGCGTGGATGGTTGTTCTTGGTTAAAATAATCTTCTTGGTAACCAAGCCTCTAGGTATTTCTATATTGTGTAACAATATTTAGTTACAATTAACTATCGTAGAGGTAATTAATTTGGAATATTATTCTAATCCGATGACCGTGCTACCTTTCAGTCTTATGTATTATTGGGAAGAATAACAGAGAAACGTAATGGAATCAATGAACATCTTATAAATGTTTAAGAGAAAATGGAGGATATTTGGAAGAAAAATTGTGCACAATATTTTCTGCGTTACGTTCACTTCCATGTCAGTGTTCATAGAGTGTACTTCGAGATTTAATTATTTGTATCTCTGATACTATCTACAGATAACGCATAATATTTTGCATATAGTAACAGAACGATGTAATCTACCATCTTGCAAAAGTAGGTTAAAAACTGAGGGGTGCAAGTAAAGTCTTTTACTTGTTAGGCGTCTGCAAAGACGCGAAAAGTTGAATTCCGATTTTCCTGGTTGGTAGAAATTGAGTCGAATGAGAGACGAGTCGAGTAGAGAAAGAAGGGATTTGGTTCGTAGGGCGAAGAAGTTCGAATTAAAGGGAATCAGCATGCTGAAAGGCTTCTTTTCGAACGACGGATCAATAAAATACTTTTCTGTAATGGAAAATGAAATAGTTTTTGGTTAGATGTGGTTGAATGGCACAGAGTAAAATAATACTTGAAGATTTTCTTTCAAAGGGTAGAGTCTTGAATAATAAATCGTGGCTTCGTAAAGATCAACTGTCAGATTTCAAAGTAACTGCTAGGGGTTAATACCTGTATTATTTAAACGTGCTACATATTATATAATAGAATAAAAATTGTTTAAAATTTCGAGAAATTTATCATAATAGAACACGTCGGACTTTTCTGAGTCATCTTCTGCGCAATGTTATTTATTGGAAATTTAAATGAAGGTAAAAAAAAAAATATCAGAGATAGGGAAAGCAATAAATAAAAATATACCAGCGAGATGAATACTGGAATGTTTTTGGTCCTTTTCATGAAAATAGACGATGGAATTGGAGCACATCCAACGGAAGAAACAGTAGAAAAGGCATTGTTTTTATTATGCGCGTAAATAATATATTAATTTATATTTGGAAATATATATATATATGCACGAAATGTAATATCATTGTTGAACGATAAATTATAGAGACGTTAATTCATATGTTTATTCGTGATAACGTATTGTTACGAGACAATCGCGTACCAGTATAAACATACCGACATATACGAACAATGTCGATTGTCTATCCGACATTTGTAAATAATAAAATGACAGACGACACGAGTGCAGCTGTACGTGTTCCCATAGTCGTCTGAAATGTACTCGAGCAAAATTTGATGAAAATTTTAGAGCAGTTCGGTCGGTGGAAGCAATTTGTTACTTTCCGACTTACACGGAAGGAAAGTATTGTTACGAAGAAAAACTTCGAAAAAATGTTTACACGGTGAAACACGCTTCGAGACATAATCACATTTTGTATATTAAAAAAAAGAAAAGAAAAAAGCATTTCATTTATACGTACGTATTCCTCGAAGAGGAAGGTAACAAAATGAAATGAAACTTTTCATTTAAGTTTTATATTCTCATTTCAGGACTTGACGAATCATACATTCTTTCATGAAAAAAATTTTAATAAACGTTTCTCAATAAAACTCGAAGACAACTAAATTTTACCCAAAAAGATTAAACCTTCTCTCAACGTTTTCTAATAAACGAAAAATAATCGAAATCTCATTATACACGCCGCATATTTTTCCACGGTAAGAATCGCAAGGTTAATTTAATTTATTCGAAAAAGCAAATCGACGAATAAATCGAACCCACGCAAACCCTCCGTCTTTTGATAAGTTTTTCAATATTTTTCCCGCGAGGAATCGCTCGAATATTCCGATCCGCGATTCAATTGTTCAAAATCCATTCCGTGTTCGTGGTGCTCAAAGATTAAAACCGATCAATTTTAAACGAAAACGAAGGAACGAGGACACCCTCGAGGAGTAACTCGACCGTGTCGTGTCCCAAGAATTTCTACGAGCTTTGCTCAGCTCTTGGGCGTTCGCCGTTTTGTTTATTTATCTCTTTCGGACGCTTTTCTTTCCCTCCAGTCTTTTCTTCCGGCGAACTGCTCTTGTCTCGGAGATGTGCAATCGCGGAAGCTGCAGCACACCATCGAGAATTATGTTCCACGGCGATACCTTTGTCTGAGAATTGCACACCGGTCTTCGTTGGCAGCTTACCCGCTCGATTCACCGATTCTTGTTCGATGATTATGAAACGTTCCTCCTCGCGACAACTTGATGAGAACCAGAACAATACTTCAACATCCGAGACTCGCTTCTCGAAAATAATTTTCGAAAATCTGAAAGATATTCCATCTTGCCAAAACACCTGGACGAGAAATTCGAACAATTTCTGACACTGGAACCATCATTTGCGTTTATTGTTTGTTATTATTTAGCAAACTGTCGAAGATGCGAAATGTTGTCGATGAAACGATTTTAACAATGTTTCTATCGCATCGTTATAAATTAGTCGATAAGTATGTTATTTTCGTGTTTCAAGAACGATATAAGTTCAACTTTTTCTTGTTAAATTGTATGGGTAAAGAGGACTTGAAAAAATAAGGTGGAAGTGACGTTATATTAATATTGTACGTATCAAAGTTGGACTGGAGTAATATTAGAGCTATGGCAATTTGGAAATAATATTATACTTGAATTTTACACGTATATAAATGTTACTGACGTTTATAAAGACGCGAGGATACTAGGAATATTATAAAGAACTATAAATATAGATACTATAAGACTCTAGTCAAAACTTTATGTATATATTATCTAGTCTAATCAAGTTGAGTGGATATTTATATTAATTACAATAGAACATTTTTTTACTATAAAGTTTGGATCACAATCAGTAAACTTCAGGTACGAAACTTTGTGCTCGAAAACATATCAATTAATACACATACATTGCTTCTGACAATGATACTTATCAATCTATAATATAAAACTATAATAAATATTCGTATAAATATACGCGAGGAGAAATTTTTCACGAATATTTCTCTTTAAGCACAACTACACATTTTCAGGAAGATACGATTCCGTAACACCGGAAGCAATCTTCAGCGCGGGCGTACTATACGTATCTTTATTAAACAAATTGATCAAAAATTGGACGAGATTCGAAGGTATTGTGCTTTAAAGTGCGAACTGAATTGTGTTTTACACGTGGAGCAGTTTCGAGCTGCGAATATTTTCTCGAAAAGAGGAAAAAAAGGAAAAAAAAGGGAAAAAGTTCGTTCGCACGATGTTGCAGACCGTCGTAAATACAATTTAAAATGGATATTCTTGCAATCTCCATCGTACAAACGACAGTTGCTCCACCGTTACAATTTAATTCGCGCGACGTTTACAACCGATTTTACAACGCTCGTTCGATGGGTAACGATTGTTTCCCCGTTAAATCGTGAAGCGATTGCGTACATCGTTTACATCCTGCGATCGTGATGGCCTCTGTCCTCATTAACACATTTTCATTACACGTCCCTTTTTCGCGCTCTTAATTGCTTTCGTTGAAATGATAGCCGCTCGATATTCGATCGGTGTTTTTGTACCAGATTCGGTGGAATTCGACGCGGATAGGTTTTTTCCGTTCTCGAATTTCGTATTGATTCAAGTAGACACTAATGCGTTTTGCCTCGGCGATAGTATGTGTTTGTTGCGTTCGGAGTGCATTGTGGAATTCGAAAAGCTGCTCTTTGAACAAAAGATAAATAGAGAAAATCGCGGAGTGAATTGATACGGGTTTTACTACGTTTCACAATATTTTTATAATTGTAAACGTTACGTATCGTGTCCTTTGACTCGCTTTAATTACAGTATTATTTTTTCTTCCGTTTCGTACTTTTTGATCATTCTTTTGTAGATTTGTTAATTTTCTTTGCTTTCATTTATTTCATTTTGGCGTGATTTTTATATGGTTAATTTCTACTTTTATGTGTATATTATATACACACACACATATAATATACACATAATATAATATATATATATATATATATATATATACAAATATATATTATATTTGTAATAATAAATACATATATTATATTTCTATTAAACGGAAAATGGGTAAAAAATTTACGAATCGTGAACGTCTAATATCTCGTTTGAGAATGATATTTGATTTTTTGTGTACACGTATTAACAAAAAATAATTTAAATTACTGTGTCGGAGTTAAGCCGCGTGAGGTGTTTGGCTGAAGATGAATGGTCATAGAGAAAATATTGAACGGCGCAATAAAATTTATTTTTCCCGTGACTTCATGATATTCATGAATGCATCGAACGCAATTGCCAAGTGCACTTGAACCGGTTTTGTTGAAATTGGAAGTAGACATTCCCGTGTAAATTGATTATTTGAAATGTTGGTAAGAAAATATCAAAAAAGGTAATTATACAAACAAAGATACTTACCTTAGTCGCGAATTAAAATAAATTGGTCAAAGAAACGAATTTAAAAGAAACTTTTAAAAAGTAAGCCGAATCGATATAATAAATCAAATTTTGAAAACTTAAAACTAAACTTATATATTTCTGGATATTAACAACCAATTTCTATGTACCAAAGGTGAGTCAAATTAAGAATAAAAGAATTCTGTACTGTAAAAATTAACTATGATTGTTCAGACTGTACATTATATATATTAATTCACTGTCGACTGTAAATAACCTCGTTTCTTCAATCTTGTTATATAATTTATTTATTTATATATTGTTGTATATCAACAACCAACTTTCATGTATCAAAGAACGTTGAAATTAAGAGTCGAGTAGGGGATTATGTTAAAGAATTAAGTATGGATGTTCAGACGTTATATTATATGCTATGATATTTACTCCCGGGTTTTCGATGTTTGCGTGTTGCCTTTGGAATTATTTCATTTCACCTGAAGTAACCTAGGAGAAGGTACACGAGGTCGAAATTGCGGCCAACGAGGCTCGCTTCCCACTGATCTCGTTCCTCGAATGTGAAACCAGATAAAATAATGCGCGCGATGCAAACTCCAGGAGGATTGCAAAACCTAGCGAACCGGCGCGGAGGGACGCGGAAGGATGTGCCGATTTTCCGGCCTCGTTTAAATATTTTCTTTCTTTTTATCATCCGTGAGAATTTTTCATTCCATCCGTGAGTTTCAACACGTGTGAAACGTTGTTAAAAAGTATCTCTTATGCGCGAAACAACAGTAAAGTGGTTTATTCACGTGTTTGATACAGTTTTGATCATATTTGAAGCTAGTTGTAAAAGTTTTCGCTTTGAATAGTGCTAACATTGAGAGTTAACATAGCAGTTTCATTGAGGGTCTAACGATGCAATTTAGTGGTGTGTTTCTTTCAGCGTTTGTTTAAAATAATTTAACAATTTTAATAATTTTATGTAACGTATAAATGTATTCACCTTGCTGAATCAGACTTGAGTGTTAACGTTTCTAAACTGTTTTGTACGCGCGCGAAACATTAGTGGTAAACAGAAAATGCGGGAATTCTCGCTTTTAAGTGACACGAGGTGGACAATTTACTTAAAAGCGGAGTAGGTAGCCATTTTATCTCGAACAGAGGTTAATGAAGATCATTCTTGTCTGTATAAACGTGAACAGTATGGGAAATGGTTACCTTATTCTAATGAGATCACTCTTGTCTATACAAACATGTACTGAGTGAAAAATGATTTCGTTATTCAAGTCGGGTATAAAAATTATCACTTGAAAGCGGGGTAAGTAAAAGTTTTATTTCGAATCGGAGCCAATAAGAATCGTTGCTACTTTACATAAATATAAACAAGAGGGAGATGATTGCATTACTTGAAACGGGGTGTAGAATTGTCACTTGAAAGCGGGGTAAGTAAAAGTTTCATTTCGAATCGGAGCCAATGAGGATCGTTCCTACTTTACATAAATATAAACAAGAGGGGGATGATTGCGTTACTTGAAGTGAGGTATAGAATTATTACTTGTAAGCGGGTATCATTGTATATAAAAAAGTCCAACAATAAGTGTATTAACGCATCTCTTACAATTAGTTACAGTAAGCGTTAGTACGGATGTAAAAATAATTTTTAAATTGTACTCTTCTCATTGTTGCATCTTACCGATTTTTTCCGTGATTAGATAATAATTTCCAGACATATAGGGTCGAAAAAATGTTGTAAGTTTTGTAAGGCAATCTCTCTGTTGAAACTTAGTTTACCTCTCGCTTGGACTTGCTCCAGAAAGGATTAAATGAGATTCTCAGTTCTTCCGATTCGTATATTTCACGAATTTACAATCACGCTTACAAATGTTTCTTAAATAACTTAAGCTGCGCAAAGTTACAAAGTCCGTTGGTTGCTTAAGCTCGGGATATCTTGTGAGCCCCTGCTACGAACTTCGCGTTTTTCGAAACTTATACGCGCGGAAAAGTTCAGGGAAACAGGATGAAGCTTTCACCGATTTTCATAATAATTTTATCGCGGCAAGAACAATGTTAATTCATTGGTCGAAGGACGTGATAGATTTAAATTGCTTAAAATCGAGAAGAACTTGATCTCGCGCTATACAATCATGTTCCTCGTCTCAAACTCTTTATGTAAGAATTTTTCGTACGTCTAAAAATAATTTATCAGAAATAAAGCGACGCAAAGACCATGGGAAAAAATTCGTAAAAAAATTCTAGTCGTGTTTATTTACGTAAACTTTTAACAATTACCGTTTACGAAGTGTGCGTGTCACGCAGTATTTAGCTAGGATATAAATTTACATGTACAATACTCGCGGAGAAAGATTGCATCTGAAGTTATGGCGAGCTCTATAGGTTGATAGTTCATCTCAGGTACATAAGCGACAAATATACATACAAGCATCTGTTTCTGAACGAACAAAACCCGTCGTAACTTCAGATGCAATCTCTTCGCGCGCGTACTGTACATTACACTTGAAACGATACCCGCTATAATTTCAGATGCAATCTTTTCACGCGCGTACTGTACATTACATTTGAAACGAAACCCGCTATAATTTCAGATGCAATCTTTTCATGCGCGTACTGTACATTATACTTGAAACGGAACCCGCTATAATTTCAGATGCAATCTCTTCACGCGCGTACTGTACATTACATTTCTTCTATTCCGTTTTAAAAATTGAAAAATAAATTAAAGAAACTACCATTCGTCAGACACGATACACAACGAGATCAGTGATTGAGTTACATCAAATTTTATTAGTGCGTTATTGTTTTTACGTAAAGTGTATTATCGTTAGGAAATCGTTGAAATTTCGCACGAATGGTCCTCGTGACGCGATTGGTGCCACGGTTTCGCGTTACTTTTCTGGTTCGCGATAAGAAGAACTCGATTAGAAACGTTGCCAAACTGTTTGCTTTGTTTCTCGCATTTTCCGCCACCCTTCTTTTGTTTTATCAGCTGCGGTACTCCTTAGCTGGCCGAACCAGCAGCTGGTACTGACAACCGTACACACAAGGAACGTACACTATTCGTGTGCAACTCCGTGTACACGTATCGCGTGTATATTTTGTCGCGATAATGCTAGAATTTGCGGCTATGCATCATTCCACAGCGTTGCCAGAAAAATGTCGAGAAACCGAGCGACCCTTTTTAATTTATTTCACGAAGTTGCTTCTCTTTACGAGGGCTGTCCTCTTTTCGTTGTTCACGAACCTGTTATCTAATTATCAAAGTTAACACATCGAAACGACGACGAAACAAAACTAGAAATAAATACGAAGTATTATCGACGAGAAATGGACTGTAAATAGTTTTACACTGGAAATCAAATTTTAGATAATTTGTAACTACTGCCCCGGATACACGAAACAATTTCTGCTCGGATACATGAAACGGAGTCGCTCGAACCACTGTTCTACTTTATTCGGTACACGAGATACTTCGACTTGTGGTATTTTCATCCGTTACTAAAAATAAAAATTCTTATATTTTTCGTTATTATTCAAGAGTCGACTAACTAAGTTTTCTCTATAAAAATGCCCCCAAACACGACTTCCATCGAGTTATTTTTAATTATATTTATACTAGTCATTTACTTACTTATATCGAATAAGTATTTTTGAGTTGTTTCTAAAAAGAATTCCAATTACGTAAATTAAAAATAATCCGAACTAGGTCGTGTTTCGAGTCATTTTCAACGGGCAAGCATTTTCATTAGTATTAAATTTTCACGAGAGGAAAGTTTACGTATACTCGATCGACACGTATTTCGTAAAATATACATTTCCCTTATCATCGATATCATCGGCAACACGTTATTTTTCATTCCTTTGCGTTTCGAGTTTCGAGCTGTTTCGTATCTTGGAAAAATCCTGCTGTCACCATGTTACGTAGTATGGCAGTTACAGCGACGCGGATGAAAACGTAATTTGCACGCAACCGAGAATCTCCGCTGAAATATTCAACCACGGTTGGTTGGCGAAGGAAAGAGAGAACGAAAACGCGAACGAGAAACAATAATCGTTAATTACGAGCGGTCAACGTGGGAGACCATTGGGAGACGCTGCAAATGAATTGGCTGGCTAATTCGAGTGATTCAGAAATTTAAAAAATGGTACTTTTAAGGCGGTAGGTGGATAATCCATCATGAGATTATCTCGAAACGCTGGTGTCTTTTTTATTTTCTTCAGGGACGAATCATTTTACTCGAAATAGACAACAGTACGATCAGATATTGTCTCAGGACGTATATCAATCCTATGATTATTTTTCGGTGTACTATCATCGGGTTATTTAATTACGAATGTATTAATTCCACACTGATTATGAACACATTAACTCTATCTTAATTATAAGTATATTAATCTCATATTTTTGGTTACTTATCGATATTGACAGTTTAGAAAATGTTTATTTGAAACTCCACGCATTTTTTAATTTCATTCGACCTACGTACATGGATCTTCATCGTCGAAAGGTACGTCATTTAAAATATTTTTAAAGAAACCTCGAAACAATTCGACTCGCATACTATTTACACTTCTATTATTATTACACGATAAAAATAAATGACTATAAAAAATCATGTACACAGATAGATGCATACAATTTATAATTCCAATATTATTTGATACCTGATTTGTCTAATGCGTCGTGGACAATATTAGTTTGAGCTTTTTAGACACACGGGGTGTATTTGTTATTAATAACATTTTCAGTTTGTAAATGAAACTTTCTACGTTAACTAATCGGCTTCACGAACTCCTCGGGGGATGAATTCATCAAAAAAGTATTCATCGTTCGTCGACCACTCTAAAATGTCCTATTAAATACTCGTCGCACAAAGACTAATCGAATCGGATCAACCAAGGATCAGTCCAACCGGACCAGCCCTCCCTCGACTAAAATATACAATACAGATTTAGCCATCTGTATGCAGAACCAATAATTCATCAGTTATCGAACTCCGAGCGACATCGCGCGAAGTAAATCAAGTAACAATCGATTTCTCGAATGCTCGTTCGTTCTCCGCGTCCGCAAAGCCAGAAGGGTTCGCCCCGTATACGAAATAATAAATCCGTAGGTTCGAAGATACTTCATGAATTCGCTAGTACAATAGATCCCCGTGGTTAGACAACAAAATCGGAATCGTCCAAGTTTCTCGAACGAGCACGGACCGAATTTTACTGCGCGTCGGACCGCTGGAAGAGAAGAAAACGCATAAGGTACAACGAGAGCGAGAGAGACAGAGTAACCGCGGTCGAGACTCGCATTAGATTCGTTCGGTGACTATAACTTCAAAGTAATGTTAATATGAATAATGATTAATGTGAAAGAAAATTTGTTACGTTCGACAGAATTTCTCATGAGTTTATATAATTGCAATATCACATCTTATAGGTTAGGTAATAGTGTCTGATCCGAAAATGACTCGAAACAAACGAGTCGAAACGTTAACGAAAGTTGATAGTTTAATGAAAATTGTGTAAGTTGTTTATTCATAGACAAGTACGGTCTTTGGTAAAATTTCCATTAAAAACTTACTCATTAGAAATTTTTGAAATTTCTTTCCTATATTTTTCGTCGTATTTTTATAAGAAAATTGTTAGCAAATTATTAACGTTCTCTCAATGAAAATGAGCCCAAACACTACTTTCAATTATACGTTTTTCGAACCAGTTACGAAAAACTGTAAATCGTATATAAAAAAGAAAAATAGTCCAAACAGTATCGTGTTTGGATTCATTTTCATCGGGAGAGTTTCGCGAATCCATCGATAGTGCTCTCGAGAAGATATGATAAAAAAGAACAATAACGTAAAAATTTGTATTTTTCTGTATGCATGGGGTATAAACGATTCTGGTGTTTCGCTGTAAAAATTGACTCTCGAAAACGGGAGTTACTGTACTCCAGCCAGGTCCTTTCAAGCTGTGCTTCGTGATGGAGAGCTTTAGAATGACCATGGACGGGGTTGGAGGGGGGTCTCGCAACGCTGGCAGAGTCGCAAAAGTATAATTTGCGGGTGTGACTAATTACAAGGCTCGTTACGGGAAGCGCGGAGTAATTTCATATGATAAAATTCTTTCGCCTTTATCCTTCTGCTTCCTCTATTTATTTATTTTTTTTCTATTCCCTTCCATCGTTGCACGTTCGATCGATCAGCCAGCTCGGGGCGACGATAACGTCGAGGGATCGTTACTTCCGACCATTTTGCCCGTTTTTTTTTTTGCTCGTTTACGGGGCGGGGGTTTCGACAGATTGGAAATTCGCGTAATTATATCGCGGTCTGGCTCTGTCGAATTTAATCGTTACCAGCGGAGAGCGTCACGGGTTCACCGGAAACGGAAAAACGGAGACGCGACGATAATTCGGAAGTAATTATTTACGGCGAACTCACGCAACAAAGGTTTGATAATGAAATTTTCGTGATTTGCGCCGTGGAAATGGGAGGACGGAACAAATGCACTCGTCTCCACGGACGGACTAATTTTAAACGTTAATACGACGACATTTAAATTGACGTAACGAAGGTCTGATAATTAAATTTTTAGTTGCGCGCAAGAAAAGAGAGAAACAGAGAGAGAGAGAGAGGCTAGATTCGTGCACTTTTCTTTCGATGATGAGGGTAATTTCAAACGATAATTCATGCGTAATTGTATAATCATTGAAACAATGGACGTTAACGAAGAAACAACGAAACTAGTAAATTCGTTGAATGTATCAGTACGGAGTATACGATTAATCGTAGCCGGATTTTCGGTATGCTTTAAGTGTGTATCGTTATGTTTGTTAAACACGCGGATAAAGAATATTGTGGAACGCTTGTAGCCGTCTTTTGTCACGGGGATTAAAAGGGAGACGTTTCACAATTGAATTTATCGATCTATGTGGGATTTCGTCTAGCTGTGAGATGTCGGATGGAGAATATACTGTGACGGGGAAGCGAAGCGTAATGCACGCGTTATCCCTTCGAGAAGATTCGAGGAAAGATATATAGACATTGACGAAAAATATCGCGAGATAAATCCAATTTCAGATACATTACTCAATTTCTGATACCATTTGAATATTATTGAACCGTATCAACTATTGCTAAAAGTTTCATCTGAACAATTATCTACCCCTCCTCTAGATCTTCTTTTATAAACTAAGTATTACAATTCCTTGTATGTGCATTTTCAATCGTTTCGTAATTTAAATATATAGTATATAAATATATAGTAATTATATATATAGTATATAAATATATAATAATTATATATATACAGTATATAAATATATAGTAATTATCGATGAGGTTTTATCGATAATTTAAGTTCGCTCGTCGTATAAAAAGAAAAAATAATGTCAAATCTTAAGAAATGAAAATAAAAAGAAAGGAAAATAAAAATTCGTTCTCGTAGGGTATCGATATTTGATAATTTGTTCTACAAAATTAATACAAACAACGATATCGTACAAGCTATCGAATATCCGCGTACTTCGATATCCCATATTTTGAGTCCCAAAATGTAATAGTTTTCCAGGAGCACTATCTCACAAACGAAGCCACTAGCTATCTCTTCTTCGCGTTCGATTCCTTTTTTTGTTTTGATGCATCGCTCGCATTTCTCGAACTCTGTTTTCAACTCGCGGAGTTTCGAACCAAACATTTATTGTCCGCCGTCTCGTCCGTACTATCTGAAACCAGTCCACTCATCTACCGAAGTAACGCCAATATACGCCAGTGATTTATCGGAATCGTTAGGGAAACGTATTTTCGAACATCAGCAAACGGGTGGATAACATGACGACGTAGAGCGACGCGAAAATTGTGAGCAATCGACGCAATAAGTCTCCGTGGATTCTCGCGGCGATTTACTGCGCAACCGGTGTTACGCGCATGCGCGTGGATGCACCAGACCCAAGTCGCGGTATAATACGTTCCAATTAGAGCGAACTGATCGCTGGCCATAGATTTTGTACTGTTATACAACGTTCGGGAACGTATTCCGTGTTGCGCGAGAATTTAAACGCGCCGCTGAATTTTGGATCTACCTCGAGGAAATGTTCACCGAAGATAAACGAAAACGTTATCGTTTTTAATTAAAGCCAATTGATGTCTGAAGATTTTACTTTGTTACGCAACGAAGAAACGCTCTGCTAGGCGAGCATCAAGCAGGTTGGTAGATTTCAACGAAACTATAGACAATTCGTTAAACATATATTTGTTGTATAATTTTTCATCGGAGTTAATTTAAATTGTGGAACGTTCTTAAGGCGCGTATTGTTATTTTCTATCGTACACGATGTACAAAATGAGTCGATACAGAGGGAACTATTAATTAAATACAATTTGAGGAAAATCAAAGATATGTGATATATTAATTTAAATTAAAGGTAGATTAACCAAGATTTCAATTTGGATATTAAGTCATCGGAATTCACAATCAAGATTAATTATATCTGTAAATTCTCCAGTTAAATCATTTAAACGTCTTCAAATTATTTTTTACGTAAATTAAGCGTCTTTAAATTATTCGAAAACTCTAAAGACATGAGCGCAAAAACCAAGATCATTTGAAACACTTGCGGAAGGAAATATTTTCGGGTGTCATAGTAAAATATCAAATTGTTAAATACGAAAATACAATCAATCAAATTAATTAGGTAAGAAGTTAAGGTAATGATTTTGTGTAATTTTAAAAGTTATGAAAATTCCTATTATTCGTTCGATCGTTTTAAAAATTTCCTGACGATATATTGGCACTATCCTATAAATAAATTACGCTCTAGAAATAGAAGAAGAAGCCGGGTTGCTATATTTCTTCGAGATTCACTATTGCTTCCTCTTCTTTCTTCCGGGCGTTTTCCTCGAGAAAAATGGCCGTTCTTTGGTGCGTTTCCGGGATCGCGTCTTGTTCTGAATGGCGACGTTGCTTTTATTCGTTTTGGAAGGTTCTCGTTCAAAACTCCTCTCGGAGAATGCTTTCATGAATTTTCATAATTTTCCAAACTCGAGAGTACTTTTTTCAGCATCGTTTAACAATTTGTGTAACAACCATCGAAATGCAGCTCGACTCGTTGGACGATGAGACTATGGAGGTACAATACAACAACGAATTTCAAGCATGTTTTCAACGCGGTTGATAAACGCGAGTAGTGTCAATTATATTGCACGAATTTTCATTGTGGAAACGTTTATCGTGGTACAGTGTTCGTGTATACTGTTGTTCAATTATTCGAGTCTTGAATCGCGTTAAACTCCAACAACAAAAATGATGCAAGAGTAAACATCCTTGCAATTGTTGGAAACTGGAGTCAAGGATCCTTTGGAGACGTCCTCGATGATTCGAATACGATCAGAGTACTTTCGTAGTTAGTGATCTCTGATCAATTACATGGCACATTAGAATATTTTTACAGTCTACGAACACCACTCACAAGGTACGTCAAAACACAAAAACAAAGATTATATTGTAGAAGAATACTAAAACAAAATTATAAATACGAATAGAAAATGTTAGCACGATACTAATAATATTCTAGCAAATTATTACTTAACGCGTGGCAACATAAATTTATCGTTGTTTATATTAAAAGAACATTACGTAAGTGTAGACAAAAATTATATATAAATGAAACAAAAAACTATATAATTCGATCGTTTTACCAAATACGAATCTTCTGTAAACGTTATCGTTTTAAGCAACGATTTATGTATTAATTTTAATTATCTCAGTAATCACTGAGAAAGATTATTAATAATACACGATGATAAATGCATCTAAATTCGGATACGATTAAAATTTCTATCGCGCATTACACAATACTCAAGTAACGTTCAATTAAAATGTGAGAACAACATTTTCAATAAACCGTTTATTTCTATACAAGGCAAGATTTATTTCAGAATTTCTTCGATGAAGTACCCTTAGTTGCAAAAAGTTCATATTTGTAGCACTCTCGACAAGTTTAACTTTTATTAGAACGTTCTCGACTGTCGGTCGGCTATTATCTTTAATAAAGAAGAAAATTAAATACGATGTTTATTGCATTTCGAATACAAGCGGACCATTTATATCACGATATACAAATCGTAAACCTAACACAAGATGGTAATAATTTTATCTAATAAAGAAGAAAATGAAACGCGATCTTATTCGTTATATACGCTAGAATTGTTTTCTTCAAAAAGTATGGCGACATATTAATTTAAAACTCGAAAAAATCGTCTACTGTACCATGAATGCAAGCGTACCGTTTATATCACGATATAAAACATATAAACGTAATACGAGCTAGTAATAATTATATTTAATAAAGAAGAGAATTAAATACAATTTTATTCGTTATATATCCCGCAATATTTTTTTCCAGAAAGTATGGCGACGCATTCTCCGTTAATTTAAGACTCGAAGAAACCGCATTACGAATACAAGCTCACCGTTTATACCACGATATAAAAATCATAAGCGTAACAGGAGACGGAATAATTTTTCATCTCGTGTACCCGATACACCGTTGCTTGTTATCGTAACAACCGGTGTCGTAAACACCGACTGGATCGATAAAAGATTACACACCACCGAAAGAGGTGTGCAAAGTGTAAAATGTAGCCGAGATGCAAGGGCAGAGGACGAGCGAAGAGGATTATTATCGTGATCGGGATATCGATGTCCAGCAGGTAGAAAATTACAACGAATATTATCCGCGAACGGTGAAAAGCGGTTCTTACAAAAGGAATTCAATTTTCTCTGATAGAAACGGGGAAGGGAGGTAGAGATAAAGACGAAGCGATAACAACGCGCCAACGAGGAACGAGGAAAATATATTCGAGATCGAAGAGGGAGGAGTGCATCGTCCGTCTCTTCTAGATACACCACCCTATGATGTTCATCGACAGAAAAATGTGGGGAATACGTTGGAATGTAATGAAATAGGTTCTAAGAACATGTGAAGAGTATTTAGGATGGACGAGTGAAGTGTTTCCCAGGTGTGGAAAAAGAGTGTTTGAACCACATTGTCCAAACTAAAGCGTAAAAGACGAACTGAGACGGTGTCAAACTAAGGAATTTTGGGTGAACGTGATCAAATGCATCGTGTGAGAAAGATTAAGAATTAGAACGATACATTTAACTTCTACTTTCTTCTGTCACAAATTTCTTTGTTAGGTCGCTTATTAAGCCCGTCTAATTTTCCTTCGTCACTTTCGTAAGTAACATTTTCTTTCGTTTTACAATCGCCCAGTTCCTTCGGACAGGTTCATTGGTTCCAGAAGTACACTGTGTCTTTAATACAATACCGTTTTACACCTTGGGTCAAATCTTTGCATTAGTAACATCGTCGACGATCTCGTTGGACCATTCACGCGACTGTCTATTCTTCGACTTGTGTTGGAATAAAATTGATCAGTGAAAAAAACAACCATTCAAGGGAATGAATCGTGAGAGACTACAGGGTGAGAGAAAAACGCGAGAGAAGCGAGGATTTTAAGAACATCGCGAGCGAGAGAGTTTGGGTGAGTCTTAATAAAGTGGGTCTTAACTTTTATATCGAATAAACTTATTAATATTAAAGGAGAAACTTATTATTAATATTATTGATATTAATATTTACACAAACTTATTATTAATATTAGTATTTGAACAAGATTATTATGAATATTTGAAGAAATTTATAATTATATTTCTTTACCTCCCATATCTCTAAACCTTTATTCGCGCGGGGTTTAATTAAAGATTATTTCTTCAGTCATTTCAGCGATGAAACAAGAATCGTTTGAGATTCGACATTAAAGCTGTCTTGTAGATCAACGACGAATAAACGATGAATATCCCCCCTCCAGAATGTTCGCAACCCGTTAGTCGGAAACGTAATTTTAGCGTTTCAGTGAAAATTGAACGACCGTTGCTACCATTGCGTAGCTGCGTTTAATGCATTGCCTCCGGGAAAACGGGACACTTCGACTTTTTATCGACGTGTAATCGAGAACCGTTGATTTCCACCGTACTTCGCTATAAGCTCGATATCGTTCAATTTCCTCTCCCATTTCGCGGCGTTCCTGTTGGTATTCGGGGAAAGAGGAACTCGTAAACCGATTATTTTATAACGGTATAATATAATACATTTCAACGGCGTTACTATAGAGGGGAATCAGAGTTTAAATTCCCAGGGGCAAAAAATCGAGAAATAACAAGTGACGAATTAAATGCTCGTTCCGGGTGTGCACATCATCGGCAGAAGCTACGAGACCGCTCAATTCACATTTATCCCTTCTCAAAAGGGATATCTTTAATTTTGTCACGATTACTTTTAGAGAAGAGAAGGTTAGAGAAACACAGGGGGAAATTGCGACAAAATCGTTTTTATTCGATCGGGGCAATAATGTTTCTATTCAGTTTTTGTTCGCACTTGAAACTTAATATAATACTTCATACGACACTGATGAATATTTACTTTCCAGTGTCGGATAGTTTTAATTTCATTTGTATTCCGTTTATCGAAAGGAAGATGTGCAGGGAAAAATATTAGAGAAATTGTGAAGAAATTTTAAAGAAATTCTTAAAAAATTGTAAAGAAATTGTAAAGAATAGTAATTGGAAACAACGTTGTTTCTTTCCACTTTTCGTTCGCATTTTAAACCTAAACTCCTTCTCACGGTACAGACGAATATTTACCATTCAGTGTGGGATATTTTTAAATTGATTGTAATTTTGTTTGTTGAACAAAAGACGAAACGATCAGGACGAGTTGCGTAGAAATTAATTCTGTTCGAAATAAAGATTCACGTTCGTCGTAATCACCACGGTTGGGTGTAACGTTGCTTCTATCCACTGTGTGCTCGTATTTCGGCCGTATCTTGGACTCGACATCGAACGAGGAACTTTAACGTAACAGTGGCTCGAATACGAACCTCGTTTCGAAAGGTTTGCATCGGTTTGACGGCATCGTTTCGAAGACAAGAATTCCAAGTGGAGGCGGGAAAATGTTTCGCTAGTGACAGTCATACATTTTTATTAGAGGTAAAAGCACAGGGTCGAGTTCACATTTGTCAAGTGACGTCGCAGTGTCGAACGAGGGCGTGGAACAAAGAGATTCATAGGGCGTGAAATAATAAAAATCTTTTTTTGGAACCGGAGATGTCGGGTGATTTGTGTACCGTCGAGTGCACTTAGTCGTGTCGAATAATATTCCAGCCACCACTGTCCAGGTTGCACTTGGGTGGGAAAATTTTCACGCATAGGCGAACAGTTAAACGTTTCAATTATCCAATTTCGGTAGAATAGAATAATAATTCGTTTTGGGAACGACAATTATAGTAATGGCAGTTCAGGTAACGACACGTCGCGAAGACCTCGATGATTAAAAAATTATACAAGTCGGTGCGTGTACGAATATAAACAACAATCGTATATTGCTTTCGAAAGCTTATTTCTCGCGAGTTAATATTACCTAGAATAATAAGCGTTCCAATATACGATTTTAATTCTTCTTCGATTAATTTTATATAGTTACAGGAACGTTCGATTCATCGATAAAAAAAAATGAATATCACCGAATAGAGGTATGCAATTTCTTCTCTATAATACAACCAGCGAGAAATCTAGAAAATAATTATTCCTGGCGAATGAAATTGTACAGAGGAGAGCCTCGTCGAATGCATCGTAATTCCATTTACTCTGGCATTTCATTTGTTTGCGATGCTGTGCAAGAGGACTGCTCCGCGAGCATGCGTATTTTTATTACCGCGAAGCAAAAATGCCCCGATTCCCCGAGGTAGACGAGAGAAAACAAATGGAAACGAGAGAGACGCGAACAGAACGGAATACTTCGTCTTCTTGGAAGTCGGTGCTCAAAAGATGGTAAGAAGTTGAAAGCGCGCAGCGGGAAACGCGCTCGTCAAGCCAGCAAGAAACAAAAGGTGGAAAACAATGCGATTCCTGATACACGGAAAGACGCCACCGTCACTTTTCTTTTGTGAGAAGTTGGAATTCAGAAGTGGCTGGGACCAGAAGCACCTAGAGTGAACCGCCGTGAATCTTCGGCGCTCACAGAGAGCAGACATCTGAAAATGTCTGCTACCTGAACAAACGGATCCATCGTAGGTCCTCGATAATTCGTTACCATCGACTCGATTTTCGTAAGAAATAGCCAATTTCACACCAAATTTTCCGCGATTTGATAATTAAAAACTGTTATCTTCTTTCGGTACTGCTGACGATAGCTTGGATTAGTCTAGTGGGATCTGGTCGACAAACATTGGTTTATAGCTAATAAAAGAATGACGTTTAATGTAACTATCTTACAATTGTTTCATTATTTAGATATATTATTTGTATGAAAGTAAAGAGGCAGTGAGATTCACTAAACAGACTTTTTATTATCTGGATGAGTATAGTTGCTGAAATTTATACATATGTATATTGTATTTGTGTGACTTGTACAGTGAACAGAAAATTCCAACACATACAGAAACAAAATTTACTCTTGTGTTTGTACACCATTTTTAAACGCGTTAGAAAATCATCGATAATTTAAGATTTTTGTAAAGCGATAAAATCGCGTAAATTTGCATTTCATATGTTTCGTTCGCTCAAGTTTTCTGCGAATGACAGACAATGTGATCGGGGAGGTGGTGAACCTTTCGCGTACTGTAAAATGGAATTCATTTTGAAGCGAAACAGCGAAATCTTAATATATTTTAAGATCGATGTATTTCAATAAATTTACGTATGTCGTTATGAACGGTTTTTAAGAAGAAAACACAGACGCAACTCTAAACTTTGGGTTTGTTTAAAATCTGCAATATTCGAAAGAAACATCAGAAGGAATTAGTAACAAAACCGTGTAAATAATTGTGAATAAAATCCTTTTAAAAATGTAGTAGAAACTAGTAAAACAGTCAGTTCTTGACGAATGTGTAGAGTGTATTTTTCAACCCATTTAATCTTCAGGATGTTGCAAACTACTTATAATTCCTGTGCAATTGTATTCGTTAAATTTTCATCATGTATTAATTTACATCATAATATACTGAAATTAAGTAACGTAATGAATACACTGGTAAACGCGCATATTCGCTTACACTACATTTAAATGAAAAGTAAAGAATAATATTAAGCTAATTGAAATAAGAATAACCTTGTATGTTGTTAATTAATTTAACAGCTATAGTATAAAATAATGCATTGCGGTGTTAATATAGATATACACTGGTATACATGTATATATACTTCAGCATAGGATTAAATTGTATATGATTATTAACAATATCATTCTATAAATAATGGCTATAAGTTACTTAATCATTTGTAATGCATAAATAGGATGCACATTCTTCGATTAATATCTGGAATATGCATAAATGTTAGTAACAATCGCGGAAATGAACAAACATTCACCGGAACCGTTCGTCTTCATAGATTTCGCATTATCTTGATGTTTATTTATCATATTTATTAACAACCGTCGTAGGACCGTAGACTAAACAATTATTAACAATGCTCTAGTATAAGTAATGGCTAAAAAGCCATCAATTTGTTGAAATATTCGATTAGATCGAACAAAGACAATGGAAGTAACGGTAAGTCACTGGTAAGTGACCTTGCGGAGGGTATATAAGGAGCCCCCGGTTGTTTAAAATTTCATTCTTCCTGGAGCCCCCGAGGTGGACGGATCTCTTCGTTTTAGGTTTATGGAAGGGGGACCCCCCACCTTGGTAACCGGTACTGGCCGCCGGTAGGCGGTGGTCAGTACTGGCGACCACTCTCTCAATCCTTTCTATTTTTTTTAATTGTTTCTTTGTATAATTCATTTAATTTGTTCTCTGATTTTAATTTCTACTTGTTTTTACATGTTTATTTTTTTCCACTAACCAAATTCGTTTCTATTTTCTATTATGCCTTGACTTTACGTTTCTCTTAGGTTTCTCTTAGATATATCTGAAAAAGAAGAACAAAGAACGAAAAGGACTGATGTATTCCATCCTCCGTGGGACTGTTAATTCTAAGTATAGACTAAGTTAGTTTTAAGGTCACCATGTACGAATATTTGTGATCTGCCGAGCAATTATCCAATCTTTAGCTTCTTTTTGCTCGCTTGCTCGTATCTCAGTCCGGCCACCTCTGCTTGTTGCATAAGCAAGTGGCCGGCCGTGTAAGTAGTCCGAACGGTCTATCGCCGTCTCTTCCGGTGAGTCCGCTTCCAGGGGGGGCATGTTGCGAGCACAGGAGCAGGCATTTTTGCCGGTCCCTGCGAAAGCCTCCAAAATAAGACCCTCTCGTCGTAAAGATGGAGAAACGGGGCACTCCTCTAGGGGAGTGGTAGGCGTCGTTCGTTTTCTCTGGAATCGGAACCACGGAGGGGAAACGGGATAGACCTAGTAGGACCAACTGCACGGTTCGTGTCGCGTCTTTCCCAATTTTGCCTAATTTTTCCATAATGTAATTGCTTGGCAGAACTAAACGAGGAGATCGAAGGAACATTGATTCCTTCCATCTCTTTGGTTTAGTATCTCCGTTTGTATCGCGTGTCGAGGGAGATCGATGGAACTTTGATTCCATCTATCTCTCTCCGGGTCTCCGCTCGCAGCAACCTCCGCGTGGTGAGACCTGGTAATCGGCATTACTCGCGACGTACTATTACTCGCCGCGAGTAGTGCCGAGCTAATTGGCTGCGAATTTAGAATAGTTTTATCGTTTGAATTATAAGAATGAAACAAATGTAAAGTCATTTTACTGCATACTATAAGCTATCATTACTTCCCGTGTTCTCTAATCTTAAGTAACATGTTTGAAACCTTCTTGTACATGCAAAGATTGTCCATTGTAAATAATGCCGACCTAATCGGCAATGTATTGAGATTAGTTACTTAGTATATAAGAATAAATTTTATATTGTCACATTAAAAAATTTTTGGGACGTCTAAGATTGTTTGATACTTGTATGACGATGAAAGTAGAAATTAAATTGTATGCCGAAAAATATGTATGTTCATTAAATAAACCGAACATATTCAAAAACTCCTGTGTCTTTTAATTACAACTTTCCTCTACCTTTCCTGCATTGCTATGAATTATTTCATCCACAATTAAATGACGCCATTTCCAAGAGTCCGCGAAAAAAGGAACACCTCCTTGACTGTCATGTTCTCCGGATACCAAAGTTCCAAACTCTCGAAAAATTTCAACAAAAGTTCAGAAATTCATTCAAAACTATCGAAAATTTCAATTCTCGGAAATTCCAGGAATTTGACGTCATTTCCAAGAATCCGCGAAATAAGAATACCTCCTTGTACATCATGTTCTCCTGATACCAAAGTTCCAAAATCAGCGGAAAATTTTAACATAAGTTTAGAAATTCCTTCAAAATTTCCGCTTAATTTCAATTCGCAGAAATTTTTGGAATTTGACGTCATTTCTGAGAATCCGCGAAATCGTGCCACTTCCTCGCATACTATATTATGTTCTCCTGATACCAAAGTCTCGAAATCGACGAATAATTTTAGCAAACGTTCAGAATCTCATTCAAAAATCCCGCAAAATCAGAATTCGCGGAAATTCATGGAATTTGACGTCATTTCTGAGAATCCGCGAAATCGTGCCACTTCCTCGCATATTATGCTCTCCTGATACCAAAGTCTCGAAATCGACGAATAATTTTAGCAAACGTTCAGAATCTCATTCAAAAATCCCGGAAAATCAGAATTCGCGGAAATTCTTGGAATTTGATGTCATTTCTGAGAATCCGCGAAATCGTGCCACTTCCTCGCATATCATGTTCTCCTAATACCAAAACTCCAAAAATCTGAAATATTCTAAAATTTTTGCCCGAAATTCAGATTTTGGTATCAGGAGAACATGACAGCCAAGGAGGTAGATCCTATCCTGTCGATTCTTGGAAATGATGTCTTTTCCAAGAACTTCCGCGAATTGAAACTTGGCGGAATTTTCGAATGAATTTCCGAACTTTTATTGCAATTTTTCGTGTATTTTCGAACTTTGGTGTTAGGAGCACATGATATGCGAGGTGGTATTCTTATTCCGCTGATTCTTGGAAATGACGTCAAATTCCAGGAATTTCTTCGCCACTGAGACTTTGCGGGATTTTCGAATAAATTTCCGAACGTTTGCTGAAATGTTTCGTCGATTTCGAGACTTTGGCATCACGAACACATGCAACTCGAGGAGGTATAGTTTTACTAATGTGATAATATCGGTTTAAGAAATGGATGGAAATATTGGGTAAAAAGAAAGCTTCTGTTCTTACATAAAATGAATTTATTGAAATACTTCAATACAATGGAGATACAACCACATTCTTTCGCTTCATCAACCTATTCATACTTTCACTCGCATTACAAAAATGTTCTTTTCTATTTGTTCTTATATCTTAAATAACTATTCTAAGTTCGCAGCCAATTAGCTCGGCACTACTCGCGGCGAGTAATAGTACGTCGCGAGTAATGCCGATTACCAGGTCTCACCACGCGGAGGTTGCTGCGAGCGGAGACCCGGAGAGAGATAGATGGAATCAAAGTTTCATCGATCTCCCTCGACACGCGATACAAACGGAGATACTAAACCAAAGAGATGGAAGGAATCAATGTTCCTTCGATCTCCTCGTTTAGTTCTGCCAAGCAATTACATTATGGAAAAATTAGGCAAAATTGGGAAAGACGCGACACGAACCGTGCAGTTGGTCCTACTAGGTCTATCCCGTTTCCCCTCCGTGGTTCCGATTCCAGAGAAAACGAACGACGCCTACCACTCCCCTAGAGGAGTGCCCCGTTTCTCCATCTTTACGACGAGAGGGTCTTATTTTGGAGACTTTCGCAGGGACCGGCAAAAATGCCTGCTCCTGTGCTCGCAACATGCCCCCTCTGGAAGCGGACACACCGGAAGGGACGGCGATAGACCGTTCGGACTACTTACACGGCCGGCCACTTGCTTGTACAAGAAGCAGTGGTGACCGGACCGAGGAACGAGGAAGCGAGCAAAATTAAGCTAAAGATTGGATAATTGCTTGGCAGATCACAGCCTTAAAACTAACTTATTCTAACTGCAGAGATAGAAGGAATCAATGTTCCTTCGATCTCCTCGTTTAATACTGCCGAGCAATTACATTACGGAAAAATTAGGCAAAATTGGGAAATACGCGACACGAACCGAGGAGTTGCTCCTACTAGGTCGGTCCCGTTTCCCCTCAGTGGGCCCGATTCTCAAGGATATGCGCGACGCCCCGTCCACTCATATAGAGTGCCCCGTTTCTCCCAACTCCGCGTCAGGAGCCACGCAAAGCGTGGACCTGACTTACGAAGAATGACGAAGAGAGGGTCTTATGGCACAGGGGCTTCCGCAGGGACCGGTGCGAACACCTGCCCCTGTGTTCGCAGCATATACTCTCTCAAAGCGGACGCACCGGAAGAGACGGCGATCGAGCGTTCGGTCCACCTCCACGGCCGGTCACTTGCTTATGCAACAAGCAGAGGTGGCCGGACTGAGATACGAGCAAGCGAGCAAAAAGAAGCTAAAGATTGGATAATTGCTCGGCAGATCACAGATATTCGTACATGGTGACCTTAAACCTAACTTAGTCTATACTTAGAATTAACAGTCCCGCGAAGGATGCAATACATCAGTCCTCTTCGTTCTTCGTTCTTCGTTTTCCGATGTATCTAAGAGAATGTATCTAAGAGAAACCTAAGAGAAACGTAAAGTCAAGGCATAATAGAAAATAGAAACGAATTTGGTTAGTGGAAAAAAATGAACATGTAAAAACAAGTAGAAATTAAAATCAGAGAACAAATGAAATGAATTATACAAAGAAACAATTGAAAAAAATAGAAAGGATTGAGAGAGTGGTCGCCAGTACTGACCACCGCCTACCGGCGGCCAGTACCGGTTACCAAGGTGGGGGGTCCCCCTTCCATAAACCTAAAACGAAGAGATCCGTCCACCTCGGGGGCTCCAGGAAGAATGAAATTTTAAACAACCGGGGGCTCCTTATATACCCTCCGCAAGGTCACTTACCAGTGACTTACCGTTACTTCCGTTGTCTTTGTTCGATCTAATCGAATATTTCAACACATTGATGGCTTTTTAGCCATTACTGATACTAGAACATTGTTAATAATTGTTTAATCTACGGTCCTACGACGGTTGTTAATAAATATGATAAATAAACATCAAGATATTGTGAAATCTTCGAAGGCGAACGGTTTTGGTGAATGTTTGTTTATTTCTGCGATTGTTACTAACATTTATGCATGTTCCCAATATTGATCGAACAATGTGCATCTTATTTATGTATTGCAATTAATTAAGAAACTTATAGAAATTGATTTTGATCGAGACTCGATGTTAAAACGTGTTTCATAAAGTTTTAAAGCATGGAAAGTAACAATTGTTCATTAGATACATTAATTTAACATTTGTTTAATTCTTATAATTTACACAATAAGTGTAGAAATGGTATTTTTTACATACAAGTGTCAAAATTCAATTAATCGCAAGGTTCTGGATAGAAAAATCATCCCGATGAATACTTGTGAATCGATAATCGATACGTGTAGCCTTGAGAATGTCAGTTGGATCTCAGCGAAAAATTCCTTCGCGAACAAAGAATCTTTCAACGAAATGATATTTTAAGCCATTATTTATACTAGGACATTGTTAATAATTGTCTAAAGTGTGGTCCTACGACGGTTGTTAATAAATATGATAAATAAACATCAAGATAATGCAAAATCTATGAAGACGAACGGTTTCGGTGAATGTTTGTTCATTTCTGCGAATGTTATTAACATTTACGCATGTTCGCAATATTGATCCAACAATGTGCATCTTATTTATGCATTACAAATGATTAAATAACTTATAGAAATTGATTTTCATCGAGATTCGAGGTATAAACCTGTTTCTTAATGTTATAAAGCATGGAAAGTAACAATTGATTATTAGATACATTAATTTAACACTTGTTTAATTCTCATATTTACATAATATGCGTAGAAGTTGTATGTTTACTTAAAAGCGTTAAATTTTAATTGGTCTATGGGGTGGGACCTGATAATCGGTACGACTCGCGACGAGCAATAATTTTTCATCGCGAGTAATGCTGAGATAATTGGCTTGCGAATTTAGAATAGTTGTTTAAAATATAAGAATAAATAGAATAATGTAAAGTAGAGCATTGTTGTAATCCGTGTGAAAGAGTCAATTTGTTAAGGAAACGAATGAATATGACTGTATCTTCAATGTATTGATGTATTTTAATAAATTCATCTCGAATACCACCAGAAGCTTTCTTTTTTTCCATTGTTCACTTCTCTTTCTTTAACACGATCCTAGCACCTCGCTGTCATTAACAAAAAGATTCGGTGGTAATTGTCTCATTTTCTTGGCTACGATATTTCACTGTATAATAAAATTCGACAATCGGCAACATTTCAATCGAAACTCTCACCAAACTTGTAGTTGATTCGCAAGAGATTTGGATTTTTCCTCTATACTTTGGATATGAATTTAGCAATCATTTCGACCGAATCATCTCAGGAAAGGACTCCATCGTCGAGGATCTCTTCCATAATCCCGTAGGAACACACCACATCGCACGATTATCACTGTGCCAATCGTAAAAGATGAGAGTAGGTTTGGTGGTAAAGGAACGTTCGATACAAGATGAAGGAAGAATCTATTCGATGCAAAAGAAATGCAAGCGGTGCACAGGATAAAGAAGCTGCAGTGCAACCTAAGACTCGCGGTTCCTGGGGTCGAAGCTTTTGCCCCGTAAATTTTCGTAAAAGCCTCGGATAGCACCGAGACGTGAATCGTGCGAATGGAAAGGCTATTTGAATCGTCTATTCTCGTGTACCTACTGCTTTTATTCGAAGCTCGGGAACGCGTGAGCCTCCTCTTTCTTCTGTCTGTCTGCGGAATGCTCATCAAGGAGAAAAGTCTTTTACTCCGGCTCTTCGTGACAAGTGTTACTACTAGAGACAGTCAACTTCCATAGTCGTATTCATTGAGAATTAGGTTTTTGAACGAGAAACAGTCCGTTGTTGGTTTCAGGGATTTGAGTACCTGGTTTCAGTTTGGACGAGATACAGTAATTTAATCTGACGGTAAATGGACGGATGGTAATCGTCGTCCAGATGGTATGTTACTCATTTATTGTTTAAGTTTAAAAGTATGGCGAGTTGTCGTACCTTTATAAATAATAACAGGAATGTGATACCATTGTAAGAGGTAAACTGTAAATCCTGTACTTTTGGATTAAATGAAACACGGATCCAGTGTGATATTGATTATGATTTGAGCTGTACCATTAAATAAATTTAGCGTACTTGGGAAAGAACAAATATGAACGTTGTACGTACAGAAAATTAAGTTATATACATTTTCGTACCCTGTTAATTCAGTTTAACGTTCTACCTCGGTGCGAATTAGGTTTTGGAACCAAAAGTCACGGTCTGTCGGTTCACTTTATCAGACATTCTAATATTGGTTTAACGAAGCCAAGTTTCACTTCATCGAGAAGTATGTACTACACTTATTGCTAGCGCGTGCCATCTGGAAAGTATTGGCTAGGAGTTCAACTTAAACAGATTGAATACATTTTATTATTACCGGCACGAGTTTCGATTTCCCTGGAAGACAAGTGCCTCGTTTGTTTCGAAAAGAACGCAAAACGAATTGCATTCAAGATAAGAACAAAATTCGAAATCGTAATTTTGATGAAACTCGATACCGAGTAATATCAAGAGAAATTAATAGTGACATCGATGTTATGAGAAAAGACAGAAAATGTTCGTTTCCTTTTTTAATTATCGCGTCGATTGACAAGGTTCGAAGCCAAGATTATTTAAATTAAAAAATGTCGAGTCGATCGAAGTGTCTGGTACCAATTAATCGATGTCTAATCAAATATTTATTTTCAAAGAAAGACATTAACACTAGAACTACCGATAGATATATTAAGGTGTTCTTCGTATGTCTTCTAAAGAAATCGATGATCGAGGAAAAAGAGGAACTTATAAAATTGATTATAATTTATTCTATGTAAAATAAAAAAAATCATAACACTTTTTGAGAATATGCTATAAAATTTAAAGTACATTTTTTTGTAAAAGCAGTTGGAACGTCATTTTGACTGGTTGGTAAATCTATGTAGCATTAAATAAATCGAACTCGTTTAATCTGTTCGAATCTCGTATCCAAATTGGTTGGTAGCCATGTGTTTTTTAATAAATCCTTGTTTCACGGTTTTTGCGACAGATTTGTTACACGGGTCTCCTTCGTACGAAAACAGTCGAGGTTGATTATTCCCGTAGGAATATCTTTCGTTTCAAATTTCATTCGGGCCAGATTTGTATAATTTCTTACTCGGTCTATTGCACGTCACGAGGATGCATGCATGTGCACGAAGTTGCATTCGTGGGATTGCATATTCTTTGACTCCGTGCACAACGCTAAGTACGTTTCGTAGTTGAGAGCTAAACCGGGGCAAGGCTTCTTCTCGAAGAACACTGCGATTGCTCCGCTGTACGATCCCTCCTCTTCCTCGTTTGTTATTCTATGTTCTTTATAGTAAACTGCCTGGAAAACTTTCGGTGTATTTTACTCTGTCAACTTCTTCGTGGCGTCTCCTCGCGCGACGAATCCTTCCGCGAGTTCCGTGAAATTCGTTCTCTGCTAATTTCGAACGTTGGCCCGTACCCCGTTGTTTCGCTGATAATTTTATGGTTGTCTGGAACTGGCGTATGACAACCGAAAGAAACATTTTAATTTCGTTTAAATTCCGAAACATTTTAATTTCGTTTAAATTTCCTCGCTGCCAGTCGCAGTATTTGAAAGAAATCGAGGAAAAATGTATATACGGAATGGTATGTTTCCGTTGGTATTATAAATGAACGATGAATCGGTCTCAAATAATGTTTTCGTTGAGGTTTCGCTCGTATATTTGGAGTTCTTCTTCGAATATATAGAATTATATAACTCGTAAATATGATATTCTAAGTACGATTGTAACCATTTGAGAGAAATAATGGAAGCGAAACCAATAATATCGAATTAACAGAGAAATTAGAGAACTGAAGGTTTGTAAATTAATTGAATTATATTGTAGATAGTTTGTTCTTGTCAGATATTTTATGTTTCGTTACAAATCCCCTAGATTCACATTAATTCGTCTTCAACTTCTTCGTATCGTTATTGTATTTTCCAATTTCATTCCTAAATTGTTACTATTACGTTCGTGCTCGACACTTCTCTCAAATGTTTGTAATTATAAATTGAATTTTATATTTACATTTCTTAAAAAGAATTTCGTACGAATATTAATCGTTAGTTTCCGGTAAACATTGAATAAACGCGAAACATTCTCCGAATTGCATTTCGCGCTGCTAATTCATTCCGAGAGACGCTATTTACCCGGTTATTCAATAACGAGAGAAAGATGAAAAGTCAGTAGCCGTTTTTTAACATTTACATTTTCCTCGTCCGAAAACATCTTTCGTGTACGTTTGCATTAAACAGGCCAACGTACCAGTTAAACGAATTAATTTATCCTAGACGAACCGCGTCTCGTGATTCGTTGTATGCAAGTGCAAGCTTAAAAATTTGCTACCTGCCTTTGAATTGTTTTCAAATATTTTTATCAAGGTCCATTGAGAGGGTTCCTTGGACGCGCGCCAGGTCGCGTGTATTGCATTCTTTTCTTTTTTTCCTTTTTATTTATTTCTACCCGGTTGTAAAACTGTTCGTTGCATGACGCAGTATTTCTTCTTCTTTGGCCGATATTGGATGCTCCCGCGAAATATGGGAATCCACTTAAGTAAATTTCTGCATAGTTTATGTAAAGTGTTATCGACGTGAACCGCAAATTCAGATTTCACGTTACGACTGAATTTTAACACTCGTCGGCTACACCTACGCTACCACCCCCCTCCCTCCGGTCAACCCTGTTCATCGGTTGTATAAATTTACGCTTGCTCGCACCGTGAAGTTTCGTTTTACGCCTGCTCTCCGTTTTTTCTTCGTTCGCGAACAATTCAATCTCGTCTGATTCTCGGCGAAGTTACGGCCCCTGAAAATAAAGGGAGAAAAATTTCGACGACGACGACCGCGCGAAACGTTAAAAAATTTAAATTCTAATTCGATCACGAGCCTGCCGGACCTCTCGTAAATCCTTGCATTTTCGTGTTCGCTATATCGAGGTATTCGTTGACACGATTTGTTCGTTCGATCGAACGGGAGTTTCGCGTCTTTTTGTTCGTAGGAAAATAATTGCTGGCAGGTGAGTTTCTGAGCATCGTTTCGGACAACAGGTTGTAAAGTTGTCCAACACTTTGCAGTGTACCGTGTGACGACGTGAATACACTATCTCTGCTAGAAATTAACGTAATAGAGACACGTTGGGCTCGAAGCACGTTCACGAGGAATACCTGATACCGTGGTATCAGGACGTCCCATAAGTTCGAGCCGTGTGTTTACATTTTTTTTATGAACACACAGAGGTAGAAAAACTTGGTCGATTGAACTCTCACGCTTGGTTCAGTCTGTGGAAATATAATTATATAAAATAGTAAGTGAAACGCGTGTCTATTTCCGCCGACTCGTGTTGCACGAGTTCCGAAAGTGTACACAAAGAAAGATAAATACCAAGAGTTTTATTTAAAATTTATTACGAAACAAAGTAGCGGCCGTAGAAAATAGCTCGTAGATTTTCGAGGAAATTTTACCACGAGGAATTCCTTTCATCGAAGCAATCTCCGTCATATACGAATATTCTACACTCGGCCTTATTTTTTTTCAATCGATTCAACGCTGCTGAAAAGGTGTTGAATTTTTCATCAGTTCCTCGAGGTTCTACAAACTCGATTGTACATACGTTTTTCATTGGCCACGCAGATTTCGAGGGTTACGAATCATCGAGACTCGTCGAGAAACTCGATTTCCAAGGGAGTACCCGGTGTGTCTATAAAGAGTTAAGCTTCGACCTGGCGCAATATTCCAACGCGAGCGGAGTTACTATCTGTCGTGCGACTAATTCGCAGTGGTAACGATGTTAACATTCAGCGTTGGAACGCAAAATTTCAGTCGCGCAATAACGCTGCGCGGCAACGTTGATCTTGTTAACCCCGTTTCGTCGGCACGTCTGCCTAAGATTGCGCGTTATGGACTGTCGGCGGTGTCTATATAGGGACGAGCGGAGTGGGGGGAGCGGACAAGAGGAACGAGGGTGGGGATGAGAGACGCCGAGGTGGGCATGGAGAGTTACGGTGGACCGACCGTAAAAAAGAGTACGATTTTACGAGCACTCGCGCTAAACGACAAAATGCAATTCTACGGCCGAGTACCCCGCGAGCGAGACGTTAAGAAGGCGCTGGCTGCTACCTCCTCTCTACACCGTCTTCTCTCGACTATAACCCCTCTTCGCGTCGTTCCGCGCGAACCGAAGGAGCCTCGCGAACACAGCCACGCAAGAAACGCTCCTCCCGCTGGAATTGCATTGTTCGCTCCACAGCTGCACTTTTCCAGTACTGTAATTTATCGTAATGAGTTACGGGATGCACGCGCCGCGCCCCTTTCGCCCGAGCGCTGCATCCGTAGGATGCAAGCGAAGGAGATGTTGGGGAACAATCACGGGGACTGGATTTAAAGTCGTGAATGCGATTAACGTCGTTGTTTTTGAGACTTTGAATTTTCTCATTATACAAATGGCTCTGTGGCGGGCTTCCAGAGTGTGATAATAAAGGAAACAGAGCGAGTGAGAATTGGAAAAGAAAGGGGGGAAAAGTGTTTTTTTCAGATTTCGGCCTTCTCTGGGATTTACCAGTAAGGTGTTCTAACAAGTACTGTTATACGTTGGGACATTAGGAGAGCGATAAAGAATTGTATATATACCGAACGAAGGTGGTACGAGAACTTGCGAGAAAGAGTGAAAGCCGATTGCCCTCTGGTGGCAAGTATGGGAGGTGCCAACACATCTCCAAGTATTCGTGCGTTATATTATAATGAAATTCTTCTTATCTGTAAGACTGATTTTAATAAAAGTTTGCCTGCATGTAGAGCACAATAGTGTATATATATAGAGAAATTTTTGTCCACAGGAAATTTCTCTAAGAAGGTGAAATCAAGTCTCGAAGATTTCAAGGTCTTTTTTTGCTTTTTAATGCTATTTTTCTTGGGACTTTTTTACAACAGAATGATAGTGCATTAGGAACTGAACATTTTTCATACGAAAAGTTTTGCTTTGGTTCACACTGTTACGAAGCTGTATTTGAAAAATTAAAGAGAAAGTAGCACTGTAAAGGCTAACTTCAACCGATTTTAAATAATTGGAGATACAAAATGTAAAAAATGCGAAGATATCATGTGCCAAGTGCTTACTACTATGTTAAGATTAAATGTTTGAACATCTTTAGTAAGTACACGACTTATAAAAAATTCGTTTAAAGTGAAAGAAACTACAGTTAGATTTAAACGTGGATATGGAGCTTCTTTTTATATTTCAACTGCGATTGTCTGCAAAGAAACACCTGCAAAGGAAGTACAATGGCACAAAGAAACAAAATAATACAGAGAAACGAGTAATAATGTTCTCTGTAGTGTAAACGATGAGATTCGACGATACACTGTTATGAAATTTAACCTCGAATGAATTCTAACCTGCAATAATATTGTGGCCTCTTCTATCTTGAATTTATTCCTTTGATAAAAAAAATATTTCTCGTAGAACTCGAATTATTGAACGTACAATAAATGTAATTGAATTAAAACATTATAATATTTGTATGAATTTTAATCGTTGGAATGACTTTTATCGACAGTGGTATTTACTAATAATATATATTATATATTTTGTCAGATGTCACGTAAACAGAAATCAATTGTGGGTGTGCACGTATTATTTAAAACAATTATTCATTTTGTATTAAAAAAGAATCTTAAAGTCCACGTACATTACAGTAAATAAAAAAGCCATTAATTTCTTTGGGTATAAATAATTTTAAAAAACTTACAAGAATTCAATGTTAAAATCGATGTTATGTATCAAAATATGAGGCAATTTTTTGTGTTGCCTTTCGGGGCATAATTTAATTCATTAAAGCAATTAAAATTACAACTCAAAATCATTGATTTCCATTTTTACCTATTAATTGCGCATTACCTTCAAAGCTAAACGTAAAATTAATAGCGTAGTTGGCAGAATTCTCTGTGAACTCAAGACACACCGTCATCAGCTCTGAGTTTCGGTAAGCAGCATGTAGAGAATTAGTGATGCAATTTGCTGTCCTATTCAATCTTGGAGAACACCACTGACGCGTGCATCTCGTCCTTTCGTCTGATGCAGAACTGCGCATCACAAAATGCCAACCTTTCGGCCGCAAGAACGATTAAACTGCAAAAGCAACCCTGGATACTCCTTGGACCAATCACGTGCCAGCTCTATGAGAATGTTGTCGCGTATCGGTCGCGAAATCGACTATCAAAACGCGTATTGGTTGTAATTAGGCGTCGTGTGTAACGACCAATAGCTTTAAGAGAGTGTGAGCGGCGACCAATAAAGGAACCGGATAGTATGAGCGGCGACCAATAAGGAAACCGGATAGCATGAGCGGCGACTAATAAGGGAACCGGAAGAAGAGCGCGAACAGCGGTAACGAAGTCGGTAAGCTACCGGTTCCTTCTTCTTCCGGCGGTCGTGCAAGGTGAGTGAGCTCTTTTTGTCTCCCTTTCTGATACAATAAATTATCAAAATTTTTCATATAATGAATTTCTTTACGTGATATCTTGTACTGACTCTGTTATGGCTCAATCGACAACACGATTTTCGCCACACTCTATAAGTCAACGTTAAGAAACGCTGATTTCTAAAATTACAGAGACTTTTAAAATAATTAACGTTGTAGAGTTGAATTTAACGGTCATCGTCCATTGTGCATGAGATTATCGACTTTTTCTGGCTTGTAGTAATTTATCGCTGAATTATGTTTAACGTTGCTCCTTTAAAATGTAATTTATTTTAAAAGTACATTTTCCATGACCTGCACAGATAATAATGCTCGAAGGGGTAATTATAAGAAATTTCTCGAAGAAACGTGACTACTGGTGTAACTAGTAATTCTGGAGATCGCGTGCTAAAATTTATGGCGTGACTATTTCAAAGAAGTTCATTCTCCCCTTTACATTTCGTGAAATATCAGGAAAAGTGAAGTGATACTTTTAATTTTTAAAGAAAAATAATGCAAACTAAGAAAATACTATAGTTATTGCTTTAGATTAAACGAAACTTTTGTATAAAAATTTATGAAACTTTCTTATATTCAAAATTCATTACGGAACTTCTGTTTATGTAAAACAGACGTAAAAGTCGAGAAAAGTCGAAAGAAATAGTTAGAAATTAATCAATATTATGTTTTTTTGTTCCATTTGTTATAAAGTTGAAGCCCTTCGAACGTGAACGACTAACCAAGTAAGCATAGAAAAATTTTGTTTTTCATTCGTTGGTAGAAGTGTACGAAAGCCATCGAAGCATAGTTTAACGAATCGAAAAGTGTTCGAGTATTATGCTATTCTAATTGTTTAAGAAAACACAATAGAAACGTTGTTCAAGTGTCTAGAGAACTATACTGAAAATTGCTTGCTCGATAAAACGAAAGGCTCATTTAACCTACGTGCAGTTGAAAATGTGTCGAGGAAACATGAACTTGAATTTTCGAATGTGCAAGGCAAGCAGTATGTTCTATAGAGACAGCGAGATAAGGCACATAAAAGTCGTTTAAAAATGTGATTTCAGCAGTGCGGTGTAACACGTTCTCCGTAGAAGAACATCGGATTTAAACTCACCTGTTTTCCCGCGCTCCCAGGAGTCCTGTTTGTCGGTTTTCTGCAGAACCAGCAGCTTCGCGATGACTGTCACGACGAACGTGGTATTGCTCGTCTTCGTAGCGTCCTTTCAAGAAATGGTAAGTCATTACGATCTTAAAATACTTGAAATAACATTTCACCGGTTATAGAAGATATTACACGACAGTCAACCGCTTGATATATATCGACGTTTATAGTACCCGCGAAATTCATGTCATTTTATTAAGAACGATATAATTTCGAACTGCGCGTTAAAATAGGGTTACACGGACACGAAACGATCGGTTATCATTCTTTGACATGACAGCCAAGCGTTGGACGTTTATCGATATTTATTATTTATAGTACACGTGAATTTATGATACGTTGTGGAAAACAATATAATGTCGAATGATGTGTCAAAATAAGGTTGTATAGGCACTGTCGGTTAAACTTATGATTTTTTTTGTGGCAATCAAAACAGCTTCTCGGAGCTATTGATAAACTTATATTATACAATTGACTCAACATTTTGGTTTACTATATGTTCGGGTCCTCTTCGGGAGTATGAGTAAGATTAAGAAAACGATGCGTTTTTAACGAGTAAGGTATCTTGTAATTATCTTTATTATTATCAATTTTAGAATTTAGTATTATTCAATTACTAAATTCTATTATTCAATTATTAAATTCTATTACTCAATTATTCAATTCTATTACTCAATTACTAAATTCTATTACTCAATTACTCAATTCTATTATTCAATCACTCAATTCTATTACTCAATTACTCAATTCTATTACTCAATTACTAAATTCTATTACTCAATCACTCAATTCTATTATTCAATCACTCAATTCTACTACTCAATTACTAAATTCTATTACTCAATTACTAAATTCTATTACTCAATTACTCAATTCTATTACTCAATTACTCAATTCTATTACTCAATTACTCAATTCTATTATTCAATTACTAAATTCGGCCAACACCACCACTAAAGCGCGATCGTTATAATTTCGAAAGATAGAAAGCCACGCAGCACCGTTTCAGAGAATTAAACGATTCGAAGCAGGATTGGCGAAATAAACCGGAGCAATTTTCTTCGAGTGTTCCAATAGAGTCGCGTTAGATCCTTGAGAAGTGCAGGTTGAGTTTCATTGAATCCCGTCTCCCCCCGGCATTGTACCGGAATTAATTTTCGACCGTGTGTCTTCGTATATCACGGCAGAGAAACACGTCCTCTTTGCCTAATTCGAAGCCTGCTTAATTCGTCGTCACCCGTGAGCTCTGTTTCACTGTTTCGTAGTACCGGTGAACTCGAAACGATTTCCGTTTTACGTGCGCAGCTGCGCGCCACAAGATTCAGGACAGATCTTTCCAGACAAAGATCTTCCGTTGTCGGAGGTCATCTCGCGATGCTGGTCGTCCCGCAAGATGGAAAAACTTAGATTACCGCATTTATCTGCACCTAGCCCTCGTCCTCGGACCTATACTCCCATCCCTATCGTTGAATCTCTGTCCCATTTTCCCTTCGGCGAGCGTTTCGTCCACGACTACCATCCATACGACGTATCTCCGACAATTTTACGAGGTTCTTCCGGTTCATCTCTCTTTTCCGCCTTCTCCCTGTTTTGCTACGTCAAATATTGTCCTTTACTTCTCTTCCTCGCTCCAAGAGGCGCGCGCGCGCGCGCGTTTTCGTTCCCCTGATTTCGTCTTCTTTGCCAGATTTTCCCCATCTTTTTCATTCTTTCTACGTACACGTTACGTGTATGCGCACGGTTATGTGTACGGTGTGTTCCCGGGGAACAGAGACCACTTTTCTCGTTGAAATTATTCCACGCGTACAAAGAACTTCAGAAGGGAGTTTCGAGTGGTTGCTCGGGGTATCGGTACACACGTTCTCGGCCCTGTACAGCGCGTTGTCTCGTATAACTTTTCAATTATGCATCGGGTGTTTAAAAAATTATTCCACGTAGGAGTAGTATGGCGTATAGAGTTACATTGCTCCGATTATTTATTTACTGTCGCGTCGTTCCGGCACGGTTACCGAGTGACTTTTAGTCTTTCGAACGAAATAACTAATTTGAATTTTCGTACCGGAAGAATGCGAAATTCGAGATGAAACGTGTACGCTTTACTTGGCCTAATAGTCTTGGGCATCGTCGTAAATGCCCTCTAACACAGAGATGACGAATGAGCTTGCAATTTCTTTTATCGTAATTATAAATTTATGAAAGAAGGTACCATAGATTCCAAAAAGTATGCTGTCCCTCGTTGCTAAGTGTATTTTTACTTTAACCACTTTCTCCTCAGTACGAAACGAACGATGAATCGTTTACAGGTTCCATTTACGATAAAAAAGAATGTAGTCGCATTTTGCAACTGCACAAATGCACACGAATGCGTAACAGCTATGTAGGTGGTTGCTGCATCCGGAACCATTCAATTTTGTCTTATACCATTCTTTTTTATCTTGGACCATTTCGACGATACAACCCGACCTAGTTCCATAAGACATTGTATACCACACTGTTACACTATACTTTTCTTTTTCTCTTTAAGGCAAGCACCTTTTACCTTCTACGATTTCCTCTTTGTCTTTTTCAAATTTCATGTATATTCCTTTCCATTCCTTCTACCGACGTATACCACGTAATCGTAGGTACCGCAATATTTTCTTACACTAAATAAATTGTATGCGTTTCTTCGTGTAAAGATAGATCCTATACACGAGGTATAATTCATTCCTACTTGGATTCGTTTTTGAAAAAATCGATTTCGAAAATTCACGAAACAAGTCTGACCGTTATCTGCTATCTCTACTTAAGTTGGAGTTTGTAGATATTAATGGTGTATTCGGTGTTATTTATTTTACATACTCATAATTTACGTAAGAACTAGTTGCAAGACAGTACAACCGATGGAAAAAAAATAATATCGTATCACGGTTAATATTTACAAATACCAACGCAAGTAGAAATATCGAGCAATGGTCAGCCATGGCCAGCCAAGTCAGTCAACGTCTACTGTGAAGCGTACATTCAAGAATTTTTAAAATCAATTTCTTCAAAAACGATTTTACCACGTGAAATTTTATTCTGGATTCACCCTCGCACAAAGACTCACCCTCTTCTCGTCCGTGTCACAGATTTTAAACCCATCTTTTATATTATCGTCACTTCTCCTCTTGTCTTCGAGATGCACTCGCATCGTTGCTCGGATTCCTCCTTCTCTTTGCTAAGTCTTTCCTCTTTGTACTTCCTCTCGTCCCCCCTATCGATGCACACACACACACACACACACACACACACATACACGTATAGAGTCCCGTGTAAACGTCATCGAGAAAATTTTCCAGAATTTCTCCGCATTCGCGAATCGCTGTCCCGGGTCGAAAATTTAAATCGTTCTACGTACGTGTTTTACGAGCACCTTCCGTCGTACATTCCCGATCTGGATTATCGTTCATTTTTCGTATTTCTGCAATTCATGGGTTTTCTCTTGGGTTATGCAACACGTTCCGCGCAACAAGAAAATGATACATTTCCATCGAAGAAAATAAAAGTAACCGTCGCTCGCGGATACTCGTAAATCACGTAAATCGAGAAACGTTTGTTCGAGAATGATCGTTCGTCGCGATGCAAAAAAAAAAAACCGTGTGAAATTTGATAACGACCGGCGAGCCACCTTGTAGATACACCATCTATACCGTACCGTTACATTATACGATCCTTTCCTCGAAGCGCGCTTTGACGCTCCGATTGCTTCTTTATCTTTGCTAAAAACTCTGCCTCTTTGTACTCTCTGCATCAATACGTGCACGTACCTCTCTCTCTCTCTATCTCTCTTTTCCGAAAGACCTTCCCCTTTCCTGTTACCATTCTTGTTCCCTTTATCTCTTTCTCTTCCCTTTATCCCCATAGTCGTAGCCGACGAGAGGGCACGCCGAGTAAAAGAAAGTTTTCCTGGAAGCCTTCTTCGATTCGACTCTCTTCGTTCCACGGATCTTCTCGACCCCCTTCAATCTTTCCGCGACCCTGCGCCTCCCCCAACCCTCCCCCTCTCGCCACAGATTTACGACGGGCAAGTACGTACTTTGGAAGCCGTACTTCCAAAAAAGTTTTCCTCTTCGCGCGTTAAGCCGGTTTAGGGGGTGCGCCTCGAAAAAAAAGGAAAAGAAAAAGAAAAAAAATAGGAGAACTCAGCACTTCGTGGGAATCCCCTTCTTTAAATTATTCTCTATCTCCCCCCCCCCCCCCCGAAACACACTCCACTGACGGGGAATTTTGGAGATTCTCGGTGTCCTCGTTCTCGCGATACTTTCTTTTTATTCACGTCGATCTGCGTTCACTCGGAAGAACTCGAGAGAAACCGAGACTACCGGGTTCACGATTTAACCCATTCGCGTCATTGGACGTCTTAGCGCGTCAGGAGATAACTTTGGGTTATCAGGTATATGACGTTCCAAGATTCGTAAGTTGAGAGCACTGTAGTATCTCTGTAATTGCTAGGATTTCGGTAGAAAGTAGCCGCCAAATGTATTAGGCGCTCAAGGTTATCGACAAACAAATCCTATTAGAGTAATGTCTTGGGTGTAGGTAACACTCGTTGCTCGAATTCGCGATCAAGAATCATCACTGTGATTATTTGTTTGCGTACTTAGGAAGACTAAACTTAAGATCCGTAATAACACGTTACAAAAGAAGTAATTAACCGTTTGAAACGATAATAAAAATGTTGTTAACGATATAGTTGAGGGATCGCAAGATATTGATATTTATTTTCATGATATCAGTTTAATATATGGAGATAATAACTCCGAATAGAACCCATTGTACAAATCTGAACGATCGTTATTTTCATGAATGTATATTTACGAAAACAAAACTCAGCTGGTCCAACTTCGTCCCATTGTATTCCACTCATTAATCTGTTCGTGCTTCGCATATTGATAATTGGCAATCACTATGCGAAGCACTACTGTATTCTGTCTAGTTACTCCGACTATCTTCCTAATCGTAACGGGGACTTGATTAGGTGGGCGAATGACAAATAGTCGCGCGTGAGAAGGCTGTGAATTCATTTATGTAAACTGTAGGTGTAAGAAGGAGATAACGTCGAAGAGGTTAGGAGAAATTAAGAGATTTATAGACAGAAGACAGAGAAATATTATACAAGAGATTAGAATAAATGGAGAAATATAAGGAGGTAGCGATAGACGAAAGACTAGAAAATGAGGTTATGAAAAAAGGCGGGAAAGTGTCTCTACGTGCAAAAATTAATCAGGAGAAATTACGAGATTTATAGACAGAAGACAGAGAACTATTATACAAGAGATTAGAATAAATGGAGATCCATTAAGAGGTAACGATAGACGAAAGACTAGAAAGTAAGGTTAGGAAAAAAGGCGGGAAAATGTTTCTACGTGCAAAAATTAATCAGGAGAAATTAAGAGATTTATATACAGAAGACAGAAAACTATTATACAAGAGATTAGAATAAATGGAAAAACATTAAGAGGTAACGATAGACGAAAGACTAGAAAGTGAGGTTAGGAAAAAAGGCGGGAAAGTGTCTCTACGTGCAAAAATTAATCCCTTGCCGGATTATTTGCAAGGAAATATTCACTAATGCAACACGAGTTATAAATTAAATTAAATTACACGTTTCCACGATCACCTCTGTTCTCCTTTTGTTGATTTAATATCGTTTCACACAATCAAGATCGTGGTACCACGGGCCATTTCCTTTCCTCTCGTTCCTATATTTACCGATATTGAACATCGAATATTATTCTCCGTGCTATTTTCCGTCTAAAGAAAACCAAGCCATATCGAACTTGGTAGTAAGATCGCAAAATTTCTCGGCGTTACCCTACTTCCGCGACAACAAGACTTTTCGCTGTTTCACTCGGGCTTCGAAATTTCCTCGTACGACGTAAGAATTTATATTTGCTCGACCTTTAATGGCCCGTCATTATTTGCCCGCCTTCGAACTGGCGAGCTTCTCAGAAAGTTCGATGGAAAATGTAGAACATAGTTTCTTGCTTGGTCGGCTTGCTCTTTCTCTCTCTCTCTCTCTCTCTCTTGGTTTCGGATCTCCCTTTCTTACAACTCGCGTACCATTCTCTGCAGAATTGCATTGTTAAACATCGACGGGTAGCATCTTTTCTTCGTTTCGATCGTGGATTTAAAAACGTAATGGCTTATATCTTCGGTCCTTCTTACCCCGAACCGTATCGTTCTTGTTTCTCTTGTTCGATCGTCGATAAATTTTCGTATTCGGGCCTCTGTCCGTAGATAAAACGCTCGGGACGCTGAAACGTTCGATTTGCCTATAAACGACACGGGAAATTGTTGAATTTTATATCCGCGGGTAGCGACTCGATCGTCGTCCAGGCCGGTGGCCATTTTTCTTCCCACGGTCGATGAAATTCGGAAAACGACCCGCGAATCTTTTACTTACCGAACCGAGATGTTAGTGCGAAATTATTCCAACAGGGGCCACGGTACCCTGTGTACGTGGAGCCGTTTATTCTTATGCGAATTGCACTTTTAAGAGTCTTCAGGTGTCACGTCGTGAAACGACCAGTTAAGCCGGTCATTCCGGCAGAATCGGTACCTTTTATAATCGAATAAGTCGTCCCTCTTGACCCACTTACGGTGGATTTTAAACTAGCTCGAACTACGCTTAGATAATAACCGGCTGTTTTTATTGAAATTTCTTCGCGAAGAGGTGGAATTAAGGGGTCGTGGATTGTTCCAAGTTAGCCCACTTTGGGCTATAAACATGACGGATGATTATTCGGAGAATTGATTAAACTTCACGTTTCTTACGGGCCCAACGTTTCACGTGAAGACACGATGGGGAAAAAACTTGGACGAAAGTTGGAAAACTGGCGAAGTTTTCGAAGAAATTTTTGCCAGCTCGTCTTTGAAACTTGAAATTTCCAAGTCGCGGCGGGTTCTGGTGTTGACGATGTAATTAAAAGCGAAGGGTTTAATTTTTGTTGAGATGAAAGGGAACTCAAAGACGGAACCCTGAGAAATCTATTTCGAGTTTGACACAGTTCATTTTTCAACCTACATTCGATTCTGTAAATACTTTGCGTCAAGTTGCCAAGGCTTGCTTGCTACATCTGGTATGAATATCCATTGCAGTTACGTTGCAGTTGGATGTTTCATAATAAATAATTTCACGGGGATTGAATCGTGAATTATCACGATTGGGAGTGAAACATTGTTTACTCGTGAACTTGTGTTAGGACAGGCATAATTTTATTTCAACTATCTACGGTTTTTCACCGAATGGATTCATCGATAAATAGAAATAAGTGCGTAAGTGATTTTTTCGTTTTTTGAAAATTCAGCTAGATCGTTTTTCATCTTCCAAGTTTGAATGAAATCTTCCGAAACAATAACGATCAAAGATATTTCATAATTAATGTTACCTGCTATTTATCGTCGACGAGTTTTGCAGCTAGAATTTTTAGGCAAAAGGTTAACAGAATACAAAGTCGTATCATTCTTCATAACGTCATTGGAACACGCGTCTCATGTTTAACACAAGAACCGAACGATCTCGAGCACGAAGTTCTGTCATATCCATCATGCTCCCAGGATTTATCTATCATCACTTGTCACATTTTCCGCCACTTAAACAATTCTCTGGAGAAAATAACCGTTTATAGGAAACTTCTCGTTAGTATTTACGAGACCTAGAATCTCAGAATTCTATTAAAACTTTAAACCCTCTTTGTTTCAACTAAATGAAACAAGGACGTTACAACTATGAAATAATCTTTTAGAAATTCGTACAGAGTGATTAGTAAACGAAAATGAACAATAGGTACAATTACCATTCTTAACCAGCGATATTAGAACACGCAATCTTGGAACATTCAAACTCTTCGCAAAAAGTTCTCTTTCTCTCAACTATGTATACAACGCAGAAAAGTAATTGATTAGAAACTTGGACAATTTGAGTTTAAACGCATCAGATACAAATTCTGAAGACCTCGAAAACGTTAGAAGTTTGATGGAAGATTCATAAGCTCAAGAAGAATCAAAATTTTATATAACCACGACACTGTAATCAACTACAAGCCGTTCAACACGCGTGTCTACGTCAATGCCACGAACTCGTCGTTCGTTATTGTTCCATCTCACTCCATATCTGTATGTTCTTTGTCACGTGATAGGTGTGCAGACGTGACCGATCCGGCCAATAACGATAATGCGCGTAATTAGAGATGTCACCGTTACGCGTCAACCGATCAAGTCACTTGGTCAACAAGTCGTCTCCGCACTGTATTTACCAACGTGATTTATTATTAAAAGCCAACCTGTTCAAACACAGAACGCAACAATTCAAAATCTACCGGGCTCCGTGACACGCAAAACACAATGTTTACCAATGGACGTAATTTACGGTTCGACCTAACATACTAACACACCGAATGTTTCCGATTTAGAGAGACGATCCAGCCCCCTACGGTGCGTTAGATACAGCCGCGCATAACAAACCGGAAAGGCCAGAATATATTACGTAACCGTAAATGCATGCAAACTACGTTTGTCGGGATCGAAGTTCCGCGGGTGGTGGCTCGAATGCCTTCCGAAGCACTGGAACGGAGGAAACGAAGCTCGTTTATTTGCCTATTCGCGGGAAAATCTCCTACGCCAATGTATATGCCGCGTTCCGGCTGGGATTCTCACTCTGTTTCGCGCGCGAATTGCACTTTTAAGAGCCATCGGAGATCGTATCGCGGCCCGAGCTAGTTAGGAGTTTGATTGCGGCGAAACAAGCCGCTTCGTAATCGGATGAGCGAGTCGTCCCCAGTTTTCGACTACTTTAAACTCGCAGACAGTTCCACGGATAATTCGGCCTAGCTGAATGATAATTGCGTGAAATCGTTGCCACGTTCCCTGGGACGTGGCAGACTTGTATTCTCGAGCAGTTCGACGAATCCGCGACAGGAGTTGAGAGCTCGTCTGGTTATCGGTTCGACGTTTTCCTCGGTGTTTGCATAGTCGTAGGTATCGCAGAAACAGGATTCCCGTCATTTATATGTAACGACTTATTGAATTATTCTCCAGCTTTTGTCGGGTTCTCGTACACTTGCAGTATGTTTCGGTACGAGAGTTGTGGATGTACGAATGGGATTTAATCTGTAAACTGTCGAACACGCGTTAAAATTATGTCGATTTCGTCGGTGACATTTTGGATAATCGTCGTGGAATATATTGCGGCAACTAGTAGACAATTATTACAGTTTGCTGGTGAAATTTCCTTTGAGATTTCATCCGCGTTTCGCGATTTTTGAACACACGCTCCTTTGACGACAATCTCCCGATTTTATTTCCGAATTTCGAGATCATGGGATGCAATTGGTTGTTGGATAAGGTTTGTCGTTCGATAAGAAATGACGTTATTAGTTTCGTCGTTTTATTTTTCTAAAGATGGTAAATTAGTTTTCTGAAGATCGTACTATCGTTTGATGAACATGTGTGAAGTTTCATGTAGATTTAACGACACATTTGTATCTTTATTGTCGTAGTATTTTTTTACAATGAAAAATACGATAAAACAACCTAGTATAGTAGTGTAGCATCTTTTTTCGGGGATACATTGAGTCACAAATGTATGATAGTAATCCATGAATAATTTGAGCAACCCAAGATCAATATTTGTAAATCTATTCGCGAAATGGAGCACAAGTTATACCAGGAAGTCATAAAATATTGAATTGAACGACACTGTACCATTAAGAACAACCGAGATGACTATTTAAACAATGACAATTTAATATTGTATTCCACGAATGATGCCATAAAACGCTCTGTAACGAACGAAAGATTTTAGATATATTTTTCGTAGACTTTCTGTTTATATTTCAATTAAAAAATTAATTTCACTGAAACACCCTTTGTTATTCCAAACAGTTCGAAATTTGTGTTTTATTTTATCCTGGTGTTTTCCCTTAAACTTGTTCTGGGAATATTTGTATAGCCCCTAAGAATCTCAGCAAATGATGTTACTTTAAACAACGTTTAAAAAAAAAAAAATAGAAAAAAGACGAACAATTTATTTATTCGATTTCTCGTACATCTTTATCAGAATTTCTCTTCGTAAAAGTTCCTGTTCCATGATATTAAAATTTCCAGTCCCGAAGCATCAAGCCTGTTTTACTTAACTTGCTGCGTGAAAGTAAATCGATTGATGGTTTTTATTTCTCATGTTTTTAATAAAATTATTACGCCTACCCTCTCAGTTTAATTAAACTCCCGGTTAAGCAAGATAACTCCGGCAGACGACATCTGTGCATTTTTACAACGTTGCGTTTTTTAGCTTTATTGAAGATTATGTTGACGCTTTTCCAGTAGAAGGTAACTGGTCGTTTCACGGAAGGTAAGAAAATATCTCGACATTTAGGAGGTGTTTTCAGGTATACTTGATTCTCATCGTACTTCAAGGAGCTGTTTTCTTTGCCCTTGCGCCAGCTGTAGGTCCCTTTCAAGAGCTTTTCAAGACGTAGTAATGGTAGAATTTTTTATAATGGGTAATTTAGGAGATTTATAATAGTAATTTACTTTTTAAGTTGAAAAGACTCTCAACTGACGATCCTTTTTAAATTTTCGTTAAAACTCTAAGAGTTGTACAATGTTTAGGACTAGAAAATTGCAACACGTTGAACGTAAGTTTGTTTATTCATCCAGAATTAATAACGAAAATCCATATTATCGAACAGTAAAATTCACGAGGATTTTTCTCTTCTCTATTCCCTTTTTATGATTAAAAATTTCATTCAAAACGTATTTGTATTGTGTATTAACGCAAACAGAAACGAATGCATCGAGCATTTTCTTTAATTTTCAAAAGCTCAAAAATTCATATAACATTTTTTACCCGTTTCGATGTGTTTTACTTTTCGAAGTATCTATTGCTCTGTATTTATGAATTACAATGTACAGTGCTTCGAAAAAATAAATGAAAAGCGTCCAATCAATACAAAATTTCAAAATCCACTTTTACCGAGATACGAGGAATTTATTTTGTTCTCGAAAACTAGTCGATCAATATTTATTCATTCTGTCGACACAATTGCAATATCATTCGGAGAAAATCTCAATTCGATACTTAATTTTGCCCTTTCACTATATTATTTTCGCGAACATAAACTCGTAGTTTACTTCGCATCAGCGGATGAAGTCGTTGAATAAATTAACCATTCGCCCCTATTTTACTTTATTTCCGTTGAAGTTGATTTGCAGAGATGCATTTTGATAATTTCCGTGAATTTTTGTGAACATTACGTGACATTAATTCCCCGATGTTCGTTTAAAACGGATCGGTATGTTGTTTCGTTCGAATGGATAGAAATTGCTCGAAGAAGAAAAAAAACATTAAATACTTGGCAGGATCACTTGTCGTGGAGTCGTAAGAAACATCAATGAATTCTCGTGCAGCCAGCTTTCGACGCTGTCAGCAACCCCTTGAGTGTTATCGATAACAGTAATTCTCGTAAACATGCCATCGTAGCCACTTCTGGGAAAAGGAACCGAGAACAGGATCTCCTATCCGTTTGTATTTAAGCGTCGATTTATTCCTTTCGCACACTTGCACGAGATCCACGTATCGCTTTGAAATTCTACCCGTGTACTCGCAGCGAGTTACGAGAAGCAAAAACGTTCTTCGATTGTAATCATTTAAGGGTGTAAACTACAAAACACGTTGCAACGATTAAACGGGACGCCGGTCATTCGTAATATTTACCAGTGTTTTCGTAATAGCAAAATTACGAAGCGCGCAGGTGGATCGAGAATTTGTGTTACCAACTTGCGTTAAAATAAATACGAAACCACGTTTTCGAAATGTAGTAACGTTGTAGGTGTAATTCTCTCTACGAACGCGTGTTTCGTTTAGAATTATACTATTGATTGTTCCAAGGAAATACAACCGGTAATGACACGCGAAAGAGAAATAATTAACAATGTATTCAAGATATCTCAAGGTAAGATTCTATCGTTACGACCGAATGGAGTATTTCTCGAGAAAGTTTATACGCGATGTTTATTTACGCGATACGAGTTCATTGTGTCGATAATAACTGAGAACAGAACCGGTGCATAAAGCAAAGACAGCGTAATAAACGAAATAAAAGAATCGGGTAGATTAAAAAATGCAGAGGGTTGGAAAAAATGAAGTGCAGATACGAAGGTTGGAGAATTTTTTTTTTCTTTCTTTTTTCTTTTTTTTTTTTTGTGCAGAGAACTCAGTGAATTAAAACTCCGTTATTTCTGGTCAGCACGTATTATTGACAATACGTCGTGGGGCTTTACAATTCACACGCGCGGAAGCAGAAAAGTTTATTCAGCTGCGAAATGGAACATCGTGTTACATTCATAATTTTCCATGGCGTTGCACTCATAAATTTCCACGGTGTATTCATAACCTTTGGAACCTCTGTTCATCGTACGGTCCTTATTTATCGCGACGTCTATTTATCGCGTTAAATAAAATCAATGTATCGTAACTTCGAGCGGGCGGATCATTCCACGCGGAGAATTTATTGAAAAAAGGTGACACGATTTTTGTGTTACCACGAGTCGAGAGATTTGCGTTCGAGCGTTTTGGGACCAGTCTGGCGCAGCAGGTTCTACAGAAATCGTGAAAATTCGGTTTGTACGGTTTCGTTGAGAGAGCGTTGCTCGTTCCTCCGAGCTTAGACGTGAGGCTACTACGAATATCGACTGATGAAGCTTGCATTGATTTCTTCTCTGACGTTATCCCGCGACCATGGGTAACAGGATAGAGGATTACGTGGGTTTGGGGATGTTACAGGATTAGGCCAAGTTGTATCTCGAAGCTGGCAATCCTCTAGCCCGGTGCTGGCAACACACCGAGCGTTATCGGTCGGCCTACTAATCAATCTCAGCAAATGCCCCGAGAACTTTCTTAATATGAAGCCCCTGGTGTTCAAATATCTCGCAAAACAATCCTGGATTATTGCACGAGCATTATCTCGGCGAGAGAGGGAAACGATTAGTTTTTTTCTTAACATGTTCTGTGCTAGAACTTACATTTATTTATCCGGTACGAAACGAAACAATGAAAAGAGAAGTGGTATGTAAAATGTATGTAAATATACAGAGTGTTACGTTGCACGTGTGTGGAAAATACAACGGGTATAGATTCGGGGCATTGAAACGAGAAAAAAGTTCGTATAAATATATATGTACTGTTCATCTTTGTTCGCGAGTTGTAACCTATTTTATGTTAGGTTTTTATGTTACGGTAATTTGATTCGCACGTAATGCAGGTGTGACACGTTTTAACGTTAGTTTACCGTTTCCGAGTACAGTTTAGGGTCACGAGATTGAACGAAGTTGTAAATATTATCATCGTGGACCGGTACACATACTGGTATCAATGAAGTGGGATATTCAAAGTTCTCGCAGCGATACATTCTGCGAGCTCATGCATAAGATGCATGTTCGCCGTTTCACTGTTAGAGCGGTACATTTTTACTATCAATAATCTACAACAATCTCGCTTCGAGTATCAAATATACTTCTTACAAATCGTACTTCATTGACAGTAACGATTTGTAAACACAATGTTTACAAATTAGTTCAATCACGTGACTTGAAATAGTACGAGAAAACAGTGAGCTGCTACCAAATTGCATTGTATCTACGCTACGTTCAAGTAAGATTATTACAACAAAGATAAAAAACATACTACAACTCGCAAATAAAGACAAATAGAACATTTCTGACACAATTGTGATTCTTAGATCAACATTTTTTTTACGAATCTACTTCTGCTGTACTTTTCACAAACAACGAAACACCTTGTACGAGATTCGAAGAAATAAATAAAAGATTCAATTTGTGACGATTGAAGTTCCAATTCGGATATCATTGAGTAATTCACTCGGTTCTTAGATAAACAGAGAAATTCTACCTACGCTTAATCGTTTGTGCAAACCTGTTGCCATTGTAATTAGGAAACAAACGAGCAGAACATTCGGAACAATACGATGACTGCAATTGACGGTGCTTAACGTTCCTAGCAAACATCATTCCCCAGACGATTAATAGTGATCGCCAGGACCGCTGAATATCAGTTACCGTTTCCGTACCGCGTTTAACCAATGAGTCGTCGGTTCTATCGATCGTTGAACGCGTTCATAACTCTTTTCACGCGACGCGAGAACGCGCGAAAATCGGTTTCCACGTGTTTCCGATTAGACTTCCGTTCTCGCACCTAGATAACCGAATCGAGAAAAAAAAAAAAAAATAGCGAGTGAGAATAACGCGAGATTGGACTATTCGTCTCAAGTTGTTCCACGTAAATAAGTAGAATAATATTCTACGTAAATAAGAAGAAAAATGGAAATATAACAATGAAAAAAATAATTAAATTATTTTCGAGACGTTGGTGTAATGTCTCAACAAGTTATATTTCGTTTCATTGCTCAATAGCTAATTGCGTCACAATGTTAATTACCTTTAAAAATATTTAGAAAGTATTTTTTCATTTTTAATCTGCAAGAGCGATCAGAAATTTTTAGAATATTTTTGACGAGTGTTTCATCGGGGATTGGATATCTCCTATGGGTACGATGTTTTCAAAATACCGAAAATTGATAAATCTGTTCGTATATTAAAGTTCGACTCTTATTCATTTTTATCGCAAGAAATAGTCGTCGCTAAATCATACTGGATTATCTAGATATCCTGTGCAAATGTGACAAAGAGGTAACAATTATTGCAGAATAATTCAAAAGATACACGCGTGTAAATAATACTTCGATATATTTAATATTTCAATATTTCCCAATATTCGAATATAAAAGATCGATTCTTGTTTGTTTTCATCGGAAAAATAGTCGTCGAATCGCTTTTAAATTTTCGCGCAATTATATGTATTATTGTTACATATCCTGACAAAAAAAAAATGAGTTTTCGAGCAACCCAATATTGATTGTGTGTTTTGTTAATATTTTGTTCCTGCTACTACCTAATTCAATACACGCATATCCTAGAATTTTATTCACCCTTATTTTATAACCACCAACACTAATAGAAAATTCCTACAATACTTTAATATTTCCCAAAAACCGAAAAGAGTCGTCTGCATCGGGAATTATATAAATTTCCGAATATTGCAACACAATATTAATTGTGTGTTTTGTTAATATTTTGTTCCTACTACTACCTCATTCAATACACGTATATCCTAGAATTTTATTTTATAACCATCAGCACTATTAGAAAATTTGTACAATACTTTAATATTTCCCAAAAACCGAAAAGAGTCGTCTGTGTCGGGAATTATATAAATTTCCAAGTATTACAACACAATATTAATTGTGAGTTTTGTTAATATTTTGTCCCTACTACTACCTCGTTCAATACACGTATATCCTAGAACTTTATTTTATAATCACCAGCACTAATAGAAAATTCCTACAATACTTTAATATTTCCCAAAAACCGAAACGAGTCTTCTGTCTCGGAAAATATATAAATTTCCCCGCGACGTAAAGATTCGTCGCGCGCGCGCACGTCGAGCTCGATAATCTCTGTAAGTTTAATTATCGTTTGTATCGTGGCACCGAATTAATAATCGTTTCGCGTGGCACGTGTCGGTCGAGATTTCAATTCGCTTACATATTGGCCGCCGCGCCGCGTAATCCGTGCATATTAAGATTCGGAACTGAACGAAGCCGGTGTCCTCTTTATTGTCTACGAACGAGCACGTGTTACGTAGAACCGTTCGAGAGGATTACAGGGCGAATGTTCCTAAATTACACGGCTGCATTAATTGCGATACAGCGCGAAACGGCCCCGGGGTAGCTTTGACCTCACGCCTCGGCCCCGTAAAATCTCTCGCATCGTCGGAATTTCATAAGTTGTTCGTCCTCCCCGTAATTTCAAAACTCCTGCGCCGCTGCTAAGCTTCGGCTTAATTAACCGGGATCGTTGGAAAGAAGCGCCGAATAACCGAAAGTCGGCGAACTTTCACGACGTCCCTCCAACCAAGATCGACAATTCGGTTACTCGTTAATTATTTATCGGGCTGGAAGCCCGCCAGAAACGCAGCGAACGGCACACATAGCGCCTGGAAATATTTTAGGGACACCGTGTCAATATGCGCCAGGGTTGCCCATGGTATGGGGGTTCGCTGGGTAAACTGGTGCAATTTAACAGAGACGACAAAAATTTTTAATAGAGGAAAATGTGAGTGAATCTTATTGTGTTCGTACATACGATTTAACAGTTATGAGAGTCAATGGTGGGTCGTTTTATATACAAGAATGATTTAGAAATATGTATGTATATTTTGTAACAGGGGACGGTTCGAATATTTATACTGAGATGAGTAAAAATTGTTCTGTAAAGGTATATCTTAGTATATCTTGATTTTCCAGTTAAGAATGATTAAGGAAAATGTTCAGAGTGTCCTTTTCGTTCTTCGACATTTTGATTGTCAACCTAGGTATCTTATTTAGTAGATATCGATATCCTTAGATTTCAGTTCAAGAAAATTATAAAGATATTTCTTTCGTTTCGAGTCGTATTATTTGCGAGACATAGTCTAGGATAATTTGCTATTCGCTATACGAAATATTTCTCAGCGAGAGCAATGTAAAAAAGAAGAAAGACAAATCTTTCGCTCATATCGTGCACGTTCTAATTTGACAAGTTGAAAATTGTTTTCGACAAACGACGCTGGCGGCTTCCTACCGTAGCAATTATTTTTCCCGCAAATTGAACCGTGATAATTGGCATTCTGCGTGCAAACAAACGCGAATTGTTTTTACTTACTATGCTACGCTTTTTACTCGAATTGTCGCGTCTTCTGAAATAAACTCTTATTTGAGTATACCATTTCGAACAATAAACGGCACGCCGCGGTGGAGTTAATTTCATTTTTCCATTCGACATGGATGAAATCGAAACGGAGGAACTACGGAATGGTCCATTATGAAATGTAAAAGACGAGAAGAGCGAAACAAAATGGCAGAAAATTCTTCCTGATGACAAAATAACTCTAAACAATTAAAAGATCACGTTTCCATGGAATATAATCTGTCTTCGCCATTCTTCCTTTCTCCTTGTGTTTCATTATTATTTATCGATAGAATAAACGAACGATAAATTGAAATAAAATTGATGAAAAATTTACATGAAATTTTGTCACAACACTGGAATAGATTCTAATTAATAATCGCGAGTCGTGTCTCTCCGTATACGAATGCAACGATTAATCGATAAGAGTACAGTGTTAAATATAATTGTAAAGTTAATTAACATATACGCGGTAATAAATCCATTATTGATAAATTTAATCCTTGGAACAAACTGATTTCGTGCCTGATAAGCCGAAACTTTATCGCACGAAATTTGGGAATCGTTGAAATTGCTTTACATTGTAAACGAGCACGCCGACCATTTCCACGGAGCTTCCAGTTAATAATTAGAAGCGTGTGCACTGATTGAAATTAATTTCCGGGTAACTGAGTCGCCAATGAAACGCGAGATTAATGAAATGAACCCGATTTCATGCGTCCGTAAGTGAGCCGTTCGCATGGCGGAAAAATCGAAAATTCCATGCTTCGAGACTCGAAGAAGAAGGGTTGAATCATTCGCGAAACCATGAAACGTGGCAAAATTCTATTAGATGATACTTCGTTCGATCGATGAGGGAACGAAACGATATCTTTTCTAAGTATTTATCACAGTTGTATCCAGTATTCCTAGCTAGTTGTCAGCAAACATGATTCAATACTCTGAATAGAAAGAAAAGAATTCGAATAGAAAGACGTAACGTAAATCGAATACCAAATATTAAAGAGCACTTCTCTTTCAAAAGCAATATTACCCGATGAATTTTACAACCATCGTTGAAATGTTCAATTTTCAGGTTTGCGTTGATCACGATCAGTGATCAATTCAGGTTTCATAGTATTTGACACGGTCAAAGATATAGTAGTACGTTTAATCGTAATTTGTCGCTTGCGTTCATTGCGATCGGAAAACATTTTTTTTTTTGGAAATTAAACACGAATGTGCGAATTTGATCGATTCAGTGGCTGTTTAATGTTGTTCGCTATTTCCGAGTAAATTTCGCTGCGACTTAATCTTTTGTTTCTTGAGACAGCGAAGAAACGAGTCCACGGTTGGAAAAGAATTCAAATGAGACCACGAAACCGGAGCTTTCCATTAACGTTGATGAGTCGAAAATATATTATGCGACGGTTCCGCGTAATACGGGTAATTGCATAAAAGCGGACTCTCATTATTCGCGATTGTACTTTCATATCGAAACGTTCCTTTCCTTCCTTCTTTCATTTTCTTTCGCCGTTTGTACTTTCCTCGCCGTCGTTTATTTGTTTCGTCCGATCGCCAAGGTGGTTTTTTTTGTCTTCATTGCGAAAACGATCCATCACTTTTAACCGTGATTATCGTCGATGATTGATTCGTCATGATCCTGATTAATGATCGCTTTTTCGTTCGTTAATCAATCTCGTCACACATGTTTTCCGACGATCGAGATTAACGATTCTATCGAACGAATTTGTTATTTGTTAATGATAATTAAAAAGCAAGCTTGGTTTTTCCGTTGTGCGCGACACACCGAAGAAAATCCTGACTAACGTAATTTGGAATTTCTAACTTGTAACATTTTTTCAACAATTGTTTCCTTTAACTGTGAGGTATCTGAAGTACTTTTGGTTATAAATTATTACTTTTAAATATTGTATGGAAATATAACGTACATCTGTATTTACGTGCACGGAACAAGTTTTGTAATTTGGAGCAAAATTAATTGATAGTTCAAGGTCACTGTTGAGCTACCACCACCTTTTAATCTGTAGTGTATTTCTTGAACATAGACACCTATGTACGAGTAGTAAAAATTGATAAAAACAATTTAATGTACCTCACCTGATAATATATTCGAATATAATTTATAGCTTATACCAATCATGATGTAATCAAGGACAGGAACCTTTTAACCTTTCAATCTTTTGGTGAGTAAATAAAAAATCAATCAAATGTAAGAATAAGTCGTCGAAGTCGTAATCATGTTTGACTTGATTCCTTGAGAAACTAACTTTGAGAGATCGATTGAGTTCGATCCAAGTATACTTAAGTATACGTGTACCTCGTAAATAAATTCAAACTCGAAATATCGTAGATATTTCATTAAAAAATTTAATGAATATTTTTCTTTCGTAAAAGAATTTCATTCAACTTCCTTACTGTACTTTTGCCTTAAATAAATCTTGAACTGTACGAAACACGTTCTATAAAACAAATCCTCAAATACATTCTCATGAAAGTTTCTAGGAGTTAAATTAAATAGCATCAAAGTATAAAGTACTGTTAAGTAATTCGAAACACCCAGAAAAATTTCAGTCGCGGTATTATTAAACGGGGACGTTCATTTTGTTTGAGAAGGTTAATTAAGACTTCCAATCTTTATAATTTACTTTGACAATTAATCGTTACGAAATTGCCAAGCTGTGAATTACCAGACTCGATACGATACTTCGGTGGAGAGTCATGGTAGAGAGTCTTCCGCAGTTACTGCCAATTTTCATTAACGACGTAATGGCAAAAGAGCCGAAGGATTGCTGGCAATATCATCGTTAATCAACAATTCGACTTTCGTTAGACGTTTATCGACAGTTCGAGGATCTATTCTCTTTTTCGCGGTAGCGAAATTGCATAAGAGGATTACGCATAAATTATACACCGTGAAATTCCATTGTCTCGTGTCTTTTCACGAGGAAACGTTAGGCGTTTAAATGACTCAATTTTTCACACGATTAAGGTAAAGGAATGTCATTGACTAATGAAGTCAGGAACACGTTACCCTTTCGGTGTTCACTTTTAATTATTAAAAGAGGAAAGGAATTCTTGATGTCGTCATTGGCATTAGTTTTTTTTCATTTAGCAAATTAAGCACCGTCACGTGTAACGAAGCCATTTCATAAATTGGATTTTCTCAACGTAATTAAAGGTCGAGTAATTCCGTGGACATTCCTTGTTAATCAAAAGACAAGTTTTCATTCATTGAGACAGCAGTCACGGTTCCGTTTCAAATTCTATTCAGATTATCGTTGCAAACGGTGGATATGGAATAATTTTACTATTTCGTAAAATAGAGTTTGTACGAATTAAACCGGACGTATAATTATCAAGATATTTTCAACGGAGAGCTTAAGGAGAATTTCATCGTTTTCAGTAACGACGTACAGCAACCAAAAGAGACTGAAAATCACACGCTAATTAGTCGCGATGCAATTACTGGCCAGATTAACGATGGCCGCGATAGTTCTTTGCAACGCTGTCCTTGGTTAACGAGCATTTTCTGCAAGCTGCTATCATGGTCCTTTAGTTAAGGTTAGGTTATGTTGAGGTCAGGTCGTCCTGTTGCGTTGCTCGAATCGAGAGAGAAATAAAAGAGACGCGCTTTCGCTTTTAAATTGATAAACGATAAAGACGTTTGAAGCGAGTGTGAAATAATTACTATGTATTATTTAAACGTTTAGTACAATTTTTATTAAAATTCACTTCTTTTCTACTTGCATCCTTGATCTATACTCCATTTTCACTATATTTTTCTTAATACCTTCACTTTACGTTTCATTATTACTACTTCTCTATTTTAGCAATTATTTGCTATTATTGTTTTCTTTTATATGTTTAGTTTGAAGAATGTACTCGAAGTTTGATTTTATAACTTTGTTAACTTCACCTCGCCTTATACACACATGAAAATTCTAGTTACATAGAAGAAAATTCTAATCCTAGTTATATTTTACTTCTTGTATATACTTATATTTATTTACGATTATATTAGAATGAAAGAATGCAAAAATCAATTTTGAAAGTATATATGTATATATTTCTTAAGATAGATATTCAGTCAGAGTAGAAATATCAGTTATTATATTTTTTGCGTCACTCCACTATTTAGATATTTACCAATGAAAAATATTTTCCTATTGTTTGTTCATACTGCTAGTACCTTCGAATTAATATCGACGAGAACATTCAGATATCGGGTTAAACGTTAAAAAATTAGTAAATATGTTTATGGAAACTAGCTTTAGAATCGTGTTTATAAAAGGCATGCCATTTCATTTTGGCAAACATTTTATTCGAAAATGTTCAAAATGCAATCACGATGATTCCGAATGATATTCCACCGATACGGAATATCGCGTTTTCGTTTCATGATTATGCATTGTATTTGGTGAAACATGAAAATTGATCGAGAAGCATCGAATATTGTTCGATCGTACAGTTAATTATCTTATGGCAACGATAATAGCACGTATTGAATTATTTTCATCGCGATAGTATAATTTAAACACAGATTATTCAATATAGAAAGAAAATTTCCCATTTCAAAAACTTATAGTCTTTGTAACATTTTAGAAATAATTGTTTCATATACGAAAAAGCAATTACACAAAATTTTCAGTCAATGTTTACCAGTTTTATCCTTCAAAATTGAAACGTCGCGCCAGGTAGTGATACAGAAGATTCATTTCGATTTCACGAAGTCGTTTAACTGCAACGACCAGCGAAAGAGAAGTAATAGAAGAAACTCGTCTCGCATTTGTTTACTAACAATCTTCAAAGAAATATAATTGAAGAGTATCTTACTTTTCATCTGAAAGTTTTCAGACGAAGTGACACAAGGAGTTTTATTTTTCCATGGTCGTTTGAAGATTTTCCGGCCGTCAGAGGGAAATTTTAATTTTATACGTGGTTCTCGAAGATAGGGAAATATGCGTCAAAAAGATGAAACGATAGAAGAGTAAAAGCAATTCTCATTACAATCAGAACAAAGTGAGTTTTTCCACGAACACTTCATCAAGAAAAGAAATTGAAAAATGTTTCCTTTATGATTTACCACACGGTAGTATTATTCTAGAATATATTCTGTAATATTATTTTTTGAATATTTTGAAGGTATTTTAATTAGTATAGAGAACATGTATAGGCAACATAAAAAGTAATTCAAAATAAAAATTACTATATATTCTTGGAAAATAAAATAATGTATCAAAACGAATATAAATGAAAGATAGATTTCTCGTGTAATTGCTCATCATAACTTCAAATTTAACGTAAACAATCGAAGCTTAGTATATTTTCGAACACTTGGTCGGTGAATATAGATAATTTTCGAATTTAAAGAGAAAAGATTTTATTCTGCGATGCAATATAACGAAAAATTGTTATTGTAAGGTTTCTTTACATAACATTAATTTGTATGCTTTGTTAGTTGTATATCACTCGATAAAATAAATTTTTGTCGATACTTTGTTTGCTTTTTCTACATCACATTAGTATTCAAAAAATTTGAAGTTTACAGTTATATTGACCACGTTAATTAATCTATTATCATTATTATTGAACGTCTTTAAAAATAAAATATACCCAGATTACATAGTTGAGTAAGAGACAAGTTTTAGCCGAAAGTAATCATTTGACTAAAAATTTAAATCAAAAACAAGAACGCTGATACAGAAAATGTTTAACTAGTAGTAGTATTAATCCCGTGGACACAATCACTTTGCTGTCAGAAGGAATTAGTGAAATTTAACAACGTCAAAAATTTAATAACTTCGTTTAAAATCGCGCTCGAGCGATTCGTCTGTAATTTTCCGGAAGAGTGATTCGAAATAACATTTTCGGATTAAAAGAGCCCAAGACATCGCCGTGAAATAAATCTGAAAATGTATAGTGCGCAACTTCAAGGATAATTTCATCTTGCATATCCACGTTAAATCTTCCACGCAATGAGATTGTCAGAAACGTTTCGTTCCTCTGCACTGTAAATCCCTGCCGTTGCGCGTTGATATTCGTCGTTTAATTCGTACCCAGACGCATTCGTGGTCGTAGAATGCATTTTTAACAACCGCTACGTACTAATTGCTCTTGCATCGGGTTAGTGAAAACATTTCCGGAGTTGCCAGCTTATCGTTGCTCGTACTGTACCTAATTTTGAATTTTACAAGTCCTGCTAAACTCTGGCCATGTCCACTTCAAAGGTACATGCACATTTAAATTTCAAACGATTTTGAAATATTTTAATACGATACCGACCATTCAACATTCGTAATTACATTTCTACAATTCAATTCAAAATTAAATTTTCATAAGTTTGGTGAATGTCCTTTTCAATTTCTGGTAATTGAAAACGAAATAATGTTTGATTCGTTCCTGGAGGAGTTAAAGATTCTCATCTTTGGACAGCTACATATACAAGGTGATTTGTAAATGCATGTCCATACTTCAAGGTGTGCGTACACACATCTTAAAATGATTAAAAAATGTCTTTCTTACTTTTCGAGTTACGAAGAATTAAAGAAAATGTTCCACATGTTCGTCTCGTGTCTCAACTCGTGCTAATGCACGTCATATCGTTCAATTCTACACTCACTCAAAAATATCAAATGTTCCACGAATAGTTTCGAATCCACTTTGCTTCTTTTCTCACAGAATGTGTATAGCTGGCCGCTGGAAAGATGACTTCTGCAATTTTTATATAATTGTAGATCTCCGAAAGCCAACTAAAACGTTTGATCCAATACGATTCTCAATTTCTTTCAAAGATCAACTTCTCAACCCCATCTACTGTATTGTTGACTTTCATTGAATAGACGATAGAATTCTAAACGACCTCGAAATAAAAATGTTGAGATGTTCTTTAATCATCCGTAACTCGAAAACTAAGATAAACAGGATGCAGGTTCATAGAATATTTTTCACTCATCTTAGTGCGTAGATTCACCCCTCCCCTCAAGTATGGACGTGTATCTCTGAATCACGCTGTATACACCCATACTTCGTTCAACGACTTTGATTCACACGTGCTTTCTTCGAGCGAGTCCCAAATATCGTCACTTGCAATTACACGGTGTGTAACCCGAGACCAAATGCTTCTCGCTCCAAGTAATTTTCCAAGAGTACATTTTTCCGTGAAAAGTGATTCCCAGCCAGATTATTCCGTATTCATGAGGCCAATGCAGGTAGATTTCCTAGAAGTTGTATACCGACGCGGTGGAGGAGAGCGCGGCTGGCGGGCAAAAGGAAAAGGCGGCGAAGTAGAAAGAGATAAGTTTTAGTCGGGCCAGAGGGGCTGTCGTGATCTTGTTACGCGAGTAAAAAGCTCGGAAGGCGGGTTAGAAAAGCTCCCAGATGCCGTCACCCCCTCTCGCCCAGCCAGCCACATCCTCGAAGATGAAAAGGAAACCGAGCGGCCTTTGACAGACAAAAAAGCGTTATGTAAAACCGCCGGTCGGCTGAAATGGCTCGTTTTAAAAACAATTTACGCGCGATTGGCTAACCGCCTCTAATGCATCTTTAATCGAAGTAATTACCTTTCTTCGTCGCGTTTTCAGCGTGCCGAAGATACGTAGAAAGTGGAAAACTCAAAGTGGAGATTAGGGTAGAGTTTTTACTTTGAAATTATTATTATTATTATTATTGTTGTCATTATTACTATCATTATTATTATCATTACCATTATTTTTACCATTACCATTACCATTACCATTACCATTACTGTGATTATCATTACCATTACCATTACTGTGATTATCATTACCATTACCATTACTGTGATTATCATTATCATTATCATTATTATGATTGTCATGATCATTATAATTACCATTACGATAATTATCATTATCATTACCATTACGATAATTATCATTACCATTACCATTACCATTACGATAATTATCATTATCATTACCATTACGATAATTATCACTATCATTATCATTATCATGATTATAATTACCACTATCATGATTATCATTGTTATTATTAGTATTATTATTAATATCCACGAGAATTGACCCGTTGAATGCAGAAAAAATATCGCGATCATTTTCAAGATAATGGTTCACAAGGGGTGGTTTTATCAAGAGCACTGACCTACAAGGTGAGTTCACGGTAGTTTTCTGTGTAGCGAGTTACTAACTCTGGAATTTGGGAGGGGCTTGGGGATAATCAACCCTGTCTACCTCTTCAGTCGGCCTCCATGGTACCATTTAAACCATGACGACGCCTTCGTGGGCCCATCAGGATCTCTTCCAGTCAAATTATCTAGCAACTCTTATTACCGGTCACCTGGTGCTTCGGTTACGTATAGAAGCAACCACCCGAATAGCACCCGGTTTACAAGAGGGTCACTCATGGACCATTTTTCGAGACGAATAATCCATTTTCTAGCGTCCCGCTGAGCACCCTTACGAGTATTCTATTGTATAACAAATCTACTGGTTGTTCATTTTAAGCACGCATCCTTTCCTTTTTGTTTTTTTATAAACCCTTTTATCGTTGGGAAAAAATGGTACAAACGCAAATATTGTCAGTTATCGGATGAGAAATATATTGTATGAGAAATCATTGTTTGAGAAATATATCAGATCGTCAATGGGACAAGTATTGCAAATGTACAAAACTTATCCGTTAACAAATGTATGAATTAAGATCGAAAATGGAATTGAAAAAAATTTTAGTCACTTCCTTTTGATATTCTTAAAAAAAAAAAACAAACAACGTTGTCCTTTTTTCGTGAGTATACTTTTTATTTTGTAGATATTACATTCGCGTAACAAGTTAATTAATTGTATTTTGTATCTCGTGCATGAACGAACGTCGCCCCTAGGGTTTACGCGGGGAATAATAAAAAGGAACTAAATTCGAGGTAGATGCGGGAACATTGTTCTCGCTGTTGAAGCGCGTCGACAGGATTAACGCCACCATGTTTTAGGTGAGACGGAAACGAGGAGGGTGAAGATGAAATTATTTATAAGACAAATCTCGAGTTCTCGACACGTGTACTCTCCCTTGAAAAAAGATACGAAATTGTAGAAAAACTTGCGAACGTTTCAACAATTTTCTTTTTTTTTTTTTTAGTTTACACATTCAATAATAATTTTACGAATACCGAAACTGTTGCAAGTTGCCGTATATTTTTCATTTCCAAAACAAATAACTTCCTTTTATATATATCGTGTTTACGTAACAGTAATTAAATCTCATTTCAGTAATACAAAGCTCTTCATTTTTAACATTTTGGTTTCTGGTAACGTATTTTGGAGTTTAAAATACAACGTTCGATCCATAGAAATGAAAAATAAAATAAAATAAAATATTTAATTAAAAAAAACAGCGAATAAATCACGATTAAATCACTCCTGGTTAAATCTTATTGTAACTGCCAACGTTCTTTGTTTTCGTCTCTGCGTAATTACATTTTTTCATCGTTGTCCTCTTTTCGGTACGTCCACCCTCTCGTTTGCAACATTGTTCCGTGGATGTATTTTGTCTCGGGCAAGGTACGTACGGGGAAATTTTGTTTACGAGTTATTCAGACGGCCGTGCTCCATTAGACGCGGCACCTGACGAATTTTTTCACCCCCCAATTAACCCACTTCTAAAAACGTCTTCTTCGCGGCATTTCTCGGCTCCTCTGCGACTCTTCATACGTATGTTTCGTCTCTGGAAGGGACAGAAAAGTCTCTTCGTTGTCCCGGTCCACTCTGAAAGTGACAGTTCTCGTAATTAATATTCTTTCCGCGAAGTGGAATTTAATACACGTAGGAAAACACGGACCACCGCCGAAAACACCGAATCGTAATCGAGAAATTCGGTTACCAGGTTGATCGTTCAATTAACTCTCGGTAAAATACTCGCGCGCGGACCATGCGAAACGTTAATATATTATCCGTTAATATTATAGTATTAATGTATTATATAAACCGCCCTGTTAAATATAACAAAGGTAACATTCATTTGGCGCGAAAACTCAATGAAAACCGTGCCGAGTACCTAATTCGTTTCCACTCGGTTGCAAACTGTTAATTAACTTCAACGTAACGAATTAGCGAATGGATAATAAAATGTAATTAAAAGGGTACTCGAGGGTATGGGGACGGTTTATACAAAAGTATCAGATTTCTGATAAACTTCTAATTAAAATGTGTGCCAGTCTATCCGACACGGTGGATCGTAAATTGACGATGAAGATTTCATCTGTTTCTTTCAGCGAGCTTCGTGACATATTACTCGCGATGCCCTATTTCAAGACGCGGCTTCGTTTTATACGATTTTTGTATCATTCCATTTGTGTTTCCTCTATACCGTATTTCATGAGGAGGAAAATTCAGTGGTAACGACGCAAACGTGAAAATCCATGCTTATTTACAACGGTGGAATTTGTTCGCGTGGAAAATTTTACACAACGAAGTTGTTCTCTGCGATTTTATGCCGATTAAAATTGCACAAGTATCAAAAATTTGCCATTGCAAGATTATCGAAAATTAGTGAACGATTATCAAAAATCAAAAATTAATGTATATATTCTCTTTTTCGTAATTTGAAACGATGAGTGAGACTCTTTTGTAACGATACACTCGAAGGTACTCGACTTCTCTTTGCTTTATTTTTATTTTTTGTAAAATACTTCTTTTCGTTCGACCAACAGTGATCGTGAAACGATCATCTTGAATAATTGAGTCGTTGTGCATTTAATTGGAAAATTACTAATTAAATAGAACATCAATTGAGAACTTAGTAAAATGATTTAACCAATGCTTTTGTTCCACTGTTAAGTTTCACTCGATAACTACAATACATTATTGTGTTATTTCATTACTCAAGAGTGGCATTATTTTGACGTTTAGGTCCACTTTAAATTTTTATTTTAAGCTGACATACGTTTCGTCGCAACTCTAGGTGTAATCTTTTCACGCACGTACTTTACAAGGTATTTTTAAAAGAAACATGTGGCCTCGTAATCTGTATGATATTTTTAAGTTATTTATTTCTCAATGAATGGCTGTTTAATTGTAACCAATTCTAGTTGTCGTTAATCTCGGAATAATAACAAAAACTATGTAGATTGAAATGCAAAGAATCGGACTATCTATTTTTCTCCCTCGCCTACTTTTTAATAATGTCAGCCTGTTAACGAAGTTTCTTTTAACGTCAATAGAAGTTACAGAAGTAGTTTGGAATAGTTTGTAATTACTTGTTCAACTCCTTTGCATATGAATAAGCGAATAAGGCAAACATGGCGTCTTGTCCATAAGAAAAGCAGGAAGTTAATACTGTTTCTGCCATTTTAAAGCTAAAGAAGTTCGCCAACTGCTATTTATCACTTGGGTTAACGAGAACGACAAGAAAATTAAGAACATTTCTCCGACACGTTGACATCATTTACATCCCTGCAACGCCTGGGTTCTCGTCTATAGATATTCGTATACAGGTTAAATCAATATTAAACTAAAACGAAATAAGCACTAGGTAGTTCTATAAGTTTTGTCGTTTGATAAAACTTAACACGAACAACCTATTAAGTATGTTGACATACAACTCAAGTTTACTTTATTGTTAAATTTCAATTATTCGACGATGAATGTGGACCCTCTTCGTAAATTGCAAAATGATATAAAAGTTCATAAAGATCTTTTTACAAAAAGTCTGTACTTGGAAAAAAAGTGAGAAGTGTAAATGAAAATTTAATTACTCGAATGATTGCAATGTGTCTGAATTTATAAAAGTTAAAAAGTGAATGTAACTTCTTTTGACATTTTAATTGTTATCATGTACAAGACAACTTTCATTCAGTTATGAATTATTAATGTATATATTTCTATCTCATATTACGTATCTCGTTTCTCGAGACATTGTTTCGAATGGAATGTTTTCGAATACTTATAATTTTAGAAACATCTCAACGTTCTTTGAGGGAATAATTTAAATGGTTACGATTACTTACTATACAAACTATTGTGTCTTTCTTCAGGGAATTCGTATCTATGTAAGCCCGTAAATTACGCGTCCATTATCGTTCGAACGTTATTTCGCGCAACAATAAGTAATTTCCAGCGTAATTCACTTCATTGCATAGTTATTGATCGTGGAAAATGAACTCACTTATCGTCAACGATCTGCACATGCCCTTATGTCGACAATGTCGACAAACCGACTCCTTGCAATAGAGAAGAAAAAGAAAACGTAAGAAAAATCGGTAAAAGGAGATTCTACGGAGAACGTGGTCAGGCAATCGAGAATATGCGAGTAAAGAAAAGCAAGATTCTTGAAGAAATTAATGTTTCACCGAGCAACAAATAAATTCTTTTCTATATTGATGAAAATCCGATGAAATATGCATTTTCCTCTAACTTCTGTTGGTAAAGAGAAAGTAGTTTAGAACTGTCGTGATCAGACAAATGAATTATAGCGTATCACGTAATTTTCTACTTTATCGTTAGTCATAGTTAACGTAACATGTGTTCACTCTGTAACTTGTTTTAAATTTTCACTCTATTTACATCTCACTTGCGTTACGTTAAAGCGTAATAATAATATACCCTCTTCAAGGACTATTTATTGATTCTCAAGGACCAATTGTTTTGTTCCAAGTAAATAAATATTTTAAATAATCGAGCAAGTACATGGACATTAAATTCAATCTCATTGCTAACAGTATCGCACTCAAGTACAAATATTTAGACACTTTATTCAGTTTTACTCCAAACAGTTTCTTATTTCTATGAAACACGCTTGTTGATGTCACCTGTTTCAACAATCTGTTTATTTTATAATGTCACTGTGTAACACGATGAACAAGGTGTCACCGGACGAATGGTACCATCGAGCAGGTGGTGATTCTACGTGCGAAAATAAGTCGAAAAAAAAAGCAATAATATTTTTCCGTTCGTAGCTTTGTTTACGAGGAAATCGAGTTTGAAAGCGTGTAAATAATACGTTTGTTACTATTAGCTTTGTTCACGAGGAAATAGAGTTTGAAATTGTGCAAATAATACGTTTGTTACTATTAGGCGACCCTTAAACGTCGAGTTTGAAAATTTGTAGGTAATAGGTTTTTTTTATCATCGGTTAATAGTTAATTAATACTGACGCACTCCTGTTACGAGCACCGAACGTTTTCAACGTGTCAACGTACACGCGATCACTGTAGCGAGACACTGTTACAATTCAATCGATACGAACGTACTGACAATAAGAGTGGTCGATACGACCGAAGACAGAATGTAAATATTACAGAGAGCAACGAATACGAAAGTGTAAACGAGAATGGTCGTGCTACAATTTCCAAACTCGTATTTCCCGTAAACGAAGCTTCGAATGGAAAAACGTTATTACATTTTCTCGCCTTTTTTTCGCGCGTAGGTAACACCCTGTATGTACTTACAGTACGGATTAATTCTCGTTTCAGTTCGTATTCAGTACGAATAAACAATCTCGATATTACATCATTAATTCTATTTATTACTAACCGAAAGTTTTGTTTGAATGTGAACATTATTTTACGGTTTCCTGAAATACAATATCTTTCGTTTCATTTTCTGAGTCTCGACTGAACAGTGTCTTTTTTGTAGCTAAAAATTTTCCCGATGGTTAATCGATGACGCGTTCACGTGCTTCTTAATTATCGTCGAATGTTTAAATCCGTGGAAGGTAATTACTGGTCGTGAATAATTAAACGTGTCACGTGTAGCGAGATTAAAATTGGTAAAAAGCATAGAGGGAAAGAGACTTCTACCCGCTACGATGTCGTGATTTCCCCTGTAAATTACATTGCCACGGGGGGATGAGCCCGCCAGACTTGTAAAGCAAAACGTGACGGTCGTAAGAAAAGTGTGATTAACGAGCAAGAAGCGCAGTAGCATAGGAGAAGTGGATGCAGACGGTTTTTGATCAGACTGCGCGGCAGTCTGGAAATGTTTCAGCAAAAATAAACGGTCCGATTCGCAATTCCGTGTAAATTTTTTACACGACGATTCTAATTATTCCCGTGAATTATCTGTCGTTCGCTGCAGCGAACGAAAAGCGACGAAACACCTTTAACAATGTCACACCATTGCGCACAGTGATTAATTTTTTCTATTTATACCGTGTAATGTAGAGTATCTCGTTTATCGTCACTTTCGCAAGAAAAATATACGTAACAAATGTTGAGTGAAATTAAATCTTGGAATCTTTTCTTTTTGTATTAATTTCCGAGAAAATCGAGAGTAAACGAGATATCGAACATTCCCGTTTTTAATACTCCATTGGGGTGTACAATGACAAAATATTGTTCAGTTGAGATTCAGAAAATGAAACAAAAGATATGCGTCAGGAAACCATAAAATAATGTTTGCATTCAAACAAAACTTTCAGTTAGTAATAAATAAAATTAATGATGTATCAACAGCCAAGACAGATATTATATATTTTGTATTACTTTAGATACTATATTTTATTTAGTAAACATTTAATGTATGGTAAATATTCGTATTTGAGAAAAACATTGAAAAATATTATTTCATCACATTATAATTAGTAAGTCACATTACATTGAAGTAGAAGTAATTACATAAATGGGTAATTAACAATATTGTAATCGTACCTATGTTGTACACATTTAATTTGTAATCGATAGATACATAATAGATGTTTTCGTGCAAGTATTGAATATGTAACGATACTATGCGATAGACACATAATTAACATCACATGGTACGTATGATACTGATTTGATACTAGTCTCATGATTGGGGAACACTGACTCACTTTCTACAAATATATGGGGTATTAAGATCGATCAGATCCTCGACAATTTTGGTACACTGCAAATTGAACTAAACTTGTGGCCATTAACCGCTTAAATCAATTGCGGTCGTTTCGTCGGTCGGCTTAAATCGTCGATCGATTTGCACGAACCGTCTTCGAAGATCGATACTTCCCATAGATTCATTGTTGGATTACGTTAAAATTTTCAGCATTCGTGATTGCATTCCATCCAATCGAGCATTGTAAATAACGTAGATATTTTACTCGGTTCAATTTCGAAAAAATATCGGACATGTAAAAATGTTTTAAAGTTTGAGTGTTTTTTTTTTTTAAATTGTAACAGATACTTCGACCGAACAAATATTTTTCCATTTTTCGGGTTATTTCACCGTGTCCCGTTTCTTTCTATTATGAAAACGATCATATTAACCTGGTCTTGAGATTTAAATGAATCCAGGACAAAATGTGCAGCTAATGTTCTTCCTAATTACTCCTTCTTACAATTAGCCCAATTTTCATCGCAGTAAAAAGATGTGGGAGAGAAGTCGTTGCTGAAAACTCGGTTAGAGGAACGTCGAGATTACTAGAACATTTCGTAGATAAAAAAAGAAATTGTTTTCGGAAAAATAATTCCGCGAACGAAATCTTTCTAAATGTGAAAACGCATAAACAAATCATACGGAAGTTGTCTCTGATAAGCTCGACGATGAAACTGCGTAGTGTTGCTCTTTTCCGTTTAATTTTCACCGACGCTAAAGAAATTTACTCGACGAATTAGTTTTCCAAATTTTTCATTCGCCCGAGGTAGTTCTCGAGAGATTGCTTCTTTTAAATAAAAATGTCGTAGCTGAATTTAAAAACAGGCGTCCGAGCTCAGTTCGAAAAAAAAGGATAGAAATTTAAAACTTTCATTGCTGGTGGATTATTCGTAGATAGTTTTTATGCTTTTTGTAAAAAACGAAGCTTTATTTTTCCTTGAAAATCCTATCTGAAATGAAACAATTTTCATCGCGCTAAAGCCTTAGGAAAACCAAACCATACCATGTAAAAATTCTTTTTCGAAGTATTGGAGATAGAGGAAATGTTTCACGTACACTACGATACAACAAATACTAGATACGTCTGACGAAACTCTGAAACTTTAACAAAATATTCAACAATGAAAATACGTGGAAACAATGAAGAGATATTTATAAGCTGATATTCTATCCAATATTTGTAACGATACAGAGCTATTGCACACGAATATCAGCAGTGATACAACAAGCATCTCGGTTTATTAAATTAATTGAAAATCAAAAAGGCAAGTACCGATAGTACGTCAACTCGCGAAACGTTGAATTTGAAAACCACCCGTGTAAAATGTACGACGACAAAGAGTTCAGACATTTTCAATCATTCACAAGTTCCATCGACCTACTTCGCACCTACAGTTCCCAATAATACCTCATGCAGACTTTAACGACGAACACAGGATGGAAAAAGAAATAGAACGCTGGTAAAAATTTTACAGCAGTCCGAGTCGAGAAACGATAGCCTCGAGGTTAATACTTAAAGATTTTTTTCGTTTGATTGTCGATCGGTCGTCCATCGATGCAACTGTAAACAGAATACCTCTGAGTATGTCTATTTAAATGAAAAAATGTAAAATTTTCTTTGATAAAACCAAGACAAGATTTTTGTTTACATATTCCACATATTTTATACTTCACTTCCGACATACAGAGTACATGTACATCTCTCTAAATTATAAATCCATCGACAAATATTGTTTAGAATTTCCACGAGTCTGGAATCACGTTCACTGCCAATTAAACTACCCAATTCGTGTAATTGACTTCTGTGATGGTTTAATGAAATGTTCACAAAGTATTCATTGAGTAACGAATAATAAATTTTATCAATTTCGAATGATTAGTCACCAATTTCTTAAGACGGTACAGTTAACAAAAGATCTATTTCTAAAAATCGAAGACTCGAATTTTAAATAATATCAGGAAGGCTACCTCCCTGAGAATTTTAAATAATATTATCTTTATAAAAAGAAAATACAGAAGATACTGTATTCTATAAAATCATCTTTTCAAATGAGAATGTAGACAGATGATAACGTACACAGAAAATAATAACCAGAATCCTCCGATGTCATCGAAAACGATGATTATCAAAACACGTGTCGATAATTGGAACATTCTACCTCATTATTGTGAACGCTACACAAGGGTTGTACTTGCCTTTGCTCGAATCAAGGAAGATCCTGGTGTCCCTGTTGGTTCATCATCGTCATCAGCAGTTGCTTTTGACCGGGCCTCGGCGTTGATGCAACGAGAACACGAGAAGCATCCGCTATTAAGTAGAACACTGGGGTTGATTTCCTCGACAATGTTGGAATAATCGTCTACAGAATAGACTATAATATTGGCCGCCATCGGGCTGGTCCCTCCTCTCTTGTACTTTCGTGCTCGCGTCGTGAAACTCGCATTAATATGCACATTGAAATGCACCGCAACTGCTGGTTGGGAATTGTGTGCATTAAAATCGAACGCGCGCGACGAGTTTCGATTATATCCGCGACGGTTTTCAATTGTGCCCGGGGATTAGCCGGATTATAATCGCATTCAGGAATGCGTTGATTTCGATCGTGAGATTGAATGCGTTTAGTGGCACAGGAGGTTGAAGCCCGCGACCATTCGAGAAACAATGAAAATAACTATGTCACGTTAACCCTGGAAAGACCAAGCTACCACCAGTCGTCACATTAACGCCTTCGTGCCAGTTTCTACCCAACCTTCGTGCTATTTAGATATTACGGCATCTCTGTTTAAAGTAATACGATACTTAATTTCGATGTGTCTCGTAGAACTGGGAGATTTAACTGTCGCCATAAAATGTGTCTCATTTCTGTGGTACAGGTTGGACCTGTCTTTAGACAAGTTGATCCTAGGAGAATATCTCGGTGACGCTTTCGACGACACGCTAGTCTATGGAAATCGGAGTATCGTTTGGAGAAGTATATTTCACGCAATATTGCGCAATGAAGTGAATTGCTTTGTTTAAAATATACTTAACCATTGACGACGAATAAGACGACACCGGGATTCTGACACAATTGTCGCGTTGCGTGTCTAATTAAATATATTTCGAATCAATGGAATGTAGCTAACGTTTAGTCGAACGATTATTTCACACCCTGTGTAAAAATATATAGAGGGTATATATTGTGTAAAGAGTGAGCGCGGAGTGTAGTGTGTGAATATAGTGTAAAGAGAGCTGAAGTTCTTCAGCTGGTAAAGATGACTTGCTTTGTTGTCTTGACGTAAAGTGCTTGGCAATCCTCGATCGTATCAACGATAATGTCTCGATAATACCCTTGACATGCTGTTTTATACCCTTTGAGAAGCTGAAGCTTTGATGTGATTGATTAGTATTCCCTGGGGAGGGAAGCACAGCGAGGTGGTGGTTCGTAGACGAGTGTAGTGTGGTAACGCGACAGGTGTATGACATTTCTGTTAGGGATATGTGTAGACGCAAACCCCATATATCTTGAAACGAGTTGCTCGATACTCTATTCTATAAAGGTGTGCAAATTGATTTTATTGCAAGGAATTAGACGATATTCCGGGAAATTATTCTTACCGAATTGGATTTTTAAATAAGTTGCATTCCGTTCTTGCCTTTAGAAATTAATTCTAAAGGCAAAGGAACTAATTATCAGTATGCTTTAAAGAATGATAGCCATGGAAACTTTGGAAGTTTCAGTTTGAAAAGAATAGATCTGTCACTGGAACCGAGTAAAATAGTATTCTATTGTACGGAATATCAAGTACAGTTGTAACTCGAAAGAGATTGGGTTGGATCACTTTATTAGAGTATCTAACAATATATAATTTAAAACGAAATCCTGGCTACACATCAGATAATATCCATTTAGAAAAGTATAGCTAAAGGAGTTAAACAAGCTCCTTGGATTCAGAGATCTATTTCTTTGAAAATGTATCAAATGGCATCCGCTAGGTAAGTTACAGGTCTGCGTGATAATCTAATCGTTTGATCTCATCCCCAACACTCATTCCACCGCTGCTAGGCTACTACATCGGGTATCTTATTAAACTTGTCGAGTTGTACATTCTCCTTCCATCCTACCTTTTTCCATTTGTTTCCGCTATCACGTTTCTACTTCCAATCCCATCGTCCAGAGAATATCGATAACGCAATAACCATTATTGTCGGCTTTGGGAGTGCATCGGGCTAATTCGAATTTTCCACGTAGCCGGAGTGAGACTGTAGGTGGTGTGCTAGAGGAGAATCTTGTACGCGCAAGAGACGAGCAGGAATTTTCGAAGATTCGAATATCTTACGAGCAGGAACAGTACCCGGGAGAGTCGTTGCGCCTTCCTCCGTCGTTAGGATCCTCGAGTAGAACACTCGTAACGACGAAGTATCGTACGCTGGATGCGGTCATGATACCCAGCCGGCTACGGGACGCATTCATCGTACCCTAAGACGTTCACCGCATGCCGGAACATTCGAACGATCGTGTTTCACGCGTTGAATTTAGATTCCGTGCGAGATATTAGGTTGTTGCGCACGAAACGTTCGAATTTTTGCTCTCGTCAAGTTATCCACATCGTCATCGAATAATCACGTTCACAGATGACGCTCGTTATAAGGAGGAATTGCTAAAATCGTACTTGAGATATTTTCAATCGAATCGATTTCGTTAAATCGTATTCAAAAGTAATGTATATGTAAATGTTAGTAACAAAAGATACGTTTCGAAAGAGTTATTTTATAAATCGATGTAAATGTTCGATTATGGAACACAAATACACCTTTTCCATTCTCTGGGCGACAGTTACACTTTCGTTTCTATTTCTCAAAAGTTATCTTAAGGTCAATTTCGTCCCTTCCGACGACAATCTTGTATTTTCTCGGTGATATTTTATCGAGCAAAAAATGACCAACTCGACAACGTACGATGTAATAATATTCAAGGTGAATGATCAAAATTCGAAGGTAGACAAGCGACGAGCGTAGACAAAGTGTTCAAAGATAAAACTTTCACGTGGAGTTCAACGCGTTCGGGAAACTGGATCGAGTAATAATGTGTATGTGTGTCTCGTCGGTAAAAGTGGTCTAAAAAAGTTATTTTATGGCACACTCTCGCAGATGTTTAAAATTCGTTTACGAAATCGGTCGTTAGGTGTGCAACAAGCTCGTATATCACGGACTCGATTGTTCTGGAAGTTGATCGAGAATCGTTGCGCGCGTATACGATGCCGAGAAGAAAGGCAATATCGTCGTTTCGGGGCGGAGTAACCGAGACAAGCGTGGCAGTTTTTGAACGCCAATAGTGCGCAATTCTGAAATCGATCCGCGACGCCACGGCCCACTGTAACGTTCGTCCGGCAGGGGGCCATCTGTATTCGTTCCCTCGTCCGCTTTTGTGACCGCTGCGGAGACGCAAAACACTCTCAGCGATCGTGCTGCGCGTGATTGGACATCGTCCTGATAGCTATCTACCAATACGGTGGCCTAGAGGAACGAAAACGCGAATTGCGCGTAGATTATTTCAATTCGCGCTATAAATCGTTGAAACGTTCTGCGATTTAAAGTGAATCGTCGATACGAGATATACGACGTAAATTGTGCGCTGTTGTAAGACATCGCATTAATTTTTACGTATACCAGTGGAACACTTTTATCCGAGATCGGTGATTCTCGAATTCTTTGAAAAACAACGTAGACGAAAAGAATGACAAAAAAGAACGTACGGACAAAGAAGTTTCGTCGCGTTCGATTCGATCAACACGAAATTAAATTAACGCAAACCTATGAGAAAATCGCATATTTGCGAAACGCTCGTATTAATAAATTACATTCGTTCGCGAGGTAATGGGACACGAATTCGACGAATTGACGAAAATTCGAGTGACACGTTTACACGTGACATTCTTCTTGGGAAATTATCTCATACTTGCTGCGTAGAAATTATTCCCTGTATCTGGGGTAGATATTCTTGCACGCGGCTCGGTAGAAATTATTCCGTGCGTTCGGCTAGAAAATAGTTTCGTCCGTTTTGGTTAAACGTTTTACGTAGTTGGTTAATGCACTATTTACGCGCGACGCTGGATTTCAAGCGTACAGCTCGGCCGAGCGAGAACGAGGTACCGAACGCGCATGCGTGAACCAAGGGACGCGCTCGCCGCGAAGTCTCGTCCCCCTCCACTTTCCGTTTCGTCTCGCGAGTCCAACCGCTCGTACGGTTGCTCCCCACTCCTCACCTTTCACCGTGACGTCAATTGGCCCATAACCGTGGCCTGCCGATCGCTCACGAGCGGAAACGAACGTTCTGGCTCGCGAAGAGGTTAGGTTTTTCTCATCATCGAACACGTCCGCTCTTGGACCACACTCGTTCGGTCGTGCTATACAAAAAAAAAAAATAAATAAAACGATGCCCTGTGACGAACCTAACACAAGGACTTCCCAAGCATTCTTTTGCTCGCGATTCAACGAGTGCGACGCACTTTCGTTCTCGTTACGCTGCGTCTGGTTCGTTGAACGACGCAACATACTTTGTACTTCGCCGCGTTGTTTCCAGCATGTGTACAAGCTGATCGAACGTTGACGTAAAAACACCATTGTCTCGACGGATAACCGCGACCTCGTAATGCGTTACAGGTCAACACGAATCGATGCGACGCGATAAAGTTAAACTCCTCAAACGGTCCAGAACTTCGACATTAACCTAAAAGCTTTACACGGGAACGTTCTCCGCCGTTCAAGTCCACCTTCGTGGAGCAACACCGTAGTAATCGCGTCGATCGAATTACCCGCTGGAAACACTCTCCTCCCGCCCGTTCAGGGAAACGACAAACGATCGTAAACAACAAACGCGAGCGGAATCTCTCATAACGATAAACGACGTGCCGCTAATTGTGCCAGATGGAGAACAATTCGAGGATAGAACGACCGGAATTTTATTGGCTTGAACTTACGTTGCATTGTTTCGAAGAGGAGATTAACTTATCGCGTAACAGGACTTTGACGTGTTTCTTTTGTCGTTAATATTATCATCCACTTGTTCTATATTGTACGTTCTAGCACGTCCCGGTATAGGACGATTCCAAACTGATGTCACGACAATAATTTCATTCGTTTGATCATGTATTCTCTTTATCTCTCTCTCTCTCTCTCTCGCCATTATCTCCGACAGTGCGATCGAGTGTCTCAGGTTACGAATGATTTATCAAAACAGAGAAGTAAAAGATTTGCATATTTTACTTTATCGACATAAATTTTGATCGAATCGATGAAGTTCCTATAACAAAACGATACGAATGTTCTTGAATGATTTCGACTACAACGACCTATATAACAAGTGTTCGAAATTGACTCTATATTCGACTAACGAGAGAGTGATAAAATTCAAATATTTTCGCTCGTTGTCACAATGAAGGGATTTAACGAAATAAATTCAAGGTTTCTTTTGAACTACTTTATACAAAAGTTTCGTTGAGAATAAAATATAAAAGGAATATAAATTATTAATAAATTCTATGCAATTTAGATTTGTAATTTATTTAGATTATACACAATCTGTGTTTTCAACAGATTTGATACAAAGAACACTACAACATTCGACCAAATATCAGCCATAGTTCCTTACCTTACCTTCTATTACCTTACTTTACCTTACAATTTGATGGATCTGTTTACGATCGCGATGTTAGGGTAGATTTACAGTCAAATTCCGCCCAATGTATCGATACAATGTGCGTGTCAACGCACAATCGTTTACGAACGCAATAAAAAGGAAGTTTTTGTCGATTACGAACGGCGAGGACACGTCAACGATACATTATCCAGCGATGTTCAACGACACAACAGGGGATGTAGATGGATGATGAAAAATGACCACGAAGGACGACGACAAGGCACGAGAGAAACTTAAGGGAATAGTACACGAGAGCGAGGAAAAGGGTAACGAAATCGTCGGAGGAACCGAGAGGGTCGATAGGAGCGATGAAGAGGGATCGTCGGGGGAAAGGCTACCCATCTTGTTGAAAAACAACAAACGTTTCCAGTGAATGGACAGTGTTGAGAAACGAAGCCCTCCCGAGAACCCGGGAGCTCGAAAATAGAAATTGAATTATGTAGAGAGAGAGAGAGAGAGAGAGAGAAAGGATATCACGAAGAAATTGGTAGCACGCGGAGAAAGAAGGAGAGGTGGAGTCGAAGCGAGTAAAAAAACATTTGAGGATGCAAGATTAAAAGGTAGGACGAAGGTTTTAAATGAGGAGATAATGGAGGAGAAGAGCGATAAAACGAGTTACCTCGGTGAAATAATCGGCCGAGTCTCCGAGAGTCTGGATCTGGCAGTGAAGTATTGTGAAAATCGAGGGATAAGGTTGACTCGAGAACTACCGGCTCGAGATTTATGCGTTGGTTGATGTCTGGAGATTTCGTTGTCCGTCGAGGCTTGGTTAAGTGATTCGATGTGTTGTTCGATATTTACACGTTGATGTAGATTCGAAATTAATTGTACACGCGGTAAATGAAACGACAAAAATTTCGGAGTACTTGTTGGTTTCTTGGGAAGCGATACCTTTGAATTTTGTCGAAGAAATAATCTCCATTTGTATCTATATATTTGTAATAATATAAGGTAAAATGTCGCGTATAGCGACGCGTGGGACAAATTCGTTTTAAAAAATCGAGGAAAACATTGTTGTCGAATGACCGAGAGTCGTGAACATCAAATTCGGAGCTAAGATATTTGTTCTCAAACATTGTTTCACAGTGTTTGATGTTTTCTTTGTTCACTGTGAAATTCCATTGACTGGTATGTTTGGGTCAGGGAAAGTTATGTTTCCAGCATTTAGCTCGTGTTCTATGTACTTTAAAGCATTGTGCTGAATCAAAACTTTCCTTTGAGTGGCCGAAAACTTTCGGTTGCACTGTAAAGTATACCGAACGAGACGGGGGCGTACTTTTGGACGAGTTAGACATGAAAAGCTATTGTTCTAAGCAGAACTATTGTTTCACAGAGAAGCGATCCCTTTGACGATTTCAATAGATAAATGGAAGGATATTTCTCGTCGTCTCTCTATCCTCTACCGTCAAATGCATATTACAAGAGTATTAACCAAAGATTATCTGGCTATAACGCACTGGCTATAATTTCAGAAAAGATGAGTTTTGTTTTAAATAAAATTTATATCTGTTTCATTGCGTATACTTTGGTTGAAAGATTTCGATTTTCAATTGCCCCTTAGTCGAGCCTTAATTTACCAAAGAAAGATAATTTTGAATAAATTTAAGGTGATCTAAAACAGAATTTGACGACTTTTCTCCAATGGTATTTTTATCTCTAATTTGATCTGTAATCAATCTTGCTGAAGTGACAGAAGTGACAGAAGTGACTCTTCATTTTCTATCAATATAATATCGAACAATTATGAATGGTACCAAGAGGTTATCTTCGATTAAACAATCTTATGTCTTGCATTTATGGTTAGGATCATTTCTTGTTCCTCCGGTTGATTCACAGACTACGTCTTCTCAAATTCTTCTATCCCTTTTTTACCAGTTGATTAAACGTGATTTCGCGTGTTTCAAAATGTTTACAAATATTTTAGTTTCAAATAAAAAAAATTGTCTATCTTTCAAACTAGTACGACGAACAAAAATTCCACGTTACGAAACGTCCACAAAGGAACGGTACTTTGCTCGTTGAATCGATGCCAGGTCGTATCAAGGTTACTGGCAGGAATAACTCGAAGGAAAAATCGTTATGTAGAATCGACGAGCTATAGCGAGTTGCGCTTTTGGCTCACAGTTAACCGCTAATTACAGGGTGATACCGAAATGAAAGGACGCGCGGCCTCGCGCCGATAAAACGATATTGCACGTACCGTGAAATGGTCATACTTATTCTCTGAAACCGTGCCAGTGAAATTTCACTCGTCGAGTCCGTTCTACCCTTTTCGAAAATACCGCTCGACGGTACTGGGAAATTGCAGAAGTCAGGAAACGTTTCACGTGTCTGTGATTTTCACAGTGCCTCGATACACGTGCGCTCGTTTCAAATCGAAGACGAAAAATTCGATTCTTTTTTTCCACCAGTGTGAGAATTACCACGAAATACGAAAGTGTTGTTAAATCGAAAGTTTAATAACATTCTTCGACGTGTTGAACAATGAGAGAACAAGCTACCATAAATAATTATCACGAAGGTTGCTCGAGATTTCTTACGTTAACATTTATTCTCGATAGAAGGTCGTTTCCTGGAATAAAATCACCTACTCGTTAAAAGTTACCGTAAGAACACCAGTTCACGACTTTTATCGAGGAGTTGCGAAAAAAAGCGTTTTCTTTTATTCCCGATCGAGGGTCGATTCCTGGAATAAAATCACCTACTCGTTAAAAGTTACCGTAGGAACACCAGTTCGCGACTTTTATCGAGGAGTTGCGAAGAAAAGCGTTTTCTTTTATTCCCGATCGAAGATCGATTCTTGGAATAAAATCACCTACTCGTTAAAAGTTATCATAAGGACACGTGTTCGCGACTTTTATCGAGGAGTTGCGAAGAAAAGCGTTTTCTTTATTCCCGATTGGAGGTCGATTCCTGGAATAAAATCACCTACTCGTTAAAAGTTACCGTAGGGACACCAGTTTGTGACTTTTATCGAGGAGTTGCGAAGAAAAGCGTTTTCTTTTATTCCCGATCGAAGATCGATTCTTGGAATAAAATCACCTACTCGTTAAAAGTTATCATAGGGACACGTGTTCGCGACTTTTATCGAGGAGTTGCGAAGAAAAGCGTTTCCTTTTCCCCGTTTTTCTCGTGGATAGTACGGGTCAGTACCACCAAAATTCCACTTTGTAGCTTCTCCAGTGCATTCTAACGACAACGCGGATGGAGATCGAGGGTACGACCAAAGCGTTTTCCTGCATGTATTCGCGACCACCATGGTAAACACATTAGGTATCGACGTGGTTTCGCGTGAAAAGGGCCATTTGCATCAAGAATGGAGGCACCGGGTACAGGAAGGCATTCGTCATCCACAGTGTTTGTATGTATGACGCTGTGAGCGTAGAACCCTGTAAGAGAGAGAGAGAAAGAGAAGAGAGCGAACGGTCGTCTCCGTATGATAACGAGGGAGCCACGATACGATACAGGAAATGCACTCTGCGCCACGAGTATATCTGAACGCAGCCACTGCCTACGAAACTCGAAACCAGCTCATATTTCCATACAAATTGCAATACGTGTGAGCGTATCTCCGTGTTTTCCAACGGGCCACGGTACTTAATTGCCGGCTGCGATCGACGTGGAAAAATACGATAGATCATTCTGTTCTTGGACCTTTACCCTCTTCGCAGACGAGTTTCGTTCAAAGGTTTAACGATACACTCGTCAGTGATTGCGCTGCTTACCACGAGTGTGCGAGATTTATCGTACTTTTGTCGGATACAAAGTACCGGGTCTGATCATTTTGTAAATAAAATATTATTTACAAACGTGATACAGACTAACCAAAATGGTGGGATTTGCGAGACATCCAATCGAGGAGAGAAACTCGAGAGGTTTCGCAACTTATTGCAAAACTGTTATAATTGTACGAGGTTATTTTCGAGCGAGGATTGAAACAATTGTGAGACATTCTTAATAGGTTTCATTTGACGAAATCGAATAGAAGTTTAGATTTGTTAGGATTTATTATAATGAAAAAAAAATTCTTTTTTTTCTTCCGAGGAAGAGATATCTCGTTCAGGAAAAGTTATCGAAAGGTATGTGTATTAATAAATAGCACATATTGTTATTATTCGGTGGTTTGTTACGTCTATGAGAGTATACATGATACTTTAAATGTTATGTGTACGTTCTAACATACATAATATACTCTCTGTTTCACAACTATAATTGTTGGTTAGTCGGTTCGGAGTAAAGTTCTGAAATCATTGTTTCAGAACAGTTTTCAACAAACTTCTTAACGATGTAAATATTTCCCATAAAGATAACCCAAAAACTATTGTCCTGCGCAGAAAATGCAAGTTCTAATCGAATTGAACGAAATAAAAGTGAGCTGTTTCTTTCGATCCCTGCTTTCAAGAAGTAATGTATACTCGCATGAACTTTTAATTTTTAAATAACAGACTCCATCTCCGAAATTTCCACATTTTGCATTTCCAAATATTGCAAAACAGTCTATAGATTATATCCACGCTGCAACAATTGTCTTTAGGGTCTTGTATTGGAAAAATATCTCTCGTTGTGTGAAAAAGAAGATTACTCTTACAAAAAAAAAATGGCAAGTCGTATCGCACTGTTATAGTCAGCCTTCGCAAGGTAAGGCTGTAATCGATACGATACAGGGCAGATCGAGCAGATATTAATCGACACTGCATTCTATCTAGTGACACCACACTCCTTTTAATCAGGGACAAAATTTTCTTTCCCTCTGCAATAGAGATCCCATTAATCCTAAATGAACGATTATCGCGAGCAAAGTAGCGATCGATTTAATCGTTCTCTGTTTCGACGACGTTGTCGTCACGGCAAATGAAGTTCTTCACTCTCGTTCGGGATTTATTCTCCGTAACAGATGCCAGACTGTCATCGATTGGCCGGTTGCCAAGAGCACTGGCCATCCGGATGAATATTTAACGTTCAGTTGCACCGCTCTGTAGACCACGTGATATGTCACTGCGCATTTTATCGCCATAAATGTTGGAGGATGGGTTTCCCTCGAATTGCGTGGCTTTATTCCACGCATCGTGTAAATACCAGTTACTCGTTCACAGAGATATTCGACGTGGGTGTCACAGAAGTAATAGATTGCTCGTTAAGTTTCGTCGTACGATAAGAAACGGAGCTATTAGTTTCGTCGTCTTATTTTTCGAAAGATGGTACTACTGATTGATGAACACGTGTGAAGTTTCACGTAGATCTGTCGACTCGTTCGTATATTTACAATTGTTTAAAATTGAAGTGTTATAGTATATTTTTACAATGGAAAAAACGACAAAATTTATCGAACAACTAAGTATGTACGTCCACGCAACATCGTTAATCGATATCGGAGCACTCGATTACTTGTACCGGTGCAATGATCTCTTCTTCTCGTCTGGATCAGTTCATTCTTTTTTTTTTTTATTACTCCTCCTTCGTTTGAAATAAACACTTGTTGACTCGCGATCGAAGACTATAAAACTTTGCAGTTTCCGTGATCGCACCAATTCGAATTAAAAAGTAAATACAACGATCACGAAGATCGTTTTAACTCGCGATGATTCAAAATGTATTGTTATAGAATGGCAAGGTATGTAAGTCTTTGAAATTTGCCTTAAAATATGAAAATGATCTCACTGTTCAAACCGAAGCATTTGCTTCGTACGGTTAACTAACTATGTTCTCTTCCGCGAGAATATTCTAAATTTTACGAAAGAGTAGAAAATTAACAGTATATAATAAAATAGCTAACAAGGAATTTAATAACCTTAAAACGAGAGATTAAGGCGGTAATTATTCGCGACCCGTTCATTGTCGTCGAGTACACTCGATATTGGCCCGAGTCATAGTAGTGGCCATAATATTTGCATCACTTTTTGGAAACACACATTGTCAAATATGTGGATAAATTGCAAATATAGTATACTAAATTATTTCGTCGTAATAAATTGTATTTTCGTTTGTGTAAATTGAACCTTTGGTGCTCAATAATGTAGACGTTACATGTAAAAGTCGAATAAAGAATATTAATAATACTTAAGGTGGAGCAATTTGTACGATCACTATTACAGTAATATTCCACGTGGAATATTACCAAATTAAATTATCTTATCTCTCTCTCTCTCTCTCTGAAGAGAGAGTTAATAATTATATTTTAAAACATACATAATAAGTTACTCGATAAGTTTTGTCGTTCGATAAGAAATGGAGCTACTTCGACTTTTTATTTTTCTAAAGATGGTACTATCGTTTGATGAACACGTGTGAAGTTACACGCAGATCTGTCGACTCGTTCGTACATTCGCAGTTGTTCAAACGTTGACATAGTATTTTTTTCCAATGGAAAAAAACGACAAGACTTATCGAACAATCTAGTATTTACGGACACCCAGTATATCGGTCGAGAGAAAAGTTTCTGCGACTCGAAAGTACAACTAAAGGCAATTTGTACTCTCCTTGGTTCCCCTAATCGGCTTAAATAATGATTGAGAATACGCGGTAGAATGAACGTTCTAATTGCTTACGCTCCGTCGAAAGCATTAATTGAAATCACGTGACATAACCTCTTTTTCCTTTCGTCTCCAGTGTTTCGAGTCGCGTTGGGTGGAGGTGGGTGGAGGGGGACGAAACGACCGGCGCGCATTGGTTTCAATTCTGTCGCGCATTTGTTAGCAATAATGGGCCGCGATCGTCACGCTCGAGCGAACCGAATACCGTGGATTTCCGGTTGAAAACCGCACAAAATTAAAGCTGTTCCGTTGGAAACCATCGAGGAAGAGACACGTAGCGCCCAGTCGGCTCCAATTAATTTCTAACGATCTCTCGATTGTCGACCAAAGTATTTTCATCGTTTCTTTTTCTTTCGTTTTCTTTCTTTTTTTAGAGTAAATTTTTTCTCTTTCTTTTTTATCGTTGCACGGTCCATACGCAGATCGAAAGCGTCGCAGAGGCACGAGTCTCTGCGTTGATCTTGAAAAGCCGAGCAGCCGGTACTGCCGAAGAATTTATGATTTTTTTTCTTTTGTTTACGAGGCTTTACGACTTCCATGGCGGACGTGCCTGACCAGAGCTTTATTGCGCTCTAATGCGATTATGTTACGCGATAACGTAATATCGTGTAACTGTTACAAATTGCGGGTAATACGGACGTTGGTAAAAATTTATCGCGCCGCGAGTTATGTTCGCGAACTGTTCGCCCGTGTTTCGAGCGTTTACGACGCGACGTTTCGCGCAGATTGCAGCGATTGTGAACCTAAGAAACAAACAAGGACGACGAAGGTATCGACGAGCATTTAAATACGATAGATGTTGGAAAGGTTGTTGGAAAAAATGTGCGACTAAATTTATACAGCGTGTTAAGGAAGTCGAGTAACCGACGAAAATGTTTTATTCATGACGCGGCCCGGTGTTCCTAGATAAGTATGGAGACGAAACAACGCATAAACTATTGATTTTGTGTAATAGTCGGGAGAAATATTTTCTTTTCCTTTCCAACGTAGAATTTAATAAAATGAAAATTATATACTTCATTTCTTAATTCGAAGTTGACTTTTTCGCTCTGATCGACAAATGTGGATATTTTATCAATTATTAAGAACTCGATCTCTATCCACACGAATGGTAACACGAAAGAATATAGTACTCCATTTTAAAAGAATCATTTTGAAATAATCTTGAAAGCATGAAAATAAAGATATCACTCCGAGTACTGTGTCTTAAACGACAGAAAAAGTTTCCTTCTACCGATATTTTAAAAATCAATATTTTAAACGTTATTTGTACCAGTACTCACTTCTGTTCACACGTGATAATACAAGTAGTATTTAAACGAATATTGAAATAATTCTACAGATGGTTTTTGTTAAAAGACTTGACAAATTAACATCGGTAAAGAAAGAAGAATCTTTTCCCCATAATTCTTTCTTTCCTCGAATAATTGTATTCGTTTCTCACGATCTGAACGGTAATGGTCTCCCAGTTTACCATTTTTATGAGAAAAGCCTGAATTCTCTCCGCGTCACGGTCCCATCCAGCGAACGAGAAGTTACTTTGAAAGTTTCGTGACAGACAGTTCGGTTTTTTTGAAAAAGAGAGAAAGTACGTATACCAGGGAATGATGAGCGAGGTGCGGACTACAAGCTTGACAGGAAATCTGTTGAAGTAATTCCTCAATGTAATTTCCGTTTCCCCTTCTTCTTTGAAAGTGTTGGTCGTAGACGCGAAAACTTCGTTAGGTTCTTCTCTCGACCTTATTTTCTTCGAGTCTCATTTTTCTCCCCGGGCAACTCGACGAAGAAGTACTCGCGGTTTATTTACTTGGCTGTCGACATATTTATGTTGGCTTAGACCCTGTGCAATATTCGGGTCAGTTTGACCAGAAATCGAATATTGGCATTAAATATCTTTTTGACAAAATACCCGATCTATCGTTCCAAGAATTGATTAATTTGATCAAAGTTACTCGAAGATATAATAAAGCAAAGAAAAATTGCATTTAGTACACGCAAAACGTACATGTTCTATACGAAGTGAATCTTATTGCGTCAGAAGCTTGGATACATTTAGAAAAATATAGGTAGATTAAAATAATCGGTAAATGATCGTCAAATACGAGTCCTGGAATCTATGGTACGATATACCATACCACCTGCAGGATATTTGAAACGTCAGATGCGTTCAGTTTCTGAAATTTTCCATGTCTGGTTCCTGACAACTGACTTCCACATCTCAGTTTATGGACTTTTTGAAAGAATAGACACTTACGTTCAGTTAGTTATATGTTAGCTCTAGTAATTTGCTTCGTACGTAGATCGAATTTGAAACAGCTACGATCTAGCCTTTGAATCGTTACGATCGTTGCATTACATAACCCTTGTCTGTCATAATTATTTTATAAAGCATAATAACGAGTTTTCTTTACGAGAGTACCACAATTTCAACGTGGTTCTATCACATCAATTTATAACAGAGATGGTATACTCACGTTATCATACTACAGTGTTCGACTGCCTTACAACTCATCCAAAGTAACGTTCGAAAAATTGATCTAAACAGAAAGATTTTAAAGTTTATAGACTTTCTAAAAGAATAGACATACGTTTAGTTAGTTATATGTCTTGTACCAATTCTACAGAAATTTCTATGAACTATTTATAATTCAAGGGTAAAACAGACTTTATTTGAAAATAATTTAAAGCTACAGTGATATCGTCGACTGGTTAAGCAAATGCAAAACGCGGTACAAAGATTATACGCGATTTCGAATTTCTAGTAAAAAGGTGCTCGTATCTTTCTTCTGCCACACTCATGAATAAAACCTTTGTTCTTTATTCAAGTTGAGAAATTTAGATAGAAATTAAAAGAGGACAATTCATGATAATGTACTTTGATAATTAGTATTTATAAAAGGTGTACGAATAAATGGTAGCTTATATTTATTTTAATTTAGTTCTAAATTAATATCTTTGTTCGGTTTAAGTTACGAATCAATAATATTCATAATTTCCAGTATAAAAGCAAAGTAAGCGAAACTGTAATATCGAAGAGTCATTTGTCCTTTACGTAAGCATACTGTATAAATTTTTCCTCTCCAGTTATAAATTATTGCAATGTATTTAAAATTGTAGTATCTCTATGCTCGTGGAATAAAAAAATAATATTACTCATGGAATAACGTCGCATTTTTCCTCGTTTTTCTCGCTGGTGTTCCTTAGCTTTTACATTTGAGTCCATACACATCCTGTTTTACGTAACATCAAAGGATCGGTGCATTATGGACTAGAAGGCGTAATAAAGAAAATGCTCAGTGAAAATCATGCATCCATAGAAGCGTACATAAATATACTATCTTTTGAAAGCTTCGAAATTCATGTACAAAATGTCACACAGAACGTGGTTACAACTACAAAAATATTATTCGATGCTGAGAAATTATAATAAAACTTAGTCTAAACATTTGTCGAAATTTTGAATTCAAATATTTGAATATAGTTAGCTTCTTTCTAACTTAGTATGCAAAGAACAAGATCGAAATACTAAAAACACCTGTAAGTTGGATAAACAGTTGGGATACATTGCACGAACTTTTTTTAATCATTTTTGCGTGCTGAATTTGCCACTAAAATTATGTCCACATTTTATGGAACACCTTGCATACAGGGGTAAAATAAAGTTGTAGTACAAATTATAATATATAATATTTTTTAAAACCTTTGCCCGAGGTAAACGGAGCATCCCAAGTTGAACAAATAAATCTCATGCCACTTCCTTTTCCCGCTGCAGTAAAAACATTGCACGGCTTTTGTCTTTCTCCCATTTCTACATTGGCCTTTACGTAGACATAAATAATGTCCAAAGAAAACGTTCTAGGAGGGTCATATTTTATTTCTCTTGTAATACATTCTATACGGACAATATGCACAAATGTTTGGCGGTGTCTGGCACATTTTCCACGAGAAATGAATGAAGTTAGAAAAAAGAACTGAATTAAATTTTTCGTATTTATTTTTTATATACTCGTTGCGGACGACAACATAATCAACAGATCGATGGATGTCATATTTAGGTCAATATCGATTCCAAGTTTTATCAAACAATTCGTCCCGAAGGAGATTAATTTCATAGACGACTGAATAATAACATTTTGTTATTATTACAGTAGAACATAATAGGATAAAAGTTAGCCAACAGATGTTACATTTTAGATCCCATAAATCACCGCCTGGTTGTTAAACAAAATCCGTGAACCAATGAAAGAGAAGACGTTCGAGGTGATTCCAACCCGAAATCAATTTTACATAAAAAAAATGGAATAACTGCGCGTAGAATATAAATTCAAATGAAGGTACAATGTAATCCGACACAAGTATATTTTTAAATATACAGTACACGGAGTTAAACGGTTTGACCTCGTTTTGTTTGAAGTCCTCGTTAGTAATAATTAGAAGGAACGTAACTTCATTCTGCGGCAAAAAGAAGAAGAAAAAAAAAACGTAATTACGTAGGGTAGAACAAAGAGAAAGAAAAAATATTCTATAGAAAATAAATAAATAAATAGATAAAACAGAGAAAATGAAATTTAACAATACCGATGAAATTTGAATAAAACCTACCAGAGTATCCAACCCTAAAAATACAAAAATTATTCCACGCCGACAATAAACAAAAAAAAAAATAATTTAACGTATTTCTGGTAATGCTCAACGTTCGTTAAAAGACGTAGCGAGTTTGAATCATCTCACGTTTCCCAAAGGCGAAATTTCGGGGGGGAGAGAGCTCTTCAGTTACAAATTGCTCGGAATATATTTCGCCAACTTTTTCCCTCGGCACGGGAACTTGAATGCACCAGTTAGCATCGTGGGAGGAATTTTTAAATTAAACCGTAGCGACAGTTCGCGTCAGCGGTCCGGAAAAAGGGACCTACTGGCCCCCATCGACCGCCTTATGTCGCTACTTTTTCGTACGTGGGGAGAGCTCGCTCTCTGGCTCTCCTCTCTTCGTTCTGTTTTTTTTTTTTATTTTATTTTACTTTTTTTTCGACTTTTTTTTGTCTCAACACGCAGGGTGGTCCCGTAGGGTCATACGTATATATATATATATATATGCGCGTTGTAGGAAGCAGGCATGGCTGGGTTCTCTGTCAAGGCGATCACGGGAGTGCGACCGGTGCAACGTGCAACCGTACAGTTATAACGTTGCTGGTAATACCCCGACTGATTTCCCATATGGCGCCGTCGGGCTGGATCCTCGGCCAGGCGAAAAATTCCACGTCGATGCGTGAAATCGTTTTATTTCCGCGGAAATATCGGCGAACAGGGGTCCAGCGCTGACGGGATCCGAGCGTTTATTTATTGCTCGTGATGTAGCCGCGGATAGAACCGACACGTTGAGAGGAAGGCAGGTTGCGCGTCGGTTCGAAGGTAATGTGTCGATAGGATGACCGAAGGTACGTTATTTGTCAGCGTCACCTGTCCTGTGTGTCCCGTGCTTAATTATTAGCTCGTCTCGCAAGTTTCGCTCCCGGTGTGTTTACATTTCTTGCGATACGTTTCGTAAACACACGGACCCGGAGGACTTGGCTGACAAAACTGTTATGCTTCGGTTTAGATCGTAGAAGGTGTTCGAAAACTACAGATCGCGAAGCTGTAAGAATTTTGTATTTAATACACGGTGAAGTAACGAGTGAAATTGCCTGTTTCTTCTTCGTATGTTGTATGTGTTCTGGAAAGGAAGTAGGGTAAGAACTGTAACAAATAACACTTGTGTCGTTTATGGAGAAGGTGTTTTATCGAATCGTGAGAAAAGTGGTTCGGTCGAAATTTTAATCTGGAAGATGAGCTTCAGTTTAGTCTGTAGAAAGTATTCGAAAGCCACAGATCGCGAAGCTGTAAGAATTTTGTATTTAATACACGGTAAAGTAACAAGTGAAATTGCCTGTTTCGTCTTCGTATGTTTTGGAAGGAAGTAGGGTAACAACTGCAACAAATAACACTTGTGTCGTTTATGGTTCGGTCGATTTCGGTCGAAATTTTAATCCGGAAGATGAGCTACGAAGACACAATTCGTAATCAGGTAAAACGAGGAGTTTTCCAGTGAGAGAAATGTCGCAAATGTTAAACAAATATCTCGAGCACAATATTTTTCTCATCGGTCAACACAAACTTCTTTATGAAGAATTTATCTCGATTTTCGATTAAAATGTGTTTCTTTTAAAGGGTTTGCAAACTGTCCGTGTTCTTCTTGAAAATATTCGCAACGTGAAAGTGTCTATTTATTACGCTGTATGTCGAGCGTAATAATCTTTTTCAGCAGGGGAATTTATCTTTCGATAAAAAAAGTGATTCCCGTAATGCGATATTTTCTTGCCGATACGGTCACACGAGTTTCGTATCAGGAAAAAGATCCATCGTCTAAATAATCTTTCGTTCGAACGGTTCCCCTACGATTCCCCTTCGGAGGATCTAACGTATTATCGGACTATCAATATTATGTTTCGAAACTATTTAGGATGTAACCGCTTCACCGCGTTCGGAAGCTGCTCGACGCCCGGAACAAGCGATTCTAAATATCAATTAGGTCGCGCTTCTTTGGCGAAACAGCAATCCCTCTCGAAGAGTAATTTGTCGAGAAAATGGTGTTTCAATGACACGATGAAAATCAATTCCCTTTCCTGCTCGTCCTCCCTATAATTCCTAGTGCGTTCGATGGATACGTTGATAGCGTCGTTCTAATCCGATCCTACTTAGTTTACACGGTGGCGAATCGAATTTAATCCGCATCTAGTTCGCCCGTGAACACGTTACGACCCGGTGGAGAGACTCCTTATTCGCAAACCGGATAAAATCGAACACCGGTATCATCAGACGGTATTGCGCAGATTTTGGCAGTTTGCCTGCTTACGGGATTGAAAAAAATCGCTGATACTTTTCGACGGATTCGTGACCGGATTCTAGAGATTCGATAAACACGAGGACGTAATTGTACTTTCTGTAATCGGATAATTTTTTTACACTCTGTTGTCTCCACGAAATAGGGAGAATTTTGAAATTGGGTTCAGAAGGTATTAAACGTGCTAGAAAAAATTTTCGCGTTCATTTAATCGTACAATTTATTTTTCGATGATTTCTTCTAGAAATATTAGTGCAAACATTCAATAAAATAGTGAATTGAAGTCACGCAGAATTATCCAGAAAAGCTAAAAAGTTTACATACACGTATTCTTCAACACAGCGCTTGAAAGGTTAAACCTAATGCTAGCCAACTGTACGTCGTGGATCATTAGGTTCGTTCAATCGATAACTTCCCTATTTCTCGAAAGTATTATTCATCTTGGTGCTCACTTCCATTTCGAAATTACAATTCGTAGAAAATCTGGGTCACCTCGTCTAATAAACTTGTACCCGTTGAAAATAGTTGGCATGCTCCGTGCCCGAGTTATCGTTGATACCAAAAAATGTTACATCGTTTCAAGAAAGATGCAACGGCTTAAGAGGAGAACGACGTAAAAAGAAGTTACAATCGACCAACGAGGTAGAAGTTCTACCGCCAATTCCCTCGAGAACACCGAAAAACCAAAAAAGAAGAAAAAAAAAAAATGGTGTCCTGGCACTGTTCCTAATAGTTCTCGAAAAAGTAGCTTTTCGTAACACTTGGCGCGGTCTACTTTGCGCGATTGAATAAAAACCGTAAGTTTATTTTTGCACGGAACGAGCGTCCGTGTTTTATCGTTCGAGTTTACCAAACTCTGCGTTCTGTGATGTTTCTCGTTGAGAATTTTCTCCTTTCCAGTCGAAACGGTTAACATTTCTTTCGAAGGTATTCATCCGTTCGTTAGGTATTCTTGACCGAGGGCGATCACTATGCGTCGAGCGTAACGTGTGACAGACTACGAAAAGCAATACTACGGGACACCGAATGGAATCCTTAAACTGGCGTGCACTGATGTCGAGAGTGAAAAGGAATTGTCGGTGGTGTGTACTTGAACTCGTCGTCTCGGGACAGGCGACAGGTGTTATTGCGTGTCTTCGTTACCGTACGTGACGATTCGCGCGAGAAAGCAACAACGATCGATAGTTCGTCGTTTGCGGAGTCCCTCGAATCGATCAACGTTTCGTGCTCGTTACTCAGCGATCTTTATTTAGAAACACCGGTTTCGATCGCTGGTACACCGAGTACCTCGATACGAAACGTTTTCATCGTTTTGCGCTACCTTCTCGAGGAATGTGAATCGTGTTTACAAAAGAGTATCGATGAGGAAATTGGATAATTGAAACGATTCGGGGAAGAACGATCATAATCGCGACAAGGGTAAGTTTCAATATTTGACGAATAAACTTTGCGAAAACTCCCCCCTTCGTTAAATACAATTCGAAATTTAATATCTTTTCTAATGTTCATAATCTTCTTTTCTCGAACATAGGATTCTTTGGTTATCAATTTGAACTGTTCAGTTTTCTTTCCTCTTATTATACCAATGTGATAGTTTTTTTCTAGCTCCGACACATGACGTTAAAATCTCAATTTCAATTTGGAATTGGAATTATAATCGTTTCGCCTTCTTTCCCTTCATTTTTCTTCACTTCAATCAATATTTTGTTTCGTTTAGAAAGTTTGTAAATTTTCTATATTTTTTGGAGGATATTCACAATATTTGATTTTTGTTTTATATCATACCCAAGTGAAATTTTACTTATTATTATTATATCGATAATGATCCGTTGGTAGCAGTAGATATAAGCAGAAAATCGAGACACAAGTAATAAATGTAACAAGTGGATAAAATTACAAACAAACTACGTACAAATTGTACTAAAGAATTTGAAAACCGACGATTCGGAAAGAAAATCGATTTATAGAATAAAGTAAAATTTTGAACATTAATGTGTACAATTTCCCCCGAGCCGCCATCGACGAGATAATCCTCGTATTGTTTTCTCTCCTCGTACGTCTTGCCAATTATTCACGTATCCATGTAGCATCGATACATCTCGAATAGAATTGTTTACGAAAAAAGCGAAATGGAAAAATTTCACATGTCCTGAGTACCGTGCATAATGTATACCACAGGCTCAGAAATTACTGTCTCTATGAGGGGGCGATGACTCTCCAGAGCATCAGTATTTATTTTCGCGAATGTTCTCGTGCGGAGTATTTCTAAAATAAACACAACAATTCCCGTAACAACGAGCCGGACCACTACGCGTAAATAAATCGTCTTGGTGAGCGTTGGTGAAAGGGAGCGAAGGACCCGGGAGCACCGATAGTTAATTAAACTACGGATGCACGAGAAAACGGGGTGAAAAAAGGTCGACTTGAAAATCTTTGAGAAGTATTCCGATATCCGAGACGGAAAAAGAAACCAAGATGAAAGGTGCGCAGTGTGGCGGTGAATAAAAGAATCGTGGAATTCCGATGGCTGAACTCCATCTAAATGTCGAAGCTTTCTTGCTTCCCCTTTCACGTAGCGCCGAACCACCGTTTCGCGATATAATCGATATAGCTCGCCGAAAGTTCTTGCGCAAAATAAACCGGGAGAATCGAAGTTGAAGAACCAATTCTTGTTGTTCTATATCTGAAAATCAACGGGACGTTTGATATCACGGTTCCTCGAGTGTTCCCGGGGAGAAATAAAACGATCGGGATGGAAAACCAATTAGTACCGTGAACGGTATAAAATCGGTATGTTTTAAATGGTAATAAACGATGGAAAGGGACCAACGATTTTTACAACGAACACGATCTTCGACGGGTGACCGATGTGTCCTCGAATTACTGTTTCGTAGCAAACGTTTAACACCATTTTGTTTTTTTTTTGTTTTGTTTTGAAATCGATCTTCGATATTGAAAGTATTGTATTTGCTTAGATTTTCTTTCGTTCTTTTCCTTGTGTATTTTCATAATTTCTCTGAAACTATCAGAGACACAAATTTTGAACTCAAAGTATTGAATAGAGACGTCTATTTGTTGGAATTAAACAGTAGACACTGATATCATAAAAAATCATATTTCTTTCCCTCGTGTATTTTTATAATTTCTCTGAAACTGTCAGAGACACAGATTTCAAACTCAAGGTATCGAATAGAGACGTCTATTTGTTGGAATTAAACACTAGACACTGATATAAAAAATCATATTTCTTTCCCTCGTGTATTTTTGTAATTCCTCTGAAACTGTCAGAGACACAGATTTCAAACTCAAGGTATCGAATAGAGACGTCTATTTGTTGGAATTAAACACTAGACACTGATATCATAAAAATTCATATTTCTTTCCGTTTAAGAAACACGACGTGTAACGTTTGCTACGTTTTTCCTGTCTGTTTGTTGGTGGTTAAAAATCTAATCCTCGTTTCATAGAATTTTGAGTTTCTCCGTTGGCCGTTTCGATGAAATACCGTTAATATCGACCGAACGTTGTATTTATTTAATAGAGACAAATATTTGCTATTCGTATGTAAAACTGGAGAAACACAGGAGACAAATATTTACCTTGGAGAAGGGAAAAATACCTTGGTATTAAATATCCTGAATCCATGAATTAGAAAAGTGGAGGAGGATTGGGATCGGAAAGAGGAAATGGCGAATCGCTGAACGAAATTTTTGCGAATCCTCGCGTCAAGTTACAGCTTCCCACGCTTGAAGTTTCCTTTTCAAATTATAATGAGCCGCTTAACAATTCCGATTTTATTAAGGGTCCCTCCCCCACGGAAAGAGGGAGGTGGTGAGTCAGCTTCCAGTAGACCGGAGCAGAGAACGAAGGAAAGGGAACGGTTCGCGAGACAACGATTTAAACACGGGAAATTTATGATTGAGATTGTTGTCAAGTTGAATGAATTTTACTCCCCTTCGTTTTAAATTTCTCCATTACGCGAGCATCCCACTGTCTACCAATTTCTGTTAGTTTCCACCGAACTCGGGAACCGAATCAACGTATTAAGCGACACGATCGAGGATACGAGTTAAAAATATTTAATTCTTCGCACAATTCAGTAATAATTGCAACAGAATGTAAGTTTCGCGAGAACATCGGATAACAGAGCAAATGGATCTTAATGAAGTGTTAATGAATGTACATATTTCAAGCATTATTTAAACTTGAATGTAATATCGGAAATTTATTAGGATATAAAGTAACTTGTTTGAAAATAAAATGGGGATAATAATTGAGTGGAGAGAAATATGAATTTTTATGAAATCGGTATCTACTATTCGATACGCTTGCGTTATAAAAATTCACGTCATAAAAGTTTGAAAACTAAAACTTTCGTCCACGATGAAAGATATTGTATCTACGTTTACATAATTTCGTGCACCAGGCGATTGTACGATTTTAATTCGATAAAATATTTTTCCTCGTGCGAGCACGAGCGATGAGAAAAACAAATTTTAGACAAATTTTTCGCAAGATCCTACCTAAAGTTTTTCAAATGGAAATAAAATGTAATATAAAGCTGTCGTTGCGTTTCGTGGTAAATTTAATAACATTCGTTAGGAATCGTTTCGAATCGAATCGACATACTCGCCACGTTTGCAACGATTCTCCCGTTGTTCGTTGAAAAAATTACTGAGAAAGAACCGAGAGGAAACAGTATCATAGTAAATACCTCCGTTGTTACGTAATCACGATAAACAACGTTACCTTAATGAAAGTCAATTTCGAGTTTAATTAAAGAGCTCGAGGAGTGAAGAAAAAAATGCTTAGCGGGCAGGTTTAATTAAAGAGCGCTAAACACGGAAACTTCATCGAGAAGCGGACAAATGCTGGGCAAATCAAACAAGAACAAGAAACCTAACGAAACGTTCGACGTAAATCAATGACGACGATTTGACAAATGAACGACTAAGTGAAGATTAATAATTCCGAGTTTCGTAAAAGCTTGAATCGCTTCAACGGGGTAATTTATTTCAATCGAGATGACACGAAAGGCAACGTTGAATCGGGGCTTCCATACAAATGAAACCTGCGTAACAAGTATCGAAACGTGTGAAATTTATGAATGCTCGATAATTCTTTGAACATAAATTCCATCAGAAATACCCAAGAGAGATTAATTATTTGGAAATTTAATCTTATTGTATAATTATTTTAATTCGAATAATAAATTTAACGTACTAACTACCATTACGAATACTTGAAGACGACAGTATGATGTACCGAACGATATATTATATTTTAACAGCGGAAGTTGTTACGTAAAGGAAAATTATGGAAAGAAATTCAATTGAAGAATGATTTATACTTTTCTTGCGTGTGAATCGGTATTAAAACATTTACTTTCATAAAGGAGCTGCGTTGTGCAACGTGTACAACTACGAACCTGTGATAACCGTTACGTGGAATTTATTCACAAAGTATTTAATTGTTATTTAATCAAATATATTGCTTATTTAAAATATCATTCGATAATTCAATGTATACTGCTTAACAGAATTAATACAATGGATCATCTATCATGGTTCCAGGTTAGAATTATCTGTGTATTATTACAGCTTAGCTCGCGAGAATGAAGCAAAAATGTGCTTAAACAATAGTGTGATACTATTTCTTATAACTATGTAAACAAATTATTGACCACATCAGAAATTTAAATGTTAATTGTAATCAAAATTTTGTAGAGTTCGCTATAACGAAGTAGCACCACCGCTATGCGTCATTGATAAATAATTTGAGAAACATTTGCTCGATCCATTTCTACCTGAATCACTCTATCACTCGAGGGGTGCAAAATAGCTATAATAAAAATTTAACAAAGCTAACTATATTACTATTGAACAGCTCACGCACAATAGCTAAATACATTTTATTTTTACTTTTCTTATTTTTCAATACAATCTCTCCCAAGATCGATACATTTAGTCCAACGATCCCTCTTCAACGTTATGCTCTGTTCGTGATACATAATAGATCCATATACACAATTTCTTTTTTTCGTCTCTCCCTAAATTACTCGATCTGTGAACCATTTGCAACTTCATAAAACCGTTTCAAAATACGTCTTTGGTGTCTCGAAAAACAACGATCGATAATAACGGATCTGTCGCTAGCTCCATTAGGAAGCTGGGATCGCGTTTGGAGAAAAATGGGCTCGATATCGCTAGAAAATGCTCGTTCTATTGTTCCGATTGCCGTGACGGTAACCGGCCACTGTCTCCAAAAACGCCCGAGCCGATAAATTGTCAGTGTCGGTAATCTTCTCCGGAAGTTTTCCGATATTTCACGCTGGTAACAGGTAAATCGGGCAGGCCGTGAAATTGGGAGATCCGGAGCCCGTTGTCGAGTGCCACGATCGATTAGATATCCTCCCGTGAACTCTGTCGAATTACAAGCCCCGGTCGAAAGAAGGTCGAGCGAGTACGAGGTTGAATTCGAGAGGGAGACAACGGGACGATTAGGGCGACTTCAGGGTCGATTATACGGGCGGCGAGGTTTCGAGAGGGTTGATCGTTCACGCCTATGGTGATCAAAGATACTCGTGATACCGATCCAATCGCGTACTCGTTGATACCGATCCAATCGCGTACTAGTTGATACCGTGTCTATATCGCGAGCTTGGACGTTTTCCCGCGTTGAGAATTCTTTTTTCAAGCACTTGTTCGAATTGCAAAGCCTTGCTCTCCCCAAGGTGTCGCGCTATGAAATACTGCTTTAACTTTACTACAGTTGGTCGTGTTACGTTCATAAATTTCATCCTAACGGATCGACTGTTCTCTTCGGTTAACCACTTGAATGAAAACGACAAGTATCGCCCTAATCTCGGTGCCGAACTCGGTTTGACAAACTGTGCCAGATATTTTGTTACTTTCTTATTATGTATAATAATATTAAATATTTTAACGATAAAAACGGATCGTCTTGTTTTAACGCAATAATGGATGCCTTTCTCTGTTGATGTGCGAATTATTTGTGTATAATTAGTCTTTTGTGAAAAGGCCTCACACTTGGTATCTATACTCTCAGGTTACTTGCGTTCAGTTATTTCTATCGTGTATATGTTGTATTGTTTCTATTTTTCACTTAATTTGCAAGTTCGAAGGTGTAATGTTCTCTAATGAAAATAGTAATCCTAGAAAAAAATAATTACCTAATTTACATCAAAATGTAATTTGTAATGTCGCAATATCTATTCCGTTTTCAAGCGACAAAATTGAGACAGTTGCTCGAAAGCGGGGTAGACTGTGCACGGAGAAGTCACCTCCCAAGGAAGACTACTTGTCAGGAACCCCAAGATTCTTAACCCCGCTTTCGAGTGATCAAATCGCAATATTTTCTCGAAAGTGGAATAAAATGTATATGGAAAAGTATATGAAAACTATCACGAATTTGTCACTCCAAAGCGGGGTAGATAGTGTAGGAAAAAGACACCACCGAGGAAGACCACTTATCAGGAACCCAAAAATTCTTAACCCCGCTTTCGAGTGACCAAAACCGAATAATTGCTCGAAAGTGGGAATCATTGTAAATGGAACTAAAATTGTATAATTATCTCGAATTTGTCGCTAGAAAACGGGGTAGACCGTGCACGGAACAGTCATAGTCGAGAAAGACCACTTATCAGGAACCCCAAGATTCTTAACCCCGCTTTCGAGTGACCAAATCGAAATAGTTTCTCGAAAGTGGGAATCATTGTACATGGAACTAGAATTGTATAATTATCTCGAATTTGTCACTAGAAAACGGAGTAGACCGTGCACGAAACAGTCACAATCGAGAAAGACCACTTATCAGGAACCCCAAGATTCTTAACCTCGCTTTCGAGTGATTAAATCGACATAGTTTCTCGAAAGTGGGATGCATTGTATATGGAAAAGTATATGGAACTCTAATTGTATAGTTATCTCAAAAACGCTGTAAACTGTGCACGGAAAAGTCACAATCGAGGAAGACCGCTTACCAGGAACCCCAAGATTCTTAATCCCGTTTTCGAGTGACAAAAACGGGACAGTTACTCGAAAGCGGGGTAGACTGTGTACGAGAAAGGTTACCCCGAAGAAGACCAATTATCAGAAAGCCCAAGATTCTTAACCAAACTTCAACGGCACGTAACAATGCACAGTTTGCTCTCTCGAAATAAGGAACATCGTCGAAAAAAGTGGTTCTCCCCGATGCGACGTTCCCTAAAACTTACTTGTCGCCGGGGCGAAGAAGTCGGGAGCAAATTGCCGCGCAAGGAGAAACGAGGACGGAAGTGACGCGATCGTTGTCAAACCCATTGTCCCGGCTTTGGCGAGCGCAGTCAAACGTCGGGGCCAGGCCATTTAGGCTCATCCGCTTTAATTGGCTTCGTTTGTAATTACGGTAGAAGAGGCGGCGGAGGCTGGCGAGTGGGGTGGCACGGGGGACAATAAGAAGAAGAGTGGGGAGGGGGTGCGCCACGAAATACCCCGAATACTGCACGTTGACATGGATTGTGGCCTGAAGAGATCCCAGAAGTGGGTTAGAGGAGTGCAGCCATTGTGAATGGTCCTTCCAGCCGGGAAAGACTTGATAGGACTTCTTCGAATGAAACAAAAGCCCCTCATATCCGCCTTTTTCTTCTGTTTCTTTTTCTTTTTTCTTTTTTTTCTTTCTTTTTCCAACCACCGCTACGCGGTTGCATATTCAGAGATTGTCTCGCGACGAAATTCGCTCAAAGTATTCGAAGAACGTTCGCTTCTTAAAATACCGTGACGACGTTTCTCCGCTTTACAAGGGTAATTGAAAAATTAACGTCGTTCGGGATAATTGGGACAATGTACAAACTAGTGTATCGCTCGTGAAAAGGAAGCTGCGAGTGGAAACATGCTTTCTTAATGAGCCGTACCTCGAGCTTTGCGTATCAACGAACTGGTTAAAGTGTACTGTCCTTTTTTTTTTAGTGTAACTGCTGGCTTCTTTTTTTTTATGTAAATGTGGTTGAAGGGAAAAATTACAAGTCTTTGAATCGGTGATCCGTTGATACAGACTTCGTAGGTTTCTTGCAGGTAACTGAAAATATTATTTTTCTCGTAAATATCAGATGTTTAATTCTCGAAAACGACAAGTGTTCAGACGATGCAAGAATAATTATTCGATAAGAATAAGTGTATAAGAAGTATAATAAAATTCGTTATTTATATAGACACCGTTATCAGTATCGATAGCAACAGTAAATATCAATGGCAAATGTACTGGTAAGTAATAACGATAGTAACGACAATATTAATAGTAACAAAAACGTTTGGTTTTCCTTGCATTAAATTTATATCATAATGATCGTAACGGTTATTCACTGTCAAATTTAATAAGATCGAAGTGATAATCATTTGTTTCTGTCCTGTGATGCGATAAAAGGCAATTATTAATGTCAATGTGATTGGCGAATTCATAATTCAGCTTATTAATAAAATGCGAAGTCGTAACGTTTCTACAGTCGGCCGGTTTCACCGATTTTCCACGAGAATAATCCGTACAAGCAATGTTCGTTGACCAGACGCAGGTAATGAACATAATAAATAACTGAACGCAGTTGAATTTATGAAATTTGCGTTTATTGCGTGTGAATGTGGAATACAATTTGCGTCCCGCTGCTTTTATACGAACATTTTTCAAGTATTTTCGTAATGGAAAAACCTCGATTAGAGAAGATCAATCGTTTCGAGACGAACAATAGGGACAGTTAACGTTTAATATTTGAGGTAACTAAAGGTGAATATTTGTTAAGGTGTTACGTAATTTCTATTTAAAAATATTCGATCATTTATGAACATTGTAAATTATCGATGAAAATACTGAGAGTTTAAACGGTATTTTTGTTCCAATTAACATGTCGGATGGAGAATATTTTATTATTAATTCCGCACGAGTTATTCGTCGTTTCTGTTCTATCTCAAAGAGCCACTCATTAAAAGCACGCAGTACTTGTATTATACGAGAAGTATCTCGAAAGAAAAAGAAAATTGAAAATTTCCAAGAGTCGAAAATGACTTCTTTTATCGTTTCGTTTTGATATCACAATTTTTTCTTTTTATTAACGAATATCGAAATAATCGTAATATCGTATTCGTGACAGTAGTCTCGTTTCAATTAACCAGTTCGTAGCATCGGAAATTATAATTTGAAAGAGTATTCTAAACTATCTTAATTTTCTAAGAAAATCTAGATAACGGATTTTACCAAATAATCGGTTTAATTACCCATTTAACGAACCTAATAGAGCATGCAAGTGTAAGAAGATTATCGGGGAAAACGTGCACCAAAGTAAACGAAGCTGAGAGTTTCAAACTCGAACACGTTAACGAATAGGAACCGCTCTATATTTGTGAACATAATCTTCGATCGATACTACTTCCCTTTCGACGTTACGTATTCAACTATAATAATACATGTTGCTCGGGTATTCGGTATCGGTAATCTCACTAAACAATAGCAAATACGTATGCACTATTTATATCTACTTTATCGATTTCCTCGACAAGATAAAATTCATGGTAAAATATATATGCTCCAAATTTTTACAAAAAATTCTCTTAGGGCTATTTCAGGTGACGTAAGTCCCACGTATTGGAAAAGAAATATTCGATTTACGAGTTATTATAACTAAATAGACGGGAATACATTTCGCGAAATATAAATAATTTGGTCATCAAGAAATAGTATACAAATATCTGGAAATGTACTCAATGTATCTTCAGATATTTATTTCCCTTTTGAATTTCAATCCTCTTTCACCCCACCTCCTACAAACTTAGGAAAATATTTACATCGAGGATTGACGATCACGTAAATCCACTAATGAGCAAAATTCGAAACAAATCCATACGTAGTTAAAGATTCCCTCGATTCTCAATAAACGCCCCTTACAAATTACATGAAAAGTTTCAAATCGAAGCTCGGTGCGCTATCCCTCTAACAATAAAGCAATAAATCGAAACATTTCAAAAACCCTGGTTGAAGTAACTTTCAAAAAAATCCTACAAACTGGTCCAGGTTTGAAATTTTTATTCCAATCTCTAAAACAGCGTACGAATCGCAACGGAGAATTTGACGTTAGATTTTCTCTCCGCTGCAAAAGAAAAACTTGAACTTTTTGTCCGTTTAGCCATCCTGCTCGAGGACATTCGTTTGAAAATTACCAGACACACCTCCGCGAAATTGAGCCAGCGGCTGTCCCAACATCGAACAGTTCGTTTCGAACCAATTTCGGTCACCCCTTTAACACCATTGGCGAAGCTTCTGCTCGCCCTACAGGAACACGCCGAAGCGTGAACCGTGCGCGCCGCGAGTAAACCCGCACGTCTCGGAAACCGCATCGCATCGCCCCTTCAATCAGTCGGGCAATCCTGCACCTTTCGATCCGATTCCAGGCAAACTCGACTGAAATTTCAACGGCCTCATTGAGGAGACCCTCTTGGTGGGTCCGCGTATCAGCAGCGTTTCCGGGCGAGCGGAATCTGCCGCTTTGCATTCATAGCCCGCTTCCTGCCCAAGAAGCGATCCGCCCATTTCTCCGGCGATCGTACGGAACCACGTACACAAAAGGGACACTCAGGTTCGCGCAACAAGTTTCGAAGCGGTTCCGTAACCCGTCAGCGGGGTCTCCGTATACACGGGGACGATATAGACACCCCGTTTCCTCGCGTGTCGCGAGCCTATACAGAACACTTGGCATAGAACCCCTTTTGTACGGTTAGCTTCTATGGTACGTCCGGTTGCGAGTTATACTGGGTGATCCGGACAACTGGGGCGGACTATAATAAGATTTCGTGCTTGTTTTGCGCAAACGATGAATAGGGCTAGAGTACGGGGAATCGGTTGTCATTTGAGGGAGTGTTGGAAATAGGTAATTATTGTCGTTCTTCGGGGGGAGGAACTGTAGAGTATTTTTTGTCGAAAATAGGTCATTAGAAATGGGTAATAATTGTCGTTCTTCGGGGGAAGGAACTGTAGAGTATTTTTTGTCGATAATAGGTCATTAGAAATGGGTAATAATTGTAGTTTTTCGAGGGAAGAAATTGTAGAGTATTTTGTTCGAGAATGGGTAATTAAGAATAGGTAATAATTGTCATTTTTCGAGGGAAGAAACTCTGGAGTATTTTTATCGAGAATAGGTAATTAGAAATAGGTAATAATTGTAATTTTTAAAGGGAAGAAATTGTAGAAAATTTTTATCGAGAATAGGTAATTAGGAATAGGTAATAATTGTAATAGAGAAATAGGTAATAATTGTAATTTTTCGAGTGAAGAAATTGTAGAATATCTCGGTCAAGAATAGATAATTAGAAATAGGTAATAATTGTAATTTTTCAAAAGAAGAAACTATAGAGTATTTTGATTAATAATTTTTCTTACATACTTGTACACATTTGAAGAAGATGTACGAATTTTTGTGTTGTACAAACATTGATATTCGAAATGTTATAGGTCGAAACGTAATTCGCACTCAAGGAAATAAATTCAGGTACAGACTGTTTCTTTTATCTAATGTTCACTTGAATCGTAAAAAGAAAGACATTTTATTTTCAGTTATATATTATTAGTTAATTAAAAACCCGCAGTTAATTAAAAACCCATTTTCAAGAAGTTCCGTTGATTTTGTGTTAATCAATTTGAAAATGATAATACCAACGTTTCCTCGGAGATAGTTATTCTAGGGACATGTCATTTCAGACCGCACAGATAATTGCGGCCACTTCTTCCTCTCATAACTTTAAATGGAAGAAACATAATTATACTTATTTTTCCTTTTTCTGTCACAGACGGAATTGTTATTTTCTACAATATTTGAGAAACATTAGCACATGGAAAGTAAATGCTTCTGCATTTTCTCTTCTCGACAGTTCACTCTTTTTTTTCGTTTTATTTTTCTTTTCGTGTAGTCACAGTTTAAATTTGTAAATCTTACTTTTCTCCATTACTTCGGACCGGAATTACTAGACAAGTACATTGTACAAATAATCTCAACTGTACTGAAACTATTCTACTAAAATAGAATAAACAATGTCGGATTGACGGAGTAAAATTGCCTCTCAAATATACAGTCAAACTAAGAGCAGACAATAAGTCGAAATAATATTTACAGCTATTTGTTTCGTTGAAGAAATTACAACATAAATCTTAAAAACATTTAGGTAACAGTTGAAGAAGTTACAACATAAATCTTAAAAACACTTAGGTAACAGTTGAAGAAGTTACAACATAAATCTGAAAAACATTTAGGTAACAGTTGAAGAAGTTACAACATAAATCTGAAAAACATTTAGGTAACAGTTGAAGAAGTTACAACATAAATCTTAAAAACATTTACTCGCGCGCATTGGCTAAACCCTTCAGCTTACAATAGTAAATCCTTTCGCGCAGCTTACTTGTTTGGAAGTAGACTAAAACGCCAAATAAAATGGTTTAAAATACAACAGCAACATTCTTGATTTTCGAACGATCGACATTCTCCCTGAAGATATAATGATAATTTTTAGAATGTATATTTATTGGAGCAAAGAATGCACGAGAAACGTTATTAACGGGTTGTTAAGCAAGTTTCTCATACGTTCGTTGCCCCAATAAATAAGCAACTCTGAAAAATTATTATTTGATATTAGTAGAGCAAAATAATAAAAAATAAAAAATATACTTCAACCGTATCAAACGATTCGATATGAATGTTTACGGCTCCTTTTTCGTTAAATTTTTACTCGTACTCGTGATTAATGTATTTTTTGCAATTATAATCTCCAGTATTATTTCATCAGGAATTGTTATGCGTTGGAGCTTGTTCAACCTCGCAGAGATTCCAATAGAATAGAATTGACCCCGGGATCGGGATCTACATTCACGGCTTCCGCTATTGTCATACACGCTCACATGGAATATTCCAGCAGGAACACTATGACATGTTTTCGGTGCATCGATGCATGAACACGTGTAATCTAATGGCATTTTCTAAAATATCAACGTTCCATTATTCTTCCGCGGTTACAATTTATCACTACAATGTAGCAATCTACCCTCGATTTATTACAAACAAGAAGAAACCAGGTATTGTAATTTTCTGCGAAAAATTCCCTCTTTCGAAGAAAAAACTAAATCTCTTTGAACTTTCTTCCATAAGTACCTCTACCTAAGGAAAAAGCCAAATCTTTAAATTTTCTTCGAAAAGTATCTTCACCGAAAGAAAAAACTAAATCTTCAGATTTTTTAAATACCCTCTCCTAAATTTATCACGAATAAAATAGTATTATTAAATAATATATTTCGAGATGATTTTCAGAAATTCTTTTCATTTCCTAAAAAGAAACGAAAGGATGTCGTTGACGAATTGGTACCATTCAACGATGAAACGATTATATTCCACGAGGCCACGTTTTTCGACAACCACACGGCTCCATGTGTGACCACGACACACCTTCGGTCGTTTCCTGGCAGAAAAGTTGGACACGCACGCTGAATCGGGGAAGAGGATTCGTGGGAAAAATCGTGCATGCGTGGCGGCTCGGATTTGCATGGAAGGAAGAAGAAGGTATTGTTGATTTCTGGAAGGCGGTCGGTGAGGCGCAGGATAATTCTCGACCGGCAGAATTTGTGGCTTGAATAGCTCTTTGTGGGTACACTTGATTGCCACGGAACTTCGCTTCCGTGACAGTGGAAACGTGGCTTCACTTTCTTTCCACGAAAAACGATCGGAATTGTACGTTTTCTGTGATCGTTCGCGATCGTTCTCAACGCTTCGATGAACTTACACTTTATCATTTCTACCGAGTGCTTCGAAACGGACAATTCAATCGGAAAATCACCAACAAGACTTTCGTAAGTGTGTTAAATTTAAACGTTTTTGAAGTATAACTTCAATAAACGTTTTCTGAAACAAATTCACGAATTTCGTTAATCCTTTTCTTCCTTTATGAGAGTAACGTACACTTTGATTTTATAATTCACCATTAATTAATGTTTTCGATCGAAATAGAAACGGATCGTTTCGTGATGATTTGTAGATATTACTTGGATAAATTTATTCATAAGTATAATAGACAAATTCGTAAAGTATAATTTGTCAGTTTCAAAAATTAACACAAGATGTCATGATTTTATAACGGAATTCGTCGTTGGGAAATATTCTTCCAACATTTTTTGACACTGAAATCAAAGTAGAAATTGATTTAAAAGGAAAAAGTTGAATTTTTGGCGCTGAAGTTGAATTTCAATGCAATTTTAAAATTCTGAAACACACGAAGCCAAAAGTACATTAAATATCAGAGTTGTGGTATCTGAATAATTATTGCACATTTTTTGTATCTTCGAAGAATATTCCTCTCCCTTTTGTTTGAAAGAATTTTCCATACTTCCGAACAATCGTAACACATCTGGTAATTAAAAGTATTGTAACATCGATCTACGAAACAGTCGTTCAGAAAAATAAGAATTTCGTGATTGCTTCTTATTTATATCTTCGTTAAAAAATGATAAACATTCACAAGGACTAATAATCCCTCTAAAAGTATGTATCTACGAGTCAATTAACCTCACACGTTGAAAGCACGTCGCTTGAAATAACATTACACCCGTAATGTAATTGAAACGCTCCGTAAGAATCGTGCGATGGATTAATCCGCGTCTAGAAATTTTTCTATGGTACGGTTAATAGGAATGTAAGAGAAAGTAAACTGAAATGTGGGTTACCCCGGGAGGATAGCTATCGTATTTAATTCGTGCGCGAATAAAGGTTTCGGTTTACTTTAATCAGCTGAAACATCAGACTTCCCGATGTCGCTGATCCTTACGCGAATATTATTCACCGCGACGATGGAAAAATATTCAGCCCCGTAAAAATGAACTTTCACCGTAATCCGACACGCGATAATCAACGTTGAAGTATTGGTACTTTATTTAGATTTCATTATACTATAATTCTATCTTCGATGATAAAACGAACGGAGAACGAACGAAAGACTCCACCCTGAATATGAAATCTTCGAATCGGTATAGTTTTATTTGGTCGAGTGCCAAGACGTCGTAAAACGATAGACCTTCGTTTCCGTTGTTTAATTTCAGCTAGATGGAGCAAAACTAGAAAACGAGAGCTCACATTATGGAACCGACCATTCGAAACCCTTGTATTCGTTAATCGTAGTCGTTAATATTTGATCGTATTAAATTCAAGTACATCGAATACTTATAGTTATAATTTTAAACTTTAATCGTATATCTTAGCAGGTAAAATGTACAAATTGAATACGAAGTACTTGCAGTAATCCCCGCTTTCAAGTGACGAAGTAAAATTTTTGATAGGTATCATTGTATCTTTATGAGAAACTTGTTAATGGACTGGTGAGGTTTTCAGAATGAAAATGATTCCAAACACGAACTTATTTGGATTATTTTTAATTAAACGTTATTTGAATTAGGTATGAATAAAAGTAGTCCAGATAGAGTCGTGTTTAAACTTATTTTCATCGTAGACACCTTTCCAATGCATTCGTACTCTCACGAAGATATAATAACAATTATGTAAAGTTTTAATTTCCATCGGGGTATAGTATTCGGTTCCTCGTGTGTATTTTTTCGTTCTCACCTGAGATAAATATACACAGTGGAGAAAATAATTCCGTTACTTGAATCCAACGTGAAAAATTCTCCCTCGAAAACGAGGATCAGTGTATTATGCAACAAATTCAGATTTCAGTTAAAGTTTCACGGCTGTTTAATAAATTTATCCAAGTAATATCTATAAATCATCACGAAACGATCCGTTTTTATTTCGATCGAAAATATTAATTAATGGTGAATTATAAAATCAAAGTGTACGTTACTCTCATAAAGGAAGAAAAAAATTAACGAAATTCGTGAATTCGTTTCAGAAAACGTTTACACCGATTACATTTATTTTTCCATTTGGTTCGCGTTAAAATTGTGTTTATTTTCGAATCTGAAATTAGTCGTTTTCCGCTACCCGCTCGAGTTATCATTCCACGTTTACCTGCAGCGTGAAAATTGCAGTTCATCAGGATCATTAATTATTCAATTCATTAACGAAGAGTCCATTAATCACCCACGCAGCAACATTTTACCTTCGCAAGATGTAAATTATATTCCTGTGCCCATCGTGTCGATTAAAATTTCGACGAAGCGTCCATAAATTTTCATTTGCGAGAAACGCAATTAACCCCTTAACACTGTTATTGTTTTCCAAATAACAGCTCGATGTACAGCATTATATTAGAAATAATCGAATTCATCGCACCATTTTGTCCCGATGTTAACTTTCTTAACGAAACTATACCATTCGTACTTCGTTGTGAAGAATCTGAACAAAAATTCAAATTCGTTGTTTCGAAATAAATGATTCGAGCATTCGAATCGTTACAATTATTTTTTTATATTACCATTTTTAAGTTTCAGTAACACATTGGTAATTTATAACCACTTTGTAGATACGAAAATATGATAATTCTATGTCCTTCTAAGACAAGTTTCGTTTTTAGTTATCTTTCGATAATTAGTTGAAAATAGCAGTGAAAAATGAACGAGCTAGTTTTGCAGTGTATAATTCGAACCTCTACTGGGTGAAACAATTTTTCTCCATATCCCAGTGCTAATTCGGTGTCTCGTGATATCTTTAACAGTCACGTACGTTACAATTAACTGTTTCAACTGCTTAACTGTCGCGAACGATGATAAAGTCTGCTAATACGTTTAACCTACTTTGAGCAGTATTCTTGAGACATTCAGATACGAAATTAAATCTGTTTCCGTTAATTTATACAGTATTTAATTTACGTCGTCGACTGTCGAGATAACTGTCTCGTTAGTTGTCAAGTAATTATCCCCACTGTTCTCACCTACTCTCACTTTAACATTTTAAACTCCACTATTTTCTCTTTCATTGTTTCTCATTCAGAACTGAGCAAGACATTGATAGATAGTAACCATCGATATTTCCTGAAACATCTATCTCTCTCGCTAACTGTATATTGCAACAGGGAAGACCGTAGACCCTCTTACTGCTCAGGTATGTCACTATAAAGTATGTATATACACGTTTTCCATTAGTGTTTAACACACCGATCCGCCTCGATTTCGATCATCGGAGCGCATGTAATTCGAGACTCGCTCGGTGTTGTTCTATCTCGCTCACTCTCGCTGTATCCCAAGCCTGTAATGGAGACAAAAATCGTTAGCTAACACGCTTTCAAATGGCGGTACCAATTTTCTCTCTTGAAAGTGAGAAATTACACGACTAAAATACATTTATTCGTTCGAAAACTAATATACTAGGTTATTTAATAAGTTTTGTCGTTTTTTACATTGTAAAAAAATACTACGACACTTCGACTTTGAACAATTGTAAATATACAAACGAGTCGACATATCTACACGAAACTTCACACATTTTCATTTAATTAGTAGTACCATCTTTAGAAAAATAAACCGAACCTAATAGCTCCATTTCTTATCGAAGGATAAAACTTATTGAGCAACCTATTATTTTACATTCTGTGTTATTTTCATTTACAAAGAATGTCTTTGCCATTTTAGAATACCAAAGAGCTACCGATCTCGCTTCAACGTATCCGTTCACGAGAATGAAAACAATCTATGATCTATGATCGTGACTGATGAATTATCAGTTTATATTGGGTTGTTCGGAAAGTCATTTCGTTTTTTTTCTTTTTGGTGAAAATAAAACACGATCTTTTCAGAGTGTATAAACATTTCATTAAATTCTATATTCTCCATTTTGGAAAACGAAATGACTGTCCGAACAACCCAATACATTTCTTCGGTCCTAGTAACAATCACTTAGAACCTAATACCCCAACACTGAACGCTGCGTATATATCGGAGTATTATGCGTACAAACAAATGCTAAAATCTCTAAATACTATAATTATCCCTGTGAACAATGACCTTGCACAAAGTCGATCAGAGTTTACAATTTCGGTAGAAATCTACAAACGATTGCAAACTTCTAAACGACAGCGTGTGTCTAAAACGATAGTCGCGAGAAGATGACTGAAACGATAATCACAATAAGTGATCATTTTCCAAATGTCGGTATTTGCCGATTCACGAAATAGAATGATAAAATTTGCATCAGAGCCCGTTCCGTAAGCCGTACGAGCGATCATTTCCCTCGTGGATTACATCTCTGTACGATTAACCCTCGTACGATACGAAATCCCGTACGAGGAACTTGGAAAATAATCTTCCGTGAAGATTCTCTTTCGGGGAATTCCCGGTAGAAGAGGCATTCTCTACGGTCCTCCGGTAGACGTAACAGACGTCGACGCCCCGAGAGGGCTCGCGAAAAGTAAACGTTCACCGCGAGACGTCGAAGCAACGTTCACGTTCGAAAAAAAATAGCGCGCAATCGCGCTCGTGGAACGCGTTCGAAATTAATCCGAGGCATTGGTACGTAAAGAAGAGTGTACCAAGGGGAGAGGGTAGGTGGAGGGGATGTAGAGAGGGACGGAAGTGCATCATTCTAGGGTTCCCCCGACGAGGGTCGACAGCTGGGAGCACCTTTCCACTTCCCGACCACGTGAAACGTACACCACGTGGAAGCTAGATGCTGCTCTCGGGGCGTAATTCTCTTCGTACTTTCCTCCCTTGGTGGCTCATCCCTTTCTCCTCGTCGTCGTCAGTCCCCCTCCTCCACCACCTCGTCGTACTTTCAGATTCTCTCATCCTATCGGTTTCTTTTTTCATCTCCTACTACTCCGTTTAACGCGATCGTCCCTCTACTCCTGGCCCCTCCCCTCTACGTCGTTTCATTGTCCCGCGCGTTGTCCTTGTCTCGCAGCTGGTCCGACGCTCGTACGACGCTCGTACAGCATGGTCAACAGGTAGAGAGACGGACAGGTGGCCGGACGATATATTCATGATGTCGGACGCAACACGACAATCCCGAAGCCTGGCCAGTGTTCGCGATGTCTCGCTACGCGCCAGAGTTCGGACTCTGGCTGATCGGGTAGCTCGAGGTTTTGCAACGATCACGGCTGATAACGGGGATTCACGGTAACACGGGTGATCTCCGAGTGCTGGTTTTCTTCGTGCTTGTTCAGTGATCGAGGATTATGTTAACGTGTCGTTGGTGTTGTGTTCACGGTGACGCGGTGACTGTTGCTCGGGTATGCACGCCGGACGAGTGCACGATCTTCCGGGGTTCTCGATCCGGTGTCTTTCGCGGTGTGTACAGTGCATCGGGGTGAATCGTTCGTCTGTTAGATTTTTCTCCCTCGTGGCTTCGATCGGTATCAATCGGTATGAATGAAAGATTCTTCGGAAAGGACGCGAGGGTATTACTAGGAATTGTTCTGGAAGAAATCTTTGCTCCGATCGGTATTAATCGGGATGAAAGATTCTTTAAAGAGGAATGCAAGGATACTTTGTATTGAAAATACTTGCCAATTCGACGAGTTAAAAATTGTTCTCGAGAAAATCTTTGCCCCGATCGATATTTATCGATATAAAAAAATCTTCGAAAAGGGACTCAAGGATACTCCGTATAGAAAATACCAATTCGAAGAGTTCAAGGGACAAAAATTGTCCTCAGGAAAATCTCTGCTCCGATTGGTATTTATCCATATAAAAAAATCTTTGAAAAGGGACTCAAGGATACTCTGTATTGAAAATACCAATTCGAAGAGTTCAAGCGGCAGAAATTGTCTTCAGGAAAATCTTTGCTCCGATCGATATTAACCGGTATAAAAGAATTTTCGAAAAGAGACTTAAAGATACTCTGTATTAAAAATACTTGCCAATTGGAGAAGTTCGATCGCCAGAAATTGTCCTCGAGAAAATCTTTGCTTCCGATCGGAGGGATGGTGACGACTGACGCGAACCTGGTGACGAGTGACATCGCTGAAACTGTATAAAATCGTTCCAGCGTGATCGAACGACGTTAGACTCGTTTAGCGTCGAGTCGAAGTTTCGACGCCGGGAGAGAGATTTTTTTATAGCATCCTTGGTAATCGTGAAAGTGGAACAAAGTGCATTTTCAAGGGCCTTTTGTTGTTAGAGGAGCACAGGCGAGGAGATCGAATTCCTTTGTGTTCTATCGAGGACGGAAGAGGTAAGTGTTGGTCGATATTTATGTCAAGTGTTTTCAGTCTGAATGGACGCATACAAAGAATCGTGGCCTTGCGTGAAGGCGCAAGGTGGATCATTGTTGGGCATTGTTAGACTTGGGATTTCGAAGCTCGATCACGATCGACGTTAATATTCTGTACGTGTACCGATTGCGTCACGTACGCCGCTACTCAGAAATCTGGAAGGAGACACTGCTATCGAAAAAATTCTCAATTTGGCATTCAGTGTGTAAGATCAGAGACTTGGCTCTATACAACGTGAACTCTGAAAGAAGAGTCGAAGAATTTTTGGGTATGCAATGTTCACGGAACATTGCGTACGCGGTTAATAAATATTAGCGTCACAGTGATAAACGTAGATTACTCGAGCTGCAGTCAAGCATAAATAAGAGATTCTTCGAAAAGTACGTAAATTTACTATACTCTGAGAATATCTCCAATTTATGTTGAGTCGAATGTAAACACATGAATTACGGAAAATAAGAATCCAGTGTGAAAGAAACCCTTGTTATTTCTTCTTTTGGTCGTATTCGGTTTTCGTAAATTTCTATTTTATTAATGGAAAATTTGTTGCTTATTTGAGTAAACACTACATATTTCTACATTGTTCGACTCTCTATTTAGAAAACTCTTATAGGTGTAGTTATCAGGAAGACATACTCGAACAGTATTGAAATTAATTTCACTGAGCATGTTGTTTAATTTACAACTTTGTGTAACAAACTTCGTTTTGCCAACTTCTATTGAAACTTCGATTCCCTATAGTAGTAAGAAAGTGTAATAAATTTAGCTCAACTTTTCAATTCTATCGTATTTTGAAAATTCTATATTTCTACAATCGATATCCATATATTTAGGAGTATAACTATATCGTAATTAGATATCTGTCAAGTAGAATTTATCAAAGGGTTTTAATTTACCTTGTGCGAACATTTACTACATTTTACTAAACATTACTTCACTACAGGTAAGAAAGTTACGTGTTTCCAGAATTTTGCTAAAGAATTGAATAAATTCTGCTTTGTGTCGAACTAAGATAAAAGGAACGAAATGAACATTTGAAATACATATTAATTTTAGCGATGAATACGCGCAAATACGAAACATCGATTAATGTAGATGATTGTTATTTCGTTTCGACGATATTTCTCTACTGATATTTTGTATTAAACAAATGGAACCATGCGCTGTAATGAATGTAAAATCTGCCCTGTGAATTATTAATAACACGTATGCAACATTAGTTGTGCTTGTATTCGTATAAAGACCGACATTCAATCAACTTCGAAGGAACGAATTTCTACAGATATAGTTTCTACTAAATATTTCTTAATGGTCTATATTCAAGTGTAAAACAATTTTAATTAATGTCGTACTTAATGGTCAAAAACAACGCATCCTCGATCAAATTCATATTCGAAACTTTCCAAAGCTCGTTTCTAATAGAAAGTAAAATATGAAAAATAAAAATAAAATTTCGTTATTCTCTAAAAAGTCCACGTGAAATATTTGAAAGTTCTAGTTAAACGAATTTTTAATAGAATTTTTATTAAACCGGAATAATAAAAGCAGTGAATCCTGGAAAAAGTAAATAAATAAATTTATGGAAACTATTTGAATTGAGGGTATACACTATACAGAATTTTAAAAAGTTACATGTTGTCAATATTTGATCGAAAAGTGCGAGTCTATAATAAATCTCTTAAAAATTCGCACGAATATAGAATCAAAATTCGGTCAAAAAAAATGAAATGCGTTGCAAATACAGTTTCCAAAAAAAATTCGTTTTAACGAAGTCAGTCGATATATATATATGTATTCTGAAAATTTTGTCATTCCAATTTTTCCCCACCGAGTGTTGCAACTTTTATTGTTTCTTGTTAAAAATATTTTCTACCATCGATGCTGGTGAAACATTTAGGAAAATATTACACCGTTCACTTCTAGTGCTTCCCGCGCACTGTATTTTATATTACATCGCCGACACACTGTAACTTGGAGCGTCATTGAAGATTACAGCTATTAACGATATTGTCAACTACAGATCTATGGTAAATTCAACGCGTATTAGAACCACGATGGAAAATATATGCTCCTTAATATTCCGAAATGATATTGCGGTGGCTTTCTAAATACGTGGAAATGCGGCGGGTGGGAATTATCGTTCTCGTCTTTTCGTATTTGTTGAAGCGGAAGTAACGCGTACCCACGAGTTTAATAACATTAAAGGATTTAAGTAAGGCGATTTACGGGGTTCATTTAGTTGCGAAAAATAAACAAATTCGACGTCGTTCCATTAAAATACAAATTAAAATGTTTACTTCTTTACACTCGTTGGAAATAAATCTCACGAGATTCACACAGCCGTGGTATTGTAATACACATTGATAACGCAGGACGTTCTCGTAGGAAGGGTTAGTGCATTCTTGCTGTCAGAATTATGTCTTAACTATTGTAAGGGATTACGACAGGTTGTACGAAGACACTATACTAAAATATAGTGTCTAGAAATTTTGTATCGAGGACGAGTATGTGATTTTATCAGATATTTGACTGTTACTTGATAGTACGTATATTAAAATATGAATTTCTTAAATTTTACTAGAAGATTCTTTTCTTCTTTCAATTTTTCTCGCTATGGTCTGCGATCAACTTTGAACCGATACAAAAGAAATCGAAAATTAGAAATAAAGAACGCAAGCTGCACAATTTTCTCATTTCTTGATTTCAGATAATTTCGTAATTAATTATCTTTTCTGGTCAATTCAGACGAGATTGGCCCTAATATCCACAAAAATACAAATTTTTTAATCAAATTTGGTACACTTATAATTCAATGCGTGTACCTTTAAGCAACGTATAAACATTTTACAAAACTGCATATTCGTCTTACGAGCGGAATCTCTAACAATTGCAATATTTTCCACTTACCATGTCGTAATCTCTGAAGAAAATATTCCTTCTATCGAACGTTCGAATTAAAGTGAACCATCCAGTGACAATCTTCGTCGATATTGCACAGCAAAAATAATTTTCACAATCAAACCCGGCATCGAATTATGAATTGCATACCATGGAGTTAAAATTAATGCCTTGCTGTTTGCGTAATAAGTTTCCTCGACCGGCGACAATCTTGTCGGTATCTCGCGAAACAATGGTAATTCGTGTCATTGTCTGGCAAGTATTTATCAAGTCTCTTGTTGGATGCAAAAAGAGGAAAACGGAAGGAAGGATTTCTTGTTTTTCGTACTCGAAGGCCTTCGAAGGGTCGTGAATCTTTCTCTTCGTGCTCGTGCTTGGAATTTTTTTTCCAGTATCTCATTAATGTCGAGAAATTGACAAGTAGTTCCTCACTGACCCGCAACAATGGGCTCTCGAAGACATCGGACTCTTAGGGCATCGTTTAACCTTCCGGTCCTCGAATTAACCGGAAACCAATCGATGAAGCTAACCTTGGCTTCGTTGCTCTTTAAACGTTGGCTATCGAAGGTTTTCATTGTTTCTGCAGACGATTGTCCGTGCCAAGACTCTTGAATTTTTATTAGGTTTGCATTTTACACGGTCACTTTCGGTGTACGTTTCCAGTATCGTTTGATTTTAACGATTATTTGTAAGAAATCATTTTGCTGTCCAATTTTATTTTATACACATAGTGATTAGTGTAATTCAATAATGAGATTATTCACGATTACTCTATCTGTATAATTTCTTTCATATTTGTAGTCTCGAAAAAGAAGAATAGATTGCAAAGCTTCTGAATCGTAAAGTAGTTCCAATATAAATAATTACTACAGCAATAAATGTTATACAAAGCAAACATCCACGCAGTTAATTTATTGCAAATTTCTAATCGATCGTGACAATTTTCGCAGTCAAATGTATGTTATGTTGCCGATTGATATTTGATTGCTCGTAATGATGCTAATGATACTCGATACGGTAAATTGACATTATTTCCAGGCGCGAATATTTGGGATTTGATTATAATTACCGTTTGATTGACCTATTGAGAATACTCATTGGGGTAAATTGAAATTTATTTTCGAGCTGATATACGTTTCCACAACTTAACACAATGACAACGATGACAACGATGATAGGTCAATATTCATTTTCCCCGTAGTGTTGATGGATAAATTGTATCGATACCATTGAAGAATTACTTTTCTATGGTATAAAGTATTCATTCATACAGTGTCTAAGTTTGATCAAAGTTATGTATAATTTCGTTTATTCCGAAGAAATTCACATTTGTACAACTGTACGAATATTTATTATCGATACTTGTTTCTTTTGATCAATTCCCAATGTTACGAACATTTATTGTCAATACTTGCTTATTTTTATCAACTTCCAATTTCACGAACCTTTATTATCAATACTTGTTTATTTTTATCAACTCTCAATTTTACGAATATTTATTATCAACACTTGCTTATTCTTATCAACTCTCAATTTTAGGAATATTTATTATCAATACTTGTTTATTTTTATCAATTCTCAATTTTACGAATATCTATCATCAATACTTGTTTATTTTTATCAACTCTTAATTTCATGAACCTTTATCATCAATACTTGTTTATTTTTATCAATTCCCAATTTTACGAATATCTATCATCGATACTTGTTTATTTTTATCAACTCTCAATTTCACGAGTATCTATCATCGATACTTGTTCATTTTTATCAATTCCCGATTTTACAAAATATTTTCATCAAGAACGGGAGGAACTTCTTTCCGAGCACCCCGTAGAACTGGAAAGAGTGGTCCAATCCGCACAGGGAAGAGTATCTTCAAAAAGAGGGAAACGCGTCGAGTTTGCTCGTTCAAATCACGTATCTTACTTTCTATTTATCTATCGCCGGGCCACCGAGAAGGATTCGTTTATCGCTGCATCCGCAAAATTTATACCACCTTGAAGGACACTCGTCTCCTTTTCTCTCTATCTGAGAAACGAAACCTGGAACGATCTCGCTCGAGTTCTTATCTTCCGTCTGAAAACTGCAGATTTCCCCTTTATGCGATGTAATGTTTCGCGATTCGATACCATCTTACGCGAGTATAGAATTTTACTGCAAAATCGAGAGATTGAACGACTGCAAACCAAACTCTCAATGCGATCCAAGCACAACGTTATCCTTCAAGTTGTCACATACTTATCTTAACCGTTGGTAATATCGACACTTATCGTTTCTTGGCAATTTATAGAACAACATCGTATTCCTAGCACTTATTTCATCTCAATTTTAACAACATTCCTTTACCGTAAAAATCTACAAGAAAAATAAACACAGTACATACATGTACAATTTTCTAATGATAAATTGAACGTTTAGTCGTTCCTAGTGTTCAAATTTCAAAACTGATAGTTAAATCACGGACTTTCTGAATCTCTATTTGTATCTTCCCTTCGAGTACTGTTCTCCTTTTAGTACAATGCTAGAAACAGTTAAACGATCTCGTGTCTGGAAAACTAATCTCGTCGAGACTAAATTATCTATTACAACTGAACGTTCATTGAGCGTATGTATACGATTCGTCGTACGTTCGTCTCGTTAGTTCAAGACTAAATTCGAACAATTCTGATATAAACCGATCAATTCTTGACGATTTGTTCGTTTCATTTTTCCAGACAGACGTAAGCATCACGGTTCGCTGGAAGATCGTTTGGCCGCGAAAATGCCGCGGAGTTCCGTCTCGGCTCGCTGGATGGCAGTTTCTCGAAGACGTAACGAGACCGAACGCGAGTACGATGGTCGTAAAAGACGACCGTGATCGACGGAGTAAGAAGCTGATCCCCGGGACGAACAATTCGCAATCAGGATGGTGATCGCGAGCGAAACCGCCGGTGAAACCATGTCCAACACGCCGGGGAAACTAAGAAGGTCTCGTAGATTGTCCTCTACCAGGGGTCTGAAGGTTCGTACGAGCGTAAACACGGCTGGCCAGGCGATCCCTCGGCAAGATCTCAATCAGAAGCTGGGTCTGTGTCCCATAGTTAGCCGTAACGTGGCCGATACAAAGGGTCGGCCGACAATCAATTGGGAATTGAACGAGAGGATCAGCCTGAGCAGCGGTTCCAGCACGGGTCTATCTGTTCGTCCGGACGCCAGAAAGGGGATCGAGTTCAGCGAGAATCGTCGAAAAGAGATCGATACCAAGATAGTGAACGATAACGGGTGCGAGCGTCGCGAGAACCGAAACGCGAGCAAGGCCAGCTTGGAGCTGATGAACGTCTCCGGTTACAGACAGGACCTGGAGAAAAAACGTCGTGGCTCGTGGTCGATCGACGTGGATGTGATCGAGCGCGGCAACACGGAGGGGAACGTCATCAAGAGCGACTCCAAGTACGAGATCGGTATACCCAGCGACGGTTCGTCGACCAGGAAACCGAAACAGAGACGTCAGCTGTCGAGCGCCGCGAAATCGCAGAAATCCGCGAAGAACGACGACGAGGAGAACGGCAGATGGGGCAGGAAGAAAGTGGACAAGACCAACGACTCGATCACCAAGAGGCTGGAGCTGATCCACGAATTGAATCAGAAGATCCTCGCGAATTACGAACGATTCCAACAGAAATCGAAACGTAAGGAAGGGAAGGAGTGCGCGGATACCGCCACCAAGGAACAAACGGGGAGGTGTCGAGCGACCTTGAACGATGAAAAGGAGGATCACGTGTACGGGGATGGGAAACGCAAGAGCCGAACGAAAGCGGAGTGCGTGGTGCAGAGGTGCCAGGATTCGTTGAGACAACGGAAACTGGACATCAATAAGTTCACGTTCTCGAGGGATCACTGCGAGAAACTCGCCGGGACGAAGGATCGCGTCGCGACGACCGATAAGAAACGATCGACGAAGGCAACCTCGAAGTCGAGGATCCTCTCCGATAACGAGAACTTCATCATGGCCGCGAAGCCCGGTTTCCACGGGCCGCAGGACGATAAAACGAAACGCGCCGCTACGAGAACGGAATATACCGTGAGCTCGAGGAGGGACGAGGGGAAGAGCTCGCGTACGAACAGCTCCGTCTTTTACACGAACTCGTCGACGAGGCACGTAGACACGGCGATCAACGACCACCACCACCACCACGACGACGACGACGACGACGACGATTGTCTGGGGAGCTCCAGATTGTACCCCGAGACCTATTCCAATCGCTCTAACGAAGTGAAAATCGATGAAGCGGAAGATCGTCTCGCGAACGCGTCGAATCTAACGGCAAACCGGGACCAAGGAACTCGGGAAACGTTCGATCGTGACAGAGACAACCTCGTCCCGGTCGATGGGACCAGGAGTTCCCAGACGATCGATCAGACAGCTTTGGAGAACGAGATCCTGGAGAATCTGGACGAGACCATCGAGAGATTCGATAACGAAAAATTGGAATCGAACAGAGTGATCGTGTCGCGGGAAACAACCAAGATGGACAGCTTCAGCACCGACTCGATACAGAACAGTCCGATTTCGGACACCAGGAGCCCGAAAGTGGCCAGGTTGCAGGAAACGTTCAACTCCTCGTGGGATTCCGGTGTCGGCGTGGACGTAGGCACTGGAAGCGGATGGGTCAGGATACACACGGGAATAGAGAGCAGCCTCGTCTATCTTACTCTGGATACCACTGCTAAAGACGTCTGCAGGGACATGCTATTAGGAGACGACTTGTCTTTGTTTATTCAGGTAAGCGGGCTCGAATCCACGCGGCTAATTATTCATTTGATTTACGACGCTGCGTGCCGAACCTAACGAGGGAGTCGGACATACTAATGAGAAATGTTCAGTGACGGCGAGACGACATTATGATGAACAACGCGACGGGATCTCGATGAATAATTTCATCGCGTAACCGTGGATCTTGTTTTTAACGAACTGCGACCGTTTCGAGAAATTCGGTTCCAAAATTGTTGCTGGAAGGCAACGTTCGAACGAAACGTCAAAATTTTCATCCGACGCTTTAAGCGGGGAAGGTCTCGAATTCTATTCGAGGAGTCTAGTTCGCAATCACGAAAATTGGGTAATAGTAGAAAAATAGTAGAAAATACTAAAATAGTAGAAAAATGGGAACCGATTGATTCTCGACGTTTTTGAAATAAGCTTAATGTTTGTTTATAGGTAATTCTATTCTACTTCGATCTTCAAAGTAATATCCGTCGGTTTGGGTAGATTTTTGCCATTTCTTAAATATCCGACGAATCTCCTCTTGGAAGGAATATAACGATTTTGAGTCAGTGAACTCGGTATATTGGATAAAAGTATATTTAATATTTAATTTAAATTTTTATTTTTTATCGACAATGATGAGTTTGATGAAAAGAAAAATCATACGAGCAGCATTTTCTTTTTTTTTTTAGTTGAAACGTGAAAATCATATACAGTGTGTAATGTACTGTTTCTCGAAGATTATTGTACTTATTATGTCGATTGTACAATTTTTCCAAATCGGGTATTACTGTTTCAAAGTTACTCGTACGTGCATATTTTAATACCCTAATATATCGGGAAGAAAATTCTATTTAAACAACTACCAGATTTGAATTACTTTAAAGGCCAAGATATAATTTGTACATCAAATATTTAAATTTCCCTACGAAAAATTATTATGGTTACAATTAATTTCAAACTCTCCGCGTACATTTGTTTACTTTACGAGACTTTTCAATTGCAAATAATTGATATATCGAATACTTTCACACGTTTCTTCCTCGAGTACGAAAAACGTGACTCTAGTTTCGTTTATTCGAGGCAAACGAATGATCAGAGAAAGGGCCGTATCGTTTCTAGAAAATCGTAAGTCGAGTGACTGTTTTCGAAACTGATCTTCGCCGACTGATTTTCCAAACGAAGGTGTCGCTCGTTACGATGAACACGAAGCGAAACGAACCGTGGATAACGGAGCGTCGTTTGTAGGGAAAATGTGGAAGATGGACGGGAAAATACGACGTTCTCGAGAAAAAAGATCGCCAACGGGGACGTGAAACGCGCGGGAGAAAAAATGCGAGAAGCTTCGGTGGGATATCCCCGCGGGCTTTATCGCGTGCTCGGGCATTAACGACGTCTGCAACAGAGCGAACCGGAAATCCCGGTGCACCGCAAGATCCCTCTGTGAAGGTATAAGTCGCGCGATTTCGTTTCGTCATTTTCGCGAGACCGTACAGAGAGGCCGGCTATCATTTTCTCCGTGAACAAAGGCCAAGTGTGATTTACATTCGCGGTCATTCTCCCTGAAAGGAAGCTCCAGTTCCGCCAAAACCGTGTCACTCTCGAGTTGAAGTCCACGGACGATTGAATCATTCTCATCGGTGTTGACGCGATTCGAGTGGAAGACAAATTTGTATTACGATTAAAACGATTCGATTTTCGAGTCTAGGAACGGACATTTTTAACAGGTATTTGTTTAGCGTGCTCCTTGTGCTCGTATCGGGGACGCGTTCCTTTGAAATATATTTAACGAGTAAATGAGCGTACGGGACGTTTGATTGAATGTACGATAGAATATTAAAATGTGTCGCGTGACTGAAAAATAGAATCTAGGATTGGTAAAGAGATTGGAACAGTTTCGATTAATATTTTAAAAATGGATTTCTGAATATTTTGCATTCATTAACGAGTAAATGAGCGTACAGGACGTTTGATTGAATGTACGATGGAATATTAAATGTATCGTGTGACCGAAAAATAAAACTTAGGATTGGAAAAAGAATTGGAACAGTTTCGATTAATATTCTGAAAATGAATTTCTGAATATTTTGTATTTTACGTACATTCGAGGTTATTTTCCATTTTTAATGCGAGCAATATAGATACGTAGATACGTATCGAATCAGTCGCCAGGATTATGGGAATTCGAAAATGGACATCTATGTCAAAAAACATCCGGTGCTATCAAAACTGCGAAAAATTCAATATACCTGGTAGCTGTAATCTCGATAATAAAACGATCAAGAGAACGGACACTTTGTGCAGCGATGTTCTTGCGGATTCTAGTACTCGAAATAGAGGTGGTATTTGTAAAGCAATGTCGACTCGAGATGCTTTTATTAACCTTCTCTTTATACATTTACCGGGTATGTATATTGGAAACGTGATCGTCCGAATCTCCGATAACCAATAACATCGTCCTCCAGCGTTTCGGGCCATGCTAAAACAGATATTCAACGAGATTAAAGGTTCTGAAAAATGGACGCGTGTGAAGGCTGTGGGAATATGAAAGTCGGACTGTGATCGAGTTCGTTTCAACCGTAAGGAAAATTTACTTTTTCCTTTCATTATCTTCTTACAATAAATCGTCAAACTCGATGGATGTATCTTCTACTCGTTATAGTAGTAAACGAATGGTCATACAAACGTGAATTTATAAATGTTTCCTCTTCAAATGGCAAACCTTGAAAATTGTACATTAGACTTTTAACCTTCTGTTATTAGATCCTTTTAGCGACCACGTGCAACCATATCTGGGTCAGTATAAACCCGACTATTCTTTCAATTTCGTTATTCTGTTGATTATTTCATCGATTCTGAAATAAACAGCTTAAATTACTCATCACGAGACAAGGAAATCGACGAGGCTTTCGCCAGCGTGGGTCAAAACGGACCCACGCTCGATCAACGGAGGGTTAATAAACCGTCAAATGTATAAACATTATATATAATTACTTGGATAGGATAGTGAAATAGAAATGTATTCCAATCTACTGCACAGGGTGGTAAAACAGAAAGTAGAATACTTGAAGGGCTTATAGTACTCATTGAGAGAAACAAAAAGTGTCCAATCAACATAGATTCTACGATCGATCCTTTCGATGTAAAATTAACTTTTGTTACTTACGAATCTTCGATATTGTAAATGAGTTTCTTCGTGACGAATTGAACGTAAACAAAAGAATTGGTTCAGAAGTATCGGTTCAAGATTGTTAACGCTAATATCGACGAAGATCGCTTCAACACAAATCAATGAAAAATTTACCATAACATAAAACCGAGATGTACATTCAAATAGAAAGAAAACATATCGAACATCTACTATGACAAGAATCATTAGTGATTATTGGTAATCTTGGATGGACAACCTTGGACTAATGTACTTTTGGAGAATCAATTGTTTATATTCAATGTATTGCAAAGAGACTCACGATATGGAATGTTCGTAAATGCAAATTAATTTTACCACGAACCGATCGACCGTAAGTGCTCGTCGAAAGTACTATGAAATCTTGAACTTTTTTTTTATCACCCAGTATAGACTCTCGCGTCCATGGAGGTTAAAAACGTGAAACAATTTCTACTTTGAAGGTATATAAACGTGCACCGTGTGTTTAAAATTTTATAGAGCTACTTTCATCACAATGGTTATACGCGTCTCGGTCTTATTCCGGACTATATCGAACTCATATTCGTTCTTTTACTAAAAAATCAACTGTTCCGAATTTTTTGTATTCCGAAACCCAGATAGCTTTCGGAACAAAATTCTTCGTATTAAAACGCTTTATTATTCGCGTACGTACATCGACGAAGCTGTCACGAGGGCGATCAATTTCATTAAAGACGATATCTCATTTTTCAACGAAGTAAACACTGCGTCGCGTTAATCGGACTTAACGTTCCGCGTTCTAATTTTTACCGCCATTGTGCCTCTGTCGAAGTTTTCTTGCCTCCAATCGTTCGAACGCGATCCGTTTCTGGTTTCGTTTGTGCGACGAAACAGACCTTTGTGCGTCGAAACGAAAGCAACGACGATGAACCGAACGTCGTAAAAATAAAAAGGAAGCTAGAAGCGTGGTGATTCACCGCCATAGTGGCTTTCTCGAGAGAAACCGATCTTGCTATACGTATACCACCCGCCGAAACTTTCCCGCCCTTTTCGTCGCTGGATGAAGAGCGACGTTGTATAATGAGTACGACGTGGCCTGCCTTCTCAAAGATAACGAGGTACGCGCTAGTAATCAAAGGAAGCTAAGACCTTAAATAGCAGACAACCTCTTGAAAGAAGCTTCGGCTGGATGTACCTACTGTTGGGGGTACTCGAGTCGGTAGTCGCGTATGTACCGACGGTCACAAGAATGACACTGATGGACTTCGTCTCTTCTTTGGATTTTTCCCCTGTTTTGTGTATAGCTCTGGTACATTGTCCAATCTAATGCTCTCGTGCACGATAAATAACGATAGTCTTGTAGAGAAATTAGTCAATTGTATTTTATTCTATTTTCTCGAGCTTTTAAAAGTTTCTTGGAGGAAAAACGATTTTTTTTATAGACTTTGGGTTTTTCCACTGTTTTGTGTATAGCTCTGGTACATTGTCTAATCCAATGCTCTTGTGCACGATAAATGACGATAGTGTTGTATAGAAATTAGTAAATTGTATTTTATTCTATTTTCTCGAGATTTTAAAAGTTTCTTAGAGAAAAAACGATTTTCCTGACATACTTTGTCTCTTCTTTGGGATTTTTCTCCTGATTTATGTATAGTTTTGGCACATTGTCAAATCTAATGCTCTCGTGCACGATAAATAATGATAGTCTTGTATAGAAATTAGTCAATTGTATTTTATTCTATTTTCTCGAGCTTTTGAAAGTTTCTTGGAGGAAAAACAATTTTTCTAATGGACTTTGTCTCTTATTTGGGATTTTTCTCCTGATTTGTGTATAACTTTGGTACATTGTCAAATCTAATGCTCTCGTGCACGTTAAATGACGATAGTCTTGTAGAGAAATTAGTCAATTGTATTTTATTCTATTTTCTCGAGCTTTTAAAAGTTTCTTGGAGGAAAAACGATTTTTTTTATAGACTTTGGGTTTTTCCACTGTTTTGTGTATAGCTTTGGTACATTGTCAAATTTAATGCTCTCGTGCACGATAAATGACGATAGTCTTGTAGAGAAATTAGTCAATTGTATTTTATTCTACTTTTTCGAGCTTTCAACCTCTAAAAGTTTCCCGAAGGAAAAACCTTTTACTCGTATCTGGAGAAGTTTATAAATACACAAGATCGCTTACCTAACATTGTACCCTAAAATACCCGCATTGATTTTTAGGATAGAGTTATTTCGAGATTACTTTAAGATTGTGGGTAAATTTTTTCCTCCAAGTCAGTATAATACTAACGCTGATGAAAACACGGTTATTTATAAATACGTATAAGAAACATATAAATTTGGATATATATATATATATATATATATCGGTAAATGAAAATTATAGTAATGGCTCCGTTTGAGTTATCCGAGGTTGTTACCCCGGATATAGTGTAGAATAATGCAAATCGACTAATCCTGATCGGTAAACAATTACGAAGATAATTTTACACCCGTGTTTAACCGTTTAAATTGAAAATTAATTCGATCGGACTATTAGTAGATTTCCCTCAAATGGCAATTATGGTCCAGAGTAAATACGTTTATACGTTCCAGCTTATTTTTTCGCTCTGTTCGTTTTCTCCTTCTTTTTATCGCGCGAAACACCGAACCTCCGAGTCATGGTGGTCGCAAAAAAAGATTTAATAATTATTGGAATTCCATCTGCAGAATGAGGGGAATGAAACACGGCACGGCCAGCCATTTATCTGTATTATTCGTCGGGCTGATATCTAAATGAACCGCTTTTACGTCGCGCAAAACGAAATCGAGGTATCAACTCGGTCTCGTTCATTTTGCCCCAATTCAAGCCCTCCCCGGTTAAAAGAGCGACACGACGGATATTTTTAAGATCATTTATTATCCGGATTAAGAGTCGAAACGCTGACGTTTTTTACGCTTATTGAAACGCATTCAAAGGAAAGCAACCCAGAGCGATGCGCTTTTCCTTCGTGCTAACAAGTTGACGAGGATTATTTATTGTCGTGAGATCGATCGCAGAAAAATATTTGAAAAATAATCTCTAGTTTCACGAATTCTTCCGCCAAGTATCGTACCAAAGGAAAATCGAATCTCTTTTAATGTTTGCAAAATATTACAAATTTCCGTTGTAGTATTTCATATTCGGAAACAAAATACGCGATTGATTAATAGCGAACGGTCCATATTAACCTTTTCCAGGGATTTTTAAATTAAATTTACCATAACACGGCGTAATTACCGAAATTGTGAACAAATATTCGTCGTTTTTCTCGATAAAGCGTCAACATTACACGTATCGTACGCCGGGAGGATTAATTCGAATTTTCATTCGTTCAAAAGAAAATAATTCGCGCCTGTACCGGTTAAAACTACGGTAAACTCTGATTTTTCACGGATTCATTATTGTTTTTTATCTTTCACGGATCAACCATTATTCTATGTATACGATGAATAACGTACCAACTTACAACGACCCGCGTATAAAATTGTGAAAAACGATGGAACGATGACGCGTTAGCAAACTTTATAATGTGACCAGTATTCGTTAGCAATCCACCGGTGAAAATTTAAATTTCACGGAATGATGAAATAACTATTATTACACAAGATACGACAGTTTATGTTTTAACCACGATAAATGTGTGAATACTTTTTCCATCTTGATATTTTAATGTTGATGTCAGCAGAAGTAGTAATTTTTACTCCGATGTAATTACAAACTGTCACGATCAATGGTAGTTTAAGTATTATTTCAATCCTGAGAGTTTTCGAGCGAATATTACACAGTAGAATAACTATCTCTACGAATATTCTACATTGCAAAATAACCGACATTTAACATTTTTTAATGTTCCCATTCGGGAATTTTATCCTGTTTTATCGTTAAAACATTTTCTATTCAACTTATACATATTTAGTATAACGTTTGTTACAAACTTCAAACAACTGTATCAATTAAATTGGTATACTTTATTGTACCAGTATATTCTACTTTATAAGTAAATACTACTTTACAAGTATATTCTATTTTATTCGGTACATTCTATTCCGTCCTATATTCCAATTCGTTCTGTGTGTTTTATTTGTTAAAGATTCGGAATAAAATCGTACAAGTAAAATTTCTTCGCGAGTAATTGCAAAATCGAGATAATTGTATACAAAATTAACTCAGGATTCTAGACGTGTACCACGCCCAGTATTTCCACGGTACCAGAAGCTCCCGTTTCGTACGATGACAGTACATTTCGAAATCTTGACAGGCTTGACACGTCAAACTCATTCATCATGCCCGCGGTATGCAACGCTAGAAGATATACGCTAGGACTTGTAAACTTGCATCTCGACTCGATCCATGGCGTACTTCCTCTTCATTGGGACATGAAATTCATCAGACGGTAGACATCGTGTCGCTGGCTGTTCTATTACTCTTTCATACGCGACAATGACGCACGCTGATAAACTTGTCAAGTGTGGAAAGAGAGTTTCGAACTTCACGACTGTCACAAAACCCGATCATACCTTTCTCCAAAAAAAAATTGTTACGCAGCATTCGTGACAAAGGTATAAAAGAATTCTGTGTCAGTAAAATTACCGAGCCAATTTCGTCGTAACATTGGTTCGCAGAAATGTATTATCTGGAACAATAACAGCCATCGTGGATACAATTTTAGACAATATTTATCGTTATTAGAATTTTTATCGTTGTTTTCCTCGTGTGGTTTATTTTTCAAAATTTGTGTAGTACTCGGAATAGTGTTCAGATTTTTCCATACAACGATAAAATGTATTTAGAATAATAACAGCTATCGTGGATACAATTTTAGACAATATTTATCGTTATTAGAATTTTTATCGTTGTTTTCCTCGTGTGGTTTATTTTTCAAGATTTGTGTAGTACTTGGAATAGTGTTCAGATTTTTCCATACAACGATAAAATGTATTTAGAATAATAACAGCCATCGTGGATACAATTTTAGGTAATTTTTATCGTTGTTTTCCTTGTGTGGATTATTTCTCAAGATATTTATCTTGTAATAGTACTTGTAATAGCGTTCAGGGCGATTTTTCCATACGACGATAAAATGTATTTAGAATAATAACAGCCATCGTGGATGCAATTTTAGACAATTTTTATCGTTAGTAGAATTTTTATCGTTGGTTTCCTTGCGTGGATTATTTTTCAAGATTTGTGCAATACATTGTAACAGCGTTCAGATTTTTCCACACAACGTTGTAACAGTCGTGAAACTAATTTAAATTTTCTTCTCATGAAGAAATATTTTTCAATCGTATCGAAGGTTATAGCTATGTATTCCAGGTGCTATGAAACGTCACTTTCAATTTTTTTTGAGAAGCTTAACGCTTCTTTGGCTTTAAAAAACCGTGAAATTATTTCTAGAGTCATCGAATCGTAATAAATTCGTCGCGAAAATCACCTCTACGACAACAGTCGAGCACAGAAAAGGATAAAAGTCATTCGCAGTAAACAGCGCTGTTGAATCGCACGTAAACGAGGCATTTATCATGTATTAAGAAAAGTGGTACGAATGAAGTGATCGATGAAAGGGTTTCCACGATTTTCGACCCAATTCCCACCGTTGGTGAAGCTTGAAAAAATTTCGTTAATCTTTCTCTCCCTCTCTCTCTCTCTCTCTTCCACAACCTCGACCGAACAGTCATAGTAGAATTAATTAAAAAATAACGAGTTTTTCGATCAATTGGAACGATGAGCCGGGAATAGCAGTTTTTGACGAGAACGTGATTTTCCGTGAAACGGGGATAAATCGTAAACTGAGATAAATCACGATTCACGTTTAATCGCTCGTCTGTATCGATTATCTGTAATGTCAACAGATGAAAATTAAATAAAACTTCGAAACTCACGTTGGAAATGTGACGAGTCGAACGAACGATGGAAATTCACGCTGGAAAAAAACTCGTGGATAAATCATTGTTCTGACGAAATTAGGATAATTCTAAAGCGAAGAAGTATGTTTCTGATTTAAAAATTCAAAAAAAAAAAAAACATCGTAAAAACGATATCAACCGATTCAAATAGACGTTTACATTTTGCGTAAAATTATTGTGGACGTGTATTTTAATATCGTTAGGATTTGGGAGAAAATATCCAGGAACGTTCGAGGCACGTTGACACTCGAGAATTCGACGAATTCGCGAAATTTTTGGTATTTCGGAGTAAAATTCCTGTAACTCAAGAATACTCGAGAAAGGACGCTTAACCCGCGTGCGAACTTGCTCGCCCCTTATGTAATTAAACACCTGTTCGCTCCTCCGCGAACCGGTCAGTCACGTGTTACAAACTGCCCGACTTCCTTTGCCACAATTTCTCAGGTCGGAGACACCTGTTTCAACGGCGTTCTGGAACGCGACAGCTGCCCCATAGTAAATTCGTTGACATACCCGATTTCAAGAAATTTATCGCACGATACACAACCACTACCTGAGTACAAACTTCTCAGACCTAATTCTACTTTTACAATGTATTTCGATACGTGGTAGGTTTCTCGATCAGTTTTGTCGTTCGATAAGAAATGGAGCTATTAGGTTCGTTTTATTTTTCGGAAGATGGTACTACTAATTGGTGAACATGTGTGAAGTTTCGTGTAGATCTGTCGACTCGTTTGTGTACTTACAATTGTTCAAAGTTGAAGTGTCATTGTATTTTTTTACAATGGAACAAAACGACGAAACTTATTGAACAACCTGGTATACAACTGTGTTTGAAGAATAAAACGAGCATGGAGTGTTTTGTCATCGTTAAAGTTTAATTCGATCGATCAACCGATATATGTTCATTTCGAGAATGATTCAAACTGAAGGAATGAAAATAATTAACAGAGACGAACGAGGTACTTTACGATAAAGAAAGTATTAGTTTAATTGTGCAACGAATAATATTTCATTCGATGATTTCTCTGTAACGAGAAATAGAGAAAACGATTATTTTCGTGTGAAATGTAATTCTTCCGTAAAATTTACAAAAGAACTTTTGAAATTTCGAATATATATCGGGAAATCCACAGAACTACAAAAGATAATCATAGATTTTGCTCCGAAAGTGAATCAGATCTTGAAGTGAGAATAAAAAACTTTAAGAATACTGTCAAACGCAATTGTGTTAACAAATATACACCTACAGATGTACAGTGACGTATTTAAGAAACATTGTTCTTCTTTAACGATTCAAACGAGATTCACCCAGGTGTCTTGAAACGTGTATTTCGGTCAAAACTATGTTCGATATTTTGCCTCGAGTACAATAATTTCGTTTGCAGATAGAAAATTCAAAATAATCTCTTCGAGACTGATAATTGCTCGTTAGTTGTTGAATTTTCTAGAGCTACGTACACTGAAATGCAAAAGAAGAGTGTACACGAATCCCTGAAGGATAGTGGGGCCGATCGCAGGATAAAAAAATGTTGATCGTGGGTACGGTAAATAAATAAAAACTGCGCTGTCCAGCTTAGACCTTTCATAAAAATCGTAAAGTCGGCTGACATCCGACCGAGCGTAAAGTGCTCTTTGACGAAGCGATCGCGGCTTTATCGTGGACCATTAAACGAAATTTTTCTTTTCTCTCTCTCTCTCTGCTCTTCTATCCAAAGTAAGCAACATAAAAAGGGACGGCCTTTTAAAAAGGGAGCAATCGTGTAGCGACGTCACTCGTCGTAAAGCAACAATCGTTAAACAACGTCCGTCGGTAAAAAAAGACTCGTTAAATGCGACAGCTCGTAAATTGCTCCCTGTGTACAGACGAACAACGTTTCAAATTTCCAGTCGATCGCGATGAATTGAATTCTTTCCCCAAGGAAACGAACCACGAAATCAAACTACTACCGATGATAATTCTAATAATCTCTGATTCTCTGTAATATCTCTAAGTATCTCTCTAGTATCTCTAAGTATCTATCTAGTATATATATATATACATATATACATATATATATATATATATATATATATATATATATATATATATATATATATATATATATATATATATATATAGTGTCTCTAAGTATCTATCTAGGATCTCTAAGTGTCTATCTAGTATCTCTAAGTATCTATCTAGTATCTCTAAGTATCTCTGATTCTCTTGTTTTCAACGAATCACAAAAGTGGTTGGAAAGCACGATCGATAATTGAGAAGTGATCGCGAATGGTATCGTTATCGGAATTGATCGTTTTCGTTGGATAGATAATTTACGATTTAGTTTTTTCGAAGAAATCGCTCGTAATATAACTTTATCTCGGCTGCGACATTACTATCGGGCATTGAAATCACCGGAATACACAGTGTCGTAATAGCCTATCGTGACGTAACAATATTAACAGCACCACTGTGTAACAAGATTATCGTTTTTCAGTATTCTACACTGCGAGAAGACGCGTTCACAGATATCGTGTTTGTATTTTTCTAACACTTTTATATAAATAAATTATTCGATAATGTATTATTGTATCGCTCGAGAGGTATTTTCGCGGTTGCATCGAAATCCCAACCATTGCCGAATCGATAATCGTATTCATACGAACCGTTAATTGTTCCAACTCTGTCGGTTGGCACAAAAAATATCAATACTATAATATCGACATCGTCGTGGTAAAATATTAATAGGACATTAAAACGACACTGTCGTCAAACCTGTACTGTTACATTTTATTACTCGAGACGAGAACATCGAGACTTGTTGCATCTGCAATCTTCCATTTTAAATACTCCGAGAACAATTAATCAACGAAATGTTGAACTTAAATGGAAGAAAGTCGTCGAGATGGATAATCTCTGAATTTGTCTTTCGATTCGTGACTGTATTCCGTCGCCCTGGTTGGTGACCTTTATTTTATATATTTCGTATAAAATGGCCGGATTGCCACTAAACCACCATACTTTTATCGCACACCTCGCAATGTTCTCAGCGAGAAGGACTTCGTTTAAGACCTTGGCTCAAACTGAGGAATGACTGTCGTTAAAGAAAAGCGAACAACGTCGACTAGGATTAGATCAGATGCGATAAGACTAATTGAACGTTTTATCGTTCGACCGCGAAATATCGCTGACTGGAACAGATAAAAGAACACGCGAACCTCGAGAGAAATTTTATTCCTTGGATCGAGGGGTTCGCGTTAATGCGAGAATGACGCAATTTCGTTCGACGAATTTTCAGTTCGCGCGTTTCATCGATGTATTATTCAATTTCGTTATTACGCGTGGCCAAGTCACTGTACGCGTTATAAAAATGAAACGAAAATATTTTCGGGTGTTAATTTCGGTCGATGTACTTTTGTACATTCGTTTCGTTATTTCAATCTCTATTTTTTTCCATCGTAACTTTCCAACGACGCTTCTGACATACGAATCTGCAACTTCCATAGGCGGACGACTAATCAAGCGAGAATAACGCGTTGTTTAAAGTTCGTACCGGTCGACGACATAAATTATTCAGGTTTTCACACGGAAACAACTCACTCAAGTCCGCGATATTTTGGATTGAATTATTGATCATCCAGAGGCTGTTACGAATTGAATTAAGTGCGAAATGAGTTTTGTTTAAACGGTTTAACTAAATGGTATCCCCCCTTTTAGCTTCGACAACGAAACAATTTCGTTGAATCCGTCGAGGGTTATTAAAGATAAATATATCTACGAGGATTTTCGAACGTGAGTTAATCCATTGTTGATTTTTTTTACAGACAACAAAGTCCTCCTTACAATCCTTACACTTGTACATATTATCTTAACTATCGATAGAACTCAAAATTGATTGAATTTTCAAAGTTTGTCTTTTGATTCAAACTATATGTAAAATTAAAAACTAAACGTAGATATAAATTACTTCGATTTAATAAAAACTAACCCAGTATTAAAAACTATTAATAATAATTAATAATACTATTAATTAATAATAATATAGAAACTATTAATAATAATAATTCACAGGTAAAGCTGGCAGTGTCTGTGATTAATAATTTACGATGAAACTCAATATATCGAATTATATTTAACGTACCCTAAATCATGCAATCGATCATCGCGAATCCAGTGTTCAGGGATCGTTCGTTCTTCGAAATGAACGAAATCACCATGGCGTACCTAGATATGTCTACGTGCTCGACGTTTATAATGAGTTTTGTTAATTACGTGCGAGCCTCTCGTGGGATGCAGGTAGCCCAGTTTCTCTTGTGCGGTCCAGTGGATCGATAGTCTCGTTTCTATCGAACGGAAATAAGGCTTTTACGACGTTAACGAGAATTTTAGAGCTAAACTCGTGTGGAGTGTTGGGCCTCTTTTCCTTTTCGCGCCAATTTCACCCTCGATCTCGCTCTTTCGGGCTCTTTTCTGCTTTCACGGGCTCATTGATTCACTGGCTAACTTACTCGTAGCTATTTCTCTCTTTCTCGCTCTCACTTGTACGGTCGATCACACGTCTTTCTTTCTTTGAATCCTTTGTATTTGAAACGACGAGAGTAGATCGTCGCGATCTCTCTAGTTTGAAATGCACAGTGACGAAGAGCACTCTTTCGAAAGGTTCAACCCTTTAATTTCTATAGTTTTAGAACAGCTACATATTGATTTTTGTAGAGTATTCAGTATTTAAATTTCAAAGTGAATTAAGGTGAATCTATATAGTTCAGGAATTGAAATATATGGTTTTCTATCTTCATTGTATGAAGTAACAAAGCCTATATAAATAGTTTCTACTTGTGACGTGCATGGTTTCATTATGTATTTATTTAGGGCAGTTAAATGTTAGACTATACAATCTGGAAGGTTATGATATATAAATATTTAAATAAAAATTTCTCTGATTATAATATTGCATAATATACTAAAACGTTTTTTACAAATTTCATCTTTTATAGAAATATAATTTACAAAATTAATTTACATCGATGTGGTGTACAAACTTAATAAATTTAGGCCCAATAATCGTTCAATAAAATAATGCAACTAAGTAACGCAATTTGTAAAGAAATAATTAGATGCAGAGCATTGATGACAAATAGTGTTGTATAAATATGCATCGGAAGGTTATTAACAATAGTTGAATTAAAATTATTTTAAGAAAATTCGTATTGTACAAAGTTTTGCGATACAATTAGAATATCAAGCATTTAATTCAATAATTAACGACCTCGATAAAACATTGATTACTCGTCAATTGTTGTCAATAATTAGAGAATTTAATGACTGTAATATAATGCTTTTGAATTATTTACATATGATAATTGTCGCGTCGGTCGCCATTAATTACAACTAAATTACCTTAATTATTTTAAAATGTCATTTAAACGTGGCAATATTCTATGAATAAATGAAACGATAACAAGTTCTGAAAAATGTTGAACAATATTCAGTAATTAAACTTCACGTTCTATGACTGTAATTACATTAAGCTTGAATGAATCGTTAATTTAACCGTGAGCCGTTAAAAATGAAAAAAACATTATTTTTCATCCCTTTTGAAAGTCACAAAATAACGAAGTGTTCTCGTAATGAAGCAACTGTAAATAACACGAGGTCGAGTCGGATAATATGATGGCGATCCTCTCAAAGGAACCATATTTATGTAATGTAAAATATAATTGCGCAGAAAGGATGAGAATAATGATAAACAATAGTTGATACAGTTCCATACTTGTTATTAAAAATGGCTGCTAAATAATCACCAGGCATATTTGTAGAAAAACAAACGAAAAGATATTTTTTTTGTTTTTCTAAGCAAACTTCACTAATAGACAAATTTATTTTAACGTTTTCAATGATTCTATAATTTTTCATTTTACACAGTCTAATTGTGCAGAGAATAATTTCATAATAATATTATAAGTACACGAAATTCAGTCGAAATGTCATAATTTGACACATTGAAGTAAAAATATAGTGAAAATATAGAAAATAATAAAAATGTATTTTTCATTATTGCAGAATTAAAGTCAAGCATTTTGTAATTACCAACGTAGTTATATATTTGTTAGAAAAAATCAATCTTTACTTCAAAAAAAAATTATAATAATTCTGTAATAAAAGTGCAGGAAAACGAATTATCCAACAATAGAAGGATTAAGGATGATTCTAGTTATTCAAATCGAATCATTACGGTGACATTTTTCATTGGAGAGATCCATAGACTGAAAAAGAAAATTTTTAATACATTACAATCTAGGCAAAATTTCAATTTAAAGTATACTTTTATACCACGTTGGTAGCCTTCGTTAGTTTTAAGTTACCTTAAAGCATAAGCGTTTGTTTATAAAAAATAATGTCCGTGCTTGGATCGAATAGATAAAAGAATATAAAATACCTTTGAGAAAAAGAATAATCGAGGGTGAGTCACTTTGACGAATAGCGTGAGAAAATTTATTTATCCGTGAAAATAAAAGAAATTTTCACTACTATTTTATATTTTTGTTTGATTACTTTCCGTCTGATTGGTTTCGAAATACACAGGACGGAGCCGCAAAATAACCGAGAAATATTCCAACATATTTGGCAGATCATTTCGAGCCAGAAAGGTTATATACACCATTGTTCTATTTTCTGTAAAAATACTCTTCCCCAAATTAAACGAAGGGGTATGATGTTTTAACGACACTGTCTTCGTTAAAGACCCTTCTACGACAAAGGAGAATTCAAGAGTCACGTTTGTTTTCTTCGGTAGCCATGATAAAGACTCAACGACGAACACTTGTGACAATACGTCTCCAAGTTGACGGAAAAATCGTTCGTTGAAATGGGACCGATTGATCAAAAAAATGGTTGATAGAACGGAGAATCTTTTTTCGAGAAAAACGACTTCTTTCGAGCTTGAATCCCTCCCAATATCTCATTTCTTTGGAGATGAGATGTTCGCGGATGAAAGAATCTCGAGCTTCGAGTTTGAAAAGAATTTCGTTCCGGCTACGTGTACGGTAATTCGATCAAAGAATGTTACAATGAGGTAATAATAATGATTACAAAAATAAGTTTCGAAAAATTGAAACGCTATCCTTCTGCAGTAACAGAAATAAGACGAAACGATAATAGCTGGAGTCGTGAATTAGTAAGAGTTTGAACAATGATTGATCTTTCCGTCGTACTATAAGAAATTATTTCTTACTTCCTGTTGTTTATTAATGATAGCCAAAGATGCAAAACGACGTAACTAATTATGCATGACAGTTGCTCGATAGTATCTACTTCGAGCCAGTGTCATTAAGAGAAGAGAAAGATTATTTACATTAGCTTTTCAACACTCTGTATATTATGCAGAGTATTTATAAAAAATAGTTAATCAGTTTAAAATATTTATTTTGTGGGTTCACATACGTTAAGACTTTTTTGTAAGAGTTGGAGTTTTCTAAGAGTTCTTTCTACAATTATGATAATTCGATTCCATACGTGTCCTTCAAGTTCCCAAAGTTTGTCAACACTCTGTATATTATATATAAAATACTCAACGAATTTAAAATATTTCTTTTTCAGATTCACGTACACTATTTCTTTCTTTCTACAATTAAATCGCTAATTCCATACGTGTCCTTCAAATTCCCAAAGTTTGTCAACACTCTGTGTATTATACATAAAATACTTAACAAGCTTAAAATATTTCCTTTTCAGATTTACGTACACTATTTCTTTCTTTCTACAATTAAATCGCTAATTCCATACGCGTCCAAGTTTCCAAAGTTTGTCAACACTGTACATTATTAAGAGTACATCGACATTCGTCGACCCAAATTTATGCGATGAATGCCCCGCAGGGCTTACAACTAAATCCTCATTAGTTCGGACGCTGCATCGAGCGCAACGAGGACAGTTGTCTTGAACGGGAATGCGCTTTTATGGCAATTTGGGTGTACGACTACACGAGCTTTGTCAACGATGATAGTGGCTGCAAAGGAAGTTACGCTGAATTGCTGAACTTACGAGAAAGGGAATAATCCACGGTTACGTCTCGAGAGTATTACAGGAACTCCAGTCGTTTCTATAGACAGCCTTTATGTACATGTGTCTATTCATTGTCAGTAGACACAGATGAACAACGCTTATGTCTGTTATTTCGTTCATCGTTCGAAGCGTTTACCTCGCAAAGAGTCGAATACTTTTTCTCAGAGGTGATAAGAGCATATAAGAAATTCTTAAACAGAATGGTGATAAGAGCACGTACGAAATTCTTAAAAAGAATTGCTAATATGACGAGAGTTGCTTGTGAGTTCAGTTGCTCATAATATAGCATATTATATTTTATAATATATTATGAATGAATTATTGAAATGAATCGATACGATAACGAGAAACTTTATGCTCGAATTATTCAAACGAACCTATAAATCGTTAGTCGTTTGAAACAATTGCGACGTAACGTTTCCAATTTTCTTTTTTCTCAAACGTATTATTATCGTGAACTAAATAACAATTATTTCACAGTAGACTCATAATAGTGGAACAATTAAAAGTCAGGAACAACATTAATATCAAAGCATCGTAGATAATGAATTTTTAACGAACGCGTGCGTGTACGAATTTCGGGGAAGTTTAATTATTCGTAATAATTAATAGGACAGAATGAGTTTAATGAACTCGTAAAAAAGTTTGTCGTTACCGCATGAACTGCAACGCAGCGTGTACTCACCGTACGAATATTTCGCGGAACAAGAAACGGAATCTGTAATTTTAATTCAACGACAATTTCGTAGCAATCTACGAGACACGTATTTCCACGCGAGTGTCACAATAGACGCTAATGTGGAAAAATTGTATTCGGGAAACGTTGCGATTCGGCCGCGTAAACTGTGTATTCGTTTCACGCAGAAACGAGATATTTTAATTACGACGAGCGAAATAGCGATCGAGGAACGACGTAAAAATGACGAGCTCGCGCGCGTGTTTTCGCGGTCGATTACTTTTAATAATTTGCAAAATAAACTTTTAACCATCGCAGCGCGACCCGCTTCCGTGTCAATAAACAGAAATTCGTGTATCCGCAAATGCAACGCTGCCCGCCACGATGCCACTGTATGCAATTGGATTATTTTTCATTTTTACGAATCCGCGCGACGACCCAAATTTCATTCGATATTTTAGAAAAGAATGTTAAAAATAAAAAAGAAAAAAATAACAAAAAACTGGTCCGTTTCAAATTTTTGTTCGCAACTTTTTACTTTCACGTAGACCAAAATGGGGAAAGATTTGGAATCGATTCTAATTTTCGTTTCTCAATTTATTATGTACGATTCCAACGATATATCAAAATGATTTGAGGTTGTTGGAAAAAGTATTAGAAAAATTGCGATTTAGATCGATCGTTACGTAAAAGTAACTGGATATACCTACGAAACGAATGCAATCTATTTATACAAATTATTGTATAAATATTTATTTCGCGAAATATTGCTATTTTTTTCATGAAGTTTACTGTACCTGATATTCAAGATTTTTCCTTTAAATTAACATTGTCGATTATAATATTACGATTCACAGTACATTAAGATAAGATAAAATTTTACATTTGAAATTCTAATCTTCTAAATTTGGAAAATTAAATGTTATATAGGATAATCAAATTTGTTCAATATTCATAACCTTCTCAATTATCGGATATTAAAATCTATTTATCGTTTACAATGTACGTAATTACGAAGTAATAAAACGTGTTCATAGTCCGTTCAATTACTATACAGTGAAATCTGTTCAAAATTCATAATTCGTGCAATTATTACATAATAAAATCTATTCAAAATTCATAATTCTCGAAATTATTAGATCATAAAATTAATTCTACATCCATAATCCCTGTATTTATTAGACATGTATGAAAATCTATAGAAAATTTGCAATCCCCTCGAAATAGAAGAATTTTGTTAACAAATATTATTAGTTCATAAAATCAATTCCACGTCCATAATTCCTATGATTATTAGACATGTATGAAAATCTAGAGAAAATTTGCAATACACTGAAAATAAAAGAATTTTCTTAAAAAATAGTATCTGCTCTGAGACTCTGAAGGGGGCACTCTACGAGAAGTTGGAGATCGACTCTGAGAAATAAAAGTGAACGCATGTAAATCGAAGATTGATGGTAGAAGAGAAGAAGGAGGGGGCTGAGGGGGTCTGAGGGGTGCAAGAAGCGATTTCACGTCGCTACGTGACGCCGGAAGATCAAAGTTCCCCGTATTCTGGCTGATTGCACCTAAAAAGGGTGTTTGACCAAACTGTGACTTTTTTCCCAGGGAAAAGTTCTCGATTGACATGACGCTGAAAGCTCTACTTGACGATCCGGTGGAAACAGTTTCTTATGAGAGAGCTGTCTCAGAACGAAACCAGATCTTAAAGTTTGAAACTTGCTGCGGAGCTCGAAGACACAGCGAAGTCCGAGGGCAGTTTTATGGTCGACGATATTAAAATCCCACCAGGACGAGAATGATAACGTGGTTACCGAGAGTTTGGATCTCGGTTTCGATTGAGAGCCGAACCGTGATCCCTGAACCGTGGATTACTGGCCACTTCGGTTTCCTTCGAGGCGATGAAAAATCATAAAAATGAAGTTCGAAGATAGAGACGAACTATTCAGACATATTTCTGTAATGGGAAGTTATTGGACCCTTTCGAAACTCGATTGAAACGAGATACACGAGATAGATGAATGATCTTCGATAGTAATCGTTAACTACATTTTTGTAATTTTATCTATAGAGATAGAATATTTCTCCATTGGAAGAATTTTTATCGGGGAAGAAATTATTATTGCTGGATACTTTTTTGTTTTTGTTCAAAATTATTTCGCCGCGACGAATGTCATAGAATTTGTTTAGAGTACATCGTGGAAACATTGTACGCCTCGTTGACATACTTTCGGAACTCTTGGGAACATTAGGCGAAGAAATTCCTCCTATCGATCACTTTTTTGCAAGCGAGGTCAGGGATCTTTAGGAAGTATTAGTACGTATGTAAAAATACGAGCGTAGTCTATGTGAAATTAAGAAAGATTTGTAGTCTATGTAAAATTAAGAAAGATGTTTAGTCTGTAAAATTAAGAAAGATGTTTAGTCTGTAAAATTAAGAAAGATTTGTAGTCTATGCAAAATTAAGAAAGATGTGTAATCTAAGTGAAGTTAAAAAAGATTTGATTCGAGATCATCACTGATCCCGAATTTGTTTAAAAACCGCAAAACGTCGAAATTTGCAATTATTATCCATAACTTCGAATTATCATCACCGAAATTATCGATTGCGTCGAGTTCCTTTTTGTTTTTAATTTCTTCCAAAAGAAGCGATCCATGAAAATACCTTTTCCTTTAGTTAGAACAATCGTTTTTGCATCGAGAAAATTGTAATTGAATTTTTATTTCGCAAGTTTCGCGTCGAAGGACGTTGATTAAAATTTCGAAAAAATTTGTACCGATTCTACGAAGCTACCTCCACAAAGTAAACAATTTCCAGAACGGGCATTTTGTAATCATAATTAACATCTCGATCAGATAATAAAAGTCGCGGCGCAAGTCGTTTCAGATAACTAATCCGCGGGTTCAACTGTTATGGTCGGACACGTCCATACCATTCTGTATTTTTATAATTTCCGGAAGGTTTATCGTCAAATTGAAATCGGCAGGTTTCATAGCCTATTCGAGTAAAAAAATCTATTCGAAATTACCTATCTCTTATACTAGGTTGTTCAATAAGTTTTGTCGAACCGTATAATACAAAGTTGCTCGATAAGTTTTGTCATTCGATAAAATTTATTGAACAGTATAGTACAAAGTTGCTCGATAAGTTTTGTCGTTTGATAAAATTTATTGAACAGTATAATACAAAGTTGCTCAATAAGTTTTGTCGTTGGATAAAACTTATTAAACAATACTACATTCAACAGTACTGAAGGTCACTTTATTATTGGCGAAAAATAGGCAAAAATATTTCTTACGAATAGTATTTTGATCGAATGGATAAATAACAAGATACTTCAAACAACAATTCTTACTGACTCATTTTGTACACCGGAAAAAAGTTTAGCAAACGTGTAAAGCACTTCCAACAATACAAAGACATTCAAATTTTCAGTTTTTCCAATATCGTGAGTTATTCGATAAATCTACAGAACCCAAAAGTTAAAACACCGACGTTAAATATTATACGTCTAATACCTGTTATTCTAACGAAGTCCCAAAATATCGTGGTGCAACAGACCAACAAATTCTCCCCATTGTTGTGCTTTTTACACTTCCCAGAAGCAAAGAAAAGTTTCTTTCTATTTTACTCGTAATACGTTTCGATGTTTAAAATTATCTCTGACCGAACGCGTACAGATGTCCCTGTCTCGTCGAAGGGATTAAATAAATCACTTAACAATGGAAATCGCACGAGGGAGAAAAAAAAAAGACAAAATAGGTGGGAAAAGGATTCGGTGATTTTTCACTCCGACTCGCGCACTTTTTAATAAGATCCATTAAGAGATTACGGTCGGTTTTTCAGTATGGAGGCGAGGCCGGAAGGAGATTGGCTACCCACGAGAAACCGTTGGAGATACAGGACCAATTTCTCCAAAAGCTCGGCTACCAGGACGTATCGAGACGGTCTCGGCTGGGGGTCGATCCTGAGTTACGACACCTCGTTGCTTTCCACGTGGGTAAGTACAGTTTATTCGGTTCCGGAACCGTTTATTTCAACGTTGCGTGCCGAGTAGTTCGCGCGTCTGCGGGCTGATTTCTCTCAATTGGCACTTGAATAATAGAAAGATCTGTTGAACCGAATCAGACGTTAACTTGCTACAATGCACGATATGTAATAGATAGGTTTCTAAAGTTGACACTTGAACTTTGAACAATTGTAAATATACGATAAGTGTAAATATACGATAACTGTAAATATACGATAGAGTCGACAGACCTGTGTGAAACTTCACACGTGTTCATTAAACGGTAGTATCTTTAAAAAAATAAAACGAGAAATCTAATAGCTCCATTTCTTATCGAACGACAAAACTTATTGAGCAACTTATTATGTATATTTTTTGGGAAAAAATACTATGACACTTCTACTTTGAACAAATGTAAATATATGAACGTGTTGACAGACCTGTGTGAAACTTCACACGTGTTCATTAAACGGTAGTATCATCTTTAAGAAAATAAAACGAGGAACCTAGTAGCTCCATTTCTTATCGAACGATAAAACTTATCGAGCAACTTATTACATTGACGAAGTTTAGTTATAGGGTTTAGAAAGTGTCCTGTAATGGTACACTGTTTAACCAACAAGTTTTCAAACTTTGAAACGAACATTTTTCACGGAGATATTGATCATTTTAAAAATGAATGGAATAAGGATCTTAAGAGTAACATCTTTTTCATCGAGATATTAAAAATTTAAAAGAAATCGATAAAATTGTTTGTTTTCGTAACAAGTAGTTTAATATTTGTGAAGATAATACAGTAAAATACTCAGCGAAGGAGAAAGTAAAACACGATAGTAAAATAATATTACACCGATATGAAATGATAATATAAACAATGTTACATGATAAGAAGAAGTCCCATATATACGAAAAACTTAATAATAATTCCTTTTAATGTCGTTTTAAACGGTAGACTTGTTACGAATGCAATTTCTTTTATCGACGAATAATTTGTATTATCTATTACTCTTGGTACGTCTTATTTAAACGAAATACATGGTTTGCAATGACTATAGTAACTCCAGAAACATTTCTGACATTATTCCTTTGGGATGACGGAGGAAGTAGCGGTCGAAGCTTTCAAATGTCTGAAATCGCGTCGAACTGCTTTCCTTTCCGCTTTATTTCGGATTTAGGAAAGAGGAAATAGTCACAGGGGGTTAAATCAGGCGAATACGGCGAGTGGCTAAGCAGCTTTTCAAGTCAAAAGTTGCACCAGTGCCTTGGCTCTTTGCTCCTTTGTGACTTTTCGACGTCGAAATGGCACTGTCACTTGTGGTGCCTAATGAGGCGTACTTTGTATCCAAAGCAGACTGAACGTAGTTATTAATGAGGTTTCAGTGGAAAGACTCTCTTTGAACAAATAGTACCATTACATCGTTTACATATTCGTATATATTTTATCTACATATATATTTGACAATAAAACAACCAGTCTATTAAATTTACTACATCCCTCGGTATCTCCCGGATGAAAATTTTCTTAAATTAATATTATTTACATTCGATCGATTCTCTTTACTTTAATTTATCAAACAAATAGGATTTCATTTTTTTTAATATATAACAAGACCCAAACACTACAAGTCATTTACGAAATTAAAGGAGCTTGTACAGATTAAGAATACAACTTTATTGGTATTGAATTTAGTTTTCATTCTTTTATAATTTTAATCAAAGTCGTTCAGAATTTAGTCGAATTTAAGCTGAAAGCTTATGCATACTTTCTGAATTAATTTCTCACAATTGATTAACTATTACAGGTTCGAAAATATAAAGAAAACTGTATCGTACTACGCCACAATCTAGCAAACATTGATTGAAAATACGAATAACAACAATCGTAACATTTTCACGTGACACAAATGTATGATACACAGACGTTGAATGTTCGACTGTTAAAAATAGAGTTGTTAAAAATCGATAGAAATAGAATTGTTGAAAAACTGTCGTGTAGTTCCGCGCGCAGGAGCGACGATTAAACTCAAAAGCTCGCAATTTGTAGTAAAAAAAAATAAAAGAAAAAAAAAAACGTAAGAATATTGTGATACGGAAGAGGAAACACCGAGCTCTTGAAGAATTTTAATCTGCTGAAATGGCGTCGATAAAAAACCCTGCGTTCGCGTTGTTTACGTTTTCCAGGCCCGAGGGGTTGCATAGTCGCGTTGGAAAAAAAAAAATTACTAGTGAGAAAGTCCCTTAAAAAATTGTGACGAGTAAAACTAACGTAACTCGAAAAAAAAAAAAACATCTCTCATCGGGGGTGAAACGCCAGAGCGAAACTCGCCCCTGTCGTGTGGAAGGCCGGTGGTTCGCGCCAGTTCTCATTTGCACCCTTTAAATTTTCAAACTCTCGGCCGCGACGGGGGAATCCCAGCCCGTGTAACGAAATTTCCCGCCCAGCGACGCTCTTGGAAACGTGTAGGCTCGTCCCTTTATTGGGAGGGACGTTTTACGAGCACGCTGCCAAATACACTGGAGATCCGAAGAAAAAAGTTTCAGAATTTTTTGGTAATAGTCCAGCGATCGAAATCGTCGAAGGAAATTATTTCCCGCGTAAACTAGTAATAGGTTGTTCGATAAGTTTTGTCGTTCGATGAAACTTATCGAACAACCTAGTATTACTATTGTGGGAATTAATCTAATGGTGGTTATTATGAAATAAAGGTGAATGAAGTTTTAGGATATGTGTGTGTTGAATGTGGTAGTAGTAGGAAGAAAACATTAACAAAACACATAATTTATGACTACGCTGATCACGCTGATCACGCTGATCACGCTGACTACGCTGACTACGCTGACCACGGTCACTACATTGACTACGCTGACTACTATGACCACGCTGACCACGGTGACCACGCTGACCACGATCACTACATTTACTACGCTGACTACTATGACCAACCACGCTGACTGCGCTGACTACGCCAAATGACCACGATCACTACATTGACTACGCTGACTACGCTGACCACGGTCACTACATTGACTACGCTGACTACTATGATCACGCTGACTGCGCTAACTACGCCAAATGACCACGATCACTACATTGACTACGCTGATTACGCTGACATCGCTGACCACGATGACCACGCTGACCACGGTCACTACATTGACTACGCTGACCACGCTGACTACGCTGACTATGCTGACCACGCTAACTATATTGACTACACTGACCACGCTGACTACGCTATTCTTATTTCACGCGACAAGACACGCTACGATTATTTACGTATCGACAAAACTCTTCTCTCGCATCTTATATTCTCACACGCGTACATTACCTTTCGTTCTAACCCTTAATTCTTCTCAGACCATACACCTGGTCACGTTCGCCCAAAATTTCCCAATCTGACGCCATCTAAATTGCTAGTCTTTCACACCTCGAAAACACTTCACTCGTTCGTCTACTCCAAACACTTCAGATTTTCTCCGGTTCATACGCAATTCCTTTCATTCTCACTCATTGCCACACTATCATGAAAATATACTTTATGAACGTGAATATGGATCTCTCTGACATGCAAAATCTCTCTTTCTAGTTTTGTATAGTGATGTCGAGCTCTCAGAATTATTTGTATATTAATAAATGAGAAGTCATCGAACGCGATGGAATGTATGTTTATATATTATATTTACTAACATAATCTACTATTAATTTACTATCGATGGAGAAGTTGATCGGGATCGAGATGGTTAATCTTATTGCAAGTAATTTAAAGCCACGATTATGGAAAATTATTTCAAACTGAGGGGATAAGAAATTGCTGTACTGAATTAACAAATTAAGGAAACTCGTTGAAAATGTAAACGAAAAATCGAAAGGAAAAGGAGAAATATTAATTCAGGAAGCTGGCACAATTAAAGGAATACATTTTTAAATAAAAACAGCAGTACGAACTTGTAGCGTAAACAAAGAGAAACTGTGGAACGCTTTAGTTACCGCAATTAAGGTAAAGGAGAACACAGAGAGTTTAAATAACAAGAAAGTATTTGAAAAATGCGGGAAAGTTACAACGAAGTCGCGAACTCGATGAAATTAATAAAATTAAACGCGGAATCGTCTTCATGGCGAGCGCTAATTACGCAATCCATTAAAATAGGTTCATCGATCGATCATTTACAAGCACATAATTACGCGCGTTAATCGTGCTAATTACGTGCGCACTGGAAAATACCGATAAGTATATAATTCAAACGGGACGGTGAATTCCAACAGGAAGTTAATAGGATTAATCTACTTGACCGATCGCCATCGTGAATATTCTTCCCGTATATTGCAATATTAACGAACAAAAAGTAACTATCTTTACGAATTCAAGGGGAAACTACACCCACAGGTAAATTGTGTTTATATCGAATCCTACGTACGAAATGAAAATAAAAGTGTATGCAATTCAAAATTGATCTCTGAAAAAGGGGAAACATGGTCCTGCGTTAAATTATAATTTATTAAAATTTTTCGAAAGTAACATTCGTTTGAATTTTAATGTAAGTAAAAAAATTGCAACAATAACGATTGCTTTGGCAAAATTTCAAGTTGTAAATACGGGTGTATATATATTTACAGACTCAAACATCCTGATAATTGCTTTATGCATACATCGTTATTTGTGTGTTTAAAATTTATTGTGTATTATATATAAAGTATATACAACACGATAGATATAACGTACAGCCGTAATTTTCATTTTCGTACAGGTACAGTAAATATTTTCATCGACGATTAGAACGATATTAGAAACGTTCCAAAACTCGGTGTTAATTGGAGAAAAAAGGAGACGAGATTCAAACGATATTTCCATGAAACTGTGACAATTATTTTTCGGTAACTTTCTTTCTCGTTGGAGAACAAACATCGTAAAAAATCGTGCGCTACATTTTCGGTCAGTCTTTAACTTACGATCGCTGTGATACGGAAATGAAACAGGGCACGTGTATTGAAGTCCAGCCACCGTTATAGTCATTCGTTCCTCCTCGTTTTCGTACAATCGATGTCACAGTATTGCAACCAACGGTATTTTACAATTTGCGTATGAAACGCGAACGGTGAAAAAGGGAAAAGAAGTGGACGTGCGTTCAAGTCACACCGAAAACATGTGTTGTCGGTATCATCGCGACCGTGGTGTAAAATTATGGTGAACAATGAACATCCGCTTTCCGCTGGTGACCATTCACGACAAGGAATTCGGTCGCGTTAAGCTGTACGGTTAGTTGATCGACCGATTAACGAGCAACAATGGCTACACCATTGGATCGATATAACGAGTCCTCGTAATTTTACTAATTCCGAATCAATTGTTTCGATCGATGGATTCGAGCTTTGAAACTTTATTCGCATATAAATCAAATAATAGATTGTTCGATAAGTTTCGTCGTTCGATAAAATTTATCGAACAATCCTATACATTTTGCTCAAAATACGTTTAGTCGGTTGTAATTGCAACAGTAACGATTGCTTTGGTAAAATTTCAAGTTGTCAAACACAGGTGTATATATATTCACAGACATCAAACATCCTGATAATTGCTTTATATATACACCGTTATTTGTGTGTTTCAAATTTATTGTGTATTATAGATAAAGTATATACGTACAACACGATAGATATAATGTACAATATAATATTGTAAATAATATGTATTATATATCGTATAATACATACCATGTATTATAATACATAACATTATGTTATACATAGTAATACGTTCCTCGAAATTAGGGACAACTTAAAGAACTGCATTGAGTTTACGAAAGGTAGAAATTCAAATCAACATTTAACTCGACTTAAAGTATCGATGCGATGAAACACGGGATTCGAAAAATGCTTCTCCTTTTTCCAAAACAGTTCAAACAATTCTTTGTTCGCTATCCATCATACATTTCTCTTTTTTCTTATATAATAACCTGCAACTATGTAACTTCTCGCGTTCATATAAAACTCGATCACAGATCTCGATGATGTAAATACAGAACTGTCGCAAGGAAACATTGCTACGAAAAGTGATAATTATATTGCTGAATTTCAAGCAAACAGACCAGGATGTATTATAAACAATTCATATTATTCCACGTAGGTAACTGAATATCTGGTTTCGACTAAACCTGTGAGAAGTACACCGTAGTTCGAAACAATCTTCGGTCCAGACTATGACCTTAACAAAGTCTCGGTTACTCCTCCCCCTTCTCCTCCCCTCCGGCACTTCGGAATGGTTAATCGCTGTTTGCCCATCAAATAACGCTACTAATTGCCTGCCACCTTAGATACACGCTTATTCGAACGTTTTCAACCCTTCCACCCGAGAGTTACATATTGCTATAGCGGAGGATATCGACGCTGTTTCCTGTTTGTAATTAAATAACTGTTTCGTAACAAAGTTCAAAAATTCCAAAATTCTCTTTGTGGAATCGACGGTGGATTGCAAGTCAAGCCGATACTGTTATAAACAGTATCTTTCAGAAGTCGAGAAAGTCGATTTTGTTATTACAGAAGAGAAGAAACGTTGCAAACGGCCTAATCGTTCGATTGATCGACCAGAATTTTTTAACAAGTAGAACTCTTTGATACAACAACGCGTACTATGTTGAAATAAAACTGAATTCAATTATTAATTTTTGTCAAAGTTAATTTCCAGTTCTGAGCTCGTGTCACTTTGACTCTGAATTCAACCCCTAAGTGATCCTTAATTTTCAAGATTGAACGATATTAATTCTAGCTCTTAAGTTTCTAGTACTTCGATTCTCTGTATTGAATCCTTTAAATTATTGTACAATACGTTAAATTCTAGCTCCGAGTTATCTATCATTCGACGACTCTTTAATTTCGAGTCTTTGTGCTCTGTATTTCGATGTTATAACTCTCCTACAATGACTTTTTGATTCTCTAAGCTCAACCCTAACCGATCCCCCTTCTGATTTATGAACTCCTCCCTAAAATCCCCTCGAAATCCTTGAACCTTCGTCCCAAACATTCGTTATTATTTTTCTCTCATTAAACAAGACATCGTCTTGATTCCTCTTCGAACAATTATAATAGCGTATCAGTATTGGATCATAATCGATCCAATTCGAATCGAAGATCATAATTCGATGTTATAATTCTCCTGCAATGGCTCTTTGACTCCCTAAATTCAACCCTAACCGATTCCCCTTCTGATTTATGAACTCCTCCCTAAAATCCCCTCGAAATCCTTGAACCTTCGTCCCAAACATTCGTTATTATTTTTCTCCAATTAAACAAGACATCGTCTGAATTTCTCTTGAAACGGTTGCAGTATCTCATCAGTATCAGATCATAATCAACTGTAGATCTCGTCGATTAATTAACCCCTTGACACCTTCGCGCACTCTAACCCAGAACCATCAATATTGCACGACGTGATATTTGCACTACGGTTGTTTAATTGGTTGCTATGAGACACGTAACGAGAAACCCAGTGTTATACCAATTCGATGAAACAATAAATCTGTGGTGGTGAGAAAAATCTATCGATCGTATATATTAACACTACTGCATTCCTCTGCTCCATTATGCACTCAGAATCTTTGGATCGAAACTGTCCCGAATGTATATAATTCGTATTTTCAATTTTATTAGGTTGTTCGGAAAGTGATTTCGTTTTCCAAAATGGAGAATATATAATTTAATAAAATGTTTATACACTCGAAAAAAATCGTATTTCATTTTCATCAAAGAAAAAAGGAAATGACTTTCCGAACAACTTAATATAATACAATGAGAAGGCAAAGGGTATACATGATTGTGCAGTTGCATATATTATAATAGCTTTAATTATACAAAAGTAACATATATTATAAAAACTCACCTGTTTAACAAATTCTATAAGAACATTACACAGAATCCTCCATATTAGTTATTATTAATAACCTAAGTAGTCGATGCAACGTTAGACGATGCACAATTAGGAGAATGCAATTGATCGAAAGAATCCCGAGGAACACATTAAAATTAATGACCTGAGACAGCGTACATATAATAGTGGTCTCAAACATTGCACAACCTTGAAACTGTCAATATTTTTAATTTAACTTCTACACGAACTGTAAGTATCTGTCGTACTGGATAATAAAGTTTCAATTAACCTCACAAAAAACGCAATCCATCACAATGAGACAATTTAGTGTGACTACTACATTTGTAATGTATGCATATATTCGACAAACTGTACTTTTTTGGACTATACTTTTTCGGTTATCTATATTACTGGGTATTGAAGCTTTAATTGACATCGCAAAAAACGTAATCAATCACACTGAGACAATTTACTGTAACTACTACATTTGTAATGTATCCACATATTCGACAAACTGTACCTTTATGGACTGGTGCAATTTCTACGCCCACCACTATAGATACTTACGTCTTTCGCAGTGGAAGGTTTAAACGTCCAATTTCGAATAAAAATTGTCTCACTCCCGAGTGACTCGAAATCATCGTTATTCCATCGACGATGAAATCGTCATAGATTCGCGCGTGCCTTTTGTAACGAGTAGAGCTCTCCAAGTGAAATTTCGAATCGTCGACCAGCCTGTAATCGACATTTAACGTTCCAGCATGGGCAGCCATTGGGTCGTTTTCCCCGGCAAGGCGAACACCTCGTTTCCGGAAGTTCCGCCGTGGAAACTCTCAGTCGTTAGCGGTTATTATGGTTAAACATGGTCAGGTCCCGTGGATGCACGAACCTGGCCAGATGAATTTACTGTTTCAAAGGTCACTGAACGTGTCGCGCGTGCAGCGGCAACCTTTTACGATGGTGTAATCTGTTTGGTACACGCTTCGTGAAATTCTGCTGTAACGTATCTATATATATGTAAATTGTACGATAGTATTCCGTGTCCTTGTTGCCGCTTGCCTTTCGGGAAACGGTTCGAGAGTATCAGGAAAGAGGATTCAACATTTATGTAGACAATTCTTAATGAGCACAGGTCGAAAGATTAATCCTATAAAATTTGGAAACTATTTTCACGTTTTAAAGTGCAAATTGCCTTCCTCTGTCATTTTACGTGGATAAAGAAGTTACTATTTTTTGGTTTAAGGTGTGTATCTTTTCGTTTAAAGTGCATAAACAAGTGCTACCTTTTCGTTTAAAGTGTATAAGCAAGTACTATTTTTTCGTTTAAAGTGTATAAACAGGTTACTATTTCTTCGTTTAAAGTGTATAAAGTTACTATTCTACTATCTTTCTACTTCGAAAACTACAAATGTTGTTCTATATGTTCATTTCTATTAATTCTTTGGGTCTGTCTAAAGTTATTACTCGTATTTGGGGAGTATTATAATAACTTATTAATAGAAACTTCTATTATAATAAGTTTCTTCTTAGTTTCTATTTACAACTACCGAGTGGAAAATATTGCAATTGTAACAGTAATATTATTCTCGTCGCATTGAAGTGAAATATAAAAAATCGGTCAATCCGTGGGGTGGAAAGTTCTAAAGGGTTAATACCCTGTATATTTTTTTTACAACACTGCACGAGTGGGAAAAGTCAGTCTATGATCACGTCAGGACAGAATCAATTGGCAGCCAAAGGTTACTACCTCTCACTACTTCCTTAAACGATCTTTCCTCCCTTTTATCTCTCGTTTCCCGACCCGCGCTTAAAGACGATCAGTTTCTACGTAGCTCGAAAAACTCCCTCGGGATTGCAGTACAAGTTTTCTTCGCGCCATCGATCGTCCTTGTTCCACTCGCCTCAGCGACTGGACAGAGTTAACATAATAAACGTTGAAATGTTCGCGTGAATGGGAATAATAAAGATAAATTGTAGCCTGCAGAGGGGTAAACGCGGCGGTCGGATGTTTAATCCGCCGGGGATTTTGAAATAGATACAGGATCTTATTGCCCCACTTGTTTTTATTTTCAACGGGATTTTATTTTAGAGAAATAGTAATTTACCGGTTTTTTAGCTCCCTTCTAATTAACTAATGCTGATAACGGGAGCGTAGATTTTGAAAAGATATCTCGACCCGCGAATAATAATACAATACCGAAAATGTAAACGAGAGGAGGTGTTTGCTCGAGACGAAATCTTTACACGAAATGATGACAGAATGAATGATACGAAATTATGGTCTGCTTAGATTCTGATGCAAAATAGGAGATATCGATTGAATTAATAAGGTTTTTGCAGATTTTTTTCTAATTTTATAAAAACGTAACAAATTCCTGCAATTATTAAATATGATATAAAAATTGTAGATTTCTTTAATAAATATACCAAGTCATCCAGATGTAGCTACGTCATTGATGGTTATTAATATCTACTTTTTAGTCCAGGTTGTATTTTCATATATATGAAAAGAAATTTGTAAGAGCACACCCTGAAAACATCTTTGTTATTATTTATCAGAGTAATTTTACACAGAATTCTTCGCAAAATGAAGCGATTTACCTAAATTCTGACCCAATTCTCAAAATGTTTTCACCGACCTTTTGTTAATTATATAAGTACATGTTTCATTCCTTTTTGGAGAAGTGGAACGATATTTTAATTTTTCACCGATTGTGAAATCTGATCTGCTAACATTTCAGCCGGTACAGTGAATTTTTTTCTCGATAAATATACCTATTCAGCTTCTGTCAGAATCCTTGACATAATTCAGCAAATTCACTGACCTGGCCATCAAGTTGTAGTATTCGTGCGTATTTTCAATTGTTCTCTAGTTTGTTATACTCACGTCACCGGAAACGTCAAACAACAAATGAGCATCGTTATCGGGATAGCGTGCAATGTTTTGTAATATACAGAACCATAGGTTATCCCGACGTTGCTCTAATCGATGTGTCATTGAACAAAATAGAATTCATTACCGAAACGAATTTTGATGGTTCTGATTTACCCCCGTTATCGATAATCCTTTGCATACGGTTGCGAACGTAATGCAGAAACGGAACGCGATCATAATGTATTTTGCTGGATTGAATAGTCGATGCAATTGTAACAAAAGAGATTACGTATGAATAGGAGGATAATACCTATTCTAATAGATTTGAAATACCATGCAGGATCAAAGCAACAGAACGTTTTGTCAAATATAATCGATACAATGGTTTATATGCGTGAAATTTTTACAGAATGATCAGTAATATCGGTAATTTTGTTATTATTCGATATCATTAATTTCTACCTCTCGTTTAATTTTCCTGACTCTCGTACGAAGATTATATTGAGGTAAATAATGCAGCAGAAAGTTTTACTGGTTTTCGTTCAATATTATATAGGTACGTTAAATATTTACATTCTTTATGTATTATCCAAAATACGTTAATTATATTTGTACTTATTAAAACGAAGCGAAACATAGTTTCACACCTTTTACTTTGTTATGATTTCGTACAATGATTTATTTTATTTCGAAAAATCAATTCTTCTCGTTCACATTTTTGCATTAAATTATTCACGAATCAAAGTATCCTTTCAGAATTCGTTCTCCCATTCTCGATACTCATTAATTAGAAAAAAAAACGAAAACAAGCGAATTACTGTTTCTCTAAAAGAAAATTCCCCTGACGATAGAAAAAAAAAGTAGAGCAACCGGAACCTGCATTCGTTTTAAAATCCCCAACGGATTAAATGCCTAATCTCGCGTATACAAAACAGCCTTGAAAAAAATTCGTACAAATAAAATGAGACTTCTCCACCATAAAATGGAATAGTATACAAGGGATTAATCATCAAGAATTATCGTTTCTGACAAACAGTAAAAAAATAGTACGCATATAAATATATTTACAAAATTTAGATAAATTACTAAATAATTTACAAATAATTGCAGATAAATAATCATTCGAATAAATATTGCGTGTAATCGCGTAAATGACTTTCGTAGTTTCGTAGAATTTGCCTTGTTAATTTACCAATGGAGATTCTCGACCAATCGAGAATTCGACTAAATCCGGTCATTCGATTGAATCACGGTAAAGGCGTTCCTTGACACGTTTCATGGCAAACTGGCGATCATTTCAAAGGGTCAGCTTCTACTTGAGACTGTCCACGTTAAATTCGGACCTTTGGATCCAAGTTTCACGGATTGCTTCGACCTTATTCCCCTGCTGAGCCCCATGGCAGGCGTGCTTCAAAGAAGACAGTTGCGCTTTCGGTGCAGCTTCGACATTTCTGTGTGATTCGAGAATCGATCGACAGCCAGAGAAAGCCGTTTGGATGTAGTTATTGGCAACCTAGCTACGTATAACAGGCTTCTTTGTCCATTTCTGAACCAACTTGGGAAAGGGAGAACGTAATAGAGCTTGTTTCTTGATTGTGATCCTCGAGTTTTGCATCATTATTGAATAGAGATTCCTTTTAACCGGGGTAGGTACAGATTGAATCAGAATACACAGTATATACATTAATTACTATACGAATTAACAGATTTGGATCATTATCGGATGGTAATTTCTTTCTAACGAGGGTTGGTATAGTTTATAATCCTAGATATTTACATCATTATTGAATAGAGACTTCTTTCAACAGGGGTGGGTACAGATTCGATTAGAGTATACAGTATATACATTAATTACTGTACGAATCCACAGGTTTGAATCATTATCGGACGGTAATTTCTTTTTAACGAGGGTAGGTATATTTTATTATCCTCAAATTTTGCATCACTACTGGATAAAGACTTCTTTTAACCGAGATAAGTACAGATTCGATTAGAGTACGCAGTATATACATTAATTACTGTACGAATCAACAGGTTTGGATCATTATCGGATGGTAATTTCTTTTTAACGAGGGTAGGTATAGTTTATAATCCTAGAATTTTGCATCATTATTGAATAGAGACTTCTTTTAACCGGGATAGGTACAGATTCGATTAGAGTACGCAGTATATACATTAATTACTGTACGAATCAACAGGTTTGGATCATTATCGGACGGTAATTTCTTTTTAACGAGGGTAAGTACAGTTTGGGTCAGAGTTCGCGGTATATAAATTAATTACCGTACGAGCAAATAGAAGTGAACGCGAGAATTGATTACGTTCAGCTCTTCCACTCCGGACTGCAATAAACATTTTATCGTAAAAATCCGAAGAATTCGTGAACTTTTAGACAATCTCGTGAAAGTTACAAACTCGGTTCACCGGTTGCTCGCGGCCAGGTCGCGCGAATCGCGACGCGATTAGGTTTCTTCTCCGAGGGCTTTTCGGGGCCGAGTGAGAAAGAAAAAAAAGAAGAAAAGAGAAAAAAGAGTTCTTCTCGGTTAAGACTCGGTATCGTGTAACCACGGGCTGCGTAACACTTTAACTTAATTAGTCAGGCAAATTGTATAAGGCAACTTCGTATAATGTACTTGGAGTTTATGACGGCGTCGCGCGACGGTACAGAAGCTCTGAAATTGCTCATTAATAGCGGCAATAACGTTATAATTACCGTGGCACGCGTGAACTGGGCCATAGTTTCGTATCTCCGAGACGGTGGAGGTTGCACGCGAACGTGCCATTAAATTTCGAAAAGCGCAGCGGGAAGCACTCGTCGCTGAACAAAATTGATACTCGTTTCATTTAGAACGAAGAAGTGGGGGAGGGGTAACAACGATGAGAAACTTGTTTACAGAGTGCTTCGTCCTAATAGGATCGCTCAAGAAGCTGTTTCCATCATTGTGAATTACACGTTTTCAACTAAACGCAATAGTAGCTTGATTCACCGCAGAGTGACCCTCGGTTTCAAGTAACGGAATCGAATTCGCTCGAAAGCGGGGTAACGATGTGTGTCTTGATACGAGATCGTGCCTCGCGCGAAACTTCACACGAAGAAAGTGAAAGTGAGAGAGAGAAAGAGAGAGAAAGAGAGAGCAACAGCCAGCGAGTCTCGCATTACATACATTCAGCAATATATACTCTGTTGCAGAGTAATCAATCCAACAAGTTAGTCAATGTTAGAATAATGATTTTTTAAATACTTTTATCACTGAACGTTTACTTTCTAAATTTTCTAAACGTGGTTATCCATTACACTGATAGTTTATACTTTTACACAATTGATACTTCTTACATTCCTCGCTCTCTCCTTTCTCTTCTAGACTAACGCTTTTACCAGTGAGGGATCATATTGGTATTGAAACATTTAAGTATATTATTATCATTTAAATTATCGTTGCGTTGATCATTTCTATCTTTCTGTTGATCGTACAAAATGACAAGCAGTATATGATACGTATTGAAATTATAACGACGAGTATTTGTAGATGTATAATTTTAAAAGCATTGAACAATGAAATTTATAAAAGATAATTGATTTCTAATATCTTACTATTGTATCTACGCGACACTTGCAACGCGGAAGATGAAAACGATAACTTATCCAAACTTCCTTTATAGTTAGAACGTTCTATTCAAATTTGAAGTTATTCACCCGAATATAGAATTTACAACATAGCCCGGGCACTATCCTTCGAAACTTAAAATCGATTTTGCAACTAATAGCGCGACGCGAGACGTTTTAAAGTAATATCTCGGAAACTTCAAACAGCCCCTGTTAAAAACTTTTGTTACCGGACTTACACTCTCAATCCTTGGCCCGAGAAATATTGAGTCCAATGTGTTTGCTCGTATCGGGGAAGAATATTAAATTAATTCTCAAAACGAGTGATTCTTTCGCAACAAAATTGTCCGGTCGAGACAAAATCGTCGAAACTTTAACGCGATTAAAAATTAAAATTATTGAGAACGAAGCTAATCACACTAAAGTTGACAACGTCGATTACAATCGTAATCAGTCGTTTACTGTTTCTCTTAGAAGTTTTCGATCGATAATTATATATATATTAATATAATCGTCTTCAAATGAGCAAAAAGAGAATAATTTAAATTCACAAACGAGAAGAAACCATAAGTAAGGGTAACTAAAATTTGTAGATGTTTAGACGAGTAAAAATTTGAAATAAAAAATAGTTACAAAGTAATATGAGAAAGTGTGAGAGTACAGCAGATAAACACCGATTCGTATAACCTGACACGTGATAGGGTAGTTGCACACAGTTTTTAAAGGCTTGTCAAACAAACACGGAGAAATTTTTTTTTTTTTAGTGAAACCAACGTCAAAATTGATGGATATTCATATGTAAATGTTTGAATGTTTTAAAATTATAGTGAAAAAAAAAATAAAAAAGTTACAGTTGGCAATTCGAAAAAATCCTATCTAATACGGAACACGATGAATTTTTATAGGAAAATAAATAAATTTAATTTTTGCTACAAAAGATGGTTTATTTATGTAAACGAAATACACGAATAACCGAACAGAATCGCATCTGTTGTATTTTACTTGCTCTAAAAGTTTCTTTCAACTTCTATACCTAACATAATAATATAACTATAACTATAATAATAATAATAATAATATTTAATACTTGTAATCGTAAAAATGTAATATAATGCCACATAACATTAATATAGAATATACGTATTCCGAAGAAAATAAATTGAACGAACTACTTTTGAACAATCAAGAACAAACGTGTTTAATCGTACAAATACAATACTTTCGAACTTAGTATCGCCAAAAAACTTTGCAATAACTATTATTACTGGCTTTCGAGAAAGTTTTAAGCACCTTCAACAACAAATTGTTCAATAATTTCTATCGTTCGATAAAACTTATTGAACAGTATAGTACTAGGTTATACAACCTATTACATTCAAAATAGGAATTTTAATCATTAAAATTCATTACTCACCGATCGAAGTCTTTCTCGCGAATCATTGTTTACAACCCACGAATATTCGAGCGCACAAGGTTCGAAATCAAAATTGAAAAAAAAAAAAATGTTTCCAAATTTCAATTCGCGACACTGGGTGTCGCCGCGATCGCGAATCGGTGAAATATCAATTGACTCGCGGGCAACGTTTTGCACAGCACGACTTGCATAACTAACAGGGAATATAAATATTTAACCAACGGGGCGGAGAAACTGGCGTGCCTCAGGATGCTATCTAATACAGGGAAATTTCGAACTCCCGGCCGAAAGTTGGCTGCTGGAAGTTTAGTATAATGACAAATGGAACTCGACGCGGAAGTTTGCGCAGAAACTAACGCGACCTGACGCAAACGATACTTCGTCCGTTTCTAAAATTACGTTCAACGGCTCGCAAACTCCCGCGCCGCCGGAGAATTTCACAGAACCTTTGGCCAAGTTCAAGTAACGACCGGTAAACATTCGTCCGATAGTTTATTGGAAGAAAATTCAACTTGTCGAGTATCTTACCGGGTTAATCGACTCTTTGTTGAACTACTTGGCAAAGAGTTCATTACTAAATATTTCTTACGAAATATTTCTTCTTGTTCTGCAAGTCGCGTATTTTGGTAAAATGGGGTTAATTGTCACGAAGTTAAGTAGTAAAGGAACGATTCTTCGAACTTTGCCCTTTTACTTACAAAGGGAAAGTTTCAACCTGTCCCTCCCGATTTTAACGCGTTTTTACAGGATGATAGAAGACATGTTTGTAGTTTAATTTATGAGGTATCGCGTGTGGATGGTTTTTAATTTTGGAAATACAAATAAATAAATTTGCCCAGAGTGTAACATGAGCTGTGTATATTCTAACTATCGGTCATTGGTTTTCTCTTTCGTTTGAAAATGTATTATTTTTCCCTTGAAAATAAGAGAATAGTGTAGCTTTTCGGATATTGTTCACTTTTTATATTTTGTTAGAAATTTTCGTGAAATTTCACGCTCTGATAAAGTTTACCGAATAATTGCTCGTCGATCTCGATGATTGTATAAAACCGAGGTAGGTCAAACTTTAATTACTTGTACCTTCAAAAATGGCTGGTCTCTACGTTCAATGTTTTATGTATTCGAATAGACACTCATACTCTATCAATCTGCAAAAATACGTTAAAATCTGAGGGGAGTTTCAATCCTTCTCTCGTTCATTATTTTGTTTTTTTACAATATATTGTTTTCACGAACTGTTGAATAAAAATGAAAATTTTTTTCAATTCTCAATGATACGTTACATGCGTCACATGCTCTCAAAAATCATTTAACTACTATCGTAATAAGATTATAATTGTGCAACATTGTAATTCATCCCTGAAGAGTCTAACGAGCAAAAAAATTGTGCAAATCGATCGATCGTAGCGATGTTGTTGATATTCGCCGAAAAATCGAGAAAAGTGTTGAAATCGAAAGGAAGTTGCGAGATTCAACGTTGAGATGACGAATGGGGTGAAAGATGACGATGTGACCAAACTAACGCAATTAACCTGCTGAAGGTGGTGGCATGGCTGGTTGGTAACCCATTAAAAGCATACTCACGGTGTAACAAGATCCAAGCACGTCCTGTAATTACCTGGAACGGTGAAAGTCCTCGATAGACGATTCGATGAAAGCTCGAGAAATCAAATTACCTGACCCCATTCACGATTTGACTTTACCTGTGTCGCTGCTTGCAAACTGGAATATCGAAATATCGACGATAGGGAAATGGACTCCGGAGCAACGAAAAGAGTGCAACTGAAAGACCGAAAATATTCATGAGGTGAAGTTACACAACTTCGTGTCGTACCGATTGCAAAATCAATGGATGCATTTAAATTTAACCAATGTACTTGATACTAAAAGAATCGTGATCCAGATAAAAATATTGTGACAAGAGAATGAGATTCTGGAGTAACGAAAACGATGCAATTGAAGAATCAGAAACATTCGTTGTGAAAAATGACTCGATTTCTTCTTTGGAAGAGTTACCGGTGTTACTCTGATTGCGAATCGGTGATTGTATTTAAATTTAATTGCAGAAACAAGAATAATTTAAATATTTATTATATTAATACACGTTACGTATTATTTGTACGTAAAGTACACGGAAAGTTCGAAAACACGATCAAATTATTTAAATAAAATGAAAATAAATATTTATCGTTACGGTCGTGAGATCAAAATTACTTTCGGGAATGTTCAGTGCTGTACACGAGAGTAAACAATATTGAAATTGGGAATGGAGTTTTTCGAACAGCGAGTAACGTCGAATTTGAAAATCTCGGAAGATTGTCGAGCATCGATTCGTGGAAAAGGAGTCGGGAACTGTAAATGTAAAACGTAAATATTGGAAATAGCCGAGCACGGCGTTGCGGATCGTAATGCAGAGGTGAAAGTTCGCGTGCTACGGCAGAATATCGAAGACGCGGTGAGCTTTTATTTATTTATTCTTTTTTTCTTTCTTTTCTTCTTTCCCTTTTTATCGCCGCCACGAGCACGCCACGTCGACGGGTTCTCGCAACACGGTAGGCGACTGATTATATAATAATATATACCGGCGATTCGCGATAATTAACCTTCGTTAATCTACGGACAAACACGAAGCCGCATCGGCGGCCGCGTGAACGTCAATATTTATTCAATAGATTCTCGTTTAATATGCCAACGGATACATCCGACGCTAGTTCCTCGAACAAACATCCAGCTTCATTGCAGCCTCGTACGTTTCCCGCGCGATCGATCGAGAACCTCGAGATCGTAGAATTAAATTGTTTAATTAATCCAGCGAGTATCGGTGTCCTATATATTCGGAAATTCCGTTTCCACCGGTATTAAAATTTATTCGTATATCGTGCGATTTTTCTCGCGAAATATCGACCATAGGGATATGGCCGATTGAAATTCGAATACAATGTAATACGTTCACAAGCTTCTCTGTGATATAAATTAACGAAATTGAGATTCGAATACAAGGTAATACATTCACAATCTTCTTTGTGATATAAATTAACGAAATTGAGATTCGAATACAAGGTAATACATTCACAATCTTCTTTGTGATATAAATTAACGAAATTGAGATTCGAATACAAGGTAATACATTCACAATCTTCTTTGTGATATAAATTAATGAAATTGAGATTTGAATACAAGGTAATATATTCACAATCTTCTTTGTGATATAAACTAATGAAATTGAAATTTGAATACAAGGTAATATATTCACAATCTTCTTTGTGATATAGATAAATGAAATTGAGATTCAAAAACATTGTAATACAATTACAATCTTCTTTGTGATATAAATAAATGAAATTAAGATTCGAATACAAGGTAATACAATAACAATCTTCTTTGTGATATAAATAAATGAAATTGAGATTCGAATACAAGGTAATACAGTAACAATCTTCTTTGCGATATAAATAAATGAAATTGAGATTCGAATACAAGGTAATATATTCACAATCTTCTCTGTGATATAGATAAATGAAATTGAGTTTCAAATAGTATGTAATACGTTCACAATCTTCTTTGTGATATAGATAAATGGAATTGAGATTCGAAAACATAGTAATACAATTACAATCTTCTTTGCGATACGAATAAATGAATTTTGTCCATCGAGATGGTACGTGTAGCGAATAGAAGCGATAACTCGTACGACTTCGTTCTCTACTTTTCATTTACCACGAGCGACGGTGTTCGATAAACCATGTGTATCGTGAAATAGTGAAAATGGGAAAAATGGCAGAATGGCGTAGGAAACGATCAGAGACGTAACATTTCCTGAATCGTATCAGAGTTTACGCGAACATCTACACATGAAATATACATTACGGAGTCCCCCGGAGGATGATTTGCATGCTTCGCGCCATGAAGTGTTATTTAACGAGGAATTTCGGTAATATTGGCGATAAATTCTAACGCGGACCCCCATTCGTACGGATACACTCTCGTAATCACGCGCGGATGTCAATTTGGATAAATCTTGAATAGACGGAATTTTTGAAGCTCCGTTTCGACGTATCGCACGGTTCACTATTTTTCATTATTCGACGAAGGTACACGACGCAAAAATTTGATAATCGACTTACCGGGTCCGTCGATATTTTTCACGAGAATTTTGCATCGTGTTCGCGTTCCCGGGGTTTCGCAAAATCAGTTCCCTTTCTTAATTTTCCGCGCGCTCTGGTATTCTTCAACATTGCTAAATTCCGCGCGCATATTTCGCGCCAGAGGGTGCACACTGGGAAATTACAATTTCATGAATTCGAAATCTGTTCGGCCAACTTCTTCCATGGAACTTCACCGGGACTCCAGAGATTCTATTTTTCAACATTCGCAACAGCTTGCACGAAATAACAGCAAATAGCTAGGTGAACGTTACATATTAATATCCAGCATTTCTTGGAATGGAAATACATCGGATAACTATTGACAATTCTCGTAACTGTAAATTTATAACGGATACAATTAACCATATTTTAATCACCCCGTTCCGTTTCGTTGCATTCAATTTCGTTCCAGGCTTTGAAACAGTTTGTCGAATATCCGACCTCGTTTTTCTTCTAAAGGCAACTGCTCGTTTCTGCAATATTATTATAATCAATACTACTATCGAACATCTTTATTACACATACACGAAAGTAAATATGTGCTTGTATAAAAATAAAATAGATCTGTTACGAAACCTAACTTTCATCTGTATAATATGACAATCGTTCTAACGATTGTTTCCATAAATAGACAAGTAAATATGTGTCTATATAAAAATAAAATACAACTGTTACAAAACCTAACTTTGATCTGTATAATATGACAATCGTTCTAACGATTGTTTCCATAAATGAACAAGTAAATATGTGTCTATATAAAAATAAAATACAACTGTTACAAAACTTAACTTTGATCTCTATAATGTGACAATCGTTCTAACGATTGTTACCATAAGTGGACATTCGACAAACTTCGACACTTGAGTGTCGAAATTACACTGAATTAAATTAAAAAAATTGACCGATCTTACAAACCCCAGTTTATCGAAACAAGATGTCAAATTACAGTGGCCTGGGCTTGGGTAAAAGTTAAAATGTACTTATAGTAGATCAGCATAAATGTTATTATCACGTTCACAGTCCACTGACCCACTGCCGGTTCGAGACCGTTTCAACTCGAGATATATCACTCGTACGATTTAACTGGAAACTTTTCTAAAACTTCGAAACGTGTATCGCAAGAATAATAATACGGATCGTTCGGAAAAGAACGTGGAATATTTATCGCTATAAAAATTGATCGTTTTTGATCTTCCTACAAAATTCACACTTACAAGCACGAATCGTGAATAAAGTACATAATCGTGACAGAAATTACATCACCTAACGTGTGTAGAGGGACTCTTTAAACATTTTATTCTCCAAGTCATTCGATATTTACTTATTTGTAGAGAGACTCTAAACATTTTATTCTCCAAGTCATTCGATATTTACTTATTTGTAGAGAGACTCTTTAAACATTTTATTCTCCAAATCATTCGATATTTACAAATTTATAGAGGGACTCTTTAAATATCTTATTCTCCAAATCATTCGATATTTACGAATTTGTAGAGGGATTCTTTAAACATTTTATTCTCCAAGTCATTCAATATTTACGAATTTATAGAGGGACTCTTTAAATATCTTATTCTCCAAATCATTCGACATTTACGAATTTGCAGAGGGACTCTTTAAACATCTTATTCTCCAAATCATTCGACATTTACTTATTTGTAGAGGGACTCTTTAAACATTTTATTCCCCAAATCATTCCATATTCACGAATTTCGATAAATACGATATTTTCGTATATTCCAATACGATATTTTCGTATTTTCCAATACGATATTTTCGTATTTTCCAATACGTAGATATCGTATTTTCCAAAAATCTACCAAACATTGTACCATTGTCCTCTTCCGCGTTGATTGGAACCGGTAGTTGCTCATTTCTTTATCTTTTTCTTGCAGGACCCGCATCGCCATTACCCGATCTGGTAGGATACAGTCGTTGCGGGTACGCGCTGGTGTTGAAGGGGTTGGTTTTTCCCCAATGGAAGAGACGACCCTTGGCTGTCATCGGATCCAGGCTCTTCCTTTATCCGGGTAAGCGTTCCACTCGAGATTCCACCAATCCCCTGACCTCCCCCAGGATAAGAAACAGTTGGTAAGAATAGAGCCTAAGGCCTGTCGTAGGAGCAAAAAACGAACGTGGATGTCTGCCAACTTTATCTCTTCTTTCCCTGACTCGCTTTCTTGCGGCCACAATTATTGAAACATACATCACCGTGATAAAGATCGAGCTAGAAAATTCATACTCGAGTCTTCAACTCGTATTGAAAAATGAACCTCGTGGATCACGAACGTTGTTACGTAAAAAGTTTACGGAATTACGAACGGAGTGATCAATTTTTACCAAATGCAACTTTACCAAATAATACAAGGTATCGTGAAAGAATTCACTACTCGAGATGCGTGGTGCGATCGAACAGAGTGTGAATCTTCGTATAAAAGTGAATCGAAGATGAGAAATAAGATTATTGTATACGAGATTTTATTTTCAGGAAAAATGGTTTTGAAAATTTGTAAACCACTCGGTTAAATTGACCATTCTTATGTTTATGTTAGTAAACATTCGTGGTAATTTAATCTGCTTCGATAATGTAAATGTAATCAAGTAGAAATAACGAGTAATGGACAGACACATCAAATTTCAAAATTAATTTTCTCTCTAAACGAAGTCACGTGTGAAGAAATTTTACCGCATATTTTTTATTTATTTCTACACGAAGAAATACACTCTTTCTGGATGAACTTGGACCTTACCCTTCGAAATAATTACGATGAATAAATGTATAAAGTAACCACACTTAGTGTTTGGAAGTTTAGAAAATTCCACTGGAATATCGCAATGTTTCGGAGCTCGGGTGTCATCAATTTTAAACAAACCGTCAGCAAAGAAAAATTAGATTCGTCTCGATCTCTGGATCGGTAAGCGACTCGACTAATATACAAGAGATCGGCATTGTATCTCGAAGTCATTGGTCGAGAACAGATCGAATCGTTGTGCTCGCGGATAAGATCGTATCGAAGAGAAACATCATTCCCTTCGAATGTTTGTTATCGGGCTGGGCGATTCATCTTGAACTTTGATTTATCTCTTGGCCAAGAGGGAGAGCTTTTTCTTCGTATTCTTTGCGTCGATCAATTGTCGAGCAGCAGCCATTCGTCGAAGAGAGGAACATTACCGATACAAGTAACTCCGTGACTGATAAGTGAACTTTAGATTAGATTTCTTCTCGTGGACACGAGCTTGAACACTTCAGCTTCCGTCGCGTTAGATAAGAAGAATAAAAACATCTACCACGGTCGTCACCAACGTGGAAACGAAATGGTGGATTCGTGTTCAACAGTCTGGCCAACTGTCGGTTCTTGCAGCCACCGGACGAAACTTTGCGCTCTTCGTTTATTTATGACGGGAAACAGGCATGTATGTTTCTGCATACTGCACTGTTGTTCGATGCAGGAGTTTGGAGTGGCTGAACTCGAGCAAAGAGAAACTGGCCAGGGACTGACTACATCGACAATAGATCGAGTGTTTTGTGGGAAGGTGCAGTAATATTTATTCTACAGCAACACTTTCATCTCTCGACGGGATTTTCACCGAAGTGGTTGTTCAAAAAATATTGCGGGTAGAGAAGATAACTTTCTTCCGGGTTGCTATCAAATTTGTAAACTTCGTTATTTTAAATGAAATTTTCCTCTTCTATTTACTTAGGTCGTACGGAATCAATTTTGAAAGAAATATTTTTAAAAGTATTTTATTATCTGCTATAATTTTCGAGTGAAGCTGCTTCTATGATTTAAAGAAGACCTTTGTTAGTTTCAGTGCAATTACACACTTTACTTACCCAAGTCGTTCAAAATAAATTTGGAAAGAGATATTTTTAAAAATATTGTATTATCTGCTATAATTTTCAAGTGAAGCTTCTTCCATGGTTTAAAGAAGACCTTCGTTAGCTTCAATGCAATTATACACTTTACTTACCTAGCTCGTTCAAAATAAATTTTGAAAGAAATATTTAAAAAAATATATACGCAATAATTTTCCAAGTAAAGTTGCTTCCAAGATTTTTGCAAATTACATTCATTGTTTTTTGTGGAATTCTACGCTCTTTTTAATCGAGACTTATACTATATAACTACATACCTATGTTAGGTTGTAAAGATGTAGTATACTAAATCGTTCGAGATCAAATTTCGAAACTAATATTTTTAAAAATATTAGTCTATGCCTCCTTTCTATTATTGAACAACCGTCGAGCATTTTTATAGAGAAAAATATTTACACACGGTATTCTAGTTTTCCAAGAGAAATAAATTCGCAAAAATTCCGGCAACAAGCCCAATACATTAACATCATTTTTCTCTGCCTCGGTTTCTGTCGTTTAATACAATTGTAAATCATAACGTTGTCACGGTATATAAATCGCGCGACAACATCGTTTACAGTTTTTATGGAATTACAATTCTTCCAGTTACGTAAATATTCCCGAAACTCGGGGGCAGTTCTTTCAAAAGATAAGAGCATGTCAGTCCAGGGTGAAACGAAAACATCCATGGGTCGATCTCGTGTATCCGAAGGCTTGTTCCAATCCCTTCTCTTCACCCCTCCCTGAAACACCATGATTTATCTACGTCCTGTCCTTTACCCTTCCTGTGGAACGATCCTGTCGCCATCCCGAATGCGTGCCGCGGATCAAGAATTTCTTTCAGCGGAGAGATTTATCGTCCTAACGTGCAATTACGGCTTCAAACATCCGGATCCGTCAGACTTACCATGGAATATTGTTGAACGAAAAATGATAGGTGTGAGACGCAACGTATTGCAATTTAGATAATGTAAATTATTTAAGAATCGCAGCGTGGACCTTTTTAAATCGATACGTCAAAATTTGTACGTTTTTGATTCTTTGGTTTAAGGTGGTTTTAAAATCGTTTCATTTTAAAATCAAATATTGATTTAATATTTTATTTCGATGGCACACAAATATTTCTTTTTATCACGATAGTTATAAACGTAACTAAGTTATTTTCGGTCCTCTATAGGTCGTTTAAATATCATAATTTTGTATTATTAGTTCATTTTTAAATCAAATATTGATCTAATTTTATTTCGATGGCACACAAATATTTCTTTTTATCGCGATGGTTATAAACGTAACTAAGTTATTTCTGGTCCTCTATAGGTAGTTTAAATATCATAATTTTGTATTATTAGTTCATTTTTAAATCAAATATTGATTTAATTTTATTTCGATGGCACACAAATATTTCTTTTTATCACGATAGTTATAAACGTAACTAAGTTATTTTCGGTCCTCTATAGGTCGTTTAAATATCATAATTTTATATTATTAGTTCATTTTTAAATCAAATATTGATTTAATTTTATTTCGATGGCACACAAATATTTCTTTTTATCGCGATGGTTATAAACGTAACTAAGTTATTCCTGGTCCTCTATAGGTAGTTTAAATATCATAATTTTGTATTATTAGTTCATTTTTAAATCAAATATTGATCTAATTTTATTTCGACGACACACAAATATTTCTTTTTATCGCGATAGTTATAAACGTAACTAAGTTATTTCGCTTTATTTTCTGAGTCACGAGTAAACAAGACTGACACCTCGTAAAGTACTAAAAACAAAAATTATCGACTCGATATCTCGGTTAGTATCATTTCTACGCAAAATTTGAATATAGTAGAAAAGTTTGTAAATTTCGTTTCTAGTCATTTTCATAGTATACATTTTTACTTTAAAAACGTCGATGAGCGAGGTATCGCAACTTTGTCCATACCTGTCGGGCAAGCATTTTACATACACGTGGATACAGTTCAGGTTTGAATAACAATTCGTTCAACCATAAAACGTGTTAAATGAATTTTCAGTATAAATTTTCCGCCTTTTTTCCTTCGTATATACTAACTCCTTGTCGTGATCGCGATTTAACGAACGTCGACGTATAAAAGAATTTTTCTCACGTACAAATTGTTCAGAAGTCAGCGAATCTGTGAAAATACGTTAAACGAAAAGCAGTCGCGACCAAGGAAGAAGCTACGCTCGATAATTTACGATCCACTGTTCGTTCCTCGAGCTGTGAAGCTAAGCGACAAGGACCTCGAAGCTTCTCTTGATTTCTCCATTGTTCGAAAAACAAGAACTCTTGAGATTCCTCGGGAATCGATATCCACGTGTGCATCAGTCGCGATCACGACGATTAATTTATTTATTACGCGACGAAATCGTCTGAGAACCTTAAAACGTTAACCTTGATACGTTCTCGAGACGTTTTTGTAATTAAAGTTGTACTTAAAGTTACAATAGTGGCAAGTGTGTGGTCCTGGATTTCCTTCTCATTCTATCGCAAAGCTAAAGACACGAGTTCTATAAATTTAGGACATTTTTGAGTCGTAGATCTTCAGTATACAGTGGAATAGAGATTTTAAACGAAATCTTCCTCTTTTATTTATTTAGATCGTTCAGAGTCAATTTTGAAAGAAATATTTTCAAAAATATTATATTACCTGCTCCTGATTGCTTTAAGATTAGAAAAAGGACGTTAGCAGTTGTTTATTCAATAACGACGCAATGCACTTCTGATGAAATTAAAATACAATCGTGCACGATCGTTTCCTTCACCACATTGTAATAATAAACGTTAAATTTTACGTAGAACATAATTATACTCTAAACAGATCATATCGCGTTTAGACATCACTTTTAAATCAGAATTATACATCGTCAATAACACGAATTAGGAACAAATTGCATTATTTATTTTAGTGCTACACAGTTTAAGCGTTGTATTATCCAATATAATAAGTGACATATCAGTAAGTGCGTCCTAAATCATTACTGCATTAATCTAACATAAACGGAAGACGTGTACTATTTATCAATCGTCCCTGTAATCAAACCGTTCATCCATCAACATTCATAATATAAGAATTTTACGATTAAAATAATCATACATAAAACCTTTACTTTTCACAATTTCAAGAATAACATTCACGCAACAATCTTATCGTTCGAACTTCACATTCTCGATCGTTGCTATCGTCGATTACGAATCAAATTTTATATTCTAAAAGCAAGAGGAGAATGGAAAAGAAAAACATAATTTCGAACCACCACTTTTGTATCACGATTCGCGCAATAATATAACATTATACCACGTACTAAATTCGCATAGTAAAATCCCCCCAAAACGAACCGAATCGAACGAAGATTTCGTCCAGCGGAATGAAGGGAATCAAAATTCTGGAGCTCCTTCGGTACTCATGATCAAACGTGACGATGAATATCTGATGCAAATATTCTCGATTGCTCGACGATGAAAAAAGGTCGCGGCAAGCATCTCGCGCCAAATTGCGAAGAAGCTTAACCAAAAATGAACGGACGTGCAATAGCAGCCAGATAACCGGACAGAGATCGTCCGAAGCCAATCACGTCTGTTTGCACCCAAGCCCATTGCGACTATTCGCTGCAGGAACACGGACGACCGTTCGGTTGTAAATTGCATCCTGGAAAAACAGTGTTCCGTTCGTCAGATAAAACTGCGGAAAAACGAAATGTCTTGTTTCGAATTAATCGATCGGGAACTTTTCGAGCGTTTCCAATGGCTCGGGAAATGGAAAAAGAAAACAACAACGAAACGAACGAACGAACGAACGATCGAACCGCGTTGCATTTTTTTAAATTGACACGTGGTAGTTTCCTTTAATCATAATAAAAGCGAAGTATCGAATTTTCGGAAAGTGTAGAAATCGGTTCAATTCTTCGAACGAACTGCTCCGGAGGAAAGGTTTCTTTCAGAGGAGTATTTTTTTTTCATCGAAGGAGAAAGAATTGTTTACTCCGTTGAATATAATGCACAAAGTACTTCTCCAGATCGTGTTTATTCGAATTTCCCGGAATGCAAAATATAGAGTGTTGTAATTTTTTTTGAAATTCTGCGTTGCAATTTTTTACGTCGCGTCCTCGCGAATTTGATGTTATTTAATCGTGTTGATAAAAGTGACGTTGATGATATTGTATGTACACGTTAAAATAATGAGATGAAAACGACGAACATTTGCCGAGATTAACTCGGTTATTAAATTACAAAAGGAAGATTCCGAGACTCGAATTTCTCAGATGGTAGTATCTTTACTATTTTATTCCGTGTATTTATATCCGTGCACACTGACATCGGATCGATCTCCAAACCGAAGAAACTATAGCAAGAAGTATCCCTTTTATAAATTAGCGGCTTAGATTGATAAAAATGATCCTTGCGCAAGGATCGTCTCGTCCACCGTGAAGAAAGAAACAGTAGTAACGCGAGAGCCTTCCCATCAATTTTGAATGTCGTTTTTACTGCAGGAATAAAAAGGCTGAGAACTAAAGTAGTGTCGTTCTAAAAATGGCCGAAAGGGGGAATCGAACGATGAGAAGTGTAGAAAGCTATAACTTTTATGTTTTTCGTGGCATTTTGTCATTTATAGTACGGAAAATATCGAACGATCCGCAACAAACGTGAAACCGATGATTTCATTCCGGTCACGTTCGGCAAAGCTACGCTCAACTCCGTTGTCATTTGATGAAAATCTCTGAATCAGTGGACGTTTGTATGGATTCGGGGCTGTTCGCGTCGCTTGCAGACCAATATAGGCCGGAAAATGGCCGCGACACGATAAAGGGGCGTAAAGTACCTTTGTAAATATCGCTTTGATGTGGCTCGAATGTATTAAGTCTATTGGAACACGGATACTTCTTCCTGTTAGGAGTTTTATGGATATTGCGCCATATATTTACCACAAACGTAGCTTTTATTACTCTCACAGTTTTTTAATAGGTACCGTAGCGGTTTTCTTTTTCGTACCAGCTTCGTATCGAATTAATATTCTCTCACCAGCTTTTAATTCGAACGCTAGGAAATTTCAAGATTGTATCACTCTTGTAAATAGTTATTATATATAAACGATAGATCTATCATAATCACATTTTTTATCATTTCTGACAGTTTTGTCAGGCCAATTCTTAATTCGAATAGTTTACTCGTTCTTTAATGAAATGTATAGTAAAAAGACTTGTTTCATTAAATCCATCTACTACATATCCTGTTCTATAATAGAACGTATATGTATCATTCTTGTAAATAGTTACACGATACATTTACCACAGTCACATTTTTTATCATTTCAGAATTTTGTCAGGCCAATTCTTAATTCGAATAGTTTACTCGTCGACTCATGAAATATACAGTAAAAAGACTCGTGTTTCGTTAAATCTATCCCCTAGATATCCTGTTCTATAGTAAACAGTTATTAATTGCAATAGGGGGTTATTTACAAATAGTCTCGTAAAATTCAGCATTGATCATTCAGCAGAGATCATTAACATCTATTACAGTATCACGAATCATTGTGGTCAACCGTACAGAATATTAATACGATAAAAAAGAACGTAAATTGTATTGCACTTTGAAAATGCGTTCAATTCAGATTTGTCTAAGTTATCTTAACGAGTATCAACAACGTGTGTAACGTGTTCCATTTTTTCAGATGAATACACACGTACGTGTACACGTAACAAAAGAAAGAAAAAAAAATATATATATACATACACATATACACAAACGGAGACGCAACCGCGTATCTATGGATCGGCCTAACTCGAGGACCATGTTGTATTTATAAAAACTGTCGATTACCGCTTAAAAAACTCTCGCTGTTCTCCCATTTGCGGGCAGAGTTACGTGGTACGAGTTTGCCCCGTTGTTTTTATATTTCACGAACGCGAGTTCGTCTCGTGGAGTCTCTCGCAGGTTTGAAGTAAAATAGTAGAAAGCTCGTCGAACACTATTACGCGGCGAGAACGTGGTGAGGGTAAATGAAATGCAAGCCGAAAGTTCGCGTCGAGTAAAAAGATCGACTCGGGGCTCCGCTAATTATACAAGCGGGCCAACGCGGAAACCGCAGTGCGCCCGATAAATCGCCGAGCGGAATTCACGGATCCGTTTCCGTCCTCTGTTGCGGCCGTGAAAGCCAGAAACTAAATAAGTTTCACGAAAGTGGCGTGGTGAAAGTCACCGAACAGAGGATCGTCCTCCGGAGGTTATTTGCTGTTGATTCAGCACGCTCTTCGATGGCGAACACCTGTTACCGCCGGCTATCCCGAGTTTAATCAAGCCTCGGATCCCGAAGGAACAACCATCAAAGCATGTCCTCCTTTAAACGACGCGATGTTGCGGAAAAGCTGAATTTAGAGTTGGCCAGTACTCGGAGGATAGGGCTTCCCGAACAGAGTCTTTGCAGCCATCTACGATGAAAGTTTACCATCGACCACCCATTGAGAACATAGAGCGGACTTGTCCGAGCAAATGGACTTGCAGGCCACTTTCTGTGAAAGAAGAAAGTCACCGTAATTAATTCGCCGGGGTTTTTCCACCGTAGGTAAAGGAAACAAGTTTCCTTTCTGAGCTAAAAGGCGATATGCCTGTCTTTCATCAACTGCTACCAGGGTAGCCTAAACTGATCAGATAGGAGACTGGTGATTGTGCAATCCGACAACTGTGAAAACTGGAGCTTGGAAGAGATTTGGGAATATTGTATCCTTGTAAACTTTTTTGTTTTTTCCTTCGAACACTGTTTTAGGTTCTTTGTAAGTTAGACTCGTAGTTCGTACTTGTATACCTGTGCACTGGTGTATAGCTCGGCCAAGTGAAAGCTGCGCGTGCGTGTATCAGCGTATCCCCTCCACTTCCTCTTCCAAGGCACAATCATACTGATACATACACAATCCTACGGTTTTTTTCCATTAATTACTTCTGACTGTGACATCTATTGGCTCGTGAGCTAAAACGAGCCCTCTGGTTTGCAAAGACGTTTATTGTTCAACCGTAGGTCTAGGGAGAGTTTGGTCCCCACTTACTCCACCAAGTATATCTGTCAAACTTACTCTCGCTTGGTAGAACTATATATATATTCTGGTAGACTTGTCTGGTTACTTGCCTAGTAGAGAATATATTGCATCTTTGATACGTAGAATAGGTTAGAGACGTAGACGAATAGGGCATGCATTTCTTCCAGAACCACACATCTGAGCTCCACACAATGGTAAAATTGCGTTTCCAAGGTCTAATATCATACGTCCAATCCTTATTTCCGTGACAAAACGTTTGTTGTATACCTGAGCGGGATAAGCGCTCGTACAGGCAGTGCAGGGAACAAGATTTGCAAAACTTCATCTAGGATTTGTACCCAAACAGCGGAAAACCCTACTTCCGTCGAACGAATGGAAAATTTCATTTTCCCGCGAGAATTCAATTATCGTCGCGTCCGCGCGCTTCTCGTTCCGTCGCGCGGAAAAAGTAACGCGACTCGGTCGATTTGGCTGAGTGGTTATGAATTCAAAGCGTCCGATGAATATTTATACGATTGTTCGGATATTTCCTACGTCCACTTTTCTTCTTCTTTTTTTTTGTTCGACGTTGGTATTCATAAGAAAGTCATTTCCGCGTAATCCATCCAGGCCATGGCCGGCGTGTTAACCGCTAAATCGAAGTCACTGCACGTATATAGAACACCTCGATTATTGCAGGAAAATGGCTGTGAAAATACCTGCAATTATCGAGGTTCGTGCAATAATCGAGGTAACCGATGAGCTGGAGTTTCATTTACAGCGTATATCTCCATTACCCAGGTCACCGCCGCCATTTACTTCCTCTACCCTCCTTTAACTTAACTAGTTACACGACCTTCCCTTCCACTTGTCAATGCATCGCAAAAAACGAGGTTGCAGTAATCGAGATTCCACCGTGTAAAGTAACAGCTCCGCCATTTTGTCGAAAAACCAATGACCGTAATTCAAATATCGACATTTTACTATCAAATTCGTACGTTTGCAATATCCTTCTCAAACTAATGCACATGGTATATTCGAACCTAAATAACAACACAAGTAATTCTCTGAAATGGTAGAGAGAATATACGTAATATCGTTGCAAATTTGTCCGCATTTACAAAATGCACGATTCTTCGCGTTCGTTTTTACAAGGAAGTGTGCAACCTTCTGTGTGTGCATTCGATCACTGCTGATCGGAGCGTTCTGTTGTTGCAAGTATCGGTTCCCAAATGGATCGCGATTTTCTAGCAAAATGTGTACATTAACCGATCGAAAGACGGTACTTTGTGTATCCAGCGACTTTAGATCGATCATCCCTGTGTTCGGTATCGGTGAAAGTTTTAGCGAGCTGGCAAACTGCATTAACGAGCGATCAGATTTAAAGGAAACTCGGCGACAAAATGAATTTACTCGGCGACGGAAGGAACGGTTCCGGTCTGGTCTCCGGAGTGTTTTCTGCTTAAACGAGTCGAATTCCCGCTGTCATCGAAAAGTTTGATCCTCTAATGAGCGGGGTTCGCTTAAATTCATTTAACCGCGAGACTCGAGTCCCGCGCGTATTCCTCGTGGCGTGCCTCCGTTGGTGACCAGTTTTAATGCACTCTATAAACTGTACGCTCGGTCGCTGAGAGCAGATAACTTTATATCAATTAAACGTTAACGCGTTGAAAGCCGATCGTATTTCCGATTGTCTCGCGTCGCGGAGAAATTTTCGTTACCGGTGTACCACCGTATCGATATTAATATTTCAGAAAATCGTATTATACGTCGCGAAGTGGCCTTCAGCTGTTCCCGGAGTACGCCAGGTTAATATTGTACGAACTAGTTGAACCGAATATCAACAAGCTCGCTGTTCGTGACGCCGGGAGATCTTGAGAAGGATACCCGGAGGAGGAAACGCAGGATACGAACTGTACTTGTAACAATTTCGATACTTCACCGAACAACGAAAGCTTCGTTCGTATTATTTAGTACGAATGCACCAAGTTCGACCATGTCGAGATTCGTAAACTGTAGTCGAGGTTCCGCCAAGTGACTACGATTACACGAACCACTTGTCCAGGTGTTCCAATTGTTGTTATTTAGTAAGACGTCTTTATTTACGAATTCATGCTCTGTCGAGGTTGATTCGTCGATATTTTCACGTGCAAGGATCATTATACATCTTCCTAGAGGAAAATCAACCACGAAGAGTGCAACAATCAACATTGTAACGTAAACTTGTCCAGGTGCTCCAATTGCTGTTATTTACTAAGACGTCTTTATTTACGAATTTTTACTCTGTAGAAGTTGGTTTGTCAATATTTTTACATGCAGGGATCATTATACATGTATCTTCCTAGGCGAAAATCAACCACGAAGAGTGCAATAATCAACATTGTAACGTAAACTTGTCCAGGTGCTCCAATTGCTGTTATTTACTGAGACGTCTTTATTTACGAATTTCTGCTCTGTCGAAGTTGATTCGTCGATATTTTCAGGTGCAGGGATCATTATACATCTTCCTAGGGGAAACTCAACCACGAAAAGTGCAACAATCAACGTTGTAATCATAGCAGAAACCGCAGTTATGTAGCGTGTTGTCAGTGGAGAAACGAGCAGCTTTTTGGTAATTTACAGTCGAGATTAGAGGAACTCGTTAAACCTGAATGGCTTCACCGACACTAACTGGCGTTAATCGGAACGTAGTTGCCATTGATGCCAGCGAGACCACAAAATTTGTTTCTGAGTCGTTACAGGAGCGAGGTCGAGTGACTCTGAGCAATTCCTAATTGAAACTGACCGCGGTCGCAGTTTAAATCAGCAAACGACGGAAATTTAACCCCCGTTCCCTGCACACTTGCCATTTCCTGATTACACACACCTCTGTTTTTAACGATAGGATCAAGCACAGTGCATATATACCCTCGTGAACGTAAATTAATTCGGTGTTTCAATTAGTTTATCGAGATCGAGTTAATATTCGTACAAACAAGGGTATCGTTTCGTACGATAATAAAATACGACACAGTTTGTATCGGAACTTGGAATCATTTTCGAGCAGAGTTGAAAATTATTCTTTAATCTTAACAGGCTCTTTCGTTCGATCGATACGCTCAACTTCTTTAGTGAAAAATGTAGAGAATGTATGAAATTCGTATTTTTAACTTTATGATAGAACAAGAGAAGTGAGAAAATATTGAAGAAGTTATTGTACCAATAATTACTATAATTATAAAAAAAATAATATATTAGAAGAATCCTATGGATCGAGAAAGACTGAATTAGGGTTAAGCAAAGATGTCTACTATGGATCGAACAAACAGAGGGATCTATATACAATTAATTCTATCCCTACTGATTTTGAGATTTCGAAGTTTCCGTGTTTTGTAATCATTAAACGTAAAAACATAAAATTTCGTTCTCATAGTAAATAAAATTATTTCTCGTTTTAAATTACCAGATACTTACAACTGGTAGAATTTTTAACCATTCCTTCGCCAAGAATGGTTTTCTCTGGGACCAATTTTCCCGATTGAGTGCATCTCTCATCGAGTAGACATTAGCATAAGAAAAAAGAGTTTTCAGAAATGTTTAATAATGAACGAACGCGTTGACCAAGCCTGTACTGGAAAGCTTTCCGAAAAGTTTTAATTGCCCGCATTCCTGGGTTGGCCCCTTGTTACTCCCCGCCATCTTGATGAGGTTACTAATCAATCGAGCAGCTCTTCGTCTGAATGAACCCTCGATAAACTTTCCGTTTTTCTTCACAGTTTCTTCACGCTGTTCGTTAAATCAGCCTACTTCCATTCAAAATGGCTTCTCGGAGATTGTTCGCTTCTTTCAATAGGTTTTTGGTCTCTCGTAATATCATTTGTACTTTCGACATACTTTACTGGAATGAGTTTTATTTCTTCGAATAGTTTCTATCAATTCCTCACCAAGCGATTTCCACTAATGATAGAGAATAAAAACATTTGACGATTGCGAAGAAATAAAAACGATAATGTGCGTTTTATTAAAAATAGTGAAACTCGTTGTTTCTTTTTTTCTAATTAAAATTCCATTTTATTAATATTACTTCTCATTGAGAAGAAAAATGCGTTCAGAGTATTGGAATCGTTTTCGTTCGAGTCGTGAATCATGTAACTTAAATCGATATTTATATTTACTGGCACAAGATAAATTACCAATTTACAATACACAATACTGCGATACACGTATAGGTCTGTTGAAAATAAATTGAAATTAGGAACCGCAAAAGTCTTGGAAATAATTGTCCCTTAATGATTTCGTCGAAACGTACATGGATTTTAGCGTGTAATTACTTTCATAGATAGACAAATCAATGGCAATTATTAATTTCCTGTCTGGAATCCAGAGTCCCGTATGGATTGTCCGTAAAGCACGATACCGTGCTGCACCATATCTGAAAATGATAATGGATATAAACGTTTAATGCGAACATTTCACACGAAACTATATTTGCCAACTTACTATGCTTCTAGCTCGTATAACTAAATATTATTGATGGTTCTAAACTGGGAACCTGAAGTGGTGTCTCTAATGGCGCAATATGTTAGGTAATATCCGTTAAACACTTTCATGGAATAACATTTACAACGACCTTCATACTTCAATCCAATAATATCCACTTAACATCGAACGATTAAGATTTAATTAGTTAAGAAACAAAACTGTTATAGAATTCTTTCGGTCTAAGAGCACCGTGAAGAAATTTTTTATACACCAAGGTTGACGTGAACAGAAATTTGTAATCACTGTATATAAAAGTATGCATCGTTTACATTGAGGTTGACAATTTTATTCGTTGTTACAAAACAATATACCCTGAAGAGACACCACGCAGAGATAGTAAGTTACCAAACCCCTACAAACTGAATGACAGAGAGACAAGGAGATTAAAGCATTGCTCTACCCAATTCCCTACCAGGAATTACATTCCATGGGAGTAGAATCTCCATATCCGCGAGAAATATACAAAACCGTGGATACGGGGATTTTATTACGAAAGAAAATTCCTCGTGAATATTTATAAAATGAAGGGTATCTTTGGTACAAGTCTAAACAAAAATATAGCACAGATTGCATAATGATGTTAAAATATAATGACGACGTAGCTCGAGCACCTAAAATATAAATATAGTATCGTTCTATAGATTCCAAGGAATCGTAAACCTACAATTATTCAGTTCAAATACGTTTGAAAAGATATGAAAAAAAATCAGAAGGAACGATAAATGTACGAAAATAGTTGATCGAATGTGTAGAGTGAGCAAATGAGAAAATTTTACTCGTTCCTGATACTTGTTCTTCACAATAATTCCTATTACAATTTCACAAAATTATGTAACTATAATTTATAATAAATGGAATAGAATTGTATACATATTCCTTTGTTACGCGAGTAGTCAATATTCTAGATCAATGTCTACGCCAATGCGTTCCAGTCGTTGTTCGTTATCGCTTCATCTCCCTCTGTTACGATGTCTCTCCTCCGCGACATTCGTCACTTGATAGACTTGTATACGCGATCGCCTTGGCCAATAACGGAAATGCGTGCAATTCTAGGTAGAACGATTAATCCGCTTCGTTGGCAACTTACGATCTCTACCCAGTACACATTACAGAGGAAACAAAGCGAAAGGACAAGGTTCCAGCGCACCGTTCCACCGAAATAAAAATATTTCTCTATACTTTCGAACAATCCATCGAGAACCAGAGCGATAAAATATAAATTACAAGAACAAATATTTGTATACATTTAAAAAATCCCATCGAGATCCAGAGTGACAAAAAATATAATTATAAGAACAAACATCGAGTGATATTTCCACATATTATTAATTCGTTTCACCGATACGTACAACGCGTTTCGATCGAAAAACCATAAAGAATTTCTCGAGAAAACTTCCTTGCATCTCCAATGGTAGTTCTCGAGATAGCATTGCGGAGCTCTGGAGGGTAGTTTCAACCCTGAAACTTGAGCAGCTAAAAAGGAGTAAGTACTTCTTATTTTTGCCCGCTCGAGAAACCTGCAGAGTTCCATCGACAATTTAAGTTCGGGGACGTAGACACTCGGACTACGTTTCTCCCAAATATCGAGAGTCAGTTTCGATCATGGTCATTCTGAGAGGGAAACGACTGGTATCAATCGAGCAATTAGTGCCGTGCTCCGGCACGATAAATCTCCAGGGCTAAACTACGCCTAGGTATTTTTCACTCTGACGAACACAACTCAGCCACGTCATCTAATAACACGCAGACACGAATGGCAGCCGTCTATTGATATCCGAGCGAATACGGCTTTAAATCCCGGCGCGTTCGTTTCACGGGCGCGTGAACCGCGCCTAACTGTCCGCGGTTTGACAACGTGCTTGTCAGCGTGATCGAATTTCACCGACAGTTTTCGCCGAAACACCGATGTAAATCGGAATTTATTTCACCCGCCATCGCCCCACCGTGACCGAACGATCCCATGAGTCGTAGAACGGGGACCATCCGACGAATATATATATATATCCCCGCGGGCACGCCAATCGGAATAATAATATTCCCGCGGACACGCGAGAATTGATACGCCGTGGAATTCTTCAACGCGCGAAGACGATCCGTAAATCTCGATGGCTTCGTACCGCGAACAGAACGAACGTGAAATGCACACGAGCCAACCTGCGATCGGTTATTTTCGTAATTTTTTCCTTTTTTGTAACTTTACTCGCTCCAACTCGAAGCAGAAGGTTCTTACGTTTCTCGTATCGTAGGTTTTGACGATGTTTGACGATGTTTGACGATGTTTGATGTTGCTTTGTTTTATCGTTGATCGTACCTCGTGACGAGAAAATTCGGTAATATCTCGGTGAAGACAATTCCAGGAAACGTGTTGAAAGTAGGGTCGGGGTGTTCGATTGATAATGTAACGTTTAATTTGACAAATATTGGAGTAATTTAATTACGAGAATACTTTGTAGGTATTTGGAATAATTGAATATTAAAATACTTGATAGATGTTTGTACAGTTTAACGTAAAGATATTTTACAGGCGAAATTCAGTAGGGAAATATTTATTTGACGAATGTACGATTGTTACCATTGTACACCGGGTATAATGACTGGTCGGAATGACTTTTCGAATCGTGCTGTTCAAACACTAGGAACATCCGGGCACTCGATCGACGGCTCAAAACATTCGATACACACTGTCGACAACGAAATGAACTAACTGTGATTTAGAAACTGAATGCAAGCCCCCTATGGAAGCTTCTTCTGCTTTTAGAGCTTTTTTGAAACGGGAGTGAGGATGACAAGGTGGAACACGTTTCGGAGAATTGAGTTTCGGGGCACGAAACAGGTTCGCTGACGTAAAGGTTAGATCGATGGAGTGGTTGACGGTGAGAAAATTTCGGATCAGAGTGGAAGGATTTACTATGGACAAATATTTAGCCAGGATGGGTGGATCGTGATAGACGAATACCAGGAGAATCTCTATGAAACTGGAAAATTTCAATGCTAACGGTGGCGAGCTCCCGGTAACGTTAACATTATTTATCTTCGTTGTACACGAAGCGACCGAGAACATCTCTACGAAATTGGAGCGAGTGACTTTCAACGACGCGATAGGGACTTGGTCATGCGTGTCATAATGTCGCGAGTTAAACTAGCGTGACGTGCAACTTGGAATCAATCATCTTGATTTCAGCCTGTCCAGAATCCCGACCAGAATGGATGGAGCTGTCTGGCGGTGGAGGTGCAGTGTGCTATGCGCCGTCACGTCTGGGTAAACTCGTGTTGCGTATCACTGGATTTCCAAGGGTCACTCAGCAGTGTCATCAAACTCAGCAACAAGGGGACAGCCACCATCGTGAAACGCGGCACTTATATCTCGGCTTTCACCACCCCTGGGACAGGGACCTCTGGAAAAGTTGGATTAAACAGGTAAGTCAAACAAGAGTAATAAACGTTACGACGAAAACTTCGTTTATAACTGCCATCACACACCGGGATATCTCTTTTGATCCTGTTTCAAAAGGAAAAAAAAACGATATCTATCGCGTTGAAAACGAGGTTGTTGTGTTTTTTAAACGTTATATAGATTTTCGTCGACGATAGTAGATTTCTTGCTACGATTAATTCCATTAGGAAGGGAAACAGAAATTTTAAGTGATAATTAGCCCAGTTTAAATCACCTTAGATAGAAATGTTAAAAGTATAGGAAGGAAAAGAGTGTTTAAACTAAGAGTGTTTAAACTCGTACTTTAAGAGTGTTAAAGTATGAGAAGAAGAAGGAAGAGTAATTTTAAAAGAACAATTAGTCGAAACTACGAATTATTTGAATATATTTTTATATTTCGGACCAACAGTTTCATTTCCAAGACTCGAAAATCAATTTGCTCGACTGCTGTAAAATTTGATCGATATTCGATTCTACGAGCAACTTTTGCAGGAACAAAATTTTAAATTCTATTTCTCGTGAATTGACTAAAGAATTTTGTTTCTTGGGATGTTGTTTCACGGAGAATCGATTTGTTCGTTAATTAAGAATTAAAATACGAAATTTTCAAATCGATCGATGGACAAAATGGTTTCGAATTTGTGTGTCCTCAATTTGCATTGTTATTTATTTATTCCATTTACCAGCGACAGTCTGTCCATTAGCTTTTCACGCTGTGAGGTATTTGGTCAAAATACGAGAAGTTTAATCGGTGTACGCGTTTCACCGGATCAGGAGGGGCCGAGGGGTTGAACGAGTTGCCAATTTCAATTAAGAGCGCCATTACAAAGAAACCGCCACACCTTTCTCCAAAGAAAATCTATTCAGCCACGGTCAATTTAATTTCCAATCTAATTTTTAACGCTGACTTCCTCGCGAGAATATTCTTCCCCTTTTCCCACCGACGAAAACAAAGTTATATTACTGTTCGATTAATTTCAAGTAAATATATGCTGTCCGAAGAGTCACTGCACATTTTCATAAAACAGAGTAAGTTCTAAACCAATTTTTCAATAACATATGTACACGTAAATGTTGAAGAAAAATACCGAGAAAATTATAAAAGAAATTTTGATACTTTGCAAATATTTATGATTTAAGAAACGTGTTTAGAATTCACTCCATTTCGAAAAAGTATACACCTCTGAATTATCTCTAAGATAATTCTTCGATTATATTACTAAAGACTTCTTATTTATTCAAAGTATTTTACTCGATAAATTGAAAAGTACGTCTAGCATTCAGGGGAAGAAGTAACTCGAATAACGGATATTGATTCATCGAAATAACGAACGCTTATTCTGTGCCTACTCTTTGTACAAAAAATTTATTCGAATAGAATTTTATCGAACGTCGCGGTAAAAACAGAGCATACATAGGCGTAGCTGCACGGAGAGTGGGGAGAAAAGATGGAGAACATGTCGAAAGTACAATGACTTTCGTCTGAAGTTTTAGAGTTGGAATCAATCTTCCAAGGGACGGCAGTCAATGTTTGCCAGACAATCGCAGGAGACTTAAACTTTAAGCTTCCACGACTGAAAGCAATTCCCAGGAAGCTGGCTGGGTAACTGCTGGAAGAATGAGCGATCTTTATCCTCCGCGGCGGCCCGCTTCAATTTTGCATGACATCCTGGAAATGAGCGTTCCTTCGACGCCGCGAAACCGGATGAACCACGCGGTGGTCGCGGTTTGTAATATTCAGAAAGTGCGAAAGACACCGTTACGAAGGTATTGTTCCTTTTTGACGATATTGAGAATGCACAGAAGCAAATATTCTGAATAACGCCAACCCTATGCGTTCTACCTCGGTATATCGGGAAATAGTAATCGTCGTTTACTATCTAGATCCAATGGGCGTTTTCTATATTTTTTTATATTTTCAAATAATTTTACGAATCAAGAAAAATAGGAATAATTAAAAGTAACGAATTGAAGTATGGTTTCAGAAATTTGAATCTTTACATTTAATTAAACAGTGGCGTGAGAAAGTTCGTGAAGAGATAAATCGAAATGTAGAATTAATTTTTTGTAAATAAGGCTTCATTTGCAAGAAAATGAACTTTGAGAATTTGTTGAATACACTTGCCCTTGACTGAGAATTAATGTAGATAATCTATCGATACACTATATTTTGCTTGTTCGTGTTTAGAATTATCAGAAATATCGGGTTGCAGTAAACTTGTTTAGGTTAGGTTTGCGTACGAAGCTCGAATATTTCGTTTTCATGAAGATTTATTAATTCAATACCTATCGAGAATATTTCCCGTGCAATACTCTTCGAACTAAATTCTAAATCCAAAAATATATCGAACTACAATAAAGTTTTATAGGTTAGGTCTCCGCACGAAACTCGGGCGTTCAGTTTTCATGAACGTTTATTAATGCAGTGGCTGTCGAAAATGCTCTCCGTGCGATGCTCTCGAAACGAAAGTTTAAGTATAAAATATCCGGTCACAATAAACTTGTATAAGTTAGAACTGCGTACCAAGCTGAGACGTTTAATTTTCACGAAGATTTATTAACGCAGCGGTTGTTCGAATTTGTCTCCGTATTCCGGGAACCAAATTATACATACTAAGTATCGAATTAAATAAACTTGTATAGGTTAGGTTTGCGTACGAAAATTGACAAAGTTTACCTCTCTTAAAATTTTCAATTGCCACAAGACATTGGTACAGTAGCTATAAAAAGAGTCATGCTCTAGAAAGTAAATAAATACAAAAACGCTCGAAAACAAGAGATCAGGTTCGACTCTGTTCGTCTGTTCAAAATTCGAATGTCACGTGACTAGAAATGGCGCTACGATGTCGAGAGGGGACAGTTCGAAAGGTTCCAGTGCAATATTACAACGGCACCGTCTTTCATTTCACCAGGATAGAGTTCTTATAGCTAGGGGAGATTATTGAGCATCTTCTGAGGCTGGAAAGAAGGGGGCGAGATATTGAACAGCTGGAGGATCTTAGAGACCGGAAGGTTGGTACAGGGGAGTCTTGAGTGCATCTTTACCCGTAGTTCATTAACCACTATTTGCTAAGAAAACGTCACACCGAGGCAAACTTTGCCTCCTCCGTGGAGCGAAACAGGCGCTAATACGCGTCTGTCAAGGTTTTAGAGAGATTATACTGTCCGTTTAATCGTTTGGGTTCTGAAATTTTATCACTGACAAGTTGATAAACCGTTCCGATGAGTCTAAAATGCTATAATTCCTACTTTCAAACGACAATTTTTGAGCTGAATTATTAACAGAATCGTCCCTCCCATCGCCCTTTGTTTATATTCCAGATGAAAGAGACACACAGGAAGGAGTTTACAGTCCCGATGAAAATTAAAATTTTTATATTCGATATTATATAACTTAACTTCGTGAAAGCATTAGCAATGGATTAGTAGATTCGATGGTGAAGATAAACTCAATCACGAAGGGATCGTGTAATATTCTCACGAAGATATATACTGAGAAATGTACTAAGAACTGTTACTACTGTATTGATAATTGATACACAGATTTAAAAATCATGATTCGTTTCTTATAGAGCAACGAAGGGAGAAACTTCAGTTTACTTTTGAACTAAAATAATATAAATTTTAGTATGAACGTAAATTCAATTTGAGTAAACGAACTCTAGAACGTACAGATCGATATAGTAGACAATGTTCGACACAAGTTCAGTTTGAACTTATTCTAAAATTCGATAAGCTTTCGGTGAAGTTCGAATACGTTCTAAAGTCTGTCTATTTAATATTAAATTCCAACTAGTACTATGCAAATCAAAGATAGGACATGTTCATTAGCAGTTCAAAGTTCTCTAAACTCGCATTCGAATAGGTTAGTGAAAACGAGAAAAATCTTTCAAATTCTAATTGATGTTTCGTGTTCTCGTGCTTAGAAACTGGTTGTATTATTTTGTCTGTTAAGCTCGATTCGAACGCGATTTATGCACATAGATTTACGTACCAGCCAGCAAATCCTTGCACTGCAAATTACAAAACTAATTTATTATGAACAAGGCCTTGTTGAATCGGAGCAAGACTTGGGTTTCACAATTAAACTTTTCACACCTGGAATACGTATCTGACTAGATTGGGGACGAAACTTCGATAGATCTCAAACAAGCTCCTGATGGATTACAATTTAATCTAAGCCAGGAGAAAAAAGGTTGTAAAAATGTACGTTAGTGAAACTTATTAAAATTCCGGTAGAAACGTAAGTAATTAAAGGAGGATTCTATGAATTTGTAACAATCTCTGAGATATTGAATATACAGCAACTTTATGAGTGATCTAGTAAACTAGTCCTCCATAGCTATTGTTTAGTAGTTACTTATAAACCCTCGTACTTCTTTAAAAACGATAATCGTAAATATTTAATCTCAAACTTGACCTATAAGATTGAATGTAGAGAGACCGAATATCGACACTTAAGATAAAGAATCTCAAAGCACATAGATAATATACGCCACCCTAATCGTACAGCTCTATAAAAACACAGAACATGATCACACTTTCAAATCCAACGATAACCATCCGTCACCGTGAAAACTATTACAGAAAACGATTAATTCCAAAGACATTACGTATTTGAAGACCCACTGAATCTGCGAATAAAAGATCGTTTTATCCTTATCTTATAATTACTTCGCTAATAATTCAAGCCAGGACACAGAGTGAATTTGAAACAGTAAACTAGAACGAGAGTGATTAATCATCTCAATAGCGTAAACATAGTGCCCCATATCGCGTCGACGAGCGAACATCACATTTCTATACAACAACCTGTGCAATATGTCCTGTTGGACAGCATGTTCGCTTGAAATTCAGAATTCTTCGGACGCGTCCAAACTTCATCGAACGAGATTCAATAAAGTCAGGCCGGTACAAGGTATCCAGGCTCAAAGCACGAGATTGATGACTCGCATTCTCCATGGAAGATCGTTATCCATCCTCATGAGACGATGAAAGTTGGTTTCTGAGGAGTTCCACGGCTGCATCGTTTATATGCCGGGCGATATTTGTTTGAAGTTCACCGAACTGACTTATGGGACTATATCTCCTTATAGCGAGAATCCATTGACCCAGCTCACCCTGCGGTCCATCTGCCGACCGCCGTTCCTTGAAAGGATACCGTCGATTCCGGCTGCATTCTCGTCGAACGTCGATCCTGCCGGGAATAAAGAAGCTCCGCGGGTTCAATAAGCAGGATGCTCTAGAATTCAATCGGCATCGTCTGCCCAATATTTCATATTTCCCGATATTAGCGGCATGAGACTCGGTGAGTAGTTTGGACGTCCAGTGCTGGAACTTGGCTGGCCAATAACTGCTACCGATCGATGATTAGATGGAGAGGGAAAAAATATGACGAGCATTCTAAAGATGGAAGGGTATCTATCTGTCAATGGAGTGCCATTCACTGTTGCAATATTTCGGGATTAATTAGGACAGTAAATGTCAACCTACAGCTATGGCTAGAATAAAAAAAAAACGAAATGGAGGTCTTACGCCTGAAGATCTTAATTTAACTTTAAAGTAGAATAAAATAAAGTAAATGAACAGATCTTTCTTGTTTAACTTGATCTACAGCTACGACGAGAATAGAACAGAAGACCTTACACGTCAGAAGATCTTAATTTCTATGTTTTAATGCCACGTTTATTCTATATCTTTAGAAATTATTTAAGTTCGCAGCCAATCAGCTCGGTATTACCCACAACGAAGGATCGTATATTGCAAATAGTACCAATTGCCAGATCTTACAACGAGGAAATTGTTACGATGGAGGTAGATGGAATCCAAGTTCTGTAGATATCCTTCTACACGCGTTACAATCGAGGTTATCTTCGATTTCCTCGTTTAGTTCTGCCAAGCAATTATATTATCGAACAAAAGAGACACTATTGGGAAAAACGCAATACGAACCGCAGAATTTGTCCCGCTAAAGTGGTTCCTCTTTCTCTTAGTGAGCAGATTAAAGAAAGAGATGCTCGATGCTATCAAAAAAAGTGCTCCACTTCTCCCCGTATCGTGCCAAGAATCGTGCAAGTACATACACGACTTGACATCTCTTGGTAAACTCGGTGGTTTTCTCTACAATCGTGTCTACAAATATCTTTCCTTGAAAACGCACACAGAAGATAGCAACTGACCATTCGGACCAGCTACACGATTGGTCACTTGCATATACAACTAGCAATGATGATTGGAGCAAGTAACGAGAACGACCAAAAAAAGGCTACTTATTTAATAATTACTTGGCAGAGATTTATACAGGGTGGCCATAAAACTAGCTCAGATTAAACTTAACTTTAAATGCTTTAAAGCTAAAGATAAGAAAGTAAAAATAGCAAATAAAATTTCGTATTGAAAATTCTCATCTTTCGATGCGTCGCTTATATAAAGAATCATATAGATTCAAGAAATATTTCGTACGTAATAGAAAGAGTCATCGTGTAATTTATTTCTTTTCTAAACCGAAAAATTGTTTCTTTCCTTCCAACAGAATATTTAATAAATTTAGAATTTATTTATTGCACAGTACAAAGCCTTCGAACTTTATACTTTTCGCTTCCAAAAGAATACAGCTATTGTCAAGGTTACTTTAACTGAAATATTAATCCAAGAATTTCGTTTCTCCTAATGGAATATGAAATCATTTTACAATATTTTTTCCCATGGAATATGAAAAGTCAAGTATCGATCAATTTTTGCCTTCGCGATCGTATAATTCGAAGCTCTCTGGTATTGAATAATCTCTTTCATCAGCTTGGACGAATTGCATCGCGATCGACGTATTCACCGATTCATCGAAAAACCATGAACATTAAATAAAAATGTCGTTCGCCGGTGTCCAAAAATTATGCGACGTTCGAAACGAACCGCGTCGCGCGAAATTTACACACGACGACCGGAACAATTTCGTCGCCATCGTGAATCAAGTATCGTTCGAGTCGAGTTTAAAGATGGCTGAAAGGAAACGGCGACAGAGCGCGGGAAACCATATAAGCGGGAAATGATGGAAGATAATTTAGTTATGGGAGTCGATCCAGACAGGCCAGTGAATCAGAAGGCTTGCAAATGAGGCCGAACACGAGCGTCCGTTGCGTTTTGATGCAGTTTAATCGAATCACTGCGCCAATAACGGCGATGCCGCGCTTGTTCGCGTTGAGAATAGTTGGCTAGGTGCTGGAGACACTAATTCATCGTGATCAATTCAATTTACGCATCTGCGCATCCGAAATTGTATCGTAACCACCGACAATTAACAATTACGGCGAAACGTTAGAAATTGGAGAACCGTGTTGTTTCTTCGGGTCTCGAATACTCATCGACGAGAACGCAGGATCGTTTATCAGGGTCGGCTCCTCGGGCGAAAAGAAATCGAAGAATGCTTATTTGGGAAGCTTCGTTACCGAGATACAAGCAGTGAAAGCAGCTAACGTTACTTAAAAAAAACACTGAAGAGCAAAAAGTTTCGGTACTCGTGTTTTCAACAAGAATGGTAAACAACCTCGATTAATTTTCAAGGTTTGATCATTTTTTCATTGATCGAATCAATGAACACGTGCACTTGATAATTATAAAAAATATTGGGTTGTTTGGTAAGTCATTTCGTTTTTTTTTTTTGGTGAAAATGAAACACAGTTTTTTTTATCGGTGGTAAACAAGATTTGAAAAGATAAGTCGACTAAATACGATCGGTTGCAAACAATGCTCATTTTGAATCGAACTATTGCCAATTCGTCGAGCTCTCCACAGGACCCGATAAAATTATTTAAAGCGATATAAAGGAACCGGGGGAAAATAGATCACAACGGCACGAAATTGCTCGCGAATTGTCCTCGTATCGCGATACTCGTGGACAAAGAATCAATTGGACAAGTCCGGCAAACGCAACCGGTGATTTGGTGGAGAGCCAGCTGTTATCGCCAATGCTGTGTGTAGGGCAATTGATTGCGTTGGGATTATGCACTGCGCTGTTGCGTCGCTGGAAAATTACACGTTTTCGTTGAACCGTGATCCCAGATCAAACAGCCTGACGTTCTTTGACGTGTCACGACTTAGCGAGCTGAACGTGTTTATCGTCGAGTTTAGCGCGAACTGAGCCACGTGTTCCTCACGTCACAATCAGTGACGTTGGATGTATAGATAGGAGAAACAAAGATCAGGATCAGACATTTTAATCAGCCTTTGTGAAAGCCTGGGGCTAAGCTGAGTTCGCTCGACACTGTCCACAATACCCTCGCTCGTGGTATCGTACTCTCCTTGATTCGAGACTGATTTTTCTTTCTCTCCACGATACCAATATGGCGACTGAATTTATTTCACGTCAAATTAAAGCCAAACGCAGGTCCTAATCAATATTTCGTTGTTCGTTTACTGAATGTTCAAATTAAACAATTATAATGTGTATATATATATAAACTAAATGAATTTATAAAATAATAATTTTATATATATAATTTTATAAATTTATTTAGTTTATTTCTTGCCTTGCAAGAGACTACTTATCAGCCACACGAGACAGAATAATAACCCAAACAGTCGGGTACAATCATAATTTTGAATCTTCCTCGATGCACAGATTTGTAAAACAAACGAATCTTTATAGTAAAAAAAAAAACGGACAAGAAGAAACGATAAATCAATAACTATACGATGATCAAAGTTCATTGTCAGCTTACGATAAAAGGAAATAACAAAGCGAAATACTCGACGTATAAATCCAAATTATGAAGAAGAATAAACATCTCGGTTGTAGATGTGGCGCGAGTGAAAATTACAACTACGATGGGAGGGGGAGGGTAATAGAATTGAATATTAAAATTAGAAATAGCAAACGTCAGCAACTGCACGCGGTCCACCGAGTTCACGAGCGAGATGAGTTAGACCCTTTCATCCCTTGCCCAAAACGTTTTCAAACTCTGCATTTACCGACTCCTATATTCCCCTTATATTCTACCAGACGTCTAATATTCCATCCGAGGAATCGGTTCACCGAGAGGAACCCGGCCAGCCGATTAATACAGAGCCAAAATCAAAAGGAGGTATCCCATTCGACGAGTGGAAATCCACCGATAACGCCGAAAAGATCGACGATTGAGTGGAAAAGAGGCGACAGTTGATGCAACTGATTCGAAGGATGGGGCACCGACGTAGCCAAGGTCCTGGCGATGGGAGGAATTCGGAATGGCGCAAACATTCGCCTAAAGGCACAGTCTGAATATGAAATCACGATGAACAAACTTTAATATCCAAATGTAGATCACGCGAGGGAGAACGCCGGTTATTGGCGACAGACTAGAGAAAAGATAAGGAACCGTGCTGAACGACTGACTTTTATTCTCTGTGGAACGATACGCGAACGTTCAGCATTATTGGTTCCTGGCAGTGGTAGTTTATTCATGATGCTCGGATCAATCTTTTATTTTCACAGGTGGTACAGAAGGAAATCGCAGGTGCACGTTTCCTTTTACTGTTCGCGGCTCGGTCGTACAATTTATTGGTTTATTCGGAATTTAAATCGACTGAGAGGAGGAAGGGTGACTGTTTGCGATATAATTAATCCTTTGAAGGCTTCAGCGTGCTTCGATGCACTTAGCTTCACTCATAATGTTACCGTATTAAATATTCTATCTTGCGAACAAAAAACTCTTGATGTTTGACATTCGAATCGACTTAAATGTCATTCCTTTGGTTGCTCGAGGGGTCTATTTAGAGTATTGTTGGACATTGGTAATCACATGGAGTGTTATAAAATAACAGATGTAAGATTCAATCGTAAAACTGTTTAGTGTTTTAGAAAGTACAAGGAAGGGTAGCAAGGAAGCTAATAACTTGGTCTTACTTGAATTTATTTTGTTTTAGATTTTATAGAATTAATGAAGATCGATTTGAATGAAAAACCAATGTCGTACGTATTTAAATGACTCGATCTCGTGGATAAATGAACGGTTAAAAATGAACCGAGTTAATAAATCGTTGGTATACAAACAGCTTCTAAATTTTAACTTTTAAAAGTTCTATATTTTACGGTATAAATATTTTGATTGAAAATAGTAAAGTAAGTTATGAGGTCACCTAGAGTGGCCCCAGGAGAAATTTTTATGAAATGAGCTTGGCAATCGATATATTAGAGGAAGCTGTGAGAGTTCAGTAATAAAACAGTGAAGAATGCCAATAAGTAAAAGGAAACGAAAGATCGATTTAAAGGTTGGAGAAACTCATAAATAATACATTTGCATCGCTTATAGGCAACGCGACGTTGAAAAACAAATTTTAATTTGAAAGGTTAATTGTTGCGTCAAATTATTCCAGTTATTCAAGATACGCGATACATCTAATATATCAAATTTTTCGTTTTTATGAACAATTATGAAAACTATATCTCTTTATTTAAATTTTACATATATTCACGATAAAATTCTAAATGCTAAATAAATAATGAAAAAAAATTGTGAAATTAATTCGATACAGAAGCTTTTTTTCTTACTGATTTATTTTGCAGTAAGAAGGTTAATAAAAATTAACTAAGCCAATATTAAACGATATCGAAAAGTATTTTTTATACGTACAGGTAATTCCTAGAGTCTTTCGTATCATCGATTAAGTGGAAAAGACGATAAATTGAAATACCAATTTCACTGAGTTTGCAGAAATATTTTGTGACTAACGTGGCAAACTGTTTTAGAATAAGGTACTTCCCAACGATCTAAGTAAGATTTACTTCGTAATATTCCCTCATCCGCGGTTGGCAAATTTAGCCACGCGTTCGCCTATTTCACGAAAATATCTTACTTCGTTTTATATGGTTACGTTGATAAACAGCTTTATATACGACATCAATCTATCCTTGCTTGATTTCATACGGGACATGCACGCAAGGAAACTCGTTCTTTTAAATAAAGTCACTCTGAAACAACAAAACCTGAAAGAAAGCTTCAGCTATACGTACTGCTTTGCGTGGTTGAGACTCCAGTTTTTTACCTTGACGGAGATTAGTTAGAGGGCCTTCATGCTCGAGTAAAACCACCATTTTGTAATTAAATTTCTTCGTTTTGTAACTTGGTAGTCTTCGACTTTCTTTCGAAAGTATGTTGAATATTCATTGTTTTAATATTACAAATAACGTTGGTTTGTTAATATAAATACATTTACTCAATTTACAATTATTAAAAAATAATTATCATGCAGATGAAATTCACCCACCAAATAATCATACATAAAAACTAGTCTTACAATCAGTAACACCTGCAAAATATTTATTCCACTTTCTTATTCGGCATTTGGATCAAATATTTGCTTCGGTAAAATATTAATATGGTTTAAAATTAAACCATCGGCGAATTAAAAGTGTCGATGCAAAAAATGATGTTACCGTTAATTATAAATGCGTGGAGCACAAGTGCCCCAGTGAACCATTCAACATTAACAATATTAAATACCGGACGTAACGTAAATTATGGAAGTTGATTTATCCCTTTTCCTTCGTTAAATAACTTCAGTGAGTTCAAATATCGACGTTACAGTTCACGTTACAGCTTGTAAGCGCCAATTACTCAAACCGAAATACCAATACCAACTGAATATGTGCGATACTGGGTAATTCACCTTTTGAACCACAAATGAACCACCTTACTCACGTAATTCTATACAATCCAATTATGTTAACAGTTAGACGATGGTGCAGTATCTACAACAAAAGACATACATACAAAATGTATTCGAAAATATTAGGAGAGTGTCCAATATTATAATGTGCACATAATATGTATATAAATTACTTACTTCTCTAGACGTATATAATGGTTCTGACAATAATAACGCAGACAGTCCTCAAAATATAGTTCAAAATGCAATATAATAACCATTCACTAAATTACCACACTATAATACGCTACGTAAATACCATTTACTAAATTACTACGCTGACCTGTCATACGTAGATTAGACTCGCTTCGTAGCACAGTCGGAGGCACAATGATTCTGCGCACCTACTTCGCGCATCGAGCCACGGATAGAGAAAAAGAGGGGGTAGCGTGAACTTGGCCATTTATCCACTAGTTAACGAAAGTCTGTGCAGCTCAGTGTACATTCCTCGACCGACCACCGAATGTCCAACGTCTCGCACAGGGTCTACTATTTAAACAACTTTGTCATCGAGGTTATTGGCACAATGTTTCTCACTTCGACACAGCACGTAGTTCAGTATTCAGGTATTGCAATATTAAGTCCTTTCGTCTGTCAATCCCATAATAACTCTGTGAGAACATTTTCTAAGTAAAATATACACGTACGTGTACAATTAATTGCATTATACGTACGAATATCTTCTGATCTACTCTGATACTACTCTCGAGGAACGAGCTAGGTTCACAGTACGTCATAGTAACTTTCTAACAATGTTTCCTAAGTAAAATATATACATATACGTTCAGTTGTCTATATTGTAGATTTGAACATCTATTTTGCTCTGATACTATCCTCGAGGAATTAACAAGGTTCTCAGAGACCTAAACGAGGACATTGTTAGAGAAGAAAATTGCCAACTTGTAACGTTCTTTTCAACAATTGTCAACATTGAGCGTTTACTCCAATTTTTTTCTTTACCTTTCGTTTATACTCTACTTATTTTTTGGGTAAAGGATTATTGAAATATAATAATTTAACGTAATATTATTGTTAACTGCCAGTGGTTGTGCAAACACACAGAAGTATTTCAATCTTCGGAGACGGGAGGATTACAGTTTCAACCGCGGAAGTTATTCTCGTCATCGAAACTCGACAAACTGGACTTTGTATTCTCTTGGTTCTAGGATCATCCAACCGCAATGCATCACGGGAATTCGTTATGGGAATATTGATTCCGATTCCAACAGCGATCCTGATCGAACACCCGTTTTCAACGCGTCCGCGGAAACGTGACGTCGACCGAAATACGAGATCATGATTCGGATATAAATTCATTGTTAAATATTCAGCGATCCCCGATACAAATGGCAACGGGTCGAATTGGGTGTATCGCTGGGGTTAGTTTTCAGTAATTCGATGCACGTACCGGCTATTTTCCCGCCACTCCCCGATTCGCGTCAAAGTGTCAACGAAACGTTTCGTCCAGAGGACATTTAATTTTTAATCGGTGATCGCGCACGTTTGTAGCCGGTATACTATCGTTGGATGTTTGTTTCGTGTACGTTGACTGTGTACGAAAATAATTTCTTCCCTTTGGGGAGGAAGGAGCTGATCCATCCCTTCAGCCAATACCAGGAAAATAATGTACCCTTCTGAAATCAGCTGTTTGGAATTTAAAAGACACTCAAATTTACGTTAAGAGTTTGTACAAACTTATGGCTGTTTCTTAAAATTTTCTTCTTTCGTGTACAAGGTGGAAAATGTCTCTAAATAGGAATCTTATTTCGTAACTGGCCCAAGAATGAAAAATAATTGAATCTAAACACGTTCTATTATTTTTAATCGAAATGCATATTCCTATTTATTCTACTGATATTTTCCCCATATTTAAAGAAACAAAGAGCGTAGAAATTGTACGTAATCGTACTACGATTTCGTCTCCATCGATATAAATTCTTTTGAATTTCAGAGAACGAATTCCGAAAGGGTAAATTTTATAAACGTAGAATAAACAAAATAAAGAGTACCGCTACCCAAAATTACGCTACCCTTTTGAACATCAAAGAACGAATTCCAAAAGGGTAAATTTTATAAACGTAGAATAAACAAAAGAAAGAGTACCTTTGTAGAAAAATGACAATTTCTTTCAATGAACTCTCAAAGGCAAGAATAAAATAAACGTAAAGTAGTCAAAAACAAACGCAAAATGAAAAAAGATTCCAGTGTTCGTAAAATATTTATCTAAATGCCATTTAATCAACGGTAATGTTGGTAAAGAAATATATTGGGTTGTTTCGTTTTTTTTTTAGTGAAAATGAAACACGATTTTTTTAGAGTGTATAAACATTTTATTAATCCATTTTGTAAAACGAAATGACTTTCCAAACAACCTAATAAATTGAATTTAATATCGATGTTCTCGATTGTATTGTTAACGATACAGTGAAGCATTAACGAATACACGTTGGTAAATATAATTCTTCGAGCGACTTGGTTTAAAGTTGAGCCAGTTACGAGCACACGTAGCTAAAAGCTTCTCGGCAACTCTCGGAATATCCAACGATAAATATCCAAAAATTGCCGCCCCTAATTTCTAGCTCTTCGCGTGGCTGATCGTTTCGTTTCACCTCTACTGTCCCCGAGGGTTGCTCCCTTTCCACGGTGCAAGAAATTAGGCCAGGACCCTCGCTCTCGAAAACTGATTTTTCGCTTTGACGTGCATCGTGAAACATTCGCGCGCGAATATCATCACATGGATTCGCGTAAGAAAACAAATATTTAACATCGTTTTTTTTCTTTTTTTCTTTTTTCACATAACACGATGCATCGTGCAATGCACTCTCGAGCTGCAATTGTGCAGGCGCGAAATTTGTATTTCTTTAAGCTTCGTTAGAACGAAGTCGTTAAAACGAGTCTGACGAAAATATAAATTTAATATTAATATAATAGCGACGTTTTGTCAGAATAGAATACGAAAAACAAACGAGCATAGTAAACGTTGCAAATACAGCTCGTTTGAGAGTGTTATTGGTAAAAGGTTCATTATTTTGTAGAATTATATTTCTCTGTAAAGAATCAACAGACATGGCCGATACCTCGAATTAATCAAGAATTTTATCTAAGTACAAATGGCTGAAATATAAAAAAATCTTCGTAGCTTGTCCATTTATTGGAAAATAGAGCAATACAAATAAAGCACTTTATCCAATCCTCTTTATTGTACGATTTGATCGATTTAGGAACCCACGAAAAGAAATACGAAACCGAAGAAATTTCACAAATTGGATTTAATATTTTTTATAATAATTATGCATACTCGTGCATTCTCACAGAGATATATAATAGCTCTACAGTTTCGATCACTGATTAATCAGTTTAGTGAATCGATTAATTCACAAAAGTATTAATGTTCGAGAAACAATTTCTTTGTTTTATAATTTAAGAGAAATGAATGTGGAAGGAGTTGCATCTCACGTGTTATTGTGTCGCGGTATTTAGTTTCTTGATCATTTTGACTCCCCATTCGCTACGAAGAAGCATTTAAACATAACGAAAAATTATCTACCTTTATAAATAAAAGTGTTTCGGTAGTTTCACGCGCGAAGTGACGAGATTCTATTAAAAGAGGAATTGCAATTTACACGTGTATTGTTGCGCTTGGTGGATAGACGTGGCCAGAGGAATGTAGATCTCATTAAACTATGCTACATTCTCCGCCATTAATTTTTCCTATTTTCGCTGGAAAAAAGAGCTATAGCTCGTCCCAGTTTCTAAACACTTCGTGTATACAAGGACCCGGTGTGCTTCGCGCTACGTTATGAAGTATGAAGTATTACGTGTGTTGTTACCTTATGGAATGTAAAATTAGATTCAAGAACCCTTGAACCCAGCTTCAAAAAATGGGTTGCTTTTCGAATACATAAAGCACGGAATGCTTTGAATTTTATAGGGCATTGCGTGTCGTGCTGCACATGCAATATGTACCACTTGTGCATTATTTCCTTAAGTAGGAATAAACCTTTCCTTTTCGATAAACATTTGCAGATGCGACGAGAGATCCATCTTTCAAGTTTTTCATACCTAAACATTTATTCTTTGTACCAACTCGTGAACTACGATCGTAACAATGTGACCGATCTTTTATTAATGGACCAGTCGCTCGTTTTTATACAATGAAAATATCTATCCAACCACCTAAACCTACAATCATTTACACGAAATCAGTATTCGCAGAATCCAAGGTAACAAAATAAGAGAAACTTCCCAATAACGATTGTATTAAAAATGACAGGATAAAATCACAATTCTGAAATATACCAGTATCATTAAAAAATTGAAATACTCACGGAAACATTTTCCAAGTTATTTTTGCCACGATCGTGTGCTCGAAACGATAAGAACGACAGATACGCATAATCATCGATCGATAAACACACCTTTTCGCAAATTTAAATTTAAGATACACGTTAAAGTTCCACTTTCTCCTTTTCTCCTCCAAAGGATCCCAATACTTGCTCGTTGAGGATGAAAAACTGCATCGATTAACGGGGAGCTACGGGGTCCCGTTAAAGAGAAAAGTGCAATCGCACTTCGCCGTTGTACGCACGCACGTAAGAGCATAATAGTAACACAGGAATACAGAGGTTCTGGAACCGTTTAATTTTACCTTACGACTTTTTCCCCTATCTCGAGCAGTTTTAATGATAGGGGCTTGGCCCAGTTCGGCACGAGGCGCACCTATATTCCAAACGAAATTGAAATTTTCACCGGTGGAACCGTTCGGGCGTGAAATTATTTTAATAATCGTTCCGGCCTATCGAAATCCCGCGTCGATGGTGCGATTAAATGTAAAGAAAACCAGCACCGATAACGGTAGCCCCGTACCACGGTACTTATAAGCCTCTCCAATTTCAAAGTTGTTCGGGAAGATATAAAGTTCAAATGGCGATTTCAGTCGTAAATCTTCGATTGGATCGTCGAGGGTCTGCGGCTCCTGCGAAATCCACTGTAAATCGCGAAAGTTTCTTCTTAATCGCTGAAAGGCACTTCGCGAAAGTTACTGGTTACAACTTCCCCCTCGAACCTCTCCCCCCCCCCCCCTCCATCCGCCACGATCTCACCCTTTCCCGCTCAACGCCCTCAAAAGTCTTAATATCTCTCGATCTCGAATGGAATACAACCATTAAAATCCTTCGAACTCGGACCTGTTTATAACGAGCCGGTTTACATCGAGTGTTTCGTTTGGGTATCGAGTGGGCACTCGATTCGTATCGAACTCTCTCCGTGTAATTGATCACGTGTCGAGATGGCACGATATGTTCGAAGAAACATATTAAACATTAAGTTTGAAAACATTTTAAAAACTTCTCGAACGGAGGGACTGAGATCGGGTTTTAGAGGAACGTTTACGATCAGTTATCGTACCGATGTTCGGAGCAGGATGAAATTAAAGTTGATGCTTAATTTAAAGTTCAATCTCGTCGAGATTAACGTTCGAGTGTACACGGTGTACCAATTCGAGTGAAATGTAAATCGTGAAATTGTGCAAACGGAGGACAACATTCGGGCGGGGAAGCGTATAAAGGAAAGTTTTCTGAATGTTTCGATAAACAAATATTGTGAATTATGAACGGGAAAAAATATTGCAGTTTCTTTTTGTTTTTATCTGTCTATGAAGGAGCAAAGTATTTTAATTGTGAAAAATGTAGAAATTGAAAATAATATCTTAAATGTATCTTAAAGGAAAGAAAATTTCAGATTAAAAAATTACATAAACTTTCTTGTTTTCTATCTTCTCTGATAAAGACAAAATTTAATGAAATATTGTTTACTTTAACAACAAATTTTTTCCTCAAGAAAGTGACGTATCTATTTTTGTTATTTCTATCGATTTTGGTAAACTTTCGCAAGGCCAAATAAAAACGTAACATTTTTACGTATCGCATAACTCGTTGTGTACTGGTAAACTTTATTTATACTTTCATACTTTTTATAAACTTGACACGCTTAGTGTAAATCTTCCCGATGTTCGATGCAAATGCATACGAACGAGATGCTTAGTGTACCCTATTTTTAATCCGTGTATCGAAAATAAAGAAAATGGAAACCAACAATAAATGAATCTTGCACGAAGGAAAGTGTATCGAACACGAGCGAACAATTCGATATCTCGTGGGATTGTCCCGCGATGGTAGTCAAATCATTCTACAAGTGGCACATCAAACTTGGATCGTTCGAATTTTCTTACGACTGAAAAAACTACTGGGCGAGCTCTGTGTTCAATTTTTACGTCCATCGGATGTTTACTGCCGGACTTCCTTCGTTTAACGACACGAGCGATATTTATGAATACTTTCGAATGTTATGGAACCGATGCTAAACAAGTCAGTGTATCGTACAAGAAACCGTGACTTGTCAAGTACGACACTCACTTTTTAATGGAATTTTCCACGTAATAAAACTGGAAACAGTTAAACCAAGTTATGTGTCTTTGAGCATAGACAATTAATAGTCCAGGAGATATTTAACGTTTTAAATAGGATGAAAATATTCATTGTTTGAAATTTGAGAGAAGATTCAAAGAAAATTAGCAATGATCGTAATTTTAAAATTAGAAGAGGCTGTATAAATTCTTGTATAACAAAGAAAACAGATCGATCGCTTCTACGATCGCTTTTGGCTATTCTTCCCATAATAATTAATATAATAAAACTGTGCGAAAAGAATTTAATCATAGCTTTATAAAATAATCATTTTCAACCTGGTGACAACGACTTGTAAATTTTAATACCGACTAATTATAAACGTTGACTATGATCCGACATCTGACATCGAGGAAAGTCTCAAACACAAGGAATACTCCAACTTGTCCAAACTGCCAGCAACCGTCAATTATAATCAGAAACATAATTTCACCGCGCTGTAGTCGGCGGAACGATCGATACTCGACGTGAAAATAATCAATTTGTAATACCAAGAGTTTCTTAGATTTAAATTGCCCTGTAAAAAGTATACTCGCACACCCACGGAGTTTTACTTCTTTCGTGAACTTGTTAATTTAAAGTTTCTCCGAGTTTATCCGCGAAGACACGAGATATTAGATACGAACGAATAAAAGTCAGTCACTGGCCATTTCGTCGAGAATTAGACTATTTCTCTGCTTTATTTCCGGTTTGGTGTTCATTCGACCTCCTCAACTTTCTCACTCTCCCGTTGAGTAACCAGCTGCCTCCCAACTTTATTCTGTCAGCGATCTTTTCGAAAGAGGAAGCGAGCTGGAGGGAGATAACGAGTTCACATGAATTTTCGCTCGTTAGTTGGGACACAAAGGGGAGACAGACGCATAGAGGAGATCCCCTTTTTTGCACAGAAATCATCTCCGAGGAGGACTCTCGAAACGTCGAACAGCCCGCGTGGCACGATCAAAGAATGTGTTCTGATTAAAGCACTCCCTCGAAGTGTTCGCGCGAAACTATCGCAAACAACCCCTTTTAAAGCTCCTAGGGCTTTCTCCGTGGAAAAACAGTATTCTCTCGTTTCCATAATACCAGCTGATACCTTTTAGATACATCGCATCATCTCCGAGTTCTGATTTCAAAAATTGTTTGAAAATTCTACTTGGGAAAAATCCATCGTTACAACATCACAGAACTTGCGTGATGGATTTACAAAAGTCTTGGTAATGGTAGAAAATATTAGGTTGTTCGGAAAATCATTTCATTTTTGCAAACGTTTTATTCAATTGTATATTCTCCATTTTGGAAAACGAATTATACAGTAAAACTATAAATTCTGTTCTTCCGTTAGATAATATTATTTTTACGTTCCTAATTTACAAGTTTCCATTCTCGTTTAATTCTGCGTAACGTGAGACAAGTTATTAAAAATTTAACATACTTCGATTCGTTTTTTTCCACGTATTATTTAAAGCGGTAGCTTCTGAGGAGGGCCACGAACCCTCGCGGTCGAAACCTTGAGTAATAAATAATTCAAATAATTCCAAATCCTAAACCCTCTATCTTGTATACCCACACGAGTAGATCGAAGTCATGTTTCAAAATTTACCATAATTTACTTCAATGATTATATGGAGTTGTTCGGAAAGTCATTTCGTTTTCCAAAATGGAGAATATACAATTACTTTATACTGTCTTGCAATTAGAAGGTTAACAAATTTACGTTTTTTTGGTTATTTTACAGAAACGATACTTCTGTACATAACTTGTTCAATATTATTTAGAGAATGTCGATTACTGTTATCGGTAGCTGAATTATTTAATTTTATACTTTTAATTTGTAAATTTTCATATCGACAGAAATAAAATATAGAAAATATATAATCATTCAGGAACAACGTCTTTGTCTGAGCGAAATGTGTACGACTCGCGATAATTTCCGAATAACTTTCGTAAAGTACAAACATGGTCGGAGTTATGCATGCTGAATTATCAGACATGTCGGATTATCGGATGCCGGATTATAGGAATTGTATTGTACCTTCCAAAATTAGATTAATGCTAGTAGCAAGCGTCAGAACTCTAAACATAAACTTTCTTATTAAATTATTACATTTCAATCATAAATTTTACTTCCATCGTAACCGTTGCTAAAACTATTTCTTAAAAGTATTCAAAAGTACTTTTGAGATATTTCAGTAGTTCATCAAAACTTCTATAGTTTTCACAGTCGAGAAAAAAGTAATTACAGAAAGGAAAGTTTGCAAATTTTTAATGTTAAAATGAAAAGTGACCGCGACAGAAATTTACGAGTTATTCATTTTCTTGCAAAATTCGTTGTTTTTAAAGGTGACCATACAAGTATTTTATAAATGATCAGAACGAATACGATGGTGTACGACGAAATCAAATTTAATCGACTCTTGACTCGTGAACGAGCATTTCAAAGAGCTTAATTTATTTAATCAATTTAAACCTATTATTAACAGTGTACGATCGCTGGCGCCATCTGTAGCTTGCGGGGAAAGCGAAGAAGAGGTACGTTTCGTCGTAAAAGCAGCGATCTGTAAGGAGATCGAGCTCGAAAATAATTAATTATTTGCAAATGCACCTGGAAAATTTTTACTTTTACGAATCGCTGTTAATTATATTCGCGTAATTTTCACGTTTCGCAAAATATCTAAATAGAATTGAAAAATTTAAGTTCGATGCGATCAGTCGATTCTGACTGGAATCAAAATTTGTTTACTTAATATTTACCTTTAATCAGCATATCGTCCACAAAATGCATTATAGACAAACATCGGTAAATCAAATATGTATATACATTCGATATATGGAAATTAATTGAGAAAGTGAAAGAAAGAAATTCATACTTTTAATCGATCTTTTATTGAAATATTTTCACAGCAGTGATAAGAAAACTGCAGAAAGGTAATATTTCGATGTTTTAAAATTATTAAAAAATTTCTCTATTACCAAATGCACATGAAAACAAAACTCGAGCTAGCCTTGCACTTGTTTATTAACGCAACGATGAAAATTTAAGATTTTCCAAAATTCCGTGCATTTCGTGCACTTTTCTATTTCGTCTCGATGTTTCGTGTAATTTTCTTCGATACTCTGCTGACCCTTAACTCTTTGAGACTTACGTTCCACGTATTTTTTCTCTCTCGTGGGACGCTTAAGAAATATTTTCCACTCGGTGCAATATCTTTCCCCACTGTTTATATTCTGAGCAAGCTCTACTTACGTTGTAACCTCTTTCGATAAAAATTTGAAATTGCAACAAGATATTTTAGAAAATACAATAGATTTTAATACATAATTACCATTAATATCCTCCAGAATACATAAACATCGATTAATTCGACACGTTTTGCTTCATCCACTTCTAGACTTCATTAGGAATGAATGATACTGTGAAATGGTATTGTTAGCAATTTATAAATGATAATCTACTCTAATATTGCAAACGTTTAATCCTACGTATAATGATGCAATTTATGGAATAAAACATATAACTGCATAATTAAAACATTAAATGCGATTTTTAATAATTTAATACCATCATAAGCATGAAACGATAGAATATATTTTGAATTAAAGAAAATACTACCGTAGAAATTCAACATTTATCTTGATTTTGTAATAATATATTTATTTGAATTCAAATATTTTGTATTATTCAATCTTTCACACGCGAGCATGCGAAAGATCCGATAGTAAGTTTTAAATAAAAACTTCTTCCTTTTTAACTAAAGAGAAAACCCCAAAATTTGCAACTTACAATCTATCGAGAGTACATCGATACAAATATTAAATCATTTACATCAGAAGATACACATTAAAGCATACTACGTACAGGTTTGTATAAAAAATATTTATAAGTCGCTAACAACCATAGTATCGAAAATAGAAATTTCTTGCGATCGTAAATGAATTTACAACACTCCCAAAATAAACGTATTTCCAATCGAAAGATCGTTAGGACGTATCACATTCCAATGGAAATTAACCTACTTGAATATTCTCCAAAATTGTTCTTCCAACTCCTTGAAAGAGAACCAACTCCATTACCATAAATATCGCACCGTGCAAACGTGTAACCACAACAGTGAAAAATTTCACCCAGTGTAAAATAAAACAAGACCTAACCCGTCCACAAGATATCAAGGTCCTGCACCTGCTGGGAAAGTTTAAAATTACTTATCCTCCGATACCGGAAGTACATCCGTCGTCGCGGAGCCAAAAACCTGGAACGGGCGCCACATTTCGTAATTCGTAGTTTCCGTTAATTTTCTCGCGGAAGCTCGTCGATACGAAACGAAATTTCCCGCTGTTCCTTCCGTTGGCTTCGACCACTTGCCTCGCGGGCCGAAAGTCTGAGTATTTTCTTCTCTGATTTACGATCAGCTCCCGATCGAAGCGATCGAACCGGTGAAATCGGCGCCTTTGGCCACGAGAACCCGTCGATCCCTTTTTACGTTACGGAAAATCCCCGGTTGAATTACAGGTTTCATAATTCATCGCCGCGATTCATCGATTTGAAAGCTCCTCCGCGAGATTCGAGACGCGAGGACGCGGTCTCCTTCATATCGAGGAAAATCTTGCACCGAGCGATCGGAGGCATCGGATTGCGATCCCTTCGAGCAGAATACACCTCGTCCTCCGATAAAAATGTTAAGTAACGAGCCGGATCGTCGGTTTTTCAAGCGTTCTTTTCCCTCGCGATCATGTCCGGATTTTCTTTACGCGAACGATGCTTCCGGTGATTCCCCCTCAATGGCCAATATAACGGTCCGTCATCCTCGTCAGGACTTTGGTACCCTTTTCATGGTCTAATTTATCGATATTTTCGGATCGATCGAAGGGTTGCAAACCTTCGAGTGTGTCTTAAGTGTGGAAGAATTTATTGATTAAAATAGTAGTTAGACAATGATTGGATAACAGTAGGTAATGTAAATATGATACCATTTTATATAATGACTCTCGTATCGACACTGTTTTTCCTCTTGGAAAAGAAAAGATACTTACTCACTATACTCGAAATACACGTTTCCACTATACTCTCCTGCAACCTCACTCGTTGATCACTAATTTTCGCTAACGCATCGACGGACCATACGTCGTCATTTGTCTTTTCATTGAGCCTGCTTTTTCTTTTATTGCCCTCTTTCGGGCAGTGTTCTTAAAATTATATTCTCTTAACACTAGAACTACCGATGGTGAATCTACTACTACTTGTACCAGATTGCGTAGGTATCTTCCAAGTTAGATGGGAAAAGGGCAAATTAATTTACGAGCACCATTAGTTGCCCATTTCGATAATTGTCCACGAATATCGTAGACAAAGACGCTGTTAATAATCAAGTAATTTTAAGAGGAAGTTTGGAACAGGTCAAATTGACTCCTTTGGTAGTTCTAGTGTTGAAGCTACGACTACTATTAGTAGTTCTAGTGTTAAAGCTACGAGTAACATTAATAGTTGTAGTGTTAAAGCTACGACTACTATTATTAGCCTACTTCAGTAATTGCCCACAAATACTGTAAGCAGACACCGTTAATAATGAATTAATTTTAAGAAAAAGTTTGAAACAGTTGAAATTGACCCCTTTGGTAGTTCTAGTGTTAAAGTTACGACTACTATTAGTAGTCTATTTCAATAATTGTCCACGAATACTGTAGGCAAACATAGTTAATAATTAAGTCCTTTTAAGAAGCTTGAAATAGGTTAAATTGGCCCCTTTGGTAGTTTTGGTGTTAAAGCTACATTTTTCTAAACTTACACTTCACTAAAATTAGAATAATACATAAGTGAATAATTTTGCACTGCATCCATCGAATATGCACGCTTCGACGTGTATATTATGACGTTGATGATTTAATCTTCGTATAGATGTACTTTCTCCCATTTCTCGTTATCGAGATAGGGATGAATTGATCACTGACGATGATCGAACGTAAATTCTATCAGGAGGAAAATTCAGAATCTGGATCGACGAAGAGGCGAAACGTTGTTGGATAAATGGCGGGCAAATGGAGTCTGTCTCATCGGACAGCACAAACATATATCGCTAAATGTGCGTATTTGCATTAGACGTTCAACTACATTTATCCCATTGTTTTAGGTAGAGAAAGGGGAAAAGCCACACGATGAAACACAGCTAAGTGCATCTAGTAAAATCCACCTGCACGAAGCTTACATAAACACGAGCTTTTAAACCGTAGAACTACTCTACACTTATGCACGTGGAACAACCGTATTAACATTTCTGTGTGATATACCAATCCTCCGGAAAGATGACTCAAAAAATCACCCAATTGTACATATCTAACCAAATCTAGTAAAATCGAACTACATCAAGTGTAGTGAGCTATCAGCTCCAAATACAGAGTCTCAAACCCTAAGTTTAACCCCGAGGTGTTAAGTCAGGGCTCTAGAAAAGACGATCAATTTGTGAATCTTTTCTTCGACCGTAGGTACCAAATCATCATTCATCTAACACATCTTACCATTGAATGGTTCGTGACACGTTCTCTATATAGCCACGCAAAGCTAACGATCAATATTTGCCAGTTTCGCATAACAAAAGATCTAACTTACACGTAATCAAATATTTCTCGTTCGAAGAAAAGAACAATAGAGCCCATTTTGCAAACACTGAGCTCTCGATTGTCTCAAACGTGTTAAGACAGTCCACACTTGTTTATTCATTTGGAAAAACATGCAATAGAAAAATTGCAAAAATTAGTTTCGAGAATGCCCAAACAATGTAAAATATTAATAAAAAAAGAAATAGTAATATTAGTTTAGTAATATACAACATTTCCACAGAAGATATTTCAACAATGATAATTTACTTAATAATTTTTTCTGTCTACGTATCTAAACAAAGAGTAACAAAAAATTCACATAACCTTCCAACTAAAAATTAAAAAGAATTTCGCGTATCAATACACGTACCCAAACTTTTGACCCATACACATATACGTATACGTATACATTACACATTAATGAAAATTGTCCAAATTCTCTTTCGAATCCTAACTGTCGCGACATCCGTTCATCCATTCCCGATATCTCGCACACGAAAAGACCTCTCGAGTACGTAATCGAACGATTGGAACGCTTTAAGGTTAAAAGTTGTCAGTGTCGTCGAAGGTATTCCCGAGTTACGAGTCGAAATTCCACGCGGCGCGTAGAGCGAGCGGGGAGCAACAAGAAGGAAGTCCCGTATTCGATCCAATATTCCCCATCGCCATTAATTTGTCGGCGGGCACGTAACAACAAGTGCGCGCGAGAGTAGAAGTTTGCGGGAACTTTGCCGCAACAACGAAGCCATTGTACGACCGAGCATACATGGGTACGCTCACAGTTGGACGAACAAGACCGTGCAGATTACACACGCAGCAGAGAAATTCATCTTCAACGTAGCGTAAACAATTCCGCTGGCTTCCAGTTGAACTATCCCTTCCACGTATCGTCAGGCGGCGTCTGTCAGTTCCCTGAGAAAACAGGCACCTGCGAGGTGATGGAGGATGGGTTGAATTTATCAAGGGACGCGGAAGACCGCTTATCGCGTTATTCGAATACCGCATTCGGTGTCGAGAACGCGTGTATCGAGTATCAGCACGAGTCCGCGTGCCTCCACGAGCTCGTTCGAGCGGCAACCCTTCTTTCTAGCGGAACTTTTTCCAACTGGCACCCCCCATTTCGCGGTACCGCCTCGATAAAAGACTTCTCGGCGTGGCAGAGCATCGACTAGTCGAAGTTCCGTATCCCCAGGACACTCCTAACATTTCCACGGGTACATCCTGTATTTCTGGCTCGGTGTTCGTATTCCCCCCCGGTTACGTGCCCCCGTAAATTGCCGCCGGTATGCGAGATACCGTTTCACGGAGCGGTCTTATCTCGGCTCGCGCGGTCGGAAACTTTTTCACCGGAGGAATTTTTGCGCCGTAACCTCCTACGATCGAGGCGAGATTGTCGAGCGCATCTATCGAACGAATCGAGGGACGTTGGGCTCGTTATCGCGACCGAATTCGCTACAACGGGATAACAACAGAGATTTGTATGATTCTCTGCGAGTTTCGTTGTTATTATCGTGGAAGTTGAATAATTGTTACCGAGATGGTTTCTGTAATACAAATTTATTAAGAACACGTGGAAGGTCACGTCAGTTTTCTCTACTTAACGCTAGAACTACCAAAGGGGGCAATTTGAACTGTTCCAAACTTCTTAAAATTACTTAATTATTAACGGTGTCTACCTATAGTAGTCGTGGAGAATTATCGAAATTGATACTACTACTAATGGTACTCGTAGCTTTAACACTATAATTATTAATTGTACTTGTAGCTTTAACACTAGAACTACTAATAGTAGTCGTAGCTTCAACACTAAAACTACCAAAGGGGTCAATTTGAATTGTTCCAAACTTGTTAAAATTACTTCATTATTAACGGTGTCTACCTACAGTAGTCGTGGACAACTATTGAAATAGACTACTAATAGTAGTCGTAGCTTTAACACTAGAACTACCAAAGGGTCAATTTGACCTGTTTCCAACTTCTCCTTAATATTACTTCATTATTAACAGTGTCTGCCTACCATATTCGTGGAGAATTATTGAAATTGATACCACTACTAATGGTACTCGTAGCTTTAACACTATAACTATTAATAGTACTCGTAGCTTTAACACTAGAACTACTAATAGTAGTCGTAACTTTAACACTAGAGCTACCAAAGGGTCAATTTCACCTGTCCCAAACTTCTTTTTAAGATTACTTCATTATTAACAGTGTCTGCCTAAAATATTCGTGGACAATTATCAAAATGGACAACTAACAGTTCTTGTAAATTAATTTGCCCTTTTCCCATCTAAAATCGATGATACGTATGTTATCTTTTGAAATAAAAGAAATATATACGTTTCAATATTTAGCCGCTCCACCTATCTCGTCTACGATCGCCTGAACACGTCTCAGCGTATATTTGATATTTTTTAGACAGTGTTCTTATATTTCTGGATCGCGATAGACCATATAGATGTAACTTTCTCGATCAAGATCGTATAACTTCCTCAACGTTTATCCCATATTTTTATTATCGATACAACTTTTTCAACGAGAGCTCTCTTATATTACTTTCAAGGTTTCGAGCTATAGTTTCAAATTTATATAAAGAAAATTTACTTTCATTATTCCAGAGTCTCGTTATCGAAAGCATATAACAGAGTTGTGTGCAAACTCATATTATCCCTAATTGCTTACCGGGCGCGCTCTGGGAATTTTAACTGGAACTTCGTCAATTTTCGGAATTTCCTCGTAGAACTTCCACAGAATATTTCGAAGAGTTTGCAAAAATTGTGAAAATACAGAATATTTCAAAGAAAATCGATTTCTTTCAAATACGACATTCTTAAATCGAGCCTACAAATTATGGAAAATTTCATCAAGATCCACAGTCTTTCATCTATTCCAAACACATCGAATTCTTTCTCTCACAATTTTTCAAAACGATGAACTACCGTATCAGTACTTAATCATGTCATCTTTCTCATCTTTTGACATTTTTCCGCCAATTACCTTACATTTCTGGATCACGATACTATATGTACATTACATTATATATTTATATATATAACTTTCTCGTCGTTCGTCTCACATTATCCCTACATTACACTCAAGATCTCAAATTACACTTAAAGTTATCCAACGAAAACTTCCTTTCGTCAAATACTAGAACATTCAAAAGAAAATCAATTTTTTTCAAATATTGCATTCGAGGCGACGAATTCTGGAAAATTTCATCAAGATCGAGAGCTCCGCTCTTACCATCTTTTTCAAACATCGAATTCTATATATATATAACATAATATATAGAATAATATATATATATAACTTTCTCGTCGTTCGTCTCACATTATCCCTACATTAGAAGACGTTCAAGATCTCAAATTACACTCTGAAAATTATCGAACCAAAAACTTCCTTTCTACGAATACTAGAACATTCAAAAGAAAAATCAATTTTTTTCAAGTATCGCACTCGAGGCGACAAATTCTGGAAAATTTCATCAAGATCGAGAGCTCCACTCTTACCATCTTTTCCAAACATCGAATTCTACATATATATATATATATATATATATAACATAATATATAGAATAATATATATATATAACTTTCTCGTCGTTCGTCTCACATTATCCTTACATTACTCTCAAAATCTCAAATTACACTTAAAGTTATCCAACGAAAACTTCCTTTCTACAAATACTAGAACATTTAAAAGAAAATCAATTTTTTCAAGTATCGCACTCGAAGCGACGAATTCTGGAAAATTTCATCAAGATCGAGAGCTCCGCTCTTACCATCTTTCCCAAACATCGAATTCTTTCGCAAAACGATGAACTAACGTTTCCCCGCGAGTGGTACCGACCGCGGCGGTAAGAAAATCTCATCGTAAAGTCGGCGCGGCGAATTTGCCCGAACGCTCTGGAATTTTTCGAGAGTGGAATCTTTTTACGACCGCCGCCCACCCGACGACGATCGTATTTCCCTTTTCACCTTTCGGTTTTTTTCAACAGGCCAACGGCATATCGTATCCAAGCCGCTGTTTTATATTCTCCCGTTTGCATTTCACGCCGAGCGAAGCGTGTCGATCCAATCTCCAGTTGTTCGAACAAGTACTAGAACAAGCAATACGCAACTAGGTTGCGCCCATTTATTACGATCCCCGCCCGGACCCAGACGCGTTTTTCCGGCTACCACTCGACACGCATCACGAAACGAAAACGAACTTCCCCCTGTAGATAAAAATTCTGCTGCTTTCTTCGACCTGTAACAACCATCCGCGTCGCTGGCACGTTTCTTCGAAACGAGTGAGCAACGTTACCCCCAAATGGTTAACATTCGCCATGTACCGATTCGATTCCGTTGGATAGATCGATTTTTTGTTTCGTGCATCCTTTCTTCTAATTCTTGAGTAATTTAGAAATGATGAGGTATTTGGTCTGGTAGGATTTGTCACGAAGAGTAATTTTTGGAAGCAGAAACTGTGTTTTGTTTTCTTTCTGTGATAGAATCTTCTGATTGCTGGATTGGTTTTATATGTAGATTACGTGTAGAAAAAATATGAGTAGAAATGCTCGATATCTTTGCATCTCGTTTTATGAATATGGTATCTGTTGACATTGTACTTGTGGATACTTGTTTAGGTACACGATGGGTTTCTCTTCTTGTGAAATTACAGTCTTGGTGAGATAGAGTGGATGAAACTAGCTTTTGATTTATATGTAAAAGTTTTCGATTTGATACGAAGGAGTGAAAAATAATTATGATGAGAAGATGGAAATTTACCGAATTTGGATTAAAGTTGCATAAAGTAACGTGGCCTAACAAGTAGTGTATATTTTCTTTTTATATTATATTGTCAAAGTAACTTCTAATAGGTTCTTAAAAAAATGTACAATAATATTCTCCAGTAGTAGTTGCAAATATCTTGACAATAATATAGCATTTACTGTAACTTTAAACATCTAAAAATATTTCTTATAAAAATAAAAAATTGTATACATGTACGTACATAAATACTGGCTTACTATATAGAGCATTGGCGATGTATTGACATATGCATAACGAATCGGTTGAAAGGTAGCCGAAAGTTAACGCATTAAGCGTCATATTTTTATTACTCATAGAACAATGTTTGTCGATTGCTTGAGTTTTCCAGAAATTTCGTACACGGTCCTCGTCGAGACTCAATAGTACAGTAATTAAATCCATTCACGAAGACCTCCCAGCAAATGATTCACTCGAACAGTAGTGCCTCGAAGAATTCTCTCAAATCAGCAACGAGACTATGAATCTAAAATAATTAAAATTACACTTTTTTGCTTCCCAACGGAGGCCTTTGAAGCAAATTTATGCCTCGTGATGTTCAAGAATCGGGAATGTTTGAAACATTCACAGTTTGTACTCTGACAAAGTTCGTACTGAAAGAGACTCCCCGAGTCAATCTTTTTCAGAAGAATTCACCAACGTTTCACCGACGTTGCAGTTATCTCCATCAGGTCACACCGATTTCAAATACTTATATGTAAAACTACCGACACCGACACGGTACTCCAGTCCTTCAAAGGTAGTATTTCTACCGGAATCCGTTCCATCTGTACCCTAAATTTTAGTTCATAGCGTAGACAGACTTCCATACAGACTGCAATTAAGCTATAAACGAAGCCAAAGTCTGAGTCAACCTGTGACGTTCGCAAACGTCTTATTAACGGCGGATGAGGATCTGGAAATTCTCTTTCCGTGTTCTCTGCGGACCAGTCGCGATCTCTTTAAGAATTTTTCGGCGAATTAGTAATTAACAGCCATCCAACGTCACCGAATAGCGTACATGGAAAGAATCATGAAACGAACGTAGAACTTTGAACGAAAGGAGAAACGTGGTACGAATTGCACGATGTGTGAGTGAAACTCTTAACGAAGTTAGCCTGTACCATAGAATACTCTCTATTTCTAATACACTTCAGAAATTGCTGAAATGTACGGATGGTGCGCGTAATAGAATTAAAAATCAACCGGAAGTGTTCGAATACGAGAGACTCCGAACACTAGTTACAAAGTCAAATTCAAACTGATAATGTCGTTGCAAGCCTCGATTTAAATAAAATTAAAATAGTTTCCAATATTAGTTTCTCGTATTTCTACGATAAATTTACAAAGATACAAGGACCAAGTAAATACAACGAATTGGTAAATTTATAGGAATTATTAAGCAAGGATAAATTCAATATAACGAATTGGTAAGTCTACAAAAATTATTAAACAAGAATAAACTGAATATAACAAATTGGTAAGTCTACAAAAATTATTAAACAAGGATAAATTGAATATAACGAATGTTGGTCGTGTGTATGGAAAAAGTTGTTTACTATGAATATATTTTGGTTACGATATTACAATGTGTAAGATTATAAATGTATATCGAGGAGTTATGTACACTATTACGAATCACTGTGTATATTCTTGGTACGTGGAACTAGATGCAAGGGAAATAAAAGTAGCACATTTGCATGTTATTCATTATGAATATTCATTCGAATCTGCATGACTCCGTGTAATAGATACATTATTCCAGCACTTTTGAGAATCTTTTGACTTTGAACCCGGCCATAAAAAGAATATCAAATTACACACATAAAGGGATTAATTCCCTGTGAATCCTTTGAAAACGCATTATCCGCTGTCAGAATTTATAATATCATAGTGTATATACGCAGTAAGTATTACGTATTGCAATTAAATTCTAGTTAATTGATCCCATTCATTTGATGTTGGACACAAATACGTGTGTGTTAATATCTGGAACCGTTTTCTATTGTCGAGGACAATTTTATCGTTATTGGTGTTGTAATTTTTCGAATTGTATAGGTAATATTTTCGTAGCGGTGTAAAACAACTTTTGTCCGCGTAGTAAATTTTTAAGGCGTGACGTTGTGAAATTTTACCGAATTAAAATTGCAACCGTGTACAATTTCTAAAATCCTTTGTTACTAAATTCTCAAACCTGACGCGTAAAACAATTAGTAAGTAATTGTAGCTTATGGAAAAAAGAATACACGTAGTTCTCTTTCGACAATTTAAAACACTTGTTCCGTGTTAAAAGAATTTAAAAAAATATTATTCTCGTTTCATAAACGAAACGCAGTCCATTTTCAAAATGCATTTGAATCTGTTTTACTTTTTCTTTTTTTTTTCCACAACGCGAAGTTACACGACGAAATTTATTAACTAGTGACAGAACGAACGTGCAAACATTTACTTTCGTCAATTTTGTAAGTTACCTTTCGCACGTGCAGTGCTTTTTGCACGCTAACTTTCCAATAGAGTCAAAGTTTATCATAACGTAGCTCCTCGAGTTAAAGTTTGTTTGCAACTTCTTATCGACAATACAGACAATTTTCCCATCATTTGATCGAAGATACTTTTATCAAAGTCGTATCGTTCTTTTCCCTCTCTTTTAACATTTACATGGAGTACCCAAAAATAAAAAATTTATATACATTCTACTTCGAAATCTTTCTCGTTTAGTGTACCATGTATTGCATACTTTATATAAACTATCGAACGTTTTTTTTTTTTTACTTATTACCATCGCGTTCCTATTAGCTAAATACAGCAATTTTCCATTAATCATTCCACTGACTGTGAATGCTTCCGTTACGTCGAGCGCTCATTTATAACGAGCAATTAACGTCCACCAATTTTCAATCAAATTTACATCAGGTTCTTCGCGGAACATTCAACCGAATCAATTTCAACTAAACGGTTAATAATTCGAATTGTTGTCAATTTTTTACCCTCCTCTTTTAATTAATTTTTCGCATACTAGACGTACGAATTAATAGAAACAATAGTGCAGGAACGACACGTTCGAAGTTTCTTCGAACCGGAAATGCACGATGGTAATTTTTTTATATTCATCTTTCTCCTCGAATTTATATTCAAATGAAGTTAAACGGAATTCTCATGGGAAGTGTGTTCGACGTAACTTCGAATCAACCATAATTTCACGGTTTTATTGAACTACTGCAAATCATTTATGCAGTTGAAAATGAATTAAAAATGATTTAAAGACAATTCCTTGAAAAAATTTCATCGCCATTTTTAATTATTTCGAAGGAAACGGCTTCTAAGGTGGTTATGTACAACCTGTACATAATAATTTAGAAGATTTCAAACTTGAAATATGCAAATAGTGTTAAAAAAATAATGACTAGTAAATAACAATGTTAAGTAATAAGACTGAGACACTAAATAGTGATTTAATGTGATACAGAGAGATAAAGTGATTCGATACAACGTTAATTCCTTAATAATAAATAAATTAACGATCATAGAAATTCATAGACGATAATTTTTCCTTTTATAATAAAATGACCATGTAACTTCCTTTATTGAATTAAAAATGTAACTTTGATAATAAAATTTTCGAAACGTTCCTCAAAAATTATTTCGTTTGATCATCAGAACAAAACGTTATAATTTTCGATGGTATGTTTAACGTTAACAGCTCCATCTGATTAAGAAACAAAAACTAGAAATATGTTAAAAATTAATTATAATATATGAACGTAATTTATACTGCATTTATATAAAAATATATTTATATTCTAATAAAAGACAACAGATATGTACAAGAATATTCTATAGGTGGATATTAAAACGTCTACCTATAGAAGACAAATCATAACGTCCTTTACAGAACGAACATAAACGACTTTCGTGCAACATTTATTCTCACAGGAGATCTAAACACGAACCACGTCGCAAATTATTAACAAACGGTGTTTCACGCCATTTTCATAATGCAACCGGTCGAAATAATTGGTATTAATCACAGTCAGCTATATTGAATTTTATTTGAAGTTTACAAGAATAAATGTTCAAAACGATGCCCGGCTACATTCTCCAAGACGAGGATTGATGGAAGGTATTACTCTTTCAACTTTCTCATTTTTCGTCGGATTTCACCACGTTAATCCCGCCAGCGGGAGCGAAAGTTTGCAAGTCCGATTGTTCGTTCGACGAGAAAAGAGACATAGAACATGACGAGTAAAACGGGAGAAAGAAACGACATTTATCGCACGGTACAGAGCAGTGACAAAGCTCTGACAGCGAGATAGACATTTAGGGAGAGGATGGAAACGAAGCAAAAAAATAAATGGAAATAATACTCACGTCGTACGATGAATTTTAAAAAAGTGCTAATCCACTGTTTAAGAAAATCTACGATATCGTTGCACCGATGACTTCGTCTCATACGAGTCAAGGTTTCATTTTTCCTACAGTAAGAAACATAATTGAGAAATATGTTGGACAAATCGTTGGAAATTAATTGCGCAAAGAGAGAATTTTCAATATCGTTAAATATCCGATAGAGATCATCGAACGTGTTTCCTTTGAACACATTTGCACGAACGCTCGTACATATTGATCGTTTCGTCTTCGTATTTATTCACGATAAACAATAATATGAATTCTATTTACCGAAATTAATTATTTCGGTTAGTATCTTTCTATCGCGAAATATAGATTCCTTTTTCCCCGTCCTAAACAAACTTTCCAATCGATTGGAACACGTTCCCCGCGAAGCGATTTAGACGTTAAATTATCGAATACCATTAATCTGCTTTGCAAATCTCGCCGAGTAAATAAAGTTTTCCACCTAAGTTGAAATATTTCACGAGACCGTTTGGCGTGGAAAAATTCACAGAAATACAGAGATACTGTTATACATAATGAAGAACAGCGGGTGATTTGTAGGTGTGTAAAAGTTTTATAAAAAAATTGCCCGTGGATTATCACCGCTGAAACTAAGGAGCGAATATCATTCGGCGTATTATTTTTGTTTTTTTCGTAAATATTCGTCTTCCTTGCAAAATGATCTCAGACAAATTGGTTAAGAGTATTTTCGAATTTGAAACTTTATTCTCTGACCGTACTTCATTTTTATAATTTATCTATCGCGCATATTTGTATAAAAATTATTACTTTCTTCTGAGTTTCTATTATAGAACACTGTTTCAATTGTACTTAATTTTTATAATTCATCTATTACGCATATTTGTATAAAAATTATTACTTTCTTCTGAGTTTCTATTATAGAACACTGTTTCAATTGTACTTAATTTTTATAATTCATCTATTACGCATATTTGTATAAAAATTATTACTTTCTTCTGAGTTTCTTTTATAGAACACTGTACCAATTGTACTTAATTTTTATAATTCATCTATTACGCATATTTGTATAAAAATTATTACTTTCTTCTGAGTTTCTATTATAGAACACTGTTTCAATTGTACTTAATTTTTATAATTCATCTATCACGCATATTTGTATAAACATTATTACTTTCTTCTGAATTTCTATTTACGGAACACTATTCTTTCGAATTAATTATTTATTATATTTTATCCGACAAAGAACTGGATAAAACGGTCGGACTTTTCCTTCGAGTAATTTTGTAATTTCAAGCTGTACAATATGCACTCAAATGAATCGTTCTATTCATCTTCCCTCGGGATGACCCTCTATGAAATAACATACAATTCGTTACAGGTGTGTTCATCGTGCAGTCGTAAATAGAGGTGCGAAGTTATCGACGCTACATACACCACCTAACGAGTTGAATTGCGTGCAATTGTGTTTGAAACCGCGATGGCATCGTTCATAAGCAATGTCTACAATCACCACGTTTCAAGCAGTAATTGTCCAGCGATCGTTAGTTTTATCGATAATCGAAGTGGTGGGATTACAATCATGCAAATGTCCCGTTCACTGCTTTGCGCGCTGGAAACGAGGAATCAGCGATAACAGTTTGAAACGTAGCGAAATCGATGTAATAAATACTGATGTCGTTAAAAATTTCACGACAAATTTGTAACTCACTGTCAAGGATCGTGGCCTGGAAAGAGCAATTTTTTCAATCCACGTTACTTATTCACTTCCGCATCCACCTCTATTATTCATTATTTAATCCAACCTAAACATGTACATATCTTTAAAGATCATTAGTAAATCTACTTTACCAATGAACTCGTTCCATCGAACTCGTCCTTACGTGAGTTACAACATACAAGATACGAAAGCATGCAATTGGAAACATCGCTAACCTGAACAATTTCAAAAAAAATAATCTCGGTCGTTCCAAGGACAAGATATTAGAAAAATTCTAGAAAAATTCTTCAATTGGAGAAACATTTTCGAAAGGGACCACCTTAGAATTTTTCAACGGAAACAACGTTCTTCTAAACGTTCGATAAAAGTTCACGTCGAAGGAAAATACTACCCGGTTGAAATATACGGGAAACGTTCGGGTCTCGTTTTTCTCGCGACTCGTCCCATAAGCTACAAGGTCCTCCCGTACATAAAGAGACATTTTAATCGATCCTTTATCGGTTGGAGAAAATTTCTAACACTGGAGGTCTATCCACGCTCGCGTGTACATATACACGTATACACATATCAGACGCGTGGAAACCGAGGAACACTAATCACCGAATGCAATTATAAATCACAAATTGCCCTCTCCGTTCACAAAGGTAATATTTCACGAGGCCAACGGAACGTAAAAGCAGGGGAAGAATACGCAAGGCAATGACCGCTAATCTGCCTCCATTACCATGAAACCGCCATTTGCGACCTAACTGGATCGGGTATTTGACGATGCGCGGGGCCATTTTTGTTCCATCCGTGGCGTTTTCCCGGGCATTAGCGGCAACGAAACGGAGGACAGATGGCCGGCCAGTAAAGGAGCTTTACGAGACGCGAGGTGGCATAGTAAACTCGCAATTTGCGGTAATTTTTCGCAATCAGAGCCGTGTCTACGTGGAGAACGATCCCGGACGATAAAACCGAGAGAGACGGGGCGAGCCTGGAACCGAGTGGGGAGTAGTTGCTAGGATTAAAGCGGAAGGATGAACGAAAGAAGGAACGAGGGAACGGAGAAACGAACCGTTAGTCACGCCGATTTCAACGGTACGGCCAGACGAAATTGATCCTGAAATTGGTCATTAGAGAAGTCTCCTGCCCGAATCGCGAAAATTGTGCGACGCGCGTCCCTCGAAACCGAGTAGGACACGTTGGATCTTATCGACGCTGACGAGTACGATGGTATACAGGCACGTGTATACGTTGGAGATTGGATAAAGTGGGGATGATACAGGGGAGAAAGTTGACAATTAAATCGTCGAAGAGTAGAGGTCTTTTTTACCAAAATTTTGTTCACAGTTTGTTGGAAGAATTATGATGAATTGACTCCGTGACAAGTACCGTGTTGTAACGATGACAGAGAGAAACGTTGATTGTTTCGATCAGTGACTCGTAAATTGAACGAAACGTAATTAATTATGATTTATGATGTTCGCGTTGATGGATCATTCGCATTGATCGTAATCGTTCGTACAGATTATGCGTAGAAAATTTCGTGAAATAGTGAGAAACATTGGGTAACGGGTACGTGTAGAAAATAACGACAAATAACACGTCTAAGAATGATATAGAAATTTTTGAAATTGTGTATTGGTATTAATTTGTATGTACGAGTCTGAAAATCGCGGTAACAAGTTCGGAACGTGAAATTTAAAAAGTAATGGTTTTAAGAGGGGAACTATCGACAGATTTCGGAATATTGAGGTGTTTGTCACGTGTATCTCAAAAACAAACAATCGACGTGGAAAAAGAGGAATTTATCAAATTGATCGCGTTTGTAGAATGGAAAAGTCATTACGTCTTCAGAAAGCATGATATAGAATTTAAAGTAAATTTCATTATGAAAGCTGTTGAAGAAACCAGTCATTTCGACTGGTTGGTAAATCTAGTGTTAATGCGATCTAGTTCACTATAGGTTGACAGAACACGACGAGATGAATAAAGAGAGCGTAGACTAGCTGAACGACACAACATTGCAACGTGACGATCGAAAACCGTGAAGATTCTAAATGTCTCGTCAAATTTCTTGCGCGTTTTTGTACTAAACAGGTCCTTGCAGAGCTCGTAGAAAGCTCAGAACACTTAACCTTTAGATACCCCCGATATAATAAAAAAGGACTCCATTTTGTGTAGTAAGTAGTACTGAAAAGAGTTCCTCTACAATTATTTTCCTCTGAAGCGTATACAAAATAATGTAAAAAAATATATTTGTACTTTTGGTTACCCAAATATAGTACACAGTCCCCTAAATATAACTCCTGCACGATTTTATACTAAGCAGATCCTTACAGAGCTCGTAGGAAGTCCAGAACCTTTAAAGACTCCTAATATAATAAAAAAGGACTCCATTTTGTCTAATAAGTAGTACTGAAAAGAGTTTCTCTACAATTATTTTCCTCTGAAGAGTATACAAAATAATGTAATAAAATATATTTGTACTTTTGGTTACCCAAATATAGTACACAGTCCCCAAAATATAACTCCTCGTTAAAAGTAACACGTTCGAAATGTTTTAAGGAGGTTCAGCTCGTATTTCAAGCTGAGGCTCAATCACTTGCGAGCCATGTAAGAGAATGAACGAGATACACTTTAAAGTGAGCACTCGTATTACATGTGACGACACTAATGCGAATTAACAACTTTCATATTTTTCATTAGATCCTCGTGTGAAAACTATCCACGGATTGGCGAGATTTTCCCAATGAATGCGACACCAAACACGATCGTATTCGGAGTAGGTATGTTTTCTTGTACGTTCCAAGAATTCTCGCTCGCCTCGGGATAGGTGAACAGCGCGAGTGAGAGGACGATACTTGGACTCGGTTAGGTTTATTTATTTTTAATAAGTACCTAACCGGCACACGCCACGAAGCCAGTTCTCAGAACTGGTGGGGATAAGGACGAACCGTCAGGCGAAATGCGAACCGTAACACCGGCTCTACAGTAATTAAAAGTAGTCAAAATAAGGTCGTGGTTGGATTTACTTCGTACGGAGCGAGCTCACCGATCCATTGATAATACTCTTACGAAGATACAACGAGGAATACACCAAATTACAGTTTGCATTAGTAACCGCAATACCGATATCTGTGCAGCATTTCTTTCGAGTTCAACCAGACGGTTTTTAAATCCTCAATACGACTCGGTGAGTTTTATCGAGGGAGGAAAGCGACGTTTTAACGAGAGATTGAAATATAACGATAAAAATGTGTACAATATGTGCCCGTACAATCTTCGAATTAACAATTATCGGTTCCTCGAGCTGAAGGATATAAACAGTGAGCGGGACGATTCGGTACGTTTCATCGAGGGACGAACACGACGTTTTAACGAGAGATTGAAATATAACGATAAAAATATGTACAATATGTGCCCATACAATCTTCGAATTAACAATTATCGGTTCCTCGAGCTGAAGGATATAAACAGTGAACGGGACGATTCGGTACATTTCATCGAGGGACGAACGCGACGTTTTAACGAGGGGTTACTATGTAATGATAAAAATGCGTAGAACGTGTGACCATACGGTTTTTAAATCTACAGTTACCGGTTACTCGAACTGAATACTATAGATAGTGCCGGAGATAATACCAGTAAGTTTTATCGAGGGACGAGCACGATGTTTTAACGAGGGGTTCGTACAACGATGAAGATGCGTATAATATATAATTATTGTCGCGTAAATTCGAGTGCTACAATACTTATGAAGACTTCGTGTATCTTCTCTCTGTGACTGAACCCGATATCAATGAAAGATAGAAACTGGCCGATCGAAGAGTTCGAAGAGAACAAACTACGAGGTATGGTCTCTCGAAAATGTTTATCATCGACGGATCAAGAGCAAAGATGTACTTGGAATGTGAATAGAAGGCAAACAGGCGAATGGTAAAAGATAACGTTTACGTCTGTTGAAATTGTTGTCCCCGTGCGAAATGACAGACGAACAGGTCGCGCGATGGTAGCCAGCTGAGCGTGTTCTTCCGGTTTACGTGCTGCCAAGACACGCGACAAACTCACCGGCTCCTCAGTGACGATCCCGTCGCCGGTCATGAATAATGCTCCGCATCCGGCAACTGTTCGAGACGGTTCGCGAACGTGTTCAAAGACGTTGAAATACCAAGTGGAACGCTTTCGCGGCGACGTACAGTGTCCGGGAACATTGTTGTTTCGACAATGTTGCAAAATTCTCTCCGTGGTACAGAACGGGAGAGACGCGATCGGCGCGTACCTCGACAGTCCTGGTCAAAATTATGATAAACGGTTCGAGGGGTCGAGAAGTTGAAGTGATCGGGGAAGTGGCGAAGGCCAAAGTGCGAAATGGAGAGAGCACATGTGACGTGTTTCGGTGCTTTAAAAGATCACTTTAACCTTACCAATATCGATTAAGTGCCATTTGTGAAACTACGCGATCCATTTCAAGCCAGAGTAACGTGCTACGAGGACTGGAATGTTTTTTTGGTTAATGGGAACTCGAGGAAATAACGCAAAAGTTTCAATAAACGTAGATCCACGAAATGATCGTTTCTCTTTCGAGGTATTCAGATTCCATTTTCGCAACGAATAAACGTTTCTCCGAATTGAAGATTAACGCATCTGAGATACGACGATACGTGAATTACGTATCACGTGGAAAGAATAGTAAAGATATATTTAAGATTGTAAGATTATTAATCGGTGACTGTCGTTCGTGCAACGGAAGTTCCTCCTTTCATAATAATATCGTATTATTAAATTAGTAACGTGACGTGCCATAGAGAGCTACATCTAGTGCATGAAGATACACTCGATGATAATTATTTGAATATATATATATATATATAACTGTGTACAAGTATATTAGATAATAGTATTCGTAAATGTACAATGTATATTTTATACTTAATATCAAATTTAATATATTTGTGCAGAGTTATGCCAGCGATTAATTTGCACGTCTCGCGCGTGTTGACGTGGAAAAATAATTGTGCAGAAATAATAATTAATGTTCCCGTTGGTTGGCAGTCCGCGCGTTGAAAACATTCTCTCTATGCGTTCACGCGGTGTACCAGGGGTGAGAAGCATCATTCCCGTATTAGGAATGAATAAATAGCGCGTCTACGCTGTTACACGTACGTGAAAAATGATTTGATCGATCGTCGACAGACGTGAATAATGTCCTGCATCCAGAAACTACTCAGTGCCACGTCCTCCGCTCGGAGCCGTATGTTGTTTTTTATTATCGTGAAACACGTACCACCGCGAACATTTCTATGCTATAAAAAATTGTATCGCTCGTTTATAATTAAGAGAAAACAGAAGAGGGATGAATAAAAAATATTTCCTTGCATTTTAACTGACACAAATTGATCGTTGCAACGTAGAATTCCTACGAATAAAATATTCATGATGTTTTAGAGAGAATTCGTCCTTGCAATTATTTTCACCTTTTGGTCTCGATCTTTCGGAAATATATTTTAGGTGCCGATCGGAGACTCTGACCATGTAATTGTAGTAGATAATGCTTGGATAACAATTGGATAAGTTTCGTTATAAACGGGAGAGAATTACCAACGTATACACAAATTAGTTTACGGTAGTAAACATTTCCGTTTCGATGATTTAGTGATACTTTCTCTTTTTCGAGTAATATTTTATACCCTTCGATGCCAAGACGTACGAACTCAGGATGCTTCACGTAGAGAAATCCCATAATAATCGAACTCCTATAGACGTTCAACGCTAGCTCAATTTTAGCAATGTTAATTCCTGCACAAGTAATTTTTAACTCAATATAAAACATTTTTTCGAGTACTCGCAATTTACTTATCCAAAACAAAACTTAATGAGAAGAAAATTTGTCCAAAGCCCCCCATACGCGTAGAAAGAATGATCGAATTGCATAAAAATGAACATTTGATCGTTATTCGCGTCGATACTTGAATTTCGATACCCGGGTCTCGTTGAATTTCCATTTAAACGTGCGAATTTCTGCACGAGTTCGATAAATTAAAAAAAAAAAAAAAATCTACATCGTCATACCCAGGAACCGGAAGTGACTTTGGCAATAAAAAAAAATCACTCGGTGACCTATGAACTGCCTAGAACCGCGCAACTTCCGATTGAAAAAGTTTCTAGCCGAACGAAGCGTGCAGAAAATGTTTCAAGCGGTAATGTCGGGTGACAACCCCGTCTAGATGAAACGGCAGGTTCGATTTCAAAGCACGTGGGAGATTAAAAAAAAAAAAACAAAAAAAAGAAGAAAGAAAAAAAGTGTATCTCCCGTCGCGAGGAAGACAAGCCGCGTCGGGGCGGTATCCTTTTTAACGAGCCGAGCCGCTCGAATATTCGTGACGAGAATCTCCGCAGACGCGTTAAATTATCCTTAATTAGGGTTCGCTAATTGCCCAGCCAGCATGCACGCGGCGATCCATTATACTTGAGAACGATGATGTTGCGTCAGAACGAGCACGCCGAGCACGTTACTTTTGGCTTATTCGTTTACGAGAACCACGGTCGAATGCACTTTATCGTTGCATAATTTCGTAAGCAGCGCGCCAAGAACGCTCGCGCACGCGCCGCATTAATTCGATTAGTAATAGCAACAATAACCATAATACGTAGCTGAAACGGAGATAACTGTAATCACCGAAGGGGTTAGCGGGGCTGGAGGTACGGTGGGTTGTTTCCCTTAATCACTTTCTTGCCTCGACCTCGAGAAGCTCTCTCTAATTTCGCAGACAGCTCGTTGCAGAGATTCTTATCTTCGGTTGTTATTTACACAGGCGAACGTACCTAACTCGCAGCTCGCTCGTCGAATGCGGACGAAGATGCTATTGCGACGCTGGATCCGCGAACCGAATGGATCCAGCTATTCCTGCTTCGTAAATTCGTGTTTTCGTTTATAAACCACCGTCGAGATAACGATCACAGTTTGTGCGAAGTTTCGAATCGAAATCGAGGAACGAACTGCATATGCAATTCGTTCGAGACACGTTTATACTCCCGAAGTTCTACAGATGATTTCATAATTTTTTATATATTCATTGAGAGAGTCAATTTTGCTATTCTTGCTTCGTAAATTCGTGTTTTCGTTTATAAACCACCGTCGAGACAGCGATCACAGTTTGTGCGAAGTTTCGAATCAAAATCAAAGGTCGAACTGCATATGCAATTCGTTCGAGACACGTTTATACTCCCGAAGTTCTACAGATGATTTCATAATTTTTTATATATTCATTGAGAGAGTCAATGTAACTATTCCTGCTTTACAAATTTGTGTTTTTGTTTATAAACCACCGTCGAGACAGCGATCACAGTTTGTGCGAAATTTCGAATCAAAATTAAGGGTCGAACTGCATATGCAATTCGTTCGAGACACGTTTATACTCCCAAAGTTCTACAGATGATTTCATAATTTTTTATATATTCATTAAGAGAGTCAATGTAGCTATTCCTGCTTTACAAATTCGTGTTTTTGTTTATAAACCACCGTCGAGATAGTAATCACAGTTTGTGCGAAGTTTCGAATCCAAATCAAAGAACGAACTGCATATGCAATTCGTTGGAGACACGTTTGTACTCCCGAAGTTCTATAGATAATTTCATAATTTCATATATATTCATCGAGAGAGTCAATGTAGCTATTCCTGCTTCGTAAATTCGTATTTTCGTTTATAAACCATCGTCGAGATAACGATCACAGTTTGTACGAAGTTCCGAATCCAAATCAAGATACGAACTGCATATGCAATTCGTTGGAAACACGTTTATACTCCCGAAGTTCTATAGTGGAGTCCTGAAGACACGATCAGCGGTGGAAATGCTTTTTCAAATCGTTCTAATTTCGTATATATCCACTAAGGTAGCCAATGTTGCATTATTCGTATAGAGTAACAAATCGTCGATCGCTTAGGGTAATTCCCGGTTTCGAGCGAGAGAATTGGTATGGCAGTTCCCTCGAAAGCGGAAATTACTGTAGCGAATTTCGAAATAATGAATCGTCAGATCGATCTAGTTTTTGGTTACAAATTACGGTAATTCCCGCTTTCAAGCGACAAAATTACGATACGTGTTCACTTGAAACCGGGCTAGCAATTTTTTATCTCGTAACTAGAAAGTGGGAATTACTGTAGCGAGGTTTGTAGTTACTGTCGACCTTTGATTAATTACAGCTACGAATTAAGTGGGATCAACACAGTCCAGTGTTTGTTACAGTAGAAAATTAATTCGAAATAATTGTAACAATTAGAAACATAGGTTAACTTTGTTACACGTTGGACCTTACAACCAGTCCTTTGTATTCGCCCTGATACATAATTTTGATTCGTTAACCGAAATAATTATAAAACAAACGAGGTATCATTTATCATAAAGAGAACTAATACGAAGGAATAACTATAGTTTACTAAAACTAGTAAAGAATACTTAATAATGAAAGAACTTCAATTTAAACACAGTGTTAAATATCCACTCACAACAGGCAAAAACAACGTGATCACAATATTTAATAATCTACACGAGTTCGTTACACGACCACGTCTCTGTTCCAAAAATTTTTTAACAAACAATTACAACTATTTCTACATACCGTTTCATCTCATATTTCTCTTATTTGTTTAATTACGCCCTGGAGCCCCTTGCACACCGAGAGGGAGGAAGAAAACGTCTCGAAACGTTTAACAAAAACACGAAACGTTGCTCGTATCGCTACGATCTATGCAAATCGACCTATGCAGTTCCACTCGAAGCGAAATTCATATTCGAAACGCATTTCATTATGCACCACCGTTAACCCCACGGGGGCAATTTCAAGTGCAGAAAAAAAAAGAAAAAACCACCGAAAAATAACCCTATTCCGCATTGATGAAATTTATCACGCGAAACGAGCATCTCTCAAGAGGCAGCTACGACCCAAATCATAGCACTTTTTGTCGTGTATCGACAAGCCACTTTATCGCGCATTGCAGCCGACAGAACTTTTCTAGCGTTACCGGGAAAAGTTTACTTATTTCTCTCGTTAGCCCATATCGAAGAACGCTGGCACACGAGGCTTCTCTTCTTCTTCTTCTTCTTCTTCTTCCTTTTCTTCTCTTCTTTGTCTTCTTTTTTTCTCTCTCTCTCTCTCCCTTCCCTCTTCTGCTCTCGTCACGGCGCACAGCACACGAAACGCGTCCGTTAGCTGGGAACGTCGTTTTGCCTCGTTTCCTTCTCGTTTTCACGGCGTCGCGGACGTGTGTCAACGAGCCGATACGTGTGCCATTTCACATTTTACTTTTTCGCGCGACAACCTTAGTGAGGAATCCAGGGTCTTGCGCGCACCGTACCGGAAACTGTGCGACGAGCACGCTCAACGATGGGTGTGAGGGTGGTTCGGTAAAGACATAACGCGAGAAACGCTGAAAGTTCGATGCTTGAGCTGTCTCCGGTTAATAAAGCAAAAAGTCCAGCATTTCTCGCGGCAGAACTTTGTTTTGTCAGTTGGAAGTCTAGTTACGAAAATGTTCCTCGTTAGAATGGAGTTCCTCCGTCGCGAAGGAAGTTTCGAGACGATGTATTAACACTGAAACTATCGATGATGAACGTATTACTGTATATATGTAAGACTACATGTGTATCTTCGAAGTTAGAAGGGAAAGGGGTAAATTAATTTACGAGTAACGTTAGTTGTGTATTTCGATAATTGTCTACGAATATTGTGGGCAAAGACGGCGTTAATAATTGAGTAATTTTAAAAAGAAGTTTGAAACAAGTCAAATTAACACCTTTGGTAGTTCTAGTGTTAAAGCTACGAATATTGTTAGTTGTCTATTTCGATAATTGTCTACGAATACGGTAGACAGACACTGTTAATAATTGAGTAATTTTAAAAAGAAGTTTGAAACAAGTCAAACAAGTCAAATTAACACCTTTGGTAGTTCTAGTGTTAAAGCTACGAATATTGTTAGTTGTCTATTTCGATAGTTGTCTACGAATACGGTAGGCAGACACTCTTAATAATTGAGTAATTTTAAAAAGAAGTTTGAAACGAGTGAAACAAGTCAAATTAACACCTTTGGTAATTCTAGTGTTAAAGCTACGAGTATTGTTAGTTGTATATTTCGATAGTTGTCTACGAATATTGTGGGCAAAGACAGCGTTAATAATTGAACAATTTTAAAAAGAAGTTTTAAACAAGTCAAACAAGTCAAATTAACACCTTTGGTAGTTCTAGTGTTAAAGCTACGAGTATCGTTAGTTGTCTATTTCGATAGTTGTCTACGAATATTATGGGCAAAGAAGAGAAAATTATCAAGAATTGAATAATTTTAAGAAGAAGTTTGAAACTGGTCAAATTAACCCTTTTGACAGTTCTAGTGTTAACCCTCGAACGTTGAGCCTCGAGTATATTCTGACCTAACCCCTGAATTTCATTAATTCTCATTCAAAAATGTAAGTTTCGAATCAAGTTTTACTTTACTACATTTATAAATTCTTTATTTGTTTATTTGAAGAATTATAAGCAACACAAAAGCCGGCCAACAATTACGCCTGTTATTCCGCGAACGCAGACATTACATGGGTCAAAATGGACCCAGAGCCCGCTTAACCGATTGACCCATTTAATTAAAGAATCAATCGCAATTAACGCGAGTTCGCAATTGAAAAGTCAGATTACACTTTCGATTAACTTTAGGTGTTATTGAAAAATTAATTGTTGATTTTCAATTGCGCAAGATTATATAATTGTGTACCTATAAATGGATTTGGTGTCAAGAACGTATCGATTCCGCTAACAGGTTTAATACAAGTTCCCGTATCGCTAATGGTACAAAATTTATCAACAATTTGTAAATACAAAATTTTCAAACAATTTCGACAAATGTTCAACCTTTGAATATCATAGCTACGAACCAGTATTCTCCATTATACTTTTCGTGTTTTAACTTGATTTTGGGCAAAGATTTTGCAGATTCATCAATGTCTAGACATTGAAAAATTGGCCATCGAATGTCATACAGAGTCCATTTTTTATAACGTGTCACTGCCAGTTCGAGAATGGTTCGTTAAAGTGACATTGAAGAAGCGAGTCGTACATTTCGTGTCATTAGACTGTCAATTTAATAATTTCATTAGCTAGAAATATTGTAAGAAATATTTTCATTTTTATCAGTGTCATTGGACACGTTATAAGTTTATTTTTTCTTTTTACATTTAATAGTTCACAACGAAATAATACATACAGATATATACGTCGCGTGAAAGATTTTACACATTTTCTAACTCATCTATTATCATTATATTACTTTACCACGATTAATTTCTCCATTAATTGTACATATACACTCGCAGCTCTTACAATAGTTTAAATTTACAGAAGATTCATGGCAAATATTATAAAATAATAATTTCCTTCAATATCGAAGAACTTCATACACAATTTTAGTGATTTATATAGTAAACTCAAAGATATTTAAACAAACCACTCAGTCGCGTCGTAATTTCGTTACAATGTTTTTAGTTTTGCAACAAAATTACTAACTCGAATAGATCGACAGATCAACTATTAAATTAAGTTATTCGTCAAGACGAAATTCGTTGATTTTAATTTCGCTTCGATGTCGAATAAAATTTCATCGTTCGCATTACGAACTTGGAAAAAAAATGAAACAAAAATTTTAAACAAAACAAAACTTATGAACCCTTCATTACTGTTACGAAATATCCAAACACAAAAGCTCACGAGTGAGCAATCAAATCCCTTTTAACGTGCCGTTTATATTTTTTACTCTCGTTTATTAAATTTCCTATCACTTTTATACCAATATCTATTTCAACCTTTTATAGAAGGTATAAAAACAATGGCTCTGCCCAACAGACAACTGTGTTACAATTTTTTGCGTTAACACATCTCACGATCCTATGCCTGTAAAGTTTTACTTTATCCTTAATTAAAATTTTTAATACACCACTGAATAATAATTGGATGACCTACTGGGATGAAGTAATCGATACTTTTAAAATTAATCACGATACAAAAACGAACGTTGAATAAAAATCGCATAATATTATATCGAACGACAGATAACGTTTTGAGACTTCGCTTTTATTCAATGATCAGCTGTTAGAAAGTAAAAGAAATTGGATAAAAAAAAGTTGGTCCAATGTTGATGGTAAAAACTTTCTTTAACGAGTACAAGAACTCGCGTGAAACAACCAGCATGAATCTTGGGCACTGCACGAATGCAGCTGCATTTTCATGAGATACATACGTACGTCGCGAACTATAAGAGAGCTGCATTTATCATCGATCGTGTGTAATTCGTGCTTGCAAACTGGTGTTCCGCAATTTCGTGAAACTTTCCACGACTATCAGTTCCGACAAAGAAACTGGCGAACTTATGGCCAGACTCACACGCCGCGAAGAACCTTGTAAAATTTCACGACTTTGTTGTTCTCACTATTATTAAATGTGCATCGAGGCAACCAATTTCGTATAATGGTGTAATATCAATCTTGGCACTGATGATCGATATTAAAACATGTTGTTCAATTTTAAAATTAGAAAATTTATCGTATCTATTAATCGTACAGTTCCAGCCAAGCTTGCGTTCGTATATAATTAAGATTGCAAAATATTTAACATTTTGGAAATGCAATTACATTGACAACCGAATGAAATTAGACCGAATACAAAATATTTCATCATGGTTCGAATCTACCATCCAAACGTTCTATTAATTCCAATTACTATTAATATATTTATTAATAAAAATGATTAGAAGATTGTAATAAACTCGATAGAATTTTAAATAATTCGTAATAAATAAAAATTAATAGCTCGAACCTTTGAATAGAAGACTACTTCATTGGAACGATTGTTCAAATATAAAACTAAGAATTTAATTTGATGAAGTGTCGAGAAAATGTTGATAAAATCGAGTCGATTAGTTCTATCAATTTCGATTATTATTAATATTTAATAATAAAAATGATTAAAAAATTGTAATAAACTCATGGATAGAATTTTAAATAATTCGTAATAAATAAAAATTAATAGCTCGAACCTTTGAATAGAAGACTACTTCATTGGAACGATTGTTCAAATATAAAACTAAGAATTTAATTTGATAAAGTGTCCAGAAAATGTTGATAAAATCGAGTCGATTAGTGCAATCCCATTTTCTGTATTCGGTGAAGTTAAAAGGAAAATGGCGTGAATAACAATTGATAGAAGTGTATATAATTAAACGCCGCGGTAGAAACTTGAAATTCGTGATCACAGGTGCGAAATATGTGTATGTAGAAGATGGTACACATTGGGGATTTGATCGCCATTATGGAGGAACGTGATTTCGACAGAGACACCATCGATACGGACTCTCTGGAGTTCGAGGTAATGAAACTTCATGCTTCGAAATGAAAAAGTAGAATAAGGTAGAAATTAAACAGACAGACATACATGTATCTATATATATACATAATTCGTGTAATATATATATTCTCGAACTTTGCTTACAGATTGTAAGATGAAATTACAGATTGTAAGATGAAAACATTAGTACCCACATCGATTAAAATATTAAATAGTGTCATAAATTTGCAACTCCAATCGTTAAAAAATTATAATCTCAAAGGTCTGTAATCTGAAATATCCATATTTTAGAACGAGAAAGAAAAAAGTATTTGAAATTGAGAAATTAAATCTATAGATTCCATTTTTTATAAATTTCTCGATTTTAACATAATTTCAACAATATTTAACATCAACTTTTTGTACTATTCATGGTTTATTTCGTAGAGTCGGTCAGTTTGACTACTAATGAACTCAATCAGCAGCGTAACACAGTTGTCATATTATTATCACTTTCTCAAACCATTTTTAACACTCGAGTCTTTTATTCTCGAAAAAATTGTAAGGGTGTAAAGTATTCGCTATGCTCGAAGCTTTATCTAAAATTAAAATTGTACTCGTATCTTAGATCACGAGTAACAGTGCAGAAAATATTATGTGATTACGGTAAAATATAGTAGATTTGGCAGAGAAACTAATGAGATTTTCAAGAGATTGTGCCGTGATAAGTTAATTTCATTCGGTTTCATTACGCTGAAAGCATTTTACGTTATTGCAGGCTATACACTTGTCATCGTGCCCAAAACAACTAGATCTCAGCAACGGAGGTCTGTCAAGAATTCCTGACAGTGCTATAGCATTCCCCGCCATAGAAGAGTTGGTGTTGAGCCAAAATCAACTTACGAACGCGAACAACAATCTGACGCTCTTGTACAGGTACGATGTTCCAACTAAAATTAAAAAAAGTTGATTCCAAAACTATCATTATTATACCCAAAGTCGTAAAGTTTGAGCTTTTAGAAAGACAATTTACAATGTCACATTCATTACACGAATTATCCATTTACATTCATTACACGAATCAGAGGAAAAATTAAATTAAACTGTTAAAATTTTCGAATAGTTTCTGAATAACGGATATTACTAACAGGCATATTTTTCTGTAAAACTGTTCTATTTCTAATAAATTGTTGTACGATTCTAAGAAGGTTTTCAAACGGTTTCAATATTGGAAATATTTTATATTTCTATAAAGTGTATTAAATTAAACAATTGTGCTTTGAATTAAGCTTTCAAGCTTCGATAAAGTGACCATTATCAGACTCGTCGTGTTCTCAATTTTTTCACACCTCAGCTTCGTTGGATAGATTGATTTGATTGTTTATTGAATCTGTTCCTGGGATAATCTAATTAAAAAGGAGTTTCTTTTAACGAAGGTTCCCCAAACTTCATATCCTCCATATGGAGGGTAACGAATTGAAGAAAATTCCACGCGAATTACTGGAGCTCAGAAGACTTACCTACCTCAATCTATCGGACAACAAAATCGAGAAGATTTCGACTGACATAAGCCAGCTTATCAAGTATGTAAAGTCAATTTTATCGAATTTCGATCGAGGAAAATGTATTGCAAACTTCGCTGCTGCATTTCAGTCATATATAGAAAAATATTGCGTTATACGTACAAAAAGTGACGCGAAACTTATGATAAGTTTGCACAATCACGATAGAGATTTCAACTTTCAGAGAGATGTAATATATTATAGACACAGTTAGAAATAATTATTATAAAAAAATTTTAAGTAACAGATCCACGTTTGATGACATCTGCTTGTCAATCAACGCGTTAATCGCTCGCAGAAATAGAAGGGTTAATTTAGGGTTAATTTTTCTATAACTACAGTACGTACACGAAAAGATTGCATCTGGAGTAAACTTTGTATAGTAAATTGCGTGATGAGAAAACTTTTAATGTAGACAAAAGTTTCGAATAACGAATAAAAGAACAACAACTTTTTTTTCGTTAGCAGTTGAATTGAAATATAGAATTTGAATTATATAAATACAGAATGATCGAGTACTTCATGGTAGAAATGAGATTAGGGACATTCAATGCCTCGAAATAAAAAGAAAATCAAGGATAACGAAATTACGTTAGCTATCGTCTTCGAGAAAAAAATATTTGAAAATTAATCGAGTACGTAATTAATGACTAACCTTATTGATTTCATTACAAATCGCTATTGATTGCCATCAATACTTGTCTATTAACATGTTCTTAAATTATATGGAAAACTTTAATAAAAGATACATCTGTATTAAAATCCATAACATCAATCGTTAATTAAATACTCGATCGATTCTCAAACGAACTTTTCTCAAAAACAATATCTCTTACTCAATATCGTTATTCTTCATTCTTTTCTTATTCTAAACCATAAAATCTACCTGACCTCCTTTATACCATCAATTACAAACCACTCTGTGTATCACACTTCACAAATAAAGATTCAGTTATCCAATCGAATAAACGTAAATATACGTTAATTTTATTCGTCATTGGAATCAAATTTTTATCGTCTTTAATACCATCCCTTACTCGTGCGAGATGATTTCCAAACGAAGAGGAACCGCCATAACTTCAGACGTTGTTTCGCTAACATTTTCACCTCTGTTCCCTACAAATCGTTCTACAGTTTGATGAATTGTAAAAGCATATTTTCAAGCCAAAATTACCACGTTAACGCGATACATTTCGATTTCAACGACCGAACAGCTCGTTCGCTAATACGGAGATTGTAGTTCAATTTCCAGAGGTAATCGGAGTTTATCCTGTCAGCGATCTATCGATAAATCAGCGACACTTCCGCTCTGGGATAATGGAAAGTTATCCGTTAATTAATCGTACGAATCGCCGAGTTGAATATATTATTTGTCGATTTCCTTGCATCCGCAACGCTCTTGCTTAGTCGACGGTTCGCTAATTAAGATAAATCACCTAACCGTGGACAATTGGCCCTGGAACAGAAATCGATACGGAGAATCGAACGTCTTTGTGTTTGGGAACTCGTTGATCCGAGTGGGGCCGTTTAAATAGAGACGTCTATCAGAACATGCAACCGAGTGAATTAGGTCCTTTATTCCGAACGGTCCGAACGTGCAAATTTCCGTGCAATTTACGACGATTTTTTTTTTTTTTTTGTCTAAAGGGAGGACACCACTCCGAGACGTCAGAAAATGGGTAAATTTCGCGAATTTTTTTGTAAGTAGTCACTGAATGAAAACTGTAGTCTTTTTCGGGGAATGTAAATGTAACTTTCAGCTTCGTTTCACAATTTTGCGAAAGTAAAAATCGTACGAAATGGAGAAATTATTCGCTATTCTCGGAACACCTTCTGGTGAAATATTGTTTGTTCACCGCCACGGTTGAAAAGAAGTGGAAGGTTTGAAATAAAAAATTGTTGTTGATTTATGAAGTAGAGACTATTGTCTAAAATTTAACGTACGATTTTTCGAAAATTTTAACAATTGTAGGAATGGTCGAAGTTTGAAAAATATAGTTTTGAGAGAAACGTAGAACAAGTTTAATTAAAGCTGTAATTTCGCTAAATGTTTGAATTTCGAAATATCTTTTCAACGTAATATTCTACGCACTTTGAACTTTAAGAAAGTATGAAAAAAAAGTTCGATTTTTTTGACTCGTCAGGACGAACGAATCGTCTAGAACTTGTCGAAATTTATTTTCTTGCAAGTGTCTGTCATGCTCTCGAAAATTAATTTCAAATAAATAAAGCGACCAGTATTTTGCACTATCGTGAGGAAATTTTGATCTCGAATTTTTGGAGCAGGAATTGTACAAATAAGAATTATTTTTGCGAACTAATTTAATTTTTCTAAACATGGCACTGGCCTTCTCTGTTTCACGTCTCTGAAAACAACTATATGAGAGAGAAAAATTTGCTGCAATATTGTTGGCTAACAAACTAACAGTGGGTGTACAGGCACACACGTAACTGCACGAAGTTGTAGTTAGAGTTGGTTCAGTTGCACGAGTGTATAATATAGCACGAAGCTGTGCTTGGAAATTTTAAGCTCTTCGAGTAGGCATACAAAGCTAATATCTATAGTTTGCAAATTGCAAATTGCCATAATTCGAACGTTAAGATTGCATTACAATTCTGCAAATAGAAACAGCTCAATTATCGATCGTATAGGATCATTGGTTCTGTAAAGTTAAAATTGTTTTCTTCGTGTTTGATTGGTTCGTAAATGAAGCTTCAAAAATGAAAATTTCCAATAATTTTGAAGCTATACTAAGAAAATTTTTATTTTAAATTAAGAAGGAAGGTGTTAAAGCGATGAGAAATATATTCGTTGGAATTGTGTCTCCTCTTCGTTAATTGTTTTTCGAATGTTTTATAAGTGACACTTATTTATCGTATTCGTTTTTATATAAATTAACGAAAAGCGTTGTATCGCGAAAAGCCAATAGAATGTAGAACACCACTGATCAATATTTAACTGGTCATTTTATTTTATCGATCACTCGTTAATAGACAATTTCTATTACACTGATTAAAAAAGTTCAGTACAAATAATTTCGTGATAATAGAAAAAGTTCCATGCGGAAGAAATAAAAGAAGAATCGAAAACGGAATAAATTTAAGTGATATCGACGTAAAGTTGCTTTTATTACACGCATTACGGTGAAAGAAGGTGCTCTGGAGCAACATTAAGAAAATAACCCATTAAAACTAACAGGCGGACGTAATGAAAGTAATATAAAAGTATTTCTATTATAGTGATCAAGGTAAAAACGAACAAAGAGGAAATGAACGTAATAAGAATCAAGAGCTAATATAAGAATATTAAGAACATCGACTAATTTTTCCAGACTTGTAAAATAAGATATACGAAGACACTAAGAACATCGTTAAGGTTGTAAAACAGCGATTCAATGAATCTTCCCCTTTCAACTTTGCATCTTCCGCAATATGCTATGCCTTTGTGAAAAAATTTCATCCGGATTAAATTTTCTAATAACGAATAAAAGATAAACAATTTCTAAATCAAAACACGTCGAACAAAATATAAAAATTTTCACTACAGAATGAAATATTTCACAATCAACGAATAATTATGTAACTGTTCGATCGAATAAACATTGAGAATAAACCTCTCTACGTTGGTTTCATTCGCCATATTTTATTCGAATAAAACTTTGCTTTTCTTTGATTAAAGTGCATAATAGTAAAAAAATGATAAGTAGATGTAAACAGAGACTTTGTAACGAATATACGACTCAACGTTATTTTACAATATTACTAAGTAGAGTAATGTTATTTAAAAGTTCACAAGTATTATAGTTCGTATCTTCTAAACGTTTAGAGAATCGTTGTAACTTTTGAGCGTCAGTCCCCAAAGACTACCATAGTATTTAAAGTGTCAAGCGATCAGAGTACTCAAAATAGTGACTACTAGTTTGTAAATTACTACTCAAAATAGTCGACAAGATATACAAGATTCCACGATGAGCGCTACTCCCCAAAGTCTACCATAGTGTTCAAAGTATCAAGCGATCAGAGTACTCAAAATAGCGACTACTAGTTTCTAAGTTACTTCTGTAAATAGTCAATAAAATACGCGAGATTCCACGATGAACGCTACTCCCCAAAGTCTACCATACTGTTCAAAGTATCAAACGATCAGAGTGCTCAAAATAACGATTACTAGTTTGTAAATTACTACTCAAAATAGTCGACAAGATATACAAGATTCCACGATGAACGCTACTCCCCAAAGTCTACCATACTGTTCAAAGTATCAAACAATCAGAGTGCTCAAAATAGCGACTACTAGTTTGTAAATTACTACTCAAAATAGTCGACAAGATATACAAGATTCCACGATGAGCGTTACTCCCCAAAGTCTACCATACTGTTCAAAGTATCAAAAAATCAGAGTGCTCAAAATAGCGACTACTAGTTTCTAAGTTACTACTCAAAATAGTCGACAAGATATACAAGATTCCACGATGAGCGTTACTCCCCAAAATCTACCATACTGTTCAAAGTATCAAATAATCAGAGTGCTCAAAATAGCGACTACTAGTTTGTAAATTACTGCTCAAAATAGTCGACAAGATATACGAGATTCCACGACGCGTACCTCTCGAACACAGTTCCGAAAAATCGTAGTTAAAAGTTGCTCGTTAAAAACGCAAAGCGACTGATCTAATCGCGTGATCGCTAGAGGCCCGTGCAATTAAGGCGCGGGTTACGTAAAGCTTCTCGAAAACTGCTTTCCACCGAGCGGAAACGGAGATGCCGGAGCCCTGCAGAAGGAACTACGGGCATGAGCACGAGCCCACCGATACATGGACGCCGGGCACACGTCGGATACACGCGTGCAGCCAGACAGTGACCACGCGGCAAAAGAAATCACGAACGAAGACGCATACACCGGTGACTGCAAAACCTAAGCCGACACTCCGCTCACCGGTAGAATGGAGTTGGGCAACACGACCGGCAGAAGTCATGCATCGGGGCGCAGTGGCGCAGAAACAACCAAGGAAGAGGAGCCTAACCGCGAATTAATGCGAAACTTTCCAATAATCGCGCGGCTCTTGGCGTTACCATCGCCATGTTACGTTTCGATTTAATTCCAGCCGATCGAAATCGAACGATCAGGGTACACTAATTTATCACGTGTTTAGAGACTCTGATCTCTCGTTTCTTCAGGTCGTTCGAATTATCGTAGAAACTAAAAACTGACGATTTCTTTGGCTTCGTGTAAATCAGAGTGTACTCATTTTTCGGAGTGTGAGGACGAGTTTCGAAACATTTATTTATCGTTACTTTCAATCGTTTTATTTACTAAGGAGAACACCACCTTTCGGAGCGAAAGAAAGGAATTTGAAAATAATTGAAGGCAATAAAAGAGCGAAACCAAATTTAGGAATTTTTTCTAACGATATGATATGCATGATATAAATGTTTCGTAAGTGTATTGAAAGTACTTTCGTTGAATCTTTATGACTAAATTTTAATACATATAGAGAAAATACGAGCGTTCCAGTACACAAGCTGCTGGGATTTTTTAAATATTGATTTGTTTGAAAATGGTAAATTTCTTACAGGAGAATTCCTTGTTTTAAAAACTTATAGAGATTTTTTTTATTAGAACGATGGTGCGTTCCCCCTTCAATTACATAAATCAAAAAATGAAACTTTCTTGGCTCTTCGTGTACATCAATGTTTTCCAAAGTGAATGAACGCATTATAAAAGAAGCGCAAAAAAATTTTTTCAACGCAGAATATCTCTTTCTACCAATACATCGATCGTAAGAGTTAAACAACTCCAGAACTGTATCTTCCATTTTGTAATCTCAGATACACGATTTATCGAACTCGATAAACGCCCACGTCCCTAAATTTCAGTTAGAAAAAAACCATTAAAAATGTTCGCGATCATTTGTTCATTCTTTACACAAAAATGTAACAAACATCGACTATTCATAAGCCGAGACGAGGTTCGTGACACAGTGTTTCGAAGCAGGAATAAAAATTGCTGGAATAATATCTGGAACAAGCCCGATTCGAAATGATAATATACACCCGGAAAAGTTGGTGCATTGGAAATGCAAGCGTTACATATTTTGAGGAGATATGTTACTCCGGGTGACCCAGCTGTGGAAGCTTCATCATAATAATACTTTCAAGAGAGGAGTCTACGAATATGTGGCGTACCAGTAAGAACATTGTCGTAATTCAACCGTTTTGGGACGGTTGGTGGGATGCTTTCTCTGAGAAAATTGAATTTGTTTTGAGTTAGGGTGTTTCGTAAGTTACAATACCAACGGCGGGAGTGTACTCGATTTACCGAGGGGATGGGGATTGGATTGAAAACATGAATGCAGAATTGATTTAAAAATAAACGATATCGCGGTTTAATACGATTACGTTGGTAGGTATTGCGTTCTGGAAATTACACGTTACGAGAAGCACGTTTTACCTTCGTTACGTGCACGTGCCGTTAATTATGGACGAAGGTACCATAATTCCCTCGCCTGACCTTACGTTTACGGCACATTTCTGCCGTCACGTGCAATCGTATCATCTGTCGGTACATTATACCGCGAGACCTGGGGGACTGAAAGTGGCAATAAAAGTGGGGAAAATATTTAAACACTTCGCTGCGAACGCGAAGGGTGAATCACTCGTTGAACAATGTTAAAAATAACCTCGAGCTATTCGTGAAGTGGTCGTTGCGTGGAAAAAGTTTAGACAGGAAGATCTTCGTTTCGATCTAACATTTTTTTTCTCGAAACGAGTGTCGATCTTTGAAGCGATTTTCGTAGCTTTGAAATTCGAGGAAACGTATCTCGAGGACACACGACGGAACGATTTTTCCAAGTTTTCTCACTCTTACGTGAATTTTTTTTTTTTAATAATAATACTTTGGCAAGAACGTGTACGTGTTACGTGTGTCTGAAACTTCATATTAAGGGTACTCTTGATATTTGGGACTCTTTGGGATTCGATACTTGTGACATCACGCTTCTATCGAAAACAAAATTTGTTTCCGTAGAAAAAGATTCTTAATGTTGTACGTTTATCAAAATTATCCTATGCACGAATTTATTATTTCTGTTTCGTTAAACAAATCTGAAAGTACGACGTAACGTGCTGACGTAACCTGTTATTTTAGATATATTCTTTTCGTTGTGTGCAAGAAGTGAAAAACATTGTCAACGTTCGCGCAGCGGTCTTCAGGGAAGTTTCAACTTCGAGTGAATTTGAAAAAATCTACGAACGCGTTGAATATTTCTCGTTAATAAGGAAAGAAATTATCCCGGCCACACTAATTGGCAATGCTAATTACATTGCTACTGGAGTTATCCAATATAGAATGCTTCGAATCACAACCGAAACACGGCTTAAATAACCGACTTTCTTCTGCTTGAAAGAAATAAAGGATTGAATTTAATTAAATGTAACATCGTAATTACGTTCGATGTTGTTGTCGGGAAGAGTATGCAAGGATTTAGCATTAAAAAACGTGAAAAGGCATATTTTAACATAGCGGACACTTCCTGCTCGACGTGAATGAATATTTTCATTATTTATAAGACGGGGAACTTTTACTCGTTCAAACTTTTAACGATTGAAATATTTCGTGTAATCTTTAAAAATTTCCATTTCCAGGATCTTTCGTGAACCTTCGACGCGATTTAATATTTCATTTTGGTATTATTTAAAAAAATAATAAAGTCACGTAAGAGTAATAAAACTTGGAAAAATCGTTCTGTCGAGATTTTAGACGTTAATTCAGGCCATGTAAATAATAAAAAATACTTGTACAAATCGTTGTCTTACCTGACTTTATTTTCAAACTGCAATAGTGTTTATAACGTTCAATGTCTATGATAACACTCACCGTAAATATAATAAAATCGGTGCAACTAGGAAACGAGGTTAATTAGCACGAATGTTTATACCCCTTGGTTATCCCCGTGCAATGAATTCATCATGGCAGGTGTGCTCACGAAGTGACATAAGATAGATTCCTTGAGGAAGAATTTTCAATCGTGCCGCATCCATGCTACCAACTGTACCCCTTGATTATTCATAAGCGGATGAACAGTCGTTCTAGCGATAATGAATAATGCCAACTAACTTCTGGCGCGTCGATTTAAAAGTCCGAGGTCTCGTTAAATGTGTAAAGGCGCAGCGTCTCGCTTCATAAATAAAATTTTAAATTGAAGACTCGGAGAAGAATCGGCTACTTTTCCAACGGGCTCTCTCCCGTCATTCTAAAGGTACAAAAGAATCGTTTAAAACATTTAATGGGGTCTCTGGTAAACTGCAGGTACGAGTGAATCTTAAAGAAGGACCACTCGCGTATCACTACCATCGTTTCCGAGAACAAAAACGACACTCGTCGCGATAATCGACTAACCTGCCCCATTAGCGGTAAAAGTGACGAGCCAAAAAAATGCGAGCACCTTGTAAAAGATACAAGGGGTATCGTAATCGAAACGTCGACCCGAAGGACCACCGACTCTTTGATTCTCCAAAGGGACAGACGAACCTTTTAAAATATTCAGCACGGTCTCTTGGAAGCTGTACCAGCAAGAGGATCTTAAAGAAGAATCCACGTAACAGTCTCGAGTTTCCCCAACTCCGGGAACAAGAACTCTTCGGAGGAAGCGCCATTTAAAAGCTCCTTATCATTGAATTTCTTCTCTTAACGAGCCGCGTGCTCCACATCCGCGGAACAATGGCGAGAGACCAATGAGTGAAACCGTGCAATTACTTCCCGATCAGAGAGTCCAATCAGAATGAGCGCACACCCCTTGTTACCGTAGCCGCTAGACAGAGGCGTGAACAGCCAGTAAGCTGATCGAGGCTATTACCGCCGGGAATTAAGTGTATGCGAGGGTCTTTTTATTATCTAGGATCCTGGACAACCGAAGCCTAGAGACGGATCATCGCTGAAATAATCGACCGAGTTCCAGGATCGATACGACGGAGCACAGGAAGAGAGGGAGGAAGCTTTTAGAATTGTGCTTCGAACTAGGTGTCGAAACTGTGTATTTAAACTGTAGTTTAACAGAAAAAATGTAACTTTAGAGCCTCTAGCTTTAGAGAATCTTCTTCAATAACCGTAAGAATCGAAGAGGTAAAAGTATCGTTCGAGAAGACACTTGCATAGGAAGGAAGGAAAGAAGCTTTTAGAATTTTGCTTCGAACTAGGTATCTAAACTGTGTGTTTAAACGTTTCGATCTTAGGATCGAATCTAAATGTAACTTTAGGGAGCTTTAGAGAGTCTTTTTCGATACCTGTAAGAATCGAAGAGGTAGAAGTATCGTTCAAGAAGACACTTGCATAGGAAGGAAGGAAAGAAGCTTTTAGAATTTTGCTTCGAACTAGGTGTCTAAACCGTGTGTTTAAACGTTTCGATCTTAAGATCGAATCTAAATCTAGCTTTAGAGAGTCTTCTTCGATACCAATAAGAATCGAAGAGGTAAATTGTAACAAGTAGTGTCGTCCAAGAAGGCACTTGAAATGAAAACTTACAAATGAAACGATATTCGAAAAAATGATTAGGAAAGAGAGAAAAAGCATATCTTCATGGCAACGTCACCGTTAATTCGATGATGTTTCTCTGATAAGAATGAGTCCAAACACGACCTCTTTCGGACTATTTGTAACTATATATGGTAACAAGTGTTTCAAAAGAAAACCAAGATCACCAAGAAAACCTCGTCAATTAATACCTTCTACTGGTAAAGATAGAGCGATTGTCAACCTAGAAACTGGTACTCTATAAACCAGAAAATATGCAGACTAAAGTTTAGAAAGTTTTTCTAAAGTACACTAGGATGACGCAAGATTCATAGAGCACGGGTGATCATTTCACCCGGAAGAAATATGTTATATATTACAATCCCACATTACAACTAGTAAACAGAGATTCACCCTGCTGACCTGAGAAACTCTGAATTATTTTCATAGAATGATAATTCCATTACAGAATGATTCTTTCCCTACTCACACCTTCTCGATCACGTCATAGAAATTTAGACTCTAAAGTTAAGTGAAGCATTCTATGCATTACAATCCCACATTATAGATAGAAACACTAGCAAATTATTCTCATAGAATGATAGTTCCATTATAGAATGATTCTTTCCCTACTCATACCTTCTTAACCACGTCATAGAAACATTTTAGACTCTAAAGTTAAGCGAAGCATTCTATGCATTAAAACCCCACATCACAGATAGAAACACTAGCAAATTATTCTCATAGAACGATCATTCCGTTACACAACGATTCTTTCTCTGTGCATACCTTCACGATCGCCAAAATCCATGGAAACATTTTAGACTCCAGTGTTAAGTGATCCTTACCCTGTACGGATACGAAAGATCCACGGTTAATACTCCGTGTCGTTAATCCTCGCGTGATTAATTTACCGCGTAAGGCACCCGATCGCGATTCCGTGGCGCAAGCTGAAGAAGTTTCCGAACTTCTGTAGCGTAACTGGGCCGACGTGTCGCTGAATTACTGAGAGTTGGCCGGTCGCTGGTTGCTGGTACACAACCAGGTCGCGATGCAAGGAATTACCATAGCCCCGCTTGGTACGCCACCGCCAGAAGCTAATCCATCTGTTCTGTTACATCAGAGTGGTCAGCGATCCTTGGTCTCCCTCTTACCTCCTTGGGCCAGGAGTAACCTCGGACATGGCTCGCGAAAGACTTCTCAGTTCCCTGAAGAACTCGCGCAAGCGTGCACCACCTCCTGGCTTCACGAGCTCTGGAGAAAAAAAAAAAGAAAGAAAAAAGAAGGTTCTTGCCGCGAGAGGATTCGTCTGTTCGATGGAAAACGTGGATCTATTTCCAGTGAGTGAATTGGAACGTCTCGTTGAAATGTTTTTGGGACAGTCGTCAGTTGACGTGGCGTTGACGAAAGTGGTGGTTTCGTTGTAAATTTTTGGAAAAGTGGACGAGCACTCGTTTATATTTGTATCGACTACTCGAAACGATCCTACTTGAAACGGATTTGGAACATTTGTGAACAAAAAAGTTGGACGATCGTACGGGGACCGGATACAGGGAGCGTTGTCTGTGAACGTTCGATGGACTCTGAGAAGACGAAAAAATCGTCGATGTTCAAAAGGAATTCTTTAATAAGGTGTAGAGTAGGAGTGGACGAGCGTATACTCGCTGAAGGCAGTGAATATTTTAATGGATTATGAACGACTGAGAAATGCAAAGGAAATTTCCTTGAGAATACAGTGTCCCGGATAAGAACCATCGCGGACTACTCGAGCGGATACTCCAGATCTTTAGAGACGTCCTTGCTTTTTAAACGTGGTGCGCAGCCAGCGAATAGGGAATGGTAAAACAGGTGAGAACTAGCCGCGTGTCCCGGAATTAAGTGCGTGCTTCACGAATATGTATATGGGGAGGATGTAGGAGTCACTTTGTGGAGTAAGAGGATCGCGTAAGTGGGCATCTACGGATTTGAGGGTTTTGGACAGTAAAAGTACGACACTTGAAGTTTTAAGTTTACGTAATTGGGTGTGAACGAAGAGTTAAATACATCTAGGAATCGCTCGAATTCTTTAGTAAATTCGAAATAAAACTTAAACCATTTGATAATTTCATTTGAAAGTATTTAATCATTTTATTTGTAATATTTAATCATTTAATTTGTAATGTTTGATAACTTAATTTGTAATATTTAATCATTTAATTTGTAATATTTGATAACTTAATTTGTAATATTTGATAACTTAATTTGTAATATTTAATCATTTAATTTGAAATATTTAATAATTTAATTTGTAATATTTGATAATTTAATTTATAATATTTGATAACTTAATTTGTAATATTTAATAATTTAATTTGAAATATTTCATAATTTAATTTGACGATACAATGCAGGACTATTTGATAAATGAATCAAGGAATTCTAGATATCTTATATTAAAGAATAGAGACCACAGGATCTACATTTCATTTAATTGAGATTTATTTTGAATAAAATTATACGAAGTACCAGTCAAGTTCCTTCATAGAATTATTATTTATGAAGAGATTTACAAAGTTGAATCTTGATAGTCAGATGACTTGATAGTCAATAATTCTACATTTTTTTATCTCTTTTTTTTTTAATCAACCGTCTATACTGATGCAATAATGGCATTGAACGTTGGATAATTTAATTTATGATTTTTATCGACTCGTTTGCTTAGTTAAATATTCTTTCGTTTTTATTAACGATCGAAGTAACAAACCGAACAAAATTGAAATCATCTCTATTCTTAAAATTGATTTCTTTATTATGTGAAATAAAGTATCTTCAAAGTATAAAGTGTAATAGATGCTAGTATATTATATACTCCTTAGCAGATTAACTGCTAAAGCAATTTTTAAAGTTCCTTTAATTTACTTCATTTCAGTCACGAAACGTTATATTAAGTCAAAGTTTTATACTTTGAAATTTAGAGCCTTAAAAAGTTGAAAATATCCACTTACAAATAAAGTGGTTGTCTATTTTAACATTTTTTCCCTATACAGTTAAGCCATTCGCACAATACTAGTCATTATTCTTCATTATTTAAAAAATACATTTCCATTCAAATGCACAGTATCTATTCCTCTCAAGTATTGACCTAAACTAAATAAGAAGAACTCATAAAAATATAATGTACAATAGATCAAATATTACAATACACGGATGCAAATAGATTTAATATTTTTCCAAGCATATTATAAAGTGTTTCCTATATTATTGTACTTTTACTTTTACAATAATACGAATAAAACTGTGACAAAAGTTTCCACAGAAACCACACTTTAAAACTGCATTTGGATTCCATTTAGTGTCGTCGGTATATGTATTATATACTCTGACCCAACCGAATCGTTAGAAAAACGTTCAAGGACTTTTGAACCTACGATATACCTTGCGTTTATCGGTAGACATCGTTTCTCCCGTCTTACGGTGCAGCGATTTCGATTTTACTTTAAAAAAAAACTGAAAGTTCGTCCGATGACACAGATGCTTACAGCCAGGAAGGTTTTCACCATAATTTGAAACTTTCTACTCAAGTGCACATCCTGTGGGCGGCCCGTTTAGGTTCACCGATTCGTTTGTCCGTGGAACGAGGGTGCAACGTGCATTGACGTCAAACCACGTTGCACCGTAACTGTAATGCTAATTCATCTTAATTTATTTGATCGAACGAGGAGCCGGAAGCACGATGCAATTTACGCGTAACGCCAATCGGAAAAGCTTTAAATTCTTATTGATCCTTTACGAAGAATGTGTGCTTGTAATTTCGAAAGAAATTTGGCAACGCGAAACGATTCGATGCGCATTTTCGTTTCATATTTATGTTCAGATAACAATTTTGCATAACGAAGAGAAGATAACAAAATTTTAGCCAGTTGTATCTTATCCGACGAGTAAATTAATAAAACTTGTGAGATAAGAATCGTTGTAAAATTTATACGCAAATTATTCTTCTTTTATAAATAAGATAATAATTTCCTCATTAAGAATAATGAAACGACAATAAGAAACAAGTAATAACTCAAATTGTTTTTAGAGTGAATATTGGTAGCTTTCTTTCAATTTCTTAATTAATGAATTACGAACGAATAATTAATAGATTGAAACAGTAACGGATCATAAAACAAGTAAAACTGTAAATGGTGCTCAATGTTCGCTTTACGTAATTGTTTCAACTGGACGATAACGAGTGACGAAACGCTTGGAAATTTCGTTTCGATGGCGATCCGGAATTGTGTTCAATGATATTGTACTTTCCTTTTTTCTTTGTTCCAGCCTCAAAGAATTGATCTTAGATCGTAATGGAATTAAAGATTTGCCGCACGAAATCGGCGAGTTGAAGAACTTGAGAAACATTTCCTTGGCTGGAAATTGCCTCAACAGTCTGCCGTCTTTCATCAACATGCGAGCTCTCACGCTAACGGTACGTTGCGATGTACATTTTCTGGAATTATTAAAGAATTTTGTAATTTCAAATTCGCGCGGCGGTACTGTTACAGTGTACAGTCACGGAATGAAGTAACACGCGTTACAGAAACGCAGCTCTCGGTTAAATGAATTTGAAACGTACATCCTAGAAATCCGAGATAATCTATTTTCTAGAAATTGCCAAGTACCTACGTGAAATAGATGATTAACTAAAACAGCAACTATAATAATAATAATAATAATAATAATAGTAGGTGCATCTATCTAATTCATCTATTTTTTTTCTTTTTGAAAGTAAAGTAAATTGTTCCTAAATCCAGACTATAATTAATTGAACATTAACTTGAACAACCATTAAAGTCTAAGAAAACTTTGAATTATGATATTGTAGTAAATAATTTTATATTCGACAAATTATAATTATTGATATAAATATATTTTTAAACGATTGTTATTATAAAACACGATTTTTATAATTACGTACAACCTCCATGGATATTATTGAATGTAAGTATTGTAAAACTTCAATTGCTTGTTAATTTATTCTTACAAGCAAGAAGTTCTCAGCTATTTGGGAATAATTCTGTCCAATTGGACAATTATTCAATTCCTGAAATAATTAGGAAAAGTTTTGTTTTTCAATTATTTACTACCCAGCTTGCGCCGGGTATACAAAAAATTGGTCTATAGACTCATCAATTGTTCCCCTCCACGGAAATCTTTAGTAAAAGGCGAAAGATTTATGCGTGATTTGAAGGGAAACCAGAGTGACGATACACCTTTTTGATCGTGTATATGTCTATCTCTGAGCACATTTTACTTTCGAGTAATGGATTACGTTAGCAGCCACCTAGCGGCCGCGTGGAACACTGTGCGTAGTCAGGACCGTACATGCGCAACCTGTTGCCCCGTACACTACATATTTGAAATCGTTACAAGCATAAAAACATTGTACATTTTTCGTATTCAACAACGAAAAATGTTTATCATATGACTAAACATAATTGAAAATATTCACATACAATTTTAATAATATGATTCGTTCATAATTTTGAAAATTCTATTCTTTATTTATAACTTCAAATACAATTAAAAACTGAAAACGTTTGATGATTAGTTACAATTGTTTATATTAAAAAATAAAAATGTAATTGTTTTAGGATGTTTTGTCGAAGGCAGATCATACCAAAGTCTACAAGGATGAGAAAAACAATCAAAATTATTTATATAAAGTCAACCTGCGGAACAATCAATTGAAGGGGAACATTATTCTCGGAAATTACGGAGTAAGCACTACAATAAGCATATCATCATACGTAAATTACTCGAGATAACAACTATTGATCATTTCCGTTTCTATTTTTCCTTTAATCAAGAATTTAACGCATCTAGACGTCAGTGAAAATAGTATTGAGAAATTGGATGTTAGTGCTCTTCAAGAATTAAGAAGCGTTCGTTGCGCACGAAATATTTTAACAGAACTGACTGTCTGCGGAAGAAACCTTGTGTCACTTATCGCTGGAAATAACAGTAAGATGTCCTTCTGCATTGTTCAAAATTGAATAGATAAACATACGAACAATTTTTCAAATTTAAACTTATACAATTCAATGTTTCGTTTTTACAGAATTGAAGAAATTAATTATTGAACCTGTGCCAATCAATCTCGAACATTTAGATGTCTCTTAGTAAGTAAAAGCAGCAGAATTAAGAATATAAAAGTGAATATTAACAACAGGCTCGCTTATATTTGTATCGAAATTATCTATTACTATTTCTAATTATGTGTTCCATTCGAATTGACCTTTCTGAATATTTTCATTGCTTTTAAACAAAGAATTTATTTTTTCAGAAAGGAAATCATTCGAACGAAGGAAAATTTTTTTGTAATATTTTTAAACATGATTGTATACTTTTAACAATATTTCCTGAAACGTATATTTTCTACTTCTGAAAATTTTTCTGTTAATTTTTCTTACAATTCTATTGATCACCCCCAAATATTATTTTATTCTCTTAATGGCATATATTTTATATGTTTCACTACCATATCATTAACGATGAATGTATATTGATTTTAGCAACAACTTAGACGCCCTTCCAGAATGGACACCGGATCTTCCAGTCTTGCGTGCCCTTTTCGCTTCTCACAATGCCTTAACAGCCCTACCAGATAGACTGCTAACACAACCGTCGAGGCTAGAAGTTCTTCACCTGCCCCACAATAGACTGCAAGCCCTTCCACCACCTAGGAAACCGTTAAACATTGTTCATTTGACGCTGCAAGACAATGCGTTAACAGCATTACCGACGAGCTTCTTCATTAACACGGAAAAGTACGCGTGCGATTTAATTTTCCTACAAGATGTAAATACATGTAAACACTCTAAGAAAAAATCATATACGCTGCTAATAAGTGGATCACCGATTTACAAATAAGAAGTTTTAGTATTATTTTTACATCGTTCATGTTTCTATCATTAATTCATTCATCCTCTCAGAATGAAAGTCTTAAATCTCTCCAACAACCGGCTATCAGAACTTCCTCACTTGGGCGAAGGGAACAAAAATCGTCACAGCAATCACAGCTTAGAGAAACTCTATCTTACCGCGAATTGTTTAACGGACACCGCTTTGGATACTCTCGCAAAACTGATATCTCTACGAGTTCTACATATAGCCTACAACACCTTGGACACACTTCCAGAAAGGTAGAATTCTCGACTATTTTAATCAGCTTCGATTGATTCTATTAGCTTGTTCGAAAAGTAATCTCATTTTTTTTTTCGGTGAAAATGAAACACGATTTTTTTAGAGTGTACAAACATTTTATTAAATTACATATTCTCCATTTTGGAAAACGAAGTCACTTTCCGAACAAGCCAATAATTAATTTCTCAATATGCCTTCAATATCTTGCATGAAAATTAAAGACTATACTTGAGACATTTACTTACAGTTGTACAGCATTATGGAGAGATTTGGAAGAATTGGTACTATCCGGGAATCGTCTCCAATACCTACCGGATAATGTGGCGAATCTGCGTCATTTACGCGTTTTACGTGTTCATTCCAATCGGCTTTTGAATTGCCCGACATTCAATAAGACAACATCGTTAAAGGTACATTATCAAAGTTGAATTCGAATTAATGATCGATCGGATACGTGGTAAGCTAAACAGATAAACGTCTACGTAGGTTTTGGATTTAGCTCACAATCAACTGGACAGGGTAAATTTAGCCACTTTGGTGCCACCTCAACTACAATTTTTGGACATATCGTGCAATTCGAGGCTTCACGTGGACCCTAGACAATTTCAAGTGTACAGATCTCAGCGACCGATATCGCTCGTCGATGTATCGGGACAAAATAGACCGAGCCTACCCTCTCATCCTCATCAGCAGGAAATCGTTTCCGCGGAAAAGGGGGCGGAACAACCGTGGAGATTAGGTTTCTCGGAAACAGCAGGGTCCAGGGAGAGGTAATGCAGCTGACGTTCGTTCTGATCTACCTTTGTTCCGTGTATTATTAAATATCAATATCCAATTGCGTCAATTGTCCTGTTTAGAGACAAATGATTCTCTGTGAAATGAATCGAAATTCAAACTGACATTCAACCACGACGTCTATTAGCATTGTAACAACATCGGCCTTTCGTGTCATTGAGAAATATTATTACAAATGTTTGTTCACGATCGCAGCGATAATTTCTATGTTGCAGTATTTAAAATACACCAGTGTCCTCGAATGGATTAATAATTATTCAAAACTATGCACATAATTACACATTCTGAAGTGGATGACGTCATTCCAGTTTGTACGCCCCAATCTGATCCTAACAACCTCTTGAGTTGGTGTGAAAACATAAACATCTTCCAGATCGTGTCATAAACTGCGTCAGCGTTGTTTGCTTTTCTTGCTAAACGAAGTATATCAATATACTTAGAAGACTATAGTGTAAATACCTTCGTAAGCGTACACCAGAGGCTACGAAACCCTTCGTTAATTTCATTATTTCTTCAAAAAGAATTAATGTTCACGATCGATAACTCTCGTCGCATCGAAACTAATGTTTTAACACCTGCTCGCAAAAACAGCTACTCTTTCTATTAAAATTTCTCTACGAGAGTCGAATCCCATCGACGTGAATAATTAAATAAATTTCCGTGTGTATCGTAATTACCATTACCCGTTCTCAATGAGAAACTTGTTTGCACAGATTGTACGTTTCGCAAGTTCGAATGCCATCGTTCTGCAACGTGGAGGGCCTGTTCGGTATATTCGATGGTGGTTCGAATCAGGAAGCACCGAGCGCTCTCCAAGAGATGATACCGCGTCTATTGTTGGAGGAAAGAACGGTTAGGGAGACTTCGAAAGAATACTTAAAATACACGCTGCTCTCGGCGCACAGAGAGCTAAAGGAAAAGGGACAGAAATACGGGATCGACGCTACTCTAGCTCACGTCGTAAGGATTCAGTCGCAACAAGGGTTCCCAAAGGCACCCACGAGGTATTCTTTGAAGGTAGCATCTTCCGGAGACGCAAGAGCGGTGCTTTGCAGGGCAGCTGGCCCGTTGACCTTGGCCCCTCCGAAGAAAGTTCCTGTGAAGAATCAACTGGGCAATGCAGCCATGTTCCCGTTGGTGGTTCCCGACCCAACGTTCGAAGAAGTCGATCTGGAGGACGACGATGAGTTCGTGATAATCGCCAATCGTAGACTGTGGGAAGTACTGAGCATACAGGAAGCTGTACGCGAAGCCAGAGCAGAGGCCAGTCCTGTCTTGGCCGCGAAAAGGCTTCAAGATCTGGCGCAGGCTTACGGCGCGGAGGACAATCTGAGTATCGTGGTCGTTAGGCTAACGGGGCCCAATCAGGGCGATCTGGACCAACTTATGCGTGAACTGAGACACGCTGTTGGGAAAAATAGGGGTCAAACCGACGGGGGGTGTCCTTGCCCTTGTTGCGTGCCACCGGCAGCTCACAAACCACCGGGACCTTGTTGTTGTCACGCGAACGAGGGTTATTACTTGAACGGGGTGCTGAAGAGTATAGTGAATAGGTAATAAAGTTCATAGAATCGTACTTTTACTTCGTAGGTACTAGTTTTTTATTTAATCATTTTTAATGCACGATTCAGAACAAACAAAACTCACAACGGATCCGGAAGATACTTCAAGAATCGTCGATCCGTGCAAGAGAACGAGAGTCCACCGTACAAAGACGACAGAAGTTCCCCGAGTGGTCAATCCGATCAGGCAAGCGACAGCACGTTTAAATCGAGGCATCCTTCCAGCAGAGTCTGGTCTGGAAGCGCCGCTTCCAGGGCCACGAACAAAGCACGTCAAAGCGTTTTCGTGCACGAGAATGGCACGAGAAAGGTTAGAGGAACGCGTTAATTTTTACCTATTTCCAACAACTGTACATCAAGCCGCAAGCTGTAATTACCTAAAAGAAAATTATGAGAATCTTCATGCGTTGTGTTACATGTAGGTGATAGTAAAAGTTAGGGAAACGTTGCCGAATTTGGACCAGTTCGCGCAATTTCAAGAACTATACATAGAAAATTAAAGATTCGTAAGGACTAGTAAGAAGACAGATAAATTAGTCGTGCGTGCACAAGCAATACACTTCACGTATACGAGCAACTGATTTTCTAAATTGGATCAGTGATATTTCAGCTTGGACCGCTCAGTAAATGGAAAACTATTAATTTGATGAATAATTAGAAAAAATGATCCGATCTAAGCAACGGTTTACTTAAGAGGTATTATGAATGTTTTAAAAACACATTTTGGTAGGTATCGACTTGTCTTGCGGCGCAAGAGGACACAGTGTCCGAGAGGTCTGGAGCACTCAGCGAGGAACAGTTCCGTTGCTGGGAGTACATGTTGGAGCAGAACACGCAACTCTTGTTCGACAAGGAATTGGACACCTTAACGAGAACGCCCCTACGCCGAGGTCAATCGAGATCCACGCCTCAATTAGGAGGCAATTTGCCTTTTCTGTCGAAGAGGTTCGGGAGCGCCAGATCCTTTAATCCTTCCCTACCGCGACCTCCTATAGTGCGATTCGGTAGCGGAAGAAGATTACTGAATGGAGGGCCGAACGCGGCTTACTTCGGTAGCTTGCAGAGATTGATGCCGTATAATCTCGAATACGATTTCGCCGTCATTCAAGAAAGAAACGGATTAGACTCGTTAGAACAGGACGCGACGCGAATGCAACAGTATTGGGGGGTAGCTACCACCGAGTTGTGATTCAGGACGGAGTGTTTACTCGATTTTTAAGTTGCGATACGATGTCAAAGGGTATACATATGTTACCAGTATCAACGATCGATGTGAAAGTGAACTCTTTCTTAGAAATCTTTTATAAAATACTGTAACTGATAAAATGACATTCGTAGTTTGCATCTGTTTTTAAGCCATACGATAAATATACTCTTTCGAAACTATCACTACTATGAAGAAAAAGACGATGGAAGGTATAGATAAAATACTATTGTGTAATGGGTCTGTTTCAAGTCAATATCAGCACACACTAAGGATTTTTTAATAACTGATACGTTGATCTGGATTTGATGAAAACCATCCACATGTAACCGAACGAATTATTGTTAATGATTTATATTGAAATTCATATTTATACAATATCAATATTTTGCAAGCAGGGAATATAAATTTACGTTACATCGTTACCAAATGTATGTTTATGAACTTTACCAGCATTTTTTTAATATCTTGTAAATACAGAAACTAAATTGCCAAAGAACCAAAATGGTTCATTAGTTCTAGCTCGATGTAAATGTAAATATTATTGTAAATGTTCAACAATGTCGAACAAAAAATTTGAAAGGGAATTAAAATTCAAAGTAATAGGTGAAACGTGTTTGCAAAAATGTTGTATATAACAATTATGTATTATATTTTAACGTAACGTGCATGTAACGATACATGTTTAGTCGTAAAAACTGATCAAGATAAGTTATCGTAAAGCCAAACTATGAAGTAAAACATTTGTATGATATGTGTGATTCTATTCAAGTAAGAAACAAAGCGATCTAGCTCTATTTGTTCTACCGAGTATATGATTGCGTACAGTGTATTTGAAAGATCAGTGAAAAATAATTTCGAAATGTTAATAAATTTTTCGAATATTAAATTCTTTCACGCTCATCTTTAACGGCATTTATTTGTGAGAATTTCTTGTGTATTATAAACGAAATATAAAATATTTGGAACACCTAGTAACAAAAACTCGATGTTACATGTAGTTATGAAAACTGTTCTTTCCTGTAACGACTATGGAGACATATTTTTGTACCGAAAAAAAATATAGTGACTCTGTACCTGAAGCTACCATAAATATTCATCGTCAAACCCTTGTTGGGACGAACCAAAATTATTTAATCGATACAAGAACGCAAATTTTTAACTGATACTACAATTCATTGACCCGAAACTGTAAGATCGCTTAGTCGATTTTTATATTTTTTAAACTCGTAGTGATAAATTAACAAACACGTATTCTCAGACATCTTCCATTATCTCTGTTTTCCGGCATCTAATGCCTTAACGACGGCCTTGATAAGCATTATCTTATTTGTCGAGCGACATTAAACTATCTTATTCCTATTTTTTCATTAAACTGCTGAAACAAAAATTAAAGAAAATACGTGTCAAGAATAGTCCTTTCTTCTGTTTATTGTCATTAATTTATTTACACGGAGTACACGATATGGTCGTTTAACTTAATATACAGGGTGTTCCCATTTAAATAGTCGAGAAGAACATATCTGACCGCTATTAAGATAAAGAACAGACATTAAGAAAATATAAAGCCTCAAACAGAAGGTTCATCAAATCAGTGTGCAAAAGATTAATTCTCACAAGAACAACATACGTATTTACATGACGACCGTAAATGCAACGAGCACATGACATATGCGTTTAATAGCATGAACAGACGAACCAGAAATCATTAACTAGATAACAAGTGATTCTGAATATTGAACTGTCACGAATAAATACATTGATAAGATCAAATTAAACATTCGCAATGTAGGTATTTAAAAGTATAATACTCAAGTAGACAACAATTGTTCCAACAGTCAAGTGTATCGATTTATTTAATAAATATATTTGCATCCTTTTGGATAAACCTTATTTACAAAAACGAAATAAATCTATTCTTAGAAAAATATTTTCTTCAACGTAAAATATTTTTAATATGAAATATTTTCAACATAAAATATATTTAAGATGCATTTTACTTTTGATCAAACAGGAAAGAAAGATGTAATCGTTTTTATCGATCACAGTATATATTTGCCAGTAATTATCAAATAAATCAAAATAAATATTCGAAAAATATGAATGTATGGCTTATTGATAAACAAACGCAGTTACGTTACATTGACCTACATACATTACAATAATATTGTATATTATATAATAAAAAAAAATATTGACTTAGATCATTTTTATAATCATGGGCACTGGTGTAAAATATAAAGAAAACAATTTTACTCGTCGTTAAATAATATATGTTTATTTATGTTTGTTCAACATACGAAACACGATTACAATTATATTTTTCTTATTCTTGTTTTAATAATATAATCGTCTTTTTATTATAATCATTTTTTGTTAAACATTGTAATTGTTTCAATAGTTAAAATGAAAAAAAGGAAATAACTTCAATGCATAACTTAAAATGTTTGATTTGTTATGAAATATTTACGGGCGTGAAGTACTCAAATTGTGTTGACACGCTCAGACGTAAATACACGAACTTGTATAAATGTGGTACACATCGGGAAGTCACATGCGTAGGTAAAGAGGAAAAGAAAAGTGGGGGATTTGCAGGGTTTACATAACCTGATTGAAAGTCGACGCGACCAGTCAGTAGTATTTCAACAGCACGAGGGTTGTGTTGTTGTGTTCGTTTCTGTCTCCAGTTCTCTCTATTATTTTCTTGTAATTGCTTTTAAAACATCTGTAACATTCTTTTATCGCGATGTGTGCACGTGTTACGTATTCGTCAGTGAAACATCGTGTGTCTCCTTTTTATAGATAATTCGTCTGTTATGATACCCACCAGAAGAAAAGTTTGATTTGGTGCACGTGTCAAAACTCAGTGAGTACCTACCATGTAATACACTATTAATGCTGTTAATCTACTACCAAACAATAATTATGAAAGTATTTAATTTTTAATACGGAAGAGAACGTACAATTGTGTCAATTTAGTTTCAAGGTCTGTTCAAACCTACTGTCTTGTGTTCGGTTCGTGGAAAACTAAAGACAATAAAGCCAAGTTTGTTTTCCATCGAGTATAAACGATGAATCGATTTCCTTTTATTGCGAGTCGCAATTTTCAAGAAATTACCGCGTCACCGTATACAAAGTATGTTTCTGGTCGTAAAATAAAAACCGACTATAAACATATGTGCAACTAATAAACTAGATATGAATTATTAAGAATATATTTTACAATATATCATTTTTATTGAAAATAATGTTTCTTGATGTATAGTATTTTTCTTTCTATCGTTTATCGCTATTAAATTGTTCTTTGTTCATTAGGAAATCATATATGTAACCATATTAAAACAAAACTACTCTATTTCTTTTAAACTAATACACTGTAAAAACAGTTTCAATCGAACGGCATCGTGTTTCAGAAAACAAAATAAAAATATTTTAAATGTTACATCTTGAAAGACATTGCAAACGATCATTTTGAACTTGATATCTTATTTGTGCCTCGATATCTTTATTATTTCGCTTTATTATTTACGGTTTGAAACAAATATTTTACTAAGGATTTTTGACACACCTGTCTGGCCACACATTGAAAAATAAAAATTGCAATGATTTATAGTCTTAAGACAGAATTGCACAAGTTAATATGCTTTGAAAATGCGCATTATCTGTTTCTGCAAAAGACGCCATAAATATTTTTATCAAACGAACGTTAAACAACATTTTCATAAAAGGTTTTCGTTCGTAATAAATGACGTAATCGAGGATTTCTTTATGACTAGTTTTAAACTGTAAAAAGGAAACAGATATTTGTTATGAACTCTGAACTTGAACCTGACATCTCTTTTCAAAGGACACGTTGAACTTGATAAATAAACGCAGCTGGTTGTCGCGAACAATTTTTTCTTTCCTTAGGTTAGCTATCTATAGCGATAAACTGCTTTGCGTAATACACATACAAATTGATTATTTAAACATCGAATTGTAAAGTTTCCTATGTCATTATTAGTAGTTACTTCTCTAACCTCCTCTACATTTTTTATAAATGATCAAATGTCCGATACTTTAATTTATAAAGTTATTTATTATTAACCCTAAAAGGTTCATTCGTAATGTTGAAAATCTGCTTTACGAATAATGAAAACATTTTTAAAATATTGTCGTTTACGTTGCTGTCGTACGTAATAATTACATATACTCGTTATTGTATAATTAAAATGTAATTTCTTACACAATTTCGATTGTTTCGTTAAGGAATAATTTTTATTAAACTTAATTGCAAATTCTAATACGTTTACTTTGTCTGCGTCAACGGGTGGTTTTATTTTGCGCTCGAATATAAAATATCTTTTGTATCTGATTATTGCGCCATTCACTCGGAAATTAATATGGCCGCTGATGTTTCAAGGTTGATAAATGAAAACATTTGTGTACTTACAGTAAGAGAAAAATTGATAGGTTTGTTCCTAAGCTGTTTCTAAGAAAAATAATTACATTATTATCTACTTAGTACTACACTGTTTCCTAACTATACCGATATAGATAAAAAATGATCAACAACAATGTGTCTTGTCATATGAAAGTAATTTTCTGTAATTGCCGTATTCATCGCAGAATAACGCATATCACACCGAAAGAACAAGCAATTTCATCACGTACCGATATTGCACAAGCACGATTACAATGCTACACGTGAAAGAAAATCTTTCGAAACGAACCGACGCTACCGTTAAAAACAATGCGCATTTTATTGTCTGACTTTAAATATGGCGTGCATCCATCAAATTATCCAAAACCATAACGAGACAGCATTTTTGCACTCTAGATAAGGACAGAGTGACGCGTACAAAACTTAACAACTGTAATTTATTGCGCATTACGTGTTAAAAGTAAAGTTCAAATTTCACACAATTGAAAGTAATACGTAGTTAGTCGCAACTAGAACAGTTCGTGTAGTCGTACTGTGACCAAGTAGGGGTAAGGATCAGTAACTAAGTTTCATCAATGTCAATTGATAAATAATTAATCGAATCGTATTGCTAAAAAATCCAACGATTAGCATAAATTATGCAACTAAACGCAAACAAAAATATTTTCAACGCTTCTTGATAGATAAACACCCAGCTTGTGAAACACGTGTGACCATCGACAATTTTGTTTATACGTTGGTTCTATATAATAATTCCGTGGCAATGAAAATACTAGCGTCTGTGTGGATACGAATGCAAGAAACGCATATTGTTTATAATAATAGGATATCGAAACTGCAATACTCGTACGTCGTAGCTTTGTTTTCTTTAGGTACGTTTTTTACACCTTTGTTCAATATCCCCAGCGATGTATATATGCATATATACAAACTGAACAGATCAATAAGTATCGTAGTATAACTTTCACAGAGATACGTTATTGTGCAGTGCATTCTTGACCGAATATTTCTATCCTTTCATTTTTTTTTTTTATACAATTTATGTTACCACTGTCCAGTCGCGTAAAATTGTTTTTCGTAATCTGGCTGGGCATATAAAGTTACGGATTTTCCATGCTCTTGATAACGTTAGTATAATATTACATACAGCATGTACATTGGAAAACTTACGTATATATGGAAAAGGGAAATTTATCATATGATAACAAATAATTAAATCGTTTGTAATGAAGTATTGGATATTATATTTATATATATATATATGTATGTATGTATGTATCTATGTATGTATGTATGTATGTATGTATGTATGTATGTATGTATGTATGTATGTATGTATGTATGTATGTATATAGTTTATTTTTCCTGAGAATATATAACAAATATTTCCAGTGACACGTGAGCTCAATAGGATAATGAAAAAAAGAGCTTTGCAGACCTTGAAGTTTTACATGTAAAACTGTGCATTCGCAGCAGGCAGGTATTTCAAATAGTATAATAAAATATTACGACCTCCAACCGCAAAAATCGCTTTTAGCTATCTTTTTCGATAAATATAATTTAGATTGCAAATTTTTAACTACTTGTACACGTAGGAAACATTTTTGCAATTAACATACGATAACTAATAAACAAATACCATTAAACTTTGAGCTTATTAAATACTGTTTATAAAAGATAATAATATATTTTCGAATCGTGCATAGAATTTGATTTTATTTTATCGATTCTTCAAGACTGAAGTTGTATACGCGACCGTATCCGCTCAGGTAGCCTCAAGTAAAATGCTTGCAAAAGCTATTGTAATCGAATGCGTTCTTCGTTTGAAGAGGTATTAATAGATCGTCCATATACCAGTTGATAAAAAAAGATATAATGGCCACGAAGTTGGTCAATTTCGGTATACCATTCGAAGTGCATATCGGCATAAATGTATGACTTCAAGAACCGCGGTGCTCGTGCACGAGACCGAAAAAAATTCTGAAAGAAGAAAAAAACTGAACCGTCTATAGCTAAGGGCTATCGTAATACATGTACAAATATATTTTCATATTGTCCCAAAAACGAAAGTAACGTGCATACAGTGCAAAATTACTAATATGTGTATTTCACTTACAACGTTCAAGGAAAATACTAAAAAAAAAAGACTTGAACGAAAAAAAATTTGTGCACTTTGCTCGCAGTTTTTTCCACATTAAGCATCCATAAAACATTTTATGACACGGCTAAAATATGTAATCACGAAGTTCACGGTATAACGCGTTTACTCACCGTTTTAATTTATTACGATCTATCGTTTGAGTTTGTCAAAAAAAAAATAAACATTTTCGTTAATATGTATCTATATGTACATTAAATGCTCGATGTATACTAGCGACCGGATAGCTTGCTATATTTATACTGTAACAAAGGCACGAAAGGCCCGAGATTTTCGATTGGTAATACAAGTCTTCAAATTTATAATAAAGTATTTATTTCGTCGAACCATCGGTGGAAATGAACGAAGGAAACTTGAAAAAGACGTTTCAATATTAATCGAACAATATGTATAACAGAAGTTGAGAAACACTGAACGAGGCATTGAACTGTGTCCAACTGAGACGTATCCAGTCATTTAGATGATACTTTTAGATATTATTCTATTTGAGAATATTTTTTTTTGAAAGAAAGAAGATACTATATTTCACGGCCAAATACGTAGATTTATGTGTATACACAAGTTCTCAAATTTCGCAGTCAATTCATTCCGCAGTTTATCGTGTGAGTACAATTTTATAAATACGATGGATGGATAAGTTGATGAAAGGTAAACAGGTCTGTGTTTTCGATATAAATCAAAATTTTTATTTATTGGTCTGGATACAATACGTGTATACAGATGCAAACGAGGTCACAATCATGTATTCTAAAATTTGTTTGCATAATTTTCTTTGCAACTTCTTAAATTGTACACAGAACTCGTTGTAAGTAAAAGGGTCGAATTTATAAATAATCGTAGTGGACAACGTGAAAAGAAATGTGGGGATGATGCAATAAGTTTGAACCAGATTATCTCAGTTACGTAAAATGTAAGAGAATCCAGTGAATCTCTGCACTCGACTAAATAGATTAATGAAACTTAGTTTGTTTGAGCCAATTTTTGCAGTCGTACAAAACATGTACAATTATTAAAAATATCACAAAAGATGACCAGAAGATATGGTAGAAAACGTTTTTAATAAATATTCAATAGACATGGAATCGTTTGAATCAATTTCAACAACTGTTACGTTTTATTTACCTCTTGATATTAAATTTTAAATAAATTAATAGCATAAAAATATCTGTCACGAGATATCAAGTGCAACAATTGAATACAAGATGAATCGCATATCTCTGTTGCTTTTTATCGTTTAACTCCACAATCTTACGAGCATTATTTAATTATAGTGACCACAAGGTAGCGTGTAGTACAAGATAATTTACGTCTTACATCGATCGAATGCGTGTAAAAATATGTTACAAACCGTTAACGGTATCTTTGTAGTATAAAATGTTTTATCAGTCGTAAATTCAAAATTGAAAAATGAAATGATTATAGTAAAAGTATCACGTATCTCTTCCATATATGAGTGCGTAAGTTCAATTGTTTTCTCTCGACACTTATAAATTTTAAAAGTAATACCGAAGGTACATTCGAGATATAAATCAATATTTCCTGCAACTCTAAAATTACTGTCGAGCAGCGAACAATTGAAGCCGATAATGTTACATGTTGCTAATGAAGTTCCAACACAATGAACACAAATTGAATAGAATTGTATTATTGGATGACATAATGTTATCTATCGCCCGAAGAATTCTAAATATATAGTTAAAAAATAAAATACTTATTTAAATGTAAAGTAGGAAATATTCTCATTGAGTGTACGCAAAGTGAAATTCTGTGAATTGGCAAAACATTACAAAAGTGAAAATACGTGCGTTATTAATGCTACTTGAATTTAATGGCTTCTAAATAGATATGCGAAATTTACCGAATGTATTATCGCACGTAGTTACGATAAAATACTTGGTCATAATATCGATGTATCATTTTGTATTGAGTAGAATTTCCTCTTTTAACGCGCCACACTTTTACGATAGGTCCTTTCCCCCTGTGATCGATGCGCACATTTTTTTTAACGACTGCTTTCCGGTTGCCTGCTATATTACCCTTCTTCCGACGAAATATTTATATTAATATTAATCTTCATCTGCCTTGTCACATGAAAAAAAAATAAGAACATCTATAAGATAAAAGAAGCTAAAAGGTAGCAATTTTTTAATATTACTAAAATCGAAACGTAACGAAAATTTTAGTTGAACGTAAAAGAATTTAATGAGCAATATAACTAAAATTAATACAGTAATGCTCCCTTAAATTTCAATAGAGTTATCTTGCTTAAATTTTAATAACTCATCCCCACCATTACCTCACTACTCACAATCAGTATCTCGCGCTAAACGTAATCCGATCCTATGAACAAAGAAAATGAATAGCTACAGGAAGAGTAAGCGAGAAAGAAATAGTCTCTACCAAGCAGTGATGATCAAGCTCTAGCACTTCATAGAAACTTCGAAGAAAAATGTTTATACTTACATTTTTTACTTTACCCTTGTAATAAAGGTGTTAGCAGAAGTTGGTTATTGGTAAGGTTGTTCTCCCGATCAAAATGAATTCAAACACTACTATTCTATTATTTTCACTACCTGGGATATTTAAACTCATTACGAATAAAGTTTAATAGATTTACATCGTATTTGAACTCATTTTGATCAGAAGAACTTCACTGATCCATTGATACCATTTTTATAAATGTAAGGTAAAAGAATTAAAAATTTTGTGAATTGGAAAATTCACATTTTCAATTTATGGAATTTTATTCCATAAATGAATATTTTCTTTCTTTGAGAGTTTCATAATAATTCCTGGCATAAAATTACTACATGCTTTACAATAATTTCATCAACGCCAACCGCTGATTCACTTAAATTTAAAGGAACATTATTGTATATACCGTTCATCCGCGAGAAGAAGGCTGACGAATGTTTTCATCCCCACTCTAGCGATAAATGCGTGTAATGATAGGAGAGTTGGCAGACCGTAAACTATAATAGAATGGGGATGTAAACACTCATAGCCTTCTTCTTACGAGTAGACAGTACATATATATACAGATATGTTCGAATGTTTAAGTAACACGCCTTACTCAAATAGAAGTTAGAATTAATGTTGATCGAAGGAAAATTATAAATTATTTCGTACTGCAAAGTAACATATAATTTTTCTTGAAAGTTAGCATAAAAAGAATGAAATTCGTAGATTATGTAAAAAGTTTAAAAATAAAAATTAGAAACGTACTTGGTTTGCAGTAATTTATCGTATAATTAAATATCGTATAATTTAATAAAATATATGAAGTTAAAATATATAAAAAGAAATTTAGAAAATGATTGTTATTACTCAGTGTCTCTTTAAAATATGTACGCAGAATATTTTTTACCGACAATATGTCCATTGTGTTAATCGCAGTATGGCGGACAGGAAGCTGTACGAAATTTCAGATAGTATTATTTAAACGTAAATGTTTACATATCTGTGTAGAATGAAACATTTTTATTATTTCGGGACTACAATTACTTATTATACATATATATATACACAATTTTATATGTACATTTATTTATAAAATTATAAGAATGACAATTTTCGAATGGCACTAGATTTAGTCAGTTTGAATTAGTGATTCTATTGAGCCATCGTGTCGTCACTTCCGCATTCACGGTGTTGCCAAATCGACCATTGTTTCATTCGCGAAAGAAAACTAACGCAGTATAATGTTGTCTCAGTAGGTCGTTTCGTGACAATTGAAATAGTTGTGCTGTGCTATCAAAATATAAATTATGACAAATTCAATGAAAAATATGGAGCGCCTGCCTTGTGCATTCGTTAAATAACACGTACTTTTGTACAAGGTGAAGACCAGACTGCCGATCAAGCTTCAAAGCAAAACCTATCAAACTTTCTCAGTACAATAGGTATACATTTTCAGGATTAAAACTTTATAAAATTAATCGTCCTATCAAACGAATTTTAATTTTTTATTGTTTTTAATATTTTTTCTGCCTTTTGTCGTGCAACATTTTGTTTAATAGTCGTTTTTGATTTTTCTTTAAGTAATGTTTCCATATATGTACGACATTTTCATTATGCATTTACAAAAATATCTACTTCGTAAAAATTGTAGTGGCTCTTGTATTGTTCATTCTATGTATCAACTACATGTATAATTATACCTGTGTTGTTAAATATTTTTTTTGCAGCATAACTGCTAAATAATGTTTACCTACAATTTGGATATCTGGTTCTGATGAATTCAGTATTAAACAATATCTTTGATTGATGAAAAAATGATCGAGTATTTTACTTGACTCTTTTATGATCATATTTGTAGAAAAAACTATTATATTGAATATTCTAATATCAAGAATAAATTTCATTTTTTAATTAATGATTTGTATCTAAAGGGTTACGATATATTTATATTTATATTTGTAATTTATATTTCTAATTAATTGTATTTAATATAGCCATCTATATAACATTTTTGTTCAATGCATTTATGCTTTTAATGAACAATTCGTAACCAACTTTACGACTATAAGAAAAATAAAATATTTAAACATACTGAACATGTTAAGAAAATTTAAAAATTAATAAGTATCTATAAACTTTATAATCAGATTGTGTAAGAAAGCAATAATTTTTTAAAATGACCTGCGTAATAGTTATTTCAATAAATTTGGCATTCCAATTATAAAAATTTCTTAACATACCTTACGACAAGTCCCTTATTACAGAAAATTATCTGATCTGAATTGAACATACCTTGAAATACAAAAAATTGAAAGAGAAAAACAGTGAGAAAAAGAAAATATTGTAATACGCAGCGGATGTGGTTTATAGAGAACAAAGAGGCAGAGGAATTGAAACGGCTACAGGTGTTACGTGAGACTAACTCCTTCGAGGTGGCGACTGAACAGACATCAAACATGAGGGAATCTAAGAGGGACTGGATTTTTAGAGTCCAGGTAATTACTCACTAATCATTTTTATCATTTGGAATCTCTTATTTTTGTTGCTTTAAAAAAATCGTTTTAAAATTAATGGTTCTAATTTTTCCATTTATAAATTCATTGTTTACTTAGGTCCACAAGCTGGAGAAAAGTGAAGTTCTATATGTTGTGGGTAATTTACCTGAGTTGGGTTCCTGGAATCACAATCAAGCAATTCAAATGTCACAAGAACCTGGCAGTCGGGATTCTCCTATGTGTTTTGATAGTAACAGTAGTGGAGAATATTATAGTGATGATGGACGTGACAATGCAGCAGAGATGTTTCGTGATGAAGATGACGAGTAAGTAAAGATCAAATTTTTAACTTATTCACAATTATCACATATACTATTTAATAGTTTATTAGTACTTCTCTTTCTCTTGTATATTATATTTATGAAAATGATATAGTAAACTTTAATGTAAATTAATTTTCCTGGGCACTAGTACATTAAGAATTTATAATAAGTATATACATTATTACCATTGTACCTATTTGAATATAAAAAATCATTAATGTTTTTGTTTAATTTTATATATGTATATACATAAAAAATTGAAATTGATGAATTTCAGAAATGGGCAAATATTTTCACAAAAAGTTGCACTTCCCATTGATACTGATGTAGTATTTCGATATTTTGTTGCTGTTATTTGTCAATCTAATGGTACTAAAAATTCAGCCAAGACACTCATTATTCGCAGATGGGAAACTCATATTGTACCCCGTCTTGTTAAGAAAAACAGTATGTAGTTAAATATTAAACAATTTATTGTTTATAAAATGATTCTTATGTGTCAAATTGTAAGTTTAAAAATATAAACAATTTTTTTGCAGCTCCTAGTAATTTTACTAGTGACTCATTGCCAGATCCTGACAAGTTTGGTTATTATAATGGCTACTGTAAAATTGAACGGGGCTGGTTGACCGATGAAACTGTGATACAATTTAAGATTTTTAATAATCCAATTAAACTATGGAAGAACCGATTACAAAATAGGAAAGTTCACATTAAAGTATGTATCTTAAATTATTTACATTATTTATTTATAAGCTAATATTTAGAAATTGAAAATCAGAAAATGTATGTGTTTTAGATGACACCTGTGAATCTAGTTAGACACAATTCTCTAGAATTACAACAATTTGGAAGTGATGGTATAGATGATAGTCTTTCTATGGATACGCAAGATGTTATTGATCAACCTGCCTTTAGTATTACAGAGATTGCAGTATGTATAATTTTATTATTTTTTATAGTAATTGAATTCTCTTGTAGCAACATATTAAAATTTTTAGGTAATGAATGATGAAGAGGCTCGTTTCAAGATTCAGGAACAATTTGGCCGAGCGTATAATGAAGACGATTTTATTATCTTCAGTGCTGCTGTTCGATATCCTGAAACTGTCGTAAGTAATCACATAATGAATCCCATCAAGAAGTCATAGTAAATACACAACTTGATGAGTTAGCATTGGTTGGTATTTATTGCTTACATTGCTTGTAATTTTTGTAACATGCATATATATTTAGGATAAATATTCGATTTTTATTTCAAAACCAATCTTTTCTATCTTCTGTATAGACAGTTCTACAAAAGGAAACATCAAAGGCATTGTCTTCAGTTATATATCAGCTAACTCTACAAAAAATAAAACAAAAAAAAAACATGATGTCTTACAACTTGTCATGTTGGCATTGATGACAAAAGTACATCATATATATATATATATATATATATATATATATATATATACATATATATGGCAAATAAAAGAATAAAAATAATAATTTATAAAATGTAGGCTTGGCAGAGCAATAAATAACAAACTAGTGGTAATTCATGAGAGTATTAGACACACTAAAAATACGCATTGACCATACCATGTGAGTTTTCAGTAGACCACGAGTAGGCTGGCCACGTCTTCTCTCGCGACTTGTTCAAATTACTTGGTAAAAGATAATTAAACTTGTTCAGCAGCTATTGCCCTCCTTGGATACCAGAAGCGATGTCACGTGCACTGGCCTGGAATGAAGACAACCGTCAGCTTTGTACAAAGCAAGATCTCTGGTGCAAATGACGATGCTAACATGCAATCTGATGTATCGATGCTAAGCATCGACTACCACTTTACATCTGTGTCACATGACATCACACAGAGATATGATGGTTTTGATTGTCGTTCACCTTACCGCACCTATCCTTAGGCTTGTCTCTCGTGAATCCGAAAATTTCTATGAAATTCATCGTGTTATTGCGGCTGAAATTATTGAATTTGACTGAACATACTTATTAAAAATATTGCGCGATTTATTTGTAATGTAATGTCGGTTTACGTGAGTCGCAGCCGTCCTAAGCAATCCCAAAAATTTAGAGATATCAACGCTGTCACACCTCATATCCATCTGTGTGCGTCGAAAATGGTGAGGCTCCCATCACTCCTATATCCTTTTAGTGTACTACTAATATTTTCTAGCTCTGACCAACTCTACTGTACCGTACGTGGCACTGCTGCACGACCAATGCCAGACTAAGCTGTCAGAATCTTCTGAATCCGAATTACAAACTTTGCAGACTTGATATCGAAATTTAATAATGAATGATTGGCAGGTGTTGCGGGATACGCGTCCTCGGGCAGAGTACAGCATTTGGCCATTATTGGTCTGGTTCATTGCTAGATTATGTAGGAAGTAAATTATCGTCCTTCGTTTTATCATCCACTAGTAATTTGTTGCTCTTGCCTATAAATTGTTTAAAACTGCCAATGAATTTAAACAAATTTCATGAAAAAACAAAAGATGTATGAATGTCTCGAACAACATAGTTTAATTCCTACGCTTTTTAGTGATCAAGGATCGTAAATAATGTGCCATTAATTTTGACACTTTTATTAGAATTTCTAATTATATTATTTCTTAGTGTAGAAAAATTTAGAAAAAATATTCTTCAAACTGAATGACCTTGATCATTGGATTTAATTAATGTTTATGCAAAAAATACTGATGCAAGCATTTGATGTTGTCATAATAGTGATATTTCATGTATATTAAATAAACTGTTTTTTCAGGCATATTTAGTGGACTACTACGTGTACAGCTCAAAGTGTTTTCCAGGAGAACCACCAATTCATATTGGTTTCAGCTACATCTTGCCTAGTACATTGCAATCTAGTGTTGGGATCTTAACAGTACCAATTACAAGCACAAAACATAGACCAATTGGTAGGATATTAATTTAAATTTCTACTTTTTACCTTTATTTATTATTTTAAATATTTGTTTGCATAATTATTATAAATAATGCTTTGTAGGACAACTTACAGTGGAATATGTTGTGATAAAATCAATACCAGATTATCCATGGGATATGAGTATTTCATATGCAAAGCATTGGGAACAACGGTGGTCTGGTTTGGATGTAGGACATAGAGGTTTAGGTACATCTTTCCAAACTAAAAAGTAAGTGAACAAACTTGAAATTGTAGAAAAATTAGATTTTTATAAAAGTGTATTAGAAGTTAAAAATCATATTGTTTTATCTTTTTGCAGTTGTGCAAATGTACGTGAAAATACAATAGCTTCTCTAAAAACTGCATCATATCATGGTGCTGATATGGTTGAATTTGATGTCCAATTGTCCAAAGACCATATACCTGTTATTTATCACGATTTCTATGTGTCTATTTCATTAAAACGCAAGAAACAAATAGAAGCCATGGACATGTTGGAAATACCTGTTAAGGATCTCACATTAGAGCAACTACATTTATTAAAGGTATATTCTATATGTATATACACTTATTGAATTTTTTTGAATATTATAGATTGAATTAAAAGGTGTCTATATGAATAGAATTATATTATCATCAGTATCATATTCATATTTTCATATTCAGTCTTACAAGATATAATATTTTCAAAATGAATTTTACTAATATTATTTTTTTATTTTATTGTAAAATATGTAATTTATAGATAGAAAGAAGTCTTGTTGAAAAGTTAACAATTTTTTCTATTCGACACCTAACGACGATTTAAGTAAAAGTCACATAAGATACATAAACAGTGTACATTACACAAATATTAAAAGTTTCAATAAAGTATTTCACTGTTTCTTGCAGTATACATCATAAGAGAATGGAAATGGAAACCACTAAACCTTATTTTTAAGTACAGTAACCCCTCGTTGTAACGTATAACTGAATCATCCCCACCACTGTTTATATTTTGTAGCTTTAGTGGTCAATAGTTATGGGTTTAAAAACAGGCTGGCTAAACTTTAAAGCGATAAACTCTGATAATACTCCCACGAAGATACCATGAGAAGTACAAAAACTTTCAGATTGCACACCTATATGCGTACGGTATTGTTTTGAAGCTCGGCGACCTGTAATACGAGACGGGCTCGCTGTTGCATTTACTATTAGCGCATGTCAAAATACCAATATTGTTGTTTATTTTCCTTGTCAGCCTCGAACCCACGTACCTGGGTCTGAATCTGAGATACGAAACTTTTTAACAAGGTGTTACTGTACATAATCTGTCACTAGCTTGATTATTAAGGTGCATTTACTAGTACAAGTCTCATTCATCTAACATTAACCAATCGAATGTAGCTTTTTGGAATGCGGCAATGAATGCTATGCATATTAATATTCCGCTTTTTATGTCGTATTTTTTTCGTATTGGAGAAGAAATCGATCACCTCGGAGGGTTGTGTCGTATGTAGCTACATAGACATACAATCATGAATTTGTAGGTGTGACATACATACCTATTCGTGTTTGTTTAATATTCAACAGGATTGTTATTACCCGGGAGACTCGTTGGGTAAGGTGCTGTATTTCATTGATAAAGCTGAACAGGGGGTTAACCAACCGGTGAGCTTTCATATCGCTTGCACCGTCTGACTCGTCAAAATGTATAACTAATTAGTCATTTGAACAATTTGATGCATGCTCGTTTAAAATTTATTCTAAAACCAACTAAAGTTGATTTTCTAAATCACATCATTGTACGTGGCTTTTAAAATCATACCATTATTCTACAATATGTACATTTTCTTTTGATTAGAAGCTAAAAGGTTAACCCTGGTATTGTAAGTAATGAAAATAATTTGATTGAAAATACTTTGTCAACGTAATGTCAGCAAATGACCTTTGCAAAGATGCTTTTGAAATCTTAATTATTTTTAATAATCTTTTTCACCAGTGTCACTCCCTCTGACTTCACGTAGCTGCTTCCGCGCATAAGTTGAGTGCGGAATTTTTCACTAAAAAGTGCCTAAATCACATTATCACAATTTGTGAATAATATTATGACGGGTATGATATTACTTTTAATATATTCACATGACACAGAGAGTCTGTTTTGTTGTCTGGCTTTAAAAAGTATATTATACCGATCATTGTATGATCTATGTCACTTTTTTAATCTAACAGATTTATGCTGAAAGTTTCCTTCATTTTATATGCCCTTTATAAATAAGTGTTTTTTTACAGGTTTATCATGTGGCTGAAGGTCGAGAAAAGAATCCAAGATTCTTTGATGAAGATCTAGAAGATCATCAGCCATTCCCCACACTTCAAGCTGTATTACAAGAGTTAGACCAACATGTTGGATTTAATATAGAAATTAAGTGGACTATGCAGTTAAAGGTAAAAATAATAAAATTTATTTTGTTCATTTTGTTATTATTTACTTACTAAATTTATAATATGTATACATAGGATGGCACGTTTGAGCTGAACCATCCTTTTGATCTCAACTTATATTTGGATACTATACTCAAGGTGGTGCTGGAATATGGAGGAAATAGAAAAATTGTTTTCTCATCTTTTAACCCAGATATTTGTGCCATGATTCGTCTTAAGCAAAACAAATACCCAGTAGTATTTTTAACACAGGGCGTGACTTCAAAATATCCTACTTATCACGACCCAAGATGTCAAACAATTCCAATGGCTGTTAGACATGCTTTAGTTGCTGATATCTTAGGAATTAACGTCCATACCGAAGATATTCTTAGGGATCCAACTCAAGTTCAATTTGTAAAAGATGCTGGTTTAATCATTTTTTGCTGGGGAGATGACAATAACGATAAAGCTACCATACAGCATTTGAAAAAACTTGGATTACATGCAGTTATTTATGACAAGTTAGTAATCTTCAAACAGAGTTTTTGACTAAAAACAATATGCTACGATGATTTAATATAATTTGCAGAATAGATGAATATAACGCAAAAGAAGTCAAAGAAAGTATATTCCTGATTGATGCCAGAGAAAGTCAAAAGGCATTAATTGCTTTAGCGCAATGCAATCAAACTTCTTCACCGCAACCTCAAATTCCTTCTCTTAACACAGAAAAAGTGAGTTCTATTGTTTGGCATTTTTATGCGTGATTGATATATTCTTCGGGTGTATCACTTTGAATATTGATATTATTCATGTAAATATAAAATTAAAATCGCGAATAACTTTTCATTTTAGGACTACTATATGGACGTCGACAAATCGCGAAATATGATTACAACCACATCAACTACAACTTCGCTCACATCTTTTGGTAAGAATACTATTGGTGGCGATAATACATATCCCATGTCAACTGTTAAATTACCAAGTTCATGTGATCATCAGGAGAGCAAAGAGATCAATGAAATGGCGAAAGATTTTGGCGTTTGTGCGAAATCCTTCAGCCACTCGGTAAAACCTAACAGCATCTCAGACTTACCTTCTGGACAAACGACAGGACTAACAGAGTTCTATGGAGAAGACGAGTCTGCGAAGGATTGTCTTTGATGTTTCTCTTTTAAGAAGCCATTTATGTCTTGGTTTTGATGCAGAAGACATTGTTTAGAAAAGGACCTATCACGAGAGAAAGGAGAAACCTGAAGAAAACTTTTTGTAGCTCATAATTTATTATAATATTTACATTAAAGGGGCTAAACCGTTGAAGTTTTCCCTATAGTCCTAGGATTTGCAAAATTGGATTGCTTAACGGCCATTACACAGAATTTATACATAGAATAATACGTAAAAGACGACCGCTTGTATGTTTCATATTTTATCATTCTTGTGATTGGTCGACTTAATTGTCCATTTTATATTACTTCTTAAAACTCAATGGCCTTTTTTGAATGCTAATCAAGTCCAATTTTGGGTGCAAAAAAAAATTTGAACTACTGTTACTCCGTGGTAGGTAAACGCCCGAGGTGCAAGTTTTTAGTACAAATAACCTGAATATTTTCATGTACATCGTATAAAAATATCACACCTCTCATATTTCCTTCAATATTAATTAAAACTTAATTTAAATCACTTGATAGTTAAACGACATTGAAAAATATATCACATTAGAAGCATATACCTCCTTTATAAGTTATTGAGAAAATGAAAGAAATTACAGTTGCTTTTGACCATTTGAAATGTTGAGGAAGCTGCAGGGTAACTATTTTTTATGTATCTAAGACATGTCACGTTCATTTATTTATGTTTCAAGATATCTTAACTATAATATTCTAGAAGTTAAAAAATAGAAACAATAGAAAAGATTTAAAAAAACATCTTTATTAAAAGTATCTTTGTCTGCGAATTTAAATTCAGTATAATTATAAACAGAAAAAAAGATTACGTTTTTTTCAACCATATTACATGATATGGTCATTGTTAAAAATAAATTTATTATTCGTATAAGAAGGTCACTTTAAAAATTTCAAGACTTTTTGTTTGATAAAATAAGTACTACCGAAATATTTGAAAATCATTCATTCGCTTTATAGATACAACTTTTCTGTCCTGGACTTCAATGTCTAACAATCTTGTAATAACTGCATCAGTGACAAAACAAGTAGCACGCAATTATCTTTTCAAAGTTTTTAACAGAGAAGATAATTTTTACCACTATACCGCATTGGTAGGACGCTATACGATTAAAGAAGAGAACGATTGTATCAATCGTTGAGATTCTGGCAATATACAGAGTATCTGTTGATGGTTTAAAAAATTATACCACAAATATGTTATGGGATCACATATAATGTGACTGCACATGTTACTGTGCGTAAAGCGTGGTGGTTGCTAATTCTTTCTATTGTCATAGAGGCTATGCATTGTAATAAACCAGTTTATGGATATTAATTGGTTCGATAATTTTATAATTAATACATTGGTAGAATTTTGCAAATTCCGACCGCATAGGTTAATGCGTTACAATCTTCAAATGTACACTCATAAACTTCATATATACTTCAGATTTCTAATCACGTGTCTGTTTTTATCTTTCCCCGTTAATGATAGATCGAATGTGCAACAAATACTTATAAATGCGATAATCAATCGGTTTTGTAAAAATTCTACAAATATTCACGCATGTACAAAAACATAAATAAGAAATAATATTTTTGCATTTGCATTTGAAGTTTTTAACTCAATTACTGAGAGTACCTGAATTACAAGTAGCCGTTGAAACTAATATATAGTTAACGCATTATGGGTCCTTTATTTCTCATTACAACAAGAATTCATCGAAAGTCAAATCATTAAATAGATTACGAAAACGTTTTAGTATAATAAATAAAAATATCAGAATTCCATCTACTTTATTCACTCAAAATATTTGCATACAATAGTTAATACTGATTTTCTAAAAAACAAATAATATTGATGAAGAATTTATTATATTCTGTTAAAATTTTTCCTAGAATCAATTTAAACTGTTCAAATTTTTCTTATTTTAAACAGTATTTGTAGTTTTTAAATTACTTATTGTAGAGATTATCTAATGATAAAAATACACAATTTGCGTGTCTCGCATTCTTAAATACTCTTTAAATGTAATAAAAAATACGTACATATATCAGAACTGTAACCATAATGTGGTAACACTGGCATTATTAACGTCTAAATTAAAAAATGATTTTTATAATATTAATTATTTAAATGTAAATGCAGTTACTGCTGTAACGAAATTAATTTATTTTCACAATAAAATTTAGATACATACATTGCTTATATTTTTAAAGAACATTCTTAAAGAAATCAAGTTTTCTTGAAAACATAAATTTAAATCCTGTAATAAATATTATCTAGTTGTCTTACTTCAATTCCTAGTACCAATTTTTATGGAATGTTCACATGAAAATATAAAATATCAATACTTCCATTACATGTGCATACATACTCGCCGAATATATATATCTTATTCCTCTAAATTTCGAATGAAACTCAATCCTTTTTACCTGAAATACAAAAATACGATTCAATTCTTATAAAGAAAAATAACGTTCATTTCATCAAAACAAATAAATTCCAGACTAATAATTTTGTTTAAATACCTACTAATACTTGGAGCGTATAAAAAACTCGATTGGCGTCTATTTGAATTCAATGAAACATTTGAAAGGATATTTTATTTATTTTTATTTGCACTATTGCAAAATATTTCAAATTTTTTAAGTTTAGGAATGAAATATTTTCTTTAGCGCTTTGAAAATATAAACTAAACAAAATATTTAATTTATTTCTTGATTATTCAAAACAAAATTTATTTGTATTTGTACTATTTCAAAAATTTGATATAAATAAAATATATTATTTGAATATTAGCGAATCAGGCTTGGAAATAAAGGAGACGTATTTTACTCAGCTTCGTATAACGTTTCTTCGATCGAAATGTCCCTAAAATCTTTTGAATATCGAGACCACGTCAAGCTCGATATACGGGTATTCACCGCAATATGCTTTGTATGTCAGTTTTGACGCATGATACTTTTCTTTCTGAACAGCTGTTTGGGTCGGATGAGTTTAAATATTTACATAATAAATTAATACTTATACTAACCTATAATATTAATAATTATAATTCAATATTAGCTCACAATTATAACAATATTTAAATGGAAAAAACGATGGTGGAAAATTGAAAAACAGACAAACTTTTACAATTTTGAAAAGTTTAACCATCTAAAAAAATATTTCTGAAGCTTTATTTCGACATTTGAAAAAATAATGAAATTACAAAATATTATCGAGAGCGTGTTAAATTGCTTAAGTACATCGTCCAGCAAGTATGAACGCGTTTACCTCGAAACTGTATTTTCCAAACTAATTGTCAAGATTTTGAGAAATCTAATGAACATATTGACTTAAAATTCCCAGATATACTGCTTATCGTTAGAACGTGATTTTTTCTCGTGTTTTCATTTTATGTTAACAAACTAAAAGTATTTTATGTCGAAAATGGAATGTTGAGTTTTAAATGGCAGCCACTCTGTTATAAATTATTATTTTACAAAAAGCCACAATCAAACGAAAGCGACAGTAGAAATTATTAGGTTACAAAGCAATGTTCTCATAATCTAATAAATAGAGATTTTACCATAAACTTGGAAGTTTTCAATAACAAAATAACTTTTATAACCTCTAATTATAAGAAAATATTAATTAGCTATTTCTTATTCATTTAACAATGTACAATAGTAGCATCGATCTTCAAAAAACTAATTGAGAAAACGTTAATTGCGTTATTTTTTCCGTTGTTATAAAAAATAAACATATTTTCATTTAGTCAACCTAAATTTGCTCATAAATTAATTTTTCATTGAAAAAATTTTTATTAAACATTTTTAAATTTCGAAGCAGAGCGTGAGAGTGGAACCTGCCGGTACAGGGAAAGGGTTAATGGCGGATGAAGAGCCCCCACCCTGACCTCATATGCAGAGGTAGTCAAGGTGTCAACAGGCGAGGCTGAACAGAGTTTACGCGATAATTCTCGTCTGTTCGTATTAGCACATTTATTTTGCTGCTTATCGCATCGCACTAGAATATTTGAATCTTGGTATTAGCAATACATGCTTTGAAGATAACTGGCGTTCGGAGAATGTGACTATTCAAAGCATAGCACGGTGCAGATTTTTCTGACGTGTATGTGTGTATACGTACATAATGTTTTGATTCAATCGTAGCTGAGATTCTTTCGCATTTATTTCTTTAAAGAATGCTCTTTGAGTTTGTTTCGTTAAAAAAAAAAGCAAAAGTGTAGCCAGCTTTTAATTCCCTTTTTGTTGAACGCCATAGGTTTCGTAGTACAACACACGTGAGCCGACATTTATTATATTATGGTCTTTTTTTCAATAAGTCTACAAAATTGTAGATAGAAACGGTATGCTCAGTATTATTGTATAGTGTGACTCTGACATCACGCACTTGAACATTGTTATAGTTTAATGTTTCCATGGTACCGAATTAATAAATATTTTTGTAAACAATGACGATATATAAATTTTATTACACACTACAATAACAATTACATCCATTGTGATTTAGTTTTCGATCTGCATATATGGTATTCATAAACAAAAGTATTCTATTGTTCTGATTTATATTAGCTTTGCTGTTTACATGATAGATTAAAAGCTTTATTAGAATTCTTGTATATGTTGTTTTCATTATCAGTTTAAATGAATTATGCAATCAGAAAATTAAGTTTACTGTCTTTCAATTCATTTGTAAATCTTCAATAAAATACTATAATATTTTTATTCTCCTTATATTATGACTTCTTTGAAATTTAATAAGCAAATTCTTTTCTGAACAATAAAAAATTATTCAATAATTGAATTAATATAAAGCATGTAATTTTAGATATGACTCTTTATATGAATTCCTTACAATATAATTGCTCAAAAAACAATCCAATGAACATGGATAATGAGCTTTATTTTATCAAGCAATATTGAGGCGAATATATTGTAATGGGGTGGGTCTCATCCACCACAGTATGGATTACTATATGGAGTTGCCTATTGCGGGGCTTCGAATTAGCTCCGCAAACATCTCCAAAACAAATTCCATGTGATAAAACAAGGAAAGTTTTTACCGATTCTTGGGGAATTATTAGTGATGGACCATTAGGCTCAAATTATACTCAAGATTCTCATTGTGAATGGCTTATAAAAGGTAAAAATCATCTCAAACATCTATAACCATAGTGTTTGCAACTATTTCTTTTGTTTATAGTTATTGAATATGTTTTTAATGTTTTGCAGCAAACAACAGCCGCCAATTTATTACTTTAAGTTTCCGTACAATGGGAACTGAATGTAGCTATGATTATGTTTTTGTTTATGATGGAGATTCTTTCCGATCTCCACTTTTAGGTAGTTTCAGTGGAAAGACAGAACCACAGCAAGTGACATCATCATCTGGTTATGTAAGTGAATATGAAATCCTTCAGTAATAAATTACAGGATAATTTATTACAAAAAAGATAAGAGTCCAGTTATAGTCTTATGAATAATTTATACTGTGTTATTACTATGAAAAAAAAAATAATAAATTTCTTTTTCTTTTTTTCAGATGTTAATATTATTGTACAGTGATACAAACTATGTTTTGGATGGTTTTCATGCAGAATTTTCAGTCACAAATTGTCCAAATAATTGTACAAATCATGGAAAATGTATTAATAATACTTGTGTTTGTGAAAATGATTGGGGCGGAAGAGATTGCTCTAGAGCTCTTTGTCCAAACAACTGCAGTAATGGTGGAGAGTGTGGTTCAAAACGATGTCAGTGTCGTAATGGATACTCAGGACAGTCTTGCTCATTACGTAAAATACGTCCAGAAGGGAACAAGTGTGTTACTAAATATACTATTTCATTAAATCATTAAATATAGTTATTACTGATTATTCTCTAAATGCTATGTATGATAAATAGGTGGTACTGGCTTTCTCATTCAGAAGGTGGATTAAGGCCACGAGCAGCACATACAGCAGTGTATATAAAAGAAACTGATTCTCTTTATGTTTTTGGTGGTTATGATCTCAATTATATACTCAGTGATTTGGAAGTATATCAGTTTAATACAAGTCAATGGGAAGATGCTTATGGTAATGTATTAGGTAAGCACTAACATTATTTATTATAATTGTAGGAATTACAGCATGTTATATTATCTCTTATACATGTCATATCATTTTAAAACAGAAGGCACCTCATCCGCAGAATATTTAGATCCTATGCTCATCGCTACTGAATTAGATCGAATAGGTGCAGGTGCAAAAGAATTGTACGGTGTTCGCACATCATCCCTCATTTGGAGAGTACTCTACAGTATTAAAGACAATAATACCTTTAGTTTACGTAATCATGGAAATTTAGAAAATGGGCAACATGGTTGGTCAGAATTTAGAAATACTGCAGAACATAAGGAACATGAACGAAAGGTTCAAGAAGCCAAGAAAGGTGAAACAAGTAAAAGTACAATTAGGATAGAAAGAAACGATGAACTTAGAAGAAAACACTCTAGACATCCAAAGCCTCGATATGCACAAACCACAAGGTAAAGATGGACATCCACTCCTGTTTTTGAAAATAATGAACATGTTAATATTAATACTCATAATACTAAATTTATATTTAGTATTACTTCTTTGCTTACTTTTTATTATGTTAGACATCGCAGAAATCTTGAAAACTTAGATCTCTATCGAGAACTTCATGCTTCAAATGTAAAGAGTGGCATATTGAATTGGGAGGAACAAAGTGTTGAAGATCCTATTGGAGAGAACATCTTCATCGAAGAGCCTAAATTAGCAACCGATGAATCATTTAAAGATGAAGTTACAAAATCACCAATCGATGAATTACCTAAGCCAAGTCCACGTTATGGTCATGCTGCTTGTAGATACAATGGTTAGTTGCACACCTAATTGCTAAGAATGAAAAATAATACAATAATATAACTTATAATTTATTACTTACAGGTGGTTTTGTTATATATGGTGGAAAAGTACAAGATGGTTCTTTGTCAAACGAACTATGGCATTACAATGTTAATACACGTATTTGGACGTTACGGGCTAAAAATTCCCCATTCTATCCACCTCAATTAACAAGACATACTCTTACTTTAGCAAATGATTATATTTATCTTTTCGGTGGTAGTACAGTAGATGGTGAATTTTCGTCAAGTCTTTATAACATTAAATTGAATTTATGTAAGTTTATATGTTTGTATATACTGAATTATATTTAATATATTTTAGCTACTATGTTATAATATAAGATAGAAAATATTTTATATTAAACTTTTCATTTAAGCTGATCCTACCGCAAGTACAGAGAGATGGAAAGAAGTACATCCTCGAGGGGGTAAAGAACTAGACGTACGCGTAGTTGCACATTCAACTGTGTACCATCGTGCTACTAATTCTCTATTAGTTTATGGAGGAGTAGTGGCTAGCGTAGCACGCTTTAGTAAATTATCTGACAGAATGTTTGTATTTCAACTTGACAGAAAAGTTTGGTCTGAAATTCATTATCCAAGAGCACACTTAAGAGACACTTATGTTCCAAGAGAACGGGCATTTCATACTTGCAATATTATAGGTAATTAGATGACTATTTCATATGTATTATTACAAAAAAGCATGTGCTGCATTTTAACCACATTACTATTAAAATAGAATACCAACAAACTTGCAAACTTATATTAATTTTGCAGGAAATTATTTGGTCGTATTTGGTGGATATTCTCATAGACACAATAAAGAGGAAATTTGTTATGATAATCAGATGTATCTTTATCATCTAGGCTGCCATGCCTGGGTAAGTCACGATGTATTAGGTTTAAATGACAAAGGTAAGATAAAACTTCACCTTTTAAAATAAGAATCATGTAAAATTTCAGTTTTTTTTATTTTAAGACGTTTATTGTAATGTTATTTTTAGATTCTCGTTATCCGAAACAACAAGGAGTATTTGCACATGCAGCAGATGTACGTAATGGAAACACTTTACTATTAGTTGGTGGTTATCACGGAAATGTAAATGCTGATTTACTTGCGTACACATTACCACCGATGCTCGCACCAGGAGATGAAGATTACATAGAACCTGAACAAATTTGTTCAAGACACAAAAGCCTAATGGAATGTGCCGCTAATCCAGAATGTGGTTGGTGCTCAGCAGACGAGGTATTCTTCTAACATACGAAGCTTAGCTAGTTTTCTTTGTAGTATAATCATTTATACTTTTTTATGCAATTGAGTTTAATTTTTAATACTTTTAATTTATTTCAGATATGTTACGGTAGAACTATTGGTAGTAATTGTACAACTAATCTGCAAACAACTCGCTGTCCAGGCGTTTGTCCTGCACTTGGAGATTGTCATTCTTGTTTAATACATGGTCAACCTGGCGGAGGTTGGGGTACAACTGCTCGTGGAAAGAAATCTGTTTCTAACAAATTAAATCTTGGAACTTGCACTTGGTGTGTTCAGAATGCACGTTGTCATCACAAAGATGATAATTATGGAGTTTGTGGTCTCAGAGATGATACACCATTGCAAATACCAGGATGGTGGGGTTCGAAAGGCACAGAAATTATAAAAGTAGAGGAATGTCGAGAAATGGATAAAAGACCCGGATTAACATTTTTAAAATATAAACCTCCGGTAAATTTTAGTCAACCGGACTCGGTAGCGATAGTTAATGCTACTACAGTCGATTTTAATGTTCCATCAATGCAAGGGGCAAAAACAGAATCTGCTCTTGGTGGTGAAATGATTGCTAGATTAATAGGATTCCTTAGACCACCGCAATATTTTTGGGACAGTACGGTAGAACACTTAAAAATTTGCGTTAGTTATAATAGTGCAACTCTACATGTATCACGAAGCGATGATCCTCAAGAATTGGTAATTCGCCTTTTCATTTTTTAATTAATTTAATAATTTAAATCAGTACCACGAAAACAATATCCATTAATCTGTAATAAAAAATTTTAATTTATATATTGTATATCCGGAATTAAAAGATACACTTATTTATTATTGATATTAGTTACATAATTTTTTTCATAAAACTTTTTTAGGAATTAGTTGCAAATTTAACTGCTGAGACATCACAGTGCATTCCAACAAAATGGCCAGATGGACATCAAATGATGTTATTACCAGGTCGATATCTACTAGATTTCGAATCAAAAAGGATGGTTACTACAAGCTACGCATATGCCAGTAAAATGGAAATTACTCATAATAAGAAAACTGAGAATCCAAAAGTTTTTACTTTTGAATATCTCGAACCATATCAAAATGGATCTTGCCATCAATATAAAAATTGTCTCCACTGCTTAACCGATTCTTCGTGTGGCTGGTGTGATATTACTAATAAATGTCTTTCACGTTCAAGCAATGAAACAGAAAGTTGCGCAGCCGACATGGAATGGGACGAAGATGGCAATCCGATTCGCGAATGGCATTATTTAACTATTACTCCTTCAGCCTGTGCTAATTGCTCTAATTACATCTCCTGCGAATCTTGTGTTGGTAGCAACCTATGCGAGTGGTGGACAGAGGAAGCTCGTTGTGCAAGAATAGGTAGACTACCTAATGCTGTTGTCAGCCTTGATCAATGTCCAATTCCATGTAGACAACGTTCAAATTGCACACAGTGCTTGGACGAACGTGGAAGATGTGTATGGTGTGAAGCTACACAAGAATGCTTTTCTTTTTCTGTGTATACATCTGAATATCAGTTTGGTTTATGTCGGGAATGGATGGATCAAGCTGGTCTTATGGGAGTAACGTCGAGATCTGGATCATCTTTAACAGGCAATGATCAATGCAAAAGCTGCAGCCGACATACAAACTGCTCTAGTTGTTTACATTCATTAAGCTGTGGTTGGTGTTATAATCTGGAAAATCCTATTTTGGGAGCATGTGTACAAGGAGATTTCAATCAACCACATGTTAATTGTAGCTTAGTCATTAATGAATATCAAAATAGTACCTTAGAGGCTGATGAATCAAATTGGGCATATGCTCAATGTCCAGATGTCGATGAATGTGATTTGGGTCTGCATGATTGCCATCCCAATGCGTTGTGTACGAATACTCATGGTAGTTTTAGTTGCCAGTGTAAAAGAGGTTTTAATGGCGATGGTAAAGAAAATTGCACAAAAACTTGCTACGAAAAATGCATTAATGGTTATTGTAGTGAAGCACCTGATTACAAATGCGAATGTTACCTTGGCTGGACGGGGCCGGATTGTAGAACGAATTGCGGTTGCTACAATCATTCTACTTGTGTACAAGGACCGGGTATTTGTGATGAATGTCAGGATTGGACTACTGGCAGGTATTGTGAAGAATGTAAAGCAGGTAGTTATGGTAATGCTACAACACCACTTGGATGCAAAAAGTGCAACTGTAATGAACACGGAGATAAAGACCTAAACATCTGCGACCGACAAACTGGTGTATGTTTCTGCCGCGATAATACGCAAGGAGATATGTGTCAGCGTTGTAAGAAAGGTTATTATGGCGATCCGAGAGATGGTGGAATGTGTTATTATGGTTGTATGTCACGTGGTATGCTTGGAGGTGAAGGAGCTGGCAAACAAGGTCTTGGTAGCAGACACTCTCAGCTATCATTATGGGAAAGTCATTTTGGAGAATCACCAACAAGAGAGTGTCTCTGGATAGTCAGTCCAAAAACAGATCTTTTATGGGATACCATGCTTTCAGGAACACAAAGTGTAATTCAATTTACTATACATGACGATATTAATGTTAGCTGTCAAGAAAATAGTGTTTATGTGTATGATGGACTACCTGAATTTGTTTCATCATCTACTAGTCACCAAAGTCAACTATTAGGTGTTTACTGTACAGAAAGCACAGATTATCCTGTAACGGTAGAAGCTAAGTCTGGATTTCTTACTGTTCACTATAAACAACTGGACGAAGTAGAGGGATTTAATGCAAGCTACATAATAATGACGTGTAATAGTTGTCCTGGAAATCGCGAATGTCGAAGTGGAAATTGTTTATGCAAAACCGGGTTCGTAGGTATCAATTGCGATATTGAATTATGTCCTAACAACTGTACTTCATCTAAAAAGCAAGGAATTTGTGACAAAGGCTATGGACGATGTGTTTGTACAGCCGGATACGGAGGACATGATTGTTCAATTATTATTAAAGAACATCAATTGATTTTTACTGAATTATTTAACTCTGAATATTTGGCGGATCACTTAGATCATTTGCGAAAAACTCTACCGCGATTCGGTCATACATTGGTTGCCGACAGAAGGGGTAGTCTGTGGATGTTTGGAGGATATTCTCTTAGCCATGGTCCTCTGAATGATATTAGACTTTTTGATACTAAAAACAATACATGGATGCCCATTACTGTGGAATCTACTTCAGAAGCTTCTATGCCTCAAGGTAGATATTTTCATGCAACTGAAATAGTCCACAGTAGGCAACAAATATATGTGTATGGTGGTTTATCAATGAAAGAAGAGGATATTCAAGGATTATCAAATAATACATTGAGTGATTTTTGGAAATTTAGTCTACAGAATCAAAGATGGATGCAAATCATGCAAGATGAGTTGAAAAGAGAACCACCACCTTTGGCTGGACACACATTGACTTTACGCAGAAATGGAGAATCAGAGAGTCTAATATTGATTGGAGGATTTAGCCCTAAGTATGGATATCTTGATATAGTATGGGAATTCAATCTAGAAACAGAAACTTGGAATACGATATACACAATTGGAAATGGACCATTGGGAGTTTATGGCCATTCAACTGTGTACCATAGCAAATCAGATAGTTTTTATATTTTTGGTGGATACACTTATGCAATAAATCGGACCTTTATTTCAAATAAATTATATGCATTGAATTATAAAACTCGAACTTGGTCTGTGCTTCCACCATTTGATGATGATCTTACTGATGGAAATAGTTTGGTAAGTAAATATTTATTTTTGTATTATCATTTCAAAGGAATGAAGAATGATTGTAATAGAAATATTTGATTACAGCCCCAGGCTAGATTTCTTCACTCTGCAGTTACTACTGATGAATACATGGTCATATTCGGTGGTCGTCAGAATCCTCATAATACTTCTGATTCATTAATTGCCTACAAATATTCATGTAATTTATGGATTCGTTTAATAACAAAAGATATGGAAGTTATTGGAAGTCCTCCACCACCAGCATATGCTCATGCAATGACTCATGCTGATCCAGAATCTAATGCTGTATATGTTGTTGGTGGATTTGATGGTGGAATTAAAAGTCATGTTACTCTCATAAATATACCTGAAGACTTGTGTAATCTTTGGACAGATAAAATAACTTGCAGAAAATACTTTGGATGTTCCTTTTGTTCTGTTACTACAATTAGTGGGAATAATGCTTCCTTCTGTTTCTCTAATGAAGTATCTGTTAATAAAGATGATAGGTAAGTCTATACATATAATTATATATTATTGATATATATATATTTAAGAATATTTAATTAATTTTTGTTTTAGATGCGATATTAATGTTACTCAAGCTCAACGCTCAAATGGAATTTTATGCAATTTAGAATGGATGGCAAGAAGAAAATGTAAAAATTTTAGAACTTGTACGGAATGTTTAGCAAAATGGCCATATTATATAAATGAAGAACCTATATGTAAATGGTGTACAAATTGTCCAAATGGAAAGTGTATACCATCTGAGAAAGATTGTGATGAATTAAACAAGTGTAGTATCAGACAAATATCAGTAACAGATGTAAATCAATGCGGTGAACGACAATGTCCAGCAAGTGACTGTGAGAAATGTAACAGTCTTGAAGGTTGTGTATGGACAAGACAAGTCTTGAAGACTTGTAAGTATTAAAAACTGATTAAATTGCACCATCCTTTATTAATAACTCTTAACACATTTTGCAAATGTTGTTAGCTGAATTGGGAGTTGCAGTAACAGGTGAACCTGTATATGATTGGAATTGTGTACCAGATGATATCTTTGAGAGATCAAGTATTAAAATGGGAAGTACGCAATGCGAGAAACGATGTGCTGATCATAAAGATTGTAGAAGTTGTTTAAAAGGCACAGGAGCTGAAGGTGGATGGCGGGAATGTAGATGGTCAACACAACTTAATGAAGTAAGTACATTACAATAAGAAAGATAATTGGAACATTATACTACAAAAGTCTGTCTATTAATAAATTCTAGTGTATCTCTCCATCATATCAACCTCTTTATTGTGCTGGTGGTGTATGTGGCTTAGTACTGCGCAGTTCTGATATGGTTCATTGCCCTGAACCATGTTCAGTGTTCAAGCAATGCAGCACGTGTTTAAAGCATTCACACTGTGGATGGTGTTCTTTAAATTCAATTAATATAACTGGCCAAGGAATATGCACAGAGGGCTCGCTCGAAGCACCTGCGGATCATCCAGCTGGTGGAACATGTAAAATGCTTTATTATCAACAATTTCCTCAGACGGAACCACGTAAGTAATATAAAGCATATTAACAAAATTATTTAAGTATCTCTTTGTATCAGTTTCAATTTTGTATCTTATATTGTGTTTAGTTACCAATGTTTATTTTCCAACAATTACAGCACCTACAAGTACATTACCCTCAGATTTGATATCACCTTTTAAAACTACATTATTTTTTAATGTAGTACCAGAATTTTCTTGGCATTACGTGCGATGTCCTCCAGAAAATGAATGTACTAATGGGCATCATACATGTTCTCCAAAAAGTGAAAAATGTTTCGACTCAGAAGAAGGCTTTGAATGCATGTGCGGCGATGGATATAAAACTGAAACGTAATTCCGTTTTTATTCGTAATACTAACTAGAAGTAAATAATATATTAATAGATTTATATTTTTAGGCCCTCATCATTTAATGAATTTGGAAGGTAGGATATATTGTACAAGTACAATAAAACTTTAAATTATTACTTATACATAATAATTACAATTTTCTTGTTATGTACACAATATATTTTATCTTCAGAAAAATTTGTGTACCAATGTGTACTCAAGGTTGTGTCAGAGGAACATGTGTAGAACCAAATGTTTGCCGCTGTGACTTCAGTTATGTAGGTGCTAATTGCTCGATTCAGTGCCAGTGTAACGGTCATAGTAATTGTGCGAGCCCAGATAAATTGGACGTCTGCTTAGAGTGCCATAATAATACAATGGGACCACAATGTGACAAGTGTTTACCTTTATTTGTTGGAAATCCAGCTGACAATGGACAGTGTGTACCATGCCTTGAATATTGTAATGGGCATACTCGAATTTGCATCAATGAAAGCATGACTGTACCGGTAATTTATTTATTTCATATGTGGCGGCACATCCCACACTCGCTACTAAAGAAAAATTCGACTATCGACCGTCGACTATTTCCCGCAAGTTCCTGTATCATCTCCGATCAGTAGATATACGATCCTTGACCGACTACCTAATATCCCGGTGTATAAGGCAAAGCCTGTTAAGTTGCCTTACTGACGAGTCCACTGGCAGGCTCAGGATAAAACGCTCTTCCTTCCTTTTTCCATCTTGCTCGCTCCCTTTTTCTTCATCACACCTAGAAGCCGCTACAGGTATATTAAAAGTATAACTACAAATTCAATAAGTCATGAAAATCATTTTTGTTTATAGGATCCAAATTCTATTAACAAAATGTCTATAGAATTATTAAAGAGACAGTTAGTTGAAGGTCCTGTAGCTAAAGCAAAATGCGTGAATTGTGGCAATAACACAAAAGGTGACAAATGTGGCGAATGCATGACTGGTTATTTTAGAGGAACGGAAGATCTTCGCGATGTGTGTCGACCGTTAGTATTTTTATCAGAATTACTTTGTTTAAATATTTCACTAGATATATTATTTTAAAGAAATATTTTTTCAGTTGTGAGTGTCATGGACATGGATTCACTTGCGATCCTGTAACGGGAGAAAAGTGTAATTGCGGTAATAATACGGAAAGTGAGCCATGTACTAGCGGACCTATGAAGGGTACAAATACTGGTGGTACTCCATGCTGGATGGTACAATGCAGTAAATGTAAGGAGAATTATGCTGGCATACCAACCAATGGTCATCAATGTTACAAAACTGTAACAGTGGACAACAAAATGTGCTTTGATTCTAAATTAATAGGTGAGTACTTTGATAACTGATTAAAACTATACATTCTCTTATATTCTTTATCATTATATTCGTTAAAAGTTTTTTACGACATAAATTTCTATTACTTGTGCACCATGCACATTAACAAAGTATTAATTTTTTCAAATTGCAACATTCTATTCTGTCTGGAGGATCTTATGGTTTGTACTCCTCCAATAATGGATTACATGTTTCTTATAAATTATTGCATGTTATTTATAATAACAAACCATTTTTATCAATTACAGATGAGTGCAAAATGAAACCAAAACCTTTAAATCCCGGTCAGACGGTATTCTACATGGTGCAACCTCGTTTCATGAATGTTGATATCAGAGTCATGGTAGATGTAACTCAAGGAGCTTTAGACTTATTTCTCAGCCCTCGTGACGATTCTTTTGTCGTTACTTTAAATTCAACGACAGGCTACCAAGACGTATGTTTTAATAAATATTTTTTCTATTGCAAAACATTCGATTTTAAATTTTATATTAATCTCAAATTATTTTTAGGTTGAATTGGACAATAGATTTGTATGGCGCAAAGATCCACATAGTATATGGTTAGACGAACACACTCGTAGTAAGATGAGAATCGTCGAATTCCATCCAGATAATACATTTTCATTTGCATCTAACGGTACTACTACTGAACCAAATTGGAATACTGGCCCTCAGTATATAGTAATGGAACGCTACGCAGAAAGTTTAGCTACTTTTTTAACAATCGAGAAGAGGAACACATTCTTATTCGTCAGGAACCTTACGAACAGATTGGTATTAACTTTGCCACAGGATAAGCATGAACTCCATCAAACGAAATTTCATATCGCGTTAAGGGCAATCGATCCAGAAATAAGTGGTCGAGCTGCTTACGGAATGATTTTCTTTCGACAGGATCAACTGCATATTGATCTTTTCGTCTTCTTCTCCGTGTTCTTTTCCTGTTTCTTTTTATTCCTAGCTGCTTGTGTAGTCGCTTGGAAAACAAAACAAGCAGCTGATGATCGAAGAACACGAAGAAGACTTGTTGTTGAAATGTTACATATGGCTAAGAGACCTTTTGCATCGGCTACCATCATTTATGATCGAAATGGGAATGACTGTAGTCCGAGTTCGCCACAGCGAAAAAATAGACGCAATAAATTAGTCAGTTTTCACAATGACGTCAGACCGGTAGCAGTTGAACCAACTGATGATGGTGTTGCTGCTGTAGCCACTGTTTTTATTAGACTACCAGGTGGTCGTCAGGCTCCTGTTAAATTAGCTCTTGGTAGCTCATTAATACTATTAACCAGAGTCTATCCGGTAAATAGTAGAGTGTTCCTAAGACGTAGAAACAGTCACGCGTTGAACTGAGCTTTTCTCGATACGAATTTTTTTCCGCTATTCTTAAGTCTGCTGAAACTCTCGAAATACGTAGGCGGTCATTTTTATTCTTTACCCTTGCGAATCATTTTCGTTGATCTCAGCTGTCGTTTTAATTATCCGTCTGTTCGTGTTACAGTAATCCTTGGTTTAAAGACTGTTTGAATTTTGTTTTACAACGAAATTTAATATTTTTATATTTTTAATTATTATATCATTATGACAGTATTAACAATGGGTTGGTGAAGTTTTTTTAAGAAAAATGAGTCCAAATATGAGCATATTCAAATTATTTTTAATTATCTGTAAAATGGAACACTTCTGAATTCTGCAAGCAGGCATGCCTTCGAATAAGGTCATGTTTGGACTCATTTTTATTGGGAAAACCTCGCAAATCTATTGATAATGCTTTCATAAAAATGTAATGAAAAATGCACAAAATTTTATATTGAAGTTTTGTTCATTTACTTGTTATTGTTATATCGCATTTATTCTCCTTTTGGGCAGCTTGTTTGAATTTGTCCAGTTTTTTCGAACAAATTCTTGCCCCTATTTTGAATTGATGGTAGTTGGTGGATTCGATTTTTCGCCTTGAAACCGAGGATTATTGTATTTGGTGCATGATCATTACACGAATTGTAAGATAATATTTTCTCAAACAGCGGGTACATTTCTTGAATTCGTGTAAATTGAGGCTGCATATGTCGAATTTTTTAATGAGATTTATTATTTGTTCTGCCATCATCGACATTGTTCAATATTCGCCAGTAATATGAATTTTTAGTATAACCTTGTATTATAGTTGCAAAGAAACAATTATAAGGGTATTTAAGCTAGGTGATAATATATTGTCATACCATTCCATGACGAGACTGTATGTTTGTATATAAGAATCTGTAATTATGTATTAATTCGTAATTTACACATTTTTGTAGAAGCATTTTATGTGAACCGGACATGGTTTTGTGTCTTGGAACGTTTTGTGGCTACTTTCAAGGGAAAGTAGAGAATTTTACTGAGTCGTTTTACGAAACATTGTGTAATTGTTCTCACACAAATTGCAAGGTGTATTTACTTGCTATCACAAAGTCAACTACCTATTGAGAAATACAAATGGAGAAAAAGCAGCTGCAAGTATTATTCTCACTATCAGGTTCTTCTTTCATATTTCAATGAAGATTTTAGATAAAATCAAAATTTTTAACGAAAAAGAAACTTTCAATTACATTGAATAAATGAAACAGGTGATTTTATCATTGTCATCAATGTAAATATCGAAATATCAGCTATGGAACAGATTATAAAGCTTGATGTGATAGTATTCCAGCACAAACATCGTCAGGATTACTTTTAAAGTGACGAAAACGTAATAGCAATCTGTCAACTGGTACTACTTCCTAGCAGTTGGCAAACAGGGTGATTTTCGAACACGATGCGTATACGTAAATATGTTATGAACGTGTGCTGTTAGAGGTATCGTAAGTGCTGAAATAAAATCGAATTGTATTCGCATAATTTAAACGAACAGTATTAGTATCGTTGATTAGAAAGAAGCTCGATGATGCGTGAGTTGGAAAGGTTCCTATGCCAAAAACTGATGAGGAATAACGATCGTCGTAGCATAATAATATATTATTTATGGCAAGAAACAATAGAAACGTAAAGGACTTTAATTAGAGAATGTTGTAAATACGACGGGTGCACATTTACAAATGTTTATCGACATCGTATATATCCTGATTGTAAAATACTATATATTACTATCATAGATATTGGCTCGAATCTGAAATGGAGAGAAAAACGTGTCTTTTATCAAAGATGATAAACCAAGGTTACATATTAATCAAAATATAAATAGGGTGTTGATGTAATGATATTAACGTGTACTATTAAGAAGAATGTAAGCAAAGTAATTGAGAAAATGAGTAACATAGTAACATAAATGTAAATAATCAAGGAAGGTTTTTGCTAAACTGTTATGCGGTACCAAACAGGTTTAATATATTCTGTACAGAATGTTTTATGGGATAATTGTTACACGGTTTGACTATCTTTCACTGTATTTGCATACAACATAATATAACATTTAGTCAAGTATGTTTTCTTGAACACAAACTACTTGTTGAAAATATTGGTAGTAATATGTTAAATACTACTTAAACAAAATTTCTCTACCATCAATTTTAACAAATTCTTCAAGTACAGTGTGAAATGCTCATACCGTTTTTGCAAGCATTCTACGTGTCATCTATAGTATTGAAAGAATGCACTGTTTTTCCTCGACCAGAAATAATGATACATTGAACAATTGTTGAATGTACATATGACAATGTAACACATCTTGTCCGTTGAATCTCAAGTTTATTCTTTTCTCATGAGTCTCGTCATTAATGCATCTCGACAACAGGTAATTTGATTATTTCTGAAACGTCGAAATCGTCTCTCTCTAACATATTTTAATTTTCTCATTTTCATCGCGGTTCACGGTTGTATTCGTTTACCTTCATGCGACCAACTATCCTAACTACTCACCCGAGATGTTTGCGCAACAGTCTGTAAACACATATTTAAGGGTGCAAACTAATGTGTATGTACATTTATATAGATTACGTAATAGAGATATATATTATATATATACATATTATGTATACACGATGAATGTGTAATTTCTCGATTGTACAGATCTGAGCGTTATTTCCAAAATGTTCTATTTTATATATAATTATTACATTGCATTCAATGTAAGCGATATCTTCCAATGCCGGCATTGCATCGCGTTGAGAAATGTTTGTAACACGTCGAGACACTGTCGTTTATAAAGTGTAAAGAAAAGGTTGTGAGGTCCGTTGGTGCCGGCATCCTTACCAAGGTTTGCCAGTATCATGGATTTATTTGTATCGTGGGGAGGAATATGAGGTTGTGCTAATGAAGATTAATGAATTGTATTGAGGAAGCTTTAATAAACGTGTGTAAAATTGGGTTTCAATTAACGAATTTTCATTGATTCTACTATAGGTACAATGCTGATGTTAAAATGTATAAATGAATTATTTAAAATTTTTATATTCATATAATATGCATAGGTATAAAAAATAGTATATATTCACAGGATAATTCTTATAGAAATGATTCTATTTCGTTCTTTCTGTACGCGTTAAAAAAGGGTATAGTATGAGTTTCCTTTAATACAAATTTAAGTGATTTTGAAATGTTCTTGACGCTACAAAATAATTTGCCATCAAGCTTTATACGTAATCACACAGTGTAATTTACAAGAGTTATAAAAAACACTTTATGTAAGTAATATTTTAAAACATAAAGTACATAGTAAGAGTGGATATCCTATCCTGTTACTATGGTAACTGTACATCAACAAATTCTCGACTCTTCAAGGTGCTTCCGAGAACGCGATCGAATTTTTATGTACATAGAATGCTAAAGTTACACGATGTCAAATACATAATAATTGTACATAAAGTTACGAACGTGCTGACAAATATATTTAAACATAAGTTAAGGTGACAGAGTTGTCTAATATGAAATTCAAAATATCTTCACAAAATCGTAACGGTCATAAACGTTTGGTAACGTGTGTAGCATGGAGCTCAACAGAAGAAATTTATTCCTGCGGGTATGTTTTTGTATTTATGAAAAATGATGTTCGTAAAGTAAAACAACTATACTTTTTCACAGCGAAGATCATTTATTAATATCTTGGCACTTGGAAGGTGGAATCGCGCATTCTAGCATTGTTACAGAATTTTCCGATGACTTTTATCCAACGGATATGCAATGGCATCCCCGTCCAAATTATGCAGTATTAAGTATAAAGAAACAATCATTGGATGTTCTGTTAATTACTACAGCTGATGGTATTTACTTTAAAAATTTTAGAATAATAGATTGCTACTTCTTTTATTGTAATATAACTGTGTTTTAGTTTTATATTTTTATTATAGGAAAATATCACTTAATAAACAAGAATGGTCGTATAGAAAAAAGTATTGATGCTCATAAAGGAGCAACAACAGTAGGCAGATGGAGTAGTGATGGTTCTGCACTTTTAACTGGTAATTAAAACATTCTGGATGAAGTAATATTTTATCATGTAACTAATTTTTTATTAAAATTTTAGCTGGTGAGGATGGTATGATAAAAGTTTGGTCTCGTAGTGGCATGCTTCGTTCTATTATAGTTAGAGGCACATTTCCTACTTTATCTGCTGCTTGGAGTCCAGATTGTATGACAGTACTGTATTCCCAGGGAGTTCATTTAATTTTCCATTCACTTAATTCTAATTCTAAGCCACGAAAGGTTAAATAATTTAGTAAATATATGTAGCATTTAACTCATTAAAGAGCAGAATAATATTTAAAGAAAAATTTTATTCTAGTTACTTGCACATGATGGGCTCATTTTGGTTTTATGTTGGAGTCATACTCATGGACTTATAATCTCTGGTGGGGAAGATTGTCGGTATAAAGTATATAAAATTATAAAACCATATTGATATTAAATAAAAGCTTTATTTATGTAAATAGTAAGAACGATAAAACACTGAATCTTTTTTTCCAAGGTATGGGACTCCAATGGTGTTCAGTTGTTTTCTAGTAATGTAGGAGATCATCCCATCACAGCAGTGAGTTGGAGTTACTCTGGAAACCATTTTGCTGTTGGATCTTTTAATACAATCAAACTTTGTGATAAGACAGGAGTTAGTATTTTCTATATCAGATTTTGTTATTTATTTATTTTTATACATTTTTTCATTAATACACCTTGTTTTAGTGGTCCCATTCATTAGAGAAAATTAATGCTGGAAGTATATACAGTATTGGTTGGTCTAGTGACAGTACTCAGGTTGCTATGGCTTGCAGTAATGGAACTGTGTTGACTGGACATATAATAGACAGGTATAAATAAGATATATAATAACAAAATGTTATTGAAAGCAACTAGTTTTATATTTACGTAATTTATACAAACGAAAACTAGGAGATTAGAATGGAATAATTATGAAGCTACTTTGGTTAAAAGAAAAGTGATTGAAGTTAGGCATATTGGAAATGAAATCAGAGAAACATTGGAGATATCAGATCGTGTGGTACAATTAGAATTTGGTTTTGATCATTTAGTTGTTATTACGCCGGCACAATGTCACGTTTATTCAGTCGTAAATTGGAATACGCCAGCCATATTCGATTTGAAGAATACCAGTGTATCAGCAGTACTTCTTGCAGAAAAGTATATAATAATTATTTTCTATATTTAAAAAATAAATAGAGCCTCAATGATGTTATGCAAATATTGTTTTTTAGGCACTTTTTACTAGTTGAATGGAATAGCGTATCATTGTATAGTTATCAAGGTCGTTTATTAGGGGCTCCGAAATGGAAGGGAATGACGCAAGAACGACTTCATCCTCCTTGTATATCATTAAGCTGCGATACTTTAGTCATAAGATCGCAGACCAATGACAAATGTACGATAAAATATATTTTTGAATACGAAAGGAAAAATTGTTCTCTGTATAAATTTTTACTAAAGTTATTGTTTAGTACTTCACGTTCTGGAAATAGCTTACAATAAGCCTATAATAGAAAGTCAACCTTACACGCATCTTCAAAGTATAACAAGAGTAGCGCTAAATCATATTGGTGGGCCTACTGATCGACAAGTAGCGTTAATTGGTACAAATAAAGACTTGTTTTTAGTTTCTATAAGAACTACTGGTTTTGGTAGAGTATGCAAAATAGGTATGCATTTTTCGATTCATAATAAATCTACAGTTCTAACACTTTGGTAGCTTGCCTTTTGTTTTTCAGTTGCTATGGCACAAGATATTGCGTGGGCAACTGATGCGAATGTCTTAGTAGCAATGCTAGATGCAACATTATCGGTGTGGCTGTGTCCTAATTGCGTGCATTATAGTGATCGTAAAATAATAAGAAAAACAAGAATCGATAAGGAAAGCAGGTTTCGTGTTCAGTTTTATTTCTACTGTATCAGATATTCTATTACACTTTGTAGTTACATTATTTAAATACTTTCAGTGAATTTGGTAAACAACCGAGTATAGTAAATGTATATAATGGTATGGTAATGATACGGCGTGGTGATGGAGCATTAGTAGCTTCTACTTTTTATACATTTTTTATTAGTCTTCACCAGCATATACTCAACAAAAGATGGAAAGAAGCATTGTCTCTTTGTCGAATTGCTCAGGTAATTAGTATGTTTTTCTTTCCCTGTATAATTAAGATTTCCCTAAAATATAAAACTTACCGTTAGAATGAAATATTATGGACTTGTATGGCTGTTATGGCAACCGACAATAAAGAATTGAATGCTGCAGAAGAAGCATATGCAGCAATATCGAGATACGACAAAGTCGATTATATTCAATATATAAAGGTAATAGTGTAAATATAACAAACATTTCTTTGTTTTCCATGCAATTCATGCAATTTTTATTTGTTAAAAATTAAGAGTCTACCAAACAAAACAGAAAGGTTGGCGGAAATGGCGCTTTTATCAGGTGATTTATTAACTGCAGAAGGCATACTTTTGCAAAATGGATTAATCGACGAAGCTGTACGAATCAACATTGAAGTATACAACTGGAATAGGTATTTTTTAATTTATCAAAAATTTATGAAAACACTATGTTTGTAATTGTGTTGTATTATTGTTTTTTTTTAGAGCTTTAGAATTGGCAATTAGACACAAAAAACAACAGGAGAGAGTATTACAAGCAAGAAAGAAATACCTTCAAGTAATCAATAAGGAAGAAACAAATCAAAGTTTTCTTGCGTATATGGCGAACGTTGCCAAAACACCAGTAAACTAATCATTCTATTTGATTGCACATTTTCGAGCATTTTGCACATAATTTTGTACGTTTTTCTTAAACAGTGAGAGAAAACCTATTTTTATCAGGAAGTCGTCGAAAAATTTTCCAATCAAGATGAAGTTGAACTATCGGAAACGGAAATACAAAAGCATGAATCGTCAGATCAAGAAATATATAATTTAAAAGAGCAAGACTAGTTTTGTGTATTCAAATTATTTATTAAAATATATAAAACTAAAGTATAATGAACCTATATTTCGGATAAAAGAAATCTTGTAATTATTAGGATAAGTAAGTAATATAAATTGTCTAAATTTTGCAGAGAACGCCTATACTCATGATGTACAAAATGCATGCAAAAAGAGTTGATTAGAATCTTAATAAATGATCGTACCGTAAATACATTTTTTAGAAACTATATTTAGCACGTATTACAAAACTAAAAATTTCAAAAATATCGAGATCGTACCAACGATTAACATGATCAATATAAATAATAGCACAAACTTATGTGTGTACCACGGTGTTTCATCCGTCACAGGCCTGTATCGTGTGACCAAAGAAGACTGAAATCAATAGATACATCTTTTATTGGAAGAACAAAAATGTGAAGAACATTCTATTTTTACTGTGTAATAAATCTTGTCTTACCCATCCACCATTTGCTTGTATCCACACAGCAAGATCCTCTTCCAAAACATCAGTCATACCTGAAACCAGAAAAGGGACTTACTACGGAATCAAATGTAATGTCATATTGTTCAAAATAATTGAAGAATTATACATGTAAATGACCTCATCCACTAAGGTATTCAATACTTCAAATTCGATCATCCCCCCCCCCCCTTTAATCTTAAGTAATTTGTGTGTATCATATACTTGGTATATCTTTTCAAATTTTTTAGAAGGATTATCCTTTAATTGTAAAATGAATATATAAATGTTTCGCAACGATATACCGTTCATAAAGTTTGCCCGGTACAAAATTTTCAGTCAGACCTCACTAGGGTACGGAAATCAAGATCAGAGGAATCATATCCTAATTTTAACAGAATTAATTACCTCTCTGTATGGCAAGTAGAAATTCAGGTTTGCCCTGACGCACACAATCCACAGCAATGCCACCGGCGATCGCGTAAAGGGCTATCACTTTGCTCCAGGTCATTTCGCCGTTTCTGATCATCTCTCTAGAGACATCGACCACGGCCTCGGTAGCGGATTGTTCAGTTGAGAAGTTGCTGGAACCGATCTGTCGAGCGATACGATTGAATAAGTTTGGATGCATTTTCTCGAGCTCTGCCCCGACTGAAATTAATTCTGGATAAACTTCTCCAACGACGGTACCACCAGGAAGCAACATGGCGCTCCTCATCCTCTTCAGACCAAGCTTTCGATGAATGATCCCGGATCGTTTTAAACGATTTCGAATGTATTGAGCGCACAACGAGGAGCCCTGTTCGCAAAAATAAATATGTACCTTTTATTTCCTTAATTAAAATTTTAATTACAATTTCTTATGACTAATATTTCATGTCTTCAACAGGATTCACGAAGCTGCGTGATAGATATCTATCTAGATGTAATCATTGCGATTTAAACGCGAACGCAAAAGGAAAAAAGTTCTCAGTTTGGGTGAAGAATAAGTCAGCCGATTACCTACAATCAGTCAAATGGATGGACACTTTGAAGAAACAGTGTAGGTTGCCATCCTACTAGTTGAGAATTAAGATCTGAATTTATAGTTTTAATTTACAATAGATATCTTTGATAGATATATTGAAAAGACAAAATAAACCAATGTAGGGTTGTATTGATCCAAACAGCAAACAAAATAAGAATTATAGATTTCTATAATTACAACAGTCGTATCACTTTCGAAGGAAACATTGAGTACAATCGTCCTATAAGAGTCTAATCACTATTCGGTACTATAGTCTGCAATGTGGTCCCGCAATTGCGTTCAAATGTTTATCCGTTCAATAAACGTGCATGGAATTCATGTTGCAGATAAAACTATGATGTCGCTGATTACCTGTGACACGGTGAGCTCAACAGAAGCCGAAACGGTCCTCCAACGTATCGTGTGAGAGATCTTCCTGGATACCACATCGCTGACATTGCTGAGTCTTCTTCGTGCCGAATCGACAACGTGAAAAGACGAGATCTCTTGATTGTTAGGGTTCGTAAAACCGGCCAAATTCGAATGCAAAGATAAGGCGAGGCTATTCCTTCGATATGGTTGTGTTGCGTTCCCGGAAGTGTCCTCCAAGCCGCGTAAAGATCCAACGAGTCCAGACATTGAAGAATCCTCCGTAGGATATTCCGGCCATTCAGGCTTTTCAGGCTTAAAGGATATTAATGTACTTTAAAAATACTCGAAACCTTATTTCGAGGTACAGTTATGCTCTCTTTCTCCTTTTACAGGAAAAGAGTAAATTTTTGAAATTACGAGTTAGATCTTTGGGACTTTCGAAGAAGCTAATACAAATATTTTTACTTTAACGAAATAACTTTATCAATTTTTGGAATCTTTGCTCGAAACAAGACATTTTTGAAAGAACATTTTCCACAGTTTCTTAAAGACGATAATTAGTATGTAGTAATTAGTACTGGTAGTAAATGTTACAGTATTTTATAATTGAAGCATATTAATTTCGAAATATTAGATTTGAAGATTAGTGGTATAGCATTTAGAGAAACATAGCACTTGTTTTATTAACCAGTGTATGGTCGTTTTTAGGTCAGTGAAAGAAAATAAGTTGATACTTAATCTGACACAATAAGTCGTTATGTAAGTGTTCTTTCTCCATCTATGCAAACATACTGTGTGTCCAATTTAAACGTATAGTCTCAGTTACTTTTTAGAGTAGCAGCTCTACAAACAGATAAATTGAATACTTTATCGTGAAAATATGAAAGTCTATAAAGACATTTACTATGAAGACATTAAGACAATTCTTCATTTTCATTTTTTAAATAAAATCAAACGTTTGTATTTGTATTATACTAGCATTGTACTATACTGTTATGTGCAACGTGAAGCAAAATATTAATCAGAAGTGAACGAAGTTTAACTTGAAACACACTGTAAGCTGAATTTAATCAAAACGTATAATTACGCTTCAGAAGATAAAGATGATTAAACTAACGGTTTTGATTCAATTCAATTTTATTCGCAAGGTTTATCTTTAAAAAAAAAAATGAGAAACAGCTCTTATGTAAACGGTTTCCTTGTGTCTTCAGTAATCGAAGTATTAAAACTAGAAACTAAATTGTTTATTAGGTTACGATTGAATATTCTAACGTAAACGATAGTGAGCGAGCGATTCCGTTGGTGCGCCAATAAGATTTCCTAATAACAAAGAAATTCCACGGGGAGCTCTCCTTGTAAGTCAGAAGGAACCTCGAGTGCCATCGGTGAATATCTCAGGTCCCTTTATGGTAATCGCGGGGTACTCGGTTACGAAGGAGAACGTCGATAGAATCTTCTGTCCTTACTACCACAACGTCGAGGTAGGTACGTTCACACCAGGTATCGCGCGTAATTATTATTCCGCTCACGAGTACAGCTGTTGTTATCTCCCAGCCTTATTTAGCCCTGTTATTTGACATCCTCTGCGGCACTTTGTGCGCCGGTATAAGATACACTCCCATTGTGTGCATATTACTTATTTCCATTCCATCATTTGCATTCTTAAGGATGGAGAATTAAACGCGGCGTGTGTCATTCCTAAATTAAAACAAACTCTGCGGACTGCAGAATCACTGCCCGTTAAACCCTCCTGATGACCAAGACACATTAACGAAGCTATTAAGTCGCATTGATGTCACTCATTCAATTATGACGAGCAACCGAGAGTTTTCCATACGTTTTTGCTTTCGATTTTCTCGACAATAGTTTTCTATCCAGAGATCTCTTACTATGTACGGTAATTCTCGCTTTCAAGTAACAAAGAGTTCGCTTAGAAACGGGGTAGGTAGCGATCTCGATCAATCGAAAATAAAAATCTATTCGCTACTAATAAAAAGATCTTGATTCGGATACAAATTTTGTTAATTTGTGAATAAATCGTCGATGTTTGTTATCTTTGATTTCTAACCGGAAATAACATTTACCGAATAAGATTTATACAAACTGTATTCGGAATTTTGTTGAACTTTCAAAAGAATAAATTAAGAAGAAGATGCGAAATTTTTTCAGTGATTTTAATACGAATTTAAAATCAATTACTTTTGGTGTCAAATTCCAATGTACATTATTCTGTTTTCCTTAATCGGTTGTAGTTAATTTAATTAGTGGTAGAAGTGAGGAAATGTTTTTTTTATTTAATCTTACTCTCCTTGTAAGAAATATGTACATAATCAGGTATTTCGTTTCGATGCGATTACACGTAACTTGTTTTCCGGTTAACATACACGCTTTGATAACGTCATGCTTGCAACAATAAGCAACAAAAATGCTGCGTTGTAGCTGCGAATCATTTTTTTTCAGTTTCATCGTGACTGCGGTTGCATAAACAATATAAACTGTCCATTGGATAATCTATTCGGTAAAACATCAAATCACTGTATCGCTGTGTATATATTTCGTATTCGTTGTTTAGAACAGGAGTGATGCAGACAACAAATTATTTTCCAAAATTTAATTTTTTCAAATTATCGATTGTATAGAAACATAACGAGCTTCTTAACTCTTAACTGCTAGGCATAATGTTTAAATTAATTTCATTACTATTATATTATTTGTGTTACATAAAATGCATGCACATAAATTAAACAATGTAAATCAATATTTATCAGCATTTGATCATATCAAATCTGTGTTTATTATCAACGAGATGGTGGAAAAAACTTGTTTAGTCCGACTACAGAGGTCATGTGCGACGCGTACAAATTTAATTACACTCTGGTTACTTCGCTCGAGTGTTCGTTGGTTATCAATTATCGATGATAATCAGATAGTCAATTATCGTTTGTGTTCGGTTCTAGCTCATAATATTACAAAACATCGAGAACTAGACATTCGTTACGAATAATACAAATAAATCGAGATCCTGATCTATTTCGACAATTGCTCACGACTTCTATTTGATGAAATTGTACAATGTTTTGTGCATCGCAGTAACACAAGTTAAAAATGTATCATCAACTAAATTATTCACGGACAATGTGATCATTTATCGACAGTCTGTTCTTGTAGAGGACAAAAAGAGGGCAAATTACTGTTGCTTATAGTAATGCCTTTTCAACTATTGTCATTTCTGACTTTGTATCTGTCATGTGTTATGTGTTACCATTTCAACTGTATGTCACTCGCCTTCATTGGCCCTCACTGATCCTCGCTGTTTTTCATTCTTATTCGTAATGCACGAGTGAAAAAAACTTGTCCATACTACTACACATAAAACGAAAGGCGCTAAAGTGTGTTCCGTCTTCCAATTGGTTAGTCGCGTATTACCAATCTCATTCTGCCAATCACAAGTGTGAACGCGCCTGGCGCGGACGTTACATTTGTGTCAGTATGGACCGGTCCTTTTGTACCGATCGTACTTATTGTCAGAGACGAACGTGTTGGAAGTAAATATTAGACGTAAATTCCTGGAATATCTACCGTCCTCTCCAACTGCCCCAAAAGTCAACAGTGTATACCTTTATACATTGTACTCTACTTAGAACATTATTTTCAAGAGGTTATGAACTACAATATCAGAGACAAAGAAATTATTGTGATTCAGGGGAATGTACCGAATATCACGAATGAAACAATACAGTATATCGAGTGCAGTAATATAAATATCGCTCACGATCTGTCAAAGGCTATACTGTTTTCGTTGAAATTGTAATCTCGTAAGTTAGTTTCTGAAGAAGTCAGAAAACTAATCCTGACTACATCGAGCACGCGATTGAGAACCAGTGAAAAAGATTGTGATACGGTTAAATGCTCAGTCGAGTGATAGGGATAATTACAGGACAGAAATTGCGACAGTTGAAGGGACCAGGAGTATATCGTATCGAGACGTACGTTTAATGCAATAATGTTTGTAGCGATGGTCTAGCTTGTAGGAGTTGTTTAATTTTAAAAGTTTAAAGCATCCGTGTATCTTCCTCATCGATAAAACAATCTAGGCATCCTGTGTTACGTTCGATCGACGTTAACTGCGTTATCTAGATGACCGTAACGAAACGTAGGAACGTGTTACAGTTTTTTAGGCAAGTTAAAAGTAACAGCGTCACGTTAGATCGTAGATTATCAAACGGAGAGTAATTTATTATAATTTACCAGTGGCAGGGTCGCCTCCTCCTGGACCCCCAGTCGAAAGTCCGGCTTCATTGTAATTATCGCGAGACTGCCTTATTAGTCACTGTCGTCCAACTTGCTCCACATACACATTATACGCGTAATATATTTCTGAATTATCGCTTATCAACGGCGAGTGTAGCCGGTCGATTATCGTTCTGAGGAGCGTGCGCGGCGGCGCGTTAAATCGTTTGTTTTATCAATTTCCAAGGCTTATTTCCGCGCCAGAATCGCGGCGATAATGAAACCATACGTCATTTTTGCACTTTTGTTCGGAAAGCTCACGTCACGTCGACTTCATCGGACGACTAAAGAGGATTATGGGGTTATACACCGTGTATTGAAAGTAAACAATTGTTTTTTTTTATTATTTAAATAGATTTTCTTTGAGAAAAATTATACGTTCGTATATAATAAACTAAATTATTTATCTACAATGTGGTCGTTTTATGTTATGATCTTGTATGTTTGTTTCTCAAGATTTATTTTCCGGTTAATAAACGATGTATCAGGGATGTATGAAATGATAAGAGTTCACCGATATTGTTGTATTAAATATTAGACGATTAGCGCTTCCAAAGACGCGGAAAATTCGAAAAAATGGCGTTGCTAGGTAACCGTTTCCTAGCATCGAAAACCAGTGATAAGTCAGTGCATGCTGCAAGCTGTTAGATGGCAGCTGCATGTCGATTTACATACGTGTCGTAAGAAATCCTCGCTTCGCAATATTTTATTTCGAAATAGTCGATCTTTAATATAAACCAGATTTCGAATAATATTAAATTAATGCAGTAATACTTTCACAGAATGGCCAATCCGTAATAGATACATAAATTAAACGGAATTTCTCGTAATATAATAATAATAATAATAATAATGGAAAGTAAAATTTAGTTGAATGATATTTTTACAAGATGACCAACTTGTAAAGCATATAAAAGCTAATACATCGGATACCACGAGCAATAAAGTCATTTTAATAGATAAATCCGTAATTATTTTACGCAGCGTATTATCCTTGTGCATTCAAAGCGTTTTGTGTTGTGAATGATAAATAACGCTTCGGCTGTCGAGGAAAGGTCATCGAAGAATGCATATTTTTTATTTTCTTTAGAAGCTAAGACACATCTATACGCAGGTATAATTTACTGCGGTTGTTATTTATAAAAGGAGATCTCCATCTCAGATATTTAAAAAATTATGAAACTTGAGGAATATATAGAGGGTGTCTTGTTGAGAATAATTTAAATGTACAATTTAGAAATGAAAATGGTATCATAATTTTCAACGAGAAAACATCGCCAATTCATTGATAATACTTTTGGGAAGATACAATGAAAAGTATAAAAGTTTTGATTTTGCATTCGTGCACACATCAATACGCATGTAACACCGTTTTATGTTGCTCTATCTCGCCTACTTTCAATGCATCTCGTTCACTGTCTTCATCGGACGGTTCATTCGATGCAAAAACTTGTTTATACTATTGCAAATGCATAATGGTGCACTTCGAATTACGATTGACGACAATTTAACGCATTTGTGTAGCATGGAACAGGTTCTTGAGGTTTTAAAATATTACCCTCCCTGGATGCATAAAAACAAAAGTACTCAATTCGTTTTCTTATAATCGGAAAATACTATATAGTTACTTACAAAATTGAGCGTACACCCATATTGGTAATGAAAATTAGCTAGAAAATGAATGTGAAAGTAAAAACGCAATATAAATTTTATTCTTATATTTTAGTGGATAAATCGTAAAATTATTTACTTATATTTAACAAGAGTACATTAAATTTATTATCCTGATACAAAATGAAACGTATGACTATTTTCATATGAAACAGATTTTTATTGTTCGAATATTGGTACTATCGAAAGAGAAGTCCCGTGAAATGTTTTTCAAATTACTTATAATAAAATTATATTTACATTGCAAATTTCTAGGCAAAATAGTTGTAAAAACATATTCTACCATTCAAAAAATTGTAAATAAATTTTAAAAGGGAGGGGAAAAATCGTTATCGAAGAGTAATGATCGGTTCATTAGCTGACAAATTAAGATAAATCCAAGGACAAATGTACGGAGTTTAATGTTTTTTTTACATATTGAACAAAAATTTGGTTGAAACGGTTAAGAAAACAAGAGTTCTGTATATATCCAATGTAAGTGGGCAAAGATGCTTAGAATTTGCAAAAGTATTTATAAATTATGATGAGAACTTTTAGAATAAGGGGGAAAGTCCAGAAGAAAATAAAAATTAATTCATGCTATACTATATCATCTCCAAATTGTTATTAACACAAAAGGATGTACTATGGAATATTGGTTCGTGCATAGTGTGCAAAAAGTTTATAAACGATTACGAGTAGCAGAATTAATTTACACTTGTACACTCAATTTTGTGTTACGATTATAATTGTACCTTTTAATTTTTTATCAAATGTAAACAAACTAAGTTCGGTCGTTGAAGATCGAAAAATAATGTGAAACCAAAACTATTACTTCCCATATAAAAGATTAATTTTATGCGCTAAGAAACCATACACACTCTTGTATATGTTTGGTTAATTAAGTGACTCTTGTAACTAATGTTGATCAGTCTCATTAGAAACCATCGCGGATTAGGAACTTAATTAGACGAATGTAAGTTAAGAGTAAAATAAATGAAGTTGACTTCTAATTGGTTCACCAATTTGGTCAATACAGCTATCAGTGAAGTCTTAAAAAGACACTCGAAGGAAAGTGGGATAAAAATACCACGGTTTGATACATTTTCCACATCTTTTCCAATCAGTTATTGCACGTGCTCGTTTGAGTGAACGAGGTTAATAAAATAAAGGAACAACGTGTACTGAAATTTAATTCATTTTAGGCAGAATGTATTCAGAGTACCTTTTATAAAGATTGATTGTAATGAAGATGAATTCATATTCAAATATTCTTGATTGAATTTTTTATTGAGAATCGAGGATAATAGACAAGGAACGAATAGTTCTAAGATACAAGAAATGAAAACTTTATTTCTTTTCGACTTGTTCTTATCGAACAAGGATCAGATAATGCGATTTTTCGAATATTGCAAATGTTCTTAGAAAAATTCTAATACCACAATGTTATTATTTATATTCACGTACGTCGAACGCGTAAACGATGTGCACGTGTCGACAGGTGTTAATTATATAACTCAAGTACGTAAGTCTTTCTTCTGCTAGTATATACGGAAACGGCACGTGTTAAAATGACATGACCGTGACTAATTCTAAGTCTACAGTACTACATGGAAATTACAGGGAAGAATAATTATGAATTCCCTCGATACCTTCTTTAAATAGAAACACTTGTATTCTCTGTAAACTACATTCTTTGTTCAGTTCGAAACTAATCGTAAGAAACTTATGAAGTAATTAAACAGACGTTGATACTCATGTCGTTATGTTATATTTACAGCGAATTTCTAATATTTTTAATTCATTGTATTGATATTGCATATTTATTTTTCATTTTGCAATTTAGATATTAATCTGTAATCAGTAACTTGACGTGAGTAATAACTTCAAATGTTGAATTTTCTATCTTAGGTAATGATTGCGTTATTAAACGGTAATTATTATTCAAAAATATATGGTTCGATCTGAAATATCATAAAACGCGTCTGACATGAATTATCAGAGAAACGACCTTGACTAGCTGAAATCTTTTACTTCTAACATACTAGAAGCAGACTGTATTTCGAGCACGTACAGAATCGGTGTCATTTGCGAATACGAGTAGCAGGTGGTGTAAAAAAAGCTGTATCCTCATTCCACGTGATAGACAAGTTTAGCGATGACAGCGAGTTTTAGTAAAAACAATATAGCTTTTTAAAGGTGAATTGTACGAAGAAACCTCTGTCAGTCTATAAGGCAATAAAAAAGTGTTAGAATTTACTGTGATATGGTATATTTCTTATATTACTTGGTATTCGTAGCTACGCTATAATATTTATTAATTGAATAATGTCTAACGCTTAAAACAATAACAGAACTGTGTTTCTGGACAAATCAGAAAAATAAATCGTACATTAGGGATGAAAGGTAACGAATAATATTTTTACCGAATGTTTGATTTATGCATCGTGTTGTAACCAGAAAATATGGTAGGTATTTTATTTAATACTTTCCTGTACGGATTTCAAATTGTTATATTTTATACACAGCTGAAATAATTCAACGGGCGATAATCTTCCCCCATCACATAAGTATATAAAGTATATATCTACATATACACATACATATATACTTATATAGTGTTGCAGAAAAATATTACAAAATTGTTTGAAGAAAATTCCTATAGAACAAGGATTCCTATATCCCCTAGATAAAGATTAGTAATTGTGAAGATTAACATGTGGGAAGATTAAAATGGATCCTGTGCACCCCATAGGAACATTATATACCCAGGGGTGCTTAGCGATTAATGAATTACGGTTACCACCAAAGATGGAAAAAATTAATATCTAGAAAAGTATATTAAAAATTTCGAATAACGTATAAATGGTAAAACAGCTCATTGTCCGTTATTCGTAGAATAAAAATGGTAATTTAAATGATAAAATTGAATATTTTACAATAAATAAATAACAATTTAACCGTCCAATCGAACAAATCGCTAGACGTTGGTTCTAATCGAATCAAATTTTGCTCGTGCCTAATTATTTAATTTCGATTATAATAAAACTAAATTGTCTAAAAGAGAGAACGAATACGGTCTTAACCTCTTAAACGCCCAGTACTCGATTCAATATAAACTACAAGAAGAATAATAGGTATAAACAATTTTTACACAACCCATATTTAATGGTATCTTTGTTCTTTGAATTAACAACAGTACGTACAAGACAGTTACGCAGTCTCTGCATAAATTTACATATTTTATTGCCTCGGTCGATTAGGTACATCGTCAAATTTCATAGATGACGCAAGTGAGAAGAAAAGAAAAACAGCGGAGAGTCGGAAGAACGACGTGTAACTGACAGAAGAAAATATGGGTCGAGTCAGCATTCAATAAAAGATGCGGCCCGCACGTTCGGCTAACGGCCCCGACTCCCACCCCTCAGACGTTTGTCCTAAAACGAAGCCCTTATTACCCATCCAGAAGCATTTCGCTACGTTGCCACTCGCGACAGTTACGTGTGATTCTTTTGTTTCCCTTCACTTTCTCGCATCACGCTTTTACATCACGAACGCTCTTCACCGGCACGTATAAAATACATATTCGAACCAACGGTCAAGCTGCGTTATTAACTTCAATCCCGTTCTCAATGAAAATTGTAAACATTGTAATATTTCACGAATCACACACGCGGTTAACGGTGAATTATTCGAAGAGAAGTATTATTAGACGACAGACATTATTAAAGTACGATTGTGTTTATGCATTAACAGAAATGTTATATATTGTTACCTTGAGTTTCACAAAGGTGCGAACGATTATCACTATTTTCGTCAACAGTCACAACGACGTTTGCACTACATACGTGGATACCAGTATCGTATACTATTGTAGCAAAAAATGTTAATTTTCTAATCTTCTAACGTGTACACCGCACTGAATCCTTGTACAATTTACAAATATTCCTTCGGGAGAATCTTGTTCGTGAAACTCGTAATTCTGTGCGCTGATTGAATTATTGTTTCATTAAATAGAAAAGAAAATTGTTTTACGGTGATCAAAATGCGGGGAATACGCAGCGCACCGTCGAAATTGTAGGAAGCACAGCGCGTACAATACTGGTGATTTCAACTACAAACGATTCAACTTGAAACTGTTATATGAGCGCCGTCTAAGTGTTATCCCTACTTACACCGTTGTACTGCGGTCGAACTGCTACAAAATCACATTTTTTACCCAGAGAAAAAGCAAATTAATTTTAGACGATACGGAGAACAGTATTGTTTAATCAATGAACGCATACACGTTGATGAAACAATGGTAACATTGTTAATAAAATTATTTTTCAATTACTTCCTCTATCTGGAATTATTAATATTATAATACTTAAGATAGAAATAAAACTACTGATTTTATACTAGCGTGAGGCATGTGCAGGAAATAACGAACGAATTACTTATAAGTGGGATAATAAATTTACAAATACCCTTAAAATTTATGGGCCTTTTCGGGCGCGTAGTTTAAGTTTTAGACGGTAGAGTGCGAAAGTCTCTAAATCCTGCTTCCTGCACCTTTATGGTACATTTCTAATTGCGTGACTGAACGTTAGGTAGTATTATTTAAACTTTTCAATAGATCACTAATTTAATGAACAAATACTTATTTATTCGATACGAGGTACTGTATTTTAATACATTTGCATATATGTTATTTAATAAAATGTGTAAATAATGTATTATAGACTTAAAATATCGTGAAAGTGTTGTGACAGTTCTGATTTTGTATCACTTGCACCTAAATGAGACGTACCGAAACATATATATAGTAAATGATCTTTAGAATTGTAATTTATTTACAAAAAAATACGCAATAAAATGATATAACCATATACCGGAAGAATAAACTGAACTATTCTCAATGCCAATTTGATAATGTAGATAGCGTCTGCAACGACAAACGGCCAAATTTATACAGAAACAGTTCTCGTTTTCGCCGCTAAATGACACCATCAATTCATAGAGCTATTGTACATCGACAATACCGACAGTAGAAACCATATTGGTATATTTTATACTTCTTTGGACGTGCAATGTAACGTCTCAAGGCTGTGAGATTCTAGTAGACATTAAATTTTTAACTTCTAATTCCGCCAAACTGTCTTAATCTCGGCTTAATGGTATCAAAGACACAGGGAAAAAAGAGAGAAATTCTGTGTTTTGTCTCGAAACCACCATTCCAGTAAGAGTACACACCTTCTTCTTCAATAACGGTTTATTAACAACATTTATAATTATCTTAATGTATCTGAAACAGATTATTGTATATCTGATACCCGAAAATGATTATCCATATCATTAGGAAGGTGTGATGTCACAGATTGAGTTACTTCGTTCGCCTCTGTTCGATCCACTCGAAAACTTGCTCCACGAACAATAAATATTTCAACAAAATGATATTTTAAGCTATTATTTATAATAAATAAACATCAGGATATTGCAAAATCTGCGAAGGCGAACGGTTTCGGTGAATCTGCGGAATAAGAATACCTCCTCGAGTATCATGTTCTCCTGTTTCCAAAGCCCAAAATTGACGAAAAATTCTAGCAAAAGTTCGGAAATTCGTTCAACAATCCCGCAAAATCTGAATTCGCGGAAATTCTTGGAATTTGACGTCATTTCTGAGAACCACTTCCTCGTATATTATGTTCTCCTGATACCAAAACTCCAAGAATCTGAAATATTCTAAAATTTTTGCCCGAAATTCAGATTTTGGTATCAGGAGAACATGACAGCCAAGGAGGTAGATCCTATCCTGTCGATTCTTGGAAATGATGTCTTTTCCAAGAACTTTCGCGAATTGAAACTTGGCGGAATTTTCGAATGAATTTCCGAACTTTTATTAAAATTTTTCGTGTATTTTCGAACTTTGGTGTTACGAGCACACGATATGCGAGGAGGTATTCTTATTCCACGGATTCTTGAAAATGTCAAATTCCTGGAATTTCCGCGCCACTGAGATTTTGCGGGATTTTCGAATAAATTTATGAACTTTTGCTGAAATGTTTCGTCGATTTCGAGACTTTGGCATCACGAACACATGCAACTCGAGGAGGTATAGTTCTACTAATGTGATAATATCGGTTTAAGAAATGGATGAAAATAATGGTAAAAAGAAAGCTTCTGTTCTTACATAAAATGAATTTATTGAAATACTTCAATACAATGGAGATACAACCACATTCTTTCGCTTCATCAACCTATTCATACTTTCACTCGCATTACAAAAATGTTCATTTCTATTTGTTCTTATATCTTAAATAACTATTCTAAGTTCGCAGCCAATTAGCTCGGCACTACTCGCGGCGAGTAATACTACGTCGCGAGTAATGCCGATTACCAGGTCTCACCACGCGGAGGTTGCTGCGAGCGGAGACCCGGAGAGAGATAGATGGAATCAAAGTTCCATCGATCTCCCTCGACACGCGATACAAACGAAGATACTAAACCAAAGAGATGGAAGGAATCAATGTTCCTTCGATCTCCTCGTTTAGTTCTGCCAAGCAATTACATTATGGAAAAATTAAGCAAAATTGGGAAATACGCGACACGAACCGTGCAGTTGGTCCTACTAGGTCTATCCCGTTTCCCCTCCGTGGTTCCGATTCCAGAGAAAACGAACGACGCCTACCACTCCCCTAGAGGAGTGCCCCGTTTCTCCATCTTTACGACGAGAGGGTCTTATTTTGGAGACTTTCGCAGGGACCGGCAAAAATGCCTGCTCCTGTGCTCGCAACATGCCCCCTCTGGAAGCGGACACACCGGAAGAGACGGCGATAGACCGTTCGGACTACTTACACGGCCGGCCACTTGCTTGTACAAGAAGCAGTGGTGACCGGACCGAGGAACGAGGAAGCGAGCAAAATTAAGCTAAAGATTGGATAATTGCTTGGCAGATCACAGCCTTAAAACTAACTTATTCTAACTGCAGAGATAGAAGGAATCAATGTTCCTTCGATCTCCTCGTTTAATACTGCCGAGCAATTACGTTACGGAAAAATTAGGCAAAATTGGGAAATACGCGACACGAACCGAGGAGTTGCTCCTACTAGGTCGGTCCCGTTTCCCCTCAGTGGGCCCGATTCTCAAGGATATGCGCGACGCCCCGTCCACTCATATAGAGTGCCCCGTTTCTCCCAACTCCGCGTCAGGAGCCACGCAAAGCGTGGACCTGACTCACGAAGAATGACGAAGAGAGGGTCTTATGGCACAGGGGCTTCCGCAGGGACCGGTGCGAACACCTGCCCCTGTGTTCGCAGCATATACTCTCTCAAAGCGGACGCACCAGAAGAGACGGCGATCGAGCGTTCGGTCCACCTCCACGGCCGGTCACTTGCTTATGCAACAAGCAGAGGTGGCCGGACTGAGATACGAGCAAGCGAGCAGAAGGAAGCTAAAGATTGGATAATTGCTCGGCAGATCACAGATATTCGTACATGGTGACCTTAAAACTAACTTAGTCTATACTTAGAATTAACAGTCCCGCGGAGGATGCAATACATCAGTCCTCTTCGTTCTTCGTTCTTCGTTTTCCGATATACCTAAGAGAATGTATCTAAGAGAAACCTAAGAGAAACCTAAAGTCAAGGCATAATAGAAAATAGAAACGAATTTGGTTAGTGGAAAAAAATAAACATGTAAAAACCAGTAGAAATTAAAATCAAAGATCAAATGAAATGAATTACACAAAGAAAAAATTAAAAAAAAAAAGAAAGCATTGAGAGAGTGGTCGCCAGTACTGACCACCGCCTACCGGCGGCCAGTACCGGTTACCAAGGTGGGGTGTCCCCCCTTCCATGAACCTAAAACGAAGAGATCCGTCCACCTCGGAGGCTCCAGGAAGAATGAAATTTTAAACAACCGGGGGCTCCTTATATACCCTCAGCAAGGTCACTTACCAGTGACTTACCGTTACTTCAATTGTCTTTGTTCGATCTAATCGAAATCTTCGAAAACGAACGGTTTCGGTGAATGTTCGTCCATTTCCGCGATTGTTACTAACATTTATGCATGTTCCCAATATTGATCGAACAGTGTGCATCTTATTTATGTATTGCAGTTAATTAAGAAACTTATAGAAATTGATTTTGATCGATACTCGATGTTAAAACGTGTTTCGTAAAGTTTTAAAGCATGGAAAGTAACAATTGTTCATTGGATACATTAATTTGATATTTATTTAATTCTTAAAATTTTCACAATACGCGTAGAAGTTGTGTTTTATACATAAAAATGCCGAAATTCAATTAATCGCTTTTTTAAATAGAAAAATCATCGCGATGAAAACTTGTGAATCGATAATCGATACCTGTAGCCTTGAAAATGTCAGTTGGATCTCAGCGAAAAATTCCTTCGCGAACAAAGAATATTTCAACGAAATGATATTTTAAGCCATTATTTATACTAGGACATTATTAATAATTGTCTAAAGTATGGTCCTACGACGGTTGTTAATAAATATGATAAATAAACATTCGAGATATTGCGAAATCTGCGAAAACGAACGGTTTCGGTGAATGTTTGTTCATTTCCGCGATTGTTACTAACATTTATGCATGTTCCCAATATTGATCGAACAGTGTGCATCTTATTTATGTATTGCAGTTAATTAAGAAACTTATAGAAATTGATTTTGATCGATACTCGATGTTAAAACGTGTTTCGTAAAGTTTTAAAGCATGGAAAGTAACAATTGTTCATTAGATACATTAATTTAACATTTGTTTAATTCTTATAATTTACTCAATACGTGTAGAAATGGTATTTTTTACATAAAAGTGCCAAAATTCAATTAATCACAAGGTTCTCGATAGAAAAATCATCCCGATGAATACTTGTGAATCGATAATCGATACGTGTAGCCTTGAGAATGTCAGTTGGATCTCAGTGAAAAATTCCTTCGCGAACAAAGAATCTTTCAACGAAATGATATTTTAAGCCATTATTTATACTAGGACATTGTTAATAATTGTCTAAAGTATGGTCCTACGACGGTTGTTAATAAATATGATAAATAAACATCAAGATATGCGAAATCTTCGAGGGCGAATAGTTTCGGCGAATGTTTGTTCATTTCAGCGATTGTTATTAACATTTACGCATGTTCCCAATATTGATCGAACAATGTGCATCTTATTTATGCATTAAAAATGATGGAGTAACTTATAGAAATTGATTTTGATCAAGACTCGATGTTAGAACGTGTTTCCTAAAGTTCTAAAGAAAAGAATTCAATTGTCTTTGTTCGATCTAATCGAAATCTTCGAAAACGAACGGTTTCGGTGAATGTTTGTCCATTTCCGCGATTGTTACTAACATTTATGCATGTTCCCAATATTGATCGAACAGTGTGCATCTTATTTATGTATTGAAATTAATTAAGAAACTTATAGAAATTGATTTTGATCGATACTCGATGTTAAAACGTGTTTCGTAAAGTTTTAAAGCATGGAAAGTAACAATTGTTCATTAGATACATTAATTTAACATTTGTTTAATTCTTATAATTTACTCAATACGTGTAGAAATGGTATTTTTTACATAAAAGTGCCAAAATTCAATTAATCACAAGGTTCTCGATAGAAAAATCATCCCGATGAATACTTGTGAATCGATAATCGATACGTGTAGCCTTGAGAATGTCAGTTGGATCTCAGTGAAAAATTCCTTCGCGAACAAAGAATCTTTCAACGAAATGATATTTTAAGCCATTATTTATACTAGGACATTGTTAATAATTGTCTAAAGTATGGTCCTACGACGGTTGTTAATAAATATGATAAATAAACATCAAGATATGCGAAATCTTCGAGGGCGAATAGTTTCGGCGAATGTTTGTTCATTTCAGCGATTGTTATTAACATTTACGCATGTTCCCAATATTGATCGAACAATGTGCATCTTATTTATGTATTGCAATTAATTATGAAACTTATAGAAATTAATTTTGATCGAGACTCGATGTTAAAACGTGTTTCGTAAAGTTTAACGCATGGAAAGTAACAATTGTTTATTAGATACATTAATTTGATATTTATTTAATTCTTATAATTTTCACAATACGCGTAGAAGAGGTATTTTTTACATAAAAGTGCCAAAATTCAATTAATCGCTGTTCTGGATAGAAAAATCATCACGATGAAAACTTGTGAATCGATAATCGATACGTGTAGCCTTGAGAATGTCAGTTGGATGTCAAGGAAACATTCCTTCGCGTACTATGAATATTTCAACGAAATAATATTTTAAGCCATTATTTATAATAGGACATTATTAAGAATTGTTTAATCTACTGTTCTACGACGGTTGTTAATAATTATGATAAACAAACATCAAGATATTGCGAAATCTTCGAAGGCGAACGGGTGTCGGTAAATGTTTGTTTATTTCCGCGATTGTTATTAACATTTATGCATGTTCCCAATATTGATCGAACAATGTGCATCTTATTTATGCATTAAAAATGATCGATCCGCCAACAACAATTAATGTTGATCGAGTTTCGAAGTATAAACGCGTTTCTTAATGTTTTATAGCATGAAAAGTAACAATGGTTTATTAGATACATTAGTTTAACATTTGTTTAATTCTTATAATTTACACAATACGTGTAGAAGTTGCATTTTTTACTTACAAACGCCGGAATTGAATTAATCGCTTTTCTAGACAGAAAAATCATCGTGATGAACACTTGTGGATCGATACTCGATACGTATAGTCTTGACAATGTCGGTTGGACCTCAATGAAAAATTCCATTACGAACGAAGAATACTTCAAGGAAATGATATTTTAAGCCATTATTTATTCTAGGACATTGTTAATAATTGTTTAAACTACGGTCCTACGATGGTTCTTAATAATTCTTAAAATTTTTACAAAGCGATTAATTGAATTTCGGCATTTTTAAGTAAAGAATATTACTGTCCCGAATTGCGAAAATTATAAGAATTAAATAAATGTCAAATTAATGTATCTAATAAACAGTTGTTACTTTCCATGCTTTAAAACTTTACGAAACACGTTTTAACATCGAGTATCGATCAAAATCAATTTCTATAAGTTTCTTAATTAATTTCAATACATAAATAAGATGCACACTGTTCGATCAATATTGGGAACATGCATAAATGTTAGTAACAATCGCGGAAATGGACAAACATTCACCGATACCGTTCGTTTTCGAAGATTTCGATTAGATCGAACAAAGACAATTGAATTCTTTTCTTTAGAACTTTAGGAAACACGTTCTAACATCGAGTCTTGATCAAAATCAATTTCTATAAGTTACTCCATCATTTTTAATGCATAAATAAGATGCACATTGTTCGATCAATATTGGGAACATGCGTAAATGTTAATAACAATCGCTGAAATGAACAAACATTCGCCGAAACTATTCGCCCTCGAAGATTTCGCATATCTTGATGTTTATTTATCATATTTATTAACAACCGTCGTAGGACCATACTTTAGACAATTATTAACAATGTCCTAGTATAAATAATGGCTTAAAATATCATTTCGTTGAAAGATTCTTTGTTCGCGAAGGAATTTTTCACTGAGATCCAACTGACATTCTCAAGGCTACACGTATCGATTATCGATTCACAAGTATTCATCGGGATGATTTTTCTATCGAGAACCTTGTGATTAATTGAATTTTGGCACTTTTATGTAAAAAATACCATTTCTACACGTATTGAGTAAATTATAAGAATTAAACAAATGTTAAATTAATGTATCTAATGAACAATTGTTACTTTCCATGCTTTAAAACTTTACGAAACACGTTTTAACATCGAGTATCGATCAAAATCAATTTCTATAAGTTTCTTAATTAATTTCAATACATAAATAAGATGCACACTGTTCGATCAATATTGGGAACATGCATAAATGTTAGTAACAATCGCGGAAATGGACAAACATTCACCGAAACCGTTCGTTTTCGAAGATTTCGATTAGATCGAACAAAGACAATTGAATTCTTTTCTTTAGAACTTTAGGAAACACGTTCTAACATCGAGTCTTGATCAAAATCAATTTCTATAAGTTACTCCATCATTTTTAATGCATAAATAAGATGCACATTGTTCGATCAATATTGGGAACATGCGTAAATGTTAATAACAATCGCTGAAATGAACAAACATTCGCCGAAACTATTCGCCCTCGAAGATTTCGCATATCTTGATGTTTATTTATCATATTTATTAACAACCGTCGTAGGACCATACTTTAGACAATTATTAACAATGTCCTAGTATAAATAATGGCTTAAAATATCATTTCGTTGAAAGATTCTTTGTTCGCGAAGGAATTTTTCACTGAGATCCAACTGACATTCTCAAGGCTACACGTATCGATTATCGATTCACAAGTATTCATCGGGATGATTTTTCTATCGAGAACCTTGTGATTAATTGAATTTTGGCACTTTTATGTAAAAAATACCATTTCTACACGTATTGAGTAAATTATAAGAATTAAACAAATGTTAAATTAATGTATCTAATGAACAATTGTTACTTTCCATGCTTTAAAACTTTACGAAACACGTTTTAACATCGAGTATCGATCAAAATCAATTTCTATAAGTTTCTTAATTAACTGCAATACATAAATAAGATGCACACTGTTCGATCAATATTGGGAACATGCATAAATGTTAGTAACAATCGCGGAAATGAACAAACATTCACCGAAACCGTTCGTTTTCGCAGATTTCGCAATATCTCGAATGTTTATTTATCATATTTATTAACAACCGTCGTAGGACCATACTTTAGACAATTATTAATAATGTCCTAGTATAAATAATGGCTTAAAATATCATTTCGTTGAAATATTCTTTGTTCGCGAAGGAATTTTTCGCTGAGATCCAACTGACATTTTCAAGGCTACAGGTATCGATTATCGATTCACAAGTTTTCATCGCGATGATTTTTCTATTTAAAAAAGCGATTAATTGAATTTCGGCATTTTTATGTATAAAACACAACTTCTACGCGTATTGTGAAAATTTTAAGAATTAAATAAATATCAAATTAATGTATCCAATGAACAATTGTTACTTTCCATGCTTTAAAACTTTACGAAACACGTTTTAACATCGAGTATCGATCAAAATCAATTTCTATAAGTTTCTTAATTAACTGCAATACATAAATAAGATGCACACTGTTCGATCAATATTGGGAACATGCATAAATGTTAGTAACAATCGCGGAAATGGACGAACATTCACCGAAACCGTTCGTTTTCGAAGATTTCGATTAGATCGAACAAAGACAATTGAAGTAACGGTAAGTCACTGGTAAGTGACCTTGCTGAGGGTATATAAGGAGCCCCCGGTTGTTTAAAATTTCATTCTTCCTGGAGCCTCCGAGGTGGACGGATCTCTTCGTTTTAGGTTCATGGAAGGGGGGACACCCCACCTTGGTAACCGGTACTGGCCGCCGGTAGGCGGTGGTCAGTACTGGCGACCACTCTCTCAATGCTTTCTTTTTTTTTTTAATTTTTTCTTTGTGTAATTCATTTCATTTGATCTTTGATTTTAATTTCTACTGGTTTTTACATGTTTATTTTTTTCCACTAACCAAATTCGTTTCTATTTTCTATTATGCCTTGACTTTAGGTTTCTCTTAGGTTTCTCTTAGATACATTCTCTTAGGTATATCGGAAAACGAAGAACGAAGAACGAAGAGGACTGATGTATTGCATCCTCCGCGGGACTGTTAATTCTAAGTATAGACTAAGTTAGTTTTAAGGTCACCATGTACGAATATCTGTGATCTGCCGAGCAATTATCCAATCTTTAGCTTCCTTCTGCTCGCTTGCTCGTATCTCAGTCCGGCCACCTCTGCTTGTTGCATAAGCAAGTGACCGGCCGTGGAGGTGGACCGAACGCTCGATCGCCGTCTCTTCTGGTGCGTCCGCTTTGAGAGAGTATATGCTGCGAACACAGGGGCAGGTGTTCGCACCGGTCCCTGCGGAAGCCCCTGTGCCATAAGACCCTCTCTTCGTCATTCTTCGTGAGTCAGGTCCACGCTTTGCGTGGCTCCTGACGCGGAGTTGGGAGAAACGGGGCACTCTATATGAGTGGACGGGGCGTCGCGCATATCCTTGAGAATCGGGCCCACTGAGGGGAAACGGGACCGACCTAGTAGGAGCAACTCCTCGGTTCGTGTCGCGTATTTCCCAATTTTGCCTAATTTTTCCGTAACGTAATTGCTCGGCAGTATTAAACGAGGAGATCGAAGGAACATTGATTCCTTCTATCTCTGCAGTTAGAATAAGTTAGTTTTAAGGCTGTGATCTGCCAAGCAATTATCCAATCTTTAGCTTAATTTTGCTCGCTTCCTCGTTCCTCGGTCCGGTCACCACTGCTTCTTGTACAAGCAAGTGGCCGGCCGTGTAAGTAGTCCGAACGGTCTATCGCCGTCTCTTCCGGTGTGTCCGCTTCCAGAGGGGGCATGTTGCGAGCACAGGAGCAGGCATTTTTGCCGGTCCCTGCGAAAGTCTCCAAAATAAGACCCTCTCGTCGTAAAGATGGAGAAACGGGGCACTCCTCTAGGGGAGTGGTAGGCGTCGTTCGTTTTCTCTGGAATCGGAACCACGGAGGGGAAACGGGATAGACCTAGTAGGACCAACTGCACGGTTCGTGTCGCGTATTTCCCAATTTTGCTTAATTTTTCCATAATGTAATTGCTTGGCAGAACTAAACGAGGAGATCGAAGGAACATTGATTCCTTCCATTTCTTTGGTTTAGTATCTTCGTTTGTATCGCGTGTCGAGGGAGATCGATGGAACTTTGATTCCATCTATCTCTCTCCGGGTCTCCGCTCGCAGCAACCTCCGCGTGGTGAGACCTGGTAATCGGCATTACTCGCGACGTAGTATTACTCGCCGCGAGTAGTGCCGAGCTAATTGGCTGCGAATTTACAATAGTTTTATCGTTTGAATTATAAGAATGAAACAAATGTAAAGTTATTTTACTGCATAAGCTATCATTACTTCCCGTGTTCTCTAACCTTAAGTAACATGTTTGAAACCTTCTTGTACATGCAAAGATTGTCCATTGTAAATAATGCCGACCTAATCGGCAATGTACTGAGATTAGTTACTTAGTATATATGAATAAATTTTATATTGTAACATTAAAAAATTTTTGAGACGTCTAAGATTGTTTGATACTTGTACGACGATGAAAGTAGAAATATCATTGTATGCCGAAAAATATGTATGTTCATTAAATAAACCGAACATATTCAAAAACTCCTGTGTCTTTTAATTACAACTTTCCTCTACCTTTCCCGCATTGCTATGAATTATTTCATCAACAATTAAATGACGCCATTTCCAAGAGTCCGCGAAAAAAGGAATACATCCTAGACTATCATGTTCTCCTGATACCAAAGTTCCAAAATCTCGAAAAATTTCAGCAAAGTTCAGAAATTCATTCAAAACTCTTGAAAATTTCAATTCGCGAAAATGCCAGTAATTTGACGTCATTTCCAAGAATCCGCGAAATAAGAATACCTCCTTGTACATCATGTTCTCCTGTTACCAAAGCCCAAAATTGACGAAAAATTCTAGCAAAAGTTCGGAAATTCGTTCGAAAGCCCCGCAAAATCTCAATTCGCGAAAATTATTGGAATTTGACGTCATTTCTGAGAATCCGCGAAATCGTGCCACTTCCTCGCATATTATGTTCTCCTGATACCGAAGTCTCGAAATCGACGAAACCATTTAGCAAACGTTCAGAAACTCATTCAAAAATTCCGCAAAATCTCAATTCGCGAAAATTCTTGGAAGTTGACGTCATTTCTGAGAATCTGCGAAATCGTGCCACTTCCTCGCATATCATGTTCTCCTAATACCAAAACTCCAAAAATCTGAAATATTCTAAAATTTTTGCCCGAAATTCAGATTTTGGTATCAGGAGAACATGACAGCCAAGGAGGTATATCCTATTCTGTCGATTCTTGGAAATGATGTCTTTTCCATGAACTTTCGCGAATTGAAACTTGTCGGAATTTTCGAATGAATTTAAAGTTTGTTTAATTCTTATAATTTACACAATACGCGTGGAAGTTGTATGTTTTACTCAAAAGTGCTGAAATTCTATTAATCGCGTTTTTAGATAGACAAATTATCGTGATAAAGACTTGTGAGTCGATAATCGATATGTCTAGCCTTGATTTCGAGGTATTAAAGATTTTTTTAAATGTATAAAGGAAGGTTGGAATGCAGAGAAATTACATTATACTGATTTCGTTTAATTTTACCTTTATTCGAAAGATGATACATATAAAAGTTTGTATAGAAATATTTATTTATTTGATCGCACGGTAGGGAATATCATACAAATGGAATTACTTATATGTGGTATCGGTAAATGTCGGTAAATATATTCTGAACGCGCGCTTCGAAACATTTGTGACGTGATATTTACATGGGTTTCCATCTATTGGAGAAAGGGTTAAACTACACTTAAGGGGTGAAAGCACCTGGCGGAGAAACGCTCAAGTTTGTCGAAGAATTGTTCTGACCTACATCAATAGATGGCGCCAGCGATAGTGAATATCGCTCGAAAGCAGATACTTATCTGTAATGTCGGTACATAATGCTTGTACAGCCATCTATTGACGAAGATCAGAACAATTCCTCGACAAACTTGAGCGTTTCTCCGCCAGGTGTTTTCACCCCTTAAGTGTAGTTTAACCCTTTCTCCAATAGATGGCAACCCATGTAATTACCACGTTACAGGAGTTTGCAATTGCGCGTTCAGAATATATTCGCATACATACAAACTATAATTTCGTAATGTAGAGAAATATTCATTTATTTTATCGCACGGTTAGTTCGATTGTCATTGCTCCATCTAACGAATATTTCAACAAATTTATAGCTTTTTAGCCATTATTTATACCGGAACAATTTTAATAATTATTTAATCTACGGTCCAACGACGGTTGTTACTAATTATGATAAATAAACGTCAAGATATTGCGAAATCTGCGAAGGCGAACGGTTTCGGTAAATGATTTTTCATTTCTACGATTATTACTAACATTCATGCATGTTCCCAATATTAATCGAACAATGTGCATCTTATTTATGCATTAAAAATGATCGATTCGCCAACAACAATTAATTTTGATCGAGTTTCGAGGTATAAACGTGTATCTTAATGTTTCAAAGCATGGAAAGTAACAATTGATAATTGGATACATTATTTTAACATTTGTTTAATTCTTATAATTCTCATAATTCGCGTGGAAGTTGTATATTTTACTTAAAAATGCTGAATTTTAATTAATCGCTTTTCTAGATAGAAAAATCTAGCGATTTTGTAACTAGCCATTTACGATTTTTTATTTGTGAGACGAATTTTTTATATTTATTATCTTTACTTACTCGACGACTCAGTTGAATATGGTTCCTAAAATCATCATTTGTAAACAAAAAAGTTCCTACAAAACTTATATTTTATAGGGTCGGTATATGTATCTCTCAAGCTCTATGCTATATGATCTTATGAGATTTTGATCATAATCAAATTAATTAATTTTTGTAGTATTTAGTTTTAATTCCTACATCTATTAGCGCTGAAATCGTTTTCGACTCTGAATCGGCAACGTTGGAAGTGACACGTAAATGGTAAGGAGATTCGCGAAATTTTGATCTGTGTGACACGAAAAAGCATTGCCTGAACATGTATTTCATTTATGTAATATACCATGCACACATATTTTGACCTTGTTTTAAATATAATATGCATTAATTTAAATTTTCTTTTTGGAAAATACAATGCACGAATATTTTTTTTAACATAAACTTAGATTTCAATAGAGTAAAATATGTTTATTCCAACATTAATGTCTTCAAAAATTTGATAAATTACATTGGCACGTCTGTCTTATATAATATGTAAGGTGTATATGCATTTTTTAAAAATATTAATCATTATATATCAAGAATGAAACTAAACTCGTATATTCGATAAAAAGGGAAATTTATAAATTGTTCAATTTTGAAATTCCATTTATTGTATATAAAAAGCATTTTGTAATAACTTAAATAATGAAAGTAAAGCACGTCAAGTGTACAAATGTAAAAAATAAAAACTATGATAATTTCTTTTTAACGAATTGATAAAGTTGCTCATTCAAATTCAGTTATATATTATGTGAATTTTAAATTATATATAATAATTATAATTTCAATAATTCAAATTAAAATATAAATGTGTTAAAATATTATATAAGAATATTTTTTAAAGGACTATGTACAACATTGTAAGTTTGCTGAAGTTTGAAATGGTTATCACATTGTTTTGTAAATTAGTAAAGTTTGTAATTTACAAACTAATTAGTCAATCTTATAAACCAGTAATTATAAGAAAATGCAAGAAAAATTGTTTTTATTAAGAGTAATTTTAATAGAACCACTAAATCGAAAGATTTGAATATTTTGATATTTTTAAATAAATCTTATATTATAATTTATGTTCATATATTGATACTTGCAATATATGTGTATAATAATGTATGAGATATCCTTCTTAGAATAGAAGAAATAAACGGGACAATAAATTTGTATATAACAATATTCTATTCACAACGATGATATGATAAAGTAGCATCGAGAGGCAACAATTTCTTTGCGGAAACGGTACAACTTACATTATATATATACTTATATATTACATTATATATATTATATGTATATTATTAATTGTATATATGTATATGTACATATATAATGTAATATAGTATAACAACACTGCGGAAAGCTTGAATAAACACTCCATTCAATTACGTTTATTTTCTTTGCTTGTCGTTTATAGGCATATTTGTATTTGTTTTGTCGTGTATGTGTGTGCGCGCGTGTGTGTGTGTGTGCGCGCGCGCGTGTGTATGTATATATGTAATATGTATATATTATTTTCTAACGTATATTTATGTTATGCTGTGCTACGTTAGAAACTTTGAACAATAATACTTTCCATTTTCAGCACATCACCTTTCTCTCAATGACGGTTATACAATAAATAAATATTCATTCATTCCGTTTACAATTATCGCACGAATGTAGTTTCACAAATATGATCGTTCGTACTAGCAGCGTTTGCAACCACTTGTTCGTGAAGTATTTTTGATAAAAATTGTGGAATAATTTAGAAAAGGATAATAGTGTATAAACGAAAGATTTAATTTTAGCAATAAACGCGTTATAAATGAATAGTATAAATATAAATTAGTAATGCAATAATTTAACTATATGGAACTCTATGTACGCAGATTTCCTTTTCTTCAACTATTCTCATATTGTAGAAAATGTACTTTCACATGCATCATTCACAGGCAAAATTCTGTTGGTTTCTCAATTTCACTCTTCCATTCGCAAACTTTTCTTATTTTCGGCCAATGTAGCTGTACTTTCGTAGCTGTAAAATTACAATGAATCGTTATAATATTCCGAAGTATCTATTCAGATGATATTTTTTACATTTTAGAAAATGGGCAACTCAACTCAATTTGAATATCTTTATATAAATTTTCCACGAAGTAAAACAGATATATTTAACGTTACCCTACTTTGGCTCGTCAGTGAGATCAGCAGTGTTCCCTTTTTCTCTCGCCAGTTATACGCATTATTATAGATTTATAAAATGTCGAAAAGTGAACAGAATGTAACTCGCTACGATCTATATAAAGACTTTACTACGAGTTACGTAACTAGTTGATAGTACGAGAACTTCTTTAAACACGTACGTTGATCGGAAAAGGGTTCAACCGCTAAATACGATATAACTCGTTACATTTAGAATTGAGTTCGATAGCGCCATAAATAGTGTTAATTGTACATTGTTACATTGTTCGTTCATTCATTCGTGTCTCTAAGAATTACACGAGTCGATAAGATGAACTAACAAATATGATACTTCTAGCACGCAAAAATAAAGAATGATTTAACTGGTATATGGAACGATTCTTAGGCTCTGTTTTTTTATGTGCTTCAGTATTTCGACGATAAATGTAACATGCAATCATATTAAGAATAACGTAACATTTGTCATTGCGTTATTTTATAATCGATAACATGGCCGAGAAGGGTGGAGGTGAAAGATACATGATCCTCCTGCACAGACATTATAATTAGTACATATTGTCGCTCGGACAAAAGTGGTGCCAGCCACTTCTACATCACAACCAAGGAATCTAAATCGATACCTTTAGTTTCATGCACGCTCAATTTCATTCTTCCTCGTTTCCGCCCATACTAATAATAATGATTGAAAAAAAAAAAAAAGAAATAACAACAAGAAACTAAACACAGAAGCAGGTACTCTAAGAGTTAATCGTGTACCGTACAATACCGATACAGATTTGATCACAAAGAGAGACAAACGATAACGACAGTAACGCTAATACGCTTCTTCAGAATGCCCGAAGTGTGTTGTAAAAGTAACGCATCGCATGAAAATACATATCGAAAACAAAACTGCCTGTTTTCTAAACATATATTTTCACCTGTACTGGTATATTATCGACACCAATTACGTATACTATATAAAATATACAAATCCTTAATCTACTACATGAAAACTATGGCTTCGTAACCGGTTTAGATAACGGGTCAACCAGTCGGCTCGAATAACGTTTCCTTTGCAACGCAATCATCAGTGAAAAATAAAAGAAAAAACTTGTCGTTGTTCCAAAGTACCATTCGCCCCCTGCCATTTTATTCGAGCATCTTACCACAGATGATCACGATACCCATCACATACATATACGCATATGTAAATGACTTGCGTTTGTATCAATTTGCTTGCACAAGGGGCAATATTTATAATATTTATAGGAAATTACACGAGATTAACGTACATATATGCATATAGTATGTATACACATACATGGTTAACGCCTGACAAACACAATATGTGTTATATAAACAATATTCTTTCCTTCGGTTTTCCATGTAACAACTGATTAAAGCTAAGCATAACAATACTAAAGTAAATAAACATTACAAGACGTTAACACATGTATACGAGCATTACTGACAAATTGCATAATTAACGACAGATTCGATGAAATAATCTACGGCATATGTATATACAGAATGGGTCATTTAAAACTGAAATTCGCATTCTCAAAAACGTATGTACTTGCAATTTCAATCTTAGATGACTCAAGCCGCACATATGGCGTACGTATATACATAAATATTTAATGATAGCATCTAGTCCAATGAATATTAAGTATTCACGTAAATAACCAATCGTTTCTTACATATGTACATATTGAGACACCAAGGTTTACATATAACTGAAGGTGACCCAACGCTGATTATTGTCGAAATTCAGAGTGTCGCGCGCTATGTCAAAGCGTTAACGTAAACGCTACGACGTCAAGACAAATAATCGAACAAGAAGCGTAACAAAACGTTGATAAATCTACGTAATCTCAATCGGTACAAAACCTCTTATAGCTCCTCAACAACGGATCATACGCGCGTAATACTAGTACCTCCGCAAGCGACTGAGGATGCATCACGATAATGCCGCGTCATAAAGAACGCGATAACTTTGCACATACACGAAGATACTTGTATATAATGTATACAACTCTGTATATATAGAAGAGAGTTATTAAATGGCAGTAGGGAATCAAATAAACTGATACATCGTAGTGCCAAGTCCTTTCTTCTCCTCAAGCACCGGCAAAACCATATACTTCTAGTACCCTAATCTCAAAGTCGCCGCTAGCACAAAGAGGTGGATTGTTGAATGTGGAGCACCGATCTGTCTTACCGAATCTTATGTTTTCGTCCATCCATATAGCTTGTCCGTCTCTAAAAGAAAAACCAATAAATTTCATAAATAATTTCGTACGTTTAATTATGGGCGAGTAGAATATCTCGAAAATAATGTAAGTTCAAGTAGTAGTAGGAAAAACTTACCCTCCACCAATTGTTATCATTTTGGAATCTGCTGCCATGAACAGCTCAGCTGAATGATGGACTTTTGCGTCAGTGTGCGAAGTATCCATGCCTACCCAAGGGTACTTTGCACGTTCAGGATACAAGCTGAATAAAAACGTTTCGCCCGTACCAAAATAAGCTTGTCTTTGTCCTTTATCGTTTTTCATATTGCGTTCGCACCATCTTGTGGAACAGTAGGCACCAAATACCTAGCAAAACAGGATAGACAAAAATGTTTATTATATGATTTCAGTAAATAATAAAAGATATATTAATTACACATGCAGAATACTTACTTCATTGTTACACGTTTTTATCATTAGTAGAGTTGGTTCATGTTGCTCTACCCTTACGTAAAATGTTGTCAGCGAACAACCATGCTCTTCTGTTGTATACAGTAGAATTGGTTGATACATGGTGATCCTCATCGGCAGCCAGGACCACAATGTAAATAACTGTCACAAAACAGACATAAAAAATTAGTATAATGCATTTACCATGACTAATATTTGAAACTGTGCAAACATTAGTTTCCAGTAAATTTCTAGTCCTTCAAGAATACAGCAAACTAAATCACAGCAGCGGTAGATCATGCGCTTGACTGAAAAAAAAGAAACGAAAATAATAGGTGATAATGAAGCCAAAAAATATAAACATCGAATTTGTTTCTTCATTTCGATTTCGAAATAAATTTTGTCTATGATTTTTTTAGACAAAATTTAACATTAATTCGTTAAATTAAGTGCATTAGTTTTCTTCTTTATTCAATTCTTGTACACAAAAATAGCCAACGTTTTACATTGGAGTTTTAACAGCGTTTGGTTCATTAGCTTTTACTAATAATTTTTAGGTACAAAGTTTTCTTTAGAATTAAGTATCACATGTATGAAAGTGAATACAACCTACAGACTTTCATGACTTCAATTGACTTCTAAAAATCTGTTATACTGATGTAATAAAAGAAGTACTACAAACACTAAAAAGTGCTAGGAAACTAAATATGCTTGAATAAAATGCAAAAAATCATTCACCATGCAGAATGTACGAGCATCATTCAAATACAAAGTGAATTGCCACAATATAAAGTTCAATTTTAAATGAAACAAGGCTGTGAAGTGGGAAACTGATGATATAATGCAGATGATATAATGAAAGACTAGCTACATTACAGAATGTATAACTGCATGTATCTAATTACACGTTCTTAAATAAGATTTAAACAATTTAGATTCACAACTATCATTTTACTATTTGTTATTGATGTTATGCTCTAAACACATTGCAAGAAAAATTGTCTAAAATTTGCACAAGAAGGGGTGTTGCAACATAAATTAATACAGGTCTGGAGAAGGAATTCTAGAATGTCACCGTGAATGCGTACATAGAATAGAAACAACGCATGCCAAATTAACAACAGAAGGTGATAAAACTCGGTGCTTAAATTTATTCAGAGGAGCACGAAGCAGTGCACTGTTCTAATCAATATAAATTAGGTCATACGTCATTCAGTTCAATGTATAAACTGCAAAATATTAAACCTCAGGCAAAAGAAGTACAACAGAAGTGATAACGAAATCGTGACTACAAAGCCGAAACAATGACTTAATCAGTAAACAGCTAATACATTTTATACCTTCCAAACGAATGACAACAAACTTTCATCTACACCAGTCTGGCATTTTCTCTTTTTTTGCATATTTAGAAGATTGTGCTAATGATTGCCACTGTTTAATGTACGTGACCGTATCGGACACGTTTAGGCTAATATCATTCGGATAATAACCAGAATGGGAACAATTGTAGACTACCTATAATATATGTACTTCAAGGTGGCCGTATGTACATACACCAATAACGACAATATCGACATGCCACAGAGAGGCAATCAGCGAACTACAGAAAACTCTGTTACTGCCGAGCTTTGATCAATGAACGGCCGTAAGTACTTACATCAGGTATGTCTAGAATCTGGGAGCATATGCTTTGTATGGGATAAACGCCCATTGACAGAGCACGCGGTCCAGGACTGTGTGCACCCTACACCCATCACCATTAAATCCATCATCATTCCAGTAACGCAGCATGACACAAGACAACATAGAACCGTCAGTTATATTTGCCATACGGCTTTGATTGAACTTTACGTATCAATGAGAATAATTATACGAAACACTGGTTAAAACCATCCGAGACACAGATCATACAGGAGAAAACATCGGCCAAGAATATTTTCCGGTTTTAAAGTAACACGCAGTATAATATAGATGAATGCTCGACTCACTATTAACCAGTGTAACCAATGTATAATCTCGAAAAGAAATTAAATGATGTATTGATGTGCTAAGGAAGCATTAAAAATAATTAGTATAAAATTATAATGCACCGTTTGTACGTTCGTTTTTGTTTTTACAGCTGTTACAACCAAATCATGATAAAACTGCAATAGACTGGAGTTTATGAAGCACGCTGCATTCACTGATCGAAACTGATGTCGCGTTTGAAGCGTTCTAGAGGGCTTTACTTCGACTTGTCACAGAAACAAGTTTAACCATCCTATCGATCAATGACAAGCAAACATCTCATGTAGCCCACCAGTAACAGTCACCATCTATATTCTGAGTTTCCACATTTTTTGTACAAGATGTATATACTAATGAATAAACTTTCCGACAGAGTAGATATAATTCTCTTTTATTCTTGTTACAATTGGCGTGTGTTGTACTTGCAGAACACTGAAAGCCAGTGAAGACCTAATGAATAAACGACGTACTTTAACGAAAGATATCTTTATTATGCTATTATTGAAAAAGGCAGTAACTGCAAGTGGATAGACGGTAACAGCAACAAAGCTGGCACGATAAGTGTAACAATGGGTGAGTATGAATGAATGTAACAGGTAGTAGTTCAGGAACAAGGGGCAGAGCACATGAAACTAACAACACATTTCCCAAAAAGATAATTATACGATACCCTGTCTTTGTATGTGTCTTCACACTCTTTCTGAAAACAAAGTGAATCATTGAACAGATTTTGCACAGTATCTTTCTGATACCCTAAGAAACTATACTTAAACGACAATCTTTGTCACATTTGTGTTATTTTAATATAAGGACGTCAATAAACGCAAACTATTGATACTAAACCTTTGAACCTATAACATTTCTTAGAAATAAGGAAAGAATCATTCACAATATTAAAATAATGCGTAAAAAATATAATGGGCTCACATATATGATACACTCTTTATCAATATGATTACAGAATCTGAAAATAAATAGGAGAATATCATCATTAACATGCTAATATTGAAAACTAACACTAACTCTTAACTACAAAATTAACAACATAATTCATAAAAATCAATCTGAGGAAGAAACAATCAGATAGAATGAAATTAAACTTTAACATGTACGTGAGTCCACTTATAGGAATCAATTTGTCAAAAGCCTGGTGTTTTACACCGTCATGAGAAAAATAGGAATACGGATGACGTACTTCTCTAATCGTGAGTGTGTGCGACATCATCTGAATGTTGACTTGAGATTGACTCGTAGGTAGATTGTCCGTGGATCGTGATCTAGCCAATGATCTGGATCCCGTTAAAACGCTTCTACTTTTAAGAGCCATTTCTGTGCGCAAAAATACCCTTGATATGTATGCAGAACTAAGTCCACGTATCCCAAATGCGGTACGTAAGAATTTAGCTGGCGTTACCTACAAGTTCACAAATACAATAACTATAACGCAAACAATTATTCTTGGTCTGCTAATGCAAGAGTACATTCATATCTTTTTACTCACCGGTATTTGCCTGCAGAACTTTGACAACGCAGCGTCAACACCGTTCTTACAAATTTCATTCATCCATTCAGAGTTTTGCAATGATGAGTGCTTATAGAATAATAAAACTATAGCCATTGCTACTCGATAGAAGACCTAAAATAAAAAGAACAAATTACTCTGTAAATCATGAGTCACACAGGAAGAGAAAAGTAGATATAAATTACTGTTGACAAATTTACAAAACATTATTTAAGAATCATTGTGCAAAAATGCATCTTAAAGTAATTTTTCACTGGCACATAGTCAACACTTGGACTTAACATTCATATTATTCCTGGAAGAGCATTTCACATTATACATATCTTTTGCTTCATCTTCTTGAACCGAAGCCAAAAACTTTTTCAATGTGCCGTAAGAAGAAGCAATAAAAATCTAAAAGTTTTGAATTGCTATCTTCTGAGTTTGGCAAATACCGACCTTGGTACCTTCGTGAAGAAAACAGTCCATAACCCTGACTAGATGCTGGAATGGGAGAAGCTGTAGAATCCACCAGATCCAATCCATGTAGATCCTTTCGGCTCTTGATCCAGAGCAATGCCTCGCTAAATGTACCGCAGCTGATTTCTGTAACGAAAAGTAAAAATTTTATCTTGTTTTCCAACAATATATCAACGAGTATTACCACTCGAATGTATAAATGCACTTGTTAAGAAGAAAGGAAGTTACAAATTTCGCTATCATAGAATAACAGCAACATGAAAATGACAATGTTCTTTTTAATTATTTACCATACTATTTACCACAACTTTAACATTCTTATTCTCATATTATTTTTAACACACTATGATTAAGTATCAATACCTTACCAGTAAGTAACTACTCTACAAAGAGCTTATAGAATTTATCTTTTATTTGACATCATAATTTCTAGAATTCTTCCTTTTTTCTTCTTAATACAGTCGAAGATTAATCGGTCGTGTACATTTAATCCTGCTCTTCTGTCATGGTCTATTAAAATGGAAACGCGTTTCATTTTTCAGAAAGAAGAGCCAGAATATGATGCGAAATCGTAAAATACTAGAACATCTGTTTATAAAGTTTGTATCTATAGTTAAACGAAAATCTTTTCCAATGAAATAGACTCAAACAGCATCTGCAGTGTTAAAATGTGACTCATCTATTCGTAGTAATGGTCGACTATTACGAACCACGTGCTTTTTGGTGATTTGCTCCACAGTTTTCCAGGTAACTTCGTAGAGAAGCTTCGTTTGCGTAATAAACATCTTGTCTTTAGCGGCGACCAGGTTAGCCATACAATGATAACACTCCTCCTCTGTGAGAAAACGTATTTTGTGAATATTCTGATTTCAGGCTATTAATAACTGGGATCACATCCAAGCGCGTGTCTACATGTTCATTTATGCGATCAGGCAGGAAATTCGACGTACGGCACGCGATGTGAATTTCCATTGTACATTGAACAAATGGACAAGCAGCTAAGATGATCCCTATATAAACGACTTATTTATTTATACTCACCTGGCATAAAGTGAAGAAGAAGTGCGGTAATAGGATAAAGAGAAGGACTGTAGGTGATATCAGGACATGCATATCCCAATACAGACACAACCCTGTCCGCAACACTCCTGCCTTTTCTTGTCAGGTTATACGACAGGCAATGAGTACTATCCACAAACGGCGGTAACATGATTGATTTTTCCGGCAGCTCTGTAAACATATATAATTTCGGACTTCAATCACCTTGCTATGTAAATACGTTGCTCGGAATAATTACATAATCATCTGCTCGAATAACTATCGGTCTGTGAGTTATCTAACATTTTAAAGGTTTCGCGGCTACACAGGGCGGAGAAGTAAACGTATACACTCGAATATCAACGTGGCATTTGAATTTGCAAAAATGTAACGAAAGTTGCGCCTGTTTTTGGCCAATTCGAACGTGAAATTCGTCGCAAATTTTATACTCTCGTACAACAATACATAATTATATTCATTCATTGTGTAAATACTAAGCTCGTTACGATTCTCGTGTGCAACACATCTTTGTAACATACATCACTCGATATAATGCAGCTACTTAAACTACATCCAGGGTAGAAAATATTAATCGTTCAAGGTCACGAACAGGCTTTTCCCACCACAATGTTCGGTTACCCGACCATTCCATTTTTTCACTCTTCGCTATACTTGTTACATTTGCAATGGAATCGGAACGAGCGTGATTCGCGCATCAATGAGATGACCTTGAACCGGTCAATATTTTCTTCCCCAAGTCAGACCTCACGAGATTAATTTATCATACAAATAGCGGTACATTGCTATAAAGGATCAGCACTCATTTGCCACTCTTTGTGCCATCAGATAACTCGCATTACCTCAAGTAAGATTCCTGTAAAGTTACAAGGATACCCTTCAATTAATTGTAAAAGTCAAATCGATCTGCTATGCAGAAGGGAACACACCTGTAGTCCCAAACACTTGGTTAACCATGTCCCAATAGAAACCATCCAACATGTTCTTGCCATGTGCATGTTGGTTGCACAGAGCAGGCCACAGTTGCGCCCTAATCCCGTTGTTCAATGGCCACGCATTCTCCCTTATGATCAGCTTAGCCTCCCTCTTTCTTCCAGCCTGGAGAAGCGCGTTGACCTCGTTGAAGGTCTTCAGCGCTTGCTTCTTGCTGGTAGGCGACTCGGGCAGTATAACGACGTTCGTCGTGTCGACGTGCGGCTGGAACGGGTCATCAATATCAACGTTTGTCTCCTCCTCGAGTACCGACATCATATTCGGCGGATTGTCCATCGAGGAGGGTGTCTGTGTGACTAACATCGCAGGCGGTGAGACTACGGCGCGAGATTCATCTTCACGGTGTCGTTTGCCCTTACACTATGGGCCACGATATTTACGTCATGTCCTGGGATGTTTCAATTTTCATCTGGAATCAGAAATGAAACGTTATGTTTAAACGCTATTCGACAACGGAAAGATTGTTGCCACGTCGCGAGTTTTTAATGCAAGATACAACGCGTGGAAAAATAAAATAATATAGTCGGTGGAAGAGTGAATTAGGAAGAGCAGTGAAAAGCGAAGATGGTAATGCAATCGAGTGTCGGGAGATCCAGGGAGGTATTCCGTTTACTTTTTGGTCATTATAGGCGGATAAAAATCGATTGACTCCTCAAGGTCACTGACAAGTTATCTCAGTATGTCGTTTGGTTATTCTACTAACTGAGTTCAATCTTACTATAATACGTTCCAAGTCTGTGTATGCCAATTTACAGATTTGTAAAACCTACTAAAAAAAATCAATTATCAGAGAATACAGACTATAATTTGTATTTCATTATTGCAATTAATTGTTTACCTGTAACGATGATTTACTCGGCGGAAAATTGTCCCTGATTGTTCATGTTAGAAAAATAAGATGAAATTAAAATTGACATTATTCCGAAAACGTCGTGTTTAATTAATTACAAATATCCTACACCAGTATAGGAGCGAATTGAATTTCTAAACACGTTTTGCTATTCCAATGACATGTTCCGTCAAGTATATATTCCATTAAATTTAAAAACAAAATACAGTATTACATTAATAAATCATAGTGTTACATTAATAAATTAAAGGAATACGCGGATTTTAATAACAAATTATAGCTTACTAAACATTGGTTGTAATTTATAATATTTTATATACATTATAAATTATTGACTTTCATACCAAACCGCCATTTTAGTGTCAAATTCCCTATTTCGCGACCGAGTCATTATTTCAGGTTTTGTTTTATACGTTGGTACTCTACAACTGCTATACCGACGAATTTATGATAAGAACACGAGCATGTAAGTCGATGTAAACATAGAATGTTTCTTTTCCTTTACTAGATGGCACTGTTCAGATAATCGAAAGTTCGATGAAACAGTGTTCAGATAACCAAACGTCACTTAATCGGTCTTCCGCTGCATCGGAAACGTAGTTCCTACACGATTCCGTTGGTTTGTCCATAATATTTCTAATTATTGAAAACAGAAACTCGCGAATAAGCGAAAAAAAGTACCTGCTCCGTGTCTCTATCCGTGATGCTACCTATCCTCGATAATTATGCACAAGCAATTTATCTACCGCGATTATATCGCCAGTTTTGTAATTTCGCAAACTATTTAGTTCTATATTATTCGTGTCCACTTATAGAGATCGCCTCGCGACTGGAGTTCAAGACCGAACGACGGTTCACGATTCCGAGAACCTTCCGTAAACATTCCCGTAATAACTGTGACTGTAGTCAAATGTATCATCCGTTTAGTCCGCGATGCACTTAATCGCGGGAGCGCTCGTTCGAGCGAAAAGAGAAGAGAAAAAACAAAGAGGGGAAATTATCTGAGCCAACGCATCTCTCATGATACCGTGTAATATACTTTTCGTTGACGTCGGTTTGTTGCGGCGCGAAATCAATTGTCTTCTGTAAGGATGCCAGCGTAAACAAGGCACGCGGTTGAACGTCACTTCTCGTATTTCCAAACGGCGGCGACAATCGGGCCGTTTTACTGGGAACTTTCAGATTTATTTGGTAGTTCGACGCCACGTGCACAACTTATATACGAACGGAGTCATTGTAACGAATTCAAATTTTTCTTTTCCTTTTTATAATAATAGAAATCTGAACCGGACCCACGATTCTATCGAAACAAATAATCGTTATACCGTACGTAACTGGTTTTAAATACACGTACCGAATTATTTTCACCGTTCGAAATCGCGTTTGTATACGTCGCACTTTCGTATCCCCATGCCAAAACGGTTTAAGGCACAGAAACCTATTCGATTCTGCGAAACGAAAAGAATATCATCGCCGTGACATTGACCACAGTGGTCCGATACTGGAAAGGATCGAACGATCGAAAATTTCTCAGAACACGTAGTCCGTGTGTTTTCGATCGAACCCGGAGGCTGCAGTGGTGCCAACGTGAAACATAAAAATCACTGGCGCGTTCGAACGAGAATCGAACGATGCGATTTAAAAGTACATGGTGGTGGGCTTCGATTCGCGCGGGACGAGAGTGTCGATCAGACAATGACCTCGACGACATGTTTCTAAAGGAGGCAGCCAGCAGGAGACAATGGATATATAATATCGCCTATAATTAGCCACGTAAAAGCTGTCGCTAATAATAAGCAAACCAGCCAGATGCGAAACCGTGAGTGACGATAATCACGGAGTACTTAACGGTTATTAATAAAATGCGCGAGTTATCATGCAGCCATAAACACGTTTAATGCTTATCAACACACCATGTGCGACTCGGGAACATTACTGTACACAATCCGTAGATAGACTGCACGGCAGATAAAGCTTTTTACAACGATGCCGTTGTGCCTGGAGGCTGCACGGTAAACAGAATTCCCTTATCTCGACACGGAATTACCACAAATTAGCGATCATAAGGAAAAAAGTACAAAACGAAATTGATGTTTGATTTAAAAAAAAATTAGTTAATCCCTCGTTTCCTAGTTTGTCCGATTAACCGTGGCGTTCACTGCGAGCAACATCCATTTTGTAAGTTTTGAAGTAAAAGAATGGAAAAGGAAGAAGTACCCGTTAATTTTATGAGAAATATAGTTAGCTTGCATTAATTTAAAAAATGATCGATAAATAAATAAGGTAGACGGGCGGTGGTCATTCTTAAATAATTAGTTTCGGAAATAGAAAAGTCTATAGGTGGCCTAGAAAGCTCAGCCGATTGCAGTGGTCGCTTGACAAATGGGAGATCTCGATTCGGCGATTCGATCGGCTCTCTTTCCACTCTATGTTGAAAAGAAAGAATGCGCTTCAGAATTGTACAGCCCACTGATATCGCCGCATGATCTATAGCTTGATTTGCAGAAAAGTACTCTGAAAGAGCTATTATGCCCAAGCGACTTAGTGGCGACGGTTAAACAAACAGTAGTCGGTATTAAGCTAGAATCGATACGATCGTTGAGAATCACAAGCAAAAACACTTTGTAACTTCGTATATAATAACACTTTATCTGATAGTGTTCGGAGATTTTTATCGAACAATTCTAGCGAAGAGGCTCGTTTAGAGACAACGAAGCCAACAAATGTACGAGATGAAAACATTTCATAAATTATCACCAGCTTAAGAAAAGCGAACTCTACCGTAGAATTTGAAAATTGATCAAGCCCGATGTCTTTTTCACAAAAAAAAAGTAAAGAACAAACTGATAAATAACAGCGACGGTTACGCACACTGCACTGTACTACCATAAACAATACGATGTATAGTACGAACTATACACCATACTATCATAGACTATATATTATACACTGCACTATAATACCATAAAAACGTACGCTGTACATTACACTATACCGTTATCAATTACACGCAATACGTCACATTATATTGCTATGAAATGTATATTCTACGCGCTGCACTGTAGAACTACACTGTTCACGTTTCACTGTACGACTACACTCTGTGCACTGTGCTATAATATTATATGCTACACAACGCCGATATTATAGTATAAGGCTATTAGTAACGCGAAGAGTCCATAGAGTATTGGTAAGCTTATCTGTAAAAATAAGTTTCTCGATACGTACAATACCGTTTATAATTATTATTCAGTTAGTCGTCGAGAACAGTGCTCACGCTGCTGTACATTGTACCATTTCTTTTTTTTTTTGCACGGAGCACCGAATAGTAATTCGAGCGAAAAAAAATTATGCCTCCCGTTTCGTTGGGAAGCAGTGACATTAAGCGTGTCCGAATGACACCGGTCTCAATATTTATACGAACTGCGTCGTCCACCGCTACAATTCACGTTCTCGAACAAATATTTATTCGGGGTAACAAAATAATCCACGATCGTAACTTCTAACGAGCAACGGGTGCGTTCCGAGAGATACCGGGTAATAAGGATCACCACGTGTATCCTGTTAAACCATCCGCCATTAAACTTCGAACCTCGCTGCGGTTTATATTTTTGCGACACGGAAGCGCTGAAACAAAACCGTTCACTCTTCCACGACGTACAATCGTCGACTACGATTCGTCGCTTCGTCGTTCGCATACCTACGACTGGCGCTCTCCGCCGCGTCGGTTCGCAAACCGATCGAATTTCAAGCGCAATCGTCTGTTTTGTGGTCTCAAAACGAAAGAGAGGAAGGGAGAGAGAGAGAGAGAGAGAGAGAGAGAGAGAGAGAGAGAGAGAGAGAAAGAGAGAGAAAAAAAAGGAACTCCGCTGGTTCGATGCTCGTCGATTAAATAATAATGAGACGCGGCGCTGCAAAGTGTGCCACATGAAACCAGAGATCTATTAATACCAGAGCACTACGACAGCACGGTGGCGACAGAGAATTGGTCCGATGCGAGCGCGTGCGACTTCGCGCGAATCCCACTCGTCGAGAGACACGCGCGATTTTCGACTCCCGCACGATTCTCGCCACTGCCCCCTAACGATAGACACAAATCGACTCCGCGGAGACCCACGGTTGCCGCGGTAGATAAATATTATTGCAACTCCCGAGCGCTCGAACCACTTGATAGTATAAATATATCTCATCGGAGATGACGGCAAACACACGAACTATACGCGCCAACGCTCCATTGTCGGATACGCAAAGCAAACAAAGATCGAGCTAGAGCCCGCGGAACGACGCACGGTAAGTGACAAATTTGCATAATTCTATTAACCCACGACGCTCCGTTCGGCTTGCAGTTCGATACACGTATCCCGTACGAAGTTTTGCTCCCGATACGAGTGATCGTCGTATACCTAGCGATAAGTCTCCGTCACACGATCGTCGACGCCAATCTAAGTACTTAATTAGTTCAATTACACTCCGCTCGGTAACGTTGCAGGGATTGTCGCGGATTTCAGTGTTCGAGAAGCAACGCGTGAATCGGGATACGCGAAACGAATGTTGTACCGCGAGCTTTGGGCACAATGCGTGTTTACTAGGAGTGTGCCTGTACTTAAAAAATTTGGGTCGAGTAGGTGCAGGTACAGTCTGTCGTATAAATCGGTCTAACACGACGTGGAAAAATCAGAGCAAGGATGCGTGCATGTTGAACCGTTTATGCGTACCACAGAGAACAGACGAAACGTATAAGTATTTTTTTTGCATACTTTAATATACTTTTCTTGGGTCGTTACATTTTAGAATCGTCGATGTATTTTTATATACGAAGTAATATGTTTCTCTTTTCGAAAGTTTTGTAAATTTATTCAAATAGAATTATTTGTACACAGGTGATTTGTTGTATTGAATGTCAATTGGATAATGACAACGATCAATCCACGCCAAATTGAAACGATTATTTATTTGAACATTCAGATCCTAATTTCGGTAGTTTTCAATAAGAGAATGAAGAATGAATTCGTTTAAGAATTCTTAGAAAGAATAAAAATAAAAAAATCGATAATAGAAATATGAAATTTGAAAAATGAATATTGTCTGTACAAGAGAAAACGTAAATTCTTTTTGTCTGCTATATTTTAACCAATTTCATGCTATGTCATGTTATCGAAATTCTCTTACTGTTCGTAATGTTGCAATTTACAAGGTGTACATTGACTTTTGTGACCGACTGTATATTTTGATGTCTGTGAATTATATTCGAATGTACATTTAACCGTTCTACATTTTCTGGCAATAATTTCATTGTAAACGTTGTAACAAAGTCTCACCGAAGGAAGACACATTCGACAAAGTTTCAAAAAATTCATTTGAAATTTAGGTACTCGAAAATTTCTAATACAAATTTATAGTTATTAAAAATCTATACTTGGAACAAGTATGCGTTCGTCGTTGTAATCTTCGCTTTGCGGTTTAACACGTATTACGTAGAACCGCGACAATTGTAAGATTGACGAGGCTAAAAAAATTCCTGCAAATATCGAGATTTATGCAATTATCGAGGTAACCAATCCAATAAAAAGAAGTTCCACTTAGGCAATATAGCCCCACTGCCTATATCTCATGACCTCTCGTATAATCGTCGGTCTCTTACCAACGATTTGCTTCTGTCTCAAACGGAAGACACGGCACTTGTTGCTAAGTGACCATCCCTTCCACTTGTCAACACAATGCAACGGACGAACGTTCGCGCGCAGTTATCGAGGTTGCATCTATCGAGGCTCTACTGTATACAATTTGTACCCATTATCGTCCGCTAATCGATAATAATGTTATATCTGAGAAGAATGCAAACGAACCGTAACATAAAATTACTTCAAAAGAATAATAAATGAAAATATTTTTCTACAAGACTTTGTTACATTTTTACCCATTTGATATAATAATGTTATATCTGAGAAGAATGCAAATGAACCGTAACATAAAATTACTTCAAAAGAGTAATAAATGAAAATAATGTTTCTCTGCAAAAGTTTGTTACATTTTTACCCATTTGCTTATCCTTTCTATTGTTTATTGTATTTTCTCGACAGATTGAAGAACAAAGACCCGAAGAAACACATCCAATGTTAAATGGAACAAGACTTGTATCCCTCAAATAACAAACTGTACCTTATTTTTATTCATATTTCTTCTAATTATACTTCACAAATAATAGATAATACCACTATCATTAAAGCACTTACTCCGTTGAAATATCAATCTGTTCGGTTGAGTAAACTGTACAAACGAAAATGTTAATCGCGAAAAAAAAAAAATGATTATTTCTTCGCATCGGTTGTCACTGTATGCCTTCCATTTAAACGATTCGCTATCGTACACGTGGGCATAACGAGTTGAATTTCTTTCGTATAATGTAATTTAAAATGTATGCGTCGCGCTCGATCCCGAGATGGAATATTTTTTGCCGCGTCTCGTTTGCCGGAAATTACGTTCGTCGGAAAGACGAGGCACGTTGCTTGGAAAATAATTCGAGCGACAAACGAGCGTATGCACGCGGTGTCATTGCATAATAATGGCATACCATTTAAGAAAGAAAACCCCACCAGTTTGTTAAACGTCTGGCGAGAAATTTCTCGTTACAATTGCCCGAGTGCCAAATATGCGTACGCCGCTCGCTAATATCACCGTAGCCTTGATTCCAACGATCCACCAGAGTTATCATCTCATTCCCCCTCGGATCTGCTGAATAATTCATGCGCTCGTCGAACGCATGATTCCGCGCGGAATAACGGAGCAGATATTGCGATTCATTTTTGCACGGGCAGCGACGACACGCGTGAAAACTCGCCGACGATAGAATAAATTTTCCGACTTTTAATTCTCGAGAAGAAACGAACCGATAACCATTCGAAACACACTGTGTCGTACGAGAAGCGCGAGATCGGGCCGCATAGAATGTTGAAAATGTGCAACGTCACGGTGAACGGTTACGGTAGAGCGCGAGCAAAATTTATTTCGATTTTTTTTTAAATTCGAACGGGCGAGCAACGAGTTAATTAACGATTTATGGTGATTCAATAATGATCATTCAGAGACGCGATTACGTGTAAGTTATTCCTTTCGGTACGAATTCAAAAGGAGCTTTACCACTCTACGATCGTGACTATAAAAAAAAAAAACTCTTAATCTCTACTCGAAAGAATTAATATACTGTATAACGTACTGTAATTGGCGTTTCTAAATTAACACCTATATTAACCAACTCCTGCTTTCAAGTGACAAACTCGGGACCGTCGGTTGCTTTCAGCCTTGCGTGCACTCGACGAAAAAGAGCGAATAGAATGCAGCGTGAATGCACCGAGGATGCACCGAGAACGAGCGAGACAGAGCGACAGCGCGCGAGTCTCGCATTACACGCGAAATAAAAATCTCTTTCCCTTCGCTGTGTTTTCCGCGAGCGTATCATCGACGAATTAACGTAGTTTTTTAACGAAACCGAGTCCAAACACAATCTCGTTCAATTGTACACCGTTCGAGATCACTTCCGATTACGTACAATTCAAAATAGTCCAAATTAAGTTGCGTTTGGATTTGTTTTACCAGGAAAATCTCACTAATCTATTCGTAACGACGTCACAAAGACATGATAAATAATAACAAGTTTGATTCTCATTAACGTACGAAATACTTGTTACAGCGTGTTTATCTTTCTCGTCTCGGACCGTCGACAGGTCGTTCGCGCTGAATAAACATAAACAGCGACGAGGACAAGTATAATCGAACTACTACTCGAATAACCTCGGTGCACCGTGTCGTTCTCCGTGTGTTTTTCTTAAATTGATCAGTTGGCCAATGAAAAATCTCTAGTTGGTGTTGATTGGTCTTCGATGATCAGCTACCAGCGTGTATCGTAAGACTCGTAACGGAGCCAGCTGCACGCTACTGAAACGTCGCAATACTTTTCAAGAGGGACATGGTTCACATTCGTGAGCCTCGAATAATTTAAACAAAGAATTCCAGCCACGAATGTTTCGAATATTATAATCGAACGATTTGAGTATATCATAGACTTCGATGTGGATCGTTCCTGAACATTGGAAATTACTTTTCACCGTTTATTAGAAACACTGAACCGACAGACAGCGTCCAATCTAGTTGCTATAATTACACAGTAACGATAACTTAGGTGGTCTCGCATACTTTTGACCGATAGTGTATAACTGACTTCGTCGTTTCGAAGTGGTCTTCTAATTGCCAATTTTCTAGAATCTTTGCCGTTCTAGGCTGCCACACTTGGCTGAACGGAACGTGCAATTACTTCATTAGCGCTTGATTAACGAGTAATTCGTCTTACTTGGACTTTTCGTCAGGGCTTTCTGGAGATCTGCGAACAATTTGCAAACATTTTCACAGCTTTCTTAAAGGTATGCGTGTGACTACGATTCGAACGACCGTGGCAATATTAACGATTAACTGGATCGAATTGCGTATCGTTCAGTAAGCGAAGTACATTGTTATTATTGTTTTCGTTGCACAAATACCTGGAAAAATTTGTTTACAGCTTTGCATGGATAAACGAGTAAAATAGAAACAGGTGATTGTTATTCATCGTTTAGTATTCGAGTAATAATTGTAAAAGTTAACATTGAGGGAACCATTTTCAAGAATTACATTATCAAAGTTCCAACGATGCAACCAACGATTGCTTTGTACTTACTTTTGCACGTCATCACAGGATGCACCAACTTTAACGCACATTTACGCAAATTATTATATATTATCGAGTTCTCACTTTTCCTTTGTAAACATATTTTTTTTACGTGACCAAATTCGTAATTGATCAAACTTCGTTTAATGAATAACAAAGTAAGCGCAAATAAAAACTTTTATCATAAAATTTTAATTTTACCCAACATGTAGGAAAATGAGTACGTACTGGTCTCAGAAAAATAAACGAGTAACAAAAATATTGAAAAAAAAAAACACTGTTTTATTATTAGATAGAAACCCCTAATTTAATCAACCAAGTAACCTACACAGGTTTCCTCTTTACATATTCCTAATTTTGAGAATAATCATACAGTCACCTTATATGAGTCACTCTGTATATATCGAAATGCTCGATATTCACTATACATTCACAGAAAAATGTTCATTCACTAGTTTCAAGGAAACGGTGGATCTTCAACTTTTGTAGATGATTTCATCGACCACATCACGTGAATCATCCAGTGTTTCAAAAGCGACAATACCGGATGAATATTCGTCGATTAATTCGAATTAATTGTAGAAGAAATGTGAACAGATGCTGGATAATGTATCAACCAAGTGGATAACAATTGTTAATCGTTCGACACCGTGGTGAAAAATCGTCGATTTATTTATCGAGACTTCGAAAAACTGGAGCTCGAAACAGAACTCGAGACCTTTTCCTTTATTACGAATACACGACTCGGAAGACTCGTTTCTGATGGCATCATTCCAAATCACATGACACTAGGTACGCAAGCTATATCTAAGTATTTTTTTCTCTGTCTCACGCGACGCCGTGCTATTTTAATGAGATGTATCCGTCCGTTATAAGCGTTGTAGTTATTTTCACCCTTTTCACATGACGGTGTCCCTGCTAGAAACATTTCAGTCCGCGAGATCGATGATGATGCCGTGTCAAAACAGTTGGAAAATTCCAGTTACCACCATTTTCGATAACAACGTTTCAACTGCACCTCGCCTCTCACGGGTCTACAATACGTACCTTTTCTTTTATTCGTTTTCGTATTACGTACAGAGGTACGCACACTTGCGTAACATAAGTATGCTATGAACCGAACGAAAAATATTTTTGAACGTCGAATTCAAATTCGAAATCGAGAAACGAAATTTTTACCAATACGAGTAACGTTAAAATCTCATTCAACGAGGTTAATTCAGCGCAATATGTACAACGAAATCAGCAAAACGTGACCAATGAATATCTATACAAATATTGACGATATAAAGAAATGTTATCGAAAAAGATAAAGCGTTTTTCTTGGAAAGCACGATCGTTCGACAAAGTTCAGTTTTGGTAGGCAAAGGTGTCAAGGAGATTTCAAGGTCGTTAGGATTATTTTTAATAGAATCGAATATTTTTCAATGTGCTCGATCGCGGTCTATATTCGTACGAGTTCAATGAGTGCGATAACTTAAAGTAAATCAAGATTATGCACAAAGAAAAACATTTTGTCGATTCAAGTGTACAGCTCGTATCGGATATTTATTTTATTTGGCAACCATTGCTATTCAATGGAAATCTAGTGTGTATTTATGTAATGTCTATGTCCCAAAGAAAAAAATTCTTATTTAATTCTTGTTAAAGACTGATCGTGTAGTTCTCCATTCCGACGTAAATTTATTTTCCAACATTTCCGCCGCAACGTGTCGCAAAAGTTAACTATTAAATATACACACACGCGTACAGATCGGTCTACAGAAACTATCCTCTCTGCCTATTTTCGTCGCTGGTAGCGTTATCTAAATTCCCTTTATCTCGGATAATTTGATTCAGCAAGACGTATAAGGCGATCATATTGCACTTCTTACGAAGTTCTCGAGGTCACCTTAAGTATTCCTATCCGAAGCCCTACGACTCTGTTTTACTTACTTTATAGCGGGCATTGAGAGATATTCAGCGAACGCGATGATACACTCAACGTATTCGTACTCCCCGGTTTGACAGAAAACAATACTCGCCGCGAAAACGAATATAATTCATCTGTACGCAAGTAATCCGATTCGGAAACTTACGTAAACACGAGCGAACGATTATTCAAACATATTTAAGTAATTATAACAATTTAAATAATTATTCTCTGGCCCGATAAATTGTCTCTACGGTCAGAAGGAAATTCGCGCGAATTAAATACAGTTCCGTCCGCTCTGTGTAGTGAGCGCAGCGTTACGGCGGATTCGCGCTACGCGACAGGCAACCGTCCATAGAAACGTTCTTCGGTGAATTTTAAACGGGCGTGTTCACACTGTTGGTTGTCGTGGCGTCCGTCCGTCCGTCCGTCCCGCGAAAGGCCGATTTGCTGTACGGCGGGCAGATCGCCCGGTGTGGGGCCGCTTTTAAGCATTCATTCACCTCGAAACGAGGTAAAATTGCTTCGCAACGATCTCGTTCCCGGGGGCTCGCGCGAGACATTGCGGTTTTCGGTGTCGATGATCGATTCCCAGCAGCCTAGAGTCAGCTGATTCCGCGATAACGACCAATCATCCCGTTATCTATCTCTCGTGCATTTTTGGCGCGTAATCGGCCACCACCGCGCTGCTTATTGGGGCTGTCGATCGATAGTCGCGAGTAAACAGGCCTGAACGCGCGTTACGTGGTCGTTACGTTTACCGGCGTAGCTATAATTACGGAACCATTAGCGTTTAATGAAACGCGGATGAATTGGCATCATTGTGCAATAATTCGCGGACAGCACCGGAAAACGTTACTCGTTGTCGAGTCGGGCGCGCGAGTAGTCATCGATATTTTATAAAAATTATATTTAATACGGTAGCGTTCGGTGATATTATTACACTGCTATCCATTTATCCAGAGTTGGCTTCGGCTTTCGCGCAACGGTGGCTTTTTCGTCAGAAATTCCACCGACAGGAATTCCGACCACTTCTTAGAAAATTGTGTTCGCGAACGAATATGAATTGACCGTGCACAAATGACTCAGCAAACTATGAAAGAATTTGTAATATAATAACGGTTGCAGAGAGGAGAAAACATTCAGAGAAATTATTGAACTTGTTGTACGGTGATATTTTTTTCGTCTTTAACCGAAACTTTAAATGTACATTCACCGAGAGGATCGGTTAGGAAATTATTGCTAAAGAACGCGAAACGATACGGATTAAGATTCCAAAGCGATAAATTAAAGAACTTTAGCTAAGTAAATAGAAATATTAATTTATTTCGACGTATCGTTAATAGACCTTCTCTTATCTTATTCATGAATAATGTATCGAACGAACGGTGTTAACGATTGTTCGATTTAACGTGGGTATTACGAAATATAATTGCCCGCGGATTTATTACTCGAAAAGCGGTTAATAACGCATTACCAATTTAACATCACGACTTCGTTACGCTGGAATAAACGCCGTTCCAAGTGAAGTGTATCGAACCGAATGCTCGTATACAAGACGAATAAATGTTTCTTTTTCACCGTTAAAATAAGCCGTTACTGTATCTTACCTACGCGTTGAATTTAAAATTCTTTTATCATCGATAAATAAATTCAAACGTATGCGTAAATGTTAAGTTAAAAATACTACCGAGCTTGTTTCCCAGGAAACAATCGAGCCTGAATAGGCATCGTAATTATTGCTACGAAATTGACAGGACTTTATATTTGGACTTAAAACCAACGACGATACATTCGTACAAACTTTCGATCGACGTGCACACGTTTGAAATTTTTTTTTGAGGGGGAATGCACATCTTCACTGCATCGAATATTGCTCGATGAAAATTGAGAGACTGGTTTTCCGTTAGAGTTGGGAAAACAGGAGCGCAGAGAGATCTTCTGTCAGCAGTGTATAATTAAAAATTATATTAAAACCTCTGCACTGTTTTAATTTTAAACAGGAGGCATTTAAGCTCCTTAACGTCTAATTTTAGTCTCGGCACGCGGTTCACGATGGGAGCATGTGCGAGTAATTATAAAGCAAATATCGTGGAAATGTAATTGCGTTGTGAAAGTAAATCCGCTCCCATCAACGAACCATTAGAAAGCGAGCACACTTTTCTTTTTCTTCTTTATTTTGTTCTTTTCTTTTCGTACTTCGACACGTTTAGAATTTTTCGACAACCAGAATCATTCGTTGCCGTACACCGTCAATGGAATAAAAAAAACTGTTCGCGATTCAGTGGCCAAACATGAATATTTATCGAGGCACGTGTTATTCGCTTTTTTATTTCTACTCCCACTATGCCAGACTAATAACAAATATTTTTTTTTGTTTATATCGATCACTGAAAGGAATTCTTTCCTTTCCATTCCTGTATAAAAAATGCTGTGTAATTTTGTTCGTTGGGATCGGTATTAAAATGTGATTATTTATATTCTCATAAATATTTAACGAACGTTAAGAGAAAAACATGTCCATTAAAAAGTTCGCGTGTACAATACCATAGATATCTCGTAACAGATTAAATATGGTAATCTATACGTGTTCGTAATTCGAGATTATATTAATAAAATTAGAAATAATCGGTAACAAAAGTTGTTAACCGACCGAAATACTCAAGTTATTGCAAAAATAATCAAGAAATTTTTATATTTTAATTGACGTCATAGAATATCTTATGCAGTAATTATACAGGATGCCCATCTTCTTAAATTATCTCTTTTAGTTGTAGCTATATAAACGTGTTTTATATACGTATAATTTAAATGATTTTAAAGGTTAAATTTGTTGTAAAAACATGTTCTTTCAATGTCATGTTTTAAAGTCGCTCATTTTTTGTTTTCTAGATGTTATGGTTGACATTAACATACATCCAATCATAGCAAAAGGTGACCAAGAACTTAAGAATTTAAAATCGGAGGTCAAGGAGATAATTAGATAGCCTGCTTCGAACGAGACACCCGGTATATTCCATTCGCGATGTGTATCGGATACAGATGTTTGTTGAATGTATAATTAAAGAGCAAATACAAAAATACTCAGGAATCAATAATATTAAAAATGGTTAAGCTATTGATTTATTAATACCGACTTTATTGATGTCGTAAGGTGCAAAGATAATTTTTTCCAAAAGTTACTTGTTCTTAAAGTAGACAATATCGTTAGTATTTCCGTACATAAAATTACAGTATTTTCTTTCAAGTTCTATGTAATAATTTTTGAATGCATCAATATGTAACTTTCAAATTAATTGCACGTTAATTAGTTAAACTACAATAACAGTTAAAACTGATGCACCGATACTGTTTCTATTTTACTTCGAGCAGCTAGATACTATCACAGTATGTATAAATAATTTAATAATATAATGTACATAAATTATAATTTGTTGAATTTGATTATAAAGGAATTTCTAACTCAACATAGAGAAAAGATATGTGACTTTATTTACAATAAATGAATATCACGATAATAAGAATAACTTTTAGCAACAACTATTCAGCATTTGATTTGTAAAATTATAATATTCAACAATTTATACCGTTCATTGTTTTGCATGTTTGAGGTGTAAGCTGAAATCTGCACGCAAATATTATTTTCAACGATGTGGAACAAACTTATTTAACATCTAAATAATAATTTGTGTGCTTTCGTCGGAGAGGTAGAAAAATCGACTTGTTTTTAAAGCCGTGTAGTAAAAAAACGGAAGAAAAGAAACTATTTCTCGACGAGCAAATGTATTATATGATGATTTTGTGTTTATTCTTTCGTTGCCAACTTTATCTAATTTCAATACGTATGCACGCTGTATAGGCGTGCTCATATTATTTGTTTTGACAGCCTGGCAGGTTTCACGACTATAATAACAAACAAAAGAAAACGACCAAATTTTAAAAGGAAACGCACGACTTTCAATAACCTATTTACAAGAAAACGCGTGCAACCCAGCTATAAGAGCTTCCACGTATTACGATTAATACATAATTTCTGATTAAGCACGGTCACCATATTAATTATACTTGCGTCGCGGTAATCATTTCCATGCCAAAGAATCGATTCGGTGTGTCATCAATATTCATCGTGTTGTTCCAAACGTTCGACAGAATTGAAGAACCAACCGCTCTGTTATTCGCATAATACCAAAGGCGTTCGAGCAAACAAAATATTCGAGTTTACAAAATGCTAATCGTGGAATCGAAATAACACGAACCTCTGCCTTTGTATGTATTATACAATACGTAATTCCCGCTTTCGAGTGACAATTTTTACACTCGATTCGAGTGATGAAATTTCAAACACCGATGAAAATAAAAAAAAATATTTTCCATTTATATCCTCGTGACAGTATTGTTAATGGATCGGTGAGATTTTTCCGACGAAAACGAGTCCAAACAGAACCTCATTCGGACTACATTAAATTATACGTAAATAGTTGGTATCTTCTAAAAGACCCCGGTCCATTGATATCGTCTTATCGCGTTCAACAATAACAAATGCTGCGTCGAGTCAGTCACTCAGGTCTTTCAACTCGAAAAAATTGAAGTTTCCTTAGACACGTGTGACCCCGCAGCGTTGAACTTGCCACGTGTCGCCGATCGATTGCGTTTCTTACCATATCTTGAATTTAATTTCGACTTTCTCAACAAAATGTTCGAAAATTCGAACGATAAACGGAAGATACTTCGATGATCGCGAAAAGATCGAGAAACACATACTTTGCGAAAAATTTGATTCCTAGAAATATAAACATTATTGGAAACAAGGCTTCCAATATTATCTTTGGTAATAAGAAATTTTCTCGATGCACCTGCTGTACAGGTAACTCAGTAAGAAATTATTTTTCTTACTTGGAAATACAATAATCGCGCTTCGAAGAAAATTATTCCCACTAAATGCAAGACTCTATTTTTTCTATTACAACTTTTTGTGTATGTTGTTTTGCGTAATAATAATTCCGATCATTTTATCTAAATGAAAAAATATGAAACAAAAATAATCTATATTATTCTACACGAGCAATATTTGCAAAGATGTACAAAGATCCTGTCCTTTTTCCCTCCGTTCTCTCTCGTTCTGTTCAAAAGTTACTTTATACACGAGATATTTATATTATTTACATAGTTAAACTATTTGTGGCACACATATACTAAGAATGTAAGTATACACACGTACTAAGAATGTGACTTATTCGTGACTTACGTGTCTCTAATTTCAGGAATATCCGACAACATAGCATGACAACATCGGACGACGGAATTCCGAACCAATTATACCTAACTGCTTCCCTTTCGACCTGCAAATGTCGGATTACCCGACAGTACGAACGGCCCGAAACTTTCGGGTGTGCCGAGAACCCGCCCGAGCGCGCCCGAGTCCTACCGACTCGACCCGACCCGAACCGAAATCTCGGGTACGCGCATACCACAGTATCCCTATCGTCGAGGAAACCTCGCTTGATTCATTAATAATACGATACTTTTCTAAAGACGTAATGCAAAATGTAGACATTTTCATTTCACACGTAACGCGAGACTCGCACGTTGTTGTTCTATCTCGTTCGCTCTCGTTGTGTACCAATTTATTTTCTTCGTCGAACTGTACACGCGAGGCTAGGCATCCAGTCGCGATAAAATCTTTTATCCACTTAAAAGGGGGGAATTACTGTAAACACATCGATTTTTTTCAAATCCGTAAAAGATTACTCGGCCGTATTGTGCAATCAGGGTAGTCTTTGATAACAAATTTTAAGACTCGGGGTTTCGGTTGACGCAGAGTCACATTTAACGATAGAAGACATTGCAGAAAGATTGGGTTCATTCCAATTGGTACAGTTCATCGTCACCTGCAAGAATTTGGGAAAGTGTCCAAATTTGGCGAATGAATTCCACAAGAATCGTCAGCGGCGAACCGCTTACAACGAATTCTCCACCGAGATAGAGACAAATTAACTGAGCGTTTCTGAACCGAATTGTTGCTGGAAATGAAAACAAGTACTGTACAACATTCCACGAGAAAGAGGACAATGAAGTCTCTGAGAGAAGAGAAGAAAGGAAAAGAAAAGAAACCATTATTGTGCTCGAGAATTGTAACTCGAACAAAATGTACGAAAACTAAAAATAAAAAGATTTGTGCAATAGAAAACTCGACGTATTGTTTAAATTTTCCCAAAACCCAAGTCTCGTGCAAAAATATTTTATTCTACGTTTTCGACCCAGTTTCTCACGTAGAATCACCTATTTCTAGGTATTATCGAATAGTAAAAGTGGAATTTTTAATACATTAAAGTTATAATTATAAACGGTGGTATCGAAACGATCTGATGCTTGAAAATACAGTGCACTTAATATACCTGTAATCGATATCTCGAGCTAATGCGAGACACTACCCAATTTCATTGTAATGTAAATACATATTACGTTTCGCACGTGTTTCACGTGGAATAGTATTCACGTGGAGGAGTATTTGCACGCGACGGAATCGATACAGGTGAGACTTCGTGGCATTTTCACTTCAAAGTACATAGAAAGCGCTGGCTACAAGAATCCAGACATTCTTGCGTTATCGCCGCGCCGCAATAATTAAGTTTTTTTTTCTTTTTTTTTTTATTATAGTTACTGCGACGCGATAAAAGGCATTTATCAGATGATGATACGCAATTCATTCGTCACACCAGAATCATGAAACAGCTGAATTTCTTCGGTAAAAATAAATATAAAAGTAATAAAAATTACGAACATTCTTCCCTCGTTCTTAATAGCTAGAATTATGAGAAGATCGTGCCTCGAATCTAGACACGAACCCTAATATTGAATCGATTTTTTGAAATTATTGCGAAACAAGTAATGTAGCATTTGTTGAACTTTACCATATAGTTTCCGTATCATTCTTTATTACGTAAGAAAATTATTTCGCTCAAAGTATGCGTGCCTCGATATCTGTATTTATGGCTAGTCATGATGATTGCGAAGTTCACTCCTGTCACTGGTCAATTTAGTATAATTAATCATTTCTATCACTTAACACCGTGACACACAGTTTCAAATGGATGCTGATCGTTTGTACAATATTAATTATTCATCACTGGATGCATTATGCAAGATTCGTAAACACGTTTCAAATGTGTTTCAAAAGTGGAAGTGTGGCTTTAAGTGGTTGGGTTCAGCGATCGGTTACACGAAGTTTGGGTCCGCTCGACCCACGAAGATGGAACTGAAGGGACAATCGATCAGACCCGGGCAACTATGACGTACGGCTGGCCCGGTTCATTGTGTTTTCCGGCCATAAATTAATTTCCGAGGTACGCCGGCCATCGTGGCCCTTGCACGCGCAGTTTGCACAGCGTTACCAAGCAAACTGGAATCACGTCTCTGAGAATTCTCGACTGATTATTTTCTTACCATTATAATAATTATCCAACCATCGTTCTTTAGAATTATGTAACGTTTCTAGAGAAACCGAATAATGATATGCGGTGGTAATAAAAATAAAGAAATTACTGTCACTGTTCCTCATACTTTTCCAAAGTTCTTTTGTTCTGTTTATCATCGTAATATAATATAATACAAAATATTAAATATTGTAATATCCTTGATTAATACAGAATTGTAAAAGGTTAAAAGTATCGAACAAAATTTGTTGAGACGCGACATCGCAAATATTTGGTTATTAATCTCTTCGGGGACAAATTATACTATTTCGAGTAAATAGAAAAAATTCAAAGTGATCCGTAGCATCTATCAATCTTGTGACGATATCGTATCGTATCATTAGGAAATTTAATCCTTCCATTTTACAATATTTAAATTCTCTGCAATATTAACATGCACAAATTTAAAAAAATGTTTAGTCACGTCCAACGTGTCTAACCATACAAGATCGCAAGAACGTGTATTTCTTTTTTTTTTTTAAGTTTCTTTGTCGCGTGCAACGAAACAAAATTATTTTTCAAATAATTAAAGAATCCGATTATCGATCAATCAATAGACTAAAAACCTAAATCTTTCGTCAGCTGGTTACTGCCCTAAATAATCGCTTCATCAACAACGTTTAGTGAATCACTCCCTCGCTAAACCGATTCGTTTCTAGACGCACTACTGTCTCGCAATAACATCTATCGATTAATGTATTTATATGCCTGCGGCATTTACGCGTAAACATCTTTCAGTCGTTACTGCGCGGACTTAAATGTCACACGTGCATCATGTGAGAATACATTCACTCGACAGAATCGAACATCGAAGTCTTCGATCAAAAGTATGCCTGGGTATTCTCGTGGCCTGATGTTTAACCGGATTAAAAGTTACTCTACCGTGCAAATTCGATTACCGTACTTATTTTCTGCAGCATCATACATACCTGTGAGTGCACCTTACGAAAGGTGGTCACACGCAATGAAATCGATCGACAGATTCATCCGTCTTTGTGTCAAATGTCTTCCTAAGGTTTACATATACCAGTGTGGAAAATAAAAAAAAAACACTGATATTTAAAGAAACTGTTTTCTTACATTAAATAGTATCAATTTTTGTGAATATTTGGAGTATTATGAAAAATTGAAATTTGAAAATTTTGAAATAAATTTATTTCAAAAAATCTACTGTACTGTGGTACCAAGATGCTAGAGACCAAAAATGGGCAAAATTTGATAGCGATTTATTCGAATAAATAAATTTTTATTTCTTCATCGCTAAACATTACTATTATAATTATATTTGAAATAAATTTATTTCAAAAAATATACTGTACTGTCAAGATGCTAGAGATAAAAAATGGGCAAAATTTGATAGCGATTTATTCGATTAAATAAATTTTTATTTCTTCATCGTGAAACTACTATTCCAGTTATTTTTCAACGAGAATGCAAAACTGTTTGTCCTTTGTTCGTCGTTCGAGACTTTCATCTAGATAAGACATTTTCTCGTCTCTGGTAGAGATTCTAATATACTTTATTGCACTAGACGCGATTGAAACATGCTTTGTCAGCAATGTCCTTCGTAATGGTACGCAAGGATTTTATCTGCACCGAGTCATCGGATTTTCCATCTCTCTCTTTGTTCTACGCGAACTGACTAACTCGTCTTCAGAAATTTCCTTGTAAATGAACATTCATCGGATCCTTCGCTGCGATCGACGAATCCAACGGTTCAAGTATTTTCATCGCTGGCTAGAATTGTTAAAACCAACCAAGAATTCAGATAACAAGAAATCTCGTCAACAACCACCGATGCATCCATTCCAGTAAATTGTTGTACATCTTATAAGAGAGAGTTTCTCGTATCACGTGTGTACAATACTTTTTCGGCGAAGGCTCCATCCACGTGTCTTATCTAACGGTTCCTATTTGATTAAATATTAAAGAAGATAGTTGTGTAATTCTTCTTTATGACATCAACGTCAAGCGAATCTTGTTGCACGATAAGACAAGATCATGCAACAAGGATAACGGTGGAAAAATTTAAGCAATTAAAATGCTTTCCTACGTCTCTTATCTTTAATCTAAAATTGCATTTTTTGTTCTAAATTTGTCTACGAATCGTATAATATCGAATACATATAATAACCGAATAAGAAATGAATATTTACTCGGTAAATAAGTGCGTACGAATTTTTAATCAAGTACTTATATTCGTTTTACTCGAACGAAATTGTCAGCAAATACTGTTGAGGATGTCTTCGATCGATAAAATACGCCAAGCAGTAAATTCATTCATTGATCGTGTTGATTTCATCCGCTGTTCCATCGATTCATTAATAGATTAGTATACGCGTATGTTATAAATATATTCTTTCTACCTCGATTAGAGTTACGCCTTGCTGGTTTTATTTATTTTCCATGCTGTTCACTCGAGTATATTAATCCTTCAATAAACGAAGTTCGTTGTTTCGACTTGATTAGATCGAATGTACGCCCTTTGTGTTAACCCTTTCAGACTCGATAATAACATATGCGTACACAATATATTAAGTTCATATTTTTCATCGTGTATAATAATATTCACTTGCGTCTATTATATATACATGTACAGTTGTAAGTTTACGTAATAATATTTCCTAATATATTTTACGGAAATACAATTTCAATTTGTTTAAAATAGTTAAAAAAAAAAAAAAGTTATCGGTCGACGAAACACTCTACTAATAAACGCGTTTAAATTTGATAAATTAAACATCGAAAGGGTTAATACTGGCAGTTCATCGTAGCAGCTCAGCTCGCATTATGGTTCTTAAAATACTGCCAGATTACATTGTATAATTAATCAAACTTTTATAGCACGGCTTATCTGACGAGGTAGGATAATATAATATAGCTATTTACTTCTTTGATATTTAATCCTTCCACGAGGTAAAGAGCAACGAGAGCAGGCTCGTAATACATATTTATAGCAGAAATAACGATTTATGGATAACATGATTAAGTATTCTATCTTTATTGCGAATTTTGATTTATTCTTGTATCCACCCCTTAACAGTTTCCCCTTCGAGGCAATTTTGGACGTACACCATTTAAAACACATTTTGTTATTACATACAACTACATATTAAACACAAGGTAATAAATCAATGGAAATATACGTGTAAACGTATTATAGAACATATTTCTTTTTTACAACTGTTACTACTAATTTCAGATGTCATCAATTGTTATACAATTATTACTTTCTTAAATGTACGTACGATTTGGATAAAATACTATTCGAACATAATCGATTATTCGCACAGTACGTTGATTCGTGTCTCGAAGAATTTAAAAACGCATTGATTCAATAAATATTGATCGTGATAAATGCCCGATAAACCACAATGCGTCAATTATGTAATACATATTGAGCAGACATTGTTGCGACAAATACCAATCGCGGACAAAAATTATGATTATCCGTGCGAGTAAAAAAGTATGTATTAACAAGAATTTCATTCGCATCATTATATAAACGAAACGAGGTCAAACTATATATATATATGTAATCGTTCCACGGTTTTGTTATTTCACATTAAATACAGGCGATAATTATTTTGTTGTATTGGTAACAACAACTGGCGATATCTGATTATTCTCTTTATTGTGCATTTCTCAGGGTAGGACGAACATACGGATAAAATTATATTGTAATTTGTTAATACGTGTACGTATAAATAAATTTTCACGTTGCATTGTTACGAAAAGAACCCAGTCGGGAAGGTGCGTATAATTTATGCAAATGTACCGATGGATCCTACTTGTTTCATGGTTTTTATTCGACACTTTATATAGACACGATCGACGGCGGACACCGGGCTGCAAAGTGCATTCTAGTTTAGTAACGACGAAAATAAACGACATGTCTATGCGTATAAAAATAGCAATAATTGTGGCAATATTAAGCGAGAGGCAAACGCAGGAAATCCTCTGTTAAATATACACACATTTTCTGTTCCTTTTCTATGCATTTCTTACTTTTCTTTTTGTTCTATATTTTCTTTAATTATATCTGCAATTATATCTACAAATCGGTCCACACAATTCCCAAAATTTCCTTTTATCAAATTTTTCATATCGTTTATTTACGGTAAAAATTACATCGCTTTTTTCGTCAAGAGTTAATTAACCGAGTAAAAATACTGAAGTGTCTCAAGGGTAAATAACACAGAGAAAACAACAATACAGATTATCTAAATTATTCCGTGTAATTACCGAGAAATAAGTCATAGAAGTCGTAAAATACTTTACTAAAATGGACAGTATTGTTCGAAACACTTAGCAACGATATAAATTGGCAAAGACATCGTGAAATCATCGCGTTGAAATGATTTCACTCGAAATTGAACTATATAGAAGTTTGTTCAACCACACTTCCGGTGAGAATTACTTTTTCATAGCATCGCTATACCCGCGACACTGAACGTTCCAAGTTTCAAGGCTTCTTTCACGGAACTTAATTGTTTTCGCAAAGGAATTGACAGTATGCAACTGTATAAATTTAGAATATTTTCTAGAACAGGTGCTTCAGAGAATTGTCTCGCGAAAACAATTGTACATATGCGTACGTTACGCTACAACCATGAACTCCTCCAAATGTACACAATTATTAAACATTTTAATGAAAACCACCCTCTATTCCAAATGCATTAAAAAAAAACTCCCGATTAGATTATACGCTACATTCGATGACAAAAGGTCGATACAATATGCGGAATGTTTTGTTCGTCTTCGCTATTTTAAATAATAGATAAACAATATTTCTTGCAAAAGTTGTATAGGTTCCAGGAAGATGTAATACGGTGGCAGTAGTTTCTTTGTGGGTGGAATCGTAGAGGAGATTTGAAGGTCAACGTCGTTATTTTAAACGAAACGCTCAGTTTGTAGATAGCGTTTTAACGCAGCTACAGAAATAAAAAAGAGAAGTAATATACAATAAATACTCCTCTACGTACTGGTAAAATATCGTGATTCATTTTCTTTTGCGTAATGTTATATTTTCTTCAAAGCGCGTGAAAAATTTTCCTTTCATTATATATTTCCTCATCTCATTGGACTAAAAATAACGTAACTTGAAAGTAAATTTAAAAAAATAGGGCGGGAGGAAGTTAATAATAAAATGACTTAATGTATTGTTACAAAGAAAAAGGGATTTCTATATTTTTGTAAGAAATCTGTCGTTTTAGTTTTAAGGTTATGTCAAACGCTACGATAGAATATTTCGTTCGTAATGCACACTTCCACTGAACGTGATTTGTTAAGTTTACCGGTAAGGATGTGGACACTTCTTTTTCGCGAAATCAATATATGTAAGCATTTACTAGGAAATGTGTACGAAAGTTTACTAAATTCTCGCGTTTCCTGTAAGGTATATGTGTATTTCAAGTGAACGGACATCCGGTCTGCGACTAACCACAGTTATAATCGATATTAAAGCGAATCCATGAGGTAAACCACCCGATTGTTGGCATATTACCAACGATTGGCTCATATGTTTATTAACGCACGATAGAAGAATGTGTAACGCGCATCTAAACGATTCCATAACGCAATTGCACCGAGGAGAGCGTCGTGTTTCGAATGCCAATCCGTCCTAGAGATTCACCAGTGACATCTTGCTACGTTCATTCGTTTCGGTATACATACATATGTACAAATAGTCCACCTACTAATGTGATACAAATTGTTTTTCTCGTGTACTATTTAAGGACGACAAGACAATTTTGTTTCGTTTCTATAAGCAATGTGCGTTATACGTAAACATTTGTATATAGTTCTAACGAAGAAAAATAAAATTGGAAAGCATATCTTTCTGTGTGTATCGATTTTTCTATCTTTAATTAATTGTTTCTAAAGAGACAAGTAACATTTATGAATGGACGTAAAAGTTGTTCCTTCTTCTCGTACAGTTTATTTGTAACGATCAAATAATGTCTAAAATTCTGTCGTGCTGAATCAAATATTGTACAGATTGTGATATTTTGATCCACATTGCCCAGCTCGGTCTTATCGTTAACAATATTATTGCTAATTATGTGATAGGATTGAATCCAATTAATTGGGATATATTCAAGATGATTGATTATGAAGAAATGATCAAATTTATGAGTGGAATTTTTTTATATTTTGTGAAATTACAGAAACAATAACGGAACAAAAGAAACTATGAAAGTTGCTGTGCGATCTATGGAACTATTTTGATGTAACGAAATTGAGGCCACTTGTGTAATTCGACGTTTATTGCGCGTTTCGAAGATTGATATAAACTATCGTGTTCCAGATAAAAAAAACACAGTGAAACTTTTCCCGCTTCCTTTTCTCTCTTATGTCAGTCAGTTGCATAAAAAGCTCTTAATAACACGTAATACAATGTGATCACGTAGTAGTTACATCGATGCCTCTATAGATATTCCATTTTCGATCGAAGTTGCGCACACGATGGAGGTCGCACACGCGAGTGAAGTTGGTAGCATTTCTCGAATACACGTGCATGAACGAATCTCAAATATTTAGGGACAAATAGAAGGAGATGGATATATATATATATATATTTAACGCTCGTTAAATTATGACGAAATCGTTGCAGAACGCACGTAAAACTTCGCCACGGATACGAAAGGCGGTGCTCGTGAAAGCGTTTACGGCTCTTAAAACACGCGAAAGTACGGAATAACAAAACGTGAATTTCAACACCTGCTGGTAATGGTAAACGCGTGAAGTTGCAGGCTTCGATGCTGTTAGAATCGAAGCGCCTCCTGTCTTTTTACGTTACGTAAGATTATTGTAAATTTGTTCTCCGTACATTTAAATTTCACACCTATATAACTGCTTCGTTAAACAAATCGTCTTAAAATTCGCCATTCTGTTTCATTGTTTTTACACGTTTGCTGAACATCCCTTTGTGTCTGGGCGCACAGCAAAAATTGATATCGTTGCACTGATTTGCTATCAAGAGATATCGTTTTTTTCCTCGTTATCGCGTCTGCGTTGTTGTTCTTTCGTTAAATATACCGATTACCAGATCGAACTAACTTGAATTTAATCTAATACGTGTTTAATCTAAACGAACGGTTCTAGACAGTTAATAGGTTAGGTTCGACTCGCTTTGGTGTGGATTGTGTACGAAATCGAGAGCTCGAGCACGACAGCAGGAAAGAATCGAATGTCTAACACGTATTGAAGATCAAAGGACCGATATATCGTTCATTTTCTGCAATTTTATACGTATCGATTTCAACGATCTACGAATACCGCCCTAAATGCACGGAACTTACAGTCAAAGTAGATAGGGAAACGATCGTTGGAACGTACAGCGTGCCATCTACAGAAATTTTCATCGTCCATCGTATTACGTACTTCGGTGTCCTACACCGGTCGTGAGATTTGTCATATTTAAATTGCCATTTAAACCAGCAGTTCTCGTGTGAATTTTTGAAACATAAGTAACCACGTGAGATGCTCGTAGACCCCCGATAGAAAATAACACATAACGATCACTGTATATATACAAATTATCATGTTCTGTGTCTTTCTATCGATTTTAAGACAAATTAAATTTATTAACAAAAATTAACATTATTTTACAAAGAAAAAATTACAGTATATTATCGACATATAATCTAATTATCTGAGTATTTTGCACAAGATGGAGATAAGATTTTCCAGCGGTGGAGATCCACTAGTACCCCCACGTGGGTACTGCCGGGTTAAATATCAGGTCCACGCGATACAATTAAAAACGTTTGATATCATCGACTTGTACTGCCGGTTATCCATCAGATTGCTCGTTATCGCGTATAAATCATATCATAACAGATTTATGATTGATCGTTATAGCTCGTAGTTTATTATGACGGAGCTGCAGACACTTCAGCATGAAATAATAACGTACACGAAAACAGATAAATCTTTTGTTTAAAGGTGTTTGCAAACATGCAGGAAGCACTTGTAGCTCCGACCATGCGAGAAATGTCTTCAATATTCCGTGTTGGGCAATACTTTCTTCGTCTTTGTAACAACAATTAACGTCTAATTTATCCTAGCTATATCTGAAATACTGGTCAGCTTGTATATTCTTTAACCATTGTTATCCGATAAATAAGTTTATATTAAATGTTGGAGACAAATTTTAATTATATAATTAAGATGCACTGATGTAAATTACTCTATATACAACATCAGTTGTAACAATATCAGCTCATTTCTACGTATGGTCATATTTTGGCATAATTCTCTGTTGTTTGAAGAAACATTCCACGAAATGTTATTGTAATATAAATATATCGGAGAATGGTTCAATTTGTATTGTATCGAAGCTTCAACATTCTCGATACAGCATACAGAATCGCACAGAATACGATTCGAACGAAGTAATTTTTCATAATTATAACAATAACAGATTAGAAGATTAAATTATAAAATTTCAAGTAAAAAAGAAAAAAGAAATATAATATTACAATATGGTAATATTACGTGTCGTAATATTAGAACAATTCAACTCTCTGCAGAAAAGATTAGAACGCTAACTTAACGAACCCGTTAGTCTTACATAAAACGAAACGAAATTAAAAGATTACAAGTGTTACGTTGTAAAACGTTTAAATGGGTATGTATGTGCACGCTGATCGCATAAGAAGTCGAAATTACGATGTTCCACAAATTTAACCGTTACCGTAATAACGATTGGAAATCTACTGTCATAAATTTACGCTTCGAAGCGAAGGGGGGGGGTAGAAAAAAAGAAGGAAATTGAATGATTGCAACCGCTATACACCGCGAAAAGTTTAATTACGGAGGCAGATACACGTAAAAGACGGTAGACGCGGACGAAGGGCCGGATCGTCCGATACAATCCGTGAAATGCTGAGAGCCGATTACCGAATTAAAAAGAATCTAGCGAACGAGCACGAACGGACCCTAGAAACAGACATTACGGTTTCGTTTCGTCTCGTTCTACCTATACACGAAAGTCCCTGAAACGAGAACTGCCTACTTCCGAGTAATAAAGCCCAATGCCGTAATCATCGTGATTTAACGACACCGACCCAAGTGCCGCAGAGGGTCGGTCGTGCGATCGTGCGAATCGTTTTTCCGAAGCAAGCTTTCGTATCGTTCGCTCGCCTACAAAGAAAGATTGCAAAACTATCCGGAATCGGTTTTAGTTGCAACCTTCCAAGTACGTAAGAACTTACGATATACTGTCTTCTTATACGGAAAACAGTTTCCAGTTCATAAATTAATCGTCGTGTAATCCTGGATCAATTTTAACGGATTCTTTTGATCTCTGTGTTTTTTTTTTCATTTGTCCAATCCCTCGCTCGAAATATTGGCTTGTTCGGAAAGTCATTTCGTTTTCCAAAATGGAGAATATGTAATTTGATAAAGTGTTTGTACACTCTAGAAAAATCGTGTTTCATTTTCACCGAAAAAAAAAAAAAACGAAATTACTTTCCGAACAAGCCAATAAAATATCTCCGTACATGAAATTTATAGGGGAAAAATTTTTTTACGTTTATTTGAATTTTTCATTCGAATTTGAAAGATTACTTAGAGACGATCTCTGGGTAAATTAAAGGTTTGCAAAATGTCTATAGTAATAAATGAATTGTATTTATGGACGTTATGTGATAATGTTTATAATGCGACGCAAGGCAGAGAATGGCGAAACTTTGAGTAATATATTTTTAATAATTTTCTCCGACTAGAATTTAAAAATGGGCGGAGACACTTTCAAGATGGCGTAGGGAAAAAAATATTCTAACAGTTGCTAAACTCTGAGATCAATGTAGCGATAGGAATAGATGTTTAGTTATCCATATTTTTTTACTTGACAAATTGTCTCCCTTTCACTTTCCTTCGCTATAGATTGCACTCGTGACTTTGAAAAGCACGGCTCTAAACTGATTAAATTTAACTCGTGCTCTGATTTTCAATACTTCTGCATTAATTTCTTATATCGTGTTCTACACTTTACCGGGTAATCTTCGTACGATTGTTAACACGATTCTTCTCAACTTATTCGAAATCTTTTTTTAATCTCGCGATGATAGATACTTCGAACGAACAATCTATAAGTCGATACTTTATTTTCTACACTCTGTTTTCATATTATTATTATTATCTCCCTATCCACTTCTACTTTTTACGTTATTACAAGTGCAACTAAATAAATAAATAGAGCCGTTGGAGTAGTTGAACGTTCAGTACAGCAACTCGAAACGCTTCGTGCTGGTACAATAACTGTTCGTGTCGTTAATAGAGCCCAAGGATTCTTAAAACTATTTTGAAACATTTTTTTTCTCGATCTCCAAAGCGGTGATCTTCGATATGTTGAACCAGTTATGTAACGCTACAAAAATATTGGGGACCATTCGCGTAAGAAGTTACGAAGCGAATAAAATGTAAATACCGTGGTACGTATGTTACCACAGAAGTCTCAATTTCTGTGTGTTATTAACTTCAGTTATTGACCATAAACCGCAATAAAGTTATCCGGCGTAACGTACTTAGCGACTGAAACCCAACTCCCAGTGTTTTAATAAATAATGCAATAGCATCTACGGAAATCGTAATTTCTTTATATACTTGTTTGCTTCCTCGCTCCTCGTAGGACATTCTTTAGCGATTTCAATGCAATTATGATCTACGGCGTAGTAACAAATAATTGAGCAACTGTGCAGAGTGCATCCGTTGCTGTAATTGCGAATGTTTTTCAAACAAGTTCTGACAAGCGTAAAATTCCGATTTCGTGAAACTATTTGATATTGTAACGAGCCAGACGGAACCTCGAAAAATGCAATTTCGATGATCGTATAAGAACCTCGTTCGTTGAACTTCACCGAGGAGTGGGGGGTGGTCGCTTAGCAACGAGCGACGTTGGAGATGGAACGAACTGGTATTGGTGGGGATGCTTCTCACCGGATTGGTTACCTCGAGACTTGCATCAATGTTCAGCTCACTTTATCTGCAATTATCGAGGTTCTATTGCGATCGAGTAATACCCGCTCGTTTGAATTATTCTGAATATTAACCGAATATACTGATCATATTTCTCCGAAAGTTTACAAAGTTGTCTTTACTTTCCCAAACGGAACTTTATAATTTCTTTGCGTTTATCTGTTAGCAGATACACAAACGAGTTCAACAAACACCATGAAATCTTTATCCGTTATCAAAAGTGAACAAACGGCGGAGAAAAGTATTCAAGAGGAATACTACAACGTTGCACGTGCACTCCACCGTTGCTGTGCAATTAATATTAGTCATCGTTGATTGATATCTGACGTTTGACAGACCTTCCGTACGAAAAAAAAAATGGTGTTCAAGAGGAAAGGTGTTTACAGCCTTCACAAGTGTTTGCGAATTCGATAACCATTGTTTCAAGGATACTGTTAAAACTCTACGCTTCGAATCACGCTCAGTTTTATCGTTAAAATCGTACACGGAGCTTGAAACGTTTAAAAAAACAGACTCACGTTCGATCGAATCGCCCCGTTCAACCATCGAATCGTATAATTATTGTAACCGTGGAGTATCTCCGTGGAACGGAAAAAAAAAACAAAAATTGAGAACCGCTGGCGAGAAGTCGAGAAGCGTAATTTCCTGCTTACACGGAGATCGTAATTTTTTCCTTCTCCTCCCTTTTTCGATTGTAATTTATGCACTTCCTCGCGAGTTGCGTAACGTTAATTAAGAAACTTTCCTTTCGGTCGGTCTTGTATCAATAACGAGCGATCTGCGTTGTTTGAACCTGCCCGATACACGCACGCAACGATTCACCCGGCGTTTTACATTGAAAGTTACGCGGGCGTTGCGTTTATCCGCAAGTAGCACGCTCATTCGGAATTTCGTAATTCGCGTGAGTCACAAGACGTTGCGCGGATAAACCGCCGCTCAGCGTTTAAAGAAACCGTAATCGACCGATTAAGATCGTATCGATTCAACGTTTCAAGCGATTCGAATACCTTTCGACCTCTTTCGAGACCGAGGGCGGGGACGTACGACCTATATTCCTGATTCTGGGTTAAGAGTCACTCTTGCGGGAAATGATCAAACACTACCTTCGATACTGTCTCGTATCGCGTCGATTATCGTCGAGTGCGTCGACAAACAGGTAACGATACGGTAGAGGAATTCGAAACTAACGAACGGAACAGTATCCTAAAATATCGAAACATCCATATGCCTCGTTCGAAGAATATTCAACGCGCCCCTTCTTGTGAAACTTTTCTCAACGAACGTGTACAAAAATCGTGCAACCTCGAACGAACGATTTACTTCCGAGAATTAAAATATCCTTTTCGCCATTTCGTCCATTTCATCGTATCGATGTACTTTCAAACGCAACGATTCTTCGCGAAGAGAATTCCATAATTCTACTGCAGTGTATATTTTTTAACATTGAAACTACCAAAGGGGTCACTTTGACTTGTTTCGAATCTCTTTTTAAAATTGTTCGATTATTAACGGTGTCTTCGCCTGGAATATTTGCGGACAATTATCGAGATGGACGATTAACGAATAACTTCGAAAATACATACGCGGTCTGATATAAATAGTAATACGTTCACCGTTGGTTGTTCTAGTGTTAATTAAAAGGAAATAACGATTCTCTCGGTTTTGCACATTTCGGACTTGTTACGCGCAAATACATCCATCCTCCTTTGTGATAATTAAGATATTATAGTTCCAGGATTGTCTATACACGTATTTTACTGGTTGTTAATTATCCTAAGTTTATTTGAATTAAGTATGGCAATTCACGAGGAACGTTCGTTAATAGGACTAGCATACATTGTAACCAAAACACGCGTCTCAAGTAATTAGGAGATTCCATTAACTTGGCGTTTATTGGACTCGAGAGGTGCTGGAAATAATCTCCCCAATGGTGGTGCACGGACATCCTAAAATCTGCGCGCGTTTAAATATTCAGATACAATTACCACCAGCGATAAAAAAGAAGGCGGTAAAAGAGATTCTTATTTTCGTTCCATTTTTATCTCGGATCTTGTGTCCATATAACGATCGTGAAAATAAGCAATGTCTGGGATTTAAATATGTTTTACGTGTAAATTTTTCGCGCCACGCCTCTGATAAACAATCGTGTCCAAAATTCGGCGTTTAATGTCTTCGTTTTACTTTTCTACGATCGCGTGCCGAACAAATAACGCAGAACTCGATTTCAACGAGCACGATAACATTTAATTCGCGAATATTTCGAAGCGACGAACAGCAAATTGTATTTTACGAATATTTGTAATTTTACCAAAAATTAAAAATATTCGACTCTCGAATTCGAAACGAGTTCGTGTAATTTATTTTGCGACGTTGCGTGAAACGTGTTTTATGAAGCTAGAGAAACCGAGGTGACCTTGAAATCTTCCCAAGTAAGGGCTAATAAATAATGTAAATCATCCGCGATGTTTCGTCACTCGCGAATCGAACGATTTTTTATACGAACAACTGTACATCTTCATTAACCTAAGGAGCAATTGTAAACTGGACGTATTGTACACCGTTGTGTATAAATAGCTATTGTATTATTGGCATGCGTGAAGATTATGTGCCGCATTATGTATGCGATGTTAATTTTCGCAGTTAACAAGCACCGCGGAATTCGAACCATGCGAATCGCCTATACAAATACGAGAACACGTAGGTGGGGGTAACGTTTCGCGAACGACACATGTTAACGATCACGATTACGCCGAGAACCCGTAGTCTTTTTTAATCCGTTACCATGAACGCGTGCACCATCTTCGTACAAATTTACCTTGGGTCGCGTACACACAGCCCGTGAATCAAAGTCGAGCGTTATTCCAATAAATTATCGTTTAGTTACAAAATTACCCATACTTTGCACCCAGTTACTAAGAGCAACCGAAAACGTGTATTCGTTTTCAGAAACATCATATATCTCCATTCTCAACTTGTGAATTCGTATAAGTGCTCTTAACTGGACAATCAAGATTTTTTGTCCGATGCATTAGCATTGAAAACAACTGATCATCGAATGAATATTTTCGCTCGGTTTATCGATCGAATAAAGTTGAACTCGATATATTTAATAAGAAAATTTTAATCTACCTTTCGATTTACCTTTGTATCAATTGCACACCATTAATGAAAATAATGCGAATGATGCAATCGTTTCGCTAGCCTTGCTCATACTATTTCCATCGATAAATAAAACATACCCGGGTAATGTAAAACGGAACCGAATTTACTTATTATTTACCATTATTTGTAGAAATAACAAATCTCGAGAATGCTATTGCAACGGTTATCCGTATAAGAAAAATTACCCAAATAACCGTGGAATCGAAAAACTTATTGTTTGTATAAAAATATACTCGGTCACGCATACTAAAGTCGTTATTCGTTGTGTTTCTTTTACTCGCTATCTATTGTTCGACAAGGTTTGTCCCCCATGTCACGAATAATACGTATATATGCAGTTCGCGGGTGACGCGCGCGCAAAGTTCGTCTCGCGAGCGAACTGCACGCATTGGCACTAATGTTCACGTGTGAAAACATTTGGCTAGCAGTAACGACCTACGGAGTTGCGCATCAAATTATTCGGCAAATTTGTTTCGCTTATCCGTCTACTATACCTTCCACCGTGTATACATTACATTTATATAATTGTACATATTTAATTATTTCGAGTAATGCTCTTCGTAATTCTTTATGCGTGTATGGTTAACATTTCGAATAAAAAACCTTCGGATTAATATTAACTTTAAGAATATGTAAAAATTTAGCTCTTGTTCTCATCACAACCTCCCTCCCCCTCCCTATATTCCTTTGAAGTAGATAAAAATTATTGAAAAAAATTCGTATCGACATACCAAATGGTTGTTTAGAAAATGGCGTGTACCAGAATTAACAAAACACCGTCTTCCGTTTCAAAAATATGAAGCTTGATTTTACTAGAACCTTGGGGTGGGAAAAAAATCGTTATTCGTCTCAGAAATAGTTTTACGTATTCGTTTCACGTTTTAAGCAGAGGCGTTTAAAGTAATCGGCGGAGCACCGGGCGGATGGACCGCCTATAACTTGCACGTTTAAGAATTTTGCTATCTGAAAATAGACTAATTGACTTATGTAATTCGGTAAACGCGGTCCCTCGGTTTTCAAGCGGGGAACGAAACAGAACGGTTTTCAACGACGACAAATACACCGGTCGCGCGATGCGATATTACGAAAGAATCTTTGATCTCGCCGGTTAGGAGACACGCATCCGCGACAATGCATACCCTTATCGCGAACTGATTCGTCATCGGTCCTTGGCGAGGCCAACGATGCAGCTAACGAACTATTCGCGGACAGCATCCGGCGCCGATTCTAAAAGACACGCTCACTCCTCGCCTGGCCATCGAGATCTGCTGGATTAACCTTCGCAGAGATTTCAGCGGCACACAGACCGTATTCTCGAGTGGCCGACGATGGGAGGATCCCACTCGACACGCTTGACGTTTATTGCACGTCCGTAAATCATCCTGGCGAGTGTCCGCGAACGCGTGCAGCGGTGAAGGAATTTCGCAATTCAGGCCTGGGGAAATTGTACGCACCGAAAGATACGCTACCGAAGGGAACTGGTGCAGGGCGGAGCCTAGAATTTTCGTGGTCGGAAAAGCGCAGGCGATATCGCGTCCCTGGGTTACCCGACCCTCTGATCAATATTAATACGTGACACCGACGAAAGGGCGAAATGGGTGAGACCACGGTATTGGGCACAAGATGAAAAAACGGGACAAGAATAAATTATCGCGTGTTCGATCACGCTCGAAACGTGTACACACCAGATAGATGCACGACGCGATAGGTACGCAAACATCGAGTAAAAAGGAAAGGCAAGGTTCACGGGAGCAAGGAAGAGGATACGGAGAGAGAACATACTATTGATAAATTGTGTATTTACCGCCAATCTAGGGACGTCCACAGTTTCGTCGGTGCAGCCCACCTCGATGATTGAAATACTACAGCAGAGATCCTTTTTCCTTGCCCTAGCACGCAGCATGCAACACCTTTGTATTCTCGTGGGCCGGTCCACGGCACGTCATCGGCAAAATTGTTCGAAGGAAATCACGGTGGCTACTATCAACGATTCAGAAGGGCGCGGAGATCAGGGTTGAGGCACTCTATTCACTCACGTACACGCACTTTTCTTGTCGACCTCACGTAATGCTTTAGCGAATCTGTACGTGCACCAAGCCACGGCTTATTTATTGGCACTGTCGTCGCTGTCACGTATATCCTCTCCGTATACTGGCTTGTTTCTCAACGGTACGCGTGTGTGTCCGGTCACCACGGCTGAGATCTTGAATCGTTCACGTACAGATATCGATACAAGCGGAATCGCTGCGGAATGATAGCTCACCGTTGTAAGTGCAGCCACGATACGTCCGCGTATTGCATTCTTTCAAGAACAACTGTGCGATCGCAATTTTCGGGTCCTTAACTCTTCCGGTGGTGCCCCCCTATGGCTAGCGCAACCCAAGTACACATAATAGGTAGAGAGCCCTCTACGGTTACGATCGCACTTTCATGAAGCAATAAGATTTTCGCGTTGCGTTACAAATTCACCGCCAGAGGGCTCCGAACAGTGACCAATACTCGCACCGGTTTTTTTTCAAATAACGGTATCCTTCTGCGTTAAAATGTATCTACGTCCAAGATTGAGTATGTGTAGTAAACATTCAAGAAAAATATTCTACAATATTTTTGCGCATGTACAATAAGAACAACTAATATGTAATTGAGCGGAAATTATTAATTGTAAACTGAGGAAAATACTTAATACATTGGCTTTTTCAGATTTGACACGGTCTCTAGCAGTTTCAAGATTTTTGTTGAGTTAAAAATGTTCATTTAAATTTATATTGTTAAAAATAAAAGTATGTAATTTATCACTGTTGCTCTTATTATTTTACAATATATCCAATGACATTATATTGTTCAAAAGCATATAAATATTAAGGTTTATTTATTGTAAGCTTTTTCAAATGTATAATTAAATTATATTACATTTCTCTATGTTTAATGACAAATGATCAAATTAAGTGAAGATATATGGATACGCAATACTTTGAGTAATGAATGAGTCAGTACATTGTAATATATTAGAGTAAAGAATTGCACCAGAATTTTATATATGTATGTTTACTTCAATGTATTTTCCAGAAATAAAGTCATAGGCTAGGTATTCTAAAATTGTATTAAATCTTATTATATTTGGGTAAAACTTTCTTAATAAATTTAAGGTACATAAGAAATAAGAATCTGTGTTTTCAAATATACCCAAATCCTTCCATTCTTCATTTAAATATATAGTACAAGTGAAAGTGCATAATTTTCTGACATCCGTTTAAGCACCATTGCCTTAAATAAGGAAGCCATAAATATTCTCGCTAAGAATTCCTGTACCACCTCTTACAGTGATATACTTTCATGATATGAAAGTTCTAGTTTAAAACAGGTTTGAACAAACTTTTCTTAATAGAAACAGAGGTATTGCCTTTAAATATTATTTTTCTAACGTTTACAACTATAAACCAGTTCTTGTCAATAAGAATTCCTTTCTAATCTCTAATATCGTAATGTTGTCTTAATGCAAAATGTGTAGTTTTCTATGTTCCTGATAATTGGATCGCAGATTAACAAAATTTTGTTGGTTGAGATTCTGATTTGATTCATATACGATAAGGTACATACGCAAAGTTACCATATTGTGATTATTATATTGAAATTCTGACAATGTTATTAGTTTATTAATTTTATAGCTATACAATAAGTAAGCAAATTCTTAATAAGTGAAAAGGTCTTTATTTTAACGTAAACGCATGGTTCATTTATAGAAAGCACAATGCCTATAATTTACTAAAATATTTAAATGACAACAATGAATAGGACATCTTTTATTTAAATTTCGCTACTTGTGAAATCGCAGAAGCAATTAAGCGACAAAAATAATTAAAAATATAAAAGAGTAATGTGACAATATTTTCTTTTTAAATTGTTCACTGAGTTTTATATGATGTTATCGTTATTCACGAATCGCTACGGTGCAATCATAGTGCATTTTGACTCTAACACATTTTTATTTCACTTCTTCGTATACCTATTACAAAAGAAGCAATAACATTCGTTCGAAAACTTCGTACGTATACAAATATTCAACATACTCAGTAGCCACAGACCAAAAAAGAAAGGAAAATATATTTTACGGTAACCCGTAAGGTAATAATCGTAGGTACATATATTAAACGAGCGTAGATCGCATTAAATGAATGCGTGGCTTTAAACAGCGTGTGTTACAGCACAGTAAGAAAAATATGCATACAAAAATATGACCAGCTACGTCAGGGACCGCAAACTTTTTCTCAGCCGAGAGCTACAGTGTTCCCACCACCGGTCAAACTGTACCCTACTCCTGTGCAAAACCACGGACAGGACGGAGTATGGGGGCAAGACGGTGTGAGAGGGGGCATTCTTCTGCGACTTGGCGGGGGAAGATTTAGATAGGGGAAATAGCCGTATATGGCTCACAGGCCGTCAGTTCGCTGTCCCTGAGCTACGTAATAAATCGCACAATTAATCGCGTGAGCACAACGTTACGTGTATCTTTTTGATATAGCTGTCGCAGTTTCTTTCTCATCGTGGAGAGTACTTGAAAGGGACGTTGGATATAATGGTTATTAATAATTATTCGCTTACAAATGATATGCTTAGTGAATTGTGTTTCGTTTCCGTACGTTTCACGATTATGCGTATACAATCGGTAGGAGCGATATAGTGAACTACTCGAGACATACTCGAAAGCGTTATAAAATTTTCCAGCTTTTATTTTGGTTACTAAGCACAATTATCAATGCCATTGTTTGACTTCTCCATTTCATACTTTACTTAATTTATGACTTCACTATATCTCGTTTACCGATTATATTTGTTTTGTTTTGGATAGTAGCGTCTTACACATGTATAGTTGGCGGAAGAGATATAATGTACTCGTAAATTAAGTAAAACGAGAATGCGAGAGCATGTTCGATCTAGAGAGACAAGGATTCAAAGATGCAGATATAATATTAAGCGACAATTTTCTTCATCAGTGTCCTATATCTCTTCTACCGACTATACGGATTCCTATAGATGAGACACATATAATATAAATACCATTCGATACTTCTTTGTCACTATCTCTGTTAAGGGTGAAGATATATAATATATTTCGATTTGCAGGTGTAATTCTTCGAGTATGGACTAGAATAGGATTAATCCCCCAAATAATGTATCGCAACATTTTTAGTATAGAAAATAAATTTTCTTTTTTAACACAATTCAGAAATTTTTCATTCATTATCCCGTTTCAAAAGAAGTTTAAGTAATACTTAAGAAAAGTTATTATAAAAATCATTTTAAACATAGACTATAATAGGCAGGTAAGTACATATGTAGTATAATGTCGTGCAAAACACAAGTAAATGAAAATTTTTAAACAGAATTAATAATGTATGTTGCTACTCGAATTGTTTATTTAAGGGATGAATCCAGAGATGTTGGTACCATGAATTACAGTTTGAGTCTATTAAATTAGATACCAAAATTGATAGTAATAATTCATTTTCATGTAATAGTAATTATTAGAATTATTCGATCTCATGTCAAGAGTATTCAAATCGTTGAATAATTCTTATAATTTTCGATTATAGTAGTGTGTAACGCAATGGATTTAATTAACCCATTAATTTTCATAAAAATTACATCATATACAATTTTCGCAGAGGATTTTCAAGCATAATGTTACAAGAGTTATGCAATTTGTTGTTTGTATAAAGCAGCAACAAAGTATGCAATCGATGGATTGCAAACAATTTAATATTATACATACATTTAAGAAAAGTGAATTTTCAAAATTTGGTTTCCTTGTTATTAAAGAAAAAAATAGATTTTTTAATTTTAATATTTTAACGAAACAAAATTAATTTGAATATTGTTCGATTTCCTCTTATTATTTACCATTTAAAAATGTTCGTTTTGCGAATTAAACACGAAAACATTTCATTGCTAACTCTTTTTTATGAACAATACGCAATTCCAGTAGTGTTTTCAATCATCTAACGCGGCAAAAAATTTATTTTAATGCCTATTAAAAACAATTGGTCGAAAAATAGGTCCATTTGATGTGATTATTTAAAGAATACTGGCCAGTTCCTTAAAAAAATTATTTTTTCGCCACTTGTTTTCCAATTCACATTTCCATTCTACAATTAACAAATTCTAAATTGAATATCAAAAATTGTGTTTATTTGAAAAACCATTAATTATTTCAAAAATATATCGACGTAGATTTAAAAATTTCCCTCAATTACAAATCATTATTCCAATAGATGATTATTTGTGGATTTTGTTAAGTGTATAATTATTATACAATAGAATGATAGCCTATCTATGCATCACATTTATTATCATTAATAAATTTATTTTGATGTGCAGTTGTACGCTGTTATTCTGCTATGTAATTTTTCATCTTTTATCTGATAAAACCACTTAATTATCGGTATCGTATGCTGCTGAACAAACAAACAAATTACATTATCGTTAAAAACAATTGAATATAAGTAGACATCATTTCAAACTAACTGTTACATTTGAGACTCCCTTTTTGGTAAATTGTTCAGTTTACTGTCTTCAAAACAGTAATACTGTGTTTATGGATATGTCGTTTTTGTTTTGATGACAATTAACGCTCTGGTGGAAACATTCTCATGTTATGTCGATCAGAGCATCGATCATCATCGCGATTTTTGGTTATAAGTACTGTCTAATACTTACCATCATATCTATTTAATGTTAAGTTACACATATATTTTTTTCGATAAGAGATCAGTAACACGTTAATAGTAATTATTACTTCTTTGATGCTTATCGATATTCGCTAAGAATATTACTTATTGTTTTTTTGTTACAATGATACATTCAGAACATTGTTAAGTTCAAGTTCGGCGAGAGTTATTTGACATACAATTCTGCATCAATTTCCAACGCGTAATGTCAATTTCTATTAAGATTCGTGCCACGCGAAGAACTGTTGCTTTTGATTTGAGCCTGTCTGGTTTGAAAGTTGTTTTTCCTTTCGAAAATATACAATAAGATATCGACGAATTGTTCGATCAGTAAATTCGTATATATATGTACAATGTATTGTTAAAAGTGCAAATACCCCTCGCCATGGAAGTACTGATATATGCGGTAATGTATTCTTGCATCGTAAGAGTAAGTTTAACAGCAATTACTTTAGAGTCCGTTTTCATTTACAGACTGTTTCTTCAAAAGCTATGTAGTACCTAGGTTCAGCAGACGATTGAAAAAACACAGTTTTACATTTGTGCTTATGCTAGACTATGCTTGGCTAATCAGAGTTGAAAGGATGCAGTCGTGAAGATCAATCTATCAATTTAAAATAAATTAGATAATTGATAATAAGATAAATTTGATAGTAAGATTATGCTGTCAATCACAGAGAATTAGATCATTTGTCGATTATATTTGAAAAGGGAAGTTTACGTGAACTTTATCATTTTAACATCCTATCTTTCATAATTACTGAAGATACAGGTATGTTCAGTGCATTGATTAAATCTGTATAATACAAGTGGGTATTTATACATCAGCTTTAATACATTAAAAGTATATGGCAATGTTAAACTCAAAGATAATAGTAATTCAATTAAGGGTTAAAGCACTACCTGTGAGACTAAGAAGAATTAGATAATTAATATAATCATACCACACATCTCTAGCTTCAAATACAGTAATTTTTAACATGATGAATTCTAAGAGTGATTTGGTCATAATTTGTGATTTATAAAATAATTTATAATTTCAACACATGGTTTTATGTGTATTCACAAAGGATTAGATTTTGATTATAAATCTATGCATAAGAAATTTAAGGAACACTTTTCGTATTCAAGTATAAAACATTATAGTTTAAGTTAGTTAATCATAGAATATATACTTTATTAACTCTTAAGCGATTCAAATTAATAATATGTGATACGTTTAGTAATTTAATTTGTTTGGCATACAAGTATGAAATTGATACTTGTCTACTTGTACCTGCCTGCTTTGATAAGAATGACATGATAGACTTAACAAAAGAATCAGGTTTCAGAGTACAAAAAGTACAAGACAGTACTTGAATTTCTTTGATATACATATGATTATATGTGTGTTTAATACTCCAACAAGAAACTTGAAGGAAAGAGTCTCAAAAATATCTTATTATCAATCTAATTGTTAAAATCAATTCACTTTCTTCACAGTTTGTTTGTCTACCACAAAATAACCTAGCGTTTTTATTTAGTAGACTGACCGAGTCTAAGATTTTCGTTGCATAGTCACTGTTTTATCTCACTCATATTTTGTTAGGGTTAGCATTACTTTACAAATCAATGCTTACACATTTACTTGTAATGTACAAGAAAATTTTGTTAACAATAAGTTGAGAAAGAATTAGTAGAGAATAGATGCAACAGTGGTCAATATAATTGCATTACTTGTAAATAGACTTTCAAGTGAACCATTTTAAAAGGAACCATTAACAGAATGTCTAAAAGCAGTGATGAAATATGAATACATTCGTATCAGGAATTATGTAGGATGTTTATGGTACGATACAACAGAAAAAGTGCATTGAATTCCAGAAAAAAGTGACAATGATTGTATTAAAGAAAAGTACAGAAAAAATAAAATCGAACATAATAAAGTTGCCTCAAAATTATATAAAAAGTAAAAATATGCGAATATCTCATCATAAAAGAAATCAAAAATTCTTTTATCATTTTGGAATCTGAGACTTTGTGTTTAAGATGTAAACAACTAAGGTTTCGATGTTCGTCTCCAAGCGCATGTTATTTAAGTATCAGACATTTATATACGTGGATATTCGTTTATCTATAATGCACTGTTAACGGTAAATATTGCGCTCGAAGTCCGATTATGAAAAATCAATCTTACTCACATCTTGTAAATGAATCATTTGATCGTAAAACGATAACAGATTTTTTAATTTCCTTTGTCATGAAGTAGTTGCACATATTCATTTGTTGCATGATTTTGAGAGTCCCTGTGTAACGGATTGTTGTCTATTATGCAAGAACATAATATGGCATCACAATAATTTGAATGAACTTAAAAATGTATGAGCATAATACGGCATGCGTAAAGTTAATGCAGAGATAATACACTGTGTATATACAATTACGAATAATAGAAGACACTCGCATACGTACAAGAAATTATGAATACAATCAAACTATTTACAACATTAATAAAGTTTCTCTTAACTTTAGATTAGACGAGTCATTTATATGTATCAATTATTTGAACAGAAATGTGTTTGATCACGCATACTAGCACACGCTCTCACGTATGGATTCACGTCGAAAGAAATCCAAAGTAAACCATCGCATTTATACTCTTTTGTGTATCATTGACGCAACAATATGCTTTGTTAAAAAATTTGTAGTTAAGATTGATTCTTTTTTCCTTTTTTTTTGTTTGCGGCTGAGATTAACGGAGTGCATCTATTCACAGAACAGTTTCAACGCTTGTTACTCCTGTGATTTCAATATTGAAAGCTATGTTATGTATGTATATTTGGTGCGTGTCATGAAATTGACAACTGTTTATCAGATTTACATATAATAGCAAACTTCTAACTACATTTTGAAACTAATAATGGCTTTTTGCCTTCGCGGTATTTAAGTATTTGTAAGATTTAATTAATTGTGTATGCTTATAGACCGACACCAACTATCAACTGCTTAGGCCTTTTCAACGTGAATAATAAGTGCGCACGATTGTTACGATCGTACGTAGAACGCATTAACATGCAGGCGACAGTTTTTAAAATCTCTTAAGCCCGATTATCATAGCTTTGCCCTGTTGTATGTAAGACATTTAGTACTAAAACGAGAAACCGGAGAAACGTTAATAAGCAGATATTCATTCATCCTATAATACGAGGCACACAGACAGCCATATCATTACAGCGGTTTCATTTATCTTATGAGATTAAAACTTGATGCACTCTATTACGTTCCGATATATTTAACGAAAAGTAACAAATGTGGTTTTCTTTTTTTTAATAAAATTAATCTGATCAGATTCTTTCACTCTATCGGAATGTATCGTGAAAGAAAGCAAGATTCTCACTTTCATTATCGAAAACTATAAACGTACGTAACTCCGGTAGTAAATGATGTCAAAGATTTTCGAATCACGGTAAAATATAAGGTAAGATTTCAATTCAATTATTTCGTTACGATCATGATTTCACACTTAATTTACCTACTTTTCTAGGTAACCATTCGACTTAAAGCTGAAAGCTTGGATACCTATTAACAAGTTTCCAACAAAAAGTGTTCTCTATAATCATATACAATAGTATATGTAACAGTTACGCTCAGTCGTGCCATGTGTTCGGAAAAGCGCGTCGTCAAAGCGCTGATCTGAAACTACAATGGCTCTACATTAATTAACGTAATTGGTGTTTCTTCCTTGCGCAGTCAACAGTTCACTGTTGACGTTTGAAAAGTTTTTCTATCTACGATAAAGCTATATAATGGACGTTTATATATATCTAAATAAGTTAAAAAAAAAAAAAAAAAAGAACACCTACTACTTTTTACATGTTGCTGATTAAAGGCAAATAAATAAATAGTTTTCATATAGACATACATATAGAATAGTTAAAGTGAGGGTTCTTTTCCCTTCATGCTACGTTAAGCATCATTACAGCTGCATCCTTTAAGTATATGTTGCATAGGTCCATAGCAAATACGATTTCTCCATACTGTCTTATGGCAAAAGGAAAAAACACTACAAAAATGCATTGAGACATTATTGAGCTAGCTAATTCATTTAAAGTCTCCCTAAAGTTTCAACTTTCGACGTTTCGATTCAATCGATATCCGTACATACAATTACATTAAATAAAACGAATGCATCAAATTCCAATTTAATGTAAACGCGTAATTTGTGTTTTCTGTTTCCCCTTTTTTAATATAGATTGTATATTAAAATTTCCATAAAGTAAAATACAACCTCACAGAGGCTGTTGAAACGGGATAGACCTCGCTAACCCTTTCACCGCCTTCGGAGTGTTGTATGAAGTTTCGTTTGATTAGCAATGAAGCATTTACCTAAATACCGTAAATATAAACATTCTAATTCACTGATTCAGCCTTTCGATTTCGAGACGCAGGCAGTGAAAGGGTTAGATATATTCTAGTTTTGCGACTGTGCTTTTTTACCACCACGTGGTTTGATGCTCTCTGAAATTTGCCACATCGCCTCCTCACAGAGGAAATCGCTGAAATTGTTGAAGAACGTAATTATACGTTCGTGCTTCTTGAACGAGTACGTCCTGAAATAGATAACGAATATACCATAGAAGTACTATTGAAATATAAGCGTCATTAAATGTAAAAAAAAAAAAACAATGTTTTACCCTTTCTTAAACCTCTTCATATTCTCAACGATGTTGAACTGTTGCCATCTCTTTGAAAAGTTTATAGTGCCATCCGGTAATAGATCACTGTTTCCAATATGCACGAATGTAAGATCTTGTAACACAAGTCCGCTAAATAGAGGAAAACAGGTTGTTTGAATGTAAATTTTCGAAGAAATGTATTCTTGAACTATTATAACAAAATAATAAATATTCTTACATATATGGAATACATGGCGGCTGCGTTTCTGCTAGAGCTTGCCTGTAAGCTCTAAAACTGCTAGAACTATCGATAAGAGCACAATATTCTTTCAAGCCTTCTGTAATATGCTTCTGCCACTCGAGCCTTCTAATAGGCGCGCTATCCAGTGCAGAAAGCAAGGCTAAATAGCTATTAAAATTATTTATTTTTCTAAGGTGCTTCATTATTTTAATAAATTTAACCACGTATTTCTCTCTGTCCTTCGCTTCATTTTCTAGTCTGTGCTCTAATATCCTTGATCTAGCCCAATACGACATTTTATTAAAATGTTCTGTGAACCTAGTCAGATTCGGACTTCGTTCCTCGTTTTGTTCCTGGGCCCAAATCAGCACTTCCGGTATCTCGATTTTCATGAACAAATCCGCGTCCAACAATGTCATTTGTTCGGCTATTTGTTCACTTTTAAAGTCAAGGAGAGAAGCTTGCTTCGTTGTTACGCTCAGGGAAGAAAGAATGGGTTGTGTCGATTGTAACTGTTTCGCTTGGTGTTTTTCCAAAATTTTAACACGCAACGCTTTCGCCATAGTCAGGTCGCCGCTACATACTAGCTGTTGCACGAATTCCATCAAGGTTTGCAGGAGAGTATCATCGAGATCGGACATGCTGAAGAAAGACAATTTTTGTTTACATGTTTGGAATCCTTTTGAATATAATTAATGTAATATCTCTCCTAGACTCACGTTAAATCGCTAACAACTCTAACTAATAAGGAAAACGCTTCGCGCGCTGCCCTTTGTTTAACGACGTCAGCGGAGCAAGAAAATCGTTGGTGACGTCTATGTAATTTTTGAATTAATTCAAGTGGCTGCATAAAAGTCCTATACGTTGTTAAGAATGCTTCCTGATATAGAAAGTCTGTAAAGAGAACAAGCATTCAAAAATATTAATCAAACGAATATCGAGCCTAAGTTATAATTTTTAATAAAATTGTACAAATGGTGAGTGCGAGGAAATTGTTTGTCTGCAGCTAGATTTTACTACTAATAGCTTGTACAATGTAAACTTGTTCATCGACGTTGACCATTAATTATTGCAATGACCACAGTGAAAGACAGTTTTAAAATACATAAGATAAAAAAAATTCGATAAATGATTACACTGACCTGACTCTTTTTCATCTACGAAGCATGAAAAAAAATGTAATGAATTATATTACTTAATAAAAGTTCGCACTTTAAACGATAAGAACAATTTTTACCGTGTTTATTAGCTTTGGTTGCATGGATCAACAACGCATCTGGATGCCCTCCCCGTATATCTGGTCCTTCTTCGTCGGGCTTTTTGAAGACTAAATGCTTACTGATATCTAGTTCGTCCAAAATGCTATCATCTTGATCAACATCTCTTAATTCGAGAGTATTTTCATCGACGGATATCGATGACAGAGCGTTGCTCGCAGGTCTTGAAGACGGTAATATTGTATCTAAGGTAACGTTATTCTGAGAACAAAGTCAATCACGTGTTAATACATTAAAATCTTCAATTAATCTAAATTTTATGTTATAACAGAGGCACGAAGTAAAAAGTTCGACCGATATTTACCAACTTTACTGGAGTTGAAGGTGTAAGATCCTTCTTATCATGAATACAGACAGATTCTTCTGCTTTCACAGGAGTTGATGTCACAATTGGATCCATTGTGTGTATACTTTGCATGCTGATGGTAGGTTTTGGCGAAATTGGTGGAGGTGTCGCATTTGATTTAATAGAACGGGATCTCTTTGGTGGCAATGCTGGAGGGAGACTAGAATTGTTTGTTACTTCAGCTACCGGTGGTGTCATAGTTATGGAGGTACTAAAAGAAAAATAAGAGATATTTTTCCGTTTTGCTTAATGACACGCCGACAGTGTCATAACACGTATACGTGTTTACATTAAATCACATACTTTGAACCATCGTGCAATGTAGTCATAGTATGTGCCATGAAAGAACATGATTGTGTTGTGGTAAGGGCTATCTCGTGTTGTTGCCATTCTGCTTGCATTGAATTATAAGCTGCCACTGAATGGCGCGTCCCAAGACCAGAGATGAAGTCATTGTTACTATGGGAACAGTTCCCAAACATCTCCATGTATGCCATGACTGAAATAGATGTAATCAGGTTTACATAACGCTAATAACGTATTTAGATACTTATAATGAGATAACCATAAAAATAAATAAAAATATAACTTTATGATGTATAATACATATTATAGATACAAGCATGATTCATGTTACGATAAAGTATTAAAGCATAGGTGTATAAAATACATAAAAACACTGATGCACAAGCATATACCTTGATAGATTATTGTAAAAATTCGCGCATATAAAATTCATATATTAACTTACTGGAATAAGAATGAAATCGTTTAAACAACATCTTTGCAGTGACTTCAGATTGTGTTTTCCAGAACGAAGTGGTTATATTGTTAGAACAAATATCACAGTGATACAAGCATAAACGATCACGGATTATTCGAAAAAATTTCACATTGCAGCAGAGTTCTCTTTCGTCGATTCCTCACGCATAATCGTGAAAACGAAAACTAAACGCTCTGGCACTGTTCCAGAGTTAAAGAAGCATAAGTGTTAACTGACTATTAGCAAGGAAAGGTCAATTTAATTAGTGAAACAATGTCGACGCCCACATAAGTAGTTGAAGATTAGTTACTACTGTTAATGAAAATTAGAACTAGTTGACAAAAATATCGTGAAGTACAATAACGTGTGTTAAATATGAATGATTAAATGAACATGTAAGATTTTGTTTTTATGAAATATTTCAATTGGAAAATAATATAGAAAAAATTTTGAAAATTTTTACAAAACTGTATATTACTTCCTGTTTTTAATGACACATCAAATAGATTAAAATGTAAGCCATCAAAAAGCTGATGATATGAATAAATTATCCAAGCTTAGTATCAAACGGAATTACGTTTCAAATCATCTGGACAAAATGAGATTAAAAGGAAGATAAACATGCCGCAAAAAGCTAGGAGCTTAAAATCGTGTATTAATGCGTGAAACGAAGGATTTCAACTTAGCGTGAAAGTGTTTGCTGTGGGATAGCTGATTTGTGTGGGCAGGATCCCACTTACCAGAATATGCCACTGATTGGAACACTGGGGGATACAAAATATTTCATCAGTTTTAACCTACTACCAGGAAGAAATTTTGGAACTTCTACTCTAATATAATCTAGGCAATTTCTAGAATAATTATGTTCGCTAACTTTTTCGTTCGATTTCGATCAATTTTGTACTAAAATATTGTTTAAAATATTGTACATTATTAACTTTTTGAAACAAATACAACGAATAACGTTCTTGACAGTAATAAAGCAGTAGTGATAGCGTATTAAAACATTGAATAATCGTTTGCTTTATTGCTGTCTTCGTTCTAAAATTATACTTCAACTTACTGTGTCTTTTTTTAAGAGGAAGTGGAGGAGGTTTACTAGCATCTGGACTATCGCCATTGCTGGTGTGTAAACTACAGGTTGATAAATGCTCGTTCTCAGGTACATTGTCGTACTGTGATGGCTGACGTTCTTTTCTTCGTTTCGAACGTTTTTCGGGTAACGCCGGTGGCATGCCATTTGCGTCAGATGCAGAAATTGATTCAATTTCCTACAAGAATAGAATCTCGAGTGTAATCAATGTATAAATGTGGAACAAATAAATTTACTGGTACAACAAAATGACTCGTACAAACAACAAGAAAACACAAAGAGTCAACAATCACTAATCGTTCGTAAAACAAAATATACAAATAATAAAAGGCACCAAGTAAGAAAATATTATTAAGTGTTGTCACAAGATTTATGGGTTTATTTTATATATTATAAATTATGAGAAAAATGGACGGTTTGTGTGTCAGATGTGTGTGTGAGACAGCGTGAGAATGAGTGTAGGAACGCGGGACCCTATGCGGGGGTCGTAATCCATGAAAGAGGATTGGTCGCTGGGAGTTTTCGGGCGATGACCGATATAAAGCAGACCCACCGTCTGTTAATCGTCCCAGCGACCACCCTAGACGACAAGTGCACCTAGCTTAGGTCTCTCGCATCCCTCGAGACGGCCATAGCCTCCTGACCTAGATCATGTAGGCCCATAATGGGAAATATAAAAGGGACCGTAGCGTTGAACGGGATTATTGTGGTATAGCGTGTCGTTCGAAGAAAACAGTGTATCTCTGATCGAGAGTCTTCGTTGATAGTTGTCTATAAGCGTTGTAGATTAGTGTTAAATTTAGTCACGATAGCTTTGCACATGTACTCCAAAAATAAATAATAATAATAATCATCATTTATAATCTATTTTCCATACACACATATATATAACTAAAAAAATGTCTTATTAAGCACGAAATGTGCTAAACAATTTCAAAGTAGGCATAGTCGCAAACAAAACAAATACGAAGAATATCGAGAAGCTTATCTGATTTTTCATGAACAAAGAATGTTTAAAAATTACAGAAACGCATAGACAGGATATACGATACAATTAGAATAATTCAATGTATCTGCGTGTGTGTCTTTTTTAGATTTAAGGTGTTGAATACGTAAATTTTGTGACACAACGTTATCAGCTTGTATTCACGCTAAACTGGGCTACAAAATAACTTAAATCCATAACGTAAGCAAAACAAAGACACGGAACACGCAACACCCACATTTACCAGCTTCTCCAACAGTGCAGGATCTCCGCTTCCAGACATATTTGTTGTGCTAATAGTACTCTTGGAACTAGTCATTGTCTTCTGGGTGAATATAGATCCATTATTATCCGAAGACAACTTGGTCTGAGAGAACGATTGTTGTTGCGAATTGAACGTCTGGGAATTGTAACTAATGCTGCTCTGCTGAGACGATCTTTTGGACGCCACACTGGAAGCGGTGTAACTTTGGGATGAACTTCGTTGTGAATGCATGGATACGAAACCAGACTCCTGCGTTTGGGTCGATAATCGTTCCATTTTTCCTTCTATACCTAAAACATAAGTATCGTATCGTTAACAACAATACGCTGAACATCTTTCTTTAGTAATCGAACCGATCTTCAATCAACGAACGCGGAAAAGACATTTTCCTCTTACGAAAGAGAGTTTTCACGGTTTTCCAATTCCAATTGGCGGACATGGCCAATTTTCTACTCTCGCGAAATTGCAATCTCGATTACACCTTTCGAAAAAGAATACCAAGCTTATTGCACCGACTTGAGCGAAGATCTATACTGTTCATTCACGCAGTCGTAAGGTCTGACGCCTACGCTACTTGCTCCACTGGCTATTTGAGGAATTCTTGCGTAATTTTAGCTCTTACATTTTTTCTTTACATTTATAAATGTGCAACGTCACTCGCGCGTCCGTTAACTTGCTTTTGATATTGCCGACGTGTATAGAGGAATTTTGTATTACCCACCGGTAAATGGATTAAGCATTTCTTGGGGAGTTTGTTGACCCAACAACATAGTGCTCGGTATACTTGTCTCGGAACCGTCCCAGCAACTACTGTTTGAAGTACCATTAACTTGCATGCCTGTAAAAAGGAAACGCAAATTCGTCTATAAACGATGCTCGAACGCGCGAAGAAATTTTTTTAATCGAATCACGCGGTCGAGTTTCACTTGTATCGCGTCACAGAATTATTACTCGATCGTAGATCATTTAACTCGAAGTCATCGAAACGTAGCGTCCGCGTACCAAGACTTTTCCAGCGAGACTGGTTTCACGATTAAGACGAGCACAGTTGAGAATTATGTTGCTGACTAAGCAATCTCTGTACAGTGCTCTACGGGACACACATGGAAATGTATTTGCACAATTCTTCGCTCGCCTTCTTAGAAAGGTTACGTTCTCGATATCACAAATTGCTCTATGATATTACAAAACGGGCGATATTGTTAACCATTCGGCCGTGAATTGTTTCGTTTAGGGAACAAGGAGATTCCAGTAATGAAATTTTACAGTGCGAGTTTCAAGGTATAAACTTACGTGTTAATATGTGTTTATTCAGAAGACTACTTTTTTCATCTGGGTCAAAGTCATCGTAACACTTATTTAGCAAATATTACATCCTTCCACTTTCACGTTACATCGAGTGTAACAATTGAACATTTATTAATTCGATAATTTCGTACGAAATTCTTCTGCTGTCTTATTTTCATTTATAAATACTCAGAGAGAGAGAGAGAGAGATAATAGCACAGGTACTCGATAAATGATCCAATAAGTAATACATTCAATTGATTGTAAAAAAAAATCTCGAGTGTTCTTTAGAAAATTCTATACTTCAAATCGTCGAAGTAACTTCACAAATTACGTGTCTGTCTTGTTTTCATTTGCAAACCCTCAGACAAAGATAAATAATACATAGGTACTCGATAAATGATCCAATAACTAATACATTCAACTGATTATAAAAAAAAATCTCGAGTGTTCTTTAGACAATTCAATACTTCAAATCGTCGAAGTAACTTCACAAATACGTGTCTGTCTTATTTTCATTTGCAAACTCTCAGACAGAGATAGATAATAGCATAGGTACTCGATAAATGATCCAATAACTAATACATTCAACTGATTGTAAAAAAAAATCTCGAGTGTTCTTCAGACATATCAATGCTTGAAATCGTCGAAGTAACTTCACAAATTATGTGTCTGCCTTATTTTCATTTATAAATACTCAGACAGAGGTAGAGAATAGCATAGGTACTCGATAAATGATCCAACAACTAATACATTCAACTGATTATAAAAAAAAAATCTCGAGTGTTCTTTAGACAATTTCGATGCTCCAAATCGTCAAATCAGCGTATTTCCTCCCAGCAAGGAAGTCCACGTCACCCGAGCAACCTAGCCAAGAAAGAATCACTCACCCTGAATAGTAGCCATCAGGCTGAGATCCATACTGTCGTTCAGAGACTCGTCGTTTGGTCCCATGATCGCTCGTATCTCATCCTCGTCGCGAGAATGATTCAGAGCCGAATCCAAACTGCCAGCCGATGCGCTTAAAAGTGACGACGAATCCTCTGGTGATCGACTACGAAGGGAGACCCTATCAAGACTAGACGCTAAAAGACCCTCGGACTCGTCCAGCAACTGTTGAGCCCGCGTTCTCCGTTTCGGTGGCAATGGCGGCGGTGTACCGGATGAACTGTTCTCCTCCGACAGACACATGTTGGTTCTGAAAGATCATCGATCAGTTTTTCCATTTAACTCGCAACACGCCGCAGTGTCTAACGATCCGCATGCTCGTCACTACGTGAAGCTTTGGGAGCTACCTCTCAGGGAGTGGTGGTTTCGGGGGTGGACTAGAATCCCTTAAAATCGACTCTGAACTATGCGAACTACGGACCAGACTAGTAGTCGCAGCGGTTTGCTCTAAAATCTGCCTTTCCCTCGGGGTTAGCGGAATATCGGGTAAGGAATTTCTTTGCGGCGTCAATTCCGACCCATAACCCGACGTTCTGAAACGATTTCGGTTAATTTATACGAGAAACTCTACAAGGTACCACCAAACGAACAATAACAACGATCGTCACAGTACTAGGGGATCCTAGACGATAGACGTGCTACCAGCGTACCTATTACTAGCTGCCACGGTTGCTGGTTTCTGTCTGTTGGCGATTTTCTCGTTCGCCAGGGCAACCAGGTTCTTCACAGCTTCCTCGACTAATCCTATGATGTACGTCACGTTCTCGGTATCCAACGCAGATGACTGGTCGCCGTGCAGCAACACATCGTCGCAGAGCTTTAACAATTGTGCTAGTGCCTGATACACTTGATTCGTCGCTGATCCCAGAGTGGAGCTTCAACGAAGAGAGAACGTTCAATGGTGGAAATTGTAGGTTCGGAGGATACTTTGAAATTTTTCTAGCGTATGGTGGCACGGAATTATTTCAACTTCTTAGATGTTTTATTCAGGGAATCGAAAATACGGTTGATTCTCGCTTAACTGGCCTTTTTAACAATGTAATATCAAATACGAACGATAATACGGAATCTATTAGGTTGTTCGGAAATTCGTTTCGTTTTTTTGTGGTGAAAATGAAATACGATTTTTTTTTCGGTGAATTAACATTTTATTAGATTATATATTCTTCATTTTGGAAAACGAAATGACTAACCGAACGATCCAATAGTATTTGAAAGTTTCGTACGATTGGAACTAAGGGAAGAACGAATAAACTTTCGATCGAATAAATAAATTTTGTACGTCGTGTTACGAGTGAATGAACTCTCTCGTAGTATGTCATAGTATGAGGTAAAGTTCGTTTGTACTTCGAGCGAAAGTGAAACATCAAGGGAAATAATTTGCACCCCCATAATTGAAACAATTTGCCCTCGGATAAGTGAAATAATTATTTCTCTAACGGTCAAATAATCCTAGCAGGACTTGGGTCACTCGAGACCCAAGTTTCACGATAATTACAATTTCTGCCGATCGGGAAACCTTGGCGACACATCTGTGTCACTAGAGCCTCCATTACTTGAAAGTAATTTATGACTACTCGGCCTAGAAATCATTTGTTCGACAGACGTTACATGTTTTATCAGACTTATGTTAATCTTTCAGATACTCAACAGTTCAGTCGAAGTATTCCAAGAGTTTTTTCCGTACGTTTAGAACGACCGAACATTTTAATAACGTTAATTTTGTACAGAAATCGTACAGTAATTAGATTGTTGCAGTTTTGATAAATTTTCTGATGTTTACCAAAACCCAGCAAAAACATAAAATTACATTTCTCTTTAATGCTAAAATACAGAATTTGTTTCAAAAACCAGGAAAAGCAATAATAGAAGATAAATATTATTTATTTTCTAAATATTCTGGTTTTTCTTTTCTCTATAATAAACCAATTTTAAAAAAAAATACTTTATCAATTTTTTATAACGAACCTTTATTTTCTCTCTGTAATGAACTTATTCATAAAATGCAAGGAAAAGAAATTACACTTTGAAATTTATTTATGCGTGATTTTGGCATGGGTCAGAAATGATCCAGCTTCGGTCTCCACAAGATTCGTCTATCCATGGTTAAATAAAGATTAAACCGAAGACAAAAAGAACGCGACCCTAATGGAGAGTCTACTGTAACATTTACATAGTAAATACGCGTCAAAGTTAACTCGTGAACAATAGATAATATTCAACACAGGTTTTAAAGAAACATAATTTAACCGGACCCTACTCCCGATGTAATCGAATTGCACGACTCGGTGTAAAATTCTTACGTTGGAGGAAATATTGCCCAGCGTGTGGTGTCGTTATCGATGAACGTCGCGAGGCTCCGATAAAGCCGTTGAGACGCAATTTTTCACTGTCTAGTTGGCCGGGACGGTTTCTAGACAGGGCCGAAGGGAGCGTAGTAATAGATAGTCACCTGTTCTCTGAAAGGAGATAGGACTTCAGCACAGTGTGTATCGTGGTGACGGTGTCGAGGACGATGGTGCCATTTCCTGGCAGCATCTCGAGCTTCTTCTTCGACACGACGTCCCTGAAGTGGAGCAGTGCCAGCTGCACCTGTCGCACGTGTATGTGCAAGTCTCGGAGGGGATTCTTGTCGAGGGTGGTTGCGGTGTCGGTGCAGCCGGGCGCGCTTTTGTCCCGCGGTGTCCGCGGCGAGGAGGGCGAGGCCGCCCGTGTAGCCGCCCCACTGCCCCCGCCGCCGCTACCGCTGCCAGGAGAACGCATGTGGGAGAGCTTCTCCAGGAAGTCCTCCTTGAAGGAGCGCGCACGACGCGCTAGTTTACCGCCGCGCGCCTTCCCGCCGGACCGCTCCTCGACTTCTGAAACAATCGGAACATCGTTGAATATTGGTCGAAATAGAATCGTACCCGGATAAATGACAAAATTTGCCCATGGTCGAGCGAAACAATCTGCACCCGGATAAGTAAAAAGATTCACCCCTGGACAAGTGAAACAATTTACACCCGGATAAGTGAAAAATTCACCCCTGGTCGAGCGAAACAATTTGCACCCGGATAAGTGAAAAGACTCACCCCTGGACAAGCGAAACAATCTGCACCCGGATAAGTAAAAAGACTCACCCCTGGACAAGCGAAATAATTTGCACCCGAATAAATGAAACGACTTACCCCTAGAGTAGCGAGACAATTTACCCCCCGGATAGGTGAAACAATTTGCCCCCGGATAAGTGAAATATTTCGCGTTCGAATAAGCGAAATAATTCGTATCCGTATAAGCGGAACAATTTTCCTCCGGATAAGTGAAGTAATTCGTATCCGGATAAACGAAACAATTTGCCCCCGGATAAGTGAAGTAATTCGTATCCGGATAAACGAAACAATTTGCCCTCGGATAAGAGAAATAATTCGCGCCCGGATAAACGAAACAATTTGCCCCCGGATAAGCGAAATAATTTTCTTCCGAATAAGGGAATCAGGTTGTCCCCGGGTAAGTGAAACAATTTACCTCCGGATAATTGAAACAATTTTTCCACGGATAAGCGAAACAATTTTCTCCCGGATAAGTGAAACAATTCGCCTCCTGGTAAGCGAAACAATTCGCCTCCGAGACAATTCGATCCAGGATCCAACTCGTTCCATGTTAAAGCGTTGCATAGTAAACACGCGCCAAAGTTATCTTCTGAACAATATATAATGTTTAACACAGATTATAAAGGAACATTATTTAATCAGACTCTGCTTCCAATATAATCGAATAAGTTTGTCCCGGATGATCGAAACAGTGCGAACCTCGCTTAACTGAAACAATTTGGACTTATTCGATCCCGGATAACTGAACCTATTTAACCCCGGATAACTGAGACAACTCGATCCAGGACAATGAAATCAATTTGTTCCGGACGAACAGTGCGAGACTCGCTCAACTGAAACAATTTGAACTCATTTGATCCCGGATAACTGAAACAATTTGACGTCGAATAATTGAATTTGAGGTTGGATAATTGAATCAATTTCCCTTGGACAATGTATCGATTTGTCCCGGATGATTGAAACAGCGTGAACTCGCCTAACTGAGACAATTTGATCTTACTTGACACCGGATAACTGAAACAATTTCGTCCCGAATAATTGAAATATTTTCACCCCGGAAACTCAATGTCGTTACGAAAGAAACTTTTGTATATTGTTTATTATATTCGTACGAGAATATTATCAATGGATTGTTACATTCCTCTCGATGAAAACGAGTCGGTCCACGACCTTACGATACGATGAAAATGTAACAAATTTTATTTCGCATTAACGGTCAACAATACGCGTACACGGCATCGCTTTGAAGTTCCGATCGCCGAATGCACGTGCAACGCGAAACTCGTTCGCTGTTGCAGTCTCGTTCACTCTCGGTATTCGTTTCATGTTAACGGTATTAAACCATCTCCATCTACGGTATTAAAACATCGTCGTTGATAACCTTCTGGTGCAATGGACGTTAAACTCGTATTCGAAAGAGAAAAATAATACAGATACAAGATATCAAAGGAACGTGAATGGAAAGATATTAAAACTAATAAAAAGTGAGGTAAGATTTCTAAAGTACCGGTCAGTCGCAAAAGAAGAGAAACAATTTTCCTAACGGAATTCGTTTTCACTTCGCAGTCGCGTGATGCTACCGCACAGAGTTACGAGCAAGAAAGAAAAAAAAAAGAAAGACTATTACATAAAACAGCTAATAAACTCTCCTTTCGCTGCACGTTTTGTCACGAGGGATCGTCACGTTCGTGAACTGCCGCGGATTTCGTGTTTCGTGCTTTATTTCACTCAGCTCCAGCCAAACGATCGTAATTTAAGACGACGATTTCGGATACCGGGTCGCTGCACCGGGTGCAATAAACGGTGTGCAACGTTCACGGTGCAACCGATAACGGGAAGAAATACGAAGTTCTCTTTGGTCATTGTTTCCAACGAGTTTTCTTCACGGTTCTCAGGAACACGTTTCCGTCGCGTCGAATGCACACGTGCATCTCACGACCAGGCGTTGCATATCGCCAGGCGCCGATGCATTCTCTCGTTTCCTTCGTTTTGCGGCATTAATGCTAGACGCACGCTTAAAATTAAAAGTCCAACGGCACCGGTGCATCGGACGTGCGATACGAGACTATAAAACTTTAGCTTTATCGTCGCGACGGTGAACTCTCTCTTCAATTATTTTTCAACGTTTTATCGTTGCCTCCAGTCGTGTACTATTGTCGACGTTTCCTCGCGAGTTCTTTTGTAGCTTCTCCAAGTCTTTTTATTTCTTCTTACGTTATTTTTTCTATCACGAGTAACAATTTCAAACTTTCGTAGAAGGGACAGATCGTTTGATTTTTCTGTCTTTCTTTTACAAACGAGTTCGTAATTGAATTTGTTACTTAACTATACGGTAAGCAATTTGTAAAATTGAATCACGAATTAACGCTAATTTTTCCAATATTCTTCGCGCAATTTTTCTCCCGGTAAATTTCATTCGACGAATCTCCACCGATCCGTAGATCGTGACAAATATTTATTTATACCCTGTACATTATTCAATGACACATTAACGTATCCTATTCGACTCGATACTCGCTAATCCGTCATTATTTTCACGTGTAAATACGTTCGTTTGTTATTAAATCGGGGACGAACGCATTACATTTAATTATAAATATTATTCAACGGAATAATTCGTATTCCGAAAGGACGAAATGTTTCGTGAAATTCAATGAGAAATATAAATAGTAATTATTGTACACGACTCTTTATACATCGTTATACATCGTTAACGGTTTCGATTCGATGTTACACGAGCGAATGAAATTATTAAATTAAATTTCTTCCATCTCTTCGATTAATTCCTGCACATATTTTATCACGTTGCAATTTCTTTTCGCATACGTTCGTATCGGATTATCAATTCCTCGAAACTCACTCGCGCGCGATTCGTAAATTTTACAACACTAGCTGTAACAATGTCGCGAATCTAATGGATGTTCGATACGATTACACGAGTGTTAATCGTACGTCGACACGTGGAAAATCAATTTCGCGATGTAATGACGCTAATTATTTCGCATTTTCGTATCAAACGGTTTCGTTCGAGCGTAACGCCATTACGTTGAAACGAATTACGCGCGCGGAATTATTTGCGAATAGAGCCGGGGAATATCGATCAAAATCTGATGTGTATTTTTTTTTTTTTTTACGCGATTATCCAACGTGTGTGACGTTAACAACAATCAACAATCGTTACGCATCGATACGGTGGACAGTAATAAACGACTCGAACGTCAAATTAACCAGGGAGAAGGTTTTATCGAAACAACACGCTCAAAATCCGACAAAAGCGGAAAATATGTTTACAGATAACGGATACGCGAGTGGAACGCATACCGTGGTGGACGTGATACACCGTGAAACCCGTGATACCCGCGTAAACGTTAATTGACTGCTTGTCAAGCATCGAGCTGACAAATTACACCTGATTTGATCGCGAAAAATCGGATGAAATACGCCCACCGTAGGAATTGATCCTTTCATCGTTCGAACAATGTAGGGGAATACCACAAACGGTGAACAATACGTGCAAATAACGATGTAACGAAACGGAGAAATTTCTCGAATAAAAAAACAACGAATGAAAATAATGTGCAGCGAAGTTTAATAACCGAATGGTTATTCGAATCGATTTCTTCTCGTTAAATGTGGGATGTATTGTTTTATAATTTCAATCGTTATTTCTATGTAATTGAATAGAAATTAATTTTGACTCAAATAATGAGTCAAAAGACGATTATCGTTTATTTGTTATTCGAGATTTTCATCTGTTTGAAGAGAATCTGCTTCGATTTACATTTGCAATTGATCGTTTTCATTTTTGACTTGTACCAAGCAAAGAGATCATAATTTTCGTTAGCAACGATATAAATATTGCATGTCTTTCGCAAAACTGTCCGCTCATTTTGTAGGTGTAACATATTTTATATAAATAATCGGTTTCGAAGTTTGAATTACCGATTCTAATTCACTGCTATTTAAGCTTTAATAATTATAATAAACGAATGGATTCACGTCTGAGAGATTTAAATTTATTGCAAGGGATATTCAACGAAGTATTTATTTACTGTATTAATGTATAATTTAAGTTTGTACAGAATGAATATTGATTTTGAGAAAATACTTTTTCGTGCGATTGTTTGTTATTTACACGGATAAAAGTACTTCTTGGATAAATTGTATATGATTTTTAATCGAATACATCTTCGATTAAAGTGTATATATAATTTTTAATCGAACACACCCTCGATCAAAGTGTATATATAATTTTTAATTGAACACACCCTCGATCAAAGTGTATACATAATTTTTAATCGAATACACTCTCGATCAAAGTGTATTAAATAAAATTTATATTAAAATTGGAATCTTTTGTGAATACAGAATTTGTAATTTTAACTTTCAAATTGTGTAAACGTGTAAAACATGTTATAGTTATGGGATGGGCAGATGCTCTTCGGATTGTACCATCAGTTTGTAAATACCCTGTACATGCAAGTTATTTTCATCTTTTCTGTACACAATACAACATAATGCGACATAATACGTCACCAATTGTTTACTTCGTGCATGTTATTGATATTAAGCCATTTGCATTATTAGCGTACACATACGAGCAATTTTCCTGCCCATTATCATCAGGCGTATAAATATGCGCATTCACATTGTGAGTGAACAATGCTGGCCGAGAACAGGATAACAGACAAATTGAGTTTTCAAAATTCTCCATTCCATATTCAGGAAATTTCCCTGATTTGTTACTAAAATACAGGGGTCGTATACGATGACCATATTTTCTAACCGAACAGAGAACAACAAAATGTATATACATACATGTACACATATGAACTTTTTTCGTTATTTTCAATATTTTTCCATCCTTTAAAAATCATTGAAATATTAAATTTGTAATACTTCTTGAAATACTTGTACTGTGCACGACTCACAAGAGGTTACTTGGGATAATACAGAGACAACAGGACTATGTGCTTACGTACCTGATTATGTTTCTTTTCTTCATTTATTATGCTTTTGGCGAATCTTTCCAATTGTATAATCTATCTTTATAAATGTACAATTTATTTTTGCACTTGTATGACCTGTCCTTACAACCTATCTTTATAATTATATGACTAATCTATTTTTCCAATTGACCTATCTTTACAATTGTATGACTATGTTTCCAATTGTATGATCTATCTTTATAATTGTATGACCTATCTTCACAACTGTATGACTATCTTTACAATTGTATGACCTATCTTCACAACTGTATGACTTATTACTATAATTCTACGATCTATTTTTACAATTGTACAGAAGAAAATGGGCCTGCAACCATTTACATCCGCATTTCTTTTAAGTTACTTCTTCTAAACCGTGCATAGTATCCAGATTTAACAATATATTTACCAACCACTCAAAATGACTGGTTCCAACTGCTTTCATAATGATTTGAATATTCATAGCATATTTCATAGTATATTTTTCGAATACCTCATAACTTTTCCTATCCTACACACGTGACCAATTTAAAAAAATCCTCTCATCGATTGGTCATTTGTAAAATATACATAAAACGTACCTTAGTATTCCAAAATCTGTCGGTAGTTCTGGTATTAATAAAAGAAAATCGTTCACGATTGGTGTATACTTTTCATTCTTTCGTACGATGCAAATGGCCCAACGATCGACGTAAGATGCACTCGATCGATTTTCACAGAAATTTTCCATTTCTTATATATCCATTCATGCATATACACACCGTTTTCACTATATTCCTCGAACGAGTTCACTGTACGCGAACGATTAATAACGCTACTCCAAATCGATTTGGTCAAATTTTTCGTCAAATCGTTTGTCGAGAGTCATCACCGTTCGTTGCACTCGTGTCTCGATATCACCGATTCGACATTGAAATATTTTTCGTTGCACCGGCCGTGTCCCCGGCATTGAAATATCCTCTTTGTTTCATAATGCTCGAATCGCAACGCTGTTGGCCGAACGACGTTAAACGCCATCGAATCGTGGCTGGTTCCGTGTCATTTCTCTCGATGCATACAACGCTCGATCGCAATAATGGATTTACGATCGTTGTAATCCGTATGCACGGTTTTTCATCGGGCGTGCCAGGCATCGGCGTTGTTGAATGAAAATGACCAAGGGGGACGTTTGTTTCTCTCTTCGACGATGCAACAGATGCGACTGTACAATAATTTTTTGTCACGATCTCCATTCAGAATCGAGTTTATTTTTACCAGCGCGTTTCTCTATTCGAGGAACGAACTGAACCGGGAACGTACCAAGGTGGGGGAGAAAATGTTTATGCATTATGCAGTTGCATCTTTCTCACCGGTTACCATTGTTTCTCTCTCTTTTCATTCTTACACTTCGATCTGCGAAGAAGATAGACGCTCTCGTCGAGGACAAATCTCGAAACAATTTTCTGTAGGAAAATACACTTTTCGAGACTCTACGATCGTATTTCGACCATTGAGAAAGAGAAGTATTTTAAATAAGGAATTTCACGGTTAACTTTCGTATTCTCATCTCGTTCGATTTCTTTTCAAACCAAATCGGTCCGTGGATGACAATGCTTTTGTAGTCTTTTGATTTTTACAGCGTGTTTAACAACGTATTATTTACAACGCTAAATAATTAAACACAATGCAAATCGTATCTCGTTTGGTCTCATTTTAATTCAAAGGATCGGAGGAATGTAACAGTGACATTTTCAATGACGAGAAACCAACGATGAGAAAAGTTTATCTTTGCGTTAATATTGTTTCATCGACACGTTCGGCTAGTGTCACAATATAGCCTCAATTGACGAGCATCGTGAAAATGTCGCATTAATCGCTCCATTGGTTCCGCGAGAGACTCCCCTTAGTAGCGGAGAATGAACTTTTTCACATTTATCGTGTACATCGGTGTCACATTTATCGCGACAATACTTTACCCGGTGTTCCAATATCGCGAAATCCGTCCACCGACGGATCTTCGTTCGTTCGTTGATTAATAATTTCGTGCCCGAATCATTAACAAGCTATTTGGACGTAAATACGCGGAATAGTGGGAACAGTCATCTTCGATGGCTGCGTTTCGCAATGGGGGATGCTCTGGCAAGCAAGCAACCAGCCTGTGTACGCATGCCGGTAAATCAAGTTCTATTCACGAATTCCGATTGAAACCTCAATCAGACGTGATTTGCGCTAAAGGCACGGTTCGACTGGCCGATAGAGATAATAGAAAACACAGAGTACAAGAGAGAGGGGGAGAGAGAGAGAGAGAGAGAGAGAGAGAGAGAGAGAGAGAAGAGAGGGGAGAATGGAGTGTACGCAGACTACCAGATGTAAATTGCCGTGATTGACTGGATTCACGGAACACGTTCGACTCCCATGGCGATGTCCATGGGAGTTCACGATGGAAACTGGCTTCCGTGGACGCGGTTATTTACAAACTGCTCGCTGAACGCTTTCGGGAGGGTGGTGAACAACCCCCATTTTTCGTTCGAAAAAACGCCAGTGTTCGTGGACCGACTCCATGTGTATATTCTAATAGGTTGCTGAACAGTGTTATATCGAGGAGTACTATATTGAGGAGTACCGTTCAAGAAGTTTTATCTAACACATGTGCATCAAACATAGAACTAACATCTTTAGAGAGATAAAACGACATTTCTTATCGAATGACGAAACTTATTTAGCAATCTATTAGAATACTAAGTTGTTCAAAAAGTTCTGTCGTTCGATAAAACTTATTGAACAGTACTAAATTGAACAGTACTGTTCAATTAGCTATATTGGACAGTACTAAATTGAACAGTACTGTTCAATAAGCTATATTGGACAGTACTATATTGAAGAGTACTGTTCAATAAGTATTATCGAACACATGTTCATCAAACATAATAGCTCCATTTCTTATCGAACGACAAAACTTATTAAGTAACCTATTGCAATACTAAGTTATCCATTTACAGTACCACATTGAACAGTACTTTTGTCGTTCGATAAGAAATGGAGCTATTGGAGGTTCGTCGTTTTATTTTTCTAAAGATGGTAGTACTATGTTTGATGAACATGTATGAAGCTTCGTGTAGATTTAGTACTATGTTTGACGAACATGTGTGAAGTTTTGTGTAGATCTGGATTTAGTACTATGTTTGATGAACATGTGTGAAGTTTCGTGTACATTTAGTACTATGTTATTGAACATGTGTGAAGTTTCGTGTAGATTTAGTACTATGTTTGACGAACATGTGTGAAGTTTCGTATAGAACTGTCGACTCATTCGTATATTTACAGTTGTTCAAAGTTGAAGTGTCGTAGTATTTTTTTTTTACAATGGAAAAATAGACAAAACTTATCGAACAACCTAGTATTCAGCGACGCGTGCTTCGAAGGAACTCGAAACAAAACAGGGAACCTTTATAAAACGTTCTTTGGAGATTTTACAAAACTTTCAATTGTCCAAATTTTTCCCGATTAAAAAGTTTATACGATTTTCGATGTGCGAAGAAGAGAAACGATTCTGAGTGAAATCTTAGCCTTGAAAGAAATAATTAATACCGATCAAACTTCTGTATTTTAAAAATGTTTAGAATCAATTCACGGTTTTGAGACCTTTTATTCTTATACTACATACAATCGATATTCGTTCGCTTGTGTTTCATGATTTTCAATTTTCAATGTCCGTGTGTTCTGATTTCTTTCTGCTTCTAATCAAAACGGCGATAAAGCTTTCCCGAGCTCTTTTCACGGTACGATTTCTTGTAATTAACACCAACGCGGACCATGCTTTCTTCGCGTATTAATTTACCGGTTTTTGCGTTAGGTACATAGAATTGCAGTACATGCTTCAAGTTTACCCGGTCATTTACCATTTCGTTTACTCGATGCCAAAGAACAATCGTCATCTGCGCACGACACTACAATTTAACGGGTCAAGACGTCCAAATAAAACGACCTCGAGAAGGCACGATAAACGAGTCCACCTCACCCCTAAACGCTCGAGTAATAGTTCTCGAATTGAAAAACTTATTACCAGGTACTAGAAATCTGTGTTGGTTTCGTAAGTCTTTGTTCAATTACATTTTAATTAATCCTTAAATGGTTATTTCCTTTTTTCGAAGATGCAAAGAAAATTGAACAAAATTTATTTTACTCGTTGCGATAAATATCCAGATGTTGGCTGGGAAATAATCGATGAAAATATGTTGTACAAATGCAACGGTAAGTGAAAAAAAAACACGTCGTTAGTAGTTAACAACATTTATGTAAGCGAAAAATAAATACGTTGCAGTTGTGCAACCATGTTTACTTAAATAATAAGGAAAATGTATGCATGGATTGTATGCGTGTAACTTCTAGATTAACCTTGGGATTTCTAGGATTTCGATTTACCCAGATTTATTGTATATTTTGTTTTCTCTAATCGGTAACTTTTGCGTAATTTAATTACTGGATTAACCCTAACATTTTTAGGGTCTGGACTGGGCCCAAGATTTATCGTATACTTTGCTTTTTTAATTTGAAACTTCTGCTTAAATCCTTTATTATGCAAAGAAATATTTCGAACAAAAATTGTACAGTTCGAAGGGAGATGCACAATATAATAATTAATTTCATAGCTACTTTTCTATAGACAAAAAGGTCTATGCAAAGGTTCTATAGACACAAAGAAAAATGCATACAATTTTACTCTACAATTGCAAAGAGTATTAAACACATAATAAAAAAAAAAACTATTTGAGCATACGGATCCGAAAAACCGATAATTACCCTTGATTATTTTTCTTTGTAGGCATTCAAAGAAGGAAGTCAATCGCGAGATATCAATGACAGTCGAAAATTGAAAAAATCCGACAGCTTTCACTGAATTATTCGCTAACGTATAAACGAAACCAAACACAGCGTACTATGTTTCCATCGATGCAAATACATCAACACACCGACGAATTGTTAACTTCGGACAATAATTTCTCCGCTTCAAAATACAAGTTTTATTCCCCGTGAATCGCAGCGATACGTCGTAAAAGCCTCGTGGAAATTTCATAAAAAATTGTGCCGATATCAATAACAATATTTCATATCGGCGAACACCGTTGGGTAGCTTTTGAAACGTGTAATCTCCATTTTTTTTTTTCTTTTTTCGTTTGTTTCAAATCAGTCCGCTTCAATGCGCCTCGATCTCGCGCCAACGCTCCGCTTCGACCGCCTCCTCTTTCTCTCTCTATCACGGTCGGGAATCGGGCTCTCCCGTCAAAGGATTTCTCGCTAATAACGGAGATAATCAAACAACGCGATCGCCGGGTGGGCGTCGCCGCGCGGGCGAAATTAATAACACCAACATGAAGAGCCGGCTTTTCATTAACCGGTGCACGGGTTCGGTCCTTGTACCGTGCAGGAGTGTCGTCGCGAGCCACCATCGGGGCCCCGAGTCGTCTTTTCATCGTTATCGCGACGGTGCAGCGTGCCCGAGAATGCACCGGCTGCGATAACTTTCCACGTATGTCCCTTTAATCGCGCCGCTACCAGCCATTCATCACCATGAAAGCTTCTCACCGCTGGTACGAACACAATCGCTCGCCTAAATAGACGAAGAGAGAGAGAGAGAGAGAGCGAGAGAGAGAGAGAGAGAGAGAGAGAGAGAGAGAGCGAGAGAGAGAGCGAGAGAGAGAGAGAGAGAGAGAGAGAGAGAGAGGGGGAGGGAGGGTCAGAGTAGAGTGAGTGAGTGAGTAAGTGTGATAGTCAGAGAGCGAGTAAACGAGTGAGCGAATAAGTAAGTGTGATGAAGTGGGAGACCGACTAAATGAGTAGATGAGTGAGTGATAGAGTGAGTGAGTAAATGAATAAGTGGGTAAGTGAGTAAGTTTGATAGAGTGAATGAAGAAGAGAATGAGTGGCTAGGTGAGTGAATGAGAGAGTGATAGAGTGAGTAAGTAAGTGAATAAGCGAGTGAGTAAGTGTGATGGAGTAAGTGAGAAAGTGAATAAGTGTGATAAAGTGAAAGAGTGAGAGCAAGGAAATGAAAAAATGAATGGAATGAGTGAGTGAGTGAGTGAGAGAATGATAGAGAGAGTGAGTAAGTGAGTAGGTGAATAAGTGAATAAGTGAATAAGTGTGATAGAGTGATTAAGTGAGTAAGTGTGAGAAAGAGAATGAATAAGTGTGATAGAGTGACAGAGTGAGTAAGTGAATAAGTGTGAGAAAGAGAATGGGTAAGTGTAATAAAGTGAGAGTGAGTGAGTAAGTGTGAGAAATAGAATGAGTAAGCTTGATAGAGTGACAGAGTGAGTGAATGAGTGAGTGAGTGAGCAAGTGTGACAGAGCGACAGAGCGAGTGAGTAAGCGTGATAGAGTGAGCGAATGAGCGAATAAGCGAGCATGCGAGAGGGAGAATTAGCTTTTGTGCATCATGAATGCCGTGAATGCTAGCCATAAAGGTTGGCGCGGTGATAATCGTTCCACCGAATCGAAGCGGAATGTACCTGCTCGCAATTCTAATCGCAGCCGATCGCGTTTCGATCACTCGGACGAGAAGCAGAAGCGGATCTGCGGCATTATTTGCGCGAAGAGTCGCGAGGCAAGGGGTGTACGATTCGGAGGCTGTAAGCGGATCAATGAACGTGCTCGAGTACCCAACGAACGAATGTTCGGCGCGAGGACAACCGGCTGGCACATTGGACGAAGAAACGGGGAATCCAAGTTTGAAATTACCGCGCGACGAGTCGCCAACGTTCGCGCCCCGATAGTTGCGCACTCGGTATCAACGCGAGAGCGATTATCGGGGCGAACGAGCCAGCGAGTGGTACATCTTTCCCCGTGTGTACGTTTAGGTGTATCAATCCCTCGTACGGAGTATCACGCGCGTCAACAATCGGCGGTGGAAATTCCCGTTGACCCGCGGCCGTATTAATTAACAATTACGACGGTAAACGACTCCGGTCCGCAACGCTAATAGAGCCGAGATCTCGCGCGTTTTGGCCCGTTTACACGTGTACGGGACACGGTCCACCGAATCCACGAGGGCCGCGTGCTCACTGACCGTGGTAAACAACGGGAACTCGGTTTAATTGTTTTATGGAAATCTGGCGGATTTACATAACCACTCGGAAGTCCCTTTGCCACGGCGCCCCGTCCCGCAGGGAACCGTCAATCGATGCCGAACGGACACCAACTACTGACAACTTGAGGTTCGTCTCTCTAGTTTCGTGACGCAGGAGATCGATGTTTTTCGCTTTTGTTCGAGAGGTTTGCGTATTTAAACAATTACGCTGAGATTATTTCGGCAAACTCGGAAACGTTGAGGTCACTTACCTGTACTTGTATACTTCAACATTGTAGGGCAAACTTCGAGAGGTTTGGTCAGTTTATAATTAAAGATTAATGTTTTCTACCCTTTCTGATACTTGTAAGTGTTGAAAATATGACGGTTATACCGGGAAATTTTAAAAATCTTTCTAATTTTGAGATAAGGAAAATTAATTTCTTCCGTATTTTCTAAAAGTTTCAAGTCTCGGAAACATTAACAAATGTACGCGTATAGTTTGAAATAAACACGTCGGACAGCTTCCTAAAGAGGACATCTCGATTTCTTTCTTCCAATTAATTGCCGTTTGAATTTTATTTCGATTCCGTAATTCAAATTTTAATTTTTATTCGACGAATGACGAATGAAACGTTCATTTTTTTATACGTCGTACCGAACGTTCGTTCGCGCAAAAATTTGTTACCAATCTCCGCTCGGCTCTCCGTTTAATGGTTGTGATCGTCTACAGGTGCGTTCGGTTCTACTTGAAACGATTTTGGACAGAACGCTCGCTCTCGCCTCTCGTCGGGAAAAAATGAGCGAAAACGTGCACGTCCCCGGGAGGATTCGTCGGATTGGTTGATTGCGCGTCGACGGTTCGTTAGAGGGTTTAATGGCTCGTTTCGCGGAAGAGCCTCGACAGGCGTGGCGGAATCGAAGATGAGGGCGTGGAATGGATTTTGTTTTGTGTTTTCCGGCGACGCGTGCCCTTTCACGCGGGTCACTGACCAACCGCGATACTCGCGAGCAGCGATGGCACGTCGATAACACTCTCGCTCGCAAATTTTCAAGAGAGTCAAGAATACGGGCTTTTGAGAGCGTCTCGAGATCCAGTACCCTCGGCACTGAGCAAACGGACCACTCTTCCTACTCTCCGTACTTATTGTTGCATTCCCGTTTGATGAAAAGCAAACGAACCTAATTGAACAAAGACGTCCAATCTTTTTTTTACGTACTCCTAGAACCGTTATTATTCTTGCAGGAAATTTAAGTTAGGAACTATACCGAGGTACGCGGTAAAATGTTTTCCAAATAAATTGGTTTGGGTCAGGTCTCAGGTTTGAAGTACATTGTACGCTATGGCGATGAACGATTGAAAACTTTTTAATCGTATTAGAATAGGAATAGTGTGGAACGGTCTGTAACTTTAACGAGTTGACACCGGTTCCTCGGGTCTTTTTCGACCCACCGCGTGCTCATCATTTATATTCTTATATGTTCTATAATAAAAACTATTATCCGTACACAATTGTATTATACGTTCTGTAATAGACTGCACTGACTATATTTTATAGTATTATTAAATGATTCTATATTTTATAATATTACTAAATAACGCTATATTTTATAGTAGTGTTAAGTAATACTACATTTTATAGTATTACTAAGAGAATAATGCTATTTAAAAATTTACAAGTATCAAAGTTCATCTCTTGTAATTCCTATAAAGAATCCTCTTATTGCATTAGAAAGTAAAAAACACGAGGATTGTGCATTTGGTGAATTGTTTACCCAAATATTCATTCGAATATTTTGAAACTCATCGATATTTTAAAAGTCTCGAGTATTTGAAAAATTGCGAAAGATTCGAATATTTTAAAAGCCTCTATTGTCTCGAACGCATCAATGTCGGGGCAATCGTTTCATCGCAGTATTTTTCACACGTTTATTTCGCGTAACCAGATCAAACAACATTATCATCGATAAAACCTTGTTTCCACGTTCCTTGGAACCGTTTCTTACCGTTCCGTGTCTTCGACAATTTTCAAACACTGGAAACTCTCGCAGGCAACAATTTAGCGAAGCATCTCGAAACTTCACGTGATTCGCTCCTTGAATCGAGATATATCGCGGAACGTGTAATCTTGGAATACCATCGAGTTCAAATTGGAACGATGTAGAGGAACGGATCGCGTCTCGTTCGAAAATGTCGTAATATTGTACTTTTCCTCTTATTTATTTCCAGAAAATACCATATTTACGGATGTCAGGTATATATATATATATATATGATAGTGTGATAGCCGCGTGAACGTGACTCTTCAGCTTTGTCGTATCGCTTAATTATATATATATATATATATATAATTAAGCGATACGACAAAGCTGAAGAGTCACGTTCACGCGGGTATACGTATGCACGTTTTGGTCGAGTAGGGTTAATAATTGCCTTAGCCGATCCGAAAGTTCATTATCCGTGGGTTCGTTAACGACAATCCCGGCCTGAACTAATGGATTTTGGATTACTGTCGGGGAGCCGGAGTATGTGCGATCGCGATGATCGCGCGGCCGCAAGCTGGCTAGGTATCATGCAGAGGCGGCAGAACTTTATTAAACTGAAACAATGCAGCTCAGGAACAATACGTTCGGAGGTAGAAAGCGATATTGCGACGCTGCCCGGGAAAAATCACTATACAATAGAATCTCGATAATTGCATGAAAACGGGGCTGAAAATTCTTGCTGCGATCGAGATCCGCGCTATTGTCGAGGTAATCGATCTAACGAGTTCCACTTGTGGTGTATATCGCGCAGCCGGCGATTGATTATTTGCTACTTGGCTTTGGGACTGATCAATGGAAACAATTATAATAACGATCATTAATCGATTCGAGTCTTGCAGAACCGTACTTCGAAGATTAATGACAAACTGTTGCAATTATTTTACAGGTTTTACGTAGCCTGTGAAACAATTACAATAACGTTTCTTTACTGTATATATATATTTGTAAATGAATCTTTAAAGCGAATATATTTTCTCGAATTTAAAGGACGATATTTGTGCTGCGATAGTAACGAAGAACAATATGAAATATTTTCGATGAAAATTATTAGTGATATAATTTGAGAGAGTTGTATATTTAGGGCGAAATAAAAATTCAGTTTTCATTTATAATCCACGCGAGAACGATAAGTTATGTATATTTTTCGTTACTGTACTCGGTGAAAATGATGTACAGTATTTACAATTTTCAATCGTGTAATTTCGCGGCACAGAACAGTGTCACGAAAGTTAACGGTGGTATAATCGAAAAGAATTTAATGTTTGTAAAATCGGAACTTAATTCAAATGTATATAGTATCGACGCAATTATTTTTCGAAGAATACACGGTGAACGTCTTTGACTCGTACGTTTCTAATCGAATTCTTGAGAAGGTTTCAAATCGTTAACAAATGCATTGTTTCATAAATAAACGCAGGAACAACGAACAAAACTAAACTATAAGTATTCATAATTCTGAACTGTTCAAAGTTACGATCGATATGGTAAAACCGTAGTTAGAATTCGGCTCGAGAACGCGAGCCTGCAGTTTTTCGCTTACGGACGAAAAACGGAGTGGTGGGGGTAGCTCCTCGGGTGGCCTCGAGCGACCAATTAATTTTGCCCTACCTACGGCGAGTGCACGCGAGCCCCATGAATCTTCCAAGTCGATTTTCTCGCTAACCGTGCCACCCTCGAACAAAATTTCTCCGCGATTTTCCGCCCCGAATCGACGCAACGTCTCGTACACATAACAATTAAACTCCCGCGGACCACGATTAACCGCAGCGGTTGCCAATGACGTTCCCTACATTATTCATCGCGTTCTTCGGCTCATCGTTGGAATAATTTCGTGAAATCGACATCCCGTACCGATCGTGTCCCTCTCGTATCGATTCTTCGACCGTAGTCTTTTTAATCGAGTTGTTGGAGTGAACGCAACAACGATCCAAAGAGTGTCGATTTCGTTAACGAACGGTCGATGTTAGCTTTAAGGACTGTTTTTATATCGCTGCAGAAGGGTCGTCCGTTACTCTGTGAACGGTTTGGTTATTTTCTTTTTGGCTTTTTCTTTTCAATTCCAAACTGAGAACTATGAAGAGCACGCGACACGTCGTTCACACCGAGTTATATTGCTGTATATTTCTTTGTCTCTACTTTATATTCTTCTGTGTAGAATCGCTATTCTACTGGATACGTGAGATCCCTGTATATTATAATAAACTGTAGATTCTAATCTTAACCAAATTACATTGCTGAATATTCATTTATCTCTATTTTATATTCTCCAATGTACATATATATTATATTGCAATCTTAACCAAATTATATTGTTGAATACTTATTTATCCCTACTTTATATTTTCCTATGTAGAATCACTATTCTACTGGATACGTGAGATCTCTGCATATTATAATAAACTATATATTCTAATCTCAACCAAATTATATTGCTGAATATTTCTTTATCCCTACAATCACTATACTACTGGATACGTGAGATCCCTACATATTATAATAAACTATATATTCTAATCTCAACCAAGTTTAATTGCTGAATATTTCTCTATCCCTACCTTATATACTTACCCACTATTCTCCAATATACATACATATTATATTCCAATCTTAACAAAGTTATATCGCTGAATATTTATTTACCTCTACTTTACATTCTCCATTGTACATACATAAGTGCACATCATAACGAACTATATACCATGATCTGAACTTCGCCACACGAGTCTTGAAAATCGTACGCGATACACTCGAGAGAAATTCGACACCGTTGCGGTGCAACGTGCAACGTGCAACGTGCAACGTGCAACGTGCAACGTGCAACGTGCAACGCGACCAAGCAAACGCGAGATGTCTGGGAGAATCCTCACACGTCCTCGAGGTAGAAAAATGAGAGAAAAGGGGGAAACAAAAATTCTGAAAAAAAATTTAAAAAAAAACGTATTCGTTCGCGGAGGGGAAGTAGATATCGCGTGTATGTCGCGTGCACGCAGGAACACGTGTGCGACACGAGACGTCCATGGTTATCGCGGTCTGCGGTTATCGGATAGGTACCTATAAGCGTGCACCGCGATTTCACGGCGGATCGTGCCTAATACCGAAATGCGGATTTTCCGGGTATTCGCAGGTTTCACGGGAAATCAGGATGATCCCGGTCGGCGCAAAACGGTCTATTAATCAATCGGCGTCGGTGCATCGTACCGTTTTGTATCAACGGGACTCAATATCGCTCCGGGATTTCGAGAGATTTATCGCGATAACGTGAACGGGAAGCTGCGCCAGGGGAGCTCCCTTTGACCCGAAAGTGAATTTATCGTAAGGACTACTGGCCGATGAAAAATTGTTTCCCCCGTGTCGCGTTCCACTCGGTATACTTTCGAGGTGAATACAGAGTGTCCCACTTTTTCCGTAAAACTTCGCCGATTGTATTCTACAACGAAACGTGGTACACGAATGCGGACTTTCAACACGTGGAACAGTACGGTGAACCTTGGGGATCGGAGCTACAAAGTTAGAGCGATTCTTTGGAGGAATTGCAAGAGATGAACTCTAATACTTGTAAAGTTTTAAATAGCGTTATTCTTTTGGTAGTACTATGAAATGTGGTATTACTTAGCAATAGTGTAGAATATAGTATTATTTAGTAATATTAGGAAGTATGGTATTACTTAGCAATACTATAAAATATAGTATTATTTAGTAATATTATGAAGTATGGTATTACTTAGCAATTCTATAAAATATAGTATTACTTAGTAATATTCTAAAGTATAGTATTACTTAATAATGGTATACAATATAGTATTATTTAGTAATACTATAAAATATAACATTATTTAGTAATACTTAGTAATACTATTATATAAAATATAGTATTATTTAATAACACTACATTGGTAATACTATAAAATAAATACATCGATAACTTATCGAATATTTCAACTTTTTACACTACAGTTGGAACAAATATCAGGGCATCCTTAAGTACAGAAAACAAACGTTTAACGTGTTAAATAATGTATCACGAAGGTATAACAAAATTATGAAACGATAACGAATTGGTGAAACGGTTTCGTCGACGCAACATTCATAGTGTCGATATCTATTTGTGTTTGTCTGTTACTATTATGGAGTGCAAGGGACAAGAATAGTTTAGAATCAGAGAAACGAGTGAAAAAGAGCGGGAATTAACCGTATTGGACACGTGTCAGCAATTAACGGACTTTGTACGAAGGTGTTGAAGGTGGAGCGAGAAAAGCACTCTAAGCTTCAGAGCTTAGCTAGTATAGATTGTAACATACAAACACTGTGTTACTAGAATCCTGTGTCGTGTGAACTAATTGATTGAAATTCTCTGGAAACGTAAAGAAACGTTTCAATGAAGTCTTACACTTCGTAGTGTATCAATGGTGATATCTATGGAAATTTCTTTGTATCTTCTGCGTTGATGGTTTTTCTTTTTTGATTATTATTCCGATTTTAAAAGATAATTTTCCCGTAGAAAACACTCTTTTTTCGTTAAAATATACAAACTCATGCAGTGCAGAGTTAACGAAGTACAGTATGGTTCATCCCTAGTACGTTCCTTGGGTCTTTTTAGACCCATCGCCTCCTTCCAATATATTGTCTTTCTATAGTTACAGCTATTATAATAGTTGCTTATTAATCCTATTATTGTGTCATAAAGTTATAAATACAAGTTCTGTACATTCGGAAAATTTTTAACGCAAAGATCTCGAGTGCATAGTCAAACGGAAGAATGTATTAAGGTTAAATGGCCACCCCTGGTTTTCTCAACGACGTAGATCCATTTACTCCAATTTTCAGTGATTTTCTCGCATAACTTGGTCCCCGTGTCGCGATTAACTCTACGAATATTCTTCTCGAGTTCCACAACCCTTTGTGAATTATTAACGTACACTTTTCCCTCGACGTAACTAAACGACCAATACCTCGATGTTTAAAAAACGCGAGAAATGTAGCTCGAATTTTAGTATTAAATTCGTATAATTTGGATTCTTTGCTAAAAATCGTGTACCTTTCCATTGTGACTTGGCAAAGGTCACCGGTATGTGTAAAATATCAATTACAAAACGAATGTCTCCTATCGAAATACCTTCTATAACAAATCAAAAAAAGAATCAATCTCTAAAATAGAATAAAAAAGAAAAAAGAGATTCAAAAATAAACGTATTTCGTATTTACGTTCAAAGGTTTCAAAACGGTAATAACAGCGATCGAAATAACAGTTGAACGCGCGAGAGTTAAAAATAAGTAACAACAATGGTATAAATTTACACGTGCGAATGCCACTGGCAATGAAAGAGAAACGTGTCGTCACGAGGAAACGCGTCTTCGACGATGCAACCGATGATGCAGTCTCGTCAATTTGTCGATCGAATGGCCCACGGTGGAAATTATCTAGAGTACACAGACACGAGATAAGTCCTAATAGTGCGCGTTTGCCAGATGCATTTTCGGGGAGTTGCATCACGTGCAAAACCCGCCGGCGTCCACCGCGATCGGACACACCGGGCAGGTAGTGTATCGTATCTACGTGCTCCGGGCGAATAATCCGTTAATTTTCCAGGACATGCGTGTCCCGGAGGCACGGTAGCCAGTTTGCACGGTGCATTCCGTGACACGAGCCACCCCGAAAATAACCGCGAGGTTGTTGCACCGCCCCATAATACATGGAGACTATGCCACTAGAGCTGCTCGAGTGCTCGAAACACTCGAGTAGCTCGAAACTCGAGACAGGGTTGATTGGTTCGACCGAGTCGAATACTCGGTCGTTCGAATACTTACGAAATATTCGAATCCATCGAAACGTTTGAGTATTTCTGAAAAATTTGAATTCATTGAAACGTTTGAGTACTTCTGAAAAATTCGATAATCTATCGAAATGTTTGAGTACTTCTGAAAAATTCGATAATGTATCGAAATGTTTGAATACTTTTGAAGAATTCGAATCTACGAAATGTTCGAGTACTTCTGAAAAATTCGATAATGTATCGAAATGTTTGAATACTTTTGAAGAATTCGAATCTATCGAAACATTTGAGTACTTCTGAAAAATTCGATAATGTATCGAAATGTTTGAATACTTTTGAAGAATTCGAATTTATCGAAACGTTTGAGTACTTCTGAAAAATTCGAATCCATCGAAACATTTCAATATTTCTGAAAAATTCAAATCTATTGGAACATTCGAGTACTTTTTAAAAATTCAAATCCATCGAAATGTTCGAGTGTATCGAAAAAGATGGTGAAAATTTTCAATGGTCAAAGTTTTAGGCCGACGATTATTAACGAATTGTATTTTCCAGTTTAGAAAAAGTACTAGACAGAATTTATATGTATAGTTAGGTGTTTTTTTTTTTTATTGAAGACTCAATTGAATCGATTGAGAATTACAAACATTAGATATAAGTTTAACGGTTTTTGAATTGAAAACATAATCGATTGATAATTATAATTATAATTGCAATTACAAGTTTTTGGCACGGAAAATTTTTTTGAAGAGAATCTAAAAGAATAATTTATAACGTTGAAAACTGAGCAACCATTGAGTTCCTTTTAAGCATTAAAAACTATTCGTTTCGTTAAAAATAAACGAATCCTGTATGTAAGAATATATTTTGATGGTTTAACTTATCTGCAATTTAGTAAAGTAGTTTTTTTTTTTAAAAGACAGCAATTAAATCAATCATTTTGAACAAATTCGACAATCTATGATATAAAACCATACGAGAACATTTTTTCATATTTTGTGCATAAAGAACACACTCTGTAGATACCACAATTGGTTTGCAAGAAACATTGGAGATTTTATAGAATTCATACGCAAGACTCTAATCAACCAATTTGATACATTCTATAGATACCATAATTGGTTTGCAAGAAACGTGCTAGAATCTCATTCCCGTGTCTGTGTCCTTTGGAGTTTTGGGAATATCTAATTATTTTAATGAGAGAAGTGATACTACATTGGTCGTGCAATTTCCAGAGGGTTGTACCGAGCTTCGTTTTATTATCCTAGTTGCTTCTAATATCGTTCCGGCTAGTAAAAATTGCTATTAACCGTGGAAATGAATATTAGTATCAAATAAGTTGAAGAAACAACAATATATGCACGCGAACGACGTACCGATTATGCAAATAGTTTCATCTTGTTATTTCAGACTTGTTCTTGGACACGACACTCGTATTTTTGAAGTGCAACCAAAATCGTGTGTTCTTTTCCGAAATAAATTTAACTGTCGACCGAATACAAAGTTATTTCAAACGTTGCCAAATTTTACCAAGTGGAAAATCATAAAAATATTATTTCATGAATTCTCGGTACCCGAATATTAAAATTTATATAATCTATAATCGATTCGAGTTCTACATTTATTTCCAGAAAATTTCTTTCTTTCGAAACGATAAAAAAAATAAATTTTAATTTTCCTTTCACCCTTATATCGCTACTTTAAGAATTCTACATCCGCTAACTATTACCGAAGAATATTATTTTACTTTAATTTTTAAATAACACGCAGCTACGAAACACAGTACATTAAATAATAATTTCTTTTCACAACGGAGAACTATCGTCAGAGATGTGAAAACTTCTATTCGAAAAGATGACGAACACCGAAATATTTCGTTCTATAATTAAAATTCTAATTTTTATTCAACGAGTAACGGATGAAATATTATTCGTCCTTTATTCGTTGGATCTATCTTCATTATAATTTCTGACTATAGTGAACGCTCCGCAATAACACTGTAGGGCGTGTTGCCAGCATGAATCAGAACGAAGGTCCTCTCTGCAACACTTTTAAGCCTTGTAGAACAACGCCGGCAAAATATGAAGAAGCGTGGCCGAGCTTAAAGAGCTTTACAAATGGCTTAAACGCCGAAAGAGGATTATTCCAAGATGGTGGCTTCGGACAACGAACTAAATTTAGTAAGCGAGGCCGAAACCGGCAGCCAAAATACGATGAAACACCGTGAAACGGTTGGGCGGAGACGAGAATTCTCTCGGGTTGCAGACAATCAGACTGCATAGTTGTTGCGTGGGCGCGGTACAAGAGCGAATTTCGACGAAAAACCAGAGGCAAAGGAATGTTAAACGACTTTTTGCACTGTTATATCGATCGATCGTCACGTTCCGCGGGAATCGTATCCGTTTAATCCACTGGGTTTGTAATTTCATCAAACCCGTGTAAGGTATAACGTATTATTGCACCTTAGGTGTAATTTATTATTGGACACTAGGTGTAATATATTATTGTACACTAGGTGTAATTTATTATCGTACATTAGGTGTAATGCATTACTGTACACTAGGTGTAATTTATTATTGTACATTAGGTGTAATGCATTACTGTACATTAGGTGTAATGCATTACTGTACATTAGGTGCAATTTGTTATTGTACGCTAGATGTAATTATTGTGCACTAGGTGTAATGTATTATTGTAGAATAGGTGTAATTTATTATTGTACAATAGGTGTAATTTATTATTGTACAATAGGGGTAATTTCTTATTGTACAATAGGTGTAATTTATTATTGTACACTAGGTGTAATTTATTATTGTACACTAGGTGTAACGTGATATGTATTTCCCTCTAAATAATATTATTGTACAATAGGTGTAATTTATTATTGTACACTAGGTGTAATATATTGCAGTATTGTATACAAGGTGTAATGTGATATGTATTTCCCTTTAAATAATATTATTCTACAATAGGTGTAATTTATTATTGTACACTAGGTGTAATATATTGCAGTATTATATACAAGGTGTAATGTGATATATATTTCCCTTTAAATAATATTATTGTACAATAGGTGTAACTTATTATTGTACACTAAGCGTAATATATTGCAGTATTGTATGCAAAGTGTAATGTGATATGTATTTCCCTTTAAATAATATTATTCTACAATAGGTGTAATTTATTATTGTACACTAAGCGTAATATATTGCAGTATCGTATACAAGGTGTAATGTGATAAGTATTCCCCTTTAAACAAACGAGTAATTTTCTCACGACACGCTTCATTAATGTTTCATTACATTCGTATACATTCCCAACGCTTCAGAAATTACACACGATGTAAATATCAAAATACTCATGTATCTGCAGCGATACGAATCTCGATATTCCTACGATTCGTGATTAATTAAAATCTCGTACTCAACGGAAATCACAAACGACACTTCGCCTATTTACAAAATACTCCAACTGTCTACTTTCTCTGAGAAACTCCATCGTACGCAAAAGTGATTCTCCATTTCGTAAATACAAAATTAAAAATACTTTCAGAAGAAATAGAAATTCTTCGCGTTGAATTGTATCCGGGTTGTTCGTTTCTTTTGATGAAAATGAAACACGATTTCTTTAGAATGTACAAACATTTCGTTAAATGATAGATTCTCCATTTGGAAAAACGTGACGACTTTCCGAACAACCAAATAAATAAATCGAAGAAACACGCGATCGATAACTCGTCACCGTTCTTCCGAAACACGATGATTTATTCCGCAGCAGTTGAAGAGCTAATCATACATATTACAGAATATTAATGGACCTCGTTTAATTCCTCTCACTCCAATCAGCAGTTTAATCATACGGTACACCGGGACTTTCCCCGACAGATTCCGATCAACAAATTCCCCGGCCAATTTGTTAACAGGTGAAATTTTATGCAAGAATGGTACCCATGGAAACGTGCAACGCTCGTCGCTCTTTCTCGAAGCGACGCGACCATTCGATGCATTTCGCTCGCAGCGATGCAATTACGGGGCTTTAATGTTCACGGAATACCACGGCCCGTTTCCAGCTGGGAATTTCATGGTTCGATGGCAATATTAGTGAATACGGAATTGGTAACGGGGTGGGGGGTAATGTCGTTGTCTGAATTAAGAGATCGAATCGGTGTTTCAACTCGAACGGTTCTTCTTCTTGCAAATGTTTCCGCGGAGTGGATTTTAAAATGCTTTGGAAATCGTTACAGGTATTAGACTTACCTCTCAGATCGATCGAAACGAACAATCGAGACATTCTCGTACCGATTTCGCAACGTTCTCGAGACACGTTAATTTCTTTTATAATTATCTTTCCCCGTGTACCATCCAAGTGTTGTATACTCTGTCTCGGTGTTGATTCTTTTTATTTTTATATATTTTTAATTAACATTTTTTTTATCCAACTTCTTTTTCTTCTAGAAAAGAACAAATTTGAGCTAAACACTAGATTTTATAAAACGTGGCTTTCATTTTATAATTTCTAATTTTTTGAACACTGTGAGGTGTTAGTAGTTTTTATTTGATCTGCGTTGAAAAATTCTGCGATAGTGATTGTTTCAAATTGTACTTAAAAATCGTGTCTCTTTACTAGAGATCCAAACCCAAGATGTGAAGTATGTAATTTACCAATTTTTATTGATTATTTGATTTACTTCGATTTATGAAAGAAACTAAACTTTGCAAAATAGTATACTGACATATAAAACGCACCTATTAAATGTCTAATAATCTATATAGTAGTTGATACGATGTTAAATTCATATTAAAAAAAAAAAAAGAGAAAATTACATTTTCTGCAGGGAAAAATAATAATCGACAGTTTACTTATTACAAAATGCACCAATAGTCTTTGAAAAACAACTCTGTGTATAAAAATCTCCATTAACAATCCGCAATTAAAAATACTTTTAAAAGAAACAGAAATTCTTCGCATCAAATTGTAAATAAATTTTAGAAACACACACGAGCACGAACAATGTGTAATTTCGAATAGATAAAATTTTTTTCGGGACCAAAGAAGAATCTCCGATAACGCAAGATAACGAAATATGAAATTTTTAAAAAAAGGAACTCGTTCTGCGAAATAACACGTTGAACATAATTACACAATTTTTCTCGTTTTACTGAGTTTCACTTCCAATTAATAATTCTCATTGGGAACCCAAATCGGAATAAAAACAAAGTTTACCAATCATCTCTAATATTTTAAACGAAGTGAATATATGACTTTTCAGAGCAATCCTCTCCGACTCTAATTAAAAAGAATGCCACGAGTACACTTAAACACGAAATATCGGGAGGGCAGCTAAAAGACAGAAACTCTCTAATATTGATATGCCAGGCGCAAGCTCGTTACCCGAGAATTAATTGCATACCCCGATGCACCGAGGCATGGAAAAAGTTGCACCAAGTGTAGTAAACTTAATTTAATTCCTCGAAGTAGATGAAGATATAAAGCGCCGTCGTGGACTCGCCTATGCAAAATTGTGCCCAACTTTAATACGAAAAATATACACTCGAATAAACCACCGCCATTCGTATCTATAAACTTGGAATGAAAAAAAAAGAAAAGAAAATATTAGAAAGCAAATCTCTCGTGGAATATTTTTCGTCGAATGAAATTTCCAAGGGAACGACCGTTGCAAATTTCGTTAATTTATAATATTGGATAGTGACCCTTCAAACATGGTATTTGTTAATTCGTATCTATAAACTTGGAGTGAAGAAAAAAAAGAAAATAAAATATTAGAAAACAAATCTCTCGTGGGATACTATTCGTCGAATGAAATTTCTAAGGGAACGACCGTTGCAAATTTCGTTAATTTATAATATTGGATAGTGACCCTTCAAACATGGTATTTGTTAATTCGTATCTATAAACTTGGAATGAAAAAGATGAAATAAAATATTAGAAAACAAATCTCTCGTGGGATACTTCTCGTCGAATAAAATTTCCAAGGGAACGACCGTTGCAAATTTCGTTAATTTATAATATTGGATAGTGATACTCTAAACATGGTACGTGTTAATTTGTATCTATAAACTTGGACTGAAAAGAAGAAAATAAAATATTAGAAAACAAATCTCTCGTGGGATACTATTCGAATGAAATTTCCAAGGGAACGACCGTTGCAAATTTCGTTAATTTATAATAATTAATTCGTATTTATAAACTTGGAACGAAGAAAAAAAATAAAATAAAATATTAGAAAACAAATCTCTCGTGGGATACTGTTCGAATGAAATTTGCAAGGGAACGACCGTTGCAAATTTCGTTAATTTGCAACACAATATCGGACAGTGACACTTCAAACACGGTACGTGTTAATTTTAATGAGACACGAACGCTCGAAAGCCCACGGAACGTCAAATTTGATTTACAATGGCCACTTCGTTAACTTCCGCGTTTCAGTTATTTACAGGCAAAAATCAACGTGCAAATAAATTGGATTAGTTCGCCCTTGGAGGAAAATACATTTCGCCAGTTCGCCCGATAATAAATTACATTCGACGTATCACGGGGCTTTAGCATGAATAATCGTTCGATACGTCGATAACGTTATTCAATTTTATCGTTGAAAGGATTCCAGAATCGAAATTGATGCTCGAATAAATCGGAGCCTGTGTACTACTCCATCGTGGAATATGTTGCGCGACTCTTTCCATGATAAATGATAAAGAATCGAACGAATTTTCCGGAAAAAGAATCCACGGTTTTGTTCCGCTACGACCTCGCCGATTATTCGCAATTAAAATAAATCAAACCGGCATATTTCACCGTGAAATATATTCAACGGTTATTTCGAGAATGAATAATGATATTCGATCTTTGATTGAATTTCTACCACGGGTAATCGTTTCAAAGAGATCCTCGATTAAATTCTTTATTATATATTTTAACGTGCAAATTCTATCGGTTACGGATTAATATTCGAACGAAAAATTGAATGCGTATCAGCAATTCGTATGTTTCCTCGTACAGTTTCTCTTGTAAAATGTTTCAAACATAATTCGAACAATATTTCTCGCAGGATAATACACCAAAGACGGGAGAAAATTTAAATTCACTAACTCTTTGAGTATGTAAACCGTAACGACAGATCAAATTGGTGTACACGAACGTAAAATGATTATCTATAATAAAATTTAAATCACTGTTCGAATAGATTCGATAATTATTAGACAGTTTAAAAAAATTACAAGAAACAGATACTAGGTTGTTCGACAAGTTTCGTCGTTTTTTCCATTGTAAAAAAATACTACGACACTTCAACTTCAAACAACTGTAAATACACGAATTCGTCAAACAGTAGTATCATCTTTGGAAAAATAAAACAACGAACCTAATATTCTTCATTTCTTATCGAACGTCAAAATTTATCGAGCAACCTATTCTAAAGTTTAGATAATCGTTAGACAATTAGAAAGTTTGCGAGGAACAGAAAATTATCGAAGAAAAACACATTGGAAACGAAATGTATCGATTTTGTTTCTTTACTCGTTCAATGAGTAAATTTTTCTTATTAAAAATAAGAGTCAAGGGGTGTAGAAGCAACGAAAAATTCGTTTGCACGAAGGTGAAAATACGGGGGAACATTTTGGGTGTATTCCGTGGCTCTTTTGCATATAAACCACGAAAGTTGACCGTTTCGTTGAATCTCCGCGTAAGCGATCGTTCAAAATGATAATAACGTTACTCCATTCTGGTCGAATGAAATTTACGAGAGACAATCTAGACGGGGAACCCGAGGCCAAACGAGGGAGATTGATTTTCAAAGGATGAGGGTTGTATCGTAAGACAAGAGTATCTGCTGATGCTCTCTGGGATGCAAACAGTAGATCCATTAAGGGCCGAGTCGGAGCCCTTATAATGTTTGGAGATAGTACGAAGAGAATGCTTTCAAGCGATGTACAGATAAAAGGACAAAATACGACTAAATCGTCTCTTTTCTTTAAACAGTCTTGGAAGCTTCCAGCTGGAAAGTTCGCAAGCATAATGGACCGAGTCCAGTTAAACTCGGCTTCGTGTAATATCGTTTTTTTTTTTGGGGTAGGTGAGAAACCGAAGATACCGAAACGTTGGCATTAAAGTCACCGAGAAAATCATTTCCATCGACGCCATAATTCCGTCGAGCGAATCGGACTTCGTTTCGATTTTAATCTCTACGACGAAACATTTTACGCGATTTGAGAAATTTAATCGTATCTGTGATCTCGTTATAATAAAATAAAAATTTTGTAGAATAGTAATAAGTGGACGATAAACTTCGTATAATTAATTAGTTTGAGTTAATTGTTTCTTTTGATCAGACAGGGGCGTTGGTAATGTAAACGTATCACATCGTGTCGAAGAAAATGATTGTTTTATATTCATTTTTATTATAGTGTAATATTCGTATATTTACAGTTGTTCAAAGTGAGTGTTGTAGTCTTTTTTTTACAATGGAGAAAACGATAAAAGTTTTGAACGAGCTGGTATCTGTTTCTTATGATTTTTTTTTAAACGAGAAAAATCATTGTACGAAAATAAACAAAATACTCGTAGCATCGATTTCCCTCGATAACTCGCGGATATAATCCGATTATTCCTTCGTCGAAAGTAAGATTGGAGTTGTGCACGCTCCCGAGAATCGTAGATGCAAATAAATAATTGAAAGCTGAGCCCGAACAATACGAAACTTTAAAAGGAAGATGTTTTCCATCGCTGAAAGAAAGTGCAGTTCCACTCGAGAACAAATGCATAATAACCAGTTATTACGTTTAATAGTCTCGTGGAAATATAAATTGTTTCCTCCTTCAACGTTGTAATTTAATTCAAGAATTCGTTTCATTACGGAACCGTGTCTTGAGGATGTTTCAGAAGACTTTAAACTTCTTCGGTGTTCTGAAACATTGTGCCAGTTAAAAAGCTTTCCTAAAGCAATTGCAATGGGTATCTTTGATATTTCCGTTGTTTCATAAAGTACACGTTAGATATTTTTCAAAACTCCTTCTAAAAAGAAACGTTTCTCGGGACGAATGATTAAACGTCCACGATTTTAAATACAATTACATTTGAGATAAGAAACTTTACTTAAAAATACATATCAACTTCGTCAATTACCCCAACTGATGCTTTTCGTATGTGCACTAAGATGCACCTATCGATTTAATACAAATCTTTTATCCAATATTTAAGTTTCGCAAAAAGAAATAAAATAAAACTAAAAAAAACAAACTCTCAAAGGAGTATGTAGATTTGAAATATGTAACGGGAATAAATTATTTCTCTTTGTTGTTTCTTCTACAAATGTTACCTTTTCTACGATAAGATGTAATTAAAAAACAAATTATGTCGTTCGATAGAGAAAATGTCAGATTAAAGAATCTGAAAACGTGTATTTCTTTAAAAATTGTTTCAAAATTCTACTCGATTTCCTTTCTTATAGATCAGGAGGTAGTAATTGATTCTTATTATTGAAGATTATTGCTCAGTTTTTGTTTCCACGAATAAGAATAAATAAAACGGATAAAGGAGATACTCGGTACGAGATTAACGTACACCTAACGCGAAAACTTGAAAAGCAAGAATGAATCACCTGACCGAGTGGATGAGTATTCTAAGTTCCACTAGGCGCAAACTGTGCTCTTTTCCGGTGAAAAGCCACTGGAAAAGTGGCTGGCGTAATGCAGACGAGAAGTGCACTCGGCGGAAGTGCGGAAGAATGCGAATAGCCTGACTGCACGCTTCCTGAATTTGAGCATTATGCTTAAACGTGTACGCGAATTTTTAGAGATCGTATTCGCGCCCTGTAAAACGGAATTCACCTTGTTCCTAGACTTTTGTTTGTAAAAAAAGGAAAGAAAGAAATGTAAGTGTATTTGTCGTTTCAAAATTTACGAAAAGTTCAATTCGTAATATTTTTCAAAATTCGCTCTGAAAAGAAAAATCTCTCGAGACAAATTATTGAACGTCCACGATTTTAAATACAATTACATTCGAGATAATAAATTTTACTTAACAATACATATTGGACCGAGATTAGCTAAAAATACACGTAACAAATAGAATAAAAAGGGAAACGATAATAAAGACGAAAGATGATCGATAAAAAGGTACAAATAGAAAATGAAAGGCGAAGACACCGTTAATAATTAAGTAATTTAAAAAAGAAGTTCGAAATGTGGTAAATTGACCCCTTTGGTAGTTCTAGTGTTAATTAGAAAACCCAAGACTCCGTTAATTACAGCCATTCGTATTTTATTCAATCACGTATTTTTAGTAGAAAATTAATTATTCGCTTTTTAGATAAGCACATTCTCGCGAGTACGGTAATACGAACATTTACCTTACTTGCTTATTAACGATCGAGTATCAACGCTAGAACTACCAAATGGGTCAATTTGATTCGTTTCAAATTTCTTTTTTTCAAATTACTCAATTATCGACCGGTGTTTTTGCTTACAATATTCGTGGACAATTATCAAAATATACAACTAACGATACTAGTAAATTAATTTCCCCTTTCCCCATTTAATTTCGAAGACACGTACGTGGCTCGACAAAACTTATCGAGCAACCTATTACTATACCGTTAAATAAGTTTTATCGAACGAAAAATCTTAGCGAACAGTCTAGTAATTTCCGTTGACGTTTCGTTCCCGAGTAATCGAATCATTTAAAGTATCACTTGGAGCGTTCGGCGCTCCCGGTAGCATCGCACGCGAAAACCATCGCGTTCATTTGCATTTAATTTGCTCGCCGCAAAATAATGCGGATCCTGATTTCGCTTTCACGTCGAGTCCTCGTCGCTTTATACAGACCGAGCCGAGATACCTGTAACGCGAGCCACCACGGAAAATCGCTTTCCACGGTAATCAAATAAGTCTCTGCAAACAAGAATCCAATTTCCACCCACTCCCGTTCTTCCACCTAGCGACGCTTTCTTCCGTGTAACACACCTCGAAGACAAAGAAAAGAAGAGAGGAAAAAAAAGTACAGGGGAAAAGGGGGAAAGGGTGATAGAGAGAACGAGAATTTCTCAGACTTCTCGCTTATGATCCCGTGATCTGTTTTATGGAACACGTGTAAGGTTGAACTTTGGTGCTCGGAATATAAAAGAGACCCTTTTTAAAAATAAATTTATCGTTGTTGTGTATTACAATTTATTGTTATTATATGTATTGAATACATATTTAATGTATTAACATGTAAAATACATATTACATTATATATATAATATTATATATATGGAATTGTAAAATACATATAATATTTTATATATAATATTATATATATGGAATTGTAAAATACATATAATATTATATATATAATATATATATATATGGAATTGTAAAATACATATATTATATATATAATATTATATATATGGAATTGTAAAATACATATTATATAATATATATAATATTATATATATAATATGTATTTATTACAAATACATTCTCGCCAACCAGTGACAGATTTTTATTTTTCCAAGGTGTTCGTTAACTTCTGCACACCTTTGTCGGTGAATCGGTAGTATCTTTTTCAACGCGATAAATAAAAAGTTCGATCCGGACGGAAACGATTTTAATCGATCGGAGAGTTAAATTTTGGCTCGTTCGTTGCGATACGTTACGTGTTACAGTTTAAACACCGATGTTTATTCGTCGGTTAACGGTGAGAGACATTTGTTTATCTTGTACACGTTGTTCGAATAACTGTTACACGGGTTAAAAATTCTATCACCGTTGGACACTGTGCAACAAAAAGTATTCTTTATTGGTTCGTCGGTATGTTTGTCCTGTGCATTTAGTTAAAAAGTCTCGTTTATACGGGAACCATTCTCGTAGAATCCACGGTTGGTATTTTTCGTTAATAATCCCTCATCGCGAGTATACGGGGTGGACCGCACAGTTAGATGGTTTCCAACTGGTCCGTTCCTGTTATTGCCATCGTTAGTGGTCCAATCAACATTTTTTTTTTACAGTGTATTGCACGGCTCGGAGCACTTTTTAACTCGACGACGTTAGATATTTACGTGGTAATGTGTATATATATTTTTTATAATCTGCATTATTTTTCTTGCGTATAATTCTACCATCAGTTTCGTGCATCGTTAACAATCCGAATTTCAAACGATTTTGAGTTTTCTTTCTTTATCATTACACCTTTTATTACAATTACAATTTCTCTATCGACAATAGGTATAATTACCTATTATTTATAACACTCTTTTACGATATACTGCACGGTTCGAATTACTTTTTAACTCGACGACGTTAGATATTTACGAGGCAATGTGTGTATATATATTTTTTATAATCTCCATTATTTTTCTCGCGTATAATTCTACCATCAGTTTCGTGCATCGTTAACAATCCGAATTTCAAACGATTTTGAGTTTTCTTTCTTTATCATTACACCTTTTATTACAATTACAATTTCTCTATCGACAATAGGTATAATTACCTATTATTTATAACACTCTTTTACGATATATTGCACGGTTCGAATTACTTTTTAACTCGACGACGTTAGATATTTACGAGGCAATGTGTGTATATATATTTTTTATAATCTCCATTATCTTTCTTGCGTATAATTCTACCATCAGTTTCGTGCATCGTTAACAATCCGAATTTCAAACGATTTTGAGTTTTCTTTCTTTATCATTACACCTTTTATTACAATTACAATTTCTCTATCGACAATAGGTAATTATTTATAGCCTATTTGTTCGTCAGTTCGACCTCGAATACGAGTACGTTCGTATTCTGTAACTTGAAAACGAATCAGAGAGAATTGAATTTTATTCATTATATCGACGTGTCGAATTTATCTCGGAAATTAACCTACGCGTTGGATAAAAACGAAACGCTCCGTGTATGATGGAATAAAACGAGAAAGAGAACAATGGGACCACGGAAAACACTCGGTGAGTAATTCAGAAATCGAAATGCACGTCCCTGATAGTCTCTCGTTTTCATCGCGACGTTATCGGACAGTTGGTGACAGGACTGATACGATACATATTGACGATATTCAAACAATATCGAACTACTTAATGGAAAGTATCGAAAGGCATTGAAATGTCAGCTATTTGGTATCAATTTTCGATATCCGTACTTTTGTAACAAATACTGATCGATTCCAATATCGTGTAACTCCGAACGCGCATGGATATTATTCTCAACGTCTCAAAAATGAGGAAGTGAAACCTAATCGTTACGAAGGAAGCAGCAGAGACATACGATACGAATTCTTTGCTCTTGAGACAAAATAAAATTTTACCCTTACGAGCTTTATTCGTACGAACAAAGAACAGAGAAATTAAAATTGTCCTTCATTCATAATTTTACAATTTAGAAAATGCAATCGTTAAAAATGGTACAACTCGAAATTAGAATTTATTTTCCGTCTTTGTTGCGTTTACAATAGCATCGATATTAATATAGTGTATATTATTATATTAATATATAATAATATTAATATATTATTCATTTCAGTATTGTAAGTTTCATATTATTCCACTCACTGTTATAACAATATTATAATATCGTACACAGTGTTATAACATATTATAATATATATACACAGTATTAAATAATTCTATTCAATATTATACAATATTATTCTTCTCTCTTAGACCGATATTCGTTACAAAAAAATCGGTATTAAAAATTAATAAGAAACACATACCTGTTGTCTCTAATTGACGCGTATCGACTACTTCCTGTACCAAAATAGTTTCGATATTGAATGATACTCCTTCGTTCGGTCCTGTCGCTTCTATTTTTTCTTTCAAGTAGCATACAAGATGCATTTCTCGGTGAAAAAAAGCTTCTTCCTCGCGTCAGTTTTTCGTCACGCGTTTGGTAGGAAGTCGTGGCGAGCAATAAATTGCTCGCGCATTTATCCACGTGGTAACGATTGACATAATAGCGTGACACGTGTGTCGAGCATGTGCTGCGGCCAGAAGGGATGCAAGGGGCGTGTGCAGGGAAATTAGATGCAGAGCAGCCAAGCTGGCTAACCGCGTTAAAAAAAGGACCAACTTTCAAACGCTAATGCGCGAGATTCCTAGAAACGAGCGGTTTTCTTTTTCCAAATGTAATCTCCGCGCTGGGAAATTGTACACTGTGTTTTCTTTTGTTCGCGCGGTTACGTAAACGTGTTTCCCTTTTACGGTCGGTGTGTGTGTGTGTTTTTTTTTTTTTTTTTTTTTTTTTTGTATTTTTCAACGTTACTTTTTTCCAGTCTCGTTCAACGTACACAATACCGTAACGTTTTATACACGAGAACTCGTTGAACATTTTAATCCCCCTACGAAGAATTTTGAATTACGCAAGCAAGGTTTCCGCATTGTCTTCGAAACAGATATTTTTTTCGTCTCGAAGCTGTTGCACAGTGCTCGGTTGAAATATCGGGATTGAAAATAGAAAGAAAAGTGCAACACTTTTCCAATTAGGCGAAAAGGTCTCTGTTTTCGTTTTTGAAAATCATCTTATCGGCTTGTTGCAAACAAAAATCAGAGCTGCAGCTTTCGTACGATATTCATTTTGCACGTGGACTCTTGTTCAATTTTCGATAATTCTTCTTTTTTATTCTGAAATGTTCCATTTCGTTGTACACTGTTGCGAGTTCTACGCGCGTATCATGTTTTTGGTGACGTTCGATAAAATAAATTAGTAACAACAATGCGAGTCTAGACAATTATTTACTTTGAGAAATTTATGCAGAAATAGAGGTACACATTTTAAACGTAATTATAATTATTTATAGATTATAATTCCGTTTTATTTTCGTTCACCGCGATAAATTTATAACTTCTTTAACTTTCAGACGTCATCGAATTCCTTCTAATCGATTGAAATAAATTTATGTATACACTTCGTTGTATATTGGTCGACTTCGATTTATTGTGCCTTTAAATTAAATTTAAATGAATTATAAATATATATAATTGGAATTCGTCTAATATTACTCGATGCTTTATTAATACTGTCCAATGTTACTTAATACTTTGTTCATATTATAACACCGGGTAGCTATAGAATTATGGATTATAACAAAGCATGACGAAATGCAAAGAAATAACAAACAATAACTATTCAACGACAAAAGGACTTTTTATTACGATCAAAGTGTCTTTAGATTACTTCTAAACAAAGAAGATTTACCTTAGCCTTCTGCATACGATTATCGTACAAACAATAGAAATTAATATTCCGACCTTTAGTTGCGAAGAAAGACTCGCTAAATTATACACGGTTCTCGTATCTATATTTTTCCTCTCGTTATCTACAAAATGCACAAAATGTACAAAATGTAGAAAATCTCGAATAGGAAAGTTCCTCGAGACTTTCCAAAAGCACACTTATCGAACAGCAAAAAGACATTTTATTACGATTAAAGTGTCTTTACATTACTTCGAAACAAAGAAGATTTACCTTAGCCTTCTGCATACGATTATTGAGCAAACAATAAAAATTAATATTCCGACCTTTAGTTGCGAAGAAAGACTCGCTAAAGTATACACGGTTCTCGTATCTATATTTTACCTCTCGTTATCTACAAAATGTAGAAAATCTCGAATAGAAAAGTTCCTCGAGACTTTCCAAAAGCACACTTATCGAACAGCAAAAAGACTCTTTATTACGATTAAAGTGTCTTTACCTTAGCCTTCTGCATACGATTATCGTACAAACAATAGAAATTAATATTCCGACCTTTAGTTGCGAAGAAAGACTCGCTAAATTATACACGGTTCTCGTATCTATATTTTACGTCTCGTTATCTACAAAATGTAGAAAATCTCGAATAGAAAAGTTCCTCGAGACTTTCCAAAAGCACACTTATCGAACAGCAAAAAGACTCTTTATTACGATTAAAGTGTCTTTACCTTAGCCTTCTGCATACGATTATCGTACAAACAATAGAAATTAATATTCCGACCTTTAGTTGCGAAGAAAGACTCGCTAAATTATACACGGTTCTCGTATCTATATTTTACGTCTCGTTATCTACAAAATGTAGAAAATCTCGAATAGGAAAGTTCCAGGAAACTTTCCAAAAGCACGCTTATCGTTCGAAAGATCTCCAAGTCGCGTTATCGTTGCGAGGAAACCAAGTGCGAAGAAGACTCCGCTACTCTCGACTCAAAACCCGGGAATGACTCACGAGAGTGGTAATAAACACGTCATGTCCACGGGGAACGCGCATAAATAATTAATCGCTTCGAAGATGCAATTTATGCATCGTTCGACGCGTAGGCGTGAAACAAGTTTAAACTGTTCGCTCAGCTCCCATCGTGGCGTGGCGTTGGAAGTGGAAACCACCGAATACGCGATCAACGTTTAAATAATCGAGCCGATCGATATCGGTACGCTACCGTGCGTATGCGGGAACGGGACTCCTCCGGCTGATCAAACGAGATAAAAAAGTCACGCGAGCCGACGTTTAATAAAATTCTTCGCGACGAAACGCATGAAAATCCGTCTTATCTCCGCACGCACTTGCCACGCAAACGTTACGCTACGCTTAATTAATTAGAAGGAGTCTCTTGTTACGCGCTGTCCCTGACATTAAATTTGTCGAGCAGCTGGATCCACGGTCGAGACAGTGTCAGAATTTTTCGCTTACATTGGATGAGAAATTACGGTCTCGCGTTGCGAACTTGATATCCGATTTCGCGGGACGAACACTTAACGGGCGACGATATACGAGGTAAGACATCGGGAACTGTGCAAGACCAGACATATGAAATTACGATTTATCGATCACGGGAAACGTTCCTTTTCGAAGTGTGTCATATTCCATTGGGTGCGTTCGAACAGAGACGATTCACATTTCTTACGTTCTATTATCGGTATTATAATTGTAAGGTCAAAGTAGGAAAACTAGTTGTAGTGGGAAAATTGTTTGAAGGTGAATTTATTTGAAATATAAGTTACGCGAATTATTACTTGAGAAGTGAATTAAATATATTGTTATTTAGTAAATTGAGTTTTTAATTACTATTTTGTTTCTTATCTAGAAGATACAATTCCAGATACAAATAATTATGGTAAGTAAGCCATTGAGAAATATTAAAACGATTTCAAATTTTTTTGAATGATTACTCTTTTTTTTCTTTAATGCTGTGTTGCAAACGATAAATAGGCGAATTTAACGACTGGTAATGTTGAAGCGATATTACTTCTCAAAATATGAATTGTATTTTTTAACTATTGTGGAGGTAGGATGATTACGATTCGAAGTAATCTCCGTTTTCAAATGATAAATGGAAGATTGTTAATTCTTTCCTCGAAGATTGTCATTGAATAAATATAAAGATTGGAGAGAATTTCTTACTTGAATCTTGTATAAAGAACGTAACTTGAAAGCGGGCAATATTTATTTAACCCCTCTCTAACAATTAGTATTGACCGAATGAATAATGAATCTGGTATAAAGAGTGTAACTTGAAAGCGGGCAATATTTATTTAGCCTCTCTCTAACAATTAGTATTGACCGAATGAATAATGAATCTGGTATAAAGAGTGTAACTTGAAAGCGGGCAATATTTATTTAGCCCCTCTCTAACAATCAGTATTGATTGAATAAATAGTAAGTGCCATTTAAATCATTCTTGGTCTTCTTGTTGTCTTGGAAAATACGAGACACGAGAAAGTTGAAATGCTTCTGTTCGACAAGTTCCTTTGGATAAAATATTGGGTCGTTCTGAAAGTCATTTCGTTTTCCAAAATGGAGAATATATAATTTAATGAAATGTTTATACACTCTAAAAAACTCGTGTTTCATTTTCACCAAAAAGAAAAACGAAATGACTTTCCGAACAACCTAATATACTTCACGTGAAATATTTTTTCCCGAAAAAAAGAATACATAAATATAAAGTTGTTCGAAATGATTATTGTTACTTACTCCATGCACGACGCGTTTCCATGATGGCGTAAAATTTCACAGGGAGCGAGAAAAAATATTTTTCTGCGGATGGTATTAAAATTCTATGGAATTTTTCCCGACGAACGTGTTACCTGATAGTATGAACGATCTGAACAACTTTTCTCATAAAGCGAGTGCAAGGAAACAGGAAAACTGAATAGGGTGGAACTATATTATCACAGTTTGATAGAAAACTTGACTTTCACTCGCAGTTTTAGAGTACCCAGAGACAATAAATTTTCTCGATTTTCAACTGCACGCGCGGGAGAAAAGTAAAGAACGAGTGTGAAATTTCAACTTTGATGAAACATTGAAGAATTCTTTACTCTCTTTCGTTAAGTTTACGATATGGAAACCGATGGATCTTCGTTTATCACAGACAACGTGGGGCAATAAGAAATATGTGTATACCACGATTCATCATGCTCTCTGTTACCTTTATGTTTCTTTCCTACATTTCTCCCTGATTGCAAACGAAAAACATTTAATCTCGCGGCTACCGAATTGCAATTCTGCATGGAGGATGCAAACCATAGTTCAGCTTCAGGGTCGTTCTCCTTGCTTTCATTATTGCTCATAAAGTGCAATACCCAGGAAAGTATGACGTTTCTACAATAAATATTAAAATATTGCTACTACGTTACTGTTCCTTTCAATGTAAAAAACCGATGCAAAAAATCATGCAAAATGAATACATAAATAAAATGGCAATTATTCTTTCGTATTTTTCGTTTATTAAATGTTACTACGTTTTAGTTTTATTATTTCGTTGCATTGATTACTTTGAAAGTTACTGGTAAAATAAAATACGAAAAGGAGAAAGTTACAATGGAAGAGTAGAAATTATTGATCTTCATCGTACATTAAAAAAAAAAAAAAAAAAAAAAAAAAAAAAAAAAAAAAAAAAAAAAAAAAAAAAAAAAACAACACTTAGGGCAAATTTCGAAAAATCGTATTTGAGTAATCGAAAATATACGACACGAATTAAAAGTCACGATTCGACGAACAAAGAACAATTATTCTAGAATATCAAGAATTTAGTTAAATGAGTTACAAGTGAACTTAGAACGTGAATAGTTCTGAAAATTTTTTTTAAAATACTAAGTTTGTATTTTTATACAATTACAGCTTAAATTTTATATATACTGAACGATTTCTATTATGAGATACTTCTCGTACAAATACTCCATAAATCACAATTATACACTGCATTATAATTGTGTAATTGTAATGGTACTGATGAAATTTATATTTTTATACTTAAATTTATTTTTTATATATATGTGCCGAACGATTTCTACTATGAGATACTTCTCGTACAAATGTTCCATAAATCACAATTACACACTGCATTATAATTGTGTAATTGTAATGGTACTGATGAAATTTATATTTTTATACTTAAATTTATTTTTTATATATATGTACCGAACGATTTCTACTATGAGATACTTCTCGTACAAATGTTCCATAAATCACAATTATACACTGCATTATAATTGTGTAATTGTAATGGTACTGATGAAATTTATATTTTTATACTTAAATTTATTTTTTATATACATATGTACCGAACGATTTCTACTATGAGATACTTCTCGTACAAATGTTCCATAAATCACAATTACACACTGCGTTGTAATCGTGTAATTGTAACTGTACCGATAGAATCTATATAGATTACGAACACGTTTCGTTCGTATATTGAATTCATTTTACGGAGATCGAGACGCAAGCGAAAACGATGGACAATTTCGCACCGAGAGTGAGCGTGCTCCGGAGAAATATTTTTACGGATGACGAAACAAGACGTTCCCTCGACCATCAATTTAAAAATCCTTTCGTATTAGCAAGAACGAGCGGCAACGAAAATAAAAATGTTAACACGCTCGATGACTTAAGCCCGACCTTCGTCCTCCTGTTTATTGAATCGCCCGACCGCCTACTTTCGTGCACTTGCAATGATCTCATCTCTGAATTCCTTCTACGGTGTGTTTTATTGTTATAATACAGTGCCCGTAGAGAGTCGTTCTTAACGAATATCGATGGTTTCGTGGCATTCCTACAAGATTACCAATGGTAATAATCGGTCGTCGAGCTTGAACAGTAACGATAGTAAGTTTCCTTTCAATCGATGAACTAAGAACGTATGTAAGCACAATGGGGTTCAGTATACCTTTAACGACTATATTAACATTAATTCTACGGGATCCGTCGTTTTGACGCGTTTCGATTGACGAGGAAAATTATAAAAATCGTTTGAATTTTTCTTCTACCAGTTGTACTGACTTTTATCCATTTAACGATATTTATATCCATTTATATCGAAATTTATATTTTCTTCAAAGCTTTCTAATTTTATAATTCTCTATGTGATATACTTATCTCTTTCTGATACAGGTCAATTTGATACAAGAAATGTTCATTAATCTATAGTTAAGGTAACGAAAGAAATTATAAAAAGAAAATTTATACATAATATGTAGTATTATAAAAATTATAATTTACGGTTCGAATACTTTGGTATTCTAGTTCATTTATAAATTGCAATCAGTATCGTTAATTTTAACGTCTGGGGTATTAAATCTATTGTAATCTCATTTTAGCCTGGATTTACGGAAACCATTACGATAATAACGGTAATAATGATCATCGGAATAAGAATGTTATTATCGAAAAATTATAACGACTCATCGTATCGTGATCCGAATGAATAATCTGCAGCAATTAAAAGGGTACAAGTTTCGCCGCTGCTGTGAATTTTAAATTCGAATACTTGTTATGCAGTTTTGCACAATAATTCGCAGAAAGCGTATATGCATCAAGGTATCGACGTTGATTAAATTAAACGAGTAAGATACGCGTATCGTTCGACGAGATGTTTTCAAATGAAATTGTATTCTAGAAAGCAATGTAAAGAATAAAATAAATCTTGTTTATCTTGGTGTATTCAGTGTCACATTTTTATCTTAAATATCGTCGTAGCGCCATTGGTACCTCACTTAAGAGCGAGCAGAACACATTCAATGATGACTCGGGGGTTAATGGGGCACACTTAAGGAATATTTCTCGAAGATTATGAACGATAACAGTGAGAGATCGAGTTACAACTTTTCACGAACCACTGCAGGAAAGGCACTTCCATCCGAAACGTATTATACTTAAACAACGATATTAACAAAATTCAATTACAGCCGTGAAATTAATTTTAGAACGATCCTCGTGACATCCCCGTGAATATGGATTTCAATTAAATTATAATTATCAGTCGCGAGTGAGCAATTCCAAACAGCGTAAAAGGAGATACGTCGTGACCGGGGTACAAAAAATCAAAATAACGTACAATTAACATAACGATTCTTATATTTTCAATGCGTGCATCGATTCTCCGGCATTTGTAATTTTCAATCGTACCGTTGCTTTCTATTGTTCTTGCATCGTAAATAACAAACGAAGAATCGAACAAATAACCGATTCGTAATGTAGTAACTAACATGGAAATACGATCGAGATACCTTCGGGACACTTCTTGAATACACGAGAGCGGTATAAAAATATTCCGTTCCGCGTCCAAGTTCGTCGACCATAAACTTCGAACACCGAGACGCCTCGAAACAGAATGAGGATGCAATAATAACCCTTCCTACGATCTCGTCGCACTATTTCAAACCGCAGAAGAAAAAAAAATAAAAAAACCCGGAACACGCCCGCGAAGTGAGTCACTGGCTGCTCACGTACGATATAATAGTGGAAACGGAAAAGTTTCATTAGCCGGGGTTCAGTTTACTGGCAACGAACCGGCGTGATTTATCGTTACGCGGCAAAAACACGAAAGCTTCACGTTCGTCCGAACTGGCACGTCACTTCTGTCACGAAGTTATTAATAAACGCCATCCTGTCATTGCCACCGTGCAGCCATGATTGATCCACCGTTCACGTCGTGCCGTGCGCGGTTTTAAAATTCAAATACCGTTCGAAAATATCGGGAGGAAATTGAGCACGAAGACCCGCGATCTGCCGGACGCGTGCATATTTGAACGATTTAACGTGACCACGGTGTACATTTTACATAGAACACACTTCTAACCGATTGTTTCGCAACGATACACGAATCGAACGATTCGATTCGATACCCGCTTACGCGGAACACTCGGTTCGTAAATACGTTCACGGCGTTTCATGAAGTGTGTATATGTATTCGGTTTTACCTTGCTTCGTGTCTCCGGAATGTATTCCAGCGTCTTGTCCTCGGGTTCACCTACAACGTCGACGAACCTATTCGTCCGTGTTTACGTTTCGTTCGAGCACCCGTAACCAAATGACCATATTCTCGTCGGTAACGCTCTCCTCCGAAAATCACTCTTGGCAATGTAGCGTCGAGAGCCCGCTTAACCTAATCGCGCACGCACACTTGGCACGCGAATCTCAGAATCGCGTCGAACGAACGGAAATCGCCGATATTACCGCGAGCATCGCGAACGCGAAGTATCAACGCCGCGACTCGTTTCACGAAACTTTTATCACCATTCGCGCGAACTATTCGCGGTGATAGCATCGAGGTTACGTACGACCGAGTTTCTTCCTTCACTCGAGGAAACTCACTTTCGAGCGGAAGCAGTAGGGTTTCCCCGCTACGAACCGGACACGTTGACAAACGAAGAGGAACGGAACGGTCGCGCGACACAACAGGACACACAAGAGGAACGAGACGACGTACGTCCGGAGCGCGTGGCGTGTGCGCATCGACTGCTAACTAACTTCACCCGACGAGCATCGAGTACGATCTCTTGTTTCCGTCTTTGTCCCACTGCCGTGCGTGTCCTACTCGCCCTCTCTCCCTCGCGCTTGTTTATCTCCGCCTATCGTTCCGTCTTCTGTTTCCCTCCCTTTCCGCCCTCCGTTGGTCCTTCTCGGGGAACCTTTTTCTCCGATTGGCCGTCCTTCTCGCACTTGTCGCGTGTAGCCCGAAAGATCTTCGATCTCTTCTTCCCCTTTTCTCCGTCTTTGTTCCACCCCCGGTGCTCAATTCGTGTATCATAAGAGCAAGCTTTCTTGCGTCTTTCACGCTCGCGCTCTCCCGTTGACAGAAAGATGCATCGGCCGTGTTCGCAAGCCATTTAACATAATACGTCGCTATTTTCGCCATTTTAATTGGGAATTATTTGTGTCTGGCGACCACGAACCGCTCAGGCCTCGTATATCACGCGATACGTTCCAAGATTTCACGGTTTAACCACATCCGGAACGATTTCTTTGCGAACCATCGTAACTGCGAAATTGAATTCTTTTTACGCGAGAACACGTAACAGAGGGCGCTCCGTTTCGTACGTAATATTTTCGACGATACGTTTACCACGATATTGAATTACGAGACGACGGTCATTTAGAAGGATTAAACTTTCGCAAAATAGCAATTGGTTAAACTTTATCCTTCATTTTGCTTACAGTATTCTATGTTTTCTCGAGCTTGTATCATTTCCATTACGGTGGACAAAATTACCGAATAAATGAACATTTTCCTACTCGATATTTAGATTTAATTTTCACGATGACTCCGCGAACTCCTGTTTCATCTCGAAGTAAAATTACGTCAAAACTGTTTATGTAGGGAAACTAGAGAGAATGTTGCACCTTCGCTATAATTAAGCTGGTAGCAGCAAAGGGTTTGCAGAAGCATTTGAAACGCCTGCAGCTTGTTACATTCGAAATGCAGCGCGACGGTTTTATAAACTTCTCGGTCTGTTCTCGTGACGAAAATCGAAAAACAGACTTCTCGCCCCTTCTCCCGAGCGAAGTCGAGATCCCTTCTGCTCTCTCCATGATATTTGACTCCGGAACGTGACTCCGGAGAAGCTTTTCTTGCTCGTTTCCAAAGTGGCGCGCAAATATCCACAAAGACCGAACATTTCTTTCTCGTTGAAGATACGTTTCGTTCCATCGAAAAAAAAAGAAAAAAAAAGATAGAGAGAAATTTCAAATTACCGAATTTTTCGCTCTGACTTTCCGTAAATTAAAACTCGAGAGGTTTAATCTCCGCTCCGTCGCGAAATTTATTTACGAAAGAGGATCGAGTAACAAACATCGCGAGTATAAGAGTTTTCTTTTTTTTTTCTTCTTCTTTTTTTCGTCCGAATGTACCACATGAATTTTTTTTATTAAAACGATCGTTAAAGTTTGCCCATGAAAGGATGAAGTTTCTCTCGCAATTTTTTCCAACCTCTTTTTGTTACATTCTTTCGACCGCTTTTGTGGTATTTCCACGACCAGTCCCGTAGTCCGGCGCAATCATAAAATTCTGGATACCCGCGGTACAAGTAGGATGACCGTAAAAAACACGATCCTTATGCGTTTCAACTTCCAGTGCAATCCGATTGGCTGTAATTTGCCGAATACCATATATGTACCGTCGTTAGCTACTCAATCCGTACAGTGGTCGTGACATTTTCGCGATTTTCTTTCCTTTTTATTTTTGCTTCTTTACGCACCGTTTATCATAATAAAATGCAACATTACGTATTCAACGAAACGTAACGATTATATTTCCATTCGAATAATCCTTATTATACTACGAATAATAAATTTCCAAATACACCGGAAGGCTACCGATAAAATGAATAGTTTTCATCGTTTGCTATCAATTGTATAATTATCCTATTGTCGTTTTCGAAGAGAAATTTTTTTCACGACGATTCCGCGATAAAATTCATTCAACAATGTACAACGATTGCGGAAATATGGATTTATAAATCAAAACTTTTTTTCTTTCTTTTTTTAAATTATTTTCATTTCATTTTGCACGTCAAATATATTTTGGCTGCAACGGGGTGCGATTTTCAGTGAATAATATAACATTTCCAATAGTACGAACATTAAAGGTTAAACGTTTGATCGTATCAGGAAAAGCTTTTCGTTAATTGAAGGTGGTTCGTGTTTTCGATCATACTCCGCGGCAATATTGTCGAACCTTTTCGAAATTCATTCCTTTAATCGACAGAGTAATATCACGGTGAATTATTAACGCAAAGCACGACCAAGGGTTAAAATATGTTTCAATTAACTCTAGAAACATTACATTAACCGATCTTGTTAAACGAGTTCCTATTGCGTTCGGACGGTGAAAGTTAATACAAAAATGACAAAGTAATACGATAGCATCGAAAACTATTATTGTTGTTAACTTCTCCACGATCAATGTTAACTGCGCGATAAAGTTACCGGCAATTTCTCAATTTTTATCGAAACTTTTCAGTATCGAGACTTCCACGAGTATGTACCTTCATCTTCAAACGAGTCCGACCTAAACCTGTAACAAGTTTTCCCGAGTCAGAACCAATCGATAGCAAGGGAAAACTTTGAGATCGTAACCAAAAAAATTTTCCTCTCTGGAGATGTGCTTGCGAAGTTCGATTCGAGAAAAGTACTTACATTTCCCGAATACTATATCGTGGAACAAAAAGACAATATCCAAAGTAACGTTATGTTCGAAACTCTAACACTTAGTTTATTTATAGACGATCTTTTCGATCGATGAAACTTTTAAGTAAATGATTTCAATCAGTTTTCTTTTAAGAAACTGATTAAAGTAAATTTTCAGGAATAGTATGTTTCAAAAAATTCGCTTGGAGATATACCTTAAAACGAATCGTATTTTTCATAATTGTTATAGGTTTAAGTATCTCAATTATCGGTGTTAATACGATGATAATTTTACCAAATGCACGATTTATTATTGCACGATATGTTGTAGCTTTTAAAAAATTGGACGACTTCCCAAACGATAAAACCAGATTGTTCGTTAATTACTTTGACCAATGCAAAGTATACAACAATTAAAATGAGATCGTGCAGGTAACATTATCAAGCTATTAGTATGCATGCACGACTACACGCTGTAAAGAATTTAGTACAATTTGTAGGTTCGCACGAGATAACACAGCAGCTCCAAGTGCCGTATAATGTTTCATATCTTGACAAATGTTTCACGAATGCAACACTAATTATGCCCTTCGTTGTCACATGGTCTCGAAAAAGTGGGATCAGATTTCTGAAAATTGTTGGTAATTGAACTACTTCACAAGAAAAAAAGAAACTATTAGGTATATACACGATACAATGATACTTCTGCTGAATATTTAAGGTAAGTATTTGGAGCACAGTGGTTTGCAAGATTGCATATTTTTATGATTCAAAGTACACCGTTATTATTTATTCTACTCTGATAAATACCGATGATATGCACTATCGGCTAAAAATTTAAAACCGCCACAAAAGAAGAATGTTATGCAGAATTATGCAATTTTTTGTATTCAGATAAAATTCTTTTTTTTATCATTCGGAGAATCTTATTTCATTTTGATAAGAATATATGTAGTATTCACGAGTCAAAGCTATGAAATAACTTTGCGTTTATATTTCTTTAGACAGCCTTTTCGTTGAAATATTTTTCCTTGGAATTCTTTATCGTTTGAACGGTTCTTTGAATGAATTTTTCAATCGTATCTTGACTGATGTTCTTTCAACATTTATTTACAAGCTTCCATAAGTGCTCTTTTCAACATTGGTATTTCTCAATCGTTAAATATACACTTTGGCAGCATTGACTGCTTATATTGACATTTACACTACCGCTCAAATTAGTATCTTTCATAATTCGAGTCAAATCTTATTTTTGTAATACAAAAAAACTTGTATTTCGGTTAAATTTACTTGTAATCGATATTAAAATGTTTTCAATATTCCTGACTGTTAATCGAGTTTATTTCATAACGATAAGTGCCCGTAGCACTTAAGCTTGTAAAATAAAAACTATAATAGTTATTTCACAGTAGGTACACTTTTATTCTAACCATTCGATCCACTTCCAAGATCATCGTCGAACGAAGATGTTGCTCGATTGGTGACACAAAAGAACTCTGTATAAAAATATTCCAAGGTGCGGAAATCTTGGAATTCCAATCATCCGTATCATCCCCCCACTTTCTCTCATTCGATCGGAATAATAGAAACAGCTAATGACTTTCTGGAGCGATATCGAGCTGCATATTAGTCCACGTCGTCCCGAGGAATTCGCGGTTGCTATTTGCGTATTAATGGGGTCCCGTGGAGGCAGCGGTGGCGCCATGACTTTAGGGGGTGATAAACGTATTTTATGGCCGCGACCCGCAGCGGTTTCTCCGTCCTTGCAATTAACGGTAAAACACCGGTGGGTTGTGTGCGGATGTACCGTGTGTTTCAATACCGGCGCAGGTAAGTGCAGGAGATATCGTGGGCAACGACGTCGCTAAATAAAAACCTAATGGCGCTGAGAACGAGACGAGGGATCGTTTTCATTTTTCCAAGTGGCACTCGCGGCCGAACATTACGCAATGAACGTCTCCTCGGTAACGTTTTATCCAAATCGGAGAAATTACGTATTAATGGTAACAATTTTGTCGCGATCCGAGCACGCGGAGAAGTTTGGAGCGTACCTCGGGTCTTTTTCGACCCGTCGTGTACTTACGATGTATTGTTTCTTCGGAATCGAAGTTGTTGTAATTGCGACTGATGTTGTATTTTCTTAGCTCTTTTTATAATATTGTATAGTTGATCTTTAGTGATTATTTTGCGTGGATAGTGATGAGTATTGTTGCCTTGAATAATAACCTGCGAAATATTGTTTCTCCAGAATCGAAGCTGTTGTAAATGCGACCGATCTTGTATTTTCTTAGCTCTTTTTATAGTATTGTATAGTTGATCTTTAATTGGTATTTAGTTATTTCTTGTGGATAGTAATGAGTATTGTTGCCTTAAACAACAACTTGTGAAATATTGTTTCTCCAGAATCGAAGTTGTTGTAAATGCGACCAATCTTATATTTGCTTAGCTCTTTTTATAGTATTGTATAATTAATCTTTAGTTGGTATTTAGTGGTTATTTCGTGTGGATAGTGATGAGTATTTTTGCCTTAAACAACACTGGTAGAGTTGAATGGGGTACATATGAAAGAGAAATAATAGATTTTTAAGAGAACACTTATTATGTTTGTAATTATACAAAAGAATATTTTTGAAGGTAGAATGTTTTGAGGTTAACATCAATTTTGCATGGAATCGTCCAATTATTAGTTGTACGAATGAGTATTATTTTGATTTTTTATATATTATTCTATAGTATAGAATCTAGATGAGTATTAATCAAGGTTTATTATATTCTATAATACAGAATCTAGATGAGTATTATTTTCTAGTATAAAGTTTAAATTAACAAGTACTCCTATAGACTTGTAAATATTAATGTAGATATTACTTTATATAAAGTAATCTATAGATATCTCACGTATTCAATGTACAAGCTTGTAAATTTATTTCTGTATTCTATTTTAGCACTTTGTGTACTTTATGTTTCGATTCTCTACTATAAATCCCTCATTTAACAACTGTCACAAGAAATATTTAAAATTGTGAGTTAATAAATCTTGAAGAAACATAAATGTAAGTATATACTTACGATTCAAAGCAAAGTACAATTCTATATTTTGTTATTAATCCAATTTCGATAAATAGTATAAATTTGTTCCTAAATACCAATAAAAGTACCACGAGAAACACTTTCGAGGATCGATGAAGCAACTAGCAGGTTTTATTAATGCAAAATAAATTGGCGAACACGAGGGATGGCTAGACGGGCGAAAATTAGCCGAGAAGATTAACCGAGTGATCGAATTACAGTATGTTCCCATAATTGTTATTAAGATTCCAAATTGTCGTGAAACACTGTGTTATTGAGGGTATTACGCGACGTCGGGGAAACAATTTATGGTGCTCCTTATTTTCCGCAACATTCCCCCGGAGGATGAACTTTATCTCCGCAATCGATGAAGGGATATGCAGATTTAATCAGTCGAGTAGAGAAGTTAATTTTTCGCTAAACGTTCGTCAATAAATCAATCGTCTCGAAATCGAATCGACCGTTAACATCGAAAATGATCATTCTTCATTATTCTCTAAGAACAGTATTTTTCGTCGTTATCTCCGAATCGTGAGAATTTTTCGCGTAATTTTCATCTATTAAACTCGTTACGAGTTAATCGTGAGAAAAAATCGCAATAATGCTATTATATATAAATCTCGAAAAATGCAATCTTTTGGTTTTCTTCCACGCGAAACAGAGTAACTTATCGTTAATTCGATTGCATTTGTTCGATCTAACCGAACATTTCGACAAATTCTTTGCTTTCGAGCCATCATTTGTACCAAAATATACTTAATAATTCGAGCTACGTTTCTACGACGACAGTTTACAATTACGATGAACAAACGCCAAGATATTGCGAAACTCTCGAGAACGAACGGTTTCAGTGAACGTCTGTTCATCCGCGCGATTGTTATTAACTTTTACGCACGTTCTCGTTATTAATCTTACGATACGCGTTTATGCTTTACAAATGGTTAATTTGTTCGTAGAAATGAATTTTGATCGAGACTCCGAGTAAAAACGCGTCACGTTCGTTGAAATTCAAGTACACTCGTTAAAGCGCTTTACGAATGATTAATTTGTCCATAGAAATTAATTTTGATCGAGACTCCGAGTAAAAACGCGTCACGTTCGTTGGAATTCCGGTGCACTCGTTAAAGCGCGAATTCAATGTTTCGCGGACGATCGAATAATTTATTTTCTTTTTTTTTTAAATTAACCAAACACCTTACAGGCGAGGAACTGTGTGCTCTCTCGCGCACGCGATGTGAGAATTGTTTTTTCAAGGCTCTCGTAGCAACGGACTCGCCCGATTTATCTTCGAAGCCGGCAAGAACGTAAATGATCGTCCGGGGTTGGGCATTTTACAGGACAAAAGCAAGAGAAAACGACACCGTGGAACTTTTAATCGAAAAACTTGGAACAATACGTCTTAGCTGCTTTGAACAATAAGTCCAATTCAACGGTAGCCCCGGTATTCCTAAAGCGTTTTATTATTCCGATCGAATGTAGCGTTCTCATCGATTATCAACTACTCGGGTGCCGCGATTAATTGCTCGCGTGGCGATTAAGATCGTGGCACGAAAGACGAGGAAAAACTTTCCAAATTGATTAACGGTTCGTTGAAACTCGGACGGTGTTTACCGACAGCTCCCTTGAAAAACGCACGAATACGTATTATAAATAATACTTGTTATCGCGCTGCGAAACGATTTCGAAAGGAATTTACAACGAAATTCAAAGTTTTCCATAACGATCGAACGTAAGCGTACAGTCCCTTGTTTATTCAGTTTATGAAACAGTTTACGTAATGTTTCTCCATGTTCCGTAATATATTAACGAAACGTCTTATTTTTGTAATATACTTTTAGTTGTATTTCGGTTAAATTAACTCGCGATCGAGATTAAAATTCTTTCGATATTCCTGACTCGTTGATCGAGTTTATTTAACAACGACAAGTGCCCGTAATGCTTCACTTTGTAAAATAAAAGTATGTATGTTTCGAGTAGGTATACTTTTACTCGAACTTTTCAATTTTCTCTCGAGATCGTCGTCGAACGAAGACAAGTTACTCTTTCGACTCGCTGGAGTTATTTCCCGAATGGTGTGTTAATAAATGAGATTTTGTAATAACTTGTTACTCGGTTGTTCGTTGAAATGAACAATCAACTCGAACAAGTTCGATACGGTGGGCGCGCGATTCTAATTATCGGTGAAAATTGAATTATTTCGGTTCCGCGGCGGTAAATAATAAGGGTGGCGGAAGGAAGAGGAAACATAAATTTTTACGGGGGAAAATACACCGGGTACGCGGTGTATCGGGTATTTTGTACGCGAAAATACGACGACGAGACGCAAAACGTGCCCTCACGAGAGGACATAGCCGAAGAAAAATGTTGTCGTAAAACCAGCGTAATGAACATGAGTCCGCGGCGAGAAGACACGGAGGGGGAAACAGGGTGGGCCAGAGAACCATGGGTACTTTTTTCTGGTCTTCGTTGTCGCATATATCGCGGACGATATTATCCGTTTCCGATAAAAGCGTCCCTGAGAGGATACCCCTTTTATATATATATTTTTTTTTTCCTCCTTTCCGCGAGGCGCAGGGATTCACTTCGTTCACGATTCTTACACGTTCAATAACCCGATGCAACGTGGGTGAGGATCGGACGAGGTCCGCTCGCTTATCGAAATTTAGTCCCTGGCAAGCTAATAAACGTCAATACGAGCCGTCCTCGCCACGGTACCCGAGAGACTGAAATCGAAACCTCGAAAGACGTCCAATTTCGAAAAAGTCACGCGAATTTCCACCGTTTCGGAACCAAGCTTTCAAATCGTGGACACTGATATCAGAATTTACATTGCGGATTTTCTGATATAAAGTAACAGAGGATATCGATTGTTCTGTGAATTTTCTCTTGGAAAAAGAGAAAGTATTAAGATGGTGCAATTGCAAAAAAAAGTCACGTGAATTTTCAGTCTCGAAACGAAGATTTCGAATCGTGGACATTGATATCAGAATTTACATTGTGGATTTTCAGATATAAAGTAACAGAGGATATCGATTGTTCTATAAATTTTCTCGTGGAAAAAGAGAAAGCAAAAATAAATCGAAGAAAAGAAGTAACATTTTTTCGTTTACGAGGAAATCGAGTTTGAAAGTGTGTAAATAATACGTTTGTTATTATTAGGTAATACTTAAACACCGAGTTTGAAAATTTGTAGACAATATATTTTTTATTGTTACCGAGTATTCGAGATTTCATTTTTACTATACAATCGGGAATAACTGGATTTTCACGAATCTTGGACGTATAAATAATCAAATGTAAGATCACGTGGATTTATTATAATCTTCTTTGTACCGTTTATAATTTGAAAAATTTGGAAATTGACTTTCGTTAATAATCGAGGCCATCTGATATGGCATTTACCCGTATAAATGGGATAAGATTTCGATAATTGCCACCCTCGTTAAAGTTACTTTTATCGAGCCAATTTATATATACAGGTACAGAAATAGGATGAACAATTTATCCCCAATTGCCTTCATCGTTATATCATCCATCCCTATCGCTCGATTCAAGAACGTTAGTACAATGAACTCTGTATTTTTCCTTAAGTATATCGATAAAACAATAGAAATTGATGAGAGTTTCAAATGAAAATATTAAACAGCACACTTCTAAATGATAAAGCATAAACTCAAAGTGATCAGGAATACTGACCTCATGAAAGAGAAAATTTGTCCAGAACGATAAATATTCTACTTACTGCTCGTTGTTTGTTACAATTTTTCACTAATAACTATATTCATAGAAGCTCACAATACCACTCTTTGTTGTTTGACACTATTCGATAGTGTCCATAGTGACAAATTTTATTCTTTGATACTTCCAGAAACTCTCTATAAAAACATTGTATTTTAAAAGAAACAATTATTGTCCTCCCTTAACGAAATATATTCGAACCCACAGAAAATAAATATAAACTTCGACAGAAGAAAAATTCCATACTTTATCGGTTAAACAATAGTAAGACGTTCCAGTTTCACGCAAAACAAAAATCACTCTCTGTCGCTGGGGTTAACAAATAAAATCTTGCCCCACGATCGTCGCAAAATGGAATCATCGTTCGTCTGGTATCAGGGTACACGAACCCTCGAAACGAACATCTCGCGATCGTTCTTTCTTTTCTTCTTCTTTTTTTTTTTTCTTCTTTTTTTTATTCACCGTTTTAATCTCGGCGGCGATCATGGTCTTTGAGAACTTTGGAAACCGTCGAGCCGCGAGCTTTTTGACTCCGACACTTTGGAATGTTAAAGTACAACCGCTCTGGCCGCGATTCAGAAACGTTTCAGCATGGTTTTTCAACAAAGGAGGTTTGCATGCTTGCGCAAACAAGTCTCAGCCGCTTTCACTGCAAGCATTTACCCCGCGGAAAAGCCTGGAAAGCTCGTTCAAAGCTTGCGGGCAACATCTGCCGCGCGATTGGCTTGGAAAAGTAGAGGAGGTAGTTTCATTTTGCAAATTGGAGACTGAACACGACGGAACAGACATCAAAAGACGTTCCACGGTTGTCGTTGCTTCTTCTTTGGTGACCCTTCCTCCTCCTCCGTATGTTTTCCTTCCCCACGATTCCGCTGGAAATACTGCTCGCTCCCTGTACACGTACAGGCTGAGATCTTTATTCGACGAAATGGATTAAAAAGTGTGCATTCTTTGACCACTGATTTATCTAATAAACCGAACATCGTTCGCGCGAGGATTCCAACGTTTACGACCATCTTTTTCTGGGAGTTTTCTTTAGGTTTCAATGATGGATTGAATTGTCTTCTTTGGAGAGGAAAATAATTTATACGTACATGGTTAATCATATTTCACGAATTTGCAATGGAAGCGTGGGTAATAATAAGTATTGTATAATAATAATCTGTGAATTTTCGCAAAAGTGGTAAAGAGAGAAGTATCTCGTTTATGGAAACTGTAAAGCGTTAATAAATAATGTAGTATCCGCTTTATCGAGAAAAATAATTTATATGTACATGGTTAATCGTATTTCACGAATTTGCAATGGAAGCATGGGTAATCATAAGTATTGTATAATAATAATCTGTGAATTTTTGCAAAAGTGGTAAAGAGAGAGGTATCTCGTTTATGGAAATAGCAAAGCGTCAATAAACAATATAAAGTACGCTTTATCGAGAAAAATAATTTATACGTACATGGTTAATCGTATTTCACGAATTTGCAATGGAAGCATGGGCAATAATAAGTGTTGTATAATAGTAATCTACGAACTTTCGTAAAAGTGGTAAAGAGAGAGGTACCTCTAATTACTTCTCGTTTATGGAAATAGCAAAGCGCCAATAAATAAGATAAAGTCTGCTTCATCGAGAGAGATAATTTATAGGTACATAGTTAATCATGTTTTCATGAATTCGCAATGAAAGCGTGCAATAATAAGTGTTATATAATAGCACTCTGCGAACTTTCGCAAAAGTGGTAAAGAGAGAGGTATCTCTAATTACTTCTCGTTTATGGAAATAGCGAAGTGCCAATAAATAATATAAAGTCCGCCTTATCGAGGGAAATAATTTACTCGTAGACAATTAATCACAATTTTATGATTTTGTAAAGTAACCATGGCTCGTAATAAATATTACATAATAGTACTCTTAACGAACTTTCGCAAAGGTGGTAAACAGAGAAGTATCTTTAATTACTTCTCGTTTATGGAAATGGCAAAAACGTTAATAAATAATATGTTTTCTTTATGGAGAAGAATAATTTACACGTAGATAGTTGAGCACAATTTTATAATTTTTTTAATTCAAACACGGGTAATAAGTGTTATGTAGCTGAATTCTGCAAAATTTTGCAAAGGTAGTAAAGATGTAATTATCTCTAATTACTTATCATTTATTTAAAAGTGAAATAATTCTAAGGTTTTCTGTGGATATTGTTCCAAGGAGTGAAAGTAAAGCATACATCTATACCAGTACTTTGCAAATTCGGTTACTCCCGATTAAACAATACTTAAAGAATTCATACGTGAAAAGTAATCAAAATTTTGGTAATATTTTTCGAAATGCAAACTTTAGAGACAAGATAAAATATCATAAGCTGTGTGTTATAAGACACAACGTTCTATTTTACGATTAATAAGCTCAAACTTGAGACGTAAATTTTCCCAATAATTTCTCGTAAAATTATAAGACCCAAGAATCTATTTTACGATTAATAAGCTCAAATTCGACACGTAAATTTTCCCAATAATTTCTCGCTAAATTATAAGACCCAACAATCTATTTTACGATTAATAAGCTCAAATTCGACACGTAAATTTTCCCAATAATTTCTCGCAAAATTATAAGACCCAACAATCTATTTTACGATTAATAAGCTGAAACTTGACACGTAAATTTCCCAATAATTTCTCGCAAAATTATAAGACTCAACAATCTATTTTACGATTAATAAGCTCAAACTTGACACTTAAATATTCCCAATAATTTGTCGCAAAATTATAAGACCCAACAATCTATTTTACGATTAATAAGCTCAAACTTGACACTTAAATATTCCCAATAATTTCTCGTAAAATTGCTTTTTATTGGATAGCGAGAATTTGTTTGTTTCTTTTTCGTAGCAGGGGATTACCGAAGAAATTCGAATTTCAGAAGAAAAATCACAAATAGGTGCCTCGATGGACGATAAAAATGCCAATACACGGTAACAAGAAGTTGGAATCGTGTTACGGAACGAAGACAGGACGATAAAAATTTTATTTGCTCCTGAAATTTATCCAAAGGTACAGAAAAGAGGCTATTCTTAAAGCACAGCGAGGAAATAGGATAGCGGAGGCACATCCTACCAACGAACTCGACTTCTATCCACGGCAATGACCTAATCGGAGAGGTTCGAAAGTATCCGACGTTATTTTAGATGGAGAAGTATCGAACTTCGGGGGAATCATGGTCATCGATTTCACTTCCCTCGAAACGATCAGCAATAACCTCGATGGGAACCGCGTCGAACTGCAGTTACTGTTACAACTACAATTTTCTCGAGTGCATTTTCAACAATGATCAATAACGCAAACACGGACGGTCTAATGGAACACAAATTCCGGGGTAATGTTAAAATTTCGTATACACGCGCGAAGAAATCACCGTGTGTTTTTAGAATCGCGTGAACTGTGCAAACATCGAATAAATCAAATTTGATCGATATCGTGAAATGAGTGATCGAATTATTACGAACATTTCGAAACTATTACTTGCTTGTAATTCGATCGAGAATGGAATCGAAAATAATCTTACAACGATACTTTAGTTGTTAAAATAAAAATGTACATTGTTATATTTATAAGAATATTTTGTAACTATTTTGAAGCTTAAAGCACTTTGCATCCATGTGCAATAAACATCGATCAGAGATATAAGAAAACTATCGAGAAAAAAGCAAGCAGTGACCAAATATTGATATGTATATATTTTTTTCATTGTAAAAGCTTTAAAATAAATGCAAGATATTGCTACAAATTAAATGCGCTTTTGATTCCATTTTTACCTTAACTTTAAATAAGCAGTAGTTTCAAAGCGTTCGTAATAATTTAATCACCCATTGTTACTGTAATATAAGAATATCGAAAAGTGAATCTTTCATTGACCCAGAAAAGTATTTAAAGAAACTCAAATTATAGCTCCAAAATAAAGTCTTCTTTGGAAATTAATTCCACGAAAATGGATGCATGTTCAGACTTCTCCTTTAACACACTACTCGCACATATATTAAAGAATAAAAATATATTATTCAATTATAATCCATAGACATTAAAAACGAAGATACATTCGATTGAAAAACCACTTTTAAGCCCCTTCGAACCATTCTCTTCGCCAATATCGACTAATAGAATTTACCAAGAACCACTTCGTTTCTTGTTTGCCAAGTTATATCAAAGAATCAGGAACCGACTCTTTGCGCAACACCAGGAGGATCACGTTAATTTTCGTCTTGAAATTCGTAAAATTGCTTTACTTACATCCGTCCCGTCAAAGTGATTTTTTCATTTGAAAAAAAAAAGAAAGAAAACACTTTCCCTCGGTATTCCATTGGCGGTACAACAGATTACTTGGCGACGTCCCGAACTAAAGGAAAAGGTAACCCGTCTCTTCAAACACGTTAAATAAATTATAAAGTGAAATACAGAACGGGAGGTCGTCGGGTTAAGCGAACGACGTTGAACAAAGAAAATACCGCGGGCAAAGCGGAAACAATGGAAATCCTTGCTCTTGCGCCGCCTTAATGTTAAATGCGGATCTAAATGGACAACGAGTAAACGTCGTTAATTAGCGTGTGTTCGAGTGCCGGTAGTGTACTCGAGAAATCGATACCCGGGGCCAGATGCTTCATGTTGGTACGCTGTATCGAGCTAAATTGGATTGCCACGAAGACACATTCATTGGTCGACGTTGCGGTACCGGAAAACAATAACCGCGACGTTCGTTAAGATAACTGTTCGGACCGTGGAATAAAAATAATACCGTGGCCAGACTCGAGAACATAATGGAGCGACCGATAACTGTGCTCGAACTCGACTTGCTCCCGAGACCAACTTACCGCGAGTCAAGCAAACAATTCAATCGTGAACATCGACCGAACATCGGATCGGATCGGATAACCTCTTGAGAAATTTTCACTATTCAATTTTGCGGAATTGAAAACGGTACGAAGTTTCAATTGGGGAAATTCTCTCGCCAAGAAATTATATTTTCAATGAATGGGGAGATATTGGTAGGTTTATTCTTTATACGGGAATTAAATGCACAAGGAAGAGAAGACGATGAGAGTTACGATCTAATCTGGCGATACCTAACAATTTGCCACGGGACGGGTTCGTTCCTTCCAATCAAGATGAAATACCGAGGTTCTTATAATACGATAAGTTCTCGTTAGTCTGTCGATAAATTCGAGTCGAGAGAAAAATGAAATAGATAGGGAAGAAAAATTTTCTTTTTTTCTTTTCTCTTTTTTTTTTGAGGGAATACGACGATTGCGTTTGAAAATGTTTGCGCGTGTTTGTCGACGGTGAAAGGGTTTCCACGCAAGATCGACACGATAAAGAAATCTTTGTACCAGTTACCCTGGTTTTCTTGCCCTCGAATAAACGTAGGGGAGATCAGGGTTTGAAGTCTCGGGGGAAAACGCATTTGCTTCTGCTTTTGGGGTGTTTCAATAGACCACTTGTTTACATTGTAACGTGTAGCGGTGTATGCTTTGCATTGTTTCATATTTTATAGTGTCAATTTTGGCAAGGTTAGTACATTTTCTACTTAAAGTTTCATTTAACATGGTTATCCAATTTTTCATATTATCGAGTATGGGTGCAAATAATACCGTACGTAACGTACATGTTTTTTTGAATATTTATTTATTCGAGATGGGTAAATTTGAGATTAAGAAGATATTAATCGACGTGTACAAAATAATTTGTCATAAGAAGCTATAGGGTTAGTGTCGCGTGATACAACTTACTCCATATTGATTTGTATACTGTATTTTATTGCTTTGTGCACGAAAACATGTTTTTTTTTCATTTGAACATAATATAAAATTATTGTGTATAAATATTCGGTCTAGTTCACATAAATTACGCTAATAGCGTATCTGTGGAAGACTGTACATTTCTGGTACAACTTAGTATATTTGTCTAAACTACCATGAAGGTAATCGCTAAATAAATTTTTGTGTATTTGAAATTACTTTAATATTGTTATGTATTTTTGTATAATCCTATTCAAAATAATATTTGCTTAAGAAATAATTAATTAAGAATTGAGAAAACAAGTCATAATCTCCCCTAAGAAATATTGACTCAACTGTGCTAGATAAAGAAGTCCTATTGGAAGTAATATTACCTAAAACAATAATTAATTAAAAATTGAGGAAACAAGTCATGATCACCCCTAAGTAATACTGATTCAACTATGCTAGTTAAGGAAGTCTTATCTGAAGTAATATTACCTAAAACAATAATTAATTAAAATTTGAGGAAACAAGTCATGATCACCCCTAAGTAATACTGATTCAACTGTTCTAGTTAAGGAAGTTCTATTTGAAGTAATATTATCTAAAACAGTAATTAATTAAAAATTGAGGAAACAAGTCATGATCACCCTTAAGTAATACTCATTCAACTGTGCTAGTTAAGGAAATCCTGAAGTAATATTACCTAAAACAATAATTAATTAAAATTTGAGGAAACAAGTCATGATCACCCCTAAATAATAGTGATTCAACTGTTTTAGTTAAGGAAGTTCTATTTGAAGTAATATTACCTAAAACAATTAATTAAAAATTGAGGAAACAAGTCATGATCACCCCTAAGTAATACTGATTCAACTGTTCTAGTTAAGGAAGTTCTATTTGAAGTAATATTATCTAAAACAGTAATTAATTAAAAATTGAGGAAACAAGTCATGATCACCCTTAAGTAATACTGATTCAACTATGCTAGTTAAGGAAGTCTTATCTGAAGTAATATTACCTAAAACAATAATTAATTAAAAATTGAGGAAACAAGTCATGCTCACCCCTAAGTAATACTCATTCAACTGTGCTAGTTAAGGAAGTCCTATTTGAAGTAATATTACCTAAAACAATAATTAACTCAAAATTGAGACAAATCTTGATCTCCACCAGCGTGTCTATGCCAAGTGCTACAATTATACCAACGAAAGAGACCTACAGATCGCGGAATGCTCTCTTGTCGAGCGACATTCCACGCCTCCGAGAGGCAACGAATTGTGCAGCTCGATATTGCGCTACGACATTAGCCAGGTTCGATTGTACAGAGATAAAGGGAACCAGCGTGGGACGAGCACGAGGATGAATCAGAGTTCCAGGGGCCGCCTAGTTCGGCGATCCATTTATGCGTCGATATGTACCCACCCACGTTTCACGGGGCAATTCATTCAATGAAAAGCCATTACTGGTAGTCAGTGTATTCGTGTGTCCCTAAGAAGGTAGTGTATCAGGTGGGTAACCAACCATGGCGGTTGCTTACGGAGACCGAACACGACATCCCTTGAAAAATATTGCCATCGAGATACGATATTACAGCCGTGTCATAGCTTACCTTTGCTTCGCCGGGAAGCACGAGCTTTAGGATTAATGTTTTCAATTTTCGACGTGACACTCGTTAAAACATTCAGCCGCATCGTTCATAACGTCAGCGAACCGTGTATCTGCCCGTGCGCGTTTGCTATAGTTGCACTCGAGAGTATTCGACTTACGATGCACCGAATTGTTCTCGATTAACGTCCAAACCTTGGTTTCAAACAACGAATTCAGAAAGCAACCGAGAACGTCTCTTAACCTCTGCTGTGGAAACAGTGAGTGGATCGATCGAATAAACAAAGCTTAATTAACAAAGAATGTATTACAATAAATTATATACATCGAACAGATTGATGTGTGAATTTCTCTCTCTTGCAATTTTGGTTGCACAAGCGTATTACACGTATATTTTTTGTAACTTTGGTCCTGGTTCGAAGATAGAATATTTTTCATACACGCGTCTCACATTTGTTCTTTCGTGCAAATACTATTTAGTTTCACACCGTACTGTTATGTGTTCTACGAAACTAGTACTACAGAAACGATGAGTTTTGTAAGTACAACTGTGTTCAACGTAGCCAGAAAAATACTAAGTTGTTCGATAAGTTTTGTCGTTCGATAAAACTTATTGAACAGTAAACAGTGCTAAGTTTCTTAATAAGTTTTATCGAACGACAAAATTATTATTATTTAATAATAATATTAAACCGACTTCCACGTTTAATAATATCATTATTAAACCGACTTCTTACTCCCCGCAAAACTATTCAATTCACTGAAGTCATTACGTTTCCCAAAATGAAGAATACATAATTTAATAAAACGTTTACACACTCTGAAAAAATCGTGTTTCATTTTCACCAAAAAAAAAAAAAGAAAAAAAAACACTTCCTACTAAGAACCTAATATAATTTTCTACCTACGATAAGAAGAAATTTCTCAAAAACTTGTCTCCTCGATTTGCTACAATTCCCCATTTCGGTTCACCCCTTTCGTGACGCGTCAGTGAATATTTCATCGGGCCCCCCGATCGAATTCGTTTCTTTTCTCCCGCGCGTTTCGTGGCGATGGTGGTGGGGGGAAAAAAACGAGAAAAACCACGAATCGATTGTCCCGCTAATCGTTGCAACTGTATGCATCAAAGGGAATGTCGGCGGTGGCTTTTAATGAAAGAGCGAAGCAGAAGAAGTGAGCACTTTAATGGCGAGTGTGGTTGATGCCGGCGTTGGTTGGTTTAATGACGTTGAAGAGAACGTCTCCCTTTGGCCACCGTGTTTTCTTGACTTCGCGTAACGCCCGAAGTGGGAGAGGAGCTCCGTTACACGAAGGAAAGGCCATTTCGCTAATTAATGCAGTTTTAGTTGCACGTTTAGAGCGGTGCAGCAAGGAAACGGCCGAGAGTTCTCCTCGTTCCACCTTCGAAGGTAAAGGGTGCTTTCGCGTACACACTCTCGTTAGTTACCTTAATTCGCTACGTCTTTCCTCAGACTTCTATTCTCGGCTGTTTATCTTTCATTTCGTTGGTTAATGATAGTCGGAAGACGCGTCGGTGGATTAAGCCTCGAGTCGCTCGAAAATTGCACCGTGCACGAACGTTAAAACGGTTTAATTAACGCTCGAAAATTGGACGGAAATTTCTGTGATGCTTGTCGCCCGTTTTTGCGCTCCGTTACGCTCTCGCTCGAGTACGAATGCTTATCAGACGACTCATCGAACCGAGAACGAAAACTCGAAAGTCTAAACGACATTTCGTCGGATAATTGCTAAATTATCTCGTATTTTCGCAAATCGTCGATCGTCGACGATGGAAACGAGACGCGTTAGTTTCTGGAGGAAAGAGTACGTTTCTGAAATCGAGATTCGGTTAAAGGATAAGCGTAATGTTAACATTGGTGCACTTCGTTGCGCTCAGCTTTCGAATTCTATTCTTTCTGGGCGTTCCTGAAGTCGAATCTTTCTTCAAACGAGCGTTTCGTAGCGGGAAATTCACCGAGCGAAGCGATATCGTTTTTGTTCCCAAGTTGAAGGAAGTATGCTTCCAAAGTCGAGACGTCTGAGAAGTAAGTTTACTTTTAAGACTTCGCGATGCTCGAATCGCACTTCGTAGCACTCGACTCTTCGATTTTATTTCTTTCTAGATGCTCTTGATAGAGCACTATTTATGAACGAGCGTTCTGTAATGGAAAATTGACCGAGTAAGGTGATCATTTTATTGTAAAACGATCTCTTTAATTTTACACGACTGTAACTACCATTTAGAACAATTTTATGGTATATTATAATACAATCTTCCGAGAAAAACAATTTTTCGAATACGAGGTTCGATATGAAATATCAGAAACAGTTATCCAAATATCGAGTTTAAATTATTGAGTTGTTAGAAAAGTCATTTCGTTTCTTTTTCTAATAAAGATCAAACACAATTTTTTAGAGTGTATAAACATTTTATTAAATTATATATTCTCCATTTTGGAAAACGAAATGACTCCGAACAATAATTTCAGAAGCTGAACGAATTCATTTTCGAAAGAAAAGTGGTCGTATAGTTCGATTTTACAATACGAGGAATTTGTACAACGAACGCGATGTAAGGTGCGATGCAAACCAACGAGCCACGATGGTTTCCAACCGTACGGAAGTGAAAACAAAAGAAAAAAGAAAAAAAAAGGATAAAAGAGGAGAAGCGTGCGCCATCTTATCGGGAAATCGTATCATCGCTTGCAACCATCCCTAAATGCTACCCTTCGTCACACGAGATGGTCTTTCATACAAACTGCAACACTTAAGCTCGCTATCAACGATACTTCCGCCTCGAGAACGATACCGCCTGGAGGCATGTGTAAAAACTGAGGCGATGTAACTTCGCTGCTGACGGCGTCATAAAAAAGTCTAGTAAACTGAAACTTCCCTTACGGGAGCACGTATCGCTCGCTAGGCAAGGGTGCAACGACATTCTGCCCCTCATTTTACGGTATATACGACCCTCGTATCGGTGGAACGAGACTCGAGATCGCCTACAAGGCGAACTGATTGCAACTGCGCCTGGCTATTGCACCGCAGCCCGTGCATCCGTGCATCGCGGCTAACCGTAATTAGCAAGTTCTTCGCGCGATCTTCGCGTGTATGGAACATCGCGTGTACTGTCGGGAAACGAAGAAAACCATCCTGGAAAGAATTGACCGTGTCGCGTGATCAAACGGGGCCTACGTGGAGCGCCATCTATCGGTGTATCTAAAGAGCGACATCTGTCGGACGATATCGAACTGGAACTAGTCAACAGCCGCTGTCACGTACACGTGACTTTATCGATGTTATCGATACGTTTCGGTGATTTTATTCTTCGGACCGCCCAACTTGCTGTGAATTTATTTATTGGGTTACTTGGAAAGTCATTTCGTTTTTTCAAATGGAGAATATATAATTTAAGAAAATGTTTATACATTCTAAAAACATTGTGTTTTATTTTCATAAAAAGAAAGGAAATGATTTTCCGAATGACCTAATAGATGTTATTCGAACGTTATATGTTCTTTATAATAATATTCTCAGTATTGTGTACCTTGTTAGAACAATATCGGAAGTAGTCAAAATCGAAGTTTAAATTTTACTTTCATACAGTATGTTTTTGTAGTGATTTTCTTAGTGTCGAGTGTCTTGTTACAATATGAATATTATCTCATATAAATCTACTTAAAAAATTGCCCAATTGGAATTTTGTGTAAGTTTTATCCTCCCATAGTACGTTCTTTTAATAATATTCTCGGTATCGTGTGCGTTACCACAATGTAAATATTTTTCCATAAAAATCTACATCAGAAATAGTCCAATTGGAATTTCATATAGATTTTACCCTCCCATCGTACGTTCTTTTAACAATATTCTCGGTATCGTATGCATTACCATAATATAAACATTATCCCATAAAAATCTACATCAGAAATTGTCCAAATGAAATTTTGTGTAAGTTTTACCCTCCCATAGTACGATCTTTTAATAATATTCTCAGTATCGTGTGCGTTACCACAATATAAATATTTTCTCACGAAAACATGAAATCGTATCGTGTAACAAAAATCTAACGAGCTAAATAAAATATTAAATATTCTTCCCGTCCGTAAATCCGTCTCATTCAATTTCGAATAATTCCCTCGTTCGTTTCAATATTTCCCTCTCTCGTATGCTTCGATAATGCTTTCTACGCTGACACACATTCTCGCGTAGCTGCATTCAATAATCGAGTAGTTTACACTCAAGTGTCCAAAACGTTTACGTACGACAAGTGTATATACACCCTATAGCTCGCCGTGTACAAAGTTCAATCGCTGTTGACGCCGGTAACCGGATCATGGAAACCGTCTTCGATCGGATCGATCGTTCATACACCCGTGAAAAATTCACCTCGTTAATCACGGAATCGGAAAAACAACACCGTTAATCTCTCTACCTGTTTATTCGCCACGCTCGCTACCAGACGAGTATTTAAAGGTCGGTTCGCGATACGGTGCGCGTAATGTCGCGGTTGAATTGCACAAATTATGCAAATCTATCGCGGCTCGGTTCGCCCCGGGGTCACTGTCATTACCGATCGCCCGTATAAATATGCGCGTGCAACGCGTGCATCCGTGCGATACAGTTTTGCGGGCAAACGATGCAATATTCCGCGGTCGAGCGGTGCACGGTGCTCGCACGTGCGAATGCAAGCTATGCACGCCCCTTGGCAACGTTATGGTAAACCGTGGCATTCTGTCGATCGTCGGGAATTCCTAATGGGATTTTTCGATCGGTCCTCTCGTTTGTTTCTGTCTACGCGAACGAACTATTTTTTTTTGTTTTTTCTTTTTTTTTTTACGAAATATCGAAAATGCACGATCGATCGATGCTCGAGGTACAGCGAACCTTTTTTCGACAACTCGGATATTTTCTCGACGATTCCTACTCGATTGGCTGACGATAGTCTTTAAACGTTTTCGACCATGCCTGGGTCTTTTTAAACCCAGAGAGAAAGAGATTGTTTTGCATTGTTCAATGGTAGAATTTTTCTTGGAAATTTAAAAAGGTATAAAGTAAATATAGAGAACGATAAAGTAAACTTTGATATTAGGAAACGCGTTTTTGTTAATTTGTCGAGATTCTGTTGTAATGCAGTGAGAATGTTCGATTTGAGTTTGTGATTATTTTTTTGTTCTTCAATTATGATTATTACTCTTTCTACGCTTCTCGTTATGCGTTTATTATAGAGTGTGCATGATATATATGTATATACGTATGTAAGTTTGAGTAAATGCTTTTTTTTAATCACTAAAATCTACTAATTAATGTTTCAAATTTATTTTATGCAATGTTGTATGTATTTACGTATGATTCAAAATAAAACTTTTCGTTAACTGAAAACTATATACATATTGTATGCATACATATTACACATAAGATTTTGATAAACAATTTTTGTGGTCGTAGTTCCAAGATTCGTTAAAAAATTCGTTATTTCGTTTCTCGAGTTTGCTTCTCTTGCTCACAAAATCGACGAAACGGTCGATTGCGGTCTAAAATTTCAACAATTTGATTTCTTTTATCTCATTTTCATAGAGTGCACTACTTTGAAAATATACGTGCAAAATCATTCGCTTCGATTCGTGAAAATGCTGACGATATAAACGTTTGATTATACATTTCTGCTACGTGTGAAATTGATAAGAGAAACTTTCAATTTGGAGAGAATCTCCACTAGACGTGACTTTATCACCGGAACTAAAGATTTTTAACAGTATTACTATAAAATAAGGCTAAGAAATATAAATTCAGAATTTAAAATTTCACCATTTTTTTACTCATCGAGATTTTCACTTCTCCCTAGTTCCTACTATAACTATTGGGTTGTTCGGAGAGTCATTTAGTTTTTTTTGGTGAAAATGAAACACGATTTTTTAAGAGTGTATAAACATTTTATTAAATTATATATTCTCCACTTTAGAAAACGAAATGACTTCCAAATAACCCAATATATCCTTCCAAACGAAGATACTTTCACACCCCCTGTTTCTGATTAAGCTAGCAATTAAAATCGTGAAAGCCAATAGATCATTTTTAAAAGCACCATTAAACAAGAAGCTAAAACTCCGATAATTTTCAATATTTCTACTCGAGAAAAATACCATAAGTACATATAAGATGGATAAACATACCTGAAAAATTTCCCAACAAAATAGCCTACCATCCACTAAAAAAAAAAAAATAAAAAAAAATCATAAAAAAAAATAAGTCTAAAGACATTAATACTATAATATTCGTTAATAATTTCACCTTAACGTTGGTCCGCCCAGGTTCTCGAAATCGATCGTCGAGCGCACCATCGAAACTCCGGGCAAAAATCCTCGTCGTTTTTCGAGCTCGCGGATCAAACGAGCGTTGAGCAATTAATCAAGCGAAGTTCGTTCAAATTAGCGCGCGTCGCGGTAGTCGAGAGGGAGGGGGGCGAGGGGTTACGGACACTGTTTCGTGCAATTTTTACCAAGGTTATTCCTTTGTGACGCACGAGACAGAGAGACACCTGGCCGCGGTAATTAATCTCATTAGCGGCCGCCGGGAGGATTCGCGAACTAATGAGATGCCACCGCACGATCTTGGCGCGGCCGCGCGACGACACGCGTTCCCCGATATTTTTCTTTCGCGCCTCTCTTTGATACACCCCACCTCCGCGCGACACGCCTGCCCCCCACTTCGTCGCCGTTTTTTAACGAGCGCGGCTCACTTTGCCGTGGCTTCGCGTAATTTCTCCACCTTTTCGCCTCACATCGACCGTGAGAAACTTTTAATTAGTTTTTACGAATAATGGTTCAAACGGTCCCTCGCCGGACCGTGTCGCGGTTACCGTACGTTTCGCGGATGACGATCGCGACCGGGACCTCCGGTGAACGCAACCTACGGATGAAAGAACGAATCGTTAGGGGTATAGACGTTGAGTCCGTATCAAAGTTTCACCTCCTTTCGTTCGAAGAATCCGGTGGGTGCTTCTCTCTCTCTCTCTCTTTCTTTCTCCATCAGCGTCTACATCGCGTTCCGCGTCCCGCGGAGCGAAATTCACTTGGCTGGAAGTTCTTGCATGAATGAGAATCGACGACCGAAGAACCGAGCACGCACAAGAGCAGATCAGAGACAGAGACAGAGACAGAGACAGAGAGAGAGAGAGAGACAGAGGTGGGTGGGATGGTTGGAAAGGGAGGCAGACACGGAAGGAAAGAGAAAAGGGAGAAGAAAGGGTAGGAGGAAATAGCGGAAAGGACATGCAGGCACCCCAGACCTCTTTTTCCATTTATTTTTACCACCGCCACAGTTCTCTCCCGGTTTTCTCTCCCCTTGACGAGGAATTTCGCATTTCTTCGGTCCTCGAACGCGTACCAAGACCACGCAGACAGGGTATACAGGGTGGAACGATAACTATTGCCACCTGGATTTACCGGTTTTCTTTTTTTCCTTTTTTTTTATTTTTATTGGCCCGTGGAAAATTGCTCGGACGAAACGTGAATACCATTAACGTTGGGCATAATTTCTTCTTTTCTAATTTCGCGAGGATGTATCGGGTCGTTCGGAGAGTCATATCTTTTTCCAAAATGGAGAATGTGTAATTTAATAAAATGTTTGTACATTCTGAAAATATCGTGTTTCATTTTCACCAAAAAAAAAGGAAATGATTTGCCGAACGACCTGATAGTTATATTCTACGGGCTCGTTATCTTTCGTTGCATCGTTGGAGTTGTTACGTGGGAGATAGTAATGTATCGTTACTCGTACCGGATATAAACACGTTGTATTACACGTGTACAGATATAAATTACGGTTCCAGATGTGAATATATTGTTTGTGAAATTTTAGAGAAACGAATATCAACCGCGCGCGCTTAAAGCTTTTCTTTCGGTTTAAGGTAGCAACTCATTTTTACTAACAAGCAAAATGTTAAAAAGAAAAATACCTTCCTCGATGAGACTGGACAATAAAAACGAAATATTCGATTAAACACCTCGTTTGGTATCTCACGATCCCGTTAAAAATCCTAAACAATTTTCATCAAGCACCCTATGAATCGTTAATTCTCAAAAATAATTACCTTCGATACTTGGGTAACACTATAAAAAATTCTACTTTCTAGAAAATACTAGGTTGTTCGGTAAGTTTTGTCGTTTTTTCCTATTGTAAAATAGTATTATGACACTTCAACTTTGAACAACTGTGTATATACGAATGTGTCGACAGATCTAAATGAAACTTCACACATGTTCATCAAACATAGTACTAAATCTACACGAAACTTCGCACACGTTCATCAAACATAGTACTAAATCTACCCGAAATTCACACAAAACTCCACACATGTTCATCAAACACACTACTACCATCTTTAGAAACGCAAAAAGACGAACCTCCAATACTTCCATTTCTTATCGAACGACGAAACCTATCGAGTAAGTTCGTAGAACTTCGTACCATTGTACCGAACTTCGTAGAACTCCAAACTCTGACAAACGAATCGTTCAGCTGCGTTTGAAAATTAAAATCCACCAGATTCGACGATTCGAACATTTCGAACTTTTCTTACGTGTACAAGTTTCGTTTGGCCAAAGAGTCGAATCATTTCGAAAGTATAATAGTTACTGCTCCACCCTGTACAGACCGGATGCGGCAATACTCGCGGCAACATTCCACTCTTTCCAGCCCCATGTGTGACCTGTCGAATTCACCATCCCCCCTCTCAATTTCAGCCACCAGCGTCACCCCATCCCCAAACCGAGCACCCCCCAAAGGGACGCGCGTGAATGCACTTTGCCAGCGAAATATTCTCCTCTTCTTGGCTGAAATTTATCGGTGGGACGACGTTAAGCCCCTTTCACGCGGAAAGCGGATTTCTTGTCATCTTTGCCAGCCGGAGGAACCCTTTCCGCGTTGTAAAGAGCCGCGTCAATCCGTGTCTCGAGATTTACGAGCCAAAGTTTCGAAATAAGTACGCCCGGGGTGGTTGAAACGGGAGGAGGAGGGCGGTCTACGGGGAGAAAATTCGCTTTTAGGTAGTACAATGTGCATTAAATGGCCAACACCTTCTTCCACGAGCGAGATTTGATTGCTGGTTTGAAACCCTCGTCTTCCCTTCCATTGTATCGGCCGCTTCGCGGATAATTTTTAACGAATTCTGTTTCAACACTCGCGAAGAACGCACGAATCGTGGGGCTGGGAGAACCGACCACGCTCCCTGAGTGCTATAATTGGACGGATTAGGATTTTTCCATAATTGCGTGGCCATCAAGGGAATTAATTACAGTGTTGCGGTGAGTGGTACGACCGTGAAAGAATAGGGGATTCTTCTTGGTGAAAGTAATCGAAGAATACATCGAAAGTTTCGAATGAAATTTCTACGTACAGGAAGCTTTGTTTCTTTGACTTGATCGTTTTTGAACAGTTTCTTTAACTTTTCTACCAATCACTCTTTGTGTGTTTAATTACTCAGCAAAGATCTTTCGACGAATAAATTGAGTAATAAATTACTCTTCCAAATTACCAAGTTACAAATCTTAAGTATTATTGTAGAATGATACGACTTCTCTTCTATTCGGTATATCGCTGAATATTAATTAAGAATAAATTCCACGACGAGTAAATTTTAGTATAATTATAACTTGTGGTATGATGTACAATTTTTGATCGTTCTTCGAAACGAAAATTCACCAGTAAAAATTTCGATCGAATAACAAAAATGTTCCATATACTAGATTGTTTGATAATTTTTGTCTTTCGATAAAAATGATCGAGCAACCTATTAAAAGGAATTTAGAGGAATTGGTAACAGATAGCTCCAATTTGTAAACGATTCGCGACATAATTTCATCGTTCGATATATTCGAGTCAAAGTGGACGAATTTGCCAGGCAAGCAGCCATTTGTTGTTCACGCAGCTATAAATCGTTTGTTTTTGTCGTACACAAGCGTTTAACGCGTCAAGTAGAATCGCAGAAGGGCGTTGCTTGTTTTACGAGGGTGGCCCTTGCGCACAGGAGGGTGTAAACCACTACTTAATCAAGACGTTACACGAGAGTTCTCTTCGCGAGAGTTCTCAGCCTCTGTGGCTCCGGGGGGTTAGTCACCCCTTTTAGTACCATCGATCGGTGATAGATAAAAGGTTCAGAACTATTTGAAAACAAAATGACAATTGCGCGACTCTGCGACGTAAACCTCTCTTGCCCGACCTGATCTTTTCTTGGTTATTTTTTCCCTCTTATTTGCAACATTTGACCATTTCGATTTGCACGAAGAGTAGACAAAAATTTCTGTTCTTAGACCCTCGTGAAACTAATTTTTCCTAAGATACAGTAAAAGGTTTGATAGTTATAATAATTCGATTGCGTAGAACGAATAGACAGTGATCTTTGAATAGGCAAAAATGATCAATGCAACGAAATCGAAAAAAAAAAGTTAATGAAAATATTCTACACATTTTTCAAAGTTGAAACGTTATTATATTAATAATACAGTAGCGGTAAAATTTCAATGAAAATCTCTTTCGTTCTTTTTAAACTTTGCGAAAAGTGTACTTCCAGCTGAGATACGACGAGCAATTCTCTAAATGATAAAAAACCTTGAATAATTCGTAAAGAGAATAATCCATCTTCGTAGAATCTGCAGCGTTAAAAATGTATAAAAATATCCGTCCATTTGCAAGATGGATACAACATTTTACGATGTATCCATCAAAGCAGAAATAAATTCCACGTTGCAAAAATTTTACGCAGGTTTTCAACGCTCTCGCGTTCGGGGTTTGTGGAAATTCGAATATCGACATTCACGAGATATAAATAAAAACCGTCTCGGAATTAATTTTCGTCGAGCTGGTCGAATTATTAATTTTAATCGTCTCTCGGATGGACGTTCGCCGGGCCAACGTGAAAAGAAATTCAAGCTTCTCTCGGAACACCTGCGATTATTATTTCGTACAGAAAATTCCTATTCATGAAAGCACTGGCTGCAACGAACTCCCTGGATGCAGATTATACCGTCGGGATGGTTTTTTTTTCTTCCCGAGGAACACATTTATTCTAGTAGAGAAGATAATCCTGAATGTCGGAGAAGCGTCTTGATAAACCTGCACTCCTTATTCTTATTAGCCATGAATACAAATTAACTAATTCGACGTAAAAGCACAGGCGGTGCACTCACCATCCAAAGAATACCGTGCCCCACTTTTTAACTAGATTATACTTTAGATAATCTTTATTCCTCGTATAATGATTTATGCTTCGCGTAATTGAATATACTTTGTTGCTTTCGTTACCAGGTGACGGAATAGTCACACTACGATTGTTTAAAAATACTAAGTATTATTCTTTTACATGTAATAAGCAATACTGCACATTTTGTCGCAGAGTTACCAATCGTTTAGTAAGTAAACGATTACTATCCATTTCTAAAGAAAAAAGAGAACCAAAGACTTATAAAATAGATGAAAAATTTCGAAAAATAATTAAAATACCTCTTCAAACTCTACGAGAAAATACTATAGGTTGTTCGAGAAGTTTTGTCGTTTTTTCTATTGCAAAGAAATACTATGACACTTCAATTTTGAACAACTGTGAATATAGAAATAAGTCGACAGATATACACGAAACTTCACACGTGTTCATCAAACACGAAACTTCACATATGTTCATCAAACATAGTACTAAATCTACACGAAACATCACACATGTTCACCAAACATAGTACTAAATCTACACGAAATCTACACGAAACTTCACACATGTTCATCAAACATAGTACTAAATCCATATCTACACGAAACTTCACAGATGTGCATCAAACATAGTACTAAATCTACACGAAACTTCATACATGTTCATCAAACATAGTACTAAATCTAGACGAAATCTACACGAAACTTCACACATGTTCATCAAACATAGTACTAAATCCATATCTACACGAAACTTCACACATATTCAACAAACATAGTACAACCATTTTTAGAAAAATAAAGCAACCAAACCAATATCTCGATTTCTCATCGAACGACAAAACTTATCGAGCAATCTGTCGTTACACCGATGCTCGTTTCGTTTGTTTAAAACATTCCTGCATCGACTGCAGCACCGTTGGTGTACAATTTGTAGGAAAAATGGTTAACGTTCGGGTATACAAATTTGTATACCCGGTATCAACGAATCGAGCAACGATGCGAAACTATGCGACTCGTGAATAATCGGCGTGGATGTCGCGCGAGCATCCGAAACAAATTTTACCCGGCTCGGTTTAATTTTCGGTAGGACACCGACGAACTTTATCGCTGCACTAATTACGCAGATCGTAGCTCATGTTTATTAATGTTGACTTGTGCGCGCGCGTGTTTACGGGCCGTGGCGTGTAAACGTTGCGGTCGCATGATAATGACTAGATCCGCGTATTTATGAACGAGCCACAGAATTTGCCCGGAAATTTCTCGTATCAAAAGACCGTGTTCCGCATTAACCTGACAGCCGATCCGACCGGATATTGCCAGGGGGTTGACGCGTCGGGCAACGAAAAACCCGGCTAGAAGAATTCCTGCTTGCACGTCACAGTGACTGACTAAGTTAGAAAATATAGCTACCGTGTTAAATAGTAATTTCGAGTACGGAAACTAACTCCGATTAAGGTTTTTTTTTCTTCCGTTTTTACGCGTGGTACGAATCCTCTTTGGAATTTTTTATTTGAATTTTTTTACGTGAAATACAAATTTAAGTCCTAATCTAGTATCCAGGATTGAAATATTAATAGGAATTTTTTTTCTTTTCTTTTCTTAATTATCGATGCCAAATGTATATTTATTTTCATTACTTTTGGTACTATTTCACGTTTTATTAGAATCTTTTATGTATATTTATTTTTATTATTTTTGGTACTGTTTAATGTTTTATTAGAATCTTTTATTTCAATTTGATTACCTGAAATACAAATTTAAGTCCTAATCTAGTATTCAGGATTGAAATATGAATAGGAATTTTTTTTCTTCTCTTTTCTTAATTATCGACACCAAATGTATATTTCTTCTCATTACTTTTGGTAGTATTTAAAGTTTCGTTAGTGTGGCGCGTAAATATCTTAATTTTAAATATTGTAATACGTTTCTTAATCCTCGTGTTCGAGGTATACAAAACATTCTTCAGTCTGTAGACGACCATTAAATTGTACCGACAATGACCTGCAATGCAACATCGTAAACGTTTTAATTGAACACGCACTGTTTGTTACGACCGTCATAACTCGCGGCTTGTTTTATATTCGCGAAACAAGCAATTTTCGAAACTATTTTCTTTAGTTTTTGACGAAAAAGAACAAATCGTAAATGTCTGATAAAAATATCAATTTTACTACCTATACTGTCGACAGTTTTTTGAATCCTATATTATATTTACAGGTAGAAATTGATAAATTTTACAATTTTGTTTATAACACTCCATAGTTTTCCTCTATGGGTTATTATGTTATATTTACTATTTTTGTAGATCAGTTTAAGCTTTCAGTAAACTCGTTAGGATGATTTTTCTAGATTGTTTCGATGCGTTGTCGCAAGTTCTTTTTATTTAAAGAACAGATAAACGAACTTTCGAAGACGTGATAACGAGTTATCTTTATTTTGATCCGAATTGTGTAAACATGGGTCAGAAAATGAGTAAACGTGGTGTCTTCGAACGACAATGAATAATCCCCCGTATGCGACAATATTTACAAAGATAAGATGCATGAATTGAATCGTTGGGGATGCGTTTCGCGTTTTGATTTTATCACATAGTATTTATTTATTCTGGAAAATGTTTGTACACGATTTCTCAATCTGATTCCGTGTGCTTCGCGTCTGAATTACTTTTATCTGGATACGCGCGATATAAATAAATTAAATAAAATCAAATCAAATAGTATTCGTGATAGCACTAATGAGGCGAAACATTCGAGAATAGATGCCTCTTAATTTTCTAAACGCAAGTTATTTCCGTAACCAGATGTTTGTTACGTAATAGCAGAATATGAAAAAAATATAATTGGCAACTCGCGCTGAAACGTAAAAGCATTCGAGATTAAAATAAACGACGCTCATTATGTTTTTCATCGGAAAACTGACTTTTCTTGTTACGGATTGTGCAATTATAACGGGGATTTGTTCATCTGACCGCAATAACGTTCCGATACAAATACATTTATAGTTTTCGTTTGACATAAAGTATCAAGAGGAGTGAAAGTCTCGAAAGGAACGACTATTTGCAATAAATTTACGCACGAAACTTATATTATTCTCTCTCTGAGAATTGAACTATCATTTACATACATCAAAGGGGTATTCTAGTTTAGAACTTTGAAGAAACAAATTCTTTTTTTTTTTTATTTTATTTTCTCAGAGTCTTTCAAAAATATGTCTAACGAAAGATATTGCTAGATTCGTCGAACTATCAAAATTGCGAACGTTTGAAGAGAATGTTATGTGCAACGTACCTTTACATGGTACCGCAATAACAGGTATGTTTGTTTTCAAGTCCAAACCCTTGGTTTTCATTATCAGTGTTTCAACTTTGAAAAGGGACACCATTCGGGCCTGTTAGCCTGCCTCAGGTATATTTTGAAACATTCATCGTGTTTAGTTTAGCTTTAACCAACGAGCAAACCGGAGTTCCGAGTAAAGATGTATAAATGTGTGAAAATTATCTGCCAGTTTTATATTAGTTTTATATGAGTTTTCCATAAAAAAAAGTGTCGGTGCAAACGACATAATCGCGTCATCTTTACTTTGTCGTTTAAATTTATTTACGTACGTAAAATAAATAAGTGCGCGCATGTATGTGTGTGTGCTAGTTTACTATGACGAGAGCATTTTTGTCAGCAGATCACTTTTTTTGTGTTGTGAATCGAGCGAACATCCACTTGAGAATATACATATAAGATATAAGTGAATAGTGATAAACCATTGGTAAATTATTTAAAACTTAACGAAAAGAATGCAATAGAAAAAGTGTCCACGCGTCTCGTACTAGGAAAAGAAGATTTAATGGAAATTATACTACAGTATTCTACCGATGTATGGTCCTGGGCTGGCAGATTAATCGTAAGTGTATAATTTTGGTGGAAAAACACTAAACAAAATTTTTTCGAAACCACTTTATTCTAAATGTTTGCTACGATATCTCAAGTTCTAGTTGATCGATTGACACCATATTTGGAAAAAATTTTCAACATTATCTCTCGTACCAAGATTTTCAAAATACACTTCTTTTTACTATTTTTTTTGTTAGCATACTAAAGATTAAAAAAAAGAAATATTGATAGTCTAAGTTGAAGTTTTTAGTTTTCAATATTTTCTTACAGTTCTGGTACAATCATATTTATATGGAACAAAATATTGTTTTTGAGTTTTTCATTTTGACGAAAGAGACTTTTAACGAAAGGAACTGTACAAAAGCGACTATAACTTCTGTAATTATGATCTCTTTTTACACGAAAAGAATTGTGTATACTCTTGTAACATAGATATAAGATATGTGTGTAAACACGATACAAAAGTGTTTTACTTTTTTATTTCGTAAAAACTCTCTCTCAAAAAAAAAAACTGAATGACAGTAACATTTTCTAGTGAGTGGATAATTACACAATGCTGGTAACTATTTTACACATCAGTTTCTCACAGAAAGACGAGTTCTGAACGTAGTGTACACTGGACGATAAAAATTACAGTTTCGAAAGTATCAAAAGTATGGAAAATTCTGAAAATGTCCATTATTGGAACCATATGAAAAAGAAACCGTGTAATAACTGCGTTACCGAACCAATCGAGTCGAGAAAAGCTCAAGTTACCTCACTGTTATTCACTGGTAATTGCGTTCGTCCGATAAAAAAAAAAAAAAGAAAATTTAATAACCACGTTTCGAGCAATCGCGTCGATTTAAAACCGGAAACTGAAAAGAGAGTTTGTCAGTACGGTATGAAAAAGTCCAAGTGTGCTCAATCTTATTCATCGGGCCACTATACATAACTCCGTTCGTACAATGAAACAAACGCCACCATTGAAATATCAAAGAATCACCGAACCCTTAGACCCGAGGATCCGACACTACGGAATGATATTTCAAAAGCCGCGAAAACTTGGAAAATTCTTCATGAATGGTCGAAACGCGTATTTAGAGAACGCCTTCGTTTTCTCGTTGGTTCAATGTGAGCATCTCAAACCTTATTATTCTCTTCGAGATAACGCGAGAAGATTTCCCTGGAAGGAAGTAAAAAGAGTAGTCGGTCCCGGTCCGCATTAATGCCAATTAATTACGAGTCTCGATGTTTCGCGGCTTGTTTCCAGGTTGAAGAGAACCAAAGGTACGAAAAACCGTCCATCACCGCCAAGATTCTATTTCCGTGGTTCATTCATGCCAACCGGTAGCATTTTCCCGCTGTTTGCCGCTTCTCCGAAAAACAATTCGGCGAGCTGTCGGCGCGCGGGAAAGATTTGACTTTCAAATTAAAACGGAAGACCGAGGAGGAGATCGACGATCCGACGGGGAGGAGATCGTTTATGAATATAAATTTCATTTTCAACCGTGCCAGCGTTTGCAAAAACGATCCAATGGAGCCCGATTCTATGCTAAGATTCGCACGACCTCCCTGCTCACAAAGATACCAATTTTACGTTGCAAATGATTCAACCTTTACGGTTAATGATCGCCTCCATTTGCATTTTAGATAGAGTTCTCGATTCGTCGGTGTCTTTGTGTATCGTGAAAATCGGTTCGAGTTTTACAGCCAATCGAAAGTTACGTTTTTTTTATTTTTCAGGTGTCTGGTTTCCAAAAATTGACAGTGAACTAACGAAATGAGATGGTAAAATATAATCTTGCGTTCGAAAATATTACCGATTAGATTGAAAAATAGTTCGTGTATCTTTTGAATCAAAGTCGGGTCGAAGATCGAGTCTTGAGGTTCTTTTTCGAGATAATTGTTCAGTGTTTGTTCTCACTTTGGTAAATTATTCGTAAAATTTCTTAAATATATAACAATGGTAAATAGCGACGAGCAAGTTCTTAAATATGTTTCAAGGGTATTTTCTCAGTGTGAACAGATCAAATTGCAGTTCGTTTTGCAGAAAATAATCAGCTCTGAAGTTATTATAGCATGGTCCATTTTAAACAGTTATTTACAGGCAGTAGTATAATCCTCGACTATCGTAAATTTTTACAGTCTACACATAAGAGATTAGTGTTCCTAATTAAACTGGACAAAACTCAATTCAACGATAGAAAAAACTCAGATAATTTTCTATCGTTAAACAGTTTCATTCTTATATTAAAGTACAGACAAATAACCCGAGAAAAGATACTCCATTCTTAAATTGTACATTCGTAGAAAATTTATTTACTCTTTCCACCGAATAAAATACATCTCTACGCAAATATTTTACGCTTTACTTAAATTTACAATTTATTCCAACTATCGCTGTATTAATCTTTTAAACTCCAGAGAAGACTTAACTCGGTCTATCTACTTTCTCTAAGGGAAAACTTCGCGACATAGAAATCAAATTAGTATTTAAACATTATGCTCGTGGAAAGTGTAAACACAACGTGAAATATTGAAATAAAAATATTACGTCCCGGATTAATTACACGATTTAAATATCTACTTTCTTCGCGACGTTTTCACTTCGTACACATCCGACATGCTTCTTTAGTCATCGAAAAGAAAAAAAAACTACTTTGTATGTGAAAAATGTCCTAAACGCCGACTACAAAGTATCTCACAATGGTTTCTCATTTCCAAATTACTGTAAATGCCATTTTAGTACTACTAGGTTGTTCAATAAGTCTTGTCGTTCGATAAAATTTATTGTACAGTACTATATTGAACAGTACTGATTGAACAGTACTACATTAAAAAGTACTGTTGGACAGTACTGATTGAACAGTACTGATTGAACAGTACTGATTAAACAGTACTACATTAAATAATACTACATTGAACAGTACTACAATGAACAGTACTGATTGAATAGTACTGCAATGAACAATACTGATTAAATAGTACTACAGTGAACAGTACTGATTAAATAGTACTACAGTGAACAGTATTACATTGAACAGTACTGATTAAATAGTACTACATTGAACAGAACTACATTAAACAGTACTACATTGAACAGTACTACATTGAACAGTACTACATTGAACAGTACTACATTGAACAGTACTACATTGAACAGTACTGATTGAACAGTACTACAGTGAACAGTACCGATTAAATAGTACTACATTGAACAGTACTGATTAAATAGTACTACATTGAACAGTACTGATTAAATAGTACTACATTGAACAGTACTGATTAAATAGTACTACATTGAACAGTACTGATTGAACAGTATTACATTGAACAACCCATTTTATCTGGAAAACTAAATATTATTAGATTCGATGAAATTCCATGTTTCCATCGAAAAAGTATCTTGGCTCCCGGCGTCAAGACGCTCTAAATTTACCTGGCAGTGAATGGGTTAACTGTAGCACGTGATTATTCGAGGTGTCCCCTGGTGTAGGAACCGAGCGAGGTGGACACCCGTCGCTGCACTCTAATTCTTCCCATCCCTAATGACCACCTTCGAGTCTCGGAATGTTTAAACCCGTCCATTTAACCGACGGTCTAACGACTCCCCCCTTTGTCCACCGACAGGGTTAAGGGTATACGTTTCCGTATCTCTGGGTCAAAGACTAATCGCTGGCCGAGCGTTACTTTCGCACGTCTGCTCGCACGACGACGTCCCGGCCATTTGTTTCGAGATTAAGATCACGTTCCTCGGGACGCCTCAATAACAGAATAGAAGCGGTACGCGCGAACACAGCAATTTGCGCCACGCTGCTTGCCCGGAGGGAAATCAACGGGTTGTGTATACGTTATGCGCGCGACGATAGGGATGATAGTGTGTACGCGGTAGTAACGGAGAGGTGTTAATAGCTCGAGGTAGTACCGACGCGAGCTTGGTGCTTAATATGATTGACAGCACGAATGGGTAATTAACAACCGCGTCGCTTTCACGTGCAATGCGCGCGAGTGACAGAAAGAGGGGAGAGGGGGGGAGCGAGCGAGCGAGCGAGCGGGAACAGAGGGGATAGACGACATATTTAGAGCGGCCAGACTCGCTTCTATAACGCAATTATCCTAAGTTTAATTACTCTAACAGATATTTTGGGTACCTCTGATACCGCTCTCGGCCTCGACGCGTGCACGCGACATTCGATTCGCGTAGGCGCGCGGGCTGCTAAGAACGTTAGCGTCCCGTGTAATTAATCAACCGATCGATTCGTGCCACTTGCGTTCAATTCGCTCGTGAAAACGAATTCTCCGATTCTGAGATTCGAATTTGGAAATTGAGAGAACTGACCGGGGAAGTATCGCTTTGATCGATATAAAATTTATACAGGTTTGTTGTCACTGTAAATATTAGACTGTTCGGAAAGTCATTTGATTTTTTTTTTTTCGGTGAAAATGAAACACGATTTTTATTAGAGTGTGTAAACGTTTTATTAAATTATATATTCTTCATTTTGGAAAAACGAAATGACTTTCCGAACAAGCCAATATTTTCGTATTACGTGTGCGATGTTACGTGTACTATTTAATTGTGTTAACGCGTATCGATATCATTTCGAACGAATGAAAAAAATTAAATTATGCAACTGTAACGTAACGAAACGATGTATCGATGAAGTGCAACACTCGTGTTTCGTATTCAGTATCCTTGGCTAACTCGAAAATTATAAAAAAATCATAAAACAACGATTCTAGTATATTTATTGAGAGAAAATCATTCGAACTATAAAATGGAACAATTGAATACACGATTAATCTTGCGGTATATTACGTTAAGAAGTTATTTATGGGTATGAAAATTCACATTTTGTATACAGAAAACCACCCAAATTGAAGATTTTTTTTGAATTATTTTCTTTTTCTGATATGACAAGTAATATACACCCTTATAGTATTACAGTGCCGAGATGAGACATTTTCTGAGAATCACACTGAAATTTAGACATGGAATTTATATTTGTAATGAACCTTTGGTACAGATTCTCCTAACTGATCAATAATTTTAATACATCTGATCTTACTATTGTTCACGAAGTCATTCTTTGCACATATAGAATCTATCCTTTTAAAATTAAGTAACTTACCTACTAAGAGTACCCTACTGAAACTTATCAATTTACAAAACACGAGTAGACACCCAATCTTTACCATTCGTTGGAGTGCAATTTTTACTCCAACTTGTTTTCATATTACTTTCACTGGTACTATAAGACACTTTCGATTGTAACATTAAGGATGTCGTTCTCGTTACTTCCAACTCCCAAATGTGTTGTACTCATAGTACCCTACTGAAATTTATCAATCATTTACAAAACAAATAGAGACCGAATCTTTACCATTCGTCGGAGTGCAATATTTACCCCAACTTGTTTTCCTATTACTTTCATTGGCGATTGTAACATTAAGAATTTCATTCTCATTACTTCCAACTCCCAAATGTGTTGTACTAATAGTACCCCACTGAAATTGATCAATCATTTACAAAACACGAGTAGACACCCAATCTTTACCATTCGTTGAAGTGCAATATTTACCCCAACTTGTTTTCATATTACTTTCATTGGCAATAATACAAGACTTTCGATTGTAACATTAAGGATGTCGTTCTCGTTACTTCCAACTCCCAAATGTGATTACCCGAGTAAATAAATACAATTAGGTCCCAGTGGACGACGATCGAAATCACGAGAGAAGTTCTGGCAATCGAGAAATCTACAAAACCGAGTCCTCTCTCTCTCTCTCTCTCTCGAGGGAGGGAGACCTTTTAACCTATTTAACGAAGCATAACACAGACTCATGCCCTTAACCTGAATTTTTACTCCAATTACCTTTCAAGCTGCAGGTCGATATGGAACCGGAAAGAGTCCTGGCGTGATTGGTCACGGCCAGCAGCAAAGGTGTGGCCGTGATGAAGCTTTTCGACTTTGGCACGAACTCCTTTTGCACCGCGTAGCTACGCGTGCGTCGCCGAAAAATCGGCGAATCTAGGAAACTGTCGTCGTATTGCGGCATCTTACGATTGTAACTGGTACAGCCACGATCGATCCTCGTTGCACAGATCACCGATCGAATTTATCTCGCACGTGTACATGATCCACGAGCTCCCCGATCGCGATTTTCCTCGCACTGTCCGCGTAACGAGTTTCACACTGTCCGATCGATGCTCGATTCCACGTGGTAGCTTATTATTCATAAATACTTCACTCGCACCGGTGTCACTGCGTCACCATTGTACCTTACAAGTGATTTTAAATGTTCACCGGTATAATTTTATTCCGAGACTCGTTGAACAAACTGAACGTGTCTTTGCGTTTCAATCCTCTCGTGCAACTGTTCGACCTCACCGAACGAGACTTAACCCTTTGCACTCGAGGCTTCTTTGCTGCCAGAAAACGAGAAAATTCTTTAAGTCGTAAAATTCATCCGGAATGGAAGATTTTTAGACTCTTCGTATACGTGCGTTTACACTGTAGAAGAACGTGATATTTAAATTCCAATTTGAATTCCAAATCACGAAGTTCTCACGGATCGAAAATAGTACACCGAATTAGGTGACGACCAAGTCGTCACTAAACACCAAGACTCGAGTCCAAAGGGTTAAACGTTGATCGAGGATACTTAGCGAGCACACACTTCTTCGATCTCTTATCACGTGTATTAGAGATCGATGAATCGATCACGTGTATCAGAGATCGATATTACAGACACTCTTGAAGTAAATGTTGCATACCTCGGTTGGTTAATTATACATAGTTATAAAAATAGAGAAACGATATATCACTTTGAATAATGTAAATATAGATATTCGATTCGTTTCCCAGACTCCAATACGTGAGTCATTCGCATTCATAATTATTTTTAGCAGCGTTACATAGCTGGTTAATGACGACGTCGAATGACGAATAATTACTTCCACGCTTGATTAATTTAACTCGAGCGAAGAAAAAGGGGTGGCATTGATATACTATTTTTTTTTCTTTTTTTTTTTTTTTTTAAGAAAGACTAGACATTATCGGACAACGACAAGGCCATCGTTCACTATCGAGAAACGTTTCGCGTTTCTTAACGTTGACTATGGTATATTTGTAACATTTGTAACCATCGTGATCTCATAGACAATATATTTAACGAACAACCATCGTTTCACGCGGTAAATAGATAACGCTAGAGGACAGTATATTATTTGCTGAACTTTAATTCCCCACCCTGGAGAACTGGTTTGAGTATAATTAATGATACGTCATATAATTATGATATCGGGTTGGCTGAAATGATGAAAGATTGCTCCGGAGTAATATGCGCGATGATTAATTGAAAAATTTTTGCCTGTTTACGACGTTACGTGCCAGCGAACATCGAACAGTTTTATTATCAATCAAATTTACTCCACTATTGTACGGATATTGATTCTCTGAAAAATTATCGTTCTTAGATAATTTAAAACAATTTTAATTCTTCACTGGAAATATTGCAATTAAAACGTTATACACCGATTCGAAATCTTTTCTCAAAACACTTTTGCAACCCTTACAATCGAGTGGTTGTACTTTAATTAATTTAAACAAACATAAGTTTCCATTTTTCATCGTACAATGTATTCGTTTATTTTGTACTCGATTCTAAAATTTGCAGTGAGAATAATTTGAAAAAACTGAATTCGTGGAAAAACAACGTAGGATAGAATAAGCGGAAAATTTAATTTTTCCAGATTCTTTACTCGAACTACTTTTATAATTATCGGTGCAATAATTCGCCTAATGTTTCGATACATTTAACGTGAGCCCAAGAATGATCGATCTAACTCTTGACGAGATAAACTGGGTATTTTGTTTTTTTTTTTTTTTTTTTTTTTTAAATATTTCTACAAATAAAAGTCGATTATAAAATCGCGAATCTCGAGAACACAGATATTTGGATTAGGCGTGACCGATGACAGGACGCCTAAATATACACGCGATGATACATTTGGCGACCTCGAGTACTATACCAAAGTAGAGTACCGAGGCACAGTCGTCTTCCAGGATGTCTATTTTAACGCGACGGATGTTCCGTTACGATTTCTGCTACTTCCGTGTCTTTTATGCAATTTTGTAAACACAGTGATTAATATTTTCTGGCCTCTAAGAAGCCGATAACTAGACCGACCTGAAAAACGGGATATTTATGTTTCTTGTTACGACCGTGAAACGATTTCCGAGAATTGTTCAATCAACCGGTATTAAAACACGATACTGTACTCGAAATATTTTCTATAATGATAAAAACACTATGGTAACGGCTCAAATTAGACACAAATTTATATTTCAAATTCACATTTTACTTCTTACGCTTCTTAATTTTTAGCAGCTCATAAATTATCAAAATGAATGAAAATAACATCAAACGTTCTTCTTCAAAGGGACTATCTATCACCTACGTATTTAATTCGTGCATATTTTTAAATATCGTAACATGGAAATGTAACGTATTTCTCTAAAGATGGTACTACTGTTTGATGAACATTTGTGAAGTTTCACGTAGTGAAGTTTAACTCGTTCGTATATTTACAGTTATTCAAAGTTGAAGTGCCATAGTATTTTCGTACAATGGAGAAACCGACGAAACTTATCGAACAACCTAGTGTATCGTGCTCCAATACCGACTCAAATGTCTATTTCTTTCGAACGAAATAATTCGACCTCGAAGATGTCGAGATTGCTTCGAGATTGGAAGGAACGTCAAATATTTCCGACGAATCGCGACCATTTCGTAGAACAAAGGAATCTAATAACATACTCGAAAAGAATTCGATAAAGCGGAGATGGCTGTTCCGCGATCCAATTCAAAGAGGCGACTCGTTGATAAAAATGCATTGGCCGGGCAACGAGGTACACGTATGTACGTCGAAGAAGCATCGGGGATTCTTCGAGGTACCCATCGGTTTCTACGACAAACGATCCACGATTACTGGAGCGAAAAGTCGACCATCGTTCCACCACCTTCGACCACCTACAGCGGTTCCACGTTGCTTTTACTACTTTCAGAACGATGTGTATAATTCGATACCGGTAGGTCAATCGTGTAACTCGTTCCACGGTGGTTTGAACACAACCAACCGGGCTTTTTCTGGTTTGTTTGCTCTCACAAAATTATCGAGTTTTCGGAAAATATTTATACACACTTGGCCGTTAGTTGGTGCCTTTGACGAAGTAATGAAACGTGGTTCGGTTACGTTCTGCCCGATAAAATAAGAGCGACACGACGAATACTGGGAAACACCTTTTCGGTTACAGAGTGACACGGAAATACGTATCCACGTTTAAGCGGATGAATCTGTACGTTGAAACGAGTGAAAAATGTTCTACGAACGTACGTTCTATGTACCTTGGTTTTCGAGTTACGGAAGATCGAAGAAAATCTTCAAAATGTCACCTTTGTACTTCGACATTTCTATTTCAGGGCCGTTTAAAATCTATCGTGTATTCGATATATTGTACCGAGCTGAGAAGTTTACCTCTGGAAGAAATTGAGCGATAAGTAAAAATTATTCCACGTTCCTCTACAACACGATACTACACTCCTCTTAAGGAGGTACACTGATAATCCAGTTTCGAAAACTTCTCCTTTTCAACACTTTGAACATTTTCTTTGATCATCCATAGACCTAAAACTAATATATTGGGTTGTTCGAAAAGTCGTTTCGTTTCTTCTGGTAAAAATGAAACACGATTTTTTTAGAGTGTGCAAACATTTCATTAAATTATATATTCTCCATTTTGGAAAACGAAATGACTTTTCGAGAAACCCAATATACACAAAACATACCCTTTGTAGGACACTTTTTACTCGCTCAGTGTACCTTACTCACCCCCTAAAGTACTCTGAATCACTCTGTAAAGGACATACGTTCAAAGGACATTTTTTATTCCCTCGGTATGCCTAAATCCTCTGAAGAAGAGACGCGTGTTTCCGAATCACCCTGTAAATCGATCTCGGGTCTTCCATGAAACGAACGAAATCCATATCACGATGCAGTTTCGTTCGACTCGAATCAACGTATCAACTCGGACGAATTGGATGGATTTATTGTGCGGTAATTTTCTACGAAGTAACGACGAATTATTACTCGGATAAAATCCTATCCCCCGATGTAATTTCCACGACGCGGCGTTCTAGTTATTTAGTGCACTTCGGTTGCCTTGTAATCATGCAGATCCACAGGAATTTTGTACCCGGCCGAGATTTCCTGATTAATAATAATTAACACTGATGAACTTGCGACCTAGTTACGCTCTGCTTCCTGTCGCGCCCGAGGCGCTTTCGTTATTTTCGGAGTTCGATGGCCTGCACCGTCGATTTAACCCTTTCAGGTCCGTTGTTGCACAATCGTACGATGCATGCCTGGATCTGACCACGGTACTTCTCTGTTTCGTATTACGCTCTGCTCGTCTAATTGTCGCACGAATTTTCTGTTTATTTTGACGATCGATGGACACACGGATGCCCAATGCTCGATGAAAGGATCCCGGCGGTGTACGTTGTCGCGATAATCGTCCAAAATAAATCACGATATCACCGTGTAAATTAGACTTTAATATTTATGCAACGATAATTAACGTGCGACCGTAGGCTCGAGTACGTTCATAATTATGAAAAATGTAACGAGCGCGAAATAGAAGTTACATTCGAGTATTAATATTGTACACCGTAAGCAACCAGGTATTATTTAGTCGAAATTTGTTGTTTGTACTTGGGAAAATTCTTGCAATTTCGAAGTGCAAAGTTTGACATCGATGCGTTCGATAATTTTCTCGAAGGAAAAAAGGATAATTTGCGACCGTAGGCTCGAGTACGTTCATAATTATGAAAAATGTAACGAGCGCGAAATAGAAGTTACATTCGAGTATTAATACTGTACACCGCAAGCAACCAGGTATTGCTTAGTTAAAATTGGTTGTTTGTACTTGGAAAAATTCTTGCAACTTCGAAATTCATAAGTAAATTTACCTGCCAAGTTTAACATCGATGCGTTCGGTAATTTTCTCTAAGTAAAAAAGTATTCGAGCATCGGTGTAGTTTTTTTGGCGCCAAACTCGCCGGATTCTTAAGAAGGCATCAACGCCAGACATCAGAATCGACGATCGTTTTTCATCGTCGAAGACCAGAGATGAACGAGCTGGTCAACATTAACGCGGCCGGTGGAAATGAATCGCGACGCGATGGACGACTTCACCTCCAAAAATAAATTAGACGCGCGGACTGTAAAATTTGATCACCGTCTGCGTCTGTCGGTTCGTTTCTTTTTTCTCGCCCACTTTTATTCGGTTTTTGTTTCTCGTGTTTTTTTTTCTTTTTTTTTTTTTTTCATACGCTCGAATCAAAAGGCTTTGCGATAAAAGTAATTACGATACCGTTCCACCGTTCAGAAATTTAATATCAAAACATCACCGCGCGAATGTATCGGACAAATATTGAAAATAAACGGGGGGGGGGGGGGAACAGAAATCAAAAGAAACGCGTTGTGAAGTACCGTGCCGCGTAATTAAACTCCCACGGTCTGGGATGACAAAATATTTAATAAACGCGACTGGTAATCAAACACTTTGCTTTTGTATTTTTTCGCTCCGCGTTTCCGAGTGAAATAAATATCGATCGGTGCACTTCATAAACAAAGGGACTCGTTCTACCGATTTTCAGTGACAAATACATGGTTGCACGATTTTTTGGATGAAGACGTACACTCGAAGAATTACCAGATTGAGAGAAAACACCATATTTTCGATTACGAGAAATTTCTTTCGTATTTTCTTCGAATGCAACATTTTCGAAGAAATCGTCTTAAAATATTCGAGAAAAATTCCGTAAATGTAACGTTTAAAGGGCCCCAATCTGTAAACCATAAACGTGATTCTTTCAAACTGGTATCTTCTCTCAGAAACTACAATCTTTGTACTTTGTTTTCTTCGATGCTTCTTGAGAAAACTTCGAATACTCTCAATTTTCTAAACAAAATTTCATTTTACTCTTAACAGAGGCGTACATCAAGTTTCTACGTTTACACTTCTTTCATTTTCCAAATTTATTCAATTATTAGGTTGTCTCGAAAAGTCATTTCGTTTTCCAAAATGGAGAATATACAATAAAATGTGTTTGTACAATTTAATAAAATGTCTATACACTCTAAAAAAAATCGTGTTTCATTTTCACCGAAAGAAAACGAAATGACTTTCCGAACAACCCAATATAAAAATTAACATACACTTTCTGTACAGATGGACACTCTTCTGCGAAAATTAGCAAAAATATTGTCCGAAGTTACATTTCGTACTATTAAAAAATCAAAGACAATGCAATCAATACCTTTTTCAAAGTTATACCCAAAAAATATCGTTTTCCCTTGTACACGAACACAATACGAACGATTTCAAATAAGCACAGATCTGATGTACGAAGCACAAATTGCCAAGTATTCCATGTTTCTTCCCGATTGGCATCGCGAGATGAGAACAACGACAACGAGATCAACCCACGCGCGTACTCACTTGCCTCGTACTCAGGATTTTCCGCGTGCACGTGGAGATGATCGCGGAGAAACGTCCGCGCGGATCAAGACGCATCGGTACGCGTCTATTCCGCTAACTAATCGGGCCTTGATCGTTTATTGCGCAGCGTCTAGGTCCCGTACGCTCCAGATCAGCGTGTCGCGATGTAGGTCGTTAAGAGCATCGCGGAGATCTTTTAATCTTCGCTTTATGGAAAAATACGATCGGTCAGTAGGAACGAAACGAGAGACGCCAGTGTCTCGGGCAAAAGTGCGTTTGACAAGTTGATATCGTGCCGGTTTCGCGATACCGTTTAATCTGAACGCTTGTTTGCGCGAACGCTTGCGACCACTTGCGTGGACAATTTTTCATTTACTTTGACCGATGTGTGCATCCCGAGCGACACTTATGTATCGTTAAAACGTGTAACGATCAGATACAATTTATAGTAGACCGGTGTTTCAACAGTTTCGAGTAGACGCTCGATGACAAAAACGGTGAAAAATCGAAACATTTCACATTGGAGAGTACACGACGAAACAGCACCGAGACTCTCCACGACGAGTAGAAAGTATCGATACGAATTTTCTACTCCGTTTGAAAATAATTTCACCGCGAACTCTCTACTTCGGTGCGCGTTCCTGGCAACGAAAATCATCGGGACGAGATACACTTTTCTCGTGCTTCGTTACCGAGAGAGAGTCCAAAGATTCGAACACGTTCGCTCTGGAACTCGTTGCATCTACTTGTTTCCACGTTCGCGACGATTAACCGTGACGTTGCCAGGAACAATACCAGAGAACGATTCGTGACCACGTTGTCGCAAAATGTGCAATTTTAAACAACGATTGAAATGGAATTCGAATCGAACCGATTCCAAAGATACGAGGGAAATATGTTTTATTACGCTCCGCAGTTGCCATCGATGTCCAACCTCGCACCAATGTCTACAGTTCGCGACACTCGTTAATCCGAACGATTGAGAAATCGTTCTTCGTAATACCCAATTGTACCGTGGCACTTTGCTGATAACGGAGAATCAAATGACACGGTCGGGCTGATGGAGAACGAATCGTGCCGCCGGTAACGTTTGCAAACACCAATGGAAATAATAATCGCGACGATTCGGCAAAGCTTCGAGTTTACGAGTTTCCACGGGAACGTAACCCGAAGAAATTCTATTTTCGCGGAAGGAATCGTCGTTTCACCAGCTACGTTTCTCTCTGCTCACGAGTTTCCCCCATTTACCCGAGGAGACGATATCGCTATCTTCGCCAAAGGATATCGCGTGTCACTGAAACTCCGCGACACCTTCGTTCATCGGATTTCATTCAAAACGTTCAATTCCAAACCACGGCCATTGTCTCGAGTCGCGCACCCGTCGCGGGTGCGTGAAAGGATAATTCACGGTACGGGAGTCGAATCGACTGGCACACCCGGTTGAACTGTATTCAAAAGTGGTCTCTGCTCCGTTTCTTCTTCCAGCCACTTCGGGATCGATTCCCGCGCAAAGTTGGTCCACACGCGACGAATCACATCGGGTAGAGACCTCTCACGAGAAGAGACTCGGATCGTTCGATCGATTCGACACACCGGTGCACAACGACGAACCGAACGATGGAATCCTCGACAATCGTTTATCGCGGTTCACGATTACGACCTCTCGAATCGAACTTGACACGAGGATACCAACGTCGCGGTAACACGAAAATCGGTGGGTGTACGGGATCGTAACTCGACATCGAACCGCGGAAAATCACCAGCCATACCTCGAGTAACGCGATACGGATCGATGTCTGCCGATTTTCCGAACGGTCGAACGAGCTCGCGGCTCGCGAAACCTTCCCCGCGGCTCACGGATCGCGGAAGATCTCGACCCCGCGGCAGGCAAAACGAAGTCTAAACGCGCGACCGCCTACTCGTCTACGGGTGACCACCGAGCGTAAATCTGGTCCACACGGATCGGGTTCCGAACAGGTCTGGTCCGACGTGCGCCAGTCGCCGGCAACTTGCCCGCGAATCGGAGGTGAACTGTTGTCGCTCGTGGTCCGTCCGCTGCAGAATCGCCCCGGTAATATCTGTGACTTTGGCCGGGAAAGAAGGCTTGTCTATTTTAACGGGTCAGAGAGAGGAACGGGCGAGCAAAAGACCACGAGCCAGAGCTTCAACGAGAGAGAGAGAAAGAGGTACAAAGGAGGAGAGACGTTGCGCGAACACAGAGAGAGAGAGAGGGAGAGTGTGGACGATGTAGTGAGAGGGTTAACAGAGAAGAGGGACAAAAGACCTCGCGCAGAGCCAGACTCTTACGGGCGTTCTTTATTTCGATGAGGAAAGAAAGAACGAAGAGAGAGAGAGAGAGAGAGAAGAGTGGACCGGGAGAACGAGAGGCGAAGAAGGAGGTGCAATATATTTACGGATCCCCAGCAGCACTGTGTCAGTATGCAACGACCAGTGGAACTATGTTTTTTCCTCCTTTTCCGCGCGGTTCTCGCTCCATCGGTGCATCGTCACCGAGATCGTGCCGTACGTTCGACCGACTCGCGATAAGGAAACTGGAGATTTCGTTTTCAGAGATGTTTCCCTCTACCTTTCTCGCTCGGTCGCTTTCGCGTGGTCACGGTCACGCGATTTCGATTCGGTGATGCGATTCACCGGTGGTGAATTTTTGGCGCGCGTGACTCGGCCTCGCTGGCTACGAGCTTCTGACGCCAGCGATGGAACACGCTCGCGCGACGAGTATTTACAGTAACGCACGGTTAACGCGTTAAGCGCCGTGTCAGTTACCCGTGATTGACATTATACTTTCCGTTCGGGCCGCGTCAGTCACTGGTAACCGACGATTTACAATACGAAAAATTACATTCCGATTCAATTACGATTTAACGATCTAAAAAATTATATTCCGATGCAATTACAATTTAACGATTTGAAAAATTGTATTCCGATTCGATTACAGTTTGACGAATTAAGAAATTATATTTCGATGCAATTACTATTTAACGATTTGAAAAATTTATATTCTCCTATTGGAAAATTTTTAATAATTCCATTGACGGAGATTTATGATTTACGATTGAAAAAATTTGTATTCTCCTATTGGTAAATTTTCAATAATTAAATTGACGGAGATTTATGATTTACGATTCGGAGATCGTAAAAGAATCTACCTGAATATTACTTATTCAGACACAATTTTAACGAGTATTATTAAAACACGGTACACGCAAAAATGATTGTCCTCTGCAGGTTTCACAGAATCTTGTAACTTGTTTTGTCAACTTTCTAGCAATATCTTGTTCAAATTGTTTTGTATTGTATTCGTAGTATTTTTTACGATATCTTCGAACTTTAGACACTCTTTCGACCGTTTGTTGCAGTTCGTAACGAGATATTTGAGGTGTATTTACCTCATCGAACGAATCCCACGATACATAGCACAGATTGCGATAAATACATACGAGAAATATATCTCAAGTATTACATGCAGTCTTATCGCAACCTTACGGAGATCTCTGGCCGCCAGCGTATCGGTGAAATCAGTTAGCACGGCCTAAACGGAAAGGAAGACAAAACAGGCTTGGCGTTTAACGTGTTAAGGTACGTTTTCAAGTAACCGAACTCGTGACCAGATAGCGGTTTTTCGACCACTTTTATGCAGTTGAGTGTTACGCGACGTTCGCTACTTCTCGAATATCTTGTAATAAATTAATTTCATAAATTAATTTCTACTCTTATCGTTTGCAAAACGATAAGGATTGTTGTCATTTTCCGACGTGAAAACAAAATTGACGCAGCGTCACGATGGCTAAAGTTATGACTTTCAGTATCGCGTGAAAACGTGTTAAATACCACGGAAAATTACGATTTATCGAATCTGAGTAAAATTCCAAGTGTTGCTCCGTTTAGGGTCCAATTTGAGGTGAAACGACCATAATTGGTACGAGTGTACCTCAATAGGAAAGATTATATAATACCTTGTACAGGTCCGTTGGAGACTTGGCACTTGAAGGAAACGATATGATAAAAAAATAATCGTGCGATACACCAAATTTTACTTTACGTAGTTTCCGCGTTATCTTTCTAAAAATTGTACCAATGCATTCTTCAGACTTTTCCAATTAAAATGAGTCCGAACACGGTACAAATGGAATTTCTTTTATTTGCGATTTTACACGAGATGCGTTGCGTCTTTCTTCTTCTTCTGGATCAGGTTTCGTTGAGTTTGAGACACTGAGTGGAAGGAGAGATCAATCGTGGAAACTTAACCGTGTAGATTTTAGTGAAAGTATATCGTGCATTACTGCACTTCTAACGAGACTCTGAGAATACCGAATCGGTAGTATCGAATCGGATGATTTGAGTTGGACAACATTTTTGGTAGATAAAAGTATCGAGTATACGGATAAAATGCAAATAAGTTTCTTTCGTCGTTTAATGAAAAATAGAATTTGAATTGTAGAACGAAATATGTATAGCGCTACGAACGAATGAATATTTAACTATCGAATGAATCGCTATCAAAATTATCGTTCGATATCAAATGGTAGAAAATATGTACGTATATCGAATCGAAACCCATTTGATGCTTCTACGAAAGTAAAAATTGATGCGTGACCAAAATACCCTTTCGATTCGAAAGTATCATTGAGATTTTGTACACATCAAACATGAAGAAAATTACATTTCTTACAATGTTGAGAGTAGCACAATTTTATATGTGTGAAGGAAAAATTATAGAAATTTCTCGACAAGAAGATTTCCTACAGAAATGCAAGTAGTAGAACCAGTACACATATTACAATTGCCAAAAAAAAACAAATGAATGTAAGCAATAGTACACTATTACCAAATATAATTTAACTCGAATACGATCCTCGAAGACCAATTCACATATTTACTTAATAAACAATTCTACAACAATTATCCCGCGATAAATAAATTCGTTTTACCGAGTACTTGAAAAATCAGACGTACACGTACGCGAAATTGAGATAACGCGGATTAAATTTAGCTCCCTGAAGAAATTACACCTAGTTAACGATAACCTTCGATCGTCTCGACTCATCGTACATCTCTTCGCGCGCGCAACAGTGAAGAATTTCTAAAAATTCAGCGAACAAATAAAAGAATAAAAAAAAAGCTAGGTATCCGGTGACGCGCACGATTTACAAAACGAAAGAATCGATGCTTAATCTCTAGGTAAGACAAATGAAAATACATAATGTGTGTGTAAACTCACGAGCGATAAAACTCAGTTTTAGGAACATTTCGAACGAATTGGGTTCACCACCCGCTCCACCGCGCTGCGAAACACCGATCCGCGTCTTACGCGGGAGTAAGAAAGCGTTACACTAAGTGTAACACGGCACTTAGATCGTGTCGGTATCTCGCGAATAACACGGAGATTACGTTATTACGATAACAAAACGATAACAGTGACTAATTCGCTGATATCCAGATGCGATTACGGATTCAAGGAATGCCGCGCGAAGAAGAGAAAAAAATCAAGGCGAAGGGATCCCTCGGATCAAGAGCTAAATCGGGATCAACCGTAACACGTGCGACGACCGGTTTTCGCACGTGCGCCGCGCTCTAATCCGTATACGCGCACGCATTTGCCCGACGAAACGTGAAAACAGATGCATATTCATGAATCCTCGGTGAACGCTATGCACCCTCCGGTGCAACGCGCGTGTTCCTGGCAGTGCATCGTTAGTCGATGCAGGATGGGCAACATTTGGCCCTGGCTCTGCCATAGATACTGGTAGGGTCGAGGAACAGAACAATCTCAACGCGATCGCAATTTCCAAGCAGACACAGACGTTACGAACACACTGCCGGCTCTATACAGGGTGTTGCGTTATTAGTGGCAAATATGCATTACCAGTGAATACAGGAATCGGTGGAGAAAACAATGAGATTTTCTTCTCAACTCGTTACGTGCAATTATCGAATATTTTGTATCTTTGTTCGGGACAAATCTAACATCAATTGTACGATAATTATTATTTAATATTGAACGAGTTTGATCACGGTTTGGAGGAAAAATTATTTATTCTCGTGTGCTCGACATGCACGGAAATGATCGTTTCCCTGGGAGTTAGTTTAATATCGTCGTACCTTCATTTTTCAATTGTTTAGGTTCAAAAACAATCGTTACTAATCGTCTTTAACGCGATATTATTCCCTTGTAACGGAACGCGTAAAGTGTTAAAATTGTTAGTAACGACTAGAGAAGAATTTTGATTTCTGTTATATTATTTGCATCATTAATGAAAAAATAAGCAACTTTTACGCTTTAGGGAACTTACAAACACCCTTAATCCTTACCATTCCTATGTCGAGTGTGACATTACATTTCTTACACCAACTCCAATGTCGACATTATACAACTACCTTACCATTTAATACAAATTCAAAATACATTTGTCACACCCCCTGCACCGTTACAATACATTTTATCGAGGCTCCTTTTTCTCATTTATTTTGTAGATTAATCGAGAAGTTCTTAGCAGGTAAAAAAAAAATATAAAATCAAGCAGCGCAGTGCTCTGGGCATCGATCATACGTACACCTCATTTATACGGCCATAAATCAATGAAAACAATTAACGATACTTTCATCGATACCAACAAAAATTCCTCGCTCGCGAACGAAACAATACGCCTTCTCGGATTAGTCGATCCACCCCGATTGCTTTCTTTTTTTCTCGCGTCGTTCATCCCGGAAAAAAAAATTTCATCCATTTCGTTCGAATTTCATCCCTCCGCGTCGAGGCGCACGCATTTTCGCCAAGAGCCTTCCCAGACCCCCCCCCCACCCGGCGTCCTATTTCCAGCGCAGTAACAACAGGAGATCCAACGAAGCCGTAACAGATAAAGCAGCCGGACTTCGACAAAGGCCCGTTAACGGGCGCACAATGTCTACGGGAACGGGGGGATGGGTATGATTCGTGGCAGGTCTCGGACAGAATTTAATCTTATTTCGATCTCGCGCCTTTTTCGCCTCGCTCGACCGGCTGTTCTCTCTCTCTTTCTCTCTCTCTGACCGTCAGAGTCGGTTCAATCTCCGCGGGCGCGGGGCGGTACAGCCGTGGACCTTTTCCTCGTTGTACGACACCGGTCGACACCATAGAATTATTTCAATGAACTACCCCGTCTAGTTGGAAATTTAATGAGAATTCGCTTTTCAGCAACCGACCGGCAGAATTCCCCCGGCGACGAGGACGCCGCGGATTTATTATTGACCGAGCTCCACCGACTGCGTTCGTCGAACGAACGGCGCAATTTCTGCCCGTCTCCTTGCCCTCTGCCCGTTTTCTCCTTCTTTCCCCCTCCACTGCTCCCCAGCCAACCACTCGTTCCCCCACCCGAGCACCGCGTTAACCGCTCCGTGAGCATTTCCACCCTTCAGCCCCCGCGGCGTAGGAGCACGACATCGCGACGTCGTTGGGTAGAAACTCGATCATCCGCGGTGCACTTCTCGGTAACGAGATTCTTTCGAATGTAACCACCGACTACGACCACGACGGAACGGAAAACTCTTTTGAGACGTGCCGTAATTTATCGGAGTGGATGGCCCCCTCCCCCGAACCGGCGGGATGCACCTTCCGGTTATCTTCCCGTCGTGCCGGGGATTCGATTTCTTTTGTTTTCTCCTCTCGAAACGAGCGCCCCGGTTATTTACTTTTAGCGAGACTAAAAGTGGCGGGGTATCTAGGATCACTGGGGCGCGAGCGGCTCTTTCAGCTTCTCGCGCAAAAAACGGACGTGTTACGGGGAAAACGATTAATTGGAGATTTTATTCGAATCGGTGGGTTTCACGGAAATAGTTCGATTTAGGTGTCCGGTGAACTCGTTCCGAGAATGGGACGAAATATACGAACTTTGTGGCTTAGGGGGGAAACTATTCGTAGCTATCAAACGAAGAGGCTCGAAATCCGCGCGAAAGAAAGTTTTTCATGTTGAAAAATTTGGATAACTTAAACGTGTCTATTGGTACATCGACCACAAGGATTTCACGACTGTGAGAATATATTTTCCTTGTTTTAAATACGATACTCTCGTTTTTACATTTCAATTCGAGGAAATTTTACGAACGATATTTTGTTTTGTATCGCATTATTTGCGGTATAGTGTAGTAGATATTTTTGATGTTGAGAAATGTGGATAACTTAAACGTGTCTATTGATACATCGACCACAAGGGTTTCACGACTGTGAGAATATATTTTCCTTGTTTTAAATACGATACTCTCGTTTTTACATTTCAATTCGAGGAAATTTTACGAACGATGTTTTGTTCTGTATCGCATTATTTGCGGTATAATGTAGTAGATATAATGTACAATGTTTATTAACGGAAGAGTCTTCTAATTTTGCCGCAGGTTTTCTTTCAATAATTTTGAACTCGGGAGCGGAGCGGATAGTGACTTTTACTATTTCGAATATCGATCCCGTGCGTCACGTGTACGAACTGACGAGGACAGCGAATAGGATACATCGAAAGTGAATGAAACAGAAGCAACAGCGAGCGAGTCTCGCATTATACGTTCGCGGTGGTCGAAACTTAAAAACGATACTGCACGCGTAAAAACGATTGAAGTTAAAAATCAATCTGAATACAAATTCATCGTTCTACGATTGCGAGTTTTCAAAAGTATGGACAATTCTAAATCGAATTTGGATTTCTCTAACCCAGGCATACTTTGAAATAATGGTTCACATTCGTCGTTGTATTGATTCGATGTATAATTCGTTGCTCGATAATTATATTACTGTGTCAAACGCGTAACACGTGATAGAATTTTCCAATTTTTGTTGCACAATGTAATTAGCAGCCTACCGCTATGTTTCACCGACCAAACTTCCTATCCATTAGAATGCGATAAAACCAATGTGGATATATGTACTTAAAACACGGAATAAAACGATTAAAAACTTGTAGACGAATACGCCCTAAAAGTTTCGCGTTATTTTCATCGTTCACTCATCGCGGCGATGCTAAAAATACGCTCAAGTTTGGCAATCGATAATGATTCCAGTGACGCGCTTTTTCTTCGTTAAAATTTCCTCTAGGTGGATTTATTTTTTTTAGAAGGCAGCGGCCAGAAAGCAATGGACACGCTATGATTTCAACCGGCAACGAATCAACTCGCATTAAACACAATTACCAACGACAGATGACGTAGGGTACTGAGTTAGTTGGTACTCGTTATCCGACAAATTGATCAAATTGCCTTTACTGGAGTGTATCTGTCCATCAGAATGGCTGCGAGGTCGAACGTATCACTTCTGATAAGTTGCACCTGTTATTGTATAATATTAAAGTAAAAGCTCAAAGGTTGTAAGCATATGTTGCGCGGTTCCTCGTATTAAATTACTTCTCGTAGTCGTTTCTCGCACAAAAGTGCTCAGGATGAGATTCGATGTGTAATATAAACACACACACACACACACACACACACACACACACACACACACACACACACACACACACACACATACACACACACACACACAGAGGTTGCCGTCATTTATTTCTTTTTAAACCGTAGAAAAATAAATAAAAGTCTCGAATGGCGATTCCATTCTTTGGAATCGGGCTAAACTTAACATAGAATAGAACATTGTATAGAATAAAATTATATTCTTTTAGAATTCATCGAACGGTTCTATATTACATATTCGTTGCAATAACGTATAAATTTTGGTGTACTCGGTTAATTATTATCTGTTTAATGTCAACAGATGGGAAATATGAAAATCTCAAAGAAAATTACGAGAATATCCTTATGTGTATAATATGTGTGCAATCAACAGAAGGGGTGATACATTATTCAAAAATAAATAGTCAATGTAAAATAAAATTTTCCCGCACAAGGCTTCGATTCTAAAAAAGTAAAGTTTTTAAAATTTGATAGCTAAGGGTTGCTCCCTTTATAACTCGCGCTCTGTAAACAAGATGACTCACACAATTTGATCGAACCATATCTCTCTCATGGTTGACGATAGAACGATGTCGTAAAAGAGGAAATTGAACTGTTTGATAACGTCTAACTTTCTATGAGATTATTTTGTTCACAATTAGAAGTGTACCATTTTTTTGTCTAAATGAAAAATGCAATTCCACATAAAACAAATCAGTATTATACGTGTACATTTAAAACCCGATACTATCAATATTATTGCTTATGACCCTGAAGTTGCATATTCATTGTTTACAAGTTTTTAACTGTACGGAAAAAGCAAAAACATAAATGTATAATATAAAAAACACCTGACAAAGATCATTATAAGGTCGTATTTCTAAATAATTCTGAAGAAATCTCAGTTGATCTTATCTTTCTTTTCGTTTTAATATTCGTAACAAAAAATCTTATTTTAGGCACAAATGAATTAATACGATCGTCGTGAAAATATTGTAGCAGCGATGGCGGAGTAACTCTTTGTTTGGAGGGTGCGAACGCGGGCAAGAAAACTCGTGACACGGGCAGCTGTTCGAATTACATTGAGCTCGCCCCTGGCGCGTGGACGGTTTATTGACACACACTCCAGGCGACCGCGTATTATTACCAATGTTGTGCATTCGCCACGAAATATATGGTCCGTTTTTGAAGAAAGAGAACGACCGTCTGAGCATCGAGACGAATCTCGGTCCATGCGCCGGGAGAGGGAGAAAATCAACAATGCTTCCACCTTTCGCGACCTCTCCATTCTTTGCACGTTCCTTCTTTGGTAGCAACTAGTCAATCCCCGACACGAATTCTCGAAATCTCGCGATACGTATTCCGTCGATACTTAATACATGATATTTCAATCCAAACAAACATCGTTATTAATCCGGAATCTCTGATCCCGCGAGTTAAAATATCGTGCAGCGACCGGTAACCCCGATGAATCGAACAAAAGATGAAGTCGCGAACACTGATTTACCGAGCGGTTATCGTTCGTTCATGATTGGTATACGGCGAGCTTAACGTTCGTCGAGATGTATATTGTGCACTCGTAGAGAAGAGACTCGTAAATGATGCATACGAGACCGGTATCGGTGGTACTGACATGACGTATATCGGTAAACGAGGATAGAAAGAGATGAGACAGAAGATCGTGTTTCCATGCTTCAGGCCACACGCATATGCTTTTGACGTTTCGCGTCCGGTAGCGTCTGTGAATGATCGCTCCGCTACTTTAGATTACCGCGGTATCTGTGATAATGGCGTTCGATAAAGTTCAAGCTCGAAGGATACTCGCGACACGCTCGTTTTTCGTGAACGAGTGAAAACTTGATTGACAAGGAAAAAAAAGAGAAACGGTCACGGCGGCCGGGTTGCGCCGTTGTTACAGAAACATCGTACGTTCTCTTTCATCGTAGGTCATAGTACAAGTACCACTCACCTGCATGTTTCTCCGACTTCGGCGTGGAGGCCATCGCTACCCGGTAGTATGTCCTCTCGAGCCGTGACACTATCTCACCATTTCCGCGAACGACCGCATCGTACACTACACACCAGTGGCTGCCGCGGCGTTTTCAGTCTGATGTAAACCCGACGTGCACCGCTACATCTTCGTTTGTCAGCCATCTTTCGGGGCGCGAGCGCGCGAACCGCCATCACGCGGCCGTGATTTGAACACAGCCACTAGGCCAATATGGCCGACGGACTGTCAATAGTGTCAATCGAGTGACATTTCACTCAATTTTCGTCTACAAAAGAATGCTCGCGAATTGCTGACATTCATGAGCGGAACGCGTTCCTCAACTAGGTACGAACAAGCGCAAATTGCGATATTGGTTGATACGAATTGCACCACAAGTATCGTGTAGTGAAAATTAGTTGGAGGAGTGGCAGCGCAACGACTGACTTTTGTGAACCGGTACAGTGACACGCAAAAGTCGATGTTCATCGATAACCGGTACAATCTGTAGCAAAAAGTAGTTCGTTGATTTGGAACGGTAACGGTGCCAAAGAGGAATAAGTACTGACAATGACCTCGAATGTATACAATAAAACTATCCGATTTTCTCGTAATTGAGAAGATTACTTTTAAAATATAAAAAGTTGATCGTGAAATATATTTCTACTTTCCATTTCTTTTAAGAATTAACAAAAACTATTACTAACATATATGTACTTGAGAACAGTAATATTGGAAGATCGAAAATAATTATAGAGGTTTAATTCCGCAGGACGTGTATGGAATAAGTTTACTACCAGCTGCCATGGGAAACGTTGGTTTAAAACAGCATTACGAGACTGCAAAGAAGACCGGTATATTAAATTTAACGCATGAAAATCTTGACAAATTTCCACAAGAGTTAAATGCTTTGGCTTCGATATTACGTACATTAGACCTGTCCAGAAACAAATTTATTCAAATTCCCAATGATATCGGCCAATTTAAATTGCTAAAGCAATTAAATATCAGTCAGAATAAATTGACTGCTTTGCCCGAAGTTCTCGGAACATTAACGAAATTAGAAGGTTTAAATGCAGCCTCAAATCAGATCACGAGCATTCCGTGGTCTTTGGCGAAATTAACACATTTAAAACAAGTTTATCTGTCCGACAATAGGATTACTGAATTTCCTCTAATGTTTCTTGAATTAAGATTCTTAGATGTGCTGGATTTATCTCAGAATCGAATTACCACTATTCCCGACGCTGTCACAACATTGCATGTAGTTGAACTTAACCTCAATCAAAATCAGATATCGGCAATTTCTGACAAACTGGCAGAATGTTCGCGCTTAAAAACGCTAAAGATGGAAGAGAATTGTTTACAGTTGAACGCAATACCTATTAAAATTTTAAAAGATTCGAAAGTTTCAATACTATCCCTTGAGGGGAATTTATTTGAGATGAAAGAACTTGCGAATCTTGATGGTTATGACAATTACATGGAAAGGTACACGGCAGTTAAGAAAAAGATGTTTTAAGGATATTACCATTTTGAAGGAACTTTTGTGACGTATTGATTAATCTATGTGTAAAATATAAATGATGTAACAGGTTATGTAGTAATGGTTATTATGTGATCGTTTTGGGACTTTGTACAGATATTGTATTATGTACGCATAATTATTGCATTCAAAATTCGTGATGATGTAATTGTACAAATAAAATGTCTCGATTAATTGCAATAATAAATCGAGGTATTCATATTTTTCATAACCGAATGAACGTTTATAATGAAATTTGTTTTTCTACGAAACAGTGTCAAGATAGTACAAATTACCCATTATTTTATTATACCTAAGCCTTCAGTATTAGACTGCATTGTATAGTTTTGTTGCGTGCTTGTAAAGCAATAACCTACTTTGTATTCTGTATTTCAGTATACATTTTACTAACAATATTTCTATACACGGTTTATAAAACATCAAAATGTATATACAAGTAATGAGAATTAATAAATAATTTCTTTTTTTTTTTATTCATTTTACAATATTGGACTGGATGTACAAAAATCAAAAAGTCTTACAAACCATAAATGTAATTATCTCAATATATTATTCTATACATTACAAAAAGTATCCTATATATCTAAAATCCATATTTTGAAAATTTTTGAAATTATCGTGACCATTTATTATAATTAATTGATATTGTAATCACACTTTATAAGTAAAATTTTATGAAAATAAATTGTGTATGTATTTTTAATCAATTGTTTCAGTTCATATACTTTTCCCTAGTATGTATTATTTTGCCATTACAGCTAAACAAATGATTGTTTACGTCATAGAGTAGTATGTTTCTGCTCTATTTTTTCAATGGAAAGAGCCGCTTAAATTAATTGCATAAATATTGATGGGTAATTGGGATAGTTACAGAAACTGCTTACTTCACCTTTCAAGTTAGCATTCCTTTACTTGTAAATACATAAGTAGCGTAAGTATTATTTCAATAAGCATTAGAAATTTGTATTCCATTCTTTTCCTGACTGAATAATTATGGATAATTTTAGAGTGCATTCAGAATTTAAAGTAAGTGATAATCAGAAAATTATATTTCTTTGAATGCTTATGTTTTATATAACAATTTAACGTTAAGCTAATATAAAATATTGTTTTTTGGTAAATTTATGTATATGTAACTGCATTTAACCACTTTTTATTTTGCTTTGGGGAAAGTAAATATGATGGTTACAACTTGACAAAATTCTATGTGACCTTATTTAATGCATAAATATGGTATTTATTATGTAATTCTATCTATTTATGAATTAAAATAATATTTTGTTTATCGCACTTTAATTTTTGCATGTACTGTGAAACACATGATAGACAAAGTGTAACATATATAATACATAAATTTATTTAAAAGCAGATCATTCAGTTATTTTCCTGCAATTGATAGGAAAGTCAAATCAAAGACATTTGTTAATGACATTTATTGAAATATGAAATATTCGAAACATAATTTATAACGTTGACAAGTTCATCCGAATTGTTTTATAAATTTTGATAAAGACATAATACTTTCTGACAACAATTTTAAATCTTGAAATAAGAAGGGATATTCTAATTTTGTTAGACATCCCTATAGAAAGTGTCACAGTGGTAGCTTATTTGATAAACGTAGTCTCTAGCAAGTATTTCCCCAAACATGGCGGACGATGCTTGTTCAAATTTACAAGGAACACAAGTTTACCGAGTTTGCCGCAGTTATATTCGTGAGAAGAGATGTGTGTACCCGACGTACCTAAACGTTGTTGTGATTGTTACGGTTGCCTGCATGTAGTGCATAGTCATCTAACCTCACAATATGAAACTTTATTGCGTCGCGATTATGTCTTGGAGTAACCGTCCAACGAAAATTGGAAAATAAGGCTTGGACGTCACGGGCGATTCCACGGTTAAGACTTCGAGGTACGACATGAAACGATGTTCAGATGTCGAACAATATTCGTGTGATTTTTTGTGGTAAAAACATATCACCGAGTTTAAGTACTGCTTGGTACTAGTAGCTCTCCTGAGAGTTGTTTGTGTTTACCGTATCGCTAGTGCTTCGATAAGTGTTCGGATCACCTATTTTCGAGGAATAGCAGAAAGTTGTGCCTGACTGTGTTCACTCCTACGCGTCGTTTTGTTTTGTTTAGAATACTATTCGTATTTACTGTCTTTTGTTAACAAGAGTGACAGCACGTGAACTGTTTTTAATCAAATATCGATCGCATGATTGTTATTTCTTTCACAGGTTTTTATAATACATTTTCAGTTCTTGTAACGTACTTATTGCCAATTACAGTTTACTTAAATGAATGATTTCGCTGGATAAATATCTATTTGCACATTTGGTAGAATCAATGTACATGTAAGACTTGCTTTCCTTTTAGATTTCAACAAATATGTTAAGACAAGATCCCATAATAATATTATTCCTCTAGCAAACTGTCGCTCTTTTTAATTCAATAATTATTGTACAAAACATGTGATATTATTTCTTTGAAATATATTCTACAACTTGTTGCTTCAAGAAAGATTGTAAATATAAATTTTATGGTTAAAGAATCAAATGATAATTCAATACAAATGCACCTAAGAATTACTATTAATTTTACAAATAGCTTCTCCTGTTAACATTAACATTTAATATTAAATAGAAACAAGTTAATTTTGTTATGTTATAGTATTCTATCATTTCTATTTATATATAAGCACATTTGTAATAGATGACTCAAAAAATTAATTGTGTTATATAAAATACTAATAAAAACAGTGATTAAGACATTCTTTTTGTCACATTACTTATGTAAAACATTAACCCAGTTAAATAACATTTCATTGTCTTTTAATCTTTCGTGGTAAAGTATATTTTAATGTTATGTTTGACTATAGAAGTACAATAGGAAATGTTTGAGCCAGAAGAATGTATGACAGCACAGGACAGTACTACGAGGGAACAGACATTGTGCTTCTCTCATGGCGATGATTTTCTTTTTCAACTTAAAGATGACAAGTATTATCATGGAACAGTTGTTGAGGTACATTTTCAACAAATGGCCATATTTTTTAAATCTGTTATTAAAGTGCAATTATAATATCTTGTACTATTAATCTAAACATTGTAGAATTTTTTAGCGTACTTTTGAACAATATATATATATATATATATTTAAAAATTATAATATTGGAAAATCAAAAATAATTATAAAGATTCAATTCTGCAGGATATGTTTGGAATAAGTTTGGTACTGACTGAAATGGGAGAGTTTGTTTAAAACAGCATTACAAGACTATGAAGAAATCTGGTATATTATGTTTAATACATGACAATCTGAACAAATTCCCACAGGTGTAGATGTCTTAATATTATTATTGAATACATTACATCTGTTTAAAAATAAATTTATTCAAATCCCCAATAATATTGGCCAATATAGATTGTTAAAATAATTAAGTACGAGTTAAAATAAATTGACAGCTTTACCCAAAGTTCTCAGACCATTAACGAAATTAAAAGGTTTAAATGTAACTTCAAATCAATTCTCGTACCAAAATCAGATTACCGAATTTTTTCTAATGTTTTCTGCGTTAAAGTTCTTGGAACGTGTTGAATTTATACTAGAAGTGAATTACAACGATTCCCAATACTGTCACAATATTATATAGATTGAACCTAACCTCAATCGAAATCAAATATCGATAATTTCTGACAATTGGCGGAATATTTGCGCTTAAGAACGTTAAGGCTGGAAAAGAAACGTTTACAGTTAAATGCAATATTTATTACAATTTTAAAAGACTTGAAAGTTCCGATACTATTCTTTGAGCAAAACTTGTTAGAGATAAAAAAAATTTGCGAATCTTGATAGTTATGACAACTACATGAGAAGATATTCGGGGGATAAGAAAAAGATGTTTTAAAAGATATTGTTATTTTGAAAGAGATTTTTGTAATATGTCGATTAATCTGCGTGTGAAATATAAATTATGCAACATGTTATGTAATAATAATTATTATATGATACTTTTGTTACTCTGTAAAAATATCGTATCATGTAAATTCGTGATGATGTAATTATACAAATAAAATGTTTCGATTAATTGCAATGATAAATCGAGGTATTTATATTTTTCATACATGGATGTACGTTTACAACGAAATTCGTTTTAATACAAAACAATATAAAAATTGTACATATTACCCATTAGTCTAATATACTTAAGCTTTCGGTACTAGACTCTATTGTATTGTTTTGTTGCACGCTCGTAAAGTAATACTGTACTTTGTATTCTGTATTTCAGTATACGTTTCATCAACAATATTTTAAATAATGAGAATTAATAAATAATTTCTCGAATATTTTTTTTTATATTTATTGTAGAATATTCGATCGTATGTACAAAAATCAAAAAGGGTTCACAATCTTAGAAGCTATAAAAGCAATTATCTCAACGTATTTTTCTATACGTCATTAAATGTATCCTATATATCTAAAATCCACATTTAGGAATTAATGGGATCATTTATTATAATCGAGTAACGTTATAATTTCATTTCACAAGTCCAATTTTATAAGAATAAATTATGTATGTATTTTTAACCGATTGCTTTTGTCTACTTGCTTTTCTCTAGTATGTATGTGATTTCTAATTACTTCGTCATTACGGGTAAACTGAAATGATTGTTTACGTTCCAAAGATGCGTGTCTAATATCTGTTTCCTCAGCAGGAAGAGCTGCTGAAATTAATTATAAAGAAATCGACAGATGATTGCGGTAGTTAGAAAAATTGTTTACTTCACCTTTCAAGTTAGCAACCCTTCACTTATAAATACGTGAGTGGCTTAAGTATTACTTCATTAAACGCAAGAAATTTGTATTCTACTCTTTTCCTGACTGAACAATTACGGCTAATTTTAGAGCGCATTCGGTACTCTAACGTCGATTAAGATGCAAATAATTAATGACCAAGAAATTGTATTTATTGTAATGTTAATGTTTCCTATAACAATTTGAGGTTAAGCTAATATAAATTTTTGTTTTTGGGTAAACTTATGTATAACTGTGCTTAACGACTTAACATTTCTCTTGCAAATTGATCAGGGAAAGTAAGTACGACAACTACAACTTAATGAAACTCGACGTGATCTTGTTTATTGCATAAAGATATCTCAACGCATTTATTATATAATTCCTTCTATTTATGGATTAAACTATTCCGATTTCCACACTTTAGCAATTGTATCGGATTATCAGACGTTTAACAAAACTTATATGCTCGACTAGGGGACAGACGACGAGAATCTTATGTATGGAAGACATACTGCTCTAATTTTTCACAAACTTTAAACTTTTAAATATTTAACTAATCTAAAAACTTTTTTTATTTTAATTAATTAAATTAATCATTTATAATTATCACAACACAATAGAATCTTTAGTCACAATGTCATCAATTGTTTATATTATGCCTACACCACAATAGGACGTCCAACTAACGACCATGACCGTATACTAAAACATAGGTGCCTCGTACTGCTACATTCTGGTATGCAATGCAAAACACGATAACCATGACACACGAAGTGTAAAATATGTAATGCATAGATTTGTTTGGAAACAGACCATTTAATTACTTTCTTGCAATTGATAGGAAAGTCAAATCAAAGACATTTCTATAAGACATTTATTGAGACTTGAAACATCCGTCCATAGATAAATTGTAGAATTAATGCATTTGTCAAACGGAATAAAGTTTCATAATTTTAAGTTTTTATCCGAATTGTTTCATAAAGTCTGACAACAGCATTGTATTTTCCGAAAAAAATTTTAAACACAAAGTGAGAAGTGGGCATCCCTGTTTCGTTAGACATCCCTATGGGGAGCACTGCCACCGCGGTAGCTTATTTGATGAACGTAGTCTCTAGCAAGTGTTTCCCCGAACATGGCGGACGGTGCTCGTTCGAATTTTCAAGGGACACAATGAAAGTGCACCGAGTTCGCCGCGGTGATGTTCGTGACTAAGGGCGTGTGGTGATCCTGAGGGTGGCCGACGTGGGTGCCCGGGCGCCGCCGTAATTGTTACGGCTGCATGCATGCCGGCGTGTGGTCGTCCTGACTTCACGGGATAGAGTTTTGCCGCGCCGCGATTGTGTGTCTCGGAGCGACCGACCGTGGCGGGGCCCCCATGGTTGTAAATGGCTGACGGGAATCGGAAAATGAGGCCCGAACGTCGCGTGTGATTCCACGGCTAAGACACTGAGGTACGACATAAAATGGTGTTCAGAGATCGAACAATATTTGCGCGGTCTTCTGTCCCAAAAGCACCACCACCGGGTTCAAGCACCGCCCGGTGCTAGGAGCTGTCCCGGGGGTTGCTCGTGTCTACCGTATCGCCAGTGTCTTCGTCAATTGATCGGTTTTAGGGGTCGTGTATTCCCTGGATCAGCGGAAAGTTTGATTTTGCTCGATGTTTGTCATCGGCAGTAAAAAGTTCTCGACTGTGTGTCCACTCGAGCGCGACGTTTTGTCTTGTTTAGAACAGCATTCGTAGGTGCTCTCGTTTGTTAACGAGAGCGAGAGCGCGCGGACTGGTTTTTAATGAGATGCCGATCATATGGTCGTTATTTCTTTCGCAGGTTTTCGCGATACATTTTCGATTCTTGTAACGTATTTATCGCCAATTATAATGGACTTAAATGAATGATTTCGCCGGACAACGATCTATTTTGCACATTTGCGTGGACCAAGCATTATGTGTACGTGCATGTAAGACTTGCTTTCCTTTCGGATTTGAACAAATTTTTTAAGACAAGATCGCATATTAACATTGCTCTTCGATCAAACTGTTGCTTTTTTTTTAATCCAATCATTACTCTACAAAATATGTGTGATATTATTTGTTTGGGATGTATTCTGCAATTTGTTGCCTTAAGAGACACTGTGAACATGAATTTTGTGTTTCTAGAATCAAATGATAATTTAACACAAATGCACATAAGAATTACTATTAATTTTACAAGTAGTTTCTTCTGATAATACTAACATTTAGTATTAAATGGAAACAAGTTTATGTTGTTATATTATAGTGTTCTATTATTTCTATTTAGGTATAAGTACATTTATAATAGATAATTCAAAAAATGAACTGTTTTATTTAAAATATTAATAAAAACAATGATTAAGACATTTCTTCCTAATATTATTTTTGTAGAACAGTAACCAAGTCAAACAATATTTTATTGTCATCTATTTTTATTGTAATTTGTATATATGGTAAAGTATATTTTATTGTTATCTGTGACTATAGAAACAGGGTAGAAAATGTCAGAGCCAGAAGAAAGTCTGGCAGCGCCGGATAGCACTACGAAGGAACAGAAGTTGGGCTTTTCCCATGGAGACGATGTTCTTCTTCAACATAAAGATGGCAAATATTATCTTGGAACAGTTGTTGAGGTATATTTTCAACAAGTTGCCATGTTTTTTAATATCTTATTAAAGTACAATTGTATTATTTTTTGCCATGAATGCAAAGATAGTTGATTTTTTAAATGTAATGTACCGAACATTATATATATAGGTGGATTTGGCAAGGGAAAGATGCCTTGTCAAATTTATGGATAATACCTCCTCCTGGTCCTCGGTCAAGGAGCTGACAAAGCTATCAATGCCAGACTCTGATGTTATGTGCGTTCTTTGTAAAAAATCTCAGCCCAAGACTGATAATGACATTATTGTTTGTGACAAATGTGGCCGTGGTTATCATCAACTTTGTCATCAGGTAATAAGAAGTTGTTTTTAATTAAATATAGATTTCACGACTTTTATATAACTTTGCTACAACATAAACATACAGTAGATTATGAAATAAGAGAAACAAGAATATACGCTTACAGCCTCAGATATCAAAAGAAGAAACTGCAGCCGAGGCACATTGGATGTGTAAAAGATGTGTAGATAGTCAACCACGGACACGTGAACTTGTGGAGCCAAAAACTTCTATGGTAAAGGCAAGTATCAGGAAAGTATGCAGTGGTAGGGACCAACCTCAGCCGCCACCAGATGATATGACAAAGTTGCCGTACGATGTAAGTATCTAAAACTACAGATTGTTTTTGATCAATTAAAGAAATAAAAGTTTCTTTTTTAAGAAAATCTTTTAAGAAATAAACTCTTTATGAAAGAATATATTCCTGATAGTTATAATTAATAATTGGAGTATTGGTTTCTGATCTCTAGTTTAATCTAAATTAGTCTTAATTTAATCTTAATGTTTCATTACAGCCTAATATGTTAAGTTGGGATGCACATCATAGAGTAAATGCTGAACAAATTTATTGTTATTGTGGGCTCAATGGAGAATGGTATACACAAATGTTGCAATGTGCTCGTTGCAAGCAATGGTTCCATGAAAAATGTGTTAGTTGCCTAACTTATCCTTTATACAGTGGAGATAGGTGAGTAGAGACAGTAACGAAAATATTCAGAGAAAAATTTAAACTCTTCGTGTTTTTAATTTTCTTATCTTTAAAATATGTTTTACATTTGATAACATTTCTAGGTTTTACGTTTTTGTTTGTTCAATGTGCAATTATGGCAAGGAATTTGTACGGCGACTGGAATTAAAATGGGTAGATCTGGTGCACCTGATGTTGTACAATTTGACTGTTTACAATGCTAAAAAGTATTATGATTTGGACACTGTTATTGTACCTTATGCTAATGATAATTGGAATACTTTGCAGCTTCCACCACGGGTGAGGATTTTTCATTAGTTTTATGATTGTGGAGTTTAAGATGTTTTCATTTTTTAATACATATGGATATGGCATTTCTCATAAATATACGTATGTATTTGTTACTGTTAGATCAGGGATGTCAGTGCTCAAATACGCAGAGATTCTATACTAGCAATATTGACAAATAATAGGAACAGGTTTAAATGTGGCAGAGAAATAAAGAAGCGTACTACAATATGGGGACTTAGAGTTAGATTACCACCACCGTGTCCAATTGTTAGTCTTCCAGCAACTGGTGTAATAGACGATTCTGTGTTACGTGGATGCTGGGGTGCTAATAAAAGACTGCAATATCTTCCTCCACCTACAGGGTTAGTTATTACAACATTAATTAAAATATGTTCTACTAACGCTGTTGATTAATTATTTATTTATTTCATATATTTGAAACAAGCAACTGTTGTTTTAGACCGATAAGTTTACCAGAGAGCACAAAACAGTTAACTGCACTAAAGCAAAGCACCGCAGAGAATTTGGAAATTCCTGTAAATCCATCGGATGTGGTAATGCGTGGAACAATTTATCAGAATTCCGAAGCAGAGCAAAGCTCATGTCCAAGTCCAAGTCCACCAAGCCAGTCTACACAGTCTCTAAGAGAAAGGTATGTAAGGTACATAATGCGTAGTATATATTCAACTAACAAGTCACAGGACCAATACCTTAGATTATTACCTTCAATTTATTACAGATATAGTGGAGGTGGTTTCGTGAAAAAATCATTCCCGTTCCCTAAATTGAGTTTACAAAGAAGAAGACGCTTGATGGCATTAGGCAGTTCCCGGGAAAGAATGTTACGTAAACACAAGAAGAGAGAAAAAGGTGACGGTTCGTTGAGTAAGACTCAGGGTGTTAGAGAAGCTAGATACCGAAAAGCAAGGAAGTTACTGAAAAATGCAATAGCCAAGGTATTTAGTAACAAAAATACTGTTATTAATGCGCAACATTATGTTCGCGTAAGAAAAAATACAACCTAATTTTGTGTTGCGTTTTGCAGAGTAAGTCTCGAAGTTCGGAAGCATCTGATTTACCACCAACGCCTCCTACTTCCGTTTCGGGCCCTCCCACACCACCAGCTACAACTTCGGGTATATCTGAACTATCTGTACCTAGTTCTGTGGAATTGATGCATCCTTTACCACCATCGACACCCGCGGATACAAGTGGGGATGAAACCAGTTCGAGAGGAACGCTGGACTCCTTTATTCCACCACCCAAAGACTTTGAAGGCAAGAATAATCCTTTTAGAAATCTCAGTGACTTATTGGGCACACCTGGCAATCTCAATCAAACAAATTCGAGTACTCCATCACCATACAATCCATGTCCAATTACATTGCCCCTGCCGCTCACTCCTGTTATATCTCAACCGCCGGTAGTGCGGCCGGCTAAAAGGCAGTTATCAGAGAAAGACATTATTATAGACAGAAACGGGCAAGTAAAACGTAGACGTCAACATCGGAGAGGTCGCCCATCACAGCAACAATTACAACAACAGTTTCAACATACTGCTAGTAAGACTGCGACCATTCTACCGGCGCGTAATAACGAGGTTAAAAGTGAATTTGCAAGGAATTTAAGAAGTTCGTTTAACGGTGCCTCAAGCAGTGCGAGTAGTCAAATTGGAAATTGTGTTGATTATGCCTTAAATGGTAGGAGACTGAGACAACGTCAGAGCAATGACAAATTACCCCCTCCGGATTCGCAACCGCAGAAGAAAGGTAGCGTACCTTCATCCCCAAAGTGTTCGCCTGTAAAGCAAAGTGCACCCGACATATCCTTGGATGATCTAAAATCATCGGTGAACATATATTTTGGAGCAGCTAATAGAATCGCTGCTGGTGAGAAGTTTGTCATTAAAGCGAAGAGGATAGGGCCGAACGGTCAGACTCAATACCTTATCGAGTGGGAGGGACTTAATACTTAACAATAAATAATCTGTTTATGATTAAATATATTGCAATCATATACAATTTCTGTTGGCGTCGAGCGGGGACAGCAATTAATTGCTGATCTTTTTCCTTTTTGGAGAGCTCGGTGTTTAAAACAAATGATTAGTGACAAATTGATCTGTGTCACATGCACTGCCATTCGTTACACATGTTTATGTAATAAGTACGTATTAATTGGTGTACGATGTGCGACTGTTCTTGCAAATGTAAATTTTCTTTCATTCGTGGATAACTGAGAGTCTTGTGAAGACACTGTTCCGTCAATAACAAACTTCATTGCTGGACAATGAATTTGTTTTGCTGGTTATTTAAAGTAATGACATTTCGCTGGTTTATTTTATTCGTCATACCTGGAAACGAACATTTTCATTACTGAGTTCATGTTACATTGAAAATGTACCGTCCATAATTCAACGCGTAAAATTCGATCAACGTTTCTATATCTATTTTTAATACAAAGCAAATACGAGTGCGTACGCGGGAAACATTTACAAGAACAGTCAGATACATTGCTTATTAAACTGTACATATTGTAGCATAGTAGTTTCGCAGAGAAATCGATGAATTAAACCATGTAAAGCAAAACCATTTGCGCCGGCTTTACATACATTAGAGATTGGCCAATCGCTCCTTATGAGTTGCGGAGCAGACCATGATTACGACAAGAAAAAAAAAAAAAGTGAATTGAAACTGACAGTTGTTCCTCTCACTTGAGCTAACATACTAGCAAACGTTAGTAGTTAGTATTAAAGAGTAAAAAGAAAAAAAGTAAAAGGCAGATATCCTGCAAAGGTTATTTTTCAATACAATCGTAGAGATAGACATCCGCTTCTGTAATTTGATCATCTTGAACTGTTCTTCTGCACGATACGTAAACAAAATCAAAATTGTTCATTACATGTATTCGTTACTGCCATCGCGCACCATTTTGTCTTCTGCTGCTTCGTCTGACGATCGAGCTGCGATATCTAGTAATAGAGAATTAGTTTCTAACGAATGTCCGTAGGAGTGTAGGTAGTAATTTATGAGAAAAAAAAAAAGAAAAAGAAAACTTCGAGAAAGGTTTCGTAGATCTGACGGTTCAAGACGATGAAGATACAGCTCTTGCATTGCTCACTATTATACAAGACTAAGGGAAAAACAACATACCTATTTCGTATAACGTAAAATTTAAAGAACCACAAGCTGAGTACGTAAGTGATTGGTCAAGTTATCTGTGCGAAGGTAACGTTGTAAATTTCTCTATGCGGTTTTCCAGCGTGGAATAATTTCGAAATCGAGACGTAGGAAATCTTTATAAACTGTTCTTTGTTATATTAAAATTGTAGGGCATGAAAAGTATTCAATCGTGTGTGATAAATATTCGCGTGGACAACATTCTTGCGGGATTTCAGACGAACAGTTTTTCGAGTTTCATGGAACAGGTTTTACGTATTTAGATACTAACCGTGGCCAGTTAATTGCAACTAGCGACGAGCATTCGTACGAATAGTTTTTCTACCAAGAAATCTTTCATTCGAGGTTGAATTCGGCGCATTTAATTTATATTAAAATCAATACTGCACGTTTGCAGTCTGCGGTCAGAATTTACTGATCCGATACTCGTCTATAGCGATCGAAGGAAAATTAAGGTATCAGATTATTCCTTACCAAGATCTCGAGTCAAAAGAGCTTATTAGGAACGTCGAAGAACTTGTTTGTCCGTACGACTGGCGCTCAGTTGTACAACTTAAGTTTTCTACGAACCTGTTTAGGATGATCAGTTGCGAAGAAGTAAATTGTATTAACCGTTTTTGCAACGAGAAATTATTGCGGTAGAATAGTTGTCGTCTAGCAATCAGTCTTTCTTGAAATACCAAAAGTGCAAATAATCGAATGAAATTATCGCGTTATCACAGATCTCTTGAAGCAAGTTTTACAATTTACCGATTATCGTTCTTTTCCCATAATATTTAATTTACGCTAAATTTCAATTGTACAACCGAGGCGAACGACACGAGTTTCCCAAAATCTGGGTGTGAAAAAGCCGCGAGTCATTCATGCTTAGACAGACTTACCTAAGATAGGTATTTTTAAGCGTTATTTATTTAAACTACTACGTGTAATAATCATTTTGCATTGTAACTCCTTTAGAGAGCCTTCCCAACACTGAGACGACTTCGGTCATTCGCGAAAGCGCGTGAATTCTAATGGTGGCAGTCTTCGAGTTACGGATCATAGTACAGAAGCCTCTGCCAGTTACGCTTATTTTTCTTCTACAACAAAGTGCTCCAAAATCTATGGTACAACTCGAAAGTAAGTGATTTCTCCAAAGAAATGTGTCGAAGATGTCAAAGTTTTCTGCACTCAATAACAGTAGATAACAACGATTCCATGTCACGAAAAAATGTCATTATTTCTTTAATCCGAAGTATCGTCTTAAATATTTCTTATTTAATTTTGTTTAATTGCGTGGCGGCACGAAATACGCGAACGAGCGTCAAACGTTAAACATTCCAATAAATTGAACTACGATTTGAGAACAGTGTCACCGTGCGATTGAAATATTTAACCGTTTCGTTGTATCTGAAATTATTCCTCGAGACGAGCTATCCAAACTTCTTTACTTATCTATTACGCGAGAAATCGGTATCTTTCGATTTGCACCATACGTTTCAGGTCACTTGTACCTCGATCTTGCTTTTTGAAAAAGAAATTATTTCGATTGTCTTCAGATAGCAGAAAGAATGTGTTCAAGTGTGTTCAAACAGTAATACATTTACGCGAACCGCAAGATGAAACTTTTGTAATAGCTTTTATACAACAGACTCATAGCACAGATGTTTCTTTGAGCGCATAACAGCGAACCCGTACTCTCTAAAGGAACGGTATAGGTAATGTTGGATGGATACACTGCCAAACGTCTCTAAGTTATATTTAATAAACAACGTTGAACAATACTGTGCTATGATATATTAATTTTTAATTGAACGAATCGTTTGCGTTTAGATTCCAGCTTCGTTCGTCGGTACGTTTGCAACGACCCGCGAACGAAGAACTTAAGTACAACTTAAGCCGTTTTTTGCGCGCAGAGAGCTGTTTGTTCGCGATGCTAAGTTGCGTTTGAATTTCAACGATCTCGTTCGTGCAATTTCCCGCGCGGACCACGAGGCCAACGATGTCTCCTTTCGATCAGCATCGTCGATGCTTCGCGATCGTTTTGTCGTTTCACGTGCTTAACCCTTTCGACGTCGAATACTTTTTACAAATGTGTCGTGCGCGCGCGCGCGGCACGCTTCATTATATGTGAATCGAATCAGCATCAAATACTTCTAGATACGCGTACACAATACCGACCGTTCCTAAACTCGTGTGATCTTTTCGATAGATACACTGGTTTCGGAACGACCTGGCCGTATTGCCACAAATGTGTAATAGACGTGCTCTGACTTTCGGTTGGTAAAATGTGTTTTGTTGCGTAAGCCGAAAGTGATGTCTACAGTCCATCTGTGGTACTATCAAGTTCCTTCGAGACTAGCGTGCGCGTTTTGTTTACATTCTATCCGTTTGTCCTTTCAGAAGGTCGTTATTGTCGCGAACCGTCACACGTGGTTCGGAACGTGATCGAGTGTTTTCTTTTCAGTTGAAAAGCATTCTGTGAACATCGTTGAAAAATCAAACGTCGTATAGTTAAATATATATGTCCGTATCATCGAAAGGGTTAAGTAGATCAGAGAACACCCAAGTAAATCGCGCGTTGCGTCGCCGTATTGTATTGTTAAACACTTCTCTTTATAATTTTGTTTTTTTTTTTATTTTATTTTGTTACGTTCTCGCGGTAGTTCTACGAAAGCGACTGTCTTTCATATCGTGGGTGACTTGTTTCGGTAAGATCTCTCTTACGACAGGGTTCAGGCCAGATCGACGAACACGAAACACGAGATTTTCGATGTCGCGATTGCTTGACACTCGCGTCGGGCGATCTACGGATCGACCAATAGGTGTCGATAGCGTACGGTGCGTCGAAGAGGGTTGCGCGATTGTCGCAGTCTCGTCGGGAAGTCTCGAGTCACAGTTTCGTCTGTCAGTCTATCCGGCCTGGAGTAAATTTTACACGAGAGTGGTCTCGATGGCGGCAAGAGAAACGAAAGCATCGAACTCCGCTTAGAAAAAGAATCCTGTACAAAGCGTAGACGATAGGGAAGAATTACGGTCCTTGAGTCATTACGCAAAACAAGGAGACATTTATTAGTTCGTTGATTACGAGGAACATTGTACCGAACGATTTGTGCTGGATTAGCGTCTCGACGTTGCGTTTTTCGGGACGCGGCATGCGGAATAAGGTAAAGATGTACTGCCAGTATCGTATGTGTAAATATTCTCCCCTCAGATACAATCTTCCGATCCCATTTTTTAACACAGATACATTTCACGAGTACGTCAAGAATGCGTAGTTATACGTTGCGTAATGTTTGTGTGATTGTAATGTGAAACTCGGGGACTGTTCTCGGGCAACTTCCGGTGAGTGAATCGGACGCATCGTTTCCGTGCGAGATTTCGTTGAAACACCGTGTTCTTTCGTCGTGCGATGTATTGTTTCATGCGAGGAAAGTGACTCGATCGAATTTACCAAACGAGAGGTGGTCAAGAATTTATAAACGGTATAATAGAGTGTCTCGAAATCGCACAGCTGGAAAGAAAGTGATTCGACGTAAATCTATCGAGAGTGTGGAATACAAATTTAGAATCGATGTTGATAAAGGTACTTACACGCGTATTTAACGCGGTCTGGTGACACGTGTCGCTAACGTTCGTTGCGTTTATTCGCAACGTACGAGTACCGAGCTAAAGATTTCTAACCAAGAAAGAAAATTATTTTCCTAACAAAACTAGCAAAAATTACGACTTAAAAAAAGACTTGTTGGGGCAATCGAAAAATTATAAATAGAAATTACATCGCGAAGAGTTCGCAGGTTCTAAATTTCTTATTTTTAATAGATCGCGAACCGTAGAAAAGAGTTCAAATATTGGATGAGATTTTATCGAACGACGCTGATTCATTTCGATGCGTTTCTCGTCCAAGAAGCGCGCACTTTTGGAAATCAATTATTTCAAAAGCACTGTGTAACGAAATTCCACTTTTACACTTTCGATATATTCTTTTTCCAAACGAATTGTCTACGTTTCAGTTGTACGATGTATTTCAGGTCGCAAAAGATGATCGTCGTGTAAGATTTATCGAGTTTTGTACATAAAAGGACGTTGATTTGCAATTTTATTATTAAGGAGTTCTCTTAAGGTTGCAGTTTGTCGTTCGGATGACATTTCTGATCGGAATTGCGCGCGTATCGATTGTTCGATTAGTCGACATGTTTCGAACGAAATTAATTCGAGTGCTGGTTGCCCGAATATCTGCCTTCGTCGATAGATCGAATCGAAATGGTGGATCTCGCCACGGAACAGATGCGTTTCGTCGATCGTGGACCGCGTTCCTCGAAACGTGAACAAATGTAGTCGAAGAAAAATTATTAACCACAGGCATCTAATCAACGTTACTTGGAAACTTCGTGTAAATACACGTTCAATCGTGCGGAGTACTTTTATACAGAAAATTGTTCAGAGGTGTCGAATATACACACACATACACACACACACGCACACGTACATACAGTTAATAAATATGCTATTTCAGACGAGGATAATTCTAAATTTTAAACGAACGATGCTATAATTTTTTTAAAGTCTCGTTTCAAAGAAATCCGTTTAGAAAGCAATCCATAGAGGCTCGACTATAGAGGTTCTCAAACCTTTTGCTGTTTACGGCGCCCTCAGCGGCGGAGAAATTTTCCACGGCGTTCTTAGGTCAAAAGAACAATTCGCCGATTCCATTTACGAAGTACTTAAGTCTAAATAACTTAATAGCGATGTAAATCGTCGACGAGAAACCAAATAAGTGACAAATTAGTCCGTACATGCATATTATTTTAATAGTGAATTCTATTTTACTAAAGGTTTACAAATTTTACGAAAATGTTAAATTCTATTTTACTATGGGTACGTTGAGGTTTTCGAACTGTAAGCGACAGGATATTCGGAATAATCGACGGAGGCATTTATAAGTATTAAAAACTTTGTTCAAGTATCCGTACGATGTTCCGTTTCTTTCTTTCGGATAATAAATACTTATCGAATATTGAAACGATACAGGTGAGAAAATTAGCGGAAAGAAGGGGAACACCGTGAGCGTATTTAATAAAAATGTTCGATACTTATCAGAGCTGCCTCTTTCGATGGTGTGAAATACCTTTCTGCGTACAATTTGTCAACTACTGCATTACGTCTCGATCGATGCAGTCTGCCGAATCTTTTAAGTACTGTCACGAAGGAAAGTCTGCAATAATTCACTCGAGAGATCTTGATTTTTTGCACGCGCGACCGCGAACCGAAAAAGAAAAAACGAAAAAAAAAAACCAAAAAAAAAATTGTAAATTCACTTGTAGCACCGATACTTCTTTTACTAAGACAGAGTTGATTTTTATATTTACACGTAATAAGTACATACGATATTTTTTACTGATTTTAACGAGTACTCTATTATTCCAAATTCTGGAACACTTATTCTCCAATACCGTGTGCATGCATAGCGAGTAGACCTACGAATACCTCAACGAGAGCTTGTTCAAAGTGCCCATCGATTATTAATAATTCTTCTTCGACGTCCTGAACTGCTTGCAGTCATTTTTTGATAGCCATTTTTTCCCATTGACAGTGATCTACGAATATCGATTTTTTACACAGAACTTCTACGAACGGGCCACGAGTTTCACGTAAAGAAAACGAAGAAACTCTGTATTTCTTTGCGCGAAGAACGACGACGTGTGTGCGTGATGAATTAAAGGCGAGAAAGAGTGTCCGAGTTTGCGTGCGACTGTAGAATCTAAATCCAAGGAAAGACAAACGTAAACGAGCGATCTGTCGACGTACCGGTTCCCGTACAATTTCCAAGGAAATTGACTACGGTTTTTTCAACGAGAATCGTGAATTCGTTCGATCGATGCGAGTACAGGGAACGAAGAAGAAGAAGAAGACGAACGACTACGATTACCGTGTGATAAACAGCTCGACTCAAGGATCCCTTGGTTACGTTTCCGCGTACATTTCCATTCTTAAGGTTAATTCAATAGCGAGAGGGAGTCTGTATATACACCGCCTGCACTTTGTACGAATATTGCGATCGTCGCTGTGCTTAGCGATCATTTTTGTTTCCTTTCGTCGTTTAATAAAGTGAATTCTTCATGACCTCTTCAATGCTGTGCAAAACCTGTTCAGGAACCCGTGCACTGTACCTTTGTGCTCCATTCACTGTCTACGAATAAATCAATTCTATTTTCAGGCGATCCAGAACATTATGGAACGAGCTTGTGTATTTGTTACATCGAAATTATCCTAAATATTTGGTACGAGGTACAGAATACAGGCGACAATTCATTGTGTACTGTCACTTGATTTTCGAGCCCCAGGATTTCGGATAACTGAAACGATTCTCCATCAGCTAATTGAAACGAAATTATGCCCAATATCGCATACAAGGGATAGAATACGCTTGTTAGTCGATTTAAATTTCTGTCACGCGAATTTTGGGGCTGTAGGAGAACCAAAAACCAAGGAACGCGGTACGATTGATAGTTTCGAAGATTAAATTTCAGTTGTGCAAACCATTATCACGAAAATGGACGTAATTTAAGTAGGTATACTCGAGGAGGTATTCTTATTCGGCGGATTTTTGAAAATGACGTCAAATTCCAAGAATTTCCGCGAATTGAGATTTTGCGAGATTTCCGAACGAATTTCTAAACTTTTCTTAGACTTTTCGCTGATTTTGGGCTTTTGTATCGTAAGAACGTGATAGTCGAGAACGTATAGTTTTAAGCAGTTTTGGCAGTGTGATACGATCGGGTTAAGGGAATGGAAACAAATAATGGGCAAAAATAAAGATTCTGTTGTCAGACAAATTGATTTTATTTCAATACATCAATTTATGGGAGATACAATCGCATTCTTTCGATCCATTAACATTTTTGCACTTTCATACTCATTACAAAAATGTTATTCAAAGTACTCTATTTGTTCTTATACCGTAAAAATTATCATTCGAAATTCGCAGCCAATTAGCTCGGTACTATCCACGACGAATAATTATTGTTCGTCGTGAGTAATACCGATTACCAGGTCTCACCACGTGGAGGTTGCTGCGAGCGGAGACCCGGAGAGAGATAGATGGAATCAAAGTTCCATCGATCTCCCTCGACACGCGATACAAACGAAGATACTAAACCAAAGAGATGGAAGGAATCAATGTTCCTTCGATCTCCTCGTTTAGTTCTGCCGAGCAATTACATTATGGAAAAATTAGGCAAAATTGGGAAATACGCGACACGAACCGTGCAGTTGGTCCTACTAGGTCTATCCCGTTTCCCCTCCGTGGTTCCGATTCCAGAGAAAACGAACGACGCCTACCACTCCCCTAGAGGAGTGCCCCGTTTCTCCATCTTTACGACGAGAGGGTCTTATTTTGGAGGCTTTCGCAGGGACCGGCAAAAATGCCTGCTCCTGTGCTCGCAACATGCCCCCTCTGGAAGCGGACACACCGGAAGAGACGGCGATAGACCGTTCGGACTACTTACACGGCCGGCCACTTGCTTGTACAAGAAGCAGTGGTGACCGGACCGAGGAACGAGGAAGCGAGCAAAATTAAGCTAACGATTGGATAATTGCTTGGCAGATCACAGCCTTAAAACTAACTTATTCTAACTGCAGAGATAGAAGGAATCAATGTTCCTTCGATCTCCTCGTTTAATTCTGCCGAGCAATTACGTTATGGAAAAATTAGGCAAAATTGGGAAATACGCGACGCGAACCGTGGAGTTGTTCCTACTAGGTCGGTCCCGTTTCCCCTCAGTGGGCCCGATTCTCAAAGATATGCGCGACGCCCCGTCCACTCATATAGAGTGCCCCGTTTCTCCCAACTCCGCAGCCAGGAGCCACGCAGAGCGTGGACCTGTCTCACGGAGGATGACGAAGAGAGGGTCTTATGGCACAGGGGCTTCCACAGGGACCGGTGCGAACACCTGCCCCTGTGTTCGCAGCATATTCTCTCTCAAAGCGGACGCACCAGAAGAGACGGCGATCGAGCGTTCGGTCCACCTCCACGGCCGGTCACTTGCTTATGCAACAAGCAGAGGTGGCCGGACTGAAATACGAGCAAGCGAGCAAAAAGAAGCTAAAGATTGGATAATTGCTCGGCAGATCACAGATATTCGTACATGGTGACCTTAAAACTAACTTAGTCTATACTTAGAAGTAACAGTCCCGCGAAGGATGCAATACATAAGTCCTCTTCGTTCTTCGTTCTTCGTTTTCCGATATATCTAAGAGAATGTATCTAAGAGAAACCTAAGAGTAACCTAAAGTCAAGGCATAATAGAAAATAGAAACGAATTTGGTTAGTGGAAAAAAATAAACATGTAAAAACAAGTAGAAATTAAAATCAGAGAACAAATGAAATGAATTACACAAAGAAAAAATTAAAAAAAAAAAGAAAGCATTGAGAGAGTGGTCGCCAGTACTGACCACCGCCTACCGGCGGCCAGTACCGGTTACCAAGGTGGGGGGTCCCCCCTTCCATGAACCTAAAACGAAGAGATCCGTCCACCTCGGAGGCTCCAGGAAGAATGAAATTTTAAACAACCGGGGGCTCCTTATATACCCTCAGCAAGGTCACTTACCAGTGACTTACCGTTTCTTCAATTGTCTTTGTTCGATCTAATCGAAATCTTCGAAAACGAACGGTTTCGGTGAATGTTCGTCCATTTCCGCGATTGTTACTAACATTTATGCATGTTCCCAATATTGATCGAACAGTGTGCATCTTATTTATGTATTGCAATTAATTAAGAAACTTATAGAAATTGATTTTGATCGATACTCGATGTTAAAACGTGTTTCGTAAAGTTTTAAAGCATGGAAAGTAACAATTGTTCATTGGATACACTAATTTGATATTTATTTAATTCTTAAAATTTTCACAATACGCGTAGAAGTTGTGTTTTTTACATAAAAATTCCGAAATTCAATTAATCACTTTTTTAAATAGAAAAATCATCGCGATGAAAACTTGTGAATCGATAATCGATACCTGTAGCCTTGAAAATGTCAGTTGGATCTCAGTGAAAAATTCCTTCGCGAACAAAGAATATTTCAACGAAATGATATTTTAAGCCATTATTTATACTAGAACATTGTTAATAATTGTCTAATGTATGGTCCTACGACGGTTGTTAATAAATATGATAAATAAACATTCGAGATATTGCGAAATCTGCGAAGACGAACGGTTTCGGTGAATGTTTGTTCATTTCCGCGATTGTTACTAACATTTATGCATGTTCCCAATATTGATCGAACAATGTGCATCTTATTTATGTATTGCAATTAATTAAGAAACTTATAGAAATTGATTTTGATCGAGATTCGATGTTAAAACGTGTTTCGTAAAGTTTTAAAGCATGGAAAGTAACATTTGTTCATATGATACATTAGATTAAAACATTTGATTAATTCTTATAATTTACACAATATGTGTAGAAATGGTATTTTTTACATAAAAGTGCCAAAATTCAATTAATCGCAAGGTTCTCGATAGAAAAATCATCCCGATGAATACTTGTGAATCGATAATCGATACGTGTAGCCTTGAGAATGTCAGTTGGATCTCAGCGAAAAATTCCTTCGCGAACAAAGAATCTTTCAACGAAATGATATTTTAAGCCATTATTTATACTAGGACATTGTTAATAATTGTCTAAAGTATGGTCCTACGACGGTTGTTAATAAATATGATAAATAAACATCAAGATATGCGAAATCTTCGAGGACGAATAGTTTCGGCGAATGTTTGTTCATTTCAGCGATTGTTATTAACATTTACGCATGTTCCCAATATTGATCGAACAATGTTAAATTATAAGAATTAAACAAATGTTAAACTAATGTATCTAATAAACCATTGTTACTTTTCATGCTATAAAACATTAAGAAACGCGTTTATACTTCGAAACTCGATCAACATTAATTGTTGTTGGCGGATCGATCATTTTTAATGCATAAATAAGATGCACATTGTTCGATCAATATTGGGAACATGCATAAATGTTAGTAACAATCGCGGAAATGAACAAACATTCACCGAAACCGTTCGTCTTCGCAGATTTCGCAATATCTCGAATGTTTATTTATCATATTTATTAACAACCGTCGTAGGACCATACATTAGACAATTATTAACAATGTCCTAGTATAAATAATGGCTTAAAATATCATTTCGTTGAAATATTCTTTGTTCGCGAAGGAATTTTTCGCTGAGATCCAACTGACATTTTCAAGGCTACAGGTATCGATTATCGATTCACAAGTTTTCATCGCGATGATTTTTCTATTTAAAAAAGTGATTAATTGAATTTCGGAATTTTTATGTAAAAAACACAACTTCTACGCGTATTGTGAAAATTTTAAGAATTAAATAAATATCAAATTAATGTATCCAATGAACAATTGTTACTTTCCATGCTTTAAAACTTTACGAAACACGTTTTAACATCGAGTCTCGATCAAAATCAATTTCTATAAGTTTCTTAATTAATTGCAATACATAAATAAGATGCACATTGTTCGATCAATATTGGGAACATGCATAAATGTTAGTAACAATCGCGGAAATGAACAAACATTCACCGAAACCGTTCGTCTTCGCAGATTTCGCAATATCTCGAATGTTTATTTATCATATTTATTAACAACCGTCGTAGGACCATACATTAGACAATTATTAACAATGTCCTAGTATAAATAATGGCTTAAAATATCATTTCGTTGAAATATTCTTTGTTCGCGAAGGAATTTTTCGCTGAGATCCAACTGACATTTTCAAGGCTACAGGTATCGATTATCGATTCACAAGTTTTCATCGCGATGATTTTTCTATTTAAAAAAGTGATTAATTGAATTTCGGAATTTTTATGTAAAAAACACAACTTCTACGCGTATTGTGAAAATTTTAAGAATTAAATAAATATCAAATTAATGTATCCAATGAACAATTGTTACTTTCCATGCTTTAAAACTTTACGAAACACGTTTTAACATCGAGTCTCGATCAAAATCAATTTCTATAAGTTTCTTAATTAATTGCAATACATAAATAAGATGCACATTGTTCGATCAATATTGGGAACATGCATAAATGTTAGTAACAATCGCGGAAATGAACAAACATTCACCGAAACCGTTCGTCTTCGCAGATTTCGCAATATCTCGAATGTTTATTTATCATATTTATTAACAACCGTCGTAGGACCATACATTAGACAATTATTAACAATGTTCTAGTATAAATAATGGCTTAAAATATCATTTCGTTGAAATATTCTTTGTTCGCGAAGGAATTTTTCACTGAGATCCAACTGACATTTTCAAGGCTACAGGTATCGATTATCGATTCACAAGTTTTCATCGCGATGATTTTTCTATTTAAAAAAGTGATTAATTGAATTTCGGAATTTTTATGTAAAAAACACAACTTCTACGCGTATTGTGAAAATTTTAAGAATTAAATAAATATCAAATTAGTGTATCCAATGAACAATTGTTACTTTCCATGCTTTAAAACTTTACGAAACACGTTTTAACATCGAGTATCGATCAAAATCAATTTCTATAAGTTTCTTAATTAATTGCAATACATAAATAAGATGCACACTGTTCGATCAATATTGGGAACATGCATAAATGTTAGTAACAATCGCGGAAATGGACGAACATTCACCGAAACCGTTCGTTTTCGAAGATTTCGATTAGATCGAACAAAGACAATTGAAGAAACGGTAAGTCACTGGTAAGTGACCTTGCTGAGGGTATATAAGGAGCCCCCGGTTGTTTAAAATTTCATTCTTCCTGGAGCCTCCGAGGTGGACGGATCTCTTCGTTTTAGGTTCATGGAAGGGGGGACCCCCCACCTTGGTAACCGGTACTGGCCGCCGGTAGGCGGTGGTCAGTACTGGCGACCACTCTCTCAATGCTTTCTTTTTTTTTTTAATTTTTTCTTTGTGTAATTCATTTCATTTGTTCTCTGATTTTAATTTCTACTTGTTTTTACATGTTTATTTTTTTCCACTAACCAAATTCGTTTCTATTTTCTATTATGCCTTGACTTTAGGTTACTCTTAGGTTTCTCTTAGATACATTCTCTTAGATATATCGGAAAACGAAGAACGAAGAACGAAGAGGACTTATGTATTGCATCCTTCGCGGGACTGTTACTTCTAAGTATAGACTAAGTTAGTTTTAAGGTCACCATGTACGAATATCTGTGATCTGCCGAGCAATTATCCAATCTTTAGCTTCTTTTTGCTCGCTTGCTCGTATTTCAGTCCGGCCACCTCTGCTTGTTGCATAAGCAAGTGACCGGCCGTGGAGGTGGACCGAACGCTCGATCGCCGTCTCTTCTGGTGCGTCCGCTTTGAGAGAGAATATGCTGCGAACACAGGGGCAGGTGTTCGCACCGGTCCCTGTGGAAGCCCCTGTGCCATAAGACCCTCTCTTCGTCATCCTCCGTGAGACAGGTCCACGCTCTGCGTGGCTCCTGGCTGCGGAGTTGGGAGAAACGGGGCACTCTATATGAGTGGACGGGGCGTCGCGCATATCCTTGAGAATCGGGCCCACTGAGGGGAAACGGGACCGACCTAGTAGGAACAACTCCACGGTTCGCGTCGCGTATTTCCCAATTTTGCCTAATTTTTCCATAACGTAATTGCTCGGCAGAATTAAACGAGGAGATCGAAGGAACATTGATTCCTTCTATCTCTGCAGTTAGAATAAGTTAGTTTTAAGGCTGTGATCTGCCAAGCAATTATCCAATCGTTAGCTTAATTTTGCTCGCTTCCTCGTTCCTCGGTCCGGTCACCACTGCTTCTTGTACAAGCAAGTGGCCGGCCGTGTAAGTAGTCCGAACGGTCTATCGCCGTCTCTTCCGGTGTGTCCGCTTCCAGAGGGGGCATGTTGCGAGCACAGGAGCAGGCATTTTTGCCGGTCCCTGCGAAAGCCTCCAAAATAAGACCCTCTCGTCGTAAAGATGGAGAAACGGGGCACTCCTCTAGGGGAGTGGTAGGCGTCGTTCGTTTTCTCTGGAATCGGAACCACGGAGGGGAAACGGGATAGACCTAGTAGGACCAACTGCACGGTTCGTGTCGCGTATTTCCCAATTTTGCCTAATTTTTCCATAATGTAATTGCTCGGCAGAACTAAACGAGGAGATCGAAGGAACATTGATTCCTTCCATCTCTTTGGTTTAGTATCTTCGTTTGTATCGCGTGTCGAGGGAGATCGATGGAACTTTGATTCCATCTATCTCTCTCCGGGTCTCCGCTCGCAGCAACCTCCACGTGGTGAGACCTGGTAATCGGTATTACTCGCTGAGAGTAATATCGAGCTAATTGGCTGCGAATTTAGAATGGTTATTTAAGATAAGAAAAAGTTGAATACCTTGAAAAGTAACATTTTTATAGTGCGTATGAATGCTTGAGTATGTTAATTAAACGAAAGAATGGGATTGTATCACCGATGTATTGATATCTTTCAATAAAGTCATTTTTAGTTACAACAAAAGCTTCTATTTACCCATTATTTGCCACCAATTCCTTAACCGGATCCTATCACATTGCTAAATTACCAAAGTTCAAAATCGTCGAGAAATTTGGCCAATGTTCAGAAATCCATTCGGAAATCACGCAAAATCTTAATTCGCAGAAACTTTTGGAATTTGACGACATTTCCAAAAATCCCCGGAATAGGAATACCTTCTCGAGTATCATTCCCTTCCGTTACCAAAGCCAAAAATCGGCGAAACATTTTTAGCAGAAGTTTAGATATTCGTTCCAAAATCCCACAGAATTTCAATTCGCGGAAATTCTTGGAATTTGGCGACATTTCTAGGAATCCGCGAAATCGTGGCACTTCCTCGCTTATCGTATACTCCTTCCTGACACCAAGAATCCCAACATCGAACATTTTCTAAAATTTATGTCTGAATTTCAACCTTTAGTATGAGGAGAACATTTTCGCCAAGGAGGTATGCATTTCGATTTTTCAAGTATTAATCAAATGTTACATTGATGTATCTAATAGACAATTATTACTTTCCATATTTTAAAACTTTAAGAAACATCGCTTTACTTCGAAGCTCGATCAAAATTAATTTCTATAAGTTTCTTAATCATTTGTGATGCATAAATAAGATACACATTGTTCGATTAATATTGGGAACATTCATGAATGTTAGTAAGACTTGCGGAAATGAACAAACATTCACCGAAACTATTCGCCTTCGCAGATTTTGCAATATCTTGACGTTTATTTATCATAATTATTAACAACCGTCGTTGGACCGTAGATTAAACAATTATTGACAATGTTCCGGTATAAATAATGGCTAGAAAGCCATCAATTTCTTGAAATATTTGGTTAGATCGAACAAATACAATCGAAGAAACCGTGCGATAAAATAAATGAATATTTCTCAACATATCGGAATTATAGTTTGTATGCATGCATATATATTCTGAACCCGCAATTACGAATCCCTGTAACGTGGTAATTACATGTATTGCCATCTATTGGAGAAAGGGTTAAACTACACTTAAGGGGTGAAAACACCTGGCGGAGAAACGCTCAAGTTTGTCGAGGAATTGTTCTGATCTTCGTCAATAGATGGCTGTACAAGCATTATGTACCGACATTACAGATAAGTATCTGCTTTCGAGCGATATTCCCTATCGCTGGCGCCATCTATTGATGTAGGTCAGAACAATTCTTCGACAAACTTGAGCGTTTCTCCGCCAGGTGTTTTCACCCCTTAAGTGTAGTTTAACCCTTTCTCCAATAGATGGAAACCCATGTAAATATCACGTCACAAATGTTTCGAAGCGCGCGTTCAGAATATATTTACCGACATTTACCGATACCACATATAAGTAATTCCATTTGTATGATATTCCCTACCGTGCGATCAAATAAATAAATATTTCTATACAAAATTTTATATGTATCATCTTTCGAATAAAGGTAAAATTAAACGAAATCAGTATAATGTAATTTCCCTGCAATCTAGCCTTCCTTTATACATTTAAAAAAATCTTTAATACCTCGAAATCAAGGCTAGACATATCGATTATCGACTCACAAGTCTTTATCACGATGATTTTTCAATCTCGAAAAGCGAGTAGTTGAATTACGGCGTTTTTAAGTAAAAAATGCAACCTCTACGCGTATTGTGTAAATTATGAGAATTAAACAAATGTTAAACTAATGTATCTAATAAACCATTGTTACTTTTCATGCTATAAAACATTAAGAAACACGTTTACACCTCAAAACTCGATCAAAATTGGTTGCTGTAGGCGAATCGATCATTTTTAATGCATAAATGAGATGCACATTGTTCGATCAATATTGGGAACATGCATAAATGTTAGTAACAATCGCGGAAATGAACAAACATTCACCGAAACCGTTCGTCTTCATAGATTTCGCATTATCTTGATGTTTACTTATCATATTTATTAACAACCGTCGTAGGACCGTAGATTAAACAATTATTAACAATGTTCTAGTATAAGTAATGGCTAAAAAGCCATCAATGCGTTGAAATATTCGCAGGGTAGGGAATATCATACAAATGGAATTACTTATATGTGGTATCGGTAAATGTCGGTAAATATATTCTGAACGCGCGCTTCGAAACATTTGTGACGTGATATTTACATGGGTTTCCATCTATTGGAGAAAGGGTTAAACTACACTTAAGGGGTGAAAACACCTGGCGGAGAAACGCTCAAGTTTGTCGAAGAATTGTTCTGACCTACATCAATAGATGGCGCCAGCGATAGTGAATATCGCTCGAAAGCAGATACTTATCTGTAATGTCGGTACATAATGCTTGTACAGCCATCTATTGACGAAGATCAGAACAAGTCCTCGACAAACTTGAGCGTTTCTCCACCAGGTGTTTTCACCCCTTAAGTGTAGTTTAACCCTTTCTCCAATAGATGGAAACCTATGTAATTACCACGTTAGAGGGATTCGTAATTGCGGGTTCAGAATATTATGCATACATACAAACTATAATTCCGATATGTTGAGAAATATTCATTTATTTTATCGCACGGTTACTTCGATTGTCATTGCTCCATCTAACGAATATTTCAACAAATTTATAGCTTTTTAGCCATTATTTGTACCGGAACATTGTTAATAATTGTTTAATCTATGGTCCAACGACAGTTGTTAATAATTATGATAAATAAACGTCAAGATATTGCGAAATCTGCGAAAATTGCGAGATTTTCGAATGAATTTCCGAACTTTTTGACGTCTTTTCCAAAAATCCGCGGAATAAGAATACCTTCTCGAGTATCATATTCTCCTGATACCGATGTATCGAAATCAACCATACAATGTAGCAATTATTCAGAAATTCCTTTTGACTTTTTATTCAGGATCAGGTGGAGGGAATGGGAGTAATGTATGAAGGGAAGAGCAACTTTTGTTATACTTAATGAATTTATTGAAATGCATTAGACTGACACTCGTATTATTAAGTTTACAAAAGTTTTAAGTTCATTATGGGCGTTCCAACAAAGTTTTGTAATAATGTATCTAATTGTTTTTTATGTACTATCTAACTGTTCTAAATTCGCAGCCAATTAGCTCGGTACTACTCACGACGAATAATTATTGTTCGTCGCAAGTAGTACCGATTACCAGATCTTTCGTGTAACGCTCTCGAGATTGTCACGTCGAGAGAGAACGTTGCATATTGGGATAATTTCTATTCCCATATCGAAAAAAGTACGTTCCTACTGTGTTTCGAGAATCTCGATGTTCGGACGTTGCTGGATATTCGTTTCGGGTTTTTGCACATCTCTGGTTATTTATAACACGATCGTAGCAGTCCCTTCGTTCGATCGCCCGATCTTTGACCGTTTGCTATTACAGCGACGATGCGTCATTCGTTCAAGGTATGACGTAAGAAACACACTGGGTGGGAGATCGATACTGGTGGGGGACGAGGACTGGTCAGAGGGAAAGGAGAGAGAACGAATGGCGCATAAAGTGGAATAATAAGGAAATCTAGTTTGGTCGATCGAGGTCGCGGTATGTTTTTATTCTAAGGATCGAGATACTGCACATATCGAACGTACGCGGACGAAACGAAAACCCGCGTCGTGTAGTGTTGTAGCGCGTTGTTTTTCACGCCCTGGGTATTTCGCATGTTCCATCGAATCGATAACGAAGAGAGAATCGAGAACGCGACGGAACGCGGGCAAAACTACTAGCAACGTAATCACGGTGATCGCGTCTCGGTGGCGCCGCACCGCGCCGCGCCGCGCCGCGCGCCCTGTTCGTGACGGGCTGCGCCGGCCGGTTTCGACTAACACGCGTTCTGGTTCGTTCGATGCTCGAGAGCGGAAGTCGACGAGGACACGACAACGACCGTGACACACGCTTCGAACTGGTCGGGCGGGAAAAACGAGGTCAACCGACTGTAAGTTTCACGCAATATCGGTGATTGGAGAAACAAGCGAATCGAAAGTCGAAATGTTAGATGCGACAACGCGTTGTCGTTGCGCTTGCGCACGGGGAAACGCGGTCGACCACGCGACGCAGTGGCGGAGAAGCGATAGCGAGCGATAGGGAGAGAACGAATTGCAGTCAGCCGGCGCAGTGAGGATCCGGGTGACGGCGCAACGCGGCGTGGCGTAGGAAGCGACTAACGAATCAACGAGGGGGGAACGGACACGAGCAACGAGACACGCGGTTCGAAGACACAGCAATTCACCGCGAATACGACGCGGTGACGGTCGACCGTTTGCAATATTTACGTAAAATGTAAACTGTGTTGCGCGTCGGACGCGGAGTGGAACGGTCGATCGGTAATACAGCGCGTTCGTGCGTACTCGATAAGGTAAAGGAGCAGCTGTTGACGGTAGAGTACAGATTCGTCGCGAGACATTGACGCGATGCTCGTTGACGTCGCGTCGTGCCGGCTGTGTTGACAGTTTCGTCGAGGCGAATCCGTTACGTTACGTACGTTGCTCGCGCGGCGCTTTTCAATTTGTGCGATAATTATCGGTTCGAAGCTCGTCAACCGGCGCGGGGTTGTGCGTGGATTCAAAGACAACCGGTACAAGGAAATTTATTCTCGATCCCGAGATTCGAATGCGGCGTCGCGTTCGTTCGATAAACATTCAGCAAATTGTACGAAATACGCGTTTCACGTTTCAGAAGGAAATTAGCGGAAGTGCTTCGCCCAAGGGTAAAGCGGAACGAGTGGACATCACGTTCGAGGTTGGATCCGACGGTTGCGCGTGCGACGAAATCGAAAACCGACTATTCTACGAATAAAAGATGATACGACGCATTGGTCACAGGGAATGATGCGCACAACGACGGAGCATCGGTAAGGGATAGTTCTACCATCGAGCTTAGCACGCGGTCAACGCGTCAACACTATCCACGCGCTCTGACAAGATATCGCGAGTACAGGAGGGAGAGGGAGAAGGGAGAACAACAATCTTTCGCGTCTCACCGCGTTTTCGATAAAATCGTCGTTGTAGACGGACACCAGCGTATGAATTTTTCGATCGTCGAAACTACTCGCGTTGCGTGGATCGTTTCGAACGAAATTATCGTATTTCGTTTGTTGTTGTTTCAGTATCGAGACGCGGCAATGAAATCGTCGTTGTTGTCGCTGTCACCGTCACCATCACCATCACCATCACCGTCTTCGTCGCACAATCGCGTGGCTTGGAAAAGTGGAAACGATCTCGTCAACGAGGTATCGAGTTTAGATCGAATTTGGATTTGGATTCGGACTTGGAATCCGACCTGAACCGACGGAGCGTCGGTAATTACGCGAGAAGAAATGTTTCGTTGATCTTCGATCGGGAGGCTGGAACGTCGAAGCCAGGTTCGAGAAACGAAAGAATTGTACTACTTATAACGCGGATCGCGAAACGATCGGAGGGTAAAGTCGAACCGATCTATCGTCGTAGGATCGCGAACGCGCGGTGAAATCGTCGAGAGTCCGTCAATACGAGTACAATAATTATGGAAAAATCGTCGATCGGTACGAGCCGTGAAAATCGTGGACGGTAAAGAACGAGACGGACGTCGACGTGGACGTGGACAGACGCGAGGTAGATTCGAGGCTGAGCAGTGCCGTAGTCCTGGGGGCCCAGGGTATACGCACGGTGTATTAATAGCTCGTAATAAAGCGGTAGTGGGGCGCTGTCCGCTCGCGGGTGAAAATAGAAAAGAATGTTTTTGGAATCCAATTGGACTTGGTTGGTCGAACGATGGGGCAATATGGCCGACTTGGCCGAGCGGGTGGACGATCTGATATGCAGTTTCGACTCGACTGGTGACACGACCATGGATACGTTATCGATGCTAATATTCGGTTGGATGTTGTTCGGGTTGGTGGTGCTGTGCGTGGGCAAATACGTTTACAATCGATTCGTTTTAAACGAGGTTGCCACCTCAGCGATAATTGCCGCCAAAGATGGCCACATCGTTCACAACGATAACATCGGTGTCGTTGGTGCTGTTATCGGTATTGGTGGCGGTATTGCGTCTCCGGGGAAGCAAAAAAGTGTTCCTTCGAGTTCGGGTTCGGGTTCGGTTTCCACGGTCGCCGCCGGAAAGAGTTCCGTCGGATCGACCGGGGCAGGTGGTGGTAGTGGTGGCGGCGGTGGTGGCGGTGGTGGTGGCGGTGGCGGCGCTGGTTCCGGATCTCTCGGTGCTACCAGTAGCGGTAATTTCGCGGCTGCATCCGGAATCGGTTCATCGCCCACGGCCTACGTTCCACCGACTCCACCTGTTCGAAAACGACTCACCGCCAGAAAAACCTCCGGCGTTTTGATCAGTCCCGCGAGAAGCTCCAGGAGCTTGCATTTGCCTACCGCGACGGGCGCGGACCCCGATGCGGTACGTTGGGTCAACGAGGTCATCGTGTGGCTCTACTCGGACCCAGCGATTCTGGACGAATTATTGGCAGTTTGGGTCGCCTCTCTCAACGAGTTCACCACTAACTCCGTCGACCAGGTGAGTCGATACGCGCGAGCGCTGCTAATAGCGACGACTGGGTGCTCGGTGGTATAGCGGGTGAAACCATCGGTACTAGTCTCACGTGGTACTTCGGAGTTTAAAGCACTCGTTAAATGTGCGTCAACGCGTTAAATGTTAAATGTTAAGATTTTTTTACGCTTAAGAACGCCCCAGATATACAGCGGGTGAAATCATCGGTACTAGTCTCACGTGGTACTTCGGAGTTTAAAGTACTCGTTAAATGTGCGTCAACGCGTTAAATGTTACATGTTAAGATTTTTTTACGCTTAAGAACACCTCGGATATACAGCGGGTGAAATCATTGGTACTAGTCTCACGTGGTACTTCAGTGTTTAAAGCACACGTTAAATGTGCGTTAACGCGTTAAATGTTACATGTTAAGATTTTTTTACGCTTAAGAACGCCTCGGATATACAGCGGGTGAAATCATCGGTACTAGTCTCACGTGGTACTTCAGTGTTTAAAGCACACGTTAAATGTGCGTTAACGCGTTAAATGTTAAATGTTAAGATTTTTTTACGCTTAAGAACGCCCCAGATATTTGGTCGAACTGTAGTGGGAAAAGTAGAAATATACGGTGTGTTGACACGTTAAACGCCGGGCTGGTTTTCTATACTTAACACTACTTTGACTGATTTACCAACCAGTCAAAATGACTGGTTCCAACTGCTTTCGTAATGAAATTTACTTTGAATTCCATAGCATGTTTCCTAGGAACAATATGACTTTTCTATTCTATGTATGATCAATTTTCTAAATTTCTCTTTTTTCGTGTCGATTGGTTTTGTTCGAGATACGTACAAGATATACCTTAATATTCTGAAAGCTGTCGGTAGTTCTATCGTTAAGGGGTGTTCCCGATATTTGTGTGTAACCGTAATGTAAAAGGTTCAAATGTTCGATAACTTCTCGGTATACTTATTTTATGGTATTACCGACGAGATGCTGTTTAAAAATTTACATCGGAGTTCGTGTCTTGTGAGCGCTTTAGAGGATCGTTGTTACAGTCTCCAAGGACCATCGTGGCATTTAAAGTGTTAAGCTATCGGAATGCTCGAAATAATAGTCAACGAGACTCTGAAAATTCTATGATACGAACCTTTTGAAAATACTAGCTTGTACGATAAGTTTTGTCGTTCGATAAAACTTATCGAACAATCTATCATTTTCGAAAAATCGTTGACAATTTATTCCTCTAACGAACACCTTCGTAGCCCCTATACACTGTAAAAAGAATCGTAAAGAATCATGCTCCGTATCGTTGACACGTTTAATCGAACCGTGACGCAAAATGTTGAAATATTCGTTAATTTATCGGTATACTTATTTCACGATACTACCAACGAGAGTAATTTAAAAATTTACACCAGATCTCGCGCGAGCGCTTTAGAGAATCGTAATTTTGGCTCGCCGGTTCTCAAGGACCGCAGTGGCGTTTAACCGTTTAATCGAACGTAACTTTCTTCGAAGAGAGGAAAGTAAAAGGCTTGAGAATTACAGTTCGTTCGATCGATCACGAGTACGTGCGTACTTGCAAGTTTGTTGTCCCGCGAGAAGAAGAAAACGACGAGTCTAGATAAGGCGAGGCGGATTTCCCCGCCGCGCGCGTGGGCGGTTTCGAGCAACGAAAACACCTCTCGGACAATTTTACTTCGCGTCGCGAGACTCGAAGCTTCGCCGTGGCGAGTTCCTCGTCAAACTCGCGCATAAGTTTCCACGCGTCCCCGATATGTGAAAAAGGTGGACGCTTAGAACCGTGTTAAACACCGACTAGGATTACCGTTAACACGACCAACCGCCATGCCAGTTTTCCATACTCGACGGTATTTGTGCAAACTGTAATTTCAAAATTAGAAATATTCGATAATTTGTCAAATGCATTCGTCACTTTACGGTATTACCAACAAGAGTAACGCTATTTAAAAGTTTGCATCAGAGTTCTTGTCTCGTCATCGGTCATCAGCGACCACTGTGGCGTTCAACCGTGTTAACCCCTTGCTCTACTATTTAAGTGTCCATAACACGTATCATAATCAACAGCAAGGTCACGACTCTCACTGTCCTCGTGAACGTTAAAGTTTCTTTTCCAAGTAATTGCACGGGGATTTTTTTCCCCGATATTTTCGAGAATATGTACAGTGACTCGAGAAAGTATTCGCGCGTTAACCGTAGCTTCGATTTCAATGAAATTTTCGGTGCACGTAGCGCGTAACAGCGCTCTAGCGAATTTTCTCATACCTGGACAACAATTTTTTATCCACGGGAAGTTTCTCTAAGAAGGTGAAATCAAGTCTCGAAAGTTTCACTGTGTTTTTGAAATTTCGTTAATGAAACTTCTCGCGGGAATTTTCTGCAAGAACATTTTTCACGCGAAAAGTTCTGCTCCACTTTGCGCTATTACGAAATTGTATTTGAACAAAAATTGTACTCTAAGGATTGATTTCGTACGATTGGAGAGCTTGCAACGATTTTCATTCGACGACAGAATCAAAATATTTTGAGAAGAAAACATCCATTTTTCAGTGCTCTGTCGCTCGATGGTGACAAAATTTCGGAAAAGATTGCATTGTAAAAATGAAAAAGAAAAGCTCGAATTATTCCGTCAACAAAAATTACATCGTATATGTGTCTCGGTTCAGTATGCTTTATATGTGCACAAACTTTCGTTAAAATCGGAGTACTGACTTGTAAGTTAAGGGAATTTTCTTACAATATACTGCGCGAATACTTTTTGGAGCCACTGTATTTGCACGTACGAATGTGGACAAGACTCACCCGTGGTTCTTACGTTTGGCCTGATTTCCTTACCACGAGTCTCGCACGATATTGTAGACAAAGGGGTTAACGCGACCTCCATCGAACGCTACCCGCGACGATGAGCGAGCAAAATTATTATCGTTCGTTCAAACGTCGTGTATAACGAAAAAAAAAAAACCACCTATCGAACGTTGGATACTAACGAACGATTCTCGTTACAGCATGGAGTCGGAGTGGAATTTGTACGCGTTCTGCCCGAAACGTACCCACCGAATCTCTCCAATATCTTTTGCGAGTGCGATTCCAAGGACGACGTGGTACGTAATAATAAGTTGCTCGATAAGTTTCGTCGTTCGATAAGAAACGGAGCAATTAAGTTTATTTTATTTTTCTAAATACGGTACTACCGTTTTATGAACATTTCATATGGATCCTAGTTTCCATACAGATCCGTCGACTTATTAGTATATTGACAGTTTAAAGTTCGAGTGTCATATTGGGTTGCTCGGAAAGTAATTTCGTTTTCCAAAACGGAGGATATATAATTTAATAAAATGTTTATACACTCTAAAAAAGTCGTGTTTCATTTTCGCCGAAAAAAAAAAGCGAAATTTAGTATTCTTTTTTTTACAATGGAAGAAACGACGAAACTTATCGAACGATTGGGAATATTCCTCGTTCGAATCGTTGTCGTATCGTTCGTTCTGCTACAGCATCTGTTTCTTTGTTCCAGGCGATCACGTGCGATTGCGAAGCAACTCCGGCATTGCAGCTGAAGGCGTTCCGCCGGAAAGGCGATAAACTGGAAGTCAGTCACTACCGAGTGAACGTAAATCGTTTCCGCGCGCGATTAAACGTGATTTGTATTACCGAGAAGCTTCTTCTGGATTTAAAATGCGACGGTTGGCCGGAGGTTAGCGCCATTTTGTTTAACCCCGTTCTCGTATGTTCGTCCACGGTTACGAACCGTCGTACCGGTGCAACAGTAGACCCACGTTCATTAGATCGTTTGGTTTCCATTGTAGGTGAAAGTCTCGTTGGCCCCCGTGGGCACGATAAAGAAAGATCTGGACGAGAGCCAGTTGCAGGAAGTTGTAACGGAAATCGTGGTAGGCGCGTTGAGAGGTACCAATGTGCATCTGAATCTGTTTCAATATCCAAGCTGCCCGCGACTATGGAGAGAACAGACAACCACCCAACACGGTTTCTCGTTACCAGTGCATTACGACAGCATGGTAAGTTCGGCTATACTTTTAGGTGAGATTCGTCGTTAACCGCGAGACAAACTTTGTCGACGAACCTTTGTCATACGGGATTCGTTCGAGTTTCTGTTTATAGAGCGCGTCCAGCGGTTCGCTTCAACATCAACGACAACCGACTCGGACTCAGAGTCCAACGTCGCTCCAGAACCAATACGTGGCCGGTGATAAACGATTGCTGGTCAAAGTGGTCAGAGCGACGGAACTGGGCGGAGAGAAAGGTGCCATGGAACCGTACTGCGTGGTAGAACTGGACGAACCTCCACAAAAGAATCAAACGTCCGTGAAAAAGGACACGCGAAATCCTCTGTGGGACGAAGCGTTCCTATTGTAAGTTACCGATCTGATAATGGATCGCTCGATAAGTTTCGTCGTTTGATACGAAAGAAAGCTATTAGATTCGTCGTTTTATTTTTTTGGAAGATGGTACTACTGTTCGACGAACGTGTGCGAAGTTTCGTGCAGATCTCTCGAATCCATTCGTATATTTACAATCGTTCGAAGTTGAAGCGTCGTAGTGTTCTTTTTTTTACAATGGAAAGAAACGACGAAACTTATTGAACGATCTAGTGTACACACAGTGGCTCTAAAATGTATTCGTACGCTATATTAAGAGGGAATTCTTCGTACCTGTAAGACAGAATTTATTGAAAGTTTGCGCGCATGCAGAATATAATATTGTATTTTTTTCTCCACAGGAAATTTCTTTAAGAAGGTGAAATCGAGTCTTTTTTTTTTTTAACGCAATTTTTCTTGAGATCTTTCTGCAACAGAGCGATAGAGCACCAAGAGCTGAATATTTCTCGTATGAAAAGTTTTGCTCTATTTCGCACTGTTACAAAGTTATATTCAGTAAAGGCTGTTTTCGGCCGATTTCAGACGATTGGAGAGCTTGCAATGACTTTCATTTCCTTTATAAGTTCATAATCTTACTAAAAATGTCCAATTTTTAGTTCTGGATCGTTCTACTTTAAAAAAGTCCTCCAAAGAAGCTTGTATTAAAACAAGAAAGAAAGAAAGAAGAAATGTTGAGTTTTCGTGTTTTAATTTCATCCTCTCGAGAACACTTTTATTGACAAAAAAATTACGTTATATGCAGCTCGGTATGCTTCACACCCGCGCAAACTTTCATTAAAATCAGACTTGAAAGTTAGGGGAATTTCCTTGTAATGGAGTATCCAAATATTTGTTTGATCCACTGCGTATAGTGTTGGATCAGATTTTATCGTTGTTCTCGATCCGTAGCGACGTGAATCGTAACACCTCGGAAGTGTTGCTGGAAGTTTACGACCGTGTGAACAAATCTCAACGATTCTTGGGTCTGGGTATCGTCGGAGTCGACGAGCTTCTCGCGAACCCGAGTCAAAGGCAGATCATACCGTTGCAGTGTCGACCGTACGAAGAAGACGACATAACCGGCACCCTGACGGTCGAGGTATGTACAACGAACAACGACGAATACGAGAGACGTCCTCGCGAGAATCGCGTCTCCGCGACAATCGTTCTCGTTGGCGGTGTTTCTTTGTTCTACACACCTTCCAAATCCCCCTGTCTCTCCGTCTTTCTTTTCTGTCTCTCTTTTCTCAGTTTCTGTTCATCGAGGGTGCAGAGGTGCCTCAAATTGGGAACAAACCTTACAAGGTGAAGGAGACGATAAAGCCGGTGTCACCGACTCCTCGTACCTACAATCCGACAAATCTCATCAGCGACAATAGTCTAAATTACAACAATGGTAACAGCACACTTATCTTGTACGACTCTACCGTTCTATCCGATGGGGGTAATTACCAGCTACTTATCTGAAAGGCATTGCGTTCGTATTCACGAGTGTGAAATCATAGTGATATCCCGTTAGTATCACCTGTATACTCTCCTTTACGAGCCGTGCCCCTACGATGATTCTACGCGTGTCTCGCAACCTACTGTCGTCTTGTTACACACGCCACGATTTTTCACCTCCTCTTAAAAAAAAAAAAAAAAAAATAACGACAACATCTGCATCCTTATCGACGATCCAAGTCGGTGTCGACATCCTTCACGGTCCTCGTTGCCCGTAGAAGGTGTCGAGCCGCGTTCACTCGCCACAGGAGCACCGATGTCGCGTACGCGTTCAATAGTAATTCGCATGAGATACAGAGTTACTTGTGCATATAAAATTCACTTCGCCTGGCAACCTCTTCTCATTCCCTACCCCATTGTCTAACGGTCGTGTTAACGCTCCTTCAGCACGATTTAAATGGTTTTCACGCCCGCCACCCGAATCGGAATGTTCCCCGATTGACAATCCTTCCAAGTTATTTCGGCTACCAGAGGACCGATCCTGACGAATTACGATGACAGTAAACGCGGTTCACGTAACAGCGGAAATGTCGCCAAACGCAATTAAATCATCTGGTAAACGAAATGACCGATGCTTCGTAGAATAAGACGGAAGTAGAACGTCGTAAATCCTTACAAACGTTTCTTTTACGCTTAGATCAAAGACTACAGAATCTGATCGATGGTAAAACATAATTCGCAGACTACCTGACGAACGGCAACGTCGTCGACTCGCCCTACAGAACTGGCCAGACCAATGGAAACAAGGGGACACTGATCGTGCATAGCCAGCAAAGGGTATGTTCGCATAATCTGCACGATTACCGGACACGGTGAACAATTTTTTTCTCTCCTCCGTTACTAACTACTTAACTATCGACTACTGCGTATCTTTTTTTTGTGCATTTTACAGCAACCGGAGCGGCAAGTGGTCAAGGTAAGCCATACCTGCGAGAATTGCATTGCTCGGTGTCGTCATCGTCGCCCTAATCGCCCTCGACGACGACAACTGTGTACGATCGCCCCATTATCGCATACCTACCGAGTTTCTTTTCTCCTCGCGTCTCTCTACCATCGTTTTCGACGCTTTAAACTCCAAGCTAACAGCTTACTATTGATCGTGTAAACCTACTGTACGTATATATATATATATATATATATACATATATATATATATATATATATATATATATATATATATATATATATATATATGTACATATATATATATACATACACACGCACACGTAACTTGCCGCGTTACCCTTGTCGTTAAGCTTTTTCTCGAGTTTGTTTATCGTTTCGAGGTTAAACGCCCCCCTGTTCAACGAGAACACTAATCATCGTCAGTTGAGTGGCGTGTGTTTACTAATTCGACAGGTCGCCCTGACAGAAAGTGGGAATTGGCAAGAAATATCCCCGGAGGTAATTATCATTATTATGGTAACTCGACGATATTATGTTTCTTTTAACTGCGTTACAGTTTAACGTTCTAACGTTGTTATTGTTGTTGGTCGCGTTAAATTCGATTCGGAAAGAGAGTTTGAAACGAATCTCTGCGATTTTTGCTAAGTACGCGGTCGCTTGCACCTGCGTAACGTCGTAATCTGTTGGTAAACGTTTTACTTGGTTCGTTTCAGCATGGACTGAAAGACACTAGCGCGACATCGGGACCAGAAAGTACACCGAATTCTTCCAATTCAGAAGGTAATTCGTCTCACCTTGCGTATGTATACCAGAGTCCCGAAGAGTACGGAAGAACGCACCCGGATGGAATTATCGGACAGAGCGATAAAAATTTTTGAAAAAAAGAAACAATTTGTTACGTCGTTATCGTTCAGAATGTGTCTAACGACCCAGTAGCGTGTTACACTCGTGTAAACGCAATTTATTTGCCGAAAGGCCAAGTGTTTTCGCATCGCGTGCAACACTCGGGTTCGTTCTTCGTAACTCCGTACAATACGTACATACCTTATGTGTCGCGTGCAGGACATTGTAATTATAGCGTGTTCTTTGTTATTGCAGAAAGAGGGAGAACGCGAAGAAAACGGCGAGACTTCTTCGGCACGATAAGAAAACGTTTGAGCCGATCGAAAACGAGAAGCAGATCCGTTGGACCGGAAGGTGACGCGAACCACGAGGACGCGCACTCCAGATCTATATCCGCGGATAGGGCGCGCGATCCTGGCTCCGGTACGTTTCTTCGAGCCAATTGACACGGTTCGAAATCCAAAGCCAGAAACAAGCCAAAAGATGGTGGCTAATTCAGAGTTTAACGTAGACGCTAATTTAGAGTTTAACGGAGACGCTAATTTGGAGTTTAACGTGAACGCTAATTTAGAGTTTAACGTAGACGCTAATATAGAGTTTGATTTAGACGTTAATTCCGAGTTAACGGTTTCTATTCGTCGTAACGAGTGGCTGGTATAAAATTCTACTTGTTTGTTTTGCGTACGAATCCTCTGTGTCGTGGCACACGATGTCGGTGAGTACGATATTGATAGCGACGATGTAACTGAGAGCAACAGAGATTATGCGCTTACACATCAAAATCCATTTCCTCCAAACGTATTCGATCGATGCTTTATACTAGGTTGTTCAATAAGTGTTCAATAAGCTTCGTCGTTTGATAAAACTTATTGAACAGTACTACATTGAATAGTACTAGGTTGTTCAATAAGTTCAATAAGTTGTATCGAACAACAAAACTTATTGAACGACCTATTACATCTGGTTGCTCGTTGTCAGGCTTTGCAAATTCGTTCGAGTGAACGAACGACGCTAATGCTAACGCCAGTATTCATTTCCGATACACGACTAACGTTACAATGTGCAAACGACCGTCTCTCGCTTGGATTTATAGCTCGTTTATCGATACCAGGAAGGGAAGAGCAGTCAAGGCGTTCCAGTTTGAGCGAGGCGTCCGGAATTAGCGGTGCATCGACCAGAACCTACGTAAACGAAGCTTCCACTTTGGTCCTTGAAACTCTCGAGAACGGTATCAAGAAGTAAGGATACACGATATTTCTTCGTTCGAGAATTGTTACGTTTCGCAACAACGACGACGAATCGTTAAACACTTGTGTGTTCGCTTCTAGGCATTATTTGGTACCGTTGTCGCTCGCGCAGAAGAACAAATGGAGAAAAAAGGGCACAAAGCTTCACATATTCAACGATCACACCTTCATAGCAAAACACATGGCGGGGTAAGGGATCACTGATCGAAGAGTTCCATAGACAGCGTACGAAGTACGAGTTTCGCGCTAACGAAGTTTCATTTCGTTTCAGCGGGACCGTGTGCGAGGTATGCAAACGAACGCTCGCGAGAAGATTGGGAAAACAGGGCTACGAATGCAGAGACTGTCAAATGAAGTGTCACAAACACTGTCACGTTAAAGTGGACACAACGTGTCCCACGTCTACCATTCAGAGCATCGAACTGTAAGTGGACAGTCTCTCGTTTTACCAATCTCGACTCGTTTCGAAACCGAACGAACTCACGATAGTAATCTAACGAACGTAACGATCTTTCGTACAATAATTTATGCATATAACTATCGTCGATACGAGCGTTTGAACGATAATTGTAAAGAGTCTACAGAGATTGTACCACGTACGGTAGTACGTTGTTATCGCACCATAGGTGCGACTCGAGGAATGATTCGTCGTACGATCAATCGTTACGATCGTGGTTCTCGTAAAGATGATAAACATTCGCGGAACGACGAGCTAATTCTGTCTTTTTTTTTAATTTGATTGTCGTCTAAGGTCTCTACTGCCAGTACTCAGTGAATAGGATGGGTAAGTCCTCGACGACGTTCGAACATTTTCTAATAAGGTAGCTGCGCATGAACAACATGTTCTTCCGTTCGTTTTCCACAACTGCCGCGTGCAGTTCTCCATTTCTGGATTAATTCGCACGAATCTGGATCGTTGCGATTCCATTTCCATTTCATTTTTCATCGACGACGCATGCGTTCCGTTTCACACTTCTCTCGCTTACCTTAGGTGTACTAATCGTTCGTTTGTCGTTCATAGAGAGTAGTGTTCTGTCTGTATCCTCTGCCCGATTTTAACAAACAATTACTCGAGTGTCGATTTGCGTGTGTCTTCTTGTTCCAGGTACACGCAACAATGATCCACGAGTTCATTTCAATCGGTCTAATAGAATGCTTCGATTCGTTTCAGAACTTACATAAAGATTCCACGGCTCGCGCGAAAATCGACCACCAGCCTCTGCTGACCAAGAAGTCTTGGATGGGACATCTTCGACGAGCGATGAACGTTGATCACACACTCGGTCTGGCAGCGTTTGCAAGAGATTTAAATCATTTTTCCCACGAATTTGTCGTTCGAATCGCTTCGTTCGTAATCGTTCATATTTACGAAGCATATCGCGTTACACTTTATGGAATTATAAGCAATCGTTCACGAATCAAGTTGCAAGCTATCTACGGTAAGCTATAACGATCAGCTTCGGAGCACGTGGCGCTTTGGAACGCGATAGATAGCATCGTCGTTACACGTATATCTACTGTCCTTATTGCGCTTTCTAACCGATACAAACGAATGCAAACGCCAACGAAACAAAACAAAACAAAACGACACGACACGACACGACACGATACGAAACAAAACGAAACGGAACGAACAGAACGGAAGAAAACCGTGCCGACGATACACCGTTTACGTACGTACCTCCTCTCGAGGAACAGGCGAAATTGTTCTCGATTGGACCAGCGACGAAATAGAACTCGTGGGTACGTACTTATGTACCATGTTTCTATACACGTTTCATCTCGAACAAACGAAATCGATAACGTTCGGGACACGAGTACTGTAGAACCTCCTTTATCCGTATTAATATGGAATCGAAATTGTGCACGAGGAAATTTTTAAATAACAGAACATTCACTTCTCCGGTATCGATTGTTCTACGTTAGGTTAAAGATCATTTGTAAACATCGGTAAGAAAAATGAACAAAAAATAATACAAATACGTAACGATAGAACAATTGCCTTTGTTCTTCCAAATGGCGAAGAACTTTCATTCGTTAAATCTCTTTTCCATTTTCGATTATACACACACCCACGTGATTCCTTTTTCTAACGGTACGGAATGTTTCAAAGATTCTCCACAAGGACGACTTTTTGCAATGTGTAACCGTAGCGCTCCCAAACACCATAACATTCTAGCCAATTCGATGATGTTTGACAATTTATGAATTACTTTACGTTTTGTTTGTCCAATTAGTTATATGCACGATTCATACATTGCCAATTTTATACGAAGTTTTGGCGATCGGGATTAGTTTTTCACCGTTATAGAAAAATGTTTTAATACGGTGTACACTCCACGGGGATACACTGTTGTGTACGTACAGTAGAACGTTTCAATGGTGGAACCATTCGTGCAACGGAAATACGGATAAGGAAGGTTAATTTCAAACTGATCGAATATTCGTCCGTTTCTACACCCGTTCCTAGTTTACGCGGTCTCATTCGAATTTTCATGTAATTTTTTACGCTTCAACCGAACGTATCCTTCATTGTACCGGAACGTTCGATTTTCTACCGATTCCCCGTTTCGCGCTACAAAATCGTATCTCGCGCCTCTCTTTTCGCCCCCATTGTTCTCTATTCGTTTCTCTCGGTTGTCCCTCTAGCAATACTAGCGCGAGAAATGTTTGAAACGCGATAGAATATGGGGAAGGTTGCTACGGCCGAGAAAAGCGACGCGGGTAACTGAGCATGTAATCGAAAATGTCGACGATAGTGCCTCTAGACGCGAAAGCTTGTAATATTCGGAATATCATATGTTTATCCTATAAAAGTAATAATACATTCGACGGTATTATCGACTATTGTAGGATGAGGAACCGATCGATCGAAATCGAACGCTTATACACGCACATTCGTGTCTACGTACACCACGTATAGAAAGTCGGCTGATAATATCTAACGATTGTGATTGTAATAATAATAATAATAATAGTAATAATAATAATAGCGATAATAATAATAATAATGATGCTAACGATTATTATTATCAATATTAATATTGTTATTACTGTTATCGTTATTATTGTTACTGTTGTTATTATTATTATTACTATTACTACTATTACTACTACTATTATTATTATTATTGAGATAAGAATCTAACGGATGCAGAAGATTTTACGGTAACAACATTGATGCGGAAATAAACGAAGGAAAAAGAAGGAACACGAGCTATTACAATAATGGTAATGATAGTGATATTGTGTTACGTTAAGAGAAATAATATATTACAGTATGATTCTACACCGTTCGAAAGCCTTTAACGTATATTTTCTTCTACACGTCCAACGTTCCCTTGTTTTTGTATCTATTCGTCACCGGACGCGATAAATAATCATCGGTGGCAGCCATCGCGACAATCTTCGCCCCTGGAATCGAAAGTAAGTCAAAACACGCAAAAACTGTACCGATCGGTACCACGGATCTTAGTCTAAACGTGTGTCGTTGTTCGGCACTTGATAAATGCCGAATGCGTGGACAAGAAATGCTTGGCACTTGCCAAGGGTCGAGCATGTGTCTCTGATCGCACGAACAGTGCCCAATCGTTCACAGGGCATTTGTCGAACATCGTGTATCAGATACTTGGCACATGATAAATATCGAATCTAAGGATGCTTCACGATTTTGCACGGCATTTTGAAAAAGTATTCGTATGCTTTAATAGGTTGTTCGGAAAGTTTCATCGTTCGAGAAAACTTATCGAACAGTACTTACATAGGGTATTTGTCGAACATTGTGCATACTTGGAGATACTTGGTAAATGGTAAATATAAAATGTAAAAATGCTTCACGATTTTGCGCGACATTCGTGTTCAGGGGCCATGCTAATATTTTCCAATGTTGGTATACAATGTTCGAAAAAGTATTCGTACACTATAATAGATTGTTCAATAAGTACTACATTGAACAGTACTATTCGATAAGTTGTTCGATAAGTACTACATTGAACAGTACTGTTCAATAAGTTGTTCGATAAGTACTAAATTGAACAGTACTGTTCAATAAGTTTTATCGAACGTCAAAACTTATTGAACAATCTAGTATGTACCACCGAAGCAAGTATACAAGGTGTTACCACTGAACAGGTGGTGATTCTACGTGCGAAAATGAGTCAAAAAAAAAAAAGAAATAATATTTTTCCGATTGAAGCTTCGTTACCAGAAAATCGAGCTTGGAAGTGTGTAAATAATACATTTGTTATTAGTAGGTAACACTCAACCGCCGAGTTTGAAAAGTTGTAAATAATACAATTTTTATTATTATCGAGTAACACTCAGCCGCCGAGTTTGATCATTTGTAGACGATACATTTTTTATTATTATCGGGTAACACTCAGCCGGCGAGTTTAAACATTTGTAGATAATACATTCTTAATTATTATCGAGGAATACCTAGCTGCTTCAGACGCACTCCTGTTACAAGCCTGTTACCAAACGTTTTCACTGTGTCGACGTATTCTCGGTGACTGTAGCGAGACACTGTTACAATTCAACCGATGCGAACGTACTAACAATAAAAGTGATCGGTAGCCGTACGGCTGAAGACAGAATGTAAATATTACGGAGGACAACGAATACAAAAGTATAAACGAAAATGGTCGTGCTACAATTTCCAAACTCGTTTTTCTCGTAAACGAAGCTTCTATCAGAAAAATGTTATTCTTTTTTTTTTTATTTATTTTCGCGCGTAAAATCATCATCTGTTCGATGGTAACACCCTGTATAAATACCGAATCTATGGTCAGCAATACTCGAGATTTGTCAGATTCAAATTATTTAACATTGTATGCACTAAAAAGTAAACATTTTTTGGAAGAAATTTTTGGTTTTATTTCGTACGAAGTTATAAAGTTAGGAAAAATCCCACGAAAAGTAGCATTAAAAAAATTAAAAACCATTGAAACCTTCGAGACTTGATTTTATCTTCTTAAAAAAATTTCTTGTGAACAAACAAATTTCTCCATATATATACTATTACTTTCTTTAAAAACTTTCTTTAAAATCAGACTTACAGATAGGAAAAATTTCCTTATAATATCGTGTACGAATACTTTTTCAAGCCACTGTAAATATCGGTGTGACTAGGTATGAACGAAAAGTGTTTGGAACAGAATGAACGTTATCGAGCGGATGTTTGTAGCGTGTAGTGTGATATTGGTCGCGAGAGTATGAATGGATCCTGGGAACGCGTTTGGAATTTTAGGCTGCAACAGTCACGAACGAGGCAATCGAAGAAAAAAGGATTTTATCATAAGCGGACAATTTCACGGTCAGAAAATCGAGACGTGTAGAGTGTAAATCAAAGAATTTCATCTTTAAATATATTTTACATTACAAAAGAAGTGTATTTTCGTAACCTGCCTGAATGCCAAACATCTCCACAATAATAGATTGCTCGATAAGTTTTGTCGATAAGAAATAAAGCTATTAAATTGGTCATTTCATTTTTCTAAAGATGATACTACTGTTTCTAAAGATGAACATGTGTGAAGTTTCATGTAGATCTATCGACTAATTTGCATATTTACAGTTGTTCAAAGTCGAAGTGTCACAGCATTTCTTTTACAATTGAAAAAACGACAAAATTTATTAAACAACCTAGTATCTCCCAATATCTCCACAGTGGTCTGAAGAAATAACGGATTATTTTTTCGACGACTAGAATAGAATTTTTTCAAAAATATTTATTCGTTATCTAAAACTACATAGATCGTTGAACCTCTGTCAAGTTGTACGGTAAAAGTTTAACTCGTTAGATTATACGTAGTACAGCTTACAATCTTGCACGCGTTCTAAAATATGCATATAACAAGGGTACACGTAATAAGGGTAGGTGGGTAGACGAAAACACAGTTATGCGCGCTACACGCGTATTCATAGATTTGCGTGTAAATAACATCCCATTCGTAATAGAACGTTAGTCATAATTTGTCATTTTCTATTGTTAGTATTTCATATATAACGGAATATTTCTACGTACGTCATTGGCCGATTTAATGTTGCGCGGCCGGTGAGTGTCGTGATAAGGGAAATGCGGACGATAAATTACGTATAGGAAACGTGCGGGGTAGGATCAAGAGTGATCGAGTAGAGTCTCCGGATTTACGATCGTCGTGGTTCCTCGAATTTCGGACACGTGGTGCCGGTTTGAGAAAAAAAAAAAAGAAGATCGGTCAAAATTCGTATCCGGTGTCATTTTTCTCGCGAGAATTTCGTGGATACGATCGTGGTCGTTTTACGATAGGAAAGTGAAAAATATTAAAATGTTAAGTTTTCGTTTCGATAACTTGACTCGCATCGCGACAATAGCGTTTCTCTCGCGCGAGTGCGTGTATGCGAAGCAAGTTGAACGAAAAGAATTTTTGGTTAATAGTTTTACTCTTGAATAAATATTGTACAGCTTACACATGGTTAATAGTTTTACTCTTGAATAAATATTGTACAGCTTACACAATATTTACAGTGGTAAAAAAATATAATTGGCAAGAAAAGGGTGCAGAATTGAAGATGGATTAACCAACGAAGCGAGAAATTTAATTTTTAAAGTTGTATATTTGTTTACAGTCACAAAAGTATATTACGGTGTATATACTTTGTAAATGGCCTGAATGGAGAATAAAAAAAATTATTATTAGTAAGGAAAGAGTGGAGTTTAAAATGGATCAGATATCTACGAGTCACTGACGTTACATATTCGTTTTCCACAGAGTGGAAATTAAGTCTGTTCAGTTCGAAGAGAAAAATTCTTAACTAGGTTCGCAATATTTATAATAGCGATAAAAATATAATTGGTAAGAAAAAGGTGTAGAGTTTGAGATGAATTAACCAACAATGCAATAAATTTAATTTTGAACGTCACATATTTGTTTGCAGTCATAAAGACGTATGGTGAACTTTGTAAATGGCCTGAATGGAAAGTTCAGTGCGGGACGTATACGCTCCACGCGACACGGAACGTGTTAATAGTTTTGCTTCCGACTAAATATTGTACGGCTTGCAATATTTATAATAGTGGAAAAAATATTATTGGTAAGAAAGCGGTGTACAGTTTAAAATGTATTGGACAACAGAGCAGTAAATTTAATTTTTAAAATTACGTATTTCTTTACACTCGCGAATATATATTACGGTGTACTTTGTAAATGGCCGGAACGGAAAGTTCAGCGTGGGGCGTAATACGGAGCGCGTCAAAGAAGAAAAGATTCGTCTTGCGGTAAAGCGATTTCGTCGAACGCGTTGAAACGAATTTCCGGACGGGGTTCGTGGTATATATTTTCGCTAATTCGTAAACAATCCGAATCGAAGTTTTCGCGTGACACAACGACCGGAAAATTGGGATGCTCGAGTAGCTCGAAAGCCATAAATAGATTTGGAAGAGGGCGAGGTGTTCAGCGGTCGGAACCGTAGCGCGATCCGAAGTAGAACAACACACCGCCCCAATTCGAGGTCGAAGCTCCAATTTTCACGAGTCGCCCGGAGTAGGGGATCGACGACGAGACGGCAGGGTATCCATGACGACGTGACGTCATGGCCACGTCATCGCCAAAGCGCAACGACCCGATCGTACGTTTTCACATTGCGGCCTGACCGAGGGGCTGAATGGGATGGTGCAACGGATTTTCGATTATACCCGTTTCAATTGATTCGCTGCATTGACAGGTTCTTGCCGGAACCTAGGCACAATTTAATCGACGATGCTTTCAACTCGACGAACATAGTTTCGAACATTTGCGAGCGGTTATAAACGCTGCCAATTTACCATAGAAACCTAAATTACCTTTACGCGACAAGGGAGGCGCGTAGCTCGCGCTCCTATATGCCGTGAGTGCGATGCAAAAGTGAGAACCGAAAGAGCGAGCGAGTGCGTGCCTGCCTGGCTGCTGCGTGCGCCGTGCGTGCGTGCGTGCGTACATGCGCGCGCAACCAAGCCGAGTCACCGAGGGGTAGCTACGTAGAGACAAACTCCGTCCCGAGTTTATTCAATCGCGAGCTCGGAATTAGGGCGCGTTGTCGGCGGCCTTCTCAATGACGTAGATGACGTCACTAGTTTGAAAGGAAAACTAGGTCGAAAGAACAGAGAAAAAGGTACGGTGTTCGAGACGAGCGATCGTCGGCCTAGCCGCGATCCCACTACCGCCATGTTTTCACGGTTTCGTATACCGGCGCGACACCGATTCGAAACATAATGAAAAATATGAAATCTAAACGGAGGAAAGAGATCCTCGCGAGTGGTAGAGCCAAAGAACCCGCGATCTAGATCACGGTTTACGGTATACAGTCTACGGAAGAAACGTATCAACCAACACTGACCGACTCTGTCCGATACGATCCTTGAACGAACAATGGTATTTCATGGGGTTGACTCGAACACCGGCCGATCTGGGTCAAAGAAGGGTCATGAATGGCGTCGCTTGCCTCGACGTGACGTCACGGGGTGTCGCGTGCAAACCTCTGCAAGTGGGTCATTCGTTGATTCTGTCATGACCGTGGCTATAAACGGACCAGCGACGTCCTTCCTAGTTTCCGGTACAAATGTGTCGCACGAATTGCACGAACCGGTCCTCGTGTTCTCCAAATTTCGGCCAAGAGTTTTCCAAGCGATTCTTTTATTTTGCAACGCGTTCAACACTACGGTGGTCTCCGAGAACCGTCGCTCCAAAGTCGCAACGATTCTCCAAATCGTACACGAAACGCGAACTCTCGTGTATCAATTCTTAAATATCGTTACACTTGGCAATACGAAACAACAGACGCGTAGACAAATTATCGAATATTTTCTACACCGTCTATCGAAAACGTTCTCAAGTATAGAGAACCGTCCTCTCGTTGATTCGTCTCTCGTTATCGGGATAGGAAATCGTTATCCATAATGTTCTGGACACGCAGGTGAATCAACAAATCTCGTGCATTTGAATGAAAAACGTTTATTTGAGACGTTAAACTACGAGTATCGACATAGGTAATACTTAGTACAAAACATTCAGTCCTGAGATTCTGTATTTTTTTTTTTTTTTCTTTTGTTTTTTCTCTCTCTCTCGCATTCCATCGCATTCTCTCACGTTCTCGCGCAACGACCATCGCGCTTGCGCGCTCACGAATTCGTAGAAATACCCGTTTGGCGGTTTTTGCTCGTTGTCTCGCTAGACATTGTACAGAATGTTCGCTCATTGTGTGTGCCGAATGTTTCGCGACGTACCGTGCAATCACGCGGCAGGTATTTCCAAGGCACTGGAAGATCGCGTTACACGTGCATACGTTTCGAGCGTATGCGTCACGTTCGTTTATTTATTTTGTTTTTCTTTCTTTTTCGAATAAATTAGAACAATACTCGAGGATGGTTCGATAAGAAAATTTCGTTTTTTTCTCTCTCTCTCCCTTCTTTTTTTTTTTCTTTCTTTCTCACGGCCACGGTGGATTCGATTCATCGCGATCGCTCGACTCGGTCTCGGTTCGTTCGCGCGTTCGTTCCTCGAGGATTATTCTGTTCGAGCACTCGCTCTGGACAGATTTCGATCGCTCTCTGTCTCGTTTGGATCGTCGACATCGAACGAGCGCGTTTCCCCATCGTTCGCGTGGACGATAGATCGAAAATCGAAACGCACCCGCGATCGTCGCCGGTGAATTCCAAATTCACCGATTCGAAGTCACCGATTCCAATTGTCCGATTATAATTACAATTCCGAACGTGTCATTTCTAAATTCATCGCTACGCCGGATCCTGGATTCCGCGCCGAGAGCTCGCGTCGAGCGAGAACGCGTTACGATCGTTCGAATCGTGATATGTTGCGATAGTGTCCTTAACGAGCGAATTATTCTATCTACGTGGTGTGTGAACGACCGGTACCACCGGTCGCTGGAAAATTACGCTTAAAATCGCAAATCTTTTCGCACAATTTTGGCAGAAGACGCGCAGTGTTCGCGATATTGACACGTCCGCGATAATTGACTCGTATAACGCGCGATTAACCGATCTCGATTCTATTTACGAGACAATACGACCTTTTTCGTAGAAAAGAAAAGAAAACTATCTACCGAGGGACGAAGAACGAGAGAATTTGCTTCGCTCGTACGATTCGAGAAAGAATCGTTCATTCGCGCTGGAAGAAAAAAAAAGATAAAAAAAAAAAACTAAACGAGAAATCGTCGAGCGGTTGGATCGATGATTCGTTCGTTTCTCTTGTTCCCCGTTCTCTTTGTTTCTTCATCGTACTCTTCTTTTTTTTTCTTCTTCTTCTTCTTCTCGATTCTTCTCCTTTGTACTTGCTCTCGAAAAGTGATCGCGAAGTGTGCACGTAGTCATCGATCATTCGACTGGTTTCGCGCGCGTAGGTGAACTATTTGGTATCGCTAGTGTACATGTTATCGGTGAGTGTGCTAACCGTTCCTACAATAGGTACATATACATTTGTACGACTATGTTTCGTTCTACGTGTTCTATCTCGTTTACGAATAGTTGGGTGTAGCCTACGTGTACGGAACGCTATCGTCTAGCTGTTGTTTCGCGTGTTTCGGAGATCGCGATCGTCCAAATCGCTAACAAATACACCACGCGACTGTCTAAAAACCTCCCGGTTCGTTTCTTTCCCTCCTTATCGAATACGAAACACAGCTCGATACCAACGACAACGAACGACGTCGTTGGCACGTGGAAAGGTACCCGACCGATTCGTTCCTATGCGTGTTTCGTACGATAGATCGTACATGTCGAGCGTAATATTCGTCGGTGATCGACAGCCATTTTGTCGCGTACCTTACTATCCGATCCGGTAAGGGTACGCTCGGATGGAAAAAGTCGAAAAGAAAAACGTTCGTTACGAATGTTGCGACGCGTCCAAATTGACTAAGATCTCGTTGGTATAAAGAATTCTCGATCGTTGAGAAGATTGTAAATCACAGAAAAGAGAGATACTGCAACGAAACGATAAGAAAGATTGTTACATCGTACAACGAAACGAAATAAAAGAAAAAGAAACGAAACCGAAGCGAAGGAACTAGCCGGATTCGATCCGAAAGCGTAGATCTCGCTCGATATCGGTCCGGATCGGTTTCCATCGGCAAACACCGGCTCGAATCGTGACAGTGGAGCGGTGTCGGTCCGGATCGGTCTCCATCGGCAAACACCGGCCCGAATCGTGACAGTGGAGCGGTGTCGGTCCGGATCGGTCTCCATCGGCAAACATCGGCCCGAATCGTGAAAGTGGAGCGGTGTCGGTCCGGATCGGTCTCCATCGGCAAACACCGGCTCGAATCGTGAAAGTGGAGCGGTGTCGGTCCGGATCGGTCTCCATCGGCAAACACCGGCTCGAATCGTGACAGTGGAGCGGTATCGGTCCAGATCGACGGTCTCTATCGGTAGAGACCGTCCGAATCGTGACAGGAACACGGCATCGCCAATTGTTGGGCCACGTTTCTCGGAACCCTCTGGGTCGGTAGTCCCGAAAGGCCTCGTACGTAGGTGTACGATACTGGACTCCGTAGGATTCTCTTCGGGCTCTTCTTCGCGTGCTTGGTCTCCTTGCCCTCCCACTTGGATGCTATCTTGAGGGTTTGGAACGCTCTGCGTAGAGTGTCCGCGGTGAAGGACTTCTTCAACGATTCGCTGTCGCTGCTACTTTGAGCGTCGGAGGGACTCGGCGAGTAGGAGTGGGGATCGTTGGTTCTCACGGTGCCCCTGACGTCACCTGGACTCCAAGAACGCGACGATTTCCCGCGTACGCGCTCGGAACTTCTCTGAGCGCTCGACAGTCGTTCCTGCGAGCGAGTCGGTCGACCTCGAAATCGATCCAGGTAACAGTGAGTACGTGGCAGTCTGGTAGCGCGGCAGAGACGTTCGCCGCTTCCGCGGCGCGATAATCTCTCGGCGCTTCCGGTGCTACCGCCGCTGCTGCAACCGCTGTCCGTGCTGCACTCGTCGTCACCGAATTCTTGACGGCGTCTCGACGACTCCAGACCGTTGCTCGATCCGTTTCTACGCTTCGTATCGCTCTTCTGGTTACCGTTCTCGCGGCGACGATTATCACCGGGATCGGTCAGCTTGGTCGTGTCCTCCATCGCGGAGGTTCTCGGTTCTCGACGATACTTCGAATCCACGAGTACGAGCGGATACACGGATACGGTTGTTACAACCTCTCGGTGAAACTCGCGATCTGCGCGCGGATAAGTAACCACCACGCGCGGGCGCGCGATCCGGCACACCGCGTCTGTACGTTGTCTCGATGGAGTTCGAAGAAATTCGAATTTTGCAATTCGATCGATGCTGCGCGATTGTTGTTGGTCGTTCGTGAGAATTTCTCGACGTGCACGCGGTTAAGTAACCACCCCGCGCGCGGCCACACGCGAGTACGTTATTTCAATGAATTCGAAGAATCGTTGTTCATCGCGTATACACTGGCACAGGGGGCTCGATTTCGTTCGAGTGGTCGATGATTTCTTCTATTTCTCCCTCTTTTTCTGTTTATTTATCTCTGTATATATATTTGGCTATCTATTTCTCTATATATATATATTTGTCTATCTCTATCTCTCTCTCTCTCTCTCTGGTTCTCTCGTTTCGTCGAGGACGAAAAATAACGAGTTCAGCGCGCGTCACCGCTTCAAAGTGTACCGCGAGTATTTGGCGCGTTCACGAGGGTGGACTGAGACTCGGAGATTCGCGGTCTTCTCTTATATACTGTCGCGGCTTGGCGGAGGGTGCGCGCATGTCCTCTCCTACACGCGAGGGTACGTATCGCCACCGCGAGGACGCGACGAATGCGTTTCCGCGCGACACGATCGACATCGAGGACCGACCGATCGACACATCGATGACGGGGGACGATAATCCGTGTTCCATTTTTCAAACGTTCGAACCGGATGCCTGTCGGTGTGTTAACACTACCGACCGTGAACGTATTACTATTTGTATCGGACCGCGTGCGTATCTTTGAAGTTAGATAGGGAAATGGTAAATTAATTTATAGCTTGTCCCAGTCATCGCCGGTCGATTTACTTTTCGAGTAAGACTCGAACCGTTCAAGTAATATCGATATTGTTTCTTTCATTTAAAAGTACAAACTTGGGAGTTAAGAATGGTATAAGATATATTCGAAATTTTCTATTTTTACGTATTTTTACACATCATCGAACTTTTCCCAAAATTTTTCAACACGTTTTCGCACAGAGTCGAATCAATTTCACCAATGACACGCTCGATGTTGTCTTTCTGCCTTGGAATTGTCTCTGGATCGTCGTAGAAACCTTACCTTTGACGCGACTGTAAAGATAAAATGTCCAAAGGTGTCAAATTGCACGATCTTGGTGGTCAATTGACATCACCTCTTCGAGAAATTACGCGTTGCGGAAATTTTGTTTGCAAAAGTGCCATTGTTTCGTTCGCTGCGTGGCATGGAGCATCATCTTGCCGAAACCAAATATCAGCCAAGTCAGTTGAGACTGACTACAATCAGTCATTTCGTTTTCCAAAATGGAGAATATATGATTTAATAAAATGTTTATACACTCTGAAAAAATCGTGTTTCATTTTCACTAAAAAGAACGAAATGACTTTTCGAACAACCTAATATATAAATATCAGTCAAGAACTGCCAATTGGTGTCAGAAATAGCCAGTCAACGTGTCGCGATATCGTTTTCGAAGAAAAATGGCCCAATTGCATCTTTTGACCAAAAATCACCCCAAACGGTGACTCGTTTTGGACAAATCGGCAATTGTTCAATCTATCGTGGATTTTCCAAGCCCCATATGCGACAATTTTGTTTATTCACAGTGCTTTTTGTTTATTTACAGTGATTTCGAGGGAAACGATTGCGAAATTCCCGAATCGTTGGCGTTAAAGATCGCGATATTTCGTAATACGACTAAATAATTTGTACGCGTTCTTTCACCGTGTACTTTTCCACGATTAATTTCCCATCTGTCTAGATGATATGTGTCAAGTTTCGCGACAATCGGTTCGACGTTTTAAAAATAGTGCGAAATTGAAATCGACCGGTGATGATTGGGACATCTTGTACTAGTATCATGAGTTGTCTATTTTGATAATTGTACATGAATAATGTAAGCAAAAGCACCGTTGATAATTGAGTAATTTTAGAAAGAAGTTTCTCACAAGTCAAACTGATCCTTTTGGTAATTTTAGTGTTAACATTCTAATATGCACGATGGGATATTATTCAACCCACCATGAAAAATTAAAATAACTGCATACAAATTGCATGGTGAGAGTGTTAATATTCCATCTCGTAATTAAATATTATTACTTATTTGTTTATTTATTTATTTACGGGGTAAACCATTTAGAATACAAAGAAAAAAGAAGAAAAAATTAAACGTAATATATCACAGAGCAATTGAAACTTAAATCTACCAAGAGTGGAAAAGAAATCAATACTTGTTATTTTATACTATTACTAATAACAGTAACTAATAACAATTACCTAAATCCTTACAAATGTTAAGATTCGTTCCTTGTAAGATGCATTAAAACGTTAAACGTCATAGCGGTCACTGGTGACCGTCGCTCTAAATTTACGTTTCTCTAAAGGGTTATAACGGAATGACCTCTAATACCTGTAAACTTTAAAATAATATTCTTGTTGTTGGTAATACTATAGACTAACCTTTACCCTACGATTTGAACAAATGTCGAGAATATACTTAAATATGATAAACTGGCGTGACAGTCACCTTCTTAATAAAACGTTATAAATTTAACATTGCGTTAAACAATATCTTATTTCGTTTCTTTTCGAACAGATATTTCACCTTTTTAACACTAGAAATTCAATGGTGAACGTGTTACTATTTGTATCAGAGAGAGCAAATTAATTTACGTGTACAATTAGTTGTCTATTTTAAAAATTGTATATGAATATTGTATGCAACGACACGGTTAATAATTAAGTAATTTTAAAAAGAAGTTTCTTATAAGTCAAATCGATCCCTTTAATAGTTCTAGTGTTAACCGGAAATGTTGCGATAGAGACAACATTTTTTAACAATGATCTATTGGTTTCTATAAATAGAGTTTGTTTTCTATTTAAAAGTTTCCATTTTATCTTCATAATACAACATGGATCCAACTAATGTGTTTCAATACACCCTCGGTATGGAAAACTACGGATAATGATAACTCTGAACAAAGTTTACATAGAACACTTTACTTTGTGCATCTACTGTGACATGCATGTGTTGAGTGCATTTCTACACAACCCTGGAAACAATAGAATTTCCGTCTTAAAATAAAACTAGAATACTAAAATAAAACTTTTAGTATAAATGAGAACAATTTAAGTTATTAGATGTCACGACTTATTTGATACACACTCGTGTTTGTTGTTTTAAATATTTTTACAGATTAAAGACAATAACTCACACCGCTGTTTCACACATCGTTCATCTTTCCACACCCACGATCATGTTTCCATTCACGATACGTCGATATATTAGGCAAGGATGTTACCGACTTACAACCGATGATTCTGGTCGTATATCTTCACGCTGACAAAGACTTATTGTGGTAATGCTTGAACTGTGAAACTTGCATTAAAGCACAAATGCATATTTGTTCGTTAAATATAGATCGTTTATTAATATTCCTTTTTCAATTGTTGGGAGATTCTAATTCGCGTCTTAGATACTAATGAAAAACGAGAAAATGTAACATTATACACAAGTTGAACGACACAAGGGACAAGGGGAATCGGTCGTTTAGTTTCTTCAATTTTTCAGATTCTTCGTTATTATTGTTTAAATTGAACGCGTCTCCTGCTCATAATGTAACAAAGAAAGCGAACGAAATAAAATACGACAGAATGAGGTGCAACAGTGAACGACATTGGCGTGTATACAAATTCAGAATATTATCTATTGTTATGCCTCTCGAGCTCCACGTATTTGAAATGCCTAGTTAATGGTCTGGGAACGTTTAAAGAAGCTCACCGGATTTATCGATTTTTCACTCCACCTTTTTTTATCACACATTTCACCTGTAGGTTAATTTATACCGAGAGCGGTTACTACAATTTTTATTAAAATACACACCATTAAGCTTTTAGAGAAAATAGGGCAAAACATTTCACATGAAAAATCTCTTAATGCTCTCTATCGTTCTGTTGCAAAAAAGTCCCAAGAGAGGTTGCATTAAAAAACAAAAGAATAAACATCAAGAACCTTCGAGACTCGATTTTACCTTGAGAAATTTCCTGTGGATAAAAAAATTTCTCTGTATATGCACTATTATGCTCTACATGCGGACAAACTTTCATTGCAATCAGAATTGAAGGTAAGAAGAATTTCCTTATAATACTAGGTTGTTCAATAAGTTTTGTCTTTTGATCAAACTTATTGAACAGAATGGTACCAGGTTGCTCAATAAATTTTGTCGAACGACAAAATATAGTACAATAAAAACTTACTAAACAGTATCGTTAAATGTGGTACTGTTCAATAAATTTTACTGAACGACAAAATGTAGTACAATCTAGTACTGTTCAATGTAATACCGTTCAATAAATTTTATCGAACGACAAAAGTACTATTCGACTAAGTACTAAGTAAGTAAGTACTAAGTAAGTAATACAACCTATCATAGCGTATAAGGTCACAAGTGTCACTGATTTATCCTCTCTTAGTCTAAAAAAGAAGGAGAAAGGGTTACATTTTGACCTTTTAGACTAGATGCGGGTTTTTTCGCTAGAAACGAAAACGAGGTACCGGTCCCTCGACGATTGATGCGTCGAACGCAATCCACGAAACGAATTTGTTATATTTAACAATGCTGCGATGTAACGGACTACGGCGATAGGGTGGCGCGAGAGTGGGCGGGGAAACAGGGGCCGAGTCCGATAACGGGAGTAGGTGGAACAGTATTCTATCGTCTCTCTAAGCAGAAAAGCAGAGGGCGGTGAACTCGGGCCGGCGATCGATGCCAAAAGGTGGATGTACCCGACCTAGTCGATCGCGTCTCTGTCAACGGAATAAATCAATAATTTCGTGAACACTACGGTCGATTATTTCGCGAAAAGAATTGCGTCAAACGAGCCTCACGGTTTCGATGGTAACGCGTTCGTGTACGTATGTTTGCTATCTGCGCGAGTGTTTCGAGTCCGCCTTATGGAGAAGACGGTTCGGTGTACACCCGTTATGGCAAGAACACGATAAAAAAGGGGAATTCAATCTTTAGAAAGAATTGATAGACCTTGAACGAAAATTTAACGAATACTTCGGATTGATTTATTAAGGACTTGCTACTTCAAATTTTTGTCGAAGATATATGAATTTTTTTTGGTATACGAGAAACACGTCTATTATAAATTATTCGTATTGCATTCACTATTGAAAGTTAATCTAACTTTTTATGATTACATTTTCTATGCATAACTTGAGGCTATCTATTTATTTTACAATGATGGACCACGAATTTCATTGCAACTGCACGTTGGTGGGAGATTTCTTAAGGTGGGATACTATTCTGAGACGTCGAGAAATGGGTAAATTTTGCGAATTTTTTTCCAAGTAGTTGCTAAATGAAAAATCTAGTCTTTTACAGAGAATATAAATATAACTTTCAGCTGCATTTTACAATTTTGCGAAAGTAAAAATCGTACAAAATGGCGAAGTTATTCGTTATTCTCAGAATCCCTTCTGGTGAAACATTGTTTGTTACTCGCCACAGTCGACAAGAACTGGAAGGTTTAAAATAAAAAAATATTGTTAATTCGTAAACTTGAGAGTATTATCTAAAATGTAACGTAAAATTTTTCGAAAATTTAAATAATTGTAAAAATGGTCGAAGTTTGAAGAAAAACAATCGTTTTCGTTCAAAAAAACCTCTTTAAGCGTTTATAAAAAATGAAATAATTAACGTATTAAAAAAAATCGTACGCTACATTGTAAACTACTCTATACAAGAATATCTCTATAAAATTTCAAGTAAATCGGACCAGATTGCCAGATGGAAAAATACAGTTTTGGGAGAAACGCGAAACAAGTTTATCAATCGCTGCAACATCGCTGAACGTTTCAATTTCGAGATATCTTTCTGACGCAACATTCCACACGCACCATACTTTAAGAAAATAAAAGAAAAAAAATTCAATTTCTTTCACTCTGCGGGTCGGTGTCCCCCCTTTGACCCACTGCGCCCCTAAAAGTTAAAAGTCCCAAAGGAAAGATCACGCTAGATACGTATCGTATCCTCGTTCGTTCTAAGGATCAAGATCGCTCGTTTCATCGTATCTTGAGCCGCGTTGGATCCGCGGTAGCAAAATTTCGTCATTCCTACGGCAACGTATCGAATTGGAAATTAACGCGAATCGAACGGAACGATAATGAAACGCGAATCGTATCCCGTTCCCATCCCTTTACGCCACGTACCCCACCGCGAGGACATTGCATTTACCTTTACGTAACGATTCGGTATTGTTGTCGCTTGTTGCATAATTAACTTGTTGTTTGTAAAAACAAAGGCTCTCGCGGTGCGCGGTACAGCTGCAAACGCTCGCGTCACCCTCGAGTATCGAGCCACCAGCGATATTTAATACGCTTTTAGTCCCGGTCGTGGAATTCTTTCGACCGTGAATTCCAGGATCCGAGGGAGGATCCATCGAGTATTCGTGAATTCGTCGATACTTCCGCGGATTCGATCCCACGAGACTCGAGTGTCCGCCGATCGACGATCGGTCACCGTTTCGTATCGGTAGCGTTCGTTGTTCGTTGCCATTCACCAGGAGGATCAACCGACAAAAGATTTTCCGTTGTTGCGCAACAACGAGCTGTGCACCGTTTCTACGATGACGCAGAATTACCCCCACCCTCGCTCCGTTTGTTTGCGCAAAAATTCATTTGGAAGACAAAACGAACGGTGGGTACTGTGGAGGAACGTTAGGCGTTCGGACGGGTTAAATACAACTCTTTTACGATGATAATAATAATGTTAAATATATTTGAGTATGAAACTTCCACTCTACGATCCACACCGTGTGGATTTTTTGACTGGAACTCGTCTATGTGTAACCAAGTCCTTTCTTCGACTGCATTGTTCGTCTCCTTTGGTTTAAGAATTCCAGACACGTTCCCAATTAGCCGTGCACACTTTCGAAACAGATATTCGATTGTAAACTATAAACATTTTCTCGATGCCGTTCGCTCTGTACTAAACACTTTTTATCTACACACAGTTGTATTGATATTTATCTCATACCTATAGTATACGATTCTTTGGAACGAATGTTGGTGTAGCTTCGAGGGTACAGGATTTGCGAGACTCTCGAAAACGAAGGTCTTCGAATGTTTTGTGTTGTAAAGTTCAGATTATAGCATGTATGGCGATCTTCGGGTTGTTTCGAGTTGTAAAGTTCAAATTATAGCATGTATACGATCTTCGAATGTGTCGTGTTGTAAAGTTCAGATTATAGCGTGTATAACAATCTTTGAATGTTTCGTGTTGTAAAGTTCAAATTATAGCATCTATGACGATCTTCGGGTTGTTTCGTGTTGTAAAGTTCAGATTATAGCATGTATTATATAACGATCTTCGAATGTTACCTGTTGTAAAGTTCAGATTATAGTATGTAGTTTATTATAACATTCAGAGATCTCGAGTATTTAGTAGTACAGTGATTGTACATATGAGAATATAAAATCGGGATAAAGAAATATACAGTAGTATAATTTGGCGTGAACGAGTGACGTGTGCTTTTCGTAATTCTTGGTTTGGAACTGAACGAAAAAACTAAAAAGGAAATATGAATTTTAACCTAATTTGAATACAAGTCCTTAAGTAGAACTATCGATTTACTAGAATTACCCATGGTGAACGTATTTCTATTTGTATCAGATCATATTGGTATCTTTGAAGTTAGATAAGGAAGAGGCAAATTAATTTACGAGTACCATTAATTGTTTCTTTCAATAATTGTCCACGAATATTGTACACAAAGGCACAGTTAATAATTGAGTAATTTTAAAAAGAAGTTGAAACAGGTTAAATTGACCCCTTTGGTGGTTCTAGTGTTCAAACTTAACATTGACGCTCCCTAGATCATGGTTGCATTCGTTCCAACATTTCGAATTATTCGAAATCTTACTATAGTTGGTATGTAGCTCCGTTTAAAAGTTTTAAACGTAAAACGAAGAACGATCGCATAGTAATAGTAATAGTAAGCACACCATCGATAAAAAGAATAACAGTAAGCACCCAATACGAAAAATGTAAAAACTCTCGACAGAGTTAACGTGAAATAAGTTAAAAAGTTAAAGTATAATTAAAAAAAAAAAAAAGATACTCTGTTAATCCTCAACGAACCAAAGCCGCCATATAAGCGACGTGGTATTTTTACTTACTGGATCCAACGTCGTTTACAGGATGGCAAAAATCGTGTTTTATTCGTTGCATCGCTTCTGTTATTCACATATTTACAATTGACGCGTTAAGTATTATTCCAGGTCACTCCAGTGAATTTGTTTTCGTTTGTTATCTATGTTAACTATATTTTATTGCGATCCTCGCTCCAGCAAATCAGGCATCATACATTAAAAGAATATGAAACTTAAACAATTTTGTTATACTATTACCCTGAATGTATATCGATAAATGTTGGCTAAGAAATAAATAAATAAAAATAATACCTGAAATCATTTTCCGTTATATCGACGTTGAGTAAACTTGAAATTATTTTCCGTTATATAGACGTTAAGTAAACTTGAAACACTTTAAGGGTTAAATTTTCCCCTTTTAATGCTCGCGTGACATCGATAAGTGCTTCGAAAGCGGAAATTCGCGGACAGTTTGAAAGTTTCGATCAAAGATTGACAGACGAGCTCTAAAACTGGAGTTTTCGTTGCGTGGGTAAAATATAATCGTCCAAATAAAACCAAATTTTCACGAACCTACTCGTCGATCAAAGCTGACTTTTCTGGTCGAGAAACATTTTCGTCATCGATCTCGCGCATCGTCTTCGACTCTACAAACCGTACTCGGGTATCCATCTTGCGCGCAAATTGTACTGCGAATTCAACAGTATTTTACAACGTTATTAATAGAATAATCCGCGTTTACGCAATCGTATTTGCAAAGTAACGACGAATCGCGTAACGCCGGGCATCCCGCGACGGGCGGGGGAGGGAGGAGGGGGGAGGTGGGATTCTCATTAACGAAATACTGTTAAACGAACGATCGTTCCATCGCGTCGTGTTTAACACGGTGGATTACCGACAGGTGAACACGAAGAACGAAACACACAGTATGCCTTTAAGCGGTTTTATTCACACCGAATCTACAAACACAGAACATTGATGGAGAATCGGGTTATTAACGATACGTCGTAGAAAGTACAGGTAATGTGATTAATGATTGTTCGTGATTAGAAAACGAGAGTCGATCGGGTTGATTGGTTGTTGTTACGATCCCGTCGTTCGATCGATCGACAGTCTCGTATCGATCGATCGATCGATCGATCGGTGAGTTTACTTATACGGAGTTCTTCAATAAACGATGTTCTTATAGATGAGGGACGGTACGTAGCCGGTGAGCGGAAGCGGTGCCGGATAATTGGTATAGACGAGCGGTGTGCCGATGTTTGAGAGAAGAGTCGGTCCCAACGGAGCGATCAACGGGCCGCTGATCAGAGCCGAACCGCTCGGAGCCGGTGCCGGGGCCGGTGCCGGCGCCGGGGCCGGAATTGGGGCCGGTACCGGGGAAGGGGCAGCGGCCGCGACCGCCAATAAACCGGCGAACAACAGCTGCGTTGAAAAAATTCGATTAGTCGTCACCAATTGGTCACTGTATCGCACACGGTTCACGTGTGTTTGCCGTGGAACGCGTTATGATATTCGTCCAACACTCACCGTCTTGAACATGTCGGCTATCGTGGAACGTACGTGGATCTACTACGAGCAACTCGAAACGATCATACTCGAAATCGCGAGGAATCGCCGTTTATATAGGCGAAACCGCGACAAAGATTCTCATCTTTCTGCATCCCCCTCTTCACTTTACGGCCGATCGTTCTTTTTACCCGTTTTCATCGTTCCACGAAGGGCAACAGCCGGTCTTCGAGGAGCCCGCGAACGAGATACTCGCTTCCTTCTTGTTGGTCGTTGGATTTTTTTCAACCGGTCGACCAATCGACGTCTCCCTTCGCGGCACACGAGAAAGGTTTCGCCCGTGGCATCGGCGAACTACGAACGAACCGCGGATTTCTTCAAGGTTGCCACCTCGCGCGGCGGATCAGGCGTGGCCCAACAATGCGCGTATTTTCAATATTTCCTTTTCTTATTATTATTATTATTATTTTTTTTTTTTTTCGTCTTTCTTCTTCTTCTTCTTTTTTCTTGACTTTCCTTCCCTTTACCAATTCGCACGCCCGCCCCACACCCCCCCGCGCCCCCGGAACGGATTTTTTCCAACGTGCGAACAGGTTTTCTACTTTTCTCGACCACCGAGACGTCCTTGCCGCACGGTTGCAAAAATTCCCATCGTCGAGAGGTCGACGAATCGCCCTCCGCGTGCAACGATCGCCATTTTTGGACCCCGGGAACCTACCTCGAACGGGTTCTTCGCCCTACTTCGTTCCTACGGTATTCCGGGGGCGCATCGCCGCGGCTCGCTCCTCGAGGGGAAAGAAAACGTTTTCTACAGAAATCGTGCATTTTGTTCAGCGTTCTGGTTCGTTGCTTGGGAACAGAAAGGTTTTTTTTTTTCAGAGAAATTTTACATTTTTCGTGCGTTCTGGTTCGTTGCTTGGAAAAAGAAAGGTTTTTCGAAAGAAATCGTTCATTTTTCGCACGATCTGGTTCATTGCTTGGATAAAGAAAGGTTTCCAAGAGAAATCGTCCATTCTTCGCGCATCTGGATTCACCACTTGGAAGAAAAAGGTTTTCTTATCCATTTTTCGCGTATTCGGGTTCACTACTTGAAAAAGAAAAGGTTTCTTAGCGAAATTGTTCGTTTCTCCCATATTCTGGTCCACTATTTGGAAAAAGAAAGGTTTTTTAGAGAAATCATCCTTTTTTTCCGCATCTGGGTTCACCACTTTGAAAAAAAAGGTTTTCTCGTCTATTTCTCCCATATTATGGTCTACTATTTGGAAAAAGAAAGGTTTTTTGGAGAAATGGTCCATTTTTCGCACGCCCTGGATCACTACTTGGAAAAAGAAAGGTTTTCGAAAGAAATCGTTCATTTTTCGTGCATTCCGGTTCACCATTTGGAAAAAACCTCGTTTCCTACAGAAATCGTTCATTTCTCGCTGATCCGTTTCTCCATTGCTCCTAATATTGTTAAAAAGAACATACGAGTAGCTTCCATCGTGGATTTGCCACAAGAATAACATACTAGATTGTTCGATAAGTTTTGTCGCTTTCTCCATCGTAAAAAAAAGTACTATGACACTTCAACTTTGAACAACTGTAAATATACGAACGAGTCCACAGATCTGCATGAAATTTCACACATGTTCATCGAACAGTAGTATCATCTTTGGAAAAATTAAACGACGACCCTAATATAGCTCCATTTCTTATGGAACGACGAAATTTATTCAGCAATCTATTATTATGGAGATGTTAGTCGTTCAGGTTACGAAAATACACTTCCTTTGTAACAAAAATGTCAAATATCTTTAAAAATGGAATTCTTCGATCTGCAACTCTACACACCTCGATTTTCCGACCACGAAATTGTTCACTTTTGACAAAATCCTTTTCGAGCAACCTATTACTTATTGAACAACCTATTACTTAAATATTAGGTTGTTCGGAAAGTCATTTCGTTTTTTTTTTTAGTGAAAATGAAGCACGATTTTTTTAGAGCGTATATACATTTAATTGAATTATATATTCTCCATTTTGTAAAACGAAATTACTTTCCGAACAACTCAGTACATCGAAAGAAAATAATCGAACGGTTTCGCGGCTAGGATTGCATTCGAATAATTTGACTAAAATTTCCATGTAACTGAGCAACGTGATCCCAAAGGTATCACTGGGTCCCAAAGGTATCAGCTTCGTTCCCAGGACGCTGGTGCGAACGCGAAGCGGAAGAAAAAGGAACCGCTTCGAATCGGTCGCGGCGCGCGGACGTACTCGCGAAAGAAACGCGCGCCTCGGTGATTATTCGGATATCCAATTGGAATTCGAACGAATGGGCGAACGTACCGAGTACCGTGGAATGCACCCGTGGCAGAAATACGAGGTATACCCATAGACGGACAAACGCCGTTCCTTCGATCCGGACTCGACGAACTTGAACTTGGGAAAAAACCGGGTGCTTTGCCTTGAAGTTGCGCGGCCTTGTGGAAAAGAAGAGAAAGAGAGACGCGAACGACGGAGGAGGGGAGTACTCGAACGAGCGTAGCTGCGAACCAGAAACGGGAAAAGAATCGATCCGAGTCGAATTTCGAAAAAAGAGAAGAGAAAGAAACGAGCGAGAAAACAAAAGAAGAAAAAAAAGAGGAAAAAGGGGGGTAACGATTCGAAAATCAACCGTACGACGAGATGCTCGTTACTCACGAGCGTTACACGCGCCCGTTAGAAAATAACCCGATTGGACGGAGAAAGACGGGCGTAGAGTAGACGCGAAAGGTAGCGAAAAGTAGATTAAAGGTATTTGCAGGTAGATCGGATCGTGTGGGAAGCGAAACGATCCGCGTAATCGGGCGGCCGGCTGGCGTTATAACCTTGTTATGCGTTCCAACCGGACGGGCACGTAGTCGAGGGGGTTATACAATTTCTCGCGACACGGTTGCTTACATAATTCCGCCATACCCGTGGTAGCATCCGGTCTGTGTCTCTCTTTCGATCAAGGTCGCCGAAATCGATCGAACCCGCGTAAACGCGAGCGGATTGAGAATGGGACACGTAGAGTTAGCGCGCGAAAACGCGCCGCGACGCGCGTTGCATTTCAATGGGAACGCGACGAAACGAAATCGATTCGTGCGTACGTTGCTACGGAGGCCGAGGCTTTCGCAAGTTGCGGCCCGGACTTTTCGTAAGTGACGACCGAAGAGCGGTGGACATCGGTATAAAGCGTGCTCGTCGCTACGACTCTGCACTCGTTCCACAGATACCGAATACATCGCAAGTTCAACATGTTCAAGTTAGCGGTAAGTCGACCGGAAACTGTGCGATCTTCGACCGTCGACTGTTTGCGCGTTTCGGGATTATTCATCGATAGTATCTACTGCGTTGTTCGATAAGTTTTGTTTTAGTACCAACGGTATGGTACTAGGTTCCTCGATAAGTTTCGTCGTTCGATAGAACTTATTAGTACTGTTCTAATAAGATCTAATAACTGTCCTATAAATACTGTTCGGTAAGTTTCATCGAACGATTAAACTTATCGAACAGTGCTACATTGAACAGTATTATTCGATAAATTTGATCGAACGACTAAACTTATTGAACAGTACTGTTCAATAAATTTCATCGAACTACTAAATTCATTGTACAGTGATACATTGAACAGTACTGTTCAATAAGTTTTATTGAACGACTGAACTTATCGAACCGTACTACATTGAATAGTACTGTTCAATAAGTTTCATCGAACGATTAAACTTATTGAACAACCTATTCTCTTGGGATTCGAAAGAATCCATGGAACGTCTCTGTTTCGGGCTTTGCGAAACTACATAGAAAGCTTCTTTCTTGGGGTTTGTAAAAATCCATGGAACGTCTCTGTTTTGGCGTGTGCGAAAGTATACAGAAAGTTTGTTTCTTAAAGTTTGCAAAAATCTACGAAAAGTTTCTTCCTTGGAATTTGCGAAACTGCATAGAAAGTTTCTTTCTCAAAGTTTGCAAAAGTCTACGAAAAGTTTCTTCCTTGGAATTTGCGAAACTGCATAGAAAGTTTCTTTCTCAAAGTTTGCAAAAGTCTACGAAAAGTTTCTTCCTTGGAATTTGCGAAACTGCATAGAAAGTTTCTTTCTCAAAGTTAGCAAAAGTTTACGAAAAGTTTCTCCCTTGGAGTTCGCGAAAGTCCACGGAACGTCTCTTTCGTGTTTCTCACGATCGCGATTTTTCTTTATTTTCAGTGCATCGTCCTCTCGTTGGCAGCCGTGGCGTTCGCCGGAGTGATACCGGCCGCCCCGTTGCTCACAGGCCCAGCGGCGATCGCGGCCCTTCCAGCGCCCATTGTGACCGCCAGGAGTAGCCAAGTTGTCGCTAGGAACTACAACACGTTCGCCGCTGCGCCGCTCGCCGCTGCGCCGCTCGCCGCTGCACCGTTCGCCGCTGCACCGTTCGCCGCTGCACCGCTCGCCGCTGCAACGCTGGCCGCTGCACCGCTGGCCACCGCGCCGCTCGCTGCTGCACCGCTCACGGCTGTACACGCAGCGATACCGGGACACGCGGCTGCACCGCTTGCCATTGCCGCGCCCGCTGCACCCCTGTCGTACGCTCATCTCGCCTACGCTGCACCGCTCGCATTACCTTGAACACGATTCTTCGCTCATCGTTTTAACCACGTTCTTCGCTCGATCGAATAAATTGCAACTCTAAACAGAAGCGAACGATATTTTTTTTCCTGTTTCTCAACGATTCTAACCTTCGTCCCCTCCTTCTCAACCCTTGCCGCTCGTGCGTCGAGTGTGGCTCGACGTCACATTTCTTGCACCAAGTCAGAATCAGACCGGACATTATACAACCACCTTATAACTACTCGATACAAATGAAATTTATATTTGTCGTATACTCGCAATCTGTATTGTTGTGATACTAGCTTGTTCGATCGGTTTTGTCGTTTTTTTTCATTGTAAAAAAAATACTACGACACTTTAACTTCGAAGTCGACCGATCTGCATATAACTTCACACATGGTCGTCGAACAGTAGTACCATCTTTAGAAAAATAAAACGGCGAACTTAATAGCTCCATTTCTTATCGAACGACAAAACTTATTGACTTTTCTTATCTATATTGTAAATTAATCGAGAAGTTGTCGGTAGATATTAGATTATTTGGAAAGTCATTTTGTTTTTTTTTTGGTGGAAATGAAACACGATTTTTTTAGAGCGTATAAACATTTTATTAAATCATACATTCTCCATTTTGGAAAACGAAATGACTTTCCGAACAAACTAATGAAAATCAAAAAATAAGAAATGCAAACGGTTAATTCCTCGACATACTGGATTCTACTGTTAATTAAAATGGTCGTTTAACATCAAAGCTACAAACGATGAACATTTCTGTTTCTACCGGATTTCGTACGTGTCTTAGAAACTAGAAGGAGAGACGAATTAATTTACGAGTGTAATTAGTTTTCTATTATTAGTAATTGTCACCAGATATTATAGGCAAAAGCTTCGTTAATAATTGAGTAACTTTAAAGATTCCAAAACGGGTCGAATAACTCCTTTGATAGGTTTAGTGTTAATGACCGACGAAACGATAACAGCGACTAGGAATTCTCGATCGTAAACGAAGGTCGCAAAATCCGCTCGATCGTTCCGGCTTGGAAGACTTCCACTCGCGCAGCTGCGAGGACTCGATTTAACAGGATTCGAATCACCTAGCGGAATTTAACCGCCAACGAGCGTTTCCCCTGAAATATAAATTGTTAACTACGCGTAGAACATTTCGAAGAAACGAATCCAAAACCGAAGACTAACGATGGAATATCGACGATATTTTTCAAACACTCGGCTCTTTTTTAGTTTTTACGTTTATTCTACCGTAATCGACCATATCTCGTCTTTAGTTACTTATTTATTTTTACAACATTTCATCTATTTCGTGTTTTTACGTTTATTCTACCACAATCGACTGTATCTGTCTTTACTTATTTATTCGTTTTTCAGACACTTGGCTCGTTTTGAATTTTACGTTTATTTTACCCTAATCGATCATATCTCGTCTTTAGTTGTTTATTTATTTTTACAACATTTGATCTGTTTCAGGTTTTTACGTTTATTCTACCACAATCGACTATATCTGTCTTTACTTATTTATTTATTTTTTTCGACATTTGATAATGTCTTTAGTTAATTCACTTGCATGCAAATGCACCGTATAAAATGTAACGCGTCTCTGTTGCATCTATCGATCGATAGTTCGTGTTCGTTCGCGTAACGTAGTAATCACGGCGCTAATTGCAACGACACCGTAAAAATGTACGAGCGAAAGTCCCGTCGACGCGCTGAAATGAGAAGCAAGTTGATAAACGAGACGCCGAACGACACTACGAAATAATTCCGGTCACGCGCGACGAACGATCTTCGAAACTTACGATGTCACAATCGTCGTTGTCGACGTAAAATGTGTGCCCGCGTTTCGTATTTAGAACATGAACGAACGAGCCGCACCCAACACGCATCGTTTATTCGCGTTAAAACGCGAACGACGCGATTGCCGTCGTTGTCGTTTCGTAATTGTTTCGTGGCACTTCCGATACGATTGTATCTGTTCGAAAAAGCAGCAAGATGGGGGAAAGATATCGTTCGACCGTTCGAGGCACGGTTGTTCAATGCGTGAAATGGTACAAAATAAGTGAAACTAAAAATATAGATTGGATATTTAATTACCAAATGGAGTATCAACACTCTCACTGTACGACTTGTATGCAGTTATTGTAATTTGTCCATGGTGAGTTGAAAAATATCCCATCGTGCATACTAGAATGTTAACACTAGAATTACCAAAGGAGTCAATTTGACTTGTGAGAAACTTCTTTTGAAAATTATTCAATTATTAACCGTGTCTTTACCTACAATATTCGTGTACAATTATCAAAATAAACTGCTAATGGTATTGGTACAAGGTGTCCCAATCATCACCGGTCGATTTCAATTTCGCGCTATTTTTGAAACGTCGAACCGATTATCTTGAAACTTGATTCATATACAATTTTTAAAATAGACAACTAATTGTACTCGTAAATCAATTTACCCTGTCTGATACAAATAGTAACACGTTCACCATTGAATTTCTAGTGTTAACAAAGTGGGATATCTGTTCGAAAAGAAACGAAATAAGATATTGTTTAATAGAACGTTAAATTTACAACGTTTTATTAAGAAGTTAACTAGTGCGCCAGTTTTCCATATTTAAATATGTTCTCGACATTTATTCAAATCGTAGGGTAAAAGTAGAAAAATTCGATAATTTGTTGGTGTACTTGTTACTCCAACTATTACCAACTGTTATTAATTACTGTTATCAGTAATGGTGTAAAATAACAAGTACTGATTTCTTTTCCACTTTTACTAGATTTAAGTTTCAACTGTTCAATAAAACTTATCGAACAACCTATTATAATTATATGATGATACACAATCCTTTCTTCTTTTCTTCTTTGTATTCTAAAGGGTTTACTCCGTAAATAAATAAATAAATAAATAAATACACATTGAATATTTTTACTCTTCTCGCTACAATTCGAACGAATATTGAGAATATCCTTAAGTATTATATAAAAAACTCACGTGACAGTCAATATGTTAATCGGCGCGCGAAACCTCTGGGTATTCAAACTGTTCGATTAAATTTGCATTTTCAACAATATAATAACATTTCAACTGTAACATTTAAAAGTTTAATGCGATAATTCCATCGTCGTCGTCTTTTGTCCAAATTTAAAAACGTTCACCATTCTACGAGTTAAATTATAATAACTATTCGTATGTTATGTCGGAGAATATTATTTGATCTATTTTTTGCGTGTAAAGTTTTAAATAGTTTCTGCCGCTCTCCGGATATTTTCTTCGAGTTATATTTAAATATAAAAGCGTACCTCGGTAAAGCATCACTTATTCATACGTCCTGAACTTTATAGAACTGATTACGGTCAGTTCAACAGCCTAAATAGAATTTTCATTAACGAAAATAAATTTTGTTATTTCCTAAACTTTCTCGCTTCTCTTGTTACTTTTAGAAATAATGTTTATACGACTATTGTTCTCCTAGAGTGGTTTTGTATAACTTGTCTGTTTTTTGTACTTTTGTTCATCAAAGGGTTGTTTAACGTTTACAAATTATATAAAGAATTTTTAAAAAACGTTTACTCTTTCATATTTTTTTAACATGTTATATGCTCAAGAGAACAAAAGAAACTATATTTAAACTTCAAAGTGTCGACATTTCTTTCATTATCAAGATTTTTCATTTCTGATGATTCACACCATAGTCATGTTCATACAAAATAAGATGCCATTTTCTTTGTTTGTTTCAGATTGAAAAAATGATCGGAACCTTGCACACCAGCAAGACACTTTTCGTTACAATACTTTTTTTAGCCAAACTTAGTTCGTGTAACTTTTATAAATAAATAAAATACATAAAATAATTTTCTATAGTTTAAACGTTAGTAAATATATGTACCACAACCTATGCACAAAATGATTTATACTTTCTTTTTTAATTTCCAAATCGCATTCTAGACAAGAATACACTCCTAACTAGAGGATATTAAAAAAAATAATTTTACACAATTTGAATGTTAATAAATATGTGTACCACAACCTATACACAAAATGATTTATACTTTCTTTTTTAATTTCGAAATCGCATTCTAGACAAGAATACACTCCTAACTAGAGAATATTTAAGAAAATAATTTTACACAGTTTTAATGTTAATAAATATGTGTACCACAATCCATGCACAAAATAGCTTACACTATTTTCTCCAATCCCGAAAAGCCGAAGAAATCGCATTCTAAACAAGAATCTCCCCCCATATAGGGGCATTAATAAATTATTTCGTTCGAAGCGTTCCACAGGGCGGTTCAATCGACTCGGTAAACTGCACATTGAAAACGTTATCATTGCGCGATCCTAGACCCGTACAAACTCCGCAAGATTCTCCGTGCATCGAGTAGAAGACTAGCAAAGGGTAATAGTCGCGCAATAATCAAGGCAATCTTGATACACGATGAATTCGAGGTCGATAGACGTCTCGAAACAAGTGAGTTACGAAGGAAGACGCATAGATTCGACCAAGGTAGACCCGGTTGCCGATGAAAGTGGTAAAACGCAGGCGTGGCCTAAAACGAGCAAAAGTAATCCGGTATGCAGAACCGCGTATCCGTCGCATCGTGCCACGAGCCACTGTTGCGTTGGTCCCTGGCCACGTAGTGGGAGTATATTTCTCCTGTTACGAACCACCTATAAAAGACCTGTACCTAATCGTTCTTGTATCACAGTTTTCACATCGATCCATCTCGAAACACTTCCGAGACGTCCACTAGCAAAATGTCCATCGCCCAATTCCTGGTAAGTCATACGATCGTCGACCAATTGGAACAACCACGAACTTGAACCCTTTGTTTCCGTCAGGTTTTCTTCGCCGGTTTGATCGCCGCCTGCTCGGCCGGTTTGTTACCAGCGGCGGTTCCAGCTGCGATTCCAGCGGCGGTTCCAGCGGCGTTCGCGGCACCAATTCCAGCCGCATTGACGGTTGGAACCTACGCGAGCAGTTACAACGCTCACGCGATCAATCATGCGATCGCTGCACCGTACATCGCCAGTCCCGTGGTAGCTCACGCCGCACCGCTCGCTCACGTCGGCCATGTCGCTTATTCGGGACTACCAGCAGCGGCGATCATCGCCGGTAGACGCTGATAAGCGGCTCGAGGACGATCCTCGCGAAACATCCGGTTATGTTCGAACACAACCGCCACGAAACAATCGACAAAACTCTCGATACGATCTTTTCACACTTCTCTACGTACGAGACCGGTTACTTACCGCGGAAGCGATACAACGCTTCTGAAACACGATTGCGTGTACCAAGAACACCGTACCGGTGGTGTTTCGTGCCATTTCGTTCGATCTTTGTTTCACCATGGGCAAAAATAAACGTCTCGTCTACAATATTCTCTTTTCGTTTCCTCACACCTTCCTATTATCTTTTTTTTTTTAATTTTCTCTTTCAGGAAATTGGAATCGAAATATTTCCGAGTTTCCGAATGTTCACGAATGCTTTCGTTGTTCGTAATTTTTCAGAGTGGAAAAAATTGAATTTTTTTTTTGTTTTCTTAAAGTTTTCTAATGGTATAGAACGTTGCGTCTGACAGGTATTTCGAAATTTAAATATTTGGAGAAGTTGCAGCGATAAATAAATTTGTTTCACGATAAGTTTTGTCGTTCGATAAGAAATGGTAACTGTCTCTAATCGTGATCTGTCTGGATGCCAAACATCTCGACAATAATAGATTGCTCGATAAGTTTTGTCGATAAGAAATAAAACTATTAGATTCGTCGTTTTATTTTTCTAAAAATGATACTACTGTTTGATGAACGCGTGTCAAGTTTCATGTATGTAGATCTGTCGACTTATAGTACATAGTGTCGTAGTATTTTTTTACAATGACGTGAAATTTATTGAACAACTTAGTATATTTTTCAACTTGACCGACACGAAATTGCCGGAACCATACATTTGATTTACTTCAAATTTGATAAAGATATTCCGTATAGAGTATTCTACAATGTAACTTACGATCTTTTATTCGTATTCCAAAGGGTTCATCCTTCGTAAATAAATAAGTAAATAATTGTTGGAACGAATGCAACAATAATATCAGACGTGTCAAACGTCTTTAGCCAATGGCTGATGCTAGTTTTACGGACTGCCATTGCATCGGTGCCAAAGAGTCATCTGTTGCACGGTCCAAGGTTTGCTTATTTTCTTTTAGGTATTTTCAGTTCCAAACCGAGAGCCAAAAGAGGCACATGATATTATCGACGTGCATACTAAGTTATAGTACTTTGTGTAATAAGTTCTTCGATAAGGTTTTGTCGTTCGATAAAACTTATTGAACAACTTAGTACTATACTGTTCAATGAGCTTTATCGAACAACAAAACTTATTGAGCAACCTAGTATTAGACTGTTCGATAAGTATTATTGAACGACAAAACTTATTGAACAATCTGGTATTTTGATTTTATATTCCTGTATTTATAGTTCATTGTACTAATCGATACTTGACATCGCTATGTATTATAATAAACTGCATCTTATAATTTGAATTTGCAACATGAATAACTAAATAACTAAATAACTAAATAACTAAATAACTAAATAACTAAATAACTAAATAACTAAATAACTAAATAACTAAGTAAATAAGTAACTAAGTAACTAAATAACTAAATAACTAAATAACTAAATAACTAAATAACTAAATAACTAAATAACTAAATAACTAAATAACTAAATAACTAAATAACTAAATAACTAAATAACTAAATAACTAAGTAAATAAGTAACTAAGTAACTAAATAACTAAATAACTAAATAACTAAATAACTAAATAACTAAATAACTAAATAACTAAATAACTAAATAACTAAATAACTAAATAACTAAATAACTAAATAACTAAATAACTAAATAACTAAATAACTAAATAACTAAATAACTAAATAACTAAATAACTAAATAATTAAGTAAGTAAGTAACTAAGTAACTAAATAACTAAATAACTAAATAACTAAATAACTAAATAACTAAATAACTAAATAACTAAATAACTAAATAACTAAGTAAATAAGTAACTAAGTAACTAAATAACTAAATAACTAAATAACTAAATAACTAAATAACTAAATAACTAAATAACTAAATAACTAAATAACTAAATAACTAAATAACTAAATAACTAAATAACTAAATAACTAAATAACTAAATAACTAAATAATTAAGTAAGTAAGTAACTAAGTAACTAAATAACTAAGTAACTAACGAACTAACTAATTAAATAAATAAATAAATGGATACATAAATACATAAATACGTAAATATATAAATACATAAATACATAAATACATAAATACATAAATACATAAATACATAAATACATAAATACATAAATACATCAATAAATAACTAAATAACTAAATAGATAAATAACTAAATAACTAAGTAATTAACGAACTAACTAATTAAATAAATAAATAAATAAGTAAATAAATACATACATAACTACATAAATACATAAATGAATAACTAAATAGCTAAATAAATAACTAACTAAATAAATACATAAAGAAATAAATAAACAAACAAACAAACATACAAAAACAAACAAATAAATAAATAATCAAATAAATGTCCAGAAGCGATCGAGTTCGATCGACCGTTCGCGAAACAAAATATCCAAGGCAACCGGGAGAACAAACGACGATCCGTTGATCGGTGTTGCCGAGCTCGAGCCTTTCCGTTTTCGTGCGTACGATCGAGACGAACGCGTCGTGTCGTAAAATACCCTTCCCGTATCGAGCAGACCCTCAAAATTCGCTAACCAACTCTACCGTTACGAATCGTCCTAAATCGAGTCGCGAAGTGATCGTGTTTACCATTCACCGAGCTGCGAAAAGGACGAAAAGGTTGAGAAAATGCGCGAAATCGCTCATCTCCAAGCCGGCCAATGCGGTAATCAAATAGGAGCAAAGGTAGTCCGTTCGAAGCAATTAGTGAAACCCCTCGTTTCCTTTTTCTTCTTCTTCTTCTTCTTCTTCGTTTCATCGTGAACCGTTTGTTCTCCACAGTTCTGGGAGGTGATATCCGACGAGCACGGTATCGATCCTACGGGCACGTATCACGGTGACTCGGATCTTCAGCTCGAACGCATAAACGTTTACTACAACGAAGCTTCGGGTGGAAAGTACGTTCCTAGAGCGATTCTGGTCGACCTCGAACCCGGCACCATGGACGCGGTACGCTCGGGACCGTTCGGTCAAATATTTCGCCCGGACAATTTTGTATTTGGACAAAGCGGCGCCGGGAACAACTGGGCCAAAGGTCATTACACAGAAGGCGCGGAACTCGTCGATTCCGTCCTTGACGTTGTACGCAAGGAGGCGGAAAGTTGCGACTGCCTGCAGGGTTTCCAGCTAACTCATTCTCTCGGAGGCGGAACAGGCGCTGGTATGGGTACGTTGCTGATCTCCAAGATCCGCGAGGAGTACCCGGACAGAATTATGATGACGTTCAGCGTGGTACCATCGCCGAAGGTAATTAGCGTTCGTTCCTTTCGTACGGGATTCGGGAAACGGGTAAACCTCTTTCGGATCCACTTTCACCTCTTCCAGGATTCGTTCGTTTTTGGTTCTTGAACGGTCTGATAAATTTACGAAATGTGTCTACTTTTTTGTGCTTTACTTTTATTTCACCTATGATTGAAACAATTATGCTTCACGCGTATCTTTTTAATAATTCGTGCGCGGTACGCTTTGAAATGAGGAATGCAAAGACTTCGGTCGCAGTCTGAATTATAATACCTGGTTTTTCTTATGACTTTCTTTTCTTGAGTTCGTTTCGAACAATAAACTACACGTTGTCTTGTTGATTTTTCTTCGATGTTTGTCGAAAATCAATCAAATGGCTTTCTACTAATCGAAGTTGTGGTATCGATGCAATGTCTTTTCGACAGTACCACTTCAAAACTGGTTTTTGCATTATCGATTGCAGTAGATGAAACGTTGGAAAGACGTATATTTCATTCGAATTAGTTTCTTGCCATTTTTTTGGCCACGATAAAGTCTGAAACTATCTAGTATTACTTTTATAGTTTGAATATATATTCGTTTCTATCGTTGTCAAATTTACCAATCCAGAATTGATAAAATATTCAAAATATGCAAAATAAATGACAGAATATAACTATCTTGTATTACTTTTATATTAGTTTATATATCTATTCGTTTCTATCGTTATTAAATTTACCAATACAGAATTGATAAAATATTCAAAATAAATGACAGAATATAACTATCTAGTATTACTTTTATAGTTTGCATATCTATTCGTTTCTATCGTCAAATTCACCAATCCAGAATTGATAAAATATTCAAAATATGCAAAATAAATGACAGAATATACAGACAAAGAAACGAAAAACCTGTAAAAAGTGGGGCACGCAATAATAAATATACAGTGGATATTGTTACTCTCGGTTTTACAGCTCGATGACGCTGATACTTTTGAACACAAAAGAAGCGCGATCGCAATCTCGTCGAGGCTGATGATAGTCTTTTGTTTAGGTTTTCGACCAAAACGCGTTTTGAGAATCAGTCTTTGTCAATCGAGAGAACACATTTTATGTTACTTCTTATGATTTTTACATATTTATACAATTATTGTGTTTTTTTTTATTTTTTTTATTATTTTAATAGTCGCTCTAACTAATATATACACATAAAGTGGTATGTGTATAGGGTAAACTCGAGTAAAACTTCGGAGTAAAACTCGAACACTAACATTTTCAATTTTTATAGATTTTTATAGAATATCTAAAAATAATGTACAATATATGTATATATTTAAAAGTTTTCTACCGTCCGAGTTTTAGTAGGCGGTTAATTTCCATTATTTTCAAAACTTTGCTTCTTCATAGTTCAATGTAAATAAATTTGCTTCTATTTTTTATACATAACTTTCAATAAAACTTAACGATGGTAACTCTGTTTTTTACTTAAGTTGTTTCTTCGTATTGCTAATCGCTCTATAAATATTGAGAATGTAAATGTCCGAGTTTTACTTTCAGCCACTGCATACACATTAATTTAAATTACACTTGTCCAAATACTCTTTTAAATCCAGACTCGCTTCATCCACTCATTCATCTCTGACACCTAATCAATTAGATCAATTTTAAAATGATATAAAATTAATTTTTGCCAATTTTAAATTTCCTAATTTAATATTGATTTATATTATTGCTAATATTTTTCGTTTCGTGGCACAGGTGTCGGATACTGTCGTCGAACCATACAACTGCACTCTGTCGGTGCATCAGCTGGTCGAGAACACGGACGAATCTTACTGCATCGACAACGAAGCCCTTTACGACATTTGTTTTCGCACGTTGAAATTGACCACACCGACTTATGGCGATTTGAATCACTTGGTGAGCGCGACTCTCAGCGGCGTGACCACCTGTCTGAGATTCCCCGGCCAATTGAACGCCGATTTGCGCAAACTTGCCGTAAACATGGTGCCCTTTCCGCGATTGCATTTCTTTATTCCCGGTTTCGCTCCCTTAACGTCCAGGTAAGTTAATCGACGATCGTTTCAAGGTCAGTCAAGTGTTTAACTACTTACTTTGACGAGTCTGACTCGTGATAAAAATTTGTAACCAAACGTAAATATCACAAATCTGGCTCGTGATAAAAATTTTGGATCAAATATGAATATCACAAGTCTGACTCGTGATAAAAATTTTGAATCAAATGTGAACATCACAAGCCTGACTCGTACTAAAAATTTGGAATCAAATGTGAATATCACAAGTCTGGCTCGTGATAAAAAATTTGAATCAAACGTGAATATCACAAGCTTGACTCGTACTAAAAATTTGGAATCAAATGTGAATATCACAAGTCTGACTCGTGATGAAAATTTGGAATCAAACGTGAATATCACAAGCTTGACTCGTACTAAAAATTTGGAATCAAATGTGAATATCACAAGCCTGACTCGTGATAAAAATTTTTGATTAAACGTGAATATCACAAATCAGATTCGTGGACTCCAATGTGAGCCAAACTTGAACGTTACGAGTCTGACTCGTGGAATTATATGTGAACCAAAAATGAACATCATGAGTCTGATTCGTGGAACGAAGATCGAGTCATGTATACTAAAAATAATTTGATGAGTGTAGCAGTAAACTGTAACAGTAAATAACCGTAGTAAACAACCTAATTAAATTTTTTTCTTTACAATCTGCTATTTACTTTTAGGCGTCGTATTATTACATTCCTTCTGATGAAGTCACACCCGAAGACGCCCATTATGTAGGACTTATATAGGAAATATCAAAGAAAATAATCAAACTTGTTTTCATAATATCCCTAAGATAAATATAGAAAATATTCAACTCAATGTGTAAGAAAGACAACGCACTGAAAGAAAAATTCTTAACTCGATACTTTTACACCGTTTCAAAAATGTTTTGATAAAAAATGAACAAAGTCGGTAAACGGAACAATTTTACCGTTAATATAGAGGAAATATACTTCTAAATCAGATTTTCATGACTGTTTACTAAAATTTCGAAACTTTATAGTAAATGATAATTTTTTATTTTACACTACGAGCGTACACGTCGAACGTACCGAAACAAAGGTTTCGTTTGACGCGTATATACTTCAAAACGTAGTTAATTGTTTCAATTTATGGCACATCTGGTTTCCTTCCGGTATCGTGGTCCTTCAATAAATAATTTCATTCGAACAGAGGTTCCCAGCAGTACAGAGCTCTCACGGTCCCGGAACTCACCCAGCAAATGTTCGACGCGAAGAACATGATGGCGGCCTGTGATCCTCGTCACGGTCGTTACTTGACCGTAGCTGCCGTATTTCGAGGGAGGATGTCCATGAAGGAGGTGGACGAGCAGATGCTCAATATTCAGAACAAAAACAGCAGTTACTTCGTCGAATGGATACCCAGCAACGTTAAAACCGCCGTATGCGACATTCCACCTCGCGGATTGAAGATGTCGGCGACTTTTATCGGAAATTCAACGGCTATTCAGGTAAACAATAGCGATAGATTGTGTCTTAACATTTCTAAATGTTCAATTATTCCTTTTTCGATTGAAAATGAAAAAAGAAGCATCGAATTTTATACCTACAAATTGGTTATGTTAGAGGAAGCTCGTATCACGTTACACGATGGTATTAATTGCTTGAACATTGTTCTAAAGTATGTTAATTAATACTGTAAATATATTATTCTCTTTTCCACTCCTGCTGGATACAAGTTTTCAATTGTTCCGTGTTATACCAGGTTGTTCGATAAGTTTTGAACAGTATAGTACTAAGTTGTTCAATAAGGTTTGTCGTTCGATAAAACTTATTGAACAGTACTACATTGAATAGTATTTAGTTGAACAGTACTTTTGTCGTTCGATAAAACTTATTGAACAGTACTACATTGAACAGTACTTAGTCGGACAGTACTTTTTTCGTTCGATAATACTTATTGAACAGTTCTACTTAGTCGAACAATACTTTTGTCGTTCGATAAGACTTATTGAACAGTACTACATTGAACAATACTTTTGTCATTCGGTAAGATTTATTGAACAGTACTTAGTCGAATAGTACTTTTGTCGTTCGATAAAACTTATTAAACAACCTATTACAATCTTTCGATTAATCCTTTCTTTTTCCTTTGCACCTTAAAGGGTTCACCCCACAAACAAATAAATAACTAAGTAATTAAGTAAGTAAGTAACTAACTAACTAACTAACTAAATAAAAAGATAAATAAATAAACCAACGAGAGAAAAATTCTCACCTTGATTTTCGGGACCTCTTCGTCAAACTAGTGTTCTTTTATATAATTTCAGGAACTGTTCAAGAGAGTTTCGGAACAATTTACCGCGATGTTCAGGCGGAAGGCTTTCCTGCATTGGTACACTGGAGAGGGTATGGACGAAATGGAATTCACCGAGGCCGAAAGCAACATGAACGATTTGGTTTCTGAATATCAGCAGTATCAAGAGGCCACTGCCGAGGAGGAGGGCGAATTCGACGAAGAAGAGGAGGGCGAGGGTGAAAACCAGTGAGACCGAGTAACCAAGATAAAAATACGACGCGGATTTGGTTCCGTTTGGAAACGAGCACCGCGATTACTCGTCCTCGTTGAGTTTACGATCGCTCATTTCCTTTGTCCACCTTTCGCTTTCATCGATCATGATTCATTTCGTCGTTCGACCTTATCACACGCACGCACATACACACACGTGTGTAGTACCACATTCCACTTTTCCGATGTCCTCTGTCCGTGTCCACCCACCTACTTAACCGTTTTATCGGTGTTACGCTACCGTTAAAAGTAGATCGCTTACGATCATAATTTAATTCTTTGTTGTTTGCCAACCAACTTCGTTGCATCTTTGTATTATGTATAAAATAAGGAAGAAAAAGAAAATAAACGAAAAACCAAAAGCAACGTTCTCCTTACGGTACTACCTTTTCTAATTTCACTTGTACGGTGATCGATCAATCGAACGTGAACGATCCTCGAAGTCGACCATCCTCGATCATCTAACTCTTCGAGGAACAGTTACCAAACCCGTGAAATGATACAAAGGAATTAAAGATACTAAAAAATAGATTGTATGGAGTTATTTTAATTAATCATGGTGGGTTAAAAAATATCCCACCGTGCATGTCAGGGTATTAACATTAGATTAACCAACCAGTCAAAATGACCGGTTTGAATTGCTTTTACAAAGAAATTTACTTTAAATTCCATAGTATATTTTCAAAAAACGTTATGACTTTTTCTATTTTATATATATATGTAAGCAATTTCATAAGTTTCTCTTTTTCTTCGATCATCAATTTCCTGGGACACGTACGAGGAACACCTTAATACACTGGAATCTATCGGTGGTTCTGGTGTTGGAAAGGTGGGGACATTTCTTCGCTCACTATGCCCCAAAGAGTTAAAACCATACGTACGCGCGAAGGTTCACGGTCGGTTTGCTCGATCGTCATTCTCGAAACTTTCTCGACCTTCGTCATGTACGGCCCGTTCAGAGGGAAAAGTTACGTACAAGTGTATACTCGGTCCAACGAGACGAGTCGGTGAAGAAAAACAAATGTTCGAGTGGAATTCATGCGATAGAAGAAGAGAGACTGTTGCGACGCACAGTATTTGAAATGAGTACCGTAGAGTCTCCTCGCACGCCTAATTAAATTGTGTGTGAGTGTATTGTTAAGTTGGAATTGTACGTAATGTACTTGTGTTTGTAGAAAGGGATTGAACTAATTGAATAGGTGTGTACTACTCGAAGGTACACAGGCTCGCGAAATCGAACGATGATGTATTCTTAATGGGGAATATGTGAGGATAACGTGTATAAGTTGCATTGAAATCGCGTAACATATCCGAGTTAGACTATTATTAAATTTAATGACAAATCGTAGGTCACAAAAGTATTCGAACTGGAAGGGCAATCGTCGTATTAATAAAGTTTCTAGGCAGTGATGATTATAAAAAGAAAAAAAAAAATTATGCTTTACATACGCGTGAAGTTTCGTTAAAATGAAACTTATAAATTAGGGGAATTCCCTTGTAAAATAGAAAATAAATATATATATTTGTTGTTCGACAAAACTTATTGAACAGTACTACACTGAACAGTACTAGATTGAACGGTATTACATTGAATAGTACTAGATTGAACAGTACTACACTGAACAGTACTACACTGAACAGTACTACATCAGACTGTACTGTATTGGACAGTACTACATTCAATAGTACTAGATTGAACAGTACTACATTCAATAGTACTAGATTGAACAGTACCACATCAGGCAATACTATTATACATTGAAGAGTACTACGCTGAACAGTACTATATTGAACAGTAGCACACTGAACAGTACCGTTCAATAAGTTTTACAAACGACAAAACTTATTAAACAACCTATTACATATTGATATCACAGGTTTCAACGGAATTCAGGGCTTGTAGTTAGAATCTTATCTAAAGGTTATCGCGGGGGCCAGACTCGCGAGTATCGTTACGGTCAAGATGGCTAGCGATTTATCTACGAACACGTCGTAGGTTCGATCGGTCGAGGTCCTGTCAGAGATTACCCTATTCGTGGTTGGCGGAGCGCGAAGCTGTATAATTACAGTGGGAAGTGGAGACGCAGTTCGAGAGACGGGCAACGTCTTTTTCCAGCTGCATCAACGTATCGGTGCGTTTCCCAAGGATTCCACACGCAGAGAGAATTTTTCTCACAGTAAAAACCATACTTTATTATCGTTTGGTCGTATCGCGTTGCTCTCGTCCTCCTTACGAGTCACGGGTCCGAAGCGAACCTAGCTACCGCAAGGTCGCTCGGATAAATGTTCTCGGAGCTCGTGCTTCGTTCGACTAGTCGCGCCTCGACCCAAACGTCCATGCAACAACCTGTAACCTTACCGACACAATCGCGCCGCGACGAGAAAAAAGACTTTTTTTCCCATTTTCCACCGTTCCCTCGAGATCAATCGTGGAACGAAGAAACCGTGGGGGACCAGACATACCGCTAGAGAACAACCACACCGTCTAAGAGGGAGTGTACCAACGGAATATATAAAACCTACACGAGGTACGCGATCGTCTAGTCGATTCGCTCGATAGTTTGCACACGATCGAATAAGCTTCAAAAACGCGAGACTCGAGCATGTACTGCAAGTTGGTAAGTACAGTATCACCTCGTTATAGGTCGACGTTCGTGACTCGTTATAAGGATCGTATCGTTATATATAGTATATCGTCTCGTTACTGATCGTTGTTTGTGTTTCTTTGTGAGTACAGTATAGTCTCGTTATAGGTTGACGTTCGTGACTCGTTATAAGTAGAGTATCGTCTAGTTATAGATTGTTTTTTGTATTTCGTTGTGAGTACAGAATTGTTTAATTATATATCGTTGTTTGTTGTCGTTGACACCGTTATGTGTCGTTTCACACTCGCAGTAACTGCAAAATAAATTACTACCAGGTTAAAACGACGAACCTAATACCTCCATTTCTTATCAAACGACAAAACTTATCTATCGTTTCGTTGTAAATCGAGTCTGTTCCCCAAACGAACAACCTATAACGAGACGATACTGTCTAATAAACGACCGTCTTCGTTCGAGAAATTCTTTCTTTCGTATCCTTGGATCGACTACAGGGAATTTGACTTGAAAAATATTCGCGATGCTCCCTTAACGCGATTCGTACGTCTAACGAAAGACACGTCTTGGCGTCGGCAGTTGGTGTTCCTTGCTGGCGTAAGCTACGCTTCGGCTGGTCTCTACGCGGGCTACGAAAACTATGGATATGGTAGCTACGGACTGCATCGTGGACTCGGGTCCGCTTCTGTTGCATTCGTACAACCGGCGCCATCGATCGCGACCAGTTACTCGAACGCCTACAAGGTAAGTCTCGCGATCGTTCGTTACTTTCCACGAATCCATTGTTTGGTTCGAATCGTCATGAACGCTCAATATCCATGAATCGATCGTTATACTAAGAACTTATACTAAGTTGTTTAATAAGTTTTGTCGTTCGATAAAACTTATTGAACAGTACTAGGTTGAACAGTACTACATTGAACAGTACTACATGAAACAGTACTACATGAAACAGTACTAGATTGAACAGTACTACATTAAACAGTACTAGATTGAACAGTACCGCATTGAATAGTACTACATTGAACAGTACTAAATTGAACAGTGCTGTTCAATAAGTTTTATCGAACGACAGACCTTATCGATCAACCTATTGATTCGCAGGTTGCGTTAACGCCTACAACGACCAAGATCGCATCGATAACGCCAACGTTGAACAAAGTGATCTACAGCGTACCCGCGCCGATTTCAAAGATCGATTACGGACTGATCTCGCCGTTTTCGAAGATCGGCTATGGACTACCTGCGAGTTACGTCGCCTATCCTCGTGCTTATGGATCGATCGCTTCGTACTCCGATTCTCTCGGACATGGATACGGATACGGATACGGAGATGGATACAATCTTGGTTATGCTGATGTTCTCGGACACGGATTATCGACCGGCTACCACCACCATTGAGCAAAATATTCATCCCTTGTCGTACTTTGACGAATTTTACTCGTGATATACATTTTGGAACGATACGAGTATCGCGAGTCTCACTCGTGGAATCAAACGCGGATCCAGAATGAACATCACGAGTGATACGATCATGCGATCAAATGCGAACCAAATGTGGATGTTAAGAATCTGACTCGTGATAAAAATTTCGAACCAATAGTGAACATCACGAGTCTAACTCGTGGAATTGAATGAGGATCCAAAATGAACATCACGAGTCAGACTAGTGGAATTAAGTGCGGACTGAGTACGAACATCAAAAGTCTGACTCGTAATGAAAATTTTGGACCAACAGTGAACATCACGATTCTAATTCGTGATCGAGCCATATGTACTCAAAATAGTGTAGTATTTCGCATTTTGGCTCGTATTGCAACTGTTCTTGCATATCATTCTATCACGTTTAATCCGTGTCGTCTCTCGTCGATCAGGCCTGGATTTCGTTGATCTAAATGGTACCTCAAAGGATTAAAATTCGCCTCTGTCTTTCCACCTCATCGCCTGTGTATATTTTTTCAACGATGTTTCGTTGCGAAATATAAACTATCGATGCGAAGCGAGATAATAGTTGTTCCAGAGCAACTTAATAAAAGATACTTTCAAATTTCCCTCCACTTAACGTCTAGAAATTAATCTCGAGTGAATGTAAAAATATGTCGGTCGTGTTTAAATATAATTAACTTTAATACAAACGTTTGAAACAACTGAGGTTTGATTTATACAACATTGATAATGGGTCGTCCCGATACGATGATTGGTAGTCAAATCTTCCACATTTTTTCTGTTACACTTTATATATTAGGTTAGTGGTCAAAGGACCAATCAGCGATTAGTATTTTCCTACAAAGAAAAATGTTTCTAAGTTGTCCCTAAGACTCGCGCGAGGATAACCAGGTGTGACTCTTTTTACCTGGTGACTTCAATGATTGGAGTTTTTTGTTCAGTAATAGTCACCTCGGCCACATGTTTTCTCAACACCCTAACGCGTGTCATAATCAACAGCAAGGTCCGTCACAACTCTCACTGTCCTCCTAAACGTTAAAGTTCTTTTCGAAGATATTATACAAGGATCTTTACCTAATACTTTTAACAAATATATTTGAACGTAATAAATTTTTAACTAATATATTTTAACGAATGTGGACAAGTCTCACATGGTAGATATTATAGGCGAAGGTTTTAAGTTATTGTTTGAAGGTTCTCAAAATTTCACCGAATAGAACTATCGAAGCTATCGAAAGTACCTATTAGATTGTTCGGAAAGTCATTTCGATTTTTTTTTTTTTTGTGAAATTGAAACACGATCTTTTTAGAATGTATAAACATTTGATTAAATTATATATTCTCCATTTTGGAAAACAAAACGACTTTTCGAACAACCCAATATTTTTTCGTTGTTCGTTTCGCTATTTCAATGAATTTTTACGTTGTTACACCGTAACCCAGACCACTCTAAAAGTATCCGTACGATCTTTCATTCGAGTCACGATCATCGTGATGGGTAATGGAGTTCGTACACGCGAAACGCGAAAACTCTGGTCTTGTTTGTAGGCCGAAAAGAAAGAGTTACCTGCGTAAATGCGAAACGACCGAGAATGAAACTCGAGGCCGAAAAGTACGAGACGAAACTTAAAGTCTGTAATAAGTTTCCCCCGTTCCTTTATCGAGGGAAAAAAAAAAGAAAAAGAAATAACAGATTGCTCGATAAGTTCTCTCGTTCGATAAGAAATGGAGCAATTAGGTTCGTTGTTTTATTTTTCTAAAGATGATAGTACTGTTTTACGAACATGCGTGAAGTTTCGTGTAGATCCGTCGACTCGTTCGTATATTTACAGTTGTTCGATGTTGAAGTGACGTAGTATGTTTATACAATGGAAAAAAAACGACAAAACATATCGAACAACCTGGTAGGTGCGCGTAACAGTTTCCATCGTCGAAACGTCGCTATCGATTGTAAACTCGCGAGACGACCGTCCGTTTGAATATTTATCTCGCGAACCGACAGAAAGAATCTTCCATCGTTGGTAACGTTGCAAACGCACGAAACCGTTCAGTGTCGCGATTCTCAGGTATGGAGCAACGTTATGGTGTTGCGAATAGATTCTCCACAGAGAATCGTTGGATACCAGCCAACAACCGAAGCTATCGCGCATACGGTTTCTCGTATGTACATCGCTCGTATATCGAAATTACGAACTGGTCGTCATACATATTTATGAATTATAAACTTTAAGTATTTATACTTGATTGTATATATAATAATTATATTAGAGACTTCAAGTATTTATAAATAATTATATATATATATATATATATATATATATATATATATATATAAATTTATACTTAAAGTTTGTAATTTATAAATACGTATAGATTCGTAAATTACCTAGCGTTTTCAATCGGTGCGCCGTTACGAATCTCGAGCAACTCGGTTCCCGAGATCGAGCACTCTTGCAACGAATCATCCTCCAAGTCACGGTGTTACGAACGCTAAAAAATTGTTCGAGACCAACGACCGAAGCTATCGCGTCCAGCATCGTCGCGCGAGGTTCTCGCGCATCGAAATTACCACCATCCCGTCGCCGTTACGAACCTCGAACGATTCGGGTCTCGACACCGTGGTGTTCCCTCTTATAACGAAGCATCCCCCATCCTCGTGAACCGGTCCGCTTTCCGCGTTTCGGGTCGTGATACGTAAACGTGTGACGCGCTATATCCGCCGTTTCTCGAGGTCTTCCGGATTTGGGCGTTGCCGTGCCCGCGGCTACGTTCGATCTTGAACCGGACCTTCTTTTTTCGGCGATCGACCTCCGAATCGATCGGAATTTATGCGCGCCGCGACGAGAAAACAAAGTACACGAGAAAAGTAGAACCCAGGTCGAGAAACGAAGAAAAAAAAAAGAAGAAAAAAAAAAAAAGAAAAAAAGAATCACGAAACGATACACATCCTCTTAGAGTATGTACGACGATGGTTTCAACGTTGGGAGACAGAGAGTAGCGGGGCGTGCAAGAAGCACGAAACGCGACCTTGCTACGAAATGCGCGGCCAATCGTTGACAAATAAAAGAAAGAGCAACGCGAGACGAAGACGGAGGCCTATACGAAAGAAAGAAAGAAAGAAAGAAAGAAAGAAAGAACGCGCGTATACTTACGTGTGTGTAACACACGAGGAGGGATAAGGGGGTGGTGGTTTAGACGAGGTGGACTGGTTCCGGAAAGAACAAACGACGCTCGCTTCGATTGCGGTAACAACGCGTGCACGAAATCGAGCGTTTCGGTTTCGCAAACGGTGTCACAATGCCTTTCCCGTTTCAACGAATCGTCCTTCTTAGACGATTCGCGGCGCGGTATGCGCCGCGACGCGCCACCGTGTGTACCGAAATGGTCGTTAAACGGATTATAAGTAACAATAGTTGCGCAATCGCGTGGTCGGTCGAGGTAAACACGAGGTATAACGCAACCGTTATCGGTATCGGCATTAACGTGTACTGGGGCGCGTTACGTTATCGTGGAAACGGAGGCCGGATTACCCGATAGGAATCGCGTTTATTAATTAACGTAGAGACAGACGGTCGGTTAACTAACCGGTGTTATCTCGAAATACGAGTGTCGTTTGCCCGTTATAGCCGCTGTATAAACGTACGATCGATCGGGCGTTACGCTCGTCTTCGCGGGGCCGAATCTTTGAATTGGAGCGTGTGGAACCCGTAGCGCTCTGGCTCGTTCTCGGTGTGATGGCTCGCGTCACGAACCCTGAGTAACCCGACGATACGAACTAACCAAAGTTCCTATCATGGTTAGTCCAGAGTTCGTATAACTTACGAAGCTCTTCGATTCGAATCTTCCGTGACACTTCCAGAACATTCAGTTTGTACACCTGGCGAACCCTCGAACAAAGTAGTCTGTAATTTGAAGTCAATCACTCGGTACATTGTTACACCGACAGTTTCCAAAATTAACCCTTCAACGACCACTTCCGCGTCGCGTATGGATCCCATGTTTTTCACGAGTATGCAACGGATTACGTCTACGCGTTTCTTTGTTTATATAAACTGCAATTTCGTAATGGGAATTGTCACGACCACTCGTATGAGGACTTATATGTGTAATATGTACATAATAATAGTTGGATAATAATAGTTAAAATATTGTATCACATTTTGTTAAAATTACTCGGATGATTACCGAATGGGATTTCAACTGTATCGTTATTTATCGCAATGGTACAGAAATATCTTTAAGCCAATTGCAATTTAAAGTCGTGCTAATGGAGGAGATATTTGTCGAGTTTTGTGATGTATGTAAGTACCAGGCAAGGAATAATAATATTATATTCGATATAATACCTTGTTTAAGGGGGAACGCCACCCTGAAGAGTCAAAAAAATTGAACTTTTTTTCTTGTTTTCTTAAAGTTGGGTGTAGAATGTTGTGTCAAAAAGATATTTCGAAATTCGAACATTTAGCGAAGTTGCAGCAATAAATAAACTTGTTTCAGGTTTTTCCCAAAACTGTATTTTTCAATATGGCCGACACGAAATTTCCGGAACTATACATCCGATTTACTTTAAATTTTATAGAGATATTCTGCATAGAATATTCTACAATGTAGTGTACGATTTTTTAAATGTGTTAATTTTTTAATTTTTTATAAACATTTAAAGACGTTTTTTTGGACGAAAATGATTGTTTTTCTTCAAACTTCGACCATTTTTACAATTATTTAAACTTTCGAAAAATCATACGCTACATTTTAGATAATACTCTGTAGTTTATGAATCAACAACATTTTTTTATTTCAAACCTTTCAGTTCTTATCAACTGTGGCGAGAAACAAACAACGTTTCATCAGAAGGGGTTCTGGGAATAGCGTATAACTTCGCCATTTTGTACAATTTTTACTTTCGCAAAAATTGTAAAATGTAGCTGAAAGTTATATTTACATTCTCTGAAAAAGAGTACTGTTCAAGAGTACTGAAGTACTGAAGTACTGTTCAATGTAGTACTGCTCAATGTAGTACTGTTCGATGTAGTACTATTCAATATAGTACTGTTCAATATAGTATTGTTCAATGTAGTATTGTTCAATAAGTTTAATTGAACGATTAAACTTATTGAATAGTACTGTCGTACGACACAACTTATTGAACAACCTAGTATTGTTCAATTGTCGTAATACTGTTCAATGTAGTATTGTTGAATAAGTTTACTCGTTCGATAAAACTTATTACTGTTCTTAGTAACTTAGTACTGTTCAATGTATTACTGTTCAATAAGTTTTATCGAACGACGAAACTTATCGAGCAACCTAGTACCATACTGTTCAACAAGTTTCATCGAACGACCAAACTTATCGAGCAACCTAGTATTTACGTCAGGTCGCATAGAACAGTTTTCGTTCCACGACACCTATCACTGAAGGTTTAATGAACCCTTCAACTACGTCGTAGGTAATAAAGAACCATTTCCAAAGTGACGACCCACGCCGAGCCATCGCTACTGAAACGCCACGGGACTCTGTCGCGTTTCGAATCTTTCTCTACCAAGTGAAACAGAAGAGTTCGTCCCGTCACATCGGCAATGACCTAGGGCGCAACGCAAAAGGAAAGGCAAAGGGCCTCCCGGGAGTACGTTGCACGCGGATCCGTAGTGTCTGGATCGCGATCACGGTCCTTGACAATGTACTCCCCACGCGTACATTGGAAACTCGCGAAAGGACCCTGAACGGCGTCCAAACGGCGATGCCGAGGAACGTATCTCGTCCTGTCCGGGACGAAACGCAACCCAGAGGTGGCGAAACGCGGCCGTACGATCGCTGAGACGCGTTCTGGTGGGAGAGGTCAGCGCCGAGGAATAAAAGCGGGCCGAATCGGTTCGTCGAGCATCATTCGGCTCTCAGCGATCTCGCTAAGTACCAAGTTTCGTATCAGTCGCATCAAAGACGTCAACAATCGCCGCTACCATGTACAAACTCGTCGGTTTGTTCGCTCTGTTGGCCTGTGCCGTGGCTGCACCGATGCCCGAACCCGCTCCGGGTTTCCTGGCTGCGCCGGCCGCGCTCCACGCGGCGCCAGTACTCGCTGCTGCTGCACCACTCGCGGTGGCGCACACGGTTCCGGTCGCCACTAGCTACGCCAACACCTACAAAGTCAGCGTGAAGAGCCCGGTGATCGCCACTGCTCCTTACATCGCCGCTGCACCAGTCGCGCCAGTCGCACCACTGGCCACCGCTACATTCGTCAAGACGGCCTCACCGATCGTCGCTGCTGCACCGGCGGCCACCGTCTACGCTCACGGATCTCTCATCCCCGCCGCTGGATACACGTACTGAACCATCAATGGACCGGCCCACACCCCCCACCCTCTTTTTCAGCCGCTCTAGTCGACCCTCTTCCTACTCTGACGACACCTTCGTGAATCGCGACACGGTGCTGTCGGCTGATCATCGAAAATAAAATTTATCCATTCTCAATTCGAAGCCACGTTTCTTTTAATCACCTCACGTTCGTCTCTCCTTCGAAACTCGAGCGTAATAGAATCCCGAAACGCATCGTGGGCATTGAAAATCGGTTCGATCCGTGGATCGAGACGCGCCGCGGAAAATTATTACACGAACCCGAACCCGCAGAAACGAGCAACTCGCGCCGATCCAGGAACCGGTTATAATCGTCAACACGATTTTTGTTGTCCGAACGGGCACGCCCTTGCCTCTTCTTCCAGAGGGGTTACCGACACCGAGTTTCGCACAGAAAACTACCGACGATACTTTTTCCCATTTCGTAGAGAACCGAACAGTGATCCCGCCATCTTGTTTCGGATGTTCGTTCCCGTTGGCAAATTTTCGCACCAAGGAACGCGGAACGTTGTTTCTGAAAATCGATTATCATTTTCCATTCGTTTCTTCTACTTTCATTAATTTCTTTAGTAGTATTTATAAATAATTACAAAGAATATTCAATTGTCCATAAACTTATTCGTTCCATCGGCTCGCAAGATCTTTGGATACCTCTACTCTTGGTTACGTCGCGTTAAAAGCGTTTCAATTTTGAAATACTTTTAGTAAATCCACTCGGGTAATTTCGTCGTTGGGACTCGTCCATTTTGAAACAAGAACGGTTTCCTATTTCGGCGTTTGCCGAAAATCGTAACGCGAAATAGAGTTCGCATCGTCCGGTCGTTGCTCACCGCATTGAATCGTACGCGTGTGAGTGAGAAAAAAAAGCTGTATGCGCCATCTTGGTCCCTTCCAAAGCGCGCGCGATGCGCGAGAAGAGGTGCGCGTTCGTTCGGTTTCTTCCAGCCGAGTGTACGCGATCGAAATCTCGACATTTGCGAGGATTTTTACGACGATCGGAGCACTCGAGGTTTTACCGATATCGGTGCTCGAGAAAAATTCCTCGAGATGTTTTCCATCTCGTCGACTCGAGGTGGAGCGGTGTAACGCGGGGCAAGTCCCGCCCCTGACGTCGAAGAAGAATGCAACGACGCGCGGAGACGGGACCGGTGGTCCCGCGAACGAGGACGAGTTTTCTTTTTACAGCACCCCCAGGATCTCTATAAGTACGAGAGGTCCGACTCGATCCTCGCCCAGAAATAGAGCTGCGTTTCGAGTCGTGCGCGCAGAAATCTCGGAATCGTCATGTACGGATACGTAAGTACAACGTTCTACCACATAGACGCGCTTCTCGACTCGAGTCGCGAACGAAATAACAAAATCGTCGTATAACGATATCGTTGAAATAGCAAAATCGCGAGATAACAAATTCGCGAAATAACGGAATCGCGAAACAACAGTATTGCAAAATAACGAAATCCCGAAACAACAAAATTGCAGAATAACGAAATCGAAGAGTAACGAAATTGCGAGGCAACGAATTGAAAAATAACGAAATTACGAGATAACGAAATTGAAAAGTAACGAAATCGCGAAATAAAGAAATCACGAAGAAACAAAATCGAAAAATAATGAAATCGCTAAGTAACAAAATCGGAAAATTAACGAAATCGTTAAATAACAAAATTGGAAAATTAACGAAATAACAAAATTGCAAAATAACGAAATCACGAAATAACAAAATCGCAAAACAATAAAATTGCGAGATCGCAAAATCACGAAATAACAAAATAAGGTAATTGTGAGATGACGAAGTCCCAAAATAACAAAATCGAAAAATAACGAGATCGCGGAATAACGAGATCGCGAAATAATAAAATTACGAAATAACGAAATCGTGAGATAACGAAGTCCCGAAATAACGAAATCGCGAAATAACGAAATCGTGAGATAACGTAATATCAAAGTTACAAAATCGATAAAGAACGAAATCCCAAAATAAGAAAATCGCGAGATAAAATCGTGTCTTTCTTCGTAGATTCTCTTAGCGGTTGTGCTCGGTACGGCTTCCGCTGCGCCGGCTGCACCGGCTGCACCGGCGGCGGCGCCACCGAAATCCGGAGAACCAATTCCGCTACCGGACCCAACACCCTCATCGCTACCGGCATCGTCATCGCCCGTAGCGGAATTGGTATCACCGGCGATACGTTCCGCCGCCTCAGCCCCGAAGGCTCTTTCTCTGATATCGGAAATAAAAACACCAGCTTCGACCGCGAAACTGGCTCATCTGATCGCACCACTGGCGGCACCTCTGGCGGCACCACTGGCGGCACCACTAGCGGCACCATTGGCGGCACCACTGGCGACACCTCTACTCTCGCCACTGCAGGTTTGTACGAACTCGAGATCCGTTCATCGACACCGGTGTCGTTACCATACGCTTCCATTATCGCTCGTGGAAACATTTTCGGTTTCAGGTTTCGGCGTACGCTTACGCCGTGCCAGCACCTGCGCCACTCGAACTAGTAGCGGCACCTTCGAGCTACTCGATCGAACAACACGGCTATCGCATTACCTACTGATTCCACGAATTGCCGACCATCACCAGCCACGTACCACGAACGTCTTCAATTACGACGGTAACTCACAGCTCGACGAACCTGGCTTAACCAGCTCCTGGGTGACAGTTTCTCTCCCTCATCCGTTATCTTTGTGTACCGTACATCGATAAATTTGTCCGCACCGAAACGGCGAACAAGTTCAAATACATATCCTTTTCGTAAAACGAGGCGTTTGTCCAATTACCCGCCGACCCTTCTTTCACCAGATCCACGCTCGTGAACCTAAACGGAAAGTGAAAATAGATACTACTTTCTCCGCGTCGACGAAACTCTTTCGCGCGAAGAACAACGAACGCGTCCCGATTGTAATTCGCTGTGCGTTTATAATATGTAACGATCGATTCGTAATCCGTGATTCGCGGTACGAATATAGTAGGTTACGATCGAGATTTATAATTCGTGATTCCCGATATGTATATAATATCTAACGATCGATGCGTAATCTGTGATTCGCGGTACAAATATAATTACTTACGATCGATTCGTAATCCACGATTTGGGGTATGTCTACAATACGTGACGATCGATTCGTAATCCACGATTTGGGGTATGTCTACAATACGTGACGATCGATTCGTAGTCCGTGATTTGGGGTACCTGTACAATATCTAACGATCGATTCGTAATCCACGATTCGCGATAATCTCTACAATACCTAACGATCGATTCGTAATTCGTAATTTGGGATACGCGTATAACATCTAACGCTCGATTGACGATCCACGACTCGTGATACGTATCGATATCGAAACGCGACGCGGGCTCTCGCTGGCCGATTTTCCACCCGGTTTTGGAATGCCCGATAGCGATCTCGAGACGCGTTCAAGTCGCGTAATACGTCGCGGGTAAAACCCGGGTAGTTACGAAAGAGGGTGGAAAATCCAGATCGCGCAATCGCCGTGCAAAGCAGAAACGTATCGGTTTCCAACGCGCGGCTGCGATCGCAGACCGAGCGAGACAATAGCGGTCGCTTCTCTTCGACTCGCTCGTATCTACGAATTCGTACGAGTTTTCGACAAGGCGCGAAGCGCTTTCTCCCGGATCTCGCCCGAGCGAAATGGAACGATCACGGAAAAGGTGTTCGAGGTGACGTTTCTACGTGGTCGACGATTACTTCGAAGACGCGGTATTGTCGCGCGACTCGTCCCAAGACGAAACGCACGTCCCATTCCAAAACCGGAAAACGGTACGAACCGATCGTACCTTTGCTTTCCTCCTACTCACTGGCACGAGGATACAGATGGTACCGGCGACTTTCTCAGTGTCGTCCCGTCACGGTTCCCGTATCTCGATTCGGTCGCGATTCGACGTCCAATTCATCGAACCGGGCACGGTCAATATCGATCAATTCGACCGTGGGACGAACATCGTCGAATATCGATGTACGACCGAGAGATCGAACGGACTTTCTCAATGATCGATCGCGAGACTGTCTCGAGATCAATTTGAATTGACGCGTCGTGTCTTCGTTGTATATTCTTTCTTCATAATTGAAGCTATAATATTTGCGATAAAAGCTTTTAACTATAATTAAACTTTTTCTGTAATTAAAGTTTTTCCTATTATTAAAAGTTTTCCTATAATTAAACTGTTTCCTATCATAAAAGTTTTCCTATAATTAAAATTTTTCCTATCATAAAAGTTTTCCTATAATTAAACTTTTTCCTATCATTAAAAGTTTTCCTATAATTAAAAGTTTTCCTATCATAAAAGTTTTCGTATAATTAAACTGTTTCCTATCATAAAAGTTTTCCTATAATTAAACTGTTTCCTATCATAAAAGTTTTCCTATAATTAAACTGTTTCCTATCATAAAAGTTTTCCTATAATTAAAATTTTTCCTACCATTAAAAGTTTTCCTATAATTAAACATTTTCCACAATTAAATCGACGACGATAGAAGAAACATAGCCAGCACCATGGTCACTATCGTATACGGATCGAGAGGACGAAACTCATAGCGACTTTGCCACGAAAAATACAAGGAACGAAGAGGAAACGTTCCGATAATCGACCATCCTCAACGAAATTCCATCGAATTGTAAAAGTCGTATGTCTTCTAGTCAACAGGCTCACTCGAGGCGTACCTACTTTTCGTGGTGGTCGATTGCGCAAGCCCATTAACGAAAATTTTGTGTTACGCAATTTGCTCGCTTACGGACTCACGCACCTACGTAAGCTCGCGTCGCGTCATCCATGCTTGATGTCTCAACGAAGCTCCGATCGATCGGCAAACTGAGATCGTAAATCCATAAATTAACTCGACGAGGTACCAATGCGATCTCGCTCGGAGATTTAATTTTCGATTACACGGTTTCCGTAAATATCGAGTTCGCTACCATTTGGTAAACAAAGACGAAAATGACGGTGTCCGATAAAAATAATAAACGCTGATATTATATATACGAAACGGAAACTCTCGGACAATTCGATACGCTGATATTATTACCATCGTTACTATCATTATTATCATTATTATTATTGTCATTATTATCATTAATATTATTATCGTTATCATTATTATTATTGTCATTATCATCATTAATATTATTATCGTTATCATTATTATTATTGTCATTATTATCATTAATATTATTATCGTTATCATTATTATTATTGTCATTATTATCATTAATATTATTATCGTTATCATTATTATTATTGTCATTATTATCATTAATATTATTATCGTTATCATTATTATTATTGTCATTATTATCATTAATATTATTATCGTTATCATTATTATTATTGTTGTTATTACTGTTATTATTATCGTTATTATTATCGTTATTATTATTATTTTTGTTGTTGTTGTTACTGATATTATTATTATCGTTATCATTATTATTAGTGTTGTTGTTGCTGTTATTATTATTATTATCGTTATCATCATCGTTATGATTATTATGACGGTTATCATTATTATTATTGTTGTCGATGCGGTTGTTTTTATTATTTTTATTATTATTATTTCCATTTCTCACATTTGTGGGTTTTGCTATATGACAGGATTTGTTCCATGTCGTAAACTTTTCTTTATATTGCGTCGAAAGTTCTCGATGTAAGATTTTAGCTACCGCATTGTGTATCTCTGTACAGTCGGTTCTGGAAATCACTTTGCATGCTCCGATGTGCTCTATTGTCTTCCCCGTGACTATATTTTCTTTCATTATGTGTTTTCTCTAGTTTTTTCGTGGCTATGAACCTGTCCCGTATCGCTTATTATTATTATCACTGTTATCAACCTTTACCATTTCTACGTAGAATGTGATTGGACATCGTATCTCTTACACCAAGTCCTGTATCAAGCTGCACTCGACATTGTACAACTACTTTGCTACTTTAATATGAATGAAAAAGTATATTTATTACAAACTCTGCACAATATTTCATCGAGAGCCCCTTTCTATTATCTATTTTGTAGATCGATCGAGAAATTGTCGTCAGATGAAAAACAAAACTAAATCGAGCAAAGGGTCAATCGTCATCGTAATCATAGACACGATAAAGCGTATCAAATGATTCGAGAGTTCTTCGTTAGCTCTTCCAAACCTTCTAACGCGATGTCATCCGTTCGAGCCGATTTAAAAAAAAAAAAAAAAAAAATTACCGATCGCGCGCAGCTCGAGAAGTGCTCATAATTCGCGAGCGCAGAAAGAGAGTTGTAATGTCGTTTGAATAATAAACGAACGATTAACGTACAAACGAGAAAATTGAAGGAAGAAATTCACGAAGAATTCTCGAAACGTTCGTCGACTTTGACGCTTTGACGCCGCCGCGCCAGGTGCCAGAACACGCCGCGGATTCGAGGAACGGATGTCCGGTTGCACGGTGAGTCACAAACACACCCCACCGTGTACTCGTACACAGTTACAGCATCTTCGAAAGGGACGTCTATATAAGATACGAATGGCATCGGTAAACGCGCAGAGTAACCTCGTTCATGGAGAAAGTGTTTGGTTAGAGAGCGAAACTCCTCGACGCATCGCAGACGTACACTGTCGTTCGTTGGTTGTAGACATTCCCTCAACGAGGAATTCGTATCGCCGCTAGGAGAGACCGACAACGCCCAAGGTACGTGACAGTAGAACGCACCTTCGTTCCTCGAATCTCTATTGCACTGTCGTTGAATCGAAAACGAAAAGAAAAGAAAAGAAAAAAATAAAAGAAAACCGGTACGTTTTCTATCGGTTCTTCTTCGATCGTTCCGTACGGGGCTCGTGGTTGTTACGCAACGACTTTCACCGTGTTCGAAAATTTTCGAAAGAAACGCTCCTACTCGGAAGAAACGCGCGACATAGGCGCGAAACGAAGCCCGGTGTCGCGCAGACTCGTTTAGCGACTTTCTCCCGACATCCTCTCGCTTTCATCGGAGAAACGGTTCGGTGGTTGGCGAACGATCGAGGGCTGCGTTTTCCTACGTTGTGGAAGCTTCTCGTGGAACGTATCGACGCAGGGGATCGTTTCCCGATCATTTCTCTATCCCGAGTGGATCGAACGGGGGTTTAAGGTGGTTCGATTTCGATTTCGTCGGGGACCGGTCCGGTGAAAGGAGAGTAAAATGACTCTTTCGCGCTTTCGCTCCGTTGAGTTTCGCGAGACTGGTATCGCGATAATTCTGTGGGATGTTAGCGAGATGCGTGAAAGGAGATTACGAATACCAGTGTCAGAAGTAATAAGAAATAACAATAATGTATTTGGAAGACACTTCTCTCTCGCTTCTCGTCCAGAGACGCACTCTTTGATCGAAGACACACTGCAACTGCAATTACTACTCGTTATTTTCTGAATCGAGATATATTGTCGTCGTTCAGAGGACGATCGTCACTAGTCGATATTTTTCAGCCTGAGATATTCTACGATGATCATCACTACTCGCTATTCTCTGGCTCGAGACACATCGAAACAATCATCACTACTCGCTATTCTTCAGCCTGAGACACATTGCTCTCGTCCAGAGACACACTGCAACGATCATCACTACTCGCTGTTCTTCAGCCTGAAACACTTTACGATAATCATCAATACTCGGTATTCTCTGACTCGAGACACTGCAACAGACACCAGAGACAGACTGCAACAATCATCACTATTAAGTTTGAAACACTACTATAATCGTCACTACTAGCTATTCTCTGACTCGAGGCACACTACTCTCGTCCAGAGACGCGCTGGAATAATCCTCCCCGTTCAGGACAACGTCCTTTCTTATACCGTAAGATTCGAATCCACGTGACTCAGGTTACGATTATCTTGATGAACGCGAGAAGGGTAGACAAAACTTATCGAACAATTGAACAGTACCTCATTGAACAGTACTATATTGAACAGTACTACATTGAACAGTACTACATTGAACAGTACTACATTAAATAGTACTATTCAAGAAGTTTTATCGAACGACAAAACTAATTGAACAACTGAACAATACTACATTGAACAGAACTACATTAAACAGTACTACATTAAACAGTACTACATTGAACAGTACTATATTGAACAGTACTACGTTAAATAGTACTATTCAAGAAGTTTTATCGAACGACGAAACTTACCGAACAACCTATTACTCTCACCCTACAACTCTCAACAACTTTCAATTTTCCTCAGGATGAGAGTGTGGTTACTCGTTTGGTTACACGGCATGGCCGTCTGCACCTACGCGACTCGAGAACCCATGGAAACGCAAACATCCTCCACGATGCGTTTCGATCGCGAGGCGATACCAACCGGCCGCGAATGGTCCTGGCAGATCGAAGACGCCCAACGGGACACCACCGACAAGAAAAACGTACCCGAATCGAACGCTGGTATCGAACTCGTCGACGACAAGTCCAGGGAACAACGTTCGGTAAGTAATCCGCGACAAGATCGCGCCCATCTCACCTCCCTTCGTAAATAAACGCGTTTCGCGAGGATAGAATCGGATTCTGTCTCGTAGGCGGAAGCGGTGATCGAGGAAATACTAGTGTCCAACCGACAGGGTCGCAACATCGAGGGTTACGATCAGGTGTACGCAGACCCGGCCGTGAAGAACGCTCTTCAATTGGGAAACGACACGATCGCTAGAACATACATCAGGGACAAACTGTGCAACCTTGGATTGATGAACGTAAGCAGAAGAAATCGTGTATATATATGATAATTCGCAGCGAGTTCTATCATCGTCAATTATATTATCGTACTACGATAAAACGAAAGAATTTTCATTTGTCCACAGTGCGAGAACGTCGAAGGACGCAGACCGTATTACTCCCCTCATCGCGGTATATACCCTCAGGACATAATCTACGCGCAACCGGTCACCATCAAACCGGTGGGAAGACCATTGCCCGCGATTCCGGTGAAACGACCCTACGGTCCACCTAAACCCGTACCACCGCCTCTGTCGCCACCAGGAGGATTCATTTCTTCCGGTCCGTCATCGGATCTGATCTACGGGATCGGTGGTCCGCCACCCCCACCGCCTTCTATCTCCCATTTCGGTCCTTACCCCGGTTTGAAGAAACCCGGACTAGTCGGTTCGACGTTTCCCTCGTCGAAACCGGTGTACGAGTTCGGAGCGGTCAACGAGGGCTTCGATTACGATGGCAACGATCGATTCATCGACAAGAAACAAATCGGTTTACGACCGTCGATCCTCGGCACGGACCCGGTTCAACAACACGTCCATCATCATTATCATCACGGTGAAACGGGGCAAATCGGTGCGGCCAATCCACCGATCTACGGTCAAAGTTACGGTACCGTGGGAACTAGCTACGATCTGCCGGGAACCGGGATCGGTATTCCACCAGGTGGTTTCCAAGATGTCGACGATTACAAGAAGGCGTTCAAAGTGAAAGGGACCACGAACAAAGACGGAAACGCTTTCGACGGTTTCACCGCGACGAACAACTACGCGGAACGGTATCCCGTTTACGAGAAACCGATGCGAGAAATCGCTTATGGGAAATCGGACGGTCAGAAGACGGGTAAATATTACGCTTCCGGGAATTATTTGTCATCGAACACCGCCCACGCAACGAACAACGATTACACGTTCGGTTCGAGTCCCGTTGGCGCGCCCAGTGTCGTCAATAATAATTATTACGGTCAAAACTTGTACGAGAACGACGAGAACGATTGCGTGTGCCTACCGTACGAGCAATGTCTCGGTGGTGACCACGCGGGACGCAAGGACGATCTCTTCCTTCCAATCGACCCGCGAAATTTGAACAAGAACATCGAGGCTGAGAGCATGGCTGAGGCCGCGGTGATGTTCGTGGCAGGGAACGGAACCTCATCGAAGATCGTGCGCGCATCGAAGGACTCGGAATCGACGACCGTTTCCAGTTCCGGCGCGAACCAAAGAACCAAGAGACGAGCGGAGAACGACGATTCGAAGAAGGCGAACGGAGAAGGGGTAAGATCGACGTAACGTTACGTATTCGTACGGGTACGAGTGTTTGATTTCCCGCGCGTCGATACAGCGACGAATCGGCGTAACAGCCCACGAAAGCATGATAACACGAAAACTGGGATCGCTGTCCGCGTGACTGTTCGACTCTCTGGTTGCAGAGACTCGATGCTAGCGATCTGGACTCTTCGAAATTAAACGTCAAGCCAACTTGGGGGATCAGTTTCGGTCTACCGCAAACCGGCGGACCGTACCCGATCGGTCAATACGGTGCCAATGCCCTGGTAAATCCCTACGGGGGTTACGGTTCGGCCGAACAGGGCTTAAATTTCGGCCCGGTTTCCGTGAATCCTCTGCTAGCCGTACAGTTCACCAAAGACGAGTACGGCGACAAAGTGGTAAAACCGTTTGTAAATTTTCACGTAACGCCCAATCGGTATCTCGTTCAGAAACTCGGCCATTTACTGTCCCACAAGAAACAAACGCTTTACGAGAACTACGGGCCAAGTTACGCCCCGCATTATTATCCCGCGAAGCCTAACGTGTTCCACGAGGTACCGTATCACGCGTATCCGTACTCGTATCCCGTTCCGGATCGTTACGCGGGGGGTAATCGCGAAATCCCTCACAGCGACGAGTACTCGGATTACGATTACGATTACGAGGATCATCCGGGCCGCTATTACGGTGTCGCGCGAAACAACGATGAGAAATCTCGGCCCGACGATGGACACGAACAAGCGGTTCCAAAAGCTGGAATCGCTGGGAAAGTGTCCTTTCCAAACAGAAGAAAGCGTGACGCGCGATCCCGTGCGGTCGAGCCGCAACCGCAAGAGCGGTTGCGATTCGCGCGAGACAGCATGGAGGTAAGTACGTATCGACTCGGCGTGGGCAGATTTTATTCCCTGAATCGATCAGTAGGAGGAGTGGGGGAAGGTAGTACGGTCGGGGCCCCTCCTTCGCGCATCGTGCGCGAGTTTCTCCCGATCTAATGTTTTCTGCGCACGATGAGCGAAAGAGGGGGATGGCTCGCATCGTACTATCCACGGAAAACACAATAGAAGAAATGATTCGATTATCGACTCGCGTTATTTTAGTACTTTGTTTCTCGTTTTGTAATACGTAATAATAACTGTTAGTTACAAAAGTATATAAGAAGGCCTATTATTTACAAATAATGTTTACAAATTGTTACTTGGGTTTCCTTGTATACTTTTATAAGTAGCAATTTCTTACGCGTGTCACAATTTGTAAATATTATTTGTAAAGAATTGGTTTTCTTGTACAATTTTGTATGTATACAATTATCATTACGTATCGTTTATCAGAAGAGAGATAAAATACTAAAATCGCGTGTAAAATTTGTAAATATTACGAATTACGTACTAAATTTGTAAATATTATTTACAAACGATAGGATTTCTTATATACTCGCGTAACAGTGACGATCCAGCATTACGTATCATTTATCAAATGAGAAATAAAGTACTGAAATCACGCGAGTCGATAATTAAATTAGTCTTTCGTTGTGTCTTTTGTACATTTAGAGATTTAGCCGTATTACAAACAATGGACTTCATTTCGTACACGTTCCCCCGCTCCAATGCCTTTACTGCAAAGGAGGGGAACTTCCCCCACCCTACTACATTCTCCCACTCCACCCTACTACCTTCTCCCACTCCTCCCAGCCAGAGATTCAGGGAATAAAGTCTGGTCACGCTGGTATCGACTATACGGTGAACCGTCGTCGAAAAAAAGGAAAAAAGAGACCCGAGCAATCCCGAATCGGCACAACGGACAATTTGCAATTTTAATTTGTTAGTCGAGCGACGATACGCTCTACTTCGAAACATTGTTCGTCGTCCAACGAGGTATTTCATTTTCTCGATAGAGACAATTCCTCGCCGGATCTCCTCTCCGAGTTTGCGGCCCCGGTTTGGTGTGCTGTCCCAGAAGACAACCGACGACGAAACCGCGACCTGGACAGTGCGGAATCAGGTACACGCAGGGTATCAACGGACGCATCAAAACTCCCGCGAACGTCGACGGTGATGCGGAATTCGGTAGGTTGCTTTTTACGTGTTCGAGAAATTGTTTAGAGAATTATATTGGTCATCCGTAAAGTTCGTGACGCTTTCTACGAGAAACAATTGAAGGTTTCGATCTTACCATTGAATCGATCTTTCCATCTTTTGGGTAAAGTTATTATACCATCGGTGTGAAACTTTTTGGGCTTTTTATTTAAATATTCTTGGAGGCAACTTCGAATGTGTTCAATGTTGTCGAAATTTTTGATTATCAAAAAGTGCTGCAATCCTTGAGAAAGGTGATCGACGGTGCAATGTCTGAAAAATATGACGGTTGCTGCAAACAACATCGTAACATCATTGTTGCATTCGTTCCAACAGCATCTTACCGCTGTTTGTTAGAAGAACATATCATTTCGTCCAGTTGTATTTTTTACGTGCCTGTACTTGCCTCAAAGACTAATAGTTTGACTAAGTGCAAGTTCTAATCATCCTGGAGAACGCATCGCAAAGATACAAATTTTTAAAACGATCTGATATTTGTCTTTACCTAACCTAGACTTAACCCATACCAAACACCAGAATGCAAACTCTAATAATCCTGGAGAACGTATCGCGAAGATACAAAACTACCTAATATTTGTCTCCACCTAATCTAGACCTAACCCAAACCAAAGTGCGAGCTCTAATCATCCTGGAGAACGTATAGCGAAGGCACAAATCTTTCAAACTACCTAATATTTATCTCTACCTAATCTAAACCTAACCCAGACCAATCGCCAGAATGCAAGCTCTAATCATCCTGGAGAACGTATCGCGACGGTTCAAATTTTTCGTACGACGTAACGAGTGATCGATCGATTCGCAGGTGAATATCCATGGCAAGTGGCGATCCTGAAGAAGGACCCGACGGAGAGTGTTTACGTTTGCGGTGGCACGCTCGTCTCTCCGAAGCACATCCTCACGGCGGCTCATTGCGTGAAAATGTACGCGGCCCGTGATCTCCGCGTTCGACTCGGTGAATGGGACGTGAACCATGACGTCGAGTTCTACCCGTACATCGAACGGGACGTGGCTGGTATCCACGTGCATCCAGAATTTTACGCCGGTACCTTGTACAACGATATCGCCATACTGAGGATCGATCACCAAATCGACTTCCAAAGAAACCCTCACGTCAGTCCCGCCTGTCTTCCGGACAAACGCGATGATTTCGCGAGAAGCAGGTTAGTAATCTTCCTCCTGTCGTTTTCTTTCGTCTCTCACTTTGTGAGATATCAGGGATGGATGAACGGATGCCTCGAAAATCGGGATTCTAAAGAGAATTTGGACTAATGTAATTTAAATGTGTGTGTTGGTTAGCGTGACTATTAACTATTTGAGTGTTGCGAATGCATAAAGCATACGCATATATTTTAATGGTCAACCTATGCCTTTTGATATTTTTCGACCGACTCAATCCTTACACGATATAAGTGAATAGTATATTTGCTACGCACTCTGCATTGTTGCAATGCAACATTTTATCGAGATCCCCCCTTTTTTCTATCTTGTAAATTAATCGAGTCGTTGGTAGATAATACGAACAAACAAATAATAAGAAGTGCAAAATTAATGTGGTTTAAAAATATTTATATCACGATCGTTCTAACCGGAGAACACGTGCGCGGAGGAATTTTGAGTATTTAGACAGGTTAGGAAAATACACTCCTTTTATAAAATACATTTAACCCTTTGAGTGCTATGCATGCATATGTACACGCTGCAAACGCATATTATATGCGTTTAGTGAAAACTATCGGTATATTATAAGAGAATTCCTTTAATTTGTAAGTTTCTTTCAACGAAAGAAAGATTTCTTTTCGTTTATATTCGTCACTGCCTATAAATGTTATCAATACGACGATTGATCTTACAGTTCGAATACTTTTGCGGTCTACGATTTGTTATTTAATTAACTTGGACGCGTATACGATGTACACATGTTCGAAAACAACTTTCTCGTATCGTTTAATTCGTAGTACAAAAATTACAATTATAAATTAGACGCACCTCGTACGTTCCATTATAAAAATTCATATTAGGGAAAAAATATTCCGTCCGCACACCATTGAACGCGTTCATGCGAATTGCTTCGATCGGGAGTATCCACGGCTTGAAGGGTTAAAAATATTTAAGAAAAGGAAAAAGCACACTGATCGCGTAACTGCGTAATCGTCACAAAGAAAGTAACCTAAAACGTTCTAACGTGTGTTCCCTCGATGTTCGTACGAGGACTTAAAACGCACTCCTTGAGCATTCTAGTGCCCTCTAGTGAACTAAACCTAAAGCTTGTGGCGGCGCTACCCACGCTTGCCACCAGAGAGAAACTGACCGCCAACCGTTTCCCGCAAATTCTCGTACTTGCTCCGATCGGTATATATACGATCACTTACCGACCTCGCAATGTCCCGGCGTATAATACAGGGCCTGCTAGGATGCCTTCCTTTTCCCTCGCTTTACTTTCCTTAACCACACTTCAAATTGTAACGCTCTAAAAAGTTTATCCGATACTCGTACGTTTCTTAGACACTCAAAAATGGGAAACTTTGATCGTTATTAAATTCGTACAGATGCTGGACGACCGGCTGGGGTAAAGACGCTTTCGGAGATTTCGGCAAGTATCAGAACATTTTGAAAGAAGTCGACGTACCAGTGGTTAGCAACCAGATCTGCGAACAACAGATGCGACGAACGAGACTTGGTCCTGGATTCGATCTTCACGCGGGATTTATTTGTGCCGGCGGTGAAGAGGGAAAAGACGCGTGCAAGGGGGATGGCGGCGGTCCAATGGTCTGCGAACGACATGGTCGCTGGCAATTGGCCGGAATCGTATCTTGGGGAATCGGTTGCGGACAAGCGGGCGTTCCAGGCGTTTATTCTCGCGTTTCCCACTACCTCGATTGGATTCAACAAATTGTCAACCGATACTGATCCCACGAACCAGATTCTAATAATAATAATAATATAGACATATTATGTACCGATAATAAATTTCGAGTTCTCGTGGCTTCGAAACGGTCGCGTATACACATATCGCAAGGAAAGAGAAAAATCGATTCGTCACGGACTCGTTATGGAGTTTCGAGATCGATCTTCGACTTTTCTTACGATAAACTGGAAAAAATATTCTCCGTGCATGCGCGAGCACGGTTTGACTTTCGATTGTTAAAACGCGATTATCGATGCTTGGATGTGTTTGCGATAACGGGGGTAAGATTTTCATTTCGACTCGATCTTGACGCGAAAGATCGTTTCCTGTAACGCGAACAAATTCCAACATTCTTGGATGCATAGTTTATATCGAGTACCACAAGTGTGTATCTACCTATTTATGAGAAACTACGAGCGCGCAGATGGATTTAGGGATTTAAGTAAATTATGTCTCGGTGTCTTCGTTATAACTTCTTGACGAAAACGCGGCAATTGTGTTCGTAAGTCGTTGTTGTTCTTGCGAAGAATGTGATTGATTCGAAATACGTTCGGATCGTTGAGTAATGCATTTTGTTTGCAACTTGTTTCTACGTGACTTTGTTCTAATAAATTCTGCATAATCTAATTGCTATGTCGTTTTTCTCAATTTTCTCAAATATTTGATATTGTACTATTGCTGTTACTATTACCGGTGAGTAAAGTGACGCGGTTTTTCTCCTTACGAATAAAAGAGTCTTGGTGCTTTGAGATTATTCGTTCAAAGTTCAGATGCGTAAATAAATAACTACGATACTCACTGTGTCTTTTTATAAGTACAATCTTTAAAAGGGTCCTTGATATAATCCACGGCAAAATGAATAAAGAAAGCGACCAACGACAAATAAACGTAAAGTGTTCCACATATTCAGGCAACGTGCAAGTTCAGAGATGTCGCCACCGAATACCACCATTCTCGGCAAAATAAAGAATGCACAGACAAGCCATAAAACGATGCAGGCAATGCACTCTCGTGTCACATGAAGCGAAGCTCTTTTTACCATTTTCGTGTCACTCCTAACGTTATCGACGGAAATGCAATTCAGTGCTACTAGGTATAGGAATTAAAACTAAACGTGATGAAAATTAATTGTTTTCGTGGCGATCAAAATTATAGGTGACATGTAACATAGATCTAAGTAACGCATAAAATGGTAGGTAACTTCGATTATTTTCATCGTTAAGAATATGAATGTAAATTCGTTGTATTTCAATATATTTCTAGTATCACGAATAACTTTGTTTGTTTTCTTCCTTGCTTGTTTCTTTATACATGACCTTAAATTACGAATCAAAGATAAATATAGTAAAGTTTCGAAGATTGATCAGTTGATTAGTTGTTACTTTTAAGACTAATTTATTTGAAAAATTTTAAGGTAGGAAATGTTTATTGATGTTTGTACATTTTTATAATATTCTATAGCACATATATTTATTACATTTTATAAATTTCTCGGTCCATACAGTAAAATGATTAAAGTAACTTTATAATTTTTTTTCAAATATTCAAATTAAATGTTATGAGAAAATTCAATCAATAAAATATGCAATTTATATATACTTTCTTAATAATGTAATTATTCTTGAAGCTTACTTAATATATATATATATATATATATATATATATATATATATATATATATATATATATATATATATATATATATATATATATATATATATATATATATATATAGATATGTTTTGTAGTGGAAAGAGTTAAAATGTGTTTGACGCATACATAACTATACCGAAAGTGTTATATTTTCATGGTATTATAAAAAAAATATAAGATTTTTCTTACTTTCATAAAGTAAAAGAGCATAGATATTGCATTTATTTTCGCGTTGTGATGAGGTGAGATATAATTGTGTACATGAAAGAAAGAAGAGAACAGTCAAGGCAGTTAATTAAAAAATCTAACCTTACAAATGTTTGAAAAAGACTGAATATATAATATTTATAATTTTAGTTTTGTTACTTCTGCATTCCTTATTTTCAAACTATATAAAGAAAATATAATTATATTACTTACAATTACGGTAACGCATTCACTAAATTTCCATCAACTCGTGTAGTCGGAAGTGAATACATCATCTAAGTAGGAGTATGGAAACGGACAGGCATTATAGGAAAGAAAAACAAAATCTATTTGCAATTAAGAATTTTCCACACGACAAAAAACAAACTCACAATGAGTATGTAAATAATTTATTCAACAAACGTTTCGTAATTGCAAACAATGAATGTTATTCTTTACCTGAACCAAAAGTACTGTTCAAAAGTTGTTTATGGAAAATTGATAAATTACAAATGTTAAGAAATGAATTGAACAGTGTAAAGAATAAATTAAACCATTATAATCTTAATAAATGGCAATCGCATACGAAACAAAGAAACAGTGCAAAAGATGTTATGATGCAACTAAAAAAAAACATTCAGCCAGAATTTTTAACTCAGGCATGGTGTAAATTCTATGAAATAGTATCACTCTATCCTTTGGTACCATTAAACCATATTGACAATAATAATAAACGCTTTAAGTCTATTCATTTATGCGAAGCACCGGGAGCTTTTATTGCATCTTTAAACCATTGGTTAAAAACAAATGTACCTCATTTTCAATGGGATTGGCTTGCCACAACATTAAATCCATATTACGAAGGAAATCAATCATCTGTGATGATTAACGACGACAGATTCATAAGGCACACACTAAATCATTGGTGTTTCGGAGAAGACAATACTGGAAATCTTATGAATTTAAAAAATTTGGATAAACTTGTAAAATCATCGGAATCACATAAAGACATATTTTTAATTATTGGTGATGGCAGTATAGACTGTGTGAATGTTCCAGCAGAACAGGAAGATATTGTAGCACACTTACATTTTTGTGAAACTGTAACTGCTTTACATCTTCTAAATACTGGAGGTAGTTTTTTACTAAAGATGTTTACCATGTTTGAATGTCATTCAGTGTGCCTGATGTATCTATTATCTTGTTGTTTTGGTAATGTTAGTGTATTTAAACCAGCAACAAGTAAAGAAGGAAATTCAGAAAGATATGTTGTCTGCACGGATTTTAAGGGACCAACTTTTGTATTACCATACTTGGAAAAATTTAGGGAGCACTATGAATGTGGCCCCAAGCAAGCAATGTTCTGTAAGGACGATATTCCACATGCATTTATAGAAAAAATCATAGAATGCAATGAATTTTTTAATTCTCAACAATGTCTAGTCATAATGAGTAACATCATTTCATTTAAATCGAATAATATTAAAATGATTAATGATATGAAACAAATTCAGCATATGGTTGCTCATAAATATATGAGAGATTATAATTTAAAAAAGTTAATCTCAGGAAAAATATTAGGAGAAACAAAATTGGCTGCATGTAACAGTATTATATATAAAAAGCACTTACAGGGATCCTTTAATGAACGTTGTGAGCGACAACATTTAACATCGTGGGATCAATTAAAACATTTTCTTAATGATTCTAATAACATACAAACTGATATATCATCCGATGAAGCTATGAAAGTAAGCTAATTTTTGTAGTTTTCCATCGCTGTTGTTGTTTCATATGTTTAACTGAATTAAAATACTATTACACTATAAATTGAAACCAATTTTTGTTTCTTTCTAGTTTAATATCAGTAATGTACCAGACAATTTAGCAATTTCTTCAGGAAAGATATTTCATAGAATATATAGTTCAAAATTTTGTGACGAAAATATCTTAAAAATACAAAATGGAGTCAATGACACTCTTGTTAACATGGGATACAAAATACAATTTCCTTCCGCAGAAAGTATAAACGAATTAAAAGAAAAAATTCTTGTTACACCAAATCGTCAAATTTTAATTTTTCAATATACAGATATTTATGACAGCCATGAAATAATTATTAAAATTTACGATGCTCTGCAAGAACTTACTAATGGAAACACCTTAGTTTTAATCGGTTATTCTTTGTTGACCCATCTTAGTGTTGGGCTTCTCTACCTTATAAGTTCTGCTTTTAATTCGGTCAAGCTACAACCATGTAATAATATGGGAATAAAAATTACTTTAAAGCATTATAATAAAAATTTGAAAGTATTAGAATATTTAATTTACATAAAAACCATGTCTTGTAATGCTCAAGAAAAAGGAAATGCTATTTTCGAAATAATTAATGCATCATCTTTATATGGTAAGAAGTAATTATTCAATTATATTTTTGTGATACCACGTTTGACTTTTATATTTCTTCTTTTTCTAGAATGTGAATCATACTTCGCAATAATGGATATTAATCATTGGGTTATCAAATCATTTGTTCATTATATTTTAAATACACTAGAAGAAAATATTCAACAGAAAAAGTAACACAATATTTCTATACTATGGAAACAGCCAAAATTGTAGCAGTAGTTTTGATGTAATAAATAATAATGAAATATTTATAAATAGTGTACCTTTTTGTTGTACATCTATGATACGATGTTTAACAAAGATAATCTGATATTGTTCAGTAATAATTATATTAAATTTTGTTATTTATATACAAATAATATAAAATTGCAAAGCCCTGCAAAACAAACTTTTACTTTTTATTCTCGACTTATTTTATTATAAGAAATTATCCTCAATCTGCTAGTAGTTTCTTGCGCAATATTCTATGCGTAATTCCTACAGAGTTATGTTTAAGTAATTTTATAATCTGTTTATATAAAGCAATAAATATGTACAAATTTTACTCAGAAATGACTGCTCTTGACTGCCTTCTTTTTAAGAATTTTGTTTTTCTCTTAATTATAAAGTTTACTTGCAAGCAGTAATAAATTGTAATCTTAATTTGCAATGTATCCTTATAGATAAATACAAATTACTGCCATGAAAGCAGGTACAATATATAACTATGTTCGTTCATTTTCAACTGAACATATTGTGCCAAAAGTTTGCATTGTTGGTTCAGGACCTGCAGGATTTTATGCTGCACAACAATTACTAAAGGTGTGTAAAGTATTCAACAAAAAAAAATTAATATGATAACAAAATGATTTGGTACAGAGTTCCAGCAATATAAATGTGGATATATTGGAAAAATTACCAGTACCATTTGGTTTAATACGTTTTGTCCAGGTATTAGGTATTTTATCTAAGTTTATCTAGGTATCTAACAAAATCTAGCTTGCCTGGTCCTGAGTAAATCTGTAATAAGTTCAATTAGCTAAGAAAGTCCCTAGAATATCAGCTTGAAAGTAAAAAAAGACGAAGATGAAGTAAAACGTTGACACGTAGTACTTGCTGGTAAACTTAGACTGCCCTTAATTCGAGTTTGATTCTTTTATATATATATAGTTGTAATCTTGTTGGTTTGCTTTTGAGTACGGTAGAAGAAAGTGGAGATTAGGGCGAATTTCGGTCGATGTCATCCAGGAGTGGGTTATCTTTGAACTATTAATTGTTTTGATAATTTAAAATTCCATCGTGTTGCATTGTGTTAAACAATTTTGGCATACCGTCCATGCGCGTGTAACGAAACCACGTGCACGATACACAACGCGATATCAGTCGTATGCGCATACAGTTTTATTACAAATCTGATTTTTACTATAAACGCTCGTACAAATAACACGAATGTGAAAACGTTATTCTTAACTAGATTCTAATTTTTCTTCTATTTTTATTCGTAACAACTTTCCATTTCCAAGCAAAGCACTCTAATCATGACTTAATTATTTAAAAAAAGAAGACTTTAATTATGTGGATATAATGTGATATAAAAATAACTTAAGTTTGAATGAATATACATTTATACATAATTATGGATAAAATAGTACAATAATAACTCTCTTTCTGATTTCTTTCACTCTGTACCGTTTTCCCCACTCACCGCCTATGTGCTGTCTTCAGTTTCCCGACTGACTCTCGATCATCGTGCATAATATTTTTTCTGTTGACTGGACTCTCACATATCTTATTTATACCACAGCTACGAAACTATAGACAAAAGTCTCATATTCATCAACGTTACACACACACACACACACACACACACACAAAACCATAGTCATAAATAAAGATTGAATTAAAGAAATAATATGCTAATCAAAATTTGAATTCGGAATTTTAACGATTCAACAATAAAACAATTCTCTATAACCGTTTAAAAAATATTAAATTACACTTGTTGGATTCTGTTGAAGCAAATTTTCTGCAACACGAAAAATGTTTTAAAGCTTTATATGTACATATGTTTATGCATACTTTCTAGTCCCTACAAATATTCTCAAGTTCCAATTCTCTAGCCCGTGGCTCTTAAATATAGACATGGATCTTTATTAGTCACTGGAAAACCAAAAGGGCATAAATTTGTCGTGTAAAGCTGTCGCATTAAGTTTATTGTCGTTTCTCGCAATAATCTTTTTGCTTTTAGCGAAATTTTAACGTTACTATTAGCACCGAAGTAAATTTAACTGGAATATATAGGCTAAGTTAGTAAACTTATTCTTCATTCTTCTTGCACGATGATCTCTCTCTTTTTAAAGTAAATGTAATTAAAAATAGTTCTAGACATTCATTTTGTAAAATATATTTGGTACGGTTAGATTTGATAAATACAAATAAAATAAAAAATAATCTATAAAACTGATACATATTTTTTTAATTAAAATAAATTAAATTTTTTATGCTTTTCTTTACATTTGTATTACTTTAAAACAATGTCTAACATTTTATTAATATCAACTATTTTTTCTCTTGGTTTTCCTAATTCTTTTCCCATTTTACACTCTTCTTCATCAATTTTCTTCCAATCAGTGTATGATACTGTACATATACCTTTCTGGCCAAGAATTTTGTATAGATCTGTTGAACCTGGTTTATTGTCTACAACTGACAGCTCTTTACTTATTAATCTAGCCACCTGAAATGCATTTGTCATTGTTGATAATAAAACTCCTACAGGACCTGTTGCAACCCAACCCGCAGCATAAAGATTATCTCCAACTTTGCCTGCTACATTCTTAATACGACCGATTTTACTATCAAATGGTACTGCTGTATCTATCTGAACAGATTTATAACCAATACTGCGAAATGCTAAGCTACATGAAATTTCTTCAAAAAATCCAGTTGGTATTGCAACCTGTGTAGTTAAATCATCTCCTTTGAGTTGATTTATTGATAGTTTGATGCCATTTATACTATCAAAACCAAGAAATTCAACAGGACTTCTTAAAAATATTGGATGTAATTCTTTTATATTTGTTTCTGTATTCACTGGGGTTTCTTCTACATACTTCAGCATGAGTTCAATCAACCTCTTTCGTGGTCTTGCCAAAGTGTGTATTACATTGTTTACGTTTACAAAATCAGCTTTACGCCAGTAAGATTTACAACCATGCAACTTTAATATTTCACGTAATTCAGCAGTTGTAAAAGCAGCTTGTAATGGTCCTCTTCTTCCTATCAATGATACTTTACGTACTTTACTTTGTGACAATTGGTCTAAGGCAATTGATGTTATATCAGTATTCTAAAACAATAGAATTGAAACTATGTTAGAAAAGTATGTTTTAAATACCATTTCACTGAAAGTTGAAAGTATACCTTCAATTTGTCTATTGGTGTTAATAAAATTCTTGCAATGTCTATAGCGACATTACCTTGCCCTAACACAACAGCTTCTTCTACATCTAAATTAATCTTTAAATTATTATCTTCTGGTACTCCATTATACCAACCAACAAAACGTCGTCCTGATATTATGTTACTTAAATTTTCTCCAGGTATGTTTAATACTTTTTCTTCTTCTGCTCCATATGCCTACAGTATTAGATACTAATGGTCTTTAATACAGAATGTTAAAAATTAAGCAAAAATAAATAAATTTGTACAGTGCATACCAATAAAACTGCATGGTAAATTTCTTGTAATTGCTTTATAGTAACATCTTTTCCTACGTTAACATTTCCTATAAATTGAAAACGTGGATTAGATGCAATTTTCTCAAAAGTGTGAATAACATTTTTCACTTCTGCATGATCTGGAGCTACACCAAAACGTACTAAACCAAATGGTACTGGTAATTTTTCCAAAATATCCACATTTATATTGCTGGAACTCTGCACCAAATCATTTTGTTATCATATTAATTTTTTTTTATTGAATACTTTACACACCTTTAGTAATTGTTGTGCAGCATAAAATCCTGCAGGTCCTGAACCAACAATGCAAACTTTTGGCACAATATGTTCAGTTGAAAATGAACGAACATAGTTATATATTGTACCTGCTTTCATGGCAGTAATTTGTATTTATCTATAAGGATACATTGCAAATTAAGATTACAATTTATTACTGCTTGCAAGTAAACTTTATAATTAAGAGAAAAACAAAATTCTTAAAAAGAAGGCAGTCAAGAGCAGTCATTTCTGAGTAAAATTTGTACATATTTATTGCTTTATATAAACAGATTATAAAATTACTTAAACATAACTCTGTAGGAATTACGCATAGAATATTGCGCAAGAAACTACTAGCAGATTGAGGATAATTTCTTATAATAAAATAAGTCGAGAATAAAAAGTAAAAGTTTGTTTTGCAGGGCTTTGCAATTTTATATTATTTGTATATAAATAACAAAATTTAATATAATTATTACTGAACAATATCAGATTATCTTTGTTAAACATCGTATCATAGATGTACAACAAAAAGGTACACTATTTATAAATATTTCATTATTATTTATTACATCAAAACTACTGCTACAATTTTGGCTGTTTCCATAGTATAGAAATATTGTGTTACTTTTTCTGTTGAATATTTTCTTCTAGTGTATTTAAAATATAATGAACAAATGATTTGATAACCCAATGATTAATATCCATTATTGCGAAGTATGATTCACATTCTAGAAAAAGAAGAAATATAAAAGTCAAACGTGGTATCACAAAAATATAATTGAATAATTACTTCTTACCATATAAAGATGATGCATTAATTATTTCGAAAATAGCATTTCCTTTTTCTTGAGCATTACAAGACATGGTTTTTATGTAAATTAAATATTCTAATACTTTCAAATTTTTATTATAATGCTTTAAAGTAATTTTTATTCCCATATTATTACATGGTTGTAGCTTGACCGAATTAAAAGCAGAACTTATAAGGTAGAGAAGCCCAACACTAAGATGGGTCAACAAAGAATAACCGATTAAAACTAAGGTGTTTCCATTAGTAAGTTCTTGCAGAGCATCGTAAATTTTAATAATTATTTCATGGCTGTCATAAATATCTGTATATTGAAAAATTAAAATTTGACGATTTGGTGTAACAAGAATTTTTTCTTTTAATTCGTTTATACTTTCTGCGGAAGGAAATTGTATTTTGTATCCCATGTTAACAAGAGTGTCATTGACTCCATTTTGTATTTTTAAGATATTTTCGTCACAAAATTTTGAACTATATATTCTATGAAATATCTTTCCTGAAGAAATTGCTAAATTGTCTGGTACATTACTGATATTAAACTAGAAAGAAACAAAAATTGGTTTCAATTTATAGTGTAATAGTATTTTAATTCAGTTAAACATATGAAACAACAACAGCGATGGAAAACTACAAAAATTAGCTTACTTTCATAGCTTCATCGGATGATATATCAGTTTGTATGTTATTAGAATCATTAAGAAAATGTTTTAATTGATCCCATGATGTTAAATGTTGTCGCTCACAACGTTCATTAAAGGATCCCTGTAAGTGCTTTTTATATATAATACTGTTACATGCAGCCAATTTTGTTTCTCCTAATATTTTTCCTGAGCTTAACTTTTTTAAATTATAATCTCTCATATATTTATGAGCAACCATATGCTAAATTTGTTTCATATCATTAATCATTTTAATATTATTCGATTTAAATGAAATGATGTTACTCATTATGACTAGACATTGTTGAGAATTAAAAAATTCATTGCATTCTATGATTTTTTCTATAAATGCATGTGGAATATCGTCCTTACAGAACATTGCTTGCTTGGGGCCACATTCATAGTGCTCCCTAAATTTTTCCAAGTATGGTAATACAAAAGTTGGTCCCTTAAAATCCGTGCAGACAACATATCTTTCTGAATTTCCTTCTTTACTTGTTGCTGGTTTAAATACACTAACATTACCAAAACAACAAGATAATAGATACATCAGGCACACTGAATGACATTCAAACATGGTAAACATCTTTAGTAAAAAACTACCTCCAGTATTTAGAAGATGTAAAGCAGTTACAGTTTCACAAAAATGTAAGTGTGCTACAATATCTTCCTGTTCTGCTGGAACATTCACACAGTCTATACTGCCATCACCAATAATTAAAAATATGTCTTTATGTGATTCCGATGATTTTACAAGTTTATCCAAATTTTTTAAATTCATAAGATTTCCAGTATTGTCTTCTCCGAAACACCAATGATTTAGTGTGTGCCTTATGAATCTGTCGTCGTTAATCATCACAGATGATTGATTTCCTTCGTAATATGGATTTAATGTTGTGGCAAGCCAATCCCATTGAAAATGAGGTACATTTGTTTTTAACCAATGGTTTAAAGATGCAATAAAAGCTCCCGGTGCTTCGCATAAATGAATAGACTTAAAGCGTTTATTATTATTGTCAATATGGTTTAATGGTACCAAAGGATAGAGTGATACTATTTCATAGAATTTACACCATGCCTGAGTTAAAAATTCTGGCTGAATGTTTTTTTTTAGTTGCATCATAACATCTTTTGCACTGTTTCTTTGTTTCGTATGCGATTGCCATTTATTAAGATTATAATGGTTTAATTTATTCTTTACACTGTTCAATTCATTTCTTAACATTTGTAATTTATCAATTTTCCATAAACAACTTTTGAACAGTACTTTTGGTTCAGGTAAAGAATAACATTCATTGTTTGCAATTACGAAACGTTTGTTGAATAAATTATTTACATACTCATTGTGAGTTTGTTTTTTGTCGTGTGGAAAATTCTTAATTGCAAATAGATTTTGTTTTTCTTTCCTATAATGCCTGTCCGTTTCCATACTCCTACTTAGATGATGTATTCACTTCCGACTACACGAGTTGATGGAAATTTAATGAATGCGTTACCGTAATTGTAAGTAATATAATTATATTTTCTTTATATAGTTTGAAAATAAGGAATGCAGAAGTAACAAAACTAAAATTATAAATATTATATATTCAGTCTTTTTCAAACATTTGTAAGGTTAGATTTTTTAATTAACTGCCTTGACTGTTCTCTTCTTTCTTTCATATACACAATTATATCTCACCTCATCACAACGCGAAAATAAATGCAATATCTATGCTCTTTTACTTTATGAAAGTAAGAAAAATCTTATATTTTCGAGATACAAATTTCAAGGGAAGTTAGACCTTTTCCCTTTCAGAGTCTAGTAGAAACTGCAACTTACAGCGAGAGGTCGTCATTTGTTCCGCGAGAGTTAAAAGGATAACGCGCATCGAGTGATACGCGACATTGACGTAGTGTAGATTATCTGTTGATTCGTATCTACGAATAAAATTGCATTTTTGGGCAAGATATTTCGAGTTTACTTACTGTTTAATTATAATAGGACTGTATTTATTTTGGTAAATGTATTTGAAATTGGTCGATTTTTATGTACAGATTTCCAATTGAAATGGGACGCTAGTGTCGCACTACCGACGCCATGATACTTCAGGACCAATTCGAACGAATTCAGATACTATTGGTAAAATCTTCTAAGTAATAAGACCAACAGGTGATATTTTTCTTTATTTTCTATATTTTCTTTTCTTTTTCTCAAAAGCATTTGAAGCAGAAACGATTTCCATTTTACTTCTTCGATCTCAATATTATTGTGATTGATATAAGATATCTATTTTGATTGTGCATAATTTTTGTTTGCATCAACTAGCAAATTTTCTTTTCAGCTAATAAATATTTAATTCTAGGTCTAATAAACCATGTAAGTTTAATTAACTAATGTGAGTAAGTCTACTAAATCAATAAGTTTTTGTTTTGGAGTATATATTCATATTTTATATTGAAATTATAGGTTGGTGGAAATCATAAGTGATAACATGTAAAAGAAATGGAAATAGAATGTGAGAAGTTCAAAATGGAACATAATATAACACTGAGGAAAATGTGGTAAAACTTGTGGCATTGTATTTGATGTTTTTCAGTTTATTACCGTACAATGTTTATGTCATCAGTGAACGGAACAAAAAGGAAACAGGTGATTTTTTATTGTATTTATTTAATGTTTCTATTATGTAGGAGGTAAACGAAAATAAATTTATACTTGGGTAGGTTCTTAGGTATAGCATTGTATTTAATATCTATAGTTTATGTTTTAGAAAAATGTTCATGTCATCATTGATCAAAACAAAAATGAAACATATAATGTTTCCTTATATATTTCTATATATTTCTGTTAGGTAGGATGTAAACGAAATTAGATTTTTAGTTAGGTAGGCTCTTGCATAGTAATCAACACTAGCATTTATTTAGGGAGGATATTACTATTAAGAGTAAATGTTTGTTTAAATAGGAATAATTTGAATTTAAGTAGGTAGGTTTCATATGTGTAATCGCACACTTTTATGTAATTCTTGTACCGTATTTTGCATAGACTTATGTCATTCCAAGTAGAGTCTTTTGAACACTCTTATTTTTTGTTTCCTAGAATGATGATCAAAACAGAATCGATTTTCACTCATTTGTTGAGAATTTAGTACGTTAATTACTAATCATATTGATAGTAGCAAGATAATGCAATTATAGATTGCATACAAAATAATATGAGCAAATAGCTGTGGTCTTTCTCGTAGAATTTGTCATGCATGTAGTTTGATTCCAGTGTATATCTAGGCTAGACAATGTTTTATTCATTCAAAGAAAACATTTCATTATGTGCTTGGTTTCCGCACGAAATCTGGTATAAATTCAAATTTCGAATATTTTCGTTGAAGTAACTGTCGGTAAACTTAATTTTAATTCCTACCGTTTCTACTAGGTGTTCATTTTTTGTATTCCTCTTCCTTCTGAGTCGATAACGCAGGCTTCGATGTATCGTCCGAGATACAGTTCTCAGTCATTATTCTTAACCGCAGAAGAATAATTGTAACTTTGAAAATATTTTTATTTTTATGTTTGCTAAAATATTCCAAGTTACGTCTGTGTGAATGCTTACTGTTACAATGTTTTTAGATTTTTATAGATTTATATAATCATAAATGATTGACAGAGACGAGATTCTCATATTGGTTACCGACTTGGTCGTTCGGTTAAATGTAGTTTCTAGAATCACCGTTTTTTAACGATCATATGGTTTTAGAACGATTAACGTTTTACGAAACCGGTATTTCTATTTCTCAAGATCTACGTTACGTGTGATCTATAATTTTGATCACCACCGAAACAATTATTTTTCATCACGTTTAGTTTTAATTTCTATACCTAGTTGCACTGAATTGCATTTCCGTCGATAACATTAGGAGTGACACGAAAATGGTAAAAAGAGCTTCGCTTCATGTGACACGAGAGTGCATTGCCTGCATCGTTTTATGGTTTGTCTGTGCATTCTATATTTTGCCAAGATTGGTGCTGTTCGGTGGCGACATCTCTGAACTTGCACGTTGCCAGAATATGTGCAACCCTTTACGTTTAATTGTCGTTGGTCGCTTTTTTTATTCATTTTGTCGTGGATAATACCAAGGACCCTTTTAAAGAATACCCTTTAAAGAATGTAATTAAGTTACAAACTGTTTATAAATTATATTTCGTTAAAGGACCGTTTGATTCTAATTATAAAAGTGTTCATTAACGCAGACTCGCAAAATAAATTCAAATATAAATTTTTCAATAGTTGAACGTAACGTTTTTAACAAAGATTATGTTTCCCTTTCTAAACATCGTAATACTAAAAATAAAATATTGAAATCCATACTAAATAGGAGTTTTGTAATAGTAGTTTATTTACATAATAGCTTATATTACAGTATTCTATTATACGATTATAGATGAGATGATTGGTAATATATGAATGATTTTTAGTGAACAGAAGACGCGGAGGGGATCGTAGTTATTTATTTACGCGTCTTAACTTTGGACGTATAATTTCAAATCGTCAAGACTCCTTTATTCGTAAGGAGAAGTATGAAGTAGTATATCGATCGATTTGTACGAGTCCTGAGTCTTCTTATTAGTTTTCATCGTCTGTTAAACTCATTGAATTTTCCATTCTCGTTCTCTAGTTACTTCTTCTTGTAGCCCAGTTTACGTAGAGCCTTCAAATCCACGTCGCCATAGTACTTTTCGCTATGAAATTTATTATTCAGAGAATTATATTTGCCCTTACGCACACATAATATTAGAAAATAGAGATAGAATAAAAGGGACAGTATATTTATTAATTAGATCAGCTGTGTTTCACCCGTACAAAATGAAAGCATTTTACTGTACCAAAACCGAGTCAGAAAATGTAGAAATTCAGTGATATTATTTTTCTTCGACAGCGAGATATCAGTGAAATTTCATTCGATGAACATCCATTCGGTAAAGCGAAACGAATTTAATATTTTTTACATTTTCTGCTCAGCCGTGGTACTCCATCTGGCGTTGAAATCACCGGTGGTCGTAGCTGTTAAATAAATATCAATATCTTCGGCAATAACTTTCCAACGAATTTCAATTGTACACTTCGCTGAGTTAAATACTTCGCATACACAATTTCGTACAGAAATAATAATATTATTAATTACGGAAACAGTTATGCAAACATAGTAAAGATAAAGTATAAAAATAATTATGAGTGGAACGTGTAACAATATAAAAACCATACGACGGATTAACCAAACTGTCTTCTTTGTTACATTTCTAGCTACAGTCCCGATTGAATAATTTGATTCGTATCGAAAATTCACTTCGGACGAAGTGTAACTCGAAAAGAAGAAATTATCATTGAAACCTGCCACGAATTTCTTTCGTTTCACGTAATTGGAAAGTGTTCGTTTCTACATGGAAATGGAACTTTCTTTTTACCAAAGAAACATCATTCGATATTTCGATCTCAAGATAATCCTCTACACTCTTCGTCCCACTCTTCGTTCGTACGTGGTAATGGAACTTTCTTTTCACCGAACAAACATCATTCGATATTTCAATCTCAAGATAACCCTCAACGCTCTTTACCCCGTTAGAAATTGAATCCTTGCAAGATTTTCGATAAATCAACCGTTAGGTGAACCGCGTAGCAGTTAGAGAGTAGTACGCCTACACGTAACCCCCATAGAATTACACGTGTTATTCGTTCATTCGTAAAGAAGCATGCAATGGTTAGACCGACGATGTACGACGAGGGGTTGCGTTTCCAACAAAAAAAAGAAAAAGCGACACACGGGAGACATTCCGTTGACAGGTGATGCGGGGACGGGTGTTTCGAAAGCAGAGACAACCTTTTCACGAATTGTTTTCCATTTATTATACGAATCGTTCACATTACTTACAAATATACGGATGAGTCTAGCTCACGCAAGCGTGCTCGACCGACGCCAAGAGTGTGACAGGACGTGCTCCGGAATTGAGGAAATTCAATACTCCCCTGTCCACTGAATTTTTACCAGTGTTTATCCGTGAAATTCAGCAAACCGGTTGTTTATCCCGCACGATACGTGTCGCGATCGCAGAGTTTTCCCCACGGTACGCTCTTTTCGTTTATACTTTTCGTTTTCTTCGCAAGGAAACAAACAAAAAAAAAAAGTGATCGAACCTCTCGCGACGGTAATGGTAAGGGGGAGGGGGGACACAGCAAGAGCGAAGAGACAAAACGAAGAGAAAGGCGGGAGGGAGGGTGGGGTGGGGTGAGTTGCGAGATAATGTCACAACAGGCAAGAAAGAACGATAGATAGCCCGAAGGGAGCCCAGCTGGACGCTTATCGAACGATTGGGAACGTTGCGAATGTCCACGATGTACGAAGTGTTCCTTTCGGCTTCCAATCGGGACGCCTCGTGGCAACGAGGACCAGCGAAATCGTAGACGCGAGATCGCTACGGGGCACGTGCAATCGTCGCGAACCGTGTTCGCTGTGATTTCGATCGGTCGTCCGACGAGCCACGGTCAGTCTCTTGAAAAATTTCACGCGTTGCGCGGTCTCTCCTGTACGATCGTACCAAATGCGATCGTTACGATGGAACGTGGACAGAGAGAGAGAAACGAAGAAGGAAACATCGCGCGAGGGATTAAGCCCGTGCACGCGGGCGAACGACGCGTCCTTTGATCGTTAACCCATTTGCATCCAAGCGCGGAATAATACGCGAGTAGCGACTGTACACCATCACCGAGCGCGAAGTAACACGCGAGTCGCGACTGTACACTATCACCGAGCGCGGAGTAATACGCGAGTAGCGACTGTACACTATCACCGAGCGCGAAATAGTACGCTAGTCGCGACTGTACACTATCACTGAGCGCGAAATAGTACGCTAGTCGCGACTGTACACTATCACTGAGCGCGGAGTAATACGCGAGTCGCGACTGTACACTATCACCGTGCGCGGAGTAATACGCGAGTCGCGACTGTACACTATCACCGTGCGCGGAGTAATACGCGAGTAGCGACTGTACACTACTACCGAACGCGGTATAATACACGAGTCACGACTGTCGACTATTACCGAGCGCGGAGTAATACGCGAGTCGCGACTGTACACTATCACCGAGCACGAAATAGTCCGCGAGTCTACGACTCCCATTTTACCAGTTGCAACAGACCACGTTCAACCACTTCCGAGAACATTTTGGTTCCGTTAGTTTGATATACATCAGTGTATTCTAAACAAGTTTCACTCTTTTGTGAAAATCTTTGAAATTGCCACTACGAGTGTCGCGTCGCGTAAAAATTCGCGCGGCAGGCAAGAAACGCTACGCGAAGGTGCAGAGAAGCCTATAAAAAAAGTACTTTGCTATACAATATTGTGTATTAATCGTTTTAAAAATTGTTAATAAACTCCATGAATAATTTTGATGCTCGTTACCGCACATACGATGAACCGTTCGCGGTGATACGAGGTCAGTCGTCGGTTGAACGTCGCTGATGTTTGAACGCGGCAGTTTAAGCAGCGCGATGATGCAAATGGGGTTAATCAACGCGAAACGTTTGATGCGAATGGAGTTCGAATTGCGCTCTCTCCAGCGATTCGAAACGGAAACGATCTCTCGTGAATTCTCTGTCGAATCTCGAGATGGCAGCGCGCGCATGCGCGCTCGTTACTGTCGCGCGACATCGAATTGAAATCGATCGTTCGGGAACGATACCGTGCATCGATGCGATAGAACCTCTCGTGTACGAACACGTACGATCGATTTCGTATACCCGCCGCGAGGAGACGGTACCTTTAAATATTTAAACAGACTGTCGAGTCTCTTCGTTTCCACTGGAACGAACGAAGTTTAATACCGGAAGAGCGATTGTTCAACACTACGCGTCTGCTCGAATACGAGAGGCTTTACCGTGTATCGAGACAATGTACGAGGAATGTATCCACAAGGAAGAGTGCTTCGTATTCGTATTATAGAAATGCACCTTCGAACGATAGATTTTTTAAAACGAATTTACGTAAGGTGTGAAACTATTGTAAAATTCGAAGAAACGTTCGAATGAAACTTCGTTCCTTTTCAAATTGAAATTTCACCGGGGTTCGGCTTCGTTTCGATTGTACGTATCGCGTGGGAGGAACGATACGTTGTATGTATATACACTATGGACGGATCACGAGTTATCTCGGGTAACAGAGAACTGAGAATCGTTTACAAGTACAGCACTCTTCCTTGTGTACATTGAAAATGTTCGAATAGTATCGAATCGTTCACCGTTGTTCGATATCGTCGACGCAAATACTACCGCCACGATAATATCGATCGTATCACGGGGCAACTTGGTCGCGCGTGCGCACGAGTCTCGGTTCGGTCCCGGATTCAAGTCACACCGTCGGTACGCGAGGTATCCGTCGATAAAGAATGGATATTGGCTCGGTTTGGGAACGCTCGAGAACGCACCTCGACCGTGCACCACTCTCGACTCTCAGCGTTACACATCTCGAGGGTGTCAGGATCGTTCCACTCGAGATTGCACGAGTAGATGTGTGTGTATTCGTCTGTGCGTGTGTGACAGAAAAAGAGAGAGAAGAGAGGAGAGAGGAAAGAGAGAGAGAGAGAGAGAGAGAAAAAGAAAAGAGAGAAAGAAGAGAGAAGAGAGAGCTTTTGAGAAGAAAGATGCAGAGATGGAGAGAAAGGAGGGAATGTGAAGACGCGAAGGGGTGTGGGGTGAGGTTAGGGATAGAAACAGGGGGGGGGTGGGGAGAAGTATTAGAAATTATTCCTGGAGGGGTGCGTTGGGCCTCGCGGGTGCCGACGGGGGCCTCGGTTTGAGCTGACCGTGAGGCTTCCTGGTCTCGCCCGAATTCTGAATTCCAGCAAGCAGCTCGCTCTTCCTGATGCTCTTTAGGTCCAGGTCGCCGTAGTAATCCTCACTGCGGAGCAAAACCAGGAAAAATCCGGGGCTTAGGACATGCGTGACGTGCCACCTGCCTCGCGGGTGTTTTAGGAGTTAATCACGTACGTGTAGAAGGGGAACGGGGGGAAAGGGTACCAGAGCTGCTCGCGATCTCGTACAAGAGGTTGTTAATCGTAGAATAATTATTAAAAGTGGTTATTAATTGTAGAATAATTATTAAAAGAGGTTATTAATTATAGAATACTTATTATAGTTATTAAAAGAAATTAAATATTTGACTAATTGCAATGATATAGTAATTAAACGAAATTAAATATTTGAATAATTGTAATGATAGAGTAATTAAAGGAAATTAAATATTTGAATAATTGCAATGATATAGTAATTAAAGGAAATTAAATATTTGAATAATTGCAATGATATAGTAATTAAAGGAAATTAAATATTTTAATAATTGCAATGATATGGTAATTAAAGGAAATTAAATATTTGAATAATTGCAATGATATAGTAATTAAAGGAAATTAAATATTTTAATAATTGCAATGATATGGTAATTAAAGAAAATTAAATATTTGAATAATTGCAATGATATAGTAATTAAAGGAAATTAAATATTTTACTAATTGTAACGATATTGTAATAATTAAGAGAAATATTTCGATTCTTTTCAATTCTTTTTAAATGAACAATACGATCAAATATACCGATTTAATCGTGACATTTGTATTCGATCGGAGAATTATTCGGTCGATTGTTCGTTCATTTTGTTTCGTTCTGCGATTCTAGATTCTTATCGAAATCGCGAGCAGCTCTGCTAGGATACAGATTTTTTAGTACACATGTATCTTATAGTTTGTCGTAAAACGACACGTTGGGAATATAATATAATAATATTTCGCGAAGAGTAAAGCAATATTATCATCGAATGGATGAAATTATTTAATAAGAAGATTGTTATTTAAGATGCGGCCTGATTCGAATTCTATGTTGTATTCAAGTTCGAATGTTCATGCTGGGATATCCATCGGAGCAATAATAACGCAACGATAATGTATAATTTAGAAAAGTTGTTTGCTCGACAAAGTACTTTTCTAAATAATTTCAAATTCAGAAGATGCAATATACATTTAATTTTATCGCGTAAAAGAATAATAAACGGTGGTTAAAGTATGCTGGGAACATATATATATATATATTGTTCGTGACATTGTATTTTACGACAAACTATATTCAACAATTATTACACAGGGAGACACCTTCGAAGTATGGAAATTAATCAATCGTATGTTAGACAATTTTGTTGTTAATTAATACTAGATTACCATATCATCGATAGAAATTGTATATGTTTTAGAGTTTATTCAGAACGTGCCCCTAATCCATCGGATGCACCAGTCTTATTAAACGAATTAATGGAGGTGGTGAAAACGAATCTTTATTCCATAAACTAATTATATATCCTTTTACGTGTCCATGCTCTCAATTTTTTAGTAAAGTTTCGCATCAATGGGTTAACAGTACACAACATTTCCATTTTAATACATCTAATCGTGTTAATTCTCGTCGAATCTCGATCACTATAACCGGAATGTAATTTCAATGGATCGTAGATCGTTAGCGAAATTGTCCGTACGTGTTAAAATGGTGTTACCGATCGAACGGGATTAAAATAAAACGATTCTTGTATTTTTAGCGGCACGTTTTGAGTGTTGGCTTTCATACACGTTATTCCTGTCCTCGAGGAACATTATGTAAATATTGTGTTACCAACATTTGGACGCTGTTACGCAAAACCTATCAGTCCCGTACGGGAGCAAGGTGTACCGGGAATATCCGTTTAATTGCGTCACGCGAAAAAGAAGAAATATCCTCCAGATGTGTGCTTTTAACGTGTATCGGAGTTTTAAATACTGTAATCAAACTCGGACTATATAACACCCGGTTTATCCAGAATTTGTGTTTACGTAACGTCTGGTCGCAAACTTTCCCGATGCGTACAAATGTACACGATGGTCTCTCCTTGTCGTTCGTTTCAATTGATCGAATTTCGAAACGAGCGAGAAGATATTAGGAAGTTGGGACACCGTTTTTTGTCACCGTCTGAATAAAATCGTTTCGTTTCGATCGAGTCAAACTATACCGGTGTAAATAAATAACGAAACACGGTATTCTCGTGCAACGATTTCACCGGGACTCCGGTAGCAGTTATACCGGAATTGAAAAATATTTGCCAGTCGTGTCGGTCCGCAACGATGCTTGAAAGAGCATACAACAAACCTGACGAGAAAAGCGACACGATTCGAAAATGTTCGATGTTCGAGCGTTCGATTATTGTTGGACAAAGTGTCTCGAATGTTCAAAAATGTGCTCTGCGCGTGAAAAAATGAAATCTCTCTGATTTTGTATCAGCTCTTGGAACGTAACTTTCAAAAATTTTCAAAAAATTCTCGTATTTGAATATTGAAACAATTCCATCCGTCTCTACCGTAAAATCGAGGTCGCGTGAATGTTTCTTCGCGAGAACGCGACGCGAGCGAAAGAATTGACTCGAAAACTTACGAATTAACAAAACAATTGAAACTTTCGAATATTTCGATAGTTCTCGTAAGCTAACTTTCGAAGGTTTTGAAAAACTTCTCGTATTTGAAAATTGAAACAATTCCATTCGTCTCTTCCGTAAAATCGACATCTCGACTCGTGTTTTTCCTCACAAGGACGCGACGCGAGCAAAAGAAGTGACTTACGAATTAACAAAACAAAACTTTCGAGTATTTCAATAGTTCTCGTAAGCTAACTTTCGAAAGTTTTGAAAAACTTCTCGTATTTGAAAATTGAAACAATTCCATCCGTCTCTACCGTAAAATCGAGGTCGCGTGAATGTTTCTTCGCGAGGACGCGACGCGAGCGAAATAAGTGCCTTGAAAGCTTACAAATGAATAAAACGATAATCAAAGCTTCGAAATTTTTCAATAATTACCGTACCATTGTATTCAGTAGGATTGCGCGAAGCAGCCTCGTGTATAAAAACTGTAACGTTCCGTTAATCTCCTCTCTGAAATTGATCGATCTCGAGTCGTGTCGTTTTTCCTCGATACGAGTTACAAAAGCGACAGAAAGGGCAACGAATCTCAAGAAAATACAGCGATCGAAAGAGAACCGATCGCTGTTCGTTCGGTGTCGTCCGTTCTCGTTAGCGACGATCGGCCGTTTCGCTGAAACAAGTTACAAGTGACAAAGTGGACTCACCATCCGGGAACGTCTTCGGGATCCTCGCAGGCGCCGCTGCCATCAGCGTCACCGATCTTGAAGACGGTGCCGATCGGGCAACCGTACTCCCTGGCGATACCCTCCAGACATATGTAATACTTTCTGCAGTCCTCGGGATGGGCGTGTCTGCTGAAGCTGCCGGATGCTCCGCTCACTTCGCCCGCGGCCGGACACGTGAAACCTCCTGCGACCTCTGCGCAATGCGATAAAGCACACGGAACACGATGAGATGGAGAAGAAAGACAAACGGAGACAGAGACAGACATACACAGAGAAAGAGGGAGAAAGAGAGAGAGAGAGAGAGACGTGCCACCTTAGAATTACACGCGATAAAGCACACGGAACACGATGAGATGGAGAAGAAAGACAAACGGAGACAGAGACAGAAATACACAGGGAGAGAGAGGGAGAGACAGAGAGAGAGAGAGAGACAGAGAGAGGCGTGCCACCTTAGAATTACACGCGGGGCCCGGCTAGGTGTGAGTCGGTGAATGGTAAAATCAGGGCTCGGCTTTTCAATTCTATCGCTGTCGGGCTCACCGAGCGAGAAGATTCCGCGCGAAGGAACACACAGGATGTGCGTGGGGACGATTGTCACGTATCGGGCGATCGAACGCGCCGAATGAATAATACTTCAGGGAGGAATATAACTGTCGTCGCGCATGGATTTCTGGTGAATCGACGTTTCGTAACGCGCTTCTGCTTTCGTTCGAACTGGAGTGAAATTTCAGTAAATATGGACGCGGTGGGAACACGAACGAAGAGAAAACGTACTAAGGTTAAGGTGAACGCGACACCACGATCGAGGGTGACACCACGGACTCGCGATTACTACCAGGTGCGATCTTTCGAGCTCCTGTGGATTCATACGGGAGAGAAAATTGATAATTGAAAGTTAACGGATGAGATGATTTTCGAACGATTGTGCTCGACGGGATGCGTGAAAAGGATGGTGAACCATTTTTTTTTGCGAAGCTTCGCAATCATCGATGTATAGCTCGACGATGAAGAAAATGTCCCTGCGGTGGGGGAACGCCCACTCGTTCTCTTCTCCCACCAGACGTCTTCATGAATTATTCTAGTTAATATTCTATTCGTTGACTCCCCAAATTTCGCGAAAATTCTTTACATTAAGAAGCAAAATTAACTAACCCTGATCCAGTCCCTTCTCCCAACAAACATACTCCATATTCCTGTTAGTTCTACTTCCAATCTCACTATCTCATGCATACTCTTTAAATGAACGATTCGTAATTTCAATCATTACAATTGGATGCTCAGACCCCTCCCTACGGGGGCTATTTCAAATTCGTCGAATTATATCAATTAACCTTGATCCAGTCTCTTCACCTATCAAACATACTCCATATTCCCTCCTAGTTCTAATCTCACTATGTCACGTATACTCTTTGAATCAACCATTCGTAATTTCAATCATTACGAACAGTAATTTCAATTATTACAACTGGATGCTCAGACTACTCCCTACAGGGGCTATTTCAAATTCGTCGAACTATATCAATTAACCCTGATCCAGTATCAAACATACTCCGTGTTCCCTTCGGTTCTAGTTCTAATCTCACCATCTAGCGTACACTCTTCGAATCAACGATTCGTAATTTCAATCATACCAACTGGTCAGACCACTCCCCACGGGGGCTATTTCTAATTCGTCGAACTATACATTCGTTCGCGCCGTTTGGACCTACCTTCGTTTTTGCATTCAGGTACTTGATCAGCCCACATGCAGACTCTGGCTTCACGGTCGTAAGCGAGTCCGGGACTGCACTGGTACCTGGAGGACTCTCCGTTCCAGCAATTCCAGAAAACGTCGCATTTCTTCTCGTCGGGGAAGATACCGTAGAGTCGCGGGCAATGGGGCGTGCTGACAGCTGGCTCGAGTTGCGTCCTCTCGCCGCAGTCGACGTTGTGGAGGTAGTCGCAGTTTTCGGTGAGGAACTTGCTGTCGCTCGCATCGAAAGCGAGACCATTGCCGCAGGTCTTCAGCTCCGCGACGTTGTTATCGCATTTCCAATATTTGTCGCAGGATATGTGATGCGGATAGAATCCAAAGTCGTCTGGACATTTGAACGACTCCTGGCCGGTTGCGCCTGTAATCGCGACGTTGCATACTTAGTAACACGAGGTGCATACACGGTGCATACACGGTGCAACGAAACGAGAACGCTTTGTTTCAAGGTACAGTAAAATCGTGAAACTTTTACTACCGATTCTCGTATCGAGCAGGAGAATAATTTTAACGACAAAGCTCACTCTCGGTTTTGGTAAATCGAAAAAAAAAGATATTCAACGATAAGATATTTAAATAACGCATCGCGTGATTTCTTCGGTTTTGGTAAATCGGAAAAAAGATATTCAACGATAAGATATTTAAATAACGCATCGCGTGATTTATGTATCGAACGAGAACAATATTTTGAAGTATCGTCGGGCGTAATGTTTACACGAAAGATGTTCTTTTATGGAAGATGCTTTCCTAATGATTGGGAATCGGTACATTTTTTTTTTTTATCATTTTGTATATGTTAATGATACAAAACTGCGTTTAAATGAAATGGTTCCGTGCATTGTATCGATACAAGTACGATTGATATTTCCGAACATTTCTACGCGTTGCACGATATTTTACTTTCGAGTTTGACAACGAGAAACAACATCTTGAAGGTACGTCGAGCTATTGAGAGTAATTAAAACAAACGTTTCCTCTGAATTGAAATATTTGCTACTTTCTTAAACGAATTAAAGAAAACGAACTATGTGGTTTCGCGTATGAAACTTCCTATTTATGGTTACATTTAAGTTTGTTTTTCAAAATTTCAAGTCAATGTAAAGCAGTCAAAGTCAGTATTCAACTGAATAATTCGGTATGTCTGGTCGGTGTATCTGTACAGAGTTGTTTGTTTAACGAAAGCTGCAAGAAAAGGTTTAAGCAATAAGCCATCTAGCGGTGTTTTTCAGAGACTTCTTTAGCGATACTGGCACATAAGAGTGCGTTTATGTATCGAGTTATTGTAAATACCATTAACGTGGAAATAACCATTAAAATTGCGAATTAAATATTCGTAATTAAACTTCTCGATGATATAATACGACGCGGATCGATATCGGTTCGAATGTTTATTTAATTCCGTCCTTGAAGAGGTTTAACGACTACAATGCATTATTCACCGTTAATTATAAAACGAAACGTTAATAAATGCTTTGAAATAACGCAATAACGAGGCGAGTGGAAGACCTCAATCCGAGATCTCGACGAACGAGAAAAGTTGTCCCTTGGATAATAAAATGAAAGTTGATTTCGGCTTCCGGCATTGAACTATAAAAGTCATATCTGCGATGCAACGACGACGAATAAAAAAAAAAGTTTAACAGCTGTAACGTTTCTGGTTCCGGCGCGGACAATTTTTGCAACGCGAAGGTGAACAAGAAAGTTTATTCAATGGCTCACGGTGTCGGACCGACAAAGAGACCACTTTGTATAACATGGACGAGGAAGTTTGTTCAATTTCTGAAAAAGTTGGCTCTTTAACGGAAGAACGAACAAAAAGAGTTTACTTTCGACGAGTACGTTCGTTTGGGTTTTACGTTCACTGCTCGTACTCGCTCATTACAATGTTAACGACCACCATATTCGAAACGGAACTGTAAAACGAGCAACGCGGTTCGAACACGAGCTTTACGTAAAGGAGCGTCGCGAAAGAAAAAAAAAAAAAAAAGAAAAATGAAGGCGCAGGAAATTGAAGCGCCCGTTGCAATTCAACTCTGATTACATATTTCCATTTTTAGAATAGAAATTAACGCTCCTCTTCGTTGCGGTCGCGATTTCCAACAGCCCGGGTAGTCTCCCGAAACGACGTATTATTTCAAACGATTTCTTCGAAAGAGTAACGATCGTTAAATTACATATTTCTGCGTTGAATTCATCTACTCAATCCCGCCCAGATTTTCCCCGCCGAGAAACGATCCGCAGTAAAAAAAATTTCCGCTGCGGTTACGCGCAGCGCAACATTTAATCGTGCCACGGGGATCCGAGGTGTAATCGCGCGCAATTTTACGCCCAGGGCGGACATTACTGTTGGTGAATAAATTAAACGATAAAATTTACGTATCCTTTCATTGCGGAAAGAGGAACTCGGTCCGCGTTACGTTTCCGTTGTTTTTTTTTTTTATTAACAATTCGAACGCGATGTTCTTATCCGTCTATTGTCCCGTCCACGGCGCGGCTGCCAATTACGTCTAATAATCTGTTATTCTTTTTACGCGGCATATGATGTCTGAATAACCTAAACGTCTTATGTAAGGGCACAAACTGACTTTCGCCAGGCGCTTTCACTTTGGGCCTAGAGCCAGACCCCGCTACCAAGCAAGCACCAACAGCAGCCGCAACACCAACGCGGCTCGTGACTGGGCTCTCCCAGCATCCCGTTCACTCGGCTCTCCTCCACACGTTTTCCCATTGCTCCGCGCGCGCCGTCTCTCTCGCGCATACGCGTCTGCGCATACGCGCCCGCGCATGCGCGAGCCGCCCGCCGCGTGTAACTTGGCGTCGCGGTACGTGCGCGACCACCTCGGGCTCCCCGTGCGCGTTGTATTCACTTTCATTTTTCTCCGGACCGGTCCCCTCGGGTACCAAAAGTCGCGTCCCGTGGATAGTGATAATGTTAACTTCCCAATTGGAACCAGCTGCCCCCCTCCCTCCACCCCCCACCCCTCTCCCACGACCCTCGATGCGCGTCTCGTTTCGTTACGACGAATCGTTCTCAACGTTCACGAATTTTTCGACGCTCCCAAGGATTTCGATCTTTCCAGCGGCGCTGCCCGATGATAAAAAGAAGGGTCAAGATCTGGGCCAAGGTTATCCTCTTGCGCCGAGGAAAGTCCAGGGAGAGGGAGGAAAAAGAATGTAAATGCGTGTCGAGAAGGTTTCTCTTTGCACGGAAACTGAATCCGCCTTTCGATCTCGTTTCGTCGGATAGATTGTTCGGAGAAGCGTGCAAGGTGATCGTGATTTTCGACGATCGGACTTGAAAACCGATCGGTGAATTGCTCACGGATTGAAATTTTCGAGCCGCGTTCCGCGAGATCGGTGTCCCACGCGCAGAGAAGTTTTTAGATATTTTACGCAAACGATGTTCGAGATTGTACGAGTACAATTGATTTATCGGCGAGGGTACTCGGTTCGAGAAATATTCACCGATTTGCAGCTAGCTGTTATTTCAACACACAGCGCCGTATGGTGATTCGATTTTCTTTTCTCTACCAACAATACGTTCCGAGTATTGCATTGTATTACGGCGGTCTCGTATTTAAAGAGATTATGTATAATTAAAATACGGGCACTCTATAATTCAACGATCGAATGGAGAACAACACTTGTGAAAAATTACCGAAATCGTCGCGAAACGTTTGCTCGCGCACTTCGAATGCTTGTACGAGGAACGTTTTATAAGTTTCCAAGAATTGTTCGCAACCGCGAAACGTTGAAGTTACAGTTTCGATACAAGATCGTCGAATTTATCATAAATCGGCTCTCGCGACCGAATGACCGAGCATGTAACGAATTTCTTGACGATCGAAAAGTTTCACAGTTCGGTGTCGCGGTTTTTATCGAGAATTTGACATCTTACAACCGTTCGTAAAACGTAAATTAATTCCATGCACGGATTCGCAAGCCGTCGTTTCATTTTTCTACCGTGTTCAAGGAACTACAGCCCTCGTCCCTATCGTGATAATCGCGACGCAGGAAGAGCGCACTCTCTTTGTGATCCACACGCGTATGTCACACACTTATGGTCCTCCACTTCCGACAAATCGAGTCCTCCTCTATTGAACACTTCTTATTATTTTCTCGCCCCCGTTCCGCTCGCCACGATAATTATTTCGTCCCAATTAACATTAGCGTTTAACCGTGTTCTCTATCCGCCCGTTCGGTCCTCGTGATCGTGTCGCGTTGTTTAATTCGGGTACGTACCGGCGATCAGAATGGCGGCTATCACGTAGTACGTCCTCATGGTTACGAATGCGTGTATCTCCCGCGTGTTACCGTGTTATCGAGTTACTCGCTCGAGGGTGTACGGTAGAGAAGTTTCTTTTTTTTATATATGTATATATATGTATATAGAGATATAAAAAAAAAAAAAATACTATCACTTTTGCGGGCACAGGCTCCACTGCGCAGAGAGAGAGAACTCTGTGTTTGCGCCCTGTCGTTCTCCACCTTTATATAAGTCATTGGTCACGTGTTGTTCCTCTTCCACCTCCCGCGGTGAACCCTCCTTCTCTTCTACTCGTCACTTCAAGAAGAGGTACCGTGTACCTCGCTGTGTGTTACTTCTCTCCCCCTCTGGTTCTGTCTTTCTCTTTTTCGTCTCGCCGATCTCACCTTTCTTTTTCTTTATTCTTCCCCCGCTGAAAATGCCATCCAAAGACCTAACAGAGGCCCAGTAATATAACGTCCGTCTCGTTCTTTCCTCTGTTCCATTCTCCGTTGTCCCGCCGCCACTGCCTTAAATGCTAAAATAATTTTTTATTCACCGATATCCTCTGCCACGGCGATCCCACGTTTTGTAGCTTTTATACACGAACGTTGCTCGAATACCCGCGAGACCAGTTTCGATGCCAGGTTGCTTTTCACGCAGTTTCGCATCAAAATCGACTTTCCGATTTTCGGTAAAAGGGGCTCGTCTTTGTTCCACGCGTTACGATAAACAGACAGGTTTTCGGACAGAGGGTGTCACGAATGCTACGATCGGACGATTTCGGTGCTAGGTAATTCCCGAGTGTTCGATATTATTTCGTATTTTTTTGAAATAATTTACCGCCGAGGAATTAACACAGCCACGAATCGTACAACGACGATACTTTTCTTTTAACGAATAATTTTCGTTTCATTTGTTTCTCCACTGAAGGAGGAGCAAATTTAAACTTCAAAATTTGTCGATATTATTGTTTTATCTTGATCGAAGTATATTTGCAATCCGTTAGAAAAATAACGATTAGCAAAATTTACGGTTGATAATCACGGAAGGAAATATTAGCATTGAATATTAATTCCATTGTTACGAATTTAACGTTGGGTTGTGTAACTTTCGGCACGTTGCGAGCGTTTGTCGAAAGGAACGAATATTAACGTTTTACAAAAACGAATGTTTCCGTGACTTGTGCATTTTTTATATCGTGCCAATGTTTTCTTGTCCCGCTGCAAATGTATTAAATTCTTATTACTTTTAACGAGACCTTATTTACAAAAAAAAGCTACCTGTCCACAAAAAGTTAAGTGTAGCGTATTAGCGAAAGACCGGCTTCCTGCATAATTAAATAAGGAAGTGGAATTTGTATTTATTGCAAAATAATAAGTTACGAAGAATCAGCGCAGAATAACACTGCGTTACTGAATCCGATTGGTTAATTTTTATTCTTTCGAATTTTTAACCTTCAAATTGATCAAATTGAAACGAATCGACGAAAGAAAATTCGTACCTATAAATTCGATCCAATTTAATTTGTTCAAAGACAAAGAATAAAATTCCAGACGCTACGTCGCGTTCACAATCATCCTACGACAAAGTAACAACAATAAATCATTTTTTGCATTCAAGGTTCCACGCACCCAATAGTCCCAAACACCTAATTTTCGAGCTACCTTCTAAGACTCGATGTTCACATGCTAAACTTTGTGTATTCACACACGTGACTTAATGTTGGAATAATTGCTCAGACGTAAAATAATTATTGGGTTGTTCGGAAAGTCATTTTATCCCTTCGGTGAAAATTAGACACGATTTTTTCAGCGTGTACAAAAACATTTTATTAAATTGTATATTCTCCATTTTGGAAAACGAAATTACTTTCCGAGCAAGCCGATGTGTATCAGTTACAATGCTCCGAAAGACATCACGATGATAGTTCACTCGAGATCTATCCGGCGATGTACAACTTTCAAGGTCCGTGGCTTGAAAAAGAAACGTTACGGTCTCCCATGACATTTCCTTGCCATTTCAACCAGTGAAATATATTCGCCAAGTTCGGCCGGTTACTTTCGGAACACACCGTATACGTGGCCTATCCAGACGTTGAAGTTTTTCGAGCCTGTGCAGGTGCGACTATTTTAGTACACAGGCGGCGTGGTGGCCCATGGTTGCACGATTTGCAGAATATTGACCGATCGCTACGTGATTATAATAATAATCGTAAAGCACCGGCGGCTACGTGATATAAAATAACGGGGAAGGCTGGAAGGGGACGAAGGTCGAGCACGATCGACGTGACTCACCGTGACACCCAGGCTCTGATACACCACCCTGTTCAACATTCCGACAGAGGTTATCTGACAACAGCTAGTCCAGTGGCCGTTATTTTAGTTTTAGACGCAATCGGCCGAAAATAGATTCACGAGAAGGATCCACCAACCATTTGTTCGGATGCAGAGAAATAATCCAGAAGAACTCACCGGTTTCGGTGACTTTCGAAAATTCAAATTTTTTCCCCCCTTTTCGTTGGGAACCGTTGCACAGGATCTCTTGGTACTCGGCTGAAGTAGAAGGGGATGATTCTTTGGGAAAAGTGAATCGAAAACGTGGAACAATTTTTTGTGTAAAAGGAATTGCACTCTGAGTGATAATTGCACTGGAATAATTATAGAGCTTATTTATTTATTAACTAGAGCGAGTTTCTAGCGTATGTAGCAACGTAAACGAGTAAATTAATTATTTTTGTGGTAAAATTAATGGTCAGAATCAGGGTTATCTTTATTTGTGTAGTAATCTTAATTAAATAAGGTTTGAATCGAAATTTGTTAGGTAGAGGTTTGTAGTTATTATTGTTAAATTTTCTTGTTACGTATATGTGGAAGTAAATGCATGTATATAAATATATATATATATATATATATATATATATATATATATATATATATATACGAAAATAAAATACACTTAAAGTACACAAGTGGGCAAGAGATGAGATAAAGCTAGAAACGCTTTAATAAAACCTAACCTTAATTAATCACGTGTAGAGGTACCCCGAAGATTTTTAAAGTTATTCCTCTCGATAATGGAAGTTCGCAGAAAAAGAATTTATTCCATATTTCTTTTCTTTCTTTCCGAATCACGAAGAATTATATGTATATATACAGATAACAACAGATCGCATAAGAATTTATTTCACATTTCGTTTTTGCACGAAGAATCATCCCTTTCCACTTAGTAATAAAACCAAACCTTAATTAATCACGTGTAGAGGTAGCCGAAAGATTTTTAAAGATGTTCCTCTCGATAATGGATTCCACATTTTTCATTTGTTTCTCAATCATGAAAAGTTGCCCCTTTCGACCCATCATTACGATTATTGGAGAACATTCTATAATACGTTGCTCGATAAGTTTTGTCATTCCATAAGAAATGGAGCTATTAGGTTCGTCGTTTTACGTTTCCAAAGATGATATCACTGCTCGATGAACACCAATTAATCATCGATGAAGTTTCACGTAGATCCGTCGATTCGTTCGTATATTTACAATCGTTCAAAGTTCAAGTGTCGTAGTATTTTTTCACAATGGAAAAAACGACCAAACTTATCGAACAATTTATTACTTTGCTCATTGAACATTTTCAATAACGGTGAAATTTGTTACAAAGAAATTGTTCACTCGTCTTAACGAGAACACTATGGAAATTTGTTTTTGCTCGTTTTTTTTTAGGGTTCTACCGTAGAAAGTCGATTATATCAGGTGCTCGTCCGGTCTTGTAGAATGCAGACTAATAGAGTACGTCCGTGGATGACTTCTCATTAGCATAATCTAATTAGAGACTCGTCGGACGAATTATGTCCGAAAGATCATCGTTTGTGCGTCGAAAACGTTAATAAATGTTTCGTATCGTCGAAACGTAAAAACATAATTGCTCGTTTGGTCGTATTTATCGGTGGTATTTTAAATATTTTACAAGCGAAATTAAATCTCACGTCGCTTCTAATCAGCGTTGTTTTTTTCAGTTTCGGAATGTCCCTCTTCACGTGGTTCGCGTCGATTCACGGCGACGATTCCTAAGGTTTCGGTAGCTGTAAATTTTATGCACCATCGATCGTATCAACGATTAACATTTATTTCCTTACATCACCAATTCGCGTTTCTGGCACTTGCCACATTTCTTATACAAGAAAGCCTCAAGGATTTTGCAATTATTTCGTCACTGCTTGCTTACATCTTGCGGTGAGGTTTGGTACTGTCGAAGCGAGAAAGAAATCGATCGTCGTGTTCAAAATCGATCGAACAATGGGGCGAATAAACCCCCAAAAAAAAAAAATTTGCTTGAACAAATTTTCTTCCAACTTTATCGGGGCTGGAACTATTTGTAGAATTTTTCGAACAATTTAATAGTGAATTTTGCGAAAATTCGACAAATTCGAATCGCTTGGTATACACGGTGTTCCATTTAATACACGTGATTATTTCTAAAAGTAAGGATATTTCGAAAAAAAATCTTTCGAACGAAAGTGACTCGATTTCAAAGGAGACATTTTACGAATATAATTTTTTTTCAAGGTGTAGGCGCTTCTAAGATGTCATGGTCGACCTGTTTTTTTAATTGGAAATACGTACTATTTTTAGAGAAGCATGTAGTTTATATACGAATTCAATGACCTATAATTTGGGTTTATTGAATACAAAACTGAATCGATTTGAATGTGCATAATCGAGCACCGTGAGTTCGAAAGACACAACAAATCGGTTGTGTTCGACGATGTTTGTTCCTCGACTTTATTCTTTTAATGGACTTGGGATAATATTTCTTTTGTTGCGCGTTGAAAAAAATGCGAGTAAAAGTGGAAAGCCGAATGTTTTCGTATCAGACTGTTCGAAACAAAATGAAGCCGTGAATCGTTGAAACGTGTGTCTGAAAGGAGGATGTTCACAAATTTACCGCAAATACGATGAGAAAGTTGTTAAAAAATCAGATGAAATAATAAGATAGCGGTTCCTTTTGCGTTTAATACATTTTTCTTTTCAATTTACAATACAACTACAAATACATTCCCTAGAATAAATGCATCGTTCTCTGCAATCTTAATTTATCGTCTTGTACGATTTTTAATTAATATCTTGCACAATATTCTTATTTACAATATAAATATCGACTGTTACGTATAGTATAGCGTTTGAATTTTTACATTTCGTGCATTTGTTCCAAACTTACGATCGTTTGGAATATACAATTTCAAATTTTTCGCTCTGTGCACTTATCGTCGTTTTATCTACTTTTTTAATAACTCTTCCACCGTATTTACGGTAAATAATCGTGGCTTTACAATTCCTCGGAACCCGTGCAACGATGCTTTGTTATTATTTCAGGTGCCAGAGCCACTTTTTAATATTCTTTTTGACCACTTTTTAATATTCTCCTTTCACAAACATATTTCCTAGAATAAATGCATCGTATTCTGCAATTTTAATTTATCGCCTTGTACGATTTTTAATCAATATCTTGCACAGTATTCTTATTTACAATATAAATATCGACTTTTACGTATAGAACAGTAATCGAATTTTTACATTTCGTGCATTTGTACCAAACTTACGATCGTTTGAAATATATAATTTCAAATTTTTCATCTCCTACGATTTTTAATCAATATCTTGCCCAGTATTCTTATTTACAATATAAATATCGACTTTTACGTATAGAACAGTAATCGAATTTTTACATTTCGTGCATTTGTTCCAAACTTACGATCGTTTGAAATATACAATTTCAAATTTTTCGCTCTGTGCACTCATTATTATTTCATCCGCTTCCTTGGAACTCGTGGAACGATGCTTTGTTATTATTTCAGGTGCCAGTGTCATCCAAATTTCGACCACTATTTAACATTCCCCTTTCGCTCTACTCTAAAAGAGTTCCAAACGCGTGTTTAATGCCGCGATAAACAGGGATATAAGTATTCTAATTCAACGTATTTCCGAGGAGACGATTTCAATCAGGACGGACACTCGCATGTTAATGCCGGTCGCTTTCGTCGACAACGGAACTTTCTCGCTCCGCTTAATCCAGTTTCTCGAATAAATCGCATCGGCCGAGCCGGTGTTTGCGCTTACGTGCACGTCCACGCTCGAGCGGTCTAACGAGGAGTAAAAAACACCGCTGAGATATATATCGCAGGTTGATCGACCTTGGAGTTGTAACTCAAACTAAACGAAGACGAAAGGAGCATCGCGCCCGAAGTTCGAGCTCGATCGCCTACCTCGCATACCTCGCCCCGATAGTTAATATTTCATACCGCAATGTTTATTACCGCGTCGTTACGCAAGATTAAAAATACCATAGGCGAGGTAGCGTAAGTGTTGCTTGAAATCCCCGTACGGAATCAATTCCTCTCGATAATTGAGATTTCACTCGAGATCTTTTTACTTTCATCTCGAGTTTCCCGCCAACGTCCACGCCGTGGTTTTTTTTTCCTTCTTCCACGGAAATCGTAAAGAATTTTAATCAAACGCTTCCCCGTAGATAACTTCCAAGATTAGAATTAATACGCGAGATTTTCAAGGATAAAGAGAAACCAGTTGGCACGATTCAATGAAATATTTCTAATTTTTGGTTTCTTTAAAGGGAATTTTATCGGTGTGTTATTCTTCCTCGAAAACGATAAAGAATTTGGTTCGAATGTTCTCACAGACGCGATAGTTTTCAAGATTAGAATCGAAACGAAAGATTTTGAAGAATTCGGAAGATTCGAGGATTTGAAGATTTTGAAGAATTAGCCGCGTTGGAGTGAAAAGATTTGAGTCAAAGGCAGTCAAAAGGTTAACGTAGTCTCCGGTGGAAACAATCATAATCGAGGCCTTGGCTCTGCGAATCGGCTAGGGCCATGAAAGCGGATGGAAATCAAAACTCATAATACGCTTATGAACCCGTTAATTAATTCTCGTCCGCTATGGAGAACGGAGTTTCACACGTTGGTGCGTATGTAGCAGTAGCGAGGTGAAATAACAATTTTGCAGCTCATCGCAGTTAAGGCGATTGCCTAGCTGGATATCGATAACTCGCTAGGAGATCACTGTTGCGATAGGCTGCTTCGCTTTAATTGTTATACAGCCGCTTTCCGGTAAAAGTTACCGGCTTGATTTATTTTTAAACAGCTTAATCGTTTATACGCACGAAATGGGATCGTTCTGAACCTGTTACTACACACGTGTTCGGTTTCAGCCATTTAATGGTTTCTTTTTTCGAATAATCGGTATACACGATCAAAACTTGAATTTGCACAGAATCTCACTTTAGTCGCGTTCACTCCACTGTTTTTTGTTCCAGAGGTTGTTTTAGTTGTTATTTTTGACTTTGACGATCCGCACCTGTAGAGTTTATCATTTGAAATCACGTGGATGTTTAGCTCGAGTTGTTGAATCAAATATTATCGAGAAGCATCGTATCTTTTGAAAATAATAACAAAAAACATTATTATCCGAGCAATTTTGTGAGATTTTCTCTTAACGTTGGCCCAAATTGCATTTGTATGCATTTAATACTTCGAAGCACAGTTGTTGAACGTACGAAATGGTACAAAATGACCAAAGCTAAGAAATAGATTCGTTGTATTTAATTTACAAAATTACTAAAGCTAAGAAATAGATTCGTTAGATATTTAATTTACAAAATGACCAAAGCTAAGAAAAAGATTAGTTAGATATTTAATTACGACGTGTAAGACTAACAGTTCCATTGTGCAACTTGTGTTATTTGAATTTTTCATTATGGCTTGAAAAGTATCCTATCTTTTTAATACTCCGATACGATAAGATATTTTTCAACCCGTAATGAAAAATTAAAATAACACAAGTTGCACAATGGAACTCTTAATGTTCCACATCGTAATTAAATATCTAACGAATCTATTTCTTAGCTTTGCTCATTTTCTAAATTAAATATGTAACCAATCTATTTCTTAGCTTTGGTCATTTCCTAAATTAAATATATAACGAATCTATTTCTTAACTTTGCTCATTTTGTGAAATAAATATATAACGAATCTTTTTCTTAGTTTTGCTCATTTTCTAAATTAAATATGTAACCAATCTATTTCTTAACTTTACTCATTTCCTAAATTAAATATATAACCAATCTATTTCTTAGTTTTGCTCATTTCCTAAATTAAATATATAACGAATCTATTTCTTAGCTTTGCTCATTTTCTAAATTAAAAATATAACCAATATATTTCTTAGCTTTGGTCAATTTCTAAATTAAATATATAACGAACCCACTACGTCCCGAAGAGTTAAAGGTTAAGTACGATCGAGCGAGTCTGGCGTGGCCTTACGTGTCGTCCTTAGTTTGAATAAAATTTTGCCCATCTCTGGGTGGGGCAGACCGAGGATACCCGAATACGAGCCACGACGATGAAAAAGGAAGTATTGCACCGGATGGCTAATGCACAATCACCTTCCGGATAACGGTAAGAGTGCACTGCGTGCGGTCGCGAGTCAGTGTTACGTGCTGCAACGTCCCAAGGATGCAGGTGCCGCGCCTCTCGTTGATTAATATTCGGCTCGTCGGTCTCCTTAATACAACCGATTCGAACAGGACAACCGGTCGTCCTCCTCCTGGAACCTCTTCTGTCACCTTGCCCTGAATCCCGGTCGATGTTGCACGCGTGTATTTATAGGCGATATTTTCAGGCAAAAGCCAGTTCTCGCGATGTTAATTTCTCTTTGTGCGTCGTTCAATTGGATCAACCTTTCCCGCGATAAAAATTTCACATCGAAGGCTTGCTTAGATATACCTACTTAAGTACCCGCAAACACGTTGCTCGAAGTTCGCCCGAGTCTCCAGCCAAGGATAGCTGGAGATATGAATGCCAGATCAGACGATGAACGGGGTGAAAATAACCGCGTTATAGTTCCTATGATTAATCGAAGCGTTTGCATTCGTGGCGTGTTTCTCATGGTTTCTAACGAGGGACTTACACTCTTGAATAGTTTCCCGCGATTTTTAACGCGAGTCGAGACCGTTGTGAGAAATACTAGAACGAAATATTGCGTAAAGACGATTCACGATATTACCAGTAATGGAAATGGAATTATTTTAAAGTTCGTCTTTGAATTTGAATAATTGCCACATACGTGTTTCCTTGTCTCTGTTTTTCACAATTTCGAATACTTTTCTCGCGGAACAAATAAAGATTTAAATTAAATACTTTTCGAAGAGAGTTTATCGATGAACGTAGAAAAGTTGTGCAAAATGATTTTATCTTAAATTTTTGCTTTCGTTATCCTTCGGTTCTTTCGTTTCAATTAAATATTTTTATTTCATTCGTGTTCGTAAGAGGTAGAGTCTGAAAGAAGTAAAGGGGATGTTTTATTTATTTCTATATTTATGAGTTGCTGTAATACAAATGCTGTAACGCTTAGTTATTTCTTGAAAGTTATTTTATATCGGTAATAAATATAATTTGGAATTCTTTAGTTTTTGTTTTATTCAAGAAATTATTCGAAATTATTAAACGCAAATGTATTTGTGTAGGTTTCCTTTTTATCGTCCTTGTTGTATTCCATGAAACATGATCAAATCCTCCGAGGTTGATTGTAAATATGTATATTCTGCTTCGTTGGTTTGAACATATATTCGCTAATTTTTATGCATAATGTATACGGGTAAAATGTTTAAGCAACATTGATCATACAAACCGAGGTTTTTGAAATTGCATAATGGAATGGCTCTTTTAACACACTATGTTACGAAAATGTATTCACATTCATGAATTTCTTCGTTAATTTGCAAACATGCCCATTTTACTTTCATATAGTGAAGTTAAAAATTATTGTTCCACTTTCTAATTTACATAATAGAATTAATATTTTTCAAGGTACTTTTTCTTCTTATGCACAAATCATTATATGGAGACACTTTTTATTATTATTTTTACTCGATTACTGCTCCATTACTTTTATTGTTATTTAATTTATAACTATTGTACAATTAGACTTTTATTTATTACTATGACTGTACTATTACTGTGCTATTACTCTGCTATTACTGTGCTATTACTGTGCTATTACTGTACTGTTACTGTACTGTTACTGTACTGTCACCGTATTATTACCATACTATTATCGTGCTATTACTGTACTATTACTGTACTGTTACCATACTATTATCGTACTATTACTGTACTATTACTGTACTATTACTGCACTAGTACTGTACTGTTACTGTACTGTCACCGTATTATTACCATACTATTATGGTATTATTACTGTACTATTACTCTGCTATTACTGTGCTATTACTGTGCTATTAGTGTACTATTACTGTACCGTTACTGTACTGTTACTGTACTGTTATTGTACTGTTACTGTACTGTCATCATATTATTACCATACTATTATCGTACTATTACTGTACCATTACTGTACTATTACTGTACTATTACTGTACTATTACTGTACTATTACTGTACTATTACTGTACTATTACTGTACTATTACTGTACTATTACCGTACTATTACTACTCTACAACTGCCCTATAACTGTCCTATTAGTGCCCTACTACTGCCCTATCGTTGCCCTATCAGTGCTTTACCACTACCCCAACACTGCCCTATTACTCTTCCACTGCTATATTATTCCCGGTGCGTGCGTCAATATTACTTCACTGCGGACGCTTCATGACAATTTTGGCAGACAAAGGACCCAGTAGTTCTTTGTTTTTTCGCATTACCGTTATTCATGGGTCTTTTGTATGCGAGTGATATCGGTTCGCGTCACCGGAACCAACAAAGGTATATCGAACTTGCGGCTCAGAGAATTATGTGCCCCGCGCAGTATGTATAATTATATTCGTAATTGATGTAACCGTGGGGATCCAAGCAGCGCTTGATTTATGGTCAGTGACAGGACAGTTCGCTGACGATAAATCGTCTCGCTAAATGCTTTAGAAACTTACGAACGATTGCGTACGATTTAGAGTCTTTATTCCGTCTTCTATCGTACCCACGAATCTCGTTACGGATGTGAGTTTAGCGAGTTCAATGCACGCGAAGCATTATCCTCAGCATTCCTAATGAGTCTTCCATTTGTTGTAGTCTTAAATGTCCTGCGATCCGTATTCAACGTGGACTTATCAATGGCGTAAACGCTCCACAGATCCCGAGTTCCCAACCCACGTAGAAATTCAATTAATTTACCCGATTCGGCCTACGCCTTTGCAAATTGGACTTTTAGATTTGGAAATGGGGCTTCTGAATCGAGATGAGAATTCGATTCGTTTCATCAACGTTTCTTCTCTTCGCTGAAGAATATTTAACACACATCGTGCCGGTTGCGTAAAAATGTGGGTGTCGGGGGACTGTCTCGCGTCAGTCGTGTCAATAAGAATTTATGCAACCCCCCGCATCGCTCTATATTGCAAAAATGAATACCACTTTGGAAGAGATCACGAGAAAAAAAGAAATCTTCAGTCTTCGTCGAAGAGCAACAGGAGCTAAATCGGAAGGATTACTTCGAAAGAATAAATTTCAAATATTCGAATTACTAAATAAATCATTCAGTGATTAAGTTAAACGATTAATTAAAGAATAACATTGAAGTATATTTTTAAAATAATCGTAAATAATATTTTCGTTCGATATCCGAATAGTAGGAATCGATCCGTGAAACTATTCAATAATACACCCTCGAAGAATTAATTAAATACTCGCCCCTTATCCCATAAAACGATCGATAATTAAAATTCGTTCACCACATAATTATTAATTACTCGGTTTGTCGCGCAATCACTACTAAAGAATGATCGTCTTCATAATTCGTTTCATAAATACCATTTGTACTCGAAACTCGACGAAGAATCCCGTGCAACCTAACCCCGTGGATACCGCGCGGTTCAGATACACGATTTTTCAGATAGTTATCTATTACGGAATCTAACGTCCGTAGTTATGACATCGATGTTATAACTTCGGGCGTAAATCGTATCGTGCGAAAGCGGCGACTCGCGTCGCTAGGAAGTGCATATAGGTTCGCGGTGGTGCAGCGGGTAGGGTGGGGGTAGGTTCGGGGGATTTCGGCGCTCGAGAAGCCCGGTGCATCGCGAGTACGTGTAACACGTGCAACAACGCGCATCCGTTTTGCGATCGGCACGCGACGTCGCGGCTCGGTAGCTCGCGTCACTGCGCGCAGGCAAGCAGGCAGGCAGGCAGGCAGGCAGGTAGGTAGGTAGCTTCTTGCGAACGCGGCGAGCCGAGGTAACGTCTGTCGAATTGCATAATGCGAGGAGAAGCGGCGCGGTGTACTATCGAGCGTGCACGCCGAGACGGTTGTTGCCACGAGCGTGCAAGGGGATAGGAACGGGGTGGACAGGCAGCCGGCTTTTGCCGACGACGACCCGGCATGCTTTTATCTGGCACGGCTCATCGTTCGCCCTGGCCGCAGGAGTGAAAGTCGAGTGCCGTGCCGTGGACGAACGTTCAGCATCCGAAAGACGCGTCTGTTCTTATTAACACACCGATCGGGTAGATCCACTATTAGGAGCTGGAACGAAAACTAGGTCGACGAAGATCCTTGCACTATCAACGATTTAACCGATCGCGGAGGAGTCCACGCCTGGGTCAACGTAGACCCGTAATTTGACCAAATACTGCGAACGAACTGTTCTCCTTTATCGTATCTTTCTTAATTTCTGGTAGACGTTGTATGTAGCACTTACGGTACGATCGAGTGATTTAAAAGTTTGGGTCCGAAAAGACCCAGAAGAGAGTTAAGCAACGCAAGTATTGTACGGGGAGTGCATTTTCATAGACGCGGAATATCAATTGCAGTGTTCTGTCGGTCACAGAGGTTACATCTGTTAGTATAGCTGGGAGCTGGAAAGTAACCCTTTGCACTTCAAGGCTTTTTCACTGTTGAGAATTGGATCTTCTTACTGCTAATGAGAAGAAGTTGTGAAATTAATTAAACAGTAACTAAAGCAACTGTTCTATTTCAATATATTCCATAATTCTTCTTCGCGTGGTATTTTGTAAAACATTCGTTGAGATCTATTCTTGGTTTACCGAGACGAGTGTTTTTGTTGTTTAGTTCTGTCGGAAGAAGTATTACGATTCTTCTTCGATCGAGCAAGAGTTACACGAAGCTTTTCATTCGATTGAATATTTTTCTCGTTAGTACCGGCAATGGAGGCTCTCTCACGAACGTGTTGGAAGTTGCCTCGTAGTTGGATGCAAAGATTGATTATACACACTTCTAGATCCCCAAAAAACAACTTACCATTTGAGAGCTTTTCTCACGAAACGGTATGTCGCTGAGCACTCATCTGCTCGATCAACGTCGCCCATAAATTTTGTATAATTTATCGTAAGATTAGGTCCCTTGATAATAACTTCCACGCCATCTCGTATAATCCTTTTCGCAGACGTTGTCTCAGCATTGTTCCAATTTGTCAGCGGAGTTGCAGGCCGCTCATCTCGCCAAGTTGAAATCGTAATATTATCTTTTCAATATGCTAATATCGATGTCTTTTGAAATTTCAACTTTTTTATTGCAACGGGCAGTCCTTCTCTATTCACTTGTACAAATGCAGTCAAACGACATTTCATTTTGTAGTAGGGGAAAGATGCTCGGGTGGAGACCATGTAACGTGGAAAAGTGATAGTCGTTTCATTCTGGACGATTAAACATCTGACCAAATACGATTTACGATTATTTTCAGAGGTTAACTTCTCAGTTCTGCACAGTATTACAGGGTGATTCTCTCGTTGGTGGATCCACAAGTAGTGTAGCCACTTAAATACTGCGATTATAATCCCATGTTTGAATACAGTGATCTATTGGGTTTGATTGGACAAGGTATTAATCTGGCTATTGCATTTTCTGCTCTAGTGTATTATTTGCTTAAGAAGTCACACATACTAACTGGAGTGAGTAACGAAGAAAGTGAACGGGTCAATAGTGAGGATAGGTGAAGCGAACGAAGGACTTTTCTTGCCCCTGTGGTGTCCTACATGTCATCATAGATGCACGCACAGTACATATTTAGCACCACATCTCATTGCGTGTTTACAAATGACCTGGAGGGTGTGATATAGATCTATTTATGTCTCTTCCTTAAAGTAAAAGATTGTTGTTTACATTTTTATTATATTTTATTATTATTGCAAACACTTCTTAGAGGTAGCTACTGTGAGAAGAAAGATGGTGTTAAAGAGTGCTCTACACAGAGGGTTAATATAGATACCTATAAGAAGGAGTATAGTGTTTTATTGAGAACATATACTGAAATAAAATTTGCTATTTTATTTTAATTATTGTATTTAATTTTTGCATTTGAAATATATACAAAGTGGATCATCATATTTTATAGAGTTATTATGGTACCAAACATTGTCTGGATTATTTTAAAGACACTCGTGGATGTGTGTAGGTGATATCGGAGCAGAAGTAACTAATTCTACCTTAAGAGCAGTGAAAGTAATATATTCTTAACTTAAATGTCAGCTCAGCGACAAGGTAGTAATAAAAACCCACGTGGCGATCATCCTCTGTTGTAGTATTGTCAATGGTTATAACGTAGACAAAAACCAGGAATAAAACGTTGACAATTTGTGAAAATAACTCGTCTTTATCAATAAGGTGCAATAGATTCTTATAAAAGAATCATCGTTTAATATTTTTGTGCAGATTAATTTCAGTCTCACGGAGAATTATTTCGAATGCAACGAATCGAATTTTACCACTTTTTGTGGGTAATTATTTTGTTTTCGTTGTTACAAACTAACCCAGAATTTTTGGCATTTAAGAAAATGGCACTTCATCTCGGTGTTCGGTTTAACGAACGTAATTGCTTAATGTCAGAGGATTGGAAAGGGGGAGATCACACGAAGAAAGAAGCTGGGCGAAATGGAAAGAGTTTAATTATAGTTTTATGTACATATTTACGTATTTACAACATTTCGAAGTTGTGCGTTTATGACTTTTTTTTTATTACTTCCAGCTTAAAACGTCCACAAATTGCGTCACGGACACATCGTGGAATAATATTTACTTTACCAAAGATATACAACTCCTTAAAACTTGAACGTTACATAACCATTATTAACCGTTCGACGATAAAACGATATATGTCGATAATTTTTAAATTTCGAGCAACCATCACTGTGCAAGAGCTCATTAAAAAGCGAGCTCGTGTCAAAATCTTTGACGAATTGACATAACTTAGAGATTTGACGAATAAACGTATGTTTTTATACACATTCTGCGAACAGTTTCGAAATTAACGAATGCAGAATGTTTAAAGCTCGGTTTTGTATAGAATTTTGGAAGTAAACAAATGCGTGATTCATTACAATACACATGCTTTATGATCGAAACTTCAAAGAGATGCCGCACGCGTATCGATGTGTCAACCATTAACATAAAATAAAAATTTTATACTTTTTGTCATATTTTTACATCAGTATTGTCGATCGATTTGCTAAGTCTACTCGATTAAGACGAGTTCAAATACTACGGAATATTTTTAACCATACGTAATTCAATTATTTCTGAAAAACATTCCATTATAAATAATCGACGTATAACTAAAAATTGTTCGATACAAATCGTGCTTAGACTAGAGCTGGGCGTAGGATTTCGTTACTCGAATCCGGGATAAAAATTGTTACTTGAAAGCGGGAAATCTCAGGAACATTTTCAAAATGACAGACTGCAACAACAACGATTGTAAAATTGTGCACAAATGTGCAAAAATTGTGTTACAATTGTGCAAAGATGGCCAAACGATAAGTTTGTTCTTAACTGCAATTTATTCGGCGAATGAAAAATTGTAAATGAAAAATGATCTGGTAACGAAAATTACGAAAATTGGTAAAGTTGTTCGTGTACGATGCGAGTGCATTCGTTTTCGTCGAAGGTGCATTTTGAACGATACGACGATGATGGTTACGATAAAATTCGCGATAAAGACGAAGATGACGATGGCGATAAAACGGGCGTGACTGGTAACGTTGAATAAATATCGTGGGATTGAGAATGCTCGTTATATTTTCCCATGTCGGCTTCGAATAGGATATTCGAGATCAAATGCTCGATGATATTTTGCGTATGGCGGCTGTAACTTCTATGCTTCATCGCTACATGTTCCCCGAATATGGTGCTAGCGTCTCTAGCCGATTGCTTCGAGACTGTGTCCTGTAGCATCCTGTAGGCTTCTTCCATTTGAGAATCTTCCATCGTTTTTCTCCTCTTCGGTTGTTTCCTTTTGGGAGATAAAAATTCCTTTCGTTTCGCCATTTTTTTCGACGTAATTGGCAGAAACGCTAGTTCGTTTTGCTCCTCTAATTTGCACCTTGCAGCGTCGGGATATTCCACAGTGTTGGCATCCTCCTCTGTTTGTGAATCCTGGGCAAAAAATCAGTTCCAATCTTAATTCCTTGCAAGAGAATTCGGTTCCTTTTATCCTCTTCAACCCGCTTAAAGTAAGTAATGTACGTTCCTAAAATGTTCGCGATTGGTATAAATTCGACTTTGTACGACAGCATTGTTTCGTTGGTATTCTTTAACATCTACGTTTAACGATCGTCTTATCGGGACTTGTAGGCGCAGATTATCGCTTCCTTTCTATCCATGTTGGCTGTCGAGATCAAATGTTAGAAATATTCGAAAACTCTCTTCTTTTACAAAAAAAAAAGACTTCAGGAAGTTAAACTTACTATCCAAAGAAACAGTGCATTCTTGGTCATTGAAAAAAATAAAAGTTCGATTCTTGGACCGTGAAGAGGTACAACTCCCCGGAAGTTCGTTATTGCCACTGACAGACGTGCCGAGAAAGTGTACACTATCGAATAAATAAATTGTTGAAAAATATATACTCTACTCTTTTTTATAGCAGAAAGGGTTCTTGGCAAGATTTGCGGTGTTTTCGCTCAAAGAGAATAAGTGTGATAGTAAGAACGTTTATGTTCAACTTCCGTTCCCTCACCTCACCAGAGACGGTGTTCTCAGCGGGCCTTGGGTGAAATTTGTTCATTAAAAATAGCATGCTCTTAAACGCGAACCACGAGGAGCAATAAGCACCATCGGCCTTAGCAGCGGACTTGGTTTGCTTGTTACGCTCCCTTCTGAACGATGCCAGCAGCGAATCCATTTTCTTCTGAGCGTAGTCCGGGCTACACTTAACAACACCGCAGATGTCTTTCCACGCGTTGCTCTTGGCGGATTTGAGTTTGTAATTCGTGTCCTTCGGGTCCCACAGGCAGGTCTTCGTTTTGTAGAGTTCTATAAACAGCAGTGTCGTGTCGTTGGACCATTCCATTTTGACTTTTTCGTTGAAATTTCTACAAACACACGTGGATAGCATTCAATGCGGAACGAACGACGACTGCTGGGGAACAAGCGTACGAATTTCTGGCTGATGTACCGAATCGACTCGAGGCATCACCGAACGCGAACGAATGCATTCGGTCGGCTTCGGTCGGCTTCGGTCCGCCGTACACATTGCCCTAATTCACTCGTTCGGGAGCATTCGTGCGCCATCGTTCGGTAAGTGCAAACGCACCCGAAAGCGAACGACAACGTTCGTTCGCCTCCGGTTCGCCGTCTAGCCTGGAGAGCAGATGAGAATCCCCCTTGATGCGTTGCGGGTTTAACGATCAGAATTAACGTCGAGAAAGCTTGTTTCGCTATTAGTCACAGTTTCATATGGTACGAACTGGAATCTTTATTGGTGTGTAATTTGTAAACAAAACGAGGGATTTCCTTCTCATCGTTAGCTCGAGAGTATTCTTTTTGGATCCTTTCGGTAGGTTCCACAATAGTTGTTCGATGTAACATACGGTAATAACTTTTGTGAAAACATAATTTATAGGTGAAAAGAGGGATTTCGTTATCGTGAGCTAAAGAGCATTTTTTCTAGATCCTTCCAGTATGTTCCACAATATTTGTTGTTCGGTGTAATATAAATAAATAGCTTTGCTATCGTGGAAACATCATTCATAAGCGAAGAAAGGGATTCTCACTGTGAATACTCAAAAGCATTCTTTCTAGATCTTGCCAGTACATTCAACGATATTGGTTGTTCGTTATAATATAAAATAATAGCTTTACAATTGCAGAAACATAATTTATAGAAGAAAAGAAAGATCTCCTTATCGTGAGCTAAAGTGCATTCTTTCTAGATCCTCCCAATACTTTCCACAATATTCGTTGCCTAGTGTCATTCATTCAGCGTTGTTCGATAAATGTAAACGTACCTTTTTTACACCGTATTGTACGATCCTATCGATTATCAACAATTTGGTCGTGGTCTTGAGAAAGATTATTAGATATCTTCCTCCTTAGAGAAGATACAGGATATCTTCCTCATCGTGAGCTCGAAAGCATTCTTTCCAGAATCTCTCAGTAGGTTCTGTGAAATTCGCCACCCGCTCGCAGTCGTTCGGCGTCGTTCGGTGAATGTAAACGTTCGGCGTCGTTCGGTGAATGTGAACGTTCGGCGTTGTTCATCACTAACTGAGTTATAAGTGGTTGTAATAAACTGTTCGTTTCGTATTCAATGCTTGTCATCTTCCAGATAGCTCCCGACCTTAAATATTTTGCGGTATAAGCAAGTCCGTACAGTTCGTTCATACTCACTTGATATTTCTCTAACCCGTTGTGCATTAAGAGTGACAATGACTAAGTATTCGAATTTACAAGACAGCAGACACATGTTTGATTTATGGAGCTGCCAAATGTAATACAGTCAAAGCAAGATGTCAGCACGCGGATCGTTACTCCAATAGACGTTTACTAAATGAGAAAACATTTCAGAGACAACAAAAACCACTTTTCGGATGCAGGTTCGTTTAGAACAGAAATGGCTAGACGATGGTAGAAGCAAAGGGTATTAAAATTGTTAATCTCGTGGTCCTTGAATCGCATCGAAGAAAATGGTAGCAAATAATATTCGAAGAATATCAGCCACAGATAATGTTCTTCTGTTTTTATTGTATATTAAATTTTACGAGTCTGACTATTTTACGAGTACTCAACGAAGACGATCGGCTTTAAATTATTAAATTTTATGAGTCTAACTATTTTATGAGTACTCAACGAAGACGATCGGCTTTAAATTACTAAATTTTACGAGTCTAAATATTTTATGAGTACTAAACGAAGATGATCTGCTCCATAGAGTTAATTGTTACACCTGGTTCCTGCAGATTTATATTTTTAACTTTTTTCTATTCACAATTTTTCTTATTTTTTCAACTTCGGCTGTTTTATTTACCGGACGAAACTGGATTCTCCAAAGACGGAATAGTAAATTTTTGTAATACTCACCACAGATGGCGATCTTGAATCGATTTATCGAAAGATATTTTTTTCACCGGTAGAACCGCATCGATTGGAAAAATCTATTTTTTAAACTAGAATCGGCATCCCTAATATTCATCATTGGCTCGAAGAGTCACGTATTATTCTTCGATGAACTCTTCGACAAGTACAAATCAGGACCCACGTTAAAAATTAACGTTGAAAATGATAATATCTACGACTTGTTTAAATTTGTCATAGAAACGAAGAATAATATAATAACGCCTTAATGTTCCCGTTGGTAATAACCAAAGACTCGACGAGACGTTAATCAATAATAAAAAAACAAACAGTATACACGGATAATTGAACAGACAACGAATACTTTCCTTGTATGTTTCTTTTTAAATCGATTTCCAAGGTGCATAAGGGCAGATGGAATCTACTTTGCATGCAATCGAGTGCAATTACGGATAACATTAAATTACGCAGCCTTGGAGGACTGGAAAGGAAGATATTTCCAAGCCACGTAAGGGCAAATGGAGACTACTTTGAATGTAATCGAACGTAATTATTGATAATATTAAATTACGTAGCCTTGGAAGAATGGAAGAAAAAAAGGTTTCAAAGGCGTGGAAGGGCAGATGGGGACTACTTCGAAGGTAATCGAATGTAATAATTATCGATAACGTTAATGATAAGCGATCGGTACACGGAGTGTCTAGGAACATTTTAATGACACCGTGTGGAAACCGTTCGTGTTGTCTGATGCACGTAATGGAAATACTAGAACGTATCGTTGCTACCAAGTTGCACAATGTATCGACGCGTGTACGTCGGCTTTCCCGTACGAGAACGCAACATCTTACAGCGTTTCGCGAAACATCACGATGTCGCGATCGATCGTTATTGCTTGTGAAAAGTTAACCGATACGTCGTCTGGCGGGGAGGACGAAGGATCAAGACGTTGAACATCGCGCCAATTTTTTATACTTAACATTAGGAATACCGAGATTAGTGGTGAAAGTGTTACTATTTGTATCAGACCACATAGGTATCTTCGAAGTTAGATAGGGAAAGGGAGAATTAATTTACGAGTACCGTTAGTTGTCTATTTTGATGATTGTTCATGATATTGTAGGCAAAGCCATCAGGTTAATAATTGAGTGATTTTAAGAAGAAGTTTGACGTCAAATCGACTACTTTAGTAGTTCTAGTGTTAAAGCTACGACTACCGTTAGTTGTTTATTTGAATAATTGTCCACGAATATTGGAATAATAGGCAAAGTCAGCAGGTTAACAATTAACTAATTTTAGGAAGAAGTTTGAAGTCAAATTGACCCCCTTTGGTAGTTCTAGCGTTAAGGAGGCTTTGTGTACGATAATGACATTTTTCAGTACACATTGCAACACAGTGGACGAAATTAGAGATCGAAAAGGGGTCGTTGATACAACCTAAGGAAGTTTTCTACATTGGATTAGCAAGGAGAAATTTTCTTGGGAAAAGTCAGATAAAGTTCAAACGTAGAAGAAAGTCGAAAGATATTGAATACGACACTTACACGGAGATCTCGTGGAAATTGTTTTTAGGATAAAACTAAATATAATTTGTGGTAACAGTGTGCCATAGGGTTTGTCAAAATGGGCTTTTATTCTTGAGAAATTTTACTCGAAAGTTTTACTGTTAGAATAGACAATGTTGATATACTTCTGATGATGTTTACATCTCAAAAAAGAATTCTAATGTAACTCTTACTACCTCTGTACGTGAGTTTCCCATACTTTTATGGCACGTACAATCCCAATGATTGTATAGAATTCTTGAAGAAGTTCTTCTTTCAAAAATATACATCTAATACTATAACCACAATTTTCATGGCCAACATTGTTTTTATCTCAAATTGACTCCCTTGGTAATTCTAGTATTAAGAATGTAAAAAGTTGAACTATTCAATAAGTTTTCAATGTACTTGTTATTTTACAGCATTACTAACTAGAACAATGCTATTTAAAAGTTTACAAGTAATAGTTGCTCATTTGTCGCTCAATAAGTTTGATCGTTCGATAAGAAACGAAGCCATTAAATTCGTCCTTTTATATTTCCAAAGATGGTACCACTATTCGATGAACACGTGTGATGTTTCAAGTAGATCTGTCGACTCGTTCGTATATTTACAGTTGTTCAAAGTTGTAGTGTCGCAGTATTTTTTCATATTGGAAATAACGACGAAACTTATCGTACAACCTAGTTTGGATCTCGTAAACTCTTTAGAGAATCGTTGTGACTTTGGAGCCCCGGTGCCCAAGGACCACCGTGGTGTTTAACGTGTTAAAAGTCAGCGTCACGGCTAAGTTAACGCGTACGAAAGAGGGTGACGAGGTTGTTGACACTTTGCTGTACGTTCCATCGGTGTTTCGACGTTTTCGTCGTCAATGTTCGTCGGGACGGCGTGTGCGTCGTAGGTGCTGCGAGAATGCCGATCAGGGAAGCTCCTCCCTGAACGCGGTTTGCATTTCTATTTCGCGTTTCCTCCGCTGATGATATAGCCCGATATCGATCGCCCGTACGCGGAGATCGTGGCATTGTACTGAAAACTAGCCGCGTGGCTTCACGTTGCGATATTTCGAATTATTGCTCGGACGTCGCTGAATACTAACGTAACAATCTGGGAACAGTAATTTTGATTTGGTCTCTGTGGTTAGGGTAGGACGAAACATATGAAAAAATATATTTTTGGAAGTCAAAATAAGGAAGGTAACAGTGTGTGAAAAGTAGAATAAGGTTTATTTGGTCTCTATGGTTAGGGTAGGATGAAACATAGGAAAAAGTATATTTTTGGAAGTCAAAATAAGGAAGGTAACAGTGTGTGAAAAGTAGAATAAGGTTTATTTGGTCTCTATGGTTAGGGTAGGATGAAACATAGGAAAAAGTATATTTTTGGAAGTCAAAATAAGGAAGGTAACAGTGTGTGAAAAGTAGAATAAGGTTTATTTGGTCTCTATGGTTAGGGTAGGATGAAACATAGGAAAAAGTATATTTTTGGAAATCATTTGGCGAAATAATTGATTATTAATTAATCGACCGAATCGACAAAATAACTAAGATAACAGTGTATGAAAAGTAATTTTGATTTGATCTTTACGATTAAGGTGGGATAAAAGTAGGAAAAGACATATTTTTGGAAATCACTTGACGAAATAATTGATTATTAATCTACCTATATAGATCAGAGAATTGTGTAACCCTCATCAGGAAGCTGTCGCACTGGATAATACAAAATAGTACAAAATAACGATCACGCTGACACGAATCTATATAATACACAACATACTAAATTCATCAAAATTTCCTAAGGAATTTTTTCCAATATTCTAAAAGAAGTATTTTTAACCAGAGCAAAGGCTCCCATAGATCATATTTCGTACTAAATTCTTTGATGAACCCATGGGTATATCTCACTTATTTCGAGAAAGTTGTCAAATACACAAACAAACAACATACGATATAAGAAATATTCTGAACAATAGAATAAATAGAGAGCATACAGTTATTCGCGAAAACTGCAACCAATACGAGCACGATACAGACGCATCGTCTCGTTGACTCGTGATGCATCTCTGCAGCAAATACTGCCAAACGAAATCTCTGCAACAAATCATCCCCTAACGAACAGCTACAAACTTCGAACAGTTACCGTACGATAATATTAACAGTATCTTATTTACTCTGGCGCAAACCTCCTCCTTCGATGCAATTAAAATTCGCTTAGATACGAAGCGACCGCTCAAATGACGTTACGTTCCAAGAGTGGCGTACCAGTTACCATAACTCGAAGACTCCTCGCGTCGGACAAGGCGAGAAAATTTAGCCAGAAAATGTTCGCTCGTCGTAGGGATTCGTCGTGCGGCGATTCGTTCGAAGAAAGTTCCTGTGACGGTTTCGAAATCACCCCAGATATTCGTGTTCCGTCGGTACAATGTCTGTCTGTCGGTCTGTCTGCCTGGCACGTCTTTTCCCTTTCGCGAGAATCCGGCTGTTTTATTCCGCGAAGCATTCAAACGGTTTTCTCCGGCTGAAGTTTGCGCGCTGCGACTCTTAAGTGTCCCCCAGTTTTCGACTACCCGTGTCCGTCGGCGTTTCTCCGTGTAAAAGGGGCCCAGTCGTGTCAAAAGATTGGCAAATCGCGATACCGCGGGCGTCTTCTCGCGTCACGCCGTATCGTTTCTAAGTCGCGGCGCAACAATTGCGGGAAAGACACTGTGGCAGCTCCGATAATCATCCTCACCGCTCGATGCCTCCTCGGTTCGATCGTTAGTGAAATTCGATCGATAGCGAAAGTCTTCCAGATGGATAATTCGATAGAATTTTCAGCTCCTTTTCTTATTAATCGCGTACAATTCGTCGTGTAACTATTTCGGTACGTGGATCGATTTGAACGATGTTATTGCCCCTTGTAGCATCGGAACGAGTCATTTTTCCTGCGAGTGTGCAGAGTTAGCTACGAGTAATGGAAATAATTCGAAGAGGAGCAAGGATTTGTAAATGTAGTTTTTTCAATGTATCCAAAGTGATATTTTGCATTTTGGAGGGGAGTGTAGAGATTTGGGAGGTAATTAACAATGATTCGTAGAAGAAGAAAGATCGTTAAATAACATTTTACAACAAGCGGTGTTTTTTTATTTTAGAGAGATGCGTGGGGATTTAGAAGGTAGTTGGTTAGAGGTAGAGGATATTTCGAATTTATCATTGTTGATTTAATTTATAATTACAATCATCTGATGTGAGCGAGAAAGGAGTAATTTTTGCTGCGAGAATTAGCGTGTCGAGTTGACTACGAATGACAAAAATGATTCGAAGAGGAGCAAGGATTTAAAAATGCAATTTTTCAATGTATCCAAAATGATATTTTGTATTTTGGAGAGAAGTGTAGAGATTTGGGAGGTAATTGACTAAAGGTTCAGGATATTTGAAATTTATCGTAGTTAATTTAATTTATTATTATAATCGCCCGATACGAGTAAGAAACGATTTTTCCAAAAAATAAAAGAACTCACAATTGTACACAAGTTTGCCCTTTCAAACGTTACAGTCAACAACTTTTACCACTGTTTATCCACTTTCTAAATATTCAAATGTTACGACCATTTTCCTTTTCGTCATTATTGCGTCATAATGACTTTTTATCTCTAAGCTAACATCTACGCACCACCGGTAGAGCTAACACTTCTCAACGCTAATCATTTCATACATGTAAAGCATCTTTGTAAATAAGTTGCATTATAATTTATAATACCGTTCCACGATTGTTCTCGTGTATCTTCTTGATCAAAGGATGATACTGTATTCCTATTTAACCTATATTCTCACACATCTTTGTTTCTCATAGAAACATGGTATCGTGAATTTATTTTTCAGACAAATGTAGCTCGGCTACCAATTTCTATCTATAAGGAGTTCTGTCTAAAACAGGTTTCCTAATATGAATAAATAAACCATTACGATTATTCGAAATGAGATAACACGATAAAATGTGAAAGCGTAAAAAGTTAAAATCAAAACTTAATACAAGTTCGCGATTTCTTTGCTTCGGCGATCAATTATTCATGAGAGAAAATAATTTGAATAATTTTGTTTTTTTTATTTTTGGCTACACGGAGCAACATCGCTGCCTTTTGTCAACTTCGCCGATATTTATAGCGAAGAGTCCGATTAGCAGTTCCATATTTGGATAATCCTCTAATATAAATTCTTTGTCTCAATTAAAACTGGAAACATCATCGATGAAAGACGAACTCGACTCGTAGCGATGAGACAGCTAGACAAATTGTTTTTTTTCCATAATTAACGACAAAGAAAAAATTTACATACTAGGTTGTAGACTTATTGAACAGTACTACATTGAACAGTACTGAAACTTATTGAACAGTACTACATTGAGCAATACTAAAACTTATTGAACAGTACTACATTGAACAATACTACATTGAGCAATACTAAAACTTATTGAACAGTATTACATTGAGCAATACTAAAACTTATTGAACAGTACTACATTGAGCAATACTAAAACTTATTGAACAGTACTACATTGAACAGTACTATATTAAACAGTACTACATTGAACAGTACTACATTGAACAGTACTACATTAAACAGTACTACATTAAACAGTACTACATTGAACAGTACTACATTGAACAATACTAAAACTTATTGAACAGTACTACATTGAACAGTACTGTTCGATAAGTTTCATCGAACGACAAAACTTATCGAACAATCTATTATATGTGGAAGTATATTTCTAGCGATTAATTTCAAAATATCAAACTATTTTGTTCACGAGTCATGTTTAGAACACGATAGGCAGTTTATGATCTTGTGCTTGCAGTATCGCGAGAAAAAAACTTGGTCAGGTTGAAAAGGTTAACGTACGTCGAAATTTATATTCCATGCCTGTTGTTCCGTGAGTATACTCCTATGTCTCGACGTCGTGCACTTGCCCGTTGTGTCCGGTGCATCTCGGTGCACGTGTATGTACGAACACGTATTATAATGAGAAACCGTTAGATCTCGTGCCCGATTAGCCAAATGGAAAGAGGGAATCCTTGCGAGTGATGCCAATGCAACCAGTGGTTGCACTCCGCTGGTGCAACAAACCATTTCTCGGTGAAGTCGGCGATAGTTGCATTTAGAACGGAACAGAGATTGTCCGAGATTTTTTTTTCAAGTCCGCCGCATCTCGAACGAGTATTTTCATAACTCTTTCCTCGTTAGATTTCTTTTATCCCGGTTAATGTGTATTTTCTAAGAACACTCGAAAACCGTGGTAACAATTTCGATTGCTTTTGTTTAAATCGTTTATCTTTCTAGAATTATATATTTAATTTGTAACGTTCAATATTCGGTTCGTTTATTCAATTTTCGTGCGTGGGTTTCATATTTTTCGTACAGAGTTAACGAGATGTTAAAAATGTTACGTTAATTCACAGTGTACAGCTGGCTACGATTATTTCAAAGAATAAAATAAAATTTAGGGCAACAATTGACCCAGATTTGTTCAGATGTATTTTCTAGATATTTTATAGTACGAATAATTTTTTCTCGATAATCTACGAACAGAATTTAAATCGGAGCAACAATTGTAGATTAATTGATATTAATCCGATACGAAAGGTGTCGATCGATGATTGTAATCGTGATGCAACATTTTTCATCGCGCTAGAAATACATGTGCTTGTTATGTCACATGCAATGTAATGCATACGTGAACATAATACTTTAAGCATAGCATTATGAAAGAATAAACTGTAAGCGCAGCATTGAATTATCCGAGTTATTTTAAACTCTTTTTCATATATCTTTCTTTAATTTTTCACATTGGATACTGTTAGATACATTGCTGATTAACAAAAATAACAAAAATATATATAAATAAATTATACTTCCTTATTCATCTATTCATTCTATTAAACTATTACACCTCTACTGTACTTTAATATTCAAATTGATACCGTTATCCTATAATAATATTTTTGATACATATGTATATAACGAATAGATAAAACGAATTGTTCCGTGAAGTTGGAAAATAATATTAAACGTGTTTTTTTTTTTTTTTCATTGGCCAATAAATTTCTTCCGTTGCTCGTGATTGACGAAATCAATTGGCTATTACGGATAACGCAATACAGGATGAAAACTGACGAGAAATTATGAATGATTCCCACGGTTGGTGATAGTAATTCCAAGAATGTCACTATTTAGCAGCGCTGGTGTTCCGTTTGCAGCTGTATAATAATTATCGGGTCGATTACCTCGTGAGGTTGGTTAGAATTCAAGGATACCAGCCAATAACGAAATTCGCCTGGAGTGTTGTTAGCCGCGTACGGCATGAGATCTAGAATAGTCGCGGATGTAGGTGATCGTACAACTTAAGGGTATGTTACACGTACAGATTGTAACGAATTTAATCGCCAGAGGCTACGTTTCTCGACTTTCCGTTACCGATTGGTCTGCTGCATGACATTTCAACTTTTTTTTTCGTACGACCACTGCCGTACTTCTCTTCGCGAAACGAGTAACCCAATAATTGTACTATTATGCAAAACGGGAAGTTGAAGTTCAGGTGCACACCGAGAAAAATACACGTTCAACATTCATGAAATCTAGTTCGAACGATTCTCCGCGAATATCGTAGGCTAGAAGAATCAAGTATACTTATTCACGTATTGTCGACAAAATGATCACATGGAATACAAATTTTGCAATGCAACACGATAAACACGAATATCACGAGTTTATTTTTATATTGTCCCAGTTAAACGGTATTTAATTAAATTTATTGTATACTATAATTTATTATATAAATTTATTATATATATATATATATATATATATATTTCTACGTATTATTTATATAATAGATTTGTGTATTTTTGATTAATTTTCTTTCAAAGGGAGCATTCAATTTAATATTTGTAACAATACCAATGAAAACTACTACTGCAAATTATTTACCGTTCAAATACTGTTTATACTGCGTGTAATATTTAAATTTAATATAAATACGATATTTACACACAGCCTTAAAACCATGAATTGAATTTAAAATTACACATTACACAAATATAATAGTTGTTCCGAGTAGTTGTTACACCTCAGCGACTCCACGTATCGCATACTTACGTGTCTGCTTCCGTATTCAGACGTGTCACCTTTAAACAGTTACCGGCATCGTAACAAATTCGTAATGTTGTTTGTCGCCGAGTGGAAAGGAATTCGTAACTTCTTAGAAAGATAAACTTCAACGTGAACGCGTACGTCTTCGTATCGACGTTAGAAGGATCGGTATCGATACAATTTTTAAAAATCAACCCAAAAATCGCGCGTCGTAATCGACTTTCGAAGCTTATTAATCAACCTTTCGGTTTTATCGTTCGTGTGATTTATATAATTTTCACGATTCTCGCAAACACAGGAATTTTTGTTCAAACGTCTAATTAGAGAAATCTCTAACGCAATTTTACATTGCGCAAAGCTAATCAACGTAATCGAAAGCAATTAAATTGAAAAGTAGCGTTTGATTTCACCTCGACTCGGTTACAATCGAAAGAACGTCTTGTTTTGTGTTACATGTACATCTTCGACGTTCGAATTGTTACGTAGCGGGAAATTATTTCATTCTATGCACCGGGGGTATACACCATAGCTCAAAAGTCACGGAACACTTAACAATTTTAACAATTTCTTATCCTACACTGTAAACTATTAAAATTACTATAAATCTTTCTCCAGAGATTGATTAGCTCCAAAATGTTACGAACTACCAAACTATCCATGATTAAAAAGTATTTTGAACCACGTAATAATTGAACCACTCGTTCACATTGGAAAAATTTCGGTAAAATTACTTTGTTCTCGCGTACATTTACAAATGTACGTTCGTTGTTAAGAACGGGAAAGAAGTACTCGGTGGTTCGAATGTTTTAAATAATGATAAAATAATGAGAGTGTTTTAAATAACGACAAAATAATGACAGTGTTTTAAATAACGACAAAATAATGACAATGTTTTAAATAATGACAAAATAACGACAATCGAACAACGACAATATTTAAATATTTGCAAAGTCGCGAACGGAGCTGTGGAACATTCTGTAAAACGAATGGGATGATATTAATCAAGTTATTACATAAAAGTATTAATCACCGGGATGGCAAAATTAATGGAAGCGGTACTTAAAGTACACGGATGATACATTCGCGCAAAAAGATCTAACCGTTATTAACATTAGAAGTACCAACAGATTCCATTATATTAAGTTACACTTTACCCGTTTCTCGAGAAAAACGTTGAACAAGGAGAAAGAGAAATTTATAAAATTAATGGCACGTCTAGATACTTACGATACTGATCTGTAACAGAAAAAGTCGTGTTTTCAGAAAGTATATTATGGAACTGAAAGCAAATTTATAAAAGCAATTGAAATCGGTCGTTTCGTTGGTAAATCTCGTGTTAACGATATTGGTGAGATTTTTTGCAAATTGTCGCGCATATTTTTCACCCCGTATACAACTAACGTAAAATATAAGAAAAGATTACTTTCTCTTAAATTTCTATCAATCTTTTTTTCTTTTGTTCCTTTTCGCGACATTTTAATATCAGTTTTAAACGGGAGTGTACTTATATTAAAAACAATGCGCTAGTTGTGAAATTATGCGCGTTCCGTGAATTCATGGACAACTCGTTTCACTATACTTATCGAACACACCGAGAAAACCGCTTTCGATTCGAGAGCATCGTTGAGTTTCAAGGGCACGAGAGATTAACCGCGTCCGAGCATACCGACTAGAAACTTTTCTGAACGAACGACGCCCTCGTGTCCGTGGTAGAGCTGCGATCGACATCGGTGTACGATCATCGGGCGTGATGCATCGCGTTGCATTACGGGCTGCACTGTATGCACGCGTGGGCGTCACTCTGGTAGCCATAATGCAATTTGGCGGTAAACGACGCGGCCAATCCGCGACCGTTTTCATGCGGCTGCGGTTTCCGTTTCACGGTGACGCGTAAACAAATGGAAACGGAAATAAGATCACGGGGAATCGATCGTGGAGAAAGTAAAACACGAAGAAAGTGAAGGAGAGAAGCGGTGATCGCGGACGGTGAGGAGGGGGAGGGGGCAACGAGGCCAGTAAGCATTTGAAAACGATCGAACGAGAATTAGATCGATCGGTATCGATGAGGAGATTTTTCGTGACCGATACCCTTGAAACTTTTCGAATTGAGAAAGGTGTTTTGAGGTCGAGTAGGGATCGAAGAGTCGGTGAAGTCGATGGAGAGCGATCAAGTGTAGGAATCAATGGGAGTGCACTTGAGGGGTACCATGAGACAGAATTGGACATTATTCGAATAAAGGTTTATTTAGATTATTATCCAGATGAAATTGTTTTAGTCGAATTATTATTATTGTTATCGATAGTAACAAAATTAATACGAAAGTAAATGTTTGGTGCAAACTTTATTTCGAAATCTTTCTTCAAAGATTGATAAGCTCCAAAAGGATACGAGTTAACAAAATTACGCATGATTAAGAAGTATTTTGAAGCACGTCATGTTTGAACCATTCGTTTACATTAGGAAAATTTCGATACTGTTCTCATGGAGATGTAATAACAAAAATTGTTATTTTCATTAGAGTATGATATTCGACCTTTACACTCGTACCTCGTCGTCTCCGTTCGCTTACACGCGCTTCAGGAACGTAAGCGCGGATCAAGTTCACTTAACCGGGGAAAAATTATTTCACATAACCGGGGACCACTGTCGTTTAAGAAACAACGAAACGACGAACGAGGATACTAATTCTAAAGCGATCTTTCATTTGACTGCAAGTCAAGAATCCCTATTTGATTGAAAATCTTTGGGTAAAATATCTCCCGAATGTATGAAACTCGTGTTTTCAACTTTCTAATACTATGTGAGGACTAAAGAAATACGGAAGCATCCAATCGTATCTATAGCTTCGATTATAAAGAAACAATATACTAGATTGATCGATAAGTTTTGTCGTTTTTTCCATTGTAAAAAAAATACTATGACACTTCAACTTTGAACAACTGTGAATATACGAATATTTACGAAAAATGTACAAATGAGTCGACAGATCTACACAAAATTTCACATATGTTCATCAAACAGTGATACATCTTTAGAAAGATAAAACGACGAACCTAATAGCTCCATTTCTTATCGAACGACTAAACTTATCGGGCAACCTATTGGATTGTTCGGAAAGTCGTTTCGTTTTCCAAAATGGAGAATATTATATAATTTAATAAAATGTTTATACACTCTAAAAAGATCATGTTTCATTTTCACTAAAAAAAAAACGAAACGACTTTCCGAACAACCTAATACTATTCTGAGGTCGCGACGGGTCGGGAAAGACCCAAGGAACGCGCCAGGTTTGAACTCCCGTTGCCGTTCGAATTCCGAGCGCGTTTCGCGCGAGAGATCGACGCTGGAGGTGAAAACGCGCGGAAAGTGGGAAAAGCGCGGGAAAGACGGAGAGAACGAGGGGGAAAATAAAGAAAAAAGGAACTGCCGGGAGATGCATGGATCGGAATGCGGCATCGGCGGCCCAAGGAGAACCACTTCGCGCTGCGCCCTAGATATTCCACAGGTATCCGTCGGTCTACGGGCGTTCGTACGTGTGCCGTGCCGTCGACTCCTTGCGCGCATACGATTATTATAAACGGACAATTATCGTACGCGCACGCGCGGGCAATCGGATCGGCTCGTCCTCGTGCGCGTGCGCAGGGCCGTGGCTGCGCGCGCACAACGTCTGGAGCGGTAACGGAGCGGCGCGGCGCGGCGCAACGTATACCGGTATTGAATATATATTTAGACGAGACGAGTCGGTTTCTTCCGCGATCGAATCGAAAATGACGCCGCGACCGGTTCGCGACCTGCGATACGCTTGGCGAGACGAAAGAAATGCGCGCACGCGCACGCGCTCGCGCATATGAAAACGGTAACGGGAAACGCGGCGCGAAAATGTAAAACTTAATGGAGCCGATAAGTGGGGAGGGATACTGTCGTTTTACATACGATGGAAAGGTGCGCTCGTGGTCCGTTTGCTCTTGTTCTCGCACGCATTCTCGCTTTCTCCCGGGTGGCGTTTAACGTGCTAATAACGAGGACGAGTGAACTGCGGTCTGGGTTCGCGAGGCTGGGACGCGAGAAGGTTATAGATTTTTCTCGATGCAATTTCGCAGTGTAATTTCGAACTCGCGGGAACGGAAAAGATTTAGGTATCTTCGGTCGATGAAATTCGAGCAACGATCTTCAGTTGGAGGGAGGTCCAGAATGGTCTCCCGCCGATTTAGGTGAAACTTTGTAGGCTGGTGAAACGATTAAAAATTCATATGTATATATTCTTCTTTAGCCGCGTCAACCCAGCCGTGTGAAACCACTCTTCGAAATTCGACTCCGAAAGTGCTAACTCGGAAACGATTAGAGTTAGAAAAAAGATGTCTTAACAAAAATTGAACATTGTCGAAAACCATTCAATTTTTGTCAAGATATTTTTCTTTTATCTCTAACTGTTTCTGACTTAGCACTTTTGGAATCTTCGAACAGTGATAAAAAAAAAGAAAAAAACACGTGTACATTTTCGACTGTACTTCGAGCCCAATTCTTTCGAAAACACTCGTTGAAAACTAAATTGAAATATCACTTTCCAAAAAGTTTGGTTGCTTCCGTAACCAAAACATCCACGAATCGATGTTCTACAAAAATAATACTCACGTGTGGATAATTTTTGAAAAAAAAAAAAAAAAAAAACAAAGAAAAAGAAAAAAGAGAACAAAGCAACGTTAAAACCGCGAAATAAAATTGCGTTGCGTTAATGCTCCGCTCACTTCCAAGAATCCATTTCACAGGACGGTTCATGCCTGGCGTGAGATCGCGGGATTATCGCAATAATTCGCAACCGTGGTAATTCACCTTCGATTAATCAGGACTTTATGCACTTGGCGCGTTACATAAACTTACGATGCTCTTACTTAACGTAAACTGCTTTCATCGTGTAGGGAGGGATTACAGCTCCATTCAGAGAAGTTGCTCGCTCTGTATGGAGAAACTGTATCGGTCGCTAATGGACCGTTTCTCGAACATCGTTTCTGAAACTTGTCTATTCATTATCGGCAATAACGAACGGGTTGAGGACTGTTATCGAACGATAATCGAAGTCGAAGGGTAGCGTTTTACCCCTTTTTTTTCCCCCGTGAAAAATTGGGGCCACGGCCACGCGTTCTCGGGTACGTCCAATTAAGAAGCAAATTAGGCGCTCGGTGTTCGTGTTCGATTCGTTTAATCGAAGACCAAGACCCCGGATCCTCGTCGTCGTTGCGTCGAGGCGCAAAGACGAAGAAAGCAGCGTTCCACGTCTGCTCGAGCGGGTGAAAGTCGTCCAAAATGTCACTGGAGTTTAACCTTACCGCGAATATGTACGCACAGCTGAGACGTTCGCCGGCTTGCGAGACAGGACGGTAGGCGAGGCGAGAGGTACATACATATAATATGTCGTTGCGTAACTCACCTTCTGGCACCGAGAACGCATCGGGATGAAACAGTGTGAACACATGGTCTCTCGGTAAGGTCAGACGCGCATAAATTTCGACCGTGCTTCGAAAGCAGCGGTCTGGACCATCATTATCTTTTTATCGTTACGTTCAACGTTAATCGTCTGCAAAGTAGCTGCGAAAGAATTTCGTCCACTGTTCCGTTGACTTCTCGACGAGATTTACTTGTTCGTTTCAATCGGACACTTTTCCGTGTAAAGGTAGTATGTATTTCGTAGAAAAGAAGTGGATTATACAATTATACAAATGGATCAACACTCTTCTGATCCTTATTTTAGACGTTAATCACTTCCAAAGTCACGTGCCTTCTTAAAGTGATTTTCGCTTTAAAATCGGTTATTCGCTGCAATCGGAGATTTTCCTGTGCAAAGATAGTATATATTTCGTAGGAAAGAAGTAACACAGTCGGGAAATTAATGCTAGATGAAAAGATGGTAACAGTCGATGCAATTATAGTAGTGGACGTTATAATTAGTGTAACCACAATTATACAAATGGACCACCATTATTTTTTGAGCTTAGTTTGGACGTTAATCACTTGCAAAGCGATGTGAATTTTTAAAGAGATTATTTATTATTTATTTATGTTGTAATCGGAGATTTTTCCGTATAAAATAAAAATAGTATACATTTTGTAGAAAAGAAATAACACAGTCGGAAAATTAATGCTAGATGAAAAGATGGTAACAGTCGATGCAATTATAGTAGTGGACGTTATAATTCGTGTAACCACGATTATACAAATGGACCACCATTATTTTTTGAGCTTAGTTTCGACGTTAATCACTTGCAAAGCGATGTGAACTTTTAAAGAGATTATTTATTATTTATTTATGCTGTAATCGGAAATTTTTCCGTGTAAAGATGTAGGAAAGTAGGAAAGAAATAACACAGTCGGAAAATTAATGCTAAATGAAAAGATAATTACATTTGATGCAATTATACAAGTGGACGTTATAATTTATATAACCACAATTATACAAATGGACCAACACTCTCTTTTGATCCTTATTTTAGACGTTAATCATTCGCAAAGTGACGTGACTTCTCAAAGTGATTTATTTATTAGCTGTAATCAGAGATTTTTCCACATAAAATAAAAATAGTATACATTTCGTAGAAAAGAAACAACACAGTCGGAAAATTGATGCCAGATGAAAAGATAATTACAGTTGATGCAATTATACAAGTGGACGTTATAATTTATGTAACCACAATTATACAAATCGACCACCATTATCTTTCGATCCTTATTTTGAACGATAATCACGCGCAAAGAATTTCGCTCACTATTCCATTGACTCCTTAAAGAGATTTATTTATTCGCTGTAATGAGAGAATTTTCCGTGTAAAATAAAAATAGTATACAGTTCATAGGAAAGGAGTAACACATTCGGAAAATTAATTCCAGACGTAGAGATAATTACATATGATGGAATTATACAAATGGTCGTTATAATTTATGTAAGTTTCTAATGTCCATTGAACTCTTGCAAGTATTTTCGTTGCGTAAGGAACTTTTTTCTCGCGGCGAAGATGACTCGAAAAATTAAGTTGGAAGCATTATGTAACAAAGTGCACGAACCGACTAGTGATTTATGAAACTTTTTTCATTGTGTTTTTCATTAACGCAAGCATTCGTTCTGAATTTTCTATTTTTGTTCCGAGATCGCCGAGATCTCGTGTCTTCGGATCTCGACGAGGATCCCCGAATCGCGTGAAGCGACGTAGAACTTTTTCGATCATCCAAACACGATGCAAAAATGCGGTCGAGATCCATATTTTTTTTACTCGGGCAATCTTTCTTGTTTTCCATGGGTTTCCTCGTGTAAAACGATTTCGATCGAGCGCGCGAAGAGGCTTCCAGGAATTTATGAAACACTCAACGAGCAGAATTGAAATTTTGTTTACGAAGGAAATCGATTCTACCGGCATAATAACAACGTAATAACGTGCCGTGTACGATAATGCGGTATTTACTGTTTCATTCTATTGTTTCTATTTAACATTCGTACAAGGGTATGATATAAAACAATTACCTGGAAAGAATTCCATCGGTCGATGTGTTGCCAGTGCTAGGAAGTAGATAGATACTGTTGGTCATCAGACGCATTGGAATTCTAATCTCTGCATACCGGGTGATCTAAGAAAGAGATCGCAGTATACTTGTGAGCATTGGTACTCACATAGGCAAAAAACCTCCAGTCGACGTAGATCCATAAATCAATTTTGACACGGATAGTATAAAACAAAGACAAATGATCGTTTTAAACGATTTATTTCAATTTTCCACGTGAGATGTTCAAGCACGTTTTATTACCTTTCGTTTCAACGCATCGAATCGGTATTCTCGTCAAATTACGTTGACAAAAATAAACAATCGTTACTGGTCAGATCGTTTCTCACGGATAAAATAAATTGCTCGTATCACAGCCGAAATGAATCTTCGTAGATCCTGGTCGATCGGACATTTCGAATTTATTTTTCCCATCATTGTTTATTACATACAGATTATTAAATACAACGCAGAGAAGTTTACAAGCGTTAGTAAAATTATTCGATTAACATCCGATCGAAACTCCCGCTTACGTTCACAAATTGTTTAGTCGGTTACATAAATATCGACGTGTCTTTCACTGGAAAGTAAACGCGCGATATTACGTCGATGCGTGGTTATAAATATTTGTTTAAATACTTGAAACGCGTTATGGATAGTAAACTCTGATCGCCAGCGTGCACGATCGCTTCCGTGTAACAATTTTCAATGTTTTATCTCGCATTGTTGCGCTGCGTGATATTTTATCGGAGTGTGTTGGCGAAGACTTGAACGCATTGTTGAAAAGCGAAGAGAAAGGGAAAGTGGCCTTCCATTTCTCAAGAGTCTCTCGACAGTCGTTGACGCCATCGACCTTGCCACATGCCGATCGTTATTTTCCACAAAAAGAAACACAGATCGTCGACATTAACAAACGCAGCGTCATCGTTGCCAGAATTATTCGGCTCGTTGCTTTCTCTTTTCGTTGCTCGGGAAAAACGAAGCCTCGAAACGATCCGAGGGAAAATTTCATTCAACGGAAGAACAATCGAAACATTTTTCAAAGTATCGGCGCGCGACAATAATTAACGAATGTTATTTTTGTTCTTTTATAATGCGTTTCGTTCTCATTTGAAAAACAATAAAATTCGCTATCAATCACGATATCATTCTTTCGAATTAAATTTGAAATTTTGCCGAAAGGAAAAGTGATTCGATCGATCATTATCTTTGGGAGAAAAATTGATGTCTTTAACGCTATATTGGTTAAAATAGAATACTAGATACGAATAAAATACCTTTATAATGAATGTAAAAAAATACTTTTGTTTTTTATTACCTAACATAATCACAATAATACAATTTTGTGGAGTAGTAACCAAAGCATTGTATGATAAATATCTATATATATAAAAGGTACGTAATAACATAAATTGTTATTAATAAACATCGTTCGTTTACATTTTGGAAACTTGTGCATTGGTTACGGAAAATCTAAGCTTAATACAAATATTAAATACCAAAGTAGCTTTTCTTTACTTTGATCGTTGCTTTGAATTTGATCGACTTTTCGATTAATTTCGATTTTTACTCGAGCAGTTCGAAAACACTGAAAAATATTCCACGAGCAATGACTGTGGTGTTTTAAATAATCGTTATTTGTTTGCACCGTAATGTTGCCAAAATCGAATTTCTAATTCGTGCCACGTATTTTCAATTCCATTTAAATTTGGCGAGTAAAGCGACGTTTCGATCACTTTTGGACGGTTATAAAGTAACCGTTCTCCGACAATCGCAGATTTGTGGTTTGGGTCGTTGTGCTGGTAGAAACGGAATGTATTTAAAATACCTGTCTCCCCTGCACTTTCTTTTACATTTTTCATCGGAAAATCTAAATACGTTCACTTACTCTTACTTTCTTAAAAAAAAAAAAAAAAAAATTTACAAATTACCAAGACATGGTCATGTAGAGCTATCATCAAATCTATAATTAAATCCAATACATCTTTCAATCGATCCAAGAATGTTTCATTTACATTACTACACATTATTATAAACATACAATCTTTCATCGATATCGGTCAAAATGTTACGTTATTATTTGCAATGAAACATTTCTTTCTCACTTTCGAACATTTCTGGGGAAAATTAATCAACGCAATTTTATATCTTTCCTTCTACATCGCTGCTCGATAAGTTTCGTCGTTCGATAAGAAACAGAGCTATTAAGTTCATCGTTTTATTTTTATAAAGATAGCACTACTGTTTGATGAACATCGATTAATCATTGATGAAGTTTCGTATAGACTTCGTATATTTAAAGTTTCTCGAATTTAGACTGTCGTAGTATTCTTTTACAATGGAAAAAGCGACGAAACTCATCGAACAACCTAGTATATTAAATTTCACGAGTGCGATTGGAAAGTTAAAGATCGATAATTTCCAGTCTCCGAGATTACAGAGTGGGTGTTATTTTTCGCTTTCGTTTCGTTCTCATTTGAAGAACAATAAAACTCGCTATGAATCGCAACGTTATACGATACTTTTTCTTTCGCGTCGAAAGGTGAAAGAATTCGAATTCTTTTTGCAAGAAAAAAATCGATCGAAGATCGATCTTTGTTCTTGCACAATTGCAATCCCATTGGTCAGAGATCGGGCGAGACTACGGGGCCGTGGTTAATGCGTTCCAAGAATTTGAGGAAAGTTTGCCCTCGCATGAAACAGTCCTCGCCGACTCCTCGAGCTCCTCTCGTTATTTTCCCAAAACCGGATTTTCAGTCCGTGGTGTACACGCTATGCAGATCCGCCCCTGTACGCCTATACACTCCTCTTAGATAGCTACCTATCGGAGTTGCAAAACCTCCGGCAAGGTGACCTAGTTGTGCCTTCGATCGAAGTAGGTTGGAGAACCTCCAGATTCAGTTAAACTCCTTTGTGCTCTTTGTTCCCACGTAATTCCGTCGTTTGTTCTTCGAATTGGAAATTAATAACAGTATTCGCATCGTGCAACGTACACACGAATGCAAAAACACGAATCGGGACAAATTTCGGTATATTTCATTGATTATTCTCCTTCTTTACGAATACTGAAAACACTGTACGTGGACGACGCAAATGTATCGAGTAATTTTGAATCAATTTCTGAATATTATGTTAACTATTCTCGTCCCTGGTAGTAATGTTAAACTAAGTTTTCTTCAATCTTTTCATTTTTAACGATACAACTGTAGGTTCTTTTAAACTGGAGAACACAACCGAGGTGTAGAATTATGAAAATTCGTTCTTCGTGAAATTCACGAGGAAAATTGGAGTTGGTCCTAAATAGACAATCGAAGGTATATTCACAAACTCTTTTGTTCCTCACCGGTGAAAGTGATCTTTTCTTTTTCAATGCATCGATGTAAATATAAAAATTTTTCTCAGTAGTGATGTCAAACTAAGTTTTCTTCAATCTTTTCATTTCTAACGATACGACCTGTAGATTCTTTTAAACTCGAGAACACAACCGAGGTGTAGAATTATGAAAATTCGTTCTTCGTGAAATTCACGAGGAAAGTGTTTGGAGTTGGTCCTAAACAGACGATCGAATGTATATTCACAAACTCTTTTGTTCCTCACCGGTGAAAGTGATCTTTTCTTTTTCAATGCATCGGTGTAAATACTTCTGAACGGGTCTACTGTTGTACGAGTAACACAAATAGCGTTGCAGAGAGGTAGGAAGAATGGAATGGATAAAGAAAGAGAGAACCTGAAGAATTCGAGTCACACCTAGAAGCAATGACTTCCAGGAGATATGTACCTTTCGAAGCGAAAAAATCACGGAACGCAATGGCGGGAGGTGGGCGAGGAATCCCACGGCGTCTTCCCTCGTTTCTCTTTTCTACTCCTTTTTTTTTTTTTTAATCCTCCTTCTTCTTTTTCCTTCTCCCTCTTTATTTATCTCTGGTTCGCGAGGCTCTCGGTACCCGCGTGCAGAATTCTCTTGGAAATACGGACGTCTACGTGTAAAATTCTTACGTTCGCGTGTGTCCGATGTGTCACGCGCGAGAAATGCAGTTAACCCGCCCACGTGGTCTCGCGGGAACTCGGCCCTGAAACAATGTGTTCCTCGAAGGGTGCACGACCGAAACGAGGCGAAACGATATCGGTACCGTCTTGTGGCAGTTTCGTGTCTGGCCATTACACGTGCCGTAAGTTTCTCGTTAACGTCTCAGTTGATCTCGGGAATCGTTTACACGGTTTCGGTCTGTCGATACCAGAACATGGATACTCTTCTCAATTTCGTACAATCATATTCGCTACTAAAAGTTTCCAAATTTCTTTTCGTTGCCTCTTAATTTCCAATTCGTGGTTCCTCTTTGTCATTTTTTATTAAAGAAAAATTTAAGAAGAAAAGTAAATAGTTCTCGTATACACGATACTGTCCTTTTGGACGAAGAACGAAACGTTAATTTTAGAAGTTTTTACATTCATTAACGAGCAATCGATCAAATCTGTAGCGAATTATAGCAAATATTATGGATACTGAAAAAGAAAATAATAGATTTTCTTCTCAATTTTGTACAGCCATATTCACTTTTAAAAATTTCAAAATTTCCTTTCGTTGCCTCTTAATTTCTAATTAGTGTTCTTCTTTTCCATTTTTTATTAAAGAAGAATTTAAGAATTAAAGAATTAAAGAAGAAAAGTAAATATTTCTCGTATATACTACGCTCTCCCTTTGGATTAATTGTTTGTTATATCGTTTCTGAAAAGAATAAAGACGAAACGTTAATTTTAGAAATGTTTACATTTATCAACAAGCATTCGATCAAATCTATAGCAAATTATAGCAAATATTATCGATACCTGAAAATGGCTACCTGAAATATAAAATAATAGCAGTAATTACTAATAGAATCGAAATTCGATTAAAATTAAAGGCAAAATTGTAACAGTATTCTGTTTGTTTTATCTATCAGACACTTCATTCGTAGAAGTTGGTAATGTTTCTATTCACAGTTGAAATATAAACTCGAAGTACTGAAATCTCACCTGGAAACGTTCAACGTCGAACTAATTTCTCTTCCATCTATTAATATACCCGAGGAAAGAAATTAATACACTTTCGGTAATTAACTCTTACTTCGTGAAGTAGTGGATTAATAGTTTACACGTAGAATGTACGGTGTATCGACAATGTACGGTTGTGTTATGTTAAAATTTCTTCGACCGTGTGAATTGAAATAAATTTTCACTCCTCTATTAATTTTATTTCCGAAAGAAATTTGCACGTCATCTATAATTACGTTTTTACAACGAATAATTAATTAACGAGGAATAATTAACGATTTACATGCAGAACGCACGATGAACGATGTGAAGCTCTATTTAATCGAATTTTCCTAACCCGTGTGCTACTCAGATGGAACTTTTACTCTTTCGGTGCTCGTTTTAAACAATTTCACCCAATACACTGTTATACACGCTCGAAGCTTTCTTGGATAGATACGATATTTTAATGCAAAGTAGGAAATTTTTGGAATTTTTTACATTTCATTTCACGTTCTCTTTTTTGTACGATAGTTGTTGAATTATTCGTTCCAGTCTAGCTAAAGTAGTGTAAAAAATTAATTCTCGCAATTGCACACTGAATATATACTTTTAATACGAGTCGAATTATTTTTGAGAAATTCTGATATATTTGTACTCTTGTACTCTTAAATAAAATTAAGGTTTGCGTAAAGAGTGACAATGTTCATTTGCGATGAAATCGGATCGAATTGTGGAAATTGTACTTTAGTATTTCTTAATTCGAATATTTTAATTTAAATTTTGAATATTTGTTTAGAATTTTATCGCCATTTTGTGTTTCATGTCCCAAATAAATATTCGTAAGAATTTAATCAGAAGTATTTTAAGCAAAGTTCAAAAAGCTATAGTAAAATTTGTTTAAGCAATTTAATCGCACAGTAACAAACACATTAGGCTAATTAGGAAGACTAACGATGAGAAGACCAGCAAAGATAAACTACTTTTACTGCCAACTTTCATAGATTTCAGGTTACCTTCATTCTGCGCCTGGTTTTATATAATATTCAACGATATAGATCATAGTCACTGACCGTGTAACGATCCGTAGGTGTAACACATGTATCTCGGACAATCTAAAATATCCTGTTCGTTCGAAGGTTTTTTGAATAGATTAGATCACACGTGTCTCAACATCGCGAATATACTCTTCAATTCTAAGATAACATCTGTGATCACTTTACACGATGTTAAGTTTGACCAGGTTTGAATTAAACCAGTTTTCAGTATTTACGGAAACAAATCGAAGTTACTCGTAGAAGATATTAGGGCACTTCTGGTTACGATACATACGGTGAACAATAACGACGTACAAAAAACAATACGATTAATCAGAAATTTATATTCATCTCGTGTCATTGTAAAGTAATATTTAATTCGATCCTTTAATGCCTGTAAATAATGATTCTTGTAAGATATTTGAAATTAAGTAGAAGTTAACTTTCAAAGGCATAGTTTTTTTTTTTTCGCTAGTTGCAAATAGAATGGTAATAAGTAGATACTGACTGAGAAATAAATTAAAATTGACAAAAATATGTTGTAGAAACGCAGTAGAAAGTAAGAAACACGTCGTTAATATTTAATAACACCTATATAAATGAAAAATAAATGTGTTACAATTGTGCAACCGTATGCATTTAGAGGTTATTAAGTGAACATGAAAAAATGAGGTGTGAATAATTTAGAAATGCGTAGCGCCTGTGAAACCACGAATCAGGGCTGAGAATATTAAAATGAACTGGTGTTCGAATACTACGAATAAAATTCGAATATTTGATATTCGAATACTACGAATAAGTGTCGAATATTTGATATTCGAATGCTACGAATAAAATTCGAGTATTTAATATTCGAATGCTACGAATAAGTTTCGAATATTTAATATTCGAATACTACGAATAAAATTCGAATATTTGATATTCAAATGCTACGAATAACTTTCGAATATTTAATATTCGAATCCTACGAATAAAATTCGAATATATTATATTCGAATGCTACGAATCAGTTTCGAATATTTGATATTCGAATACTACGAATAACTTTCGAATATTTAATATTCGAATACTACGAATAAAATTCGAATATATTATATTCGAATGCTACGAATAAGTTTCGAATATTTAATATTCGAATCCTACAAATAAGTTTCGAATATTTAATATTCGAATCCTACGAATAAAATTCGAATATATTATATTCGAATGCTACGAATAAGTTTCGAATATTTGATATTCGAATACTACGAATAAAATTCGAATATTTGATATTCGAATACTACGAATAAGTGTCGAATATTTGATATTCGAATGCTACGAATAAAATTCGAGTATTTAATATTCGAATGCTACGAATAAGTTTCGAATATTTAATATTCGAATACTACGAATAAGTTTCGAATATTTGATATTCGAATACTACGAATAAAATTCGAATATATTATATTCGAATGCTACGAATAAGTTTCGAATATTTAATATTCGAATCCTACAAATAAGTTTCGAATATTTAATATTCGAATCCTACGAATAAAATTCGAATATATTATATTCGAATGCTACGAATAAGTTTCGAATATTTAATATTCGAATCCTACAAATAAGTTTCGAATATTTAATATTCGAATACTACGAATAAAATTCGAATATATTATATTCGAATACCACGAATAAGTTTCGAATATTTGATATTCGAATGCTACGAATAAGTTTCGAATATTTGATATTCGAATGCTACGAATAACTTTCGAATACTTCATATTCGAATGCTACGAATACAATTCGAATATATTATATTCGAATACCACGAATAAGTTTCGAATATTTGATATTCGAATGCTACGAATAAGTTACGAATACTTCATATTCGAATGCTACGAATAAAATTCGAATACTTTATACCCGGATGTAACGAATAATATTCGAATATTTAAGTATTCGAGTAGAATTATAATATACTCGAAGGCTGAAACATTCTCCAAGTGTTCTCAACTTTATTCCACGTGTCACAGACTTGATGAATTTCGTGCCAATTATTTCGAGACAGATGGTGGTTTTTCTCTGAAATTTTTTCGACGAATCGTGTTAAAATTTGACTCGTTCCGTATGTGTGTTAGCCATGCGACACAAGAAACGCGGCGACACGTCAATCGTGTTTTCACAGAGGTATGCGAGTAGAGCACGTGTCACTCGTATCACGGAATTCATGAATCTCGTTCGTACGTATCGCCGAGCAACACGTAATTCGCGCTCAGTTTTCAAGCTTTACTGATTTTCAACCGGGAGCATTAGCGCGAATTTATAGCATATTCGGCGCACACGTGACGCAATCAAATTATCGACTTCCTCCTTCTGTTTTAACGACGATCGCGTGGTATTTGAATATTCTCGTTTGTACTACTCGTTTATCTGTAATCTTGCCAGAAAGTTTTCGACGAAGACCGACCAGTCTAACGCGTGCAACTGTTTCCATTCTTTTAATTTCGATATTATGTGCGATATTATATAATACGAGGTGTGAAGAAACTCGAGAGTCTTGGAATACTAAGTGATAGGAAAAACTAACTTTCATTATTTCGTTCGCGTTCGATTCGAAATTATTAGTTAATTGGGTATCGATTCGATTGAACACGAGGAGTCAATATTGTGCAACTTGGATTCGTACTCGATCTGAAATTCGATTAATTCGAAAATTACAACTGACGAATGTATAACTCAGTACAAATGTAATTTTTACCGAGTCGAAAACTACCCTAACTGATGAAAAATCAATCTCCGTGACTCGGATGAAACAATGCATCGTATGAAATATGCAAAGAATATTTACGTTACGTAACAGTTAATGGAAGAATTTCATTACATAAACAAAGGCCAGATTGCTGGAAAGCACGTATCGAAAACATAGTAAATCGACCAGCAACGTTCCTTCCTTGTTTGAGAATCGATCCAGCATTGGGCAAGCATATTTATTAACAAATTTCCATTCTATCGTTGTCAGTAGATTTTATATATAGTATTTTCTATTCATTTCGCTCCAAAAGGATCGAAAGAATTAATTGTTTAGAACTACGTAAGTGAATATTTGAAAATTAAAATTCTCTTTAGTCGTCGACGAACGATCCATTTATTTTCTTATCTTAACGATCGTTACGTTTTCAATTCTATTTTCGCATCGATGCAAAGCAAAATTAGTATACTTTGTGAAATAGTGATTATAACATTTTCAAAGATCCCTATTCAGGATCCTGGTTCGGTGATACGAGCTGAACTTGTACAAGTTGTATAATTACAAGATTGCTCGTCCACGATGAAAGAGAATTAAAATTTTTACTCGTGAGATTAAAATCTCAGGATTCAGTTTAACTCGAAAATTAACAAATGTTGTGTCTTGTAACACCGAGTGGGACGAGCGATTAGAAGATTATAGGTTATCACTGTGAAATTTCATCAGCTCCTTTCTCTATTCTCAACAACGGTCAGAGGACAACGTCCTTCTTCTAGGAAAATTGTGCCGCGCGGTTAAAGAGGATCTACGATAATAAGAGGATCTACGAGACAATTGTTATTGAATCGAAAAATGTTCTCGAGTCTTGTTCCTTAAAGAATAAATACATACTTCGTGATGTATATTATTCAATCACTTGTCATTTCACAAATCCACGTGTACCACGGTGCACACATCTGAGACGAAATAATCGTAAACAAAGTATCGTTTCAAAAGTAAAAGTAAAAAACAAAACTTGGTTAAACATTTACGCGTACGTATACGTCAGCATCGCGAAACAATTATTGTTGATCCTCGTACGAGCCTCCAAACATTTGTTGTACTCGTGCGGTGCGTTGGTGTATATTTAAGTGTATTACGTGTATTATGCGTTACAATGTTGCAGTATTATTAGTATTAAACGTGGTATTGGTAATAGGTTTCTCTTTTCGCTAAAGACAGATCGACTATGTGTAAAACTAAGCTTATCGTCTTGATGCCTTCGGCACGCGTCTTTATCGTCTTCGTCGCTTACGTCTTTTACAAGTCTCTCGTCTCAGTGGGTCTTTTCAACTGTCCTGTCTTATTACGTCTTTTTACCCATACATACTGTTACATACTGTTACATACTGTGACATATTGTGATATACTGTGACATACTACGACATACTACGACATTATCAACCGTTGAATTTGTTTGATACATTTATACTTAGTATCGAACAGGTGCAAGCCATACATACTGTTACATACTGTTACATACTGTTACATACTGTGACATACTACGACTTATTACGACATACTACGACATACTACGACATATTACGACATACTACGACATACTACGACATACTACGACATACTACGACATACTACGACATACTACAACATACTACGACATACTACGACATACTACGACATACTACGACATTATCAACCATTGAACTTGTTTGATACATTTATACTTAGTATCGAACAGGTGCAAGCCATACATACTGTTACATACTGTTACATACTGTTACATACTGTGACATACTACGACTTATTACGACATACTACGACATACTACGACATATTACGACATACTACGACATACTACGACATACTACGACATACTACGACATACTACGACATACTACGACATACTACAACATACTACGACATACTACGACATACTACGACATACTACGACATACTACGACATACTACGACATACTACGACATACTACGACATACTACGACATTATCAACCATTGAACTTGTTTGATACACTTATGCTTAGTATCGAACAGGTGCAAGCCATACATACTGTTACATACTATGACATACTGTGACATACTGTGACATACTACGACATGCTACGACATACTACGACATGCTACGACATACTACGACATTATCAACCATTGAACTTGTTTGATACACTTATGCTTAGTATCGAACAGGTGCAAGCCATACATACTGTTACATACTATGACATACTGTGACATACTGTGACATACTACGACATGCTACGACATACTACGACATGCTACGACATCATCAACCATTGAACTTGTTTGATACACTTATACTTAGTATCAAACATAGTATAGTTTATTTTGTTACGTTGTGTCTTCAGATAATAAATGTTTCCAAAGAGAAACGTTATTAACGCGAGCTACGAAACGCCCTAATCACCGTCACTGATTTCTCTCCGCGCCTGATCGATCGTCACCGCACTACTATATTTAATTCCGATCACAAGTGGCTGTTGCCAATCGTTTGATTTATTTAACGATTAACAAACTCACGTCGCGTGTGACGCTGCAATCGTCGAACGTAACGTTCCGTGCACGTTGGATTTTCCCGGCTCGCGGCACCGATGCATGTCCGCCATAATTCGAAAGCTTTTCCGGAAAGGTCGAGGCCGCGCGCAGCATCGTACGAGCTGGTACTATCCTCTTTCTTTCGTAGCCACGAGCCTCCCCGTAACCAAAGAATTGCACGCTTGTATCGCAAATCATCAACCACACCACCGACAACCACTTGCCGTGGAAATTTTCACAATTCGTTTCTTGCCGCGACCGTATCTATCTCGAATTCTGCAACGCGTTTCCTTCAGACCGTTCGTTTCCGATTTTCTCTTTCTTCTTTCACCGTCGATAAGATCTCGCGAGATCCTCGATGTTGGATGAATCTTCAAACGTTTCCATCGTTACGAGGTAAGAACGTACGATGTACGTGCGATTTTATATCGGTGTAATTTGTAAAAGGAATAATATTGAACTATTCGGTGATCTTTATTTTCGAAACTTGAGGTGTTTGGATTCTTTCCGAGAGAGATTCGTAAAGTGAATAATATTGAACCAGTCGATGATCTTTATTTTCGAAACTTGAGGTGTTTCGATTCTTTCCGAGAGATTTTTAAAATGAATAATATTGAACTATTCGATGAAGATGAATTCTTTATTTTCGAAACTTTCGAGCACAATATTTGGATTCTTTCCGAGAGAGATTTTTAAAATGAATAATATTGAACTATTCGGTGAAGATGAATTCTTTATTTTCGAAACTTTCGAGCACGGTGTTTGGATTCTTTCCGAGAGAGATTTTTAAAATGAATAATATTGAACTATTCGATGAAGATGAATTCTTTATTTTCGAAACTTTCGAGCACAATATTCGGATTCTTTTCGAGAGAGATGTAACAATTATAAATATGGTAGCTATAATGCGATTCTTGATATTTTTACTTCTTTTCAATTATTACTAAACCGTAGGGCGTAGCACGTGGTGGCTTTGATTATTCTTATTCTCACATTTATAAACATCTGTAATAATTTATAATATCTGTAATAATAATCAGAGCCTCCACGTGGCGAAGGATCTACTACTTTGTAGTAAGTGAGAAGAAGTTAAAATTTTGAGTATCGTATCTATCATATCATGATAATTACACGGCAATTTTCTATAAAAAAAAAAAGAGAAGAAAGATGACTGGATACTCAAATAATTTTGGATCGTTTCAAAAAGCTTTTCCAAGTAAATATCAGTTTATATAATGAAAGAATAATTTTCTTCTCTCGTGTTTTTGCTGTCACAAAGTTCTCGAACGATTCATCAATTTACAAACTATATACAATTAGTACGTAGTACATACGTTGTATATACAGATAATTCTATATACAACGTACTATAAGTAGCTTTCGATAATTTTGATTTTCGAGAAACAACACGAATTACAAAATTGAGTGCATCAAAATCAAACTTTAACTTTCGATTAGAATCCCTTGTGGAGAACCTGAACGACAGAAGACGACTTTAACAATAATCCAGTTAGAAATTAATTTTTCGAATAAACGAAATTTTCGAGCGTCTCGGTCGCGACTCGTTGCCGATTTCTACTGGATCTGTTCATCGATATTTTACTAAGAATAATTCGAAATGTAGAACTTGGACAACTTTCGTGATGTACCCCCATTTACGTTCCTGTTTTCTCCTCAATAAACGTCGCAAGAGCCGATTAAAATTGGTTCTGTCGATCGTTCGTGATTCGGTAGGTATTTAATACTGGTCTCTTGATATTTTTTTTTTCCTTTTTCTTTCTTTCCTTTACGGTTTATTAGTATGCGTCGTAGACCACGCGTTTCGTTTAAGTTCGTACAAAAGCACGGTAGTCGGGCGTGGCAGCAAGAAAGCCGGGAAAGTGATATCTCTTTGCTGTCAGTGTGTTCTGTTTCATTCAGGTGCGGATTAAGAAACTCGCTGACCCTGTTACACGAACGAACCTCGAGTTTATAAATCGAATTATTTATTAAACTGTTCGAGGGTTTATAAAAACTGTTCGAGGGTTCATCCCTCGACTGTTTACACGAATTGACTCCTTTACAATTCTTATCTCACCATGGACGATATCTCGTCCGTTTTTTAATCTCTGTTCTCGTTCAATCTCGTTCAAAATGAAAAGAGTATAGCAACGTTGGTAAAAGATGAGAGAAAAGATTAAGTGGCTCACTTGTGACGATCTCGTGAGAAGTAACACTGCAAGGAAAAAAGGTGCGAAAATGTTAGTAGAATATTCGAGAAAGTGACAAACCCTTGTTTAACTACGAATGTGAATTTTTTTTTTACGAGTTTTCGTAACACGTGAACACATTTTACACGTGTACAAGCGTCATGCTAGATTCATCTTCGATCGTAAATTATTCTCCTTAGGATCGTATATTTATCGAACGACTTGTATCTTTTAATTTACGTTTAATTATCGATCTATACCGATGTAGTATTATATTTCTATCTTTGGGAGTGGAATGTATTCGACAGGGAAACGATTAAAGATCAATTTTCAAGACTTGGTATCTTTAATATTCAAAGATCAATTTTTAAGACTCGGTATCTTTAATATTCAAAGATCAATTTTCAAGACTTGGTATCTTTAATATTCAAAGATCAATTTTTAAGACTCGGTATCTTTAATATTCAAAGATCAATTTTTCAGGCTTAATGAAGATTGGTAACGTTTAGAAATGTTTTGTTGAGAATAATTGTACCAGTTTTGACTGAATGCACGACTCGTTTGGATTTATTTGCGAAAGAAATTAGAAAATATTCAATTCTAAAAGTAGATAAATACGTTTCAACTATTCGTCGTGTCGAGTTTATCTAAGTATGGTTCCTGGAGTTTATTTAAGAAGAAATTCTGTCCGATACATTACGTGTTGTACAGTCGTAATGCTAAACAAGCGTTTATTATGTAACTTCGAAATTTTACGACGGAGTTAGTGAAACGTACATTCGACTTTCATTACTTTCGTTTCTGAATAGACTCGAGATTATTTCCAGTCGTCACATTTTTCAGTTTTCGTACGGCTTTTTTAAACCGGGGATTGATCAATCGTGAAATTCTAATTAGCAAGAGTTCCTGAACAAGGTGCTCGATTCTATCTACCTGTTGTCGGAAGTCGAAGCTGATATTTCTTGCGAGAATATTATTCAAGGATAAAGAAAGGTTGAGTGAAAGATTACACGAAGAGTGGGAAAAAAGTAATATTTATAATCTATCGAGAAGCTTATAAAAACGTTCACAATCCTGTAACAGGAAAATTTGTTCAAGATACTGATTTAAAAATCACGAAGAAACATTCCATATTTGTAAAAGACGAACAATAATTGAAAAATCTTCAGATATTATTCAAGGATAAAGAAAGGTTGAGTGAAAGAAAGCAATATTTATAATCTATCGAGAAGCTTATAAAAACGTTCACAATTCTGTAACAGGAAAATTTGTTCAAGCTACTGATTTAAAAATCACGAAAAAAGAATGTTACATTTGTAAAAGACGAACAATAATCGAAAAATCTTCATTACATATAAACATAAGTAACATCACTATGTATGAATTTTGTTCGATTAACATTTACATATTTTTGTCTTTGAGTAGCATAAATTATAGTTTATAATGTAGAACAGTGTCGTCGTCTGATGGAGCCCTTTATGCAGTTTTATCCTCATGTGCATGTCGCAATGCACTCGCATGGAGTAGCATACGTAAGGGTTGATTCATACTTCTCGTCGAACAATTGTGCGTCGATCATTCGAGGAAAAATTCTTCGATAGATTTTGCATAACAGTATTCATACTATTCGTCATCGTTTCTCCTTGTATTTCTTTTGAAGAAAACCGACGATTGTTCAATAGACAGTGTGAATCAGCCTTAACGTGGCATGGTCTGATGTTAGTAACCAGGCTAAGGGAGACAGATTGAAGAATTATTAACTTTGAAGTTTATGTTGGACAGAATTGTTTATGAATGCAAATTTATCAAATGTACACGATACGGAGTAGATGTTTCATCGTGTAGTAGTTAACACCACACAATCTGAAATACCGACCATGTAAAATATAACAATGGTTTTGAAACGACCTCTACGTTTAAGAACGGTAATTCTGGGAACTGTATTCAACTAAATCACCGATGATACACTTAAAATGATGACTAGCTTAAAAGTCGAACGAATTTAATAAATAATTCGAATATAAAAATAGAAAATGTTTTATTATAAATTTTCTTCGTTCGATGTTACATTTAGTTAAAGAATCGTTTGAACTCGATAAATAATTAGAAGTAAGAAAAATATATAGTACAGAGACATAAAATTGAAAGGAATAACGAGGAATTAAATACAGTAATCGATTAAAGATTATAGGTTTTTATTTTCCAACGAAATATTCTATAAATTTAAAATTTTATTTCATTTATAATACGAAAAGCCATCTTTTAATTTGTCTCTTTTCGAAGTAAAAAAAAAAAACATTTTAAGACAATTCTATCGATTATCGATCGATATTGTACGGTAACTTCTTTAACGGCAATACAGGTAATGTAGAAATTATTTTATTTATACCGACATTAGACTGTTGAAGCGCCTCAAGCGGTGTACTTTCGCGACATTGAAAGTACAGACGAGATTCAAAAAATCGTGTTTCAATTTCACTAAAAAAAACGAAATGACTTTCCGAACAACCTAATAATTCGTAAATTGTTCTTGTACATACGAAATGAACGTTTAAACGATAGTTAACACGGTGATAAAACAATATACTGCTCGCACTGCTTTAAAATGAAGGTATTTGAATGAAATAATTTAATTAATCTTATTATATATCGAGATCTAAATTTCAAAGAAATATAGAAAAATAGCCTGATCGAAAGGATAGCCTCGAGAAATTGAGTGACAATAAATTATTAGAGAGTTAAACGTTAACACGGTGTTTGTTTGTTTTTTTTCATTCGAAGGTCTTCGTTTCTACCTGAGTTGATTGGCGACCTTATATAGCAAAAATGTTATTCATAATAATAGTCAGTGATGCTTTAAATTCGTAGAAATATAAATTTCAGTGGAGAGGTAGAGTTAGATGGGTTTTTTTCCCACCCATCACCTAATTAACTATTCGATGAATTATGGTCGAGGGGTCTATTTGTTCTGTGGACGTTGGAGTGCTAAATTATCGGATGATCGGCAAAATATATTATAAGATACACATACTTTATCTAGTTGACTTCTAATTATCACTTTTACTCTTATTTACTCTCAGTGTCATATAATATTTATAAAACTGTTGTTTATAAATTCAAATCGAAATCACGAGAAAAGTTGATTCGATTGCGATTCGATTTCCATGTTTCATCTAGGTACAGTTGGTAGACATGTTTTTAGGTGTGTGCTTACGCATTTCTGGATTAAATTACCTTGAGTAGTACTACATTGAACAGTACTACATTGGACAGTACTAAAACTTATTGAACAGTACTACATTGAACAGTACTACATTGAAGAGTACTACATTGAACAGTACTATTATACATTTAAGAGTACTACATTGGACAGTACTACATTAAATAGTACTACATGGAACAGTATTACATGGAACAGTACTACATCGAATACTACTACATTGAACAATACTACATTGAACAGTACTACATGGAACAATACTACATGGAACAGTATTGCATAGAACAGTTCTATATGGAACAGTACTACATTGAACAGTACTACATTGAACAGTACTACATTAAACAGTCCTACATTGAACAGTACTACATTGGACAGTACTACATTAAACAGTACTACATTGGACAGTACTACATTAAACAGTCCTACATTGAACAGTACTACATTGAACAGCCTAACAGTACCGTTCAATGTAGTACTGTTCAGTTGTTCAACAACCTATTACATGAAACTTCACACACATTCATCAAACAGTAGTACCACCTTTAAAAAAATAAAACAACGAACCAGTATCTCCATTTCTTATCAAACGACAAAACTTACCGAGCAACCTATTATATATTTATGTACACGATACGCATACGCAACGGTCGCCAGCCTTTGTCAGCCAATTTCAGGAAACTGGTACCTACATACCTCAGAGTGTGCAAGTTGTGCGACAAGCTTGGGTGTCAGAGATGTCCCGGGGCGTCCTCCCTAGGTCAGGCACGTTGCACCCGAGCGTTGTGTGTGACTACCGTGGAGCGTTGTGTGCTCGAGAGACTATCTTTGCCATTTTTTCTTTTTAAATGCAGGGTCAGGTAGGTAGGTAACTTACCTCCTGGTGTGCGTGTCGCTAGACGTAGGATCAGGGGCAGGTTGGTCATAGTCTCTCAGGCTCGAGTAGGCGCGTTTTCGCGTGACAGACCTACACCTGTAGCTAGATTCGAAGAATTGATTGCAAAGCTGCTCCAAACGAAGAGTTGCGTTTGCTTCTTGTGTTGCTCTCGATCGTTCGAATCTCGCGGTCGTGATCGCGTTGTCACACCCCGAAACGAACCTTCCTCTCGAGATTCTATCACACGTGCATCCATCACTATGCATACATGCATCTATCATTATGCACACATGCATCTATCACTATGCACACATGCATCTATCACTGTGCACACATGCGTGCTTGGACAACGGTTCTCAGAATCGTTGGAACAGTCTGTGTGTTGCACCTGTGTCTCGAGACCAGGTTTGAGGTTTGAGTTTCAAATTGAGCAACTCTCGAAGAAAGAAGAGGCTGTAGAGGCCTAGAGATATCGTCTCAAGAGAGGGCTGCAACGAATGGCTCTTCATCTTCGAATGTTCATTCGATAGTCATTATTGTTACTATTGGGTTGCTCGGAAAGTAATTTCGTTTTCCAAAATGGAGAATATATAATTTAACAAAATGTTTATACACTCTAGAAAAATCGTGTTTCATTTTCACCAAAAAAAATAAATGACTTTCCAAACAACCCAATACTTGGTTACTGTACTCGCCTGTAATTGTTTGGTTTCTTTTTGGGTATCGTATCTTTAGATTTCGTTTCTGGAGAACTTTATCGAGGAACAGTGCCGCTCTCTTGCAGTGGCGAATAGAACGATTCATTATACGGTTCTACAAATGCCCTGTTACCATCGATAATGGTTGGTTTGAAACTTTTTTTTATTGATCGATGTTCTTTGTATTTTTGTTAGTATATTATATTTTCTTTTGTAATATCGAGATTGTATTTTAACGCACGAAAGAAATTGTTCACTTGTGTTTGTACGAAAATATTCTTTACAGCGTCTTCGTGAAATTTGAAGATTTAACCTTTTAATACACGTTACAAGCTCTTTCGTTCTTTAGATATTCGAGCATTTGAAAAGTATTTTTATTTCGATGAAAATATATACTTTCATAAATATACGAAAAGTGAAACTGTTCGAGGAGAAAATTTAGGGAAATGTGTGCACGAAGTCTCGTTATAGTTCGTTTGAAAACAATTTTTTTTTCAGGTGTAGTGAACATATTTTACCCTTCAGTGTTCACCTGGTTTCATTTCTTGAACAATTTTGTCGATCGTAGTGAGGAAAATATCGAACTCGGGGTATATGAAAAATCGATGCTTTATTTACGTTTGAGTGGTTAGCGTACATAGTACAAAGTGTAAGTTCTAAGTGACTCGTTGATTAGCTGAAACAGAAACGAAAAGTATAATTTATTAATTGCTCGTTCTTCTTTTGAAATTTTTCGCACGTAATGTATTACATGAACGCTCAATGATACATTTATGTATAAGAAAATAAAACAATTCAAAGATTATTTCTCTGTTACAATTTTCCCTAGATTTCAGACTTCGTTTTCTTTGAATAAACAAAACTGCGATACAATTTTGAAAAATTACGCACCGTGAAATTAACTATTAAAGCTTTCTGAAATCAGAGATAGAAGAAATTTGCATAATTTCATCAAAATTATAGATTCTATAAATTTTATTCAACAAAATTCTATATAAAGATTATAGATTCTATAAATTTTATTCAACAAAATTCTATATAAAAATGATAGATTCTATCATTTTTATTCAACAAAATTCTATATAAAAATTATAGATTCTATCATTTTTATTCAACAAAATTCTATATAAAAATTATAGATTCTATAATTTTTATTCAACAAAATATATATGCAAATAAAATGCAAAAAATACAATTTTCCCTAAATTTCTGACTTCATTTTTCTTTCATATTTACATACATACACATTGTTCTTATTAATCGTCATTTCTTCCATTTTTTGCCCAAACTCTGTCCGAAACAACTACTCCGATAAAAATATACAATTGCTCGAAAATACCTACCATTTGGCAACAGAGGGTGGTTGACAAGTGTCCGATGGTCTGTCGTACATAAGCCCCGAGGAACATCGTACCAGCTGCGGGTGATCGTTTCTACAAACTACCACGTTCGTACAACCTTCGTTGAGCCTGTGTATATTTCCGTTCTCGCACGGGACAGCGACGAGGCTCGCTGGAATATTTTGCAATATGTTCCACGAATTCGGGAACGCCTCGGGCGGTTGTTGTTGTTGTTGTTGTTGTTGTCCATTGAAGAGTGATCCTTCGTCCTTTTCGACTTCCAACGATTCCGGTGGCTGATGCCAAGGTTCGCGATTGGTCTTGCTGTTCAACCATGGATTGATCGAATAAGACGGTGCTGGCTGCGGGGGTGGAGAAGCTCCGTAGGACGGTGCTGGTCCATACGTGGGTGATTGCGATGGTGGAGAAGAAGGCGGTTCTGTTATTGGCCAAACGGTTATCGGTGGAATCGGAGGTCTGGGTGTTGCTGTGCCTTTACAGTCGACGTTGTACGAGTAGTCGCAAACATCCAATACCTGGGGAGGCGATTAATTATAGTTCAAGGACAAACACCATCTTTTCAGTTTTAGAAATCAGTATTTTTTGTATTTTTTGCAATATAGAATTGTAATCCTTTGAGTGTGTATTTTTTCAATTTTTTTCAATATAGAATTTTAATCCTTTGACTGTGTATTTTTTGCAGTTTTTTCAATATAGAATTTTAATCCTTTGATTATGTATTTTTTGCAGTTTTTTCAATATAGAATTTTAATCCTTTGATTATGTATTTTTTCAATTTTTTTCAATATAGAATTTTAATCCTTTGACTGTGTATTTTTTGCAGTTCTTTCAATATAGAATCTTAATCCTTTGATTATGTATTTTTTTCAGTTTTCTTAACATAGAATTTCAATTCCTTGACTATGTATTTTTGCAGTTTTTTCGATATAGAATTTTAATTCTTAAATTTTCAATCTTTAAAACTTTGTCCATTTTTATTTTCTATATACTTTAACACGTTCTTAGGAAAATTGATAGAAATATTGTTCAAAAAATGTACTCTAAATGCATATATGAAACATTGATCATTTTCTTTTTTGGCCCTCTTTAAATAAACAACTATGATCGAAGGACTATGAACAGCATAGCAACAAGTAAAAATCTAGCATGAAACCACATAACAATGAAGCTACCCACAGAATAATGAAAAAAAAAGTACAATTTTCTCTATTTCCAAATTGTACTCGTTTGTATATTTGAACACTGTAATTCAGAACTTCATTTTCTGATAGTATTCAAAAAACCTTACAGCCTTTTTCAAAATGGACGTGAATTCTAAGCAATTTGCAATTCGGTTACAGTTTTGGCTGTTAGGCAAACTAATCGTACGTAACGCAGAGAGCAGACCAACGTCCAACGCGTTAATATAAAATTTATTATAATTTTAAGCAAACGACACGGGATTTTCAAAAGAGGTCGTTGATCGTGGGTAAAGGAGAATGCGAGTCGAGATTCTCGCGCGTGTATGGCACATGCTGTCAATTCGCGACTTAAAATTCCACGAGTGCTCTAGGAACAAGTTAAAAACGAGTGTCTCCTTACGTCATTATAGACCAAGCCGCGTGGGCAGCTAAACTTTACGGGTCTTCCAAAAACGCACACGTAGAATTCTGAGCAGTTGGTCGCGCTCCTGTAACGACCATTCAGGTCTGGGCACGATTTGGATCCTATGGGCAGTGGTGGTTCTGCAAAAGTAAAACAATTCATCTGTTCATCGAAATTTTGTAAATGGAATATTTGCACTCGTAATTGGCAAATATTCGTGATTTTGCGACGAGATGGTTCTCGAAATTCCTTTATCGTTACAATTTTATTTCTCGGTTGCATCAATAACTGTTCAGTGTACAATATGTACTAGTTTTCGGCTTAGAAAACATCCAGAAAAAATATTTTTTGTGTATCAAAATTTTGAAGGAAAAAAATAATTAGTATCAATTTTATTCCTTGGTTGCATTAATAATTTTTCACTATATAATATTCATCCTGGTGATTAATTCATTACGTACTAATTTTCAACTTAGAAGACACGCGGAAAAAATATCTTTTGTGTATTAAAATTTTGAAGGAAAAAAATAATTAGCATCAATTTTATTTCTCGGTTGCATTAATAATTGTTCAGTGTACAATATGTACTAGTTTTCGGCTTAGAAAACATCCAGAAAAAATATTTTTTGTGTATCCAAATTTTGAAGGAAAAAAATAATTAGTATCAATTTTATTCCTTGGTTGCATCAATAACTGTTCATTGTATAATATTCATCCTGGTGATTAATTCATTACGTACTAATTTTCAACTTAGAAGACACGCGGAAAAAATATCTTTTGTGTATTAAAATTTTGAAGGAAAAAAATAATTAGCATCAATTTTATTTCTCGGTTGCATTAATAACTGTTCAGTGTACAATATATACTAGTTTTCGGCTTAGAAAACATCCAGAAAAAATATTTTTTGTGTATCAAAATTTTGAAGGAAAAAAATAATTAGTATCAATTTTATTCCTTGGTTGCATCAATAACTGTTCACTGTATAATATTCATCCTGGTGATTAATTCATTACGTACTAATTTTCAACTTAGAAGACACGCGGAAAAAATATCTTTCGTGTATTAAAATTTTGAAGGAAAAAAATAATTAGCATCAATTTTATTTCTCGGTTGCATTAATAACTGTTCAGTGTACAATATGTACTAGTTTTCGGCTTAGAAAACATCCAGAAAAAATATTTTTTGTGTATCAAAATTTTGAAGGAAGAAAATAATTAGTATCAATTTTATTCCTTGGTTGCATCAATAACTGTTCACTGTATAATATTCATCCTGGTGATTAATTCATTACGTACTAATTTTCAACTTAGAAGACACGCGGAAAAAATATCTTTTGTGTATTAAAATTTTGAAGGAAAAAAATAATTAGCATCAATTTTATTTCTCGGTTGCATTAATAACTGTTCAGTGTACAATATGTACTAGTTTTCGGCTTAGAAAACATCCAGAAAAAATATTTTTTGTGTATCAAAATTTTGAAGGAAGAAAATAATTAGTATCAATTTTATTCCTTGGTTGCATCAATAACTGTTCACTGTATAATATTCATCCTGGTGATTAATTCATTATGTACTAATTTTCAACTTAGAAGACACGCGGAAAAAATATCTTTTGTGTATTAAAATTTTGAAGGAAAAAAATAATTAGCATCAATTTTATTTCCCGGTTGCATCAATAACTGTTCAGTGTACAATATGTACTAGTTTTCGGCTTAGAAAACATCCAGAAAAAATATTTTTTGTGTATCAAAATTTTGAAGGAAAAAAATAATTAGTATCAATTTTATTCCTTGGTTGCATTAATAATTTTTCACTATATAATATTCATCCTGGTGATTAATTCATTACGTACTAATTTTCAACTTAGAAAACACGCGGAAAAAATATCTTTTGTGTATTAAAATTTTGAAGGAAAAATATAATTAGCATCAATTTTATTTCTTGGTTTCATTAATGTTTACCGTACAATATTAATCCTAGTCATTATGTACTAGTTTTTAACTTAGAAGACACGTAAGAAATGATTAGTATCAATTTTGAAAGAAAAAAAAATAATTAGTATCAATTTTGAAAGAAACAAATGATTAGTATCAATTTTGAAAGAAAAAATAATTAGTATCAATTTTGAAAGAAACAAATTATTAGTATCAATTTTGAAAGAAAAAGGTAATTAGTATCAATTTTGAAAGGAACAAATTGTTGCCAATGAATTAGACAATCTGGAACTTTTCTTTCAAGTAATGGAAATTGTTTACTAAAGGTATTTACTCACTTGGCGTAGGCAAAGGTCGGCTACCACAGTTTACATTGTAATCGTAATCGCAAACCAAACTAACTGCATTGAACAATAGACCATCCGGACAAGATTGTTCGATGACCACGGCGTCCCAACAATTTAAATAATTAGCACAGTTCGTCGAACTTGGAAACTGTCCGCGCAGAGCGTAACATCCAGGTGGTGGTTTGAGAATCGGTATCGGTTCAATAGTCGCTATGGGTCCCGGTAGCTCGTTCGTGTCTCCAGGTCCTGGAAGTACTGGATAACTTTGTCTTCCGGTCAACACACTAGGATCCTCCGATTCTGTGGTATTCGCAATCGAAGTTGGATTTTTCTCCCAAAAGTCCGCCTGCTTGTCCAACTTCTGTAGCTCTATGAGGTCCCATACATTTTCTATTATAGTGAACGTAAAACACGACGGTGAAGAAATTGTCTAAAACTAGTCTCAAGATTCAACGGGAACTGGTTAGTATATAATTGTTGTTAGATCTAAGATTGTGTCCTTTAACCGGATGTAGTAAAATCTAGTTGATCTTGAGATTTCAGTTAGCTCTGGAAGTTTAGTTAACGTTAACCTCTTATTTTACTCCGGAATTCTAATCTTCCAGTTGACGTCAACCTTCTGATTCTGGAATTCTAGTTGGCTCTTATTTTCGAGTTTAGTCTTCTACTTGTCCCTGATCTTCTAATCGATCCAAATGTTTTATAATACTTGTCCCTAACAAAGAGGAATGATGTTGCATTCTAAGGGTTACGTTTGTAAATTATAAATGTAAATAACTACTGGACTTGAAACTTTCAAACAACTATGACTTTTAAGTTAGCATTACTCTTCTACTTGACTCTAGTTTTCTACGTGACACTAATCTTTTAATTGAGTCACTCGTCTACTTGACTCTAGCCTTCTACTTAACTCTGATCGTCTATTCAATTGTAGTTCTCTAATCGAATTTGTGTGTATTAAAATTTTACCTAGTGGTAGGTTCTATTTGTTCCTAACAAAGAGGAATGTTGTTTCATTCTAAGGGTTACGTTTGTAAATTATACAAATCTACTGGATTTGAAACTTTCAAACAACTATGACTTTTCAGTTAGCATTATTCTTCTACTTGGCTCTAGTTTTCTACATGACATTAGTCTTTTAATTGAGTCACTCCTCTACTTGACTCTAGCCTTCTACTTAACTCTGATCGTCTACTCAATTCTAGTTCTCTAATTGAATTTAGTCGTCCAGTCGACTCTACTCTTCTACTTGACTCTATCTCGCTATTGTCTCTAACAAACGAGCTGTCCCACTCTAAGGAAACAAATTTTAAAATCACTAAAAATCAAAGCACTAATCTATTTCACTTCAAACTTCCACTTGACTCCAGTCTTCTAGTTAACATTGTTCTCTTAGTCGACTCTAGCATTTTACTCGACACTAGTCTACTTCTCTACTTGGCACCAATCACCCACTTGACTCTAGTCCTCTAGTCCTAGGTAAATCTAGTCATCCACTCGATTTTAACTTCCTATGTCCTTCCAACAATTTCTCCCTGAACTTCCACTTGATTCAAACGTTCTACTTGTCCCTAGAAAAATAGAATATTCCCATTCTAAGGAAGCAAATTTATAAATTATAAATTGACTTCAAACTCAAACGATTCTAGCCTTCTACTTAGCACTACTCTTCTATCAGACTCTAGCTTTCTACGCGACACTAATCGTTTCATTTTTTTTTGGTAAAAATGAAACACGATGTTTTTAGAGTGTACAAACATTTTCTTAAATCATACATTCTCCATTTTGGAAAACGAAATGACTTTCCGAACAACCCAATATAATAGATTGTTCAATAAGTTTTATCGTTCGATAAAAATACATTCGTCAACCTGGTACTCTACTATTCGATAAGTTTTATCGTTCGATAAGAATACATTCGTCGACCCAGTACTCTACTATTCGATAAATTTGATCAAACAACCTATCACCTCTCTGACAAGCGATCAGTCCCCTTCAAAGCCAGCAAATACTAAACTCGTTAAAAATCATATCACCGATTCCCTTCAAATTCCCTTCAAATTCCCTCCAACGAACCGTCACTCCTCCCCCCGGACGTTAAACATTCAAATCACCCGAAATGAAATCACTAACCTTGTGTCTGACCACGCTGACCGAGCTGCCTCTCCTCGAAGGTGGCCGCAGTCGCCTCAGTGGTCGCAGTTCGTCTAGCAGCGTCGCAGAAACCGAGCACGAGGGTCAGTAATATCAAGATGAACTTCATCGTGACCCTGGACCGTTCGACCGATGATACACCAAGGGACGGGTACCCTTAAGATGGCCTGACGTATAACCCGCGGTAATCGTTAAGGAATCGGTCGCGAGCACCGGTATCTCGGTCCTTGTACGATGTCCTGATGCTGGATGGTCTGGACCTGGTCGGTTCGAGGGCTTACATAGGGCATCCCCCACCATTCTGCCTTCGTAGGGAGTAGCTTCGCAGGACCCCAATTACACGGGCGCAGGATCCTGCGGTGGGACTTCTTGCTCAGGAAGTGCACGCTTCTGCACCACTCTTGCTGCCGCTTAAATTCCCCTCCACTTGGCTGTCAGCGGGGTCGAAGAAGCGACAAGGACGCGATTCGGTGCGTCGGTTGGGCGGATTCTTATTGGAGGAGATTTAGAATGACCGGTCAGGACCGTGTACTTCCCCGGTGATCATTCGTTGCCCGCGTGGTTTCGCACGTTCGCTTGGAGGCAAAAAATTGTTTCGCGATGGCGGTGGCCAACGGTGTCCGAACGCGTAGGATGTCAAGGTCCCGCGAGGATGTACGTACTTGGCCAGCGGTCTTTTTACCAACATTTTGTAACGGTATTGTCGCGTGTCTCTCCGCTGAGCATTGAACCTCACCTTTATTTTGATGCTCTCCTTATACGCGCGAGATCCTTATGCAATCGCGGGATCACCTCGCGCGACAACCTGCGCGATATTAACGCTGGTGTCCTGGTAACCATGCGCTCGAATCGCATTCGATCATTTTCAGAGCGCACGCGAACGAACGATATCGCTTTCGAGTGTTAATCGATCGAGTGTCTCGGATCGTGTAGGTATCTTGGAAGTTGGATGGGGAAAGGGTAAATTAATCGGTTGTCTATTTTGATTATTGTCCAAGAATGTTGTGGGTGAAGACACCAGGTTAATAATTGAGTGATTTTTAGAAGAAGTTCGAAGTTAAATTGAGACTTTTGGTAGCTTTAGTGTTAAAGCTACGACTACTGTTAGTTGTCTATTTTGATTATTGTCCACGAATATTGTGGGTGAAGACACCAGGTTAATAATTGAGTAATTTTTAGAAGAAGTTCGAAGTTAAATTGAGACTTTTGGTAGCTTTAGTGTTAAAGCTACGACTACTGTTAGTTGTCTATTTCGATAATTGTCCACGAATATTGTAGACAAAGACAATAAGTTAATAATTGGGTAATTTTTTAAAAATTACACTGAACTTGTCACACTATCTGCAAAGTTTGAAGTCAAATTGACCTCTTTAGTAGCTCTAGTGTTAAAGCTACGACTACCGTTAGTTGTCTATTTGAATAATTGTCCACGAATATTTTAAGCAGACACCAGGTTAATAATTGAGTAATTTTAAGAAGAAGTTTGAAACAGATGAAATGGACCCCTTTCGTAGCTTTAGGATTAAAGCTACGACTACCGTTGGTTGTCTATTTCGATGATTGTCTACGAATATTATAGGCAAAGACACTAGGTTAATAATTTTAAAAATAAGTAATTTTAAAGAGAAACTTGGAACACATCAAATTGACCCTTTTGGTAGTTCTAGTGTTAAAGCTACGACTACCGTTAGTTGCCTATTTCGATAATTGTGCACGAATATTGTAGGCAAAGACATCAGGTTAATAATCGAGTAATTTTAAAAAGAAGTTTAAAGTCAAATTGACCACTTTAGTAATTTTAGTGTTAAAGCTACGAACACCCTTAGTTGTATATTTGAATAATTGCCCACGAATATTGTAGGCAAAGACACCAGGTTAATAATTGAGTAATTTCAAGAAGAAGGCTTTTGGTCTTGAGAAATTTCACTTGAAAGTTTTACTGTAAATATAGGCAATATTGATATACTTCTGATGATGTCATCTCGAAAAAGAATTCTAATGTAACACCTACTATCTCTGTACGTGAGTTGCCCATACTTTTACGGTACGTACAATCCCAATAATTGTATGGAATTCTTGAAGAAGCACTTCTTTAAAAAATATACATCTAATACCATAACCACAATTTTTATGCCCAAAATTGTCTACATTTATGATAAAAGTGTAACACGAAGTTTCTCAAAAACCAGCCCATTTTAACAAATACTGCGACACTATCGAACTTGTCACACTAGCTGCATAAATTATACCCAATTTCATTCTAAAAGTTTATTATCCCAACACTCTCCTTGCAAACCTTCAACTTTTTTTTAAGAATCCTTCAGTCTACAGATTCTGTACAAGCTTTTCAATTATTCCGTAATTTCTCTATCGATCACTGTACATTTATTAGCAATTACTCGTTCATCATCGGAGCGAATTGCGTGAAAAAATAATTCACACACCTTCTCGAGTGTATTAATTACCACAGAGCGTGTCAGTTTCACGCATCGCGTACTTTTCTCTCGAAAAAAAAAAAGAGAAAAAAAAAATCCCCAACCATCGTCTACTCTTCGACACGAGGGAAAAACCCTCTTACAGTTAACTATCGTCTTCGCGTTTCTTCTCTCGATCGAAAGAACGTTAATATTAAGATACACGGTTGTCGATCGAGTCGTCGAACTCGGTCATAGTCGGTGAACCTGACTTCCGGTTCGATTTCTGTGGAACCTTCACTCGCGACGCGGACAAAAAATCTGATCGTTGAACCTGCGCGACTGAAAGCTGGAATGCGGGGGTAAATGCACTCTCGAGATTACTCTTTAGGCGAACCCTCGTTAACGAAATGCGTTTTGATATTCGAACACCGGTCTTTGAACGTTTCGGTTCGTAACTTCTTCTCCCCTTCCGCCATCCCCTTCCCCCCTCGGGTGCATTGCGTGAATTTTATGGTACAGGTTACGTTGCCAGGGCCGGGCCAGCCACGGGGATCATCGGCTTTTTTATTATCCGGCGACGAGGAAGAATACTCTGGAACGAGGAGAACGAAAAAAGAAAAGGCTCGAACGAATTCTCGTAATCCTGAAATCCAGATATCCGCGCCCGATGTGTAACCGGCCCTCGACGATTTTTGGCAAAGATACCGAAGAATGCCGGGCATAGTGAGTCACGCGTGACCTCAGCACTTGGTTTTCCGCGCGTGTGACGATTTACATTTCACCGGATCCTGGAACAGTTAAATGGCACGTTGCCTTGTGTTTTTGACGATCGTACCATCGAAACACTGCTCACCTCCCTATTTGTGCATCGTTGAAGAAATTGTCGCGTAACGCGAGTTAACCGCGATGTACTAGGTTGTTCGATAAGTTTCGTCGTGCGATGACACTTATTGTACAGTACTACATTGAATAGTTCTACATTGAACAGTACTATATGGAATAGTAATACATTGAACAGTACTACATTGAACAGTACTACATGGAACAGTACTACATGGAACAGTACTACATAGAACAGTACTACATGGAATAGTAGTACATTGAACAGTATTATATGGAACAGTACTACATTGAACAGTACTACATTGAACAGTACTACATGGAATAGTAATACATTGAAGAGTACTACATTGAAGAGTACTACATTGAACAGTACTATATGGAACAGTACTACATGAAATAGTACTACATTGAACAGTACTACATTAAATAGTATTACATTGAACTGTACAACATTGAACAGTACTACATGGAATAGTACTACATTGAACAGTACTACATTGAACAATACTACATTGAACAGTACTACATTGAACAGTACTAGATTGAAGAGTACTACATTGAACAGTACTACATGGAATAGTAATACATTGAACAGTACTACATGGAATAGTACTACATTGAACAGTACTACATTAAACAGTATTACATTGAACTGTACAACATTGAACAGTACTATATGGAATAGTAATACATTGAACAGTAGACGAAGACAAAGATGGGTGAATAATATGTGACGAGTAAAAGTAACGAATAACAAATAAAATTTAAAATGCTTAAATTGTATCTACGGGCAAGTATAATTAAGTTCGTATTTAAAAAAATAAAATCACCCAATCGTGTACGTTATTATATAATTTTTGCTCGAAGTTTCCATGAGAAATCGAATTACTCGTGATTAAGTAAAAGTACATCGGATTGCTTCGATACACGATTATCACGATTACATGATTGCTTTCAAGAAAATTGCTCCTGCAAATTCATACTCTCCTTTTAAAGACACTCTATCGTTTAGTAACCGAGATTCTTAATTACACTTATTTAATCTGAATAATTACGACAATCCGAATAAATTGCAATTAATCGGGAACGATTTTTTTTATTAAATAGATAACTTGATTCCTTTTTTCAACAAGGATCATAATTTGTTATTTCCTTTGACTTTAGCTAAACTTTTTAAACAAACTTCCCGAATGTAAGTTAACTCGGCTTTTGTATATTCAACGATGAATTGGACATCAATCATTGCATTTACTGAATAACGGATTACTCGAACAACACTTGAACGCATGTTTTATTGTTCGGAGAGTGTTTTTTTTTTTTTTCATGTTACATACGTTTAGGAGAAACGTTGTATAGTTTAGCATAATGGCCAGGAAGATCTGCGAGGACTGTCATTCCGAGATAAAATGTGAAACACTGTACGCACTCGTGACAAGAATTCGTTTCTTGTTAGACTCGTTTCAGGTAACTTTTATACAGTTGTGCAAATTGTATGCTTAAAGGTATGCCTACTAAACAGCTTTAGAAACATACTACTAGGAAGTATGTATTGCATCACTCGAACATTTTACTTATTATCACTTCTACTTCGGTGAATGTTACTGAAAAAGTATTATTATCCGATGGTTTAGTAGATCACTTCTATAATTAGCATTTTCTATTTTAATTATTAATTAATTGTACGAAATATAAAAATATAAATATTCCTTCTCCAATAATAGAAATAAAAATTATATATAAAGGTGAATTTATTTCAAAATTTAAATAACTTGCACAGAAAACATCTCTGCAAACTTTATAATAAAATACTGTAAAAGCAATCAAAACTATCGTTTTCAATATTGCTAATTACAATATTATTTCATTGTGTCCCTTTTGATTTTAAATGGATTCGTGTTCTTTACATGCTACTTAATCAAAAGTTTAAATACACTGCCAATACTAAGTAAATCAGTATATTTGTTAAATTTCATTCCACAAATGTAATTCTTGCTAAAACTAATTAAACTAGTTATTTGTAATGAAAGTGTACAGCTTGGTATCTAGGTTAAAACAAATTGGGTAATGACCAACTTATATCGATATCATCGCTACGAAAAGTGTAGACGTTAAGTGAATTTGTAAACGAGGTAATAAAGATTTCCATTAGCGTGTATGAAAAGAATCACGCGATACAATTTTTCTATGAAATCCAAACAGCATTTTTTTATTCTATGATTTTACACCTGTTCACGAATGCTCGAATTCACACTGTTTAAGTAAAAGAGGTAATTAATTTCACAGATAAGGATAATGAATTTATGTCCGTAACAAGCTCGTAAAAATACTTTGATGCACGTTTCAGCTATACTTTCCATATCCGTATAATTATAAGCGTGCCTTACATGGAGAACATCTCTCCAAAAAGATTACGGGACACCGTAGGTGTTCGTGATACGAATTTCCAATTCAGCTGGATTCCTCTGATAACCATCACGCGATTTTAAGGTACTGTTGCAAAAATAACTTTTTCCTCGATGAAAAAGAGTTTTGCATCAAATATTTTAAATAGGACCGTATACATATATCTTTACACAAGGTGATAAATTCTATGGGAATAATTCCAAGAATGGTTCGTGCATATTTTATCGTTTAATTGATTACACATTGATGAACAAGTACGGTAAAACGTGGTACGATCGACTAATTCAATATTAAAATTACAATTAACAATAAAATATATACATACATTGGATCTTTAAATTCGTTTGAAAAATGTCTTTTCTCTCGTCTAGAGAATAATATTTCTCCCATTAAAGAAATTTTCATAATTTTAACGAGTCTAAAATTTAATTTAATTCTGTGTTCTGACCACTTTGAATCATACTGTGTAACCTTCATTAATTTCTTTAATTAATTGTACAAAAATGTAGTAATTTATTGTCCATTGGAGAGAGGATTGAATAACATTAACAAGGATTTCGTGTCTCTTAAAATATACGATTTTTACTTTATTTATAAATAAATCGTTTAAACTTCCGAAGAATATAGTTCCACTTTGCACGACGATAAACAGCTAATATTAAAAGTCACTGTCCACTGTCAATCTACCGTCAAGATCAAGGTTCGTGTAAAGAATATTAAAACTGACTGCAGAACATAATCTGACATATGTTCTGGACAGTTACAAAATTTAATCGTCTATCCGATGATCCGATTAATGTCTCCGATCGTTTCCATTTTAATATTCAACGATCCTTTTCTACGGTGTTCACCCTTCTGTTATGTTGCTCTTGTTTTGGCCAACTTTTCGCTCAAAGCGGGCAGCGTGCGAAAGATACCTAGATACGAGGGTGCATAATCGGAAAGAATCTGCAACCTGGTGTCGAAAATAAAAGAAATAGAAAAATAAAACGCGAACTCTGGCGTGAGAAACATGAGCAAGCAATGAACGAAAAAAATGACACGGAATAAAAAGGAAATGAAATACGACGATGTTTAGAAAAATCAAATCGACAATGACCAATACGACGTCGAAGAAAGGATAAGTAACGAAATCGATGAAACAGACGCAATTAGGTAAACGAAGAAGCAAATTCTAATTCGAGTGAGAAAAATGAAAGGAAAGTTTATTTGTGGTAATCTCTTTCGTGTGGTGGATTTTTATTGTATTTCTGCAACGACGGTAAATTTTTGTGATATTCTATGGTGCGTGATTTTTGTTATTTTTCCGCGACGAATGTGATTCTTGGAATGTTTCTATCATGAGAGTGATTTTTGTGATATTTTGCAGCATATGTGATTTCTATTATACCTTTGTGATAATCGTGATTTTTGTGTGCAATTTTTGTGATATTTTACAAGTGTGATTTTTTATCATACTTCTGCTTTTCATTCTGTATCGTATTTCTGCAACGACGATAAATTTTTGTGATATTCTATATCACAATAAAAGTAACACTTCTATATTCTGTGTGTGATTTTTGTTATTTTCCTGTGACGAATGTGATTCTTGGAATATTTCTATTATGAGAGCGATTTCTGTAATATTTTGTAGCATATGTGATTTCTATTGTACGTTTGTGATAATTGTGATTTTTGTGGTATTTTGTGTGCAATTTTTGTAACATTTTACGAGTATGATTTTTGTCATACTTCTGCTTTTTATTCTGTATCGTATTTCTGCAACGACGACAAATTTTTGTGATATTCTATATCACAATAAAAGTAACACTTCTATATTCTGTGTGTGATTTTTGTTATTTTCCTGTGACGAATGTGATTCTTGGAATATTTCTATTATGAGAGCGATTTCTGTAATATTTTGTAGCATATGTGATTTCTATTGTACGTTTGTGATAATTGTGATTTTTGTGGTGCAATTTTTGTAACATTTTACGAGTACGATTTTTGTCATACTTCTGTTTTTCATTCTGTATCGTATTCATGTCACGACACGTATAGTATTTTCGTATAACGCGTGTAGTAAATTATTTTTATGATTATGCACCCTATGCGCCTACACACGTTGCACGAATACCCGCATGTACAATCGGGGGACTGAGAAAAAGAACTTTTAACCGAGAAAAATACAAGGGCTGGAAGAAGTGGACACGAGCTTTTAACACAATTAATTTTAACGACACAAGCGTTTCAAACACGGATCCAGATAAGGGATTACTCGTGCATGGTGCCGAATCGAACTATAAATTTGACAGAGCTTACACGATCCACCACTTAGGCCCAAATACGATGGCGATATCTCGCGAGACACGTACTTCAACGAACCTCGATGCAATATTCGTGCAAGCCCCGAGGCACTATCGTGAAACATTATAATTACCAAGGTAGACCGTGATGGACATACTAGTGCTCTTTCGAGTGCTAAGGTGTTTCTCTTACGTATCAATTGCTCGTCGACAGTAACGAAGGAGAATATATGCACACGATATGCACAAAAAGTGCATATTTTCGTTAAAATAAAAATGATTCATTTTTTCACGGAGTAATTGTCATTTTCTTCTTCGTCGACTCAGAAATGAAAATAAGAACACGATTCAATGTATAAATTTAATAGTCTACTTGATTCGATTCGAAATTTGTTTTATACGATCAGAAGAAATAATTGTACGCGAGTAAATATTTGTTCGGCCATTCGCGATATATCGAAGAAAATTTCGAGCAAATCACTCATGGCGGACGACGAATAATAATTGCTCGTATAAATTGTTCGAATTACTGTTCGCGTAAAGTTGTTCGAGTAATACTTAATTCGGTATCCGTAGTCTCTCGAGAACGAGTCAGGAGGCAGCAAATTGTATATCCGCGATCCGTTGAGTAGAACGTGGATAATTTGTTTCTTATTGGGGGGCATTTATCTTTTCAGCGATGGAAAATGCTTCTGTTCGGCGGCGAGAGGTAAAACAGGTATAGTGGGACCACTTTCTACCGGTTCGTTAGTTATAACTTAGGTAGATATACTGTGCGTCTCAATCGAAAAGTAATGCAAAGGATTTCTTCCCGTCTGTAATTGGTATCGGCACCTGTATGGCCAAAAGTTTAAGAGAAAGTAAAATTATACTTCGTCGTAACCGACTTACCGCGATTACGAAGATAAGAACCAGAGCCTACGTGAAAACTTGGATCCGTGTCCCATGAGAACACGGTGTTCCGACGTTAGAAATTAAGCTGCGCGGATCGAAAATTAATAATAATTCGATCCGTGATTTTACGTTTAATTTCTCATATTTTCATAATACGAGAAAGTAATTACATTAGAGCCTCGTGTTGCGCGGTCGAATCGTTAACGCTGCGTACGTTTTCAGAAGAAAAAGTTTCAAATACTCGGTTAATCGAGATAGAACGATGTTGGTTTTCATAGAAATACGTTACGATCGATATCATTTGATCTTTGAAAGTAATAAGGAAAAGAAAAGATGGGACGAAGATTCTTTTGATAAAAAATGTAACAATTAATATTATTTGATCGTTGGAGATGGAATAAAGATTGTTTTGGTAAAAAAATGTTACAATTAATGATATTTGAACTTTGAGAGTACTAGGGAAAGTAAAAGATAGAAAGAAGATTGTTTTGATAAAAAAACTTTACAATTAATATTATTTGATCTTTAGAGATAGAATGGAAATTATTTTGATAAAAAACTTTACAATTAATATTATTCGATCGTTGAAGATAGAATGAAGATTGTTTTGTTAAAAAACGTTACAATTAATGTTATTTGATCTTTGAGAATACTAGGGAAAATGAAAAATAAAATGAAGATTGTTTTGATAAAAAAACGTCACGATTGATATTACCTGATCTTTAAGAATACTTAGGGAAAAAAAATAACAATAATGAAACACTCCAGAGATATACTTAGAATTACAAACAAATGACACAGTCATCTTACAAAGCCCAGGTACAACAGTTATCGATCCAACCCAGAAAATAAACATCGAATAAACGTAAGAATCTTGAAAAAAAACCCAAAAGTTAAAAAACACAGTTAACACTGCACGGTTAACACTGCACGGTGAAAAAATTCGATATTAATTAATTACGGAACGTTTCGAAGACAAATGATCCGACGATTCGTCGAGAGCTTCTAAAAATGCAATCGATCGTCGCGACGAGTTCCCTCGTCCATTCGATCTCAGTTTGGCAGCGATTATTAATAATTCAAGGAGCTCAGTTCGCAATCGATTAACCATAACGCTCGTTTCCCTTTTTTTCGTTCTCGCGGCGAACGTACCGAACAATCTTTCGAGCAAAACGAAAGAAAAAAAAATGAAAGAAGAACAGTTCGAAGAGGGTGGACCACCTATTCCGTTCCCTCTTCAACCTACGCTGAACGAGAGCCGCTCCGATGAATTTGAACGAGCATTACGGTATCCGGGCGCCAGTTGTGCATTTTCATCGTTCTTTCGTCGTCCTTCTCGAGAGCACGACGAGATTTTAGGCACCGGCGAGAGACTGGGTCTTCGCGAAGAGCCAAAAAGAAGGAAAAGCAAACAGCTAGGCTTTCCAAAGGGCATCGACATTAATTCTTTTTATAGCCGTCCTTTCATGCGAATAACGACTGGTTACAATGCCGTCAAGTCCAACAGAGCCAGAAGGGGGGCTGGCGATTTGCATTGAAAAAATACGCGCCGGATATACGAAACGTGGCATCGATAAATATATATGTATATATGTATATATATACACAAGCATTATGTACGCGAATAAGGTGGACGAACCGCCGTAATAAATTCACGGGGGTGAATTTAATTTATTTTTCGGAGTTCTGGTAGTTTTCTGTCAGGATTCCGCGAAGGGTTTCGCAACTGTCGTACGAGGGACTCGTTCCTCTTTCGAATGGACGACAATCGGGCTACCTTGCGGTCTTGTCTAAGGGCGATGCACGACGAGACGAAACACCCTCGGCTTCTTCGAAACATCGTAAACGTACCCGGTATTTTTTCTCGTCTCTCGGTCCCGAGGAAGCACCTTCGAAGAAGTTTGTTAGGCGTGGGTCAGTCTCTTCTGTGTCTTCGTTCGTTCGTTCGTTTGTACAGTGGCTCGCACTTGAAACGGCTCGGATCGTTAATCGTAGTTTCTGTTATTGTTTGTAAAATACACCGCGCGTTGAACAATATTTTTGCAGGCTTTCAGGGCACTTGATCGATTTATTAACGCTTGGTCTACGTGTGTCGAGAAAATATAATTTTTTGGGGTTCAAGTAGTTCGTACTGTCGTTTGCAGTGTCTGTTATTGTTTGTGAAATACACCGCGTGTTGAACAATATTTTTGCAGGCTTTCAGGGCACTTGATCAATTTATTAACGCTTGGTCCACGTAAATCGACAAAATATAATTTTTTGTGTTACAGCGGCTCATATCATCAATTGTACTCTGTTATTGTTTGTAAAATATAACAGGGGCTGACAAATATTTTTACAAATTTTAAGAGCACTAACTAAATTAATCGATACTTGGTCTATATAGATTAAAAGAATACGATTTTTCACGACTGATTGTAAAATCTAAATTGAAATAAATGTATAAAAATATAAATCATTCGGTTGAAATTTTGAACCAATTTATAGAAGCTATCCATACAACACATACAACTATTGTTTCAATGTTTTGACACATTTTCGAGAATTAATTTAACGTTAACTCGATTCTTTCGCGAGTCCCATTTCGTTGATATTTTTTTTTTTGAATCCAAGTAAACCAAATTCGAAGATATGCGACCCAATAATGTTCAAGGTTGCGCGAGAGAACGAAACCTACATCGAGCAACATCTTCGTACTGTACGCCAATTTCCAGTAAAACGTTCAAACCGTAGTCATCCTCTCCGATATAAAGAAAACGCTGACTAAGCGTTTTTTCTCCGATTCCGTGTAACCTTGAGCATCGTCTCGATCTTCTTTGCGCAATAAAATCTCAAGAAAAATGACCTTGAAACAATCTCCGTGGAAAGAAAAATTGAACCGTCGTTCTTACCCCGAAGATCCGACACGATAAATGGAAAGTGTATCCATGTCTCGTAGAATCAATCGTTTCCGTTCAATTCCAAGTCTCATCCTAAGACACCCTTTCCACGATAAAATACCAAAAGAACGAACGTGTCTCTATCATAATTCGATAGAGAACTTGGGCCTCTGAGTGTCTCAAATGTGATCCATAGAGAAAGGAAAATTATAGAAATGTCTATTGATTTAAATGCTTCGTCTAAGTTCGATCAACTGTGTTAGATGTCTCTTGCTATAATATAGAATATAGCTAACACTTAGAAATTTAAAGAAAGTGAGATTGATCACTTGGGTCTCTGAGTGTCTCAAATGTGATCCATAAAAAAGGGAAAGTTATAGAAATGTCTATTGAGTTAAATGCTTCGTCTAAGTTTGATTAACTCTGTCAGACGTCTTCTGCTATAATATAGAATATAGCTAACACTTAGAAATTTATAGAAAGTGAGATCGATCACTTGGGTCTCTGAGTGTCTCAAATGTGATCCATAGAGAAAGGAAAATTATAGAAATGTCTATTGAGTTAAATGCTTCGTCTAAGTTCGATCAACTGTGTTAGGTGTCTCTTGCTATAATATAGAATATAGCTAACACTTAGAAATTTATAGAAAGTGAGATCGATCACTTGGGTCTCCGAGTGTCTCGAATGTGATCCATAGAGAAAGGAAAATTATAGAAATGTCTATTGAGTTAAATGCTTCGTCTAAGTTCGATCAACTGTGTTAGATGTCTCTTGCTATAATATAGAATATAGCTAACACTTAGAAATTTATAGAAAGTGAGATCGATCACTTGGGTCTCTGAGTGTCTCAAATGTGATCCATAAAAAAGGGAAAGTTATAGCAATGTCTATTGAGTTAAATGCTTCGTCTAAGTTTGATTAACTCTGTCAGACGTCTTCTGCTATAATATAGAATATAGCTAACACTTAGAAATTTATAGAAAGTGAGATCGATCACTTGGGTCTCTGAGTGTCTCAAATGTGATCCATAGAGAAAGGAAAATTATAGAAATGTCTATTGAGTTAAATGCTTCGTCTAAGTTCGATCAACTGTGTTAGGTGTCTCTTGCTATAATATAGAATATAGCTAACACTTAGAAATTTATAGAAAGTGAGATCGATCACTTGGGTCTCCGAGTGTCTCGAATGTGATCCATAGAGAAAGGAAAATTATAGAAATGTCTATTGAGTTAAATGCTTCGTCTAAGTTCGATCAACTGTGTTAGATGTCTCTTGCTATAATATAGAATATAGCTAACACTTAGAAATTTATAGAAAGTGAGATCGATCACTTGGGTCTCTGAGTGTCTCGAATGTGATCCATAGAAAAAGGAAAGTTATAGAAATGTCTATTGAGTTAAATGCTTCGTCTAAGTTTGATTAACTCTGTCAGACGTCTTCTGCTATAATATAGAATATAGCTAATTATTGTAGAATATTAAATAAAAGATAACGCGAAATCGTATTTCGTGTATTCTGCCTTCGAATATTTCTATACCCATTCTGCATTGTTCGGCAGGGATACCAAACCCACGAGAGGTCTATATATTTTCTCGAACGTTGAAAAGAAATTCTTGCCAGTTCGCAGCTTATTCGCGAGAAGGATTACGGCTGTAAGTTCGGTGGGTGCAACATTACCGAGAAATACATCAATTCCGAGAAAACAAACTCCCCCTACACAGGGTTACATTCCTTTGTTGCGAAGGTAGCTCGTTGTGGTTTCACCCGGAGAGATGTTCGTTGAGAACTGCACAGAAGGTCAAAGATCCATCTTGCAGATGACTGCTGCACACGCCGAGTTATTCCTTGCGCCGATTCCCTCGGTTTAATCGTGTCTGCGCCTTCTTCCACGGATTTGTGACGATCGTCACGCGCCTCTGTACCGTTACCGTGTACGAGTTACGCAATGCGTTTACCGAAAGAAAACTCAATTGTACAGTTTTCTCGTACGTCGAAGACGCCGCGAGCAGCTCCTGAACAAACGCTGGTGACCGAAGGACGAATCGGTACATCGTTACGTGTGTTTGACTACAATGTGAAACATAATTAAAATCGTAGAAATTTACAGAGAGTAACATTGATCACTCGGGTTTCTGAGAGTCTCAAATACGATTCATAGAAATAGGACAGTTATGGAAATGTCTATCGAGTTAAGTATTTCGGCCAAGTTTAATCGTCTGTGTTAGATGTCCCTTGCTACAGTATAGAATATAGCTAAGACTTAGAAATTTATAGAAAGTGAGATTGATCACTTGGGTCTCTGAGAGTCTCAAATATGACCCGTAGTAAAAGAAAGGTTGTAGAAATGTCTATTGAGTTAAATGCTTCGTCTAAGTTTGATCACCTATGTTAGATGTCTCTTGCTATGATATAGAATATAGCTATCGCTTAGAAATTTATAGAAAGTGAGATTGATCACTTGGGTCTCCGAGTGTCTCAAATGTGATCCATAGAAAAAGGAGAGTTATAGAAATGTCTATTGAGTTAAATGTTTCGTCCAAGTTCGATTAACTGTGTTAGATGTCTCCTGCTATAAAATGAAATATAGCTAAGACTTAGAAATTTATAGAAAGTGAGATCGATCACTCGGGTCTCTGAGAGTCTCAAATATGAGAAAGGAAAGTTATAGAAATATCTATTGAGTTAATTGATTCGTTCGAGTTTGATCAACCTGTTATAATATGGAATATAGCTAACACTTTATGAAGAAATTTATACGAAGTGAAATTGATCACTTGGACCTCCGAGAGTCTCAAACATGACCCATAAAAGAAAAGAAGGTTACAGAAATATCTATCGAGTTAAGTGCTTCGTCCAAGTTTGATCACCAGTCTTAGATGTCTCTTGTTGAAATATAGAGAAAATATATTTCTCAAAACTTAGAACTTTGCAAAAAATGGAGTCGATTACTCGAACTCCTGAGCAAGGAATGAAAACAATAACAATATCGATTTTGTTTCATAAAACAGTTACGAGAACCGAAAAAGTGTTATGACTGTATGGTATCGATTCTATAGCTACTAGTTTTCGAGTCTGTATCGATTACTGTTTCGTTCAAACGATTTCGTTTGAGAACAATGTCATTGTGACGCTAACGATACATGTTAAATATAAGATTAAGTTACAATGAAAGAAGGAACTCGAACATTTGCAACGTTTCGTGATCGTTCCCGCGAAACGAAGATGCAATTAAGAGAAATGACTGGACGATTAACAGAGTTTTACGAACGATTCGTCAGAGGCATTCGAACGTCCTGGAATCGTGACGATCGGCCGATACGAGGTGGGATTTTCCCAAGGTTCGATTAGACGACCTAATAAAGCGAATGCATTTTGGCGGAGAGAAAGAAGGGGCAGCGATAAAACAATTAAAAAGGAGCTAAAGGACCAGCGGGATGAGACGTACCGCAGGAGGGTCCGCCAACAGAGAAAAATAAAAGATAAGAGCAGAAAATAAGAGGAGAGAAGAAGTGGTGGACTCGAACTCGTCAAGGACCAGAGGTCCTTGCTCTCCGGGTCATAGCAACCCACAGACTCACAAGATTTTCTGCACTTCGGACTCCCACAGAGGCTCTCAAATTTATCCTATTTCTAACGACCTGTTCGGCCCACAATGGTGGATCCAGAGACCAATAGAGTCACGAGAATCGAACACTGACCGAATCGCGTGAAAGCGTTCGGATTTTACGAGTTTCCAGCGTCTGGTGTCTTCTTCCAGCGAATAATTTTGAAGGAAGATGCTGAGTTATTTCCTGTCTAGGAATGGAATGACCTTCGGTTCTTTCACTGCGATGGACGCGCGCGCACGCAAGAGAAACACGAACGAAAAGGGCTCTATACAGTTTCTACTTTTGTCTTGCAAACTGACACAATTTTTTATTCGAATAATAGTAATATATTCCGAAAATTGAGAGCAAACGTACATATATGTATAATAGGTTGTTCAGGAAGTTTTATCGTTCGATAAAACTTATTCAACAGTACTGTTCAATGTAGTTTTGTTCAATGTAGTACTGGTCAGTGTAGTACTGTTCAGTGTAGTACTGTTCAATGTAGTACTCTTCAATGTAGTACTGTTCAGTGTAGTACTCTTCAATGTAGTACTGTTCAGGGTAGTACTGTTCAATGTAGTACTCTTCAATGTAGTACTGTTCAATGTAGTACTATTCAATGTAGTACTATTCAATATAGTACTGTTCAATGTAGTACTGTCCAATGTAGTACTGTTCAGTGTAGTTCTGTTCAATAAGTTTTATTAAACGACAAAATGTATTGAACAGTACTACATTGAATAGTACTATGACGATAATACTATAAATAGTACTGATGTACGATATACATTATCGAACGACAAAATTTATTGAACAGTACTACATTATCGAACGACAAACCTTATTGAACAGTACTACATTATTGAACGACAAAACTTATTGAACAGTACTAGATTGAACAGTACCACATTGAACAGTACTACACTGAACCGTACTGCATTGAACAGTTTTATCGAACGACAAAACTTAACGAACAACCTATTATATAATATTTATCAGTCTTCCTTCCAAGCAAAATCCTTAGTAGTTCATTCCATTATATGTTCATCGTATTAACAAAAAATTGAAAAGTCTTGGTACATCGTTAAAAAATTGAATTCTGAATATTTTTTACAAAATTGAAATATTTAAAGTAACCAAATACATTCGTGTATACTATCGAGTCGTTCGGAAAGTTTCATTTCGTGTCTTTTTGGTGAAAATGAAACACGATCTTTTTAGAGTGTATAAACATTTTATTAAATTGTATATTCTCCATTTTGGAAAACGAAATGACTTTCCGAACAATCTAATAGCTTCCCTGGAAGAGTTTGAACTAACTTAATTGAAACGTTATCCTAACACAAAAATCCTTTCAACTCCCCAGCTTCTTGTTCAGCCGATCGAGATAGCAACGTGTCGGTCCATTAATTGGTCAACGGATACAAAATCCTATAATGAAAGGGATGATAAGAAACCGCCACCGAAACGTTACATTTAATTATATCGAAAGGTCTGCAAACAGTTTTCATAAATTAATGTTGAATTTACGTAACTGTGACACCGTGTCGAAAGTTTCAACGAACGTGTCAGCACGCTCGGAGTTCGCGCACTAGAAAGCATAAGATATTTCTTTGATAATTGCTTCTTCTTTATGCGTACGCGTGAGACTTAACGATGAACCGAAGTGGTACACGATGTTCAGCAATGTTTCATAAATTAGCATTTTCGTGTCTCGATCTAATTTCCAATGGAACAGCGTGCGGGATCGTGGCTGGAAATAATTCCGAAAAAGAAGTAAATTAGAAAATGACACGGTGTTCCCTATGCAAATCCCGAGTAAGTTCAAGTAGATGAAAATTACACAAAGACATGGTAAAAATATTTTCTAGGAACCTGTGGCCAGTTTTGCTCGAGTGCTCGCTCGTTGCCTCTTTCAGGCGCGCATTCGTTCGAAAGGTAAAATTCTTTCTAAAAAATTCGATATTTTCTAAAGAAAAATCAACCTTTTGAAAATTTCACGAGTAGAACGGCGAGAAGAAATTTCATTTGTACGATTTGATTCGTACGGTCTCTTTTTGTAAATTGTGAAGTACTCGAAATCAATTTCTCTACGTGTTACGAAAGAACGATGTTTCGATTGAATAATAATTTAGAGTAGTATACAAAATTGGACAATTTTATTATAATTTTTCCGAATTCACTGAGAAACGTTGAATCTCGATACATCGTACAGATTTATTCACACGATTGTGATCATTTACAATAATATTTGTATTATTGCCAGATCGTCCTTCGTTCTTGGCCAAGACGATCTCGAGACTGTTATCTAATCGGGATCAACGAGCGTTGAAAATTGATTAATTACTGTCATTTCGACATTTCACTCTCTCCTTGAAGTGCAAGAAGAATTAATCAATAGTTTCGGTTAATTAAAGAATTGAACAATTAACCGTTGGATTTGAAATCGAGGGTGAGATCGAGGGGAGCGAAGGGGTACGAGTGCTCACCGCGAGAGACTTTCGAAACTCGGTGTCCATTGTTTCGTTCTGATGTGTCTCGTTTCCTCTTGTGACCATTCTCACCGAGCATCGTGATAATCTTTGTCTGGTAACAAGGCGTCCCCGGTTACATCTACCTTTCTACACGAGGAACCAAGGTGAAAATCCTTGGTGAATTCTATGCCGAGCTTGAAGCCTTTCTTCTTCCGGGAAGTGTGTTCGGTTCTTTACGAAATCTTTTCCGTTTTTCTTTTCATGCAAATTCGCTGAATCGATTTTGTAAGAAAGCTGCAGGTGTATCCTCGATGATCACTTGCACGTGAAACAACGATGACTCGTCGTTTGTATTTTTGGTACGTCGATTTTGTTAAATTTGATGCTTAAATCCGTTCAATACTTAATACGACACCGAGTTATATTCTGTTTCAACGCGTCATTATTGCTACAGAAATTGTACGCTCAATAGTGTAACCGTAAACAGAGAGTGTCTCTCTCTGTGTGAAAAAATTAAAGGAATTTTGTTAACATTCACCGAACATAATGAAAATTTTAAAGAACGTTGCGGAATAATCGATTTAATAATCCAGAAAGAATCTTTCTCTTTAGAATGAAGAAAAACTTGACCCCTTTGTTTAAAATTTTTAATCGCACGGACAACTCGATGGTTAATTACGTAATAGGAGCAAATATTGCGACAGAGCTTCAAAGTTGTAGTCATTTTTAATATTAGAATTTAACGTCGGTATTAAAATGTTAAGATCGACAGCTGTTTTTATTGATAAACTCAGTCACATGCTTTAATACACAGACGTGTTTTAATATTTATAGGTGTACGTCAATTAGAGATCATGTTGCTATGATTTCTACATACTGTTATTACAACCAGCTAATTTCTTAATTTCTCGAGTCAAACGAAACAGTTAGAAACAGTTCGGTAAGTGCAGTCATTTTCTCATAGAAAAAAAGTAACGCTTTCGTTTCGCTGTTAATATACAGTTTACGCTATCATTATTTATAGGAAGTATTCTATTATGCATTCGATAATAACCCATTATTTACGTATAACGTGTTTATAATACTATTTTGTAGATCACAATATCGTGCGAGCAGTTAATCATAAGGCTTGCTTGTAAAGATCTCCATTCGATCACAGCGAAAGTGTTGAATGTGTCGAGCGATCCTTCGGGCGTGTTTGAACAGTAGCTTTCTAAGCATCGTTGATGAAATACCTTCGATTTCGAGTTTGTGGTCAATTTCTAGCATCGTTCGATGGATTTTGATCGATCATCGTTTCTCTTTTCGAAAGAGAAGAAAATAACTCGCGAAGAATAACTTTTCGAGATCAGTGAAACTTCGTTTCGTTGCTACTGTATTAATAATTCTTCGAAGCTCGACGAAGTGCACTGTAGAAATATTTACAGGAGTTCATCGTTGCGAAACCTTATACACAAGTTTTGCAAAATCCTCACAGGATCGCTAGGAAGTGAGTGAAAGGAACGGAAGAGTAGGGAGTATTCAAGGGAAGGAGAAACCGCTGCATTATTCATTTGCGTGGAATTAATAATAATGTTAAACGTTGTGTCTTTATGATCCACTTACAATTAATTGCACAACCGAGTGCACCTGTAAATGGAAAACTCTAGACACGCTATTGAGTAAACGCTTCTTTTTAATCAGTTTAAAGTGATCTGTTATTCTAATCTAGAAAGCCCTTCTCTGCTTTTGGTAAATAAACATTATTGTATATAGTTTATTGGATTTATATGCAGTGATATTTTATGCATTGGAAGGGAAAAGTTTGCAAAATTATTTTCACAAATTTCTTGGATCACTCCAACATTTCTATTACTGCGCCTAATTAATTTTTAATATACTTTCTTTCGTGTATATGTGTGTGTATACGTGTACATTTGTATCATTACGTGTGTAATCGTATAGGTGTTGTCACGTTTTCATTTTTAATTTAACTTAATTTTTCTAACGATACTGATCGAAGGTTCTGCGCGATCGATTAAAATTTTACATTCGCATCGATCAAAATCATGCTTCGAAGATTAATTATACATTTTACTTGCGTAGAAAAATTGACACTTTCCCTTCGAACCACCTGATCATTTTCTTTTAAATAGTGTCTTACGTACTATTTTTTTACGATTCAGGCTTGGTAACTTCGCGTACTCCTTACATATCCAATTTTGACTTTCAAATTTCTATTATTTCAACGTTATTATTTTCACACATAACTAGGGACATAATTTTGTAAATGCACCGGTTTAATTGCATAATTTGTCTGAGAATGACTCTCAGCCAAATGAGATTCGAAGCGTCCAGTCACGTAACCATGATTTTCCATCCACATTCCGTAACCTGTTTGTCCGCATATTCTAGGCAATGTATCATAGATACACCCAAACTTTTGATAAGTACCATAATTACGTTCAACTAATAAATTCGTTCTCTTGCATCAAATATGAGAAACGCGTGTTACAAGTCGTAAAGTGTATTCATTCGAGTAAATTCTACTCACAAAAGTACATATGGATGTACAAAGTACACGAAAAGTAAATAAGTACACTTCTTCGCAGAATGGTCATCTTCTTGTGCGATTCTTTTCCTAGCACCAAATTAATTCACAAATATCTATCGCCTAAAAATCGATCGGTCAATTTTTAAAAACTCGTCCAATGTCAATTTCATCGTATCTAAATCGTTGAAAATTTATGATAAATATTATAAATTTCACTGATACTCGTAACGTTTTGCGTGTAATACATTCTCGTAAATAATTAATACGAATTTCCTTTGGGTTCATCTTCGATTGAAAAATGATAACCAACTCGCTCAAACGCGCTCCAACTGATAAAATACCGAATACAAAATATCGATTAACGTCTCGTGTACTGCAGCCTGTGTGTAGTGGGTTCTTCTTTATCGTCAATAGAATTTTCCTTATAATTATATCTGAAAAATGATAACCAACTCGATCAAACACACTGCAACTAATAGAAGATCGAATACAAAACATCGATTAACGTTTTATGTACTACAGCCTGTGTGTACTGGGTTCTTCCTTATCCTCGATAGAATTTTCCTTATATATATTTATAACTGAAAAATGATAACCAACTCGTTCAAACATGCTTCAACTGATAAAAGACCCAACTCAAAACATCAATTAACGTCTCATGTACTACAGCCTGCATGTAGTGCATTTTCCTTTATTCTCAACACGAATTTTCTTTATATATATTTATAACTGAAAAATGATAACCAACTCGTTCAAACGCGCTCCAACTGATAAAATACCGAATACAAAACATCGATTAACGTCTCGTGTACTGCAGCCTGTGTGTAGTGGATTCTTCTTTATCCTCAACACGAATTTTCCTTATATATATTTATAACTGAAAAATGATAACCAACTCGTTCAAACGCGCTCCAACTGATAAAATACCGAATACAGAACATCGATGGACATTTACATAATGAAAAATCTCGCTCGGTGAAATACTCGAAAACTGATGAAACGATTCAATGATAGGGTGTCGTGTCGAATCACTCTTAATTTCATTCGCCTTATTCCCATTATTTCTGGCATTGTCTGCTCGCGAGCAAGAAGCTCAAGGCGAGTCGCGGGCAGAAAACCACGCCGAAGAGTGTCGGTGAATTTCATCTGGTAATCAAGAGTGTTTCACCACTATTTTCACCAACTTATCGCGTGAAGCGGCTCGAACCGGTGAAAGAAACCGTGAAGGCCTTCTTTCGAGAACGCTGAAGTGCGAAGGAATATGCACGCCGTTTCTAGCACCGGCAGCCGTGGCATTAGTCAAGAAAGACAGCACTCGCGGTTATTGAGATCAGCTTCTTTGCTTCAACGTTAAACGAGGAGAGAAGGTTTCTACCACGCGATCACCGGCAAAAGATCATCCGAGGGGATTTCACCGGCGGTGCAATGATACCGATTCCCACTCAAAGTAATCTCAACTTTATATCGAGCAAACGCCCCTGCATCGTCTTTCGAAAGAATGAAGAACGATCCTGCATCGTTAGCCACGCGCCTCGTTTGCCGTTAATCTTGCATAACGTCAAATCGGGAAGATATTAGATCGACGATTATCCCGATATCCGTTGGGTGAATAACCTGTGCGCTGTTCCCTTTGGATACATCGGTTACGAACAGGTCCTCGAACCAGTTGGATCGTTGAGGTTCTGTTGCAAGATCGGCTTTGGTCAAAGGGTGGTCTCGAACAACGAGACTCTACGAACCGATGTGACTGGACTCTTAATTTTCTGGAGAATGTTCATAATGAACGTTTCTTTCACTCGTGATGTAAACTATACCAGATGGTTGGGAAAAGATGGTATTTGTACTTCCAACGAAGTTTATCTTCGAACCGATGCGACTGGAAAGTAACATATCACGAGTTCAATTTTCTTTCGACTTTGTGTTTAGTTGTATTTGGTTTAGAGCTGTTGCAAGATCGGCTTTGGTCAAAGGGTGGTCTCGAACAACGAGACTCTACGAACCGATATGACTGGACTCTTAATTTTCTGGAGAATGTTCATAATGAACGTTTCTTTCACTCGTGATGTAAACTATACCAGATGGTTGGGAAAAGATGGTATTTGTAATTGCAACGAAGTTTATCTTCGAACCGATGCGACTGGAAAGTAACATATCACGAGTTCAATTTTCTTTCGACTTTGTGTTTAGTTGGTTTTGGTTTAGAGCTGAGGATAATTGTGGAGATCAATAGTTTGGAATTGTACAGTTCAGGGTAACATTTGTGGCTTCATTTCTGACTGTAATGTAAGTCTTCAAATATGCATTATTACAGTTCCAAATAGTTGGAATAAAAATTAGAGACAATTCATGTTGTACATATTGTCTCGATATTATATCTGAAAATATAACTAAAACTTAACAATTTACAGAAAGTCGAGTTTATTGGTTCGGTTTCTGAAAGGTTCAAGTATAGCCATAAAGCGAGGGAGGGTTGTAGATCGACTATTAAGTTAAGTGCTTCGTCCAAGTCGGTCAGGAAAGTTTGAGAAACGTTGTATTGGATGTCTCTTCCTGTAATTTAAAATATAGCCAAAACTTACAAATTTACAGAAAGTCGAGTTGATCGGTTACAGAAAAAAGAAGATCATAGAGCAGTGAATAGACTATGAAAAATGTACAGAAAGTAAAGTTGATCGTTCGAGTTTTCAAGAAAACTCGTAGAAAAAAGAAGATTATAAAATTATGAATCGACCATTAAACAATTACAAAAAATAAAATTAATTACTGGTGCTTCAAAGAAGCTCGATTATAACGCATAAAAAAGGAAGGTTATAGGGTTCGACTATCGTGTTAACTACTAGGTTGTCCAATAAGTTTTGTCGTTTTAAAAAAATATTATAACACTTCAACTTTGAACAAATGTAAATATACTGAGTCGACAGATCTACACGAAACTTCACACATGTTCGTCGAACAGTAGTACCATTTTTAGAAAAATAAATAAACTTAATAGCTCCATTTGTTATGGAACGACAAAACTTATTGAGCAAACCTATTACTTTATCCAACTGGGTCAGGAAACTTTGAGAAACACTGTGTCAGGATGTCTCTCGCTATAATGTAAATACAATGTCTCTCAGCAAAGCTTGTAAATTTGTGCGTAAAAGCCGAGCTGCCGAAGGAATTGTCCGCGACAAGTGTGTTTTGAAATAATCGCGAAACAATTGCATGTGAACAGAAGAACATCAAAAGGATGGTAGTTTTACGAAGGACGAAGGATACGAAGAGTTGTTTCGCAAGACTGGTTCACGGTGGGCTTATTAACACTAGAACTACCGATAGTTTCCGATATATTAAGGTGTTCCTCATACGTATTTTAGGGAAATTAATGGTTGGGGAAAAAGAGAAACTTATGAAATTGATTACATCTACAGAATAAAAAATGTCGTAACGTCTTTTGAAAATATTGTGTTTTGAAAGTATTGTCTTTTGAAAATACTGCCTTTTGAAAATATTGTGTTTTGAAAGTATTGTCTTTTGAAAATATTGCCTTTTGAAAATATTGTTTTTTGAAAGTATTGTTTTTTGAAAATATAGTCTTTTGAAAGTATTGTCTTTTGAAAGTATTGTCTTTTGAAAATATTGTCTTTTGAAAGTATTGTCTTTTGAAAATATTGCCGTTTGAAAATATTGTCTTTTGAAAGTATTGTCTTTTGAAAATATAGTCTTTTGAAAGTATTATCTTTTGAAAATATAATCTTTTGAAAGTATGGTCTTTTGAAAATATAATATTTTAAAAGTATTGTTTTTTGAAAGTATTGTCTTTGGAAAATATTGTGTTTCGAAAGTATTGTCTTTTGAAAATATAGTCTTTTGAAAATATTGTTCTTTGAAAGTATTGTCTTTTGAAAATATAGTCTTTTGAAAGTATTGTCTTTTGAAAATATTGTCTTTTAAAAATATTATCTTTTGAAAATATAACCTTTTGAAAGTATGGTCTTTTGAAAATATAATCTTTTAAAAGTATTGCCTTTTGAAAGTATTGTCTTTTGTAAGTATTGCCTTTTGAAAGTATTGTCTTTTGAAAATATTCTCTTTTGAAATTTTTTTTTTTTTTAAATAGTGCCTTTTGAAAATATTGTCTTTCGAAAATATGCTACGTAATTTAAAGTAAATTCCTTTGTAAAAGTAGTTGCAACCAGTCGTTTCGACTGGTTGGTAAATCTATTGCTGATTGCTTTATCGAATCAATTTCGCGCACGATGAACAGCCCTGTGATGATACAGAAACGAGGAAGGACTTTTGCATATAGTATTCGTCCCATAAAGGGAGAAGGAAACAGGAGTGAAATACGATCGCGTGCGATGATAGAGTCAACGCAATTTGCTCGGCATGGTTACGAAGTATCCGAGCGTGAAGTATCGCGCGATAAATTCAATTACTTCGTCGTTAAATCATGCACAATGGAATCAAAAGGACGGAGCTGCGTTCCGTTTCGACTTAGAGTGATAAGCTCGATTCGATCGTCGGAAATCGATGTCTAAAGGACAATGAACGCCATTGGAACGTTTGTATTCGGCCGCGATACCAAGCAATGCAATTAAACGAGTACCGAGAGTGGTTAATTTTTAACATTCGTTGCATAACTATGCACGCGCGAATTAATTCACCTGGAAAATAAGATAAGGACCGTTTATTGTAAATTACACCGATATTGGAATGCTTGTTCCAATTTGTACGAAAATATTGAAATATTTTATCACAAGTACAATTTATGGTAACTGTTCAATGAGCCAAATGGAGAAAATTTATTATTGAATTTTTATTTATCTTTCGACCTTGCAAACGAACAGAGGTGTATTATAGAAGCACGTAATTGTTCGAGGGAAGTGTACAAAGTTTGAAAACGATACAATAATATTGTACGTAATGTAACATTAAACGTAATGGAAGTAGAGGATATTTTCATACGGAAAAGGAAGTGAACCTAGAAGACATACATACGAAGAAAATTTCCATTATAATCGAGACAAACATGTTGACTTCCACTTCGTGGAATTAGAAAGTACCTATCCATGCCTAAATAATTTTACGCCATATTGTATATCTCGATTGTCGCATCATCGCTGAAATAATCTAAATGTCACGAAGTCGTGTCATTTGTAACGTGTGTCGAAGTTATTCATTGAAAGAATTAGAACTTTCTTTTATTAAAACGTAAAGGCAACGAGTGAAATCGAGAGTTTACAGTGAAAATATAAATTATGGGAGGAGAATCGATGAATTTAAGGGTGAAAATTTGTTACGTGTCACGATGTGTCTGAATTTGATCGATTGTCCGTAATTTATAAGATAAATATTGACAAATTCGACGCTGAGAATTGATAAATGGATCCAGATCGATCTTGGATAACGACTGCGTCTGGAGTTGAAATTATTCGGATGGAGAATTATTCAGCAGGGAAATTTGAAATTAATTACCAAGTTATTGTAAATTGGATCCAGTTTTCCCGTGTCTGACATAATTTTAAGATATCTAGTAAAAAAAGAATTATGTCATTCGTTTCAGTGAAATTTGTTCGTTTTCGCATTTACTTTGCTCTTAGTAGTCAAAAATTTAATAAACTTAACTATTATCGACTTGTAGGTACACACTGATTCCTGATTGTTAACCTTTTTCATCGAAAAGAATCCACGACAAATAGTTGAAAACGTTTCGATGAATAAAACAATGAATCGTGTAAAAACTTTCTATACATAAGATTATAACGAACCCAAGGTTTTATTAATATTGCAAATAGAAAGTCTTCGCTGGTTTCATTTTTATTAAAATGTTTCAACCCTCTGTTTTGAGTCCTTTTCGATAACAAAAAAAGAGAAATGTGAACAATTAGGAATTGGAAAAGAATTAAATAGAACGTTCTTTTCATCGAGTTATTTTTTAAAATCAATTTTTACCATTTACACCAAAAAATTACAATCGCGAACCGAATAAACGTAAGATAAAATAATAATAATCACACGATCCGCAACGAAGTAACAAAGCTAAAACAAGTATCGTGCATCGATTTTCCTCGACCAAGAAAAATAAAACAAGTCCGTATACACGAGTTTTCATCGGCAAACCGGAAACTAGTTTCAACCGTTTTAATTACCGCACTCGAGTATACTACGTGAATCACGATATAATTCTAACCGCTTAAATTAAAGCAAACACCGAGTATATAAACTTTTCGACTTCTGAGACCAATTCTTTAAATTTCTTCACTTCTTTAATTCGTACATACATAAATAAGTATAATTATCGAAAACTAAATTTTGAATCGAAAGCAAACACCAAGTATATAAACTTTTCGACTTCTAAGACCAATTCTTTAAATTTCTTCACTTCTTTAATTCGTACATACATGAATAAGTATAATTATCGAAAACTAAATTTTGAATTGAAAGCAAACACCAAGTATATAAACTTTTCGACTTTTGAGACCAATTCCCTAAACTTCTTCACTTCTTCATTTTTATAATTAGTACGTACATGAATAAATATAATCATCGAGAACTAAATTGTGAAACGAGAGCAAACACCGATTATATAAACTTTTCGACTTCTGAGACCAATTCTTTAAATTTCTTCGCTTCTTTAATTCGTATGTACATCGATAAGTATAAACATCGAAAATTAAATTGTGAAACGAAAGCAAACACCTAGTATGTAAACTTTTCGACTTCTGAGACTAATTCCCAAAACTTCTTCACTTCTTCGATTCGTACATACAAAAATAAGTACCAGATCGTTCTCTGAATAATTTCCTTTCCTCCATTCGAAAAAAACCCCACGACACTTCAACCTTAAACAAACCGCAAATATACAAACGAATCGACAGATCCGCTTGAAACTTCCCACGTGTGTCATCGAACAGTGTTACCATCATCGTAAAAATAAAACAACTCAACACCTCGATTTCTCATCGAACGACGAAACATACATATATATCTATCGATCCTAAATTACGATCATCGAAAACCAAATAGCAAAACGACTTAAATCACAGTAACCGTTCCCATCACAGATCGAACCAGTGACGAACAAGCGAAGAAAGTTCCCGTACTTGACTCGTTGAAACCCACCGAGAAAGAAACCACCACGAGCAAAGGTTTCGACAGATCCCGCGAAGGGCATTGTACTCCCCCAAAGTATCGAACCTGGTGATCACGATCACCGTTTACTCCCCGTTCTCGATTTTCAACGATCCACCGGTATCATCGTCGTGGCTATACCAGCCACGCCGTGAGTCCTCGATAGAAGAAACCAGATGTGTTCTCCAGGGAGGCCTTCCTATGCGGCAGAGATCGGACCTGCCGGAAGAGTGGGGAGCTCATATAAGACACGAAGCCAAACGCCTCTCCCAGTGACCAGTCTCGACACGAAAACTCATCAGCCGAGCTTCTTCGGTTCTTATAAGAGTCACTTCACGCTTCTACGCCCCATCCTTGGATGGTTCCAACGATCGGACTGAAATTTAAGTAGATTCGAGTTAATCGAATTGGTCGTGCCCGAACACCGTACACGGTATAACTCAGAATGGCATCGTCGCAGGTTCTCTCGTTTCTTCTGGTGTTCCTGGCTGCTCACGGTGAGTCCTTTCGTACACCTTTTCGTTCGTTTCTTTTTCTAGTTTTATCCGCCTCTTTTCACCATCGCGTCGAGCGTCTTTCGTTCCAACTTTTTCACCGTACCTCTCCGTCTTCTTTCCATCGTTTCCTTTCGTTTCACGGATCCCTATCGCGTATCGGTTACGGCTTCTTCGTCGTCGTCTCTGTTTCGCACGACGACGATCGATGGCGTCGTTTTACCCCGAGATTAACTGTAACGATTATATTTCACCGTTCCGGTTGGAATCCACGTTGATGACTGTTTTACGCATCACTCGTACGAAATCGAACACGATTTTACCGTTTCTCGGGCTTCCACCGGTCGTGAAATATACGAACACTTAACCCTTTACGCTCGACGACTTTTTCAAACCGAGTGGCAACTCGAGATGCTTTCGCGCATGTGTGACGAGTGTCGTGTCGCTCGATGGTATTTAACTAGACACTTTACAAATTGCCCAATCCGAATCGTTGGAATCTTCATTGAAGTTTGTTCAATTTTTTCATTTCTTACACCCGGTACGCTGTGTCGCTAATTTCATCGCTGCTTTCGTTTTCTATCTATCGGTAATTATACAATCAATCTTCGACGATTCGAAATTAAATTCATCTTCGTTCGAACTGTTAGTTCATTCGGAAAGTCGTTTCGTTTTCCAAAATGGAGGATATATATAATTTAATCAAATGTTTATACGCGCTCTGAAAACATCGTGTCTCATTTTCACCGAAAAAAAACAAACGAAATGACTTTTCGAACAATACAATCAATCTTCGACGATTCGAAATTAAATTCATCTTTGTTCGAACCAATTATCGCTCCCAAACTCCATTTTTACAAGTCTTCTAACGAAAGTATAATATATACTATACTCTATCGTACTATTATATATCTCTTGTCACGATAGTCGAATCTGAGCTACTGTCTAAGACATCGTCATCAGTCTATAATTTCAAAGGAATTTGCTATCGAGTATCATCTTCGACAATTCAAAATTAAATTCATCTTCGTTGGAACTAATTATCGCTCCCAAACTCCATTTTTAAAAGTCTTCTAACAAAAGTATAATACTATACTCTATCATGATATACCTCCTGTCACTATCTCGACTATCCCTTGTCACGATAATCGAGCCCGAGCTAACGTCTAAGACATCGTCATCAGTCTATAATCTCAAAGGAATTTGCTATCGAGTATCATCTTCGACAATTCAAAATTAAATTCATCTTTTTCGAACTAATGATCGCTCTCAAACTCCATTTTTAAAAGTCTTCTAACAAAAGTATAATACTATACTCAATCATGATATATAGTACCTCCTGTCACTATCTCGACTATCCCTTGTCACGATAGTCGAGCCCGAGTTAACGTCTAAGACATCGTCATCAGTCTATAATTTCGAAGGAATGTGCTATCGAGCGTCTCATCCTCGTTTCAAGGTGTAACGTTTCGTACTAGCCAACAAAGACCGTAATACTCTTGCATCGAAGAACCGAGGAACCTATTCACGAACGAGAACCGCGCTCTTGCCAATTGAAGATTACGAAATCTAGCATAAATAAAGACCGTCGCCTCTCACTCGTCACTCGAGTCGCCGTATGAAACGTCGCAGGCGTCCGAGAGTCGCCTCCGGAGCGCAAAGGGTTAAAAGTGTGACGTAGATGCTCGTCGTTCGTGGGAACGAGTATGGGACGTTCGCCACGGTTTGCGTACGTGGGTCGCGGTATCGAGCGATTTGTAGTGGTTGTTCGAGCACGGTCATCGTTGCAGGACGTTCTGTGCAAGTGAAAACGGACTTTCTGTGATCAGACGAGCGCGTTTCTTGCAGCTGCTGGATCTGAAAAGTGCGCGTCGGCCTACTTTCGCGGAACGAGCGTCGTCGTTGCGACGCTCCCGTGTTCAGAAACCGGCGGCGACGCTTTCGATCGTGTACCGCGCGAAATCGAGGGTGATTCGCACGAGAACGTTCCAATTAATTGTTTCGCAATAATGGCTGGCTCTGGTACACCGTATCGATTCGGCGCGATATTCCTTCTTAGCTGGTACAAACGTTCGTTAATTGTACTTTCTCGAGGTAACTCGACCTCGTTCGGTGCGTTCACTCGTCGCTAAACGTTCGTCAAACACTCCGGTTGTGCGTTACCGGCCGAGTATGAAAGTACGAGAACGAGATTCTTCGGATCGGGTTCTCGATCGTTCTTGGACCGAGGATTACGATCGTAAATCCTACGTGGAACGAAATCCAGAGAATCGTTGGGATTGGTCACGATTTCGGTTTCGATTCTTTCGAAGGGGAGATCTTTCTACGAAACTCTCTCGAGGGAATCGTAAAGGATGCTGGATCTTGCGTGAAATTTAACGTAGAAAGTTGTCGACCGGTCTCGACTTTGCTGAAATTATCAATTGGTTTCGATTCGTTGGAATTGGGTGCTTTTTGCGAAGCTGTCGCGAGGAATTAGTAACCGATAGATCTCGCATGGTTAAGATTATTGTCAATTGGTCTTAACTTTGCAAATATTATCAGTTTCTGTTCTTTGGAATTGGAATCGTTTTTTTTCGAAGTTGTTTCGAACGATTTGTAACCGATAGGAAATCTCGCATGGTATAAAATATTGATTATTGTTAACTAGTCTCAACTTTGCAAAAATGATCAATTTCTATTCTTTCGAATCAAAATACTTTTTTCTGAAGCTATTTCGAACGATTTGTAACCGATAGAAGATCTCACGTGAAATGTAACATAAAAATTACTCTAAACTTATTATCAGTTCAGTTATCAAACCAAACTATCAGTTTCTATCTTCTCGAATCAAAATACTTTTTCTCGAAGTCGTTTCGAACGATTCACAACCGATAGAAAATCCCACGTGGAACGAAATATAGATAATTCACGATCACTGAAAACTTTGCAAAAACGATCAGTTTCTATTCTTCGAAAGCTTTCTATTTCGTAGTTGTTTCGAACGAATTGTAACCGAACGATGTAACATATATCGAGAAAGACTTTCGCCCATCTTTATAAGTACACGTGTAACGCACACGTGTGTGTCTATCCGTGTGTATATCTTACACATCGATATCGCGTTTAAGACACACCGTGTACACATACGCCAGGTTGGAAAGGTTCAAGTGAAATTGACTCGTCGTCGAACAGGTGTAAATAAATTTGATCGTTCGTAGTTTTTTCGTTACACAATCTTCATTGTCGTTTAATACAGGTATTCGTAACTTCAAGGAATGCCCCCACCCCCACCCTCCACCCCCAGATTATTACACACGTCTTCGTAAGACAATGTCAGGCATTCACCGAGTTTCACACATCCGAAGAACTTTCTCCCGTGTCTCGGGAGTGAAAATATGAAAGTAGCTCAGCAGACAGATTACTCTCTCTCTCTCTCTCTTCTCTCTCTCTCTCTCTCTCTCTCTCTTCTCTCCTTCCCTTATTTTGCATCCACGGATCGCGAGCCACCGATCGATTTTTCGATCTCGGCGAAAGAAAGTTTTTCTTCCACCTCGAACTCGAAGTGTTTTCACGAATCAACGATTGCAAAATACTCGGCAAAATAGATACTCGTGCAACCCGAAGAGAAGTACAACGTTCCATGAAAAATCGGGAAAATGTTGGAAAATTTGTCCACGTTACTCTGCGATCTCATGGACCAGACGACAAATATTTAATGGCATCGAATTTCGTACAATTCTTTTCGTTCGAAATTTCGATTATTCGCGCGATAAAAGAACTCGTAGCAGAATAATTATATATACATGTTTATCCTTTTATTTTAGCCCTTTAAAGTGAATAAAAAGAGGACTGAAAAAAAAAAATTCATTCCTTTAAAAGAGGACTGAAATAAAAAATTGTATTCCTTTGAAAGTGAATGAAATAAAAATGAAACAAATAAATGTATATAAAATTTTATACGTGTATACATATATGAAAAATGAATAAAATAAAAGGATAGATATTCTATCGTCGAAACACAACCTGTTACGATGACTGAAAGTCGATTGTACAATGTGTTTGTTCAATTTCGAGGCTACGACAAGTTGGAGCGTTCCGAGACGACGTTGTTGTAACTTTTACTTTTAATATTATTCTCGGCGGCGTTCTCGGAAGTTCCCCGAGTCGATATAACGGCACTCGACGCCACACATCTCGAAAGAGTTTTAGTCCTCTTGCATCGATCGCGCCTCGATCTGCAGCTACACGGTTTACGTAAGAGATTCTACTTTCTACCGTGGCGCACAGTTTTATTATAGAGATTATTTTCGTACCGGGCAGATAACCGGTGTCCCACGTAATCTCGTAATTATTTATTTATTCGCGCGCGTTTCCGTAATTGCTTTCTTTTTTTTTTCTTTTTCCGCGCCCTCGCCCCCCGCACCGCTCGGAATTCCGCGTCCAGAATCCTCCGCGATAAACTAATCCGCCATGTTGGAACGTGAACACCGCCGCGCTCGAATCTCTCTGGAACCGGAAACTGTGATATAATCCGGAGAAAAAGTATCGTTAACGGTGATCAGCGGAAAAAGAAGAAAATGCAAAGGAGAAACGTTTCGTTCGGTGTAATTTCGCGCGATGCAAATTGTACGGGCAAAAAAAAAAAAAAAAAAAACTATTGTGAGAAGAGAGAGCAGGTGGAGCTCTGTAATTTTTAATCGATTAGATTGAGAGGAACAGCGTCAAAATCCTGGCACGAAACGTGCATTCGTTGTTCCACGTGTTAAGAAAGTATTCACAGATTTACAAGATTATTTTTTATACGATTATTGCGAATCAATGTAAAATGTTATCGAACGTGCGAAAAATTATATGTACAAATATACGACTCGTACTCGAAGACACTGTAAACATCTTCGATAATGAGTTTCGATACTCTACGAGCTACGAACCGTTACGCGTGTCGTGTTTCGAAACTTCTGCTCGAACGACGCCATTGATTGATCCCTTCCTAACTCTTTGAATGAAACGATTCAAGTCCTACGTTTTAATTTATACACACGTGGATGGATTAAATAACGTTCAACGAAGTGGTAGGTGTTCGATGAACAAATTTAGAGTTTCAACGACAATTTTGCAACTTCCGTGTAACAGGTTGCTCGATAAGTTTTGTCGTTCGATAAGAAATATAGGTATTAGGTTCGTATTTTTTATTTTTTTAAAGATGGTACTACTGTTCGATAAACATGTTGTGAAGTTGTTCATGAAACTGGTTGCTCGATAATTTTTATCGTTCGATAAGAAATAGAGGTATTAGGTTTGTTGTTTCATTTTTCTAAAGATGGTACTACTGTTCGATGAACATGTGTGAAGTTGTTCATGAAACTGGTTGCTCGATAATTTGTATCGTTCGATAAGAAATAGAGGTATTAGGTTTGTTGTTTCATTTTTCTAAAGATGGTACTACTGTTCGATGAACATGTGTGAAGTTGTTCATGAAACTGGTTGCTCGATAATTTTTATCGTTCGATAAGAAATAAAGGTATTAGGTTTGTTGTTTCATTTTTCTAAAGATGGTACTACTGTTCGATGAACATGTGTGAAGTTGTTCGTAAAAAAGGTTGCTCGATAATATTGTCATTCGATAAGAAATAGGGGTATTAGTTTCGTATTTTTTATTTTTTTAAAGATGGTACTACTGTTCGATGAACGTGTGTGAAGTTTCGTGTAGATTCGTCGACTCGTTCGTATATTTACAGTTGTTCAAAGTTGAAAGTTTCAACTTTGAAAATTGTCATAGTATTTTTTTACAATGGAAAAAACGACAAAACTTATCGAACAACTTAGTATCTCGAAGAAAAAGTTTTTTACAAATATCGACTAGTTTCCAGATGCGTGCATATCAATAGGTTTGGTAATTTATGAAGTAACTGTCTGGTTGATGTGGAAAATACTGTTTTGAAAGCAAAGCGTTTAAAATGATCAACGTGGTTGCAAAATGGACGACGACTGATCGTATGTATTTATGACAAATGTCGTTTTGCCACTTTTTGTCGATAACTAAATTACTCAAGAATTTAAGCACAAACCTCTATAAACTTTATAGCTGCTGAACCTTCAAACTTTTATTGTTCTGGAAATTTTACAAATTTCGCGTTAATGTTTTAGAAACTTGGTTTCAAGGTCTCATAAATCTTACGAAAATCGCAAAATAATCTAAAAATAGATATTTTTTAACTCACAAACCTGACTTTGACAGCCGCTGTCACGTGTACGTGATTTCGTACAAGTAAACAGTTAACAGCCATTGTCATGTGTTCGTGACGTTAAACTTTCTATCGTTGCATCACTGTCGACTTAACTTATGTCACCTTTGTTTACACTCATTATCAATTACACTTCTACCTGTACCTTATTCTGCTCAGAAAAAGACAGTTTAAAAAAAGCATGATTTGTTTCAAAATTTTTGTTACAACGTCTTTAATTTTTGGTTTGTTAGTGATTTCAGATTGTTAAAGCTTGCCTGAATTTTCAATTCGTATAAATCCACAATTCTGAAATATTTCACATTGAAAATTGTTGGAGATTCAATATTTATAAAATGCCGAACCAAAACTTCTACTTTCTTTCGAAAATTTTCAAAATAGTCAAAATGTTAACGGTACTCGTAAAAATAATTTCAAAGAGCCAATTAATAACTATCACATCGATCATAAAAAAAAGAACAAATTTTAAGAAATCTTTGAAATAAAATTTAATTCAATTTCTAGGAATATGAATACATTTTTATGAAAAGATATTTAAAGTTCGCTCCAAAAGGGGCTCATAATACAGGTGATCCCAACGTCGTTATTTCGTTTCGAATACATTTTTTATTCTTGTTGCAAAGATCATTTTGTCTTACTCTCTCTAAAACTACCGAGAAAGAATCAAAGAAACTGTCTTAATTGGTACAAATTTAACTGGAACGAATGTGGTCGATAAAAACTGCATCTAGCATGCAGTATGCAACGCGAAGAAACAAACGAGAAGAAAATTGGACACTTCGAGAGGAATAGAACGAAAGAACAGATACTCTTCGTTGTTTCGTTTCGAATACATTCTCTAATCATATTACAAAAACAATTTCGTCTAACTTACTCTGAAACTATCGAAAAAGAGTCGAAGAAGCTCGCTTAATTGGTGCAATTTTGACTGGAACGTAGTCGATAAAAACTGCATCTAGCGTGCAGTATGCAACGAGAAGAAAATTGGACACTTCGAGAGGAATAGAACGAAAGAACAGATACTCTTCGTTATTTCGTTTCGAATACATTCTCTAATCATGTTGCAAAAACAATTTTGTCTAACTCACTCTGAAACTATCGAGAAAGAGTCGAAGAAGCTCGCTTAATTGGTGCAATTTTAACTGGAACGAATATGGTCGATAAAAACTGCAGTATGCAATACTGCATACTACATGTAGCGTGCAGTATGCAACGAGAAGAAAATTGAACACTTCGAGAGGAATAGAACGAAAGAGGAGATACTCTCCGGAGGAAAGGAGAGAAGGAAGTGGCGAACGTGTCTCGTAAACGTCGTTTCGGTCGTGGCACGTTTATTACATGAGCTGGCTTTTGACGTGGAACGTTGCACTTTACGGAAGGAACGCGAAAAGGTGGGGCTCGTGCAACTTGTAGCTCTCTACCTGTCCCAGGAAGGACGTCGATATTCATTTATTCCCACGTTCAGGAAGGAACGTGGCTCGACATGGAGCTACGGTTACTTTTCCAGCGAATTTTCTCGCGGCGCCGGTTCGGCGGGCGTTACAATTTTCCACGACTCGAACCTGTTGCATTTTTCAAACGCGACAAGGCGACGAATAAGCCGAACCTGTTCGAAAATTGTACAGAAGATCGATCAAGCGGGAAATTAACAGTGACGAATGCGTCACAATATTTTTCGAGAAGAAGAATGCGGTTCCAGTGCCCGAGAAATATTCTTACAATTCGAATTTTGTTCCCTTAGTGGACGAAACGGAAGTAAAATTTATTTAACATTCTCGTGGGAAATTTGATTCCCTTTGAGACTCATTCGGAACATTTTTCACAATTTTTACGAATAACGGATATACGACACACCTACAAAACTAACGCACCCAACATTCGTTATTCATGAATCGATTTTGTTCAAATTTTTATCAACTCTCGAGATGAGAATATAAAGTATACGTATGTTATTAAAGTGTCGTTGAAATTACGATCGTGCACACATCGAAAAGATTTCTTTTAATTTGTAATCGTTGCGATACTTTCCTTCCTCGTAGATCGGCGAGTAAAAGGTCTTTTGAATCAGGAGCAAAGAATCGTGAAATCATTTTCAAACGTTACATTTGTGTGTTCACATACCAGAAAAATTTTCTGGAAATCGTTCTTCTTTGCGATACTTTCCTTCCTTATAGTTTCAGGCGGACGATCTCAAAATTATTTTAAAATGTTCCATCAATGCGGGAAAGCGACCGCGTCGAAGATAATGGAGTATTCACCGGGAAAGTGCACCGAGCTTCGTGCATCGATTCGGATAATTCCCGCAGAATTGTACGAAGATCGACCTTTCTCTCGATCCATGCTGTACGATCTAACGCGCCGCGCCAACGTTGCATACATACACGGTGTGACGATAAAGTTCCCGGACTGCAGTGATTAAAACGTACGAGCTCGGTACTTCGAATGCATTTTCTAGTCACGTTGCGAAAACAATTTTGTCTAACTCACTCTGAAACTATCGAGAAAGGGTCGAAGAAGCTCGCTCAATTGGTACAATTTGAACTGGAACGTAGTCGATAAAAACTGCATCTAGCGTGCAGTATGCAACGAGAAGAAAATTGGACACTTCGAGAGGAACAGAACGAAAGAAGAGAACTTCAAAAAATAAACTAATATATTTCATTCTTCCGAATATCTCCTCTTTGACATGACATCAACACATTTTATAAATCTTTCATCTAAAACCTGAAAACAGTTTTCAAATTGTTTATTCGGTATGTTGTTCGATACACGTATGAGATTTTGTTTTTTGAATGTTTGTAACGTTTTGAAAAATTTGTAATATTTAATTCGACTTTATTTTTGTTCGTCGAGTTTTACAGGTCAGAAAGAATCTTGGACAAATTATTCTCTTCTGTAAATCTTCTACCAACATTCTCTAAATAGTTTCTGTATTAATTCTCATCTTCTATCATTCTGAAGATCGTTCGTTTATTAGATTCGACAAGTTTTTCAACTTTTTTTAGATTTTCATCGATTCTAGCATTCGATGGACGTTCGCTCATTTGATCTTCAGCAACATCTTCGCGTCGATGACAAGATCAAAAATTTCATTCAAAAACAGTTGGGCTTGACACAGTTATTAACATGTAAAAAGTTTCTGTGGCCATTTTTCCAGGTTTGAGACGAAACTTGATATCTGTTTTCCGTTCCATTTCGAAACGGTAACAATGTATGAAAAGTTAAGTTACGAAATCTGCGTCTAGAAGACTAATTCTTTAATGACAATGAAATAAAGTCAGTTTAATTGAGCATGTGTGATTTGTTGGTAACACGAACAAATTAAAGAGACGTGTGATTTGTTGGTAATACGAACAAATTAAAGAGACGTGTGATTTGTTGGTAACGTGACAAAATTAGAGAGTCGTGTGACTTGATAATACATGACAAAGTAGAGAGATGTGTGACTTATTAATAACATGAAAAAATTAGAGAGATGCGTAACTTATTGATAACACGAAAAAATTACAAAGACATTTGACTCGTTAATACATGACAAAATTGGAGAAATGTGTGACTTATTGGTACATCAAAAAATTACAGAGACACGTGACTTGTTAATACATAACAAAATTAGAGAGACGTGTGACTTGTTGGTACATACAAAAATTACGAAGACATATGACTTGTTAGTACATGACAAAATTAAATAGATGTGTGACATTTTTGTAACAGGACAAAATTTGAGAGACGTGTGACTTGTTGGTACATGACCAAATTAGAGAGATGCATGACTTGTTGGTATATGACAAAATCAGATAGATGTGTGACTTTTTGGTAACACGACAAAGTTAGAGAGATGTGTGACTTGTTGGTAACGTGAAAAAATTAGAGACACACGTGACTTGTTAGTAGTACGAAAAAAATGACTGAAAAACAATTAGAAGGTAAGCTCTACCATCGATTCGTAAACTTTATCGTCACACCGTGTACATGTCAGTTCGTACGTTATATTATAAAAGTCACGCATGACTAATACCCGTGCAGCTTCCACGCGAATTGTGGGACGACACCTTGTTCTTCGACATTCCCCGTTACAACTTTCCACTCGTCGAGCGCCGCCTGTGCTTTGCAAGAAAAACAAATTGCATTCCCTGGAAAGCAAAGGTTCCACGTAATCCTGACCGTTCGTTTCACAAGGAGCGAAGAAAGTTCGCGACTGTTGGGTTTTTAACGCGATGGGGGACAATTAAAACGACACGGTTCTTACGAGGGAGTCACTAATGGCACGTAACGACGACGATCGAGTAGAAAAATGGCGCAGGAAGGGACCCCGATAAAAGTAAATCGCATGGTGATTATTAACAGTGGGACGTCGTAAGAAAACTAAATGAACCGTTTCGAGGAAACGAGTTCCCCGGTAAAAACCGGGTGGTGAGGTAGGCGAGAGACAGTCGAGGTTGGTAACGAGTATAGTAATCCATGGCAGAGCGCACGTGTTATCCACGGAACGTAAACAATTAGAGGTTTCACGGTGGAAGCACTCTCGCCTTTGCTTCTTATTGTTAGAGCCAACTGTTGACCTACTGCGGGCACTTACTTCTTTACAAGGAGTCGTAAAGGAAGGGAAAGTAACCCGATGCCACGACACTGCTAATAAGAGTCTCTCTTACATAACCCAAGCTGCCTAACCGGGGATGTGTCCACCTACAAAGTAGGTAGGCAACCGTGTCTTAACGATTTCAATGCGTTTAAATAACGAGGTAGGAAACAGTTGTGGAAATTTTGATTTCGTTTGACACTTCGTGGCACGGTTGCTGAACATGTGTAACGATACAAAGTAACTAAAAGTAGAAAATAAATTAATTAAAGTTAAATTGCGTTTCACTCTTCGAGGTACGGTTGCTGAACATGTGAAACGATACGAAGTAAGTAAAGCTAAAAAATAAATTGATTAAAGTTAAATTTCGTTTGACTATTCGAGGCACTGTTGCTGAACGTATGAAACGATACAAAGTAACTAAAACTAGAAAATAAATTGATTAAAGTTAAATTGCGTTTCACTGTTCGAGGCACGGTTGCTGAACATGTGAAACGATACAAAGTAAGTAAAGCTGAAAAATAAATTGATTAAAGTTAAATTTCGTTTGACTATTCGAGACACGGTTGCTGAACATGTGAAACGATACGAAGTAAGTAAAACTGAAAAATAAATTGATTAAAGTTAAATTTCGTTCGACTATTCGAGGCACTGTTGCTGAACATGTGAAACGATACAAAGTAACTAAAAGTAGAAAATAAATTAATTAAAATTAAATTGCGTTTCACTCTTCGAGGTACGGTTGCTGAACATGTGAAACGATACAAAGTAAGTAAAGCTGAAAAATAAATTGATTAAAGTTAAATTTCGTTTGACTATTCGAGACACGGTTGCTGAACATGTGAAACGATACGAAGTAAGTAAAACTGAAAAATAAATTGATTAAAGTTAAATTTCGTTTGACTATTCGAGACACGGTTGCTGAACGTGTGAAACGATACGAAGTAACTAAAACTAAAAAATGGATTATTTAGGTATTTAATTACGAGATGGAATATTAACAGTCCCACCATGCAACTTGTGTGGAGTTATTTTAATTTTTCATGGTTGATTGAAAAATATTATATATCTAACCCACTGTGCACCAAAGGATTAACAAGTCGACATAGTAGGTGTTATATGATGCTTCTATGAATGCGTATTAAATGTTTAACGATACATTAGAAGGTGCAACTGAAAACGACACAGGTTGGCAGTGACATTTTCTCCCTAAAAATATAAAATAAATTTACAGAAAATTTGCAATTTTATCCCGCAGTTCAATTTTAAATTCACGTTTTCGGATACCTTGAATCACGCCTTATTTTTCGAACAAAAAAGAAAGACTTCCGTCGCGCCGTTAAATTACACATTACACAATTTTAACAACCGCGACGTACAATTTTTAACTCGCACGGATCAATTTCACTCTTCCATGAACGTGACGCAACACGATAATAATACGTTTTTCGTAAAAAATATTCCACCAAAGGTACCCGTGATTAAACATCCAAGAGAATGTGATATTAAATTATCCTCGAACCCAATCGAATCGTCTTACCTGTATTTCGCTAAAAATGAATTATTTTATCCAATTAATTTCTATTTTATTCCCGTCACTATTCGTTTATATTATTTTATCCAATTAATTTCTATTTTATTCCGTCACTATTCGTTTATATTATTTTATCCAATTAATTTCTATTTTATTCCGTCACTATTCGTTTATATTATTTTATCCAATTAATTTCCATTTTATTCCGTCACGATTCGTTTATAGAATTATTCGTTCGATCGTTGCTGCTGTCATTCGTTTCCCAATCAAACGTTGATCATCGCGTTTCGATGATATTAAAATACTTTATTATCCAAGGAGAGGAAAAAACAAATGTAGGAGATCTCGGATAAGCAGTCGTTGCCACGATTTCTGTCTGGCGTCTCGCTTTCCTTCCCTTATCTATCAGATCCAGTCCAACGAGTGTGTTGGTCGGTATTTGTTGCGTTAGTGTAACATACCGTGATTTTTCGACGAGTAACGGGGATTGCATGCCTGAAGAAAGGCGACGGCAGCACGCCTCTAACTATCCTGTACCTTTCAAAATGGATCGCTTTGCTGCCTTTCAGAAGTCTAGAATGCTCGATAGAATGTTGTTCCAAGCGAGCAACGGAATACGACGACACGACTCGTACGAATAATCGTTTTGTGAACGAGGAACGACCGCCTGCAAGTGGCTGCTGCCATTGAAACAAACGCGACGATAACAATATTACAATACATTATTCTTGTACACGATTTCAGGATGGTAATCGTAACGTACGAAAGCTCCGTTTAACGTATCGAACCATCGCGGATGTGACGTTGAACATACTGGGTTGTTCGATGAATTTTGTCGTTCGAGAAAATAAGAGAAAAAATCATGTGAAATCTTACTCGTAAACTTGCATGAAAATTCTTTTCATCGGAAAACATTGTCACTTTCTTTTTTATTTGTAATAGGTTCTTCGGTAAGTTTTGTCGTTCGATAAAATGTATCGAACAGTACCGTTTAATGTAGTACTGTTCAATATGTTTTAGTACAGTTCAATGTAGTACTGTTCAATAAGTTTTAGTACTGTTCATTGTAGTACTGTTCAATATAGTACTGTTCGATAAGTTTTAGTACTGTTCAATATAGTACTGTTCAATGTAGTGCTTTTTAATGTAGTACTATTCAATATAGTAATGTTCAATGTAGTACTGTTCAATAAGTTTTATCGAACGACAAAACTTCTCGAAGAACCTATTATAAATTAAAAAGAGAGTCACAATGTTTTCTGATGAAAAAAATTTTCATGCAAGTTTACAACGATTAAGATTTCACTTTATTTTTTCTTATTTTCTCGAACGACGAAACTTATCGAACAAACTATTATAAATTAAAAAGAAAGTCACAATGTTCTCTGATGAAACAAATTTTCATGCAAGTATACAACGAGTACGATTTCACTTTACTTTTTCTTTACGAGAGAAAATTTAGAAAAGGTTTATTCGGGTTTTCTATGCGGAATTTAGTTCCCTGCAAGGATTTATTTGAAACGGTTTTCAATATTTTTCCAAATAGCGAATGTATAACGAAAAAATTAAAACTACTAGAGATAATCATTGTTATCCGTGAACCGATTTTGTTCAAAATTGAATCGAATCTTGAGACGAGAATTTTAAATTTAATCGTTTCGTTGAGAACACATTCGTTTTAACGATAAATGTGAACCATTTGAGTACATCGAAACCACCATTCGATGTGCTTTTGAAAATAACCTACCTAATTTTTATAATAGGTGCATCGTTCAATTAATTCATTAATGGCAAGAAATCGTACAAGACGACCATTCTGTAAACGGTTAACATTGTTTGCATATCTGTAGACATTTTTCTTGAATGTAATTTTCACGAACAAAATACCCAAAGAGTTACGAAACCAATCTGATACGTATCTTCTCAATCAGCTTGACTTTCAAAAGCGGTTACAAACTGTTCAACGATTTCAACTTATACTCCGAAGACGAATCAGATCTTACGCAGATTAACCTGTTTTGCATTATTCGAACACGTGCATCCTTGACATTCTGGCTTCCATTGGCCCATGGTCTCTCCTCGAAAACACGTTTCACTTAAAACGAGATAATTATAAATCTTCCCGTTCCAGGAATAATAAGTTACAAAATCACGGCTGCTGCAATCTCGTCGCAATAATTCTTTTCTACAAGATTCAGAGCAGGCACGAGTAAAGGTTTCTTTGAAATAAAACTAAGAAATAATATTTCAGATACTTTTGTTTACCTCGACAATATTTAATAATCACCTCGACAATATTTAATAATAACCGGTCGATTTATTTGAAATAATAAGCGCATCGAATAAAGCCTGAATATAAACGTGTATATTAAATTAACTTTCGAAACAACGGTATAGAATGAATAATTTGCTAACGAGTAACAGAATATGCTAGCAAAGATTTTTACGATATCTTACCCGTTAATTTCTTCTCTTCCACCGATCGTTAACATTCCATCGTTTTAACGATGTAAAAAGATTGCGCCTACCGAACGATTTCGAAACGTTGCACTTCCAGAACACATCGGTTACTCCCAAGATCGTTTCGTTGTATCGTTATCTCTGCTACAGAATCTGTATTTTCGAACATATTTCACGGGACGAGATAACGGTAATTGTGTTTGAAAAATTGAATCCGATAATGCGTACTTGATAAAGTAGTATTTCAAACAACGTTGTTCCAAGTGTGGCTGGCTCTTGTTCAGAGAAGTAGATAAACCGTGACAGAGGCCGATCTTCCTTCCCTTCGTTTTGCATTCCAAGGAAGAGGAAGAGGGATTCTCAATGAAACGGTGTAACAAAATTAAACGAAGCGAAACGAAGCTCGTTGGTTACACCGTGTAAACGTAACTTCGTTGGAAATCGTTGGATTACGATTAATTTTTCACCGTTGGTAACAACGATCCGCGAAGAAAGACGAGAACGACATCAGATCGAACCTCATGAATCGAAACTTACGTTTCATGGAGCACGGTACGGAGGAATGAAGTGCCCTGAAGGTTGCAAGTCAAGGCTAGACACTTTCACTTACGACCGAGGCGGTGCTCTCTTGGGAGCGCACTGCAACCTGGCTTCCCACCTTACTTTACTATTTACTTTTCTACCTGGCCAAAGCCGAATGGAGACCGAATTACACGCGCTGGAGGTACGTCGAAGGTGTAGTTATTACGCCCGGCCACCCTCCGTGGCAGTGACGAGTTGCAGAAAAGATGGAGGCTTGTGCACGAGGAGGGCCTCGCGTACTCCGGGCCCCGAAGTTGGTGAAAGATAATCAATGTTCGATTTGAAAATATTTTCACTCGCAGAAAGGTTTCGTACGTAGGAAAGTTGGAAATTTTATATTGTTAACAATGTTTACGTTAAGGTAGTGCACACTTTTTCGAGATTCTTGCTTTCTTCATGGAATTATCATAAGTTCGTTCTGTTTCTCTTATTGTAGAAATAACAAGGCTGAGTAGGATGTTGGGATACAGTTTGTTACGTTCTTGCTTTCTGTATCAATATTTATAACTTTGATCTATTTCTCTTATTGTAGAAATAATAAGGCTGAGTAGAATGTTGGGATACAGTTTGTTACGTTCTTGCTTCGTGGATCAATATTTATAACTTTGTTCTATTTTTTTTACTAGAAAAGAAGGCTGATCGGTATGTTAGTATGCTATTTTATGTATTCTTGCTTTGTCGATCAATATTTACAACTTTGTTCTACTTTTCTTACCATAGAAAAGAAGGCTGATCAGTGTATCAGTGTGCAATTTTATATATTCTTGCTTTATTATTCAATATTTACAACTTTGTTCTACTTTTCTTACCATAGAAAAGAAGGCTGATCAGTGTATCAGTGTGCAATTTTATATATTCTTGCTTTATTATTCAATATTTACAACTTTGTTCTATTTTTCTTATTATAGAAAAGAAGGCTGATCAGTATGTCAGTGTGCAATTTCATACACTCTTGCTTTATCGATCAATATTTACAACTCTGTTCTTGCCCTATTTTTCTTACTATAGAAAAGAAGATTAATCAGTGTATTAATGTGCAATTTTATATATTCTTGCTTTATCATTCGATACGTACAACTTCCTCCCATTTTTCTCACTATAGAAAACAAGGCTGATCAGTATGCTAGTGCAGAATTTGATAATTCTTGATCAATCAGTACGTACAACTTCGTTATATGTTCTCTGCTGAACAAATAATAAAGCTAATTAAACCTGTACAAAATTCTCTACATTCTTGTTTTCTCAATCCAATACAACTCTGTTCTATTTGTCTCATTATACAACTGAAAAGGTTCACTCAAAAATTCGTGGCTCGTATCAAATCGTTTCAATTTCCATATTTAAAAATATTTTTCCCTCCAAACGAACAATAAAGCTAATTAAACCTGTACAAAATTCTCTACATTCTTGTTTCATCAATCCAATACTCGCAACTCTGTTCTATTTGTCTCGTTATAGAACCGGTAAGTTCTACAATCGATCAAAAAAATTCGTACCTCCTATCTAATCGTTTCAATTTCCATACTTGAAATTTTAAGGCCTCTAAATTTCGATTTCGCCTCGGGCCCCACGAATAAATAATCCGTGACTGGTCTGTGGTTAAACGATTGCGCTGCACCGCTGCGACACTCTGGACGCGGAGACGAGCAGTCGGTGGACGTAAATTAATTTCGTGACGCTAGCTCGGCGCTGTGGTACTGCGTTTCGTTGAACCCCCTTCGGCTACGGCACGTTTGAAGCTGAAAGTGCCTCACGGGGTACGGAACGAGACAGTTACCACGCTGGGTTACAGAACCTTCTAGCGCTTGGAAGTGGCCGTTCCACCGCAATAGGCGTTTACGTCGCAATTAACGTTTTTTTTCTTGCGAATTTTTCTCGATAAACTCGATTAAAATACTCTCTTACGAATATAAAGGTAACACGGTACGTTCCGATACATTACACGGTTTCACGTAAAAGATAGTGTCGTAATGTCACTTATTTTTCTATTTATTTACGGGGTAAATAACTCCCTTTTTAGATTACAAAGGGAAAAGAATTAATCGTGAGAATGTACGACACGGAACAATTGAAACTTAAACGAAACAGGAGTGAAATAGAAAAGAATATTTATATACATAGTATTTATTAACGTATTTTTAAGTAGCAGTCGAGCAATTATTAACGAAGTATAACGTTATAGGAACTTCCCTTAACGTAAGACGAACATAATCTTCGCATGTTGAAATTCGTGGGTTAAGTGTTAATCAACTCCACCTTACGGTTTAAAATATTTATGATTTTACCGTTTCAGATATTTTTGAACAATTTGAACTAAATGGTTGCCAGAGATATATATGCATCGTCGAGTGTTAAGAACACCAGTTGAACAATTTGCGATGATTCCACGAAGACAGAACATGGATATCTTGAAAGTCGTTGGCGTAATTTGACTCCCTGAATAATTGCTCATTATCATATTGTTACGATAAAACTTTCATTTTCTAACATTATATTCTTATTCCACCGATTGTATCGGTACTCTCTCACGGCTATACACGATGCGATCATAATGTGCATTAACATCTTTCCAATCGCAATTGGCATCTGAGATAGTATCGCACGAAGAATTGCATTCTGCAACACGCAACGCACATTGGTGCACCTTGTCTCTGATCAAAAGATGTAAACGATACGATACAGTGTAATGCATAATTACATTACAATTGCATCAAAATGACACAGCAACATCGTCGAATGATTAAGAGATGACAATATCGATTTGAATTCAGTTCATTTCTCACAGAACAATCCGTCCCTGAAAAGATTAAACCCGAAGAAGATGAAAAGAATTGGAAAAATTATTCAACATTATACTCCACTGTTATTTAAGATCACCACGATGAGTATACAGTTGCAAGAAATGAGATTTATCTGTTGCATCCTGGTTCAAGTGCAATTGAACTTTCTCATGTCGCGTACATTAATAAACTTTTAATAATTTTACAGAAAGTATCCATTTATTACGACTATTTAAAACGATAGATATTTATTTGTAAAGTGTAGTATGTTCGTTTCAAAATTTAAATAAATATCTCGCCGTACCTGATCGAATGCAACTGAAAGAGGCATCGTTCCAGTATACATTAACAATGGAAAATATTCTCGATACTCGACTATCGATTAGTAAATTTAACTACAGTGACACACAACAATTTTTAACTACGTTATATTATAAGAAAATTCTCCTGGTTTTAATGAAAGTTTACGTGCACGTAAAGCATACTAGGTTGCATATGACAACTTTTTTTGTCGATAAAAAATCCTCTCGAGAGGATAAAATCAAGATTCGAAAATTCAATACTTCTTCAATTTTTCAATACAACTTTTCGACGATTTTTTTCACAGTCGAACGATACAGCACTGAAAACTGAACATTTTTTGTAAAACTACAAAGTTATAAAGAAAATGAAAGTCTTTGCAAGCTCTCGAATCGTATAAAACGGATGTAGCATTCAAGATGCCACTTTCTCTTCGATTTTTCAAATACAACTTCCTGACGATGCAAAATACATCAGTTGCGAGAAAGTCCCAAGAAAAGTTGCATTAAAAAAATTTTAAAAGAAAAAAAAAAAACATTAAAACCTTCCGAGCTCGATTTCACCTTCTTGAAGAAATTTCCTTTAGACAAGAACAATTCTCTGCATATGCACTCTACGTATGCAAAACTTTCGTTAAAATCAATCTTACAGGTAAGAAGAATTTCCTATTGATACATCGTACGAATATTATTTTTTCGATCCGCTGTACAAACTCCAAAGAGTCTACGACCTTCGAGTGTCGCGCTTCCATCTTTCTCCAAAGAAAAATGAAATAACGAAGTATCGAAGAAAAACGTGATCACGATTCGTTGCGACCATTTCGATGTGCCAACGAAGGATGAGTCACGAACGTTCGATCGGATCGAACAAGAAATCGTGTTACTATGCCTCATGGTCGGCGGGAACGCGTTCCTGAATCGAAAGAAGAGAACGAGCATGCTGTCGCGCAACTTGATATTAGGTTGCGACCCTCGAGCCGCTTGGCCTTCTCAATGGAATTACGTATAATTTCCTGTTGCCGTGGAAAACCGCGCAACAGGAATTCTAAGAAATCCGCCTAATTGGGGGTCCTAGAAATTGATACTCGAGATTGTCTTTTGCGGAAACTGTCGAACATTTCGATACGTTTGACAAAGTTTCACTTTGTACGTATGTACGTTTGTTTACATTTCGTCGAGCTGTTCATTCACAATTGTGTGAATTTTGTCATGTATAAATCATTTTGTCGATTCAATGTATGTCCATATTTGGCACGATATTGTCGGTTTGTACAAACACGTCGAAACGATTTTTATTTCGCATAAATTTGCTCGACACTGTTAGTTAAATAACTAATGGAAATTGGACTGTTAAATAACTAATGAAAATTATAATTTCTGTTAGTTAAATAAATAATGGAAATTATGATTTCTATTAGTTAAATAAGTAATGAAAATTATAATTTCTATTAGTTAAATAAGTAATGGAAATTATGATTTCTATTAGTTAAATAACTAATGAAAATTATAATTTCTATTAGTTAAATAAGTAATGGAAATTAGAAGACTCGAAAGATGAAAAACTGTAAAATTGTATTTGAAAAATATCGTGGAAGAAATTGTACGCTTTTGCGAAATTTTATGAAACGAGAAACATTTACAAACATCGAGGGTATTTTAATTAGGGCGACGATGAGGTATTTAGTTCAGTGCGTTGAATTTCAGTCTCCGAAAAGTAATTTTTCGAATTTTATTATAATTCTTTTCTTATCGTGTCTTTAAATTTTAATAAAATACACAAAGAAGTGATCAATTTCTTTTATCTTCGATGCAAGCAGACTTTTCAACTGCGTTGACAATGTGGTGGTAAAAAAAGGGGATGTTTAATTTACCGTCAAAGATTTCGTAATTAACGTTCGTTAACAATTAATGGTTGTCGTTCGTCAACGAGAAACGCATTTTTACCAACTAGTGAGATTACTTTTACGACCGTCTTTAAATTTCTACGGACTCGCGCCATTTTAATGCGCACATAATCGTCTTTCATGCCGCGGACTTCCTGTTTGAAAAATAAATATTATTTACAGCAAGCATAATTTCTGTATTACTTACCCACGTTTTATCGCAACCGTTATATTGACCGTTACATTAGCCGTTCAATACTTGAATTATTCATTTTAAAATATACCCTGTCGCTTACTAAATTACTTACGCAATACGTCATTTGAATTCCTCTGGTAGAAATTAATTATTATACAATTCACTCGATCGATATTAGTTTTGATACGATTTTTATATTTGTATAATACGCAAATATCGTTCAAGTTACAATGGAATTTTCCTTTTCCATCCGATATTATTAACGATCAATTCTCATTCGTTACTCGAAGAATATTATTTATACAATTTAATGCACGAATTAACTCAAGAAAAATGTAACGAAACAACAAAAATCTCTTAGAAATATGCGGTTAAACAGAACATTGACGCATTCCTTTTCCATATATTTTCCCTATTTTTCCTTCGATTAAAATACTTTCTTTTATTTATTAAGTTTCCAGCTTGTTTCTTGAAAAACCACATTATTTGCATTTACTTTCTGAAGCAATCGCTCTGGTTTCAGATACTAGGTTGCAGATACTTCCATAGTTCATGATCTTTGAACTCACACTCCACAAAAAATATATTTCTCCAAGTCGAACCTCTTATTGAACAGTATAGTACTTGGTATTGAACAGTATAGTATAGTATAGTGCTATTACATACTATGTGATGAATACTTCTACATAATTATATACATACATTCACAATACATATATAATTTATGAACTCACGTGCCAAAACAAATATTATTTCAAGTCAAATACTCTAGTAATAGATACTAGAGGGTAGATACTTCTACAGTTCATGATCTTTGAACTCACATTCCAAAACAAATATTACTTCAAGTCAAATACTCTAGTAATAGATACTAGAGGGTAGATACTTCTACAGTTCATGATCTTTGAACTCACATTCCAAAACAAATATTATTTCAAGTCAAATACCCTGGTAGCAGATACTAAGTGGTAGATACTTCCATAGTTCATGATCTTTGAACTCACATTCCAAAACAAATATTACTTCAAGTCAGATACTCTAGTAATAGATACTAGAAGGTAGATACTTTCATAGTTCATATTCTCCAAACTCACACTGAAAAAAAACATTATTCCAAATCAAATCCCCTGGCAGTCATAATACTAAGTTCTACAGATACTTCTATAGTTCACAATCTTTGAACACCCACTCAATGATCCCGTACCGTATAATCAAGTGCCTAAAGTGTCACTATTCAACTTACCCTTTGCTCTCTCAGGATCGTTCGGCCAGAAGCAGCAGCAAGAAGACCCCTGCCAAACAAAATCGAGGGTCGTGGGTGACATAGAGTACTGCGATCGTTATTGGGAGTGTGTGAATGGACGTCCAGAGTTGTTCGACTGTCCAAACGGTCTTGTTTTCGCTGGCAAACATCGCGGTGTAACCGAGGGCTGCGACTACCCCTGGAGAGCGAACTATTGCGATGGAAAACGTCAAGCCAATCCACCGATTCCAGCCGACCATTGCGACTGGCTTTATGGTATTTTCGGCCACGAGACATCTTGCACCAGGTATTGGACCTGCTGGAACGGAACCGCCACCGAGCAACTGTGCATCGGTGGACTTTTGTACAACGAGAGAGCCAGGTCCTGCGATTGGCCGGAGAACGTCGAAGGATGCCAAAAACATCGTGAGTAAACGATAATGAAATTTATTCGCTTCTCTAGTAACAGATACACCCCTGTCCGAAAGTATTAACCCTTTGCGGTCGTATTAAATTTGGAAATGGATGGTCGTACTGATCGGAATTAATTTCCCTTGAAAAATCAGTGATAGATAACATGTAAGATTACGAAGGATAAAGAAGATTTGTTAATTGTTTCGTGAAGTTTAAAGATATGTTCGTATAACAGTGATAGATAACATGTAAGATTACGAAGGATAAAGAAGATTTGTTAATTGTTTCGTGAAGTTTAAAGATATGTTCGTATAACAGTGATAGATAACATGTAAGATTACGAAGGATAAAGAAGATTTGTTAATTGTTTCGTGAAGTTTAAAGATATGTTCGTATAACAGTGATAGATAACATGTAAGGTTACGAAGGATAAACAAGATTTGTTAATTCTTTTGTGAACTTGTGTGAACTTGTGAACCCTAATTTGTTATTTTAGATTCGTAATGGAAGTGACTGTTGTTTCGTAGACCTATTGAAACGATATATTAGAGAGTTACATCATTTTCTTTTAGGTAGGCGAAAAAAATTGAATTTTTTTTCTGTATAAAATATTTAGGATTTTTAAAAATAATACAGAAAAGTGCAGATTGAAAAAATCGAATTAACGACGAAAATATAATGTACACTTTCAGAAACGATTTTCGTCCCTTTTTTTACGAAGGATACAGGGTGTTCTGATACTTATGGACAAGAGTGTACGCTTGTTTTATTTAACAGGAATGTAGATATGTTTAATATTCCCTTTGTTTAATACAATATGCTAACAATTTTTATACGCAGAATGTGGCGTCTTTGCGTGTGGTGATAAATGTGGTACGAGCACGAGAAAAATACAAAATACGTATACACAGGATGCTTTTAACGGTTAGAAATTTTGTAGATTTGTAATATAGTAGGTTCTCCGTGCAAATAATTGGTCGAGGAAACTATTTTCTACGTTTCACCGTCAATTTTTCACTCCTTAAACATTGTAGGAACCTATAAACGATTCTTACTTTCATAATAACAATGACCATAAATCCATACTGTTCATAATTTACCCGTAACTAACCGCTTGACTCCAGATAAATAATTCATCGAAATTCTTTCTCTTCTTCTACACTGTAGTGTTCACCGTACGTTCTCAATAAATAATTGCTTAAACAACGCGTACTAACGATCACACTGTGCAATGTGCTTTGGCTTTTACTACGACTGCATTAAATAGTGTTCAAGGCCGACGAGTTACATCGCGATTAAACGCTACGTTGCAAAATGTGAAAGCTTTAAATGCTCCTATTTGCATCTTTCTTTTCCTTTTTTTTTATTCAGCTTCAACTACGACTGCATTAAATAGTGTTCAAGGCGGACGAGTTGCAAAATGTGAAAGCTTTAAATGCTTCTATTTGCATCTTTCTTTTCTTTTTTTTTATTCAGCTTCAACTACGACTATATTAAATAGTGTTCAAGACGAGTTGCAAAATATGAAAACTTTAAATGCTCCTGTTTGCGTTTTTTTTTATTTAGTTTTTACTACAACATTAAATGGTGCATTACTGCATTACTGCAATAGTGCATACTGCATTACTGCATTACTGCAATAGTGTATACTGCATTACTTCATTACTTCAATAGTGCATACTGCATTACTGCATTACTGCATTACTGCAATAGTGCATTACTGTAATAGTGCATTACTGCAATAGTGCATTACTGTAATAGTGCATACTGCATTACTGCATTACTGTAATAGTGCATACTGCATTACTGTAATGGTGCATACTGCATTACTGTAATAGTGCATACTGCATTACTGTAATGGTGCATACTGCATTACTGCAATAGTGCATACTGCATTACTGCATTACTGCATTACTGCAATAATGCATACTGCATTAAATAGTGTTCAAAGCGGACGAGTTACACCGCTACATTAAATAGTAAATCGCGTCACACCGACGAGTTGCAAAACGTGAAAGCTTTAAATGCTCCTGTTTGCATTTTTTTCTTTTTTATTTAACTTTTACCGCGACTGCATTAAATAGTGTTCAAGGCGAACGAGTTACACGAGAGCGGTATTAAATAGTAAATCGCGTTACACCGACGAGTTGCAAAATGTGAAAGCTTTAAATGCTCCTATTTGCGTCTTAATTTTGTTTCTTTCCATTTTTTCTCTTTTATTTACTCCGAGGTGCTGTCTGTCCCCTCTGTCGCGAAACGCAGCGCATTGCCCCGAGGCGATGTTCGCGATCATTCTCACTTTCGAAAGCGACCGCGTACGAGGACACCGTACGCCTGTGCGCGCTGTTTTGTCTTTTTTCTCGTCTTGTTCGAGGCTTCGCTCCAAGTCAGTGCCCTCCTGTAAGAAAAAGAGGCGAGCCGCTACGCTAATTAGCATTCAAAGTGAGTCCTCGTCGCGCCTCCGTCTCTAACCCACGTATTACCGACAGTGAGCAAGTAGCTTGACAAACAGCTTCGCGAATAAAAAATCTCATTGATCGCGGCAGACCGTGAAATGTTCAACTCCGCGAAAACAATGGACCCAAGAGCGCAGACATTGCGGTTTCCGATACAAGAGTAATAAAATTTATCCCGGAAATTGGCCGAGAAAAGCCTCGAGCAGCACCTTTTTCGCGGCAACGGGTTCTTGAAATGAAAAGTTAAACGCTTCGTGCTTCGATCAATTTCTTTTTATTTTTTTTTCTTTCTTACGGAAAGACGTTTTTCTAAACATCGCACGCACGCACGCGTTTAATCGCACTTGCACCGTTACGATATGCACTTCTATCGCGAACACTTGCTTCCGGGAAGAGAGTGAAATTGCATGGATTATTGACCGCTTAAAAGTAACGATCTAACTTTTACTCATTTATCGAACACGCGTGTCAGATCGTCTAAGAAATAATAGGGATATATTTCTCTTTTGGGAGCGAAAGGAAAGAATTTACGTTATTGGTTGTTGGGTGTATTTTCTGTAAATTTAACAGATCTTTCAAGGCAATGGATAGACATTTGATAACATTACACGATTGTTTTCGATAAGAATTTTTCAAATTCCAGCTAAGTAACCATGCACGATATTATATATATGCTATATATATATCTTCATAATATTCTATCAATAATATTTACAATATTTTTACTCTCTTGTATATACAATATATTCTTGGTATATTGTGCAATAACGCCTACACTTGTCTCAATATAATCGCAAAGCTTCGGTAGTACAAATGCTTCTTGATTCTTTGATTATATTTAGTAAAAAAGCTACACTTATCCAGTCCAGAAGCTAATTAATACATCGAAAGACCCTCTCCTTCCTATTATTCTTGTGTAAATATACTTATTCTCCTCTTAATTCTATCCTCGATTGTTAAGCCAGAAAAACATTTCTAGATAAAGAAAAATTGCACAAACATATATACAATAATCCCCCTCAAAATATGAAATTATTTGAAAAATTCCACTTTTCTGTTCAATCTCAGCAAACGCACCTACATCGTCAATAATAAATTTACGTACCACAAAATTATCACATTATTTATACGAAAAAAATCATTTCTCGGAGGTCCCATTTGCAATCTCGAAGCTTCGTTAGTTTCTATTTTAAAATGTCCACTTCTCTGCTCAATCTGAGCAAATATACTTACATCGTCAATAATAAATTATCAGGTTATTCACAGAAGAAAAGTAATTTCTTGGAAGTCCTTTTTGGAATCTCAGAGCTTCATTAATTACTAAATTATTTAAAAAATTCCACTTCTCTGTTCAATTTGAGCAAATATACTTATATCGTCAATAATAAATTAGCAATACGAAATTATCAGGTTACTCGCCCGAAAAAAATTATTTCTTAGCAGTCCCTTCTCTAATCTCAAAGCTTCATTAATTACTAAACTATTAAAAAAATTCTGTTCAACCTGAGCAAACGTACTTACATCGTCAATAACAAACTAACAATACGAAATTATCAGGTTACTCGGCCGAGAAAAATAATTCCTTAGAAGTCCCTTCTCCGATCCCAAAGCTTCGTTAATTTTCTAAACTATTTCAAATTTTTTAAATTCCACTTCTCTGTTTCTGCACGGTTAACAACACATTTTCGAAGATGTCCCAGAAAAGTGACACAAAAAGAAAACGAAATTCTTGGGAGAAAGCTTTACATCACTTCCACGGTACACCCACTCCCGACTCGCAAAATATCCTCCCTAAAATATTACTAAACATTCGCTGAAGATAATATTAACCGCGAGTGGATACCTCCGGGCGAAACATCCCCGCGTCTCGCGATAACACCGTGGAACGGTCTCTTCCCAGCGAGCTATCCTATTACACGTAATTCAAACCCCGACAGCTCTCTGCAACGACGACGCGAACGGAAACGTTCCATTGGGCAAGTCCTGCAACCGCTACTGGCAATGTCAAGGCGGTTATCCACGGCTGCAGAGGTGTCCAGCGATGCTGGTCTTCGACCGAAGGTCGCTGAGGTGCGTGGTACCGCCCACGGAGGATTGCGACGTACCGACGACGCCGCCGAATCTCGAGGGTGATCTGCCCGACGGTCGGAACGAACAGGACCCCGAGGAAGAGAATCTACCACCAGGTGTTGCCCCGTTACCAGCCGGAGCCTTACCGATACCGCTTCGAGCGCGTCCCAGGAACTAAATCGCGGCCAAACGAAAATCATTCGCGACGAACGTGACTGAGAATAAACACGTTACGGGGTGAACGGGAACCCTGGCACGTTGACGACGAACCAGAACACGAGACACGGTGTGAAATCGGTAACACGGCTCCGATCGAACCGAGTCTCCCTAGAGGTGTCGTTAAATTAAGTTTCATGTGTATTCACCCGCTTCGTTCTAGGATACCTAGCGTCCCTGGTGGGGACGGATATTTTTCTCGTTTTTTTTTTTTCTTTCCTTTCTCTCTTTGGTCGTCGATATCCCGTCGACCCGTGCACGTATTTTCTAAGCTAAGACGGATTGTGAATCTTTAGGGGAACGCGTGTTGGTACCGATCCCCTGATCCAACGCGAGGATCAATTTCGGAGAAACTCTCACCGTATCCGTTCCGTTATCATTTCTTATAGTCGAAGTGTAAATATTCTCTTTACCCATTCTCACCTTACCTTCGCCTTAAACTCGTAAGACTTTACTTAACCGGGACACGCTCACCTGTACGATGCAGACTCGTTGAAATAAAGTGTACGTTGTATAGTTTTTTTTTTTCTACTCATGTCCACATATTTATTCGAATATTTCGTTGTACATGTTTCACGTATCGTTAGAACCTTTTTCTTGCGTTTAAATAGAAATAAAGTAATTTACGAACGATCCAACGAACCGGTGGCCCGGTTCGATTGCTCGCTGGACGGAGAGCTTAAACTTAATCTACCTCCGCGCGATTACAATTTTAGGAGCTTTCCTTTTCGATGGTGTTTTCACAGGTTGGACGAATCGGACAGTGTTTACGTTCGTTTCACCGATATACGCGGGTAGGATTTCCGAGATACTATTTTACAGATTTCCAAACAAACGATCAAGTCACCGAGGACGACTTTCGGATTTCGGGATTCTACGACTGTTGGTGGGCTCTTGCGAATCTGATTCAGGAACGCTGATTCTCCTACACTATTTATAGATCATTGGCGCTGCAAAAGAAAATTTTTTTCTTTTTAACTTATTCCTATCAGTTTAATTTTAATATTAGTATTGATTCCACGTCAGAATGTAAAGCAGACGCGGATCGATTAATGAAATTTTATAACGTACCAGTGAGGCAGCTCGTCGGGATCGAGACAGGCCAAGCTCACGGAATCGAAGAGTTTACCATCACCGCAAGTGATCAAACGTGGATGTCCGTCAACGCAGGTAATCAATCTACCGCAATCGCCTGGTACCGGGAATCTGAAGAATAAAGTTACTCGGTGTTCAAAAGAAATCTCACCGAATGAATCCACGAGAATTTTCATCCTCGTGGTATTCGAATCTAGGAATCAATCGCGTCGGTCAGTGGTTATTGCGTCTAGGGAAACAAACGACGAGCAAGAATTGATGGTAAATAAAATAAAAATATAACACAGTGTCGATAGTAAAAATAACTACTTCGAACATCTTGCGGGTAAAGAAGAAATTTTACATTTAAAATCGAGGTTCGTTCCAATCGATTTAAGCGATTCCTGTTGGACGTAATCCTCGATGACGCAGACGTAACAATGATTAAATGAAGGAAATATATATAGATATTAAGAAAGAGAATTTACAATAAGAATTTAATTCATCAATTTTACTCGATTCGGTTTATCGTATTACTCACACCTGTCGAGTAAAACGGTGTGTATTATTGGTGATTTGTTAAACTCTTATCGTGAATTCTCTTTCTTTTAACAATCATCTAATCAATGTTAGTTTATCGATCACTGTAGATTTTTGCGTCACCGAAGTTGGTTAAAATCGTGATGGTAAATATTTTTGTTTTAAAAAACCAAAAAGAGAGTCGTCGATCTAACGAAGCTTGTTTATCCCACGAGGTGAGACTTTGTTTCAATTTTTACGTTCGAAAGTAAAAACTCTTTTCGTGGATTCTCTTTCTTTTAACAATCATCTAATAAATGTTACTTTGTCCATCGCTGTAGATCTTTGTGTCACCGAAGATGGTTAAAATCGTGATGGTAAATATTTTTGTTTTAAAAAACCAAAAAGGAGGTCGTCGATCTAACGAACCTTGTTTATCCCACGAGGTGAGACTTTGTTTCAATTTTTACGTACGAGAGTAAACAGTTTGATACGGGAACGTTTGAATACGTAGCTATTTCAAGAGGTATTTATCGTCACGTTTAAAAATGACATTTTATCCGGCTATTAACGCCGGAGTAATATCGACTAAAAGAAGAGGACAATGTGTTCGTTAATACGGTTGACTAAGAACCGAATATCTCTGAAACACGTGTTGCTTCACAGCGGGTGTGCCACGGCCCTCCAAAGGTAGACCGGTTCTTAATTTGCGCGCTGGGTAAACTCGAATCGCTTGATATTTAAGAACATCGATTCTTTTGCTTGTTTAAGCGAAACCCGAGCGGTATTTCCTTTTACCGGGTGACTCTTTCACCAGCAATGTTGTTTGTCGAGAAAGGTTTCTTAACTTTCACGTGATCTTCCTTTTACCTGGTACGCGAGACACTGGACATAAATACACCAGGATTCGTATTCTTCGAACGAGAATCGATTCCAGTTACATCCATTTCCTTGCAAACGAAGAGACCCATTATTGAGAGATCTCTGAGAAAATTTCTATGGGATGAAGGTAACCCTAACAAAGAACATTCATATCGTGAAAAGAATATCTGTTGCAAAGTATCGTTCACTCTCTGGATGGATTTGAAATTTAACGATTGAAATTTGTTTAAACGAACACGTCACCATTGCTCAAGGATTTCTTGAGTCAATGATACGAGCTAACCACTGACATCGTTACTGAATATAGTGACGACGTAATCGACAGATTTTGTTTACCAGAAAGATGGTCTCTAAATGGATTCCAGATTTAGGGATCAGAATTTTTTTAAATGTCACAATTACTCAGAATTCTTTACAACGCGAGTTAATGGCTCGTTATTGCCACGAAGATGTAATCGATGAATGGAAAAATAGATTTTGTTTACCAAAGAGTTAATCTCCAAATGGATTCCAGATTTAGGGATCAGAATTTTTTTAAATGTCACAATTACTCAGAATTCTTTACAACGCGAGTTAATGGCTCGTTATTGCCACGAAGATGTAATCGATGAATGGAAAAATAGATTTTGTTTACCAGAAAGTTGGTGTCTAAATGGATTTCAGATTCAGGGATCAGAATTTTTTTAAATGTCACAGTTACTCAGAATTCTTTACAATACGAGCTAATGGCTCATTACTGCCACGAAGATGTAAGTCTTTCTCTCACTAAGGATGAGTGAAAAGATAGCTTTTGTTTACCAGAGAGTTGGTTTCTAAATAGACTTCAGATTTAGGGATCAGAATTTCTTCAAATGTCACAATTATTCAAAATTCTTTACAACACGAGCTAATGGCTCGTTATTGCCACGAAGACGTTATTGCCACGAATCGACGAGTGGAAAAATAGCTTGTGGTTACCAGAGAGTTGGTCTCTAAATATTGGGTTGTTCGGAAAGTAATTTCGTTTTCCAAAAACACTCCAAAAATATCGTGTTTCATTCTCACTAAAAAAAAAAACACGAAATGACTTTCCGAACAACCTAATAGATTTCAGATTCAGGGCTCAGAATTCCTTTAAATGTCACAATTACTCGGAATTCCTTACGACACGAGCCAATGGCTCGTCATTATCGTGAATATAAAAGAGAATATTCGATGCAAAATTGAAGAAATTGGTGTTGTCGAGTTACGATTCATCGTTTAATTAATCAACGTTGCTTTCTTCGATGTCTCCAATTACAATTCACATCGCAAGCATCGTTATTCTAACGATAATCCACTCTCACGTGTTCGGTTGTCAATTAGGATCGCACGCGCACGATTTTGACCTAATCGATGAATTAAAAAAAAGAATTCTAACATCGTGAGGGTCACACGGACATTATTTATAGTTTCTCGGAGTGATCATTTGCTGTCAGTCCCCCGTATGAACCATTTATACCTACCTAGGGAAGGGCCAGAATTTAGCAGCCGCGCTATGGGATGGTACTTTGTGGGGACACTTGAAGCCGACAATTTCCTCCGGGTTGCAGTAGGGCAACAGTTGATCCGGCCAGACGCACGTGTGACTCTTCGCTTCGTATACTAATCCAGGGTCGCAATGTGCTTCGTCGGGATGTCCGTGAACGCATCTGATGTACGTGGTGCTGCACGCATCGCTTACAGGGTACATGCCGAATTGGTATTCGCAACCGGGAGTGCTGAGCGGAGTGACTACAAATAACGTTTCGTACTGTTTCACATCGAACAACGTGGTAATATTGACAACTATCGTTAGGGTCTCGTCGGTAATTTTCATCGAATTTTAGCGGCACGAAGAACAAGTTGTTCGAGAAAAAAATCGAAGCGGTAATTAAATCAACATTGGCGTTTAAAAGAAATTTTGAAGAAAAGTGTTACGATTGGGAATAATTTGCTCGATGGCGAGTCTTTGTTCTCAAAATCGAATCGTTCGACCACGTAACTTTTACTTTCTTACGCTGTACAACCTATATAGTAAGTTTCTTTCGAAAGAAATCATGCGATGAATGTTTATCGCGCGAACATCTTTTTGCAACTACCGGCAGAGAAATATTAAATGTTCAACACTTTCGAGAGTGGTTGACGAGTAGTGAAATTTTTATCGTTTCGATCCCTATGTTTCGCGGCGTGAATTTTGATTATAACAACGGTGTTTATTGTTACAAAACTGCTCGATATATTTCACAAAGGGAAATCGATATATAAAGAAAGTACACGTTTAAAAAAATAAAATTCCGATTCTCCAAATTTCATCATTTTTACACGTTGTTCTCCCAAATGTCTTATTTCTTCCTTTTTCTAAGTATTATTTTACAACGGTGTTGCTTTTAAACTTTTATCGAACACTTCCTTCGAGAAGTGAATCCAATTTATAAAAAAGAATATTCGATGCAAAATTGAAGAAATTGGAGTACAAGTTACTTTTATCGAACACTTCCTTCGATAAGTGAATCCAATTTATAAAAAAGAATATTCGATGCAAAATTGAAGAAATTGGAGTACAAGTTACTTTTATCGAACACTTCCTTCGATAAATGAATCGAATTTATAAAAAAGAATATTCAATGCAAAATTGAAGAAATTGGAGTACAAGTTACTTTTATCGAACACTTCCCTCGACAAATGAATCGAATATAAAAGAGAATATTCGATGCAAAATTGAAGAAATTGGTGTTGTCGAGTTACGATTCATCGTTTAATTAATCAACGTTGCTTTCTTCGATCTGTCCAATTGCAATTCACATCGCAAGCATCGTTATTCTAACGATAATCCACTCTCACGTGTTCGGTTGTCAATTAGGATCGCACGCGCACGATTTTCAATTACACGTAATTTAAATTACGTTATGCTAACGAGTCCACGTACCGACGAAAGGTATACCTTCGCGCGTGGCTCGTATACTTACGTTTGTTATGACATTGCCGCGATTATTGAGAGCGTAACGCGATACTTACGGTCAGCCTTGCGATCTCCGCAGTCCACGGCCCAGTGATAGTTGCAATGATGGTACACGTCACCATGGCCGTCGAAAAGCAGTCCGTTCTCACAGTATTCGAGGGTCAGTGTACCGTTCGTGCAAAGGAAGAAACTGTTACAGGACTCGGGATGGGGGTACGCATGGACACCATATGGATCTGGACACGGTGGTGCGCCCAAAAGAGCACCTGCCTCCACTGTAAAAATGAAAGTCAAGTGTCCAATATTAACAGACAAACAACTATCTTAATCTCTATCGATGATCTTTAATGGAGAAAAAGATAACATTTCGACCATTTTTAACATTCCGTATAAGGACTCCATACCTCTTACGAGTAAACCATGATTTTAACTTCTATCGAGAAGACTTCTATTCAGAAGAAAAATAATATTTTGACCTATTTTTAACCCTTCGTGTACGAGCTTTATATCTCTTATGAGTAAACAACGACTTTAGTTTCCATCGATGGTCTTTCATGGGGAAAAAGATAACATTTCGAACATTTTTAACCCCCCATATAATGGCTCCATACCTCTTATGAGTACACTATGATTTTAACTTCTGTCAATGATCTTTTATTCAGAAAATAAATAATATTTCGACCACTCTTAATCCCTCGTGTACAAATTCTATACCTCATACGAACTACAGTTTCTTCACACGAGTGTAATTTCTTCATAAACGATCATATATCGGTGAAAAACACCATAAAAGAAGCTACCAGTCGACAACATGACGTACAGTGATCCCTGAAAAGTTATCGTCGAGTAAAAATCGTGTTGTGACAACGTAAGAGGCGATTAGGCGAAGTTTACAGAAACTCCTCGATAAAAGTGACCAAATCGAGCGGGCTCTAAGACTTTTAACGAGTGAGACGCGCGATCTTGTTCCGCGAATCAAGTGTCTCGCATTACACGCTCGAGCTACGAACGATCGAACGGAAGTGCGCGTCGCGATTCGGACGCGCATGGTAGATCACGGCCGCGAAAATAGAAAATAAAATCAACCAAGAGACGTAAATATTCGTGCGGCATCGAAGCCGAAAGTCGCGGCGTTTCTTTACGAGGAGAACCAACCGTTCGGGAAAGTGAGATCGTAAGAAGACCTTTGACGTCGTGCGACAGTCACAATAGAAAGGAAACGGAGTGTGGACGAAAAGAGCAGATCCAAGGATCGGGTAGTAGGAGAAACTTACACGCTCCGACAACGTCGACCGCAACTAGACATTCGTCCGCGAGCTTCGATAACGATGAAACATCAACGTTCGTCCGTAAAAACCACAATCCACCACCGAACAAACCGAACGCGATCAAACTCCCAAAAACGAAATCATAAATATCCTATAGATTCAACGAACCCTGATAAATAATAAAATACATCCACGATCGTAAATTACTCCCTCCCCACGCCGAACACTCGCGCCTAATTGAATCCAGGAACCCTCTCGCGGCGCAAGGAGGAACGAGAGAACGCCCGATACGTTCAAATCGAGATAAAAAGGAGACGCGACTCTCTCTCGAGTCTGTGTGCAAGAGAGAAAGATAGAGGAGGTGCTATCTTCAAGGTGCGTGTACATGAATAATGCACGGCGGTTAGATCGTAAGCGTCGATATGCCCGATGCATTTCTGAATAATAGTTCGTGGAAGGCGTAAACGTTAGTCGAGCTCACCGCCATTATATCATAGGTCGCGGCGACGTAACCATATGGCGAGAGGAGTACCTCACGACGGTACCCGGTGAAAGCTACTGAAATTTCTGCCGCGCGTGTGTCGCAACACCGGGAAACACGATGCACCACTGGGATGGACGCGGATAAAACGCCTGCCAGAATGCAGCCCGGAGAACGGCGATGCGTCTTCGGGACGCATCGTGGGGGCCCTGAGTCCTTTGCAGCCGGGAGGCTGCGTTGCGCGCATCGTAGTTTGTCACGCGACGAACCGCGATCCCGTGGGGGGACGCTGGAGGGTGTCGATGGTGCTGATTGGCGCAAAAAACTTACCGGAGGCCAGAAAAGCCGCCAGGGCCAATAGGGTCACGCTCCACGGATGGCTCATAGTACACGGCTCGGTCTGATCCGCCACGGGTCGACTCTGACTACTGACACTTAGTTATCGACCTCGGGACAGAGAGCTACTCCCTTCACTTGCACGAACGGCTCGATCTCTCGTTACCCCACCCGATCGCTCGCCCCGCGCGATTTCTTACCGCGATCGTGCGGCCTCGGTTCAACCACGAATAGACCCGAACGATTTCGTCGCTCGGCCGTTTTCTTTTCGCTCGGTGGCACACGGTGGCCCGCCTAGGCCACGCGAACGGGTCCCTGCCGAACTGCTCGTACGAACTTTGTCGGCGGCGCTTTAGTAAGAACGATGAAAGGGGATGATCGCACAGAGAACGCCCGACTTCGGAAGTCGGAGAAGTGAAAGGACCGGTGGTGGAAAAGAAACCATTTTTTGCTCCGGACCTTGACGCGAACGTAACATTTTTACGAAACCGGAGATGGAATGCGTGGAACGTTCGACCGTTTGAGTAAACTGGCGAAGTTTGTAAACGATCGTGTGCAGTCGAAAGGTGCACACGTACGCTTTATTCTTTCACAGGGCGAACTTGGACCGACCGATGTAGAGTTTTCATCAAATTCTTTGCAATCTGCGAGAGAAAGAATAATTGATCTCTATAAAAGTTTTTAAAAACAGTCCAAGTTGGCCCACACTGTATTGGACGCCAGTTGTTTGTACGCGCTCCTTTTCTTCCGATATTTTTGGCGTGATAGTTTGTAGGACGAAAAGGTACAAATATTGTTTGAAACAATTTTCGATATCTTGAGATGGTTTTTGGGTAAGAGTTTCGACGATGTACGCAATAATTCGTCAAAATTGACGATTGTTCGCCATGTTCTCTTGCCGGTCATTTTGGGCACAATACAATTTGTTCGGAGATAAAGCATAATGTTTTCAGACACGATCTGATACAACACGACGCAAGAAATTTCGAGAAATTCGTGAGAAAGTTCATTGATCGTGAATCTACGGTTCTCACGAGTTTTCCTGTTCACGTACTCGATCATGCACGTTCGATCTACTTTTTCGAATGTCCTCCATCATTGCCTAACCTCACCTTTGTTCGTGCACAGAGCAAACCATAAACATCGCGCGTGAAATTCATCGCCACGAAGACTCTTTGTGCGCGGTAAAATTCAATAAACGATCGAATTTTTACAACAACCAAAATTGCCTATCGACGCGCTTGTTTATTAATAACAATTGAACGAGTTTCTTGAAACAGTCTGCGCGTGCGCAACTTTGTCCACGTAATTGTTCAATTGCAATGGCCGGTCATAGTTTCTGTAGATCTATGAATTACAAAAGAACTACAAACAAAAATTGTTTATCCATCTGATAGAAAAATTATATAAAATACTTGTAAATTTAGAAATAACATTGTTAATACAAATCAGAACATTAATTAACCGTAACTCCGAAATTAGGGGTGAAATTAGGATTAAGTATACTCGGTGACCTTCGCTTCCATATACTTCAAAGTCATTATATTGTAAATAACTATCTTAAATTCGTTTGTAGTCGCGTTGAATCGTTCAGTTAATATTGCATTAATATATTAGAATCACAGAATCGATTGCAAAATTCATTTATTATACAAAATATAATAGTAATCATTACATTATAAATAATTACCTTGAATTCGTTTGTAGTCGCGTTGAATCGTTCAGTTAATATTGCATTAATATGTTAAAACCACAGAATCAATTCCAAAATTCATTTATTGTACAAAATATAATAATAATCATTATATTATAAATAATTACCTTGAATTCGTTTGTAGTCACGTTGAATCGTTCAGATAATATTGCGTCAATATGTTAGGACCGTAGAATAAATTCCAAAATTCATTTATTGTACAAAATATAATAATAATCATTATATTATAAATAATTACCTTGAATTCGTTTGTAGTCGTGTTGAATCGTTCAGACAATATTGCATTACTATGTTAGAATCGCAAAGTCGATTAGAAGATTCATTTATTCCACAGAATGTAATAATAATCAAGTTTAGAAGTCGCTCTCAACGTAAAATTATTACGAAACATATGGTGTCCTATGACTTTCGAGCGGCTGTGTGCATATCGCGAGACGAACCCGTCCTCCTGTTACTTTCTTGACATTTTGGAACGTGGAAAAATTTACGATTCACCGCCGCTTATGGAATCGCGAGAGTCAAATTACATAATAAGGCGAAAAAAATATATTTCCCGTCATAATCGCTTAATCGATGCGACTTGTTAAACGCAGTAATGAGGTTCGCGATGATGCTTCTTGATTACTTGCAGAACCGGTAAGCGATGTTTTATAATACGAGCAATGATTTCCTCCTCGTTAACATTCCCATGCACCTTTCGTATTAGTAGACGTGCAGATGCGATCGTCGGTTTTCTACACTGTAATTACTTAGATAATCCTCATTCACATGATTGTATATGTAGGTAATTCGTATCTTTGTTATAATTATCGCGAATATTTAAGGTAATTATCGGATGCTCAAAGGCAAATTACGATCTTACGTTTCATAATTTTGTTAATTTCGTAGAGATGATCGTTGGGGGAGAGAAACTCTCGAGCATCGAAGGTCATGTGCGAGATTCAAAGGACAATCTAGAAATCAGGACAATTAGAATTTTAGAAATCATCGAGAACCAGAATTCTGAATCGTTACAACTTAGACTTGGAAATCTAATAGTCATTTATCCGAAAAGTAATGAAAGAATTATTTAAAAAAAAGAACATTGATTTCTTATTTAAGTACCAAATTTTCAAAGATTCAATTACGTGGTTTTACAGGTCGCAAAAAATTGTTAAATTTTAACTTAGACTTAGAAATCTAATAGTCATTTATCCGAGAAGTAATGAAAGAATTATTTAAAAAAGAAACATTCATTTCTTATTTAAGTACCAAATTTTCAAAGATTCAATTACGTGGTTTTACAGGTCGCAAAAAATTGTTAAATTTTAACTTAGACTTAGAAATCTAATAGTCATTTATCCGAGAAGTAATGAAAGAATTATTTAAAAAAGAAACATTCATTTCTTATTTAAGTACCAAATTTTCAAAGATTCAATTACGTGGTTTTACAGGTCGCAAAAAATTGTTAAATTTTAACTTAGACTTAGAAATCTAATAGTCATTTATCCGAAAAGTAATGAAAGAATTATTTAAAAAAAAGAACATTGATTTCTTATTTAAGTACCAAATTTTCAAAGATTCAATTACGTGGTTTTACAAGTCGCAAAAAATTGTTAAATTTGTACTACCATAAGTTTGAAAATATACATCTAGAGAAATTGCAATGTTAATAGGAAAACATATTAACCTTTAAGGGGTGTTTCAATCCTGAAAAACCAAAAGCTGGCAAAAATAAATTGCTCGACACTTTCCTCGTGGTCTCCTACAAACCTGTAAAGTTTCATTTGTAATATTGCTACATACCTCCTGGCAAACAGTTACCTGTTTCAACGTAAACCTTTTTCTTCCTTAGACCACATCCAGACCGCCCAATAAACTGAAAAGGAACTGACAATAATTGATTACCGGTATAGTCGTTAAGTTAAAATACGTTCACGAGTTAACTATCAATTACCGACACACTGATAAACATTTTAAATACTTGTGTATTAAGAATCGAAACTTAAAAATGTGTACGATGCAACGAGTATCATTTTTCGTATTTTCTACAAACGAATTTTCTTTATCGTTATTGTCACTCGTATACCGTCTAAATCGTTCAATAAGTTATTAAACACTCGACGGTAATCTTATTTATTCGTCAAATATCGATCCCGTACCTTATCGTCGCTTATTGAAAATATATCAAGACAAAGTGGCCGTTCGAACATATTTCGATACAGTAAATGCATAAGGTACGGTTACCCCTCCGGGGACCATAACTGGCCTTACGCAACACCCATTGCTACTTCGGTCCCGAACGGAGAACCAGATCTCCCAGCATGGACAGTGAAAGCCGACGAATACCAACGCGCGATCTCGGTACTCGCGTGATCAGCATTGTCGGCGAACCGGTCAGATGAACGAAATAAATACGTCACGGTCATGTCTGTGGCCTGTGGCTAATTGAGCTCTCGAACCTTCGTCATCTTCGTAAAACTCAAATTAGAAAGTCGTCCCGGCGAGCGATCCCTCGCGCGGCGTACGAGACCGGGCACGAAAATAACGAGACTGGAACCATATTTTTACTTAGACGATTCGAGAAAATCGTTCCTCGATCGCCCTCGAAATAATCAACCGTTGCGTCCACGCACAGCTGGCTGGCTACGTTGCAATGGTGCGTATCATTTTCCGTAAGTGTCTAGTGCATATCATTTTCCAAAGAATCCTTACTCTCGCCTCTTGCATTCGTAGAACGTAAAATGGATTCCAAGAACGAACTCGACTTGTTCGGGAAGAGGATAAAGTAATAAGGAGTAAAATCTGTTGATGGGGGGAGGGGAGGATGATCAAATATAGCGATGTCTTATTGGCTGTGAACTACTTAACGGGCGCAACATCACTGGATGGCATTGCTCTGATGCAAGATCCATTTGCTTGTCTGCACAATCCTCTTCAATTCTTTCCCAATCGTTTGCACAACTTTGGCGAGATTTTAAACGTAATTATTTTCTATATTGGAACACCGGTACTGGGGAAATTATATTCAGAACGAAAGTCGTCATTCTGTGCGAGCAGGGTTCGAGATGAACTATCTGTTTAGTTTTCAAAATCAACTGGTTAGTTTTCAAAACCATCTGGTTAGTTTTCGAAACCATCTGTTTAGTTTTCCTTTGTCGCTATTGATTTCCTAGATGGAGAATCAATCTTGATATTTTCATGGTGGAGCTTGTATCGTGGGTTAGATCTTTAATAAATATACGCAGTACTGTCCCCAAGATTATCACAGAGTTATACAGGTGATAAATATAAACCGAGATCAAATTTAATCTACCTGTTTCTCAGTTTGTCACAATTCGGGACCAAACTTGTAACAACTTGAGAAACGGTACTATATATAGATTAAGATTAATAGCAACATGACTTATGCTCACATTTTATAATATTCTGTGCTATACTCTTTAGTATGGCCCAATGAACACGATATTATTAGTATTATTATTCATCGAGACTCGAAAGATACAAATTTGCTTGTGTCAAATAGAACTAACGCAAAATTTCTCGGTGCTTTTTTATCAGCGTGTACTGATGTGTTTAAATGTATCCTAAAGAAGCTCCCATAAATGTTAACAATTTAATTAGAGCTTTCACAATTTTGAGACAGATTTGGTTACAATGTACATTGTTTGACAGGGTCGCGAGAGTACATTTCGTCGCGCACATTGTAAATTACGTAAAGAGAAAGGTTGTGATCAAGTGAATGAAGTGAAATTGTCTGCCAACTCAAAGAACGTCATTATGCGTGGCTCATTGTATTCAAACAGGATCAATTTTTACTGATTTACATTGAGAATGATAATTGCCCTTTGTTCATCGGTTCATTCGTTGCAATCGAATCGTAGAAAGTCGCTAATAAATTACCATTATTTAAGGATCTCACAATATTTACATTGCTCTACAGCTATGAAAGATGGGGCAAAAGTGGCACTTTGACTTTTAAATTTCATATACGTATTTATAGTATATACTTTCACGTTCGAGTTTACTCGCACGTTTGGTGAGAAAGTTCCGTAAACAATTTTCAATATTTCTCTTTTACTACTACTACTACTATTACTATCAATTTCTTCCCGGTATGTTAAGTTACGGTTACCAATTTGCATTTTTCCAACGATCGTAGCAGGCCGCAACAAAGTTATCGACGCTATAAATTTCCGGAGCGTAATCCGATTACATAAGGAGAAAGGTATAATTGTCGTGGGAGGTGTATATGCAAAGGCCAATCATTTACGTAAGTGTATCACGGGTTTATTGTTCCTAAGTGTAAAAAAAAAAATTAAGCGTTACAAACGTATCGCTGAGTAACTGGCACCTTGTCTTTGTTCAGTTCTTGTTCTTGTAATAGTCCTCGCTGCAACAGGAAGAAAAACAGATAAAACAATTGAGCATCGTTACTGAAGTACGAATGTCTCAAATCTGGCAAATAGTTAAAAAAGGAATTTTTGTAAATTAAACTTTTTCTTTCAAAATCGTATTTATTATGCAACTGAAACTTGTTTAGGTGGATGAATAGAAAATGGTAGTGTGTGAAAAAGCTGTGAAAGAAATTTATCTATAACGTAGATATAAAAGAGGAACGTAGACTATAGAAAGGCATGGAAAATTAATAAATTTATTTATAGGAGATAAGAAAATATTAGACAAAACAATAGAATAGGAAAAAGGTTGTAGGAAGACAGAACAAACGAAAAACTAGAAAGTGAGGTTAGGGAGAAGAGTATGAGAGTGATATTGTTATAAATGCAAGAATTAGCAAACAAGCAGTATGAAATGAATCAGATAAAATTCTTAAAAGAATAAGAGAACAAGATAGATAGAAGAGAATATAAGAAAGAGGAGATATTAACGGAAGGAGTATCAAACAAGATTAAGAAAGAAAAAGTAGGTAGACTATTCAAAGGTGAAACAAATAAAGAATGAAAGAATAATAAATCTTGGAATTAAATAATTATCTATCGTATAGATTTCTACTCTCAGAGAATGTATAAAATGTATAATCTTTTTAAATATCAAAATATTATTGATTTGTTATAGTAGAAAGAATACAAACCAAATGTTAAAATGGACATTAAGTATAAAAATGTATACATATACTACAGTATATCATATCAAAGGAAAGTAAAAAAGAAAAAAGTAGGAAAAGAGCAATGAAAAAGTATCATAAAAAGATTCAAAATGCAAAATATAATAGGTTTTACAAGTTTTATGGGGTAGGAAACTTAATAGTGCATTTGAGAAAAGGCAGTAAAGAATTGGGAGTTGAAGTTCAAATATTAATTAAACAATGTTGAAAGAGTGTATAGTATGTGGTTATAAATACAGTATGTTGAAATATTTAATAGAAGGTTAGCAAAGAATATCAATGTAAGATTAAAGGGAATAGTAAATGATAGGAGAAACAAGAAATGAGTAGAATATTTCAGAAAAATGGAAAGAACGTAAAGAAAAAAGGATATATAAGTACAAAGATAAATCATATCAAAGATAGATACTTAAGAACGGTAGGCTAAGCTATTGCATAGGAAGTAAGATGATATGCGATGAATATATGTGATGTAGGAAATGTAAGTATAGGGTAAGATATACATATGTACAATGTACCAAGTGCATTTTGTTGCCAGGAAGCAACAATTACAGATAAACTACCACTACCAAGTTGAAACACATTAATAACAGAGCACTCTTGCAATACACTCTTGTCATCTGAGATTAAATGCTCAAAGATTCCAAGAACACATTTAGGTTTTGCCAGATCGAGACTGAAAAGTGTAAGAACCACGCCATTAAACTTACCATCCAGGAACATTCTCCGGTTCCATACACTTGAAGCTGTCCTCGCTGTAAACAGTGCCAGGTTCACATTGCCCTTTCTGCGGCACCACACCATTTTTGCAAATATAGAACTTGGCGCAGTCCTCTGGATGTGGATACGTAGGATGGGGCAGAATCCTGCCAAGTGGTCCTGGTACATCTCCATCGGGGCAAACAAAACCGTCGTCCAGGACGTCTCTTTTCACGTGTTCGCACAGTCTACTGGCATCGGCAGGCCAGACGCAACTGGACATCTTATCCTCGTAGATCAGACCAGGTGGACAGGGCATTATTTGCGCCACACCGTCGATGCAATTGACGAAACGATCACAAGCGGTTGGGTCTTCGTGCTTGAAGTATCCATTAGCGCGTGGACATCCTTTGCTCGGTTGTGGCTCCTCTGAACACCCAAATGAAAACAATTTAACAAAAGGAGACAATGCTACACAGAATATTATAAATATGAACCAAACTAAGACAACTTCTTAAAAAACAAAAACTTAAGATATGATAAAATTAACAACGAATGAATTTTTGAAAATAATCTATATGATTTCTATAGGAAAAATTTTAATAAATGAGTGTAGAAATAGAAAATAGTAATTAATGAAAATGATCGCTCTGTAGATAAATTCTATACGTGTACATATTTTGTTAGAGAAAAACTTAAAGAAAAACTCGTATAGTACTCCGACTTTTTCCGAATATTGAACACATTTTTTAAATAGAGTAAGGATTCTATATTTTTGTACAGAAGTTAACTGAATATTTCTTCGTATAGTGCATTGTATAATGTATGTGTACTTCGTACAATGTACAATATAGTACTCTGTATTGCATAGTATACCGTAATACATTGTGTTGCCTAATATACTATACATATACGAAGTGTAGTGCATTGTATAGCGAACGTATACTTCCTACAGTGTACAATATAGTATTTTGTATTGTACAGTATACCGTAATACATTGCGTAGTCTAATACGCTATACATATACGAAGTATACATACTACATACTATATAATACTATACAGTTATAGTACTACAGACAACGTATTATATCTACATATAACGTACAGTACGGTACCGGTCTGTCCGATAAACGAATTAGTGGAAACATCGTTTCACTTTCATCGTTTCTTTCGTTCGGTTTTGTGGGTCCTAAAAATGAGTATCAGCATGCAGATTTATTCACGTGGCAAAAAATAGCGGGGACGGCAAAAGTAAAACAACGAAGAAAAATGGAAACGAGCCTGGAAACGATTTTAGCCAAGAATGCACGGGGAAACCGGTTTACCTTAATTTATCGCATCTTTGGCGACATTGCGAACCCGATCTAATCGTTATCGTATATTCGAACCCGAGACGAAGTCTGCTCCATCGAATCGGACCAGGGTTCCATTTTTAGATCGGAAACTTTTCCTCGTGTAGCTAGCGAGTCTCGTTCCAGAAAATCGGTACGTAGTCCGCGATTGCTCGCCAGGAATGCGATTCACGTCGGCGTTCGGAATTTCTCGAAAATAGAAGATAGTATGACCAGAATATTCCTACGTGCGCGATCGATACACGTCACTTTCACCTTTGGTTTCTCATAAGTCCGCCACGGTATGGTCCCGGTATCGCGCGATCTTTGTGCGATTATATCTCACCGGGTTTGATTCGAGTCCTTCCGAAGGAAAATTTTCGGTAAAATCTTTGCATCGTGATAATAACTTTTAAACGATTTAAAATATTGCCACGCGCTCGCTTCGATTGGAAAACACGAATGCGTTTGTTAATATTAATATATAGGTAATCAAGATTTTCGAACATTTTAAGGTTTGGGTCCTCTTCGAATTCCATGGAGGGTTATCGAACGAAACAATCGAGTTTTCAATTATTAAAAATTTGAAAGATATTAATAATGTATTATTATATAATCTGGACGGATTATTCAACGTTTGCATCGAAGCAATAGCTTAAACCCAATGTCTGGCAGACCTGTAAAACCGTGCCACTCTAACATGTGGTTTAGTTTTATTTTGCATCGTGTCGTAAAAATGGTAATTGAAGCGATTAAATGCTTAAAAAGAATTTATACAGTAAATTTTTACTTCCTTTCAAGATTGTCATTGAACTCGTTAATTTTAACTTTTCGTCTTATTAAGATTATCTCACAAGCAAGTAATTAATTATTTATGATGTTTGTTAAATCTTTTTTTATAATTTTGTGCGTTATATTTTTTGACATTTTTTTTATTTTCTCGAACCTAAATCGAATCTTTCTCCCTTTCGTTTATGTATTTACAATGAAATACGTTCTACATTTTTCACAAATTGTTAGGTGTTCTTGATTATTTTCTACTTAAAAAAATCTATTGTGCAATACTAGTCAATATTCGTGTATACAATGCATGCCTAGTATATTATCTACAAACACTGTAAATATTTTTCCCCCGACATTAACTCTACATAGACAAACTGTAATTTCTCACCTTGAACCCACTCGATCCAATATTACAAAAACTGTATCAAATTTTTCAAAAATTTTTCCAAGTTCCACAATCTCAATTCTATTAATACAAAGCCTCGAGTTTCGAAATTTCTTTCGTATTTTTAAAATTCCCAAAACATACAACTCTCGCTTGATGGAATATTACAAAACTGTATCAAATTTTTCAAAAATTCTTCCAAGTTCCACAATCTAGATTCTATCTATACAAAATCTCCAATTTCGAAATTTCTTTCGTATCTATACAAAATTTCCAATTTCGAAATTTCTTTCGTATCTATACAAAATCTCCAATTTCGAAATTTCTTTCGTATCTATACAAAATCTCCAATTTCGAAATTTCCTTCGTATCTATACAAAATCTCCAATTTCGAAATTTCCTTCGTATCTATACAAAATCTCCAATTTCGAAATTTCTTTCGTATCTATACAAAATCTCTAATTTCGAAATTTCCTTCGTATCTATACAAAATCTCCAATTTCAAAATTTCCTTCGTATCTATACAAAATCTCCAATTTCGAAATTTCTTTCGTATCTATACAAAATCTCCAATTTCGAAATTTCCTTCGTATCTATACAAAATCTCCAATTTCGAAATTTCTTTCGTATCTATACAAAATCTCCAATTTCGAAATTTCCTTCGTATCTATACAAAATCTCCAATTTCGAAATTTCCTTCGTATCTATACAAAATCTCCAATTTCGAAATTTTTTTCGTATCTATACAAAATCTCCAATTTCGAAATTTCTTTCGTATCTATACAAAATCTCCAATTTCAAAATTTCTTTCGTATCTATACAAAATCTCCAATTTCGAAATTTCTTTCGTATCTATACAAAATCTTCAATTTCGAAATTTCTTTCGTATCTATACAAAATCTCCAATTTCGAAATTTCCTTCGTATCTATACAAAATCTCCAATTTCGAAATTTCCTTGTATCTATACAAAATCTCCAATTTCAAAATTTCTTTCGTATCTATACAAAATCTCCAATTTCGAAATTTCTTTCGTATCTATACAAAATCTTCAATTTCGAAATTTCTTTCGTATCTATACAAAATCTCCAATTTCGAAATTTCCTTCGTATCTATACAAAATCTCCAATTTCGAAATTTCCTTGTATCTATACAAAATCTCCAATTTCGAAATTTCCTTCGTATCTATACAAAATCTCCAATTTCGAAATTTCCTTCGTATCTATACAAAATCTCCAATTTCGAAATTTCCTTCGTATCTATACAAAATCTCCAATTTCGAAATTTCCTTCGTATCTATACAAAATCTCCAATTTCGAAATTTCTTTCGTATCTATACAAAATCTCCAATTTCGAAATTTCCTTCATATCTATACAAAATCTCCAATTTCGAAATTTCTTTCGTATCTATACAAAATCTCCAATTTCGAAATTTCTTTCGTATCTTTCAAAACTCGAGCATCGTCGAAACTGGAATTCTTTCGATCGACAAGTACGTATCACCGTGCTTGTGAACGATAAGAGCAGCATTATTCGCGAAAGCAAAGTACCGCCCGAACGTGGCAGCGAATAACGAACGACACGAGCCGCGCCTCGGGCTCGGAATGGGACTTACGAAGAAGAGTACGGTCCCCGCATGGCACGTTGGCTGGTATATCACAGAGCTCCTTCTTCGGGTTGTCGTCCCTGAATACGAGACCATCTTTGCACAACTTCTCCTCCGCTTTGCCATCCAGACAGACGAAGTACAGATCGCATTGTTCCTGGTCCGGGAAGAAGCCTTTCGGTTCCGGGCACCGAAACTGGGCCCTGCTCAAGGTCACCGCACTGACCAACAAAAGGGAGAACACGCGACTATACATGGTCCTTTTTCTTTTCTCTCTGTTTCTTTCTTTCTTTCTTTTTTTTCTTTTTCCCCCTTATTCGTCGAAACCCTTGCTCCAGAACCACCAGATCACGCTTTTCCTCCTCTTCGTCTCTTCTTCTTGTTCCTCTTCTTGTTCCTCTTCTTGTTCCCTCGACAGCACGTAAGGAACGGTGGATATAACGTGAGTGCAGGCCTGAAACTGGTCCTGATTCGTTCTGTCGGCACACCACCACTGCATCCTTCCTTGCATTTCACAACCCCCACCCCCCCCCCCCTTTCGCCGAAACTCCTTTCTCGCTTGCTCTCCTATCACCGGTTTTCTTCGACGGGAGTGTCGATACGTACGCGAGTTGAGACTCGTTTCGCCCCAGCTTTCCGTCCCGCGTTACGCCTGGGCTCTTTTTGTTTTGTTCTTTTTTTTTTCTTTTTTTCTTTCTTTCTTCATTTCTGCCGTGTCGGTATTATTGATACCGATATTCCTGTCCAGTGGTCGCTTCCGGGTTCCGCGTAAACGCACCACCCCCACCCCTAACGTCGACTACCTGCTCGCTCTTATCAGCGATACGAGTATCGCTTCGTCGCGTCGTTTCCGCTCGAGATCAATTTCAATAGGGTTAACTCCTTTCCTCGACACCGTGAACGATTTTTATCGATTTCGATTGTATCCGTTGAACATCTTTTGACAACAGCTGTAACACACGGTGGGAATGTATTGTACATTGGGAAATAATTGAGAAAAATATACGAACTGTTGCGAATCGATTCGGAACGTACTTAGTGGTATTCGTATTACACAGTAACATGCACGTTTTGCACGATTGAACGTAATTTGATTTGTTGGTTAGTAGGAGAAATCAACTTTGAATGTACACGAGTACGTTCAATGTTTAAAATACCCGATCGTAACGAGTATGATATAATTTGTTCGAAATTGTTATGCAATATAAATATCTCGTATCGGAGAATATAATTACCATTATGTAAGGTGTCTTCGATACTGTTTGTACACATTGCAGTAATCGAAAAAGTCGATACGCACCGTTTCATCGATCGATACGTATCACTCGGTCGATCAAAAGTGACCCGTTACGATTTCACACGCGTTTGTGAAATTATATTTGCGCAACGCTTTGAAAGTGTCCGTGAATGTTAATATCGTTACTTCTGAGCACACGTTCTCTTCCGGGTGCTTTGAATACGTATATCGCTTTCGATCGTACGTGATTTGCTCTTCATCAATGAATTCGCTTACGTTTCTTGATGTTCTTGATATTCTTTCATCTATTCGTAGCAAAAAATATCTATGCGATCTTTCCATGCGATTCGATATGTACGTTTTTACTGGTGACGGATTATGCAGTGAAACGTTAGAATACATGACATACGTACGCGTGAAACGTGCTCGCCCGTTGTGAAACACAAAAGAAAGGTAGCGGACTTTCGATAATTTGAATAAAAATACAATCTCGCTTTCTTTTTCGTCAAACGATCGCTTTTTAAACGCCACCCCGTGACGAATGTCCGTGAAAGCAAGAACAATTTAGATTCACGTACGATTCGTGACGTAAAATCAGGTGTACCGCAGCTTGTTCTGTAATCAGGTGCAGACACGAAAGCGTCTGTCAAAAAGAATCGAGACGGTGTTACGAACGGTGCCACGACAGTGGTAGATATAAAACGATAGGCTTCGATTTCTGACCCCCACCCTTCGTAGGCAAGCTTCTAGTGGTTGCGCGGATGAAACGCTAGATGGTGTGCGTCGTTGTGTTTTGAGACTAAATTCCGATACACGCGGACGTGAACACGAGTGCTTGTGAAATCAGAGATTCTATAGACAATTTTTAAAGATTATAATAGAGTTCGTTCATGATTCATCACGTGTTCGAATACTTCACGTAGAATAACTCAATCGCCTGAAAGATCCATTGTCATGTTTTTACATTAGAACCAATTCTCAGTATAGTGGCGAATAGTGATTATTGTATTGTTTTTTGTGACCATCTCGGTATATACGATACATTATTTGGAAAAACAATATCTATTTTGAAGAAACATTGATGTATGGATCGTTATAAATCGAATATGTGGTGTTCTAACCTCGATATAATGCCCTGCAAAAGTCCTAAATGGTGACAAAACGTAGAAAGTTTGTACGAGGAATAGATTGCTTAAAATAGTACAAAGATTGTATTTTTTTTTATAATTAATATATTTTAACACGACAGCAAAAAATATTTCATTTGATTTGTACAAAAATAGATTATCAACCTAAGTCACAATCAGAAACTTTTATAGTTTTATCGAAAAAATATGGAATGATTACAAATATAATGTATACTTGGTATTACGATGACAGCATCTTATGGCAAGGATTCGTCTATCTTGCAATACGTATTTAATGTCAAAGGTCGGAATTTTTAATACCTTTCGCGTTGGAATACGCGAAACAATTTACTGTTAAAGGTCATGTAACTCGTTTTATTCTTGTCAAGAATGAAATTGTCTTAAAATAAATGCTATTTGAAGTGACTGCTGATGCTATGAAATAATAGTTGAAAAATCGATACATTTTTCACGTAGAACTTGAAGAAATAAAAAGGATATTTTTCTTTTTCGTAGATCATTTTGATACTATTTGTTCTCGTATAATAATGTTTGTCCGATATCATTTTTCGTAATTTACCCCCAATAATTGAATTACTTATTTTAGTATTGAGAAAAGCAGTAAATTTCAAAAATTAGTATGACTAATACTATAGACATCTAGCGGTGACACTTGCAAACTAAAATGACCTCTGAGCATACAGACCATGGTCGTCGATTGCCATAAATAAATGACATTCAGGATTTAAAAAATCTATACGAATTGTAATAAAAATTTTTTCGATTAATATTATTTTGTTCGTTATAACAATTTATACAGTTTATGAATCATCAAATGCTATTCATCTGATATTTTGAGAAAATGTTATATTAAGAATTAATGATAAAACAAAATTCATAGTACAAGTAAAAATAATATTATACAACGTAAATGATATTATTGAATTTTCATGTTTCTCTAATTTAATTATTTTAAACTTTAAGTCTACAAGTTCAATTTTCGCGCGTTTTACGCATTGCAATTCATACGCCATGTTAGTTGCATTTTCATTTCTGTCGGTATTACAGTATTTTAGCTGTTTACATCATGTCTTGAAAACGACTGAATATAATTAACAGTTGTGTGGTTCCGTGTAATAAATCGATTTTTAAGGAAAAGTAGTCCATTCAATGAAATAATATGGAAATTCTGGAATTAAAAGACGTGAAAGCTACACCTGATATAATACATCTTTATCCAAATAGAGTAAAATCTGAAGGAACTCCACTTGTTATTGATAATGGTAAGATGTACTATATCATACTTTATATAGCACATTAATTATGCAATAAAAATTAACAAATAACTTATTTTAGGATCGTACAACTGTAGAGTAGGTTGGGCTACTGAGAAAGAACCCCAACTGATATTTAAAAATCTTATTGCAAAACCACGGAAAGAACGTGGCAAAAAGGATGGCGAACCTCAAGTTGGAAATGATATAGCAAACATTGAAGCAGTACGATTTCAGTTAAAAACACAATTTGATCGTAATGTGGTAACCCATTTTGAAGCTCAAGAACAAATATTTGATTATACCTTCACTCATATGGGAATAGATACAGAAGGCGTAGTAAACCATCCAATTATATTAACTGAAACATTTCTGAATCCTAATTATTCTCGAAACTGTAAGATAAAAAATGTGTGTTTTGTAATCATAAGTTGAGGTTAGAACACTAATTGTACATATTTCAGTGATGGCAGAACTTTTATTTGAATGTTACAACGTGCCTTCAATAGCATATGGAGTAGATTGTTTATTTTCTTATCAGCATAACAATTGTCCATCAGATGGTCTAATAATTAGTATTGGATACCATACTACACATATAATACCAATATTAGATGGTAAAGCAGATCCTGTAAATTCAAGAAGGATCAATGTTGGTGGATATCACATTACATCTTACATGCATAGGTTGCTTCAACTTAAATATCCAGTACACGTAAATGCTATAACACCAAGTCGAGCAGAGGTATACAAATTACATACTTTGTATATTCATTATTGCTTTTCGTTCTCAAGACTTACTTTCCCCTTTCATAGGAATTAATACACGAACATTCTATGATTGCATTAAATTATCAAGAAGAAATTTCTAAATGGGCTGATCCAGATTATTACGACGCAAATGTATTAAGGGTACAGTTACCCTATGTGGCACCTACAAATGCTCCTGGTTTAACAGTTGAGCAACAAAAAGAAAGGAAACGTGAGCTAGCTAGAAGATTAATGGAAATCAATGCTCGGAAAAGGGAAGAGAGGGTCAGTAATCTTTAAGGATACAAAAAAAAGTTTTGAATATAAGGTTAATATAATTGATATTTATAGTTAGCAGAAGACGAAGAGCAACTAAATCAATTATTAGCCATTCAAGATTTATTAGAAGAAGGTGAAACAGATGAATTTGATCAAGCCTTAAAGAGTTATTCCCTCGCGAACGAAACAGACTTGATAAAAATGATTAATAATTTACAAGCAAAAGTAGAAAGGACTAGACAAAAAATAGTGGCTGCAAATTCGCAAGAAGAAAATATTGTAATGGAAGAGCAAAAACCAAAAATAAAATCAAGTCTCCAACCGAAAGATCAACAAGATTTTGATGAATGGATAGCTGGTGTTAGGAGGAAAAGGTAACTGATAATTTATAATTATTTTCATGATTTTCACAATGTCATGAGAGTAAAATTTGATCTACACTATAGGCAAGAAATACTAGAAAAACGGATGGCTAAAAGACAACGCAGGCAAGATATGGCCAAACGTAGAACAGCTGCCGCGCAGGAAAGAATGCGTATAATAAGTCAATTAGCAAGAAAAGAGAAACGCGATGATGATTTTGGTATGAGAGATGAAGACTGGGATGTATATAAAGTTATAAACAGGGTTCGTAAGAAATATTTTGAAGTTTTAAATTTTGGTGTTGAATCATGTTTTCAAGTAAAGTATCACTATGTAGGAAGGTGGAGATTCAGATTCAGAGTTGGAGCAAGAAAAACTTTTAGAACTCGAGGATGTATTGCGTCATCACGATCCAGAATTTGACGGAGCTGGATCAAACGTCCCGATGGTTCCTGGGGAAACTCATCAATTACACGTAGGAGTGGAACGTTTGAGAGCTCCAGAAATATTATTCCAACCATCTATGATAGGTTCCATGGAAGCAGGCATAGCTGAAACAATCGAATTCGTTTTAAAGCTATACCCACCTGAGCAACAATTACGACTCGTGGGAAACATATTCTTGACCGGTGGTCCAACCATTTTTCCGGGTCTACTGGAAAGACTAAATCGCGAACTTCGCGAGATGAGACCGTTTGGTTCTAATTTTCAAATAAATATCGCAAAAAATACCAGCATAGACGCGTGGTATGGTGCAAGAGACTTTGGTCTGAACGGAAATCTTCCCGAGTATCTAGTAAGCAAAAAAGAATACGAAGAGAAAGGTGGAGAATATTTTAAGGAGCATTCAACGAGTAACACTTACACTCGATCTCCCGATCCCTTACCCATAATACAAGTTCCTGTGACATCGGAACAGATAATCGTTGAAGATGCCGTTGTTGATGTTGAGATGGAGTAAAGTATTAAAAAAAAACACATTCTACGCCGAATTACATTACGAAATAAATTTTTCTGAAAACAGAGGGTACGTTTGCCGTTGATTTTTCTCTTTATCCAGACACAGGAGCAAAAAAACACACACACACAAGAAGACTGTATTTCATGGATATCTACTTTATTACACAAATGTTTCCGTTTGTTCATTCGATTACGAACAAACTACATTGTAGTCTGTTTGCTGATCACAATACACAGTCCCCAATCGTCGCATTTCGCCATTCAAAGATAATTATGCGGGTACATCTTTTTACTTTTCCTTACTCGCCGATAACAGTCGACGTCCACTTGTTGGAGCTCCTCGAGCAATCTAAAAAACTGAGAAAGTGATCCCTCACTTCAGCGGTAGAATTCACTACAGCGACCTCGAGAAATTCTCCCACTTCGGTCCATGGCTTAAGTTAACATCACAATACAGTAATATACTGAAAGATATTACGAAGAAGCCCTACAGGCAATCATTACAGCTAATATAAATGATCTTTGCGTGTTTCGTCTAATAAAGGAACATACCGTACGGAAACTTCGAGTCGTTCACATGACACAGCATGTAAGAAAAAAGAAGAGTGGAGTTAGTTTTTAAAAACGTAAATTCTTAAGATCACAAGCGCACAGCGTTTGTTACATACACACACACATATATATATATAGACATATATACATACATATGTATATATATATACATATATGTATATTCGTTAAAGCACTCGATGACACTCGTTACATTTGCCTTTGCGTACTCTCTTTTAGTACTCCCTTTGAGTACTCTCTTGTCCCTTATCACATGCGGTTACAGATAAAATTACAAGTATTAGCGTAATTATATAATATGTACGATTCAAAGAAAGTATTAACTCGCGTCCTTTATCTTTACAATTCGCCCCAAGGAAACGTGTAATCCGTAAATGTACATCATTGTTATACGCGAATATCGTAAAAGCAAAGTTCTTTTTATAGTATAACATATATGTATATATATATACATACTGCGCTACGTTAGCGTTCGCAACGATAGCAACAAAGCTCATTACAAAAATTAAATTTAAAAAGTCTTACTAATCTCGACAACAGTACCAAACTATATAACACTGTCCTCGAACCGTGCGTTCGTTTCTTTCTTTCGATCGAACGACTCTGTTCGTAATGAGCTCGACGTTAGGCGGCAATGCCTCGCTAATAAAATCCAATCGCAAACATGTACGGAAACATTACGCTTTTTTTTTTTTTTCAAACTATCGCCGATCGATGATCTACGTTTGACATAATACAGCAGATTCTTAATTGAAATAATATCCTTTGTAACTATCACAGGCTGAGGTCGCTGCAGTTTTAACGATTCTCACTAGTTTAATAGTAATAATAGTAGCATTTTTAACCGATCGAAGTGCTTCAGTTTAGCAGATAATGGAAGGATAGAAAAGTGTGGAGGACGCCTCGTTTGTTTCTTCTTTTTTTTTTCTTTATAATAATAATAAAATTGAGGTAGAATCCAATCTGTGAAAATAAGAATACGGTTTTCTATCTGCCCGTGCTAAGAGTGAGGATCTACTTTCAGCAATGATAATATATCATACGCTAATTAAAATTAGTCACGGTTTCAATATGTTCTTGTCGCGGTAATGACCATAATAGTAATAATAATAATGATAACAATAATAATAATAATAATTATAATTACAATGCTTTTCGATAAAATAATAATAATAATAGTGACAATAGTAATTTAAAATAATCGGTAGTACAACAATGATTAATGTTCTGCAAAATAATGGCTTTATGTGTATATATATATATATATATATTTTTTTTTTATATCAATTTATATATATATATATATACATATTTATATAGTCGTATGGTGGGGCAGAGGGTAAGTGACAGCTATGTACAGTACATACTTGCCTTAGTTGTACCATCGTTACGTTTACATGTACCTATACTCTTAATAATCATAATATGATGATGACAATAATCAGAATCATAATCATAATTAATCCATAATAATTGTAATAATATTATTATCGTTTAATCATAAAATACTCTATATCGCGTGTATCGTAATAATAACTACATAGGTATGCAGTATGTACGTAAAGAGGATGTGTTCAACCAGGATATGTCGGTGAAAACTATGGTGTATCAAGCGTCAACTTCTTTTTTTTTCTCATATGTGTATACATATATATATAATATATATAATATATCATTCACTATCATATATCGCTTTTTCTTCTCTTCTCAGAACTACTATTACAAAAGTGCGTACTCTCGTCTTATGTTTATAGGTACATACATGTATCGGCGTGACCTACCTACTTGTTCATTGTCGTTTATATTAGATCTGTAGCTTTAATTATTCTTTTACAAAACACAGAGAAAGCAACGGTGCAACCGAAAACCGAAACATTTTTCTACGTAAACAAAAATTAAACGTAACCTCTTCTTTGTTTCGATTCATTTCGCGCGTAAATCGTCCAGATCGAGAAAGACGACTTCGAGGCACAGATGGCGTACGCGTGCACTTGAATACATTCGGTTTAGATTTCTACCGTGTTTGCATACGATGCGCGCAAGGTCGCAGATCGCTGGAATTTGAGAAAATGTCATTCGATCCTCGACTTTTTTTACGCTCCATGTTCACGAATAGATAAAAATATTGTTTCCACGAAGATATTGGATAAAGAATTCATGAACCACGGTTAACGTGTTCGACCCTTTGATTCTTCAAATACTCCAATGAATTCTCGTAACACGTTGATCGCCGGACAACGAACACTCTTATTTGTTTGTTTACATTTTTTTAGCGTTCATCGTATCGTTTTTAAGGCTCTACGAGCCAGAAGAAATATAGGCCAAGCAGTCAGTTCAGACCACAGAGTATTCTAACGTACGTACGTTTTGCTTGAAAATAGTGCGATAAAAATGTAGCAATATGATTTTGCAGCGTGTCAGTTGTGACACTCGAGGCTCAAAGCGTCTCGCGTCCGGTGTATGAAATACGATGCATCCGATGATGGTCAACGTGTTAATCGAGACAAATCTTTGATATTTTTAGCCACGAACATAGCATAGCTTGATTGCATACTACCGCTTCTTTTTATTGCATTCTTATTGCAAATCAAATCCCAGCTAAATGTACGCCAATGTTGCCATTCGAAGTGTCTTTGTTTTTAAACGAGGCTTTAAATGAAAAATTCTATCCTACGTTTTTGACTTGTTTTTTGTTAAATATTAAAGGTACGATCAATTGCACCGCGATTTTCTCTACGTCCTATACACTTTCCTTAAACGGAGCACTACGATATAATCCTCTTGTTTAATGCCGCACGCATACGCACATGCGCGCGTACGTAACAAGCACCCACGCATCGTTCGCGCACACTCGCACATCTCGTTCGTACACGTACATACATACATACACGCGCGCGCACGCGCGCTAGTGTATGTATGTACATATATATATATATATCATATATGTATATGACACAGTACTTTCTACGCATCGACGGTATGTATATAGTTATATCTTATCTTTATCGTCATATCGTATCAGAATCTTTTGTTCCTCCAATGATTATTCCATTTTTTATATATAACCCCCCCCCCCCTTTTTTTCACCTTCCCTTTACTTTTTTAATTTTTTTCTCTAAATCGTGATCTTGCTCTCTCCCGAGGACAACGCGAAATACCACACCGCGAGAGTCCGATAACGAACCGTCTCTCTAAGAAAAGTTCATCGACACGCAATTCAGAACTTGCTTTTTTTTCCATTTTCTCCTTAAATCAAAGCTTTTAGGCACCGTTCAAGACTCGACCTGAGGAAAAATATTAGCAATAAAAAATCTTACGCTTGTACTTACGGCCTAACGAAGCCAATCGATCTTTTCCCATTCTCCTATTTTCCGGCTTTCTAGCACCCCCCGTTTATAGAGTAGACCAAATGTGTACACTTGTGTATATATGTGATATGATCTGTGGGCGTGTGTGTGTACGTGATGCGCGTGTATAATAAATTCAACGGTAACCTGCCCTATCAATCAAAATAAGAAAACACGAACCGGGGAAGACGTTCGAAACGGAGATCTCGTGAGACGAAACGTGCGAAAGGTATCGAACCATTCCGGGTTTCGTTTATAAAAATATCGATTTACTTCGAACGAAACGTGCGCGACTTAGAGATATTCAACGTCTTTCGCTTATCACATAACTGCACTTGATTTCTTTTTGACTTGACAGCTTTACGTTAGTTATTTATTATTAATGGCATCAAGGTGCGTATACTATATTATTTTATTTTCAGCGTGTGGCTGTTTGACGCGAAAATGGCGCTACTGTTCCGCGGTGGGCTCCCTAACTACGGGACACGATGTCTATTGTCCGTTCAACATAACAATGAAGTGCAAACAAAACCACGTGACAGAGCTGTATCGACAGGGAGCTATTCTCCGATTGGATGCAATTGCAACAGAATTTATACAGCTACTATTTATACATATATATTTATATATACATAGTAATATTGTTGGTTCCATTCTAAAGCTCTAACTTTTGCAATAATTGTCTAATGGAAACTTTACCACTGGTTCTTCGATCGTTTGTCGCGATTTTTTGTGTGTGTCGACATTATAGAACAATGGAACGATCTATTGTTTACTTCATCTTTAATACGTTTCCCGCTTTGTGAGTTTCTTTTGCTCCTCGCGAACTAAAGTGAGATACTTTTGATATGGTTACGCCCCTTTGCGATGAGAAACTCAAATAACGCCGAAGTGGTAAATGTAGGATTTACGCGGGAATCGAAATATCGAAAAAGAGAACATTAGTAGTAGCAGCAAACGTGTTGTCCCGAGCGGACAATATACATTTCTCTTTTTGTTTTATGACAAAAAAAAACTGTCCTCGAAAGGTTCGCCCAAATATACGTCCAATTCGTTCAACGAAAAGCAACGATCGGCGGAAGAAATGTTACATGTATTACTATCGTCTACGTTGTCTTGCGGGTCTCTTCAACGACAATCGGACATCGTCAGATGGGAAAAGAAACTTGAGAGGATCGAAATTGTCGTTAAAGTGACCACGATCGACGCTGTTCCCGCAGCGAAACGTTTCATTGTTCTTCGCGTTTCTGTTATTGCTGTTTACCCCCTCTTCTAAAGTGCAGTGGGCCGATCGAGATCGGTCAACCGTGATCGTTCCAGGATACAACAGTACCTCTCTCGGATAACTGACCGATTTTTATTACGAATAACTGACCGAATTTTACTACGGCTAACAAAACTGCAATATCTTCACGAGAATATCATAAACGGACTGATGAGATTTTCCCGGTTAAAACAAGTCCAAACACGACCACGTTCTGTCGATTTTTAATTACACACAATTGTAAATTTTTTTTGGAAGTGACTATAGTAGCTATAACTAAGTATAGTCCGAATCAGGTCGTGTTTGGACTCGTTTTCATCGGGAAAACATCGCCAATCCGTAGGTAATAACCTCGCGAGGATACGATGAAAAATATAAAAAATTGTAATTTTCATCGATAATCGATTCATCCTATGCGAGGTTAGTTTACGCTTGTTTCTTTTCTTCTGTCGGTTAGTACGGACTCTATCCGATGTAAAGAAGGAAGCTACCTTCTTCGAATTACCGAACAGCAACGGAGGTGATTCGCGATCGGTTATCCGGGAGACACGTGCATTAACCTTTCGCAAAATCATTGCTTCCGTACGTTTGAACGATGTAACGCGTAGTCGAAAGTAAAAGCTAGTGCTAGAAGTGCGTGTCTTCTCGCGTATCGAATCCCGTGCCGTGGAATCCGCGACTCCCGTGAAACCCTATACTATTTTATACGCAGGCCTCTATAAGACGTACGGTAGCACGATAAACCTCTATAAAAATAAGAGCTATCCTACGTAAACGTATTACAAAAATAAATGGCATTGTACTCTGCTAAAGAAGCAAAATGGTACAGGCGCAATGTCGAACGACGCGAGCATCGTTTATAATCGTCGACTCGTCCTTCTTTCCTTTCCACCCTCTCTTTTTTTTCTGTCTTTTCGTCGTGTTCTTTTCTCTACTTCTTCTCTTTTCACTCCCCCCACCCCACCCCACCCCGTCTCTAAGCTACTGCACCGCACCGACACCCCGCCCACTTGCAAGGTATTAGACTGTCTCTGATAATAAATCGAGATTGATTTTGCTCTTATTGAATTTCGTACATCACCCTCGATTTCCCGTCCCCCTTTCCCCGCACCGCGTCCGACGCTGATCAACCCTCGCCCTCGCGAAAGTCGATTTAATTGCATCGCGAGCTGCTCGTACCAGGAGACGAGCCAAAGTATTATGGTTGATTTCCACTAGCGCTCAGGGGTCACCACTAGCGTTCGAGCGACGCTCACGCTCAACGACACAAAATCATAACATTGTTTTGAACGCGAGCATTCGGGCGTCGAGCAGACGCTACGCTCGGTCGACCGCGTGCAATCTTCGGTGATAATTTTGCAAGCGTAATTGAGCGTAAACACCGCGGTTGGTCCGTCTTTATTCCCATGGAGTATTTTCTAGGCTGCGGTACGAACGAAAAATGAATAGAACCCCTCCGCAATGAAGGCTAATGATATGATACGCGGTGTTCTACTTACAATGATAACTTCGAACAAAGAAACTATCAAATTTATCTCTAGTCGTCCGAAAGTAACGATAGAATTTTCTTTCGTCGTCAATTTAATAATCGAGGTTATGTCAATAACAGCTTACGGCTGCACCTCGCCTTTGTACCGTAACGTATACTTATTTCTATTTCTGTACATTATTTTCTTCTTTGTTTACGTAATTCTAATGCAATAAAGATGTATTATTATTATTCTTAGTATTATTATTATTACTATTATTATTACTACCATTATTATTATTATTATTATTATTATTATTATTATTATTATTATTATTATTATTATTAATCGCAGGGGAAATGAGCGAAAAAATTCTTTGTTGTTTTCTTCGGGGCAAAGCAGAATTTACCTTCGCTCGTTACTTTCACATTCTTCGTCTTCGTCTAACAGTGGCGCTACTGTCAAATTTTCATTGAAACTATTTTTGAACGTCGTTTTAAATATGAAACCGGCACAACGAACCGAACGATCTGAGATTTTCATCGAACTGTGTACGATCTTGTCGCGTCCCTTGAGCGCTAGTGGGAACGAAGCTTTAAGTGTCTGAGCACGTACGAAACCGAGTATCGCGTGTACAGTTGGGAGCTGAAAAAAATACCGTAAGGTAATTGGAAATACTTCACGACCCCGTCTGTGGGCCGTGTTTCCTTATTAGGTTGTATAAACCTTCCCGGTTTAGTTAATTATGTGTTACAAAGTAGACTAAATTCAACACCAGTCGGTAGATAACTCTTCGTAGGTTTCGCTCAGTGTGCGTTACGAAGAAGGGGGTAGATGACTGACCAATAGGATACGTCGATATGACCTTCCAGCGCCATACACTTCAGCTCCTAACTGTACAACCATTCGAGTGGGTTCAATAAAACGAATGTTTCGAGTACTCGGATAACTCTAATCACAAGTGCAGTCAGCCACCAGTCTACACACACCCATCTAACGTGGTACGAACGTGCATTTGAAGAAAATTTTGCATCCGAAAACCGTGACATTTTAACGTACACTTCTCGTCATTTTGTATTTTATATCCGTTGACGTGCCCGGTACAAATCAGTTACCGACTAACCTGGTACAATCATCGTAACCGTCTTTACTTTTGACTATAATACTGCAATTTACAGGGTGAATGGAAACTTTTCCGACCAACTGTACACACGAGCGATCAAGCGGCACGAATTGAACGTCAGATTAGAAATTACTTCGAGTTCAAAATCGAATTCAGACCGAGTCGATGAACGTGAAACGAAACTGCGACTTCATTTTTTTTTTTTTAACGATCAAATTAGACTGTTACAATTGTCTCTCTTGTTGATGCGTGTATTGGAACGATCGGTCCAATCATGCATGGACAAAAGAATTACGATTTCGTCTCACCTTGAGACTGAAATCGATCTAACGTAAACAAAAATGAGAAACAATGCATTTGGTCTGGACCTGGCTTGAGCGAATCAGACCTTAAGACTAAGGCTAACCGGTTTTAACGTTCGCTTCAAAAAATACTGATTTGAATCATTATTTCTATTTGTAGTTTGTCATTGCTGCTGATGATATGGAATTTTTTTTGCTACGTTTGAAGTATTTTTACTTAATCCCGTAAGAATGAAAAAGTCATTCTGGTATATTTACACTCGTTTTATCGTTCGCTATTTTATAAAGTTTTAAATTAAAAAAAACAAAATACTACCTGAAAAGACATATAAACGGTATGGACACTCTTTGTAGAATTTTTTGCCTTCGATTTCAAGGAGAATAGTCCTTTTGAAAATTCTTCGGAAGATACAAATCAGTTAAGAAGTAAATTTTGTTTAATGTTTTCTAAAAATAAAATACTAACAAGATTTCAAGTTTTAGTTTAGTATCGTTACTGTATCAAATGGAACACCTATATCTTTCACGTACTCGATAATTGTTACTTTTCACTGGTAAATTTCCCTGCTAAAAAACTATCTATACAATTTAACATAATCAATATGTGTTTCATTTAAACCTATTGATATCGTAACTAAATTATATACAATCTGTTATTTCGTACATTTACTACCAAACAGGTCCCAATGACAAACGCAAAAACATTATAAAAATTTGCAAGCTACAACAAAGAAACAATTCATCTAATAAATCTTTCGATGTGATTTTGATAATGATTCAAACTAGCAAACGTTCGATGATTTTTACTCCATTTCTAGCCGTTCCTATTTTCTCACAAACTCGGTGATCCCCGCTTATATGTTCCCCGTTTAGAAGTAACGACATTACTATGTTACCCCATGACTATTTTCATTTATTCAATACGAACGGTCTCTCGAGTCAAGCAACTCGTGCAAAAGATGAAATTCACGATGAAAATAAACCCAAACACGATCTTATTCGGACAATTTTTAATTATACGTAAAAAAAAGCTTTAAATAGAACATAATTAAAAATAGTCGTAATTAGGTCGTGTTTGAACTCATTTTCATCAAGAGAACGTCACGATTCCGTTTGTCGTATTTTCGTGAAAATATGATAAAAAACAATAAAAAAATTTTATTTCCATTAGTGGACGATCATCCCGAGACATTTCACGTTGCTCTATTTCGCTCGTTCTCGACGTATCTCGTTTATTTCTCTCGTTGGACGGTACATGCAATTCTCAGCTTTGGTCCGTGATTTAAAAAAGTCGATGTCTGCAAAAAATCTAGTACCTTCTCTAAATGTATGCAAATGAGCAGCCACGTTCGGTAACATACAAGCGGGAACTACCGTAAATCCGAATAATTCTGCAGTCAGCAATGCATCCACTAACTCCGTAACACGATATCGATGAAGCTCTCTGAACATTATGACTGTTACGTCCATCAGAACACGATGAAATGTACGATCGCTGTAGAACAGTGCGATCAATGGAATCTCAATACGGTACACGAGTATTTTTCGCGATGAACTCACCCAAAGGAACATCCATGAAGTATATTCAACGTCAATTTTAACGAAAGTATGCAGAATTATAGAGTGAACGACGCTCAAATTTATCGAGCGACAAATAAGAGAAGAATTGAAGATCTCAGAAATTCAAACAATTATGAAAATGACATCTTGATAAATAATACGTTATTTTGTTTGCTATGAAAATTCACTCTAAAGAGATATAATCAATCCTTGAAGATCGAGTTTTCCTTTTTATTTCAAACTTTTCGTACGATAAAAGGAATCGAGTAGTTTTACAAAGAAAGATCACTTCTTTTAAGCGAATTAACGTGAAAATGATCAATTTTTTTAAGAAATGTAAATTACAGTTTTACCAAAGTCGGCATTTTACCTATATCGTTAAATTTGCTATTTATAGGTCTTCTAGAGTTTTTTATCTTTTAGGATTATCGTTTGCTTTGCTGATCCGGATTGTCGCCTAATCCGAATGACCTTTCTACCCAATTAATCTGGACTAACATGGTTTTACTGTATTACGACGTATTTGTGTACGTCTCGTACAACACTTGTTATGCCAAAGAAAGGCTGAACATTTAATCAAATTCAGTGAATTTTGTTTTTATTTGACCATTATTTTATACGTTACGTTGTCCCATTTATGATAGTTCTATCATTATACGTTGTTTGTAGCGTAACAAATTTTCTTTCTTTATAATTATCCAGAGTAATTCTATCCAAAGTAATAATATTCAAATTAATATTTCCAAAGATATTCCTTGATATTAATAATTAGAACCTTTTGGTATATTCTTTCGCTTTTACTTAGAAATTTTCTATAGTTACAGAAATAATTATCGACACGAAAATTCTGCTTACAAGAAGTAATTTTTCTAAATTGATTTTTTCTAAAATGAAATCAAACAATTAAATAGATACCATAGTACAATAATTCCCGCTGTTGAGTAACTGTTCTGTCGACAGGCAAAAGGCAAAATAAAATTATTTATATTTTTTACCACATCTTCGTGTCAGTATTATTATTGGACTGGTAAAGTTTTTCCGATAAAAATAAGTCCACACATGACTTTGCTTCGATACACGTGTAATGCGAGACTCACTCACTATTGTTCTGTCTCACTCGCTCTCGTTGTGGCCTCGATCACTTTCTCCTTCAAGATCGCAAAACACTACCTACCCCGCTTTCGAGTAAACCGTCGATCTCGATTTTGTTGCTCGAAAACGGGAATCACTGTACCTATGAAGATTTCATAGTTTCACAATTTGTTGAATTTCTGGATCGTCCCTCGCCTCGATTGTAAAATTATTTACCCACCCGAGTACCCAATCATGCTTAATAATCGCGCGTTACGCGTCGACAATATGGACGTCTTCCGATCGATACCTTTTCAAAGAAATTCTACGACTTCCGTGAATGTATGATAACATAACGTAATTTATTGTGCAACGAGAGAGACGGAGAACCGAGTATAGTACAAGCGACGTTGCTAATCTCCATACACTCGCCGCGAGACACCTACCCGGAGAAACATAATACTGACATGGACGAGCACGAAACAATAATAATAATACGACTAATAATAATAATAATAATAATAATAATTATTATTATTATCGTAATAACATATATACATATTAATGATCAAACGAAAAAGTAAATTTAATCACATAGAAGGAAAAATATATCCAACAAATACATATATATGCATACATATATATATATACACATACATATATATACATATATATATACATATATACACATATATATACATATATATACACATTTATAAATTATAATCACTTTCGAAACGATCATGTAAAAAATATTGTGGGTCGATATAAACACAACAATCACATTGCACGAAATATCGCTATTCTCCAAGCCATTCTCATCCCAATTGGCCACGCAGTTTTTTCATTTCTCGTTCGAGTGACAATTACTCGTAATTTTTTTTGACACAAAATGGCGCTTTTTACTCTTCCATCGGGTTTTTCCCGGCCCACGTGACATCATCCCCGTGGGCGGGAGAACGCCTCGTCGCATTGCTTGAAAAAAAAAAAAAAAAAAACAACAAAAAAACTTATCCCCTCTTGTCTCTGCTATTCGTTTCCGTTTTGCTTTTCAACCGACGCGAGAAATCGATAAGCACGAAAAAAAAGAGAGAGGGAGAGGGAGAGAGAGAGAGAGAGAGGAGAAGAAAGAGAGACAGACGGAGAGAAAGAGAGAATACGCGCAAGAACGTTTCCACTCCCGAATTACTTTTGTTCGTTTCGTTTGAGGAAGAGAAAAAAAAAAAAAATCACGTCGACTCGCGCGCCCTCTGCCCCCAGAGAGAAACGATGCGACCCGATCGGTCAAAATACTCCGTATAGTGGTTCAGTCGCGCGAACAGAAAGGAAAAGGAGAACAGCGAGAGCGTGAAACGAGGACCGTACAACTATATAATGTAGTATGAAAAATAAGAGTAATACTTTTGCGTTGAGATTACGATTCCTTCCGGTTTGCGAAAGCGCGTTTTCTGGGAGAATTAGAGATCGACGTCGCTATAAGGGAAGAGAAACTTCCGGTGAAAGACAAAGCGTTTCTGTCTGTGTGTTTGTGTGTTTGTTTATATGCGTGTGATGTGGGTGTATGCGCGTGGTGTATATTTGTATGCACTGTGTGTATGTGTATGCTCGTGATGTGTGTGTATCGCGTGGTGTATATTTGTGTGCACTGTGTGTGTGTGTGTGTATGCTCGTGATGTGTGTTTGTGTATACGCGTAATGCGTGTGTGTATGTGTAGTGACGAGAGCGTGGAGGAACACTGCCGCGCGAAAAAATTCTCCGCTAAACGAACCCGTGAAAAAATGGCGGCCGTTGCGCGCGTTCCACGTCGCTGTCAAACCGCGACACCTCGCGACGGTGCTTCATTCTCTCGTGCATCTCTCGATTGGGCGGCACTCTCTGCGAATATATACATATTGTTCGTTTCTCTTACGCGTTAACTGTATAATCGTATGTACAAGCTTGGCCGGTGAATTTCGCGGTGAACGCAACCGGGTGACACCCGTTCTTATTTCCATTCGTTCGTTCGAACGCGAGCACGCAGAGGTGCGCGGATAATACTCGGGAGCGGTTCGGTTCCACTCGGTCCTATACACGGTGACAGTTTATTCGAGTAACGGCCGCAATTGGCTACCATCGCACGAATTTCTACCATTTGTTCCAAGATTACAAAATTCGAACTCGATTACGAGCAATTTGGATTTTATCCACCCACGATATCAACGTTGAAACCACCCACGAATTTAACACAATACGCGAACTAATTTAATGGTATTTTGCGCAACTGCGCGTACCACTTTGCGTAAGTTCGTATTTACGTACGACATGAAATTTTAGGTCTAATAACGAATACATAACGATCGTTCTCTAGGCGCGATGCGTTTCGGAGAGACTAGAAATAATATTTCTCGTGGAACACGTTATTTCGTGGCGAGGGTATCGAACGAATGCTACTACCCGGATAACTGCAACCGTGTCGTCCGAGTACTCGAATACACGGAGCTCCGAATCGCGAGAGTCCAACACTCGGATCGAATCGGGTTGAACTTTGAAATTTTCAGAACTTATGTGTGGACACTTGGCGGGAGAGATGTGGTAAGGTGCTATAAACACTTTCGAGTGGTTAAATGACATACTTGGATACAAAAGCTGCCAAATGTATCTTTTTTTTTTTCTATTGAAAAACTATTCGTCTACTACAGAATTGTACGTAACGAGTCTAAGCAAGTTCGTTCTTAATTCTCATCAGGGATGTGTGCTTCTTGTCTTCGTAATTTTAAGAAAGGATGGTTCAAATTAGGTGGATAAATAGGGTGCGAATTGTGCGCGAGACAGTTACGAAAGAAGAAGTCTACGTATACGATATGTACACGGGATTAAGAAAATTATTATTCAATTTATACTGAATTATATATATATATATACATATACACAAGAAATAAGAAATTTATATTCGGATTTATACTCAATTGTATGTACATGAGATAAGAAAGTATTAGGTAAGGGAACAGAAGAGACGGTATAGAAAATGAAGATGAAAATGAAGAACAACTACGCGACAATCTGAAGGACAATACTGTGTTCCTACGATACTTAAACGCTACCCGATTCGAAGCTCTCGAGTACTCGCTCACCTCTCGTCGTGCACAGTGTATTCCCCGCGTCCTAACGATACGCTGCGAAACGAGAAAGCGAAGAAAGACCTTGTTAACGAAAAAAAGAAAAAAAAAAGAAAAGAAAAGTAAAAAAAAGAAAAGAAAAGAAAAAGAAGACAACGATTCCCCCGACGAACAAACGATTCTTGCGCCCGATCGCGTATCTTCTACATCGTACAATAAATAATTCCGTCTATCGCGTATTTACGATTCTCGGATTCGTTCGTTCGCCCGTAGATTTCGCAAACTCGCGAACTCTCGTTTCCTCTGATACGTGTCCGTTTGCTTTTTTTTCCTTTTTTTTTTGTTCTTCGATTTTTCTTTTTTCTTTTTTTTCGAATTTTCGCCATCGATCTTCTTTCCGTTTCTTTTTTTTTTTTTTCGTTTGTTAATTTCCTTAATATTGGTCCGACATGTGCTCTTTCGAAGAAAGGACCTACCCTTTTCCCCTCTTATGAAAAATACACGGGTATTTGATATACATGCCACGAATAAAACGAGAACTCTCAGATACGTCCGCAGCGTTGCGGTCAGAATTATTGAGATCGTTAAATTGATCCGGGAGCTACGAAGTATCAGTGCTGGACAATGCTTCGACGTGCCGTGTTCAGAAAAAATACTGTTTGAAATAGATTTCCTCGATTTTCGTGACGAAAATCGACACGGATTAAATCTCATCGCGTTATGGTCTCTACCGTCGATAAATAGATCGATATATTCGTTTATGGGAAGAACTCTTCCTTTATTTTTTTTTTTCTTTTTTCTTTTTATCGAAAACATCTCGTTTAACGAAATGTCAGCCCCGTACCGCATCTAATTATCGATTAAAGTATTAACTATAAGCGACAGCCATATTGTATTACGATAACGAAAGTTTGTCCAAGTAGAGATAACTTTGACCAGGAGTATGTCTACGCGACGTATTTTTTTTTTGTTAAATTTCTCCGCAATAAATATCTAGAAGATCGTCAAATTATTCGCACATTGAAACGTCTGAGAAAAATCAAAGAAAAATCAGAGCAAAAATTAGAGAAAAATTGAAGAAAAATTAAAGAAAAATTCTCTACCTAAATACTTAGCTTTTAGATTGTACAACTTGGATGAATATAGTTGCAAAAATTAAAGGATCGTTTGAAAGTTTTGGATGACTCTTGGACTTTTTTTAACGAAGACAAATTTGTCAAATTTCTACGATTTTGAAAGACAGAACGTGCTGCTACTTAGATGTTAACGTCTTAGCCACTAACGAGATAATGGACAACGAACGAAACAAGCTGTACACTTTACTTTCGGTGATTCGTTTCAAGCGAGAATGTTTTGCAGTTAGAAACCAAGAAAATGGTAGATGCAGGCGATGTATGATTTAAATTATCGAAGATGAGAGAACCAGTCTTGGGAATAGTGTCACATTTCAACACATTTGTCACGTCGGTTAAAATGATTTTACCGAGAGTTTATTTTTGATACAAGGTGACAGAAGACGAGTACGATTCTGATGATTTATTTAAAAATATTGAAGAGCAACCATTGAACACTACGGATTACCGTCTGATTGAAGGTTTAAAAATTATCCTTTCCCACAGGACGAAGTACGAGAGAATTTAAATAGACAGAAATGGAGAACAGTAATAAATTAGCGCTAATCTAGACGACAAATTGAGAGAATGCAACTGTATCTTAACAATTGTGTATCGAGGCTTAGATTAATGAAAACTGATATTAATTTCTTTACTATTATTAATTCGTGTTAATTCATCCGTATCCACGAATAGGTATTTAACACGAATACGAGTTACACGAAGATCCAGAAGATCTAAGGATCTACAGTGTTTAAAATTCTCGACTAGTGACAGAGCAGCGAATAAAATGTATCATAATCTCAAAGTATATCGTACTCTACGGAAATGACTATCGTTACTCCGAGTATCGCTTTATTGAAGGATGCTCTAACGATACGTTCAAAGAATTAGAACAGTACGATTACGATACAAAGAGAACGAGTAATGCGAAGCTGAGATACACCTACGTTCGGTTTCCAAGACGCTTCGCAATTATAAATCTTAGCGTAGCTCGATACTTAATTAGAACACTGAACGTGTATGTGAGAAGTAACACGTGAATCTCTATGTTCTTAGATAAAATTATCAACAATCGTTACCATAATTGTAACAACACAAGTCTACAGTGTGTACGAAAAGGATCACGCGAGCCTACGTTTTTGGATAAAACGATCGACGATCACTCACATAATTACAGCAACGTAAATACAAGCAATGGTTACTCGTGGACCGAATCGATTGCCAGACGGAGCGCCTAATTCTTCTTTTCTCGAAAAGAAATTACGATAACGTGATCAGTGTCTCGAAGATAATTCCTCAGCTTCCCAACGGAGACGTTTCTCAGTTCACAACGAAACTGGCAACAGTTAACTCAATTTTCCAAGAGTTAGTATAGCAGATAGGGACACACCACCGTACCAAGTACACAATATCGAGGGGCAAGTGTGCAAAGCAGTACAAGCTTCGTACGATATCGCAGAGACGCTTATAAATTACGATGTTAATCGTAAAATTGCTGTTCGATTACGATGCACGTGACATGAAATTTGTGTTATATACACTCGACGGATTCGATGTCGTTCAGAATCGATTCCACGATCGAAACGAGACTTGGATACTAGGATGACCGCGGTGAAGGAAAGCTGAAAAGCAGACGAGGAATTATTCAGATTTATTGTTATCGCGACGTCTACGAAATCTATTAGAGCTTATCTCGAAGAAGAGGAAGTGACGACACGGTGTTACAGCTCGAGTCGTTTTGCATTACGCGCGCTGAAAGCTGAACGAAGGACATGCCCGAAGTGGATGTCTGTTATCTATTCAGAGATCGAAGATAACGTACACCACGGAATGGACATCACAGGGCGACACTATTGGAGAAAAATCGAGAATATCGAGACACGTTCGTGCACGATAAAACTGTAACGAAGATAAGTGCGAGGCACATCGAGTCGATATACCTACGCAATGGAGTCCCGCGTGTTTCCGGTGTTTTGAGACACGGATAGTTGTTTCAACGTTTAGTTGTTGAACGTGTAAAACAATGGAAAATAACTAGGACCAAAAAATAGATTAATTAGAATTAATTAGAGACAGTATAGAATTTGTACAGAGTTGTTTTGATTCTTCACGATGGATTGAAAAATATTCGTGCATATCGTGGTGTTAAAAACTTGGGACGTTTTTTAACACACTGTACCACAAAGAGACAACCAGAGACGAAAGTCAGCGAGTAAAGTCACCACGGTGAACTTGTTAACTTTGAGAATAATAATAATAATCATAATTCGATAATAAGCTTCTCATTCTTGACAGAGACACCAATTCACGTTGAAAGGAGTTCGTTTTGAAAAGAATTGGAAGCTACGGTATTGTATACTATAATAATTCTGTGGGAAGAAAAGTTAATGATTCCTTTTCGTTCGAAAGCCTCGTAAAACAATATGGCTGCCATCCGCGCGTTCATCTTTCACGAGCAACAAATCGAATTCGTGTTACCACGTTTTAACGAGAAAATCGTCAATCGAAAATAAGATACTCGTGCGTCCGTCTCTGTTAACATTAAGCTCGTATTTATACAATTTACTGGGTAAAAGAATCACGCGTATGGAAGATATCCAGTACGGGAATTAAAATAAATTATCTATTTTTACAATAAGATAGCGGCGTTACGGTACCAGCTAAAAAGGGAAATCGTCATTTTGCGAAGGGTTTCATCGATAGTTTCCTTCACTTGAATATTATACTTTATACTATATATATATATATTTTTTTTAAATCCGCTTATTTGCTAATAAAAATTCCAAGTACTCTGCTTGAATCATTGGTAAAATTTTTAGAGCCTACCGAATTAATTACGAGCCCCGACCCAGTCGCTCGTGTAAATAACAAAGAAATGGTTAACAGTACTCGAAACATCGATGGAAAACCTCCACTTTCCTAACAAAGAAATACTATAAAAGGGGAAATATTTAACGCAAAGTTCTTAGTTTTGGTTTAACCGTAAAATTAAAAGCTACTAAAAGATCATGAGATTATCACAGAAAAATGTAAATCAAAGATAAAGTAGCAAAAAAAAAGAAAAAAAAAGAAAAAGAAAATCATTTTTCTCGTGCGATTCGTCAACGAGCGAATACTTTTGCGCGCGACTACGTCGATACAAATAACAAAAGTTTCTTTCCAATCCGTTGTTCTTTTTTTTTTTTTTTTATATCTCGTTCGTATACGTCCAATTTCTCGACTATAAAAAATTAACGAGAACGTGCTCGAACTTATTAAATTGTTCGTAAAACAAACGATCGTATAAAAGGAGAACAAATATCTCGCGTACAATCTTTTCGTTTTAACGTACCGAAACAACATAATAATATAGGAAATATTGGGTTGTCCGGAGAGTCGGTGAGGATTTTCAACAAACAACGTTGAAACGTGTCGCAATTGTGGAAAACATTCGTCTCGCGTGCACATTGTAAAACGATACGTTTCCATGAATGTTTAACAAAACAATGTGAAATTAAATTTTCCCCAATTTACATTCTTTTAAATACGGAAAAAGTCAAATAACGTATTCGACGCTTCTCTTTTACCGAAAACTTAATTGAAATAATTATTTGCGAATAATTTGTCAAATTAAAAGTTTAACACGACTACTTTCCGTGGTAAAAATAAAATCAGACCGCACAATAGCATCCACTGTGTGCGGAAATCCAATGATCGCGTTTATCGAACGTGTCCATCGAACGCCCATCGGCGTTCACCGCACGGAGAGTATAGATAAATCTAGAACTGACAAACCGCCACTAATGATCGAATCCAGATGCTAACGAAGACTAATTTCGCACACTACGCGATAATAAAAATTGTTAGAGACACTCGAAACACCAAAAACACAATCCTCGATGATTTGAAAGATACACGACAACAATGTAGAATAAAGTCCCGAAGTAAGCGAGACAAGTCACCGTTGATGCTTGCAGAATTTTCGCTCGAAGAATATTATTCCACGTCGAATAAAATTGGAACGGGATCGGGAATTACAGTCTTCTACCAGACAATTATAATAGAACCTCGATCATTCTATGAGAACGGGACTGTAAACAAAACCACGTGACCGCACCAAGGCCGTCTTGGCAGAGGCTATTCCCTGAATAGATACAGACACAATAGAGTTTATATAAGTCATCACCTATGTAAATAAATACTAATATTGTTCGTTCTTTTCGAAGGCTCTAAGTTTTGTAATAATTTCTTAACGAAAATCGCTCGATTCCTCGACGATTTGTCGCGTGTTCTCGTATTTGTTGTTATCGTCCATTTATTTTTTTAACCACGAACAATTTTTCACCGATACACCTAAGAAACATCGGAAGTGACCTTTTGGTCATTTATCGAATAAAAATGTTCGTAACGTGAATGGATTTCGATAGACGTGACACGAAATAGAGAATTACTACGAATACCCAGTAGTGCAGATGAGACCTTGCGAATTTAGGCGGAAGATAAATCGAAGGGTAATTTTAGCCTATTCGCCTCGACGATGCTAGCGAGAGTGGACTACGGAAATTATATTACCTTTCCTAGGCTAGATAGTACGAAATTGTGATTTAACAGTTCGGTTAAATCTATTCGAAAATGAATATCAATTTTCAGAGGACACTTATTGTTCGATGAAAGGTACTCTAGAATCAATTCAAAGATTTCGTCAAAATGGACGACGAAATAAACATTACGAGCATTACCATTCCCAGAGAATAGGAGCTTTTATCGAAATACTCTCTATGCAGAAAGAAACGTTAATAACGTCTTCGTGGATAAAAATTTCACTTGCGGAATCTCTTAACAATTGGCACAAGTTTTTCCGGACAACCCAACAGAAGTCTGCAATAAATAATTACGCTAAAGAGAGCAAACAACTCGAACATTTCTATTTCAAACAATAAAATAGCAATGCGTGCAACGAAGACGCGTGCGCTTTGTTACTTTGTCGAAAGTCTTGTTTCTTTATTTTCACGGATGGAAAGAATCTGCTTGCCCAGCACCGTGAAAGCACATGTATCGAAGAAAGGCAAAAAAGAAATAGGAAAGTGAGGACGTGGGGACAGGTAGGGGGAAGGGACGAGAAAAATAGAAGGTACGAAGAATAAAAAAAAAGAGAAAAAAAAAAAGAAAGAGAAAAAATTGGACAGAGAGAGATAGAGAGAGATAGAGAGAGAAAAAGAAGTGAAGAGATCGTAACAAAGAATCGACCGATCAATTCGGAACTGCAATTTTTTTTTTTCTTAGGTATTTCTACGAGCTACCTACTGTATTTACAGTCGTAACAAGCTACAAAATATGTATCGCTATAATAATTAGGAGCTGCGCGAACATATGCACGGAGGCTTTAAATCACAGCTTTGTAGTACAATTAATATTTCATAGAGCTGCACAATGACTAGCCAGCATGAAGGACATCGCTTTTCTTGTTCTCATTGCACCTAGTTCTCCGAACGAAACGCACGAAAGTGTTTGTTTGTTTGTTTCTATCTGTACTCCTTTTGTTCCCCGCGAGAGTAGAAACGATAGAAAAACCATAATCCCGTTTCTCACCTCCACGCGAATACACAAGCATATACACGTACCACGCGTAACTGAAAACAAACGAAAACAACCAACAACGTCACAAAGCACAAATATAATCATTTTCCTCTTTCTTTGTTCGCAATCCTTTGCGTGTAATAAATCAGTCTTCGCCCGATGACTTCGCGTCTTGTTTAAATCAAAAGCCTCAGGCATACGCGCGCAGAGAATTGTTCGTAACTTTTTTTTTTTTTTATTACTCGTTTTGTTCAGTGTGAAGACTAAAAGACCATCGAAACAGACCTCTACGATATAAGGAAGTTCGAGGCACGCTAGCGCGAATATAATTTTCTCTTTTTTCTTGGTTTTGTTCTTGTTTTTTTTTTTTTGATTTTTTTGGGGTTTTTTTTTTGGTTTTTTTTTTTTGTTTATTATTACTTTGTTCTGTTTCTATTTCGAATCGAACCACGTAAATCTCGCGTAACCACGCTTCACCACGCTGTCGATTCGAAAATATTCGAAACGGGCGCGCGCGCGCACGCGCACGCGCACGGTCTTCACCTGCGTTTGGTTCGTTTATTAACGCGCGCGCGATCGATCTTCTATTTTCGTTTTATCGTCGTAACGAACGGACATCGCACTGGATCGTACGCAAAATTCCGAAGAAAACGAAAAACTTTCCGCGGCTGTCATGGTTCCCCCGCTTGTGTCTAAGCATTGTGGCGTTAGTGATGAAAGATTAACAATAATCGTGATAATCGTATTAATCAGAACATTAATAATAATAATAATAATAATAATAATAAACGCTAAAACTAATCTCTAACAGTAGTTAAAAAAAAAAAAAGAAAAAAAAAAGAAAAGATCAACAGCCCTGCTATTACACTCCTAGTTCTTAGAAACTAACACGACCTGCACATCCGCTCATCGTTTTATAATACATCCGTATGTATATTTATACGTATATACAATATGTATCTGTGTGTACAATACACTTCGATATGTGAAAAGTAAGTACACCCATGGAACTGATTCAAAGCTGTATAATTGTCCTACGTGATAAAAGAATACGACACCGAAACGTTTCTATCGTTCAAATACGTAACGCGGTGAGGTATACAGAAATTAGTACGAAGGATGGGGATGGAACCGAAGCAAGGGAAGGGGGAGGCAAAAAAAAGAAGTAGAAGAAACCAGAAATAAGCTAAAATGACAAGAGAAGAGAACAAACTTAAGATTTAAAGCTAACGAAAAACCATGGTGACTGTGTCACGAATCCTACCAGTACACGCGCTATGCACGTTACTAAAATAAAGTAACGTTTGCGTGTTTCTAATAATAATAGTAGTAAGAGTAATAGTAATAGTAGTAGTAGTAGTAGTAGTAGTAGTAGTAGTAGTAGTAGTAGTAGTAGTAGTAGTAGTAGTAGTAGTAGTAGTAGTAGTAGTAGTAGTAGTAGTAGTAGTAGTAGTAGTAGTAGTAGTAGTAGTAGTAGTAGTAGTAGTAGTAGTAGTAGTAGTAGTAGTGGTAGTGGTAGTGGTAGTGGTAGTGGTAGTGGTAGTGGTAGTGGTGGTGGTGGTGGTGGTGGTGGTGGTGATAGTAGTAGTAGTTGCAGTAGTAGTAATAGTAGTAAATAGTAGTAAGTAGTAGTAGTGATGGTAGTAGTGGTAGTAGTAGTGGTGGTAGTAGTAGTAGTAATAGGGGTAGTAGTAGTAGTAGTAGTAGTAGTAGTACTAGCAGTAGTAGTAGTAGTAGTAGTAGTAATAATAATAATAATAATAATAGCAGGAATAATATATAGGGGAAATGTCGACGGCGATGTTAGTGGTGGTGGTGGTGGTGGTGGTAGTGGTAGTGGTAATGGTAGTAGTTTGGTAGTGGTAGTAGTAGTGCTAGTGCTAGTGGTAGTACTAGTGATAGTGATAGTGGTAATGTTAGTGATAGTGATAGTGGTAATGTTAGTGATGGTGGTGGTGGTGGTGGTGGTGTTGTTGGTGGTAGTGGTGGTGATGGTGGTGGTAGTAGTAGTGGTACTGTTAGTGAGAATATTAGTAAGAGTAGTACTAGTAGTTGTAGTAATAGTAATAGTAGCAGCATTAGTAATAGTAATATTCTTGTTTTTGTTTGTTTGTAAAAGTAATAGTAGGGTGTCTACCAAACACCTTCGGTAGAGACCAATGTCCGTTAAATTCTGACAGCTACATCGCTCCGTGACATTGCTTTCTTTTTTTTCCTCGTTTTGATATCATCAAAATAGTAAACCAATAGTTTAAACGTTGTAGATAATAATTACTATCTATATCACAGATCCAAGTGACTAAACTCCTTTAAAAATATAATATAAATATGTTATGCGTATAATGGTTCGCGCATAATATATATACACACATAGATATATATATATGTATATGTACTCGCAGTGTGATTGAAAAACAGGTAAATCAAGAAGTGCGGAAACTTGGAAAAGTCGTGTAGAAACGTTACGCGATAGTTTATGCTAACATCGATGTACCACGACGAGATCGATAAAACGAGGAAAATCCAGCGGTCGAGGTTAATATCGATCGCTACTCGAATACGTCCCTTCGAACGGTGCTATTTAATTCTCGTTAAAATACGCTCGTCAACGTAGAATCCATTAAATGGACCGAGGGGTGACTGAATACGTGCAAAACGGTAATCAATTTACAATTGATTCCACTCTCTCTTCCGTTTTTAAAAAATCGAAACAAGATCGGTGCGTAAAAATTCTTTAGTATTATTAATCCACGACTGGGGTAAGCATCCATCACGATCCAGAAAGCGGATGCTCTTTAGGCACTTTGTTTAACCAGCACCATTAAATGACACGCGATCGAAGAGCCCGCGTTAAAGCGCTGACGTCGCGCGAATCGTCACTACGTTCGTGGTAAAAATCGTCATTGCTGGCATAAACTGGCATTCAATTGTTGCGTTGAATATATTCGGTGTACGAGATCGGAGAACTCGTATTCGAGTACTGAGCGTACAAATAGAGTGCAGGGTGAAGCCCTGGTGGAGGAATGCCGCGATGCAGTTGATGCGAATGATGATGCGACTCTGATGAATCTATAGGGGATGACATTTGCGGGTAGAGTTGGGAGTTGAGGCTATCCAAGGAACTGGAAGAGCCCGTCGTTTGGTAGACACTCTGCGATGGTGTGTGCTCGTGAGACACAGGTGAATTAAGTGTGAATGGCGAAGACGCCGAGGTGGGACATACTACTTGCTGCGATGACTGGTGTTGCGGTAAGAACTCAGACATACTGCCATCTAAACACTAGTTGGTAGTCTGCGGATGTAGCAGCGGTAGAGGAAGTTGAAGATTGTTTTGCTTCGCTAAACTTGCAATCTCTGCTGCGATGCCTCCTTTAGAACCTGCTAAGCCATCCAACGAAGAAGGTCCTTCGCTGTAGCGTAAATCACAAACCGGACTCTCGAAACCTGTGCCCGGGGTACCACCACCGGTGCTCTGCGGTGTTGGTGGATTGTGATTCGTATTGCTTTGATTCATATCACGGTGTACTCGATTTTGATGCCGTATGAGATAACTGTCACGTACAAATGTACGCCCACAAATGTTGCACTCGTACGTAGTACTCGCAGTATGGGTACGGATGTGAATTGCAAACTGACTCTTGGACGTGAATGTGAGAGAACATCTGTCGCACACCAAGGGCTTTTCAGCAACATGACTCCAACGGTGCGCGGTCACATAGCTCTTCACTGCAAAACGTTTTTGACATATATCGCAGGCGTATGGTCTTTCTCCTGTGTGCACCCGCTTGTGAGTATTAAGACTACTCTTTTGTGTAAACCTTTTCAAACACAGCTCACATTGGAAAGGTCGTTCTCCCGTGTGCGTCCTCATGTGCACTTCCAAATACGGTTTACGGCAAAAACTGGCTTCGCATACTGTACAATGATATGGTTTGTTACCCGAATGAAGTTTCATATGTACATAATACGATGAAGCAGAAGATAGCACCTTGCCGCATACTTTACAGGGTTGCGGTCTCGACCTTGAACCCTCTTTAACAGTTTGCTGTCCTGTCGATTGACGGCTTGGAGTCTCCTGTTGCACACTTTGACTCTGCTGCTGTTGTCCCTGCTGTGCTTGTTGTTGACTCTGTTGAGTTTGTTGTTGACCCTGTTGCTGGTTTAATTGTAGCGTTGTTTGTTGCTGAGGTTGTAGATGACCCTCCTGCTGAGAAAGATCCTCACGGTCGTCAGACAGATTGACCATGGAGTTTGAACCATCCGAACGGCTCGAAGCAACTGAATAGAAGCCCATTGGCTCGCTTTTGATTTGTTGTTCAAACATGGACGTCATTATGTCAGTCTGCTGCGGCTGAGCCAGCTGTTGCGACTGTGGCTCCTGCTGCTGCACTGCTTCTTGATGGGGGAGCAGAGTCAGGTTGCGCTTGACAAGCTGCTCATATCCTGCGTACCAATCCACCTGCATGACAAGGAACCTCTATAAATCGCCATTTAAGACACTCATTGAAACGCAAAAAGTTGCGACGACGTAGATTATCTTGTAATTTTTGTTCGTACATGCCCGACTCAAAAATACGCGAGTCAGGTTAGACCAATCGTTTTGACATTTATCTTTGACAAGTGACAGAAGGTAACTGGACGATCAGCTGATTGCATAACTTTTACGCGAAGTGCTTGAAGACGGCACGATGCCGTCGACAACAGAACATAGCCCAGCAGCGAGCAACACGGGCAACTCTATTTTTAAAAAAGCGACGAGAGAAACGGCGGAATATTTTGACTGCGAAACCGGATTCTTCGTAAGCACTTCGCAAGTGGGGGTCGCTTTTACTGCAGCCGAAAAAGAAAGCATCGTTTTACGAACCTTTGCTAATGTAGTAGTCTGGGCTAGGGTCGAAAAACGTCACGCCTCATCGAGCGCACGCCTCCCGTTCTCGAGCGGCTTCACGGACAATCGCGAAACATTTGTACGGCCAAATTGTTTTTCTCCGACACAAAATATAAGATGGCTGCGACTATATTTCGCGACCGTCACCTATATGCACTCGACAAACACACGCGCCTAAGTACCGACCGACGATATTCACCAACTTTTCTAATTGGCTGCCCTTCTTAAGCCGCGAATATTATACTCTACTACGACTGACATCGCGCTTCGAAAACCGCTGATTGGATCGATCTCTCGCAAAGCTTCATTCACCTGTTTGATTTTATGCATATTTAAGGGACAACAAACTTTCTTAATATGGATAACGTCGATTCCCTCATGATATAGTCTGATTTTTCAGTGACTCGGTGGATATTTATTAAGATATAGTATAAAGAAAGAAGGTTTGAATTATTTGCAATTCTTTGTATTTCCTTTTCTAAATTACAAATTTGTATATGTTTTGTAGAAATTTCAGATGCTTAATTAAAGAATTTGACACTTTGCTAATACCGAGATGAAAATATATATGAAATAAAGGAGACAAACACAATGCATTTAAAAATTAAAAATGAAATATTTAGTAAAGCAAATAATATTTATAATTGAAATTTCATAGAAAATAAGTAATTGTCAAAAAAATGTTTAAATATCATAAAATATAAATTTACAGTACCATTTATACGTATCTTTTTCGTAATTTCATCGATGATCCATTAATAAAACTTGTAAAATGTCTTTCGTAAGGACACGTGTTATTGCTGGCAATTTGAATTCTCTTCCAAATTGTGCGCAGTATTTCAATCCGGGTTGCAATTATTAAACGCACCTTGAGTGACGACACGCTAGGAACTCTCAGTGCCTATCAGCCTATCAAATGTAATTTTAAACTGTAACGCTTCAGAATAATGTTCCTAAAAAATCAGGCAACCAACTCGAGGACTTGCATTTCTGACGCTCTGAAAAGAAAAGCCACTTCATTTATAAACACAATTGCCCACTATATAATTTCAAGTTTCATTGAAAAATTAAAGAGTCTACCACACGAGTTGAATATTGTTAAAGTTAACCTTAGTTATATGCAATATCGTAAATAGGTATATTTAAGACAATATTTTAAATAAATAATTTGCAAGACCATGTAGTTCAACGAAAATAATTAATGATTTCTAATTGACGTTAATATATTCGTTTTAAAGATAAATTTTAAAACAATCATAATTATTTATTTACGTAGCAATACAATATCCTGTAACTTTTATATTATTGTAAAATAAAGTTTAAATAAAATGTATTTATTCTACCATTAGTGTGTGTGTGTGTGTGTGATTGTGTGTGTTGTGTCAATCAATTTGTGTATTAAACTTTTAGTTTCGACAATGGCTGTATCTTCAGAAGATGTGATGAGTCGAAGTCTCAATGATCCTGTGACTAAAGCAGTAGTGGATAATATAATGGGTAATTTACCTACAAAGAAACCCTTTGTGCGCTGCAATGATTGTGATCTTTCATTTACAAGTCAAACAGTATTAGACACACATTTACAAGGTGCTCGCCATGCTAAACAGGTTTGTAAAAATAAAAATGTATGGAAAGAAAACACAATGGTTTTTAGAAAAAGTTGAAGTACAAGGGAACACATATAATAAAAGAAATGTTCATAAGTTTTAAAACAGACAGAAAACAGAAGAACATAATAAGCTAGAAATATAGAGACATGTACTATATTTTACAGATTAGATCCAAAAACATAATGGCATCGCTTGAAGAAACAAAAGTAGCATTTACAAAAGATGAGGAAACAAATGGTCTGAAATGTAATGTGTGTAATGTGTGTTTAAATTCTATACAACAACTTCAAACACATTTGAATGGTATTTTATAAATTAAAATTTTTTTCACGTTTTCATGTTTGTAACAGATTTAAATGTATTCTTTTTTATAGGAAGCCGGCATAAAAAGAAAGCAATGAGAGGTAATAAACCCTATATGGTACGGAAATCACTGCCATATGGGTTTAGATGTAGTCGCACTGTGTGCATGGATAAAATAATAGAAAAAAATATTGTTGTGCTAATCTACTGTCTAATCTTATTTATATTTGCATGTCTAATGCTATTGCTTACTTTTGCTTTCCACCTATTTTTATAAATTAATATATAACTAACTGTTCAGTGTTGAAATAGCTTTAATTCAGCAATTGCTATCAAGATGCTTAGTGATATTTTCATGCTTGTCATAATTTACTGTTTATTATTTATTATTATTTATTATTATTTATTGCATATTATTTATTATTTATTTTTGTCAGACTAAAATTGTATATTTATTAATTATTTGTTTGTGAACATAGTGCCATTGAAAGCAACTCAGTTATGAGTTATTTAGTTAAAAATTCTGATTAATAAAGTTTATATTGTTCACAAAATAATTTGACTCTTCTTGTTGGATCCCTTGTATAAACGTGTAAATTACATGTGCATTTTACCTTTTTATTATTTTAATTGACATATACCCTAACTTCCTTTTTATAAATAATTTTGAATAACGTATAATCGTTTATATCTTCTAAAAATAACAATTTACAATTTTCTTTGTGTTAAATTATTTTTTCAATTACATTTCTACTGTGCAATGTAAATTTATTACATGTTTTTAATATTCTGTTTCCAGTACTCAATACAAAACAAAGTAAAGTAAATTTTCTAAGGGCACTTGTACGTGTATTTTTAGCAAATATGTACATCATTCTGTTATAGTTATACCAAGAATAAAAGTAATAGAGATAAAATTTACGTGACATATTAATAGCTGCTTTGGGTGCCTATCATTTCATGGCTTATCATCTAATTCCAAGTACTTTTAAATAAATTATGTTGTAAAATCTAATTTTACATGTATAACTTGTTTTACCATATTTTCAGGGTTAACAGTTTTCATACAAAATATTATTTTAGCATATGGAACAAAAGATATAACTTTTTTATATGAAATCATAGCCATCATTTTTGTAAATTTAAAACTTGGTATATAATAATAATCTACTTATATTTAAATTTACATCTAACATAATGTAGAAAATTTCAAGTCTCTATCTCAAATAGTTTTTAAGATATCTGTACTTTTGTATGGAATGATATAATTTTTGGAAAACTTGAATTAACGATAAAACAGGGTTTTGGTTCACTTATACTGAGACTTAAATATAAAATCTATGTATTATCATTTTCAGGAAGGGAAGTAAAATTTTTAGTATACCTAACACAATACAATCTTTTGACAAATTTTCACATATAAGTGCCCTTAAGTAATTCTTATATATTAAATATGTAGGAGAAACTCTAATATTTATTTTGAAAAGGTAGAGAATTGCTTGTACATGTATGTATACACATATACATGTAAAATTTTTTAATTACGCCTTTTGTTAAAACTGTTTACATTAATGGTTGCTTTTTCCATAGCATGAATGTAGTGTTCAAGCTGATTTATTATCACATTTGACCGCTTCAGCGGTTGTGATACATAGATAGTGTTGATCGCACATTGATGCTTAGGTGGGTGGGGTGGCAAAGAAGTTGGCAGTTCAATGACGTCAACTTCCATGAGTGTCCAGGAGAACTCAGCATCTAAAGGTGTATCACTTTCGTGCAACATGTGCAACAAGATCTTCAATTCTCCAGCACAATATAATGTGGTATGTTTTATTCATTGTTAAAAAAAAACCCAAAGTAAATATGTGATAACTGCTTAATAATACAATTTATATTACATTACAGCATATAACGTCAAAGAAACATACTAGTAAGTTAAAACAAGCAAAGATTCAAAAAAAGAAAAGATTTTTTCCATATTGGAAAAAACCTAAAACTGATATAAATCCCAAAAAACTTGTTCAATCGCTATCAAACAACTTTGTACCTGGAGGTTTCGCAAATCAGACATAGGAAAAAATGTGACAAAATCAATATGTCTATTTTAATACATACATAAATCATACATGTTTTATTCTTTAAAGAAAGTAAGAGAATTAATTTGAGAAGCGTGTCACTTTTGATCAAATCAATTTTGTATTTAAAGTCTAAATATTGTGCTATATGTATAACATCATATAGACTATGTTTGTAATTTCATTCGTGCTTTATAGTGTATTGAATTTTATATCTCCTTCTTCACACTATTTCTTTATTATGTAATATAAATACATATATGAGATAAATTGATTTAAACAGAAATCGATACTAACATAATTTTTATTAAAAATACTTAATAATTATAAAAACTTCGAAAGCAGACCAAATAAAATATCCATTACATGTTAAAAAATGGGATATGTTCCAATTATTCATGATGTTCTTATTAGGAATGGAATCGTGTTCAATATGTACTCACAAATTTGTGTTAATTTCAATACCCAAATTTCACTTGATGTAGTTTGAATGCTAATTAGATCTGTTACTTTATTTGTTGTCCTTGCGATGTATTCGATCTAAACAAACAAGTTTCGAACCCTGAACTTTGATATTGAGAAAAATTAAATCTCTTACAAGTAAATCCTCTATTCTACTGCAATCTTACAACAAGAGAAAATACAAAATCGTCGCTGTATGATTGTCTTCTGTTTATTACTACAATGAGTACTATGTTTACACATTAATTGTAGTTGACTGATTGTTATTTTATATAAACAATATAATTCGAAATAACATAAAATTTCTAGTATGGTACTCATAAAAACTTCGAAATCGATCAGGGTTCGACGGTAAAAGTACTGCTTTGGTTTTTTTGAATATTTAAAGAAAATTGGAACTTGTCTCATGTAGATTCAACTCTATTACAACTTAAAAATACTATCTTCATTTCTCCAAATAATCATGGAGAGTGCAAATCTATTCGGTAAAAATTTGAACCTATTTATGAAGTATTTGATCCTTCTCTAGTCCCTGTCATTAGATGAAATAGCACAAGATGGTACTGATATTGTATGAATGTATATACATATGGTCCATTCAAACATCAATTGAAAAATATATAATATTGCAAATAATACTTCATACTGTATGACTTCTTTAATCTTTAAGTATATTTTGAAGAAGCTTTGTATCTCTTTCTGTTAACTCCTCAATTTTGGGCTGAAAATTAGTTACATGCAATATAATTGAAAATGTTTAATAAATTACTCTATCTGTTATCTAATAGATTACCTCTTCTGAATAACTTCTTAGCAAACGTCTCAGTTCTGCATTTTGTTTTTGCAAAGACTCAGTTTCAGCATTTAATGTATGCCTTTCCTTTAGTACCTCGTAGTACTTTTTAAGACCAACCAGCAGATTATCCCAAAGTGTTTCTTTTTGTTCTGGAAAAATATTTCGATATCGTTGCCAAAATTCAGTTATATCTTCTTCTGTTATGTTTCGTGACACTGTGACTTTTACTTTCATTACTTTTTTAGCAGTAGGTATAGTACTTTCTTCCTTCTTAACAATTTCACATCTCTCTACAAATTCTTTTAAGGCATTAGTCACAAATTCGGTTGCAATTGCCAACATATGGCCTTTGTCGCATACCAATAGCCGTTTTTGTTCATTATCCTCTACAAAAACAAAGTAAAAACAATACATATTTATGATAATACATAATGCTAAATATTATTAGAATTTCGCCATTTCTATGATTGTGAGACCATTATATCATTTTGATTTTACTGTAGTTTTATATCAGCGAAAAAGATTAAATTCTCTTCCATTTTATACCATTGGTGACTTCAACAATGCCTTCAGCAACACAAACTGACGTAACTTGCACATCCTCCAATGGTGTTTCAGTCGAAGAAGGTTCCGGTGTATTATTCGTGGTCTCTGTGTCCTCTGCTTCATGGAATTTTGTGCAACAAAGTGCTGCACGAAGAGCTTCAGTTAACTTAGTCACTTCTGGATCGAGTTCGTCGCTCCCACAAACGGAGGGTAAAGTGGTCCTACAGTTTCACATTCAACATTTACAATCTTAAAATACAAATACTAAATTCCATTAACTAAACGGTAAATTTAAATGAAATTTATAAATCCTTTTTCGTGTAAACAACATTATACTATCAAGCTTTTTACACACCCAGATGAAGTATTTTTATCAGATTGTGTAGAAACACTCGGCACGCTCACGGGTTTAATCGTGCAAGTGGGACAATATGCGTATGGTAAAAAGAAGTTTAGCAAGAATTGAAGGTCTTGTTCAGATTCAATTTTCAATGCCTGAAAATTCGAATTACTTTTACATTTTACTCGCAACATTTAGTTACTCCATTGATAATTTAAAAACAGTTACCTCAAATACTTTGTCCAATCGAATTAATAACTTGTCATCCTCTGTGTAATCAGAAAGTAGTTCTTTCAAAGTGTCCTCAATAAGGTAATCGCAATGATCGGAAATTAGATTAGCAATGTGATTCAACAGACGTCGTTCTAAATTCATTTCTTCCAATGTTGTTGGTGGCTTGTACAGCTTCGAAATCGTTTTCCTCTTCCTCGCTTCCTCTTTTTCTGAAAACGTGAACAGAGGATACGTCGAACATAGTTAAATTGATTTTTAACTTTATCAATTTTCAACTTTACAAATTTATAAATATGGTCGAAATTTTACCCTGTTTTAGAGCGCACATCGCGCTGCGATACGATTTTAAATCTTCCTTTTTCAATAACTGTTCTGTCGGTGGTTGCCATTCTATACCTAACAACTGTTCGTGTATAATTCTGTCCGCCGTTAAAATCTGAAATGTACTCGTCTAAAGAAACCGTGCTTTTGTTTGTAGCTCGTTCTCTACCGTACCTTGTCGACCAATTCGTTCGCAGATTCAATATTCATGTCCCAAATCTGCATATACTTTCTATCATTGACCGTTGAAAAATGATTAGATTTTTCCTCGAGATCCAGAACAGTTTTCTGCGACTTTAATATTTCATTCGTCAGCTTTTCAATTTCCGATCGCGTCGATTCCTCCAAATCCGTGTACGTCTTTTTTAAACCGTGCATAACATCCTGAAGCCTGAAATACACACACACACACACACGAAGTTAAATAAACGGCTTTTAAAAGTATAAATCGTTTCGAAACGATCGGAAATATTTACTTGTTTATCCTTCTTTTCTGCTGATTCTTCACAATAATGTTCTCTTCTTCACGGCGTTTCAATACCGCGTAATTGTAATCCAATTTCTCGACGTTCATCAAGCACAAAGCTTTCATATTCTGCACCTCCTGCTGGAGTCTCTGTATCTCCAACTCAAAACTAATCTTCAGCTGTCGAAATTGTTCCTGATGTTCCATCATCGCTTTCTTCAATTCTTCCTCGTACGAGAGCATTATTTCCTTCTTCTTCTCTCGTGCTTCAACGGTGTCATCTTGATACTTCTTAAGCAGCGAGTCCCATTTTTCCTGAGATGTTGCCAGAAGTACTTTGCGCTCCGATTCGATGACATTTTCGACCATCGTCAACTCGTGGCGGTAAGCTTTCGTCATTGTGCGCACCTGTGCGAAAAATCCATTAAAATTTCTATAGAATTTATAATATTTCACACTTATAGAATCCCTTCTTTTCTGCGTAAATACGGTTTCGTTGTTTAAGGTCATTTAAAAGTCAACATTGATTTTCTTTTTATTTTATAATTAACATCGTTGTGTCGATAGAAATGTATTATTCGTTGGAGGAGAAAAAATAATAATTTCGATCGATACCCTTCGAGGAAGACGATCTTCTCTTTTGTACTTCTTTGGTACCGTGCGAACGAAAATGAAGATATTCTAGATGCTCAATTTATATAAAAAAAAAAAGAAAGAAACACCCTGTATAATCGACAGAAGAAACTGAGACGATTCGAAACTAACTTGGTTCTCCATTCTTTCGACAAGCAAATCGATATCCTCGTTCTGTTTGTTCACTTCCTCGGCATACATTAAATCGGCGTGTTCCAGCTCGCGCTTTAGTTCCGCGATCAGGTCATCTTTTTCTTCTAGGATTTTCAGGCACTTGGCATTTTGAATCTCCAATTCGTCATGAATATCTATCGGGTCGTTCAAGGCAAGAATTTCTGGCCACTTCTGGCTAATCTCAAGGTACTTCTCCATACACTTTTTGTCTTCCTCCTCGAGTACCGCCAATAATCTGTCCCTTGTCTCTTGAATTTCCTTGCGTCTCTGCACTTCCCTCGCATCGTTCGCTACTTTGACGCTGGTGACCTGTAAATTCGTTATTATTTAAAATATCATCGATTTACAGAAAAAAATGGTACGATACCAATAACGTAATTTATTGTAAAACCGTGTGCTACGCTCAGAGTTTATTTTCGCTGAAATATGAAACTTGAATAAAAAAATTACATCGTATCGTGTTTATCGCGAACAATCTACCAATTTGTATCCAATTGTGGACGAATTCGTGAAATTTTACATTTTCACAAATTTTTAAATATCGCGGTCACTGATGCGTCAACGAAGCTTTTACAACTGTAATATCTTCCAAGAAGGATGATAATTAATAACAATTGAACGTTTGGTTATCATTTATTTAAGTATCGAAATACACGTACCACTTCCTCTCCTTCTGCGCACAATTTTTCCAAAGCGTATGTACTATCAAGTACTTGTTTCTCGATAGGTGTTATTTCTATAAGTTCCTCATTTTTGCGTACCGACAACCTAAAATTAAATATGTAAAATGTCGTTTGCATTGAAAATTACTGTATTTGTAACTGTACGATAAGTTGTACATAAATATAGCAGCCATCTGTAAAGGTAGTTAATAAATATACAAACTGTACCCGTAATTGGTGGTAGAACCGAGGAGGTAATTCCAAGTGCAAAAATAATGCAAAAATAATGCATAAATAAGTCGGAAAGAAACAATACATTTCTTTGTGTAGATACCGTTGTTTTCGAGAAAAAAGATTTTGAAAATACCTGGGATACGTCCACGCTTGATTCTTAAACTTTAATTTTACAAATTTCGAAATTTAATTTTACACATCCCTATAGAACCACTCATTGTGGAATACCATATAAAAAATGATAACTTGTTTGTTAACGGAAAATTCAAACTTATAGTTAGAAGAGATTAAACGATATGTTATTTAAATAATCATCTTTTTAAAAAGAATATACATTCATAATTAAAATTTTATTTAATTCTCACTTAGTTAATGCATCTAAACGATGTTGAATACGAAGTTTACGAGCTTGCTTTCGCTCGATTGGATCAGACGATAAAATAGATGGTCCTAATTCCTCTTGCATATCCGTATATGAAGTCATGTTTCCTTCAATATTTCATTCGTGGAAAAATATAATTAATAATTCAATACTGCTTGTGCTTTACAGAATAATTGTCAAAGACACTTCCGTTTGAAATTATAATATTATAAAAAAAAGGTTAAATAGCACCGTACACGTGAAAACTGATAATGAAGGGTAACAATTACATACATTCAGATATATGAAATAAACAACTTTGTTTGTTCGATACTGAATTGTTGTTTGTGTTTACTGTTGGTAACTGATCGATCATTAATGATTGTCCTTCATAGATGGCGCTAAGTGTCAGTTAGACGATTCTTTTCGTGACACCATCAGTTTACCAAGCCTGCACAATTAAATCATTCAAATGTTGTATAAATTAATAAAAAATATTATGCAATGTGTTGAACATATATACATAGTTCTAAATCAACTTGCTTAAATTTCATGCAGGGTAATTATTAGATTAATATAAAATTGAACGTTTCTTTTCTCAATTTTAATTTATTAATGTTGAGATTAATACAGTATATAGTACATATTAATTAGTGGCACAGTGGTATTCTTTCATCATGCTAACATTTCAATAATTAATACAAAATGTGGAAATTAGTTTCTTTTAAAAAGTTTTATTTTTTCGTTGCTACGTACATCATACGTATGTACATACATATGTGCATATCTAATATGAGAGGTAAAATGGTTTTCAATGCGTACAGTATTCTTATTATCAAATTTAAATATTAAATATTTTTAGACATGTATTCTTTTGTTCTATAGATGACGATATTATAACCTTCAAAGAAATAAAATATATGCGGTCAATGGTCCAATGAAGGACGAAGAAGGAAGGTTATGTGATAAGTAGTAAATTGTCGTTTTAGATAATTCTTAACATAAATTTAACGAAACTACTACACATAAAATACACATCAACCTTTTTTCTAGGCTACTAATATATATATGTATAACAGATTGTCCATACACATTAAGTAGCTTTTTATATATTACTATTAATATTAAAATTACTATTTAAAATCCTATTTTATACTCGATAAAAATATATATTTATAAATTTATATATTTCTAAAAACAACAAACCAGTTTTGAAGATTCAAATCGCCTTGACCAGTATTATTTTTTATCATTGACACAAAGATGTTAAAGACACTTCGTTACATTCGTATTACAATTTCGTATTTAATATATAAAATTAATAATTAGGTGATATTTTTCAAATGTCTAATATTGTTGTCCTAAATACAGTGGTTTTGAGAAACATATCAGATATTTGAGAATTTTTAGGATATTTTATGAAAATGTACATAATTGTTTGCGCATTTATTTAATAATATGCAGCACATAATACAAATATTACATTCAATAAATCAATCTAAGTTCTAAAATTAATAATGACGAATACGTTAAGACATTGATAAGCAATTCTTCAAATATTTTATGATAAATATCCCGAATAATTAACTGTAAATTTATTTAATAGAAAATACGACCTAAGTTTAAAGAAATGGATATTTTTATACGAAGACGCTTTATGTAGGAGGTGTCTTATAAATCACCAGCACAAAACACGCAATACGCGTTTCTCATTCGGAACGTTCTCACAACGTTGTCAGTACGAAACAGTCATGAAATTGCCTCCGTTTTCGGACGAAGCGTTTCGACTGCGACAGAAATCGCTTTCTCTAACCTCGATGACGTACTGCAACCGACAAACGGACGTTTAGTATTGTCGCCAATAGAGTTAATTCCGTATGAGCAGACTGTCGTGAACTATGAGAAGAAGGTACGTCACGAAAGGATAAACGAACAGTAGGTCTTGTGAAGTCGAAGGCACTACATCGACGTCATGAATCTACGACTTTGACGCGATTTTAGCGGAAACAAGATGGAGTAAGAACAGGTTCGGCTAAACGCAGTCTGGCACCCTACCTAATTCAAAAAGTTATTATTCTCATATCTTGATTTATATTTGAATATATTTACTGTACTTCAGGAATAAAATTAAGTCAATTGAATAGAATCGCAATATCGTGTAAAATACGATCCTTAATAATATTCTAAAATAACTTATACAACAGTTTGCGGTACATTTTTATCTATTACATATATAAATTGTTCAATATTTAACGCAATTTATTTTTTATATGTACATATATAAATTTATTACTGACTATTTTTAATATAAATGAATACTTTAAACGAGATTATTCGAGTCGGACGAAATACGTTCAGACGTACATATTAATAATTCAATAACGACTACATAATAATAATTTCTGCACATATTCCGTTTTCGTCGTAAAAATGATCGAATTATAACGTCGAAGGAATGTCAAACTATTTAGATGTCTTATTCCGCAATAATTCTGATCTACGGTATTTACACACAAAGCGATCGGGCAGGTAAATCTTTTATTAGCTCGTACGCGCCATCGAACCGACGCGTTTGTTTGATCGTTACTACCTTGATTAGAGAGCACGTCACAAAGTTAAGTACTTTTATTTTCGTAATAATCCGATTTTCCGTCTTTATTCTTTGTAGAAAGTATCGATGCCCCGGGTAATTGGCTGCCCCTAAACCGGCCCTGGAGAGAGCAGGATGGAAAGAGAGAGCGTACAACAAAGATGGCGGTTGAGAGGCGACGGCGGCGGTGGAACAAGGTAGGAGGAAGAGGACGAAGTAGCGACAGAGTAGGAAGAGAAGCGGTGAAAAGAGGACGGGACGACGGGGTGCTGGGTGATTCGTTAAGAGGGGCAGAGGGTGAAGGAGCGACGATCGGAAGAGACGGGAAGAGCCGGGAGGAGAGGTAGCGATGAGAGAGACAGAAGTGGCTCGAAAGGGACGAGCGCGGCTTGGGGGTTCGGGTTAGCTCGTTCGACCCGTTATCCCTTCTCTCCCGGAGTCCCGAGTTCTCCCTACCTGTCCTTGCTTCGATTCGAACGAGTCCCTTCCACTCTCTCCCCTCCGGGGACGCACGAAAAGTTTCCCCCACCAGGGGCACACTTCACCGGCTGGCGGGCGACGATCGCGATTGCAAGCCGCCGCCGCTTTTCGAGGTAGACTCGTTTCGTTCCCCTACGCGGTGTTCCCCACTACCGGACCAAACAGAGATACTAGCCAGCGAGCCATACTACGCTCCCGCCACGGTGACGTCACTCCGAGTAGTGTAGTGCAGTGAGGAGGAGCGAAGTCAGCTCCATCCGCGTTACATGGCCCGAGTGAACGAAGTGAGTGCGTTTAAGACGTACATATACAAACGTGCATCGTAGCGATCGAGTTTGCCAATACGATTAATTTGTTCGATTAATGCACGTTACGTGACACAAGTTATTCGATCGCGGGAAAGGTAGAGAGAAGCCGCGACTCGCTTTCATCAAAAAAATATATTCGACGTATAATTCCATTAACGAGGTCCGAGCGGTGAAAATTCAGTGATGTGATAGAAGCAACTACGCTAAGTGAATAAAGAAAGAAGGAAAAAGAAAAAAAAGTAGTGTCGTGCGCGGAAAGGTTACGCGTTGAAATTTAACAGGAAGAAAAAGCAACGGTTCTATCGTCGGTAGATCGATTGTTTTTAGTGGGGTTTCGCGAGAGTTTCAGCGTACATAGCCTCCTTGTCGGTGTTCGACAAGAACGAGGCATAAAATTACGTAGATCGACGCGAGTGTGATTCTGCTCAACAAATATGCGTGGGATGTATCGCCCGCGCGTTGTGCTCGGTGTGCTTGGTGTGACGTGTGATTAATCGCCTTTCTTCATACGCGATTCAGTGGTATACGATGTGGTGTTCGGCAACGGTCCTGATCTTTGTAGCCGTTGTCATCAGTGGTGTCCACTATCAAGGCTCCTCCTTCTCCTCTTCGTCTTCGTCGTCGTCGTCGTTGTCGTCGTCGTCGTCGGCGTGCGTCGCGACGCAAAAATTTTATCGCGAGAGCTCCGTTGCCACCCTCTTCTATCGGCCGATCGTTCCACGGCGCTGCCCTGACGACAGCACTCGTCCTGCTTGGGGTCACTACCTTCCGGCTAGTGACTAGTGATAATCTGTTTGTTGCCAGTGATTAAATTGAGAGTGTCGAAGTGGGAGGAAGCTCCTTCCTTCGTCGTGGAATACACGTAACGGTTCCTTCGTCTTATCGCGTGTGCGTCGCGAGCTACACGAGTTTCTCGTGAATCGAATTGGAAATCAATTGTGTCGTTCGGAGTACCAAACGGATCATTGATTTCTCGCGAAACGAGGAAAATTTAGAGTAATAGGGTGAGGAGAAAAGAGGTTTTCTTAGCCGGCCCGCTGGCGGTATTGAATATCGGTGGTGTGGTGAGAGTGCCGTGATTAGCGTCGGGCGAAGTTGTGTGTCGTTGTACAGTGCCGCCAAACGATACCACAACATCCGATCCCAAATGAAGAGTTCGGAGCAAAATGGTTAGAGAGACACGTCACCTGTGGGTTGGAAATCTGCCGGAAAACATCCGAGAGGATCGCATACGAGAGCATTTCAAACGGTAAGTTTCTTTTCTCGTTTATTTCACATGCCTTTAACAAAAGGCCACTTACGTAACTGTAAATGCGTTACATACTCATATATGTATAAGCTGACACATACACACACACAAAATACAACAAATTTTAAGCATACATTCCTAATATGCACAAAGTACACGCTTAGTTTTCCATTTACGACGTACCTCGTAACCGTGTCGTGTTTAGTGTAGACGCAAACCTTGGGACGCCAAAAGAGATTTACAGGCCTTTCGATTTTTTCAAATATTCCCAATTTACCGTGAACTGTAATTTCATGATGAACTTCTCGAAAAGGAAATACGGTCCCCGTGCATACATTTAAGGATAGACAGTAGGATACCTTCATTGCTGCCGCAGTCAAGGCACGGTCAACAATAATTTTGTCTAGAATTTTACGACTCCATGGTCGTGCCTGTGTAGCGTCTGCCAGGCTTTATCCCGTCTGCTAGCCAATCCCTAGTATAAAGTACTGTGTACAATGTTTTGTGACCTGTAAATAAACATCGACGAAAGTCGCGCGAATTATTCATTATTTACAGGTTTGTTTATGTTTTCGTGTAACGAAGGAACATTATCAGTTTGATAGAACCGGAATTCAGGAACACGTAAGGTGCACTCAATGTTTTTGACTCCGTACGTAGATCGAGGATTCTGAACGCGTCTATACACACCCACACCATATACACACACGTACGCACGTGCGCGCGCGTACAAACGTGCGATGTACAGAGAGCCTTGGCTGTCTCTCCTCTCCTCGTAGCGTGAGCGCGCCGTCATTTGTTTTTTCCCGAAGTAATAATAGCTGAGGACAGCCATTTTGAGAGCTCGCAGCGGCACGAAGTTATTGTTCGACAGTGGCGCTCAAATTGTGGATCCAAACAGAGTACACGTTTCGTGGGTTTAGGAAAGAAAGCATCGAATAAGATGAAAATGAACATTTAATTAAACAAAAATCACTTCGCAGTAATTGCTTCACTGTTGTAGTAGTACTACAAGTATTGCAAAATATATTTAATTTAAATCTTATATTTTATTAGGCATTTATAAAAGAAAGTATACTGTAAGATTTTGATAGTCGGGATAAGTTTTTCGTTTAATATAATTCATTTGTATCTATTTCGATAACTTATTCGTTGAATTTTATAGCGAGGAATTATGTAGTTTCTTACTTTAGTGGGAACCTACTGCAATTTTTAGTAAATCTTCAATCAGTCTACAAATACTGGATCTGAAAATACTTTAAGTGCAATTTATAATTTTAAAGAAAATGATGAAATAATTTTGGAAAAGATACATGGTACGTTCTTTTAACAACTTTTTATTAACGTGTCCATTCGTATAGAGTTAAAATTTTTATCATTTTTAATCGAATTACACCAAAGTAAATTTAAACATACGTTAATAGTATCTACGTAAGTTGTTTTATCTATATTTTCGTAAATATACAGTTGCTTAGTAGTTCGTGTAAAAAATATTCACTTTTTTAATATTCTATTCTCATTTGCATGTATAAAGTAGAAATATATGGTATATAAAATACCAATGTATCTACAATACAGGTAGAATTGTTAAAGAGCAGAGATCGAAGTAGGAAAACAGAAGTGAAAACTAACGGTGACGTGGCGCAGTGTCGCTCAATTTGCGGAGACTTACATGAAAGAACGAGACACGTATCGCGTGGAATATTGTAGTGCAAATAATACTATAAAACTAAAATTCTTTACATTTTCATTATCTATCAAATAGACAACAAAAATTGAAAAATTTATGAAAAAATACATCGCTTTCAACTTTATATAACGATTCCACCGCACAATAGATTGTATAATACTGCTTACGCATCCAATTTATATAATTTAATTCAAATATATTTCCTACTATTTGTGAATTTAGTCGGTACTTTTTTTATGGTGTCTCTAGTCATAATTACGTTACAATTTCTTTTTACGTTTAGAGAACCTGGAACTATTTTAGAACACATAGTCCCCGTAAGATAACGAGGCATTTTTATGAATTGATAGTTTCACTGAAATTAGAAAGAAAAGTTTCCAATCATAAATTAATTTAAATGCCTTGATTAAGCCCCAAGAAGTAATGTGGGATTTTTAGTAACAGAGAATAATTAGTTTCGAAGAAGCTATGAATTTCATGTTTTTAGTAAGGATCCTAGGTTTCATTGTACTATTAATTTTTCTTTTTGAAACATACACGTTGGTGCATATTCGTATTGTCAGCAACACCACATTTTACGTGCCAGCTGGCGATACTTCGTTTGTATGTACACTGGCTACGTTCTTATGGTCGTCTACCGTGCGTTATAGCCTTAAAGGTTCGTCCTTAAAATGGCGGGTGGCGTCGTTACGCCGTTGACCTCTCGTTTCTCGAAACGTGCCGTACGCGTAGTGTAATATTTGTTCGAGTATATTTTTGAAATCATAATTTCAACGAACGTAACATACAATTACATAATTTTTGTATCGAGGATATGAAAATTTCAAGGCACACGTTTTGATCGTTTATTCGTTTTCTAATAGTTTTGTTCACATTGAGTTTTATTACTTTATATTGTACATCTTGTTTCTAATTCAAGAAATTATAAAAACGACAAAATTCAAACATTATTTCTTTTATTGACTCATTTAGGTTACATTACTTACTGCATTTAAAAGAATTAAATTTCTTTTAAAAATATTAAGTCAACACTATTTTCTTATTTCATCTTTATAGAGTTGAATTGATTTTACATAATTGCATTATTTATTATAGTAGCAATATTTATTTTCATATGTGAACTGTTATAGTAAAAACAAAAGCTACAAATCATTTTTATAAAAAGAAAACTTAACTACGTGGAAAATATTAAAGAATTTTATTATTTGAAATGATTTGTGGCTTATAGTGGGCTAAACTAAATTAGTCAATCGTTCTACTAAGCGTTTTGGTACAACTTTATAGGAAACTTTATACTCTTTATAATATTAAATTTAATATTTTTAAAGAATGCACAATATTCTTGCTATCATTATACTAGGTAGAAATATGATTTTCTTACGCAATAGGAAATATTTTTTCAATTTTTTCTACAGTCAATTAAATTTCGACAAACTCTCCTGAAAATATAAATTTTTCCTCGTTTGTATGTAACGATCGGTGTATATTCTTTTCGCGTTCAATTTTTAAAGAAAAGTTTTACGCGACAACGGATAAAAATATGTACAAAGGCCTAAAATATTATTCATGGAAATAAAAATTGTGCCAAATCTCGCGTACACCTTTAACCATTTTCTTATTCGTATACGTACGAAATCCGAGTTTGATTCGACAATGTGTTTTGAAACGCACGACCGCTACATTCTTATGCGTGCAGTATATACATCGTATTCCTGCAGCGTGTTACACTCCCTTACCGAAATGTACGTTTCTCCTGCACGTACACGCATGACATATAATGTACCTCCGAATTTCTCTGCGCACATTGTACACGAGATATAACCGTATCCATCGAGTGTGCCTACGTATATATGCCTGTGCACAAGTAATATGCACACGTACCGCGTTTGCAATTTATGTTCACACGGAGATAAGAGTATACGCAGCTTTCATACATGTGCATTCGACTTGAGCTGTGCACGTTTAGATTATATTTACAATTTATGCGTATGTGTAGGTCGATGTATTGACAGAATGCTTGAGAATGTACGTGTGAGCGCGCACGCGTACATATATGTGTGAGAGCGGGTGCCGGCGTATTTTGTTATATTGATCGCGCGTGGTCGACCACCTCCCCTTCTCCAGCCTCACTCTGCCCCATCTCTCCCCACCCCATACCCTACCGCGCCCCTGCACCCCATGTTCACCCCACCTTCCCTCTGCGCCTCGTCCTCGTCTTCCACTCGACGTCACCCATCCGAAAACCTTCGACTCTTCGACAACCTCCAGTCACACGTATTTTGGTGTGTTGGTGCAGCTACGATGATCTACGAGCTGTCACAAATATGTATCCAAGTTACATACTCTCTATATGTACAGAGACTTGGTGCCTTGTGCGGCTTTTTCTTCCTTACAGCGACGATCGAATTCCTCGTTTCTTTGGCGAAATGTGTCTTAAGTGATTCACGCATTTCGTACGATATTCGTAAAGCGAATTATTTTCTAAGGAACACGTGAAAACTACCCGTCGTTTACATACACGAATGTTATCCAAATGGTATAGATTCTACGAGACGTGGAACTTTCTTGAAATAGCTGTAAAGTTTCCCCGTATCGACATTATTCTTGGAAGAATAGCGTAAGAGCTGTTCGACGACGCAGCGTCAGCTTTAATACGAATGAATACATAGGGTCGAAAATCGCGCAGTTATTTGGAAAGCAGTTCCCTGAACGCGTTATGTCGTCGAGACGCAGCTAATTACATCCGCGGCACCCCGTAGACGAGGGAAACTAGGAACGTCGAGGTGCTCTCTTTGCCTTTGATATTTCATTTCTTTGTGTGTATCACTTGAACTACGCACGCAAACAGGAACGCTTAAAGTCTTCTACTCTAACGCGATCGGTTCGAACGTTTCAATATCGCGCACAATACCGAAAGCGTAGGATACCTCTTCGAGCAGTGTTCACTTCGATGTAGCTTCGATCGGTACTCGTGGCGAGTACAGCGCGAGCGTAAAAACGTATTGTAATTCCCTCGTGTTCCCTGTCGTTTTGACAACGCGAAAGGGTATTGGGATTTAAGACATCGTGGTCTTCCCGAGAACACCTGCACGAAGAAGCCGATACCGCCAAATTTCTTCATCCATCGACCCTGGTGTGTGGTACGGTATCTGGCAAGTGGCCGGCATTGCGTTTCAGACCGAAACGACTACGTTGCCTTCTCCTTCGTGTCTCGCAGCGTGTCTCTCGTTTTGCAATGTTGCCGTTTCTGCGCCGGTCGTTTACGTGTGTTGGCACGGCAACGTCGCATCTTTTGCCCTCTCACACAGCGAACCGACTGAGTTGGCAGCTTGGTAAACGGAGCACTCCGTATACTTGCCTCGATCATCGTTCTGCGAACTCGCACATTAGTTGGTCGTTCCTTCGCCATCCAAAGGATCCCGATACGGAGGTTTTTCTTTCGAAGTGTTGACGAAATTCGCCCGTTTCTAAGGAATTCGAATTAATTCGTGACATAATCGTTTATGTAACTGTAACAGTTCGGTGCTCCGTATTCGATGACTTTTATATAGGATAGGTAGGTTCCGTGAGTGAATTGCGAAAAGTATAATACGAACAGTGACTCGTTCGTTCGAAATTGTTGAATAAAATCTACATTTCGCTAATAATAAAATTTAGAGAAACGCGTTCGATGTTCCCTTCGAACGCTCGCTACGAACGCTCTCTTTGCGCGAAGTCGTTATCAACAGAAGCCCTGAACAATACATTTGTCTATGTTACGTTTGTACGTATGTTATGTCTATTATGTCTCCGTTCTTAGAGTTTTCAAGTTTGTAGTCGATCCCAGTATGACACGAGACAGAACCATCCGGTACTCGCTATCGGTTTGAATAGTTTATAATGCGTCAAGTGTGTATAATACTTATACAACAATGCAGTCTATGCATGTCTCTGCATAATGCCAGGATGTACATGGAATGGTATACGTAAATATACGTGTATGTACGTGAACATGTAGTCGTCGTATGTATCCAAGGGCTCTTCGCCACATAGAATACACGACTGACTTTCACCGGCTAAGGCGCTGAGTTCACGAAGGTGGTGGATGGCATACGAGACGTCCCGAAAACATCGACCATCCGAGGCTCATAACTTGACCTCAACATTTTCCTGCTTCTCACTTGTATTTTTACGACTTGTACGAATGTCCCTTATTTCGTCAGCAAATTAAATAGAAATCCATGGAATTTCCGAAAAGAGAAAAAGAAGCACGAACAGTGACCATAAAATATTTTCTGACCGTACATTTTATTAAGAAACACTATTTTAATATATATTTAAAACCTTAAGTTACACGGTTTTATTATACACTTATAGTCGGTTTGCAATCGATTAAACAATTTTCGTTACATTATCTGAAAATCAATTTTTTCTCGAGCAACTTGGAGCTTGGAATTGCAAGTTTCTTTATATTTAAAGTGTTTACAGATTGTTACAATATTCTTGAATTTTCTAGGACAATGTATTTTCGTGCATAAGTAGCAAGTAGCAAAGTAACTCTTTCTTGCAAGTGCGGCTTCTGTAACGTAAGAACGCAATAGATAAAGGTACTTCAATTGCACAATTCTTTGCACAGTATGGATGAAAGTATTGCAACGATTTGTTTTAATCTTGCTCTTACTTCTATTACGGCGTTCCACGTTTTGCGGCAATATATTGAGAAATATTCCCTAATCGAAAATTTGGTTTCAAGAATCTTTACAAAATCATTTACCCTTGTTCAAGCATCGTTCAGTAGTATAAAATCGAATGGAACGAGTATACCGTTCAGTGACCTTGTTTAATAGTTGTTAAACGCGAGTGTCCTCATTTTTGTTTAAAGTATGTAGCATACACGAATAACGGTACCAAATATTTTCAATATTCCTTTATATTTTATTCGAGATTTTATATTACAACAAAACGACCATTAAATTACTCAGCTGTAATTATTGAATACATGGAATATGAATTTATCGCGTATGTAGGAATGAAAAAAGAACGCTTTACAAAATCAAACAGAAAAATTGAAAACAGGTACATTTTTCTTTACTCTTGTTATAGTTCGCAGTACATCTCGCCCTGTTCGTTCTTTACTTTGTTCTCTCGCTATTAGTGTTCACCTTCTACGACTCCGTAGTCCTGCAGCAACCCCAAAAATAACCGTGTATCTCGAACACCCCACTTGCTGAACTTTCCTGTTTTCTTTCGGAGGATGTAACGTTTAGTTACGTTGTTTGGTATTAATAGATTGCTTTTTCAACTTTTTGAAGGGCGAGAAATTCGAAACAAAACAGAACGTATTCCCTTGAGACGAATACTCGAGGGTTACTTCCTTTTTTATTTTTTTTATTTCTTTTCTTCTTTTTTTTTCCCTTTGTAACTTTTGGTAAAGGATGTAATAGTTTTTGTAGTCACGTACCATGCCACGGAAACGTGCTCGAGTGACCCAGAGGGCTCACGAGAAATTGTAGATCTGGAATCGATAGAGTTTGCAGCGACGTTGCCGGGAGTGCGCACCGCAATGAAATTGGCAACGTCGCTTCACCGTGGGGCCTGTCAGAACGTACGTTTTTGTAGATTTCAAGGCCTTACCTTTCATATTAAAAAAATAACCCCACTTCACGGGATCCTGTGCCGACTTAATTGTATCGTATTACACATTCGGGACCTTTGTATTATTGTATTCTTCGCACGGGGCCTTGTTGTTTTTCATCGTTTGGCCATTGAACTTTTAGGTTTTATTTATTCGTTCGTTTTTTTTGTTTTTTTTTTTATATATATATATATATATATTTTCCTGCAGTGCTGTAACAGCACTGTATTGTTACACTAATTGCATTGTACGATTCGTACACACATTCGCGTAATGAATATTTTAATGCAATTGACTATTTTAAAGTCATTTGTCCTCTATCGGTATTTTTTTCTTATATACATATAACAATTCCAAATATGGTTAGTCACGCTTCGGCAAAACATCTGATAAGCCATGTAAGATCGTGGATTATGGTTGGTTGATATATTAAGATTACGAAGGAGAATAATAATACCGTTAACAGCGTTTCCTTTTTCTTATCGCGACATTCATTGTTCCGAATAGTACAATTCGTCTTCGTCAGGTTCCTTTAAATGATAGAACGAATTAGCACGTTTCTTAGTATCTTTGAGATGTTAAGTACATTTTCGGGGAACAATTTCCAGGATACGATCGGATAGAAACTCAATTGAAGTTGAATTTTCTTCTTCCGTTATTAATTACAAACACTCGGTGTATTATTTAATAACAGTTGGTTTATTTTAATTTCCTTCGATACTTTATTGAATGGAAAATTAATGCGTAACGGGCCCAAGAGGTTAATACATGAAGAGAGGAGAACAACTGAATCTTTCTCACCATATTCAGTTGATATTTTTCAAGCATGGAATAAGTAGAGCGAGGCTCCGTTCGAAACGCCTCGAGGGGCCTGGTAATCTGAGATCCGGAACCAGGCCCGAGACATCCGGACTAGGGAAGGGCCCAAGTTCTCAGGGACAAAGGGAATTGCCATAATAGATCGGTCAAATAAAGACATCGCCTTTTCGGTGGTAAAAATCGCATATCTCACTGTCGACTTCTCCCAACGCGTAAATACCTACACGATAAATGCAACCGAACGCGAGAACACTCTTCACGTGAAACCGTAAGAATATGAATATTGAAAAAAAAAACGTAGTAACGATCGCCCCGCGAGATACTCGTTCAATTCCACAGGAGCAGCACTGTAAATCTCGATGCGATGCAAATTTCTATAATCTTGACTTTAATCATAGAGCATTCCTCGAGACATGGGATCGCCGCGATACGCTATTGAAACAACTCTATAGGCATTCAGGTGCGTCCTGTAAGAAATATCTTCAACGTGCGACCAGTATTAACCTTTTCGCCGGCGAACCGATCGGTGATGGAAAAAAACTTTTGCATCGAATCAATCTCGCAATTTATTTTTCATTAATCGTATCCACGAGTGTACGATGGAAATTAAATAAAGAAGTAAACAAAAACAGTTTCTATCAAGTTCGAACGTTTGAAAAATAATATCGTTATCTCGAGTACGCTCGAACGCAATCGTTAAAAAAAGTTGAAGCGAAACGTGTCGCGGGATAGAAGTTATTCCGCGTGTACTTTATTCCAGCCAATTTTACGAAGGCCCGTCTAATTACAACGGAGCTGGTGTCCAAAGATCCTGAATACGGGTCTGGGCTGAGCTTAGCCAGACTGGTGGGTAGGTAGGTAGGTAGGTAGGCAGGCAGGCAAGCCAGGCGAACAGGCAGCCCGACATGGTACACCGGTTCGAGTTGGCAACGTTGCGTGTCGTCCGTAGAAACCTGGCAACACCGCCCAGCTATTATGTAACACCCGGCAACGTCGCTGGGATACACAGAGGGGCGTCGGGAGTGAATATCGGTGGGGAGAATAGGGGCGATGGGGAGAGTCGGAAGGTGGGCAGTCGGGTTAGAGGGCGAAGGGAAGGGTGATAGGTGGAGGGAGCATTATATACAGTAGGGAGAAGGCGCACATACACGGCAGAGTCCCCACCCTTCGAGTTGCTGCTGCGTCACACGAGGTATTGCAACCCCTTGTCTATATACCATATACACGCATATATATATATATATATGTACATATACGGTGGTGTGTGTATATATATATACACACATATCTATGTATATAAATACATATATATATATCTGTATATATATGGTATGTGATATATATATATAATGTTCGAGAAAACCACCTTATAGCAAGGGAAGCCTCGAAAATGGGGCTTCGAGGAACGGCCGCTTGAGAAAATATATCGTACGTTGGACGCGAATGATAACGAAATTTTCTTTTTCACCTTATTGGACTTTAGACTCGTTCAGGTTATCTCTCGTAGATTGTAATGATTATGTCGTAACCGCTGACGATACAGCGTCCGTGTGAACTAAAAACGGGAGATTCGATTGATCGGAGCCGGGGGATACATAAACATACATTTGAATGTTTTAAAAGAATCGTTTGGCAGTGGGTGAAATCCAACGGACGGAGCTTCGTGAAAAAGTGAGGTTACGTTGCGCGAGCAAAACGTGTCCACGGACACGGATGATAGGCGGTATAGAGTAGAAATAATCTGGATGGGTCATTTACGATGCATACGCGTTCGTTACGTCACCATTCTAATCAGAATCGTTTCTGGGACAGAGAAAATCGCACGTTGCCGCGGTTTGTTTCAATGGGGGGCGATTCTCCACTTATTGTAACAGAATGTCGAACGAAAGCTGTACGAATCCGAAGATTTATCAGTATAGAAACGGTGTAGATGTTGATTCCGCGATTTTTTTTTTTAGCGGTGTGCATTTTACACTTTGGAAAGTTCTTTGCATAATCCGTCTGTGTAAATAAAAGATTCTGTGTCGAAGTAGAACAAACTGCTGCCGGAGAAAGCGCGTAAATACGTGGGGGTAACGCCATTAACAAATTCTTCGAAGTCTGTTAGACGCGAGACAAAGTTATCGGGAGGCACGTAGGTAATTATACGAACGAAAATATAAGTTTGAATAATTTCAGCCGAAATAAACGGGAGTGTAATTGTATAAATATTTTAAACGTTTTTATTTTGTATTATTTGAATCTACTTCAGTAGTGTACAGTATAAAGAATAAAATTTTAATGTAAAATTTGAAGGAGGACGAGAGAAATGGGAAAACGACACTTGAGAAGAGAAACATGAAATTGTAGGTCTAGCATTTTATTAAAACAAGTACTAAAATTAAATACAGCTTGTGGAATAAGAAAATGATTATTTCAAAAGTACTTCGATTTTAAATACGAAATAAATTTTGAACGAAAGGCAACAATGTTACTTTCTATAACCAAAAAAGAAAGAAAAGGCAAACGTTACTTATTACGTTTCTTCACCGTTGACGTACAATTTACGTTTACCCTTTTGTAACGTAACTTCGTATTAGCACACATCCGATGTTCGGGTTCTTATTTTACAAAACACTCGATAGACCTGTAGATAACAGTGGAATCGTGTAAAGAAGAGTTCTATGGCTTTGTCGCGAACAGAAAACGCATTCTCGTTTCTATTTGAAACGCAAGGAACCCAGACGATCGTAAGTGCGTCACCATCCGGTTAAAGGTTAAAAATATGCAACGGAAATAGAACTGTTTGCGGGAGCATTCGAAATTGCAGACGTGACTATCACGATTAAACTTAGAAGCATCAATTTTCCATCGGCTGTGCGAAACCACGTCACATTCTTCCGCATATTAATGGACGGTTCTGGGTACATTGCCTTTCTCTTTTGACTTGGACGCGACCTCGTTTGTAGGTTTTCGTTGTTGCCGCGATAAAACGCGCGAGCATAGTTGACAGACGTTGGCCTTGTGGCACGGTCGAAACTGGTACGTGTAAACTACGATACGCGATTAGTATTTAGCATCGATGTAACACCGAAAGACAATATTTCATTTCAAAGGCTTGAAGCTATCCTGTTTCAACGACCTCCGTCCTTTCTGTACGAGGATCGATTTGCTTTCTCGGCTTCGTGTTCGGAGTTACACAATTTTGCCAAGGAATCTAGATTCATTGAGAAGTTTCGCAATTACAATCGCGCTCGCATGTTTAGAAAAAGCGAAATAAGACAGCCCACGCTCCCGACGCGCGCATAGGTGGCGGCCACTGTGTATACGGGAACTCTGGTGTGGCTTGTTGGTTGTCATTCATAAATAAGAATACTTACAGCAAAAGTGCATTAAAATGATCCGAGGTTTCACGAAACGGAGCAATGAAATTCAGCTGTCTTGACCTACAGCTGTTCGTGCCAATGTTTCTTTAAATTTATTTCGGTCTCGTTCGAATCCATATACCCTCGATTTGAAATTAGTAAACGGGGAAAAATTCCCGCCGAGACTTGACGATTTTACCACGTGTATGTTCCCTTCGTTTCAGTTGCGCTCTAAGTGTCCTTAATTATTATTATTTTGTTCGAATTAGAATTTACGACTCGGAGCACCGAATCCAAATATTTAATTCGAAACATTTGGGACTCAGTTTAGCTAATTTTACTGGCACCCTAATTCTTGTTTCGTTCTATTTTTAATATTGTCTCACTGTGACCCTTTGCTTGAGTTATACAAGCTCCAAATATATTCTCTAGGCAAATATACCGAAATGAGTTCGACATTTATTTAGGAGACCGTATAAATACAGGGTCGCCCTGATATTTTGACCGCGATAATAAATGAATCGTAGGAGCCATTTTGTAATACGCTGTAACGAAATCGCGGGCAAAAGGATAAGTAAGATACATTTTTCGACAATAGATTCGTCGAATCGGAAGAAAAAACAATGGTAACAACAGTGGTGAAACAATACCTTTTTTTGTTTTCTCTTTGCAAAACGAACAGTTTATTTTATATTTAAATTCTCACGAAACGAGCCAACAATGTAAAAGAATTCCACAACGTAGCGAGAAAAGCACAATTGCTTTTCGAACGGACGTTTGTAAAATCGAAACGAAATTGTTCAACGTCCAACACTCTCGCCGTGAACGCGCTATCGTTGCTTCCGTACGATTTTATTTTATCGTGTCTAAGAAAATTGCTGCAATGTCACCAATATCAATCGATACGAAGTACATGACTTACTAAAAATAAAAATAAAAAAGTAAGGCTTTTATCAAACCGTTAATAATCACGTTAACGGAATTAATTGAAAGTATCGGCGAGCAGGTTAGTGTGGAAATTAGATGCATTTACCTTAATGCAAGAACGTTGCATTTGATACGTACAGTACGCGAGGAAGGGCTCTCCATTCCACCCCTCATTATACTCGTATTAATTTCCGCGCGTTTACGTCTCATTGAGTCTGATACTCCTGTCGCCCCGTCCTTTCATCGACCGCCAGGAAGAAGGACATTTAACGTTGAAGAAGCAAGCTGCAATTACCAGGCGCGGAGCGAGACAAATCGAGAGGCCGCCTCTTCCTCCGAGGTTTTTAGGCCGGTCGTCTACGTCTGTTGTTTTGTAGTTCAACGACTCTTTCGCCAGTGCCTCCGCACTGCCACCTCCGCACGTTGCCTCTTTCACCTCCTCCTTGTTCGCAGACCTCTTTGCGCGCATAGGAACCGAGCGACAGAACGAGACGCGTACGTGTGATCGAGTACCGGCTGAAAAATATTGCGCGGATGCGGAAGAAAGTGTACAAGGAGGCGGCGTTTCAGCAATAAATATTCATAAGAGGCTCCGGTGTGTGTCTGCGATCGCGAGTGTGCGTTCGTAACGAGAGAAACGCAATACGAATTCCCTGTTCGTATCAGAAGTAGCAATAGTAAATAAAACGCAGTTACATCGAACTCGAACTATTAGGTTCGTGCGCGCGCGAACTTAAAACGAAACGACGACGTTGTTACGTTCGGTAAACGCTCAATATTGAAAAAAAATATAACATTTTTCAGCCGATGTAACATCCTCGATACTTCCGTGTTTAAATAAGAAATAAATTTCGACTGTATTACAGCTGGCTTCGTTAGCAGCGGGTCTCCCGACGCACCGATATTTCGCTTAAGGTCGAGCGAGTCGAGCCGTTTGTTTACATTGTGAGTCGCGTGCTTTGTGTAAAAACGGTTCGGCCATTCGGACGAGAAAAACTCGGCGCGGAGCGTAAAGAACGAACGCCCGATCTAACTCCGTATCTAATACACAATCCCTGCGCAAACCCCTTCCCGGTGCGAAACTTTTCGTTTACTCGTTCCGCGGGCTTTACGCGCGTACGTACGTTTCACGAACTCGTCCCGATGAGTAAGCGTACCGGTATTTCGAATTTACTAAATTAAAAATGCTTTACGCCGTCGGGTAGGGTGAACACTCCACGACGACCGATCCTTTCGTACTAGGCTCCCGTGCAGTCCTCTCCTCTTTCTCTCTCGTGTCGTACTCGGGCTCATAAAGGTTAAATGAGTCTGGCACATCGAGGGAGCGCGTTAGAAAACCAGCGCGAGGGAGAAGGAGGGAGACGTCGTGCCGAGAGAAGGGAAAGGAGACAGAGAGAGAGGCGATGCTCGTAATAACCTCCTCCACCTGCAACGCCGTTTGCTATGTATTGCTTCTATATAGAATAGTACTTTTTCTCTCCCTCTGCGTTCACCGTGTATGTCTACATACACGTACAAAGGTAGCATTTTGCTGTACACTCACCTTTCGGTCGTGTATATCGGCACAGAAGCTTTCCTGGCTCGACTGAACGAGCGTCGTTCCTACTACCGGCTGGCCGTGACACACTTATTCCATCGGCAAGAGGGCAAAGTGGCAGCCATCGCGAAAATCGCACAGTTTTTCAATCGAGCAGGCTCACCGTCATCGTTCGAGATCCATGGAATCTTCTCGAAATCGCGATTTACAACTCGGTAGATTTTAGTCGTCGTGAACCATTTCGAAAGAGATTGTTCCAAGTTCGGCGCTCAGTGAGTAATCGTTTGTTTAATAACGGGCAAACGAGCTGTTCCTTTTCGGGCTCGTCCTCTCGCGTAGCGACTATCAACGGAAACATTCGTTCCGTGCGAGACTTATTTCATGGAATATTGTTTTTCCCCTTTTCCTTGAAACATTGTGGTTAATAACTGGTTCGGTCGAAGGAGATTTTACTTCTTTATCTTGACCATGAAGTAGAGTCTGTAATTGTATACACTTATGTTCTGAACTTTGATTAATCGTTAAATAATAAATGATTTTAATTTAATTGTAAATTCAAAGTTTGAAGTGGAACGTGATTAAGGCCTTGTAAATTTAATTTCTCTTTAATACTCTGTTTAGAAAAGAGCTAATAGTAAATTGAATAAAATTGTAAGGAATTAGTGGCAATTAAGGTTTCGTATGTACAGTGCACAAACTCTTTTGAAATCGTGTCGACTAAAAAATAATATCTATTAGTGCACGTTCACTTGATATATTTTCATAATTTAATACAAAATATATATAATTCATTTTATGTTTTTGTTTTATAATTTAATAGTGTACAAGTCGTTTTCGATGTTATTTATTATTTCATAATTCGAAAGAATATTATTTTACTATAATTGACACTGTGACGCAATATTTATAGCTATCGACTAAGCAACGGTTCAGGTGCTATTCAAATTCATACACTCCGTATATACGTATATGTATTGTATAGTGTATTCATAAAGCACAATACTGTCACCTCATTAATAACAATTGTACGGCAGTATAAATGTTTCTACAGTAACGATAATAACGCTGTAATATCACCGACACCACATATTTGAATTCAAGAAGCGTTTACACGATATATTTTTTTAATTGTAATTTTACGGTAAGCGTTGCGCAATAAACCGATCAAAATGGTCCGCGTGAAACATTACATCCGATAAATATTCACATTCGACTTCCAAGACGTCGATTTATCGAGGTGTTATCAGTTTAGAAACTAGTGAAAAATACGATTCGGATCGAACTTATTTTAATCTCGTTAAATCTTTTTGTCGACGTAAGATTGTTCCAGGTGGAATTATTTTTAAATTTTGAAGGTCACCTTCATTTTTGTAAAGGGAAGTACGCGTATTCTTAAGTCCAAGTTTATAGCTTGTACACAGACGAATCCAACGATCCAGAGTGTGAGGATTATTTTAGGTCAAATTTCGATAAATGGCTACCGAGACTGATTCAACCTTGAAATTCGAAAATGCTTCCGGGACTTGTCGACAAGAAACGAACGTCAGATACCGATGTTTATAAATAACGAGCCATGCATTCTTCGAACGTTAATCTGTAATAGAGCACTTAGTACCCACATTGTAGGAAGATATTACAATACTCCACGAACAACAATATCAAGGATACTGAGGCAGGATCAGTTTCATTCGTATCGCGTATCATTCTATCGTTCTATCAGCCTTTAAATAACAGAGATTGCGTTTTCGGACTATAATTTTATCAGTGTTAATGTATCGCGATTCCTTCTCTTTTGCATTTGTTTTATTTTCGGATGTAGCTAATTTTAATGACAAAGGACACTTGAACCATCGTAACAGTCATTATTGGTTTAATTAGCATCGCCCAATACCACGCCAATATCAATGATCATTAAACGCTTCGCGTGACATCGTTAACGGGTATGTATTTGGAGGGGAAAGCACTCATTGGTGCTTGATACAAAGCTTTTCTTAAAAACAAATATTATGCAATTGTTGCAACATATTATAAATAGCCATTCATTAATCTATATTACAAAGACATTATCCTAAAAATAGAAGGGATATAAATATACACGTATATGTGCGTATTATGTAATAATTAATGAGTTCAAAGTTTAAGATTGCCTCCTTACGAGATAAATGTCAAAAATAGGCAAAATTTTATTCGATCACAAGATCACCAATAAAGCCAACATGTAACGAATTATTCGTAACATTTATATAATTGGACAGTTAATTTTCTATTTGTTCATTGTGAGATGTTTTATTCTAGAATTCAAATTCTAATTTTTATTCAACGAAAAATTAAACCATAAAGTATAAAGCGTAGATTCAAAAAAGTGTATTACTTTATTTAAAAAAAAAAAAAAAAAAAACTACATAAATATTATACCGAGTTAGGCTCTGAGCAAAATGTATCGGTGCATGCTTTAAAACTTTCCGGATCACTTTAAGCTACTAATAGAAAAACATACGCCACTCTCTTTAATACACCTTAAAGGCGTATTTCCACGTTTTAAAAAATCACATATCACGATATCCTGACGATAAATCTAAATCAGTCGTCAGACTATTTTGATATTGATTTTGACAATAAATCATGCAACCGGCCTATTTTATTTTATTATACAGAGTTAAATTCTGGGCATCGAAGGATATATTACAAGAATAACTGTATTTTGAAGATTCTTCGTCGAATATTTTCAAGGGTATCTCTCCTTTACTTTAAAGGCTCATTGCAGAGACACGCTGTGAAGCTATGCTCTCCAAAAATCGATCAACCGGCCCGTAGAAGCTAACAAAACTGCGCGGTTACATCTCTAATAATAACGTATTTTACGCAAATAACACGCAGAGCGCGATAAGCCGTCTTAGCAGATGCCCAAGATTTTTGCATATGTATTCTATAGCCACTGTAATCTCTACCCGTCGTTTAAAGTGCACGAATGAATTTTCTCCATCGTAAACACATTACTATATTTTATTGTCCGGAGTCCAGCAGGACTTTTAAATTCAAATTTCGTCAGTCACGTACGTTCGGCGCGAGAAAGTTCCTCCGCGTTACCGTAGAGGCGTTCCAGCATCCGATTGGCACAGTACGCATCGTCAGTCGGATTCCGCCAATTGGAAATCGGGATCGCGCTTAGCGCCTTTCGTTGCATCAGCGGCGATATATAGACGAGTTTTTTTTTCGCGATTGGTGTAACAGCCGCTTATATCCTTAACGCGGAGGTTCTGGCGTTGGTGCAAAACGCGACCGACTAGGAGATCGCTGTACACGGATTCGACAGCGCTTTTAACGCAAGGTCAACAGCATCTGTGCTGCTGCGCATTATTACACTCACGTGCACACACACGCGCACGTCTTGATCATCGACCGCGAGCTATGGAGGAGGAGGAGGAGGAGGAGCGAACGAGAGACAGCGTGCTCGCGCGCGTGTGAGACCGAGTCTTCCCCCTCTCCTGCGTCTCATGCGCGCGCGAGCGTGCGAGCGAGTGGCATGGGCTACGAATAGTTCAGACAAACATCATCGGGAGCTACAGACTCGCGATAGCGCCGCGGCGATTGCATCGGCGATTTTTATTTTCGTTCCAAAGTTCGCCGTCGACGCGTTACGGTACTTTCAAAATTAGCGCATCGCTTCGCGCAAACGTGCGCGGGCGTTCCAGCGCATAGAGGCGTCCGGTTGATTCTGATTCGCGAGCGGGAGCGCTGGCACAGCGAAATTGTTGCTTCTGGGAATGACGTCTGTCTGCCCCGTAATGATTTTTATTTTCCAACGCGTAGTGTTCGCGCTTACGTAACGCCGCGCGTGCACATTTGCTTTCGTTCGCGCGCTTTTCAGTCCCTGGTCGGCTGCCGCGATTTCTGTGAAACGTTCCACAATTTTACGCGCCTCGATTTCATCGTTGGACAGTTTTAGTTCCTCGAATATCAAATCTAATTATATTTATAATCAGAGATATTGTTCTTGGTCAATCTTTTCTCCTTGCATGCTCATTGTTAAGAAATTTGTAGCATTCGTAGACATTATCACGGATTTGTACCTAAAAGAAGACATGTTGGTATTGACAAATAACTGTATGTTTTCAACTATTCTTTTCTGCGAACCAACAAGTTCGCAAATTATTTTTAACTTTATTTTATTTGCAGGCTCGATTTACGAGCCCTGATGGCATTTTTATCTCTTAAAATAAATATTTATTCAGCGTGACGAATAACATTTTTCGACGTCTGTTCAAATTTCTTCCAATACGGTAAACCGATATTTTGTCTGTAGCTTTTGATCTTAGATTTTCAGACCCCGTTTAGAATGTCGTTATAAGAGCCATTACTTTTACCATTATCGTCCCCTTTTTTGTACAGTTATTTGAACTTAGGATAACGTGAAACGCGATGTTATTTAAATGCATTAAATCTGTACCTTTTTAAGCATCAGTGCATGTACACGAACTTATTCAAAATAATCAAATAGTATGTAATTGGAAAATGACTCATAGTAAACTGTACGACAAGGGGTTGAGGAAATTGCGATACTGCTTTAGACGTACTGCATCCTTTAGCTTGAAAAGTCTTCGGGCCGTTTTGTCGTTCAAAGATGCTCTTTTCTTGCTCGTACATGATCAAGCATAAGCAATAAAACCGACGTCGTTATCGTGTACGTATTCGTGTAACAAGTCCTCGGACTTAATCGTCCAGCGTAAGCACACACAAGGCCGTACTCGTTATCGCTTACACATCCGTGTATCGACTACAGTTCTGTGATACGTAAGGCAATCCTCTGGCTGCATTCAGCGAAATCTAGATACGCGTGGCCATTGTAGCAAACAAGACATTTTATAGACCATGTACCACATGTGGTTCATTGGTTACTTTATCGAAGCATCAGTTTGGTTGGGACGAATAGTTTTGTGTATCGTGGAGAATAACAACAGAGAGTAAACTAACATTTATATTAACTGATAATGTCAACTTACCAAAATAATATTTTACTTATCGAGATATAATATCGATGCGACAATATGAAACTGAAAAACTAGTCTTTGACGAACAATTTTTCCAGAAATCCTTTTTTGCAATGTTAATAAATAATTTAATTATTTAACGAAATTATTTGATTTCTTACATACGAAACATGCATTACATACAAATTCTATCAAAATAGTGTTGTGTACAATTTTATGCGGAGAATGAATAATTTTTATTTGTTACTGTCCGAGTAAAAGTTTCTTCAAACAATCTAGACTGGACGAATCGTTATACAAACGATAATACTTATTTTATGCATGCGCGCGCATGTATTTGTGACATAAGTCTTTCACAGCTATTTTTTTAATATGTGTTTGCGCGTATGTAATGTAATACGTGAAATAAATTTTTATTGAAATACATTTCTTTCAAGTTTCCAAAAAATTTGATAATATTTTTGTTACGCTTTCTTTTTTATCATATATAACACTATTCATAAATCACGACACACTCCATATAACATAACATACACCGCATAAAACACGCACAGAACGTCGTACACATTACAAACACCACATACATTCACAAGACTCGCGTGCACGAGTATATAAAAGATTCTATTATCGTTTACATAACGAATAAATGTTTATTGGTTCATCTGTATTCGATAAAATTTGTATTATATTAAAGACTTTTTCCTTATTGTTGGAGATCGCGAATAACGAACGTTATTTATTCGTAAATTACTTACGAAACGAACAAAACAATTTCTTTCAAATAATTATCTAGACAAAACTATTTTATCCGAATCTTCGTTCAGATAAAATTATTTTATTCAAATAATTGTGCGCATATATACGAGTAATTGTTCATATAAATATCTATTCGAATAATACCTAACTCTGTTTTTATTGCGCAGACTTTGCACACAAAACGTTAAAAATTCTTCCATAAGAAACTACTTCTATAACCTTCGATTATAAGTAAATGTTAATTAGTCATATTTTACTCATTCGACTACAATGGCGGTATCAATCTTTGGCGAGCGAATGTAGGAAACGATCGTTACGCTGCATTCTTTATTGTTTTAAAAAACAAAAGCACATTCTCGCTTGTCGATTCTACACTCAGCTAACATTTGTGTATACTTTGCTCTTTTATCGAACGAAGACACGTCATCGAGTATTTTCCAATTTTGAAGTAAAGAATGTGAATGCAACCAACCTTGACTGCTTGGTCAGTGAAACGGTTAATGCATCAATATTTATATCGTTTTTGATATGTTGGAATTACGAGATTTTAGTAGCCTATATATTGTAAGAAGAACACCGAAACAGTGTTAATCAAAACATCTAACCCAATACGATTTCTAATAGGTTCTGATCTTTCTTTTTCCGTACTGTACATATACTGCAACGAGCTATAAAGAATACTTACGAGCAATATTCATCCTGTGAGAAAAATCGTTCATAAACTGCATTCTCACGATATTAATGCTATCAGTTCGTATCGAGACAAACGAACGGGATACGAATTCTCAATCAATAGTAAAAAAAAATATAAAAAAAAAAAAAATCTACTTGGTAAGTCTGAATTTTGATCTCTCCCGAGCTCTTCCAATAAATAATTGAGACATCAATAAACAGAAATGAGCACCATTCGATTCAAATAAAACTAACAGCAATTAAATTGGACAGTTAATTTCGATTTGTTCGTTTTTTTTTGTTGTAATATTTCATTTTGTAACCTAAATTCTAAATTTTAACCAACAAGTAACGAATAAAGAGATTATCTTTTATTCGATGCTCCAAACTTTTATCTGGATACAAATTTTACCCATTTGTATCAATAAAAAGGACACGCCACAATCGACTCGATACTGTTAGTCAAAGAAGTTGCAAAGTTTCCTCGGAACGAAGCACATAAATCCTTTCCCAATAAATTTCAATAAAATGGTACCAAGCGACCGCTATTGGTACTCTTAGGTCCAATCGCGTGTAAAAATCTACCGTATCTATTGTGCACCTAAATCTCGTTTCTCATTATCTATAATTTCCAGGGTGAAAATTCGGTTTAACGGCACACCCGTGCGATTAATTGAATAGGTACGCATTCCCTTTGTTTTCGATGAAAGGTACAGTTTCGAATCGGAGACCCAACTATCGAGGACCGAACGAACGTTGTAATTCGATACCACCATAATCCAATCCGTCGGTCCGTTACGCCTTAGAATAAAAGGAAACCTTCTCCCGCGGCTGATTTCGCAGGCATTCTTATTTTCTCACGGAGAGAGCGTATCCGTTGAAACACGAGCATCCATGAAATATCGTTTCGTTGCGAAAACCCGTACTCCCAATCCCTCGAAGCGGTAGATTCCGAAGACGTTGTAACGTTCCGTGCGACCAGACGTATTTATCGATTACGATCTAGCGTTTTTCACGGTATGCATACGAGGTTCTTGCAATCCAAAGGGAACGCGCAGGAAAATTTCATCTAGAGATATATATATATGAATAACACGTGTTTCTTTATAATGTACATTTATAATTATTAGGTTGCTCGAAAAGTTTCCAAAATGGAGAATATTATTAGGTAAAATATTCCTATATTTAGGAATAATTATTAGGTTGTTCATTTCGTTTTCCAAAATGGAGAATATATAGTGTATGCATACGAGGTTCTTGCAATCCAAAGGGAACGCGCAAGAAAATTTCATGTAGAGATATATATATGAATAACACGTGTTTCTTTATAATGTACATTTATAATTATTAGGTTGCAACGAAAAGTTTCCAAAATGGAGAATATTATTAGGTAAAATATTCCTATATTTAGGAATAATTATTAGGTTGTTCATTTCGTTTTCCAAAGTGAAGAATATGTAATTTAATAAAACGTTTATACATTCTAAAAAAATCGTGTTTCATTTTCACAAAAAAAAAAAAAAAACAAAAAAGGAACGTCTTTCCGAACGACCCAATATAACAGTAAGAGAGTATGGTTTCTTGTATAATTTTAATCTCTTCGGGAACAAATTGCTTCGTGTAAATAAATTAAAATTGACATTCATCGATCTTGCGACAATATTGTCGCGTTATGCTATCGAGTATTTTAATTACGAATATTTATACGCAACTGGTGGAGTAAACTTTTGCACGACAGTGTTTAACGCGAGAAATTAAACATCCGTTTAATAAATTCACCTATTTCTATATTTTAGTTCGAGAGAATTATACAAAATACGTTACCTGAACTTTGGTGATTTTCTGTTTCGCGCCGCATTATTTGCATTACCTAACGTGGTGAATATATTTGTTAGTATTTGTATTTTGCGAGTATTTAATCGGACCAGTGACTTTCCATAGGTAATATTTTGTATTTAACATTCAATGAACGGGAATCAATAGAAACGATTTACAGTGTTTCGATGTATAAATTTTGAAACAAAGATTTTCTTTTTTGTTTCTCTTCCCCCAAGTGGACGTCTTTGAATAAGTTTGAAAACCACTGTTCTAACTTCTTTAAACGCCCTCGAGATTATCGTATACTGAACCATCGTTGGTCAGTACCGTTCTTTCAACTTTGGAGTTTAATAGAAGCAAATTAACACTTTGTCGGTTAATATTGGTCTCAAGTGGCGTGTCACGAGCAGTTTACGAGCCTTACAGCGTCTTGACGATAAAACTCGAGATAATTTCACAGATTTTTTTTGTTCCAGACAGATTAATAGCAAATTGTATTTGTCACTGTGACGCGTTAACCGCTTATCGTCCAGTTCTCAGTGATATCGAAAATTTGAACGATTATCTTATTTAGGAACTTTTGCATTCCAACGACAAACACTGTGTCACGGAAGTCGGATAGAAGTTCGATAACAAATCGAAAAGTTACATTCTACAAATCGATTACGCGCAACCGCAAATGTCCGCCCGAATCGTTTTATTTTAATATCAAGTGAGAAATTCTAGCAATTTTCACGAAGAAACTTTTACCTTTCGACGAGTGGCGTGGATCACCGAAGCTGTTAGAGCGGTTCACGTGAACCTAAGTTTCCAAGAATTAACTATAAGGAAAAGTTGAGCGATAAGCGTCGTATTAATACGAATGGGACAAAAAATCTTCCTTTAACTGTAAAAAAGTAGCCAACATCACGAGACACGAATCATCGGTTTGAAAACCGGGGAGGAGGGCTCCTCGAGATTTCTTACGTCATTCGTAACAGTCTTTGCAAATCGACTTTTAAAAACGAGTGTTTTACGAGTTCCGTGCGTTTGGAAAAAAAAAGAAAGAAAATTAAATCTATCAGAAAAGCACATACCACTTTTGTTGGAAATTTTTACGTTATCGATTACTTATAATTGTACAAAAAGAACATTCGTACAATCGTTTTATTTTATTTCGATAACAAGCGTTTATCGCATGTTATTGCACTATTCCCGTATTTTGTAGATATTTCCACGTTGCAATAAGCATAAAGCTACAATTTTATTCATTCATCTACCGCTTCTAATACTCATTACTGCTCAGATTCACCATTCGTTAAATCGATTTAACGTGTTTCCTCTTTTCAAATACGATTTTGCAATTCGGTCAGATTCAAACTTCTGTTACCGACTTCTTTTTAGTTAATTCATTGATCCCTCGCCTCTCCATTTTTTACATTCTAACCGGAATGAATAACGAATAACACAGACTCTTTTTTTTTACTCGATTCTTAATTACACAACCGTTGATAAATAATATTCTGTGAACGGTTCGCACGAAAGATATTCTATTTTTAACGCTAGAACTACCATTGGTGAACGTATTCCTATTCGTATCAGACCATATACGTATCTTCGTTAGACGAGGAAAGGGCAAATTAATTTATGAGTACCATTAATTTATCTCGATAATTGCCAACGAATATTGTAGGCGATGACATCATTAATAATTAAGTAATTTTAAGAAGAAGTTCGAAGCAGGTCAAATTGTCCCTTTGCTCGGTTCTAGTGTTAAGATTCAGCGACTACCGTCTGTGCGGTAAACGCCGATGGGCGTCCGGTGAGCATGCTCGACAAGCGCAACTACGGGTTACCCGCACACGGCACGCGCCGAGCGTTCGGACCTGCGCACTGAGACCGTCCCGAGAACAGAGAAGGATACACCTTTCGAACCGTGCGCGTTATCGCGTCCCGAGAACTCGTGGCCGCGAGCGTGAGGTCGTTCCTTCTCTTCGTTCTCCGTTCGTTTATCGAATCGATATTACATTTTTCTTTCTTTCATTTTTTTTTCTTTTTTTTTTTCCGTACCCTCGGACCACGATGGACTCGCGCGAAGCCACGTAACACGTCCGCGTGTATCGTACGGCGAATGCATTCGCACGGAGGGGTCACTCGATACTCGCTTATCTGGATAACCCTCGTCTTGCACAACTGTGTCCTTAATCTTGAGCCCGGTGCAAAGAGAGGCTGGCGAGGCTCGATTTGCATGTACGCGGCTTGCGACGGCGCCCGCAAAAAGGCGGCGGGGTGGGGGGTGGTCGAGGCGGAGTGTTACGCAACCAGCCGGCGAACATTGCGCCAAGTGAATGAAACTGGCTCGTATCCACGAAACGAGCCCTTACAAGGGAACCGCGACAAGTGTTGCGCACCGATCGCGATAGAACCTCACCGGTGAACGGAGAATCCGAAAATGTGTGATTTTCGTGCCCGGTCGTTCGCGGTACCGTTTCAATTTCGTTTCTCACGGAAATATTTAAACGAGAGGATCCGGGGCTGCGTTCGGATACGCCACTTCAACTGCACCCTCGCTTCTCGGCATACTTTATTTCCTCGCCTCTTGTTTACCGCGGTAAACGAATGTTTACTTTATTCGCACAATACCGCGAGCTTTGTACAATTGAACCCCCTGGAGGGGCGACCAGTTTCGATCCTGCGGAGATTTGTTAATCCTTGTTCTACCCTTGTCGATCTTTTCGAATTTAGAGAGACTGATTTTTAATAATAAGATAATTAATAAGATAATTTTTATTACAAATATTTGTGCGTATTAACCATTTACTCTACGATTTAAGTTTCGATAACGCGTGTCGTAAACTACAATTCTCACGCTGAATTTTATTTTTGAAGACATTGTGTAAGGGGGTTTTTTTTCTTCTAATATTTCTAAGAAAATATATTCGAACGTACGAATGTGGCCAAGACTCATCCGTGGTTCTTATGTTTGGCCTGATTTTCTTAGTGAGTTTTACACAATACTTTAGGCGAAGGGATTAAGTTACGGGTCTGTTTGGACCCAGGCGTAGACCCTCCTATAGCTGTTTAAATTGGTGGTATTACGAGGGTTGAAATAATTTTAGGGATAATTTTTGCATCGTTTTTATGTATTCTAACTGAGAAAAGGATAAAAAGTTAGGAAAGAACTGTGTTATAGACGAATCGTTTTCTGGTAAAAGATTACCAAAGTTTCGACCAATGGGATTGCACAGAGATATTTTCAGGTGCAACTTATTTTCTCACTTTGTCTTCCGTTACAATGTTAAACTTTAATGTTACATTACATATGCATGCTCTGCACAAACATGGTAAAATAAATCATGTCCCCTTCTTCACTCAAAGAAAATTTCTATTTTTGTTAAGTTTATTTCGATTAATTCAAAAGTAACTTGTTTCTATAGATTTCGGTCAATTCGCTGGTTTGTTTAACAAATACAAGAATTCGTGCAAAACTATCACACTGATAAATAATATTTACTGCATTAAATGTTTCAAGGAAAGCGACACGAAATGAAAAATCGTGAAAATCCAAGCAATATATTTATATAAATTTCTGAGTTAAAATTTAGGAATAGAGGTATTTATTAAACGAGATAGCATATTTAAAATAATATAAGAAAAACGTACTTCGGTAAATGTTAAACCCCGATAATTAGTGTATTAATATAACAGAACGAGATGTTTAATTTGGTCACATTTTTCTAAATTAAAAAATTTTCTTTCGCGTACACCTTGAACCGGTAAAACACCTATAGGGCTTGCGTGCTCTAGTTTCAGAAATATTGCAGTAAAGTATCTAGAGAACGACAAAGTTAACCGAGGAATGTTACGCGGTTGGTTAAGTAAAGAGTAAAATAGCTCTATAATAACGATAGCTGAATGTAACTTAAAAATTACCAGATCCACATAAAGAGAAGTACACGTACAGTTCTACGTGGGAAAATATTTGACGTTCTTGATTACTTTGGAAAAAAAAAAAGAAAAAAGATCTTCGGAAAAGAATTATCTTTTCATCTTATTCTCCTTACGCGGCTAATTAACGTTTGTCTCGAACAATGTTTCCCATCTTTAACGGGAAAGGAACTAATTAGGTGTTCTGTTTTTGGCGGGTCACCCGGTGTATGCACACGGTCATTTCCCTTCTAAATCGTACGAGATGCAAATCTACGTTCATTAAACGTATTGTATAAGAATGAAAGAAATTTTGAAAGAGAAATATCTACGCTATTTTCATAATTATTGCGTAAATATGTAAATTTCATCACTGGTTGCATTCGTTTCATTAATGTAAAAAATCTGAAACAAAGTTGTGCCACGTAGATGGTTAAGATCTTCTGTACACTCGATGACGAAATCTGCGAGAGTCGGCTCGATGATTTTCACGCGTCGAGTGTCCACTGACCATCATTGGTCGACCATCGAGAATACATCGGTACGAATTGAAACGTTCATGAAATTTTAGAGAGCTCACGTTTGCAAATCCGCGAATAGTAATTCAGGAAAGTGTAAAATACTCGACCACAACGAATTTGATAAACGAGCAGAATGTGCAACGTATTTGAAATTAGCATGCGAAAGAGAAAGTTCGATTTTCCTTCGTCGAATGTGCGCTTCTCTTTGCGGGTTCAACGAGTTCACCGCAAAAATCGTTCAAGTTGCCAAAATTGTCTTCCACGCTGAGAATATTATTAACAAAAATTCCAATCGGTCAACTATGCCTATTACACGACGCAAGACAATAATTCGATACATTGAAATATATTTTTCCTACATTATTACAGCATATATTGGGTCGTTCGGAAAGTCATTTCGTTTCTTTTCTGGCGAAAACAAACACAATTTTTTTTAGAGTGTATAGACATTTTATTAAATTATATATTCTCCATTTTGGAAAACGAAATTATTTTCCGAACAACCTAATAGTAGGTCCATGTAACAGAAATAAGTGTGAAATTTAATTTTTTCTCCATTTTTAACCGAGGTCACTTTTGTACCAACGCAAGTATAGCATTTAAAATTAATAATCTTTGTTCAGAGAAAAATGTACACCGCTTTGGTGTATCGTACGTATATGGAAAACGTTGGAATATTTCGATCATGGGAGATTTGACGCGCAGTAAAAATACGACGTGTCTATTCATAGACATTTCCTTGGACACCGTTACATGGGTATAAACATTCTGCTGGTGCACCACTGCACAGTGAACGCAACAGTGCATTGCACTTCTAACCTCGAAAGAGCATTTGGTGTCTCGGCAAGACGTGCCAATTACAACGTTACTCGCATGCTAAGCACGGTCTCTTTTCTCTTCAACGTGTTATCCGCAAAACTGGCACGATGTTTGTATTTTTCTGTGAATTTTACGGTTCACAGCACCTCTGTTATCGACAAATACGTTATGCTTTATCGTGGAATCATAGACTGGTCAATTATTTCTGGGTCACCGTGTATATGGATTTTGTAATTTAACGCAATAAAATGGAAGTGGATAAACGGTTTCGTATTTTTGAAAATGTGTTGATATTCTTGATCACGGCGAGAAAAATGATTATTGCTCGCAACACGTAAGAATTATCGTACAAGATTTATTATTTTACAACACGGCACGATCAACCTCTCGAGCAAACGAATAATTACATACTTGGGTAAATTTACTTAAAAAATTTACAAAAAGTGATAGTTTCGGTACAAAAACCGAGCCTTGTAAAAACTGATCTATTGACTATTCGGTCGTGTCTTTATCGGCAAAGAAGATAATTTTGAGGTTGGGTTTAAAAGCATTGATTATACGCGCCTTTACGTAATTACGTAATTACTCTGATTATGACGTGTACACTTTCTTTGAATTTATGTAACAAAGACGATATAGTAATAGTCACTTGTTCTATTTCTGTCGAATTGCCCCATATACATCTGCAAATATATTTTTGCTTATAAATAATAATTCTGCATTCGTTAGAAATATTGTACAAGAATAAGTAGAAATTTTTCACGATTAATACAGAGAAATTAAAAAATTAAAACATTAAAGTGCGGTTGAAATAAAACTATTCTTTATTATTATTGTTATTTTACAACTTCGTTTTACATATTGTATCGTACAAATCACGAGTAATGAAAAGTCTCGTAACGCTGTTAGAAAAGACTACGCTAAAGCACGGTACAATGTGCACAATATGACTTTCTACATAAAACAACATGTTTTGCGATGAAAATATTATTTTGAATACTTTTGGCTGCAACATCTCCCTCATGATCCGCTACGTCGCATCACTGCCAAACTATTTGTAACATTTCGTGACAGATGTCGGTAAGTGTCTCTAAAAATGCTTAAAGAACGCCCAACTTTGTATCGAATAAAGTCCGCGTACGTTACAACGTACAGCAGACTTGACATAACCAAACAAACGATTTTTATATCCCCTCGTAATGTATAATCATAAATAACAAAGCTATTGGTAAAAATACCAAATTAACCGATTTTTTTTCTCGATCTCCGTGAAAAGTTGACTTTTACGCGGCAGTCTACCGAAAGGCCAATGTCGCAAGAGGTCATCGTAATTCAGCCGCCCGAAGCGTCGTCGTAACAGTTGTCCAAATATTTTGAAACGGGCGAGTAGAGCTGTTAGAGAACTGCTATTTCCTCCTCGGTTACGGCGGCGATTCCGAACTGTCGATATAACGTAAGAACTTGAAACATTGCGTTAGAACGTCGGGGCCGTTACGAAGCGCTCTGAACGGCGGTTTTCTTCGCGTGAGGCGAATTCGTTTCGAATGGGTTTCCAAGAACCGCCCAACGAGCCATGGTAGCGAAATGACAACACCGGTCGGGGCGCGATCGTTTCAGGATCGTTTCCTTAAGCTCGAACGTTTTCACGGACAACGCGAGGCGTCACCACCGTTGGCAGCAGTAACGTATTGACGGATCGAGCAGAACGATGATTACAGAACTGGTCGGTTATCGTCGGTTATTACAGGGTCGACTACCGGTCGGTTGCTTAGCCGTGGCTCGCGGAAGGCTCGAGCCTAGGCGATTCCACTTTTCTTTTGCGCAGAAGTCGCTCGATCATTTCCCCTCCCACCAACCGTCTAGTTCGCCTCAGTGGTCGCCGTTGCCCCGTTCTTTGTTGTTTCGTCGCGCTCCACGGGTCCTTTCCAGTCTCCCCGTTTCCTTCTCCGTCTTTTCCCCCGTTTCTCCGATCCTCTCTTTATTCTTGTTCTTTAGCGACGCGTAACGAGAGATCGTGTTTTCTTTCCGCTCGACGCGTCACGGCACCCCGTTGCCCATAATTCACTCGCCGCGGAATGTAAAGCAGCCTCGTTTTCGTGAAGCTCGATGTCGCGGAGCGTATCACCTGCTTCGAGGAAGTGGACCCGGAGAAAAAATGTGGAGGGGGGGAAGAGTGAAGTAGGGAGGGTGATTCGCAGCCGCGGGGCTCTCGCGGTCGTCGGTGTTCTTCGACTTCCGAGCGACGTTAGAAAAGCTGGTTCGCGAAACGCTTCGAATCCCACGAACACGAAGCCGCGAGAATCGCTATTTTCTATTAGTTTCTTGAAACACGAACCCGTATATTGGTTAAATATTTTTCAAACGCTCGGAAGAGAGAGATTCGGTTGTTCTAGCGTTTATTACGTAATAAGTTTTGACTACGAGTCAGGTCATTGTCAGATACATAAAACATATACGAGAAGTCTCTGGTGTCTTCAAATTGCCATGTAAACATATGTCCAGAGCAAAGGTGAGTAAAACACTTATTTACACAATAGATTTCGGTAAATATTCGGAAGTTTCACTCGATCACCATTTACCCATTTCACTATTGTTTCTTAGCAATAACAAATAATGTTTACATGCTTGACTCAACAAAATTTAAAGGTTATAAGAAGCAAGTATACATTTATTACCGGTAATATAATTAGTCCGATGTTACTGTTTTACGGTTAAAAATTCATTCTTGTTAGGAAACGCGTTGGACGTAGAACCTCCGAGACGAATCTTTCGATTTTTTCAAATCCAAGACGTTAACGTTAACGAATACGGCATATTCGTTAAGAATATAAACCTTATCGTTAAAGTTATTACACGGTACGCGTAATGTGCCAATTGTAATATAGAAAACTTCCTCAACACTTCGTCCACACTTGTGTACATACATAACACTCGTTTATTCATTACTCGTATCTTGTACCATTAATCGTTTCACGACACGTGACTCATCGCTTCGAACTAATCGGCTACGCTCGGAGAAAACAGAAATTTAATCGTAATTTATTAATTCGCGCGCTATCGCTCCGATTCTATTTTTAATCAGTTTCTTCGAGCGCTCCTCTGGAAAAGTGTTTCTACTTTTTTACGAAACGAGCGCCCGTCCGAATTATTACGGTTAAAAGAAGAAGAAGAAGAAGAAGAAGAAGAAGAAGCAAGAAAAAAGAAAAAAAGGAAAGAAAAATAAACGTCGTCGATCGGTGGTAGCGATACGCGGGAAGCAAGATAGGGAAAATTGCGCACTCGTAACGATGGAAAGTTTGATGTCCGCCGGGGAGTTTCTCGACGAATCGACGTCGCCTCTCGTCGGTCGGCGAGCGCTTTTCGTCGTAACGAAGGCGGCGCGGGCATAATCTCGTTTACATTTTGAAAGAGGTCTGAATGGGTGTTCGACGGCCCGCTTCATTCTCGCGCTCGTTCCAAATTGAATCAATTGCCACTTATGAAATAACGCCCGGCCAAAGTTACATAAACGAGCGACGGACGTTAAGTTACCTAGTCGACTTTGCTCGCACGTTTTCTTTGCATTCAACGATTGTCCTCAATTATGCGACCGTACGTCGCTAGGAACGCATGAAATGGCATTTTCTATCGGTTACGTAATGGGAGGTTGACATTTATTTACCTTTCCCTGCCACGCGGATACATTTACGCGGATACCTGTAATTGCGTCCAGGTACACGTTGCACAACCCTTCGAACTGTCGACCGGATAATAATCTTGCATTGATAACGTACCTATTCGTTGCGTCATCGTTCCATGGGAGCGGATGTCAGAAAATGATACAAAAATTTTCACTCGACAATTTAGCATTCCGCGTTTCGCGCGAACAACCGCGGCCATCGACTCGCTGATTTTTGACAAAATTTTACCTCAATATTTACGAGACGAGCAATTTAACAGTTATAACTGTAATATTTCCCGCTCGATACGTACAGAGTGTTTCAGAAATACGTGTCTACACTTCAGAGGATAAATTTACCGACCGAAACTGAGTAAAAATTTTTGTGCGATTTATGTCCAATTTACTTTACTTTTTTAATTATGGACGATTAAAAAAAAAAATTGTTCGAAGTATTCGTCGCGTGCATCGACGTACCTAACAATTAATTCTAAACTTATTTACATAGTTTGATATTTATACCGGATTGTTCGATAAATTTTGTCGTGTTTTCCATTGTAAAAAAAAATACTGCGACGCTTGAACTTTGAACAACTGTGAATATACGAACGAGTCGACAGATCTATATGAAACTTTACACATGTTCATCGAATAGTAGTACCATCTTTAGAAAACTAAAACGACGAACTTAATAGCTCCGTTTCTTATCGAACGACGAAACTTATCGAGCAACCTATTATACGTGGTTTCAATCTATTTTATAACGTTTCTCGTGCAAAGTTGAGTGCTGGAAAAATGACTCCTGGGTTAAGGGGAATGTAGTATCGTGTTATAGAGGAATATATGGACAGCGTCGAGCAATTTGTACTTGTTATTAGTTGCAGGCCTTCGAAGGCCGACTAAAACGTTTGACCTAATACAATTCTCAATTTCTTCCATAGGTTAACTCCTCGGCTCCGTATAGTACATTGTTGGCTCGCGTTGAACACATAACAGATACTTGAACGATTCTAGAACAAAAATGTTTAAATAGGAGATGTTCGCTTTGAACATTTCTTTTAATCGAAGGATTATATAGGACACACGTTCGTACGACAGTTCTTAACACCTTGCATAAATGCAAATTATGACCTAATATCGTCCAAGATCGACAACTACGAGTCTGATTTGTATAACGTGTTTCAGTTCGGGACATGCTCTGCGAGTCTAACTCGTAGCTTAAATTGAATTGATTAAAGGGTCTACTTTGGAGATGAAATAAAAAAATGTTCTTTTTCTTCTATTCGAAACTTAATTATATTGCGTTGATATTCGCGACATTAACAATGTTATAGAACTTTGAAATGAACCAATAGTGGACGATAAACTTTAAGCGATGCGTTTACTTTGAGAGCAGCAAATATCAGTTTTATATTTTTTCAATTTTCTTGAAGTTCGAAGCTTTGAAATATGCTAAATATTTTACATAGAATTTCGAACTGAACTCTGTACGTATCCTAACATTGGACGATAAATTCTCAAGGATTTGTATATTTCGAAGATAACAAATATCAATTTTATTTTTTTACATTTTCTCGAAGTTCAAAGTCTTACAAATATTATGCTGGGTATTTTAACGAAATTTGAAAAATTAGGAACGTTACGAGACTTTAAAACGAACTCTACACTTTCATAATGTTGTACGTCAAAGTTTGTCAAATTGTTTCACATAATGTTTTGGGAATTTATTGAACGATTAATTCAACAGTCATTTAATAACCTGTTTATTGCACTTGCCTGTAGATATATACAAAAAAACATTGTACCTTCATTCGGATGAGTAATTGTAGTTAATTTTCTCAGTTTGTATTCCATAGTAAACACATGAGTATCTGTTAAGGCCTTTGGCGAATGATTCATACCGTATTTTTTTTTTTTTTTTTTTTTCTTATATAGATCATTTAACGTTGACACCGTGAAGAGTATGAAAGAGAATCGTGCGATGAATTCTTTGCAATGTCACTGTACTTAACTATCATCTACAATGCAAAAATTTAACCGTGACTCACCGACAAACGCACGTTATCCGGCTCTGTAGGTTGCATCAGCTACTTAAACAAATTTTTAAAGACCTTTTCATTCGCGACGTAGATTTTAAACTTGTTTTTCGTTCCATGCGTTTGTCGATGAATCAGAGAATTAGCACTAATTGATCATAATGAAGGGTACACTCTGAAAAGAAGAGATAAACGTGTGTATGGTATTACTGGAAAATATAAAGTGTGAACATTTATTCATAATTTTAGAAATTACTTAGATTTTATAATATTTAAAATAACTTAGAAAACTAAATACACCCACAAACGTGTTACTATTCCAGTAGAGGTTAATCAGTATCGCAAGAAACTATTCTGTACCTTACAATCTCCAACCTACTCATTGGTTAAAGTAAAGTATTCTTAAATAAAGAATCATAATCGAAGAGAGATATTTACCTCGTTCTCATGAATTGTCCAGAGACGAAACTTCTTAATTATATTAACCGTTACATAATTATGTATTTGATTCATGAACAGTGACCCATATGCATCGCATAAATTTTTAAACGTACATCATAAAAGTCTCTGATCCCAAGTGAAGAAGAAACGTGTTGTTACAGTAATGATATCAATGATCTAAATAACTGTAGACAAAGAGGACCATTCAAAAAAGGTTCTCCTCTCGTTTGATTCGCTTAATAAAATCATTCAACTTTTGTCTCGGGTATTTTCTCGTACTTTTAAAAACAAAGCTGTCGCAATCGAATCTCTAAACACGATCGAGTGTTGTTCTATTCTAGAATATATTAGGGTGCGTTTACATTTATCGAAGCACAGCCAACACTCATTGATCAGCAGTCTGAGCTCGTTTAGGCGATTATAGTAAATACATGTTTGAAATGACATGACGTAAAAACAAATTTCACATTAATTTGATTGTTTCTTGCACGTTTCATAGAAAAACTTTCCATTCTCTTTACGGGGCATTAATTATGTGAAATGGTCGATTACTTTTATTATACGGTCATTCGTGCGTTTTCTATTGGTGGTATACTCCTGTACATCGTAATCGTGCACGTGCAAATATTTTGTAGAAATGGAGTTACTTTTCTTTCATAAACGGTGCAAATGTATTCAGCGCAAATTTAACAACGTTAAAACTAACGTTACCGCTTTTACTACGGCAAGCCTCGTTTTTAACAATTTTGAGAAAATGTAACTTCAAAGGGCATCTCAAATAACAGTGGAAGTCAAATTCAGCAGAATTGATTCTACCAACACTTGGAATAATGCTTTGTCTCTTTAATTATCCTAAAAGAAATTAATTTTTATTTTTCAACCTGTAAGGAAGGAATGTAGTCAAGAAAAATAAAAAAAAAGAGTTTATTTTAACAATTAAAAAAGAGAACCATGTGTGTGTGTGTGTGTGTGTGGTTAAAGCGATTTACCACGATTTTATACGTGTAATGAGGGTTCTCTCGTACAGTTTTTTTTTATGCTCTTGGTATACTGTACTGGTATAATCGTTACTTTAAAAAATCTGTTAAACAATATTTTAAATAAATCTTAAAAAGACTTAAATTCTATTTAAAAGAGTTAAACGATTCTTTTCTTCGTCTTCTTGAACGAAGAAAAAATTAAACGAAAACTTATTCATTGCGTATTTAAATCACATTTTTCTCCTCGGAAAAGTACCATGACTTATTTATCTCTGTTAATTTTATCCGAAGTTACCAGATTGCCTCCCTTGAGTGGTTAAAGTCAGCGCGAGACAGAATATTTCAATCCTCTCCAAATCTTAGATGTAATACATACATGTACGTATACAATACGTAGTCCATTCTCGATTAGAAATTTTATTTCGTGTTATATTCTTGGAATATAAAATGAGGGTACAAAAATCCAATTAGAAAATGTAAATCGTTCAAAAGAAGCATTTATTTTCACGTATACACATCGTTGCACATACTAGATACACTCTCTGACAAATAGATAAACAATGAGAAACGTAAAAAGAAGAATAATCGTCACGGTGGAACAACAATAATAATCCCCACACCCAAATCCAACATTGTCGCAGTATCCTGTAACAAGAGTTACACTGAATCAACAAAAGAGCATTTCCCAGCAGCGAAAACCACAGCGGTAAAGATTAAAGATCATCGTTCGGCAAGAGACCGGGGGAATTCTCAAGAAAAAAAAACAAAAGAGAAAAAAATCACGTGTAACCAAATCCGTGTTGTCGGAGGGCTCACTGTATCAATCTACCGAGGATTTAGCCGGACGAGGCTCTCTCGTTCGCCTCGACAGACCAGTTTTTATTACTCGAATCCGTCTGCGTTTTCGTCCAAGTGAGCCGCGTTTACTTCTGCGATCGGTCACGGTACGTCCGCATTACGGCTAATTTTTGCTCGTTCTACGGCGCGGCGGAGCACGGCAATGGCGCACCAAGAAAATTGCTTCGATGCCTCCGCGATAAAAGTGGCGAACGTGCCGCGAGGTACCTGGTACCCGCCTCGATCGGTCGCGTTGGAGTGTGACTCATTTCGCCTTTGGTCACACACCACGTTCGCCTCTCCCGCGCAGTCGATACCGAAACCTTGTCATTTGCATCCGTTTGCAATTTTGGTAAATTAACTCCGGGTATGCGTTGGGCAAACTGACGACGACCGGCCCGGAGCAGAAAACTATATACGTGTATTCTTGCGGGGGAATAACGATGCCGGCCGAACGAACGAGACGCGTTTGGGGCGAGCAACTACGCGGCACGTAGCTCCTTGCATGCGAGGAATCGATACGGGCCAATCTTTCGGTTTGTATTGTTTCTTCTTTCTTGCAACGTGCATCTATCTTTCGCCACGAGTCCAATGCAACGTGATTTTATTTAATTTTTACTTCGTTAGAGAAGATAGAGAAAAGGTTTACGTAACATTTTTTTATTTTTTTTATAGAATTTCATTCTCTTTGGGATTTATTCGAAGCTATGGCATCTTTACAAACAAATAATGTATGTATGTAAAAGAAAAAGGAAAAAGCAAAAAAGGTGTAAAAAGTATTATTGTCCGTGATATATTACGTAATATACATCTTAAATATTTTGGTTTTGTTCTAAATTGAGTCAGATTTCAAAATGGGAATATGTGTAAGTATTTGTATATGCACGTTAAAAGGAAAAGAATTTTTGTATAGTTTAGAAATTAAAAAAAAAAATGCAGATTTTATAATTAGAAATAGGATTTAATAAAGTTGATTGCTCTATCGGTAAATTAATATGCAAGAAGTATGGGAAGTAATTATTCTTTCCCTGTTGATATGCAAGAGTAAATAAAAATTGCTGGGTTACGTGGAATTTCCCAGGTACGAACCTTAGCTGAAAGGAAGTGTAAATATAATTATATAGGTATGACTAAATTAAGTGGAGTACAAGCAAGATTGGGTAAAACTCGAGATTACGTTGATAAAAAAAATTATTTGAAAAAATATATGTATAGAAATTTAAAAATTTCGTGGAAGAATTCAACATGATTCTATCGAGTTGCTTTATTATCTCCTAGATAATTGAGAATACTTTTAAAACCGAAAAGCCACAGATATTATCGTACATTGTTACAAGTGCAAACAGTGTGAGAAATCTTTCAATAGACAATTCTTAGAAAAAAAAAATTCCTGCTTGGAATCGGCGTTTCCACGTTTTTTTACAACTTTTTTACAACATATGTACTTTACATATAATATTACATATAGTAATATTATTACTATATTTCATCTATATTTCATATAGTAATAATACTATATTTATAGATAGATAGATATATAAATACTACATTTCATATAGTAATAATATTACTTCTAAACAATTATATATAGTAATATGTATTAAAGTAATTTGTATTTTAGTCACGGTTTGAACATTCATTTATTAACGTCGTTCCGTTCGTTCGAAATTGTTCCAAATATTTGTCGGCGTAACGTAGACCGCCGTAGGATCGCGTAAATTGAACCGCAGGGTAGCAATAAAGTTTTACGTTAAAACGGAATGCTAGAGGACAGCAGATTGCGGGGAAATTTAAACGGATTACATAATCCCCTGTTACAAATCAGTACGAGTGACCTGTGCCTTGACTGTGTATCTCTGCCAGTCAACAATAGCGATCTGCTCGTACTTTTTGTCGACTGCGTGAATAAGCAGATTCGCTTGTTGACGGGTTACATTTCCTGGACAGATAGTGGCCGCTGTCGAGCCAGTTACATAAAAAACTAGGGAAGTCTGCTCGCATAGATTCGAACGATAACGTAAACAGAAAAAATACATCAATTTTACGCGCACAAACGAACAATACCACGGTCGTATCTATATTACGGGACGTCGCGATACCGAATTGTTTTTTCCTTTTGAAATTTATTAAATATCCTTGGTACATCGTGTACACGAAACAGCGTTGTATATACAAAATGGCAGGTTTACGGGACGCGATTCATCGGATGTACCGTAGCAACAAATATTTATATTTAAATGCGCGTCGATTTATTTTCACTATCCTTGAAATTACAATGGTTAAAGTTCGCTGCGTAAGCGTTCCCGGTTTCGAGGAAAACATCACGTTAACGTTTCCACCGCGAAACCGAGTTAACTTATTTACCCAACTTACGAAACTTTCTACTATTACTCGATAATAATGCAAATGCGAGCATTCCGTTCTTTATTATCGATCGTTTCGACTAGCGCATTTTCTGATCATTTTCGGCAATGAAATAGTTTAAAACACTACGAGAGAAAGTATATGGAGAAATGTGCAATAGATTAATTAAATTTCCATAGTAACGTATATAAAAATATTACATAATATACGTCTTATATATTTTATCGTCGTTTTTTCTACGATTCAACAATTTCGCTTCCTCTATGATACAATATTTCTAAAGATGGTAAATAATTATAGTGTCATGTTTAAATTTTAAATAATAATAGTGTTATATTTTTTTTCCATAGAAATAATTTATTCCATGTGTCTTGTACATATGTATTTCATTGACACTACAACTACCAAAGGAGTCAATTTAATTGACTCTTTAACGTTTCGAGCTTCTTTTTAAAATTACTCGATGATTAACGGTGCTTGTTCCCAATACTCGGTGACAATTACCGAAATAGAAAACTAATTATATTCGCAAATAAAATTTCTTTTCCCCTTCTAATTTCAAATATATATATCTCTGTCGATGATTCAAATAGCAAAATCGTCAAATCGATGCTCAAAACTTCGAACCTTTTTCCCTCCGTCACATTCGAGGCAACAATGAAACGAAGATCGTAACTTCGAATTCAAATTTCTCGCCCACGGTAGGGTGTTTCGTTCGCTGTCGCTTCGATTACAATACTTTCGAAGAAAAAATAACAATGACGAAAAAAACGATGAGATCCTCTGGTCACTACAACGATACCAATTTACCTACAAAGAAGATACCTCTGTAGTCGCATCTCGCGAGAGGAAGGTAACGCAAAAAGTATTTCCCTTGTTACAGTACAACGGTATACTAATTTCTCGAACCCGTGTTTGTTAGAGGTTCCAGAAAGGAAGAGTAGTATGTACCGGTGCCGCTGCTGCTGCTGCTGCTGCTGGTACGTCGCGCGGTAGTAGAGGGGCGAATAAGGTTGGGGGTGAGGGAGACGGACCGAGTGGGAAATCGCAGGGGGTAGGAGAAAGGGGACGCCCAGAAGGGGGATTAAAGCGAGATAGGGGAGTAGCGACGGTGGTGGAAGGGCTGGAAAGCGAGATAATGGCGAAGCGAGAAGTGGGGATGCTGATAGGGATGAGGGATGAGGGATGAGGTATGACGGAAGGAAGAGAGGAAAGAGATGGAAGGAAAGGGGAATCCCGCGTGCGCCAAGCACCCAGGCTGGCTCGTCACTGTTCGAAGCCTCGGATGGGGTTGGGTTGAACCGTCGTCGAGGGTTGGTCGAGTCGGACGGTAGTGGTAGTGGTAGGTGTTGGGGTCGCGAATCTCTTCTCGACCGTTCCACCTCGACGTTCGTCGAAATAGAACGCGGATATCGTTCTCGATTTGTCGTTTAAGAATTAACGGAGAAAGTACACACGCTCGTGGTTTACTGGAAAACTAAATTCGGAACGAGAAGGCCTGTGCCTGTCTGCTGCCTCGATACACGCAGCACAATGTGTGCGCGCCACCATCGAGAATGCCGGGGCGTAGGTTGTCCGAGTCATCGAATATTTTATGCATGTGACGCTGGAATTTCCAGACGATAGTTGGGTTCGCGTTTTAACTGTGCTTTCGCCTCGCTTCCTTCGACTCGATAGGTCAGACTCGTGTTATTATTCCTCGTACGTACGCGGACGCGATATCATCAGGAACAGACGTTGCCTCGTACTCGGGGTAGAGGGAGAGAACGTTAAAAATACAGAAATCCTTTGCCCGGTGATTTATTTCGGCGAACGAAACTCTCGAGGCTGCCACGAGAGAAAGAGAGAGGAGACGAACGCGCGCACGACGCGCCGTTTCGTGCACGGGGCTGCGCGCGCGATCGCGCAGCGATCTTATCGATCGCGTTCTACGTAAGAAAAAGCCACGCTTCGAACGAGGAAACAATTCGTCGAGAACGGACACGGACCACGGCATTCGGAATTAGAAAAGTTCCGCGAGTCGTCCGTCGAAATTCCCCGATAAAATTAAGCCGCGGGTTGCACCACCGTTCGTTCCATCCACCTCTCTCCCTGCGTACCGTGGAAGCAACCTTTGGTCTCGAAACGGTAACGAAAGAGTTAAATTTCGTGGATATCGAGCCCGTGCCCCAGTCTTGTTCCCTACAGCGACAGCTGGATCGATATATGGCGACGTTGCCGAGCGTGAACCCTGGAGCGCTCGCACGCGCGTCGCCGGCAGACCGGAGAACTTTTGACCGGGACACGGCGTGCCCGTTCACGGTCGCTCGGCCCGCGACGCGGTCAATACATGCTCGGCGCCAATTATGCACAGCAGTTTCCCAGCCCTTTATATCCCAGAAACGTTTGTCGGTCGACCTTGTATTTATTTACGTATCGAAATATATCGCGGGCAGCCTCCTCCTCTGCTCGCTGCCTCCGACAAGCCGGGATTCCGGTTTTGTATGCACGTTGTTGGAGGAGCGCTCGAAGTCGAGTACCGGTACTCGAGATTGCGTGAATTTTCCGCCCGCCAGGTTGATGAAACAAAAATAGACGGCGCACGTTTGATTTTTCCAGCGGGCAGAGCCGAGCGACCGACTGCTTATACGGTAATCCCGGTGGGGCAAGCTTCGCCCGCCTCCCTTCTTCGAGTCGTTTCGGTTACATTATTCTCGGGCACGTCTCGATCTTTCCCGGTCGATTCGATCGAACGAAAACGGTTCCAGAGTCACTTTGGGCGTCGCTCACGAGGGAGAGGGAGGAGAGACACCAAGTGTTGTCGGTCATCGATTTTAATGAAAGTTCACGGGTGAACGGAGAAATTAAAAATATATTTCGTCTGTGTTGCTCCAACACTCTTTAGTTCGCGAGACATCGAACGGTGAAGATCGTGGATGGGACACCGGGGAAAAAATATCCGGTCGATGACTCCGGTTCATCAGTGGTAGGACGAACAAGTTTTTTTTCGTATCAAGTGTATCTATGACATCGTTATTAAGTCTTAGAGGTGGACTTTTTTTCACGCGCGGTGTAAACATACGATGTTTAGCAATCGATGCGACGACGAAAGCGGTACTGCGTAAGAAACAATTTCTACGAGGTAAATACAAAACGTAACTTGCTGCGTAAAAAATGTACGTCTAACTCGAGCCTAGTAGCAAATAAAAAGGTGGCCCGACGCGGCTACCGCGGTCGAAGACTCGTAATTCCTGCGTCGTAGGTTCGAGCCCTTGTCGTGTTAGAAATTTTTTTTTTACTGTTTCAACCATTTCCACGTCTAGTTATTTTCAATAATCTGAATTGCAATACTTTTAATCTCGTTTTATGTACGAACGAGTTAACTTAGACGCGACAGAGAAGTGGTTCGTTTGTATAAAAAAGAAAATTTTAAAATACAATTTCTAAGGCACCGATTGATTTCTTTTTATTAGAATTTTTTCAGAGAGAACGACAAAATTTAAATCTTCTTTACGGTACATTAACTGCTACAATTTGACAATCACGATGTTTGTTTATAAACTTCGTTAAATGTAACTCGATGTACACTGGAACGACTTTCTAAAAATTATTGTTTCAATAGCAATTTGATATTCTCTGTATTCATTATTCGTTATATATTCATGGCATACGAAACGTATCTGTTTTACTTGTTTTTGAAATAATATTCTCGTTTAAAATTATTCGTATAAAAGTTGCTCATCGTATTCAGAATCAATTGAAAAATGGCAGTGATCGACGCAAGCATTATTTAAATAATGATACTATATTTAAACGTTTCAGCAAAAGAGCTTCTCGGCTCTGAGTCTAAAATATAATCTAACCCGTTCTATCAATTTTACTCGGTCGAAGCTGAGACTGATGCGTTTAAATATAACATCAGTGTTTAAACTATACCCATGTCGACTATTGTTTTCCCTCGAGTATTCCTATTTTAAGCGTAATCATATTTTATTTTAATTTCACTCGTGTTTACATAATAAACCCTTTAAACAAACATCAATATTGTTTGCGTTTTTTGCTTTTTCCAATTACTTCCAAATTTTTTAAACAATTTTTTACACGATCCAATAATAACAAGGAATGCTATTATTTTGCGCAATAAGGGATATTTCTGTACTTCTAAAAGAAATAAAAAGTACATTCGGTACTTGGAATTTTTTCTACGACCCAGTATTACGCGCTGTGAACCGTCTTACGTAATAAAAAAATATTTCTATACTTCTCCAAAGAAATCATACTTTTCAGTTTCTTATCCGCCTAGGAAGTTTCCATCAAAATCGGTGCGTAGCGCTTCACGTGGCCTCCTTATCTTTTTAAACCATCGAACAAGGGGTGGTGGGGGAGGGTTTGCGCAAAGTCAGGTTGCGTAATCCGCAAACACTCAACAATTCGCCCGAAGTCGGGCACGCGTATTAACGATAGTTTGTACAAGTGCGAACGAGGGCGTCAACATAGAAAATGACTGGTATCGTGCATTTTAATTCCTTGGCGTAGTCGCTCACAGGTGCCTCCGCGTTTGCCCGTGAAGTTCGCAAGGGCAGATACGGCCGCGATAAATAGATACCTGGGAATATCGCGAACGCAGCCGGTTAGGCGTGTATACGCGAACGTACACGTCGGTACGTACGACCCAGTTTCACCGAGGAAACTATGTGGAAAACATTTTCCAACAGACGCCGGCGTTTTGCCGCAGGACTGTACCGCGTGGGCGCATTATGGCCGTACATATTACAAGTGTGCGCGCTCGGGCAGAAACTATAGAAGCGGCGTCGTTCGATTCTATTATATAGTTCAATCCCGCTAACTGTCGTAACACGACGATCCACGCGTCTCCGCGATCGCCCGTCTATATACAGCGCGCTGCTATACGCGTCCATCTTTCAATACCGTCTCCCCGTATGGAAATAATAGAGCAAAGAAGTGATTTACACTCTCGGCGTCGGTACATTCAGCCGGAAAATTTGTCCGTTGCTACAAATTTGCCGATATTAACAACGTCGATGGTAATGAGCCGCTGCGCAGGTTCGTTCGATAGAAATTAACCCTACTAGCGCGAAACGGTGTATATTCGCACCGGCCCGGTTTCACACCAATAACCTTACGTTACAAATATCGCACCCACGCGACGAGAAAGTGGTACAACTCAAATAGTACGATAATTCCAAGTAAAAATAAGAACGGTCGCGGTTGAAATAAATTGACTACGACGTACGTGTAAAAGGAAGGGTAACCTTTTATTTTTATTTTTTTTTTTCGTTATTTCGGAGGGAACGAACTCTTTGGTTACATATTAAGCGGTGATGTAAATATAAATATAGGAGGTTAATAATAGCGAATGTAATGGAAAATTATCGGTGTTTCGTGTAAAGAAAATTTACCAAAAATTATTCAAAAATGTTATCGATTATCATATTATGCAACCGTTAAATAGAATACGCAACATGTTTTTATGATAAAATATAAGCGCTGCGTTAAAAAAGCAATCGACTAAAACGATACTAGACACGTTATTATCCAATTTGGTGTGCAGTTGTTACATTGTTTTTATAAGTATACGTGTATTTGTATTTTCAATCGCCGAATAGTACACTTAAACAAGTGAAATTTTCTGTTAAAACAGGTTGCTAATTGTCATTAATGACTGGTACATCTGTAGGAAGGAATGAAAACTTAAAATTTACAAATAAAAAACCAAAATATGCAAGACCGACCATCTGTACACGGCGTTTACAAAACGGTATTGATTCGGATTGGAACTTTGATCTTGACAATGTTAATTATAGACGTAAAATGGAATTATCAATCCCTATTTTTGGAGTTCTATCACAAAATTAAAAATAACACTGTTAACGATAAGGTCGATAACAGCGATTTAGATTCGATTTATCACAAACAATGCGGTATTTGATTATTTATTTAGGAAGAAGATGACACGTCTCGTTACGGAGTTTAATACGACCGTTCCTGTAATTCGATACACGGGTCTCGTTGTTTAAAACGGTTTTCAAGGTTCCATCGAAAATCGGAAAACGTTGGATATCACGAAACGAATTAATCGAAAATCGCTGCGATCGAAAACTTGTTACAATAATGGTGATTCGGTCAAATAATTCTTTTTGGTCGCTATTTCAGAGCAACGAAGGTGAGTTATCAATGCCGGAAGTGAATTTAACCGTTAATATTCACCTGTTGCCGAATCTAATTTGTGTTGTACTTATCGAAATACGAGGAATTGTTTTCTGTTTTTGCATCGTAAGCGTGACATTGCTCGAGTCGAATTTCCGCAGCTTTCTAATCTGTACGTTGCCCGTATGACTAACTGATCTAATTACTCGCGGAAATGCACGGTAATATATTTAGAAACACATTACACCGTGGACTTTTTACGTAAACTGTAATTACTTATCGAACTACGCGTAATCTAAGTTCGGTGGATTATATAATTTAAGATTGTGCACGGTAGTCGGTACGAAACGATACCACCAAGTACTTAAGTTTATCACATTTATCGTGGAATAACATTTTTTTACGCGGATCTTCGTTTTGGTAAGAAAAAAATTTTTTTTTAAATACTTGGGGCACGTGTGTGTTTTGCATACTTTCGAAAATGATCGTCGATCTTGTTTATGTACTATGAACCGGGCCGTGAACGGACAGTAGCTGAAAAATCAACTGGCCGCTGAAGGTCACTGAGAGCCACTCCTACCATACCTACTCTTCCGCTCTGTGTTTGAACTCTTCGCGTAAAGCTGCAAGTACACGCTGTGTTTCGAACCGAGAAGCGAATCGATTCAATTCACGGCCGGAAAAATAGTCTTTTGAACGTACAGTTAATTTTGTCTCTACATAACCCCAAAATTTCTTTCTCATAGTTTTTAACATGGCGTAGAAAATTTTATTTCGCGAACCATACGCACTATAGATATTAAAATCGACAAGAATATTTTTTAACGCTCAAATTTCTTTCTGATAGTTTTCAACATGGCATACAAAATTTTATTTCGCGAACGATACGCACTATGGACGTTAAAATTAAGAAGAATATTTTTTAACTTCCAAATTTCTTTCTAATAGTTTTTAACGTGGCGTAGAAAATTTTATTTCGCGAACCATACGCTCTGTGGACATTAAAATTGTTAAGAATATTTTTTAACGCCCAAATTTCTTTCTCATAGTTTTCAACATGCTGTAGAAAATTTTATTTCGCGAACGATACGCACTATGGACATTAAAATCGACAAGAATATTTTGTAAAAATATTGCAACCGTGCAAACGTATCTAGTCGAATCATTTGCAGAAAGCTTCACTCAGAGTAGAAAACATCATCGATGTGTACGGTATCCGGGGTTCCACGATTTCTATGGTGCTTTATGGGATCGGATAGCATTGTGTCGCACGGACAAATAGTCCTTCGACGAAAAAAATACACACACACATATGTGTATATACCGATACGGAAAGGATTCACGCATCACGAGGTACCTATTGGCGTGTTTCGCATCGGAGGAAGAAATTGTATTCAGAATATCCAACTGCATGCAACCTGATCATTCGTTACGTCTAGATTGCTTTTTGTTTCAATTGTTTAGACCAAAGGGTTTCGCGAAATGCCTTCGCTGTTGTGCTTCGGCTATACGTTTTAAATGTTGCGCAACTGTGTACGAAATTTCAAAGATTTATTGCGTTGTAGAAATTCACGAGAAATCTCACAATGAGTTTCGAGCGACACGACTGAAAACATGTTACTTTCGCTTTTGAATTAAACGTCGTGTTAGATTGAAGAATACGTTTCAAATATTAGGTTGCTCGGAAAGTTATTTCATTTTCCATGTGAGTATATATAAAATGTTTATATACTCTAAAAAAATTGTTTCATTTTCACCAAAAAAAAAAAAAAAAAAAAGGAAATGACTTTCCGAACAATCTAATAAATCAAGGATTATTCGTTTGAATAACTATTATTTTCTAAGATATCCAATACATTAAAAAATCAAATATACCATTTAATTTATACAATATATTCAATAATGATATATAATAAATTTTGAGAATAAAATTTTAAGATGCACGATCTTAAAATTAATAGCTTGCAAGATACTCGGCTGCTAACCCAACGTTTACAGTTGAGACGAAACAATATTTCAGCCAGCATAGAACAGCGTGTCCTTGCTAGCACATTCTACCAATCGAAAGTCGAAAATGTGCCTATGTATTTGTGTTAGTGTGAAAAAGATTCTTTCCTCCAGAGATGGGCACAAGTTTCGGTCAGATAAAAGTTTCGAACAACGAATAAACGATAATCATCGTTTTGTCCCATTATTCGTTGAATAAAAATTATTGGGTTGTTCGGAAAGTCATTTGGTTTTCTAAAATGGAAAATATATAATTTAATAAAATGTTTATACACTCTAAAGAAATCGTGTTGCATTTTCACCAAAAAAAACGAAATGACTTTCCGAACAACCTAATAGAATTCGAATTATAGAATGAAATATTTTCAAATAAAAATACACTATTATAATATATTAGTTATTAAATTTCTCGGTGACTATTAATTTTAGAACAAATGTACCTCACCGTTTTTATTTTCAAAAGTCCGAATTATGCGAATTTCTGCATAAAGAATTAAACATTTTGTGATTAAAAAAAAAAAGAAAGAAATTTGCCCTTCGAATGTCCTCGGTATCTCCATCAACGAACTAACTCTGTTCACCGCGAGCTATCTACGGCGCGAATGAAACATTTTCCATCCGTACATTGTTTTTCGTATCTCTTCGAGTTTATAAATAACCCAATACGACTCATTGTACAAATCGGCTCGTGTCGTTCGACAAAAATTTACGACAATTTGTGAAGAATTTGACATTGCCGCAAAATATATACATATTCCAACGGAATATAGATTTAAACCAGAATGTGAAAAAAAAAAAAAAATGGTTGTCGGTGACGTGGCGTGTCGATCGTTTGCGTAAACGCGAACTTTGTAATTTATGTTACCGTCGGTAACGAATGTAGAGCTACTATTCATAATACATAGCACCGATGACACGTCGATCACCGTGGCCTCGAATGAATCACACGTTACTGTATCTGAACGTTCTAGATCTTGTGTAAAATGATATGTAATAAAGTATACAATGGTAATTATCGGTCGATATTTATGGAAAATAGAACTAGTTGGAATAGTGTGTCATGGAATCGCGGCTGACACGAAGGCGAGCTCAAAATACGTAAAACGAATGAAAATCGAGTGCAAAACGCTGTAGGAGGTAGAAAAAAAAAAACAGCCGATTGCTGAACCAGGATTCAAAACCGGATCTTTCGCTGCTTAGTCGACGGGACTAGCCAGGCCGTAGGCAGATTTTGTCCGCCCGAGTCTAATATTCGAAAAATGGCGGCCACATTTACAGCTCTGGCTACGGTAAAGCCCGGTCGTGTTTGATTACGCAAAAAGTTCACGAGTTTTTAACACCTTTACGCGCATTCTCGTTTTCGAAGGTACTCCCAGCGAAGTGGTTTTTTGTTTGATTAAAAAACTAACATTATGTGTGTATTAAGATGATAATAATAATAGTTTTTATTAATGATTTTTCTCCCCGTCTACTTTATCGCGTTGTATCTTCGCGCGAGGGTCAAACGTTCAAGGATTTTTCTATCTCGGATCTCGATTGTTTATAAAGAATGATCATTGTAAAGTGATATTGTACAGATTGGTATCGTTCGACGTCTAGATGCACGCCTTGAAAATTTTATAAAAATCCCCGTTGACGATAACTATAGGTATGTCAGTTTGAAAAACTATTCAGTAATAACCGTATAATAATATAAGCTACCTATCTCGGAGACGAGTAAAATTTGATTCGAATAGATCCACGACGATTATTCGATCGGATAGATAAGTTTTTACTGGTTCATCGTGAAATATTTCACTTCGTGATTGAAAAATTAAATTTTTGTTCGACGAGCAACCGGGCAAAATGTTCGTCGTTTGTACGTTACTCGGTTAAAAATGTCGTTCATTTCGACAATCTACCACGTGGTTGTTTCCTCTTGTCGATGATAATAAACGATTACTTTTATATTTCCTCGCGCGGCGATAAATAATGTTAAAACGCGAAATGCAAATGGATGAATTGGATTCCTACATCGAAGTCCGATCTTTCATTTGCCGAACGACTGCACCACCCATTGAGCTATCTAATCCGAGACGAAGATCTCTTCTCCCAAAGCCGCTCGAACCGGCACCGAAACGAATCGCGAAGTCGATGCCTCGTGTCGCTTCGTATGGGCGCGTGCGCGCGCGCGCACGTGATTTGTACCTTTCCAGAGGCGAGACTCGTAGGTGGTGACCGAGGACGCGGAGATGACAGGGGTCCCGATTACGTAACATCGAAGATGCCAAGCAAACCGAGAAGGAAAGAGAACGGCTTCCTGCTCGGCTCGAATGGTCGTTGGCATCCGAGGTGCTAGAACGATCTTCGAACGAAAAGGTTGCGCCTCTCCTTAAGCCACGTTCTCACATACGCGTCGTGCGGCACGGTGCGCGCGCACACCGCCGGAGCATTCGAAACGCGGCGCAGCATCGAACCGTCTTGCGCGTGTCGTGTGTTCCCAGGCCGCGCGTTGCGTATCGTGGAAACGTGGCTTTACGCTCGCCGAACGATCTCTTATTCGACCTCGCATTCTCTCGTTCTTTCCTCAAAGGTTTCCTGGCAGACCTTTGAAAAAAATCGACAAGTAGAACTTACATATTTTTTTTCTTTCCTTACACAAACAGAAGGACCCAAAGGAACGAGTTCAAACCAGTTTGTTATTGTGGAACACGAGAACAAAAGATATTTAAATTCATATTGTCCGTTTCCTCGAGCAATATTTCCAACGTTTTCGTGCGTAGTGTCGCAGGTTTTGAGACGTAAAGATATTTTTCGGTAATTTTTGAAAACGAGACACATTCACGGAGAGAAGAAGCAAACTGAACAGAGGCATTTATCCGAAATTGTTACCATTCAAATTATTAGAATAACACGAATACAGAATCGAAAATCATTTATATGAAAGAAAACAGTTACGGAGAGGAAAATTATACGAATCTAGTTCTAGATTCGAACATATTTTTTGTTATGTGTAACTCGGATTATTTTTGAAAACCTGTTAATTGGGTATCGTTAAAGATAGTTCGAACGGAATCGTGTTTGACCTCATTTTCATCGGGAAGCTCTCGACAATCTCGATAATATTTCATGAAGATACAATGACAAATATATAAATTTTAATTTTCATTATTGGATGAAATATGATGCGCGAGTCGATGTGTTTATCGTGCCGAACAAATACAAACAGTGGTGGGGATGATTCCAACGCTTGCGTTCGGTGTAAAGTTGGCACTTCAAAGCGGGGTTTACTGTACCTTATTTTGTTCCATTTATTTATTTCAAGTTATCGTGATACTGTGAAATTTACAATACACACGAGTAATCTAAATAAATATCTAATAAGGAAGATTGTACGCGCAAAATACACAAATATTTCGATACGTGATCCATAACATATGACGTGCATTTCAAGTACGTGTATTCAAGTACATTTATTTTAGAATTCAAGTAGATTTATTTTACGAATACAAAGAATCAATAAACGTTAGTTTTCGTTTCGTAATTTATATCGTTTCGTAATGTTCGTTTCTTATTCCACGTTCGTCAAGTGTCCGGTGACATTACAGACAGGAGGGTAATTGAAAATAATTCGTGTTCATGCGTTTAGGTATTACGAGGAGTCGTCCCTGAGATAAAAATTGTTGGTGGAGCCCGCGACCGTAGCATAATCATTTTTTGATAAAAGATTATCTCTTTATTGCGACATGGCAATTTTTCCTCTTTTATGGCGTCTACCGTCGTTCCTTCCGTGTGTTCAGATTATCTTTGATAAGTCGCCATATCGTTCGTCATCGCTGTCCATAAAGGTCTAACCTGTTACACGATGCGACGTGGTATTAAATCGGTATTCAGGGCTTAATTTAGCGAGAATAATGCGAGCTACGTGGTCTTCTGGCGACCACGCTTCGACTTTGATCGATTAAAATCATTTCCATGCGATGAACGCCATCGTTTCATCACCGTGCTCTCACTTCGATACTTTTTAAACACCCGGTACATCTTCGATCGTTCGAAATTACGATATTTAACGAACATTTGATCATTCCTGTGACACGAACCTGTTCCACGACACTTGTAAAAATAATAATAAGAAATACAAGATATCGTGGAAAATCATTTTATTTTTCTTTTCTTTTTTTTTTAACCAGATTGTAACGAAGTGATATATTTTTCAAGTTACATAATTTTGTCCATCGAAGAGAATCGATCATTTTGTCTATCACATTCGACAAAACTGCTTTCAGTGTCTGTTCCAATCGTTGATGCCCTTCTTGTAAAATTCAACAATTTAAAACGTGGAAAAATAAAATGGAACAGTTAATGCGTTTCCTAAATCCTGTTAAACGTTTCCCGCTCTGCACATTGTTCTCAAGGTCTGAAGAAGGAACGATGCTTCATTGGCAAGGTAGTCGCAGAGTATTGTGGATGAGGCAGAATCTCTCAGCTTAAGGGCACTCGTACGTGAGCGCCTTAACAAATACGCGCATTCTTTCACTACCGTAATACCAAATGTTAACGTGGTAGAATGAGAAAATTAAATGGCCCATTAACTGCTTTGGAAATATTTGTGGTGATAATTACGAGAGTGAGTTGAGGAAAAAATTTGGAAAAATTGTGTTCATCGATTATTTCGCGTTACGTTTACAACTATACGATAATAGTATAGAGAAAAGTATTTAATAAATATTGATTTCTGATTTCTGTCTACTAAAATTCTTGAGACAGCTTTCTAGACTCAAGGTTCGTAGAATATAGTAAGACACACGAGTATGCTAGATATTATTATTATATGCATAGTATTATATATTATTATAATATAAATGTAGAACTATAAATGTAGAAATCGTGATGAACATACGATACAAAACTTGATCCTAAACAAACTTAATATGTCGAATGGATGGTGACACAGAGACCGAAAAATGTAAGGTCACGCGTACGTGACAACGGCCGATAACGGTTGACCGGCGAACTCACGTATACGTGACAGCGGCCGTCAACGTGTTAAATTGTAAACTGTGTACGCTATTATCGAGTAATTGCCAGTATGAGGTGGTATATATATTTAGAAAATGAATGTCTACTTTCTCAGGATGATGTGTACACCTTCCGTAGCTAAAGGGTTAAACTCGTAAAGAAAAGCTGAGTGGATTTTCACTTCCATGGGCACCGTGTTCAACCTTTTCGCAGTTTATACCGTACGACACGTAGACAAACCGTAATGCATTAAAGTACACATTTAGTCTATAATTATTTACGAAATAACACGATTATGTTATTACGTCATTATCCTGGTACAAAATTGATGGTAATATAAACATGGATAACCTTTATTTTCCCCTTAATCCAATTTTTAATTAGTCCTTTGAGCCTCGATTATTAATTATGCCTATTTCTATGGATATCTCATAATTTGCATTTAAATTAATATTTTAGCATCTAATATAATGAAATATTTACCATAGAATATTCATATTAAACGAGGTACCACATTGTACAAAATGAATTGCAATTTACGATACTTGATAATTAATTATGATATTTTTTTTATTAATAATAGCGGTTATTGATACGATTTCTTAATAGTTTTCCTCCTTGCAATGCATAATTTATGTGTTTTCCTTCTGGATACAAAATAATTATACATTATATTATATATTATATTATAACCATTATTTATGATCAGATAAAAGTGGTTATCCTTCTATCGTGTTATCAATAAAAATCTCCTATTAATTCCAGCAGAAATATTTTCATTAAACGTGTTTTTATTAAACGCACGTATCTTCATTTATAATAGAAATTTAATAACCCTCAAAATATAGCTTTCACCTTTGCAAACACCATCGTGCCATTTTGAATACCGTATTGTATCTTAGAATAGAAATTTAAAAAGTAATTCTCCACGGTTATACAAACATATAATTATTACATTATAGAGTAAAATGTCAAGCGTTTCCATACGATAGGGGGATAATTTTGTTATTTATAATGTGTGACTGGAGCGGATGTTTAACCCATTGCAATTAAATCTTATTCGAGACTGGCTCGCTCGTCTAAGATCACAATAAGCGCATGCAACTTGTAACCAGACACGAAATCCAAGATGAAACTCAACTCTCGACGTCTTACACTGTATCCAGGTATTTCGTTACCCTGATCTTCGTATACGAGAAGCGGACAAAGTGCATCTGATTGGTCCGCGTGTATAATATCGTATATTATTGTTGTATAATATATCTGGTACTGTATAATTGATTAACGCCATAATTCGACGTATACACAATTTTGCAGATTGCATTGTCTTTAGTACAATTCAAATTTAAACAATCCGTGATACAGTTAAATTTACATTAATATTTCTTAGTTAAACTTACATTAATTTGTTTCGGTTAAATTTACAGTAATTACTTTTAGTTAAATTTACGTTCATCGCTTTCGTACCGAAAATTTCATCATCCAATTTACCAATGCATAAATAGAACGCAGTAATTTCACATTTGTTATTGGTTTCGCCCGAAGCGTTCGCAAAATTAGAAAATCTTATTGTCGCAATCGTGTTTCGAATGTATTTTAAAAAAAAAGAATATTCGTCATTAATTAGGACCTCTCAAGGTACATTCGCAAAGTTGCAAAATTGTATTTGTAAATTAATTTACTTATTACGCAAGTACGAGGAAGGAGATGAAAAATAACAGCGAAAAGTACCAAAGTATAAAAGTCAAAGGATATTCGGTCGTCGAAATCTACATTATTCGAGTCCCCCGTGATACTCGAGGAGGAAAGAATTTCGAAAGAAACGTTCACCGGTAACGGATCGACTGTGAACACGGTAATTTTACGATTTACCATCAAAAGTCGCTCCACGTGTTCCGTTCAAGGTGCCCGCGAAAAGTTTCCGAGTTTCGTCGTCAGAGGCACTCCCGAATACCACGTTCCCGAGAAAGACGTTCACTGTCGTGTATTATTCGTGGAAACGGACCGTTCCGTCGAACGCTCGCCGGGTCTGTCTGTAATTCAGCTTTTACGAGTCCGCATCGTAAACGTGCGATCTAATTCCCGCGGCGTCACGTGTGTTGCACTTTGTTGATGGCTACGACCGCTGAAAGAAAACGGACACGGAAAAGGAGCGGAAAAAATCAAACCGAGCGAAGGGAAACGCGCGGCCCGTACGGAACGGACCGTAAACCGACTTAGCTTTCGTTTAAGCCGCCGTGGGTGGCGGTTTGCCGGATGGGAACCTGTACGGTCTGCCGTTTAATGATGATCTATTTTGGTCGATGGCATTCGAACTCTCGCCTCGTGCTTTGTCAGTCAACAGGAAGCAATAGAATTTAATTTTCTACGGAGCACGTTTCCTCTTCCCGGGACATAGCTAGCCGATTCGATTAAAAATAAGGCACTCGTGAGCGGAAAGTTGAACAGCGAATTCCGCGTTTTACCCGCTTTGCTCGCTGGGAAAGCAACAACTCCCGCCGCCATTAATCGCTATTTGAAAAGCGGGAGGATTTTAGCAAGGAGGAGTTTGCAAATAAAAATCGTGTATAAGACATATTACGATTCGAAAGTTTGGAGAATCAATTTCAGAAATAATTATTTATCGAACAGTTTATGAAAGTGAATATTAAAAATTGTGCGACAATGAGTGGCTACGGTGTGATAAAATGTAACAATGTGGCAAGAAGATATTGGTGTATGGTTATTAATGATTAGGAGGTATGTATTTAGTACGTATGTTGGAAATTTTATGTTGACTATTATTATGTATGTATTGGAAAATTGGAGGTTATGTTTCGAATTTACGAACTTTTTCAACGCAAAATTATTTGTATTGATTTATTAGTCGTTATCGAATCTTATTCGCGATCAATTACTTTCAAAATGTAGACGAACGACACTCGTCGCGTTTGATGGATTTCTTTTTATTAAACAAAGGTATTGATTTAACTTTTGGGACAAGATTTAAGTATAACCGCACGGTTTTAACCTCTCGCTTCAATTATGCAGGGTGCCTTGAAATATGTGGTAAAACTTGAAAGGAGGTGATTTCGCTCGAGAAGGTACGTGGAAAATGTCGAATAACATTTTTAAGACTATTTGGTTTCGGGAAAGTTATTATGTAGCACGCAGTTGATTAGAACTCGATTCAGTGGACCTCATTACGAACGTGTTCATTATGTTTCTACCCAGTATGCAAAGTAATCCATTCCGATTTCTAGTTTCTTTCTTATATTTTCACGACCATAGAAAATCTTCTCAACCGATACATTTTTAATAAGAATCGAATATTACAGGAAGCATTTTTTTTATTCTTATACGACAATGATTCTTAACCTGTATCCGTGGAGTGGACTATATGGTCCAATAATCTGTTGAATTTTCATTTTTCATACTTTTGAATATCGTGACTGTAACTATTCCTGCAAAGGTGGAGAACCACTGCTATACGATATGCTTCTTTTCTTCTTCCGAGAACTCGCGAACCTTTACCGACACGTTCTCGGACCATAGTTTGAGAAACACTGTTCTATTGTATTTAAACATGTTTACGTGGTTCGTTGCTCTCATTCTTTGCCTGTATCTCAACAGATATGTCGTGTCGTAGCTGTTGTTTTGTAATTTAATCGAATTTGTACGTTTGTGCGAATAAATCTTGTAAACATCATTTTTAACAGTCCTGTGCTGTAAAATTAAAACAATTTTTTCGATAAGGAGCAACAATGGATAAACGCACGAAACAATTAGTCGACAATATTTTTAATAGTTTTCTTCCCGTTTAATCAATCTTTCCTTGATCTTAGTCATCTTGAGAAACGTAGTCATTTCTTGACCTTGAAGACGATCGATTGGTTAGCAAGTTAGGTGTGTGAAATACCAATACTTTTTAAGTAACAATAAAATCACTGCACCGCAATGGAGAGCATCGTAAATCAGTTTAATGATTGGATCTATTGTGTGGTTGATAAGACTGGCCAAATTGTTTAACAATCTGGTGTAAATCTAATTGCGAACACATAGCAATCGAAATAAAGTTTTATTAAAACGATTCGATACAATTTAACACTTCAAGTTTGATCTAGATTATTTCTTGAAACAGCGTTGAACAACAATTGAGAAACTACAGGCAGTTTAGGAGAATATATATTTTAAGAAGGAAAGAAGTACAGTTAATTTCCGTGCAGAAATATTTTTATTACAATTTTTTTTCTATAATATGCTGTTTAAATGCTATAATTATTTTAAACAGTGCATTGTAGATCAACAAGTTGACTGTTGCTCTCAATAATTTATAAAATTGTTCAAGATCGACTGTCATATTAAAAGTTGCTAAATCGCACACAAGTTCATTATCAGTTATATTTTACAGTTACAAAGAAGCTTCCTCAAATATTTGAGAATGAAAAATAACAGTAAACTTTTATAGGTTAAACAAAATATATCTGATCATTCATACAGATGTTACTGTATTTTCACGTTTGGCTATTAATTAAAATATTAATGTAACGATTAAAACCGTTTTCATTATTAGTCAATACAAGCAGATTTTTAATACAATTTTTAACTGTCAAATTTTGGTCCTTTTGTATGGAAAAATTTCCAAAAATCTTGCAATAATCTGTGACAAATTATAGGGACAGAAGTATAAATTAAATATCTTTTTATAAATGTATAATGGAACAAAGAAAAGGAAAAGATATAATTGTAGCTAGTTGCAAAGAAAAACAAAATTTCAACAAAATATTAAACGCAATAGTTGTACAAATTTTAATAATCTTCGAAACATTTTTCACGTAAAAAAGAAAGAGAGAAAGTAAGTTGTATAAATAATTTATAACATATTGATTTTTTCATTTATTATAGCAAAGCATGTTCAATGGATGTGTACCTTTGTAAAAATAATTGTTTGTGTTCTGCCAACACGTTTAACATGCAAGATAAATGTATTTCATAACCCTTTTATCATAATGAAGCATATCGTAAGAGGAATGCATCGAGTGTCGATCGAAACATTTATTTTGTTTAACATTCCGCTGTATGGAAACGAACATTAATTGCTTTACGTTGACAGTGGCGCCCTCTACCAGTATGCAAAATGCTTTTCTTTTGATCGAATACTCGCATGATCTATCACCAATAACGCAATTACTATTTTTACACTAATACACTTCAATCTTAATCGTTTATAACCGTTGTAAACTTCTCTATCGAGCACTTTCATCGTTTAGTCCATTTACTTCCCCATTAATAAATATTTAACGCGACGCTCGCCGGTTAATTTAATAATCGAGTAACAAAGACACCGAACCGAATAAACTTTAGAAACAACGTTTACCAAAAGCCGTTAAAAAGCTACTAAATTGAACTAACATCGCGAAAAATAATTAACACGGTAATAATAAATTCCACGCGGAGATAACATTTATTTCAAGATAATTGAACACTTTTAAAATTACGAAACTCTTTCGTAAAAGGTGTGACGCAAACGCCCGATAGGAGGTTCTTGAATTTTTAACAATTACACGATAAACTAGAAATCCGAATCGTTTGAGTTGTTCTCGAGAATAAACACGTGGCAGCCGAGGATTTACAAAATTCTCGATAAAAATCGAAAGGCGGTGGCGATCTCGCAGGTGTTCTTTCTTCGATAGATCGATAAAGATTCAATAAGAAACGTCCGATTTCTTGGATAGAAAGCGAAACCCACTTCCTTGCGTTCTACATACGTGCGTGGCAACGCTTCTGCTAATTGAATTTCGCTGCACACGATGAATGTTCACGGGGTGTACCCGCCGTGGCAAATTTTTAATTCGCGGAATTCGACTCCGTTGACGTGAAAGTTCAACATGGGCCTGGCACGTTCATAGTTCGTCGACCTCGATCAAAGGAAACTGGCTGCGTGGGCTTGTCTCTCCCGCCGTTGTGTTCGTACGCGCTTACTTAACGAGCATGGAAAATTCTAGCGTGACCGAAAACGTTCGATTCGGTCCCCTTCGCTGGCGGCTCTGCCCGAATTCGTGTCAAGATGCTGTTCGTTCGAAATGAGTTCGAACCGTGCCGCCGTGAAATACGTACTTTCGTATTTCTTAAGAAATTAAATTTATTAGGTGTACAGTGGTGTTTTTCTTTCGACATACGAGTCGATTCGACCAGTTTCGTATCAATGCAACGTTTTCGATTGGTTCGAGTCCTCTATACAATGTTTGTTCCTATTCTTTCTTCTTTAATATCGATTGAAAAATTACAATGTTGCGAATAGTAGAAGAGAAGAAAATTTTCGATTGATTTAAGTAATTATCCAAGAGGGGTTTTTTAATCAAAAATTTCTTGCTTTCTTGTGTGTTCGATGCAAGCAATACGTAGACAGTTGAATAATAAAAAATAGACAGAAGATACGAAATTGAATTGTATCTTATTTTTTTGTACGTTACCGTTCTTTCTTCTCGTGGAAAAATTGTACAAATTTTGATATCGAGATTCTAATGTGTGGATAAAAGGGTGTCGCGGTGTGTGCGCAAAATTGTTGATAAATCTTTCGATTCGACCAAGAGAAACGGTCTTGATGACGGTTAGAATTAATATTGCGCGATGGAAATTAGCTCGAGTTCGAAAACGTTGTATTAACTCGTTGACTCGCGCGAACGAACTTGTGAGTCTCGACGTCGCATATCTTTTTATCGTGCGTGTACGCAGACTGTAAACAGTTGCACGTGTTGTTCGAGAAAACGTAAGTTACGAAATATATCGCACCTCGAGCGACTATAGCACTTGTACATTCAGAATACAAATTGTAAATCTTTTTCTTCCATTTATCATCTCCACCTACATGTTCCTTAATCGTATTTTCTAGGACATGACGTCACACACACACACACGTACGTACGTCTACACGTACTTTTTTCCGTCTTTATTTTCCAAGGACACAAAGCACAAGAAAATATTCAGTTACTTGTCTTCGAATGTATTTAAATCGCACAAGGAAAGGTATAGCAAGTGAGTGTAACAATTTTGTACTTGCAAAAGTAGAATAATAATAAAACTATATACGTATTATATTCAAATACGAATATCCTTTTTCTTTATATTTTTAGAGAATTCTGATAGAGAGTGCTCTTTAGAATATAGATTTCATTTCTTAATTCTTAGATGCACGTAAAAGGAGTCTCTCAAAAGCAGAAAATTGATACGAAAAATGATTTTGAGATTGTTTCTTAAAATTGAACCGTAGTTGAAAAATGTACAATTTTCTTCATTGTAAAATCCAGGAATGTAGACAAAGAGGAATCGATCAGTTTGACTTCTCAGAGCTTTGTATGTTGAGTTATAAATACAGAATGACCTGTTTAAATGGGAACACCTTATACATCTTCGTCACTTATTGATATATGCAACATTGTAATTGATGCACATTCTAGTGCATCTTCAGTAATTTAGTTCATATCTTCCAATGTTGTAGGTTTTTATGGTAAACAATATTGGGTAAAATTTATATTCAAAGTTGCTCTTGCAATTTTTAAATAACCTCAAGCTACACGATTTCTCGAATATTCGGTTGGATATCTTTAAAAGTTGTGGTAGAATTTGGCGGATATTTTTGTCTCTCGAGTCTTCCTTGAATAAAATAAGGTTTTATGGTTCTCAATGACGCACTTTCACGTGAAACGTTTCGTAATCATTGATTTTTGTTTTTCCACTTCGCTTATCGTTAGCCATATAGAGTCTTCGACAGTAAATATCTTGATATTAGACGATCGAAATGGTACATTGTTATGGATCGTTGAATTTGTCTTTTTATTCTCTACGAAGCTGCAAAGAGAAGTATATAATTTTGTTTCTATCGCTATGTTTGCGATATATTCTTACTTTTTCTAAAATAATTTTCTTCACACATTAATAAACAATGGAAATATTTAGGTATTGTCGTATTAATGGTTCGTTCTGTTTATGAACATGTGTAAATACAGTTTATTGCGTTGGTCTTCCATCCATATTTTTTATTACAATTAATATCGTTACAAAATTTCTGCAAACATAAACAAAAATAATATATTATACATTGAATTTTCGGTTATTATTACCACGAATTACGTTCCACTCTGTATATTGCTTCCATTATAACTAAAAAAATCATAAAACTTCCTTTTCTATGTTTCTCCATCTACAGAAACATTACATTTATAATTTTTATATATATATTTTTTTCATGTAGCCAGCAAGTGCGCACACATTACAGTTTATGTTATGGAAATTCAAAATACGGTTATATTGCAATATTTATTATCCAAGAAATGCAAATAAATATTTTGTATTATATTCTCTTTGAAAGATTTCAAAGTGTAAACAAAATCTTGTGTCTGTGACAGGGCTCAAACAATAAAAGGCTATATCTCGAATAAATATACAAAAGAATTTATTTTCAATACATCATTATATATTGAAAACATCACGAAGACTTTGTTTTGGCGAGAATGATAAAGAATTGATGAATAATATACGATAAAAGTAGAATTATCTTAAATTAAGAATGAAAAACAATGTACAAGTTTCAAAATAGAATTAACTGTACCGTGCCATTCCGAAAGTTTCCAAACTCAATGACTCAGGATTAATAACAAAAAACATACATCTTTTTCTTTCTTTCTTTTTTTTTTTTTTTTTTTTTTTTTGTGTGAAGTCTCTAAGATTTATAAGACCTAACCCAGACACGCAGCGATAAACCAAGTAGTGTCGCTCACAATCACGTGGTTTTGTTTACACGAAGTCTACGAATAAATATTATGACTATTAGCCTGTAATCCAAACGGAAACTTTAAAGTACAATTTCAAATCTCGTCGAGCACTCGTGACCCACAATTTCATCTATTTGTTGAAGACCAAAGCGATCTATTGTTTCTCGTCGTAAAACTCGAGCCGTGATTTTTGAAACAAGCTGTACGTGGTTATGCACAAACTGTGCGAATTCTCGTCTACGCTTTCGTTGTTCCTCCCCGGGATCGTTACTTTCCACCGATTTTTCGCGCTCTCCGTGAAACCATGAAAACCGAGCGAATCAGGTTTTGGAAAGTTACACCCACCCTTCATTGTACACCTGCGAGGGAGCGCTCGTGCCCGCGGAGGAGAACCATAGCCGGATAAGCGTGGTGAAATCGTCGAAAGGACGGAGAAGGGAGCCCTAGAAAAAGGCGCTGTCTCGGTGTGAACCGCGCCGAGAGGCTGCCGTTGCACGATGCACACGCAGCCAGTGGCGTAACACCACTCGCCTCGAGTATCAACACAAAATCGCGAATTTATTCTCACCGTTTATTACCAAAACGCGCGGGAAACGCGTTCCACGTCTCACCGCGAACGACCATTTTTACTAATTAAATAATACGTATTAAAAAGAACGTATTAAGTTTGAGAACGATCGTTTTAACAAGTATAGTTGTTTTAGCTGTAATTTCGGGTCCTTAGAACTGTCCGAAAAAAATACTTATTCGAACAGGAAGAATTTTTTTAATATGTCCTAAATTGAGAATTAACGGGAAAAATGTATAATGTACAATGAAACCAAAGGTGGTTATTAATAATAATGGTAGATGTAATTTAACAAACGAAACGATATGTTCGAGAATTTTTAAATAAAATTGACTGTAATGGGTAAATTCACGTAATAAATGTGTATAGTTGTATTGGTAATGGAACTTAAACTCTTCTTACCGAAAAGGGGAAATAGTAATTGATTAAAGTAAATATTGAAAATTCGAGGACAGTTGCAAAAATGAGGTTAATTACTAAAAGTAAGAAATGAACTTGCTAAGGTAATTGGGAATAGAACCATTTTTTATGAAGTTTTTGCAAGGAAATACAAATTATAAGTTTAAATATAGTAACGGAGGAATAATTGCTTCTTTGTATGTACAATTTTCCTTGGATAACATTTATTTGGAAAAAAAAACTTAATTTTCGAAATGGACTGGTAAAATCGTTTAGTGAAACATTTAAGTTTTTGATTGCAAAGGCACTCTTTCGTATTGACGTCATTTGGCGATGAATCTCACCGGTTACTTGAATGACTTGAAATCATGTTTTACGTTGTTGGTCTATCCATACAGGTTTTGAGCCTTAACTTTAGTTATATTCACAGGAGGTTCCAGCTGTTACACATTTACGTTTTAATTGCCGCTCTCCTCGTTTCCCGTGTTTCAAGGAGCGGATAGTTTCGTGGTGTTTCGAAATAAAGTTTGCGCCTTGTAACACCGCGAAAAATTTCCCTCGCCGGTGTAATTAAATTCTGCGTTTGAAATGTTGTTGTTACGCCAGTCATTGTAATTACGCTACGATACAATCGTCGAGTGGGAGTTTGTATTTCATCTTTGCCACGACAAAATTATCAAACACTTCAACGAGGCAACGATACAATAATTTTTCACAAAAATCATTCTTCGACTTACAAACATTACTTTTCAATTTACAATTATTAATATTCGTTACTTTAACTCTATCAGAATACTAAATAAACACAATGTGGTTTGAACTACATTTTCACGCAAAGCTTAACCGTTAGGAAATACATCTCCAAAACTAGCGAATCTTTTTCAAATTTTCTTGTATCGTCAAAATTGTTCTTCAATTCTCTGCATTTTCATTTCTCCGTACACGTTTAACCTTACTATTATTTATTCTTCGATATTTTTCATATTCAACGTCGCTTTACGTTATTATTTTTATTTATTTCACGATATCCTCCGGTTAACGTTATTTTTTTATAAGCGTTACGGCTATTGGTTCACAAAAGAAGGAGAAGAGGAACCCACAAACCGAACAATAGTTCTGGCGCAAAGAGTTAATGTTTCATACAATGTATAAAGAACGTAAGAAAAGAGAGGGAGTTTCTTCACGCGTCTTTTGAAATATCTACACCTGCAATCATTCCGTATGGAAGTTACGCCAATGGGTTCTCCACCTCTCCCTCCACCCTCCATCCATACACACCTCTCTGTCCCACTCTCTCTCGCGCGCGTTTTTTCTTCTCTCGCATTTTTCTCCTCGTCTCTACGAAAGAGAAAGAGAGAGAGAGAGAGAGAGAGAGAGAGAGAGAGAGAGAGAGAGAGAAGAGCACACATTGTCATTTCTCGCTACCCCTTCCTCCTAGCCCTCTTCTTCTTCCTCTTCTACCTCTTGGTCCGTCTACGCTCAAGAAGGAACCCTTCTTCAGCGCCAGCAAGAACTCTCGAAGCTCAAAGGCTCACGCCGCGGTGTGCGCAATATATTTTTGCACATACGGTTTCCTCTCGGCACTCTCGTCTTCCGCTAGTCTGCGGTCCGTCTCTTCTGGGTTTGCACGCGCGTACAATTTTCCGTTTTATAATTTGCACGCTTTCGCCTCGTCGTTGTTTTCAACTCGTGTGAATTTGATTCGTAATAATGATTAATCACTTCGTACGAAATTTATACATTTCGTACCACGTCATCACCGAGAATATATAACTATTCACGATTCGAAATAAAGATAGAACGAATGTAAACAAACGGATCGTCACATGATTGGATTGTCATTGGTTCGTTCTAGAGGCCATGCTTCACCGGCCAGAAGTGTAGTCGAAGTCCGCATCAGAGTTGGTAAAATATTTCTTTCAATCGTGATTATCTTAATTGTGGTTAGGAATCTTTTAAATTTCGAGTACGAACGAGTCGACGATTGTTAACATTGTTACGCGTGTGTATACGCATGAATATATAAGAAATAAAACAGGGAGTACGTAAATGCTTGAGAAGCGTACTAGAATTACAAATACTGTTATTAAAACCTAACCTCTGTCTGCATTTTACACACGCGTACGCGCATGCGCGCAGAGAGAGAGAGAGAGAGAGAGAGAAAGAGCTGTCAAGCTTGGACCGAGCTGTGACAACTTCTCATCAGGTAGGTATGTGAAATTTGATCGCGGTTAATCTTTCCGGTTCGCGAGCGTTCGAGTAGATCGGGAATCAGAATGAGATACAGTCGACATGGCGCGAGTAGTTCCAGGAAATAGTGGGGATAACATTGTAGCAACTTCTTACGTAAAAAAAACTCGCGACAAGTCAAGGTATACCGTGCATATTTTTCCGTGTAAAATGCCAAACGTAATGTACTAGTAAATACGGAATGTCTCGGTTTCAAAGCGTTTAGCTCCCAAATTGCGATAAACACGGTCTTTCTCTCTGTTCCCGTTTGTCTCTTTTTCTCACGTGGTTAACGCGTATCGAGCACGATTCAACGACACGACTTGGCTTTCTCCACGACGCGACGTAAGGAAGCACGAACAACAAACGTCGTGGAGGAATATAGGCGCGGTGGAGTTGTAATACCGACTACCGTTACTTCTTATTCTTCTCGCTCCTTTCTCTCCTCTTCTCCACCGTCCGCCTAACGATCTCTTTTATGACCTGCTCGACGCCTTCAGTGTCGAACGTTTCTACGACGTTCGACCGTCTCCTTGTTTTCGGTCTTCTCACTCGCGCGTCAGTCACATTGGAAAGAGTGAAACGTTCTAGGAATTCCCAGTCGATTTTTGCCCGTCGCCAGGTATGCTCTTTGAAACACTCGATTGCCGACGAAAATTCAAGTAGCCTCGTATCTTAACCGGCAAAAAATTCGACGAATACACTGACACGTTCGATGCTATTTCTATAAGTATGCGCGTGCACACGCGGGCAACCAACTTGAAACTGATAATTGCAAATATTTCTGGTGATACGGACAAAATTCGAGGAAGTACACGCGATAAAAGTGATTCGTTCTCGAAATTATAACTTTTCAAATTTCAAGGTCGCTTGCGCTATTACTTTCCGACTTGCGAGAAAGAAGAGCGATCGAGACAAATTTCGAAATAAGTTTTCTCGCGGGGAACACGTTTTCAAATTCCTTGATCACTTTTTTGACTATAAAAAAGTTCAATATACGTATTTCAATGAAACTAGTATATTTCAGTTTTATATTATCATCTCAGGACCTGCGTAGATTTTGAACAATATCGATCCACGGATAACAATTTTTCGTAGTGTTTTATTTTTCCAATACATATTTCTTATTTGTACAAATTAAAAAAAAAAAAAAATGAAGTAGGCAAATACAAGTTCGATATTATTTTACGATGAAAACAGTTCAAACAAATAATCGTTTAAACTGTGTGTTTAATTTCAATAAGTATTAGAGTAATATCCACGTGTACAATTCGTCACTGGCACGAGTATAATTTCCGGTGTCTCTGTTCGAAATAACTTAATCCGACACGGTACGGGTCTCCTCCCGCGAGCGCACGAGAGTGCTCGGTCGTTCGGTTGATTCAGTAACGTCGTAAGAATCGAAGATCGGTATTGGACGGAACAGAAGTTGGCATCGCGTCAGCCGTCTGGATACATCGCTGTCGCACACTGTACGTGCAAATGTCTCCTTCAACCTTTCATTCTCGTCCGGGCTGCGTATCTGCATTAAAATAACGGCACCTCGGCTACGACACAGACGGCAGTCGCCTAACGTGACTCTACGGCTTCGACCTCGAACCCACGCGGCCTCGTAGCCGATGGCCTGCCTTCTCTCGCGCTCGCATTAGAATAGGAGAGCAGATAACGCGTGAATTATTGCCGCGATTGCATTCGTATCGATCCCCGTGCGTCTCGTCCTGTCTCCCCCCCACCCACTGTTAAACGTCCGGGTCCGAAAGCTGGTGAAAAAAGATTCCGTGCGTCCGCTTCCTCGCTTCTCTCTGTTCTCCTCGCGTGCTTAGTGTGCCAAGGAACTTTCTACGGGCGTGGAAGACGTTCTGTGAACGATAATAATAGACCCGGCGCGTGTGTATTGTAATAACCGATGTTGATAACCTTCGTTACGGAGCAGAGCGTAAATAACAGAAGTACACTATTGCCGTTGCTTGACATTGCCTGCGAGGTTTTGAACCTGAAAGTTCATTTGTACCGCGCGACACTCCAAATCTCTTGGCTTTTACAGCGCGAAGATCCTCGAGTTTTACAAAATCGTATTACCGAATAGATTTAGAAGTTTTTAACCTCTGAATTGTCAAGTGTGTTACTTTCATTGGATCGGACTGTGTACAATGAGAAATAATTAATTAATTTCAATCGATAAATAGAGATATTTGTCGTCATTTATATTAGATATTGTGTTTACTAATATTTTTTTCTCGGGTATTCGAGATTTGGATAACATTTAAATTTGCAAACCGTGAAATAAGTTTGTATTGTACTCTTTGGACAGTAGTTTGTACTTTTTGTGAATTTCACTGACCAACTGCTGGACCAAACCTCTACGGAATTGAACTATCTAAGCCGTACAGTCTTTCTCTCCGAGCCTAATATTTCAAAATGGCCGCTGCCCGTGAATCAGCTAGTATGACAAATGTGGCTCCATTTCATCGCGCATAAAAAACTAAAATACACGAAAGTTCCTGTTTGGAACATAATTTAGGGTTAGAATTACCGAACCAGGATTCGAGGCTGAATATTTCGTTTGTTGAACGATTGGTATAATCAGTTGAATCATCTAGACCTAGTATTGGAAAATAACTGCCAACTACAACAATATATCATGTTCTATACAACTCAGGAGCAATTATTCAACCATGTTTTCCTTACATTAATACCGGAAGAAGGTTTAATTTATTATAGTTGAAGAAGCACATTTCACGAACAAAGTCATGTACGCGTTATACATCTAAGGTCGATGTTAATGTAATTTATAAACTGCTAGTTGCGTCGTTTCTTATCTTAAATAGACATGGTCATTGAGTAATGATGGTTCGACTGCATTTCATTGTTGGGAAAATTACTTCAGGATAAAGCTTTTTACGAATCGTAAGAGACATTTCATTTGAATCATTAAAGATAACTTATGAAAGCGTTTCGTACTGATAAGGTATTAAAATATTTTAATTTTTTGTTGTAAAACCAGAATCTATTATTATAATAGTTTACTTCTGTGTATTGTTAATTATTTGAACTCGATTGAAAAATGTTCAATTTATACGAGAAACTAAAGCTTCTTAAGACTTCGAAACAGATAATGTTTCGTAAAGTAGCAAACAAATGCGAAGAATGCAAAGAATGCGTTCATAATGGATAAATAGAATGAAATAAAATGAAAAAAGTGTGGTACGATCATAAAGCATATATGTGTGTAATGACAAGATAGAACAGGTATAATTTCTTTTACTTTTTCCTAATAAGTTATACATTTTATACGAGGAAAAAATATAATTTTCATTAGAATTTTATAATTGCGCGTAAATGACTAGTATATTCGCGATTGAAATACGTTTTTCTCTTCTCTAAGTTTTTGATCTTAAATCGATCCCTTTGCACGTGTATCTAATAATATTTTCGTTAACAAACAATTAAATCGTGCTACAAAAGACATCACAGATTATCGCGGTTAGATAACGTAGATTATCGTTGATTATCTAATCGTTCGTTAAAACAATCTGTTACTATCGCTAAACGTCATACCGTATCAGCACGAGTAAAACAATTGAAAGATACCTCACACAACGGTCGCGTAAATTCGCCGTATTGTAACTACACAATTTCGTTCGCGCTTCTCGCATCCGCTGGCCTTTCGTTCTATCCCCACCCCTATTTCGTCTACTCGTCTACTCGTGGGCTCTCTGTCCTTCTCTTTTTCTTGCACCTGGATCACGTTGCATTGTTCGCTCGGGCAGCGGATATACAGGAGGAGAACCCCGAAAGAGAGAAGATCCAGAAGAAAAGGAGCAAGAAGGAAGAAGCCGTTGGACGAAGAAAAAGGAATGGTGGGGGTAGGGTAGTCGCGAGGAGAGAAAGAGAGAGGAAAGTAAGGACAAAGATAGACAGGAAAGAGAGAAAAAGCAGAAAGAGCATGGGGGCTAGAGAGGTAGGTGTTTTTCTTTCAAAGGGGACTTTGCACGCTCGTCTTCTTGACAGTGGCACGACGCCGTGTAGGAATCGGCCCGCGCACGCTTCTAGAGAGGGGGACAAACGAGTTGTCAGTATCCCGAGAGAGTTGGGGTCGCGGTAGAGGGAAAAAGCGCGGAGCGGTAAGCCGTTAGGGGGAGCGGAACGAAGCGGGTAGACGGGGATAAGGGAGGGGAGTCTCGGACACGACACGAGGAAGGATAGAATCGAGTCGAGTCGCGGCGGAGTTCCCGGCAGGAGGAGAAGGGCGTCAGCTGCGTAGAGGTAGCTGTGGCGGGTTAGGGGGCAAGGGAAGCGGTTGGAACGAGGAGAGCTGAGTCATAGCGCTGTTGCCACGTCCTCGCCGGCCTCGTTGAGGCGTCCCAACGCTGCTGCTTGCGACGTTTGCGGCTTGTGTCAGTGTCGTCTGCCTAGAATGGTACTGTTCGGAGAGACTTTTCGTGCCTTTTACACGTATCTCGAGCAGACGCGGCACTCCTCAATTTCGAAGAATTTATGCTCAAGCAAACGAAATTTGCACACCGATCGTGCTATCTTTGATTCGCGTATATTCTCATCGACTGGACCACTAACATTTTTAATATATCTTCCACAGAATTTGATTTATCCAAATCGTTGGTGATACTATTCTAAGGAAAACGTCTTCGTGGCGTGTTTACTCAGTTATTTGCATATAGTCGCGAAAGAATAAATATTTCTTGAAGAATAAAGACGAGTTGGAAGCAACAAAGGAACGATTGAAGATTCGGAACAAGTTCGTATTATCATTCGTTAGACGAATGCCTATTCATTTTCTAACCTTCCAGGGAGATTTCCAGAGTAACTAATGTCCTCGTAGCACGATACAGCTTTTTTTTTTTTATTCGATTTCGCGAGAGCCATGACGGAATCACGCGGGGGCAAGAGGGGAACGGGAAAAAGTCGAGGAACAAAAGCCTTCTTTCTTTGTTGTTATCCCGTAGTGCTCGTTCTGCATTGTGTTCCTTTTTATTCGTGCTGTTCTTCGCGGAATCGTAGAACCTCTATGTATTGTTAAGGTTAAATCGACACACTCACAGGGCTTGGAATTCCGAGATCTGGAGAAATATAAAGAATCCTACCCGTAAACCTGGTTTTCTATCACAGCATTTAAACTTCCTACGCTAGGTTGCACGTACATTTATAAAGTTTTTATTTGTTACTCGTAGATAAGTACAGCGTGCAACGTCTTGACAACTGTAGAACTAGAATTATGTGGCGTGTATATCACAAAAATTTTGAGTTACTTCGTTTATATAACGTAGAACACTCGCACTAAATTTCTACGATGAAAGTTTGATCGACGGATTTTACAATACGCTTCCGCAATTACGAAAATTGTTCGCATCCATTTCTTTTTTTTTCTTCTTGCAGAATATCGTGAATAGTTGAAGAGTAAAGTAAATTGGTGTATATTATGTGTGACACGTTAATTGATTTGTAGTTGTAGAGAATTTTTTCCGTCTCTCTTTCTCGCTTTCATTCTCACACATACACACAGCCTAGAAACTCTTAACCGTGGGACGATGTATTGATTTCCTGTACGTCTCCCATTTCAAACGTGCAAAGACAAACGATCGTCAAAGTAGATGCCATCACGGTGGGTCATGAGACTCAATTTCTCAAAGGAACTTCGTTTTAATACGTGCCACAGACACGTGACGAAACACTTTTAAGCCTATAAATGACTATTTTCATTCCACTCGGTAACAGAAGAGAGATTGATGCCGAAAAATTCACTATTGTATAAAACGTGAAACGTTTACGTTATTCCTATTAAAAATAATGGTGGTGCAACAGAATTCTAAAAGCGAATCACTTAAAGATTGAAACATAAAAACGAAGAACATCACACACTCCAAGTACTCTACAGAAGTACCACTGTATTCTCTCAACACAACGAATATGTATCCAGTTCGTAGACCTGCTCGAATATTTTCAAGCGAGTCGGATACGGATGGATTATGTGTCGTTTTGCAGCATGTATACTTGCGTGATGATTACGCCTCCGTGTCTAAAGACCGCGTTACGGCATTTGATACCAGAGTTTTTCTTGCAACAAAATCAAACTCTGACCTAGAGACTTGAAATTTATGAAAAGTCATGCTAATGTTTTCACATAAAGCAAAACTCGCTGTACTTCGTAGAGAGAAACGAAGGAATTGAGCCTGGGAGCGAGTCTGCCGAAGTAAAATTCCTCGACAAGCAGCAAGCAGGGATTCTGGAGGGGAATGGGTACGGTTTGTGGCTCGCTCGCCAGCCAGCCAGCCAGCCAGCCACCGTGGCACTTGGCTCTCCCCCCTCCTATGGCCTTCTATCTTATTTCTTCTCCTCTCGTCACTCCCTTCTCACCCGCTTTCACTCATGTGTGCCACAGAAAAGGACGTTTGCCGTAGTGTGCGAGACTTTTCAGGGCTTCGGCTGTATGCGCCTGTGCGCGCATTTCATGCGAGGATGTGTGTAGGAGAAGAAAACAAGAGGGAGACCGAACGAACTGGGTGGGATGGGAACTTTTGCGGCCACAACGCACAGAGCGCGATCGGTTGTCTTTCGTAAAATGTCACGTAGAATAACGTCTGCTAGGATAACCATTGCGAATTAATATCAATCCTCTCGTATTCACTGCGTCATTTTTCACTTTATTTAATATCATTGTCACGCATAAACAGCGATTTCATCGTCTAGTATTATTAACGAAGAAACGAAATTTCGAAATAGCACTCCACACATCACACGTTAATACCCGTGGAAAAATTTGTACTATCAGTCGCTATCATATTTACGAACAATAAACGCGCGAAATGTGGAATGGGAATGATTACGGAAGTCGCGTATAAACGGCACATCGCTGCTGCGGCTGCCATTTCGTGAGAACAATCTTCCAGAGGATGTGTATGTTGCAATATTATAACTTATTCGTTTCTCTTCCACGACTCCGTTTGTAGTGAAACCGAGATAACTCCGTAAAGTAGTTCTCGTCGAGTTGGAGACCATTCTAGAATAATTCTTGAAATACAGTAACATTTTCGTTACGGATGATCCAACCTGTTCTGACACGTTGAATAAATTTTCAAAATGTCCAAGCGAAACAAAGTGCAACGAGAAAGATAAAAACCCGTTATACAAAGCTTTGCGCGCCCCTTTCTCGCCATCGAATCACACGGCATATGGAAGAGGGACCACGCCCCATTCGAAACGATCCGACATTTCACGATACAAAAAATGCTCGAGCATCGTGATAAATTAGTATCCTCCCGTATTTTCGCTTTACGAATTAAATCCACCGTTCCTTGATTTCGTAACGGCCTAGTAAGTACTTTGTGCAGTTAATCCAAGCGAACTATAGTCCAAGGTGCCGCCCAATTCTCGTGCATTCTCTAACGCGTTATACTGACGCCTGTGAGCGTGAAGAACAAACAACGGATTATTGTGATGCATTTTTCGTTGATATAGTATAAGCTGCGTGTATGATCCGGGAGAAAAACAAAGGATTTCTTCGGAAGAACGCACAAGGAAATACGTGCGACTCACGCGAGATTAGACGAACAACTCCCCGAGATACTCCGAAACCGTTGGAGTCTTTGCGCTTGCGCGTAATATTCTTCTCTCGATCGACCTATCAAGATGCTTGACTCCCCACTCCCTACCGCTTACCCTACCTCACCTAGTAAGCCCCGTTTCTACTACTGTCGAGCTTTCTGTACACAGGGTGTGCCAGAAACAACTTTGGCTCTTTGTTTTCTTTAATTTCGTCGAAATTCAATATCTCAGTTTTCTATAGGGTGAAAACAAGACGCGCTTTCTTTAAGTATACTGATTTCAAGTTGCAGCTGAGCAAAAATATAAGGCGTACACAGTTCCATTCTTCAAAATAAGCATATCCATCTGCTATACCCGTTGAAAAAGTAATTCAATCCCAAGAATTGTTCGTTGCGGTTGTACCAGTAACTCCAGCCGTAGAGACTAAATTATACTGAATTCTGGTGTAGGAGTATCGTAAATTTAGTCGCAGAAATTCAAAATTTCTTCAAATTTTCAAACATTTTCGGCACCTGGCTGGTACTGTTGCGCTAAAAAATTATCTACAAATAAATTATCCGTGAAAATTTGTATCTAACGACCGAAGATTTCGATCCAACTTTTTTTTTTCTTTCCTTTTCACTATTCCCATCCATCTTTCATCGTCTCGCTTCGACTTAATTTCTCGTACCAGTGTCAGGTACTCGGAGAGCTTTCTAAAGGCAGAGGGATTACAACGTCTCTGTGCTCGCATCTTTCCTTCCCTTCTTCTAAATCTCAAACGATACTTACGAATATCCACTTTAAATCGCTGTTACGACCACACTTCAATGTTCCATACCGTAGAAACAATTCTCTGCCTACGAACGACTCTTTAACAATTACGAAACACACGAACGGTTTAACGGTGTATACACGCGAGAACCTTTGAACTCAATAAACACTCTAAAATATTCCAAACAATAACTAAATACACAGTACCCCGTGTCCGTAGGATGGAGCAATTACCTATACATCGAATAACGTAAATTCTTAACTTGTTTAAAGCGCGTTATATAATACTACAGAACCCATTGGTCTACGAAACGGGTAAACGTAACCGCCAACTGTTTGGATTTAATTTTCTTCAAGCGGTGTACGTTCACCTCGCAATTAACCTAAAATTTTGAATGCTTCAGGTATGGACGCGTGCAGAGCGTCAAGCTGCTGCCGCGGGGCGAAGAGTGCCCCGTGGATGGAGGTTCCAGTGGTTCCCTCGGAGAAGGCAACGAGGGTGGTTCCGGTTCCAGTTCTGGCAACGGTAGCAGTGGCGGGGGTAGCGGTTCCTCGAGCAGCACCGGGGGTGCCTCCGCGACGGTGGCGTTCATGGATATCAAGTCCGCAGCGAAGGCCCACGCGACTGAGCATACCTTGGACGAACGAGCCCTTACCACACAATACTACGAACCACAGCATCTTCAGCACAGGTTTCCCTCGCACGGGTGAGTTCGTTTGCATTAGGTACGAACGAGACTCCCGAGGCTTTTATAGCCCGGGTTCGTAGAATTAACACCGTTCGAGGCTTCCGGGGTGGTACGTCCTTTTTGAAGAGCGATGCGACATTCTCATTGGCTGCACCGCAGTCGTCTTCGTCGATTCTGTACCGATAATCTTTGTCCCGGTCGATTCCAGTGATTATTTCTGGTATTTTAAACTTCTCGATCCTCGATGGGTTTGGTTTATCCTTGGTGAGAAACTGTCGTGAAATGCATATCGTTGTTTAAGAATAAGTTGAAACGGAAAATATAAGGAAACGATCAGAGAGACAGAATTACATCAAGGAACAGAATTATTCAATTATTCGTGCTCGTTGTCTGTGTGTGAATGACGCGGCACGCAAAAACGTTAAGCGTTTAATTGAAAATCGTCGGAGTTGTGTAAATTTTACTCGACCGTAATGAAAGAAGTATTTTTATACCGAATATAACCTCGGGATTGAGCTGGAAGACGTTCTTCGTTGAAAACAATCTAGAATAAAGAGATTGCTTAAATCGATTGTAAACAAATTAATTTGTTCCTTCCGCAAGCAACGATCAAAGTTTAAAATGGTGTGGTATGTCGGTGAATACTCGGACGAACTATACTGGGATCAAAATCAACTGCCCGTTCAAGGTCACGGAGGGTCACCCAGGGGTCACAGAAGCGACCTTGAGCAGCCATGTGATTTTGTTCCAAGTATAGCGAGCTAGGCAATTCAACTGTTACGCTACAGCTTACGTTCCCATCATTAGACACTGCTCTCCAAACTTGAAGCAAGAGTAAAAGCTTATCTCGATAACGGAGTGAAAAGGTTATAAGGTCAAAATCAATTGGTCGCTCAAGGTCACCGATTCCCTCCATACCAGTTGGCGACCCCAGCGCTATATCTCTCGTCTCTTTGTGCAAACATGCTGGCACATGCTCTCTGTCGTTCTGAGAGACCAGCTGGCATGAAAGTAGGAGCCGTTTCTGGAATTATTCATTGTAGAGGATCTCGCCATGACCAGCCAGTTAAGTTTAATCCGACTGTAACCACTGTGCATTATAATACGGAAACACTATTCCGAATAGAAGAAAAAAAAATGAAGATGAATTACTTTCAAAAGCCTCGAACAGTATCGTATGAAATACGTTAATACACTGTACACCATTAGTACGTACGATTATCAGCAATATTAGTACGTACGATTATCACAGTAGTACTATTATTATATTAGCACTGCTGAGATACTTTTATTCAATTTCCTGACCGTTTATTACCTTCCACAACGATAATTCGGAAGTATTATCGTGGTATTTTTAATATGTGAAACTATTGAAAAATATTTCGATTCGGATCGGATCGTATTTAAGCGAGTTATGACGAGTCACGATGTTCAAGCGATACAATGGATTCAATAATTCATAAAAATGTTATTACATACGTACCGTTGATCAATGTCAAGGTAGTGTGTTATTTTGGTAACGGAAAACAGACGTATAGACGTCGATTTTCGTGACGAGTCACGTCGGGAGAATTAATTAAATTACACGTCACAGGAAGCTGGTAAAACGACATTGAAACGTTACCAACGAGCAGCCAGTACCATTATATTTTTATACAAATGAAATTCACGGACCGTCTGGATCTTTCTTACAATTTCTAGCTCGGATCTATTGTTGGATTTATGCGCTGTTGCATCATAGATTTATCAATACGAGCGATCGCCTTTTATATAATAACAACACTGTTTTACGTAATGCATCAAAATGTAAGGCTTACAAGAATAATCTGTTATATCACAAAAAGTAGAAGGAAAGAATTTTTTGTTATATTGTGCTACTTACGAAACGAACCCTGTTTATAAAGAACAGTAACAATTGGGAATGTGCAATTGTGATTTCAATTTTTGAGGAGTTTGTACAATCTACAGTGTGCCAAAGAATGAATTTGTGATACTTAACATACGCAATCAATGATTGGTGGAGTAAGGAAGGAACAGAAATATACACAGAATGATGAGAAAAATCGGTTTATTTAAAAAGAATGAGCAATTACACTTTATAGATATCCAGCTGCACTGGTAAAACACATAAATCTTATATGCAATGCTATAACAGGAAGTACAATCCGTTCTAATTGTGTTTAAACACCCTGTACATAAATTTAATAATAATCGACAACTTGCGGGAAACGAAAATCGATCTTGATTCGTAGTCTTTTGGTAGTTTTTGCATTACAACCGAAAGTGAACTTTTCTAAAACTGTATAAATTTGCATCTATCCCAGAAGTAAAGAAAAATGTATTTTTTTATAACTATATGCGTTCAGAGAGTAATTGCAGTTACTCACACGCGAATTTGTTAACAAACATAAAGTTTAAGTTTCGTAGCGAATATAAAAAATAATCAATAAATGTATGTGTATTTAAATGACCAAAACGTTCAATGTAATTACCATGTAATTTATGTGTAAAAAGAAAAGACGCAGAATATATTTGTACGTCAAGGAATACGGACGTATTTCGCTAATGTTGGCAAATTCATTAACAAGTTAAAACCACGCTAATTTTACATAAATTGTACGATACACATTATGTTGAAATATTATCTACAACAGATAAGTTGAGGTGCATAATCGTATTTAATGAATTTATCTTACTGGGTCACCGGTGACCCGTGACGTTGAAACGCATTGCGACGATTTTACGCGATTTTCTTGTTTTTTTTATTTACAATTATCAGTTGTAACATTCAGCAGAAATGACTATTGGGTAATTTCATACTTATTCGTATAAAAAATCAAAAATAGTTGTAGAATACAATTTAGGGATATCTTCAGTTGATTTATCTGACCAAATGGTAACATATAGTTCGCTATTGCGCAAAACTGTAAAGTGATACCGGAAATTAGCAGTAGAACTGTTATTAAATCCATATATTGTAAACGCGATGATATTATTCAAACAGATAACTCGCAGAAATATTCAAATTCCCGATTTTAGGCTGGGAATAGCAATATATTTAACGAAATTGACGTTCATATTTTTCCACGTGAAAGCTTGCTGAAAAAACCACATCATGAGTTAAAAAAAATACTGGGAAAAGCTAGAACTGTGCGATAATTTTGCAAAATATGTTATGAAAAAATTCAAAGAAACTACGTAGGACGACCGCAAAAAGTTGTACTAAAAAAGTCGTGACATATTATGAAGACTGTACTGGTTTACATTTTCTTTCTTTGGAGTGTTTTAATATGACACATCGCAAAGTGCGCGCATAATAGGTGTATATTTTATGTATAAATAAGACTATATTTATGTGCTTTATACTGTATTAATTTCTGCGTTATCACCATTATGGTGATAATGGTGGTGGTGAAAAATTTATAAGTACTGACATTTATTCTAATTATGTATTTCTATTAATGTTGGCGTCGCCGGTCACCGGTGACCCCCATAGTATTCCATGTGTTAATAATTCAATCTTGTTTCAATTTCCTTGTATGTCCAACATAGTTATAATTCTAAGTGACTAAGGAAAATGAATCTAAGATGTGTAATTATGTTTAATCTTCTAGAATGTTTTACAAAAATTGTCTATAGATGATATACCAAAATGTCGGTTGAACGAATAAGAATAATCTATTTATGTATGTGTGCGTTGTACAATGTGTGAAAAATGTGCTTTCTTCGTTTCTATCAATTTGGTGGATGTAGTATTGGATTGCGGTGATTTTGGATTATAGAAAGTGCTATTGAAAAGTATTTCTATTGTCCATAAGTGTATTGATTATATCAAACACGGATTCGAAGCAATATCGAAGAATTTATTGAAAGTCGACTTTCTTTTCACGTGCAGATTGTATACATTTCATTCAACTTCTCTGCAATGTGTACGTATATAGATTTTTAAACTAAATACGAAAGTGAAAATCGGGCTGTGTTAAAACGAAAATTATTGCATATATGTTAACCCTATGCTTTGATGTTACGATTAAAAACAACTGGACGTCGGCTTTATGTTCTTTTTTTTTTATTTCAAACTGCGAGTTTCTCAAGTGATTGAAAACAGTTTGCGACATCATAATATGATGATTTTCTGCAATCGTTTTTACGAGAAATTTGCTATTAACTCTTACACCCGCCACTAGAGGGCTACGAACCGTAAACCGCTTCCCACAAGTTCTTGATTAATATCAAATTATTACGAATATTATATTCTTTTATTCTGACATATCTTCCCATGAATTTCCCTTTTTAATTGTTTGATGCAAAGTAGAAAATATACGGCTCATTGCAGAGAGTTAAAAAAAACCAAAGAAACAAAAATGTAGAGGTTATGTCTAGGTAAAGTTTGATATTGTATTCTTTGGGATTTCATTATCATATTTCATACAGAATCGGAGATATGTATCTCATCATGAAAGATTAAAAGAAAGATGACACGTACTTTGTGCTTAGGTAAAATTCGATGTAAACATCTTTGTTTTTAACAATCGTTTCCGATTGGCTACTGTGTAAGACAAATGCATTTCTCCACCGGAGGGTTAAGGTCAAAGATTAAAGCATCTAGATTATATATGGGTAAAATTAATATGTGGAGAGAGAATTAAAATGTTAAGAGCGATATTTTATAAAAGAAAAGTGTTAAACAAGGCGCAGACCTTTGAATTAGCGAAATACGTCCATGGCCGAGAACGCAAGAGCTACTGAACGTCTGCGATCGATAAGAACCTTAATTTCCTGAATTGCTCGTGCATTCATTTTCTGACGTTAAATAACTTTACCAACGTTCGCTGTAGAACGACTGGGATGAGTTGAACGTTTTAATAATCCAATAAAGTATTTCACCAATTTCAATGCTGCTCGAAAGATATATTTCCGCGTTTCAAATAGATTTAAATGAAATTGAAGCAATTCGTCGCAGGTACACATTAAATGCAATGCACAACGAAATATTGCGATAGAATGTATTTCCCCGTTCGAATGGTACGCTTAATAATGAGTTTCATAAATCAGTGAGATTTCTAGAACGACCTCATATCCCCTATAAATTTGTCGTTCATCTTCGAAATAATGCAACGTAACCGCTTCGACAAATTTCGTTGCTGATGAAGGGAAAAAATGTATTGCCATCGCGAACGCAACCTAATTAACGCCCGGCTACGATATCGACGAAGCCATATTTTGCGCTTATTTTTCAGTAGCGATTATGTTCGCGTTTCTCGGCGACCATACAATGCTACCATATACCGATATCGGTGGTCACAAGAGCCCACGTAGTCCCAGCACGAAATCGTATTCGTGGAAATAAACAGGTAGATAATCGATCGAAAGAAGGCCGGTTATCGTATCCGTTGTTCAGACACAGTGACGTTCCAAACAAAATCCGTATTCTCTGCGCACTCTTCGAACGTCGAAAACGTTTCTGCCACGCACTCATTTTACCAGACCACGTGATACACGTACACGTATGTCGGTTGTTCACTGCCCTGGCTATTCCGGTCTCCGTACGCGTTGGTCCGAATCACTTTATCGCGTACGATTTAGGAAAAGCTTCGTATTTTCTCTGTTCGTTGTGCGAGAAGGGAGGTTATATCCGCGCATCTCAACTATTAGGACTTTTTCCTCAAATTCGAAGATGTATTCGAGGATTTGGAATAATATAAAGCCGAGATTCTGTCAGTATTCGTCACATACCTTATCCGCGCGCGCGGTAGCGTCGCATTTCCACGAAAAGTCAGGTGACCGTGACGACGTGGTCATTCGCAATGTTGCCATGCTGTACGGTTATGCGCGCGCGCAGTAGCACGTTAGTGGCTGTGAACCGCGACGGAGGGGAGAAAGAGGCTTCGTTTACCGCAGTAACGTACTAGAAAGACTTCGAACCTGTGTCCTTCGAGACGTTGGCAATATTTTGAGAAACAAAAATTTATTCTCCACTACAAATTATTATTCTCGTAACGGAAATGTAATTGATATATAAAGAAAAGAAAAGTGAAACAATCTCCCCTATTCTAATAATTAAAACTATCGTATTGGTGGAATAGTTAAGAAAAGCTGTACACGAAACAAATGAAACAAAACTTCGATAGAATCGATGAATGTTCGATGGTGTTCTTCTTTTTTAATGTAATAACGATACAAATTCGAATGTAATAAATACGATAGGTATTTACGTCGATCAAAAACGGAAAGTTCCATGCCAATGAACGTTGAAATTTGTTGATACACGAATGCTTAATCTGGAATTGCCGGAACGTTGATCGCTTACAAAAAATGTACTGCACTCTTTTTTTTTTACTCGTCGAGTATATATTTAATTAGCTAATCATCACATTATCGAACAAATAGAGGTGTACGTAGCATCGGTTCCGACGGTGACATCATTGTTTGCGGTTTACGAATTGATAACAAGGTTTACGATTTGCATATGAATCATCTATATGGATGGACTTATACACCAGTTTAAAATATGTAGTCAAGTTAATTTCTTTTTTATTGTTGCCGTTTTATTAAAATGATCACGCGGCAGAATATCTGTATGAACGAATTATTCCTCAAATATTTACGAATAATTTATATCAATTATTCCCGTGTCGTACAACATTCTATTTAAGGAGGTACTTTTGCTCGTGTGACAATATAAATTTAGTAACAGGTAATGTAGAACGTTTACTGGTTTAGAACAAAATTGATGGTCCTATTTGTTCTCTATATGCGAGTGTACGCAAACATGGTAATACAACCCTGAAAATATCTTATCGGCGGTCATGCCAACTAGTGTTTTATGGCAAATTTAAACACAAGATTCTAGGAAATTGTGTACGTCGCCCGTCATAACAAAGGAACAGTATTGCACTTTCCGAGGGTAAACATCGACACGCAGAAAATACCACACACGCGTTTAACGGACAGAACGTAAACGACGTACAGATTTATAACACAGTTTCTGTACACACTTGACGTTCCGCGTTTTGAGTAAAATAAAAATATACCCTTAATCGTACATTTCTGTAATTTGTAACGGTTTGATGATACGAATGAAAACTGTTGTACAAAAATTCGTTTAGAGGCGTTATCTATAATATGCGTCACCTAGTATCGATATCGGTAATATTATCGCGTTTAATACGGACGTTAGAATCGGTAACTTTCACGTCGGTACATTAGTAACGAAACTAGATGTCGCGTGTTATATCTAGAATTTTTCAAGTACATATTTCGAAATAACAAGTCAAATCGATAAACCGGCGTAATCCCGAAGAACGGTCAGATTATCTGGGTGTAAATTTTTCGAAGACACGTTTTCCCGCATCCGTGGCGATGATATCGAATTGCCATCGGTCGCGTGACTGATACCGTATATCGTTTTGTCCTTCGTACACGAACAGATGACTGTACACGCTCAGTTGCAGATATTTTTCTAGACCGACGGTATGTTTTTTTTTTTTTTCGTATCCGTGGACAATAAGTTATCACGTTTCTCATGCGAGACCGTACAAAAGGATATACACACTTCTTCGAAGCTGAACTGTTTTATCCCGATCTTCGCGTCACGAAACCGACATTAAACGCTCCTACGGTTAACCTTACTTGTTTACGTGTTTCTAAATGTTTAACTATCTTAGTAGCGTAAAACGGGACGATGATTAAACGATTGTCACCGGTTTTACCTTATCTTTCCACTTTGTAAACATCCATTGTAAATTTATTTTATACTACGGATAGCTTCTTTATCGACTGAGTTTTTGTTCGTGTTTTCACGTAATTAGAACGCTTACGAGACGGTTGAATGGAATCTGTTCAATCGCGTCAATATAATTTACGAGAGAGATTGTCCCTTCTTTTTTGATTTTTATCATTGTGTAATCCGACTCGATGAAACTAATAACGGTGAAACACTTACTGTAGTGCATCTCGATCAAGTGTCGTTTTATACGAAGTATATATAGGTCGATAAGAAATCTAATTGGAACTACTGAAATCGTTTTATCTGAAATATTGAAATAAAAGATTTATTTTTAATCCGTTTTTTAACGGTCGTAAAAGAAATAGAAATAAATATGGGGTAGATCTGGGTCGGGTGGATGAAAAGAAATTACAGAAGTACGCGTGCAGAGGGCGCTACTGAGTCGAATGTACGAACCAATGAAAAAAATCGGTACGTAGCATTCGTTTCGTTACACTTAAACCTATCACAGAGTGTGTTTGGCTGTAAAATATTTCTAAATCTCTAAATTAACAAACGACTTTGTGTTATATTGCACTGCCAAAAATTTCTCTGCGTTTATTTCATTTCACGTTACGATACAAAATTTTAAGTTTCGTAATCATGTGCCATTGTATCGACGCATTTCGCAAGGAACCTTACGAAATTCGTTTAGGTTATGTTGTTCAAGGTGAACCGGTTGCCCTGTTTGTTTGTTTGTTTCTCTACAATCTTTTTTTTTTTACATTACTCTTATCGTCACAATCGGACAATACATCCGTATCGCAACGTGTTACCGATTTTAAGTGTAAAAAGTAGGTTACACGTCAAACGATAACTATCGGAACAGAAATTTAACCTCCGCGTGGTATTGACGGTAAAATAGAAGGATTATTATTTCGCGATTAATAATTGGTTGCGCAAATGTTCGCGGAGGATACAATGCAAATTGCATCGAAACTCGATTATGCAAATGACCGATGGTCGAAACGGGAAGGTGTGTCCGGACAAAGGCGATCCTAATAAAAAGGGTGACGTCTGGTTAACGGAAAATTTCACCGGCTCGCCGCGGCGCGTGTAAAAGTCGGCGCATGGCAACGTCGTCCCGGTTCTTCTCGCAGGCAAACAAGATCATTCGAGAAACGAGAAACGGCCACGCGTAATCCAGCCTTTAAAGAAATTCAGGTCGAAGTTTCTCGCGAAGGTGAGAGATAAGCACGGGTGACCGTATGGTAACGGAATGAACACGAGGAGGCGTCGGGTGAAAGGCCGCTGATTCTTCGCCGCGATTACACGCTCGTGCATGTCGTTGCATCGTACACAGACAGAGAAAGAGAGAGGAAACCCACCTATGCATGTGCATAAACACGTTTAGGAAAGAGTGGTAAGATACACGGCGAACTTCGACGCAGCATCATGATATCGAGCCACGTTTTCGAACTTTGACCCCGACGGATACGACCGTTCCGATAAAGATGTAAGTAGGAAGAGCGGTTAGTGTCAGACGACGAGAAAAAATCATGTATTCGTGGGACAGAGATTAACCGAGCTGGAGGGTAAAGGGTTGGTTACAGGCGTCTCTCGTGAACGCTTGCATCTATGATTTTGACGAGTTAGACGGTTATTACGATAATTTAACGTATAGCGCGTGGAATATAGCGATTTACTCGAGGCACACTTGGAGCGATTGCTGAGAAGCTGTTGGCTGCAACACGGTACTTTGTACATCTGGGTTGGGCTCGGTGTTATCCGTTCGTCGCGTACTTTGTCCATACTTTTCTCGAAGAGAAATTTTTTTCCCTCGATAAGTGTGCGGTAGATATTAATTCTTGGGCGTTTAAACATAAATTTAACGTGTACCTATAAATAATTTAATTTCAGCTTTTAAAATACTTCGGTTTGAAATATAATACAACGAGAATATATTACAAGTTATACATCGAATGTGTCACAAGTTGAACAAAAGTAGAACACTTACCGGTACAAACATATTGAATATCGAATAACTGAAACTGTTCGCCGCAAGAGGGCCCGGTCCACCTTACACTTTAAGCACCCGATTAGGGTTACTTCGGGTCTGGCGCTGTTTACATTCTATGCTCAAGGGCACGACCGTCTTCGCTGCGCATAGTTTTTTTTTTTTTTAATCTATCGCGTCGACGAAGCACTTGGAACAAAGGAATCTAAAATCGTACAGGGCGTCTCGTAACGACTTATATTACCAAGAAGCAAACGATGCTGCAAAATTGAATGACAGGTACGAGATAAAATTAATTTTCGAGAGAATTGATTTCCATTTGTTGGCCACTCGGTATAAATGTCACTGGCTTTTTCCAAGGACGGGTCATAGGAAACCTAGATAGATTTCTGGAAATAAAATAAGCGATATTCAACGCTATGCACCGCGTGCGCATTCCTCTGAAATTCAATGATGCACAGTTGACGTTCAGGTTCCAAATATCTGCCGAGTTAACATTTGAGAAGTAAACCGACCAACGGTCGCGGAACTTGAAATAACATTCACCTGACTGGCGCCAGAGGCGTCGAATGAATGATTGATGTTTTCAGCGCGAAGGGATCTAGAGGAAGTTTCGTCATAAAATTTATCAGTTCCTGGTACGTGGAATTACGAGCTCGCGATATACTCGCGATTGTGTGCACTCTTCTTTTTGCGCGTTCGAAAAGAAGTTATCCGAGGTTATTGAAGTTAGGTTCGAATAACAGCATTTTTTCTCACCTTGCTTCTCGCGCGCGCCCGCTTATGTATTAGGTTGTTTAGAGTGTATAAATAACATTTTATTAAATTATATATTCTCCATTTTGGAAAACGAAATAACTCTCCGAACAACCCAATATTTCTGTTTATGTTATTCACCCGTAACCTCGTATTTAATAAAGGTGCTAAATAAAATAAATAGGAAATTTATATTTTTTTTTACTCAAGCACCAATCGATCAACGAGTACATTGTATACGTATTGGTGATATTTACTTCACGCTACGTATTTAGCTACGTAACGCACTCGTATTTTAACTCGTATAATTTTTAGAACGCAGTTATTAATTTGTAGAAGGAAAATATGATTGTATAATTTTTAGAACACGGTCACTAGTTTGCAAAAGAAAAATATGGTATACAACATTTTCAGGCTACAGAAATAAATTTCTAAACCAATTCATTGACACGATTCATTCGATCATACGTACCATCTAAGGTATTTTAAACATTTTTTGACAATAAACGGTTGTTTTTGGAACGAAAATATTTCCAGTAATTGAAAATTAATATTCGCGAGTAAGTAACGACATTGGAGGGGATTTTGAGTATTTCGAATTCGCATTCTTTTTTTCAGAGTTCCATAAATTCGGTTATTCGCTTTATTTTGTTTGTGCGTCTACGACCTCGAATGTGCGAAACGATACTTTCTCTTTCGCGAATCAATCGCCATATTTTGAAAATTATACGAATTGAAACACGGATACGTTAATATACGAAATAATAGACTCGTATGTGTTAAATATACGGGAAACAATCCACGGCTACACGTTTACTGAAATTAGAGTACGGATACTTGTAATACACGTTTACGCGCGTCTTTTAAATAGACGTTCGATCTTTAGTACATAACAACGAATCGAAATCTATTATTTCGCGAGAGTCGGATACCCGAGCAATTTTATTGCTTCTGGCTTTCACGGAATTATTATATCGTAACCGATCTTGCAACAAGCGAGTTTTGTGAATACGTTGCACCTTAAACAGCCATGTGGTGCATAATTGCGCGCATTCCATTAGTATTCGAACGCAATCGCGTCGAATCACGTTATTGGATCGAACGATCGAAATTATACGATTCGAATTGTACGAACGAGGTATTCGTTATTCGATATGTTCGAAGATAGCCGTAAAGGCGTATCGAATTTTCGAACGGAAAATAACTATTTCGAAAAGAAATAAATTTTTCGAAAATGATTCGAACAGTGGCTCGCGCAGTGTTAAAAAAAAAAAGAAATTAAGGACCATCGATTATCAATATGCGAAGCATGGGTAGAGAAATTTTTTGTCCGTAACTCGAACAAGTCGTTCCAAATACACAACGAACGAATCGAAGATCCTCGATATCGATTCTTCGATATCGAAGAGAAAATCTAAAGTGGATTCGAAGATGGCAGGAATTGTATACACAACCGTATAAACTGTATATTACATATTCCGTACACGAGCCGGTTCGTATCGTTTGACCTGGCGATTGATATTTTAAAAACATCATTCGCATATACGATCGATCGGGAAATAGTTACAGAATTCAAACGAGAAACCAGTCTCATTCCAGCGAGCGTTAATCGTTATTAACATCCTCTTTCGAAATGTCGACCGTTCTGATCAATACGAGACAAGTAAATAATTAACAAATGCGAATAGTATATATATTCGTAGTGTACACTCGGTTGGATGTATTCGTAAATTTCACCAATTATACAACAGTGTGATTCGTGGACGAGGTACTCACGATCAAGTCGCTTTATCACCGATCGATACGAGACAAACTTTAAAGCGTAATCTAAAACTCTCCGATATCGAACAGTGGTACATTTATCATTCCGTTCCCAAGGTTACACCATCCACGTTTCGTTGATACATCTTCTCCGTAGGGTCAACGATTATTAACCCTTTGCACTCGAAGCTTTTCTCTTACCAGAAACCAGCTCCTCGATGAAATCCTTCGAATCGTGTAATTAATTTAAAACATTTCCAACATTTCCTATAGGTACGTTTATATCTTACAAGAAAGGAATAATTGAATTTTAATTTCAATCCCAAATCACGATGGTTTTCCGAATTGGAGAAAGCATGCCGAATTAAGTGGCCATCGAGTTTCCTCTCGAGTGGAAAGGGTTAAGAATAAAGTAAAAAATTTCCTTTCGAGAAACCTCGGTGAAAAATATCTCAGAATTTCGATCGAAAGATCGGAGTGGTACACCCACGATGCCGCTGTTACGGGACCGTATCCGATCGCGAATCAAAAATATTATAATTTTAAAATCGTTTTAACCGCGCACTTTAACCCACGATTCGCGAAAAGAAATATTAAAATAATAGTATTTCGATTTATTTCCTACTACGTAGAAATAGGAGGTAATCACCAAAAGTTACCATTTAGCGAACGTGTCTCTGTGAAGAGTTACCGTTTCGACGAAAGTCTCCGTAGAGAGTTACCGTTTATCGAATATCTCCGTAGAGAATATACTAGCGTAATTACAGGTAATGGTACGCGATTGGTGACGAACAGCGGTTTAGACCCGAGTAAGCTGGCGCAACGAATGAATCTTTATTCGGCGAACGGTGGCTTATATACACGGTTTTTTGATTATCGGTGATCCTGGTGTTTGGGTTATGTGTCCGTCTTATCGGAGTGCTTGGTGGTCCTCACACCGCCAGGTGCACAACGAGGATTTCTACCCGCACGGCGTACGAGGATAGCTCGTCCGGATTGGCGACCGAATTAAGCGACGATCGAGGATCTCTCGAGTGGAAAGGGTTAAGAACAAAGTAAAAAATTTCCATTCGAGAAACCCTGGTGAAAAATAGCTCCGAATTTCGATCGAAAGAGATCGGCGCGAGCTTTAGTTTTCGATGGGGGTACGATGGTTTCGGAATGGTACACCCACGATACCACGTGCACAACGAGGAGTTTTACCCGCACGGCGTACGAGTAAAGCTCGTCCGGATTGGACGCCGTTCTCCCACCCGTTATACCGTAATATTCGTCGGTCTGGGGGTCTCTCGAGATCCGCGCCAGAACCTCTGTAGGGTTAACGACGTCGCGCGCCGCGAGTGGTATCGCGGCTTAAGGCGGGTGGGAACCACCGCTCCCTACCCACTTCCACCCATCATCCATCTTCTCTCTCCCCCACCAGCACCAACACCATCACCACCACCACCACCAGCAGCAGGAACACCACCACCACCACCACCACCACCGTTTCTCGTCCACTTTCCATCGTCCGGTTGGTTAGCGCGCGGCTTGTTTTCCCCGATATGCCCCCGAAGAAGGCGTCTTCGAAAGCGTTAACGCGTACGTTGGGTGTTGTTTCAGAAGTTCGGAGGATCACGGATCCGGCGGCGGTAGCGGCGGGGGAGGAGTCAGCGGAATCGGAGTCAGCGGCGTCGGTAGCGGCGGCGTCGGCGTCGGCGGCGTTGGTGTCGGTTCCGGTATCGTCGGCGGTAACGTCGGTGGCGGAGTCAGCGGCGGCGGCGGCGGTGGCGGTAGCAGCAGCGTCGGTAGCGGCGTCGGAGTCGCAGGCGGCGGAGGCAGCGCCGTCGGAAGCGGTGGAATCAACGTCGTCGGTGTCGGCGGTGTCGTCGGTGTCGGCGGTGTCGTCGGTGTTGGCGGTGTCGGCGGCGTCGGCGTCGGCGGTGGCGGTGGCGGTGGCGGTGGCAGCAGTGGCGGTGGCAGCGGCGGCATTAACGACAGAGAGAGGGACAGGGAGAGGGAGAGGGACAGAGACCGGGACAGGGATCGAGACAGGGACCGTGACAGAGACAGGGAGAGAGAGAGGGACCGGGAGAGGGAGAGGGACCGTGAGAGGGAGCGAGAAAGGGACCGAGACCGAGAACGCGGAGGAGAGGGTTTCGAGTCACGTGGCTCCCACGGCAGTTTCTACGGCAGCGAGAGAAGCAGTCGAGGGGTCGGTTCTGGGGGTGGTGTCGGCGGTGTCGGCGGCGTCGGCGGCGGCGGCGGCGTCGTCGTTGGCGGCCATCCGGCGGATCCTTCTCCCGGTGATCCTGGCGGCTACATACCCCGCGGGCGTCCACCTCCTGCCAGCTCTTACCACGTGACATCGACCAGGGCGAGGGATCGGCTTTACTCGAGAACCGGCCCGTATGCCTCCGGGCCGCCGCCCCCGCCCCATTTAGACCGTCATCGTGGTGGCCTGCCACCGTCCTCCTGGTCGACCTACGAGTCGACGACCTCGAGATACGGGAACGCACCGCCGCCACCCTCGCCTGCCAACAACGACGCCTACCAGGACGAGCAAGGTAATTGTTCTTACGCCACGTACATCACGGTGCGCACCAGCTATATACGCTCCCTCTTGGCTCGTGCTCCGGCCGCACGCTTACTCCGACCACCTTTGCGTCTGCGTCCGCGTCTGCGTCCACGTCCGCGTGTGTTTCTGCAGGTGGATACGTCCGTGTTTCTTTGGTTCTCTCTGTCTCTACGTTTCGTATGCGCGCGAGCGTGAACGCGGGCGCGGGCGCGCGCGCCTGCGTACGACGCATGCGTGTGGGTGGGTGGTTTTCGTGCGTCGGGTGCGGGGTTATCCAGTTGCGCCGGGCGTGTGCGCGCGCGCACGCGTTTCCGTGACTCGTTCGGGGCGATACGCGACCGAGCTATGCCCGCGTGCTCCCGTGCGTTTCTGTACGCGTGTGTGGGTGTCGTTTGCCCGCGGCCGACACGTGGTCCTGATCATCAAGGCTTTTCTGACACTTGACGATTTACGATCGTTAGATAACGACGCCTCGTATTAAGATTCGGTAGTTTCGCAATCGCGTTACCTTTTTGTCTCGTTTGGCTACCTCGCGGGTACCTGCTTCTCGGAGCCCTTTGCCTTCCGGTCGCCCTAAAGGTACAGTCCGACCCCTCGATGGACATGTTTACGGATCTTGTTGCGATAGTACACGGACAGTGGAAACATTTGGCTCTTCGGAAAGTCGTTTCGTTTTCCAAAATGGAGAATATATAATTTAATAAAATGTTTATACGCTCTAAAAAGATCGTCTTTCGTTTTCACGAAAAGAAAAAACGAAATGACTTCCCGAACAACCTAATACTTTGTATTTGGATAATTACGTGTCCGCTGTTTGGGTCTTTTACCCGAGTATTTGTTCTTTTAAACAAACGGCGATCTTTGTCCGCGACTGTTCCTCTTTTTCTGCCAAATTCTCATTCGGTGAATCTGTTCGCGAATCCTCGACATTCACAATTTTCCGTTATTCTATAGCTCATTTGTTCCACCGCTATTATTCATATTTTTTTTTCCATTTTCTTTTTTCTATATTCTATTGTATTTACTAAGTCGTGCGTAGTTAGGAAGTCGAGTTAGGTCTCTTAAACCACTCGGTGTATATATATTTTTTTATAGACATTTATATGCGTTACGATATTGATTTAATTTTTTCAAAGTTTTTGCCCTTTCCTGTAAGAGAGCCGTAACATCAAATTTAAACAAATAGTGACAATTATTCTTCGTCGAACGTACGCCGCAAAATATTGCATAAATATTTCCATTTGAGGGGTAGGCACTTTCCGTTCGAGTATGACGTTGTCCAATCGTTCCTGATGCACCCTTCTATCGCTTACGTTACACGGATGATTCATGTTTTCTTCGAGCACACTCGACAATCATTCAATGCGCGCGCTTCGTGACAGAACGTGAAATCGCGCGAACGAGAGCACACTCTCCTTGGAACAATAATAAGATACACGGTGATCGTAGATCTCACGATTTTGATTCTCAACTACTCACGTTGCATCAAAATAGCCACTATTTCCCACAAATTGAAAGCTTTTTCATCGTTCGTATTTTCCCGTGAAAAACCAATCGAATCGAAACGAAAACGAGTAAACACATACCTTTCGTAACGTAGTTCAACGAGACGACTATTATTGTTTTACAACCATCGTTTGTCCTCGATTCGAAATATAACAACGGATTTTGTATCGAGAAGTTCTTCGTACTTCGCCGCAGTACATACAACATATTCCAATCAAGATTCAAATCTCTAAGAAAACGTAAAAAAAGAAACAATCCAATATTGAATTCGAACCAGCCTCTTCGTCGTTTTCTCGCGACTCGTTATTCAATCTGCGTGCCTCGCACTGTTAAACGAGCTCTGTGTCGTGCAAGCTCGAAGTATATAAGGAACACGATAAATGTAAACACACTTATCGAATCGTCGTACCGTTTTCAACGAATATACTTTACAACGTGTGAAAGCATTGAACGTGTCGAAGGTCCCGATCGTGCACCACCGGTGGTGCACCGGACGAATAGTGCGTCGCGATATTAATTCAACGAAACGCGGAGGCGTCGAGCACGTTCGCGCGAACCAATAACGAGTCGATCGGTTACGGCGGCGTCGATCGCGCGACGACGAGATACCGGTTCGCGACGCGGCGGGGCGGAGGGGAGAGGGGGTTGGTTGGTTGGTCGGTCGGAAGGGGAAGAAGGGGTAATCGACGAAAACCGAATTACACACGTGCAGTAGATTACATTGGTCGTGTTGTTCCACTAGGCGGCGGCGGAGGCGGCGGCAGCAGTAGCAGCGGCGTGCTACGACAGCACAAAAAACAGCGCAGAAAATCGCGAAGCGGAAGCAGCTCGCCGAGCGGCAGTAGCCGTTCCGGTAGCAGCAGCAGCAGCCGCAGCGGGAGTTCCGCCGGCAGCACTTCCGGGGGCAGCACGTCGCCCGGCAGTTCGCCGCACCGCACCGGAAATGCCGCCGTCACCGAGGACCGCAGGCCGCTCGCTATCTGCGTCCGTAATTTACCGGCGCGTAGCAGCGACACCTCCCTCAAGGATGGCCTCTTCCACGAATACAAGAAACACGGGAAAGTGACGTGGGTGAAGGTCGTGGGGGCGGCCGGCGACCGGTACGCGCTGGTCTGCTTCAAGAAGCCCGAGGACGTCGAGAAGGCCCTCGAGGTGTCGCACGACAAACTCTTTTTCGGCTGTAAGATCGAGGTCGCACCCTACCAGGGTTACGATGTCGAGGACAACGAGTTCCGACCCTACGAGGCCGAGCTCGACGAGTACCATCCGAAAGCCACGCGCACGCTCTTCATCGGGAACCTCGAGAAGGACGTCACCGCGTCCGAGCTTAGGAAGCATTTCGAACCGTTTGGCGAGATAATAGTAAGTTCTCCCGTACGCTTTCTGCCGTTTCCCTCGAGCAGGATGCGACCCCGAATAATGCGGTACAGTTGCTCCTCGTTAAGAGTTCGAATTTCTACCCCGATTAAAGTTACCGGGGATGGAACCGGAACGACGAGAGGGACGACGCGCAGGCGAGACGGAGTTTCTTGGAAACACGATAATATGAAACGCAAGATTTTCTGCGGTTGTCGTCGCAGCCCTGTGAGAGTATCGTCAACGGATCGGGGAGGTCCTGCCGATTAAAACGAGTACAAACACGACCCTGTTTGGAGTATTACTAATTATAGATTGTGCGACTCATTTTTGAAAATCATCGAACGCGTGTAAGGGAAAATTGTCCGAACTGGGTCGTGTTTGGACTCGTTTTCCTCGGGAAAATCTCGCCAGTTTGTTGGCAATGTTCTCGTAAGGATGAAATGGAAAGTATGAAAATTGGTAGTTCGTATCAGTGGTACCGTTGCTCTGTCTCTCTCGGTGTATCTTGTTTAACTCTCTACGCCGATCGAATGGTACAGGCGACGCTCAGCTTCGGATTGGGAAAAAGAAGATGGATTCCTGAAAGAAAATCGCCTGTCGTACACATTAAAAGTCTTTTAAGTGGGTCCGAGTGTGCAACTTTAATCGAGGAGTTACTGTACCGCCGCAAAAGGGATGATACCCAGCGCCAAAAATGATTTCCCATGCCGCGAGATAAGTTCTTTTCGCACGTGGCTATTTTCTTTCATTGAACGAGAGAAAAAATAGAGATAGTATTATACATTTTTAATTCATTTTTGCAGAATTGTATTTTTATAAATAACTTGCGTCGATGTAAATAGATGTTGGCAATTTTTGGAAATGTAAAAAGATCGATAGATCGATGTAATTGATCCTATCTATGTTTATAATCGACAATTCACTGTCCTTGACTTGGAATCGTTCGTTAAACAGTGTTACATTTAGTACGGTGTTTTGTCATAAAGTTGGTATTAGATGAATAACTGGTTAATACTTTTGTCAAGTATTAATCTAATAAAAAAATAATTGCTTCTAAATAATATTTTGCCAACAACTAAACATTTAATAATAAATGTGGCTCAAAATAATTAAACGACCGGCGACTTAAATGATTTTATGTTACGTTATCCCATAAGCTACTTTAAAAATAGCAATGTACCCTGTAAGTTACACATTTAGTGAAAACGTTTCTGTATTAAACAAACAATATTTTTTATCCCAGATGTTTGAATCTCCGAAATTGTCTAGGAACACGATCTTTTAATTATTTTGAGCAGGCTACTTGCACATAAATAGAAAATAAAAACAAAACTTTACCGAATGGAGTAAATCAAGGAATTGTGCGAAAGCTTATTTTGCTGTTACAAAATTTCACTAAATGCATTAATAGAACTCGAATAATCGCCAGCGTGTATTTCTTCAAACAATATACGTTAATTTAATTTTACATCATTTATTTCACATTTGGCTTGCAATTTTATTACGAGAGTGAAATTCTGTTGTAGACACCCGAATAATACATATATATTTTTTTTAATAACCACTCCAAGTGAGTCTCAAAATTTGCGTAAATGTTGTAAGACACTCTGTACACAAACTCTAAAATTGTACGTGCATCGTTTTAAAACTACATCGATATTTAAGCGTAGCTGAACCGACAACAGTGCTCGCACGAAAGTGAACACGATGTTTCTTTAATCTTACAGGAAATAGATATTAAGAAACAGGGCGCGGTGTCAAGCTATGCTTTCTGCCAATATTCCGACATCGGTAGCGTCGTCAAAGCTATGCGATCGATGGACGGCGAACATCTGGGTGCAAATCGAATAAAACTTGGATTTGGAAAATCGATGCCCACGTCCTGTGTTTGGGTCGATGGCATTGGAGGTAATTATCGTAAAGCGGTCGCGAATGCCCCTTTTCCGCCAAATTCGTTCCTCGACGAATATATTTATACCATCAAGTTATCGTAACGAGCGACAAATGGTAGCTTTTTCCGTACGAACAAGTTACCAATAGTTGGTATCGATAAATCCTTGGATGAAACTATGCTCGACGCCAACTTGTTTGGACGCTCAGGGTCATCGAAGGGTAACCCCCCACCATACACCGTTCGGGTATCGCTGTTGCTCTTGCCACGTCGGTAAACGCGCAGTCGGTAACGAAGAAGCGGTGACATTGGGCTGGACGCGAGGTTCAGGGACCTTCCCCCACTCCGTCTCCGTCGATATAGTTTCGAAACTCTGGCCGATGCAACGTTACTCCCGCGCAGTAGCCCGTACGATGAAACACGATGTAGAATATAGACGAGGACAGATATGTACACCGTGTCAATGAAACTTTCGTCCGCGAAAGAAATGAGAAAATATAGGCGCGAAAGAAGAGGGCAAACAGGTATCGTTTGGCGGCCAGAAGACGAGCGAAGGTTGTTCGTATCGCGTTAACGTGCTTCCGTAAGTCCAATCGAAGAAACACGAGGGATCCGTAGTATTGCCACGAGGGAGGGGAGCAGTGTGTAAGGTGGTGGGGACGTGGCCTTGAGCAGCCAACCAAGTTGGCGTCGAGCATAGTTCCAAAAGGGCGTGTGCTTACACCTGATGCAAATGTCACGTTTTTTTTTTGTTCTTTTTTTATAATTGTACGAAATATATCTAGTTTCAGTCGTTTAATTGTGTTTGCGATCATTTCGGACAAATGGAACGATTATTCGTCCTCGATAGAAATTAACGAGCGGTGAATCGGGTTCGACGGAAATGTTATCGACAACGATAAAATTACAATTTCTCGAACGTTCTTTTAGATTGTATGTCGGAAAAGTACCTGAACATGCAGTTCCATCAGTTCGGACCGATATCTCAGGTCGTAGTTGATCGAGAGCGCGGACACGCTCTGGTCTTCTTCGAGCAGATTAGCTGCGCACAAGCCGCCGTGAAGGAGATGAGGGGAGCAGCGCTACGCGGACGCCGGCTGCAGGTCGACTTCGCTTCCAGGGAGTGCCAGGAAACGTTCTACGAGCACCTCGAGCGGCAGGGTATCGCCGGTGAAAAACCTTGGGACACGAGGCCTTCTCCAGCGACGACCTTCGATGTCTCGTATGTATATTTTGTAGCGCATTGTGTAGTCTTACCCGTAACGCTACGTTATGGGTGTCTCTGATCATTGAAGACACTTCGAATTCGAAACCGCACGTGAACGTGTGTGCTTACGAAGGATTGAGGTTGCAACGTGTCCGAAGGTGTCTCGAGAGGTATTCGAAAAATTTTTTCACCCGTTCGGTAGACTTGGGTTATGAATATTAACGATCTTTATCTCAGGTTGCAAAGCAAACCATTTAGCGAACGCGTCTCGTGAAACGAACCCAAACACAACCTCGTTCGGAATTATTTTTAATTATGCAATATTCGAGTCGAGGTTTTCCGTATTATTAAAAATAGTCCGAATCAGGTGGTATTCGAATTTACTTTCACCCGGAAGATACCTCCCAATCCGTTGACAATACAGAGAAATTTGGAGTTTATTGTTTACATTTTTCTCGATAGTTCACACCAGTGCCAATCTCTAGAAGAGACCTAAAGATTCTCATATTATCACCCAAGAGTCGAGAACTTCCACCATCAATTGACTGCGAAGCGATCTGCTAATCGCTCAAAATTCCCCGGACACCTCGTCGGGACACCTTTCGTACAACTTACAGTTAAAAGATGGTTCGACCAAGTTCGTTCTTGGATCGTAATACGTAGATTACGTAGCGTGCGTGTATCACTTGATGTCACATGGAGGCAAGTAATGCCCCACGAGTAAGAAGAGTCCTTCTTTCGTTCCATCTGCTCCGATTGACTCGTTCTTCTGATAGTAATACTTCAGTAATACTTTAGCAGTACTTCAGCAATCCTCGGGTAGATTACGATTCCAGATAGTAGTACCGACGATTTCTTCGACAAACAGCTAGAAATAATAATGAGCCAGTCCGCAATTAGGCCAGCAGCCAACCCCACGTGGCATGAAACGATACACGCGCTATACGTGGTACTCGCACGAGACCGTGGAAATATAGTACACCCGTTATTTGAAGGATTCCTTCCAGGCGGGAGCGTAGCAGTTTCGACACGGGGGTGACGGTGTCGAATTCGAGTAGCAGGTTCACCCGCTACGAGACGCCCCCGAGGTCGAGAACGGCGAGTTACTCCCGCACGTCCGGTGGTGGCAGTACACCGGGCGCAAGTCCGGCTCACCCGACAGCGATGTCCCGCAGCAGTAGGAGGTCCTATCAGGACACCTATTACGACGGCGACTACAGCGAACCGGCTCCCCGTCGATTCCGTAGTTACGACGAGTTCAGTCAGGGAAGCGGGGCGAGCCACGACGACTACCAGAGCAGCGTGCTCGGCGATGGTAAGCTCAACGACGACGACTGCCCGCCACCGTCTCGTCGTCACGCCGTGCAGAGCGTGGTGACCAGCGTCGAACCGCCCGCACCGCCACCGCCGTTGCTACCGCCCCCGGACATCAGACACCTCCAGAAGGAACGGGTGCACCTGTTGGAGCAGCTCGAGGAGTGTCACAGCAGCGGGGACGAGGTCGGATTCGCCCCGAAGAAACGCGCGAAACTCGACGGAGCATCCACGACGATACTGTGCGAGGACGACGAGCCCGAGATCGCGTCTTTACTCGTCACCTCGCATTCGAGTAGAAAAGGGATGGACATTCGGCGGGTTAGCGACAGCAAAGTAGTGGTGCATCACGGCACGAGAAGAGGTAGCTGCGAAGGGAGGGGTCCAGGACCTTGCAAACGTCGCCGCGATGTTACCAGCAGGTACGCTTGTTACCCTCGGTTAAACGTTGTGTATTTTAAAAAAAACATCAGCTACGGCGTAAGTTCGCGCGAATGTGCTTTCTTTCTTTGTACGGGGAAATTCGTGGCGAGTGTGTCTGTCACACACTGTCCCAAATTGGACTTAGAGGTCTTCGTTTGGAAGATGCCAACTAGAGTCGACATTTCAGGACCTACAGGTATTTACGTGGATGCCGATTGTAGTCAGTGGTAGGAACCAAAGGGTTGAAAAGTAAAACTGTCAGTTGCTTGGGATGTAGAGAAAAGATTAAGGTATCGCTTGGGTCTGTTTGACCGGTCCTAAAGCTGAAGGATGCAGCGATCGTCACGTCGGCAGAGGTTCTTGGATAGGTGAGAATCCATTGGAAAATCTGCTAGTATGTTCCAATTTTTGTGGATCGTACAGGTTCTTTGAGTATTAAGAAGACCTTGAGCTAGTTTTGTGCACGGTTGCACGGTAGAGGATAAATTAAAGGCAACTTATGGCAGCAATCTCCAGGTTTAGACTTGCGTTTATTGAAATGTGTATCCAAAAACGTTTCCTTGTATATTTAAACGAGAAGAGTAGTTCTTTGATTATCCGATGCTATTAAATTTTTGTTGTAGGAATTTTTTACGGATTGAGTAATGGAAACAACACGAACAGGTTGAAGATGCACAAATGTGAATTACGTCGCAAATCTTCAACGAGGATACAAAATACTTGGACGTAGAAGGAAACTTTTTTGAGCATACACTGTACTAAAATCGAATGTAAATCTATTAAATCATTATGATAAGTTGTTTTATATATAAAAAACGAATGTTCGAGCTCAAGTATTTGTAAGTGACTTACAGCGAAGTGAAAATATATGCGTATACTCCACTTGATCCTTGTTATGTAATCGTGAAAATAGAATATATTTTCCTTGCTTTCTGAAACCGCAATTGTACACACTGAACAATAGATTGTACCTAGGACGATTTTGATAGGCAGACATTAAATTACCAGAATATTTTTCCAAATTTTTATTCTCACATTTCTAATTCTCCAGATTACAAGGATCGGTACCAAAAAAATCGAATTACGTTCAATAAAATTCTCGAACGATGTTTCTCAACCGCGTACACCAGCCCAGGTCGTATTCTAAAGTGCATCTCGATAATGCGTGTCTCCTACTACTCGTGTACAGAGTGTTTCCTCTGAGCGTTCAAAGATACGAATAAAATTAACGAAGAATACTATTCGTTGGTAAATATCAAGATTAAATGTGAACTGGTATCTTCGTCGATACCGACTTACCTTTAACAATCGCGCGCGTAGTCGCACGTGAAAAATCGTCCTTTGCGTTTAGCACGGTGACGAAACGTAACGCGTCGAATGATTTCTGTTAAAGGCATCACGAGCATCACGACGGATCGCGGCCAGGTACGCCGTTGGTTGACGAGAGACCGGAGAACTTGGTACCGAGCGAGCCGAGGCGGTTTCGCGAAAGGAGCCACGAGGGACCCCTGTCGTTGCCGTTGCCGAGGTTTGCTGCACAGATGTTGAACAACAACAACAACAACAACAATAACAATAATAACAACAACAATAACAACAACAACAACACCAGCAGCAGTAACAACAACAACAACAATAACAACAACAGCAGTAGCGGCAGCAATCGGTCGAACAACGTCACCCTCGCGAAAGTGAGCAGCCCGCCGTGCGCGGCGAATCTGTCGACGGCGCCCAGTCCGCGGGCAGCACCCCAACCGCCGGCGTCGCCGCCGCCTCGTCATCCCAGCCCGAGTCCAACGAGCTCCGACAGCGAGACGGCGCCCCAGTCGCCCAGCCTCGAGGAAAGGATACGCTCCCTCGACGAGAAGTACGAGAAGTGGTCCGGTTCGCGAGCGTTGAGCGCCGCCGGTGGCGACGCTCTGGCGAAACTCGACGCCACCGCGTCCGAGCGGTTCAGGTTTCGTCACAAGTTGCTCGATCTGGATCTGCACGAAGTGCAGCCCTCCGACATCGTCAAGTCGGTTCTTGCCAAACGGAGTGTGTTCGACGAAGACTCTAAGCGTTTAGAGAACTTTAGTGAGAAGTACGAACCGAGAGAGTTCACCGGCGTTCTAAACGTCGGCTCGATGATCGGCGGTACCAGTGGCCTCGCGTCGAGCGGCGGCTGCACCAGCAAGGTTTGCCTGCAGTACCCGTTTCCTAGTCATCCGCCGGTGCAGCTGACCGGTGGCGGCGGTCCCGCGGCCGGTCAGATCGGCATGAGCACGTCCCTGTCCCCGTTAACGTTCACGGCTACCATGTCGTCCGCGCTAAAGACAGACCCGCGGGCAACGGTGCAGCATAATTGTGTACACCCGACGCCAGCGACACCCATCACACCCGGCACATCAATCAAAACCGTTAGTCCCGAATTACCACCAGTCTCGCTACCGATCGGTCTTGGTAGCGGGACGGCAGCCAGTAGCGGCAACAGTAGTGGTTTAGCGTCAGCTAGTAGTATTCTTAGCAGCAACGGTAGCGTAAGTAGTATACACGTTATGGGGGCATCGACCAGTCGTGGACCGAGCACCGCCCCGACGTCGACGTCGTCGGCCGTCACGACCGCCTCGAGCATCGCGTTCCCGATACCGACCACCGCGACGCAACCGGTCGCAGCAACGTCGACGGCGACGATAACGACGACGACAATGACGACGACAACGACATTGTCGACGCCCGCAACGACATCGGTGACGACCACCGTATCGAGCACGGTATCATCGTCTTCGTCCAGCGGCCAGTACCAACCTTCCATGTCCAGCGCCGCGTCCACGGTGCCATCGTCTTCCACGACGTCCTCGTCGAACTCTTCCTGCTCGTCGTCGTCGTCTTCGTCCGTGGACAGCTCTCGGTCGCGTTTGAGGAAGGAAATCAGCGCCGGCGGCGGTAGCGGCGGTAGCGGCGGCGGCGGCGGTGGTCGCGAGAGCAGAGACTCGCGCGACGGTAAGGACAACAGGGACTCGAAGTACGGCAAGAGCAAGGACTGCCAGAGGAAATCGCGAAAGGAGGATACGGACACCGAGAGGAATCGCAAGGATCGCGAGGAGAAGGACGGTGGCTCCGTGGCGAACGACGCCGTGGAACCGGACGGTCACGCGAGGGAGTTCAAGGAGAACAAGGAGGTGCGTTACGAGAGGAAGGAACGGGAGGAGAAGGAGAGACGGGAGAAGGACGATCGCGAGAGACAGGAGAGGAGGGAGAAGGAGGATCGCGACAGACAGGAGCGAAAGGAACGCGAGGAGAGGCGGGAGAAGGACGAGGAGAGACGGGAACGGGAGAGATTGGACAAGGAACGACACGAGAAAGATAAACGGGAGAGGGAGGAGAGAGAACGAGAGCGTAAGGAGAGGGAGGAGACCGAGGCCAAGGAGAAGGAGAGGAGGGAGAAGGAACGATTGGACCGCGAGAAACGCGAGAGGGAGGAGAAGGAACGCCAAGAGCGCAGGGAACGGGAGGAACGGGAGAGGAGGGAGCGGGAGGATCGGGACAGGAAGGAACGGGAGCTTAGATTGGAACGGGAGAAACAGGAGAAGGAACGCCTAAGGAAGGAGAGGGAGGAACAGGAGAGGCGGGAGAAAGAGGAACGCGACAGAAGACGGGAGGAGAAGGAACGTCTCGACAGGGAGAGGAAACGCGAGAGGGAGGAGAAGGAACGCCAGGAGAGGGAACGACGGAAAGAGAAGGAGGAACGGGAACGAGCGGAGAAAGAGAAACGCGAGAAAGAGGAGAGGGAGAGATTCGAACGGGAGAAACACGATCGGGAGAAGAGGAGGGACCGCGAGGACCAGGAGAGGCGCGAGAAGGAAAAGTCCGAACGCGACAAGAGGAGGGACCGAGACGACAAGGACAAAGACAAGAGGGACCGGGACGAGAGCAGACGACAGCCCACCGAGAATCATCTTCACCAATCCGTCTCCCAGTCTCAGAATCAGATATCGCCGGCTCCGGTGTCCATCAAGCGGCGGTGTTCCTCGCAGGACGGGCCCACGGAGGACGAAGCGAAACGCATGAAGATCTCCGAGCATTGGAGGGACAGGCCCAGGCAGAACCGAAAATCCGAGGACCGCAAACACCGTAACGATTCCCATCGTTCGAGTCGCGAGAGCAGGGAGAGCCGTGACAGCAAGGAGAGCAGCAGCGGATCCACCCAGGCCCAAGACACCAGGGACAACATCGGTCACGGCGAGCTCAACCGAGAATCGAACAGAGAGAGCAGGGAGAACAATCGGGACAGCGGCAAGGAGAAACAACGTAGCAAGAAGAATCGTTCGGAGAAGGAGTCCAGGGAACGAAGCCCAAGGGTGTCCCACGAATCGGACAAGGAGTTCCTCTCGAGGTTGGAGCTCGCGAAACGCAACGACTCGAACTCACCGAGCGAGCAGACGTCCGTCAGCTCGAACCACTCCCGCGAGATACAGCAGCATCATCAGCAACAGTCTTCCATGAACTTGCACAGCGACGTGGACGACGGCCCGTTGTCCACGCACGACCTGGACGTCGCCAGGCATCCGTTGGCCACGGACACGGACAGCGACGAGCCGAAGAAACACTCGATCTTCGATATCGTGGACGACGAGCCGGCGTACATCAGCATGTACGACAAGGTGAAGGCGCGTTCGACCAAGAACATGCAGAAACTCGAGGAGGAGAAACGACAGGTACGGTTGAAGGACAAGTTCTCGCAGCTGAAGCAGAGCCGAGCGAGACGGGAGGAGAAGAAACAGAGCACATCGTGGGACGGAGATTCGGTGTCCAGCAAAGCTCTCACCGAGGACGAGGCGACGTCCGAGTCTGACTCGGCCAGGGCGAAATCGCTCTCGAGGAAGGGCTCGCGGTCGCGGATCCATTCCGACACCAGCGAGGAGGAGGAGTCGTTCAATAACAAGATTCGCAAGGTGAAGACCGAGAGGTTCCTGGAGAGCGACGTCGATCTCGGTTTCGCCGACACGGAGGAGAAGCACAACCCTCTTGAGACCTCGAACGTGGTGGTCAGCCACGCGACCGTCAAAGAGGAGCCAAGAACGTCGGACGACGACGAGCGTATCTCGGTCGCCTTCCGCGGCAACCATCCCGCCATCGTGGTGAACAACCACGAGAGGGACTCGCGCAAGAAGTCGCACAAGAAGAAACAGAAACGTCAGAAGAACTCCATGTCGAACGAGGACAGTTTGAAGAGCGAGTTGCCCGAGAGCATCGAGCACAAGAACAAGTCCAACGTTGTGACGGGCAACGCGGACTGTCGGCCGAATCACATGACGGAGTCCTCCGTGGTCGTTACCACCACGGCCACGTCCGGGACAACGGTGCTGGAGAACACGGAGGAGAGGATACGCTCGGATAAGAAACAACGGAACAAGAAGGACAAGAGGAGGGATCGGAACGGGGACGACAAGTCGAAAGCGAGGAGAAAAAGGCTGAACAGACAGGAGACCAGGGACTCGCAGCGGATGGAGGACATATTCGGACCGTTGTCGGACGACGTCGACGACGGGCCGTCGAACACGTTTTTCAATCGTTTGGGGAACATGGCGCCGGAGAACAACGCGTACGCCAGCGACAGCGACGGTGGTCACAGCCCGGTCTTGGACGTGGAACGCGTGAGACGGAAGACGGAGAAGAAACGACGCCACCAACCGGAGGACGAGAACAGCGTCGACCTGGCCGAGGCGGGACGCGAGATCGAGGCGAAGCTACTCGGGCTACCGAACTCACCGAAATCGGCCATCACCTGTACCGAGAACAACGATCACGACGTGTTTCGATTCACCGACGACAACGACAGCGTCGAGCCGTCCACGCCTTCCACGGTCCCGGAGAAGGTGAAAGAGAAGAAGAAGAAACGGAAGAAGTCGAAGGAGGAGCGGAGCCGGAAGGACTATCATCATCATCACCATCACCATCACCATCATCACGAGAAGAGCGGCGAGTTGCCCTATCTGGGCGCGGATCCTAGCCCTCCGAGAGCCAGTAGCCCGTTGATCACGAAAACGATGTCACCGACCTTGCCAACGCCCAGGGACACTTTGTTGAGCCCTATACCGAAGGTGGCGTCGAACACGACCACCACGGTGGTGGTACCGTCGATGACACCGCCGGTGGTCAGCGGCGGTATCCAGAGCTCCAAACCCGAGAAGAAGAAGGACAAGTTCATACCCGGATTTGGGATCGAGATCGACGAGACCATCCACGAGAACGCGGTGAAGAGCATCTCCGAGCCGGAGGAGCGGGAGGGTAGCTGTCAGTCGCGCAGTGGCAGAGAGGAACCGGAGGTCGCTGCACCGACGACACCACCGGCCCAAACCGAGGACAAACCCCGGGTAGCCATCTCTCAGGAGGAGACCGAGGATGCGGTAGCCGCGTTGCTGGAAGAGACGTTCGGCGGGTCTACCGAGGACTTCTCCTACGAGGGCGAGGAGGAGGATGCGGAGGCGGACGACACGGTCGGTCAACCGCCGGAGGCTCCTCAGGAGGACGTCGAGGAGATGCAACAGGCGGTCGAGAGTCTGAACGCCTCCGCCGGCGAGGGCGAAACCGACTTGAAACCGGACACACCGCAGAGCGAGCACGATCTACAAATAGACACCGACACGGAGGAGGATCCCAATTACGAGACCTTCGACCTGACCCAGCCACCGAAAACACCAGACATTCCATCCTTCTATAAATCACCATCGAAAACCATCAGCACGGTTGCCGCCCCGCCTTTGGCCGTAACGGAGAAACCGGTCGAAACGCCGCGTATCGCCCTACCCGTGAAGCCTCAGAGTCCACCGGCGTCCGTGATCGCCCATTCGTGGAACCTGAACGAGAAGCCGCGCGAGGTCGTGAAGGCGGTGCAACTGGAGACCGTGGACACCAACGTCAGTGTCGCCAGCCCGGAGAGAATTACCACCCAGGCTCATCGGGTTTCAACGTCACCGCCACCGCAGTACAAACAACCGACTCTGGGCCCGTGCAGCGTACCGATCACCAACGAGACACCGAGGATCGCAGCAGCCAGTCCAAGACCACCCATCAGCGTCCAGCCTCTGTATCAGAAGCTCGCCGTGTCGCCGCAGTCTCAGATGGTCCCGATGCGGCAAGCGTCCCCCAGGATGCAGAACATATCCACGGTATCCTCGTCGGCCGCTTCCAATCTCACACCGTTACCGCCACTCGTTCCATCGAGGATACCGCCTTTGGTACCGTCGCAGCTGTCACCTCGTGTCTCGCAACCTCTGTCGCCTAACGGACAATGGTCCAGAAATCCGTCGTTAAGTCCTCACGTGCCCAATGTCGGCAAACCATCGCCACCGCCGGCGAGAATCGCGGTGAGCGCGTCCGCGTCTTCTCACCGACCGGAAACACCGGCGCAACAAATCTACTCCACCGCGGCTACTCAGCAACCGGTCATCCAGCACGCACCAGGGATGAGAGCTCTGGCACCGAGTTATCCAAGGAGCGGGTTGCCACCGTTGACGTTGAATATTCCACACCGTCCTTACATGCCCGTGAAGAGCTCGAGGGATTCGGCCCTGGGCGGGAAATCGGTCATCGAAACGTTACTACCTGTCAATCCCAACGAACCACCTCAACGTTTGGAAGAGCCCAAGTTGTCGCCAGCGGTGATACCGGAGCCCACAAACAAAGCGTCAACGTCGCCCAAAGTTCCGTCGCCCAACCAACCGCCCACCTATATCCCCGAAACGGCGAAAATCGAAATCAACGCCAGCACGTCCAGCCCCGTGTTCGGGAAACCGACCACCATCGCGGATACGTGTAACCTGTCGTCCAGATCTCAGAAACAAATCCCCGGTACCATCACGACCGACAACAACCTACTGTCGCCGAGACAGAAGCAAGATTTGTCGAATCTGCAACTTCTGACCACTCACGTGCCCCGTTCCTCGACACCCAGTCCCGTGATAGTCGCTCACGGACAACCACATTTGGTGCACAAATCCGTGGTGCACAGTATCGGTGCATCGACGGTCGCCACGACCAATCAACCGCTGATCAAGACCGTCGTACCGATAGTTACCCAACAGATTGCAACAACGGTCGCTGTCTCGGTACCCGAGGAGAAATGCATCATCGCGCAAACCTTGCCACTGACCACCGGCCAACGTCATTCTCCCGTCTCGCAAACCGGTCAACTACCAAAGCCGCATATACCCCTCGTGTCCACCGTTTCTCAAGCAATTATAACCAGAGCAACGCCATCCGTGGTCTCGGCTATTCAAGCGTCACCTGTAACGGAACAAAGCAAGGTGAAATGCTTGGAACAGCGCGTACCACCCGATCAAGAACTAGAGGTGGATCCCAACGCTCAGTTGGCGCAAACCGCTCAACCTATGCAGCTCACACCGCCGATACAACCCACCCAACCGATAGAGGTCGCGAAAGAGGAGCCCGTTGAGGTGAAACACGAGGAGCCACCAACGCCGAAAGAGGAGTTCCCAAGTGTCGAGGCCGAATTTCCAACAAAACCGACGTGCACGAACGACGTGAAACCGAAAGTAGAGCAACCGGATCCAGTGAAGACCGAGAAAGCGTCCTGTGTGCCGAAAACAGAGCCTACGGACAACGTGGCTCCGAAAACGGAGGTGGAAACGTCCGTTAAATCGGAGCCAGTGAACGAGATCAAGGAGGAGGAGATCGCGAAGGAGAACGAGGAGGTGGATACAGAGGAGGAACCTGCGGAGGATCCGTTGAAAGAACCGAGCATCGATCCGTTGGCCATCGATGTCTCCAAGGAGGATCCGGCCGATAGCAAAGAGGACAGTGATTACTGGTCAGCGAAGGAGGTGAACATCGAGAGCGTGATAAAGAAGGTGGATGCTCTATGCGACGGCGAAGGCAACGACGGGGACGAGGAGACGCAACACGGTCCAAATTTGAGCAACGAGACCACCCCGGAACAACCGAAGAACGAGTCCGAGTGGTTCGGCGCCGAAGCACCGGAGACCGAAAGCAAAAAGAACTTCGCGACGAACGACGACCAGGACGAGGGTGTCGAGACCTGTGAGAACGAGTCGACCAGGAGTCGTCGCGGTAAAACGAAAAACAAACGTGGCGTCAGTAGTCGCGGTGGTGTCACCACGAGACGTAGCAGCAGGAACACGACGACCGTTTCCCACAGACGTGGAAACGGAGGTAGAACCTCGTCTAGAGGTAACAAGCACCACGTGGAGAAGAACAAGCTGCCCGCCGACGTCTACGAGTTCCACGACGACAGCGAGGAGGATAACGCTGGACGTCCGAGGTTGATTCTCACGATCAAGTCTCCGGTACCGAGTCTGACCGGGTCTAACGCTCAGCCGGCGACCCCTATAGCCGCGGTGAAGGAAGTGCCACCGGAAGAGTTCGTTTCTCCAGCCACGAACACGAGGAAGTCAAAGAGATTGGCCGAGAGAGATGGTAGCCGTAATACCATCGACGATGTCATCGAGGACGTCGTGCGCGGTTCAGCGGCGAACAAGGGTCTGGGTGGAGGTACCACCGGCAACGTTCACGCTACCAGACGAAGCACCAGGCACAACAACACACCGCGTAGCGTGCAGTCCACGGTGCAGCTGACGGAGCCTCGTAAGTCACCCAGAGGCGGGCGGAAGTCGGTCAGACGAACATCGGAGAACAACGACGACAGTAGCGAGGAGAAGGCGAAGGAGGCAGCACCGCCGGCGCCGCAGGAGATTCAAACCAAGGAAGAAACTGCTCCAGTTCGGGAGGAACCTGTCAAACCGGAAGAGACGAACCAAGTCGTCCCGTCGCCCACGCAGAAATCGGTTTCTCACGAGCCGATGACGCTGATAGATCCAGTAACCGGAATGCTAATACCGATGAGGGAATCGGAAGAAGGTCAATACATCCCAGTTTCAACGGCATCCGGTCAAATGCAAGCCACGACCCGAGCCGCGTGTGAATCGCGTACCATCACCGCTGGATTGATCACTGCTAACTCAGCTGAAGTGTTGCGACCGAAACCACAACAGCCTGAAAACTTGACGATTGCCGAGGAACCAAAGAAGGAACAGGCAGCGGAACCGGTTCAGAATCAACAGATACAGACTCAGCAGATCCAAACTCAACCGATTCAAGCGCAACAAATTCAAACTCAGCCGATTCAACCTCAGCAGATCCAACCTCAGCAGATCCAACCTCAGCAGATCCAACCTCAGCAGATCCAACCTCAGCAGATCCAACCTCAGCAGATCCAACCTCAGCAGATCCAACCTCAGCAGATCCAACCGCAACAGATTCAACCTCAGCAGATCCAACCTCAACAGATCCAACCGCAACAGATTCAACCTCAGCAGATTCAACCTCAGCAGATTCAACCTCAGCAGATCCAACCTCAACAAATTCAACCTCAACAAGTTCAACCTCAACAGATTCAACCTCAACAGATTCAACCTCAACAGATTCAACCTCAGCCGATTCAACCTCAGACCAGCGTGATCACAAAACCACAGTCTCCAGCTGTTCAGGTCACTTCCACGGTCAGTATAGTCCAAACCGTGACGACGTCAACGACCGTTGCCTGTATACCTACGACGACAGTGACGACACCACAAACAACGCCACAGATATGCTCCTCGCAGCCGAAACCTACCAGTCTGAAAGCACACGTCTTGAACGCCAGTAAACTAGCAACGCCGCCAGTGGTGCAACAGCAAATCGTGATCACCAAACCGACAGCTCCTAGCGTATCCAGTCAGTCGGTGGTGCAGAACACTATGAAGCCGACGCAGGCTGTTCAGGGGCTTCATCTCCAGATACCCAGCGGCAGAGTCGCGTCTCCCAGCTTGAGTCCGCGCGCTAAACAAACACCGCAGATCAACGCAGCAAACGGGAAGAGTCAAGGTCAACCAATGTCGCCAGTTCTCAACAATACCGGCGTTCCACCGAATCCCAAGCAACATCTTCTCCAAGCGGCCAAGCAACAAGCCTCGACGATAGTCAATCTACCTCAGAAGTTGCCGATGAACGTTCATCCAGCCAGCGTGACGACAGCCCCGACACCGAGGATCCATCAACCGGTCTCGCAGCCCGCGGCATTAAAAGGCATCAATGGTCAACCGCATCCTCTGAATCCGAAAACTCACCTTCTGCAAGCCGTGGTGCCACCGATAGTTACAGGCACCGTGGCGAGTCCACCTACTCAACCGCATCTCATGAATCCACAACCTGTAGGTGTGAACTGTTCCAGACTACCAGCACCAAAACCACCGGTAATAATAACGTCTTCCGACTTAACGAACGTTAGAAATGAGAACAGCATTGGGTGTATTGGTTTTAATTTTAATTTTGAACCTCGATTTCAGGTAACGGGAACAATGGAACCACCAAAAGTAGAAGTATCCATGTCTGGTTGTATTATGGTACCAACAGCGAGCCCTCAAGCACGTGGAGTACCAATATCGTCTTACGAAGGGCCATTGGTAAGCAGAAAAGTGTACACGGTGTGCTTAGCATATACAGATGTTTGTTATTTTCTACCGCGTGTCAACGATAACGCGATTAAATAGTGTGATATTTGTTCATTTTTGGTGTTCACTTCACGTCCGAGTGAAATTTAATCTATTCTCGTACGGTAGCAAAAAACTTAATACACTAGATTCTGTGTGTAACTACATGAGATATACAGTGTCTCCAAAAAGGTTAAAGACAAACTTATACTACGTGTTACTGAGGCCAAATAAATGAAAAAAAGTTTATGTAAACCTATCCACGATAATGCTTCATTAAAAAGATGTAAGGGTTCGAAGATATTTGTGATTTATTGTGACAGTTGTAAGAAACATTTGAGAATTCATCTTTCTGCAAGAATGCAGGCTTGCATTCGTAGAATTAGTGATTGCCGAACTTTTTCGAATATTCCAACTGTATTGGAAATAATAGTAAATGTATTTTCAATGCATTTCCAAAGCTGATTTTTTGTTTCTATTATATTTTTATAAACTCACTCTTTTGCACGATTCCATAAATAGAAGTTTAGAGGCATTAGGTCAGGTGACCTAGGACCCATGTAAATAATAACAGTCATTGAACGCTTATATCTTTTTAATAAAGCATTTTCGAGCGTATATTTATATGATCTTTTTTCGTCTATTTGGCCTCGGTAACACCTGGTATAAGTTTGGCCCTAATCTTTTTTGACACCCTGTATATTTCCTAAAACTACGACACACAAAAAACTAACTTTGCTTGGTTTTGGCTAGCATGGGAGTGCGGGTGCTACTCCATCACCAGGGGGTCAGTATGGACTTGTCCCCCCACATCGTTCCCAGAGTCCTCCATTGCCCCCACCTGCCCATCATCATGCTAATGCTTCTCAGGTACTTACTTACGCCTAACTTTATTTCGATCGATCGCTCACATTGATGTTGCATAAAAACGCGCAGTAAATATATCTGTCAATCGACATTGTGAAAGTCTTATACTACTCAAGAAGCATATTTCACGTATCCGTAAAACGATTCTAATAGGAACATGTTTCTTGCAGGGCGACGTTGTGAACCCTTATGGAGGGCTGACGAGAGGTGGAGAACTGCCACCGCATTACATGCATCCACAAGTGCTCCAATATCAGTATTTACGCGCACAGCAAGAAGTCATGACAGCTCCGCGCATAGCGTATCACATTCCAGGAACTCGATCGCCTCATCTGCCGTTGGATCCAAAACTGGACACTGGTATAGAAGACAGTCACAGTCCGCCGTTGGAACTGATACGGACCACAAGAACGCCTCAAGATCGCACCACCGATAGTCCTCAAGTAGCTCAAGTTTACATGCTGCACGGAGCAGCGAGATTGCCACCGCCACCGCCGCAATACAACGCGGGAACAAATTCGTCCTTGACCGGGGCACCAACTGCCGCCAGGGGTGGTTTCTACGAACCGCCTCCCGCGCATTTACGTTCTCAATATCCAATTGCTGCCAGCGAAGCACCTAGCGACAGAGCCATCACACCGGACAGACCTAGGAAACATCAAGTCGTCACACCACCTCACGCTTCGCAAGTACCGCCACAGGCGGACTCGTTTCAGATGTTGCTACAACGTTACCCGGTCATGTGGCAAGGGCTATTAGCCCTGAAGAATGACCAAGCGGCAGTACAAATGCATTTCGTTTTTGGTAATCCCAACGTAGCGAGAGATAGTCTACCATGCAATAGCGACGGTTCCACGCCGCCGTTAAGAATTGCTCAAAGAATGAGACTGGAACAAACACAAGTTGAAGGTGTGGCGAGGAAAATGCAAGTACGTATCACAGAAAATCGTATCTTAATTTGAACGTTATGTTGTTTGTCGTAGACGTCATTATCTAATCTCTACCGAAAGAAAGAAATTACTCAAAATACGAACGATGCGAGTTATTTAAATTTCTTTTTCACAGATGGATAACGAACATTGTATGCTCCTTGCACTTCCGTGTGGTCGGGACGAGGTAGACGTGTTACAACAGAGTAAGAACCTTCAGACTGGATTTATAATGTATTTACAACAAAAACAGGCCGCTGGAATTGTTAACATCGCTGTGCCAGGCTCACAACAGGTGTGTGAATGATGAAATAGAAAATATCATCCTTTAACGTTTATGGTGCGAATAATTGAGTGTCGAGTCATTTTTCGAATTCCAATGATACGGTTGTTGGTCAAATTGAACCGACAACTGTGATCGGTCGGTAGTGATCAACCCCGCGTTAACTCGCATTGCAATAATTAGTCGATTAGCGAATATGCCTGGAAAATATTTCAATGAACATGAAGTAAGAAGACTAAGTGCGGTACAAAGATAAAACTGTAACGAAATTTCATTTACAGCCTGCGTATGTAGTTCACATCTTCCCGTCGTGTGACTTCGCGAACGAAAGTCTGGCGCGAATTGCGCCGGACCTATTACACCGAGTCGCGAAGATCGCCCATTTGCTCATCGTCATTGCCACGGTTTGAGGCCAACCAGTGGTCTACTGGATTACAATCTACCTGTATCTCTCGCCTTCACGCGCTGTAGGACGCTTCGCATGTGGCATGAAGCCTGGAGTGTCCCTCTGACGGTGTGCAGAGTCGTACAACAAAAGAAGAGAGTATATTCTCAAAGGAAATGATTTCTCCTCTGAAGAAAATATCAGTGACAATCAAATGGATTCTGGCGAATCGTGCCGATTTATAGATCGTGGGCCTAAAACAAGGGTTCGGGGTTGTGTAACGTAGAGAGGCTAGCACGGTCAATGCGTGATCATCACCAGGCGTGCCTTTCTGCCAATGTATCGCGAAGGCGGGTTCATTTTATTGGAAATGACTCGCAGTACGCTCATCACTGACAACTTTTGTGAGATTGACCGACGTCACTCTTGGTCTTTCTGACAAGCGGGTCAGGCACAACCCCAGTCCTCAGTAAAGACCTTCGATTAAAACCACGCGATGTCCTCAAGGAAAAAAAAAACTCACACTCGTCCCTCCTAGGTAAACAGTAAACATACCTACCGTTGCTCTAGATGGACAGTCGATTTCGTAAGTAAGAAATAGAGGAAAAAAACTAACGTACCCTACCACTATACACGAGCTATTTTAAGTAAGGCTTAGATATTAATGATACTGTGTAAATTATAAGCGAGCCAGCGAGGGCATAACTACTGTGATTTTAATTATTTAACGATATATGTCTGCGTAAAGACGAAGGAAACAAAAAGTAAAAACAGATAAATGGTGACCGATTCTGGTCCCTGCGGTATGTGATGTGTTTTTTGTATAATACTGCTCTATATAAATACCTATGTATTATATTACTGTAACAATAGTTGCTGCTGCCGCTGTTGCTGCTGCCGCTCGTGTCGAAGTAGAAAGTAAAGTTACGATCTAGACCTCTAGTGAAAAAAGAGCGAAAGGACTACCTAAATAGCGTTTATCCCTAATGTAATATAATTTTCCATAGCAGGATGTAACATATTATTATCATTATTATCATCTTAGCACTATGTACATTATAAAAAAATTTTTAATATTCTTATTTTGATTCTTTATTATTATTAGTAGTAGTATTACTATTATTATTATTATTATTATTATTATTATTATTATTATTATTATTATTATTTTATTGTTATTATTATTATTATTACAACTACTATTAGAACTACTACTACTACTACTGCTACTATTACTACTACGGTCATCATTATCACTAGTACTACTACTACCACTGCTACATTACTACTACTACTACTACTACTACTACTACTCCTACTCCTACTTCTACTATTACGATCACCACCATCGCCATTACCACGACTACCACCGCCACCACCACTACCACCGCCACCACCACTACCACCACCACCACCACCACCACCACCACCACCACCACCACCACTACCTCCACTACCACCTCCACTACCACCTCCACTACCACTACCACTACCATTACCACTACCACTACCACTACCACTACCACTACCACTACCACTACCAATACCACTACCACTACCACTACCACTACCACTACCACTACCACTACCACTACCACTACCACTACCACTACCACTACAATTACCACTACCACTACAATTACCATTACTCTACTGCTGCTGCTACTACTACTACTACTATTACTACTATTACTACCACTATTACTACTACTACTATTATTACTATCACAACCATCACCACCACTACCATTACCATTACCATTACTCGACTATTCTACTGCTATTACTATTACTACTAGTACTATTACTCCGCTTCTTCTCTCCCCTCCTGCTCGTTTGCTTTCTTCTCCCCACCCCCTCCTACTCCTACTCTCATTCTTACTCCTACTCCTACTATTACTACTACTACTACTACTACTACTACTACTACTACTACTACTACTACTACTACTACTACTACTACTACTACTACTGCTGTTACTGCTGCCACTACTACGACTACTACTACACTATTACTACTACTATTATCATTATTATTAATATTATTATTATTATTATTAATATTATTATTATTATTATTATTATTATTATTATTATTATTATTATTATTATTATTATTATTATTATTATTACTACCACCACTACTGCTACTACTACTATACTACTATACTATTATCATCACTACTACTATTATTATTACCACTACTCTACTACTACTATTATCGCTGCTATCAATTATTATTAACATTATTACACCAGGCTAGTTAGAACGTACCAACCCGCACATTGAAAGGAGGGGCTTAAAGTATGTCATACTGGAAACAGATATAGTATGACCGATCTCATTGACCATTGACGTCGCCCCGTTCTACACACTTCCATCCCCACTTCTCTTACCCCTTGTCGCCTTCTACGCGATGTGTCATAGACTCTTTAGCAATCGTGTCGAAGATAATAATGCGCTTACGTGTATAGACCAGAAATTACACTATATCACACGGAGCCGTGAGAAAACATATTAAGTAATATAAAGAAACTTACCTATTTACGATATTATTGCTGCTGCGTGTAGGGCGCATGCCTCTAGAGAATAACCTTATGTAAAAGTATTAGGGATGGTCAAAACATATTTTATTCCTTAATACCGTGTTCAATCGATTCCAACAAATCGTTCGTTTTAAGTCATTAAAAAGGGACTTTTGTTTTTTCTTAATTGTTATCGTTGTTCTTTTACAGGTAAAGATAATCCTTCGTGAATAATGTTTCTTTTATCCCCCCCACCCCTACCCCGTCCACCGTGTTAATTAATATCGAGACGAATATAATACACGAACACGTTTCGTTGGATAAACGATACGTTTATAATGTATTATATCGAGGGAGCCGATACGTTTAAAAGCTTAACTTCTTCGATTTTCTATTCGACAATTTATTTTCCTGACGTGTGAACAATGCAAAACGTACACGCATTGTCCGAACCACACTTCTGTTCTGACGACCCCTAAGAAAACACGATTAATTTAAGGCAGCGCTGATACTCGTGGAGAGCGTGTGCATGTACAGTGTAAAAGATGCGTTGTGCATATGTACAGTGTAGAAGTATAAGTGAGCGAGCGAGATGATAAGTATAAAAAAAAGCATATATATTACAGCTACGGATAAGTATAATAGGACGCGAATAAGACGCTCACGTCGCGGTGTTTCGTTCATTTTTAGAAAACGACTATTGTTTCTGTTTCTTCTCTGTCCTTTGTGCCCTTTCTCCTCTTAACCTCCTCACCCACCCCCCTCTCTTTTTCTTCTACTTTTCTTTTATTCGTGGTAATCGTTTTATATATATATGCATATATATAGAATTCAAATTCCCGCGGCATGCGTGTCTACCTCGTGTCTTATCTATCTTGTAAAATATCTGTGAATATTATGATTTAGTTTCTTCCTATTATAGGCTACTGGTATACAAAAACGTTTATGTTACTACTTACTTAAGGAAAGAAATGTACAGATATCACCATTTTTGTTTTGTGTTTTACTGTAGTTATTGATAATTATATGGATATTAACGATAATAATAACTATGATTAAAAAACTTCAGCACGGCTCGACGCGTCATTTTTGAAACCCGTTAAAAGCGTAATATTTCATTTATGTGCGTCGTTCTGAAAATGATTTATTATCCGTTGTACAGAGTTCTTTCGCAATCTACTCATGACTCATCGATTAGAAACAGAAAAAGCACGTTATAGGCGTTTACATTATAAATTCGTCATTTAGAAGTTTAGAAGCTGGACTTCGCATCGTTCAAGAGGTAAAATAATATAACACGTGAAATAATACAACACATATTTATTTACATTTCTTGCGACATGTTTATTATTATACTGTTTGCTTGTTTGTACTAGCTTTACATACTGATCACTTATTGAATGAAATTTTGCAAATATTTGTTACGAAAATAAGTATGATTTACCTTTTTCCTTAATAAAAATTAATGAAATTAATACATTTAATGCATAATTTACGAGGGCCAATAAAATTAAGTCTATTCACTATTTCGAAAATATTTATACAAAAAATTATACACCATGAGAAATACGCGTAGTACGTATATTAATAAAATCGAAAGTTTTCATAGTATTTACGCCCTCTTTGTAACGTCCGCAGTATTAAGATGCATTCCTGTCTTATATTGATATTTTGTAATTGGTTATAAAAGCTTCTAATATTATTCATAAATAAAATATAAATTTTAAATTAATGAAACAATTGTTTTAAAACTTGTACTAAAAGTCCTGAGAATTTCAAATAATAACTCGTGTTTTTAGTTATAGACCTCGTGAAAAATTAATGATTTTTTTGCGCATTCAAGGTTTCAACCAATGATATTGGAAACCGTATTGCAAACAACCACCGAAGGTAGTAATATTAACAAAAGTAAAATACTTATTATTGATTGCACGGACGAGGAATAAACTAGACGTCTCAGTCAATGCCATTTCCTACAACTTGGGGCTCTCGCTCTAGCGCCCCATTACCATTTCCGTATCACTTCCAACGTTATCGATTCAGACTGGAATACGAATACAGCACTTTAACGTTTAGAATTAAGACTATACGTTTGGAAAAATTAATAATTGTTTCCTCCGAAAGTAATCAAAATTAAATCACAGGAGTAGCTATAAACAGACCGGCGCATGTTCGAATTTTTTAATAATTCCAATAAAGAAACAACAATGGAATTAAAAAAAAATGTTTTGTCTAAATCAGTAATCTTTTCTTAAAATAAAAGAACCGCAATTGAAGTAATTGTTCACCGAAAGAAAGATTTTCTTTGAACAAACTTTTCTCCCAATACAATTAACTCATAAACTAACAATACATAGGTATGTTACTGGGACCGGTCGTCATTGAAAATATATAATAGTAATCCTTGAGAAAGAATACTTATAAAACTACTGTTATAACTGCTACTATTGTTACTATGACTACTTACTTAAATAATCACGTTTATTCTGACTCAGATATTTGTTTGTAAATTAATGTTACTTCAAATTAACCTAAATCAATCCTATTTAGTTTCACGTACTATTCTCTTCCATCGTCATGTCGAAATGTTGGAGATTTTTGGAATTGTATTTTTTAGAAATGACGCCAATTCTAAGAATTCTGCGAATTTGACCCGTTACGGCCATTTTAAATGAAATTTTGCCGATTTTGCGAATCGATCATTTTTAATGTATAAATAAGATGCACATTGTTCGATTAATATTGGGAACATGCATGAATGTTAGTAACAATCGCGGAAATGAAAAATCATTCACCGAAACCGTTCGCTTTCGCAGATTTCGCAATATCTTGACGTTTATTGATCATAATTATTAACAACCGTCGTTGGACCGTAGATTAAACAATTTTTGACAATGTTCCGGTATACATAATGGCTAGAAAACCATCAATTTCTTGAAATATTTGGTTAGATCGAACAAATACAATCGATGAAACCGTGCGATAAAATAAATGAATATTTCTCTACATATCGGAATTATAGTTTGTATGTATGCAAATTAATTCTGAACCCGCAATTACAAATCCCTGTAATGTGGTAATTACATGGGTTGCCATCTATTGGAGAAAGAGATAAACTACACTTAAGGGGTGAAAACACCTGGCGGAGAAACGCTCAAGTTTGTCGAGGAATTGTTCTGACTTTCATCAATAGATGGCCCCACAAGCATTATCTACCGACATTACATATAAGTATCTCCTTTCGAATGCCATTGCCTACCGTGCGATAAAATAAATGAATATTTCGGTACATATCGAAATTATTATTTGTATGCATGCAAATATATTCTGAACGCGCAATTCCAACCATTTGTAACGTGGTAATTATATGGGTTGTCATCTATTGGAGAACATGTTTGTTAATCTTCGCGATTGTTACTAACATTTATACATGTTCCCAAAATTAATCGAACAATATGTATGTTATTTATGCATTATAAATGATTAAGTAACTTATAGAATTTGTTTTTGATCGAGATTCAAAGTAAAAATTTGTTTCGTAAAATTTTAAAGCACCGAAAGTAATAATTGTCTATTTAGTGCAATAATTTACCATTTATTTAATTCTCATAATTTACACAATACGCGTAGAAGTTGTATTTTTTACTCAAAAGTGCTGAAATTCGATTAATCGCTTTTCTATATAGAAAAATCATCGTGATAAATACTTGTGAGTCGATAATCAATATGTCTAGCCTTGATTTCGAGGTATTAAAGATTTTTTTAATTGTATAAAGTAAGGCTAGAATGTAAGGAAATTACATTATGCTGATTTCGTTTAATTTTACCTTTATTCGAAAGATAATACATATAAAAGTTTGTACAGAAATATTTATTTATTTGATCGCGCGGTAGGGAATATCATACAAATGGAATTACTTATATGTGGTATCGGTAAATATCGGTAAATATATTCTGAACGCGCGCTTCCAAACATTTGTGACGTGATATTTACATGGGTTGCCATCTATTGGAGAAAGGATTAAACTATACTTAAGGGGTGAAAACACCTGGCGGAGAAACGCTCAAGTTTGTCGAGGAATTGTTCTGACCTTCATCAATAGATGGCACCATAAGCATAATGGTAACGCAACAAACTTGGGCGTTTCTCCGCCAAGGGTTTTCACATCTTAAGTGTAGTTTAACCCGTTCTACAATAGATGGCAACCCATGTAATTACCACGTCACAAATGTTTGGAATTGCGCATTCAGAATATATTTGCATTCATACAAACTATAATTTTTAAATCTAAAGAACTATTCATTTATTTTATCGAACTGTAGGGAATATTATTCGAAAGCAGATACTTATCTGTAATGTCGGTCGATAATGTTTGTGAGGCCATCTATTGATGAAGGTTAGAACAATTCCTCGACAAACTTGAGCGTTTCTCCGCCAGGTGTTTTCACCCCTTAAGTGTAGTTTAACTGTTTCTCCAATAGATGGCAACCCATGTAATTACCACATTACAGGGATTTGTAATTGCGGGTTCAGAATATATTTGCAAACATACAAACTATAATTCTGATATGTAGAGAAATATTCATTTATTTTATCGCACGGTTTCTTCGATTGTATTTGTTCGATCTAATCGAATATTTCAACAAATTGATGGCTTTTTAGCCATTATTTATACTAGAACATTGTTAATAATTGTTTAATCTACGGTCCTACGACGGTTGTTAATAAATATGATAAATATACATCAAAATATTGCAAAATCTGCGAAGGCGAACGGTTTCGGTGAATGTTCGTTCATTTCCGCGATTGTTATCAACATTTAAGCATGTTCCCAGTATTGATCGAACAATGTGCATCTTATTTATGCATTACAAATGATTAAGTAACTTATAGAAATTGATTTTGATCGAGATTTGAAGTAAAAACGTGTTTCGTAAAGTTTTAGGGCATGGAAAGTAATAATTGTCTAGTTGTTACATTATTTTAACATTTATTCAATTCTTATAATTTACACTATACGTATAAAAGTTGCATTTTTCACTTAAAAACGTCGGAATTCAATTAATTGTTTTTTTAGATAGAAAAATTATCGTGATGAACACTTTTGAATCGATAATCGATATGTGTATCCTTGACAATATCGGTTGAATCTCAATGACAACAATTTATTCGCGAACGAATACTTCAACAAAATGATATTTTAAGCCATTATTCATACTAGAAAGTTGTTAATAAAAGTTTAAACTATGTTCCTATGACGGTTGTTAATAATTATGATAAATAAACTTCTGGATATTGCGAAATCTGCAAAGGGGAATGCTTTCAGTGAATTTTTGTACATCGACGCGATTGTTATTAACATTTACGCATGTTCCGAACATATATGATGTAGAATTTCACCAAAATGATATTTTAAGCCATTATTTACCACGTCGATTGTATTCAATGCAATCTATATTTTTTTTTAATTTCCGGTTCAAATTAACGATAATCTGGACGTGCATTGTTTAGCAAATGTTCGTGACTACATTCAAGGTCCATTTTAGCAAAAATGTTTACCAACATGAATTAATTGCTTATAATTTTAGAAGATGGCAATTCTTTTCGCACTAACATAACCTATTTGTTTCAATATAATATTGGGAACTTTTCTTTTTGATTTCCTATTCGAAATGTTCCGATGTTAATAGAAATACAGAACGATAATGGAAGTCGTTTATAGAAGCTAGAGAAAGACGGGAGAACATTACATAAGAAAGATAGAGAATAAATTCACCAACTTTGCCTGAATACTCCTGTTTGACTTACTTCATTGTTAATAGAAACATAGAATTAAAATTGGAAATCGTTTAGTGGAAGCAATGTGCAATAATAATAGTACATATTCAAAAAGTAATAATCTGTTTATTCTGTTGATAATTTATTATAAAATATAAATAACGCCATCTAGGTTTTCATCTGTGCAACATGAAAAGTGCAAGACGTATATGTATATACAAATATAAGTACATATGCCTTTAATCACCGTTGTCAATTTTAATATATTTTTTATTTTATTTTTTCTTAACTATACTTTATACAGTGTAACTATTAAATGTTGAGTACATAAACTATTTGCATAATCATAAAGATAAGCAAATTTTAAAATACGGTGCTGTTAACCTATTATAGTAGACACATTGTACTAATTACACAAAAAAGATGTACCAACTGTGCACAATAAATTCTAATAACTTTAATACTTAATACTTCAACCTTTAAAATTATCAATTTAAAAAAATTCTGCTATATCATAAAATACATTAAACATAAAAATTGTGTTGTATTTCTCCGGTATAAAATTCTCTGGTACCATTCATTTCAAAAAAAGATACTCTTAAAATGATTGAAACCTCTTCCCAATTATGTTTATAGAAATAAGGATTGGATAGTTAGATAATAAATATATGTTTGTCATAACAGATATTAATGCACAGATGTTTGAATAAAAAATTTGATTTATAAATCTCAAAATAATAAATTAAATACGAGTCTTCGTGTAATACATTTTACCACTGTGTATTATTCTACATCTGTATTATATTATATAAAATAATAATATGAATTTACGGGAACCAAAGAGAAAACGACGTGTGAAATTAAAAGATGAACCACCATTTCCAATTATGATAGGTGACAAAAATGAATGGGTGACTTATACTGCTCACCTTACAGATATAGGATCTTGCATAATCGAACCAAATGAAATTATTGCAGTACATTCTATGGTAATTATTACGTACAAGTATATATCTAAATATAATAATAATCGTATGTATACATGTATATAATTGAAATTATTAGTATTATTTTTAATTTTATTTTTATAGGGATTTTTTGGTAAAGGTTCGTTATCACGTGGTTTTCCTTCATTTGGAAAGGCACGTTATGGAGCACCTCCTGTTATAAGAAGTAGGCAATGGATTCGTAGACAAGAATGGTTGAAACAATTCAATGAACTTAGTATGGAACCTAGTAATAGTAAATATATACATTTAGAAGAAAATAAATATGAATTTTCTTGTGCCAATGACCTTCAAGATAATGAAACCTCTTCAAAAAGTCCAGAAATAGTTGAAATAGATACAAACTTGGTTTCTTCTGACAAAAATTTGAGGAAAAGTGAACCAACCGATAAAAAAGTAGAAATTGATCAAATAAATCTTGATTTAACAAAAGAAGATGACATATGTGTTATTGTAAATAATGATATTACTGAACAATCTCAGAATATTAAAAATAATGATAAAGAATGTATAGAAAGTGAAGAAAAAGAAGAGTCTTATTGCTTTGAAAATTTTAATTTTAAGGAAGATAATGTATGTTTTGTTAACAATGATGCAGATGTTCAGAACAAATTACTTGTTTTGCCAAATAGTGATTCGGAAAATGAAAACTATCTAAAGGAAATAAAACCGAAAATCGAATGTGGAAGTTTTCCAGTACAAGAAACTCTTCACCTTACATTTGAAGAAACCTTTTTTCTTTTGTATGGCTTAGGTTGTTTAAATGTAATAGATTTTGATGGTAATTTATTAGACATTGATAGTGCTTGGCATTTGTTTTGCAAAGCTGATAAAAATTTTGTGCAAAAATATGTTGTATATCACTATTTCCGAAGCAAAGGATGGGTAGTAAAACCAGGACTTAAATATGGTGGAGACTTTTGTCAGTGTTACTTTTTTCTCTTGCATTATCTATTCAATTGAATGAAAAATTTATTAATATTAATGTAAATAATTTTTCATATTTTAGTACTATATAAACAAGGACCATCATATTATCATGCATCATACATTGTCATAGTAGATGTTTTAGAAGGTGATTCATTAATTAGAGATCAAAGTAAATCTATGCACAAACCAACATGGAATAATCTACTTGGACTAGATAGATTATCGGAGACTGCTGCAAAGGTAATTTATGTAAATTCATTATGTTTCAATTTTCATTTATATTTTAAATTATTTAAATTTCATTTTGTATTCTGAACATAGGAAATATTATTTGCCCAAGTTTTATGGCCATCTTCAGCTTCATATACTTCTAACATACTTAATTTAGATATTTTGTCAGAATTTTCTGTAAGAGAACTATTATGGAGAAGATGGAATCCCAAACATAATAAAGATATAGAAGAGGAGGACGACGATTCATGTTAATTTTGTATAACATATTTACTAAATTTACAAATAAATGCATATACTGTAGTTAAAAATGTCATTTTTATTAAATTGCTTTTCTTTATTGTTTTGCTAGTCTTACTATTAGAAAATCAATGCTTCCATTATACAAGGAATAATAGTAGAAAATAATATTGTTTATCATTTGTAATTAATAATAATGCTTTTTCAATTTTCTATTTATCACTAGTAACAAAGACTTTTATGCTGCTTGTAATCTTGTTCCGAATTTTTTTGATAAACCAGTTCTTCGATAATCACTTCTTTCCTCTAAATATTCTTGTCTACAAGTTTCCTTAAAGCTTTCATTGGTATACCAATCCGTTAAGCATGTTTTTAACGCAGCATTTTCTTTTCTACATTTAACGACCATTAAAAAACTAGCAGCTTTACAACAGTTTGAAAACTCTGCAAGTCAAATGTGTAGAAAAAAATATTATCTAATGTGTTCAAATATAAATAATAATATTTTTTCAAATACATGAATATTACCCTTAACTTCTTCAATGCATTTTTCATTTTTTGCTTTATCCCGCATTTTTTGCGGTATGAGTATTTCTTCTTCTACCTTTCTTAAAGTTTTATCATCGGGATCACCTATAAAACATGGCTACTTAAAATATACATTTATTAATGGTTTTACGTTTGTATATTTACAAATAGTTATTGTATTGCACTGTTCAAAATAACGTAACTTATAAAAACATACTATTTTGTTCATTCATAAGTACATATTATTTTGTTTCATTTTTGAAAAAATGATCAAAATAACAAAACTGTTTACATTTTAATAAACTTGCATTTTGATAAAGTGATTAAAATTTAACTCCATAACCTCACTTTATCATAAATTATGTTTAAATTACTCATTTTATATTTGTAAATTGTAACTTAATTTTTTTTTTTGTAGTAAAGTTTACCTAAATTATGTGGTCCTCCTGTATATCTCATTCGATGTAATTCTTTTATTTCTTCTTTCATTAGTTTTGGATTTCGATTATCATTGAAAATTCTATAAATATTTCTCACTTCCTATAGGTTGCGCTCGTGAGTGTGCACATTTGAGAGTTGTCAATGCATTGCTTATAAAAGGAGTGCTTATTTAATACTACGAATGAACGGTAAATTGTAGTATTTTCTATTAGTGGTCTAATTTAATAAGTAAGTTAATAAAAAGCATAATTTATTCGATTTAATGTAATATTGTTTCTTTCTTACGTATTGTCGATGAACTTAACCTCAATAAAGATTGATATACCTTAAACATGAATACACAATTTAATAATTAGTATATTTTCTGTTTCTGATAGACAGTTAAGTGTATATATAATGCTTTTAGAAACGTTTGAGAAATAAAAGATAAAAAATATGGATCGACTTCTGAGATTAGGTGCAACTATGCCAGGTCTGAATCAAGGAACTTCAGATGCTCCAGTTGTTGACACTGCAGAGCAGGTAAAATTTATTTAATTTCACATTTATTAAACTCATTTATTTCTTATTTTAATTAACATAGAGAACTTCTTGTTTACTTTAATTGTTCTGCTTTATTGACAATTATAATTAAAGATAAATTTTTGTTTAGAACATATTAGTTTACTTTATAATTGTTAATAAATTAATGACATACTATTATCATTAATATTATCAGGTGTACATATCATCTTTAGCACTTTTAAAAATGCTTAAACATGGACGTGCTGGCGTACCTATGGAAGTAATGGGTTTGATGCTTGGAGAATTTGTTGATGATTATACTGTTCGTGTTATTGATGTGTTTGCTATGCCTCAAACAGGAACAGTAAGATTAAGAATCTTCTAGTATATTACAATGTTGTTTCACTTGTATTTTGTTTCTCGTTAAAATAACTATTAACTGTTGACTTGTAATGCTATATTTATTAGTATATTGTTTGTCCTCTTAGGGAGTTAGTGTAGAGGCAGTTGATCCAGTATTTCAAGCAAAAATGTTAGATATGCTTAAACAAACAGGTCGGCCAGAAATGGTTGTTGGATGGTATCATTCTCATCCTGGATTTGGTTGCTGGCTTTCTGGTGTAGATATTAACACACAGCAGTCATTTGAAGCTCTTAGTGAAAGAGCAGTGGCTGTTGTTATTGATCCTATACAGTCTGTAAAAGGGAAAGTTGTTATTGATGCATTTAGATTAATTAATCCAAACATGATGGTAAATATCTTAAAACAAAATATGATCTCTATTTAATGTATATATCTGTATGTTGTACATAAAATTACAGGTTTTGGGTCAAGAACCTCGTCAAACTACGTCCAATTTAGGTCATCTTCAGAAACCATCTGTTCAAGCTTTGATTCATGGTTTAAATCGTCATTATTATAGCATTAGTATTAACTATCGCAAGAATGAATTAGAACAGAAAATGTTGTTAAATTTACACAAAAAGACATGGATGGATGGTCTCATTCTCGCTGAATATTCAGAACACAGTTGTCTCAATGAAAATATTGTATCTGAAATGCTTGAACTTGCAAAGAATTACAACAAGGTAATGTATTAAAATGTGGTATTAAAAGCACTTTAAAAATAGAATTAAAAGTCCTAAACAAATGTAATAATCAGGAAATTTATTTTTATAGGCTTTGGAAGATGAAGAAAAAATGACACCTGAACAGTTAGCTATAAAAAATGTGGGTAAACAGGATCCAAAGCGACATTTGGAAGAGAAGGTGGACACGCTTATGGCTACAAATATTGTTCAATGTCTGGGAGCTATGCTTGATACAGTTGTATTTAAATAACTATTTCTTAAAATACAATTTGCACTATATTAAAAATATATACAATCTTTTTAAAATGTGTTTATAATTTGTACCCAAAAATAATACATATGGTGCACAATTTTTTAATTATCTTTTCAATTTTTTACTACTTATACTCATATTGAAAAAAATAATGAAATGCATATAAGTAGATTTTTATATATTTATTGAAAATATATTTATAAATTTGACAGATATTCAGACATAACTTATGACTTACCGTCTGTTATAAGGTGAGTGAAACATGTATGCTGAAAAAGTGATGAAATAGTCTAAGATAACGTTACTTGGTATAAAATTAAAATACTGCAATGTTGCATGTTTTTATAAATGTAAACTAAGGAAATAGCATTACAATAAGCAAATTATAAAAGAATATTTGTTTAACATTTTCAAATAAAGCTAATTCATTATATACATTTTTTGATACAAAATATCGTATCAATATACATTTTTATTATTTGCGAAATTTAATAAACTTCTAATGGTAATTTTTATTTGTTCTTATTTTACCATTAATAAAAAGTGTTATACAATTACTGCAAATTAAGTTTTGGAATATTATCTAAATGGTTACTAAATGTAAACTGTTTTGAATTACAATCTGTACAAGTTTACAAAATATAAAATATTCTTTTTAATTTAATACAGTGAATAATATATATAAGAGATGAATATTTCCTTTTTACAAATTAAAAATTGCAAAATAAGGTATATTTTCTGAAAATTGGTTTGTAAAGAAGAGTTACGTTCTCTTATATGAAATATCGTATTTTTTTCTTCGCATTTACGAAAAGATTGTTATACCCTTTTAACAAGTATATAATTTAAAAAAGTGTTTTCAACTCGATGTTGGTGCTTCTTGTTCTTTATCTTTTTTTTTCTTCTTTTTCTTTTTCTCTTCCTTAACTGGTGTTTCCTATAAATAAAAATATTGATAAATACTTGAAATTTTGTATAAGTATTAATAATCATCTCACCTCACTTGCACCTTCTATTACTACTGAGTCATCAGCTTCAGATTCATTCTTTTCCTTCTTTTTCTTTTTCTTCTTATCTTTTTTGTCTTTCTTTTTGTCTTTTGGCGATGCTGTTTCTGGATCTTCGATTTTTTCCTCTTTTATTGTAACATCTGTTGTAGGTGGTGGAAGAGTAGCTTCCCATTTGCGTTTTTGAGTTACAGTATCAGTAACACCATTTTCCTCTGTCTATTTAGTACAAAAATTTAAATAAATTATCTATTTAAATAAGCAGTGAAAGAAAAATGTAATGCTTACCTTAATTGTAGCTGTACTATAATCTGTATAACTTGACAACCAACCAGCAGGTGTATTTTCATTCGGTTTTCCATATTTGTCTAACTTTCCTTCAATTATCATACGTTTTTTTACAGATGCTTTTGGTCCCAAACCCCATTTCCTTGGATATGCATCTCTTTCCATGATTACTCGTTTTATTTTTGCAGCTACACCATGATCACAAGCTGTCATTGTGGGAGATGTCATTAATGCTATAGCTGTAATAGTAAAAAGAAACTTGTAAGTACAATTTAAATCATTTATTTATTCTATAGAAATGAAAATGAACTGAAGAAATGGAATATAAATCAAATAAATAGTTACAATAGTATGTTCAATATTTCATAATGGAAGTATTGATTCCTAAATACACCAGGACTTAAATCAAAGCTACAAATAATGTGTGGCAGTGCTATAATACTTTGAAAATTTATTTACCAAGTGCTATAGCTTCGCCTTTAGTAGTTACTATTACAATTTCCTGGTTCAGTTCTATACCATCATCATACATCAGAATACCTGGCAGCATAATTTTAGCCCCATAGCAAATAGCATTTACCTATCAATATAATTATGTAGCATCATAATAAAAATATATTATAAAAATTGTTTATAGGAAGTATAGATACATACTGCACTATCTTTTACAATGATTCTCTTGTGATTTACAAGAAGAGCTTCCAAAGGTTTAATTACTCTTCTTAAATATGATTCATCTCCATGGTTTTCATATAACCATTGAGCATCAAGTATATCATGCATAGTAACCATTCCATCTTTTTCAGATTGTACACCTGAACGATTTCTTCGTAGTTCTTGCATTTGACAACCAGTGCCTAAGAAGAGGCCAAGATGAACACAAATAGTTCTAATATAAGAACCAGCTTCACAACTAACTCTGAACACTCCCATATTCCGTTCATCATCGTAATCTAGGAACCAACTGTCATAAACTGTTCTGACACGAAGTTGACGTTTGACTGCAGATATAAGTGGAGGCCGTTGGAAAAGCGCACCACGTAATTTTTCCAATGCTTGATTTACCTATATTGTTTCATTATTGTGATTAATGTATTGAGTAAAATTGATACAATTACAGTTAAATGAACTGTAATGAATTTACCTTTTGAATACTTTCTGGAGCAGAATGTAATTTAAAGACAGAAACATATTCTTTTCCAGCAGACTGCTGTGATTTAGCTAATCTAGTTGCTCTATCAATACATACTATTAAGCAACCAGATACCTTAGGATCTAAGGTACCGGAGTGACCAGTTTTCTCTACTTTTAAAATTCTCTTTATCCATGCTACAACCTCATGGGATGATGGATTGCATGGTTTATCAAGATTAATGCATCCAGATTTTACATACTCAGATAAACTACGATGTAATGGTGTTGAGCCACTGATTAAAGGAGTAAAATGTTTTGTACGAGTTAACATTTTATCAAAATTCTGAAATAATATTAATTTATTCTCAGTCAAAATTATGTAAAAAAATTATTCTTTTGGTCACCAAATAAATTTATTTTTATATTATGTACCTTAAATAGTAGAGGCCAATCTTTGTATTCAAGTTTTACAAGTTCAGTGGAAGGTTCAATTTGACACTTCATTGTTGCTTGTATTTCTCCAAGCGATTTCTTCTTACTTTTTTTCTTACTTTTGTCTACATAAAAAAAACAAAAATTAACCTATGTATTTACAACCACTTTAATTGTCGACACCATAATTTTAGAACATAACCACATACGTATATGGAAAATTAATTTCAATATAAATCAAGCGCACAAAACATGTACAACGTGTTATACTTAAAGTAATATCTTCGATCGGGATTTTTATTAAGCATAAAAACACGTGTTTACCGCTACACATGTAACCAAAACTTATAACAATAGGTACATATCTTTATTAATGCTTATGCATGAAATAAAAATCCTAATTTAAATTAACGAGTACAGTGTGATAAATAGTACATGAAACAATATAAAATACAAATAAAATTAATAACAATTACCGCTTTCTGCCATTTTTAAGCAGGTAGAAACAACACGTGTACTCCAAAGAACCGATGCGACACCAAACACGCGGAAGCAACTATGTCCTACTACAGAATTCCATGAACAAAGTGTAGAGTAGATCTGCTATGTTAAATAATATTCTGATAACATAGAAAAGGTTCTTAAAAGTATGTTATATTGAATTCATGTGATATGATAAGATAAGTAACTCAAACAACTAACTAATGTAAAAATAATACATAATGACTGTGATGAAATTGTATTTTTATTTAATATGAAAATACATAATTGAAGCCCATCTTAGAGTTCTTTTATGCACCAACTACTTTTAAATTCAACTGCAACTTGCCTCCAATTTCTGAGTGTTATTGTTTGTATTTTAAATTCTGCATTACAATTTTATGCGTTCATTAAATAAGAATTTTAATACAATTTATACAATCATGAATTTCGGACATTTTATACATTATACATTCTGTGATGAATATTTATAACTGTTTAGTATCGATATTTCCTGATTATCTACCAATGCATTTTCTTGCATTCAGTACTGCAAACAGCACGTTGTCGTTTAGAATTAGTAAAAAGTGAAACGGTGTTGAATGAGTTCGGTGATTATAAAAGGTATTCCCATGCCGAGAATCACCGCAATATGTTTGTGGAAAACTTAGAAAGAGGTTTCTACCGCTTAATAAGGGGTGACGTGAGTTACATATTTAACTTTTTGCATTTTAAAAATTTGGTAACTCAATGTATTTATATAGGTTAAATAGTCTTTCTTGTTACTTAATCTTGTTGTTTTCGAATGATCATAAAATCTTACGTTTGATTTACTTTTGTTTTACTTTTGAATTGTTCTTATATTTGTTAGTTCATACTTGGTGAATAGTTATAATTTTTAGTTACAATCACATATATTACACCCTTTTATATATATCATGAGTTGCCAAAATCATTGAATTTAAATAGAAACACTAATGTAAATTGTAATTAATTATTTTCATAGTAAAGTTATTCATTTGCCTTTATTCTTTGTTACAGAGATGTTTATTACTAGTTAATTTTGATATTGATGCCATTTGTGCTTGTAGAATTTTGCAGCAACTATTTAAAAATGATACCATGATATATACACTTATACCTGTCCAAGGTATTCAGGATATGATACATGCCTTTAATGAAAATTGTGAGGAGGTAATGAAAATTTCATAAATATATATATATTTGTATATTTTTTGCAATAGAATTAACAATTAACAATTGCTATTTGTTTAGGTAAAAAATGTTATTTTGATTAATTGTGGAGGAACCTTAGACTTAGTGGAATTGTTGCAGCCTGCAGAATCTGTGATATTTTATATTCTTGATAGTCATAGACCTTATGATTTATGCAACATATACTCAGAAGATCAAGTACGTATACTTGGCAAAGCTGATGAAGAGGATGAGATTCCAGAATACAATGATATCTTCAGAGACGATTCGGTAACCTTTTTTTACTTTGCATGTTCATAAATGTTTAAAAAAATGTCATGTTTCATAATCCTTAGTCTGATGAAGATGATATGAATGAAGAATTAGAAAATGATGAATCTCAAAAAAAAAGACGAAGATTAAATGAAGAAGATATTATTAAAAGGGCTGAACGCAGAAAGTGGTCAGAAAACAGAGCAACTACTCTATTCAATTATACGCAGTACAGTTATTATGGCAAATCTGTAAGCATTGTATTAAAATAAAAATACACATTGATTAAAAATTTCATTATGTTTTTTGTTCTTACAGTGTGCAATGCTTGTTTTTGAAATGGCATGGAATATGTCAAAAGACAATTTAGATATGGTTTGGTGGGCTATAGTTGGATCTACTGAACAAGCTATTCTTGGTAAGGTAGAATCAAGGTTGAGTGTTCTTGAAGAGGGTGCACTTCACTCTCATGTATCCCGATTAACTCATAAACAAGGAGGAGATGTTGATGGACAGCAACAACAGCAGAAAAGTACAATTCGAATTACTTATGATAAAGAGTATCCTTTGCCATTCAAAATATTATTATCTATTCATAACAAAATATAAAATGTAATACCTTACATATGAATTATAGTCTTTTACTTGTACTGTATCGGCACTGGACTGTAGAAGCTAGTCTAAGACATTCAGTACCAACTGCAGTATCATTAAGACTTTGGTCAGTTCGAGGAGAACAAAGGTTAAAGGAACTTCTAGCAGAAATGGGTTTACCTTTAGCACAGTCAAAGCAACGATTTTCTGCAATGGATCTCACACTTAGACAAGAATTTAGACAAATGGTCGAAAAGTTAGCAGGAAAATACAAAGTAGACACTATTATTGGAACGAGTTTTACCCTTCAGTATGGTTACAGGTTTAAATATTGTGCTTCGGACATAGTTTATGCTATGCTTGCCTTAATTGAATCTTCTGTAAGTTAATAGTATTTTTGTTAGTGTTTAATTCTATGAATGTTATTATTCATATTAATATTTTGATTTCTTAGTCAAAAGAAAGGTTACCGCAACGTTGTTTTTTGGATGCATTGGACTGTTTATCGCGCACTAAAAAAGACGTCTTAGAAAGTGGCATAGAAAAGGCAAAACTTATGCTTAGTAATATTTTTAAAACTGCACAAAGTATTTTACAAATGAAGCAAATTAGAAGCGCCGGTTCGTTTCTTTACGTAATCATCCCAGAAGGAAGTGCAGATAATTATCTGTTCGCGCATGCACATCCATTACTGATGTTAGCTCAATTTACTTTGAAGGCTTATGTAGATTCTTCAAAAAACAGACGAGCACCAGAATGGCCACTTGTAGCTTCTTCAATATCAAATCCAGAAAGTGGTACATGTCTTGTAGTTGGTATACCACCAGTATGTGAAGACCAGCCAAGAAGGTAGGTCACAATATTTGAGTAATTATGAAAATATTTTAACTTATATTTGGTTTAATTGCAACAATATTAATTTATTACAGTCTATTTGGAAGGGCTTTTGAACAAGCAGCTAAAAATACAAATTGTAACATAGAAGCAGACTACTTTGATACAACAAGTAAAAATTGTTTAAGAGTTTTATAATTCTACCTCTAAAATGTTCAATTTTTTAATAAGTTTTCTTTTTTTAGTAATAAGACTGAAAACTGAGGAAAGACCAAAATTTTTGGATGCTTTGGCAGCTCTTCTAGCATAAAATTATTTTAGTGATCTATTTGACGTATAAAAATAAAATTTTTTCACCTATTATTTATTTTGTAAATAAAATAGTACAAATAGTGACAGTAATATCTTTTAGAAAATACGACGATGTGATGCATTTAATGTACTTTATTTCCTGTGACATGTAATTTTTTGATAAACGCGAGTTAGCGATGTTCGTTTTACTATTAATGACATGTAGCTTTAATCATATTATAGATATACGTACAAAGTAGAATTATTGCAATTTATATTGTAAATTTTTCATTTATATAAGAAATGGCTAATCAAATTTCGGTTCTGTTGGTAATATAAATAAGAAACAAGAAGAAAAGATGAGAAAAAAATATTCGAAGAGTGAAATATAATTCGGTAAATAAATTGGTATTTATAGATGTATAATGTAAAAGTGACATTACATATAAGTTTTATATAGAAACAACTATAAGTTTAAAAACAGAAATTTCAATAAACTCATTCAATTTTTTATATCTGTTATATCTATTTATTTTTCAGTTTGCAAAAGTTAAGTTATTTTAAGACATGAAATTTTATGAAGTTAACGATTATTTGCCTGTACGGGAAACAGGATAAATAAACACTTAGTAACACAGGATACGTTCGACGTGTTCATTTGGCGTTCATTAAGTAATACATTATAATATATTACCATATTCGTGTGCATGTGTACACTTAAAAATACAATTCGCTCAATTTTTATTGACTATGATATATAATACATGTCTTTTGGTTATTTCCACAAAGGGGTGTACGGATACAATACAAACGCATTCTTGCGCGGGATCCTTCCTACTCGAAGGAGCAATGGTATCACAGAGATAGGATTAAGAAGAGAGGATGGGGTTTCTTTATTCTGTGGTTGTATAATGACCACTTAAAAACCTAGCTGCTCCTTCCTTCAACATATGGTCTTCAATAATTTGTATAAAATCATCCGCAATAATTCGCACTTATTCAAGTAGAAATGTGATCGTTTTTGACAGTTTTGTGTACCGCGGCTATTTTGTTTATAGGCAATTTGTCATTACGAAATCCATCAACAAATTGTTGTACAGAATCCACAGTTATCTCGGCACCATCCTCCATTACGACATAAACTCCTCGTGGTATGTCAATCGCCGTTAAAAGGGGTACAGCGTCATCCAAACCCACAAACTCGCGAAGGATATCTGACGTTTCGCACTGTGATAAAAACAATCAAATATTTATTAAATTAGAAAAGAATGTTCGTTAATTACATATGCAAGATAAGTTTATACAAGTGCTTATAAATTTACAGGTATATTCTACTTTCCAAAAATAAGAAAAAAATTCTTATAAACATGAGCCGCAATCCTTTTCCTTTTAAAATACAGTCTCTTTAAGTTATTGTATGTCTTCATAGCATTGCGTGCATTGTCTATATGTTTTGATAACTCTGTATTGGGAGGACGGATCAGCTTGTTTCTTGTTATATACAATTTTTGTTCAGTTATTATAATACTTTCTATGTCTACTTCAAAATTTCTAAATATAACATATGTTATAATGTCAAATGGCGGAATTCCAAAAACGAAAGATTTCGGGACCCACGTTTATTAGGACTTTTGGTTTAATTTTTAAAATGTAAATATTCTTGTAAAATTTTGAATTCAGCTTTTAGATTTATTCTGTCACTTACATCTAATGCTATGTAAAACTGCAAAATATCATCTGGATCATCGTAATTTGGATCATAATCAGGTCTATCTTTTCTGTACGTCTGTGCAGCTGGCAATAATACGCTTTCTGCGAATTGAATCTCACAGTCTTCACCTTCTGCCAAAACATACCATCGAGATAAAAGCAACAGCCGGAAATACTACGTTTTTAAGTGAACTTACCGACAAATAATATAATTGCTGGTGCGTCGTGCAATGAAGTAGCATATTTCTCTGTTAAAATATTCACCAAACAGCTGGTCCATGGAAAATTCTAAAGAACGGAAAGAATTATGTATACCACAAATAATACAACAATAATGAAGTTGGTCAAAATAATTTTTAAGAAATATATATAGTTTCTAATATTTTTATGGAAGATAAAATATTAAATTAAACACTCTTCCAGAGCACTGTGAAAAACCATGCTTCTGTTTTTCTATCAATGTTCCAACTTCTGATGAGGGATTCACATTAGGAATATTTTGTTTATTAATTATAACCGCACAAAAAATAATAAAATATCCTTTTTTAATGTAACATTGTTATTAATTTGTTAATTACCTATGAAATAAATAATATATAATATTTTATAACTTCCTGTAATGTATTGATAATTAACGGACAAAATTTTCCTGGTGTGAACTCTCAATAAATGTCCAAATGTTGAAAGACAAACAACTTATATTTTTCGAACTGCTTTGGAAGATTACACAGTTCGTTAAATTTAGTCCAGAAAGTTTTTGTTTACCAGTCCTTCGGGGTCCTCAATCAATTCCGCTCGACCATCCAAAGTTATAATGTTATCGCGGGGATCGAGTATCACTAAAGTGGGTATTGCTTGTACGTCAAGAGCTCTCGCTAATTTTCGTCGTCTTTCTTCTTGACTAAAAGGTATCCTCAACCAAGGCATCGATTCAATATAAACGTTATAAGATTCTTCGCTCCTAGGGGGCGAAAAACACTTTATATTTTAATTCCATTCCATAAGTTAATTTTATTAATCTTATAATTAATTACATTCTAAACATATATAAAGATAGCTCTATAAGCTCAAACTGAAAAATTTATATTCAGTTTTCCATTAATTTTTCAAGCGAGTTTGATCAAGATGGTTGACATTTTTCAGTTACAAACTAACGTAAGGAAAATACATATTATGGACAACTGTTTTTTGAAATTGGTCGATGAAAACATGCCAAGTAGGCTATTACCTAAAAAAAAAAAAAAAATGTTCAAAAACCGACAGTCAATGTGCGTTGCCACTATATCTGTTATATACTGTAACCCTTGATAGCCCCCCCCCCCCCCCCCACTGTTTATGTTTCTTCAACGCAACTCAGCGAGTCTTCCTCAAGCGATAGTGATAAGATACAAACGTGGAATTGAATATCATCCACTAATAAAAGTAACCAATTTTATATTTGTTACTGTACCTTTATGAGTATATTATCAATGTATCGGTGAAACTCTCTTGTTGAAAATAAGCCCAAGCCCAATCTTCTTCAGATTTTTGCAGCGATTGAAAGTTTTTAAAAAATAATTCAAAACATACATATAAGTAATTAAAAAATAGTTCGAACGAGATTGTGTTTGGATTCATTTTCTTTAAGAAAATCTCACCAACTCATTGGTAATACTCTCATTAAGATGTACCAAAGAATATTATATTTTGATACTGGTAATCCAACGCTTGTCCATTGTTCTTTTATCTCGCTCACTCTCAGCGAATCTCGCCCACTTTTCTCATCAGGCGACACGTGCGGGGTTTACAGTTACAATCCGAAATAGAAAAATTCGATTCGTGGAACAATAATTTCTTTCTCGGTTATACAAAGTCAAACGAGCACGATTATTGAACTGAAACGATTATAAAATTGATTTCGCACAACCGGGAGCCACTGTATTTGTGACTCCCTAAGATTGAACGTCGTTCAACGATCGAATACGAAATTAGAACATATTTATTTGGAAAAAAGAAGGAGTGATCGCACGCATCCAAACACAATTGGTGTGTTTCTCACAGATTTCGTGGGTACCTAAAATTCAAAGTATGGCTCGTTAAAAAATCGTGCTTCCATTTCTGACCCTCTCCGCGCTAAATGCAATGAAATCGATGTTGAACGAATTTTCAAAAATAAATCCAACTTCTACGAAAGGATACGTCTTATAAATTATAATCTATATATTTTCCTCGAATAAAATTTATTCGAACGGTGAAAACGACGCGCAATAATAATCCGATACAATCACACGATCACAGTTACACACTTTTCGATTTTGTATTATCGTTTAAAGAGAAACGTGTAAAATAACAACCTACCTGTCCGAACTCACAAAGATCACCTCGAAATGATGGCCTCTTTCCCGAATTCGCTGATAGGTGTCCACGAGTTGTGGGGTGAACGCTTTGCAAGGTGGGCACTGGTGGAAATAAAAGAAACATTTATTACATCTTACAATTTATTTTCACGTTCTAGTTACGTTTTTTTTTTATTTTGTATTCTTGAAAAGAAACCGTATATTTACCCAATGTGCGCTAAAATAGACACCCTTAAAGCAATGGCGCAACTCCTCGTGCAACATTGGTTCGTTGCTATCGCGGGCTCCGCATGGTAACAACGGTCCATCCTCGAGAGCTGCTTTTGGATGAGGAGGTTTCCAAGGGAATTCAGCTCCGGAAGAATCGCCAATGGTTCGTTCTACGCCTCCTCTGGTTACCACCGAGCCGTTAGAACCGTCCAATAAAATTAAAGTCGGCACACCAGCCTTTATCCGATACCTCCGAGTTAGCCTGGTCTGTAAAAAAGATACTTGATCGCCTGTAAGAGTATTTCAACATCGATCACAAGATCCTTAAGGATTCTTCATCAATATTCGCCCGTGAGTGCTTTGCTTTATGTTAGAATAGATTTACATTTGAGAGCCATCCGTTGCTGTTCGAATTTTGATTAAAGTACGACGTAAAGAACAGAATGTACGTTAAAATAATGTGACATATAATGATCCATACGAGATCCGCTATATAAGGTAAAAAGAAAAAAAGAAAAAAAACCTCGCTAATATAATACTCCACGTGTTTCGTTTAAAGTACCATCGGTGCTTCGATAAAGCGAAATAGACGAATGACAACTTTGAACGTTGAATCGAATTGTTTTAAGTCGTTCGAATCTTGATCAGAGTGCAATGTTAGAAGCAAAGTGTACAATACTGTAATCTGTGTATACACTGTTAGATGAAAACTGTTCTGAAGAAAATGTTATACACGTTTTTGTACGCTCGGTGCGAACAAAATTTGCCCACACTGCCAAGGAATCAACAAAAGGCACCAGACGCGTTTCGACTTGTAACTAGCAAGACATATTCTATCAATCAGACGTCGAATAAGTAGCGCCTATCGTTGCGTTTGTGGTTGTATTGGTAAGTTTTACTTCCGTCGACCGTATGATCGTACGATGTTGAATTAGATAAATTGTTTCACGTGGTTGCAATTGTAATTCAACGATTACGCTACGGGCCTCGCATATATTTTAACGAAATAGAAAAATGTTACGTCAGATACAAAAATAAAACGCGCCATTCAAAATAATAAAGCAGCAATTACTTTTCCAAACTCCGACACGATGTAATAAAAACGTTACTAATGCTGTACGAAAATACAGCATTAGTATTAGTATTAAAAATATACACTGTGTAGGATAATTTATATTTACAATGGAGAACCAATAAAATTCTAATGAAGCAATAGAAACGTCTTCTGTAAACTTTAATACTGATCGTGACATTTTTACGACACATTTCTTCCTGTATTCTTTTACTTCTTTCTCATAAAGAAGTATAAACAATATTATTATTTTCACGGAACATTTCTTACTTGAACCGTACTTTCTATAATAATACGAATCAATAAAGCGTGGACTAATTGTATTTATTGCATCGATATTTGGTATACTCTTCAATTATGTCGAAACACGGTCTTCAGGTAGCGTAAAATATTTCGGAAAGGTATTCAAGAAAAAAGTTACATCACTCGACGATTGGCAGTTCGTGTTAATAACGACCATAAATTCCCCCATCGACGTTTCACGCTACACGATGTTATAGAATTTCATTTTCGAGACACGAAAACGACCGTTTGAATTCAGCTCGCACAGCGCGCGAGTATTGACTGCAAAAGAAAAAATAGAGAAAGAGAGAGAGTGAGAGAGGGGAAAAAAAATCGAAACCCATCAATTTCAGGAAACGTGAGCAGAATAAACCTTATAAGCAAGAGTATCTGTATATATACTAGCGTAAATAATTCGAGACACGTAGCGCGGTTCTGTTTCTTCCGTTATCCTTCCCGCGCTACGAAATTCAACCACGGCAAAAAGGGCGCAACGAGTGTCTACAGGGGAATAATGTCTGCTGACAATGAGTGCTATCCCTTCTGCCCAGCTGCATGATTACAGCGCTACAAGAGGCGAAAGAAGGGAAGGCCTCGAGTGTGATATTAGAATCTGCGGAAAGGTTTCGACCGCCGGAAAAAGATAAGGAAGGATAGATATGCACGAAAATACAGAATGGGGGGGGGGGGGGGGGGGCAACCAGACGCGGGTAGATTTCCGTTTCTTCGAAGATAAGCAATCAACCCTTTCAACGTTCGTGTCTGAATGAAGGGAAATATTACTTTTAGAAACGGCCAAGGAAACGTCTATCTCTTTCCTTCTCTCTGTCGGTAAGACGATCAAGAATGAAGTCTACCGATAATAAGGGTCGTTGTCTCGTCTAGGAGGCTGCACGGTTACAGTAGTGCTCGGTCGTCAAAACAGGCACTGATGATAGGAAAGCGAGAAGCTTCTGTTCTGGTAAAGATAAAGGAAAGTGACTCGTCGAGACTACGAACTTCATGGGATTTCTCGGAATATTTTTCTTCGACTCTGAAGAGAAATCAATGGCAAACTTTAGTCCCTTTGCAGTATTCCTTCACTTCTGCCCCAACAATTTTGAATTTGTCTTTGTAAAGTGGATATTCTCTACTGGAATTTGCAACAATGCTAATAGTTATATTAGCGAAACAACCGAAAATTCCGTACTTTGATGACGTATGGTGAATTTCGAACAAATTTCTTAAAGGTACGTTTGTGTGTAAATGTTTGTGCAGAATAAAAATGTTTAAAACTCGTCGACATTCTTTTTATTATTTTCTTTTTCGTTTCTGCCATCCAGACCCATAATTCACAACGGACTTGAGAGCGCACATTTTTATAATAACATGTAGCGGCAAAGGGGTGGAATTGAATGAAATTAGAGAACGATTTTCAAGAAAATATGAGGCCTCTGCAGAAAACACAGTTCGTGCACTGGAGGTCGCACACCAGGCCTGTGCGTGACTGAAGGGCACATGTGGCAAGTAATAATTAAAGTTTTGAACCGCATGTGTTATTCTTTTCCAATACTTGTATCTTAAATGAAAATATTACTTTCAAGGGAAGAGTTGAAATATACCGAGTTTTATGTGGACCTTTCAAATAATGTATACGAATGTTATATTAAATACTGATTCTTTATAAATTCTGTGTAATTTTTAAGGTCAATTTATATATAATAGATATATCAATGTGTAAATATTAATCTCTTTTGTAGAAATCTATAAGCGATTATTAACCTGGATGTAAAAATATAACGATTAAATATTTGCTACAATTTTCTTCTGTTTCGAGTGATATATATTACATTAGTAAACAATAGGAATAATATCGCTTATATAATCGGTGTTATTTCGATCAATTTCATGCAATAATAAATTAATTTTTTATTCTACTGTATACGCCATTATCCATTTTTGCAAACGACCGTAGGGAATGCTCCGCGTATGAGAAAATAAAAGGAATAGGTAAGGTTCAAACACAATGGACACATTATAAATGGCTTTCAGACCGGAGTTGATGAAAAAATGTTCGAGTGAGATGAAATCGTTTGTTTAATAATTAAAAATTCGTCGAATATCTACAAATAACTTAAATATTCAACGTGTGTATATCATCTACTTATTGGAAAGACCTCGATTATCGTTGTAATTATTTGCGACTCTTTTCTTTAATTGTTATTAAATTAAATTTCAACATTCCCCTTGTTTTAAATTTTTACCACTAGGTGGCTACTACCGAAGTACGTTTCTCGAGGCTAAGCTTGATCTGAATTTTCCACAAGACTTATCAAGTGAATGATTGAATTATTGCATAGAAAATAGAATTTGCTGAACAACTTTGAATTAATCACAGTAGTAAGCTCTCAACTACAAAAAGAAATTACCGACATATTAATCTTTTAGATTAACATGTTCTCTGTTATGCGTACATCATACAAATATGTACATGTAACGCACTCGTATTCGCGAGAGATCTATATTACATACATAGTTAAAAGCACACATTTCATTAAATAAAATGGCTACAAATATAGTGCGGTGTACGGTTTCCCAACCGAATCGTAGTACCAAATGTATCGATAAAAGGAAATAAATAGAAATTGTAGCTCAATTATCTACATTCATAATATTCTTTTCACGTATTCTAAATATATATAATTCCGATAATTAATCATACTAATGTGAATTTACGTTTCAATACAACTGCTCCTTTTCATGCTTGTGAACACAAAAATGGAGATAACAAATAGCTACAGGAACTTAGTAAGCGCCGCAACACCCAAGTCTGGATAAAAGCGAAAGGATCGAGCGCTATCGGGTACCCATCAACTCTCCTATCAACCAGCGATGATCCGAGAATTTCGCTATACCTGTGTTCAACATTAAATAGAAAATTACTTTTCCAGAAAATGTTCAACGTTTGACTATGTTTCGTCCTGAACGTACGAAGAAAACTTTCTATTCGCTATTTTTCCAACAAGCCAAGTTGGGATGCGCAAAATTCTCTACTGATGCGCCGCCGCTGAACACAAAGAGGGTGAACACCAGAATAAGGCAAGAAGGGTCTCCTCTAGGTACCGAATGTGCGACGTCGTACGTTATCGCGACCCTCCACAGGGAGGCATTACCTCGTCCCTTCGTATATTTCCTACGGCGCTTTCTCGTTCGTGTCTACGGTCCGCGTATATACGTTCGTTTGCCGTCTCCGTCTCGAGCGGTCGATAACGCGTAACGTCCTCCCTTGGCGTTGCTGCCGCTCGCTCGACGGTGCTATCGTTATTTCCCCCGGTGGTCTGTATGTCCCCTACCACGGCACCTCCATCGCTCCTGCTTGCTACCCCTCCCAACCCGCCGTGTCGTCCTTGCTCTCCATCGTCCGCTTACCCTCGTCGATCCTCTCTCTCTCTACCCCCTCCCTCCCACCAGAGAATTTGTATCAGTACTAAAAATGCTAGTGTAATATCACTATTTTGCGATCCTATTGCGATTACACGTATACGAAGTGCAACGGGAGCTGAATATTTGATATCCGAGCGAATTAAACGTTACATTCATTGAATCGTTAAAACGGAGAATTCGACGAGATCGGATTGGTCGTCTGAACGCTTCGATCCGGTATTGTAGTTCTATATCGATTTTATGTTACTCTGAATTTTTTATAAGAAGCGAAAACGCGGTTGGTTACTTCGTTCGACTAATAGGAGCACGGAAAAAGATTTTTTGCACGGAGTAAGATAATTTAAAAAGTGATGTTTTCCAATCCGCATTTTCTACCAGACACTCTGCCGTTTGGTCTCTCTTGTAAGGGGAACCCCTTGTCGTACCGTGACATCGGGTAGAAGACAAGCGATGGAGGGGAAGGGATGAGATCACTGTTGACTCGTTCGCGCGCGTTCAATCGCCTCCTTCGTGAACGACAGAGGTGCGCAACGCGTGCTTTGTCGTCGCAAACCGTGTACCTCGGCAAATATGGAAAAACTTAAATGCTACTACTACTTAACTAGAAATTTATGGATAGTATTTCATCCCGGCATAGCACGGCAAAAGCTATCCAATACTACACAATGCAAGCTAGTTTTTCTTGACTTCGCAAACAATAATTCTTAGTCAACATTAGGTCTATATATTTAATACTACAATATTGGATCTAATACGATTATTGATAATATAATTTTATTATGTTCTTATTGCTACTCCTATTGTTTCTTTACAATTGTTACGATTTTAAGGGATGTAAATCGAGTTAATAAATGTATTCATTTGTTCAATATACCTAACAACGGTGAATCTATAATGTTTCATTGGTTTTGTAATAACATAATTCTTATTTTCAATTTCTATTTTATTACCCTGTATACACTCAAAAAATTATAAAGTATCAAGTCACGGTATACTTGGTTAATTACAATTTGAGTAGCTAAAAAATGTTTATTACTATATATAATCACATAAGTATTGTATAATATTCGCTTAAATGTCGTATAATCTACCAACATTTTCAACATAATTAATCAATATCATGTACAATTAAGTTTCAATCTTTTCCGTTATTTAAAGTTGTGCACCCCTGGTATATATAGATATCGTGGCCTCCCGACATCTCTCGTCCGACTGAGGAGACTGACGAGACCACTGTGTTTTCATTGGTCAACCCCAACATCGTCTTAAGCTACCGCGCTTTCAATTGCACGCAAACGAATACATGCTTTTTGTGTACAAGTCGAAAATGTTGCGAAATATAGGACTCGTTGCATTCCAGTAAGAATCGATTTTGTAAGACTTATGGAATCAAACAACAATTCAGAAGCATTTGAAACATTCGCTTCCCGTTAAAATATCTATAAAAGGAAGAACAAGATCGTGTACTTCTGACAGACCATATACGTACCTACATGCGATACACAGGATGGACGTAAAACGCGCAACTTAAGATGGAATAATTTGAAGGAACGAATTACCCAGATAGAAGATATCACGAAAGCATCTGTGCATGCGCGGCAAACAGCGCAAAACATTTAATTTTTTTCGAGCAACTTTCTACCACTTTCATCCTATGATACCGTCGTGGATGCACGGCGTCAAAGCATTCGGAGGGGGTTTCACGCGAGTTTTCGAGTCATAGGTACTGGAACACATTTATTCGGGCGATTCTCACGTACTTCACTTTTCCTTTGACCACTGCCGAGTAGGTCGTGTGTAATCTACACGATATGCTGGCTAAAAAGCAGACTGGAACAGGAGCTGAAGGGGAGGGGGGAGTGATACATAGCGCCGCGTACGGGCCACTCTCTGTACGAACTACCTCAAAGTCTATCTAGATTCCAACGTTTCTCTCATTCCTTTTTTCTTCTTCCTGTTTCAGTCGTATTTCGTGGGAAGGGACCTGCATCGCACCGATTCGTTCTCTTCTTCTCTCTGATGCGTGTACAAACGTAAATATATTCTCTCTCTCTCTTTCTCTCCATCCGCTACCTACCCAGTCGCTTTCTTGATCTCGCCGGCCGAATGAGAAAGCTATTTGCGGAAGATATGGGTCGGCCACCCTGGAATGGAAAGGCTGCTCGGCTTGACTCTTTTTCTCGGCGCTACCCCGTCGAAGCAAAGGCGTGTACCTTTATGAAACGGTTTACGTCGTACAAACGATGAGCAGCGTTGGGTCTGTTACACCATTCAACCTGGCGGACATCCTAGCGCCGTTCGGCTTGCTTTATACAGCTAATCATTCAGTTTTGTCCAACAAACTAGACATCCCTTATGGAAGCGAAAAAATACGAATCCCAGTTGCTTCGAGAGCCTGATACGAAACGTGTATTAGCGATAGATGGAGAAAATGGTATTACCTCTGAGTGTTCTATTAATTGAATTTACGAACAAATTTCATAAACGTTAGTTTAAATATTTTACAGCAAAACATCAAATTAAGAATTCTCGGGGATGCATTTGTTTCGACTTTCTCGGTGCCCGTCACCTTGGAAACATACACCGGTTCCAGGTTTCTTTGTTTACCTTGAATGCTGTCTAAGAAAATACTGAAAGAGCGAAAGGGAGAAAGTATTCGGTCGTTTCTTTTTCGCAACGTTACATACACCAAAGTTGCTCTTCTCATTGTTAAATGAATGGAACAGTGTACAAAGAGCCTACGATTTCAAGGGGGTGATTCCCAATGTGGATTGGGTAGATAGGCGGAATAACGAGCAAGGAAGAATCACGAGGCTACTTGACGCTAATTGCGCAGGACGCTTATCGTTGCATTTACTCGCGGATCAGACTATTGAGTATATGTATATGCATCACAAACACCAACTGCTCGAGTGGCCTGACTAATGATCGTGGTAAAAAGAGAGGGAATAACGACCTCCGATAGTCTCTTACATTTATATCCTGGTAATGTGTATACGTACAATAAATACTGAGAATATTCGTCTTACATAGAAGTTTTGAGACGCCACTGGCATTACATTCAAATTCAAGTTGCTACCCGTAACTCGATATAGACCCCGCGTGTTTCTTTCTTTTTTGTTCGTTACTTAGTTGCAATGTCAGAACCTCGTTAATTTGCATAAAGAGTGACTCGAACTTCCGAGACAAGAGATACCGCGGGAATCATCGAGGTGCGTGGGCGATGAAAAGATCAATGTACGAAACTGTTCTATCCTTTGTTTTAATTGCCACGAAACAAAATTATCGTTCTAAATTGAATTTATCCAGTGATGTATTATCACAAAATAAATGTATTAAAACAGTGTTTTCGATCGATTGAAAAATCGTCGGCGTTTTAACCGAAATTAAAACGAACGATCATCCAGTCTTGTACCTCTCTCGCAGAAATTCAAAGCGTGAATTCACTTATTTTTGTATTTTGAATTTTTTTCATCTGCAACGTACGATAATTAGAGAATCGTGAGAAAAAAAATCGTCAGTAAAATACACGAAATATTGAAATACGTTTGCAAGAGGTACCGTACAAATAGTCATCAACGAGATATTGATCTTCGTTAAAGATCAGAATCGCGAGATCGAAAACGTCGAAGAGCAGATGTTGAGTGAAAATATCGCGAATGATTTTTAGTTAGAGAAAGTCGACTCTGCCTGGTGTGTTGGCGCAAATAAAATCGGACCCTAAATAGCACGTCTGGCGAGGGGTTAAAACACCCGTCGGAAATAAAAAAGGCGCTGCACGCGCGGTCGTTCTGCATAACGACATGCGTGCCCCCTCTGTATACATGTATAACTTTATGACAGACGTGTGTACAAATTTCAAATGATACACTCACTTCAATTGATCATACCGTCCGACCGTAAAATTCGTGCAGCCAGGAAAGATTACGAGCGATCTTAAAACATCGGCATTCTCGGAATATTGAAACACGACGGCAGCCATTGAAATGATTATTGGGAACAGGTTTTAAAATTTGTCGGAAGGCTTCGAAAGTTTCAAGAACTTACAAATTATCTGAATGGCCCTGTCACTGGAGAACCTTTATTCGATTTAAAAGCCGAGTCTAATTATTTAATTGAATTTAATTGGGGTTCATGCATGTCTGCAAATTGGACGATAAAGAGACGGTGACATCAACTTGAAACAGAAACACGAGATAGAGAATTTCAAACACAACCGTTCGCAATTATAAATCATGTATTGGAAAAAGTTGTCGATAAAAACGATCAGTAAACGTATAAATGTGTAAAATGAGAGACAGTTTTCTGGGAAATGTAAAAATTTTTAAATCGTTTGTTTTTCTCACGAAACTGAAATGTAACCTTTAATTGACTGGCTGCGATTATTCAATTACTGACTTCAATATAAACTTACATAAAATCGGTAATATATATTTATGTTTCAATTCAATGTTGTACGACTATAAAAATGTGCAAGTACTTTATCAACTTTAGTATGATGAAATTAAATTGATACAACGACACTCTACAATATTTACAAATATGTTTACTTGTATCCATAGAAATTTCTTAAAATTCGATAGAAATTCTTCGACATTTTTGTCGAAGTAAAATTTATTTTTGCTCAATCGAGTTAATAAAGGAAAGCTGTTTTTCCTTAATACAATTTCTTGCAATTTGTCCTCTATTCGACTTCGAAAGAGGCTAAGAATAGAAAAAGAATTGACAATTAAGATTGTTTTATCAAGAATTAAAACAAAATATAAGAACTACTGGGTCAGTGCCACAATAAAGTACATTTATCTTACACTTATTACATGGAAATTTAAATGCATATGTCTTTTTAAAAATTGCAGTTACATATGAATTCAAGAAGCTTAGCGTCAATGTGAATGCATTTATAGGTGTTTATAATAAACGCAATGCGGTGTCCGAAAAAAAAAGAAAAATTCCGCATTAAGTCGTTTAGTGATGTTCCCGTACGATTAATGATATGTTAATTATGTTCCTACATTGTATTAAATTAGTTCAATTTAATTTGACACATATTGGCATCGGTGTTGGTAAGCAATTTATGTATTAACATCAAAATAAAAATAATATAAAATAGTACTAATTACTGCGGACTATTACAAACGTGACAAAAAAAGTAAAAAAAATGTTGCGTGTCTTACCTTTCTTTCATAGTCTACGTTCGGCACAGCCAGCCAGGGTAACTCGGAAACGTGTGCACGAAAACTTTCTTCAAAGTCGAGTACATCAGCTACGTTACTCCAGAGAACCACGTGCACGACTTCAAACTTTTTTCTCCTCTCTCTGCCAGGATTCTCCGCGTCTCGATCGTTCTCCGTATGCACCGAATTGACATTCGTATACAGTTCAAGTAGCTGACGCGTAAAATCATCGCAGGTAGCACCGGGATTAATGAAACTAAAATACACACCGATCACCTCACAAGTCGGCCGGCCGTCATCATCGACGAGCGAACCACTTGCATCGCACGGCTTCGTGTCCTGCTGATTAACCTGACTGCACCGCGACAGTTGTTTACCGAACAGTCTATGTTGCCAACTGACCGGTTTCGCGGTGGCCGCAGGTGACTTTTTCGTTACGTTTCCCGAGGTGGATGATGCCTGCTCGCTGTAGCACGCGGCCATCGCACGTAACAATTAGCCCGCTTCATTCACCGGCGACACGCACCGACGAATCTCACGTTTCCACACCGCTTAAACTCGAACTTCTCGTTGCTCCTTGCCGTCAACGCCGACTGATTCACGTTTCGCTGACTCGCAATCCACGACCAATCACGAACGGTTCGGTCCGATCGGAGCCGAGACCCTCCGAATCGTACCGATGAATGCGCGCTCTTTCTCGATACAAACACATCGAAACTATTGTCTTTTCTATTAAAATAACAACGATTATACAGTATAAGGGTATATATTTATTGTATAATATTAATGTATACACATGCCATCAGGTTTTCTTCATTTACATGTTTTTTAGTTGAATATAATTTGCATCATATTGTAAAATTCTTTCATATTTTGTACAAATTTATTACATCGTTGGATCTCCTGACATATGTACATATTACTATTGTTATTCCATATTATATTATATGTATGTATATTGTAAAAGCAAAATGAAGAAAGGAGTTTTAAACATAATGTATTAGAATAAATATAAGCAGTATATAAAACACTTATTCATAACATTTTATATATTTCCAATAATTATAAATTTGAAATTTATGTAATATAATTCTCTTAAATCATTGAACAATGATGAACATAAAAATTAATATATCTTCGTATGTTCAAAGCTTAAGTAAGTAGTTTATAAATGTACGTCGCCATTTTGATTTTAATTTTAATTCTATTTTCATAATAGCGTTATTTTACTATCACAATTAGGAACGATATTTACATAAATAAAGAGATACAAAATTATGTAAGGTTTGTAATTACCACTAAATCAGTATATGATCATTATAAGATATATTCTGGTATATCATTTGTTCAAAATAAAAATAGAGTGGGTATAAACAAAAAATTGCCACGCGATTAGACTCTCATTGGTCCGCTGTAATGACATATATTCTGGCTAGGGATGTAGTTATGGTTTATCGTACAGTGTTTCGTACAAAAAAATGTGACAAAATGATTGAAAATCTGAGAGCAGACTTCCATTAAAAATTTTTTAGAAAAATTAAAGTTTTCAAAAAATATGTATTAACAGTATTTTGCCACATTTCTTAATCATTCTTTTAGGTTAAATAATTCAAATCTAGTAACTTTTTGGGAGTAAAAGTAACTAACTTTTCTTTCGCATTTTTCCTACAATTTTTTCAATTTTTAGTTAATTTATCACAACATTTTTAAATTTGAAATGTTTTTTGTTAAATATTGAGTAACCTATAATTTCACCATTTTTTTTTAAATTTAAATGTTTATACGTGCATATTTTCAAAAACAAAATAGTACACATTTATAGATTTTCTACAATAAAATTTAATTACACCCATATTTTACTACGTCTTATTTTTTAAGTAATTGATTATATTAATTCTCCTTAAAGCGTGTAATTTAGTTAAGAAAATTTATTTAAGTGTATATATAATTGATATATACATCGAGTATAGAAAATATAGAATGTGATAAGCAACATTTTTGCATAAAGTTTTTATTTTGTAATATATATGTTTAAAATCGATTTGTTTGTTAATGATAATGTTTAAAGACAAAAATTATATAGTAACTTGTATAGATATCTATTCAAAGTACAATCGCTAATACACTTTCGTTGAAATCAGGGAATTTTGTTTGTATGTACTTTGTATTAAATAAATGATAGCTGTACTTCTTGGTGTAGAACAAAGTCAATCAGTCGGGTTTTAATTTTATTTTCTACTGAGAATCGATGATAAGAAGTAATATCACTATAAATTTGAAGAATCGGTAATACATTGTAACCTGAATGAAAGTAAAAACTAAATATTAGGACGTGTCATTTAATTTCAGTACTACAATTTAAATATGGATATTCTACAGCTGGGAAAAGTACTTACTATTGATATTTCATATTTAGTAATTGAATATTACTTTCTAACCTAGTTTCGTGTAATTGCAAATACTGACGACAAAACTATATTTTGATATAATTATTTTGTAGTTTAAGGATTTTCTGCTGCAGTATAACCAAATATCTGAAGCTTGTTTTAATCGATGTATGAATACGTTTCTTTCGAGAGAAATTTCGTCTGATGAGGTATGTTTTTTAATCAATTATATTTGTAATACATTATTACAATCTAATTACTACAAGTGTTTAAAATGGAAACGTTTATAGAGTAAATAACATGAAACTATTTCTTTTTTTAAATCTGGCATTTCATAGGATATATGCTTAAGGAGATGTTTGGATAAACATATTAATGCAAATAATAGAATGATACAAGTATTTATGGAAGTACAGCCTATTTTTGTGCAGAAGAGGATAGAAGAGAATCAAAGGGCTCAAGAAGCTTTAGAAGCACAAATGGAAAAAAGTCCTGAGAATGTTACATAATTGATCCTATGTAAATTAATCAATATTTAATTGTATGTATCATAAAAATCATACCTCCAAAGCTTTAAAATAGATCTTTAGAACAACAAATATTTTACAACATGTACATTTCAAATTGTATAAATAATACTTGTTCATTATTACCTATTACTGTTTGTATTAATATATTATAAGGTAATGCTAAATGCATTAACAAATAAATCAATATTCAAAGAGTAATCAATATGCTAAAAATTAAAATTAATTATTTTTTCACAATTATATACTTAATTTTGAACTAGATTTAATATTTTTATACAAAAAGTACTATTAAGTAATCATAACTCTGTACAAAGCAAAGTATATAAGCATTCATTTATTATTAGGAATTTGTATACACATAATATACACACAATAACATCATGATTAGGAACATAATACATTAGCTACAATACGTTTTATAAACTAAAAAGTGTTTGGATTGCATATTTCAGTAATGCAAGTTAATTAATGATGTTCTGCATTCTTATTCTTAACTAATAAATGTAAGACTTTATTCTTATTTTATTACAGTATGTTTTATTGGCCTAAACGCCCCTAATAAAATTTGTTTAATAATGGAATGTATTTCCTTTATAATCATAGCAAAATATTTTAAAAATTGATCAATCTTCAGAGATTGTTCATTAAATCAACATAAATTACATAAAAGCTAAAATACTATTAATACATCATGGGTTATAAGTTTTGTAAGTTCTGTTGTTTCAAAGATAAATGCAGATTTACAATTGTACCAGTCTGCAAGAATTTTGAAAATACTGTGAATTGTATATGTATTTCACGTATGACTCATTTACACATATTGTTTTACATACATTAAAAGATTTACATCATGATCACGTTGGAAGAATTTTATTAAAAAAATTATGATAAAACGTATTGATGATATAAGTAATATTAATAGATTAGTTTTTTTTTTATAATTTAACTTACTATCAAAGCTAATATAAACTATGAGTGTAAGCAACAAACAATGGTGACAATATACATACATTTACTCCACCTATACTAAAAATTGGCTATTTTTGAAGCATAATAGTCTGTAATGTCTTGGTACATATTCTATGTACTGCTAATTTAAAATAAAAAAATAAAGACATAAAGAATGCTAACATACACAAAAGGAAAAATAAACCATATTTTCAAATCATATAAGTTTTAAACATTCGCTTAAAGAATATGACTAGTTTGTTCAGCTTTCCAACAGTTGAACATTGCTTTTTTAAACAAAAATATTTTCAATAGAAAATAATTGCATTTGATGAGACAATACTGTTGTATTGATAAAAAGTTACAGATTTATACTCTCTGTATTGAAATACTTGAAGTATTTCGGAAAAATAAGTCATAATCATACATTATTTATTACATTTTGTAATATTGCGATTAATGTTACAAACATAACTATTTTGCATGTATGAATATGTAAATACTAATTAATACATATCTTTTGTTAATGAAAATGATAGAATTAAGTAAAAAGACTTATAGCAATTTCTTATGTATCTTAAAAACAAGCACACAAATAGTATCCAAGTTAATTATGAAATACAATTACGTTAAGTACAGCATTTAAAAATTTATTTTCTTTCTGAATTCTTAAAAACAGTTAATTTTGATATAAAAATCAGCAGATATGAGAAGATGATAGTAATGCAAATATCTAAATCTGATTAGAATGTATAAATACAATAAATTAAAATTTGGAAGTATTGACACTGTATTGGTATAATTCTATATTCTGAATTAAATGAGAAAAATTGGTTTGAATGTACCGCAAATAAAATTCAATTGATACTTTTAATATTTAAAATGGAATGAAAAATAAAACAGAATATCTAATCTGTGGATATTTTCCAGTCATCATTACTGTTTCCTCGATAACACAGGCAATATATCTATTATGTTGGTGCAAAATGTAATATAAACAACCAATTAATACTGTTTTATACATATTGTAAAATTCAAAGCTCAGTTTACCATATTTCATGTATTTACATTAGTACTTCTCTAAGTCAGATATAAAAATTAAATATCTATTGCCTTCATGGTTTTATAAGCATTACTATTGAACAAAGAAAACTTTTACCAAATCCATCAAAAGACATATTCTTAATTGCTGTTAAATGTTGCACATAAGTGCTAATCATATGATTAAGATGCATTGATGTATGGTGTTACGTATTTGAAATTGGCCAATATTTAAAGCATAATTCAGAAAAAAGTCAGTCTGTTTTTGTTATAATCCATTCTTGTTTCAGAAGTCATTTAAACTGACAGATGTCTTAACAACAGCATCTCCTAACACATTTTTAAGGATTTGAAGGATGTTCTACCTTGTCACTTTCTCTGCTGTTTGAAGAAAAATTCGTATGGACGAATGCACCCTTTTGTTTGAATTCTCCAAAATATTTGCATTTATTTCTTCTAATGTAACTACTGTTCGAGCCACGATGGTAAAGACGAATTTGGCGATTTAACTTTTATGTTAAATTGCTTCAATGTTGCTTCCAATGCAGTTTGATTTCCAGAAAAGTAGGCAGACACTGCATTATGAAACAACAGCAACTGTTTATGCATTACCTTGATCTGTAATCAAAATATAATTTAGAAAAAATTACAGATATTTAAAAGGAAACAATAAACAAACGAAAACGTACTCTGTTCTCATCTAAAAATTTAAGTTTAATTGAAACATCTGAGCGTAGTTTCTCAAAATTTTGTTTATGTTCTTCATAATTAGATTGTGCCTCTTCTAATCTTGCTGCATTAGTACCATCAGATTTTGTTGCTTGTGCTAATACTTCAAGATCTGTCCTATAGGCATCGTATTCTATTCTGTAAAAGAGATTAACATTTTTGAAATATTAATGTTGTAAAATATGTTTTACATTTTATATCTTTTATTGTCAAATTTAATATTACCTTGCTGTTTCATATTGTCTTACTGTAAGCAAAGTGTCTTCAATAGTTTTGTTACAAAGTGTATTTACGGAAGAAACAAAAAAGTTTAAGGCCCCTAGTAATGTTTCACCGTTTTTAGTCAAATTTCTTTGAGTTTCAGAGTTATATAGAAACTCTTCTTGTAACTCTGGAGATTTCTGCGCTAATTCAGAAAACGCTTCTCCAAGAGCATGTTGTGTTTGAACAACGTGGTGAAAATGAGAAGCTAGTGCTCTAGATAATCGTAGAACATTACAATATTTTCTTTGTGTATCTCTCAATAATTCAATTTGCGTTTCAAGCTCTAAAAATCAAAGTGAATTGTTATTATTAATAATCAAGATGCATTACAAATGACTTACCCGAATCAACCGTACGAGATGTTTTTCCAAGTTTTTCATACATTAACTGTCTAGTACACTTATAAGTAGAAATACTCCAATTTTTAATGCTTTCAATTTTACTCTGAGCAGTACGCATTGTTTGCATATCACCATTCTGAATAGGTGTATTTGGAGATACTGTTACAGCTGTCATAGCAATAAAAATATTTTTTTAGAACTAAGTTTTAACGATATATTTATTATAGTATACTTTGGTAGTATTTATATTACTTACACGTTTGCGACATAGGACCAGCCATTGTTAAATTTATTGTAGCTGGTCTTGCTTGGCTATCATTACTACAATTGTTTGGTACATGAGGTGGAGGGCTTCCACTGTGAACTACATTATCATTATCATTTAAAGATGGAGCATCTTTCAGCATTTCATGAATACTTCGCTCCATTCCACTTAATGCAGCAGCTATACATAATATATCAGTAAAAATAAGTCATTATGTATGTATAATAATATGTATACATTTAAATAAAATGCAAACATAATTAAAAAGTTTGGATAAATATAGAAGTGGATAATGATAAAATATGTTATAAAAGTATTAAACCTGATTAATAGAATTAATATGTGACAAAAATATTACTGAAATATACATTGAAGAAAAGTATTAAAATTATTATATAGTTACAGATGTTGTACAAGAAATTACTCTAATAAATGCAACGATACATTTTGCGAAAAAGTAAAGAATTTATAAAAAGAACAGTTTAGGTAAAACCGCCATTTTTTTATAATACTCAAGTCACTAAAATTTGATATATAATACATAGAAAAATGTATGTAAAAATGATGTATAAATATTCTAATGTATTATGACGTATTGAGTTTGAATACTTCATTAGCAATGTGAACTGTACAAATGACAGAAGCACCAAGAACTGTCACTTGACACCTGTTTTAAAACTAAGTACGGTTAGGCTAATGTTCGTTTATAAATTCCAATTGTATACTGTTCAAGTAGTTAGAGATTAAAAATCTTCATGGTTAAAAGAAACATAATTGTAAGCTGATACTTACTAAGAAAATCAGGAGCTACAAGTAATTGCTATTATTATATGCTCAAAACTTCAGAACGAATCTTTATAATGTTTCATGAGAAATGCAATACGTGAAACTAGATGGCGTATGCAAACGTTTTTTGGAAACACCCGATCTTAAAATTTATAATACAATTTTTTGCATTTACTTTCACTTTTCTTTGTTATACGAAATAACAATTTTATTACGTGTGTAACAATAAAAATGTAATGCACTTCACAAATAATGTTCTAATAATTATCTTTCATAATTTCTGAACGTTGTTTCGAAAGTTATTTGTAAATTGGTTAATATTTAGATTGAACTTGAAAATCACACAATAATGTAATAATATAAATGCTAGAATGATTTGAATTATTTTTCTTTACAATAATTGCGATTGAAAAGTATTTAGAAAATGATAGAGTAAGTTTGCATTATATATTGAGTTCATATTCTATCTTTCTATATTCTATGGTTGTAATCGACACATGCGATGGTGTGCGAGTGCGGAACTCCTTCGAAAAGCCTGTAAAGGAGTTTCCTCCACGTTTTTGGTTTTGACAGGTACATACTTGTACATGCTCCTATTAAATATTACAATGACATAATATATATAAAATAAATTAATTTCACAAATCACATGTTATATTTATGAAATACTTTTCTGCCAGCATATTGTATCAGTAATTACACGAGGTTAGAATCACATAATGAAATCAGGAACTGTATTTTCGTATAATACATTTTTTGATTAAATATAAATATATATAAGAATTTTTGTACATTATGTTTATAATTAAATTATTATTTTCTAATTTATGCTCTAGTCAGAAAAGTGACTATTCGTTTCTTAGTAAAATATCAATAAAACATATGTTAAATTGTTTTTCACGGGTTTTAATTACTTAATAATATTCTTAATTTAAAACAAGAATCCGTATCTTAAAAAGTCATTCAATTGTTTCAAAATATAATATTTTTAATGGAATTTATAATTACCTTAAGATATTTTGAAATATTAAATTTTTGTTAAACATTTTTCTAGAAGTAAATATTATCTAGCAATTTTTATATCACTTATTATAAAATGTTTCCATGTTTTTCTAACAACCAATAATTTAACATCATTCTGATTATGTTAATAAGGAGTAAATACTAATGTAAGACTTAGAATATACCTTTATTAAAGCAAATTATAAGTAAGCTTTTCTTAATTTGAGTATTTTGTAAATATAATTTTCAGGCAGATAGATATTTTATCATCATGCCGCCAAAAAAGTCAATGGAGGAAACGGATCGTTTGACTCGTATAGCCATTGTTAATTCTGATAAATGTAAACCAAAACGGTGCAGACAAGAATGTAAAAGATCTTGTCCAGTAGTACGAATGGGAAAACTTTGTATAGAAGTTAATCCAAATAGTAAAATAGCTTCTATTTCAGAAGAATTATGTATTGGATGTGGTATTTGTGTTAAGGTATGTTAAACTATTTTGTAGAAAATAAATATTTTTATAGTAGAACTGATTTTATAGTGTAAATACACAGAATATAAATATAAATTTTAATATGTATAATCTATATTATATTAGAATAATTAAGTTATATTGATAATAGTTAAGTTTATGATCATTTCAAACATTCCAAATATTCATAATGTTTTGGTTTTAGAAATGTCCATTTGAGGCAATATCTATTATTAACCTTCCTAGTAATTTAGAAAAAGAAACTACGCACCGTTATTCAAAGAATTCATTTAAACTACATAGACTACCTATTCCACGTCCTGGAGAAGTATTAGGTTTGGTTGGAACCAATGGAATTGGTAAATCAACTGCTTTAAAAATTTTAGCAGGCAAGCAGAAGCCAAATCTGGGTCGGTACACGGTATGTATATTTGCATGTGTTATTTTCATGATATATATTATCCTCTTACAAACTTACAGTTCCTTAATTAATACAGGATCCGCCAGATTGGACAGAAATTTTAAGTCATTTTAGGGGTAGTGAATTACAAAATTACTTTACTAAAATATTGGAAGATGATTTGAAAGCTCTAATTAAACCTCAGTATGTAGATCAAATTCCTAAAGCTGTAAAAGGCACTGTGCAACAACTCTTAGATAAGAAGGATGAGTGTAAAAAGCAACTAGACATTTGTGGAATGTTAGGTGAGATAATATCTGTATTAAAAATGTAGTATTTAAAATATTTTATAATAAAATCCATCATATTCTAAATGTAGATTGTGAGAAAAGTAATTAAATAAAAATGGAATTAAGCAAATAGTTGATTTTTAAGTAATTAATAATCTGATAATTGAATTTTCTTTTTAGATTTGATGCATATACGCGATAGAGGTATCGACGCACTTTCTGGTGGAGAACTTCAACGATTCGCTTGTGCTATGGTATGCATTCAAGATGGAGACATTTTTATGTTCGATGAACCATCTTCATATTTAGACGTAAAGCAACGTCTTAATGCAGCTTTAACAATTCGATCTCTTATTCATCCTGACAAGTAAGGAGTTAATATTTGTTTAACGCGATGTGTTTGCAACGAAACTGTTAATATTACTAAAATTTAATAGGTTTATAATAGTAGTAGAGCACGACTTATCAGTTCTGGATTATCTATCAGACTTCATATGTTGTCTTTATGGTGTTCCTGGAGCTTATGGTGTAGTTACTATGCCTTTCTCTGTAAGAGAAGGTATAAACATTTTTCTTGATGGTTTTGTACCAACGGAAAATTTGAGATTCCGCGAGGAATCTCTTGTTTTTAAAGTAGCAGAAAGCGCAACAGAAGAGGAAGTGAAACGTATGAATCATTACGAATACCCCGCGATGACAAAAACAATGGGTTCGTTTAACTTAGAAGTTGAAAAAGGTCAGTTTACGGATTCGGAAATTCTTGTGTTACTTGGTGAAAATGGAACTGGGAAAACAACATTTATTAGAATGTTGGCTGGTAATTTGCCTCCCGATGATGGCTCTGGTGCGTAAAACTAAATTTAGTTTTATTAACAAGTTGCAATATAATTCTTATGCTTCAAAATATAAATTAAACAGTGAGATTATTAAGTAATATAATTGTATATTTTATAGGAAGCATCCCACAACTACATATCAGTTATAAACCACAAAAAATAAGCCCTAAATCTCAAGGTATCGTGCGACAATTATTGCACGAAAAAATTAGGGATGCATACGTTCATCCTCAATTTGTGACGGATGTTATGAAACCGTTGAAAATAGACGATATTATGGATCAAGAAGTGCAGAATCTTTCGGGAGGAGAATTGCAACGGGTGGCTTTGGCATTATGTCTTGGAAAGCCAGCTGATGTTTATTTGATCGATGAACCTTCCGCATATTTGGATTCTGAACAACGTTTAGTTGCGGCTAAAGTAATAAAACGGTAATGAAAAAATTATTACTCGTGCTTGTTATAATAACCAAGTATTGTCTTAAATATAATAGAACGAGGTATGTAGCCAAGGAATTATTATAACTTCTGTCACTATTTTAGATTCATACTGCACGCAAAGAAAACTGGATTTGTAGTCGAGCACGATTTTATAATGGCTACATATTTGGCTGACCGTGTAATAGTATTTTCTGGTGTACCATCTTTGTCAACTACAGCTCATAGTCCACAGTCTTTACTAAACGGTATGAACAGATTCTTAGAACTCCTTGGCATCACTTTCAGAAGAGATCCGAACAACTTTAGACCAAGGATTAATAAGAGCCAATCTGTAAAAGTATGCAACTTTTAATTCTTATTTTTTATATATATTTTATTATTGAAAGGCTGTCATAATAGTATGGAATTCATAACTAATTAAAATTTCTTTTAAACTAAATTTAATTTTATGCTTTTCTAGGACTTGGAACAGAAGAGAGCTGGACAATACTTCTTCCTGGAGGAGTGAGATGTGATCTCATTTTGATGAGTTGAATAGCAGCTTATATGAAGTACTGTTAAGACGATTTTGTAAATCTTTATACATTTAAAAACCGGGAATGGATTTCTTACAATATATTAAACGCTAGTGACGCATATTTTGCGTTAAATCGAAATATTATTCATTTCGACATGACAATTCTGCTTATAGGATATTTATTTTAATATACAAAGCGAAGTTTCTCTAGATATATAACAAAAATTTGATTCAAGGAGAAATACAATCGTATTTTTGTACGACATATTGCTGCCATAAATTTATTTGTATCTATCAACATGCGTCACAAATCATATTTCCAATTTGACATAAATAAAATAATGCATTTTCTTGTACAAATAATAATTTATGCCCAACTATGTGTAACAAATCAAATGAAGTTAAATATCTCAGTATATTTACATGTACATCTGCTATGCAACGTGAATTATAATACAAGTGAGATTTAAATGAAAAATTGATTAATCATTTGATAAACCTCAGAAATTAAATAATTTTATGATTTTTTATATGCTGCAATGCAATAGAGAATTTATCACTGTGGTTCGTTCAAAACACTGATACTGACATCACTGTTTTAGAAGAGTATTACCTTTAAATTAAAATTATGTACACTATTCTTGAATACTCAGTAATAGATGGAAAGTATAAGAAAGTGTTTTTAGTCATTAAATTGAGACTGTAATGTTTGGAATCATGTAAAATAAAATTATTTTCACTTATATAGCTTGAACTTTAAATGAAACGATGTTAAAATTTTAGAAACCCTAGAAAATTATCTTCCTTCCGGACGTCAAGTTTTGAACGTGTAAAGTTTATTTTTTACGCATTGTTAAAGTATTGTTGTAATTATAGGGTATTACATTCCTGTACTAATTTAGCCATCTTATTTACTGGGTATACATTATTCATAACCAACGCGAATGTATGTACAGGAAGTATGTACATTACGACAATTTTAAGATCAAGAGCAGATTGCACTTATTCTTATTGTCGTTGTACGTCAAACATAAATTTCCATTAGAGTGTGCAAACTCTATTTGCCATACATTTTGCAAAGTATAATAAATTGTTGTAAAATTATCATTCAACAGAATACATTAAAAAATCACTTATTACACTGCCTTGTATAATGTGGACAAATAAATTTTGTATCGATTATTGAAAAAACAGTAAACAATAATATTGAATCATTTGCTGATAATTTAGTCTTGGGATAATTTTAATAATCAAATTAATAAATTTATGCCATATCAAAACAATAAATTGTTTTTAATTAATATTTTTCATAATATTCTCCTATGAAATTCTGTGGTTTCTTTCTTTTTTTTTTTAGCAGTGTATAATGGGGAAACTTTCTAGTTTATTCAGAAATGTGGTTCCCGGGAATGTTCTAATCATGTTTGACGTCACAATAATCTATGATAATTGAAATAATATATTCAATATTTATCCTTCTACGTATAGTGTAATAACATTTCCTGTAACGATAATGAAATTACTCCTATTGTTTAATTTTTTCTACCTTATATTCTCAACATAGATGCAAATTCTATTTTTCTCTTTCCATTCATACATTCATCGGTAGTTACACAAATGAACGATAACTTCTTTCACAAAACCTCAAATAAATGTTTGTTTCGCAAAAATAGTGTCTCTCTGTATATTGTTTCACCTTCTCTATCTCCCAAGATTAGTAAAATCAAACCGAAAAATAGCTAAAAAATAATTACCTCAATTTTCAATCTCAGTATCGACATTCATCGATAAAAGTCGATCGCTATTTCGATTACGCTCATTTTAAATTCGTAGCCGCGCAATATTGTTTAAACATATTCTTCGGAGTATACTCTGAAACGTTTTATCTAAATATTTCTATTATTAAATATTCTTTATCCAACATCGATCAGTCGTTATGAACCATTTCGAATAATTCGATGATGCTTCGTTTCTTCGTGAACAATCTTATTTTTACACACAATCCGAGCTTATACATTGGTACACCCGTATTAAACGATATCCTTGACTTCGTGTAATTTGGCAGAATTTAGCGACGAAGCACTTTTTAAGTGATAAGTTTTACATTATTATAATGTTTGTTGATACCCGGAAATTTGAAACGGTAATTAGACGCGATTAAACAACGGTGTTTTTCCATAAAGTTGAGGCCATCAATGCGACAAAAACTGAGCCACTGATCGAGGGAAAGCATATAAGTCGACCTGTTTCGCCGATGCTGAAAATTGTGACTGAAAAAAAAAAAGAAAACAATGACGTCCTCTTGTTTCATCATTTTGCCGAAATTAACGTGGCTTTGCGCGTCGATTGTTGTTCTCTTGATCCGTGCGCAGCTGTCGCAGTGTTGTAAGTACGATTTAAAAAAAAACTGTGGTTTTTTTGCACTTTTAATAAAAATACGTGAAAACAAAAATTTCATCGATTTAATTTAAGTATTGTTCGGTTATCTGCTCGTAAACAGGGTCGTGCTCGTGTTGTTCAGAGTACGAAGGTTGTTAATCGACAAAATGCATTTTCGATCGATTTGATAGTTAAAATGTGATTTTAATATTGAAAATTTTCAATTCGAACAATTCTTCGAAAATCGTTAGGAACAAATTACAATCCACCGTGAGGATTGGAACGTTTAATAGATATTTACGTACGGTTTGTAAAACGGTGAATTAATTGTGAACTTTGTTATTGCAAAGGTCCAGAAGATGAAAATTACCATATAGTGTTATCAAATTTTGTCGTTATAGCAACTGACATTTACTTGATGTACATTGGAGGGGAAAGTTTACTAAATGTTTCGAGAAGAATAGCATTCCTTCTTTTTAGTTATCGAAATATAATTATTCGAAACCTAGAGTTACGATACGAATTCACGTTTCGTGCATTAGGGTTGCCTGCTGTTAGGGTTGTCTTACAATTGGCATCTACGTGAGAATCACCAAGAGAAAAATAATTTGTTAAATTACATACTTTGATATATATCTAACATTTATTTTAATATATTTTAACATTTTAATTTTTTTAATTTAATATATTTACCTGAAATTGTTACGATTTTATGGAATTTTATATTTCTAGAATCGTTTTAGAATCTCGAGTAGTAAAATACTACTTTCTTTTTTCTCTTTACTTTCCTTATGTATTCAAATGTATTAAAATATGTTAAAAGTTTGTCTTTCCGGTATTTTATCTATCGTTTATCCAGTACTAATTGTATATTATCGAGAACATTTTAGAACTTTTATTAAATTATTCTTATTCGATTACGTTATTATAGATTATGATCCCAATTCGGGTATAGTATTGTCTACGCCCGAGGAATGCCGACGAACATGCGTTGATGGTGAACCACCTAAGTATTGTTACTATCATTTTCACATCGAATTCTATACAGTATATGGACCGTACGTATGACCATACCCTTAACAAAATATTGTGCATCGAATGTTCATCGAACACACTTATTTTTATCCTTCAACACAGTTTTTATAATTTTACCAACATTTTTGTTTCATTTTTCTGTAATACTTTCTATATAACCGGTTACGGGGATCAAAATTAAAATTCTTTGCATTAATTGACTAATATGATATGCACTTGGTTATCGTTATCGAGGAAGTTGTAATTGTAATTGTTTCAATCGTTTTGTTTTGCGGCCTCGATTGTTAAAAGTTTGCAATAACCAGAGCTGAAAGATATCGTCGAACACAATCTATCGAACGTGTGATATTCACAATTCTTTCGATTCAAGTAACTTTGTTTCAAATCATTCGAAATTATTCGTGCACGAAGCATCTCGATTTGATTTTATCATTGATATTAACAACTCTTTTTCGTTTTTCAATTCGAAATTTTTATTACAGTAAACGCAACACCATGATCAATATACAGTTCGGTATTTGTACGTACAAACGTGGATCTTCTCTGCGCGTTTACTTTTTTATTTAACGTATTTATTTTTCAAAAATACTGAACATTCCAATCTTTCGGCTTGAAATACTCGTTTCGTTTAAACGAATATCTTTCAATTAATACAGTTTGCTTCCATAAAGTATTTTTATTTTGTACGTACGAACGTGTACGAGAAATCGAGAATCGACAATTTCGTATTATTATAATTAGACGTAATAAACGACGTATTAATTGCTTTTAGTGCTTGCGATGAAGAGAGTCAACAAGAACAATGCATTTACGCCGACAAAGTCGAAAAAACATTATTACCTATTAATCGACAACTACCAGGACCGCCAATCGAGGTATATACGTCTTTGCTTTAATTTATAAATTATTGAAACGATTAATTATCCAATAATTATTTATTTCATCCCTAAAGATATTGCCTTGAATATTTCGCGTTGTGTCGATTTTGTCCAATTTTTTACACACTGTCACACTTGTTTTCTAATGTATGTCGTATAATGTTTTGAAAACTTTTGAAGAACTTGAAAACATTGAGAGATCAAACTTTAAAATGAATTATATCGAATAGCTTTCTTGAAACCAGAACCAACGAACAGCTATTTTTCGTTTCTTAACAAATTTACAACACGGTTTCACTGGCTTCTAAGAGATAAAAAAATTATGTTCGTTCCGTACCTACTTTCTACACATTTCTTTTTAATTTTTAAATTCAAGGGAGATATTTAGGTATTTTGTTTTTTTTTTTACAAGCTCACCCAGTCTGGTCGTTGTCATATTTCTCTTTTCATACTATTTTAATACTGTTCTTTGGTGGTATTGTGCATTTTCTAAAGGCAGCAATTAATCTACACCTAATATTGCACTCTCGTTTTCAGGTCTGTTTGAACGATTATGTTATAGTCGACGTGAAGAACGCTGCTATAGGTACCGAACTAACTCTACATTGGCACGGTATCTTCCAAAATGGATATCAATATTACGATGGTGTCCCTTACGTCACGCAATGTCCAATCCCATCTTCGACATCGTTTAGGTAAATACACTACGTGCAACAGAGTCTGTCTATCATTTAACATTTCAAACGAAAATGCTCCCTACACGTGTCGTTGCATTAGAAAAATTCAGAATGCTTGAACCACTATGTATTACAAGCGTATTAAATTCTTTATTTCGTCAATTTCGCATTACCTGTAGAAAGTTAAATTAAATACTAATACAGATTTATAGAAAGTTAAATCAATTATTATTATAGATTTATAGAAAGTTAAATGAATTATTATCATAGATTTATAGAAAGTTAAATTAAATACTAGTACAGATTTATAGAAAGTTAAATCAATTACTATTATAGATTTATAGAAAGTTAAATTAATCACAATTATAGATTTATAGAAAGTTAAATTAAATACTACTACAGATTTAACTTTATTTGACAAATAAGGTAAATTCAATAGAGTCTCGATATGAATACAGAGAGGATGTTACATAATACGTGGAACTTGGTTCGGAAATAAATTTAGCGCTAAAAAAACATTGAAATAATTTTCAGATTCTATATTCGTGATTCGTGTCGCGGTAACTCTTTCGATAAATCAAATTAACACGTGTAACTGATTGCATTCGAGCGTACGTAAACAATGCCCGATGCATCACCCACGATCTTGTTGAATATTTTATAAATATTATTTCGAAGCGCTCTGTAAATTAGTTAAATCCGTTCTGTCGATAAGAGTGATACGTGTAAGAACTTTGTACGATACTATTTTGTGTTGGAAATGATAATAATGGCAGGTTGTTTCAATCGATACACGACTGTCATTCATGGCTGTCATCGTTTGATATATGAGTTCGCCGGTGTGACTTGAATTATTACTCGTGGAGTTATCTGAAATTCATTACATATGTATGTATAGAACCGACTATGTTGAAACACTTCGATGAAGAATTGAACAAGCTTTTAGACAGTATCCACACTTGAACGTGTCGAAAAGATAGAATCAACGACACGATGTTTTTAATTTCCATCGAGATAAGAGCTATTTTGAGCTTCTCTTGTGAAAATAAAAAGAAAGGTCCAATTTTTTTTTTCAACGTACTTTATATTATTCTTGTAGATTTTAGACAATATCCACACTTGAACGTGTCGAAAAGATAGAATCAACGATACGATGTTTCCAATTTTCATCGAGATAATAGCTATTTTGAGCTTCTCTTGTGAAAATAAAAAGAGACGTCCAATTTTTTTTTTCAACGTACTTTATATTATTCTTGTAGATTTTAGACAGTATCCACACTTGCACATGTCGAAAAGATAGGATCAACGATACGATGTTTAAAATTTCCATCGGGATAATAACTATTTTGAGCTTCTCTTGCGAAAATAAAAAGAGACGTCCAATTTTCTTCTTTTCAACGTACTTTTACAATTATATCATCCTCGTAGTAAATTCTAATTAGAAACTATATCGATAGAGTTGCCGTAAAATGTATCAGTTTGCTGAAAATATATAAATTTTTAAAGTACATTGTACATTACAGTGACCAATATCTGAGAATTGTTTAATTGTACGAAAATAGCGGATCCAACGATATTCCAGGGCATCACTGGATGTATTGAATGTACCGAATGTACCCAATGTGAATTTTACGAAATTTCTTATCTCAGGTATCAATTCAAGGTGCAAAACGCCGGTACACACTTTTACCATTCTCACATGTCGACGTATATGCTAGACGGACAATTTGGATCCCTAATCGTTAGAAGTCCTCCGTCATTGGAACCTCACAAGGACGAATACGACGAAGACTCGATTACAATATTCTTATGCGACTGGATGCACCAAATGTCGTTCCGATATTTTCCTGGTTTTTACAGACACGATTTAGGACAAACTGCAGAAACCATACTCATAAACGGCATGGGAAATTGGACGGTAAAATTCACATTTCCGTAAAATGAAGTATACTGATAACTTTTGCTGGTATCTCTTGTTTCTTCACTTGTAGTATCAATTTTAAACGCAGTATTCCCTCGTTAATTTATCACCAACGATCTTCAATTATTTCTCATCAATGTATTTCTTCCTAATTTCGTTTCAATCTTCTTGTAATATTGAACCGTGAATTTATTTTCGTTTTTAGACGCGTTCATCTTGGAAATGTATTCGCGCGTACCATCTTATTTGTTGCGTGTTCATTTATAAATTAAAACACGCGAATACAACAGTATATCCTTACTTTTGTCGTAGGAACTTGTTGCGATTGTTTATCACAATTTGAAAACCGACTCGATAAATATACTTCCAAAGAGTTTATTGCAAGAACATGATTATTTTTAGGATCCGGTCACCAAACAAACCACTAACGCAGATTTAGCGACTTTCGAAGTCGAAGCGGGGAAACGGTACAGAATTCGCATAATTAATTCGTTCAGTACAGTGTGTTTGGCAGAATACAGCGTCGAGAATCACGATTGCACCATAATTGCTCAAGATGGCGCGAACGTGAAAGCTAAAAAAGTGGACGTACTAATTTCAGCAGCAGGTCAGATATCTTTCAATTTATTAATTTGGAAAACGTTAAATTCGACCAGAACATTACAATTGATTGGAGACAGTATTTAAAAATTACGTTTAAAAGTTTGCACATGAAACTGCGGGTGAATTCGATTAAAATTATATACATATATATATATATATATATATATAAGATGTTATCGACAAATTATATCATCAATAGTGATTCCACATGTGCAAATAAGTCGAAAAAAAAGGAATAACGTTTTTCAGTTTGAAGCTTCGTTTACGAGGAAATCTAGTTTGATAATTTGTAAATAATACGTTTATTATTACTAGGTGATACTTAGCTCCGGAGTTTGAAAATTTGTGGTTAATACATTTTTAATTATTATCGGGTAATACTCAGACATCGAGTTTGAAAATTTGAAAATAATATATTTCTTTATTATCGAGTAATACTTAACTGCTACTAACACACTTTCACGAAACGTATTTTTCTCGAAACGTAGTTTTGAAGTCTTTTTTCTTTACGAAAAATACAAGACCACCTAATAGTCACGCACGGGGATGAATATGTACACGTACAGGTGAACGAGTGGACTGTGTATTAAACGCGAATCAACCAGTGAGGTCTTATTGGATACAAGTACGTGGTCTCGGCGAATGTAAGACTAAGAAGGTTCAACAACTGGCCATCTTGAGATACAAGGGTGCTCCTTCGAGGCCATCGACGCCTCCACCCACGTACGATAATGTACCACAGGGTATTGTAAGTGTTGATAATTTTGTCGAGTATTATAAGAAATATAGATATGTATAAGATATATAGAAATATAGATATATATAAAATATATAGAAATATAGATATATAGAATAATATAGATATATAGAAATATAGATATATATATATGATATATAGAAATATAGATATATATATATGATATATAGAAATATAGATATATATAAGATATATAGAAATATATAAGAAACTTCGAATTATATTTCAGAGTAGTAGAGATTGTACTCCGTTGGTACTTATAAATTTGTAAACAATTTATAAATTTGTACGTTCCAGATATACAATCCGCTGGAAGGAACGAGTTGCGACACATCCGATACGAAAACTTCAGTTTGCGTGAATCAATTGAAAAGCTTGGAGGATGAATCCGATATCTTGCAAATCAATCCAGACGAGCTGCACGTATTGGACTTCTGGTTTTACAATTTCACCGAATTTGGCAACAGAAAGCTTTTCAGAAAGAATACGTACTCTGAATTCTTTGGTACATACTTTTTCATGGGCATTCTCTTCTCAGAAGTCTACGAAAAGTGAATGTAACAAAAGAAATCTTTCGGTTTCAGATGCAAACGATGGGTCTCAGCTCTTGTCTATGTTCAACGATATCGCGTTCGAAACTCCATCCTCGCCTCTGATCTCGAACACAAATAGTTATCAAACTATATGCAAGCCGAACCAATACAGCAATTGCACCGAACCCTGCACATGTACTCAAGTTATCTATTCAGGACTCGACAACCTCATAGAAATGCTGATATACGACCGAAGTAATATTTAATTCACTTCGTATCTTTGTCACAATAATGTTAGTATAGTTACTGGCCCCCTATTCGCAAAGGAAATGGATTTCGTATGGAAAGAACGGTCGTACGAAATAATTTTAATCGTTTTGTAATGGATACTATTTCGTTATTTCGTTCGTTGAATCCGAGAAGAAAGAATCCACTGCACAGGATGAATCAATAAGAACTGTTTGCTGAAACACCACGTTGTTTGTTAATTCGATACAAAGAAAACGTGATATTCCGAGCAACATTTCTTATCGACTCACTCGGTACATCGAGAGGGAATAATAACAGGAAAAATGATGCGAAAATCAACGGGAAAGTTTCCGAGTTAGACGACGTGATTATAGTTTCTTTGACACTTCATCGAAGGAAAGTAACAACGAAAAAAATGATACACTTCCTTCGCGGAAGGAATGCCGGTGTATGATTAACCAATGTTCTATAGAGCGATTGGAGTACCTCCCATTTAAGTGAAACAATTTTATCCCGTATAAATGAAGTGGAGTCATCCTCACTGGTGTTTATGTTTTCGTCTATTCGAGTCCTGTTGATGAAAATTAGAATTTTTATATTTGTCATTGCCTTTGATAGAAGTATTGCCAATGAACTAACACGGTTTACTCGATGAAAACGAGTCCGAACAATGATTCAAATTACTGTTTTTATTCCTATTTACTAGTTACCAATTACTATTTACTATTTCAGTACCACTCGAGGATCTGCTTCATCCGTTCCATATGCACGGTTTTGAATTCAAAGTATTGTCCATAGGACAGTTCCCGGATAGTAGAAACATTACGCAAACAGATATTAATAATATAATGAACACACATATTCAACGTCTTCAACGAGGAGAGTATACGAACCCGCCGGGTAAAGACACTGTAAAAATTCCAACAGGCGGATGGGTAATTGTGCGTTTTAGGGCTAACAATCCAGGTAAAGTGTTCATTTACATTAAGCATCATTTTCTATGTACACATATTTTTCGTTTGTCGCTAACAATATAATGTATTTGATAAATGTACGAAATGCTCCAATTGAATCGTAGCATCGAAACGATCGTATTTATTGTGTTATTATGTATTTGTTACAGGATGGTGGTTACTTCATTGTCACTTCAGCTGGCATCATGTCACTGGAATGGAATTGGTTATCCACGTAGGTGACAAAAATGATCTTCCACCGATACCGTACAATTTTCCACAATGTGACAATTGGAAACCACCGTTACAAGCTTTGAACGATTTTTACGGTTACAGTGGATATTACTGACCCGACTGGTATTTCGTCGATGTTTTAACAAAATCAATATTCATGTACATAATATGTCATTGGCTGTATTAAGAATGTTATCACAATTAAAAATATTCTATTATGTTTCAATTTGTATCGCGAACCTATTGTAAATATAGCATGTATTAAGGAAATATATATATATATATATCATGTTCTCAAAGTATTATATTTCGTGTCGTATTGTACAATATCATGTATAAACATTATACAATCTATGAAAATATTTCATAGGAAGCCGTTCGAATTAATTTGGATGCGACGATAATTTAATGGTAATCGAACTTATGTAATTAATCAACGGTAATTAACATTTAAAAAAATCTATATACATAGTATATTTTAGTTTACTTCGAACACCATGTCTGGACGTTTGTTGTTTCCGCAGGTAGGGAAATCTAGAGGAACAGATAAGAAACTTTCGTGACTTTTTACCTTTAATATAAATTGCATACCGGGTCCAAACGTTCCAGGAGAAATTGCTGTGCTCCGTGTTTCCCACAACCAGTATCCTAGAAATAATAATTGAATTAATTATATAATATTATTTCTTCTCAATATTTCTTCCTAATTTTATCGATACACAAGATTAATGAAAGTCACATTTCTTTCTATTTTACGTGCCATAACGTCAGATAAAAATATTTTTAGTTCAAATATTTACACGTTCTTCCATCCTCGGAATTATTAATCGTATTAAATTATTGTAATTATAATAGTTCAAATTACGTGTATATATTCCTTATCTTCAAATATTTAGATTAGATAATTCTTTCTAACCGTGCAGACGTCTCACCTGAATTGTCGGTGAAAAATCGAAGAATAACGTAACCTTTGTTTGGCACAACAAAACTGTCTTTCCGTGGTGGATTTATCAAGTTACGTTTCAATTTTCCGTTCCGGTCTAAATACATAATTTTCTCTTTGGTAATCGCTTGTTCAAAATTACCTCTTCCAATGATACTTGCGTTGTAACCGTGTATGTGAAACGTATATGAAACATTCCCGCCAAAACCTGAAAAAAAAAATCATTTCGAATATTATAAGAATAATTGGTTACATATACGCAAAGCCACATTTCCTTCACTCGTACCCCTAGGTAGAAAATATTATCACACCTTCCTCTATCATGGCAAAAAAAAAAAAAAAATTAAAATTATTAATAGTGAATATAAAAAACACTGACGTATAATATAAAAATATATAAATTAGATGATTTATGGAACTTCCGTCCGCATTTGCAATACGATTTTATCCCCACCACTTCTAAAAATTGACTTTGCGGCGTGTGCTGCCTCGATGTTACTTATCTAAAATAAATAAACGTATTCGAGTCAAGTATTGTTATCTCACTTGCATTCAATACCTTTCAACTTAATTGTTTCCAGAATTCCTGAGCCATCTACCACGATAACTGTTTGAGAATATGGTCCGGTCCCGTGTATATCTATTGTATTGAGTTATTCGGAAAGTCATTTCGTTTTCCAAAATGGAGAATATATAATTTAATAAAATGTTTATATACACTTTGAAAAAATCGTGTTTCATTTTCACCAAAAAAAAAAGAAAAAAAAAAACGAAATTACTTTTCGAACAGCCCAATACTTTCTATTTGTGAAAAAAACTCACCTTCGTTTATTAAAACAATTTCGATATTTCTCATGGCGGGAACTGTGATCATCTGAATACATTCGCAAAATAGTGGTGTGTCGGTACACTCTATCGAACGTCTTTCAGGGGTGCAAATTGATTCCTCCGGTGTATTTTCTGGTTGCGATAACAACGGAGAGGAAGGGTATTTGAACGACATACCATTAATTTGCGCAACCTTTACGACTCCATTATTGGTACCTGAAATCAGTATGGAGTTAATGCTGTTGCAATTAGTTTATAATTATCTACGTTTTTCTCAACTTGAATTAGGCGGAAAAGTATTTTTAATTGTACCGCATTATGATTTTAAAGTTGATGGACACTTCTAAATTCTACGGTATGTTTGCTAAACTTTTTTTCCTGAAGTGAATTTTGAAATGTAAAATAAAATTTCAAAATGTGTTTTCCGGAAAGTTGTTAGAAAAATGTTTTCTTTCAATGTTTTAACGTACATTGGGGCACTTTATGCGACATACGTAACATAGTTGTAAAATTGTCATTACGGTCAAGCAATGTAGATTCTTAAAATTTTTCTTTTTAAGTAAAGTAGCTTATATACTTTCACATTTTTAAATAATTCCGTTTAAAAAAAGAAAAGTAATGTTTCTTTGATATATTTGTTTATGTTTTGTACAATTAAATGACGCAAATCAAAGATAAGAATATTATTATTATTCGATTATTCGTGTAGCTGATCTAACGAATAATTAACACTAATGATGTTCTGATTCTCAATATTTCAAACGTTAATTGTTTTTATGACGTGCTATTTAAAAGAAATTATGCGAATGTCAACCACGTGTCCCATAATGAGTGAATCTATAGCGATACCACATACGTCACATAAAAGGCTTCAATGTGAAAGAAGAGTTTTGTATTTATTTCTACGAATTTTCAGGAAAATAGACTAAAAAATACTTGTAAACAATTTTTACAAACAAAAAATTGTAAAATGGCGAAGTAAATAAATGAATACTTTATTCAAAAATTCTCTACCTATAAACAACTGGAAATCATTTCAGGGTAAATAAATTCGAACAGAAGGGCAGGCTAACAGGTACACATATTCTTACTCAGATAAGCGGGGTAGAATGCACATCCGTAAAAATTATATCTATTGTCGCTCATTTCATCCGTGAACGAAGGAAAAGCATTAACGTCGAATGGAATATAAATAACTTCGTTCGCGTTAATCTCAGCCAACGTTGCCTTCGATCCTTTTAAATCCAACGCACAAATAAAATTCCTCGAGATTTCACGACAATTGTAGCCCTTGTTCGCAAGTGCATCGTCATCGATTTTCAGTAGTTCTTGGTCTTTCATTACCGTGGACTTCAGCTTTGCGTCGTTATAAAGAATGAAAGCTTCCTGACGAAGGTTTTGACATTCTTGCAGACCCTTTATATCGACGAGGTACTTCCCAGAAGGTTGATTTGCTTCGATGGTCACGTCAAACCTCTCGCCTGAAATTCAAATTGTTCAAATAGTAAAGTATTTATTTCGAAATATTTTTCGTTTTTTTTTTTCAATTTCATGTCGTTTATACTCGTTCCTAATCGTAATCGTTAGAGTGTCGACCACGCCAGAATAATTTATCTTCACACTCTATCACAAAGTTTTCATTTTTCAAGTACACTGTTTATCGTAAATGTGTACGGTACTTTCGATTACAATTGTTTTGGGACGAATTATAAAATGCCAAAATAAAAGATCTTGTTTTCTTAAGCGTTTCGAGTGATATTTGTATTTCTTCTCAAACGATAGTAAGTCGGAACAAAATCAATTAGCTGCTCAAGGCCACCGGTGTTACCCCTTCTATCACACGGTCCGGTTACGTTATGGGTTCGCTTCCGGTGTCTTCGAGAAAATTAATTGAACTTGATTGGACTCTAAGATCCATTGTACTTTATTCAATTTCTGTTTAATTGTATCAGTGAAAAAAGTATCGATTAATAATTTTTGAAACAGTGTCCAAGAAAATCTTTTTTCATAGTTCAAATGTTCTCACAGTCTACAATGTATCAACTATTAAACATTTAAAACGATTAACACATTGTACCGCAATCATGGAAAGAGTAACGGCATTCGTAAAAACGCTTACGCTAGTCATTTTATTCAACAAAATTATACAAAGTTAAACGTATGTTGTATACCGCGTAACATTACAGAAAAATATATAAACAAGTACAAGGAGTGTCGGAACATACTGCAACAAAAAGTGTACTGCTCGATCATAGCCAAATGCAATGCAGTTCTCGTAAAATCGAGTATCTATCTCTGTAACTACTGAAAACTGAAATTTATTTACAATTTTAACTTAAACATAAAATTGGTCGAGATATATTTTCATCTACGGTTTCCGTTATCAACGTTTTTGGTGTCTCTTTACCAACGAGAAATCATTAAACGAACACATGTGAAATGCATTTTATAATAATTCATTGATCTCATTCGTAATACTGTACGAACACATCGATCGATAGAATAAAATCATACATATATAATAAGATAAACTTTTAACAATCACCTTGATTTTCCCAGTCAGATTTTAGTAATCTTACCGCTACGTTTTTTACAAGAAACTTTTATACTAGCAGAACCAATTATGTTTATCGATGCGCCAGTATTAATATCGTAATTACTATGTATAGGAAGAAGAGTTAGACTAGGGGATATCAAGGCAGCGGTCGCAGTTTAACTCTCATATTGACCCGTATTCGCATTACCATACATTTCTCTCAACTAACCTTTTCTGGTGTTGATGCTTTCTTTTGCACAGAGACGTAGTGTATGTATTTCTTCAAAAGTCACGATCGAGGATACAAATTAACATAAATAAACAATACGAAATTCTGGACAAATATTGAACATAACAATCGTAAAATTTCAAATAATAAGAAATTCTCAGTTACGTTCCTCAAATTTTTGTTAAACTTTTCCTTTCACTATTTACGTGATAAATTTCATTTCTTCTGATTATGTTTACTTTTGCGATAACTGCATCTATCAATTGTAAACTTTTACAACAGCCACGCTGCGATTATGTTAAGTTTAATTCTCAAAACGATACCAATACCTATGGCGATCTATACGAATTACGATTTCGAAGAATCATTTTTTGAGAAACAATAACGAAATAATGCGTTAAAAATTAATCAACACGCAAAATAAAACCTTAAATTTCATGTAAATATTGCACATTTTAATATACAAACTACAATAAATTAAATTTATACGAAACTGTAAGAAAAGGTTCGATCAAAAGAAATAATACGCTTGTAATGTTGGTCTAACGACTAAATTTGTTTAATAGAAATAAAAAAAAAAAAAAAAAACTTACGTAATAGAGATGTATTCTAAAGAACAATATATTTAAGTAGATTAGTTTAAAGTATATATACCTTAGATTTTAATAACCGCAAGTGAAGACTTTAGAAAAAATCATGACAATACAAAAATATAAAACTATCGCAGAATCAGGAACAACAATGAATAACATTATAAAGACATGCACCGGAGATTGATAAATCATGTGTACATACTACGTAACTATTAAAGGAAGACCTAATGTTCATGATATGAAATACGACAGTCTTTTTATAAACCAAGGATAAACGATTTAAGATGAGACATATCTTTGTCTTTACGGAGGGAATTTTTTCGATAAAAAATAGTTCGCTATTTATACAGCTTATTATGCCTACTATTTAAAGCCCTAAAACAATACCAATGAAATACTTATAGTCTAAGTCACCGACGAGGCAGGTTGTATCAGATATAAATGACAATGTTGTTAGAGAGCTAATTCCATAAAACTTCGTTTTATAAAACATAATTTGTTCTGCAATCATTGTGCCGCTTAATGATAAAATTAACAAATTGTCGAGTTAAGAATTAATAAGGAAACTAAATTCGGATAACGTCACTCGGCATTAATTTTGTGAAAAATTAATAGTGATCGTAATTTGCACTTGGATATTCACGAATGAAAATTGAACGAGATTTGAATACTTTACGAGTGACGAATGACATTTGTCGCAGGAACTCGACCATACAGTATTTCGGTACAGTCAGATGAAATAAAATAATAAGATTAAAGTATTACGTGGTATTACGATAAAAATTGTACGGAAAGATATGAATTTTCTCTCTAATCGTTACATTGGATTTTCGTCAAGTGCATTTGAACAGTATTCTTTAAAAAGATTTTCCACTGCATCGTGTGAATCGTTTCACTTTCAAACTGGCTCAAATGACGCCGACATTTTGCATATTTTGCATATTTTACATCTAAAATCACATATCCGCTATTTCTATCGAATATGAGTAACATTTCGTTCAACGATTGTACATAAGGACCGACAACAGACCGCTTAAAAAAATATTCGATTGGTGTCATCATGGTAGACAAATAAGATTACGAAAAAACGGTGTCCTTTAAAATACAGTCTTTCTCGTGAATCGAAGCTTACGATTAGAACCGTTACGTGCATCTCAAGGTGTTTTCGATACGTAAAAGGCATTTGTGAATTTGAAGACAATTCAACCTCTCTCTCTCTCTCTCTCTATCCTCTTGTAGATTTCGAAATAATCAACATTACATTTACGGTATGTACATGGTTCGATTATAACTTTCGTAACATATTTCCGTCTCGTCGCACACAGAACAAGTACGTTTTCATACAACTCAAACGTAACAAACAAATCGACGCGAAACAAGAAATAATAATTTTTCGAAAGATTATTCTGTAATCTTTGATAATCGAAGAGTCTATGCGCTTCTACAATTAATGCACATAAGTGAAAAAGCCATTTCGAGAAAGATTTCATCTAACGCTTTTGATTCTTTTACACTGTAATCTTAAACGTATGTAAAGTATTTTTTTCATTTTCTTTTTTGTTTCGTTTACAGCGATTCTCAATTTTGTTCCTGGGGCCTTAAACGATTTATCTCCCAGGAAATATTCCAATTGTGTACAATTATCAAAAAAATATAATATTAAGTATAAACAGTTTTCTTACTTATAATGAGCGGCACGGTAAATGGTTTTCCGCTATTTGAATTTACGAATTCAAATCGTAACATACATCGCGCGATCGGCTACGATAACTCTCCCGCTAATCATCGTTCTCGATCGTACAATCTTAACGTTAATGTTTCGCGTTCTCGAGGAAGGACAAACGTTAATTTCGTTCAAACTTTTCAACGCGTCTCGTCTAAAATCTCAAATCTTTAACTTTTGTTACGACTATCGATCATTGATTTTAAGCTTCGCATAACATTTCACAGCTAATTAAATACACACAACGACCGATGTGCCACCTCAGGAACATCGTTCTTCACTCGAATAACTGGACCATGGAAAATAAGAATCCATTTGCGCTTAAACAATTTTCGGTCAACGTTTAACGTTGTTCGATAATTCCATTGTCCCCAATTGATCGATAAATCTCGGCAAACGTCGTATTGTCGCTTCTCGGTGAACTTCAAAAATGGAAAACTCAACTAACCAAAATCCTATAGTAAAATTGGAAGTGCTGTGAAAATTGGTTGTGCATTATAGCACGACCAATATGCTATTACAGATAATCTCCATAACGTTACAATAAGTATTTTGCACCTACTGTCGCCATGGTACGCTGATTAATTAATATTACTTATTCGTCCCCGGTTAAAACGGTACAATTTCCATACGAATTCTTCCGTTTCATAAATTATTTTACCCCGACGCCGTCGTAAAACGTCCCACGCACACAATCGTAACTTTATCGAAGGTTTCGGCCCGCGGCAGAGTGGATCCGACGGTCGTTCTCACGAAAAAAAGACCAGTGAGAAAGATGATCCACCAAACCAACCGATAAGTCCTTTGCGTGTATATAGGGCCCGCCTCGAGCGACGAATTCGCGGAAACGTTCATTTGCTATCTTCGTTCGAATCCGTTTCTCGAAGTGTCGTAACGCCGATACACGTTTCCCGAACGATGACGATCGATGCACGATTTACTTCGATCGTTCAATGAAAACGGTTCCACCGTCGTCGTTCGATCGTAATCGCGTTGTTTCCGTCTGAGCAATGGAATGTGAGCCAGCAATCGAAGGCGTCAGAGTGTGTCCCTTCGTTGCACTTGTTAACGACGCGTTTGCGCGTAAACGCCGATCTCCGCTTCGAAAAGTATTTGATTAATCCTGAGCTTCGCGACGGACCTTGAGTACGAATCCGGGATCTCCGCCAATTGGACAGCGATGCTCTCGGCGAATTTAGCGAACTCCTCTTTCGTTCGCTTCCGTTCGTTCGACGCCACCTCGAGGTTCGTTTGGCCAGACTCGTCCAGATCACCGATCGGGCTATTGTGATCCTGCAACGAGCCGTTGTAGAGCTTCAACGCCTTCAGACTCGACGACGACGACTCCTCGGCGTCTTCGCTCAACGAGGCGTTGAAGGAACCAGTTCCCGAGCCGTTCGTTTCCTCGTTACAGTCTATAAACGTTATGCTCTCGGGATCGATGTCACTCACTATGTACTCCTCTTGCAACTTCGGCGATTCCTCCTCGACTTTCTGCGGGGAATAAGAATTTTATTACGCGTTTAAGCGTCGTCGTGCGGCGCGGTACGCGAGCGAGAAACCCAGTTGTTTTCATCGTCCGCGCAGCGATCGTAGATTCGTGCAAACGGAATTTTTACGAATGGTTCAACGTCGAGGGCTCACGATACGTATACACGGTTTTCTTGGCTTCGTTCGCTTTAGTTGCGCATTTACACCGAATTTATTCGTAAACATTTAGTCTAACGTACACGGATACGATAATGGAAATTGAGAATTACTCGTTTCGATCTTTTTGGTCCACTTTAGCGATCGGGTGGATTCATTTAGTTTGTCACATGTTTTTAAGTTTGTTAGATTGGGCTAATTTTCGACACGAACGACGTTTTGAGGGTAGTTTAGAATACGAAATAAAAATGTACATAGTGTGACAATTGACTTGGCCGTTACCAAGTGCATTTAGTTTATTATTTTTATTATTTTTATCTTATTATTTTGTATAATATAATTCTCATTGTCAACTATACTGGATGTACATAGATTTAAGAATATAGTAGTGTCATAACTCAAATCGATTTGTCTAATTCCCGAGGGAGGACCTACACGCAAAATTTATTTCATCCGTGTCATCTGCACAAATAAGTAATATTTCAAATAAGATTTTATCTATCGTTATTCAACGGAGCAAAAGATTGATTTATCACGTTTCGTATGTTATATATCGCGAAAAATATAGCGAGATGCGTGTATTTTTAAAAATTTTACATATTTATCCACGTCGTTATTACGAATACATTTTTTTATTTTTGATCACGCGTATTCTAACTAGCAATACAATCATTTACCTAGAACAGTAAACATATATAAAATCCTAACTGTACAAAGTAATCTTTTTAATCAATATAGTTAGCTGCTTTGGCCGATTCAGTATAATTGTTTAAGAAATCACGTTAAATGTTGATCGTCGTACGGACGATAGTTCTGTAGTTCCCTTCAAATTTAATTTGCCTATAGAACTTCACCGGCGCGGAGAAAACTTTGCAATCCTGACGATCATAATTACCCGGGATATAAACACAATCGAATCGAATCACGATTCAATCTACTATCCTCGGTTCACACGAGTCGGGATTAATCATGTATTTCTATCTACGGGGAAATTCCGTGTTAAAACTTTCACGAGTGCACATTTTCCCCCAAATAACAATGCCCGCGTATATCAGATATACGCTTAATTAAGAAAAAATACACGGATTAAGTCGCTACCCGTGTAATATAAACAAACTTCGATTCTACGTTTGAAGTTGTGCAATTTTAACGACAATCGCGAAAAAAATATCATACTTTATCCGCGCCGCTCTGAATTGATTTTCTATCGATGTCCTGGGAACGAATACGAAATAATAATGAATGAAAGAAAGAAAGAAAGGAAAAACAAAACAAAACAAAACAAAAAAGATTAAATTTGAGATTCAACGTGTAAAAGAAAGTTAAAAGATTCGCAGAGATTGAGTGCCGATATGCTTATGTGCGCGCATCGAACCGCGAGTTCGCACGACTTCGCTTTCGTATGCAGCGTTAGAAACGCTTTGCAAAGACGATGCATCTTGCGTTAGCAATGCGTCGATATAATTCAATCACTCCGTTAAAAAGAAACGTCGGGAGGAAGCGCCAAGGAAAAGAGAGAAGAGAAAACGGAGGAGACAAAGGCACTTGGCGTCAAACGGACAAAGAGGAGTGAACAAAAAGAGGCGCAGATGCGCGAAAAAAAGTATATAGGAATGATAGAGACAGAGGAATGTCATCAAACGGGTGTAGCGCACGAATGCCACGAATCGGGCATGTTCTTAAATCGATTCGGTATAACACCCCGCAGACGAGAGAGAAATTAACGCGAAAAGCAATTAACCGTGGCGAGAACGAGCAGAAGAAACGAGCGTGACACGATCGCTACGAGACAGACGAAATATATATGTATGTATATATACGTGTACATAGATGCATACATACATATATATATATATATATCCACGGGCGAGCGAGTCGTCGTTTCCACGGAACACGTTCAGACACAATGGTCTTTCTCCGAAATCGGTTGGCCAATTATGCCCCGATCGTGTAAACTGGCCTCCTTGCGATCAGAGAAAGGAAGGCAGCATCGACGTTTGATCTACTTACGTTTGTTGAAACGAAAGGACAAACTATTCCCCCCTCGAAGTTTTTCAGAGAATCGGATCCCTCGGTACGAGTAATTTAAAATATCGGGGAACTCAGCATCGCATTCCTGCGAGTCGAACGGGACACGTGGAAACGAGAATATCCATCGCGACTGGGTTTTCTCGGGCGACGATTGCGGAGAGACAGACACACCACCACAACGTCGTCTTTTACGTACCTTCTTTCGTTTGCTGTATCTGCGTGTGCCGAATTGAAGAAACTGCATCGCCTTAAACGCGAACCACTTGGACACGTAAACATCGTCGGGGCCGGTGGCAGCGTCGCGGCTATTCTGTATCTTGTGCACCTCCCTCGAGTATTGGCACTTGAGATTCGTGATCTTTTTCTCGATCTCGAGGGTGTTGCAGCAGAGTATCTCGGCGAGTTCCTGGATGGCGCGTTTACGTTTCGCTCTGTCCCGATAACCACGGGCGTTCCAATCCCAGAGGACGCGTCTTTGTTGATACTCGCGCAGTAGCTCAAGGGTCTTGTCGCGAGTCCATTCCATGCTGAGGCGCGTGTCGTTCGTTTCTAGCTCGTTCCAGGCGTCGTAGTTAGACATGGAAATACAAAGCGGCGGGTCGGTCGGGCCGCGCGAATAGTGGCGGCCGCTGTTTTCGAAGGAATCGTGCAGGAGAGACGGAGAAAAGCGGACGGACGGTGGTGTACAGCCGGCCGGTAGGTAGCCAGGCGAGGCGGGTGGGTATGCTCGTGTACCCGCTAATAAATCGTCGACTACGAGCCGACAACGACGCCGCAGCCGCGAATCGAGCACGCGTTTTAATGATTTTTGCGCGAGACCCGCGCGCGCTTGGTCGCCTTCCTTTCTTTATTTCCCTTTGCGGAAACCCGGCGAGAACACGAAGACGGCCGAGTCTGCGCGAACGAGCCTGGCCACCGTTGCACGCCGCATCGCTAAACGTATGAGCGCCAAGCAGTTTCATCCTTTCGTCTCCCCTCCCCTTCCGCCTACCGCCGATCGCTCTCTCTCCCTCCCCAGCCCTTTCTTTCCCCCTTTCCCTTTCGTATTTCTTCTCGCCAGGCTTCTTATGCCTTCTTTACGTTTCCTTCCTCTTTGTTTACCGAATGACCTTGCGCCTCGTTTCGTCCTTTTTTTGTTCTTGTCATCGGCTCTGTTTCTACTTTTGTCCGCTCCCTCCTTCTTTTTCCCCCTATTAATTTTTCTTTCTTCTCGCGCCCGTGCGCGTCTTTGTGCTAATTATAATTTCCATGTTCTTTCCGTTTCTATCGTCTTCCCGTGTTTCTTTGTCCCTTTCCCGGAGTTTCCTTTCTCCGTTCGATACGGCGGCGCGTTTGTGTCTCGTTCCGATTCCCCTTGTTTTCTCCTTTCCTATATCGTTTCCTTTCGGCGTACTTTTTCATTGGTTCGCTTTCTTCCCTTGGCTCGAAAATTGCAAGCTGCGAGATCCCCTTTTCTTCGTTCCGTTATTCTTACTGCGATATTATGGTTCTTTGGAGACAAACGCTATAAAACGGAATCACGGCACTGCACTCAACTATACATACGTACGCGATCGCGCGTATTTCTTCGATTCTCGCCAAGTCGATATCGTAAGACATCAAAAATATTCTCAGCGAATCGCTAGTAATTTTCTTTCGTTTTGTTCGATTTTAATCGTGTTACGTCACTGCTACCGCTTCGATAGGTTTTAAAACTAGTTTTAAATATTAGGTATTCATTTTACTCGATATTGACTTCTTCCTTTGCAACGGAGAAGTATATCTATATACATTCCTGCACGAGAAACAAATGTTTTGTACGCATGCTCTACGCCGCGTATCAATTTAATTTTGCTACGCTTCGTCCAGTCTCTTTCAATTGCAATTTTTCTTCGCCCGCCCCGCTCGCTTTCACTCAAGCTCGTACTCTGCCTCGACAGAGCGCAATTGCATGTACGAAAGTGAGGCGAAGCTGACGTATAAAATCTCAGATGAGGCGTTTTACGCAACGGTGTGCGTACGAGTTCAACTTGCACGTGCAACGATCATATCTTACGTGCATAGAAACTTTTATACGTACAATGTTCGATAAATTGTGTTGAGAAAGAAAAAGAACGTACCTGGAAACAAAACGATGTGTCTGGCCGTCACTGATTGAACCGTGTTGCCGTCGGCAGCCAATACTCGAAAGTCGTGTCCCGATACAGATAATCGTACGGGACAATTGTACGCATTGGCGTTGATAAGTCGTAACAGATATCGTTTACCATGATCGACTTCCAAAACCGTTCCGTCAGGCTGAAAGAAAAAGTTCTTTTCAAAGTTCGACCATCGTTTCCGTGGAACGTAACGTTACGTTCGGCACTTTCATGAATCGAGAGGAAGTTTTCATACCGTTGGCGTAATCTATGTTATACAACATTGCGCGAATGAAGCCACTGCGACGCGGTCGTTTCTCAAATTCTTCAAATTTTTTTCGATGAAAGTTATGTTTAATAAAGCATCATTTGCAAATATGTTGAAGGCAACATACCGTGACACGAACTTAACGTCTCGTCTCGCTCAAATATTCCGGAAACAAGGGAAAGTATCATATTTCTGAAGTGCTTAATTCGCACCATAAAATCGATGTAAAATTACAAGTGAGGAAAGGGGGAATTATAGAAACACTAATAGATGATTTTGGAACTGTTGAATTATTTCAATTTACATCTCGAGTATTATTTCTGAGTATTTATTATGGAACGTATAAACTAAACTTTTGAATGTCGAAAAATGTTTCATTTCCTTTTATAAGTTCTATTAACTTCCATAGTTTATACATATAGTCTACTCACGTCCTGCATATTGTACAATTTCGAAATTTATTTATGTCTAATTTTTTAGCATAGATTTATATGTTTAATTAGCATATACGTGCAGGTACGTTGTATCTTGAAATTTTATCGTCGGTAACGCGTTCTTTGTTTAAAAAAAAATCATTTATGTATCGCGTTCACTTGTTCATTTCATAAATCATTTTTTTTTTGTTCACTTATAAATCTTCTCGTCCTTTCGTTATCGTCTAATTAGATAAATCAGTACCTGGCCGTTTAAGAGGAGTTCACTTGGCGTGGGTGGATGTAGGTGCGAATGCCGCGACAGCGGAGTTGGTGGCCTTGATGACAAGAGAAGTATCCTTTCCAAGCTGGGGTCATCTTGTGGTCCTCGAACTGTCAACGACCCGTATATGCCGTCGCCCTGCTGTGAAACTAATAATCCCGCCCTATTATACCTTTGTTATTTTTATAATTAATGAAAAGTAGTACGGTTTCATAGACCGTACGATCGCTTTCTTTTTTTAAATTTGTCGAAGAACGATAATTTATTTTTCGGCTTCAAAATAAATAATAAAGCAAACAAATAAGTAAAATTCATTACGTACAGTACAATGTGCGTTAAATTTTGAGTAAGTTACAGAGAACAACGAATAGGATTTATTCATTATCCACCATTCAAATAAAATTCTTCCCTTTCCCAATTTACATTCATACAATAAATTTGATCAGCAGTGAGTAGGAAATATTTACAAATAGTGCTTAAAATACTTGAATTTACACTATTTCAAATTTCAAAATAAAATATTTATAAAAAATTCCATATATATATATATATATATATATATATATATATATATATATATATTGTTCTTTACATAATTTGCTAATGTCTTATTTATATAATCTTTAAATAATTTTCCTACATAAATAAAACATTTGATACAAATATCGCTTATAAAACATTATTCTCTCTACAAAAAATAATAATATTTTCACGTATGACATATATGGAAATATAGACAAAAAATAATCAAACCAAATGAAAAAATATGCAAAATTAATGCAAGAGATAAAATATATGCAGAATATGTAAAGTATGCAAAATACATTAGAATATTCAGATTTACTTAAAATAAGACATAAATTTTTATTCGAAAAATATGTATTCCTTAATATCGTATAGATTTTTATTTTTGTTCGTATCAGAATTTATTTGAATGAAATTTTCACTCATACTGATTTTTACGCGGACGCATGCGCACAATATTTAACGTTCAACATTATTCACAAATTTTGATTTTAATTTGCATTTATAAACATAAATACTGTAATTTGAATGCCATGAGTAATACTTGTTCCCTACTTGTAAGTTCATTGTTCGAGCAACCTTAAAAGTAAGCACGTATATTCTTTCAATTTTATTGATCTACCTCAATCTTGTTTTGCTTGACTATGACGCGGTTTGAGCCGATGTTCGAAAGTAGGTATCAGGTTTACACAAACTAACAGCATCTTTTGTGCAATTTTTAAAACGAATTTTTATACTAATTTTCTCGTTATATAAAATACATCGTATACTACAATTACAACTACAACACAAATGAAATTTGTGAAAACCTATTTTTCAGTTTCATTATTCATAGTATTTCAAATTACGCAAAAAGAAATAGTTTTAATTAATTTATTTCACTTTTTCGATTTTGCCATACGCCATTTTACATTTCCCGAGACAAATGAAATTAAAAATATTTTATACAGTAACATTCAACTTATACGTGCATGTCTGTTTTAAAAGGAAAATAAATTTCATTCCAAACGATCTAATACAAAAACAATAAATAATATTTTTTATTAATTTACTCGTAATTGATGTAGTTTTAACAAAAAAAAAGATGCGAAAAAAGAAAATCAATTTTTCATAAAAATGTAGTAAATGGTGTAATTATGAACAAAATACTTTTTGTAATCTCATCTGCAGTCTACGAAAATGTTTTGAAGTACCTGAACGTCTATGGTCGACAGAGGTTTCTTCTTACATTTCATTCTACTTTTCTTTTTCCCAATTACAGAACTAGGATATATCACTCTAACACAACAGGAAACATATTTAAGCATAATTATTTGTAAGAATGACGTTTCTGACATTTACTAGATACTACTTTCCTTCGGATACTGGGGAAAGAGAAGTTAACACGTAACCTAACTTCTACACGGTTTCAAGATTATTGATCTACTTTGATTTTGCTTCTCCTGCCGGAAGTAGAAGTCGTTCTACAGCGCGGGAAATTTGATATTATTTCGAATAAAATTCAAAGAAATAATTTTTAAATAATTATTTAGCAATTTTAAAATGAAATTAACATAAAATAACTGTAGAATCAATTTTGTTAAACTTCGTTTATAATTTACTGTAGCTTTGTATTTATGTACTTTTCGTCATCACTCGTATATGATTATGAAAGAACAACGGTAGTCAAATGTTCTTCGATAAACTGCTAACAATTTTAACAAATGTTTAGTATTATTATTTTTGCAAGATATATTATTTAAAATAAATATAAATACAATGACCCATCAGTTCTTCAATAGAAGGTATAAATTAGAATTTCAAAAGAAAAAGTAATGAATTTGGAGCTGTTTGTAACAGTTAATAGTTTTTTTTCGATTTTAAATACTTGATGCTATTAATATTTTTTTTTAATTAAATTGTACATATATTTTAATTCTATTTTTGTTACTTGTTATTATTACTTTCGTACTATTTACATTTATGTAGAAATAAAATTTTGCTTACCTAAATGCGCATAATAAAAGTATGTACCAGTAGTGTCCGGTTTTAGTTTATATCGAAAACCGCCAAATGGTAATATCGAACATTGTGTAACCATCGGCACACCGTCCATATGAGCGGAATCCTTTTGTTGTAATCCATGCCAGTGTAGAGATAATTCCTGAGACCCTAATCTGTTATACAAAAGTACTTCGATTGTGTCCCCAAGACAAATCTGAAAGTTATGTGATAATTTAACAGCAAATAAATGATCTATAATCGATTCCATTTAATGTAAAGAATTATCTAAATTTTTCTTTATCTTTATCTGAACTTTAGATTTTAAAGAATTATTTACGAATCAAATAAAGGATTCATAATCTGTATTTGCATATATTCAGACATAGTGGTTTGTTTAAAAAGTACACACTATATTTTTTGTTAAATATTTGTGCACATTTGTTTTGTAAATGTAATATGAAATATATTGAAAAGGATCAGAAATGCAATTAGTTTATGAGTAAGAAAATGATGATGGAAAGTGGTATTACATAAGTGGATATTGTTCAACAATTATTTTGTGCAATTCTTATTTAGAATCATTCCGTTCAGGCGTGAAGTCATTAGGCCGCGGTTACACTGCAAGCGATTTCGCACGAACTGACGGTCGCTAGTAAAGTCGCGCGACCAATTGGGCAGTGTTTTGTTCCAGCGACCTATCTCGCTCGTAGGTCGTTGGAATAAACTACGTATTTATTCGTGTATTATCGTTCATCAATACCAGTGATTGCCAATTGTCGTGAAATCACTTCTAGTGTAATCGCGACCCTATTCTAATCAAATGTTTATATATTTCTTTAGTATGGATAATTAAAATTATCTAAAAAATTGAAAATAATATCGTATGTCACAGATTTTGTATTACCTCTATTCGAGGTCCTGGGCTCTTTCCATTGATCCCCAGAAAGTCTCTCAGTGGATTCACTTGATTAGGGATCACCGATTTGCCCCCGATTTTGGATTCGTTGCGAATGCTGTAAATGGCAATAAAAATTGCGCGAAACATAATGTATGTATCTGAAAAATCATTTGTTAGATTTAAACACGATAGGAAAACAATTGCTTTGACCCCCTTAAAACTACTATAGATTCCCGGTTAATCGGATGTTGGTCAATGCCGCTTATCAACAAGAATGTGATAGAATCAATCCAGCAATCGATCGAAATGTTAATGATTTAATGTCCAAGGAACGCGCCTCGAACTTGACCATGAAGAAAATCACGATGTTAGTCACTTTTATGCTATAAGATTCGCACGGAGTATATGATGCTATTATACAGCTTTACTGTGTACAGTGCAGGTAACCGCGTTTGTGGTGGTGTCGAAACCTGTTGGAAATCGTAAAAATCGCAAGATGCACTCTGTAACCAAGCGTGTCAACCGTTACCTCGTGTATTACACTGGAAATTGCACATTTATCTGACTAACGCGGGAATTGGCCGAGATTCCGACCGGATCTCCTTTGTTAGAAACTATACGATATTTAGATTTTATACGCGAGGTACGTCTTCGTCTCAAAATAAATAAACGTTGTATCGCGAGACAATTAACATACTTCTGAACTAACGTTGCCTGAAGTATAATATTACCCTTTCCTAAAGTAAAATTTTGAGAATTTAGTTCGAGTTATTATTTCATATACACTAAATTATTGAAAACGGACATGTAATTATTTTTAGTATGAGTCATTAAATTAACAATCTATTTTGAAAGTACTATTGAAGAATTTTTTGGTCGGTCATTATACGCTTCCGGGAGTGCAATGTTACATTAAACACAGTAAAGCATTCTTGTATATCCGTCTCACCTAATCGTGGCAGGTAATTCGCTGACGAAGAATTCATAGTGGCATATCTTTTTTGACGAATCTTCATTGGCACAAGGGCGCAGGCATTCGTGATAATGACCATCTAATTTTTAAAGAGATAAAAAAAAATTAATTTACAGGTACTATTAACGAAAAACTCACAATTTCAAAGAATGATTTTAATTATACAATCAAACAAAATAATATTTTGACGAGCACTACATTTTTTGACAATTCACAAACTGTGCATGTTATTGGAAAATTCAAAATCTTGAAAGAAAATGAGAAATATACATCTTTTAATCGTTTATTAATATATTTTTAAAAAATAGCTTTATTTCATTCTTTGGTTATATCATTCGTTACAATTAAGTATCTAAATATCGGTTAAATTTTATTAAGCGTGTAACAGTAAATCGTGCGATACGTTTTTGACCGGTTTGTTACTCGAAAAAACAAAATCACTTTTGAATTTTCACGATCACATCTTTGCAAACACATTTGTTTTCTAGCGGCGTTGAGGTCAATACACTTATGAAACGATTGTGTTAAGTGAACACCTGTAGTTCCACTTCAATAAATGTGAATGTTTCAAGGTTTAAGATCATTCCTCCTGAAGTAGACAAATTTCTCACCCCGCGTTTGAGATCTTGAAGTCTTTAATGAGATTAAAAGAATGATGAAAATTGTCAAATTGTCAAACCGCAACATCGTAACCCAAAAAATCTGGATTTAGTTAAAGTTCGTAAATCTATATCGATCGCAATGTTGCCATCGCGAAATACGAATCAGCGATGACCCGAAAAGTGAACACTGCGATGTTACGCGGTTCACGATCAAACGACGACTTGTTTGAACCTAACTTGGTTGGTGAAAGCAAGGCCTAGGCTAGTCCTAGTTACGCAAGTTGCATTCGATGCAGATTCGGTTTTTTTTTTACTGTCGGAAGATATAATGTTTACGTAACTAATATTGGTAAATTTTAGTAATGCTTCAACAAAATCGGTACCCAGTTGTGTAGATGGCGAATAAATGTTACATAATCTTTTCCTTTCATTTTATTTAAAAAAATACATTCACTTCTAAAACTAAATGCAATAGTTTCGCGTTAAAAAATATTTGAGATATAATTATCTGTAGAGATAAAACTGTACAGATAGAATATACAAAAGTATTTACAAAGCGACTGTCACGTTAATGACAGACTCTAAAGACAATGCTTTTATTTAATTTAATTATTCTTTCCTCATATAATACATTCTGTTCTTCCTTTCCTTTTCTAAGGAATTTAATGATATTGTATGTGCAACAATGTAATATACATTACATTGATGGGATCAACTTTTAACACATTATTACTTTAGTATCTATCTACTAAATTTGTATAAAGAAAGAGGGATTCTGTTGATCAATACTTTTGTGAATGTAAGAACAATTTAAAACAAAAATAAGTATTGGTAATTCAAATTAGATTAGTTCTCACTAGTAGTAAGAAGCGAATTTAACGGATATTGTAATAAATAAATTAATATTTATAGCATTTAGTTCGTGAATAATGTAAACCTAAAATATTCTATTGAAAGACATTAGAAAGTAACTAAACATATTCTACACTCATGTAGATATTGCTAAATTAGTTTTATAACATTCTAAACTGCACAATGGTACTCCAGTTTTTGAGCATGAATATTTTTTCGGATTTTTGCATTGATTTACACCACAAAGGACTTGACTTGGAGGGTCTTTTCTGAAAAAAAAAATATATAATAAATAATACCATTAATTTTGTTTAATATTTCTAACTAAGATGATAAAAAATTTTAAATCATTTTCACTTACCCTTGTGTAGGTTGTAATGGAAAATCTTCTCCTGGAGGTAAAGATATTGAGCTTCTTTCTAATGTTAAACGATACGTAACTAAAGGAACTTGTCTTCTAGAAGGTTTACCTTTACTAATAACTTTAGAAGCTTTGGACTCTTGTTTCTTCAATAACCTTTCCATTGTTTTTTTCTACAAGTATGGCAAAAAATGTTTATATTTAGTATAAAATTGTATTACATACAAGTTCTAAAGAAAATCATATTAAATAACAGAGAAATAAAATTTTAGTAGTTAAATACCTTATCTTTTTCCCTCTTTTCATCTGCAAGTTGTTTTCTTTTTAAGGATTTAAGAGCTGCTTTTTGTATGGCTTCAGCTGTCATAACTTTTTCTTTGTATCCAGTTGGTAAAGACATAAGTTGTTCTACACCTGGATTTGGTTCTGTATCAGTTTTTCTTTCAAACATAGCTCTTTGACGAGCTGTCATTAATTTAGGATCCTTTGGTTTGATTTTTTTCAATTCATCATCTACCTACAATATAATCACAAAATTTGTGACATTATATTTCTCTTCTTATTTCAAGAAATGTATTTAGTAATTAGATTCCATTGACATTATTTATGTTTATTTACTTCTTCTAGTTTTCCAGATTCTATTGCATCGAGCCATCTTTCCTCTTCACTACTAGTACCACTGTCTTTCCCTTTATTACTCTTCGGTACTTTTTTCTTTGTTGTAGCTTTTGGTGATGGTGCAGTACTTGAACCTGCGATACTGATATTAGATGATTTCTGTACTTTTTCACGAGGTTTCTCTGAACTATAAAATAATTAAATGGTACTTTGTTAACATGAAATGATACATTTAAATGTATTGTTAAATAATACATTTATTTTACTTTGATGATTTCAAATTTATATTCTACTTACCCTTTATCATCATCCTTTTTCATTTTAACTCTAAATGTTTTCTTTTTTTCTGTTTCAACAGCAACATCATTAAAACTATCACTTTCATCATGTGTTGGTTTTTTCTTCTTATGTTTTTTATGTTTATGTTTCTTATGTCTTTTTTGTGGAGATACTTCGTTAGTTTCTAAAATGTGAAGAATATATATTTATTTAACTATGAGAAAATAAATAAAACTGAACATAAATACATGTTTGGCTTTTTAAATTTCCCGCGAAAATATATCTTCGCGAAGTGCCATTGTGGTTATTTGCTGTTGATATCGCTTCACTGAGTTGACTATCTCAAAAGAACTTTACTAACCCCAGCGACGAAATTAAAAGAAAGAAAGAATTAATAAATGCGATCATTGTTCCGTAATGTGAATATTAATCACTCAGTATATGGAAAAGCGTACCTACAATCATATCTTCATCTGTGCTTATTTCTTTCGTCTTACCCATTTTTGTGAAAAGCTGATCCGCTTGAACTGTCGATGTAGTAATATGTACGGCGTGCGATATAGTGCCAATGTAAATTAATTTCGTAACTATTATGTTGGTATACAAATTTTAACGTTGGTAAGCATGAAGTTTAAAACTTAATTATAAATATATATACACTTTTTTACAATAAAACAATTACTTTATTCTTGTAAAATATATTAAATTCAAATGTATTATAATGTCACTTTACAATTACTTTATTAATGTAATATAATTTTTGAATGTAGGAACAATAAGTTTGTTTCGTTAGCATTTACTTGTACAAAATTGAACAAAATAATTAACTTTCTTTTAAAATTAATAAATTTTTTTTAAACTTTATGCAATTATTAACAATTTTTAAGTAATTATATATATGTATATAGATTAGAAATATATGTATTTTAAAAATGAAATTACTTAAAATATGTTATTGAAGATATGCCTTATCTATTTAATTCAAAATGTAAGATTCATTTACAAAGAAGTTATTTAATTATATAACACCTAAATAATAAATAAAATAGAAATACATTGTTATCATAAATTATAAAATTAAAATAATACATTTATGATAAAAAGACAACTGTTGTATTTTACAATCATAAAATACAATTAATTAAAATCATTTTGAAATAATTAATACTCTACATATGATTATCATACACTACTTTTATTATGCAATTCCAATTTCAATATCACAGTAATACTTATTAACACTCTGAATTACATATCTGTATGTGTATTTTTCAATGTTAATTTATTTTATTATCATAATTCAAGACAATAAGAATATTTTGTTAATACCATATATTTTACGCAATTTAATTCACTTACTCAGGACAGATAAATACTTATGTATTCCATGTTGATATTTTTGTTTATGTAACTATTTTATTTCTTTATTATGGATCTAGCAAGTATTATTTGATATTTTTCTTTACATTTTACAAAAATACCCTGTTCTCCAGACAATTATTATCTCAGATATTTAATGGCCCCACATTTTGCAAATTTATTTTTCTTAAATAAAATTTGAAGAAAAATATTTTGCAAATCAGTCTTTTTCTAACAAATATGCACACAGATACAAATAATATTTGTTAAAGCATAGATTAACACATCATATTATTAATGTTATCTAAGTTTGCAATGAAAGCTATAGTTTAATACACATTTCATAAAATGGTACTAAATATAATATTATCATTATTTTTTATAACAGTTATAGCGTTATCTATACATGGAGCCGGGTTATTTTTATTCAGTAGATTAAACTTGATATTAAACATCATACAGTACTACCATTTGATATTTTATTTTTGCCTTTGGATAAAATATTTTGGCAAATCTGCAAATTCACAATAGATGTCATGTACAAACATCTTTATTATATACAGTTTCAAAAATGTAAGCAAATGTAAACACCTGGAAGAGTGTGGATTAAAATATGTTGTTTTGTTATTTGAGCAGCGATGAGTTGATTCTTCAAAAAACAATAGATACTGTTTTTGTTTTTGATTTATGAACTGATTGAAAAAAATTATTCAAAAAATTTATGAGGTTCTCAATTCACCCGGATACAAGACAAAACTTTTTGTATATTTTTAAATAATTGTAAAACAAACGTTGCTGGCTTGCACAATGTAGCTAGATTAGAAATTTCGTCGATTTAATAAGTGGACCATGGCTACCCTATGTATTTTGACGGGACGTACTAGTTTCCTGAAAGAAAACATAAATAATCAGTACAATTTTTCATTCATTTTTGACAGCGACTAATTCTATTATTTTACATATGAAAACTTGTAATTTCAACAAATGTTAAAGCTCGTGTCGGTTTTACCTGACTACAAGGAGGCCGCTAAAACTGTGCTCTACCGTGAGGTTGAAAAATTCAAGCAGCAATAATATTTTCATTAACATAATATATATTGCATTTAGCTTAACTTACATATTACATAATTGTATTAACTATAGCAGTTTATAATAAATATGAAATATGAACGACACTCACTACCTAAAATTTCAAAATTTTTCTTATATAAAATTATAGGAACTTAAACTTCTTTTTTTTTATCAAAAACCTTGTTTTTTCATATTACTATAATGTATACGCATAAATATCGTCTTGTATTCGGGAGAATAAAATATGTGGACTTTTAATTTTTGAATTTAGTAAATCAAGAAATAGTAAACAATCTTTGTATGAAAGTTTTCCTACAGTGAAATAATTGTAGGTATGAAACTGGAATACATATGGTCCCTTCATTAAATATAAGATTTTGCACCATATTAGGGGAAATATAATTCATTGAATTAAACATATTTGTTTTCATAAATTCAAGTACGTAAGTAAAGTAAAAAGCATTAATATGAGAAAAATGTACCACATTTTGGAATGATGTACAGAAATTAACACAAAGCTTATATGCTTATTAAAATTATTATGTTGTTCAAGATACAGGACCTATGTTTATATAATTTCGAATAACATTAAGTTGTACCTGGCTGATATCATTTTATATACTCTGTTGTAGTTATTTTACTGGCAGTGTTTACTCCACAGCATCCTTTAAGCAGTTTAATAGAATTTTTCTGTTGAAAATGTAAGCAAACACATTTTTTATTTCATTAATTTATTGACATATATAGAATTCTGTTTTGTAAAAAATGATATAAACATGTTGAATTTATAATAATGCTAGTAATAGTAATAAAAATATTGATAATTATGATACTAATAATAATAGTAATAGTAATAGTAATTATAATTGTATAATAGTAATAACTATAATAATAATAATACTTATAACAGGTAACAATGCAGTCCTATGTTGTGCAAGTTTTTATACAATTTATTATTCTAAATAACTGCTTAAAAGTTGTTATAGAGTATCAGATAGTAAATAATTCCATCAATCACAGAATGGCAACTTCGACTTACTTCTGTTTTTACTTCTGACACAACATTTGGCACATAAATAGTACTTGCATCTCTGTTTCCTTGTAGTTACTTATTTTCAAATTCTCAATATGAAAATAAGAAATAAGAAAACTAATTTATATTTTTGTATTATACTATACCTTATTGCATAAGTATGAATTAATTCAAGACGAATTTGTCATTCTGTTAGAAATCAAAATTATCTGTAAATGATCCCAGATATGTAAAATAATTAGGATATATATCTATATATCAAGAAAATATAAAAGTGTGATGTGAAACTTAATGATAGCCCATCATACAACCAATCCTAACGATATTGTTCGTTCATTGTTGTACGAGAAAGGGAAAGAGACACATATATATATGTGAAATATTTATATATTCATATGTATATATGGAATTTTGTTTGTATCTCCTTTTTCACACATCTTACTTTATATTGGCTCGCGTCTTAAGGGCGAGGACTCGAACGACGCTAAGGGTCGCGGGATGAGGAAAGGTAAGGGGGGCAAGGTTGGGTCAGTTGGTGTTTTGTTTGTTGGAGCGAAGGCGAGCCAAGCCTGAACGCTCACCCTCTTCTTCATCTGATGTACAAGGTGGTGCACCACTGACTGCACCACGTGAGGATGTTGCTTGCATAAGTTCTTGGTCAGGACCATTTCGGTGTTCATATAACAAAATATTTAATGTCTCTTCATAAATTCTGGCCTCTGGAAACTCAACCTATGTGTTGTGAATTAAAACTTTACTTTTTTACTTCATATTCAAATTAATACTTCACATTATATAGTATATACTTTTATAATTAATATATGTAGAAACCTTAATATAGTGCGCATTGTTTAATGTTACCTTTGTGTGTTTTTTGTCAGTTGTATATACAATGGAGTGACAACAAACTTCTGCAACTTTGCGACCATGACCATAGAATGTCCAACAACAAATTTCACTGGAGCCAATAACATCTTTAATAAATAGCACTCTACCGCTGAATCTAAGGGACATTTTGTCGAACAATTCTATGTTTTTTAACAGATTGTCATCTGACGAACTGCAAAGACAAGGCTTTTTATATTTATTTGTTCTTTGCTTCACTGCATATCACAATTTCTATGAAACTGGTAGTATCACCTTGTATATGAATATTTGTTATTGTGCCTATTAATGAGCAGCTTCACTACCGGTTTAGTAGTACTGCTAATTAACAATTGCTCTTCTCTTTGAGAAGTGATAAGCGGAACCCTACATATAGGTTCTGCTTCTCTCTCCTTTCGAAGAAGCGCTTGTTCACAAGATTCAGCTAATTCGCTGATGCAATAAAATTTTGCTTCTGTAAGTAGTTCTGCCATTTCTTTTGTGCTTTCCGGTAATGGAACCGAGCCGTCCCTTAAGAAATTTAAGATTGTTCCAAAATGTTTACCGCACCTGTCTATTAATGTCCAACCTGTGAATACAATTCGTAACATTTATGTACGAAGCAAACTATTATTTGTATATTTTACATTATAAATAGATATTTAAATCTTTAAATAAAATTTTAAAGAATCGCGCATTTTTCATAAATGTAGAAATAATCTTTTATTATGCGTACTCTATTACAAGTTTTTTAACAAATTACAAAATTATTTTTACCATTTTTATGTGTTATGAATTGTGAATTATAAGGAACAATATAGTGGTAAAATTTAACATTTCTGAAACATCTCACCTTCGGGGTCTGTGAGAACTTCCATGCGACCACTAAACATAGCACGTAGCATAGTGTCATGTTTTTGGAGTGTACCTAAAGTTGTGTAGTATAGGGAACCGCCGATATTGAGCTTGATATACTCTGAAGGATACTTAATTTCCGCTTTGTGCTCTCCAGACATAACGAATAACATCGACGATGTATTGAAATGTTAGATAATAATAATAATAAATGTTTAAATGAAAAAGAATATTGATTTTGTTAAATGTCAAACCCAAAATATAACAGAAAAAATGAAGCGTTGAATCTATGGGACGACGATGTCAGTGACAAACGATAACCAGAGCAAAGATATTTTATGTAGCATTTATTAGTCCCATTTTAAATATTAAAATCTTACTAAACGGCACGATTCACTGGTCTTTTATGTCTTATGATTCGATAAAAAAAATACATCCTATCGTACCCCCATTTTGGTGAGTGACTAGCATGAAGAAACGAAACTAGTTTGAGATATGCGCAGGCGCGACTAGTTAGAGTGATCGTTTGTTTATTTAAGAAAATGGCCGACTCTTTGGCAAAGTATGGGATTTACATTGATGATTTAAGTAAGATCCGTATATTAGAACCGGAAGTGGCGAATCAGACAAACAAACTTAAAGAAGAATGCCGGAATTTCATTTCGAGTGAGTTTTATAAAAATTATTGCAATTACATAATGTAATTTGCATTCATTTCCTGTTTCGGTATGCATGACTTCATCAGAAAAGTGTTTTGACGAGGTTCGTTACTTGGCTTACCTCGTTATCTTTTATTCTTCGTGAATTCAATAATCGTTCAATATGCTTTGGACAAAACAAATGCATGCACATACTTGCTGATAGTAATTACTGCCATCTACATAGGTTGCCGCCTTCGGACGAAATCTTAACCAACGTTTCAAAATGAATGTCTCATATTACAATTCTAAACTTTCCATCATTTTATTATTAAACAGACATATCTACATTATGTATATTATTTTCTATTCCACTATTGTTGTCATAAACATTTATAGAACCAGTTTTTTTTTAAAAGTAATTTATTTTTAGTAATTCAACTGCTGTATATATACCTAATAAAAATTTGTTACATTTCTTATTTGTGTTTAAATATGTTCTTCTAATTGTAGCGTAAATTCTGGTGTAAAAATCTTCACATTTTTTTGCTTAATACAAATCAAATACGTAATTTGTAATAAACTTCTAGAATAATTTTTGAATGAAATGCTTCTTCAGCATTTATTTTATAGAAATATTTTAATACCTTTTAATTTACCATTTTATTCAATAAAGTTTTTATATCATTTTTTGTTTCTCAGAAATTACTGAATTTCAAACAAATTCTGACGAATTTATAGAAGTAATAGATCGATTGGCGAACGAAGTGGAGAAGGAGAAAATGAAAACGATTGGAACCCGGAATTTACTTCGTTCTATGGCGAAAGAAAGAGATGCTCAAAAACAGCAAATTCAGGTGATTATACGCTAAATATATGCATAAATGATAAAACTGAAATATCTGTGAAAATAAATACCTTAAGGGTCGAAATCATGTTACTGCTTGATTTAACTTATATTGCGAGAATCCGTAGCTGTTCTTTGAAACTCGCTATATGTCTATTTATATAACAGAATTCTTTAAAGAAAATGTAATGCTAAATATTATATGGAATAAAAAGGTATAAGCTTTCTTTATAGTTATATTTTTAAAATAAGGATAAAATTAAAAAAAATAGTAATCCAATTTTAATTTCAGTATTTTTTGCTGATGTAAAAAATAATAACAGTTAATTCTATATAATATTTCGAAATGACATAGAATTTATCCATAAAATATGTATACAGACGTGTTCGACATGATTTTATTTTTTTGGTTACGATTAACATTGTTTAAATTTTTTAAAAATCGGTCGGTAAGTAGCATGAGATGAATCGTTCATGATATACATACGTACTAAATGCCGCCCTAGCACATCTTCAGCGCTTAAAGCTTTAACATTCAGAAAATATTAAGTAATAATTAACTCAAAATATCTTGAATATAATATAAAGTGTATGAGATGTATTAATTTTACATAAAAATATTTATGAATAAATAAGTAAAATAATATTTGCTAAAGTACATTGTAATTAATATAGCTTAAAAGAACTTAATATTTATTAATTACAGGCACAGATTCTTGAAAAATCTATGGAACTTGAGAGACTTCGTATACAATATGATTCTTTAAGAAAGATTGAAATGGAACAGTTAGAAACCATTGAACAATTAAGTGTGAATTAAACATTAAGTAGGTTAAAAAAATGGCAATAATTGTAATTTTCGACGAATTGAGGAGCACAAGTAAAATTACCAAAAATAATTAGAGCGACATATATTATGAAACAAGATATTTATACATAAATTTATGACGAAGTTTGCAGTTAAGACGGTATCGGGGTTTAAACCCTTCTTAATAAGACGGCGTCGAATGTACATACATATTGTGAAGGTTCTCAACCCCTGAATCAGAAAGGCACATCAGTTAATTCTGAGTGATACTAGGTACTGTTTCTAGTATTCATATGCTATTGATCACCTTGACAATAGTGTTATTTTTCCTTTTTCGTAAATGTTACGATTACTTTCTTTATATAATTAAAAACAGTTTTTCATACAATTACTGTCTACTAACAGCCGCAATTACATGTGAGCATTGATAGAAGATGAATAACAACAAAAAATCTAAAGCAATTTTAAAGATACCGCGGATAATTTATATTAATTGTTTATCTAACAGCTATACTGTTTAGTGAACAAAAATGTTGTATTTTGTAAATACACAATCGTTGCAATATTGAATACTTATGATACGATGAAGTAGTGATATAATGAAACCATGTCTGTGAGATAAAAAATATCTTGTGAAGCAGTATTTCTATATTTTACTTATTAAAAATGTTCCTTATTTATGTATCATCACCACGTAAAAAAGAAATCGAACTAGTCATATAGATGAGAAACTATGTAAGCACATAGTGTGGATATAACGATTTTGACTGAAATAAAGTACGTACTTCTTAAAAACAGATAAATAATTTAAATATTTTTCCCATCCTCCCTTTTTACACATTTCTTATGTTAATTTAGTCTACTTTTCAATACATATTTTATCAATTTTCAAATTGTTTGTTTTTAGTTTTAAATCTAATCAATTTAAATAATTTTATTAATTACTTTTATCCTTAAAAATGAATATCGTGTTTACGTTATTATAAATTTACAAAACATTTCTGATGGTGTATGAAATTTTAAAAGAAATTCAGAGTTTTTTGAAGTAAATAGTACCCCATAGTACAGCGCATACGCTTTTAACAGTATTTTTAGTACAAGATCACAAATTGGTAACGCGAAATACGCAATTGTTCTCAATACACGATACAACAGTTTACACATTTTGAGACTACTCGCACACCCATCCATTCAACCACTATACCCAGGGATTCAAAAATAAACTTTATTTCGTAAAAGTAAGAAATGGTATCGTGTTGAATTACAAATATAAATCCTATAGTCTAAATTTATAAATATGTACAATTACATATCTACTATGGATGTCATCTAAAAACTCAAAGAGTATACTTCGTAAATGTTGATGGAGCAAATGGGATGATGTATAATCGAATTTTTTTTATGTAAAAATGGGAATTGTAGATATGAACCAAAGGAATTTTCCAAAGTCATTTGGAAAATGTAAAAGTTTAAAACCAAATGTATTTTTGATCTAATTGTTACTGTATCTTAACTTGTTTATACTATTTGTAAAATTTTACAAGGCTTTGATTTAGTGAATGATTTAAAACTGATGTTGTTTATACTTGTCATCTACCTTATCATTATCATAGAAAGTACTTATAAAGTGAAACATCTATTACTTTGTTAATTATACAGAATTATGTTTGAATGCCTTACATATTTTGTACATGATGTTATAAAAATGTTAGACCGTACAATGCACTACTCATTAACAGATACAATGAATTAATTTTAAAAATTATTGATGTCAAAGTTAAAAATAACAGACAATGTTTATTTCTATTCAAAGAAAAATTCATTCCTGTTAGAGTGAACTTCTAGTACCAAAATGTAAGCAGTAAAATATCATCCTCATGTGCTCCAACTCATCAGTCTGCTACCAATAGTCAGCACTAACATACTTTACATGTTATTTGAAGTAACTGTATTGATCGCCATCGAGTATCCGTTCAAAATTCACAGTTCTATAGAATTACATCATTTTACATAAATTCACATTCACTCATCTGTCCCCAGAGATCAGTTCATAACATTTAACACAAATCTCACATAGTCGCTTCGGTCTTAGGACGTTTGCAGGGTGTCGTCGTGTTTTCCTGTGTAACACAGTCATTATTCTCTTCTGTGGGTGCAGATGGTGACAATGCCCTTTTAGCAGTACATACTTCGGCGGTAGTACTGTTTGTTACGACATCAGCCTGTTGTTTAAATCGGATTATTACAGCTGTCATATTATCGCATCCTGTACCATCTCCACATGTATCAGGTGCAAGACAATGGTCAAATAGCTGTAATAAATGTAATATTTTTATTAATAATTGATATAGGTTGTAAATGAAGTAAGATTAGAAGTAGTCAATTATTATGCACCTCTTCACAAATTTTTGAAAGATTATCATAATTGTTTGTCAGACGAGCACGGATAAATTGTATAACGTCTTGACTTGACATGAAGTTCCAAATGCCGTCACAGGCAAGCACCATAAATTCATCTTTATCTGGTTCAATTGTGATATGCCTCACATCCGGAAGTGCAGAGATCATTTGCTCTTGTGCCGGTAAATCAACATTTTGTTTATAAGCATGGTCCCCAAGTGCCCTTGATAAATTAAGGCCACCATTTACTCTACCATCAGCTGTCACTTTTCCACCAGCCTTTACTATGCGTTCCATTTCTGGTTCATCTTCAGGTTTGTGATCTAAACTAAGTTCAACTGCTTGACCATCTCTACATAAAACACAACGAGAGTCTCCAGCATTTGCTACGAATAATTCATTGTCCTTCATTACTGCAACTACCGCAGTGCATCCACTATCATAACCTGGCTGTATAAATTAATGATTCATATTACTTAATATTAAAGCATATTTAAAAAATTTAAATTGCTTTTTATTAATATTATTTAATATGCTTATAAAAGGAATCATACCTCTTCTGTATCCATCATAAGACCCTCACTATCATCATCGTCGTCATCATCATCAATATTACCATCTCCATCCTCATCTTCTTCATCTTCATCTTCATCACTTTCATCTTCATCGACATCTTCTGTATCGTCTTCGTCACTAACACTATGAAATAAAAATATAATATAAATTGTACAATAAGGACTATGACTATGTATAAAGAGAGGAACATTTTCGTTTTATCAATGATTTCTACCTTTCTGGGACTCCGTCGAATGTTTCATCATTTTCATCATCGTCGTCATCTTCCTCAGAATCTTCAGTATCTTTCTTTAGAAGAGTGTGATATAAAGTAACAGGTTGAATTCTTCTTCTACCAGTACTGCTTATTCGTTCTTGCTGTCCTGCATCCCCATTTTCTACAGGAATACACGAACTACTTGATACATTATCACCCCCACTCTTACTGCTATCTGCATCTCCAATTCGTTTTGATTCTGCACCATTTACTTCTACTTCACTTGCATTTGATTCTGCACATGTAATTTTGCCAGGACTCGAGACTTTTTTGTCTACATCTCCAGAACTGTCAGGCATGTCTGCACTTTTTGTTGGTTCAACATCTGCTGTTGATCCAACTGGTGGAGATGCATGAACATTTCCATTACTAGTTGTTGAATCAAGAACTTGTTCAGCTTCATTGTTTCCTGGGCATTCGGATTCCTTTCTTTCCATTGTGCTGGATAATGTTGATCCACATGGTTGGCTGGAACTACTCACGTCAGTTTCATTTGTATTCCATGAAGATGAAGACGATGAACAACCTGCACCAGATGATGAACTTGCTTTTTCTCTACCTCTGCGACCACGCAAGTAAGGACTTGCAGAACAGACTCGTTTATTGCATGTTTCATTTTTCAGATTTTTTACGTTAGGATTTGATTCTGATTGATATTTTGCCATTACTTCTTCCAATGGCATTGTTGCTTCCATACATAGATTATTAACATTTTCTTCTTCATCTACATGCAATATAATGTATGAAGATGACTTTATTAAATATATCTTTGTACACAGAAATAGGTGGACAAACTAATAATTACAAAGCATAATTAATAGTATAATTTATGTAAATGTAATTTATACAGAAATGTATTTTAAGTAGAAAAATAAACGCACCAGATTCATTTAAATCATCTTTCTTTTTGTCTGACGTAGATGTTCCTGCAAGCTCTTTAAGAATAGTAACTACTTCAGGTTTTTCAAGCGTGGCATCGAAGCCTAAAAAGGCATCGATAAGAGCTTGCCTTATATCCCCTCTTTTGTATGCATCAGTTTGTTTAATAAAATCTGGTAGATTACGTGCACAATAAGTTGCCACTTCGTGTCCACCATGACCATCGTATACAGCAAATAAGGAAACATTTTCATCAAAATCTATGCAACAATTGTGTGCATCCTATAGACAAATAATTACATTGTGGACGTGTTGCAATATAATTTGAGTACATCTTAATTTATTTAAATTATTAAAACTTTATCTTACTTTATATATACTTTGTATAATTAAAATTTATTACAATCGATATTATAATACAAAGAAAACCTTCAAATATATTTGATAAATAAGGTTGTCATGTACATTAATATCATAAACTCATCACTGGTTTTATATATAATATATTACATCATTTTTAAAAACTAATAATTAAAATTTGATAAACTGATATTTTACTTTTGTTACTTTCTATTGTTTAAAAAGTAATTGTTATAAGGAGAACCGAAATTAGATAATTGAATAGTCCACTTTGGGTTAAATAATTCTGTCAGTTGCATTACTTTTCTATTTCTATACCGTACAATAGAAAAATAACATCGTGAAGTATAAAATGAGTATATAAAATATTGTAAGAAGTTTTATCATTTGTACAAAACACAACAATTTTTATAGATCACGATAACTTTTGTGTTAAAATGAACTTTAAAACATTACAATAAATGTTATTAATTTTGCAACGGTGCCGTTTATGGTTTTCTTTACACGCAAAACGTTGAAACATTCCCGTTACATTTAGCACAGTATTTTCCGTATCGTTGAGTCGAATAGACCGAATTTCGCGCTTCGAGACATAGGTGGATTACGTTTCCAATGGATCAGGATGGATGTCGTAATACCCTGGCGAAACGGTGAACCGGCAAACCGTTCTCTGACCGAAACGAAACTGGGTAACGGTGCACTGGCCGCTCGAGGGTTTTAGCTTACCTCTTGACTAATTCGCCAGCCTTGCATGGAACTCGCGCCGAATGCGACATTCTTTCCTACTTCGTCGCTCGACACTTTCTTTGTAATCGGCTCTGACAAGTATGCACCCATTTTTGTTTAAACTAGCGATCTTTTCGTCGATTTTCTGGCGTTCGCGTAATATCACAATATCTCGATGAAATTACTATTCGCAAGCGCGGCGCACAGTCGTTAACTAGCCTCCATGACCGGTTTGGGTTTCTGTTTTCACTGCGCTACTGGCTCCATCTAGGCCGCCGCTTTTCTTACATGCGCACTTCGTTTTCGCGCCAAACTTTCGACGATTTTTCGTTGCTACACAATGGCGTTCCAGGTTACTTCGCGGTTGCGTCGTCTTTTTCAAGTGGCAAAAGACTAATTTCACCGTACAAGGAATTAAGATTATATTCAAGGTATTTTCCAATAGTTTATTTCAAAGTGGTTATAGATTGTATTGAAACAAATGAGGAACTCTGGATATAACTATAAAGTAACGAGTCTATTTTATTTTGATCGATTTCGATACAAACTTTACATATCGAAAAAACATAAAGTATTACAATATCTTAAACTCTCGTTTCAATTTAAATTTCAAAGTAATTGTCAATCAATCTATCTCGGTATCTATCCGAATTTATTTATATTTTAATATTGTTCGTATTTTTTAAAGTATTGTTCATTATCGTGCAATTTTAAACCTCTTCGATATATAACGAACATTTAAACAGCGATAGCGTTCATTTATAAGTACAAGATTAAAGAAGATATGTATGTATATTGGCTTTTAAGAAATTATGCTATATTAATCTTGGTGGAGTAAGCTCATGTTCAATTATTCGTATATGTATAGAAATTCATTGTCCATTTGAAAATTCGTGAATAAATTATATTGCATTCATTGCGTCTCACGACATTGATAACAAAGCATAAAGAAAGGAAATGAAGGTCAGGTTAGGAATGAAATCTACCAAATGTTTCGAAGAGTATAATTCTAAAAAGCAACTTTTTCAACAGAATTATTATAATAATAATATATTATGAGAATGTTTGCTGATTTTCATTACTAAAGTATTACTGGTAAATCTATATTTTATTTTATATTTCGGGATCAAAACTTTTGGACAGTCACATAGTACGATGGTGTAATAAAAAATTGATAAACACTTAGTAAAAATATTGACAATGCAGAGATTTAAAAAAGAAATAATCTCGAGACAAAGGAATGGTTATTAACAATATCCTTTCTTTCTTCAAAATTTACGTAGATGTAAATAAATGAAAATCGTTTCGAGTCAAATGGTTTGAAAAAAAAATAGATCAGAATCAATCATTTTGCTCGTATAATTTGAAGAATTATATTTCACATTTTGTTATACACTGTGTGAAATTTATAACAAATTTTCTACGAGGTAGATTTTCTTTAACCATAAATGTTACAGTATAATCGTAAACAATTTATTCTTGGAATGTTGGTATCCATAATGGAATAATAAAATATAAAATCTACGAGGTGTCTCACAGTAAATAATTTATTCTTGGAATTTTGGTATCCATAATGGAATAATAAAATATAAAATCTACACGGTGTCCCACAAGTTTTCGTACTTAAAGAAGACCAGGATAGTAGGATGGAGACTTTTCAAATTTCATGTAGCATCAGGAACGTTTTATGAATTTATAATAACGAAAATACTGTATTCATTTTGACGAACGAAAGTAATTAATCAAATTATTTAAATTGATCAGATTTGAAACTGAACGCATACAATTTAAAAATTGAAAATCGATAGAATGTGTATCGAAAAGCAGACGAAATTAATATAAGAAATGTGTAAAAATCGAGGAAGACAAAAATATCCAAATTATTTATCCGTGTTCAAAAAGTATATACATTATTTCAGTCGAAATCGTTCTATCTATTATAAACTATGTGCTTACATAGTTTCTCATCTGTAAGATTAATTCGATATCTTTTTTACGTGGTGATGATACATAAATAAGGAACATTTTTAATAACTAAATTATAAAAATACTGCTTCACGAGGTATTTCTTATCTTAGAAACACGGTATCATTGCATCACTATTACTACTACAAATGAATATTTTATAATATTTATAATGTCAATCGTAACGCGACCACTTTGCTTATATTTTTATTTATACTATGTTGTTCAATAAGTTTCGTCGTTCGATAAAACTTATTGAACAGTATAATTGCTCATTTGTCGTTCGATAAAATTTATTGAACAACCTATTAGACATTAAAAGCTGTTGTCAAGTAACGAGAATTAATAAACAAGAAACTATCCTTTCTATTTAGTATACAACCTATCAGATATTAAAAACTGTTGTCAAGTAACGAGAATTAATCAACAAAAAACTATTCTTTCTATTTAGTATACAACCTATTAGATATTAAAAACTGTTGTCAAGTAACGAGAATTAATCAACAAGAAACTATCCTTTCTATTTAGTATACAACCTATCAGACATTAAAAACTGTTGTCAAGTAACGAGAATTAATAAACAAGAAACTATCCTTTCTATTTAGTATACAACCTATCAGATATTAAAAACTGTTGTCAAGTAACGAGAATTAATCAACAAAAAACTATCCTTTCTATTTAACGAATATTTGTTTATCCATCGTGGCTGGGCGGACCTGTTCTTGCGTAAGTACCGAAACTGAACGCGTACATTTCACGTTTCACGTTAGTTTAACCACGTTAATAGAGAACAATCGTTTTTACCTATTGTTATTTCTGAGATATGTACGTATGCATTGTATATTATCCAAAGTAGCGATTATGTCTAAGTACGTTTCAACTATTATGAATGCAAATGATAATGGTTCGCATTCACCGCTATTGCATACGATCTCGAGTAACCTCGTTCTTGGATACCCGGATACCCCGTTTTGAACGGATTTTCTTTTAGTAAATCCGTCACGTTTCTCGCGTTTCGTATACCGAGCTCTTCAAATTTTTTCGCTCGTCTTCTCCGGCAAGGAAGCCCGTGTAAACGAAAACTTGCGTCGTATCGTTTCGTATCGCGTACAAACCAATTAATGTACACCGTTCGAAATAAATAAACTTCCACCACGAGCGGGTTGATCAATATTTTAAGAACTACTATGCAACCGAGTATTCGAATAAAAGCTGACGAATTGAAAGGAACGTACAGCGATACGTTCGTGACGTTTATCCAATTGGACAGTTAAATTTTTATTCGTTCATTGTGACATGTTTCATTCAAATTTCAATTTTTATCCAACAATCGAAGAACGAACCAGTCGTTGGTCCTTTGTTCGTTATTCGATTATTTTTTCTGGATGCGAATTACGCTCATCTGTAGAACTTTGGTTAAAATAATGAATTGGATACAGTACACCGCTTCGAAATTAATTCAAATTAATATTACACCAGCAAAGATTAAATTAATATTATACGATTTTGTACAAGCTATATTTCCGATTTAATTTTGGCTACTGTAAATTTATACATTTGGTCAATTTCTCAGATTTTGGCTATTGTAAATTTATACGTTTGGTCAATTTCTCAGATTTTGACTATTGTAAATTTATACGTTTGGTTAACTTCTCAGATTTTGGCTATTGTAAATTTATACTTTTGGTTAATTTTTGAGATTTTGTGTTTCTTCATTGGTCAGTTGTACGTGTATACATTTTAAACGAACGAAAGGATCGTTAAGAACAATTTTTTTAATTATTTATTTTGAGTAGAGTGTAAGACGTATGATCAGATTCACAAATAACAAATTCTAAAACTGAGAGTAAGGAAAATAGAGTTTTGGTAAACAAAACTACTAAAAATAATTCTTTTGTTCATTTCTCGGATCTACTGTTTCGACAAGTTATTTTCTGTTCTATAAAGGGTGATCACATCTTTATAGTACTTTGCACAAGTTTCACACACGTAGAAATAAAAAAAAAATATTGGTTGGAAAGCTAATTTCTTCGAATTACCGAATAAAAATCGTTTTATTCGTCACAGAGGGTGTTTTATATATTTTTCGTTCATCCGAATGCAAAATTCGGCACGTTCCTTCATCAAGGCTCGCGCAGACTCAGAAAGCATCAAGTTATCCTTTATTTCGCTACAATTACCCTAAATTCATTGTTTCGATCTGTGTAAAGTACAAAAGGAGGTCGAGTATGCCATACTTTTCGATTGTTGAAAAATATAAAAGGACCGTTCTATAATTCGTCCATAGTCATCTTTCAGATTTCCGATTATCAATACCCTTTTTTTTTATGCCATCGTGTGAGCTAACGATTACATTATTAAACCGAATTGATAAATTGTTAGTAGATTTATGCAATTTATCGTAGCAAAGCGTTTATAAAATAGAGTCTTTAATGACTATAAATATTATAAAAATAGAGCCTTTGACAACTCTATTGTTTGATTTATCTTCGGTACAGTATTATCGATTGGATACTCTAGAAGAAAACGTATAAAAAAAAATTTGCATTTTAATAGAAACAGTTACCCTTCAATTCAGAACTATAATCTTTTATTTCGGTAACCATTCTCTTTATCCTCCCCAAAGCGATTCTACACGATTTTCAATAATATTTTTTTCTCCTTCGAGCAGGTGTGTTGGTTGGTGTTGGAGTTGGTGACTTTCTGCTGACACGGAAGGAATTACTGGACCCCAGCTGCATTCTTCTCAGACGCTAACGGTACATTTTCATACAATCACGCATTTTATATCGCCGTGCATTTTTCCGAAGAGGATCGCTCTTCAAATGGTTCCGCTTCTGTTACTCTCGTGTACAATAGGTAAGTGCATTCTTGTACAAATAATATTGTTTCTTATTTTTCTTTCCGACGGTTCGATACATTTGTAACCGAACTTTTTGCAAGCGTACGTTTTCACGACGAAATACTTTCTTTCTTGGCTGTCTCAGCCAAACAAAGATCAACCGGTGGCTCATTTGAGAATTTAATTTATTTTCACAAAATACATGTACAAACGAATACTTTGCACACGTTTATAGATTCCGAGCATTGTCTACTTAATTAATAGAAACGTTTCGAATCCTTGATTCGTGGCCCTTTTAGTGGACGAAAATTGTTCGTCGACACGAGTAAATACGTTATACAAAAAACGTAAGAGAAATTGAATATATTCACAATCGACGGTGAACCAATACAAATTACATACTTAACCATAGAACGCAAAACCCAAAAATCCGTCGAAATTATAAATTTTTCAAAATTTTACACACTTTGCCCTCTCGTTTTATCGGTTCGACCGATTCATATCCATCGACCGTGAGCGCCCTAATTTTGATACTTTTCATATATTTTTCGCTAATTTTGCCCGATCTATTCGCGTGAAATATATTTTCACGAAAGTTAACGAAAACGTTTCGAGTTTCTCATCGATTCGAACGTCCTTTGTACAGTAGCTCGAAACTTTTCTCAACGCCCATCGTGGGTGAAAAGTCCAACCACGAAGAAAGAAATCCCCCGAAAGCGTAAAGCCATTTACGGGGGAGCCCGTTCGTCGAATTTCAAGGGAACGAGACTGATGGCTGATGGTTGACGGTGAACGTGGAGGGGAGAGAAGTAAGAGTGGGGGGTGACTGTTGCATCATTATCGAAGTCGGGGGTGCCCCGAAACCTCTGTCTACTTTAATGACACGCGATCTGTAGCGTACGGGTTCCGTACGAACCGGGGAATGGTGCACCGGTCGTCGAGGTCGGGGTGGTCGGTGAGGATGGGTTTGTGTGTTGCGTGATGGTCGCCGTTTATCGATTCGCGCCGCCGTGAGGAATGAAGTCGCGGGTAGCTGCTCTATGCCGTGGCGTATCGCACTCCTCCCCCACCCACTCACGCCACCCCCTACTCTACCCGCTTCCAATCCCCCCCATCCGTATCCGCACAGTCGACGTAAACGCGCCTACGCAATTTGCGTGGCAGGAACGAAAGCGGTAACGATATATTGCCACGCAAGTTTGCGTTACACGATCCTGTGCACCGATGTCTGACGATGCCTGACACCGGTCCAACCGACCGTAATTGAATCACGGTTACCACTCCTCCCTTTCCGCGATCGTAAACGAGAGCTCGAAGTTTCTTTGATCCTTGGGTTGCCAGGCCGGGGTCTTTTTGGACCCGGAGTGGGCACAACATCCCTCAGAAATTAAGTAGCAATGCAGATCTTCTTGGAAATTTGGAAATAGGGTGAATTTTCTTGGGTATTGGGAAATAGCGCGTGGGTCTTTCTCGACCCAGATTGGGCACAACTTCCCTTAGAAATTAAGAAGCAATGCAGATTTTCTTGGAAATTTAGAAATAGGGTAAATTTTCTTAGAAATTTAGAAATAGGGTGAATTTTCTTGGGTATTGGGAAATAGCGCGTGGGTCTTTCTCGACCCAGATTGGGCACAACTTTCCCTTAGAAATTAAGTAGCAATGCAGATTTTCTTAGAAATTTAGAATTACAAATTTTCTTGAATATTGGGAAATAGTGTAAATTTTCTTAGAAATTGGGAAATAATATTTTTCTCAGAAATGAAAAAAGATACGATAAAATAATAGAAAATACCTCGAAGAAAATATCTGGAAGAAAATACCATGTATTATACATTAACTCTTGAGGTACCACGTCTGTGTCTTTTCGGACGCAGATAGACTTTTGTATCGCTGGGTTATACCGTTGCTACAATTTTTCTTAAAACTTGGGAAAGGTACTATAAAACAATAGAACTTTTATTTGTAATATTTGAAGGAAACTTTTTCGAGTAGATAAAACTGCACGATCGTACTTGTTCGTTCAGTGGAACATTGTTTGCCAAATTTTAGTTTCCAGAAATTCGTCTCGACGAAGAAGATAGACACCACAGGGAAGGATTAAATTGTTATTTTTTTTTCCTACGTTTTATTCCTATTCGAGAATAATTCTTAGTGGAAAATTGATTGAAACGAGAGTACTCGTTGAGATAGGAATTTCCATATTTTGCTTTTGTCGATAGGTGGTCGAGACATGCAGTCATTGGGTCAAAGACCTATAATTTTAATTTCTATTAAAATATGCAAAAATATTCGCCCACCTATATCTGTTCAGTTCTTTGATGGTTCTTGATCCACTGGAATTAATTGTTCTACAGAGATGTATCAATTAGAACGAATATATAGATCGAGTTGTGTGTTTTTTCTTTCGTAGTTACACGTATTTCACGTTCTATTTGATAATAATCACGTATGCTGGAGCGAATCTGGGTCCGCACGTATACGTACACGGACAACATAGGAATGCATACCGAACTCAGTACTCTCCCATGTACATAACAAATGCGAAATCACATGATTGCGCTGCACGACTAGGAAAGATCAGTCGATCGTTCTAGGGAAATACATCCCTCGATTATGGCGTCTTTCGATCGGACTACGACTCTCGATCGATCGACGATTTGAAAATGCATTTAATTTTTGAGCGTGTAATTCAGTGTGTATAGTATCTACAGAGTGTATAATGTTTGTGTTACAGTAGAGATACACTAATACTTTAACAAATCTACTTCAAATAAGTACAGTTTATTTTTGATAAACGTTTCGATTTTTAATTCAGGTCGTCTCCGGTGTGCAATAATTAATTTACAAATGAGTAAAAATTAGAAGTTGATTATATTTCGTTGTACATTGGGTGATTATGTTTCATTTTTTGAATTCGAACGAGATTATAGATAACATGCTCACATTTAGTCGAAATTTACGTACGTTTTGTATATTTTTCAATTAATTTTTGATCAATGTATTTAAACATAACTGTAATGTATTTGCAATAATTGATTTATTAAGTGTTAAATAGAATTTTAGTTAAATTTCTAATAGACGAGCTTTCAAGATAAAATGATTCATTTGGTATTTACTATTCGAAACACATATTTCGCTAGGGTATGAAATATTATTTAAATAACGAGTAAAAGTCTTCATGCAGTCGTGTAATTGAGTAAATTGTTTATTTATTAATCATTATGCAAATAAGGTTTTGTTTGCTCGTCTCTGATTCATCGATATTCGAATAATTATTTAGAATAAAATGTTATCCGGATTTTAATGGTATGAATTTTCATTCGAGTAAAGTATACTCGTTGGTCGCAAATAAATCACTATCATTTGTTTCTCATCGTCATCTATTGTTCGAATCAAATTTTGCTCATGCGTGGTGATTTGGACGTATATTGTGAAATTGATCGTACAAATTGCACATTCACGTGCCAATCTAAAATTACGCGTTCCAGTCTACGTGTAATGCAATCAAATGCATTGTGCCGTCGCGTCAGGCCATTTCTTCCAACGGTAAGGAACAAGTAGATCGTAGAAATCACGAATAAAATTTACGAACGAGAGTGTTGGTGTTTCGACCCAACCGACATAACTAACGCTCATCGTTCAATTTTCTACGTTCACTCGCAACGAACGCCATACGCGCATTACGCGAACAAGTTAAAACCGAAAATAGCCCGTACCCGTTTAAAGAAACAAAAATTGCCTAATCAAAGTGTCAAAAATTCTATTAGAAATTTAAAAAGGTTGAAAAACAAAATACACAAAACAAACACAAGGAATTATCATTTGAATAACTTACGCGTTACATTTAATCACTCTATCGTATTTAGATCGATCACTATATAAATACTTACCTTCGTCTCGTAAGTTAATTTCTTAAGCTTCGATTCTTTGTACACAAATCGCTCGCTTGTATATTCTCGGCTGTGCAACCGACACATTTATTCTACAAACTATTATTAACGCGAGGATCTCTCTTAAAAGCAACGGACAATGCGTAACCGGTTTCTACGTTGTTCCACGGTAGAGTTAGAATCGAAAAAGGTACAGGAAATTACCATTTGGTAGCGGTTAATAAATTCGCGTCGCAATAAACGGTACACTGGGACGATTAATGCCGTACGATCCCGTTCTATGAAAGCGTGCATTGACACAAGAAAGCAGCCAATGAACGCGGAACACCGAGAAACCGGCTCGAGTAGCTGCACAGCTCTCGTCCGAGTCGTTATAATTAACTCTCGTCTTTGAATTTTCCGCGCACCCGCGATTGTGTACACGAGTCGAAGAGCGCAGGGGTAGGTGGATGGTCGGCCGCCGAGCGCGTTCCCGGTGGTAGGGGAAGGTGGGCCGAAAGTAGGGGAAGAAGAGGCGAGGGTTTACGGTGGAGCGGATAGGTGTCGCGTAGCAGCGACGACGATCGGGCGGCGGTGCGGGGTGGGGGTTACGGGTACGTGCGAGCGCACAAGCCCGCCAGTTCTTCGGTGAGGCTCGAAGTGGCCAGGTCGACCCTCGTCTACCGCTCCCGGTCGGCTCGACGCGAATCGCTGAACACAGGCGTTACGCGCGGCTCTCTGGTTCCCCTCTCGATCGTGGTGATAACACCCGTATCCCGAACCCCTATTCCCCAACCCCCGCACGATCCCCGGGTGGGTAAAAGATAACGCACACGGTCGAAGCCGCGTGAACACGCGAGACGCACCGAGTGTTCACGCGGATCCCCAGTGAAAGGGGCGAGTCGTTCTCGTGGTCGTTGTTGTTATGCCCGGGATGATCCGGGCCAGTGGTAGTTGGATGTGAACAATTTTCAACGTATCCTCATCCGAAACGCAACGGTCTGTCATCGACCCGATCATCGCCCACTCGGTAGAGCTCCTCGAGGAAACAGACCGCTGGTGTGTGTTCGCCCCGCGGCCTAGTGACCTGACCTTGGGTCGGCCCGACCAGGTGTGTATGTTAAACGCTCGTATGTACGATCGTGCCGCGAGCCGACGCTCGGAAGAAAACCAATGACGACGACGACGACGACGACGACGACGACGACGACAGTGGTGGCACACCGAGGAGGTATTTCTCTCGGCGTTGCGTGACGCTTTAGACTCTCGCGGGGGCGAGATGGAAAAGAGAGACGCGTACCCGCGATAGAGTTCACGCCGCTACCGCAACACCCACACGGTTGGAACTCGACCGCTTAACGTGCGCGACGCGTATACCTTCCACACCTCCGTTACCCGCTTTGTTTGGATAAGAGGATTTCTGGGCTCGAGTGTTCCGTCGGTTTGCATCGTTTTCCCTCGATGAGAGTACCTTGTGCGCCGCGTTCCACCAGCGAGGCATCTACGTTGCCCTTGGTTATGGCTAGCCACGACTTTCGGGATCTTTCCGCGAGTTTTAACCGTGACGCGTTCAACGCGAGTTCTTCGTTTCCATTCACGGTGTGGGAGCGCTTCAGGGTTGCACTCGGCGTCATTTAAGGGATCGATCTGGTCATTTGAGAGAAAAATTGATTTTCGTATTTTCTTTCTCGTCTTGGTATTGTCTTGAATCAATTGTAGTGGAATTTGAAGAAATTGATCATGTCGTAGGACTTTCAGCCAGAACTCTTCACGTGCTATCACTTTGTACGACGAAGCTTTAAAATCGTATTAATATTTTAATCGTTACTTCTAATTACCAGAATTGTTCGTTCGAATTGTTTTTCCGTAACTTTTTCGATCGTAATCTCAATCGTGACACGTTATCGCAGGGAAAGAGAAACGATTTCGTACGCAAGGTAAATCGATCTCGAATTATGCGTCTTTTCTTTGATTTTTCTCTCGTGTGATCCACGACTGTATTATTTATTTTTATAGTTCACTTCGGTATTGTACCGATCATTTTTCGGTACTAATCGCACTCACGAACATTCCAACGAAAAGGAAATGTATTCTTCTTATGGGTCCCTAACTCTTAACTATTTTTACTCTTAAATTAATTATAAATATTCTCCTCTTTCCATTTATTTTCCACAAACATGTAAAATTTCATGTATTCCGAGGGGGACCGAAAGTAAATGGTCAAAAATGATACGCATCACCAAATGAACCGACTAACGTCTCCAGAAACCTTTATTTTAACGCAAGTCTCAATATCTTTTATATTTCTTATTCAAATTATTCCGTGAAAAATACATTTATTCCACATTTCGATACATCTTGAAATGTATGCGATGTTTAACAGTTTTTTAAACTCTGTGCATTATCTGCACGCTTGAAATTTTATAAATATATTTTTTAAGCTTGTATTTACTTATTATATATAATATATAATAAATATATTTTTTATAAGTTTGTAATTCTTTGGTTTTCAAGTTTCTGAAATTTTATAAATATTTTTTTTTGAGCTTGTACTTATTTATTGTATATAATCTATAATAAATATACTTTTCGTAAGTTTGTAATTCTTTGGTTTTCAAGTCTTTGAAATTTTATAAATATTTTTTTCAAGCTTGTACTTATTTATTGTATATAATATGTAATAAATATATTTTTTGTAAGTTTGTGATTCTTTGGTTTTTAAGTCTCTGTTGGAGAAGACAGAGACGTGTATTCTAGGGAGAAAGAAAGATCAGTACTGAGTTAAGGGGAATGTGGTACTGTGAGTAAGTAGAATGTGGAGGGTGTCGAGTAATGTTTGCTCAGACTCAGGCCTTACGAAGGCTGACTAAAACGTCTGACCCAATACGACCTGAAACTCCTTCCAGGACTTGTATCTTTTTCTCTCTACAATAGGTTTCAAAGCGAGAACTTGTTGATTAATATTTCCACATATTTGTCGACGTAACCGTTTGGGAAAACGTCTCTTTGAAATGTCGATACTAAATCGAAGAAATGTTGCTTAACGTAAATTTATTTTCAGTAAGCTGAAAATATTCGCGTGCACAGTTTTCTAAAAATGATTGTATCGTTTAAATCTTCTCCGGGAGAACAAAGAAAGAAAGAAAAATTTTAACTTAAAACGTGAACAAAATAATTACAATAAAAGTTTCGTTCAGACTGCAACGAAGCTGCTCTTAGCAATTTTTAATTCGCTAACTTCCAATCTTTCGAGATTTGTAAGCTATTTTTATTTCAAGGAAATATTTAATCTTTTATCTAAAATTAAAATATTGAAACATTTCAACAGGTTTTTTCTTTTCGTGCATATCTATTTCCTTCTTCTTCTTCTCGATTTGAATTAAAGTTCGTTACTATGTTTTATCGAAGCGGACTCAAATAATTCAGGATCGTTTAAACTAAATTTACATCTAAACTAGTGCTTGTTTCGAATCAAATGTACTCCTTTATTTGTATATACCGTACCTCGCGAACGTTCATTACCGAATTCTTGAAATTCCTCGTTCATCGCGTAAAGTATTGTAACTAAACAACGATCGATCGTTTAATTACCAATCTGTGCACGATAACTAGTACGTATTTTCCGGAACGACGGTCTTTGTTTACAGTAATTTGCCTGTCAGATGTTGATTCAGTTAACGAGATTATGAAATCTAATTTTCTGTTACGGTTTGTTAGTGTTACGAGTGTCTGAGAAATGATTTATCGAAATTCGTGTGGCGAGTGTGCGTGACGGAATTCTGAAATTGGCACCCTAAATGGAAAATATTTTCACATTGTGGAAGCAAACGCCGCGATTTAACGCTTATCTCGCATTGCGTGTCTATTTATTTTCTTCCCGGCGGTTCGTGCTCGTTACTATTAATTTCGTGCGATACTTTTGGAATTCTTTATAATCGTTATCTAACCGTAACCGTTTCTATATCAAATTACGTCTTCGACGAGTACTCGTGGAAATGCAGGTACGTGGAACGTGGTCGTCTTGCAACGTTTTCGTTCGCGATACGACGAGCGTTAGGAGAAAATATTTAGAATTTAGAAACGATGTCGAATGTTCGTTCGTGGAAGTCTGACGGCGTGGAATGCATTCCGACTGTTTCGCTGCGCGATTGACACGAAACCGTTGTCGGTCTATAAAACAACCTATACTACTGGCGTTCCGTTTCCTCGTAAAACGCATTTGCAAAGAATACAATATCCGGTACACGCTACGAACCTACGTCAATTCAAACTTGATTCGAGCAGGGAAAACGGTAGTTTCGAACTGTAGTCCCGTGTATGATTTCACCAACGCAACATAAATATTTTGACGAAGGACAAAGCCGAGCGATTCGATGTGCAGTTTGCACACTCGTGAGCTATATGCTTGCCAGTTATTTTTCACCGTGTGTATTGACACTGGATACTGTTATAAAAGAAGAGAAATTTGACATGATATTTGACAAGAGAAATAATCTCTACTGTTGCACTACTCTTTTTTTCTCTATCGAATAGACGATGCGCACAGGCAATTTCTAATTACGCACAAGGCGGACGGAGATTAGAAAAATCTGGCGCAAGGTGATCCTTCGTGCAAACATTAATTGAAAATGGGATACATTTTTTCATACGAATCTTTGTTTTTGGAATAATCGATTTAGAACATTTTTACGCGTATTTGTACGATTGTGCGCCATTTGACTAAACGCGACTGACCGTTGCTCATTATTTCTACTCGCGTTGGTGTTTGTACTTATTTGTATTTGTTTGAATACCACATTGACAGTGGTATGGTATCTATTTTCCGTCAATCTTATCGTATTATAAGTTTTCGAAACAAATTGAAACAAACAGTACCGTACCATATTTATGATTACAAATACCAACAGAAATGGAAATAACGTTTGCAAAGTTTTACTCGATCGAACAAATTTTCTAAATCGATTTTCTCGAAAACAAAGCCTCATATATAACAAATTTATTCTGAATTATTCTGAATTATTAATATTCGTCAATTTTCATTTTAGAGCAACAGTATGATTAATAAACAATTTGTTTGCACCAACTATTCGTTACCATTTCCAACATCAGGACGGTTAGAGTTGAAAGTTTACAGAGACCCAAAAATTAGGATCGAAACACGTACACATGTATGTGCTTGTATTATGTTTCTACTGACTATGGATTAGTTTCTTATTTGTCTATAGTACAAGAAATTACATCGTTGGTTTAATTTATGACAATTTATATTTTAAACAGGGTTAATAATAAAGGAAATCAATTGAACGAAATGTTTGGAACATACTTGAAATTGTAAATTTGTGACTATGTAACTATATACAAGGTGTTACCAGATGAATGGTATCATTGGGCAAGTTGTAATTCTACGTGCGAAAATAAGTCGAAAAGAGAAATAATATCTTTCCGTTTGAAGCTTCGTTTACGAGGGAATCGAGTTTGAAAGTGTGTAAATAATGCGTTGATACTTAGCCGCAAAGTTTGAAAATTTGTACTTAATAAATTTTTAATTATTACCGGGGTAACACTCAGTCACCGAGTTTGAAGATTTGTAAATGATACGTTTGTTATTATTAGATAATATTTAACCACCGAGTTTGAAAATTTGTAGATAATATGTTTGTCGTTATTAGATAATATTTAGCCGCCGAGTTTGAATATTTATAGTTAAGAGTGTTAATTATTATCAGCTAACACTCAGCTACCGAGTTTGAAAATTCGTAGTTAATACATTTTTAATTATTACCGGGGTAAAACTCGGCCACCGTGTTTGAAAATTTGTAAATAATACGTTTGTTATTATTGGGTAAAATTTAGCCGCCGAGTTTGAAAATTCGCAGTTAATACATTTTTAATTATTACCGGTTAATATTCAGCCACCGAGTTTGAAAATTTGCATACAATACATTTTTAATTAATATCGAGTAACACTTAGCTGCTACGAACGCACTCCTGTTACGAGTAGAGAACGTTTTCACCGTGTCAACGTATTCGCGATCACTATAGCGAGACACTGTTAGCTAGCCGTACGGTCGAAGACAGAATGTAAATATCACGAAGGACAACGAATACGAAAGTGTAAACGAAAATGGTCGTGTTACAATTTTCAAACTCGCTTTTCTCGTAAACGAAGTTTCGTATGAAAAAAATGTTATTGCTTTTTCTCGATTTGTTTTCGCTCGTAGAATCACCCAATGGTACCACTCGTCCGGTAACACCCTGTACAGTCAATGTCGATTAATACAAAAGAACGGAGAACTTTTTATGTTTTTCATTACTTTCTGGTGGGCTAGTTCTTGTTTTTCTCATACAATATGTGCAATCTGAAATTAATTGGATTAACTTTTGAATAGTTGTGCGGGAAACCGACGACTACTTGAATTATTCCACAAACATGCAAATACATACTATCGTGGATATGGTCACTGAGCTGTTCTTGTTGGTAACGTTGAATAAGAAGATTCTTTAATTCAAGATTGCCGGGTCAATGGAAAAGTGTTGGCAGAAAAACAAACGGTGAAATTCACTTTGTTACCACGCCGGTTGTAATTAGAACGCAAGCCGTCGACTTTTCTTCTAGTTCCTTTGTTTTCGACCCGTACGTAAGAAACCTGAGCAAAGTCGTTGAACTCGAAAAGCTGATGAGCTCGAGAAAGCGCAAGAAAATTCCTCGTCGTGCACGATTTCTTAAAAGTTCTCGGTCCAGCATTGTTAGTGGTCGTTATTGTTTGGCCCCGCAATAGAAATCCACGAAGAAGGTTCACCGATATCGATGATAAACGAACGATGTTTGCGCTTACAGACACACGAAAACTTCTCCCCCGTTACACATACTTACTTTCTTTCTCGCATGCTCGGCTAAGTTGGCTCGATTCGAAATTATTTAACGATCAAGTTCTTCTTAAGGAATTTATTTTCGTTGAAGATGTTTTCACCGATTTCTACTCTGAATTATTACCGATAGTTATCCTACAATAGACGATCATACCTTCATTTGAAAGAAGAGGGTAAGAAACTGTTCTGTTTTCTTATATATTATTATTTGTGGATTAGTTAAAAATTTGGAAAGACTCGAGATTAACTTTGAGATGGTAGTTCCACTCGTTCCTTTTTTATCGTATAGTATTCTTTGTTATTTCATTAAATTTATTATGTTTCCATTGAAACGTTAAAGCAAAGAATAATTACGATATAAGTGATGATATACTTTTGATACGAAGTATGCTGTAACTTCAATGATGTTAGCGTCACTTTATATTCTATTATCACGTATGTATTAATATGTCTATTTTCTTATTACTATTAGTATCATTAATATAAATTTTTGTTCTACAATCGAGTTTGGAATTATACGAAGTAATTTAAGAAAGTGTCAAAATTATTAAATTACAATTGAGACAAGTAATGCACAGAATGGGCCAAAATTCGAGGGAAAATCGAAGAGGGAGTGATTTTTCGAATAAAAGTAAATAAAATATGTACAATAGAATATTTTTATACGAGGTTTTCTTTCTTAGAAACTTGTCTTTGAAAATTTGTCCGGTATGACCATTACTCATTATTTCTACTTGTGTTGAAATTTATAAACATTGGCGTTAGTATGATATCACACCTATCTAAATAGTTGGAAGATAGTAAAATCAACGAAAGATAGACAATATCAATATTTTTATACGAAGTTTTCTTTCTAAGAATCTTGACTTTGAAAATTTGTCCGGTACGACCATTACTCATTATTTCTACTTGTGTTGAAATTTATAAACATTGGCGTTAGTATGGTATCACATTTATCTAAATAATTGAAAGATAGTAAAATCAACGAATAATAGACAATATCGTGAAATTTAAAAAAAAGAAGAAAATACCAATACGAGTAGAAATAGCAAGCAATGGTCAGACGCGCAGCCACTCAGCCGCACGTATCGAATCGATTTTCGAAATTCATTTTCTCGAAAACGAAACCTCCTATAAATAAATTTTATCCCACATTTTCCTTGAATTTTGGTCCCCTCTACGCGATATTTACCTCACTGAATCAACAACTCGTGTATTCCTTTTCTCACTGTCGATTCGCACATACGTTGCGTCACGTATACTAAAATTGACGACCTATCGTAATAAATACTACAAACATCCAAAAAAAAAAACAAAAAAAAACGTCATTGCCGAAACCGAGGAACGAAAGTGTCTCGACCGAGTCAACGAATAAAAATGCTATGTTAAACATGGTTAAATTATTCCGTAGAATCGGACTGGACTCTGGGTGATCGTTACGACAGCTTTACGCGGTACAATAGAATTTCATTAGCCTTTCCCTCTGTAAAATTAACGAAAGTTACAAGTGACGTAATCGTACGACGTAATCGCAATCCCGTAAAATTATCGCGCGTTGGCGAAACGGTTGGTCGTTTTCACCGATTTTTTTCTCGGTTGTTGTTTCTTTTTCTTTTCTTTCTTTTTGTTTCCTTTATTGTTTCGTTACGTTACAATCGCACTTAATCGGATAAACCGATCCGATTACTAACCGGAGGTCCGTAATTAGCATTACGTTGGCATTTTACGTACACGTTCGTACGTTACACGGTAAATTTTACTTATCGCGATGCCACTTGGCGTTTCGTGTGAACTGCATGTACACACCAACGCCACTGTAATTACAACATCGTAACGTCGCTGGTATCCGGTCGCGCATAATTAATTTTCCAACGGTTTTCATTAATCCTTTGCTCGCGCGAAATTTCAATCGTCCCCGGCTACCTGTCGATTCTGCGTGTCACTTTTCCAAGGACACTGTTTGCGAAAAATCATTTACATGGAATTTCCATCGACGTGATACATTCGAAAGGTCATCGTACATTTTGGTTCGATAACGGTAACGATTTATTTTTGCGTCGAATCGACGTTAAAAGTCGTCCTTTCCGATAATTTATTATCGCAGATGGCTTCCGTTTCGGCCACGACTGTACGGTACGTGCGCGAAGAGATTGCGTTTGGAGTTATGGCTGGTTCTATTCCTTTCTGAGGCCATCTCCTCGGGCGCGTACGGGACAGATATGCACACACTTCGTACGCGCCTGAGGAGATGGCTTCTGAACGAATAGAACCAGCCATAACTCCAGACGCAATCTTCTCGCGGGTGTACCATAGGTCTTCAATGAGCTGGTAATGTAGTACAGGTGGGTGTTGTATTGTGGACAAATTTGAGGAACATTTTCATCGGTGTATCGACATGTATGAAAATTGAAAACGGTTTCTGGAAGAGTATTAACGTAAAGAGGGAAACGAAAGGGGAAAGTTACATCTGAAGTTTCAAGGGTTGTAGGAAATGTAGAATATAAAGGAATGAGAAAGGAAAATGATAGAAAGGAGAAATTTGTGTGTGAACTTGAAATTATCGAAGGTTGTAGGAAATAAAAGGAAGAGAAAGTATGAAAATGATGGAAAGAAGGAAATGAGAAGAGAAATTTTCGTGTGAATTTATTATCATCGAAGGATGAAGAAAATGTAGAAAACAAAGGAAAGAGAAAGTATGAAAATGATAGAGAGAAGAAAACGAGAGGAGAAATTTTCGTGCGAATTTATTATCATCGAAGGATGAAGAAAATGTAGAAAACAAAGGAAAGAGAAAGTATAAAATTGATAGAAAGAAAAAATGAAAGGAGAAATTTTCGTGCGAACTTATAATCATCCAAGGTTGTAGGAAAATGTGCGAAACAAAGAGAAGAGAAAGTAAACAAGATAATTGTGTGAAATTTGGTCTTACGTAATTTTTTAAAACTTTGGGTTAATTCAGATGCATCTGTGTCAGTATGATATTGCGACTGTGTTCGAATGTTTGAACTTTTCTATTTTTGTTTCCATCGGTCGATTGTTCGAAGGTTCGTTTATCGGGAAGTTTTTTTTTTTTTATTATTTCCGATAATTGACGGTTATTGTAAATGTTTATTGTCGTACTCGTTTGAAAACACGCTTAAATTGATTAAACCTTGCAGAGGTAAGATTGATTTCAATGTTTTCAATTTAGTCAACGTTTTTATCCGACCGATTAAATCTTATCTCGGAAAAATTAAATTTTATAGCACTATTCGTAGTATCGCGAATCGAGAAGAAATATATTTAATCAACTGCTCAGTCGTACGTATATTTACTTAATATTCAATATTTTCGATGAATCTATAATTGTATACGTTTAAGCTCGTAGGAATAATAATGTATAATTATAAATTCTCTCTTAAATTTTGATTTGTACATAAATTACGGTGATCGATGCACAAATTATTTATATATTTAAAAATAACTGTGTTTCGGGAATTAAGATTGACAAAAAGTGATTCGATTCAATTGTTTCTACAAACGGATGTTACGATTAATGATCAATATTTAAATAAATAATTAGTAATTGAATTAATTTTATTATATTACGTAAATTAAAAGAAAAAAAAAGAAATAGTTACGCTGGTAGACAGTAATAAATTGTGGGAATTTTAAATTGGAAATGGTAATAAATTCGTAACACGTCTCTGGTATTGGATTTTATTAATCCGAGAAACTTTTATCCGCGCCAATTTTTAAAACAGTGGACGAATAAAAAATTTCATTACGATATAGCAAGGTTCGATTTACTCCTGCGATCAGAGCACAAGTTGGTTGAAATGTACGAGGAAAAGGGAAAAAACGCAAGGGAAAGGGGATCGTCTATTGTCAGACGTAGTTTGAAACCAATATGGCAGGAACTATGTATAGTGGAACAAATACAGCGATCTACTTGAGGCACACTCAAGTGGTCTGTTAAGCGATACCCTTGTTGGATACAAGCCGTGAAATGTGTTTTTCCTTATTGGAAAGCTGTCTGTTGGATACTGTGCTGTACTTAATGGATCCAGTTTAGGCTTACCTTTATGTTTTTGTCACAGAACTTTGCTTTCTCTTACTCTTAAAGAGGGATCGGTAAAAACAATTGTTATTTTCCTCTCTATGTAATATTATTGAACGAAGAACAAACAACGATTTACTTTTTGTATTTAATAGTTTTCTCTATTTAAAAGATTCTTTTAGAACTTATATTTTACGTTGAAAAGAATATCTGTTCTTGTGATAGTTTTCACGGAAGAGTAATCATAAGATTAGGAATTTTTTTTTATTCCTGTGGAACGGATATTTTAGAATTTGTATAAACATATATTTCAGTATTATAAAATAAATAGAAATAGCATACTATAGCATATTTTCTAAAGTTTTTATTTATCTCTATTCAACACAAGTTACATTACGATAAAAAATATTTATTTTAACTATTAAAAATATTCTATAATTGTTTCAAACCATTTAAGGACAAATTTTTTTTTTTTTTAATTTCTCTCAGAATCGATCTTTTTTCTTTCCATCGATATTCCAAATCGAGCACGTTTTGCAGTGTAAAGTTCATTTAAAAGTCATTTTATTCTTTACTATTAAATTTGTACTTTAATTGGCTACAACACAATACTAAAAGAATACTTTCATATTGTTTAAAAAATTCAAAGTCACCTTGAAATTTCTGACGACACAAGACACGAGAAGAGTAAATTGCTTCCGTTCGGTAAAATCGAGTTAAAAATATGAAATTAACTATACATACAATCATCGTTAATAAAATCAAAAGAAAAGAGTGCAATATTTATGAAAAACAATTCGGTGTTGACAGCCCTCCTAAACGAAACTTTCGTTCTCTTCCAAGAGCAACCAGTAATTGAAGTTGTAACAAGATTTTGGCAATGTAGTTGGAATTGCTAATATTATTTTCTCATTCCCTGCAAAAATTATCTCCGCGCCGAGATTGAATATTCTAACGAATATTCGTTATTTTCGTGAATTTCCATCGTTTGTTTTCCGATGGTTGCCAAATATATACGGTCATTTTCAACCTTCGTCCTTTATCGAGCGACTGCGGTTAATTTGGGGCGAGAAGGGATCGACAAATGGAAATATTTAACGAAAAGGGAATGTGTTAACGCGTCCCTTTCCTAGGATGGTACAAAGTGCCGTTTAGAGAGTTGCGTACATAAATATTTTGTTTACTCCGCGCCAATATTGTCCTTTCCTGTTTCTCGTGTTTCCCTCGTACACAGAGCACAGAGCATCGAGTGGAAAGATTAAGGAAAGAAATTTACCAAACGAATGGATTTGTTCGTAATTTCGTCGAGGATCGATTAAACCTTCGTCGCGTCTCGTTGGCGTTGTTTTTTCACGGGCGCGTGTCGTGATTTTTTTTTTCAACTTTTTCTCACGTCCAAGAGCTAACTTCCCGCGTTAATATATTAATGCACGAAGTTGCGAAATTTTGTTAAGCCGAAGTTTAATCGAGCTTGACGCTCGAACGCGTTCAGAAATTGAGATTTAGCGGGACAGGTCCCGTAAGAATTTCTTAAAGGTTGAGTTACTTCGATCTTCGCCCGCTTCTTTCGTTTCTTTTTTCTCTCTCTTTCTTCTTTTTTTTCTCGCGCTCCGAATTGAATCGAATTCGATTATTACCGTATGGCGGTTTCTCGTTCAATGGCGCGAGGTTGCACAAGTGTTTACGGATCGTTTGTCCTCGCTTGCGCGTTAATGCTTCAATGTTAATGGCGAATATTCATTGCGTTCGGGAATTATGTTTATCATTGTTGTTAAATGACTCGATTACCGTAGAGTTATAACGGAATAGATTAAAATGTCAGAATATTCCGTCTGGTGAACGTGTCGTTATGATAAGTAATTTCGCGAACTGTTTAGACTATCGTTCTCTAAATCACGATATATAAACCGCTCTAATTATCGGTACTAATGGCTGTAATAATTCGAGGAACGTCGAGTATTGTGAATAAAAAGTGAACACTGATTAACGAGCAACGAACAAGACAATTTCACGAATAGAATAGATGCAAGTTTCAGGAGAAAATATTCAACAGTGAAATACAAGATTCTGAGAAACAAAGAAATTTTAAACGTGACCGATTGTTGACTAATTCTTACTCGTAGGTATTCGAACAAAGTCTCAAATTATCGATTCGAACATTCTATTAAATATTTTTCTTCTTTGTAAATTATTCAATTTAAAATTCGATCAAACAAGCAAGATTCTACCGATACCCTCGTAGGGTATCAGAGTAGAAAGCTTCGATATCTCGGTTATTATCGATACTATCGAAAATTCGTACAGGGGAGAAAAGTTTGAAAATTTTATTTGTAAAAACATTTCTTCTGTACATCTTCGCCGTAAAGGCAACGATAAACGAAATATTGTACATTGTAGCGTTAGTACCTACCCTCTCTGCAACTATTCTTCTTGGCAAGAATTCTGCGTTGTCATGTGTTTCGAATTTTTAACGAGACTAGTTTACAAATACGCTCCAAGTTTCATCGGAATCGCTGCAACCGTTTCCCCGTGATGCGGTAACAAACAGACAGAGCAGTGTATTATTTGTATAGACTGGTCGATAGGGAAATCACATCGAGGAAAATTTTGCATACACAGACTTGCATTGGTGAAGCAAATGAAGTGTACACAATCGATGAACTACGGTAGCGAGAATTTAAGTTGGAAGATAATGCAGCGAACAGGCCGAGGAAGAGCACAAATATTTTTAATTAGTACAGGAAGAGCAGTTGGTTGTCGTAACCGGATACTTTGCTCGACTCGAATGTTGGGATACTCTCGTTGGTGCTTTTACGTTCGATGTTTTTGTAGTCGCTATTGCCAGGTTTGATAATTTAACCGTGTCCGTCTGAAGCTTATATACTGTTGCGTCTCGTAGTTCGTCGATCCTCACGCAAACGTGCCAAGTTGCAACACGTGGTTTTGCTGGAACTATACCGAACTGATCGTATTACTACATTTCCCATCCCTGTGACACAAACTCTGCTGAATGTCCGTTTAGTTTGACGTACATATCTTGCACCGTTACTTCGAAGCGATTTTTAAGTTCAATTTTAAGTTGACGGAACTCCACTACGAGATACCGATCGAAGCCCATGATCAGTATCTCGATTATTATTAATCGAGCAATATTGCCTATTGTATAATAGACATATTAATAGACACACCTATTGTTTAATAATTGGCGAGAAGAGTTTACGGTTTAGATGAACTTACTTATGAATAACGGTTAATCATTCTGTTATTTTAGATTGTCAATTGTTAGGTATTTGAAGAAAAATTGTTACTTTACAACTTTGATATAGCTTTCATCAACTAATTTACTAAATTGATAATTTATACTTTTGTACAATTGGTTATCTTTATATTATACTTGCTCTTATTTTTTTTATATATTCGACTAAACTTTTTACCAAAGAAGCCCTAGATGAGAGTTGAAACATTTAAATACAATGTTGTTGTATAAATTATCCTTCTGTCAATCGTTGTCATTTTTTTTATGGACGATGTATTTATTATAAAATTGGTAGAGGGAGATGAATTGAAGTTTTGTAAAGGACATAAGGGGAGTATAGATTTTGTTTAATCGTTATTTCTGCATTAGTTTTGTCATAAAACTGTGAATGAGAAAATTTATGAAAACAATTGTTAATAATTTCTTCTTTGCATTCGGTTTATTGTCGCATGTATTATTTCACAAAGAGACGAATAAAAATCGTTTTCTATAATCTGAGACTGCTATAGTTGAAAATTAAGGTCGATAATGTACCGCAGCAGATATTAAGTAGAGTAGTTAAGATAAATCGTCAACCAGAAATGTTCGATTACTTTAGTATCGTTTGGACTGTAATATCACATTTAAGTAGTATGCTAAAAATAACGAAGACGTAAAATCGTCATTGGATTTTAATATGGTGCGGTTGATAGCTCGTGGTAATGAAAACATTAAAACTTGAAAACATTTTCATATTCAAAACATTTTGAAGTTTTTAACGATTTTAGTAACGCGTGGATATCATCCGGAGAATGATGTTCGTTTTATTACAAAAACGTTTCGTAACATTGCGAATAACTTGAACGATAATGATCTTTGTGTGGGTTGCAATATTCCAAAATTTGTGGAAGGTATGAACAATTGTTGGTAAAATGTTTGAAAATAATACGGAACACATTAATTTCTATCATTCTCATCGCACTCATCGTCAACAAGGTGTTCTTGTCAAGCTTTTTCTATAAATTCAATATGTCTCGAATCGATGAATGTCAGAATGAAACAGTTTCCTAAACTAAGAAGGGAGTCCAAAGACAACTATCTAAGAATATTCAAACTACGTAGGATGCTTTTTCGAGGGTGTCATTCTCGAAGTTTCTCGGTACGTGTTCCAGGATCGTGACACTTTAGAAGTAACTTCGTTCCAATCGAGGATCGAAACATCTTTGCGATCCCTGTTACAAGATTATCTGTATCTTTCTGTCTCCGAACGTGCTTAATGCAGACTTTCCCAGTTAAGGGGCGGTACATCAAGAATTTTAAGTTCGATAGCTTGCTCTTTCTTAGTTCGATACCGTTATTACGCTATCGATTTATAAATAACACTCTCGAGAATCTTAAACTTGAGTTTATAATTATTTTGTCATTATTGCATAAGAATGTTTACGTAAACGTTTTCGAGAGAAACTATTCGCATAATAAATGTGGATGGGTCGAAAAGAATGGAAAATTCATTTATTGTCAATTATTTTTCAAAATTTATTTCCTACTACGATACCGTGAGATTCCATCTTGGTAAAAATACTTTCGATTTGTTAATCTTTCCTTTTTCAATTTTTAATCGGTTTATTTTTCAGAAAATCTATGAGCGTAGATCTGGATAATTTGCAAACTCCATTGCTTAGAAATTAAAAATTGCTAGAAATTATTAATCGCACCGAGTTACTCGAAAACGGGATAAGTAGCTACGTACGGATTTTCGTTACTGAACCTCGCTATAAGAATTCTTACTTGAAAGCGGGAATGTACAGTATCGGTATACCGAATCTATATAACTATTTATATATAACATAACTAACCTAACTAAAGAACATAACTAAAGAATCTGTGTAAACGAAAGAATCTTCCTCGTTTAAAGATCGAAGTCGATCCATTATCAACCAACGATCGATCGACAACTTTTCCCTTCAATTTCCGTAGATTTCCCATTTCACATTCACGAGAGGAGATAGACTCGATCCGGGATCCCTACCACAAATTCGATCTTCGGAATTACCCTAGTCATATTCATGCCCGTCATACCGGAACAACCCGTATACATGTTCTTCAGCTCGTATGGTACAGGAGCGCGTAGATCGTCGCGGACAAGCTCTTCCGTGAATTTCTGTATTCTGCTTCGTCGGGGCAGCCTGGCAGCGCAGAAAAACGATCCCTTAACCAGGTGACAAAGTGTGCTGACGTTGCCAGCGGGAATACCCGCGGCTACTAGTTGCCAGCCAGTACCTTTGGCCAGTGTTGGAACGAAATAGCCGAGGAGATGGCGAACTCGGTCCACGCCGGGTACTTTGGAAGGGTCATTAAAAGTGTCTCTCGGATGCCTCTCGGGCTCTACTTCTCGGCTAAAGTCTGCTCGAAAGTCGACTACTTCCGCGGGATGAAAAGCCTTCGATTTATTTCACGTACCGTTCGACATCGCTCTGCATCCCAAATGGGTCAGTTGTCGCGTTTAGAGAACGATTAGGGTCACTGGTGGCTGAACACTTCGAAGAATTATTCCTTTGGTCGTTGCACGGGGGGCCAGTCGACGATTATTCGCAACGAAGTTGTGATTTTTGTTTCTGTCGACAATAGTGTCGCTTTGAAGACCATGTTGGTGGTTTCCATCTTGTTCTCGCACAAATTTGTCGGTGCTAGGGTTATGTCAGTTGCTGCTAGCTTGACTGTTCTTTCTGTTCGTACCAAAGAAGACAAAGTGATTCGATTTTTGTAGTCGAGAGGTGCAACAGAGACTGCATTTCATCGAAGACTTTCAGCATAGTAGCGAAACAAGTGACTGCAACGAAGTGAAGAATAAAATGGACGAATAGAAAGTATTAGAAAGCTTGCAGAACGAGAGGCCAAGTGCATTGAAAAGCAAGGGACTTTTACTGAAAAATAAACTCAGTTTTATTTCTATTCATGTTCGAATGAACTCATGTTCAAATATTGTTTCAATATTGCGGGTAATTATCGATTCATACTTGTAGTACGCGCGTGATATCGTGTTTTGGTCACTGGAGCTTCATTTTTAAGAAATTTTGATCCTATGTGGAAAGTCTAACGGTTGTTGCGTCACAAACCCTCCACGTGCAAATGCATTTGGAACCGCTTTAAATACCACAAAATCAACTTTGCACTAAGTTAGGAGCACTGCAGATTCATCAGTCTTTACACCAATTAGAAGACATCGTTGGACCACCCTGAAACCTTGTCTTTGATTCACTCATTCGCATTTTCTGACCTTTCTTTGAATGCATCTCACATTGTTCCCACGACTCCTTCCCACAGTTTCTGTTGGGTTGAGTTATAAATAATTTCCTTGTGTTTTCGTATTAATTTTGTTCCTCTTTTAAAAGAGTTACAAAATAAATTAGTCTAAAAGGTACTCTCTGTTATTGAACATAACTTTTCTTCATTTAAACAAAAATTGTACCATTGCTTGATTTGTGCTTACTGACATGTTTTTAGGCTGTTAAACTTTCTAAGATTAGATAAGCACAACAGTGAGAAGAAACTGCAGGCTATTTAGAATTGTAGATCATTAAATCTGCAATTATTTACGACTCAATCCAATCCTTTTTCTTAAACATTCGATCCTGTATCGACCATTCCCAATTTCGTTTCTACTGACTTCTCCACCAATTAGAAGCTACAGTTTAGCTTATAAACGAAGGTACAAAACCTAGAGAGATCTTCATGGACAGCTTCTCGATAACTATCTATATTCATAGAACTTCCGAGATCACCTTCCTAGATCAACCTCAACAAACCTTCAGAGCTCTTTCTCGACAGTTCCTCGATAACCTTCACCACATCACCTTCGACAGTTTCTTGATAATCACCTTCCTTAGCAGACCTTCAGAGATTGGAACAGTCATCTACTATCGCGTTATTCCTTTCATAAATTTTATTTAATTTTATTTAATCCAGGAGTCGTCTTTCCAGCCATCAACTGTATAAGTTGGCACAACGTGGATAATTGAGGTTCTAGATCAACCTCAACAAACCTTCAGAGCTCTTTCTCGACAGTTCCTCGACAACCTTCACCATATCACCTTCGACAGTTTCTTGACAATCACCTTCCTTAACAGACCTTCAGAGATTGGAACAGTCATCTACTATCGCGTTATTCCTTTCATAAATTTTATTTAATTTGCATCTGTGTCGAGCTCGACACTGTTCACATTTTCCTCTCACGTGGTATGACACTTTTCTTAATCCAGGAGTCGTCTTTCCAGCCATCAACTGTATAAGTTGGCACAACGTGGATAGTTGAGGTTCTAGATCAACCTCAACAAACCTTCAGAGCTCTTTCTCGACAGTTCCTCGACAACCTTCACCATATCACCTTCGACAGTTTCTTGACAATCACCTTCCTTAACAAACCTTCAGAGATTGGAACAGTCATCTACTATCGCGTTATTCCTTTCATAAATTTTATTTAATTTGCATCTGTGTCGAGCTCGACACTGTTCACATTTTCCTCTCACGTGGTATGACACTTTTCTTAATCCAGGAGTCGTCTTACCAGCTATCGACTGGAGTGCTCAACTATAAGTTAGCACACTGTGGATAGTCTTCAGGAAGGACTTTATTTTTGCACCGCGCGATAACTCGAAACGCAGAGCTTGTGGCGAAGCGCGCAGAAAGCGATTCGGTAACTGAACGATCAATACAATGTTGATGTAGTAACAAACTGGTAAAGATTCAGTGGTTCGGTGACGTAGCAGAAACAAATTGGCAATGACACCGAGATTGAATCTTCGGTACAATAACAAATGTGGAATCTAGTAACGATTTCGAATTTCGAATATTTGATGCAATATTAATATACAGAGTGTTCCATATCACCCGTTCATCCCTATTATTTATAGGGATAAATAATAGGAATGAACGTTATGATTCCTCGTTACGAAGAGGAGTGGATTTTATAGAAAGCCCAACAAATTTTATCGATCGATTCGAATGTGCCGTATCGAATTGTAGTGATAGGAACGTCCTGTACTCACTGAAAATGGGATATCCATAACGGAAGTCGAGTTTTTTTTAACGAGAAATGGTACTTTTTATCGCATACATCGATTTTATGCAAAAGAATACGAAAGTTCTCTCTCGAACAGTCTTTACGTTAATTATTTATTTAAATGGTGAATTCAAATCTTGGAAAGATGAAATGATTAGTTTTATTTCGTGAATTAGAATGCAACTGTGAAATTGAAATTGCAATTTAGAATTGCACCGAATAGTAACGCAGAACTTTTGTACAGTTTTTGTTTCAAGAATAATATTCAGAGGACAACGCGAAACTTAGAGAGCATATCCTAATTAGTTAATAAAATCTTTTGGGTTTTTCGTAAAAAATATCTTTTTTCCATTTTGATAGGGTTGAACGCGTGCTTTGGGACATTCTGTATAGATAGAAATCGACCAATAACAATACAGGGATTGAATGCAGAGTTGGAAACGAACCAGTGGTGATTCAGAGGTAGAATGTCGTTTCTATAGGAGTTGTTTGGGTTCGTAAGGATTTTATAGTAAGCGCCAGGATAATAGGATAGGTCAAGATTTGGGTCATAGTGTTTCGGGGAATAAAGGTTGGGATGATGCAGGGTTCAGATAACAGAGGACTTGGATGACAAAGGGAAAGGCCGATTGAGAATGCAACCATTTGGTCGAAGGGGTAGTTGATAGAACACTCGTAGGATGACAGCCACTTTGAAATTTTTCAAGGAAGAAAAATTACGTTTGTTTTAATTTACGTTTTGTTTCAAATAAAGGTAAATTCGAATCGTTACGAATTCATGATATTTATCAATCTTGCGACAATGTTGCCATGTTATGTCATTGGTAAATTTAGTTATGAATATTTCTTTTGTCCGAAATGAAGACAAATTAAAATTGAAATTGACAAATTGATGGATATTGATTTATGGCATTTATCAATCTTGCAATAATGTGACCGTATTATAATATATCGTTAAATGAATTTAATTATGAATATTTATTCATAATTTCAATTGTCACTTTCATGTGTTCATATTTAAACAAATTTATCAATTAAACGTTACGATGACGTTAAGATGATTTTAGCGAATTATTAAGGTGAGGTGGATAAAACGATTCTATCCCTTAGTTATTATTAACTACTACTTGTTACTAGAGTAATTATTAAGTATATATCTTGATCAGTATCTTTTATAATAAATATTTAAATATTTGATGTACAGTTTGTCAGTAAAGTGCACATTTAAAATCACTTTACAGCACATTTACGTTTACGAACTTGGATCATCGAATTCTTTTTGAAATTGTTTGTTAAACACAATTGAAGGAACTCGAAATTTAAAGATCGTTAAATTTCACTAACAGAAACAAATTAGTCCATGAAATCTTTTTTTATCCTTTTTATCTAAGAGACACTGTCACTGACATTCCACTTGGAAACGAATATCTTTTAAACAATTTCTCCATACGACCTTCGACTACGAAAAAAAACTGCATCAATCTCTTCGTGTGCATCATACCCCCATGCCAGTAATTTATTACAGGAATAAATTTCTCGATTTGTTTCTAAAATTACGAAATGTGTGAAAAATTAATCTCCAATTGTTTTTCGTTGAATGACACTTCTCGGTTGGAACACAGTTGTCGTTTTCCGTTTAATTTAAGTAAATGTTTAAAAACTTTGTCCTTTCTTTTAAATACGCTCGCCATTCATCTCGGGACTAGTTCTATACTCCTTTACGAGGAAATGTTGGTAGAATAGGAAAGCTGTTTGTTAGAAGTTGGTCTTTTTGAGATCCAGAAAGGTATTCAGTCCCTTTGACGGAGGTGGAGTCATTATAAACTTGTTGCATTACATTTCGTTGCTACTTGTCACGTGCACGTCTTTGACGTATCTTGTCCAACGAAGTCGAGATATTTATAGTAATAAAAATAACGGGCCGAGATACAGGTATTTTCGATACATTAGGTAACTTTGAATGCGTTGCAAAGCGATGAAAGAAAAACCGTTGAAAGTAATTTCCTTCATTTTGTTCTTGCCCTTTGTCAGCTAGAGAGACTTGCCGTTTCCACGAGTCTGCCTTTCAAACACATAGAACCTTCGTCAATTTTCCAGTCTGTCCCTTTTACGAGGTCTTTTTTAAATTTTTCATTATTTTTTTCTCATTAACGTTATTTAATTTTTGCTAAAATAAAAAAGAAACCGTCGTGAAGCGCGTTGGCGTTAAAAAGCGAATCGCGACTGAAAAGATCAGAAAAACGGAAGATTGAAAATCACGATCGTTAAGTAGATTATTATCTAAAAAAAAAATGTTCTACTTCAGAACTATTGATACGTACTCGTTCAACTTCTTACCCGCTGCGCTCGAGTATACTTGTGATAATACTACCTTGATCAAAAAGTTCTAGGACTGTCCCCCGTGTGTCGCTGTCAATCACCCGATTGTTTCTTTTTTTTTTTGTTAGGTTACCCTATCTATCATTAACACTTCCTTCCAATTTCAGCATCATAGCTTGATATTTGTAAAAGTTACGTTGTACTGAGCACATCTCCTTTGTTCGTGTCTTCGATTTTGAAAATGGCATCATTTGAGCATCAACGAGTTTGCATTAAATTTTGTGTAAAAAACGGATTTAACGGTCCGCAGGCCTTGGATATGTTGGAGAAGTGTTTCGGCAACGATACTCTTTCGAGATCAAATGTTTTTCGATGGCACGAACGCTTCAGAAGTGGTCGTGATTCGGTCGAGGATGAACGTCGTTTTCAGTCAAGAAAGAAGGCGATGCTCACGGTTTTCATGGATTACAATGGTGTTGTGCATCAAGAATTCTTGCCAGAAAAACAGACAGTCAACAAAGAATATTATTTGGGCGTTTTGAGACGTTTGCGCGAAGCAATTCGTCAAAAAAGGCCAGATTTGTGGGCAAACAACTCGTGGATTTTGCACCACGATAACGCACCGGCGCACAATGCGATCCTTATCCGCGAGTTTTTGACGAAAAACAACACGAACACTATCCAGCAGCCTTCAAATTCACCAGATCTGGCTCCCTGCGACTTTTTTCTGTTCAACCGAATTAAAAAACCGCTTCGCGGAACGCGTTACAGTACCCGAGAGGAGGTCATGACAAAATCGAAGACGGCTCTGATGGACATACCGAAAATTGAGTACCAGCGGTGTTTCGAGGATTGGATCAAGCGCTGGCGCAAGTGCATTGCAGTCAATGGGGACTACTTTGAAGGGGACCATATCGATTTGGACGAATAAATTTGTATTTTTGATTTTATGAATAAAGTCCTAAAACTTTTTGATCAAGGTAGTATTATTCTAGATACTCGAGACAGAGAAAACATCGAGTATACAGATTTGTTGATATTTGTGGACAATTCTGCAAGATTCTTTACCACTTTATTCAATTTTCACGTGCATCGCGAGTACGATTGCTACGAAATAAATTACGAAATTGATTCAGCAGTGAAAAGGTTAACATCACTCCTTTAAACTTTCATACGTGCAAACGTGTTGATAAATTTGTAGACAATTCTGTAAGATTCTCTACCAGTTAGTTTAATTATTGCGTACATCACGAGCACAATTACTGCGAAATAAATTACGAAATTAATTCAGCAATGAAAAGTTTAATAACTCTTCTTTAAATTTTCGTATGTAAAACAGTTGATAAATATGAATCTCTCTTCCAGTTTAACACTTGGAAAATTCTCGAGGCAAGTATGTGTTTTAACGATAGCGTCGGTCGAGGAATATGAAAATAATTTCGATAGAAACTTTTTTTATCCGGTTGATCCTGATGCTCGATTAAATTTGTTTTAAGTCGATAGACGACAAACCATTCGAATGCACAGTACAATCTTTCGACTCTTTTCTTCAAAGCTCTCGGAACATAGTGCAGCACAATTTCATACGACTTCGTGGATAAGGTGAATTTTTCCAAGGCCGATTTCCTTGAAACGTCGTGAAAATTTATCTTGCAATTTTGTTACGCAAGCAGCTGGGAGGGATTCGTATCACGTACCCTCTTTCCTTCGTTTCTCGATATATTTCTCCGTTCTGCTTCAACTTTAACGGACGGTTTTTATTAGTTGAAGTGTGGCTGTTCCGTGTAGACTCAAGGATGCTGAAACAACGAAAGGAAACTGGAAACGTTCGGTCGATTTTGTTTTTGCAACGAAAGTTGCATTTTTCATGCAGTGGATCACTTCGTGGGGAGTAAAGAATATTTCGAATTAAATGTTTAACGTCTTTGGGAACGAATTCGCATTATAAATTTCCGTATACTTTTATCATAGCGGTGACTTTCGAGATTGTACACATGGTTCGGTCGATTTTGTTTTTGCAACGAAAGTTGCATTTTTCATGCAGTGGATCACTTCGTGAAGAGTAAAGAATATTTCGAATTAAATGTTTAACGTCCGTGAGAACGAAGTCGCATTATAATTTTTCCGTATACTTTCATCATAGCGGTGACTTTCGAGATTGCACACGTTGAAATTACGCGAACTATATATTTTTCGCACAATGGGTCACGAAGTGGCGTTATAATTTTCCAATTATTTTTATTACAGCAGTGATATCCGAGATTGTACCTACGTGTTAAAATTATACGAATTACATACGTTTCTCGTGTAGTGGGCCACGAAATTGCACTATAATTTTTCAAATACGTTTACTGAAATAGTACCACACAAGATTGTACATATTAAAATTATACGATATATACTATTCTTGTACAATGAATCACGGAAATTATACTATAATTTTTTGAATATTTTTATTACAATAGTGATATACTAGTTTATAAATATATATTATATGCTCGTTGCTTCTGTTTTATTCGAATTTTTCGAATTGGAAAGATTCTTGACATAGAATATTTTTAGCTTGTGAAAATTAAATGAGAACGTTGGTATAGAATGAAAGAGAGTTTTTTGACATTGGTAAAACATAACATTTTTAAAAAAATATTGACTGCAAAAAGCCCACAGAAGTATTTAATACTACTAAAATAACAATATATTTATTAAATAATTTTCAATATTTTATCGACCCAAATGTTTCCAGTAGTAGTGTATTTTTATACTGTATTAAAATTTCTTGTGTCACTCTATCTCTACAATTAATGGTAAAGTAATTAAAATACTTGTCAATTAGATCGGAACTAGATTTATGAAATAATTTTACAAATTTATTAAATGATATTTGCACCAAATTTCAGTTTGTGCAAATATCATTTTTCTTAGGAAAGCAGTTTTTATCATTTTATCGTTTTTTTTTTTTTCGATTCGAAAAAGAAAGTCCTTCGTCGTGGTATTTCGTAACGATAGATACCAGTATATTTTTTTATGCGCTTTGTATTAATCGATTCGTTGCATGCAATAACCTCAGTCGGGGTAGTATAGTGTACGGTCATTTACACATTCGGTGGGAGCAGCTGCAGGTTTCGTGCTCAATGGGCAGAGGAGAGCACGCGGTACGGTCTTCTGCTCAAAGCTCTCTATGACAAATACCTTATCGAGCGTGTTAGTTATGTAATGGTGCTGTACGAGTTAGTGAACAGGTGTTGGTTTACGTCTCAATGGAATTCGAGGGAAGCACTTTTCGTACGGCGACCGATACATCGCGAGCAACGAATAAAAATTTTTTCATCATTCTTCGATTCGAGTAACGTGGACCTTACCTCGTACGTTTTCAATTTGCATTGTACCAGACGAGAGTGAAGTAAAATTCGTTTCTCGGTTAGAAATATCACTGTATATACTTTTTCGTACAATGTTCGAACGGTACTCAGGGAAACGGCGATGGAATAAAATTGGCGAAATTGTTCGAATCGAGCGTAAAAGTTTGAAACGTTCCACATCAGTGGGTTTGACAATTAACATTGTAAACGGGTGGTTTCTCCAAGGAATACCGGTTACGTAACTTTTTTAATTCCGTCGCGATTTCATCAGTTTCGCCTGATGATGCATTTTTGCGACATGCTCGCGTTATTAAAAATTTTTAACTCGGATGCCGGATGAGAGTTGTCGTTGGCCCTATTTTTTATCTTGCTGCAACGGGTACATATTTTTAGAGAGAACGTGTGCACGTCGTACTGCAATACAGAGAAGGATGCGAGTGAAAGGCGTAAATATGGGTCGATTTTAGGCGTAAAGGTTTCATCGAATATTCACCAAACATTCCTCCGAGATTACACAAAATATTAAACGCTAGATTCTCATTGTGCTCGCAAAATCACGTCCAGATCAAAAGGCACACGTTCTAAGATGTATTTATTATTTACTAATGTACATTTTGTCCTTTTTTTTCTCAAATCACGATGAGTGCTTGAAATGTTTTTCTCAGGCACTATTGATCACAAGGGATACACCTTTCAAGATATATTTATTCACTAATTTATGTTTTATTCCACTTTTTTTAAGACGTTTTGAGTTTTTGAAATTTTTTCCTCAGGCACTATCGATCACGAGAGTTTTTCTCAGGTACTATTGACCACAAGATTTTTTCTCAGGTACTATCGATCACAAGAACTTTTCTCAGGTACTATTGATCACAAGAGATACATCTTTCGAGATATATTTATTCACTAATCTACGTTTTACCCCACTTTTTCTCCTTAAGATGTTTCGAGTTTTTGAAATTTTTTCCTCAGGCACTATCGATCACAAGAGTTTTTCTCAGGTACTATTGATCACAAGAATTTTTCTCAGGTACTATTGATCACAAGAATTTTTCTCCGGTACTATCGATCACAGGAATTTTTCTCAGGTACTATTGATCACAAGAGATACACCTTTCGAGATATATTTATTCACTAATCTACGTTTTACCCCACTTTTTTAAAGACGTTTTGAGTTTTTGAAATTTTTTCCTCAGCGACTACCGATCACAAGAGTTTTTCCCAGGCACTATCGATCACAAGAGTTTTTCTCAGGTACTATTGACCACAAGAATTTTTCTCAGGTACTATCGATCACAAGAATTTTTCTCCGGTACTATCGATCACAGGAATTTTTCTCAGGTACTATTGATCACAAGAGATACACCTTTCGAGATATATTTATTCACTAATCTACGTTTTACCCCACTTTTTTAAAGACGTTTTGAGTTTTTGAAATTTTTTCCTCAGCTACTACCGATCACAAGAGTTTTTCCCAGGCACTATTGATCACAAGAATTTTTCTCAGGTACTATTGATCACAAGAGATACACCTTTCGATATATATTTATTCACTAATCTACGCTTCACCCAACTGTTTTTCCTTAAGGCGTCTTGAGTTTTTGAAATTTTTTCCTCCAGGTACACCCTCCAGCACTAGAGCAAGTAACCTTAATAATGACTACCACTTTTCAAGGAACAAGCGCGTTATAGAGGGACTCGTCCCCAGGTAGCACTGAAAGAACAATATACATGAAAACCTTTTTGGAAAGAAAGACTAACAGTCGGTTGTTTTTTTGTCAATCGCTCAGTAAGCGCGTGTAAGGGAGAATACGTATCTACATTGAAGCGGCACTCCCCTTAGCGGAGGAGCTCAGTGAGAAAGTCAGAATGATTGAACTGGGTGGGGAGTCGGTCTCACAGTGCTTTCTCACCCCTTTAGCAAAGGAATCCGTGCCTTCGCGAAAAGTGGTACTTTCACATCCTAAACCCGCTCTTTCCCATGCTTTTAGAAAGGAATCCATACGGATATCGGTATCCTCTAGCCCTGTTTCAGTGCACCAAATCCTCGAATTGCTTACTTGCCCTTTACGATTCATGGTTTTCTAGTTTTCGAAAAATTCACGAATTTTTGTCTTTCATTACAGAGAACTTGGTACGTCTTTACTTTCCCTTAGGTTAATATTAAATCTTGTAAATAATTCGAGTCAATTTTATCCAAAATTCAACTTGGAATTAAATAACTTTTAGGACAAAATGAATGATAAATATGAAATTTAGTGACTTTTATCGATATTATTTAAAGCATGTAACAGGCAAAGAAAATTGACGAAGAAAAATTTGTTGATAGTGTTACTTGTCTTTCTGGAAGAATGGATTATCTTTAATCGATTAAACATTTCTTATCTCGTTTCTTAGGAAATTGGTATATACCTATTTGCATATATTTCAAGTGCGAAAGAAACTTTATTTGAAGATAACTAGAAACCATAGTGGTGAAAGTAAATTTTATTTGATATTTATCATAGTTTTCTTTTAAATCGATACCTTCATTCAGACTAAATTAACTACATAGTTAACAATACTCGCAATGTCCAGGATAGAAGCAAAGCAAGCAAAAATCGTAATATGAAAGAATTATTTCTTCTTTAGATAAGTATAGTAAATTTCGTGTAATTACAAAATGATAAATCCAGATGAGATTTTTTTCAAAATATTATAATATTTTTCCGTCGCAACTGTGATCGGTCTCGCTCTTAAGAAACAATTTCAACGAAATCTTCGTTGTATTAATATTTATAAATTGTTCGTCGAACGTGATTATCATCTCGAAAATGATAACTCAAAGGGCCAAGGTGGAGCGAGTGTTGTTGATTCTAATATCCTAATCAGTGCGCGCGTTGAAGTTCAAAAATTGCCACTGTCTCTCATTAAAGTTTCTTCTGTGTACCAACATGTAAACTAAGTGGTGCTTAATGTGCAGTGATAAGTAATGCCACTTCGAAAGTTTGACTGCTTCCGAAGCGATAGCTAGCTATTCTAAGGACATTAAGATTATGCACAAGTATTCTCCTACCAGTCTCGCGAAGTCGTTTCTCCATGGCGAATTTTGATGCTGCCGGTAAAGACTTACGTCGCGTAATTCAGTGTAAGAAGTTTCCAGACATTTGTGCTTAAAGTGACTTTTAATCGCGTTACACTCGTTTCATTTTTTTTTCTTTCTCGTCTTATCGACAAATTTTTGGAGAAATTTTCGAACGATTTTCTCTGGCAAAGTAAACCTCGACGCAATAAGGTAGCACGTTATAAATTTTCGTTATTCTTCTCTGTTTTCTACCAAAGAAGCTTACTTAAAAAGTATCGTTTATTACAATGTACGACTTCGTTACACTTTATCACAGAAAAGTTGCACACAGAGAGTCAGGTGACAAACAGGAGATTTTTATTTATCGTCGTCGTACATTGTGTACAAGTTAATCGATTGTAATTTCGAATCGGAAGTGTTCCTTGACATTTTAATTTTACACGGTTCCACTCTTTCGTGAAAATTGAACTCGATTATCCTACGGATAGAAGCACCAGGTGACAGTGAATTTCATTAAAATCAATCGGGTTGAAATGATGATCGATTCGTAACCGTTGAAGATTTTCAAGGGGCGCACCGGTACGTTCCCGCGGATCATTTAATATTTTTCTCCCATTTCGTAACGTTATTTCAATAATCAGATTTTATCAGGGCCGTCGATGTATTTTTCCGTCGACACGCGACAAAATTGGATTCTCGAATCCCGATCGAGCTGGCAGTCCGCGATAAAACTAAAATCTACGCTCGATCGCGAATGGTTATTTGCATTTTCGAAGAGGATATTTCCTAAACTGCGTATTCACGGTTAAGATGAAATCCATGTTCGAATGTATTTTTTACAATTTTCCTGCGATACGAATTATTCTTGTGAACGTTAAGCCTTCCCTTTCGCTTGTTTTCTAAAGTCTCGGCCTCGTGGAAAGAGTCTTTTCAGGTTCTGATGGCCACTCTAGTATGGAGTCGATATGAAGAGCGATAAGCCACGATTTACAGGCGACGTTAAACCGTGGCCGGCTTACAATGTCTCGGAACGTTGCAACTTCTTCTCTCTTTCAAAAAGTTTTCTGTTAAAGATTATCGCCCCACAATAGCGCGCTTAGCACGTTTTTGTGTTCAAGAAAAGTTGTTGTTCACGGTTCAGAGGAACGAAGGTGTTCTCCCGACCGTAAGTTTCGGACAACTTACGTTGTTACACAGAATGGTTTAAAAAAGCATCGAAGAATTTAGGAGCAGTAGGTTGTTCAATAAGATTTGTCGTTCGATAAAATTTATTGAACAGTAGTGTTCGTAAACTGTGTTACGCGAAACACTAAATAGTGTTTCGTGACAAATCGAAATTAACGGACGAAGAGACGAAATAAAGTAAAAAAAAAAATTTCCCGATAATTGATATACCAAAGATTTCAGTAATCGGGGTTGGTAATGTTTCTTTTTACGGAAAAATACGTTTTAAGACTTGATTGCGTTTTGACAATGAAAAAAGAAATAAATTTCGCTTCGAACGTGTTTATGTACTGTGCACTGCTCACAAGAAGTCCTGTGAAATAATCGACTCAATTAGTATAGATTGCTGTAGCCAATAATACGCTACAACTGAACATAATAGGTGGTTCGATAAGTTTTGTCGTTCGATAAAACTTATCGAGCAACCTAGTATTATACTGTTCAATAAGTTTTATCGAACGATAAAACAGTATATAGGGTGCAGAAAAGTAGTCGTAAAATGTTCAAAAGGTTCGCGAGAATGATTGTGATTGAGTTTCACGTAACCGGGGTAGAAATTGTTTCGTATATCCGGGTAGTACTGCAGTGATCACTTTTCTCGCCTTACAAGTACAGTATTTATCGAATAAAAATATGTCAGCTGTGTTACTGGAACAGAAAATGGTGAATTGTTATTCGTTAAAGTTGATTCGAATGCTTAACAAATGTGACTATGATGACTATGTGATTTAAAGTAAACCAGGCTCGAGATTAATATCTTTAAATCTTTTCTATTTAGAGAATATTTGAAATAAATTTTCTTAGCGGTAGTAAAATTTACTCGAATGTCTCCTGATTTTTAAAGTGTGAAATTTAAACTGACTAAAGTGCAGAGTAAAGTTTTGGTGATTTGGGAAACAAGAAATTATGTATGAAAAAGTATTATATTGGGCAATAATTTAGCTGATTTTGATCGTTTTGAATATTCATAAATTTTGATTCGTGAAATTAATTTTATACTACATTGTTACGATTGTTTGTTACGAGATATAATTGTAGAAGATTGGAGTATATATATAATGTATATATACATTCTGTGTTTGCTACGATCAGATAAATGTAATTGTCCTATAAATCTGGCACTGGAATTCAGCGTTATATTCCTTTAGCTAGTCATTATTGTTAACATACTCCGAAACAGCGGGTAGTACACTTGTCAATTGCATATTATTATAAATAGCTTCAAGTGAGAGTGTTTCGTTTATACGACACGTAGTAACTTCAACTAAGAAAAGTTCTTTCACGAAAAAATCATTTTTCTGATAAAATTAAGTATTATCGAATAAAACGCAAAGTAAATAAATACATCGATGTTCAACAAAATAATGATTCGATACCTAATGTGTGAAATAGATCTAATAGGTTTTAGAATTGAAATCAGTCTTTAAAACTTGACAGAACAGTAGTTTTTAATTTAAAATCAGAAATTCAGTTGGTTTAAATGAGAATCAGCGGGTTCGTAAATATTTAAGAATTTGTATAAAAAGTTTCGCTAGATTTTCTGTACCAAGAATTTCATTATAGTCGAAGATATTTAAAATATTTTATACCTTCGGTTTTATTAAATTTTCGCCAAGGTTTGTATCTTTATAAAAACACGATTCTTCGAATCTTGACCATGTTTCGTAGACTGAGACGAATTTAAAAAATAATACAAATATATGGCCGATGTAATACTCGAACGAATTAAATATAATTCCTTATTTTTTTACTATTTCAATAACTTACTCCTCGCTCGCTTTTGTGTAATTTTGCTTCGTTAGCGTAAAATTCATTTTTAACGCTGTGGGTTACCTCTCTTTCGGTATGCGCGGGATTCTATCGAATTTTAACAAATTAGTCGAAATAAAAAGGACTCTTGAATAAATTTTATTTGCACAAATCCTGTCCATTTAATGATCGCAAAATATTTCGCCGCAATGAACTTATCCCAAAGAAAAGAATTTCACGTTTAATCGCAAAAACGTGTTTCGAACCATTTTCAACGAAAAAGCGTTTAAACGATACAAATTTACAGATAAGTGATACAATTGCGTAACGGATATTAAAAACGTTTTAAACGTTTCACACGAGGTTTCTTTCCCGAGAAAATCCTCTCTGAGAATAAATTTCGTATATGACTCGACTAACGTGTCTGACCCATCGCTCACTAATTCTACTTAATGTTTGTAAATACCATACCTTTTACAATTCTATCTTCCAACTAGTTACAACCAACTAAAAAAAGTTAATACACCATTGTACATATTTCCAAACACTAACGCAAGTAGAAACAGCGAGTAATAGGTCAGACACGCCAGTCGAATCCTACTCTATTTCACGCGTGCCCCAAGAGTGTTCAAAAGCAATTTTCTCGTAAAACGGAATTTTGTACGAAAAAATGTCATTCCACAATATCGTTTTATTTTCACGCAAAGAATTTACTCCCCGTTTCGCTATAAATTCTTCTTTGCTAAAAATACTTAAAAAATCACATCATTCTACATACACGAGAAGATACTCTATATTTTTTATACATTCGGTAATATATTTCTGATAATTATACAACGTTCGTTGCAACGTTGTACGAATGACGTTAGTATTATGAGTTAGTTTCTTGACTCACTGTGGACACGTGACATCGGGTTCTCCGAGCATCGTTTCCAACGATTAATTTTTCACATCGGAACCTAGACTTTCCGTTTAATTTCAGTTCAGTGTTATTCAAGGCTGCTTAGGTTCACCTTACTGCGTGTATTTAAGACTCGATCGTGCACCTATAACAGAGGAAGCAGTTGGAGGGCGGAGTTGTAGGCAACTTATGACGGACGCTATACTTGCACAGTGCTCTGCAAACACGTTCACCTGGATACACCAGAAGCGTGCCATGGGAAGACCGCGTGCGAATAGAGACGTTTAAATTCGAGAACAAAATACGTTGGTTTGCACGAAACAAGAACGAATTCTGTCTAGTTCGGAACGGTGGTTAGGCTCTCCACCAGCTGGAAAGTTAAATCGTTTTTCACCGAAAACTTTGAAACTCGAAATGAATTCTTTGGCAATAACATTCACCGTATCTGTAACGTAACTTGTAATCGTGATCACCGTTGGACGGGCAAAGAGCGCAAATTGTATTTATTTTTACACTCGAAGTGAACATTTTTCTAAAATAAAATAATTAACGATTAAATATGCGAAGAAAGTTTCACAAGTGTACTTATACAGATCCTAGGTTAAATATATCTGAGTTAGAATATTAATTATTTATTTTAGATTGCATTTGGTGTGATACTTTTTCATGTAGAATTTGATTCTTTATTCAAATTGGGGGAGAAATATTAGTTTGTTTAAAAAACTGAAAGTCACCATTTCTCGATAAAAGAAACAAAATGATACAACACCGATTACGGTAGTGTATGTCTCTCTGGAGGTCGTGAAAATTTTATTCGAAAGATTTGTTAGTAGAATAAATAATTTAATAGATAAAGTAAGATGTCGAGGAAAGGGATACTGAAAAACTGAAAGCGAATTCAGGTTAATTGGACCATCGCTCTTCTTAAAGTTTTTAAAGGAACATTTAAATTTGCGCAATATTTATACATATTTTTGCATTAGCATTCCATGACGTTTAACTTAGGGAATATTTCAAACTGGATGTGAAAAAAAAGTGGTCCGAGTTGTTTCAAAAATATAAATGAAGCCTGATAAAAATAATTTATTATCAAATATTGTTACGTTTCGTTTGCACATGTATGTTGTACACATATAAAGAGAGAGAGAGAGAGAGAGAAACATTGGCTGGTGTGTACTCACAATACTAACGCAATAACGAATGGAGAACAGGGAAATTCAGAATTCTGTTTATCTGATTACAGCTTCGCTAGGGGTTGAAGTTTTATTTGTTTACCGAGTGCTGAGGCACACTGTTGTGCGTTCATATTTGTCGTAAATTTATGCTTAATGAAATACGAGAGAGTGTGCTCAACATTTCATAAATGCTATTTGGAAAGTGACACTAAAAATCTATATACCCTTTCCGTGTATTATCCTACGTCCATTTACGTCACAGTTTCCGGTTTTGTCCTAATTTCTAGTTTTTGGCTAATTTCCAATCGCTAAAATGTGAAATGAACAATTTTTCGATCATTCTTCGCATCCAACGATCCTTTTCATTAGAACACCATAGAAATTAAAATTTCTTTTCGCTCGAATATATAATATTTAAATACATTTCTTAAAAGACTAAAAATGTGCTACCAATGGACGATAAACGATGGACTACACAGACACAAAGGTACTGACGGAATAATTAATCAATTAATTCGCATCTTCCGTATAATGTGTTGCAAGTACCGTTTGCAAATATTGTACAGTAGTAAGCTTGTAAATTTCAGATTACAAGCAATTTATAATCGCGTTCACTGGAAGTGGAAAATCCCTGCACGGAACAGACGATGCAGTTTCGTTCGAGAATCTCTGTTGCAGTAGTTTGCATCAATGGACAAGAAACGTAACTGTTAAAACTTCAAAGCAAGTTCGATTGTTCGACACTTCACGTGGTTCTTTTCTTCTTAACGGAACAAACATTACCCCACTGCGAACATCATCAATCCGTAAAGTTTACGTTCTACAAATTGCGCGGGAATCATCTCGGTCTTATCTAAACGAAAGGTTTTTTTTCTTCCCCGGCGAAGGTTCGGTTGAAATTTCCCTGCACAAATTGTTACCAAGGGAACGCAGAAATTCGAGCGTTTTCACTTGCACGGTTCTCCGAAAGTAACGATTTTAATCTAACGAAATCGCTCGATTAAATTCGCGGGGAAAAATATGTAGAATTTCCGGCGCGAAGAATTTCGCGTCGCGGTTATTATTCCGTGGTTGAACGGTACGTTTCTTTTTTGATTATCCGAAACGAGGGAATTTTGTAACGTAAACGCCGGGACACGGTGTTTGTCTTCACACCTGGCTGTGTACCTGGATGATATCCTGTGTCCAGTTTCACGGTTCAACGTCCACTAACCAAGCAGTCCAACGTGCTGTTCCGTGTACCCCGGAGACACGCTCGTACCACGTACGTACATGCTTCGAGGAAGCTATTATGATTACCCTGACTGACAATTCATTTACGTATATGCTTGACGCAATGTTAGTTCGGGACGCGTGCGCTTCGATAAACGAATTACCAGTCGAAAAGTGACGCGAAATTTCTCTTATTAACGGATCCTCGCCTCCATCGGGTACGTTTAAACGCGTTCGCGAATTGATCGCTTCGGGATCTGTTTCTCATTCCCGTAATTACAATTTACAATTTACATAAACCCATTCGGTAAATTGTTTTATCCGGTTGGTGCAAATTAACGTGTGGATATTTTCCTACCGGTCCACAGCTCGCCCACCGCGGTCGCCTCTTGTTATTTTGCGGAGTTTGTCCCGCGCTTTTCGTCGGATCGTTCCCATGCTTTCGGAAATTTTTTCCAACGAACATCTCGCAACGTGTGCTCGACATTTTATCGTGAATAATTCTCCAAACTTTGTACCTTTTTACGGAATAATTTCCTTCTTCTCGAAGCAACGGTTTCAATTGTAGAAATTTTTTTTAAACTGAACGCACATTTTTAACCGTTTCTTCGCCGTCTTATCGTGGACGAGTCTTCAAATTTTGTACTTTTAAATTTTCTTAAAGAATAGTTTGCTTCTTCTCGAGCATTTTAATTGAAGAAATTTCTTAAAATGGAACGCATATTTTGCGCCGTTTGTTCACCATTATATCGTAGACGAGTCTTCAAATTTTGTACTTTTGTACTTTTTTAGAGAATAATTTGCTTCTTCACGAATGATTTTAATTGTAAAAATTTTTTAAAACGAAGCGTGTACTTCGTGCCCTGGGTTGGTGATTTTATCGCGAACGATTCTCCAAATTTTGTACTTTTTTACAGAATAGTTTGCTTCTTCTCGACCGATTTTAATTGTAGAAATTTTTTAAAACGAAGCGTGTACTTCGTGCCCTAGGTTCGTAATTTTATCGTGGACGATTTTCTAGACTTCTTTACTTTTTTTTAGATTTCTTTGCTTCTTTTTGAATAGTCTTAAGTATAAGAATTTCTTAAAGGTTTTGTTATACAAAAAGAGTTGCGAGAAACAGTCCAAAAGTTTCATTATTTGAGAAGATACACAGTGTAAGGAAAAATATTTTTTCGAGATCATTTTTTTAACACAATTTCAAGATTTTTTCTTTTTTCGAATGGAATCGTGTATTTTTAGTTCTGTGTCACGTGATCCAATTGTTGCAGAACTCAAAATGTTGTTTCTAACTATTAAACGTTACAGGGATCGTAAGCTTGATCATTTTTTGTGAAATGATCGGGAATGTGATCTCTATTACTACTTCCTTAAATTATACAAATTTTAAAACATCGTTACAAGTCTCTATAATTAGGAGATGCGTTTAAATTAGAATTTTTCGTCGTTTGAATTAATCGTACAATATTTCACAACATTGTTCGCTAAAGTAACTCAACTAAGATTAACGCAACATGTGTTAATTTACTCTTGCGAGACAGAAGACACTGTGATCATGAATCGAGGTTTACATCAAGAGCTTCCGTTATCGTTCGTTCACACATGCGCTGAACGTTCCAGAAGAAGCACGCTGTATTTTCAATGCACCGATGCATGATTGTATATTTAGAACATTTTCCAAGAGTTTTCCCATCGTGGTAAATTATAAAACGTTATCGATTCACCGCTAAGGTCATCGATTACGATGAGTATTAATTGTCACTAATTTCATCTCAACCTTTTGCACTCAGCGTCACACTGGATCGATTTTTACACTTTTAGGAATCGTTAAATTAATTAACGACATTCTTTTCGTACCGCGTTTTTTTTTTCTTGTTACTTTGATCCGTTATTAATAAGATAACGGAACAAACTCGTGTTCTCGAGAATGAATAATTATTTCCAATATGTAAGAATAATATTTCTTGTGTTAAAATCTCGTTGGAAAATAAAGGAACCTTTGTAAACGCGCCCGAAGGAAGTGACTAGCGAGCAAAACTCGCGACACTAACATTTACACTACGTATTCAACGATTCTGACACACCGAATAAGTCAAGCGATAGTTTAATTAAAAGCAAACGAATTTCCACGAGGTATGTCGCGAGCAGGATTTACAGTACGCCGATTACAAAAAGTATACATCGATCCTACGGGTACGCTTTCTGAGCGTATAAATCCAAAACCGCGTTCGAGGAGATCAAAGTATTGGATTGAAGAGCCGCTGCGAAAATTTCTGGAATATGATCAGCGCAAATACCATTCATAAAATTTCCGCTGCGTATGTGACCTCAAATCGCATTCAGGATCGGGAATCGCGTAAACATTCTATAAAATGACCCCAGGTTCGCTTTGAATATCCACTCGCGCGAGACCGGCGTGTGTATACGTGTGACCCGCATCTGTGCTCGCTTGAAGCCTTCGTGCACAGAGCAGCGTTTCGCAAACTGTGTTACGCGAAACACTAAATAGTGTTTCGTGCGAAACGAGCAAGCGTTTCGTGAAAAACCGTAATTAACGGTCGAAGAGATAAAGTAAAGTATAAAAAAAAAAAAAAAGAATTTCCCGATAATTAATATACCAAAGAATTCAGTAACCAGGGCTCGTGATGTTTCTTTTTACGGAAAACTACGTTTTAAGACTTGATCGCGTTTCGATAATGAGAAAGGAAATAAATTTCGTTTCGAACGTGTTTATGTACTGTGCGCCGCTCGCAAGGAGTCCTGTGAAACGCTCGACCCAGTTAGTGTTGATTGCTGTGGCCAATAATACGTTACGACTGAAAATAGTAGGTTGTTCAATAAGTTTTGTCGTTCGATAAAACTTATCGAACGGTACTGTTCAATGTAGTACTGTACAATAAGTTTTAGTACTGTTCAATGTAGTACTGTACAATAAGTTTTAGTACTGTTCAATGTAGTACTGTACAATAAGTTTTAGTACTGTTCAATGTAGTACTGTACAATAAGTTTTAGTACTGTTCAGTAGAATTTAGTACTGTTGAATGCAGTACTGTTCAGTAAGATTTAATACTCTTCGATAAGTTTTAGTACTGTTTAATGTAGTACTGTTCAATAAGTTTTAATACTCTTCAATAAGTACTGTTCAATAAGTTTTAGTACTCTTCAATAAGTACTGTTCAATAAGTTGTAGTACTGTTCAATGTGGTACTGTTCAATAAGTTTTAGTACTCTTCAGTATAGTACTGTTCAATGTAGTACTGTTCAATGTAGTACTGTACAATAAGTTTTAGTACTGTTCAGTAGAATTTAGTACTGTTGAATGCAGTACTGTTCAGTAAGATTTAGTACTCTTCGATAAGTTTTAGTACTGTTTAATGTAGTACTGTTCAATAAGTTTTAATACTCTTCAATAAGTACTGTTCAATAAGTTTTAGTACTCTTCAATAAGTACTGTTCAATAAGTTGTAGTACTGTTCAATGTGGTACTGTTCAATAAGTTTTAGTACTCTTCAGTATAGTACTGTTCAATGTAGTACTGTTCAATAAGTTTTAGTACTCTTCAATGTAATACTGTTCAATAAGTTTCAGTACTCTTCAGTGTAACACTGTTCAATAAGTTTCAGTACTCTTCAATGTAATAGTGTTCAATAAGTTTTAGTACTCTTCAATGTAGTACTGTTCAATAAGTTTTAATACTGTTCAATGTAGTACTATTCAATAAGTTTTATCGAACGACAAAACTTATCGAACAACCTAGTACTGTGCAGTAAATTTTATCAAACGACAAAACTTATCGAACAACCTAGTAGGCACGAGTAGAGGTGTACCCTCTACTCTGACCAATTAGATATGTATTCCTTCCGCAGGACTTCTTGTCAGTCGTGCGCAGTACATATATATGTATATTCATATTTAGTTTTCATATTCCCTTCTCAAGATCTGCTTAAATTTTGACCAAGATCTGTCCATTGCAACGATATCTGTCCCCTGCAATTTTATATCTTTCCCGACAGAAGAAGTTACTTGTAAAGAATGTTTAAAATAAATCACAAAGATAAAACATTCTCTCTGTCTTCTCTATTAAAGAAAAACTTGAATAAAATCTCATATTACAAACCATATTTTCCTTTCTTGGAAACTAAAGTCTCTATAAATTAACAAATAAATTTCACCCGTGATTGAAATATCGACTCGGTGGAAAAGTTTTTTCGTACTTGTAACATCACAAGTAACCCACAAATGGTATTGAAACTAATCCTGTGATATCGTGCAAAGATTACACAAAATAAGTCCCGAAATTACACATTCTACCCGTTAGTAAAATTATCCACACGTAGGCGAACACAACGGAACATTGCCTCAAATTATATCACTCGGAGTTCTTACTCTTGCCGCAGTAGCAAGTTTAACGAGGGGTGGATAAAACGAGACTCGAAATTACACATTCCACCCGTTTGTTTCTCAATCGAGTGGTAAAATTACCCAGCCGCATCAAAATACCGCAAAACTTTCCCACCGACCACGTTACACCGAGTTCTTGTTGAACTCGGTCCCACTCGGTGGTTGTTGCATCGTTTCCTTGACGAATGAGAACCACTGGTGTAGAAGGAGGAGCGTAACCGATGGAGATCGCTTTTTGTCCAGTGTCGTTTCCCGTGAAACGGATTTGTGTTCGTTTCCCTCGTCTCGTGCTCGAATCGAGGCCTGCACGTGGTAGAAGGAAGCTACCCTTCGGTTATGAGACCATAGCCTACGCCGTACGCGCGGTAATTCCTTTGTGCGCGCAGTAACACGCGACAAGTGTATCGTTCGTCGCTGGTGGGGCCACGTAGAGGAAAAAAAGTTGCACACGGAAGCCGACTTGTAATCGTTTGTACGGTATCGTCATTCCGTAGCGGAACGTGACCCGCGGGTGACGTTTGTTACCAACGTTCTCAATGCGTCGGAGATTGGACGCACTGGCGCGGTCTTGGTTACGTTCACGTTTCAAGTTGCGATTAAAAAAGGATTTATCGCGGATGAACGACACCGACTCGTGGTTTTCCCTTATACGCCATGGTCGAACGGCGCGGTATGTTAACCATTGAACAGCGTACCTGTGAACGAAGCACCGATTGCGGGTGTGCAATCATAGTAACGTTTTCTTTAATTTTGTCTTTATTAGGGAAGATGAAGAGAAAGTTTATTTAAGTTTTTCGCGCGAAATTTCATCCTCTTTGAAATTTACGTCGAAAGTTTTCGAGAATGTTTCCAAACGACGAAGGTACGTCGTTTTGAACATTCACGTCGGAAAAATCAAAAATGCTACAAGAGTAGATCGTCGTTATTCGCGGGTCGATATTTTTGAAAATTTAATCAGATCTTGAGACGAGACGATGAAACTTGGATACGAAGTTTCGACGAAATCTATCGGGTCGTTCGAACGCAATACGTGATCGTAATTTAAGAATATATTCGAAACCGTGATCAAGGAGGTCGCTAAAACGTGTTCTTTTCGTAAATAAGTTTCTTGGAAATGTTCTACTTACAGGCTGGAAAGTAAACAGAGGAAAGCAGTTACCGAATCGGGAATAATTGCGTACGATAAAGTAACGAAATATAAACAACGAGATGAAATTATCGAAAGAGACCCACTCGTATTTCAATTTCACGCGAAATTCAACGTATCTCTGAATCGTTACACGGTATATGTATTCTTTCGTTTCTTTGCGACAATTGTAAATTTTTTTCATTTCGAGAATCGTATTCCGAGTGGAACTCGCCACGAGATATCGTCTAATTTCTGGTTTAAATTTTCATAACGCTCGAAGCGAATTGTCGCGATTCGTTTAGAGATCGCGCGTACGAGGCCGGTAATAAATAATGGAATTCACGATAGAAGAGTGGAATTTTATCGGCAAGTCAACTTGTTGCCACGTGTAATTAACTATTAGATTCAGGCTTGCGGTACGCGCGCTGCGTTTGCACGCGATCTAATCGGATCAGATTGCGTCCTGTAAAAGCACAACGACCCTCTGTCACAGCTATCGGACACTGAAGTCTTCAGGTGGTCGTAATTCGCCGTGTACTCGATTTTCCACGATGTTGAAAGGAATAATCAACGTATCGTTAATTTACATCGAACGACGATCAACGAATCGTCGATGAAAAATTGTATTTAGAGCGCTTTCGGTTACTTCATCGAGCTCTCGTGGCGTATTTAGTCGACTGTTGCGCGTTTCGTAATATTTAAAGAAAAATTGTTTCTATGTAAATATCTTTGGAGTGTACAAAAATTATTTCTGGAAGAAGATCGGTATACAGACTGTTTTAGAGCTATAGGTTTAGCTGGTAGAATTAGAAGAAAGGTCAACGAACGTGGTGTTCAATTTTTAACGAACTTTTACAGGGGTGATAGGATTTGAAATATCGAGGTTAATGACTATACGGCGTTAGGTGTAACGAGTTAACAGTTTGAGAGATATTTGGTAATTTTCGTAGTAGCTGACCGAAACTGAGCTGTATTTATTTATTCAATTCGAGCTGTTTACGTTTATTCGATTTTTATATTTATCTTTGTACTTTTACGAGAGTATCATCGATGAATTGGCGACGTTCTTACGATGAAAATGAGCCCAAACACGATTTCGTTCGGACTGCTATTAATTATACGTTGTTCGAATCATTTTTGAAAATTCTTCAATTTCGTATAATTTAAAACGCGTCCGAACGAGGTCGTGTTTGCGCTCATTTTCATCGAGGGTATCTTACCGATTCATTGGTAATATTCTCGCGAAGATACGACGAAAAATATTAAAAAAAATATCAACAAATTCGGACCGGATTGAAGCAGCCGATCGACGAGAAACGTCCAGAATTGGCCAATAGTAAGTGCTTTAAGCACATCTTTAACGACGCGCCAGAAGCTCCGTGAGCTTGGATGGGAGTCACCGAGCGATCATCACCTTTTCGAGGTGATAATTGCAAAATTTGCAAAATTTCCTTCGCGGTAAAAAACTGGCCTCGAGAAGAGACTCGTGAAAACGAGTGGAGTTTTTCACCGATAGGTACGAAGACTTCTTCGATCGTCGAATTACGAAATTCCCTTCGAAATGGACAAAAGTTATCGAACGAAACGGCGCACATTTGATCCCAATCCGAATATATTCCAACTTCGTTAATCTGATCGTCGAAGTGAATAGAAAAGAAAAAAAAAGGAACCGCTCGGAACTTTTTACTTCAGCTATTATTTATTCCTTTCCCCCTTATTTTCCTCTCGTCTGTACACGCGGTTACAGCGTGCACCGCGCGATCCTTATCGCGTAGAGAATCGTGACGACGTTGGGCGGTATTTCACCGCACGGTGGTGGTCGAGTGTCGAATTAAAATCTACACGTGTACAGGTCCATCGTGCGGTATCGTACGTTTAAATTGCGAAGCGTACACGTAGCCGGATTTCGTGTTCTGGGTCACGTTCGCCCTTCCACCATCGACTCTCTGCCACCCGCTCGTCCACCCACACGAGTCTCGGGTGTTCTTCTGACATTTTGAGTTTCCGAAGCACGCGAGGCACATTGTTGCAGCCTAATGGCCGACTGCTGGGTACCCCGTGGAAGTTCCCTGCCCGAATTATGCCACCGGTTCGAGTGTGCATCCACTCGAACCGCAAACAAGCATCTTATTAACCCTTAACCCTTTCGCAGGTTCTGGAAATACCGGAAGTAATGTATAATTTTCCGCGAGTTCCTCCTACGATCCCACACCAACGTTACCACGTCATCGGTGCGCGTCGAGCACCTGTACGCCGAATAATTCAGCATCGCCTTACCGTGCAATTTGTCTTCCATTGTGAGCAACCCGTTCTCTACTTCCCCCTGCTAACAACATGGGGTCGACTTTACGTTTAATAATCTCCTAAACGTAGCCCGGTAAGCACTCGCTGGCCACCGTAACGTCTGCTCGCTCAATTAGCGTTGAATTATTAAGTCGAGTACTAGTCTAGTTTTTACCCTGGCCACGCGCGACGCTTCCACTCGCAATTAGGTGGGGCGAGATTTTCGTTGAAAGTGGCCGCGAAGGTGGACTAGATTTTTCTCCTACAACATCGGGTAACAAGGAGACCGAGATTGCATGGTTTTTCTTTTTTTTTTCTTCTTCTTCTTCTTTGCGTTTTCGGGTGGGAGGAGAATTTTTACGCGAATCGCAGAGACACACCGAGATCATCGTCTGGTGTACCTGGTTGACGTTGGGTCAGAGGGGAGAGTCTGGCGAATTGGTACTGGCAGGGGGATTATTATACTCGAGGCATGGATTATTATACTTGAGGGTTCCTTGGAAATGTTTCGTTAATATACTTAAGCTTGAATTCGCTCTGAATTGTAAATTGTTGATTGTTGATTGCTCTACGACTAAATTGGAAACATTATAATCGATCGTAACGTGGAATTTGTAGGATTCATTTGCGTTTCGTCGATCGGATGTATCTCGTTTGATGTAAAAATTTGACGCGTTAAGTTTTATCTTTTGTGATCGATGAATAAGAAGTACGATGTTACACGTTTCGTTGAATAACGATGGTTTATTGAAACTTATCGCGAAGACAGTTTAAGTGGAACTTGTCGAAGGATGAAGGTGAAGGTAGATGATTGTCGAGCAAGTGTTTGGTACGATTTCTGAATTTAAGATCGTTAAGATCGATCTCTCCAGATCTTGACTTTGCTTACGAGCTAGACTTTTGTAGCTTTTGGTGAATGAGTCAATAAAAAGAAAATTAGGAACGGTTATTACAGGATTAGATGTTTAGAAAAATATAGAAACTGAAGGAAGTAGTTTTGGGAGGAATGTAAGGTGTATCTAAGAAAGGTAAGAAAAAGGGAAATACGTACTAGTGAGAAGATCAAGGAAGAGGATACAAAATATTGGAAGCAAAGTAGACAAGCTATTGGAGTAGTAAAATAAATGGTGTAAGGATTGTCGAATCTGCAGTGTCTTTAACCTAGCACAGAGCTGATTCTATATTTTAAGTATTTTAATTCACCACAGTATGTATGCAATACTGAAATACGTAAAGATCTTAGGATTAAATCCGTAAGAGAAGAAATTGAACGTGGTAGATACGAAATAAGATTAGAAAATTCGTCAAAAGAAAAATATTCAATAGTAGGTGAGGAACACGTTACCAGTACCTAATCACATCTATTCTATAAACGAAAAATAAATTTATTGCAGTTCTGTAACTATATGCATTTGAAAGTTAAGACATGTCTTTGAACAGGGTTCACGTGTAATTCAAGTGGTTGGTAGTGTTTAAATAAAAAGATCGAATCTGAATTCGTATGAAACGCTACGTTAGGCTAACAGAAAATGATTCAACATGTCGATGATTCCCCAAAATTGTTCGACCATTGAACATTTTGATGGCGAACGATAATCTTCAAATATCGTTGATGGTGTTTGCGTGATCTGAGAAAACAAGGACGTGGATTGCGGGTGATCAGGTGGTCTGAGATTTGAATATACAACAGATAGAACTGACGAATGCACGCCATTAACATGTCGGCACATAAATTAAATCGGAAGATCGCAGAATTAAGGCGCAGCAGTGAATTGTGGCGTGCAAGAGCTGACTTAAAAACACAGGTTACCTACCAGCGAGTATGTTACGGATCATGGTGCTTACGTATCCGTGAGTGTTCGCACACAGTGGAAAAAATATAGTTCGGGGGAATTACGGTGCGCCAGTTATGGAAAAGGTCATTAAAGAAGCAATTCCACGAGCAGGATAATAATACGTTAAAGCAGTTTCGAGCAGTAATGACAGAAATGGACTGGAGTTCGAGAATGTAGGACATTTGGCTTCGAGTTTGTAATAAAATGTCTTCTAACAACCTATGTAACCCTCTTTTAAAGAAATTTCCAGGTGAGAAGGGAACTGGTTCGATTTAAGTAACATTCGTACTTATGGTACGACGTTCGAAAACTGTGTTAGAGTTCTCGGAGGCAAATTTTAAAATACGCGCGATAAAAAGAATTATTGAAGAAAAACAAATGAATCATCCTTCGAGGGAGGTTATATTACTTAAGGTACAGATGTTCGAAAACTGTATAAGAGTTCTCAAAAGCAAAATTTAAAATACGTGCAATAAAAAGAATTATTGGAGAGAAAAAAATGAATCATCCATCGAGGGAGGTTATATTACTTAAGGTACAAATGTTCGAAAACTGTATAAGAGTTCTCAAAAGCAAATTTTAAAATACGTGCAATAAAAAGAATTATTGGAGAGAAAAAAATGAATCATCCATCGAGGGAGGTTATATTACTTAAGGTACAGATGTTCGAAAACTTAGAAGAAAATTTAAAATACGTGCAATAAAAAGAATTATTGGAGAGAAAAAAATAAACCATCCACCGAGGGAGGTTATATTACTTAAGGTACAGATGTTCGAAACCTGTATCAGAGTTCTCAGAAGCAAATTTTAAAATATGTGCAATAAAAAGAATTATTGGAATTATTGGTATAGACTCTCTCGATATTTTTAAATATCTCCTAAACTCTTAATCGTCTATGTCTAACACCACGTGTCATTAGTTTCGATATATCAAGCTCTATCACTGTGTAAAAAATCGTTGAAAAATAAGAGTTAGACTTGGATACGAGTTCATCGATTAGTAAATATTTCTCTTTCAGATTTGCGTTTCAAGTATTGTAACACGGAAGTAACTAAACTTGCGAATGAATATTTATAATAAGATTTCCCAGTGATACGAAGTAAACGTGGAATAAGAACACTGAAGTAAGAATGTAACTTTACACGGAAGTGCTAAATTCAAGTTCGTAGTTTAAATAAAAAAAAAAAGAAGAAAAAGAAAAGAGAGGAAACAGTCTTTACGAAGTAAAAAAAAGCGACCATTGTCGAATGTTCGTCCTCTCGTTCCAAAAGTCGAGGATGGTGGTTAAAATTTTTTTAGTCCCTTGGTCCCAAGGAGGGTCCTTCGTAAGCGCGAAAGCTCTCAATAAAGTCAGAATGCATTTTGCAAGAAACGGTTTTTAATGCTGTTTGAGGGGGACACTTCAGCCAAGAGTAAGCCGCTTACGCTTTTATTTTATGTCACAGCTGTTGTGGAGGGCAAGTTTTCGCGTTATAAATAAACTTCAAGCATCACCGAAGTGCTAAAGTTTTTCTGCTATAATATTATTTAAAAGTGCGTGACAGTAACGCGAGCAGGTCACACTGCACGTGTCCTCAACGTTACTGTCCTCGACGGATCCTCCATCTTCTCAGCTTTGATACGCGTCCGCGACGTGGTTATCGTGAATATTTATTTCTCATTTCGAAATCGTAGCGATAACTCAGTTTCCCCTCTTCTTTCAGCACCTCGTAAAACCGTACCCTTAAAATAACGGCGCACAATCTATAACACTTTATCGTGGAATCATCGGGTGCCAAATACGAAGGCATCGTATTATAGCCGTATACCGTGTTACTCACGATACGTACACTACCCGTCATAAGTTTGAGACGATCGTTTCCTGTTACGTTTACGTACAGAGCACGATAAAAAATATACTACGAATTTTTGTCCCCACTAAAATTTTTACTACGTACAAGTTGAACGCTGATAATATATCTCCTAGTAATTTCTCATTGATACGAATTTATCCAGTAGAATTAAAAGTATCTAAAAACAGAAGAAAAAAAGAAAATCAATAAATAGATTAAAATAAAAGTTTCGAATAACGAAAGCTTAGTTTTGTTTCCACGATTCTCCACAACACTGTAATTCTTCTCTTCGTTCCTAAGATTTCCCAAGGGTTTCTCGATCGTTCATCGTTCATTTCGTAAATTTACAAAATTCAGCAGTAACAAACAGCTTCAAATATTTACCAGCAGATGGCTATCAAGATTTAATTTCTCTCCGGTAAGTTTCTTCCGTTCGTTGTATTTAAAATTTCTTAATTCTCCGCCAGCTACACAAATAGGAAACTGTTGTTCGAACAACGGATAAACAATTTTTTTCTCCGTTGCTCGACAACAATTTTACCATCTACGCGAACAAACGTCAGGAATCGCTATACAATACATACCAATCGTCCATTGCACGAAAAAGTATCGTTTATCTACGACCAGTGTACCCAGTACATCGTTCCCTTCCATCCTGTCGCTGGTTCGGGGCCCGAGTCGCGACGCAACGAGAGGGAGCTACGTTAAATTCAATCCCTCGCTTTCACCCGTATCGTTCCTCGTGCAATTAAGAATCGTTCGAACAAGTTCGGGTTCGGTGCACATTCCCATTTTACGAGGACGGGGTAGAACGTTTCACCGTATAAACCGAGGACGAGTTTTATTTTTCCGTTTCGGTGACTCGTTAATAAACCAAGACGTCGTCACGTGTCGAAGAGAACGCCGCGGCTTCGAGCCAGCGATTCCGAGAAAGGGGGGTGGGGGCGGGGTGTAAACTTTGCGACACACTAGATGTGAAATTGTGCCACGACGAAAGAAATTACTGTGCGGTAGTAGCCGCGTATCGCGTGGAATGCAAGTTATCGTCGACGAAACGGGATCTCCCGTTGGCATAGTTCGCGAACGATTAGGAACGAACGCGCAGCGTGTCGGCTCGATGCTTCGGATCGCTTGAGAAATTACCGCGATATTCTGCGTGTGAACGATGTCACTTGTGCGTCCTAATTCGCGACGACATTATACGCTCCCTGGGGAATTTCTGAGCATTCCCGAGAGGGCTGCATTAATGTGTTCTTGAAAGTTAAGATGCTCTTCAGGCCCGACTTCTGCTTTGTCCCCGCAATAGGGAGGCGAAGTGCTCCTGAAATTATTTGCAGAGCATGGCGAGCTTTCCCGCTCATTGAGGAATCGCGTGGATCTTTGGCGCCCGTTGAAATCCGTCCAATTTGTTTAAATAATTTCAATCGAGTCGAGTGTGTCGAGGGTAGGTGGGACGGGACGAATTTTACCGATCTTGAAACCCTTGGTATTGTTTTCTTAATCACGAGACACGTTGGTATTTTTTATTTGTATTGTGTGTTGCGAAGAAGGTTCATTGGAGGTTCGATATTCGCGTTTCATTTGAATATGGTGTCAAAAATAGTTTTTGAAACAAGAGTTTTCTTGGGCAAGTTGTTACTATTGATTTAGGGTATTAGGTATTTTATTTATTTTTTTTTATGGTGAGTGTCAGTGGTAGTAAGGTAATATCATGGTTTCAAATTTTCTGAAATTTTTATTATTGTGTCTGCAAAAGTGATTAGTTTTATGTATATATTTTTTCTTTTCAGCGCGTGTTTCAATATTTGGAAAGTATCGTATGGATAGATGCAAAAGTAAAAACTATAAAATATAGTTTGTAGAAACGTAGGCTTGACGTAATCTCACAATTTGTATTGTAGACGTTTTTACAGTCTAACACTATTCTTGTTCCGGTGTTTATTCAAGCCAACGGTACAATTTGGGATTAATTTTGGGATAGAAATTATTTTTAGCAATTTAATCGTCTCTCGCCTCACCAGATCCATAAGACACGATCGATAGTTTAGAATTAATAGTATTTAAGCATACAGATGACCATTTAGAAAATTTCTTTCGAAATGTGTGAATAATTGACGAAACAAAGGAAAATAGCAACTAGAAAATGTATAACAAATTTTTGACAATTTTTATTTCTGATACTTCCTGGTTCCTCAGAGTGAAAACATCCCTTAAAGTTTAATACGCGTTCACTTATTTCTCGACATAAATATCTTCAAATCTACAGTAGATACAAAAAGACAGTTACGATACAAATTTGATCAATTTTTATTCCGCCTAAAAACAATGCGATCAAATCGTTAAAAAATGTATCATTCAATCGCCAAAAAATAACCGACTACTGTTTCTCGAATAAACGACCGTTTCTAAATCCTTAGGACGCGCAGGATTATTCTCTGGAAGGATACTCGACTTGCGGGTGCTTTAAAAATTCGCTTATTTTTAACACGGTCCTTTCGTCGGTAACCAACCTATTTGACGCTTTTTTTTTTTTCGCGGATGAAATTATTCCGGCCGCCGAAAAAAGCGAAAAAAAAAAGAAGAAAAAGCTATTCGCCGAAATCGGGGTGAATTCCAACGCAGATTCTGGAAAATGTATTTCATTCCCAGGTGGTGTATGAGAAATATCACGTGTGGACGATTATTCGGCCACCATCCCCCTCCCCCTTCTCGCCCCCTTTTTTTTCGCGCCCCCGAGAATGATTTTTCCCCGCGCGAGCCGAGTAACACGCCGAAGCGTTTGTCGTACCGAGTGTACGCGTATACGAAAAACACGTGATGTGTGCACATGTGACCGCGAGCCGAGTTAATGAGAGAATGACACGCGAGCGAGCAAATTACCATCGAAATTATAAGCTTCGTTGTTCAAGGCCACGGTCCGTTTCAATTTTCTTTTCCAGGGCTCCTCGCGGACGTTTACCGATCGATCCGCGCTGTCGTTCCGTCGTTTCGCGCGGGCGACACTTACGCAGACATTTTTAACCGATGTCGGTCTATTTTTCCCTGGCCCCCTTTCCTCGTTTTTTTTTTTTTTCTACGTTTCGTGACACAGTGCCGGACGCTCGAGTCAACGTGACAAGCGACGTGAAAGAGATCAATTACTTTCGCGGAAAAACGCCTGGCGTGTTCTTCTCGTTCGCGTTCCGTTCATGTTTAATTCATGCGCGGTTTAATTTATTTACGAAAACGTGTCTCATCGTTTATAAAAATGCAAATGCGATGCGTGAGGAGGCACGTTGAAATGTGGCGTGTGTCGCGTTAACGCGAAAAAATCCTCTATTTGGATTCATTTTTTTTTCAAGAATTTTTCAATTTTTCATCTTCCGGTTAACACTAACCTTTGTATAGGTTGGGAAATTGAAAATATCCCTGGATTCACTTGCTTCGTGGTCTTGTTTCTTTTTGATATTATCAGATGATATCTGGTAGTTAATCTATGTTTATATAGGTTAAATTATTCTAACCTGTTTGTCTTACCCCCACCATTTCTTCACGATCAGGCCACGCCCCAGGGATCTCCGTTTAAATTTGTCGAGCTATACATTTGCGAATCTTCGATATCCATAATCATACTTTCTTTTATGTATTTTCTTTTTTATCGTTCTCATGATTTTCATCTCTCGTCTCTCTATAACAGTGATCTTAATAACAGCGCAATTAAACTTTTGTTATTCACACGACTCTCAATGTGTTTCATCTTTTTTTATGGTGTGAAAAAGATATTATTATTATTCTCTCATTTTGATCATTAATACTAGATTTACCAACCAGTCAAAGTAACTGGTTTCAACTGCTTTCATAATAAAATTTACTTTAAATTCCATGGCATATTTCTGAAGACGTTATGATTTTTCTGTTCTACGCATATGATCAATTATATAAATTCTTTTTCCTCGTCGATTGATTTTTTGTTAGATTCATATAAGGTATACTTTGATATTACGAAATCTGTCGGTAGTTCTAGTGTTAATATTTTTGACTCCACAGGAAAAAATTGTGACCCAATGATCAATTTATAACCGTTGGACAAAGGATGTCGTGATACTTGCATCTGTGATGTATACAGGGTCAGATTGGACCCAATGGTAAAATCGTTCTCGTACATTCGAGAAGCTGCAAAGATACACATTCATAACAAAAACAAAACAAATTCTATTCACTTTCTGTGCAACAATCGTTACATTATATGCTACATTTATCGTCGTTCTCAATACAAGAAATAATTCCAAGAGTCAAAGAATAAAAAATAAAATAGGATCGAGAAGAAACGTGAAAGATAACGAACTTACAATTTGAGTGCCTTTGTAACAGCCCGTTTAAACGAACTCAAGATTCATTTAGCCGAGTGTACAGAAAACAATGACAAAGTTTCCGAAAGAACGATCAGAGAGTATCGATTACATTTTAATTCGCGTAAATGTAATCCAGTCGTATCGAAACGGCGTGTAATCGCGGAAACTCGACCGAACGCCGAAAATTCTTCCACAATATTGCACGTAAATCTCGGTAAACCGAACAATGGCAATGTAAATAAATACGAAACATTCTGAAACCATCGGCGCACCGCAATTAATTCAGGGTTCACGAATGTATACGATACCGTTTAACTGTATCTTTCGGTTTGGAATTTTCGTGTTTATTTCCGAATGTCACGATACTGTTATGTCACAACACCGTTACGTACGAACGACAAGGAAAATGGAAATATTCGGCGGCACTTTCCGCATCTTCTTAATGAATTTACGATCTAATTGCAAACTCCCGTGTTCACGAGCGACTGTCCGAAAGTATCCACGTTTATTCGATTAGGATACCTCGGTGTCGAGCCCGCATCGGAAGATTCGGTTAATTAAATGGACCGTGGTCAGAGTACCCCTTCAATTTAATCTACTTTATCATTTTGAGTTAATTACTTTGTATCGCTTTGCAGTATTATATGTGATACAATATCCAAGAGCTCTACGTTAACCGCGGTTGCCGACGCGGTGTTTGCGGCCGTGTTTCTCGACCGCGTTAAACGCAAGATAATCTGACGGTACGGAATACGCGGGAGCTTCCCTGTAAATAATGGAATTGTCAATAGCAGGCCGTGGAATTAATTGCTCGCAATGTTGCGCAGCGTAGAACGAAAATCACGTCCATGGTACGAAAATTAAATTAAATTAGATCGTGTTGCGGGGGCGTTTGTAGTTTTATATCTGGCGCCACATAAACAATTACCATTATTCTCTATCTTTAACGTCACGGATCAACGACAGTTCACTATTGGGAGACATCCTTGGTTAATTCGTTCTGAAACACTCTGCTCTAACCGAACTGTACAAATGATAGATCGTTCGATTAAGTTTTGTCGTTTGATACGAAATGGAGATGTTGGGTTCGTCGTTTTATTTTTCTAAACATGGTACTACTGTTCGATGAACATGTGTGAAGTTTCACGTGGATTTGTCGAATCGTTCGTATGTTTACTGTTGTTCAAAGTTGAAGTGTCGTAGTATTTTTTTGATTGTACAATGGAAAAAACGACGAAACTTAGGGAACAACTTAGTACGATGTATTGTAGGGAGAAAGAAAAATCAATCATTGTTTGAGAAGATTTGTAGTACCATGAATATAAAGAATGTGGATTATGTAAGTGTGGCTGATTAAAACGTCTAACCTATTGCAATTTGCAATTCCTTTCGAAATTGAGTTTCTTTTCTCCCTGTAATATATTTAGTAACCGATTCAAATTTCAAAAGTTGGGTAATTAAATTTGTTCTAAAAGTTTTTGCACAATTCCAATTGTATAAATACGATGCATAATGAAAGATCGATCACGGTTTAAGAAAACCATGGTACCATGAATATAAAGAATGTAGATTATGTAAGTGTGGCTGATTAAACGTCCAAGCTATTGCAATTTTCAATTCCTTTCGAAATTGAGTTTCTGTTCTCCCTGTAATACATTTGGTAACCGATTCAAATTTCAAAAATTGGGTAATTAAATTTGTTCTAAAAGTTTTTGCACAATTCGAATTGTATAAATACGATGCATAATGAAAGATCGATCACGGTTTAAGAAAACCGTGGTACCATGATTTTTGGTACCCCGGTAAGGGTACTGACTAAAGCGTCTGACGTAGTATGACTAGCAATTTCTTACGGTAGTGATCTTTCTTTCTCTCTAGAATACATTCATTATTCCGTTCGTATGTACTTCTTCATGGAAAGGAAACTTTATTTGATATCCGGATACACGCGCGTATAAAAGATACGTACGAGGATACATAATATATGTTTGTTCTTTCGATATAAATTTTCTTGGAGAAACGAGGGTACAATAAAACGCTTATTTTCTACAGTGTAGAGTTTTTCTCGGTAGAATTTCCAAGGTGTCTTAACCTTCTTTTGCGGATTTTCCTCACACACGTTCCATTCGACAAATGTGCCATTGGGAAAAGCTCGAAACATGAGATTTAAACATCACCGCCGCGTTCCGAGTTCTCCTATCTCTTTCCCCCGTTCTTTGACACACATGTTGCAAGTGTTGAAACACTTTCACACTATCGCAGATTCGTATGGCGAATACATTCTCGGACTGTTTTAGCCGTACGTGGTCGAGCGTTATCACGATGGAAGTGAATTCCTTTCCGATTCAATACAATTGGTCCTTTCTTCGCCAACATTGTATCTAATCGATTGAGTTGTTAGCCATAAATTTCCACTGTTGTAATCTAACTTGAATTCAACGATTCATAGTAAATAGTACTTCGTACATTCTAACACACGTGTCGATGTGACACAGTGCCAAATTATATGGGAAAAATGAATATGCCTTTGTAACCGGGGTTGGTCGCGAATTTGTTCCACAAATCGACTTTCTTTCTAACCTTAAAGTAATACGAGATCTAGCTACGCGCGGTCATCCAATGAGAAGAATCAACGTTTCGGATTACAAGCATTCGGTCGCTGATCATCAAAATGATACCACTCGCGCCGATATTATATTCGTTAATATAAATTAACTCTATGTTTCTCATTTTACCTTCATCGGAACATTATCATTGAATCGGCAACATTCTCCCAATGAAAACGAGCTCAAACACGACCACATTCCGACCATGTCAATTTACACTTACACAAATAATTTTTGAAAATTTTTGTATCGTACACAATTCAAAATAGTCCGAATATGGTCGTGTTTGGGCTCGTTTCTGACGGGACAATCTCAGAAATCCATCGATATCGTTATCCCGAGAATACAATATCAAATATAACAATTTCAATTTTCGTCACATTATTATTCTATCGCCCTACTTCGGACCATCGACCGCTCCAACGGAACGATCTCTGGAACCAAAGAAGCACGAGGAACCGTGGAAACGATTCTTTCGCATGTATCCGGGCAAAATGGTCGCATATAACCGGGATGTGGCTGCACGCCGTTCTCGGTCGTGTCTCCGACAGAATTCAAGCGGGTCCGAGCGGTTGGAATCGGAAGAAATCGAATTGTCCGTAACGCGGACAGTTTTGCACGTTGACTCGTCCTCGGTTCGATAGGACGACGGGCTAACAGGCCACCGTGTAGTGGGTTTTCACGACTCCGGAACGTCGTTCCGAGGCGTCTTAATTGGAATCGGATGGAAGCACGGGGAACTTCTTGCTTCCTGGCTCTCTGTGTCGTGAAATTGCCGACCGAAGACGAATACCTTGGTAGACCAGTAGGGGGGAGGGGGTGGGGCAAGACCTCTCTCACGTTAAATCGATTTCGCTGAGATGTTCTCGGCGTTGCCTGTTATACGAGATAGAGAAGCATACTTTTCGAACGACGCGAAAATCCATGGCCGGGTACCTGGACGGGACAGGTTCCTTCGTTTCAATGTTTCACCTGGATAGAGCTGTCCACGACGTCGTCGTTCCCCCGAATATCATTTTTCAGATTGCGGCGCCAATTTTTAAACTTCTCGGATGACCGATCATCCGCGATAAAAAGAAAGAGAGAAGAAAAAAATAAAATCAGAAAATTTCCACGTCCGAGATCAATTTCGGATCAAATCCGTCTCGTATCTATCGAAATGATGGAAAAAGGAGTGAGTGTATCACTTTTGTGGTTCGTTCTCGGTACCATTTCTCGAGTGAGCGATTTTCTCGGGATCTCTTAGAGGGAAAAGTTAAAGTAAAATGTATGTACGAATATGGAATGTAGAACACGCGCGTATAAACGTACAAGCAAATATAATTATACGATAGTTCTGGCATTGATATTTCGCATGTGTTTTCGGGACTCCCATAAGTCATATACATTCGTTAAACGTTATAAATGATACTTAACAGAACAATAAAACTTATTCGCAAACTTATATTCGAAAACCAATGAAGCAGGTGGTTGCGAATGACATGTGAAGATCTATTCGTTGAGAGCAACTAGCGGAGCATTCGCGAGCTCTTAACGCAGAGGAGACACGTTTCCCTCATTCTTGCCTTCGTAGAGTAGCTGTGAATCAGAAATGGAGGAACATCGAGCACTTAACGTGTAGGTCAACTCGAGCTCTCAGTTACTCCACAGTGTTATCTTTTTTGCATAAATTTTACCCATCTGACAGCACTCTTTGTTTATCGGAGCCAAGAAAGAGACGTTTCAATTTTTCTTTTACGAATCATTCATACCGTGATTGATTCGTACCTAGACACTGCAACAAGGTCACGATCACAAAGAACTGGGCGACAGTTCGGCAGACAAACCCCGTCTCGCTCGCGCGGAATCGAGCTTACCTATAACGTGTTTCTTCTAATATTTCAAAAAAAAAAAAAAAAAAAATGAAAAAACGGGAACAAAAAGCTCCTTAGTATTACGAAATTATCCGAGTTTCCTCTACACACACACACACACACATATATATCTTTTCGTGTCGGCGGGAGCGTTGAATACATTTGCGTGAATTACGTGAATAGAAGGTAAATTTCATTAAAGCGATTCAGGTCAGCTGACGTAAAAACGCGGATTCAGACAGACGCGCCGGATAATTTTCTGGCTGTTCTTTGACATCCACCCACCGTCCTTCTTTTCTTTTCTTTTTTTTTTTCTTTTCTTCTTCTTTTTCTATTTCAACCTTTAATTCTTTTCGGCGGTATTTCGAGCGTGTTAGCGGAGCTCATTGGCCGGTTGCTCGGTCGTTTCTTCCTATCGACGATGCAATGGCAAGTGCATTCTTCCTGCTCTTCTTCCGGTGTCTTTTTTCCTATTCTTCTCTTTTATTTTTTTTTTCTTCTTTTCTTTTTTGTTTGTTACCTTAATTGCCTCTTACGCGGTAGATCGTCTGAAGCACGTCTCGAGTGGGACGAAAATCGATTTCCTCAGGGTTCGGCGATGGGAACGGTCGTCTGTTCTGAAAATGGCACGTTCTTAACATATCTCGTTCGTCGAAGCGTGATGCTCGTCCCCTCTTCGAACCGCGTCGTCGAGATTCAAACGCGAGGAACGAGAGCGTCTCGCGCCTGGACACTTTGCGTGTTTCTCGATCATGCGACCCTTTTGTTCCGGATCCGTGTCGACGACAGGGTTGTTTATCGTTCGATTCGTCGTTTCACAATGTAGGATTCCACGATCCCCGTATTTTTTACACGGAACAAATCTTCCAAAGACTCCCACGATCTCTCGGAGTGTTGGGGTACCTACAAAAACCGTGGAATTGGTTTTCTATGTTTACAGAACAGGAAGGTTTGAAGCAGTATGAACATGTGTGTTGGGCAGTAGGACTGTACGATAGTGTGAAAGTCGAGGAGTGTAAATACTATTATTTGTTGGATTATTACGCAGAATTTACAGGGTGATTTATAAATATATGTTTACACTTTAGAAAGTGGATCTACCCTTTAAGAGGAGTAAAAAATGTCCTATTTTATGTATGCTCTTCGAGTTATGGACGATCGAAGAATCGTGGAATTTGTTTTCTATATTTACGGAATAAGAAGGATTGAAGTAGTATGAACATGTGCACGACTGTACGATGGTGTGAAAGTCGAGGAATGTAAATACTGTTATTTGTTGGATTATTACGTACAATGTACAGGGTAATTTATAAATATATGTTTATACTTTAGAAAGTGGATCTACCCTTTAAGAGGAGTAAAAAATGTCATATTTTACGTATACTCTTTGAGTTATGGACGATCGAAGAATCGTGGAATTTGTTTTCTATATTTATGGAATAAGAAGGTTTGAAGCAGTATGAACATGTGTTGTACGACTGTACAATGGTGGAGAGTCAATGAGTGTAAATACTGTTATTTGTTGGATTATTACGTCCTTCGACATTTTTATTTCGGAGTTGTTTAAAATCTACCGTGTATTCAACGAAAGCCATGACTTCAACTCCCGTGTACTGTACGAAGTTGAGAAGTTGACCTCTGGTAGAAATTGAGAAGTAAACATTTCTCGACACTGTCCACATTCTTCTATAGAATGTTTCATGTTACAAAATGTTACTCTAGATTTTTTTCAAGGAGTTATTTCGGTCATCTGATTTCGAAAGATCAATTTCTTTCTTTTTTAACACTTTGAAAATATTCTTCAGTTATTCGTAACTCGAAAACTAAGATACAAGGAACATACATTTGTAGGGCATTTTTTACTCAGCTTGGCGTGTAGATTCACCTCTCGAAGTACGAACACGTATTCTTCTATAGAATGTTTCATGTTACAAAATGCTACTCTAGATTTCTTTCAAGGCATTCTTTCGGTCATCTGATTTCGAAAGATCAATTTTTTTCTTTTTCAGCACTTTGTAAATATTTTTCAATGATTCCTGATTCGAAAACTAAGGTACACGGAGCACACGTTTATAGGACATTATTTACTCATCTTGACGCGTAGATTCACGAAGCACGTACACGTATTCTTGAATCACCGTGTACGCGAGTACCAATAAGAGGAAAGAACGAGTGCGTAACGAGGGTGGGAGTCCTTTCGAGGTAAACGGAGAGGAGGAAATTTATCGGTTAACGTTCGACTGTATTCGGTACGTAAAATCCCGAAGCGAGATCGAAGACCTTGTATCGAGAGTAAAGAGAATCGAGAGCGGAGAGTTTATCGAGAGTATAAAATTCAAGAGCTCTACTCGCTCTTATCGTTTCTCGTGTTGTACTTTCATTCGCTTGTTTCTTATTTTCTATTTCGATCCATTCGCGATAAAATCCTCCCACGGTGATCATACTCGCACGATTTCGGGACAAGAGGGACCGTGGAGGGGGAGTGGGGGTACCAGGAACTGCCAACAGCTTAACATCCGGTGCATCTCACGATCCCTGACGAAATTCTTCGAGCGGAAACGAAACACGGAGTCGCAGAAGTCACGCGATACGCGCCATAAATATGCATTCGAAGATTGCACCGCTTCGAATGTAATTTTATCTACGGGTGCGCTGGGGGGGAGGGGGGAGAGGGGTTGCAGGGGAGTGCAAGATCTTACGAAAGGTGACACAGTGTTCGAGTCACGTGCGAATTTGCGCTCGCCGGGCGAGTTGTTAACTGTTACATTCTTACGAACTGTCCACGCTTGAGCAACGTGCGCGATTTAAATAATCGCTTCGACGACACGAAATTGCTCAGAATTACGCGGTATTATGCGCGAGTATTGTGTACCTGCTACGACATTGTGGTAACAGTATTGGAGCCACGGTTGACAGACAATGGTCGCAAATCTGTCGCGATAATTGAACAATGATCGAACTATGGCCGCGTTTGCTTATGTAACGCGTTAATAAAATACACGGATCGTTCCGTTCAATTGGCTTTAATGACGATATTAAAATTAAATTTATCCGACGCGCAAACGACGAAATGAATAATTATCCCCGACTCGCTCGATACGTTTTCGACCTTCGGTTTTCGAGGTCACCCTTCGATGACACTCGAGCGTCTGAAATCGTTATTTTCAATACGTGTAACGTAGTAAACAATTGGAACGGTCGCGCAACGGAGCAGTGTCGATAAATTAATTTGCTGTTGTTGGAACGCGTGTGATTGCGTTCGCAGAGAAGAATAAACCCCGCTTTCGAGTAACAGTTCCTCGTGACGGGTTCGAGGGATGGAATTGTACTCGGTTCTCGAAGTGGACCATTTCGAGTTGATTCTTTTCGTTTACTGATTTAACATATCATGGTATATGGTATATTTTTCGAGCGTTTCGGTGTTTATCTTTCACTTTGTAAGATAGAAAATTTACAGAGTTACGGATGTTTCGATCTTCTCTGTTTCCAATCATTTCGCAAGATAATTTCCATAGTAAGTCACAAACACGCGAACATTCGAAGAATACACTCCCTAGACTTCATCAGCTATGAAACTTCAAATTCAGATACACCAAACGCAGTTCATTGCGTCGTTGGAATCCGTTACGAAGAATTGTTACTTGAAAGCGGGTGGTACCTCAGCTCCGCGTCTTTACAAACTCTAATTCCATAGTAAGTCACAAACACGCGAACATTCGAAGAATACACTCTGTACACTTCGTCAGCTATGAAACTTCAAATTCAGATACACTAAATGTAGGTTCATTGCGTCGTTGGAATCCATTACTAAAAATTGTTACTTGAAAGCGGGTGGTACCTCAGCTCCGCGTCTTTGCAAACTTTAATTTCAATTACAGAAATTGCAATCAATTTCAGATCACGTATCGGGGTATCTTTGCGAAAAATGTTTCGTCGTCAATGGTCAGAAATAAAAAAAAGAAAAAAAAATAGTTAAATATCGGATATTTTTATTCCATCGTTTCGTTACGCGTTCGTGTTTCGCGTTTACTCGTTACACGCCTCGTTATTCCTAGACGTCGTTGCGCCGTGCATTTAAATTCGCTTCTAGATTGCTATTATTCGCGTCGCTTTTGACGCGCCAGTTTGCATAATATCGATTCGCAATCCATCCTGGAAAAATAAGATAGAGCTGCCGGCTCGATATTTCTTCCGTGTTTCTGTGCGAGACTTTCTTGCAATTTTCATGTCACCTCCGTCCGCGGCTTCGAGTCATGGCACGAGGAAAAACATCTTCCGTGGAAATTGGAACGGAGATGGCTCGAGATTGGCGGGATGAGGGAATAGCGTGTGGTGAAAAGCCATGGTACTCGGATGGAGAAGCTGGAGATGTTCTTCTCTTTGACACCAGCCCGGCATGCAACTTTCACATTCCTCTGTGTGTTTTATCCGTCTGCGTATGTGAGCGTCTAGTTAACCAACTCTTTGTGCACGAGTGTATGCAACTCTGTTGCACTGAAAAGGGTGCACGATCTTGTTGCTTGGGAGAGACTTTGATCTTCGTTAATCGCCGTGCCCGCCAGAGTCCCGAAGGCTTTAAAATGTGCTTGTTAACCCTTTCCCGACTAAACGGGGTTCACTTTTCTACCACCCGTTCACGCGTTTGTTAACGTTTGCGTCATTGATATTTCCTTTTCTTTCTTTCTTTTCGACGATTTCCCATTGCGAGCAATTCGTCTCGTTTTCGTTCCGTCATAAGTTGCTCGACAAGTTTCGTCGTTCGATGAGAAATTGAGCCATTGGAGCCATCGAACGAAAATTCAATTAAATTAGATCGTGTTGCGCGCTTTTGCAGTTTTAAATCTCGCGCCACGTAAATATTATAATTAGTATTTATCTTTATCTTTAACGTCACGGATCAACGACAGTTTACTATTGGGAGAATCTTTGGTTAATTCGTTGTGAAATATTCTGGGCAAATCGAACCGTATAAATGATAGATTGTTCGATAAGTTTTGTCGTTTGATAAAGAATGGCGCTGTTAGGTTCGTTGTTGTATTTTTCTGAAGATGGTACCACTGTTTGATAAACATGTGTGAAGTTTTACATAGATCTGTCGACTCGTTCGTATATTTACAATTGTTCAAAATTGAAGCGTCGTAGTATTTTTGTTTACAATGGAAAAGACGATAAAACTTACTGAACAATATCTTTGTCACTATTGGAATTTTACAATAGCAAAGTAGACGGTAAAATTGTACAAATGTAGAAACAAAGACGACAATGTATATAAGTAGATATTTATTTTCATTTCGAAGCTCAAGAATTTTAGATTATTTGCTTGAAAACCATTTTTTTTTTTTCAAAATGGAATAATTTTGCTCCTTATCGTTGTCATACAAAAAGTGTATTTAATTCTGCTCAACCTAATCACCGGTAACTCAGCCCAAGTACTTTCCAACCGAATACAATATCATGCATTATATATATCATCTTTCGAAAGGTAACATATTTAAATCATTCGAGTTCATTTAGATCATTTTTTCCATATTGGTAAGGAAAGAAAATCTTTTTCCTTGCTAAAAATGAAAAATTATCTTTTTCTATAAAAATATTCTATTACATATTCTGCGTCCATTGTTTCTATCAAAGAAGACCCAAGCGGTTGAAAGTTATGATAAACGATTCGTAGACTGTATCCTGTTTGAAAATTTCTTTAATCGGAACAGTCCTGTCCATTAATTCGTTAGATGTTCTATTGTACAGACTATATATTTCATGCGATGCGCCCGCCCCTAATCGTTCAAAAGGAAGAACATCAGACGCGTGCTACCAAAAATGTTGTCCTCATTACCATTTGAAACTCCCATCAACGATCCATCAAATATTTACCTTAATTAAGCTCTTGCGAGTCACGTCGATCAAAGTGTTCCCCAGGTTTCCAATAATTCCTCTGGAACGTTTCCTAAAGGATTGAACAACTCCCGTTGCGCCTCGTCGGTTCATGGTTTCCGTTAAACGTTAAAGTACCGCTGCAATTGTTCGCTGCAATTAAAAACGAAATGTTCCGGTTGTTCGAGCTATTCGAAACGTCCAACGCGATACGTGCATTCGTAAGCAGTTTAGTATTTTAATTTGCATAACTGCCCCGTTCCCCTATTGAGCTCTCGGTTAACGATATCCATAGTTGTTAACGCGAGTGTAACGTCAGCGCACGTATGACCCAAAGAGGAAGATCGGTACGCGAAAATCGAAGATGAAAGATTCCTTTGTTATCTCTCGAACGACTCCAAAAGTACAACTCGACGAAAATTATCCTAGAGTTAACCCTTTTGTTACGACAGGCGACTACTAGGTTCTTCAATAAGTTTTATCGAACGACAAAACTTACTGAACAGTATAGTACTAGGTTGCTCAATAAATTTCAAAAATTATCCTAGAGTTAACCCTTTTGTAATGACAGGCGACTACTAGGTGGTTATCGAACGACAAAACTTATTGAACAGTATAGTACTAGGTCAATAAGTTTTAAAAATTATCCTAGAGTTAAACCTTTTGTTACGACAGGCGACTACCAGGTTGTTCAATAAGTTTTATCGAACGACAAAACTTATTGAACAGTATAGTACTAGGTTGCTCAATAAAACTCATCGAACAACATATTATAGTCGTTCTTTACGAGACACCACTCAGATATAGTCGAAATTCATCAATGTTTGATGATATTTATAAGTCCATCTAGAACATATACGATATTTATAAGTGTATTAAGAAAGTATAAGATATTTATACGAGTATTAAGTGTTTATAAATATCTTGCTTTAAAGAAAAGTTTCCAAGTTTCCTTGCTTCCAAAGATCATTGTAAAAGCTACTTGCTTAGATGTAAGTGATAAACTTAAACGCCCCTGTACACTTTCTTGACGACAACTAACAGCTGTCAATTTCCATACATTAACATATTCAGTAGAATATTAATAGAAGGTAATAAATTATTAATGTGTATAATAATATGTATAATACACAAGCGTTAGGTGATTGCATCTGCAAACATGGCGGGTCCTGTTTGTTCAGAAATCATTTCTTTAGGTGCAAAAAGGATTTGTCGAAGGGAAGAGGGTACAAAATCCCATTCGGTCGAATCTTAATTTCATTGTAATGTAAAAATTAGAATATTTCATTCTCTCTTGAGACTAGTCGTTTCAGTTCGATTAGTTTCGATAAAAAATTCTTTACTCGTGCTTCGTGTATTGATAATCGGCATACACTCGAGTTTTTCTCGTAAAACTACTAGAATTTAATCCATAGGCAAAAGTAAGAAACAAATGGTATATAATATTTGACAATAAACGCTTGGTTACAGACTTGTAAACCAATGTTCATTTCATCGCAACGCGCAGAAGGTCGGCCGTGTTTACTTGGTTCGCGCTGTTACCTGTTTTTCATCGTTCTCTGATATTCTTACTACGATCCCCTTACCAGCAGTTAGTCTTCGACCATCGAGTGAAATAGCAGCACGTGTCGAAGTCGTAGTGTAATAAATTCCATTGTACATCGATGTCGAACTCGTATCCGAGCACAAGGACCTTTCGAAACGAGTAATTTGAAACAACTAAATAATCATTTTACATTACACCGATCATAACCACACAGGATTGTTACCAGATAATAAAAACGGTGAGTACTATTCGAGTAAATTAGAATTACGTATCAAGAATCGATGTCGAGCTTGTATCCGGGCACAAGGATCTTTCGAAACGAGTAATTTGAAACAACTAAATAATCATTTTACATTACACTGACCATTAACCATACAGAATTGTTACCAGATAACAAAAACGGTGAGTACTATTCGAGTAAATTAGAATTACGTATCAAGAATCGATGTCGAGCTTGTATCCGGGCACAAGGATCTTTCGAAACGAGTAATTTGAAACAACTAAATAATCATTTTACATTACACCGATCATAACCACACAGGATTGTTACCAGATAATAAAAACGGTGAGTACTATTGGAGTAAATTAGAATTACGTATCAAGAATCGATGTCGAGCTTGTATCCGGGCACAAGGTCAACATTTTCAATTAACCGTACCGAATTGTTACCGGATGATAGAAATCACGTAACTACACAGATTAAACAAATACACTCGATCTTCGACATTTACCCAATAGAAAGTTGTTACATATTTCACACGTGCAATATTTGTTTCTAAATATGTAACGAAGTGTTTATTGCTAAATATTATGTAACATTTTCGTCTTATGTTTGTCTACAGACCAAGTCCTCGTAGTTCGTTCGTAAATAATCCAAAATATCCTATATGCTCGGTGATATCTCGCATGTTTGAAAATCGGGACCGCTAATTATCAATATACGAAGCATGGGTGGAGAATCCTTTTTATCGAATTCGAACTGTGCCCCCGAAAACATTGCTGAGAACGATTTCTCATCGCGAATCCGAGAAACGAATTACATTAATACTCCAGAAACAATTATATTCTTTATATTAATACTCCAGATACCGTTATAGTCTTTATATTAATACTCCAGAACTGCTATATTCGTTATATTAATACTCCAGATACTGTTATATTCTTTACATCAATACTCCAGATATCGTTATATTCTTTATATTAATACTCCAGAACCGCTATATTCGTTGCATTAATACTCCAGAACCGTTATATTCGTTATACTGATACTCCAGATACTACTATATTCGTTACATAAATACTCCAAGTGATACTATACTCGTTACATCAATACTCCAAATAATACTACACTCGTTACATCGATACTCCTATATTCGTCCCGTGCACGCTTTACGACGGAATACCACCATATGCAATCTTTCGTACCACCAGATGCAATCTTTCCGCACGCGAACTATACATATCTGTCCTTTACAGCGAAAACGATCGCTACTCGAGTCCCCGAAGAATCTAGGTCGATTTCAAGATACGCGTTCATAATTCATCGTGACGGATCGCTTCGAAAGCGAAACGGAGCGCGATTATGATTCCATACGGAAAGATCCAGCGGTGAACTGGATCCGCGGAAAACGCGGCCGAAAACGCGCGGCCCACGATCCCGTAATTCATCCACGGATACGAAACTCCCTTTATCCTTCGGGCAGCCGTTATCCTTGAAGCCTGTAACCAATTAATAAACCCTCAATTAATCTGTAATCGGGTGCACGGTCCGGGCGACCGATTGAAAATTAATGGCCTCAACCGTTGTCACGTAAATTAATTGCGATGCGGCGTTGCGGTCGTGGGCAGGCATCAGGCTATTTTATAGCCACCTGTCGGTCCGACCGGGTGATTATTTATTAAAAATAATCAATTTTTCCCAATTCGCGACGCTCGTTCGCGGTAACGCGTAATTGAATTAACAGCGAATTCGACCTCGCTCGTTACATTGTTCCGTTCTTGACGCTCGTGGTCATCGAAAGAGCAACGGACACTGATGAAAATAATAAAAAAAAAAAAAAATAAATAAATAAATGTATCGCATCGACCGGACAACGCTGCGGTTCGATTTATTCACTTCGATCGAGTTACGAGTAATTTCATCTTTCCGGATCGAGAATCGAACTTGTTCTTCCGTCAACAATGGCGCACCGTAAATGGCGATAATGGCCACCCTGTCGATCAATAATTACGCGTTACACTTGTCGACTGTCAGAGCAGTTTGGAAACGTTCATGGAAATCCATTTGTGCTGTCCATGTCGATGTCAGGGAATAAGAATAACGGGAGAAGTATATTTGCTTGTTTATTAACACAAAGATCGACACATTACTCACCATACACGTGCATGCACCACTTTTTGCAATTATCGATTTCCTGTCGCGTCATTCGTTTCATTTTGCGGACACTGTACATCGTTACCAGTTTGAATCTGTAAAATGATTTTTATCTGTACTTATAACAATTCTAGCTTCCGTACTAGATTCGTAGCGATGTTTAGGACACGTTCAATGAAAATAATTTTCATCGATCGAAACTCGTGGCTGTGATAATTTACAAACTCGTTGACGGTGAGTACTTGGGGAGTAAGTTCACCTCGAAAGACAGGATCTGGTTAAGTAAACTTCTACTTCATCGTGCGTGATTAATTCGTTATCGCTGAAAGAATATTAATTGCAAGAACGATCGTGACGGACTTTGTAGTTGCGTTTTGTTTTATTTATTTTGTAACGAACGTAACGGGTTATTAAGTGTCATTAGATTACACTATTTGATTGGCAATCTTGGCTCCTTTTCTGCACTCAAGGAGATCGTGAATCTTGTTTCTTTTTTTTCTTCCATAATTTTATGTTTCTCATGATCGTATATTGTACTCAGGAAAACGCACTGTCAGATGGTCTGTGAAGGCTGGAATTTGATTAATTATTTATGAATCAATTATTATTCATTTGATTAACTATTATTTAGTAGGTACGAGTGGGAGAATTTAGCATGACTAATTTCATGTTTTGTTTTTCGAAAAAGGATTCACCGATGTTCCTAATGCGATATAGATTGCTACTTATCGTTAGTTTCACTGTTAGTTTAGGTGATCTTTTGCATACATGATAAGATCTTCCATAGATAAAGAGTCGTCGCGTTTTGTCATCCGTGAAATTGATAAATTACCACGGTTAGGAATTTACATAAATTTTTCAAGTATCTCGAGTCTTCTCGATAGTTCAAACACTGTTCCAATAATCGATAAACACAGTCTGAACCATGTCATAACTCGTTCACCTTGTCAATTTCTTTACAAATTGATTCATAGTACATTTCTCGCAGCTATTGTTTTCGACGATAAATGTTAATGTCAAATTTTAAGTAAATTCTGATTCCTTCCATCGGGATATTCATACGTAAAAAGGAAACATAAATAATAATGTAAACATGATTGGAATAATATAAACATAATATAAATAATATAAACGTAATTGGAACGGCACAAACATAATATAAGTAATATAAACATAATTGGAATAGTATAAACATAATATAGACAATACAAACGTAATTGGAATAACATAAACATAATATAAATAATATAAACATAATTGGAACAATATAGACATAATATAAATAATATAAACATAATTGAAAAATTAAAATCGCGTAACTTGATCACCTTGTCAATTTCTTTAAAAATTGATCCATATTACGTTTCTTGCAGCTATTTCTTTCGACGATAAATCCGAATGTCACGTTTGAAACAAATTCTGATTTTTCCAACCAGGTTATTCACACGTAGAAAACACACATACATACACGCGTAAATTAGAGAACCGTCATAGAGTGACGGTTACGAGTAGCTGCAAGCACTAACCACGCCTATGTCCACTGTTTCTGAAGTCGACAGATTCGTAATTGTCGATTCATTAATTAGCCGGCAACCTGGTCTAATTAAAACTCGGAGTGATAATAACAGACACGGTTGCAACCGCGAAATAAATTTCCCAGGTGATTGTATAGTAGTTCTTTGACAAGGAAGGGTTTCGAGCTACGGGAGACACAGTCCGATGAACTAAATTCCCCGAAACGCTTGCCGCGGAAAAGTACGAATGTTCGTTTGTTGCTACGGCTGTTATGGTTCCGGCTCGTTCCGAAATAATAAACTCAAATGGGCTACATTAAAGTTCCGCTAATTAAGTGACACTCGTCAGCCAGATCGTTGCACGTTTATCGATCCGTCCTAATTTGCCTGGAACGTCGGCGTCCACGCACACGTGTCTGTACATGTACACAGATTGTAATTTTGTTTCCGCGTGCAACGTTAGGCCAGGTAAACAAGGTTCGAGTTTCGATAACGGACCAGAGTGTCGCGACCAGTGAAAACGCGCGACGAATTTCGAGCCTCGTGGCTTGCATCGTGGATGCATCGGGGTTTCATTTCCCCCACGTCTTCGTCCCGTTTAAGTTTTCGTTAGAATTGCACCGCGATCGTAAACGCGATACAACAGCCGACCAGCTGCGAATTTTCAAGCCGGATGAATCTTCGAGCAACGCACCCAACGGATCGTAAAACGTTGTCATTAACCTTGGAATACTAACGTTACTCGATTCCCATCTGCTCGCACGTTATCGTCATTATTATTATTGTAATGTCTTCATACGTCGACGTATCAGAGTTATTGCACATAATGGAGATCCGTATCGAAGTTTAACCTCGAAACATACACATCAATGCGAAAAGAGCCTTTCAATAATGTATCAAGGGGATACACGTATTTCTATGAGCAGACTGTGCAACTGCGCGTATCCGTTGAAATTAATTCGTTGGATGTATTCTCGGTGGTGTGCAACTTTGGTCATTTTTTTTAAACGATCTACGATGAACATTCTTTTCGATAAAAGAAGAATGAACGAAATTCATCGAGTAGTTTCTTTTTAAATAAATTCTCGTCGAAGTCTTTCCTTCTCGCGTGGAAAAAGTTACGTACTTGGGTATTCTAATTTAATACATGCACCGTGGAATATTTCATGAGCACACGACCGTATGAAAAAAATCTCCTCGCGAATGTTATTCGATCCGGAGAACGGAGATATATTTATGTAATGTAATGTTTGCTTCTGTACCGAATAATACTTTTAAGATCGTATTTTTCATATCCTCGGTTCTTCGTGAGTTAGTCCACCGTGTCGAGATCAAACAGACAACCTGTGCGTATTAAATTAGGGTATGTGACTTTCTCATCGCGAGGGAAGGACTTTTGGGAGAATTTATTTTATCGTATATTTGACACATCGTGGGCCATCGAGTGCAATTTTGAAGCATCCCTTTAAAGCGTTTACAACAAATAAAGCCTAATATTCGGGAATTTTTAAATAAAATTAGTGACCTTAGCGATTCTATGAAACAACAAGTGCATCGATAAACCATCGAATGTTTCTACTTTCCAAGCTACGATTCGACAAAATGTCAACGTGTTAATTTCAGAGTAAATCTCGTGAATATTTTCCGAAATTATATAATATTAGTATTATATTAGAACAACGTTACTGTCCTTAGCAATTCTATGAAATAACAAGTGCATCGATAAACCATCGAATGTTTCTACTTTCCAAGCTACGATTCGACAAAATATCAACGTGTTAATTTCAGAGTAAATCTCGTGAATATTTTCCGAAATTATATAATATTAGTATTATATTAGAACAACGTTACTGTCCTTAGCAATTCTATGAAATAACAAGTGCATCGGTAAACCATCGAATCTTTCAACTTTCCACGCTACGATTCGACGAAACGTCAACGTGTTAATTTCAGAGTAAATCTCGTGAATATTTTCCGAAATTATACAATATTAGTATTATATTAGAACAACGTTACTGTCCTTAGCAATTCTATAAAATAACAAGTGCATCGGTAAACCATCGAATGTTTCTACTTTCCAAGCTACGATTCGACAAAATATCAACGTGTTAATTTCAGAGTAAATCTCGTGAATATTTTCCGAAATTATATAATATTAGTATTACATTACTATTATATTGGATTGTCGGTGGGAAACTGAACCTGTGGAGTTAAATGGTAATATCGTCCCGACAAAAAGGAAACAAACAAGGAAAGCGTGGGGGCGAGGGGGTGATACGAAGAGGAAGGAGGTCATTTCGTTACAGCAACGTATCGCGAATAATCGAGCCATCGTCGGAGTACATTTAATACGAGACGTGCCTGGGACATTACCATTCTGGGCGATATTTGCGATGCAGATGACCGACCATTGATATTTGTATCAAAGGCATTATTCCGATTCATACGAGAGCAGCCGATTAAATGTCGCGCATAACGGTTGTCGCGTATCATTGTTCGCGAACCGATCCATTTATCAAGTCCCACAAAATTATATCGAGCCAATAAATCGATGAGCCAAGTTTAATCCGACGGAGGAGGAATGCCCCGGTTTAAAATTCTCATTCATAAAGCAACGAACACGCCACAGGGAGCATTTCATTCAGTCTCTTATAGGAAATATTGAAACAGCTTCGAACGTAAACACCGTCTGTCCTCGATATTTGTACTAGGTACGTGCACGTGAAATGTTCTTTTCGATGTCGAAATTCTGCGGTACGATAATACGGGAAAAACAATATTTAACTGTCAGCTGTGGCCGGGTCCCGGTGTAAAAACGACGGTGAAAAAATTGTAATTTTTTACGCGATGGAAAAACCAACCGTATTTTAATCGTTGAATATCTCTGCGAGTTGTTAGTTCCAGGATACTCGTGCTTTGATATTTTTCCCCCTGAATATTCGTTACTCCGTTGAATTTCGTCGCGAGAGGCTACAGATTCAAATTACAGGTTCGAAAAAAGAAACAAACAGATCGAAGCGAACCCGAACATTTCTTTTAACATCGAAACATTGACGCGACGCGATATTTTGTAATCGTAACAATGAATTCGGTGTACGTTTTCTTACACCGTTTGGAGATACTACCGATTCAAATTTCGAACGTTTTGAGAACTTTTGGTACACAATTATTGTTAATTGTTACGTTAAATAGGAGAAATGTACAGTGATATTAATATATCGATATAATGGATATTGAATATTCTGCACACCATCAGTTTACGAAACTTTTCTTTTTTGTCAGGTTCATTGGTCAGAGTATTTAGCGCGTGTTCAATTTGTACAGTCTCGGAACAATGGTTAACTCGCTCGAGAAGGTGATCCATCTTTCTAAAAGATTTCGAGCAACTCGTTTACTTAGATACATCTTTCCAGCGTAGTTCGATTACAAGTTGGTTACTCGTTCGCTCTAATTGTTTCTAATGTAAAGTAGCGTGAGCGACGTAATACGTTACGGTGAACAGAGTGATTTTCGTCAGATAGTAGTGTACGTCGGACAAAGTCAGCTGTACGGTTATTATGTCAGGTGGTAGCAAGTTTAACGGTTATCTCGACCCAACAACTTGTGCAGTTCGTAACGTTGCCGCGACTGATACAAAATGTTTCGAACTTTCGGCTCCGCGTAAGCTCGAATGCTGCTCCATTAATTGAAATAAGTTTGCCGTTCCCGTGAAGTTGTAATTGAACTGAAAGTATGCTCGAAAGAACAACTTATGCACGCCGCATTTATTATGAATTGTTGAGATTGAATACGATCTAAGTTTCATCAATTTACGACGAAAGTCATTGGAAATAACCATGAATTTCTAATCTTACGATTTTCATTGAAAAGAGTACCCTTCCCCTCTCTCATTACGCACAATGTTATTCAATACACAGCTGACGACCGCGCAGAAAACTTTGTAAATAATTATATATACAGCGGTGGTACTATGGTCAGTGTTGTTTTTAAACTGTGCTTGTGATCCTATTGTCAGTGTTATATATATACACACATGAATACACACACTATGTATATCCACAGTTTATGTTTACAGTTTACATACACATATTGTGTATATCTATAGTTTCTATTTACAGTTTCAGAGTTTTATATATATATATATAGTTGTGATACTATTGTCAGTGTTACTTTTACACTGTAGTTGTGATCCTATTGTCAATGTTATGTACACATGTACACACACACACACAATATATATATTTATATATATCTACAGTTTATATTTACAGTTTACATCCACAGTTTCTATTTACAGTTTAAGAGTTCTATATACACAGTTTATATCTACAGTTCAAGAGTAACATTGACAATAGTTTGTCTTCTATTCCTACTGAAAATATATATCTATATATATCGGATGTACAATTTTTTTTCAAAAGAAACACGTGGACGACACGACGTGTACGATAACTCGCAATATTTATTCTACTTAATTTTAATTTCTCTTTTATTATCGAATACTCAGAATCGTGAAATACCCACTAGATTTAGATACAAGAAAAATTCGAAACGACCTAACCCTGACAGTGGTCTGTAAACCCAAAACAAACGAATCGCAACGCAACATCGAGCATCATTTTAAAGAACAAGAAAGAAAATTCATAAAATCATTCTACCAAAATATAATAACCTCTGAACGAATAGTATCGCGAATTATAATTTCCAAAATGGCGAAAGCAAACGATCGAGAAACGTTCCCAATCGAGTTATCGTCGACAAGGTAACAGACGCTGGTAACTTCAAGGTTGAACGAATTGTTCGTAAATAATGGTTCGAGAGTACGTCTCGATCGGTGTAATACCAACGATAATACCGAATCGGGGCGTTAGATTAGGCAGCCGAGCCGGTTGAAACGATTCGAAAGGAATGATCGCTTGTACGTTAACGAAGCTTGGGGGGCCGCTATAAATTTAACTTTCAAAAGAACGAGCTCCCACGAACGTTGCTCGAGTTTTCCCACGGAGGAGCCAATTCCACGGTATCGATCGTCAGCATCTCGATTCACCTGTGACAAAATCGCGGACATTCGTCAGGCTTCGGCGAAACGTTCCGTGACGAAGTTTCTCGCGGGGACAAGTCGACTCTCCCGGACTTTTTGATTTATCGTTCAATTTCCTTTACCACCGTGTATATGCACGAATCTGCCTTTCCTTTGATTAAGCACCACCAGCTTGCATCGCTGGACTTTATTAGCCCGATTCTCCTCGTGCCTCTTCACTGGATTCTCTCCTTCGGTTGTAATTAATTATTATTAAAGATCGCCGCCGGGGACGGTTAACCGGTAATCGTACATCTCGCTGATTAGGAATTATTCGTTCCAATTTGTTCAATATCCCCCCTGAAATCGTCACCGATGTTCTTACACTCGAGACGATTAAACAAATTCGAAATTTATCGTTTCCCGAACTTCTTCAACAGTATCGTTAGTTTCCCTTCTACTCGTATCGAAAATCATTTCTAACGTAACTTTGTTCAATTACGTGCAGTGTATATTGCTCGACACGTTCAGAATTGTTATAGTTTGTCAAGAATGAATTTATCAATCTTTTTAGACAAGATCTCGACTCACTTGCGTTTTTACGATTATCGTGCAACTGTCGTCTCTAATTGACAATATATAAGTGTCAGACTTGCACATAATATTGTTAGCACCAAATATTTTGTCCGATCGGTTTCTTCCTCATTTGCGATAAAATTTGCGAAAGTTTCCAGTTCGTTGGTATTGAAATTTCAAAGATTCTCTTCTCCGCGATTTCTTTTACACGTCATATTATTTTCACCGAAAATCTTCGCTGACCCCGTACGATTTGAAATTTTCAAATATCGGCGATTGAATTTTGTAATTAATTTCTCCGCGTTCCGGCGATACCCATCTACTTCGGTCGAATTAGTATGGGCAATTAGGGCCGAGCGAAATGTAATTATTCGAACTTATGCGTTCCCATAGATTGTCGATCATTGAGTTTTCGGAACGAGATCGCTTACGATAGGCACCAATTTCAATTTCCCGCGATCTCGGATAGGATGGAATGTATGGTCGTAAGTTTACGAGGACGGGGACGCGGGTAAGTGAAATTTCACGATCAGCTGTCTTAGCACAGTGACAGTATATGGATGTACACGATCGATGTATACTGGACAGCTGGAGAGAATGCCTCTGAACGGAATACAAATTCAACGATGAGAATTTTTAAGAAAGTTTATTTCGTTCTTGATCGGTTACTGAAAATACGTTTATCGCGAGAAATGAATCTCAACGTTCACAATTGAAAAACGAGCGCGAAAGGAAATATACTATAAAAACAATAAGGTATTCTTTACAGTTATTTACAGTACACGTGAATTCGCGTCGATGTTGTTGATTTATATTAAAATATATATCGAAACCGTGAAAAAATCTTTCGGTTATCGGTATGCATATTTTGCGTTCAATCGAGTAGCTGGGTAGAATAACTTTTGTTGTTTTATCGTTCAAATGATAGGAGATACATTTTATTTATACAAACGTATCGTTAACCGCACGGTGGTCGATCGTGGTGTACCGATTCTAAATCGAAGAAAAATATTTTCAACAACGAATGACGCACAGAATTTATAACATATGTTAATGCAAACGTTTCGTCTGTAAATTTATTAGCTCGAGGAATATTTTTTAACAATTTTTCGCGCTTGTAATCTGACGCGTTCCCTGTACAATGGCTAGACCGTGATAAACGAAACTTTTTTAATTGCGTCATTTTTTTTCGGAGGTGTTGTATGTCCACAAAGGTTGATGGATGTCACGAGGTCAGTTTATAAGAATCGCTCTGTATGTGTACGCACTTTTATCGTATCAAAGTCACTGGAGGTAGATACGAATTGATAAATGGTTCCGCAACATGAATGCGTTACAAATAGCTGAAAGGCTGTTATTACGATCATTACGGGGTGGAGGAAACGTGACATTATAATGTCACGATCAGTATTACGAAGGTCGAAGGCAAATCGTCGCGAATGTTTGAAAGACAACTGTTTTCCACTGTGCAGAGTGTGTCAGAACTATAGGCGAAGTTTTAACTGGCTAATGGAACTCGTGGAACCGAAGAAACATGTCTTAACACACTTAGGCCTTCGTTATAATCGTTTTTAAGATTTTGAATTTTTCATTTTTGAAAATTTATGCCATTACATACGCTATAAATTGACGAACGTGTTTCAAGTACACGTTCAAATTGGTGACTACTTGTTTCGGTAATACTACTGAATACATCGAAGTAATAGGTATCGAAGTTACCTATAATAATTATGTTTATTTATTGTTAGACTTTTTTCTATGTTTCTACGAATTCCATCAGTTTTTATTATCTATAGTTTTCATACATATTGTATTTAAAATACAAGATTGCAATAAAGGCGCAAAATGTATTTTTATCTAATTTGATGAACAATTACTGTTCCAAATTAACTCTGGTAACACTGAGAATAGGATCACAACTACAGTTTAAAAGTAACACTTACAATAGTATCATAATTACAGTTTAAGAGTAATACTGACAATAATATCACAACTACAGTTTAAGAGTAACACTGACAATAGTATCACAAATACAGTTTAAAAATAACACTTACAATAGTATCATAATTACAGTTTAAGAGTAATACTGACAGTAATATCACAAATACAGTTTAAAAGTAACACTTACAATAGTATCATAATTACAGTTTAAGAGTAACACTGACAGTAATATCACAACTGCAGTTTAAGTGTAACACTGACAACAGGATCACAAGTACAGTTTAAAAGTAATATTGACCAGCACGAGACGAAACATGTCTTTAGAAAAACATAATAAGTTCATACGTGCTGCTGGTCTGTAAATTCTTCTAGACTCTTTGAAATCCCGATTGAATACAGCCCGTGGAATTTTCTTTTTAAAATTGAGGGAAAACACTTACTTATAAATTATATACTTGAACGAAAATAGATTTCAGTAACACGAATTATGTGAAATTAATCTAGAAAAATATCAACGATATATAATAGCAGTGATCCTTCGAAATTCAAAGAACGTTGCATCGATGGTACATTAAATTATTCAGAAGGTAGTATTAACTGTAACAATAGCGAAACGATCGATAACGAACTCAGGTAATGGTTCCAGCTAGATACAATGAGTTTTGTTCGCGAAATTTTACGTTAGTTTCACCAGTTACACCAGATTGTTCGCTAAGTGTTGTCGTTCGATAAAACTGATCGAACAACCCATTAGAAGTTGAAGTTGAAGTCCAGGTGCTGTGTTCCCAATCGGGTCTGACTCGGTTGGTAAACGTTGAAGGAAGAAAGCGAGCCAGTTGCGTTCCCTGAACGATTGAAACGATACCAGTTACAAGAAACGTGGAATTGCAGCAGTCGTTGCACCAATCACCGCCACGGTTGACAGTGTTCAAATTCTGCTCAGTTCTTCGGCCTCGAAACATACCGGCGCATATTTCACAAATCTCGCGCAGCCACCGCACGAACCATCGTATTTGGAACAGATACGCTGTATATTCGAACGGCGATGTATAAAGCGAAAGGTTGAAAGCTCTATCAATCTTGCCGCACACGCCACATGACAAACACGAACGTTCGTGTATGGACGTTTCTTTACCATTATTCGCGCCCTTTTCTTTCCGAGTCGATCGGGCCGGTCAGATTAAACGTGTGCGAATGCAGTCGGTTCGGTGCAATGAATAAACGAAATCGACAAGAGTCAGCGTGGAACCGTGTTGTATATCGTCTAACACGGTTTAATTTCCTGTCGATAATTGAAAACCTGAACCCGAATGGGCATTCAGGATATCACGGGTGGAAAGTTCAACACGGTGTCGCGTTTCCCTGTGAAATCTATGCACCAGTGTATGGACTAAGTTACCTACCCTCTGGCTTGGTACATACCATCGACTCTTTGTCGTACGACGATTTAGTTGATGCGGGGAACGGTGTCGGTCTATGCGAGAGCGTGTATGCTCGTTCACTGTGCCACAATTCGATCGAACGCTCACAAGGGGAATGTCAAAAGTGACTCTCACCGATTTTAATGAAACTCGGTAGAGGTTTATAGGTTCACGTGTACAAGATATGGTGTTAGTTCGACGAGGGAAATTTCTGATGTATCCCTCACCGATTTTGTATTCTTTGGGGCATAGTGGGTTGAGAAATGTCCCATCTTTTTGATACCCTGATATGTATAGTGGAATATTTTTGAAAGTATTAGAAAATATTAAAATGAGTTCGTACAAGTTGCATGGTGAGACTGTTAATACTTCATGTTATAATAAGATGGAATCTAATCAATCCATTAATTAGAAGATCTAATTAATCTATTTTTTAGATCTAATTAATCCATTTTTTAGTTTTAGTTATTTTGTATTATTTCGTACGTTTAGCAACTATGCCTCAAAACTTAACGAAGTTTCACAGACTTGTATGTTTGCATGTACAACAATTGTAACTGAAATTATAGGCATAGATGGCCTCAAGTTTTGAAAAGAATAAGTGTAAAGTTTGGAAAAATTGCTTAATCATATATATTGGAGTAGTAGAGCATCTCCACTAATAGTAACTGTGGTATAGCGACAAACGTAGAAGATTGCTAATACTTTTTTCTCGGATTCGAAAAAGATCATGGATTCAAATTTGAGAAAAAAAATATTAGCCATACCACAGTTACTATTGGTGGGGATGCTCTACTACTCAAATATATACGATTAAACAATTTTTCTAAACTTTATTTTTTCAAACTTGTAGGCAATCTACGGATATAATTCTGGTTAAAATTTTTGTACATGTAAACTTATGAGTCTGTTAAATTTTATTAAAATCGATGAGAGTCACTTCTGATATTTTCCTTTTCAGAGTAACACACGACTACTTAGTCGGTAAACCATTTATATATTTTTGTATTTTTCAATTTTCGTAAAAGAATTCCAAGAATAAATACGATGTAGTCTGCGTAAAATTAAGACTTTCAGTCATCGTTTTGCTGGTTACGACTTTATTAAGAAACTAGAAGACGTTGAATTCATTGTCCCTTAAAGCGGAAACGAATTTTTATCTTTGAAATCGTATTTTACATTTTTCGTGCTTAATTATTAAACGGAAAGACCGACTGGATCTTCCCGACACGATTAAGAAGAAAGGAAAGAATAAGCTAAACAGTGCTCCAGATATATACGTAGGTTGCACCATTGTCTTCGCGCCTACCGGGGTGGAATTACCTTTTAAATGAAAAAGTACATCCGTTACATTACGTGAAATCTTTATTATTTTCGCTTTTATACCGTTCGTTACGAAATTATACGTGTTTGCACGACCGAATACGAACGACGATATTAAACTCGTTAATTTTCTCGTTTCCGGGACGAATAATTTTAATCGACCTCGCTTCGACGAACCTCCGTACGAGATGTAAAAATATTAATTACATTTTCGTAACGCGAAAGGATATTCTCCTTTAATATTTACGTGTAAACGGTGCACGAGGAACCAAGCTCCCGTTAAACTGTCGCGAAGTTAGTAGAGGCGATAGTACGCGCGAATCGTGTTACACGGGACCGATGCAACTAGCTAGCGGTGACAATTCGAACGGGTTCGATTTCGCGGATTAATTTCGAGCCAATCTTCCTTCGGAGCGTACCACGCTGCGAAGTAAATGGCTCTCACTGCACGGTCATCGAAGTCGATACGCGTTAATTGCAGATCGTGCACAAATACATCGGCCCGGACGAAATCCTGCATTTGGGTCAATTGGATGAATTCGCGAAGTCGGGCCGGATTCGCGGCGTCGGTGTGCTTTTGATGTTGCGTCGAAAGGGGTCGTTTAAACGTTACGAAATATGTGAAATGTTACCGAACGTGTGCATCGGCGGCTCCTCTTTTTATGGCGCGTCGGAAGTTGCGGGATATCGAAAAACTGGTTCCGCGGTCGCGACGGCTAGGATTTAGTATCCGGTATACGCATAAAACTGTTTATTTACTCCGTGGGACCTTGTACGCTCGAATTCAGCATGGTTTATCACGTTCGCGTATCGTGTAGACACAGTTCTTTACTTACGGTATCGACGTTTCCCACCACTTTCTCAAATACGATTTGCGATCGTTCGGAAATGTACCGGGATTAGATTTATCCGTGCTTTTCTGCAATGGAAACACGCCATGGGTTACGGGTTCGCGAGCTCGCGACGTACCGCGCATGCGCAGCTCGCGACGTACCGCGCGTGCGCACCTCGACCGGACGGGGGATCCGTGGACGTAGACCCCGATTCTGGGCCGTTCTCGCCGTGTTGTAAACACTGTCTCGATCGCGTCGCAGTAAATAAATTGCCAGCTCGACGAACGTACAGATTGTTTTTGTTTTTGGTCAGAAACTGTCGAACTTGTCTCGCGCGTACAGTCTGAACGATGAAAAATTCTGGTTGTTAAAGAAAATATCTACGATTCAATTCTACCTGAAAGACACTCTTGGATTGTTTGAACGTGTAGGAGTTTCGGACAATTTCTTAATTACAGAGCTGATGGTAATTATACATAATCTGGTATATCGTTCTCTAATGTTTTTATTTATTCTTACTAACGGTGAGTACTATCGAGTAAACTATTGGCTTGTTCGGAAAGTTATTTCGTTTTTTTTTTTGGTGAAAATGAAACACGATTTTTTTAGAGTGTATAAACATTTTATTAAATTATATATTCTCCATTTTTGAAAACAAAATGACTTTTCGAACAACCCAATAGAATCTTGTATCACGAGTAGATGTCAAGCTTGTATCTAAGCACAAGGTTGACATATTGGATCAATTACACGAAATTATTACCAAATGATAAAATACACGTAACTACGCACATCAGATAAAGGTTATGTGTTTATCCAATGGAAAATACCTTGTTATATATTTCACTCGTACAATATTTATTTATAACATCGTAACAAAGCGTTTATTGCTAAACTGTGTATGAAATTTTCTTTTTACATTTGACTATAGATTAAGACTTTGTAGTTTATTCGAAATAACAAGGAAAGGTGATTTAGTATATCTAAACTCGTGCACGTGGTATTTCCCAAAAGTATCAAACCTCTGTTTATTTCTTCGTTATTGGGTATCCTACTGCGAGAAGCAGGTGTATTGTATTTATGGTAGACCTTTAAGAGTAACCTCTACCAAGAGGCACGATCCCAAAGCTGTTCAGTCGACAATACTACGCGATTATGTAAACATTGAAAACTCGAAGCGTTCATTCGAAAATGATTGAGCGAGTCGAGCGGAGAATTCGTATCAAATTTTTCCAAAAATTTTCTCACACGTGTCTCGACACAATTGACACGATCTATGGAGTTCACGACGAAGACTGTACGAGTGATCGAACAAAACTTATCGAGCAACCTATCAACTTGTATAGAGTTACTTTAATCTTTCATGGCGGGTTGTAAAATATTCCACCATGGGTATCAGAGTGTTGAAAAATTAAGACGTTTCTTCACACTTTATCAATCATTAAAGCCTATTAATCGGTTTTCGCCATTTTTTTATCTATCGAGATTTTAACGAAGAAGAGTCTAGAAGAGTCATTAAACAAGAAGCTATAACTCCAATAATTTTTAATATTCCTCAATGAAAAAAATACCACGTGTATTTATGACCTGGATAAACAAATCTGGAAAATCTCGCTACAAAGTAGCCTACCTGCCATTAAAAAAAAAAGAAAAATCATAAAAGAAACCGAAAAAATAACCAGTCCATTCAGCAATACCCTCTCAAGGTCTCCGGAACAGTTAACTCTTTGTCACCCATTAGTTATACATGTAAAACGACACAAAGTAACCGAAACTAGAAAATAGATCAATTAAACATTTAATTACAAAATGGAATATTAACAGTCTCACCTCCTTCCATAGTGTTACTTTAATTTTCCACGATGGTTTGCAAGATGCACCGTGCAATATCGATTTATTAAAAACGTGACTTTTTAACCCCACTGTATCCCAAAGAATTAGTATGCCCCGACAATTGGACATCGTGGATAGAATTGGCGAAGAACGTTATTGTGGTTCGCTATACGCTCACCAACAGGTCCCTGGGAAAGCACCACGTATCTGTCCGAGCTGGCACCGGTGTAATCGTTAAGAGCACGTGTGCTACGTGGATATATCTATGTACCTACATACGTACATACGTACGCGCTGAAGCAGGATATCGGAGATTCGGATCGACACTTTGCTCGTTTCGCCTCGGAAGCAACGCGCCATCGAGTGACGTTTCTATCTAACCCCGTACACGTTCCTCACCATCCTCCTACGTTTCTCAGACCGTGCATCCCAGCCAGCCAAGGCCCGATAAGTAACGCCGAAATTCGAGTCGCACCGCAAGAAATAATATTCCCATCGTGTTCGTCGCAACTTGATCGTGATCTGGTTTCTTTTTCAAACCCGACGCGGTTCTGCCTAACGTTACCTTTGCCGGTGTCGTGCACGTACATCCGTTACGTGAAATGAAAATTCCATCAAAGGAGGGTAGAAAATACCAAGAGAATAAGAATACAGAAACGTAAGGGAGGGGGAGGGGGGAGAGGGTGAGTTCGACGCTGGTTCTCGTTCTGTCTGGAGAACACGATGTGTTTATTTAAAATTACGTTACGTTTCTTAGCGTTGAAAAGGTACCGCACATTTTGTGCATCCCGTGACTCGCGGATGAACAAAGTCGGGGTTCGTTACTTTTTCATCTTCCCGGCTGGAAAATTTACTTCTCGATCGTATCGAGGAATATAAGACAATTTTTTAATTATCGAGAGACTTAAGAACGAGCGAATAATTTTGTAGAACGCCCTTGAGCAACTTCCTAGGTTTACCCTTGTGTGTAATTATAATTTGTACGACGTTGTTTTTCCACGAGATTGTTTAATTCGGTAACGTCTTTGCGGTAGAATTTCGTTACGCTGGGATTTTATTACGCTGGAATTTGTTTACTCTCTCAAAAGACGAACTACGTGACTTTTTCGTACATTTTCGAATGGTTCCTTTTCTACTGTTTATGAACAAATATACGTTACGACGATTCGTATTCAAAAATATTTCTTCTCCTTTCGGAGTTCAATGTTGCATTGACTTCTGGGTCACTTCTTTTTCCGGATTATATCTTCTCGAATAGTTTCGTGTCTTTCAAGAACAGTATAGTTTCCATTATATGGTTCAGCAATGTTAGTGCTGAGATTGGATTTAGCCTCTTCTTTTGTATTTGAAATTTTCTACACTCGAACACAAGGTGATCAATTGTTACTTTTACATTACATAGATTGCAGATCGATGGTTTTGTTTTTTAAGTAAATACTCGTGTATTATTTCACCACATCCTGCTCTTAATCTAGTCACGATAATTAAAATATTTTCTACAGTAGCAATTCCAAAAAGAAGATTCAAAGGCGTTGTATTACTAATACATTTCTATTATTTTTGGAAGTATAGTTTCTAGTGGTTAAACTTTTCAAAAACACAAGCAAACATTTCTCGCAATTTTCGATCCAACACCTCGATTATCGCCCCAACGACGACCTTTTCACCTGCAAATCGTCTACACCTAATTTCGTTTATACGATTGATCATGTGGAAATTCAGTTTATCCTTATATCCCCTTCGAACATGTAGGGTTAGTTATGGTCGCCTCGATCCGATGTCATCTTCCTATTCCGACCATATTGGCAAATGCTATTACATAATATTGCATTCGAGCCGAATGGAGGGTCGATTGAATTAACCGGAGAACTTACACCGCTGTCGAAGTTTCGAGCAAGGCTGCTTGCCAATTTATTTCGAGACTCCGTGTGCTTAATCGGAACATTCGTGCAGATTTCCATGCGAAAATTCGTCTTCTTCACCGGTGTGCTCGAAATAAAGAAGATTCTCGGTTTCCCTGATCAATTATCTCGTCCGTTTGAAATTTCTTTCATTACATCTGTCGGTCTCTATCTCCAATTTTGAAAGTATCGAAGAATAATAATTACACGAAGAATTGTGACACAAAATTGTTTATATTACATTCTTTGTAAAGAACAAGTTACTGTACAATAGATTATTTTAATTTTATACCGTACAGGGTGCAACACACCTCGAAGGAATAATTGTAAAGAATAATCTGAAGAACGAAGAAAGCTCTGATTTACCGAGGATCGTGAAAGAAACTATTTGACGAAATTCTGTAAAACTAACAAAGAAACTTTCTTCGGTCGTTACTAATAACCTAGTGAATGATGTGATGTTAAATGCACAATGAAAAAGAAATATTGCTATCTGCAATATTTTTATCGAATCGAACGAAAAGTTCTTCCCTAAAAATTCTTCATTTTCTTCGACGAAGAGAAAGTAATTTTTAAAAACAATCTTTTTGAAAATAAAAATGTACTCGACAAATTGTATTATTTTTATTTGTTGAAGATTGCGATCTGTCGAAATTGTTCGAGTTCCAAATTTACGAAAACTCTTTGGTTTCGAATCAAAATGCATTCAACCTCTTTGTAAGTCTGTACGATAAAAATTAATCAAGCATGTGTGTTTCTATGTATATTTTTTCGTCGTTTTTATATCGCCCTCGATAAATCAACGACAATAACGATTTTATAAAGCAATTTCGCTTCACCGTTCTAATCTTCTCCGAAGAACATCCTCTTTTCTGTCGATGGCCACTCGGGATTTTCCGTCTACGTTCCTTTTCCACGATTTTTATTGTCCAAACGGACCAGCTTTTCAGAGTTGCTCCTTACTAGACGAGGCATGGATTCGAGGCGGAACCGCAACGCGGAAACTTCTCCGCGCTCGAGTGTCGCCCGGAGCCAAGAACACTGTTAGAATTTTGTTGCGAGTGTATGGCGCGGATACCCGAATTCCTCCATTTTTTTTTTTTTTTTTTTCAAGAAAACGAAACGAGAGAAATATTAATAAATGGGCTCGAACTTATCGATGACTACGTCACGGATAAATTGAAGTAAAATGTACACTTTAAATTCTAAATAATATACAGATTATCAATTCGTACAATTGTTTGGTATATTTATAAATAAGTAACTTCAGAAGTAATTCAGGTGCTTGGAGAAATTCGTCAAATTGGATATTCGAGTATTTATTTGCCATTGAATTAATAAATATATTCTGGATAAATTAGAGTAAAATATACACTTCAAATTCTAAATAATATACAGATTATCAATTCGTACAATTGTTTGGTATATTTATAAATAAGTAACTTCAGAAGTAATTCACGTGTTTGGAGAAATTGGTCAAATTGGATATTCGAGTATTTATTTGCCATTGAATTAATAAATATATTCTGGATAAATTAGAGTAAAATATACACTTCAAATTCTAAATAATATACAGATTATCAATTCGTACAATTGTTTGGTGTATTTATAAATAAGTAACTTCAGAAGTAATTCACGTGTTTGGAGAAATTCGTCAAATTGGATATTCAAATATTTATTTGCCATTGAATTAAAAATATATTCAAAACAATACTTTAAACAATATTTCATCTCAGGTAATTCTTCGAAACGAAAAGCAAACAAACAAACGAGCAAGCAAACGAAAACTTCAAGCAAACAAACAAACAAAAATACACGATGCGAATACTTGCAACGAAAATATAATAGAATAGAAGAAAAAAAAAAAGAAAGAATCACAAGAGAATAGATTCAGAAATATAAATATGTATTTGACATGATTATTCAGCGTAAAGGCAAATTATCGAACGTATACTTGGACGAGGAGATTCACGAGATAAGTAAAATTAATCGAACGATTTTGTATTGTGTAACGAAAGAAACGATATTTAATTTATATAAATGTATCCATGTCGTACACGATGTCGATGTTCGAATAAATTTTGTTCTAACTTCAGCAGCTCGCGAAATATTTCCGCGTCTCTAGTTAAATCAGACATACTTGTATATAGGTTGGAAGGTACACTCGACAAATTCGAGACTCCGTTTAAGCACGTTTGCGAATGTTCGATGTGCCAGACACCTTTCGACTCTGTAAGTTCCGACACGATTCGACGCTTGAAAGCGCAACACTCTTCGAGTGGGGCTGTGAATACTTGTAAATGAAAGAGCGTATACAGGGTGGACCGTATGAAGCGACATAATTGAAGATTTTCACGGTGTTGGCGATACTAATAAATATTATACGGAATTGAGAAGTTTCGTAATTTTAATTTTTTTTTTTTGTACGCGAATATATCTAGGAGATTTCGAGGTTACAAATTTTCTTTCTAAATGGAGTTCTATGGTTTTTACTGTGCATTTGGTACACGTTTGGACGAGTTCAATGACCATAGTCAGTCGAGGTCGGTTAAGGTTGTGGACAGAAAAATTCTAGCTTTCCAACAGTATTTATTGCTGATGTTTAATTAATCGGGCTACTTTCTAGTGTCATTATTCTACCAGTTGCATATGGATCACCTTTCACAAATGCTAATGCATCGGTTGCAGTTACTTGTCGTTCGAGTTCTCCTTTTTCGTTGGACGATGTCCCAACGAATGACACGTATCATTATCCGTGACTTTGAGTAATATTGAATGATTGTGGTCATTGAACTCGTCCGTGTGTGAATTACGCGTACACGCGAGTTGAGAAAGTAGAATTTCGTTAAAAAAAATTCAGCTAAAAAATGTAAAAGACTTCCGAAAGACTATTTTTTCTGTACGAGAATATATCCAAGAGATTTCGAAGTTACAAATTTTCTTTCTAAATAGAATTCTATGGTTTTTATTATACGTTTGGTCCACATTTGGACTAGTTCAATGACCATAATCAGTCTTCTAAAAGCCTTCTAAAAGACCTCAACTTTGTTTAACAATTCCAAGAAAAGAATGTGTACTTTCTTCGATTAAAGAATCATTGCTCTCTAAAACATGTGCCCTAAGTTCACATATGTAAGTCCACTACTACTCAATTTTGCAATCTTTCGGTGCAATCTCACCGTTAAAATAAAAATTCCTTCGTAACTTTATATTCGATGTTGTATATTTACGTTGGAAATTTTTCAACTATAATTTTCTTTCTCACATTTTCTAATACCCAAATAGAAATGTCCCTGTAAGAATAGCTCGCAGAACCAACGAAAGTACGCCTTCTCTCTCCCGCAATAGTCGTTTCAATAATTCAGCAGAAAATCAATTCGTCGTGCTTAATTTAATTTGTGCACGTTACGTGATACAATACCGTTACTGTGTAGTATATTCGGGCGTTTTACACGGCCCACCCTGTATTCGACGTTATTGCGTCAGTTTTCGCTCAGTAATTCGACGAACGAGACATCCCGCGCTACGAACAAGTACACGTGTACACGCGTGCACCTCGAGGAAGAGAATCGTCGTTCCGTAAAAAAGGAAAACGTCTGTGACGGCGAAGCATCAGAGACGAGCAGGATTTGTGGGTAAAATATGACGTGATATCTCTCGTCGTACGAAGGACTGCCGTAGGCGGCACTTTTCAAGAAGCTCTCATCGCGATAGCACGAAAGTCTCAGGCACCGTTTGCGAGACTCTTTTTCTCGTTTGCGGACCACCCGCCCCTCCGCCCCCTTAAAACTCGTTCCCTTCTATTTATCACGATTTTCCGTTACCCTCTTTCGGGGGTAAGATTACGTCGAAGCGAGGATCTACTACACCGGAGGAGGATTCTCTTTCGTTCGAGTGTGTCAGGAACGGGGGATTCCTAACCGAGAAAGACGATACGTGTTGGAAAATTTACATTCTCAGAAGAAGAAGAGAGAGAGAGAGAGAGACAGAGAGAGAGAGAGAGAGAGAGAGAGAGAGAGTTTTCCAAAAATTTGGAATCGTTTCGTGCTTTTACTATTTTCGTCTCTTTCGCTTCTAATGCGAGGCAGGTAGAGGTTTTATGGTACAATGACCATTTTTTAAGGAACTTTTTTTTGTATCGTAATTGGAGTATATTTGCAATCAGTTACAAAAATGAGAAGAAGAAAGTTTTCGAGCCGTTTGAACGCGGATGTGAGTTTCTTCGAGTGAGATTGCTTTTGTGGGAAATTAGGGAACGTATAAGAAAGTTGTACAGATTAAAATATTATTAGATTAAAAGTTTTTGTATTTTTTTTTGTTTCGATCTTTCACTTCTAATGTGAGGCAGGTAGTGATTTTATGGTACAAAGACCATTTTTTAAGGGACTTTCTTTTGTATCGTAATTGAAGTATATTTGCAATCAGTTACAAAAATAAGAACAAGAGAATTCTTGACTCCTTTGAACGTGGCTGTGAATTTCTTGAGTGAGATTCCTTTTGTAGGAATTTAAGGAACGTAATAGGTTGAACATACTGAACAACCTAGTACTGTATAACAAACTAGTACAGATTAAAATATTATTAGATTGAAGGTTTTTGTGCTTTCCTATCCTTAACAGAATACAATCCTCGACGTAGTTTATGATACATAAATTAATACAATGTAATCCTCGACGTAGTTTATGATACATAAACTAACACAATATAACACTTAATATAATATATGAATATTATGTTGAATCGCTAGGTTAATCCAACGTTTGACAAACACAATTTTTATCGCACAATCCTCAAATACCGATGCAACGTTTATGCGAGTCGAGGAAAAGCGAATAAATCGCTGGTTCGTGTTTCATTGAACCTGTTCCTGACAAACATAAACAGCCAATAGAATGGTTTGATAAGATCTATCGTTAATGCGTGGAATAATCTGCAATTCTTGCGTTTGTCGTGAAAATTTCTATTCACATTGCGTCGAGATGATTTAACGCAGATGAAGAGATTCGATGAAAAAATACTAAGAAGTTAGCTTCGAGTTATGGTTGGGAGTTGATAGTTCATCGTTGTTTACAAAAGCACATTGTGCATATTTATAAGTAACGAGCAGTTGTTGAAGTCTGGACGTGTTTGCAGCGTTGGTCACGTTTGTGACGGATCGAGTGGAAAAACAAAGAATTTACGGTAAGTTTTGCATTAAAAATAGAAAAACTGGCACAGAAAGTTTGCAGACACTGAGGACAATTTTTGACGACGATCGTCCAAGCTCGACAGTGGTTTATTAATAAATTAAACGATTTAAAGTGGCTCGAGAATTCTTCAAAGCTGCTCCACATCTTGGTAGAACTCCGATAGCCTGGAACAAAGAAACATTTGTTGAAATTTGTGAAAAAATCCTTTTCAATAACACAATTTATCCGCATTATAGAAAATTAATATTTTCAAGCGCAGTTACATCAATTCCATCGACAGTTACGTCATACAGAATCGAATACATAAGATTAGATTTAAACATTTACTTCGTATCATTTATCGTTTCTACGTATTCGACGATTTTAAGATAAAAAATTGTAGAAATATCTTCAGATTGGAATAGTTTCGATTTAATTTCTCAATACTTAGTAATTTATTATCAAAATGTCACTTCAACTACTAGATAGATCGCTACCTTAACTTTCCATTAAATTTCGTTTCGTTTCTTTCGAATCGCAAAAATAAATTTCTTCGTACTTACACCGCGTGTAAATTGATACTAAGTAGCCGAGTAGCCGAGATCAGATGTCCCTGAAAGAAAACATCGTGGAAAAATATTCACCGGATGAACTTCAGTACTGGGATTATTTTTCTTGGGTGCCCGATCGTATTATGCGATAGAAAGTTAATTTTCACATATCTTCCACGGAGTAAAATTTCCCCCTTAATATTCCTCGATTAACGTAATCCCGATTCCAGCTTCCAGGATTAATCCAATCTACCATTTCACTTCTTTTCTTCTCTTCCTTCGTAGATACTAGCAATGTGACTCGATACCTGATTACCTAAATAATTCGAACGTCCACTCTAACCGGTACCCAATATCGAATACTCTTTATTTATACATCCTACCGATGATCGTAACGAACGCGACGTTATTACCGGCTCTGTCCAAAGAGTCGAGAACAAAAACGGTCGCTTCTTTCTATTAAACGTTGTAATACGACGTCCAATAGTTGGAACTTCTCGATTATCCCCATTCCGTGTAATACGCTTTTTCTTTGCCCGGGGAATTATCAGGAATATTTCGCTCGGCTCGATTCGAAGTAAGAGACGTTACAACGAGGAGGAAGTGTCCGATAGGAATAAATTAACGCGACAGAGAATACAATAAATTCGAGTGGATTAAAAATTAACGCAAAATTGTCGTTTTCGCGCGTCGAGAATCGAGCAGTGATTTATTTACCGTGAATTTTTACCGAAAAGTTAGCAACACTCTCTTTCGTCGTGTTGTTATCGAAAAAGGGCGTAGTTAGGTTAACAACGTGAGAATTAATTTTGCTACACGAGAGGGTGAAAAACACAATATTTAAAGGGGTATTATACTCGAGGACATTATTGAAATATCGATTTCTTTTTCATTTCATTTTATTTCAATGTCAGAGGAATGAAAATGTAAGTGAGATCACGATACTGGTATGGATCATTTTAAACACGATTTTCTCGAAAGCATATTTTTCTTTAAACGGTTGCCATTATATTTCAAGTTCCGATCGATACCAAATTCGAGGAGTATCTTCATTATTTGTGTTTTTAACGCCTGTACTGAGATTTTCAAAGTTTGATGTTCTTTACTATTTGTTTTCCGATACACCAAAGATGAAAGAAACACGGAGAATTAAGTTTAACTTTGAAGTACTGTCAAATTTTTAATTGGCAATATTTTCTCGCAATTTCGGTACTGTCTGTAGCCACTTCCGAACCGAATTACGCGGTCCCTGAGTTTTTCCATTTCAGACGAGCAAAATGACTCGAAATCGTGGCGAGCGTAAAAACACTTTTAACGAGGGAGACTCCATTAAAGTAACTGTAACTCTCGTAATTTTGCTTACTTTAACGCGACAAAAATTCTGTACACACCTGAAATATAAACGAAAGATATATGCACGAACTCGATACAAAACTGTGATGCCGTTTCGTTTGAAAAAATCTCAAAGAACATCTACAAAATTGCGGTCCAGAAGCGAAATTGCACCCCTTTAAAAGTGCATAGCTATAGCTGTCGCGAACCAGGTGACTGAAACGTACCTTTAAACAGAGGTCAACCGTTTCGTTGCGAACAGTCAATAGTAAATGGGTCACGAATTCGACGAGAAAGTACTTATAGAAATTTTACACTACTTTTGCACTACTTGCGCGAGAAAGTACTTATAAAGGTTTGTACACGTTTATGGGCGGTGCGAAACGAGGCTGGATCGTTAAAATCATTCAATTTCGCACACTCGAAGATACATTGTTAATGTTCCCCAGTTCCGTTCCGGTATTAATTTACGTTATCACTCTTCCGTTTAATATTTTCATTAACGAAAACTGAGGGGGCTAATTAGAGCGTGGCGATTCATCAACGTCCCAAATACATTGCGTTCGAGTATTGCACCAACGCCTTGCGTCTCTCGCGCCCCGATCAATCTTCATTACCTATGCTATCAGTTTACATTGTCAGATATATTACATATTGTGCCGAATGAGTGATTGACCCGTGGCAACGATGCAAAACTCGGATATCGCGTTGCAAATCGAACGATGAATCGTCGTCCCTTCCGGGACTCGCGATCTGGGATTTATTCGGGCACGAGATTCACCCTTTTTGCAACGTTTAACAATTTTCTACGTTCTTTCCGTCAACTCCGCCTTTGTTTTTCACGCGAGGATTTTTTTCAACCACCAAAGAGCCTGTTTACGTAGTTTTTGAGGGGTAAAGTAAAATTGTTTCGTTCAAATGTTTTTTTGGAGATTCTCGAATTTTGAAAATATTATGCAGGAAGCATTGTGGTAAATTTTGAGTATCGAAACATAATCCACATAATCTTGCGATATTATGTGGAATTTTGGATCGGACTTTCTTGCATTCTTTCACATTTAAATTTTGAGGGGTACGAGGAGCTTGGAGGTAAGGAATGAATTTTTTTTTTCAGCAAGATTTAATATTGTAAGATTTACATGTTTGGTGTAAATGATGGAATTGAGGCCTGTTTCGCTTGTTGGTACATGTTTGCGTCCATTTGTGTTTATCAAGGTGCATCAATTACATCAAGTTTGATCACGTTGTTTGATATCTATTCGAGTAGGGTGTAGACGTACAATCGTCGCCAATGAATAATTTTCCAACGATTAATTAACAGTCTTAACCAAGTGATTTGTATTAGCAATTTGTATTAGCAATTTGTGTTAGCAATTTGTATTTGGAGTCATCTTTGGAGTAAACGTAATTTCGATAACGTACAAAGTGTACAATTAAAATGGTAAATATCGAAGGAAACACTTTGAACAAAAATAATAATATTAAACAGGATAGAAATTAGAAAGTAGAATAATTGTAAGAGATAGATAATGTACGGTTCAAGTGAATCGAAGAATGTACGAAAAATATTAACCATACATGCGCATTCTCTTATCGATTGCTCGACGATATTTGTCGTTGGTGTTGTACAATGAAAAAAAAAGGATCCATTGAATAACCAGTTCCCTGTAATTCGACTAAAACTCTTGTTTATTCTCAACGATGGTAGCTCCATCGAGTTATTATTTAATTCTGCAGGTCGACGACTCGGTAATTGTTTTTGGTATGTTTACTACCATACTATGGCCTTAGTACGAGGACTAGCTTTATGAACGAGCTTAGCGCACTTGTCCGTAATTAATTTTGCTCGTCAAACATTCGAAAAGCTTCCGGTTTAATTGCGGAAGGAATAAAGGGCATTTATGCGTACAGTTCGAAGGTAAAGTGAAATCGCCTTTTGTCGTCGAGCGTTTCCGAATTCTCGTTACACGTACAGTCTGTCGCACAAGTCGACGTTAGCTCATCTTATATAACACGGGGAGTCAGTGTAAACTAACCATGTACACGGTTATAGAATTGTTTGTATCCACAAGTTGGAAGACCGACAAAAATATTAATGGAATAATTTGTGGTAACTTTAATACGCGGGTGTGACATCTAAACTTACTCAAACCTGTAACATAGACCTAATCCAGATCTATCTCAAACCTACCCAAACCTGTAACATAGACCTAATCCAGATTTATCTCAAACCTACCCAAACCTATAACATAGATCTATCTATGTAACCCAAATCTATCTCAAATCTACCCAAACCTGTAACATAGACCTAACCCAGATCTACCTCAAACCTTCCCAAACCTGTAACATAGAGGTTAGGTTGCGAAATACTTATACCTCTTACTTTACACATGAATTTTGTCGTATCGATCGTACATCACAACCTCTAACATTGAGGTTAGGTTGCGAAAGATGACTATGTCTGTACCTTTTATTTCACGCATAGATTTTATTCTATGGATCGGACATTACAACTTGTAATATTGAGGTTAGGTTTCGAAATACGACTATGCCCATACCTCTTGCTTTATTATTTGGGATTGGAATTTTTTTTATTATCGATACTACTATTATTATCGAAACTACTATTATTATTGAAATTGGAATTTTTCAGCTGGTAAAACATATGGACAATTACAAAGTTCAGTCATGCTATCGTACAATGGACATCGTACTATTATTTTCGTCACTATAACCCACGAGTTTCTTTTTCTTATCGTTGATATTGCACTTGTACCTACATTTCTTTGTCGTTACGTTTCGCGTATTTCGATGTTTCCTTCCAAAGAAGTTCAAGGGACATTCTTCGAGATATTTCTCACATTAATTAACAAATAATAACGACACTTGTTTCACCAGTGTGTCAGTGTGAAGGTACCCTTACTCTCAATGCTGCGTCCACTAGAGAATTTTACTCTCGAGAGCTACTCTCGACAGCAAAACTCTTGAGTGATGACTCCGGGCATTAAGACTTTTAGACCCCCTGTAGATTGCCAGTTGAGACTCATACGGGGTACTAGAATGCTTTGTGAATGCACGCGTGGGCGTCAGCCATTTAACTGACTGGAACTGAATATTGCATATACGCTCACGTGCATCTTGGCGCAATTGCGTCTAAACTGGTGCATAGAATCCTCGGATTTTCACGGCCGCGAGCGGTGATTAAACATTTCATTATGCCGTTGTGCGTTTACGCTGGAATTTTGCGCGGTTCGCGCATGCTAACTCTATTCCTGGGCTTTTAATGCGCCCCCAATATCGCTGTCGAATCTCTGTTCGAGGAAGTATGTTTGTGTGATTAAAAAAAGTAATATTTACGAGCACAATTCAACGAATGTTTCAACCTGGTAATTAATTCCTATTCGGTGATAGTATATAGAAGAGAATATTGATTGTTTGAAGAGATATCATTGTGAGATTAATTTTTATGAAACGAATAAAGAATGTAACGGACAAAATTTTGACAAACTTCAACTTAAATAATGACGTATTTAAAATTTGTTTCTATGTGTCGTATCGAATTTAAAAAAGAGAGTTTATCGCGAGAGAAGGTTTGGAAATATTTCAAGGTTAGATAAACTTTTTCTCAAGTATTTTAAAATCGAGAAGTTGCAAGAAAAAATGCATCCCCTATCTGTGAAAATAAATTCGAGTGTCTTGGTTCTAGAATCAAAATTCATTGTGTATAAGAACGAAAGAAATTTTGCTCTTCCAAAGTGATATTTTTCATTTGCAAAAATCACGAACGATGCTTGTTGAAAAATATTGTTCGGTATATGTATTTTTTGAAAATGTTCCCACCAATATTTTATCCATCGTGGTAGCAGAAATTGGGATACAAATATTAAACCGTTCGTTTATTTTTCATTAAATCATGCTTCATGGCTTACATGCCGAAATTTACACTGCGTTCAAAATTTATGAATAGTGTTGCTCGAATTTTACCCCGCCCGGAATGAATTATTGGTGCATCGCGTTCACTAAATTGCACCTTTGATGTACAACAGGCTTGCCGCGGACTTTCTACGCTTTAATTGCTGCTAATCGACCGAGCTTTATTTTTAACACATTTCTACTTGCGTGGAACGCAACTTCATTAGTTTCCTTTTTTCGAAATTACGCCGAGAAAATTGCCGAGCGATTAATCTTCCGGAAAGTCGATATCCACGCGCATGAAACTTCTACGAGAGCAAATTTAATGTGAACGATTTACTAGATTGATATGCAATATGAATCTTTATCGTATAAATTTTCTTATTTTTAAGGGAAAATTTTTCATGGGATGTAAATTTGAATAAATTTAAACGAGCAACATTATTCTAAACAACGTACTATCAATATCACGTAAAGTGATTATCAGGAAAAATTGATAATTTAAATAATCGGTGCATTTCCATTTTTACTACTAAGCTGTTTTTTCTTTAATCTATTAGTTTCCTTACCTTTCTTTCTACCTTTTTTTTCATACCATGATGTAAAACTTGATACAATTTTTCAATACAAAATTTTTCTACTCAAGTGCATTCCAAAGCTACGATTCATCATCGGTGATAGTATGTACGTAGGCTATTAAATTTAATGCAACCATCAGTCATTCGAGATACGAGATTCGATTAGTACGCTTGACACTTACGGAGTGATATATTTCTCTTACGTTTTTAATCGATGGGGACGATGATGCACAAACATCGTTGCACTCTCAATATTTCTACGATCGATCTTTCATTCTCAATTAAACGTCCACAAGTACATTAATTGCTCTACTGTTCAGATACGAGTCTCAAATTATCGGTTTTGTTTTGAGCCAGAAATGAAAATTACCAACTTAAAGAGTGTATTTTATCTCATAAATGAACTCAACTCTAATCTCATTCTTTCTCGTATAAAGATCTTCGATGTTCGATCAAGATCCAAAAGAATGTTAAGAAATTCGTAGTATAGATTGCTGGTCATTATAAAAAATTAATCCAGGAACAAATTGCTAAATAAATATTAGTTGACTCTATTAAACGCTTCGACCGTTTTTGTCTCGGGTAAATAAAAATAAGATTATGTAAACAGAAACGAATGAATCTTACGTACAAAGATCAAAGACACAAGTATCAAAAACGTTTAATTAAACAAATTAAACTACCCTCGCGTAGCTATTTATTTTTACACGCTGTAAAAGTTGGCCCGTCTGTTCATTACCCGCCACTTCTACTTGTGGTGATTTTGTAAATATAAACTGTGGTACTTTCCACTTTAAAAGAGCCAATTTCCTAATTTCCAGTAGAGTAATTCTTTTTCTTGCGTGTTTTTAATACTAGAATTACCGACCGTGTAATTTCACTTCACGCAAACAATTTCTATTCGCGTCAGACCATATATGTATCTTCGAAGTTAGATGGGGAAAGGACAAATTAATTTACGAGTATCATCAGTTGTCTATTTCGATAATCGTCCACGAATATTGTAGGCGAAGACACCAGGTTAATAATTGAGTAATTTAAAAAAAATTCGAAACGGTTAAAATTGGCCCCTTTGGTAGTTCTAGCGTTAAAGTTGTACACTCGGTACATCTCGAATAGTTTTGAGGGCTAAGAGGGCTAATTTAGTAATTTTCAATAAAGTAATTCTTTTTCGGTATTTTCTTAAAGTTGCACCAGCTTTGACTCAATAAAATACAACTTAGACCTAACCTAGTTCGATAACGTGGCTACTCTCTTTTTAAGGGTGCAATGTGGTAATTTTCAGTAAAGAAATTCTTTTTCTTGCGTTTTCTTAAAGTTGAACAGTTTCGACCCAGTAAATTTCATCGCAAAAAATTGAATTCCAAAGTATAATGGAACTTAGACCCAACCTTGTCCGAAAAACTGAATACTCTCTTTTTAAGGGTGCAATGTGGTCATTTTCAGTGAAGCAATTCTTTTTCTTGCGTTTTCTTAAAGTTGTACAGTTTCGACCCAGTAAATTTCCACGAAAAAAATTGAATTTCGAAGTATAATAAAACGTAAACCTAACCTATATCGATAACGTGGATACTTTCTATTTTTAGGATGCAAGGTAGTAATTTCTAGTAAAATAATTCTTTTTCCTGAATTTTCTTAATGTTGTACAGTCTCGACCCAGTAAATTTTATCGCAAAGAATAGAATTCCAAAGAATAGTAAAACTTTGACCTAACCTATATCAATAATGTGGAAACTCTCTGTTTTAAAGATACAACGTGGTAATTTCCGGTAAAGTAATTCTTTAAATAATTTCTTGCATTTTCTTAAAGTTGTACAGTCTCGATCCATTAAATTTCTTCGCAAAGAATAGAATTCCAAAGTATAGCAAAACTTAAACCTAACCTATATCGATAACGTGGATACTCTATTTTAAGAATGCAACGTGGTAATGTCCAATAAAGTAATTCTTTTTCCTGCATTTTCTGAAAGCTGTACAATCCCGACACGCTAAATTTCATCGCCTAATTCCAAAATATAACATAAAAAAATTCAAAACCACACCCGAAAACGCAGACAATCGAAACGTTTGACGCGACAAACCACGGTTATTCGGTCACTTAATAGATTGTTTAATAAAACTTATCGAACGGTACTACATTGAACAGTACTGTTCGATAAATTTTATCTTATAAAACTTATCGAGCAACCGAGTACTGCACAACAAAATAGTACAGATTAAAATACAATTAGATCGAAGTTTCCTGTGCTTTCATCTGTTTCTATCTTTCGTTTCAAATTTTCGTAAAATAGCGATTTTATGGTACAACATCGATCTTTCGAAGAACCTTCTTTTTCTACCGTAACAAAAGTACACTGTATCGTCATCGAACGACGAAACTTATTTGACAACTCAGTACCAGTCGATAAATTTGATCGAACGACAAAACTTATCGAAGAACCAGGTACCGGTCGATAAATTTTCTCGAACGAGAAAACTTATCGAAGAACATTTAGCATTTTCGAGAAATCGTTCGAACCGTTTCAAACGGACGATTTCTCACTGTCGCTCGATCGGAGAAGCCACGAAACGTCGGGTTTGGGACTATAATCGCGCACGTCTGCCGAGTTAGCGGGAGATATCCGCTCCGGTCGTCAACCGTCGGGAACCACGGGGAGTGGCGGCCCCCTCCCGGTTAGAGATACTTTCATTACCCCGGTAAAAGGGAGGCTGTCGTTTCCTCGGTGGCGCAAAATTATTCCTGATAGCGGTGGCGAACTTCGAAACGCTTCTGCGTCGTGGAAACGGTTAGACGGTTGCTCGCCTCTGCGGCTCCACCCTTATCAAACGCGTTGGAACAGGGCACAAAGAGTCGGATGATAAATCTTTAAACAAATTTCAGGAGCGGGGGACCGTTTTGACGGTGGGGTCGTCGGTTTCGGCGATACGTTTCTCGCTGGAGAGAAACATGGTGGAAATGACACAGAGGGGTGGCTCGATACCCAAGGTGAGTCCCCAGGGCCAGATAAAGGCCAGGAACGTTCCTAGGAGAGGATCAACGGGTCTCCCCCGACTCCTCGTGGGTACAGTCAATTGGTCTCGAGGTCTGACACATTCCTACGGTGCGTTTCTCTCTCTATCTCGAACTTGGTGCCACACGACGAGGGGGAAGCTCGAGGGGCCGAGGGCGTTGCCCGATTCCAGAGCCGAGATTAAATTTCGACCGTTTCGTGTTATACGCTTGTGAAATTTAGAAAGGAACGCGCCTGCCGAAATGAAAGGAAATTTTCACACCGGAACGGAAACACTTCTGCGTAGGTGGCGGCGATAACTGTGATAACTGGTTTATTTACGAGTCGGTAGATAATTCGCGTTCGAGTTTAGGTATAGGCGTATCGTAAATCAAATATGGATTCGTTTCTCTTTTTTATTTCTTTTTTATATAATATTTCTCTTGGTAAGTAATCATCAGGTCGTTCGGAAAGTCATTTCGTTTTTTTTTTTTTTTTTTTTGGTGAAATTGAAGTAAGATTTTTTAGAGCGTACAAACGTTTTATTAAATTACATATTCTCCATTTTGGAAAACGAGATGACTTTCCGAACAAATTCAATATTTCGGAATTCGTACGACGAGCGTGAATAATTTATTACATTTAACGAAAACACCTTCCCGGAAACGGTGATAATATCAATGATATTACGAATAATTGTGAAATTCACGTGTAGATTTCTATTTTAATGTATGTTCTTCGAAACTCATTTCGCGAGTATTGTTAATATTAACATTCGATAGTGTTCGAGTAATATTATCGTCTATTGTACGAGAGGAAATCTATGAACATTTGAACTGTTTTCCATGTATTAAACGGAGTATGTTCGATGTTTCCTGATTTTTTTAGTACTTTTACGACGTACACACTTTTCCTCTCTTCGTTGGCATCTTTCTCGTCTATTATATAACATCGTCTCTTTAATGAGACAGATTGTCTCTTCACGACAGTTTGTGATCATTCTCTAACTGATAGTTGCTATCTCCACACCTTAGAATACTTAACATTCGAGCGTCTCGAAATCATCGACGAAATCGACCAAGAACCGTACACATGTATCCCACTCGGTTATTTTCAAATTAGAAGACGAAAAATCGCGTACATTTTCGACCCAATAAATTTCAACGAAAAAAATTGAATTCCGAAGTATAGTAAAACTTAGACCTAACCTATATCGATAACGTGGATACTCCCTATTTTTAGGACGCAAGGTAGTAATTTCTAGTAAAATAATACTTTATCCCGAATTTTCTTAAAGTTGTATAATCTCGAACCAGTATTTCGCGTATTTCCCCTCGAATTGAGAATAATTGATCCCAAATTGTTGCCAATTACAGAAACATCGCCGTACACGGTCGATCGATCCCCTAGATGCGTAAATTGTGGGGTTTCGAAATTTTTATCGAGGTGAAAATCCGAACTTTTAACGAGGACTTGGAAAACAAAGTCGGCGAATTTGCTCGCGAATTGAATATTTCACCGAGAAACGATTAAAAGCTAAAATTCCGTTTCGCGCGGAAATTAGTCCGCACAGTGCTCCCGCATTAATCAAGTTTGCTCGCAATAAGATCCGTGGAGAACATTTTCCACACAATATATATATATATATATATATATATATATATCGAGTTACGTGGTCACCGATTCATAATATAATCCGTGTTCTTCAAATATTAACGGTAGCATTGGTTAACCCACTGAATGCCTGTTACGTTCGTCCATTATTATTGCAACTGCAATAGCTGCTTTTCAGTGACGCGTGCAGCATAATAAGCGATTAACCGCGGCACAGGTTGGCAAGAGGAACCTTCACGGGGTGCCGCCATTGGCGATTGTTATTTCCTAGCCCCCGTTTCAAAGTGGCTACCAGTTGCAACAGAAGTGTCAACCGATTATAGCTTTTCCCTCGGTTTGCATTTCAATGAAATATACGGGGTGATTCGATGCCAATCGAATATTCGGCTGTTGGATAGAATGTCCCCCGGCTGGAATGTATATTTAACAATCGATACTTTCGGCAAAGGTTATTTCGTGAGCAAAATAACGGCTAACAGGATCACGGTTATAAAAACGTCGTTTATCGGGGAACGGACGAATTTCTTTCGGATCGTAAGTACGATTCAGGAACATTTTTTCCAATTTTTCGTGGTACGATCGAGATTCGGCGAGATTTCACGTGTAACTAGAAATCGAGAACTATCAGATTGTAAATATCGTTCAAGAACACGTTTTCCAATTTTTCATGCTACGATTGAGTATTGTGAGATTCCATCTGTAATAAGAAATCGAGAACTTTCAGATTGTAAATATTGTTCAGAAATATTTTTTCGAACATTTCGTGGTACGATCAAGTACTGTGAGATTCCATGTATAATAATAAATCGAGAACTTTCAGATTGTAAATATCGTTCAGGAACATTTTTTCTAACTTTTTCTGGTACAATTGAGATTCTGTGAGATTCCACGTGTAACAAGAAATCGAGAACTTTCAGATTGTAAATATCGTTCAAGAGCACGTTTTCTAATTTTTCATGCTACGATTGAGTATTGTGAGATTCCATCTGTAATAAGAAATCGAGAACTTTCGGATTCTAAGTATGGTTCAGGAGCACTTCATCGAACATTTCGCGATACGATCGAGTACTGTGAGCTTCCATCTCTAATAAGAAATCGAGAACGTCGAATTGGATGTTTTTTCTCGCGAACGTAGCTTCGTTTTCGCGAAAATCGAGATGAAAGATTCATTTGGTGCGCGTCTAATTCGGTACTTGGCTGACGCGTCTGTCCATTACCAGCTATTTCTACTTGCGTCGATGTATATAAATACAAACGTTTGGTACTTTCTATTTTAAGGTGGTAGTCTGGTGATTTTATTTGCATTTCCTTGAACATGAACTCGTACGGACCCGAGTATGTGAAAATAGTCTGTAAATTTTGTTGGAAAATATGTCGAAGAATTAACGAGCTCGTAAAATATTAAACGCACACGTTCGGAACAGTCGCCTCGAGTTTTGTTCGTCGGATCGACAATTTATTCGAACTGGTGCGAAATGTACGTTCGATTGTCGTGGAACGTTGACAGTGTAGAAAAACCCTGTACGTTTAAATTTTAAATACGATCTATTAAATATTCTATCGACGGTTTCCATTAAGCGTTCGAAACCCTTGACGCGGGCAAGCAATTTCCTGACGTGAAATATGAAAACATCTCGTAAAATATTTACTTCTCGATGTTCTTGCCACGATGCCTGCATCCGTGGCACGATGAGAAATTACATCGTTTCGCATTAAAGCGAATTGCAATTGCATCTTTGGAAATGCATTGTCGCATCTTCCGCAAAAAAAAAAAAAAAGAAAAAAAAGAAAAATATGACAGGAGAAATATAGATCTCATCGAACCATGCAACACGCTTCTACGACCGATCTTCGTTTAGAAAAGAGTTACACTCTGTCCTACTTCCTGGAACCATTCTGTGTGCAGGACATGGTTATAAATGCCCATTGCAAAGTAGACTAACTGGAAGTATTTAACACTGGATTTACCAACCAGTCAAAATTACTGTTTTCGACTGCTTTAACAAAGATTTACCTTATTATATTTACTTTACCGTCTGTAATTACTTTACCGTAATAATAGTACCTACTGTACTATTATATTTACTTTAAATTCCATAATACATTTTCGAAAGATGTTACGAATTTTTCTATTCCATAGGTGTAATCAATTTCACAAGTTTCTCTTTTTATCTTGAGTCGTCGACTTTCTCGAGACACGTACGAGGAGTCATTTTAATGTATTTAAATCTAGCGGTGGTTCTAGTGTTAAAGTGCGCGATGTTTCTGAATTTACAACGTATCTTATAATAGATTGTTCGATCAAATTTTGTCGTTCGATGGAAAATAGAGTTATTAGGTTCGTCGTTTTATTTTTCTAAAGTCTTAGAAAAATAAATTTTTCTACCGTTTGATGAACATGTACGAAGTTTCACGTAGATCTGTGGATTTATTCGTATATCTAAAATTGTTCAAGTGTCGTAGTATTTTTTTCACAATGGAAAAAACGACAAAACTTATCGAACAACTTAGTAAACCGTTCGCGACAACGCGATTGGGAAATTAAATCGCACTTAAAAGTTTCGTATTGTCAGAAATTATTTTAAAAATCTTCAAACTTTGCACCGAATCGTAGAAACATTCGCGATATTTTTCTCGCAATGGAAATGCATCGATCTTGCACTTTTTCTGCAATCTTTGAAATTGATGTGAAACGGTGAATTTACACATTTTTTTCCTTTTCTAAAATATTCTAAAATTTAAGATCGCTTATTTTTATCACTCCAACGTGTTCCGCTCGCGAATAGGATGAAACGTTTAAAAGAAACTGTGCGTCGCGAACGAATCGTTATCTCGCAAAAAGAGTGTTACAGTATCGACCAATCGAATTGCGTGGAGTTGCAGTTAGGATAGAAAATCATCTCCCACCTTGTTCCCCCTTATTATTGGGTGAGCTGCAATTACTTAACCGCCGCGCCCGAGAAAACTCGGGCAACGTAATTGCGAGATAATCGAGCGAAGTCGGGTTTAAAAAAATTATACAAAGTGTGTACATCATTTCTATTTACTTCATCTGTACGAATTAGAAGTAAGAATATTTCCGCGTAGAAATTTCTAAATATATTTCCCGATCGTTAAATTATCACGTGTAGTTCTACTGAAAGAATAAAAAGAAAAAAGAAAAATAAATATAAAAGAAAGAATCTACACGTTAGAAAGAAAATTTTCAGATACGCGAGTACCTAAATTTAGGTACTAAAATAAATTTAGTTTCGCGAGTACATGTGACCGTTTAAAACCAAATGAAATGATTCCACGTTCTTCGAAGACATCGTTTAAAAGAAACTCCTACTCAGAAGTGTGTTATGGACATTATCTAACATTCGTCGTAATGTGCCTTTAACATGCGCTGACCGTGCAAGGTTAACTTGGCGTGCAACGCGTGGATTATTGCAATCTACGCAACAGGAATAACAAACGGAGCGACGTCCAAGTTCGGAGTATTTTCGTGATTTCAATGCGGCCAGATCGTGCACACGCGTGTTACACACGTGCACGAGGCGAATCGTTCGTATCGTTTCAAAATGGCACACCGGTGTACGGCACCGGTTGAACGTTGATCGTCGGGCAACGATAGCGTGAATAAAATGATCTTGATTCGAGAGCTGATTGTCCGCGCTTGGTCGTTCATAAGGGGAGATCTAATGAATTATTTTTCCCACGATGCACTGTGCTAATTCCGATGCGATCGAAGCGGCGTACAGCAAGGACATAGTAAGTTATTTTCGTTCGGAGATACGATTGAGAACGTGAGTGACGTTGAATAATTTCGTAATGTCCAGGAACGTCGATTTCTGAAGGTCGACCTGTATTTCAAGCCCCGAGCGTGTCAATGGGAAATTCGGAGGGTAAGTTTCTCCCCAATTTTCCTCTCTACGTTCGCAGACTTGTTTTTCTTCATCTATTCGTTTACAAATGGCAATCTTCCGTACACGCGACAGTAATAATACGTTCGATCGAGGAAAACATTCGATGTTCGTTGAGTAGTTACGAATGTTTTACATTCTTGGGACTCAAGCATACCAAATAGTATTATTAACGTTTAGATGAAAATTCCAAACTTTAAAGGTGTACTTGCACTGTGTAATACACTGACTGTATTTACTCGAATTGGTTTTGGAATTAGATTTACTGCCAGTGATCTGTTAAAATTGTTAGTTCACCTACCAAAGGTCTTGAAAGATTTTAAGAACTGAAATTTAACGATGAGTCAAATGACGGTATGTTTTCTAGATCTTATTTGGATTGTTCTCTTTACGAAGGAATCGAATATTTTTCCAATAGTGATTTTTACTCCTTTGAGAGAAGAATTCGGTATTTTTCGGTGACAACGACTGGGGTATACGACACATGTAAAATGGTATGAGAACTTTTTTGAACATGGACGAACTTTTCTGTGAGGAAAAAAACGTTCGAGTTTACTCTATGCTCAAAATTGATAATCGAAGCGTTGTGTGTTTTCGTGTTGTTCAAACAACGCTGAATTCTATTTCGTACCAACTGACAGACGTTGTTTTTTAAACGAAAATGCGATACGGAATGTTTGTCGCGAATGGTTTTAGGCGATCCAACGTTTCTGCTTGTTGCAGACAAGAGATATTCTACTTTCGATTTGATACCATTCTTTGTCGATCAAAGTGTAACGTATTTTCCCTGAAGTTTGTTATATTATTTTCTAGATTTCCATTTACAATCTAAGAGACGCTATTACGTATATCCTTGCGTACAAACAGTTTATAATACGTATATTTATATTAGATCAATATCAAATAAATATATTATAGTATATAAATACTCTTGAAAGCTTAGAAGCTAAGTGAGATTATTCTTTAGAGAAGAATAATTTGCAACGAATTATTTTTTTTAGTAAGTTGATACGTGTAAATATACATCTTGTGTAAAATGATTTTAAAAAAGATAAAACTCTAATTATAATAATCGTGTAATTCCATTTAGAAAAAGAATTTATCTGCAAACGTTTTTTTCTTATTGTTTTTAAATTACATTTATGGTTAACCTATATAACACTGTGTCCCACTATTTTTCACCGACGACCAAACTACTGTAGTACGAAGTTTTGAAAACAGAGACTCGCTTGTTCGGACCACTTCAGAGTTTAATTTTATTCAACCACCAAGTAATTACTCGAGTCATCTTTGAGGGAATTTTCTTAGAACAAATTTACATTGGAACTTCTCCGCCTTGACCAAAATTTGTTCAACCACTGAGCAATAACCAATGCCATCATTGAGTAAATTTCCTTCATTTTTGGATCTCACGGTTGCAGAACTGTAACATATACATTTCTCGTTTATATAGATCTTACTAGGTAGCACCTACTTGTTACGACGATTAAAATAATTGTTCTCAATTTTATTTCCAATTTTCGAAAAAATATACATTTGATATCAATTCTAAACCAAAAAGGTTTCTAAAAAAGATCAAAATTGATCTTCAAATGAATATAGTTGTAAAATTGGATTTGCAGAAATGTTTCTCACCTACTGTTGCATTTCTACAATATAGGTTTCTGAATTACAATTCATTCTTATTTAATATTTGCTTGTTACACGAGTCAAATAATTATTTTCAATTGTATTTTCAACTTTTGGCAAAAACTCCACATTTGACACTAGCACTGGCAAAGAGGGCAATTTGCCTTGTTTTAAACTTCTTCTTAAAATTACTCAATTATAAACCTGATGTCTTGGTCTACAGTATTTGTGGATAATTATCAGAATAGACCTATTTCAAATTTCTTCTTAAAATTACTTAATTATTAACGGTGTCTGCCTACAGTATTCGTGTATAATCATCGAAATTGGTACTTCTACTAATGGTGCTCGTAGCTTTAACACTAGAACTATTAATGGTACTCGTAGCTTTAACACTAGAACTACTAATGATACTCGTAGCTTTAACACTAGAACTACCAAAGAGATCAATTTAACCCGCTTCAAACTTCTTCCTAAAATTACTCAATTATTAACCCGGTATCTTTGCCTATAATATTCGTGGACAGTTACCAAAATAAACAACTAATGGTAGTCGTAGCTTTAACACTAAAACTACCAAAGGGATCAATTTGACCCGTTTCAAACTTCTTCCTAAAATTACTCAATTATTAACCCGGTATCTTTGCTTATAATATTCGTTGGACAGTTACCAAAATAAACAACTAATGGTAGTCGTAGCTTTAACACTAGAACTACCAAAGGGATCAATTTGACCTATTTCAAACTTCTTCCTAAAATTACTCAAATTATTAATCCGGTATCTTTGCCTACAATCTTCGTGGACAATTACCAAAATAAACAACTAATGGTAGTCGTAGCTTTAACACTAAAACTACTAGAGGGATCAATTTGACCATTTCAAACTTCTTCCTCTTTACTTACAATCTTCGTGGACAATTATCGTGGACAAAATAGACAACAAAAGATGCTCGTAAATTAATTTTCCCCTTCCTCATCTAACATCGAAGATACATACGCGATCTGATACAAATAGTAATACGTTCACTGCCGGTAGTTCTAGCGTCGAAAGTTACAAGAGACGGTCTTTCTTCGCGATACCCAAAATTCGCCTAAACTTACGCGTCCCCCCTCAAAGACAAAGTATCATCGTCATTGGTGATACGAGTCACCGAGCCTGGTGACGTTCACCTGGAAAATTGTCACGGAGAATACGCGCGTGAACTCCGTGATAGTAAATCTCACGGTAGCGAAAATACGAATAAGTTACCGGAATCGTTATCCCTCGTCGCGCGTATTTAAGTACACGCGAAAATGAAGAGCTCCTCTCTGGAGTGAATCAAAGGTGGTCAGTATTACCCTCGCTATATCCGTGCTCCGTGCTTCACGGGCAAATTGGTCTGGCAGCCGTCGCGGTATAAAGGGGTGCTTCACACGTACGCTATAAAAGAATAATGGAAGTTCTTTCGGCAAGAGTCGAGGCTGTTCGCAATAACTCGCAATCAAGATATTAGGAGATAGAGGCGAAGACGAGGTATGTTTTAAGCGACTAAGAGCGAGTGCCTTCGAGACTCTTCCGTTCGCGGTAACCACGGAGGGGAGTAGAGATGGAAGAAGGGGAAGAAGGGGTGGGGGTGGGGGGTGTGGGGAGGTGAATCCCGTTGACCCCGATTCCGTAGCACACACGAGGGTCCCTTAATCACCCTTGACCCGTTTCCTCGCGAAATTGTGCATACCACCTTTTCCAATCTTCCGCCTCCTACATCCACAATGATTCTTTAGAGAAGGCGTCGGGCTCCCTTGAGCATTACTTCAGGGTTGCGCGACGCCGGATACCAGAGGCGTTGTAGCAAAACTTCGATCCAGTCGCCACTCCATCCTGTTTGTATCCGTCTCTTTAGAAACGTGGCCCGATCGAACCTTTTAGGCGACACCAACGATCAACAGATTTATTTCCGCGGTGGATGTTGCTGCGTTTGACGAGGGTAACGTCGGTACGGATCTTTATCAATTTTGATGAAATTTGGTAGGATTGTAGGTCCACGAGGGTGGTTATTCTCTACATGGTAGGTCCATGTGTATTGTGGATGTAGGTGAACAGCCAGTTGAGATGTAAGTGAGTGTCGAGTTGAGAAAAATTACTCGGGTAGGTTTTTAGGTCTATGTGTATTGTAGCTGTAGAGGAACAGTTAGTTACGAAGAAAGTGAGTGTCAAGTTTGAAAAAACTACTTAGGTAGGCTCGTAGATCTATGTGTATTGTAGCTATAGAAGAACAATTAGTTACAAAGAAAGTGAGTGTCAAGTTTGGAAAAACTACTCAGGTTTGTAGGTCTATGTGTATTGTAGCTATAGAAGAACAATTAGTTACGAAGAAAGTGAGTGTCAAGTTTGGAAAAACTACTCAGGTTTGTAGGTCTATGTGTATTGTAGCTATAGAAGAACAATTAGTTACGAAGAAAGTGAGTGTCAAGTTTAGAAAAAGTACTTAGGTAGGCTCGTAGATCGATGTGTATTGTAGCTATAGAAGAACAATTAGTTACAAAGAAAGTGAGTGTCAAGTTTGGAAAAACTACTCAGGTTTGTAGGTCTATGTGTATTGTAGCTATAGAAGAACAATTAGTTACGAAGAAAGTGAGTGTCAAGTTTGGAAAAACTACTCAGGTTTGTAGGTCTATGTGTATTGTAGCTATAGAAGAACAATTAGTTACGAAGAAAGTGAGTGTCAAGTTTGGAAAAACTACTCAGGTTTGTAGGTCTATGTGTATTGTAGCTATAGAAGAACAATTAGTTACGAAGAAAGTGAGTGTCAAGTTTAGAAAAAGTACTTAGATAGGCTTCTAGGTCTATGTGTATTGTAGCTGTAGATGAACAGCCAGTTGAGAAGAAAGTGAGTGTCAAGTTGAGAAAAAGTACTCAGTTGGGTATACTAGAGCGGCAGAGAGTCCTAAGCAATAGTAACTATGGCAAGTGTAGGAATTTGGGTGAAATTGGTCGTAGGAAATTTGTAAACGTAAGTGTATGCTACACTGTGAACATCTCGTGTCAAAATATTACCAGTCTCCTAGATGATCATTTTGGAAAAATCATTTACTACACTTGGGTAATAGTGCGTCCCAAACAATAGTAAGTGTGGTATAGTAGCAAGTGTAGTTGAGTGGTAGATTACGCGAATTGAAATATTTGATAACTTGTCACACTATATACAGAATTAAACGAAACTGAAAACTTCTAAAATAAAAACAGATGCTCGCACATCTCAAAGAAAAGTACAAAGCACTCGTAATAAATTCCACAGCCGTACATTTATGATTTTAACATTTGAAATATTGTCACGAAAGCTTATTACACGTAGTTGGAATCGATTTTTATATCGATTGTACCCTCCAGTTCTTTAACTCGTAATGTTTTTCAAAATTCGACTTACGTTACTATGATTTTCATCCTCTCGTATAGGAAATGGTTCCGTTTGGAACGTTTCTGGAATTTTATAATCAGTCGTGTAATTCGTATGCTCGTTACGTGCGATTCTCGGACAAATTAAAATGGCGAATGAATATTAAAAGAAGCAGAAATTCGTATAAAATACATTTATTCGTTTATACGTTATCCGTATGGAATCAACACTCCCAGCAACAAATATCGTCTTTCAGATTAATCAGAATCTAGAGAATCTATTATTCTTGGTGAATGGAACATTTGTGAAGCACAGATAGATTATTTATCATAGTGGAAAAAGGTGTTCTACACGCGGCTGGTAGTTTAAGAGGGACATTTGTAATTATAGTTAGGTCAAACACAATTGGCCGCCCAAAACCACCGAAGGGTTACCCCCAACACCACTGTGGGGTAGTTATCCCCACCATGGTCGCGAGATAGTCGAACAATATGGCGGGGATGGCCCTTCGGTGGCCTCGAGCGATTGGTCGAACCAATCGTATTCTTATCTCACGAGGAGCATCGGCCAATCGACGATCTCCGATTTTTATGAAACATGGCATACTGATGGAGCATTGAAAAATATTACGAATTCTTTCCTATCGGTTGATATTTATGATCAAGGGGTGAAAACTACCCTAAAATTCAAGAATAAACTACCCATTAAATATCCCCTGTATCGATGGAGATAAGGGGTGGGGGGAAAGAAAGAATGTCGAATATAAAAGAGATTTGATTTCTGACAAGCAATACCAAAGCCTCGATAAATGTTCCAAACAGATACAGTATTCGTTAAACGTTTTCTCTGTTAATCGATACGAAAGAGAATGCTAAGTGCGAACAAGAATTTGATTTCTGACGTGCATTTCTAACGAACAAACATTTGAATAGAAATATCGAATCGTAGGTGCTATTGTATCCCTTTTGCGTTTTGAAAAATGTCTGGAAATTTGAGCAAGATGCAGAGACAATGGTTTTACTCGTTGCATTATCAGTGGCACACTTTAACCACTCGACGTACGAAATTCGTCCCGGATCGATTGAAATTCCACGCGGCCAACGAGAGGCTAACGTCACGAGCAAATTGAACAATGCCGATGCTATTTATCCGCCATCAGCGATTCCCAGTTTCACTGGGTCAGTATTGAGCGTGGGTGAAGCCGTACGTTTAACCGCTGTGTTTCCTGACGAATGAATGGAAGGCACGACCTTAACGAGAATGCTGGATCGCGTCGTGCCTTTTCGTTAGTTACGAATTCTCGATAAGCTCGGGCTTAACTAATTTCTATTTGCGGTTTCTTTTAATTATTAGTTCAACGCGATTATTAAATGCCACGTTTTCGTCCAGAGTTTCATCTCCAGAGTTTAATGGACCTTAATTCCCTTTATTCGTTGCAAAATTATATCCGAGCGATGAATTACACCGAATCGTAGGTACGCTTTAACTATTCACTTACGCAATTATGAGGTATAAAAGTACTCGTGCGATATATTCCGTGCACCGAGTAAATAATAGGTTGTTCGATAAAACTTATTGAACAGTACAGTACTAGGTTGCTCGATAAGTTTTATCGAACGACGAAATTTATTGAACAATAGTAGTATGCAATACTAGTATATACGATTATTTACGTAGGGGTCAAGTTAAGAGTACAAATAATTTATTTTTGAAAATATAATACATTTTGATATTGGAGTAACTGAGCATTAAACTGGTGGATATTAAATAACAGTTCAAGTTAACGTAATTAAATTTGTATTATTTCCTCCCGTTACAGATACATAATTTTACATATTAAAAAAGAAAGAGTAGTGTAGTCTTGGTTACCCACTGTACTTGTGCAACTAGAAAGAATAAAAGTACTCGTGTGATACATTCCATGCACCAAGTAAATATATAATTATTTACCTAAGGATCAAGTTAAGGATACAAATAATTTATTTTCAAAAATACATTTTGATGCAATCCTCTACAAAAGACACCGCCGCGAGATAACATCCTCAGTAGATGTTAAACAACAGTTCGAATTAAGGAACTTAAATTTATATTACTTCTCGTTTTACAAATTAAAAGTCACGAGTGCACGCAAATAAATATCTACATTCAGCGTTGTTGCGCTCACAGCTCCTCCTGCAAATCGATCGTAAGTTACTCGCTAAATACCACCGCGCATAAATCGTCTTTATGAGATAATTTAGAAATCCTGTATTTATTTACCAGGCTCTGGGAGTACCTTGTAAAAGTCGCTCGGGAGAGAAGCTTGAATTTCACGGGTCGAAAGTTTAGGGTTTCCAGAAGAACAAAGAAAGCGTTCTTTCGTTTCAAATTCAGCCCCGTTGGAGAAACTTTGCCAGTTTAATAAAGAGTAACGTATGCGGGGGGTTAACGGGGCTGGAATTGGGCAAACGGTACGCCGAAGGTCTTTCCTTCGAGATTAAAAATTTTCGGAGTGCTGTTAGGTGCGGGTTTTTCTTGTTACCTTTCTGCCCCGTCTCGGTGATATTAAGAACATTCATGATGCTTCGCGCGAGCAGTGAAGAAATCCCGCGTTCTCGTTGCTTTCCTTTACGTTTTCATTGTAAAGCACCGGGAATAAACATCTTCCATCTTATACCACCGGTATAAGTGTTTATTTTCTTGTACTTTCAACCGTGGACGATATATGAAAAATATTTCGCACAATCGAAGTAGGAAGATATTCTCTACAAGTGTACTGTCATTTTTTTCTTTTTAAACAGTGTTTAAAATTATATTATTTTCTTCCTCTTTGTGAAATATTTCGCTCAATTGAAGTACGAAAATATTCTGTACAAGTGTTTTGTCATTTTTTTTCTTTTTAATCAGTGTTTAAAATTATATTATTTTCTTCCTTTTTAGATCGAATATTTTGTGCTAGATGTTAACTTCCTTCAGGTGTTTCAAGGTATTTTCAATTGACTTTTGCGATGTCCGAACCGCAGGTGATACCATTTCGTACCTTTTGTTTTCAAAAATGGTATTTTCTGCACTCAAACAGTAGATATTTCGTCGATAATTTATTACCGTGTTATTATACACGGAAATTACTTGAAATCTATTCTTTGTACCTTAAACTCGATTCTTCGTTTTTAATTTCGGGGAATAATATAATATATTCCGTCGTTAAATGTGTTTCATAATTCTCGCTATTCTATCGTAAAAGTTATTTTCGCGATTAATTTGTATCCACCGCGAATATTCCACGAGTTTGTAGAATTAAGAATTATTCGAAAATTCCATTAATTTTCTATCCTTGTTTCTGCTCACTTTCGAACGAAAAATGGAAATTCTTTAGGTGTACGTTTACAGTTTTTTGTACAATATCGACACAACTTGTGGTAATATTTATCATCGAAGAATTCGTCCGAAGAAAATATTCAAACTGATTGTTTCTTTCGTGTGATTACAGATTTTCGAGCATAAAAATCAGCTTGCATGGACCTTGACTGACCGGTCTTAATGCAAGGACTACGAGCGTCTAGTAAAGCTGGAGGGGGTGAGTCTATTATTCATCGATCGTTCAATTTTTCTCCCTATGGTGGAGTCAACGGAAGAATCGGCTTGGGAGGCCTTCCGCCGGTTGCTCTTCTGAGAGGAACTCCTTTCTTTGTTACAGTCTTGGCCGATGGCTCGAATTCTCGGAGTGCGGTAGCATTCGATGAAAGTAGTGACGGGTTCGAGCGTCTCGCGTGTACTCTTGTTCCAAAGAGTCACTATTTCGAAGAATCTTAAATTTTCGATTCGTTCGTACTCGTGAATAACGGTAACGATAAATGAAAAGAAAGTCTTTTCAAATGAACATTGAAGTATCTTAGCATCGTGTCTCAGAGCTTTGGAAGAGTTACCAGTATGTACGTTATTTTATAGATTACATAATATCATACGTAATTACTCCAAATAGCTCACGAGCGAAAATTTCAACTGTAAAAACTATTATTTAATACCATTCTAAATACTAATCTCTGTAGTGTATTAAAAGGAAAAAAGAGATACAGTTCAGAAAAATTGTCAATGTTACAGATTTTTTTTCTTTAATTGAATCAATGGTAGATCAAAAAGTCCAGATTGTGGAAAAAATTTCACGTCTATGAAATGCAGGTACAAATTTGTTAAAGAAATATCATGTTCTTGAAAGGATTCAAAAACCTGTTAGAAAGAGGAGAATTTTAATCGTTTTAATTGAATGTAGCGAAGTAGAGGAGAGAGGAATCGTAAAGTTTGTTTTGTCAATATTGAAATTTGAAAAGAAATCTTGGAGCGTATCAATAGCAACGTTGCAAGACACACTTGTAATTGTAAAGTATTGGAAGAGCAGTCTCTGGTTACATAAAATTGAACGTGCTCCATTCAATTACACGTAAACGGGGTCTCTATGTGCGTGTCACATTTATAAATCTATTCTTTCCTAAACGGACTTAATATACCTGGAATTTGGTAAAAAGTGTACGTTGTATTTTATCACGATTGCAGAAATACGAGAAATAATTCCGATAACTTTTTTGTTCACGGTGAAAGATAAACCGTTTAAATGTTCGATTGACCACGTATTCGTGTAAATATATCGCGATTCGATGCGAAGTTTATGAATTAACATTCAGAGTTCACGGTTGAAAGGTTCGTTACACAGTTTCCATTTAATTGATTTAATTCGGAGAAAGAGTGCAGTTTTAAATGCATCCGGGGTACGCGAGTCCAGGGGAATTATTATCTAGAACTGTGATATTATTACGTGACTTTTGTGTTTCGTCTTGTTAAGTTGCATTAAAAACACCACGGCTACATGGAAAATTACATTTTACCCGCGTAAGCCGATTTCATTTAAAGATGCGGTGCAAGATACCGTAAAAAGAGGAACAAACCACCGCGGAATAAACAAACGAATCCTCATACGAACCCACTTTTTCTTCCACGTTTTGATATTGCAGGAAATGCATATTCTATCGCTATCGTGACGGAGTTTCGTCTTCCACGAGCAACCAATTACCGTAATTATTATTTTCATACTTTATTCCGTTTTACGCTCCCGACATCGTGAACGACGTATTCCCTACATCTAGCGAAAAGTTGAATATTTTCCATTTAGTAACTAATCGAGTTGGATATGTTCGAGCTCATAACAGTTACGAAAATAATTCGATTTTTCTATTTTCCAATTCCTTTTCTTACTTTTTATAATATAAATAAATTCGTTGTTGTTTGTCCTTTGCGTTATCCTCTAAGGGTTGTAACCCCGAACTGTTTTATTTTACAAATTACATAATATTATATTACGACTCGTCAACTATAAAAACTATTATTTAATACTCTTCTATTAATCTCTATCCTCGATGGAGACACTCGAGGTAAATTACTTGAGTATTTAATTCATCGAAGAAAAATTATATTTACTTTTATTACTTATTTATTTACTTCGATTAATTAATATAAATCACGAGTTGGGAAACTGTAGAATCTATTAATCTCTATCCTCGATAAAGATACTCGAGGTAAATTACTCGAGTATTTAATTCACCGAAAAAAATTATATTTACGAAACATAAATCACGAGTTGGGAAACTGTAGAATCTATTAATCTCTATCCTCGATAAAGATACTCGAGGTAAATTACTCGAGTATTTAATTCACCGAAAAAAATTATATTTACGAAACATAAATCACGAGTTGGGAAACTGTAGGGTCGTTCCATTTAAAAACGTACCTCAATTGTAACATCACGTGTACTTTCTTTACGTACGTTGATACGTTACATGCTTGCGTGTTCGATACATTTTATTCTCACATTTGAATATATTTTTCTCCCACGATATTCGAAGATATCAGTCCAGTCGTGATCGACGAGCAGTGGTCGCTTATTTGCTGAAAAATGAGCGATCGAAATTGGGTCATTATTTCCGACGATGGCCAATGGCCGGTGTTTGGCAATGCACGTTGCAGAATTTTCGTCGATGGAAACGCGACATTCAGATCGTGGCTTGCATCCAGGCCAATCACGCCTCGCGGAAGAATTAGCCGGTTTCGAGAACAACCCCACGAAACTCACCCCTCTTCTCTCTCCCTTCCTCCTTTCTTTTCTTTTTTTTTTCTTCCGTTTCCTGTTTTCTGCAATCCAAGATGAATTCCCGACAGACGAACGAAACGAGTAACGCCAGCCAGGGTGCACTTTGTCCACGAAATATTCGTTGGCAACGAGCTGTGGGTCGAATTGGGACGAGTTGACTGGTGATAATGACCCCTGTGATTTGTCTTGCTTTCGTTTCTTTCCCCTTGGCTCTATAGTTCCTAACAAAAAGATATATATAGGTAGATAGATGTATGCACACGTGTACATAAACAATTCATGTATATATGTGTATTTACAAATTGTAAATTACGATTGTACTGTTTATACAGTGGCTCGAAAAAGTATTCGCACGATGTATTGTAAGGAAATTTTTCTTATCTGCGAGACTGATTTTAACGAAAGTTTTGTGTGCACGTAGAGCATAATAGTGCATGTAGTGCATATGTGAATTGTTTTTGTCCGCAGGGAAATTTCTTCAATAAAGGTGAAATCAAGTATCAAAGGTTTTAATGTTGTTTTTTTTTAATTTTCTTAATACAACTTCTCTTGTATCGAGGTAACAGAATGATGGAACAGTGAGAGCTGAATATTTTTCATATGAAAAGTTTTAGTCTATTTCACACTATTATGAAGTTGTATTTGAAAAATCGAAGAGAAAGTGACACTTTCAAGGTTGATTTCAGACGATCGAAGAACTTGGAACGACTTTCATTGTGCTTATAACTTCGTAATCGTGTAAAAATTTTCATTTACAAAAAATTTTCAGTTTTTAGCCCTATCGTTCAATTATGATAAAAGTTCCCTCCGAAAAATTTTTTGTCGACAAAAAGTTATGTCATATGCAACTCAGTGTGCTTTATAACCACACAAATTTTCATTAAAATCAGACTTCCTCGTAATATAGTGTGCAAATACTTTTTTAATCCACTGTATATATATACACATATACATTACGATATATTACTATATTATGATAATACAATTTCTACACTATTGTGTATATTATAGTTATACTATATACAATCAAATTAGTATACATAATATAGTAAATATTTATTATATATATAATACATTATACATATATAATATATTAAATGTTTTTACATTATGTATACAAGATCTTTGTATACATTATAATTGTCTTATATGCCCAAGGAAGCTAAAATTTAATAATCGAAAACGAATTCTTTAAACGATTTTTTCAATAAATACGTTTGCACTAACTAGGTTGTCTTCGACAACTTAGCAGGTTGTTAAACGTTTACATTCAAAGATCGACAGATTACAAAGTACGAAAAGCAAATGAGACAGTCTTCCTTTCGTCTGTAACAAAATGCGAATGCGAATCATTACGTCAGTTGTAATTTTCGTCCACGAAGACTGTCGAGCGTACCGAAAGCCAATGTTACGTAACGAATTTATAAAATTAGACAGTTGAATGCGTAGGAAATGCGTCGCAGGTTGAAATATAGGGAAACGAAGATAAACCTACCACGATCCATTCATTAGAGAGCAATGAATTGAGTCGCTTGCATAAGCAATTCATTTCTACGAAGGAAGAATGCATCATTGTGGATAGTTTTCCTACCTAAAGATTGCATCAATGTGAAAAATGATACGAAAGGTAATCAAGATCGTTTACAAGAAGTAAAAAATTCTTGATAAATTCTAAAGAAAATATCCAAATTCTAAGCAATGGATACAAATTGCTCGACAATCTCCAAGTCGAACGTAATAAAACTTGACAAAGAAAATAATCATGGACAAAATTCGTTCCATTTCCACGACTCCAAAAGTGTTATCATTATTTCGAAACTTATGTTTCGATAAAAATAACAACAATGAACAATGGTAGGCGACAAAGATAAAAACAAACAGCGATAAAAAGTAACTCTGTAATTTGTTCAGTGTATACTTCAAAATGAGATTTTGGTTAAATGAAAATAAAATTGCTCGAGCGAGAACTAGAATCGAATTGAGACTATTAAAGCAACTAGATCAATGTTTGGAATTTGGTTATCGATATTACTCCAAATTTGGGAATTCGATTTCATTGATTTACACATTTTTACAACGTTTATTTTTGCAGCGTTTCCCTTGAGACGTTTCGATGTTTTTTTCAATTACGAATACTTTCTTTTTTCGAGAATTGTTCAGAAACTGTACCTCTGCGAGAAATGTTGCACGGGAGAATTAGCAAGTTTCACAATCATGTAACGTCACGTTGCAGACGAGCCATTACTAACGATCGTTACCGAGTAGAACGATTTTGTGCGCAGGAAGTCCAATGCTGCGGGGCGGTTGCTCTCCCACAGGCGTTTTTCCTCGCTGTTTTAGAACGGGGTAAAGCAACATGTGACTAAAAAATTAAGCGTTTTCGCACGCGTGTGCATTTGAACGTTTCATTACGTCTTCGTTCAAAATCAATCCGTAGATATTTCTCGAATTTTTACCAATGTGTGTATTCGAACGTTTCGTTACGTCTTCGTACAAAATAGATGCTGTAGATATTTCTCGAATTTTTCCAACGTGTGTATTTAAACATTTTGTTACATTTTCGTCGAAAATCGATCCGTAGGTATTTCTCCAATTTTTACCAACGAATATTACGTTACATTTTCGTACAAAATTGATGCGTAGATATTTCTCGAATTTTTACCAATGTGTGTATTCGAACGTTTCGTTACGTCTTCGTACAAAATAGATGCTGTAGATATTTCTTGAATTTTTCCAACGTGTGTATTTAAATATTTTGTTACATTTTCGTCGAAAATCGATCCGTAGGTATTTCTCCAATTTTTACCAAAGTATTATGTTTTTAAATATTTTGTTACATTTTCGTACAAAATTGATCTGTAGATATTTCTCGAATTTTTACCAAAGTATGTTTTTAAATATTTTGTTACATTTTCGTAAAAAATTGATCTGTAGATATTTCTCGAATTTTTACCAAAGTATGTTTTTAAATATTTTGTTACATTTTCGTACAAAATTGATCTGTAGATATTTCTCGAATTTTTACCAAAGTATGTTTTTAAATATTTTGTTACATTTTCGTAAAAAATTGATCTGTAGATATTTCTCGAATTTTTACCAAAGTATGTTTTTGAATATTTCGTTACATTTTCGTCCAAAATTGATCCGTAGATATTTCTCGAATTTTTACCAATGTATGTTTTTGAATATTTCGTTACATTTTCGTCCAAAATTGATCTGTAGATATTTCTCGAATTTTTACCAAAGTATGTTTTTAAATATTTTGTTACATTTTCGTCCAAAATCGATCCGTAGATATTTCTCAAATTTGTACCAATGTGTATATTTGAACGTTTCGTTACGTCTTCGTACAAAATCGATGCTGTAGATATTTCTCGAATTTTTCCAACGTGTGTATTTAAATATTTTGTTACATTTTCGTCCGAAATCGATCCGTAGATATTTCTCGAATTTTTACCAACGTATGTTTTTGAAGGTTTCGTTACATTTTCGTACAAAATCGATCTGTAGATATTTCTCGAATTTTTACCAACGTATGTATTCGAAGGTTTCGTTACATTTTTATCATATTTCTCGAATTTTTACCAACGTATGTTTTTGAATATTTCGTTACATCTTTATAGGAAATCGATCTGTAGATATTTCTCGAATTTCACCAACGTGTGTATTCGAAAGTTTCGTTATATCTTCGCAGAAAATCGATCCGTAGATATTTCTTGAATTTTTTCTAACACTCTGTACAAAGAGTTGAAAATTCTGTGACGAAATTTTCGACCATTACCGAACACAAACTCGTTTGTTTTCGAGATACAGCCAGCCGAAGTTGCGACATATACGAGATTCGGAAATCTACGTAGAAAGTAGAATACACACTCGTAAAATTAGTCGAGGAAGTCGCTAACAAGGGAAGTTTGGGTAACCGGAAATTTGTAAAATTTTTCAACAGCGCGCGAAAGTCGAGTAGTTTACACGCGATATAAAACCATTTTTCCATCGGTCTCGTAATACAATTCGAAGGGCTGGAATCACCGCTTGAAAAAATACAGATTTTTTCAGAAACAAATTTTAAATAAAAGTGGCCCCGTGTTTTTTCGACTACAAAACTGCCGTGAAAATGTTCGAGGAAATTCGTGCGTTTCGAGTTTCCCACACGGTCGATTCCCCGTAGTTAAACGAATCGTAAATAAAAAAAGACGACCGAGATGTATCTTCGCAGAAATGTATAAATTCGAGAGATTTCAACGTTTGCTCGTGGATTAAATTACGAACTATTGGTATCGGTAAGATCGCGTACGGTGTTCCGACGAAGACAATTACACTAAATTATCAACTTCGATTATTCGGGAGTAAACGTGATCACAGACGTGAAAATTGATCGTCGTATCGACAACAACGTTCGTTCCAATTTATACGAGCTTCTCGCCACCTGTACCGGAAATAATTCCTTCGATTTATTTCGTTCGTCTTCACGCGTATGTTTCTCCAAGGAGCTTTCCCACTGTAATAAGGATACCGTGAAAGATACAGTATAATTACCTGTTTAAAATGTTAATGCTCAGCCTTTCGGTAAAGACTGACGAGGATAATGTCTGATTAAAATTCAACGGAGATTCCATCTGACCTTTTAGCACGATCTTGATCACGAAAACTCTTTTCATTCACGGGGACTCGTAATTTCTCACGCCCGCGTTCAATTTATAACGCCTACGAGGCTTTCAGCTATATTCCATCACCCCTCGGCGCAACACCGAAGCCTTTTTGTAGCCTTTTAATCCGTTCAACTGTAAGCAACTGTGCCGTATTTCGTCTTAAGTTGAACACTCGGTGTTCCCGTTAAAGAATATTCGCGACTGTAACGTTCGTATCCTGGAAACGATGTCTCGGGATCGTGTTGCTCGAAAAAAAAGAAAGAAAGAAAGAAAAAGAAAGAAGAAAATAGACGAAAGAAAGTAATTACGACGATATTACGCCGTTATGTTTGTTCGAGACATTGGATCCATTATACGACGATGCGGAATGAACGTTTTCAGAGAGGAGAGATACTCGAGGAGCACGAGAAAACGCGAAATAAGAAGTTCTCCGAGCGTCAGAGAATGAAAAGTTTGCCCCGTGTAACTCACATACCGCGTACTCTCCGAAAATATTCATAGCACTGTAAGTTTCAGCCGCGGGAGAATAAAAGAAACGAAACCACGGTTGGTCATCACGGTTGTGTAAAGTCGCTTATTTGGGATTCGTCGAGGGGAGAGATTCCGCTTCGTCTCGAATTTTTCCAACGCGATTCGTTTTCCAATTCCGGTGTCGTTGAAAATTGATCGCACCGAAACGATCACACCGGCTCGATTCACGTGGAATTTCCAGCGAAAATTAGCGACGAAACAAGAATAGAAATATTTGGAAAAGAGTGTGAAAAAAAATCGCTCAACGAAGAAATTGAACAGTGTCGAGTAAATTTCTCAAACGATGTTCCTTGTTTGGAATTGAAGTTTCGGTTCGATTTTTCCACTTTTTCCTCAAAAGAAGTTTTTTTTTCGGAAGTCATTTCGTTTTTTTTTTTTTTTTTTTTTTTTTTTTGGTGAAAACGAAACAAGATTCTTTTAGAGTGTACAAACGTACGATTAAATTACACATTCTCCATTTTGGAAAACGATTACAATAATTTGCGAAATTGAAGAAGCTAAAATTTCCACCGATCTTGTATATTCAGAATAAGCAAAAAAAAAGAAACAAAGAAAATTGTTCGACCGAGATATTTTCCACCGGATGAAAATTTCCTTTTCTCCTTTTCCATCCGAACCGAGTTTGTCAAAATTTCCACGATCGTACGTTAAGCGCGTCTAAAATAGAGTAGAGAGATAGCTTTTGTTCAGAAGCAAAGGAATTTTAATTATTGCGTCGCAACACGGTACTTTTCTATCTCGGGGCGCTCGCCATTTGCATTCCACCGTGCTCTTTGAATTTTTAACCTTTTTCTCGGCCAACGGAGCGCGCACGCGTGTAAAAGAAAACGAAACAGGGGAGGGGGGTGGCGACTCACGCGGCATTATTTCGCAGGACATTTGGCACGAGTGCGCTGACCTATCGATGCGACCCTGGACCCTCTGCAGCTTTCGTGCATCGTCGTACTTAACCCGGTGCATCCTTTTTACTACGAACGCTCGAAACCCCCTCCCCACCACACGTTTACGTTTCTTTTTCCATCGTTTTGCGCGCAGCCACTCGTACCGCGCGCTGCTTCGAGTCCTCCTTTCGTATGATCGAGTTCTTCTCCATCTTGGTAGCAACAGAACCGATCGACGAGGGGGCGATTTCTACGCGAGAAAAGTGCATCGAAAGTGCGCAGTGAAGTTTCCTCGCTCGTCGTTTGTATTCCCGACGTTGAGAATTCGTGAACTTTTTATCTCGCTTTCACGCACGACACCGTAACGTTTCTTCGTCGATTAATTTTTCACGCGTATCCGCGAAAGCGTGGCATCGATTCGACAATGAAAAAGGTTTCAATGGAATGAAATTTTCAGTTCGCACGATCATTGAAAAGACCAAGGGGAATGCAAATTGGAACAATAAACGCGTTCGGTTGACGTAAGCTGGCCCGACGAGAATGGCCAATGGGAGTGCAACGAGAGCGAGAGAGACAGACCAACAGCGACCGAGTCTCGCGTTACACGGTGCTTCGGGACTCGATATCTTTCGTTGCACCTCGATCAGTAGAAGGCGGATTTTATGCGTTTATGGTGCACGATGGTACGAGGAATAATATATCGTACGTTCGAACGATTATATTAATATTTTACACGCGTACTAAGTTGTTCGATAAGTCCTGTCGCTTTTTCATTGTAGTAAAAAATACTATGACACTTCAACTTTGAACAACTGTAAATATATGAATTTTATGCATTTATGGTGCACGATGGTACGAGAAATAATATATTGTACGTTCAAATGATTATATTAATATTTTACACGCATGCTAAGTTGTACGATAAGTTCTGTCGTTTTCTTCATTGTAAAAAAATACTATGACACTTCAACTTTGAACAACTGTAAATACATGAATTTTATGCATTTATGGTGCACGATTGCATAACGAATAATATATCGTACGTTCGAACGATTATATTAATATTTTATTTTACAAGCGTACCAAGTTCTTCGATAAGTTCTGTCGTTTTTTTCATTATAGTAAAAAATACTACGACACTTCAATTTTGAACAACTGTAAATATACGAACGAGTCGACAGATCTACACGAAACTTCGCAAAACGACGAACCTAATAGCTCCGTTTCTTATCGAACGACAGAATTTATCGAACCATCTATTATACGTATACTTTTCGTACGATAATCTATACGTGGTTCGCTTTGAAAAGAAAAAATAACTTTTCCATACTGTCGCGAATATTCAAGAGTCATCGTCCGATCGGTTTTGCGCGCGAACAAGTTCCGATCGGAGTACTTGAAGCGAGCAATATTTTGGCAAGTGCACCGACATCGAAAGCTATGGAAAAATTTGATACGAAGGGGACCGCGATGTACCGCGAAATAACGATTGAGGAGAGAATAGTGACTCCTTAGGAAGCAACGTCGCTGGAAAAGACGTCTATACCGTGACAAGAAGAGAATTTCACGGAACTTGGAATTGTATTTTGGTCTCTTTGGAACTACTCGTGACGTAGCACTACGTGTGTAAGCATAAAAATCTGAACCGGGAAATAAAGTTTCGAGAGGACGCACGGTACAGTCGAGGAGAAACTCTTTTTACGTGGTACAAGGTACGATGGGGATAAAGCATAAGAGGACTCTACTATCCTTGTGAAATAACACCGCTGAGAATATTTCTGTCCGGCCCGGCGGATTATGTTTACCGCTGGCAATGCTTCACTCGAATCCCGCTCTAAATGCTCCTTTCGTTGGATTTTACCGAACAATTGACGATACGTAAAGAACAATCACCGACACGATATTTTAACCTCCGGTTGATAACGACTAGGTAATACGTAGGTGAACAAAGAACCTAAGGTCTAGGTACGGACGATCGTCGAGTGCTAATCTTTTCGTTATCGTGGTATTTTTCTTACAAGTATTTTTCTATACTTCAAGTGGAAGTACAGCATAATGTTTCGGGCCATAATACATTGTAGAGTGATTAGTTTTTCAATTGTATCATCGTTGTGTCATTCAACTGAGAAAATAGCTCATACAAATAGCTCCACTTTTCAAGTGGAAAAACGGCTTAAAGGTCTAGCGCACAGTATATTGTACAATGATTATTTTTTCAATAGCGTTACAATTGTACTATTTAGCTGAAAGAATGGCATAGAAGGTCCGTGTATAGGCGACTATTGAGTGCTAATTTTCTCGCCATCATAGTATTTTTCAAGTGAAACAACGGCTTAAAGATTCAACGCATAGTATTTTGTAAAGTAACTATTTTGTCAATAGCGTTACTGTCGTGATATTTAGGTAAGAGAACCGTTTAAAGAGTCAATGTATCGGCGACTTTCGAATGCTAATTTTTTCGCCACCATGGTGTTTTTCAAGTGGAACAACGGCTTAAAGATTCAACGCACAGTATATTGTAGAGCGATTATTTTTTCAATAGAGTTACAGAGATGCTATTCAGGTGAGAGAACAGCTCAAAGGGTCAATGTATAGACCATTGTCGAGTGATAATTTTTTCAATCACAATATCGACGTCCAAGTGGAAGAATTGCCTAAAGGTCCGAGATGTAGCACATTGTCGAGCGATTAGTTGTTCGATCGTATTATTATCATACCACTCAACCGGGAAATCGATTTAAAGTTTTAACCACGGTCGAGTGTTTCGATCATACAATTCTGGTATTGTTTAAACGATTTGAAGGTTCACGTCATAGAGTAAATTGTCGAGTAATTTTTTCGATAACGTGACAGTCGCTCAAGTGGAAGAATAGCTTAAAGGTTCGATGTACGGATGATTCTGAAGCGATAATTTTCTCGACCCGTTCGTTCAAGTGAGCTTTATCCACGAAATGAGAACATTACACAATTATCTTGATTCATTATTTATTTGGACCAATAATTCCAATATTTGAAATTTAATTGCTTCGGTGTTAAGAATTTCCCGGTTTGTTTGATCAGTATTTTCAATTTTTCTCGTGCCAGACCGAGCTACGAATATTATCATAAGGTGTGACGATATTTTAACGATGCATCGGGTTCGTTCTTCGATCGAAAAGGAAAAAAAAGGACAAAGCTGTCTCTTGATTTTATCATTCGGGGAATGCTGCCCTTTTCTTTCCCTTTTTTTTTTCGTCTCTTTTATCGGTTCATCCTTTATTCCAATCACAGGCTGCCGCATACGCGTCCCAGTTCTTTTCTCCGCCATTCAGGGCTCCTTCGATTCGAGCGAAATGTTTCAGAAGCAATTTTTCCCTGATGCACGAAATCACGGTTCGTTTAAAGCATCGCGGAACGTGTAATCAGGCATCCCCGTTCGCGCCTAATTAATACTCGTTTCCACCTTCTGTGGTGCAGGTTGTACGTTTCGGAATTAAGGCTGAATTTGCAGCGAACTCTTTTCATTTTTGATTTTTCAACTCTTCTCTTTTCACCTCGTTTTGCTTGCACTTCTTTAATGTTTTGTTCGAGCTCGTGCAACGAAACGTTGTACGCACAATTAACCCTTATAATTTCGTAGAAATTCTTTCGACAAGTTCAACGTAAAAACTTTCAAATTCCTCTACAACTTTTTCTTTCTATCGTCTACAGTGCACGTGCAATGCGAAGCAATTGAAATTATTACCTCGATTCGCGTTAATATTATTGTTAGAGAAAAATGGGTCAAACATTGGTTGTATGTTTATCGTAATCGACCTGATTGAACGATTGGTAATTATGGATAAATAATGGTAAGAATTTAACTTTTTTTATATATATAGGTATGTATTTTAATATTAATCGTAAGGACATGGTTTCAAGTACATAGTCATCGAGTGGTATTGGTTGCAATTTATGACCTTAATTAATAATTTGAACAAGATTTAAAACGGTTAATTGGGATAAATGTAATGAAATATGTTGAATATTCGTCGTTACGATTAAGTTTCTTATGAATGTCAATTTTGGTAGGTAACAAACGGTTTTCCAGCTCTTTGAAACGTTGATTTTTCAAGTTTATTTGCTGTTCTAGTTTCAAATTATTCGAAATTATTTTCTCCGTCTCGGAATTTTCCCATTAAGAGGTACGTCTTTGTATCGACTTGTTCAATTATACAGGGAGTAACCTGCATTTGTTGTGACCATAATAATATTGACAAGAAAGTTATGAAACGGTTAAATAAGTTCCCAAGCGACTAACTGGATTAAAGTGCAGTGTCAGAACGGTCAGGAAAATTTAAGTTCGAAATCCTTTCGCGATGAAACTTTCCGCAATTATTAAGGTATTAATTTACTTTTTAAGCCGCTTTGGGTTTCCTACTTTTTGCAATTGCAAGAAGGTGGAATTAAATTTTGCGACAGTTTAACGTCACGGGCAGAAGCAATTAATTTTTTACCGTCAACTCCCATGTATTATTGTTAAATAATATCAAGTTACAGTTCGGTGAATGAATGTCGGCGAAAACCCGTTTGGAAGTTCGCGTGTAGATTTTGAATTAGAAAATATCTGGAAAAATGTATCTCGAAACAATATCTGCATTCATCGATCAAAGGATGACATCGTTTCGAGCATTCGCTAAAATAAACTTTTAGCAATAATCCTTCCACTGTGATTGTATCATCACTTTTACTTATTTTTTGTTCATGGTATTACACCTTACGTATTTATTTGTTTTGCATAAATTACTACAAAAATTCACTTTCAGTTTCCAAAAACGTTCATAGATCGATGAATAATAGTACATGATTGTTTCGACTAATTATAACAATTATCAATGTTACTTTCGCTTACTCCTCCGGTGCATTTCTAAATTTTCCATACTCAAGGTCATTCAAAGGTCAACTTTTGACAATAGGTGAACGATCACATTAACTCGTACGACTAACAATAATATATAATTTTTTCCATAACATTCAATGTTACTTTCACTTATTCCCCATTGTATTTCTATACTCAAAGATTTTCTATACTCAAGGTTATTCAAAGTTCAACTCATCAGTTGTCAATTCCATTCACCCTATTCACTATAAAATAGCAGTGATAAAAACAGGTGATTAATCACATTGACTCGTACAACTAACAATAATATATAATTTTTTCCATAACACTCAATAGTTATCAATGTTACTTTCATTTATTCCCCATTGTATTTCTATACTCAAGGTTATACTCAAAGATGTTCTATTCTCAATGTTATACTCACAGATTTTCTATACTCAAGGTTATACTCAAAGATTTTCTATAATCAAGGTTATACTCAAAGATGTTCTATTCTCAATGTTATACTCACAGATTTTCTATTCTTAAAGTTATACTCAAAGATTTTCTATACTCAAGGTTATACTCAAAGATTTTCTATACTCAAGGTTATACTCAAAGATTTTCTATACTCAAGGTTATACTCAAAGATTTTCTACACTCAAGGTTATTCAAAGCTCAACTCATCAGTTGTCAATTCCATTCACCCCATTCACTATAAAATAGCAGTGATAAAAACAGGTGATTAATCACATTGACTCGTACAACTAACAATAATATATAATTTTTTCCATAACACTCAATAGTTATCAATGTTACTTTCATTTATTCCCCATTGTATTTCTATACTCAAGGTTATACTCAAAGATGTTCTATTCTCAATGTTATACTCACAGATTTTCTATACTCAAGGTTATACTCAAAGATTTTCTATTCTTAAAGTTATACTCAAAGATTTTCTATACTCAAGGTTATACTCACAGATTTTCTATACTCAAGGTTATACTCAAAGATTTTCTATTCTTAAAGTTATACTCAAAGATTTTCTATACTCAAGGTTATACTCAAGGATTTTCTATACTCAAGGTTATACTCAAAGATTTTCTACACTCAAGGTTATTCAAAGCTCAACTCATCAGTTGTCAATTCCATTCACCCTATTCACTATAAAATAGCAGTGATAAAAACAGGTGATTAATCACATTGACTCGTACAACTAACAATAATATATATTTTTTCCCACAACGTACAATAGTCATCAACGTTACTTTCGCTTATTCCCCGTTGCATTTCTCGGAATTCTCCGCACTCAACCGACCTCCATTTTCCCAAAGTTTATCGGGACGTAGATTCGTCTAATATTGTAGCCACGGTTCTCGATGGTGCAGATCCCACCGTTCGGTAGGAATTTTATTGAAATCGGCGTCTCGTACCGCCGGACCCTTCCCTCGCGAGGGCAAACGAGGAGGAAGACACAAAGTGAGCAGGGAAAGTCGTTCGTACGACGTGAGTTGGATACTTCGGGCTCCTCCGCCCTTGTCGCGGTTTCACCCGACACGAAATATCTAACGAGAAAGTCAGCCAGTGTAAATGTTAAAAGTTGCGCGGGAATTTGCATAAAGCCACGAAACTTCGGTTTCGCGGTTGAATGTCTGCGCGTTCTCGGAACTAGGACGTGGCCGGAACGAACGTAGAATGAGAACCATGGGATCGCCATTTTACCCGCGGCCCGGTTCTTCGTCTTGTTTCTGCACGGAGAGATTCTTTTGTGCGTTCACCTTTGTTACGGATCGTACGTCGCTTTTCTGCCGGCTCATTTGCACCGTACCCGGAAACGAAGAGTCATTCGACGATTTCCCAACCTTTTGTAAATTTATTCCGCTCCAGAGCCGTACGGAAAGTATTTGACACTAGAACCACAGATTCCGGTACATTAAGGTGCGGTATCTCTTGCCAGCGTGTCCTTTGTTCGTTGTTTCTGGAATCACCAGGAATATATGGAACGCATAGGGGTAGACTTCGGTTACTTCACTTTCTTCTATACTTTCATTTCTTTGGTAGACTGTTGTTTTACGTTTACCGTGGGTGGAGGTTTGCAGCTGAGAACACACGTGATTCGAGTCCGTTAGGGAACTTTAGGATGGCTACGGGTCGGATTTGTCGATAATCAAAATTGTAATTTGTTTAGCTCGAAGCACAGGGTAGATACTGGATATCGGAGCCCTGGTGACCTTAGAGTTGAGCAGAGATCAGTGTTCGAGGCAGTAGAGTTCAGTTTGCGTCAGAGTTCATATCTAGTTTGCGTCAGAGTTCTATCAGTGTCATGACCACGTGTCTAGCAGTAGGATAGCCCCAAAATATTGTTGAATAAATTGGAGGATTTTTAAGATGTGAAGATGTAGTTGCCTTTAACGATCCTATCTTCCACACTTCGAAGGTGTATCGAAAACTGGGGTTGCAATATGTAGTATCGTAATTTTAGCATAGAGTAGGTTTAGAACACAACTTTAAGAGAACATAGTTTTGAGGGTCTTGACTGGAAGAGGACAATGAAAGAGAAAGCAAGAGTCGGCGAGGGTTGGAGTCAGGTTCAACGAAAAGGTGGTTGACAACGGGTGGCCTATTGGTACGTTAGCGAAATTTTGCGAGCAACGAGTGAGGGTACAAGAGAGTGTGTGGTGGGAGTGAGAGAAAGCAGGTAAGGAGCTTTACTTTTTTTGAAAGGAAAGACAGTATTGAGACGAAGAGTGTTGAGTTGAAGAGTGTTAATCCGAGGAGTATTAAACTGAAGAGTGTTGAGTCGAGGAGTGTTGAGCTGAAGAGTGTTGAGTCAAGAATTGTTGAGCTGAAGAGTGTTGAGTCAAGGAGTGTTAAGCTAAAAAGTGCTGAGTCGAGGAACGTTGAGCTGAAGAGTGTTGAGTCGAAGATTGTTGAACCGAGGAATGTTGAGCAAAGAGTTGTGAAGCGTTGTATGGAGTTGTATAATATTATAGTCACGTTATTTACTGTTGTCCAGCTATTGTCTGAGTATTAATTATTAATAATTAGTAGATTATCCCACAAATATTAGGTGAATCTAGGTCCCTGTAAACTTTGGGGAAAAGGGAGGTCAAAGTTTGGTTAGTTGTTTTGGTATGTGTTAGTTCACGCGAGGTAAAAGTTAGTTTACGCGGGTCTAAAGTGACCCACGCCGATAAATCCAAACTCACCTACTTTTTCTTCGTGAGTGATATCACTATATAGGCACTGGAGTAATTTAGAAATTATAAATAAGTGCCACTTTTTTTTATTTCAAGTAAGTAATATTTATTGAATACTTGTGCCAGTAGATGTATTACATAGTATTTTTTATTTCGTTTCGTACAATAATATTTACAAATACGATTATTACAATTATTATGTGTAAAGTTACATTTATTATAATTTTTAACGCGTATATAACATCCAGTAATCGTTTTTTGCACTTAACGTAAATATTGTATAAACAGTGCTGATAGTATGTGCGTTGTCGTCGACTGTTAAGTTTCAGGTTTCCATTCGCTAATAAAGAAGAAAGTTTTTACGTAAAATGTCAATTTTTCTTACAAAATGGCGTAACTCTGTCCATTTTTGAAAATTTAAAAATCTGTCCCGATAGGTCACAGTCAATACGATGAAATTGAATAAAGTTTCGTCCTTTTTCACGGTGGATTATTATGGAAATCTAACTCGTGTAGACAAAACGGGTATGTTTTCACTGCACACACGCGCGGTGTTTATTTAATTGTTGGCCATATTAGCTTACACAGAACTTGGAAAATTTTGAAAAAATATCTACAATCTTGCCCCTTTCCGATAAAAAAAAATGACAAATCAATTCGTCCCGTGATTTTTTCCGAATAAATTCTTGAAAAAGTACCTTTTTTTTCACGGTGACGAAGTTACCTACGTACCCCTAACTGTATTGATTAGGAGCAGGGGTCGACGAACTTCTGTAAGGATTCCAGTACTACAAATTTTGGACTACACGAGTCAACAAGAAATTGTCAAGCTACTTAATACAGGGTGTTTCTTTCATTCGAACACGACAGAACATCCGAATAACCAAAAGTAAAAGAATAATGTCACGTTGTAGATTATTTTTGTAAAAACACTCCCTGATGAGACACTCCGCCGCGTAAAAATAAACCAGGCTGTACGAAACGTAATTCCTTGTGAAGAAAACATGTATAGAATCCATTTGTCGAGAATATTACTGTTTTACGAAAATATTATAGTATATACAGGGTGACCGCGAACCGAGGTTTGAAAAGTTCTAACACGCGTAAATGTAATTTAAACGCGGTGGCAAGTGCTATAGAGAACACTTAAATAATAATTAGAAAACATAGTATCGCACAAGCGTAATTAAGTACAATTATACGTCGCACCTAAGCTTACCCCTTAATCTCTCACACCTCACCACCGCGTTTCCCGCGTAAATATTCATGCGTGTGCTTTCTTAAGGCAGACTTTTCTCCCCTTTGACGCTCAGTCGTCTTTAATTCGCGGAAGCACACACATCTCCGTGTCACAAAATAGAGCCATTACTCTACTATAAAACTGTAGCTATACACCAGACTAAGGGCACTCTGGATTGAACGTTTCTTTGAAATTGGCTACTTAAGCACCACTTTTGCTATTATCGCGAGTGCCCGGTGTAATTGCAGCTACACTTCTATGATTGCATTACAAATAACCGAGCCGTGGTCGTGTTATTTTTTTTTTTGTTTCCCGGTAGATAGAAAAAAAAAAAAGAAAAAAACGAGGAGGAGGAGAAAATTGAATGGCATAACAAGTTCTGTAATTACTTACCATACTAACGACCTTGCTGATTTCAATAGCCTTGGAGTATACTAAAGGTGAGAGGTTCGCGAGTGTTCCAGAGAAAAAGTGATGGTCCGGATTAGGTCTGGATCCGTGGAAATAACCAGTGTATAATTTCATCTTCGAAATAAATTCTAATTGTCGATTATTTTCCTTTAATCTTTCGATGTTTCCAATACCATAATCGTAGGAACGAACTAATAATCTTTCTCTTTAAAAATACTCGAAGGTCGTTGAAATTGTCGAGGAAATTATTATTGGAAACGATTTACATTATCTTTTTACGATTCTGCTTCCTCGAGTTATATTCTTCTTTAAAATAGAACAATGCACAAAGTGATCCGCACCGAATCGTTACAAGCTGTTTCTCGATTTGGATCAAAAATTGATAACGTTCCTAATATCTTCTCGTCTCTTTCGATCGCACCGATGAATTACCTACTCGATCCTGTCGAGCTAGTTAGCATCGTTCGAATCCCCGAATTTTTACAGAAATCAGTGGAAATTCCACGATCGAAGTGTCCAGATCGCTGACTGTTCGGTTCGTGTATCCGCGTAGAATTGAACCATTTTCATCTGAAATTTCGTTCCATCTTTCATCCGGATTTATCAAAGGGACGACGTGCACTGTGAATTTTGAAGGCGGATGTAGTGGCTGAATGGACGGATTCGTTGGAATACCAGACGTAACTTGAAACGAGCGCGAGAAAAAGTAAAAGAGAGAAAGAGAGAAGGTACATCAGTATCCACGTGAAAGTGCAAAATGTCTTTCTCCATTCCCAGTAGGAACGAATTAACGTGGCACGGAACAATGGTCATTGTTACGAATATTATTGCAACAAGCACCACTCGTTTCCGGCTTAATGTTCATCAAACGTGGACGCGAGGGCGAATCATGAATTGATCTATTTTCTTTGTTACCTGTCTCTTTCGCTTTCCCACGAGGACCGTTCGTTCGTTTTTCGCTTCGCGGTGGTACGTAGTAGCCGGTTAAACGAAGCCAAGATCTCCTCTCGTGTTCCACGTAGAACCGAGCTGGTGCTTTTGCAAGCCGAGTATATTTATACCGCGGTGGTATCACCCGCGCGAGGACGATTGTAAAAAATTCTGACCTCGTTCCAGGCCGGTCGCTCTTTCGGAAACAGGTTACGAAGGAAGATTACACGCCTTAGGAATCCGTTAGTTCGTTGAATCGCGTTATTTCTCCGCGGTATGATACATTTTCAACGTCATACTCGCGTCCGAGAATCGTGGTTTCCTTGTTCGTGGGGAAATGGGACAGCCATTTTTATCAAGGAGGCGCATACCTTCGTCACGGTGAAAAGGTAGACTCGCTTCGAGTGTTTGAAAAGTAATGATCGATGATTTGATCGTTATTTTTTATTGAGCGGGACGTGTTACGGATCACTTGGAAAACTTGTCAAAGTTATGCTTGGAAGTAACCATGGATGATAAATTAAATTTTGCACACGTGTGCCAGTGGAAGAGTTCTCAAAATGTAGGGTAAATTTTTATAACGATCAATTTTATTCTATATTTTCCGTTTACTCTTCAATCTAAAATAATAGTATTTGTTTGTTGAAAGCTAGGTTTGGTTTACATTAAAGTTATGCGTGGAAGTAAACATGGGTGATAAATTAAATTTTGCACACGTGTGCCAGTGAAAGAGTTCTCAAAATATAGGGTAAATTTTTATAAAGATCAATTTTATTCTACATTTTACATTTACTTTTGAATCTAAAATAATAGTATTTGTTTGTTGAAAGCTAGGTTTGGATTACATTAAAGTTATGCGTGGAAGTAAACATGGGTGATACATTAAATTTTGCACACGTGTGCCAGTGAAAGAGTTCTCAAAATGTAGGGTAAATTTTTATAAAGATCAATTTTATTCTACATTTTACATTTACTCTTGAATCTAAAATAATAGTATTTGTTTGTTGAAAGCTAGGTTTAGATTACATTAAAGTTATGCGTGGAAGTAAACATGGGTGATAAATTAAATTTTGCACACGTGTGCCAGTGAAAGAGTTCTCAAAATGTAGGGTAAATTTTTATAAAGATCAATTTTATTCTATATTTTCCGTTTACTCTTCAATCTAAAATAATAGTATTTGTTAGTTGAAAGCTGGGTTTGGATTACATTAAAGTTATGCGTGGAAGTAAACATGGGTGATAAATTAAATTTTGCACATGTGTGCCAGTGGAAGAGTTCTCAAAATATAGGGTAAATTTTTATAAAGATCAATTTTATTCTATATTTTACATTTATTCTTCTATATAAAATAATAGTATTTGTTACTTAAAAGCTAGGTTTGGATTACATTAAAGTTATGCATAGAAGTAAACACGGTTGATAAATTAAATGTCGCATACGTGTGTAGTGGAAGGGTTCTCAAAATATAGGGTAAATTTTTAGAAAGATCAATTTTATTCTATATATTACATTTATTCGTCGATATAAAATAGTAGTATTTATTCGTGGAAAGTTAGGCTTGGCCTACATTTTGAGTGCTGGATGATGCTCTTCCCACCATTTCTGATTCACTTCTATCCTGCTAAGGCGACAATGAGATGAAATGGGAGCAAGTCAGAGGGACTAACCACAAGCGAGAAATGGTACGGCTCATGTCAGACGAAGCATTGATATTTTGTCGCGATCCACCTTTGAGGCACCTGATACTCCGTATTTCGCGCGCAATAATGTTTCGTGCGTGTCGTATTGTTCCTCGCTCGCTTTTAGTTTCGCTCTTGCCTTTGTCGAGAAAGAAACGACAAACGACCACTCGGTAGTCCTCTCTGTGTTACACAGCACGAGCCATCTATTCTTAACGTATTTATTCTCAATAAATAAATACTGTATCTCTCACTCGATTGTAGCAACAATTGCAGAATACTCTGTATACAAGAGATGCATTATCGTAACGAAAAGTCAACGCTTAATAATTAATGAAATCGATGTTACGTTAAGTCATCGTCGTCTATTTACTACGGGGATATTCTAGTCTAGAATTAAAAAAAATTGATTTTTAAAAATTCTCTCAAAGTATAGGCCCTTGAAAATACTTCTGCCAAAAGATATTGCTGGATTGGCAAAACTAACGAAGTTGTGAACGTTTAAAGAGACTGTTCTCCGTAACGTGTGACGTACCGTTACACGGTATTGCAATGACGGGTGTATACGTATTTCTCCAAGGACTTCTCGGTTTTCATTATCAAAGTGCTTCGACTTTGAGAAGGGACACCTTTCAAGCCTGTTAATCCGTCTCAGGTATACATCGAAGCATTCGTTGTGTTTAGTTTACTTTCGACCGCCGAGCAGAGCAGAGTTCCGAGTGTGTATACACAAGGTGTGAAATTCATTCAGCAGTTCGATATCAGTAATACGTAGATATAGAAAATCAACTGTCAGGGATCGGTTAGCGTCGGCTGTGTTCGGTCGCTTCCGTGCTAGTGATTCGTCAACTGGTTCGAGACGCAGTAAGCAGTGTGCCGGGCTTGAACACGTGTGCCACGGTAGACATAACCTATAAGTGAATTACCATGTTGTCTCGCGAATAAAGTTCACCATTACGAACGATTCATCTCGTGTATCTTATTACAACCACACTACACGGCCGCTACGAAGCTTTCTCGCCCGTAATCTCGCAAGTTTACGCAAACCGTGAAAAATCGGGGACTGTCGTCGCGCTCGAATGATAAATGGCCATTAAAATGTTTCGCTCGCTCGCGAGACGTTCTCGTCGCCGCGCAACTACGAAAACAGTGGTCCCGTTTAACCACCGTGAGCAGAACACACCGATATTTTTTCCACGTGGGGAAAAAAAAAAAAAAATCGTGTTACACTCCCGTCGAGAAGACAGCGCCGTGTACGGCGCAGGAGGCGCAATAACGTTACAAACAAACAGTCGGGAACAAAAAGAAGGTTACCGTTGAAATTTTTTATCAGTGCGTTGCATCGGTGAACGAGCGCGTAAAAGCAAGAGGTACGCGAGCACAGTTATATTTTACAGAAGTTGGAGTCGCGGGGACGAGGAACTGGAGATCGTACGTCTATAAAGTTCTTAGTTGCGCCGAGGAGAACGTATTGTTGAAATTTTTAATGCAACTGCTGGCTCGTTTCCGCGTCGCAATTTCGCAGCGAGTCCCGGCACACGGGGTTACCTTTTCCCAGCCGTTTTCCTTCCGTTGTAAAAAGAGTTACGAAAACCATCGGTTTTATACACCGGCGCTGTCCGAGCGCGCAATCCATTTAATTGTCCGATGCTGGTGGCTGTTCAGCTTCAACCCTTCGCGTAAATTGAATTTGGATCCCGGTAATGCGCGATTCAATTGTTATAATTGAATTCCTGAATAAACTTTTAAACGGGGAAACGAAACGAAAACGAGGAAACGTTCACGGCGTTTAAAGATGGGAGAAGCAACTCGCCGAATACAGGACACATCTTGGACGGGGAGGATGTTCGGCGAGCGGATCAGCTGGATACGAAGAACTCGGCCGATAATACGATGAATATCGTTTTCGGGACAGAGTGTTTCTTTTCTGTTAATTCTATTACGCATCGATCGAGAATGTGCCGGGTAAAAAATTCCTCGATTGGATTCCCCAGAGTTGTGTATTAAGTTCTAATCGTACGATTAACGAGACAGTCTCGAGTCTTCTTCGGTGGCATAAGTGAGGTTAAGAAAATCGCGTGTTCAGAACTAGGAACTTGGCTCGTAATCATTTCCTAAAACCTACGATTATTTTAGGAATAATGTGAGAAATGTAAGTCTCCGGAGCATCCAATCCAGGCATTTTTTTTTATTTAATACATAGTAAATATAATTGTAGAACTTGGAATCTAAAAATATGTAACTTATTTCATTCAAACTATTTGATTCTGACCTTTGGTTTTTATTGGTCACCCCATCAGTTATCTAACACACTTTTTTGTTAACTACCTGGTTCTAACTTTAAATTAGATCGATTAATGAACAATTATCTCGTTTCTAGTCACGTTGTAGATACGTACGAATTAGATATTTGTAGCCATGTGTTTCCTTACATTTAAAATACCACAGTCAGGAGTTAAGAATATTCTTGGATGAAGGACAATGTAATAGATACCACGTGTAAGGGAAATGCGAATAGTGTCAAGTTTGCATTTTTGCATACAGAGCAGGCTAGGAAAGCCGAAAATTTTGAAACATTTTGTGTAAGTAAAGTAGTTCATTCATAACATGAAACCATTTTTCGTTGATGATATAATGCTGTTCGAGAGGATGAAATCCCTCGAAGAAAATGCAGATTTTTCTTTTTCGCGGAATAACTCCGGAAGGTGAAAGAGATCGAGACAAATTTTAAACAAGAGTTGCATCTTCTTTTTTTATATATTTACAAAACTGTAAACTTCATACGTGCTAAATTATCAGTATCGTCTCTTATAGTTGGATTTTTGTACATTGTAAATTTATGCAGAAATATTTCTTAACTTCTTTTTATACGACTCGTCGATTTATCTGTTCTATTTTTCTTTTTTTTGTTTGCTCAATTTTAAAAGATGTTGGGTGGTAAATTTTTCGATCGAACGATACCTTTCCTAGATCGAAATCTAAGGGGTTGTTAATTTTCAACTTTTTAATTATTTACACTTCTATTCAAGTTTTTTGTAACTGATAATTTGTAATTTTTCACACTGACTATTTTTTTCTTGTAAGAATTTTTATTCCAAATCTACAGAAGGAAAAAACAAAAGTAAGTAGAAAAGTCAGCCATTAGTCAGACGTAGACCTACCGTGAATACATGTATGGACACACAATTGTTTTTATTCTTGCATATCCACAGTTTTGACAACGTTACAATTTCTATGTTCTGTATTTCAATAATCGTGCATTTGCCCAAAATTTTGGTTTTAATCAAAATAGAAATTTTAACGAAAATTTAAATATTATAGAATAATACATAAAGCTACATGTTACTTTTAAGGCTGATACTCAGGAAACCAAATCAAAAGGTAATTTTACTTTGCAATTTTTCTTTGACCTCTTTTTACTTTAATTTTTGAACACACCACAGTGTGTACCTTGGGTCTTTTCTTACCCATGGCTTAATTATATTTTACCTCCTGTACTAATTGTATTCTAAATTTAGAAAATAAGAGTTCCATATATTCGGAACATTTTTAACTCCGAATGTATAGTCAAACGTAGGAAAGCTTTCAGGTTAAAATTTTCAAAACGTAAAAAGAAATTTTTAATCGTTACTGATTCGCCTTAAACCTAACCTTGAGATATCCAAGTCGAGGGAGAACGGACTAAATCCGTCCTCGCCATTACTTAAACTTCGACTTTCATTGAATTGTCAGAGGAAAACGACAAAGACAGCTAGGTCTAAGATTACGTCAGGAGTTCATCGTTAGCCGAAGGAGCTGTAATTGTCAACTTACCGGAAAATAGGTCGACTTGTATCGGACAAGTGGAACAAAGACCAGCCAAATTAAAGGAATGCACTTGACAGTCTAATTAAAGAGAACTATACCTTTGGCTCATGTTCGATAATAATTCGACTATTTTCCTTCGCAAATGTTCTTCGTCCTTCGTCGACTCTTTCGTTGGATGCATCTGACTCGAAGAAATACTAACCCAATCTGAGGTAAATCTAGATTTTAATTATTACCTTTATTTTAAATCGAAATAAACTCGACGATTATTTCGTCAAATTAATATGAACGACGATTCGTGAAATTTGTTAACAACTAGAACTACCGACAGATTTCGGTATTTTAGGGTTTCGTTAACCGAGCGTGGGTCTATTCTGACCCACGCTACCAAAAACCTCGTCGATCTCCTCGACTTGCGATGGATCGTTTAAACCTTGAACTGTTTATTTGAAAATTAATAGATAAAGTGAACGATAAAATAACAAAGTAGAAAAAAAAGAGAATCGAGGTCTATAGTGACCAATTTATGGTTTTTAAAACTGATTGTTTGTAGAACAGACAAAGTTGTAAAATTTTCGGAAAATGTGCAATGGAATTTAAAGTAAATTTATTTATAAAAGTAATCGAAACCAGTTGTTTTTACCAATTGGTAAGTTCAGTGCTAAATTCGGTGTTATAATTATATATATTTCTATAAATTTAAATAAGTCGCTAGATTAAAGACACAAGCGAAACGTCACTGAATTCGTTTATTAATTCTCAGATCGCTTTTCTCAGCGTTAAAGGAGACGTCCCTTGTCATTTACAGATCCTGTCGGTAATAGTTTATTTTTGATCGCGATGGTAAGCGCACGCGAAGCGTTACATAATTTAAAAGAAAAGTTATTCGTACTTCATTCCGCAGTCACTCGTTCTTCGAGCTCTATTTTTATCTTCTCTTCTCTCTTACGAAGAAGAATTCGATAGGCGGTTCACGTCTGTTATTTCAGAGTCACGTCTGTTATTTTCATCGTTTTGTGAAACATTAAAAACCATAAAATTTCGAGTAAAATTTTTTTTTCTCGATATTTTATACGGTTTTGTGAATATTCGCGACAACGCGAACACTTTCGATTTCTTTAGGGTAGGTGTTTGTTTTCACCTTTGAAATTGTTTCATAGTCGGAAAAAAAAAAATGGTTGCCTTAATAGCATCTCTTTAACTACGTTTGTGCAAAGTTTCAAGGTTTTCACTTTCATAATGTACCGGTGATATTTAAATAACCAAGTTGAAGCTTGCATGTAAATACTTTACACTTCGTTTTTAGCCTCGGTTTGAATAGAATACTTTCTCACTCGATTCGTTGAAGCATACTTAATTTTTATTAACACCGTGCTCATGTTTCTCGCAACTAAATACTAACATAACGAGGACAAAAGCATACTTGGCCGCTTTTTACGATAATGAAACTTCCGTGTTTCTGTACATTCGAGGCGGTAGTAAAGAGAACTAAATAGTCGTTTTACACTACAATGGTTATGGCTGGTTACATCGGGCGACAAATCTCGCTTGTCTAGAATAATGGAGTCACACTCTGCTTCTAGTGTCGCGTGGCAGAGTTTTCTTGCACTTTGTACGAACGAAAACTTTTAATTAAATTATATCTAAGTACAGTTTGCAAGTAAGATGGATACGTAAACGCGGGTACGCTACGTATTTCGAGTCATTTTTGAGACAATTATTTCGATTAGATTGGACGTTGGTTGATTCCAATATGGCCGCGTGAACTTCCACAATATCTTCTGTCGCGAATAAGTTTACGTAGTAGGAACCTTTCTCTCGTCGAGTTTCAAGTTTAATGTCACGTACAGTGGATCAAAAAAGTATTTCTAGACTATATTGTGAGGAATCTACCTACAAGTCTGATTTCAATGGAAGTTTTTGCGCATATAAAGCATACCGGACTGTGCACGACATAATTTTTTTGTCGACGAAAAATGTTCTCGAGAGGATAAACTTAAGACCGAAAAATTCATTTCTTCGTTGTTTTAATACAATTCTTTTGGTTCAAAAACTGAACATCTTTGGATCATTGCAAAAGATGCATTAAAAAAATTAAAAATACATTAAAACCTTCGAGACTTGATTTCACCTTCTTAAATAAATTTTTTGTGGATATAAAAATTTCTCTGTATATGCATTATTGTGCTCCACATGCGCACAAATTTTTGTTAAAATCGGTTTTGCAGGTAAGAAGAATTTCCTTATAATACAGAGTGCAAATAGTTTTTGGAGTCACCGTAATTGCATAATGTGTCAAGCTTCAATTTTAATGCCCCTTTTGATGCACACACCTGTATACAGGTTTATTATTTTAGAAAATAACACATTGATATTTTTCCTACATCCACATCCATGACATAATAATTTCAAAATTATTTGAAGTTTAATTAAGAGAATAATTGGACCAATTAATCGAAATAATTTAATTCTGTTATACATATTCGAGATCGAAAGTGACGTAATATAATAATAGGAGTTGGTACGTATTGAGGAATTATTGAAAAAGTATATTTTAAGAATATTTATTTTAATACGAAACCGATTAGTATCGTGTGCAAATTACTATGGGAGTACGAAGAATTTTGGACATCGCTTGGAGAATTAATTCTCTCGCGAAAATTGTTACGATTTTAAATATTCTATGTGTATTTTTTAAGGCTCGACATCGGTAAATAATTGTGTGCAATTTAATTTTTTGAATAGGAATTGTGCCTTTCATAATATCGTGAGGTGAAGAATATTTTTGATGTAGAATTAAATAAAATGTAGAATTCAGTTTTACGAAAATGTACGTTCAGAATTGTTTCAAGCACTTTTAGAAGGAGAATTATGAAAGAAAGAAAATAATTAAGAACGAATCAAAAGAAAGGATTAACCCTTCCACTTTCGAGAGGTGTACTTGACATTTTACGACTTCTACCTTTTCGTGAATTTTTCTTTTTAACAGTTTTTCCGAATATTATATCTCTCTTCGTATCTACTGGGTGGGGTAATTAAAACTGATTCCGTATGAAAGATTTCGACGTCGTTAATTTTTCATGTTTACACGAAATTCTATACTTTTTATTTTAATATTTCCTAGTAGAAATTCATCGAGGGTTAATTATGTAGAAGAACGTTTTAGTTCAGAAATTGGACCAAACAGTTTAGGAATTTTCCAATTCACGCACATACTGCTAATGTACGCATTCAAAATGGAGCTCAAAGTACTCAAAAGCGGAAATGTATGCTTTGAAGTCGTTCAACATTGAAAATATTGCATTGCGGAGTTCACTTCGATGTGTACATCAAACGACATACTTACAAATTTAAGTTTGATACAGATATACAGGGTGTCGCAAAAAGTGTTGCAAACTTTTAGATTTTATAATGCGTATCTAAACTAATAAAGAAGTCTCAATAAATTAACGTTTACCCAGATTAGGTGCCATATTTTCAATTCGAGGAAAATTTTCGTTTTTTCACCCACGAAGACAATCTGCAATAAAACCAATTTGTCATAGGCTGCATTAGTGCACTTGAATCATTAGTTTTTACATATGTTTCTGAAAGGGCAATATTATTTAAAAAAATTTTTAAAAACCAAATTTCTTTCCTTTTTCATTTTCTTAAAACTGAAAATTGTTAAATCATACGTTCAAACTGATGAATAATTTTTCTGGGAAACTACTCATTCAATCGACTTGAAATTTGAACTGTATATTCACAATAACATTCTCTATCGTTGCACACAAAGACTCATTTTTATTTAATAATACTTTTCGAGAAAATTTAAAAAATGTACGATACTTGTTCGGTAAAATTTAATTTTTTCCTTCAAGAGCCTACTGTTCTCGAACGTATCAAAATTTTTAAAACTTCGTATTTATAAAAATAGCGATGTTCCATTTAGTATCTAAATATTTCAATTTCATTAAATTCTGACCATTAGTTCCAGAGAAATCTGCCCCACAGTACGACTAAGAAATTTAGGTCAGTGTATTACGAAAACGCTTATATTTTCCATACGCACCAACATTCTTCCATGAAAATTAGCAGAAATACACTCCGAAGTATACACTTTTAACACACATTCGAAACCTTTCTATAAAACATTCCGTATCGTTGATAAAAAATTCTCGAACATCGGCACCCCTTCCGGCATAAAAAAATTCTTAATCATCCATAACGTTAAAACAACCAACGATGAACAAATTCCTACTCGCATCGGACCACGTAACGTACGTTTAAAATCGAAAAAGATGAAAGAAAAATTTATTCATAAATATAATCAATTCTCTACTTCACTGTCACCGAATATTTCGCCGAAGCGTCGTTGGTGACTGAATTACTATATTTCAAAAAGAACTTGAAAACGTTTCAAATTGACCACTTCGGTAGTCCGAAAGATTCTTTTGATCTTCTTTGTTCATCGTTCGATCCGATCCAACGATGTACTCGTGTCGACCGGAAGTCACCGAAGACGCGGGAACGTTCGCGTTCAAAGTGACGAACGTGGTGTTTCGATATTACGAGAATAAGGAAACGTGGTTTCCTCCAGATATTATTTACAGGCACGAGTAACTCGAGCTTGTCGACGAAAGAGTTGTCGGGATACCTCGTACCAGTCGCTTTGAAGTCGTTTCGGCATTCTGATGAATCGTGCAGAGCTGAAAGTCATCTTTGCTCGGTAAATCGTTTCTAAAAGTCAAAGGCACGCTGCTGAGCTCTTTCAAAACGGGATCAAAGATATTTTGCACAGCACTGGCTCGACGTTAATTCGAAATCGTCATTCGAATGCACATTACGTCCGATTCTGTTCCCGGTAGGCTACCGTGTACCTGAATCGTTGCTTTGCGGGTGTATTTCAACGGCGCGTAAAAACATTTTTCTTTCTATTTTCGGGCCCGGGCTAATTTTTCCTCAGGAACAAGCCGACGCGACCCTTTTCCCCACTGCAATTTCCGCCGTGAATGTACATTCTTTCGAGGGGGAAAAAAAAAAAGAAAACCCTTTTCGAGTCCACGCGCGACGACGATTTTTTAATTTACACACGCGTCGAGAAATTAATGCCCTCGCTCTTTGAGCACTCCGTGGCCGTTCCTCGTTTTCGGTAAACTTTCAAACTTCACGAGAACGCCTTTTCTCTCCCCCTCCCCGTTTCACGGGAAAACTGTGCATCGTGTCGTATATATTTCTCCTCGAAGCGAGATCGAAAGAAAGAAACAAAAATTTGCTCCGTTTGGTATCGCATTATCGTTAAGTGTTCCGGTAAACCGGCTCCGAAAGATCGATTTGTTTTTTTTTTCTTTCTTCTTTTTTTTTTTTTTTGTTTCTTATATTTTCTCAAAGCGACTTCGAAAATATCCGTGCAAAAGGATCACCTCGAGTTCGTAGAGTCGACGAAGTTGTAGACGTTCGAAGAGTGCAGTACACGCTTCGTAGCGCGCGTAACCAGAACTTTGAACGCGTTTTTTCTCGCATCTGCATTTTTCAAACTGGCCGACAGTACATCGTTTCGATCGATCGATTTACATAGGGAGAATCTTCGGTCGATGTTCCTTTGTCGCGCGAATCGCGACGATTTTAAAATTTGATACTTTTCTCTATCGTTTCTGGCACGCTAAAGGCGAAAAATACACGGAAAAATCGATGGTCGAACTTCAAGAGCTCCCGTTTTGTTTAATTCGCGAGATTGTTTTTCTACTTTGATTCCGTGCCATGGACAGTTTCGTACTGATCGAAATGCTGTCTGGTTTTTTCGTTTCGCACAAATAGAACGACAGGAATCGCGTGAAATATTTGAGCCAATCTCTCAAAACACGCTTCGCCTAAAATTATACTACTCCGGCAATTTTTATCATTTTCGTTTGTAATAAATCGTGAACCTAGCGTAAAGTTGGACAAACACGCGTGCGGAAACTCCATACCGAAAAGTTCTATGGTTTTTGTGTAAAAAAATCGGGAAGGAGTCGGTATTTTTCAGCTAGATTTCCAAAATATATTCTCAAGGCGTTAAGAAAACGTAAGGTATTAAAAAATTACTTTTATTGCATATTCTTACAAATTTATTATACATTCATCGTATATTAATACAAACGTCTTTTACAATACTGTGAACTATAAAAAAAAGTTATATTCTCCACCCTGAAACTCTATGTTCTGTTCTCAAGACTTAAAATTAACATTTGAGCTGAAAAGAATTTCGAAAATTTTTTTTCCAAATTTCACTCCGTGCTAACCCTTCCTAAGATACTTGAGAATGGCGCCTAAAGGCTCGTACAAAGTCTTGATAAAAGATTTCCAATTGAGAATCGTCCACGACTTTCGAGGATGCGTTTTGTGAAAAATTATTCTCGATGGGAGCACGATTCCTCGGTTAAACTTTCGACTAAACTTGTAATAGGGGTGACCTAGCTAGTTGTAAACTCATAAAACAAATAAATTGGAAAGGCATGCGGAACAAGTTTGAAAATTCCTGAATAATGAAGCGTCGTCGTGACATCGCGGTAAGGTATGGTAGACGAGAAGATCTAATTTCCACTATGTGAATAGCTTCATCCATTGGCCTCACGGCTATACTTGTGCGTTTGCGATACCATCGAAAGCGAAACTTCGTCGCTTCGAGTGTATCCTCTGGCAGAATTTACCGTACATTTTTTTTTTTTCTTTTCTTTTCTTTTCTCGAGACGTTGAACGAGAATATTTGATCTAAAACGGTGCACGATCATCGAAACACAAAGGGTACGGTTTCTAAATGAAACTCTTTGCAGAAGCGTCGGTTTCAAGTTACCTGTGGTCTAACATTTCAAAGTCTAGGTACCCGTGGATTTATGGTTCACGAGTCACGGATCTTGTTCGCGTCGTGAAATTCGCAAGGTTGGTAACCGTGATACGAAGGGTCAAGTGTTTCGATTGGCTATCACGTGGTAGATTTCTGATCGTTGCCCTCTGGTGGACATTTTGTACAATAATGGGTAATCCCACTGCATCCCTATATGATATACGGGCCATTCCACGTCAAGTCGAGCACTTTTTCCAGTCGGTGATAGGGATTTTAGCGAAACGAAAATACGACGTAGCTCGTGTAAAATTAGGGGAGATTTCGATCATCGTTTTGGTTTCGAATTTCTTTTTATGAAACGTGACGTTGAGCGAGCGATTTTCGACTATTCGAGAGGTACGATCAAGGTGACAAGTCGAGGAACGAGGTAAGGTTTTTAATTTATCAGTAACGAAAGCAGGTCTTGGAAACATTGTAATATTTATTGATATCTTAATTTTCATCTACATTCTCTGTGATAGTTTAGGAGACATAATTAAAAATAGAACGAAACAAATTTAATCGGAACTGACAGTCTGCCAACAATACAACATTTTTGTTACGAATGTAATTAGCAACTTTTGAGTTATTTTATTATATATAGTCTTTGAGTGCTGATAAATTTCGTAGCTTATTAACGACTGAACTTAAAATATTTTTCGAACTACTTGTTACACATACTTTTCCTTGATTCATTTGTTGGCATTTTTAATTAGAGAAACGTTGTGTCAAGGGAATAATTTATTATATTTGTTGATATAATCGATATGAAAATTCAATACAAGCTCCCAGACAGCGACCATACGGAAATATACTCGGTTACAAAAATAAATCAAATATTTGAGGAAGTTTCTGCACCCACCAGCTTTGAAAATATACATAAATACAAATTGATGTTCAACGGGAACGAGTGTATCAGAGCTAAAAGTTTAGGGAACCGGGGACTCGATTCTCTTTAAAAAGTAATTTTATGATTACGGAAGCTACAGTAAAAAAATGGTAAAAGAAGTTCTTTCACTGGGGCTAATAAACTGATTAAACATTCAACGTTTCGCCCGAAAGAGAATTTTCAGTGTCTTCGTTGTGTCATCTGCTTTTAAAAGTTATCTGGATTTATGATGCTTTGGTTGTGATGAAAAGCGAGAGATATGATAACGCACGTATAAATTAATTGATCAGATAAAGAACACTTTTCCATCTCGTGCATATAAGTAATTGCTGAAATGTAATTGGAAAAGGGAGAGAAATTGTTTTTTTTTTTTTTTTTTGTAAACTCGAGTTGGATTTTTAAGAATATATGCATTTATTGGCGTAAAATTTAGTATATGGACGGGGGGAGTCTTTTACAGAAAAGAGCCTGAATGAAAAAATATTTACAATGGAAGAAAATGTTTGTATCTAATAGGACGAAATTATATAGACTACCAGAGAAATCTTAGAGAAGAGACTTACTACAATTATATAATGATGTAAATAATTCAAGTCGTGATGTAAGTCGACTATTTGTGTAAATAAACTCAGTTTATGACGTAATTATATATATACATACTTAACAAGTTATATATATAATTAAATATATATAATTGTTGAATATACATATATATATACATATATATTATATATAATATTTATTATATATAATTATATATATATAATTCGTTGAGTTACGTCACGAGCAGAATTTATATGTAATATCAATGTATTATTGAAATGTAAAACAAGTATTTAAGATATTTGTTGCAGTATGTGCAGGGTTGCCTCCACTTGTGCATATATGATTGCAGTTTCCTAGAGACATAATGCTCACAGCCCAAGCAGACACCGAAATCGCATTTCCTGTAAACGTTTCGATATTCCTAAACAACTTTCCTGAACAATATCATCTGCCGCAAAATAAGCGCAAGTCTCCAACCAGCATTCAACGCCCACCCCATGAGAATCCATGATTTATGTCAACGATCCATTCAACCCTTAACACAGACAAACATGTAGAAAGCGAAATAACACCGTACCATCTCTCTTCAAAACATACACAATCTACTGGCATTTATTGTTAACATATGCAAAATGTATAGTTACGTTAATAAACCATACAAATCGAAAGCATTCCAAGCGTCACTTTGATTCACCACTCTCTATTCCTCTTCCTTTAATTATTTCCATAACTTGAAAAATTGATATTAAGTTATGGAAATAATACGAACCAAAGACTATATACGAGACTTTTGGTAAAATATAAAAAAATTCTATTGCCGGAATTTCTTAAAACTGGCGCAAAATATTCAAAATCGGTAAAACGGAGTAAAACTTCATTTAAAACTCCCGCCAAGTCTCGATTCGCGGAAATTCCTGGAAATGACGTCATTTCCAAGAATCAGCGAAATCGTGCCACCTCCTCGGCCATCATGTTCTCCTGATACCAAAGTTCGAAAATCGACGAACAATTTTAGCGAAAGTATGGAAATATATTTGAAATTACGAAGTTTTATTAAAATTTTTCGCCACAGTGCCAATTATGCACAATATTTGGAATTGTTTATAGGAATGGGGAATGGGAATGTAATATATAAGACAAGTTTTGTTTAATTTTTTGTAACATCAAATTTATTAACGTGTTATCCTACGTACAAAAATTTGAAGCTATCTTAATTATTGAAGTACAGAAATATAACAATAATCAGGAATTGTAATAATTTTAACATAAGTAGTATCACTAGTCGTAATAGTAATGACTGTAGTGGATCGGTTAGTATCCGTAATAGTGATTTGTGGTAATAATAACGGATCATCTAACAGCCGTAGTAATACGAAAAGAACATCTGGTAGCAGTAGTGATAGTTGTACATCCATTAGTAGCAATAGTAATAGTCGTAGAATAACTAGCAGCAGTGGTAATCTCGTAATCGAGTAGCAGCAATAGACCAGTAATAGTGCCAGTTTGTAGCAGTAGAAGCATTAGTAGCCATAGTAACAGATGTACCAGTAGCAGTAGTAAATCCAGAGGTAATAGTAGCAATAATAGTGGCAGTACTGGAAGTAGTTTTGCAACTTCTATAAAAGTCGAGCGTGTGTATTCTACAGAGAATGAGTGTTTTTTCTAAAGAGCATCTTACCCTCAACGACGACTAGGCATAATGAGACAAGATTTGTCTTTTCGTCTACTTTCGTTGATTGGCAATAATTTTCTTTATTTTCAGTTCACGATGTTCTTGAAAAACGTTGCAAAATTGCATGAAATATTTCGTGGTATTTCTCCGACAATGATTTATAAACATATGAAAAGCATTACATTTAAACTTAAGTATACTTTTCGTACTTACTAATTTTACAAATTATCGGCCTAACGATACATTGCGCCTTCGTTACAACCGGAAATGATAATTTTATTGTGAAAATAGCGGAACCCCAGGGCTCCGCGGTGCACACTTTGAGAAACGCTGCATTAGGGTGTATTTCGGGGAAAATGTGTCTGAGGCAAGGACAAATCTCAAGAGAAGAGGAAGCAGACAGTTTCTGTCTGCGCAATCTGTTATTTAATCACTGTCGTCCCTATTATTCCGTACATGCCAGTCTGTTCGAAGTCCCTGGTTTCAGCATCTTATCACAAAGGTTCGCTCTGCGCTTTTGAATCACCTTAAATTGGCCATGGAAACTTGTTACGATAAAGACCAATTATTATTACAACATTTGTCGCTATTCTCTCCATTCTTTCCTACATTCTGAATCATCGATACTCGGAAACTTACAAAGAAACAAAATGGCTACGCAACTACCGACGCTAGAACTCCTGAAAGATTTAAATCAAGTTCGATCGATTCGATTTATCCATACAAATGAAGCGACATTATACTTTTTATGTACATACACGTGCATTTTCAATCATTCGTACAAACTTTTTAAAGTTCGAATTGTAGGAGTAATAATTTATAAATTATTCACATCGACAGCATTTTTAGGGTATTACCGTGAGAAAACCCCACGTAGTTCAACGATTTTTTCCTTTTTCTTAAATTAAAGCGTTCTCGAAAAAAAAAGAAAAGGAAAATCCCGTTCCACGGTAGTCTACGCAATGGAAAAAAGTCTCTTTTCATTTACGAAATTCTTCAGCGTGGAATTGCCGGTATTCCTCTGCGAGACGTAACGATTATTTCCGCGTTCCCGGTAGTAGTTTCCTTTATCTGCGCGAACACGGTCCATTTTCCTTCGTTTGTACGGGCATATTCGCCATTTTCCCTCAAAAGAAACGGCGCCCCGCGTCCGGTTGATTTAACATCGACAGAGATTAAAAGCATGGAAATAAGCGCGACGTCATATCTGCCACGGCGTGTGCAAACGGAAAGCACAATTTTCCTTTGAGGGGGTTGCGCATGGCGGCGCGCAGTTTACGAGAACGAATGTCGTCGGTCTGACCGTCTCGGATGCCAGCGTTTCGCGTTCTTCCTCGTTTCTGCGAATTTTTATTGAATTGTTACCGTGGCAATTCCGTATCTCGAAATGCTGACGAATGGCGATAATGGTAGCGAGCTGTTGGAACGATACTGGCGTAGTCGACGTCGTTTCGGTGCAAGTTACGCGCGGTTGTCCAACTGAAACTGTTGTACAGGGTGTGCCCTGGAAACAGGGCCGCCTTAACCCCTTTACACCTGGTGTGTACGTTACACCTGTGACCTTAACCTTTTTACGATCGGCGTACGAATGTAGCTTAATTGTACGTATAGTAATGATTGGTACGTATAGTAAAAATAAACGAATATAATTTTCTTTACAGAAAATAAATTTATATATATATACTGGGTTATTATATAGATTGCAAATTAGTCAATTTAATTTCTCCATGCCTAGTGTATGGTGTAGATTAATCATGAAGTATGACTTTGCAAGTGTGTAATTAAAGATGAAACAATTAACGTAAAATGGACAATATTTCTCTTTACAAATTGTAGATATTTATAACCCTGTTATATAGGGTGTATCAAAAATTGGCTACTTTAATTTTTTATGCTCAGCGTATGAATGTGAGTTAATTGTACGAATAGTAATGATTAAAAGTAAACAAATATAATTTTCTTTACAGATTATATATATTTACTGGGTTATTATATAGATTGCAAATTAGTCACTTTAATTTCTCCATGCCTAGTGTATGGTGTAGATTAATCATGAAGTATGGCTTTGTAAGTGTATAATTAAAGATGATACAATTAACGTAAAATGGACAATATTTTTCTTTACAAAAGTATTGTAGATTGTAGATATTTATAACCCTGTTATACAGGCTACCTTAAACTTTTTATGCTCAGTGTATGTACATATAATAAATTAATTACACACGAAATATAGCTTATTAAGTGCAATATATTTTTCTACACGGATTGTAGATATTTGTTAAAAAGGAATTATTAGAAAAATTGTCAAGTACATAATTTTGTACGTGGCAACTCTTAATCGTCTAAATAAAATTATTCCAGTTTTATATTTGATTAATTCTTTAGATTTCAAGTACGAGCACCTTTGTATCAAACGTATGCTTATTTTTATTTCTATATACTAATTTTCTTTTTCTTACACAGAATTCCAGAAAGTATTGGTCACATTAAGCTTGCATATATTTGTTAGCGCACAGAACGTTGAATATCTTGTATCGTTTACGTAACTGTCATTTACACAAATATATTAAAATACAACAATACGACTAAATAACGACAAATTGACTAAATAACGATTTGTTAATTGGATCGACGGTACTTAAACGGTAAGATTTGAATTGTAAAAAAAAAGTGTTGCTTCTCGTTAAAAAAAAATCGCTACTTTCCTCGGATAATCGAAAGAAGCGAATTTACGATCAATAAGCGAGGTAACACTCGATACCTCTTGATATCTCGTTAATAAGGAGTTCGCTAACGGACGTTTAATAAATCTTTTTTCTTCATTTTGAAATGTTGAATAGATTCATTTATTTTCGTAATATTTCGTCTAGAACTCCCTGTACAATCAAGCATTTGCAAGTGTTACCGTGTTGTGTACAGCCCTAACTCGCAGGATCTGCCTAGGTAGTTATAGGTAATCCTAAAGATCAATACGTTCAAACGTGTGTTCACGCGTACTGCAAATTACCGTCTGTTTTTCTTCTTTGCGCTATACAGAGCGCACCGAAACAAGAAATGCAACGATTACGCCACAAATAAAAATTTACCGCTCAAAAATTTACTTTGAGCCAATGCCAATTCAAGGAACAAGTAGATCACCGAATTTCTCCAATCCGTGACCAGTTGCGGAGTATGCGAAACAAATTGTTTCGTCGAATTATAATTAACAAAGTGTGCTGTGAATTTTTACGTGATAGAATTATTTTCGATACATTCGTTGCAGTTTATCGAAGTTCGTACAACGCGAACTCTTAACGTTCAAAGATCATTTTAGACAACTGACGAGCGAAGAATAGGTACGTTGAAGTGATTTAAATTTTACTTCAATAGAAGGAAGTTCTTAAGCCGTTAGCCGGAAGATGCGTAAAGAGGAAAAGCGGTCGATGGATTTATAGACGATTAGCTGTGAAATTTTAATTACTTTCACGTCGTAGATTAACGTCGATTAAGTCGTAGAGGCGGGGACACGTTTCAATTTTACAGCCGAAGGGAGAGGTTATTTTACGTTTACTTTTCGATTTTACATCAGCAAGCTCAAAGAAAATTTCCACTGGTTTAATTCTCCGCCCCTTGATCCCTTCGCGGGCGAAACTTTTCCGTAAAAACCTGTTCCATGAGAATCACATGTCCGAGTAAAAGGCAAAGTGTTCCTGTAAATGTTTTTTCAACGAATCAAAAGGTTAGCTCGTGTTGACAATGAAATTCGATTAACGAACTTTTGCAACAGCTGCAAATTATACGTTGACTTTCTCCCGGCTGATTTTGTCCCGTTCGTTCTATTCGAATCGTCGAACCCTGTATTAAAGTTGCTGTTTTTTTTTCCAACGATCGATCCTCGTTAGAAACTGTTTTTAATTAAACAGTATTTCGAGTAAAGGTTTATCAAGGAAAATTGATCATCCTTTTTAACGGAGCATGGAACTGGAAGGCCTTTGTAGCTTCTATTATATTTTGAACTATACTCCATTTTGTACTGTACACAGGTATACGTAAAAAAAAAAGAAGAAATGACTTTGAATACTTGACATTTAAAATAAAAACTAGTAGAAACAACGATGTTAGTTTTTGTCAACACGAGTTAATAGGTCACTGAAGAAACATGGGGAATATTTCACCGAATAGACAGCTGATAATTTTGTCACTTGAATCCGGGGTAAAAGCTCACTTTAAAGTGAAAATTCCTGCACTGTGCGCAATTTCATGTACAAAGCTTAATACTTCTCGGAAAGATTTTTTACGAGTCATACATATTCAGCAATATTGTAACGATATCGCTGTACGATATCTTCAGAACACTTAATCGTGAATATTTATTACAAAATTTAACGATTACTTGCTCGTTACAATGTTCCAAGTAACTAAATATACACGCGTGTATATCATGTGTGAAATATTCGTGATGACGGAACATTAGTGCTTTTATTCGTTTTTAATAGTTTCTAGGAACTTAATTTTAATACGGAAATTAACATACGCGTCCAAGTTTGCTAATTATTAATTCTTCGAGTATTCGTAATACATTACTTACGCTCGCTGCTTCCTATTTCTGCGATACAATTGTTTGTCACGCACCATATTTCCACGTCGACCATTGGATTATGTTTGTCGTAAAAAGGACCATGCAGAAAACCTGCTGGAAACTTTCCTTTTACTTTAGAAGCATGAAACATAATACAGTACCGGGCTCGTAACTTTTAATCTTTAAAAACATCTGGACTCGAAGGAAACGCGCGAAACGTGACCGCGGACCTTTGCGATTTTTACACACACACACACACACACACACACATACACACATATGTGCGCGCAAGCTTACCCGTTAAAGTACTTCACAGTCGATTAGATTTTCCTTAAACAACGAGTACATTATTTATATAATCGAGAAAGTTGAACGGGAGAGGAAATTGCACGGGAATAAAGGTTAATCTGTTGACGAACGATTAGCCTTAACACGCGACGATATTTTTAGTGGTTCGATTTGCCGCTACAAGTCTGGTGCATCGTTCTTTGTAAATAACACCTAACTCGACTAGAGGGTAGAGAGCTTGCACGAAGGTTGTTGATTATGTAATGCGAAACTTACCACAAATGAGCCTGTAAATTCTAACCAACAGTTTTTAATCGAGGCAGTGCACTAATCCCTCGTTAAAACGTCACGCTTGTTCCTCGATAAAGCGTAACGAATTGTCGCCACCACCGTTTGCGTTCTTCGGCTCGAGCGATAATCGAACACAAGTACCTAACAACTGGCCAAACTTCTACGCGATTCTGTACGTTTATCGGTGCGATAATCACTGATGCAAACTAAAATTTGGTATATTTCTCGTTAAACGATATAAACTTACAGGAGTATTATCAGTAGACTGACGAAGTTCTACCGATGAAAATGAGTCCAAACACGACCAAATTCGGACTACTTTTAGTTACACGTTATACGACACATTTTTGAAAAATTTACTTAGAAAAATGACCTGTGATTGAAATTGGTCCGAATGTGGTCATGTTTGGACTCATTTTTCTCGGGTGAATCTCGCCAATCTATTGATAAGACTCTCGCGAAGGTACGACGAGAGGTATAATAGTTTTTGGTTGTGTTAATGACTCTTACATCGATGCGGTTGTGGCATCACTTTTAATACGAAATTTTCACTCTTGGCGTATCTCGTTCACTCTTCTCGTCAGACGGTTCGCTGGGTCTCAGCTCGAGATACGAAAAGTCGATTTCAGGAACAAATTCGTTACCACCCTTCCTTAAAACGCTTCGAGCGGGGACCCGACAGTGTAACGTTTTAATGAGGGGGTTAGTGTACTTTGTAACGTTACGAAGTTATGAAACTTACATCTTGTTACGACCAACGACGAAAGCTGGAATTTATAATGGATATATGGCACCTTCGTTTTTTTTTTTTTTCAACATTTAATATTTCGATATTTGTTCTTTCAGTTTGCATTTCTGTGGCTAGAAGAAACTCCAAATTTTAATTAGTACTCAAAGGACTCGACGCCTCTACTGTTTTTCTCCATCAATTGAGGTTAGGCTCCACGAGAATATTTCAGCTGCATCTCGTCTTTTACGCACGTACGTGTTCCGGTTACATTTGGTCCGTAGATATATTCATATAATACATATACATCCACATAAGCGTAATAAGGAGGTGTAATAATAATAAAGACCAATTGTAATCTCTGCACTGGGATTATTTCACCGACGGAACAATAATTGAAAGGAGGTTAAATACACTACAGTTACTTGAATAAATACACAATTCTGTTACATTGAATACGTGTCGTACAACAAAACGTTCCTTGGAACAATAGACTAGAAAATACAGCATGATACATGGGGAATAGTCCGTACAAAAGCGCCGAATCCGTAGCAGCTTGTACAGTTGCGAATGAAAGAAACAAAGAGGAAATACAATAATAATAAAAATAAACTGTTCGACATGTTACTATCGTGTGCTCTGCATATTATAGAGATTTCTGTCATCTCGTATTACAGAGATGAGAGCAACAACGACGAGAATAATTACTCACGCGAAAATATAATTTTTCAATAATAATCGAAATAATAATGGCAGTCGATGTATCCATAAAACTGTGTGACGTCTCTTCAAGGAAATATGCAAGGCGTATATTCGCCAAGGTATTCTGACGAATCGTCAAATGATACAAAGGAAAGGATTGATGGGGAGAGAGCGAGAGAGACGGAGACACAAGTCTCGGAAATAGGAACATTTGTATGCATATGATTCGCACATGATATAAACTTCCATGTAGGCCGGCTCTCTGGCAACATTTAGTTTAGTCTGTCGTTGCACTGCGACTGCGCTGTACCAGCATCGGTGCATAGACGTCGTGTCCGGTTCAGCAGACAGCAGGATGGAAAACCGGGAGAAATGCTCGCGGGTTCTGCAGATACGGCGTGGCTGTGTAGTAACTGTAAATGACCCGTTTCATTATTTAAATGACAATGTACCTTTCGTTGCATCCTGTGTAAGCCGAGCAACGAACTATAATTTGTTAAGCTTATCGTTGAAACGAGTTCGTCGTTTTACTTAGTAACGCTACAAGTTCTGTTCCAAGTGTATTCGGTTATCGTGAATTAAACGAAAAGTATCATTTTTAATTATCAAGAATTTTTATTTGCACAGTTAATAATAAGAGAAAAGTAACGGTACTCAAAATGGCTACCTTTTTTTAGGGAACCTGACTTACGAATATAAGATTATCTCAGGAGGAGCTATTATTACATATTATAAATTCTCTCAGGGAATTTTTCAAGTTATCCAAATTTTCACGAACAATCTATCAAGAAGTGTTCTCCAGCTCTGACTGAAGCTTATGATTTTCTATCGATTACAATTTTCTTTTTCCACGGTTAACAACAAGAGAGATGTAATTGCATTTAAGATGCAACGAAGGCAACGTTGCCTTCTGCAGCGACCCAACAAACGAGAAAATGATTTCAGAAGCTGAGACGAGAACCTCGGGCCACCCGAATTTTTATGAATAATCCTGCAGCATCGTGTTCTTAAACTCCGACCACAATTTATAATCAAGCGGATTCAACTCCGTTTTACCAGCGGGCGAGGCTTCTGCTGAAATGAACTCAGGACACTGTTCCTCTTCTCGAGTTGTTTCAGTTTTCCAAGCTGGAGGCGAAGTTCTGTTGGAAAACCCATCCTTTGTCTTTTGGAGGAGAGTCGCACTCAGAGCTTTTAGTACTCCTTCCAGCGCATCCTTTTGGTAGGCTTTGACCACGGTTTTAACGCCTTTCTCAGGGAAATGAAGAGGGCGTGACACTTCATGGGATGCTCCTCGCAAATCACTGGCTATTTCGTAGGCCAGATTTCAATTCACTTGCGAACGATTACGAACTGTGTCAGGCTCGAAGACTATAGGCCGCGAAACTTCTCAGAAAAATGTGAATAGCCTGAAGAATGCCCTGACAAAGCAACTTCTATCATCTGCGAGTCTGTATCCTGGTAAAGGGTCATCTTTCGAGTAATAGTTAGACGAATAGTAGTTTTCTTCGTTATTAATTGTGCAAGTAAGTTATAGTAAGTTAGGTGTGATAATGTGTATTATTCTTTTGCAATTTTTCAATACTTTTACAACGATCATTCTGATAACAGGACTTATAACAGAATTGGATAATCTGAAGATCAAGATTGTGTTAGGGATTAGCGATTAGGAATCACCTCCACTGTTGTTTATAATTGTTTAGCTCGAACTGTAGGTTTATCTTGCACATTTTCAGTGTTTTATTCCCTACATTATCCTTTTCGAACAATTTTAAAACTTTAAACAAAGCATTGCTATACATGAACATAATAGATCTGTGAGAACAAGCTATTTTAGTGTTGCGTAGGAATTCGATTTAATTACTTTACTGCTTTCTCTAGAATTATTACACATGTCTCTTATGTAATAATCGGTAATTTTAAAATTATTTTTAGAAGAATAATAAACCAAACGTCAAGACCGTGATGCAATTTCTAATGATTATTCCAATATTACAAGGAAGGATGTAGACTGAACCACTTGAAGAACCACAAGAAATTGGAAAGATTTGTACGGCTCTATAAATGGAGCTTGATTGTTATCTGAACTATCTGACGCCTCATTGATATAGATTGTCTGAATGTTTTTAGAGTAGAGCAGTTTTTAGCGGCCGATTGCTATCTTAAATTGACCAACGAGCTAGTGCTTTCAGGGCTGATCGGACAACTGACTGATAGCTGTTGAAGATAGCAAGAAACTCTTCTTTTTTTTTCAATTTAACTTTTTCGAGATAACTGGCACGTACGAGCATTCTTGGTTTTCAATTTAATAGCACACTCCCCGCAAAAGGATCGTTGGTTCTCTCGTCGACAAGATTTCAATTCATTTATGTATCGTAGCACGGGAGCAATTATTAAAATTGTAAATAGATCAAATGTGCTATCATCCATTGTGAAACGTAATTCCTCGTTAAAACGTCACGACTGTCCCTCGATAAAACGTATCGAATTGTCTGAACACCGATAGGTTAAACCTAACCCGGATCATTAGCTCATAACTCGATCTCACTTGCGTGTATAATCGATCATGATCGAAAATTCAAAACAATGCTGCACATGTTCCGAGTATCAATCCCTAATTCAAAATAAACTATTCTATCATTTTTCTTATACCTTAATGAGAGTATTATCAATGAATTGGTAAAATTCTCGCGATTAAAATGAATCCAAACACGAGTACATTTGGGATGGTTTTAATAATAATCGAAAATTTTTCAAAAAATGTGTCGTCTAACGTGTAACTAAAAGTAATCCGAAGTAGGTCGTGTTTCGACTCATTTTCATCGGGAGAATCTCGTCGAGCCATTGATAACACTCTTACGAAGATTCAACGAGAAAAATAAAAAAATTTTAATTTGTATCAGCAGATGTGTGCTAGGAACAATTTCGATAACATTCCTCTTTAACCTTTTGCACTGAAAACACGTGCTATGCACATCACTTGTTACACGCTTCTTAAAATACTTCAAAACATTGTAAATCTTATTTATATTTATCTAAATAGTGCGACTATTTGCAATTTGTTGCACACAATCTACTTAAAACTTTCATATAAATTATTACAAGTAAAAGCTTGCTTTGGACGAGTTAGTCACAAGCTTCTTTCAATTAATTTCCATCAATTTTAATTTCCAGTAAAATTACTTTCAATTAATTTCCACTTGAAAAAGTTAAAACGTTTCGAGCAAACATATAAACGTACGTTCCACCATGTACCATAATTTTACCATAATTTTCAAAATAATTTACCAGATCCTCTTTCATAGTCCCTGTTTCGAGTTACATAATCGATGGCCATAATTTCTAAAATTTCATCGAGAAATCGATACAAGTGTCCGAGAATTTCTCGCAACTCTGTGCAGAAACTAAATTCTTACGAGGAGGTAACGCGACTTAGGTACTCGTAACGTGTACAATGCAAATGTAACGTTCATAGAGCCAGCCAGCGTATTAGCAGCAGACATCGCGATGAAAAAGCATTGTCGTCAGTTGCGAGGTTAGGGTGCAGCTGATGCTCGCGTGCGTGTTCGTATATATTGCACCTCGTGCAAATTGCCCGTTCTATTATTCAGATGGATGTAAAAGGGCTGTAAAGTTCGACGCGTGGTTAACCGCGCGGCGCGGCGAGGGTCAACTCGCCCTCCCCAAAACCTGTAAAGCAGACAGAGCCGTCTGTTTCGGCAATTTCCGTAAGCTTTTTCCGCGAGCGCCATCGCGTTTCCATTCATTTGCTCGTATTTACCTTTCGTGCCTGGCAAAGCCCCTGACAAAGACGGGTGATTTAATTCAGATATGCAACTGCGCGCCGCTGTAAATTGAAGATGAAAGCTGGCCTTCGTGTAATCACGTTTTCACACGGCTACGACTGTGCGAACTTGACATCCATTTTAAATTTTAAATTGTCTCTTTGTTACGATCTATACTACGCGCTCGCCGACGGCAACGTCCGCGGTCGTTTAAGGATTTACGAACACAGGTTGACGGAACGAAATGCAACGTACATTTTTGGGAATCTTTTTTTTTTTTTTTTTCTTCGGAGACGAGTGTGTAATTGTAACAAATTTCCATCCGTTCGATGCAAGTGCACACATTTGAGGATCTATTGAATTTTATTGGAAAATTTTAATGCGTGTACGCAACGTCAGTTGCGTGAAACCACCCCAATGGGTTTAGAGGAGAAATTATACAAATATTGAACGGGTTTTGAATTCGTTGGAATATTTCTATGATAATGATAAGCGTAAATTCTTTGAAATATTTCTCTAATAATGGGAAGTACAAATTCGTTGAAATATTCATAGAACAATGAAAATGTACAAATCCTTGGAAATATTTCTAAAATAATGATAGGTACAAACTGTAAAGTACAAATCCTTAGAAATATTTCTAAAAGAATGAGAAGTACAAATTTGTACATACATTTGAGTACGAATCTACTAAATTTTATTGAAAAATTCTAATATGTTTAACAGTTATGGTCAGTTGCGTAAAACCACTATATTTTTATAGTTTCAGATGGAAAACTAGAAAAATATTGAACGGGTTTTGAAGTTTTTTTTTTTAAAGACGAGTATTTAAGTTTATCAAATATTAACTTATTACTTATTAGGAAAGGCTATAAAAAACATTGTGGTCGAGAAATACAAATAAAAGATAAAATATGATATAAAAAATTTTCATACACTTAAAACTTTCTTGGTCTTTTTACTTCAAGTAGTTTGGAGATTAGGTATCTTCCACAAGTACAGGCGCAAATAATAATTTATCGAATAAAATTTAATAAACTCGTAATATATTATACGCTCTTACGGTTAGTAGGTTCGATAGAATTGTTAAACACACTCCTCCGGAGGAAAAAGAAATATTTAAAACCAGGCTTCTCTTTTAGCCCTTAAGGAGTTACACAACGTTGTAGAGTACGAAGAGAAAGGCAAAGTTTGTGATTTTTTTATGAGAAAAGTACACGTCAGTATTAAGTGGTTAGTTAGTTAACACACGAGTAATGTACTTTATCATGATCACGATCAAAATCTTGTCACGTTTTTCCCTTATCTCCCACCGTTTAATTATTATTTTACATGGCGTGTACAACCACTCTGTGTACACCCATTGTAACGAACGGATAAGGATTGCATTTCACCTGAGTAGGTGTTATAAATTCTTCGAAAGTGAAACAGGGGTGTGTTATCTGCCTTCGACTCTGTTTAAAAATATATTGACGCTGACACATGGTTCATTAAACTCACCTTAGATCGGAACGAGTGTAACGCAACACATAATGTAAGGGATTCTCACTTGTTTGAACGTGTTGCATGCTGTCGTATCACGGTTCGCGAACGCTGATATAAATAAAGTTGAATGTATTTATACTCAGAATGAACTGTTCGAAAGAACCTGTGATTTGGTGGCATGTTTCAAAAATATGATCATGGAAGGACATTAAACACACCTTAGGTTGGAACGAGTGTAACGCAACACATAATGTAAGGGATTCTCACTTGTTTGAACGTGTTGCATGCTGTCGTATCACGGTTCGCGAACGCTGATATAAATAAAGTTGAATGTATTTATACTCAGAATGAACTGTTCGAAAGAACCTGTGATTTGGTGGCATGTTTCAAAAATATGATCATGGAAGGACATTAAACACACCTTAGATTGGAACGAGTGTAACGCAACACGTAATGTAAGGGATTCTCACTTGTTTGAACGTGTTGCATGCTGTCGTAGCACGGTTCGTGAACGCTGATATAAATAAAGTTGAGTGTATTTGTACTCAGAATGGACTGTTCGAAAGGACCTGTAATTTGGTGACACGTTTCAAAAATATGATCACGAAAGTATCGGTCACCTTGTTCCAGCCCAAATGTAATCTTTACGCCTATTGTAAATGGAGACTGACACGCAATAGCGAAAAAAATCTTTCCACGAACAATCAATCTGCGTGTTTCGTTCATCACCCTTATCGCGAAAGGTATTTTCAGATAACTATACCCCAGCAGTTGGAGTTCTTTCACGCTGAAAGCAATCGGGTGTTCGGTTAATCAATCAAAGCTTAATCAGCCCTAGAACGTGTTTCAGAGATGCGTGATCACGGAAGCATTATTACCTTATTCTTGCCCAAACATGATCTTTATGTCTATGGGAATTGAACACTGGTTCCCAGCTCGGAATAAAATCCTTCCGCAAACAATCTGTGTGTTTTGTTTAAACGGCTCGTCCCAATTAGCTGTATTGTATTTTGATCCTCGAGTCAATAGACTTGAACAGTTAGAATTCCATCACGCTGAAAGCAATCGAGCACCCAGTTAATCAATCAACCTAATCAGCCTTAGAATCAATCAGGCTTTCCAGGCAGTTCTACGTTAGAATCAGAAGCACTCTAGGCTTCAATCTGTTCGAGGAGCAGTTGGGCTTTGTCACTCTTCAATGACTCTCGATCAGATTAGAGAGGGATTAGGCTATATTGATACACTTCTTCTAGCCGAACATCCTTAACACCTGTTAGATACTTGTTACATGTTACGATACACACTTTGGTGTCGTCTCAATGACCCAGAGAGTTGTATTGTTCGAGTTTGTTAAAAAATTCGCAAATTTGAATCGTATCGGTCGTCAGGGAATATTTTATTGAAAAAATAAAAATATCTGTAAATAGTAAACCACGTTAAGCAAGATTAGTGTTTACGCAAACTTTTTTTATTATTTATGTGTACGCATTACATTTACAGTCTGAAATTACGGCCACAGTTTACGAAACGTTTTTGTTTAATGTGTTTTTCTTGTTCTTTCCTCTTGTTTTCTGTCATCAGTAACGAGAGTAACATGCAACATGCATTTTTGGGTAAGAGAAGATTGGTTGCATTTACTCCGATTGAATTTTATCGCAACTGGCATAGAAATTACAATAATTTTCTAAATTGAACATTTGTAAGGCCGTATTTGTTTCGTTAATGATTTAAATACATTAGCCTATCGGTATGTGAATGCAGCACGGTTGCTTATCGCGTAATATTATCGTAATTACGTGGCACTACGTGGCTGTGCTCGTTGTTATATTATTCATGGACGCATGAGAACCTCGTAAAGTTCGACAAACAGTTAATTCTGCACAAAGTAGAGACTCTCCGTCGGAAAATGACAGAGTTTCCAAAGTTATGACGTTCGATAGTTTACTCACCACTTTGAACTTCTAACTTAGAAGCGCTTATGAGTCTTAATCCTTAATTGCTAACGCGAGACTTCACTGGCTCCAGTATGGTTCCCCCTTTTCGATATCGTCCTTCGATCTCTTCACAGTCATTTGGATGTGCAATGATGCCTTTTTTGCGTATATGCAATAGTCATTCATATTTTTCAAATAAATAAAGCTACTGGCAGCTCGAAGAATTTTCATGTTAAACATTTACAATGATCTAGAATATTGAAACGAGAATTTTTCTCGTATTATTATTTTTGATTTTTTATTTATATTTTACTAAATTGTTACGCTGGATAAAAATGCGTGTGCGTGAAGTAAAACTAACAATGAAAAAGTTTCTTAACGTTTTGATTCCTAATTTTGAGTTATTGTTAGAATTATTCTAGGAAAGAATAGTTTAAACCGTAACCTAACCTCACTTTTATCCTAATAAGAAACATAAAAAAGGATAAATCGAGAGACTTAACTAAAAGAAAATTTTAAAAATTGACAGTTGCCTCGAAATGGACCAATCTTTTTTAAATCCATTAAAAATCGGACGCTTCTAAACCTAACCTCACTTTTATCCTAATAAGAAGCCCGAAAAAGAACAAATTGAGAAATGTCTTGTCTAAAAGAAAAATTGACACTCGCCTCGAAATAGACCAATCTTCCATAGAATCCGTTAAAAATTGAGCACCTCTAAACCTAACCCCACTTTTATCCTAATAAGAAGCACGAATAAGGACAAATAGAAAGACGATTCTTGACTAAACGAAAATTTAAAAAACTGAAAATTGCATCGAAATGGACCAATTTTTTTTAAATCCATTAAAAATCGTACACACACACAAGGGTTATAGCGATGAATTACGAAAACATTTAGCACGATGTCTCGACGTACGCTTTAAACTACAGTTGTCATGTTGTTAGCTTGAACAAACCGTTATGACAAGTAGCCTTACTGCTGTAAGTAGAGCTTTACGAAGGTGTAACATCAACCGCGTTAGCTCACCCTTGCTTAAGACTATAATTTTACCGTAATTACGACAACACCACCGTTTCGCCATAAAGAAGGACGAACGCGAACTCTTGACCTGACCCAGTGCAAAGGGCAGTTCAGCGGGAGTACAGGCTTTAACAATATTCATAAATTCATAAATGTGGCCTTTCGGACCTGGACTGACCAATGAATTTACTGGAAAGGGACCTGCAACGATGTCCACGATTTTGTTCTCTTTACCAACAATGAATATTTACTCGTTTCGGTCAGGAACTCGCCGCGCGGACCCTATTTTTCTGTTAGCCCCCGCGAAAGTAATTAAATTCTAGTAAAGATGCAAATATACGGCATAATTTGTGACTCGAGTGAATACCGCGTACGTTTCCACTTAAATATTCATCAATTTCGTCAAATTAGCGTTTTTCTCACAAGGCCACTCTATTAATTACTCGTCGCAATTCGAACCTTTCTAAACAATCCCCTTGTTTGCAAAGTCGGAAGTACTCTGTTTCGGCATCGATTGTATCAATTTATTTTCTCAACTTGGAGAACATCCTTATCGTCGATTTCAACGAGAAACCTCGAAAAATGTTCAACACTGATGATACGAATTGTTTGTTCAATTTTACGTTACTATTTAACGTATTTCCAAATTGTTAAATAGTAACTGTCAATGGCGAATCTATTAGACTTGGATCACTTTTTTACACCTATTAAATAACATAGAAATAAATATTAGTTTCTGTCATATATTCCTAGTATCTTTCTTTATTTCTTTATATTAATTTCTGTTCAAACAATCGAACAATTCGAACAGATATTTACGTTTCTAAACCCCGGAGGAACATTCTGAAAATTTATTCGTGTTTCCACGAATCACTCTGTAACAATATTAATTCTCTCGTGAACAAGAAGTGGGTTCTTATTTCATCCGAAACTGAACGAAACGGATTCTCCGATATTCTATCGCTAGAAAAATAACGAAATACTTGTCTCGATAAACAGTGAGGTGCCACTCATTCCTGTAACGGGGTCGATTCGAGTGGATACAGAAACTGAACAATGCAGGAATTCCCGCGGGCAAGTCGTGTCCGTTAGTAGTTAATCGAATATCGACTAGGTCGAACAAGTGGAATCTCAGGTGATTATCGAGTAAGTTTCTATCGATAAGAGTGTCTCTCGCTTCCTCAATGTATACGTTTCCTACTTTACCTCTGACTTTATTTCGTCCCTCTTCCGCGTAATTGCGCCATTTTACCCGGTTAATATTTAAACATTCGACGATCGAAATTTTCCAACGAAAAAAATTCATTTTTCGAACGACGAATTCACGTTCGTCCCAACAATTGCAAGGTAAACTTCCTCTGAATATTAATATTATTTTATTTACACATTCCATTAACATTTACGTTAAATCATCGACGTAATATTATCGTGTACGGTCGACGATTTTCCATATTTTATTTTAACAATTTTATGGTACACTTTGCGCGCAGAGGACCAGAACGGAATACTCGAGAGTCAAGATTATTTAATTTTACGATTACGATAATATTTTATATCGAATCACTCTTACTTTGAAATTCGTGTGTAAATTCTCACTCCTTTATATTTTCAATTACGTGCGAAGTTCGCGTGGAACTGGAAACAACTTTTTCACTTTTGAAATGTCAAGGGCATATATGTAATTTTATTTATCCGATGGAAATCGTAAATTTGCAAGACACGAAACTCGGCGAAAATGATTTGCTTCGAAGGATTGTTCGTTCGCGGTAAGTTGAAGAAGTTGGATTTCAGTAGTCAAGACGTAGCATTCGCACTCGTGTGACGTGTGTCTGACACGCGCAGGATATTACCACTGACAGTTGACTGCACAGTAGATTACACAACAGATGGGACACGTTTCAAATAAGAAATCTCGTTTCAAATAATGCTTCCACGGCATTGTATTTTATTGTAGGTAAATTACAAGATGGATATCAACGTGGGATAAATGTTTCGTATTTTAACTGCAATTCGTCTCGGCTGTGAACGAATAATCGTACAATAACGAAAGGAATGTTTCAGTCGTTGTTTCTAATCACCGGAAATATTTTACCTCTGTTCATGGTTCATGAGATAGTGGTATCAACCAGTAATATCGTTTACACGGAACGAAAACTGATCCTATTCAAGTTCTAGAGGCTGTCTATAAGCGAGGAAGTTTAACAAGTCTATAAGTGAAATTCAAATATGTACTTTGCATACATTGGAAAGTACTTTGGCACGACAGCGGGGTAGTTTGTATGTCAACGTACAAAGAAACGTTATTCCAGGTATAAAATTGAGTGTACACACTGTATCTTGCGATTAAAAAACCATCTACATCTATTTTTCATGGTATCGCTTATTCGTTTTGAAAGATAACTTTCGTCGAATAATTGACAAAATTGAAACATCCTTTTTAAATATCGTGTTCGATATCATTCGTTGCATTAAACTACCGAAAGAAATTGCTTCGTAGTAAAAAAAAAAAAACTAGGTAAATTATACACGATTTCATTATTACATTGTTTAAAACACAATGGCTACGTTAACGATCTCTGGAGCAGCTTCTTAACGTACAATAATTATTAAATTCGTGCAGATTGTATTTCACCATTGTCGTTCAACAAAGCATAACCGTATCTTACAGTTCGATCCAAGAATCTTGCAAACCTTCGACAATAACGAATAAACACACTTCGTACCAAAGTCAGTTTCCTTCGACCGCACTCGATACTAAATTAATATACCTCGACTTGTACCGTGACGTATACTTACTTTCGCTTCTATATCCTCTCAGTAGCCCCCTCCCCTCCTCGACAGTTCGTACTCGGTACATAATCTCGAAACAAAGCTCCATTACTATTATTGTCACCGATACCGTGCTGTATTCCCCGGGTGGCCTCACCGAGTCCAAATTCCCAAAACCGTTTATTATTCATTATCCTCCAAAAACGAACAACCAAAGTGTACGATACACGTCCCGTCTACATATACTCTGTACTTCCCGCGCTGCGGCATTTTAATCAGCTTTAAAGCAGCTCAAACGAACCCGATCCTCCCCGCTGTTATTCCCGGTTCCCTGCTTCTCGGCGACTTCCGGATCCTCCGTGGCCGTAAACGCGGTGTCCTCGAGCGAACGACGCCCGTCGAAGCCAGAACACTGTTCGCAATTTGGTTGGTCCGTTTGACGTACGCGGGCCCCACATGCACGGCCGTACACGCAGTGTGCTTGTACCGTCTCACTTTCTCTCTCTCTCTTTCTCGTTCCTCTCTTTCGCGTGCATGTGTCGATGTTTGCGCTGGTTTTAAGGAGAAAAGCGAGGTCAGGTCGATTGTCAGCTCGGCGGGACCTTGACTCAGTGGCCGTAGTCGCGGAGCGCGCATGCGCGATACTACGGCCGGGGTTACCCGTTTCCTGCCCCTTCGTTGGCGCCGACCGGGCCGAGGAGCTATCCCTTACACGCTACTATCGTTACTACTACTACGTACTCCCCCTCTCTCGCGAGCACCCCCTAGTCGCGGCACCGCGCTACCCCCACTCACCTCTCCGACAGCCAATCCCCACTCCGAAGCCCGAATCGTCGGATTCTCCTCCACCACCACTCCTCCCACGTGTATAGCTCGATTCTCCTACGCAACCGATTAATGAACACGTCACGGACCGGAGTGCAAGGCACCGCGAGCTGGCGAGTTGCGCGCGCAGCCACGTTCCGCGGATTACGAGACACACCGACGACGTCCTTCCGCGGAAGGACACTCGCGAGACGAACGACGACGTTCAATTAAAATTTCGGACGAGTCCTCCACCCGCGGGCTGCTTTGAATTCCGATATTCGTCGATGGAGCGCCGAGTAGACACCGGGGATGAATAAAATATATTCGCGCGCGGGGGGCAGGTCGAATACGTGGAAAGAATTGTTTTCGGGCGGGATCGCGGGATTCGTGTCGGTCAGGAGGGCGGCATTGTAAACTGGGGCGGATTCGGGACGAAAGCAGCGCGCAGAGTTTACAAACGGATTCAGCGGGATTTTTTCTGCGAAGTTGTAAAATGGGACTACTTGCGTGCCACGGGTAGATTCTACGATGGCTCGAGAGGAATTAATTCGTTATACGTTCGGTACACGGGTGGGTCGATTCGGTGTAATTCTTTTTTTTGTACAAGTTTGGAGAAACGGGTGGAACTTTCGTTTGGATATCGGTAGTACGGGAACGGTGCGAATGCTCGGTTTCTGTAGGAATTTACAAAAGTTTTTTTGCACGAAACGGAAGAAAAACTTGGACGTGTACAACCCGATTAGTGTGTACGTGGGTAGGAGTAACTATGTTGGGACAAGAACTTATGTTGAGCTAGTTAAACGATACAAAGTAGACATTGAATTATACGAAATGGTATGATAAATTGCGGTTGTTTTACTTTCCGTACGGTACGATTTCTCTTTCTTGGATATCGCAAAGAGGGGAAAAATCTACAAGTCCGCGGTCGTCCTCGTGTTATTTCGCGCAGAAAGAAGAAGAAAATTCTAATTAAGCACAAGAAGGTAACCCTGTGTGTGTACAAAATCGTCGACAGTATGTTTTAACACCGGCATATTTTCGAGCACAATCTTGGTGGTAATTAGTTTAAAAAAGCAACGATGTACGCCACCACCGAAAAATAATCAATCGTGGCTCTGGTGCGTCAAAAATTTATTTCTATTTATCGAGAGAATGTTGTATCTCTAAACATGCATATACTTGTATCGCAAAGATTAACCATTTTTTCTATCCATTTTATAGATCACGTAGAACGAATAATTAAATAATTTCTAGCAGTAGTATAGTTTTGTAATATTCAGCCATATGCGACTCAAGATGTTCACACTCGTCTTAGTTTCAACTTGACGAATACAATTTTCCTTTTTTTTTTCTTTTCTTTTTTAAGCGAAAACTATTGCTCTCTTAGTGCGCACAAATAGAATAGATATTTTACTGATTTTCCGACGACTTTAAAAATACCGTTGCCTTTGTAATGCAAAATTCAGGCGTCTATAGAATTTGAAAGCTTCTTTCTTAAAGCTCCGGAATTACACTTCCACGGGCTGAAGTATGACCGAACTGAGGCGCATATGAATTAATCAAATGCACCTTGTTGAAGGCATTACACTCTTGAATAATGATCTTTCGGAATACATTCAGGTGCCTCACTTTGGGGCCCTTATTTGCATGGTAGGCAAACATGGTATGTATGAATTAATGGAACTTGGTTCCTCTGGAGTACCACTCCCTCCAGGAAAACGTAACGTTCATTTTGTCATCGCTGTTAAAAAAAAGAAAAAAAAGATCCTTCAACAATCTTCGAAAGTTCGTTTGTATCTCTCCTTCCATCGGTATGATTAACATAGTCGTTATCGCTCTCGAATATCGAATCGAAGAAAGCTTTGTCAGTTTCGAGAAGTTTTCCGAATCGAGTTCGGTCTTCGAACAATTAAATTTTATCCTCGAATATTAATTTCAATTTCTTTCCATCCGGTGCGCGAACTGAAGATATTTTCACCCAGATTGTAATTCTCCTCGGCAAATTTTTACGTTTCGGTTCAACTGTGATTGAAAAATTACGTTCCCGAAATGTACACTGGGACGAATTGTTTAGGAAACAATCTAGGCTTCGGTGGTCAAAGTTTTCAACCACCCCCTAGATGTTGGAACAGTTTCGAAGCTCTAATTTCAACTACTGCTTACGGTTTAGAAGTAATTAACTACGAAATTCGCCGTGGAACATTTAGTATCGCGATGCACTTTCGTTTCAGTAAGCTTATTAGATACACTCTGTCTTGGTACACACGATATCCTTGAACGTTAAAGGCAACGTACTGTAACTGAAAATGGATGATTCCTACAGAGATTTCCTGAAAGAATAATTCAACATTCTTAAATGTTTCTCCATCGAATCAATCTAGTGTAATGTATTCTCAACGATTTCCGAATTATAATTTCTGAATTATGATTTCTCCGTATGAAAATATACAGACACATACGAATCGTGGTCGTACGAAAGTGTAACACCACGAGACACGCGTAGCACAAATCAATATTTGTCCATACTTGGGATAACTTTTCTTTCGAAGTTCAAGATCCACCATTTCGGCGCGAGGATCCGCTCGATTATTCATTTAATCCAGAACTCCTGTAAAGAATTCCCCGCCATACTTGAAATAACTTTTCTTTTTCCGTTGAACATCCGCCCATTCAACCGCGAGGATTAAATCCAGAAATCGTGCGAGGATTTCCACGTCGTTTGGAAATATTCGAATCCGGCGTGAATTCTCTCGATTCGGTTTTCCATTTCGCTTTTGGCTTTCGAGTTTCCTTCAATTCACCGAGATTTCCGTTGAAGGATGCATATTCGTCTTACAATTGGTGAAAAGTTCCTCAAGGATTTACCCAAGAATGTGTGTACATACATTCACGAGGGATATTCGTTTCGCGTCTCCTCGGACTCTGTATTTTTGTCCAAGGCAAAAGTTCACCTATATATAGGGTGTTCCATTTAACTCGACCATCCTGAATATTTCCGTCCCTTTTGACCAAACGGAATTAGATTTCGGAGACAAGGTGTTCGTACGGGGAAGGAAAATTTCACGATTAACGAGCTTCACGGTTGTACGCTTCAAGGTTATCGAAATTATCTCCCCTGTTCTTATCACAGAAGGATAATCTTGGAGAACAATTCTGACCGGGAACGTCTTTCGCTCGAGATCGCCAAAATTCAATACATAAATTCGTATATCGATATAAATTTTCTATTCAGGTAAGTAGAAGTACAAGTAAAATTGTTACTTATAGTTTCTTTCGTTTGACGCGATTATTATTTTTTTTATCGGGTTCTCGGCGGTCTTTTGTGTCACGCGACAAGGTATTGCAATATCCAAGACAGACAGGGATTTACCCCGCTTCGTTTATTTTTAATGGAACGAGTCTCCGCATTTCCAGCTGCTTAAAAACAAATAATATTTGCTGGAAACGTACCTACCCCTACCCCGCAATCAAGACTTTGTGCGAGATTCTACGCTCGCGAACCTTTTCTCTCGATCCTCGTTCGGTGAACACGTTCAAGATCGATTAATAAATCTTCGTTTCCCATTATTGGCAGAAAGCACGCGCGCGAGCGCGAGCGCGATAACTGTTCCGTGCCAGCCCTGTCAACGCTAACAATAACGAATGCCCCGATACGAAAATCGGTAACAACGTTATTCCGTGGACGGGCGTCGATGTTCGCGGTTCACATGGAAGCATTCACCGTCGCCTGTCAGTATGCATAACCTATTTTTTCGTGCGCATCATCCGTGTGCTCCCACGTGAACCGAATAATGAAAACCGTCGCCCTCTCCCTTCCACGAGAACAGTGGTGGTGGTGGTGGTGGTGGTGGTTTGAATCTTTTAGCCGACGTGGTTCGACGCCGAGTACACTCGGTGAGAAAAGAACGCGGCTGCACCGCCACGGACGTACGCGCCGTTGCGTTCGGTGCGCATCTCTCCTCGCGCATCACGTACGCTCGGAGAGGGGAGAGAAAGTCCCCCACTCCGCTAGCGGGAATCGTGCGTCCGCGGTAGCGGGGCCAGCTTCCCCTTTTTTCCTTTCTCTTCTTCTTCTTCTTCTTCTTCTTCTTTTTTTTGTCCCACCGAGTGTTGATACCGATACACACGAGACGTCGCGCTTCGATTTCGTCGACGCGTCGCGTAATACGAGAACAATCCCTCGAAACACCCCCCGCGTCGCATAACCTTTATCCCGTCGTTTGAACGACGAGAATCACGGTGGCTAGGCAACGACAACGCAACCGGGTGCTTGGCTCGTGGCAACCCTCCTCCGGGGCGCCGTTAAAATTCCTACGAATCGTACTCGATGGAGGAGTGGCAGACCCGACAGAAGCTGTCTGTTACGCGTTTTTATCGAAATAGACCCCGACGGGGTCTGGGGTTCGTTACACGAGATTGTGCAGCGACACGGGTATTTGTTATCCGAGATATCAATATCGAAGGGTCGAGAAAGGAACCGAATTTGTGGAAGAAATACTGTTTCCGATTACGGTAATGTCCTTCGAGTTGTTGGAAATTTTGCCACCCTTGGATGTTACCAAATTATCGCCAACATTTTCTCAGTCATCGTGTTGTCTAGGTAGTGGGACGAAACGATGATCGAGGTTACTAATTACTTCTCGAAGCGAGGAGGAAGAATTTTTATACTTTTCGTAATCTTTATACGGTTACGATTTTATAACTTTTTGTAACCGAACATTTTTGCGTGACCTTTATAGATCGGAAGGTATTGTAAGCGAGAAAAATTTCAAACACCTTGTTTTTCATTCGAATAGATGTTTCGAGGATTCTTGTGCACGTTCTGCATATTAAAAATGAAATTTTTTTCAGTAAAATCGGTTTATGGATAATTACGCTTCTTCTGGTATACGTATAGTCGTTATTTATAAAAAATGTCGCTTATATAAATCTTGAAAGGAATCGAACTCTGCATAAAATGAAATATTCAATTTTAATTGGATCCGCGAGCTTTCTTACAATAAAGAGATACCACACGCGAACGTACACTACATTATTTATTAATACAGTGTTATGTCACCATTTGCTTTCGATACTGCTTCAATCTTTCTCGAAATTATTCATACAACTTTGGAATAGTTTCCAGTGAAATATTACCCCGTTCTTCAATTAAAATGTTTTCCAATTGTTTTAAAGACGATGGTTATATATATAATGCATTTGGCCTTGTCACCGAGTTGTAACGAGTTTTGTGCTGCAATAATTCTTTCGATAGTCTACAAACAACGCTCAATAACTTACGTATTACCTTGTTAACTATTCTGCAAACACTAACTCATAGCATTTTATGTGTCATTCCAGTTCGTTCTTCAGACAGCAAGCATTATGGCTGACATACAAACAGACACAGGTCATTAGAACACTCCACTTGCTATAACTCGAAGGCAAGGTTAAATGAAACGTATACTTATACGAACATATTTCATTCCCGTGTGCAAAAGTATTCCTCGCCTGTTCTCTTACTTAATTAATCGATAAAAATATATATATGTTCGATGTTACCAAGAGTAAAAATACTAATTCGTATACAAAATTTCCATTACATTCCATATAAAGTTTTATCATCAAGAGAGTGTCGTCAATACATTCGTGAGATTTTCCCGATGAAAACAAGTCCAAACACGACCGTGTTCGGACAACTTTTAATTACACAAAATCGTAACACGAAGAATTTTCAAAAACGGTCCAAATTACCTACGATGAAAAAATACTCACAACATGGTCGTGTTTGGACTCATTTTCATCGGGAAAACCTCACCGATCCACCGATAATACCCTCGCAAAGATATAACAAAAAAGTATACAACAAATTTTTAGTTTACATTAATAATCACCGATTCGAAGTTTCTTTTCGCGTGGACGTTTGTTAAACCAGTTCCCTATACAGAATTTCTGACCAATTTTCAAATTCCTTCCACCGGATCGTCTCTCGTAGTTACAAAACCTAACCCAGCCCAGACCCAACCTGTTTGGCGCACACAAAACCGTCGAAGACTCTCTCTCGGTAAATCCAGCTTTGAGGAAACTTAATCTTGAAAGAGTTAGCAAGAGTCACTTCGCGCCATTACCAAATACAGATCCATTAGCGAACAAATCGTGTCAGCCGTTTCTTCGAACTGTTGAAAGTCGTCTCCACCTTTGGTCGTGATTGCATTCGACCTCCTAGGGACGCGGAGGGGTGGGAGGAGCAGGGCGGGAGGCGAGACTGGAGGTGAAGAATGATATAATCGATGCACGAGGGTAGAGCCGTGGTTGCGACACTTGGCCTTTGCGTTGTTCGACGATGCTCAAAGCCATGGCAACCGGAGAGAAAAGCGGACGCGTCTTCCCTCCCTCAACCTTCTTCGTGAAAAGTGCTCGAGGAAAAAGGCTGAAGGGGGATCAAGTTAGCGAAGGACGTGTCTGTCCTTGAGCGAATCGGGAAACCTCTAACGCCGCTCGGTTTAAGATCGGGATGCGTCTCTGTTGGTTGTGGATACGAACGCGCTCGAAAACGGAGGCGTCACGGCGAAAATGGGTAACCAACGTAATCACTAATTGGAGCGACGAAGGTCGGTCAAGAATCGAAGCGAGTAACGAGCCGTGGTGTGCTATAGCGTATGCTTAAACCGACACGTGCGATGAATCATATTACACGTAACTGGGAGAGATTGAACTTTCGCGAGATATTTAAAGCTGTAACGGAATTGAATAAATCTTCTTCTCGAGAAAATAAGAGTATTTTATTAGAAGCCCTAGAATTACTAGAAGTTATTTATTAGAAGCCTTAGAATTATTTATTGAGTTGGTATTAGGGGGTGGAACTTTTGCGAGATATTTAAACTATAATCGAATTGAATGTACCTTTTTTTCGAGAAAACAAGAGTATTTTATTAGAAGCCTTAGAATTATTAGAAGTTATTTATTAGAAGCCTTAGAATTATTTATTGAGTTGGTATTAGGGGATTGAACATTTGCGAGATATTTAAACTGTAATGGAATTGAACGAATCTTATTTTCGAGATAACAAGAGTATTTGTTAGGATCCCCAGAATTATTTATTAAGTTGGTGTCCATATGTTTTTAGAATTTTTGGAAAATTGTGTTTTTAAAATTATATAGGATTGAGTTTCTGGAATTATGTAAGATTGAGTTTTTGAAATAATGTAAGATTAAGTTTGTTGAACTACATAAAAGTTAAAGAAGCTGATCGTAATAAATATAGCAATTTTGTTTTCAACGTAATTATTATCTTATATATTTATTCTCATTTTTCTTTTTCCTTTTCTTTATTCTTTATTCTTTCAAGGTTAACTTAATAAGAGCATATAGCTGTACCCAGTCTTTGTACCGAACGTATTCTTAACTATATTTTCTTCACTCAATATTGTATCGTTTTCCTTCCTAATACGTACAATCTTGGTATAATAAAAATGTATTACATTATTATACGTTTGTTTTTTTTTCTTTTCTCATTTTTCTTCAAGTTTCATTGACTATTTCAGTTTGCACTAAAGTGGATATTATATCTCTATCGGATAAATTATAATCGACTCGATGAAACGACGAATAACTTATTAATAATGTACGGATAAAAATTAGATATTTCCAACACGTGTCCTGAAATGTAGATGAATATTTAACGAGTATTTTAGCACTAATTGAGATATTGAAATCGAATAAAATTATGATATATAGAGACAGCTGTTCCTTTAAAAGATATTTAATTTTAATATTTCGATAACACTTATTCCTAAAATATGACAGTAATTGACAGTTATTAGCGTAGTGTAGCTAATTCAAACCTCTGTATTGCCTTTTAAAAATTAATTTTCCAATAGTGATGCTTTAAATTAATATTATCATTGTGATTAATACACGAAATTTGGAAAATATTTGTCGTGATAGCATACGAAGGACTTTTTCACATAAGTATACGTTACATATATTGCACAGATACGGTAACTAAAACATTAAATATAAATAGATATTAAATTTTTTAAATCAAATTAACGTTCTAAAGAAACATCTTTAGACGTGTATTCACTGAAAATGTTTACTATTAAGCGTTACCTTTTCCATCGGGCACTAAAATACGTATTTTCAATTCGGGGATGTTGTATCGTCGCAACTTCGAAAGTTTCATTTTTCATTTTCACGAGCTATTGTTCGCTAAGGAATTTTAAATAGAATATTCACGGACACCTGGGAGACAAAGAGGGCTAGTTCGAGAAGTTCAATGTCGCATTCGAGAACGTATTGTCTCTCGGTTATCGTTTTTAAATCCTCGCGCGACCTCGGTTCTTGCACGACGTATGATAAATGGAGGGTGCACTCAATAATGACAATGGTGACCCCGAAAATTGTGTCAAGAATACTCGATCACGACACTGAAAGAATAAAGACGGTCGCCACCTTGAAGTGTAAGGGGACACAATTTTAAGCAATAAGAACACCTTTCGATCTCAAGATCGAGCTATTGAAATCAACGAAATATTTTCAAGAGAACCATCCAAGAAACTTTCCCTTAGGGTTGTGTAAACGATACGAAAATAATGAAAGAAAAAATAAAACTAATACGAAATGTAAATCATTCGGTGGATGTACTGACGTAAACAATTATAATCTTTGTTATTACGTCTGTTTTAAGCAATAAGAACACCTTTCGATCTCAAGATCGAGCTATTGAAATCAACGAAATATTTTCAAGAGAACCATCCAAGAAACTTTCCCTTAGGGTTGTGTAAACGATACGAAAATAATGAAAGAAAAAATAAAACTAATACGAAATGTAAATCATTCGGTGGATGTACTGACGTAAACAATTATAATCTTTGTTATTACGTCTGTTTTAAGCAATAAGAACACCTTTCGATCTCAAGATCGAGCTATTGAAATCAACGAAATATTTTCAAGAGAACCATCCGAGAAACTTTCCCTTAGGGTCGTGTAAACGACACGAAAATAATGAAAGAAAAAATAAAACTAATACGAAATGTAATTATTTCACATCATTTGGTGGATGTACTGACGTGAACAATTATAATCTTCGTCACTAGGTCTGCACTCGTCAAAATGCGTTAGAAATTCGAGTGGAAATCTTTGTGAAATAATATACTGTTCTTTGTTCTTTGAAAAAAAATATAACCTTGATTATTTGTATGTTACATATATCGCACTCGTATCGTTGATGTTAAATTTTCGATTTATATTTCGGTTTTCAATAAATATATATAATTCATCTTATATAATCCGAGAAGAAGGAAAAATCATACGTATGGAAGTATCAGTCTTCTTTTCGATATAAATAATGTCTAAATTCGTTCCGATTATGTGTCGAAATGATGTTTCACGGAAACACGAGATTTTATTAAGAACTTTATCGTGGACCCGAAGTTTTCTCACGTTACGATAACATTTATCCACTGGAACGTTACGTTTCAGACAAATAGCAGCTTATCTTGGTAATGCTTCTCTCCATTGGTCCACCGAATAAGTGGACCCTTCGATAAGAAACGGTAAATTTCATTGTAGTATCAAGATCCCAACTTTACAACCGCGAGTAAACTGTAAATGATTTTTGGGCAAATTTATCACTCAATTTCCAAAGTTTTACTCTCGTAGCAAACATGGCGCGCATTGGTCCTCTTCAATCGCGAAAATTATCAACCGTAAGTGTCTCGCAAACCGATTACCATTAACGATTTCGATCCTCTGTTTGTATCTAATATCTATAAATGGAAAAGTATTTAAAATAAAAATAAAAGACGTGAAATTAATGGAACGTGACCAAACATTAATATCGATCTTATTTTATTATTATTCAAAATCTCTGAACCGATACATTCTCAGTATATTATTCCACAAATAAATGATAAGATTTGCAAATAATATTTCTGTGGAATATTCCAATTATTGTATACCTCCGAAAAAAATGTCCATTTCTTAATATTATTAACGCACAGTGTACCACTTAATATTAATAATAATAAAATACAGCACTCTTTCTCCACTTACAGTTTGCATAAATACATTTCTTCAATTGTGGTGCAATGATCGAGTCACCGGTTATAATAAATAATATCGTAACGTCGATTCAAGTAGAAACAGCGAACAATGGTCAGACATGTTAACCAAATCGCATTTAAGTGAGTGCTCCATAAATGTTCAAACTCGATTCTGTAAACGATACGAAAATAATGAAAGAAAAAATAAAACTAACACGAAATATAAATCATTCGGTGGATACGTACTGACGTAAACAATTATGATCTTCGTTGTATTACATACTCGAGAACAAAGTCCCGTGTGAAGAATGTCCATTGTACATTTTCGATTCATTTTTACACAAAGAATCACCCTTGCTGGTTTCATCTTGAATTGGTAGCACCACTCGTTAGCTATATTCCCATACGACGCACACGCTCCATTTCCACGTTAGTGTTAGTGTTGGTTAACATCAACGCGATTATAACTTCTCAAAAAGTGCTCGCTTCGTTACACCGTCGAGCCAACCGAACGAATTTTCTAGCATCAAGTAGAAAACTTAGTTACGGCATTGCAAGGGAATAAAGTGGAATTAATAATTCATTTTAGCGCGAGCAGAGAAGATGCGGTAAAGTGTGCGTAACGATTCTTGGAAAGTGTCCAGTGCACTTGCACGTTGATATTCGCGTGCATACATATCGTATTTTTACGCACGGTACCGTTATACGTTTGTCTCGAAACGCAAAGTGAAATAAATTTGTCGGAGTGTGGTATTTCCAGGGCTCGATTATCACGACGTAAACGTAATTTATTTCGAACGCGTGGAACGCAATACGGTGAAAATATAAGGGTGGATTTCTTGGTAAGTTTGAATCGCACGCGCTTGCACGGATATGATGCACTTTGAAGTTTCTTCGAAATTATCGATCCAGTTCGCCGGGATCGACTGCAGATGGCAAAAGTTTCCACAAATTTCGCGTGTTCCGGGAACATTGAACAGTAAACCTTTAAAGTAGCCATTCAGCCCGTGGAAAACGATCGAACCATTCTCTCGAAGCTCGACTCTTTTTCGTTTCGTTTCCGCGGGCCAAAGTCTGAAGTAACTGCCTTTGGAAGACCGTTGCGATTTTACGTAAAAAAACACGTATGTATCGGTTATTAAGAAATGAGAATTCTTCGTCTAAAATTTACCAAGCGTGACACTACCTATGGGTGGAAACGTTGGGGAATTAAATTTCGTTCGTCCAAAACTTTACGAACGATTCAAAATGATCCCAAACTTTCTTGGATTTCTTTCGTAATATTTGAACGAAGAATTATTCAATTTACGAAAGTATTTTTAAAAACTGGAATTCTGAGTTCGTAAGTTAAGAAGGTATTTTATTTATAGAAATCCGTGGTAATTGAAGGTTCCAAGGATTCGTAATTGGATAATGAAATATGTTTGTATAAATATTTGTAGCTATGTAAATTGTACGCGTACACAGTGAAATTGCCATTGTATCGTCGCGTAATTAGTTACTATACATTACCTGTTACACGTGAAATATTAGACATCTATCCTAATGCAAACAATGCATAGTTAATTACCATTCGTTTGCCGCATTACTAATTGCTTACATTTAGTGTGTGTAGTGTAAATAGTAATGGCTCGAACTGAATTATAAATGATACTAATCGTTAATTTGAGCTACCGAAATTGTTGATGGACACACAAACATATAATTGCACCGTGTTTCTACCCAATTTCTGTTCACCATTTATAGCAGGAGTTTGAAATAGACTCTAAATATAAATTTTAGAAACATAAGAATGGATCGACTCGTCCAGGTTAAGGAGATTTGATCAGAATCGAGATTGCAACAATTCGGAAAACGGAATTGGCATTTCAAAGGGAAACTCTTTTATTTCGAAACGAGAACATGCGATTTCTGAATAAGATTGCATTTACTCGGAAGCAAACATTTTCGTACAATTTTCTATTTTCGTGAAAATCGAAAAGTCCGAGTATCCATATTTACCAAGATTTTTTTCTTAACTTTCAAGATGCAAAATACGATTTAAAATGTTATGAAACATTCCTTTGGACCAACATTTTCCAAAGTGGAATACATAACGTTTAGGTGAAAAGCTTTGCTATTCAAAGAGGTCACGAAAGAAAGTGTTTAACCAAAAAAAAAAATGGTGAATTTAAAATTTGTATTATTTTAAATACACCATTTATTTCGTTTAATAAGTGTCTCCATTCCTAAATTTTATTCCAAGAAGGCTACTTAAATTTTCGTAATTTTCTAGCCTGTGTATTTGCAATACATAAGGTGACAAATATAATTTATTTATCGGTGTTTTACAACGTTCTTTCGTACTCGTACTGGTTTACGTTTCGTACTTCTTTCTTTTCGTTTTTCCCGTTTAGAAATATACACGTGGAAATATCAAAGTCGAGAATGTTAAAGGAAAATGTATCCCTGTTTATTTTCGTCTTTTTCTCGAGTGAAATTCAAAAACTAATAAAAAAATCTAACTTTCTTAAGTTATATAGATCGATAATTTCTTAAAACGACAATCAATTTTTCGATACATCTTCACCGATCTGAATGTATAGATTCCACAAATGTTTATTTTACATCCTGTACATCTCCTTTGCTTGAAGCGATTTTGCTCAATTTGTCCGTTTATGACCGTGTTGCATCGTAATAGTGGATTCATAAAGGTAATGGTAGCTATTCATGCTTCAGAAATTCGAATTTTCCTTTCTGGCCAAATGCCATGAAGGCTACTAGTTAGCGAGCAATTTGTACGCTTGTTTTTCGGATCCATGCGCTTTACAAGTTTACAACTTTCAGGATCAGCTGTAGGGTCATGCGGAAATTTTGTTAGTCGAGGATGATCACCTCCGTAAAACCGATAGAATTTTTTAACCAATTAAATACCATCGTCCGTTTTCCCTTCGAAGCCGATAAATTTCTAAAATTAACCAATCCGCGTGCACCGTTCCAGCAACCCATCACCAAACCGGGTCATTCCGCATCAAACTACACTTTTTTTGCGACAATGTTTCGAATTTCGTCGAAATTTGGTTATATTTTAGGCTTTGACGATATTTAAACGCATCCGAAAGGATTTTTCAAAATTACGAAAATTGTCCAGTTCGCAGCACGTTTCGAAAAAAAATTCCTAACCTTTTTTTTGCAATAAATTATAGCCGTTGAACAAGTGGGTCAGAGTGAAAGGTAAGCACCCAGAAGCTCGTGTTACCTATATCAGTAGGTCATCTATTTTTTGGTCACTTTTTATTTCTTTGATATATTTTTATTCGCCGTATTTCATTTCAAAATAATTTTTTTCTATTTGACCAAGTCGTATGCGTTTCTGATACCGATGAAATTTGCTTTATTTCGTTTTTCCATCTGAACATGGCCACAAGATTTTTGCTTCCACCCCGTATGAGACATAAAACTTCAACAACCTAGCTTTTGTAGCTTAAATATACAAACAAGTAAAAAATGTAGAGATTCGAGTTTTTTAGTGACTCTCTTACGAGCAAAATAGGCTCAAGAGTTTCAAATAACTGGAAAATCTGGAATATTTAAAATGTCTAGAATACTTGAAAAATTTGAAATATTTTTTCGAATACTTAAAAAATCTGTTGGAGTACTTTTAATATCTTGAACATTTTAAAAATCTGCTGAAGTATTTTTAATATCTTGAATATTTTGAAAATCTACTCCAGTTTTGTTTAATATCTTGAATATTTTGAAAATTTGCTGGAGTCTTTTTAATATCTTGAATATTTTAAATACCTACTGAAGTATTTTTAATATCTTGAATATTTGGAAAATCTGCTGGATTTTTTTTTAATATCTTGAATATTTGGAAAATTTGCTAGAGTCTTTTTAATATCTTGAATATTTTAAAAACCTGCTAAAGTATTTTTAATATCTTGAATATTTTGAAAGTCTGCTGGAGTCTTTTCGATATCTTGAACATTTTAAAAATCTGCTGGAGTATTTTTAATATTTTGAATATTTCAGAAGTTTTAAAACGCATTAAAATATGTACACTTTAGACAACCTGCTGGACACTGCTTATTGGTATCGTTACGATACAGAAGAGTTTGCTTTTGTTCACCTTGTGCAAACAGATTAAAAGATACTATTGCCAATGAAAGCTTCTTCTTAGATTCCTTGTGAATCCGTTTTATTATCGTTTACCATCTTACCTTACAGACTTAGACCTGTAAGAATTTCAAGATATTCAAGACATTTATACTTTCAAGACTCCGAAGAACTTGCAAAACGTTCAATCAAAACAGTTATGTAAAACGTCTCGAGACTTCTTGACTTTTGCTCCTTCGCTAAAGATGTCTTGAAATGGTTCGAATCCCATCGTTGCGTCCATTTCTTCGATAATTTTTAAACTCCTCGACTCCAGCACCTTTTTCCTTTCCAATTCCTATTTGCTGGAAGCGTTGACTAAGGACTAAAGACTACCCAACTGTCATAAGTATCGACTACCCAACTGTCTATGTACATTGTATCGTATTGCTAAACTATCACATTTACACCTTTGAAACGTGTAAACGTAATTTAAATCATCATTTCTTGCCTTACAACCATCCTTCGTTAATTCGACTATCACTTTTACTAGAAACGAAATGATCGATCCAGTAAATCATCGAGATTGCCTTCATTCGATTAACTCTTCACGAATAGTTAACCACCGACGTTCCTTCCACGAGTGAAACGAGTTCCATGTGGAGAGAATGCTAATTAACACGGTACGAATTTATTTTTAACGTTTCGTGCACGGTTAAAATTCTCTGTTAGCCAACGAAAGGATTATATCGCTCTGGTACACGAAGAAGACCTAACGACGGGAAAAAACGAAACGAAAATCGACGAGAATGTTTTCAAAAAGATACAACGCGATTACAATCCCTTTGACTTTATCGAACGAACGTAACGACACGTAAGACGACGTGTTTTCGTCGTGCAAAAAATACCAGTGCACGGCTGGCCGATGTATGCATCGTGGCACGAGCTCGAGTCAATTACTTTGACAAAGAAGTGTCGGAGCATTTGTAAAATGACCGCGAGACCGTCGAGAAATCGCATTAGTTTCAAGAGTTGCGGAAACGAGGCGCGAGAAGTGGCAGCCCGTCGATCAAGGACGAAACTTTACGACCGATTCGAATGCACGCTCGAGAAAAAGTTCTTGAGGCGAGTTTCGCGTGTTCCCGGCGCATCGTGCGCGAAACGTTTCGTGGCGAGCGTTTAACACGCTGAAAAGCGGCGTGGCACGATGAAACACACCACATACATTAACGATCGTCAGATAACGTTTCCAGTTTAGGGTTTGAATAATACCCGCAGAAGTGTTTTTAAATCAAGCGAAATAAGGGCGGCCTAAAAAGTCTCCCAACTCGAGACTTTTTACTTGGAATTTTATCGCGAACCGTCGGTAAAGTCAATTAATTACCGATACACGGCTTACCCGATAAGTGAATGCAATTTATAAAACGGAACAGAGGAAACCGGGTCATAGAAACGATCGCGTTATAATTTTGTTTCCATACCAGGGACACGTACGCGTTCCACTGATTTATTCGGTATGAAATTTGAATTATATTCGACGTTCGAGAATTCGAAGCGATGCTGGACGCGTATCGTATCGATATCGGTTACTGATACGAAGTGAACTTTTTCATCATTCTCGCCGTACTTTTGCAAGAGTATTGTCAACGAATCGGCAGAATTCTCCCGATGAAAATGAGCCCAAACACGACCACATTCGGACTAGTTTTGATTAAAAGCAATTTTTGAAATGTAAATTTTGAAAAAATCAGTCGAATCACGTGTGACTGAAAGTACTCCTAACGAGGTCGTGTTTGGGCTCGTTTTTATCGGAAGAAGCTCGCCAATTCGTTGATAATATTCTTACGAAGATCGACGTGTGTAAAAATTAGAAATTTTATTGTACGAAATTAGATTCCACTGGTGTATTCCATTGTTCTCGTCTGAGAGCATAAATCAAATGCGTCCAAACACGACCACATTCGGACTAGTTTTGATTAAAAGCAATTTTTAAAATGTAAATTTTGAAAAAATCAGTCGAATCACGTGTGACTGAAAGTACTCCTAACGAGGTCGTGTTTGGGCTCGTTTTTATCGGAAGAAGCTCGCCAATTCGTTGATAATATTCTTACGAAGATCAATGAGTATAAAAATTATAATTCTTATTGTACGAAATTAGATTCCTCGAATGTATTCCATTATTCTCGTCCGGGAGCATAAATCACACGAGTTTACGGGAAGACGTAAACTTTGATAACGATAAATTCCGTATCTTGAATCCGGTGTAAAACTCGGCTCTTGAAAGCGGGAACCGCCTTGCGATTCCTCGATCGTTCTCCGGATCGTCCTGCGCGTATTTAAAATACCAAAGCATCGAGAACGTCCGAAGAAAATAACGGACAATAAACGCGATAACCGCGGTAGCCCGTGCCCGTTTTCGAGAATTAATTTCGTGCATGTAAATAAGATAGTAATAAGCGGACAGTAATCCGGGCTTCTAATTAAAACGCTTCCATTCCGAAGAGTTGTGTTCACGCTAACGAGCTAAAGGTCAAAGCGGAAACTCTTCAATTATGCAAATTCCTGGTCATAGTGCATTCACCTTTTCTTCGACTGCCGAGGCACTTTCAACATTTTATATCGTTGCCCTCATCTCCGCCGAATGCAATTACGAGGTTCGTATAAAATCTGTCCCTTCGGCCTTGATCAAACTCGCGATGCACGACACGAGTTTCACGTGACCGTGCGTTTCTCGCGATGCGAAAGGAATGCCAACGAGCATTAATTTGTCGCGGCTCGAATGCACTTCAATGAAGAACGTGGGAAGGCGAACAGTCCCGAAAGATCAATTCTCTGAAACAATTTCTGTTAGGTTGAACCGACTTCCCCTGTTAGACACGGTCTTGACACTCTACGCGAATACAATTTCCTTGCTCGACTAATTTATTACTTTGGCATTTGGGTATGCAACGGTTATTTGCGTATTTGGCAACGATTATTTGCGTATTTGGCAACGATTCAGTGTGATTTTTCGGTGTAGCTTTTCCTTTAAGAAGAAACGAAGAACGTCTTAATAAAAGCGAACAATATAATAATTCTTTTCTTCTCTCTTTTTGATACACCAACAGCGTTGGAGATAAATCTTAACTATCGAACTTCCAGAGCTTTCTTAAAACCTCTTCGAGAATATATCTTTAAGTCAAGAAACGACAATTATATAGATACACTTGCCGAGTTGTCCATCTATGATTATTTCCACCAGTTTAACGCAATTTACGAACGAATAATTTCCATCTCGAGCACGTTGTTTCTTGACTTAAAATTAAAAAAGAATTTTCTCGATATTGTTCGTAATTCTCAAGTAAATGTACCAACACTTATCGTGCTCCTCCTTGTGCAATTACAGATACTCTTGAATCGAAAGGTAACGGTGTTCGAAGTCGGTGATATTCTCATCGTTAAGGGTTGAAACTCTTGGTATTTTTTTCTAATAAAAGAAAAATAAATTCCCGTCGAAACGCTCGATATCTGGGTGAATTACGTTCGTGAAATTACAAAGTCAAAGCGATTCCACGCGATCGCGGCGCGGATGCGCGGTGAAAAAATTTCTCAAAGCAAATCACCGCGCTATCCGAGGAAAGAAGTAACCTGTAATCATCCTCGAGGAAGTCAATTGATCGCGAACGGAGAAGAAGAAGAAGAAGAAGAAGAAGAAGAAAAAAAAGAAAAAAAACTCGAGGCGAATGTTGCGTGCTCGCTTTGCATGTCGACGATCGAGGTACGACGGTTTAAGGCGGCGAAAAGCGGCCGTGCGGCTCTTCCGCGCGGCCTTGCGGCCGCAACCCATTATGCAAGCGGAAGAATGTCGTGTGTTACATCGTCGAAGCGATCGTATACACGGTTCCCTTCCACTTGTGCATCATTAACCTCTTTGCTATTCGATGTATCGATCACGTTCTTCTTCGAATGAAAAATATAAAATAAATCATTTTCGAAGATTATTTTCCTCGACATTCGCAGACACTCGAGAAACGGTGCAAAACCGTTTGTTCGAAACACTTTTCAACGTCTCTTGTAATTTTAGAGTTGCACAGACGTAAATAAATTGGGTGTGCACGGTACAAGGGGTGGTTTCTTCGTCAAATAAGAAAGTAGCTGGTACGAGATGTGGCATAATTCGTGTGTTTGCTCAAATCTCTCGCGAGAGTAGGCTACTCGATGCATCGATCGCGTTCCTCTTCGAATACAAAATATAAAATAAATCATTTTCGAAGATTATTTTCCTCGACATTCGCAGACACTCGAGAAACGGTGCAAAACCGTTTGTTCGAAACACTTTTCAACGTCTCTTGTAATTTTAGAGTTGCACAGACGTAAATAAATTGGGTGTACACGGTACAAGGAGTGGTTTCTTCGTCAAATAAGAAAGTAGCTGGTACGAGATGTGGCATAATTCGTGTGTTTGTTCAAATCTCTCGCGAGAGTAGGCTACTCAATTTTTTGCACATTGTTTTAACATCTTGCGCATTAGATGAGAGCATGCATCGAGGTAAGAGCAGTGTATTTAAATTTCTGGAAACTGAACGATGGTAGGAAAAAATGTTGTACACGAAAAATGTTTGATTTTTGGCGAGCAACAATACGGTGTAAATGAAAATTTCATGAAGTTATCAACGGTGCCACTCGTGGCAATCAAATATTTATAAAAGGGCGATCCGATCGGCCAGAGTGGCCTCATCTATAATTTAGTGAAATTTATATACAGATCGTATGATTGCTGAAAATTTGATGCTATCTCTGTTAGTTTTTCATAAATGTAACTAAACAAGCGTTTCGTACACAATTTCGAGGGTTTTCACTTCTTGAATACAATTTCTAATCGAGATGATTTATTGCCTGTATATTCCACATTTGTTTAGTTAGTATTTGAGAATAATATTTCATGTTCGATATAATTATTATTATTATTTACTTAAATTCACGTTAATTTTCATCATTTATTCGTTTTGTAATTATTTTTTCTTAAACCTTGTCTAAGTATTTTGATGCTTGGAGTAACAATGACAACAAAGTCCTTCGTTTATTCACTTTGCAGTAGATACACATTTGTACACGAGTCGACAAAATTTTCAGATCAAAATTTCTTTCGAGTGTCCTTTCCGCCCCTATTTTGTCACGATGCGACTGAAAATGATCCAAAATTGAAAACAGAAATAAATACCCCTGTTTAAGTCTACAATAACTGCCTTACTTTACGTCACCATCAACGAAGACCTATCAGCTTACCAATGATGTGTCCAAGTTTCATCAAACCCGAAAATTAGCTAGCTGTACACTGTAACTTTTTCCCATCGTTACTTTCCTTGGATAAAATCAAAAGAATTATAATCATATGGTCACCTACCAACCCAGAAACGTACCACTAATTTTCCTATCACTATAGCCTCTCGATCCACGAGAAGGAACATGAACCCTTCGTTGCCTATTGACAAAGAACTTAAAACTAAGTAGATGGTACGCACAAAACAATAAAAATTCTTCTCAATTTTCTTTTAATAAAAAAATCCATTTTTCTCGCAGAAAGAATGCCAATGCATGCCCAAGTATTGCCAATTGGACAACACGTACTACGAGAAGCATTCCTCGTGGTCGAGTCGCGATTTGAACGCCGACAGGGTCGAAATCGTCACAGGACGTGGACTCGGGAAGGGTTGATCGATTGTAGGGCACGGAGAGGATTCGTTTTCGGAATTGATGTGCCCTTGGAAACGGAGAACCCGGAAGGGAAAATCCAGGACTAAAGGCGGTGGTAAACGATCGTCGTGTCGGCGCCGGTTTGCAAACAGCGGGCAACGATGATCGATAACCAGCGCAAACAATGCTCGTCAAACTTTCCCTTCCGATGCACGTATCACTGCGGAAGAACGCGGAGAATTCTTCGCGTTTTGTTTCGAAACCGTTCCCTCATTCTCCACCGTATTGTCTCCCTGTTCCCGCATCGCGACCTCTTCGCCCATTGTTTGTCTTGTTTGAAGGTTAACGCTGCCGACGTGCAAACACGCCGAGGTTTCCTTTCGAAGATTCGCGGCTGTTTCTTGCACGTAATGCAATTCTAGTCCACGAGGAGGGCGGTGCTGTAAAATTCAACACATTGCGGACGAAGTACCTAGAACCGCGAATAAATAACCGGGTACAAATACGATTGTAATGCGGGGAGAAAGGGGGTCACCGGTTCGGATTGACTCTTTCAACCTGACTCTGCCTACTTTTCACGACTGTGTCATGTACACGAGGAATATCACTGTTTGTGGTACAAATACTCGGGTGCAAATACGATCGTAATGGGAGGGAAAAGAGAAATTGGAGCTCTGGTTCAGACTAACCCTTTCGACCTAACTTTGCACACTTTTGACGAGAGTATCATATACACCAGGAATATCATTGCTTGTGGTACAAATACGATTGTAACGGGGAGAGAAAGAGGGTCAAAGGTTGAGATTAACCTTTTGAACCTAACTCTGCATAGTTTTGACGAGAGTATCATATACACCTGGAGTATCATTGTTTGTGGTACAAATACGATTGTAATGCGGAGAGAAAGAGGGTCACCGATTGAGATTGATCCTTCCAACCTAACTCTGCCTACTTTCGACGACTGTGTCATATACACGAGGAATATCACTATTTCTGGTACAAATACTAGGGTGGAAATACGATTGTAACGCGAGGAAAAAGAGTATCATATACACCAGGAATATCATTGTTTGTGGTACAAATAAGATTGTAATAGGGAGAGAACGAGGGTCACTGGTTGAGATTAACCCTTTCAACCTAGCCCTCCACACTTTTGATAATTGTGTCGTGAGGAATGCCACTATTTGTGGCACGCTTTAACCATATACTTTCTGCAAACACATATCTAGCGTTGATAGTGCCTAATTCGTTAAACGCTTATACGCTTATACGTGCATACCGATTATTAAGCGTGTATAGACACTGTTTTAGCATCTTTTGACGCTGCTTTTGATACTTTGGCATCGAAAGGATTAGTGTATCGTCATGGGTAAGAGTACTGTGTGACCAGCGTCGAATAATATTTGTTAACTCGTAAACTTTCAGAAAGTTGGCTGGAACGTTTGACCCAATACGATTTACGCAAATCCTGCCGGAGGTTAACTGCTCGGGTACGGTAGAAATGAGAAACGAGTTCGTATAAAGTGTAATGCAGCAAACAGTGGGTTTGGGTTAGGTCTGGGTTAGGCAATTGTTTCTGTAGGTCAACTTCTCCGATCTGCACAGTAGAAATGAGAAACGAGTTTGTATAAAGTGTATTGCGGCAAGCAGTGTGTCTAGGTTACGCAATTCCTTTCAAGGGTGAACTTCACAGTTTTGTACAATAGAAATGAGAAACGAGCTCGTGTAAAGCATATCGCAGAAGAATATCTAGGTTAGGTCTTTGAATGTGGGTACATAGCTTTCGCTTATAACACCATCGATCGGAGATCACGAATTACAGGAGTGTCTAGCCCCTAGTATACACCATTATCGGGAGATCTAACTTGGAATAACTAACTCTGTCATCGTATTCGAATTATCGAGGACGAGTACGAAGAACCTTTGACTCCACTCTCTAACGGATATTTACTCTTGTGTCATTTTTGTTGTTAGAGTTTAATAAACAATTACATCAAAGGTATGAGTTGTGCCAAATTAAACCTAGCTTACATAGTTCCTTCCATAGATAAACTTCTTAGCTTCGTAGAGTGGAAATGAGAAACGATCTCGTATAAAGTCTATCGTGCGTTCGGATTAGGTCTAGTCTACGCGATTCATTTCACAGGTCAACTTCTCAGCCTTGTACAGAAGAAATGATAAACGATCTCGTATGAAGACTCTTATGGCAAACTTATGCATTTGGATTAGGTCTAGCCTACGCAATTCCTTCCATAGATAAACTTCTTAGATTCCTACAGTGGAAATGAGAAACGATCTCGTATAAAGACTATCATGGCAAACTTACGCGGTTGGATTAGGTCTGGCCTACGCGATTCATTTCACAGGTCAATTTCTCAGCCTTGTACAGAAGAAATGAAAAATGATCTCCTACGAAGACTCTTATAGCAAACTTATGGATTAGGTTTGGCCTACGCAATTCACTTCACAGGTCAACTTCTCACCCTCGTACAATAGAAATGAAAAACGATCTCGTATGAAGACTCTTATGGCAAACTTATGCATTTGGATTAGGTCTAGCCTATGCAATTCCTTCCATAGATAGACTTCTTAGCTTCGTACAGTAGAAATGAAAAACTATCTCTTATAAAGACTCTTATGGCAAACTTATACGTTTGGATTAGGTCTGGCCTACGCAATTCACTTCACGGGTCAACTTCTCATCCTCGTACAATAGAAATGAAAAACGATCTCGTATGAAGACTCTTATGGCAAACTTACGCATTTGGATTAGGTCTAGCCTATGCAATTCCTTCCATAGATAGACTTTTTAGCTTCGTATAGTACAAAAGAAAACGGATCTCTTATAAAGACTCTTATGGCAAACTTGTACATTTGGATTAAGTCTAGCCTACGCAATTCACTTCACGGGTCAACTTCTCAACCTGGTACAGTAGAAACGAGAAACGATCTCTCGTCTAAAGTCTATCACGACTCATTTGTGCGTCTGGGTTAGGTCTGGCCTACGCAGTTCTCTCCACGGGTCAACTTCACGGTACCGTACAGTAGAAATGAGAAACGAGCTCGTACATATAAAGTGCATCGCGGCAAACAGTGAGTCGCGGGTACTTCACCGTCGCAGAGAAAAAGAGGAAAAATTAAAAGAACTCTTCATTTAAAGACATTCGCCGCGGTGAGTTGCAACTTGAATTTGAAAGTTTCATGAATACATCCAGTGAGAACGACAATCGCGGCGACGGACAGCAATGCGCTCTTAACTCTCCAGGAAGCCACTCGCGAGCGTCAAACAACGGAATGAGAAAAGTTATACCGTTGTTTTCGTGTATCTTCGTTTTCGTTCGCAATAACGCGGCCACCGTGTCGTCCAATTGTTCTTAAAATCGTTTGATTTTTCATATCGCCACGGTCTCCATGTGCCGGCGGATATTGCATTCTTCCGTGGCCTCTCGACGCGCCTGTTGATACCGGCGCGACAAACGAAACGAAAAATTCCGGAAAAATCACTGTCGAACGAGAAACGAATTTTTACAAACAACAATAATTTCTCGCCACGATCCATCAAAGCGCTACTCCGTGGAATTGCAGCTGAAGCTGAAACGTGTTTCGAAGATTTTACGCGTTTGTGATAAAATCGGGTTAAGAGATTTTTTTTCATTCACCGAGATAACGTGACGGTTAGCGATTAAACGAATTGTTGCTTTTGAGCGATATCGCACGACGCGATATTAAATTTAGAAACACCTACCAAGGAACTCTACGGGGACGCGGCAATGCAAATCGTGTCGAATTGCAATGGCATGCATAATTGAACGAAATTGCCTTTTACTATAGTTTTTTTTTTTTTTTTCGCGGAAAACTCGATTTAACGAAAGATACGTTTCACAAACAAGTGAGGTGAACACTTTTCAATTTAGCGTGGCTCTAACGAATAATTAACAGTTGTTTAATGGATACGCGATAAACTAGATTAAGATACGATCGTCGTTTCGTTTCTGTAGCTTATTATTTAAAATAATGTTCACCTTTCTGGAAATCAAAATTGAACACGTTTGAACATTTAAAATTGAACAGTTCAAATAAAATTGAACATTCAGCGTGGTTCTAACGAATGATTAACAGTTGTTTAATGGATACGCAACAAACTGGTTTAAGATACGATTTTCGTTTCGTTTCTGTAGCTTTTTATTTAAAATAATGTTCACCTTTCTGGACATCAAAATTCAATACAACGATGAAGCACTTTTTTCGCATTAAATGGGTAAAAGATATTTGCCTTTATCGTAAACAAGTATTTCACGAAGACTTTCCGCTGTTACTTTGTTCAACGATTTGAATAAAATGAAATTTTGTTTCTGTTTACTTTTTCTGTCGAACGAACGATGCGATAGAATAAGGATGAAAATAAGATAAAGACGGATAGAAATTTGTACTTTTATCGCGGAACGTTTCTTCGAATTGTGAGGCACGTTCGTAACCTTTCTTTCTTTCTTTACTTTGCAGAAAATTCAAGGATGTGAACAATCAAACTAGCGCAAATGCCCAACAAGGCACGGCCTCGTCGAGAGTGGTCTTCCCAGTCCCCTATAGATGTATTGTAAGTATCATTTCGTACTCGTATTATACAAAAATCGGTTAATTTCGTTTACGAAATAAATACTATCGAAAATCGATGATTCTCGATTCTATAAAATATAAATATTAACCACGGATTGGGTTCACGATACGTACACAAAATACGGCTATATTCCATACATGTATTTCTTATCTCGAACATTACGTATCGATGAATATTTGTTACACTTTTCATTATATTTATTGTACCATTTTTAATTTGAAAATTAAAAAAATGAGTCGTGTAAGGTATAAGTAAAAATTACTCCAAACGAAGTTGCGTTTGAATCCATTCACACTCTGTTGATAATACTGTCGTGAAAGTACAATGGAAAGTATAAAAAATTTTATGTAACAAGTAATGTTCGAAATAAGAAGTACAACTTTCCTAATCTATGGTTAATATTTACGATAGTATTATCAATAGAGTGATGAGTTTTCGCCGATGTGAACGAATCCAAACACGACCTCGTTTGGAGTGATTTTCACTTATACGTTACACGACTCAATTTTTTTTTAAATTATCAAACTTCACCGTAATTAAAACTAGTCCGAATTTAGTCGTGTTTGGGCTCATTTTCATCGAGAGAACCTCGTCGATTCACCGAGAACACTCTCACAAGAACCTGATAAAAATTTTCAAAAACTTTCTTTCATCAATGATTCTTCACTTTTCCATTGTAAAAAAAAATACTGTGACACTTGAACTTTGACCAACTGTAAATATACGAACGAGTCGAGAGATCTGTATGAAAATTTACACACGTTCATCCAACGGTAGTACCATCTTTAGAAAAATAAAACGATGAACTCGATAGCTCCGCTTCTTATCGAACGACAAAACTTATCGAACAATCTGGTATATTGCACTATACACATTATCCATCGAACGATCAACTGCTAAGGGACTTCTCAAACGCAGAACCAAACGATAGATCTCAATAATAACAAACTAGATTTACTCTTGTACGATCCTCGGTCTAACTCGAATGTTCTTTCTCGGTAAATTAGCTAATTAAAGTTCCCGGGATAATCTCCGTGACGAGAAGATCGTTGCTTTCCGCAGATTCTAATTGAACTAGTTCGCAAGATAAGGTCTTCAATTTTAACGCAACGGACATGGCGAGAAGTCACGAACCGGTCGACGCAACCGGATGCAATTAGAAGGTAGAAACGGTGTACCGTGAGCTACACTGTCCTAAAACTATACTTATCATAACTGCGGCAATCTCTCCTGCGAATTACATCGAAAATTGACGGTGTAACGGAAAAGCTGCCCGGAATTTGTTTCTTCAAGAAGAGGGGGGAGAGGTATAATGGCTTTCGTGGTAAACGAAATTCCTGCGTTACACGAACACTTACAGAGCCACACGTTTAAAGATTAACTTAAATAATTTCGTACGGTAATTTTCCTATACTTTAATACCGTAGTCGATTCGAGCAATTTATCACAACACTGTAATAGGTGTTACATTTTTAATCGAATATATAACGTAACTATTTTTGTACTCGAGATACTAGTTCAAAGGGATGAATTTGTAATTTCGTTTAAAAATTAATCCAGCTGAATACGGTTTTCAATGTTTTCTTTATTAGAGAGAATAGAGAAGAAGTTTAATTAACTCTTTTGTACGGAATTTAATTTTCTTTACAATTTATTCCGAACATTTTTTAATACTTTTACGAATAACGAATATCGTCAGAGAAACCCCCAAAAAGTATAAGACCATTTTTTAACAAAAATTGATTTTGATTGACTCGAAATCAGATTTTCAGATCAGAATATAAAACTTAAATATCGAGTTTCATTCTAATCCATCGAGCAGTTTGAAACACAACCAGACATATATACGTACATAATATACATACGTGTATTCAAAAAATTGTCGTTCTTTTAATAACGAAATTATCAAAGAGTTCTTAAAACGTGTATTTCCATAAACAAAAGTTTCCCTCAATTTGTATCGATTAGACAATTGGAAAAAAAATTCCTTCTTTATAAGTCAGACAATTACCTTCTTCCTTCCACGTTACCAGACAAAAAAAAAAACCTATTGTCACTATAATAAATCCTTCTCGAAGCCACGCAACTTTCGTCAGCAACGTTTCTTCCCGTTATCTGAAACATAGATGAAACGTAGACACCGAAGATCCGTTTCTGATAGACCACCACTGTACAATAGAATTGTTCATCGCATCGTCCGTATCGGTAAACTTAATAGCGCGTTGTAATATTTACGAAGCGCTCGCGCACGATTCGTACACATGTACGTGTTACGTATCCTTGGTGCTATCAATAGCAAAACGCGGACATGTCCGTCAATCGACGATCGGTCGTTCGCGCGAATGTTAACCGTCGAAATTGCGATTTGTCACAATAATACGGTCGATGGGTTTCCAAAGAGAGATTCCGACGATGCGAGATAAATATTTGGCGTTGCGCCGAAAGCCAACTCTCTCTTCTCTCTTCTCTCTCTCACACACACACACACACACTCTTTCTCTCTCTCTCTCTCTTTCTCTCCCTCTCTCGACTTTGGTCGCCAGAATCAACTGATCGAAACCAGAGAGTAGAACGATTCTGCGGTTTTTCAATGCTGCTTGTTTCCCTCGAATTGCCTTCCAGCTGGCCAATAACTTCCTTTCTTTCTCTCGAAAGCGATTGGCAAATCCGAATTTTTCGCAACACGGAAACTAAAAAGCGACTTTGCCCGTGCTCCGATCGTTTTTTTTTTTTTTCTTTTTTTTTTCACCTCGCGTAGGAAGACTTTATCGATAGTAGATCGTGTTCCCTTACTTTAATTGTTTCTTTTCTTTTTTTTTAAATTTCTCAATACCGTTAACGGATCAGTTCTTGCATACGGTTGAGTATTTTTATATTTTCTGAAAATAAATGTAAAATAGAAATTTTTCCCACTTGTTTATTTATTTAAGAATCTGGTTCTCTGTGTGTCTTTCTTTCTGTAATTTATTAAATATAGTTATTCAATATTCTCTATTCAATTTCAGGTTTGGAGGTATTGTTACAGTGTTTTATTATTATTGAAATACGACTGATCGGTTGTAATATTATTTTAGTCGTGAATTACGTCAATGAAACTGTCTATCATTTATGAAACGCACCATGAGGATTTCGAATAGGTTTTTTTTTGGTAACGTATGTAACGTGTTATTGAACTCACTCTCGTGCCAAGTATCAAGAAACATGTGCTTGTAATTATATAATATATCAACATAAGTAGTTCTAAATTCATAATCTACAAGTACTAGAGTGTTATTAAAAGTAGCAAATGTCCTAAATCTTTTAAATTGGAGTGTAATGGGTTGTTCGGTAAATTTGGTCGTTTTTTCCAATGTAAAAATATACTATGACACTTCAACTTTGAACAACTGTAAATATAGGAATTCATCAAACAGTAGTATCATTTTTAGAAAAATAAAACGACGAACCTAATAGCTCCATTTCTTGTCGAACGACAAAATTTATTGAGCAACCTATTATATTATATGCGTAAAATAATAACTTCGAGTAACTAAATGTGACAGAAAAAACTGAAAAAATCGTTTCTGAAATTTCTACTTATCTCTTACCTTGTACTGTCCAAACCGAGCAGGTGACCAATGAACATTGATGTACATAACAAGAATAGTTACAATAACGCACACTTATCGAAATACAGATTCGAATTAAAATTGAAGTACAATTCATACTTCGATAAATATACATTACGATAACTTTTCGTAACTGTTGTAATACTCCACCTAAAAGGTCACGGTACATATGATTTATACATTACGATATCAATATACGAATATTTATACAATAAATTATACCATGTGTTACATTATACACATAGTGCAGAGAATTGAAACATTCATTGAGAAGTTGAAATTTCTCGATTACGATTAACCGTACTCCAGAACAAATTAAACAATAATTTTATGTTCCATTTCGGTTTGTTTTCAACCACGATTGTCATCTTACGGCAATGATAATTTATCACGCGTTATCGAAGAAACGGATGTAAAAATAGAATAGATATTTTTCACGGTTTCGGAAGTAGGTTACTTCACTGACACATTTCACCGGAGACCGATGATGTACAACATCAAAAGCACCGTGTACGATTTTCATTCGCCTCGAATCCACTTGGTTTCAACCGTTCGTTAGTTATTCTAAGCTCGAGAGCTTTCGACCGAAAGTTTTATCACTTTTAAATTCCGATTTATTCACGGCCGTGTTGCGACGCGAGATCGAAAGTTTCCTCTCTCTTGTGTCCCTGTTCGAGACTTCATTAAGCGCTTTCGTTCAGAAACTGTGCCCCGATAGTTCGCGTTGCAGATTCTTTTTCCAACGGCGTTAACGTTCGCGAGCAGAGCGTTAATGCTCTCTTCGTCCGGTGGGATCGTTTGCTTCTACCAGGTAACATTTTCAAGTATTATTTCATTCAACAATGTTGCTCAAAATTGCTAAATGGACACACAGACGTATTCTTAATTGTGAATTTCAACGAGTCCTTTTCGAGGCTACAAAATAAACACGTAGTATTCTTCTTTACGTATGTATTTAAAAATGCATCAACTGCTTATGATTATCAGGGACTTGTACTGTTTATTAAAGTTTGTACCAGGTTTCAAGTATTATTTCATTCAGGAACAATGTTGCTCAAAATTGCTAAATGGACACACAGATGTATTCTTAATTGTGAATTTCAACGAGTCCTTTTCGAGGCTACAAAATAAACACGTAGTATTCTTTTTTTACGTATGTATTTAAAAATGCATCAACTGCTTATGATTATCAGGGACTTGTACTGTTTATTAAAGTTTGTACCAGGTTTCAAGTATTATTTCATTCAGGAACAATGTTGCTCAAAATTGCTAAATGGACACACAGACGTATTCTTAATTGTGAATTTCAACGAGTCCCTTTCGAGGCTACAAAATAAACACGTAGTATTCTTGTTTTACGTATGTATTTAAAAATGCATCAACTGCTTATGATTATCAGGGACTTGTACTGTTTATTAAAGTTTGTACCAGGTTTCAAGTATTATTTCATTCAGGAACAATGTTGCTCAAAATTGCTAAATGGACACACTAACGTATTCTAATTGTAATTTCAACGAGTCCCTTTCGAGGTTACAAAATAAACATGTAGTATTCTTTTTTACATACTTGTTTAAAAATGCATCAACTGCTTGTGATTATCAGGGATTTGTTCTGTTTATTAAAGCTTGTTTGATAAATTGATGTCTTTGAAAAACGTAACGACTATTTTATTGCTAATAATTTCTTCACGGTTCCGTTTGGTCCTCTGTTTTTTGTATTATCTTTGTTCGATTTAAACAAAAATTAATGTAATTTTCTTACTGATCGCGAGAGCAAATATTGGGTGTAATATACATATCTATTAAGACGAAGACCCTTTTCGGGAATAATTAAATAGTTTATTACCTAAGAACGTAAAATAATTATAACACTTAAGAAGTTGTAGATAAGTAATAATCCTTATTAATTATCGAGTCAAGATTCGAAATTAAAAGGCTTTTTCGTAAATTTTCATTCGGAACTTTTAGTTGATAATTCACGAGGATTATTAGTCAGTTACAACTTCTAGAGTTTTATATTTGTTTTACGTTTCTAGTTGAATAAATGGTATATATTACACCAGGGATTACTATTATAAGCAGTAAGAAGTTATTTCTTATTCATTTATTCCTGATTTATATTATCAATTTTCTCGTTCGCACAATTTGTTGATATTTATTGTTCGGATATAGTAAAATTCATGTTACGAAATCAACATAAAGAAAAGGGAAGAGAACAATGTTCCATTTGAAAAATTACTTCAACCGAATAATCTATGTATAGTTACAATAATAATAACAACTTACAAAAACCACTTTCACGATACACCGTATTGTTTAAAACAAACCTGAACAGTAAAGACATTTGTAATACGAAAAGAAACTCGATTTCTATGATTTGTAATGTGAATTACTAATAATGTCGAAAGTAGGCATTAAATCTCATTCCATCCTGTTTGACACCAACCTATCTATTATTACCATATTAAGCTATCGTACAGGTTTCTTATCTTTCAAAGTATCTGCAAAAATAATATTCGCAGCACGGTGCAAACGTAATGGGAGAACGATGAATTACAACGTATCGTGTTTGAAATGTTCGTTCCGCGCGTATTTCGAGGAAATTATAAACGTTGAATGTTTTTCTCACGATTATCCCCACCCGATACAGTGTATAACCTGACATAGTTCATCGCGGTTTGTTCTTGGTTGCCCGAGGCGGAGGCAGCTGATTTATCGATTACGGTAGAAGCAATGAAACCGGAGTTTCTGAAATTGCAACATCGTAAAACCTTCCACGAGAAATGTGTTCAGTTCAGTTCCTCGGACGCGTATGTGAAAGTTCAGTTTGTCATAGGTTTCGAGCTTTTTCCACGGTGACGTCAATGTATCCACGTACCTGGCTACGTGCTATGTAAGTTCATACGTACCACACCATTTACTTAAATGGTCCACTCGTGAGCTTTCGTGTCCTTATACGGGGATTGTATCAACGTTAGAAGTTGGCTGGAAACGAGTTGACAAAGTTGTCCAGCGAGGATGCTTGCGATAGTTTGCCAGAAATCAGTCGGCACGCTGGTAGCAATTAGGCTTCCATTTAATCAATCAGTTTGTGCGCAGAAACATCGAGTCTCCTAGTTAGAATCAGTCGGTCAATTTAGTCAGTCTTGGGCTTCGGCCAGTTTAGACTAGCAATCAGATTCTATTAGTCGTCAGCGAAATAAACAATTAGTTTAGGGAGCAATCAAGCTCATTTTCCACGGTTGTTTCAAATCGTACCAACCGCTGTCGTATATTCGTTACTCGATTAGCGTTACTGTTGCGTGGAATTGATAAATTATTATCTAAATTATTTAGACGATCCTCTGAGTAATTTAGGTGACACGTTGTCGTAGAATAATGAAGAACTCGAATAGGTGAACAATTTTATAGCCACGGCAGATTTTAAAACATAAAGAGTTTACTTAGTGTTTGACTCTACTCACTGTTTGATTCTGCTCACCGTTCGACACTACTAACTATTCGATACTACTCACTGTTCGACACTACTAACTATTCGATAATAGTCACTGTTCGTTACTACTCACTGTTCGACAGTACTAACTATTCGATAATACTCACTGTTCGATACTACTAACTATTCGATACTACTCACTCTTCGACACTACTAACAATTCGATACTACTCACTGTTCGACATTACTCACTGTTCGATACTACCAACTATTCGATAATACTCACTGTTCGATATTACTCACTGTTCGACAGTACTAACTATTCGATAATAGTCACTGTTCAATACTACTAACTTTGGATACTACCTCACTGTTCTATACTACTCACTGTTCGATACTACTCACTCTTCGACACTACTAACAATTCGATACTACTCACTATTCGGTACTACTCACTGTTCGACAGTATTAACTATTCAATAATACTCACTGTTCAATCTACTCATTGTTCAATACTACTCGCTATATAATACTGTACGGCTGTATTCACCATTTGACTCTACTGACTTTGCGACACTGACTGTTCCGCTCCGACCGATTCATTCAGTCTCTTCCCTTGGTAACATTTCGATTCTCTGATTGGTCAACGTTACAAGACAGTGGTGAATGTATTTGTGTCCAATCGGTAAGAGGATTACGGCAGGTACAACATGCCTCGATAATGTGCGTCGTCGGTTAGGAAAGGTAGTGGGATTTTCTTCCAAGAAGTACGTATTGACTTGGAATTCTTGGAAATAGACTAACAATGTAATTTCCTCGAATATTTCACGGCCAGGTCCTAGTACACATGACGCAACTCTCGCGTAACTTTCCAAGTATCCCAAGTTACGATACATTACGGGTAATGACCTAAGTCACAGCTTGAAGGTCTTCAAGGCTTTTGTCTTGTTAATCGATATTATTATTCCAACTCTTAGAAAGTATTAATACGAGAATAAAGAAAAAGGTAGGTGTTGTAATCATTGAAAAATGCATCGAAAGTCCTTGTAAACCGTCAACGCAATCAAAAAAAGAAAAATTTGTGCAAAAACGTCCAATGTACTGTAAACGATTCCAATTGAACTACCCTTGTTACTATTTATATAACCATAAAAAATCTTGTAAAATAAAATTAAAAATGTAAGAATTCCAATTTGAGGGAAAAGGTGTGAAAACTTTTGAAAATGGAATCCAATCCAACGCAGTGTATTTGGAAAACAAATTATCTCAAAAAATGCAAATTTGTCACCATGATATATTAATGTTTCAAGCTGTATCTATGTACAATCGCAAATAAATTGAAACCAAAGAAAGTATTAATTGTACAATAGAAAGTACCGCTTAAAAGATAAAGCTTCGCGTATCTTTCTAATGTAAAACACAATCGTAAAAAATATTTACCGATAACCTTCTATGAATTCATGGACGTTAAAAAAGTGTTTAAACGATTCAAAGTATAAACGAGACGTACTTTCGTGGAACTAAATGTGTTACAAAATTAGTTTGGAAAATTTATAAAAGTAGCTGAAACGAACCGATCGTTCGAAACCGCGAACAATAAAGGTTCTACTGTGTAATACAAAATTGTAGATTTAAAAGTATACATTTAACGCAATATAAATAAACAACGTAAAGTACGAATCGTGGTACCGTAGATGAATTTTTACGTATGATAATCCAAGAGATGGTAAATTCTTTTCACTTCGATATTATCTTACCCGGTAGTAATTAAACACGCATACGAATATGATTTATTAATTTCGCTTAACGGACACTTATATCGCGTAGCTGATGTCGGCATTTCCGACGCGATTACTCTTATCTGGTGTACACTTTCTTCATCCCGAAAGATCCCTTCGTTCCACGAGAGTGCATGCGGGCTTCCTTCCTTGATTTATTGTTTCCAGCAGTATCGATAAAACACCCGCCGTGTTCGAGTTGCAATTTGTGCAAACGCGCCACTATTAATTTTGTCGCTCCGTTAATCATTCGGGGAGATTTCTTTCCATGAGGAAACTGATCTTGCATCAATCGCGTTAGACCTCTGAGCTATCATTATTCACGGGTTCGACGTGTTTTCCTTTTATTTATTTCCCACGGGAACAATCGATAGCGGAGCAAACAGTGATTCGTTGAAAAGGGAAGGAGCAAGTGTGTCGTTCAACACGGTTAAAATACTTGGAAAATTATTTTTTCAGTAAGTTACGATCGCTTACGACGCCGCTCGTTTTAATTTTTAACGCGTATCGTTTCAATTGCAATACAATTGATGATTGTCCGTAATTTAAGTTTTCAATTTAACGTACCGATGCGAAACAAAAATTTTGTTTCAACGGTACTGGGATATTTTTACGCGAAATAATAAACTGTCACGTTCGTGTAAATTGTTTCATTCTATTTTTTTTTTTTTTCAGAAAGTAGGGAGCTATTTCCCGAAAAAATAGGAGATTTGACAATTTTGTAAAAATTCGACAGTGTCTTAGAAGTTCTTGTTAATTTTACGCAGATATACTACAGTAATCATAGAGGAGCACGTCACGCTTAATCTTTTGATCTGGGAGATTTCATTGAGGAAAATCCTAATTACGGCCGCGACCATAAAGGGATTTAATTTATCGTAAGTCTCGCGATATGCTCCTAACCGCTACTAGAAGTAATAACACCCTAATATAATCAGTAAGATATCCCAGTAAGTAGATTAATTTTAAAAAGTGACTAAATCCACATTCAACATCGATTAAATCCAAAGTAAAAAGTAATATTTACTCGGCACGTTATTGGACACAGTGAATTGACGATGAAAATTTGTCCACAAAATACTCGGCATAAAAATTACAATCAAGAGTAACTCTGGTTTCTTACGAGAAAATATTAATACAAATCCATAATACAACTACCTTCTCCGTGTAACACCGAATTAAATAAACCACAAATTCCATCGACAGAATCAATTGTTCGTAACCGAAAAAATTCCTCAAACTTGACGAAACATGGACGAATATTTACGCACCGTTTCAATTCGATGCACTCGATCAATTTCTCAACAAAAAAAGAAACAAACAATTTCCAATTTCCAAGATTTAAAAAATTTCAAAATTAATCGGACGCTTTAAAAACGTATACATTTCCCATCGGGTCGAAATCTTGGTAGAAAAAATCGCGTCAGCTGTCGTCGATTAAATGCCCCTCGAATCCACCGGGTGTCCCCGAAACACGACAGCTCGTTAAACCGAACCGACGACACAATGAATACGCAATTACGCGAGTCGGGAACCGTACACCTCTCGGCAACTCCCGTTTCGCTCGACTCTGCTTATTCTATCGCATTTCAATTGCACACCGGTAAATACTTAACGCGGCCCGTCTACGGGATCCACGTTGCGTTGCGTTTTCCGCGTGAATACCCGTGGCCGTGGTACGCACGAAACTCGACGACACGTTGCACAATGAAGTCGTGTGGCACGCAGCGTGCACGACCGCCCGGGCACACACGAACGAGCGTGTAACACGGTCTTATAAGTATGCAGACGATGATCGGTAACCAGCGACGGTCTTAATAATTCTTGCGGCGTGGAAAGTATAAGCCGGGAGCAACGCGTGCCGCTAATGTCGATGTTGCGTGCCACCGACACGCGTGCCACCCAATTGAAAGGGACACACCGCAATCTGCTAATAATGCTCCTGGTCACTGTCGAGCTCGATTGAGAGTTCAGTGATAACGAGCCACGATTTCGTTTCGCGACCCCTACACGCCTACGGTGAGATACATTTACACAATCGGAAATATTTCCTTGCAGGTGCGACGTAGTCTCGGTGTATATCGAGTGATCCCAAAGCTTCTAATAGCTTTCGTTAGATCGCGATGCTCTGATCAATGAAGAGTCGAGAAGTGTGAAATAGACCGAGGAAAGTAGACTTGCGAGTGAATAGTTTTTTGTTTGTGGTTTGGTTTGGTTTGGTGTAATCTTGGGTCGTTGATTACGCTTGTAACATCTTTTATTAGATTACAATGCTCTAACTAATGAAGAGTCGAGAAGAGTGAAATAGACAGAGTAGAATAGTCGACTCCCTCGACTTGGGAGTGAATAGTTTTTCATTTGTGGCCTGATTTGGTGTAATCTTGGGTCGTTGATTACATTTGTAATATCTTTTATTAGATTACAATGCTCTAACTAATGAAGAGTCGAGAAGAATAAACTAGGCAGAGGAAAGTATATTTGGGAGTGAATAGTTTTTCGTTTGTGGTCTGTTTGGTGTAATCTTGGGTCGTTGATTACATTTGTAATATCTTTTATTACATTACAATGCTCTAACTAATGAAGAGTCGAGAAGAGTGAAATAGATAGAGGAAAGTATTGGTGTAATCTTGGGTGGTTGATTAAAGGAAGAACTGTTTTTACAGGGTGGTAGAGTACAAATTTTTCTTGATATGTATAGAGTATCGAGTGTAAATACTCGATAATTTTAGAGATATGGATAATCGAAACTGAAGCTACCTTGGGTTGCACGATGTGGCTAATTATTTGGAAGCTTTATTACTTGGTTTTCTACGAACTGGTGGGGAAACGTGTTCAAAAAAGAAATTTATTCCTAAAAGAGTATACAGTAAGACCATAGAGGATCCATAGAGGATAGGTTATTTATGGTTATTACGGTCGTTGAATTTGGTTTCTATGCTCCATGAGAGCATAGAAGTAGGATAAGGGGAAAAATATAGAGCATCGTTTAAAAAACTATCGATGAACTTGAAATCTCGTAAAATAATGGCCTTGAGAACTCTGTCTTGAGAAGCTTTCTCATACAGTAACAAATAAAGCAAATAGGTGGTCTCGTTTAACTGAAATTTAAATTTATAATATAAAAAGAAAGAAACAATAGAAATGTAGTAATAACGAAAATGGTACGTCACGAGATAAGATGAAATGTCAATGTCTATGAGATAAGATAAAATGTGCATACATACGTACGTAAAACGTACACACTTCTAGATGTACAAAAGAATCATCAACTTCGGGTAACAGACGCAGACACCTGACAACCCGATGTATTTTGTATAATTTTTTCGAATTATCACCAACCCCAGATACACGGATTTTACTGTAATTATTTTGTAATCTGTTATAGTTCCAACCGAATAGATTTATAGTTCCAATGGAATTATAGTTCCATTCGATCATTGATTATGTTTCTGACACCTTTTATTAGATCACATTGCTCTAACTAATGAATAGTCGAGAAGAATAAACTAGGCAGAGGAAAGTATACTTGGGAGTGAATAGTTTTTAGTTTGTGGTCCGTTTGGTGTAACCTTGGATCATCGATTACGCTTGTAACACCTTTTGTTACATCGCAATACTCTAACAGTGGTCTGATTTGGCGTAATCTTGGGTGGTTGATTAAAGGAAGAACCGTTTATACAGGGTGGTAGAGTAGAAATTTTTCTTGAAATGTGTAGAGAAATGTCTAGAAATGATTGTAGATACTCTAGAGTAGAGTATCGAGACTATTTTTCTTCAGTTCGAGCTCAGACAGGTCCTTTAACAAAGGTATCAAAATTTCTCGTCCAGGTGGATGTCCCGCTCTGCTATGAGGCCGGCCGAGGGCGACACTTCGGACTGCATCCTGGTGGTTGGCATATCCAGACCGAAGATGGCCGCCGCCTTCCTCACGGTCGTCCTCTTTTCCCTCTTTCTGACCTTCCACATTCTCTACGACAGCGCTGTGTACAGCCTCCACGCGGCTTCGGCCGTCGAGGGTCGTACCGTTGAGCTCGTGTCGCAAGTTCGTGCCACGCCGCCCCTGCTATTCTCCAGTAAGGTCCACTTCCCGCGTACCAGCCGACATCTACCTCAGGCGATCATCATCGGCGTGCGGAAGTGCGGCACCAGAGCGCTACTCGAGATGCTCTTCCTTCATCCGCAGATCCAAAAGGCTGCTGGCGAGGTCCATTTCTTCGACCGCGACGACAACTACGGGAAAGGCCTCGAATGGTACCGACGGAAAATGCCCTATTCCTTCAGGGGACAGATCACCATCGAGAAAAGTCCCAGCTACTTCGTCACACCAGAGGTGAGTCGAGGAAGACGATTACTTTCAGAACAGGGACCACTTGTCGAGCTTTTTCTGTATTCTGATGTGTTTCAACGCTCGAATCGTTTCGGTATATTCGATGAATAGTGTTTCAGTGCTTGGCTGATCGAATACTATTTGAATACTTGACTATTCGAACACTTGAATAGACGAATATTGGACAAATAATTGGGCAGTAACACTAGTCACGTACTTGACTAGTTGAATGCTGGAGGATACTTGACCGATCGAATACTATTTGAATACTTGACTAATCGAACACTATTCGAACACTTGAATAGTCGAATATTGGACAAATAATTGGGTAGTAACACTAGTTACATACTTGACTAGTTGAATGCTGGAGGATACTTGACTAATCGAACACTATTCGAACACTTGAATAGTAAAATAGTGGGAAAATACTCGCGTAGTTGAACCCTAGTCACGTATTTGACTAGTCGAATGCTGGAAAACATTTGACTAGTTTAATACTATTCGAATACTCGATCAATCGAATACTATTCGAACACTTGACCAATAGAATACTATTCAAACACTTACTAATCAAGTGGTATTTGAATATTTAACTAATCGAACAGTATCCGAACACTTAAATAGTCGAATAGTGGGCAAATACTCGTATAGTTAAACACTAGTCACGTACTTGACTAATAGAATGCTGGAGAACATTTGTCTAGTCGAATACTATTCGAACACTTGAATAGTCGAATACTATTCGAATATTTGATTAATCGATTTGAATACTGAACGAATACTAGACTAGTCAAAAACTATCCGAATAGTTGATCAGTTGAAAACTATTCAAATACTTAACTAATCGAATACTATTCCAATATTTGTCTAATTGAATACTATCTAAAAACAAAAATAAATTGTTTTTGTAATTTACGCATTAATCAGAATTTTATATACCAATGTAAACGAGTAAGCAATTAATCGTCTATTTACCACGATTACTCTGTTAATCAGTTGCAAAACAAACAGAAAGCAATCGGTTGTTATTACTCAACACCGATCGTTAGAAATTTCAACGAAAAGTGCCCCATCGAATCAAACGCATTTACAAAAACCTAAATGATCGTTTCATCTATGTAACTACGTAATTTATCTTATTATAAAGTTCGAGACCAACAGCCATTGTTCTCCCTACTACACAGCGTTCCCTTGTTCTTCAACTCCCAGAGTTTCACAAGTTCTTCGACAAGTCAACAGCAAGTATTCCATCTGTCAACTACTTCTCTAACTACAACAAGAGTTCCTTACGCCAAGAAAATTGTCATATATCAACAGATTTCTTTACGACCACCATTGTTCCTTTTCATTTTCATCTAGCAATAGAAAGAAGAGAGATTTTCTACACGTCTTTTCGTCGAATAATTTTGATCTCGCACGGTCTTACAATTGAAATATTCTTAACAAAGACTTATACGAATACTCTGATAATTGGAATACACATTATTCGCTTGATAAGTTTAAAGAAACACTACTTGAAAACTCGCTATATCGATTCGAATAACGGTAACTGTACAAGTGTCGTATTTTATCAATTTTTTCAATCAAATAATTATATGTATAAAATATACACGATCAATTAAGATTCCAACTACAGCGTTGGTACATCTTTATTTTAAAATAGAATTAATTATATTTCAACGGTGAAAACGTTCTACGTTACGTAACAACTTAATTAGATTTAGTAATCAAAGAAATATTTAATTATCGAAAAATATTAAAAGATTTCAATTCACGTTAGGCAACAACCGAGTAAATATTTTATTCGATAGAATTTTAATAAAAATAATTTATATCGCCTCAACTGACAATCAAACAGACGTGACAATAATAGTATATCAATCGTGGAAATAATTCATTTTCAGTTTCTTTGTATCAAAGAGTTTTGCAATATGAATAGCGCTTCGTAAATTTCTAATTACGGTTACCTTAGTTCAACGTTCCTAGTACCTGGAGATCAACGAAGTTAATCTAATGTTGATTGAATCCAGCCCTAACCTAATCTTTCGGGGATTATCATAAACTATGAACATTGTAACTCACCGAGAAATAATGTAATTACAATATATATCAAGACCGAGCTCAAAGGTGGTACATAATTTATTTGTGGTTGTGTTAAATAATTTGATTTTATCGTTGCGACACATCAAACGATATAAAACGAATATGAAACAGTTGCATATGCGGTATGAAACCAGCAAGAAGATAGATAATATTATCCGGTTCTGCACCACTGCGTGGTAATATTTTTCTGAAAGAATTGGTTTTCCCATTCCTATTATCTGTCTCATGTTTTCCATTATTTCACCTGCTTTATTTCGCCAATTCTGATTTTTTTTTTTTTTTTTTACCAACGAATGCCGAAGTTTTATTTTTTACTCTAATTTATTGTATTGCAATTAACACAATTACACACGGCACTTTGTATTTATTGTTCAGCAATCCTTTACTGTATCCTTTTTTTTTCCGAGTGGGAGAAACTTTCAAAATTTTTGAAACAATTTATATTTCTTGGAGAAAATTGGGGAGTCGTCTGGAATTTCCCTATTAAAATAGCTACGGTGTGACCTATCTCTGACGTAATTAAAGGGAGAGAGGTTGGAAACGCCAGTGGCATAACGTTCGATGCTCCTCTGCAAAATTATTGCCAACAACACGTGGTGTTCCCAGGCGGTCACCCATCCAAGTACTAAACTGCGCCCAATGCATCTTAACTTCAGTGATCGGACGAGAACTGGTGGTACATGCATGGCATGGTCGTTGACATAATCCTTCGTTGAGTCTACACGAGCATATCGTTATCGCGTCGCGAACATTTATCGTGTCCCGTGTTAAAGGGACTCCGAATCAACGCGAAATACTGCCCTCTAGGTGTCAATCGACTAGTCAATTATCTCGAACAAAAGTTTCTCGTTTTCATGCATTATTCGCTACACTAGTGAATGAAATTAAACCTCACGGATCAACGAGAAATATTTACAGTCACGGTAGAAAATTCACGACTCGATTCGGAGACTCTTAACGCAGAGGAGTCACGTTTATTGAGCAGTTTCTCGTTTCTTTCTTGTGTACAGAGAAATAGAATGTGTCGGAAGGATTAAAAGCAAGTGTGACAAATATAGTACGAGACAAACGAAACACACTATACCTAAAGAACAGAGTGTAAAACGTGAATCGAGACAAAGTATCAATACTTTGTCCGTGTTGCTCGCTTTAAGAACCTCTAACTCGCTCTAGAATTGGAAACAGTGGAGAGAGCACCAAACTCTCAACGTGTAGGTTAAACTGAGCTCTCAACGTGTAGGCTAAACTGAGTTCTCAACGTGTACGTTAAACTGAGTTCTCAACGTGTAGATGAATCTGAGCTCTCAGCGTGTAGGTCAAACTGAGCTCTCAGCGTGTAGATTAAACCGAACTCTTAACGAATAAATAACAAGCAATCAGGAAACAACTGTTCTTTACACCATCAGGAGGTGTACTCGATCGATTCTGGCACAAGATCTAAAAAACTAATTGTTTCACGATCTGTTAAAATTTCCAATCAGCATTCTACTTACTTTGAGAGATACCGTTAATTCAAAAGTTAGAATCATGAGTTCCGTTCAGGTAGATTCCCGAGCCAAAAGTTTGGAATCTCTAACGAACCGAGAGAACGTTTCAAGATTAAGAACGAAAACCACGTTACGATCCCCGATTACGAATCAAACCGCAATTGCGCGCAAGTGTGTAGCTCGTTGTTCGTCGAGATTGCGCGTAATACCAACGTGTGGAATCCTTCGACACGACACCGGACGTAACACCGACAAATGGCTGCTCCGCTCTGTTGCGTCCGCGAAGGCAGTTACATGCTTCTGTGCGCGCTAACGATTTCGTTCGCCCATGGGGTTAACGCGACGCGGTTACGCTCGTGTGGACCCCGCGTTCGTTGCAACCTTAACAGTTGTTACGCGCAGTCGAGTTTCCATAGCCCCACCCCCAGCCCCCTGTATACCTATATCCCAACGTCGAAAAATAACACACGAATTTTCACGTGCGCGCGCGCGCGTGTCTGTTCCAGGTGCCTGAGAGGATACGCGCGATGAACGCGAGCGTGAAACTGCTGCTGATAGTGCGAGAGCCCGTAACCAGAGCGATATCGGATTACACTCAGCTGCGAACGCACGCCGCAACCGCGTCGACCGTAACGAACGGGACACCGCGGAGCGTCCAGCAACTCCAGCAACTCCAGCAACAGCAAGCGGCACGTAGCTTCGAGGAGCTGGTGATACGAGCGGACGGTACCATCAACGAATCCTACCGACCAGTCGCGATCTCCCTCTACCACACGTACATGCACAGATGGCTGGAGGTGTTCTCCAGGGAGCAGATCCTCGTGGTGAACGGTGACCAACTGATCGAGGATCCGGTCCCGCAGCTGCGCAGAATCGAGAGCTTCCTCGGCCTGGAGCCGCGTATCGGCAGGCACAACTTCTACTTCAACCACACGAAGGGCTTCTACTGTCTGCGCAACGAAACCTCCGAGAAGTGTTTAAAGGAGAGCAAAGGCAGGCGTCATCCGCGCGTAAGCCCGGTGGTAGTCACCAAGCTGAGGAGGTTCTTCAACGAACACAACCAACGATTCTACGAGCTCGTGGGCGAGGATCTCGGCTGGCCCGAGGAATAACCATTGTAGATAGTAACCGGTGCAGATCGCTGCCAGCCGCACGAGTGACGCGGCGGGACCTACGCCCAGCCACGATGGATCGTCACGGGGCAAGAGTTCAACGCGTTCCTGGAACAGAGACACCGAGACTCGCGCGACCCGTTCGCGTTGGTCGCCGTGTACCGATCGATCCCGAGGAACACCGATCGCGCGGGCCATATCCTCCCTCGATACGCGAACAACCCCCGGAGACCGTGTCGGGAAGACGAGACAGGTCAGCGCGAAAACGACGGATGCGAACTCGGCTGGACCGAAGTTCTCGGATACGGTCACCAGTGGGTGGCCACGGTCCATCCGCTCGACACGATCGAAATTGCTCACCGGGTACCTCGAAAACCGCGACTCGTGTCGCACCAGCGCCACGTTCGTCGAAAATTAACGACAAGACATCCAAGAGAGAGACAGAGAGAGAGAGAGGATTCGACGACAAAGGCACACCGCAAACCCCCGGTGGAGGACATCGAGGGACTCTGTCGCGACGAATCGAACGATACGTGCACACGGCGTCGCGGAGAGGACACCTCGCGATCGGAGATCCTCCAGACGAGAAGTTCCAAGAGGAGATCGTTGGATTCTCGTCGGAACGGAACTGGCACACCTCATCGTGGAGAGAATTAAGGCTGATCAGGATGAGTACCTTTTATATTTTACTGATTAGCTGTAAGATCAAAATGGGGTAACGGTTCGATGGACCAGCTCGGTGTACACCGTTCGATGTGCTCGAACGATCGAAACGACCAACGGATAACTCGTTTGTACTTTTCACTCGTGTGTCTGAACATCCACGGTTACGCGGGGTACTCGTACAGCTTCCCCACGGTGGGAAGTTCTCGGATCTCGGCACTCTTCTCGATAACCGAGAGGAGAAGTTTCACCGAGCACCACCGGCGTAAAACGAGCGGAACAGGTAGGCGCGATACAATTCCTTAAAAGTGCAACAATCCTGCGGGTCTCCGCAGGAAGGACGTTCGAGCACGCGAACACTCGAGAGCCACGTTGAAGAGCCCGTGGCAACGAACGAAGCCATTAAATCGAGTGCATGCAATTTAATGGATATATGCTCCGTCCCTACAACCCGGCGACACCCGTCGTCCCCCGGAACTCGTCATTATTAGCGGAGATCCTGGAGAGTCCTCCTCTTGCGTTCGCGTTTCAGTCACTCGTCCTTGCGTGCTAATTGCTTCGAATTGCTTTTTCAATGCACCGTCGAGACCGATTTCTCACCCACGTCCCTCTTCCCGTCACCATCCAGAACCATCCCGTACGTCCCCTAATCGTCGGTGCTCGCGATCGATGCGCGTCCTCCAGACGTAAAAGATTTCATCCTCCGGGATTGATAATGGTTTGCATCGACGATTGTACGCATCGAAACGGGAAATTTGGCACTCGGCCCGCGGACAATTTCCCACGGATTTAACGAGCACGTTGGATATGTTTAAACGTTTCGGTGAACCGTTAATTGAAATTTAACGTTAAGGAGCGTTTTATGACGCGCATCGAGACGGAACGCTCGTTTGACCAACGCGTGGAATCCAGGACCCTCGAAATCCATCCGTGGGTCTTCGATCGCGACGCGCGAGTTCTCGTGGGAGTTCGTTTCGTTGCCACGAGCGAATTATCATCATATGGATCGACGAACGAGTCGGGCGGCTCGAACCGAGTCACCGGTTCTCTCGAGGATCGTGAACATCGTCCGTGGACGAGTAGGTGGCTCGTTACGCCGGTGGCGGGAACTTTCGCGAAATCGGGCCAATCTCGGGGAAGAAATCGTCTCTCGCGATGATCCGTGCCACGCGTTCTCGATGACGATACGCGCACGTTCCACGAGTATCCGTGTTTCCACTCGAGGCATATTTGTTCCCCGTTACCAGACGAAAAGTTTCAACGATTCGAGAACAGATTGCAACCGGGACCGGTGTGTACCGTGTGTCTCAAGATCCCGTAACCTCGAACCAAGATCCACGTTTTCATTCTCGCGGTTCACGAGTCAAGGAACGAGTATATCGAGCGCGTGTTCTTTTTATCTGCGTTTCTTCTGTTTTCCATTCGACGAGAAGTAACTACGGTTAGTTTAACGATTTTAATAATTAACAATGTTTCCATTTGGAATGGAATTTGTGTTACGTTTCATTATGTTTCCACGATGTTTACGAAGATAGTTTGTCGTTCGAACGAACTTCGTGTAACCGCGGAGCGATTTAACAAATTTAACGTTAGAGGAAACGTGGGAACGATTCGAAACGAAGCAGAAAGTTTTTGACACGTATTTTTGTAATTAGTCCTCGCGCTTATTTTCCGTTTAATGAACGTTAAAATTGGTTTCGAAACGCTTCGAGTGTCTTCCGGAAGGGAAATGTTCGTTCGAGTCGATAGGCTTCTTCGAGGCTCGTGACACGCTGTTAAGCCAAGAATAAATAAATGTTATCGCAATAATGGAAACTGCGAAGAATCCAGTGCATCGGTCTGTCGAGTTATCGTTTAATCAATGACGATACGGACGTGATAAAATTATAAACGCTTTCGATCTATTTTCAGTCATTTTCAAATACTACGAGTTCCTGTAAAGAAATCAAATAATATTACAACCGTAAAGGTAATCAGAAAATGTGTAGAAAGAAATATTTATGAATAATTTTGTCAATTTTTCAAAGTATCGTAATTGAGAAAATTGAGAAAAATTATTGTGCGTGAAGATACACGTTTTAAAATTCTCTGATATACATATACATACGTATATATTCTTTATTTAATATTTATCAAAAATATAAAAATTGTCTTGCATAAACTTTTTCCCTATCTTCTCTAATAAAATAATTTAATAAAATCTTAACAAGATATCACAACGTATTCAACTTCATTCATTTTTATACGGTGTGATTATGTTTACCATACAATATTATTTTACTTCCTGATAGATACTTGTAATATTTAAACGTGACTACTGTCGATATTGTCATCGAATGAACGATCTCGATGAAAATATTTGCTTATATAAACGCAAAATGTTTGTATAAATTCAAATGGATACACGAAATGTCCTAGACCCTCGTAAGTACTATACTCACGCGAAGAGATTGCATCTGAAGTTATGGCGGATGGTATTCGTTTATGGGTCGTCTCTTTGAGAGCGTACAGGACAGATATACATCCTTTTCGCGACCGAGGAAATGGTCTCCGAACCAATAACACTCACCATAACTTCGTACGCAATCTTCTCGCCCGCGTATTATAGCTGCGTATCCAATTGGCTACCCATGACAATGAACGTGTTAAATACTTGGATCTTGGTCTCGTAAACTGTGCAATAAGTCCAATCGTGTAAATGATACGATACATTCCTAGAAGAAAGAAAGCTCCGTATCAACACTTTCACGGCCGCTGTCACGTATACGTGATCTCGTTATTTTATTCGCTACAACATCATTTACTCGACTATAAAACTTTTTGTTCGAGTTTCAATATTCGTAATAATATCTACACTTCGATTCCATATAATAATATTATCCTCGTGTGTCTTACATCGGTCTGTAAACATTACTCTTAAGTTCTCGAATCGTACGTCTCGACTTACTAAATTCTTAAAAACGGTATTCGATTCACCGATAAAAATTCCCAAGTTAATCGCCAATTTTAATTTCCAATTCCTATAAATTCAACGAAACATTTGTTCAATCACCTTTGATGACAATAGTACACATTCCAATACCGTTGAAAGTCTCAATTTCCAAATGTCCAATAAAAAGTCAATTCGGAGCGACGTTCGGTACGCTGGAACTCGACGCCGCCATTTTGAATCGTGCGACCGTGAAAGTGTCGAGAACAATCGGAACAATTTCTTTCGGATTCGATCGTTCGCGAGATACACACCTCGCGGGATCTCGGGTTTGAAGACCGATCGATCGAAGTCGAAAGGGGCCCGTACCACCTCCTGCACGATAAGAGCACTCGGTACTCCAGGCGCTCGTAAAAAAAAGAAAAGCAAAAAAGTATATACACACAGGGTCCCGTTTATCCGTAGATTCGAGGACCCGTTGCATTCGAGGTAAAGGTAACGGTGGAACGACTCATTAGACCACGAGTGGACGAAATTGCCATCGTGCGCAGAATCGTTGAAACGGTTCGAGAGCTAACGAGTTCACCTGACGCAACAGCGGAAGATCGGCCCGGCGAAGCGCGCAGAAATCGATCGAACCCGCCTCCCGTGGGGTGGATGTAGGGACAGGGATGAATCGCGTTGGAATTATCGAGGGGTGTTAGGGAAGGAGTTTCGAGGAACGATCCACGATATCAGTCACGGGAGCCTGTATCCCGTAGGAGCGTCTCTGAGAGAATTCTTCCCGCGCGCGATCGTTCCTCGTACCTACCTACCTACGTACGTTCGTTCGTCGATTACTCGAACGAGTTCGAGCACATTGCACGATAACGGGTTGCAGGTTGTATCCAGGTCGATCGATCTCACGATAAGAGCACGGAAATGGATCCATCGAATCCGTTACCCGTTCCTCCACGTGGCTGCGCGCAAGACCCGCGCGCGTCTTGTTCCACGGTATGTACACGCTCGCGCGCGTCGACAGGCAAGAAGAACTTGCGCACACGAGAGAAGAAAAAATACACAGAGACACACAGAGACACACAGACACAAATGAATCACACGAGTACACGAATTCACACGAAGTAACAGTAACGCCGGCCAAAATAAAATAGAGACGCGGGGTCCCGTAACGAAACCACGGGTGAACCGATCGCAATGGTGGATCGGGGAACGGTGAGTTGCGCGGACCCTTCGTCGCATGGATCACATTGGTCCGTGAGTTTACATATCGTATAGGTTAACTAGTTCATATTACAGAAGATTTAATATTTTTATAATCCACATTGGAAGTTGTTATATTGAGTCGTTAAGCTTATTGTGTATAGGAGGAGAGCCACCCGTTTGGGAATTGGGGGTTTCGGAAGCTGAGAGAGACAGTGAGAGAGAGAGAGATAGAGAGAGAAAGAGAGAGAAAGCTCCTGGGTGATCTTTGGTTTCGTCGCTCCGAACGACCGCGTGAATCGGTGCGTTGTCGCGTTTCGTCAACGGTGTTCTTCTATTTCGCGATCGATTCGTTGTACAAATTAGGAACGACGAGATAGAGTGAAAACGTGCGCGACAATTTTCGAAAGAAGCAACGAGAAACGCTCTCGTAGCCTCGAATCGCGTTGTTACGGTTTGATCGATATTCGCTTCGCTTTTTGTTTTTCTCTCGGGTGTACACGGAAACGAACACGGATCGAAGGAAGAAATGAATCGACCCGAGACCCGTACGGATGGGTTTCTTCGCTTCGATATTGTTTGAACAGTTTTTTAGCTAACGTATCGCGCGATACCTTCTATCGACTTAAGATTCGTAAATCGTACGGGGATCTTCGATATCGTGAAATTCTCCGCGTTTGAAAAACGCTCGCGAGCTACTTGCGAGCTGGTTCAACACATACATATCAAGAAATGTGATATATAATATATATATATACATACAAAGAAGTACAGTTTTTTATAGAATCTATGTAATATACGAATTATTAAAGAGGTTAAGGCGCAATAAGTTAAACAAATTTAATATCGGATAGGGAAAGTTACGTATTACGGATTAAGAGCAATCGCGAACTATCTCTGGATTGTATATTTTTGCTTGGCGACGAACAAATTATTCATTGTACGAGTAACTTTTAAATACGATTTATCTGATTTACGCGGATCGTCGTTAACGATAACGAAACTTCGAACGATTCGAAGTACTTTGTGTATTCGAGTTTCCCGATGAAAAGAAACAAACCCATTCGACACCCGTTACGTTCGAAAACCGAACAATTCTTTGCGTATTCGACGAAATCTACACAACGCGTCGTGAATATCCTCGATACAGGTTCATTAGAAACAATTTGAGAAAGAACGGATAAAATCCCTTCGAAGAGTTGAAGGAACGAAATTTAATAACGTTAAACGTAACGGGAGCAATTTCTTGTATGTTTTAAAATATCGCTACGAATAAACCATTGGATAGGTATCTGGAAATAATGAAGAAAGTATCGCGAAACGCGCTCGAAGGGGTGACGTATCGGTTCTCTGTAGAAAATTCTCGCACGAATATCGGGCGTCCCGATACTCTCTCGGTCCCACTCTAATTGATTTAAAAAGACTCGTGGAGACGTTGCCGCTGGTCAACGTAACGTAGAAAAATCCCAAAAGAATCTATCGGTCCGCGACATCGCTTTTCCTTCTTGCTTTAGCGTAAATCTACAGATAGCCCGTCGATGCTTCCATTCGGGTCGCCGTAATGGACCTTATATCGCAGATCCTCCAATGTACGTCCGTTTCGATATCCAAGGCACGAGATTGAAGTAGGGATATCAGGGATGAAAGGGAATAAGGAGAGGAACGGGGACAGCTCCCCGTATATCACGCGGAGATAAAACTTCTCGATAAAATTGACCATTTGTTTCTGAAGAGAAAAAAAATGGGAGGGGTGTGGGTTACTGGGGGAGGGGGGAAGGGATCGCGATGTGAAAATTCCATCGATCGGTGTAACAACCAGGACACGTGATACCTACAAAGAACGAATCCGGAATGCGTACAATACGACAGGGAAAGATTGTCGCAAATCTTCCCCGACGTCCCCTGCGTCTCTTTATATAGATTAGGGTCAGGTTGCAAAGCAACAATTCCTCGAAACCTCGCTCTTAGAGCCCCTCTCTGCTCCGTCTACTTGAATTTTTTATCTCTTTTTTTTCTTTCTTTCTTTCTTTCTTTCTTTCTTCTTCGTATTCTTCTCCGTTGTGTCGAACAAGAGTCGTTAAAGGATAAACAAGAAAATATTTGTCACGAATTACCGACCTGTCGTCAGAGGAACGTTGCGCGCGGTAATAATAACGATACCCGCTTTCAAGTAACGATTTTTACATCCGATTCGAGCAACGGGATTATCCACATTATTGTTTATGTTTGCGAGAAATTTGTAGATTTGTGAGAGAGCGGCCACAAACGAGAGTTTTTATCGAGATCGGTTGAAGAGTTACCCGTGGAAATAATAACGATACCCGCTTTCAAGTAACGATTTTTACATCCGATTCGAGCAACGGGATTATCCACATCACTGTTTATGTTTGCGAGAAATTTGTAGATTTGTGAGATCAGAGATCACAAACGAGAGTCTTTATCAAAATCGGTTGAAGAGTTACACGTGGAAATAATAACGATACCCGCTTTCAAGTAACGATTTTTACATCCGATTCGAACAACGGGATCATCCGCACCATTGTTTATGTTTGCTCGGTGCGAGAAGCTTGTAGATTTGTGAGATCAGAGACCACAAACGAGAGTCTTTATCGACCTCGGTTGAAGTTAAAAATCGCTACCTACCCCATACATAACCGTACCTAAGTATTTTAAGACCTATGGCAACGACGAAGTACAGTCCCATTCGCTATTTGCTATACGTATATTTGTATTTTTTGATTGTTTTGAGAAAATTTTGGTCTCTAATTTTTGAAGAAATAAACCAAGTGGATGAAGATTATTTTAAATTATTAAAATAATCGTACCCCTATTTTGACAAGGCCTGTATCGAGATTGTTCAATTTTCGAGCTAACGTGAACGTTATCACGGTGTCCATCTATTAAATTCTATACTTTGCCGATCGATTGTCTTCTTACCATCGTAAAAGTATACCGACGAACGAAAAAGCGTGTCCATTCGGAAAGTTGTCCCGAAGCTCTTCCCGCCATTAGTCTCCGTTGCCGACGCACCTCGTAAAAGTTCCATTACGAGGAATTGCGGGTAATTTGCGCTAACGAAAATACGTCTGATCGTTTCGGGGAGCAGCCGTGTGATAAAAAGCAAATTCGTCTACCTGCAAGTCGATATCGGGCGGTATTTTTGAGGTTAGGGTATCAGCTGGCGCAAACGCTCCGCGCGATCTTTCTACGACACTCGATATCAGAAAGGGCAGCCTTCCTCTGAGAACACGGAGGCAGGAATAGCACCGTAGGAACACGGTGAATAAACTACTGGTCTCGGGAAACTGAAACAGCGTTTTAAAAGCACGAATAATTTCGAACCGTTAATTCAATCGTTACTCGGGAAACTGAAACAGCGTTTTAAAACACGAATAATTTCGAACGGTTGATTCGATCGTTGCTCAGTTTCAATTCGTTTCGAGTGTAATTCGAATTCCTCGAATTCCTAGGCCGGGTTTTTATGTTTATCTTCGATTAATAATTATTATTATCGTTATTGGTAATTATGTAGTTTAGGAAATTTAGCTCCAATTACCTTGACGTAAGTTACGTAGGACGTTCTAATGTTAACGAAATATGTGGCTTTTATTTTCAATGATATTTCTATTTATCGAACGAATACATTAGTGAATTATAATTCGTCGAAATAAATGATACGGGTAGTGTACTGTTTTTACTGGTTTACGTCTGTTCTTTCAGATGGCGATCCTTCGTATAGAAAAAGTTGATCTTTACCGAACAATCACTGAAAATAAGTACTATATTTTTCAAACTTTCTTAGTTGATAACTTTTTACTTAAAAATGAGCACCGCTTAGGGGTAAACTGCTTACCGGTTATTCGAGGTCAAGTTTATCGGAGCTGAATTCTTTAAACTGTATAATTACTTTATCAATATTAATATTATTGTTGTTATTATTATTATTATTATTATTATTAAATGTGTTTATTACGCGAATAAATACTCTAGACACACATGTATTCGATTTTGAACATAATCTAGAATCAATTATTATTGTACCATTGATTAATTTGGCTTTGTTGAAAGTTTGTATATTTATCGTGGATTGATAATTACTTTAATTATTATTATTATTAAAGGTCGTTATTACGCGAATAAATACAGTGTGCATATATCTGATTTTGAATCTAATCTAGAATCAATTTATCATGGTAGATCGATAATAGATTTTTTAATGATCCTTAAAACGTTACAGAATCCATTTTTCTCGATCCATTACCTGCATATTTATATCAATATACGAAAAAGAATAAAATATAAATAGAATGCGTATGTGCACAATAAATGTAGGCAAAAATCTTGATAGAAAATCTAATTTTAACTTAACGTAACACGATTTACATAATAATCGTAGGGTTCAGGTGCACACAGATGTTGATAACCTTAGTGAGTATGCACGCGATTTACTCGTCTAAGGTATAGTTCTGCTTTTACGCATTATGGCGTCGCACCACGGTTAAAAAATGAACGTATTACTTATTCACGTTAACGCGCGGATTACGAAAGCTCGTCAGACTGAAAATGCTTCGTGGATCTTCAGAATCACGAAACGTTATTAGTTAATTTCGTGGAATATTTATTTCAAAATGTACGCAACGAACGTTCGTTCTCGTCAATGCAGATACATTATTCGCGAACAACAATAACCATAATTTCTTCGCAAAATTGCCATACGTAATTTTCTCTTAATTTTCGAATTTAACGAAAAATGTTCTACAACTGCGAAATTTCTTCCTTTCTTTTGTCAAATACAACAAGTATCGCGTATCGTGTGTTCAAGTTGGCGCGCGTTTGAACATTATCTATTCCAAGTTGCAACGAAATGTGAATTTTAGTAATCATATTTATACAAACATACTCGCGGAAAGAGTTCCATAATTCGTCGCGAAACTCAACGATGTAGAATGGAAAAATATACGGGAGTTATAAAACTTCCCATGAATTCGAGATGAACGTTCTCGCGGCTGATTATTTTTCAGCGGGATGTCGGTTTAGTTTAATGTGAAATGTAAACCGAGACGTCACAGCCGCATCAACGATGTCACGCGTTGCCAACTTATTCGTGATGGTATCGTTGCGATTATTGATAGGAACACTCGTGTTCGAAAACACACGACCACAAAGAGCTTCGTACTCGATTTGCGCGGCGTGTGACTATTTTATGCACGCGGCGCGCATAAATTCGGAAAAAGGAACGAACGTAATTTTCGACCTTGCGCGCCTTCAAATTTATACGTTTCTTGAATCGCGCCCCGAAAATTGATCGCGCGTTTCGTTAAACGCACAGTTGAGCTTCTGTTCAGATAAATATAAATTCTTCGTATTCTTTCGTTCGGTATGCAAACTTTATTAATACGGCGGCTATATAAAGCGGCATGAATTTCTCATATTTTTCCCTACAGCCGCCGGAAATTTGTTCGTATGTAAAATTGAACGAGTATAAAATACACCACACAAACGAAAACTCGTACGTATCTCTTTTTTTTTACGATCGAACGAACTTCGTTTATATAGGAACGTAAAATTCGCGGCGATGGTAAATTTCTTGAATTCTCCTCCTCGGAGGGCATCTTTGCGTTACTTTCTTTTCGAAATCTGTGGTTATTTCTCGAATATCGCGTTTCGAGTAACGGTAAATGAAACATTGTTTGCTGAAATTTGATATCTTGTAACGGTGCATTCGTGTTTCGTATTCGTCGCGCGTGAGTACACAGTTGAAAATTATTTTCGGAAGTATCTTACGTGCACATTCGTTCAACGATGATATCAATTTCGTTTAATGCAATAAAATATTGCACAAGGTACGTGCGTTAACAATAACAATGCAAATACGTTTAATACAATAAAATATTGCAACGTACATGTTTGCACAACGTACGCGCAATTACCGAGCTGTGCCACGGTGTAGGATCGGGGTCTACACCCAGGGATTCCTTCTTTGCGCATGCGCGGAACGTCTCGACTGACACCTACGGTGTATACCCGATGCATAGTTACACGAATGAATCTACAGAATTATTTTCAAATATTCAAATTATGCGGAATATTCTTGCAACTATTGATACAAAATACTTTCGTGGAAATATTCGAACACGTTCAATTGGACAAATTGAATTCCACGATTGTTTATTCGTTCAAGAAGAACGTTGATATGCAATTTTAAAATCAATATTTGAACGAGTTTTATCATTTGTACCAAAATATGCCTGAAAGTCGCACGAATGAACATATTTGTGATTTTTGAAGTAAACAAAGAATTAAATCTATTCGTATTCCTTGTCGTTTGAAAATACTGCGAGTGTAGTTACTGAATTAACATTGTTACCGAACGACGATGTATATCTTCAACGCGAATAATAACGAGAAACCAAAACAAAAAAAAAAACAAACAAATTTGGAGCAAATGTTCGCACTTTTTCTGCCCTTCGTTCCGACACAAGAATATCGACTGTTCCATGATCAAAATTTAACTTCTGCCAGCCAGAGCGATATTTATTGCTCGAAATAACATGGCGCACCAATGCAAGATGCACTTTCACGCTGGCCACTGCAAATGTATGTACGACTCGCCTGGCCCGTAAAGCGAATTATTTATGACGCGTCTCTTTCCCTACGTAGCGTTGGCGAGTCACTTGTTTTGTTTTTTTATCATCTCGTTCTATCCTCGAAATTAATATTCAAGTAAGGTTGTGCTGTTACACCGATAACGCTCGCTGATAACTTGAGAAACGTATACGTTCGGCTCCCTTTCGTCTCGAAGGGAAACATTGTTGCACCGTGTCCACTTGCAATCGTTCGTGCAAGTTATACGTTTCCACGGTTTTATGCAAACATCTGACGTGACTCGTGGAAATTTTACAATAAAATTTACGAAAATAGTTCAAGTTCTCGATATAAAAATAGTTATCAACGTGGTAACAGTCTCGGTGTTATTCTTTGGACCTTTAGGAACGAAATTGTCTCTGTGTGTTTAAAAAAATAATAAGAATACTTTATCGAGGATTGTGAAGAGTATTTCGTCGTAATAGCTACGTGAAAAAAATTGAAACTCGTAAATCAAAAATAGAAATATTTTACAAAGATCCCAGGATATTGTAAAAGGAAAGATTCACCGTTTGTAAACAAATTGTCCTGTTTCATAGTTACTCGCAGAAGGCAGTCTACGCCAAATACAAATATAAATCCCGAGCAGACGTTAATTTAACAACTTACCTGATTCACCGCTCAACTAATCAAAGCAAGGTACAAACCTTGATCTTAGCTAGTCTTTATAGACACCCGTAACCAGCTTTGATCCGACCGAGAATCAACTACGTTTACTTAAGTCGCAATTTCAACGCAATCTCGTATCATTCGGAAGATCACAGACGAAAAGTTGTCCGCCGTGTGCGTTATAAATTAAAGCAGGATGATGTTTCTTGTTGATATTCGTTATACGCAAACAGTTCGTGTTAGATCGGTCGTGAGCTTAATCGAACGTTCAAATTACTGCAAAATGCAGATTATCCAAATCTAGATTATTTATTCCGAATAATTTAATTTATTCGGTGGTATATACATTTTGAGAAAATATTCACGTTAGATCGGTCGTAAGTTTAATCGAATGTTCAAATTACTGCAAAATGCAGATTATCTAAATCTAGATTATTTATTCCGAATATTTTAATTTATTCTATGGCATATATATTTTGAGAAAAGATTCATGTTAGATCGATCATAAATTTAATCAAACGTTCAAATTACTACAAAATGCAGATTATCTAAATCTAGATTATTTATTCCGAATAATTTAATTTATTCGATGGCATATACATTTTGAGAAGATATATTTTCTCTGTAAATATTAATAAAGCGAATACTTTTTCATGGCTCGCTTCTTGTTGAAACTATTAGCCGTGGAAAATTCTCTGGAAAATGTACAAATTAAAAATTTGTAAAAAATATCGGAAGAACGACTCAAATGTTTTTTTAGGAGAAACTAGCACAAGTAACTGAAAGTAACAGAAATCGGAAAGCGAAGTAAACGTCAGATTGAAACACGCGATGTTAGATCGAATCAATTCATCGAGCAGATGCAACGAGATACTCGTGCAATCGTGCATGTTGCATTAATCGAGGTTCTACAAGATGATTAATTTTCATAATACATATTAAAATAATAAACTCACGTTTGCAACCATTAAGTACCATTTTATTATCGTTGAATTTACGTTGAAAAAAATCGATGGCTAGAAACACGAGTTGCGTTTAATTAATTTTTATCCGTATGTTGCATTTATCGAGGGTCTGTTACATCATAAACAGTACCGTGCCTAGTTATTTCTCCACTCTTCGCACGTTGCCTTTGCCGTAAATACATACATATAAGAGTTTTACATTATTGTTGTAAACAAATTTTAATCTCAAAGTTTCTAAAAAAAACCCAAAATAATCATTTTCTATACCGTTAAAATAATAAATTCAACGTTACTACTTTCAAGAGAGCTCAGAGTCACGTGGCTTCAGTCTTGTCACAACCGTGATCGTAAACAATTAATATTCAACTTCTTCGGTTTCACGAAGATTTCACTTCTTCGACGTCTTACAAGGAGATTACATCAGCTCAGCTGATTTCGAGCAATCCCACCTCCACTTGCTCACACCGTGAAACGAAGACGATTCCTCGTGCAATCATTGAGATTGCATTTATCGAGGTTCCACTGAATCATAGACGATTAATTTCGAGCTCCCCTGGCTTTGCGAAAGTAGACATCCCTCTTCACTTTACGTAAGCATACATCTCGTCAGTTGGTACCGTTGATTTCGAGCGATCCTCCCTTCCACTTGCCAACAGGATGCAACGAAGAAGATTCCTCGAGGATACATTTATCGGGGTACCAGCGTGGAATTCGTGCCGCTACACTCTGTCTCGCGCGACACTTTTCTTTTCCACGTTGTACGTATACACGTGCCGTACAGTATTACGTTATCCGATCCTCGAATCGCTGAAGTTCCTCGGCGAGAGGAACACTGGTTCTTTCTTGGGGATGATATATCAAGGATGAAATTCCACGGGAGAACAAGCACGCTGCTTTATTCAGTCGGGTCTCTGGCAGTGCACCAGTGTGTGCGTCGAGTTAGCAGGTAGCACGAGTGAATTATACGTTATTATGAACCGGAAGGGCCAAGTCCTGTGTACGTCACTCGCCCCCATAAATTGTACCTCCGAGTCGCGGAGTCGCCCTGGCGCAAGGAATGATACGTTGGGAAAAGAAAGATTAGAAGCCGTGGGAAAAAAAAAATTTAAAAAAAAAAAAATATAAAAAAATGCTACTTTGTAGCAGCACGTTGTACAAGCTGCTGAATTAATTTCCTCGCATAAAGGCACCCAGTGTCCGTTATCCGCGCCCCAACCCTACCCCTTGCGTCCGATGTTTCAGCCTTTTTCCGCCCTCCTCGTTCAAAGAGGAAAGAAAGACGTCGGAGCGTTATCGCGGCGTATATTCACGGTAAAGTCGCCATGGATGGCGGTAGCCAGCTAAGGAAGTAATTTACATCGCGAAAAAGTTCCGATTTATTTACATAAAAGGGGTCCAAGATCGTCGAATTTACCATCCGGTTACACGGGTGTCTAGGTTCGTGGAGAACACCTTGTAGAGCAGCGGTTGTCATCTACATAATGTATCGCTGAAAGTTGGTGTCAAACTTTAGGGACATGTTGTACTTATCGATATAAACGCAAACAAGTCTTGATAAACATGGCTTCAAATATCGTTAGTTTCCGAGTCACGAGACGTTTCCAAGAGTGAACTATTACCCACCTCTACACCGATCCAGATCACGTGTTCTATACGACTTCCTCGAATGACTGTTGCTGGATGTCACTGGTACAACTATCTACTATCCGTGTGTATTGTGTTTACTTTGTTCGAACTAACGATCTACTGGATAACTTCCCTCCGATAAACTCACTGTGAATCTCCTGGATTCAACCAAAGATCAGGAAAGACTACAAAGTTAATCCTAGCATCTAACAGTCACGGTGATGCACTAGTAAGTGTACTCGCTTTCAAGCCACATCGAACCCACCACAATCAATGCTAAATATCGTTATATGATAGATCGTAGTCCAGTTAACTAGATAAAGAGGAAAAATTGCTAATACACAGACACGCAATAGTTTCGTATATTGTTGAAACAATAGTTGTTTTAACTAAAGAATATGTAGTACATATCCTACAACTCCAATATTATGATATTTGGATCCATGTTCGTTAATGGCATTTTTGCTTGGTCGACGAGTAAAGTACCTATCCCCAAAGTTTGGCACCAATTGTTAACGGCATTTAGAATAGTCGCACGAAAATTACGAAGACTTCGATACAAAAAGATGTCCCCAATTTTCGTCCAATCGGTTGTCTTCTTTATTCTGCCACCGCAACTGGTACTCTGTATTTCCATTCGGATCGAGTTTCGCGACTTCGTTTTCGTATTTCGCGATTGCGTCTGTGACGGTACTCGATTCAAAGATTGGTCCCCTCGTATTGTAGGAATTTTATTTAAGTAAATAGTGGTGGTTATAAAATAAGAGTGAATAAAGTTCTAGGATATACTTGTATTGAATGATGTAGTAGTAGGAGCAAAACCTTAACAAACCACGCAATTAATAACTACGCTGACTACACTGTTCTTTCGCGACACGACACGCTTCGACGATTTTTCAACCATGACTCTCTTGCCTACCAATGACTACCCCAAACCCTCTTCTTTCGCGCCTTATATCCTCACGTCGTTCATTCCCTTTCATTCTAATCCTTAATCTCTCACTCAATACGTTTGGTCACGTAGGCCAAAAATTTCCTAGTACAGCCCTATCTCAAACGCTTCACTCTTCTTTCACTCTTCATTCGCTCGTCAATTCCAAACACTTCGAATCACCAAAATATCGTTCAATTTCCGTTCGTCGGGGATTCCCAAAGCCGTGTTAGCTTCCTGGAGCCTTGACGTTACATGGAATTTTTAAGTTGTCGCGAACGGAAACCGGTGATTACACGAAGGAACGCTCCGACCGAAGTCGTGCTTCTGGTGTCCCTGTCTTCTACGTGGTGTACGGTACGTACACATCGGTGAACCAGGGTCTGAGACCTTTTATGAATCAATCGCGCGAACACCGCCAGAGTGCACACGATCGTTGGAAGATCGATGAAAGAACATGACTGCAATTCGTGCGATTGCCAGCTCCACCCCCGCCCACGCTCCGCGGTTTCAACTCGGCCCGAAGACGCTTTGGTTCAATTAAACAATTACCGCTCATTGCTACGCTATTGCTCCTTGTCTACCGAGCTCCAGGGGGTCGTTCGGTGCACCATCTTAGGGTAACACTCCGGTCTCCGCGGAGAGTGGAATGTTGTAAGTCCATTTATCTTTGCCTCGAGACAGAAAAGGCTTTGCATTTCGATCCACCGTGAGACGTTCGAGCCTGCTAATTGGTACGTTGCACCCTAACGATTACGTATCATCGAAAATGACTTTTGACAACCCGTGGACCGAGTTACCATTCGTAACGTTAGGCACGTGTTATTGTATCGCTTTGTCTTTCCACATTTGGAACCGCATAACGTTTCCGTCTCTTAATTTCGTTTATTGCCTACGTTATTCCTTCTTCTTTCTCCGTTTATATCTGATCCGGTTCTCTCTCATCGAATGTTTCCTTATCCTCGACCGTTTACCTTTGTTTTAAGCACACCCTGGTTATTTCCATCACCCTCTCTTCCCCTTTTGTCGGTGCACAATTCCCTGTCAGACGATCCGGCAATTCCTCCATTCGATCCCGAATTGTCTCTTTCCTTCCTACCAGGACGTTATTCCACGCGTCTCATTTCCTAATCTGAAACCACGCTAATCTCGTCATACACGGACTCGGCTCTTTCTCGTTCCCCTTGAGAGATCTCGGTAGCCCTTAGGGTTGTCCCTTGTATATTCTATTGTATCTCCGGACTCTAATTCTCGTCTGTGCTCGGACCTCCCTGTTTCTTTCCTCGAACTCTTTTATTATCTTTCGGGAGTACGGCATTGATGACAGCGGAAGGGAGACGTAAAAAGAAAATAAGGAAGAGTATTTCGTCCTAGGGCAGCGAATGGAGTCCTCCACGTTGCCAGAGCTCTCTAACAGATCTGACTGTTTCGATTATTACAACTTGTGTTTGTGTTCGTCATTACCGATAGTAGTTTTCTTTACTTCGAACTTGATACTGTACCTCGTTCTCTGCTTTTATCGATTTATTTTTTATTACATAGAACGTTTCTCGATTATGGATACACGTACGGGTCGTGCACTAATTTGATCGCGAAATTACAGCTGATCAATGGAGAAAAGTATACGCACAGATAATAATTACAACTTCGCGCGACGAAAAGGGAAAATCGTTCGATCGTTGGAAAAATTGATAATTGAAAATATTTACACAATCAGCTCGTCCCTCTCGAGTGCAAGAGCAAACGGTGCAACAACAAAATTGCAAATTATTCGATTCGAGAATAAAGAAACGAATAAACTGTGAAAAGCTATTGTATCGTTTCTACCTTCTATTTTTGTAAACACAACCGGAAATAATGAATAACATGTTCCGTTGTACGAATTGAAATTGCTTTAAAGCAAAGCTTTACCCGGATTAATTTTATCCCGCGTATTTTATTTATTTTTCTAGAATGGAGTGCATCTGTTACGAATTACTCCTTTGTAATAATAGGACAGGATCAGATACGGAACAACAATCAAACGATAAGAGTGTATCGAATAAATCCTTCGAAATCGTTGACATCGTTCGTCTAACGTTATTCGCAATTTTATCTTTTCTTTTCAGAGACATCGATTTTATTTAACACGCTGAAGAAAAAAAAAAAAAAAAAAAGAAAAACTTGGAACTGTTTGTCTCGCAAGAAAGAGAAATAGCACGGCAGGATTAAGATACGATCGAACAGCCCCCTGAATCGTCGTGTTCGTTTCATTAATCTTGTTTGTAGATCATTTTTGCACACGTCTGGCACGTAAATTTAATTCAATGCGCTAAGCCTGGTAAATAGGATCGTTAAATAATTCACGCGCTCTGCTACGTTGATATTCAGTTCCTACACTCATAATTCATTTCCTCGCTTTACATCCCCCGACCACCCATTGGGACGCGATCCAAAACCTACCACCCTAAAATTAACTGATCGATGTATCTACCCAACGGCTCGATGACTCTCGATACTATTTTTTTTTTTTTTTTTTTTTTTTTCCTGAAAATTCTTCATTTCAAAAGTAAAGTATCGAACATTTGTACTCGGAGTGGATATTATCCAATTACATTACTTTGAACCCGAGTTTTCCTCCCAAATGGAATGAAATTTTTTAAATTGCACGTTGTATTAATCCCCTTGCAGCTTTTAACTTCGAAACGTAGTTTATTTCTATCTTTGAACGAATTAAATAATATCGTTTCGAGAAAATTTGAAAAGCTTCGGGAAAAAATTTCGCGTTTCGAGAGCGCTGCGGAGATCAAACGAACGAATTCCTTTATACTGGTCAACTTTATTCGTGTTGCATAAAACAAGAATGTTTGTAACGTGTACGCTTCCGTATGTGAACTAACATAAAATTTTCAGCGTTGTTTAATTTTATCTTTGCGTGTGCGCTTCAATTTACACGTGCTGTTACAAGAAGAAAAAAGAAATAAAGAATTCGTTAAGATTGGTAAACATCGCGAAGAATAAATAAAGTTTATTAGCTTCGAAACAATCGTTGGAATTGATAATCTATTTATTGTCAAATTCGATGTAACAAGGACCGCGATACCCGAACCGGGATCGTGTGTAATTAATTAATCAACGAAAGTTTGTCATTCTCCAGTTATTGCTCCGAAATATTTTAAGCTCGGAGAACGTGGTAAAGCAACATTGTTAACATTGCACGGTTGCAATTTCAGATCGCAACGAGAGCTTAATGGATTACACTCGAAAGTAGTTGAAGAGTAGCCGAATGAATCTATTAATTGAAGCAGATGCAATTAAGTAAAGGTGCTCCAATCGCAACAAATTAACGTTAATGAACAGAAATGAAGTGTAGAGATGAATAAATATTGAAAACGTTGTTAATAAGAAAGAGAGTGATTGTAACAGATATCGGGTACATCAATTTCTAATAATTTTACTATCGGTGAGAAATCAATAACGAGATTATCCTCGATATTACCACTATATCAGTGTTATTATTGAATAACGAACGGTTCTTAATAATAATGAAAAAGAAATCATTCCTGCAAGTATTTCTAATAATTTTGTTACCGATCAGTGTCATTATTGAATAACGAACGGTTCTTAATAATAATAAAAAAGAAATCATTCCTGCAAGTATTTCTAATAATTTTGTTACCGATCAGTGTTATTATTGAATAACAAACGGTTCTTGATAATAAAAAAAAATTACTCCTGCAAGTATTTCTAATAATTTTATTACCGATCAGTGTTATTATTGAATAACGAACGGTTCTTAATAATAAAAAAAAATTACTCCTGCAAGAATTTCTAATAATTTTATTACCAATCAGTGTCATTATTGAATAACGAACGGTTCTTAATAATAAAAAAAAATTACTCCTGCAAGTATTTCTAATAATTTTGTTACCGATCAGTGTCATTATTGAATAACGAACGGTTCTTAATAATAAAAAAGAAATCAAACTTGCAAGTATTTCCAATAATTTTGTTACCGGTAAGAGGTTAATGTAAATAAAAAAAATTATCAATGCTGTCGATAAATGGCAACAATTTTGACTTTTTAACGAGAACCAATTGTTACAAAAAATTAGAACGGATATCCTGCAACAGATTCCTCCCTGTATAAGAAAGCCGCGGTTTCAGTAGTTCAAGAGTGCCATAGTCAGCCAAGTGAAAGGGACATTTGGTATCTGCTTGACACGCGAGCACCGTTCACGGGGCTCATTTAAATACAGAAATAAAGTAATTTCGTGCGACAGAAGTAATAACTCCTGGGTGATGGCGCAGGTCCTGCAAAGTTCACGGCTTTCCTAAATTACAAGGGTAGTTGCACGAAGTTTCTAGAATCTAAGTTCCATGAATCGGTGAAACTGTACTGCAGAGTCAGAGGTCGAAAGCATTGTTGCATTTTCAATTGCATTCCAAGAAATCGCAAAGTTCGTACACTTCGGAACATCGATAACGACAAAATTGTTAAATGGCTGTAAAAATTTGTTACACGCGCGAAACGATTATGACGTTGACGCACCACTGTGAAATTGTTCAAACGACGTAAGAAAATACTTCACTTGAAGGTAGTAAGCGAAAAAGAAAATTAATCCATCGCATCGTTTCCAATCTTTATTCTCCACGTTTGTTCAATTAAAAACGAAATGTTCGAAAGTGAGATTATTAATAAATATTTTATCATCCAAGAATGCTACGTCACGAGAGTCCAAGTAAGAAGGAAAGACTATCATTTATCCAGCATGAAAGAAAATGAAAATACTTTAGACAAATTAATCCTCCAGCTGTGAATCATCGGGTGTACTTTATTACGGTAGAGTTGCTCATATATATTCTTCAAGATGCGATCTTCCTGTTTCTTTTTCTTTTTTTTAACCATTAATAATACGAACCACTCGTCAACGTATTACGACGAAATTGAAGAATTGAAGAACCTAACGATCTCAATTCTGTATTTAGTATTATTCGATGAGAATATTCAACGATCGTTGCATCGTTACAAAAATCAAATCAATATATTACTAATAAATTAAAGAGAAGTTTCGAACGATCGTTGTATCGTTACAAAAATCAAATCAATATATTACTAATAAATTAAAGAGAAGTTTTCAACGATCGTTGTATCGTTACAAAAATCAAATCAATATATTACTAATAAATTAAAAAGAAATTTTTAACGATGGTTGTATCGTTACAAAAATCAAATCAATATATTACTAATAAACTAAAGAGAAGTTTTTAACGATGGTTGTATCGTTACAAAAATCAAATCAATATATTACTAATAAATTAAAAAGAAATTTTGAACGATCGTTGTATCGTTACAAAAATCAAATCAATATATTACTAATAAACTAAAGAGAAGTTTCGAACGATCGCTGTATCGTTACAAAAATCAAATTAATACATTGCTGATAAACCAAAGAGAAGTTTTCACGTTCGCACGTGTTCGTCTATTGTCGGTGTAATTTTTATCGAAATTTGAACCACGTTGTTTCGATGTACAACCACAAAACGACGATTAAAAACGTAAAATACATTCACTCGGTACGAGTACGTATTATGATATTAATTGCTGTATATTGTTCCGCATAAAATGGCCAACAGTACACCGTGTCTGCTCGTGCTTAATTGATTCTCGTCTGAACTAATCAACTGTCTGGTCAACCCAACAGTTTGCGACAACTGAGTAAAATTCCCAGTATTCGCGTCCATGTTGGTTTCAAGCAGTGTCCCCGAGGTGCAAGATCGTTAGAATCGTTTGTACCACTATGACCACCGAGACACTCAAGGGCTTACGATCGTTCCTATCTGGGGCGTGAAAATTGATCGAATAAAGACGGCCAGTCTTTGACCAATTTTAAATCCAATTCTCCCCAAATATCCAAGTATTGCCCGGTACGTATTTTTCAATTTTCCTTTCTTTATTCCATATTTACTTATTCCTCGAATTCACCTTTCTCGCGGGGCTTTAATCTTTCAGACTTTTCAACCTTTGATGCTTCAAGCCCGGTCAAGTTCTCTTTCCACCCTTTTGGCTACCTTTCTCTTCGTTCTCCTATTTTCGTTTTTCATCCCTCGACGTTTCTTTTTGTCTCTCGGTCAGTCGTACAATCGGTTGGTATTTTTTTTCTTCTTTTTCCTTCTTTTTCCTTCAATCCGTCTTAAACCAACTTCGAATCCAATTATTTCCACTTTTCGAATACCCAAAATATTCGTACACGTTCTTCAATTTCCACCGTTTACTTATTCCTCGCATTTCGTCTTTTTCTCGTATATTTTAATCTCTCAGACTTTTCAACCTTTGACGCTTCCTGCCCCAGTGAAATTCCCTTTCCGCTCTTTCAGCTTCTATTTTCTCTTCGTTCACCAATTTCTCTTCTTGCTTATCGATCGATCTCGCGATCGATCTGTTTTCTACTTTAATTCGTCTCCCTATGAACAAATTTATATATATATATATATATATATATATATATATATATATATTTCCATCTACCAGATATTCAAATATTCCTTCTACGTATCCACGTTTCTCTTTCTGTTTTCCTTATACCCGTATTCTTCACGTTTGCATTTTTCGTGCGTTCTAATTTTTCAAACTTTTCAACCTTTGATACCTCCAGCCCGGTGAAAACCCTTTTTCGCCCTTTCAGCTTTTTTCTCTTTGTATTCCTGTTTCCATTTTTCATTCCCCAACTGTTTCTTTTTTTTTTTCTCTCTTTCGGTTGATCGGTTGATTTTCTCTTTCAAGTTTCTCTTAGGTTTCGTCTCGAACCAACTTTAGCTCCAATTATTCAATTATTTCCAAATATCCAAAATACTCGTATAAATTCATAATAATAAAAATTCATAGGTTCTCCTTTCTTCGTTTCTCCTTATTCTTCGAGTTCCTCTTTCAGATCGCACAAACCGCCATCGAGAGAACTAAAGTCAAATTCCCTTTTCATTCTCTCACTTTCTATTTTCTCCTCGTGTCTCCAGTTTTCATTTTTCATTCGGCAACTTCTCTTTTTGTCTTTCGGTCAATTGTACCATCGATTGGATTCCTCTTTTAATCCGTTCCCCGCTTTTCATCTCCGATCTCTCTTCTCCGACATCGGTTCTTTCGCTTGGTTTCTGCTCTTTTTTTCATTCGACTCTGTTGGTTTCTGTCACGTTACTCATCCGTTCGCGTTTCGTTTTTCAGTCTACTTTCCAAGCATTCCGAAGCAATCCTCTCTTCCCACCTCGTCTTACTTTCACGCGACGACGATCACGGTGTCCCGATTCTGTCCTTTACTTCGATCGTGTTGGAAGGCCAGTTAACACCTTTTCCTTGTCTTCGACGAATTTCGTTTTTCACCGGAAACTTCAAGACCGGCTCCACGACGTGAAAACTGTGCAACTTCCTTCCGGAAGCCTACGTATATACCGAGTGTCTGATAACTTGCTGGCTCGAGCGCGATCTAGTTATTTTCAACGCGAGGAAACGCATCGAAAATGTAGAATGAAATTTTTTCATTAAAAAAGAAACTCACTCCATATCATAGAAATATATATATATACATGTTTTTGAGAAAGGGTGAGAGAATATTTACGTTACAGTGTTGCAGATTGTTTCTATTTCCGTTTGCATTAATTCTGTTAGATACAGGTTCGTAGAATTATTTTATTGGAAAATGATGTTCATTCCACTGTACACATTTTTGTGCCAATAGTAAACGACGAACACCTTCGAATTTGATATTTTGCATTTTTTTCTTTCAGTGACCAAATTCTAGAATAATTTTAAGCGTTTAATCTTGTGATTTACTCTACAGTAAAATCTATCGTGTCAAACGATACTTGTCGAATGATGAAAGTCGTTTTCCTCGAAAACAAAGTCTCGTATAAATAAATTTTGTTCGTGAAGAATAACTGTTACCGAACACTACGTCATATATGTGTACATGTACACTTATTATGTATATACATGTGTACAATTTACTGGTTTTCTAATAGTCAGAAAATTAATCGAGTTTCCTTAACAAATACGTTTCAAATATTTGCTTTCTCTTCGTTCGGTAGAATTTTATCATTCTTTTTTTTATGTATACCTAATTACAGTTCTACACGTTATTCCACATGTACTATTACATATATAACTGTAATACACAATAACGCATAATAAGAAGAAACTTGAAAAATACCTTCCACATATTTACGTTCTGTTCATTTGGTAAACTTTAACAATTTCCTCCTATTACATATATACTCTTTTCATTACGTATGATTACACGTTACAATTTTATATTAAAGTTACATATACATAAAAAAAGTTATCATAGAATCCGATAAAATCTTAACCCTAGAAATTCGATTAATCTTCCACATAGAGAACCAAAATCCACACATTACCTCGTAAAAGTTCCAATTCGAATAAACAGCGTTCAAATCGAACATAGTCATCACCAACGATATTACCGATCCTGATCTAAGCACCGTATCGATAAATGTCCCCCTTATTCATTTCCTTGTTTCAAGCCTCGTATTCACAACAGAGACAAGACTGTGCTCGATAATAGACTCGTTGCTCGGTATCGTCGGTTCGGTGTTGCATACACGATACGGTCCCGTAACAGATATTGTTGCTCAGGAATTACGAACAATTTAATCGAGTTTGGTAAGCAACCAGTCACCCTCGACGACATTCGTAGCGCTGAAAGTCCCAACTAATAATACACAGGGAGCAGGAAAACGCTGGAGAAACTGGGCGAACGCGAAAATAAACTTTCGCGGCCATTACCGTCACCGTCTATATTTAATCGGGTCGCTGCGGGTACAGTAAAATTCCGGATCGATTTTCCATTAATCGGCTATTAGTATGCGATACCTAGTTCGTTCGTGTATAGGAAATGACTTCGGTCTCCTGAGATAGTAATAAGGCAGCAATCGTCCCGCATGGTGGGACGTTCCCCGATAACGTGGATTCTCTGGCTATCGGTCGAGAAACGTTATTTATCGAACAGTGGCTCGTACGTTAATCGAGGAATTTGTTTCGTTAACTCGAATCTGTTTTCGTGACTCTTCCGATCGTTTTCTTTTCCCTTTGCGCTTCGTGATTCTCGAGCCGCCATGATTTCTTTTCTTTTTTTTTTTTTTTTTTTGGTTTTGCTTTCTCTGTTCTACACGTGGAATAGAATTTACCACGCGAGTTAATCGACTCTCCAATGAATCTTTTAACACGCGTAATGCGATTTTAATTTTCCTGACTTGGAATTGAATATGTTTCCTGGCTCATTGTACCAGTGTTTAGTGAATAATTTCTTTGTTCATTTTTTTGGCTAATGAAACCATCGGGAAAGTAATTAGGGGAATACACGTTTTTGAAGGCTATTGATCAAGGTTTGATTATTAAAGGATGTTTTTTTTTTTTAATGTTTGATGAATGTGTGTAAGTGTGTGTGTATCTGCTAATTAGAAAATTTACGTTTGAATTTTACAATCTTGTCTCGATACCTGATTCAATTTTTGAGCAAATGTTTGTCTATGGTTTTTTTTTTTTGGTTTCTTTGGTACGTATTGGTTATTTGTGAAAATATTAAGAAACGTTTTGAACAAATCTTAAAGATCTATTATATTACGAAGAGAAGAATTGAGTAAACTATTTCTCGGTCTTCTCTGATGAAGACAGATTTTTAATTACACGTTATTCGTTGAATTCTTAAACCGTATTGTTTTCGTTGAAATATTATATCGCGGTGTGTTCGTTTCTGTCTTTTTGGTGTTAAATGTTCGACGAGATTTGAAATATGTTCAATATCCGAGGTAAACAATGTTGAATAAACTAAAAATTTGAGTTAGCGACTTTACGGGCAGTAAAATTAGAAGCAAATATTTCAAAGCGATGAGAAATTGCAAAAAGGGAATATTCCGCGATTAAAATATAATTTCCTCTAATTTTGTCTATGTAGAAATATTTCGATAATATAATAAGGTTAGCGAAAAATTTGCTTTATAAGCGTATTGGGTGTTACCGGACGAGTGGTAATTCTACGTGCGAAAATAAGTCGTAAAAAAGGAATAATATTATTCCGTTTGAAGCTTCGTTTACAAGGGAATCGAGTTTAAAAATTTGTAGATAACACGTTTGTTGTTATTGGGTAATGCTTAGTCGCCGAGTTTGAAAATTTGCAGATAATACATTTATAATTATTATCGGGTAACACTCAGCCACGGAGTTAAAAAATTTGTAGATAATATGTTTGTTATTATTAGGTAACACTCAGCTATAGATTTTTAAATTTTGGAGATAATACGTTTGTTATTATTAGGTAACACTCAGCCACAGAGTGTAAAAATTTGAAAATAATACATTTATTAATATTATGTAACACTCAGCCACAGAGTTCAAAAGTTTGTAGATAATATGTTTGTTATCATTAGGTAACACTCAGCTATAGATTTTAAAATTTTGGAGATAACACGTTTGTTATTATTAGGTAACACTCATCCACAGAGTGTAAAAATTTGAAAATAAAAAGTTTAGTAATATTAGGTAACACTCAGCCACAGACTTTAAAATTTGTAAATAATACGTTTGTTATTATTAGGTAACACTCAGCCACAGAATGTAAAAATTTGAAAATAATACATTTATTAATATTATGCAACACTCAGTCACAGAGTGTAAAAATTTGAAAATAAAAAGTTTAGTAATATTAGGTAACATTTAGTCACAGACTTTAAAATTTTGGAGATAACACGTTTGTTATTATTAGGTAATAATTTGTAGACAATACACTTTTAATTGTTATCGGTTAACGCTCGGCCACCGAGATTGAAAATTTGTAGATAATACACTTTTTTTATCATCAGGTAATACTTAGCTGCTCCTGAGACACTCTCGTTAAGAGCACGCTTTCATTGTATCAACGTATCCACGATCACTATAGCGAAACACTGTCACAGTTCGACCGATGCGAACGTTCTGACAATAATAGTACTCGTAGATAGCCGTATAGCCGAAGACAGAATGTAAATATCACGAAGGACAACGAACACGAAAGTATAAACGAAAATGGTCGTAGTACAATTTTCAAACTCGCTTTTCTCGTAAACGAAACTTCGAATGGAAAAATTTTATAGCTTTTCCTCGACTTGTACAATCACCATATGCTCGATGGTACTTTTTACTCGTTCGATTACATCCTGTATATATTTCAATATTAAACTATTGATCCAACAACCCTAAACTGAAATTTACTACGAGTGAATATCATCGATAGAAAGGATGACTAAAGTTACTCGCCGTAAATTTTCTTCGTGTAAAGCGAAACCATTAGAAACATTAAAAAATAACTTAACGTGAAAAAAATAAAAGTATTTTTACGGAAAAACACAAATCGAAATCCAAACAATTCTATAAATTTCCACATCGATCGACGAAGTATATCTCTCCCCTTGTTACGTAATAAAAACTTTTATGATTATTTTCAATAAAATTTCAATTTTTATTTTCTTACTTTCGACAACTTTCGTTCACCCGTTCTCAACTCACAATACGAGAACTTCCTTAACAATTCAATGATACTAATTGAAATTTCACAATTCAAAAATTCCATTCGAACTGTTCAAATGGAAAATTTCGATAATTTTCGACATCAAACGAACGAAAACTATCTCCCCTCGCGATAAAAACTTTCGTTTTGATTTTCAATAAAATTTCAATTTTTATATTTTTTACTTTCGACAACTTTCGTTCACCCGTTCTCAACTCACAATACGAGAACTTCCTTAACAATTCAATGATACTAATTGAAATTTCACAATTCAAAAATTCCATTCGAACTGTTCAAATGGAAAATTTCGATAATTTTCGACATCAAACGAACGAAAACTATCTCCCCTCGCGATAAAAACTTTCATTTTGATTTTCAATAAAATTTCAATTTTTATATTTTTACTTTCGACAACTTTCGTTCACCCGTTCTCAACTCACAATACGAGAACTTCCTTAACAATTCAATGATACTAATTGAAATTTCACAATTCAAAAATTCCATTCGAACTGTTCAAATGGAAAATTTCGATAATTTTCGACATCAAACGAACGAAAACTATCTCCCCTCGCGATAAAAACTTTCATTTTGATTTTCAATAAAATTTCAATTTTTATATTTTTACTTTCGACAACTTTCGTTCACCCGTTCTCAACTCACAATACGAGAACTTCCTTAACAATTCAATGATACTAATTGAAATTTCACAATTCAAAAATTCCATTCGAACTGTTTAAATGGAACCCATTAAGAAAGTTCCGTAACTGTTTCGAGCCATAACACCCACCCTTTGGAATCTTCCTCGTGAGTCTTTCAGTAACCCTCCTCCACGGGAATGTTTATAACAATACGTTCGACTCGAATGAGAGAATCGCGTACAATGCAAACCACGGTGAATATACTTTGAATATTATATACGGTGTGTCTAATGCATGCATAAATTCACGTCAAAAGAGCTTCGTATCCACTCGGACGAACTCGAGGAACGGTTCGCAATTATTTTCCACGCGAGATGGTATTTTCAACGGACAGGAACGTAAAACAGCAATGACTAGCCCGGACGAGGTGCATGTCGGGAGAGCGGAAAGTACTTTCGAGGGATCGTGTGCCAGGGAAATAGAAAATTGAAACATTCAACTTCGCCCTAAATGCTATGTCCGCGGAAGTGTTGACATTTACTACCCACCCCTCATTGTCAGCGATAACTGTTCCCACGTTTTTGGCAATTTTCCAGTGCTCGTTCAGCGGCCAACTTCGCTCTTCGCAAATCACTCCGTGGCCAACGTGTTAAATAGTTATGCGAGACAAATTGCTTGGCATAATACGGACCGTTATCGTACGAAATGATAAACGAGATAGTAATTTATACGCAATACGCGATCCTAACCCGAGAAACGGGACAGTTTTTTTAACCCGCGCTGTGAAACCGTTCGCTACGATGTTTCTCAGTTATGAAATTTTTATTCCTCTTAAAATTGATGTTTCTTGCCTGTATCCGGTGTCGCGAAATATTTTATCGAACGAAAGAGATCGTTTCCGCGCGTTAACCGGCATTGTGGAACCTTTCGTTTCTCCTTGGTTCGGTGTCGCATTTTCGTATCTCGCGAAATCGATGTTTCCACGCGTTGCATCCGAGAATATTTTATCCAACCGGGAGATCATTTTTCCGTGGAAATAAATTTTTCCATCGACGTTACGGCGTGACCTATTTTTTTCTTTCCTGCGTACCGAATTTTCTTTTTTTTTTTTATTACTTTATTTTATCTCAAGTTGCACGCCCTCTTTCAGAGTATTAGCGGCCACATTTGCGTGGTTCATTTTGTAACACGTTTATACGGAGTACGTAGTAGCCTGACCTGAATAGTTCTTTAAGATTAGCGAATCGTTGAATCGGTTATACACGAGGTTAACGATTCCGGTTTCTTTTAGAAATCGTAACGGTTCGTTGCAACTTTCTCGCGTTTCTTCTTGTTTCTTCGTACTTTTGCCAGTTCGTCGAAGTAGTTTTCGATATTGATGTTCCTCTTCCATTCGTTGTGCACGTGGAAATTTCATCGAACAGGAGAAAGTAATTTTTTCACGGGAATGAAGTTTTCTTTCCAAGTTACGTATCCTATTTTCGTTCGTTGCGCGCCAAATTTTCGTTCGTCGCAAATTTCACGTTTCCTTTCCATTCGTTGTATACGAAAATACTTGATCGAACGGGAAAGATAACATTTTCAGAAAAACAAATTTTTGTTTCGAAGTTACGCGTCCTATTTCTATTCCTTGCGTACAAAATTTCCCTTTCTCTGAAAATTGTTCTTTCTTTTCCATACGTGGTGTACGAAAATACTTTACCGAGCGAGAGAAATCATTTTTTCGAGTAAACAAATTTTTCCGTCGAAATTGCTACGTATATAATAAACAACGGTATCGTAAGATTCAACAAACGGTTTCTCTTGGTGCAAAATTATAATAAACAACGTAAGAGAAAATTAATTTTACGAACCAAACGCTGTAAATATTCCTAAAACATCGATTAACTTACTCAACGATAATTTACATTTCTTTATACTAATGTAATAAATGTTGTTATCAGGCCAATTATTATCACACTTACTTTTATTGTTTTGAAAATATTTCCAACTGCCGGATGAAAAATTCGAAACAACTTTTCCGTTCGCGAAAACAATTTATAATTATTGTACTATCTTTCTAATTATTGTACAAACTGTACGGTCGTTGTTTCGTTTTCTTGTCTTTCGTTTTAAAAGATACAACATTTTAACGCGAATTTTTTCCAAATCTTTCTAATTATTGTACAAACTGTACGAATATTGTTTCGTTTCAAGAGATACAACATTTTAACGCAAATTTTTACTTCTATTCTTTCCAAATCTTTCTAATTATTGTACAAACTGTACAATTATTGTTTCGTTTCCTTGTTCTTCGTTTCAATCGATACATTTTAACGCGAATATTTACTTCTATTTTTTTCCAAATCTTTCTAATTATTGTACAAACTGTACAATTATTGTTTCGTTTCCTTGTTCTTCGTTTCAAGAGATACAACATTTTAACGCAAATTTTTACTCCTATTCTTTTTACACAAATTTTACTTTTACCTCTCGTTTCAAGAGACGCAACGTTTCACCGCTCAAACGTAAAACGCGTTACGTAATCTGAAATGTGTCACGAAATCGAGCGACTTCGGTTTCGAAAACACAATTTCGTTTCGCCTAGAAACCGAAACTTACCGTGAAAACAGAAGACGACGAGGCTACGAAAATGGGGTGAATTGAGTGAGGAAGTTTCGTGACGAGCCAGTTTTCATAAGTAGGCGGAAAATTGTGCAACGAAAGGACAAAGATAGACAAGAAAGTGAAACGAAAACGACAAAAGGTGCTTTCACGGGCACTTCCGTTGAAAATGTAACGTACGCGAAACTTGAAGTCGTGGAACACGGATTAGAATTTTCCACGTAGCCCGTTTCCTTTGATCCGGGCCGCCATTTTCGCGAAAGAAACGGCTCTTCGTTAGATGTTAATTACAGCCAACGTCCACGCGTACATTTTTATTTGGAATTCGAGATCAGTCACGAGCCGAAAAGACCGGTATTAATTAAACGGACTACCAGATACGAGAATTTCCTTTTCAAACACTGCGAGGCACATATTTTTTTTTTTTTTTTTTTCATCCAAGTTTCCGCAAGAAATTAACGTCTTACACGAATCCCTCGAAAACAATTCGACCCTGTGTATTGTATGTAAATTTTTAATTAATTCCATAATTTCATTTCCCTCTCGTTCTTGCGTTTAATGAAATTTTATTTTCCGAGATGGTAGGTGCACTCTTCTTTTAATTTTCCCTTCGTGCTTCACGATGCACGATTTACGACGGTTGGATTAAAATTGAAAAAAGAATACTCGAAACGAGTATCGGGACTACAAATGGTGAAAATTTGGTAAATTTTTGTCTCGAAACACGGTGAACGTTGAACGATAAAAATCAGACGACTGGAATGACAGATTAATCGCGTTCAACACGGTTTGTTCCTACTGGAAATTTAATTCTTTGGTAAATATCTCGCGCCTACGGTGGTTTCTTCTTTTGTATTTTTTCAAGAAAATTCTCCGGTAAGTTGCGAAGGTTCTCGTTTTTATTTAACGCTCGTCCCTCCATTTTCCTATTACGTAGGTAACTTTCAAGGAATAATCGCTGAAAGTGGTTCGATTTTCATTTTACCTCTCGTGGCGTTTACGATGTCGTTTTTTATCACCAATCATTTTGTCCCATTTTTACCTCGTCTGTTCGTCGGCTTTGCTAGCACACACTCCGAATAAACGAGAGCGATTCGAAGAAAATTGTTCTGTAAGCAGACGCAGTAACGGGGTCTGCTCGTTTCCACGGTAATGCCGACGGATTTGCATGAGCAACATGCATCAATAATTCTTCAGGAAATCGAGAATAAAATTCGCGTGAAACCGCGGTGTGTGCGACGTGAGCTCGCGTTTACGTTGAAACATTAATGACGAGTTTCGTCCACGAGTTGTCGAAGAAAACTCGCTAACTTTCCGACAGTATCGACTGATTTTCTTCGATTAGAAAATAATAAATAAAATTGAAAAATTTCTTGCTCGAGTATCTTGTTCGATTCAACGTTAAGATAATTTATTCGATCGCTCGATATCGTACTCTATTCGTCGAATATTCGTATTTTTATTGCATCGATGTACGTATTTTTTCAGTGAAGTGATCGCACCGAGAGATATTTCAATACGATAGAAATTACAATACGAAAAGGATTTCTTCTTACTCGATCATAGAGTAAAGTTTTCAAAGAACAATTTTAGTCGAACAAATTAACCAATTTAAGTGCGAATTGTTATATATGATTATACGAGAAGGATTTCTTTTTGCTCCAATCGATCACAGAATAAAATTGTTACAGAACAATTGTTAAAGAATAATTTTAATCGAACAAATTAACCAATTTAAGTATGAATTAATATATTTGATAATACGAAAAGGATTTCTTCTCGCTCCAATCGATCACAGAATAAAATTGTTAAAGACTAATTTTACTCGAACAAATTAACCAATTTAACTATGAATTATTATACATGATAATTTCTTCTCGCTCCAATCGATCACGGAATAAAATTCTTAAAGAACAATTATCATAGAACAATTTTACTCGAAAAAATTGACCAATTTAAGTATGAATTACTTTACTTTGCTCCTTCAATTGCGTTGAAAAAAATGTCTAATTTCTAAATCGTAAGATCTATATCTCAAACGTGTACAAGAGGACTTACTGAATTGGAAACGTCCATTTCGATGCTAATATAAAACACGTTCAATTTCGCACACTTTCTCGAAAACCATCGCAGAGTTAATGGATGGAACGTCAAAAAGCTGGAATTTCCGTAATCGAATTACACACCCAAAGAATACTCGAGCTTCTTGGTGAACGGGTTCTCGGTACGAACAATCGTAATTAAATAGCAGTATCTTTGGCCTTCAATGAATCGTAATCACATTAGAACTTCTTGAACATTTAATTAAGAAATTATATCGAGGCAAACGAGCTGACGTTTTCTTCGTAAGGGTTCAATTTCCTCGGATGGCCATCGTTGCGACCCTTGGCTACCCCAGATCACGGGGAACCTTTACTTCCATTCAACGAAATCAGGGGAACTCGAATTGGAAACAGAATTTTCGAGAAAATCAATTTTCGCGACACGAAGAAAAATGATCCGATATCTCGATCGCGAAATGCAAACGTTCATTTCGTAGATTCGGTAGATACTTTTCTATGAATTATTCAAAGTAATACTCCTATGGATCAATTTTATGGAACACCTACGTGCACTTTTCTGGAACATTATTTTCAAATTGTACATTTCTTCGATATGAAAAATTCACTTATGTTTTATAATACCAAGATGGTATTCTGGAAAATTGTTTTCAAACTGTACATTTCTTTCATATAAAAAATGCACTTATGTTTTATAATACCAAGATGGTATTCTGGAAAATTGTTTTCAAACTGTACATTTCTTTCATATAAAAAATGCACTTATGTTTTATAATACCAAGATGGTATTCTGGAAAATTGTTTTCAAACTGTACATTTCTTTCATATAAAAAAATCACTTGTGTTTTATAATACCAAGATGGTATTTTGGAAAATTGTTTTCAAACTGTACATTTCTTTCATATAAAAAATGCACTTATGTTTTATAATACCAAGATGGTATTCTGGAAAATTGTTTTCAAACTGTACATTTCTTTCATATAAAAAATGCACTTATGTTTTATAATACCAAGATGGTATTCTGGAAAATTGTTTTCAAACTGTACATTTCTTTCATATAAAAAAATCACTTGTGTTTTATAATACCAAGATGGTATTTTGGAGAATTGTTTTCAAACTGTACATTTCTTTCATATAAAAAAATCACTTGTGTTTTATAATACCAAGATGGTATTTTGGAGAATTATTTTCAAATTGTACATTTCTTTAATATAAAAAATGCACTTATGTTTTATAATACCAAGATGGTATTCTGGAAAATTGTTTTCAAATTGTACATTTCTTTAATATAAAAGATTCACTTATGTTTTATAATACCAAGATAGTATTCTGGAAAATTGTTTTCAAACTATACATTTCTTTCATATAAAAAATGCACTTATGTTTTATAACACCACGATAACTGGTGTAATCCTTTGATATAACAAGATAACATTTTAGTAATAAATAATATCAAAGGATATCTTCTTATTTATTATTTTTCTCCGTTAGATATCAAAAACACGCGTTCCATATTTTCTTTTATTATTCTACTCTACTGGTATCGAATGATAATTTCTCCGAATTAATTATAATCCACACGATTACAAATTCGAACATTTTCCCTCAAAAGGGAAAATTTAAATGTATAAAAAAAATGGTAAAGTGTAAATAATAACATGAATATTGAAACGATATTCCCTAAACCAATAAAACTCGTCGAAATTGTCAACTGATTACATTTTACAAAACAATTCAATCGTTTCACATTCTTGTATAAGAATGTTAAGGTAAACATTTTATTTCACTAGCTGCGTGAACATAAACGCTATAGGGACACGTTACTTGAATCCGGGGGAAAAAGTTGTGACTTGAAAGCGGGAATTACCGTGTTCTTCGATACTTATTAATACAAACAAAAGAAACGTCGATAGCTTAAGTGACACGATTCCGTTACTTGAATCCGGGGGAAAAAATTATGACTTGAAAGCGGGAATTACTGTATTCTTCGATCGTTATTAATACAAACAGAAGAAACGTCGATAGCTTAAGTGACACGAATCCGTTACTTGAATCCGGGGGAAAAAGTTGTGACTTGAAAGCGGGAATTACCGTGTTCTTCGATCGTTATTAATTCAAACAGAAAAAAAAACGTTAGCTTGCCAGAAACTATCGTCGGAATCACTGGAATCCGAATGAATGGGTATCGTAGAGCATTAATTGAGAAAACGAGAGATGTTCTTCTCGAAACTTTCAACAACCGTACTGCAATACGACGTCACGTTCCATGGAATCTCCAACGTGTTCCTGAACAAACTCATCGGTTCGAGCGATTCTCTTTCGGGATTAATCGAAGAACGAAAAACGTCGTTTAAACTTTTCCTCGCGAAACTTTCAAAGTTTCACTTGGCTTCGTGATTCTAGGTGGATTCTAATCAAATCCCGTTGGAAAGCATGATCGAGAGAATTTCACGATAGTCCGGCGAGGAATTTGTTTGAACGTGGAAACGTGATTAAATTTTAACGAAAACGTTTATTTATTTAGAAAATATACAAAAATGTTAGGAAACGACTCTCAATGGCGACGTTCGGTAAATGGAGAACGTATCAATGAAAGATATGTTGCTTTGACAATGCAACACGTTCGTTTAATATTCGCGTGAAGTTTGGATAAGGAAAAGGGAAGTATTGAATTGAGAATGATGTTTAAGATTTTAATCAAAGTGTATAATGTAAACGTCTAAGAATAAATTGTTTGATTGATTTATGTTTCTTAGGAGATTTGTATCAAAGGATAGATTATTTGGCAACGATTACTTTATTTGGAATATTTCTCATTTGTCTTTAAAAATATAAATATCTGTTGGGTGAAGTCTGTTATTTAATTCTCAATGGAAATGTACAGTGCGAATAGAAAATAATAGATTCGTAGGTATGCTGTTAATGTGCTTGAAAGATATTAAACGAGAGCTAAGAACAATTATGCTATATGATTCTTCTTGTTAAGTACGTAAGTTGATTTTTAAAACGAAAGATAAGGATTTCGAGAACTAAGAATTAGAACCTGTATTTATTATATATTGGAAAATAAATTATAACGGGGGAAAAAGAAGTATTAAAACCTGGAAATTGATAAATATACAGTTGAATCGAATGGTATGAAAAATTTACTTTAACGCAAAATCAATTTTCCATGATTCTTTCTAAGATCTTTTAACACAATTGACAGCAAGTTCATTGATAAATCCGATCATGTCCGCGAATTACGAATAGGGTCCGTGCAATAATCCATTAAAAGGGAATCAATTTACGTTTATTAAGTTTCCCCAAATTTTACAGTAAGTGGATGTTCTGAAAGAGATATTTATAAAAATGGTTACCCAAAATATTGTTTTTGCTTCTCAAAGAAGGATAAATATTAACTTGTGATCAAATGAATTAATGGAACGTATTATAAATAAATTACAAAGTATATATAAAAGCAGAATACAAATTATTTATAATAACGAGTTTAACGTACAAACTATTTTAATTTTCCTGGTGTATGAACTCGATTGGGGAAAACATTGCCAAATTTAATTTTAAAGCAAAAACTGTTATAAAAATATCAAATATTCTATATGAAATATTCGATTTATTTATTTACCGAAATCAAAGAAAAGACCAAAGATATTTCAAATTATCCAAAAGCAATTAAATTCCTAATATTTAACGAATATAAAGGGTGCGAACAAAATATTATTTGTTAAACACTTATCGAAGAAAGAAAATTTGCTTCGATGATGTGCATGACTTCAAACAAACCGCAAATCCGATAAACAAAAAACCAAGAAGATTGGTTGCAAACCGACACGGACGAAAAATTTCAAAGATTAAAAAAATGGTATCACTTTGATCAGAAATATTCATTCTCTTTCAAAAAAATATAATTATTCCATTTTCTCAACCAATGGTGATTCACTCTGGATAAAAATATTCTTCCCTAAAATAATCTTCAAGATATCGTGCACACCGTGATAAAAAATATCGTTTCGTTTCGAAGTCTCGACTCTGACGTACAATGTCAAATTTTCGAGTTCCACTTCGAAATCGTCTAACATTGCCAATATTTCGAATTTCGCCGCAATCTTTTCGATATAAGGCTTCTGAAACTCGAGTCGTACGGAGAATGCGCGAAAAGAAGAAGAAAAAAAAAAAACGCAGAAAAATCCAATTTTTCGTCCGGAATTACCTTTAATCGAAACCGTGGAAGTTCTGGGGTCTCGCGTCTTAAAAGGGGGGCACCGTAAAGCATTCCGGAAAGTTTTGATAACAACGTGGCACCGGCAGCCTCGATACCGAGTATAATCGAATTCATTCTTCCGTTTCCTCGACAAACTCGCGGAATCGAATCGAATCGGTCTGTAGAAGGGCCGAGCAGGCAACCGACGCGACGCGACGCGACGCGACGCGACGCGCCCTCGGGGCACGTACCGCAAATGGTGTCGGATGGAGCGAACGAAACCAAAGACATTAAACGAGGAACGCTGGAACAGAGGCGTGCAACCAGCGTGCAAAACGGGTGAGCCGTGAACCTCGTCTCGTTTTTTACTCTTTCGTGGGCTCCCGTTAGTCGTTTAAACCAGAATTAACATATCATAACGCGTACGTCGAGTCGAAGACACGACTACGACGATCCACGGTCCCGTTGTACTTTTAACGAGGCACGCGCTTATTCCGGGAACACGACACTCCGTGCGTCGACGAACGATGTTAACGGACACATCCCCCCCCCCCCCCACCACTCTCTCCGTGGACGAGTCGATCCGCGACTTTCACCCGGATTCGCTTCTTCGCGGTTCACGGTCGAGCTGGTGACCTTGAACGGCCAAAACATACGCCGCCGACCGTAGCACAGCGACACTACGGTTGAACGTAGATTATAGATGCGCGAAACACGCCTGGGGACGGTTAACCATTTTGTTTTCAGAGATGTACGTTGAAAACGATGGTACAGTTGAGTTACTGTTACGGTTATCTTCTTGTTGAAATCACTTGGAGGAGATTTTATCACGGATCTATGGATTCGTATTGTTGCAGTACTGACGAAAATGCACGGTTTCGTTCGAGTATTCAAGGTTTTCATGTCACGGAAAATGCAAGACGAAGGTACGGTGAAATCACTGTTTCGAGAGTTCTTTCGAGCACGACACGTTTTAAATTATTTAAGGAAGAACGACGACTTCTGAAATTTAACCGTGCGCGAATAGAACATTTATTTATACGTTGATATTTTTATAGCACAGTGTAGACAAAATTGAACACGCTAGCTTGTTAAAGGAGTCCGTTATTTTATAAATAGATCCTCGTTTAGAGGATATTTTTAACAATATTTTATTTACTACGAAACTTTGTTTCCTTAATGGAAATTTAAGGAAAGGTTTTCAAATCTTCGTGAAAATTTCGCGTGGAGGTATCTTGAAAAACATTACAGGAAGACATTGATCAATATCAATGACCAACATTATGAAATGATAAAGATTAGTACATCCATATCGCAAACAATGTATTCTTCAAAGACACGATTAAAAAATAACAAAGAATAAAGTCGTAGGGACGAAATAGTAATTTGCAAATTATTTTTCCAAAACGTAATTAAAAGACAAAACGATCGATACGCAACATCAGGTACTATTGAAAAGCATGGATATCTTTGTTCGCAATTGTGAAAGAAAATTCAATCTTTGTTAAAGCGGACTGCGCCAGATAAATTCTACGTTCGGAGCACTATCGAGAAATAATCGAATACGAGGTTGAAATCCTTTCGAGTGTGAAGCTTCGAGGAAGAAAACACCGCGTAATCGTTCGTTTAAATGCGAGTGATGTCTCGGTGGAAATTCCCCAGCGTGAAGTGATCGCGAGAAACGTTTCCTCGAGGTTCAAGTTTACCACATGCGATAGTCGCTGCCTGAAAACAGGACTGCGCCGAAGAAAAGGATTTACGGGTTTACGTGTATCGACCGTGAACCATTTGCATAAAACATACCGTGTGGTTCCATCGCTTCTCGAAGGCTTCCGAAAGGATTTATAGAAACTGATAAAAAATAATTGCATCTTCTCGCAGCCGCGCACTTCGAGCGAATTAACTTTCCTTGAAGTTGAAAACAGGGAGCTGGATTTATATCGTGCGCGCGTCATATTTTGACCGTCGATAACGAGAAAATTTAATAATCAACATTCTTCGAATTGATTCGATTTTAGTTCGATTGATTCAATTTTATCTGCAACCAAGCTTCAGGACAGTAAATGTACTAAGAGCAACTGCGAAGAATGCTTTTAAATGATCTCTGAGAAAAATTTTGAGACAACTTTCCTTAAAAAGAATACACTCTTTCCAATTCTCCAGTACACGTGCAAATTTGTTTCCATTTGTGAGCGTTAAAATTGTAAATAAGTAGTCTTAATTGAACTTCGCAAGATCGACGATAGATCTTGAGATGGATTGTTGCAACATGCTAACTCAATATTTGATCGTTTGCTTCTAGGATCCTTTTTAGAAACTACTAATTTCAAATCTAAAATTAGAAAAGTATCCAAAGAAACATTGACACAAAATTAAAGGAAATAATTTACATTATACTTATATTAAGTATTAACTTCTAACATTTGAGGGGAGTACGCTTCCCCTTCTCCTTCTCTTTCTCTTTAAATTTCTACTTATCAAACACGCTAGATGGCGCTCGCTACAGCGGCGCGCCACAGATGCGCATTAGTACTACATCGCTCGAATCGCAATATCCCTCGTCTTAAAATCAGAAAAGGATCCAAAGAAACATTGACACAAAATCAAAGGAAATAATTTGTATGATACTTATGTTATGTATTAACTCCTAACATTTGAAGGGAATACGCTTCCCCTTCTCCTTCTCCTTCTCCTTCCCCTTCTTCTTCTCCTTCTCCTTCTCCTTCTCATTCTCTTCAAATTTCTACTTATCAAACACACTAGATGGCGTTAGCTACAGCAGCGCGCCGCAGATGCGCAGAGCGCGACTTGAATCGCAATACCCCTCGTTTTAAAATTAGGAAAGGATCCAAAGAAACATTGACACAAAATCAAAGGAAATAGTTTACATTATATGTATATCAAGTGTTAACTCCTAACATTTGAGAAGAATACGCTTCTCCTTCTCCTTCTCCTTCTCTTCAAATTTCTACTTATCCAAACACACTAGATGGCGCTAGCTACAACGGCGCACCACAGATGCGCAGAAACGCTACGTCCCTCGGATCGCAATATCCCTCGTCTTACAACCTAGATGAAAAATGATACCCAGAACGTTATCTCTTATCGACTATCCTCGAACCGTACCACGGTCGTTTATTTTACCCCGTGTCTCGACTCGAAATCTGATTTCCTTCGAATAGTCTCTCACGTTCGTTAAAAAATCAGCCGGAATTATTCACGATGCGTTGGTAATCTCCGTCGGGTACGTCACGAGCCACCTAATATTCCGGTGCAACGATGCGCGAATCGGATTTAGAGCAACCACCGCGCGAACCTTTCTCCCGTTGCAAATTCGAGAAAACTCGAGGGTTCTTTCTCACCGGCGGCGACCCTGTTAGCGGCAGTTACAAAATTAAATCAGTCCTCTCCGATCAAGACGTAAATCCTTCCTCTCTTCCGGGCGGTAGCCTGTTTCAAGGCGGGGCTTTAGTTCCTTTTTATCGGCTTCCGACCGGGGTGCCCGAACCGCGGTAATACCGCCAGGCAGAAGTTCTTCGAGACGCGGTGAAAGTGTGTCTCCAATCTCCACTTCGGGGGCTCTTTCAAGCCGGCGGGTATCTTTCTCCTCTTCGTTCACCGCCCCGTGTGCCCGTGTCCCGCGAGAGCGGTACTGATTTATTTAAAAGACGACGCCAATGGCTAGATCCGCGCGGAAACGGGAGAGATCTCGGGCCCTGGTGGGAACAAACGCGAAACGAAATCACGATACGGGAACGGTGCATCGAGAGTGTAATTTTTATTCGTCGCGAGCGCGACGACGTTTCAAACGGGCCAACGAGAACGGAATCGAACGCGGCTGTTCATTCTTTTTTCCGATTCGTGTTATCTGCTCGCGAAATACGTGGTCCCTCTCGTTTTTTTTTTTATATTGTTCTTCTTCTTTTCTACCAGGAGTCACGGATTGTTAAAAGTAACTTACAAACACGGCGTACTGTGTTTGGGAATATACGATTGGGAAAATATTGGGAAAATATGATTCAATGAAATGTTTGTACACTCTGAAGAAATCGTGTTTCATTTTTACTAAAAAAAAACGACGGGTGTTCATTCTTTTCCCGCTTCGTGTTATCTGCTCGCGAAATACGTGGTCCCTCTCGTTTCTTTTTTATATTTTTCTTCGTATTTTCCACCGGGAGTCACGGATTGTTAAAAGTAACTTACCGTACTGTGTTTTGTATTGGGTTGTTTGAAAGAGTCGTTTCGTTTTCCAAAATTGGGAATATATGATTTAACGAAATGTTTGTACACTCTGAAGAAATCGTGTTTCATTTTCACTAAAAAAAACACGACTTGTTCGGAAAGTCATTTGGAGGAGTAATTAGTGTAATTTTGCAGAGGGATCTTGGGAAAGCCTTTTTCTAGTGAGAAAGATACGGGAACCGGTATCGTAACGCGAGAAATATATTATTGCAAAGTACGTAATTGTCGCGAATAATTTAATCGAACGATTATTTCTTGGAGTTATTTTTTCAAGTGTTTACATAACGAAGAATTGTTTTCGATGCAATGTGACGAACGAACAGGTTTCTTTAACATTGGTAAACATGAAAGGTATCGATGTGTCTTGAAATTTTAAATACTTGAGATTAATATATGTATAATTTAATATCCGAGAGATCGATATATATATATATATATATATATATATATATATATATATATTCAATATAATATTGGATAGTAATAAATAAGTCGAGAGTATAAAGATACCTATGACTCTACGACGTTTTATGTTTATGTTATAAGTGTATATTTATTTCAGGAACTTGTAAACCATTTCGTTTTTTTTTTTTTTGGTGAAAATGAAACATGATTTTTTTTAGAATGTGTAAACATTTTAATTGAATTATATATTCTCCATTTTAAAAAACAAAATGACTTTCCGAACAACGAAACTCAAGTGCAGAGGTATTGGATGCAGTTTACCTGGGTCCCCTAATTATTGTTCACTAATTATTGTGAAGAAATCTTCTTTAATACATAGTTCGATCTCGTGTATATTTCTCCATAGAGATGAATTTTTGTATATAGATACGTTTAAACGTTTTTTTATTTTCAACATTTTTCGATGCAATCGGACTTTGAAATTGAAAAAATCCTGGGGGAAAATAAACGAAATTTGAGATTTCAGAGATTAGGGTAAGCTATCGGAGCGTGGTAAAATGAGAGCAAACGATGAGCACAGTCTAGAAAAATTAAGAAGTAAAAAAACACGGATTCCAGGAACTGCAATGACACAATTCTCCAATGAAAAAACGATCAAAATCCGAGTGAATTATTTTTAAAGATACAGCGAGTACAAGAATCATCATTTCTCTTCTTAGTACGACGAAATTACACTTTTTTGTCAAAATAATTGGTCGATCGAGTCTGGATTAGAAAGACAAATTCAATGCGATTAAAACGATACAAAAACCGATTAGAAAGGAAGAAGAATATCAAGAATATGAAATTTTTGATCGTATATGGTAGAGATTAGCAAAGTTTGTTTTTCAAATATCGAAACTGTTACTTTTTCGATCGTGTACGTTTTCTCCCTGGACTCTTCGATTGGTCTAACAATATTGTAACGTCGTTACGCTCTCGTTACGATCGGATATTTTTGATATCCAGGGAACAGTTTTCCGTTTTAAATGAAAATTTACTCCCAGCAAAAATTTGTACGGTTTAAAGAACAGCCAAGTGTCCAATATAGCGAATATGGGACGTATCGTTATTAATTGAACACCAATTTTATGAATTTCGACCGTGCCGGTTACATCGATGAAACAACAATTTTCTGTTTGCACTCTGAAGTTTAGCTTCCACCAATTACGAAACAAAGGCCGAGCCCGGTGGATTATTTTAAAAGTTATTTTCAAAAAAATTAAACGTTTAAAATTGAGTCCAATTTACGACGATTCAAGCTCTATATTATTGTAAAGCGAAGTCGCTCCGAGCATTTTTTTTTCATCGATGTTTCAACCGTTTTATTTTCATCCTTCTCGGAACCCATATATAACGTTAATCTCGGAGACAACGATTAATCTTGTATATTGTTTCCGAGGGCCACGATAAATTAGTTAACGTCAAATAAAAACGCTCGAAACGACACCTTATAATAATTCCTCGTAAGATTATCGTTCAAAGAAGAATGATTTCTTTTTGTTATCGATGAGTTCTTCTGGCACGTAATACTTGAAAATTTTCTAAATCCCCTAACCCCCTAACTTCCCTCCAAGAGTAAATAAGAACCGACTAATACCGTACTAAGAATCACTCTTCCAACGTTCTTAATTTGTAAAGTTCTTATTACCAATGCCTTTTAAAGTGGATTGCAAAAGTTCCCGGAACCTTGCCCAAGTTAACTTTTTAGCTCTGCCTCGCGAGGAGAAATATCCTCATAAATTTAAAAAATATTTCACCACCGTACTTCTGCCTCCCCTTCTTATTATCCTTTAATTCCGTATTACTTAAAATGCATCTCAGCCTTTCATCTCGTAAGTCTTTTCAACGTCGCTATAATTCTTGAGCTGCACGCGACATCAACGTCGCCACGAGCACAATTACAGAATGTAACATTTATCGATATTTATCGTTCCCCCGGAAAGAAAATCGACGTGGATCGAGAACAATCGCTTCGATTTGGATCCTTTTAACAAGAAAGATGACTGTGACTTTGAATAAATTCAAATCGAACGGGACGGTATTTTTTATTTATATCTCGCAGTGTGTGACTTCAATGGGGAACAATTCGAGCACATAATTTCGATTCACAATAGACACATGGTCTACGAACACTAAAACGAAATTAAAATTACTCCGATTATTGTTTCCTGCTCGACTCTCTGATCGGGAAACAAAAAAGTTAACCGAATTTTTACACTTTCGATAATTGAGCGTACAATAGAGATATTTATTCTTTGCTTTGGCGGTTGAATTTTAAACAAGAGACAACTCGAATCGATTGTTTAAATTTGATTGAAATCGAGCCACCAAATTTTCGAAGAAATAAAAACGATGCTTGTACGCAACTTTCGATGAATTTATACGTAAATATTTTGCATTGCGAACGTTGGACAAACAGTTGACGAATAGTTTGATAATTATATTTTGAATTAATGATAAACGAGACAGAAAAGAGTTCTTGAAAATTTAACATTCTTATTAATGTAATTCTCGTATGTCGACGATTAAAGTTTGTTGCTCTTAGATAGGTAGCAATTTTTATCTCGAGATGAGGTTCAACCTCTCGTGACCAGCCGACGTAGAAAGTGAAAGAAATATACTAAAAATAAACGAGATAGAGCAATTATCGAGCATTGCCACACGTAGATTAAAATAACAATTATGATATTTTCAATGTATCTTTTTGAAAGTATTGTCGACGTACTGGCGAAATTTTTTCGAGAAAAATGAATCCAAACACGACTCAGTTCGGACTATTTTTAATTACAGGTAATTTGAGTTATTTTTGAAAAATTTTCCGGTACGTAAAATTAAAAGTAATCCGAATACGGTCGTGTTTGGGCTCATTTTCATCGGAGAAACCTCGTCGATCCATTGATAACACCCTCATGGAAATATAATATAAAATATACAAATCTAAACGAGAATCTTCATCTCGTATTCAATTTCAACGTGACACAATGAAAAGAGAAATTTATGATAGAAACAATTTTAAATTTACCCAACATATTTCGTAAAAATTTATTGAATGATCAATAATTAAAATTACACGTAGATTTTTTCATTTCAAGGAAAAGCTGCAGACTCTTTACCAACATCGTTTCATTTTTCTTTCTTGCTAAATACTTTATTGTAGAACAAGAAGAAGAAAGCACAAAGCAAAACCAGGAGAGTCTTGGTAAACTTCGTAGGTAAATTAATCGTTTTTCTTTTCGGTTTTTTCTTTGTTACGAAATAACAGAAATATTGCGAATTGTGGTGGGGTCTCGCTCGGTATGTTTAACCAGAAGAAGAAAAAGTAAGATTAAACAATATCAACTCGAACCACTAAATTATACCGCACTTTTGTACGAAATTGCTTCTTCTTAAAAATTTATTATCATCTTTTAAAGTTCAACGATTACAGAAAAGTTTTGAAACGAGTTCTACTATATTTTAAAATTGCATCTTAATATCGAACATCAAGAACAACGTGACGACAAATACATAAATTAATATTCATACATAGAGAGTAAAATTTTTCAATGACATCATGAATAACATCTTTTAATTTTGTGCCTCGAAAAAAGCAAATACAATTAACCCACGGTTGAAATTTTAATACACAGATTAATCAAATTAAAAATTTGTTACGGATATTATTGTCCAGCATCGAATCTAACAAAAACAAATACATTTACAAAGTTGAACGTCAATTTCGCGTGTATACAAGTTTCGCTTGCATTTTCCAGACTCCCTCTAAAGTTTTCATTAAATTATTAATTGAAAAACAAATATCGTGCCTCGAAGTGAAATAAATGACAAAAAGAGCGGACGATTTAAAGAGGAGTTACAACTAGCTAATTTATCTACACCCAGTCGGATTGAATCATGAATGGTTGTACTGAAAAATTCAATTTGTAATGAAATCTCACATTTTACAGTGCAAACGTCGAACTCGGCGATCAAGCCGGGATAATCAAACAGTAGAATCGCTTAGAAGCGAATCTGGGAAAAAGTGGGCTCGACTACTGGAAATAACACTTCTGTGATCAAAAGGTATGAATGACGTATGTACATACACTTTGTTTATCGTGTACACACACTACTCCTCCGTTTTGTCCACGAAACGGTGCAACGGGACCGAGCATCGTCGATGAACAAATTGACGAGATATCAAATATTTTACTAAAATGCAAGAAACTTACCGAAACGCGTACTCTGAAGTTTATTTTCAAGATCAACCGGAACAAAAAAAGAAAGAAAAAAAACACGAGTCGAAACTATCTAGATTACGAATTCTCCGAAAGATACAAGTCTATCGATACGAACCGAACGCTTTTTGTCTTTTGGTTAAAGTTCGTTATTCTTTTTATCGAAAGCAAGAACTTCGCAACAGCCGTTCGTTAAATCGTGGCGGGTATGAAGTTTCACGGAACAATCGATTTATTTCTACGCGAGCCAGAACAATATCGCAGACAATTTCCCCGACAATCCAAGAGACGAAATCGAAAAGAATCAATCAACGTTTCCCACTTGCCACGATTTAACGAAGTTCCGCCATTTCGCGAAACTGGAGAGAAATCATTCTTTCGTTGCGAAGGATTCGATTATCGTGCAGAAGGATTGATACAATGTACTACGAAGTGAGATCGATTTCTGAGTGTGTCGACTGGAGACTGTAGTATTCGTTAAGAGCTCGTGGTTTCGTGTATTCATTCCACCGGGATATTTGTTCGTTAGAAGCTTTCGATAAACGCATCTCCTCTGTGCTAAAAACTTGTATCGGTAACCAAGCTCTTAATGTTAAAAAGAGACGTTTGTCTGTCTCAAGTTCTCAACGTAGAGGAGACATTATCGAGTTTTATAATATAATGCACTACGGAGTGAGATCGATTTTTGAGTATGACGATTGGACACTGTAGTATTCGTTAAGAGCTCGTGGTTTCGTGTATTCATTCCACCGGGATATTTGTTCGTTAGAAGCTTTCGATAAACGTATCTCCTCTGTGCTAAAAACTTGTATCGGTAGCCAAGCTCTTAATGTTAAAAAGAGACGTTTGTCTGTCTCAAGTTCTTAACGTAAAGGAGACATTATCGAGTTTTCCTTTCTCGTTTCTTTCTTATCAAAGGCAGAGACAAAATAAAAATGAAAGCAAATTAATAAAACTAAAAGCGAGCAAGTAACTGTAGAGAATTGACAAAGTATTGTACATTAAAAACGAAATACCAAGAAAAGTATCAAGATATTGAATTCTTTGCTCGTTTTCAATCCCTCTGACTTACTTTCACTCATAATGGCTCGTAAATCAGTATAGAGCTCGCGTCTAAGTCGAAACCGAACTCTTAACGAATTAATACCGTACTGGTCGAACTTTTCCGTTACGAATATACAAACACTTCGACGATTCAATTATTTTACACACCGATCAAACGTCTGAATACTCGTAGTACATTAATCACTTCTAACTCGAACAAATGAGTAACATTCTTCGAACATAATTTTGAAAATAAATTTAAAAGCTGCAACACGCGGGGAATTAAACTCAAGGGATCTGTGTTCGCAGTCAATTATAATAATCGAGTTTTTTTTTATCAATTTTTAAGAAGGTGTTCTCGAACAAACTAATACTTGGATATCGATTACGTATTATCGTCGCTGCGAATATCGATCGAGCCCGATTTGCTTCGAACGTTTTTTTCCTTCGTCGATTTTCAAACGATTCGCGTCGCGAGAATTTCAACTGTTCGTTTACCGAATTACGATTAAATTACATATCGCGAATATCGATCGGGATAGATTTTCCGTTTCTTGAGGATCCTTCGGACCATCGATGTTCGTTCGGTAAAGTATTTGATATTGATGATTCGCGAGGAGCACTAACGTGTAAATAGAGTTAAGGGATCTAGATCTTAAATCGTAGCGGTACGTTAAGCAATAAGCCACGCTGAAAACGATACATATCAAGAATTGCCTGTCTGGTGCTCCCGATGTCGATCCTCGATACAGACACCAAATTATCAAGAGAAATATAAAACGAAAGACATCTGGTCGCGGTGGTTCTTAAACGATATCGTCGAAACGATCGAAGTGCAATTTCGGTGCTCGATACCGCCCTCATTTCTGTACATACAAACCAACAAGAAACAACAAGTGAACAGAATTACTCAGTTCCATCACACCTTGGTTTCACTGAACTCTGTACTTTCCAGTAATTTCAACATTCTGATCGATACTTTCCTTTTTTCCTTTCACGATGAAATAAATGTCCACGAGATCTCGATGAATCGAGTGTTAAGATGTCTCGATGAATTATATTTCGATGGTAAACATCGGTTCTGACAAAATCGTCGGGAAATCGTTGATAGAAGATCGTACCATTAATATCTGTTGGACTCATTTTCGCCGAACGATACTTTCCTTTCTACGAATGAGAAGCACGGACAACGAGAGAATTGGATCTTGCAAAATTGAGGAGGAGCTTTTAACGGAGATAAGAGAAAATAAAGAAACGGAATATAAATACGAGAGGAGAACGGTTTACCAAAAACGAGAGAAAAGGCTGAGACTCTTCTTCCTCTGTCGAGCTTTCTTCAAAAAACAAATTCATCGCCGTGTAACATACTTAACAACGGAACTTGATCCATTGTACACGCTCCACTGTTACTTAGAACTTGTTTATTTCGAGCACACGCTTCGCACCACTTACCGATAATGTAATTGTGAGATGTTATTGAACACGGAGTCTTTGCCGAAAGAATCTCGTGTGTTTCGCAATGGAAAAAATAAAATCAAAAAAGAAAATTATTATCGTAATTACTGTTGTTGTAAAATTCTCGAATACACGTGTCGGGAGAAACTATGCACCCGATGACAGAGTGATCATCCAATTGCCTAAAGATACAGCTGCAGGATGCTTTTAAATCTAATCTTAAAAGAATCTATTTTGAATTTAGATAGACGTAATTCTAAAAAGTCAAAAGTGTATCGACTATTGAAAATGTTTCGAACATTTTGTACATCGATCAAAGTATCGCTTATTGATTAGAAGAATTCTATTTTTTAGGTCTAAGAAGATGTTAAACAAGGAGCAGCTACCGCACTCTATCGTACACTTATCGTACACTTATCGTACACTTCGATTTAAATACGAAACGATCGACCAAAAGTTTTAAAAATGTGAGATTGGAGAGACAGAGATTACTCCAAAATTAGATATCTATTGCCAATAATTGACAAAAGAATGGACGCACACCTAAGTACACTGCAAGCCAACTATTGACACTTCAGCAATTGTCGATGATACCAACGCACGACACCAAATTATGCAAAATTATAAATCTAATTTTGGAACTCCATTTTTGTAAAAGTACTTAACCGATACCGATATAAATCGACGATTAATGATACGGTAAAACGAGAAAGAAAATCAGAGAATCCCGAGCTGAAGATTATTTTACAAGCTGCACAAATTGTACAAGAATTCCAATTTGTCTAATTTTGATAACGAAACGCTTTGGTACTTCTACCGTGCAGTTGAAAAGAACGATCGAGGGTATCGATGGAAAACGATAGCTAAGGCAAAAAAAAAAAGAAAAAAAAATAGAAGGAGTGTAAAAATCAAAGTTGAAATTTATTTTTCAAGCTGTTACAGCGATCGAAGGAAAACTCCAGCTCGTCTTGTTTTAACACTCGCACCCTTTGGTATTTTCTTCGATGAAGAAAAGCTGCGGCGAACACCGCCAGAAATCGATGATTAACGAAGCGAGCGAGAAACAACGATACCGAGAATGATTCTCGAGTTTGTACGCGCGCGGAAAAATCCGTCTGACTTCGATAATCGGACCCTTTGATGCTCCACCACTCTGCAATTAGGAGAAATTATTGCGAGCGTCGATCGAGAAATCCATGGCTAACAATGCGAGAGGTAGCGTCAAAGCTACCGGAGAAATTTATTTCTCCAACTGTACCATTATAGAAAAATGTCAATCTCTCTCTAATTTCAGCACTTGGAGCCATTCGTGTATTTCCACTCTGCAATTAGAAGCAGCTGTTCCGTGCACTGATCGAAATCCATGAGCTTTGACCGGGTACGAGTGAAACATCAAAGCATCCCGAGCGAGATTTATTTGTCAAACTGTACAATTGTCCAAAAAAAAAAAAAAAGAAGAAAAAAAAAAGTCCCCCACACGCCAGCCTGTGTTAATTTCAACACCGGGGAACCTTTGGTAATTTCACTCGGCAATTAGGAGGAGCTATTGCGAGTGCCTATGGAATCCGATGGCTGACGCAGGAGGTGGAGGAAAATAAAAATAGGGGAAAAAACATAGGAAAAGCCGGTGTTGGAAATGATTTTTTTCCACGCGATAAATAGAGCCGAGATCGCGAAATGGCATCGACGAGGACGCGGAAGAGAGTGAGAGCTAGGACCAAGGTGAACGAAAGAGACCGGGTATGCAACAATGGGACATTTTATCGAGTAAGCCGAGAGAAAGAGCGCCGTGAGGCAATGCCACTTTTGTCCAGCTCGCATTTTCACGAGGTCTAACCCTCTACCCTCCCCCTCCCCCGCACACCCCCTCGCCCCGAGAGACTGGCCTTTGACAGAGCACGAAAGGCTATTGTGCGATGACCCGTTAAAAATCGTTGTCCGCCTAATCGCCCGAAGATTGATTCGATAGAACGCTAAAGGGCAGGCAAGCCGGCGAAATTTGCATCTCCGTGCACGCAGCCTCCGGGTGCATCGGTAAATTCGACCCTCGATAAAATCCCCCTACTCCTCTGGACGGTGCTCACCATTCGGTACCGAAACTTTTTTCCACCGGCTTGTATCGGCCCGATTAATTTCACCCGGAACCGAGATGACCGGACTATTGAAACCGCAAATGATGCTCCAATTATTTCTGTCCTCCACCTGTACGTTGCTCCCCTTCTTCGTGCTCTCGGATCGTTAATTTTTACGCGAGAGCTTTCTCCGCGATTGTTAACCCACTCGATTCTTGATCCAGATCTGCTACTATTCGTGTGGATACACTTGTTGCGAAACAGACGATTAGGTATCACGTAACGGTGGTGATCGAACGAATGCAAATCGTTGATCGAGTGTCTCTTTGGTAGGTGGACTTGCCATGTTTAGAACATTGGGTATCATTTAAAGGTGGTGATCAAACACTTGCAAATCCTTGATTGAGTGTCCATAGAAACTCAATATAGAGTATTTAGAAAATTGTGCAGTAGTATTTGTATTCTTCGTTCCTGATTATTCAAATTTGGTTAATTTTTACGCGATCGATTTCTCCTCGACTGTATCTCTCGATTCTTAATCCTAATTTGGTATCGTTTATGTGGATACACTTATTACGAATTATGCGATCAGGTATTACTTAACGGTAGTCATCAAACAATCGCAAACCCTTGATTGAGTGTCTCTTTAGTAAGTAAACTTGCAATATTTAAAAAATTGGGTATCACTTAAGTGATCAAACAATCGCAAACCCTCGATTGAGTATCTCTATAATAACTAAACTTGCAATATTTCGAAAATTGTACAGTAGTATTTTTATTCTTTGTCCCTGATTATTCAAATTTGAATCGAATCGAGTCGTTAACTGTTACGAGATTGGTTTCTCCTTGTCGATACCTTTAAATCCTAAATCTGATCTCGTAGATACCTTTACTGCAAAACATGCGGTTAGTTATTACTAACTACTTAACTCCTAGTTAAGTATTCACCGCAAGTCGACCTACAAAATTTGAAAAACCAAACGAATTACTATTCTTCGTTCCTAATTATTCCGATTTGAAACGAACAGAGACGATATTCTTGTTACGAAATATGCGACTAGGTACTACTTAATGACACGTAATGTCACTTTAAACGGTATTTTGAATTTTGTCTCTTTTTTCAAAAAAACTACCGTGACAATTGTAACCACAAACGATGCACCAATTATTTGTCTCCTATCTCTACTTTGCTTCGTCGTTTACCCATTCAAATGGTCAATTCCCACGCGATCGGTTTCCCCTCGTCCGTGTCCCTTGATCCTTAATCCTGATCGCTTCTGATACGAAACACGCGTTATTATCGAATAGTGTACAAAGATGGGAACAAAGATCGATGCGTACTCACGAATCCAAGCCAGTTCCATGAATTTCGCGTGATCCATCGCCTCTTCGAAGTATTCGTTTCCCGAAGTGCTCGTAGATGGTTCGAATCCGTTTGGATTTGGGTCTGGCCATTTCTACGTCACGAAACTTCTGAAACAACGAGGGTTCTGGTGTACTTACAACCATCACGGGTGTCCAATCGGACTGGTCTCTGACCCGAAACGAAGCTCGTGCTTTCGCATTGAAAAGGTACAACGAACTAGATTAAAGAAAATATTTCCCCTGGATCATCTTTACCGGTAATTGTTCGTCGCGTGACTGCCACGGAATTGCGTACAGTTTTCACTCGAGATTTCAGTTCCTTCGAAAGGGTAACGGACAAACGAGTTCAGTGAAATCCGAGGATAATTAATTGCCGATCGACTCCACGCGAACAAGACTGCCTATACAGCACCTAGGTATCGAGCGTTCCGGGATCGGATCGATCCCACCGTAATTGTTCTGGATCGTTCGCGATCGAACCGACTACCATAGGGCCGTATCAAACTAAACGCTATAGTTCAAAACGAATACATATCATTAGTTGTTAACGAGGCGCAATGTAAGTATAGTTGTATAGAAAGAAGAAGAGGAAGAAGAAAAAGAAGAAGAAGAAGAAGAAGATGAAGAGAAAACGAGGGAAAAGAACGACTACATTAACAATTAATTTATTACACCTTTACCGCATCTTATATACATAATATATATACAAATTGATATATTGTATATACAAAATATATGTATTATATATTATATATATTATATATAACATATACACGTGCATATACAAATCGGTGAATAGGAGATAAGGTTTTGCTAAGACGATAAATCACACGATCGCGTGGATCGTTCGAGAACGACACGATTAACGAAACGATACGCTCGTTGGGGAGAAGATCGCGATCCACGCGATCGTCGATACAATGTACAGCGAAACGGAGGAAAGAGGACGATATTCTATCGACAAAAGATCCAGACAGTATTTTAAAACGACATAGATAGCTTAGTTGTCTACGTATTAATATATCTACCATCCTCGCCCCAGCCCCCCACCACCACTCCCCCACCCACCCGACCCCCATACGCGCACGCGTGCACGCGTGCACGCGCGAGAATCGAGGCCGAAAACAGCTGGTATGTTTCGCGCGAAAATTTCGAAATACGTGCTTCTCGCGACGAGGCACACATACGGAGACGAAACGATTACGCGTGCACGTGGATACACGCATATACACGTACACATACACGCGCGCAAACAGGCGTACACGTTCGTACATACACACACACACAAACGCGTACAAACAGACACGAACACACACGCAGACACGTACATGAGAAATATTGTATCGTTGTCGATGTCTACGATTGTTAAAGCGGAGACGCGGGCGCCGACGACTTAAAAAAAAAAAAATAAATAATTCTCCCTCCCTCTCCCACTCCATCCACCAACCCTCCACCCCGCTTCTCCCGCGTCTCGACGCGCCGCGTCTCCTCTCGTGTAATTCACGTTTCAATGATATTTATTATTTTTTATAATAGCGTATACGGTGTATGTGTTTCCTGTCGTGATTACCCACACTTCTCCTTACCTCGATAGATGTTTAAACGAAAGAAAAAAGAAAAAAAAAGTAATAATAATAAAAGGGAGGGAGAAAAACACCGTCAGAGAGTGAGAGAGAGAGAGAGAGAGAGATGGTGTGTTGAAAGTGAGAAAAATTAATTTCGTTATCCGACCAGGAGTCGTACTTTTCGCCCAGGGAACGTGATTCGTCGCTTGTGTGACAAACACGGCTTCTTCTCCCTCCCCTCCCTTCAGGAGTCTTATTAATTCCCTAAATATTACGTTGTTACTTGGAACTCGTTAGATCGCGGCAACTAATCCGCGAGGCCCGATTGTTTAACTGCATATACGATAGCCGAACCATCCCCGGTCGTTGCCTCTAACCCTTCCACTGCTGAAGACGCTTCTTAACTCTTTTCCCCGGCCATACACCCAGCCCCGCCCCAACCCCCGTACCAACCCCACGATCGCAGATTCGTTTCGTCCGTGGAGACGAGGCTGCGTCGTGCGAAACAAAAAAAAAAAACGGAGAAAAAAAATTAAAATCGAATAAAATACGAGTAACGTTGAAAACGGGGGAAAAAAGAAAAATTGCGAAAAAAAATCGACGAGAACGGTCTTTAGGACGCGAAAGTAGAGAAAAAAAAATCAAAAAATGGAAAAAGAAAAAAAGAAAAGAAGAACACGGAATAAATGGAGAAAAAACGAGAAAAAAAAAACAACCAAAAAGACACGAAGAACGAAAAAACGTGTGCTCCAGAGACTCGAAGTCGTGTCCTCTAGGATATTGTAATTTTGCGTCGCTACGAACGGTTAGACACTTTCAATGTTCTTAAACATGTAGGCTTAAATAATTAATTTTTAAGTGTGTGATCACGATTAAACGCTTCGAAACTAGCGAGTCCAAGAAGGGTTAAGAAGATCATCGAACGCGGTCCATAATGTGAAATCAACGAACGAAATGTAAAATTTAAGCACGTTTGTTTCTTTTTTTTTTTATAATTGACGATTAAACGAAACGAGACACGTTGAAAACGGAGTGAACCGAGGCGACGATCGTACGATTGATAAGCAGTTCAAGGGTTGATGCGATGACGCGACAAAACACCACGGTACTCCTCGTTTCTGAACATTCGACTCGAACGAACCGTGTCGTTGCTTGTGACGTCGACGCTCGTTCTCCGGTGACACGATTCGTGTATTAACAAATTATTACGTCACTGTGACAGGTATCCGATACTCGCGCGAAATATCGTATTCGATTATTAATTAACCTTGCGATACCACTGGTTTCTCGTACACCTAACTGTAACCGATAATTTGAGAACAAGGTGAAACGAGTTTTTCCGATGATTTCGCATTGTTTTCGAATTGGACGAATGTTTGATTGTTTTTTTTTTTTTTTAAGAAAAAAAAAATCAAAGGAAATTATTATCGAATAGTACTCCTATTGCCGGTCCGAATTCACACGCGGACTAATGTTACCTCGAATAACCAAAATGTGCGGGCACGTTGGTTGTAAAACATTTTGAAAACAGTTCGCACAATAATTTTCGTGAACGAAAGCTATTTCGAAATGATTTTCCTATATTAACATAGTCATTGTTTGGAAGTAATTAACATAAATGAAAGCAATTTCGAAATAATTTTCCTAGATTAATATAATGATTATTCTATTATTATTCGATATACGTACGGTTGTTTCCGTGCAGAATGGTAACACACGTTATTAACGTGTTAATATACTATAAGGTTATTGTTCGTAGAAGAATTGCATAATTTCTAGGTGCAAAACAATCGTCGAACGGGAAATGCAACTCAAACATTGTGCAAACAAGTTCGATATGCATTTAACAACGGTGTTTATGGAAATACGAAGACAGTATTACCTTTCTAACTGGTAAACAATGATAGTGGTTCTGTTCGATTAGATTCGATTCTTTTATCTTGGACCGAATTATTTATTAACCAAAAATTTATTTCTATATTTTTCGTAATATCTTCGTTGGAGTGTTAGCAATGTTTTGGAGAGATTTTCCCGACAAAAACAAATCCAAACACAACCCTATTCGAACTATTTGTAATTGTTCGCTACTCGAGTCACTCAACATCGCTAAAATAAATCGTATCGGGTCCTGTTTGGATTAATTTCATAAAAAAAATATTGCTAACTCGTATCACTTTCACAAATAAAAAATAAAAATTACGAAAATTTTAATTCGGTTCGTTCGGGACTGAAATAAGCCCGGAGTTCATTTATCGAGGGAAACACTCGATCCGTTAACGGGGTAATACTGTACAAAGCAACGATTCTTAACTCTCGTGCCATGAATGTTTAGCAACAGGTCAAACGATGCATTGAGTCTTCATTTTCTATAGTTTTAAACATTGTTACCATAATTGTTCGCGTTTAAAAACTGTGCCATTCTTTTACGTAAACGAAACTGATCGCAATTATCCGATGTATCCGTCACAAGTGGCGCGCACACTGATTACACAAGAGAAAGACGATGTCAAGCAACAAAAAGCAATAAATAATTCTTGTGTAAAGCGAACCTGAAAACACACTCGACTGATAGTACTTAGTTTAAAAACGAGCGAAGATGTTTCGAAAAGTGTAATTATTGCGTCTCCATTGCGCCGTTTACGATGTATACTTAAGACGAACCAATGATTATTTCACGAATACACAAATAAGATATAATTTTATTATTATTCACCAAACGCGAATATAGTCGCCGAAATGCAATTCTGTAAATTTTAAACAAATACGAGCGTAAAATAAACGAGACATTGATCACGTTCGATGATTAAAATCGCTTTAATTATGCATATTATTATTATTATTATTATTACTATTATTCTATAATTAGGACTTTACCTAACCCCTGGTGTTATTCTTTAACCATTCATCGAATCGAAGTGATTGCAAAATTGAATCACAAAAAGCTGACAAACCTCTTTCCATCGATTTTGCAGCCCGCGATTGCACAACAAGTTAATCTAACATTAAACCCGAATACAATCGTACGTCTACTCGAATAAAGGATACGTTCCACCTATATTCTTGCAGGGGCCATATTGGCTCCTCCCTCTCTGTTATGTAATAGATATTCCACCCTACCTGTCGGGCATTAATTAATATTGGTTTATTCCGTAGAAGGACGTTCAGTCGCCCTCTCACACGCTTGTTTTGTCATCAATCGAGATTACTTGTCCGTACCACGTTCTCATTAATGACGATTAAAAAACCAAACTACGCTAATCTCCCCGTGACCCCGTACAATTTCGATTCTTGTACGCGAAAAAAAGAAATAATTAACGAGCCTGAGCAAATCTCGTTTACCGATCGTGTTTACCTCTTTTTTTTCCAACAATTGTTCCTTCGGGAAAAAGCAATGGAGGCGCGGTATAACGAAGATTCGCGTTTAAATTCAACGCGCTTGCACGTTTCGCCGAAGGAATTTCGAGAAAAGAAAAGAAAAAAAAAAAAAGAACCTTTCGTCCCTCATCCACGCGTGAGAAATTTAACATCGATATACGTATACATCGCTGGCGCGTCGTCAGGAACAGATTTAATCGATTTCTGACGATCTGATGCAGACGTGCATCACTAAAAACCACATTCCTACGCTTCGAATCGTTGGAACGACGCGTACGTGCGTCGCGAGCTTCGCTGTGCGATCCGCAACGCGGTAGAACCTCGATTATTGCGAAGAAACGCGTACAAGTATCGAGGCACGCGCAACCATCGAAGCGACCGGCTGGTTACGCCCACGCGGTTAGCTCCGCCCCCAACTTCGTTCGTTGCCAAGCGACCATCCCCTCCACTAGTCGACGGAGCGCAACGAACCAAGTTACGTTTATCGAGGTTCTAGCGCACTTTGCAACGTCCAAGTTTCTCGAAGCTATTGCTTCGGTCGTGCAAAAATCTTTATTGAAAGTAAACCGACGCGAATAAATAAACGACTATTTGAAAATAAGTTAGGCACTATATATTACATTTCTCTAAATACTGTAACTTCTTTCTTTCTTTTGGTCAATCGCGACAGTCTCTATTCGTGACTTGATTTATCGGTCGTTGCTTTTATACCGGCCAGTTTTTAACGTAAAAGGAACGAATAGGATTTTAATTGCCAAGAAACAGAATTATACAATAATCTTCGTAACGAACTCCGTGATAATTTGTACAATTATCGTTTGTAACTGTATTACGTCTGAATATTTTGAACTCGCTTCGCTCGAGCCACGTATCGCTAAATAAATTTCGGTAATAAGAAAATTACGCGAGACTAACCGCGGAGTAGGTTAATTTTGCCAATTGTCAGCGCGGTATTATTAGCGATACAAGATTTCTGCATGTGGAAATTGATCGATAATGGCCGGAAATGTTAAAGCACAGGGAAGCTCGGAGGATCGACTTAAATCCCGATTCGTTCGAGTTTTCGTGCGTCCTTACGTTGGTGACGTTAATAATATTATTAATTAACGGGCGCATAATTACACGTTCCTTTGGTTAACGCGTAGGTAATATATTTAATACCACTTACAACAACGGAATTCTGAAAGCAATAATAATGTTCGTACACGTTTACGAACGCTTGAAACGGTACGTTACGGTATTGTATCTTATTAGTTTACCAAATTTGCAAAATACCAGTAGGTTATTGCTACGAGTATCCTTGATCGTATCAATGTACGTGCATGTATGCGAACCAAAGAAATCGGCCATTGTTTACTGTAATTAATTTTAACGATGTAAGTCCGTTAAGCGAATTTAACATTAATTTTACTTTAATTTAAAGGAAAAAATTCAACTTGTACAATTGTACAATTTTGTAACAAGTTTCTCTTCACAGTGTCGCAGACTTGGCACCGAGTTGCGACAATTAATAAACTATTGCTGTACTATTTTATTTCCACGTACTGCTGTGTTCGTGTGTAGAATTTAAGTAAAGTCGCGGGAAAGTATCGACGTTACATTTGTTAAGAATTCTGTTCAATTCTGCGAGAGGTGTAATCTGGTAAGATTGTAATGCAAAGAAACGGCACGAAAGAACGCCACGAACGAAAAATATATCTACTCGAAACGAGTCGAAAAACAGAAGAGCGAAACGAGCAGTAGTGGACTATCCACGAAACAAGATTTTTACAAATGAATCTCATTCGAGAAAATTTTATTCATCGATCGTTGCTTTCATACCGTCCAATTTCGAATACGAAAAGGATAAAGAAATGTTTTTTTTAACTGTTGAATCGAGTAACGATTAGTAATTAAAAAATTTAATTACTAATTAAATTTACTTTTAATCCAGTAACAGACACATAAACAGAGAAATATTTCGTGTTCATTGATATGTCGGAAACGTGGGTAATAAAATTTATTCGAAAGCTGAGATATTTAATGAAATTTCAATGAAAATGAAATTTCAAAGACAACAAATCCGTGTACAACTTTCACAACGAATCGTAAATTTAAATTACGATCGTGTAATTCACCGTCGTGGATCCAGAAATTCTCTAAAAAATAAAATTACGTGAAAATTAATATTTCCATGTAAGAAACGAATATTGTTGTCTTGTTAAATTTACAACGGTGTAACGTTCGTAAATTATTTTTTCGCATTTTAAATTTCCCGATAAATTCTACGAGAAAGAAAAACCGTCTTTGCCATGGAGGAAATAATTAAAAGAAATTTTTAGCGAAAGATTCTATTCGCATTCGGCTAAAACGTTACCTTGCCAAGAGATAACACTTCGAACTTATTTTCCAGCGATTAATTCACCGACAAACCTCCAAACTTGGCACGAACGTTGCACTGTTGCATCTTTTAAAAACAATGCTACACTGCTCGGTTCGCCACCTGTAAAGTATGCTAACAATAAGCGTAATCGAAACACTGAAAGTTTGTCGAGTGACCGAAATTACTCTTCGATGTAAGATCGGAATTATTTTAACGCTATTTTCACTTTGTTGATTAATTTTCATTGATATTTTTATTATGTAACAAATTAATGTATTCGATCAGAACGACAGGAACGAAGTATTTTTTCGTTAACTGAAAGAATTTTCTTTCGATAACTCAACGGGGGTCACGATGCGTGTCATTGGTTAATAAACATTTTAATTTTTACATTATTCGTTACAACGTTGCGAGAGTATTATCAATGAATCGGGTAAATTCACACGATGAAAATAAGTCCAAACACGACCATGTTTGGACTATTTTTAATTGTATGTATCGTGACACTCGAATGGAAATATAGTAAAAAGTATAGAAATTGAAATTTTTCTTTAAAAAACAAGCTGAGATGAAAGCAACGATTTCTGAGACACAATTGCTATCTTCTCTCTGGATCTAAACTGGAGCGAAACCGATTCGCAATTAGCGAAGGAACTCCTGTATTTCTATCTTTCTATCTTCGTTCTTGGAGAAATTTCGTTACCTTAAATTATAATAACAGTACCGTTGAGACTTTCGTTTAATTACAAATACTCTCACAAATGTGTCGTGATCAATGATTGGAAACGGTTGTCGGTTTTCGTAGAAAAATAATTCAGATCTTATCATCGCGTGTTATCGGTAACGAAGATTTTTTGGTAGACATTTTTAATAGCGATTTACAAGGTTGGTTTTGTCGATGTATTCGGAAACTTATGAAAGCGGTTTGTATAAGTTCGTGAGAAATCGAGCGACTTGTTCGCAAACTGCGAGGACGCGGGCATAAAAACTGTATAAAATTGTCGACGAAACGAGAACAGAGATACGCGTCCCCCCCTCCCATCCCGTAAGAAGCTCCGAAGATTATTACCAATGATTCGATTATTAGTTTTAAACCCTTTTGTACGTTTATATGCAGTTAAATGACGTGTACATAATTATGTAAATCAATGTTGTGAGATTAATCCGATTGTAATACTTACACACGAACCCAATTAGCGGAAGGCATGTGCTTCGAATTATTATCCTTGAAATTTCGTGAGACGATTAAACGGTCCTTTCAAAACGTTTCCAGTTCCGTAACATTGTCGACTCGTGCACAACTAATTACGCAGACACGATTCGTATTTAGAATTCTGAAATTTAATTCGGCGGTATAAAAAATTCGTTGTTCGTTATTTGGCTCACAAGTTGACAATGTTGGGAATGTATTTTTCATTGCTACATACCCAGTTGTACTGACAGAATCAACGTATCCAAGACTTCGTACAAATCTTTTATTTTCTATTTATATTGTAATTTCAAATATCCAAAATAAACTCGTAACTGTCATTTTTCGAAAAGGCAAACATAATTTCTAATACATCTATGTGCGCCACCGATATGCAGTGAAACAAAATCTAATCAGAATCTATTCGAAGATAGTCAATTGTGACATTTAGGTTAGTTACTATTGTCATGGATTTTTATCGATATATACACTTGTTACTCGTAAAAATTTATGATCATTTTACCATGGTCTGTTATGTTGCTGTAGACAAATATTTGTCGAAAAGCGTTATTCAGTGGCATATTACACATGTTTATTAGAAATATTTTAGATTCATTTTGCCAATAAAAGGAGAAAAATGCTTTCCTTACTACTTTTTCATCTAAATTATTATTCAGATATGCGTTGCTGTTTTATAGTTCAAATCAGAAGTTTTTGAAAAGAAACGAACAGAATTAATAAATAAATTTTATAGTAAGTACAATTTTCATTTTTCCCAATAGGAATAGTTGCTCAAGTAATTATAATGTTATTGCGTGTTGCTTAAGAAACATACCTTCGAGGAGCTTTTAATCACTATCCTAAAAGCATCTCCAAAATCAGTGAGAAAGAAATAATGAGTGAAAACGCCCTTAAAATAAAAAATGAAACATGGACCTGCTTCTTCTCTTGTGAAGTCGTATTATATTGTGTTGATACTGCATCAAATTCGATTGAACGAATATTTCGTCGATTTGCGCGTGCGCGGGAAATTTAAATAATGGGATACATAGATGAGCACACGACTCTCGTTGCACCAGGATATATTTTCATGCGTTGCTAACAGATGTCGCACAAATGCAAATGCAAATGCAATAAGGCTTCATTCGCATCGATGCACTGCATTTAGTCATTGCGAAGTTTGCGATTGAATACAATAATTAATTTATCAAAATAGTTTTACATTATTTCCTAAAAATATAAAGTAATATAACTTGTTACATTTAAAACAGAACAGTCCAAAATAGATGAAATTGTTATTTTATATTATTCGATGTATAGTTACTCCCATTTCTAAATTAAAATAAAGCATTGAGCTTCCATAAGAATGCAACCAAAGATTAATATTACCCACAATGCTTATGATATTTGGCGGTGAAATATTCAAAAAGATGCCAGATCAATTAACCTAAAATGTGACAGTTCGATGTCTTAATGAAACGTCAAACATGAATGGAATATCAGCGGTGCATGTTAAAAAATTAAGTAAATACAAACCATTTATCTTCTTTAAAAGAAACAAAGAAAAAATAAAGAATGCGTTAAATTTTTCTCAGGTCATAATCTTGAAGAAATACGGGCGAGAGCTTTAAATAATATTATTTCAAAATATGATCTTGGATTTTGCTGTGATTGCGATGCTGTAAAAAAGGAACTAATAACGAAACTATTTAGTTGGTTTTCGTTTGAAAAATTTTCACAAACACAAGCAGTTTTAGATTTATTGCTTCGTCTGTTACAGGTACCCATTGATCACCCTGGATATGTTTTTTAAATTAATTACTTTCTTTATAAAAAATTATAATTTTATGAAAGAATAATTACTTTTAATACGTCTTTATCTTAACTGAACATTTTAATCAACTATAATTCAAAATAATTCATACATTATTATATTTTATTATATATATAATAAACTTTGTTAATTATGTGATATATTATAAGACAGATGATAGAAGTTATTTAAATGCATTTGGTAAATTAAGATTTCAAAATGAACTTCATGAATTAAGAAGGAAACTAGGTTCAGAATGGCATGAAAAATTAAATGAAATTGAAGAAATTGTTATAAATGAAGATAAAGTGCAATCGACAGTAGCGGATATTAACAACACAAAGGTTTATAATGTTTTATTAATAATTACATTTATACTAATAATCATTTAAATATTAATATATTTCTTTATAAATAAGAAGAAATAATGTAATTTATTTAATTTATTTTTAAGAACTCAAGCTCTTTAAAAATGGGATTTATCAATTATGACAAACATAGAGCACAAATAAAAGACCATGAATACAATGGCACTAAAACACAAAGGATAGAGGATCGTAATATGTCACATAGTGTACTTACACTTCCATCTGTTTTAGATAGGTAAAAAAATATTTCAAATATTGATGTTATTATATAATATAATAATTAAACTGTTAAATACAATGTAGATAAAACATTTTAACTTTGTACCTGCAAATATTTGTACTAATATTTATGGTTTACAGTACAATACCATTTGATTTAACAATGGAATGTGGAGATGGAACACCAATATCAAAGACTACAGACGGCGGAATTAAATGGTTAGTTATGCCATGGCAAGCTTTGGTCACTTCAGACCGAGGTGTTTTAGCAGCAGTTGAAGAAGCTCTAAACAATAGCTTAGACACAAATCTTATATTACATACATGTCAGTTTATAACAAACGTAATGATGCAAGATTTCCCAGCAGAAGTCTTTCTTCAAAGACCAGCAATTGTCTTGGTATTTAAAATTTCTCATTTTCCACTTATTTTGAATAAATATTTACTAATACTAAATAATACAAAATCAAATTTCAGATATTGCATAATCTTTTGGAATCTAGCGCAAATACCTCGGATGTTAATCTTAGAAGCATTGTACCAATGGTATTAAAAACACTTCACAAATTGACACGGTCTTTGAGATTACGGATTTATTATTATTGTGAACCATGTATTGCAAATAAAAAACAAAAAGTAAATAAATATACCTGAACATAAATCTATTTATCATGTAAATATAACTTGATTCGTTGACAAAAGCTATACTTTTCAGTTATTAGCAAGAAAATTAAGCAGCAATGTCTATTCATCTTCCGAGACAAGGGATAGCCCTGATGGAGGATTTCTAGAAGCTAACTATCAAGCCTATCAATCTACAGTATGTATTTTGTAAAATGATCAAAATTATATACAACTATTGATATTGCATGTTCTCTTGCAGGGTACAAGTGAAAGAAGTCATAGTGCAATGGATAACATTGATGATTCTATTTTACAACTGCAACAAATGCTCGTACCAACATTTTGCATTGAATCTTTAAAACATGTTATATCTCAACTAAGTATTCCTTTTGACTCAGTGTTTCCATTAAGAAACACCAAGTATATATCAGACTTAGCATATGAACTAGTACAACTACTTATTACAAGTGTTATGCCAAATATTTGGCTTTGTAATGATGATATGGCCTTAAAAGTAACTGAAAACATGAAAACATTACTCAGCATCTTAGGAGATGTTATACAATATTTTTCAAACTATAGCACAATAGATCATTTTAGGATAACATATCTACATCTTGTAACCATTACAATGAAACTCTTAAGTAACATTGTTCCCTTGGAAATAGCAGATGTTGTTTTCCCTAAATCATTGAAAACATCAATATGTATAGCTATAATGGATGCTCCGATTTATTTTTTATATCCGAACTTGCATTCTATGTTGCAAGAATATGGCCGTGTCAGTAATTTCTAATTTTTCTAATTAATAAAACAATTATATTAATAATTGGAATCTTGAACTTGTCATTTGCTTCTTTTTTATCACAGCAATTTCAAGGTAATGATGAAATTGCACACATCAAAATGTTCGACGAGACAAGGACAGTAGCAAAATCAATGAAAGCAGCTATATCATTATTAAAAAATTCATCAAACTTGTCCAATGCGGACGTTTTGAAAACGTTATATGCATCAAAATTAAGTTTATCTTACCACAAAAATTTCTACATTATTAAAAAGACTATCAAATTTTTACAAAACATAAATAGGTATGTACTTTTACGAACAAAGTTTAAAAATCTTTGATTAAAAAATAATGAATGATAATAACTACCTTTTCCAATATTTAAGATACTCTCTAAATAACGAAGATCGTACGTTAGCCACAAAATTAATATTGAGCTTATTGGCAAATGGAGATACTGATGTGCAATACGCGACATATCTGGAGTGTTATACGCTAGTTAAAAACATTCTAGGTGTTGACTATAATAGTGAGAGATTATCCTGGGAAAATTTAGTCTTCTTGTTCGAACCACCAATTTTGACTGAAATAATTTCTCATGGTGTAACAAATGATGACAAAAAGGTAAGATAAAATTTTATAAATATTAAATACAGCATAATTTATCAAGAATTACTTGTGTTCATGTTAGATAAAAGAAATATCAGAAGAAATACTAGTATATATACTAAAGGGAAGAATGCAAATGGGAGAAAGTGGATGGTTAAGATTATTAGAAGCCATTGTACCAGTTTTGCCCCTTTTGCAGTGCCATACCCATCCTTCTACAACTTTAGGTCAATGTGTAACAAAAATCTTTGATCCTGATATTTCCTCTAATATACAATTACCATACATTGAGGTAATATATACTACAAGAATATCTATTATAATTTTTATATAATTAACTACATAATATCTTAATCAAATTATGTATTTTTATATAATAGGTTTTGAAAGGTAATTTAAGATATCTATTCTCGCCGGATAGTAATATCAGAGAAGAAGCTGTTTGTCGATTGATTTGGCTTCTTGGAAAAGAAAAAGATTCAGTTCAAAAATTACCACGATTATCGTCTCTGCACGGTTTACCTCTTGGTTCACTTTGTATATTTGAACACCAAACATCTTCTAAAAAATCAGGAAGCAACTATCAGGTTAAATATTTTTATATATGGACATTCAAAAATTTATGAATATGTATTACATTATAAAGAACTTTATGTGTAAAATATGTATATAAAATATTCTTTTACAGAGGAGTAATTTATTATCTGTACTCCAGATGCTGCATGAACCCGATATTGATCCAAAGATACGGAAATCTGCATTAGTGCAAATTAGTGTTATGCTATCAGACAGTTCTTTACATACTCTATTCATTAGTGAAAATGGATTACCTTTAATTTTAAAGATATTTAACAGTTCTTTGGTAAATTTCATTGTATTTCGATTAGAAAGTAAAGTAAATTTAATTAATGATTTGTACTTTTTAGATAGAAAAAGATTATATTAATTATCCAGATTCCGTGATTTCAATCATCACTATATTAAACTTATTAGCATCCACTGAAAGCTCTATACGCTATGATCTATCCACTCGTATAAACGTTCTTTCAAATATAATAAGAAGTATGTATATCAAAAACATCAAAATAGTTAACAGTTATTCAATTACAAAACTACACAATATTATAATTATTTACTAAATAAATACTTTTCAGGTCTCTTTTTATTTCCAAATAACGAATGTATCAAAATTGATGCCTCACAACTTTTATGTTTGTTGCTTTACAATGAACACATTATGAGACTGAGTGAAAAGCATACAGAGAATTATAATCTGTTAAATATTTCATTGCCTTATATTATTGTATCTAAAATGAGATTACCATTTTCTTGCAAATCTCATTGGAAAATAAGTACACATAGACGATCAGATATATCTAGTAAATGAATTTCATTCAATATTTGATATACAATAATTAAGTATACATATAAAATTTTTTAATATATCGTTATAAAAATAAAATAAATATTTCTCTTTGCGTTTTATAGTTCTTCATAGTACTAACCCATTGACATCAACATTCATTAAACAATATTGGATATGGGAATGGAACGATGGAATGAATGTACTTTGGAAAAGTTGGAATGATCTCAATGATCCTGATTTATCAGAAAAGTTGAAAATTCAAGAAAATGAGTTTTGGTCTTTACGTTTTAGTTTTCCTCATTATTATTGTCAACAACAATTATACAATGTACAAAATTCAATAACACATGATGCAGTTTCTTGTGCACTTGATTATCTTACAATGTAAATGTTATTTCCAACATTTTCGCAAATATTGTTCTATATTATTTTTTATAAACATTTTACTAATTGGTCATTTTTTCAGGTACTTAAAATTGTACAAAATGCAACAATATGAAGAAATAAAGGATATAAATTTATTACCTTGGGAACGAACATTTGAACGATTTTTGCTCTCACATCCTACAAGTAAAGAGGACTGTGAATTGTTTGTTGAAGTTTTAAATTTTTTACAGCTCTATGTTAACATTACCAAAAATGGTATGTTCTGAATAAAACATAATCGTGCATTTACTATATAGTAAAATCATATTTTTATTTTTTTATAATAATTAGGAAAAGGTACATGGACCGGCAAGATAATGAAGAATATAACCAAATCTTTAGCCGAATTATTTAAAAATTCGGAGCTAGATAATCAAGATGTACATCAATCTATATTGAAACTGGCTCGTACATGTTCAGCTGTAGAGAAAATAGAAAAGTCTACTGATGAAGATCAAGAAATATGGCTCCACTTTATCGAACTAGTTGTGTCTACTTTATGCTTTGGAGATCAACAGCATTTTTATAATTTAGGTGAATTTTATTTGCACTCATTATAGTACATAAATTTTTTTATATGCATTATATTTCCCATGAAACCAAAAGTCTTTTTAACTGAATGTTTAATCTTGTTAAATTTGAACTCTATAACAAAATATAGTTGTTCATATATATACATTAAATTTAAAATAAATTGTACTTTTTTTTGTTATAGCATATCTTGATTGGTTGTTAACGTGCTTAACATATTTAATTGAAAAATGTCACTGGGCAAATTACACAAATTTATTAATATCATTGGGAAATACGTTAATTGAATTAATTATATCTTTTCATGGTGCTGGAACTGTTAGTTTCATGGGCTTATCTATAACTAGAAGCTCCATAATATGCCTTAATCACTTGCTATATCAGATGCAAATAAATGTTAATAAAAATGTAAGTAGATATTTGAGTAGTTTTATCTACATATTCGTAATTAATTTAAATGATTAATCTTCACAAATTTTTCGACAGACTTTTGCAGCATTTTGGTACGAGGAAGGTCGCACATTAAATTGGTTGCCCATGCTGTGGCAAAATCGAGATCCTTTAGTCCGAGCATCGGCTTTGCAATTATTAGCTGGATTGATAAACAATTTGCATACAGCTTCTCAACTTTTGAATGCCATAGCATTAGCACCAAGTGAATTATGTCAGACATTACTTCAGTGTATAGCCAGTAGAGAAGAGTCATGCATAGTCAGAGAACATGCATGCATTGCATTTAGTAATTTAGTGAAAAATTGCAATTCTGTGACTTTTCAATATGTAAGTAAATATTAAATTATTTCCTTTACAATGAAAATGATTAAACATTAAAGATAATGCTTTTAATAACTATATTACAATGCCTATTGATTTAGGTGGATTCTTTGAAAGCAAATGCTATTTTAATATACATAGAACAAAACAACACTTATTATGAAATTAGTATTTTGTGTTCCAATATTTATATGTATACTACCCTGGATTGCGACCAAATAGATAGTCGGGAACAAGAAAATGAAAATGCACCATCTGTTCATAGTATGCAATCTGGTTGTACATCATTAGTACCACGAACAATTTCATATCTGTATAATTGTCAAGATGAATTACATCCTTGTATGTATAGCTTCTACTATTTATGTTTTATTTAATTTCTTTACATTGTTAAAATTATGTTTCATATGCTTTTAAAATGAAATATTACATACATAGTAAAAATACATATTCTAATTAAGTTTCAGTAAGAGGATCAGGAACCACAGACATGGACAATTATTTGCAGTTAATTGTAACACCACCTCTAATAACAGCTGTTTGTAGATTGTTAAACAATCTGATATTTGTAGGCAAACAGGAAATTGTTCATCAAATTTATGAACACTCTATAGACAAATATTTATTTGGGTGAGTACAAAAAAATATTATGACGTTTCATGTTTCGTTTTCCATTACAAAATAGTGGTAAAATTGTTCTTTTTGTCATACAATTTTTCAGATGTATCAATGAAGTTCCCACAGACATTGAAGGCAAAAAGAATTTTACACATTATTGCGACATTTTGGAAATGTACATTAGCATTTGTACAGTTCTAACAAACTGTGTTATGTACAGTAACGAATACATTTCTGCTATTAATTTTTCTCCAGACTCACTTTATAGTCTACTTTCCTTTTTGAATAACGACCTATATCGTAAGTTGAAAATTTAAAAAAATGCATACGCTAAATATTATTATTTTACTAATTATTTTAATAATTCAATTTACGCAGGTACCGATAAAGCACAATTGATGTCTTTAAAAAACAGACTCTGGATAGAGATTTTCAACTTCATAGCTGTTCTCTCCTTAACCGATAATCAACATTTTGAATCAATACAAGCAGCCCTAGAATTATGTGGCCCAGAAGCAGTACTTTCATCAATTTGTATTGCAATGAAAGATTCGAATGCAGATCTCCGTATGAGCGCTATAGGTTGCCTTGCGTTTTTCCTTTCCCAAGAAATTCAAAAAGATTCTTTAGGAAAAAGTAACATATCCTTGCAAACAGTAATAGACACTACTTTAATACGAACATTAGGCGACAATAGAAGTAACTTAAGAGAAGTCATATCAGACATTAATAAACTCTCTCTACGAAGTGCAAATGCACATTCGAAAAAATCAAATGAAACGGAGAACGTTCTATTAATCCACGATAAAGCAACGGATCATGAAGTTGAAAAAGAAGAAGTCACAATTGGCGAAGAACTTTGCGGTGTCTTGTTACATTTGTTTATTGCTCATAACTACAACAGGTCAAAAAAAAACCGTAAATTGACCGAGGACAAGGATTTAATTACAAGTGCACTTACCAATTTGTTGTGTATATCGAATGAAGCAAAAAAATTCGCGCTAGAAGAAAATTTACCGGAAACAGCTCTAATGATATTAAAAGAATTATATGTTAGATTAAATTTACAACCATTTGAGCTCTTTAAGAATCAAATAGACCGTGAGAAAAAGGTACGAACAAAATGTTACAATATATACTCATGTACAAGATAGTCTATGTAAAATGTAACATTAAAGGGCTACAAGGTATAACTACAAAATTCTTTGTTAGTATGCCACAATTTATTGAGACCTTTCATATAATGTTATTCTAATTAAACAAATGAAACGTTTTATTATTAAAGGTCGTAGCAAATTCTAAAATACTAAAAAAGAATTTTGCCATTGAATCTGATAATTTCTGAGGAAGCAGCCTGTAACGCCCTATATTGTTAATCTCGTATTTGACTTTACTCTCGTAATATTATTTTAGTATGCTAAATGAAGGGGTTTTCCAATGCATAATTATCAAAGAGTTAGCAAATATTATGCATGTATGTCAAATGGAATTTCCAATGACACATGATATAGAGTATGGTAAAAAAGTTTCCTCACTTTTTTGTTTAGATTCCTCCATTACTACATGACGTGAATGGTATTTTCATATTGTTAATGAATTTCATGTATGGTAATACACAAGTAAAAGAAATTCTGACAAAACGTGGATTAGCAGATGTGTTGCACAAATTGTGGGTATGGATTGCATTAAATAATATTGTTGCAACGACTGCTTTAAAATTACTTGCAACTTATACTACAAAATGTTCTGCAGGTATAGATCAAGTTTTAACGTACAAGTTATTTAAAATATTAAATTAATGAATTAAGAAAATCGTTGAACTAATTATTAAAATTTGATAATACGTATTTTGTAGCTGCACAATCGTTGACGTTAACAACTATTTTGCCAGGCACGGGACTTAGAAGGACTCCTAATACTCTCGCCTTAATCCATGTTATTGTACAATTAGTTTGTAAAGGAATAGATAAAGCTGGACAACTCTTTGATAATCACAAATTACATTTCGCGTTTCATGTTCTGAGAAATGCGGTACATGTACACGAATGTAGAGTTTCGATTTCAAAGGTAAGTTTATGTTTCCTTAACACAGAATAGAATTTACTCAATAATTATATTTACTAATTAAATAAAACTTCGTAGAGTAATCTCCTACAATTTTTTACAAAAATACATCCCATTACCACAAGAAGGGTGAAACCATGGCCGCTCGTCGAATTATATTGTTTGGAATTTTTAATTGACTTCACTTATTACGAAGAAGGTCAATTATGTGTTCCGAAGGTAAACAAAGTATAAATCTTATTTTATGAACGTATGAATATAACATACTCAATGTTGAATACTTAATGAAATATTTAAAAAAGTATTTCAATTCTTTTATTATTACGAAATTGTAAATTAATCATTTTCAATCGTTTTCATCTCTAATAAATATTTTAGGCTGTCGACGGTCTGGACGTACTATTGCAATTGTCGAAATGTTCTTCGTCGTCTAGCAGAATTCTAGCAATTTCCATATTGCGCAATCTGGCATTTAATATGACTAATAGGCCACGGTTACTTAGTTCAGGTAGGAAGACACACTTTAAAACCATTATACACTTAAATAATGTTAACGCGAATACGTATGCTTATGTTTTATGTATTTGTTTCAGTGGACTTCATCAACGTTCTGCACGATATATTTAAAAATGGTTCCCTTTGCGAAATTAAAATAGCTGGTTCTATGTTATGGTCTTTGGTATGCAATAATCAGAAAGGAAAATTAATTGCACGGAGCGCTGGTTTTTCGCAAAGTATTCAAGAAGCATTAGGCAGACTTACATTGTTATCTATAGTTGATAGAAAACAGGAGCAAGAGTCAGTTCAAATGTTACAATATGTATTAAGAATTCTTAGTCCAATGGACACTAAAATGATTGAATAAGATAACGTTTAAAGAAATTAAATAACGATGACTGATAAACCTAATTGTACATACAAATAGATTTTATATTTTTAACATAATGTGAATAATTTTAATAGTAAAATTTGTAATATTTTTTTTACTGAAATCAGAGACAAGATATTGTAACATCAATTTATTGTAATAATTTTGAAATTTGTATAATGTAACAATAATGAAATTTATTTTGAAAAATAATGTATATTTTTTTAAACATCATATACAATATTTACGGAATATTTGATAATAAAAAATAATTTAATCTACTTTTTAAGAGAAAATAATTTTAAAACACACTCACTATTTTTTATTCTTTACTATCTATTATTCTAAAATATGTGGATGCAAATGTATTAAATTACATGTTGAAGTTAAAAATTACGGTGACGTTTTGTGCGTGTAGCAACGTTATCTTCCTAATGATATCTACTTCTCAAGTTTCACTTGCACGCGTCCGGCGATTGAAGATAATACGGTTTCATTTCTGTGATGACAGAACTCTGCATTAAACGTTAATTAATACAACGTGACATTCTGGAGTAGACCAATGATAATATTCAGTACAATTACGATCGAATATCACATTCTCTACTACAAGAATCCCAAAAAGTAGTGGTTTTTACATAACAATTCACAAGATTTACTGAATAAAATTAATAATTATGAAAATGTTATAGATTAATATAAAATTATAATTGATCATAGTAAAGAATAATGAAATAGAATTTACAATATCAATTAATATCATTGAATATTCAATATCAATTAATATTGTTAAATTTACAATATCAATTAATATTGTTGAGTTTACAATATCAATTAATATTATTAACCATTAAACATTACTAATGACTTTGCACCATCGAAAATTTTGGTTTACTCTTTGTTATTGTTATATTGTAGAATTAACTATGCATCATGAATTTGTAATTTTATATAACTCAATTAATTTTTATTCATAATGTTTACATTGATTCTATAATACTCAAAAATTCGAAGTTTGATACAATATTTTCTTTATATTTTATATTTTATATATATTATAAAATGTAAAATAAAAGAAGTTTATATAGAAATCTGTCAGTCACCCTATATATTTAAACCGAATTACGTAAAGTATTTCTACAATACGTTTCATATTGAACAAAGAACAAAAATCGAGAAAGCATCTTTGGCAAACTTTTGCTCTACACCATCTGTTCTATGTTTTTCTTCTCCGTGACGAGTGACGTATACACGTAGAAAAAAGGGGTAATTTATATGTAGATATCGGATCATTACACTTATGTATTGGTAGAAGTTTCGTAACTGATGGTATGTATAAAACTAACAATGTTCCATTAATATTTTAATAAAAAATGCTACTACTCTGCTTCAATTTTTCGGACAAATAGGACAAGTTTTTGATGGGTGGCTCCTTGGGGTAATCAGTGTTGCAAATGCTAAACTGCACTCGTGATTATTGATTGTTGGAAAAAAAATAAAAATTCGTATACTTTTCGACATATGTTTATGAGAGCATTACTAATTGGTTAAATTTTCCTAGCGAAAATGAATTCAAACACGACCATATTCAAACTATTTCTAATTATATGTAATATACAAAGAATAAAAGATAATTAAAAAAGTAGTCCACAGAAGATTGTGTTCGAATTCATTTTCATAGGGAAAAGTTCAATAATCCGTTGGTAATATTCTCGTAAAGATATAATGACAAATAAACAAATTTTATTTTTCCTTAGGGATTGAAATTTGATTCTGCCTACGTATCGTATCGCTGTTGCCTGGGAGCGTCGACCGCACGAATCGACAGTATACTTGCGCTGAAGAAAGATATGGCGAGAATGATTTCATCTCATACAACCGGAGAAAAAATATTTTACATAACCGGGGACTGCTGTATTCGACACGTTCGCAGTCCACATTTGTAAACATGAATACCATTCGAGTTTATAAAAAATTGTAATAACAATAAATTCTTTTCTTGTAAAAACGTTTTACAAATTTAGAAAAACCTTCAGGTTAATTGTACGTACCATGTTTGAACTCAAACTGCCTAAATCAACCCATAGGTCAGTGAACTGTAAAGGTGGTAGGTATATATTTCTTATTTTGAATACTGGAACATAATTACAAAAGAAAAGAAAATTGATAAAACTTCTTAGTTTAACTAATTCTGAGTGTTTTACGCGTTTACGACGAAACTATAAATTATAACGCAAAAACCTGGCAAAGAAAGAATCGTTCGAGTATTGATTTAAGTACGTATGTAGTTCTTTAGCTTCTTTTAAGAGTTACTGCGAGCAAAGGTGTCGCTCGACATGATTGTGATGTCAGAGGAAATATTGTTCAGCGAAGTTACACGCGTCTTCCTTTTATGAGAGCGTGGAAGATCCGGTTTTTGCGAACCATTGCAAACTTCTGAACGTAAGAATTCGTTATTCCCCAAAGCTTAGGCAATGCGCCAAATGCTCAACATCTGGAAAAAATATTGATACACAACCTAACCTCGATCGGCTACTAAACTATTATCGCGTATATTACGAATTCTAAATTGTTCGACCAAGGGAATATATAATTGTTTAACGATCCAATAAGAAAATTTATACTAGATCTCCTGAATAATCGAATATTAATTAATCGACAGTTTGCACGGAAAAGTGCATGCATTACCACGATATGACATTTATATTTTACGTGCACGTATTATACTTTGTGATGATTGTTTCTGAAGGACAATCTTCAGTCTTATAAGCCATTTTATACCTAAGAGGATATGTAACTATCATGCTTGAAATAAAAATTTTATTTTAGTCGCGTACCATTTTTAGCTTGGTAATCAGGTACAAATAATGGACTTAAAGTTTAGAATTTAGATACCTAAATTTATTTCATTTATATTTTTGATAGATATTTATACAAATAAGTATATAATTTATATTCTAAATGAGTAAACGTTCCAACGTTTTGTTCAATTTATAAAGAGTTTAAAATGTTTCATTTAAACAAAGAAGGAACATAATCGATGTGAGCGTAACATTTTACATTTTGCTGTATAAAATCGAAAATATAAAACATTGCTTATTTTAAATTAAACCTGACAGTTGTTCGTATTGTGACATTGCATAAGTAAACTTTATACATAAAATTAATATCACGGAATAAAAAAAGTTTACAATATTTTTAAATAAAGGCTACGGTTTAATACGTAGCATTAAAAATAAAAAATAAAGAAATTAAGGGCTGCATTTTTTTATCTTTAAATATGTATAAATGATAAATATACATAATGGTAATATTTAAATATTCATGAAATGCTGGATTTAAGCTACTCGAGCCAATGAACACTTCGGAAGCTTCCATAACGTTAATTCTTCGACGAAAGTCGCCAGGCGGTAGGCAAAACTTTTTACGTGTACCGTGTAATCGTCAAAGTATCGACTACTTATATCAGAATCATGGTAAAAGAAACGAATATCAAGCTAGACTAATAGTACACTTCAGCAGCAGTCGATCCGCATTGCAAAGTAAAACAATATAAAAATTAAATCGTCTTAACGGATTTCTAACTGTCATTGACGCCACCTGCTGTGGACACTGCCTACCAACTGACCGAATACGCTGCATATTGAAGTAACTACACTGCAAGCGAATCGAAGCGAGTGCACTTCTCGAGAAGATATATATCGTTAGATATTTAACGAAGAGATGACCTGAACCCTCAATCAACGAACGAGTAAAATGGATTCTGCGCGAATTTGGACTCTAAATTAGAAAGTTTGCGCAAAGTTGAGTAACAGTTTCGGAAAATACCAACCGGAACGAAGTTATCAGTCGAGCAAACGCGGTCGACTTCACGGGTAGCATGAAAACGCGTAATTCTGTTAAATTTCTCTGAAACATTTCGAAACGCCAATGTGCTCACTTGAATCGAATAATTAAAATTCATATTCAAAATTTAAATATAAATCTCTTTCTATCGAGTTATCGAGTATCGAACAAACCGCGAAGTAGATTTAATTGCGTAAATCGATCGAATGATTAAAATTTATACATATCTTTCTTACTCCATTTTAAATTGTGTAATATTTATACATATCATTTTCTTCCCTTCTAAAATTTCTTTTTACCGAGTTATCGAGGATCGAAGAAAACGTGAGGTAGATTTCACAAATCACTTGAACAGCGAGTAATGTCTGGGAATCCGAAAATTTCGTCAGTCCCCCGTTGCTCGTTATAAGCGAGTACGACTGTATTCTAGATTAGCGAGGAGAGAAATCCAGAAGAATCCCCGGGGCAACCCGACAGAAGAACGAATCGTCCGTACGGGCCGATTGGCATTCAACGAACGGTCGATCCGTTCGTCGTTAATTGCCCATTATTTGGTAGCGTGGGTGGGCCGCGTTATGCAGGCTATCCTCTCGAGCCTTCTCGAGCGAACGAGTGAACGAGCGAGCGCATACGTGCACGCACGGAAGAACGGATTTAATGAAAGGCGGCGCGCGGCGCGCGGTGGGTATTGTGTTCCAGCGCGGCCAGTCACGTGACTGTCAGATGGATTTGCGTCAATGGTGACCTCCGCGTTCGCGTATCCGCCGCTCCGCGCCCCGCCGTTCCGCATACCCCATGGGCCCCGCCGAGGTACCCGTGGGACCAGCGCGTACGAGCGCCCGGAGATGAGGTAAGAAGACCTGTCTGTCTGCTCGGCTGCCATGGAAGGCCAACGTAGAGGGAACAGAAGCCGCTACGGGGAACAGGGAACCGTGACCGGACAACAGACAGATAACATTCATTTAAGAACAATTGTAAAAATAATTACGAATCTATTCGCGACAAATCACTCGTTATTTAAACACTCTCTCCACGGAGAAAATATTTCCTTACAAATTGGGTCTTTAGACCCTATTTAAGGAATTAACTCTATAAATTTCTATTCGATTGTTATCGACAATATTTTTGTATACAATGTGAATAAATAACTTTTATTCGTTACTCGTAGAATTTGAATTATAGAAATAAATATATCACAGTGAATAATAAAATTTTAACTGTCCGATCGAATAAATGCAAATTGATCATTATATGTTGGTTTCTGTGCATTATCTCCTTTTCGAGCAAAATTTACTTATTTCTGTATTGGATAATCTTCGGTCAAATGAAATGGAAGAAAGAATTACAAGCTACCTAGAAACAGGGAGCTGCGAAGCGTTCGGTAGCGCTAATACGCTGATAAAATTAAGTGCTCTGACCCTGTGAGATACGATTCGTACGTAAAAGGGTTAATATCGAAACGATGCCCTTGCAGAAGACCGACGACACCGAGAACTATAATCGAACCCGACCACGCAATTTGCGCACGTTCTGCACAAATGTGCGCAATCGTTTGCTTGTTCTATGATCCCATTAGCGTCCACGCGGCTCTTCTTTTTTTTTTTGTTATTTCGGCCACGGGTGTAAAGAAACACTGTGACAGCAATAATACACGCGCGAAACGTGACGCACGAAATTCGTTTACCGACGAACGACGTGAACATGGATACTCGTTTCTCTGAACAATTTCGTTGGATCGCGTTGGGTTCTTTCCGTCCTATTCTCGTGAAATCCAAGGACGTAAATTCGATTTCTCACTTCTTCGCGTTGTCTTCGACACCGACTCCCGGTACAGTCGTTGTCTTATCTCCTTGTTTCGTCAATCGTCGCGTTAACGCGAAAAACTGACAAATAAATTATTACTTTCTGGCAAGAACCGCCCGATCGTTTATAGTATTTTTCGTTTTCGCTTGGAAATTTTTAGCGAATGCTAACCGCTAATTCGTCAATAGCTAGAACCTCTTTACACTCTGTCGTCTGATAATCCGTTGAATTTTTACTTTTCGGTGTAATTAATTGTAATGAAAAAGATCGTGTTTAGTTTCTTTCACTGAACCGTGCCACGAGCTCGGGAAGATGAGTGTTGTTCCAAACTAGTGATTTATTCGACTTTTTCGAAAGCCTCTTGACCCCTCTTCAAAAAGAGAAGGAATTTCTGCGACCATTTTAAACGTAGGTTCAAAATGTTACAAGAAAAATATATATACTTTATGTATTACCAGCAAGAGATGTTTCAGTTATTCAGATTTCTTTTATGAACAATTTTCTTTCGACGTTCAACTATAAGGCGCTTCCTCTCCTATAGGAGTCGCTTGGAAAAAACTATTTTAATTACTGTTAAAAGGTTAATCACTTGTATTAGTGTTTCGATCAAAATACTCAAGATACTAATCGTCAAGGTAGATACCTGTCGCGCTAAAAAAGTAAAGAGATTCGAATAGAGGTAATCTTTATCTATTTAAACAGCGTGAAATAAAATAAATTTTCAAACAAGCTGTTGAAACTGAATTCGAATTTTTTATTGTATGAAAAAGGAGTATCTAAATGAATGAAACTGACGATTCAATCACTGGTACGTATACACGTACAATATTATGATAAAAATGTACCTTCCAAGAAAAAAATTATACATTTGCCATTTTTCTACCAAGTTCTCTTCATTAATTGGTAAAAAGAAAACGCAACATTAGCTCATTTTACTGTTTAAATATTTCGTGGCGATTATTTAAAAATTTCTGCCCCAAAGTTTACATTACTTTTTTCATTGTATTTCTTGTTACTCGAGTCGCTACGTACGATTTCGCTTGATTAATTAGAAACTATGTTGCTTGAATTACTTAGGCGCGGTAAATAGGTACGCGGTTAAACGTTTGACGTACGCCATTCATCTTATTTGACTTGTAAACCAAAAAAACTTGTTTCTTAGTCTTATAAACAATGTGGCAAGGTGCGGAAAGAAGTTATGCAATAGTTGTTGCAACTTTTTTTTATTTATCGCACATTATGCTTGCCACGTGCTTCAACCAAGGAACAAACGTTGCGCAGAATTTTAACCACCGAATAGACAAAGAGTAGATCAAAGCGGGAGTAACAATTTAAAATTTGGAAACTGGACAAGTTTATAAATTATGGAAACGTAATCGTCGACGTACATTCGAAAGAATTATTAAGTGAAAAAAAATTAAGAACTTCGTAGACTGCGCTTCGTAACGAAATATGCGTGTTAAATTAATGCACAAGTTTATTGTAAACTGTGTATTCTAAATAATATATTCTATCGATAATATTCTGATAATATTCTAAAAGTATTCTAAATAATATCTATCGATAATATTCTAAAAATATTCTAAATAATATATATCGATAATATTCTAAAAGTATTCTAAATAATATCTACCAATAATATTTCTGTACAATTGTATGACAAATGGTTCCGTGGTAATGTACGTAAGAACAGAAAATTTCTATACGTTTAAAAGAATTCTAACGAAAAATATTCCTGGTGTATATTGAACATTGAACTCAATGAATGAAAAAAACCTTATTGACATTATTAATAACTGGTGTTAACTATTACCATTGACGTCTTCTCTGGACTACTTTAGCTTATTTTTCTCACGATTATTCCTTGTAGGAATTAATTGCTCATTAATTGAAAACGGTAACCAATTTATTCACTAGGTATCTCTAACAACATGATTGCGTTACAATCAATTTAAATACATTTTTAACGCGTTTCTTATGGCTCTAAGACGATTCTAGAATCTGACCTATTTAAGTTTTTCAACGACGGATTATTTTCCTTAAAACGATTAAAAATTTATACCGATACTAATCTGACATCTACAAATCCTTCGACTATATTGTTGTATTGTACAATATGAGAATAATAAATACTTTTTCTTAATAGTTTTTAATCTCGGTTAATTTCAAGAAATTTATCAATCGTAATATTCATTCTATTTTGTGAATTTTTGTTATCCTACGTAAATTGTGAGGATGAGTATAAAAACTGTCTCTTTATTCAACAAAGTCTGTTTGATTTTCTTTTTGTAGAAATAGGATGCACGATGAAACTAATTAATATATAAATACTAGCAAATAGAAGAGAACAAGTTTCAAATGTTGCGAACAGTAAAATATTCCTTAATTTATGAATACATTTACTTCTCTTTTAAACATTACTTAGCACAGCGAAGCGTAATTTATTTCGGCAAACTGTGATTCTTACTAACGGTCTAGTTTGTTCAATACAATACACGTATGTAGATTCAAATATAAGATAGATCATTTCGTACTGATGACCTTTGGTATCGTAAGTTCTGATATTATTTCTCAAAAGTTTGGTTAATCTTACGATGTATAAGCACAGCGTCATTTATTTAAAATGTAGGTCTATAAATAGAGCTAGTCATTCAAAAAGCGTATGTTTCGATTTTTGGCTGGTGATATTCCACTGTTACGTTAGTAACCATACTAATCTAAAAAGTAAACTCGATAATCTCACGTATGTATAATATATACCTACACATTTGAAGTTTTCAAGTGTGAGCTGAACATCGGTTCACGATACGCACTTTATGTATGTAAGTTAATTACGAAACGGTTTCAAATATTGTGATTAGAGACACGGATATTTTATTAACCGCGACCATCATTGATTGTCCTCTAATTTGTTTATTCCATTGGTATTATACGAACATCTAACACTCTAAATAGCTGTATGCACATGTACAATACCGTACCCTTATTGCGCTACTAATCTTTTATGACATATTTTGCTCAAAATTCGACAAAATATGTACAGAAATTTCATGTACGAAGAAAATTGTCTCCAAAATTCATCGATGTGACTTGAAAGAAAAAAAATGTTTGCATCATACAGTACTTCCTCGTTAAGTGATCAACATTTTTCCCTCTATAAATGAATTAAAGTCAACCTCACCACTACTCGAAATGATTAAATGGAAAAATACGTATATTGCAAAACAGTAACAACTATTTTTCCTTATATTAACGTTGCACTATTGCAATCTGATATTAGAATGATTGATTTTTATTTACGACAGTTACAATTTGCATTAATAGCGTGTCAATTAAGGGGAAATGACACGTACAATTTTGTAGTAACTAATATTTCCACATAATAATTTGAATTGAAGATATTAAATCATTTTACAGCATTACTAAAATCAAATCATTTGTAGCAATCAAGAGTCAATAATACATACATTAATATTCATATTTATCGTGTTCAATAATTTTGTTCAGATTATGTTACTCAATAATAATAACTTGCTAACTATTATACTATAAGATCAGGATTAAGACAGTCATAATCAACCCCATGTATTGCATAACCATTATCGTATAAATTGATGCTAATGTAGTATAAAATTAATATTCACTGACTAATATCCAAAGACTAATCGGTTGTACCATATTCATGAACGTCCAAAGTAATTCATACTAATGTATAAGTGAAAAGATTTATCTTAATATGCATATTTAATTAAAAAAGAATGAAAATGCATCTTCTTTACTGCTACGTGTAATTATGGTTTCTTTAAGTCGTACACGTATCATAAAGCCATACATTCTATAAAATATCCATCTCGATATCTTAATGATATACTACTTGTTCGATAATGGAGTAACAATCTATTTGATTTAAATACAATAATTGGTACCAATTATTGGTACATTTTTGTAAAGCTCTTATTTTAATCACATTAATACGGATGTTCACTCGGTTCAACTATTCTTGTTCAGCGACTCAACCCTTTAACAATTTAATAAAACTGACGAGACACTGCCAACAAAATTTTTGTTCCTTCTATTCGAAATTAATTGAAACTGTTGCAAAGAAATTACTATATATTTTACAGGTATTTTATATTATTAATTACCTTCCATTCGATACGTAGTTTTTGTATATTATAAAAAAGCGAGTTTCATCCAGACGCATTAAATTATTAAAAAGTTAACTCGGATTCGTTATGTTGAACGAAGAAATTAAAAATTTGAAAAATTCGTCAAAGCAACAGTTGATTGTAATCGTCGAACGCAGCAAGTGATTGTAATTTATCGCGATTCATGATTCGTTAGATTATTTAATGACTAGGTATGTTTGTTGGAACTTTGAAACACCGTCATCTGAACATTAAGTTATGTACATAGGGTTAATACGACTGGAGGCCTTTCGGCCTTCAGTTCTCAAGGTTTCTTAATCTACAAAATCTTTGCACAAATAGCACAAACACGACTTTATATAATGCGCATCAAACAATTGCAATTGTTTAAAATTGGTGTTATCTGTATATAGATGGTCTTCCACGTAAAACATGCGTCGAACCAGTTGAGCGGCTGTCTGTATCTGATTTGCTCTTGTTAAGCTCGATTGATTGATAGAATTGAATTACAAATAGCTCTTCCTCGCATACGTTATTAATAGAACGTCCGAATAAGAAAGTATCTGCCGTTGAAGCCTAATTGGAACGTAACGAGTTTTTTTTCTCGTCACTTCAATAAGTCGAGGAGGCGATAAAAAAAAAATTAAAAGAAAAATCAATTTTTAATTGCGAGGAAAGTAGAGTCACATAAACTATAACTATTTCTACGATAACTGAAAGATTCGATTTCGTTTTTCTTCTCGATCCCTTAAGTGCCAAATTATTGTCTTTTTCAAAATCGATGTACTTTTTTCTACATACTGTATTTGGTAAATATTTGATGAGACACGAAAGAAAATTTTTGTTAATGTTAATATTGTCCTATAGGCAGAATTCTGGCACTTAAAAATACTATAATTACTCTTTTAATAATATAGTCACTCTTTTTAATAATACAGCATCCATGCATGGAATGCAGACAAATATAATTATAACAAATGGAAAAAACAAAAGAATCTCGACAAAAAAGGTTGTAAGTTTACGATCATCAGAAAATACAACGGCGAGCATTAACCTTTCCTAGTAAATATAGCAATTAATCTATTAATTGATTTTTATTAATAGTCACCATGTTTTTATACGATAAGCGCAACATAATAACAAGAATTGATATAAGTTTGTAACTTTGTGACCGAACAATCTGGTTTGCTGAATTTATTAACTCGATGATAAAACGTAAAAACATCAAAAGGATGTAAGAGATGCAACAAATCCGTTCACAACAAGGATAGAGTGGACATAAATAAATAGATCGTGATGTTACCGCCAGGGGATTGGTTGCGATCTACGTAGTGGCTCAAAATACGAAAAAACGTAGTTAAAAAAGCGTAGAATTTATTGCAAATTGTATCTTCAAAATAAACGAACTTATGTATACAATTGATTCTTGTGTAATTATTTATTTGTGTATATAAATAGTAATTTGTGTATACTATATTCTATTGGGTTGTTCGGAAAGTTATTTCGTTTTTTTTTTGGTGAAAATGAAACACGATTTTTTCAAAGTGTATAAACACTTTATTAAATTATATATTCTTCATTTTGGAAATTACTTTTCGAACAACCCAATATTTTGTATATAGTATGCATCTGTACTTATTTTGAGAACAAGCCTCTACTAATGTGACTCTCTAGCAGTTACACGATTTTGTTTATGCTCACTCTATCTTCGTATTGTTCAAGCAACAGACTAGTGTTGCTTGACTAACCATTCATTATTTCCTCGAAAACGGCTCCTGTTGCTAACAAATGAACGTTGTTCACAGAAGAAGAACAATAACCATTGAATAAACACAATGTATTCGGAACAGATTTAAGCAGAGTGAACTTGGAAAGGCAATGCATTAGGAATAATCGTACGTTGTTGGTAATTCATGACATTTCGAGTGAAAAAAAATTCTGACATTGTATAAACAATCGTAATCTATTATACCGCATCACACCACTCTTGTGGCGTATGTCACTCCCGGTTTTCGATTAACGTAAAAGGAAGTAAAAACAGGAAAGAAGATAAATTGGTTTCACGGTGATGGCAATTCTCTCATCAGCGTTAAACAATCTGTATTCAATTCAGTTCGCTGTAACATTTGCATTATTAAAAATCTGCGATTGTACAAACATTGAAATTCAATCGATTATTTGAGTCACTGTGCATACCAATCGAGGACGTGGCACATCAAGCGCATACTTTGTGGATAAATTGTATTGGTACACTTTATTGCAGGCTCATAGATTGAAGCATCATTGAATAATTTATACGGAGCCTCGTGTAATTTGTTGAAAAAACAAAGTAATTCCCTCGCGTGGACAGTGATTCATAAATATTACAAAAATGCATGAAACATTTTCTTAATTTCCGTGGCAACGATAAATATTTGAAACATTCGTCGAGCGCACGAGTCTCTTTTATTTGCCTAGAAAAAGGAAGGAAAACCGTGAAGATAATTCCTTTCATTTTTTATCGAGGTGCAAGTTGTAACTTCATTTCCTTCAACAATAAATTGACCATTTGCTATCCAGTTTTTCCAGGTGTTTCAGTTACAATACATAAAATCTGCATAAATAAACTCGTAACACGAATGAAAACCTATTTCGTCGTCCTTGAGTGTTATGAACTGTCGTATTGCATTTTATCGACAATCACAACCATAAATATAATGTCCGTTTCTAACTGAATATTCTGCACGTGACAGAATAAATCCGTTGATAGATAGGTAAGGTGAGAAATAACAAATTAACTTTTTTACTAAGTCTGTTTGTAGTAGGAATTCGAAAGAGAGAGATAAACTTCTCTTATCATAATGGAACATTCTACACGTTTATCAGTAATATACAAGGTGAGTTCAAAAAGTTCTGGAATTTTTACTGCAGAATGCGTTGGGAGCGTAATAGAAGTATGAAAATCGCAGGATATGATGTTTAATTGTTTAGCTATACACGTGATAAGTTTTACAGCGATCAATTGCGTTATTATCGAGTAAGTGTTGTTTATGTAAACTACGGTTTTCGATTTCGACAAATCTTAAAAAGGAGTGATTTTTATCATTTTTTTTTTTTACTACAAAAGTATTATACACTACGAATATGTTCCTCAGGACACTACTGTGAATATGGTCTTTTATCAAGAAGTTAAAATCCAATTAAACAATACCTTTAAACGATATATAACAAAAATACCTAAACTTTTTGAACGAATTTTATATAATCGTGCGTATCTTTCTGTTTTTCTTTTTTAAGGTATTTATTATTTTCCTGCAGATTAATTATCACTTAACCAAAAATTAGATCGATCTGACAATACAATACTCGATAAAAGTACATACTCGAAGGCGCGAGTCGAGTGCAAATAAAATGGTGGCTCGACACAAGTCGAGCCTTCCCCTAACTCAAGGATGATCACCTGAAAGGTATTACTCGGAAAAGAATGTAGAATATTTATCGCTACGATCGATCGTTGAAATTCTGTCCATATTCAGGTGGTATTCGCGTTTAGAAACACGTCCGTGTTTACGACGCAGCTACCTGCAAACATGGCGGTACTCTTGGTTCGGTACTCGTGAAGCCAATGATCTGTTTGCAACGAGGCAAAAGTTTCTGAATGAATATTTACAAAAGAATAGTAGTACTACGACCACCATGATCGTCGAGATCGATACCCCCGCAAATATTTCCATAAATGATTGTCTCTCGACAATAAAAATCGATTTTTTGCCGCGAGAAGAACAGGAAATTCGAATACAGAATTAAGAAGAAGAGTACGTCATTGGCGTACGATTTAACAAGCGCGATCAAATTATTCGATTGTTTTCGAGCGTTCCGTGCGTGATCGTTTCCCGGATGAAAAAATTCGTAATGATTTATTTGAAAGAGAAAATTTATACGCAACGTTTATGCGCGAAGAATGACAATCGCGCTCGCTATTTAAAGCAAAGAGGAAAGATTAAAGACGTCAACGGATCAATATGCGTGAATCGTGTTGTGGAAGCGTGGTAAATCGAAGGCGTTCTCGTTGAAAACCAATAGCAACGTCTCGTTGTATTTTCAGCCGACGCGTAAATAATTCTCACGTTACGAATATGTGCATTATCGAAATTAATGGCGAGATTGCGTGTATCTACCTTGAACAATCGCAATCAAAGTGCGTCAGACAGAAATAGAGCGGAAACAATCAACCGGTGACCCGAGCATCGCACGGGTCACACGGGACCGGTAGAACTACGCACAAAAATGCTCGTGGTGAAAAAAAAGTGGTGAAGTGAAACGATAAATGCCGATCAATCGAACCGACCAACGGGACGTTATAATATTGATGAACGATTCGCCACGTTTTTTAACTAAACACGATTCGTGCGTACGCGAACACCGAGATCGGCACGTAACACGTACGTACCAGCGTTCGATTAGCGAAACGACGAGCTCGAGACAAGGGAATTAATTAAAAACTTCAAGATTAATTGCATACTCCACGCGTCACGGCATACTCCGGTTTCGCGTTGTTCTCTACACTTTGTTTGAACAGCTCACGCGATAGGACTCGTGGAAACCCGAACGATTATCGATTATCCACAGGTAATTTTGCACTAACGGAGACGCACGAAGGTTTCGTATTTTAATGTAAAAATACCGTGTCAGCGTAACTGGGACACGTGTTCCTACTATTGAATCGGATAAAAATCGAGGTAGAGACTTTTGAAATTGTTCCAAATGTACATTTTATAATTATTCTCGAATTATGATTGTAAGGAAATAGTTAACATCAAAGTAGTTTGCATGTACTATGTAAGAGAAAAAATTGAGTATTAGAAAGGACAAAATAAAATAAAATCGAAGAAGAAACTTTTGAAATTTTTGCAAATGTACATTTTATAATTATTCTCATTTCGTGATGCTAAGAAAATGGTTAACGTCAACGAAGTTTGCATGTACTATGGAAGAGAAGAAATTGAGTATTAGAAAGAATGAAATATGAAGAATTAAGGAACTTACGTAAATATGCGTGAGTGTCTTGGCAAATATGCAAATATTTCAACGACAGTTACACCAAGAGTTAAAATCAGTGGTGAGACTTACGTGGAATAGTAATAGCTGCTTTGAGAATGTTCTAACAATAGAAACCCGTACCCATTGTTCGACAATTTGTTCTCTAGACATTTTTGAGTAATAGATTGTAAACCGATTTCATTTTCGCATGCAAAAACAGATTTTTGAAGTACCATTTACAAGTCAGAAGTTCGGGATATTTATTGTATATCGAAAATACACGTTTGCTCAAAATAAACTTGTACCATATTCCCGGGACTAATGGATTTGATGTAAACAATTCTCAATCGTTTATTTTGAATTCATTAGTCGATATAATTTTAAATTTAAACCTTCAGATATAATAATAATCTATTTCTGGACAATTTTATATTTAAAATATTAAAGAAAATTTCAGCTCTCTACATCGAGTAATTTTTTATACACGTACGGTTACTTTTGTACGAAATAATACAAATTCTGACAATTTTGAAATATGTAATGATAAAACATTGGTTTTAGCTTACTTATAATAGAATTTAAATATAAAATCAGTACCGTGTTCAGAATTATTGAACAAAAAATGAAAATTTTACCAATAGTGATTCAATCGACACACAAAAGAAATTTACCATTTAACTTTTTCGACCAATGAATTCTAATCATCTTCAGAATACAATATTTTACCTGTTGAAGCAACAATAAATCATTTACAATCAACTGTTAAACTTTTGTAAAGTTATTGTGTGTAAATTATTTATCGGTACTAAAATTGATTAAAATAATAATAATTTAATCCTACTGTAAGGCATCCATTAAAGGTTGTCCTTTATTCAAAGTATGCGCGGGAAAATGAAATTTGAAAAACACTACATTATTACATAATATGATCAATTAGAAACCCAATAAAGAAAATCCCTCTAAAGTTCGTTGAGGAAATTTTACACAATTTACGCAAGGTGTTTTACTCTTAGTGTTTATTTCAAGTATTAATTAAATCATAAGCAGGTAAATAACCTAGAAATAATTCCATGTATAATTTGTGAAGAAAATGAAATAAAATTTGTACAGTAAGCGATTATACACCGCGATTCAATAAAATCTCAATAAAATCTCGAAAGGCAGATAAAAACCACATACTTTGTCATTTCTTTCGACAAATTATGCGCAAATTACGGTATTACGACAAACATGGTATGACTCGTCGGTTTCATCGTCTACTTGGCATTGCACATTACGAAAGTTCTTTTCCTGTTTAAGCGTTGCGAACGTGCCATTGTTTTGAAAAACATTTGTAATATCCTACTGTAAATGGAATCGCTTTGTCTCGATGACAAAAGACTTGTATATCAATTGACAAAATTGAAAATTCTTATAGCTTGCAAAGTTATGCATGTATGTACCTTGCCCAGAACGTGCTTAATGAATTACGTACTTATATGCTCGAACATTTAGGTTATCTTATTAAAGATCGAATATTAAATATTAAATTGTGACGTATTAAGTACAAGTAATGTTATTTACTTCAATATGTACGTCATTGTCGCTTTTTAAAAATAATGGATAGATTTTTTTTAATACTGCCTACTGTTTATTAAAATAAATGCTGTCCAACAATTTTGATACCAGACAATGCCTAATGCTATGTATTTAAAATATTTCGTAATCAATCGAAACATAAATTAGTTACAATACGAGAAATATCGATACGTTGATACAATTAAATCAAGGATTTCGACAAAACTGTAAAATATTTTTTTCAAGATCAATTCTACGTATCAAATTAATGAGAAAAGTACTTTACCATTTTGCAATCAGAGGCTTCGTTTTCGAGATATAATCAGTTGAAATTCGGAAGTTTAACTTCGAGGGCGTGTTGTTTAGATGGACAGTTAGGCGCGCGGTTACATATGAATTCAGCCACACACAACACACATAGATGCACGCATGCGCGGTACCGTTGGCAATTGTACCAAATGCTTCTTTCATACACTTTTGTACTGGATAATACGATACACACTGAACCCACAGATTCTTTGTACATTTATGATGTTTAACACATTTATTATGTAATTACATAAAGCATACATGCTTCGATAACACTTCACTCACGCTTTAATTTTAATTTCGGGGTAGCAATAACAAGTGATCGAAAACATTCAAAATCGTTCCTCGCGTTTGACTTTTGAAATAAATTGAATTACCTGAAGTTTCGTTCGATTTTAGACAATAATATGAATATTGAACATTAGTACGTGCCTCGAAATGTTATAATTTCTATGTATTAAAAGTAACTAAGAAAGATGAAAAGTCGATTAACCATTAACCCGCACAAATCTTGTCAAAACTAGACGTGCGTCGCAAAGGCGCGAAGATTCCGAATGGTAAAATGTGAGTCAGCAATTTACCAATCGGAAACATTCGCCCTCTGTGACGTACTGCCTAGTTCTACTAACTTTGGGCGGTACACAAACCACAAGGTTTCGATTGTGTATAAGATTTATGATGGGATAAGGTCAGAAAAAGATCACAGGTGTCGCTTTACTAGTGCGTCCGTTTTCTAACTATCCCCTTTTTCACGTTATTTTCAAAGCGCACTAAACTCTATCTATTCTGCATTTTCATGGTAACAAAGGCAAAATGCACAGATACGATAGACGAAATTCTAGCCTTACTATCAGAAATCTTTTATACAATCGACCTAAAATCAGATAATTGACCGACTTTCCGTAGTTCAGAAGTATTTAACCTACATTTCATGTCAATGTTCCATGGAAGGCTTTGTAGAGTTTAACTTTTCGAATGCGATTTGGAACAACGACTATGTACGTATAAATGTCATTGGAAATGATGAAAACTATTTCGAAGAATATTTCTTTAAGTTTGTTACTGTTGTATCGAAATTGAGGTCGAAATTTTATTAAAGAATTAGCAAAATAAAATTCATTTACATGAAATTATTTTAATAACTGAAATTATCGTTATGTTGGATCATACATGTAACTTTTCGAAATGTATGATGTGCCAATATGCCTGAAGAGGTTAACTCTACACGAAGAAAAATATTCATACCATGCGTATTGTGTGCAAATATTACACCTTATTGATATATGGAAAAAAGTGTAGTTTGTACTAATATGTAATTATATAACATGAAACTCTTTTTTATTATAGTTTAGAGTTGTTTTGTGTGATTGCATAACAAAATGTGCTTAAACAGCACATCCCGGAAATTATATCAGATTTTAACTACTTTATCTCGAAAACAAAGTCTTAGATAGCAAACACATTTTACGATTTCTACTTGCAGGAGACAAGTAAGGGGGCACATTTTGGGACACATCTATAGATCTAAATAACAATAATAATAAAAGTTAACAAATGTTTTCACTGGTAGTGTTCGATGTACCATACTTTTATGATTTCAAGCATATTTATTCTAAGGATAATAAAACACAATCCGTTATTTTAACTACAATAAAATAAAAAATACTCTTGCCAGTATATTAGCGAATAGTAATGTGCGTGTGCAATGCAAATGGTACAGATGTTTCACATAACCTTCAAAAAGCAAATGTACTACAGATCGCTGTACGTTAATATTTTGTTCAATATGTCGAGTTATTTGAGGAGCAAAACGAAGATTTGCACTCAATGTTAATACAATTTAAAGTGTTCTCGAATATACACGTTTTTAAAAATTCTCTCGTTCTCCGTTCAATTTTTTAAACGGTATACCTGCGTCATACGCTAACATCCGGGAATATTGCCTTAATTGTACGTTCCTAAAACGACCCGCATACCATCCGTATGAGCAATTCGAGGGAATCGTTTGTTTGAAAAGTCAAACAAATAGTAGACGAGTTCAAAGCACCTGCGAAGCCTAATTGATGCACAAGTGCCAATCGGTGAATATTTTCTTCTAAGAAACTATTCTCGCAAGAGTTTTTGTAGGCAGGAATCAGCCTGTATGCTAATTAAAAAATTAGCAAACAATGGGAATGCATAATAAATACGTAGTCGGATGTTAATGTACATATTTTGAAGTTAATTTAATTGATACTGAAAACACCACGAATATAGGAATATTCGTAGCTCAACCTGATAAATTATTCAAACTCGAACCTAAGAATAAAATAATAATAGCCTTAAAAAGTATATACATTGTACACCAGACATTTTAAGTAACATATTTACAAAATTTTCTCTACAAAAACTTACTCTATTCTTTTATACATAATTTATCGTCACCTTGTATTACACATTTATCTAAACAATAAATTCAAATATTTGTCTAGGATCGAAACACATGACTCGTTTTAATTTGCTTCTTAAGATACTTTGCTATAATGACTCATACTTACATTTAATTCTTTTTATTTATTTGTATAGATTAGATTCGTGCAAATTTATATCCGTTTTTAATCATTTAATGAAACTGTAAGTTTAGAGTCTTGGATTTTCTTCCAACAGGAAAAGTTTCTGTGCAAAATATAGTACCGATTCATACATTTTATTCACATTTTTACAAAAACTTGGCTAAATAATATAATATCAAAATTGTAGAAGAAGTACTTATTTAAAGGGTCTACGTGACGTTGAACACGTATGCTCTTGGATGTTTTTATACGAATAAGTTTTATTTCTTTCCGCGTATCATTATCACTTGTGTCAAATAACAGATTCAAAATTGGAAGCGTATCGTAAATGATACGCGTAAAATGACGTCAATTTTTTGTTATCATACTGTTTTGCTACCATTTAAAACCGCTGTATTAACACACTCAACATCATTTATACATGATTTTCACATGGCTCGAGTATGTCCATAAAACACTTTATATCTGGTCAACACGTTAACGAGTTTGAATATTATTTTATGCCCGCAAGAACAGATGATCGACACCTGTTTATGCTCAACCTATGTGAAACGTATGTGATTCTTTATATAATCTATCGACTCAAAAACAAGAATCGTACCGCAGCAAACTAGGCTGATGCAACTATCAGGACGTATGAAACGATTTTCTTATGTTAAAATAGACAAATTTCGTCTTCGCAATGAGATAGCTGTTTTTAATCTAATCGGGCCAAGTGACGTACGAAACGACCGCTTTTTGAACAGGGACGAGCTCAAGTTACAGACGTCGATAAGTATAAGCTGCAGGCATATTTAGGATATTTGTAATTCTTCCATTTAGAAATAGAAATGTAGTCGAACGATTCCTCTACTGAAAGTTTCTTATCTGTATTTATATGCATTCCATTTCATTTCTTCGAACGAAGATTCTTTTCGAATATACTTGCATTCTTCCTATGCATTTCTGCATTCTCGGTCCAATACCGTTCGATCGCGTTCGATCGCGATATCTCTTCTAGAAAGAGAGAATTAATTGGGTCGAAACATCGTTCCATCGAAAAGAAAACGTAACGTAAAGTTTCTACCGTCGTGTGTCGTTTCTAGTTTCCCAAATCTCGCAGTGAATCGTAAAAGTAACTGTCGCGCGACTATTGACTTTCACCACGATAAGGCGTTTTGCGTCAGCAGAGTATCCCTCCAGGCTGTATTTGATGTTCGTGAACGCTGGAAAATGAAGTTATCGAAATGAAGCAAGTGACGAGCATACGGCGGCCCAAACAGCAGATTAAACGCTATATAAAGCTCGAATAAAATGAAACGTCGCGTGAACAAAACTGTACACACAATACGTGTACGCGTTAAATTAATTCCAGTGTTTAATTTTAATTAATACCGTCGAGTGGCGTCCCGCTACGTGTATGCAGTTTCAAAATTGTGTCGCGAATATATTAATTAATGTATTTACATAACAAACGCGCATTCGTCTAATGGCGATATCGTCGACGTTGCGTTACTCTTTCGTGTAAATTATTTTCGAAAAATATGCTACACTTTACGGACTTCTTGTCCGTAATGCACGTGTCAATATCACTATTAATATTAATATTGCCATCACGTACACGTAGTTGCACGTTTACTGTGATTTGAATTACATCGATACGATTAATTGTAAGATACATATAATACAACAATGAATGATTCATCAATTTCCTTGCCAATCCTAGTCCCTGAATGCACGGGGGGAAATGCACAACTTGGACATTATGCAATACGAAAGATTGTAAGAACTTCTACGAGAATCATGGCAAAGTACCGTTTCTTGTTTCTCGTGTATGGCCAGTCTTAGTTAATTCGTGCTATTGTGTATTTGTAAAGAAACGAGAATAATTATCCAGATGATTTTTCTTCTTTTTTCAGCGTATTAGCTCATTCAGTTTCGAAGAAACGATTCTAAAGATAATGAAATCTAAACAATTACGAGCACGAAGTAAACGTAATGTCGCAAAAATTAGAATGAAATCATTGGAATAATTGGTTTCGCAGTAAAGTGAAATAGCAGTAATTTTCATTTTTTACTGCGATGGTGAAAGTTGAACACGAATTTCTACGAAGTGAATTACAATTTTGAAAACGTTACGTCAGGAAATTTAATGTAGACGAAAAAAGATTCTGTGTCTTTTCCGGGAACAATTACACAATTGGTTAATGTAAATGGGACTAAGGAAATAAAGACATTTTTTTTTTCATCAGAGTTTTAACGTTCTTTGTTTTCATCTTCGTGTTGTAATTTTACGTTTAAATATTGACTATGAAACCTTCGAATAGTTTCCCAACGATCATCGCGATGTTTCCCTTGAGGCAAAAATTTTAACGCATCGGAAGGTTAATAAAACAAGAGTAAGACTAACTGACGGTCATTTTGGTGCAATCTAAATACGCGATGATAACAATATCAACGCATGCGTCTAATTTAAACCGTATTGACGTAAGTTTAAGCATGTATCTGCGTGAATATTCTTGTCCTCGAACAAATAAAGTGCTGATTAAAAACCTTAAAGTTGCCAGAAAAAAAAACAATCTTCCAATTGAATATATTCGAAAGGAATCCAAATATCTTCTACTTTACGTATAAATTTCCTAAATATTTTTTTAAAGCACATTTATTCTATAAAAATATAATCTACAGTGCGGATCGCAAAAATTAACTTTTTATAGCCAAATAAAATGACTCGACTCAATTATCATATCACTCAAATGTCGTATTGTAATCGAACAATCATGTTCTAATAATGCCACTTACACAGATAAAAAATTAATTACAACGAGTGTTTTCTTAGTATCGATGAAGATTTTTAATGATATTCTGTGTAAATTAAATTTATTAACGAATAATATTTTATAATATTTTTAAAGATAAATTTTCGACGAGATCCCAATGATCGAAAGAGAATTTCATAATATATTATAAAATTTGACTATGCTGTAAATTCATGTTTCTGTGCATTACTATGCATTTCATTCAATTTGTTAACGTAAATTACCAAATTCACGTCTAACTCTATTTGTGAAAAGTGGCTGCGACCCGAATAATAGCCCTGCTCGAGCCTCCGACTTTAATGTATACGTATACACATGTATAGAAGCGAGAACGAGAATTGGACCTGGCACGAAATGGTGGGGAGAGCGTCGAGACGATAAAACTACATGTAACTCTCTCCGCTGGTCAGTACACACTGAGAAAGCAAGAGGTGGTGTTTTGTCGCGATATTCCGTATTCGTTCGTAAAAGAAAAAGGGGATCAAATTCTGAACTAGTGAGGAAGATACAGCCCCACCAATCACGAAGAACGTCATAGCAACACCCTCTATAGGGTAGCTCAATCTCTAAAGCACGGGCGCATTTACATCGACGGTTCGCACGTTTCTTCCATTTCAAAGTTATCGACATTTTGCTGCGAAATTATTCAATTTGTGGTATTACGAACCAACATCTGATACACCGTCGTCGTATTACCGAGTGTCTCCGTTTTGGTGCTGACTGAACACATAAATCGATCGAGAGCGAGGAAAAATGCTGAAGGACTATCAAATTTCTAACCCTGGGTACAACTTTTGCTCGAATGTACCGCGTGAAGTGGCTCTGGTCTCTATGACGTGAAAGCAGCGGTATTCGAAAGCGTCTATTCGTGGCGTTCGAAACGTTCACGGAATTAATTGAACGAAAGGGTTAACAGTGACAGCAATATCCGTGCAACGAGAATTGTTTCGGAAATCGTATCCAAGATTATCACCGAGTAACAATTAGAAGCCACGCCTACGGTACACGGCGATGAGCCCGTGAACGTCGATTGAGGTTAGCTCCGATCTGAACGATCATCGCGATTTAAGTGCGTCCGTTCGTGCGTGGCGAGTGACGATTTTATTTGTACACACTGTACGTACGTGCGTGCGTGTTCCAGAGGAGTGTCAGCTCGAAGAGAGGAATAATGTCAAGTAGTGTTTGCCACGCGCCCCTACCAGCACGAATGGAAGCGTTCACCACGCGGTTCTGTCTCCGTGCTGCTGACCAATATGAGCGGCTTTTGCAAGCTCACTTCAACAAGGTACGTGTATCGAAAACTACTTGGTAGTTCCTTCGTTTCCACGGTTTATTTAGCGACGAGAACCCGTTGGATGGATACCGTCAGTTGCTAATCAAAGTGCGAGGAACATCGATGATGCACAACCTAGGCTTCGTTGTACAAGATACTGTTACTGTATGGTTTCATGTTTTTCGACGCGTTAGTACCGCCGATATTAGATACAATCGGATACTCTATCTATTTGCACGTTTGTTGTATTTTTTATAGAAAATGTTTAAATAAAACAACACGCATAAAAGATCAATCGAGCTTCGTAAGTACGTATAGTGGGCCGTGCGCAGTTAATAAGCAAGATATGAATTTTGTACAGGTAATTTTAATTGATACCATTTCATAATTTCCAATCGGATTTTCTTCAAATTTTACCGATATAGTTTCTGATGGTTGTGCATTATTGTAAATTTTCTAATATTTAATAATCTTTCATTCAGCTTACATATCGTCGTATCGTCATGTATCTAAGCAAAACAAAAAAAAAATAAAGTTTTGTTTAAAAAGTTTAAGATATAATGTAGAGTGTTCCACTGTATTCGGTTAAACTGTTTTACCAGAGTGACTAGAGAAAGTCTATAATCTCTTTCAGTATTTCAAATTCCAGTTGCACTATTTTTTGTCATGGATCGTTAAATATTTAAAAGAAATTGACGTTCACACTGTATTCGCGACAAAAAAAAAAATTAATTGGGCGTTCCATACGGTATTATATAAAATAAAAGTGTAATACGAGTGTAAATGTTATGTCACTGTAAAGTGAATGAATCCAAGTTACGTGAACAAAACGAGTATTCTTTCGTATCTTTAGCGGCAAAGGTGATAAGTAAAGGCTCTGTCTTCAATTCGGTCTTTGTCGCTGCAACGTATTATTTTTTTAATAATACGTTATTTAATAATACACAGTACCGAAACAGAGTCGATTCGAAGATAAATCTAAAATTATTCAATGTCCTCGAACAAATGAAGTCGCACGTTTGTGAAAAATTTCACATCTCTGTTAACAGTCAAATTAAGCCTTGGAAACCGGTATTGTATTTTTAATATGCTTTTCTTTCACGCGGTTTCGTACAAAAATCACGAGTCTAATCGTGCGTCGTTTTACACGTTTGCCCGTAAATGTTATTAATGCGAATGATACCAACCTGAATCTAATTGAAACTGATTTAGAAGGTGCCTTTTGAAATTTACACAGATCCAACCTTCGACGAAGGCAGATGAATGAATAAATTCAAGGCGATGCTGGATGACAAATTCAAGGATCGCTTGTATCTGGAGCAGGAAATACGTTAAGCCATTAACCTCGTGCAATTCATTTTTCATGATTGGTGCGTTTAAAAAAAGACGCCTTTTAATCGCTATCTTTAATGTGCAAATAACTTAAGTCATTGAAGTGCTACTTATATTCATTTCGCGAATGCGCTCTTCTTCTTAAAATAGTCTTGTTCGTTACAAAATGTATGATTATATGGTTATATATGCGGAATACAATGGGTGTCGATAATTTGCATTTATAATTCATAGTAAAGTGTTGGTAACACGAAACAATGTATTCCAAACTTTGCAATGTTTATTCATTTTTACATTCATCGGTGCGACACCGAGTGAAATGTTACAGGCTCGAACATTTCGATAACTACGATTGCAAAATGAACGTACACGAGCGTGTACACACCAATCGACGATTTATTGTTTTATACAAATAGGCTCGATTGCAAATGTACGAGCACACTTGTCCCTGTGCGTTTTACCAACACACCAATGCCGATGGCAAGTGTATTCGTTTAAAATTGTGTCACACTGTGCCTGTAGCTATTTCTCAGGCATGTATCAGGATGCAATGACGTGTTGATATCGATCTCGGAAAGATGTCCATTACTCCACGTTAATTAGAACCGCATTACGTTGCACAGAAACTTTTAAACGAAAAAAAAAGGGAAAGAAAATACTCGTTCGAACGAGAGAGCAACGGTTTCGTCGCTTTTAAGTTTCATACGAACGAAAGAGCAACGTTTTCGTCGCTTTTAAGTTTCATACGAACGAAAGAGCAAGGTTTTCGTCGCTTTTAAGTTTCATACGAGGAAAGGAGCAACGTTTTCGTCGTTTTTAAGTTTCATACGAGGAAAAGAGCAACGTTTTCATCGCTTTTAAGTTTCATACGCACGAAAGAGCAACGTTTTCGTCGCTTTTAAGTTTCATACGAGGAAAGGAGCAACGTTTTCGTCGCTTTTAAGTTTCATACGAACGAAAGAGCAAGGTTTTCGTCGCTTTTAAGTTTCATACGAGGAAAAGAGCAACGTTTTCGTCGCGTTTAAGTTTCATACGAGGAAAAGAGCAACGTTTTCATCGCTTTTAAGTTTCATACAAACGAAAGAGCAACGTTTTCGTCGCTTTTAAGTTTCATACGAGAAAAGAGCAACGTTTTCGTCGCTTTTAAGTTTCATACGAACGAAAGAGCAACGTTCTCATCGCTTTTAGGTTTCATACGAGGGAAAACATTTCTTCCTCGTGAAATTGATTATACACGGCCAGGAAGTAATTTATACCCGCGTTGTGAAAATGATGGAACAAAAATTCAATTGTCGGCCACGTGGTACGATTTCAAATTGACACGATTAATCCCGACGTGTTCGTCCCGATCATTTCGATTATTATAATCGCAACGTTTATATTCTGTTCAAGTATCGGGCGAATCTTAACGTCAGTGAACATTATCGAACCGTTCTATAAATAATTTAAAAGAAAACACACCGTACGAATTGCCGGAAGACACGATTCCGAACCGAAAGTAACGATCTGTCGTATAGAATTTACAATTTAAAGTAAAAAATAAATAAAAGAAAGTGATGCGCCGAAGTTTGAATAGGTTTGAGGACACGGACGAAAGGAGAGGTGAGTTTTTACAAGTTGAGAAACAGTGTTTATTATCTACCTACACGTGTATGCAAATATAGTATTCGACAACGTTCGAGGTCGCTTAAGTAGTACTATATTACGAAAAAAAAAGAAAAAAACAAATTTGTCAAAGTAGTGGCGTTTTATTAAGCTCGCTAACCATTTGGAAGGGGATAAGTCGTGTAATAGACTCGAACGAGTAACGCGTAGAATATTTAGAAGAATGTGGCGATCCGTAGCCTATGCGGTTATTGCAATTACTACATTCTCCTTGATTGACGTCGTCGGTTACGTAGTAAGAGTATGCACCTTGATTTCCTCGCGTCGTTAATGTTACTCGATTTAGCACAAAAAAATATTACCAGCTACAAACAAACACAAGAAAACATTTACGTGTGCTTAACGTTTACTTTTCATTCGATTTCTGATACAAATTACAATTTCCTGTACTACTGTGCTCAATCGAATAACGATCGATTGCAATACTTTTCGTTGCAACTCTATCGGTCACAGTTGCCTAACGATCGCTGAGACTTTCATGTTTCTTTTTTTTCTTCTTTTCTTCTAATCTCCGCTTAGCTTACAGGAAAAGATTCTGTCAGTATATTCGCTCACAATTGAACTCGTGATAAGTGTACGCTCTATTTATAAATTGTATACTCCGCGGAACAATCAGTTTAGAAATCTAGCGATCTAAATATGATGTAACTATCGATTATTCCCGTCGACCAAACCGTTTAGTCGAGTCGTGCATTGTTCGTGATTTGTTAACAGTCATATGCAGTCCGATCGTTTCGTCGAGTCGAGGAGTATTGCAGTGTGTGTGCTCCCATAAATGACCATGCATTTTATTATACCGAGTAAACTGTCGTGCGACAGAAAGTCGATAGTGTACGTTTTACTTGAAACTTTCTACTGCGGTGCAACGTAATTAATTTTACTGTGGAGTAGATTAGGTTTGACCCGGGATACGTTATGTATGACCGTTAGTCCGTAGTCCTCCGAGAGTTAGTAAATATTTACGTGCATATCTATGAAGTAGTACTTAAAAAATGTATGCAATTTTTATGTATCTATGTAAATGAGTAGTATTTTCATGAAAGTAGAATACAACTGAATTTTCAAAGAACGATTGAAACTGTGTTGTAGTAAGCATTTTGTGCAAGAATACGGAATCGGTTTTTTCTTCTCGACTATGATAAATCAAAATCGTTTCGAAAAAGAATTAAGTGTAATTAAAACAATGTCCGAACGATGCCTTGTTTGGAGTAATTTTCTTCGGATTAATTTCGACGATCCATCAGTTATATCTATCTGCACGAAAATATAAAATCTGGGATTGAAGAAACAGTTAACTTGGTTAATAATTTTTTTCAAACTTTTTCGAAAAAAAAAAGTATCTCGTGATACTTTTACAGGAAAAACTTCTACCTTGAGAACTTTTTTTAAAAACGATCCTCGTGGAAGAGATATTTCAAAACTCTTGTAATAAAAGTTCCATAAAAGTAGTTACTTCGGAACTTTTATTACAGCCGATTTTATCAAATAAATACAATTCAAAATTTATAGTACATTGCGGGTAATAATTTTCTTTGACAATACAATACGATATTTTATACAATATAATAACACATCGTTACGTTTATTTCGAATAAAAGATATAAAATAATAAGAAACTAATAATTTCGTAGGAAATATTGAACAGAAAAATGAACATATTAAAAATTACACCTATATAATTTCCTAAGTACATAATTGCGAATTCTCTTTGCTATCGAGGAAAACGAATCTGTTCCTGATATACAAGAAATTTTTTTATTCTTGTTTCTCGTATATTTTACACAAACTAGAATTTTTCTTTTCGAGAATTTTCATTCGTTCGTTTTCAGCAGAACTTACAACGTAAGAATTTTTATAATATATTTTTCATTTCAATGGTTTCAGCGAAACCTGTTAAAAAAGTTCCTCAAACGAAAACAATGCTAGTTATGATTCAGATGCAGTTATCGAAGTAAGACTGTAAATTGTTCAAACAGTAAAACGTTTGAATAGTCGTAGTTGTACAATAATCGTGTATCTATCGCTGGACTCCGTTTCTATAAACGTTTCACCTTGTCGAAGCAAAGAGGTTAAACGACAGGGTCCAATGATCTCTGGGACAACGACAGACTATTAAAAAACTGGTCTTGGATGATTCGCGGGTCACTAGTTCATCAGAAAGATAGAATAGTAATGAGATGAAAGCATCCAATTGGAAATCTGAACGGTCTTTCAAGATCTCGATATTTTTCTTCTTAAAGACCAAGTGAAAAAATACTTTTGCTCCAAAACCTAGATAGTTGCACTTGTGGTTATTCTACGAAACTATTTATGGTAATCGCTTGATAATTAGATACATAGAGCAGCGAGGATCGTCGAATATTTTTAGAACGACCTCCACTTTACCGTTTGTTGATTTCACGTGTTTATAAACATGTATAGCGGCAACGATTCTATTTGTAAATTTTGTTAAATCGGTGGGAGATCAAATCGGCTCTTAATCAAGTATTATTCTACGTTATAAAATTGCTCGTTCATTTGATAAAAGATACACCTATGTGTATTTCATTTGTTTAAGTTTCGAGCATTTTGATGCAACGTTTGCGATTCTTATGAAAATTTGTATTCCAAAAAAAGAGACGTACTCGCTTTATTTACGTTCCTAGATAGAAAATATCGTTACGTCTTCCTTCTCCGTAGTAAAAAAAGAAATATTAAAATTAAAACAATTTAAAACAAAATTATCAGGAATTGGAGGTCGTGCTAATAATATAACGGATAAGTTACATGGAATTCAATTTTATAATTACGTGTCTGTTTTAAAAATTTTAAGTCGAAGATCAGAAAATATTTACGACATAGATATGCGAGAATTCTAAGTTGTCTCCAATTTTCTTTAAAAAAAACGTATTTACGCGTACGCGATAAATGTCTATCTAAGAACAACCGTAAAATTGTTGCGTTCTTTAAAATAAACGAGAAACTAAAATTGAAATCGCATAACTTAGAGTGATACTTAACCTCGATGAAATTTCAACGCAAAAAATAGATTGCCAAAAAGTATTTCATCGAGATCAATGTAACTTATCAAATCGATATGCATGAACTTTTTATCAATGAATTTGTACTTGTATCGACAAGAATTATGCTTACGTAGTTTTTTATGCGATACTACTTCCGACACTGTAAAACTTTTGTTAATTATTTTATCTGCTGATATCAAAATACAGAATCGTAATATCTTAGTTTATTAGTAGGTACACGAGCTCTGAAATGCATAGATACATGTAGTCGTTTGATTTTATCAATTATTTTCGATTAAGCTGAGTTTATCGTAGAATTGAAACAAAAATAATCGGAGTTTTGGCTGTAGGCTACACGAACAATACAAGATAACGAAATTAGCTATATTTATTCGTTAATATTTGTCCGTTATAGTAAACTTTTATACAACATTTTAAAGAAATAACACTTCGAGCTCGAGGAAAATACACGACCTGAACTTTACCAAAATTATATTATAATTTCATGGTAATTAGGAACGAATGATAATATTAATTATTTCTTTATTATCGGTTAACCTAACATTCATTACTTCATTGATAAACATCTGTTAATTCGGTTATATAACTCGATAACATTAGGTATTAGTATGATCGGTAATGCGTTGCAGGATTGTGTAATGCGAATAAGAAAGCCGATAAAACATTTCATAAAAATCGTCCTTCGTATAAAATTCAGAAAAATAATCGTAAAATTTGTTGCAAGCGGTATAAGATACAACGTAGATATTATTTTGCCTATTAACATTCAATGATTTCAAACCGAATACTCTGTTGATTTCTTTACGTCGTGTGCAATAGAACCTTGATAGTTACGTTCGTTGCATTATTTTAATAAGTGATAGGGATGGTTACTTAACAACCGGTCAGACTGGAGGTGGAAGTAAACACAGCATCAGAAATTAGTATGGTATGTTTTCTACAAATTGGTTAATTACATTACAATTTACATTTGCAATTTACATTTTATTTTCGCAATAAAAATCAATTATATCAAATTAATTGATAAACGCGGTGCTTTGTAGATTATTGAATGGCAATTAATATTGAAAGACACTTGGTATCAAAGAGGTCTGAAAAATTTTATTTTTTTTTTTTTTTTTTTTTTTTTATTCCATCTAATAGATCTTTCATTTATCATTCACTGTGCAACGTAAACAACATTGAAATATCTGATAAGTTAGATGTTACGGTTCGATAATAAATGATACGTGTATCGATGTTCTTCACGAAATGCAAACACAGTGATCGTATCGCTTTCCATCGATGGTTATATAAATTAAAGTCAAGCTTGATTTATAAATTGTTTTTTTCCTGTGGGGTCACGTTTACGAGGGATCGTTTGTCGACATATTAGAACCCCCCTTTGCTTAAAGCGACAACTAGTGCATATGTTTAGGTATGCATCGTGTCATTGACGTTCTGATCTCAAATTTACCATTTTATAAAAAAAAAAAAACGAACTGGCTTCCTACCATTTTTTAATATCAATAATATATTTCTTAAATAAAAAAAAAAAATAAAAAGAGAAAAATGTACTACCCATTCTGATTTTCGACCTACACAGTATATATTAATAAACCTGACGTTTCGGTTTATGTTGAAGGTCTTCTACAGGATTAAAATTGTATAATGCAGACATTTTATATAGTTACAACATTGACGGTGAAATTGTACTATCTGATGTAACTGGTTGTAATTAGTACAGAAACATATACAGTAAACGAACAATCATATTACCATCAATGTTTACAAATACCAACGCAAGTGGAAATAACGTATAATAGCCAGACACGTTAATGTTAATGCGAGTTCTCTAGATGTAGAATACAATACATGTATAAAGTAACGTACGTATGCCTTAAAGATCACGAAATTGCCCGTGACCTTTAAAATAATTTCTCATTATACAACGAGAACGAAGAAGTACATCCATACATTATCAAGCGGTATTTTTTTGCTGAAAAAAGTTAATCAGCTATTACGAATAATACATATATAAAATAGGAAATTATGAAGAAAGATAACAGACAGGTACAGAAAGACAATTCCTTGTACCGGTGTCAAAGTTAACGTATGTTGTATACCTGGTGCTTAGGTCAGTAATCCTATTGTTTCGTAGCTAACAGCATTATCGTTAGTCATAGGATTCGGTTGTATTTGTTCTCTTGCGTCATATTCCTTTTTATTCGCAGCTATCGTTAACGCAATTAATTCCATTAAGGAAGTGACGTGCGATGTCCCGTTTCACTTACCGTACAGTCATTATAAAATGTTACATTATTCTTTAACGATACAATTACGCCGATATTACTTAAAACGTAAAGTAAGGTACACGTGTGTGTACATTTAAGAAATATATGTTATTCGAGTGACCGACTTTTTGTCGAACAATGTTCCACGATGTGCAAGTAATGACTTTGCGTCTCATTGGTACTTAACAATAGAGATTGCCTACCATTGATACGGAAACACAGATAAATAATAATGATTTATCAAGTCACAATTTCACGATTCTGTTAATCACTGTGTTTCGAAACGATTCTTAAATAAACGATCGGAAATTGTGACAAATTTGATCGCATATTGAAAATTCGAAGGTTGCAAAGGATAATCGAAACGTGTTATTAATTCTTTTTGCGTGTATCTTGATCGCGACGCTTGTCTTACAATATAAAATATTTAAATTACAAGAATATTCTACTCGTGTTTGTTTCTGGCATAATATTGTAAATGTAAATGCTATTGGTTAATTGTTACGCGTCGGACGATTACTCCAAATTTACATACATATGTTTTTCCTTCGCGACACAACATTTATGTTGAAAATTATCGAACTTATCGAATCCTTTTGTACAATTTATTTCACGTCTGTATGTTTTCGTTAACGTACGATCTTATTCGTATTGTTTTTGAACAAATCATTTTTATGTTCGACATTAGATGAAATTCGACTCCGTGTCTGATAAGTATCGTTCTTGCTTGTGGCTTCGGGTCACTGACGCTGAATACTATAGTGACACTGGTGGGGATGACTTCGGTCATCTAAACGGATGTTACGTGCATGTATAAACGAAAATTCCCAAATTGTATCGAATCGAAACACGTTTCACACGTACATGACATTAATATTGAATTTAGAATCTAACTAAATTTAGAAATAAATTTATTCGAATAGAAAAATAACATTCGCCAAGTTCAACAAAAGCAGTGTTCGTTAATGAACACGTATGATTCTCTTTTTAATATCGACGCGTGAAACAAGAGAAAAAAGAAAGCAAAATTACGAAGAATTCAACGTGATCGGTAATTTATCTAACCGAACATTGCAAAATCATTTGATTCGCTTGCTTATTAATATTTTACCAGGAGCCTTAAATTTCGCTCGTCCCTGAACGCTCTAATGATATGCGTACTACGAAATCAAATTTCATTTTAGCGATGCAAGACGTTCGCGTATTTTCCGTTGCTCTACGGCATACAAATTTGTCGCGAAACCTTGCTCGATCGACTTTATTCATATTGTACGTGGATTCGTCGAAGCGATAAAAAAGGTCGCGTATTTTCACGATTCTCGAACGATTCAAATTCCTCGAGAATACTCTTAACACTAGAGCTAACGATGGTGAACGTATTACTATTTGTTTAATACAAATTACTATTTGTAAAATTACTATTTGTAAAATTACTATTTGTTTAGTACAAATTACTATTTGTAAAAACACTATTTGTTTAATACAAATTACTGTTCTTCAAAAATACACTTAATACTAGTAATTCTTCTTACTGTAAATAGTAATTCTTCAAAAATACACTTAATACTAGAATTACCGACGGTGGACACATTACTATTTATATTAACCACATACGTATTTTCGTTAAATGAGAAAAAGGCAAATTAATTTACGAGTACCGTTACTTGTCAATTTTGATAATTGTCCACGAATATCGTAAGCAAAGGCACCGTTAATAATTGAGTAATTTAAAAAAAAAAATTCGAAACAAGTCAAATTGACCCGTTTGATAGTTCGAGTGTTGATCGATTCTTTTAGTGGTGATTTTCACTGAGAACAATTATTGTACATCGTTTGTTGAGTTAAAAATGTAACTCCGATAAATTGGAAAAGTGTCGCCTCTGCCAAAAATGTAACTAGCAACACGTACACGTGGCCAAGCCGGTCGTTTCGAAGATTATATTCGGTACTCGATTCATTGGCTTTTTTTTCACGTAGAACCAACTGTTCCCAAACCCGTGTGACCTCTCTACGGAATGCACACTGTGCTTTTCTTTTTTCTTCTTGTTTCAAAGCCACACTATTCTTCGTGGCCGGTTCGACGCGTGGCCGATTGTTTTCTTTTCAGTTGAAAGTCACTCTGCGAGCTACGTCTAAATATAGAACCCTGGATGGGTAAATACGACCATAACGCCTATCAGTGACCAATTTAGAAGCCGTGTAAACACGCCCACAACACCGAAAAGGTAAAAGAATATCGTCGACGATACATTCTTGTGACTGGAGAATAATTCGCGTCGTTCTTGCAGAGGAGATAAGCTACGGTCGTATTTTTATCAAATCATTTCGCTCGCGCATTGACGCACGCGGATTGAGGTCATTGTCGTTGAATTTAGTCTGGTCGATGATGTTGTAAATTCAGCTCATTGAGGGCAACGCAAATTTTTTTTATAAAATTATTGCAAGATCGTGCAAGTGACCGCGTTCCTACCCAAGTTTTCTTTTCTGACGTTCACACGTTGAGTTATCCGCACGGTTTTATTTAATTATTGTTTCTGATTAAATAAAAAACAGTGCTCTGAATATTGAATTATTAGTATTCAGTCTAATTTTTGCTGCTTTACATAAGCGAGTAACTGTACCGAAGCGATTAAAAATGTATAGAATGAGATTTTATCATTCATTTTCTGATGAGATTCTTTAACTTCTTAACATCATATATTGTTAAAAACTGTATATTGTAGGCATGGTATATGTCATAGATATAGTTGTAATAATGGATAGAACATTATACGAGCAAGATCGTCTTTCGATAAAGAAACCATTAGTTTCAAACTTTCGGCTACGTAAATTAGATACGCAATAAAAATATTGTATTAGGTACGGGATACTTTTTTTTATCTCTCAAATATTATTTATATTTCCCAATTGTTCAAAAACTTGATCCTCTGATTATTTTTAACGACTTGGAAGTTCCTTTCCGATTGTTCCGATTTTAGATACACATTGCTCACTCAAAAGAGAATTATTTTTCTTTTATGCAGCAGAATAAATATTAATATCAATATTTGTATAATATGTATACATAAAATGCACACTTTGAGAAAGTTACAAGAATGTTGATACCAAACAAGTTGATCACTGATAAAGAAAAAAAGAAATCAAGAACCGTTGAAATTATTTTTCATTAATTAAATATTTTTTGTAAGTTAAATTTATTCGCACATTTTACCCAAACACATGAAACGAAAATCGAGAACGATTTCTCTCGGTGAAATCTCTTATCAAACTGGATACAACGAGTCTGCGTTATCTCGTGGCTCTCGTTGTTAAACGTTAAAACTGGAACGGTGCTCGATTGAAACTTATCTGCAACAATGCAATCTGAATACACCGATGACGTCAATGCTCTGTAAAACACGGCTCTACTTACGAACTGAACATAAGTTACGAGCTTCTTTTTCCTCTTGTCTACCTTCACGTACGCGAAGGCTAGAGCAAGTGTGTTTAAACTTATCTTTTCAGCAAAATCGTTTCCTAAATCGTATTTCAATTTTTTGGTACGATCGTATTTCAATTTTTTGGTATTCTCCTCGAACAAGAAAACAGAATGCAACCCAACGAGACGAAACTGAAAATTTTCACGACTAAAGATCATCGTAATGTTCTTAAATTTCTTTAATTGAAAAGTTACAAAAGATACTGAAACACGATACTTACACCATTGAAGAATTCACCGTCTGACAAGAAACGAAGAAACTTTTACTTTTGAATCGAAAATCAGATTGATCGAAAACAAAAGTCGGTTGTAAACTAAAAATTCAAGAGCGTGCTTACGTTGAGAAGGAAAAAAATACTGTAAAATTAATTGACATTGAAGAGAGATAAATATGTCGATCGAGGGAAAGAAATTCAAATTATGTATATGTAAATCGATCAATCGAACAACCACTGACTGAAATTTATTATTAACGAGTTAATGATCAGACTTAACATACGTTTATCAACGTTACGTATTAAACTTCCAAATTCGTTTCGATTTTACGTTGACGTTTCTTGCCTAATATTTAATCCGTGGCTTACGAAAGTGGCCCATGAATGAATCAGGGCGATGGATAATTTTAGCAAAATCAAACACCAAACTGTTGATCCTCCTTCGATAACCGTTTCTCGAGAGTTGTTTTGCCGGTTGCTCGAAGACATTTGCATCGAAGACAGCCTGTTATACATTCCTCACATATTTTACCCCGAGCGTGCTATGATTACCTACGTTCGAGTACGATCTTGGATCGCACATCGAATGTAAATGTTCGAATGTAAATGTTCCAAACGTGGAGCAAACTCTTCGATCGATTCGTCAAAAATTAAACTTTCGTTAAAAATTGTCCGTATTCCACGATTTAATTCTTTCTACTCCGAATGAACCAGTGGCGGAAGAAATCTGTACACTTATTTTACAATTAATTTTACAATTTATTTTCCAATATTTATACTTGGAAATATATGCAAAGATTTAATAGAGCAGAGAAAAATGGTATAGTATTGACTATACAAATCAAAAGGCTTGTATACCTAATGTTTTCTAGTAACTTGATCATCACTAGTATTGTGATCAACGTTTAAGTGTACCAAACACTTGAAATGTTAATCGTTGACAATTTATTCTTGCACGAGAAATATTCCAGCAGAGTTGGGTAAAATTTGTACGTAGATGAACATTTCGAGGAACGAATAAAAGATAAATAACTTGTTATTCGTTATTTGTGGAATAAAAATGAAAATTTAACCGTTGGATCGAACGAACGTCGTGAATAAATCGTTACACGTTGATTCTGTCTGTCGTTTTTTATTCGAATTGAATTTCGATTATCTCTGCTTTGAAACGAAATATTCACGATGCACGAGCACGCGTATTTATAGGGAAGGCAAAATTAAGAGCCATATATCTTGTTTAACTGCAACAACTCGGGTTCAAGAACTGAAGCTATTGTCCGTTCAGAATAAAAATGAAGAGGATGTAAACAACTGATAGTCACGTGATCGAAATGCCATTGGTCCGCTGCATCGATGCATCGTACTTGCTAGGGATGCATTATAAGTTGCATCTATGCATTTTTGTTTCTCTAGATTTCTTTCACGATATATGTATTTCCATACATTTTTGTGGAAAATATATTACGAAAACGATCATTGTAATTCCAAGATGAAATAATTAAAACTGCATTGAAAATTGATCAGTGAAATTGTACTAAACGTTTGCAATCGGAATAAACTTCCACCAAAGGCCTGAAGTTGATTTTAAAATAATTTTCTCGTGTATAAAAATTCGATTTGATGATACGGAATGCTGAACTTGATATTTTACCGATACAAAATATATATACAAATTTTAGTGTTAAGTAACTTATTAATAATTTCTGTCTTAGAACACAATCATTCGATAGCCAGGTCTGAGAGGTTGAATCGTTATTAAGTCTAAAAAAGGTATAAAACCTTTCGTATTCGCTTTGAAACGAACACGATATGAACGTTTAATGACGGTAAAAAAAATCATGTAAAACGGTAATAAATCTTGGTTTCTATGTCGCCTCAAGGGTAAAACTAAGCAATTGTGAAATACTGCACAATGAGATTGAATAACGACTGTTTTATTGTCTGAAACTGCGCTACGTTTGCTGACTCATGCTTCCTAAAACGTCTAATTACGTGGTTAGAACTTTTCCAGCGGTGAAGCAATTCAGAAGACAGAACATATATTACGGTTTCTTGTAAAATTGCTTTCCTCGACGAAACGTATGGTCGTTACGAATATTTCTGAAATTCCAAACATAATCCGACCGGATTGAAACACTAACGTACAAGCTATCATCATAAATTGATTTCCTGTAGATCGTAATTGCCTATTTCGTTTTCCAATTTAAAACTATATCGTACACGTATCGATAGTTATCGAAAATATCCATAGATAGTAACAAGAAGAAACGAAGAAACTAAACGTTTGAAATTTTTTCTCGTTTCTCGTTTAATAAATTGTTGTTTACCCAGAGAGAGATTAAATTGGTCGTGTGTATGGAAAAATGCACAAAAAGGATAAGATACGCCAAATGAATGAAGCTTTTTTCAATCTTAACAAGTTTTTACATGTATATACAATTCTTTCTCTCTGTACGGTTCTAAATTCCAAAATTGAAAAGAAAATTTCTACCATACGTGCTAACCTCTAGATGTTATCGTACGATTCTACATTTAGTTGCAGAATAACGTACACGAATTTTTTAACGCACGTGGAGGTACAATTGTTGGAAAATAAATTGTGAAATAAAAACTCTACCTACTATTGATCGATTCAACAATGGAACGGTTAACGTTGAACGAAAATCGTTCGGTGAGTTTCGTTTGGAATCGTTCGAGGTTTGCCATTGCACCGACGTGCATTCAGCTGTCTAACCGGCAATTGTTGCAATTACCATCGCGCCAATAATTCTTGCGCCAACGGAAGCGAGTTCAATTCTCTTCGACTACGCACAGCCACCGGTTGTTTACAATGATCAAACAACAGGTTCGCTCGTAATACTACAACGACCTTGTCCACCTGTAATACCAGCGACACGGATCGCGACGACGATAAAGCTGTAAAATCGAAATCACCGATCGAGAAATTGCGAATTCGATTTCGCGATGTCCTTACGTACGGACCTTGTCGAGTAGATTGAAACGAACGACGTATCGCGAAATCGAAATCCACGCTGAAACCACCTGCTCTGATATATCGCCGTCAAGGCACGCTCCCCGCGATAATAACGTGTCAATAATAATAATAACAATAATCAACCTTCGTCGATGAGGAAGTGTATTACACCATTCATAGACGTCGAACGATCACTTGGTCGAGCACATTATTCAGCCACGAGAGAACATCGTTCGGTGGAATTTTCGAATCCCTTTGCAATCTATGTAATTTCATTATTGTCTCGTAGGTGTGAAAGTTTAATCGCGAAGTGACGTGGTTTCGGGAAGAAGACGGTACGGTCTGATTTCGTCTGTGGATTCCTGTCGAGTTAAAATATTAAAAGTATATTCATTGTATCGAGAGAAACATTAGACTAACAATGCATCTGTGGAATACTTTATATTGGAAAATTATACTGCGGAAAATAAATGTAAGTTTACGTAAGATTTTATCGCTGATAATCAGTGAGTAGATTTAATAGTTTCGTGTTTAGTAGTAATATTTTATTATTGGATATAATGTCTTTATATGTGTTTTATATATATATATGTCTTTTTCATCTCTAATATTTCGTTCGTCTTCGAAAGATATTTGGGATTGAATTTTGAATTTTGAAGTAATTGAATTTTTCTTAATCATTCGAAGCAACGTGTTTGTTTCGTTACTACAATCTCGTGTTTACATTCGGTTGTTTGGTTGTAGATGTATAAATTATCGAAACGAATTTCAAGTTTCAAATTTCAATTTGCCATCGTAATTTCGATCGTTGTATTCGTAATTCGTGTACATTTGTCCGTGCTTCGTGACCTGCTGTAAAAGTACACGTAACCATCGTTTCAAATCGATCCAATCTTCAAGGAAATTGATCTCGCAATGTCAAATTGGACGAAATTTGCAAACACGGTTTCGATGGTTCGCGTATCGTTTTTTGGTGTGTCTATTGAATTATTTATGTACGAATTAATGATTTCTGGAATTTATTAAACTTGGCTGAATAAAAAGTACGATAGACGAGTAGCTTAACAATAGGAAGTACAACCGAAAAATAAATAGAAAGTATGGAATAAAATTTATACGTACGAGTGAATTATTATCGCGAATCGTTAATGGGTATACATCACAGAAACATTAATTTTCCTGAATACATTTGGCGTCGCGGTTTACGATCATTTAAAATCACTCCACAGATAAATTAAGATTAAATAAGCGCCTTGTAAATCAGCGTATGACAATCTCTTTCTCCGTGGGCAAAAAAATATGTAAATTTATTTTATCTTCGATTGTTTTGCATTCCGACGTGTGTAGCGGTTTATCCGTTCAACACCATTGAAATTTCCTACATACAAAACGTTATGTATAAATAACTCGGGCTTGTAAATATTGACCGTTTAATTTCGACGTAATTTGTAAACGTTTTTATTTATTGACGTCACACGTTTACACCCGTGCGCAAAATAATTCACGAAAGATCAAACGATGAACAATAGTTGCGTACAGTGGACACCACTGAGAACTCGTTTCACGTTGCACCGTATGTGCAACTGTATAATGCAACGTGTGATGCCATTTTACCTATTTATTAATTCTTTGATTTACTGTTCGATTATTAGGAAGAGATCCCACATGCTCATTTTGGGATGTAAAGAGCTCGTACATTCGCTTCGAACGACTCTGCCCATATTAGCACGGATGCACGGAAGGCTCTAGTCGTGTTTCGACTTCCGATTGGTAGCGTGCGCATCATCAATCGTTTTCAACCAATCGGAAGTTGAAACGTGCCTAGCATCGTCCCTGTGACTGTGGTTGTACGGATTAAATTGTTCAAAGCGAGTGTAAAATACAGAGCTGAACGAATAAAAACGAAGAAAGATTACTAGTTAACAATACGGAGCACGACTTCTTACGATTGTTCTTAAGTATAGCGTAGAGGGACTACGAAGGTGTTGAATAGAGGAATTATCAACGATTTTTTTTTTTTTTTTTTCAATATTTTTGAGGGGTTTGTGTTATGGAATTTTAAATAAATCTTGTCGACTATTATTTTAAGCACTCTGGTGTGGCGTTTAACGTCTTAACAATACGGAGCATGACTTTTTACGATTGTTCTTATAACGTAGAGGAGCTACGAAGGTGTTCGTTGGAGAAATAAATTAGCAACGATTTTTTTTCAATATTTTTGAGAGGTTTGTGTTATGGAATTTTAAATAAATCTTGTCGATTATTATTTTAAGCACTCTGGTGTGACGTTTAACGTCTTAACAATATAGAGCATGACTTTTTACGATTGTTCTTATAGCGTAGAAAGGTTACGAAGGTGTTCGTTAGAGGAATCAATTATCGATCTTTTTTTTTTAAATATTTTCAAGAGGTCCGTGTTATGGAATTTTGCAAATCTTGTCGACCACTATTTCGAGCACTCTAATCGCTTAACACTTTAACCATCACGATGGTCCTTGTGGACCAATATTTCAAAGTTACAACGACTCTAAAGCACTTGCAAGACACGAACTCTAATAGGTGTAAACTTTAAAATTACTCTCGTTGGTAATATTATAAAATAACAAGTGCATGGACAAATCATCGAGTATTTCAATTTCTTACGCTACGATTCGAACGAATATCGGGGGACATTTTTAATTATAGAAAACTAACGTGGTGTTCAACGCGTTACAGAAAATCTGATAATACGAGTTAGGATAATTCTGTACGATTAAATTTTACCCGCAAACGTTAACCACAGACCTGACTACAATCGACTAAAAACATTTGCCTCGATGCAATTCGTAATTCACTCAAGAAGTAATCTTTTCCCCCCTGCCTGTGCAAGATTGTATAAAACAAGAAATATTTGCGAGAGATACGAAAGATATTAACCAGAGACATAACGATTTATCGTACGATAAGTTATGCAAGTACAATTGATACGACTATTTAAACGATAATGTGTAAAGTGTTTTATTTGCAGCGCGCCATACGATCATCGACGTACGAGTCATTGTACAGTAAATCGTCATTGTGGCCACTAATAGAGCGGTGGGGTAGCCGCACAAAATGGCGGGGATAACCAGTCGGTGGCCTTAAACGGTCACTTGATTTTCATCCGAATAAACTCGATTCTTTTCCATCGAATCTTATCTAATCGGTACACCGCTCGGCACTCGGTATACAAATTCGAATCGATATCTCTGATCGAAACGACGATTAAAAATCGAAAGTCCAAGTTTGCTTCGAACGTCGTTTGTTACAATCCGCTGAAAGGTTTCCACGAACGTGCTCGAAAAATTGCCAAACACCCTGATAAATAATCTCGAGCTCTCCGGTGTTGTACGCTGTTTCTTTAACCTCGCGCTCGTAGCGTGTACTCGAGCCTTTATTCACAATTGTCTGACCGTTACGCGTCAACCGAGCAATTGGACGAATCGTGACCGTTCTCTCGATGCACAGGAGTGCACGTGACGCATTGTAATTGGATCAAGTGGCAGCCGCGACGCGCTAATTAGCACGAGTAGCTCGCGACTAAATAACTCGCTAAACTCAATTAAACCTTTCGTTGCAAAGGGCGTCCAGTTGAGTCGAGGACTGCACGGAAACACACGTGACGATATATTTCTTGACTCGATTCTTGCCACGCTTTCAAATATCGCAACTTATATACGTACGAAGTACGTGTTGCAACTTCGAGTCCAATCGTCCTCGGTATGCAGTGTCTGTTTCTCGAGCGTCTCGGTTTAACCCTTTCCGTGTTGACACTTTGACGTCCGTTGTCACGTGTACGTGACTCTACCAGCCAGGCGGTTCTCGGCCGTTGTCACGTGTACGTGATCTTATTTCTTGGCTCGCTTCATCGTCATCCGCACAACTTGGAAAGTTTTTCTTTCGTATTTAATTATCAGAGTTACCAATCGGTTAATACGATCGGTTACGACTGCTTTTGCAAGGAAATTTACTTTGTAGCATATTTTCAAACGACGTTATGACTTCTTCTATTTTTCAAATACGATCAATTTCGTGGGTTCCTTTTCTTTCTCGATTATCGATTTTCCTGAGGTAATATTTCAACACTAGAACTACCGAAAGTGTCAATTCGACTTGTGTTGAACTTCTTTTTGAAGTTACTCAATTATCAAGGGTGTCTTTGCCTGCAATATTCGTGGATTATCAAAATTTGTAACTAGTGGTACTCGTATATTATTTTGCCTTTTCCTCGTTTAACGAAAATACGTATGTGGTTTAATACAAATTCTAATATGTTCGTCATAGTAATATACTGGAATCTATAGTGTTGAGTAAGTTCTAGTGTTAAGTAAAGTAAGTAAATGTCATATTCATGACATTTGTTCAAACTGTAGCGTGAAAAGTAAATATATTTTATTTTATTTTATAGTATTTTCAACGACAGTATCTAATATTACAATTAGGGTTCGTTCCTTGTGAGAACTTTCAATAAACATTGTACGTTCGAAACGCAGATCACTGCTACGTTATTCAACGTATTAAAAATTTTACAAATGTTTCGACTTTCGACCAAACACCTTTCGACGCACAATAACATTCTGTCTCGAAACTCGAGCGACCTCGCTGTGTTCACGCTCTGTTAATTTTTTTATTCGTTTTGAAGATCGTCTTTCACGCATTGTTTGGCGAGTGGCTGATCATTTTGTTTTCGGGTTTTAAAGTACGTCACGACAGAGGTCGAAAGAAACGTTTAATTTTTATTTGGTTCAATTTTGTGGCAACTTGTATATTTTTTCAAAAGAATATTTTAAAAAATATTCTTAATTAAATATATAATTAAGTATATTTCATATCCAAGTATCTCGTGTAAGTATTAATTTAGCAGGAAACCACTCCATTTTTATTTTCTTCAATTTCGTTGCAATTTATATATTTCTTTAAAAGAATATTATTTTTAAACGAAAATTATTTCGTTTAAAGACGCCCGTAGAACTGAAAGAATTAAATATGTTTCATGTCCGAGTATCTCGTGTAAGTATTAATTTAGCAGGAAACCTCTCCATTTTTATTTTCTTCAATTTCGTTGCAATTTATATATTTCTTTGAAAGAATATTATTTTTAAACGAAAATTATTTCGTATAAAGACGCCTGTAGAACCGAAAGAGTTATTACTCACACATCTCGTGTAAGTATTAATTTAGGAGTAAACCTCTCTATAAGGTAAAATGATACGAATGTATCGTTTAAACGAAACGTGCAATCACACGTTACAGGTGGTTTGTTGCACCTCGAGGCAAATCTGTGGTCATGGGAAGTCACACCTCCATAAACGACTCAATTTATTCCTCCATCGTTTTCATCGATAGCAGAATACGCAATCGTAAAGGAAACACGACTTTCTAGTAACACCCTGTATCAAGTATGCATTACGTATGTTAAATATGCACCAATATGACCCGTGTGACGTACATTAAAACGATATTATATATCATATTACTGGGACACGTTTAAAGAAAAGTGGACTTGTTTGTACAGTGGATCGAAAAAGTATTCGTACACTATATTATGAGGAAATTTCACAAAATCAGTCTCTACAGGCAAGAAGAACTTCCTTAAAATACAACGTACAAATACTTTCCGGAGCCACTGCATATTTTTCTAAATAAATAGTAATCCACGTCCTACGAGAATTTCTAAATCGAAGAGAGGAAATTGGAAGAAACCTTACGCGAGTAAATTCTAAATCGAAGGTGTTAGATTCCTCCATACTGGTGATTAAATAATTCTAAAGATGGTTAATGATAGTTTGTGATCGTTTCACGTTAGTCAATTGACACATTAAAATCAGTCTTACATGCAAGAAGAACTTCCTCACGATACAACGTACAAATACTTTTCGGAGCCACTGCACATTTTTCTAAATAAATAGTAATCCACGTCCTACGAGAATTTCTAAATCGGAGAGAGGAAATTGGAAGAAACCTTACGCGAGTAAATTCTAAATCGAAGGTGTTAGATTCCTAAATATTGGTGATTAAATAATTCTAAAGATGGTTAATGATAGTTTGTGATCGTTTCACGTTAGTCAATTGACACGAAAGCGCACCGATGTCGGCTGGATTAAATTCTTAGTAGATTTCTTTGGTTCCAGCCCTCGAAGAAGGAGCAAGCGCGGCTGAACCATAATTCCAATCAGAAGGATCACCGAAGGCAGAAGGATGCCTCGTCGAGCAGCACCTATAGCGCCTTTCGTCAATGGCGAAAGAGCACCTCTATCGGCTCGAATCGATCCAACAGCGTTGGATCCAGCTCGACCGGTGCTCTCGCCAAGCTCACCAATGATCCAGCGACGATACAGAAAATGGAACAATTCCCTCTGGTTCTCTCCGATGCCACCATGCCGGAAGAGGACCTCTCGCTCAAGTTTCTAGCGCTGGTATTGATCTTTTCAACTTACGAGTTCTTTTTCTCCGTTACACATTAAAGGGTACCAATCACCCTAAAGACCGAATTTGAATCGTTGAATTAATTATAATTCAATTATAATTATTATAATTATTAATTATGTGTATATATAATTATTAATATATCATAATTATTAATTATAAATATAATTATTAATATATCATCATTATTAATTATATATATAATTATTAGTATATTATTAATTATATATATAATTATTAATATATTATAATTATTAATTATAATTATAATAGTTCGAGATCGTGTGAAAATCTCATCTCGAATTTCAAATCGGGACGAGACTCGAACGCGGAACAGAATCTGAAATTCCTTCGAGATATTTGATTAAGATTAAATAAGGGTTGTTCGGAAATTCATTTCGTTTTCCAAAATGGAGAGTATACGATTTAATCAAATGTTTGTACACTCTAAAATAATCGTGTTTCATTTTCACCCAAAAAAAAAAAACGAAATGAATTTCCGAACAAACTAATAACGGTGAATCTCTTAGCGTTAGAATTTTCTAAATAAAACGTATCCGGTGATCGTTTATTAAAATTACAGATCGTACCTTTAAACTGTACAATCGAGCCTTTTCGTTGCGCTGAAAAAAGAAAGAAACTAGAGAAATATCGAAAAACTGATACCAAAAATTACAATTCTTATTTAAGCATCTAAATTTCAACTGTTGAATCAACTGTAGTATAACTGTGAACGATGCTACGAATCAATTATACTAAATTAACGATCATCGATTAACGAAGTAACGTATAGATTGTGCGAAATTAATTATAACAAGTGAATATAATTGATGAATTTATTTCTACCGCGATACGATGAATTTAATATGAAAATAAAGAAATTAATTATCGCGAAGAAGTGTCTTAATATCTGAATTTCAATTCTGGCCGTTTCAACTCGTGCATCAATTATTTACAAAATCGTGTTCGCGCGAGGTTGAAGCTTACGTTTCTTTGTATTTTTCTTACAGAACGCTTTAGACTTGACTGCACCGGCCAGTGATATTTTATTGAAGAACAGATTGAAGTCCTGGTTCCAGTTGTCCGGTCATCCGGATGGCTTCGCACCGGCCGGACCCGGAACAGTCTGGAAAAGAAAAATGGGCGGGTCAGAGAACACGGAAAGAATTGTTTACGAGGCGCTCAGCAAAGACAAAGACTTACGAGATTGTATACCGAGGTGAACAATAGCTCAACGTGATTCAATATCGTGAAAAAATTCAATTACCGTGGAACCTCCATTGTTCGAATACTCCGCCACTTGAACATTGTACAATTCAATTTTTATCCAGACGATAGTCTCGCGGAACGAACGAAAGACGATGAATATAACTTGTTGTGCGTTACTCGTTGAATAAAAATTAGAATTTGAACGAAAGAATCGGACACGTCGCAAATAAAAAGTGAATAAATGTTGGGAACGATTGCTGGAAATTTTCAACAAAATTGGACATCGATTTCTAGGAAACTTTCCATAAATTTCAACTTGAGGACTGTGCTATATGTTCGTTTCTGTTACCTTTCAATTTTAAACGAGAAATCATCCTTTATATAGGAGTCACTCGTTTTATTCATGTCTATGTAAATTTTACATTAGAAATCTGTCATATTTGAAATTTATAATTTCTATGTTTTTAATCGTATACCTTCGCGCAGAAAATGAGTCCGGACGGGACCATATTTGAACTATTTTTTTTATTATTATTTAAACAAATGGAAGTCTTTGGAAATTGATTCGAACAACGTACAATTAAAAATGTTCCGAATACGATCGTAATTATTTTTATCGATAAAACTTCACCGATTCGTACAGAACACTCGTGTATATATAATCAACAATATATAATATTATAAATTTCGAATAAAAGTTATGATCGTATTTGGATTATTTTATCCAAGAAACTCTCTCAAAAGACAATGCACTATCTACATATATTGTATAGTATATATCTCCTTATTTTCGATCTTGTAAACCTTGGAGACTCTCCTTTATTCTATCGAGTTTAATTTTATTTTTACACAATGTTATTTCCGTAGATATTACCGAGAAGTGGAGTACAAAGGCGATACGTTCATCGAGCTACAGGATTTGCTTTTCGGATTCAGCGATCCGCATGTAATGGACATCAAGATGGGCACAAGGACGTTTCTCGAGTCGGAAGTGTCGAAGACGACCGCTAGATCGGATCTCTATCAGAAGATGATCGCCGTCGATCCGAATGCACCGACGAAGCAAGAACACGAGCAACGCGCCGTGACAAAGTTACGGTACATGCAGTTCCGTGAACAGCAGAGCTCGACTCGTAGCCATGGATTTCGAATCGAGGCTATGAAATTACCGGGAGCGCCGCCGATCACCGATCTGAAGAAAGTGAAATCTCATCAGGAGGTCCTCGACACGATGAAACTTTTCCTAGGGACGCGCGAAGCCACGCGCGAGAAGCTGCTCGTCCGCTTGAAGAATCTACGCTCGAAAATCGAGGCGTCCGAATACTTCAAGACTCACGAAGTATGTCTCTTTGTTGATACGTTGAAATCGAATTAACGCAGAAAACACAACGTCGATACGTTCGTTAAAACGTGGCGATGGGTTATTCTAACAATATTTATTACCCGATGATATATCTAATTTAGATGCATGTATGGAATTATTTTTCAAACTATTTAAAATGCAAAGCAGGCTGCCCGGGAGAGAAAAAAATATACTATCAGGCATGAATTTTTTGCGGAATTATTACTCACAGAGGTGACTTTAATGTCACCTTCATTTTTTTTCTTTTTGTAACGGAGTCGTGTTTCTTGAATGCACCTATCTCGTTTGATAAAGAATTGATAAAATGTGCATTTACCTTATTACGTGTGCACGAGAGCATAAATTAGGAATAGAGAGCTACTGTTTCTGTATTATAATATAATACTGGAAAATGAATTTTTCTGTTTTAACAAAGTGTGTACGTTATTAAATGACAATGTGTAATATACATAATCATTTGTTTTACAGATAATTGGTAGTAGTATCTTTATGATCTACGACGACGACAAAGTTGGTGTATGGTTGATTGACTTCGCTAAGACACAAGCATTACCGAATGGACAACGAGTGACACACAGAAAACCATGGGAACAAGGCAACCATGAGGAAGGATTTCTATTTGGTCTTGATATTCTTATTTCAACAATAGAAGAAGCTGCCCTCTCAAAAGCGGCGTAGTCTTTGCCGCTTATAAATATCCCGCTCTGGTCTCATTACAATAACTTTTGAAGTCAATCATTTTCATTTATATTTATAAATTAGCCAAGGAATATTCAATGTTCGCTGAAAAACGTACCTTTATTCGTTTTACAAATAATTTTTTTTTAAATACGATTTATAATATACCTAAGACTTTGTAATACTGACATTTAATGGACACTAACATCGGTTCAGTGTTTCTCAAATTCTTATGCCTTTTCTATTCTTTTCATAAATTCAAAGTAAGAGACTGTAATCAATATACAAATTATTTAAAATACTTTGAAATAACTTGAAACAATTTGACAAACACTGACATATAAGGTATTCAAAGCAGAAGACTGCTTATTACTGCATTTTTCTATAAACCTTCGTAGTCGAGAAAGTTCACGAACGGTACTCAGTAACATATTTAGTATGTGTACAAAGTTTATTATTAATGTACAAATATAGTTAATTAAATGTAATCATTTAAAAATTATTTATGAAGAACAGTTAGATTGTAAGATTTACGCGTTTTTTTAAACGAAATACTCGCTCTTAGAAACAATTTCGATTTAAAATTTAAGTATTTATATATCTGCATTAAATTATTTTCTTCTGTAACTGCCACAAATTTAAATATGAAGAAAAATATTTGTAATAAAGAACATTTCTTTTAAACTGGATAAATTGTATACAATTCTATTTAACGACGAATCTTGTTATTTTTGTTGTATCTATAAGGCATAATAAATGCAAATATTTATTTGCTGCTTTAAAGGTAATTAATATACAGAATAAAATGCTATTGCAAGTATTGGGCAATAATAATGTGAAAACTATTAATTAACGATGTGTACAAACGTTTTAAGAACTATTAAATAATTAGGAATATTCGAAAAATATTTCGTATTTATATTCTCCGCGTCGTTCGTTTCCTGCTGATATATTTTTCATCTACGTAATACTAGTAGAAAATAAATCTTAAATAAATACATAATACAATTTCTTTTTTTATAACTTCCGTTTCCATACATATCACTCAATAATTGCTTCGATATCAACATCGGGCAATTCCTCTGTAGATTTTGATTTCGAATTAATTATAGACTCATACCATCGAACTTCGGCTGCTGTCAGACATCTTTGCCTATATATATAATAATTTATAGATACATAAAATGTGGAATACCGAAATGTATTAACAATTTGTTAATATTACGGTCATTTGAGATCACATGATACTACCATATTATAAATATACAAATACAAAATTTATTTACTAACACATCGATTCGGTCACTTTGTGGTTTTTTGACGGGGTTCCAGCCAGACACAGGTTTTTCGTTCATTACCATCAAACCTCGAGTGCAGAAAGATAAAGTAACTTTAGTTAAATTGGTATCCTGAAATTGTTAATAGAAAAATGTATTAGTTTCTTAAAAAGTACATTTTTTTAAACCTTTCTTTATGCAATTCAAATAATAATATTACTCCCTGTGTAATTGTTTACGGGACTAAATATAGAAGACTACATAATTATATGTAACAAAAATAATTCACATACACGCCATTCAGAATTTAAAACATCTGCTAAACTCAAAATATCTGTACAGGCGTTTACTTCCTCTATCCCCCTCATAGTGGTTAAATAATTTTCTTGAATAAACTTTAGAAATACCGTCGCTTGCGATTGAAAATATGCTGCTATTTCATCAGGGTCGTGAACAAATTTCCATGAACTTCCATTCTGAATTCCTGCAATTTCATATTATTTTATTAATTATTATGATTCATAAATTTATGTTTCATCTTTTTTGTAACTAATTCTAATATGTGTTTATCTGTTTTCGTTATTAATATTTATATTATATATATAAAATATATAAAAACTATATATAAGAATAATTAAATTAATGATATACTTACTATCTATCTATACTTACTTTTTGGATTTATAACTCGACCAACACCATGCAAAAGCCCCAAACCCTCTTCTCGAATACTGCATTTATTTTCAAGCTGTTCTTCAGGTACTAACGGCATTATTATAACATTGCATTAAGAAATCAAATATATTCATGTCTCTAATTATGCTTACCTCTCAATGAAATGAAAATAAGATTTAAAATAGCATTTCTAATATCACCTATACTATTAGATAGTACTTCATCGATTTTGTGTTGGGAAACATGTATCATGTGCCCAGCAATTGAATTTAAAGTATCACCTATTCGTTTTAATGCATTCCTCATTGCAGATGGTGTAGCAGGATTTATTCTAAATCATAAAGAATTTAATAAATGCTTACGTACAGTAAAATAAAATAGAATATTAATCTACTTACTTAATTAAATCCATGCTAAACTTCTCTCTTAAATTAGAGGGAAAAAGCATTTGTAATAATTTTGAATTTCCTGTTTCTGTACATATAAAAACTATAGATTCTTTTCCTATTTCAAAGTATTTTCTGAAAACATAAATAAATTTTGATTATAAAATAGAATGTGCATAAAAAGTAAATACCATAATTTTGCTTACTCCAAGAGAGAAAAAAAGCTATCTGTATCTTCGAGATAAACATTTGGAAAATCTTTTACAAGAAGAAGGCGCCTGGAGTAATTACTCAAAACTGAACTATATCGAGTAGCCCTAATTAAAAAGTCCTCAAATCTATCTCCTTGTCTCATTACCCAATCTGGAAAATAATTAGCAATTACTATATTTCCATTGAAATCATTCGTTTCTATTTAAATATTATTAATTTTTTATAAACATTTAAAATTGACCCAAACTCTATTTAGTGCAAAAAAGATTACTGTTTTCATCCATGACTTGATCAATAGGAGTAATCCATTCTGTAACATCGAAATCATTTTCTTTTGCAAGTAGTCTTATTGCTGCTGTCTTTCCACAACCAGATGCACCAGACAAAATTAACGCACAAGGCCGACCCTTCTTAACTTTCAATTGCAACCAGGCTAAAATATCTTGCTGTTTCTGCCTACTGACTACTAATTCAGAAGGCTTCTGTGGTTCACAAGCTTTCAGTAGAGCAGATAGACTGCTTGTACTTTTTCTTTTAGGAACTATATCATAAACATCTGAAATACTGGATATACTACTTCCTATTCCTTGCAACTTGGCACGTTTGACTGTTGATGACTTACTAACAGGTTTAGAGTCAAAGGATGGCATCAGCCAACTACTATTTTTCTAAATAAAAAACAAATATAAATTTTATATGATGGAAAGTAATGTATTTAAACTGGATGTCTATATATTACTAATGTATGATCTTAAATAATTATAACAATATTTATCTACAATCATATATTGAAGTATGTAAAAAATGTTTAAAAATGTAGAAAAATATCAAATTATATATTTTATAAAGACATACCTTTGAATGGGCCATATTCTGATGTTAACATAAATGTTTAATTCATGGCAAAATATAACACTGTAAAAATATCAAAAATATTATGTTTATTGATTGGAAAAATAATCTAATTAATTTATTTACAATACTACAAAAATATTTATTAACTAATTTATTTTAATTAGCTTCTTAATATTGTCATACAGTCACCTACAGGAAAATTGTACAGGTTGTATCACGAGAAATGTTACCTCAGTACAGTAACAGAATAAAAAATTTCAATTCATGCCACATATGCTTAATTACATTTAAATTAGGCAATTGAAGTAGTGTGTGAATAACTTTGAGGCAATTGTACAACAGCTATTTTTGAATGATTTTTGATGCATGTTTTTGATCATTGTCACCATAAAACATGAAGGAATCCAACAATCTTAACTTTTGTGTATTATCTTTTAATTGAGTTTTCAAGATATTTAAATAATACCACTTGTCTATACTTCCTACATTGTACACTGCTTTTTCTGTGCTTAATAGTTAGATTTAAGTTTTATATTTTTCTCTGTTGATTCAGTTTTTGCTAAATTCTTCTTAATAAAATTATGGTTTCTCAAAAACCATAATCCTTATTGCTATAACATTTAGTGAACTCTAATCTTTGTCTTCTATTCCTAATACTTACAAGTGGTTTTGATTGGGCTATATGACCTTGATATTTGTATCAATGATTTTTGCACCTACAGATGCTCCTAGGTATTGTTCAATGTTAATCACAATTGCCAGAGCAGTTAATTTTGAATCTTTTTTTATTTTTCAAGTATCTACCTTTTGTCAACTTCTGTGAATTTTATTATATATACATACATTGTATAGTAGAAGCATTTCTATTTAATATTTTAGCAATATTTTTATATGATTTATTATTAGTAAAATAATAAATTATAAGTTCACATTCCTTTAATATTGTATTGGACACCTATCCACCTATACTTTCTATATTTGTTTCATATTTGAATTATTATTTAATCGAAAAACCGCCTTCAACTGATGCAATTACATTCGATTAACTCTAAGAAATAAAGAAACAAATGAAGAACAAAACATCGTGCAGCATTTGTTTAAAGAAATGCGATATTACTATTCTGTACGATTTTGAATGCGAAAACAATTTAGTGTATGATGTGGTTATCATTTTTTTGTTTTCAATAAAGGAAAATGTTTCATTTTTTATTTTCTGTGTGAATAATTATAAAGATTAGTATGTAAAATATTTTTTTTCAAACAAATTCCTTATCCTGTTATTGTATCGAAACAGTATTCATATGACCGTATTCATACGACAGCATTCATACATTTTTCACTACGAGTGTCTGAATTTGGCGAAACCAATAACTTTACGTACATTTTCTTAGAAGAATTATTATTTTGTTCTAACAAATGATTTACTTTGTAGCAGACAACAGATTACAATTGCTTCAGATAGGTTTTTAAATTCAAAGTGTATCTGTGATCAAATATTTAGGTTATATTTGAATTTTCTATCTATGTACATTTTCGTTGTTTTATTCTTGAAATTCTTTTTCAATTATAAGCGATTACATTGATCTTTAAAATCAGCTAACATTTGGATAAAATGGACTGATAAATGAACTTGTCAAATCGACAATAGAATGTCAGGCTTTATCAATATTAATTATGAATTGAAAAGGTTTGATTTAGGTTAAGCCAATTAATGAACGAAATTAACATTATTAGAAAAATATAATTTAGATACCTAAATTTTAATTTATTAAATAATATATAAATTTTATATGTATATTTTCTATTATATAATTTTTTAATTATATTCTCATTAAAAAATATATTTCTTTTTAATTGAAAGGTAATAGATGAATATACCTCAATTAAATATTTTATTTAAAATATTGAACATGGCGCCATCATATTATGCAGTTGCTAAAGGTCGTAAACCTGGAATTTACACCACTTGGTAAAAATTATGTTTGGTATATATTATTTTAAATCCATGTTGTATAAATTATATTTGTTTTAAATAAGGGATAAATGCAAGGAACAAGTACAGCAATATTCTGGTTCTGCGTTTAAAAAATTTCCTTCTCTAATAGAGGCTGAAAAATTTATAAAAGAAAATTCAGATAAAAGTAGTAGTAGCACAAACACAATAACTGTAGTAAAGAAAAGGTATGACAATCATTATATACTAATAAGTAGAAATAAGTATTTTAATTTTAAATCTATTTTAGACCAGCATTGAAAAGAAAGGAATGTTTAGAAGTCAGTGAGAAACAATCATCTCCAAAAAAATGTAAACTAATTCCTTTACCCATTAAACAAACTGTAAGTAATTTCATATATAACTGTATACTTAATTAACAGAGGGTACTAACATATTTATGTATTTCTAATATTATTGACATAATTCAGTTATTGGTTCTTCGTGCAAATTATTATTTGGAAAATTCTAAAAATGTATTATGTACACATATATTTTCAATTTTGTAAATATATGATATGTATTATTACACGAACTCCATTTAATAAGTTCCTAATTTTTTAGGCATCGGATTATATTATGGATGATGATGGTTATGTAGAAGTATATACAGATGGTGCCTGTAGTTCAAATGGCAAACGAAATGCCCAAGCAGGTGTAGGTATCTGGTTTGCTGATAATCATCCCATGTATGTTTCATTATGATTTTGTTACAGTCAATTTTTAAGGTGAGATCATTATTGTATTTAAAAAAGTTAATAATTACAGGAATGTATCGCAACCAGTTGTTGGTAGAGCAACTAACAATATGGCAGAAATTCAAGCTGTAACCATAGCTGCAAAACAAGCAAAACAAGCAGGTATTACAAAATTAAAAATTCATACGGACTCAAAGTTCATGATTAACTGTGTAACTAAGTGGATGTCAAAGTGGAAAGTAAATGGATGGAAAACTGGAAACAATAAACCTGTTATAAACAAAATTGAATTAATTGAACTGGAAGAGGCTCTTAAATCTATAAATGTAATTTGGGTAAGTGCAAAAGAGTCTTTTGCTTCTTTTTCTGTGCAGAAGTTCTCTTTTAAGAAAATCAATTTTGACTTCACACATCTTTGTATAGATTTATTGTAAACATTTTGATTAATTTTTTACAGGCAATCATTTATCAACTGATGCTTGAAAATTTGATTTTATGTTTTACATCCATTGTTTATTTAATAATGATGTTTTCGATATTTTAGAAACATGTCTATGGTCATCAAGGAATTCATGGTAATGAAATGGCTGATAAATTGGCAAGAGAAGGTGCTTCACAGTATTAAAGATAATTATCATGTAAAACATCATATAATATTCTTTATATCCATATTTGCAATGTTCTAATGGAAATACAAATTTATTTAAGTATTTGTAAAATTTTATTACTAACAATTAAACCATAAAGATAGGTACTAATTTGTGATCAATGCATCAGATGTATCTTCAACAATGTCAGCCAATTGTTGTTTGTCCGTTGATCGTGGATATATTTGTTTCAGAAGAATATATATGTCCTCTGGCGATATTTGAAGCGCCAAAAGTTCCAGTATAATGCTAAAAGAATAATTTTTTGAAATAGGTATTAGTAATCACTTTTATAACAATTTATTATTCATTTATATTAATTAATTAGTGTATGGTACGTGTTGTTCAATTTTATAACCTTAAAAATATTAGGTTTGTCATGAAATGTCAAAACTCTACGATGTAATTACGAGTTTCACTGGGCTGTCAAAAACAGTAGTACAGGTTATATTTATAAGTCGGGTAAATTATTACCGATAAACTCCTGGAATTGCGGAAATCCCTGCCAATTCTGCTAATGTGATTAATTCTATTTGATGGGCTTGTGGAAACGTCATTCTATCCATTACAAATCTCAAATGATATAAAAATCTTAGCCGCGCGAAATTCTTTTCTATGATAAAAAATTCATTTGTTAACATGTGATCACTAAATTGTGACGAGTTATCAAAATGAGTTGATAGAGGGCCTCAAAGCTGTAGAACCTTTTTACCATTTCGATGTCAAATTCAATGTTATCGATTCAGAATAAAATAAGATTGAAGCGCTCTCAACGTTAGGAATTAAAACTAAATATGACAGGAGTTGAAACATTTCAAAAGCGATAGAAAGTTGAATCTTGTAAAAAATGTTCGCGAGAACTGGCCATGCTGAACGTTCAGTTCTCAAAATTTAATTCACTATTCTTTTTTTAAACTTATTTCGTTATATTCCTTTACTCTAACCATCAGAAAATAAATTTATATAAGAAATATATTACTGCCTCAAGCATATTCTGTCGGATCCATTCATTGTACGAAAGATTGAGGAAATTTAATCCTATATTACTTCAAGATGGGTTCGAGTTTATTATTTATTGAATAGAAATAATTTGTAGAGGGTTTATACTTTTCATAGATTATAATTATGAAGGCACATTGCGATGTCTATGTTGAAAAATTTGTCTACACGAAAGTGAAGTTTGCCGGAACAATTATCCCAAAGAAAGTCATATCGTTCTTTTAGTGCAAATTTGTTCAAACTGGATACCAAATTCTCGAACATTTTCCATAAAATATTGTTACCTTTTTACGGATGGGAAAGGGCAAAAATAAAGATAAGGGAAATATTGGAAGAGATGACGATAGGAGAATTGAATGGAAGAAAAGGATAGATGAAATGACCTGTGGGATAACGGTATCGGGGAAAGGAGTAAGAATGAGAGAGTACGAGTGGGAGAACGAGAGAAAGAGGGTGAAAGAATGAAAAAGTTAGAGGAGAGAACACCAGTTGTGCGAGGAGGACAGAAATTATGTGAGGTGGCAGGTGGTTCGGGAAACGTGGGATCTTGTGTAGGGTGCGCAGCAAGCGAGACGTTGTGACAAATAAAACTACGTCTGCTCGCAGGCGAGCAAACGGGAGACTCCCGATCATAACATGCAATGCTGGTGCTACGCTTCTCTGCAAGTTGCAAGCAACTCCCAGATGCACACAGTGATGTATACGACCGCGCTCGGCCAATCTCGCGCGACTCAACTTTGTTATTACGACGTGAACCTGTTCTGTTGATACAAATTTCTATATTCAATGTTACTCGAAGATCGTGCCACTGTATGTCGTCAAATTTGTTTCGATACCATCCTCAATAACGCGTACAAAGAAATACGAAAACCCAAGAGAGAAAATTCAAAAAAAGTTCAATTTTTATACTTCGTTCGGCGGTAACGGGCGTGGAAAAGGAAAACAAATATAAATTCAAATACGCGAAATCGTGACACACAGTAGAAAAACTAATTTTGCAAACCGAACACTAATTTTTGCAACGTAATCCCGAACGAAGCAACGTTCCGTTTAATTGTTATCAAAGAGGCCCAAAATAAAGCGAGGTCGAAATGTGTAAAATATACGCACACTTGAACACATACCAGTACGTTATCGAATTATTCGATTACCGATGTTTCTCCCAACTCGAGAATATAAATTTCTCGACGCGTTATTAGAACCGACAACGAATCCAAGTACCGGTGGCAATACGAGCTTCGAACGACGCCGATCGTGAAAATTTGTATCGTTGGAACAACATTTCACGTTGCAAGAACGAACTCGAGTCGCGCGGGCTTGGCTGAGTGCCGCCATCTAAATGTGTGCGTCTGGTGATTGCCTGCAACTCGTGGGGAAGCGTGGTGGCGCCAGTATTGCGTGCCTTGCCGGCAGTTTCTCGCATGCTCGCCTGGAAGTAGTGTCAAATTTCGACGGAGGATCCTCCTCATCGGTTGCCTCGACTCGCTTGTACGAGCTCGTGTGAACGAGATCTGCGGCCACCGGTGTAGTCGTAACGGTCACAATCTGAATCCCGTCACTGTACATACGATGACGACCAGACTGACCAAGAGGCCTATTTATTTGACCGTACAGGAACGTCTCGAGATATTAATGAAACTGGAGGACGGTTTCGCGAGAAGCCAATTGGCCAAGGCTTACAATGTCAACACCTTTACCATCCGCCGGATCGAGTTGAATGCAGCTCGTATACGACAACAATCGCAGATACCCGAAATTCAAGGTCACAAGAGGTTGCAGCGACCAGTGTTAATCGAGTTGGATGCTCGACTGTACGCATGGTTCTTGGAACAGCAGGCGAGGGACGATCACATCAGTGACGAGCAACTGCAAGAGAAAGCGAGAGAAATAAATAAAGAATTGGGCGGCCCGGCGTCTTTCACCGCCTCCAAAGGTTTGATATTGAGGTTCAAACGACGTCACGGTATATGTTTGATCGGGTCACGTGGCAAGGCTGCATGCGGCACCACGGCGGAGGAGTTCTCCCAAACATTTTTACGAAGACTGGAGGAGGAAAATATTAAACTGCAGAATGTTTATAACATGGCCGAGACGAGCCTGATGTGGAAGGCCGTACCGAAGGAGACGCTGGTGCTCGGCGAGGAGATAAAGAAGGATCGAGTCACCGTCGGATTCTGTTCGAACGCAACCGGGACGCACAAACTTCTGCCGATCATTATTAACAAATACGAGGCGCAAAAGTCTCAGATGCGTTGCCGTAACGGATTGGTCACCCTCAGGAGTCTGGAGAGAACCTCGGTGGAACGGAACGTGTTCGTCGATTGGTTTCAGAAGCACTTCAAACCGGCGGTGAGGAGACGGCAGCACAGGAAAAGTTCCCGCGGGAAAGTGTTGTTACTGTTGGACGTTTGCAAGGCTCGTGTGTTCCCGCCGGAGAAGCAGAAACAGGAGAAGAACATCGAGATAGTGTATATGCCGGGATCCGCGACGTCTATACTACAGCCGATGAGTCAAGGTATAATAGAAAAGGTGAAGAGATCGTTCCGGCATCGTATGCTCGAGAGGATTTTACATTCACCCGGCGGCGTGAAAGAATTTTATGTACATTACGATATGAAGGATTGCGTTAATATATTGAACGAGGTATGGGCCGACGTGACGCAGTTCGAGATCTGTCAGTCGTGGCAGAAAATACTGGCGGACAAAGCACCGAAGCAAGAGCAAACGCAAGAGGACCAAGAGGAGAACTTTTCCACAATGTCGTCCGTTACCGCTATCGCGGAAACGGTCAGGGAGATCGCCGGGGAGGTGGTTCCTCGAAACGAAATAGAAAAGTGGCTCGACAACTGCAACGAAGTGGAACACGACTCGGATACGAAGGACCGTGACAAGGAAGCCGGTGAGGAATCGGGTTCCGATTTAAGGACGAACGTGGATCAAGAGGAAGTGAAGAATATGTTCAAAACGTTAGATTTTTGGTCGCAGAGCCAACCGAAGTTTATTAAGATGCAAGTACGAGCACTACACGATTCTTATCAGTATACGCAAAGATAATGTGATTAATATATCTTAATGACTAATAAAATTTTTATTTGTATTCTTTTCGTATTCTGCTAACCGTTACTTCCGAAAAGAAAGAAAGAAAGGAAACACGCATTCTTTAGTAAGTTGTTCTCTAAAGAATTGTCAATTGTGTTTTGTCCTTATGGAATTTAAAATTAATATTTGGTCGTTACACCAGCATTTTATCGGTGACTGTTAATCTTGCAAGGGACAGTTTCTTCTGCTGTGGAATATTTTAATTTACAGCGTTTGGGAACGATTCGTGCAACGTGTGATTAAAAATAGTCCAAACGAAGTTGCGTTTAAGCTCGGTTTCGTTGGGTAAACCTAGCCGAACATTTGACAATATTGTCGCAGAGAAACAATGAAAAATATAAGAAAGTTTGAATCGATGAATAATTCGAGTTTGTCGTTAAACGACCAAAATCGTCGTCCAACCGAGCGATGTCGGTCGGTCGTACGATAATGCGACAGGATCCATGTACGACCGACTGTGAAGTATTATGCGAAACTGAGTTGACGGTCAGTTTTTAGGATGTCTTTGTTAAAATCTTTTTCTTAGTGAAAATAGTTATGTAAAATATATATTATTAGCAAATACTCGAAAGAGAAAGCGTCGTACAAACAGAGAATAATATTTGTTGAATTTCACCACCTTTACTGTCAGCTGCAAGAAGATGACACTATGTTAGAATTGCGCGAATAATATTAAAATGGTCTTCCCGCAAAATTACTAATTTTAAGAAACCAATTTTGATAAAAGAGAGACATTGTAATTTTTAAGGTGTGAAAAAGAATTTCTTACCAAGAGTATGTTATAACTGTATCGTTACTAAATTTTACAAAAATATACAAAAAATTACATATTGTAACGAGTAATAGTTAGGAAAGCTTGTGGTAGAATCATTGGAAGATGTTCCTGTCTGTGAATCACCTAATGAAGTTGGAGATTCATTGAGCAGTTTTTTTATGAGCAAATTCTAAATTTCATTTCTAATAACTAATTTTTCGATGAATTCAATTTCCAAAGGAATGACACTAGAGATTTTGTAAAATGTATATTTTTATCAATCTCTGATTCGTGTTTCTTTAACGATACCTTTTCCATTAATATCAAAAGTTTCTTATTTTTGAGCTCCAATATATTTATCTTGAAGTTTTATCATTTTGGTGCCTTTCTTTTTCATAAGTGTGTTGCAAGTTCAAACACTGGATTTGTATGCAAGAAGTGACATCCAAAAGAGGTTTTGTAACTCTAAAAGTCTGAGGTTTCATAGTTTCAAGGGTTTCAATAGTTTCTTGGAACATTCTCAACAATTACTAAATCTTTATCGTGCATATCTTTTTGTGCTTTGATCTTCATTTTTTGGTGAATCATGATTGAATAGTTTTTCCTTCTTTCCGGTATCATGGTGTCTTTTAAAAATAAAAACTTTTCAAAGTACATTTTCCACTATAAGTACCTATACACGGATTGCCAGGTTCTCCAAATCAAGGATTTTTCATCTTTTTTATCTCTAAAATTGGTTTCTTAAATTGTATCATTTCACAGCTTCATTTTTTCCTCTGAAATAAAAGAACATTTTTTAAATTTTAGGTACTTAGCAACAGGAATGGTTTTTTCATTTAGGATATCAAACCACTTGGTCATCATTATTGAAGTTTGTCTTGCCACTTAGAAAACACTGTAAATCAAATATATGTGAGTGTGCCTAATATTGACAATTCTTCACATTGCATAGGTAGTACTGACGGAAAACATATCACAGTTAAATGTTCTCCAAATTCAGGAAGCATGTTCTTTGATTACAAACTTTTTTATTCTGTTGTTCTAAAGGCAGTGTTATGCGTTAATTACAAATTGATTATGGTATATGTTGAGTCATATGACAATAGAGGTGTATCTTCCGGATACACGTATGCATGCTGAATTAGAGAATGGTCATTTGAAGTTGCTCCTTAGACAAAGAATACTTAATTTTGAAATTATAGTCCCATTCGTATTTGTAGATGATTAAGTCTTTCTTCTGAAACCCTATCAAATAAGACAACTTCAAGATGTAAATGAAAAATCACAGATCAATTATCATTTATCTTGTGCAAGAATGATTATAGAGTATACATTTAGGAACAGTACTGCAAAATTTGGTGTACTTGTTAAAGGTATAGAAACCAATATTAATAATGCAATTCGTATTGTTGAAGCTGTATATTGTTTACACAACATTACCATTGATTTAAAATGCAATACTTTGAACGACAATGGTATAAGAAGTAATTACTTGGAATTAAATGAATTATCAAACTCCAGAAGGACCAATAGATTGACAAAAGCAGCATTTGGAATGAAAGAAAAATGTTCTTAACAATAAGTAATAAATAAATTATGATAATAATTAGTAATAAATAAATTCAAACTTACTGTTTTTTTTAATGCTATTGCCACTTTTTCCTATTTCTTGTTCACTAATAATACACAGTTTTTATAGTCTTCGATTTGTTTCTTCCATAAAACAAGCTTGTTCTGCACTTCAAAAATCAATAACTACGCGAAATTTACATTGTTACAGACGTCATGTGTATGATGCGACAAGAAAAAAACTGGTTTTAATTTCTAATAATGCGATTGCCCATTACGACCTTGCTGTATCGCTCATGTTATCAAACTAGATACGATCATAGAATGTGCATTGTTTGTCTATTGTGTTGGTCGGTCGGTTGAACGACAACGATTTTGTCGCGTGACATTATTCGAAGGATGTGAATTATAAAAATAAAATATCGTTTATACCATTTTTTATTTAGATAATGCCCATCTATGGTCGTAGACTATAGATGTAGTGTATTCTGTATCGCCTTTTGACTCAGCACTCTCCAACGATGTGATAATCCGCCTCGAAAACCGCAAACGCCAATGGTTGCTTCTAAGCTTGTCGAAAGCAACTGTAATCAGTATCGTTGAGCGAGCTGGGTTTCTTTCGTATGGCGCATGCGCCACCTTTCAACAGCAAAAATAGCGAAATTTGGCGGGCTCGAGCGGACAAACAACTGAATAAATTTATTTTTTAAATGTACAGTTTCCATAATTTTTGCCAAATAAAATGTTTCTTTTGACTTATATAAAACGGTTATTCTGTTTAAGTAATTATTTAACAATTTTTCATCTCTGTAGTTTATTCTTTACATCAATATTTTATATAAATTATTCAACATTTCATAATCGTGTTTGTAAATACATATGTATATCGCTCACCTTAGGCTCCTTATTAATATTCCAAAAATTTTTAAATACTTTTTATAGGCAGTCAAACACGAGGTCACACGATGACACCTTTCAGATGGTATAATATTGCAGTTGTACATATCGCATCAATGAAGTGATACGTATGCGTATTGTGTGCCATGACGAATTAACATATATCTATTACTGCATTGACGCGACATCTAATGTTTCAATCATGAATTAATTCTGAATATTGTATTATATGACGTACGTATTACTGCATTGACACGACATCTATCGTTTCATCATGAATTAATACTTTACAGCTGCAGCCAAACTTTATAGAGAGTTTACAGTACTTCTTTGTATATATTATCTCCACTGAAACACTATTTAACATTACTTAAAACTTCCTTGAAGGGTTCTATGTGATTACTATGTAGTTGATTGATGTTAAATTAATTTCTCTAAGATGATTTTGTATCTTGTCTGTCATTGTGAGCCTTCAATTCATATGGCACCAACAAATATTGCCTACAATATTATAATTGTCTATTTTATATCTAGCTGTGACATTTACTTTTTTCCAATGACTCTATGTATCTGAAAAGACATCAACAGATGGCGTAATAATGCAGTTTGTTAGAGTATAATATCATAATATAAACCGTAGATGTCGCATCAATGCAGTAATGCGTTGTTACCGCACAAAAAGATCACTATGTCGCACGAAACTTTATACGAATTTACAGGACATTTATACACACAGTATCTCCGTTGAAACATTATTTGGAACTTTAATAAAAGGCTCTGCACAACTGTCTATAAGTATTTAGCTACCTCCGTTGTATTGGAAATATACAAAATATAGGTAAAATAAGATTTTCTAATGTAGCTTTTGCCATCACTTTTCATCCCATACTTTCGTATACAGATAGTAATTATTGGGACAGATAATATTTAACGCCAATTACTATGAATAAAACAGTAATAATTAAAGTAGGGCGAAAATTGGTGATCAAGAAATCGTGGAATAAAACGGATCGAAAAATGAAAGCAGAGTCAAAAATCTGAAAACAAAATTGGAACGTACATACATATGTAAAAACTGCATGAAAGGAGATTGAAGAAGGTACATCGAGAAACTTGTTGCTAGATTACTTTAAATTACAACGTCTGTTTTATATCTCGCTGTGAGACATTTACACTTTTGTTTCATTATTTGATTGATTCGATGCATTAGATAGTGTTATGTTTTTGGATAAAAACAACAGATGGCGTAATACTCTAGTTTAGTAGATCATTATATCGTAATATAAATTGTAGATGTCGCATTGATGCAGTAACATGTATGTGGTCTGCGTATAAAAGAGATCGCTGTATCGTATCGAATTTCATACGGTATTTACAATATTTCTTTATTTGTATTATCATCGCTAAAATATTATTTAACTTAAAATTTCAATGAAAAGTTCTATGTGACTATTATATAGGTAATTAACGTTAAATATATTTTGAAAAAAATTTGTTTAGGATAGATTGAATAACTTTTTATTATCGTAGAAAATTCTAACTTATTGTTTCAATTATCGAATAAAGCACTTGCATGTTTGCAATTTCTAAAACCAATACAATTACTTATTAGTTAAATCAGTGCTCTGCAACAATAGTTCGAAGCTTCTCCCACTCTATCTTCATTACCACAGTATGGAAACGCTGACTGATGTCGCGTTGCATGCGCGTTCCCCTATTAGACGTAATAAAGAGTGCAGAGGGAACTATAGGTAGATATCCTAACCATGGACAGCACTGATTTAAATGTTTGTAGAAAGGTCAAAACAGATGTTTATGTAAAGCAAGTCAATTTTAAGTTATGCAAAGCGACAAAAAAAGGTTTAAAAATTAACAGGTGATACATTATTCGCCAAGTCGAGCAGAAAGTGTTAAGTGAACGTAACGTCAAAAAATTAACCTCATCGAAGTTAGAATTTTCGAACGACTGAAACACATCGAATCTGATTTGCAAATGAGAAATATTTTATTATATGTTTACAGTGTTTGTAACAGTTTACGTGGGATCGCCTAAACATAATTTTTAACCAAAATCTATCTGTATATATATGTTTATTTTCTGAAGGTAAATCCTTTTCGACGACTTTTAATATCGAATAGTTGCTGGGCTTGTTTTTTGAGAATATTTCTAGTTGGTACATCTTCCTCGTCTTCAGATGGCACTGTTGCTGGTGTCGCTGACGATGGAAATCGCGGGAAAAGTGGCCCTCCATTTGCACGTATCGTTTTCCCTTCAGCCGATGTAGTTGCAATCGATACTGTTTCCAACTAAATAATCGATAGAAGATCCATTTTAGATGTAAGTGTTACATAGTTGGTAATTGATAAGGGTTACCAAAATGCGTAAGGAGAACTGTCGTTTTGAACGGTAACGGTCTTTTACGTTGCGACTTCCTACGAGTAGGACGTTTACGTCTCGAGATCATTTTCAAAGGTTAGTTATTTTTAAATAATGAACAAAATGAAGTGCAATTGACAAAATGTATACAGGGTGACTTGAGAAAGGGAACGACTATACATACGAACGGACATACAATTAGTTTTTGTGTTTTTGAATAAATTATACTTTATCGACATTTAAATTTTTTTTGTAAATTAACGTAAAAGTGGGTAGTGCGAATTTGTTTTATGTTCTTTTTACGATAGTAGAAGAAAATAGACTTTTTTAAATCGTTATTATCAGATTCTACATCAAAGACGGTAAAAATAGATTTTGTTACGTTTTTTCGTATTTCTTATGGCTTGATAAGTATCTTTCGTCAGAGAAGGACAAAATTTGATTCGAATACAAGATGGCGAATAAATGCAACGCGTAACGATTAATTCACGACGCTTATTCGATTTAAATTTTTATTCGTTCATTGTGAAATATTTCAATCTGTAATTTAAATTTTATTTTTATCAAGCGTATATCGGAAAAATTGAACGGTTAAATTATTTATTCGTTCATTGAGAAATTTTCATTCTATAATTCAAATTTTTATTTTTATCGAACGAATACCGGATAAAAAGTCGTTTAACTGTTATTCGTTTAGGAATAAACTTTCAGCTAAACAACAATTTTGTCCATCTCTGTGTTTCAGAATTTCTTATGTATTATATACATAAAATATGTAATAATATACGATACTTTGAAATTTACCTTATCGATTATTACTTCGTTCAAAACTTCGAGGTACTTATCTGGGCCGCCTAGGGTTTCAATTATGATTTTCACTTTCTCGTTTATCAATTCCACGAGCTGTAAAGGATTTTGTATCTCCTTCTTATCTTTGGGTAGCGCGTCAAGTATATCCTGAGAAAATATTATTTACCCGTAACATTTACAAATATTGCAATAAAATACAATTTGTTACAACAAGTGAATAGATTCAATGTTTTTAATTTAGCGAATTATTGTTGTACAAAATTTCAAAATTTTTTAACATCTCTACGAGTCGTACCAACGTGCGAATATGATTGCTTCCGTTATAAAAATTCCATAAAATGATATTATTTAAACATATTATCATGATTTAAATAAAAGTGTATATATTATATGTAATTGTACATATAACTGTTACACTGTTGTCTAGTATGCTCTTTTTCAAATTGTATTCTTTGAATAAAAAATTGTATTACATCAATATATTTATGTTTATGCAAAAAGAAAATTCCAAAGTCACCTACATTTCTTCCATTAGTATATTCATTGTCTCGTATTTTTTATCATCGACACCTATTGGTATACAATACTTTTTAATACGAATAATATATAATTTATATTTCGTTCAAATATTTCGAAATTTCAAATCGATGTAAAGTTATCGTCATTTTTTTCGACACCTTGGAATTTTCCTAAGAGATTTCTATAATTAAAAACAAGAACTGAATCTGTTATCCTTAACAGAACAAAGCGTTGAAAATTACAGTATTAACGCGTGCATAGAACTGTGGTTGTAATTGTTGCTTCGATCGAAGAGCCAAGATTGAAATTTTTGTTGATTTTCAGGAAAAGAAGATTACGGTGTTTCTTCACGGTTTCGTGCCGAATGGTATTCTTTTTTCTTCGGAATGTTTATACGCGGCCAGCAGCGAAGTGAAAGAGGAAATAGAGAATTGGAAAGCGAGTTAACGAGTGAGGGTTAGACGCACGGATTCTAGGGATCGATTGAATCAATAATTGATATTCTCGCGGCCCGACGTGCTACCGATGTGTTTACTTTCGATCGGGTCTGGAGGTGTTAATGCGTAGGACAGCGGTATCCTTGGGTGAGAATTACAGGTAGAGATTGTCGAAGAAAATCCATTGGTGGACGAGCAACGAATAGGATGCACGCCAGGGGTGTTAAACCGCCAGAGACAATATAGTATGGATACGAAAACTCGTGGCGGTTCCATTACGTGTAAGCGCCATTGAAGCCGGCTTCACTAATTTAATTAGGAATTTACACGGTATTTCCATCGGCCATTTTAACACGGCACAAGCGTGCCCCAATGGGCTTTGATTTTGTAAACGCTTTTGCCACGGGAGGTGTTAATTCACCAGCGATATCTCCTTGGTTTATCGAACGAACGTATGTTAATTGAAAAACATTCATCGCGACGGAAACTAATCTTTTATTTCGTCCGATGTTTGTTCTTCCACCCTGTAAAATCTCTCGATGGACGTTCCTTACTCCCATCGCTAACGTTCCATCGATTTCAAGTTTATTATTTCTATGGAGTACGAGAAATTTGTTTATTTTACATCGTGGGTATGGTCCATGTTGAAGGCCCTCTTCGGATCAACTTTGTGTACGTTAAATGAATTTGATCGTTTAAGTAACGTGATTTTAAAAATCAAAGCACATTTTGTACGATATTATATTTTCCCTATTATACTTCCGTTCAGTTTTGCATAGATCCTACGAATCAATTGTAATGCATTTTATATCCTATTTTAATTTTCCTATAATACTTTTGCGATCATGAAGAGTACCTTTAACTTAAACACTCGTATATAAAATGGAAAAACCTTTCTCGCGTTGTCCTCGAGATCAAAAGTATAAAAACATTAATTCTGTATTAAAAGAATTTAAGCAAACAAAGTAACGTAATATCCATTGTTTTTCGAACAGCTCACCCGGAATTTATCGCACAAGTTCCACAATATGGTGGCCACTCTCTGCAGAAGATCCTCGATCCTTCGTCGTGCCGTTTCTGCCTTGGATTGGCGTTCGAGTTGCTCGTCTATTCGGTGGTTCAGTCTCTCGACTTGTTCCGCGTTTCTACGTTACACGTTACATTGTACAGAAGAACAAGGCACAAGTAAACGCACCGTGCATCCTTGGCGAACGCAGGAAGGAAGTAAGGTAGGAAGGACTCACTGTTCCGCGTTCTTCGTTTCAGAGAACTTTCTGGTTTCCATCTCGGCGATGTACGTCTGCCTCTGCTTTTCTAAGGTCATTTTCTCTTGCTCCGTGGCCACCCGCATTTTCTGCAGATTATCCTTGGTCGCCCGCTGACCCAGAAACCGGTTCAGGACGTCCTCGGACCTAGACACTCCGGTGGCGCTGCGGAGCTTGGCGAACGCCTCCTCGAGTTGTGTCACCTCGTCCTTGGTAATGTCCTCTGCGGTCTGCACACGGCTTTTCCCACGTGTGTCGAAATCATCTCGCGGACGCGAGTGGAATATCATCTTTTCCAAACGCTCGAGTTCCGTTTTTCGTTCCAGTACGCGTTGCCTGATCGCAACAGAATTTCAGTTAGATACCGTCTAAGATGGAGCAACGACAGCACAAAAATGGCGAGAGGAAAGGGAACGATACTTCGGGAGAGAAATGAAGATCCAACTTGATCACCTTAAGTATCTTATTTGTTTTGATCAAAGAACATTATTTGTTTGGCTGAGGCAAATTTTACGATGAGATAACAGAAAACAATTCTTTCCAAGGTTTGGATGAGCTATAATAGCACGATGATTATGTGATACTAAGTATGAAAAATTCAGAAATGTGTGGAAATGGAATAATCACGACAGACACATTAGCGAAGAAATTTTATTTCGAGGAGTGCTCGAAATAATGTGAAATGTACGAAATTAGCGGACTTCTATTTTTTCTAGACACTAATCTCTCTATCGTAGTTACTTCATTAATTATATCTACATATTTCCATATTTGTCTGAACTTTTTGTTACCAAGATCACACAAGGGTCGTAGTACTATAACCCGTTTAAAAAAGTATCATTGACCTTGCAGTTTCGAAGAATGTAGGTTTACATTGTTCGAAATAATTCTGTTCAATTTTGTTGACCATCTTCTTGTGTTCGTCTTTGAAATAGTACAGTTTAATTAAAGAAATGGACACACAATTTAAAATTAAATTATACGTGGTCAATTTTAACGATGCGACCAAGCTATACTATTCCGAAGATGATCACTACGACAACACGATTTTATTTACTCAACAAGCTTTACAATCCAACAGGAGGTCAAGAGGCTACAAAATTCTGAGCGGAGAGAAAAAGAAACAACGAAAGAATTGGAACGAATGAACAAAATGGAAGAGAAGCGGAGACAATTTGAAGGAATCGGTAAGAGGAAGATCTATTGAAATTAAAAAAATAGGCGGTAGATCGAGGAACAGAATCATAACGAATTATCGTTAACGTGACAAATTTGAAAATTTCTCGACAAGATCTATCAACGTGCGCTACAGTTCTCGAAAACTGGTTAAATTCACGAATTATTTATTCATTCGAACCTGTAATCCTCGAGTACAGCGTTACGCTCTTTACTGCAGTTCGTAACTTCGATCTCTTCTTTGATCAACGTCTCCTGGGAGTTGTCTCTCAATTGAACAGCTTCCTCTCGCGCTCCCTGCACAGAAGAGCACACTGTCCGTTCCCCTGTACGTGTTCACACGCAAAGTTTATCGATAAACTTCGTTGCCTTGCCTGTAGACGTTTCACTTCGATCTCTTGCTCCTTGATTTCGTCTTCGAGGCTCTTCAACGAAGAGACGTGGAACACCGATTTTTCCTTCAGCTCGGAATGCATCGCACGGTACTTCATTCGCGTCAGGTTCGCCTTGATTTGCATCATTCTGATGTGCTCCAACCGTACCTCGAGCTTGACGATTTTCTACCAAAAGATTCGAGCATCGGTAATAACAAGCGTCCGTAATAATGTTTCTCTCGTCGTTTCCAACTCACGTTTCTCAACGGGGTTTCCATCTTCTTCTTGAACACTTTCTGCGCTTTATCATTCGCTAATTGGCTATATTCTTCCAGCAGCGATCTTAATTTCTGCTGTCGCTAAGAAACATCGTATTTATGCAGAGGCACAGTTGTAGGTTCGCGCGGAATATTCTTCAACAGATTGGCATCTCTCGTTGCTTACCTTCTCGCGCTGATACTTAATTAGATCGTGCTTCTTTCTTAAGCGTACATTGTCCTCCTGCGCTTTAGCAATTGTCTCGCTTAAATTACGTCTTTTCCCAGAAACCGGGGACTCGCGACCCATGTGAATCCTCTTCTCCGGTTTTCCCTCGTTCTGAAACGTGGCGCGTAAAAAAAAATATTTAATTTCTCCCCGAGTCGACTGGTATTTCAGTTCGTTCGTTTCTTCGATTCGTGAATCGATTATTTGGAATGGTTCGTTCGTCGTCTTAATTACGTTTCTCGTTTTCGCGTACTCCGTGTACAGTTCCTTGACGCATTGCTTGAGAGTCGCGATTCTCTCCGCGTATTCATGCCTCGTTGCTTCGTACTCCTCGAAATTGGCTTTCCTTTGTCCCTCTGTGAACGACAGATAAGCGTTTCGTTATCAACGCGTCTTGTCTCGTGGACCAATTGTGACGGGGCATCATTGGGGAGAAATTGTTCGCGATAAAATGGTCTCAGCCCACTCTATCTAAGATTTATGCGGACGAGGAATGTCGTAGAAATGCACCTTTAATCGCCAAAAATTTCTGTTGCTCCTGGAGCGTTCAAAACGAACCCTAATCGTCGTGGTTGTTCGAGCACTTTTGTATTTTTTATTTATCAGTTTTAAAAGGTGGTTCGCACGCACTGTTTTTATTTTTACGTAATTGATCCAGAATAAGAACGAGTAAGCAAAAGTAATATTCTGCATTGAAATAAACGAGTATTTCGTTGGTAAAAATAATTATTCGCGTACTCGTTACCGCTTTGGATTGATTATACAAAAATGATGTCCGATGATGACCTACTAAGTTTGAAAACATTCGCGGTATTAACGATCCTGGTCGTGTATCGATGAATTAAAAAATACGAAAGTGCTTGTACCACTATGATTATTAGATGGAACTTAATTTGTATGAAAGAAGACATAAAAAAGATCGTCGAAGGAACGAGAAGAAGAAAGTCACTAGCCTGGGGCAGAAAAGTGCGAAATAATGTACCATCTCTGTGATTATGTCCCGCTATGCTTTCTCGTACAACGAATTCCGAAGTCAATCCGGTTTTAATCGCCTTTTCATTTTCTTAACTGCACGTGCAAGTAACGGAGCGATAATTAAGCTATAAAACAAGAGAAAAACGTTTTCATAATAATAGCCGCAGGATAGAATAAACGCGAATCGTGACCGTTCTCGTGGCTGCAATGGATCGAACCACGTAGACACGATCCAGCGTATGTATTTTGCATGCATGCCATTGAAAAATTGACGAAATTACCTGAATTGGTTAAATCGAAGCCACGATTTTCTTCAAAAGGGACTGGTTCGTTTCAGGAAATTCGTTAATAACGGGTTGTTGGATTGTCATTTTAGGCGATTTCGGGAAAGAGCTCAGAAAAGGATAATCACGACGTGTTTTCACAGTGATCGGTTCGAATGACACGGCGATACGATCTCTATTGAGAGGTTTTCTCAAGGTTTACGGGACTCGGTGATATCGTAAAATTGAGATTATAATTATCGTGGACCGATCGATTTTTTTTCTTTAAATCAAGAGTACGGTTAAAATTTCTCATTTGTTCTTCATTTTTACGTATGTATGGTATCCGTATTATAAAAAATAATTTCACACGTTGCAGGTAGAGAACTCGTGTAGACCGAAGTCGTTGCATAGCCGAGGATATAATTGATAAGTCAAGCGCGTCTTTAATATGGGAAATGTACCGGCATGTATGATCATTTATTAGAATAAAAATGACACGATCGGGGAGCAACAGAAATCACTTTCAAGTAGGAAATATTAATTCTTGGCTGGAGATCGTAAACTAAGACGATACTCGCTCAGCCGCGTATAATGGAAATGCTTACTGGTATATCCATTTTATAATTAACGCTTTGATAGCAGTATATCGATAAACCGGTGGAAACTTCACCCTTCTTTTTTTCAACGGGGAGCCACTTATGTGACACGAACATTTCTTTCTGAACTCTAGTCTTTCCGGTTAAACGTGTTCTTATGTATCTTTGCGTGTAATCAGGAACTCGCTTGGGAAATAAATGCCAGCGAATTTTCTTCTTTTTCGAGGCTAAACCCTTCGTGCAGCAGCGCAGGAAATATATGAATATTAAACTATGATTAAGCAAACTGATTACAGCTTTATTACTTTTCGTGGTATCGTTTAATCTGCGGCTTTACCTGATAGTTGGATCTTCTTCTTGATCTCTGCAATTTTCTTATTCAGATCGTTCAACTTATTTTCCGTAGACACTAACGGATCGGACATGATGTCATAGAAGTGCTTAAAGGTGTCACGTGGTCCTTATCGACTTAATAACGTCTTGTGTTGTCCTGGCTACGATGTTACGTGGGAGTCGATCCCCGACGTCATGCGCAAATGCACGATCTGTAACTTGTAATTCAGGGTGTACAAGAAAATTACATCGAACGATAGAAACAAATATCTATGATTAACTTTCTCTTCTGTTTTTAGGTGATTCTCGTCAGAGAGGGTATGCTTCATCCAGTGAATTCCATTTTACTTTTCAATTAGCGTCGATTTCAATTTATACTATTTATCGATTTATAATTCAATAAGTCTTTTCGTAATTTTGAACAAATTTTCCGATAATAATGAATCAATTGGCAACATTAATGGGTATGAAAAGTGCACAGTGTCTAAAACTATATTTCTAAATAACGTATATATTTTTCTAAAGTCTTAAATTATGTATTTTGATTTTGGAGCAAATTATCGTCATCGAAAGATTTCCTCTAAATGGTTCTACTTAATGAAAGGAAAGCCCAGAATTAGGTGTTAATATAATGTATAATTAATATAATTGACGGATAAAATGTTCATTCGATTTTATTTCATAATTTTATTTATAAAGCGCTTTGCAATATAATTTTACAGCACTTTATAATGCAAATTTATATTCCTTAAAAAAAAAATGTACACAATGTATTCTTTGAAAGATTTATTAAGAATATTAGTATGCATTATTACATTAGTATTAAGGAAAACAGTCATTCATTACATATAATTGCATACAGGTTTTCACAAAAGCAATCGTACATAAAGATCCAAGCCAATGCATGAAAAAAAATAATTCTTACACGTTTTATTACACAAATAATTTGATTCCATACAATTATATTAGTTACATATCATATCAATAACTAACTTTGGGCTTTCCTTTCATTAAGTAGAACTATTCAGAGGAAATCTTTTGATCTAATAATTCTTACACGTTTCAGATCGTTTCTTTTTTTTATAATTTAACAATGTACAAATACGCAAATTCCGAGTTTTCACGAAACGCTCTATTTCTTTCCGAACCGAGGCGTTCCAAAAATGTTTCTTTACGTCCTCGATCGAGAAATAATTCTCATTCCCTCGAGTTGGTAAAATAGAGCGGTGTCGGGCTCCGCGTAGTAATATTTTGCGCGAAAACGCATCGCTCGCAGATGTTTGTAGTTCGATGATAGGGTTAACAGTTTCATTAATAAAAACTAACGACCGCCGCACATTTACAGTTCCTCGCGTGCTCGGGACACAAAAGGGAAAGCAATTCGTAAGGCTTCGTCTGCTGAATGGACTTAAGAGAGGGCACCGAATTATAATTCCGCATTTGTATTCGTTAAGGCAGCAGCCGCGCCTGGCGGCGGCTATACTGGCGATGAATTTCGCGTTACACGCAATCAACCGCTGGAAGGTTAATTAATGATCAGACATGCTCCGCCAGTGCTCGACGATGCTCATACGCATCGGCGTCTTGGCACTTTATAACTGACCACGTTCCGTTGCGTTCCGTCACGCGCGACGGCGTTAGATTTCAGTTCAACGGAGATTCGGCTTACATTCGCAGCTCGAATTCGCGTAACAAAGTCAAAGAAACGGCCGGTACGCCGCTCGAAAATCGGCCCGATAGATCCGCGCGGTGTTACATGTGTGTATGACTTAACTAACAACCTTAACAGCCGATGCAATCACCGCTGGCTGGATGGTCCGTTCACACGCAGCACGGTATAGTGGAAAGTAGGAATTAATTAAAAGTATCTACAGCGTTTGCCGTAATGGAATCAATTATTACGGATGCACGGCTAATGTGCAACTAAATTATAGATCTTACGGGATTGATAACGCTCGGGTAAATGTGCGCGTTATTGTTTGTACGTAAACCGAAGTGTATTCCGTTTCTTTTGCGTTTAGAGGGATGTTCGATAGATGTGTCTACGCGTCGATAGTAATAGATCGACGGAGTCGACGTAACGAGGTTCGTGTACATCAATTTTTACTCGAATTACTAATCGACGGTTCGTTCGTAAGATACGGAACGCGAGCTGTTCGAATTCGCGTTTATAATTTGTCGGAAAAACGTTCGAATTCGTCGTTCGAAAAATTCTCTCGCGAAAAGTATACCGAATGTGCGCTGCGGTTCCTTTCTCGTGTAGCTGACTTCCTATTGGTTCGCGTAGTCAGCCATCCCATGGTGGCGTAGTGATACAGCCGTTGGAGGCAGGTGCGCGCGCACTGGGGAACTACTTTCAGCGCGTTAAGCGAACAATAGGGATCCCAGAAGTGTTTCGGACGCGGTCGTGTTCGTATACGGTTGCCGCATGTTTTTTTCTCGTACTACCTCGCGTGAACGTGTATACACTTTTGCTGGACGTATCGGAGGTGACATAGATTTCGGACGATGTGCGTGGTCAAGTGACGGTACGCGGATCTTATACTGAAGTGCACCGAAGTGTTGGTTCTGTCTAGTGTGTGCGCCCGGGCCCCGATGAGTGTGTGTCTACCCGATGTGTGTGGATAAAATTCAAGGCATCATGTTGTTGCCACGCCGAAAATTGGATTACGCATCGATGGCGTTTCTCCTCTTGCCTCTGCTTGTGCTCGTTTCCCTGCCCGCGGTATCCGGTAAGTCTAATAACGTATTTTCTCTTCGGCATACCTCGTCGAATTCTCTCTCACCGGAGTCGGTTTGAAGTCGTTGTTCGCCACATGTCGCTGCTAGGCAACAGGTCACGAAACAACGCTGAGCGCCGGCGCGTTGGACGCCTGCATGTAACTGACATTCGGCGTCTCCTTTGAATATTTTCTCCGTTAAATGTCGTATAAGCTATTCGAGGTCAACGCGTCGAAAGATTATTGAACGATTTCGTCCGTGCAATTGGTATTCCGAACTGATTTCGGACATCGTCGTGCTTGCCTTCAATTACTACCTGTCTCGAAAATATTGACCATTTCGGTCTCTCTACGTTGCTCGGTGCTTCTTTCCGTCTCGAAACGAATGCTTCTCGAACGATTTTCTTCCCTCTCGTTTGTCGCACGCTACGCGTACAGAAATGCTCACGTTTCGTTCGTAGAGAAATCTTCGTAGAGGGATCGGGACACGAAACGCGGCGCCGGGTATAAAATTCGTGTTTCTATTGTTTGTTGACGACTGGAGATACGCCGCTTTTGTGTTTTATTTTCATTGTACTCTTAACGTTCGCGTGCTAGCCTCGAATACACGTGGTTATGTTACTGTCACAGTGGTGCTCAATTTCGATATTGTCGATAAGCGCGTGCGTTAAAGTTGGCAGTCCCTGAGGGACAGGTGCCCAACCCCGCTTTCCAGGAAACGAGCCGTTCTTCCCTCGTGCGCACGTAAACATCCGAACCAACATTTCGCGTCCCCGTTTCTTCTCGACTTTGCTCACAAATAACACCATATAGTACCTTATTTTCGATCGGCCATTTTTTTTTTTTTTACGCACGAATCGTTCTCGCGTTCGATCTTTTCTCGTATCGCTCGATTGCCACGGGAGTGTCATACCTAGCGGGAATATAAATTTTTAGACAAGCACTTAACATTTTTTCCATCGTTCAGATATAAATAACGATTTATTCACCGGACAGAATACGATTATACACGTTTACCGTTTAAAGGTCACGGGTTACGCGTCGACGATTCAAATTTATCGCTAAAACCTGAAATTTAACTTACACCATTATTACTTCACATGGAGTACATGGAAAATAATCGTCGATCGTCATCGTACGACGCTTCTATTTTTTTTTATTTTATTTTAATCTAGATTTCTTAATGTCTGCAAGGAAGGCAGATTGTACTTGCAAGATATGTGGTTTCGATTGGTCGATAGTATCTTTTGCAAAACGAGACTGTGTAAAATGCAAAGTACACAGTACATTATGACCTTTCGAAACACTTACGATCATGAATTTTCATTTTCACTTTTCTACAACACATAAATCTCCGTTGGCTGTGACGTAACTCTGGCTGAGACCAATGAGTACTTAGGCGGGAAGAACGTGCAGTCGGTACAAAGCAGTCGACTAAAGAAAGTTAGCAAAACTGGATAGTAGTGACGCGCAGACAAATGCAAACTTCGATTCGTAGTTTGTTAATATCACTGCTTAAAAAATTTCAATTGGCTCGAAATTGATTCCAGACGCGCGAAACCTTTAAGATTACTTTGCCTCGTAATTTTTCATTTTCGAGACTCGAGAGCAAGTAGTTGTAACAACGATACGTAATAGCGATCGAGTAGGTTTTGTTTTTCGTTTTTTTCTTCCAAAATTGGTATTGGTTTACTCGAGAGTCTTCGGTGGTACCAAGCACGTCTAAAATTATACCTCTTCGAGTATCGAATATTGTACGAATAAATGAAAAAATAGTTTTTTATAATTTTTTCTCGCGATGCTGCTAGATAAATTCCACTTGACTCGAAATTAATTCGAATTGAGAATCCTTTAAGATTACTTTGCCTAATAATTTTTCATTTTTGAGAGTCGATAACAAGTAGTTGTAACAACGATACGTAATAGTGATCGAGTAAGTTTTGTTTTTCGTTTTCTCTTTACTAAAACTGGTAATTGTTTATCCGAGAAATATTGCACAAATAAATGAAGAAGTAGTTTTCTTTGCCTCGTAATTTTTTCTCTTTGAGAGTCGATAGCAAATAGTTTCGTACCAATCAAAATTGGTATACGTTGATCCGAGAAATATTGTTCAAATAAATGCAAAAGTAATTTTTGAATCATCGACGATAATTTCTCCTCGCGATGCTCCTCGAATCCTACAAGATTACTTCGCCTCGTAATTGTTTCTCCTCGAGAGTCGAGTAATTTTGTACCAACGATACGTAATGTTTGATTTTTCGTTTTTTCTCTACCAAAATTGGTATTTGTTTACAAGGAAAATAATAGCACAAATGAACGAAGAAATAGTGTTTGAATCATCGACGATAGTTTTTCCTCGCGATGCTGCTCGAATCCTACAAGATTACTTTGCCTCGTAATTGTTTCTCCTCGAGAGTCGAGTAATTTTGTACCAACGATACGTAATGTTTGATTTTTCGTTTTTTCTCTACCAAAATTGGTATTTGTTTAGAAGGAAAATAATAGGAAAAATGAACGAAGAAATAGTTTCTGAATCATCGACGATCATTTTTCATCGCGATGCTGCGTCCATTGGGCAAAGGGAAAAGGTTATATTCTAGAAATTTCATTTCACTCGAAATTAATTCGAATCGCGAATCCTTTACGATTTATTTACCTCGTAATTGTTTCTCTTCGAGAGTCGATAGCAAGTAGTTGTGTACCAACGGTACGTAATGTTTGATTTTTCGTTTTTTCTCTACCAAAATTGGTATTTGTTTAGAAGGAAAATAATAGGAAAAATGAACGAAGAAATAGTTTCTGAATCATCGACGATCACTTTTCATCGCGATGCTGCGTCCATTGGGCAAAGGGAAAAGGATATATTCTGGAATGTTCTCCGATCGAGTCGGGCTGGCAGTCGCTTCCGAGAGCAGACCGAGGACCTCGCCTCGAGTCTGTTACTTTGCGTTGAGATACTCTGAATGCGGCATGGCGGCAGTTCTCCAGACGCTCGCTGTTCTTACGTTCTCAGGCTTTCTCTTCTCTCTCTCCTTAGGAAACGATTCGCCCGGACTTAACGTGCTTTCACACAAAACTACGCGTCGTCTGCGCGCCGATACAAGCCTCCTGTACATTTTCGCGAACCTAAATCGCGAGTCATCGAAGTCAACTTTTTTGTCTCGTTGAAAAATTGATTTCGCAAGGAGTAAACGGGACGTACAGGGTGATCGGAAATCGAACCGACTGACTGCGTTCGCGTGATACGAATACAGGTTCGAAAATTGTACGTTAAGGTCGCAACGAATTGCAATGTGCAATGTAGGAGATATTGGAGGATCGTTTGTTTAAATTATGTAATATCAACGTATCAAGGGTGTTACCGTATAGAACAAGTACACGGTGTTTGTTTTATCGCTGATACTTGTTTTCATGAGCAACGTGATCCTTCGAGTAGTTTTATTGGTACAAATTAGCTCAATGGAGGCAACTTCTTGAGGCAAACTTTTCAAATATCGTTCCATTGCTAGGGTATAGTTAATCATTTTTCACAGTTTAGTACATTTCTGTTAGCTTCTTAACGATGAATTTTTGTTACTGTATACTTTACAGGACGAAATTTTTCTGTACATTGACATAGATCAATAAATTTGCGTAAACTATATAGAATACTAATAAGAGTAGTAAAATACGTTAAGTATTTCAGAGGACTTCGAATCATCATTTTCGAAGTAACTTAAAATTTGCTCGTCAAATACTGTACTCAAAAGTTGGAGAATATCACCGGCAAATACATACAATACACTTTTTGAAATAATTTCTTTCGGTACTGAATAAATCATAGTATTCTCTGAAAAAAGAATAAATATCTTTCCCGAGATAAAATAAAAATATCCCGAATAAATCCCCGATTGATATACACAGATTTGGAAATCGATTCTGTATCGTAGCAACGCGTGATCTTCCCCGCGAAACTTCCGTCGAATTCTCCTACTCCGAATTTTCATCGCGAATCACCTTCACTTGTACAGAAAAATAGCAAATTATACTTCATTTGGACAAAATTGATTTCTATCGTACGATAACTCTCCATTTATTACCCAAAGTGTTGTACACACTCGAAACACCGTCTCGAGATAAAACACTCTTTGTTCCTTGAACAACGTACGAACGCGAAAGCACACGATCGCGTTAATTTCGTTTGAGAAAAATCCACGACGTTTCATCGCACGGTTTCCAAAGCCAGTCGTACAAGTTTGTACGAGTTTTGGTCGCGGGCGAGGAGCAACATTATCTGGGGCTGGAATTCAAGTCTTTCTCTATCGCGTAGTCGCTAGAGACACTCGAAACCGCGGCGACTTAGAATCCGACGTGCGATCGACCTGCAACCGGTTCCTCGTTCCCTTTCATCGATTCAGGGACCACAGGAGCCTTCCGTGCACACGTGCATACACATGAGCGTAACTCGAGAAACGCGTGCACGATGATACTAAAGTCTGCCGAGCGTCTCTCTCGCCGTTCACTTAGAGCCAACACGTTCTCCAAGAAAGGTCACAATTTGACGATCGTTCGCGCCGAGAGCGAGCTCGCCGAGATTTCACCCGCGGAAAAATCGTACAATAATTTACCCAGAAGATCGTTCCGTTGGTTCGCGGCACGATAATTCACACGGGCGCGATTGTCGTCGACGATCCCGCTGGCAGTGAAACGGACTCGGTTCGCCATCGAGTTTTCCATTGGCTATTAATCCTTGCCGGACGGGTGTCAGGATAATCCAGACAACATACTTTTACCTGACGGGAAATTCTCGACAAACCTGTCGATACAAACCGGCAAAAATTCATTTCCCTAATACCTGTGCGATAGTTCATTCGATTAACCCCTCGAGTGGAAATTACGGGTTTTGCGCGAAATCTCGGCGCCGACTCGTTTTATAATGTTTCAAGCGTTTAATTGCTGTATTTGGAAACGGTTACTCGATAAATGAACCGTATTGAGAAGAAAATTGTGTCAATATTTCGAGAAATAAATTTAACGCGATCTGATATATTTCAGTTTTCATGTTTAACAAATACGTGTACAGAGTTGCGATCAATTTGAATTTTAATATAAATATCGGATGTAATGGTTCCGAAGGGGAGTATTTTGCTATCTGAACGTCGTAAGTAAGAATTTAATTGATTCTGTGTCTTCTTAGATACGATTGGAAAGTATACTCGTTATCGCGTTACTTTGGATCGAAATAACTCTTCTTACTCGATCGAGCGTTTCTATTGAGAGCTGCGGAGTGATACGCGAGAAATTTCTCCCACGTGTTCAGCAGCTCATCTCGAACAAAAAGTATGATGTACAGTACAGGTCTATTTCGTATCAAATGAAGACTAAAACGTCGACCGAATGCACTTATCTCTGCTCTTGAAACCGACACAGACAATCCATTATACGGACGATTGACATTGTGTCGACAATTCGTAACACTATTTAAGGTGTTATAAAATTCGATATAAAATGGAAATTAGAACGGAGCAAAAATGTCGCAACTATTGTTTCACTGTAACGATGCTTCGTACTTTATTTTCGATACAATCGATTGAAAAAACGTGATAATCTACAATGTATACGATACTTTTTATTCGGAATAACCTGCCGAATACGTGGGCGAAGTTTACTGAACATCTCACAGGATACTCAGTATCTACGACACGACACCGTGTCAATTGACTTTCGAGTTTCTCTATAAATTGCCTCGTGAATTCACCGGAGGAGCTAGCCACTAAAAATGTTCTTTTTCTGGAATTTTTAGAGCTACAAAAATAGTTCTAAATAGAGAAAACTTGCACGTACACGGAGGAAATATTCCCTTCCTTCGTAGAAAATATTTCTATTTGGTAAAAACATTTTTTTCTTTTCCGACAAATGTACCCGAATGAACGAAGGAAAGATTAGTGTGTTATTTGTACGAATCGAATCATTTTTCAGGGAAAAAATTTATTTTCAATGCTCAGTGGATTAAAATACATCAAATAGCTGATGGTCCTAGAGTTACTTCCGCGATTGGTCCTAGAGTTATTTTTGCGATTGGTCCTAGAGTTACTTTCGCGGTAGATCTGGGTCCTAAAGTTACTTCCGCAATAGCTCTATGTTCTAGAGTTATTTCCGCGATAGCTCTTTGTCCTTGAGTTACTTCCGCGATAACTGTTGATTCTAGAGTTACTTTCGCGATAATTGTTGCTTCTAGAGTTACTTTCGCGGTTGGTTCTAAAGTTATTTTTGCGATAGGTCTTGGTCCTAAACTTACTTTTGCGATAACTCTTAGTTTAGAGTTACTTCTGCGATAGCCGTTGGTTCTAGAGTTATTTGGGCGATAGTTGTTGGTCCTAGAGTTACTTTCGCGACAGTCGTTGGTTATAGAGTTACTTTCGCGATAGATCTGGGTCCTAGAGTTACTTTCTCGATAGCTTTTGGTCCTAGAATTACTTTTACGATAGCTCTTGGTCCTAGAGTTACTTTCGCGATAATTATTGATTCTAGAGTTGCTTTCACGATTGTTTCTAGAGTTACTTTTGCGATAACTCTTGGTCCTGGAGTTACTTTCACGATAGCTCTTGGTGCTGGAGTTACTTTCGCGATAACTGTTGATCCCACAGTAACTTTCGCGATAATTCCCTGTCCTAGAGTTACCTTCTCCATAACTCTCGTTTCTACAGTTACTTTCGCGATACCTGTTGTGCGCTCTTCGTCACTTTCATCGTAGATCCACCGTCCACACCAGGAAACAATGCAAAATGGCAAACCGTCGACCGTGTCGACACAGGGAGTATCCTACGCCAGAACCGTGAAAGCTCGGCCAAGTTCGATACTCGAAGCGCAAACGGGGTCGAAAGACTACTCGAGTCGCGCGTGATCTCGAAGCGGATGAACACCGATACTTTTCTCCTGTTCCCTCCCTCCCTCTTACCGATCGTTCCTCTTTTCTTCGTCAAGCCACCGGCAAGGACATTGAGGAAAGACGGAGAGATAGCCGGTATCTCGCGGCATCTGGTAACTAAAAGGGGCAAGATCTCTGTCTCAGCGTCGTGTACACCGACCTGGCCTATACGCCACGCGGACATTTGCATTCGCTTTAACCTCCCCGTTCGCGTCCCTGTTGTTGGCGCATAGCGTAAAACCGCATAATTAAGGACCCTAGCTACCGTACGTCCATCCGTTCCTTCCGTTCTCTCGTTTCCCTCTGCCAGTTACGTCGTCCACCTCGTACGGAGATCTGCGGCACTCCTCGGTATCGCGCAAGGATCGAGGATTGTGCCGTCAGTCAACGGCAGGACAGCACCGAGCCCTTATAAAGCACGAAAGGATCTATCCCGCGTGGCAGTATGTAGATTCCGAGAAGCGAGACTCGACTCGAACAGAATTTTTCCAACCGGTGGACGAACCACGGAAAAACGCTCGGAGAGATTACGCCAACGTTTTAACCTCGGTTAGGGACGACTTTTTGCTAAAATTCAATCGAAGGTGGACAACGAGGCGATAACTGTTGCATATTTTTGGTAGTTTTATTTTCGTGGATCGTTCAGATTTGTGTTACAGTTTCACGGACGAGTTTCTTCCACGATTTGAAATTTTGTTCTTTTGAGTTATTTAGGGAATTATTTTGTTTCAAATTGATATCGTCCGGCGATGCGTTACATTATCGTGAACGATTATTCGTGTTTTTGGTGGTTGCTTTCCAGTTGCGATATGCGAAGTAAACGATCCAATCGTTCGATCGGTGTTATCACAGATCCAGATGCTCGAGTTAAAGAAAACACCGGGTGTGTAAATCTTGTTGCTTTTAAAGACGTTTTTTTGTGGAAGATTTTTTTTTATTTCTTTCCTTAAGTTTTACGTATGTTTACAATTGTCGTAAAATAAATTGCGTCGGTAAGCGCAAACATTTTTCTATCAACTTAGTTCAACATCGAATATCATTCGTGGGTATTATTTTGTACGATATTTCTGGTAAAATTCATCTTAAAAGATATCTCTTCCCACGAAACGGTCCTGATCGAATATAGTCTGCAGCAAAATTTGTTCGATTGGAAATTTGCAATTATATTCATACCTTACCGAACATAGCAAGAAATTATTCAACAAAAATTTTACTTCTCATTTTGATTTTGATTTTGTATAAATTATTCTTATCCAAATTGTAGTGTATTCACCACGACATACTGTGTAACGATAATACCACATATAATGTACAAATATTTTTACAATCAAGGTACGTTCGAATGGCTTCTGTAATATGTATAATAATACACAAATATAATTATAATACGTCGAAAGAGCTTTAAGAAAGAAAACTACATAAATATTTACGATAATGAAACTAGATCGAACGTCCATTCACGTTTACTCGAAAACGAAGGGTCTTCTTCCTCGTAAAAGCGACACTTTCCCCGAAAAAGTCCGCCTCCGTGGAATCGTTGGTCGGCTTAATTGCACGATGTTGTTCCCTTCGTTTTGTGTCCTCGGGCACATTCTTCGTACGACTTCGCTAGCTCACGGCGAACGAAGTACATTCTTCCCCTGGCTCACGGCGAATGAAGTACATTATTCAGCTTCTTGGTGTGTTCTCACAAGTATTAAGCGTTCGTTCCCTCCGTAGCGTAAGACGCGCTTTAATTCGCTATCGCTTGCCGTGGATCTTTCGTCAGCGGTGAAAAACACGCGAAACTGTTGCGACCCGGAAGAAAAAAGTGAGACCGAAGAAACGTAGTGGTTTTCGTGGGTGAGAAGACCACCGGGAACGTTGTTGATCGTTGTAACGCCACGTGGAAATCGTTTCACGCAGAACGGATTCAAATCTAAATCTAAAACGATCGTTTCTCGCGGCGCGAGCACGAAGAAACGATTCTTGTTGCTTTTTCGCAAGAGGAGCAGAGATTGGCAAAATTCTTATCTGGATAGCGATTGCGAGATAAACGACTTTTTATTTCCCACCGGTTGACTAGAAATTGAAACGAAGAAATCGTGGAACGACAATCAGTTTGTTGTTGAACGAGCAGAATATTTCTTTTTGAATAATTGTCGCTATTGGTTGTGTTTATTTGTCGTTTTCTATCGAAATATAAATGTTTCAATCTCTGGAGAAGATTCATCTAGGGTATAAGTTTTATTTGGTTTCGATTCTTGTTGCGGACTTTTTTTTTGGAAGGAAGAGTGTTATTTTTGAATAAATGCAATAAGTGTAATAGATAGAGGAACGCATAGAGAGAATTTTTGTCGAGTGATAAAGAAGAGAGAAAAGAATATTAGTTCGAGGAGATACTTGTGAATTACATAAATTTATGTAAAATACATAAATTACAGTGGGAATATGATAACGTAATAATATGTAGCAAACGCATTAGTTGTTAATTAAATGTGGAACATTAATTGGGTGCGGACGTTTTAGTGTTATTAATACGATTCATATTTACACGGTGGAGTTATGATTAAAACATAGTACTTCTACCGAGAGGGTAAGAAAAGCAAAATTACTTACTCGTACGATACAAAAGGGAAGCACGGAGAAAAAGTCTGAATGTAAAATTCAAAACACGCGAAAGAGAAACGAAGTATCGTGGTAATTATAAAAAGATTAATCGCAGAATGTAGAAAAATTCGGTAATTATAAAAATATTAATCGTAGAAGGTAGAAAATTTTGGTAATTATAAAAATATTAATCGTAGAAGGTAGAAAATTTCGGTAATTGTAAAAATATTAATTGCAATTAATTATAGAATAATTCGGAAAAAAGTAATCGGCGTACGTAAGATACTCTTTGCCGCGTTACCAATAATAAGTGGTTAAAAATAGACCAGATTTTTATTTGGACGATAAATATTTAATTTTGCGATTAATTTTCATTCAACGACCAGCGTATGAATAATCGAGGTCGTTCGTCTTCTGGTTACTCGGTATTTTTATCTGTATTTTGCCGCACGCGTGATCGTTGTATTTCGAAAATGACTTGCAACAATGCTTGAAACGTAAATTAATCGAAACGATTCTTCTTATGAAATTGTTTCTTACGAACAAGCATGGACCTAAATCCTTATTCTTCTCGCTCGTCCGTCGTTTTTCCCAAGAGGAGCCACTCCGGGGATACGCGAGAGGCCCGTTCTACCTTAGGTCAATGCGATCGTATCTATTAATCATTCGATTCTTTCGCTCTGTCTCGCTCCTTCTCGCGAGCGTAACAGCGTGTACACAGTCACTCTTTTGCCTGATAAATGGCAATGAGCGCCGCGGTAAAGCGAATGCTTTACACGCGGCTAATCGCCGACCAACTAATAACTTTTCTCCCGGCGAACGGTCATGGGAACCTGGGTCTTTCAAACTTGCCAAGTTTCCCTCTTTTCGGAAACCTCTGGCGCCTCCCGATCCCTCGAAACTGGTGTTACACAAAATTGGGAGGCGTCGCGTAGAAGGTGGAGTTTTACAGTTCAATGGAGGACACGAAAGCAAATTTCTAACATCTTTTTTTATCAATCCGTCGATTATTGGTGTTAGGAAACGGGAGGAGTGTATTTCTTTTTGTACCGTTTTAAAGTTACCACTCATTTCGAGTACCAGAGATTTTCTTCTTTATTTAGGGGGAAGGGGGAATAATTGTTACCATCTCTTTTGATTAACGCTTGGATCGTCAATATCCAAAAATTGTAGAAGTATACTTTTCTTGTACTGTTTTAAACTTACCACTTATTTTGAGTGCCAAAGATTTTCTATTTTACTTAGGGGGGTGTTTTATTACAATTTAATGAAGAAGAGGGAGAGGACGAAAGAAATATCATCTCTTTCTATTAATGCATCGATCATCAACATTAAAAAACTGTGTCTTGGGTGAAGAAATTTTCTTTTTTATTTAGTTGGAAAGGGCGTTTCAGAGTTTAATAGAAGAAGGGAGGGGGCATATAAAAGAAAATTATCATTTCTCTTTATCGATATATTGATCGTTACTTTTGAACCGTAAGAATATATATTTCTTGTACCGTTTTAACGACTAAACTAATTTTAAACCGGAATGGTAATTCCACACGCGATCCAGAAATTCCTGGAGATGTTGTCGATACTCTACGTTTACAAATCATTTCGAAAATTTTATCATCTTACGGCACTTATGATAGTAGGCAAGAATTTAGGGATCGTAGGATCGTGGATCGGCCCTAATCGATACCCCATTTTCTATTGCAATGGCATAAGCGACGCGTTGCAAAAAGTCGTTACACCTGAAGCAAAAACAAACATATCGAGATAATGAGGAACTTTGATGCAACTTGCGATACTTTTTGTCTTGGACGTTAACCTTAGCGAACAAGTCGCTTAACTAACCGAAGCAAAAAACAGTACATTACCTCGACAAGGTTGATTTGCTAGCCGTCATACGTTAACTAGATACTTCTTGTTTATTTCTCCGAGCACTGTGTTTACATCGTCGACAATACGGTCCAGAATCGTTCGTGTAACGTTTCTTGAACACTATAAAATATTATATCCATTTCACCTGTTCTTTCTCTCGAAACGATGATGATACGATAAAAATAAAAATCTCCCCTAAAGATCTATATTTCACGATAAATTTCTTCTTCACGCATCTCGGTGAAATTATCTTTGAATCTCGTCATCGATGTATTCTGCGAAAAGGGACCAGAGGACCCGGTTACGATTATAATGATAATTATCGTTGAGAATAACGAATGTACATATTAGTGTAAATAATGTCAGCGAAAGGAAGATTAAAGTCCCGGCATCGATTATGATTCCAGGCTTAACGAAGTGTCCGGTTTAAGCTCTGTTTAAAACTGTCCCCGTTCGGAATCAGTTGACCGGCGTATAAGCACTATTACCGATACTCGTTATTAAATATCACGTATCGGGACGCACGACGGTTAAGTTATTAATTCACGTTATCGCTTTCTTCGTTCCTTCTGTTCGAGAGCGTTCAAAGTTTCCTGCGTGCCAAGATTTTATGCCCAGGATATTTTATTCGGTTAGGAGTTGGCATTTACAGACCGTCTGGCGTCGTCGTCGTTGGTTAATAGCGCGATGAAATATATCTGCCATCCGGTTTGTTTCAGGCGTCTCGGTGCCCCGACAGATGGACTTTTACAGCCATCCGGTCTTTTTTTTTTTGTTATATCTTATTAATACTGGCTGACTAATTCCAAGCGGGAACGAATTTACAGCATTCCTTGCGACGTTGTTATATCTTGTTCGCGTTCGGGAAAAAATTCGGGGAAAAAGCGAACGGTTCGCGAACGATTCCAAGCTCGGTGTACGGCTGTTTTCGGATCGATCGAACGTTTTCAAATTAACCGTGGCACGTTTCGCGGGACTCGCAATTACCCATTCGGTGGTTTTTATTCTCGGTGTCGTTCCCGTTAATAGCCTTTCCAGATAAGCGGAGTATTTTACAATTAGCGTCGTGGAACGATGCCTTGATTAATTTTTCACGCGTTCAACGAAGCACTGTGTTTGAAAGGAAGAACCCCCTTCGCAGACACGCTTGTTGCTTCGTATTACATGCTCGCGCGACGGAACAATCGAAAGCCACACTTACGAGGCTAACGTTCCATTAAACGAACTGTTTAATTTTTCAGTAGTGCGTCGTTATGCTTAACGGACCACTCTTCTGTTCTTTCGTCACGCAACGAAGTAATTTTCGGTTCGTCGTTGTTCAAGGTACACGGTTCGTATTCGGTGAATTTATTTCGATTTTCGTTAGGCTTGTTTCTCTTTCGATAACGAAAAGTTTGTTCGGAAATTGTTTACGGGACGTGTACTCAAACACGTAGACGCTTCGTGGATAATTTCTGGACGTTTTGTTCGCATTTGTGGTATAATCGTCGATGAATATTTAATTGTGTAAATACCGGTCGGTTTTCTTTGCAATGCACGCAGGTGTTTCGAAATAGCACGGTGTTACAGTATTGTGAAATGAAAAGTAGAGAAGTTATTCTCGTTGGTATTTTAGAGAGATGATAATATATTTACGCATGCGCTTGGTCACATTTACGTATACGTTTTTATTCTTACATTTCGATTTCTTCATAGATATATTTCTAGTTTTATATTTATTTTATTCAACGCACTTTGTGTACATTTATACGCACTTTCTCATCGTGTTCTTTTACCCGAAGAAGACTCGACGAATAAAGCCTGAACATTTTTAAACAACGTCAGATTTATTTTTGCTCGAAAATACCATTAACGAAGCTACTCGTATCTTATTCAATTTACCGAAACGTAGAGTGAATAAAATGTAACGGTTACGAGTATATTTGTCGCAGTATTATACTTTTCATCAAAAGGATCGATAAAAATGCATCGTTCAATTATTTATTAAAAAAGACTCCAATTGTATCGCGATACTGTGGGAAGATCGATAAAATAATGCGAAAATGGAGTCAATCGAGGACCGAATCAAAGTTCTTCAACAACGTACTTGTTAACTCTAAAATATGAGCAGCTTCTTCCTTTCAATGGTTCTCATAAAACGGCGAGCAATATTAAATTTTATTACGATAATATTTTTACGCGCGTATAATTTTATTATCGTCGTTGTTTGTGCAATATTTTCGTTACTGCGACTGTTTGCACTGTTCGTACCATACCCAGACATGGGTACAGTGACACGGTGCCCCTTGCTTCCGCGTTTGGATATTATTCTGACCGATGTGGTGCAAATTTTTTGGAAATTACGTCGAGTCGTTAGCTACCATTTTTCTCTTTAATTTCGCGCGCATAACAAGAAAGGTTCCGTGTCAAGGTACAGTATTTTGCAATCTGTAAACGAGAAAGATCTTTTTTACAGACAATTCGGTAAGATTGTTTACTTTTTTATTTAATTTGCACAATGTCTCCCAACTATAATCGAAACGCTATTGTCGAGAGTAACATGGATACTAAGAAGCAACGTTCTCGGAACGAAGAAGAAACTCATTTGACATAAATCGGTACATCATAAGTAATTATACAATTGTTTGGAAATTTTGTTTTACATTTAATACAGGGCCAACGATCGAACAAAACGAACAGTATAATTTATATTGTCTTACAAAATTTTCTTCTACATTTTCGATTCGATCGTGCGTGATAATTACACTCAAAATTTTCTTCTACATTTTCGACTCGATTGCACATGATATAGTAATTCTGCTCAAAATTCGTCTTCCACATTTTTGGCGCGACAATTACGCTCAAACTTTCCTCTACATTTTCGACTCGATTACGCCATAACAACAACTACCGTAACATTCTCTCTAACAATAACCGGTAAGATACGTAGATTTTCGTACTCGGTCCGAATTCCATTCTTTATTCTTCTAATGATCCTGGTTTGGCCCCGCTTCCGTGTTCGGCGTTATTGTGACGCGGCGCGGTGAAAATTTTCCGGAAGTTACGCGAACCGGTACGCTGTCACTCTTCTCTTTAACTTCGCGCGCATAACAGGTAAGGATCCGCGTCGTGGTACAGAGTGTTTCGCAATTTGTAAGTGAGAAACGGCGTTCTTACCGAGTCCCAGCGCGCGCCGGTGCGAACCTCGGGTTGAACTTCTTGGTGGGTGCAGACCGATCGTCGCACGCGCACCTCGGTGTGCGCACGTATCGCGCGTTCACAGGACTGTGCACGGGCGTGCATGTGCACTCGTTGCAGATTCGTTTGCGTGCGCGGCTGTCGTGGCGGCAGACGCCGCGCGTCGAGTTATCAACCACCTTCGCTCCCACAAACTGGTCGCTCGCGATCCTCGCGAATGATAACGCATTGCTTCGCGCGTTGTCCCGCGCTTTCACGTTGATTGGCCGTGACTTCCCTCTAATTGGGACCCGCGAGAACCCGAGCGAGAGATAATCCATTTAGCATCCGCTGCTTCCAATTTAGCGCTTCGGTTATTGAACGTCGCGGCCCTACGCGCGATTGGGTTTCGCGGTTACAAAGGTCACCGATTCGCTAATTGGCGATACGGTTCTTTCGATGATGAAACGATCGCTTTTGTATTTGGCGGGAAATTCTCAACGCTGGATCGATGGAAATCGATTGCTCGGAATCATTAGAGAACTGTGTTTAGATCATTTCGAAAGGATGTACGGAGAGATTCGATCGTGTTGTTGAATTTGCTCGGTAGGAAATGGTACAGATTTTATTCAATTTTATTTCGCGGTATTTGTTCGGTTCTCGTAACCTTTTCGCGATATTATTTTGGATAGTTACAGAGGACATTGGGTGATTCGTTGGTCAATTTTTACAATGCGTGATCTTAGCACGAGAGGTTTCTTCTATCGCTGATCGATTCGAGGAAAGGGGAATTTCTTTCGTTGACAACAACAGGTTATTAGCAACTATGGTTCAATATTTCGAATTCAATATCTCGAGATAATTCGTATGAAATACTATCGAGAAACGTTACATTAAATTACATTTACAAAACGTTATATTAAATTTACATTTAGAAAATTCGAAATTGAAGGCTTTTACCCTTTAGAAGAATATTTTCTTTTTCTTTGAACTTTACATAGCCGCACGATATACATAATTCTTACTTCGTACCATTGACTTCAAATTTGTTCATTTCTGGTAATATTTTACATTTCACTTTGCCAGTGTTCTACCTTAAATTCGTGAACAAAGATACACGCATACGTCTTGTTCATCCGTGGATTTCCTTTCGTTATCTGGTACAACGAAGAAGGATCGAAAACAATGTAATAAAAACGTTTGTGCTAATTAGGCAACATATTCGATGAAAATATTACCCTATTAAATACACGTTATCTTCCCTGGCATTGGGTTTGTTCTTCCAACTCGTCCGGACAAGATCGTAATTCCATAATTGTTCCTAGTACACATTTAACTCTTATCGTTTAATTGCGAAACGTGTGGATCGTTGGATAAAGAATTAACTAAATCACCGCGCGATCCGACGGTTGGGCGATAATTGCAAAATGTTTGCAATACTCGAGCACTGTACAATAATATTCTAACCGAGCAAGAAGCATCGTAACAACGAATTGAATTATCCACGATAATTAACGCGACTCGAATTTGTTACCGTTCTCGTTCGTTGAATTTAATCGTGTACACACGTTGACGATTCGTGTACAGTTATCGATACTTTGATTTTTCCCGGGGAAAACGCGATCTCGGTTGCTTTTCGTCGAACGAGCCGAGGAAAACGTGACTTTCTCGTCTAAAATCCACATTCGTGCATACGGCACCATTGTGCAACGGTCCTTGAATCAACAGCCACCCAGCAGCTGGTCGACGGTCTCCCACGCCCCGCAACGAATCGGCACGAGTCCTTGCAGGATTCCCAGGACTCGGCGAGCTTGTGTCGAAGCAATTTGTTTCGTGATTTTTTTTCTTCGTTTTATCACCCCGATTGCAATCGTACCGGGTGAAACTTCTTTCTTCATCGTACACCCGGTAGCTTCCTGTCTTTATTTCACAGATCTCGGAGCCACCTCTACCCCATGGAAATTTAGGAGTAGCTCCATTTCTTGTACTTTTTCGTTCAGTTATCGCGTGCAATGTACATAAAAATATGTTTTGCATCCCGATTGCAATCGTATCGGGTGAAACTTCTTTCTTCATCATACGTTTACACTCGGTAGCTTCCTGTCTTTATTTCACAGATTTCGGAGCCACCTCTACCCCATGGAAATTTAGGAGTAGCTCCATTTCTTGTACTTTTTCGTTCAGTTATCGAGTATAATGTATACAAAAATATGTTTTGCATCCTTGGATGCAATTTGGTACAAGTCTAATTACAAATGAACGAGTCGTTGCAAATTTTGAACTCCGCTTGCTCTTCGTTACTGCTTTGCGTAATGAGATTGTAAATCCGGTTCTGTCTACATTTTAGAGATATTTAATAGAAGGAGAGATTGCATTGTTACCACTGAGACTACGAATGTATTACGTCGGGCCTTTAGGAATAATTTTAAAGTTGCAATGGTCGATCGAGATACGATTCTTAACTTCAACGAAACACTGTCAGAATCGTTTCGGGAAGGTGATCGTCGATACGGGGAGAAAAGATTTGAGATTACTCGATATTGAAAATACCAAAATATTTCACCCATATTCGATTAACAGAAGAATAAAAATTTATTATTGTGAATAAATCGATGAACCGTGTCCTTTATCGTGCACTGTCGACGAATTGCAATCGTGATGCACTTTGGTGCAAGTCAGAGACGAGCTTCGAACAATCCAAGAAAGACTATTATTTCTCTCATTGGATGAAATGATACATCGTTTGATCGGTGTTTCGATTCTTGAAGTCAATGATTTTCCAAACAGATGACTTTAATTAAGAAATTAGATTCTTTTAATTCCCTTCGATCACGGGGTACTGGGTATTCTCGAGTATTCGTTCCGGGAGGTGTTTTCGTCGTACGGTTCGGTGTTGCGAAAGAACTTAAATTCAATTTCGAACGATAAATTTCTCCGCGATTCAATTGTACGCGACGACCCGTTGCCCGCTGCGAAACGATACACCCATACAGAAGTTCCGTGCGATAATGACTCCGGCAGCGTACTCGCGGGCAAAGAAAATCCCGCAAACGGTTTCGTGCCACTCCGTCTTGTTTTTCCGGTAATAATCGCGCGCGACGCTCATCAATCATCACGGCCACTCGTGCATCGCCGTTCGAGCCCGGACGAACTAACGAGTCGTTGGGAACCGGTCGATTTTAGGCTCGTTCCTTGTCATCCACCACGTTCCACGTGTGTCTTACTCTCGTTCCTTCCTCGTCGCGATCGCGTACACCGTTAACGCTGTAAAATCATTTTTCTCGACGATTGTACACGAGATACAGTAACCAATTTCTTATTTGTGAACATTTTTTTCATATCGTACGAAAGAAATTCATTTTATATTTATACCCATAAATATGAAAGTAATTTTAAACAGAAATGAAAGTAATTTTAAAAGAGAAATGAAAGTAATTTTAAAGGAGAAATGAAAGTAATTTTAAACAGAAATGAAAGTAATTTTTAACAGAAATGTAAGTAATTTTTAACGGAAATGAAAGTAATTTTCAAAGAGAAATGAAAGTAATTTTAAACAGAAATGTAAGTAATTTTAAACAGAAATGTAAGTGATTTTTAACAGAAATGAAAGTAATTTTAAACAGGACAGATGATTTCTCCTTTACCCTTAAAACTGTCTCTAAACATTTTTTACACAAGATTTCTCTTTTACCCCTAAAATTATCTCTAAAAAATTCTTTTTTTAGGTCGATTTTAGGGTCGTTTCTTGTCATCCACCAGTGTCCTCCTCTCGTTCCTCCCTCGTTACGATCGCACACATGGCTAACCTTTTGGTTTTCCTATCGACGATCTCGCGTGTAATTACATTGATAGGAGCGCGTTACGCCGTTTGATCGCGACCGTGCTCGCCGACGCGTCGGACCGTGTAAACGCGCACCGTTACGCGCGCGTTACGGAAAGTATTTTGCATGCCGAACGAAGAGGCTCAAACACGGAAACAATTGTACCGCGATATCGTGGCGATACGTTTCGATGAACGCCGAGGAGACTTTCTGAAATTGAGGAATCGAAATGGAAACCGAGCCAAAGGCCAGAAATGCACATTGTTAGTATTTAAATCGAGAATTTCGACGTTCGACGAAACGTAAGCTTCGACGAAACTTTGTAGGTAGGTATATTTAAAGGAGAAATAAATTATAAAATCTATCTTGCGACAGTCCTATAAATTAGAAATAAATTATTCCAAAACTTAGAACGTTTATCATCGTACTCGGCATAGAATTTACATCTATGTGCAGTAAAGAAATTATTTTTTCTTTTTTCTTCCAGTCCAGATACTATTCAACTCTTAATGTCTTCCATCGTAGGTGTTATTTTTCATCTATAAATTTCAACGAACGGTAAATCATTATTTGTTCGTAAGAGAAGAATTATTAGTCGAATTTTTTCGAGTAAACGTCGTCGTAAAAATTTATCCACATTTTTGAACCTTCTCGGAAATGTAAATTAATACCTCTCGTTTAATTTGATTATCGTCTATTGATTTTCGCCAACCTGCTTATTAGGCTCGAAAAAAAAGCGGAATGTTACGTAGCTTCTTTTATTGTTTCTCGTTAAGTGCAAAAGAATGCTGCTACAGTTTACTTCAACGCGTGCAAAACGTTTTCCTCGAATTTGCATCGAATTTTGGCAGCCGTGGTAGCAATTAGCGTTACCATGCAAACTGGTTTTCGTGGGATTAACAGTTCGTGGATTGGTCGATGGTTCTCGAACACTCGTTGGCTGATCTTCGAGAAGTCCTAGCCCCGCATTACGCACAGTGTACTTATCAATTAGAGTCGTTCGGATCGAACGAGAAAGCATATCTTACCAATTAGCAAGGTGTACTTTAATTTTTCCTACGTACCAGATTGGCTGATCTTTTTAAAATGGCGCGAGGTGCTATGTATAAAACACCGGGTCCTCCATATTCCCTTCTACCAAGTGAAATCTGTTTGAAAAGTTCCTTTAATTTTGTCTCGATAAATTCGTGACACGATTTTATTAAGCCAAACAGACTTTCTTCCAGCAAAGAGGACGGAGTGTATCGGATATTCTTTAGTCTTATTTTATTAGCGTATTTATTAAATACTTATTAACACACTTTCTTTCGTTTCTGTACAATATTGACTTTCTAATTTTAAAGTTGTTCTTAATTTTATACACTATTTACATCTGTTACGACTAGATCTAGTAATTCGTTACTTCCAAGTAATAAAGAGAGAAAATCAATTTCTCGACAGAAGAAAAATATCTACTTGTGTCGATAAATGTTCAAAATATCTGTTCGTTGTGGGTTTGTCATTCGTTTAGAAAAACGTTTCGAGAAATGTTCGTCGAGAGTGGGTTTATCATTCGTTTGGAAAAACGTTTCGAGAAATGTTCGTCGAGAAGAACACGAATGAATTTTCAAACTACAAAATGTATCTTTCCAGTCATTTTTACGTATGAAATTATTGGACAGAGTTCGTACCGGTAGGAACAGTCGTAGATGTTATACGCGTTCGTACGTGTTTCACCCTCCTTCTAGATCCCTGTTTGCCCGTTTTAGGTCTACGGGTACCTTTGTACCAGTATCGATTGCCAGGTGCGTCTCCGATAGGTCCTCGAGCGTGACGGAACGCACCGGAGAAGGGTGCTGGTCTGTTTTCAGGGTGAATAGTACGTCGAGGCTGCAAATGCAATTGCATACCAACGGTGAAACTTTCTTTCCACTCCGAAACGTTACACGACATGAAAATCAGGAGAAATGGTAATACCGGGAATATAAATCTCGTGAGAAAAGTACGGTAGAAAATTGATTTCCTCGAAGCCCGGATTAACACGGCGCGTATGCATTTGGGGCATACGATTATACGATACCGCGTGCAGATTTTTTTTACCCGGACGAATTAATTTAAATCAGTGTTTCGTAACTTTTTTCGGCGCGCGCAACCCGTTCCACTTTTGGACGCGTATCGCGAGCACAGTTTGGTATAATTATGAGCAGTTAGTGGCGGTAATTCAAGTCAAACGAACCACATCATTTCGAAACACGATCGGATATTGAAGCGTTTCGCGTATACGATCATCCGTATTTATTTTCAACCGGGACGACGAAATATTTTCTTCTCTTTTTTTTTTTTTGTTTTCTAGTTCAAACACGAGCAAGTACTTTCCGACGTCTTTTTCTTGTTTCAATCGACGGAACGATAGATTTATATTTAGTGTTTCAACGTTGCTGCATTCTACGTTTCTTCTTGTAATCTATACCTGTGGCGCGATTAGAAATTTCTGACAGAGAGAGGGTAATATTATTCTTAACGCGTGTTTATAAATAACGTCGATTACCATTTTTATAATCGATCTTCTTCCGAAATAATGAATATTTAGTATCAACTTGAAAACAAATTTCTCAAATCCTTTCGTCTACCCTTCGTTGCTCTTCTCCGGTTGCACTGTACAGATCGAGTTACATTTTGAATTTATTACGCGAATTTACTATTAATACACGCTTTTTACGCCAGTAATCGAAACAAAATATGCGTTTAGCGATTTTAAGAAACGAGGTTCCCATTTCACGATATTAATGTTTCTCGTAAAGGTCTTCGATCCGATATTCCGTGTATTTTCATTCGTCGTTTTTTGTCTGCAATTGCACCTGTAACGGTGTTCAATCGCGAGTAACAAGAAAATAAGAGAAACAAACAGGTATCGGGTAGATCGATTGGTAAAGTTTATGGAACATTCGATGGAATTTCTCGCTCGTTTTTGCGAAATATCGCAATCAAGAATGTTAATTGTGATTATATATTTTGTACGAGTGCGCTCGATCTTTTTATCTTTAATTTTTTTTCCCCCTTTCTTTTTGTTCGTTCAACAACCGAAGAGGAAGTCAGCCGAAGGATATAATTGTCCATCGTAATTCTCTAGGAGGAAGTCGTTGGATTCCTCGTATACGGATTCTTCAAGTTCTCGGGAGAGAACTTTAAATAGTGCATTTTTTCACCGCCGGATGCAGGATGCGGGCTACGCCATTTTCATACGTCAGTGTTTCAGTGCATACCTCTGCGCTCGCGTTGCATCCCGAGATTCCTGCGGTGCATTTATTTCTCACCGTTTCTGTTTTATCATCGAAGCCCCCTGCATCCTGCTTAACTCGAGCGCCGTTTTCTTTGCGCCGATACGTATCGTTTCTTTTTTTTTCTCTCTTTTTTTTTTTTTTTTACAACCCCTCCCCCACGGTAATCGTACCCAAGTTCCCTTTGTTGTCCAGAGTTCGTCCGAACTTATGATTCGTTACCGTAAAAATCGAATTATTCGCAGGAAACGATTTCATTGCTCTCCACGCGTTTTATGTCTATTTTTACGAGATCTAAACTAATTCGCGTGCAACGGGAATAACAATTATTACACGAACGACGAAAACTATGAGAACGCTTCTTTCTCGTTATTTTTCGCGATTTTATTACCTTCGATGATCATTTCGACCGGTATCCTTCTTCAAGAAGCTCGAATGAATAATATTGTTTAATTATATAAGTCACTTGAGTCTCTTGAATATCGAATTGGTATAAATAAATCTTTTTCGTTTAATTGTATGTGGGTTACTTGAGTCAGGACAGTTTATTCTATTGTAAAGTTTAATTATTTATTCGTTGCGATAGAATTTATTTTATACTTTCAAGACAGTTTATTCTATCGCAAAGTTTAATTATTTATTCGTTGTGACAGAATCTATTTTATATTTCTTTCCTTCGATAAATATTTTATCCGTTATTTAAAATTTGTATCCACGTAAAAAATTGACCTATCTCTGATCTCTTGTGTACGGAAGAGAACTCAAAGGAGTGGGTCTAGATTTTTAATAAAAATATTAAATATTCCACGGATTAATTTTTCATCGCAACGAGCGATTATTCGTCGAAAATTTGGCGTAATTACGTTTCTGGTGTGCGAGTAAAAGGAGGCCGCGAGCGCGTAAGCTGTTTTTCATACTTATTTCTGAAAAGGAACAATAGAAGCCACAGACACCGCAGGAGTAACGTTACACCCGACTCGTCGATAGGTTGCGAAACTTTCCCCAGTCATTGGACACTGAGTAGAATAATATAATAAGAGGAGAAATACGCGCCAGGAGTAATTATCCGCGTCATCAATTTCACCGTTCGTTGTACAAATGACGACCACGCTGTAATAAGTGACGACGCGTCCAATAGAATAGATGAAATCAATATATGGATCTCGTTAAGGGAGTATTTATTTCTTTTTCGTGTCGAGAAAGAACGATTTTTTTTTTTTTTTTTTCGTTTAAATATTGTAACCGACTCACGTTGTCTCGACCACGATGCAGCATTATTGAATGTGTAAATTAACGAACGAGGAATAAAGTACCTCTTGAAATCTTGAGGAAAACTCCAAATAGTTTATCGTCTTGTCGACAACAACTGTCTATTTATTGATACATCTAGCGGAAAATGAATAGAAGATAATAATTCATTAACACGCGTAACACTATTTTGTGTAAACGTATAGAATCTAGAATATGCATTTTAGATATTATCAAAAATTTGAAATGCAATCGAAATTATAGTATCTTTGAGGCAAATATGCGTTGGGTCTTTCTAGTTTTAGGTTGATTCGTTTTTATACTTGCAATGTTAGTTTTTAAATAGTATTTTAAGAAATATAAATCGAGGATTCTTATCCAACCCTACTAGCGCCGATAAGGTCGCGTAACTAGGTGTAAAAATACTTTTGTAAGTATTGCCATAGAAACCTATTTTCTCGATTATCTACAAACATTCCTCGATAACGGACATCAAAACGATAAACATACTACTCCCTTTGTTCTCTACGAATAACGAATAAAAATTGAAAAATATCTTAAAGAATCATAACTTGTGTTATCCTTCGTCACATCGTTGCATCTAATTGTATTCCTGGTTATTGATTATTTATTTCTGACAATCGGAGCGTGTTGCATCGTGGCAGTCGAAATGTAAACACGACTTTGTACCTCGGGCCTATAACTTTTTACGTAGGAACGTTTCATCGGTATCAAAATCGATGCTTCTTCTTCGCGCGTAAATACACGAGCCCGGGTTATCGATCAAAGTACTTTGTTGTTTCTTCGGCGAAACATAAATTACAATTATTACCTATTTCCGATCCCGAAAGAAAACGAGTGCTCCCCTTAATCGGCGTCGTTTGACGACAAGACGGACCATTTTTCTCCGGTTCTCGTTCCCGGTGCTTTTTTCTTCTTCTTTTTATGTATATAATTTGTCCCACACTCATTATTTTCACCCGTTCCATGGACCACGTATATGGTCATCGACGAATTATTGCGGCAACAGTCGATTGTCCGCGCGGTGACTGGTGCGCTCTCGATGGGTGCACCGGACGATGCTGCACAAAAACGAAGCTGACTGCCATCGGCGCAGAATACCTCGGCGTCCTGGCAGCGGCAGGTGCGAGATACGAAGGTAGTCGACGACGTTTTCACCGTGACTCGTTCCTCCGGATAACGTGCGTGCTTTGATATTCGATGCAAGAAGGTAGAGGTAGGTGTACGAGAGTGAACTGCCAGGAGTGCGATTCACTCTGGTATTAGCGCTGCGAATACGTCGAATCATAGTCCGTCGCGTTGCAGCTGATGCTTAAAAAATATTTTTGCCCACGATCGACAGAACGTAATGCTCGCCCGGAACGAATGATACTTTTGTTACGTGTTCTTGGTAGTTACCTGTTACGAATCATTTTTCGTCAATGTTTCTTTGCGCTTGACAAATATCAAAGAATTATTACTGGATGAACTGTTCGGTATTCTGAAATTGAATCGTAGAGATTTATCGTATCGTATAGGACAATTGGAAAATCTTCGTCAATCGAATTTTTAATGGTTAGTTAGAGTGCATAAGTGGTGAATTATTGGATTTATATTGGTAAATTGAAGGTAATAAAAATTTGTTCAACGAAATGTACCTTACGAAGAATTAGAAACGATTAAAATAATACATTGAATACTTTGTGAAGGAGAATATTTCAGTGATTCAATTTTTGAGTAGCAAAGTCGAACAATGAAATATTGTGCATTTACTTTTAGTTGTTTCTTCGAGTTCTGTCCTTTGTGCAAATAACGAGAATCTTCCAAAAATCTTCCAGAATCTTTGGACTCTTTCATCTTCCAAAATCCTTCCTTTTATAAAAACATTTTTCCCATCCATTATGCATTTCATCTCGAAATTGTGCAATTCTTAACCGACCCGTTTCTCCTCAATTAAGAAATTTTTCCATTTACGTGGTTGGTTCTCTCGACGCTTCGATCGTTACCTTGAAAGTGGAGAACGCGCTAGAATTTCAATATTTAAATGGTATATCGGTGTTTGATATCGTCAGTTTTAAATCGACCTCGTATCAACGGGACATTCGATAAAGCAATCGGAGAAGTAAACGAAACTCGTGCCATGCCTTCTACGGTGGTACGTAGTTTAGCTGAGCCTGGAATACGATTCCTCGCGGCAAACTCTTGCATTCGTAATATATACGCAATCATGCGCCGACTTAGCTGCGACTGTGTCTGCAAAATGGTTTTCTTCGACGTAGTACATGAAAAACAACGATTAATCGACTCTCGTCCTTATTCGCGAACACCTTTCCATGTAAAATAAATGCGTCTTGTATTACGAGTATAAACGACGAAAAAATCATTTCAAAGAGGAAAGACTTTTTTTCTAAAATTATCTCTAAAAATTCTTAAATTCTAAAAAATAGACTATCTTTAACTGTCTCTATGATCACCGGTACAGAGGACTCTAACACCTTTAACTTAGAATTTACTCGCGTTACATTTTTTTCCAATTTCCTCTCTTCGACTTGGAAATTCTCGTAGAACGTGGATAGCTATTTACTTACAAAATATATGGATAGTTATTTTAAAACTTGATATACAGTGGCTCCGAAAGGTATTCGTACACCATATTCCAAGGAAATTCTTTTTATCCGTAAGACTGATTTTAATGAAAGTTTGCGCGCACGTAGAGCGTAATAGTGCACGTATAGAGAAATTTGTTCTCTACAAGAAATTTCTTTAACAATACGAAATCGAGTCTCGAAGGTTTGAGTGTTTCTTTTATTTCCTTAACGTAACTTTTCTGCAGGAAATTTTTGCAACAGAATGATACAACTTTTTCGTATGAAAAAGTTTGCTCCGTTTCGCACTGTTACGAAGTTGTATTTGAAAAGTCGAAGAGAAAGTGGCACTTTAAAGGCTGATTGCTTTCTTCAATTTCTAACTTTTTTCAATTTCCTTTCAAAAAATGCACAGTTCAACTGTGAAAAAAAAAAACCCGCCCAAAGATTCTATTAAACAACCGAAGAAACGTTCAATACTCAAATCTTGATTCGATCCTCTCGAGAACGTTGTTTCTCGACGAAAAACATTATATTGCAACCCAGTGTGTTTTACAAGCGCACGAACTTTCGTTAAAATCAGACCTGTAGGTTCGAGGAATTTCCACGTAACGCGAATACTTTTTTTCATTCGTTGTTATTCGCATTCCTTTCGTCGCGGTAGTAAAAATTCAAGTGTCCTCCCGATTAAATTCGACAACTCTCGCCCAACGAACTTCTTCTTTCCGTGTTCATTCACGTTCGGTCGAAGGACTCGCCGAAGAGAAATCCATTGGATAACTCGCGGTGCGGCGCGGTTCGGCGCGGTTCGGTTCTTGCTCTTCCTCTTATGTCAGTGCAGTCGCTTTGCCGTCTTCATTCGCATACGTATGGACATTTATATCGCGGGGCTTACCGCGTTCGCCAGTCACGAAAGAATCGTCGAGCGCTTAATCGCGCGTCGGTATTTGGGGTCAACGAGGCTGAAGACCGATAGAGAAAAGGAGTAGAATGGAAAAGGGTGGGGAAAAGGGAGATTCGATGTCGCCTACCATGGCGAACCGAGAGTACACGTACACAGGTATTGATCCTTGAACCGTCTCTACCTCGGATCAACGTATTCGTATCCAACACCTTTCTCTCGCGTTACGTCCCTCTTCTTCTGCCCGATGTCGATCTCTTCTCTTCCACGCCTTCCCCCATCTTGGTGCGCCTCCCTGCGATAATAATTATCTGCTCGGGCAAGAGTGCCGCAGCCAAAGTCACGATGCTTCTTCTTGCCGCTTCCCCTCGCGTTCGAGATCGAGTGTCAAGAAATATTTGCCATCGATTACCCTTCCTCTCTATCCGTCCTCGTTGAAACCACCTCGCGGCTCTCGATTAATCACAACCACGTGTATCTTCTATTTACCAAATGGACATCCAAGTCGTTACTCTCGTTAGGGGTGACGAACGAAGGGTTTCGCGAGCTAAGAGGAGTATTCCTTTTTCTTCGATTTCGTCGAAGCGTAGGATTCGCTCGGTTCGAAGTTTCGAGCGGGTATCTCCTCTTCGAGAGTACGACATTCTTGAAAAATAATGGACAATTTAATAATAAGAGAGATGGTGTATAGGGAGTACGACATTCTTGAAGAATAATGGAAAATTTAATAATAAGAGGGATGGTGTATAGAGAGTACGACATTCTTGAAAAATAATGGAAAATTTAATAATAAGAGGGATGGTGTATCGAGAGTACAATATTCCTGAAAAATAATGGAAAATTTAATAATAAGGGAGATGGTGTATCGAGAGTACAACATTCTTGAAAAATAATGGAAAATTTAATAATAAAAGAGATGGTGTATCGAGAGTACAATATTCCTGAAAAATAATGGAAAATTTAATAATAAGAGAGATGGTGTATCGAGAGTGCAATATTTCTGAAAAATAATGGAAAATTTAATAATAAGAGAGATGGTATATTGTGGATCAGGTATACTATTTAAGTATACTGTAGCTATTAAGTAAAGGGAACTTTAATAGGGAAAAGAATGATTAAGTACTTAGTCTTGTGTTATACGTTTCATGGTGCAGATTAATAAATATTCGTTACGCGTCTAGAGTCAATATTGTGAGAATAAATTTAGATTTCGAAAATGATGTACACCGGTATTTGAAACATCTATTAATAGTTGGAATCGAACGCGCCGAACTGGCAAAATTTCGTAAGCGTTGCGAGCAATTTAGTACTAGAAACATTTGTCGGAATCCAGGGCTGCAGAAAACGGTGTGCAACGTAACAGTGTAATATATTTCGGTAACGGTTTCTTGCGAAAGGCGAAATTACAACAAAGTATATATAAAGGCTGACAGTAATTGATGCTAAGTGCTGAGTATAACTTCTAGCAACACGTCAGTGAGGATGTTTTAAACTAGAAGATTCGCTTTGCGTAGTATTCCGATGGGTAGATGTATTAAAGTGTTTAGCGATGGGATGACTGTAGCTTTTAATTTACTAGGTAGAGTAACACGAAGTTCGCGCCATTGAAGATTTTCAAATCGAAGATAGAACAGCGAACGATATTTTTGCCAGGTAATAGTTATCGATTGAACAAACACGATGATTACGATGAAAAGAAAGCTGGTGTTTGGAATTGATACCGTATCGATACCACTTTGTAACTTTCGATCCTTTATCGAATCGTATACTCGGAAATATACTCGAAATACACTTTCACGAAAATATCGATTCCGATTTGATAAATATTTCTCTTAAAGTATCGATACGATATTGATACTGCACGAAAATGTTAGCACAACTGTAGTAACGAACTATAAACGAATACAAGTGAATATATAATTTAATCAAATGTTTATACAGTCTAGTTGTACTTAGTTTAGAAGTATAGTTGGTAGAAAATATGTTAGTTTGCAACTAAACCCAATAGTTTACAAGTTCCTGGAATAAATATACACTTATAAACATAAAACGTAGTAGAGTCATAGGTATCTTTATAGTCTCGACTTATTTATCAATATCCAACATTACATCGAATACATATCGATCTCTCTGATATTACATTATACATATATCAATCTCAAGTATTTAAAATTTCGAGACATATCGATACCTTTCACGAATCTCATCGATAGTATCGGTATCGTTCCCAATGCCAAAGAAACCTGTTCGTTCGTCGCATCGCATCGAAAACAATTCTTCGTTATGTGTATCGTACTTAAAAAAAATAATTCCAAGAAATAATCGTTCTTTAATCGCGTATATTGCAATAATACATTTCTCCCGTCACGATACCGGTTCCCGTATCTTTCTCGCTAGAAAAAAATACTTTCCCAAGATCCCGGGGCAGGGTTACGCTAATTACTCGACGTTCCCGTTTCTTTCGCGTAATTGCTACGCCGAGAATTTTAGGCTCTCGATCGACGAGGGTCGCGCCTTACGCGTCGATGTTCACATACGTATTGTTCGATCGTGTCCCGTGGTAGTGGTTACGAATATAGACACGTTGCCGTGCATACGTTGCTACGTTATGCGTACTTATTCATAACGTGTGCCGACTCGTACCCGGCATCGACTTTATTATCGCGAGGCAAGAACACCGAGGGTATACTAAGCGTAATGGCCGCGAGGTACCTTCTTCTACCAACCTAGAAGAACCCTTTTCCTAGCCCGAGATATTCGCTTCTTCTTCGAACCTACACCCCATTCACGGTTAACGACCCAAATGATGATGATTTGCTATTTCCTAAGGTTTCTTTTTCGCCGATGGTTAAAGAAGCGGGCAATTGTGCCTCGTAAATTGCGTTACACACCGCGAATACGCGTTCGACGTAGCGCGCGCGATATAGCTTATTTAAAATTTCAGCTCACTTTGATCCGGCGCGTTTCGCCGCTTGGCTGATTAATGACGGTTTATACGGTCAGGGTTTTATCGACGGACAAAAATTTGTCGATGGTAATAAATGGAAAATGGAGATCGCGACGTCGATTGATTTTCGCTGCTTGGTACGATGAAAGCGAACAGTAACGAGCATCGACGCGATCATCTCCCGTACGATCCTCGTTACGATCGATAATATAATTTTATCCTAGGTATTTGCACCCGGCGAGCTTGAAATCTCGCGTAACTGGCTGAGGTCTTTATCGGTTGGGCGCAGCCGACCGAACGCGATTTTCATTCGCGGATGGTATACGATATTTCGCGTTACATTGTTCGTCCAAAGGTTAACACTGTACAACTGTGTACAAGAGTCAGGGAAGACGTTGATATCTTTCGTAGCTTCCCGTGATCAGTTTTATCAGATAACGACGCCGTCGTGTTGCGCGCAACGATAGAAATTTGCATCGCGCTGCGTTAATGAATAGAAAGCGCCGACAGGTAATTTAAATCCTCGCGCGCGGTGAGAGAGTTTTAAATAACGCGCTGAATTCTTTAATATGTATTCTTCCCCTCGGGTGAAAACTCACGCAGGTTAAGTGTTGTTTAATCGCGATTCGAACGCGAGTCCAGCAACCTTCGATTCGTTCGAGATGTTAAACGATGTTTACGTTTCGCGAGTACCGAACGAAGCGTTGGATTATTCGAAATACGAGTAGGTGAATACGGTGTTGCATTGTCTATCGAGCGTTGCATTGCGCAACGGTGTTGCAGTTGCATTTTTGCAAAGATTGTGCATCTTTTGTGCAATTTTTAGCTATTGTTCCTTCTCGAAATATGTAACCGTTCGGTTTACAAGAGGGAATAGGTGAGTCTTTATAATTTTTTTTTCTTTTAATCTCTTTTTGAACTTTCTCCGTTCTCTGTTTGTCGGTTTTCCTTCCTTGTGGTATATTCGCAACATTCGTGCACGATTCGCGAAGCGTTCAAATAAACTCTGTATCGATATCTACTTGTCAACGTACCGATAACATTCGTCAGTTAGAAAAAGGGGTGACTCTTTTCTTCGTAATTTTTATTTCTTCGAAATAAGTCGTTGCGCGTAACTTTCTCCGTTTTCACTTTGTTGCTTTCCTCTTCTCTGTAATAAATTCGCAACATTCGTTTGATCGATGCACCAAAAGAATAACGAATCGTTCAAATGAACTCTGTACCTACTTGTACAATATCTACTTATTGACATACCGATAACATTCGTCAGTTGAGAAAAAGAAATGGGCATTTTCTCGACACTCGTTCTTTAATTTCAATTTTTCGCAGTAAGTCGTTGCACGTAACTTTCTCCGTTTTCACTTTGTTGCTTTCCTCTTCTCTGTAATATATTCGCAACATTCGTTTGATCGATGCACCAAAAGAATAACGAATCGTTCGAATAAACTCTCTATCTACATCTACTTGTCAACGTACCGATAACATTCATCGGTTAGAAAAAGAGGTGACTCTTTTCTTCGTAATTTTGGTTCTTAATTTTAATTTTTCGAAATAAATAACGTAACTTTCTCCATTTTCACTTTGTTGCTTTTCTCTTGTAATATATTCGCAACATTCGTTTGATCGATGCACCAAAAGAATAACGAATCGTTCGAATAAACTCTCTATCTATATCTACTTGTCAACGTACCGATAACATTCATCGGTTAGGAAAAGTGGTGACTCTTTTCTTCGTAATTTTGATTCTTAATTTTAATTTTTCGAAACAAGTCGTCTTAATTTTAATTTTTCGAAATAAATAACGTAACTTTCTCCATTTTCACTTTGTTGCTTTTCTCTTGTAATATATTCGCAACATTCGTTCGATCGATGCACCAAAAGAATAACGAATCGTTCGAATAAAGCTCCGTATCGAGCTCGACTTACCAGCTTATCGATAACACTCACCACAGTCAGGAAAGTACTCGTAAGTACGAGAGTTATGGTATCGCTTACGTAATCGCGTTGAATTTATGCCGGACAATTTTCGAAACACGATAAGTGAAGAGCTTTCGCAAGTCGCGTCGCGATCGTCCCGACGAAACAACGAGACAATTGATAGACTAGATCCGTTGAAAATAAATAATTTGACGTGTACACGGCTACGAGCACGGACGATGCAAAATTGCCGTGCTCTGTTTTAATTACGCTTCATAAATCAACTCTCTCGCCCGGCGCTGTGTATCTTCATCGGAAATTAGCCTCGCAGTGGATTATTTAACCGCCTCGAGATGCAAACTTTCTCTCCGTTAACGGGACACAATATCAAACGAAACCTATTGTTAGAAATTCACGCGACCGGTCCTGTTTCACCGCATTAAAAACTCTCTGACCGATACTTGAATTTCTCGGTTGTCCGAGGTGCGAATGCAATGTGTTCTAGATGTTGTTGGACGCTTACGTTTGTTTGCTATACGTTTCATATCGATCGATTACTCTGCACGTGTACCTGTGGAATTACTTCACTCGTCCGTTCGAAGTGATTTTCCTTTGCTTTTAAATACAAAAATGCAGAGTATTTAGAAGTAAATTTCTTAAGTAAAATGAAGTTACAAACGAAGGATAAAGTTACGGTATACGAAGTTTTTTTTGCAAATGTTCTATTTATCAAAAACGAAAATCATCTTCACGCTCGATTAATTAACCTTTCGACTCGAGTATACTTAAATTAAATAAATTATTTTTATAATTTTTTTCGATGGTATTATAACGTCTTTCAACATTCTTTTTTATGTACAAGTGACGAAGTTTCCTCGAATTTTATCATCAGTTGAATCCGAAGAAGATTCTATTTTATACTTTGAAATATATTATACGCAACGTGATTAGCGATTAATCGCGCGATCATTAATTACCAAGATTTATCACACACACGGCAGATAAATCGCATTATTATCGTGTTTGTTGCTTCGAGAACTTAATTTAAAGGGATATTCTTGTCTAGAATTAAAAAAAATCGATCTTTTTCTCACTGCTGTCCTTTAAAGTATACGTTGTCGAAAATTTGTAACAGGATTGGTTCGAATTCTTAATATTCACGAAATTACAAACGTTTAAGAGCACAACTGACAGTAATTTGAATACCAGTGAATATGTGTATCGCAACCTGTAGCCGAAAACTTTATAGTATTTTTTTCAAATCCCGAGTAAATTCAAAATAATCTCATTCCAGAGAAGAATACATCCATTGAACGAAACGAAAGAAGAACACATATCCTTTGTAGTATTTTTTTAAAATCTCATTCCAGAGAGGAAAACTCCATTGAACGACACGAAAGAAATACACATATCCAAAAAGCTTTATAGTATTTCTTTTAAATCCCGAGTAAATTCAAAATAATCTCATTCCAGAGAGAACAACTCCATTGAACGAAACGAAAGAAATACACATATCCGAAAAGCTTTGTAATATTTTCTTCAAATCCCGAGACAAATCCAAAATAATCTCATAGAAGAATACCCCCATTGAACGAAACGAAAGAAGACCACATTTTTCGTAAATTGATCGCATCGCGAGCCATCGGGTTTAATACTTTCGCGTTGAACGCGGAACAACGTCGTGTTAAATAAGAAGAGGGATTGAGAGACACTGTCGGAGCGTCGGTATTTAATAGGTAGGGCGGCATGGGGGCTGTTATGCAGGCAGGCTCCCCTAGTTTCCGGTGTCGATGATGCACTCTGGCTCCGCGGTGCGGTTCCTTTCTAGCCTCCGCGCACGTATTTGAATCACACGCGCGATGCCTCCCCGTCCGTCTCCGTTTTCTCTCTTCCGTGTAGCCGAAAGGCAACGTCCTTTCCTGTCGTCGTGGAGAAAACGTGACGGAGATAAGCGGCGACGATATTTGACAATAGTGGTATTACGAATGTGCCCACATATCGTCTTTTGTGTTTGCCTCAAGTCGAGTTCCCAAGAAGTTCCACCCGGATGTGGGAGAGATCTGACGCCGGGACGCCGACACCGCTCGTCTTTGCAAAATCAAACAAACGTGAAAAACGCGTCAACGCGTCGCTCCGGCCGCGCGAGTTTCTGGGAACGATATTGAACGTTTAAAAAAAAAAGAAATAATAAGAAATTGCTCGATGGAAACCGACCGTGTCTCGCCACGAACGACGGAGATATTGTACGAACGAGTGTGGAAAAATTCACGGACGCGATCCGAGTGTGGGTGGACGAGAATTGTGGCAAACCGAAGGAACACGAGGAGGACCCGTGGCAAACCGGAGGATCCAAGCCAGAAGGGACTCCTCGTGGAGAGGACAGTAGCGCGATCTCGAGGAGATAAGGTTCGCGAAGATGAAACCGGATAACCCACCTTCCCTTTTACAAAGATCTTCTCACCCGGGAGAGCAAACGAATTTCAGCCGAGGGTGCACCCATTGTGCTGCGGTGCATATCCTGGTCGAGATGCATTACTTGACATACCTTCGTACCGCGATAAGGCTAAAGTGCATGAGCGGAGATCTGGAATAACGTTCGGTTGAAAATCGTCCGTTGTTTAGGCGTGGATCGCAGAATCCACGAGTTACATTTTTTTGTTTTTTTGTTTTTTCAATGGAAAATTATTTCTTGGGTTTTGGAGAAAGAGGAATTTATAAAATTGGTCACACGTGTAGAGTAGAAGTCACAATGTACTGTGCATGAGCGGAGATCTGGAATAACGTTCGGTTGAGAATCGTCCGTTGTTTCGGCGTGGATTCACCGATCCACGAGTTATATTTTTTTGTTTTTGTCAATGGAAAATTATTTCTTGGGTATTTAACATTAGAACTAACGACAGATTTCGGAATATTAAGGTATATCTCGGACGTATCTCGAACGAAAACAATCGACGTGGAAGATTCTCCGATCCACGAGTTATATTTTTTTGTTTTTGTCAATGGAAAATTATTTCTTGGGTATTTAACATTAGAACTAACGACAGATTTCGGAATATTAAGGTATATCTCGTACGTATCTCGAACGAAAACAATCGACGAGGAAGAAGAGGAATTTATAAAATTGATCACACGTGTAGAGTAGAAGTCATAATGTTTTTAGAAAATGTATTATGGAATTTAAAGTAAATTTCATTACGACTGCTTGGTAAATCTAGCGTTAATAGGTTGCTCGATAAGTTTTGTCGTTCGATAAGAAATGGAGCTATTAGGTTCGTTGTTTTATTTTTCTAAAGATGGTACTACTGTTTGATGAACGTGTGTGAAGTTTCATGTAGATCTGTCGACTCGTTTACTGTTGTGAAAGTTGGAGTGTTATAGTATTTTTTTTACAATGGAAGACACGACAAAACTTATCGAACAACCCGTATATAGTATATATCCATAACTGAATCAACTTTCGAAGTAAATAATAAACTATGGAACCTCCAGAGCTAGATCTTATCATTCGAGAGCATAATGAATCTTGAAATTTCTGATGTACCGAATGTACCGAATCTTGTGAAATTTTCTCGGTGAAATTTACAGAGATTTTTGTATCCGTTGTTTTATTAAACAATACGATAAAGGGTTAAGCGTTACTTTTCTAGAAGTTTAAATGAAAATTGTTTCGTTCGATGAGAAGCAGAGATCTTTAACAAATCAGGATTTATCGAATCGGTTGTATTCATCGTATACACTACAAACTTGCTGTACGTTAATACTTAAAGAATGTAAAATACTCGTTTACTTATTGCAGCGTGTAATAAAAAATTTCGGTGATTCGATAGTGTATATCAGTCTTGGAGTATCGAACCCGACGAGATTTTAAGTAATGTCATTATCTAAAAATTAATTCCATTTAACCGGAATACAAGAATGCATATTCAATACTAATTTCAATATCAGAGACCAATGTTAAGTAATTCCCAGAATAATTTACCCGAATATGCGAGATCCGTTCATTGAGAAGTTGTGTGAAAAACAATTTGCAGATCCATACGGCAATAGGTGCCGTTAGCAGCATCCTGTTTGGAAATGCTAGAAGGCGTACAGTTACAAGCTGAAACGTATTAAAGAAATGTGTAGATGGCACCGCGAATGCTTAACATACCAAACTCGAATCGAACGAAACCGGATGCTTGCACGTACGATATATCATAATACACATATAAACAACATCTCGACGAGCGAGTGGCTCCTCGAGCACACGGTACGAGTGACGTGAATATGGATGTATAAATGTATAAATTCAGCTTTAAATTCAGGACTACGATCGGTTGAGCAAGATCGCTGGTTACATTGTCTCGATATTCGTGTTCGAGGAACAGGCCGTGGTTTAAAGATACTTCATTGGCTTATTGAATCCGTTTGACCACGCTCGAAGTTAAGGGGCTCTTTCGCGGCACTCGAACACGTATGATTTTCCTTTTACGTGACGGTTTGTCGTGTCATTTCATTACCATTTCGTTTGATCTCAAGTAGTCGGCCGCTTAACCCATTTGCATCGAGAAACGGAATGCGTCGAGTTGCCCATATCACCGAATGAGGAATAATCCGCAAGCGAGATCGTATAATCCCTGTAGACGGCCTGTTTATCCCACCAACGACGAACCTCGGGTCATTTACAACCCATTCCTTAAGACCGTTTTATCTCGGTGTTCAAATTGTACTTCTAGTCACCATCGTTCTCTTCTCTCTTAACAGTTTGTCCTTTTAAAGTACTCGAGATACTAGGTTGTTCAATAAGTTTGGCTGTTCAATAAATTTGGTTGTTGAATAAGTTTGGTTCTTCAATAAGTTTGGTTGTTCAATATGTTTTGTCGTTTGATAAAATTTATTGAACAACATATTACTAGTATAGAACAGTATAGAACAGTGTAGAACAGTATAGAACAGTATAGAACAGTACAACACTGCTCAATGTAGTATTGTTCAATAAGTTTTATCGAACGATAAAATTTATGCCAGATGCCGAGTCATTTTTGTTTTGTTTTTAATCTTTCTGATTTTCATTCAGTAATAAAGGAACAAATTTTTACGTGAAATGTTACCTTCTTTTTTAATTAAAGTGACCTTGTAAATTTTTCAAAATTAAAAAATCGAGCTCGGATAGATGACAACCAACCTATTTTCACATCACCTTGCTGCGAGAAATTTAATTTGTTGGTAATTTTTGATCAAAACTCCGAAATTTTTTTTAATCGATCTACAATATATTACCTTTGAAAATTATTATATCATTCTGGCAATTTTATTCCTTTAAACGGAACCAGCTCTCTAAATACACCAATATACAAAAAAAAAAATCAAATCGATTCATCGAGTGTCTCTTATCGAAGAAATTTTTCGAAAAGATATCTGTCGAGTTGTCGATCGTTGCAACTACTCGCTCCTGCATTTTTTTCCAATGCCCTCGCTTTGACAATTTATGAACCGTTGTTTATATCCGGGATCCCAGGATGCCCTGGTTAACAAAATTTATGCAGAATCTCGTCTGTTCATCGTTGGTACACACGGCTTCTAATATTAGAAGAAGCGAACACGTTCGCTCGCGTTGCTTTCGGAATGAAGCGCATGGTATCGTTGCGCACGTAATCTCAGGACACAGTCGAAGTTGAGGTTACTCTTGCATAATAGCACGTCGGTGGATCGTTACGAACGAAATGGTCAGAGCCATGTCATCCTCTCTACGGTTCATGTCACTTCGGTACGTGATGAGAATGCCAACTCGGGGGACGCTCGATGAACTGTGTCCAGCGTATCGAGTGTTCCGGTCGTTCCGAAACTTGCCTCTCTTTTCGTGTTCAGCACTATGTCATCTTGCTTTTGTCCTCCCAGACCTTCGCGATGTATGAATCGATGAAATACGAAAGACGTCCGATGGTACGTCTTCAGACGAAAGGCAGCGATAAAATGAAATTAACGTAAGCGAGGAAGTAACATCGAGTGTAATTCGAGCTTGTAATCGGTTTGTAAATATCATCGAGTTTATCAACGGGGTTCGATTCGTATCTTCGGAGAGAGATAACATTGTCGATAAATGACAAATCTTTGTAACTGAACGAAAGTATGGGAGGAAATGGAAGGTTTGGGTCTTTTATTGGATAACGAAGGAAAATGTTTTTATTTACTCACCGGTAGCTTTGTGTACAGTTAAATCATTGTGTATCCTAATACGAAGGAAATTGCACAGTTCTTTTGTGTATCATCGGATACAATAGATCGTATATTTAGCTTGCTTTCTTTCAAGTGTTCGTTTATTGGAATCAAGAGAAACGCGGATGGTGGATATTTTTCTCGTTAAATCGGATTTCTTCCCAATAATCGTCGAGATGAATGCACCTGGCTTGCCGGAGAACCTGTGTGCTCGAGCTTCGTGTAACTGTACTTTCATTCTAAAGATCCTCGAAGATACTTTTAACGCTCCACCGATTCTCAATTGCGAATAGTATTCGTGCACCGCAACCCGTAAGTTACGGGCGTTTATTAAACAGCCGACCTCGCGGTAACCGGTGATTTGTAAATGAATATACTCGTTTAGGTTCTGTTATTTACTCCGTATCAATTACCCGAAATAAAGAGAAAAGCAAAACGGAGTAATCTCAGGTGTGTACGATTAAGGAACTGGCCGCGGGCTGGTAATGAAAATCTCGGACAACTTTTCAGGAATTTAATGAAACATTCGTACCAGCCCCGAGACAGCGATACATTACTCTTTTTATTGTGCAATGCGTGTTACATAAATTCCACGCCGTGGAGAGATTATTATACTCCTTCAGAAAACAATTTTCAAGAGTTATCGATCGATGTAAAATTGTTCGTGGTACGTTGCGAAAAATCTGCAATAGAATCTTCGCTTTTCGATCAACCGCGGAATAACGATCCTAAGTTCGCACCTCGATCGTGTTTTTTTTTTTTATCATTGAACGGTTTCATCGTTTCGAAATGTCGTGGAAAATATAGAAAAGATTTTCTTTTCCGAGAACTTTTACACATTTGTACCTTTGTGACGGGAAGAAATCATTTTTTTTTTGTATTTCAAGCACACTTGTGCTTTTTCGAACAGTTCGGGGGACTTTTGTTTGCAATGCAATTCTTGGAATTAAAAATCGTCAAATATTCGATCACAATGCGAGTTTCATGATTAGGAGCGCTTTTGCGAGCACAACGGGATTTGCATGCCTGTTTCAATGCCATTAATCTTCCGGGACGACGGAGAATTATTATACTTGCTTCGTAATTTTCAATTCTAATCTAAATAATTCAATTCTAAATAACCGACAGCCCGGCGTGATAAACGGAAACACGGCCCTGTAGGAATGAGCCGTTGAACGATATTTAATTTTGTATCGTTTGGATCGTGATTTTGTCGAAAATTGTTTCTCACTTTTCATCTTCGAAAGCAACGTGAAAATTCAATTGCCCGGAAATTCTCGTCGCAGACTGGTTCTTCTCGTTATTATTTCAACGAGCGACGGTTTTGCGTTATTATTAGCGATTGTAAAACACGCGCCACGGTGTGGTCGAACAAAAACATCGTAGCCGGTAACAATAATTTTCCAACATCGATTCCTTTTCCTTCTCAAAGTATCGTAATGACCTCGTTTCCTGGTGATTTGAATGCCGGCACGTACGATACTTTTCGTCGTTGTGACAGGAGTAAACCGTAGACAATCGCTACGCGTAATTTCCGACTTTAAAAGTACACAGTTTCTTATCTCGACATTCTTAACATCGTGAACACTTGGGTAACATTATCCCCGATTGGGAAACATCCTATTGGAAAGAAATAGTGTTACCTGTCCACAACGTTGCGATTATTAAATTTGAGGATACATTGTATAATATTAAAATATAGCTACGAATGAAACGTGACTCTAAATGTTGGGTTGTTCGGAAAGTCATTTCGTTTTCCAAAATGGAGAATAGGTAATTTAATAGAATGTTTGTACACTCTAAGAAAATCGTGTTTCATTTTCACTAAAAAGACGAAATTACTTTTCGAACAACCTAATATAATAGACAAAGTGTAATATCTAAAAGATATCGAAAAAGTGTACTTAAATTTACTATTTATACTTTTCAATACGTTTGGAAGTATGTTTTGGATTCTCGAACAGCTCGACTCACTGGATATATATCATTTCCATGAAAAATTAATCAGATATCGAAACAAAGCATTGAAAATTGCTTGAACTTACATTTCGTTCAATTAACTCCTGTATTGAAAATTTTGTGGCCTAGTTTCTCCATTTTCACGACCTGGTATCGTCTCTTTGTACGTCTTACGAATAGTCCTCGAATATCGTGATCGATATTCGATGTAAGGAATATTTAAAGAGCGAGTTGAAAATTTATAATTCACTGCCACGTGTGTTATCGAGACAAGTCAATGTCATTGACACAGTTCGTACTGCATCGTTAGCCCCCTCTACTCTGTATAATATAGTGCAAGGTGGTGGTGTTTGGAAAAGGGCCTCGACCATCGGCAGATGTTCCATTCACCCTGCCGCCCGCTATGTAGGCCCCTCGCAGGGCTATACAAAGTTACGGGTACCTACGGCATCGTCACACGCGAAGGATTCATCGATAGTATCGAAGAGAGCAGCTGCGTTTTTCCATCGATCGTCCTTCGAGATTTTTCTCTTTACGAGACTTTCGAGATTTTCTTCAATAATTTTCGTTCGGAGACAGAAACACGTTTCTGTCGATTTAAATCGATACTCGTAATTTTCTCTGTTTTTTTTTCTTTCAAGATCCACAATGCAAACATTCGAGTAGTTTTATTTAAAAACACGTACGGATAATTTATTTTTGTTCGTATGTAATTCATTTTTGTTCATATATAATTCGTGCAATTTTTCACGCGATCAACAACCGGTAAAGAGTTTCTAGAAATGAAATCGAGTTCGTGGATTGCTAGTTTTAAACAATGTACGAGTTAAATTTTATGCATCGTTTAGCTGGTAGAAGTGTCGAGGAGAACAATTGTTTACTTTATTTGTAAAATTAGCTTTATTTACAGTTGTTCAAAGTTGGAGTGTCATAGTATTGTTTCAGTCGAGAAGAACAATTGTTTACTTCATTTGTGAAATTACCTTTAGCGCCGATACGTGATTGCTTTTTAACAATAGAGCCTCGAATAGGTAATATTTCCAGAAACGAAAATTTCGAACGATATAATACGTTCGATAAAAAATGGAGGTTCGTCGTTTTATTTTTCTAAAGATGGTACCACTGTTCGATGAACACGTGTGAAGTTTCACGTAGATCTGTCGACTCGTTCGTATATTTACAGTTCAAAATTAGAGCGTCATAGTATTTTTTTACAATGAAAAACACGACAAAACTTATCGAACAACCTATATATAGTATATATCAATGACTGAACTAGTTTTCGAAGTAAATAACAAACGATGGAATCTCCAGAGCTGGATCTTATCATTCGAGAACGTAATGTCCTAAATCTTGTGAAATTTCCTCGGCGAAATTTACAGAGATTTTTGTATCGGGTGTTTTGTTAAACAATACGAGAATACTTATCCAACAAGCTAGTATATAAGTTAGTTTAAGTATCGTTTAGTGTGCAGAGTTAGAAAGATTCTCGCGTAAATTGTGTCCGAAAATGTCGCTTTTTACTCGTGGAGGATCACACAGTCCTGAACCCTAAAAACAGTATGGACGACTAACGAACGGCCATAAATCGCGCAATAGGACCGGGGGTACGAGCCACTTAGGCGAATATCCGTAATGCCCATTATAATACAATAGGGTCCCTGGTCCGCTGTCTCTTTCTCTTTTTCTGCTTGGCTCCTCTCAATTCCCAAAAACAATGGCGACGAGTCTCTCGGTCCCACCAACGTGTGTCGTTTCGATCGTTTGAGGTTCTCGGGCTGCCGAAACGGGACCCAGGGGACCCTAAAGCACCAACGAGAGGAGTCAAAACAAAAGCCAGATATACGACCTCGTGACTCGGTCCCGCATACCTGGCCCGTGGACCTTTTTTGAGGCCCGGCCACGTCCAACGTTTACCGAGGGTCAAACTTTCCGCTTTTTTCTTTCTTTTTTTTTTTTTTAACGCGTGAATCGCGAACAATGAAAATTGGATAATTCTGATTTACGAGCGTCGCCTTCTTTCGTCTCGCGTTGCGTCAATACGCTGTTAAGGTGCTCGGTTACGTGTATATACGGGGTGTTCTCGATTTTTAACGACAAAGGGCTAAAGTAAGAAAAGAATTTTCTTACAAACTTTAAAGTTGAATCGAAGATGAATTTTCTTACGAGTCTCGTATCGTACAAAAGTTTAGAAACTCACGAAGTAAACTTACAAAGTTTAAAATTGAATCGAAGATGAATTTTCTTACGAAGTTCGTTTAGTAAACGAACACTTTGTCACGGAGTTATGAACAAATATCGCACGCAGGAAATGTCTAACAACGCATTTTCTGTGTTTATCCGATCCGGATATTTACACGTGTTTTTTATCATTTTTTGATATCCTTATCTGTTCTAGTAATTTTAGTAACAGTTTGACCTCAACTATCGTCGAGTACAGGGGCAATATTTCAAAACCAGGAATCAAAAATATTAATTAATCATTTTTTACAATACCGATTATTAATAATATGGAATCATTACTGGATAATAAGAATCGCGTAAGACAATCGACTTTCCGCGTGCTGGAAAATTCGTTACGTGTTTAATATTTGTTTGTAACTCCGTAAGAAAGCATTTAATGCCGTAACACCTTTTTCCTAATACTCGTCTGTTGATCGAGTGTTTGTGGAAACATCTCAGACACCCTCTATACACATACATAAATGTATACGAACGTAATAGGATTATCTGGACAGTCGGTAAGTCTAGCAAGTTGTATTTCTTTCTCTCCAACGGCACTCGGAGGGATTATGCTTTTTAAATGACGCTCGCAGATCACCAAGTGAACGTATAGTAGGTATTTAATACGGTACTTTAGACACGGTTGAAAGAATGATTAAAAAAAAAAAAGGAAGCTTAGACCGTAATGTGCTCGGTGTTCTTGGTGGATTTCGTTTGAAGTTTCGATGATTCGGTACTTAGCGTCTTAGAAATCTATTAACTTCTGCCGTGTTACGAGTCTCTGTCGGGTCCGTGCCAAGTCGATTATTCTTGGAACTGAAAAGAGTGAATTTAATTATTTCGAAAGTTCACGACATAATCTGTATTTTACACCATGTGGTTGTTCCGTTAAGCGAACGAAGCTACGTTGGTGGCAAATGGTAGAAACGGTAAGGTTGTCAGGAACGTGTGTAGCAAGTATTTACTTCTGGTCCGTTTCACGATAACACGAGCGACGGAAAGTACTTTTCTGTGGATAGCTCGTACCGTAAATCAGAGGACCAATGTACACCGGACGTGGCGATATTGGTAACTGTCAGAACACGAAGGATAAGGTTTGGGGTCCGTTGGTATCGTTTAGAGGCACATAATTATAGTAGGTGCTACTCGCCGACGATAATAGCTTCCTCGAAGATTAGCAAGGCTCTTGTTCCCGCCCGAGAAACTTCTCTCCGAATATTTCGATTCTCTGGCGTTTGTGTTCTTCGAATTGTTAAAAATATTTCTCATCTCGAATATATCGTACATAAAAAATATAAATTACAACCGATAAAGCCATTCGATACAAAACTATTCACGTGACAATTAGTTACGAAATAGCGTTGAAATATCGTTTCAAATAAATAGTAATATTTTTCCATCAGATTTCCAAAGTAAGAAGCAACGAGAAGCTGTTAAGTAAGATTTTCAAAGAAAATTTCTCGACACTAGCCGTTGTATCGAATTCTCGGAAAGAAGAACGTTTTTTGAAGAAACAACGTTTCGTTTTTCGAAACACGATTTTTTCAGAGTGTATAAACGTTTTATTAAATCAAACATTCTCCATTTTGGAGAACGAAACGACTTTCCCCGCGACCGAATATTTTCAAGAATTAACGATACGTGAAGCTCATCGTACGAACAATTGAATACTTCTAGAACCGTTAAAGACAAATTCGGACAGTACTTTGTTCTGTGCAACGAATTATTGTACAGAGCGAATATACGAGCGAATGATTTAAGCAGTGGCGAGCGGTAGGAATTTCTGAACAGTTTTGAACTCGTGTTTACGGTTTTTCCGAAAGATCAAATCCAGATTGGACGCGTCGCGAGGATTTAGTCAGGCGAATTGCACGCTAGCGACGCGCGTACGCTGAGAATTTGGAAAAAGGGGCACGTGTGTGCAGGAATGCAGGAAACGAATAAAGTTCGTGCGTCATTGTCGTAATTTTACGAGACAGTTAACGACATGTTCAGCGACCGTTTGTTGGACGATTCCAACGATCGAGTATATATATATTTTTATATATATATATATAAATAAATAAATATATATATTTATATACATATATAAATAAATATATACGTATATATATATATCCTTTCGTTTAATCCCTTGGAACGTCACCCTCTCGCTACGCGTTTTATTTCGTTCTTCTCCTCCGCTCGTTATTTTTGTTTGTACTTTTTCGTAATTTCTTTCTTTTTTCGCGTGCATCCAGCATCTCTGTTCGCCAAGGGTGATGAGGTAGGACAAGCGGTCGACAATGCCGTAGAAAAAGATAGAAAAAGGTCGTTCGTGGTCTTTGGTCGAGGCACCGGAGGCAGACGTCCGGACCAGTTAGGTATTGAGTGTCGAAGCAGGTATCGAATACCGGAGAAGAGGATACATCTACACGAGTCGCGACCAAGATTCCTCGTGGATGCGCAACGTCGTGAAGACTATCTTTTTGAAGGGTCGTAGAACTTTTTCCGACAACGTGCACACACTGTGGTCAGGAGTTTTTGATCACGAGAAACGTACGCCTGGCTTACGTTACAGGATTCTTAAGTGATACCTAACACGGCTTCGAATAGAAAATGTTCTTCGTGACTACGAAGCTTCGATATCTCGGTACGGCGATTTCAGCTTGTCCATTTCGAACGAACTGTTCGACGTTATTAGAGATTTATACCACTCGAACGACGGTGTCGATTGAAAATTATTTGACGTGTATTTTAAAATGTTTGGCTACACGGTTATATTGAATTATTGGCTTGTTAGGAAAGTCATTTCGTTTACCAAAATGGAGAATATATGATTTGATAAAATGTTTATACACTTTAAAAAGATTGTGTTTTTCATTTTCGACAAAAAAAAAACGAAATGACTTTCCGAACAACCTAAGTATTGAATAACTTTTTCGGGAGTATCTCGAGAGGGGGTGCCTTTTAGGTGTAAGAACAAAAATTTCATAGATATTAGATCAAAAAATTATCGTCTTGAAGTATAATTCGTTTGAATACTCAAAATGATCTCGAAACAGTTCCTTGGTTTTGAAATTGAATGGATATTCGATCAGAATCGTATATCTTGAAGTAGGTAGGTATCGATATTTTCGGTTCTTCAAAATTATCTCAAAATAGGATCTCTTAGTGTCATAAAAGTCACATAGATATTCGATAGCAAAATTACTGTCTCGAGGTAGAATTCATTTCGTTCCTCAGAATTGTTTCGAAACACGGTCTTTAGGCTTCACATAAAACCATATAGATATTCGACAAAAGATTACTTTCTAAAATTATAGAGCTCCTCTTTTAGTCGCTCAAAAATAGTCTGGAAACACGATTCTTTGATTCTCAATAAAATCAGACAGATATTCAATCCGGATTTTACAACCTTCAAGTAAATATAGAGTGACTCTTTTAGTTTTTCAAAATAGTGTTGAATATAATTTCATGATTCAACACAAAACCAAATACATAAAAATATTCCCCAGTCCAATTATAGAACTCTCTTTTGGTTCCTCAATAATAATTTGAAAACACGGTTCCTTGATTCTTTAAAATCAGAATTTTACAGTGTTCAAGTACTAGGTTGTTTAATAAGTTTTGTCCTTCGATAAAACAGTACAGTACTAGGTTGCTCAATAAGTTTTATCGAATGAGTGAACTTATTCAAAAACCTATTAGATATAGAGTGATTCTTGCTTTTTCAAAATTGTGTTGAAACATAATTCCTCGATTCGATACAAAACCAAATCCATAAAAATATTCCCCGGTCTAATTATACAGCTCTCTTCTAATTCCTCAAAAATGATTTCGAAACACAGTTCCTTGATTCTCGATAAAATCAGAATTTTAGTCTTCAAGTAGATATAGAGTAACACTTTTTATTTTTCAAAATCATTGTGAAACATAATTTCTCGATTCGATACAAAACCAAATCCATAAAGATATTCCCCGGTCCAATTATACAGCTCTCTTTTAATTCCTGAAAACTGATTTCGAAACACGGTTCCTGTTAAGTGAAATCCCAGAATAATAATATAAGAAAGTTGTCGTTCTTTTGCTCTCGTAACACGTGTCGGGGGGAACTTGAATCGGTAACCGTGATTCAATTAAGGTTCGTTTTATTTAAACGCAGCTTCCGTAGGCGAATGTTCGCACGGGAACAGGTGACAGACGGTCATTTTCGTGTCACTGCGTGTTCGCAATTATACACGGTGGACGAGTTTATTTTCAATGAAGCCACGCTTTCGATCCGTACCGGCGTTCGTAAAGGGTCGCGTTATCCACACAGGCCTCGTAAGGACGGGATTTTGTGGCCCCGCAACGGACAGGGGGATAATATATTGGAGTTATGCTAATTTTATGTCCGCTCGCGGCAAAAAGATCAACCCAGACCTCACCCGTATACGTTTTTGCGTTCACGGGGAGACTAGGCCTATCGGTTGCTTCGCCGCGGAAAACGCTCGGGGAACGTTGGAACTCGCGAATATTATGCACCAAACCTGGAATTCCGGAATAATGAAACACAACCGCGTGTCTTGAGATAATAAGGGGAAAAAAGTGTTTCCGAAAGCCAGAAGCGGAATGCGAATTCTTTTATCGCCTATTGTCCCGAGTCCACCGTTTCGTGTAAAGGTTGCCGAGGCACCGCGCATGAAAAATTCACGGACGAAACGAAAGCTCGGAGGAGAGCGTACAATCTCGGAAATAAAACGATCTCGAATCGTTTTAGTAATCGAGATTTGTCGTCGTTCTTTAGCGTTAATAAACTCCGTCGACAAGCGTTCGTCTGGTTTTTAGAAATAATTTTATTCGATCTCGACCATCGAGACCGGAGAAACCCACCCCATTAGGGAAATTAATTAACGCGGTACGAGTTAATATTTTTCGACGAAAATTGGTAGAAATATTGTTCAGGGTATGTGGTTTTAACGTATGCGCGAAAGTTTTATATCGAACATTTTGTAACGTTGGAAAAAATTCCCAAATGTTTGCATTTTTCTCGTCTCGAAAGATTTTATTCGATCTCGACTATCGAGACCGGAGAAACCCACCCCATTAGGGAAAATAATTAACGCGGTTCGAGTTAATATTTTTCGACGAAAATTGGTAGAAATATTGTTCAGGGTATGTGGTTTTAACGTATGCGCGAAAGTTTTATATCGAACATTTTGTAACGTTGGAAAAAATTCTCAAATGTTTGCATTTTTCTCGTTTCGAAAGATGGTGTAACTGTTCTCTTTTTGGAATTGTTTTATACCTTTGAATATTGATCTTAAAATTTCGAGCGTTTCAACGAAAAGATTCTCTTCTTAGAAATAAAATGAAACCACTCGAACTGATATGCATTAGTTTTTTCATTGGGAGATACGCTATATAAATTCTAACTAAATTGCATTATGTACTTGTAGATTCCAAAAATGTTTCACTCTATCCTCGTATTCTTTCTCTATTATTTTCTTTCGTGATTTTCTCTTTTCTTTTTGCACATATTAAATTTCTGTGCTTTACCGCATTTAAGTTATCTTCGTCGTTTAAATTAACATAGAAAATCAGTCATCGAGGAAGAAACGAATCGAAGATGCGTTGAGTAGACCAACGATATAAAATTGATACTTTTATTAATGCATCTATCGATATTATATCGGTTACAATCGCGATCTGTAGGAAGGTTACGATCTCGATTGATCGAAACGGTTTGGAATCGTTGAGAATACTAGGTTGCTCAATAAGCTTTTCTCTTCGTTAAAACTATATAGTATAGTACTGTTCGATAAGTTTCATCGAACGATATACTATACTATATGGTACTGTTCAATAAGTTCCATCGAATGATACACTATACTATATAGTACTGTTCAATAAGTTTCATCGAACGATATACCATACTATAAAGTACTGTTCGATAAGTTTCATCGAACGATATACTATACTATAAAATCCCGTTAAATAAGTTTCATCGAACGACAAAACTTATCGAACAAGGTATCGCGTGTAAATCAATCGCGATGATAACTTTCGTATAAATCCCGATTGTAACCGATATAATACCGATGAATACGTTAAAAGTACCAATTTTACATCGTTTTTATCGCAATCGTAAAAGACATCGAAAAATCTTACGTTCACATCGGGCGTTATACGCGAAATTTATCGATCTCGTCGAGTTTGTATTCCCGTGCGCCGTAAACGCATCGAAACGCGGCCCGAATTTTATCCGGGGTGTGATTTACGCCACGATAATTGAAACGCGCGTGCATGAATTCGTTAATTGTACAAGTTGGAAACGGTTGCACGGGCAAAAGGTAGATCTCGAAGGGGTTGTGGGAGGGGGGTGGTGGCCACGAGAGCTGAAAGAGTTAACGAACCGATAAAAAAATATCCCGCGACCGGTTCATAAATCGTAATCACGTTGGCTGCCAGCGGAATTCACGACAATTTAACAAACGGTTCAAGACGCGAGACGAATAGTCGTGCACAGGGGGGGTTGCGAGCAGGTAAGGGGGGAGGTGAGGCGCCATACCCTCGCCTCGACCTATCGACTTGTTAAATACTCAGAAGTCGAACCACGCGAAGGGGATACGGGCAAAACGAAGCCCTCGGTGTGTTGTACGAGTCGAACGTGTAAAACATCGCGAGCCGAAGTTAACGTTATTCTATAGATCATAGTCAATGACACTTAAAAAATTGAGGCGAATTCATTTTGCAAATTATCGCGAAGCGTCGTCGCGGCATGGCGCCGATTGCGAAGGATAACAGAATGTCGGCGCTGACGTGCTTCGCCGAGTGATAAATTTTACGGGACGCGTATCCCCGGTTCGCGCTATTTCATTTATCACTTGTCAGAGAAAGGAACCGAGGGGGTACGACACGTCCCGCGACGTGGCAACTTTATATCAATTACGCTCCACCGTTCGTTTCGAGATTAATTTTTTCGTCGTTTCGCGAGACATTCGCCCGGTTGGTTTGCACACATCGAGCCAGCGGAACGAAACGCAAACACGTCGATCGGGACCGCATCGGTGGTCACGACGGATTCTTAAATCTCGGGGGACCGTGTACGGGTCTAAAGGGACCCGTGATCGGGCTCGTACAAATGTCTGAAACAGAACAGTGTTATTTCATCGTATTTCGTTTCATTTCAAAGGAAAATTCTAAATAATGTTATTTCATCGTGCTTGATTTTATTTCAAAGGGAAATTCTAGGGTGAGGTATTAATATTTGTACGAGCGAGGTCGAGTCACGGGTCCTTGTTGACCCGGACGTGGGCCCTCGAGATTTAAAAATCGGTGTAAAGCTTCCAAAATCATTGTACCGATTATTTCAAACTTTCAACACTTATCCAAATCAATTGTTTAATCTGAAATAATTGGTACAATCGTTTCACTCAGTTACAGATCTGTAACTTGTTTCATGAAAGTGTTTACAAAGTTCTCAAATGCAGTATTAGTGAAAAAACCTTGAAAAATCTCGTATCATTTGCTTTTTACGTATTCAAAGATGTTTTATTCGTAGACAAGTGTTCGAATCGAATCACAGATTTATGAAGAAATCTCTTAGATAGACTCTATCTCTGAATCTGAAGAGATCCAAGAGGTGTTAGGACGTTGGTAAAATTCATATCGATTTTCCATAGCTGGAAGCTCTGTACCTGTGCCTCGAGACGAGGAAATATATCTTCTCGACGGTTTCACGGATGGATCAACGCGATTCGACGCGGGAGAAACGCGTAGTGTCGGATGGAAAAACAGAGGGGAAAAAAATGCGATCGTTCGGCGAAGTTTACGATCGCGCTCGTCAAAGTAAACACCACGGACTACCGCGGTGCACTCGGTGCACCGGTATGTAATGAAGGGAAAAGGTAAATTCGTGCCCCGGGTACATTGTGTACAAGTGCACAATGGAATGTTTCGCGGTGTACGTGTTACGCGGTTGCAGTCCCGAGGCGGCCGGTGAAACTCGCGGGGCGTGTAGCACGTGCACACGTAGCTGCGCCCGGTCGAGATACCGGGGATGCGCTCGCGAAGTCGTACGCTCCTGGTGAGCTGTAAAAGTTACCGACAAGCAAATACTACACGCGTCTTCGACGCTCGGCCCTCACCTTATACAATCCGTACTCCCGGTTTGCTCCCGCGAGGTCGTAGTTATCGCACAGATAGGGCGCACTTCGCTGGAACCGTACCTTCGAAATCTCTCCAGAGCCAGTCTGGAGACTTCAACGACTGTAACGTTCAGCCGTGTCTACGCCGTAGCCAACGACGCGTTTCTTGAAATGTTGTTTTTTTATCGAATATTGATCCAGGTTCCATTGTGTTTCCGTTTCAATTGATAAAGGTAAAGATTGATAAAGATCGAAGAAAAGTATGAAATAGATGGTACGAGAAAGGAGTTTTCTTGTAAAGTTGTTTGTTAACGAATGTTGATTCAGGTTACATTGTAATCCTGTTTGAATCGATTAAGATTGAAAGAAATTATGAAATAGATGGTAAGAGAAAGGAGTTTTCTTGAGAAGTTGTTTGTTATCGAATGTTGATTCAGGTTCCATTGTAATCCTGTTTGAATCGATTAAGATTGAAAGAAAGTATGAAATAAATGGTAAGAGAAAGGAGTTTTTTTGAGAAATTGTTTGTTATCGAATGTTGATGCAGGTTCCATTGTGTTTCTGTTCGAATTGATAAAGATTGAAGAAAAGTATGAAATAAATGGTAAAAGAAAGGAGTTTTCTTGAGAAATTGTTTGTTATCGAATGTTGATGCAGGTTCCATTGTGTTTCTGTTCGAATTGATAAAGATTGAAGAAAAGTATGAAACAGATGGTAAGAGAAAGGAGTATTCTTCTGGCACTTTGTCAACAGGTTCACAAATGCATTGTTCTATTTATGTTTAATGGACAAAATATTCGAAATAGTGGTATGGCGTAACGATTCAATTCTTCGATTAATCGAAGAATATTAAAAATGTGAACACGATTGTACAGATTATAATATGGACGAAGATTATAAGTACAGTCTGCATCTCTTCTGTTTTGCAAAAATGCAAAGGTAAACGCGTACAAAGAAATAAGTACGTTTAAAATTGATGCAATGCTAGCGAGAAGATTTGTTAAGAAATGAAAAATTCTTGTGCCCATGAATATCCAGAATGTAATTTTTATCGCTAGTTTACGATAGAAAAGTTTCGCAAAGCATTCTGCTATGGAGAAGAATGCCTAGCGAAGTAACGTTACTACGGAATAGGAACAAAACAATTATAGTACGTTGTTACTCTTTATATGGTAAGGATGTATAACCTGCTATTACTTCGACATTGTAATCGGGGACGAGTAAAATTCGTATCCAGGTAAAAGTTTCGAGTAACGATTGTCGAATAAATAACATTTAACTGAATAAAATATCTCGCAACGAACAAGTGGAAATATCGTATCGAACGAATATTTACACGTTGCTTCAATTCGGTTAAAATTTTCCTCCATTCCCGACAATGATAATACTCGAAAGAACGATGCGGGCTGAAAATGCAATAAATTTCGTACGATTTTAACGGCGGAAGGTTGAAATAAAAATCGAGACGAGAACTCGATAAAAATTCAATCGCAAAAACGTGTCGAGTTACCTGCATTATATCGAACAATAAACCGAGCGACGCGACGATCCGTTTCCTTTCGCAGAAGCGAAATTCTGATTCGTGAAAGTGTTGTCGCCGTAATACGATGAATCGGTCGCGCGCAGGAAATTACCCGGCGATCGTCGGTTCTCCAGTTTCATAAGAAGTCGCGCTCGTTTGCGCCATATTTGGTCGAGGAGACACCACGTTTTCCAACCCGTCCCGGATCGTTGCATCGACGATAAGCGTGCACGACGTGCCATGCTAAAACGGGAGAAAATTGTAGCCGGCCCGATCCACAAAACTTTCAAACGAGTTTTTCCTGCCCGACTTATGCGGAGCTATCTAGCCATCTATGATTTCGAAACTCGCCGCGCGAGGATCGCGTTATTGTGAATTATGAGCGCGTCCATTACGTAGGATCATTTTTATCCGGTCCCTGTTCAACATTGTGCCACGTAGCGCTCAAGAGAGTCCGTCTGGGTGAGCAACAGGGGAAAAAGCATCGATGTGTGCGCTTGTCCGTGTGTTTCTACGTGTGTACGCGCGCGTGCATCGGGTGACCGTTCGATAGCATCCTTCAGGTGGCACATTTACGCTGGTATTTATGTACGTCTATGCGCTATAACATTTATCATGCCGCGGTGACTGCACAGCTCCTCATTCACAACTTTCATTCAGTCAAGGGAATCGTTCGTTCCCGAGACGCGTTATTGTGCATTGTTACGTGAAATAGTGTGTCTGTTCTATGCTGTCTGCGCCTGGTACACCGGGGTGGTTTATTCGCTATTCTCGAAGGACAAGGGCGTTCAAATTCGACGTTCGTTTACGTCAATGGCGTATGTTCAACGATTAAGTAGTCGTTTGTTCGGGCCGAAAACGATCACTTTCGACGATAACTACTTTTTCTTTCATGGACGTTCAATAATGTTAATACTACGATTTATGGCTGGCTTTATATTCAATATCGAACGGACGCTGCTACACATCACTCCTAGAATGCCATAGAAATTTCAACGCTCTTTAAAAGTACCGTTTGTCGAATACCTGGATACATTGTAGGTACAGTGGCGGATTATAAATTCATTGTAATCAATTTTTTTTTTAATCTTAATCAATTTTTGAATAGTTAATAACACAGACGAAACCTATGATATTTATGGTACGTATCAATGGTTTTAGATTCACAATTCCTGCGATCACTAATGTATTGGATTGTTCGGTATTGATATCATTTTTTTTTTTGTGAAAATGAGACACGATTTTTTTAGAGCGTACAAACATTTTATTAAATTATCTACTCTCCATTTTGGAAAACAAAATATCTTTCCAAACAATCCAATATTTATCTTTAGAGTTGATACAATTCGTCAAGGAGGATTTATTTATAACCTACACGTTCAACAGACATTATTCTTTCCGCCGTTTGTAGGTTCATCGACAAACGAAACACTATCTGCCCCGGAGAACCGATCGAAGAACAAACAAACAACGCTATTTTGCTTCACAATCTGCTCCTCTCATTAGCGAAGAATAATTACTCTTCGTCGTCTCGAATCTTGTTGATTAAAATAGCGAAGATAATCTTTCCAAGGGTTAATCAATCCCTTCGGCTCGCATGGCCAACATTCTCGGACAGTGTAACAAGAAGTAACTTTTAAAGCTTCCAGGAGGTAGGTAATGAAATATCGAAGCGGACTTCTGCGAGATACCGTATCACGCCGTGAGCAGCGAACAAGTTTCCGACTCGGGGCACACCGTGCATGTGGAAACCTGTTGCTTCGGTTCGCTCCCATAGCTCGGCTAGAGTCCCGATTCGGGACAAAAACGCGCGATGCTCTCAACGGGAATTTCGGTTAATTTAACAAAACAACCACGCTCGATGAAGCAGAAACGAACAAGAATCGAAATTCACGGTCTTCCGTTTTAATCACAGAGCGGTGAAGCCACGAGAAAGTAAAATACGAAATCTCACAACGACTGTACCCCATTTGTACTTATTTTACGTACTTTGCACTCTTGAGTCGAGACTGAACCACAGGGTGAGGAATTTTAATCGATACATCCGTGTACTATGGAAAATACGTCGAGTCGAATGGAATTACTCTTGACGGTGTTAAAGTTGTAAAAAGTAAACGTTTCAACGGTCGAAACAAAATTTGTGAACTACTATGTACGGTTTACACGATTCGAAATTCAATCTTCTTCTTTTTTGTAAGGAATCTCCGAATGAAATCTTCTTAAAAAGTTTGGACATTTTATGAGAGCAAAATTTGTTTTTACAGTCTGATTTTTAAACTATTGTAACTTTAAGGAAGGAAAAGGAGTATGGATACGTATTTCCCTGGAAAAATATAGTCATTTTTGAATGTCGGCGTTGGGAATAATTTCTGGAAATTAATATCAAATTTTGCGATCGTTTCAGAAAATAAACGATCACATTCCTCGACACTGGTTAGGATAAACCTTCGATACTGTATCTTCGAAAATCCTTTCTCGTTCTCCAAGACTGCATCTTCGAAACTTATCCATTTGGACTCTGATCGTTCTTCGAAATTAAAAGTTCTTTGATACACTCGCGAGATCATTCCTCCAAATGTAAATTCTCCAGTAGAAAACGACCCTCGACTTTTCCAGACCGCGTTTCTTTCTTCGTTTCGTCGCATTACGCTCCGATAGCTTTCTCCGAGCTAAATTTTCCCGCCCGGTACACCTCGATAAATATTAACGAACGAGGTCGAAGAGGTCAACACGAGGCAGCCTTGTCTGTACACGGCGCCGAACAATAGAATGTAGGTTGCGAGGACTAATGGGGAAGGCGAGAATTTCGTCTCCGGGGGGGCGACGCGACGCTCGCGGAATTCCCGTGCCCCGCGAAGAGGGTCCCCGCGCGTTAGAAACACGGCGAGAGAAAGAGAGAGAGAGAGAGAAAGAAAGGGGTCCATGAGAATTATTTTGTCGGGGGCCCTCGGTTGAATTCCGTGAACGGTCCTCTCGCGGGGTCTTCTTCCTGTCCTCCGGTTCGAAATTCGACGGTGGTCGGGGGCGGGGCGGTAAGGATTATCCACCCGCTGCGAAAACGACGACACGAAGGGGTTTGTTGGCGGGCATCGGCGGACATCGGCGGACATCGGCCCGGTGGGCGGTATTTTTACCCGACAGTGACTCGCGGCAGTTTCTCTGCAGCGCGCGTCCACCTCCGCGCGAGTCCCTCGGCGCACGCGCGCACGCACGCACCTAGCACACAGGCGCGCACGCGTAGTCGCGTCACCGACGGACCGTACGCACACGCGCAGGCGCGTCACCGATGTACCGATCGTACGCACGCACGCACGCACGCACGCACGCACGCACGCACGCCGCGTCCAGTCGGTCGTGGCAGGACCTGAATTCACGTAATTGTGATTAATGGGCCCGGCTAACGCGAGCGAGCCCCGACCGCCTTGAATCGCGTCGGCAGCGACGTCGAGCGATTTTCGAACGCGGGGCGTCGACGTGATACCGAAATAACATCGCCGCGGAAGCGATAAAGAGCCGATGGGGCGTTCCAGCGAATCTCGGTGGGGAAAAAATGGAAGGAAAAAAAATGGACGAAAAGGAAAAACGATTAGACGTGTTATTACGGGACGGTAAATTATTTCTTAGCCCTCTCTCCGGTTGTTCGATAGCGCGGCGATTCGTTACACGTCCGATAGTACGTTAAATTGTACGTCTCGTGTTCGCGAGGAGCGACGACGGTAAAAATTTGCTCACGGGGATCGCGATTACTTTTCGTTCTATCGTATCGCGGTACGGGGAACGTGGCCGACGTCCTTACCTCTTCCCGATCGCGCTGTCAAGATCGCCGAGTACACCAGACGGAAAGGATCGTCGTCTCCCACACAACCCGGCGAAATTTACGTGTCTACCAACAACGGCAGCGCGAACCGATTGACGCGTCCGATAAGCCCGAACGACGATTTGTTTTCTTCCCGGTGACGCGTCGAAAGCCCCACGTGGGCAGGCGTTTGAATTGTCGCGGTAGGCGCTTCGTGGCTCGCTTTTATCCGCCGATGAAATTTATCTTACGCCGCGAGAATGAAAATACCGTAACGCGATAACGCATTCTTACCGCGTGGACGGTGCCGCGTATGAATTAATAATCAACTCGGTAACGCGCGATCCTTGATATTTCTTTGCGAATCGTAGGGGGTGAAAAGTCACTGCAAACGTTTATCATTTAATCGGACTTCCCTCCGAAACATTCCCCCTGGAAGTAGTTCTGTGCACTCGTTCGGTACACTTTCTTCCGATGAAAGGTAGATGTGAACAAATTTTATATTCAAAATCTCAGCTGGAAATATTTTGTAAAATCTCGTCGATCTTTAGATTCATCCCCATCGAGTATCAAATCTTCGAGGACTCCTCTAGTAATACGTTTATCGTAACACAGTGATTCGATAATTTTTAATCGGGAAAATCGATCGAATTGCCGAATCGAACTATTCAATTTTCCAACTTTTCCAATTCTTCAACTTTACCAAATCGTTCAATCTTCCGAGCATCCAAATGTTCCAACTTCGTCCAAGTTCACCAATGTTCAAACTTTTCCAATTTCCCCAATTTTCGACCGCTCCAAATTTTCCAAATTTCCAACTTCTCCAACTTTACCAAATTGTTCAAAGAATTTTCCAATTCTCCAACTTTACCAAATTGTTCAGAGAATTTTCCAATTCTCCAACTTTACCAAATTGTTCAGAGAATTTTCCAATTCTCCAACATTACCAAATCATACAATTTTCCAAGCTTCCACATGTTCCAACTTCGTCCAAGTTCTCCAATTTTCGAACTTTTTCAAATCCCCCAATTTTCGACCGCTCGAAGTTTTCCAAATGTCCAACTTCTCGATCGACCACGCTGGTCTCCAGGTCGTCTTAAAAAGTAACCGCCGCGTACGGAATGTACGTATCCGCGCGTAGGTAACGGCACACGAATGGTATCGTCGATTTCATTCCATTTGACACGAATCCCCCGTACGGAACCCTTTTCTCACGAGGGGGCAACGCACGTCCGTTGAAATCGGCGTGGGAGTAGATCCTGAGCGCGGCACGCCGCGACTTAGGCACGTCCAGCTTTCAGAGAATAAAATCGCGGGTCGGGCACGTAATCTTCCGTATTCTGCGTCTGCGCGCGCAGGGGGCGAGCGAGGCAATCGCAGTTGCAATGCCAAGGCGCACGATGCTTATTTGCATCGTAACGGGGACAGTTTCTCGCGTCGAGCGTTGGGTTACATCGGGTGTCTCGCAATCGCGTTTTCCAAATCGCCGTACCTACGAACGCGGAAACCGCGTAACGGAATATTTTCCCCGCGAGAAATCGAGAGAAACCCTCGACCTCGTCTCTCGTTCCACGGGACGACTGGTTTCTGCGTTTACCGTAATACACGAGATCGCGATTGCCCGTGAAAATGTCCAGAAGGCCGATCAAACGCAGGAAATGGTACCGGTTGGTTAAAGAATAACGAATACACGAGCAATTACACGGTATCTGTTCGCGTAATCCGTATCGATGACTATCGTGAATCATAACCACGCGGTGATAATTGGTAAAGGGGAGAAGTGTAACAATATTAGACGAAGTAAAAAGTTGCGAGCGTTTCTCTCTCTACTTCGACGACGAAATTAACAAACTTAGAATTTTCGGATTTAGATCGAACATACGCCGTTTCGTTCGATAACTTTTGTTTCATTTTCAAGGCAATTTCATAATCGAACACTTTTTACTTCGCCCATTGTTTCTATTTACACGATAATTTAAAATTCTTCCTGTCAATAGCTATTTTTAGCTTTTCTTCTGTCTCGTTCGGTTACGTCGATGTGTATCCACCGCTGTGGAACCACCATGAAATTCTACATCCTTTGCTGTGTTTTCACCGCTACGTTTACACACCATTTTGTATTTTCTTAGTCGCTACTCTCTACATCGATCTTGTCGTATTTCGACAAATTGTTTCACTCGTCGTAGATAAGTTACTCACTTCTAGAGAACTTTTTTTAAAAGCGTTATGTCGCTTTTAAGTCGCAGTATAGAACGACAAGATGCAACGTACACATCGTAGGATATGGGTCGTTGAAGCCACCTAACGAAACACGCTCAAAACTTTTTACTTCGCGCAAAATCGAATCGTACCGATTGCGAAAAATCAGCGAGGAAATTTTATTAAATCGTTACGTCGTCTTTAAGTCGCAATATAGAATCATAAGATGCAACGTACACATCGTGGGATATGGCTCGCTGAAGCTATGACAAGGCAGGAATAATAGTGTTTTCAGTGTCTAAATATTCGTCAAATACTTCTTTTAAAAATTCGACAGAATCTTAGAAGGATCGGAGGAGAAGAAACTCGAAAATTAGAAATTAGAAAATTATCAACTTTTTGATAACGAAACACGCTCAAAACTTTTTATTTCGCCCATTATTTTGAGGAGTACAAATTCGTACCGTACCGATAACGAAGAATCAGCGAGGAAATGGGTATCCCGATGCTGAAGTACGAGCGTGGGGTACGAGGGGGTACAGGCCAGGGCTCTTGTACCCGGTCGCGGTGCTCCGATTTGTCGAGAGCGATACACAGAGGTCGGCAGCGAGCCTCAATGGGTTATCATTTATCGCGTTCCATATTTCCCGTTGTTTAGCCGTCGACTGATCGTCGTTAATTTATCGGTGGCTAGGTGATCGAGCACCTGTACGCTCGGGTTAAACGTGCCCGAGACTCTTGAAACACCGGCCACGGCTGGTGGCTGCCTTGTAAATGAGCGTAAATAACGTACGCGAGTGTTTAGGTTCCTTTTTATCCGCCCAGTGCCGCGTCTAGAGATCGCCGGGCCCGGTGTTCCCACTTTTGATAGAATTAAACAATTTTCGAGCATTGATCGCTGCAACGCACAACGTACTTTAACGTACATTGTTCACAGAAAGCTAAAAGTCCACGAAAGCTAAAAACTTCATACACTCAGTGCACTACAAAAATTAGCAAGAATTATACTTTTTATCTATGGATTGACAAATGGTAGGGAGAGTCTATGCGCTCAATTTCACAATAGTTCTTCTATATATTTATACTTACAAATATATGTAAACGTTGAACGAAGAAACAATCTTAGAGAATTGTCCACGAAAGCTAAAAACTTTATGCACTTTGTAAACTACATTTAACATTACTACATCGAACAGTACTACATCGAACAATACCACATTGATAAGTACTGTTCGATAAGTGTTATCGAACGAAAACACTTATCGAACAACCCAGTTACTTCTCGCCGATTACTTCTCTAATATTTATTTTGCACAATGGTCTACGAATCTCTTATCCCGTTTACGACAGTCCCTTTCGAAATCTTTTCGAAACTTCAAGCACGACAAAGTTGCGTCAATTCGCTCCCGTTGTACAAGCGGTTTAATAAAGACGAATGAATTGCACCAGATGCGCTAGACATTCAGTGCTCGTAAACTAGACTAAAGTAACGTTAACTAATTTATGGCATTCTGGCCGGGGCAGACCGCGGAGGACAGCCATTGGTAACGCTTACTCGAAACGATGATAAATCATTAATCCGTTATCCGGTAACCTCGGGAAATTATTGCACGCTTAATCAGCCCGATAGAGCAGGTGGATGAGTTAATACGGCTCGCATAATCGTCCGCGAACACTCGTCTACATAGGTAACAAGCACACGTGGCACGGACGCGTTCTTTTCCCGCGAAACGATCGTAAATTAACGGGCCGCGTTGTAAATATAAAATCTCCTCGTTGATTCGTTGCTCGTCGCGGTGCTCTTTGGTCGCTGGAGGTGCAACGGTGCTCGAAATCATTATTCGAAAAAGAAGAATCATTTTTCATCGAGACAACGCAGCTGAAAAAAACCATCGCGAAAATCAATGAATCGAAGTACGAATTCTTGCAACAACCACCCTATTCGCCAGATTCAGCTCCCTCTGACTTCTGGCTGTTCTCGCCAGTCTCGAAAAATTCATTCATGGGAAACGATTTTCATCGAACGAAGAGGCAATAAAGTGCATAAAGCCCTGAATGCATTTTTCGACAGTTTTCCGAATACTCGCTTCAAGGGTGGAATTCGACAATTTCAAAACATCACTGGAACAAATGTATCGAAGTTCAGGGAGAGTATCGAATGGTAAAATGTATTTCAAAATATGAAATCGTGTTTTTCTTATTCAACGATAAAATTTATCGAACAATTTAGTATATCCGTTCGCGAGAAAACATCATCGATAGGTACAGTGCTCTTGGCACAGAGCACACTCGATCCGTTCAGCCTTCGGTTCATCAGTGCGTTACTTACTCGATGATTTTTCACATTTTCTTCGATGTTGGCAAGAGGAGAGTAAGGTTACAGTTGTAATAGTAACATTTTCCGTTTGGTACGTACGAATAGAATCTACGATCGAAATATTATCCAAGATCGACATTTACGAGAGAGTGAATCAGGTCGTGCATTACGAGTCAGGCTCGTAGTTTACTACTTATTCAATGTAGTACTGTTTAACGTAGTACTGTTCAACGTAATACTGTTCAATGTAGAACCGTTTCATGTAGTACTGTTCAATGTAGTACTGTTCAATGTAATACTGTTCGATGTAGTACTATTCAATGTAGTACTGTTCAATGTGGTACTATTCAATGTAGTACTGTTCAACGTAATACTGTTCAATGTAGTACCGTTCCATGTAGTACTGTTCAATGTAGTACTGTTCAATGTAATACTGTTCGATATAGTACTATTCAATGTAGTACTGTTCAATGTGGTACTATTCAATGTAGTACTGTTCAACGTAGTATTGTTCAATGTAGTATTGTTCAATGTAGTACTGTTCAATGTAGTACTGTTCAAGGTAGTACTATTCAATAAGTTTTATCGTTCGATTGTGCGTTAAATTTCATTCATTCAAATAGAAACGAAGAGAGTCTATAGTTTGTTTAAATATTTAGGTATTCTATGTTTTTCTGACAGATATATTACATAAATAATCGTGTATTAAAGCATTCGGATATTGGAGATTCTACTCTGATATATTTCAACGATGGTTTTTAAATATTTCACGATTTGCAGCAAGAGTTCTGGGACTAGATAATAATATTTAAACTAAGATTTCGACTATTGTAGTTTTTGGCTTGTATACGGGGCGAGTCGATAACAACCGTTATTCGAAATTTATACTATTCAAGAGAGCCCATACCTTTTTAATTTTTGTTTGATATCTCTAGAGATACAAAGGTTCCATTGAGTTTTTATATTTTAAACAGCCCTACGTATCTTTTTCGGTGCTTCTAACCTATGAAAACACAAATCCACTAACCGGTAAATAACCTTCAGTTGCTCTAAAGAAAAATATGCAGTGTCGTTTAAATAACTCAAGGTCACCTCGCTATCTTTCAAACTATAAATGATAAAAGATCAAAAAGGCATTCGTTCAATAAGTTACTTCAAATATAATCCAATAAATACACAGAACCCGTATACGCATATCCATCTCCTGTGCAGAATAAATAAAACCTTTACAAAACCAGACCAAAAACCGATTCAAATCAGCATTCCTATTTCTCGAACTGTTATAAAACCGTTCCAGTTTTTAATTTCGATCATGGTTCAATAATGGTTCACCATAACACCTTGAAAGAGTTATTTTCAGAACGGTTTCACCTCCTGTTATTCGAACTTGTACCGTTTTTCAACGTTCGGTGCATTCTCCGCTTCGATTCTTCGTGTTATGAATGAAGTTATGGCCGATCATCGAAGAACGAGTACGTCCGAATAACCTTGACGGATTTTCTTGTCAGTTTCATTCATCCGCGCGGCGCACGGTGAATCGACCGGGCTGGATGCTATCGATGACGCAAAAGTTCAAATGTTCGTTCGTACGTTCGTTCGCTCGGCGGTTGAAATCTCGTTTCACGGCACAGGTTAAGTTAGTTACCGAGAACTAGTCCGGGGAACTTTTCTCTTTCGGTATCGCGTGTCTGTTCCGGGAACGCTTACTAATTGCAATGCCTCGCGACACACATGCAGCTTCCACGGTCGAAAACTCGATTCCAACCGTGGTTTCGTTATCACGTCGCGTCGCTCGCGGCCCCTTGATACTTATTTTACAACCGGGTACCGTAATATTCGCTTTTAACGTCTCAATGGTCGCGCGGCAATATGTAACTCGGGTGTTCCCAAGAGTCCGTTTCGTGCGAAATTAACAACAATCGCTTTATCGGAATTTCGTACACGGTTCAAGGTTCTGGCCACATACACGATAGGTGAAATTGTCGAAAGGCGAGGAAAGCAAGAATTAACCTTTTCACTGCTGAATTAATAAGTGGCAAGGGAAAGTCTACGCGCTTCATTTTACAATCATCCTTCTTTTTTTATTTTGGTGGAACTGTATTTACAAAGGGAAGTTGAGATGTTCAGTTATTCTCTTGCAAAAAAGTCCCAAGAAAAATTACATTAGAAAAATAAAAAGAAAAAAGAACATCAAAACTGTACTTACAAGCGAAGAACTAATCGATCTTTGTGAATTGTCCACGGAAGCTAAGAAGTTTATGTACTCGGTGGTTTATTTAATTCGAGTATCTAAGACTGGAATAATAGTATTTTCAATGTCTAAATATTCGTCAAATACTTCTTTTAAAAATTTCACAGAATTTTAAAAGGATCGGAAGAGAAGAAACTCGAGCTTTTCGTTCATCGTTAGTGGGAAATTAGAAAATTATCAACTTTTTGATACGAAGTATATAAATTTTGTGTTGTTCAATCGGAATGTGAATTTCGATTACACGAAACTTGGTTCAAAGTGTCAGATGTTTATATCTATCTATCTTATAATACATCTACCTTAATGATACATTAATAAGTATCGATGGTAAACAGTGGCTGACATTGTATCCTATACAGTCAATAATCATAGTAGTCGTTTGTAGTGAAATTCGTAACGCCAGTCATTGTCTAAACGTATCAATCGTTAGGTGTACGAGTACTAGATTCATTTTCTTATCACTTTGGTACGATTGATACGTTTAGATCAATTTTCTTATTGTTTACTTTCGTCTCATTTGGAAATAAGTTTTATCGAACGACAAAATTTATCGTACAACAATGGATTCAAAAAGTATTTGTACACTATATTATGAGAAAATTCCCAAAATCCGATTTATTAATTAATTCCCATAATTCCCCTGTACAAGTCTGATTTTAATGCAAGCTTGTGCCCATACTATACAAAGTGCATACTGGGCTGCATACGACATAGACATAAGATACGAAACTTTAACATTTCTTCATTGTTTTAATACAATTCTTTTGGGAGATTTTTTTCACAGTTGAACGAAAGAGCGCTAAAAACTGAACATTTTTTCCAAGGAAATTGTTGTATCTCGCACTATCACGAAGTTATAAAGAAAATGAAAATCGTTGCAAGCTCTTCACAGTGCCACTTTCTCTTCGATTTTTCAAATATAACTTCATAATGGTATGAAGTAGAGCAAAACTTTTCATATGAAAAATCTTCAGCTCTTAGCGTTCAGTTATTCTGTTGCAAAAAAGTCCCAAGAAAAGTTACATTACAAAAATAAAAAAAAAAAAAAAAAAAAAAGAAAACATTAAAATCTTCGAGACTTGATTTCACTTACTTAAAAAAATGTCCAGTGGGCAAAAAAATTTTTCTATATATACACTATTGTGCTCTACGTGCACACAAAATTTCATAAAAATCAATCTTAGAGATAAGAAAAATTTCCTTACAATATCAAGTACTTTGTATATGCTATATAATAGCGTGCAAAGTACTTTTTGGAGCCACTGTATGTGACAACGAATCGATGTGTCGCACATACGTGACTGCTGGTAGCGAACGAGTTAAATAGTGTGCATTTAAAGAATGATTCGAATCGAGGTGCGATCCTGGATCCTGGGAGTTGGAGGCGTTCCGAAATGTTCAATCACGAGCGGTAAAAGCGGATCTTGCACTTGTCGAGGGTGGCTATCTCACCCGTGGAAAATTGTTTCGCGTGGAAGGGTCGTACGTATCGTTGCGAAACTGGCGGAGGCAAATCCGTGTAAATCGAGTCGGTATCGTACCGGAGTTTCCGATACGCGCACACGTTGCAACCGATTACGTAATCCGCGAGGTCGTGACTCGCACTACCCGCCTCCATTAATGCATACACTCTACTAGGTGTACGTGCAATAATGCATCGCAACCGTGTGCATACGTTTAATCTGGATTTACGAAATGAATCGTTTCGAATGAACGTTTATGTTCGTATAAACGTCGGATGGAAACAAAGGGTTAATATTTCAGAGGAGTCGTTAGGTATTACTCGAACGGGTCAAAAATCATCGAGTTTACTGCCTCGTCGTAGGATTCAATTGCAGATAATTTTTCACGCGGAAGTCATTTCATTTTTCCACGCGTTTCCAAACGCGAACTATTGTATTGTTCATAGGTTTCTGAATGCAAACCGTACAATTTTTACGCGCGTTTCCAAATGGAAACGATACAATTTTTTTCGTACGTTCTCAAATGTGAACAATAGAATCTTTTTATACGTTTTCAAATGTAAACTTTCTTATGTTTTCATAAGTTTCTAAATACAAGCTACATCATTTTCTCGTACGTTTCCAAATGTAAACTTTCTCATCTTTTCGTACGTTTCTAATTACAAATTATATCATTTCTCCATACGTTTGCAAATTTAAACTTTATCACTTTTTCATACATTATGTTCTTAAATGTAAGTTCTCTTATTTTCTCATACGTTCCCAAACGCAAACGATACAATCTTTTCATACGTTACCAAATGTAAACTTTGTCATCTTTTCATACGTTTCTAATCACAAACTGTATCATTCCTCCATACGTTTGCAAATTCAAACTTTATCACTTTTTCATACATACGTTCCTAAATATAAGTTTCCTTATTTTCTCACACGTTTCCAAATGCAAACGATACAATCTCTTCGTACATTTCCACCCGCAACCTAATCGTTTCGAACGTTTTCAAACGCCAACGATGTAATTTCCAAACTATTCTTTCGCTATTAATAAATTCAATCTCTTTCGTACTTCGAGTATGATTCGTCTAATCGTAAAAATCGCTCGACAATCGAACGATTAACGACATTCCGTAAACACGTGTTACGTCCGAAAATTACGCGCCACCTATGCGGAGTAATCCATTTAAACGGTTGTCGTTGCACGGTATAATCCGATAACGACGCGAGTAGCTGTTATTAATACGAATGCTTAAGAACGACGGTAGAACTCGACTAGTTCTCAGAATAGCTCCAAAGGCACGCCCGCATCGCTTCTGATTTATACGTGGGCGTTTCGTGTCGGGTTCGCGAGGTATCGTAAGACTCGCCGCAGCGAGAAATCGTCGCCCACGCTGATTGAGAGTACATCCCTCTTTGTCGAAGTTCATCCTCGTGGGGGGAATGGAAAACACGCACCCGTTCGTAGAACGCGAAAGAGAGGGAAATATTCCACCGTGTTGCACTTTGAGAGAACTCGAGATAGCGCTGGCTCCCGCGGCATTGACACCGTCGTTACCTCGGTTACAGCGCACACGAGATTGGATTCTAGATTTCAATTAGCTTCGTCCCACTGACAAAGCGTACCTCTCGAACGTTTCGTTCGGCTACTTGGAAAAGCTCCGGCTGCTAGAGTACCGCTACACCGAGATCAAAGATCGAACAGAAAGCGACCATTATCGGGGAAACTTCAACCGGTTATTTTCTGTTGCTCGTTTTTCGTCTAATCGATAAACTTTTTCGTCTGTTCGCGTTTTCGTTCGCGGAACATCGCGTCGGATCATACGGATCCGCGATCACGGATTTTAACGTAACGGAATACCGCGATACACTCGATAGATATTTTATACGGAGTCTTGCGTGGAAGATAACGTTTTAGAAGTTTTCTAAACTTCTATCGGGATTACCTTCGTGGCGTGGAAGAAGATACGGGTTTTAATGTAATTCTCACCGGGAACGTTCTTGGCGATTTTTAAATCGTGTCCGATCGAACTGGTAACGATAGAATTAGGTTTTATGGAAACTTACATCGGATGGAAGGTTAGAGATATTGATTTCAATGCTCGTGGCACACTTTTCTTTTGGAATGGTTTTCAATTTACTCCTTTTGCAAACGAACTATTTTATACACCTCTGTGTAAATGTTTCCAATTTGTCGTTTGCGAATTATTCTTTTAGAACGGTTTTCAATTTACTCCTTTTGCAAACGAACTATTTTGTACACCTCTGTGCAAATGTTTCCAATTTGTCGTTTGCGAATTATTCTTTTAGAACGGTTTTCAATTTACTCCTTTTGCAAACGAACTATTTTATACACCTCTGTATAAATGTCTCCAGTTTGTCGTTTGCGAATTCTTCTTTTAGAACGGTTTTCAATCGACTCCTTTTGCAAACGAATTATTTTATACCCCTCTGTATAAAAGTTTCCAATTTGTCGTCTGCAAATACTCGACGATAAAGTATTTCAATAATTCCAGTTTCGTTCGACGATGAAATTCCTTCTCGCTATTCGTCGATGCACTTCGTGTAGTGTCAATGTGTAAATTCTTCTGTATGAATAATAGTACAAAGGAAAAGGAAAAATGTTCGGGAAAAAACAGGGTTGGACTATATATTTATAGAGTCAGTTTAGACTAACGTAAGCTCGATTTTAGAATCATTAATATTTCTTCTTTTCCAATATTATGTTGAATTCGATGTTAATAGCAAAAGATACTTTCTTCTCTACGAACAATGCTATACTCTCTGTACAAAGAAAAGAAAGAAACGTTTCAATAAGATACATATATATCTTATTGATATATTATCTTATTTATATATATATATATATATATATATATATATATATATATATATATATATATATATATATATATATATATATATATATATATAAACGAACTCGGTGTCTCTCATTCTACAATTTTCACGGCTCCTCGGCAAACTTCCAAGAATTAAGGCGGAACGCGTGGTTGAACGACTCATTAATGACCGGAACGATTATCATCGCGGCGCGGATGAATGAGTACGCGGCGTCGAAACGCAATGGCCGCACGATAACGCGATAATGAACGTATGGTGTACAATCAGTGTTTCGAATCGGCTGCGCGCGGGTGCGTGCCATCACGCGTGTTGTCGGAATTGCGTGTAGTTATGCCGCTGTTGCGGCACGGCCATGTGTATGGATCCCGTGGCATCGCGCTTCTATTGATATCGAACGTGCGAAAAGATCCATAGATTCCCGTAAATCTGCTACTCCAGCTGGATCAATGATCGCACGTAAATGTTATGTGTCTGGAATTACCGCCGAGCCTGGTGAATATTAACGATTCTATCGCAGCAGGGGGTATCGTCGCGATGGTGTAGAGAGACTATCTTTTAAAATGTCATTTATTTAACTCGCTTACGTACACGTGTCGAACGATAACGTTTGCGATTGTACCTTCGCTCCTAGCTAGAAAATTAAATTAAATAATATTGAAAATCGAAGAGGAGAAATCTTAACGATTCGAAACTCGGGCTTGCGTTACTCTTCAAGTATCTTTCTAACTTCTATAGAAATATATACAACTAAACGACGAAACTTATCGAACAACTTAGTATTTCAGTGATCTCCGATTTGTTTCCAGGAAATTCAATTCGATTCGAAGAAGACGATTGAATTTTGTATTTTAATAATTCGGTTTGAACTTTTCTTTTGGAAAAACATATATCTCTTATGGTACTTTTGTAGAGCCACAATTTTCTCCCTGAAGTCTGATAATAAACACCCGAGGGAAACAGTTCGTTCGGAATTAAGTATCGTTTAACTTATCATTTGATTGGAAAGAGTTTTACGAGATAAATAAAGCTCCAATTTTATAATACACGTGTAACATCATTATATTTCTTTTTGTAGATAGATCGAAATTGAAATTGGACAAGTGTTTGGAAATAAACCAAAACTGTCCTGCGTCGATAAATTAATTCAGTAATGGAAAAACAGTACAAGTCGAATACAATTTATAAAAGTATGTTTAACACACGTTTCGAATAATTAGAAGGAACGTTGCAAGTCTTGTGGGCGAGAAATTTACGATTATTTTAACGACATCTTGTCACGATATTCGTAAAAAATTACAGAAAGCTCGTAAAAATGGAAAGTCTCGAGGAAACACGTAGAACGAAAGTAGATGGAACGCAACGTACGTGTATTTTAATACACTTACGATTCACGGATGACGTAAGACAGCTCGTGCTCTCTTTGCTTTCGCGACAATTTGCACGAGGTTTCCATTATTAGCGCGGGCGCGAATTAATTTCGCGGACGAGCAGGAAGGAAGGCGTAATTCAGCAGTGGCTTTCTACTGGCGTTGTAATTTACCATGGAATTGAAACAATTAAAGCCATTTTTTCCACCGAGCGATGCAGATTATTGTGCGAGTGTTTGCCGGGCTGTTCATTTTCAGCCAGAAGGAGGAAATGCTTGAACGGTTACGACACCCTAATGACCGAAGTTTCACTGGATTTTACCAGGGGACTTATTTTCGGTGCAGCTCAGGTTACCATGAATTCTAAAAATCACCATTATTTACCTCTCAATCAAAAATCTATAATTCAGCGTAAATATTGATTCAATATTTTCTATAACTCTCTCATGGTACTTTATTTTCGAAATTACAACTCGTCAGAAATAATCGCAGATAATTCAATCGAAAATCATTTTCAAACCTTTGCACTCGAGGCTTCTTCGCGACCGGAAAGGTACGCCTCGAGAAGATCCTTTGAATCGTAAAATTCATCTGGAAAGGAACATTTTTACACGCACACGTGCGTTTACACTCTACTAGAACGTGATATTTAAATTCCAATTTGAATACCAAACGACCAAGTTTTCCCGGATGGAAAACAGTACACTGAATCAGATGACAACCGAGGATCTCCTTTCGAGTCCACAGGGTTAAAAAGTCGGAATGAACTTTCGTATTTCTTCAATTTCAATCTTCATTTCCATTTTATCTTTAAATTTACATCAATCATTCGAACAGTTAATCTTCTTACACTTCCCGAAATCGACGTTGATCTCTTATCGACGACAGTACCGGATTCAATTCGGTCGAATAATACAATAAAAAAAAAAAAAAGAACTACCGAATAGATTTTCAAAAACGAAACATCTCCCGAAAAATTCGACCAGACTCCCGTCATTCGAAATTGTTGGAAGAATTCACGATTCTGATCGTAAATCAGCCACACCTCGCTCTGAACGATACATACGAGGTTCGTATCGTATCGAGCCGCAAGAAACGTCAACAAACGTGTAACATCGTTTCGATACCCGTTAACCCGAGTCACGGTACATCTGTGTCGTCAATGTCAGTCGTCTCTCGCGTACATTCGTACATTCGAACACTGGCTCGGCTACATTCGTTCCCCGTGGCAACAGTTCGCTCCGTTTACAGTCGAAACAAATTTCTCGAAGGTTCGTCCATTCGAGTGAACACGAGGGCTCGGATTAACACTGCTTTGTTCTCGAGCAGTCTGGACCACGTCGTCGACGGAAATCCTGAGGAATCGCGTTAAAGCTGCTCGTCCTACATAGAAATTATGGCCCGTGGTCCGCGACAGGACGTGCGTGTGCGAGTGTACACGCAACTGCGTCAACGACAGTAAAACGGAGTCGCGAACCGACAGAGGAAACGGAGGATTTGTCACGAAGGCAGTTTGGTTTAACTGATCTCATCCGTCTCGTCGCGGACGTTGCTACGTTCTGGCAGCTGTCTTCGTCGTTGTCTCGACGACGACCAAGTCGGACTTCATTGTACGGGATGACTCGATCCACCTCTCCTAACACCCCTCCCTCTCCTCCCTTCATCTTTTTCAAAGTGGATTGAATCGTCCCGTCGATCCTGACCGGCCAACGATCCCAGACTTTAATAGTTCAATGTTACGCGCGCAAACTTACCGGTAACGAGACCAATACGCGTGAAGGGTATGCAAATTTTGGAGATTTTCTTCCCGGTGATCGGGTTTCGTTGAACGAATTAACAACGAGAAGGAAACGTTTCGATTAACGGGTATAGAGTATCAGAGTAGATGTTAAATGGAAAGGAATTTTTAAATTCAAATGTTAATAGGGAAAATCGAAGTAACGAACGAAACGAGGGAATCAAATTTGTAGAAAAGATTCAAATGTAAAAGGGTTTCGTTGAATGAATTAACAATGGGAAGGAAACGTTACGATTAACGGGTATAGAGTATCAGAGTAGATGTTAAATGGAAAGGAATTTTTAAATTCAAATGTTAATAGGGAAAATCGAAGTAACGAACGAAACGAGGGAATCAAATTTGTAGAAAAGATTCAAATGTAAAAGGGTTTCGTTGAATGAATTAACAATGGGAAGGAAACGTTACGATTAACGGGTATAGAGTATCAGAGTAGATGTTAAATGGAAAGGAATTTTTAAATTCAAATGTTAATAGGGAAAATGGAAGTAACGAACGAAACGAGGGAATCAAATTTGTAGAAAAGATTCAAATGTAAAAGGGTTTCGTTGAATTAATTAACAACGGGAAGGAAACGTTACGATTAACGGGTGTAGAGTATCAGAGTAGATGTTAAATGGAAAGGAATGTTAAAATTCAAATGTTAATAGGGAAAATCGAAGTAACGAACGAAACGATCGAATTAAATTAGTAGAAAAGATTCAAATGTAAAAGGTAAAAATCGAGGAAATAGAAATAATCGTTACACTTTGCTTAAGAATTTTCTTCTACAAACTATTGTTGCTCGATATATTAAAAAAGAATTCTCGCGCGTATCTTGAATACAGAAGCGACAGAACCGAAACCTCGTATTAATTATTATTTTCGTCGCGTCGTTCGGCAACTTTGAAACTTTGCTTCGACTAGACATAATTCGCAAACACCTTACTCCTCGCGTTCGGTTCGAAATATTTGTTGCTCGGATCATCGAGTTTGCTTACTCCGACAATGGAGTACAACGCGTACGGTTCATCGTATAGTTAATATTCACGAGCCTCTGCGTCTTGAGCATCGTCGAATTGTCATTGAATCGTTCAAGCAGCGTAGATTGTCCGTATGTTAATATACAATAATATTATCTCCCATTAATATTTATGATCCATTCGCGGCCATTAAACACGGCAACTAACCCATTATTCGTTGTTTTACGGTGTGTACCGTGTCTCGTATCTTGCGAAAATTTGAAAGCGTAGCTTTATTCGCGTTTATGTTTGCTTTGAATGTAGGTACGTCGAACCTTGTGAATTCTAAGTGCACACGCGTGTTACGAGCGCCACGGCACGCGGTTGCGTGTGGTTGTGTCTAACTCGAGAAATGTATGCCATTAAGATGACATTTACAAACGTTAGAACGACTTTCTGCGTCCCACGCGTCACCATAAAGAGTCCTGATCGTTACGTCACGTGCTTTATTCTATTAACGTCCTTTTTTTTCTTCTTCTCTCCCTGCATCCTGATATTAATTACGAGCATCACGCACATCGACGTACTCTTGTCTTTCACCGGTGATCGTTACAACATCCGTTACAATGTGCTCGGTAACAGATGTTTATTGACCGTACGGGGGAAAAAAATAAATAAATCGGAAAGGATCTTTCGATACTAATCGAAGTGTTACTCGTTGGAACGTTTAAAAAAGATTCCAATCGGCGAAGATTATACGAAAGTATAAAATACTTAACTGTTGATTTTTTAGCGCAATTTTTAATTAATCGTTCCTGTTGTAGTCGATTATTACGATATTGTACAGGTTGTATCATGGAAGTCTATTAAACGGGTATTCTTGTGTGGAATTTTAAAAAATCGATTTCTCTCGCATCGCTTTCACTTAAAGGGAATTTTATTACAAATTTTATAAAGTTTCATTAAATGAAACTTTAAACGCGTTTTTCTCAAAACCTCATTTCTTGAACGCACGATATCTAAGGTTATACTTCACCGATTAATTTCAAATTTGCACAAAACCTTCAACAGCCATGTCGCTGTTGCACGAACTATGGTTTTTAAAAAATGTTCATTCTTCTATATTTTTCAACATATTATAGACTCAAAAGAAAAAAAAAACAAAAGAAACAATATTTAAACTTCAAACAGTCGCTTTTTCTTTAAATATCGAAACTTTTCATTTCTGATGGTTCACACCATAGTCATATTCGTCCGAAACAATACACCACTTCCTTCGTTTCTTTCAAATTCAAAATACCATCAGAATCTCTATACAATACTTTCTCCAACCAAACATAATTCATGTAATCTTAATTATTCTTGATTCAAAAAACGAATTTCCTACAGTATAAATATCAGAGTAAATATCTGTTCCGCATACGCAAAAAGATTTATACTTATCTTCCTTCGATCCCGAAAAAAAGGCAAAAAAATTGCATTCTAGACAAGAGTGCGCGTTCGAACCCTTGAGTGCGTTTAAAATTGAACCACGGATAGAGAAACGCGATGTATATACGACGTCGAAAACAAACGCACGTATCGTGTTGAAATTTAACACGCATAAACCCCTCGGTATATTTTTTTTGTCGAGCGCTGTTATACATATTAGCAAAGGTCTCTCGTTCCAGCAGGGGGTTTCTCTGTCTTGCACGTGCAAGTGACGCACGTGCAGCCGTTCAACTCGTGTGAAATTATTCGAGCCAAGGTTCCGGCAATGGTCGAGCAGGATGCACGCGGGTGGTTTCGCCAATCCCCTTCCCTGATTCGGTCGCGTTTACACCCGAAGTGGTAAGGGTCTCGGATATTTTCACTCCCTTAAAGGTGCCTCCATTTTCTGTCCCTCGTTCTATCCTTATCTCTCCGTATTCTTTAAGGGGGATACACGAAAGTTCACTTTGCACGGCGTGTCAAAGGTTCCCCTGGGATTCACCGTAACCCGCCTCCAGTGTTCTCCAACTGGGCTTTAATTGCTGCCACGATAAACGAACGTCAGGTTGCGCCTATTCTTTTCAACTGTTCGTACCGAGGAGCGGAAATAGTATCTACATTTTCGACGAGACTTCTATCTCGCGGATCGAAAGCTGATATTACTTTGCACGCTCGTCGAGGGGGAGGGAGTCGATTCTTTTTCATTTTTCCTTTCCTCGAAAGTAAAAATACAAATTGGAGAAACACTAGTTTCGAAAGAGACGATTTTGTATACAACTACCAAATGAATCAATCTATTACTTTGCAAGCTCATTGGAGAGTCGATTCTTTTTCACTTTCCCTTTGCTCGAAAGTAAAAATACAAATGGGAGAAAAACTAGTTTTGAAAAAGACGATTATATGCACAACTGCCAAATGAATTAATCTGATATTACTTTGCAAGTTCATTGGGGAGTCGATTCTTTTTCACTTTCCCTTTGCTCGAAAATAAAAATACAAATGGGAGAAAAAGAATTCGTTTCGAGAGTGTTCGTTACACTAGTTTCGAGAGAGACGATTGTGTATATAACTGCTAGATGAATTAATCTGATATTACTTTGCACGTTGATTGGAGAGACGATTCTTTTTCACTTTCCCTTTGCTCGAAAATAAAAATACAAATGGAAGAAAAACTAGTTTTGCAAAAGACGATTGTGTGTACAACTGCCAAATGAATTAATCTATTACTTTGCACGCTCATTGGGGAGATGATTTTTTTTCACTTTCCCTTTGCTAGAAAATAAAAATACAAATGGAAGAAAAACTAGTTTCGAAAAAGACGATCGTGTGTCCAACTGCCGGATAAATTAACCAACGTGAGAGATATCGTTCGAAAGTAAAAACGATCGTATATCTCGGTTACCATCGATCCCGTCGAAAATTTATACAAACGAACAATGTTTCTAAATTTAATTCGGAACAAGTTCAGTTATGTACGTTTTTGCTGTAGAAGCAAGCACAAGCGAGATATCGTTCAATTTGTGGCTCGAAAGTTTGGAGCAAAAGTGTTCGCGTGTCCGATTCTGTTTACATCGAATGGTCGAAACGATGTTGACGAGGATCGTATCGCGGTTACACTGTTACGGAGTTACGGACAGAGGTCGTCGTTTAATCGAGGTTCGACGAAAACGTTTTTATTTATCTAACCGTGTAATTAATCCTTGAACGTTTCTTCGTTGTTTCAGGTTTCGTGTCGTGTTCGCCGAGTCCCTGCAAAAACGGAGGAGTGTGCGTGTCATCGCCACGCGGCGAGTCGCATTGCAAGTGAGTGCATACATATATATATGTATATTCCATCGTTCTCGTTATTGCAATTACGCATCGTCGTGTCCTGGACGAAACGTTTCACGGCGTAGGTTTCGTCGTTTGACGTGCGTGTCACGCGATCGCGGCCGAAACGAGCGGTTTCAGTTGTTTCGCGAGCAACGAACGGAATCGTTATTCGCTGTCTTGCCGATCGACGAACAACAGAGAGCTCTAAGACGACGGTGTGTATCGTGAGGGTAAAACGAGGAGAGAGAGAGAGACAGAGAGACGAAAAGGCGGGAGAACCGGACGCTTGACCGCCTCCCACGCGAAAAGGACGAGAAACGGAGAAAATACGGGAAAAAGGGTGTCGACCCAAGAAAAACGGGAGAAGGAAGTGGTACATTTGTTATAACTCGGAGCACAGTGGCTCCGAAAAGTATTTGCGAGAAATTGCAAGGAAATTCTTCTTACCTGTAAGATTAATTTTTAACGAAAGTTTGCGTGCACGTAGAGCATAACAGTGAAAGAGAATAACAGTGAGAGAAATTTTTTTTAATCACTAGGAATTTTTTTGAGAAGGTCACATCGAGTCTCGAAGGTTTGAAGATTTTTTTTTTTATTTTTCTAGCGTGATTTTTCTTGGGACTTTTTTTGCAAGAGAATGACAGAGCACTAAGAGTTGAAGATTTTTCATATGAAAAGTTTTGCTCTATTTTGACTCCGTTACGAAATTGTATTTGTAAAATGGAAGAGATAGTGGCACTGTAAAGAACTCGCAATGATTTTTATTTTTTTTTATAATTTTGCAATCGTGGGAGGTACAACGAAAATTTTCTTATAAGAGATGTTCAGTTTTTGGGGATCTTTCGTTCAACTGTGAAAATGTCCCCCAAATGAATTGTAGTAAAATTTTATCCTCTGGAGAACATTTTTGGGGAATAAAAAAATTATCTCGTATGCAGTCCAGTATGCTTTATATGTGCACAAACTTTCTTGTAGGTTGTGGGAATTTCCTTGTAATATAGTGTTCAGATACTTTTTCGATCCACTGTATATTCTTTTTGTCAAACGTCAACTTCACAGGGAAGAGAAAAGAAAATCTGCGGTGCGTCGATTGCTTTCGATATTTAAATTACTCTTTCGATTACTCGGTACAAGGGGATATCGCAATATTTTTTAATTAAATTTTCTCCGTTTAACCCCTCGAACGGAAACGAGTCTCGCCCGCATGAGTTTCCCGTACCAAACTCGACTTCAAGTGCCTACTCTCTACAATATCTCAAGTGTTTGATCACCATATTTGGGAATAGTTATTCTACATCTCTTCAAAAATAAAAGTTTCCATATTCTCTTGGATAAATTTAACGCAATCTGAAATATTTCCCTTTGTAACAATTGCGTGCACAGAGTTACAGTAAAGAATCAAATAGTCCGAACTTTGTTTACTTTAAAGTAGATCGTAAGACGAGGAGTTCATTTATAAATTTTCCATCGAGCAAATTTTAAACATTTTTGACACCTTCTCCCATTGCTGATTAAGTATATTTTCTATAGAAGAGCTACTTAATCCAGATCGAAGATTTGCGACACAATTCCTCTACTGATTCAACGTACTATATTGTACGATAAGTTTTGTCGTTTTTTCCATTGTAAAAAACTACTATAACACTTCAACTTCGAACAACAGTAAATACACGAACTAGTCGACAGATCTACATGAAATCTCGCACACGTTCGTCAGACAGTAGTACCATTTTTAAAAGAATAAAACAACAAACCTAACATCTCCATTTCTTATCGAACGACAAAACTTATCGAGCAACCTATTAACTCTAGACTTACCAAGCAGTCGTAATAAAATTTACTTTAAATTCCATAGTAAGTTCACGAAACAGTAGTACGGTTATCTTTGAAAAGATGAAACGATGAACCTTGTAACTCCATTTCTTATCGAACGACAAAACTTATCGAACAACTCATTATTTCCCATTGAAGGGCCGTGTGATCCCTTTCTCGCGAAGGTTGCATTCGTTGCCCCGAGGTGAGACCGTGTGTTCCTCAATTTCGATACCTGGTACACATACTCTCCTCTTCTTCGTTCTCTTATTTTTTTTCCCCGATGCTTTTCTTCTCTTTCTTTTACTGTCTCCATCGAGACGTAACCGTAACCGATTGCACTCGCGCTGCGTCTTCTCGTGATCGATACGTGAGCGCCAAAGGGTACGCCATCGTGGCGGGTAATTGGAAAATTAGTCTCGTGCTTTCTTCCAACGGTCGCTCGTTCGAAATGCGGAGTAATGAGGTCAGAACTGTACGCGATTTCCCGATAATGTCCACGGTCGCTATAATTACACTCGCAGCAGTCCTTGGTTCAAAAACGTCGGCCAATCGATTTTTCAAACGAGCTACACGTAGAAGGACCAAGGTACACTTCATTGGACACGTTTCGGTCCATTTCTTCGGGTACAACAGTCCGAAAAATAATTTACTCGCTTCGAATTGTTCCTTTTTTTTCTTCCATCGAGTAACTTCGATCATCGTTACGCAACAGTGGTACTTTAACAAGCTTCGATATTTTTTCTCCTGAACGTGTCGCGGTTATATAAGGCGATTCTTTCAAATGTGACCGACGCTTTGCGAAACTCGAGACCCGTTTACGAAACTAGTTCGATTCTATTTAAGAGGACGTTGTAAAAATTTATATTGTCGCCATGTGGTTTGTTATTATCGATTTATCGACGAGATGTTGTCTGGAGATTGTTCGATTACGCGAATCATAAAATCTTGCCCTCGAGTCACCGAGATCGTCTTAAATATTCATTTATATGGAGGTCGAGCAAAATTGTGAAACAGTCTTGGAAATTATAGAGTAAAGTGCCTTCGTACTGTGCTCCATTTTTGAGAAAATTGAATTTGAAAATTTATTAGATACACGTTACTTAGACACAGTCTGCTAATGAACTGTATCGATAAACAATGTCGGTTAATATATAGTATAATTTTAATGAACAGCGATCCGCTAGTTTTAATGATAGAATTTTTTTTTAAATTTACGGATGATGGAAATGTTGTGGGTGTTGTTGGTAGATTCTTGTTCGAATCGATAAACTATAAAGTACTATGTTCGTTCTTTGATTTCTTTGAACGATATTATTTTTTAATTGACCACAATCTTGATTATTCTGGGCATAGATAATTTTCTTCCTGCGATTTCTCAAATCAATCTAATAAATTTTCCAACTCGCTTTTCTCGAAAACGAATCCCCATATAAAAGAACTTTATTCTGTATCTTGGACTCAGTTTTATGCGAGGAAAATTTATACTGTTTAAATAGTTCAATATTTCGTTGAAGAATACAAAGTAGAAGCGATCGAAGCGATCTTAAATATTCTGTAATATAAATAATATAATATTTTGCATACTACACTTTTGCGAACACTCTGTATAAATAGTACAATAGTTTGTTCAAGAATAAGAAATAGAAGTCATCGAAGAGATCTTAAATATTCTTTAATATAAATAATATACTTTGTTTAGAGACACGAAGATAACGTGATTCTTTGTCGATTTACATAGTATACTTCCCAAACCTAAAATTTCGAAAATAAGATCAACAAGAGGTTGACCTAACTCAAACCTAAAATTTCTAAAATAAGATCGAGAAGAGGTTGACCTAACCCAGACCTAACTCACACCTAAAATTTCGAAAATAAGATCGACAAGAAGTTGACCTAACCCAGACCTAAAATTTCTAAAATAAGATCGAGAAGAGGTTGACCTAACCCAGACCTAAAATTTCGAAAATATAGAATAAAGTGTTTTCTTCTTTTTTTTTTTTATACACACACAAGTCTCCGTCAATAATCACCTTGCGCGTTCGCGTTACCCAACTATTACATTAAACAATAGAAAGAACTTCGCTCGGAGGTAAAAGTAGGTTAACGTAGCGGATCAGTTTGCCAATAATTGTCTTTTCTTTTATTCTCGAAGGGGAATCGATGTGTCTCCGATCGCGATTGACCGCACGATTCGATCGCGCGAAATGACGCTCGGACTCGCATCGATGGAACGTAATACCAACAGAATGGCGTGGGATGGTACGGAATGAGATGGAACGAGATGGGCCGGGATCCGGTAATAGCTGTAATAGTCGCCAGTCGTGACCCAGCGACGCATCTAAATTACCTTTATCTCGAACCCTCGTAGGTTTCACTTTTGTATCAGTCGGCTCGACACCTCCGTTGATTCACCGTGACCCTTTTTCTTGCCCGCTGCCCACGGTTATGCAAATGGTAGCTGGTTTTGGAAAATTTCGGAATCGGTAATACCCAGTGAAAGACACGTCCCTTAGAAATATGCGAACGTTTTCTTGTCGTCCTTTACGGTTATTTAGTGTCCGCTCGCTACTACAAAGTACGCAGCCTTGGTGAATATTAAAGATTACATTTTCAATATCGGCTTGTTTACGAATCCCTTGGTATTATCGTGTCGCTTTTTGAATTTTAATTTCGATCTATAAATAAGAACGAGTCCTGTCCAGTGTTCTCGTGCAGAGAACGAGACACTTTGATGCAAATTTTCAAATTGGACGTAAAACGAGGGCCGTCGACTTTTCGGGGTCGTTGAACGACGTCCGTTGGTTGTTGTTAAACCTGTACCTCTTGGAAATGGAATTTTGTTACGATGGTGGGTAAAGACGATAATTGAGGAGTTTTCTGGAAAGATGAAACGACAAATTGAATAAATTTGTGTGTTTTTTTTTATATATAGTTACGTTTAAATCGAGAACTAAACAACTCCCAAAGAACTTTGTTCTTACTGTGTATTGTCAAGTACGAATATCATTCGTAATAGCGACATTTGGAAAGAAGAAACGACGATCTCGAGAATCATTTTTGTTTCAAGTTCGATTATACACGATTCTGAAATAAGTATTGCCCTAATTTTAATCAATGGAATATTCGAACTAAATTTTAAGGAAAAACTATTCGATATACGATTTACAGAAAAAAGGTTCATAGATCTATAGGCTACCTTTTCAGAAAGTTTCTCAATTGAAATCTCTGCGAAAAATATCTCTCGTTTCCTGGTCGTTTTTCTTTCGTTGTCTGTAAATATCTAATCGTTACAAATTGAAGCTGCCAATTTCGACGACAAGTCTAATTTTTCTCCGCTACTTACATTTTCTCTGCTTGCACTTCCCTACTTTTTGTCCCTACTTTCTCTTATCTTACTCTCGCACAGCACTATAATTGATCTCCTTGAGAGTATGAAAAATCCCAATTTCATCGGTACTAATAAATATTTTTCCCGCGTTAAATCCACCATTCGAAGAAAATGGACGTTAAAGAGTACTCTTAACGAAATTACGAAAAATTCTTCCATCGATCGACTGGGTTTAACAATTGAAAATTAAATCAATTTCCCTGATAACGTTACCGAGACGAAAATATACGAAAAGCTTGTGTTATTTACGGTACGTAAACTCGCAAGAACGATCATATTTCTCTCTCGATTAATTTTCAAACGTCTGAAAATGTTTACCCGCGAGACTGAAATTAAAATATTAGGTTGTTCGGCAAGTCGTTTCGTGTCTTTTGGTGAAAATGAAACACGATTTTTTTAAAGTGTATAAACATTTGATTGAATCATATTCTCCATTTTGGAAAACGAGATGACTTTCCGAACAACCCAATATATAATATATATCGGAAAATTATTTTTCTTTCTCGTTGAAAATATTCACAAATTCGTAACAATATCGAAACAATAATTGTCCACCGTACAATTATTAATTGTATAAGATCGAGAAGAGGTTGACCTAACCCAGACCAAACTCAAACATAAAATTTCGAAAATAAGATCGACAAGAGGGTCGAAGTTCGAAGAGAGATCACCATACAGTCACGTGGTAGATAATCACCATTCATCGAAGTCTTGGTACAGAACGATCGTCACGGTACGCGAACTAGCAGGAAAAAGTACCATTTCCGTTAATTGTTTTTCATACGTCAAGTTTGCGTACGGGTTTAGAATCGAAACAGACGTAAGAAAAATACTTGTGTTTCCCAATGGAAATGCTTAGAAATTCATAGCAACGGTTCCCGCACGCCGGTATAGAATATCGAAATAATAGTCGACCGTGGTACAGTCACGGGGTACATATTTCATCGCTCACCGAAGCCTCCGCATAAAATGACCATAATCCAATACAATAACAAATTTGGCCAGTGCCACTTGACAATATGGTGGGTTAAAGCTACCGCTAACGGATGAAGGACCCTGCACAATAGGCCGGAAATCATCCCCCGTACGATCACGTTCGCTCACGTACACTCGTGTATTTATACGTACCGCGAAGATACACGCGTGTCGCGCACGCATAGATCTACTTGCACGATGAATATGCACTTGCACAGTCACATGTTTACGTGGATGCGTTTACGCGTGCGTTCGAATGCATCGCGCGTGGATAGGTCACGTGTCCCGGCACGTGACCCGTATAGATTTTGTATCGAAGCATCTCTCCGCCGGAGGAAGGGTTCGCTCCTACAGAAAAATAATATTGTTTTTCCATTTCGATGTTTTCTTCTGGTTACTACCATCGATCGGCTGGAATTTTCTTCTTGTCCGCTCGGTACAACTTGTCCGGAATTGTTAACGGGGTGTGTGTCAAAATCATGGGTCAGTTATTTTATATTTCGCGCGACGAAATCATGGGAGTTATTTTATATTTCGCGCGACGAAATCATGGGACGGTTATTTTATATTTCGCGCGACGAAATCATGGGACGGTAATTTTACATTTCGTTTGAGAAAGATTGAGACGTAAGAGGTCCAAAATTAGTCACATTCAAATAATATATTTTGTATGTAAATTTAATGGAAATATTTTATACGGAGATTACATGTAAAATGCGTAGAATTGCATTGGGATAAAGAGACAGTGCAAAGAAAGTATGCACGATGCTCGGTTGATTATTAATTCGTTTATTAATTTTGAAGGCAATCGTTGTGTTTGTTAAAACTTGTTGGTACATTCAGAAGTATATTCTTTCGTTTGATGGTTACAGTAAGTGTTCTAAAGTTTGAAGAAACTTGTAAAAAGAAAATAAAACAATACTTCCATCGTTCTCTTGTCTATATATTCGTCGTTTTTTTATTATATCTTCACGGTCAATTTTCTCGTACTCTCGATATTATTCCATTCTCTTAACGAATTCACGGAACTAAAAAAATTAATATTCGAACCATAGTTTCGATAACGAACAATTAGAACTTCGAATACATTTTCAACCGATTGAATCGATTAACTTGCTAAATTTATACCACGCTTATAATTACACCAGGTGACACAAGTGGATAAAAATGTCTAATTTACGTCCGAGAGTAGAGTTTTGTAGGAATCGAGTAGACATTTACGTTACATCGATGGAAAAGTTACGCTTCTCGTGTTTTTTTTTCGCGCGATTCGAACGAGGAAAATTTTCGGTAAAAGCACACACGTACCGAGGAAGCTTTCTACTCGGAGGACAGCTGTGTGACCGTTAACCCCGGAACTTTTTTTTTTTTCTCTTTTTCCATCGCCCTTGTAGACCTGTATCGGGCGAGGAAGGGTTCGTCGAATGGAGCAACATATGCACGATGATGGATGGCGACGTGCACGCATCCCCTTCGAGTCACGGGGTGCTTTTGTACGGGCGTGCGCGTTTGTATCGTGCACGGTTTGACGGTTCCTTTGAAAAAGTAGCTTAAGTCCCAAACGGTCGCAAGCGATGGGGGGAGAGGTCAGCGATGGTTTCACTCGAGCTAGGACAAGACACTCGGTATCGTACTCGGTTACAATTATCGTTGTACGTGACACACGGAATGTTTCACCCCTTGACTCGAAGGGGTGTGGTCGGCCAGACACCGTAGACAGGAAACTAATCGTGTTTCGTACGCGTGATTTATGTTCCTCGCGGTTGGGAATACATCATCTTAAAGAGGGGTCCAAGTTACACGTGGAAATTCCTTCGCGAAACATCCCTCGGTTACCTGAAAGCAGATCACGTTGGTTAATTACACGCCTCGCGTTTCAGGGCGTTCGATAACCACGACCGCGAGATTTCGTACAGGATTGTCGTGTTTCCGCGGTATCCGCGCGCGAGAAATTTAAAATGGAATTTGCTGGCTTCCGTCGTATTTCAATGTCACGAATCTACCCGTGGTTCCTACCATGTGCGCGCGCAGCGGCTTCCAAGTGCTCGAGCACGCCGCGAATTGATGGCTACCATTAGCAGCAATCATTGCCATCTGTTCTGTCGGGAAATGTTCTACGTTCGTTCTGCGAAGTTATCTGTCCGACGCGCGTTACATCGAATGATTTAGGTTGACCACGCGCGTGCACACACATACACACACACGTATACACGGTACGCGCATCGTCTCTACGACCGTGTCCTCGCGAGACAAAAATTCGAGCGCGGTCTGGGTTGGGAAATTGGAGAAAGGAAAATTAGAGAAACGAAAATTGGAGAAATGAAAATTAGAGAAAGGAAAATTGGAAAAAGAAAAATTATAGAAACAAAAATTAGAGAAAGAAAAATTAGAGAAACGAAAGTTAGAGAAAAGAAAATTAGCGAAAGAAAAATTGGAGAAAGGAAAGTTCGAGAAACGAAAATTAGAGAAAGGAAATTTGGAGAAAGGAAAATTGTAGGGAGAAGACGAATCGCGCGTGAAGATGTATCGCGAGGGTAGGGGCCTTTGTTTCGCGAGCGAACGGTTACCACGAGGAGATCGACGTAGGATGACGAAGGTCGCCGAGCGCTGTCAAAATACCTGTTCCCCTTTTTCCGTTCTTTTTTCGTGCGCGCGCACCCCGCGGCGATCGCGCGCCATCTCGCGTTATCGCGCGCTCTGGGGGTACATACCTCCTCGGTTAACTCGCGTACGTAGCGCGTGCACGCGTAGCGTATCCAGGTTCCCGTGCAACGAACCACGCACGCGGACGTACAATTTACTCGCGCTGGTCCCGGTGGTACACGAGACGCCCTATCAACGCCGTTCATCGGCTACTGTGTACTACCCGACGGTTTTTTCCATTTCTGGCCGACGATCGCCGCGCATTAACGGCGGAACGATACACATCATCGGGTCTAATTTATTTCCCAATTACCTCGGTCCGTCTATTCGCCCTCCCGCTTGATCGTCCTTACCCCCCTCTCCGCTTGTGTCTGTTCGTTCGACCGAACTTAGAGACGGAATCGTGGCAACCGCGAGGCGATCGGATCATCGGGTTCGTCGCGGAACGACGCGCGTACGTACACGCGCGAGATAGAGAGAGAACGAGAAAAAGAGAGAGAGAGAGGGAGAGAGAGCGTTTCGCCCAACGTCCTCTCCCTATTTGCATTAGCGATCACCCAGATATTGAGCACCCCTGAACGAATAACTAACTTCATGCCCGCGGGGCCTTGGATCGTGCGCACTCGGCCGTGATCGGCGATCCTCGCCCAGACACCTCGGGTGGGAGAGGGAGCGACGCGCAGCCGCGGCACAGAGAGCAAGTGAACGCGCGTCGAGCACGACGGACGAGGAACGGTATCGGTGGAGCGGTCGAGAAAGCGAGAGAGAACGAACGGAGAAGGGCTGGGCGAACGGAGCGAAAGAGAAAGAGACGGGTGGTTGAGTGGGGAGGGGTGGGGCGGGTCGCGGGGTAGACCGTCCGAACGCGAGCGCGCTTTCCCACGCCTGCCGCGCATGCGCCGGGTATACTGGCCCCTCGTGGACCCCTCGGCTCCCGCCGTGGGTAATCGGTTCTCTTGCACTTCCACTCCTCTCTCTTTCCAGCGGTACGTCGACGTGCTACCCTCTTCGTCCTTCTCCGCGCTCACGTAGCTCCGTCTCCCGCGTCGGGTTGTTCTGACTTTGTTCCTCGTTTCGGTTCGTCTCCCTCTCCCCTGTCTTTCCCTCCCTCCAGACATCCGCATAGATTCAAGTGCGGACGTCTGCCGTTCTTTCTCTCCGCCACGTTCTTTCTCCGTACACCTCGTCCGCGAACAATATTCGTTTCCACCACTTGTCTCTCGGCGGTGGCCGGGCTCCCTCGGCCGCAAACGCTCACCTTCTCCTACCCGCTTCTTTCGCCTAGCAATAAGCTGCTCTAATTATCTTCGACCTGTTTGTCAGCGGATGCCGCCGATGCGAAGTGACGTCGGGCCCGATTGAACGCGCCGCGTTCCTCGTGCATCAACGATGCCTCGTACTCTGCCACGTATCGTGGGCGGTTCGCGCGAAACTGATACCCGGTAGCCGCACGGTTTCCCGGAAAATGTTACCTCGGAAGCTGCGACGTTTACCGAGGTGGCGCAGTTCTGCGACCGCGCGCGGTTCGATTCGTTCCGAGGCTTCCCGCGCGAGACGAATCGCACAAATACGCAGAGAGAAAGGAAAATCAGTCACGGTTTAAGAAGAACGTGGTACCGTTCCGTCGCGAGCGCGTCTTTCATTCTACCTACGATACACTGGCTGTACGATCTTCTATCTTTCAAAAGTAAATTCGAGTTGGTTCGATTCACGTACGGTACAGTTTACGTGCAATTTGAATTTCGTGAGTCGAGTTACATCTATTCGTATACTCGTTCGTAAAAGGAAGACTTTATTTAACATTCAAATGCATAGATACGAAATATATCTAAGAGTACAATCGTGTAACTCGAAGACTTCTTTCTTCCTACTGTACGTTTCTTACTGCTAACTCGAGTCTAAAGAGTTAACCAAAGTTAAACAGATCCACCTGTGTACTCCTTTACGAGATACACTATCGTTTGTTCGGATCGAAAACGATCACTTTCGACGATAACTACTTTTTCTTTCATGGACGTTCAATAATGTTAATACTACGGTTCATGGGTGGCTTTATATTCAATATCGAACGGACGCTGTTACACATCACGCCTAGAATTCCATAGAAATTTCCGCTCATTAAAAGTACGGTTTGTCGAATACCTGGATACATTGTAGGTATAGTAGTGGATTATAAATTCATTGTAATCAATTTTTTTTAATCTTAATCAATTCTTTAATACTTGATAACACAGACGAAATCTATGATATTTATGGTATGCATCGATGGTTTTAGATTCATAATTCCTGCGATCACCAATATATTGAGTTGTTCGAAAAGTCGTTTCGTTTTTTTTTTTTTTGATAAAAATGAAACACGATTTCTTTAAAGCGTACAAACATTTCATTAAAGTATCTATTCTCCATTTTGGAAAACGAAATGTCTTTTCCGTTGTTTGGAAAGTCATTTCGTTCTTTTTTGGTGAAAATATAACACGATTTCTTTAAAGCGTACAAACATTTTATTAAATTATCTATTCTCCATTTTGGAAAACGAAATGACTTTCCTAATAACGGAAAAGATATTTTTTTGGTGAAAATGAAACACGATTTCTTTAAGGCGTACAAACATTTCATTAAATTACCTATTCCCCATTTTGGAAAACGAAATTACTTTCCGAACGACCTAATATATTGTACAACATAAGTGGGGGCACCATCTCGAGGACTCCCCGTACATTCCAAACACCATTAAAATTCAACATTACCGAAACCCGAGGAAAAAACAGATCCCTCGAACGTCTCGCAAGACAGTCGGTTACGTCACTGGTCCGTTCGCTTCCTCACCGAATTCTAAATACGATCGAGCGATTTAGAACGGCAATTATCCAGCTCCTCGAGGTCGGATACGATACAGGAAATGTTCGCAAGGGTATCGCGGGCCGTAAAGACAAATTTCAAGGAAATGCAAGACCGCGGAACGGAATAAGAGAGCGGTGCTCGCGATGTTTGCAGAACCTTCGTAGCCCTTCGGAACGTGTTATTTGCGAATACCTACGAGACGGTTTGACTCGTTCTCGTGAGAAGGCGAGCTTATGGCGCTCCGCAACTATTTCCAACGGTGGGTAACGAGAACCAGAAGAGCTCAATAAACCGATAGTGGGCCCGTAGCTTCGTCTACTCGGCTCGTTCCCTCGTGTCGAATCGCGGCAGCCCCGGAGCCATGTTTGTTTTAACGCAACGAGCAATTAAACGATCACGGGCTCGAATTCACGGAAGCAACGGTTCCGCCGGAAGGGTACAGCCATTTCGCGGACAATCGGTCATCCGTAAGCGTAGACGGGATCCGCTTTACGATGCTTTCGTACGATTCGACTCGTCTCGTTTCTTGCACTCGTTTCAACGTCGATTCAATTCGGTTATCGATACGAAGCAACGGGATTATCACGTGTCTTCGAATCGAACGAACACTTCACCGCCAGTTTTCTCACAATCGTTTCGAGGTGCTTCGCAACGTATTTATTGATCTCGTTACGCGCCGATTGGTCTTCGCGAATGTTTACTTCTTTCGAAGTCAAGAGCATCGTTCGAGACGCTTTTGAAACCGGTCGATAAGTTACACGATATTTGAAACATTTGCGTAGAATTTGTGTCGAAAGAACAATTGTTTTTCGTCGTTTCTGTGCACACGATTTGAATACGATTCTCGAGTACTCGAAGAACTATTTTGAACAAGTGTCGATGAAATTTCTTTTACAAACTGTTAATTTTGGTTTTAGGCTTTATTAGTAGGTTGTTCGATAAGTTTTATCGATCGACAACAGTACTGTTCAATGTAATACTGTTCAATGTAGTACTGTTCGATGTAGTACTGTTCGATGTAGTACTGTTCGATGTAGTACTGTTCGATGTAGTACTGTTCGATGTAGTACTGTTCAATGTAGTACTGTTCAATAAGTTTTATCGAACAACAATAGTACTGTTCAATGTAGTACTGTCCAATAAGTTTTATCAAACGACAACAGTACTGTTGAATGTAGTACTGTTCGATAAGTTTTATCAAACAACAACAGTTCTGTTCGATGTAGTACTGTTCAATAAGTTTCATCGAACAACAAAACTTATCGAACAACCTAGCACAACGACTACAGGTTTTAGTTTACAACTTTCGAGGCACACGATTCGCCCCAACATTTTTCACGCGAGCAATCTTTCAATCCTTCCACATGAAATAAATTCAGCGATACACTTTCCGTACGTTTGGTGGTTTCTTTGAGAACCACCGTAGGTTTTTCACGAAATATTTGTAATTTCAGCTGAAAACGACCCCGGACGAGAGGTCGAAGACGCCGAGGCGCAATCAGTTCCATGTATGGACTAACAACGCTACCGTCTTTCCTGCAACTAGCACAATACCGTGGTGCCACGTTGGAAACTACCGGCTAATTAAAAAGAACTTTGTCCATCTTACGGTTGTCCATGTTGGGCCTCTGGAAGATTCGTTTATTACTAGTTGTTATTTAGTCGGCGATGGCCGGTGGTGTCTGACACAGTGGTGCTTGGAACACGTCCCGTACACGTTTCTGTCCCGGTCCGAGACGCGTCCTCTCCTCGTTAGCGGCCGGAGAAGACGTCGACGACGACGTCGTCGACGCCGGTGCATAATGAAGCCCCTGCAAACGGAACCGTTGCGCTCTCGCACCGACGTGCTGATTGCCAGTGCGAATATTGTCGTACAGTAATGGGTTTGTTCGGAGAAACTCGTGGACAGTAGAATTGGCAGCCCGAAGCTGGTGGGGAAAAAATGATTATTTAGCGCCAATTAGAAACGAACGCCTAACGATTCGAACAGGCGAGCGTAATCCTCCGTTTGGTTTCTTTTCAAACGTATGACCGAACGAGGTGTTTCCAATGCGGGTTCTCGTCTTCCTGGACGGTTCGTACAACCTCCGTCGATACAACCGAGTTGAATAACCGATTCCGTCGCCGCGACTAAAACGTGACTTACTTATCTTGTCCAATGTCGTCCTATGGATATCACAGTTAACACTCACGGGAAACACCGCGCATACGAATCACGATATTTTCTTTACTTTTCACGTACTCGTTCGATCGAGATCCAACGGAGCTCGTCGCGAGACCATGGAAATTTTATCGTACAGGAAACGAGTTTCTACGTTCCGACGTAGGAGATGTTTTCGTTTCACCACAGTCGGTTTTTAACGTAGAGAATACAAGAGTTTATTCTATTTAGACTTTTCGGTTCAAGACGGAAGACCTTTTTTTTTGGAGAAGAACGACTCTCTACGTTGAGAGCTCCCTGTTGGAAAATTCGAGCAGAAAATAGACGATTGTATAGTTTCAATATTTAATTAAGACACACGGGTTTTTAATAAAAAATCTCCTCGCTTTAAATTGAAGGGTTATTTTAAGGTATTCTCTTGGGTCTGTTTAAAAATTCAATCGTTCACTTTCAATGTCAATTAAGTTGGTAAATACAAATTGTGAAAACTTGTAAGTTGAAAGCCTACTATGAGATACAATCGTATAGTTTCAATGTTTAATTAAGACACATAGTATTTAATAAAAATCTCCTCGACTTAAATTAAAAAATTCAAGTAGAAAAACAATCGTTCAGTTTCAATATCAATTTAGATATTAAATATAAATTGATGAAAAGTTAAAGGTCTACTGCAAGATTTTCCTCTGTTCCATTGTAGCAAAAAATGGGAGCAAAGAAACTATCGATCTTACAGTTTCAATATTGATTAATCTAGAAAGTGTGCGCTATTCGATAAGAGCTCCTCGGTGGTTTTCATAAAGAGTCCCTTAACCTAAATTGTAGGCCTATTTCGAGACACACACTTCAATCTATTAAAAAATTCGAACGGAAAAACAATCGTACAACTTCAATATCAATTTACATATAAATACTCTAAATTGATAAAAACTTTCTCGATCCAAGTTAAATACCTACTGCAAGATTTTCCTCTCCTTAATTGTAGCAAAAAATTAAAGCAAAGAAACCAACGATCGTTCCAATATTGATTATTGTAGTAAGTTTCGCGCTATTCGATAAGAGCTCCTCGGTAGTTCTCGTAAAGTATCTCTCAACTTAAACTGAAGGCCTATTTCGAGACACACACTTCCACCTATTAAAAAATTCGAACGGAAAAACAATCGTACAACTTCAATATCAATTTACATATAAATACTCTAAATTGATAAAAACTTTCTCGATCCAAGTTAAATACCTACTGCAAGATTTTCCTCTCCTTGAATGTAGCAAACAATTAGAGCAAAGAAGTTTCAATATTTATTACTGTGGTAAGTTTACGGGCTATTCGATAAGAGCTCCTCGTCGGTTCTCGCAAGGAGCCTCGACGCGCAGAGATATAACCGCTCCTCGATATTTGAATAACAGGCTCCTCGTGTCGTTTGAAAATTAGAGGCCAATTCCCGGTAATTAAAATCTCCCGTGAAACGATCCAGTCGTTTAGAGTCCCGTTGCCTAGCGTTTAGCGATATCTTCGACTCGTACACGATCGCTCGCGTTCGAGAAGAAAGCGTCGCTACCCTGCGATAAATTTCTGCCCCGTTCGCTTGTAGTCACACCCGCTTTCTCTGTTGATCGCGGGCCCCCGGTAGCGGGGCCCGTCGTCTCGCGTTTTATAAATCTGCACGCCCTACATCTTGAAATGTCCGTTACACGTCTCGGTACACGTGGCCGGCGTGTATTTACAAGCTTTTTACCTTAGGCGTGTACACGCGGATGCGAACGGTTTTCGAGCGTACATGAAATCGCACGCACCCGGGGAGGAAAAGAGAGCGCGGGCGGGAGCGGGAGAAGGATCGGCTCTTAATTACGATCGGTGCGCGCGTGTGCAACCGACCCGAACGTGAAAAATAACTAGTGCCTCTCCTTTCTGGCGAGCCACGCGAATTTTATTCGCGTCGTCGGCGTTCTCTGCATATACACGCGCTGTATTAACGTCTCGCGACGAGATATAACGTTGCTGCCCGCTGTCACGCAGAATCGAATACGAATTACGTGGAACGTTCTTCGTGTCAACATTTTACAGATTCTTCTTTCGTACGGTATGTGTCAATGATTGTGAAAATAGAAATGAAAAATGTCCTCTTACGAGGGACACTGTTCGATTGATTTTCGAATTGTATAGATTTTTCTTTCGTACAGTATGTGTCAATGTGAAAATAGAAATTACAAATGTCCTCTTACGAGGGACACTGTTCGATTGATTTTCAAATTGTACAGATTTTTCTTTTGTACAGTATGTGTCAATGTGAAAATAGAAATTACAAATGTCCTCTTACGAGGAACACTGTTCGATTGATGTTCAAATTGTACAAATTTTTCTTTTGTACAATATGTGTCACTGATCGTGGAAATAGAAACTAGAAATGCTATAGAAAGCTTCTGATTTAACCTTGAGAGGTCTGCAAAAGAAAGGATAGAGAATGGGAAAAACGACAAAAACAAACGAATGATAATAGATCAGTGAAAGATAATAACTGAAAAAAATGCATTACAGTACTCGATAATATGGAAAATAATGAAATCATAAGCGAGAGTAATTATCGAACGATTAATTCCTTGACGTTCACATCTTTTTCAACTCAATCGGTCAAAAATGGTTACTTCTTTTGGATTTCTCAGCTACCTAACAGCGTCTTTTTGTTCGTTAATTATGTACAACGTATCTCCCCCTAATGTATCTTCATATTTCACTCGGAGCAACGTCTTATTACTCCGAAATTAACGATATTTGGAGCCCTGTTTATTCAGTTTTTTGTGCTTCTTTCGACGCGGTGCTCTCGAAGTTTGACAGTCGTTTTCCGGGATAATCTGTATCGAATGAGAAGCGCGGAGAGCCTTAAACACGGTTCCACCGTCTCGTTGTTGCATGCAAATTACTCATTTTAATGTCGAGATCAAACTAATGCGATACGTATCGCTATCCGAGTCCGATTCGAATTTTGACGGTTGGACTCGGTGATGAACGTTTAGATGTGAACAGTCGTAGCGTGTTCCTTGGATGTATCGTTCGTGAACGTGGAAACGTTGAGAAGGTACGATGGGGTTGGTGTATCCGTGATTGCGAATCGATTTGCATGTCGTGGCATTGCAAGTATGAAAATTCTTAGCTGAACGATCGGTAACAAAAAATTAATCAAGGAAACAGTAAATTACACGTGCCAGGTAATGTGGTACACCTTGAGGCACTGGGAAAGTGAAATGGAGTATCTGGTAAATCGGTGCTTCGATAGCCAACGCTTTGTGTGAGAAAAGGATGTAAATAAAAATGCGTATACTTGTAACGAGTTTATGCTTGGGTGCGGCGGGAATCGTAGTGAAATCGAAGAGGGGACGTAGTCTCCGTGTGAAAATAAAACGAAAGTTCGCAACAACGTTCTTTCGTTCGAGGTTCAATTTTCAGGAAAATTTGCAAAATTCACCGACTACTTAACTTTACGATGCTTCGAACAGTCGTTACGCGACTTAAAATCAGAGTCGATAAAACACGAGCTACCGACGAGAATATCGAGGAACTTAATTCGTCCTTTCGTCTACTCCGAAAGTAGAACATTCTATTCGCTAACGATCTTCTCGTTTAGCTTCTCTATTTTGCAACCTCTTATTTTTAAACGATCAATCTGTAAGTTTACACTAATGATCGAAGAGCTCGTTTAATTTTGCGCTGCATTACTGATAACCAACGATAACTCTACTCTCCTCCTAGACTCTGTAGATTGGATCAATAATCGTGCGATTACCTTACTTTCTACCATTTTATTTTTCCACGATTAATCTCCAAGCTTACGAATCATCGGGAAACTATTTTCAATTTTCTACCTCGTTACACGAAACTAACGATAAATCTACTTTCCACCTGGACATCGTGTACCATTTGACTAATCATGCGAGTACCTTACTGTGCACTCTCTTATTTTTCCAACGATTACTTTCCAAGCTTACGAATAATTGGAAAACTATCTTCAATTTTCTACCTCGTTATCCGAAACTAACGATAACTCTATTTTCAACCTACACACCGTGCACCTACTTCAATAACCATACGAGTACCTTAATATTTACCTTACTTATTTTCCAACGATTACTCTCTGAGCTTACGAATTATCGAGAAACCATTATCAATGTTTTATTTCATTACTCGAAGCTAACGATAACTCTATTTTTAACCTACACACCACCCACCTACTTCAATAACCATACGAGTACCTTAATATTTACCTTACTTATTTTCCAACGATTACTCTCTGAGCTTACGAATTATCGAGAAACCATTATCAATGTTTTATTTCATTACTCGAAGCTAACGATAACTCTATTTTCAACCTACACACCATGCACCAACTTCAATAACCATGCATAGTAAGTACCTTACTGTGCACTCTCTTATTTTTCCGATTACTCTCCAAGCTTACGAATAATTGAAAAACTATCTTCAATGTTCTATCTCGTTACTCGAAACTAACGATAACTCTATTTTCAACCTATACACCACGCACCAACTTCAATAACCATGCGAGTACCTTGTTGCACACCCAGTTTATTTTCCACCGATCGGTCTCCAAGTTCACGAACGTTCGAGGAACCATTATCAATGTTCGAAACTAACGATAACTCTACTTTCCATCTCGACTCCGTTGAACCAGTTCTCAGCGAGCGTGTCTCAAGTAACGTAGAACGACATCGAAGGGAATCGGTTCGCAGAGGACGCTCGACGGGTAATAATTACCGGCGGTCGATAAAGAATGCCGATTTTCTCGACGAGGACGAGCCTCTATCGTACTCACCGGATCCCCTGGTTTCTGCTAATCACCACGTGTTTCAACGGTGATGCTCCAGTTAGGTAGTCCGAAAGTCCTCGCGATCCGCAGCCACCTGCGATGTAATTGCAGCCTCCCGTGGCTCCTTTCTCTCGTTCACTCTCGATCTTCCAGCCCTCCTCCTTTTGTCCGTCGGTAATATCCTGACACCGACGCCAGGAGGATGGTGCCCTCCGCCCAGCTGCGCGTGTAGATCCAGTAGGGCCCGTAGCTTATAGGGCCCCCCCGCTCGTAGCGGCGAACGCTTCGACAAGGACCTCACCGACCAGGGATCACCGGTTTCTATGTATGCCAACGTCGATAGACGCTCCATCGAACCACCACCTTTCCCTGTACGTGTGCACGTTTCGCGATGGTATGGTATGGGGTTCGCGCATGGCACAAGAGCACCGTGTGCCACGGTGGTGTTTAAGACCGTAGGAACGCAGATTATACGCCACTAACGCCTCCAGCTACGGTCTGCATGTTAAGCGTCCTTCTCCCGCACCCTCCCATGATTAGGGACGGACCTTGGTGTTCCCTCTTTCTCCTTCTTTTCGATCCTGCCAACAATCCTGATCGCGTATCCTGTTGCTTTTGTCTATTCGATAGCCTGTCTCCCGTTTCCCTCGCTGCACTCGGTTACCTTTTGCTACCTTCGTCGATTTTAATCGTTGTTTCTTCGTACGGTGTTATCGGGATGTCTTCTACCAGGTTCTCGGCACGGGTTGTAAATTTGCTAGCATTTTTTTTTAAATACCAAACTATTTTTTATCGTTGGACCAGCGTCCAGAGGAAGGGCGTATCTTGTATATTTGCCTTCTGGGAAATTGACGCGGGTCGGTAGCAATGATTTTTGTAAACAATTGTTTCGGTGCAGTTGGGAAGTTGCTTTCTCGTTATTGGATCGTTATTTATTTCTCAAAGTGGAAGAGGAGCTTATGTTACACCGTCTTGGATTGTTATTTATTTTTCGAAGCGGTATAAGAGCGTAGACTACACCAATTGTTTCTTTGAGCAACTGCATCGGAATGCAGTTAGTAAGTTGCATTCTCGTTATTGGATCGTTATTTATTTCTCAAAGTGGAAGAGGAGCTTATGTTACACCGTTTTGGATCGTTATTTATTTTTCAAAGCGGAAAAGGAGCTTATGTTACACCGTTTTGAATTGTTATTTATTTTTCGAAGCAGTACAAGGGCGTAGGTTACACCAGTTGTTTCTTTGAGCAACTGCACCAGTATGCAGTTAGTAAGTTGTTTCCTCGTTATTGGATCGTTCTTTATTTTTCAAAGTGGAAGAAGAATATACATTGCTTCTTTAATTGCTACAATGTCCAATGAACTGTTTTTAAATTTTACCTTCGATCGAATTAGGAATATTATCAATTGAAAAGTATTTTGGACAATACACGATAAAACCTCCGATAGTGACTCACTGTGAATTATTCATTTCTCTTTCGATTCTAGAAAGTTTATCCAATACGCGTGCAAGTGCATCAGGTGATCGAGATTCAACTCAACGAATTTCATTTTTTTTCTCGAATTATGAATTATATAATAATTATTATATATTTTACGCTTATCGAATCGAACAATTACTTGTACAGTGTAGATGGTACTGCACGCAGCAATCGAGAGTATTCGGACACGATTGTTGCATTGGGTTGCATCCAGTGACAATGCATCCGCTGCAGTCAATTATTACAAAGACATTTATTCCATTTTCTATCTTCGTTCGATACGTCCCCGCATACGAATATTCACGAACGTTGATCCGAATAATCCACGTGAAATCTATCGAGTCGAGGGTTAATTAAATTCACGTGCACTCGATAAACTTCTAAAGTGATTTTTCTCGGGAAGGGAACCTTGCACAAAGAAATGTTACTCTACATTTTCGATTCGGTGTTTCACGCGGAGTCACCGTCGAATCGATTCGACGACATCCGTGTGAAATCAACGACACTGGTACAAAATCATCCACACGCGACACCGATAAAAAATCAGCGACACACTTCGCACATCACCGGTATCGTAATTAATATTTTTTTAAATATTACACATCCAGTGGTACACACGTTGCCGCTCGGCCCGTGACTCTTTTCCCTCCATTTTTCTTCCCTCCGGGTCTCGCATAAAACGATTAGTATCCCCCTGTCCGAGCCGGTTCGGAGCGTTACTTTCTTCGAGTCTCGAGGTGCATTGTAGACGAGGGTCCAAGCAGAGTCCATTTGTTATTCCGCCCCTGGTCGGGACCAGATTTTCTCCAGCTGCATAGGCACCGTGTATGTAGAACGCGGTGTCGGGACTTGCCCCTCGAACTGTGTTTTTCATCTCGGCCGCGGCTTCAATTTCTCCCGCGAAAAAGAAAAAGAAAGAAAGAAAAAAAAAGAAAAAGATCAAAGCAACCAGCGAAAACGACTAGACCGGTACCTACCTCTCTGTTCATTTGCAACCGTGGTCTCGGAAGGTATAAATTAATGGACGCGTTCCCGGACACTGTTTTATTGCACATTGTTTCATTCCGCGTACGTTAAATCATTTGATAACGAGCACCACGGAGAGCGGTCTCTCGCACCGTATTCGTCCGGTAATTACACGAGGTTATCATTTTCTTCGGCCGTGGACATACGTAGCGTCTCTACCATCTACGGTCGGCTCGCGAATTAATTTTCTCTCGCGTACCAGCCGCCTCGGTTGCGGTTGCAAATGAAAACTAGCCCGTATCGGTGGTTCCGCTCGAATAATAAAACTAGACGCGCGACGGTGGTCGTGCAAAACGGGACCAAATAATCCATATCTGCGATCGAATATTGTCGTTGGTTGGATCGCGCGCACAGTTGCGGACGAGGCGCCGCTAACAAGGTAGCGATGCTTGTAATCGATAATAACTTTCTTCTCGATGGCCGAAGCTCTGTAACCGGTGCTTATCGGTAAAAATGACGAGTCGACTGGTAACGCGTGCATTCGGTTCGCCAATAGGTTGTCGGTTTTTTTTCTTTTTTTTCTTCGTAAACGAAACGCAAATTTTCCGTGGAAACGGAATCTTTCGTCGATAATGTATTTCACAGTTTTGTTCCGGATTGCGTTTTGTTAGATTTCAGGTTGCTTCGAGATAACGCGTTTAAAACAGTTTTTGTGTGTTGTCTTTCGAAAATGATCCGAATGGGTGGAATTTGGGTTTTTAACTTTGTAACGCGATAAGAGGATCGACACGTGGAAAGGTTTCTGGGGTGAATTAATTCCAAACTATCTATTGGATAGTTTATAAGATATTCAACATTATGTTTATGGTTTATTAGATATTCAATATTGAGTTTATAGTCTGTAAGGTATTCAATATTAAGTTTATAAGATATTCAACATTGAGTTTCTAAGATATTCAACATTGAGTTCATAAGATATTCAACATTGAGTTCATAAGATATTCAACATTGAGTTCATAAGATATTCAACATTGAGTTTATGAGATATTCCACATTGAGTTTCTAAGATATTCAACAATGAGTTTATAGTTTGTTAGATATTCAACATTGAGTTTCTAAAATATTCCACACTAAGTTTATAGTTTGTTGGATATTCAACATTGAGTTTCTAAGATATTCAACATTGAGTTTCTAAGATATTCAACATTAAGTTTCTAAGATATTCAACATTGATTTTATAGTCTATAACATCAGTGTGATGTTAACTTTAATGTATTCTTCTTTTAACGGTATACTCAAGGTTTTCGATTAAAAAAATTTCCAAATAGAATGTTTCTAACATTACAACACCATGAGACGTTCAAGAGAGTAACAGAGCCTTCAATAGCATCTATAATAATCGGTATAGTTAAAAAAATAAGTCGAATAGCACGTGTAAAGTACGAGGAGAGGTAGTATGAACAAAATAGTGTACCATTGTATTAGTACACCAAGCATAAGATATAACTATATACCTAACTACAATACAATAAGAACACACGTTACATCTCCTACTTCGTTCATGCTGCCTTCCTCCACTCCTCGCACATGCTTCTGGCTACACCCTAACCCTCCGTCTATCGATACTTCTATCCTCCATTGGTAACCACATATGGGTCACAATAGACCCAGACATCCTTTTTCTCTACTTTGTCAATCCGTCGACGACTATTCCGGGTAAAATAACTCGATGGACGAGGTTTTTGCGAATGTGGGTCGAAACAGAGCCAATCTCGGTCGAGGGTTAATTACAGATACGCGGTACGTCACGACGGGTCCCAAGGGACCCGAGAAACGCACCAGTGCCAACGACGCGGAGAATTATTCACTCGGTTCGAGCACGACTCTTGGAATTACAAGTTTGCATACCGGAGCGAAGTCCTGACGCTTCCATTCATCTCTCGTGACCAACTCGGCCTATTTTCCTATTCCTTTTCTCTCGCTCTCGCGTCGCGAGATCGCGCCGCGTCCATGTTGCTTTTCCTTTGTCCCGGTGAGGACGATCGTTGAAATCTTCTCGTATCGCTCACTCCCCCGTGTCTTTTCTTCAAAATCGTAATCGATTCGAGGCCACGCGTTTATTTCGTCGCAAATCGGTTCCGAGTGTACTCGTAACATGGTACGATTGATTAAAAAAATTTGTAGAATTTAAAACTTATGTGTATTTAAAACTGATGGTAAATAATACGAAGACGGAGTAAAAGTTACACTATATCGTAAAGACACTCTCCTAACCTACAAGTCTGATTTTAACGAAGGTTTATGATTTCAATTGGCTCGTATACGATATAATTTTTATGTCGATAAAAAATGTCCTCGAGAGGATTAAGTCAAGACCTGAAAATCGAACGTTTCTTTATTTTTTTGATACAACTTTCTTGGCAGATTTTTTTCACAGTTGAACTTCTCGAGCAACCTAGTATTATACTGTTCAATGAGTTTAATCGAACGACGAAGCTTCTTGAACACCCTACTACTGTACTGTTCGATAAGTTTAATCGAACGACAAAACTTCTTGAACAATCTACTACTTTTTGGAGCCACAGTATGTAGCTCTGTCTCGTTGGTTCGGGTTCAGTTACGATAGGTGAGAGCGATTGAGAGTACCCAAGACGAAGTTTGTCACTCGGGTAGTGTCGTCCTGGATTATGGGTTGTTTTGATGCGTTAGAAGGGCAAAGTTCGGTTGATGTCATCCGGGGGGGTGGGTTATCTCCGAGTGTTGAGTCGTTCCGATGGCTCGCAATATCTACGCTTCTCTTTGCCACGTGAATACGAAACCGCCGTGCCTCGTGCGCACACAATCGTCGAGGAATGTGTCGGTGCACAGACTCCGTAATAGTATCGATCTAGAGTGCACCGAGATCCGTGACGTTATGGTGTGTATCGTTACGAAAGGAGCTAGTTTTCGAGAGTGTGCACGGTGTGCTCGCCTCGGGCTCTGTCTCGCATACCTGAAGAAGAACCTGCGGCCCCGCCGTGTTATTAAAGAACCGGAGGGTCTCTTCTTCTTCCTCTTGCTCTTCTCTTCTTCTCCTACCGTATCGTTCCGTACCGCGCGTATGGTCCAGGTTTCTCTCTTTCTCTCTCTCTTTCTTTCTTTCTTTCTTTCTTTCACTCTCTGTGTGTGTGTCGAGCGGTCCGGTATGGAATCCTATATACGAATCTTATTTTTTACCTTTTCAACCTTTAATTATCGTTCTCCCGGTTCGTTTTCGTAACGATATTGATGGCTGACCGACTTGCGGAGTTTTACCTTGTCTTCGGTTTTAAACGCTTCGTAATGTATGCGTCAGAGCGGAACTCCAACGTCGGTTGTAATATTTCGTAAAATCGTGGAATTCGTTAATTTATCCTATTTATCCACCGATGTTGTTGCAGTTCGTTACGTCGTGTGGCCAGATTAATGGGGTTGCCAACCGTCCTCTTTTTTCCACTCGTTGGAACATTATCCTTCGCTCGTCGAAGCCAAATATACTCGTTTCGAGATGACGGAATAAAAAATAAGGATCCACCCGACCTTAATTTATTACTTGGTCGTTACTGTTCGTGTTGCTCGGGTTTTGTCGAAACTCGACAAACAGTCGCTAATTATCGACCAATGTCGCGTATGTTCGTCGGGAAGCTTACGGTTGCTTACTTTAATTCGTCTCGGTTAGAAAATCATTGATCGGAGTACAATAGAGATCACGTTTCGGAAATTTCTTCCAAATAATGGTAATCGATACTCATTGGATCGTTTCTTTCGAGCTAAATCTTGCGCGTTCTTCTGATCGTGATCCACGATCGACATCCACGTTACGTCTTCCGAGATCGGAAGTTCGTTTTCGGAAAACGAGAGATTGTACGATCTACGATTCGTCGTTGTAATTATTTTTCCAATCTCTCTGAATTTACGTCGAGAACGTAAAATCGTACTTGCGTCGTTCTTTGTTGCAAAATTCGTTTTGCATATATCGTGCGTATATATTGAACGAACTATTTATAAAACCTGTCGAGAAATACTTCGCACCGTGGATCAGAATCGCGACCGTTTTTTTTTTTTCTCCCCGCGATCAGAATCGATCGTATTCATTTTTCTCGAAATAATGTTATGCATTTTCCTTTCTCTATTATAATCGCGGCGAGTCGTTGCGAGATCGGCGCCCGATGATCAACCGATTCGCGAGATGCGAAAGTACGAGCGTTCGATCATTCGATCAACCGTCTCGAATCGAGACGTTTTCCGTTTCTGTGGTCACGAGCCGATTCCGGGCCATTATCGCGATTAAGGCCCCTCGTGCCCCTTTAGGACTCCCCTTGCCTTTCACCCCCGGGTCCACCATCTCCCATATGCCGCGCTGACGATTATGGTAATGATATGTTTGCGCGTATCGTAACCGGTAACAGTGATACAGATACGAGACCGGAATCCATAAAGCGGTCCCCTGGTTAAAAAATATTATAATCTAACGAAAACCCCTTATCGGCTTCGATTAACGACTCCTTCGGGAGCAGGTGGTTGTAGCGAAAAATTACCTCCGCCCGAGAATTATGCGTTTTCGTCGAGATTTCGTATATATTTGTATATATTGCCGGTTAGTTCGTCGAGTAGGCTCTGTTCGCTCGCGTGTGTTCTTCCGCAGATGTTGGAAAACTGTTCAAGATTGTATTAAATTATTGGCCACTTTGGACAAGTTTTGGTGGTTTTCGTAGCTCAGAAATGTGGTTCGGTGGTTTTCATAATTCAGAAATGCGGTTTGGTGGGTTTCATACTCTAGAAATACAGTTTGGTGGATTTCATACTCTAGAAATGTGATTTGGTGGGTTTCATAGTTGAGAATATATTTCAAAAGTTTTTCCGTACGTTTAGAATGATCAACCGATAGCTGGAAGATGTTACTTCGTGTAGAAATTGTGCAGAGAATTAACAAATATTATTTCTTTTCTAAACACGTTGATTTTCCTTTTCTCAACATCAGAAACATCAGAATTGATATTTTCCACGATTATTTATTACAATTCAATACCGTAGTTCCCCCGCTGTAAAAACACCTTCTGTTTGCACACACGGTGTTTATACGAACGGTTGGGGAGGATTCACTTCGAACCCCGATACGTAAAATTAATTTCACTTCCATCGAACCGTGAATTCCTCACGATCGGTAGACGACATCTCCTTCTGGATCTTATTAGGTCGCATCCTACGGTACGAATTCCTCGGTGAACGAGGCTCGCTGAAATGATCAGGAAGCCCAGTGATTTTACGAACTTCCTTGATCGGTCTTCTCTGAAATCTATCGTTCATTATCGGTAATTGATTTTACGAGGCATCGTGCAGCAAGGTATTTAGAATTTCAATCACGTATTCACTCTCACTCGTGAGCCTCGTCGAGGTCTATCGAGGTCTCTTGAGCACGTGATGGTCTTGGAACGGGACGAATCCAACCAAACGGGGAAAAATTCGCCGATTGGGGAGTGTGCACTTAAAGGGCGGATCTTTTAGAATTTTTAATTACTATGCAAAATCGGGCCGAGGAGTGTGGGTATTACAATACCGCGTGATTGGTGGCTGGGTATATACTCATCACTATTCATAGGACGAGCACCACGTCCGTAGCTGCAGGTTCGTTAGAGCTATCCACCCTGTTCCGCATAATGACGTAATTAGCGCGAACCCTTAGTCCGAGGGCTACCTGTACCAACTCACCCTTCTCACGCTTTTGTAATGGCTCTTGCACGAAGTCACCTGAAAAACTAGCGTCGCGTGCACCATTAATCCCCGTAGCGATTAGAGTATCTATCCAGAAGTATCTGCACTCGAACCTTTGTCCCTTATTATGCGATGGTATGTATTAGTTACTGTAATCGTCAACTTGCGACTACGTTTCGGGAGTCTAGTAAACGACAAATTTCGCGAATTACTCGCTCGTGGTTTCGCAAATTTCAGTTCTTCGCAACGATCGTTCGTTTATTATCGGATTTCTATCGATCGAATAAAATGCTGGTAAAATAGTCGATCGAAGAGTGGTTCCGCAAATTTCAGTTGTTCGCAACGATCGTTCGTTTATTATCGGATTTCTATCGATCGAATAAAATGCTGGTAAAATAGTCGATCGATGAGTGAGACTTGTTCACTCGTGTATCTATATTTTCAAAGTTCGATTTACTTTTTTTATCATCTTGGAAGTAATGGTGGGACGTTCGTATGATTTGTTCGTAACGGTTATTAGTTATCAGTTTTGAGTTTCTCACACTAGCTGAACACGGTTTACGATTTGTTTCTATCGAAATTTATCTTCCAATTTGTATCTCCTTATCGATATTCATTGATATCTTGCTGTATAATTTTGTCCAGACGCTGACGATAATTAAGCTTATGGAATTTGTCGTTTTCAGAATTTCTTTAATACAAAATTATTTAAGATAAAATTAATTTTTTACGAATTTTTCTTCGATATTTTGCGCATTGCTTCTGTTTGATCGCATTGTGTACAGGTTCGCGAAATGTTAAATAGTTTCGGATAATTTCGAATTATTTCATAAATACTGCGCGGTCATGAAATGTCAGGATATCGAATTTTCCAGACGTGAGAAGAAGGTTTAAGAAACTACTTATTTTTTTGCACGAGTTTTTAAACTTCAGAACGCAAGGAACAGAGTTTATCATTTCTCTCACGCGATCGTGCTTTTTTCGTATTTCCGGTTGCAACGTTAGATCTTCGCATCAGTGGTTTTGCCAGTTAAGCGAGTTCATAGGTTGGGGGAAATATCTATGTACAAGAAATAATTCCATTTATCGTTCTTTCTAGATCTCACACAGCGCGATCATCCTTCGCGAGCCTATCTGGTTTTGCAATCGCGATACCTTCGAGTATCATTCGCGGTGTTCCATTTTATTGTGATTGTGCAAATCAGAATGGACGAATTCCGAACACCGTGTAGAAATCGGTACAGCAATGTATTTCAACAATCGGTGATTCGACAACATATCTGAATGTTTTACCAAAAATGAGAAAGGTAATAAATCTCCCTCTAAAAAATGTACCAATGGAATTAAATTATTCTTAAACAATTTGATAATAAGATTTCAAAAATGTATAGATTCGAGAGTATTCTCTACGATATAAGACTTTACGAATAATGTCTAATCGTGCAATTTCACCATTTTGAATAAGATTTAGATATTATTTACGTAACGTGTAAGTTAGATTATGTACAGTATGTTTTTGAGAGCCAGTTGAAAACATTCTAGGTGTACAATGTTCGTTACATGGTACAAAAAGATAAGAATTGCTTAGTCAACGTAGGGTAGCTGATCAATGTACTGAAGTAAACTTTCTGACTTTTAAACAAATAATTATACAACGATAAGAGAGTTATTTTAAAATTATAGGAATGTACGCGATCTAAGATCTTATCGTATACACGATTAAGATCTTAGAAGTCCTCCTAGATTATATTGCATTTTTATTTTCCAACCTATAAGAAAGAGAAAAATTTTAAACAAACTCTTCTCGCAGAAAACTTTGAATAACACCATTAAATTCCACTTTTATATCATCATCTCAAGACCTGATATTTAGGATAATCGACCTAACCCACAATTTTTCTAAGAAAATAGTAATCGTCGCAAGACTTGGGTCTCGAGTGACCCACGCTCGTCCCGCTAATTTTAATTCACCGGTAGAAAAATGTTCGCTACGTGATATCTCACTTTCGCTCGAATAAATAAACTTTATCGCACATTACGCGAGAGTTCATTTACTCGTAACCACGACATAAAGTTTATTTATTCGAGCGAAAGTTTATTCGTTCCTCCCTCGTTCATCATACTTCCCATCCAGCGAAACTTTCAAATGCCCCATTCCGTATAACCCTTTGCATTCGATACTACATGGTTAAAGAGGCCGATTAGGCGGGAACACTACTATATTTTTAATTCTCTAAATAAACTTTCAGCAAGTTAACATCCGTACCACCATAAACTACAAAAATTTCAAATATCCTTCAAACCTACAATTCTTTCAACAAAATTTGTTAGTTGTCGCAAGACTTGGGTCTCGAGTGACCCACGCTCTCCCAACAAATATCAGTACACCGAAATCTGTCTTTCTTTCTAGCATCGAAAGAAAACTCACATTGGCTGCCATTTCAGACTTGGGTCTCGAGTGACCCACGCTCGCCCTAAAAATGTCAGTACACCGAAATCTGTCTTTCTTTCTATCATCGAAAGAAAACTCACCCTGGCTGCCATTTAAAACCACACTCTTTCGTCCGAAAATATCCTGACGTACACAATTGTTAATTTATTCGACCCTATTGACCCCTCTCCCCCTTATCGCAAGACTGCAGCGTTTCTACCTTTCGAAAAGCCCCTACCCTCGTGTTATCCCGTACATATTAAGCAATTCCGGAAAACAGTCGACCTAACGAACCGTCATGCCCTTCCTACTGGTGGTTCCTTTCTCGTTAGGCGCGAACCACTCGCGAGCGGCGGTGCGGTGCGGTGCGGTTTAATCGCGCGTAATCGGCGCGGAGAAACGCCGTATACGGCTGCTCGATGTCACTTCGCGCATGGCTGGTTCGCAAAACCGTGCCGTGGCTCCGATATCTGTTCGCTAGGAGTCACGATTTTCTTAGCTGCGTGTTCTTATCGATAATCGAGCCACTGGGCGAGCCGGTGAAAGTTTGAGAAACTTGGCCGGACATTGAGAAGCCAGACGGGTTCAGGGAACGTTTGAAAACGAGGATATGTAGAGTGAACTGTCGAAATGGCACTCTCTGTGCAAAACCGTGCGATTAACGGCCGCGTGCACGGTCGTTTCATCGAAAGAGAACGTCGTCAGGTTTTACATTCGGGGTGTTTCATTTGGTTTTGTTCGACGCGTGCGCGAGTGCGCAGCCGCGCGGGCGCCGATAGAGATTTCAACGCGATATTGAAGGATAACGGGTAACTGGTTCGGTGCCCCTCGTGGCCGTGTGTTTTACGATGTCACCTGTTTCGCGATAAATTCCACGGACAAACTGTTGGGGAGCCAGACCTATAAATCTAACGTTGAATGGAGTCTACTTGGAATCTTATAATAATACCGGTCGAGATTTATGTTTAGAAATTGCCCGCCGAGCGAAACCACCGTTCTTACTATACGCGATGGTTGCTAGTTAGCATCTCGCGAGTCGCTCGGTTAAAATGCATTCGCTCGGTAGCACCGGTTGCTTCGATACCGGAGGTGGGTGGAATTTTATTCGAATAATAGACGACGGTTACAAACGGGTTGTTTATTTACGATATTTCTTCGTTCAACGTGATGTATGCTAGGTGATGTGATATATGTGGGCATAACTTCGGTGGTGTAAGTAATAGGCTGTTCCATAAGTTTTATCGAACAGTACCAGCTTGTTCGATAAGTTTTGGCGTTCAATGAAAACTTATCGAACAGTACTGTAATATAGTATACTGTATAGTACTGTTCGATAAAATTTATCGAACAACCTATTACTTACACTTTCGAAATGAAAACTTATCGAGCTTGACAAGTGTTAAAAATTGAGCTTATTAAGTTTTGTCGTTCGATTAAAACTTATCGAACAATACTATAATATACTATACTGTATAGTACTGTTCGATAAAACTTATCGAACATCTTATTACTTACACATTCGAAATGAAAACTCATCGAGTTTAATAAGTTTTAAAAATTGAGTTTATTAAGTTTTGTCGTTCGAGAAAAACTTATCGAACTGTACTATAATATACTATACTATATAGTACTGTTCATCAACAACCTGGTATACCGAAATAAAAACAACAGTTCGTGTAACACATATTCCCTGTACCTCCTTGTGTTCTAATTGTAGATATTTTTTAGTAATTCCTACGATAAACTATTATATAATCTTGGATCACTCCGTGTATTTGATTGTGGAATATAGATTGTACTATTTAATTTTTACGTGTACGTTTAGGGTGGTATCAATCGTTCCTAGATGGTTATTAACGACAATGGTTTAACACTTTAGGCGAAGGTACGTAACTGGAACAAAAACGATCTCGTGTTTTTCAAAAATGATTTTATTTATATGAAATTGTCTTTCAAAGTAGATTCAAATTGATATTCATTTCGTTCGCTTCTAAAGCAAAGAGAGATTTTGAAATTTTGTTTAATTCGTTGCTCCACCGATTCAGAAATTTTAATTTACAGTGCCTTTGCAGGTCACTGGGAGATATTTTTGAAGATCGATCGTTCAATAACGGAGTATAGGCTTTTATCCGAACCTTTGTTCGTTATTTCATTTCCGATCATGCGGTGTAATCCATGCAAGTATGCCTTTTTCAACCGCAAAGTGGTTTCCTGGATATTTAGAATCCGATCGTTATGGTTCATTCGATCCCATAATAGCATAGATAGTTTCTGCAGTCGGCAAAAATTGCAGTAGGATTTCGATTAACCGAAACTCGATTGTTCAGATTCTCGATTATCCGGGTTAGGTGAAATTCGGGAATGAAAGTATAGAAAATAAAATGATTATCCATAAAGAGGGTACTTTGACTTCGAATCGAGTTCCACGATATTTAAAGGAACGAGAAAATACGTTAAAAGATGATTTATCGATGGTGAAAGCTAACTGGAAAAAGCACTTACAAGTGAAAAATTAACGAAATAAAATTGAAAGAAATCTACATTTTATTACGATCGTACTATAAATGGAAATCTATCATTGAAGAAGGAAGAACACATTTTTGTCTAACTCAACGTATCCTTCGTTGGAACTGTCTAGTTTTGATTACCGATATTTAAAGGAACGAGAAAATACGTTAAAAGATAATTTATCGATGGTGAAAGCTAACTGGAAAAAGCACTTACGAGTGAAAAATTAACGAAATAAAATTGAAACGAATCTACATTTTATTAAGATCGTGCTGTAAAAGGAACTCTATCGTTCAAGAACGAAGAACACATTTTTGTTCAACGCAATGTATCTTTCGTTGAAACTGTCTAGTTTCGATTACTGCGTTCCTAATGACTATGGCGCACCCTGTTCTATTATTCACGTCAGATGCGTTGATGTATACTTGTGTGTATTCAGAGAAATCCTCCAGCAATTCACATGCCAGTGTCTTTAATGAAAATTAATCCTTCTTAGATGTTGAATATTTTTCCTTATTCCGTAGAATTGGATACATTGTCCATTTTCGCTCAACATCTGTTATTTCGTGGCAAGTTAACAACGCACTGAAAATTTTCATTTCGTTTTAGATGTTCGTACTCACTACTTTTTAAACCATATAGTATTCACCAGTTCGTGTTAGAGAGTTGTATAGTAAACACTACTACCAGACATGTTACTGCTTCTACAGTCAAACCGAACAGTGAAAACCTCGAAACAAAGAACTGTGTCGGATACCTTGGTCTACACACGAATAAAAGACTCACGTGGAAGGATCGCATAAAAAAAAAAGAAAGAAAGCAACTGAACCACAAATTGAAAACCATGTATTGGATCCTGGGACGAAAATCGAAAATTACATTATACAATAAATTACTTTTGTACAAGGTCGCCATTATTCCAATTTGAACATATGGGATACAATTCTGAGGACGAGCCAAGAGAAGCAATATTATCCAAAGGTTCTAGAACACAGCACTGAGAACTATTGTGTTTCTGTACCATGGTATATCACTTTAGATTCTTTAGATAAAGAGTTGAACATAAATAATATCAAAGAACAGATATAAAAATTCGTCACAGCTGACAAGAAACAAATATCAAATTATCTCAACGAATATAAATAAATATAAATCATATATCACAACATAGAAGACTGAAAAGGAATAAACCAACCGATTTGTGCAAGCTATATCTTTAACTCGTCAAATTTTCCGATTAGCTCAATGAAGCTAGTGTAATTTAATACTTGTAATTGTAGTTGTATTTTAGTATTAATAAAAACAAAAATATAGTAAACACAGGCCAAAGTTACCTTGTAATATTACGTATAGGTATAAAGGAAAATGATTAGACCACACTCTGCTCGAAAGATTTATCTCGATGGAAGATAAGTTTTGCCCGGTTTCTGGCCGAGTGCAACATTTTCGAAAGTCCAACCTTTTGCATCCGGTGACGTCGGCCGGATTTAAAATCGGTATTCTCGTTTGGCCACGTTTGGCAACGTGTTTCGCTGTATCGGCGCTCAAAGTGGCCGACGTTCGTTAATCTTTCGGAAACTGCGTGTGCACGTGTACCTAAGTCATTCTCGATCTATCAAGAACGCCAGCGTGGACGGTTTACAACGTGAAAATGCGATCGATGTACACGGTAACCGGGCTCGAGTCAATTAAACGGTGATCTATTTCTCGAGTCGCGAAAAAGTCGGTCGAGGAAGTGATCGTTTTCTGTGCTCATTCTCGGACCGTACACCATCGCGCTATTTCTGATCACCGATCGCCTTATAAGTAGATTTACCGTGTTTGTCCTTCGTCGAGCGAGTATCGGCTACCCGGTTGGAATTGTATTCAAAGGAGTCGACATTATTCAAGACCCGGGACGATTATCAGGGATGCGGCTAAGCGAGCCACTGTGTTCGCGTACCGAGTGTTTACCCTCTATTTCGTATCGCGGTGAGACAGCTTTATCGAAAATTAACGTACAAGAGGGGTGAACCTATGCCGAAGATAATGTTAAGAAAGGTGGTAACAAGGGCGTGTTCCAGTACAATGGAATATATTGGGATTACTTTGCGACTTGTGATCTTTTATACGAATAATCTCCACCTCTCTCTCGTCTATTAAAGAAAATTCTTTTATTCGTAACAAAAAGTGCACTCGTGTGAAAGATAAGAGATACGATTTGATTGAAAGGAAGTTTCGAAGGAAAGGTCTATTTAGGAAGTTTGACAATGGATGGATTACTTTTAATTAATTTTGTATAGTGTATATTTGGACCGATTACTTATCTACTTGGACAATAACTATACTTGGACAATAACTTATCGATAACATTATCCACTGATAATATTGCACAGAGAATACTAAATGATACTTCAACACGGATTAACATAATTACGATTTTTTATTTTATTCATGGTAAAAAGTGCACTTGGATGAATTACTTCTAATTAATTTTGTATAGTGTATTTTGGAATCGATTAACAATAACCTATCGATAACATTATTCGCGATTATAATAACCGAATTTTCTTGTCTATTAAAGAAAATTCTTTTATTCGATCTAAATGGTTCGTACCTTTCCATTTAACAATTTCGTACCTTGTTTAAACAAGGTAGAAAAATTAACAAACGCGCGAATTAATTTCTTTCATCAAATGGTATTGAAAATTTTCTAACGTAGAATGTCTCATCTCGAAATACAATAAATTTTGCTATAACAAAGAAGACGAATAATATATCAAAAATAAACTAGGGAGTACGTTAGAATGTCATTGTTTAAAAATAATGATCTCCAGTCTGGTGTTTTTCCATCGAATTCGTTCCTGTATTTAGACTTTCGTAAAAATGGTAAAAGAAATTCCGACACCTGTCTACGAAAAAACATCATCTTACTCCACTGTACCATAATCGCTCCGAAAGCTCGTAGATCACGTTTTGAGAACCACTGCTTCGCGGAACGAATCGATTCGGTGTGCGTTGACGGTAAACAATAAATTCGATAAAAAGTAGCGAATTGCTTATTTGTACATTTAATAAATCATCGACAGATCGAGTCGTTCATCAACCGTTTCTGGAGGAAATTAATTAAACGACAAAGGGGAGGGGGAGGAAGAGTTGTTAATGGGTCGCCTTAAATGGTAACACGTGAGAAATCGTTGCGTTCGGTTCGTGGGTCGCGATACACGATGGAAAATTGCGAGGTGGATTTATTAAAGTGTTATTACGTTCGCGCCTGTGAATAAGGTGCTATTACGTGTAATTATGCTAACTGGAGGAAATAGAGGGCGTTACGGGCAACGTTAGAGGGAAATCGGTGTCGAGTCGTAGAGACAAGAACGATCGAAGTACGGAACCGGAAGTGAGCCGTGTGACTTGCAATTTCATCATTGCCGACCGTGAAATAATTTTTTTAATTAATCTCGCGAGTCGTTCGGGTACCTTGTTACATTGCGTCACTCCTTCGGTCGTTGTGAACCGCAATCGGTTAACAAATTGAGGGTCGTTGATTGCTTTCGATTCGTTGCTCTTTTTTAAAACGGTACAATTTTTTATAGCTCGTCGCAGTTGCTTAGTCACAGTTGGTAATTAATCGTTCGGCACGCGAAATCGGTAACTAGACTTTTATTTTTTATTTTCACTCGAGAGGATTCTGTTTATTAAGAAAGTATTTGTGTACTAATAGCTGTCACTCCAACCGGTAGCGTTGCTGTCAGAATTTTGGAGTGAAAAGTTGTCTAAATAAAAAACTATTTCATAAAATGTAGGCAGGGTGTTTTTTCATCGCTTTGAAATTAACAAAGTTTGTTCGAGGTTGGTTAGAAATCGTTGTAATATTCTTGGAGCGATGAGAGTTAACTTATTTCACTCTGGTGAAATTTACAACTGATTTTATCCTTTGTTTTCTGTTTTTACTCGTTATAGTTCTGTTTGTTAAAAAATTTATGTAGTATCTCTGTGCACAATACGTAATAGTTCGACCAGGATGGAATATCGTAGTCTATTTAATATTCATATTTGTGTATAAACTCTTTGCACTTGAAATATCAGTGCCACTGGTACGAAACACTTTTAATATCGCACTTAAAAAACAATTAGACGTAACATTGTATATATAATTTTGTCAGTAAATTTACGTGCAAATGGTAAATTTTAACCTCATTTTTTGCAACTAAAAAGTAATCCCAAATTATAGACGATGAGTATTAAATCTTCGTACTAAGAATATCATCACTGGTACGCTTAAAAAAAAGCATAATAATATTGCACTTAAAAAAGTTAGATGTACATAATTTTGTCGGTAAATTTATACGCAAACGGTAAATTTTAACTTCACTTTTTGCAGCTAAAAAGTAATCTGAAATTATAGACGATGATAAATCATACTTGCAATTATTAAGAATGGAAAAGAACGTTAACATATATTCTTTACGTTTCGAGTTAATTTCTAAGAACAAAGGGCGTGTATTATACGTGGTGTTTATACGAATCTCCGACGTGTTCAGTCCGAGTGTGAAACGCGCGTAGAACTCCATCGCGCCAAAACATCGCAGCCTTACACCAGAATCGTATGTTCTTCTGTTTGCCGAGTCATCTAGCGTGCTCAGTCAACGAGGTCAGAAACACGATGGTGTTGCGATGCTGATGACCTCTAACCATCCTCGTACCTTTCTACCAGCTTCTGGAAAGTTGCGGTCACATGTACCTCCTGACGCGCTTCTTGCGCGCGAAGCTTTGTTTCACTTCCATCGCAAGCGGTGCTCTTCCGAATAACAAACCTTTCGCGGCATTTATCTCAACCAATTGTCGCACTTTTAAACAAAATTTCGCAAAACGTGTTCCGCGGAACGATTTCTTTCTTCCATCTCGAGGAACACAATTTCCGATCGGAGTAAATAAAATGAAAGCTCACCGATACGATCGATGCGGTAAGATTCGAAAGACAGACGAGACAGTAATTTTTTACAAACATACTCGGTGTGCAAATATTTTAAATAACTTTCTCGCGAGTATCTCCGACAGTACCTGCATTTGAAACAAGTGCTTGCGATCGTTATAAACGCGAATAAAAATAGAACCAAAATCGATCGAAAGACGAAAATTCGAAGACTCGATCCAACTTCGAGAGCCAAATATCTAAAAGTTTGTATTTAAATTCCAAAGTATTTCGAGTAGCTAATAGAAAAGGAAAGAAACTTTGAGAAACTAATATAATTAAATACAGATTTAAATAAATTTGATATTAGGTCGAATTGAAATATATTCTTTTACTTTCTCTAAAATAAAGTTTCTTACTTCCAATAAAAAAAGAAAGAAACTTTAAATACAGACTTGAATAAATTTGATATTAGATTAAATTGAAATATATTCTTTCACTCTCACTAAAATAAAGTTTCTTTCTTGTAATAGAAGAAATAGTAAATGTGATATTAGGTCAAATTGAAATATATTTTTTTACTCGCTCTAAAACAAAATTTTTGTCTTCTAATAGAAAAAGAAAGAAACTTTAAGAAAAATTTACATACAGACTTGAATAAATTTGGTATTAGATTAAATTGAAATATATTCTTTTACTCGCTCCAAAACAAAATTTCTCCCTTCTAATAGAAAAAGAAAGAAACTTTAAATACATAAACTTAAATAAATTTGATATCGGGTCAAATTGAAATATATTCTTTTACTCTCTCTAAAACAAAATTTTTGTCTTCTAATAGAAAAAGAAAGAAACTTTAAGAAAATTTACATACAGACTTGAATAAATTTGGTATTAGATTAAATTGAAATATATTCTTTTACTCGCTCCAAAACAAAATTTCTCCCTTTTAATAGAAAAAGAAAGAAACTTGAAATACACAAACTTGAATAACTGTGATATCAGGTCAAATTCAAATATATACTTGTACTCTCGTCTGCATCCGAAACAAAACCGAGCGATTCCCTTCCGTTCGAATCGAAATTGACCGAAAGAGTTGCGCACCACTGTTTCATTCTATCGTTTAATCGTGGAATGATCTAAGAGGAAAAAAAAGGTTGGACGCACAGTACGAATTTCCTATCGGTCGATGTAGCGTGCTCAGGAAACGACTACCAGCCATCCAGGCAGCGTTCATTTATCTATTCCATTGACAGATACCTGATTAGGTAGGTATCTATCGACAGATTCGATCGATTTACGCCACCGTTGCTACCAGGAACGTATTATAGCGGGTTTCCTGCGTCCTCGACGATGGAAGAGGACAGTCGTATCGTCAACTGGCGTTCCATGCATTAATGCATGAAGATAGTGTATCGACACACCCCGTCTTGTAAGGTACGATATACGTGTAGGTGTACAGGCTTATCACACTTGGGTCCTCACTTGTCCAGAACGAGTCCTCTTCCTCTTTGCATACCTGCGCGAAGTGTCCGCGTTAATGTCTCTCTTTTCTGGCTCGCACTCCGCTTTAAATTTCAATTACCGGCCGGGCTTTACTTGCACACTCACTTTCCTTAATCCGAAAATCATTTTACACGGAAGCATTCGCTGAACCTCTGCTTCCGTTCGAACGAACCTCAATGGATACCAGAATTCATTTCAGAGCAACTCGTCCATGGAGACACAATGCACGTGTCTCGATGATCGTCTACGATTTTCTTTTCGGCGATTCGTTACGGTTATTCGTTAAAATTGTCCCATTCGCGTGAATCGACCACCAGGTGGCCACACGTGAGATCGTTGAGCCAACGCTCGTTAAACGTTAGTCGCGTACAAGGTACGTTGGGTTTATTTTCACGAAGCTTCAAACCTGGAATAAATTGTGTAATTTATCGGAGCCACGTCATCGGTAAAAATGAGCTCGACGAGAGCTGTCCTTTCAATTTCTGATTTACTCGTTAAAAGTGCCCCGATCTCGGTCGTTCCAGTCCTCTTAACGAATAATAACGAGATTCGATTTAAGCCACGATTACTTCGAATAATTATTACGAACACCCTTCGTCGTCTGTTGATGATTTCGTTGATTCGTTTTGTCTCGTTCGTATCATCGAGACTCTTTCTTTACAAAGTTTCAAGCCTGAAAGGAATTACACGATTTATCGAAAGCATGGTTGTGTCACCGGTAAAAAATACTTCTCGAGACGCGTCGTTTTAATTTCCGATTCGCTCGTTAAGAGAGCCTCGATCTCGGATGCCGCGTTATTCTTATCGAGTCGCGATCGCATCGATTCAATTTTCAATTATTTTCGACCTATATCACAACCGTATAAACATCATCCATCTCTCGAACACGTATCGTTTCATCGATTCGTTTCGTCTCGCGCGTATCGCGTGGAGTCTTCTTTTTTCACGAAGTTTCAATCCTGGGACAAATTGTGCAATTTATCGAAAGCGTGGTCGTGTCACCGTTAAAAAATACTCATCGAGATCGTATCGCTCTTATCGAATCGTGATCGGTTCGTTTGAATTTTTCGTTACCCGGAATCTTCGTTGCGAGCATATTCCATTCGTTAATTTTTGTTTTTCCTTTTCAAAGGTACCATTCGCTCGATTTATCTCGACTTATCGATACCATCGAGCGTTTACTATTTGTTAAGGTCTCGAGGATGATATCGATCGTTCTTAAAAGCTTCTGGCATAAGAGACACACGTGTACGACATTTCCAAATTTGAACGCGATGCGTCTGGATGGTTCCTTCTGTTCTTTGTCGTTGCTCGAGTGCAGTGTCCATATTTGACATGTTTCGGGTACGGTCTGTTGGTTATCATTGATATATTTGAGAACCGAACACGGAAAGAAGGGAGTACGAGGGCGAGGGAGTATTCTTTCCGCTCGTGCGCGCTTCGAAAACGTGAGCAAACATTGTAATGGCGATCCGACGTGGCTACCGACTGTTAATGTCTCTTGACCACTTCTTGGGCGAGTGATCTCACCGTCGTTCAACAGTGTCCGTGTACATAACCGACATACAGGTCAATGCATTCGTGCCTCGTTATTGAAAATAATTATCGACGAAAATCGTTTACATCGGACGTGTTTCGATTATCTTTAGACAGCGCGCGATATTCGAACCGAGTACGAAATTAGTTTCTAATCGTCTTTTATTTGTTGCAGGTAAGTGAACAACGCGAGTATCTGGCCAGTCGTTCACGTGGATCGATTCTACTTAAGGTCAGACACGCGTTGTTAATTCAAACAATTGGTGAATTTACTCGACTTTTCCACTAATCGTTTTACCCTGGTGCGTGTCTAGGGTCTCTTTCGACCCACCGTCTCCTCGTCTTGCTTTTCTGTACACAAAGCTACTGTGATAAATACTACTGAACGCTTCTGTACTTCTTTAGTTGTATTTTCAAGTTAAAAACGAGAGATTCTCGATACATTCGGGACATTTTTTACCCGAAGGCCTTCGGTGCAAGTAAAATAAAACTTACACGGTTCATCGATCATTTTGAAGTGCTTTCTTCCAATCGAAGTAGTTACTATAAAATTTGACAAATCGTCCATATACAACTACTATCGCAAATTGTTACTTACTATTACTAAAATTTTATCATATTCGGTCACAATTTTTCCATCGACTTTGCTCAATTTACTAAATTCAGCGTTTCGTCCTCGTAAATGTTTATCGTCGACATTCTTCCACGTTTTGTTACGTAAGTTGGGCGAATATTCTTCGTTTTCTCATTCAGCAGTCTTTCCACGATTCCTTCAATGGCGAGTAATTGCAGATATTATACTTTGAACGGATCCGGTCCAGGAAATAACGTTCCAGGGGCCGTGTTAAGTAGCTACGCGATAGATAGAGGATCGCGCGAGGGTGCAAGGTGCAATGGATTCGCACACGCCCTTGTTAGTTAGCATCCTCGCTCGTTTTCTTCGTTATTATCGCGTAGGCGTCAAGGTTGTCGGAATTTCCGCTTATTAAGGGCTTGGTGTCGGCATCCGGCACGCTCGCGTTGAATTCGCCGCATCGATGTGAAACTTGAACTTGAAAGAGTCGGTGTACGAGGTTTGTTCAAAAAGTATCGCGAATTTTGAATTTTCGCGGGTTACGTATATTCGAATTTCGATCTTTTTGTGGCTTTATGTTGGTACTCATGTCTCTCACTTATGCCGACAAGCTCGGCCATTTTGAATGTTCACTTAATGGTTGACAGCTGCTTTGCTTGCACGTGTTTTGGATCGTCTTCGATTTTTACCTATTAAGAAAAATGGATCAAAGAACCTGTATCAAATTTTGTGTGAAAAACGAAATTAAGTGCGCGGATGCATTCCGAATGTTGACTGTGGCATACGGAGAAGCTACCTTGGACCGAAGCAACGTTTATCGGTGGTACAAAATGTTCTCAGAAGGCCGAGAAGATGGGAACGACAAAGAGCGTGCCGGACGCCCGAGCACTTCAACAACAGACGAAAAAATTAATGAAGTGGAGAAAATGATATTGGCCAATCGTCGAATCACCGTTAGAGAAGTTGCTGAGGACCTAAACATATCGATTGGCTCGTGCCATTCGATTTTTATCAATGATTTGGGCATGAGACGGGTCGCCGCGAAATTCGTACCAAAATTGCTCAATTGCGACCAAAAACAGCTTCGCATGAACATTGCTAATGAGATGTTGGACTCTGTCCGCGACGACCCAAATTTGCTCCAGAGGGTCATAACTGGTGACGAATCGTGGGTTTATGGTTATGACGTGGAAACCAAAGCTCAATCATCTCAATGGAAGCTGCCACACGAACCAAGACCGAAAAAAGCGCGCCAAGTTCGGTCGAATGTGAAAGTTTTGCTGACAGTTTTCTTCGATTGCAGGGGCGTGATGCATCATGAGTTCTTGCCACAGGGTAGAACGGTCAATAAAGAATATTACCTGCAAGTTATGCGTAATTTGCGCGAAGCAATCCGCCAGAAACGCCCGGATTTGTGGAAGAACAAAAATTGGCTTTTGCACCACGATAACGCCCCTGCTCACACATCCTTGCTTGTGCGCGACTTTTTGGCCAAAAACAACACACTAATGATGCCGCAGCCACCGTATTCCCCAGATCTGGCCCCCTGCGACTTTTTCTTGTTCCCTAAACTGAAGAGGCCCATGAAAGAACGACGTTACGCTACGCTTGACGAGATAAAGACGGCATCGAAGGAGGAGCTGAAAAGGATACAAAAAAATGATTTTTTGAAGTGCTTCGAAGATTGGAAAAACCGTTGGCACAAGTGTATAATATCTCATGGGGATTACTTTGAAGGGGACAAAATAGATATTCTTGAATAAATAAATAATTTTTGAAAAAACACAAAATTCGCGATACTTTTTGAACGCACCTCGTATGCACTTGGATGCATTTGCGAAGCTCGTTCGCGACTCGTGTCCCTTGGATACGCGTTACCTCGAAACTCGAGTTTGTAAACGTGGCACCGAATCTTCCTCGAAACCACGATACCGGTACAATCTTACGATTTAAATTATTCATGGTTGTTTAAATAGATAAGCTCTTTCTTCCCTGTCGATACAATAACTTTGTGGAAACCTTGCAACGATGAATCGAACGATAGCGGTGTAATAGTCATAATTGAAAAATATTACAGGAAAAGATATCCTTGTCGATCTATTCAGAATTTTCTTGAAGTTTTCGAAACAAAAATTCTGGATTATTGTCTTCGTTGAAGAGCAGTCACGTTCGATTGATACAATATTAAAATTTTAAATCGTATCAAGAGTGGAATAGAAAATCAAAATGTAAAGATATAATCTACTTTGAGTTTTGATTCTACTCGAGTTTCATTTATTCGCATTGTATTTGAACAACGATAATGTAAATATTCAAATGCTTCGTAACGAGTCGAGTGCACACGTTCAATAAATGATACAAAATCGATTAATAAATACACGATCCCGAAACTTACTTATCGCTAATGCGTACCTAGAAATGTTTCATCGCGTGATACACCGTCGAATTATTTAAATACTGACGCAAATTTCGAGTAAATTCAATAAAATGTACAAATTGGTAGCATAAAATTCGAGAAGCGAGTAAACTTGCCAGAGATCTCTTCCACGGTAAAAAAAATCCTCCCGTCGTTTCCCTTAACGAAGGAGAAACCACCATCTTGCTAACCACGTTCGTTGTAAGCTCCTTTCTCGCGAGCGTTCGTGAAACGCGAAAAGAGGAAACACACGACAAAGTGTGAAAAGATCTCGACAAACACCTCGAAAATTCCACTGGGTTTTTACCAGAGGGTCGAACCGCGTTTGCGCGAGTTGATTTTCGCTGTAACATCCATCGTTGGTAACGCGTTGTCCCGTCTCTGTGACAAAAAAATTCGCGATAATTGCAATCGACATTGGCACCGCACCGGTGACTAAGTGGCGATCTTTGGCACGTTCTCGTCGTCGATTTAACATTCGAATCTGCTAGTGGTCTATTCAGTGTGTGCTGTTGCCAACTGGTTTCTATCACGGTGGCACCAGTGGCACGAGCAATTCGTCGCCCAGAGATGGCCAACGAATCCGTAACGAGCTATTGTCTTTGTCGCCGATTGCTCCGGTCGCGACGCCTTCCTGACGGCGTCGCCGTCTGCAAAAAGCACGATTGTAACACCGGCTGGCCAGTACATAATTAATTAAATGGGCGTACATTGGCGGCTGAACGGTAGCCTGGCCTTTAACTGACTATTAATTAGAGTTACACAGCTAGTCGATGCACGGTGCAGGGGTACTGGTTTCGTTTAGCATCTCGAATCGTCTCGGGGAAAAAATCGATGGATTTTTCCTTTGCCTTTCCCGAACGAGGGACAAGCTAATCCTCTTAGAGTGGCGCGAGGCGAACGTAGATGTTCGCTGAAATCGATCTTCGCTGGAAATTTTCAAGCATCGCGACGCTTCGGGAATAATTCGGTTACGAATCGTCGAGATTTTAGAACAATTGTAATTTAGATGGTTAACGGGAGATTTTGGAGCAGTAGTTGTGGAAGGGGAGAAAATTAGAATTTGTGGATTTGAAAATTCAATTTTGAATCTTTGATTGGCTAGACTTTTGGAGCAGTAGTTGTGGTAGGGGAGAAAATTAGAATTTGTAGATTTGAAAATTCAATTTTGAATTTTTGATTGGCTAGACTGTTGAAGCAGTAGTTGTGGAAGGAGAGAAATTTAGAATTTGTGGATTTGAAAATTCAATTTCAAATTTTTGATTGGCTAGACTTTTGGAGCAGTAGTCGTGGAATGGGAGAAAATTAGAATTTGTAAATTTCAAAAATCAATTTTGAATCTTTGATAAGCTTTCTGTTATCCTTGCTTGGTAGAATGTCTTTATGGAGTAAACATTGCGTCGTACTTGAAAGGTTTTCCGTATCTCGTATCGTACTTCATAGCTTTGAAACGGAGTACTCAAACACGTCATCCTCTATTCGATCAAGATAGTTTATTTGAATTTTGCCGGATCTCGAGGTGCAATTGTCTCGAAACAGTACTAATGTTAACTATCCTTTAAGTGGAGTAATTCGAATTTCAGTATTATTTGTAATGCACTCATCTCGAAGGAACGCTAATACCTTCTAAATGGAGCACCGTGCTCCCTAATTTTCTCAAAATTAATTTCTTTCAATTTCTCCAAGTACAGCAATACAATCAGCTCAAAAGAACACAAATATAACCAATGCACCCTAAACAGGGTACTTTGTTGCTCTTTTAATGCACACTAAATAGTGCTTCGTGGTCTTTTTAATACACTCTAAACAGGATACTTTGAGATGTTTCTCGTGTACTCTAAATAGGATACTTAACGATCTTTTTCATATACTCTAAATAGGGTACTTTGAGATGTTTCTCATACACTCTAAATAGGATACTTAACGATCTTTTTCATATACTCTAAATAGGATACTTAACGATCTTTTTCATATACTCTAAATAGAATACTTTGAAACGTTTCTCATACATTCTAAACAGTATACTTTGCGATCTTTCCAATACACTCTAAGCAAGCTAATTCGTGACCTTTAATTTTCGCAAAATTTCATTCGAATTTCACCACTCCTTTGCGATACACCCCAAGAAACACCCAGCACCTTCCAAACAGTATCTCCCAAGTCCCCAATTTTCTCCAAATCGCTCGATTTGAATTTCCCCGAGTGTCCGATAGTAACACGGCGAATGCACTCGGAATGGTATTGTTTATAGAATACACACCGACGCGTCTCCCACCACTGACTTTCCCACGCGTGCTCCGACTCCCTTAGCAGTGTTTTTCTGTCGTCTCGGTTGTTGGCAGCGACTTGCCGTCTGGGCCAGTTCGAGACGCTTCACGATTTCCCGAGAAACGCGGCTGCGCGTGGTTCTTCAGGGCAGTCGCTGCGATCGATCGTCTTTTTCCTCGGTCCCTTATTGACGTCGAGCGTTACTTAGCGATTAGAAATCGAGGCAGGACGACTGGAGAGAGACAAAGATAGAGACAGATTGAGAGAGAGAGGAGAGAGAGAGAGAGACAAGTATCTCGCGAACGTGGATCGTAACGGAACCTCTGGAAACGGTAGTAGTTTTCAGCAGCTGCTTTTCCTTTCCTTCCTTGCTTTTTGCCGCGTTACTTATACAACCAGAGCCTTTTGCAGCGCTTTGCAGCGCTTTGCCGCGATCCTTTCTACGATTCCTGTCCCCCTGCGTTTCCGTCTCTGGGCTCGTCTAGACCGAGAATCCTCCTCTGATCCGTCTTGGACGATAGTTGGCACGCTCGCGATGATCCCATAGAAACTACTCCTGCTCGCCATAAAGGTCGAGGAACACCTTGTGCTTCTTTCAGGGTCATGGCCAGTCGTGACGCAATCCAAATTCCGTTTCTTTGAGATCGCTCGCGTCTCTATTCCGTTTCTTCGGGGCGGTAATCCGTGGCCGGAGTCGAGTCTTATCGTTAGCTCGATGCAGGACCCAAAATCGGAGAATTCGCGACGATAGCGATCGCGTCGACTTGAAACATCTGCCGTGTTTACCGTGTCGTTCGAGACCTATTTCGTGATTCGATTTTACGAAGTTTCTTACGAAGTTTGTCGAGAAGAAGGAAAATAATGTGGAAGAATGCTTCGTGGATTTTTACTTACAAATGAACGTATGACTAGAACGAATCTTATCGGTTACTTGAAGCAGAGATTGAAAGTAGAGAATAATTCACTTTGAATATACTGAGAATACTTTACTGGTTACTTTGAATACACTGAGAATACTTTACTGGTTACTTTGAATATACTGAGAATACTTTACTAGTTACTTTGAATACACTGAGAATACTTTACTGGTTACTTTGAACACACTGAGAATACTTTACTGGTTACTTTGAACACACTGAGAATACTTTACTGGTTACTTTGAATACACCGAGAATAATTTACTGGTTACTTTGGATATACTGAGAATACTTTACTGGTTACTTTGAATACACTGAGAATACTTTACTGGTTACTTTGGATATACTGAAAATACTTTATTGGTTACTTGAATATACTGAGGATACTTTACTGGTTACTTTGAATATGCTGAGAATACTTTACTGGTTACTTTGAATATACTGAGGATACTTTACTGGTTACTTTGAATATACTGAGAATACTTTACTGGTTACTTTGAATATACTGAGAATACTTTACTGGTTACTTTGAATACCCTGAGAATACTTTACTGGTTACTTTGAATACCCTGAGAATACTTTACTGGTTATTTTGAATTTTATACGAATCTAGGTCGACTCGTGCTGAGTTTTCAGTGTCGTTCGAGACTTTTTTTGTAATTCAATTTTACAAAGTTCGTTACGAAGTTTGTTGAGAAGAAGGAAAATAATATGAAAGAATATTCGTAGATTTTCACTTACAAATGGGCGTATGACTAGAACGATCGCGTAAAGCGTCGAGTCTTATCAATTACTCGAAACAGAGATGGAAAGTAGAAAACAGTTGGTTACTTTGAATTTTATTCGAGTCAAATTTCAGACGACTATTCGAGATCACTCTTAAATTGAAATTTTACGAGGCTCGAATTAAATCCATCTGTAGTGTTTTTACAGGAAAAGAATGCTTGTAAATACATATCGTTGTACACAGTTTCGCTAAAAATGGATAGACTCGTAACCCAAATAGAAATTAACAAACAATCGCATAACAAAGCGATACAACAACTACCTTATCCACCTGACTCTGCGTAAGATGAACTGCAACGAATGAACATATTTCCTCGATCCCATTTTCTCAATCTTCTTGTTTCATTTATTTTATCTATTTCCTATTTTCCCAATTTGTAACTGAAAATAAAAATTCGTGTGCCATCGGAACAATTCGAATTGAATGAAAACGGAAGTAGATTGAATAAAATACTCTAGAAACGCGTGGGGTCAACCGAAATTGTCAATTTGTCCCAATAAAACGCTGACAGCCGCGCATACTGGATTCGAAGCACGTACGTCGAACGTAAAAAATCAAGACTCAGCAACGAGTGAAACAAACGAGCGAAACAAACGAGGTGTTCGATCAATTTCCTTGGAAATTTTTGTCGTTCGGTCGAACTTCCTTGAAAGTAGCGTGGGCCGTCGTTATTTCCCGGTCGACGAGCCGTTTATTAACGTCACTTAGCGAACGTGAACGTGTCAGCGTTAACTGGTAGCCTCGTTCCTTCTTTTCAGGAGGTTAAATCGGAAAATGTTCTCGAACGTCGTTCAACGACGAGTAAATTCGATTCGTGAAAGTCGACCATCGATCAGCGGGCGTACCCAGAAAGGAAGCCCGCGTCTTGACCGATCATTAACGATCTCGCGATGCTATCTTCGCGATATCCTGTTAATTACGAAATTGCTGACACGGCAGCCAGCTCGATCCACTGTCCGAGACCTCGTCGCAACAACATAATTCGATGAAAGTTCACTTCTGCTGTCTACCTTCCGTCTCGTATTCCACTCGCCTAAAAGTACTTACATGCCCAATTGGTAAACCTGTGTTGAAAATTCTCGGTGAAAAATTTCAACATTGCCGGTGAAGAACCGCTTACTTCTACGAGGATGGATAATAGTGAACCACGATGATACATACGATGAAAAATACAATTCGTGAACAGAGAAATTAGGTTGTGTACAATAGCACACTTTTACTTTAGACACTCTCTTCTCGTTTTATAATACGTACCAGGTTGTTCGATAAATTTTGATTTCGATAAAATTTATTGAACAGTATAGTACTTCTGTAGACACTCTCTTCTCGCTGTACAATACGTACCAGGTTGTTCGATAAGTTTTTATTTCGATAAAACTCATCGAACAGTGTAGTACTAGGCACTATGACACTGTTCTTAATCATGGGTACGAAGACTTTATTAGGTTAATGACAACATTTAGCTGTACTCCGTATTTACAACACTATGTATATTTATTTTGAATTCTATACATTATTTTCTTGTTCTTAACTCGATACGTTTCTTGACTCAATTTCTTTTTGTACGTGTTACAATTGAAACGTCAACTCAGTGTATGTACGTATACGTTCACTAGTGGGTTAAAACTCAATAAAGACGTAGTTTAATTATTTGGAAAATATTTTAAACTGAGATTTTTATACAGTCACAATCCCAATACGATATTGACGTTGTCACATAGTTATCACCACTACTTTCTAAAATTGTTGTTACAGACCCTATATCTCACTCGCTCTCGTCATCCACGTGTACAAAAACGAACAAGTTACGAGTAAATAACATCGTTTAATTCTAGAAACATTTATCTGTTTTTTAAATTGCCCTGCTATAGCAACCTAAAGAGAGTAGGGTACACACGTACAAAAATAAAGTGAAAATCTTTCTGTTCTATGAAAAAGGGCACAATATGTTTTCCAATTATGTACAAAAACAGTACATCTACAGTACTACATTGAACAGTACTGTTCAATAAGTTTCATCGAACGACAAAACTTATCGAACAATTTATTATATGCTCTCTCTCTTAACACTGTATAGCAAGTGATTCCATTCACATTTCTCTCATTCTGACTCTATTCACCTGTATCGTATACAAAATATATTATATACATATATACACATTTGTATATCATATACAAAACACCTAGACCATCTCACACTACACTCGTTATCATAATATAAACTAAAAGCTAAAATCGCTCACACGTTAATTCCATACATACTCGCCACACTCATCTGTCCGTACAAACATTATTCACTTTTACATTTAATTATATCACGTTCCGTGCTAACCAGTATCACACCTTCCTCCATTGAATGATCGTGTGACGTAACGCCTCATAAGAAGAAAGGACAACGTCTCGAGAGAAAATTCGTTTCTTTCGAGGAAATCGTTGTGAATCGCCAATGGAAGAGAAATTTCAAGTGTAGTTGTAATTCTTATCGGACATTGGAAACCCGCGCTTAATTAGCACACGGAGTTTACTGAGCGACGAGGAAGTATTCTTGCGTATTGTTACGCATTTTAACACGGTGACCGCCAACGCTCTGTTCGTTGAAAAATTAGGTTCCATCGATATAAAGGATGCTTCTTAATCTTCGTCCTTGACGATCCAATCTGCTCAAGTACGTGTGTAACGATCTTTGTATTTAACCCGAGAACTCTAAACAGCGTAGGAAGTTTAGTATTTCTTCGTTTTCTTTCGTTCATTTTTATTAGAATGTCGAGGACGTGTGTGTAAAGTTTAAGGAAAAAAGTTTGGGCAATTTTTGAATCTTCCACGATCAAATCCAGTCCGACATTGCGAAGACTATAGTACGTATTATATTTTCTTTTATTTCGTTTCGCCAGTTTTTGTTAAATTGTCGAGGATACGTAAGATTTGATCTTTGTGCAATTTTTGAATTTTCCACAGCCTAATTCAATGTGATCAAGGTTTAAAATAATAATAATCTTTGCATTTAGTCTGGAAATTGCTACCAAGATAGGATAAATGTATTTAAAAAAAAATTCTCTCTTATACAATTATTCGACGTTCGCATATCTATGCATTAATAATACAATGAAAATTGTTCTGTACAAATTGTCTATCGATCGATAGATACTTGGTAAAAAATGTCTACTAAAATATACATTTAAATTTCGAATAATTGGTAAAAAATGAACCTTCGTTCCACACTGGTTGAATAAAAATTACAATTAGCATTCTAACGAAACGAACAAATTGTCAATTGAAACAAATTATCTATCGATCGATTGATACTCGGTAAAAAATGTCTACTAAAATCTAAAATCAAATTTCGAGTAATCGGTAAAAAATGAACCTTCGTTCCACACTGGTTGAATAAAAATTACAATTAGCATTCTAACGAAACGAACAAATTGTCAATTGAAACAAATTATCTATTTTACGATTGACACTCGGTAAAAAATGTCTACTAAAATCTAAAATCAAATTTCGAGTAATCGCTAAAAAATGAACCTTCGTTCCACACTGGTCGAATAAAAACTACAATTAACATCCCGATGAAACACTTGACTAAAAATTGCAGTATCCGAAAAAAAATCGCGATTGAATCGCGCGTACGTTGCCCTGGCCGTAATCTTTTGTTCTAATCGAATTATTCCCGTGCCTGTTATCCGTGGACCGTGTCCCACGTCTACTCGAATTCGTAGAACAGTGGAGCGAACGTGTCAGGATGAAGATACGAGTCGAAACGTTGCGGTACCGAAAGGATTAGTCTTTTTCTGCGAACGCGGCAGGGCATTGTTGGCGTTTGGTCGCTGAATAACAGACAAAGGCCGAAACGGCGAAGGGAAGAGACGGTCGAACAAAAGGAAACCGTAAGACGACAGGAAACGATAAACTGGAACATCCTACCGATAGCATGCCCCGGGAGCCAGTAGCGTGCAACTCCGCGTTCGGTACGTCGATGAAGGAGAGAAGTTGCGCAAAAAGTGGAATCCTCTCGAGACGGAGCTAGTAAGTAGCCTTATGTAGGCTGACTCAGGAAGGTACCTGGAAAGCACGCTGCAAGAACAGTATACCAACGTGCCGGCCGTGGCCGGTGCGCCGATGCACTTTGCTGCATCGACGGGAGAACGCCAGACCTGTTCTTTCGAGCAACCTCAGGAATACGTTGTACGAAAAAGTGGATGAAGTAACGAGGTAAAATTACGTCTTGTTATGTCCACGGGATTCCGTAAGGATCTCCCGGCGATCGATCGAGCTTTTACGACCCCCCGGCAAAAACTTTCGGTTGGTAACCCCGCGTCCTGGAAGCTCGATACCAAGACGCCTTCGGAACCATCGGCTACGACGTGCATACACCCTCCTGTAATCGGAACTAGTCCCCTCGAATCTACCCGATACGTTGGAAACACTATTACCAACGAAGTAATAGTTTTCGATAATACCGAGATCATTTGCTAGCTCTTCGAGCAAGGTGCAGTTTATTTTAATTCAAATTTTCTCTTTTGGGACAATTGTGATCGCTCAATGGGTTCTCAAACACACAGCTTTCTGTCTTAAAAGGAACTGTGGTTCTTCAATCTGGTTACAAACACTATTACCAACAAAGTATTACCTTCTTGCGATGTCAAGATCATTTGTTAGTTCTCCGAATAAGTTAGAATTTACTCCACCCAAAGTTTTCTCCTTTGGGACAATTGTGATCGGTCAATGCACTGAGCTTTCTCAAAAATGCAATATTATGTCTTTACAAAACTATTGTTTTCCAATCTCGTTGCACACACTATTACCAACAAAGTATTACTTTCTGACGATGTCAAGATCATTTGCTAGCTCTTCGAGTAAGTTGCAATTTACTTCACCCAAAGTGTTCTCCTTTGGGAAAATTATAATCGCTCAATGGGTTCGCAAAGACACACCATTCTGTCTTAAAAAAACAGTGGCTCTTCAATCTAATTGCAAACGCTATCACCAACAAAGTATTACTTTCCGACGATACCGAAATTACCAACCAATTCTCCGAACAAGGAAATTCTAATCTTCAAGATTCCCTCGAACCTGAGACACCCATACCTCGGTATTCTCCCTTGGGAGTTTTTTAATCATCGGTTTCTCAAAAACGCACCACTCTTCCTTAAAAAAAAAAAAGAACTATAGCTTTATCTTTCATCGAGTCGATAGCATCTCGTTGATCCCCGAAGGAAATTGTTTATCCCCCAAGCCCATTCTCGGTTATCGTTTCACCGTCCGTGGAGCTTGGGGCCCAAATACAGAAACGAAATTACTTTCCAACGGGAGTCCGGGGGATCGAAGCGAATACCCGAGGCAGTGATCCATACACACGAACCGTGTCGAGATTATCGTCTTTTGCGAGCGCCACATGTGGGACTATATTTATGGCTCTGTATTAGCGATGATCCGAGCCCTTCGGTATCTATCTTAAATGTACACATTCGATCAGCATCAACAAACCAGCGGTACGACGGGGTTGGGGTGGTCAGGGGTTCGGGGTGGAGGGGGAAGAAGGAAGATGCTGGGGCCCCGGACACACAGTCAAAGGCCACGGTGGAAGAGTTACACCCGTGTGTACGTGATTGAACGTGGGTTTGCGATTTACATCGCAATCGGAGTCGTAATCATCGTGAAGCAGCCACGGTTGTACACGGCTGAAAGAGAGAGTGTAAAGGGCCCGTGGGCCCGCAAAGGATACCCTTTATATGTGGCCACGTACGAGATCGTTAGTAAGGGTGGAACAACGGCTACGTGGACGACGACTTAGAGGAAGAAGACGAGTACCTACCGACGATTTAGCGCGCCTTTGCATCTCCGACTTTCATTCCCTTTCTATCGTTCCCTCTCGCTCCTGTTCTTCTCGCATCTCTAATACCTACACGTCCGCGTTCATTCGTCTTCGGTGCTCGCATGCGATCGGCTCGTGTGAAGTCCGAACAGGGGGGATTTCTTCCCTGGTGAAACTCTGGACGCGTATTGACACCAGCGTTTAGCTCTTACCTCGTGGCGATAGCGATTTATTTCACTACAAAGCTTATGGAAATTGGAGAAATTGATAATCCACGATCGGAGTAGATTTATACAGCTACTTGACTACGTAACGTATCGACTCTTCTATAGTAGATTTTCCGTTTCGGAACGAGCTTTTATCGTTGCGTTGTAGAAATTCTACGTTACTCGTGCTCTCTATCGTCGATTCTGATTCGTGACTCCAAAATCGTGATGTCTTGTGTCGACATCAGTGTTTAGATGTTCTCTCGTGGCGATAGCGATTTATTTCACTACAAAGCTTATGGAAATTGGATAAATTGATAATCCACGATCAGAGTAGATTTATACAGCTACTTGACTACGTAACGTATCCACCCTTCCACGGTAGATCTAACGGCTAACGGTCTACCTTGAATTTCAAGAATCGTACTCGTATTTCCAAAAAAGGATCGTTAGGTCTGTATTACCAACCGTTTGGTCGTTACTTTCCTTCAAGTTTCTTCTTCAGATCGGTCACAAGCCGAGAATCGAGAAAAGCGCACGACCCTGTTCGCCATTCACATCAGGTTCAATCACCGTATTACTGAATACGCGCGATCCTTGCGTATTATAATAAACTAGATATTGTAATCTGAATTTACAACACAATCTGAACTTTTACAACATATTCATAAACACGTACCGCACTCAACACGTCGAAACGTCCCGCCTGACGGCCGAGTATCGCTCTAATAATCGCTGGTTCACCTAGTCGTCGAGCAGCACCCCGTCGTTCGAATTTCGCGCATACTATTTCACGGGTTTGCTCTCGGCGTCTCGCGAGGGTCGAAGGTGTCTATCCGTGAGCCATTATTTTTGCGCTCGTTAGAGCATGAAAGTGCGCCCGGTGAGCATACGTTTCTGTCAACGGTATCGGCTCGATGCATCACCGAACGCGAGAACGCGTGACTCCGTAAATCCCTCCGCCTTTTAAGAGGCCGCGCGGCGCCGTTTTCTCCACGCTCCGGGAGTTTTCCGCTCCGAAACCAGAGCGCGCGCGCGGAGAGCCGTGTACAGGAGAGCTCGCGTTAATTCTACGGCGCGTTAGAGCCGGAAGTGAACGAACCGGGGCTACGACGTATCCACGAAACGATATCGGTCCCGCGACGACGAGCTTGCGTGCGCAAAGCGCACGCATGTACCAAATGGCTCGCAGAAGAACCGTTCGAACCATTAAGTAGAGTTCTACCGCATGCCTGCTTGGATTCCACGAACATAGAATCCGCTTCTGCCATTATAAACGGTGGAGGGGTAGGGGGAGGGGAAGTGTACGTTTCGCTGCGCCGCAGGCGAACGTCTGCAATCCGATCGCGCATTTTTCTCGCTCTAATGACATTAACTAAATTGCGGCTGGCGGCCGCGATCGTGGACAGAGAGCACGCCTCAGCGCTGTTCTTGCCGGGAGAAATTCTGCGCCCGGGTATTTCCCGGCTGTTCGTTCGTTCGTTTCATTTTTATCTGGTCGTTGCATCGTACGTTGAATGTGACGCACGTCCCTAGCGTGTGGACTCTAATTCACGACAATGTACTTCTAGAGCACGTCTTTTCAACGCTTGAGTACTCTAGGTTTAGCGTTTCAATTCTAGAGCTACTTTGGTGAAAAGTTTGGTATACTATATAGAACTGATCACTTATCCGAGTAGTATGTGGACTCTAGTGTACGACTTTGTATTTTTAGAGCACGTCTTTTCAACGCTTGAGTACTCTAGGTTTAGTGTTTCAATTCTAGAGCTACTTTGGTGAAAAGTTTGGTATATAGAACTGATCACTTATCCGAGTAATGTGTGGACTCTAGTGTACGACTTTGTATTTTTAGAGTACGCATTTTCAATGCTTAAGTACTCCAGGATTAGTGTATTAATTCTAGAGCTGCTTTGATGAAAATTTTACCACATACAACACAAATTATATTTCTTTCTTTTTAAGTGGACGTGATTTTGAAGGTGACAAGTGTCTTTTATAATTTATATCGGAAGTGGTTTCATTTTTATCCGGTCGTTGCATCGTACGTTGAATGTGACGCACGTCCCTAGCGTGTGGACTCTAATTCACGACAATGTACTTCTAGAGCACGTCTTTTCAACGCTTGAGTACTCTAGGTTTAGTGTTTTAATTCTAGAGCTACTTTGGTGAAAAGTTTGCTATATAGAACAGATCATTTATACGAGTAATGTGTGGACTCTAGTGTACGACTATGTATTTCTAGAGCACGTCTTTTCAACGCTCGAGTACTCTAGGTTTAGTGTTTTAATTATAGAGCTTCTTTGATGAAAAATTGGCTATATAGAACTGATCACTTATCCGAGTAGTATGTGGACTCTTGTGTACAACTGTGTATTTATAGAGCACGTCTTTTCAACGCTTGAGTACTCTAGGTTTAGTGCTTTAATTCTAGAGCTTCTTTGATGAAAAGTTTGCTATATATAACAGATAATTTATCCGAGTAGTACGTGGACTCTAGTGTACAACTGTGAATTTCTAGAGCACGTCTTTTCAACGCTTAAGTATCCCAGTCTTAGTGTTTTAATTCTCGAGCTTCTTTAATGAAAAATTTTGCCACATACCACACAAATGATATTTCTTTCTTTTTAAGTAGACGTGATTTTAAAGGTGAAGAGTGTCTTTTCAATTTATATCGAAAAAGTAAAACACTGAAAAATTGAGTATAAAAGATACCAGGATTTGTCTCAATTGCCACGGTTAATTTCTTTTAGGTAATATCTAGGTAATAATTTTTATTTAAGTGTTTCAAATAACCGGTAATATTTTTATACGATGTTGGTACATCTGTCCTTGACGTCTGTCTAAATTCGTAACCCTATTGAATCGCTACTTTAGATTCAACTGTCGATGGAACAAGTTCGTCGATATTTCGATATCTTACCAATGATCCTTCGATCGAAGAAATCGCGTGGAATTTTTTCGCGTGTCCCGATCTAGAGCGATGCAGAAGTTCCTTTTCCTATCTGTAAGGCAACGTAGCGCGAAGAATGTTCGTTTCATACGACCTATGACAACGTGGCAAATGTTTGCCAGTGAACAGTAACGTCGACGTTTACGTTCGAGATACGGGGCGCAAACTCGCGTTTGATTTATTGTCGCGCGACCTCGTTATCTGTACGAATAAACACGTAAATATGCGCGTATATCGTGTATCGAGGTATACAAGATTACAAACACTCGCTCGGTTACACGTGGGCAGAATGATCCCCAAGACCTTAATGATCAAACATCCTCGCTGTAAATGAATAGCAGGAAGTGCCTACTCCGATTCCTAATGCAGCAGAATAGACAACGACGTGATTTATGCTTTGCACTTTACCAGGGTTTCTGACTTCGTGGTGAATAAATTCGAACAGGTGTCGACACATTTTTACGTGCATAATTAAATTCGAGGAAAACGATCAGGAAGTAGTCGTATATAAGATCGAAGTGAAATCTTCGATTTTCGAGCTCGAGTATTCGAATTTACATACACGAATTGGAATCGTGTTTCGATAAACGAGCGTACTGTAATTTACACGAGGATATTAATACGGAAAATATTTATCCAATCTCATTATTTCGCTCTATTCAATATTTCTCTTCCCGAATGTATCTCTTTATCTAGCAATAAAAAACGAACAAAAATAGATACACTTACAGTAATGAGATTTTTTCAGTATCTTGGTGCTCGAGACAAGCTTCTAATTCTAATTTTGATGGACAAACAATCGTTCGTTCATCGTCCTTCTCCTACAAATTAAATTCAAAGGTCCATAAAACGATCGTTTGTCGAATTAAAAGAATCGTTTCTCTATTCATAATCGGTACGAGTTACAATATTTTATTTAGATCGCTCAAACGAAAAATTCTTCTCTTACAAATTAGATTCAAAGGTCCCCAAAACGATCGTTTATCGAATTGAAAGAATAGTTTCTCTATTCATAATCGCTACACGTTACAATAATTCATTTAAATCGCTCAAACGAAAAATTCTTCTCTTACAAATTAGATTCAAAGATCCACAAAACGATCGTTCGTCAAATTGAAAGAATCGTTTCTCTGTTAATAATCGGTACACGTTACAATATTTTATTTAGATCGCTCAAACGAAAAATTCTTCTCTTACAAATTAGATTGAAAGGTCCACAAAACGATTTTTCCTCCAATTGAAAGAATCGTTTCTCTATTCACCGTCGGTACACGTTACGATGTTTAATTTAAATCGCTCGTAGGAAAAATCAACGCACCGGTCTCGAATGTGTACCAAAATCGTGGAATTGAACTAGCCAGCGCGTGGAGAACGGAGCGGAATGGCTCGTAATCTCCGCGGTTATGCATTGGCCGATTCGCGGTGAATTCCTAGAATTTAGCCTGCGTTATCGCACGTTTCACTCATTTTCCTCGCATATTGTTCATCCTGGAACGCGGCCGTATCGATCGGAAAGATCACTGTCATTACGGAAGGCTCGCGAGCCTCGACGCGAATAAACGACACGCTCGGTGTTCGCTGGCCCGTGCAAAAGGACCGCGCTTCGAGCCATTTTCCATCGCCCCTAGGTGCTCATTTCGCTTCGCCGTGCAACGTCGAATTTCGCCCAACGCCTATAATCCTATTGGCAGTTGTACGTCGCCTATGGTGTACGTACACGCGGATTGTGTCAGAGTGTCAATAGCTCACGGTCGAAACGATTATCGGCCCGGTGTATCCACGGTGTTCGTTCGCGCAAACGAAACACGACGGGTGGAATTTGCGAATTCCACGAAAGCCGCGCCGATCGACAAACACGACCTATTCGAGTACAATCGCCACGTTGTGCGTACTGTGCTACGACGATATAGGAAATAAATAGAGAAGGTGGCCTTGTTATTATTTTTTTCTTTTCGGTTGTATTTACGCGACGGTAACGGGCGTTCGTCTCGTATCTGCTATGGAATTATTCCTTCTTAGCTTGAGCGTTATTTTTCGAGGAACGGAGGAAATATATAGGGAACGTGTGTTAGTGTTATTTTGTTTTTTTTTTTGGAATATTTACGTAACGATAATACTTGTTTGTCTGGTATGGAATACGAAGCTACAAGGGTTTAGTTTTAGTTGCGGTGCAATTTTCTGAAGAATTTTCTACATTTCTTTTCATTGTCGTTCTCGTGGAATTTTGGGAATATATAGAGAACGTTTATTAGTGTTATTTTTTTTTGAATATTTACGTAACGATAATACTTGTTTGTCTGGTACGGAATACGAAGCTACAAGGGTTTAGTTTTAGTTGCGGTGCAATTTTCTGAAGAATTTTCTAAATTTCTTTTCATTGTTGTTCTCGAGGAATCTAGGGAATATATAGAGAACGTGTATTAGTATCATTTTTCGTTGTTGAATATTTGCGTAATAATAATGCTTGTTTGTTTAGCATCGAATACGAAGCTACGTTTCATTCTTAGTTGTAGTGCAATTTCCTGAAGAATTTCCTACATTTCTTTCCTTGTTATTTTTCTTTTGTTACATTTACAAAATAATAACACGTATTTGTGTAGTACGAAGTCACGAAGTTACAGGTGTCTATTTTTAGTTGTGGTACAATTTCCTGGAGAATTTTTCTAAATTTTTCTTTACCATTGTACGAACTCTCTACGAATGTTATTATACATAAGATTCACCAATGCACCAAATGGATACTAGCTGAAGAATTAACCAAAGAGCAAACAAAGAAACCCATTTTGAAAAAAAAGCCTGTGTCTTTGCTGCAGCAATATTTTTACCAAATATCTAGTTTACAATTGATGCCAAAGTCGTGTAAAATTTTCATCTAGTCAAAAGTTTCGAAAGAATAAAAGATCTCTTTGAACAAAGAAGGCGAGTTACAGAATTAAATATTTCACAGTAAAGAAATATAAATTTGACTCGTCTTTTTTATACTATAATTGTCATCGTTTCTTAATAATTATAATTAAATTAAATTTTACTCTACCCCTTAAAACTTTCAGCATTGAATATCGTCCTACCAGGTCGTTCAACAAATTTTATCGTTCGATAAAACTGATCGGTACAGTACTAAATTGCTAAATAAGTTTCATCGAACGACAAAACTTATCGAACAACCTGTTACAATTATCTCCAGCAATGTGTCCGGTGCCTAATAACGAACAACCCCTTGAAAATTCTAATCAACGAAGCCTCGAAGAAACGAAACGTTCCACACCCGAATCGTCCCGAATCGAACGTTCGCCAGAAGTTCGAAATTACTTGGCTAATCGCACCAAGTATTAACTTCGGTGGTTACTCGACCATGTAACGGGGGGGTATTTCCTAGGTATCGCGAGGAGATGCGTCTTTCGGCGAGAAACGATGGGGGGGGAACCCCCGGTAACTGAAAACCGCAGAGACAAAGCACGATCCGGCACGGCTCGAACGGTAGGATGAGACGAAAGAATATTAGCGGACAGCTCGGAGCGGTGCCATCTTCTTTTTTCCTCGGGTGCTTTCTTCTCTTTCGGCTCCCGTCCTTCGGGGCTCCTCTTCGGCTTCGTCATCTTATACTTTTAGTAGGAGAAGAAAGACGGTCGCTAATAGAATCCGCGATCCTTTATTTACTCGGTCCCCCTTGGTCCCCGTTCTCTTGCTCCACTACAATTTTCGGTCCCCCTTTTTCCTCCTCTCTCTCTCTCTCTCTCTCTCTCTCTCTCTCTTTCTCTCTCGATTCCCCCCTTATCAAGGGGGATCCTTCCACCTATTCACCGCGAACGCCCCCCGTGAGCGCGGCTCTAACCCGTGACAAACTGACACGGAGGTGGAGGGGGGCTGTCTTCTTCGCAGAAAATGACAAATTCCTTTCGCGGTCTCCTCTATTATTATATCAGACGCTTCTAAATGTTTTTCCCCGTTTTTTTCCCCCTCCCGCCCCATCGTTCCTTCTCGTTTCTTTCCGCCTCGACCGGTTTGCGAAAGGGGGTACGGCGCGCGACCGGTTGCGCACTCCCCCGGCGCACGGCACGGGGTACCGTAAATTGGAAACACAATACCCGTCCCCGTCGAATCGTTTTGTCATTTTAGTCGATCGTTAAAAGATTCTGGCCGTCTTAACGATCCAATAATCGAGCGCGGTACGGTTTTTTGCACGCCGCGGCGTTTATCCCGCCGGCGGCGAAGCGGTTGGCTAGAAAAGGAAACGAACGAGCGCCACACGAAGCTACTCCGCTCGGCGAGAGCAAGGAGTTAAGCTCGTTGACATCGCACTCGTGAGGTCAGCCAACCAGAGTTCGATTCCCACCGATCTTACTTTCGTACTTGGCCGCTCACTTACTCGCTCGCTTGCACCGCGAGTATCGGGAGTACGCGTCGATGTGCATCGCTACCAGGGGGTCACGTGCCGGGGTCGCTCGGTTGTTTCTCCCGCTGTTACCCCGTTTATTTGCATATTATATAGCGGCGCACGTCGATACAAATATCGTTTGTGTCGCGCCACTTTTCAACGATCCGCGCCAGGGAACCACCGATCGGAGCATTCTGACGAAGACCGAAGCGTTCAGGGGAGAGCGAAATGTTAAAACTGGGGTGGTTTTTAATCGTTTTATTTTTCTAACAACGATGAAACTTTTTTTCGTTAGTTTTCACGGTACAGGTTTTGATGTTTCGAGATGTGCATTCTTTGGCTTTTAAGGGAGAAAATGAAGTATTAGTGATTTTTAGCTATTTATTTTGTAACCTCGATGAAACTTTTTTTCGACAATTTTAGCTGCATTCTTTTGCGTTTAGGGGAGAGTATACAATAGAGATGGTTTTTAACCGTTTTATTTTTCTAACAACGATGAAACTTTTTTTCGTTAGTTTTCACGGTACAGTTTTTGATACTTTCAGATGTGCACTCTTTGGCGTTTAGGGGAGAGAGTGAAGTGTTGAAATGGATGTGATTTTTGGTTATTTATTTTGTAACCTCGATGAAACTTTTTTTCGACAATTTTAGGTGTATTCTTTGGCATTTCAAGATGCGCATTCTTCGAGAGTATATAATAGAGATGGTTTTTAATCGTTTTATTTTTCTAACAACGATGAAACTTTTTTTCGTTAGTTTTCACGGTACAGGTTTCGATACTACGAGATCTGCATTCTTTGGCATTTAGGGGAGAGTATATAATAGAGGTGGTTTTTAACCATTTATTTTGTAACTACGATGAAACTTTTTACGTATATTTTTTAACATTTCGAGATGTGTATTCTTTGGTGCTTAAGGAAAAGTAAATTTTTTGAATAGAAATGGTTTTTAGCTATTTATTTTGTAACTTCGATGAAACATTTTATGTATATTCTTTGGCATTTCAAGATGTGCATTCTTTGGTGTCCAAGGGAGAGTAAAGTGTTAAAATAGAGGCTATTTTTAGCTATTTATTTTTATAACCTCGACGAAACTTTTTTTCCTAACTTTTTACCTACGTTCTTTGACATTCTAAAATATACTTCCTTTCGTTTCTTTTTATAATTTCTCGTTTTTTCACGAAGTAAAAAAGGAGTAATAAAACGAAAACGATATTTGGCTATTTTGTAAAATTTCATTCCGATCAATTGTTCGATGCGTGTTTCGTGTTCAAAAATCCTACGCAACGTTAAAGTAAACTTCGCATCGAGAAACAAAGAACCCTGTAAACGAAATGAAATTTATCGATGTACTCGTAAATCAACGTCCAGGTATAAATTCGAATCGTTTCGTAAATTTTCAACTCCATTACCAGGAAATACATCCAGAACGTAGTGATCCGAACGAGTGCGATCTAGAATTTATTACGTTAATTTCGATGAAGACATAGGACAGATTCCGGAGATATCTCCTTTCGAAAGAAAAAAAAGAAAAAAAAGAAACATGTCGTTCCCAGTTCTCTCGTCGAGAATGCAGAGTGATGCGTCTCCAAGGAACGTGTGTACCTTGCCGTAATGAAACGAAAGCAGAAATATTCGGGCCAAGATATAGTAATACGGCTTCTCGAAGAATCCTTGTCCCGACGGCTGGAAAATTCTAATGGGAAAAGTCTCTCGTGTGAGAAGCTCGAGGGCATTTAAAAGAATTCCATCGTGCATTACGATCTCTGTCGAGGATCATTCGTCGCGGACAATAACGCGCAAAGAAAATCATTGGCGCGCGGCATTAGCCGAAGAAACTTTATAGAAAACAATGCGAAGAATGTAATTTTTCAGAAGAAAGAAAAAACATTGCTGACTTTAGATCATCGTCAAAGATTGATTTACTTCTATCGTTACACATCTCTGAGTAACCTAAACGCGTTACAATATTTTTATTTATTACAATAATATACGAATTTGAGAAAAAAACGAATCGTATTCGTAGAAAAGTCTGCATATCCTGTACTATAGTATACCAATTGATACGAATCTGTTTGTTGGAAAATTACTAAAGAATATCGAAATATAGTAAATATGCAAAAAAAGAAACAAAAATATATTTCTTCGATACGATCTTTTCGTCTTCTATTCTGAGTTTAATTTTATTATGTCACGAGCGAATTAGTGTAAAATTCGTATTAAATATTCCTGCTTGCATTGTTTCCCGCGAAAACGATGCTCGATGCACCAGTGACGGTGATGCAATTTATTAACATTCTTTACAACTACTTGCAAAGTGACACACTAATCGAATCGTACACAATCGAATTTTCATGTCTTAGAACGTTCCAAGAAACAAAATTCGTAAATTTTGACACTTGCATTCTTTTCCACAAACACTTCTCACTGTTATCGGCTCGGAGCTCTCGCATACACGAGTTTCCATTGAATCGTTCGCAGGAATGTCGTTTCATGTGTTTACGTTTAACGTTGTTCGTATTGTACTACACCGCGGTTAGAAACGGAATGAATCATCGATACGATTGATACGGCAATGTCGAGGAGCTTTCGATGGTTACACGATCGGCGAAACGATGATGAAAAATCGCTCACCGACAATGGAGTGCTCATAAAAATTCATCGAGCCCGGTAATATCGGCGAGACGGATCGCCGAGCCGATCGATAATTAATATTCATGCGTATCTATTTCTCGCGCGTCCGCAGGCTCAGCAACGCGATATTTATCGTGTCGCGAGACTCGAGGGTGACTAACATTGTACAGTTACACACGCTCCCGTGGTAGCGTGATTTTTACAACGCAGCGTTCGTTCATTTGCCAAGAAGCTTGCACAGCATTTATGCATAGTTATCCCCTCACGTGAGATTAAAAAGATATCGAACGAACGAAACGATTTCTGAACTTGGACAATTCTCTCACGCTGTTCTTGATACTTCGATCGAGGATGATAAATGTTCGATTGGATGTACAATTTGAACGTCGAGGTGTTTGATATTTATGTTAGAAGGACAGAGTGTAGGGAGGTATAGTTTTCTGGGGGGAAATTACGAGAAATTTCGGTGCGATCTATAAGGGATTATTTATTAATAATTTCGGTCGTAAGGGTGTGTATTTTTCTTTGATACTTTGATCGAGGATAATAAAGGTTTGATTGGATGTTTAATTTGAATGTTGAGATGTTCGATATTTATGTTAGAAGGACAGAGTGTAGGGAGGTATAGTTTTCTGGGGGGAAATTACGAGTAATATTGGTGTGATCTATAAGGGATTATTTATTAATAATTTCGATCGTAAGGGTGTGTATTTTTCTTTGATACTTTGATCGAGGATAATAAAGGTTCGATTGGATGTACAATTTGAACGTCGAGATGTTTGATATTTATTTTAGAAGGACAGAGTGTAGGGAGGTATAGTTTTCTGGGGGAAAATCACGAGTAATATTGGTGTGATCTATAAGGGATTATTTATTAATAATTTCGGTCGTAAGGGTATGTATTTTTCTTTGATACTTTGATCGAGGATAATAAAGGTTCGATTGGATGTTTAATTTGAACGTCGAGATGTTTGATATTTATTTTAGAAGGACAGAGTGTGGGGAGGTATAGTTTTCTGGGGGGAAATTACGAGAAATTTCGGTGCGATCTATAAGGGATTATTTATTAATAATTTCGATCATAACGATGTGTATTCTTCTTTGGGAAATTACCATTTTAGATAATGCAGCATGTTTCTTTAATCATTTTACAAAGTTGTTAAAGATCGTTACCGAGTAGCCGAAATATTCAATTTTACATTCGGTTCTATTGTTACGAAGAACCGAAAATGTTGAAAATGTGTTGTTTGAAAAATTGTTTGAAGCGAAGAGGAACATTATTAAGAACCGATAATATTGAAAATGTGTTGTTTCAAAAATTATATGGAACGAAGAGGGACATTATATAGTGTAAATAATTTTTCCTCTACACTTCGAACCAAACAACATTTGTAGACACATTTTTTTAATACTAAAAAATTGGTCGCTCCAAAATATAATAATAAAAAGTTCAGTTGCTCGTGAGATGTTCCATCGAGGCGTGATAAAGGAAACACCTTAAATTTTATTCTTATTATCCAAGTTTCTATTTTTTATTTCAATTTATACGCAAGATTATTTTAAACACTTTTATAGAGTACTTACTTTGTCCTCTTTTTGATCCCAATGTTCAATTCTACGCATTTTACAGGTAGTTCCCAGATTATTCGAAAACAATGAGGTCCTGAATAACAAAATATAACAACAATGTACACCAAGAGTGTTCCTTGTCTGTCGAACTAAAAAAAATTACTATCGTTAAAATAGTGTATTTTAGAAATAAATAAAGACTTTTATCGTTGAAATAGTCTACTTTAGAAATAAATAAAGAAGCTTTTATCGTGAAAGTAGTCTACTTTAGAAATAAATAAATAAATTATTATCGTTGCAATAGTCTACTTTAGAAATAAATAAAGAAATTGTTATCGTTGAAATAGTCTACTTTAGAAATAAATAAAGAAGCTTTTATCGTGAAAATAGTCTACTTTAAAAATAAATAAAGAAATTATTATCGTTGAAATAGAGAAACTTTTATCCTTAAAATAATCTACTTTAGAAATAAATAAATAAACTGTTATCCTTAAAGTAATCTACTTTAGAAACAAACGAAGAAATTATTATCGTCAAAATACTACATTTTAGAAATAAATAAAAGAATTATTACCTTTAAAGTACTCCATTTCGGACTTGTACCGTTCTCCGACTCGTCGACTCAATAATTCCCGCTTCAGCATTCGTACTAGATACTCTCCCGATTGGTTCTCCGTTTGTTCCCGCGAAAGTTCGAATTTCTTCCACCGTGTCGGCTTTCGTTCGGAATTCATTTCGACGTGTATTCCAATCGCAGTATCGAAGAAACACGCGTGTCGCGGTTCTATTCGTGGAAGCGTGTCTGTCCACCAGGTTCTTGGAAGAGGTATCTGGGAACTCGGTAGGAAAAGGAGTCCCACCTTGATCCACATCGGTGGGACACAAATCTCCGGTATCCGCAGTCGACCCGAGGGAGTTTTACATCGGCGTAAACGCGAATAAGCGGCCTCACCGCGTAATCTCCTCGCTGCGGTTTCGCGTTGCGCGTTATTTTCCGTTAAAGCGTGACCGAACCTCTCCGTAACGGATGTTCGTATTCAATTTTCAAATAAGAGCCGTTCTTTCAGCGGAAAATTAAGTGGCGTGATGGCAGCTCTTTTTGCTCGTTCACCAATCACTTTTCCAACCGGTGCGGGAGGAAAAAAACGACGACGTCGCTCGGAATAACGGGATGCGGCGGACGCTTCGCAGTGGTCTGATTTTTCACTGCAAATCGATGAGTAAATCGTCTCGGAGAAATCGTTCTCGAGTTTCGTGCTCGAACAGACCTTCTTTTTTCAAGAGTAATATTTTTATTTCGTTCTTAAGAACAATTCGATTCTTATCGGGGCAGATTTTACAACACTTTTCAATCGAATTCTGGGATCCTCCGCGTTTTTCAAATCTGGAAAATCGTGTACCTCGAGTAACTTGGCTCGACACTTTCTTAAATTTGGTTTTTAAATATTTTATTCGTACCCTGAAACTATTACTGATTAAAAATTCGAACGACCGAAGCTGGTCTTTGGACGATTTTTTAAATTCGGTCTGAAACACACGAATACCTTGAATAATTGTCCAATGAGAGTGAGTCTTCTATGAACAATTTTTCAAGATTCTTCATTTGCACCTGGAAAATTTATTCTTGCTCACGAATTACGAGTAAAAGTATCTTCGAATAACGAAGATTAATTTTTGTTAAATAACTTCAAGTTGAAATTCTCTTTTTTTACTATTCCTAGATTATGGAATAAATAAAGATACGAATATTTGAATCTGATTAGTTTCAGAATGGTGAAACTTGCTTTAAAATTTATTTTCACCACTTTAAATTGAATATTGAAAATTCTATAAATGAACCGATAGTCTGTTGTTTCGTGAATGTAAAATATTGTCGTTCGAGTAGTTAAAAATTAACTTCCAGTATTCATAGTACGGCGAATGTACATATATAAAGATAAACGTTACGGAGTTGTTTTTTAATATCAAAATGGAAACTCCGTTAAATTGAATACTGAAAATTGTATAAATGAACCGATAGTGAGTTGTTTCGTGAATGTAAAATATTGTCGTTCGAGTAGTTAAAAATTAACTTCCAGTATTCATGGTACGTTGGATGTACATATATAGAGATAAATGTTAACTTATCACGAAACAACTCACTATCGGTTCGTTTATACAATTTTCAGTATTCAATTTAACGGGGTTTCCATTTAAATATTAAAAACCAACTCGGTAACATTTATCTCTATATATGTACATTCACCGTACTATGAAGTTGTTTTTTAATATTTAAATGGAAACGAAGAAAGGCAAAGTAAAAGTGTTCGTGATAGCCTGGCTCGGTTGTGTAATTACTTGTTCGTATCGTTCTACGTCTAGAATCGACTGTCTCGCTGCTGCATACTGCACCCATCACCGTATGATTTTCTGCAGTACCAGTCGAAGAACCTTGACGGCATTAGCAATTGATGATTGGCGTATAGTCATTCACGTATTGCGATACGTCGCCGCCTATGTCGAGGAGTTTTCCCTGTGGGCTCTCACGTACATTCATAAATGGCTGGCAAATAGTTGCCTATGGGGCCTGAGATAGTTCGAGCGCGTTCACCCGACTTATTACTTATTACGATGAACGTCGATGCGTCTGTTCGCGAGTACCTGTACCTAATTACGCGAGTCAGAGTCTAGAAATCGAATTGTCGAACAATAACGATCCTCTATCGTCACGATACGATTTAAATTTATAAACCGGAGTGGGTTTTCCCCCTTAAATCGTTGATTATGCATTTTTTTTAGCTTCGATATAAAAATGTCTAATACTTAATTAAGAGAGTCTAGAAATGAAATTTTAGAGTAATTATAATCTTATATCGTTCGAGTTTTATTCGAATTTATAAACCGGAGTGAGTTTCCTCTTAAATCGTTGATTATGAATTTTCTGAGCTTGTATACAAAAATGTCTAATACCTAATTAAAATAGTCTAGAAATCAAATTTTAGAGTAATTATAATCTTATATCGTTCGAGTTTTATTCAAATTTATAAACTAGTAAATTTCCTCTTAAATCGTTGATTATGAATGTTTCTAGCTTCGATATAAAAATGTCTAGTACCTAATTAAGAGAATCTAGAAAACAAATTTTAGAATAATTATAATCTTATATCGTTCGAGTTTTATTCAAATTTATAAACTAGTAAATTTCCTCTTAAATCGTTGATTATGAATTTTTCTAGCTTCGATATAAAAATATCTAGTACCCAATTACCTAAGTGAGAGTCTAGAAATCAAATTCTACAATAATTGTAACCTTACATCGCTTCAATTCAATTTAAATTTAGAAAATGAAGTAAATTTCCTCTTAAACTGTCGACTAGGAGTTTTCTGAGCTTGAATATAAAAATTTCCCGAGCACGTCTGCGTGTACAATATTATTGAAGAAAAATATTCTCGAGAGGTTAAAATCAAAAATAGAAAATTCAACATTTCTTCATATTTTTAATCCAATTTCTTTGAGGGGGACTCAAAAATTGAACATTTTCACAGTGCCACTTTCTCTCCAATTTTTCAAATAACTTTACACATGAAAAACGTTCGTCTCTTACCTCCATCGTTCTGTTACGAAAAAGTCACACATGTTACAAAAATAGCAATACGTTCACTATCCATAGTTCTAGTATTAACAACCTCGACCTATAGTAAATGTAACTTAATATTACTATATTAAGAATAACTTAAAATCGCTTAATTGTCCAATAAGTTTTATCGAACGACTATCGAACATACTACCAGTTTGCTCGATAAATTTTATCGTTCGTTAAAACGACCCATTATCGATCTATTGTAGTAACCTAGTCCAAGCTACCAAAACGCAACGATTAAGTATTCTTCCTACTCCCTTTCACACTTAACGAATTTCACCAGCCTGGACCTATAGTAAATGTAACTTAATATTATTATATTAAGAATATGTAACTTAAAATTGCTAAGTTGTCCAATAAGTTTTATCGAACAGTATACTACCACTTTGCTCGATAAATTTCGTCGTTCGTTAAAACGATCCATTATCGATCTATTGTAGTAACCTAGTCCAAGCAACCAAAACGCAACGATTAAGTACTCTTTCGCACTCAACATTCACAACGGTTCGTTACACCCTCGAAACGATCGCGATAGATCGATCATCGCGTCGCACGTGTTCGTTCACGCGTCTCGTGCACCCCACGGGATGAAACTTACGAGCCGAAACTCGTAAATTCCTATCACTGTGTATATTTTCGTCGCGGTGGAAAAAAAACACAGAAGGTCGGTGGAAAAAATGCGGGGGCTCGTCGTACGTTCGCGTATGAATGGTCGTGGAGGAGGAGGGGGGGAAAAAAAAACGGAGAAGGGTGTAGGAGAAAAACATGGACGACCTGTTTTGTCGGGCGAGTAGAAGCGAGTGGGTGGAATCGAGTAGACGGAAATGTCATTGCCACGCTCCGGCGTAAAAGAGGCGAGAGAGGAGGTTTTTTCCGGGCAGAGAGGGACGAGCAGAATGGGTGACACTGAGAAAGAAAGAAAGGGGGAAAAAAAAGGAGAAGAAAAAACGAGACCAGCAGCCACATGGCGCTATGCAAACGCCATCGTCGTAAACCGTCACCGATACGGTTTGTGTCCTGCCGGCGAGGAACCTTTCTTCCCTTTTTCTTCGTCTCCTTCCTCTTTTTCTCGGTTGCTTCTTGCGTGCCTAACCCGTCACTTTTTCTCACTTCGGAGCTTTTTAACGGCGAACTCTATCCGTACACGCAAGAAGATGACATCTGTGCGCCAAACTCCTGGCCGCCATTGCGCCGGGACTCACTGTCGTTCCGTAATGTTTTTAACATTGGAACTACCGGAGGGGTTGGTTTCACTTGTTTCGAAGTTCTTTGAAAAATTGCACAATTGTTAACGATGCATTTGTCTATATTTGGGGAGAATTATCAGGATGGATATCCGATGGTACTCGTAAATTAATTTGCCCTTTCGACAATTGACTTCGAAGATAGGGTTCTATTATTGTAATAGAAATAGCGATACGTTCATCGTTGGTAGTTCTAGTGTTAATTTCAATTGTGGATAGCGTAAACGAGTCGAGAAGAGTCGACTTTCTCGAGATGGTACGATAAGGGATCTATACCGGTTCATTCTTTCTGGTGGTGATAGTCTAATTTGCAAAGAGGGATGAAATCGAGGAATTCAACGCTCTTCGAGTTGGAAAGTGTATTCTTTGTGGATTTTTTTTCGAAGATATTTCTAATCGCAAAGTGGGATGGATTTCTTTGGTAATAATAATTAATATCGAATGGAATTAGAATTGTTAGAGGGTATATGAATGTTACTATCGCGGTACGTATGAATTTTCAAAAATATTGATTTCTTTTGGAACGACTTGCTTTTTAAGAAAACAATTAAATTTGACTGGTAATACGAAGAGTGTTCGATTCTCAAAGAACATTAGATAAAAATAAACAATTCGTACGTGTAACTGGTATAAAAGTTCTAATTACTGATGAACAAATTTCGTACGAATATAGGTCTGCAAATTCCTCTTGATTGTTTATCTATACAGGTTAATCGTAGATTGCACTCGAGGGTGAGTTTAACCTTTAGTTGTCAGATTAGTTAAATTCTGTACGATTTTGAAAGAAAATACGTGACAATAAATAATTTCTTCGTGTTGCAAATTGCTCAAAATCAATCGAACGATCGTATTCTTAAACTTTGAATATCGTGATCGTATTGTACAACATCGATATTAAACAAAATAATATACAAGTAGAAAGTGTCACAAAATTTTGGTATCCTTCTTGTTACAAATATTAAACAGAATTGACCGAAATTATTATACTCCCAAAAATAACCAAACTGAAGACATTTTAAAGCGTATTATCGCTAATCTCGATAAAAAGACACGAATGATCGAAAAATCTAAAGTACATTACGCTACATTTATACTATCCGAGGTATTATTACTATCTGAAGTACATTTCGAGTATCAGGTTTAAAGAAAAGGTATCGATTCACGACCTGGATAACTCAATCGGTAGAGCAGTCGTTCGACAAACGAGAGATCCGGATTCGAATACCGGTTCCAAGTCTTTCTGCCTACAATGTTATTATTATTCCAATGAATTTATTACGCAAATAAAGAAAGTGTACATACGTCGTACAGAACAATATTGCGCAAAAGCGACGTGCCGAACCTAACCACGATAATAATTTCACGTGACCGCATTTGAAATTCGGAACAGTTGTATTTTCGGACTTTCTTTAACCTTAATGTGTTCTCACGGTTTACTATAAACATAAAGTCTTTCGGTGAAAAATGTTCCGAAAGTATCGAAACTTGTGTTTTCACAATTTCATAATGCAAAGAGAGAACCGAAGAAACACTGGAGCTTTCAGTAGCATCTACTGTAATAGCTTTAATTATATACAAACAAATATATTGCAAGGGTAGTATGGGTCGAAAAAGACCCGAGGATTATTTCACAATGAAAAGAGAGAACTAAGGAAATATCGGAGCTTTCAGTAGCATCTACTGTAATAGCTTTAATTATATACAATCAAATATATTGCAAGGGTAGTATGGGTCGAAAAAGACCCGAGGATTATTTCACAATGAAAAGAGATAACTAAAGAAATACTAGAGCTTTCAGTAGCATCTACTGTAATGGCTTTAAGTATATATAAACAAATATGTTACAAAGGTATTATGGGTCGGAAAAGACCCGAGTATTATTTCACAATGAAACGAGATAACTAAAGAAATACCGAAGCTTTCGATAGCATCTACTGCAATACCTTTAATTATATACAAACAAATATATTGCAAGGCCGTTACGGGTCAAGAAAGACCCAAGGAACGTATTCGTAGCTTTGATCGTAAACACAAAGGTCCAAGGATATTTTCAGGGTATATAATATCACGACAGTTTTAATTACATTTCAAATAATATATTATGAGGACACGATGAGTCCAAATAGGCCGAGGAAATTCAATGTTCGAGAGACGATGTTTACCCGAACGAGTAATCGAATTGGTACGATTCATGCGAAACCGATGTCTCTTCGCCAATTTACCAGAGAAAGGATCGTATTCCGCGTCCCAAGGGACTCTGGAGTATTACCAACGTTTCTTGTTCACGAATGCTCACACGTGGCCGACAGACGAGGCTCGTTTCATTGGCGACAAGGGGCTAGGTCCCTAATTGGTTTCTCGAAGCTGCTTCGGTTACATTTTCGTCGATCGACCCAGATCGTCCGACGATTTTTCAATCATTATCTCCTCCCCGTCCCTAGAATCGATCGATTTTTTTTTCTCTCCGTGCTCTCTTCGACGCCTCGTATAATTCTCCGGATTTTGACCCGTATCCTCGACGACTAATAGAACTATAGCACTTATCGCGAACACGAGCCCCATTGGACTACGTAATGTCGAATTGAATTTATGCGCGCAGCAATGATACAAACTGTTACGGTAATCGATAGTAAGTGAATGGAAATGAAAAATAATCTGTCGAACAATAATAATAATAACAATGAATGGCAATAATAATAATAATAAAAAGAACAATGAGTAACAATAATAATAATAATAACGACAATAATAGTAATAATAACGGTACATTTTTATTGGATCAAGATTGCATACATTATAAAGAAAAAAATAATAATAATACAGTGTCGTAAGTATTATAAAATGAAATATTAGATGCAAAGGTAAAAAGTTACAGCTATAAATTGTTATTGACCTTAGTTACTATTTATTGATCTATCTTAGTTAATATTTGTCAAAAAGTGTAAAATACGGAGAAGATTTCGAGAAACTTGGATTTCAACGATACTTGGCATGTAATGTGACACGATCGATGAATGAAAACCTCCCTCGAAGTTTCAAAATACTAAAGTGTGAAAAATATTTGGTTTTCCAGATCGAACCAAAGGTAAAGATTCACCAAGTCGTGGATAACGTCAGTGTAGTCACTTGTGTCGCGATTTGATAAATATTCTTGAAAATGTTACATTCAGACTATGCTGGTAAAAGATTATACACATTTTCAACTACTTCCATTACTCTGTCACGTTTCAACTAAACGGAAGGTTCAATTCAAGAGGGTAGTTTTCATTCCCCCGATAAGATAAAACACGAGCCGGAAATGTTTCAATATTCCATTAGGAAGTGTTTCATCGATTAGAGCGGCATCGCTGGAATATCAAGAGCGGAAACGACGCGTATTTAAATTTTCACACGAAAATTTTCTCTCACGTTTATGTTGTTAGCTCGAATGGAGTCTGGCTCTGACGATATATCCATTAACAGTCGCGACGCGTTCTCAGAATGTTAAGCTCAACGACGTATCATGAGCCTATTAGCTTATCAATGAGCAACCCCTTAAGTACGGGGGAGTACGAAAATAAACTGGTAGACCTCCGTGAGAACTCGCCCACCTTTTTCTGTCCCCTTCTTCGCCCCCGTGTTACATACCTTCTCACACTTGAGTCGCGTTAAAAGCAGACAAGCTTGCGATACACATGGCACCCAAGGGTTCCTCGTCGTTGACTGGCAAGGACAGCGAACAAAAACATACTTCGCGTACTACGCGCGAAGAACCGTGTGCACAGTATTGCACTTTTAACCCTTTAACGTCTCGTTGAAAGCGTCCAAGTTACGGTTCAGGAAATGCCTGGATATTATTCAATGTTCGAAATTGGTAGCGATCGACTCGAGATGTTGACCGTGGAAATGTGAGGCAATTCGACAAATATAAGGAGACTTGAAGAAGAGAAAAAGAAACATATAATCGTTCTAACGTCTCGATTATTTTTATTTGAAAAATCGATATTAAAATTTCGGTATTTCGATTCTTTTGAAAATTGGCGTTTAATGGTTCTATGTATGTTTCTTAACGCCTCGTTGAAAGCGTCGAAGTTACGGTTCAGGAAATGCCTAGATATTATTCAATGTTCGAAATTGGTAGCGATTGACTCGAGGTGTTGAAAAGTGAGGCAATTCGACAAATATAAAGAAACTTGAAGAAGAGAAAAAGAAACGTATAATCGTTCTAACGTCTCGATTATTTTTGTTTGAAAAATCGTTATTAAAATTTCGGTATTTCGATTCTTTTGAAAATTGGACGTTTAGTGGTTCTATATATGTTTCTATAGTGTTTGCTCGTGACGATAGAAGAGGAAGTTTCAAATTGAAATTTGTATTTGTATTTGGTTTATAATTTTAGTACAGTTGTATTCTAATTTATTAACGCGATAAGTTCGAAGGCTCGTAGAGACCAATGTAAGGACATTAATTTTTGTCTTTGGTAATGAATTACTCCATATATTCTAATTATATTCTAATTTATTAGAAGTTATATTCTAATTTATTAACGCGATAAGTTCGAAGGCTCGTAGAGACCAATGTAAGGACATTAATTTTTGTCTTTGGTAATGAATTACTCTAATTTTTATTTCGTAGTAGATTTTAGACGCAAATGAACATTTGGGAAGGGACACAGAGGAAAAATAAACGGCATGAAACTTTTTTACGAACGTATCTCGCTCGGATTAGACACTGTAGAACCATATTGTCACGGGTGTCTTCCAGACGCACTGAACGATCAAAGGGTTAAAGAGAGGCCAAAGTTTGTTGCTACAGTAAACAGTGAACACGTAACGCGTTACGTCACCAGGGATTATGGACACTTTTTTCCAGCCGTGCATAAAAATTTCTTTGGGCTGCATTGCGTAGTACTTGGTCGTGTCGCAGCTGAGAAAATTAATTTTAGTACGGTGAAACGTAATTAACGACAATTCGAGACGAGAGCTAGATGAAAGTGAATTTTTAAGATACAGTAGAATTTTAGAGACTCTGATTTAGTTTCTTTCTGTTTATTCTTTAGTCTTCAACTTCGAAGTAATAATTCAGACTCGAATATACGTACGAACGATTTCTTCTTTCTTTTCTTTTTTTCACCATTCTTTCTCATATTCCCCAAACGAACAATTTCACGTTAGAGAAATATACGTACTCTTGTAGTATTCTCTAATTGAAACATTTATCGATACACACTATTTACTGTAATTTCATTCCAGATATTTAGTCATTTCTCTCGAATCCTCTAAAGTACTTCATCAGTTTCAGTAACGTAGTCCAATAGACTAAAGATGAATTTTAATCTTAAATATAGTCTCGTAGTTGTTATCGTCAACAATATCGCGCAATTTTATCGACGTAAGAATTGTTGATACCGCGAGAAGTAAAGTAAAAAACAACAAATCACACTATTCTACGCACAATTGTCGATTAACCCTAAATTTACCAATCTGGTTCCATCCAACTGCTCTTGCAAATAAAATGTACTTCAAAGTCCACAACATATTTTCAAAAGACGTTATTTCTCTTCTACTACACATAATCAATTTCAAAAATTCCTCGTTCATCGATTTTCTTGAGAACATACGAGGAACAACTTAATGGTTGTTCGATATGTTTTATCGAACGACAACACTTATGGAGCAACCTAGTACTATACTCTTCAATAAGTTCAATCGAACGACAAAACTTATCGAGCAATCTAGTACTATACTCTCCGATAAATTTGATCGAACAACCTAGTACGATACTCTCCGATAAATTTGATCGAACAACCTGGTATACTCTTCGATAAATGTTCTCGTTCGATAAAACTTATCGAACAACCTGGTATACTGCAAGACATCTGCAGTTCCAGGGTGAATTCGCTCGAATAAATTCACACGTTTCGTCCCGAAAAACGTGTTCGATCTTCGCGAAATAAAATCACGAATAGGTAACACTACACCGTCAATCTGAGCACATGATTCAACACGACACTCTCTGTTCGCGTTATCGTGGTATTTTAATAGGTTCCACGCGACTTGTTGCAGCTTTCCAGTTTCGCGATGCGTTCGTGCACGCGCGTGTGCAACGTTTCCTCTCGCAGCTGCAGAAGAGGGTCGCTGGAGCTGCGGTCATCCGCAACGTCGCCGCAAGTCACGTGTTAAAAAAAAAAGGAAGAAAAAAAAACGCTCGATAGCCCGGCGAACTGCACGCTCGATCCTTTCTTTCTTTCTTTCTTTTTTCTCTTACGTAAATTTTTTCTTTTTCTTTTTTTTTTTTTTTTTTCCCCCTCTCCAAACGTCGTCGTCGGTACTCGCGTTTACGATCGACGATCGCACGGGCCAGCCAGCCAGCGAGTGTTGCGTTTCAAAAACCGCAAGGAGCACACTGACACGTTCCACGCTCATGGGAACACGTTTCGTTTTTCCTTTCCCTCTGTTTGGATTCCAGTCGATCCGAGATCCCCCCGTAAAAATACCGCGGTAATCCCTAGTTGCCATCTTGTCGAAGATGTTCGTGGAAGACGACATCCTGTCCGCGAGTTTGCTCCTTTTTCGAATCGAGGTTTCCTGAACTTTATCCCCGCACTTTTTCGCGGAATTGGCACGACGGATCGCATCGGTGATCGTTAAATCGACGTTCGACGAGATTGTTGTTCTTCGAGTCGGTTTTGAATGGATCGTATCGTTTTGTGAGATTCGTTTTATAGTAAACGCTTCCAGTGATCACAGTTCATCCATTTCTCTTGTTTCTTTTTCTTTTTTTTTTCTTTCAAGAGTGTTTACAATTTGTCCGGTAAGGATATTCGGTAAATTGTAGCATCGAGTTTGGTTAATTAACGCGTAGAAGTTATCTTTGTGGATAACATCTCTCGAAGCTTTATTTCTCTCGTAGAAATCGAGGTTAGATGGATCGTTCGAACTGAATTTAGTTACTCGACTTGAATAGGTGTTTCGAAGGATCACTTTCATCTGGCAGGAATTTTGCATTATATTATATTTGCAGAGAAGTAGGTGTTGGTAGTTTCTCGTTCGAAGAATGATGAATTTTGTCGAATCTTGCGAAAACAATTCCAACACATTCGGCAATGAAAATCAAAATTTTCTTCGAGGATTTGGTAAAAAGTCTCTATTTATTAATATATAAATCATTTATTGCAATAAATAATAATTAATTCATGAGTAATCATATTCTATAATTATACATATAATTATAGAATTTATATGAAATATATAAATTATATAATCATTATATTTATAGTAGAATATATTATATTTATATAATATGCAATTATATGAATATACAATTAAATAAATTTTACATTTATTTGACTCCCATGATAGTCAAATCGAGCATTATTCTTTAATACATGATGAATCACCTGATCTGATATATTAATTTATTCAATTAAACATTACTGAATAGGTAGTGGCTTAAGATTGAGATTCGACTAAAAATCATGGAATCTCAATCGCTAACAGCCAGTGTTCGATACTGGTTCAGATCGCCTATTAGAGAATATCGATTTTAGAAATTTATCTCTGACGTAAGAATTATTTTAATACAAGCATAATTAATGAATAAGAACTTATCTAAATGATCTAATTATTCTAATTAAAATAATTCATTTAGTTACACGTAGAGGATAATTCTTACTCGTCTTCGATCTAATCGAAAGTAAAAGAACGAAGTCTACCTACTCTCGACGAGTAAATCGATCCATAAAATAATTAAAAATGATATCGAGTCGGAAAATAATCATCTCACTTTGCGAGAGACTTATTCCGAATGTTCGTTACGTTCCCAGAGCGATTTCGAAACAGTAATGAAAAGCTGTTAACTTCGAAAGTCCCCTTTTCGATTGGACTCGTTCGACGTTCCACGTTTCCGTTCGAATTGATTCGTTCGTGAATCGAGAAATCCAATTCTAGCCCGAAAAGGAGCGGTCCATGTGGCACGGTCTAATTAGAAGCTAATGAGGGTTCACTGGCCTCGCGGGTAATTGGATATCCAGGCAAACAAGGGTTTTCCTCCAGCTCCGCGTGCTTGTGGACCACAGCCTCCCCCGTAAAAGAGAGCAGCCCCCGAGCCCGCAGTCATATTATCCACGTGGGAAGCTTCACTCGCTCTTGCCACCTTCTCGTTCATAGAGGCTGATCGTTGCCTTGTCCACCTACCTTCCTCAACGAGCTCTCGATTGTCCTTGTTTTGAACGACGAATGGTCATCGATCCTGACAACGAAATTGGACGCCTGCTCTTTCATTCTCGTCGGTCGTGCAACGAGTTCATCGGGAAACGACACGTGCTTGCAACATTCGCGCCACATCGATATACGTGAACGTCATCGCGAACTCTCGTTCATCTTCCAGAGAAAAATTGATTTCCATTTACGTCAACAATCTCGACTCGAGATTCTATACTCGTGAAAGTGACGAGTTTTTACAAACAGTGATCGAATTCTTCGTTTCTAGTAGTATGGTTCGGTAGTACGTTTTAGTAGTATGTTCAGTAGTATTCTTCGTTTCGTAGTATGTTGTAAATACGATGCATTAATTGTACATTCGTAAACATAATGATCGAATTCTTTGTTCTTTATCGAAAGCGTAACAAATTGATTTTTAATCAACGAAAGTATCGTGTCTTCGTCGAGATCGTATATTTACGAAGATAGTAACTCTTTAAAAACAGTACTCAAACTGTAATTTTTACCAAAGGTACACACATACGAGTAATTGTTTTTGTTGGTTACGTATTGTATTTTCCAATTTAATGCACACTTTCTCAAAATAGGGGTCTAGTATACAAACTCTGATACTTGTAAACTTTTAAGTAGCATTACTCCCGTTAGTAATACTATAACGAATTATCGAATATTTCAATTTTTAACACCACGGTCCAAACAAGTATCAGAGACACACTTAACCTCTTGTCTTATGACTTAAGTTTTAATAACGCATATTATAATCAACGTCAAGATTGATCACAACTTTCACTGCCCTCGTGTATACTGAATTTTCTTCCTGAAGACTTTGCATAGGGATTTCTTTCTAGTATTTTCAAGAAATTATATTTAAATATACAAACCTACTCAAATCTCACTCGTGGTTATATCAGATATTCCAATACCCCTATAATCAACACCAAGTTCAGTCACAACCCTCTCTACCTTCATTCGCGCTAAATATTCCCCCTAAAGACATAGCAAAAGTGTCCCTCTCTAATATTCTCAAGAAAGTATATTTAAACATACAAACCTACTCAAATCTCGCTCGTGGTTATATTCGAAATTCCAATACCCCTATAATCAACACCAAGTTCAGTCACAACCCTCTCTACCTTCATTCGCGCAAAATATTCACCTCGAAGACACTGCACAAGTGTCCCTCTCTAATATTCTCAAGAAAGTATACTTAAACATACAAACCTACTCAAATCTGCATGTTTCTCGTGTTCGGTTCGATTTCCTCGCAACTCTCACAGGATATGCGTACGTTTAAATGTACTTTTTTGAGAATATTAGAGAGGGACATTTGTGCGGTGTCTTCGAGGGGAAAATTTAGCGCGAATGAAGGTAGAGAGGGTTGTGACTGAACTTGGTGTTGATTATAGGGGTATTGGAATATCTGATGTAACCACGAGTGAGATTTGAGTAGGTTTGTACGTTTATCTCTCGAAAGGAAAGATCGAAGTAAAGAAAACTGTCGCGGTGTCGAACGTGTTAAGACACGGCGTCATCGATTACTCAATCAAGAAGTATCCCCGGATCGCGATGGCTCTCGGCCGGTTCCCTACACGCTGGTCAACGAACGGTCACGATCGAATCGCGACATCTTTCGGCTCTCTCGGATTCTTATCTCGTCCCTTAATTGATCGCGTTCGTTGACCCTTAATTATTCGACGAACCGCCGTTGACCCTCACCGGTCCCCTTCTCCGAGCGATTCCCTTGAACGAAGGGCCCACTCGGCTGCCGTTGAATCCCTGCCTCCTACACCTTGCCAACCGTGAGCGGGTGGAGGCGAGAAGGGTGGGGAAATACGTGGTCCGTTTTCTGTCGGTGACGTTCCCGATCTTAATGGATGCTAATTCGACGACCGTATTACGGTGCCGTTTCTTAATTAGCGGTCCTCACGACGCGCCGGCTGCGATCAGTGTCCCGGGCTAATTACACGCTTCTTAGATCTCTCTCGTCCGTAGTTTCAAACGGTGCTCCCATCGCTCGGTCGCGCGTTCATCGAGCTTTTTCCCGCGCGAACTGGACGATCGTAGACGCGAGAGGTTTCCTTCTTCTGGCCGCCCCCTCTGGACGAGCCTGGACCTTCCGTACCCCCGCACGGTGAACCGTAGAAGAGGAACGTTTTCGAGGGACCCGAAGCCACGAAGACTAACGGTGAAGGAAAGAAAGAGAGAAAGAGAGAAAGAGAGAGAGAGAGAGAGAGAGAGAGCTCCAGTCCATTAACATTCGGCGCGGCAAATTACAAGCCGAGACACTAATGGACCCGGTACGGGCGGTCCACCGTCCCATTGATGGTGGGTGGTGATGGCGATGGTAATGGTGGCGAGTTGGTGGTGGCAGTCGTGATGCCGACGTCGAGGTACTCCCGTCTCTATCATTTCGCGGGGACCAACCCGGGAAGATGAGCTTTCGCGATATCGCGGTCGAGAGTGTCTTCTTCTTCTTCTTCTTTTGCTTCTTCTTCTTCTGCTTCTTCTTCTTCTTCTTCTTCTTCGGTTGGTTCTTCGTCTACCCTTTCGCTCGAGGGTAAAAATAAGCGACAGAATACGGCCATTCCGCGCGACACCGAGTTGCCATTTTTCTACCGGGTGGGGCCGATGGTTGTTTCCTTTTACAAACTTGCCAGAGTTCGAGATACAGGAGGGGTTTCGGTCGATTCGAGCCGGCGAGATTGTCCGTTCGTTCATCGACGTCGCGGCGTCGTTAATTTATGGACGACGTTAATTTATCGACTCGAATATTAAATAAGTTCCATCGCCGCGGAATACGGTTTTGCAATTTCAGTTTCGCGCCGAGTTAATCGAAACCTGTCCGGTCCGATATGATCTCGTAAACAACCGTCCAGGAGATTCGAGCTCGCCGTGTAGCCGCACGGAAACCGGCCTCCCGGTGCTGGGAATAAAATTTTCACGCGTCGTTAAAATTCCGGCTAATTGCGACACACGACGCGCACACTTTCCCGCGCTCCTTTCGATACCTTCGTATTCGTTAACGAGCGCGAGTTTCCAACGCGTGAATCGGAGTTCGACTCTTTCTTTTTCTTTTCTTCTTCTTTTTTTTTTCTTTTCTTTTTTTTCTTTCGTAAAGGTAACCTCGCGAGATCCGAGCTCGCTCGTGACCGATGGATCGCTCGAGAGGGGGACGAAGTTCGCGAGGATGTTGGAATTTGTCCATTCGGAATGTTTATTAACACGTCTTTGTAAATAGGATTTTAAATAGGATTTTACGAGTAATTTGTAAAAATTTCACCCGCAACGCAAGTGTTTCATGGAATTATCACGTGCAAATAGAAAATATACGAAACAATGAAAATATATAAAATAAAATAAAAAGAATTGAAAATATTCGTGTACTCTATATAAATTTATATTTGAAATGGAATATAGTATTGTATTACGTAGCACGGTATTCGTCGAAACGGTTTAGACACACTTGAGGTGATTTTGGAGAATTGGGACAATACGGTGTAGTCTTTTTGATATTTTTTTTACGCTTCCTGGAGCTTTGAGAATTTGTCTCTTTTGTGATAATATAGAGCGAAAATTTTTCTAAGAAAAAGAACTTTTCCAAGAAAGAGAAATTTTTCCAATAAAAGCTCGTTTCGAGGACTTTTACGAATTTCTAAATGGTATCGCTGTTTCGATTAATCTCTCTGTTTACGCTCTTACGCTTCAAGTATCGGATTTAGGGCCTGCGAGAAATTCGACCGATTCGTGCTAAGCGACGAACGTGTCAAGGAGGACAGTTTGACGAGTTTAAAAATCATTAATGAGACGCAATATTAAAAAGAAAACGAAAAATAGGCTCTTATTTAACTTTCCGATCGCGTCAATTTGCATAATCTTTCTTTACATTACTTATTAACCAGATTCTTACGTTACTTATTACTCATTTTTCATACGTATCCTTTGCATATTATTAATGAGCCATTCCTGCTTCACACATACAACACTCTGCTTTAATTTCAGCCTCTTGCAAGGCTAATCGAAGAAATTCGATCTTCTTTCGAACTCTGAATCTCCAAAACAACATCGTCGACCCCATTTAACGTTTCGTGCGACCATCGGAATCACGTGGTAACCTTGCGAACAAAATGCGTCATTCGTGATAAATCATTCGCGAATTTTAACCACCTTGGAGAAAATTTAATCCGATCGTTCTTTCACGATATTGAGACATCGATGATCGATTTATTTTTCCCCCAAATTTTCGAGTACACTATCTGTCGATCGATTTCTTTGTCCTTATCGAAAACCTAGTTCCCAAAATAAAGAAACAAAATTTCGCTCTCGAAACTCCAAAAGCTCGCAAATAAGTCACAAAATTCGCAACGAATCATTGGCAAATGTTGACCGCATTGTGAAAAATCGGTTCGCCCGATGTTATTGAGTCTCGATTACTTTCGTTTGAAAAATCGATATCAAAATTTCGGTATTTCAATTCTTTTAAAAGTTGGACGTTCAGTGGTTCTATATATGTTTCTATACTGTTTAACTACTCGTGACGATAGAAGAGGTAGTTTCAAATTGAAAATTTGGATTTGGAGCTCGCAAATAAGACAAAATTCGCAACGAATCGTTGGACGTTGAGTGGTTCTATATATGTTTCTATAGTATTTAACTACTCGTGACGATAGAAGAGGAAGTTTCAAATTGAAAATTGGATTCGAAGCTCGCAAATAAGACACAAAATTCGCAACGAATCGTTGGCTTTAGTGGTTCTATATACGTTTCTATAGCGTTTGACTACTCGTAACGATACAAGAGGAAGTTTCAAATTGAAAGTTTGTATTTAAAACTGCCAAATAAGAAAAAAAAACTCGCAACGAATCGTTGACAAATACTGGCCGCATGGTGAAAAATCGGTTCGCTGGATGTTATTGAGCGATCGATAATGCCCGTGGGTTTTTTTGTTCGCGCTACGTTTCAGCGAAGAGTGTACGACGAGCGGTCCGATGGTGGGGGTAGAGATCGGGAGGGTCCGCATTTGACGGAGCTCGATCGGGCGTGTTCGGTTCGCGGCGGAAAAACTCGGTGGCGCATCGGTCGACGGGCCCAAAAGGCATCGATATCGTACGAGCGGTAAATGCGACCGACGAAGCGTGTTCCCGGCCGAAGAGAGCCACCAATAACAGCTGCCTTTACCTCTTTCAGTCGTCCGGTTTCCTTCTCGGTCCCAACGCGTTCCACCGGTGCGTCTCTCGTCGCGCTCCAACGTCGTCTCGTTCCTCTTCTGGTCCTCCCATGGGGTATTTCCTGCGTCTTTTTTCCCCGTAGGGACTCCTCGAAGTAATTCGAGCTCGTGCCGAAAGAAGTCCGGGGAATTTGCCGCGGCCGAACGCGCTCGAATTTGATGGTTCCGGTGCCAAATCCGACAACGATCTCGCTGCCCGTTGGTCCTCGCCGCAGACGTCGTTACCTTTATTTGCTCTCTCCTCCCCTTCGTTGTATCCGTGCTTCTTTCTTCGTTTGTAATCCCCTCCCCGATACCCCCCACCACCACCCCCACCTCCTGTCCATCCGTCGTTCTCCGCGTGCACCTTCGTCTATCGCGTCTCTCTTTCGCCCCGCTTTTTTGTACGCAGAACTCGTTCGTCGTGACTCACGGACGTGATCTTCGTGCGAGTGAAATTCATCCCGACGATCGAACGACGCGCCGTGGGGGTGGGGCGGAGTTCGGGGGGAGGGGGACGCGTTAAAATTTTGCGAAATTGAGTCAGGAAGACGAGACGGAGATCCCGGAATCGGTCGACGTATCGACGATTGAATGTTTAATAGGAACGAACGGACGTGGCTCGCTTACCGATACGCGCGTCGAGGAACTGTCGACGGTTGTTTATTCGTCGGGGAATTAAATATTTAATTATTCGCCGGGGGGGAACGAGACGACCTTTCGAGGATAATACGAGACGATTCTTTCGTTTCGTGACGTCGTCGGGGAAATTCTGATCGATCGAGTTTCGATACTTCGACAGCTTCGAGTTACTTTCAACGATGGATCGAACTACAGAGGTACACTTTCGGGATGAATTTTCATTCGATTTATTTGTTCGTTTGAATTATTTTCAGGGTAAACTTATCGATTTACGGAGAGAAGTAGGTGTAGTAGATTGAAGAAAATGATTGCGAAAGATTGATTAATTGACGGTGGAATTTAACAATGAGTGCATCGAAAGGGTCGTGAGGTGCAGAGTTGTTATTAGTCGGAGTGCAAGTGCGAGTGGTAGGATCTGAAATGAGGAAACGAGAAGTGTAACTCGTTGGGGTAAACATGTGCGAGTATACTTGAAAGATCTTGAGAGAGTATAAAAATTTGCACTAGTTGGAAGCTGTTTACGAGCAATTTGATATTTCATGATTTTGAACAGAAAAGAGAAGTATAGTTCTACGAGGCTGTAGGTCTACGAGATTCGAAAGATTTCAGGTTCAGTGTGCTCATAACTTGACTATAGTCTTGAGTCATAGGTATGTTAAGTTTATTGGACACAAATCTTAAGAATCTATGTTGCACTCTCTCAATTAATTGTTTCTAGATAGTTTGTTCATTTTGTAGCAATGTTAATACAATTTCGTGATAATCGACCTTGCACGACAGAAAGTACGTCTAATCGACTCGTTGCTCGATTAATTTTCGCGAGAGGGTCAATTTTTAAGGAAACGGTAAATAAAATGTCTTCTTCCCGTAGAAAAACTTTCTTTTTTTTTTTATTGAAACAGAAATTTTGATTTCTGTAACATTAGCGGAGAGAAATCTTGATTTCTGCGATGTTAATACAGAGAAATCTCGATTTTCGTAAAAGAAAAAAAAGTAAATAGAATAGAAAGTAAAAGTAATAAAGTAAAAAAAAGTAAAAAGTAAATAGAGCTTTGGATAAAGTATTACTGAATCTTTCTCTTAGAACACTAAGATTTGTGTTCTCTTGGAAACACTCTCACTCTTGGAACACCCTTCGAAGATCGTTAAAATCGATCGTACAACAACGTGGAAGGTTAAAACGGTTCAATGTTACCTCGGGTATAAATACTAGATTGTTCGGTAAGTTTGATCAAAGGACCAAACATATCGAACGACCTATCATCGCTACGAACGAATACACCGTTATTTCTCGCGATACTCGCGCTCGAGAAACGTGCAATATAATAAAAAGTTAATTCTGTATCGCGATCGGTGAACGAAAATTACGAAATGATCAACGTTCCGTACGTTCACGGGCGTACCCTCGAAATTGTCGTGAAATCGTCGATGCTCGATCGACATCGTGTTCCTTCTCCTCAATTTACGATACCGGTGTTCGTTTTGCTCGCTCTTCGTTTTCCGTTCGACTGGGACCGCGATGTTATTACGGACTAAGTGGACGATTCGTAATGACACCGGAGGCTGCCATTTTAGTGCTAAGTGACGCACATTATCAGTAAGGGATGACGGTAGTCCATTTTATAGATATTTTTCCCTCCATTGCCTCTTGCTACGTGTCGTTTCGTCTACGCGTACGCGTTTCGATTTCGATCGTTTCCACGAACGAGGAATCCATCTCGAGTACACGTCGATTCGATCGCGATACTCGGAGTGGTTCTATTTGCCACTTCGTTACTGATGTGGCTCAACGCGTATGGGAAAATCGATCAGTTTCCCCACGTGGTGTCGAAGCTTCGTCCCTGTGGTCCGTAAGACGCACGTGAAAGAAAGAATAATTTATACAATAATTTATATAATAATTTATACGTCCGGTGGTCTTCGACGCGGGTCTTTTTCTCCGAGCAAGGCGTTTTTTTATTAAATTTTTTTTTTTTTTTTTCCCCCAAGTAAGGTGTTTCTTTTATTATCTTCTTTAGAAATGCACTTCGTCGAGTACCTGGATACATTGCAAACTCGGTAGCTGTACTAAATTGTTTCGTTGTAATAAATTTATCTTTCTTCCGTGTAACTCCAGCCTTTGGTGTTCGATAACACAGATGTTACTGGTCACGTGAAAGTTAACGCGAAAAGGTCGATAGTATTAGGTTGTTCGGAAAGTCATTTTGTTTTTTTTTTTTTTTTGGTGAAATGAAACATGATTTATACAGAGTGTATAAATATTTTATTAAATTACGTATTCTCCATTTTCGACAACCCAATGTATTAAACCCTTCGTTTTTATTTTCTGCGGCAGTGTTCCATGTATAATTATTTTCCTCGTACGTGTTTACGGATAACAAAGTATTCGGTATCGCGTGGAAAAGTTAATTTATTCCAGCACGTGGCTGAGCTAGCTCGTTTCATCGAACGTCGAGCAATAGTTTCATAAACACAGAGCGAACAGTCGGACGCAAGGAGACTCGAGCGACGAAATTCTTGTACTTCGGTTTGGTTTGTAGAAGGCATTCGAAAGCCACGGGTCGTGACGTTACCAGAATTTTATATTTAATATTCGGTAAAATAACGAGTGAAATGCGTGCCCATTTTCGTTATCTCGTGTTGCACGAGTTCCGGAAAGGGAATACGGCAACAAGTTCGGGAAATAATATTTTTCTCGTTTACGAGGAAGGTGTTTTATCGGCTCGTGCGTGTAGAAAGTGGTTCGATCGATTTCGGAAGGGATATTTTAATTTGGAAGCGAGGAGTTCGTCTGTACGAGATACGTGATCGTGTGTACGTAGATATTGAAGAAAATGGGAACGGTGTCGAAGATGATCGTGTTGTAGATTCAAAGGTAAGGTTCGAATGTTATTTTATACGGTTGAAAAATAAACGGCGCGAACCGATAGGATAATCTAATTGAACTCTATATTTTGAATTGAAATGAAAGAGAAGAAAAGAGAAGAGAAGAAAAGTTAATCGAGTCGCTGTAGGTGTTAGTAAGCTTATATATTCCGTAAAGGGGGTCATAAACAAATTTTTAATCATTGTTAGATAGAAACGTTGAGATAATTCGGTTTCTTGCTTGGAGTAAACGTTGCAATTGAAATAAGAAAATAATAATTTTAATTGCGTTGAGAAGTATTTCTAGCGAACGTGAAATAAATTTGGAATTATTGTTAGATAGGAAGAGATAATTCGGTTGCTTGCTTAAGGTAAACGTAAGAAATTGAAATAATAAAATAATAGACTTTTAATTGTGCTAGGGTTGGAGCAATAAAAGGGAAGTTTGGAGAATCTATTATTTTGTTATTTCAATTTCAAAATTTATCTTAATTTACCTATCTAACAATAATTTTTAATTTCTTTCACATTTACCAGAAATGTCTCTCAGCAGAATTGAAAGCTTATCATTTCATTACTTCAATTTCAACATCTACCCTGAGCAAGCAACCGAATTATCTCAACGTTCCTGTCGAACAATAATTAAAAACTTCTTTCCCATTTCCTAGAAATACCTCTCAGCACAATTAAAAACGCTGACAGAATCTCATTACTTCAATTTCAAGACGAATTACCACAGCGTTCCAATCAAACAGCAATTCAAAATTTATTTCAAATTTCCTAGAAACACCTCTCGTTGCGATGAACGTAACACACGTTTCGTTCGCACGATCGCGTTAAAATTCAGCCAGTTGTGTCACCTCGAACCCGCTTGTTTCTCTGTCAAAAAATTCGTTCCTCCTCGAGACCGAAAATCAATACACCGGATCAATCGCATCTAGACGAGTACATAATCATCGAACTCGCTCACATTAACTCACATTAACTCGCACACGACACTTAATACGAATGTACAAAATCGTACGATCGATCGAAACGAAAATTTCTATCCTGGTCGAATTTTACTTTCGACTCGAGCGTAATCTCAGTGGGAAAGAAATTATTGCACCGGAGAGATGCAACGAGAATTATTTAAACCGTGGTGGCGGTTTAACGTCAGAATTTTGTCCACCGAGTTTCCCGGAGATGGTGGCCGGTGTTTCCTGGCCAATTAAACGTCGAACGGTTGGCAAAGGCTTGTTCCTTAACGCGTTGCGCAAAGCGCAATTTCAGATGCTCGTTTAGATAGCGCGCGGCAAAATCGCGCAGCCATTCGTCATGCCCGCAAGGAGAAAGAGACAGTAGGAAGCCTGGAAGGGGGAGGAGGGCTCGGTTGGATTTACGAGGCAATTTCGGCGCCCGATCCGTTAATTTCCGGACGATACGTCGCGATAACTTCGGGGAAATCACGGTTATCGATTTCTTTTTTTCTTTTTTTTTTGTTTCCTTCTTTCCTTTTTTTTCGGGAGATGCCTTTCACGTGATCTCGACGCCGAGCCACGGCGACGAACGCGTCTTATTAATTGCCTGCGAACAACGTTCGTTTCTGCACCTCCGCGGACGTAATGAACATCGTAGGGGGCCCTTCCAGGAGGGATACTTCGATAATCCCATGGGCACGGTTATGTACCACGTGTACGAGAAAAGTGATGCGGGGTTATTCACTGTACTGTGTTGCGAGGAAATTTCGGTGTAAGAAATTGTGCACAGTACACGGTTCCTTTATGCGCGGAACGAATTGTGCAATGGAATTGCACTTGTGGTGTAGTGAAATATAGGTCAGAAGTCGATGTAAAGTGGATTAGGAAAGTATTCGAATATTATGTTATAAGGAAATTCCTCTGTAAGAAACTGTAGATTTAGGGTTTTGGGTCTGTGGTTTTTTTTATGTGTGCATCGAGTTGTGTAATGTAATTGCGTTTCATCGATGTGGAATAATAGAAATATTGGTTAAAAGTCGATGTAAAGTGGATTAGGAAAGTATTCAAATATTATGTTATAAGGAAATTCCTCTGTAAGAAACTGTAGATTTAGGGTTTTGGGTCTGTGGTTTTTTTATGTTTGCATCGAATTGTGTAATATAATTGCATTTGTCAAGTGCTTTCGTAATCGGTGTGGAATAATAGAAATATGGCTCAAAAGAGTATTCGTAATAAAGAAATTCCCCTATAAGAAAATGTATAATAATGGTTCCGGGTCTGTGGTTTGTTTTTGTGTACATCGAATTGTGTAATATAATTGCATTTGTTCATCGATGTGGAATAATAGAAATATAGGTCAAAAGTCGATATAAAGTAGATCAGAAAAGTATTCTAACATTATGTTACAAGGAAATTTCCCTAATCTACAAGTTTCATTTTAATGAGAGTGTGCGTGTAGAACATACTGGTCTGCACGTGACAAAATTTTTTCGTCGACAAAAAATGTTCTCAAGAGAATAAAATCGAGACACGAAAACTAAACATTTCTTTATCTTTCTGATACAATTTTTGCGAGAGACTTTATTCACAGTTGAACGATCGAGCACTAAAAACTGAACATTTTTCGTAAGAAAATTTCTTAACGTTAATCGTTGCGAGCTTTCTCTTCGATTCTTCAAATACAATTTCGTAACAGTGCAAAACAGAGCAGATCTTTTCACACGAAAAATGTTCAGCTCTCGATGCTCTATCATTCTGTTGCAAAAAAGTGCCAAGAAAATTTGCATTAAAAAAGTATAGTATCTAAAAGAATCGCTAGTTTTACACATACTTTAGAATCTACTTTCAGTTTCGAATAAAAATTTTCCAGGCTCCTTTCTATCTAATTATTTACGAGTAACAGGTTTTCGAGGTTGAATGTTTACAATCGTCGCACCACTCCCATTTGCATTCCTCCTCTATACTCGCGTACGTCCCGTAATGAACATTAACGAACGAAAAATGCGAATATTTCTAAATACTGTTCCGTCTAATTTATCGTGTGAAAGAGAGACGAGAACTAGGAAGAGTGCACGGAAATTGACATGGAACCGGCGCAGAGTTTGCACTCCCACGTAGCCAGATACATGATTCATCGGCGTCGACTTAATTGTCTTATTTCGTTGGGTGAAAGTCGTGAAAATTCTGTCGCGATTTCGTTCAGCTGTCAATCAGAGAGGATTAGAGTTAACTCGTGTTTGAACGTTTTCCACGCGGGCACACCTGTCGGTGTTTACCGAAAATTTCATATTTTATCGTCCAATTAGAACCTGTCTACGAGATATCATAACGCGTTAGACCCTAAAAATAGGTTGGCCGTCCACGAGAATTGTGAAGGTTTATTTGAGTTATTAGTTAACGCGTCTAACGTCATCCTGGCAGCTGCTGCTTTCCGTCAAAAGAAGTATCACAATCGACTATAAGAGACGATAATTAATTCCGAGCCACTGTTCGGTCGAATAGCTTTTAGGCTTGATTTACAGGAACTACTTGGACGTTGGGATTACTAACCCATTAAAGTCCATACGAACGAAACTCGATCGGATTAGGAGAATCAATGTGTGCTAATTTGTACCAAAAAATTTATTACGCGATACAGTCGTTTTAAGAACATTATGCGTTGAAATTTGTACAGGAAGGTAAAGTCGTTTAAAAAATTTTATTACAGGGTAAAGTCGTTCCAAGCAATTTTATTGCAAGGTGGAATCGTTCCAAGCAATTTCAATTTAATGGTAAGTATCGATGAAAATAAAAACAAATCATTGTACGATAAGTAAGGTAAAGTGGTCTAAAAAATTTTATTACTAGATAAAATTGTTCCGAGTAATTTTAACTTAAAGTATCAATGAAACAAGAAATAGATCATTGCATACTCAATAAAATTTACAATCGTGCTAAATTTCCCATAAAACGAATGAAACGATATCTCTTCCTTAAAATGTGAAATAAGCATACGATAAAAACAACCAACGATCGTATTGTTTAAAAAATATTTCATCGAGGTATCCTTTATCGTCGAAGCTAACCGATACGAACAATAGTCTAGTTGCATTTTCTGACGCATTTCGAGCATTAGTTGCTCGCAAACAACACGATTAGTCCGCATTTTAGACAGCAACGTTGTATCTAATAAACCTTGGTGAAACTCTAAACGCTCCTCGGTACATTTGAACGTTGAGCAGCTTTGTAATTGAAGACCACAATTAGCCGGCGTTTCTCGGCGAGCTGCTTCGTAAAACAAAGCACTCTTTCTTCGCGTGGCTTTGGGGCCATTTTACACGAAATTGCATCTATCTCGTACGAATTAGAACGATAAAAACGAACACAACTCGGAACAATAAACAGCTTAACGAGCTACGGGACTTAACGAGGTCGTAGCTTTGAAGAGACAAACGAGGAAAATTTATCGCTGATACGAATCTGTTTTCTAGTTTCAGTTGCGATAATAGTTGGATTCGTTACGATCAAATTCGCTACTAAATTTTATTACTGTTGTTCATTCGTGTATCGAACTTTCAAATATTTGTTTCGGTTTTACTTTTACAAATCCTACCGAGCATTTAAATTGTAACCGTGTAAAAATACTAATCTCTGCTGCATTGTGCGGATTATCGACTATTATATATCAATTTTTTCCATTTGTTTATTTCGAGTCCTGTGCCTCTCTTTGGGAGATGGAGAGAAGCCATATAGTATTAAAAGAGAGATCTCTTTCGGTGAAATTTACTTCGGTTGTATTTTTCGTTGGAATTTACTTTACAAATTCTTTCCATTTGCAAATATTTTCAAAAGGATACTCTCGATATCTGTTATATTCTTTTCCTTTAATTTTCCTATGCACGAGCTTGATTTCCAGGGCTCGAATAAAATACTTTTCACGATTAGGGGGGTTGCAACGCGTCGCACGACTCAGAATCTAATTTCACGAGGAAAGAGCAAACTGTTGAAACTTGCAATTAGTGAAAATTGAAATACCAGAAATTTCTTACTCTAAATACACAGTTCAATGAATCTAGCACGATACAACACGTGTGAAGGCTCTCCGATAACAAAGGTTCTAATTACTCTTATTAATCGAATATTAAGATACGATGTCCCATAAATTACATATTAAATTCTATTACAGTACAGTGACAAGTTACTCGATAAGTTTCGTCGTTCGATAGAAGTGGAGCCATTAGATTCGTCGTTTCATTTTTCCAAAGATAGTACTACTGTGAACACGTGTGAAGTTCCATGTAGATCTGTCGACTCGTTCGTATATTTACAGTCGTTCAAAGTTTAAATATTATAGTATTTTTTTTACAATGTAAAAAAAAAACGACGAAACTTATCGAAGAACCTAGTTTATTGGTTACTTACGACAGAAGATTGGTATACCATTTCTGATACAAACGACCGACGAGACGAGTTCTCTCATAGTCGAAAGACCACTGGCATTGCACTATCTCGCTGCAGAATTAGTTGTTGGCAATTTGCATCGAAATGCGAATTGATACGAGGGCCTACGAACGCAGCTCGTTGGATCTGCAAATACGTTCAGCGACGAGGGTGTGCTGCCTCCGGTTCGGCGGTATCATTGATTCGAGATCTCGATCGCGTGCATGTCGATCGATTTATCAAGCTTCGACCCCCAGGAGATGGGGGGTACACCGTAACTGACAATAACAAACGATGATTGAAATCGCACGACCTGCCTTGGATCGCGATGAGATCCGTGTTGTAATACGAGCAGAAAATCATCGTAGATTCTTCGTAAACAGATTGCAACGATGATATGCTACATTGTTGCAATATTGGAAAAATTAATATTTCATTTCGCGATCCTATGGAGTTACCGAAAGCTTTCACGAATTCTCAATGCGAACAAAATTCGAAAAATATTTTCCGAGAGAATTCTTTCACGAATTCTTAACGTGAACAAAATTTGGAAAATATTTTCAGAGAGAATTCTTTCACGAATTCTCAATGTGAACAAAATTCGAAAAATATTTTCTGAGAGAATTCTTTTACGAATTCTCAATGTGACCAAAATTTGGAAAATATTTTCAGAGAGAATTCTTTCACGAATTCTTAACGTGAACAAAATTTGGAAAATATTTTCAGAGAGAATTCTTTCATGAATTCTCTATGCAACTAAAATTTGAAAAATATTTTCCAAGAGAATTCTTTCACGAATTCTTAACAAAAATTTGAAAAATATTTTCTGAGAGAATTCTTTCACGAATTCTTAACGTGACCAAAATTTGGAAAATCTTTTCCGAGAGAATTCTTTCACGAATTCTTAACGTGAACAAAATTTGGAAAATATTTTCAGAGAGAATTCTTTCATGAATTCTCTATGCAACTAAAATTTGAAAAATATTTTCCAAGAGAATTCTTTCACGAATTCTTAACAAAAATTTGAAAAATATTTTCTGAGAGAATTCTTTCACGAATTCTTAACGTGACCAAAATTTGGAAAATCTTTTCCGAGAGAATTCTTTCACGAATTCTTAACGTGAACAAAATTTGGAAAATATTTTCAGAGAGAATTCTTTCATGAATTCTCTATGCAACTAAAATTTGAAAAATATTTTCCAAGAGAATTCTTTCACGAATTCTTAACAAAAATTTGAAAAATATTTTCTGAGAGAATTCTTTCACGAATTCTTAACGTGACCAAAATTTGGAAAATCTTTTCCGAGAGAATTCTTTCACGAATTCTTAACGTGAACAAAATTTGGAAAATATTTTCAGAGAGAATTCTTTCATGAATTCTCTATGCAACTAAAATTTGAAAAATATTTTCCAAGAGAATTCTTTCACGAATTCTTAACAAAAATTTGAAAAATATTTTCTGAGAGAATTCTTTCACGAATTCTTAACGTGACCAAAATTTGGAAAATCTTTTCCGAGAGAATTCTTTCACGAATTCTTAACGTGAACAAAATTTGGAAAATATTTTCAGAGAGAATTCTTTCATGAATTCTCTATGCAACTAAAATTTGAAAAATATTTTCCAAGAGAATTCTTTCACGAATTCTTAACAAAAATTTGAAAAATATTTTCTGAGAGAATTCTTTCACGAATTCTTAACGTGACCAAAATTTGGAAAATCTTTTCCGAGAGAATTCTTTCACGAATTCTTAACGTGAACAAAATTTGGAAAATATTTTCAGAGAGAATTCTTTCATGAATTCTCTATGCAACTAAAATTTGAAAAATATTTTCCAAGAGAATTCTTTCACGAATTCTTAACAAAAATTTGAAAAATATTTTCTCAGAGAATTCTTTTACGAATTCTCAATAATTTGAAAAATATTTTCCAGGAAAATTTGAATTTCGACTAAATTATGATTCTCTTTCCCCTGGTTTCTTCTTTTCATATTCTCTTAAAAATTCAGATTCGAGAAATATATCCACAAAACCCAGTATCAAAATTCCAAAAATTAACCAACATACACCAATTCAACAAATATAACAACGCTCTCTTCACTCCAGAAATTTCTTCCTTTCTATTCAATATCTTCAAAATTTCAGATTTTACTATTTCCAAAACCGTAAACACATCCCTATCGAAAGTGTGCATCGTGAAATGCAATTGATTTCTACGATACGTACCTCGTCGTTGAATTTCAAATGTTTCGCGCCCTTTTCGAGTGAACGTTATCCCAAAGATTGAACAAAATTTGAATCATCTTGTTCAAAATTCGAACGATACAGGTTCTTCGACCATGAATGTAATCTCCTCGCTTATGATCACCGACTCTCTCTCCCTCTTCGATCGGCGTTCGCAAGACCAAGAGACACACGTTTGTTGGTTTTTTGCCGCGTGTATATCTGCACTCGGTTTGTTATTTTTGCGCAAAAGTCGGAGGTGGAATCGTTCTGGTATCGACGACTATTCATCGTGTTCGCGGCATAATTCACTGTCACTTGGTCGTTCGTCCGCGAACGACAGCGGCGCATCGGTCCGCGACATTCCGAGCGAGTGTTTACAGACTGATCGAGAGCCCTGGCGACGATTCCGCCGCAAATACAAGTCGTCCTTTCGTTCTTCTTTCGGGTGGATTTTCTTGCTCGCGGCTGCACAATCTATCCTTATAGACTGCACCGCGTCTCTCCGCATATAGAAACCCGAACAGGGGTGCCGCAGGGGGGAGGGGGGAGGGCTTCGGTCACGAAGAACACCTGGGTATGTCGCATACGGTCCTCGACGGTTGAAATTAATTATTTGCGCATGGCGAATGAAACTGCGACCGACCAGGGAAGTACTCGAACACGGATGGAAAATTCTAAGGACGGAGTACGCAAGTTTAACTTTACGGATGTTAAATATCGTGGATCTAAGCGTGTACACTGTAACCTATAACCGACCGTGAAATTATAACGGACAGGGGGAGACTTTGATGCTCGATAATGTAGATGTTAAGGTGTAAAAATGTCGAATCGAAAATATTAGTAATATTTAAGGTGGAGCAATTTGTACGGTCACTGTTACAGTAATGTTCCATATGGAATATTGTCGAATAAAATTATTTTATCTCTCTCTCTCTCTCTCTATCAAGAGAGAGTTAATAATTATATTTTAGAAGATACTCGTTCGTATATTTATAGTTGTTCGATGCTGAAGTGTCCTAGTATTTTTTTAGAATGGAAAAAACGACAAAATTTGTCGAACAATGTAATATTTGGATATTATTGAAAATTTTAGGGAATAAATATGATGTAATTTATGTGGGAAATAATTATGTGGACAGGTGAACGAATCTATAGTCGATAAGGGAAATATTGAAAATTAATTTTCAATTATTATTGAAAATTGGAGAAGAAAAGTTTGCGAAATTGCACCGTGGAAATTAAATACTATTATGGTATAATTTATATGGGAATTAAACTTCCCTTATCGAGTATATATTCATTTATCTGTCCACACAATTAACACTATTGAAAATTGTAACAGAAAAGTATGTATAATTCTATTATGGGAATTAAATACTATTGCGATTATTAAATATTCGAACACTGTTAAATATTGTAATGAAAGAATATGCATATTCGTATTAGATTTAATATTAATGTAGTATAATTTATATGGGAAATAATAATATGGACAGGTGAACGAAACTATGGTCGATTTTAATAATGTTGAAAATTGTGGCAAAAATGTATGCAAGATTGTACTATGGAAATTAAGTATTATTGTGGTATAATTCATATGGGAAATAATTATACGTGCAAACGTATAAAACTGCACTCGACTGAAAAACTATTCAAACGAGATTGAATATTGTAGTAAAAGAATATGCATGTTTGCATTAGGGGTATTAAATATTATTATGGTATAATTTATATGGGAATAATTACTCGCGCAAGCGAATAAAATTACAGTCGACCAGGCTAATACAAAGAACGCAAGTTTTGTATTAAGAATATTAAATATAGTTGTGGTATAATTTATGGGAGAATTAATTATGCACACAGGCAAATGAAACTGTAGTCGACTAGGGATCTATTCGAACGCGGTTGGAAATTATAATGAAGCGAACATGCAAGTTTGTATTATGGATATTTAAAGTTGTTAAGGTATAATGAAAAACAACTGTTAGGGTTACATTGAGAAACATTGAAAAAAGCGAAAAATCGATTTATCGTTACCAATATATCACTATTGCACTATTACTTTTTTTTATTTTAGACATTGTAGAGGAAGCAAAGTGAAAGAATCGAACTTAGCAAATTACTGTTTTACAACATAACTCTGTTAGGCATTAACATTTAATTGGCTCGTCTTTAACATAAATTACGTGGGTGTGTAATTTCTAAATTACTCAATTCTCCAATATAATTTCCGACGATTACATTTTTCTGGTCGTTAGTTTAACGTAGCTACAAAAATATATTGTATTTCTTACAATTTTTTTTTTTTTTTTGCATTTAAAGTTACTTGCCTCATTTTCGAGTATCAGAGACAATATTAGAGCGATTCATCTTGCGATGTACAATATGGAGTACGTAGTAGATTAACCCGAATTGTTTCTTAATGAATCGTATAGCTTAGTTATGTATAAGGTTTGTAATTGTTGTTTCTCTTCAAAATCATAGTTTTGTTACACGATTCGTCGTCGTGTTGTTGCATAGCGTTTGGTTGATTGTTTTTCTCGTATCTTCGTACTTTTGACATTCAAGTTTTCGATCGTAAGAATTCAAATACTCTCACGATGCACCATATGTGCAACGTCAATCTCGAGTTTTAGTGCGTTCGAAACGAATGCAACGGTATCTGATAATAGTTCTACAGGAACGATAATTATGTCGTTGAGCAAGAATCTCGATTAGCGATCTAAATTTCTCTGTAATTGTTTTTCAGTGTTTGTGCAAAGCCCCCCGACAAAATGAGCGAAATTCTCTTCATTTTCAATCTATTGTTTGCGAACGAAGTAATGGATGTCGAACGTATCTCGAATGAAATTGTACAAATTTATTTCCGATATATCGAGTCGATCTTCGCAAATCTACAATTTTCCGTAAGAAAATAAATATGCTTTTAAAAAGTGTCGATCACAAATGGTTGAAAAACTGGAGAAGAACATTTTCGCTTTAAATTGAAGTGAAATAAATTACGTATATTAAAAGAGAATGAAATCGACTAAAATTATACGAGTGATGTAAAGTTTATTAAAACGACGTACATAAAATTGTATTGAAATGATATCAGTTGCACAGCAACTATTAAAATTATGTACAATCTATTTCAATAATTGTCCACGACAATTTTATTCAAATTATATTAACTATATACTATTAAAATAGTATTCTTATTCGTATCGGACTGTATAGGTATTTTCGAGATTGAATTACGAAAGGCCAAATTAATGTACAACCACCATCGTTCGTCTATTTCGATAATTGTCCACGAATATCGTAGACAAGAACACCGTTAATAATCAAGTAACTTAAAAGAAAACGTTTTCGAAAGAGATCAAATGGACCGCTTCGACGATTCTGTGATTAAAAATCGCACCGATCGCGTGAAATCTCTCGAAACGATACGAATCGTGGGAGATTCATTAAAATGACACGAAACACGCAATAACGTATTCTGCTGCAGCCAAGATCGAGCAAACGCTGTGTCGTTCCTTCCCCGTAAAAATGATGAAAGTTCCACCAGTCGGTTCTAAGTCCGTTTCGATTTCGCGAACGATAAGATGAAATTTAAGAAACACGCGCATTCAACGCTGGTAGATTACGATTGATACGCGTTATGCGCACGCACGTCGAGCGGAATAAATCTTGCAGTGTGTCGTGGAGCCGCCTCGAGGTTGCCCATTACCAGAGAGAATGGTCAACCATAAAGTGCCTTCGTTTCTTCTTCTTTTAAATAACGTTGCTCTCCAAGAGGCAACAAAGCAGAATGATGATGCTACCGGACGGAACGTTACTGCCCGTGAAGTCTCTGATTGATACATGCTGCGCGTACACACCACTCTTTGATGCAATCATATTCGCGTGCGGATGAACACACGCGAAGCAACAGTAGCGTAGACGTTCGCAACAGTGGCACGTTGGTGGTCCCGAGTTTCCAGAGACGCTGGATGGAAATCCAGCGTCGAGTTTTCGATTCAATGCGAACGCTTGAAATAGGGGCCGAGTCCCTCCAAGGGAAGATGAAATATTTGTTCGACGAACGGAAACGTTACAGAGCGAAACACAATACGGTCGTACGTTTGGACAACCGTGACTGATATTATTCTCGCTTGAATTTATTCCTTTCGATGGAATATCGGACGTTCGTTTCGGTTAGAAATTGTCGTCCTTGGAAAGCTGTGCAATTTATCCACGCGTATCCGAAAATTCGATCGATACTATATCGTCTTTCGTGTACTTTAGCGTAGATTATAGAGGATGCGATCGATCGGTGTGGATCGTAGAAGAATAAATAATTTTCACTCCAAGTAACGATTTACGTCTTCGAGTTGCATTGTACGTATTTTTATGCGTGCAGTTTGTATATTTCATTTTCATTTATACTTGTAACTTCTTCCCTATTCCCATCTGGTGTGAATTGGTACATCGTTTACGTTTCTTGGATTATTTTAAGAGTAATTTTAAAGATTGTTTCAACTATGTATTATTTAATAGGTCGTCGTTACTCTTACGATCGATCTTTATTGTTATCAACGACGAGGATACTCGACGGCGTTGGTATTCTTAAATCGTTGCGATACTCGCTTTATTTGTATTCGGAGAGAATGGTACTGCATTATTTATCATTAATTTATTCTGCTCCGCTCGGAGCAAACGACACTTTTTTTAAATCGTTCGGATTTATATTCCAGGCTCATAGAAAACAACCAACGAAAGGAAACGCTCGAAACTCGTATTTTCGCTAAATCATGGGACGCGTGTCCCACATTTGTCAATAAAATTACTGTCCGGTTTCATAGAGCAACGCGTACGCGATAGTATAATTATAGTGTACTTGACACGGCAGCATGGCGAGATGACTGCGTTCATACCGGTTAGAGGGGCACATAAACATACAACTTTATTCAAATGCTTCGCTGGGAATTATTTTCACGATTCGAGCCGAATAATTGAATGCGCTACGATCTTAAATTCTCTTTCGAAATTATTTTGCTACTCCCTGTAACGAGCGTTCGATCATTTTACGGGTCCATTGTTGAAATTTGAGAAAGCGTATTTTGATCACGACGACGTACATTATTCTAATCCAAAGTGTCTTTTTACATCAAATATAATCGTTTAGCTTCGGTGTATTTTTTAGATAAAGGACAGAGTGTTGTTCTTTTACTTTTTGGAAAATAAATTGCTCGGTATTTATTTTTGAAGAATTAAATTATAAAACACGACTTTGATATGTTCTTGTGGATATGCAAGATAGAATATAGTTTTCTTTCTCTCTCAAATTTCCAAAAGAAATTTTCACGCACATAAATCTCAAATGGAGATGAAAATTGTGCCTAATGTTCTAAACGTTGTGGTTTAGAATAAACAATGATCAACAATGAAGTTCTGTAGCTCGAGGTTACCGGATAATTTGCAACACCTTTTTAAGTAAAAATTGGAACAAAAACACTTGCCAAAATAGAAAGAAAATCGATTCCTGGAATAAAATCACTACTCTCCCTCGGTACGAGTTGCTTCGAAAATCACCAGCAAGTTGTACTTTTCTACATGGAAACGACCAATCATTCGTAAGATTGCGAAATATTAACTTCACTTTTAATAATTTACAAAAATAGAAAAATATTTAACGGTGATGCCAAGATTTCAAATTCAATTCCTGAAATAATTCGTCACTCTCCCCGGATACAAGTTCATCGACCAATTTCGCTAAAAATAAAAAAAAAGAAGCAACTTTCTTACACAAAAACGATCGATTTAAGTATAGATACGATTTCTCGCGAAATATCAAGTCCACTTTTAACGATCCACGACACGTTTCCAATGATCGTTTACACATGAAAAAATCACTCTCCCCGGATACAAGTTCACCGCTCAACGTCACTTAAAATAAAAGAAAAAAAATAATCAATTTTACCACACTGTAACGGTCGATCGTTCCTAAATGTTTCCTAAACGACCTCTTACGAAATATTAAGAAAAAGGCCGTTTTACGAGTAGCCTGGGTCTTGTTGCTCGTCGACGAAACTCCAACGATTCTTCAAACCGTTAGGAAATGCGCGAGTGGTGTTTCACAAGCCGCTCGTAGCTCTGCTAAAGTAATACATCCCGTAGGAGGTACACGGCGTGTAATGTTCCTACACGCGACACTCGGTGGCACCACGGTGTGTTCGTTACGTCCCTGCGGTGCTTAGAAGGGAATATTCACAGATAGAAGTCAATAAATCCAACCGATGGTGCTCAACGTGCTCTCAGCCCGGACCGGTAGTCCAGAAGAAACTCGCTGCGGGCAAATAATGGCCGTGGAATCGTCGCTTCCGTTTATAGAGATACCGGCTGCAGCTTTCTAAGCGCGCTCGCATACGCGATATACACTCCTAGAAGAAGCCGCGGTGAAGCTGCGTGAACTAACTCGGAACCAGCTGTGCCCCTCAACAATGGACGCCGATGCGTACCCGTCTTTTGCACCGTACATTTTTATTCGTACCGCGAACTCGAAGAAACCTGATTTTATGTAGAGTTCCGTTGCTCGACCGAAGTAGAAAAAGATAACTACCGAGGAATGGAATTTCGCGATATAATTAAGTTGGATGGTGGTTTCCCTCCTGGATCTATGGCGAGGTGAAGGACTCTGCGAGGATGTCGACACATTTTTTTTCTTTTTTTTTTCCCAAGGTTTATTTCTGTGATAATTTAGAAGGAAACGAGTCGAGACGGTGTCGGTTGAAGGAATCATGTTTTTTGGGTAGTCGATCGAGTCGAATGTTTATTTTGAAATTGTCCTTTTATTTGGAAGGAATCGTTGAAATTTATTCAAAATTCGATTCGATGGCCTTTTATTCACAGAGGTATTGTACGTCTCGAGGTATAATTATGTTGGCTGGATTTTCTCGTGGCTCTATAGCGAGGCTGACTCTGCGAGGATGTTAACATTTTTTGTTTCGAAGGTTTATTTCTGTGATAATTTAGAAGGAAAGGAGTCGAGACGGTGTCGGTTGAGGGAATCATGTTTTTTGGGTAGTCGATCGAGAGGAATTTTTATTTCGAAATTGATCTTTTATTTAGAAAGAAACAGCGAAATTTGTTTAAAATTTTATTCGATGTCCTTCCATTTATATAGGTACGTTGCAATTTTGCAACTTTGTGAAAAAAAATTTGTCATCGATCCCTTGCGTGGAAATGAGTCAAGTATACATATATTAAGTATACGTATATTAAGTTCTCTCTGTTACACTTAATTCTGACAATACGATATTGTCAAAAATACGGTTAGTTATTAAACTTGAGAATAGTTCAATTGCCAAATAAATCTACCGTGTGAAACCGTACATATTTTTCGTATCTTCGCACGTACACGTAAATAGTTGAGTCTTCTTTCCAACGATTGCCCCTACGAATGAAATAAAATAATATTATTTTATACAAGCACGTTCGATTTAAACAAACTCGTAAAGCAAAGGGTCGATACGATTAGAAACCGGTTGTAATGTGGAATTATTCGATGTAATGGGAGTTTTTTCGCGAGCGGAATCTCAAAGCGGTGCGTAGAAAAATAATTGTCGCTGGTATAGTCACGTCGGTGTTTCGAGTATCGTAAGTATTATAAATCGCGTCGGGGAATTCTTTATGTTGGCGATTACTTATCACGGCCCGTGGAAAGAAAACGACAAGTTTCAACGACGACCGTGTAACTCACCGCATTACACTCTTCCCATTCCAATTTTCAGTTTAACAAACCTGAAACTTAAGGAAACCGAGCGATCCACCGGTCAATAGCTCGGGCATCAATTATTGTCTACGATAAAAAGAGGAACGGCGTTTAACATAGAAACGACGTTGATCTTGATATGCAAATTCTTATGAGTCATCTTAACGCGAATGTGTTTTACCTCGTTTGAATAACTCACGACTTGCTCGGCCAATCGTACATGAATTCCATGTCGCGCAAGAAACTCTAATTCCGTCACATTCTAAAGCCGAGGTGAACAAGTCGTTCCACTTAGCGAGCGGCTCCAATTTGTCGACTGTCGTTGGAAAATGTCGCGGGAATATTCGATTCGAGGGATTCGAGTCGCGAGTGTACTGTAATACCCCTACACGACGATCTTGAACAATCGTGATCCTCTCGCGTCGCTGTATCGAGGGTGGGTGGCCATTTTCTACCGGGAAGTGATCTTTCTCTGTCTCAACTTGCCAACTGTTTTTCTATTTCAAGACTACTAATACAATTCAACCGTTTTGCTTATTTTTTCTCTCGTACGTATTCAGTATAATTTAACGAGTGAAAATTAAGAAAGTATCAGTATTAATCGTTAGTTATTATGAGAACGATCTGCAAAGATACTTCGATCCGAGGGTGAGAGTCGCGTGTGAAAATTTGCACAATTTTTCTTTATACATTCGTCAGACTTTTTCTTTGGCGAACAATTATATTATTACCTGAATTGATACACTTGTTCGCAAGAAAGAGAAACGGTCCCTTGAATAATTTGTGTTTTTTCGGCAAAACTTTTATCCAATTCCATTAAATTCACAATTGTAGTTTTCAAATATATCGTTACATGGTACGTAAAAATCAACTATGGATACTCTATAGTAAATCTGGCCACAAATTGTACGTTTCTAGATTCTTTGCAAAAGTGATCGTATATCGAGAATTGTCGAAAATACAGAGCGTAAAAATGTATTTCACATAATAGAATAAATTACTCGAAATGTACGTCGAGAAACGTTCATTTCTGTTCGGTTTCCCCTTGCGACAGTGGCGGAGAAGACTCGTGTCCTTATATCGAGGTAAAAATCGGTTCTTGTACCGAGGTGGTACCTCTTAGAATTTTTCCAATCGCGCGATCAAGAGCTACCCTTAAAGAGACTCGTTTCTCGTTTCTTCCTCGCATCGATCGTTTCCAAGCAGAGGGTGATCGATCTTCGACCACGATGCTACTCGAACCGGTGACCATTAGGGCATCCCTTAAAAAGCAACTTTTCCTCGCAAAGGCCCGACACGATTCTACCTTTTCGTAGGACGACACTCGAGTACTCCAAGTCACCGACCTCGTAGAAATTTCTTTCGATCTCGTGACTTTTAAAGATTTTACAGACCGTTTACTCGCAGGTGGTTCGCTCCGCGCGGACAGAAGCGAGCGATTAAACGAAACAATAAAGAAGAAGCTCGATTGAACGGTCGCGAGAGAATTTCAGGCGTATAATTCACGAGGGGTTTCTTCGAAAATCGAGTACTCCGAAATATAAAGAAGTGTAGTGTACGGTACTCCGAAAATAATTTTCGATAAAAAGGGTAGAAGATTTGAATCGAAATAAAATAAAAACCACGAGAGATAATTCGGTGCTTGTTGTTCCATTTCGAAGCATGTTCGTTGACATTGTGCACGAAGTGCAATATCGTTTAAATGATCATCACGATTGTATTTGGTGACGCGAATACGAGAAAGAATTCCGAAGATCTCTCTGATTCGTGCTTAGTCGATACATAACGAAATGGGTTGATCGACGACTGAACCAGTAGTATCGAATTTTTCCATTGATCGATCAATTGCACGATCCATTGGTCGATCACGTGCACGAAATGTGCTTCGAATGAACAAAAGTTCGATAATAAATTTTAATAACTTCAACGCAGTGAGCCACTGTGTTTCATAGTAATGTATAATTTGCAAAAACGTTATTGAATACAAATGTCGTGCGACTCTGATAATTCAATAACAGAGAACTCTATAGTTAACATTCCACATAAACAGTTACCAATACATAGAAGTGTATATTAAACAAAAATTCATGATTATTCTAGGCCTTAAAATTTCACGGTTAATTTCTGCGAATAATTTAACAAAAAATTCCATCTTGGACTGTGACGATTCAAAGTTCAATTTCTCTCATTGAAAAACTCTATAGTTGACATTCCGTATAAACAGTTACCAATACATAGAAGTGTATATTAAACAAAAATTCATGATTATTCTAGGCCTTAAAATTTCACGGTTAATTTCTGCGAATAATTTAATAAAAAATTCCATCTTGGACTGTGACGATTCAAAGTTCAATTTCTCTCATTGAAAAACTCTATAGTTGACATTCCGTATAAACAGTTACCAATACATAGAAGTGTATATTAAACAGAAATTCATGATTATTCTAGGCCTTAAAATTTCACGGTTAATTTCTGCGAATAATTTAACAAAAAATTCCATCTTGGACTGTGACGATTCAAAGTTCAATTTCTCTCATTGAAAAACTCTATAGTTAACATTCCGTATAAACAGTTACCAATACATAGAAGTGTATGTTAAACAGAAATTCATGATTATTCTAGGCCTTAAAATTTCACGGTTAATTTCTGCGAATAATTTAACAAAAAATTCCATCTTGGACTGTGACGATTCAAAGTTCAATTTCACTCATTGAAAAACTCTATAGTTAACATTCCATATAAACAGTTACCAATCCATAGAAGTGTATGTTAAACAGAAATTCATGATTATTCTAGGCCTTAAAATTTCACGGTTAATTTCTGCGAATAATTTAACAAAAAATTCCATTTTGGTCTGTGACGATTCAAAGTTCAATTTCTCTCATTGAAAAACTCTATAGTTAACATTTCGTATAAACAGTTACCAATACATAGAAGTGTATATTAAACAGAAATCCATGATTATTCTAGGCCTTAAAATTTCACGGTTAATTTCTGCGAATAATTTAATAAAAACTTCCATCTTGGACTGTGACGATTCAAAGCTCTATCTCTCTTATTGGAAAACTCTCTATATATCGAGCAACGAGTTTTTCGCAACGATTCCACGCGAGACTGTTGCAACGCGAATTTTAGATAGACACTCGACGGATCTAATAACACGTGTTGGGTGAACCTGGCCGCGGTCTTCCGCTTTCTGGACCTTTCGTGGAAGCCTTGACCGCAACGAAATGATCGTTCCATTTCGCGAGAAGACATTAGAGTTCTCTTTGAGACCGGCCGAGGAGGACGACTCATCCGTGAGCTGAATTTCGTTCCCCCGGTTTCTCTAGCTTGCGACACGAAAGCGAGGAATGGAATGTGAAACTGAAATTCGCTGATTCGGAGATATCATAACCCGACGTGTTCGAATCTCTTCGACTTTTCTCGCGAGATTATTTTTATACGATTTTTGTGCAGATTTCGGGGGAAGGGGACACGAGATGCCTGGCCAATTTAGCGAAGTTTAAAAATAACTTACGAAAGTGTTCCGAGACAAGCCATTAAAACCGGCTACAAGATTATTCGATGGTTGCGTGAAATATGAAGACCGTTTCGGTATACGGGAACGACGAAACGTTTGAATATATTTACAGTCGGGACAAGTTTACTACAAAATTCGAATGCAAACCTATGGAGCATCACTCGAGGTGTTTTTTCCTACGCGTATTGTTCTTCACGAATGTCTGGACGTATCGTAGCGTACAACTTGAAATTATTCAACTCTACAGAAACTTGAGAACACAGATGTAAAATCTTGGGAATTTTTTAGTCACTCATCGAGAGTAAATTTATCTAATTTTCAATATTGTACTTACTTATCAGCGTTTCCTCGTATTTAGTATTCTTTGAGAACGAACAAACGTCAAAGGAGAAAACAATGTAACGTTTGTATTAACAGAGAGTCTACGACTATGTCATACAAGTATTTTATATTTCGAGAACTCTATTATATTCGATTTTTTTAGAGTGTAGAAACATTTTATTAAATTATATATTCTCCATTTTGGAAAACGAAATTCCAAACAATATTTTCGGTAATTTTTCTCAAACAAATAAGTAACTTCCTTCAAGTATACTCCGTTAAATTTCCTACAATTGTTTCTTTCGTAACGAAAGAAAGTACACATAAAAGTACACCAAGATTAAAACAATCGTGAACACTTGTATCGGAACAATTATCCTTCGTCACGGTAAACTCGTTGAATCCAAAGTGTTTTGCCCCCAGAAGCAAACTTTGAGTTCTTTTTATTCACAGTTAACCCTTTGCACTCGAGGCTTCTTTGCTATCAGAAACCGACGCCTCGAGAAAATCCTTCAAGTCGTAAAATTAATCTGGAACGGAACACTTTTACATACTTCCCATACATGCGTTTACATTCTACGAGAACGTAATATTTAAATTCCAATTTGAATTCCAAACCACGAAGTTTTCCCGGATGGAAAATAGTACACTGAATTAGATGGCGACCGAGGATCTCCTCTCGAGTCCAAAGGGTTGAACAATAATGAACAACACCTGGTAAGGGAGACGAAGCTGTTCGCTTTAACCTCAGTGAAATTTCCTAAATCGTAAAGGAATGTTTTCAAAATAAAAAATGGATTGTTTTCAAAATAAAAAAAGAAATCTTTTCAAAACAAAGAAAGGAATGTTTTCAAAATAAAAGAAAAGGAATGTTTTGAATATAAAAGAATGTTTTCAAAATAAAGGAATGTTTTCAAAATAAAAAAAAAAAGGAATATTTCCAAAATAATAAAAAAGGAATATTTTCAAAATAAAGGAATGATTTCAAAATATAGGAATGTTTTCAAAATATAGGAATGTTTTCAAAATAAAGAAATGTTTCAAAATAAAAGAAAGGAATGTTTTGAAAATAAAGAAATGGAATGTTTTCAAAATAATAAAACATTCCTTGAAAACATTTTGAAATATTCCTTTATGTTTTTAAAATAAAAAAGGGAATGTTTCCAAAATAAAGGAATGTTTTCAAAATAATAAAAAAGGAATGTTTTCAAAATAAAGAAATTTTTCAAAATAAAAGAAAGGAATGTTTTCCAAATAAAGGAATGTTTTCAAAATAAAGGAATGTTTTCAAAATAAAAAAAAGGAATGTTTTCAAAAAGAATTTGAAAATGTCCGATTCTCGATCGAGGGAACTCGTCGTTGGTTCGTTGTTGACGTCGCGGTATCTCTTTGTTCCAGTTGCACGTCGAAGTACGTGGGCGAGTACTGCCAGCACCTGAACCCCTGTCACACGGGTCCACGTTGTCAGAACGGTGGCTCCTGCAGGGTGAAGGAGAGCATCGGGGGTGGGACACCATCGTTCACCTGTTCCTGCCCCGTTGGTTTTACCGCGAGCCTCTGCGAGATACCGATCGAGAACGCATGCGACTCATCGCCGTGTCTGAACGGTGCCACTTGCAATCTGAAGTCGCTCCGCGAGTACGTTTGCACCTGCGCCACCGGATACACAGGTAAGGGATTTTAATGACTTAACTCCTTAAAACCTCGGCGTCGTCGCGTGACAAAGTGTCCAAGTGCCGAGGTAAAACTTACGGACGGGTAAAAAGACGTTCGACCGTGTGTTCATCGGTGAATACACCGAAAACCGATTGAGTAATAAAGCGACAAAATTTATCCGCAGAAGAAAAAGTCGCATGCATAATTAAGCGGCACGCCGGCCGATACGTCGCGATATTTTTGCGCGATTTCGCGACGACATTGAAAAACCTACAATATTTTACGACCGCGTTTCGCTAATATAAATACCACGTTATCTCGTTGCTCGTTTTCTCCTCAACCTTCCGTGGAATTGTTATTTTACAAGCGCAGCAATCGCGTCGACGTTGGACCAGCGATATTTTTCGTTCAATTTTCGCGCGATCGGCAATCGTATCTTTGGGAATCGATCAGTCATGGTAAACGGTTCGACATTCGTGCGAGAGAGAACGTAATTTGTTACGAGGAAATTATTTCACCCGAGTATCGAACGTGTAGTAAATTCAAGTATCAGATGAATTGTATTTTCAAGGAGTGCTGTGTTTGTTTTTCTTCCTTTTTTTCTTATCGGGTATTTCTTCCACTCTTTTACTATTTTCTATATTAAGTTAACAACTGCATCTTATTTCTTACGATTAGGTGCATTTACTTCTATTTCTGTACATTATGTTTCATTATTTCTTTTTCTTTTCGATACTGCATTCTTTTATGCAATTCAGGAGTGTTAAGATAGTACCATATTAACCAATAACCAAGAACCGTTATTATTAACATTAATGTATAGAAATGGAAGATACATTCGATAAAGTGTGTTTGTTTCTACTTATTGTAACTGGTAATTTCTGGAGGTAGTCACTAAGTTCATAGTATTTACAGAAATTTGAATACTTGTATTTCCAAGTCCAAAATTATTCGTGTCCAAAATAATTCGTGTTATTCGAGTACTCGATACTCCCAAGTCCAGGAGCATAAAAAATGTAACAATTCCTAGAAACACCGGGAATTGTACGATCACCTTCAGAAATGTGCGCGCGGTGAGTGTGTAATCGCATTTTTTCAAACGGACACGTTTGGACTCTTTTTTTTTTTACTTCGTTGAAACAACGAAGGTCGTTTTCTCGTATGATTGAATCGAAACGAAAATATTTCACGTTCTTGAACGTTCCGTGGGCAGCGATCGCAGTCGTAACGTATTATTACGACATTCGGAGGCTTCCACCGGGACGGAATTCACAATGCCGGACTGTAATTAAATAAATGAAAGGCGGACCTCGGGTTTGTGCACGCGATATATTAAATCCGTGAATGAATAACGCGCGTCGCGTTAGTCATCATCGTAACGACAAATCCCATCGATTCGCGTAGGTCGGGTGGCAAGGTTACGCGATAGGTGGAACGATAAAACCTGTGTGGTAATCACGGTACTCGCATTGTTTCGCTCATTAGCGGGATACGACTATGCGAATAGAGAACAGAGAGCCCGGAGATCCTACTCCTTCCACGGGAACGTTCGCGTGATCTCGCATCATCGGCGCGCGTTCGGAATAAAACGCGCCGAGTAAACAAGGCGGCGCTGGACCGGTGACGTAGACTATAAATCGATCGATTAAAGAGATTATCGTGGCAGTGATCGATGAAGTCGAAGCGAGCTGTTTCAGCAAATTTTTCCTCGAGCAAACTTTCATTCGAGCGAATTTCTATTCGGATGAATTTTCCTTCGAGCGAATTTCCGTTCAAGGAAACTTCTCTTTCAGCGAATTTCTCTTTGAGAAATTTTTCTTTCAGCAAATTTCTGTTTAGCGAATTTTTCTTTGAACATATAATATTTCTCTTTGAGGAAATTTCTGTTTCAGCGAATTTTTGTCTGAGCGAATTTCTGTTCGAGCGAATTTCTCGTTGTGTAAATTTCTCTTTGAGCGAATTTCTAGCGAAGCAAATTTCTTTTCGAGTGAATCTCTATTTAATAAAATTTTTCTTTGAACAAATTTCTGTGTGAAAAAATTTCTTATCCTGTAAACTTTTCTTTGAGCAAATTTCTTTTTCAGCTAATTTCTATTTGAATGAATTTCTATTTAAGCAAATTTCTCTTTGAGCAAATTTCTGTTTGGGTGAATTCCCATTTAAGTACATTTCTCTTTGAGCAAATTTCTGTTCGAACAAATTTTTGTCTGGGTGAATTTCTGTTTGAGCAAATTCCTCATTGTGTAAATTTTTCTTCGAACGAATTTCCGGTTAAGGAAATTTCAGTTTCAGCGAATTTCCATTTGAGAAAATTTCTCTTTGAGCAAATTTTTATTTGAAAAATTTCAGTTTGAGTTGATCTTCGTTTACGAGAATTTCTCTTTAAGCGAATTTGCACGATCAGGGAGAGAGAGATTCTTTTCCGGATAGTCTTTTGCGCGGGGGCACGTGCCCCCTTGACGAATAAATCCAAGGGGCAGGAGGAATTTAGCGGAAGAGAAAGAGGAAGAAGGAAAGCCAAGACAGAGGAAGAGAGAAGTTCGTGGTGCTGGATAATTGGCGGAGAGCAATGCGGCGTTTCGCTGTGGCGGTACCTTTGGCCCAGTGGTTCTCACGCGTGTTTCGTTTCGCTGCTTACACCTTGACATAATGAAACTTGGTAGATCGTCGCTCGAGACAGGCGGTGATTTTAAAACATGTGTAATAATTGTTGTTGCTTCATTTTTTTTTAGTGCAATTTTGTAAAATTCTCCGTATTTCGACCCGTAAAAATACTTATCTCAATTAGGGATCTCATTATACTTTTTCTTTTCTAGTGGTTATCGACAATTACGAAATAACGAATTAGTTTTTGGTAGAGTTTTCAAGGAATTGTTCATCAACTTAGGGGCCTTCTTAAGAGATTTTACGTAGGTTGAAATTATAAAAATTTATCCATTAACTTTTCTATGCGATTGATACAATTTTTTGGGAAGTAATGTATCAAACATACGAGGTTTACGTATAAAAATTACTACTATTCAAAGTTATTATTTTATACATATTCAAAAGTTACTTTAACTGTCCCCGACTCGTCAATTGTACTCGTGCTCCTGTTACAACAATTCTAACAATAGTTACTAATACTACGATTCTAATAATAATTTTTAATAACGATGCTTGTAAAATGGTCGTTAGTTCTCTATTAGGATTCGTATACCTGTTACAACGATTCTAACAATAGTTACTAATAGCACGATTCTAATAATAATTTTTAATGACAATACTTGTAAAATGGTCGTTAGGTCTCGATTAGGACTCGTACTCCTCTTACAACGATACTAACAATAGTTACTAATACTACGATTCTAATAATAATTTCTAATAAAAATACTTGCAAAAGTATTACTAATACTACGATTCTAATAATAATTTGTAATAAGAAATACTAGCAAAAGTATTACCAATACTACGATTCTAATAATAATTTTTAATAAAAATACTTGCAAAAGTATTACCAATACTACGATTCTAATAATAATTTGTAATCAAAACACTTGCAAAAGTATTACTAATACTACGATTCTAATAATAATTTTTAATAAAAATACTAGCAAAAGTATTACCAATACTACGATTCTAATAATAATTTGTAATAAAAAATACTAGCAAAAGTATTACCAATACTACGATTCTAATAATAATTTTTAATAAAAATACTAGCAAAAGTATTACTAATACTACGATTCTAATAATAATTTGTAATCAAAACACTTGCAAAAGTATTACTAATACTACGATTCTAATAATAATTTGTAATAAAAAATACTAGCAAAAGTATTACCAATACTACGATTCTAATAATAATTTGTAATAAGAAATACTAGCAAAAGTATTACCAATACTACGATTCTAATAATAATTTTTAATAAAAATACTCGCAAAATGGTCGTGTACCAATTTGCGCGAATTGGAGCACCACTGGCGCATAGCGGGTGCACTGTGCAGATCGAGGAGCAAAGACATCTTAGATCCAAGGTAGCGAGCAGCGACTCCGGTAATTAGTTCCACTAATCAGTGGACCCGGGAGTAGGTAGGGATGGGACTTTAGGTAGACAGGACGACTTGGTCAGTGCTACCGCCATCTTAAACGATATCTCCCCTCGCGAGGGAGCAGAACCGGCCACGAAATACCAAGCAGATTCATCCTTGTCTTCGCGGTGATCTCTATCGACGAGATTCGTAAGAATCGCGAAACACTCGCACCAGGCTCGTATCCATCCCCGGCAGGATGCTCGTTAACAGCAATTAAGGGGACGTATACTATTCGGTCCACGGTAAAGACCGCGTTTACGCTCGGAGCAAGTGTTATAATTTCACGAACGTAATTATAATTGATGTTTACGCGCGGTAGCTTCGAATCCGAGGAAATATTTATCGAACGAGATTATCATTTATCGAGACCGACGACGCAACGGATGCACCTTCTCCGGATAGATAAACGTACAACTTGTGCCATTCTACGGGATTCTGGTCGATAAAATTCAATTTCTCCTAAGCAACGGATACCGCGTACTGTTTTATCGAGCGGGTATTTCAAAAATATGCAACCAGTCGGAAGCTGTCCCGCAGCTGATGTAATTCTGTTGATCTCCGGACTACGTATGCGATTTGCATATTCGATCGGTTGCATCTCGTTAATTATCCACGAAGCATTAACGACAGGCTGTAATTTACTTTTTTCTCGTGAAAATTTATTATTCGCGTCGCTTTGTATTATTTGTCGTATTTGTCCAGATGTGTGTAATTCTTGTTTTTTTCTTTTAGAGTGAACTGTAATTTAAATTTTGTACCGATTTTAGAGTTCCGAGATACCGATTTAGAGGTACTCTTGTTTCGGTTTCGAAAATAAAGTGTACGTTTCTCATTTTTATACCAAATAGGCACAAAACACGTACTTTGTGAGTGTATTGTATCTAGAATATTGTAATTTACAAAGTGGATGTGAACTTATAATCCTACTTTATAATAGTTATTAGAATTTCAACATTGGGCAAATTTTATTCCAAACGAGAACAAAGAACAACCGTTTGTAATAATACTTTAGTTCTTTATTTCTCACGACGTTGCGTAGAAATAACCAAAATATCCATTTAAAATTTCTTTTCACTTTGTGTATTTCTCTTGTTACGTAACGATGAAAATTTATATTTTACAATGTGTAATAATATGAAATCAAATTTTACTTCTCCGAACGAGTAAACATCGACGAGTGAATCGGCTACACGGTTGCCCGTATCCACTATCATTTACTTCGTTTAAAATTTGCTACAAATTTGAACAAAATTGTAACATTAATACCTACGTTTCAAGATCCACGACCATACTTTGAACTGACCATAAAAAAAAATACACAACGCTAAAAGTGACAATATTCCGTCTCTGTCTCTCTGCGCAAAAAAATAAAAATTTCAATCTTACAATAAAGAAGACGAACGAAAATTTTATCTGACCGATCGAGTAAACATCGACGAGCGAATCGGCTACACGGTTGCCCGTATCCACTATCATTTACTTCGTTTAAAATTTGCTACAAATTTGAACAAAATTGTAACATTAATACCTACGTTTCAAGATCCACGACCATACTTTGAACTGACCATAAAAAAAAATACACAACGCTAAAAGTGACAATATTCCGTCTCTGTCTCTCTGCGCAAAAAAATAAAAATTTCAATCTTACAATAAAGAAGACGAACGAAAATTTTATCTGACCGATCGAGTAAACATCGACGAGCGAATCGGCTACACGGTTGCCCGTATCCGGTATCTCTTACTCGGTTAAAAATTTGCTACAAATTTGAACAAAATTGTAACATTAATACCTACGTTTCAAGATCCACGACCATACTTTGAACTGACCATAAAAAAAAATACACAACGCTAAAAGTGACAATATTTCGTCTCTGTCTCTCTGCGCAAAAAAATAAAAATTTCAATCTTACGATAAAGAACACGAAGCAAAATTTTATCTCATCGATCGAGTAAACATCGACGAGCGAATCGGCTACACGGTTGCTCGTATCCGGTATCTCTTACTCGGTTAAAAATTTGGGCATCTCCGTAGCGGAGAATTTCCTCGCGGTTCGATTTATAGTAGAGCCCGTGGTACTCCGAGTTCGCTCGAGATTCCCTCGCGATACGGTCCCTCGGTTTTCACCGTTAAAGTGTAAGGAGTCTCGTCACGGGTTTTATATATTTTTCCTCTTCTCTTTTTGCGTTTCAGGCGACCACTGCGAACGACAAGACCACTGTGCCTCGTCGCCGTGTCGAAACGGGGCCGAGTGTCGCTCGCTCGAGGACAGCTACAAGTGCACGTGTGCACCCGGCTTTACGGGGCCGAATTGCGCGGACGACATCGACGAATGCGACAGGAACCCGTGCAGATACGGCTCCTGCAAGAACATTCACGGATCTTACAAGTAAGTCGAACGACATCGTTAACTGGCTTCCCTGCCCACCGTTTTTACATATCACCTTCGAACGTAAATTGCGCCTGCGCCTCGCTTTCGGGGCTTTTTCGATAAAACACTCGCCGCGACTCAATTTCGCCTTCTCTCTTTCTCTATCGTTCATTTATTCACTCGCTCGCTCGCTCTTTTTCTCTTCCCGTCTCCTCGTTCCCGCCCCTCTCATTCTTCGAAGATCCGTATCGTCGCCGCTTTGTAGTTAGCATAAATTTTTATCACCGACAGGCCCGATCGTAATCTCGCTCCGCGTGGCTCCTCGCTTGCGACCCGTGGTGTGTAGCCTAACGTCGGGACTCCGAAACCGCGTCAGGGACAGTGTATCTCTTCAAGTTTTCCGCCAACTACGCGACATTATGTCGTGTAATTATACAGTACGCACCCGTGACCCGTATTCGCTTATTAAACTTATAACACTAAATTTCATTTTAATTCGAAATTCACTCGATACGTTCCGGGAGACACCGGGGGATATTTTCGGCCACCGTAACAGATATTTACCAAATTATTTACCGGAGGTGGGAATTAAGTCGGTGGTTAGATCACGGACATTTACATAACATTGTAAGCGTTCCGGTGTACCGAGTTAATTTCAGGCCCAAGGACGAAACAGTGACGAGAAATTACAATGTATTTATGCGGAATTTGAATCGGGGTTTTCGGTTAAGGTGTCGATTTCTTTTTTTACGGAGGGGGAGGAATTACGCGAGAATTTTTCAGGGCAGTATAGAGCAGCTGTAAGTCATTTATAGTCGACTGAGTTTCTTCTCTAGGGTACCGTGAACGTAACTGTGTACAGAACTCGGAGAGAAGTGCGAAATATTTTTCAGTTTGGTGGAATTGTTGAAAAAAGTTTGAATCTTTTACGAGAAATTTTGCGGGGATTTTGTACTTGTAGAGATACTATAATTTGCTATAATATTAAGTGAGTTTATACGACAGAGTGTTGCGAATATAATTGTGTAAAAAATTGAGAGAAAAATACGAAACATATATTCTGTTTTGGTATCGTTGGGAATACAAGTTGTAGTTCCTACTGTGGAAGGCTGTAAACATAACTGTACACAAAATTAAGAAAAAGAGTACGAAACATTTTTTTTCAGTTCGATAGAATTGTTGCTAAACGTTGGAGTATTTTTATGAAAATTAAGGGTGGGTTTTGTGTAATATACGGGAGCTATAAAGCACTCTACTTTCAACCAAGTTTCCTGTTTAGAGGGTTATAAATATGCAAAAATACGCAAAATTAAAAGAGAAGTGCGAAACATACATTGGACTGTGAAAATGTCGAAATTTTTTGTAAAAATTAGACAATATTTTTTTACAATACAGAGAAACTATAAAGCTCTGTACTGACAATCGAATTCCTACTCTGAGACGTTATAAACGCGACTGTATAAAAAATTCAAAGAGACACAGAAAACATATATTTTCCAGTTCGATGGAATTGTCGATACAAATTAAAACCCGGCTCTCGATTGTGAAAGTATCGAAATTCTTTGTATAAATTACGCGAAGATTTAACGCGATACAAAGAAGTCACCATCGGTCTCTACGTCCATTCCGTGGTACTGATGAAATCGCGAATAAAATTAAGAAAGAAATAAAAAATCAACGATCGTCGTACAATTTCCATTTCGAACACCTGCAATTAATTGTAATTAAACGTATACGCGGTACGAGTATCCGTGCACCTACAAGTCGGCCGGAATAAACGTAAAATTAAAAGTTTCCCCGCACGGCCGTAAAACTAAAGCAATATTGGTAAGCGTAACTATATATAACGGAAGAAAAAAGAAAAGAAAAGAAAAGAAAAGAAACGCGAACACACACAAGGAAGAGTAGGTATCGTTCTCGTTTATAATTCCTCTTTCGTTATAATTTAAGTTTAACCGGCCGCGTGTAATGTTTTTTACAACCCCGGAATGGAAACCTTTTATTTTTAACGCGTTGAATCGTGCACAGTTAGTCGTCCAACGGTGTAAGTTTAATTATAACGAATCGCTCGCGTCCGAACTGAAAAATGGCACGACGTCGATTTTGTATACCGCCTTTATAGATCGTCACAGTTATTTACCCGACGAGGAGTTCGAAATTACGGAAGACGTTATAATAAATATCGTACAATGAGTTTTCATAAAAATTTTTTCTTCTTTCATTTCTTCTTTTTTTTTCCATCAACGACCAAGCAATTATCCTAATGGTTATTACCGGTTGAGAGTGCCTCTACGGGGCGAAGGATAGGTCGTTTCGTAGCTTACGATTTAATACAGTCGCTGTACTGGAAATGATATAAAGTTTCGAGTATATATTTTCCACGAACGCGTGCACAAACGGTTACTTAATCGTCTTATGATGAACTCCAACCGGTGGTAATTTACTCGTTTGTGGCATATGGGATTCGACGACGACGACGACGACAACGACGGCGCGTTGAATGATAAAAAAATGAATATATATATACATATATATATACACACATATATATCTAGAGGGGAGAGAAACGGCGGTCAGATACAGCGCATCGACCTCTCGAAATATCGTTGCGGACGAGCGAGCTCGGTGATGAGGGCTCAGAGAACCGCGGTAGTGTCGTTCGTCTTTGCCGCAATTACCGATTGAGCACGGACGCTGAAACGCGGAGCGCATAACGACGTCGAACAACGAGGATTCATCGAGTCGATCCCACGGCCCATTACGGATTTACTCGTAATTCGACGTCGCATCGACGTCAAAAATCACTTCTGTCGCCCATCCTCTGTCCTGTAACCGCGCCATTTTCATGCGGTCCGGATCTGATGCTCTCTGAGGGACTTTTCTCGACAATTCGCGAAAAGTGAAAATTTGAGAGGAAATCTTGCTGGGAAAAATATCGAAAATTAGTACTTGTACAAATGATTTGGAATTCTGTCATCTTTGTTCTATCCTGTACTCGCGCCATTTTCATGCGATCCGGATCTGATGCTCTCTGAGGGACTTTTCTCGACAGCTCGCAAAAAGTGAACACTTGAGAGGAAATCTTGCTGGGAAAAATATCGAAAATTAGTACTTGTACAAATGATTTGGAATTCTGTCATCTTTGTTCTATCCTGTACTCGCGCCATTTTTATGCGATTCGGACCTTGTGGTCCCGATAACCTTTTTTGGGGACTTTTCTTGACAATTCACGAAAAGTGAAAATTTGAGAGGGAATCTTTCTCGAAAAAATATCGAAAATTAGTACTTGCTTTTAAAGATCATTTGGTATTCTGTCAATTGTACAAAGTCATCGAAACAGGTCACTCGAGGAAAAACTTCCGGTGTAGAAGAAACCACTTCGAGAAGAGGAACGGGTCATTTTTGTCAGTTGTATATTTAGTACCGTTGCAACAATTTTGAGAACACTTCTCGAGTTTCAATTAGCAAAAACGAGGAAAAGAATTTGTTACCAAGTGACGAGAGAAAAGTGTCGAAACGTTGATACGAGAACGTGTGATTCGTTTAGATACTTTTTCAAGTATCGTTTGAAATTATCCGAATCGTACAGAGCGAGACATTGAATCGCACGAAAAAATCTGAACCCATAAATCCACATAGAAGAAACTATCTAAATAGAATTTATTCACAAACAATGAAAAAAAAAACAGATGCTTCGTTTCATTCAGGTACCATTTCGACGATCGTCTATTATCGCTACAATTCTATAAATTAGAGAGAAAATAATAAAAAAAGAGAAATATTGACATCATTGGGATTATCTGAACGATTGAAAATTATTCTTCTTCTTTCGTCGATAATTTCTGAAGGATCATTTCTTGGTACAGTAAAAATAAGAATGTTCAAAGTGACGTAAGTGAAGTGAAGGACCTCGTGATCTTAGAGACATCAGTATCGGAGTACCATTGGTCTTGTTGGCATTATCCGCATTGAAAATCGTTACCCTTGTCACTTCATCGTTAATTGTTCAAGTACCTCTTCTTGGTACAATGTTAATACAGTTTCAACTTATGGAAATGCAAGGATGCTCGAGATGACACGAATAGAGAGATATTGCTATCGCTAGGATTATCCAATAGTTGAAAGTCATTGTTCTTCTCGTTTCGTTGTTAATTTCCGACGTACCCCTTTTTGTTACAGAAAAATTACGAACACTTCAGCTCGTAGAAGCTCGTGATTGTGCAGATTCTGTCTCTGGGATCGTCTAATGCGTCGAGAATCGTTTTCGTTTTCGTTTTCCTCGATTCTAGAGAGAGAGTCATTGAGTTTACATCTTGACACGGACAAAAATATTCCAAGTGGAAGTTGTTCGGTTTCGAGTTGTCATTTTCATCGGCTTCGAACGATCTGGTGCTTCCACTCTCGATACACATTTCGAAGACCTTCCGTGATAAGTTTGCAGAAAGTGAAATCGCGAAAGGGAACGTGTTCTTGAGTTGGAAGGTAAAAATGTCGTGCATACGTTGGTACGAAAACAGATGCTTCGTTTTAACCAAACACCATTTCAACAATCATCTAGAATCGCTTCGATTGTATATTATTAATTAACGAGCCATTGGAGCAGAGTCACAGACTTTATTCTAGAAACAGAAGAAACTATTTGCAATAGAAATTGTTTCGAGAGGATCAGATACATTATCAGCATCCTAATTGACGATAATCGTACAAATTTTCACTCCAAAACTTTATTCGTTTAGAACTTTATTCTAGAAATAGAAGAAACTATTTGCAATAGAAATTGTTTCGAGAGGATCACATCATTATCAGCATCCTAACTGATGGTAATCGTACAAATTTTCACTCGAAAACTTTATACATTTAGAACTTTATTCTAGAAACAGAACAAACTATTTGCAATAGAAATTGTTTCGAGAGGATCGCATAAATTATCAGCATCCTAATTGACGGTAATCGTACAAATGTTCACTCGAAAACGCACAAAAAAATTTGTCCGCGCGAAAATTGAAGAAACTGTAAATATTTTCAACTTGTTCCCTCGCGTGTGCAAGAAATGGCACACCTCGTTCGAAAGTGAACCATTTCCGCTCGAATCGTCGCTCTCCTTTTCCAAAGACGAAGAAATCGTTTCGATGTTTCTCAAATGTTTTGCATATTTCATTAAAATATTTCCGTATCGTTGAACAATTCTCCACCTCGAGCGTTTGTTACTAAACGACGTAAATATTACTCGCGAGTACCGAACTCGTACAATTTCCCCTTGAAAGTGTCACATTCGCTTCGATAAAGTCGATAAGAAAGAAACTTCGAAACAAACAAAGACCATCGAGTCACACGAAAGGTCCTCCTTAAGGGCTCGCGGTGGAGGGGGGAAGGACGACGCAGAAAGGGAGGGAGATTTCGAGGATGACGACGGGGATCTGTTTGCGAAAAAAGAAGAGAAAGAAAAGGGAAAAGGAAAAACGAGGGGTTGGTGGGCGGTAGGGGGAGTGAGGGGGAGTGAGGGGGAGTGAAGGGAGGGGGTGTATCGCGGAAAAGAAACGAGCTCGCCAAAAACTGGTTCCGGCGGAGGGACTTAAGGCCGGAGCGGCGCGGAGAACATAAATCCGCGCTTTGTTGAGATCGAGTCGAGATTAATCGGGGCCCAAGTCGAGCTGACTGCACGAGAGCAGATAATGTCGCTGGGTCCTACATTATATTGAATTATATCGGCTCGACGCCGCTGGATGTAAGTGTGCGCGTACACGACGCTGTTGGTCGTTTTGTTTTCATCGTCAGGAGCCGCGAGAAAGCTTTGTCGGCCGGACGAAATCGTCCCCCTTCGAACGTTGCCCGACATCTTCATTTTTCTATCTTCGGTCCTCTCGAGCGTCACGGCCGCGCCAGCTTTTCCTCTTTCGTTGCAACCCAACGGTGGTACGAAACGATCGAAATCCGAGGAAAATGTTACAAAGTGTCATTATGGAAACAGTGATTTGCACGGAGATTGGTATGGAATGTTTTCCAGGGCGCTGATTATCAATCTGAAATCAAAAATGGGGGAAAGAGAATGGTAGATACAGTTTGGTGAAAATGGTAGAACTGGTATATATTTCCCAGGTCACTGATTACGAATCTGAAATAAAAAATGAGGGAAAGAAAGTGGTAGATACAGTTTGTTGAGAATGGTAGATACGGTTTGTTGAAGATGGTGGAACTGGTACGTTTTCCAGGTCGCTGATTACGAATCTGAAATAAAAATTGCTGCAAACAAAATGGTAGACACAACAGTTTATCGATAATGGTAGACCCAGTATGTTTTCCAGGGCACTGATTACGAATCTGAAATCAAAAATGAGGGAAAGAAAATGGTAGACACAGTTTGTTGAAAATGGTACACCTAGTATATTTCCCAGGTCGTTGATTAAGAACCTGAAATAAAAAGTGAGGGAAAGAAAGTGGTAGATACAGTTTGTTGAGAATGGTAGACTCAGTTTGTTGAAAATTGTAGAACCGGTATGTTTCCCAGGTCGCTGATAACGAATCTGAAATAGAAATTGTTGCAAACAAAATGGTAGACACAGTTTATCGATAATGGTAGACCCGGTATGTTTTTCAGGTCGTTGTTTACGAATCTGAAATAAAAATTGCTGGAAAGAAAATGGTAGACCCCAATTTGTTGAATGCATACTTAAAATTGTCAAATTGTCATATTTTGTTATATCTACCTTCGTATTTGTAAGCCATCGATTTTATTTATTATAAATCACTATCCGAATTCACAGAGACAGTAAATATCCGATGGAAACGCAACGGCGGATCCGAAACTAATGGAGTTTGTATAAATCGATCGAGAGTGTCGCGAATTTTATGACAGCCCGATAAAATACTAAAAGTAATTATCTCGGTTGTCGCCAGCGGTAAATTGCAGCTCGTGAAATAAAATTCCGGTCATCGTTGCGCGAATGCTCGTTTCCACCGCCGCGTATCGTAAAAATGGCGAGATCTCCGAGTCGCGATAAAAATATCACCTCGATCCGTGGATCGCAGAAACGCGCCGCGATATTTTCATCGAAGCGTACCCGACACGTAAAGTAAAAAAAAAAGAAAAGAAGAAGAGTAAGAAGAAGAAGAAGAAGAAAAATAAAAATAAGAAGAAACGAAACGAAACGTTACTGGCAGCGGGAAACCTTAATTGAACGGTATCTGGTTAACGCGGACGAAGTAAACTCTCAGTCGGTTAGGAATAATCGAGCTTTAGCCGGCTAATAAATATCGGCGAGGGGTTAATCGCGCCGCTACCCAATAATTCCCTTTAACGCTGTTAATCCGCGTCCGGCTGCGTACCCTGTAACCTTTTCCATGGCTACATAGTTAACGCGTGTATGCATCGAACGTACGCGGATCCCATTCGGGTCCGCGCCATTAAAGACCGTACCTAGAAGCCCACCTTTCTTCACCTGTCTCGGATACCTGGCTGCGCAACTACGCCGAGACGAGACACGGTCCCTTCTTTCGTCCCTACGACCCTTTGCCCCCCACTCTCCGATCTCTGTTACGCCGCACGAGAAGTAATAACGTTCAATTGGGTCTAATAAAGACTTTGACGTGGCATGCCTGACCGCCAGGTGGTGCTGCTACGAAGCTACCATGTTATTAAATAGTTACGTCGAATCGGGTGGCTCCGTGCAGCCTGGCGTGCCTCCATGCCGAGGACAGACACTTCATCGCCGCGACTACGTGATCCCGGGATAATTAATCGAATCTTTGCTACGAAATCTTAACCATCCTTGGATAAGGTCGATAATGGTCGACGATCGCGGGGATCGAGTGGCTCTTGCTACGTTGTCGCTCAACGGTCTTAGACAACTGGTGATTTCAACGAAACTCTGGCACTGAGCGTAGATTAGGAGTTTTTGACCCACTTCTCCGTACGGTATAATTATAGGTAGCTGGAACCCGTATGGGACCGTGTGATTACGGTTCCGGGTCTCTGGCCTTTTTTTTTACTCACGGAACGGATTGGGTAATGTAATTGTATTTGTTAAGTGCTTTCGCAATTCGCGCAGAGTAACTGAAATGTAAGTCGAAAGGCGATATATGGTGGTTCCAACGAGTATTCGTACGGTATATTACGAGGTAATTTTTGTATAAGGGATCGTATAATTGTGGTTTCTTTATATGTGAATATAATTGCATTTGTTCATCGATGGGAAATAATAGAAATATATGTAAAAAATTGATACAAAGTGGTTCGAAAAAATATTCGTACGGAATATTACGAGGAAATTTTTTTACAAATAACCGTACAATCGTGGTTTCTTTATGTGTGCATATAATTGTATTCGTTAATCGATGCTCGAATACTGTACGATATATTACAAAGAAATTCCTCTATAAGAAACCGTGTAATTATGGTATCTTTATGTGTGCATATAATTGCAATGGTTAATCGATGTGGAATAATAGATATATAAGTCAAAAATTGATACATAGTGACTCGAAAAAGTATTCGTACAACACATTATAAGAAAATTCTTCTTATCTGTAAGACTGATGAAAGTTTGTGTGCAGAGCACAATGGTGTAGAGGAGACTGGGATAAGTTGATACGTTTTTCACTTTTCGATTTGCACGATCTCTATTCGAGCTAATTACTTAACAAAAAAAATACTGAAATATACCTTGATCCTTCTTCTTTACACATTGTAAAGGATAAATTATAAAATATTTTCTAAGTGAATGCAAAATGTACGAATGTACCCTACTGTTGGTACTTATTTCAAACATCTTGATTGGATTTTTAATCGCTGTTTCTATTACTCAAAATATGTTGAGTAATAAAACTCAATCTATGATTCTGTGTCACTTTTTCTTTTCTCGTGTAATTCTTCTAATTCCTTATAGAAATACAATGAACGATTTTATATATAAATAACTCCTAATAACTCGTGTTTCTAACTATTGATCGCTTATAGCTGTATTCGCGTTTTCGATCCTGTTGCAATTTTTTCTAACTCCATTAAACGCAAATTAACGTTTGGATCCTCTTTGGTAGTAACTTTCTCTATAAATTGTTAAACATAAATTTACACCTGTTTGCCTTCGATGACACTTCTCCGTATAACACGAATCGGTAAAAATACACTCGTACGTAGTTCTCGACAATTTTTTCTCCAAAAAAGAGAGAAACGGTAAGACGAGTAAATAAATCGGAGATACGATTCGAAAGGTAGCTATAGATAGCGAGACCGATGCAAATACCACCCGTGACACGTAATCTCGGTCCCGCGATACCATAAATTCATTTTGTTCCGGTTTTCTAACGTCTAAGGAGCCCACCTTTTTCGTGAATAGCAATCACGGCCCGCACGAACACGCGCGCGAAAAAGTGCACGCGCTCGGTTCGTGTTTGTGCGCGTGTTCGGGACAGGATGTGATTTATGAAATGATCTCCCTGAAGTAGAATTTAATTGAGCGGAGGCGAGCCAAAAGGAAGACCACGCCGGTGTTCCTTGCCCCCTCTCGATGGATCTTGATAAAGCGTGGCCTCCGCAGCAATTTTGGACCTCGCAGCGATTGACCCCGCAGGGTCAAATTCTTCGTGGCTTCTAGCTGAAACTCGCACCTGATTCACCCTGCAGAATTCCAGAATGTGTCCACACCTGTTCCCTACGCCTTGTTCTCATCAGCGATACGGCTTCGATCGCGAGCCGAGGATGCTTCTCGTTGGAAATTTTTCGTCAGCTATTTCTACATCGATCCTCTCGTTTCTTTTTTGTTTTTTTTTTTCTTTTTGCAAGAATTCTTGCACCCGCGTAAAATTCTCACGAATTGAATTAGAGAAAAGGAAAATGATTTGTATTTATCAACGGTGATACGATTGTTGTGGGAATCGGTGTCCTTAGTTGCTGGTGACAAACGTTTCTGAGAATACGTCTTTTAATTCCTTTCAGTTCGAACGAAGTGATAAGTTTTTTGTTCGCGAATGAAAATTTGTCGACATTTTATTTCTTAAAATTTCAGGTACAGTTTTTTTTTTTAAGTACTAGGTTCAGAGTATGAATTTACTCGGTATTTCTTTGTAGAGATTGAGAAACTTCACCGGTTCGATTACAATTGTAGGGTACTAGTTAAAAAGAAGAGGGAATTGTATTTTTCAGGCGAATCGATGTATCGGAATGAACGAAATTATTTCCAGATTTTGCGTCATTCGTTACTTAATTTTGACGTATGGAATTTTTAGTGGATTAGTCGTGACTCGAAAGTAAAATAAAAATAAAATCCTTTGCAAGTAAACAGTTCGATAAAAGGAACTATTCTAGGGATCAATTTTCTCGCTTGATGATATACTATAGAAATAGAAAAGGAATTAGAAAATATGATAATAGAAAGGTAGGTACAGAGTACACGAATTAAAGTTTCAAGGTAATGATATATTCACCTTGGCCGTGTGGATCGATTACTATCCACTGGAAAGTAAAATAAAAATAGAATACTTGGCAAAATACAGTGTGTCAAAACGAGTGTCTTCAAAAATCAGTTTTCTCACTTAATGATATACAAAACGGAAAGAAATTAGAAAATCCAATGCAAAATTAGAAATGCTATAATAGAAAAATAGGTAATGTTTACGTAAATTAATATTCACGCAAAATAATAACAATAACGTCTAAGAAGAATAACAAGAAAAAGCAAAGAAAATTTATTCCCAGATACATTCTTAAAAAACTAGTGTCTTTAAAAGTAAATTTCCTCGCTTAATGATATACAAAAATAAGTAATGTACAGATTACGTAAATCAATATTCACACACCACAACAACAACACCGCCACGATCGATCATCAGGCGACAAGAAAAAGGCAAAGAGAACTAATTTCCACAAAACAAGTGCCTTTAAAAATCAATATTCTCGCTTAACGATATACAAAAAGGAAAGAAATAAACGCTATAATAATAAAAATAAGTAATGTACAGATTACGTAAATCAATATTCACGCGTAACAACAACAACACCGCCACGATCGATCATCAGGCAACAAGAAAAAGGCAAAGAAAACTCAATCCCACAAAACAAGTGCCTTTAAAAATCAATATTCTCGCTTAACGATATACAAAAAGAAAAGAAATAAACGCTATAATAATAAAAATAAGTAATGTACAGATTACGTAAATCAATATTCACACACAACAACAACAACACCGCCACGATCGATCATCAAGCGACAAGAAAAAGGCAAAGAAAACTCATTCCCACAAAACAAGTGCCTTTAAAAATCAATATTCTCGCTTAACGATATACAAAAAGAAAAGAAATAAACGCTATAATAATAAAAATAAGTAATGTACAGATTACGTAAATCAATATTCACGCGTAACAACAACAAGAATACCGCCACGATCGATCATCAGGCGACAAGAAAAAGGCAAAGAGAACTCATTTCCACAAAACAAGTGCCTTTAAAAATAAATATTCTCGCTTAACGATATATAAAAAGGAAAGAAATAAACGCTATAATAATAAAAATAAGTAATGTACAGATTACGTAAATCAATATTCACGCGTAACAACAACAAGAATACCGCCACGATCGATCATCAGGCAACAAGAAAAAGGCAAAGAAAACTCATTCCCATAAAACAAGTGCCTTTAAAAATCAGTATTCTCGCTTAACGATATACAAAAAGGAAAGAAATAAACGCTATAATAATAAAAATAAGTAATGTACAGATTACGTAAATCAATATTCACGCGTAACAACAACAACAATACCGCCACGATCGATCATCAGGCGACAAGAAGTAGGCAAAGAAAACTCATTCCCAGATACATTCCGACGAAAGGAGCGAGTGAAACCGTGCCGGAGCGAACCGATCGTCGTAGACGCTGGTCGCGTTTCCTCGGCGCGCGCTTTTCCGTGACCGGGAGGCGGAAAATTGAAGCCGGCGCGCGATCAGCTATGTACGTTGATGGTATCGCGATCCGTTGCGTCGTTAACCTTGAAGCACACCAACTAGAAGAAAGTAATCTAACGAAGAACATCGGTGTTCTCACAACCTTGTTCCGCGGCGGTCTCCGAGGAAACGGTCCCGCGGGCACAATATTATATTCATACGCGTCGAGGTGTGCTCGGATATGCGTCACGTAGAGAGCAGTCCTTCTCAGGAAGCACACGAACGAGAGAACGATTCCGTAGATCGTACCGCTCGACTTTAACAGTCGTTTCCACGCAACGAGGTAAGCCTAGACGAGGTCAGCCGGGTCGTCGAGGCGGTCGTGAAGTCGGCTTCGTTTCTTCCTAGGGATCGAGGCAACGGAGGATAAAAAGGGAACCGAGAGGGACGTAGCAGGGGAGGGGGGTATAAGGATCTCGTGCAATTCGAAGAACCCGTTTCTACGGCACCGAGTGACCGATAACTACGTGCCCTGAATCTCGAGCGTTTTCGAATTTCGCCGAGACTCTTTCGAACCATTAAGAATCCTTCGTTTACGCGTCGGGCATACGGACGTCCCGAGACAAAGGTTTCTCGCGTTGGATCGATAAGAATCGGGATCTCGAAGCATCGAATTCGTCGTTGGACGAAGACCGCTCACGTGTCCGGAATACACGTAGGGATCGTCAGGGGGATGACCGTGTCGGCTTATGGAAAATTAGGGATGCTCGAGGTGACACGAGTCGAGAGGAGCAGCTCGTGATCGTCGAGATATCGGTATCGTTGGGATTATCGAAATCGTCGAGGGTCGTTCCACGAGTTCCTAATTCCCCGTGTAGCTCGGTACAGTGGAATCAGGGACGCTCCAGACGAGTGGAGATGTTCGCCATCGGAGAGATATTTGTATCACTGGGATTATTCAATACCTCGAGAGTCATTCGTCTTCTCGTTTCATTGATAATTGCAGGAGTACTTCTTCTTGCTGGGATATCGATGTAATGGGTTGTTCAATGAGTAGTGTCGTTCGATGAAACTTATCGGAGCAGTACTGTTCAATGTAGTACTCGATAAGTTTTATTAAGCGACGAAACCTAGTACTATACCGTTCAATAAGTTTTACGGAACGATAGAAGTTATCCAACTAGCTAGTAGATCCAGCTTGTGGAAAGATTAGAGATTCTCGATGTAACACGAGTGAAATGGAGGAGCTTCTGGTTGTTGAACACTTGTATCTCTGAGATCATTTAACGAGAATCATTATTTTTCTAATCTCGAGCAACTTAGTACTATACTGTTCGATAAGTTTTATCGAACAACAGAACTTAGTGAACAAGCTAGTAGATCCAGCTTGTGGAAAGATTAAAGATTCTCGATGTAACACGAGTGGAATGGAAAAGTTTATGGTTGTTGAGCACTTGTATCTCTGAGATCGTTTAACGAGAATCGTTATTTTTCTAATTTCATCGCCAATCGTTTAAGTAGCTCTCTTTGGTGCACCGTAAATGTCGATTTAACTCGTGGAAAGTTAGAGGTGGTGGTGATAACACGAGTGGAGTGGTCCAGTTCGTGAATATGGAGATATTGGGATCACTGGGATTGTATAGTGTCATTCTGCTCGTTTCGTTGATAATTCTCGAAGGACTCTTTCTCGGTATGGTAAAAATAGGGATGCTCGAAGTGGCGCGAGTGAAGTGGAGACATTGGTATCTTTAGAATTATCTAAATTACCAGGGCTCGTTCTTCTTCTTGTTTCATCGTTAACTGCTGAAATTAACGATAAGACCCCTTTTGGTGCAGGATCAGTGTTTCGATTCGATCGAACGATTCAACTTACGAATCTCTTGGCTATAACTGAGACATTAACACGACTAGATAGGAGTATCTGGTACAATCGTTGTCCTTTTCGTTCTATTGTTAATTGTTGGGGTATCTCTTTCTGGTGCAGCGTCTGTGTCGATTTAGATTATGAAACTCACGAGTGGAAAGGTATAACTAAGACATTAATACGACTAGATGGGAGTATCTGGTATAGCAACAATCGTCGTTCTTTCCGTTCTATTGTTAATTGCTGGAGTATCTCTTTCTGGTAGAGTGTCGGTGTCGGTTCAGCTTATGGAACATGGAAGATGTTCGAGGTGACTCGAGAAGAGAACCTCATGGTTGCAAGACCATTGGAACGACCGATGTCACTGGGATAATCTAATACGGTGAATGTTGTTTTTCTTCGGGTTTCAACATTAATTGAAAAAGTGCTTCGTAATACTGTACCGATGCTCTATCGTGTCACAACTTGGCAAACGTTACTTAACGTCGCTCCTTTTTTGCATATAAAAACTTCGTTATTTATGTGCAATTCGAATACAATGTATAAATTATGTAGATCGTATACAACTCGTTTATTAAATAAATATCGTCTATTCGTAAGAGACGCTAGCCTCTTTGTTTTTCTTGCGATAATTGCAGAATTTATCGAAACATTGCGCACAACGATATTAATAATAATAATAATTTATCATAAATAGAACACAAAGTCTTGCAAAGAACCTTGTTTTCATTTTCTTCTCAAGTAATGATTCTATGTATAACACGTGTTCGAATTATATCGTACATATGTTATTATTATTTATTACGCATTTTTTCATTCGTATAGTCCGTACCTTGTCTATTATTTCTATTTCTCTTAAACATTTATCATTTCAATTTGATATTTACAATCGTTGTTCCAAAAATGGGCCCAAAATACATAATAATATAAATTCCTTGCTCAAGACTGACATTTGATCGCTATCTTTTTATTATTTCCACAAACACGCTCTTCGAGACCAATCGATCATGCAATATCATTGTATATGTATTTACAGACGAAGTAACATTCAAAAACTCCACAAATACATACAAGTTGTCTATTTTATTTCGATCCGAATACCGCAAGAAGATCCGAAACTATCAAAAATATATTCTCAAAAAAATGATTCGATATAAAAGAGGCCACTATACCCTACAAATAATTCATCCACCATCCTTCCATACCAAACAACATTAACAAAAAAATGTTCTCAATACCGCCAGTTTCTAACAAAATACCCACCGTGTCGAGATAAAACAAATCCCTCGTATGTACAGTACGCGCTTCAGAAGATTGCATCTGGCGCCAAAACAATCTCTATTCTTCGAAAAAGCTTTCTATAATAATGAAGACAAATAGAAGCTTTCTACGGGACAAATAATCCCCGTTATTTTCACGCTCGTCGAAATCGCTTCGAAATAGTACCCGTCGTAACTTCGGCTGCAATCTTCTCGCGCGCGTACTGTACATGTCGCGTGAAACTCATTCACCGGGAGCAACGTGTCTCGCGTGACTCGCGACAGCCGTTGCGTAGAAACCTCTAACGAGAATTCGAGGCGTCAGTGTGTCGGATTAATCTTGTAGGCGCATTGCCAGTGGACACTGTCCGATTGGAGGATTCGTGACATCTCGCGGCGCGCAATTCCGCGGCTGGATCACGGCTGGATTAAGATTCACGACGATTGTCACGCGATCTGGCTTGATTAATTGGCCGTAGGTAACCGCGGGGATGATGTCCCGGTGGATTACCAGCGGTTGTACAAGTTACACGTGTACGTCAGAATGTTTCTCTTGTTTGCACGGCTGCGACCCTCCCTCGTTGGGGAATACGCGCGAACGCACGCTCGACGGGCAAGAGGAATCTCATAGATCTGGTCGATGACCGACTCGAGATCGTTGTAAAGCCGGTGAAGGGTTTCGCTCGGAGAAGGGAAGACCGAATCCCGACCAACTGGATAATCCGTACCTGGGAACTATTTCCTGCACCGGACAGTTTTCTAGTTTCGGTTTCACGGGCTTCGGGGGAATCGATGGAAATACATTTGGGGAATCTCTATCGGAAGATTTTCGTGAAATCTATGCAACGTGGAAGTGTTCTCTGTTTTTAATTTTAGAGAGTTGGAAGAATCGATAAGAATGCAAAATTGAACGATTTCTAGTGTAGAGATCTATATTATATATAGAATACTATATTATTCTAGTGTAATCTATAGTATTGTTGTAATATTTTCATGGAAGCTCTGTAACGTGGAAGAATTCTCTGTTTTTAATTTTAGAGAGTTGGAAGAATCGATAAGAATGCAAAATTGAACGATTTCTAGTGTAGAGATCTATATTATATATAGAATACTATATTATTCTAGTGTAATCTATAGTATTGTTGTAATATTTTCATGGAAGCTCTGTAACGTGGAAGAATTCTCTGTTTTTAATTTTAGAGAGTTGGAAGAATCGATAAGAATGTAAAATTGAACGATTTCTAGTGTAGAGATCTATATTATATATAGAATACTATATTATTCTAGTGTAATCTATATTATTGTTGTAATATTTTCATGGAAGCTCTGTAACGTGGAAGAGTACTCTGTTTTTGGTTTTACAGGGTTGGAACAATCGATAAAAATTCAAAATTGAATCATTTCTAGTGCAGAGATTTATATTATAATTGTAATATTTTCATGAAAGCTATGTAACGTGGAAAAGCTCTCTGTTTTTAGTTTTACAGAATCGATAGAAATGCAAAATTGAATAATTTCTAGTATGTAGATTTATATTATTATTGTAACATTTTCATGAAAGCTATGTAACGTAGAAGAGCACTCTGTTTTTAGTTTTACAGAGTTAGAACAATCGATAAAAATTCAAAATTGGGTAACTACTGGTTGAGAAATTCATTACTAACATTAATTTCGAAGTTTCTTCTCATTTTTAGTCGAGTACAGTGTTAAAAGGGTATATCACAGTTACAAGTATTTTTTTCTCTTCCAAAATATTTAAAAACGTTGCATAGGCGCATTGAAAAGATCAGGAAAGAATTCGAAGGAAGTATGAGAACGAATACCTCTCTATACGTCTCATCTATCCAAACAAGACGTTCGGAGTGCCTCGGTTATCGATCACCGGTGAACGTTTCAGTTATCAACAGTTCTGTTCCATTGATTTCCATATTTTGAATCGTACTTTGAAATCGACCGTTCAATGAATCTCGTCTCGTTCGAAAACCGTTTCGTCGTCGTGGTACTCGACACAATATCGACAATCGAGACTTTTTTCTACCACGATAAGCAAATTGTCCGATTTCTCTATTTGTTTTTTCTCTTGTTTTTTTTTCTTCCTTTTTTTTTTCTTACGATTTCATAGATACCGTTGGACTCGTTTGCTCGGTCGTGTTTCGAATAAACACGATTTACGCACATCGACGGGGGGAAACGTGCGAGAGACAGCGATGATTAATGGTGCGAAACCGTGTCGATCGGGATCGAGCTGTCAAGGTTAAATTCCGTTACACCACCGCCGAGAATCGACGATGTAAACGAGCCTCGCCATTCGTTGCTCCACATTTCCATGGACGAGCAGAGGGAGGCTCGTAAATTTGGTACGATCCGCCTCGGTGATACTGCTCGAATTGGCTCCGACCTCGAGCAATGGCTTTCGACACTGTCGCTAAAAGGAATAATTGATGGCTTAATGCTATCGTTGCCCAACGGCTGTTTAATTATCGTTACGTCACGTCGGTCGCGCGTACGCTATTTATAATTACACAGAATATTGTAGGCGTCGATGGATCATCGCTCGTTCGTTTCAACCAGCAACAAGGTTCGCTATGGTTTTTCAGTCGGTCGTGGATCAACGATCTGTCACGGTGTTCGCTCGAGTTTCGGGGACAGTAGGACCACACTTCGAAATCGTGGCGCTGGTGGAAAATTTTTCTCTTTCTCGAGTGTTACAACGTGTAGTATTATTGAATATATAATGGTGTAATTGCAAGTTATTTATATAGTATAATTGAATATATAATGGTATGATTGGAAGTTATTTATATACTATAATTGAATATATAATGTTAAAATTACAAGTAATTTATATAGTATAATTGAATATATAATGGTATAATTGGAAGTTATTTATATACTATAATTGAATATACAATGGTATAATTACAAGTAATTTATATAGTATAATTGAATATATAATGGTATAATTGGAAGTTATTTATATACTATAATTGAATATATTATGGTATAATTGCAAGTTATTTATATACTATAATTGAATATATAATGGTATAATTTATATATCATATATATCATATATAATCATTTATATACTAGAATTAAATATATAATGGTATAAGAATGAAAATGAAAAATCAATGCACACGGAAACATACGCTTCTGACGTTTCAGAAGTAACATAAGCACCACACTGTACAATTAATACGTCGCTCGTTGCATTCGAAGGCTCTAGATTTGCTCTTAATATCACTGTTTCTTTTTTTTTTTTTGTTCAATGTTGGTACAGAGAATTTTTTTCAATTCGCAAGACGATTGAATTTTTCTTCTTCTTTTATTCTTCGTTATTCGTTTCTTTCTCGTTTGATTGCTTTTTGTTTACATTTCAATCTTCGTAAGGTTAACTTTTGCAACCTTTGTAAAACTTGACGCAATTCCGCTCGTTTGATGAGTAAATAGACAATAACGAGATACTTGGAAAATATTGAATTTTATTTTCAAAGACGAGTTTCTTGTTTGTAATATTCTTATACGTCAATGGTACCACTGATTTAGGGAAGAGAGATTTCTATTATCGGAGAGGAGGGTTTATCGTCGTTACAATGCTTTCAGTTTCCAGATGACTATGTTCGATTGCATTCATTAAGGTGTACGTGTAAACGTATACTTTTGAACAATATTCGTGTTACGGACGCTACCAATCGTTCAACAACGTATTACGTGATTCCACCACGACCGCCCGAAGGTGTGACATTAATATGCAGTTACACGCGGAACAGAACAACAAGTGAAAGGAACCTCGTCAAATCGGTGCCTTTGCAATAATCATTTTTTCTCGTTTCCACGCTTTTATCTATTTTTCTTCCAGTCCTTAATGTACGTCCAAGAATCACCCGTTTGTTCACGCTTTCATTTTTATAGAAAAATCTTAAATCGCGTACGATACTTCCTATCCGAATGAACGATAACAAAGACAAATGCAGTTTTGCACAAGAGTATTCTGTTACGTTTCGGTTTCTAGTTTCGAGATGGTGAATGAAAATGCCAGAACTGCATAAATTGAATTTAAACGGAAAACAATCACAATACGTACGAATCTTCTCAAGAATTAATAACATCGAACAATTTCTTCCATGATTGATAATTTTATGATGAATTATTAGCTAGACATTCTAATAAGGATTATAGAATCGGTCAGATGTGAACAATATTTAAATTATGCATTCAAAAGTTTCGATTTCAAAATTGTGAGTTCTGTTTGAACTTGTCGCTATGTTTCATTACTGAACAATTTTTTTCCTATTTGGTAACTTGATAATCCATTGTCAGATAGAAATTCTAATTACAGTTACAGAATCCCCAAAATGCAAGCAGTGTTTAAATTGTGCATTTAAAAGTTTCGTTCCCAAAACGTTGGGTTCTATTTCGATTTGTCGCTATATTTCATTACTGAACAATTTTTTTCTTATTTGGTAACTTGATAATCCATTGTCAGATAGAAGTTCTAATTACAGTTACAGAATCCCCCAAATGCAAGCAGTATTTAAATTACGTATTAAACCCTAGAATTACCTATAGTGAACATATTCCTATTTGTGTCACACCACACACGTATCTTCGAAATCAATGAAAAAAGGACAAATGAATCTACGAGTGCCATTAATTGTCCATTTCGATAATTGTCCACGAATAAATGTAGACAAAGACACAGTTAATAATTGAATAATTTCAAAAAGAATTTCGAAACAGGTGAAATCGACCTCCTTAGCAATTCCAGCAAAGATTCCAAAGATCCTAAGTTGAGTTCTACTCAAGTTTCTCACTATATTTTATTATTGAACAACTTTTTTCCTATTTAGTAACTTGATAATTCATTATCAAATAGAAATTTCAATAACAGCTACAGAATCCCTCAAATGCAAGCAGTATTTAAATCACGTATTAAACCCTAGAATTACCTATAGTGAACATATTCCTATTTGTATCACACCACACACGTATCTTCGAAATCAATGAAAAAAGGACAAATTAATTTACGAGTACCATTAATTGTCCATTTCGATAATTGTCCACGAATAAATGTAGACAAAGACACAGTTAATAATTGAATAATTTCAAAAAGAATTTCGAAACAGGTGAAATCGACCCCCTAAGCAATTCTAGCTTCAAAGATTCCAAAGATCCTAAATTGGGTTCTACTCAAGTTTCTCACTATATTTTATTATTGAACAACTTTTTTCCTATTTAGTAACTTGATAATTCATTATCAAATAGAAATTTCAATAACAGCTACAGAATCCCTCAAATGCAAGCAGTATTTAAATCACGTATTAAACCCTAGAATTACCTATAGTGAACATATTTCTATTTGTGTCACACCACACACGTATCTTCGAAATCAATGAAAAAAGGACAAATGAATCTACGAGTGCCATTAATTGTCCATTTCGATAATTGTCCACGAATAAATGTAGACAAAGACACAGTTAATAATTGAATAATTTCAAAAAGAATTTCGAAACAGGTGAAATCGACCCCCTAAGCAATTCTAGCTTCAAAGATTCCAAAGATCCTAAATTGGGTTCTACTCAAGTTTCTCACTATATTTTATTATTGAACAACTTTTTTCCTATTTAGTAACTTGATAATTCATTATCAAATAGAAATTTCAATAACAGCTACAGAATCCCTCAAATGCAAGCAGCATTTAAATTACGTATTAAACCCTAGAATTACCTATAGTGAACATATTCCTATTTGTATCACACCACACACGTATCTTCGAAATTAATGAAAAAAGGACAAATGAATCTACGAGTACCATTAATTGTCCATTTCGATAATTGTCCACGAATAAATGTAGGCAAAGACACAGTTGACAATCGAGTAATTTCAAAAAGAATTACGAAACAGGTGAAATCGACCCCCTAAGCAAATCTAACTTCAAAGATTCCAAAGATCGAAAGTTGTCTTCTATTCGAGTTTGTCGCTAGGTTGTTCCCGTTGTCCACTTGGTTGAACATTCATCCGAAATAATTCGCAAGGAACGCGCGCGTAATTGAAGGGTCTCGGTATTTCCCTGGTTTCACGTGAGAACGTAATTTTGCGAACAGCAACATGTCCAACGTGGAAGTTGATCGTCGAGAATCATCTGACATAACGATTATCGAGTCCAACCAATTCAGACAATTACGACGGTGGGAAAGCGCCCTGTGCTGGTGTTCCATTAGCCGCGTTAATCCGGCGTTATGCTCCTTACTTTACGCGCGGTGCATCCGTTTACGTCATGGCTCCGGACAGACAACACCCGACGCGGAATTAATTGTTGCTCGGGCGCGCGATTAAACCAGTAAATTGGGAATTCTGCCATGGCCGAAAAACAGCGAGAGGAGATGCATCGATACGCCAGGAAGTCTGAAATTACAACTAACAATTGACCCGACGGCGAGACGTTCTCTCGCGTTGTTTAAAAATCATCCGAACGCTCACGGTCCACGTGTTCAGGATTATTACAGTTCGAATCGTGTTCGATTACGATTGCATTAATTTCTTTTCTTTTCTTTTTTTTTCTTTTACAAACTCGTATCCAAAGTAACGAAATTGAAGGTGTTCCTAATTTTCCGTGTAACTTTTAAAGAGAGGGTCGTGGAGTGTAACCGAGTGTCATTTTTTTTTCCAATGGGTTCGGTACACGGTACAACAAGATGAGGTGAATTTTATCGTCTCTTCGGGACGATTACACCGTGTAACCTGTCATCAGAACTTATTTCTCAGAAATGACTCGGAGTACGTTCAACAAAAAATTGCACCTTCCTGTACTCGGGGAATATCTTTCGAAGTATGAAACATTGCACTGGAAATTACGAATAAGTAAGAATACAATGAATTTTCGTTTTTGAAACGAGTGTACAAAATTTCAAACTGTTTCGAACATTTAAGCTTCTCTTCTCGTATTTTTAATACCAAGTTTTTCATACAAATTTCAAATAATAATAATCATTATGTTCGTCCGCTGTGTAATATTCCCCTTTCGTTCGTTTAGATGTTTGCGAACGAAATCGTTATCTGGAAAACAATTTCGAACATCACGGTGTAATAATTACTATACGAATTATACATTTTTATTTCACGTCGAACGAATTGAATCTTATCCGAACGATCGTTCGATGGAATAAACGTTCTAAATAAATATTTCTATAATGTTTTTATTCGTCGTTCATTGTTCCGATTAAATTTTCCTCGTTTGCGAAACAACGATCTACATCGTAGCGTTGAATAATATCGCGGAGCAATCCCGTGCGAAAGGCGAATGATAATGCGCGGGAACCGGAATATCTTCGCGATATCCGCTATAGTTATCTCGACTCACGGATCATTTTTCCCGCAATTTTCATCGACGGTAACCATCGGTTCGCATAACGCTCCGTATCGAGCGTTCGTTTGCCCTTCTGTTCGTTTTCGCGTTGATCTTTCGCATTTGTCGAATTTTTATTTGTTACAGAAAAATAACTTGAAGATTTTTCAGCTCGATGGAGTTTAGTAAAATTAACGTAACAACGAACCATATTCGTACGAACGAATATAAGTACTTCGGTTCAATATTTCGTATTTTATTCTATCGATAAATCAAATTTTATTAATATTTCGGAAGGTATATATTTTGCGTGACAAACAAACTTTTATTTTGTTCAATAAACGGATCCGTGGAATAGAACATTCTATTGGGTCGTTCGGAAAGTCATTTCGTTTTTTTCGTGAATATGAAACACGATTTTTTTAGAGTGTCGAAACATTTTATTAAATTATATATTCTCCATTTTGGAAAACGAAATGACTTTCCGAACAACCCAATAGAAGATTTTAGAAAGACATTCTATATATACATATGCATATGCACATACGTGTATATTGCTACCAAAGATAATTTTTATCGTGTCATCTTTAAACAGTATTGGAAATTCAACACTCGGTATATTTAATAAAACTAATACAACAATAAATCGTAGATACATTAACGAACCCAACCACTCGTATTTCGATATTTCGTATATTTTTCAATTTTGTCAAATCCACTATCGAATCTTCTCGAGCGACGCGACGTCGAGTCTGCGATCGCGATATCGAAATATTTTCAAACTTAATCGATTCCAGCGTTCGACTCTTTTAAACCAAAATTCCGAACAGTGATTGCACGCACGAAAATACAGTACCGCGACGCGCACGTAGACAATATGCAACGGTCTCTCGGTGAATCAACGATAGTCGTTTCTCGAATGCAGAGTTGAATATCGTTCACCGAAAAAATCGATGAAACGAAGTACCGAGAAAAAGGAAAGAGAAGTTCCCGCGGAATGATCTCGTCTTACGTTTTTACACAAGAGCTCGGATAATTGGTGGCCAGAAGGGGCACCTTATTTTTATCGATCGTCCAGAAACCGTCGTTTCGGCCGTCTAATGTAAAATTCCAGCGTAATACACCGCGCGTACACGTCATGAAACCGTAATCGAGCAATGCGTATCAATAGCTGAGGACGCAAGGTTATCATTAACCGGGAGTGTACTTAATATTCCGCGCGAGAATGTTTTCATCGTGGAACATGATAGCCTCGTAAAGTCGATCGGGAACGAGCGTCATCGAGGCCTGTCCTCTCCCCGTCGCTCGAGCCCTCGCCGATTTCAATCTTCCCGCGGCGTTCCAATTTCGCGTCAATTAAATCGACGAACCGCGCTACTCGCGTAATGGCATCGATCAATTTTTGGTAGCCCGCTAATGACAAAACCTTGGTGCCCTCAACCCCCCTAGTTTTCGTGCCCCCCATATCCGCACCGCGCTGCACCGAATCGAGTGGTTCGATTTTCGTGGTCGTTCGATTAAATCCTTCGTCGCTCCTCCTTCGAGGCCCCTGTCCCCCTCTTCGATCACCCTCGTTGGTCCCCTATGCCCCTCTTCGATCCCGTAAATACGCCTGAGCGCATTAGGAGCGCGTCTCGAAGCGAAAAGGCGACTTTTTCTCGTGGCTGTCGTTTTCTGTCGTTTTCGAAGGTGAACCCCCTTGAAAAATGGACGGCGATTGTTCTTCTGGTCCCCGCCCCGTCCGGTTCGTCGCGTTCCCCTGTTCCGCTCCCGTGTACCCGTTCCCCGCGTTCGTGGAAGGCGATCGTTCTTCCACGGTGGCTTTTATTCCGCTCGGGGGTCCACGGTCGCGAGCTACGCTGCCACGAAATAGCAGCCGGGACGTCGAAACGAATGGCGAAATTATGCCACGGCCAATCCGTGGGCCCCCGGGCGCCCCCGCTACCACCCCAGACCCCCACCACCACCACCCCGGACACGGCGCAAAAACCTCCTCGGAAACTAGATCCGTGGGCAGCGAGGACCGTATTCGACCGAATCGTTTCGCTCGTCGGATTTCTTTCGTTGCGCGAGACCGTGAAACAAAAGGTTGCACGGGGGAGGGGGTCAGGGGGGACGCGTCGCGCGGGATGATAACGAGGAACTACCCCCCCTTTCTTCCACCGGATCGACGATCGTGACAAACTGCGATCGATTTCGTCCTCTCCGGATCTCGTCCCATTAGTTTCGTACCCGTAAGAGGGGGCCCCTCTCTTACCCCCTCCGCGCGCCTTTTTGCATTTGTCGCGCGTGCGAGCGACTGCTTTCTTACCGGTGGTTTTGCGGCTACGTTTGCGCGTTGCTCCGAAATGACTTCATTTCCTGGTGGTGTCGCGTACGCGTCGCCCGCGAATGAAAGAAACGGGATTGTTGAAATATGAGCTATCGGCGCGATCGTGTCTCGATGTTTGGTTTTCCTTTTACGCGCGGTAACGTCGAGGAGAATCGTCTCCCCCCTCCCCCACCCCCCAAGTAACGTGTATTTGTGTTTCTTCGGGCCGAGGGATCCCCCGGTTCTGGGACGAGCGATAAGGTATCGCGGTGTCGGGTTTCGTTCGTTGATCGAAATTAACGTTTTTCTTGTTTTTTCTTACACGGCGTCGTATCGTCGTGTGAACGATGGCAATGAATCGCTGAAGTCGTCCCGTTCAAAACGAGCCCAAACACGACCCTGTTCCGACCACTTTTAATTATTTGCAATTTCAAGTTTTTCGAAAATTACCCGTACACGGGGTACGCGAAACTCGTCGGAACCTGGTCGTGTTTGGACTCGTTTTCATCGGGAGGATCTCGCCGATCGATTGACAGTACTCTTGCGAAGATGCAACGAGAGATGTGAAAATATTCGTCGAGTATGGCTTTTGAAGCTCACCGAGCGCTAGTAATACGAGACGTTGGTTACCGTTGTACTCGTTCGTGGTACAGTATTTCGTTTATTTTATATTTTACACGTGGTCTCGGTTGGTGATAAAAGAGTCGATTTTTGGAACCAATTCTCGACTAACCCCGAATACATGCGAATGTCCGGTCCCGATTTTTCGCACGTAGCCGAGCTTTACTGGTACTCGTGAGCGTATCGCGACGATTACTGTGCTTGGGTTCGGTGTCGGCGGAGGCTCTCGAATACTGAGATCTTAATTGCCAGGAGAATTTTAATGCTCATCGCCTGCCTAATTAATTAGGCGAAAAGTAGTTGCTGCGAAAGAAGATCCGATCTATGGTGTAACACCGATTCTCTTCTTTTGCTTCTGGCCAGGTGCCAGACAACTATGCAGAAATATTATGGAACGACCGACTAATTTCGATCCCCGATTACGAATACGGAATTTTATCAAATACGTACCATTGCGTAAAACTACACGCATCGAACTACAAATCTACTAAATTTTATTAAAATATTTTCATTTGTTCACGAGGAACCACTCTGTCCGAGCTGAGAGAAAAGGTATTCTATGACTAAATTATTTCAAATAGAAACACGAGGATAGTTTTTTTATCTACGTCGAACGTACCGGTTTCTTTTTTAAGTAGAAAATCCAAAAAATGAATAAAAAATTCAATGTTCAAGAAGTCGAGAGATAAAAGTAGAAATAGACTCGTACGCTTTACGATGAAATATCTTATTCTTTTATTTTACAAGATTCGGTCGTTAGATACCGTCTTCGACAATCCTTTCGAACAAATCAAATTTTTCTAACAAAATTGAGCAAATTCCCAAGTTCAATCCATTTCCATTTAATAGAGATTCGGTAAAGTTACATTTCCCTCAGGGAACAAATGTTCGAAAGTTTATTTTCCGGTCACTCCACGACTCTGTTACCACAACTCTGTGTAAGCTTTTAAATTATTTACCCACACCGTTGCAACATTTTCACGTTTACGGTTTTCGTAATCCGTCGGCGCGAGACGTTCAATAAAATCTGACTGTAAGAATATACGATCGACTGTTGTGTTTTCCACTGTCGCGTATGGCAGTAAATTTCCGAATTTGTCGAAACAAGGGGAGGTAGGGGGGCGGAGGGCGGGGAGACTTGTACGCTGGAGGAAGCGACTCACGGGCGTGTCGTTTCTTTTTGGATTTTTATCGAGAGCCACGGGGAAGCTCGAAGCCGAAAGCGCCGCGTGCGTCGGGTCCCAACTGGTTCTCGGATCACTTCTGACATATTTTCTTCTCCTCGACTCGGCGAGTCGAGACTTCCTCCTGTCGTGGGCCGCCCTGGAAGGCATTCAATATGAATCATATAACGGAGACACATAAACATCAACGTGCCTAACCCTTCGTGCTCGACCGGCCGGGAATCAAATGGCTTTGGGACCGCGTGGTTTATATCCCGGTACGTGTCTTTTCGATACCTGGAGAGTCGCTGGACAACCGTCGAGACAATGGTCGTATTCGTAACGAAAACACCCACAGCGTTGTTAAACTCGTTTTCGTTTCACCGCCCGAGGATCACGTGCGGAACGTTGCGCGGTATCGTTGAAAATTAATATTTCTCTATAGAAAAAATTGAACGTTTTCTCTATACATGTAACTATAATTTTACAAAGTTTGAAGAAACTATCGCAGACCATGTCTGAGAAAAAAATTCACGAAGAAACGCTCCTTCTTTGAGCTCGTAAAAATATATTCCAAGCACTGACTGGAGATTACGTCGCACGTTGTCGTTAAAAATTAATGTTTCTCTATGGAAAAAAATGTACGCTTTCTCTATATATGTAGATATAATCCTGCAAAGTTTGAAGAAGCTATTGTAGATTATGTCTGAGAAAAAAATTCACGAAGAAACGCTTTTTCTCAGGGCTCGTGAAAGTATATTCCAAGCACCGATCGGAGATCACTGATTGTTTCGCGTTATCGTTAAAATTTAATATTTCTCTATAGAAAAAATTGTACGTTTTCGTTATATATGTAACTATAATCCTGCAAAGTTTGAAGAAGCTATCGTAGACTATGTCTGAGAAAAAAATTCACGAAGAAACGCTCCTTTTTAGAGCTCGTCAATGTATATTCCAAGCACCAATCGGAGATCACTGATTGTTTTACGTTACCGTTGAAATTTAATATTTCTCTATAGAAAAAATTGTACGTTTCCTCGATACGTGTAACTATAATTCTGCAAAGTTTGAAGAAGCTATCGTAGACTATATCCGAGAAAAAAATTCCCAAAGAATCGTTCCTTCGCTGAATTCCAAACTCCCGAATACTTCAAGGGAACAAACGGAAAAAAAAACTTTAGCCCTGATAAAAATTTCAAACGACATTCGGTACTTTATTCACCGCATGAAACTTACCGTGATTACAACAGTGTATCGCAAGGAAATAGTTGTACACTTTGGTTGTCCGAGGTTCGAGTAAAATTATTGCGTCCATCGGTATCGTGTAAGCGAGACGCGGCTTTCGGTCCAGAATTTATTCCAGCTCGCGCATTGTTCGGTCCAGCGGTGCTGTTTTCCATAAAGTAAGTGGAGCGAATTTCGCGCTCTTGGTGGACCATTCAGCCCCCGGGGGCCGAGACGGTGGTAATCTACGTGCGATCGGAGACTCTCGAAAATCGAATGTATCGAGAATCATTCGTGGCCGTCGATGTGGAATAATGGATTAGACGAGGGAGATTTGTAACGTGGGTCGGGTCAGGAAGCTCTCGAGGGTCGCTACCCAGTCTGGTAGAAGTGTCCCGGGGGGTAGGGGGAATCCGGATCATCCCCTTGCACTCGGAAACCCCATTCGTCCGGTCTGCGAGATGCCCGCGAGCCGAGCGCGTGTAAACAAGTGAAAATTCAATTTCAAAATTGACCACCTCCAGTCTGTTGTTCGATCCTCCTAAGTAGCCCGGTCAACACCGTTTTAATCGGAATCTTCGTGCCCGGGGCACGCTTCCGCCTCTGGCTTGTTTACTCGCTCCATAAATATTCATACGAAGGGATTAGCGAGATTTTTCGGGCAAATTTACACGTTCGAGTAACTCCCACGAGCACAATCGACGACGATTAAACCGGAATCGTTCTAAGGACGCGGTTCAATTAACGCGGGGAAGATCCTACTGAATTAATTTATTATTTATTTCCGTTAACGATTTCGTTGCGCACACATTCGAATAAGAGTACGAACTGTTGCTACGTTGTCCGATAACGATAAAGATATTTCGATAAAGTCTTCGAAGTGAAAGCGTTTCGATACTTTGATACAGTCTTTTATCAATGAAATATCAATTTTATTTTTTAACTCTTGATGACTGCTGTGTATACTTCCTCGATACATGGACGCAAATTTAAACAAAAGTATAGACTGTTGCTCCATTATTTAGTAATTTTGGTAAAGTTTCAATGTTTACTGTCTACACTTTTTTTAATATAAGAATGTAAATTTAAAGAAAAGTATAGACTGTTGCTCCGTGTCTAATCATTTTGATAAAATTTTAAACAAAATCTTAACTCTGGTAGCTACATTTCAAGTGCAGTTACTAATTTCAGTTTCGCGAACGCACGCTAAAATAATTCGTTACGTCATGTGCTTGAAATTAACTATAAGTAAACATTGTTCGATCAACTGTGTCGGTAGGCATTTTTATTAGTCTCGAACACGTATTGTTAACATCAAGTATCGAACGCGATGGTAATTTCTTTCAGTCTCGCTTTAATAATCGCCTAGAAATTTTTTGCGGAGTTATTCGTACGTACCCGAGTATTCGAATTGCTTTCCTTAAATCTCCAAATCATCGAAGTGTTCGAATATTTGAATATAGAAAAACGTAACAAATAATCTCAACCAAAATCTCAATCGTTGCTCCACAATCGACGAACCTTCGTACCGATCGAAAAACCCTGAAACAATTTTACGAGTGCAACGATTTCTTGAAAAATTGAACGCAACAATAGTCTCTTCGAGCGTAGATTTCTGCGCATGGAAATGTGCACAATTAGCGCGTCGCGACAAAAATGTAGGAAACGTGCGACAAAATTTCGTTGTGTACCGTCACCGGCGTATACATGCAAGAAATATCGTGTAACCATCGAATTAGCAAAATTCTTGCATACTATTGGCGAAGGCGGAGGGATAGGGGCAGAGACCCGAGATGCACGCAACGATTCCGCATCGTTTCTACGACCTAGGGTCCTAGGTGGTAGCTGAAACGAGAGGATCTTACGCGATCGCCGCGTGCGAAAGTGGGATAACGCGAAACGTAGTCGAAGACTAACGATGGGTGACGGAACGAGCCGAGGAGACTTTGGTTAACAAGCGAGAGCGAGAAAGGGACGAATAAGGTTACACGACGAGGCGAAAAGGGACGAAGAGCGTGGTCTCGACGAGTGAACTATGGAAGGGGTGGGGGGAGTGGACTGTGACGCCAGCGGAGAGGGTCACCGGTGACGGTGGCGCCCTCTGAGCGGCCCAGGCTAGAAGGTAAGGTTAGTCTGTCGCCAGCCGTCCGAGGACGATACACGTTCTGTTCGCGTCTCTGTCGATTTCACCCTTTCGGTCCACCACCGACTGTGGAAAATACGCGCGAAAACAGGTGGCAACGCGTAGTGACATTCTCGAGTGTTTCGACAGTGCTGAAATAGTAACTGCAGTGAACTTTACGCGTTTATTCGTATCGTATTTTCGGTTTCGGGTGGTTTTCGCGGTGGCGTGCTCGTCTCGAAAAATACCGGCAAGCGTGGCGTCGCCGATACCCTTCGCGAAATTCGTACTTGGCGCGCGTTCCACGCCGCGACCGTCGTACGCACGGTTGTTGATCCGCGCGAAGAAGAATCATCGTGTCGAATATAGTGCTGCGATCGCTTGCCGCGATATTGTCAAAAATTCGCACCTTGACGAAAGCTCGATGGTGAGACCGTCGAGATTTGGCAACGCCTGGTGCCCCTCCGGTCAACCGTCATGGGTAGCTCGTCGGCGATTCGACGTAACACAGGATAGAGGCAATTTGAACGAATTTAAGAGAGTTTAAAGCACGCTCGGCGTATTGTCACCCGGAACGGATCGACGTTGGAACACGATCGCGCGAACAGATTCGAAACTACACGACGGGACAGGCTCGCGGCGATTCTTCGCGTCGAAGTGAAATACACGGTGCCGCCGCGACGAAAAGCGACGCGAACGAGCGTGAGAAAAGAGCGGGTACGCGTTCCTCTCCGCGGCGAGGGACGACTGTGAGATACACACTTACGCGGGCTCGCTCGACCGTCGTGCTCTCGTGCGTTCCCGTGAACGCTGTTTGCTTTTCTCCCTCGGTACGTTGACGTATCGTTTATTTTGTTGCACGCTTCGCGGAGTTTATTTGGTTATACGGTTCCCGCGCGTACCGTTCCACGATTCCGATGGTCGAGAAGACGCTCGTGGTAACATCGATAACCCAGATTGAAAGTTTCGTGGACCGTCGTTCCAGTCGATTACGTGCGATCACGCGGAACGCTATGGACCGACGATCGGCCCGATTCGGAGTGGTGCACTGATCGTTGAGTTATTTCGTCGTCGGGCGTCGAACGTTTCGCCTCGTGGCACACGAAACGCGGAACACCGGTGAATTTTTACGATGGAGGCATCGAAGGTGCGTTGCGTGTCGCTGGAAGGAAAACGGGATACGTTCGTGGCGGCGTTTAACCGGTGATAAATCTCGATACGGGCTGAAAGAGGCAGTGTGGGGCCGCCATTTTTCGTCGTACGTTTTTCTCGAGGAACTGTGTGCGCGTTTCTCGACAATCGGATACAACCTGGTTGACTCGACGACTGTACAGTTTGTGATACGAAAATAATCAGTGCAATCGGTCGCCGTGTGAACTTGTGGAATTTATTTACATCTAACGTGCGAATTGTCAGTGTGAGGTGTTTACGTGGGTTTGTTTATTTCGTCTCTGGTGATCGTTAACGAAAACAAAGAAGCGGCCGAGTCGACGGCGATGGTGATTAGCGGAAATGGAGTAAACACTCGCCGAGTTCCCGTCAAAATATGAGAGCGTCCTTCAGTTACCCGAGGGAATCGATTTCGTGCGAAAATGTATCTCACGCGTGTCTTCTTGGTACTTTTGCTGGCTGCGAGCTCGAGGTGGGTTTCTATGCACGATTTTGACACGCCATTTTTTTCGTAACAGAGAAATCCCCGAAATTCGAGAATATTATTCGTTCAGGATCCAACGTACGATCGGAATCGTAACCTTTCTCCAACGTAGGTATTTCTGTACCGGGTACGTTATTATCACCGTGTGCGATCGATATGCATAAATATGCGAATAAAAAGTTTTGAATTAGCGGCGAAAAAAACAGCGACTGTATACAAGAAACCGGTATTATAAATATTGATCGTTTCAATGTATAACGTGGTTCACTGGTCTCGCGTTGCCTCGATGACAGTCAACGAACTGGAGGACTGTGAGAATTTGATCGAAATGCTTCGTGTTTCCATTGTCTGTCTCTTACGCGGATACTTTTGATTTCTCGCGATCTCGAAGTATCGATAATCGCTTTCGTACCGTTTCATTGCAACGAGACTGACGTAGCGCCAAGTTTTCGAATCGAGTTGTTCAACTATCTCGAGTCAACGAACACGCGATCGGTAATTATTTATAGTTTTATTATTTAGCGCGAGAATTTTAAATTTAACTCGAATAAGACGAAATAAAGCGAACCAAAGTGCGTGAAATATTTTGAAGTATGTATCGATGAAAATTTTTAATTCAATTTCATTCACGCTTGTATATTCTCGAAAAAAATTCACCAGTCATCGTTTCGACGAACGATTCATCGAAATTGAACAAGTTTACAAATTCGAATTTTTGGCGGCAAATTTCTCACGAGCATGCAACGTGTTACCTTTAGTCTTCGAAATTTAGATAACGACGTATAATTCTTTTTTTTTTGTAGAATCGATCATTTTATTTCAGAAAAGAGAAACATTAATTTAAATTAATAAAGGAAACATCTTACGCGATTCTTGAGACTTTCACGGTTTTCAATGTTGCAATTGAAATTGTTAGGGACTTTCAGAATACAATATTGATATTTTATTAGCCTAATGGTTACTTTCTTCGATGATTCGAGGATATTTAATTTATTCGTATTCGTGTTACAAAGCGTATACGTTATTAGTCGGTTCGATTAAATAATTAAAACACTGTTGCTCAAGTTTCGGTGTTTATTTGGTAAAAAATATATATTTTTCGAGTTCCATTACTTCTCTCGCAAAAAACCCGAATTTATTACCAACATTTTAATATTAAAGGAACTTGTTTCTTGAATAATCATTCTCAAGTATTAATTACCAAGGACATCGAGTCGAATGTTTACGAAATACTGGAAATGATAATGTTAGGTGGTTGCATAAATCCTGGTCGTCGATTTTTTTCTTGTCGCTACTCCGAAAAAATCGGGTGTCTAGAAGGTACGAAAGAAATCGGCAGATATTTTTGTTTATCGTAACTTGGGCAGTTGCAAAACATAAAATAAGTAAAAATGTTTAAAGTAAGTAAAAATATTGGAATGAAATCGTTACGAAGAATCCGGTTACCAACTTTTCACGAAATGAGAAATGATCGTGGATGTAACCGGTAAATATACAAAATATAAAATAAATTCCAAATGCAACGTTAAATTCAACGGAATATTTTTACAAATTATTCGTTGCTCCGTCCAACATTACTTCAAACTATACCCATACATTGTTCGTTACACCGTACCGAACATCCCAAAATGAATATTTTGTTCATTGCTCGAAATACGAAACATAAATATCACTCGTGTGTTTTGTTAATTATACTTTACGCGCCAATTGCGAAATTATCTCCACGTTTATCGTACAGATTTTATAGTTTAAATTCCGGTTGTACATTTTTTTTGTCTACCGGTTGGGCAGCCAATAATTTCATCTCCACGAAAGAGAAGTGACACGTTTGCGGCTTATTAAAAAATGTTGCTCTTTATCGCGCCGAAATGATTGAAAATTACTCGTTTGCACTTGATTCGGATACGTCCGCGCGCGTTACACTCGCGAACGTCGAACGCGCACTGTGCAATTAGCGCCCGAAGACTCGATCATGCAGAATACCGCGAGCGTTAACTAATAATTTATCGCCTCCGTCGATCGCGATTTCATCAGACCGCTTAATCGATCGGTGGTACTATCTGGTTGCACGTAACCGACAATTTTAACGACCCGTTTCCTTTGCAGATGCATGTGCTCGAGCGGATACACTGGCCAGAATTGCGAGAACGAGTATATTCCCTGCGACCCATCGCCATGTAAAAACGGAGGCACGTGTCGTCAGATGAGCGATCTGGAGTACGAGTGCAAGTGTCCCGAAGGTGAGTCGAATTTTTACATCTCGCCGATCCTCGAGTCTCGTAATATCTTCCAATGTGTAAATAATCGACGGACACACGACGGTCCGTGCGAGGAACATTAACGTTCGACCCTCTTCGGGGATTATTATTTTCTCTCGAAATAAACGAACACTTGCGTCGTCGATCTTTCGTGTTTCTCGGTTTGCATTACTGGGAATTTGAATTAAGTAAGTTTTCAAATTATTTGTCAACTGAACGTAGGGTACCTGGAAGTTTAAAGGGTGTATTTTTGGTATTGTTTCGTCGTTGCAACGTTTAAGATAATTTGTCAACTAAAGTTAGAGTATAAGGAAGTTTTAAAGGGAATAGTTTTGTCACTGTTTCATCGTTGCAATATTTAAGATAATTTATTAACTAAAGTTAGAGTATCAGGAAGTTTTAAAGGGAATAGTTTTGTCACTGTTTCATCGTTGCAATATTTAAGATAATTTGTCAATTAAACGTAGGGTATCAGGACGTTTTAAAGGAAATATTTTTGTCACTGTTTCATCGTTGCAAAATTTAAGATAATTTATCAATTCAACGTAGAGTACCAGGGAGTTTTAAAGGGAATACTTTTGTCACAGTTTTCGTTTATCAAAGTTCATGTTTTTATTACAACTTGTCGAAGCTCTCGAAACTATCATTCCTCTTCGATTTAGTTAATTTGTTTATCGATTGCAACAGTTGTTAATTTTAAGTTATAGTATATACGCATTTATGTCAGAATCCCCGAAGAGGTTATACTAAAACGTAGTTGGGTAAAATTTTCGAATAACGAACAAAAGATATTTACCATCCGTTACTCGTTCAATACAAATTATTCCATAATGAGTAAATAAGAATTTAATTGTCGCATCGAATAAGGTTTGCACGTTGATTTTATTCGAATTTCGCCCATTATTTTACTAACATTATCTACAGATTTATCTTTTGCAATTAAAACAGTAGAATGCATGCTGCAAGAGTACAAGAATAGTTGTTGACTTCACTGTTGTATATATAAGTTGCGATCATTCTCGAATATTAGGTTCGGGGAAGAATAACGGACCGAGTATCGAAATTACTAATGCAATAATGCCTCTGGACTATGATCAGAAATTGCATTCTTACCGATCATGGTCGACGTTTCGAGTCGAACGGTACAAGTTCAAAATTAATAATTTACAAGTAATCTCGAAACTGTGCGTGAAATGCACAGAGCCACACGTTGGAACAAAGAACGGTGCAAAATAAGTACCGTATACCTGTCTTTCGAGTTGTCCATTGAGTTCAAAAAGCTGTTTTTCCAAATATTTCGAAATGTAATTTTTGAATTTCTATTAGTCTCCACCTTATCTGTATAACAATTTCAAACAGTCGATAAAATCTAACCTCCATTCGATGAAAATTACAATCTGAATTGCAAAACGAAAGTACATTTCACAATATTGACGGAAGAAAAGTCGATCCGAGAAATTTAAATTTTAATTCGCTTAAAATCTTGCCTATACCTGTTTTCCCCCAAAATTCCCCCTAGTCTTGAACCGTGTACTCAGTAATTTCCCCCAAAGCCTCGTTCAACGCTTTCCCATAAGATCTGAAGTGCATTTCGCGTTCTTAACACATTGAGAAGTACATGCTCTTGACTCTCACATATAGTCTGAATTCTCACGTATTTTTTAAATTATTTAATAAATGATAAGATTGAAAAGGGTGTGTGGTATTTAACGAGCAAAATATTTCGTTGAAACTGCTGAAAATTGAAAGATGGCGTCTCTAGGCCTCAATGTGCTAACACTAGAACTCTCGATAGATTTCAGCACATCAAAGTGTTCCTCGTACGTATCGCAGGGAAATCGATGATCGACGAAAAAGAGGAACTTGTGAAATCAATTCTAAATATCTACAGAATAGAAAGAGTCACGTCTCTTGAAAATATACGAAACTTCTACGAAATTTAAAGCAAAAGAAAACTTGAAAATCTACGAAACTTAAAGTAAATGCTCTTTTGCAAAAGTAGTAGGAAGCATTTCGACCGAATGTTAAACCAAACGTTGAGTCTCCCCCGCGATCGTCCCCGTGTTGAGTGGTCGCGTTCACGCAAAATTCTCACGAATTGAAAAGATGGACACCCTCGGTCTGGTTTTTCGCGAGAATCGCGCGGAATGCGTACGCGAACAAAGCCAGCAGCCCCCCTGGCCTCGATGGTCGTTTCGGCGTTCTGGAACCATTTCGAAGAAGCTCGCGTTCCACGTTCCATGTTCCACGTTCCACGTTCCACTCTGTTTACCGCGGCAGGAAAGTATTCGCGGTGCCCGTTGCGCAACCTTGTCCCTGCGAGCAGCCGGGGGAGGGGTTACGGAGGTCGAGGGAGGGAAGACAAAAGAACGTCCGCGGGCACTGATTAGTCGGTGCAACAGGTACAACTTAAGCCGAAGGGGTGGTGGCCATTTACGTGCGTGTGTACACGGTGGATGGTTGATGTAAAGCCTAGGGTCAGCGTAGCGTGGCCTCCTCGCTCGTCGGATCACAATGCGTGGTCCTGTCGTTCCCAGGCGGACCACAACCATGGCGACCCCACCTTCTTCGCCTTCTTCCGCGGCCCCCTCCCCGTTCGAACGTCTTTTACGCCGCCGTGGCTTCGGTCGCGCGCCTTTTCCCGTTAAAGAACCCCCCCCCCCCCCCCAAAGACTTTTCCACCTTCTTGCCTCCGCTCTCACCGAGTTCCCGGCACGCTACTCGCTTCTCGCTCTGTCAGCGTTTCGCTCGCCCGTGGAATCGACCACCACGACTAAGGACGTCGGGGATATCGGAATACCCTCGCCAGAGATCATCGAACATTTCTCTTGGTACGCGAAAGGTTACCGTTTTGAACCGTGTTGGTTTTTTTTAAAGTTCTCGAGTCATCGGGCGGAGCCGCTCGTTCCGTGAATCGATAGCGTCACGTTTGGGGTGCTTGGGGATTTATTTTAGGGAAATTGAGAAACGTTTGTAATTTATTAACAATTTGTGCACGCAAATCTTTGCGTATTTTTGTATATTTGTACATATTATTGTACAAATATTTGTATGTATGTGCGTAATTTTTGTATGTAAATATTTATTAGTTGATGGAGTATATACGAATATTTGTATGTATGTATATGACTTATGCGCGTAGAAGTTTTAATATGTAAAATAATTTATATTTTTGAATGTATATAAATAATGTATGTAAATATTTGTGCGAGTACACATAATTTGTGTGCGTAAATATTTATACGAAACTCGAGGAACGTTGAATCTGGGTATTCGTTTATTAAAATTAAAAGTTACGAAGAGGAAATGCTCGCGATTGGGATAAACTATTTCGAAATTGTCGACGGTGTGATATAGATTTGAAAGTAACCGGAAGTGTACAAGAGAAGCAAGAATTATTCTTCCAGTATAATTGTAAATTCTTCCAGAATTGAGAACGAAAAGGAAAAAAACAGTAGATTCGTTAAAAATGGATGATATTTAGTAAAAATTGTACACGAAAGGTTCAATCCTCAAACACTTCGTGTTTATTACTTTCGATTTATTTTTTTTTTAAATTACAAAGTACCATTTTGTCGTATCTTTGCCATGAAAATATTTCATTTCTTTTTTAAATAAAAGATAGCCTATTTAGACGGTATACTATATTAGAGGACGACTCCGCTAAATTTTTCTCTAAGAATTAAGAAATTATATCTAAATGCGAATAACGTTCATTGATGCGCGAATTGTTACTTGACGAATATAAAGATATCGGGTTGAAAGTAAAAATGATAAAAAAAGCAAGGCTGGAGACAATTTTTCGAAATTGGTCATCCTGTTTGCTCGGAGCATTGAATGATGGACGAGAAACGAGATCAACGATTACGTTAAATTATCCACACCGTCGAATGTGGAATGATCCGCGAGATGGTATAATTTTGTGGATCCTGCAAAACTCATTTGCATCGATAATCTATATACGCCTCGGGCTATCTACGATATCGACGCACGCTCGACGGTCAACCCGCATCATCGACAATTTCACTTTCTGCAGACGGCTGCGCAATTTGTCGATTGTTCCGCGTTTAACGATATAAGTAGCGATGGGCGTTCGAGACTGAAACGATTCGAAATAACTCGAGATTACGATGTTCACCGAAATACTGGAGAAAGTGCCCCTTGTGCTTTATATCGCACGAGTTAATGATTATTCGCTATCGTGAAACTGCAATTTGTAGAAGGAAATAACAAATCTTTTGTCGCGAATGACCTCTACAGGAGAAGAATCCAATTTAGGCGTAAAGTATAGTTCTCTGTTGGAATGTACAAAATGTTAGATGCAGATACACGATAATTTTCGAGGTAATCGAAGTCTAGCATACTTTAGGTTACGGGTACGATATGTATGTTAAAAATTCGTGAAAATCATAAGAATATTAAAATCACAAGAATATCGTTGATATCGTATCATAAAGAATAATAAAAGCAACAAAAAGGTAGTGTCGCGAGCTTTTGTTACAATTACAGCAAAGTTTCGTCGTACATAACTTTGATTATTCGTATCTTCACAATTATCGAGTGTCTCGATTTAATATTTCACACATTGCAACAGAGATGTGTCTCCTATTACCTTGCAAAATTACGTTCAGATCGGAGAGGAACAAATTGGGACTATCTTGGGGCCATTTTTCGTAAGTGCCTTATATGGCTACATATAACATAAGGTATTCCAACTATCGAATGTTTCGAAGAGTTGTGAGACGTTACTCTCCTAGAAAATGGTACTCGCTTCAAATTAGATATTGTTTCTCTAGAAAACTTGTTTCGGGCAAGACGTTGTCCCTCTATAAAATGGTACTTACTTCGCGTAAGACGTCGTCCCTCCAGAAAAATTGTACTCGCTCGCATAGGACGTTGAGCATTCAGAAAATGGTACTCGCTTCATCGGAGCGTCCTTCTAGAAAAATTTCATTCGCTCGCATAAGACGTTGATCGTTCAGAAAATGGTACTCGCTCCAGAGCGTCCTCTAGAAAAATTGTACTCGCTTGCATAAGTCGTTGACCATTCAGAAAATGGTATTCTCTCTCTATGAGACGTTTCTCTAGAAAAATTGCACTCGCTCGCATAAAACATTGACCATTCAAAAAATGGTACTCTCTCCACCAGAGCGTCCCTCTCGAAAAATTGTACTCACTCACGAAATATGTCTTCACGGTCCCTATAGAAAAATGGTACTCACTCCACGAGACGTCCCTCTAGAAAAATTGCTCTCGCTTACATAAGACGTTGACCATCCTGAAAATGGTACTCTCCCCACGAGACGTTCCTCCAGAAAAATTACACTCGCTTACATAAGAAATTATCTATCCAGAAAATGGTACTCGCTCCACCAGAGCGTTCCTCTCGAAAAATTGTACTCACTCACGAAATATGTCTTCATGGTCCCTATAGAAAAATGCTACTCACTCCACGAGACGTCCCTCCAGAAAAATTGCTTTCGCTTACATAAGAAATTATCCATCCAGAAAATGGTACTCGCTCCACCAGAGCGTCCCTCCGGAAAAATGGTACTCGTTCGTCGCGAATTTTACGACCCCGCCTCGACGACGAATTTATCGTTACGTCGGTCTCGTGCCCTCGTGCATCCGTTTCGCGGAATGGAACGTCGGCGTTTCTTTCCGGTCTTCCTCGGAACCATTTTCGTTTAACGAGGCCGCGGCGTCGAATCTGCAATTACCTCGTTCCCGCTCGGGGCTACGTACGTGGCTTTCTTCGAGATGCGCGCACGCGCACGCGCTCGCACGCTCGCTCGCTCGCTTCTACCTCAGCGTCGTTTCTCGTCGCGTTTGACACCACTACGAGCGGTGAAAATCAAAACTCATAAAAGGCGTGTCTCGTTCACGTGCTCCTAATGGCCGAGCGGCGGACGAGCGGTTGTCCGAGTTGTTCCTTATAGAGATGCTCGGTCTCGGGACGAGGCCATAACTATTCCGGAATCTCGGCGTCACGGGGCACCATCGAGTTTCACCGACTCGTCTCCGCGAGTTTATCCATCGATTGCTCGACGTTATTGCTGTAGCGGTGGTTCTTTATTTTTTCTCCTACCTGGAACGTTGCGCGACGTTTCTGCGTCCCTCCTATCACGAACGCTGCGCTTCGGCTCGGATAGTTATTATCTGGATCTTCGAAATTTATTCTTCCACGTTTCTCGTAATTTCCACCGAGCGGAGTCGCGTTGTTTCCTTTGCAACGATAAGAGGAGTCGGTTCTCCGCGACTATTAAAACTCGAGCTAGAATCCGATTCTCTATGCAACACCGAGACTGTCTTCGAGATACATACTGTGCGTGGCTCGTAAGAAGTCCCGCGAGATGTTACAGGACCTCTATCATTTCGCTCGCTGTGGATACGTCTTCTTCACTTTCTTCGTCATTCGATCGGTACAGCGAGTCAAATGGTGTATATTAGCGTATGGTATGTTCAATTAGTGTATATTAGTATAGCGTGTGTCGAAGTGTGTTCTTTTGCACTTTGACCAATTAGTCAAGTGCATGATTTCTTGTCACAAATGTGTACGAATGTATCGTTAGGTGGAAAAATTCTATTCTTCGGAGCAATTGTTCTTTATTTCGACAGGGTTGGACGAAGTGGAGAATAAATAATCGTTGGTTTAAAGGAAAATTGGGATTTTAGAATCGTGTTTTGGAACTTAGGGAAAAGAATCTTAAGAAATACAGCTCGAGTACTTGATTTTTAGTGATATTCAAAACCAGTAAAATTGGAAACAAACTCCAATTACAATTTATATCAATTTTCCTCGGAGAAAAACAATCATTGTTCATATTTCTTTTTATTAAACTAACCCTACGATCGTCAATTTTATTTCCTAATCACTTAAGATCTCTTCCAGAGAATTGAACTAGAAAAGGAGAATACATTTTCAATGCTGTATAGTAAAGGGGTTGTTCGTAAAGTTTGTCTCTCAAACGTCGAAATTTTCACTTTCTAAACCTACTCTCGCCTCTGTTATCGAGAAAGAAGAAACTTTACAAAATACTACAAAAGATTAGCTTTCAAAATCGACTACATTCTTTCTAAAAAAAAAATGACTATTCAAATTCCACCGCGATCGATTCGTTACCGTTTGGAGTAAATGTATACCGAAGAAGCTAAAACTCGAACGCTCTTCAACGCACAAACCGATAAACATATATTACCAATATAATACGACCGTCCTTCTCCCCACTCGTCTTAAATATTGCTCGGTTCGTGAAACGACGAGGTCGAAACATTAAATTCTCCAGAGTAAAACCCTCGAGTTTCGCGCGTATCGATTTGCAACACCCGTTGCACGTTGCACGTTGCACGTTGCACGTTGCACGTTGCATTCACTCCGAACCGCGCCCCTCTTTTGTGTCTCGTTTTTCCCCCGTCGATTTCCTTCGTTCGGTTCGGTTTCGTTGGACGTTCGTTCGAAAGGTTTTTGTCGGCCCGTTTTCCGCGAAAGGAGAACCCTTCGAGTCGCCGTTGGGACGAGGTTGTTGCAACTATTCCTGGCAAACTCGCAGGACTCTTCTCCACGTCGAATCGGCCTCGCTTCGAATCGATTCGGTCGCGTAGGTACCTACTGCTAGCTAGTCGTAATGGTTCAATTTGCAGCATCCCGGTTTCTCGGCTCCTTGATCCGCGCGCGTTCCTCTGCACCGTGGCGAGCACGAGCCACCTTGCTCGCCTCCACCTGTCTCTCTCTCTGGTTGGTTTCTCTCTTCTCCTCCTCCTCCTCCTCCTGCCCCCCTTTGGTCTCCTCCCCCTACCGTTTTCTGGCTTGTGCAACACACAACGAACGTCGTCCCTTCGCCGAGGACGACCTCGACCAGCAACAGATTTCCCTCGTCGACGATCCGATCACGCCTCCTCCATTCCATTCCGCTAATTAGAAACTGCTCTATCGAGCGCCGGTTAAACGATTAACCGCACGCCCGTAGATTAATCGGCCGTGCGAGGGAGATGTAGGATTAAAGGGAGAAAAGAAAGGGTCACCGTTCGTTTTCCATAGCCGAGTCCTCCCCATCTGGCTCCTATTTCTCGTATTATCCAACCGAAAGGTCGTTCTCTCACCTGGGTGGCGACCCGATGGAAAAAATTATCGACGATCGAGCGTTTGAATCGTGGACGTCGGAGATCGGGTACAATTGTTCTCCGAATGAAACATTTATACGGGTGGAAATAAATTAAATGGAAAATAAAATGAAGGAAAGTGTGGTTGATTTTTGGTCGATTTTAGGTGTTCTTTCTTCTTCTTCGTGGATGGACAGAGATTGCAAACAGATCGCGTTCCGCGTTGAAGGTATAAGTTCGAGTTGTTATTCGATGGAACTTGTGGAGAGTTTTTTGACTTTTATTTGTTGGTTCGTAAATAGAAATTTGAATTTTAGTTGCGGTGAATTTTAGTATCGATGAAAACACATTTAATTGTGGAACAGACGTCGTGAATAAAATATAATTAACAAGAGTAAAGACAGTCTTTACTCTTGATTACTCTTGCTTCAATTTTGATCGTCTCTGGTATCCATCGATGAGATTACGATACGATGTTTAGGCAAGGGATCGATTCAGATTCGTACGAGAATCGTATGTTTTTGAATATCTCTTATAGTAAATGTTTCAATCTTAAATTTAGGTTCAACTACACCATGTATTTCTTATGCAGACTAATTTTAATATTCCTTTTATTTTAATTGTAATATATTTCTTTGATTCGTGTCCACATCGAAGACACATCCGATTTCGAATACCAGTCGAATACTACTCTCCTTTAACGAATTCCTTCTCCATGATGTATCAATTTCTTACAAAGATTACTTTCAATATCTTTTAATTGAAATTTATTCCTCGATTCGTGTCCACATCGAAGAATACATCCGATTCCGAATACCAGTCGAATACTATTCCTCCTTAACGAATTCATTCCCCATGGTGTATCAATTTCTTCCAAAGATTACTTTCAATATTTCCCCTCCTTTAATTGAAATTTATTCCTCGATTCGTGTCCACATCGAAGACACATCCGATTTCGAATACCGGTCGATTACCACTCTCCCTTAACGAATTCCTGGTGTTGTGGATCGGTCAGCTGCGGCCCAAATTGAATACTCGCCGCGACGAAAGGAGGCAGGGAACACACGCTTGTTCGATCTTGATATCGTGCGCTTGAACGATTAAATCGTTTTTTCCTCCGCGTAGCGAGCACAAATTCCTCGGTTTTATGGAGTTGTATGGGAAGCCGTTCGAAACGCTACGGGGTTAGATACGCGGGTCCGGAGCCATCGAGCGTCGTGCATCTTGCTGCTCGGTTCGCTTCGTTCTCGGCGTGTTCCCCCCTCTATCTGGGGAACGGGGGGGCCACGCCGCTCGGTTCAATTAAAACGGGTACGGATTCCCCGTTGGCCACTCGCGCTCGATTGGCCGACGATCGATTTTATTGCGATATCTCGTCCGATGGGATCGCGCGCGTACACGCGCGCACTCTCGTTCGCGGAAAACGCGCGAGCTGCTTCGAGCCACGTTGCAAAGTTAGCGAGCTTCCTTCGGTCCGAGTGGCGAAACACGTCGAGGAAGAGCGAACTGTACGGTTGTACGCGCTCGAGCTGATTTATGCCGACGCGCGCGCGGGGCATAAAGTGCTCGTCGAGGAGGATCGCGCGGGGCCGGGGCCGGGGCCGGGGCAACAGCCGGACAGAGGAGGCGCGAGTTGGGGACATACGTTACGGACCCCGCCGTACTCGCTCCGTCTCTTTACCGGTCAGCTGTTACGCAAGCTGCTTTTACACGCGCGACGATACGCCGCGAGGGGTTGCGGAGGAAATAGATCAGGGTCGGAGCGTTTTTTGCGCGCGAGGTAATTCAGTCGGCTTCGCTGAACCGTGATCCGTGGATCAGTCCGGGGACGCGTGGAACCTTACGAGAATTATACCGCGACATTTCGGGTCTGTTTAACCCCTCGGTTGAAATTACGGGAAGGAGGATGAAATATTACATATTTTAGCTCTTTGGGATGTAGTGGATTAACACTTCATCGATTAGTAGAGGTGGAGTAATCTATACACTTCTCATCGTAGATTAGTCTGGAGACACGTGGAACCTTACGAGAATTATATCGCGACATTTTGGGTCTATTTAACCCCTCGGCTGAAATTATGGGAAAAATTGTGTCGTCTGTCCTTTTTTTGTACATATTTTAGCTCTTTGGGATGTAGTGGATTAACGCTTCATAGATTAGTAGAGATGGAACAACCTCTATACCTCTGATTGTAGATTAGTCTGTAGACACGTGGAATTTGCGCCATTTTGGGTTTATTTACACCCTCGGTTGAAATTACGGGAAGGGGGCTTAAAAATTGTGTCGTCTGACCCTTTTTATTTATCCTTTAACTCTTTGGAGCATAGTGGGTTAACACTATACTGACTGGTAGAGGTTGAACATTTTAATCTCTCACCGTGGATTAGTTCGAGGGCCCGTTGTATCTTTCGAGATTTAAACCTCGACATTTTGGGCCTATTTAACCCCATGGCTGAAATTACGGAAAGGAAAGTTAAAAATTGTGTATTAACACTTTAGTGACTGGTAGATATTCAACACTCTAATCTCTCATTATGAATTATTCTGGGGACACGTGAAACCTTCTGGGAATTACACCGCGCCATTTTGGGCCTATTTAATTCCTTGGTTGAAATTACACGGAGGAGGGTTAAAAATTGAATCGTCTGTCCCTTTTTATTTATTTTTTAACTCTTTGGAGCATAGTGGGTTAACACTTTAGTGACTGGTAGAGGTTGAACAATTTATACACCTCTCACCGTAGTCTGGAGACACGTAGATCCTGCGCCATTTTGGGTTTATTTAACCTCTAGACTGAAATTACGGAAAGAAGGGTTAAACATTGTATCGTTTGTCCTCTTTTATCCATTCTTCGATTCTTGAAACTAAACGTAGTATTTATAGTCCTGGTACAGAAATTTAGTTTCTTCTACTTTGTCGGATTCACTGGTATCGATTTTACAATCGTCGTTACTTACTCTCGCTGAAAATATTGCTCTATACTACTTTCGTATAGAATGAACAGTCGGTGACATTGGTTGCAGTAGTAACGAGCCATTTATCGTTTCCGTTTAACGTTTCCGACCAACTGTGATTATCTTCAAGATTAACAGAACAAGATAATCCGGATAAATTACAAGAGAGAAAAAACATTAATTACGAGAGTGGCGTACTATCGAGCAAAAAAGTTTAGATAAGGCAACGTGTAAAAGAAAAAATACTTGAAATGTAAAGTAATATGATTACCGTGTGAGAGTATAATGTACAAAAACGTAGTTCAGATGCAATAATAATTAGATTGGCTAATTAGATCGGATCGTCAGTTTCCTTTCGGAAATCGTTAAGAAAATTTACACGTAATCACGCACATTATCTAATCTCTTGTATTCGTAATATATTTACTCGAACCTCGATTTTCTGTTCATTATCAGTACTCTATGTATCATTTTCAAAGGCTTCATATTCATATAATAATAATACTAACGTTATATCAGCCATAGAAATCACATCACACTTATTCGTAAAAAATCTAGTAAAATCAAATCTCGAGAAAAATACACACACGTGCATCTGTAACAACAACAAGGACAACAATAATGATAATAATAACATTATATCAACCATAGAAATCACACCACAGTCATTCGTAAAAAATTTAGTAAAATTAAATCTCCAGAAAAATACACACACGTGCATTCAGAAAACAATAGTATTAAAACGTGTCAACTAGTTTTGTTATTCCTACTCTCAGAAATATAAAACACGACAGAACAGAAGAATGGTCAGACTTCGCGCTGAGCCCGTCCACCGAATAAAAACCCGGATGTAAAACACGGGAGAAGAAAAAGAAGGATAGTAACGATATCTCGTATCTTTCATTTTGCATTACGATTGTACAGTGTCTAATTTTTATTCGACAAACAATACAACAATGCAACGAAGCAAAGCGTACCGGACGCGCTCGGACCAATCGCGAAACATTCTCACGTGCACAAATCAATCGATGAAATATCATCGGTGTACGAATTACTCGCGAAAGATCTCCGCACGTTTGAAAATTAATCGTAAAGTATCACCCTTGCGTGTACGAATCACTCGTACGAAGATCCCCACGTTTGCAAATTAATCGTAGAAGTTTCCTCCACACGTGTCCGAATTAATCACGAGTGGTCCTTGCGCAACGATGGTAAATAATTTCCAGAATCGTCGATATAATTACGCTTCGTTCAAGTTTTCGATACCCGAGAGCTCGTTATCGTCCCGTGCATCATCGGTGCCGTGAGAATCGTCGTGTTCTCGTACGAGGACCGTCGCGAGACACATGTAAAATACAAACGCGCGAAATAACGGCCCTTGACCGTGGAATAATAAACACCGGCGATACAAAATACCGCGTGGCCGTTGCGCGAGCAACGGTAAAACGAATTTTATCGTCCGAACCGCGCGCGGCCTCCACGCACACGTGACGGCCCGCGCGCGGCCCACGCGTCGATAATTCGCGTATTTCTTTCGCGCGGTTACCGATCGCAAACGACATCCACCGGCGAGATTTATCGACACCTCCGCGTTACATTGTTCTCCTCGTCCCTCGCGTGCCGTTCAATTAAAATCGCGCTTACTTCCCTCGCCGGGGTTTCTTTCGTTACGTTCGCGCGGCATCGAAATCTCCCGACTCATCTCGCTCGTTCGAGGCCCGCTCTCGCTGCGACTCCGCGTCGAATAATTAACACGTTATACGCCACGTTGCCTTTCCATACTTGGCAATCTTACGATATTTATACGAACGGTAGTGCGAAAAGTTGAAATGCTCGTTAACTTGTCGATGCGATTGTTATTTTGCGGTATTATTGACGAGAGCGATGATGCTTCAAAGTTTAGGGGTACTAGAGTTGGTGTCTGGTGAACGTTTTAGAGAATCGTTGTTTTGGAGCATTTGTTTCCAAGGATCGCTGTAGTGTTTAATGTATTAAAGATGATTTCGATACTTTTTGGAATAGTAGTGTAAAAAGTTGAAGTACTTGATGATTTGTCGATGTACTTGTTATTTTGTAGTATTACTAACGACAGTAATGTTATTGAAAAGTGCACAGGTATTAAAGTTGGTGTCTTGTAAACGTTTTAAAAAATCGTAACTTTGGAGCACCTATCCCCAGAGACTATCATGATGTTTGACGTGTTAAAGATGTCCTCGATATTTCCAATACTCGACAATTTGTTCATGTATTTGTATTATTTCGTAGCATTACCAACGAGAGTAATGTCATTTAAAAGTGTACAAGTATTAAAATTGGCGCCTTGTAAACGTTTTAAAGAATGGTAATTTTGGAGCACCTATCCCCAGAGACTATCATGACGTTTGACGTGTTAAAGATGTCCTCGATATTTCCAATACTCTACAATTTGTCCATGTATTTGTGTTATTTCGTAGCATTACCAACGAAAGTAATGTCATTTAAAAGTGTACAAGTATTAAAGTTGGCGCGTTGTAAACGTTTTAGAGGATCGTTGTGACTTTGGAGCGGCTGTCCCCGGGGACCACCGTGACGTTTAACGTGTTAATAGCTAGGAACATCTGGACACAAAGGAAGCGCGTCCGACGACGTCTAACAAGTGTCCTCGCGGCGTACCACTATTCTCGCGCATTGTCAAGGCTCGTCTAACTCTATTCCGAGCGCATGTCGCGGGCTCTGTTCCCGACACTTTGCGCGCCGCTCAGTCCGCTTCGTAGGTGGCTGACACGTAGGCGCCTCGGCCAATAAGCGGGAACACGAACCGTCACATCGGTGTCGTGATCTAATCGCTTTTTTAAAAATAAGCTTAAACCATAACTTATCAGGATACAGTCTTATTTAAACTGCGAATTCGCCTTTTAAAATGAATTTAGTTACATTGCAAAAAACTGTACTGATCTCTATTGAGAAAAAAAGGAATGACTCATCTCTTTTTTAAAAATAAGCTTAAACTATAACTTATCAAGATACAGTCTTATTTAAAAAGCGAATTTGTCTTTTAAAATGAATTTAGTTACATTGCAAAAAGTTCTACTGATCTCTATTGGGGAAAAAAGGAATGATTTATCTCTTTTTTGAAAATAAGCTTAAACCATAACTTATCAGGATGCAGTCTTATTTAAAAAGCGAATTTGTCTTTTAAAATGAATTTAGTTACATTGCAAAAAGTTCTACTAATTTCTATTGGGAAAAGACGCAATGACCTATACTACTTTTCCGTGATTGAGGACCAAAGTAACAGAGAAAAGGGATTGTGAATACCTTGATGCGAGTGTAAGGGATCGAAATTGAAATTTTTCGCGCTTTCTTCGTTTACTTTATCTGGAACGAGTTTCTTCAGATTTTGGAGCAGATGGTTGCTTGGATACGTAGAGTCGACACTTATCGTGAGGTTTAATTATAATATTTTATCATCGCTAGGTACTTCGTGATATAGTACTATTTGTACGATATTGTGAATTCTTCAGCACTTGGTAATTGAGGAAACATTGATTCACGAGTATCGTTACAGAGAATATTAGGTGAAAGACACGTTTTCGGAGTTCAGTTTGGAGAGTGCAATTCAGAGGACGTAATGTTACAAGTTTTACAATAATTTCTGGTTTCTTGCAAGTTCTTTTCACCTAGGTTCGTTCCAGTTCGTTCTGTTCCAAATCTTCGAAAGGACACTCTCGATAAAAATTTCATCCAACGAAATGTGCATTGTGCAACGAAAACAACTTGCTCAAAAAAACTGGTTACTACTGTACAAATTGTGACATTGCTTGCTATGTATCGCTCCGTGCTTCGAATCGTACCATCTGCTAGAAAAATAATCAAAACTTTCTAAAAGCAACATGCTTTGAATCGCATATGTTCTTTACGTACTTCTTTTTCACATTATACGAGGCACTGCCTAAGTTTTCACATTACACGAAATTATGGAGCAAGAAGAATCCGTGAATAAAAAATTAAAAAGGAAATACACTTTCGAGGATTTGGAAAACAGCTTTCACACGTGGTTAGAACAGCGAACAATGAGAGATCCATTCATAGATTTATTATTACAGAAGAAAGCATTGAAAATGGAAAATAAAATTAGAATATCGTCTTCGTTCCTTACCAGTAAGGTTAACGAAATTTGAAGATCGTCACGATACAAGATTAGTTACTAAAATCGTCAAAGGTTCGAACGAACTTCACGATTCGTCGCAATGCACTCTCGCTCACTTGCACTCCGTTGCATTCGCAATTACAAGAACAGTGGAGGGGATAGAGAAACTATTTACAACGAAACACGAACAATGACTTACAACAAGAGAATAGTGTACTTACAACGGAACACGAACGATGACTTACAACGAGACGATATACCGTACATAAAAGAAATCTTACTTTCGTGATTGTTCAAAAATATTTGCTTCGACGATATCGAAAATGATTCGATCTCGAACCGGACACAGAGTTGATTTTTCGTTTCTCTCTCTCTCTCTCTCTCTTTTTTTTTTCTCTCTCTCTCTCTCTCTCCAAAGAGACAGAGAGAGGTGAAAAATAAAGGAAAGAGTCGGATAGAATAGAGTCTCGCACGAGCTTCCGAGGGACGCGTATCACAGCGGTTCGCTCGCACTGGCTCGAGACAGTGACAGATACCGGTCGTTGTTGTCCGTGGCTGCTCGCAGCCGAGGGTATCGGTATACTGGTGGCATTTCGTTCTCATAAAAGCTGGCGTGGGCACGATAAATGAGTCCGAGCCACGGAACTACGCAAGCTAGGAGCTTCCAGCTGAAAGTCTCGTGTCTGTTATTCGAGTCTCCGTACCCGACTTCGTAAACGTAATAGAACTATTTCCCGTGGGAGGGTATCAAATTTCGGAGTAATCCCTCGCGGAGACGCTGTATCACTTCCACGGTGAGCTCTGTCTACGCTAATAATTGAATCGGGTGTTTCGAACGCGAACTGCGTGCACCGGTAGTAGACTCTTGTCTTTGAAATCGAAGATTCTACGAGACTTCGAGGCAAGAAACTACTTCGGATCGTAATTTCGTTTCGATTGGTAACGTAGGTTGCTCGTAGTAATTCGAGAATCGTTCGGGAAGTACTTTATCCGTAAACAAAAACGAGAAAAGATGCGTCATGGATAACAAACGGAAAGAAATGGAAAGAGAAGTGACCTGGTACAGTATTTAACGCGTTAATTGTAAATACGTAAACGATAAAAGTGACGAAACGAATGAACTAATTTTTTTTGTCGTACAAGGCAAAATTGTCTAGAGTATTTTTTAGATTTATTTTGCGTTTAGCGTGTTCAAAAAAAAAAAGAATAGTAAAGCTTAATACGTTTAAGAGTCTTTAGTTGGTAGAAACGTATCTGCTGAAGATTCTCTGTAAATGTGAAGTCAATCGGTCACTTAGATCTCGAGATATCGTGGAAGCTAGTTTGAAAAATAACGTTTCTCTTATCAATTATCATATTATCGGCGTTTTTACGATTCGAAGCACACGTTTTGTACGTATATTTTCAGTCGTACACTTTAGGAGATTGAAATAAAAGAAAAATCAATTTTTTTAAATTTCTAGACCGCAATACCTCCTTAAGTTCGAAAGGAACAAACCTCGAAAACATGTGCCAACAGATAACATATTTAACACTAAAACTACCAACGGTGAACGTATTTTTATATGTATCAAATCACATACGTATCTTCCATGTTAGACGAGGAAAAGACATCTTAATTTACGAGTACGATTAGTTGTCCATTTCGATAATTGTCCATGAGTAGTATATGGACAATTATAACATCGTTGATAATTGAGTAACTTTCAAAAGAAGTTCGAAACAACTGAAATTGCTCCCTTCGGTAATACCATAAACAACGTACCGAAACAACCGTGTAAATAGAAAAGAGGATGATGAAAAGCATTCGATAATTTCAATCGCGCAAGAACAGCGCTTCGTACACCGTTCCGAACAGCTGTTCCGTTCGAATCGATCGTTGGTCGGAACGATTCCGAACGATATTCAAATCGTCCTCTTCCCTAAAAGGTTCCTCGGTCACGGGGGACTTCCGAGAACCGGCGTCCAATTACCATTTAATCGAGACCACGCTCTCGACGGTGTCACCCGTTCACGAATATCTCGCGTGTATATGTATCTGTGTACGTGTGTCTACGAGCAACCTGTGAAAAGAGCCCCGCTTTCCCACGATTTCGTCGAATCTCGCAGATGCAACAACGAGAACCCTTTTCCCAATTCGTATTGGGGTCGTTGGCGAATATCGCGCGAAAGCTCTCCGGGGAATTCGTGGAAAATCGGGGCGAGCGATGCATAATGCAAAGTCGCGGCTCGCTCGTAAAGCATAAGCGGCTCCATTATGTCCGGGAAGGTGAGTCGTGACAGGGTTAGAGGGGAGGGTATCCACGAGTGGCACTTGGCGAGGCCTCTCGGAAGTCTCGCGGGCTCTGCGCCACCCCTCCCTCCTCCTCCCCTCTCTCTTTTCTCGTTCCGTGTCCCCGCGAGGCCTCACGGGAGAAAACGAGAAGTATCGTGGTCCCTTTTGTCCGGATCTCGGGAGAGGAATGATAAATCCACACCCACGCGGTGTAAACCGAGCTCTGGACATCGCGCGAGTAGCCACGGAGCAACAACCAAGAGGATCTCGGCCGCGCCCGATACGCGCCAGCGAGTAAACCGGTGCCCGCGCGCGTGTACGTGCGCGTGTATCGGTGGTCTCGCGCGCGTACGTTTACTCGGGGATATAAATCTGGATTAATTTAATGCATCCGTTGAATCTCAATAACGATCGGCGCCGGACATGACGTATTCGCGCGCGTATTCGAATACGGAGCAACGAGGGCCCTCTACGATCGTCGAGCGATAGCGGGGACGCTTTCGATGGAAAAAGAAAGCGGAGATCCGGACTCGGACGATGCCGCGAGTAGAACGCGGTCCATTTGTCAGGTGCAAACCAGGTTTTACTTTTCCAGATTGAGCGATTCATCACGGATTCCGTGTGTTCTACGTAGCGCCGTTTCACGGTGTACGCGCGTACCCGTACTCCTTCCACGGGTTTGCTCGCTGCGCGAATGGTACTCGCGCAGGTTCGTTGGCGATAAACAGGAATCGCCTCCGGTATATCATGTAAAACGCTGTCGTCAATCTCTGGCGACCTTCCGTGTAACGAGGTTCCCCGTCAAGACTCCCGAGAGTCCGCGTTCCTAGATTCATCGAACCACCTCGGGTGAGCGTGTATCGGGACGCAGCACGACACTTTTTCTCCACTTCTACGCGGTACGCGTTTACTCCGAACGAATATAATGTCGTATAATTAAGTTTACCGTTTCGAACGATTCGACTTACGGTAGTTTTCTACCGGATTCTAGCGACGGAATTATCATCCTCTCGTTGCTTGTGTTTACGCGGTGTGGCTCGTTGACTTTTTGCCCTCGTTGCCCTCGGTTCGAGATTCATTTCCCTCGTCTACCCGCTTTCTAGCGAATTGTGGTTCCAAGTTCGTCGTTCGGTATTGGATTCACTTACCCGCTTTCTGGTAAACTGTGGTTCCAAGTTCATCGTTCGAGATTAGATTCACCTACCCGCTTTCTAGTAAATTGTGGTTCTCAGTCGTTCGATATTGGATTCACTTACCCGTTTTCTACTAAACTGTGGTTCCAAGTTCCTCGTTAAAGATTAGATTCACCTACCCGCTTTCTAGTAAATTGTGCTTTTCAGTCGTTCGATATTAGATTCACTTACCCGTTTTCTAGTAAACTATGGTTTCAAGTTTGTCAATCGATATTAGATTCACTTACCCGCTTTCTAGTAAACTATGGTTCCAAGTTCGTCGTTAGAAATTAGATTCGCCACCTACCCGTTTTCTAGTCACACAGTGGTTCCAAGTTTGTCTCAAGCGAGGCAGGTAGCGATTTTGATCTCGAACCGAAGCCAATGTGTCAATAAGATGACGTATAAAAAGTTGAGGGGGATGATTGCTCGAATTCGATGCGAGATTGTTTTTCAAAAGCGGTAATTACCGTAAATAGTTCATTTTCGTGAAGGTAATAACAATTATATTTCAATTTACTTATTATTTCTGACACAAGATGGAAACTTCGTAAACGAAACACTGATCTTCTAATCGAATTAAAAACTCGTGAAAAATTCCACTAGAAGACCCTCAAATTAGATAAAAAATCTATTTATATTATCGTTCCGACATAGATCATCGGAAATTTATCAACGAACAAAGTTTCCACTTTGAAAGAATCGAAGATTCTCACAAGGGTAGCAAAGATGGATTATATCACAATTTACTCATTATTCCTAAATAGTATCTTGCGCACAAATCGGAAGCTTTGTAAACAAAACACTGACTTTCAAATCGAATTAAAAACTCGTGAAAAATTCCTCCGAACGACCCTCGAATCGGAAAAAAAATCTATTTATATTATCGTTCCGGCATAGATCATCGGAAATTTCTCATCGAACGAAGTTTCCACGTCGTTCGAATCGCGTAAACTTGCCGATAGAAGCTCGAAAACTCGGGAGACGTAAAGGAGAGTCCCCGAATTAGGATTCTAGATCGCAAAAGTCGCCACGAAACGAGGGGAGTCCGTTCGTTGTACTCCAGACCGATTCGCCGCCGGTGATGAAACATTCGGGCCGAATCGAACAGATGCAAAGGATTCCCCGTTCGAAACAATGGGTCCCCGGATCGATACAATGGGGGTGGAGCGGGGAGGAGCGATCTCCATAGAAAGGGGACCACACCCCGTAGAAGGAGACCGCGCTCGCTTTAGCGGCTTGGTGTGGAAGTCGTTCCAGGGACCCACAAAGACCGTATAGAGTCATTGACTCGCTCGTAAAGTCGTAGCGCGGTGTGCCAGTACCTTATTCTTGTTTTTCGTCCTCCGCCTCTGGCTCTTCCTTCGTCTTCGGAGGCGCACCACCCCTCCCGCTCCTTCTTCGGGCCGTAACCCCCTCCCTCCCTCCCCCCGCCCACTTTCTTCGTCTGCTCTTTTTCCATCGGTTCTTATTCCCCGCTTTCGATACCATCTACGAACTCGCCAACCCTCTCGTACTCTTCATATTTTACCATTACCATATCAGGTTCTCCTCGATTCCTCTTTGGCCGGTTCTCTTTCTCTCGCGGTCTATCCGGTTCCTTATTAAATATAGTTACGTAGATACGTTCACGTACCGGAGCCACGCACCTTTGATCGTTGCCCTGATCATTTCTATGCGTTCGGCTCGACCGTGTGTCTTCTTCCCTCGACGAGACTCGGTCGGCGGATGGAGCTCGATTATCTTCCGGCGCGCAGATATCGACGATAGAATCCCCCTGAAAAGCCGGATATTTTCTTTTCAACGGCGAGCCGCAAACGGAAATATTCAGACGGGTGTACCGTGAAACGTATATAAAATTAACGAGTTTCCAGCCGGTGCTCGCGAGAAGAAAAATTAAATTGTAGAAATATTTCACCTCGGAGATGTAACGATTCAATGGACGGTCGCGATAAATCTTTGTACAGGCGTGTTGGTTTCGTTCGAACGGTGGACTACGAATGAAAATCACCGATGTTTATTCCATTCGACGTTCGAACATATTTTTATTCGCTCGTTGGGAAATAGAACGTTCGTTCTGTGATTCAAATTGTAAGGTTGTTTAACGATCGATGGATGTTCGAAATGTTTGTTCGGACTGACATAGAAGATTAAATGTAAACTTTCCTTTCAATTTTCCATCCCATTATCGTGAAGTTACTGGTTAAATAACCCACACCTCTCTACTTTAAAAATTGTTTTTTACGTTCCATGAAGGTCACTGCTCCCTGTACTCTGAAAAATTTTGCAATAGCAAATCTACTTTGAAAACGTTTTCCTTCCAATCACTGTGAAGTTACGAGTTAACTGTTTGGAGCATAGTGGACTAAAAAATATCCCACCTTTTCAATACCCTGATACGCACGGTGGGATATTTCTCAACTCACCTTGAAAAATCAAAATAACACCTTACAAGTTGCACAAAAAAGTAACTGATCAATCTACTATTTAGTTTCAATTATTTTGTACAATTTCACTCTTATACACAGGTTCTATTCCACTAGAATAAACATCGGTTATTTTCACGTTGGGATATTTTTCAACTCACCTTGAAAAATCAAAATAACACCTTACAAATTACGCAACGAAGTATCTAACCAATCCATTATTTACTTTCAGATATTTAGTATAATTTCGCACGTTTGGCGACTGTGCCTCGAAAAGTTAACCAACCCCCGTAGCTCTCTTCCCTGAAACTTGTTTATCACGTCCCACGGGACACAGCTCCCCGTACTTGTAAAAATTCTAGAATCGAACTCACATCGATGGACGTTTTCCTCTCCATCGTCGCGAACGCGAACCCGATATCGCGTTCCCCGTGGTCTCTCCGCGAGGAAAAGTTCCGCATGTTCCTGTTTCGCGGTGCCACGCACCGCAAACAGCATTAAAAATCCGAGTTGAACGCATCGGGTATAAGGGCCGTCTCTCTCGGAGCGTGCACACACGTCGCGGAGAATCGCGGTAGTCCCTCGGTCGCTCTTGAATTCTCACCAGGAGTTGCCCTTCCTTCCCTCCCTCTCTCCCTTCCTCCTGTGTAGCAGCCGCGAAACTCCACGGGCGCGCGAGGTATGCCCGGGTCCCCCTGCAGCCCGTGGAATATGCATACGCAATAAGGAGATGCACGCGTACGTAGTTACGCGGCGTCTCGTCTCTGCTCGTGTACGCTCGTACGTGTGTTTGTTCACGTGTGTGCACGTCGAACGCGTAAAAGTTCAGTAAACTCGCGATGGTGTAGCAGGGATACGAAGCGTTGTTTCCCCGAGGTCATCCCGGTAGAAGTCGCTTGACCTTTGACTCGAGGCGCCTCCGTGTTCCCATAAAGGTGGCCACGGGGTTACTTTATGCCCCGCCTAGCGTGTGTGTTCACCCTGGATGTATCGCGTGTACGCGTTTCATCGTTCAACCGTACGAAGAAGTGGCCCGCCACTTTTTCACCGTTTCTCTTTTTTCTTTTTTTTTTCTTTTCGGCCAACCCGGCAGAATCGCCGAACGAAGTTTTGCGATTCGAGTTCTAACGATGCGAAGTACCGAAAGAATTGATCGGGGATTGGTGGAGCACCAGCTCGAAACGAAGGGTACGCAAAGATAGGGATGGTTTCGTTCCGGATCGCGCAAACTGTACGCGGAAACTTGAATTTTGTTTACAATCGCTCGGTGAACTGTTTCTACGGTGGATGGTTTTATCTTTAAGTACGACGGTTATGTTTTTTGGCAATTTTGCAAAAACCACCATATGCGTATCGATTCGTTTGGGTTTGATCTGAGAGACTGTCGGAGAAATTACAGGTTCATTTATATAGATAGTTGTTTCTTAGGTGGTGTGTCACTGTCTCGCTGTTTAGTGTGGATATTAATGTAGTTCATTTTTTGCGAAAGATTCGGGTATTAGGGTACAAATGTCAATTCTTTGGACAGAAGTTAGTTGTTATTTTACTTATACGATTTGAAAATAGAAATGCAGAACTTGACTACATCGGATCTTTGTAGTAATATAAACTTGTCTAAAGTGTACTTTTGGTAGAAATGAACACACTTCTAAATAAATTTAATAAAGAAGAGTACGATGCAAAGTATAATATGTAGATTTCTAAAGTGTTTAATAGCACAGGAGTTCGTTTATTTTTTTTATACTATTCTTGTTCCACGTTCTCTATAAAATAGAAAATCTTGTAAAACTTAGCTACATCGAATCTCTGTAACAATACAAACTTGTCTAAAGTGTACTTTTGGTAGAAATGAACACACTTCTAAATAAATTTAAGAAAGAAGGTTACGATGCAAAGTACGTAAATTTCTAAAACTTTTAATAGCACAGAAGTTTATTGTTAGGTTTCTTATACAATTTTTGTTCAACGTTCTCTCTAAAATAGAAAATCTTTCAGAACTTGGCTACATCGAATCTCTGTAACAATACAAACTTGTCTAAAGTGTACTTTTGGTAGAAATGAACCCACTTCTAAATAAATTTAATAAAGAAGAGTACGATGCAAAGTATGTAGATTTCTAAAGTGTTTAATAACGTACGAAAATTGTCACGGCTTAGAGTCGCTTCAACCGACATCGAATGGTTAGGCGAATCGAGCTCTAAGACACATCGATAGCGCATCGTTCGGCGCAAAACGACAGAAGAAAGGGATCAAGAGGAGGAAATGGTAAACCGGGGGACATCGGTGCACCTGTGACCATAAACTTGTCCATTGCGCAGCGAAAGAACGAAAGATTCGCTTTGCCTTTCGCGCGTTGCCCTTGATTGTTACAATAAAACTCTTCCTCTGCGTTGGTTTCGTTCCATTGCGTCATCAGCTCCTTCCCTTTTCGAGCGTAAACCCTCGATACGCATCCTCGCGAGCACGTGACGTATTTCTGCATCACTGTGCTGGCAATACGATCGTCTTTGAGGAAGAATTTTCTAGGAGTGCACCGCAGTTTAAAAAAAAAGGTTCGTTGGTTATTTTACAGAGGAAAAATTGAGAAAATTTGTTTTGGAAAAATTGGAAAGCAAGTAGTAATTTCGTACAATGATTTTGAATCTTTGTGCAGTTGGTGAATCTTCGTTGGCATGGGTTGGTTCCTTCGTAGGTTGCAAAATGGATTATTTGGTTATTTTACAGAGGAAAAATCGAGAAAATTTGTTTTAGATTAATTGGAAAGCAAGTAGTCATTTTATACAGTGATTTTGAATATTTGTGCAGTTGGTAAATCTTCGTTGGCATGGGTTGGTTCCTTCGTAGGTTGCAAAATGGATTAGTTGGTTATTTTACAGAGGAAAAATCGAGAACATTTGTTTTAGATTGATCGGAAAGCAAAGTAGTAATTTTATACAGTGATGTTGAATCTTGTTGATGCAGGTTTGTTTCTTATAGTTTATAAAATAGTATTCGTTAGGTAAGTTCAAGATATTATTATATTTCGGAACGTTCGATATGTTTATCGCGAGTCTCGTACTCGAAGTCTCTCTTTGGTTTCTAATCTGCTTACGTAGAGACGATTATCCTCTTCGAGTTTCTATTTTATAAACGTAATGCCTTAGTTTCTTAGGGTCCAATTTTTAATATCGAGAAACTCGTTCGTAACAGTGAATCTAAATAACGAGTTACGTTCCACGATCTTGGAATCGATGAGTTATTTTCTTCATGAAACCGATCCTTATATAAACCGAGTACTTATTATTTCATAGTATCGCTAACGAGACTAACGCTATTTAAAAGTTTACAACTAGAGGTGTCTCCTTGTAAACGCTTCAGAGAATCGTAATTTTGGAGCACTTGTCTCCAAGTACCACCATAACGTTCAATGTGTTAAAGATGTCTTCGATATGTTTTCGAACAGTAGTGTAAAAATTTGAAGTACTCGATAATTTATCCATGTACTTATTATTTCATAGTATCGCTAACGAGACTAACGCTATTTAAAAGTTTACAACTAGAGGTGTCTTCTTGTAAACGCTTTAGAGAATCGTAATTTTGGAGCACTTGTCCCCAAGTACCACATGACGTTTAACGCGTCGATCGAAGAAAGATTCGCGCGAGGTGATATCGTTAAGGTGATATTATTTATGTAATATTATTTAAGTAATATGGTTTCGTCCCCGAAATATTTACCGATCGAACGTGCGATTCTTCGTTGCCGGTTCTCGCGTGTTAAAGAACCGTAACGCGGCCAGGTTCGATTTTATTTCCCGAGATACGATTCCAGTTGGGTTAACTATTGCCCGAACGGTTGTAAAAAATTAACGCAAGTTTAATGAATCTGTCCGCCAGTTCCGTGGAGATTTACGGCAAACGTTATCCGCGAGTATTGCCTCTAATTAGCGAGCATTCGGCCAGCCGGGTTTCCTTTTCGAAGAAAGATCGTACCGTGGCGGAACGAGGGATCATTTCCGTTGGGCGCATGGTCTTCCACTTGTATTAATCGTAAAAGGACCATAAAGCCCTTACAAAGGGAAGCGCGGTTTTCTCTGGTCGGGCCGCGATGCGTTTCAACGTTTGCCCGTTGCTCGCTGAAAAGACTCCAACTCGCCATTAAGGCCCGTATCGCGACGAGGACGATCTCTCTTCGTCCCGTGCTCCCAGAAATTATGCTCGAAACAGGAACCTCTCGTGGCTACTTTCGAGTAGCGTCGTCTCGTTCCGTCTTTCTTTCCGCGATTATCACGGCCTCGTCATCGTGGAACGCGATAATTCTCATCGCGACGACAATTCACCTCTTCCTCGAAAACGAGAGAATTCCACGCTTTTGCACGATTGTGCAAGAATTCAGTCCTCGAGTCTTTACGGCCGTCCCACGGGACTCGCGAAAGAATCGCTTCTTAAATGTCTTCCCGAGACTCGCGATCTACGAGCGTATCTACGATACTTTTGCGATCGTTCGCGAAACACTCGCTCGTAGAATTCGACTGGTTTTCTTTTTTCTTAGACGTAATTCAACGCGCGATTTTAACGGTACTTTTTTTTCTCGGCAGTGTTTAGTTTTTTTCTTTCTTTTTTTTTTAGGTTGAATTCAAGTGGGGGTTTTTGTTTTCTTTCGATGTGCCCGGTTTATGAATTGAATGGGGTCGATAACTCGTGCAATCTCGTGTGTTTTCAGGGTGTGAAATAGATAGAGAATTCGTATTTCCGGTTTTTTTCTGCAGTACAAGATTTTCGTGTTGTTCAATGTTCAGTAGTTTGTTTAAGTTTAATATTCGGCAGTTTGTTTCGAAGTACATAAAAATCGGTACGAATATTCTTTTACCAGTGTTGTTGCATCATTTTGTGAACCTTCGCTTTATAATTGAATCTTCTGTATTACCGAACCAGATGTATAGGAAATTCGTAGTCAGGTTTAGTCTGTGGAAATAAAAACTTAAAGGTACACTAATTTTTAAAAACGAACCATCGATAAATTAATTCAGAGCGACAGAAAGACACCGTACAAGATGATCATCCAGCTGATCATTAATCATTAATATTTTTGACGCGATACATATTTTTCTCTCTATATACAAAAATTACGTACAGACTTAAGGAAATACCTGATATTTTCTAATGAGAAGTGCACTACTTTCTTTTCACAAAAAGGAACACTCTTTCTTCGTTTGCATAGAAACAAGTACTCTCCCCTTATTTTCATAAAAAAATATACTCTTCCTTAGTTTTCATAAAAAAGAAATACTCTCTCCTTGTTTGCATAAAAAGAAATATACTCTTCCCTAGTTTTCATAAAAAAAATTACTCTCTTCTAGTTTTCATAAAAAGAATACTCTCTTTTTGTTTGCATAAAATGAAATACTCTCCCCTGCTTTTCATAGAAAAAAATACTCTCCCCTAGTTTTCATAAAAAGAAATACTCTCCCTTAGTTTTCATAAAAAGAAATACTCTCCCTTACTTTTCATAAAAAAGAAATACTCTCCTTGTTTGCATAAAAAAAATACTTCCTCCTCGTTTTCATAAAAAGAAATACTTTTCCTTAGTTTTCATAAAAAATAAATACTCTCCCCTAGCTTTCACAAAAAGAAATACTTTTCCTTAGTTTTCATAAAAAAGAAATACTTTCCTTGTTTGCATAAAAAAAACATACTACCTCCTCTTTTTCATGAAAAGGAATACTCTCCCCTAGTTTTGATAAAAAAAAAAACACTCTCTCCATGTTTGCATAAAAAGAAATACACTCTCTCCTAGTTATCACAAAAAGGAATTCTCTTGAATTTCCATTGATCGTTCGCACCGTAGGAACGATTTCGAGTTTCCCTCGATCGTTCCCCGCCGACACGTTCCCCATTTCGCCCCCCTGGAAAAATCGTTACCGCGAGGAATTTCTGTCGTGGATCGCGCTCGGGTGTACCACGCGCGTGGCCAGAAACTGAAACGTTTCAAAGCGGTCGAAACGAGTGCGTAACTGGGACGTTATTTCACGGGATTATCAGCAGGAGAATCGGTGGCGCGGCCACGTTCGCGACAATTCGCAAAATTGCCCGAGATAGCGAGCGACATGATTCGAGCGAGAGGGAACGAGAACGGGGAACAAAGGTTCGTCCTCTGGTATAAAGTCCCCTCGTGCCAGATCCATTTCTATGAACACACGGCGTCGTTAGCATCCGTGCGGTTGCAAAAAGCTTTCGACCACGGTCCGATGTAGCAGCTCGTCGTCCCTTTTTCGCGTAATTTCATTATTTCGCGATGCACGAGATAGGGGTCGTTAGCTGGACAGTAAGAGTATAAGCAGGGAAAAGGAGGAGGCGGAGGAGGCGGAGGAGGCGGAGGAATCCGAGCCTCGGGCAGATACGCGAGCGAGGAGGCGAGCGGAGGAAGTCGCGAGTCGCAAAGATTAGAGAGGAACATGTGCACGAGCGCATCTCGAATGATCCGCCGTTTCGATATCGTACTGCAAACGTGACCGCCTTACACCAACCCCCTACACCCTCTCGAACCCTTTCTTTATTTTCGCCAGCTGTACGCGCGAGAGTGAAATTAATCGGTGAAATTTCAACGGTCGTTGAAAAGATTTCCGGTGCGTTCTTCTACGATTTGAAAACGTTGAATATTGAAATATTTTTCCGCGAGTAATCGATTTTATTCTTGGAGGACGAATCTCGCGGGGACTGAACCTGGATCACTTCTGACCCGTGCCAGAACAGATTTCAAAGTGTCATTTATTTTTTCCTTGTATTCTGTGAATAGGTTTATTATGGAGAGAGAGTATATGTTTATCGTAAAGTATGTATATAAATTGCTGTAAAATAATAGGTTTATTATAGAGAACAGAGGTACCGGTATATTTAGAAAATAAATAGTATTTATTCGTTCGCTGTATAATCTCTACGCCAAATTTTCACGAGACTTCTCTCCAGCCGTGCACAGTAGTTCGTTTATGTTCCGTTCATAAAAATTTCATCCTATCGATCCGTTAAAAATAATTAAAACCCATAATTCAAATAAATAAGAATATTTCTAAGATTCCACGTATCGCGATCGTCGTTACGATGCAAAGAAACTCACACCGAGATGCACAAAACCCAACAATACGATCCATCTTATCAGTAGTAAATAATATCCCACGATTCATTCTAACAGCGCGGTGAACAAGTGCAGAATCGCCCCAGCGTTCGACGCGTTAAAATTCAGACTGCAGTTGAGAATTTCGATTCGAAACGATCGATTTCGATTCGATGGAACAAGCACGAACAAGAACCGAGCTAGTTTCGTTCGGTGAAACTCGATACCTCGCGCGAGCGTTAAAAATCGCATCGTGGATTCCAGGATCCGAGAAATAACGAAACGAACGTCTTGTCGGGACTTCGGTGGACTCTTCCTCGTATGGAAAATCGCGCGCAAGTCGGGTTAAATCCTTATCCGACGTATTATCAGCCGGCGTTCGAAAGCAGGAATTCGCTGAGATTCCACGGGGCTCCTAACCGTGGCTAAACCGAACAGCAGCGATCACACATTATGCAGTCGCGACTGTTAATCGCTGGGTTGTTCACGAGCGGAAGATCTCCGCGAGGGTTTAACAAATCGTCCCGGGAGAAACGCGTGATTCATCCGCGCGTGTGTCTGCCGGAATGCCCGGAGAAATCATAACTCTCTTTAATTGCGCTACGTGTACCGCCGGCTTGTTACGAATTCGCGTTATTGCATTCGATTGTAATATATCCTGGTAGCGGGGATTTCTTTCGGATGTTTCGAATACTTCGTATCGCCTGATTCAGGGCTCGCAGAAGAATGTTAGATGCAAATTATGCACCAGGTGAAGCGGTCGATCCTGTGGATCGAGATTTTGCTTTCCAGATACTCGGTTTTTTTCGTATCGCGAACGAAGGGGGGATTCAATTCTCGCGCCAAAGTCACAGCCTCGGTATTAATATCTAAGGTTATCGATAATCAGTGTTTTCGCAGAAGTAATTCATCGAAGGGTTTACACGATGATCCTGCACCGTCATTCCTCGAAGACATCGAGCACAGTTCCGAGAAATGAAATCTTGATTCGCGCGATGAATCACGTTTCTGTGTACGCGTTCTACGAAGCATTACGCAGCCAAGGGAAACGAACATTAGGGACATTAGTTTGGTACTTAATTGAAGTTTCAACGGAACTTTTGCTTGTTTGTTTCTTTATTCGATGGAAGATTGTGAAAAAGTAACGGTACGGTCAGTCAGCGGTAAGTAAGTCGTTATTTTTTACGTTTGTGTAATAATTCGATAGCTTCGGGTCGAGAATTCTCATAAATGATACATTCGGACGTTCTATTGTTACGAGATACTTTTTCTTATGGAAACATTCTTTCGTGGCAGTAAACATTATCGCACGAATTTAGTACGAATAGTAACGACAACGATCGTGAGAATAATTGATCGGAAAATACATATTGGCATCGATTGCATCTTTATGCATTTTCAGTGCATCGTGCGCTCTAGTCGAATAAAGTTCGTTTCGGTTCGGATAATGAAAGTTTCAACGTGCAAAATTTTCTCACCGGTTAGATCGACATTTTTTCATCGTCTTCGTCGTACATCTTGCATTTTTATGCATTTTTATGCATTTTCAGTGCATCGTGCGCTCTATTCGAATAAAGTTCGTTTCGGTTCGGATAATGAAAGTTTCACCGTGCAAAATTTTCTCACCGGTTAAATCGACATTTTTTCATCGTCTTCGTCGTACATCTCGCATTTTTATGCATTTTTGTGCATTTTTGTGCATTTTGAATGCATCGTGTGTTCTATTAGAATAAAATTCGTTTCGGTTCGCATAATGAAAGTTTCAACGTGCCAAATTTTCTCACCGGTTAGATCGACATTTTTTCATCGTCTTCGTCGTACATCTCGCATTTTTATGCATTTTTGTGCATTTTGAATGCATCGTGTGTTCTATTAGAATAAAATTCGTTTCAGTTCGGATAATGAAAGTTTCACCGTGCAAAATTTTCTCACCGGTTAAATCGACATTTTTCCATCGTCTTCGTCATACATCTCGCGCACAGAAGCGATTACGCGCTTTTAATGTATCCAATTACAGAGTCGATGTCGGAACAGATGATAATCGCGGGTTGATGCATCGTGACGGTTTATCGCGCCCGAATCGCGCACTATCATTTCTTACGCAATCCGCGACTAAACGCGTCCCGCCGCAGACTGCTTCCTGCTCTTGAAGAGCACCACAAAAATCCCCTATTTTTCGCCGACACGATTTTGAAACCGAATCGTGGGTAAATCGACATCTTGCGACGAGACAAAAATTGAGAAATCGAGACAAAAATTGGTTCTGGAGGTACGGAGGGTCAAAGTTCGTTAATGATTAGATCCAATATAATAAGACGGTGTAATTTTTATTATAAAAAATACCTACGAGTGTTCCATGATCGCTGGTCACAAATTGAAAGTCAGATCTCCAGCATTCAATATAACAGGATGCATTTAAAGAATTATAAAATTGATCGTTCAGTCGTATTTTTATAAATTATTTTAATCTTGAAATCTTCTTTCGTTAGACGTTTCAAGTTTCTAGGGAAAGAATCTCACAAATTTATGGAAATAATAATTGTATTTTTGTAACTTTGTAACAGAATGATATGACCAGAATGAGAAGACTAGGAAAATAGAAAATTATTCAATATGATAAAAAAAACTCTACGTTATGAGAAAAGTATTTCTTTCGAAGACGAGAATCCTCTAGATATTTTTCATAGAAATTCAAACGTTTCTTTGAATATTAAACATTTAATATTTATACTTATACTAAAAATTTGTACTTCAACGCGTAGCTTTGATCTTCCGTGTTTCCGGAATCAATTTTCGGATCGATTTGACAATTGTATATTTTCGATGACTCGTGGATATCATCTGACACTGTCAGTTTTCAAATCGAGGGGAATCACCATAGATTTTCGCGATGAAAACTCGCGGCGAGGCGGTAGTATCGAAGGACGGTTCATCTTCGTTGATCGTGGTTAATTGAACGATCGACGCGTGTCTTCCGGAGGAGAATGTTAATCATCATCGACCTGCACTCTCGGTCGGTGGATTAGATCGCGCCAACGAGCGATTTCCTGCCGTCTAGAGAGGAGTCTTGGAGTCTAATCGCGTCTTGGTCACGGTCGACGACTCGTTAAGGTCGACCATGCACAGCGGGACGCGAAAGAAAGAACACAGGAGGTCGTTGAATGGGGCGGGGAGAGAAGATTTTGGATGAATAGACACTGATCGTCTTTGCTTCGTCCATTCGTCGCTATTACCTCCGTGTTTAAACGCGAATGGTAGTCGTTGCTTGCTCACGTCACTACATTTCTTTCTTTTCCTCGTATCGAGGATTCCATAAATCGTTCGTCGTTCGAACGAAAAATGAATTGAGCAGAATTTTCATTTAGATAAAATTGGAACTATTCGGGGGAAAAAATATAATTGAATCGACGTATCGAAGAACAATAGAAGTCCATAGAAGATTTTACGAATCGTTCGTCGTTCGAACGAGAAATGAACAATTGAGCAGAATTTTCGTTTAGATAAAATTGGAACTATTCGGGGGAAAAAATATAATTGAATCGACGTGTCGAAGAATAATAGAAGTCCATAGAAGATTTTACGAATCGTTCGTCGTTCGAACGAGAAATGAACAATTGAGCAGAATTTTCGTTTAGATAAAATTGGAACTATTCGGGGGAAAAAATATAATTGAATCGACGTATCGAAGAACAATAGAAGTCCATAGAAGATTTTACGAATCGTTCGTCGTTCGAACGAGAAATGAACAATTGAGCAGAATTGTCGTTTAGATAAAATTGGAACTATTCGGGGGAAAAAATACAATTGAATCGACGAGTCGAAGAACAGTAGAGGTCCAAAGAGATGGGTAGAATCTTTATCCGGATAAAGTTTGAATTATACGAGTAAAATACACAATTGAAATTAGGTATCGATTTCTCGAGTGTGAAATGAAAAATTGAGGACGTAATCAGAATTTTTGTTTCGATAGAATTTTTATCGCGTGACGAAGAAATAGAGTTGGGTCAATGACTCGAAGAACGGTACAAGTTCAAAGTTTGTCGTTTTCGAACAATCTTGAAATTATATGTAAGAATGCATAAGAGTACTCGGTACGAAAGAATTAAACCGTATGTATCGGTGTAACGAGTAGAAAAAATTGTTTTCAAATATCTCGAAGTGTGATTCTCGAAGTTGGACATTAAACACATCGGTTCAATTTTAATTCTCCGAACGATTGAACGTCGCAAATAAATCACTATACGTTGGTTTCATTCGCCATCTTTTATTCGAATAAAATTATGCCTATCCGGGACGAGAGAATGTTGGAGAATTCTTTGAAACGTTACCCACACGAAGTGACCCGGCTCATGGGTCTTTGGGCGTCAGAGGTTGGCAGCACGTAGGCGTTGAGTGGGGGATTAGGTATGAGAAGGTCGAGTATAACTCGAAGATGAGGAATACGGGCATTTGTTAAATAAATCCTTGTATTTGGAATTTTTTAAAAATTTATTACTTCGAAATACAATTTATCTGAATATCTACAAAGAATAAAATACCTTATTATTAACTTTGAGATTACTTGTCGAGGGATTAAGTACGAAAAGCACGAGTATATCTCACCAATGGAAATATAGGTATTTATTAAATAAATCTTTGCAATTGGAATTTAAAAGAATTTATTACCTCGAAATATAATTCATATGAATATCTACAAAGAATAAAATACCTTATTATTAATTTTGAAATTATTTTATCAAGGAATTAGTTACGAAAAGGTCGAGTAAATCTCAAAAATGAAAATGTATAGGTATTTATTAAATAAATCCTTGCAATTGGAATTAAAAAAAATTTATCACTTCGAAATACAATTCATGAGAATGTATACAAAGAATAAAATTATTCTTAACTTTAAAATTACTTTTCCGAGGAATTAGATACGTTGAGATCGAGTATAACTAAAAAAACGTAGAATACAGATATCGATTAAAAAAATTCTTGCAATTGGAGTCGCGTAAAACTATTACTTCGAAATATACGATATACGGAGAACAATCCATGATTAATTTCACGGATCCGTTCGTTCTCCAGTTATTTCCTCCAGACTTTGGAAATCTTCGAGAGGCCTGTGAACCGTACGAAACGAGGGTGAGAATATTAATCCCTAGCGAGGTTCTCCTCGCTTTCATTGCGTTTTTAACGAACGGTGGTTTCTTTTCCGCGGACGCGCCCGATATTTGATTAATTAGCAATATAGTTGCTCGTGTGAATTGAGTCTTTGAGAACAGCCCCAGCGACGCGTCTATCGCAACAGATGTGGGAAGAGGTTTCCTGTAATTGGCGAGCGTTGCTCGTTCGATGCTCGGCGCTAATTGGTGGATCGCGAACGGGTGAAAATTACTCGCGGGATAATTACGAACGGGAAAAAAACAGGGTTGAGACAATCGTGATTCGCCCTGAGGTGGAATCATTTCCATAATGCGTTTTATCGATCCTCGAAGCAAAAGAACGTTGATATGTCTTTTTGTAGTAACTTTATTAGTTCGATTTTCTTTCGTCGTTGCGTAAACAGTAATTGTTTCGTCGTTTGCTTTTAACGAGTAGGATCAAAAGAGTTTCATCGCGCCTCAGGAAAAAAAAGAAACACGTTGAAATGTTTTTCTCTTTTTCATAGAAGCTTCATTTGTTCGATTTTCTTTCGTCGTTGCGTAAACAATAATTGTTTCGTTGTTTGCTTTTAACGAGTAGGATCAAAAAAGTTTCATCGGTTCTCGAAATAAAAAACACGTTGAAATGTTTTTCTCTTTTTCATAGAAGCTTTATTCGTTCGATCTTCTTTCGTCGTTGCATAAACAATAATTGTTTCGTTGTTTGCTTTTAACGAGTAGGATCAAAAGAGTTTCATCGCGCCTCAGGAAAAAAAAGAAACACGTTGAAATGTTTTTCTCTTTTTCATAGAAGCTTCATTTGTTCGATTTTCTTTCGTCGTTGCGTAAACAATAATTGTTTCGTCGTTTACTTTTAACGAATAGGATGAAAAGAGTCCTCGGCAGCGTCAAAGTCGCTGTACGAGTTATGGGTTGGAAAAGTACGTCGAAGAATTCGTTTCGTGTGAGAAAGCAGAGGGTGATGGGAACGAGCGTCTGCGAAATATATAGTTCACCGCGTTGAACGGAAGCGAGGATGGAATTATGGCTCGACTAATTAACGAAATCGTTAAAGGCTCGATTTAAAGAATAGGCATTGTCGATTGCGTGCGCGAGCGCGCTTTCGCACGACCGTCTTAAGTCGATACACCTGTTAAACGGAAAACAAATTCTACTTGGAAAGAAAAAAAAAAGAAGTGGATCAACTCTCGACAAACATACGAATATTGTGATTATAATAGCCGCTCGAACGCGATTCGTGCAAATCATTTGCCCAGCGAAATGAGAACATCCGGTGTTAACAAGTTTAGGTATCACATTTCTTTTCCCAAAATTCTAAACTGTTTCTACCGGTTAAATGTTACTTCTCATTTTTTTACGAACTTGGAACAGTATATTTAATATCAGATCGAAAATTATTTCCAAGTACTTCTATAGTATCTTTATCATTTTCAAATACTTCTATAGTATCTCTATCATTTTTAAGTACTTCTATAATACCTCTATCGTTTCCAAATACTTCTATAGTACCTCTATCGTTTTCAAATACTTCTATAGTATCTCTATCATTTTCAAGTACTTTTATAGTATCTCTATCGTTTCCAAATACTTCTATAGTACCTCTATCGTTTTCAAGTACTTCTATAGTACCTCTATCATTTCCAAATATTTCTATAATACCTCAATCCTTTCCAAGTACTTCTATAGTATCTCTATCATTTTCAAGTATTTCTATTATATAATACCTCTATCATTTCCAAATGCTTCTATAGCACCTCTATCATTTCCAAATATTTCTATAATACCTCTATCATTTCCAAATACTTCTATAGCACTTCTATCATTTCCAAATATTTCTATAATACCTCTATCATTTCCAAATACTTCTACAGTACCTCTATAATTTCCAAGCACTTCTATAGTACCTCTATAACACTTCGTTCGTTTCATACTTTCAAAAAATATTTTCCGAAAAAACACACTACGAACGAAGCTACACTTACCGAGAAAATGCACTAAACAAGTCTTTCTAAAAACAAACAAATTTCACTCCAATGAAAAAGAAAAATATATTCCAATGAACAAAAATCAATCTCGTGGTATATATCTACCGGTACGTTTCTCTCGCGTTTCATGGCGGACCGAAGGTACCGATTCCTCTCGTGAGTTCACCAGAAATTGTTACTCGTGTATTTTTCCAATACCCTCTATCCGCGATTGCACGAATATCGTCGATCGTGTCGCTCCCATCGCTACGGAACTGGCCTCGCGAAAACTCTCGCCCCGTTCTTCCATTAGATCGAAACGCGACGCCATAGATCGCGATAAGCACCGCGAAATTAATATTGCCAGGCTAATTACGTGGCTCCCCTTTTTCTTTACCATTCCCCGGGGCCGTCTCGTTGGGCCCGTAGCTCAGCAGTTCCACGGCCCCGGGGGCGCTCTTCTAATGACCGTGACTACCGCTAAAATGCACGCTCACGAATTTGCCGCGGCGCGATGCATTATATAACGTGTATACGACACGTATCTCGTTTTATAAGTCTGCACGGTCCGCGGCCCCCTATTAGAAGCCAGAACTCCGAGTTAGGGAGAGTCCACGCCGAGGAGGGGTTGCACCGGCGCACGGGGAGGGCCCGGGGGGGAACGGAGGGGGGCCAGCGCAGGTGAAAAATGCTCGGAGTCTGGTCGTGGCATCTAATTGGAACACGATTCTGACCCTGAAACCCAAGATAGGGGAATATTCCGGCTACAGGTCCCCCCTGCTCGTTCTCTCGCCGCCTTCTCTCTATGAAAGTATTTACCAGGGAAAAAAATAAGCCAACGACTACCAGCCACCGAGTCCCTAGACGACCAGAGGAATATCGTTAAGGGCCCAGCGTGAAATACCTTCCACGGTAAGGATTTCGCGCGAACAGAATTCTTTTACCATAATTGATGCGTCACCTCCGCTTGGTATTCCGCCCCGGCTTCCCTCAGCTGGATCGAAATAAAACGATCTTATCGCACAGGCCGGTTCAAATCTCCGCGTTCCTCTTTTCTCATATTCGACGTCGTTCGGTGATCGATGCAGACGGGTACTTGTACACGGCATCTTTGGAATTATTACAAGGTGTCCGAGTATTCGACATCGTTCCGGTCCGAGTACGATGGGGGTCTGAATATTTGACGTTGTTTAGGACCGTTACGAGGTGTCCGAGTATTCTCTATCGTTTTGGGAAAGTCGAGAATAGGGTTCTTGTATTCAATGGAGCAGGGGTTTTTAACGAGGTTCTCATGTTCGATATAATTAGGAACTGTTAACAAGGTGTTTTTATATTTAGCATCGTTTGGAAGTATCGCAAAGTTTGCTCTTTGTATTTCTCATTTGGGATTTTTTACAGTTATTTTACAGTTAGACGAGACATCTGACAACTCTACCAGTAGCCTAAAACTTCTATAAGAACCCAAGTTTTACTAATTACAAATATTACAGAATCGCTCGAATACCACCCACACCTAATCTTCTCACTCCTGTCGACTACAATTATCGAATATTCTCTCCGTTATCCCACCTAACAAAGTTTTCCTCTTTTAGGAATTAGGAATTGTTAAAGAGGGACCCATGTACCGCTATAATCGACCATAATTATGGAATATTCTCTCTGTTATCCCCCCTAACAAAATTTTCCTCTGTGAGGAATTAGGAATTGTCAAAGAGGAATCCTCATATCCAACATTATTTGAAAGTGTCACAAAGTTTGCTCCTATTTCTCATTTGGGATTTTTTAAAGTTATTTCACAGGTACACGAGACATCTGAGAACTCTACCAGTACCCTAATTGCAAATATTACAGTCTCTCGAATACCGCTACAATCGACTACAATCAAGGAATATTCTCTCTGTTGTCTCCCCTAACAAATTTTTCCTCGACAATCGTTTCAGCTTCGTCTCCTCGCTCGCTAAAAAGTACACCTCCGAGTTGCATTTCGGTGCATCTCATCTAATCGATTGAAACGGACCTAGCTCTCCCAACAACCGTTAAGATCGCGAGAAAAAGGAACCGATAGCGACAAAGTAAAGTTGGTTGGGGCCAAACATCACGATTCGAAGAAGAATAGCCTCGTTAGCACATCGTCTCGTCTCGGTCGATCAGCATGCAGACGCAGTAGGTAGAACGCGCTTATTAATTTTAATCGAGTTGAAACGAAGTATTCCTCGGGGCGGGGAGAACGAACAGTGATAGAAGAAATACGAAGGGGAGGGATGACCGTGAAAGCTTCCAATTTCCGAGACTAGTCGTCGAGACAGATGGAATTTCTCGGTTGCAGTAACGGTGCTTTCTAACCCACGCACATATTGGATAGCAGGATGCGAGCGAGGCGGAGCATCCGCGCGTACGCGCAATACGGAGTACACGCGCTGGTGTGCGCGTGCAATACGCGCAGGTTTCGTTGCACAGAGTGCATCGTAACACGCAGAAACGACGAAAGAACGTTCTTAAATCGTTGGACGATCGAAAGCGTTCTGTTACACGGAGACACTTGCTAATAGATTTTGTTCACCGAGACTCTGCGTAGCAAACTTTTCCAGACATGTTAAACACAGGAATTTCGGACGACAGTGCAACAGAGTTTAGTTCTGCAGAACTATTTTTCAGTTGATTGTAACGATAACGGAGATAGTTGATCGATTCTTTTAGTACACTCGACACGCGTCAAGATTCATGCTCTTTGTACAGTACTCATACTCCCATTGGATGGTAAGATAGAATTTTATTAAAAATAAAATATTCTAAACCGAAAGAATCGAGTAAGTTGGTGAATTTTATTCGTAAGGTATAGAAAAGTGTCGCAAAAGAAATTACAGTGTACGTTAATTCAACTTTGAACTTTGTACTTGAAAGATCACAGGATATTCGAACGAATGCTGATAAATGAAAAGAATCTTCTGTAAATAAAGGAATGGTGGTCGATGGGTTAATCAGGGTGGAAAGATGACTGTAATTCGAGGAACGACGTCAGAAGGGGTCCCGTTTGTAGGAAGTTTTACCATCGTGTTCCCGATCCATCGACGAAGTGGCTGCCACGTGTTATGATACACACCCAGTATAAACAAGACCGAGACGATACGATTTATTCGCCGTACGGGGGACAGAGGGCGACCATTTTCGAGATGCAGATATCTCTAGCAGCGGCGTGAGCAACCATCGAGGCGAAGATGCAACGAGAGGCGGAGGGGGTGGGCGAAGAAGGTGGAGGAGGAGGGTGAGGTGGAAGAGAGGTAGTTACCCGGCAAGAGGTTACCCACGGCGGAGGTGGACGTTCCGCCGCGGCGGTTAAGAGCGATTTAAGAGGCGATTCCTATCTTCCTTAATTACCGTACGTTTTTTCGTAGTCCCGTCGTCCCGAGGGAAGCGAACAGAGATGGTACGAGCGGAAAGGCTGACCGAGGGTTACCTCGCGTATATGGGCTTCCTCGTGCGGCCTTTCTGTTTCTCGATTTGCGATCCGCGGTTTGGTTTACAAGTTCGCGGAATGGTCGAGGACTCCGCGCGCTGATTGCGCGCCCCTCTTCCGTACGCTTGGCTTCTCGCGGCGCTACGGTGCGCCGTGTTTCGGCGCTTGCAATTCGATCAACCCTGTACGTAATTTCTCGTCGTCAATGGAAGAACAGAGGACCAGTATTTTACGAGCAATACTGTATCGATACAATTTTTAGAAGTAGTTATCTTATATTTGCTTAGCTTCTCGTGACGCTTTGGTACTTGCAGTTGGGTTAGGTCTGTGTGTGATTTCTCGTCGTCGAAGTACTCACACTAGAGCAGTATCATTTGAGCGGTATTCTAGAAACAATACTCTATCGATAATTTTGAGAAGTAACTATCTTATATTTGCTTAGCTTCTCGAGACGCTTTGGTACTTGCAGTTGGATCATTCTTCTGTGTGATTTCTCACTGTCGAGGTACTCACACTAGAGCCAGTATCATTTGAACAGTATTTTAGAATACTGTATTTGATACAATTTTGAGAAGTAGCTATTTTCTATTCGTTTAGCTTCTCAAGGCGCTTTGGTACTTGCAGTTGGATCATCCTTGTGTGTAATTTCTCGGTGTCGAGGTACTCACACTAGAGCAATATCATTTGAGCGGTATTCTAGGAACAATACTCTATCGATAATTTTGAGAAGTAGCAGATTTCTATTAACTTAGCTTCTCAAGGCGCTTTGGTACTTGCAATTGGATCATCCCTGTGTGTGATTTCTCGTCGTTGAGATACTCACACTAGAGCAATATCATTTGAGCTGTATTCTAGGAACAATACTCTATCGATAATTTTGAGACTCTTCTGTTGACTTAACTTCTCATGACGCTTTTGTACTTGCAGTTGGATCACACCTGTGTATGCTTTCTAGTCGATAAATCGCGCTAAATCGAAATAAAATTTCTGCCCCTTTTCGAAACTTTGAAATCAATTTTTTTTTAGGTAAAAAGCTACTTAGTGTTGAAAGACTAGTCCCAGGTGAAAAATTTATCTCGGGAAATGAATCGATACATATTAGATTCTTATACGTATCGTGATACGTATCTAGTCCGATACAAATAATAATTCATTCACTGTTGGTAGTTCTAATGTTAATAAATAAATATTAGACTCTCACACGTCGATAGAATATTTATTGCAATACTCTCACGTATCGTGATACCCATCTCGTCCGATACAAATAGTAATTTTACAGTGTGATACAAATAATAATACCTCGACTGTTGGTAGTTCTAATGTTAATAAATAAATATTAGACTCTCACACGTCGATACAATATTTATGGCAATACTTTCACGTATCGTGATACTCATCTCGTCCGATACAAACATTAATACGTTCACCGTTGGTAGATTCTAGCGTTAATAGTTTCTTGGGACGATGACCAGAGCGATCGAAGTTCCTTCGTAGTCGTTGGGGAATGCATAAAGGGACGAAGGGTTTAGAGGGGGAGAAAGGACTCTCTGGTGGTTGGGGGGGGAAGAAGCGAAGTACTCTCTCCGGCCTTGTTCCTCCGAAGGATGTCGGCGCGTCGGCATTATGGAAATTCTAACCGGTTCGCCTTTATTATTTTCCACTGCTACCGAATTATGTTCACGAGACAGGGCCGAGGAAAAAAGAATTCCGCGAGCCCACACGATCCGTCTAGAAAGAGGAACGACGGTTTCCGGACGCAAATCGCTCGCTAGACGTTCTGGTATCTATTTATTCGCTTCGACGTCGCGCAGCTACGTACCCACGTACATACGTAACATCCACGATTTCTTATTAGCATATTCAGCGTGATAACCCGCGGGGTGAAGAGGACGAGCTTTTATGTTAATCGCTTCCTCGATCCATTCGATCTGAATTTACTGTATTCGCCGCCGGTATTTCCGGATAATCCTTGTTTACGATGATTCGCCAGGATTCGATATTCCGATCTACGGTTGCTTCGATAGCCACGTTTGTAGTCGATACTCGCGGCATGTGGTTCATTCGTGCCGTGTTTCGATTTTAATTCCAAGGGGATACCGAAGTATCAATTTCATTAAATTTAACTAGTGATATTGTATCTAATAAGATCGATAGTTTCATTGAAATTGGGAATAATATTTTGTGTTTTGGTTCGATAGCCACGTTTGTAGTCGATACTCGCGGTATGTAGTTAATTCGAGCCGTGTTTCGATTTTAATTCCAAGGGGATACCGAAGTATCAATTTCGTTAAATTTAACTAGTGATATTATATCTAATAAGATTAATAGTTTGATTGAAATTGGGAATAATATTTTGTGTTTTTCTTTTTGGATTTGTTTATTCCAGTAGAAACCATTTTTATTCGCCATCGTCGATTTGTAATCGTATTTTCTAATTATTCGATAACGTCGATAGAAAAATCAATATTTAAATCAATTATTTTGTTATTGTCTTCAGCAGTGCATAAAAGTGAATTTTTATTATATTTACGAACCAGTAAATATGACAGATATTAAACATTTTCAACAAACCGAGTCTAGTATTTTATTTCCAGCAATTTCAATTTCAGATTCGTAATTAACGATCTCGAAAACACTTACATACAAATTTTGGTGCAAATCGATGCTTCCGTGGAACATCGATTCTCTGTAACTGTTTCCAGATTTCGTTCGATCCGAACCAGAACGTATCGCGTAAATTCACCGTCAATTACCATCAACGAGCAGTTCGCCCGCTGAAAATTCACTTCGCTCTTCAATGGCGAATCCCTCGAACGGGCTCGCCGCTGCACAAAGGGTACTGCAACTCCGCGTTGCAGGGACACGCGTTGCGCGAACATCTTCGGTACCGGGGACGGGACGACATTAATCACGGCCGCCTGACAGCGGGAACCACGGCGTATAATGCGTTGCATAGATTTATTTATCATGCGCGAACGCGTAAGTCACTCGTAAATGCCCGCGGGCGGCGCCATTAAGGCCCTTTGTAGGTGGGACCATCGCGCACCACTCATTACACGCACTCTCCGGGTCCTGGTTCGTTTTCTCTTCTTTTTTCTTTTTTTTTTCCCCTTTCTCTCCTCTTTTCTTTAATCGGCGGACGTTTCACCAGAACTTCCTTAAATGTACCGTCGACCGTGCCGAGGGAACAAAACGTCGAAGACAAGAGAACTCTCGAACCTTTTACGAGGCTCATGTCCCGCTCGGCGCGGCCTATGACAGCACGCACGCGCGAAACGCGCCTCGCTGAATGTTATTCCGCGCGGTAACGTTAAATTATGGATTCGTCGTGGATTTAAATCATCCCGCGTGGGCGTCACGGGCTCGTTAGCAGTCCGCGGGGCTGAAGTTTCTGGTAACGGTACACGATAACAGGTGATAAACGAGGATAACGCGATGCTCGCGTCGTTAACTTTCGGATCGTCGCGGTGGTAAAATTGTAGACGCGCGATCGTTAAACGGCCCGCTCGAAACGGTACGATATATTTGTTACGAGCTGTGTCGGGTGGTTCGGGCGGTGGACTGGTTTACGGGGTCTAGGGGAGGATTACCGGCTACCCATGGGGGAAAATTGATTCACTCGTTTGCAGGGGATATTCGTGTCTCGGAAAGTGCAGTACGAACGCGTTCATTCAAGGGTAGGACTCTTTTTAATTCGATAATTATTATTTTTCCAATCGATTGTCCAATTTGGTGATCGTTATTTCTCGAATTCATTTTGGAAGTTGGTGATGATTATTTTTCGAATCGATTGTCCAATTTGGTGATCGTTACTTCTCGAATTAATTTTGTAAGTTGGCGATGATTATTTTTCAAATTAATTTTGTAATTTGGTGATCATTATTTTTCAAATTAATCGTCTGATTTGGTGTATTAGACTTAAGATTATTTTAGGATAGAATTATTTTTGGAGTTAATTTTTTAATTTCGTGATTTTTATTTCTCGAATTAATTGTCTGATTTGGTGTATTAGGCTTAGGATTATTTTAGGATAGGATTATTTTTGGAGTTAATTTTCTAATTTGGTGATGATAATTTTTCGAATTAATTGTTTAATTTGGTGATCATGGAGTGATCTTGGAGTTATTGTCAATAACACGTCGAATCTAATTACGAAGAAATTCCAATATTTTTAACTGCGTCACCTAGTCGTTTTACAATACTAGACTCGAAGTGTCAAAACAGTTTCTTAATTTTGAAAAGAGAACATTTTTTCAAGACCACTACCGTCGCGTCTTCCTTCTCTACACTTAACGACACGTAGCGCCCAACTATAAAAGAACTCCACGTTCATTTTGGCTCATTTGATCGGTACCATTGTGTCAAACATTTCACATTCGACCATTCTCACCCTTCTTTAGAGTTGATAACACATAGTCATCCAATCGTAAAAAGAAACTCCCACCTGTTGAATGCCATTTCTTAAACGTAGGCCCTTCTTAGCCCGTACCATTGTGTCAAACATTTCACACTCGACCATTCTCACCCTTCTCTAGAACTGATAACACACAGTCATTCAATCGTAAAAAAAAAAACACCTCCCACCTGTCGAATACCGTTTCTTAAATTTAGGTCCTTCTTATCTCGTAACGTTGCGTCAAACATCTCGCATTCCTTCTCCAGAGTTGATAACACGTAGTCGTGCAATGGTAAAAGAAAAAAAGATCCCCCTGTAATTTTCTCCCCTTCGGTATCCTCCATTCCGGTACCGTTTCCGTTCGTCCCGCGGTAACTTTCGTTAAACGTCTCGGTGGCCAACACGCCGCAATTTGGAAAGTCGAATCCCGTGTACCATCGAAGCGTGACACGTTACGCGGGCATTCGCGACAAGCCAACGCCATTAACGTTTCGAAAATCCGTGGTATAACCTCGCGCGTCAAACCGCCGCCGGATCAAAGGTACCGTGAATCGGTAAAAAGCTTCGGGCGCGGGGCCCTTCGAGTTTCGATATTCGAACGAGACAAATCCACGCCTACCTCGAGACCTTCGCGCTCCTTATTAAGGGCGGACTCGGTCCCCCGGACCCACGTGCCTCGAAACGCCGTAGCGAAAAACGAGAAGCAACGAGCGTGGGGTTGGGGTAGGGTGGGGGTGTGGGGTGTGGGGTGGGGGGAAGGGACGAGGGGAGCGAGGTGGAGGCCCCGGGTTGCCGCATGGGTCCCTGTGTGTGCCCCGTTCCAGGCTGCAGGGATACGCGTGCGTGTGTACGAGCCGGTACGAACGAACGGGGCGCGGCGGTTCTATGCAAATTTATGCGGGTCGAAGTCTCTGCATCTCCCGGGAGAAGGCGCGGACGACGACAACCCACTTGGATATTGGGTTATCGGATACACGAGTGTCCTCGCCCGGTTCCCTACAGTAAATCCTACGTGCGAGAGCGTGCTCTGTCTGAAAGTGGAACTCGGTGCGCGCGAACCCGCCTGCAACAGGCATTGTTGAAATTCAAATCGGGGGGAAAATAGACCGGTCGACCCCGTGCTCTAGCTCGATCCTGGTCGTCTCTGTCTACTCGTGTACGAAGATGTGTCAGCGACTCTGCATCGAACTACTACTTTTTTTGTACAATTTGAAAGTTTTGAGAGTTTTTTTGGGTTTGTACTGTATTACATTTTTGACAAAGGTTTCTTTTTTAAAGTTTGCTCTTTCCAGACGAGAGTCTAGAGCGACTCTGTATTAAAGAATGTTTTTTCCTGATAAATTTCGTTTATTTTGAGTTTATTCGAGGTTGGAAAACAATCTCTAGATCATTCAACTTTTATGAGTGCCAAATGATCTTAAACGCGACTACGATGAACTCTTAGCTCGGTGAAATTCGGACCCAAACGGTACGAAACGACGCGCATAAAACGGGCCAGAGTGTTGTGCCAAAAATTTCAGTACGAATCGAAATGCAAAATACCGTACTATTTTGAGTTTGTGTGGCCTGAACTTTGTTCCTCGAATCAGACGCACGATGGTCACGTTTCATCCGTATTTGATTTGATATTTATGCTTGCTCCAAAATTTTTATTACTAAATGTCTCGTGATATTTATGCTTGCTCCAAAATTTGTATCACGAGTCTCATTCATAGTATTCATGTTTGCTCCAAAATTTGTATCACGAGTCTCATTCTTTATATATTCATGTTTGCTCCAAAATTTATATCACGAGTCTCATTCATAGTATTCATGTTTGCTCCAAAATTGGTATCACGAGTCTCATTCATAGTATTCATGTTTGCTCCAAAATTTGTACCATAAGTCTCATTCATAGTATTCGTGTTTACTCCAAAATTTGTACCTCGAGTCTCATTCATAATATTCATGTTTACTCCAAAATTTGAATCACGAGACTCATTCATAATATTCACGTTTGCTCCAAAATTTGTACCATAAGTCTCATTCATAGTATTCATGTTTGCTCCAAAATTTGTACCTCGAGTCTCGTTCATAGTATTCATGTTTACTCCAAAATTTGTATCACGAGACTCATTCATGATATTCGCGTTTACTCCAAAATTTGTACCACGAGTCTCATTCATGATATTCGTGCTTACTCCAAAACGTATACCACGAATATAACTCGTGTTATTCGTACTTGCTCCAAAATTCGTACCTAACCCAGACTCGTCGAAGTACAGCCAGAAGTAAATATTGAAACCACGCTCGATCCGATAGCATGTATCGACCACCGTTCACAAATCCCGATATACGTTACCCGATAACCGATCCACGGTATATTGGGTGTACCCTTGTCGAGTCCCGACGCGGACAACCCGATCGTTAACCCCTCCCTGTAAGAAAGGCCATTACGCGAAACGGTAATGCTCCCGTCATCATAATTTCAATAAATCCGGTAACGCAGCCACCGTGGCCGGCAATTCGGCTTTTTTCGCCTTTGTCGGCTCCTTCGTACGATTCACTCCGAACGAATCGCCTAGCGCAAATACGTTCCACGGTTTGACGGTGCATATCGAACAGGAGGAACGAGGACAGGTAGAGAGAAAGAGAGAGAGAAGAAAAATCGACGTAGACAATTTCCGGTCGATTCGACACACCTTTACCCTCCCGTATCGTCGAGGGGGTGGCACGGTCCCCCGTGTCTCCCTCTACACGGGCCCCTCGCGGAGCTTGTAGCCACGGAACGCACATACGGCCTAAGGTTGGTTTACCTTAGAATAAAGTGGTTTTTGTTCGGTCCCCGGGCAACTTGTGCAAGTCACGGGGGTTTTGTTGGCGTCGTCCGCGGGTAGGGGAGGGGGGCAGTGGGTAGACGAAGCGGCAACAAGAGCAAAGCCGCGCCACGCGTTGGAGGAGAAACCTACTCTCCTCGTTCGTCTCGAGGATCCAGCGATCTTCTCGACCTCCTCTTACAACGGCGTTGGCTCTCTCGGGCCTTCCATCTACGCGTCCGCGCGACCTTCGCGTGTGTACGCGTGATCCGGCCTCGAGAAGGGACACGATTTCGCATTCTAACGCGTTGTCACCGATCAGAAATTTAGATGAGCTCCCTCGATACGGCCCGTTTCGTACCAGTACCCCCTTCTCCTTCCACGAGCGGTTCGCGATACCGCTTACACCGCGAGACCGATTTTGTAAATTTCGATCGCGCGCCTCGAAGATCGCCAGGTGCGCGTGTTTACGCCCATTTGTATCCCTGGAACGATCGCGTTCGAATTCGTAACGTCGACTTTGCGCGTTCGACGCGTCAGCGAACGATTAACGGTGCCCACGGAACACACGTTGCCCGATTTTGCTCGATCGATGGGCTTTTTATAAGGTTCGTAGAGGTAGAGACCAACCCTCTTGTAACGCGGTGCAGAAATTGTCACGGGTCTTTTATTTTATAGCACTTCGAAAACACGGTGCAGAAATTGTTACAGTTCTGTTCTATGGCACAGTATTCCGAAAACACGGTGCAGAAATTGTTACAGTTCTGTTGTATAACGTATAATGTATACAGTTCTGTTGTACGATATATTGTATACAGTTTTGTTGTATAATATATTGTATAATATAGTGCAGAAATTGTTACAGATCTTCTATTACGTAACATGGTTTCCATGTAGCACGGTTCGACACTCGTCTAGCAGGCGCAGGGTCTATATTGACCCGTGGAGTGTTCACGTCACAGTAGCGAGACACAGCAGCCATTGGTCCGCTTTCGTGCTCGTGATTGTTGAAACGAGTAAAGAAATAGTTTACAAATCCAAGAATGTGAAATTTCGATAAAAGTCCACATATTTGGATACGAAATAATATAATTCAAATCCGGGTCGGAACGAACCCTGAACCTGCCGTTTAAAAATTAATGAACTTGGGTAATCCTCGTGTAGTACGAATGTTTCCATTGCGCTAGATTTCGCGGGACCAAGTAATGTATAATATTTGTACGAAAGATTTTTGTCGTTTCTTGTTTGCTTCGTTTATTTTTTAAACGAATTGCGAAAATATTCCAGGTTTTATTTGAATCGAAAGTATGATTCTGTGAAGAAAATCATAATTGATTTTTTAACCTTCCAGTACTAAAAGTTCATTTTTTAACCTTCTCAGTATTGAATGCATCGATGGTAGGGACGTCCTCTGTAAGGTCTTACATAACCATTCGCAAAGATAGAAAAGTTCGTACTAGTATACTAGGTTTTCTTTACAATAGCTTTCAAAATAATAATACAACACCATAGTGCTCGAGATTATTTTTCCTGCACCGAAAAAATTGAAAGTTTTCTTTACAATTGCTTTCGAAATAACAACGGAAGATCACAGTACTCGAAATGAAGTTTCATCGAACGAGTTTCACCCTTCGAACCGCTCAATATTTTTTCAATCTTACCACTGTGTAAACCATACGCGTAATTTTCTTCGCGATCGCTTTGAAACGATGTCGGAACACCGTAATGCTCGAGTTTATTCTCTCCCGTGTAACAAATTGAATATAATTTAAACGTTAAATATTTTTCGAAACGTTTGAAATCGCGTACACGCCGAAGCTAGTTCGTGCAGCATCGAAGTGGTAAAGGATTTTTCTCGTCGGATCTCGTTCTTCGATCCAGTTCCTGAACTTCTTCGACGCGTCTTTATCAGAGCATCGGATTCCGTATCTGCAATCGAGAGCCTCCCGTGTAATTGCTCCCTCGTGTACGTCTCCACGGGACTCCGCTTTTTGCTCGTTCCGAAGAGTCCGAGCAACATGCAAATCGGTAAGAAACAGATCGAGATCGGTAGTCATCTATAAGCGTCGATCCTTTCTTAGGACAGGATTATAGATAGGATGGACTTCTTCTTCCCTTCGAATCTTCGAAATCACGGTACCGCAGCACGTGTACACGTTGGTTATTTTTTTTTTCCAAAGATGGTTATCCAAGTCTCTCGCTGAAAGCGGGAGAAGTCAGCCTCGGGGAGGGACCCGATCCTTATATGGGGATTTAATTAAGCATTGTGTGATAGAAGCGTGACACCGCAGACTTTATCTCTTCTGTGAAATCTAACCTCCCCGTCGATCGACGTTCATGGAAGCTCGTCGACAGCGATTGAACTTTGTACAAATATTTCGATGGGAAACGTTGCGTAGTAAATGTCTACGAAAATATACAAAAGTTTCTTCACGAGCTTCCACAACGTTCCAAGTTCGTGGACCGGATAAGAATATTTCAATCACGGGTGATCTACAGATCTACTGTCACTCGAGTAAGTGAGCGATAATTCTAGACCGATAAATGAATCGTTTTTTCTCTCAGTATTTTTTAATGTACATTACTCTGTAGAGAGTAAATGTGATCGAAAAATGATCGAATCATCGATTCAACTTTGTACAAATATTTCGATCTATATTTCTATACATCTACTGTCACTCGAATATGTGAGTGATAAATCAATCGTTTTTATTTTCCATTATTTTCTAAAGTACGTTACTCACGAGAGTGTAAAAGTGATGGAAAAATGATCGATTCTAATATAACTCAGTGGAACGTCGTTTGTTTAATTTTAGTGTTCAGAATGTACAGAACTCGGTTCGCAACATTACGATAAAGAAACCCAAAAACGTCCTCTCTCGTTTCCTATAGTATTCTTAACTCCCTAAAAATAATACAAAGACGAGACCCAAGTAAGAATCTAGAATCTACTGTTTGAAAATTAAAACAACACCTTACAGATTGCACAGTGAGATTCTTAATATCCCATTTTATAATCGAACATCCGATCGATCTATTTTTCATTTTCACTTCGCATCGTTTCGCACGTTCAGCAACAGTGCCAAAGACCCGACGCGCAACGTGCTGTCTACCGTCTTCGAACTTTAAACACGTACAGAATCGTCGATCGTTTCCCAATCGCCTAACCGGGTATCGTCGCTACTAAAAAGTGACGACGAAACGTTTTATAAAGCATCCTAACCGCACAACCGGTGAAAGGGGGCGTCGCCAACGAACCCCCTCCAATCCACCGGATCGCAATTACACATTACAGATCGTGAAACCTTTTTCGTCGATAAAGAGAGTAGAAGAAAAAAAGCCGGAACAAGAAAAAAAAAATACAAACACCGATCACAACTCGATATCCAAGTCTCCTCTTCCACCTCCTTCTCCTCCTCCTCTCCTCGATCCTCCGTGCCCCGAACTGTCACCGATTTCCGTGGCGCGACCAAACAAAATCCAATCATGACGATCGAATTTGCTCAGCCGCGGCCCGAGCTGTCGTTCGGCGCACGAAACGAATCTAAAGAGAAGGTGGACGGTCAGAGGGGGCAGAGGAGAAGAAGGTAGATGCACGAAGCGGAGGGTCCCACCCACTAGTGGCCCTCCACTCGGAGTTCAGGACTCGTGACCACCTCGGGCTGATATGTCGAACCGAAACCCTTCGTTTCTTCTCGACTCGCATCCCTCTCTCTCGTTCTATCTTTCTCTCTCTTTCTCTTTTTCTGTCTCTCTTTTTCTCTTCCCCCTCCTCCGTTCTCTCTTTCTCGAGTCAGCGATCATCCACGGGAACCGTGGTCCCCCTCGTGCTCGTTCCTCCTCTGACTCGCGCGGACTCGCCGTCCTGTGTGGCTCTCACGAATACTCTTCCCATGATTTACTCGCGCGCCACGAAAGAGAGAAGCATCTTTTTGCCGTGCTCCTCTCGCTCCTCTCGCTCCTCTCTCTATCTCGTCGGCGGAATCTTCGCGGTTTCGAATAGGAGACGAGGTCTAGTCCGGCTAGAGGAAGCCGCCGACCCGATGCTTTTCGGCGATACGAATTGAATAATTGCTCGGCTCTACGGCTGGGAAGAGCCGCGGAATCGGGCGCTCGTTGTGTTTCTGTCGTTCGGTTACCGGATGGAAAAATCGATCGGCTCGAGATGTTGCTTGTACGACGAGATACATAGTTGTATCGGCGAACGGGGAGATTATTGCGAGAAACCACGAGAGGTTCGTGTGGTTAATCGACGGAGTTATTATTTTGAAATGCCAGCAACGAGCGGAACTTTTATTTTCGTTTCTTCTCGCCGGGTCTAGACAACCGAGGTCTTTCGGTAAGCTCGGTTTTAAGTGTGCCGACGAAACCGGCCGTGAAAAGCTCGGAGCTTTGGGCTCGATTGTGATCTTCGAATGATTTAGTTGTAATTGGAATTGAAAATTTTGCATTCGTTGCGAGATGTACTAAATTGTTCAATAAGCTCGGTAAGCTCGGTTTCAAGTGTTTCGACGAAACCGGGCGTGAAAAGCTCGGGGCTTTGGGCTCGATTGTGATCTTTGAATGATTTAGTTGCAATTGGAATTGAAAATTTTGCATTCGTTGCGAGATGTACTAAATTGTTCAATAAGCTCGGTAAGTTTTCGGTAGGCTCGGTTTCAAGTGTTCCAACGAAACCGGGCGTGAAGAGCTCGGGGCTTTGAGGTCGATTGTAATCTTTGAGTGATTTAGTTGTAATTGAAATTGAACATTTTTCACTCGTTGCAAGAAATACTAGGTTATTCGATAAGTTTTGTCGTTCGATAAAACTTATTGTACCGTATAATACTAGGTTGCTCGATAAGTTTTGTCGTTCGATGAAACTTATCGAACAATAAGATAGGGAATATTAGATAGTGAAATAAATGGAAAATTTACGGGAATGCAGTTCTGCAACTATGTGCATTTAAAGGTTAATTTCGATACTTCGATTCTGGAAATGGTTGCATCGTTGCACATTTCTTTTCGTAATGCATTTCTTGCTCGGTCCTCTTGATTTGGAATTGAAATTGAACGCGGTGTTTTTCGAACGTTGCGCGCAAAATTGAAACAAATTATTCTACTCGTTACAATAAGTACACACTGACGGTGTACTGAATGAAAAATTTACAAAAATATGTAGAAACGTAATGTCGATTACGAGTAATAAACGACGCACGAGTACGTTGCAATTTTCCAACCGTATGCGTTTATAAACATTTCCACACTTTTCACAAGTTTCACTTTGCATCTGTACACGACACTTTTCGTAATTCATTTCCCAATTTTATCATTTTCGGTAACTGTAATTACGAGCGAAGGAATATTTCAATGTACAAATCCTACACGCAAATCTTTGCGTTCCATTGGAGCACGCAAATGAAAAATTTACTAGAAATTTTTGTAATTTATTCACCGATCCAACGAGAACTATCTCCATTACCATGTTCGCTTCCCCTTCCTATTTCGCTTGTTACCAAGTGACCATCCCCTCCACACTCATCGATGCAACGAAACGAACGATGCAACCTCTCGTGCGGTAATCGAGGTTGCAACAATAGAGGTTCCAGCGTAAACAAAACCGCGAATCGGGACGAGAATCACGAAGTACGAAAGATTCGATGTTATCTCGTATATTGTTCCTTGCACATCGTTGATTCGAACATCCGTGGAACTGTAAATTGATTTCTTTCCACTCCTGACGAGTATACATCCTATTCGTGGCACACGCGTGAGAAACGCTCGCGATTGGACGAAGATCGTCCGGTTAATCGATTCTTTCGTCCTCGTTTTACGCGCGTAAACGTTGTTTACGGTTTATTAATTATCGCACGGTCTCGATCGACCGATTCGTCTTTCGGACCCGATCGTATCGATCCGTGAGCAATTTGTCGTACTGTCATCGTGACGGATACCACTGACACGAAATAAAGATGGACGATGGTAAGTTTCGACGCTCTTTATCCCTCGACCCGATAGCCTCGCGGGCCAACCACTTACGACAATTAACCGAGCACGAGATCATCGTGTGTCGGTGCGTAGACGTACCTTGGGAACCGTAGAGTCGCTCTTCGAAAAAGCTGACAGTCGTCAATTATCTCGAGCTCGTTTTTTTACCTGCCAGGAGTTTCTCTCGGTTCGTCTTAACCCCTTTACTTAATATCCAAATAGTCGAACTTGCGATACACGTGGCCCGAATTGTAACAAAACGCTCGTAACAAAATCGATCGTGTTCTGTGTCGTTGCTCGACACGAGTGTTTCGAGATTTATTTCGAGACAAACTTGAAATTTCAAATATTTTAATTCGAGTTGCAAGTATGACCGAACGAAAGGTCGGATGAAAGGTTCGATCGAATTTGACTCGAGTTGGGTTATTTTATTTATCAAACAATTGGAAATTGTTCATTTTCAACTTCGTGTCTCTACTTGGGGTTCGATAATGAGCGAAGAAGAAACATCAGATCTTTGCTCAATTTCTCCTGGTTTTGTTGCATCATAAATCTTGAAAAAATCGAAGATATTCAGATTAGGAAGTTGTGTAATTTAGAAATTATGCAAAAATCTGATCGGTAGTTTTTGATATTTATTATCCCTCTGGTGTGCATAGTTGAAGTTGAAAATTTGCATATTGGATATCTTATTCGATTATACGCTATACTCGTGAAAATACGAACACTTTTATTTTCGATGCAGTGGATTTACAAAGGGGATAAATAATTATACTCCTCTGCTACTTTATCAAAGTTAAATTCAGCACTCGTAATTTCTACTCCAGGGGTTGTTATTTAACGTTTCTTCGAATGTCTTTCTTTCAAAGTCACGAGAGGAATACAATTTTTTTTCTACGAGATAGTAAACCTTGAAAATCTCCAATTGTAGAACGTATATATTCGATAAATTTCCAAAGAGAATCGAGATTCGTAACCGTAATTATCTAATCTTTGGTTACGATCACGTTACAGAAATTTCTCGCAAAAATAACCAAAAATAAAAATACAAGAATGATCGAATGTGTCAAGTTTTATAATTCTAACTATCCACTCTCACGTTACAATTGCATCGTCCAAATTTCACAATTTTACTTCAAAAGCAAAAATCACCAATGATAATTTCTCCTCTTTTCAGCGTTACATTTAAAAAACAAAAATACAAAGTTCTACTTTCCTCGAGTTCTATAACCCTGTCTAATTTTTCACTAAAATTACATCACCCAAACATCACGACTTCGCTTCTCAAAAATCACCAATGATAATTTCCCCTCTTTTCAGCGCTACGCTCGAGAAAATCCTAAACAAAAATACAAAACTGATCGAATCTCTCGCCTTTCGCAACCCTATCGATCAAATCTATAGTATAACAATTACATCACCCAAGCTTCTCAAAAAAAAAAAAAACCACCAATAATCGTATCCCCTCTGTCCAGCGTGAGATTCGCGAGAATTTCATCGGTAAATGTCCGAATCGCCGTAAAATTCGTTTAATTGCATGATAAATCTTGAAAAAATCGGAGACGTTTAAATTACAAAGTTGTGTAATTTAGAAATTATGCAACAACCTGTTGTAATTGTATAGTACAACAATTACATCACCCAAGCTTCTCTAAAAAAAAAAAAACCACCAATGATCGTATCCCCTCTGTCCAGCGTGAGATTCGCGAGAATTTCATCGGTAATTATCCGAATCGCCGCGAAATTCGCGAACGAACCTCCCGTGAAACTTGTAACTCGCAAGCGGAATGGATAAAAAATCGTTCGTTCCCGAAACGAAGAGGCATGGAACTCGTTCTCGGTAGCTGGCGCCGATTAGGGTAGAAAATTCTCGAAAGTTCGCACGCGACGTTAATGAATCCGGCGTAGAGTCGTCTTCGTAGCGTCGAGAGAGCCGGTCGAGTTGGCTGGCGCAATTAAGAGGTTAAGGTTATCTACCTACGTGCAATATTTACGGTACCGGTCGCGATGGCAGCTCCGGGGCTAATAGACGAGGAAACGTTCCTCTCGCTTTCTGGCGTCCTTTGTTTTTCTCGTCGTTGGGCTCACCGCGGTCTTCGAGCTCTTCGGTACGACCCACACGCGAGGAGATAAAGTGGAGGATGATCGACGCAGTAAATAAGGTATAGAATACGCATATGTAAATCACGAAGGGCGCACCCACGCCCCCTTGCTCTCGGCCGAGCGGGGTTTTTCTGTCCTCTTCGTTCCCTCCCGCGCGCGCTGACTCTCTGTTTTTCTCTGCTCGAGAAGAGGTGGAGAAGGAGGTGGAGGAGAAGACGGCTCCTCCGTGTGTTCCGTGTCTGGTTTCGTCCTCTTCCCTCTGCCTGGTTCTCCATAAACCTCACGTGGCGGAGAGTACCGGGCGGTTAAGCGACGAGGAAGAAAAAGGGTGGCCCGAAAGAAGAGAGGAAGGTGCGTGCACGAAGGTGGCTCGGGGCCCCGGCTGCACACAATGCACTCGCTCGCGGTCCGCGTTCGTGTGCGCCGAGTGCACTTCAACTTCTTTCCAGCGCCTCCTCAACGCCGAGATAAAGCAACCGTGATACCACCACTCCTCTTTCTACCGCTGGTTCCACCCTCGTCGCTTCAACCTTGCACACTCGGTGGTAAACGACGCCCACCCTTTCTGGCTCTGGTCGTCTGGATATTTCGCGGTCTAAGATCCACGGATGGACGGAACCAAGGATTTTTCGAGATGCAACGGTTAATCGCACCGTTCCTACCGTCGCTTCCGATCACTGGCGTGGATATCGATACGCCTCGATATAATTCTCCGACGAATCATTTCCACCGTATTCGTTTAATTACGGACACGCGCCCCGAACGTTGTCTTCCGGCACTGGAAGCGCCGCGTAATCGATAAGTGGACGCGGATAGGAGCCGGTGTCTACGGACGATGAACGCAATTAACGCGCCTCGGAACATCGTTCGTGCGATTGGATACGGTCGATCCGGAGCTGTTCGTGCGCACAGCTCCGGAACAAATCATCGAGGATTTCGCGAGTTTCAGATTTCCTCGAATTCAACGATTCGTAGCGATTCGAAACGATTTTTTAAAAGAAATAGACAGCATCGATAGGGTTACAGCACTCGAGAGATTCTCTTTGGGAATTTATTTAATCTGTACGCGCGATTGTCTCACCGAGTATTCCACTGTAATTTTTCTGTACGAGAAACATTTTATATCTGTTTCATTTTTATATCGATTTTATATTTTACGTCGATAAATATTTCGAAGGATATCTTACGATGTCGTACAAGAATGTTCTCGTTGAGAATCTTTTATCCTAACATTTCATTAATACGAAATAGAGTTTTAGGGAGTTTAAGGAATTCACGCTATTAATTTCGTAACAATCCTTCTCCATTTCGCGCAGTTCGGAAGATTGAGCCACGCGATTAGGCATACTCGGGCTAGTGATTTAATGTCTACTTATTACCTACTACTTTATCTGTTTTTCTCTCACCACTCGTGTATCCGTTGCCGAATGTTTACTAGCTTTAGACGTATCACGGTACCGATATCTATTATTAGAAACTATTTATATTTCGTACTGTGAATATTTATCGTAACAAAGAAATATATATCTCGGCGGATGAGTAAATAGGACACTTGTCCCTGGTCCCGCGATCTCTAGAGGTGGATGTAACCGTTGGAAGTCGAGTGTAATGAAATCAAGCGGGATTTAAAATATTCGTAGAGATCGTGGAGGAACGAGACGGTGTTCGATAAGTGTTTACGAAGATTCTCGGATTATCCGACACGATAAATTTCTATGAAACGTTCAACCTCCTGCATAATTTCGATCGTTCCCCGAGACGCAAAAAACCTCGAATAATAGAATATCGACGACACGACTCCGTAATATATGCGTCCTAAACCGACCCGAGGCCCCGATAATTCGAACCCGAGTCAATGGAGGTTTACGTCGTCGTGGGGAATTCCATCGTGGGCACCACGGTAGAATATACCGTGTTCTCGACGGAAGTCAAAACACGAGTCATCTCCGCCTAATCGCGTGGCTTAATCTTCTGAACTGCGCCCACCGTCCCGGTGTTCCTTGATCTCGTAAAGAACTCGATCTAACGTAATTAATTCCACGGATACCGCGGGTGGCGTTTGACTATAAAACGGGCGTGCCGTGTATTATGGGGGTCTGGGAAATTTATATCCCGTCGGGGAAAATCCCATGAAAAATTCGACAGGAGGCGTGCTGGGCGACGAACGCCACGGAGACCAGCGATCTCTCTGTCCATTTTGTCTTTTTCTTTCTTTCTCTCTCGTCGTCTATCTCTATTAATTTTCTTTCTATTTATATGAGAAACTGTCCATGTATGCATCTGGGTATCTGTACAGGTTATTTAATTTATTTACCCGTCTATCTAGGTGTTTATCCGTCTATGTAGGTATTTATATGCCGATCTATCTGTCTATCTACGTATTTATCTATTTGCCTAACTAGATACTTATTTAGGTATTTATCGATGTATCTATGTAGGTATGTAGATAGTTATTTAGGTATTTATCGGTCCATTTATGTAGTTATCTATACAGGTATTTATCTAAGTATCTAGGGATTCATCTATCTATCTATGTACCTATCTAGATATCTACCTATTTACCTATCTATCTATCTATGTACCTATCTAGATATCTGCCTATTTGCCTATCTATCTATCTATTACCTATCTATCTAGGCAAGTATGTATCTAGCTATCTAGATACCTGTCTATCTAGGTATTGTCTATCTAGGTATTGTCTATCTATCTATCTATCAATCTATCTAGGTATTTACCTATCCATCTAGGTATCTGTCTATCCATCTATCTAGATATTTACTTATCCATCTAGGTATCTATCTACTTATCTAGGTTTTTATCTACCTATCTATCTATCTAGGTACTTATCTATCTGTCTAGATATCTATCTACCTATGTAGATATCTATCTACCTGTTTAGGTATTTACCTGCCTACCTATCTATCTATCTAGGTATCTATCTACATCCTCTTTTTCTCTATTTCTTCATCAAAGCTCTCTTTCTTTATTTCTCCATCAAAACTCTCTTTCTCTCTCTATCTACCGATGCTCTCTCTCTTTCTATCTATCTATTCTCCTTCTCTCTCTGTCTCTCTCTCTCCCTCCCCCTCTCCCCGTCGAATTTTGAACGTTCGAGCGCGACGCGTACGGGGTTCCTCGTCGGCGGCCTACTCGGGGCCCGAGCACAGAGGGACAGAGAGAAAAAGCGAACGAAAGGAGGATCACGGAGAAAGAACGAGAAAGGGAGAGCTGGCCAAATCGTAAATAAGAAGGCGATTGTCCTTTTAAGCGGCATGGGGCCCCGCGCCGGACCGAGTGGGGGCAGCCCTTCGAGAAAGGGGCCCCCACTGATTGTCCCTAAAGAATGGTAGCCGCATGACGGCCCCATTGTTCGAGTGCCGGGTACCTGTACACTCGTAACACGTGCGCCTGTGTGCACATCGTCGCTCGCTCTCTTACTCGCGCGCGCACTCCACATACACGAAACTTACTCTCTCGCTTCGCGACGAGGATGAGGGTTAGGTGTATCTGCGTATCGTTCCTCCAGTCCCTTTTCCTTCTCTGTCGTCTGTTCTCCAAGTTTCTTTCTCTCTCTCTTTTACTAGCTCTCTCTCTCTCTCTCTTCCTCTCTAGTTCTCTCTGGTCTCTCCCGCTTTTTCTCGCGATCTCTTCGACGCCGCAGAAGCGAGGGCCTAGGTACAACCAGACGATTGGCACGCGAAACAACCTGTTGATTGTCTTATACCTGTTGCGCCCGGAGGTCGCTCGTTTTACTCGCGATCCTCGCATACTATCGCGAAACTTTCCCTTCGAGGGAATATTTCAGATAGTTTTTACCATCCCGGACCGGATATCTTACACGTTTATGGTAATACCACGAGTGCTTCGTAGGTGTAATTTATAGCGGTCGACGTTGACGCGGAGAGTACTTCCTCGTTAAGAGTCCGGATTTTTACCCCGATAAAAGTTTCCAAGTTGCCCCCTGGTGTACAAGCCGACTCGCAGGCTGGCTCGAACTCGATGTAGAAATAATCTATCTCGATCTATCGCGATTCGTCTCGAACCACAAACAGAGGAGCTTCAGTTTTCGGAAGGAAATGCAAAGAATATTTTCGAAACATGTATACGGGAGCTGAAAGATAAAATTTCGTGGGAAAGCAGTAATGGATTGTCATCTTCCGTTAACGCTTCGTTGAGTTTCCTCAATGAGAATGAGTCAAAACACGGCTTGGTTATTTTTAATTGTACAATTCAAAACTTTTTGAAAATTAATCGAATAAAGTTGCACACAGCGAGCTAGCCTCGCATTACATGCTCTCAATGACCCAAATTTCGAAGCCACATTACTTTCGTTGAATGTAAAATAATGGTATTTCTCGATGGAAACTATTGTACGATATATTTTCCGCTCGTTCCCGAACCAATGCACAATTCTTATCCAGTTTTTCATCGCACAGTTCGATTCGACGAGTATCAGAGCCACCTGTTGAACACTGTAGCACCTGTTGCAGAGTTTCAAGCTCCCTTCCCGATTCGGTCGCTTTTCTCGACTTGGTTCTCCTCGATCTAATTATAGCCCTGTAGATTTCGCGTGTAATTTATCCCCTTTGTGCAGTCCCATTTTCTCGTGGAACAACGCCGTGCCACCGGTTTCAGAAGATGGCGTGCTACAAAGTAACCCTCGACCGGCTACTTGTTGATTGTTTTGTAGGTACCTGTTGCACAAAGATCCGTGCTTCTTTCGTTACACGAACGCCCTCCGCGTCGAATTCCAATCTTTTCTGACACAGAGACGACAAGATCGCGAACGAAGAACGATAATTCGATCGGTGTTTCCACCGAATGCACTTTTATCGGATCGATACAATACATTTTGGAACTTTCTCAATTAAAATATCACCGTGGAAACCTATCCTAGATTTTTGTTGGTATATCTATCGATTAATACATTTAGAGGTATTACACGCACAAATATTTGTTTAAATTGTACACAATTGAAATTTTTCGGTACCAACTTAATAATTTCCACAATGTAGACTCGAGTCATTTACATCGAACGAATGCACTTTTATCGAATCGATACAATACATTTTGGAATTTTCTCAATTAAAATATCACCGTAGAAATCTAACAAAAAATCTTATTAGTATATCTATCGATTAATACATTTAGAGGTATTACACGCACAAATATTTGTTTAAATTGTATACAATTGAAATCATTCGATACCAAGTTAATAATTTCGACAATGTTGACTCGAGTCATTTACATCGAACGAATGCACTTTTATCGGATCGATACAATACATTTTGGAATTTTCTCAATTAAAATATCACCGTGGGAACCTATCAAAGATTCTTGTTGGTATATCTATCGATTGATACATTTAGAGATATTACTCGCACAAATATTTGTTTAAATTGTACACAATTGAAATCATTCGATACCAAGTTAATAATTTCGACAATGTAGACTCGATTCATCCACATCGAACGAAATATCGTCCTGAAAACTAACGAAGTAGAGCCATTACCTACCCAAGATTCGCGTCGGTAGATCGATCAGTGTAATACAATTCAACGTGGATATTGGTAGCTGAAAAATTCATTGAAATTGCACACGATTGAAATTATCCGATGGAACATTGCACCACTAACTCGGGGCAACGTGGAATTTCTTAATTCGTATTAAATTCCATGCCTCTCTTGTTCACCAGGGAATCTCGATTCACGGCTGGTGCGTCCACAAATACAATTCTGCGGATCGATAAGGATCTCGTTCCTTAGCGAACAAGTGGAATAGCATTTCAAGACGCGTATCTACCTCGCTCCGGTCCGGCTCGATCCTGCATTTTCCAAACAAACTGTTCTGTTTGCACTTGAAATTTATAATACGACCGAGAGACGTTAACGAGACCATCGAGGACTCGGAGACGGTCCACCCGTAGTCGCTGGAGTTTATTTATAGAAGACTCACTTTGGCCCATTGAAGGAGCCCCGTCTGGAGAATCTCTCGTCATACGTGATTCGTTCTCGAGCTGTTATGATACCCAGCTGCGTGTGGCTCGGGCTTTTCACGTTCAATGTTCTCCGCAACGCACTCGAAACCCCGAAAAGACATCCCCGGCGACGGTGGCTCCGTGGCGGGACGTCGTTCCGTTCCCAAGGATATCCTCAAATTAGACACTTCGGGAGCGTTCCGTCTCTGCATTATTCATGACCCTTCAACGGACTTCGCATAAATTTTCTGCCGAGAGTTTGAAACCCTCCTGCGAGAAAAAGAGCGAGACAGAGTGCTAGAACCATCTCTTACCTGCTTAATCTTCGAACCGTGGCCTCGATTGAGCTTCTTATTTAACCCCTTGCGTCGATATTAGCAAATTCTCGCTACGAATATATTTAAAATTCGTCTACTGGAAAGTTTCCTCCTTCAATGTTCATTTCGCGAACGTAAATGCACGTAGAATTCGATGAACTGGAGTTAAGGTTTCAAGGATGTGGATATCTTGGGTACTGACGTTAGAATCGATTTTTAAAGAGAGCTAAACATCGGTTAGTTTAAAATCGAAGTACAGAAAGCGGTATCCAGATTATCGACGTAAGGACAACCTACGATGAAAGATCGTAAACAATTTTAGACACTGTCGATCGACGTGTCGAAATCATGGTAAAATTGTCCAAAGAACGAGTACTACGATAAATCTAGTTCCGCGATAAATCGAAAACTTTCGAACGAAACGTAAAGAAGGGTATTTCATTTATCGACGCAAGGGTTGGTAAAGATTCGTAAAAAGCGCTGAACATCGTCGATTTGCACTGTGAATTCTACTTCTGCGGTATTTCGAAACCATCGAAAAGATTCAAACGATGTATCGAAAGAGATACTTCGGTTATCGATGCAAGGGTCGATCAAGATTTCTTATCGAGATTCGATCGGCCCTGTGCGTACCACTTTGAATCAATGCTTGAACATCGAACGTTTAAAATTAAAATACAGAAAACGGTACCGTGGTTATCGATGTAAGGATAACCCAGTGGTCCAGTTCCGCGACGCATCGCGGACAACATCGAAAACTTTCAAACGAAACGCAAAGAGGAGCGGTCCAGTTTATCGGCTCGAGGACCCGATCAAGATTCTTAAAGAGCGTTAAATATCGCCGATTTGCATTGCTCGCGCACGGTGCCGGCGTTCCGCGGATATTCGGCTTGGAAAAGTGGATCCGGTTTGGGTAACGATAGGGTTGCTGGCTCGCGGTTTCGTGCCCCGTACCCGAAAACGTCCCCCAATCGCGATCGGGGCCCGAGAAGAGAGTGCATTAAGGCCCAGGGCGCCCGGATCTCTCCTGTCCTCCTTCGTTTCGCTTCTCGTCTCTCCTCCGTACCTTTTGGGCCCGTCATTAACCGGAGACCCTCCTCTTGGTGAAGCCATTACCCATTCAAATTACGCTTATCGGGTGGGTCCTTTCTCGAGTACGTGCACCTTTTAAGGTCCCAGAAAATGGACGAAGAGCCGATGGGGCGGACGGGAGACGAGAAAAAAGAGAGAGAGAGAGGAAAAAAAAAGGGTTAAAGAGGAGAAACGGAGGTATTAAGACTCAGCCGGTGTACAAATCACGCGGTGTGCATCGGCGTGCATTATTGCTGTCCGGCTTGTTGCTCGTGGACAACAGGACTACCTGCAGATAACGCTCCCCGAGCTACGTTTCTGGTTCTCGCCACGTCCCCGGTCGCCTCCTACCTCTATCCCGATTCTGTCTCTTATGAATTATTTGCCTCTCACGGCTCCCTCTATCTGCGTTGCCTTCGAGCAAAGTGCTCTCGACCGCTACCCAAACGTCCGGTCCTTCGCTCGGCTCCTTTCGACGCCGTACACGTGTGTGCTCGAGATACCATCTCTGGCGGGAAGAGGCTGTCGAAGCGAATCGGGACGATTCTCTACCCGTGAAAATCGAGATACGACGGGGACTCACGTGGCGGCGAACGAGTCCCCGTCTTTCACCGGGAGTAACGACCAACGAGTACTTCGATCTGACCAACTCGCAATTTCTGAAACTATCGTTTTCAGTTCGATCGAACGCTGTAAGCTAATACCTGGAAGCTGATATTGGATTTAGAGTTTTAGAGTTTAGATTCTTTTAGTAGAGATACGATTGGACAAAATTGATATTTCCCAATTTGTGAAATTATAATCTTCAGTTTTATTCAAATACAGCTAATGCGTGGACTTTTATTGGATACTCCATTTAAGAGTTTAGATTCTTTTAGTAGAGATACGAACTCTACCTTTGTCGAGATATCACTTTTTTATTCGGTCTTTGCAATTAAGTGGAGTATTTATAGTTTTAAAGTTAACCTATTCGTAAGATTATAGTAGATCTACTTCTTCAGGGTTAAGATCCTTTTGGTAGCGATACAAACTTAGGATTGGACAGAATTGATATTTCTCCCAAGGATTCTTCCTCCTACTTTCAACAGGATCTGTCGAACTACCAATTTGTGAAATTATAATCTTCAGTTTTATTAAAATAAAGCTAATACGTGGACTTTTATTGGATCCTCAATTTTAGAGTTTAGATTCTTTTAGTAGAGATACGAACTCCAGCTTTGTCGAGATATCATTTTTTGATTCGATCTTTGCAACTCAAGTAGAGAATTTATATTTTCAAAGTTTGATTCAAAGTTAACGTATACGTGAGATTATAGTAGAGCTATTTCTCAAGAGTTAAGATCCTTTTGCTAGCGATGCAAACTTAGTTTATTCTTCCTTCCATTTTCAACAGGTGCGATCTATCAAACCCCCAATTTTCGAAACTATAATTTTCAGTTCGATTAAGAAAATATCTAACACGTGGACTTCTATCAGATCCCCCACTATCAATTGTTACGAAACAAAAATCGATATTCTAGATATCTGATCGCAAACAAGTGTTCAGGACGAACGAGTTGAGAGTAGTATTTAAATCGTAGTATCTCGTACGATCGTAGAGGACACGAGGATAAATTTCTTGAACGGTGCAGAGATTTTCGGCGCGAGAAATCGGCTCGTACACCGAGAGTGGCTCGAAGTTAATCCGAGTACGTGTTACGCCGTTAGAATACAGAATCGGTGGCAATTAATTTCACGTGTTATTACTTAAACGCGAGTAATACACGAATCGCTATAGGCGATGTGCCCTAGATCGGTTTTAAATTACCGTTCGGTAATGAATGTTGCCAACCGCCGAAACGATCGAGGCACCGATTCATTTATGACTTAACGGGTAGTAAATACAGTGCTCGAGTTGTCCGGTGCTATACTAATCCGTTTTTATGGCAGTCGATGAAATCCAGGGCCTCGAGGAAACGAGTGCACTTTTATCGGAGCGATGCACTTCGTCGAGGTTGGGAATTGTTATGGCGTACGGGTCTCTAAGGGCTCTCTAATCATTACCCTGTTACAACTGTTTGGGAATTCTAACAAGCGAGGAAAAGCATTTTAAGGCCTCGCATCGGTTCGTTAGAGGTCTAACGAGGGGCGAATCGCATTGCAATAATTACTCCTTACATGGTCATGAATGTGCACCGCTTGTCCGGCTCGCGAGATGGATGGCGATCGATGTCCATTTGTAAAGTAGCGCTAATCCGCTAATAAGCTGCACACTGTATTGCGATTGTTTTCCACGTTACGGTGGCTTCGTTCCTTGCCACGGTTACGCGAGCAACTTACCCGACCGAAGTGGTCCTCTTAATTGATGGATTTAATATACTCTTACGCGAACAGCGCTCTTTAAATATTTCACGCATGGTTTTTCTCACGTGGACACGATTAACGAAGTCTGGATCAACATTGAAATAAATAATAGGTTGCTCGATAAGTTTTGTCGTTCGATAAAACTTATTGAACAGTACCGTTGTAGTACTTTTGATAAGTTATTGAACAGTACTGTTGTAGTACTTTTGAAAACTTAGTGAACAGTACTATTGTAGTACTTTTGAAAACTTATTGAACAGTATTCTTATAATACTTTTGAAAACTTATTGAACTGTACTATTGTAGTACTTTTGGAAACTTATTGAACAGTACTGTTGTAGTACTTTTGAAAACTTATTGAACAGTATTCTTGTAGTACTTTCGAAAACTTAGTGAACAGTACTGTTGTAGTACTTTTGAAAACTTATTGAACAGTATTCTTATAATACTTTTGAAAACTTATTGAACAGTATTTTTGTAGTACTTTTGAAAACTTAGTGAACAGTATTCTTGTAGTACTTTTGAAAACTTATTGAACAGTATTCTTGTAGTACTTTTGAAAACTTAGTGAACAGTACTATTGTAGTCCTTTGAAAACTTATTGAACAGTTCTGTTGTAGTACTTTTGAAAACTAATTGAACAGTACTGTTGTAGTACTTTTATCGAACGTCGAAACTTATCGAGCAACCTAGTACTATACTTTTCGATAAGTTTTATCGAACGACAAAACTTATCGAACGATCATCCGCATCGATACATCGAATCTTTCGATGTAGAACGATTCATTTTTCGTTAGTGAATTTTTTGAGAATCTTGGAAATCTGAAAAATCTGAAAATTGAACATAAAGTGTGGGTAATATTAATTTCCTAGAACCCTAAGTATCTTCCGTATTAGGGCAACTTAAACATCGACCTTAGTAGATTAAGCGTGTCTATTCAAGATACCAAAGTATAAGTATTAACAGGTATATTTTCTATTGCAATGTATTTCATTTTACAAGATTCCATTCGTTACCTACTATTCTACAAAACGGTGAACACAATGCTCGAATTATCCGGTGCTTAACTTTCCACAGTACTAAAATACCCAATTAACTTAACCCTTCCATAAAGCTAAAAATAACATCCTCCCGAATCATTGATCCTCGACTTCGTAATAATTCCTCTTAAAAAACTATGAAACTTTCCATACACGATAAATTCCACAATGATACTCTTCGTCCAAGTGTCCAATTTTTCAAACACATAACAACGTTATCCAATTTTTCAAACATACAACAACGTTATCCAATTTTTCAAACATACAACAACGTTATCCAATTTTTCAAACATATAACAACGTTATCCAATTTTTCAAACATACAACAACGTTATCCAATTTTTCAAACATACAACAACGTTATCCAATTTTTCAAACATACAACAACGTTATCCAATTTTTCAAACATATAACAACGTTATCCAATTTTTGAAACATACAACAACGTTGCCCAATTTTTCCTTCATTTTCGTAACAATCGTCAGCTCCGAAATGCTCCGATCTCTGTTCGTACCGCGTTGCACTCGTTCGACGTGTTTTTTTTATTTTCCGGGCCCGAGTGCTATCGGAACGCGTATAAAAAAATATTCACGAGAAAGCTATTCGTCCGGTAGTCGAGGCGCATAATCGACATCCGCAGCATTCGTGAAGTATTCGCCGAATTCGCGGGCACGTCAATCATTCTCGCAGTTCGATGCGCGACAGGTGCATCCGCGTTTCGCGGCGGTGTACGGACCACGTGGCCCGAATAATTATAACGTTCCGCCAGCAGCGCACTTACGGCGACGGACAAATAATTTTTCCATGGGCACCCCCGTGGCGTGCTCGTGGCCACCCGGTGCCAGCCATGGTTTTTGGTGGGGAGGCACGGGCCGCTGTTAACCTTCCTCCTCGCTTCGTGGGTCCCGATGGGCATAACAGTGTCTCTCAAACCAGTTACGCGGAGCTCACTTCCGAAATTCCAGGGCAAGGACACCATATGGTGAAACGAAACGCGTCACTTCCGCGTGTGTTACGTTTTCTTCTCCTTCGTGAAAGAACCACCTCTCTTTCTCTCTTTCTCTCTTTCTCTCTCTCTCTTGGTGAGAGAATGTCCTATATTGTATTCTCCTTTCTGTTCGATTCTTATTCCGTGGCTTCGAGTAACCAGAGAATCGTTACTCTTAGCGAAATATGTTCAACGAGTGCTTCGAGCCATAGGAATCATTTTACGAATTCATTTCTGTTTCAAGTTTAAGTCGACGAGATTCACGCGCTTCGAAAGTTTTTAGATTCCTCATTATGAGTATTTATTATCAAAGAGGATCCTGGACTAGGGGTTGGAAACATTATAATTCATATTCGTAAGACTTTGTTCAGTAGTCTCTCTTGTTCTTGTGTACGATGCAGATTTATGTTCGTGGACTATTATTTTTAAGGATTGGAAGTTTTTCGATCTATCTTTTCTGAAATACTTACCTCTTCGAAACTTCGTACGCTAATTCGCTACGTGCACACTTTAGGAAAAAGTAAGAACTTTACCAGTAAGAGTACAAGTAATTTGATCGTTTTAACGTAACAAAGAATGTTTATCGCGAAGAAATATCCACGTTCGAAGACTCACTTGTATCAAATAACCACAACTGCTAATTCTTCCACCAAATGAAGACAAATTCGATTCACACTGGATCGAATAGACTTTCGAGCGGTAAAATAACTCCAACAGGGAAATAACCTCTACAATGGTGAATATTTCTCCAACAATAGACGTCGTCCGAGATTCGTTTCGCGATGTATAATAATTCGTGTCCAGAAGAGTCCGATTCGTAATTCGCATTCGCTCGCGAATCTTTCCCGTAGCGGTGAACCCGCTTTCGTTTCGATTACCCACCTCGATAACAGGTGTCCCACGAACAAAATCGTTGCTCGTTCGTTCTCTCGCTCGGCTTTCAGCCGATCTTAGGTGCGAATGGTTTCTCGAGTCGGTGACTTCGGGTCGTTTCGAGCTACCATCATCGGCTCGCCGTGGATTTTCTCGCGACGCGCCTAATGATGGCTTTTTTGCGTGCACGGTGAAACGTTGTTCGAGCGTGAAAGCAGGAAGTCGAGCAGGGTTCCTGGGGGCCCAGGGCGCCACCGGTTGAGCGCCCCTGGCCCCGACACAGTCGGCGGCATGAGAATTTTCCCACAGTCCCCACCACATGGCCTGCGGCCGACGCACACCCGCTCTCGCGACGTTGCCACACCTCTGCCCGGCTGAGAGGCACTGTGTTGCCTCGGCCAGGGAGCGAGCGAGAACGAGCGACAGGGAACGAGAGCCACGCAGAGACCGAGAGACAGAGGGAAAGAGAGCGAGAGGCACACAGAGAGCGAGAGGCACACTGAGATAGAGAGATAGAGAGAAAAAGGGGAAAAATAGAGCGGGAGGTAGAGAGGAAAATAGAGCGAGAGTTAGAGAGAAAAATACAGTGAGAGATAGAGAGAAAAGTACAGCGAGAGATAGAGAGAAAAAGAGAGAGAAAGAAAGTTAGAGATAGAGAAAAAAAATAGAACTAGAGATAGAGAGAACAAATAACGAGAGATAGAGAGAAAAATAGAGCAAGGGATAGAGAGAAAAATAGAGCAAGAGATAGAGATAGAAATAAAGCTAGAGATAGAGAAGAAAATAGAGCGAGAGATAGAGAGGAAAATAGAGCGAGAGTTAGAGAGAAAAATACAGTGAGAGATAGAGGGAAAAGTACAGCGAGAGATAGAGAGGAAAAGAGAGAGAAAAAAGCTAGAGATAGAGAAAAAAAATAGAACTAGAGATAGAGAGAACAAATAACGAGAGATAGAGAGAAAAATAGAGCGAGAGATAGAGAGAAAAATAGAGCAAGGAATAGAGAGAAAAATAGAGCGAGAGATACAGAGAAAAATAGAGCGAGAGATAGAAAGAGAAAAAAAGTTAGAGATAGAGAAAAAAATAGAGCTAGAGATAGAGAAAAAATAGAGCTAGAGATAGAGAGAAAAATAGAGCAAGAAATAGAGAGAAAAATAGAGCGTGAGATAGAGAGAAAAAGAGAACGAAAGATAGCGAGAGAGCAAACGCTAGTGCAGTCCGTTCGAGGGAGAAGGGCGTGTTGGTGATAGATCTGAGAAAGCAAGGAGTGAATGAGAGAACGGAAGAAGCGCGAGGGGGCGAGGGTGGATCGGTGACAGAGAAAAAGAGAAAAGTCGAGGTCGAGTGAGAGAGAGGTAGAAGTGAAACGAACGAAGAAACGAAGAGGGAACGTCTCGCGGCGCGGAAGAATGAGATGCTCGGGAGAAAGAGGCGAAAGAGGACAGACGTATCGCGAGAGAGACGGGTGCTGGTTTGCGCAACTAGGAAAATGCTCACCGAGACGAAGCGCGAATTTTCGTCGTGGCTTTGAAAATCGAAGCGTACTCGATCGTTAAACGCTAACTAGACGCGTTTCGAGATCGCCTCTCCCGGTCTCTGAAATTTCATCGATTCGCGCCGTTTCCGTAGGAAACAATGGCGTCGCGTTACGGACGCGAAGAGGCCCACTTCCTAGTCGCTGGAAACTGAACGATACCCGCAGGGAAGCCACGACGGTGTCGTCAGCCCGGGGATTCGAACCTGAACCGTGTTTCTTTTTTTTCTTTCTTTTTTTTTTCCGACGTGAGAACCACGACTCGACGCGTGTCTCTCCTTTTCCCCGTTTCCCTTTTGCCAGCAGGTCGAGAAGCAGGTCGAAATCCGTGAATTCCACCGAAACGGACGTAGCGGCGTATCCAGCTATCCCGCGGAACAAACAGAGACCATCCCGTTGTCGGAGATCTCTCCTTTTTATCTCCCGTGTATCTCGTTCTTTCTTTCGCGATCCGTCTAGTTCTCTTTATCTCCGTCTATCTCGTTCTCTTCACGGTTTCGCTAGGGTCGAAACTCTCGGTTCCTACCGAAGGTGAATGAAATCATTCCAAGTACCCTGAACCGCCGACTAATTGCCAGCGCTTTACAGGATTCCCGAAATTCCAGTTCGAGTGTTCGACCTTGCTCGCCGGGCGTGTGCGCCCGCGCGAGCGAGCGAGCGAACGCGAGCTTCTCTTCGGGCTACGAAAAGGATACGCTCGTTTCCCATCATTATACCCGACGGACTCGAAACGAACGATAAATATACCGTACTTTTTCTCGGCTGTCCATTAGCCAGAAATTACGGGACCGTGAACGTAATTGATCTAGCCCTGCGCGCGCGAGCACGGTCTTTGAACTATGACGCTCTGTGTGTTTGAAGAATAAAAAAAGAAGAAGAAGAAAAAAAAAGAAAAGAAAAAAAGAGCGCCACGATATTCGCGCGGCGGTGTTCGAATCGCCGAAAAAGAGCAGAGAGAGAGAAAAGGAACAGAGCGCGCAGAATTTATACCGGTGTTCCGCTCGTTACGGCCCTGCATCTGTAACGAAGTAACGGATACGTATCCTTCGTCGAATAGGGCCCGCGCGAGCGAGTAAGCGCTCGCGCGAGCGAGCGCACACGCCTGCGCGCACGCGGCTATCGTAACCAGCACGGATTCGTACACACAAACACACACACACACGTACACGCACGTCGCGAATCGTTCGGATCTGGGGTGAGGCTCATGAACAATTGCAATTATGGGCCTTCGTCTAAGTTGATTTATAAGTGGTGGAGCCGTTCCCTACTTGTCCATCGCACCCACACGGCTTCCAGCTCGCGTAATCTCCCGTGTGCTGTTCCTTCTTTTTTTTCTTCTTCTTTTTATTCATACTCGCGAATCATCGCGGCCGATCTGCTACTTTTCTACTAGTGGGCCTACGCGGCTCGGGCCCATTATACGCCTCGCCCCTTGGAACACGATAGAACCTGCCTCGAGGGTTTGGCAAAATTCCGGGAAGAAGAGGGTCGTCCCTTATGGAAATAAGCCCTCGTCATTAGTGGAGGGGGACCGGGATCCTTCTTAAACACTCGCATCGTCACGCAGGGTGTGATGCGTTTTTATATGCATACTACTCGCGCTTAGGATTTCCGACACGAGGTATTGGGATTCCGAGTACGGGATCCGTTGTCGGAAATTGACATTTTTTTATATCTCGTTTGCATCACGGTGGCTGTCGTATCGACGAATCGGTGGGGTTTTCACGGTGAAAACGAGCCCGAACACGGCCCAGTTTGGATCGATTCTCAATTGTTAACTAAACCGTTTTCGAATTTTGAAACAACGTACTCGCAACTGTGACTCGTTGTGCCTCGACTCGTTTCTCTCGTGGAAACTCGACCGAATCGCTGATAAAATTGTAAGAATGACAAATAATTGTGTTTAGAATACAGTATGTAATTCAAGATACATTAAACTACACTTTTCTTTATTATTGTTACAATATCGCTACGTTCTCGTAAAGATACAAGTTTTGTCATTTTACATCGGCATAATTTTTCACATTTGTACGTCGATACGTCGAGTTACGTGTTATCGATTTGAAATTACATTATTCGGGAGCGTGTAATGCGAGACTCGGTCGCTGTTGCGCTATCTCTCTCGCTCTCAGTGGATCTCATTCACTTCAACGTTCAGCCTCCGTTCGAGATAAAAATCGCTACTATTTTTCTCCGGTTCATCTACGTTACAATCGCAATACTAATATTGTTTTACAGTACTCCTGGTAACAACAATGTTATTTCAAAATCAACGCTACCAGCGTCCTTATTTCGAAATCAAAAGTACTAGCGCCCTTACTTCAAAATCAAAAGTACTAGCGTCCTTATTTCAAAATCAAAAGTACCAGCGTCCTTATTTAAAAATCAAAAGTACCAGCGTCCTTATTTCAAAATCAAAAGTACTAAAGTCCTTATTTCAAAATCAAAAGTACTAGCGTCCTTATTTCAAAATCAAAAGTACTAAAGTCCTTATTTCAAAATCAAAAGTACTAAAGTCCTTATTTCAAAATTAAAAATACTAATGTCCTTATTTCAAAATGAAAAGTATTAGCGTCCTTATTTCAAAATCAAAAATACTAACGTCCTTATTTCAAACTGAAAAGTATTAGCGTTCTTATTTCAAAATCAAAAGTAGTAGCGTCCTCATTTCAGAATCAAAAGTACTAAAGTCCTCGTTTCAAAAACAAAAGTACCAGCGTCCTCGTTTCAAAATCAAAAGTATTGGTGTTCTTTTGGATAAATCGTTCTAAAATGAATCGGTGCCATTCAACGCGTTGAATCGATGCGCGACACTTCGCGCGGTCCTTTTATTAGTTGCGCGATGACCGTATTTCATCGATAGGGGGGGATGACAGTTTTTTGGTCTCCCCTTTCTGCCGAGATCACTATGCAAAAAGGGAGGAACGAACGATCGAGGCGATGAGAGGACGCGAGTATCAACGCGGAACGGATCGTCCTGCAAATACGTGCATTTTTCAGGGTGGCTCGAGCGGTTCTCCCCCTTTTGTCCTGGTCGGTATCGATATTAACGGCAATCGATTCGGCCCGGATCCATGGCAACGTTCATAGGTTCCTCCTCTCCGCGTTTCTTGTTAGACGTCCCCATCGATGAACATGAATAGCTTGCGTTTTTCGTCAGTCTTATGGAATTTCCTTTCTTGCGAGACACTCGGAGAGCAAATGAAGCGCCGAGTATAGTATTCGATCGATTATGCTTACGTTCTGTGTCGAAGAAACAACGTCGTCCACCTCGTGGAGGGATGATTTAGGTCGAGATGCTTGTTCGCGCGAGATACAATTTTTCTTATCGGTGTTCTCGCACGATTATACATTTTCAACTTGTAACTTTTTCTAACGTCGATCGATCTCTTCATTCTTTAATTAAAATTACATTATTATCAATATATGTCGACAAATACTCCACCAGGCCCATCGATGATTAAAAGCATCGTTATTCGACCCACTCGAAAACAAGGACCTAAACCAGACCTAAACCACTCGAAAACACGTGACATTTTCCGCCCCGAAAAATCCTCCAAAATCGATCTCACTCGGTGTAACATTTTCGCTCGATAAAGACGTCCAACGACAATAATCAAACACCGCTGAAAAAAGAATCAAACTCCATTAATAATAGGTTATTTAATAAGTTTTGTCTCTTTTTCCATTGTAAAAAAATACTGTAACCCTTCGACTTTGAGCAACTGTAAATATACGAACGAGTAGATCCACGTGAAACTTCACACACGTACACCAAAGTGTAGTAATCTTCAGAAAAATAAAACGACGAAGCTAATAGCTCCGTTTCTCATCGAACGACGAAACATATCCTACAACCTGTTACAAATCCGAATCTTTCGTTCGCGGGTTGAAAAACCCCGGCCAGGTGTGGTAAATCCGCGAGCGAAAAAGTACGCGCGTTAATCGCGATTTTACGAGGCAAAAATCTCACGGTTGCGGGGTCGCCGGTAATCCGGTAACACGAGATGTAGGAAGGGAAACCTCCTTGAAATTCCAGTTTGGAATCTCTGCCCGAAATTCGGCCGGGAAGCCCCGCGAACGTTCAACCATCTGTTGCGCGACCGTGACATCGGTTTTCGGTGCAGCAATTTCGATCCGAACACTGCAGCGTAACGAGGAGCGGGATGACGAGTAAATAAAAAGGTAAGAGGTCCTCGAAAGAGGCGCACAGGTGATACACGCCCGAGCGTTTCGCTTATTCTCGAGATACTCGTTGGTTCGTTGGTTCGTTTCACCTCCCCACCTCTTGGAAACACGATCGCGTCGAATTTACGATTCGCCTATGGTGAATCGATGATCGTGATCCCCTTTTGTCGTATATTTATATTAAAACGGCGAACACGCTAGTTAAGATTCGGACTGTAAAATTATTTCTCGGAACTCGGCTCTCGGCTCGGAATCCCCCGGCGTTATGTTCGCCAGGGCTGGCGGATAATGGCGCACGCGAAACGACCGATTTACTTTTGCATCGCTTTAATATTAATGTTACCCGCCCCTCTTTGTTGGGGCCTCGGTATAATAACGTCGTGGCCGTGGGGTTATACATACGTATAGGGTTCTCGGGACTCTTTTCAGTCCCGGAACGAAACTCTAGCTCACGTCAAGCGACGTGTGTACGCCTCGCGAACCAGTGCAGATGCATAGGAAGTTTAGTTAACCGCTCTATCGAGCATAAATTATGCGCGCCATTAGAGTTGGTAACTATGGTTCCGCGAGCAGGTATGCATCGCCCGGCCACGGCAACTGATACCGATAGATAAGGGCGGATGGAAAGCGTGAACGCGTTTGTGTGGCCGTGTTCACCTGTCTGTGTGTACGTTGGAGGGAGAAAAGGAGAGAAATGGAGCGAGAGGTAGAGAGGAAAATAGAGCGAGAGATAGAGAGAAAAAGAGCGAAAGATAGAGAGAAATAGAGCGAGAGATAAAGACGAAAATAAAGCTAGAGATAAAGACGAAAATAAAGCTAGAGATAAAGACGAAAATAAAGCTAGAGATAGAGAGAAAAACAAGACGAGAGATAGAAAGAAAAATACAGCGAGAGATAGAGACAAATACAGCAAGAGATAGAGAGACAAATACAGCGAGAGATAGAGAGAAAGATAGAGCTAGAGATAGAGAAAAATATAGAGCGAGAGACAGAAAGGAAAAGAGAGAGAGAGAAATATAGAGCGAGAGACAGAGAGGAAAAGAGAGAGAGAAATAGAGGGAGAAAGAAAGCTAGAGATAGAGAGAAAAATAGAGCGAGAGGTAGAGAGAAAAATAGAGCGAGAGATAGAGGGAAAAATAGAGCGAGAAATAGAAAAAAAATAGTGGAGAGATACAGAGAAAAATATAGCGAGAAATAGAGAGAAAAATATACCGATAGATAGACAGAATAATAGAACGAGAGATAGAAAGAAAAATAGAGAAAGAAATGGAGAGAAAAATAGAGCGAAAAATAGAGAAAAAATAGAGCGAGAGATACAGAGGAAAATAGAGCGAGAGATAGAGGGAAAAATAGAGCAAGAGATAGAGAGAGAAAGAAAGCTAGAGATAGAGAAAGAAATAGAGTTAGAGATAGAGAGAAAAATAGAGCGAGAGATACAGAAATATAGAGCGAGAGATAGAGAAAAATAGAGCGAGAGATAGAGACAAAGATAGAGCTAGAGATAGAAAGAAAAATAGAGCGAGAAGGGGAAGAGGGTTGAGACGTCTTCTTCCATCGAACGTGAAACATTACCCGGATTTCCTCGTTCAGTTTATTTCGTGAAGCGCAATCATGTTGCGGATGTAAAGCGGAGAGAGCAACGAAGATGATTTTGAGACGGTTACGTAAGGTTGGCCTCTCCTTTCGAGCATCTCACGGTGTCTCTGTTCAGCACTGAGCTTCTCGAGAGGCTGGGATTCGGGAAGAGAAATTATTCGAGGATTTTAACTCTCTGCGATTGCACACGAACAACTGAGATTCTAGGTTGGTAAGGAAAAGTGGAAAATGTCTTCGAAGGAATTTCGTAGTTGGCTAGGTTTCGAGGTGAGCTCGAAGTTGAACCAAGTTCAATGATCTTTTGGGGAAATGAGGAGTACCTTTAGAAATGTATGAAGTATACAATATTTTTATTCTTTCGGACAGTTAATTCTTGACGTCCTTGGAGTTCGTTGAACTCTTGAAAAAGTGGGAGTAAAAGTACCTTAAGAACTCTATTAATAGAGTGCATAATAATTTTACTCTCCTTCAAAATTAATTCTCGATACTTTTGAAATTCACTGAAATTCTTTGGAAAGTTAATCGTACCATAAGAACTCTACGAAGTATACAATATTTTTATTCTCCTTGACAATCAATTCTTGACGTTCTTGAAATTGATAGAACTCAAGCAAGAGTACTCTCCATGAGTACCTTTACTCATAGAGAGTAAAAGTATCTTAAGAACTCTATTAAATAGATAATATTTAATCCAATCAATTCTCAACGTTTGTTAACCCTAAACGTTTTCCTCGTAATTGGTAAAAGCAAAAATATTCTTTGATATTTAACAACAATTATCCTCTTATCCTATTGGATTACTTGCCTATAATTACCAGCTAGTCGTCCATGATAATTTCGTTCACAGTCGTTGTTTCCGTAGATCTCTGAATCCGTTTTTAATACGTGCTTCACTTCCATCGACAAAGGTACGTAAAAAAGGTAGCGTCCCGAAGCAAGAGGATTCGTTCGACTTGCAAATAATCCAACGTCATGCTACGTCAATTTTACCGATCTTCTAGTAACTCGCTTCTTTCCTATGCAGCTGTTTTTCCGAAGCGTCAAGGTACCACGGCAATTTTCGTTTTAATTAAAGGGTATCGGGTTCTTGTGCCACTGTCGAGGATTTTTCTTGAATATTTCTTCGGTTTAACAGTTAGGATTTTGTTCCGCAGGACACGGTACTTGGCCGATCGTTCCAAGTTTTGCCGATCTATTTGCTTAACCCTTTGTTCGCGAGTAACTTCAGCCCGATTCCCACCGTACGTCGAGAGACGCTTCGAAAGGTTTTGCCTCGTTGCAATTGAGTTTCGTTTCCCCTTTCAGTTCGTCCTTTTCAAAAGGGATTACGTACACCTGGAAACATTTATTTCCATACGTTTTCAATCGATCGACTCAATGCATATCTGTCTCCTTTATTATTTTTTTTTGTCAAGCTCCAAGTCTTGAGAAACGTTTCGAAAATTATTACGTTGATGTTCACCTGACGGACGAAATTGTAGAATCGTGAACGAATCGATCCCTCGAACGCCCGGAATGATTTCACAGAAAATATAATCAATTCTTCGAATCATTGTGTACCGTATACGAAGCAACGAGCATATTTCATCGATTTTCGGAAAATAATTTATACAGTTATCGTGATCTACGATCGAATTTCTTCGATATTGAAAAACCTGTAAAAAGAAATATAGAAAAATTTTATTTCGAGTAAAAATTCTTTCGATGATCTATCCGGTTCGAATTTTTCCAATAAAATGGCAACGAGCGTGTCAACGAGCGTGTTTACACATTACGCGAGAGAAGAACGGTACGACAGTGAGAATCGGCCTTTAGTTTGCACATTGAGCTATCGTTTTCACGGTTATCGAGTTCTATCGCTTTATCTGCAGCGTTTCAGTTCCTCCTGCCTCCGCCTTCATCTCGTTCCTTCTTCTATCCAGCCATAAACTCGGCGAACAATAAAACCTCGTGTACCTGTGGTTTTGCTTTAATACAACAATCCCTTTTTTCATCGGGAAGAACATACAAGCCCTACACGGCAACACAGCGGAGTAATGACTTCTCTTTATGACCGTAACGATCATCGATATAATCAGGGTGGCGAGAGATATCGTACGCTCTCGTTCGTGTTTCTACCTCCGTGATTTTCTGTTTGTCTTTCAATCTTTCCACTTTGATAAAAGACCACAACTAAACAATGTTATACAATCGAGTTGTAAAGCGATACACGTAACCGAACCATAAATTACTTTCGACAAGCTACGAGCACTAAATTTTACTCGATTCACGACCTATACTTACCAAGAGAGCGAGGGAATCTACCAGGTGTCGAAACGGTTATGGAACTTTTTCGATAGGTATCGTTGAAACGTTTCAAATGGAATTTATACAATAAAAGATCTCCTATTGTAAGATTTAACGGACGGATAAAGCTTGAATCCAATTTGTAAAAAATACTAGTAAAAGTTCTCGAGTAACGGGGATATTTTATTTTTCGATTGCAAAGATGTTGCTCGATCGCTTGAAAAATTACTAAACGTTACTCTTGACAAGCTCTATTCTCTCCTCAATATCTCCGTGAAATTCGACTATTCCGAGACCACAATTGACACTGACAATTTCAACATTCAATTCGAACAATCGAACTCCGATTTTCGATGATCACAGGTTAATATTATCCTCGTACTTCGAGACTACAGTTGGTCTCCCAAATTTTAACATTCGAATAGAATAATTAAACTTACTCGATTTTCAAAAATCAGGAATTAGTTTCAACCACGTAAATACTCTCCACAATTGATCTAACAAATTTCAATCTTGCATGGAAACAGTTGATCTTCCCCGATTTTCTAGAATTACAAATTTATTCGACCAAGGTATTTTGAAACCATAATTGGTTCGATAGATTCGATGGAACAATTAAACTCCGATTCTCCAAAAGCACAAGTTTATTTCACTAAGATACTATAAGATAACAGTTAGTTGGAGAGATTCCGTGGAACAATTGATTTTCCCCGATTTTCAAAAATCGTAAATTAATTCCATCAGGATATTTCGAGGCCACAATTGGTTCGACAGATTCGATAGAAAGATTGAACTTCTTTTCGAGAGATTTGAACTTCCCGATTTTCAAAAACCACAAATTGATTCGACCAAACTACTCCAAGACCACAGTTGGTTCGACAGATTCGATGGAACGATCGAACTTTTTTTTAAAAGATCTGAACATCTCAATTTTCAAAAACCATAAATCAATTCGACCAAACTACTCCAAGACCACAGTTGGTTCGACAGATTCGATGGAACGATCGAACTTTTTTTTAAGAGATTTGAATGAACAACTCGATTTTCAAAAACCACAAGTTTTTCATGCTCTCTCGTGTTGCGACAGCACTCTAACACTCCGTGTGTTCTTTTATGTTTCAGGTTTCCGAGGCGAGCAGTGCGAGGAGAACATCGACGACTGTCCAGGAAATCTCTGTCAGAATGGCGCGACCTGCATGGACAGGGTGAACGAGTACTCTTGCCTCTGTCCTCCGTCGTATACGGGCACGCAATGCGAGCTAGACGTGGACGAGTGCTCCGTGCGACCGTCGTTGTGTCACAACGGTGCCACGTGCACGAATTCACCAGGTAGCTACTCCTGCATATGCGTGAACGGCTGGACCGGCCCGGATTGCAGCGTCAACATCGACGATTGCGCAGGTGCAGCCTGCTTCAACGGGGCTACCTGCATCGATCGTGTCGGCAGTTTCTATTGTCAATGCACCTACGGAAAAACCGGTAAGTGCATCGAAATTTGGAATTCTAATCGACCGATATTTCTATAAGTAGAGAAACGACCAACAATGTTCGACGATATTTTCAACTATTTTTGTTTCTCAACGATCGTAAATGCATCGATCGTGTTGGTAGTTTCTATTGTCAATGCATCTACGGAAAAACTGGTAAGTGCATCGAAATTTTGAATTTAAATCGAGCGATATTAAAATAAGTAGAGAAACGACCAACATGCGATGTTAATCGTAAATCAAAGCAATGGTATAGGATATTTATACTATTCTAACGAAGCTCTGATGTTCGACGATATTTTTAACTATTTTTGTTTATTAACGATCGTAAATGCATCGATCGTGTTGGTAGTTTCTATTGTCAATGCACCTACGGAAAAACCGGTAAGTGCATCGAAATTTGGAATTCTAATCGACCGATATTTCAATAAGTAGAGAAACGACCAACAATGTTCGACGATATTTTCAACTATTTTTGTTTCTCAACGATCGTAAACGCATCGATCGTGTTGGTAGTTTCTATTGTCAATGCACCTACGGAAAAACCGGTAAGTGCATCGAAATTTTGAATTTGAATCGAGCGATATTAAAATAAGTAGAGAAACGACCAACATGCGATGTTAATCGTAAATCGAAGCAATGGTATAGGATATTTATACTATTCTAACGAAGCTCTGATATTCGACGATATTTTTAATTATTTTTGTTTCTTAATCATCGTGAATACACGTTTAATATTAGTTACTGGAAACGAGAATACGTCAAAGATGAACATCCATGGCCAAGGACGGAATTCTATTCTTTTTTATTTTTATTTTTATTTTTAATAAACTGACGGATATTCTATCAATTTGTTTGAATTTTTACACGGTGGTTATACAATACACAGGTAAAGAAGAACCTGTCTTATTCGACTGGTGTAACCTTATAACTAGAAATTAATTTCGTACGATTAAATTGAGACACCATGAATCTTTAACACAGAATCTCTTGAATCAACGACTACTCTATCCTGTAACTAAAGACAATCGATTTTATCGTTTAATTAACCAAGAATTCGCTACTCGCTAAAAAGAAATTACCAATCAGTGATAAATTACCAATAGTTTGAAAAACGCTCCAATGTTTCAATTTTACTTATCAAGTACCCAATTCTGGCTATTTATCCATCTCAGAGCTACGTATTCGTAATCATCGCGGTATTATTTCCAACAAACGGACATCTTACCGATTTCTTTCAATTCTATCCCGGTAACGAATAATTCACGGAATAAATACAAATAGAAATTAATTTCGTACGATTCGATCGAGGATGCGGTCGTTAAATTAGCAATTCCTCCATCATTCTCCATAATCGCGACTGAGATTCGATGTTTCGTTGTACTAAGTACCCGTTCGCGAGGTGAATCCGTTAGGTTGCTCCGCGTTGAAGAACCAACCGGGAGAAAATACACATAATAGCAGTACTGGACGTTTTCCTCGTCGAGGATCTACGGATCGCGAATCGTACGAAAGAGGTCTTCTGGAGTAAGCCTCGTTCGACGAGGTGAACGCAATTTCTGCGAATCGCGACGATTAGCGTTAAAGTCGAGCATCCACGGTCGATAACAAGGCCGCGGTTGGAATCGTGTTGGTATTATGCATCAGCGAGTGCATCGGCGAGTGCATCGGCGGCAGGCGGGGCAGGATGCATCTGCACGTGCAACAATATGATGCGACCTCCAGAAGGGTCCCTCGGAATCCCGGGATTCCGGAGACTCTCCCGCCTAGCCTTACCGAGTGACGACCTTGAGGACTGAAAACGAGTTTCTGTCCTTACTTTCCTACCACGAGGCCGAGGAAGACGGTTTTCAGATCGATCGTTCCGACAACGATCGCCAAATACAGGCATCCTTCTTCTGTCCCGGCATTATTGCGATTCCAGCGATACACTCGTTCGTACGGTCGCGAAACGACTTTTTCCACGGGCGTGCAAACCTCGGGAAATCTTAAATAGAGGAATTCGCGCGCGATCGGTGTTCAATAGGCTCGCGGGGAAGACCCGGGGAGAGTTTAACGCGCGGTATGCCGTGCTCCTTGCGTCACGTTTTATATTATTTTCTCGGTGGTAGCGAACCTTCGATTACTTTACGCGGCGATCGGAATAAAGGGAGTCGGGAGCTAAGTATACGAGTTTAATTCGTTAAGGAGTTCTATTTCGAAGACGTCGAGGGAAATATTTTTTATAAATTATGATTTCGGAGGTGTTGATTACTGTAACTTTAATTACGTGGTGATCGGAATAAATAGAGTTGGGAGCTAAGTATACGAGTTTAATTCGTTAAGGAGTTCTATTTCGAAGACGTTGAGGGAATTATTTTTTATAAATTATGATTTCGGAGGTGTTGATTACTGTAACTTTAATTACGTGGCGATCGGAGTAAATAGAGTTGGGAGCTAAGTATACGAGTTTAATTTGTTAAAGAGTTCTATTTCGAAGATGTTGAGGGAATTATTTTTTATTAAAATTATCATTTTGGAGGTACGAACGTTGCCGTGTTGATTACTGTAACTTTGATTAATTACGTGGCGATCGGAATAAAGGGAGTCGGGTAGCAAGTATACGAGTTTAATTCGTTGAGGAGAATTCTATTAGTGTTCTATTTTGGAGATGTTGAAGAAATTGTTTTTTATTAAAATTATGATTTTGGAGGTATAAATATCGATCACTGACGCGATGATGGAAATAAAGAGAATCTAGTTCGAGGAACGAACCAAATGGAAGTATACCAGTTTAATTCATTAAGGAGCAAATATTCTATTTTGAGGATGATTAGGAAAAGATTCTTTTTCCAACGGTTTGAACACCGCGTGATTTTTAAAGTAATACGTTAATCGAGACAGAGTTGGTGCGAAGCATAATGACCAGATGTCAAGGATGAAATATACGAAAAAAAATATGTTTTACTAAGAAATTATCTTCCCTCTTCAGTACAGTAATTTTAATACAAATAATAAAAATGAAACATCAATTTTTGAAGAAAAGAGGAATAATTTAATACTTAACGTACTAAATGTTCAGTTTCTCTAATATGAATATCTTAAAAAAAAAAAATGGTACCAGATTCAAATATACGTCGAGTCTAAATTTACTCAATTAAACTAATTACTTTTAGTACCATTTTTAATTAATTCAACATCGCCACAAATATCAAACAACACTATCGAATCCAGAAAATATAAAATTACATATATTTTCTTATTCCTCGCTCTTGATTTCCATTAATAACTTTTTCCATCAACGATTCCGTTATTTACAATGCATCTCGCTGTATCGATCTTCGCAGACTTGGCGAAAAATGACTCGAAATTGTTCCCATTCGATAACAGTACTTCCGATTCCCATGATTTCCAACACATTCGGAAGAACACCCGTTACAATTATACGGTAATAAAATTTCCGAATATCGTTGAGTTTGAAACAGAGCTCGTTCACTCTCACGGTAAAAATCGAAGACTTACAAATTTCTCGGATGATTTTTGCACTCGATAAGTACTGCCGCGAGGTCGATTTACGATACGGTTGCTTCGGAACAGTTTTAACGACGCACGGAGGTTAACGGATTTACAATACGTATATACGCATAATGATGGCATCTCGAGGTCTGTGTTAAAGCCCGAAGGCTCCTTTTCTTGCGCGTATGGACGCACTTACAGTTAGTCGCGGGTGTAATCGTGCATCTACGTGGCAGTTTACTCTGGTTTATATAGGAACATCCTAGACACTCGTGTCCCGTTATCAGGCTCCGTATACGAAGCTACCAATGTCAGTGACCAACAAAGAATACGTTATCTGTATCTTTGGAACGTTTGCAAAAAATCACGAAGTTGGTCAATTTAAATCAAAATATCTCGTATCGATAAATATTTTATCTCGACACGATGGAATGTCTCACGAGCAGCCAAGGATTTCAAAAAATATTTTCACGAGCGTTGTTCGATACTAAAAAGGGTGGAAATTTATTTATATCGCATGTTTCCCTTCGTAGCAAATAATTTTTTAAAAAACATATTTTTGATATCTTTGGTTCTTCGTGAAATATTCCACTATGTTGAGATAAAACACTCTATTGACAGAAGACACTCTGTACGAAGGTAATTTAACATTTTTAAGCTAATTAAAGTCTAATCATTTACTCGATACCTAGAGTTCAATTTTCTAAAATTTTGCAAGATTAGTTTCTTCTCGTACGTTTTGTGTATCTTTGGATACGTTTGCAAAAAATCTCGAAGTTGGAAATTTTCAATCAAAATATCTCGTATCGATAAATATTTTATCTCGACACGATGGAATGTCTCAGGAGCAGCCAAGGATTTCAAAAAATATTTTCACGAGCGTTGTTCGATACTAAAAAGGGTGGAAATTTATTTATATCGCATGTTTCCCTTCGTAGCAAACAATTTTTTAAAAAACATATTTTTGATATGTTTGGTTCTTCGTGAAATATTCCACTGTGTCGAGATAAAATATTCTATTGACAGAAGACACTCTGTACGAAGGTAATTTAACATTTTTAAGCTAATTAAATTCTAATCATTTACTCGATACCTAGAGTTCAATTTTCTAAAATTTTGCAAGATTAGTTTCTTCTCGTACGTTTTGTGTATCTTTGGAACGTTTGCAAACAATCTCGAAGTTGGAAATTTTCAATCAAAATATCTCGTATCGATAAATATTTTATCTCGACACGATGGAATGTCTCAGGAGCAGCCAATGATTTCAAAAAATATTTTTACGAGCGTTGTTCGATATAGAAAAGAATGGAAAAATTATTTATATCGTTAAATTATATATTAATTATATCAACGTTTCCCTTTGTAGCTAATAATTTTTTAAAACACATATTTTTGATATCTTTGGTTCTTCGTGAAATATTCCACTGTGTCGAGATAAAACACTCTATTGACAGAAGACACTCTGTACGAACGTAATTTAACATTTTTAAAGCGAATTAAATTCTAATCATTTCGAGGTATTCTGTGATAGCTATTATAAGCGATGGAAGTTGTTCGGATATCGTATGACTGAACTTATTTACTCGATACCTGGAATTAAATTTTATAAAATTTCGCAAGATTGGTTTCTTCGAAATCTTTCCATTACAGCACAGTAATTACTCTATCGTACACTTTCCCATTGATTGGTTTTTATTCTCTCTGTTGCCGATCGTAACGCAATAAAACCGAAGTTGTTACTACTTCCTGGAAGTGTTTAATATAAATTTAAGTAGCCACGGAGCTCAGCATTATTTAAAGATCGAAACGTCCTTGGTCACGGAACAACGCTCCTTAGCAAAGCAAACAAAACCATAAAATGGGCGATGGTATTCCGATGTCAACACGTGGTACTCGTATCCATTTACTTCTTGTATACAAACACGGTATCCATTTTATGCTACTTTTCGCGCTGAATACGAACGCGGGTAGAAATTTATTCGAATTGATACTATACGATGCCAAGAATCTTTCAACTTCAAAAAGGATAGAAAATTAATTCTAGAATTCGGTTATTCGACCGGTGTGAGTTTTTATTGCACAATGTTCTCGTTATACAGTTTCACGAAATTAATTTTTAGTATTCATTCGGTTATTCGACTGGTGTGAGTTTTTATTACACAATACGATCGTTTTATTGCGTTACGATTCGCATTATACAGTTTTACGAAATTAATTTTTAATATTCATTCAGTTATTCGACTGGTGTGAGTTTTTATTGCACAATGTTCGCGTTATACAGTTTTACAAAATTGATTTTTAATATTCATTCGGTTATTCGACTGGTGTGAGTTTTTATTGCACAATGTTCTCGTTATACAGTTTTACCGAATTGATTTTCAATATTCATTCGGTTATTCCAGAATGGAAAAAATTCCAACGCTAATTTGAAAAGCACACATCTCTTTATCGACATAGTGGTCGATAATTTAAACCTAAAATTACATGTAGTAGATAAATCGAATGAAAATCAATCTTCTTTTCTTAATAAATTCTAAAAAAACAAACCGAAGTATAATAACCACAAGATCACAAAAATAGAAAAAGATTGTTTCCAAATCTTAAATCATAGCAATCTCGATTCGCAAACTTAATAATACTAATTCTACATATTTTACATTCTCGCAATTTTTCAGTACTGCTCTTTTACAATGCAATATTGTCTCGATACTATTCGATACTTCCAAAAATATTCATACCCATGTATACACATACAACCCACAAATCTATACATACAAACTCAAAAACCGTTTAAAAATTACAAATTACCGAGTATCCTTTCTTTACCACGTCCAAGAACCAAGAAACTTACCCTAGGTTCCCTTTTAATCGATTCATATTTAAAAAAAAAAACAAAGAAAAAGTTGATTGGTAGCAACGTTCTTTGAAATCTATAAATTCGAGAAAAAAATCAATCGACAGACCGTTTCGTGGGCCGAGTACTCCAAGAACCAACAAACTTACCCTAGGTTTCCTCTTAATCGATTCATATTTAAAAAAAAAAAAACAAAGATAAAGTTGATTGGTAGCAACGTTCTCCGAGATCTATAAATTCGAAAAAGAAATCAATCGACAGACCGTTTCGTGGACCGTAGTACGATCGACGTTCACCAGTCTGAAGAATCGCGAGTCGGCTTGCGTCGCGACGCGATTAGAAAAAGAATTCCTGGAAAATGAAGTTCGAGCTCGCGCATCGCAGGTGTACGTAGTTCCGAGTTGGATTCCGCGAAACTGGTCGCGGGGTTCGCAGCGGGTAGCAATTAGACCGACTTATCGTAGGTATACGCTCGGTGGACAATTTCAGTAACGTAAGAACCGCTGCGGGCCACGGATCGACGAACGCGGCACACTGGGATTTGTCACCGTTCTCCTCGGCTCTTCTGCGAGTGGTAAACTTTTCTGGTTAGGTTACGCGAGCCGAGCACAGGATACAGGCCTTAATGATGTCCATCTTTGGCGTACGCCGCCGTGTTTGGTGTTGGACGATCGACACTTTTGTCCTAGAAACGCACGCAACCCGCGGCATTAAATTCCCCCTTCAAAATGGCGTCTTCGTTGCGTGGATTCTTTTTTTCTTTCTTTCTTTCTTTTTTTTTTCTTTTTCGCTTTTTTTCTTCCACGGCTCGACTCGGCCGGACAATCGGCAGATAAATCACGTGTACCCGTATCTTCGTTCCAGGACTGCTCTGCCATCTCGACGACGCCTGCACTTCGAACCCCTGTCACGAGGGCGCGATCTGCGACACCAGCCCCATTAACGGATCCTTCACTTGCTCTTGCGCAACTGGTTACAAGGGTCTGAATTGCTCCGAGGACATCGACGAATGCGAGCAGGGTGAGTACCGATTGTTTCGTGTATCGCTTGTACAACGTACACCGTGGCATTCTTTCCGCGAGAAAAACAGATTCCGGGTGGAGGGAATGGTTGGATCGGGGGTGAAGGATAGAATTTTTACGGTTTCGCGTACCGTTACGGTTTTTCGTACTTCTTCGTTTAGATTTGGTCTGCGGATGTTTCTTGCGTCGTAGTGACGCGTACAGGGAAGAGACAGGGTAGGTGTACCGCGTAGAGGATTGTAGAATTATTTATTTTATATATATTGGAATTATACTCGAATTATTCTTATACGTTAGGATTATATCAGAAAGATTATAGTAGAGTTACATTAGAAAGCTTGTATTAAAATTATAGACTAGAAAGCTTATGCTAGAGTTATATTAGAAAGCTTATACTAGAATTATATTAGAAAGCTTATACTAGAATTATATTAGAAAGCTTATACTAGAACTATATTAGAAAGCTTATACTAGAATTGTATTAGAAAGCTTATACTATTGTAGAATTATATTGGAAAGCTTGTATACTAGAATTATAGACTAGAAAGCTTATACTAGAATTATAGACTAGAAAGCTTATACTAGAATTATAGACTAGAAAGCTTATACTAAAATTATAGACTAGAAAGCTTATACTAGAATTATAGACTAGAAATATATTAAAAAGCTTCGAAGAAATTAAATTGTGATATTTACTTGGCTTGTTAAGTGGATAAAAGACAATACAAGTGGTGGAAGAAAATGTAAACAATTTCTGTAATTTTTCTTATCAATCGAAATGTATCAAAATGACACGTCTCGTGAATCTAGAGATTATATTTCTTCGGTATATCGCGGGACAAGAAGATGGCACACTTTGAATGTAGTGTAATTTCTGTTTATTTAACAGAAATTTGATTTTTTTACACATATATTTTTCGGGTATCTTTGTTGACACAGGAATGAAATGAAACGACGTTTCATCGATCGATGCATTTTTATTTAAAGAATTAAAATCGTTAACGAAACTTACGAAACGCAAGGGGACAAAATGGTACCACCCTTAACGAAGTATTTAAAATATAAAACAATCAATTAATAATATTCTAAGCTTAATATTTTGTAGCACTTTACGTTCAATAACTTCCACCATTGTTCTTGGTAAATATACATAAAATTGTGGTAAAAAATTCTGACACGTTAAAATATCCATGCTCTTGGGTTTATAGTACCAAATACAAAAAAATATCAAATTTTCTATCTTTTTGTCCCGAGATGTGTATCGAGAAGGTACAATAATAAAAAAATACAACTCCAAAAATCGACGAGAAAGTTTCCAAGTTAGTAACAATCCCTTTGATTTTATCGAAGGAAAATTAACAAACAGAAAAACAACGTGTTTTTCTCGAGAAAAGATTATCAGTGTACGAGTAATTATCCCATAGAGAAACATTCGAAAGTTCACCAACGATTTTTCACTAATTCTCGTGATACTTTTAGCATTATTTTGCTCCACGTGAACAAAATTCTAATAAAATTTGTCAATAAGGTTACTCGTAAGGATCGATAATCTCAAAGCACCTAGAACATACGTTGGAAAAGTTTCTAATAAATGATTCATCGACCCGATAGATTGTACACAACGATTATTCATTTAGTACGACGTAAATGACATAAGAGAATCGTTCGGGTTAAGCCAGCTGAATGTGTAATCTCGAACTGTTTCGAAAGTAATCTCCCTTTAAAACGAAAGCAATACGCGCCACCGCCTCACGGTGCTTCATCGAGCATAGTTATTAATGATTCGCTTGATCTAAAAACGCTCGATGATGATTTCGCGCATGAGCGAGCCAGAAGTATATCTCGAAGAACGTATCTGATAGATTTTATCGCGGCGCGGGCACCAACGTGAAAATACTTCGAATAATAAATGATACACGATCGTCGTACGGTGTTTTATACTCGATGGAGAATTTAAGCAATTCGAGACACACGAATGGTACCATACTGCACGATACCGTATACGTTCCACGAATTCAATGATTCTAAATTTAACGATGCAAAAATCTTGCCGGTGCTGTCGCAGAACCTTCGATTAAATAAAAAAAAAGGTATATCTACGATTCCTAAATCGTTTCATTGATATATTATCATTACCGAAGCTTTGAAAAATTCTTAAAATTAAATATCTCAACGAGACTGATAAAGAATAACTTCTGTGAACGTAAGACACAATTTATGGAGGATTAGTAAAGATTCTTAAAGCATTCTAATAAAAGAAAAATAACAAAAGAATACCATGTAATTTATATATTACCTAAATTGATCCGTACCAAGAAATCTATTTGCTTTTTTATGTATCGAGGAATCGAAGTATACTTTGGAAAATTGTTACGGTTAAGTTCGTGTTTCCACGTGAAAACGTTCGAAGCATGTTCGTTCGGCTGTTATTAAAAATTCCATAAATTACGTACCACCGAAGAAATTCGTGTAAATTTTACAAAGGCGTACGTACACGTTTGGTTCGTTGCGTGGACGTGTTATTTGGCCTTCTTTGTCGGTGACGTTTCGTCATCTGACTCGGTGGATTTTAAATTAGATACCGATGGGATCAAACGATGACCCCGTCGTTCGCGCAGGGTCAATACGTCGGTTAATGATTTTTATCTAGTCGTACACGGTTTTACACGGGTCGGTATGCTCGTATTTTTCACGACCTGTGCGTGTTAATATCATTGGGATCGCGTGGGCGTTTGGATACAACAACCGATAATAACCAGTCGATAATAAACCGTAGACGGTTTGTACTTCGTTAAACTCGTTGAATTCTTCGTATAAAAATTCAAACGAGGAACCACTTTATTATTCGTGATAAAAAACGAGCAGAATTTGTATTCGGATAAAAGCTTCCATTAACTGGAACGAAGGGCACACAATTTTTCTTTCTTTTTTTTTTTTATTACACGTCGAATAAAAATTAGACTTTGAATTATGTACTGAAATATTTCACAATGAACAAATAAGAATCGAACCTTTCGATCGTATGAATAACCGTTGCCCGTTTGCTTTTATTCGTGATGTTTTATTAAAATGAAACGTTGCCCATCTCGGCTCATAATTCAACGTAACAATATCTCGTTAAGTTCTACACGCTCCCATTGTACGCGGAATGGGAATAAATTGCACGATGTCGAAGAAGAAACGCCAATTTCGACAAATATTACGTCACTTAATTGCCTCATCGATACTCGATAATCTCGTTAACTTTTTCACTCGTATAGACTCTGAGAGCAAAAATTCGGTTTCTTTTATCCATACGTGATCGAAAACCGTGTGCAGAATTTAATACGTGGTAAAATTATACAAGTTCGAAGATATTCGAATTAATTTATCGTACGAAGACATTGGAACCGAGTGTGAGATATAAACGTAATAAAAATAAATAAAAAACAAAAAAAAAGATATTATAGAGAAACAGTATTTCGATAATTTTAAATAAAATAATTTTAAGTGTGTTTCTTTTTCTCTTTTTCTCAAATTTACGATAGAAACGATTGTTCGATATACAGTAGAACCTCTCGTACTCGAACTAATAAAAAAACGTAAGTATTCGAATAATGAAAGAATCACTTTTCCAAAATTAAACTTCATTCGAGAGTTTGTTCGAATACGTAACCGACCCATGTCTACGGTAGCTGTATTATAAAAATAATCGTTTGTTGGAGAACTCGTTTCTATCGAAGTTCGCTGTATTTAAATTCCTTGGGAGTATAAAACGAACAACGACGCGTCGAAATTGATGAATCGTTGATCTCTGAAAAAAACTCGTCCGAAATTCGTCGATCTTCTAAGCCTAATGGGTACGAGGATGTACGATCGATACGAGAGATCGAGAACAGTCGATAATTATCAGATTAATGTGTCCAGGATCGTGCGAGAAAGCCCCCACGGTTCGGGCAAATTGAAATCCCACACGTGGTAGACTGCCGGTCGAGAATCGATCGATTACGATCGATTAATTCGGTCCTGGATCGGGTTCGTTCGTTCTGTCGGGGTTTCTATATCCACGATGGTGCTCCCATCCCGTTGCAGTTGTCGCCGATCGTGATTGATCCATCATGAACGGGAAATCCTAGATCGTAGAGTTGTTGCAATCTTATCTGAATACATCTGGTTGTAAAATATCGATTGCGCCTAGTTCGATTGCTCTCTTGTGGGAAACACGCAGTCACGTTACGCAAAACCATGCACGAGCGTATTAAACGGTGTATTTTAAAACGAGCAACAAATTTCTGCAACATTACGTACACTCGATCGGTTAAAAATTTCACTTGGAACACCAACACTCTTTCTCTCGACTGACACTTCAACTACACGATACAACGATATACAATTTTCTCAATTCTTAATTATTCTTAATTCTTCAAACAACAATTCAAACGCACGATACAGTGACACTTTTCAGTTAATTTCAATCACACTTTCGGTTACATGGAAACGTTTCTCGAAACGCGAGAAATTTTCCTCGTCTCCTGTACCAATCGATCACGTATCGTTTCATAGAAATCGTTCGAGGAGAACATTTGCTCGTTCGTATTCAAATTTAGAAGGAAGTAATTCATTACTCGATGAGTCGGTACAGTTCCATAGTGTTGTTTAAAATTCCCTTGTTACGTAGCACGGATTAATTCATCACCGATAATTGGAATTATCTCGTTCTCGAAGCAACGGGGGAACTCGTGACTTTCTACGGAGCTCGGTATTTTCAGTTCTCGATGTGGAAGACGGAGAAGTGTGTAGAATTTTTCAATAACAGGGCAGGAAGAAGGGGGTAGGTGTGTCGGAGGCAGGTCTTTTCAAAGGTTTCGCATCGGGCGCTCGCGATCTCGTTCACGGAGCATTCCGCGCGAACACCTGTAGGGTGCAGTGCACCTTAATAAGTATCCTCTTCGGCTTTTTCTTATTTCCGTCTCGTATCTCCGGGCGAACTTGTCATTCGTAGGCCCCATTCTCCCTCTTCTTCTTTGAGAATGAGTTACCCTGATGCGCAGCTTACGATTGGATGGCCACGGCACGATGTATCGAACGAGTCCTGCCGCCGGAACACCGACGATTATTAATAATTCCACGAAGGTAATTGATGGTCCGACGGGAATTTATGTTTCAAACTGTGCGTTACACGTTGGTATCGATCGATCGACAGTTGTCTCTAGAACAAGTATTTCGTCGGGCTGCCTTTGAACGGTATTCGACCTTTGTTTCTTTTCGTTGGAATCGAATTTTCGGAAAGATTACAAATGTATACTACTTTCGAACCATTTCCCTCGATAACGAATCGTAACGAACGAATTCTTCTTCTTTTTATTATTAGTAGCCTTTCGTTTATTCTGAGAGAATCGGATTTTTTGAAAGATTCGAAATGTATACTACTTTGAAACCATTTTCCTCGATAACGAATCGTAACGAACGAATTCTTTTTCTTTTAATTATTAGTAGCCTTTCGTTTATTCTGAGAGAATCGGATTTTTTGAAAGATTCGAAATGTATACTACTTTGAAACCATTTTCCTCGATAACGAATCGTAACAAATGAATTTGTTTTTTCAATTATTAGTAGCCTTTTATTTATTTTGAAAGATTTGAAATTTATCTACCTTGGAAACCACTTTAGTCGATAACGAATCATAACAGAAGAGTTCTTTTTTTAAATTATTATTTATAATTCTTTCATTTGTTTCATTGGAATAGAATTTTTTGAAAGATTCGAAATATATCCCCCTTCGAAACCATTTTGGTAACAAATCATAATAGAAGAGTTAGTTAGAATTCTTTCATTTATTTTTTTCAATTCGAATTTTCTAAAAGATTCAAAATATTATATATCCCCCTTTGATACAAGTTTACTCGATGACGATTCGTAAGTTTTACGAGTTTCTTTTTTTTAATTATTAGTTGATATCCTTATATTTACTTCATTGATAACAAATCATCGCAGAAGACTTTTTTAAAATTATTAATCGTTCATATTTACATATATCTATGTATCTCCCCTTTTCATTTCCTTCGAATCGAATTTTCTAAAAAATTCAAGTATACAACTCTCTCTGAAACCATTTCATTCGCTGAATGGTTACAGAATAGTTTTCTTTAACTATTAATCGTTAAAAAATACAGAATGAGCCAACAAGAGTAACCACCTGAAAGGACTCGTCATCAATTGACTCCTAAGCAAACGTTGCAAATTTAACTTTCAATATTTAAACCAATATAAATAGTGTATATATTGAACAGATAGCTTCTTGTGTTCCAACACCCGTGTCTACCGCGCAGCTTATGTTCTTTCGAAGATCGTAACGATCTGTCGCTTCGGTATGTAACGTACCCACGTAAAAGGATATCGGCCAAAGATGGTGTTAGAGGACCTAACCTATCGTATTCTCGCTTTGTCTATCACTAGCTTAGAATTTTCTCAAGGATTCGAGTGTATTTCCTGGCGCCTGGTCCAATCGCCGTAAAGTCTCGGGCGAGTCGCGGAACGGAAGAACGGTGAAACTTTCCCTGGAAAATTCTAAATTTAGTCGAAAGTTAGCGATCGAAGATATCGTAAATCGTTGCCCACGGCGCGAAACAGTAGAAATCCAGCGTTCGTTCCGCGTGCGTACGCGTTGCACGTGTAATGGGTTTGCAATTAACCGGTGGACAGGCCAGTAGTCGCGGTTTAATTAATAGTCCGGTAGAGAATCGAGCCTCAGCATGGGGCCCACACACCTCGACGATTTCCTTCCTGCGTGGAGCTTCATCGCGCGGTTTAATCTCGTCGCATTATCGGCCACGGAATTCGATTTATGATACGGCGGATAAGGAACGCGCTGTCAATCCGCGTTGGCAACGAACGTTGACATGGAAATAAGCGTAGAACGACGCAGTGCCGTGACCGTGCTCGATCACCCGTGGAATCGGCAAAAATTCTAATGGTCGTGATAACGAGGAGACGGTTAGGTTTCACCGTTAACGCAAAAGGAAATCGAAACGGGGCGAGCGGATCGAAAGCGGAAAAACCCGCGTGGAAGCTTTTTCTTACTTAATCCACCGCCTTAATATCGGTTTGCTTCTTACCGTGCTCCTAATGGAGTCGACTGGGCTCTCGTGTTCGATGTTTTTGTCGCGTTATGGACCGGTCGTTCGTGCACGAAGAAATCCTGATTTTTGAGAACCGCGTGTAGGATACCGCCGCGCGAAAGAATCGTTACGCAAGGTACGCGGAGTTTCTCGGTTGCGGTGTTACTAACGTGATCTTTAACTTCCGGTTGACTGGAATTATCGTCGGTCTTACGGTAGTCGGAGGACGATTGATGTAATTGTGAATTAAACCGCAGTTAGAAAATTCTGTCTTTTCGATATGTGCATTCTCCGGGAACGTTACACTTTGGGTGCGTGCACCACTGTTTGGAACATCCTGGAACGGAGAAGCTAAACAGAGATTGGGTAATAAGACACTTTTTCGGCTTGGATGCGATTGTTCGAGAAAGTAGAGATAGAATAGCGTAGAGTGTAGAATAGGAATATCAAAGAATAGAATAGAGTATGGAATAGCAATATCACAGTTTGGAAAACTCTAGAGTAGTATAGAGTATGAAATAGCAATATCATAGTTTGGAAAACTCTAGAATAGTATAGAGTATGAAATAACAATATCACAGTTTGGAAACCTCTAGAATAGTATAGAGTATGAGATAGCAATATCACAGTTTGGAAAACTCTAGAATAGTATAGAGTATGAAATAGCAATATCACAGTTTGGAAAACTCTAGAATAGTATAGAGTATTCGATTAAAATGGAATCCATCGAGTGACCAGTATCACATTTTGGAAAACTCTAGAATAGTATAAAGTATGGAATAGCAGTATCACAGTTTGAAAAACTCTAAAATTGTATAGAGTACTCGATTAAAATGGAATCCATCGAGTGACCTGTATCACATTTTGGAAAGCTCTAGAATAGAATAGAGTACTGGATTGAACTGGAATCTATCGAGTGACCAGTATCACATTTTGGAAAACTCTAGAGTAGTATAGAGTATGGAATAGCAATATCACAGTTTGTAAAACTCTAGAATAATGTAGAGTATGAAATAGCAACATCAAAGTTTGAGAAACCCTAAGATAGTATAGAGCAAATGGATTAAAATGGAATCCATTGAGTGGCCAGTAACACATTTTGGAAAACTCTGGAACAGTATAGAGTACTCGATTAAAATGGAATCCATCGAGTGACCGGTATCGCAGTTCGGAAACCTCTAGAATGGAATATAGTACTGGTTAAAAATGGAGTCCCTCGAGCGACCAATACCACTGAGTCGCGATATCACTGTCTGCAAAACTTTAGAACAGTACAAGTAGCCCGTGAGATTATCCAACGAGACACGGACTCGGTTAAAATGGAGTTCCACGAGCGATCGGTACCATCGAATTGCAATACCGCGCGGACTCGTTTTAGAAGACGAAGCCACGGAGGCGCAGAAGAAGCACCTGAAAATGCATTCAAGTAAATCCCTTTCATTCGCGAGCGCCCGATAATAAATACTCGCCGGCCGCCGTAGGTGCACCGGTTAATACATTTCGTTCCAGACAAAGACACTTCATTAATAATCGGAAACGCTTCTTTTGTATCCCGAGCGCTCCGGTTCGTTTCTCTCTCCCTCTGTTTCGTTCGCAAGATGGCCGTCGTCCCGCGCTCGGGCTCTCTCTCTCTCTCTCTCTCTCTCTCTCTCTCTCTCTCTCTCGTAGAAGAAGAACTTCCTCTCCGTGCATTAGTAACCACGCGGTCGTGTTTCCACGGCGCGTTAATCAAACCGCGCCAACCGAATTAATTGGATTTCGGGGGTGAATGTGTTAACAATCGCGCTCGTTTACCGCTGCGGAAAGAAAGACGCGGCCACGTACCAGCGGCCGTCATTAGAACCGCGTAACGTGCGCTCGTTCGCGATTCATTTTCTGTATTTCATTAGACGCGCGAAACGGCCGTCCGCGTGCTGGTAATTTAGCAAACATTCAGCGCCGGACGATCAATCTGCCAGCGTATCCTTGGGTTCTCGTGTTTTCCGTTTCACGTCCGGTCGATATTTTACACCAACATCCCCCGGGCTGCGAACGTGTCCCCGAAGACGTAAGAAAACCGATCGATCGTTGCGAGTCGATCAGTTACAACCGAAGACCATTTTTTTTCGCGATTCTTCGAGGCATGGTTATTAACGCTAGAACTACCGATAGACTGCAGTGTATCGAGGTATTCCTCGAATGTATCTTAGGGAAATCGATGATCGAGGAAAAAGAGGACACTTGTGAAATTTTAATAAATTTATATAGAGTAAAAAAAAAATTATAACAGCTTTTGAAAAGTGCTATGGTATACGAAGTAAATTTCTTTGTAAAAGCAATTCGAACTTGTGCATAGTTATCTTTGTTTTTTGAACAATGGTCTGGATAATATCGTACATATCGTTCGATCGGAGCAATATTATAACGATAGTGTCAAAAATATACAAATTTTACTTTTCTGTTAACTCGTGCAATTATCATTGATAGAGGTTCGTGTATATTGCGGTGGCTCGATGCGTGATGTTAATTCCAGGTGGTAGAGATCATTTTATAAGTTTAGAAACAATATTTGTAGTGTAATAAACCGATGGACAAAATTTGTAGCAAACCAAGAAATATTACTCAATTCCTGAAGAAGATCAATGGAACACCATTTACAATAGATGTGATAGTTGTAATAGACGTAAATACAAAATTTGTAACAACTCAAAGGACATTGCTCTATTTTTCAAGGGGATGAATAATAGACTACCCTAAACGTTCCTCGTGTAGAAGGAACTTAAAAATGAAACACCTAGCAATTCAAAGGACATTACTTTATTTTTCAAAGTGACGAATAGACTACCTCAAACGGTCCTCGTGATATAAAACTTAAAAAATAAGGTTTGTAGCAACTCTCAGGACATTACTCTATTTCCCAAGAAGATCAATGGATTACTGTAAATTGTCCTCGTGGTAGTTACAAGGATCTTAAAAACGAACCTACCTAGCAATTCAAAGGACATTACTTTATTTCTCAAAGAGACGAATAGACTACCGTAAACGGTCCTCGTGATGGTAAACTTAAAGAATAAAGTTTGTAGCAACTCTCAGGACATTACTCTATTTCCCAAGAAGATCAATGGATTACTGTAAATTGTCCTCGTGGTAGTTACAAGGATCTTAAAAACGAACCTACCTAGCAATTCGAAGGACATTACTTTATTTCTCAAAGAGACGAATAGACTCTAAACGGTCCTCGTGATGTTGAACTTAAAGAATAAAGTTTGTAGCAACTCTCAGGACATTGTTCTATTTCCCAAGGAGATCGACGCACTACCGTGAACAATCCTGGTGATAGTTGGTCCGGAGAAAGCGCTCGGTAGGCTCCCGACTGGCTGGCCTGCACCAGATTTCGACCGTTAAAGTTTTTTATAGCCGCATAATGAATTAAGGATCCCAGTTTTTCTGAGCGTGGGGCCTCCCCATTCGGGAACCCGTTCCTTTTGCCGGTAGACAGTACCGTGTGTCATGCTTCGAACCCGAGGTTTGTAATTAGGAAGACATTACTCAAAGAGAGCCCAGAACGATTCTTCGCGCGCCTCTTTCGTCTTCTTCTTCGTCTTCCGTCCAGATGGGCCCTCAGGCTCGCTCGGGGGCGTGCTATTGCTCGGTTCCTGAACACCATCGAGAAAATTATCCCTGGATCGTCAGAAATAGACCCCGGTGGACGATATTATTTGCCCGGCGGTGATAAACAGCGAATTATCCCTCGAACGTAGGCGAGATTGCTCGAATCCCCGAGCACGGTGTTTAGAGTCGAGGGTTAGTACCCTCGTATTTGATTTATCGCTCGTTTTCCAATCCAATTCGATGGAAATATCGAAGACCGACTGGTGTAATGTTCGGTTGCTTTTTAATTAACGCGAGAATTTTTAACAGTGGATACGAGCAAAGTTTTCTGATTCGTAGTTCTCGATCGTTGTACGATAAATGTATGCTGACATTACACTAAACGAGAAATCAATAATATTGAACAACTCAAAGGGAATCGTGTAATTTTTGTCTCACAGAAGACAGTACTATCGGTGGTGTAGTTTTCATATCCACTGCGAGAGAGTGTGATCGAAAATTATAAAATACTTCTCAACAAGTATCATCCTGATCCTAATTATAAAAAACCGCGAACTCCATCACAGTGCGATAGATTCGTCCTTTCGACACAGGGGAAAATTAGATAGTCCTCGAAAATATTATACTAGTATTTTCGTTAATGCTAAAACTACCAAAGGGGTCAATTTGACTCGTTTCAAACTTCTTTTTAAAGTTACTCGATTATGAACCGTGTCTTTGCCTATAATATTCGAAGACAATCATCAAAAGAGACAACTGATAATACTCGTAAATTAATTTTTGCTCATTCCCCATCTAACATTCAAAATACTTACGTAGTTTGATACAAATAGTAATAAGTTCATCATCGATAGTTTTAGTGTTAAAATCGATAAATATTAGATTCTCATACATCAGTATAATATTGCAGTACTTTTACATTTTGTGATATTCTAAATTCTTATACGTCAATATAGTATTTACTGCAGTATTTTTACATATTGTGATATTCTAGATTTTTATACATCAATATAATATTCATTGCAGTACTTTTACATATTCTGATACATACATAGTCTGACACAAATAGCAATACCTTAACTGTCAATAGTTCTAATATTAATATCGATAAATTCTTATACGTCGATATAATATTTACCGCAGTACTTTTACATATTCTGATACATACATAGTCTGACACAAATAGCAATACCTCCACTGTCGCTAGTTCTAGCGTTAAGAACCGTGGTTAGACTCTCAGCACGGAAGCTGTCGAATTTTTTGCAAGGTCCCGTACTATCGCGAATTCGTCGAGCTATTTTTGCACGATCACAATCCATCAACGAGCCGATTTTCCCCCTCCGCCTCTTTCCCGTGTGTCCCCCCTTTTCGTTTAAGGTTTTAATACCGTCGGTGATTAGTCGAAGCTCACGCCCTCCTCGTCTCATTTATCCCGGTTCTTTTGTTTCTCTTTGCGGAGCCCTTTCGGTGGTACAGGTCATTAAATCCAGAGGGAACGTCCACTCTCTTCCCGCTCATCTTCCCTGGACGATTGCCTCCGGCCGTCAGATCCTCTGGACCGATAAACGCGACAGCTCTCCCTGCTCCCGGTTTCGTCGGGCATTGAAATCTCCGGAGATTAGCTCGACGATTGGCCAGCGGTCATAATTATTGGGGGATCGGCGACGCGTTTGGAAACGCTCCCGAAGAATCGTTCGTGACTTGTGTAATTCCACGTTGAAACTTTCCGTTCCGTGTACCTCTAGGAGAGGCACGTGTTTATTACCCTGTACCCGATCCACCAATGTTTACACCCTTTCTTGCACCGGGAATAAGTAATCGATGGCGGTTTACGGCTCGTGGCGAGAAGAGAACCGGCCTACGCGTTCTATTTGCGTACACTGGTGATGAGATCCGGTCGACTCCTCGCTCAAGAATCTCGGTTAGTCCCCGATAATTCCCCGATCGTCTCGATCGTATTCGCCTTAACGAATCGTAAGTTATCCGGATATTCACCCTATCCTCTACACCGTGGTTTGGAATAACGCCAACCGGTTTAATTAATTTCAGTTCGATGCCGCGGTAGCTTCGCGGAATTTAGAGACTACTTCGGTTCTGGTTCGTACTTTCGCGAGGGTTTCTCGACAAAACTCGATTTAAGAGGGTGTTCTTTTACGATTTTTTTTTTTTTTCTAACGGTAGGCAGGCTATTTTCTAGCGAGATTTTACGTACGTTTATCCGTCTTACGAGTACGTACGGTGTTTTTTTTTATATAGAAATATTGCAAATTATCGGAGTTGTAAATTCTTGTTTAATGGCTCTTTCGAAAAAGATGCTTCAGACACAGAGGGTGGGAAAGTATCTTCGTTAGGATGGATGTAGTTATAGTAGAAATTAAGAAGAAGTTAAAATCTCGATAAATAAACAAATGGTGAAACTTCAAATTCTGAATTTATATTTTTTAGATTTATTTTGTGTTTAGGATTTGAAAAAAATATAATAAAACTTAGTATTTTTGAGAATTTCTAGTTCCAATAATAGAGACACATCTACTGAACATTCTCTCCAAATATGATGTCAAATTGATCAACTGGATCTTGAGTTATGGAAACCAGTTGAAAAAATAACGTTTTCAGAAAAGTTAAAGTTTCTCTTATCAATCTCACGTATAACGAGAATGTGTATTCAAACCTCTATATCATCGAAGGAAATAGTTTTGCACACATATTTTCAAAGTCATACACTTTAAGAAAATACATTTTATATTTTACATACTTTAGTTTACTTCGTCGACCTTAGGCATCGAGCTTTGGATAGCGACTGATTAACTAACAAAAATTAAATAAAAACTAAACAAAGACTAAATAGAGACTAACTGACTAGACAAAGCACTTTTAGTTATCCTACACAAACTATAACATTGTCATGGTGTATCGTTTCTATACTCCAACAGTTTTCTTTTTCAATTTGTCCAGCAAGGACACTCGGTAAATTGTTTTATCCGTATTGTGCGTTTATATGACTCAGGAAGCATCTGTATAATAATTACAACGCATATTGTCGAGGAAGAAGGTCGTTTGCATATTTTCCACATATAGAACCTAACCCAGACCTTCGTGGCTAGGTCGTTCGGGTGATTCTCTAATCTTCCTATTAGCATAAAACTATCACAGCCGTATTCAATGCCTTCTATTGATATTGCACGGATTAACACTAAGGTAGACGGTTTAGGTACAGAAAAATTCTCGTGCACGTGGACACAGACCACTCGCGCTAAAAAGAACAAAGTGGCCACGTGCTCCACCTTCCGTATCGTCTGTCACCTACAAACTTATCTCTGATCACTCACCTATTGCTAACTCGCAAAAACTAAATCTATCACAGACACTTGGACTTCTCTCGTTACGTATTTAATACTAGAACTATCTACAAATTTCGAAACATTAAAGTGTATCCAAAGTATAAGTACAAGTATAAAGTATATACAAAGTGTAAAAAAAAGAACAATCGACGAGGAAAAGGAGAAATTTATAAAATTGATCACGTGTGTAGAATAGAAAAGTCGTAACGTCTACAGAAAACATACTCGAGGAATTTCAAGCAAAATTTCATTACGAAAGCAGAAGTGATTTGAACCAATTAGTGAAACTATTGTTAAATCCAAGATCTTCTTCGTCACGATGCATAGTGTAACGTAACAATAAAACACACCTCTTACCACCGTAAACAAACTATGACGTCTCGAATTGCAAGAAATTCGCTCCGAAATGTTCGTGCAGTATCCCAGTTTCGCGTCGTTCAATTTGTAACTCGCGCCCGATTTGCAACCAGATCGAATTGCAACCACTGCTAAAAAGAGCGATCGATGTCTCAAGCAGAAACTTTTGGATGGAGGTTACAAAACACCTGCACGGTTCAAACCCCCGGAGACCCTACCCCTGGACGACGTTAATTGCAATTTTATACCGTCGTATGAAAATTTGGTTCTTTCGTTTGCACGGTCGCAAGTTTTTCGCGCGCGATTCCCACAAAGGAAAACCAAGTTCGGGATCGGTTAATTTCAGGTGAACGACGTAATTTATTCGCGGAGGTCTTCTTCCCGTGAGGGACGTCCGTTCCCGATATAAGGTCGTCGTATGTATTTCGTGCGACGCCGCGAGTCTTTCTTGTAATTCGTCCGGAGGTGGCCTCGACGAATCGCGAAAAAGAAGTCCTCCCTTCTCGTACCCTCGTTTCCCCTACTGGTCCCCCCGCGGCTTTCCCTCCAGCCTCTGCTCGCGGCTTATAAATATTTACGACGGATTCCTGAAAACGTCGGTCCATTTGCAGCGAAGGACCACCGCAAACGGGGTCGTTCTCCGACCACCGCTCGTCCGGTGTCGAGTTACATCGCCGCCATCTTTCGCGGGTCCTGAAATTCTCCGAGACGCGTGAAGGTGACACCGTCGAGACGTCATAATTCGTGGCAGCGGGGTGAAAGTACCTCGCGTGTCGTAAATACGATCTTTTTCCTTTTATTTATCGTTGTTGTTATTATATTTTAATTTCTTTTCTCTTTTCTTTTCCTTTCTTTTCTTTGCGAGCAACCGTGCTCCGATTGCAACGAGAATTTCAATTTCTCGAGTAAGTGGGGGGTCTCGTGAAAACGTCTCGACTCGATGAATATTTTTAATTGAGATACACCGCAGCACAGTTTCGAACAGGTTTTATTTATCGATGGAGGTACGATGATAAATGGGGGGAAAATTGTAGCTTTTGGCTTGGTTTTATTCTCGTCTGTCACGGACCAGAGCTGGTTTACTTTTTTCGATTCGAGGGAAATCTTGTCGGGTGTTAATTAGTGGGAGTTTATCAAAGATTTTGTTAGAGTTTGTTCGGAAGGATTTTTTATACAGTTTGAAGAATACATAGGAATTGGGGTATATTGCCCCTATTCTGTATCGTCGTTAATACGCCACACACTGTTTTGTCTTGCATTTACACTCATTCTTAATCTTCAAGAATCATTTAAAAAATCATAAGTCCACACAATACTCAAAATTTCATCTTCTATTTAATCTTTCTACTCCGCACAAACGAACTTTCTCCGATTAAAATTCTTTGCATTGAGACCCACCTGGAAACAAAGTCGAAATTTTTCATAAATCCCAAATATGCTGTCAGAGACTTCAAGATGGCCGAACAAAACAACTGTCGAAAAGATTGGCCCACAGAATGGGTTCCTCTTTTTTTTCTCCCTCCCCCTCTGGAACATAACGGGCTTCGTGTGAGTTCCGCAAGCCCGTTCATTGCGTGCCAGTGCAAACAACGCGGTAACGCGTAACGAAATCCCTCTTCCTTCGTGGTCAAACCTCCCCGTTCTTCAACCTCGGCTTCCTCACCTTCTTCTTCGTTTTCGTGCCGAAGTTGACTCGGCCGGATCTCGTCGGAGGTAGCGGAGGGGGGGCTTGGTTCGCTACCTGCCAGCTAAACAAAGACCCATTGTTACACCGAAATTTGGCAACGTTGCCCTGACAATGGTAAACCGATACCAGCAGAGGCAGTTCGTATACCTGGACGTCGAGCATACCTGCGCCACCTTGGAAATCCAGGCTGGATATTATCCATGAGACTTAACTGTGTCTCTGTTTGGAAATCATCTTCGAGTTTGTTGGCTCGATTCGATCACCATTGATCGTCATCGCGAACGAGGATCCTATTACTCGGTGATCCGAGGAATCTTTCGTTTCGAAACATTTGAGATCTGCGAGTGTACGTTCCATTGGTAAATCGAGTTATCTGTTTCCTGGTTAAACAAAGATAAACCTTTGGGCAGGGTAGACGTTTGCACGAAGACTTTCGAAGGTCTGGGTTGGGTAACTAAGAATACGAAGAAGAAGATTGCAAACTGGCGAAGAAGATTTCGTTCGAAGAATTTGATTAGGACGATACGATATCACGGGAGGTATTCATGGTTTTTGGTACAGAGGTGTGTTATGCACCTGGTGAAGAAGAAATATTTAATTTTTAATTTTATTTCATTGATGAACCAGAGGCTCTGTAACTCCAGGGAAAATATAAGAGAAACGTATCTAGAATCTTTGATCGGTAGTTTACTCGCTCGAGAATTATTTGTATCGATTATTAATATTAATTTTGAAAATACTTAGATTTTAAATGCACCAAGATTACCTGCGAAAAAGTCAATCCCATCGTTTAAGGCCATTCGTAGGTGCGATAATCCTATTCAAAGGATCTGTACAATAGAATCTCGAGGATACCGGAGTAGATACTCGAGTTGACAATTGGTCAATTTGGTAACGTTGGGATTATATACCGGACCAGTAACCATCTTTTAAAAGAAGAAAAGATTATCGACCTTCGAACCTGAAGAGTAGACCTATATATCGTTTTCATTATCCAAAGAAATGTTCAACTCTAAAATTGGTATCTCTGTTCGTGAAACACTGTGTCTCGGTTCGGTACGAATCCACTCGAAGTTTTCCAATTCGAAAGCAAAGGAATGTTTAGTTTCGTTCGTGTACCACAATAAATCTAAGAACTCGATTAGGATATATACCAGAGGAAACTCGAACACTGTATTACATCTCCGTTGAAGAAGCAATATCCGTTCTTGTTACCTAAAGCAATTTGCAATTCGGTAATGGAGGACTCTCTCTCGAGAAAAATCCACTCGAAGGTGGTTCGAAGAGGTACTCGAAGATTTCCAATTGGAAGCCAAGGGAGACGAGAGAGGGCGGACAAGGCTTTCGTGTCGTCGATGATGCAGAACAGGACGTTGCTCGTAATAAGATTTTGCCGGAAGCGGAGGCTTAGGAAGTGGCTCGGCCGTACCTTCTCGATCGTAAGCTCACGGTGGCAGCGGCTCACAAACGAATCTAATTAAACGCTAAATTGTTATTTTAAGTTTAATAACAACCATAATGACCTCGCGCTCGGATCCGTGCTCTGTTATTATCTAGATTGCATATTTTCCGGTAGATTAAGTTCCGTAAGAGGCACTCGGGACCGCAAGAAGCGCGCGAGAGCCAGAGAACCGAGATCCAGCTACCGATCGTACGAAACTCGCAAACTGCGCCCTGGAGGGAATACGATTGATCGATTATCCGCGATATTATGTACGCGAACGCGGGATACACCTCTTCGATATTACGGAATCGGCGAGCAATGGCCGCCGGGTAATGACGTACAGAGAAATTCTGTATTAAAATCCAGCGGTGGTCGCGGTTCGTTCGGAAATAATCGCGATTAACCGAATCGGTTTGTAAAATGGCTGGTGGGATCTATTTTCGTTTGTTTGCACGACTTCTCGACGAGTAATAGGTCGTTCGATAAGTTGTTTCGTTCGATGTAACTTATTGAACGGTACTACAATGAACAGTACTGTTTCATAAGTTTTATCGGACGACAAGTTTTATCGAACTATATTGAACAGTACTACATTGCACAGTAGTGTTCGGTAAGTTTTGTCGTTCGATAAAACTTATTGAACAGTACTGTTCAATGTAGTACTGTCCAATGTAGTACTGTTCAATGTAGTACTGTTCAATATAGTACTTTCATCGAACGACAAAACTTATCGAACAACCTAATACGTACTCGAATTTTTGATCTTTGGAAACTTCGATCAATCTTTCTATTTCCTTCTTCCTTCCTATTCTTTCAATCTTTCTCTTCTTTTTCTGCTAACTTTTTATCTTCCTTTCAGTGCTCTGGTTACATATTCTCCCTATTTCGTTCCCTACAATCATATCCACAAAGATAAGAATAACAACTATCGTATCTTCTTTCTCCGGATCCTATTCAAGAACACCTAACGAGCAAAGCTCCTCGAGGAGGAAATCTACTCGAATTTTCGCTCTTTGAAAACCTCGATCAATCTTTCTATCCCCTTCTTTCTTTCAGAGCTCTTTTCCCATATTCTCCCTATTTCACTCCCTGCAACCGTATCCACGAGTCTAAGAATAACAACGATCGTGTCTTCTTTCTCCATCTATCCCGTCCAAGGATACCTCCCGAGCAAAGTTCCTCGCGATCGGTAAGAAAAATTGAAATTCTCGGTCTGAAAACGGTGGTCCCGCGCAGGATGGTTGTAGCAGGATCGTCCGGTCGGTCTCCTGTTTCCCAAAGCCTCGTCCTTGAAAACCGCTCGGCGACACGGTCTCCGGCGACCGATTCGTCATCCGTTCGTCCTCGGCTCTCGATTGCGAACACGACGGAGCAATGCGTTTCTTGCTCGGCCCTGGCCGCTCCGTAACACACGTACGATCACCCCCTCTCAGCCCCCGTGATCCCGGAGCAGCAACCATTTCTCCCCCTGGGTTCTTTCTGCGCCTCCTTCCGCGCAGCGGTCAAACGTCGCGCGCGGCGACAGCAATTACCCGGGGGGTCGGAAAAACCGTCGGCGAATTACACGAGGCCGGTATGCGAGCGTGCCACGACAGAAGCGACGCCACTTTATAAACGGCCGGCTGTCGTTGCCCTTAGAAAAGTTCATAAATATCGCTGGTAATTGTAAGCGTTGTCCCTGGGAACGGTGTAACGAGCTCGCGGGGCTTGCTGCCACTTTCGCGTCTGCTCTGGCCCGTGTACGCGCCACCGGTCCGCTTGTTCTTGGTCACATTGTATGTTAAGTAACGCGAACACCGCGCGTTCTACCAGAGCTTTTCGAATCGTTCCCGTGAGGAAGGGACGGAGGACACCGTGAGTCCGTTGGAGATTGAGAGCTCCCTGTGACTCGTGATCGCGATTTATCCCCTTTGGGGATGTCGACGAGACGCGACACGCGTGCTACTGAACCTTCGGCCAGTTTCGTCCGGTGGTCGACTAAGTGGACGATGTTCTTTGAGTTACTTATCGGGAGGTAGGAGTGGCAGGGATCAATTGTTGAAAGTGATCGTTTCGGTTTAGATTGTGGGGGATCCTGAATAATTGTGTCCTAAACTCTTGGACACTTGGGTTCTGTGGTTCTAGAAGTGGAGAATGTTCTTTGAGTTACTTATTGGGAGTGAGGAGTGGAGAGGATGAATTGTTGAAAGTGATCGTTTTGGTTTAGATTGTGGAATTTAGATTGTGTGGGGGATCCTGAATAATTATGTCCTAAACTCTTGGAGACTTGAGTTCTGTGGTTTTAGAAGTGGAGAATGTTCTTTGAGTTACTTATTGGGAGTGAGGAGTAGAAGGGATGAATTGTTGAAAGTGATCGTTTTGATTTAGATTGTGGAATTCAGATCGTGGAGGATCTTAAACAATTGTGTCCTAAACTCTTGGACACTTGGGTTCTAGAAGTGAAGGATGTTGGTTTCTTTGAGTAACTTATTAAAAGCAAGGATTGGACGAGATGTGTGGATGAATGTGGTCGTTAGGTTGTGGAATTCAGATCGTGAAGGAACAAATCGTGTCCTAAACTTTTGGACATTTGAGTTCTGTGGTTCTAGAAATGGAAGATGTTGGTTTCTTTGAACAACTTATCGTGTCCTAAACTTTTAGACACTTGAGTTCTGTACTTCTAGAAGCGAAAAATGTTGGTATCTTTCTGAAACTTATTCGAAATAAGAATTAGAGGGGATGAATAGTCGAAAGTGACCTTTGAGTGTAGCATCCAAATTGTAAGGACCAAATTGTATCTCCAACGCAGGATAAATCCTGAACGACAGTCGTGAACTGTATTATTATCCAACCCTTACTACACACGTCTTTCTCATTTCGCATAGTAACCGAACTTGAGTCACTCGAGGAACTTCTTCGTTTACCAAATCAGTATTTTCCTCGCAATATCTATCAAACAGCTCAGAGTACTGATCAAGGATTAGGAAAGAGTATCCGTAAAGATAAATGGAAAACCGTGCTCAGTCGTTACCTCTTGTCCCATTAGAAAAATAGTTTCTCCCTCATAAATGAATATCCATCCGAAGCTTAATCCTGAACACTACCTTTCCATAATCCTGAACACTCCAAATACTAACCAATATGTTCTGATTATATTATCAGCAAACTCACAAATTTTACAAAGTCATCGATAAAAATCAATCCTCCTGGAACATACAACCCTTTTCGAGTAAAAATGAAAAAATAATAGACATTAACCGACGAATGAATTAAAACTCAAGAAACATACCTACTAGTACCTAACAACATTCCGAACGTAAAATAAATGCGTGCAATTTTTCAACGATATGCATTCAAAGGTCGCGATACCTTACCCTTACATTTTAACCGAATCATCGCCTATCGATTGTCTCCTCGTGTGTATCGATACACCGATCGAGCATTCCGCTAAAGTAACGATTCTCCGCATTCTTTCGCTCGGTTCCACGCACTTTCTCCTCGAAGCACGGTGCAAAGTCTGGTTAAGGTGATCGTCGGCTAATTTCCGTCGATGCTTCTCGTATCTGGCTTTCCTCGCGCGTACGCGTGGGATCGAAATTAAATCTGACATTTCGGGTGAGCCTCGGGTCCTAATGAAACGCTCATTTCGCGAACGACGGACAGCTGACAGCGGTAATTACCTTATTGCGATTAGCGCGAGTCGCATAACTCCGAGAAAAGTGGGCAAGTCCGCCGTGAAATGGATTCCCGGCGAGGAGAATGGTACCCATGGAATCTCTGTCCGGCAGCTTCCTTCTTATGGTCGTTGGCCGTGCCTTCGATGCTTCTTCTACTCGGTCTTTCTCTAATGGCAGCGCGTCGAAAAACTTAGGCACCGAGTTGGCCAATTAAGGCGCACTATCGTGTATTTGTCGTGCATCCCACGGGGTATGCACCTGCACGCTGGAGTTCGATTCTTCCACCGCTATTAATTATTATGCGCCACGCGTATCGACGCAGTTTTAATTATCGGTTTTAAGTACGTTCGGTGCTCGCGCGAACGATCCTCGAGGATGTTCGCCACCTACGAGTGTATCCGTGTTTCGCGAGAACATCGTCAATCAACTTGTACAAGACGAACGAACAAACTGACTCGATTTAATTTTTTTTGAACAGGGGGTTAAGGAATCGAGATTTTTTTTTTATCGCGAGATCATCTCAGCCGATCTTCACGGTGGTGACGTATAGTTTTTTGTACGTATATGTGAAGGAAAATGTGCACTGTGGTTTTATATTGGGTTGTTCGGAAAATCATTTCGTTTTTTTTTTTTTTTTTTTTGGGTGACAATGAAACATGAATTTTTTTTGAGTGTATAAACATTTTATTAAATTATGTATTCTCCATTTTGGAAAACGAGATGACTTTCCAAACAATCCAATATATATATATTTATTATGTATATAAGATACTTTGTACTTAATTTTATTAATATTCATATCTTACTCTTTGCACGTGGTCACACTCGTGCTCGCCATACAACAGTCTAGATCTTTTGTTTTTTTATTCTTTCCTATGCATGCAGATGTCATCATCAATGGTATGCAGAGGTATTCTCTTAACAATATCTTTTTCTATATACGTTTTCTACGTTACCTTTGATTTTTTTGTTGCAAATCCTGGATTTTTGGATCGTTGAGTTTCGATTAGTTGTAGGTGATTTTGAAAACTTGCATAACGAAAGATAAACCAAAAATCAAGTGTCAGTTTTTGTTATAACACAAATTTTGATTTATTCTCTAGTTGATTCGTCTATTTAGTACTATAAAATAGTAGGAATTCGTCAAAGATTCGGTTAAGGTTTGTCTAAAAGGATACATTTATTTTTTATACAATTTTACATGGGAATTCCAGGCATATCTCTATTATTCTTCGTTATCGACACACTACACATTATTTTTGCCCTTCCTTTAATATAATTCATTTTTCACTCTTTAACCACTCCACTGAATCATATACTTGATTGACAATATTATTTTACATGCTCGAGTTAAAGAAAACACTAGGTACATCAACTTGTTTTTATGGCTAATTTTGTAAGATTTTTCTTTCTTCTTCGATCTTTCCTCGTATTTGTGGATATCACTGTTGGTAAATAAATGGTGAAAATACTAATGCTCGTAAGTAAATCGTGAGATAAATTCAACACCGATGATTGTTTCTACCATTGAGTAATTTAACGGTGGAAAGATTAACGCGTTTCGTTCCTCCTCCTCGATGTAATTAAATTTTACATGCACGTGTAAAATTGCAACTTAGTATAAAATTGATCATTAATTATTACGGGCCACGTGTCCGTGGCATTTTTAATTATCGACCCCCTTAGCGACCATTCCTCACCGCTCGTGCGATCAACCATACGTGGTTAGCTTTGTTTCCTTATTGGTCGGGAGCCACTTTCCACAGGAAATGGCAGTTCGATGGATCGACTTTCACTTAAAAACCAGAGATTATCGAGTTGGATGAGTCGAAAGAATTTTGCCCCGGGGGTAGCCGACGATTTCGGAGTTCACGAGAGAGCATGCGAACGAGAATTTCATACGGTGAAAAAAGAAATAAAAAATCCTATTCGATGTGTCGGTATCTCGTGTTTTCGAGTTTGAGAAATTTGAACAATTACGAGGTATCAGAGATACTCGAATCGGGTAAATAATTCCAAAGGAGGCGTATTTGAAAAATAACGATCAAACACGCGAATTTTCATTAATCGGTTTTATCGTTCGACGATCTCCCTCTTGGAACACGCTCTGAATGTTTGAAATCGTTAACATAATAAACCGGAATACATTGTATATATTAAACTGCTTTACTCGATACGGACATAAATATAGTAAACGGTGTCGTTCCAAAATTTTACATCGTGTTTTCGTTTAACGACACGATCACAGCGAGATTAACAGGGCGACTAATTTCTATGTTAACCATCGTAAACACAAGTGTACGAGCTGTCGTGCACCTGCTGTGCCACGGAAACTATTAATTTGCATAATTTTCTATACCTCGAACGCGCGCGGTGATATTCACTTGAAACTTCAACCGTGTGTTTCCAACGAATTATTCCGAAATAATTGAGCGTAAAGCATTCACGGATTGTTAAACTCGACGCTTCGATCGATATCAATTAATTGCATCGCGTAATTTCATTATCTGTGTGAAACGTTACACCTCGATATAAGTCTCGGTCGCTAACAAACAAGCTCGTGTACTCTTTATGGTGATCTTCGTTTATCGTTTCTTTCGTATCGATTTAATAAATCGCGCAATTTTATTATTCGCGTGAAATATTCAATTTCAATAAAAGTTTACAATCCCTTTCAAATAAACTCATATACATTCATCGAGATATATGTATATCTTGTTCGCTGAAATTTTCAAATCGAATTGTTCAATTTCAATAATTATAAAATACTCTAAACATATCCCCGTGATTTAACATTCTCGGTAAATATTTTCCACTTTTACCAACTTAATAAACCGTACTGTCGAATAAGCTCTTCTTTGTTTAATCTCGAAATTGAAATTTTCAAATCAAATCGTCCAATTTGAACAATTACGAATTTAATAAATCCTATAATTTTATATTCGTGCGGAACATACGAAAACTTTACAGACAAAATCAAATCGTCCAATTTCAACAGTTACCAATTTAATAAATCCCATAATTTTATATTCGTGCGGAACATCCGAAAACTTTACAGAAAACCAACATCCGAACAAAATTTACCACCAGCTGTCGAATAAACCCCTATTTGTATCATCTGAACACTGAAATTTTCAAATCGAATCGTCCAATTACAACAGTTACCAATTTAATAAATCCCATGAATTACGAAAGAAAAAATTACAGAAAACAAACAAAAGATCTACAAACCTACCAAATAAGAATCATTTCGTTACATGAAGATATATCGCGCAGGTTGAATATTTTCGAAACGTTGAAAGAGTGCAATTTGCCGTGTTTCGATCACACGGAAAGTTTTCCCATGGTATAACGTTCCCCGTTTGTTTCTTCTAGGATCCCCTTGCGAGCACGACGGCATCTGCGTGAACACTCCCGGCTCGTTCGCCTGCAACTGCACGCAAGGATTCACAGGACCGAGATGCGAGACGAACGTGAACGAATGCGAGTCCCATCCGTGTCAGAACGACGGTTCCTGCCTGGACGATCCTGGAACCTTCAGATGCGTCTGCATGCCCGGTAAGTTTTCGTTTCATCGTCTCAACACGCGCAGCTTCTTCCATTCGAGGCGATGGTGCCATCGAGACGCGGTTCGCGCGAAATATTGCTCACCGCAAGTACCGCAGAAGGGAACGGGTAATTCCCCGATGGTTCGCGTGACCATAAGTGAACCACACCTGAATGCACGTTGGTTACTTTCACAATGGCAATTGGTCAAACTGCTCCATTTACGCGCGCAGAAATAGCACCCTCATTGAGCGTTTTCGCGCGCCTATTCATTGCCCGCAGCGTGCGCTCTGCCCGTGCTGGAAAACTGACGGTCGAAACGCAAACCGGTTCCGGAACGCGTGTTGCAATTTTTTTTCCCCGCTTTTAAGAGCAGCCGCGTCCGAGGGACGCGCGAACCTAGCCAACTGCAGTTTCCATGTGCGGCTTCGTGTCGCAACGTTCGAGTAAAACAGGGGGATACAGATTCTGGCGAGTCGCGTAGATAATATCGATGAATTCTGAATTATGCCGACATCGATGTCGTTCGAACGGAATCTACCGTTGCTTCGTAGCCAACGGAATTCACTTGTATGCAAATTTACGGAGGACAATACGGAGCGTTCGATTTCAACGAGATGGAAAAATGGGGTTTCTTTTTCTTTTTTTTTTTGTTCAATTTACGCGAAAACGGGAGAGGTAGGTACTCGAGTGTGGATAAATTTGTACAGGTTTGAAAGGAGACAGGATCGAGGATTTTCAGAAATTGTATCTAAGATGGAACATTGAGGGGATTTGTAAAGTAAACTCAAAAAGCTTAATTTTTGCTATGGAAAATTTCTTGAAATAATAGAGACGCTTATACAGATATCTTTCATTTTTTTCTTTTAAACTGAAAGCATGGTATAATATTATACAATACTAATGTACACACTGAGCCTCGATCTTCTCGAAATAAAAAATCTGGGCCTCAGCGAAATCAGAAATCAAATATTCCTTCACGGGAGGCGGTGACTAGCCAGAGATCAGTATCTTCCTATCTGGACGCAACCAACTCGTCGCGCGATTATAAGGCCCCTGGGGCCCTATTATCCAAAGGATTTTCGTAGAAATCGTATTCCCGCGAGTAAGACACTTTTCGTATTCCCCAATCCTCGAAAGCCTCCGATCGGAAAAAGTGATTCAATTTCGATTTTTCAAAATAAAAAAATCTGGGCCTTAACGAAATCAGAAATCAAATATTCCTCCACGGGGGACCGTAACTAACCAGAGATCAGGATTTCCTTATTTGGACGCGACGGAGTGGTCGCGAGGTAGCATCTCGTCGCGCTATCGTAGGCCCCCGGGGCCCTATTATCCGAAGGATTTTCATAGAAATCCTATTTTCGCGAGTAAGACACTTTTCGTATTCCCCAGTCCTCGAAAGCCTACGATCGAAAAAAGTGACTCAATTTCGACTTTTGAAAATAAAAAATCTGGGCCTTAACGAAATCAGAAATCAAATATTCCTCCACGGGGGACCGTAACTAACCGGAGATCAGGATTTTCCTACCTGGACGCGACGGAGTGGTCGCGAGGTAGCATCTGGTCGCGCGATCGTAAGGCCCCCGGGGCCCTATCGTCCGAGGGATTTTCGTGGAAAGCCTACTCGCGCGAACAAGGCACGCTTCGCCAGCGCCGCAGAAATCAAGATTCAGCGTGCGCGATAGCGCGGGACTCACGGGCCCCGGTAACTCCTGGTTGGTCCTACGGTGTCGCCGGTAAATTCTTCCGAGATGACAGGGCCACGGTTTGCATTTATCTGATGTTGCGAGCCGCGGAAGGATGCCGGCCGGTAACTCGTTTACTCTTTTAACGCGGCTGGTACGCGCCTCGGCCACGCGTAAGTCAACCTTAATTGTTCGAAGCCACGTAAGCCTTCCCGTCTTCCTGCCTAGCGAGTCCGTTTAAGGGCCTCGGCATAGAGGAGGCCCCCGTCGAGATCCTACCGATCGATAATCGATATAATCGACGGAGAGTGACCTGTACGTTCGATATCGTCCGCGAATCGCGTAAACGCCTCCAAGTGAAGGGAAAGAGAGATTCTTAGGGAGGCGACCGAGCCGATTACGTTCAAACGATGGCGGAAGGAACGATAGGAGAACTATGCGGCTGTTCTCGCGACCAAATCGACTGTGAACGAGTAAACCGGTGCGCGTCATGTTTAAACACCACATGGTACGCACTGCCCTCGGTTTTAAACGCTCAGTAGGTAATCGTAAATTTTGGAAAATCGTACAAAATTTTACAGTGAATACTTTCCCTTGAAATTTTTCACCCATAATTTCGAAACTGTGAATTTACGTTTACGTGTTGCTGGAAGAGTGTATTATACTGAAATGCCTCATAGTGAAGCTGATAGAGGAATTGGAAGGGCTTGCAGAGAGACATAAATACTCACGAATTTTAGAAATTCGTACCAAATTTAATTAATCGTAAACATTGTTGCTTGAAATTTTGCGCGCATAATTTCCAAACTATGGTCTTACGGTTTGTATAAGGCTGGAAGAATATTCTTGTATACTCGGAGGGAACAGTCACTGGTACAGTTTTTTCTTCGCCCAGGATGCAATATACCTTCGTTTCACAATTCAGATTGCAATATTCATTCTACGAAGAACATTTATCTCTCGTTTTCGCAACTTGCAACATAGATACTTCATTCTATCCAAGCGACACACCTTTTCGGTTCTATTTACAAAAGCAATAATTTTCCTAAAACTTTCACATACCACGTACAAAAAAATGGACAAAATTTCATTCGAACAATAGATGAATAGAAACTTCTTTGCAACTTTTCCCCAACTTTTCATTCCATAAAAAAGTTCACATAAAAAGAACTCTTTACGATCAGACTTCTTTACAATTAACATCGTTCAAGGTAGAATACCCTCTCGTAATTCCCATTGGAATATTCCACGCACGACTTATAACTATATACTTGTAATCCGTTTATCGCTCGAAATTGTCTCCCTTTCGACGAAAGCTGCGACACGGATATACTCGGTCCCGTCCAAGCACGAGCATCGTTCCTCGTTGTTAATAATTTCACGGAACGTTCACCGTTTCCCTTGCCGAAAAATATCCGCAGTGCTCGAACAAATCCTCTCGGCTTTCGGTACCAATTGCTACTATCGATCTCATCTCCGCTCCGGGGCATAGAGAGGCGGACCGTGGCGTTCTTTGCAACAAATAGAGCGTTAAGATGAACGCAAAAGCCGCGGCTCGAAAACGCCGGCCATCGATTACGGCCTCTCGAACGCTATTTTGCCGTCTCTTTATTCCCCATTCCCCGCCCGTTTCACCGTCTTCCCTCCAGCATCTGGATTTATGGCGCCGATTTACAATTCGCGCGACCTTTGCCGCGATGCAGCTCTTCTCCGTCGTCCTCGTCTTCGGCGAGTCGTTGTTACGCCTCGATGTGCACGCTATTTAACGAATCCCCCAAAGGGACGATAAATCGGCGCGGCTAGCGACGAAAGATATCGCCCAATTAAGGAAACACGCCTCATATCCGGCCCCTGGGATTCCGTGACCGCGTCTTCGAATTCTTTCCAACGATCCGTACGGGGTGTCGTTAATATCTACGTCGCGTCGCGACGCACGCCGCGTTGTTCAAGCGTTTTCGTGGATTCCTTTTCCCGCGTTTTCGTCAATTTCTCGACGAACTGTTCGTTCACAACGGGGTTTAGGTTCACGAATTACGAATTTTACGGTGACAAAATACGTTTTTGGTGGCTTGGGTTGTTTGTTGTTGTATGTGTGTGTTTGTGTTTGTGTTATGTTTATTGGTGAAGATGATGATAAATAGAATAGAGCATTGGTGTTGAGAAGTAACATAGGGGTTTAGGTTTACAAATTATGAATTTTCGATGAAAAATATGATTGTAGTAGTTTGGGTTGTTGAGTGTTCTACATTGTATAGTTTTGTGTATGCATGTGTGTGTTTGTGTTCTCATGTTTTTGACGATAAACAGAGTACATCATTGGTGTAGATAAATAACATAGGGGTTAAGGTTCACAAATTACAAATTTTCAGTGAAAAATACGTTTGTAGTAGCTTGTGTTGTTTGTTGTTCTACATCGCATAGTTTTGTGAATGTGTGTGTTTGTATTATCATGTTTATTGGTGAAGATGACGATAGACAGAGTAGATCCTTATTGGTGTAGATAAGTAACATAGGGGATTAGGTTCACGACTTACGAATTTTTATCGAGAGACACATTTATAGCAGCTAATGTTTACTATTCTACACTATATATATTCTTTGTAATATATAATCATCTTTATTTATCCCCTTCTCTTTATTGCCAAAGATGACGATAAATGGAAGAGATCCCCGTTAATCTATTACACATAACTGACACCGCAGATTAGGTTCGCAATTTGCGTATTTTCAATAAAAAGCATAATTCTAGCCGCTTACGTCGTTTGTTACTTCACATTATACGTCTTCTTTTCTTCAATGTATAATCACCTATAATAAACCCCTATTAATGTACATAAATGTAAACGCAAAATGTTCACGTGTACAAACGTATCACTACCACGACTCACCGAAATAATCGACATCGTTGAAATAATTTCACTCGTTGAGGTTTTTGTAATTTCGTATAAGAAACATTTTATATCGTTCGAATCCATCGTGCCGCGTACCATAGTCTTCCTCTTAATTATTTTTATGCCTCGTGAATAAAGTTCGCGTAATTTTAATCCACATTCTACAATTTTTACGATAAAAAACTCCAACAACGCTAATAATTAACGACAGCGCTCGTTGTGCAGCCAGGTGGAAGAGAACAGAGAATAAAAACACTGGCAACACGTCAGATATGAAAAAAAACTACTACTAATGTTTCTCCCCGGTCGCGAAAGTACGAAAAACGAACATCGATTCGAAAGAAAGAAAAATTCGGTAGGTGACGCGTTAACGAGGTGTACGCGTACAAATGCAACGGGCCGAAAGAGCTACAAAGACTGCAAAGTAAATCGATCAAGAGCTCGGGACAGGGGCGCGCGCACTGGCTCGGGCAGAAATTACTTTTCGAAAATTCCATTTGCGTATTGCAATCCGTGGCGGTGCTTTGGCAGGCCGCGGCCGATTAATTCGCGTCCGGCAGTTCTCGAGTTTAATCTCCTCTCGTATTACCCAAGCGGGCGCCCCCCAGCCCCCCAAAACCCGTTGCGTCGTTGATTTCCGCCAGACGAATTTCTTGGGGAAGACGGACAAGGTCCAACCGGTTTCGGAAGGAACGCACGAAAAGAGGGACGAGCGGGATTAAAGTATTGTCAGCACCTCGTATTTTGCGTAACGTTTAAACGAAATACAATTTACGTGTCAAAAATTGAAACAATTGTTCGACAGAAATCGAGAATCGTGTATTCATCGGGGTTCTACGAGCATCGCGTGTCATTTGTATAATTTCTCTCGGGTGTATTTCTTATTATTTTCTTTCTTTATTGTTGACTCTGTTCTTCGAACCCTGAGTAATAATATTTTTTAGAATGTACATAGACGAGATCTTTACTAATAATACCAGAGTGTTATTTATTTCTTTTAATAATTGTTTTACTACTGTTTTGAAAAGTTTTTCACTTTCCTGTTTATGTATAAATGTACAAATTGAAACAATTGTTCAACAGGAATTAACAATTGTCTATTTATTAGACCCCTGTAAGTATTGTGTGCTATTTGTATAATTTCTCTCGGGAATATTTCTTATTATTTTGTTTCTTTACTGTTAGCTCTGTTCTTCATCCCCTGAATAATAATATTTCATACAATGTGCATCGTTACTAGTAACACCAGAGTGTTGTATATTTCTTCCAACATTAATGTTACTACTGTTTTGAAAAGTTTCACCTTTCTATCTACGTATAAATTTACAAATTAAAACAATCGTTCGACAAAAATTAACAATTATCTATTTATTAGACCTCTACTAGTATTGTGTCATTTGTATAATTTCTCTCGGGTATATTTCATATAATTCTGTTTCTTTACTGTTACCTCTGCTCTTTAACCCCTGAATAATATTTCATACAATGTGCATTGTTACTAATAACACCAGAGTGTTGTATATTTCCTCCAAACTTAATTTTACCCCTCGAAAAACTTACCACCTCTCGACCCACGTATAAATACTTTCCCCGAAACGTAAATTCGTACGTTCGACTTTTCACCGAGGAATAGAGTCGTAACATTCTGCCTCGCATTCCCCTCATAATTTGCATACAATTAAGTCGCAGATTGTCGGGCGATTCATCGAAATAAATTTGATCGAAAACGTTTCAGCGAGTTGGATTCTAACCAAGGATAAATGTTGACAATTTATACGGTCCGTCGGTTGTAAAACCAGCTTCCACCGCTTCTCGCAGAAACTTAGGGTTGTAAACCAGCCCGTACCGCGTCTCTCCCGTTCGCCGTAACGTAATCAGACTCTCGTATATACGTACGCATATACACACGTGTATGTACACCTCGGGTACATATCCGTACATCTCCCTCTCTCTTTTCACGTGTCGTTGCAACGAAACAAAGACACGAGAAACGAAGCGTCTCGTCGAGACGAAAATCTCGAGCGAAACGCGGTGGCTCGCGATAATTTCGCGAACTCGCGCGAATACGATCCGATAATGATAACTTTCACGGCGCGAGTAAAGCCTACCGAAAGACCCAGGGCCCGATCGGTGACCAGAAATTACGTGTCCCCCGGTCGCGGCGGGGACCATTTGCATAATTTATTCCGCGCGAACCGCTCGATTCGCGGGGCGCAAAAGCGAAGCCACCGGGTATGTACATCGCGTTGGAAGGATTCCCGGGTACGGAGGGAACGGTGGGACGGACCGATGAACGCGTTCGTTCGTCGCGCGTTGGTACGCGAATCGAATGGGCCCGTGGCTAGAGAAACGAACAATCGTTGCGTGGGTGGGGGACACTGGGGGAGGGGTGTCGAGAGAAGGGACGAAGAAGAAGGGTACACCGAAAAGCGAGCGAGCAAAAAATGAGAGACAGGCCGAAAAGGGGCCCGGTACGTTCGAAGGGGGTACCGAAGAACCGGGACGGGCCAACCCCGCTGAAGAAGAAGAGAAGGAGAAGAAGAAGGAGGAGGAGGGGGAGGGGGACGAGCGAGTAAAATATGATAGCGGGATTCGCGAAATATGAGACCGAAACGAAGGGGATCCGTTGGCCCGGGGCCCGGGGCCCCCGTACGGGCACAAAGGGCTTATCTTGTCCCTGGACCGGGCCCCCGCGCCATTTTGGTACCTCCACCTCCGTCGGGTTTCTACTCTTCCTCGTCTGGTCCCCGTTCGTTCGCCGTGCTGGTCTCTCGGTCTCCCTCTCCCCCCTGTTAGCCCTCCCTCTCCTCCTGGTGCCCCCCGAGACTCGTCTCTTTTTCGTCCCCTTGTTTCGAAGGCTTCGTCGGCCCGTTTGCCGCGCTTTCCTTTCTTGTCGGGACCTGCTGTCCCGTAAAAGGATCCGCTAAATAGCGCTAAGAGGTTCGAGGAAAGAGGATACTCGAGCATTCAGGATTTCGCAGACACGGGGTGGGTGCTGCACGCCTGGATCGCGCGCTCGTGCTCGTAGGGCCCCGCGCCTGACCGCCTGAGCGCGCGAGCGCGTTGCATCCGAGCGTTCCGTGTACGTAGGGCCCCTTCTTTGTAATTGCTGGCGAGCTGCTGCGCCCCGAACGAAATTGTGCCGGGGGTAATGAGATCGGTGTTTTTTGCGCCACCGAATCGCCCGTTCAACTCACGGTTCGATGAAAGACACTGGGCCCCGATGGAGTGGGGGCAAACTGGGAGGGGCACGGGGTGGTTCTTTTTCAAACGCGCGCGAACCAGCACGACAATGGGGGCGAAACTATTCCAATGCACGAAACTCGCCACGGTGTGTGCAAACATTATTGTCATTCGGCGTATCGAGAGACTGGTAGATTGTTCGATAAGTTTTGTCGTTTTTTCCATTGTAAAAACGTACCGTGATATTTCGAGTTGGAATAACTGTCGATATACGAACAAGTCGACGGATCTACGCACGTGTTCGTGGAAAAGTAGTACCATATTCACGTATCTGATAGTTCCTTTTTTTTATCGAACGACAAAATTTATCGAGCGACTTATTATTATAGGGAGAAGAATCTATAATCTGTGGATATTGCAGAGTTGTATCATATCGGATGGAACTGCGTTGAATTGCTTCTCTTTTGTAAATATTTATTTCGGAGCATTTAGTATTTTAGGAGAGTACTCATTTCCAAAAAAAAAAATTGTACGTATTTATACGCTTGCCCCATTGAGATCTGTTTCAATCTTTTAATTCTCCAGTATACTAGAGTAGGTAATAATTGTACTCTAGATCCATCGAGTACACGAGTAATATTCTTTCTATTCTGTAAAGATTTCTTACTTTTTTTCTAACTTTTACGATACGTTTGCAAGTGGATTGAACCGTTTAAGAAATAATGCTTTAAACGATGCTCTTTAAACTCGTCGATTAATTCACCGTCGAAGATATCGAGCGCTTGATTATATTTCGGTTAGCGTGCGTAAATTCGAAGACACGCGACGACACGGTACTTATCCTAAAGTACGATAAAAAGAAAGAGATTATGGCCGCTCTTTGCGGAAGCGATAGCGTTACGCGTTACGTTGCAACGAAAATAGGAGTGGTAGCGGTTCCCTGTCATTGACGAACGATGCCAATTACAATGCCGTTGCGTTTTCTACCGAGCGATCTGATAACGCAACTCTTCCTGGCCTTCTGAATGCTCGTACAGTGTGTTCCGCGTTGCAGCGTTGAAAAATGAAGATTAATAAATCGGGAACGCGAGCAACCGTGCGCCGGTAGATTGCATCCAACTCTTATTAAACAAGCGTCACGGAATCTCGGTGGTATTAAAAATGAACCCGGTTGCACGAATTGGATAAAATCGACGAGGAAGCGGTTCTGTTTTTAATTGCGATAACGCGAGATATATTGCAACTGGCTCGCGACGACAGGAGGTCCGTTAATTTTTTCGTTTTTAGCTGCAATTGAACCTTTATAAATTTGCAATAATACACGCGCAACACGACACGCGCTCGCAGAATCCTGATTAATTCCAATTAAAAATCTCAGCCGCGTTCGAAAGGCGGAGGGATTTAAAATTGATACTCGGTTGCTCCGAGAAGAAATTACTTTTAAATTATTCTAATTATTCAGAGCCGCAGTTTTCTGACTCCCTTGTGTAATCAAGATTTTACGTAATGGGCGTTCTGTAATTTGTAGGGGACACAATTTTGGAGTTAATTGTACATTTACGAGTTATCGAACAATTTTAAACGTACACACGTCCCATCTGTCTTCGTTCTTTTTATTTTCTTACGGGGACGGTTCGAATCTTGAAAATGTTTCCAGAAAATTTGAGAAATATTGCAAATTATCTAGGAGGTAACCAGATCAAAGACAAAGCGTCCGATAGACTTGTCTGAGAATTTAAAACGATATTTGAATATTTCTAAAGATAATCGAATAACGTAAAATTTGTCGTATCTTCTAAAAGAAGACAAAGAAGTTACACGTTTGTACGAACTTTTGTTTATTATTTTGTGATCTTCAATCGACTCCCGAAGCAAGTCCCACAAATTCCAAAACACTCGCATAATAATAATTGAATATTTCGCCGAAAATATTGGTCGATTTATAATTTTGATTTACGTCACCGAATTCTTTCCTACGTATTTCGACGAGAATCATTTCGCTCGAGGATAATAACCATAAATAATCGTGCGCTCGAAAACACGCTCTTTTCGCGAGTATATCATTTTACCAAAGTACACGGTAGCTGAACGTGGACGCTAATTTAAATGATAAATTACGAGTGCGTATTAAAAGCAACGTGGACGGATTTAAAATTGCTACCGTGTTGCTCCTTTCGAGAAGAAACGATTTTTTAAATCTCGAAATCGCGCTCTTCTGTCCCGAATTGCGATCGAAATCGTACGTGCGACAATAATCGAACATTCGGTGGAAAATACCGATCGATTTATAATTTTCGTATCCGTAATCGAATTCTTGCGCATTTCAACGAGAATATTATCGTCGATGTAATATTCGCTCGCTGGAGAACGCGCCCTTTTCGGAGCATATTATTTCGCCAAAGTGGTAGCTACCTGACCACGATGATGATATAAAGGTGGCGTCGTGCGAAAGGTGCCATAGATCGTCCCGATGAGCGCCCCGACAAAAGGCAAAACAATGTTATCCGGGACGCCATCTTCCCAAGTACACGTCCAGGTGTTCACACGGAATGGGAATTCGCGAGTGACCGTCTCTTCCTGAACTGTCGCTAAAACACCACCCGATGTAGCGAATTTCGTGACTCGTCGTTGTATTTTAAAGAAACTTCGTTGTTTCGATACCCATGCAAATTCAGAGTGCGTGGAATTATCGTACGAAATAATTCGCAGTAATTTTTGCGACGCGAACGAACAAGGGTTACAACGATTAAGGTTCGAACGTTTCGTCGAAGAATCATCGTTCTTACTTTCAAAATTCTTTTCCCGTACTTTGCACTCGAGTCGAAAATTATGAAACATAGAAAAATATTTTTACGAGAATTAAATCGTGCAACGAAGTTTGTAGAAAATTTAAATTTGTTTACGAATATGTGAATCAATTCTGTGAATCGTGATTAGATGGGACGTTGTTCGTATAAATCAATTTCTATGGTAACGGATTCGATGAAACGAATCCTTCGCGCACGATTTATTCTACTTAAAGAATTCTTCTTTTTTTCGGTTTTTATATAGAAAACTTATTCCTCTAACTACCATTCCATTCTCCATTGCACAGTTCACGGAATTATTTACACATTATCGTCTTACCTCAGCGATTCAACGATTTTTACATTTTTCCTGGTATCAACTAAAAAAACAGTTCTCCTTTTTCATCGACATTGAATACAAGTCTTTCTATTTTTATATATACGTATAATTAACTATTTTAATACCAATTCCATTGCGATATGCGATTCACGGAATTGTCAGCGCACGATGTATCTTTTTACCTTAACAATAACACCTTTTTTTCCATTTTCCATTAAACGTTTACTCTTGCCTCTTCGTCAATTTTAAATGAAAGTCGACCTTCTACAACGACTGTTTCAATTTCTCACTAAATTCCCAAAATTGTTTACTCTCGATTTCTCCTTTCATCCCAGAGAACGTAACTCTTTCTTTTTACATATTTCTCCCAACGTTGAACAATTCTTCTTACCCGCTCCCTTACCAACTTTAAACGTAACTCGACCTTCCGTTCCGATACATAATTAACTGTTTTAATTCCCGTTCGATTCTGCTCCGTTGGGATCCACGGTTCGCGGAATTGTTGCCTCGGGCCCGTAGAGAGAGAGATATCTCAATATCCTCTCGGATGCAACAGCAACGCGTACCGTTGCTGGCCGCAACGTTGGCGCGCGATATACAAACACAAACGGAACCCACACACGGCCGAGACGATGCACTCGGAAGGAGTAGGGCCCGTGTCTTCGGGGCCCATCGGAACACGCGCGGTATGATACATTACTGAAGATGTAGATTGCTCCTAGCATAATCCAACAGCCTTGCATTGTCCACGGCAGGACAATGGCTGGCGCGTTCTGTTATCTCGCAGCCCTTATTCGACCTCCCCCCCCCCCCCCCCTCTCTGTCCCTCCCCGTCTGTCTTCTTTTCTTCGAGGGCCTCGTGAACGAAACGCTTCCCGTCCTTACCGGCTTTGCTTCTGTACGTGGCTAGATATTGTGCGTAGTAAATCTTCGTAGAAGAATCAGCATAGTTAACCGCACAATTGCGCCGATTGCGAACAGTCCACGCTCGACTCCCTTTGTTATCTCAATTCCATTTTTTACATTGCTTTTCTCGATAAGGACGCGACCGTACGTTGGTCGTCATCGACTTATTGCGATTTCCGATTTAGATTGCCGGTATTGTTGCTGAGCCACTCGTTCATTTTTCCGCATACTCGATAACGCGAATGAAACGCGTCAGAAATGCTCGAACAGCTTAGGGGAGTAGACAATCGGATCGCTACGAAACGAAGAGGTTTTTTTTTCCTGGGGTCTTTCAATGTTTGCTTGGTTTATTTGTGTCTTAAAGAGTGAGTTTTTAGTTTGTTAGGCAATATTTTGTATTGTTTTTTTATGTATTGGTGTTGGAAGTGAGACTGTTCAGTTTTGGGGGATGGTTCGATTAGCGTTTTTATTAGGAATGTTTCTACGTGTACTGGACAGCGAATAGAATGTATTGAAAATGGTCGAATACTTAAAGAAAGTGTGTTCATGTTGCTCCGAAATGAAGTATTGCTTGAGAATTGATTTTTAGTCTGAATGCAAATAGAGATTTTTATTTTTGTATAACGTCCACGGGTATCTTAAGAGTAAGATAATTTTTTCTCAGTCGAGTGAAGGAAGAGTCATTTTTACAAAGAATTTTTAGAAATAAAACTATCGAAGCTTTCTTGGAGATGTTTATTCTGGAAACCTGTAATTTCAGACTCGATGTATGGAAAAAGAAATTGGAAGAAAATTATTACAACGGACTATTTTGATTGTGAAATCCACAATTTTACGAATTTTAATATTTCACCGAGGAGAGACGACAGTTTCGAAAAGTACAATAAAATATAAATCGATTTTTTGACCATCCACTTCCCTTAATGAAACTTTCCACGGTTACACTTTTCTCGAATACAATATTTACCAATGAAAATACGATTCGGTGTTTAAACTATCGCGAAATAAATTTATTTCATAACAACCATCGATCAGGTTATTCTCTAAAATTATCTATTGATTTCCATAAAGTTACAATGGTAAAAGCACGATGATACTTGGCTCAATTTTTATATTCCCGAAGCGGACAATTAGGTAAAAAGTTGTATAATAATATCTACAGTATCTATAGGAATTGCATCCTTCTTAAAAAATATAATTTATGAAAATATTTCTACAAGTGTTAGTAAACAGTATCAACAGAAATTGCATAGTTCCTGAAAAACACAGTTTATCGAAATATTTCTACAAATGTAGGTAAACAGTAATAATACGAATTGCATCGTTCTTAAAAAATATAATTTATCGAAATATTTCTACAAGTGTTGGTAAACAGTAATAATAAGAATTGCACCGTTCCTGAAAACTCTTGTTACAAGTGTGGATGGGCAAAATTGTTTTCCATCGAACTTTATTGCTCGCGTACAGGATTACCGCTCGAGAGTTGAACGTAGAGCATCGATGATTCTGAGAGCGTGTAGCTTCCACGACGACCGGTGTACATCGTAAGCGATATTTTCCACCACGACTTAAGACCACACGACTCATAGACTCGTAACCGCGAGTGTTCGCGTGGACGCGACTACTTATTCCGAATAACGAATGTCGGGATCGAGTCGCCTCGCGATTCGTAATTTCAGAGTACATCGACGCGCGCGATATCCTTGTCAAGGTGATGTATCGCGTATGCGCGTCGGGGATCGCATATCGGCGTCGGTTTTATATCGTGCGAATAATTTATCAGAACAATACCGATATTATTCTCATCAGTCAAGAATGCTCGGTTCAATTGACATATCCTTTCCTGTCCGTGGCGCTGCCACGATTGTACCCCGTCGTACCCCGATCCCTTCTTTTCCCCTTATAAATTATGCTTTTGTTTCTTCATCGAACGCCGAGAACCGATCGGTCCGGACAAAGACGATGCGCTGTCGAAGCGGAGAAGGGTGAGGCGACTGTCAAGAATGACGGCACCCTCTGGAGAGAGGAGACGCGCGCATTTATTGTTCGCGATTCGAAGGGGGCCCCATCGTCGATTTCGCGACTCGATCTTCTTGTTTCCTTTCGCGCTCCTTCCTTCCTCGACGTTCTGCATTCCGTTACTCGAATCGCGGCCGAAATATCCTGCCTCGGGACCGTCCACGCATCGACCCTCCTATAACACGACCGGTTGGAACCTTCCTACGTCGTACAGATTTCTATGGAATTTACAGGAGTAAAGAATTTTTGAATAAAATAAAATTTGAATAAAATTTAAATTAAATTACTTTTGTTTCGAGGATTTTCAGTGTGGAATACAATCGAGAAAATCGTGTACAGGAGCTGAAATAAAATTTAATTAAATTACTTTTGTTTCGAGGATTTTCAGTATCGAATACAATCGTGAATGTCATGTACAGGAGCTGAAATAGAATTTAAATAAAATTACTTTCGTTTCGTGGATTTTCAATGTCGAATACACTCGAGGAAAATCGTATATTTTAAAAATTGGAGTAACACGTAGAAATTTTAGATGTTTCAACACTGAATACGAATTAGAACTATAAGTTTCGATTTTTGATGTTCACGTTACGGCAGAGTACATAAAAATAGAGACTGTTCTAAACAAATATTAACTACAATACTTTCACCCCGGGAATTTTGAACGATAATTTAAGAATTGAAGTAAAATCGCGTAAAATTAGATATTGCGACGCGTACGAATTACGAGAAGCACAAATTTCAATAATCAGTGTTACGATGAGTCTTTACTGTACCAAGATTGTACGCGTCGAGAAGTAAAAAGAATAATAATAATACGGTGTTCAGCGAAGAAAGTAAAATGAAGTATACGGTACCGAAAGCTCGGTACTGTTATCGATGATAAGAGTACGATAAAAGAACAAAGAGAAGAGAAGAATAAAGATACATTCTACCCGTATTTTCTCAAATAATAAAATATTCTTACAAAATACATACGTAACGATATTCGATACCTCTACATTTATCTTCCGTTGTTCCCACGAAACGTTCTAAATTTTTACATTCGCACAAATGTCCTTCCGATCGATACCATTCTGTACGTTGTTACGAAAAAGTGAAATAAATCGTATAAATAGTTCTCTCCGCTCCGTAGCGTTTAAATTCCCTTGGGAGAGCCACGGTTTGACGATCACTGGCGTAGGTTGCATTCGAGCGTCGCTTGCGTCATCAAAAAATCTAATTCGTCGTAAAAATTCCACGAACGGCGGTCTACGAAAATCGCGGGGCCTCAGGGGCCCCCTGGCCCCTCGGTGGCTTCTCGCGGGACAGTTACATAAATACGAAGCGGTACGTAAAGCGTCGACGGGCCAGCGAGATTCTATCTGCGTTTACCCAACACGCCCGCTAAGTCTTCTAGCGGACTTTATCCGGTTTGATCTGCGGGTCTCGCGGGTCTCTCTTTCTGGCTGTCGTTATCCGCCCCTATTTCTCTCTCTCTCTCGTGGTCGTACAGAGGAGAGGCTGGACTCTAGAAAGGCGGCATCTAAATTGGTTCAGATCGCTGTCCGTTGATTGCGTCCCTCCTAGACCAATGGGAAAAAGAGAAACCCCGAAAAAGTCGGTGGTCGTTGAGCGCTGGTTTTTCCACCGGGCCCGTGGACGGACCGCGTTACGTGTTGGGATTTGTTCGAGGCCCCTCGACCGTGAAAGAATTCGGCGGCTCCTGTTTCTTCGATTCTCGATCTATTCTGTTCGGAGAATATCGTCGCTCGAGTTTAACGGAGACTGGGAAGCCTAACCCAGATCTAACACTCCCGTAGCTTGAATTCACTGATTGTAAGAACCGGACGATATAGAAGAGGTCCTTGTGGTAGGTCTATGGTTCTTCGGTTGTACGATGAATCGATAGTTGTCTCGTTCCTTTTGGACGGTATTGGATGACACAGTTGCGAGATCTACGTCACGTTGTTCGATCTTATTACGGTTGGATAAATAGTTATATATTTTCCGAGTTCAGGAACTCGAGAATTTTTGCTCGTTTTGAATTAAATCGTAGGGTCGAAGAGATTAATAGTTTCAATTGCGTTGATTCGGTTAGGGATTCGAGCATCGTGTAATAGATAATGGTGGAAGTGGTAAGATTGGCATTGGATACTAAAGTACTTGATAGGAAACGTTGGAAGGTAATTGGTATCAATTTGAAAATATAGGTACTTTAAAATATTGTAAGTAATGAGTAGATAGTTTAAGTCACATTGTCCGATTTCATCGCGCTTGGACCAATTCTTCGAGGATCTGTTTTAGGTCCTCGAGCTCTAAAGTATTCTTTGAAATGGTGGCCAAAACTTTCTAGGAGAATATTCAAGTTTCTTCCTCCTCGATATAAGTTCTATCATTCTTCGACGCAACAGTCTTTGATCTTCCTCGATATAAGTTCTATCGTTCTTTGACGCGAGTCTTCGATCCTCCTCGATATAAGTTCCATCGTTCTTCGACGCAACAGTCTTTGATCTTCCTCGATATAAGTTCTATCGTTCTTTGACGCGAGTCTTCGATCCTCCTCGATATAAGTTCCATCGTTCTTCGACGCAACAGTCTTCGATTCTCCTCGATATAAATTCTATTAGTCTTCAACGCAACAACAAAGTGTAACAAGAGTGTGTAAACAGCAAAAGTGTAAACAATCTTCGTTTACACTTTGCTTACACTTGAACCATTTTATCCTCCCAGATGCAAGCTCCAGACAAAACTAAACTAATTCCAGTTTACCCTGAGCATTCGATCCTCCGGAATCGATTCACCAATTCGTCGCCCGATGGAAACGAATCTATCAGACTGTCCAGGCGACGGATCTCCGACAGAGACTGGCGGAAAACACCGCCGAGCGGAGGAACAATGAGTTCCGCGAACCTCGGCGGGAAAAAATGAGCGAAGAGGAAGAGACCACCTTTAGCGCTGCTCGCTAACAAGCTGCGTTGTCGCACAGCGAGAGGCCCGCCCGCCTCTGACGCGCCTTCTTTTTCGCGGCATCAGTCACTGCTGAAAACCTCGGGGAACCTCGACGACGTTATAGAGAGGACGAGTCCACAGCGGACCCCTTTTTACGCGCGCTCGCGAGCACGGTTTTCATGTTGGCGTATCGCGCGCAGCTCGGTGATATATGACCACGGAGAGACGGACGGACGTACCACGCCTTCTGCCCGACGTGTCTCTCTACCCAATGTTCCTCTTCTTGCGCGTGCAATTCTCCTGTCCTTCATCTCGAGTGGAACGAACCTGGAAGCAAATTCGACGCGTACCGTTCTCGTTGATCGATATATATTTTTTATATATATATATATATATATATATATATCTACACAAGTTGTCCCGTAATTCGCGAGACCCACTTCAAGAGTCGATTTTACATTCGAAAACTATAAAAAAAATTGGGACAAACGTGTACGTTCCTTTTCTTTAGAACGAAGTGTGTGTTGTCCGATTATTTTTGCAAAAGATGATCAAAATGTTCGCGTTGGTCGATATTTTTTTTCTTTTATATCTACACAAGGTGTCCCGTAATTTGCGAGACCCACTTCAAGAGTCGATTTTATATTCGAAAACTATAAAAAAAATTGGGACAAACGTGTACGTCTCTTTTACACGTACGCGGACGATGCTATCGAAAAAATGTTCTCACAAATATCAGTTGGAGGACGGTAAGAAAACTATTATTCAAATTTTCGAAATAAAACAGACACCCTGTAGAGGTTTTATTATCGACAGTTGCAATTTCTCTATTGGCATATCTATTTTATTATAATTTCCTTAACGAACTCGAGTGAATCGCGTATTTGATGAAATCCAGTTCTTGAAAATGGTCACCTTCAGCCTGAATGCAAGCAAAATAATAAATAAAAGTAAACTGAAACACGATAGTCGTAGCACAGACAACTTATAAACAAGTACGATCGCAGAGGACAGAAAATGATCCGGGATGAAAGTTTTGGACGAAGAAAGTTTAAACAAAACCGGAGAAAGTGACGGTTGCACTTTCAGTATCTTCGAAAGAGATTGTTCTTGCTAAATTGCAATTGTCCTGGTGAAATACGGAACTTGCCACAAATTTTTCGTTCTTGCCCAATGGAAAGGATACGTAGCGAAAATTACGTAAGATTTTATTCGACGCGAGATCAAGGAACTGCTCCGGTTCTTTGTAAAATTCTTCGCGATTTTGCAGTTATTCGGAGAAAGGTGAACTCCAGATATATTGTGCAGAACTCTAGATACGTTACGTTGAATTCTACAGTACGTGAATGTTCGATCTGACATGTGGGAGTAAGTCCGTGCTACATATTTCCATTGGGAGAGAGTTGCAGAAGCGTGGGTGTTCCAACGCCACGAGTTACCATTAGTAACAATCGATCCCCTCAGCATCGAATTATCACGTTACAATTTTATAGTTCCAGCAAATCGTGTGCTTCGAACACGAGGATTGGTAAATAATATTTACCAACTATCGATTTGATGTAAAATCATTCGTAAAATGAAAATAACGAACCCTAGACTTTGTATAGAAAATCTACAAGAATGATCCCCAAATCTTCCAGAACAGTCTGGAGAAAATACAGTACCCTTGACACATTCCGTGCCCATTGTTTCAACTAAATATTCCAGGGCTTGCAGTATTAATATCAACGAGAAAAATATAATCGGCAAGAAAAGAGCGTAGAGTTCGAGATACATTACACAAGAAAGCAATCTATTCAATTACCAATCTCACACATTTATCCACGATCGAAAAGACAGTGAATTTTGAACATCCCGATTCATTTTCGATATTTTTCTTTACACTCGGAAAAGATAAACTATCGTTCGGTTCGCCGGCCATTCTCGTATCCGTTGTTCTTCGAACTCGTAACTGTTGCTCGATCGTGCCGTGAAATAATTCATTCCTCTTCCCCGAATTCCACTTTCACGCGATTTCCACGCGTGTCGTAAACGAGTGCTTCGCGCAGGAAATCTGTCTCGTAAAATGATCAACGAAGCGACGTTCGTTCCATCGTTGGACAAAAGCAGGCCCGATTTCCATGGAGTCGCTTCTCTCTCTCTTTCTTTCTTTCATTATCTCTCTCTCGCGTCGTCTGGCGGTCTGTTGTCGTGGAAATAGCCAATTTAAAGGTACAACGGGATCGACGACTCGTGCGTGTGCACCGACCACGAGGTCGCATACAAATGCAGCCTTTAAACGTGTCCCATGCCGGTACCATTCTCCCGCGGTTAGTTTCCTTCAGCTCGCTTTCAAGCTGGGTCGCATCGGTGACCCCTTCTCACCTCGAGGAGAGTCGCGGCCGTAAAGCAACGCCCGCGGCAAATCCAGAACGAATCGAAAGTGCTTTCGAGGATTTCTTCCGTTTCTTTTCCGTTTCGTTCGTCTGTTTGCATTTGGAGCGGCGAGGATCGTCAAAGGTGTGCCTCGTTGGGTGGTTGGTCGCGTGACCTCGAACGTTTCTTTTTTCGCGAAACGCGACGAATACCTTACCGGGGCTACTCTTTGTCCATCGTGGTGGAGGATCGATCGATGTTGGTAGCCGAACGGAACGATACGATCCAAGAGGACAACTCGTGGTTCCAACTTGTATCGATTCGGGTAGAGATTGAAAAATCGAACGCTGAACGCGATGGAGATGATGGACCAGAGAGATCCGATACTGAAGTATTCTGATAGAGAGTATCGGAGGATTATCGGTATGAATTAATGCTACTTTCACGGAGAACACTCGGAGTACCAACATTGGTACTTTTACATACCAATACTGGTATCGTATTGAGATAAATATTGTAATTAACGAGTATAAAGAACTGTATTACGTAAAACTATTAACGAGTGGGTATCCATACTGTGACAAAATATTTTAAACAACAACTCTAATCGGTAGGAAATTATACTCTATACAATTAAGAATAATTGTACAATCGTTAGAATGATATTCTCAAAATTTCACATTTACGAAATTTTACCAAAACTTCGCGCACCTCTTGCGACGGAAACGCGCAACACTTTCGTGAAAACGCGAAACAGTTATCTCGATGATAGATTACTTTTGTGTTGCGCACCGAAAGGATACCGATTCCATTCAATACCCACGCGTTTCGTGGAGTTCGACGCCGGGTTATAATTTCCAGGCCCCGGTTACAGTGTACACCATTCGGTATCGTTCTCATCGCTATCGTATACAATACCCAGTTTATCCTTAATATTTAATTCGTTGCCCGGTGCAACGTACACGGTCCCGGGTATCGCGATTGCCAAGAACTGTACATTGGAGAACAGCGTTCTTTCCACTTCGTCACACTTCGGTCTCTCGGTTGGAACGATTCACCGGGATATACGAGCCGGCGCGAGCCAACTTTCTAGATAGGCGAAACCGCGGTATTATCGGGGCCCGTGGCTGGCAACGTAAGGGTTAAACGAGGCAGTTCGGTTCCCCGGGTTCGATTGAGAACAGCTGAGAATTATGTAACGAAACGGGCTGGCTCACCAGCGGCCGTCCTCTCGCGCGAGCGCGGAAAAGGTTAACGCATTTACTAGGAGGAGACGCCCTTAAGCCGGATTCGCACGATAGCAAAGGCGAAGGTACAACGACGCCGGACACATTGTCCTGTCGCGGGACGTTATTTATCTCGAACTGTCGCCGGGTCTCTACGCCCATCGTTGCACTCGAGAGCATGCGCCGCGGCTCTCCGTGGAAAAGAATAAGAGAAGGTAAAAGTTATGAAGCCGAGGAAAGAGCGAAAGGACTCTCGGGGAGAGCTCGCCTTTTAGATCCGCAGTTCGTGTATCGAGGCGGGTTTACATCGAGCCTATCGGCTCCTATTGTGAAGCAAATCGCTGGTCTCGATACGGAACTAGCCTCGGCCAGCCTCGTTTGCGTGGAACCACGTGCCTCGATTGCGTGTCAACGTCCACTATACACTGTGACTCGCCTCGGTGCAATTATCGGAGAAAAAACAAATCGTTTCGTAGACGACGCGCGTAACAAGCTGTTAGGGTGTTTCGCGAAGGTTCGTTCGTTAGGATGAAAATAAAAATCGCGATCGTACGAGGTGTCGGGAATCGTTCGTAACGCGTCGAGAAAGCGTTACGTTACTCTGTGTAGCGATAGTGGGGAAAATATAGGAATTCCTCGTTATAGAGTCGCTTTTGACCCTCGGTAAAATATCGCGACTAAAAGTGGTCCGATCTAGGTCGTGTTGGGACTTGTTTTCATCGGGAGGATCTCGCCGAATCGTTGACAACACTCTCGCGAAGATACAATGATTATTGTAAAAGATCAATGTTCGTATCGAGCGCAGTCGTTCTCACTGTATCTCGTTCACTAGCTTTTAAAGTACTTCTTCCGATCTTGGTGTATTTCGTTCGCTCGAATCTCGGTACAGGAGAATACAAATGATACAAAATATCGGTTGTAGGCTCGAATTCGCTACCGTCCCTCCTTACAAGGAAATAGTACCTTTGAAAGCGTACTCGGTGCCCTCCCAAGGTCGCGAATCGTTCATTCTCGAGAAATTCGAGTCCCGTGGACCAAAAGCTACGATTCTTCGGATCGTTCGGGCGTATCTCTCGATCGGAGTCTCTCGAATAAAGCGACTCGTCCCGAAGGGGTCGGTGTACCGTTACTCTGCGTCGAAGACGCGACAACCCCGCGAAATTCCAGATCCTCGAAGACGATAGGCGGTCGAGCGAAGCCCAGTAGAGCAAGCCGTTTGACGAATAGACAAGTCGGTATAAACACGAACGTATATACCGACTGAGGTCGTTTTGCTACCGGCCGGATGGAGATAAGCCGGCTGTTGGCATCGACGTTGTCGTTCCCTCTTCTGCCTCCTGTTCTTCTTCTTTTCCATTCCAGTTCGTTCTTTTCGTATCTCCGTCTTCTCTCTTTCTTTTTTCGGATCCCTCTTGCCTTTTAGTAACCCCTGTCGCGGACAGACTTACCGAAGAATTCGATCTCGAGGGGTTCAGGTGAGGGTTTGGGGGGATGTCCATGGTGTTCGATTTAAGTCGACGGAAGTCGACGGAGACTCGACACCGATAAAACGTCCGCCATGGTGCCTCTCCGTTCGTCCCGGTCCAGTTTGTTGCTCGCTTTTGCGCGCAACGTATTTATAATTCAATCCTCTTATCCGGCGCGATTCGATGACACCGACAAGCTGCCACGGAGAGACCAGCTTGAAATCTCAATTTGATTTACAGCATCGCCGGCAAAGGCCCGAGAGATGTAACGACTGCTCGCTGACCGTCGCGACTACGTCGTTTATGTTAGCGACACCTCTGTCGGGATGTTTCCCAACAATTTACAATGTAGAGAATTTTCTCGGTCGCCTAGACCAACGTTGCCGTGCTTGAGAAACATTTGAGGAGCTCGAAAACGAAAAACGATCGTGGAAACGAAATTTATATTTCGGGGTGTAATAGAGGGCTCGAGGAGTGATTTAGTATAATTAGAGAAGAACGTTGTTTCGGGGGAAGTTGATGAAGTTTCTTTTTTTAAACTGAGAGGAAAAAATTCTTTGTTAGAGTTTTTCCTTTGAACTCTTCGTTTGGAGAAATGTATTTCTAAGGGTGTACAAAGGGCTCGAGGAACGTTGTAGCGTATTTTGAGAAACATATTGTAGTATAATTAGAGGACAGGATCCACGAAAGTTGAAGATCAGAGAAGAACGTTGTTTCGGGGAAACTTGATGAAGTTTCTTTTTTAAATCGATAAGAAAGAGTTTTTCCTCTGAACTCTTCGTTTGGATAGATGTATTCGTAAGGGTCTAGAAGGGTCTAGACTTTGTCGATGGTTTACTGTGAACTTTGAAAAAGAAGTCACCTAATTGTGATAAATTATAGAGAATTGCAAATGCAATTCTATTCGCATCGAGATGAGAAATCTGAAACGATGTTTAAATTTCGTCTACCAAGAGCTGTATTTTCATTTATTTCTACCAACGAACACGTATAAATATAGTCGAAGGTTGAAATAAATTGTTCCCGTGCTCGATTAATTCGTAATCGTATATACGGAATAGTAATCGTAATCATGAATTAGAAGTTTTCACAATGACGTCTAAATTTTTTACAAGAATATTTAATAACGAAAGGAGAAAAACGATTCGTTACTATAAAAGCTTCCATATTAGACAAACTTAATATTCGATACAAATATTATTATACTAAATATACAGTATTTCTTTGGTCTGTAATATCCAGTTTATTCTCTTCAATGATCCAAGAACGGGACCTCTTAATTGCTTCGAACAGTATATAAACTTCTTCCGTTTCAGTACATAAAACAACATCGACAAGCTCGGTGCATCAGATTCTTTGCAACGTGCACACTGGGTGATCCATATTTATTTATCTTTCGAATGACTTCCTTTACAAGTATCCGAAATATTTAATCGCATTTTTTTTCTTTAATTTTATTGCACAAGGAAGCGGCAGCTTTTAGGTTTCACTGGAATAAAATTATCGTTACTTTTTACTCAATCGCTATAAATCAATGATGGGAAAAATTTGTATCGGGATAAACGTTTTAAATAACGAATAAAAGGTAAATTATGTACCCCGTTACTCATTGTACGCGAACTTACGTTGTAAAATGAAATATTTCATAACGAATGAAAAAGGATAATGATTCGTAGGAAGTTATTGGTACACGTAATTTTAATTAAAACCAAAATGAAAGAATACAAAGTATTAATAGTTTTTTAGTATTTAAATTTTAAGTATTAACGGTAACACGTAGTTTTACCATTTTCCAGAAAATATTTCCAATAAAAATACACAAATCCGAAACAAATCACTGTAAAACGATAATGATATTTAGTAGATAAATGGTACACATAATTTTGCCACTTTCATCGACGAGTACACTTGCGATTAAAAAATACAAGCAAATTCAACACGAAGCGCTGTAAAACGATAATGATTTTTAGTAAATAAACGGTAGACGCAATTTTGCCACTTTCATCGAAGAGAAACGTTTGCAATCAAAAAATACACGCAAGTCCAAAACGAAGGATTGCGAAACGATAATATTTAGTAGATTAATAATACACGTAATTGCCACTTCCACCGAATGGAACATGTGCAATCAAAAAATACACGCGAGTCGAAAACGAGGTAGCGTAAAACGAGAACGATATTTAGTAGATAAATGGTACACGTAATTTTGCCACTTTCATCGATGAGAACATGTCCAATCAAAAAATACACGCAAATCGAAAACGATTTGCAGTGCAGTGTTTCCAGGAGCTCGATAATAACGCGCAATTTTACCATCCACGGTGGAGAAAAATATCTGCCACGAAGAAAAAGTGCACGCGCCCGCAACTCCAAAGACGTGTTGCATTATTTTTTCTCCAGCGAATGAAAAATAAACGTCCACTGCAACCGGGCCGGTATGATTAAATACTTTCCAGCTAACAGCGTTGCAGAGACGCGCAAGATAGAGAGTGATGGACGATTTTCGAGTGTGCGCGGAAAAGAAGAAAAAGAAAAAAAGATACAAAAAAATCCAACGTTCGCGTAACTCTGGCGGCCATAACTCATTCCCGCGTAGGTCTTTTTGATCGCGTAACGAGTACGTAAATTATGAAAAAAAAGCCGAAACGCTCCCGCTGGTGGATTCGTTCCCCGGAAGGGAAAGCCCCGAGCGGAAAGACGTTGTCGGATCGCGTTGTTCTTTCCTGGTTTCTTTTCTTCTTTTTTCTCTTTTAATTTTTCTTCTTTTCCTCCCCCGCTCGCTTCCCTCGCCACGTCTGGTCGGTTCATTAAATTTCGCGAAAGGACCCGCGCAAAAACGATCGAAGGCACCGCTCGATCTCTCCGCCGATCGATCAGAGGCCGAGTCGGGCGGAGGCGCTGTCGTTATCGCGCCGAGGAAATTAATTTGACCGCCGAAACAAGCCGCCGCTTTATTGGCGGGAGAGTTAATTGCCAAGACGAAGCTCGTGGAGGCTTGGCCCGCACCGAGCTCTCTGTATCGTTTTCCATTAAAGGCGCGTGCAAAAGCCGCGTTTGTATTTCGCCGGTAGGCTTAATTAAAAAGTAAACGCCAGGGAACCGGGGGTGAGGAGCTAACGCGCGCGAACAACATGGCCGCCATCGTTCGCGAGTTTTCTGACGAATTTTTTCGCTGATCTTCGAAACGTTTAACTCGTCCCCTGTGGACCCTGGACGAATACGATGGGCCCGTGCGGACACGAACGCGAACGAACGTGAGATTATGCGCGATCGATCATTTTTACAGAATGTAAAAATAAGAAGAAGAACAAACGAATGGAAGAAATTGGGAGTATTGAGTATTGGGAAACGAGTTTTTTCATCCCGGATACGAGATTGTTCCTTTAAATTTTTAATTTGTGTGGAATAGATACCGATAGGATATTCTTTATCACAAATGGTGAAAGTTGAGACTTTTTTGACGGATATATGGCTTTTGTGGAAAACAAATTCACAAGTAGTTTGAAATACTTTGAATAAGTTGCTACAAATCAAATAGAACACAAGTGTGAATTTTCTGTTTCATCGATTTGAAATAATTAGTTTTCTAGTCGTTAGTGAGTTCTGTATAAAAATCTTTAACTATTGATTCATTGTTTATTTTTTTGTCGAGGGGAAAGTAATTGAAGACAACTATATATATACTTTTAAAATTCTTTTAACCGAAGGGTGAGTCTAATTTGAATTTATCGTCATCTCTTTCGTCTTTTACTATTACTATTATTATTTCTATTATTATTCTGCACAACGTGTGCAAAATATTTGTGATTTCGTGTGCATGCCTATGATTTTTACAATTATTACACTTACCTCTATAATTATTATTATTTACTGTATATATTTGCAGCACTTGTTACTTCTTTAAGCAAAAAAGTACTATTATTTTCAAATTCGCTTATCGATGTTTTCTGGCATTAGTTTCTGACCTAAATTTTCAAGGAAGTTCTTTCTTCTTGCACGCATAGGCTTATCGTTTGTCCAAATTGAATTTTTTATTTAACGTGATTCAAAAAAAGAAGTAATGGCCCCAACGCCTACGATACGAATATTCTGGGGTCCAAACGGACCCAGGCTTCACCGTCCGGGAACATTCAATTGATTCGAGAACGATGTAATTTTTCAACGGCTCGAACTGGTCGAGAATGATTAAGTTATTGTCGGTTCGGGTCCGTTTTATTTTTTCGTTGCTCGTTGAATTTCTCGGCTAACCTGAATTTTAATTTAACCGTCATGTTGGTACACGAATTTCAAGGTAGAAGAGGAGAATTAATTGATGAGTGATATCGTATTTGAAGGAGTAACATTTTTACCAAGTGGGTAACAAAGTGCCTTGCAAGTTTGTATTAATCCTTCGTGGAGAAATTATTCTCGAATTTGGTACCAAGAAAAATTACAAGGAGATTGAAACCAATATGTAAAACATTGATAATTTTAATTTCCTCTTTGGACGATTTCGTCGAGTTTATAGTTCTCCATAGTAGAGAAAATTTTCAATATAAGTCTTTGTTCAACCCCTTGTATGCACCTTGGGTCTTTCTCGATGCATTGCGTTCCTGTATTAGGCCATTTTTATTCGATTTCAAACCTCCATGTTTTTTACATCAATTCGTTACTTTTTTTCTCAAAATGACATCCTTTTACGAGTCATCCCCCTTGCTAAGTTAACTGTACCAGAAACGAGCCTTTCTCACAATCGTGTCGTACAAATTTTAATTGTTTACTCTTCGAGTAAAAAATATAAAAATAGTAGTTTTCTATAATCAGTAAAAAATATAAAAATAGTAGTTTTCTATAATCAGTAAAAAGTATAAAAATAGTAGTTTTCTATAATCAGTAAAAAATTGAGTAAAAAATATCAAAATAGTTATTTTCAATAATCGGTAAAAAATTGGGTAAAAAATATAAAAATGGTACTTTTCTATAATCAGAGCCATCGTAATGATTACTCTCATATTTCCTCGGACCTCTGATCGCATCAAAAAGTTTAAATAAACCGAATTTCATACGTTTGAGACACATTCTTGATCCAAAGACTTTAAGCGTCTCACGAAAGAACCAATCTTTAACTATCTTTAGACAAAAATCGATAGAAGATCGTTATCTTCCGAGTTGCTCTTTAATTTCTGCGCGATGCTCAAAATTAAGAAACAACCCGAAAATTGGAAAATTTCGCGATCCACGAGCCGAGCCACGCTTTCCACGATCTTTGCGCGATCATCGGTCATCATCGGGAGCTAAACACAGCATCACGGATCGATTTCCACCACGACTGCCGATCAATTTCACCGTTCGTTTCGTTCGATTTGTCGACGAATCGTCCCCCCTCCTTTTTTCTCTCCCGGTAACATCCAATCCCTCCGAGAGAGCACGAACTGGACTAATGGCGGAGCTCTCGGTAACGAGAGCAAATGTAGGACGAGAACGGAAGGTGTAAGGATCGTGTAACTCCGTAACCATCCCCCTCCCCCTCCCCCTCCCCCCTCGTGGTCGGTTCTCTTTGCCCCCTGGCTTCTGGTCCAACTGTGAGGAGACCTTGGCGGCGGAACACGCTTTATTACTCACCTCGTTACCCGTAGAACAATAATAGAATCTCGGTAGAGAGAATCGAAACCCCACGATCCATCGTTTTACTCCTATTACGATTCTGCTCGAAGCGGTGTCGAGCGTGAAAAACGAAAAATAAAAGGGACGAACGAAAATGGGAATCGAAGATTGAGTTTGTTGCTCCAATTACGCGACACGGAATTCGAAGAAATATTATTGAACCATCATCGGAGCTGATTTCGCGTGTTGGTATCTCGATGGTCGATGGAATTCTTTTCATTCGAGGTACTTTAACTTTCTTCATAGTAACAAAGGTTTTTCTTAAATTTTTTATCAATGTTAATCTATTTTTAGATACAACCGAGTCTTTCGAGAAGCAGACGATTTTTTATTATTGAATTTCCTGGGGATCTTAAAGATCGAGGGTAGTTGATTGAATTTTTGAAGGATCGGGGCTTGCAAGAAAATTTCGTATTTGTTATTTTAGGTCTTTTAAGAAGTAGATGATTTTTCGTAAAAAATTGTTAGGAAGTTGTGCCTTCGTGTCGATAAAATTATGTTTGTAGGGTTTAGAGAGCTTGTAAAAATTCGAAATACTTTCTTTGCAGTACTAGATCGATTTAAACATTTTTTGAAATTGAAAACTCAAAGACTCTGTACTTTTAGGTACGAAGCTTACGTTCTGTCCGCGAGAAGGAGTTCGATGGTAGATCATTTTTTCAAAATTAATTTTCGTCGATTTTTGCGTATAAGTTCTTTATCAATTTCAAAAGTGACAAATGATTAAATACAGGTATCGATTAATTTCGTTTAAAAAAGAATCGTTGGACGTTATGAATTAATTTCGGTAAAAATTCGAGTGAAAATAGAAACAAATTTATTACTTCCGGTTAAATATCAACCCTTGACGTTCGATTAAAAGGTGTTGATAGAGTTCGGTTAATTTGCACGGTATTAATGAGGAACAAATTATGCGTGGGCTCGGGAGTCATGGTACATGTCGTGTACGACTGATCGATGATATCATGGTATTTATTATTCATTACCGTTAAGCCAGTCACTGTTCGGACCGCCGTGTAATTAAAGTGATTAATGTATCATTTAATTGTAGAATTGGACAAGAGGACTGGTCGCTTCCGGCACCTTGGTAAAAATCGATGGGTTATCATTATCCGCTTTACTCGAAGCTGAATCCGTATTAATTATAGCGAGATTTATGGCTTTATATTAACATAGTTTCAACGATTCGTTCGTAACACCGACCTTCTCAAAATGATACCTCGAAATAATCGATAAGAAACTCGGTTTACTACCGAACCGTGTTATTAACCCTACATTAAAGCATACGTGCGTTGTGTTTTAATTCTTCTTGTAACCTCTTTGTTGGTCCACTTATCTTCGAACCGTACGGAATTTGAAATTTGAAATTTGAAATTTACCGAACCTTTCGAATTAACGCATTTAAAAATATTTCGTACCGTAAAGGGTCTAAACTCGAAGAGTAGAAATATGTAAAATATATAGGTATTGATTCTTCTATCGATTGGGGTATTGTTCCTACCTACCTGAAATATTTAAAATATACGTACAAGTATTTTTTATATCGCCTACAAATATTTAAAATATTTAAAATATACGCATGAGTATTGATTCTATCGCCTAGAAATATTTGAAATATGTAGGTATTGTTTCTATCGCCTAGAAATATTTAAAATATTATAAATACACAGGTATTGCTTCTATCGACCAAAAATATTTAAAATATACTTATAAGTATTGCTTCTATCGGTCAGAAATATACATATAAAAAATATACGTATAAGTATATAATACATATATATATAAGTATTGATTCTATCAATTAAGAATATTTGAAACGTTATACATAGGTGTTATATGGACTATCCTTAACATCTCATAGGAAGCATCGTCTCGTTAACACATCCACGGTGCATTCTCATCCAAGAAACCCATCAGCAGTAGCTATCGCAAACCACGGTTAATCGAACAGAAAACCCTAACCGAAAGCTCGAGCCTAAAACGAAACCACCGACTCCTCGAATGGTCGAAAAGTCACAGAAATCGACGAACCTAAAACCCCTTTGCCTCTCTCCGTTCTTAGCTCGTTACCTCCCTACTCGATTTACGTACCGTATTCCCCAGGCACTGGCAATCTGTTTCCCTTAGCATCCTGCAGCAGCGACATGCAGTATGCAACGCATGCAGCGTGTATACGCGAGCGGTGTCGCTTTGTCGAGGTCGATTGCGATCAACAGGATTCGATCATGTAGATCCCGATCGTATACACGCACGTGCACCGCGCGCGGCTCGCCTAGGAGTCGCATAATGCCGGCTTCGGGCCCGTACGCGGTGAATCCATGAATCTCTGAAAGCTTCTCGTTCGTGGACCCGCTCGAACCGCGCGCATATATGTTTATTCGATATGTTTGATCGAGGGATCGATCGTTGGATTTAAATTGAAAAAGGGACGCTGGTCCGTGGACGGACAACGGGACAAGGACAGTGAAATTTTACGAACGCGGAAAGCTCTCTAAATTTGTCCATCGTTTAAAAAATCGCGTTCCCAACGTTGATTCCACAGGAGAACAAAGTTGCAGGGAAAAGCGTCCATTTTTCCAGAGAAGCGATCTTTTGAAATGGTAATCGAGATCGCGCGATCTTTCGTCGAAACCGTGCGCGTTTGTCGATTTAAAGACAGAGAGAAGAATAGATAGGAAACGACTGCCACGTAATTTTTAATCGAACGTAATCGGTTGCATTTGTCGATTGAAAGTTACCGTAAGAAGAAGAGCGGAGACTACAGGAATACTTATTGACACGTGTACTCGTAATTCGTGATTTATAATTACAATCGGTTACTTAAATTTCTCGTTTACAATAACGTTTCCACCGTAATGAGTTTAACGATTTCCAAAAGACGAATGCAGAAAGTTTTCAAATTTGTATTTTTTTTCTCCACCGTCTAAAAAACAGTGTTACCAACGGTGATGCTGGAAGAATACCGAACGAAACATTCTTTCGAGAGATGCAATTTTTTGAAACGCAAATCGAGATCGTGTGATCTTCCATCGAACCCGATTGTGCGTGTTCGTCGATTTAAAGTCACACGAAGAAGGAAAGTGAAGACAAAATAAACGTCAGTGCGTGTGTATCTGATTTATAGCTATCGTTCGTTACTTTTAAATTTGTCGTTCGTAATAATGGTACTTGAGGAGTGAATTTAATAAATTCTGATAAAACGTCCACGGAAATGGACACTCGCGTGTGACGCGAGGATTCGCTTCAACAAGGCGTAACAGTCGACGCACAAAGGCGCAAAAATTTGGCACGGTTTTCTCCTCGATGGTCGATTCAATGGCTGACACACGGGGGCCCGTTTCGCAACAGCAACGAGTAAAACCATAATCACCGGACTGACGGCTTAACGCGTCCCTTGAACGTCACCCGTGAAATCGACCGGTCGAAAAACTTCAGCTCGTTAGTCGCCCTCCAGCTGAATCGGGAAAAGGGACGTTAATCGGTGCTCTCCTTGTCTCTCTGATTATGGTCTTGAAAAATAAAACGCAGGTGAAACGAGATAAGAACTCCGAAACCAGAGGAAAAAAGAAACAACGTCGATCGAAATCTCGCGTTCCTCTTTCGAAAAGATCGAGGACTTGATTTTGACGTTTGACTTTTTTCCTTCTCGAAACGTTGCTAACGAGGACCTCGATAATTGATATCTTTCGTTTTCGAGGATTTGGTAGTAGGAAACGTCAATTGGATTTTTTTGTTTTCGAATCATTGATTGTGGAAGTTGTCGATCGATGTCTTTTGTTTTTGAATCATTGGTTGTGGAAGTTGTCGATCGAGGTGTTTTGTTTTTGAATCATTGGTTGTGGAGGCTGTCGATCGACGTCTTTCGTTTTTGAACTTTTTGTAGTGGAGGTTGTCGATCGACATATTTCGTTTTTGAACCTTTTGTAATGGAAGTTGTCAATCGACATATTTCGTTTTACGATCTTTGATGGTGGAAGTTGTCGATCGACGTCTTTCGTTTTTGAACTTTTTGTAGTGGAAGTTGTCAACCGACATACTTCGTTTTTCAATCTTTGATGGTGAAAGTTATTAATCGACGCCTTTGGTTTTTGAATCTTTGGTAGTGGAAATTGTCAATCGATGTCTGTCGTTTTTAAATCTTTGCTTGTAGAAATTATCAAACGACATCTTTCGTTTTTGAATCTTTGGTAGTGAAAGTTGTCAATCGACGTCCTTTGTTTTCGAATCGTTAATGGTGGAAGATAAAAATGTACGTCTTTCGTTTTTAAAAGAAAACGAAATAAATTTTGTAACACAGTTTTTAAGATACTTGCGCGTTTATTATTTCCGATAATACCCAAGGATTAAAGCCACCATCGGCAATGTATCAACTGGAAGATTCATCGCCACGTTTAATTTAAAATAACATTGGTGTCGTTGTGCGGCGAAAATTTTCAATCCAACATTGTTTCTTCCATTACACAAACGCTTCGAAACTGTCGACCTCGTCTATGGTACTTTCCCACGCATCGAAATCACCGGAGTCGGAGTTTGCATTAAATACGTTTACTATTTTATTGCGCGAAAACTAGCCGTATTATCGACTTGAACTTTTCACTGTACAATCGGTGGATCGTTCCTCCGTAAACGCGCAAATGTCGAGATTTCCATTTTAAAAATCTACGGAGATAAACATTTTTTTCCGAATTCTCGAACTTTGGTGTCGCGAGATAAATAGGTTATTCAAACGGTACTTTGCTATCGTTATCGTTTCATAGTAAATTCAATTCCCTTACCTTCTCCGAGAGACGAAATTATTATTAATAAAATTATCAACGTATCTTCTTCGGTCTTTGCTGGACACGTCGCGCAAGAATGTGTGATCTGTTTTTCAATTACTTTCTTATGGAAAAATCGAAGAAAATTACAATAGTGTTGTCCTCCGCTAAGTTGAAAACTTTCTCCAAGATGATTTTCGCGCCATTTTTAATCGCTTCGTTGTCCATTAACAGAGAACTTGAAGTAATCGTTTATGGTATGATACATAAAACGTCGACTAATTTAGTACCAAGGTAAATTACGAGGTTCGAAATTCAAGTATTATATCTCGTAAAATGTAAAAATACGTGAAATATTGATCGTTTATTTTTACTTCCTCCGTAAACGATTTTATCGAGTTGGAAGCTCCCCCTAACAGGGAAAGTTATGTTATTCCAGCTCGGAATGACCGTGATAGTACACGAAACGTTAAAAATTCTTCCGTGCTGCTTCGACCAGCGTTCTTTCGTCGCTTAATTCAACTAATGTTAATTACCATAATTTTAGACCATTGTGTCGTATTATATTTATTCAACTTACCCACTTTCCAATCCTTGTATATGGATCCAATCGCGTGATTTGGAGTAAATGTTTCTTCGTTCAAGTATTTTAGAACGAAGATCAAGTGTAGAAAATTATCAAACAATATTACCTAACCCCCTTATCGTTAAACTATATTTTCCAGAGTCGATTCGAAACATTTAATAATCCAAATTAATTGTCCCGTATTCACCACTCTTGCTCTACACGAAAAACATTTTCAATTTCTTTTTCAGGAACATATCCAAATCACAGAAACATTATCAATTCCCTTTTCAGGAACATATCCAGAACACAGAAACATTATCAATTTCTTTTTCAAGAACATATCCAGAGTACAGAAACATTATCAATTCCTTCTTCAGGAACATATCCAGAGTACAGAAACATTATCAATTCCTTCTTCAGGAACATATCCAGAGGACAGAAACATATCCAGAGCACAGAAACATATTCAGAGCACAGAAACATTATCAATTCCCTTTTCAGGAACATATCCAGAGCATAGAAACATCATCAATACCCTTTTCAGGAACATATCCAGAGCACAAGGTGTTTTCAAATCCCTGCGAATTCCTCAGTATCGTATTTATGCATGGTCTAAGCGCCCGGGCAAGATCCTGGCCATCTTTGTCGCGATTGAACGACGTTCCCGGGCCCATTCTATTTTTCTTTCGGTCGAGAGGAACGGTGTGCTCGGGGATCAGGGCGGGCCTCATGCATTATTAACATTCGGCCGAGTATATTAGTAAATGGCGGGTAAGCGCGGTGGCCGATTTCGATGCGGTTCCGTCGCGGGCGGCGCCCTTTTTTGGCGCGTAGCCACCTCTGGTTCGGCCCTTACGAGACCGAGTCGCATTTAAACGACACGGCACGGGCCCCACGACATTCCCGATCGCGCTGGAATCGGTTCGCGCGGTCTCCTCTCGATAAGATGCCTCGTCCTCGAGGAAAGAACGGTTCCGATGGTTGTCCACCGCTTTTAGCGTGGAACCGCATTTACCGCGAATCTCGTCGAAGACCGCCGATCCGTGCCCAAACGAAACGAAGAAGCTGTAGAAGCATTACGTGGGGCACATCCACGATCGGCTCCCTTCTTCGAGCGGAGAAACCGGGAAGAACCCACCGCGTCGCCGCTGCCATTTGCATTTTAAATACGCTCGACATCGTCGCGACCGGACCAAATTGACCGCTTCCTCTCCGCCTCCGAGCCCGAAATCTTCTCGTCTTCTTCGGCGAGCTCTTATCTGGGGCCCCCTCGTTTCTTACGGGGTGAGGACCGGCTCCCCGGCGAAGAAATTTGAATAACGTGTATTTTAATATCGTCCTCCTATTCCTGCCTCCGAGCGTGTTTAGCGCCAGTGGTACTTCTTTCTTTTCTTCCGCGAGGAAAACAGATTTCGGGTGCATCCAGGGTGAATATCGAATTAGTTTCCATTCGATGGCGGGTAAACAATAGTTGAAGCGTTCGAAGGGAGTTTTTTTTTTAGTACAAGTTCGTAAGTAGTTGGGTAGAATTGTTCGAAGTCGTTTGAGTACTAGTTTCTGTTTGATGGTGAGTAAATAATTGTTAAAGCGTTGAAAGGGAATCTTTTTTAGTACAAGTTTGTAAGTAGTTGGGTAGAATTGTTCGAAGTCGTTTGAGTACTAGTTTCTCTTTGATGGTGAGTAAATAACAGTTACAACGTAAAAAGGGTTTTTAGTACAAGTTCGTAAGTAGTACCCATTGAGTACGATTGTTTGAAGTTGTTTGAGGCTTAGTTTCTCTTTGATGACGAGTAAATAATAGTCAAAGGGTTAAATTGTATCTATTCGAATAGAAACAGAGGAAACTGTCCATTTTTCCAATATTCTTTCATCCAATATATTTGTTACTATATATCGCTTAAATAATCGTCTATTAGAGTATTCATGTATGGAAAATTCTACCGTACTCCAAATCAACCCTAATCGTCATTTGACCGGTTATGAAACAGAGATCATATTTTTCCCAAAAGGAATGCAAATGATATCGAACAATATAAAAATTCACATAAAATTAAATGAAGAAAAAAATTAACGACTAACGCAAAAATTTCTTACAAATTTTAAAACGATTATTCAGTTATGAAATAAACCTATTTTTCCCAAAAGTAACGCAAGTGATATCGAACACTATAAAAATTCACATAAAATTAAATAATGAAAAAAATTAACGATTAACGCAAAATTTTCTTACAAATTTTAAAACGATTATTCAGTTATGAAACGAACATCGTATCTTTCCCAAAAGTAACACAAGTGATATCGAACGCTATAAAAATTCACATAAAGTTGAAGAAACGAAACAATGAACAATTAACGCATAATTTTAAACTAAACTTTAAAACGGTCGTACGACCGTGCGTGATACGTGTGCGAACGTAAACCGATCCGTTGAAGTTGCAAAACTGTTTCACCGATAGACGATACACGCCACGCTGTAAATAACGTGACGCGAAACAGAAACTCGCGTTCGTTGTCATGATTCCGCGAACCTCGAACCCGGGAATAGCCGCTCGAAACGCCAACAGATCCGCTCGACCATTTTGGACAGTCGAGCGTAGGAATTCCCAGAGGCATAATCGTTTCAATTCCTCGGGAATTCGTACGGGAAGTCGAGCACGTATCCGAATTAAGACAATTCGCGGGTTTCTTGCGCGTTGGTGCCCCACGGTCGGGGGGGATCATTACCGAGTCCCCTCGATTTGGTAAGGTTGTGCATGCATTCTGCGGCATGCACGCGCAAGAAAGGCGGTTCGTTATTTCGCCGAGAAAAAGGACTTACGTGACGGGACCTTGACTCGGCGCGAGGAAAGGGTTGACTTCTTTTGTCCTCACGGGCGAGAGAGGAGTTGATCTCTCGGCTTCCGGGTGGATGGTTTTTAAAAATTCAATCCGTATCGAAAAGGAGAAATACCCGTGTATATCATTTGCGTACAAATCGGTGCGGAAAAATGCAACGAGAGAGTCAAAGAAAGGCCCTCGAACTGAAATTACACGCGAAAACGCTCCCAGAACGAACCGAAATGGCGATGAAATGGCGAAATGTAACATCTTGGGTTACCTCGTTCGTTTCGCACGATACCACTTTCCTGGCAGTAAAATGTACTCGAGTATTTTCGAATGATAATTCAATTTAGTTCATCTCTCTTACGAATACATATTCTTCTATAATATACGTATCGAAAGAACGCGTACACGTAACGTGAAATACGAGTATAAAAATTAGAATAAGTACAAAACCATCGACGAGTTGCATTCTTCGACGCCGAAGAAGTCGAGGCTCTTTCGTATCCTGTATAGAAATCGCTATCATAAGAGAGTTCTCCGGATTTTCTCTACATTGGTATCTCTATCAGCCGTTACCTTCCTCGCAAGAATATCCAGCGGCTGTATTCACGACCGTAAATTGCTACCACGAGTCCAATTCGTGCGTCAAGTGTTTGATACCCGCTACCACGATATTCGTTCGATTTTTGCTATTTTCCTTCTCGCTTCGCGACACGATTGAACGCGGCTGCGCGAGAAATTCGCGGACCTTAGGCGAGCCACGTAGATCGAGTCGCGATAGTTGTCCCGGTCAAGTTCGAAGCGACGTTAACCGAGGGCATTGAGCTCGACCGTTGAAAATCGCAACCGGCCGAGAGAAGACTCGACTTTCGATGCAACACCGCCCAGCATTCGTCTCGCTTCCCCGCGCTCTGTGGATACCATCGACGATGGAAGGAATCGCTTTGGCTTCGTTTAACCCGATCTCTTGGCTTTTCTACGCTCGGTTCGCCAAGTTTACAATCGTAACGTTGCACACTGGAGAAAAAAGTACAGCAAACGTGTCTTGTACAATTGAATTTAACATCGAAATACTCGACGGATACTTTCGGAGATATTATTTTTTTAAGTTATCTATTTTACGTCGTTGGAGAGCGGAGTTCGTTGCGTTTCTATCGTTATACGCCGAATCGTACCACCACCGGTTTTTCCAAACAATTTTGGAAAAGTTCTCGAGTTGTTTATTTTGACTAGAATTTATTATGTTTCTTATGCTATTCTTCACCACCTACTTAGAAGTCATAGGACACCTTGGTACTGAATGTTTTAGGAAAATCGTGAAAAATAAGGGAAATTTGATAGTTTACACTATTAGCTACATGTAGAGAGAGAGAGAGGGAGTGAATCGAAGCGGTTTGTAAGTATATAAAGACGACAGAATGACGTGTTATCGAAGTAATTATTCATAACGCAAAAATGAATGCGATTAGGACAATTTGTCTGACACGTGCAACGAAAATGGAAGAAATTCGTCCGTGGTATCATTTCCGAACGGAGAAAAATTTGTTGTAAAAGTTCGGGTCATAATATGTGGTTTATTGTAATATACAGGGATCTCGCGTATCTAGCGATATAGTGATACATCTAGTGATCCGACCAAGTGATATAAGTCGTATAAAGGTTATTCCTTTGTCAGAATCATCGATATTGTTTCAAACGATACCCTTGTACAAAAAGTCAAATGACTGCACAAACCTTGCAAAGTGTCCCCATTTAAATACTTTACCGTATAAAAAATTTTCCAACACTTATTTTCTAAACTGTTCCAACCCCTCGATCTCAACCTGCATCCTGGAAGTAAATCTCAACGAAGGATCATCGTTTAAAACTACATCGATTCTTTAAATGTAATAACGCGTACTGGTGAGGCCATATTTACGTTTTCGAGAGACGAACAACGTGCTCGTAGCTTTCACGATCGATTTTCGACCGTTTGAAAATCGTCTAATTAAACACGGAGCACCGTAGTTTCAAGCCCAGAGTCCTTAACGCGAATCGACGTTACTCGAGGACGTTACACCCGTGGTCGATTAACAGAGCCCCGACTAGTTGGCCGCGAAATTCGTCGGGAACGATAATTACGTTGTTTTTACGAGTTCCTTGCACGAGCAGTTACTTTTGGCGGTAATGGCAACGGCCTTCGGCAGAATGTGCCTCGCGGACCAAAAATATCACGATTTTTATGGACGATTCGCCGGAAAATAGAAATGGAGGCAATAAGTGCACGCATAAATTCCGCATCCTGTTCGTTTTGCAGGCTGCGAGCAGCCGTTACGAGTCGCTTTTTAATTTCACGGAACTTTATTTACGATCGTCGGGATCGTTCTCATATTCTTTACGCTCCCTACTTTTATTTCGGGGTAGTTGGCTTTTTATTTGCATTTATTCGAGCATGTGTGCATCACCGATGAGTACCTTTTGCGATGTTTCTTAAATTGAAAAAAAAAAAAGAAAAATACCCCTCGGGTTTTGCGGGTAATTTACCCGATGGTTCTTTTGGATCGTGGATCGATTGATAAATGATCCGACAGACAGATAGAAATATTTGAAAAACTATTGAAGAAATCTCGCGCTCTTTCGTCGATAAGCGGTCGATTCTAAAATGGCAACGATCTAAAAATAGTTCCAGTTCGAAAGGAAATAATTTACCTTACCGAGAAACATAAAGAATAGATACAGCACGCACCGATCCAATAACCTCGACGTGCTAGAAACCGATCGCAAGACGATTGAATAGAGAACATTGCACAGATCTCGTTGAACGATCGACTACGAACGTAATAGCACACGCAGTGAACGTAACACGAAAAGTGTTTTCTTTTCTCGCGTGCTATTGTTAATTAATACTTAACATAGATTTGCTTATTATCGTTTTGATAGATTGTAAATAATAGAGCAGAGTTATATAAAACTAAAAATAATGAAAGTTTCTAAAATGGAAAAATAGGTCTTAATTGATTCGCGAGCAAAAATTTGTTTATCTTTTTGCTTGAAAAGCACCGATTATCGTGACTGATTTTTTCTAGTTTTATATTTTCCTCGAAACGCAACTCTCTAATGTTTTGCATAAATTATCGAGCCATCTTTCGTAAAATCTGCCCTTTCGCTAGTTTATTCGCACAAATATTCACTACTTTGCTCGATATTAACGAACAATTATTTTTTTGTGTTTCAGGTAAGTCCAATTTCTCAGTCTGATTTAAAGTAAGACGAATTTAAGTCGAAATCAGCGAAGCGTGACATTTGACGAAGGAAACGAATCGGTAAGTGTGTAATATAATTATGCGTAATTTTGTATTTTTCAAATCGTACGAGTAGAAGAGTTTCGAAAGAAGAATTTCATTCTGATGAATTATTATTTCGATAATTATTATTATTATTTTGATTCGATATTTTCTCATCGCTGATAACGAGAAATCGGCATTGAAATCTATATTTTACGAAGATTTCAATGCCGGGACAATCGGTCGCCTTCTAACGAAAGTTTTTCAAATTTTCAAAATTTGTCAAAGATACTTTTACTTATTCCCTTCTTATCTCCACGCTACATTACCATTGTTACAATTTCGCTATTCTTCAAAACATTTAATTTAACATACAATAAAACTTCTCTACACGATTCTCGTTAGAAGGAACCTCTCGATGATCCCTGGTGTTTCTCAAATGTTTGCAAAATTTCTAAAAAATAATATTTCTAAAAGGTCTGCAAAACTTTCTACTTCCATTTCTATTTCCACAAGTCTATTTTATCTTTCTATTTCTACAAAGTCTATACACAAAATTTCCAATACCCCGCAAACAAAGACAGAATATATTTTCGATAAGTCGCACGAATTACGAAACATTCCCCGTAACTCGATCACCGAATTCCTCTGGAACTCTCTTTCAAAAATTACGCACACTGTGTATCCACTATTCGTAGATATTGCATCATTCTCCACCAAAGAAAATTTTCGTATTCTCCCTCCCGATGCATCGATCCAAAGCGCTAAGAATCCTTCTAGTCTTTCACGAGTCCCAAACATCGTACCCGTCGATGATTTCAATTTCCGCGTTGGACATCGTTTCGTTCTCCAAAAGCGGAAGCACCTGCGCGCGCCGTTTCACAATAACGCGCCGCCGCCACTAAATCACCCCTTTATTTCCTGGAAGTGTAAATCAGCCAGGATTCACGGCGCGAGTTGAAGTATCGGGGCCCGATCGGATCCCTGGCGCGCGCAGGACGAACACCGATATTCGATTTCCTTTGCAGATCGTTCACGCCACGTCTCCACCTCGGTTCCCGCCATTTTTTGTCAGCTTGTTCGTCCTTCGTTGGCCGCGACGACCTCGTCTGTGGCGAAACAGTTTTCTCGATGGCTTACCCCTTCGTTGTACAATTTTTTTCCCCCATTTATTTATTACACCCGGTTTTATCGCCAACGATTCACTTTGGCGACCCGATTATTTCCACCGACTTCGTCTCGGTTATTATTTCTTCCGATTGGAAATCTTCAATCTTAATCAGCGTGGAAAACATAACCGGAGATATTCACGGAACGTAAAAGAGATTATTTTTTTAAGTTATATTTATTTCACGTCGCAGAAGAGCGGAGTTTGTTACGTTTCAATCGTTACACGCGAATCGTACCATCACCGGTTTAGTTAAAATTCCACGGTTCTCGAGTTGTTTATTTTGACTAGAATTTATTATGTTTCTTCGTTCTTATTACGTTTCTTATGCTATTCTTCGTCATCTACTTAGAAGTCATAGGACAACTTGGTAATGAATGTTTCAGGAGAACCGTGAAAAATAAGGGAAACCGTTGGAACGTTTAACAGGGAACGATCTTTTCTTATATTTTACGCTATTAGCTACACGTAGAATGAAAAACACGTGCAGTGTAATTTTCACGGATTCTCATCGATATCGTTAATAACAATTAGATTCTTTCTTGCGTCCATAAGCTACCGTTACCACCGATCTTGGCGATTAACTTTTTTGCGACCTCTCGATTAATACTTACAACGATTCGATTAACTCGATGGAAGTTTCATCGGTGTATACAATCATGGCACTACTTCTTTCGACTTTTTCCTTCCCTCAACATTTCCTCTCACAAATTCTCCTGCAACCGTATCTTACGTCTTATCATTCTTTAATATCTCCATAGTATTACTACTCTGTATTATTAATCTCACAAGTTCTCCTGCAACCGTATCTTATATATTATCATTCTTTAATATCTCTATAGTATTACTACTTTGTATTATTAATCTCACAAGTTCTCCTGCAACCGTATCTTATACATTATCATTCTTTAATATCTCTATAGTATTACTACTCTCCATTATTATTCTTTATTACTCCGTACACGGTACAGTTTCTCTACAAAACTTCAGCACCCATAATAGAAAGAATCCTCACCGTTGAATTATTCGTGCAAAACACGGAATGCCGATTTCCTCGCGAAGATCATTACCCCGTCGAAGATGAACAAAAAATAACCGTTTCGTTCGAGATAAGCAACGGGTACACCGTCCACGAATGTGTTACAAAGTTTTATTATCTTCGATGTTCTCCCTCCCTCGGTATCGAAGTTCCTCCGCTCGATGTTCCTCGATTTTACGACTTCCTTCGAATCGTCCGACACGATTTTCGTTTCCCAATTCAGGGATTACGGGGAACGAGGAATTCTTTTTGTTCATTTTTCTTTCTTCTTTTTTTCTTCTTCTTCTTCTTCTTCTTTTCGCGAGAGAGCTCCGCGTTCCGCGCAATAAAAACGCGGATTTCGCGGCGAAACGTACGAAAAAGAAATCGCGTTGCGTTTCGCGCGATTCCGTAGGACACCTGCTGTCCGGTCTCTCGTATCCTGATTCTAATCCTTGCGTAATACGAACGCGGTGCCCGAGGCCGCGATGGTTTATGGACGCCATAAAATTGCCTTTAAGCCGACGACTTTAATGGTTCACGACTTTCGCCTATGCAGATTTCGTGGCCGATAATCCTCTGCCCTGGTGCTCCGACCTCTCGATCGAGAGTATCCTTTTGGTAGGCGGCCAGAAGGGATACCACCGGCCTTTTCCACGAACTGTCCGCTTCCTCTTCGACGAGGATCTCACCGATGTCACGATGAAATTAATATACCCGACTAATTCCAACGGGGTGGTTCGCGATTCGGTTTCGTTGTTACGGCATCGTCGTTTTCGTTGCGCTATAACTGGTCCTTGACTCTAGAAAGTGCCTCTAGAAACGAAACAAAATCCGTTCAAACAACGAAACTTTCGAGAAGAAAAAGGGCAATTTACATCGATAGCTTCGATTTACATCGGTGCTATCCGGTCCGTTGCGAAGTTCGTTTTATAGTGTAGTCTATTATAGAGTGCAATAGCTTCGAGAGTGCTATTTAGATCACTGTAAAGTTCATTTTATAGTGTACTGTCTGTTCTAAAACGAGCGAGGGTAATAGCTTCAATGGTGTTATTTACTTTGTTGCAAAGTTCAGATTGTAATGGACAGTTTATCATAAAATGTAGGGATCTCGGGTAATAGCTTCGACGGTGCTATTTACTTTGTTGCAAGGTTCAGATCGTAATATATAGTTTATCATAATATGCAGGAATCTCAAGTAATAGCTTCAATAGTGATAGTTACTTTGTTGCAAGGTTCAGATCGTAATATATAATTTATCATAATACGGAGGGATCTCGACCAATAGCTATTTGCTTTGTTGCAAAGTTCAGATTGTAATATATAGTTTATCATAATATACAGAGCTCTGGTCCAATAGCTATTTGCTTTGTTGCAAAGTTCAGAGCGTAATATATGTTTTATCATAACATGCAGGGATCTCACCTAACTAAGGGATTACGGGGAACGTAATCTGCTATTTACTTTGTTGCAAAGTTCAAATTATAATATTCAGTTTACGATGCTATACAGAAGTCTCGCGTATCCAGTAGTATAATGATTGTAGATATACCCTAAGGTCATGTGCCCTTCGCGACTCTCGATTCGATACAATAATTTTTAAACACGTATCCAACAATATTACAATATTTAGAATTATCGTTTGGCTATTACTAAATTACTAGAACAGAGAACGATACATAATTTTGGCAGATACCATAATTAAAAAAAAAAAAAAAAAAAAAAAAAAAAAAAAAAAAAAAAAAACGCATTTTTGGATAACAAAGGTCGTCAAAAGTATACCCTTTAAAGCACTTCCGATCCGTCCAATATTCGACGATCAATTAAAAGAAGAATACATCCAGCGATAACTCGTTCGAATTGATTTCTGTTTCCGATCGACATCGTTACGAAACATCGTGTACAATTTTCTCACGGCTTAACGAGCACCCGTCGGAAGCTTTCGAGTGACCGAGAACTGGACGCGAGGAAGATCGGGTAGACATTCCTGTCCTATCTTTTCCCGGTAGCCTGATATAGATAGAACTTCATGGAAACGGGCGTCAAGACGTCCTATTATTCGCCTCGTGTGACCGGTACGTCATTGTCAGCCATTTTCGAGTGGCTGGTCGCGTACGCGAGGGTGTTCGATCGATCGTGAGAAAAAAAGATAACTTGTATCGACTTCCTCTGGAAATCACGATACGTACTGGAAGGAGCTACGAACAATACTCTCCGACGACTTCTACGTTACCGAGGCACTAAAATGATCTGGAAATGATTTGGAAACGAAGTCATTCAAGTCAATTCAAATGGTCCACGTGCTTGGTAATCACCGTTGAAGTAGGTATCACACGTTAAAGAACTCTTTGTACTGTACCGAGTTGCAAAGAATGCTTCCTACATTACTGGACACGTGTTTGGTAATCACCACTGAAGTATACAACCTCTGTACTGTACGTAGTCGTAAAGAATACTTCTTGGTAATGTTTTCTACGTCACTGGGTACATGTTTGGTAGTCACCATTGTGAGTAGGTATCACACTTTATGGAGTACTTTGCAAGAAGTTGTACAGAATCTCTATTCATCACCGATACCACATTTATGAGACCCACTGTACTGTGAGGAACTGTAAAGAATGCTTCTAGGCGTTCTCCAAATTCTTGAGCACAAAAATGGTTGTAACCTCTACGTAATCTTTTTACTTTGTATTGCGAGGAGTTACAAAGAATACTCCTGAGTGATATTTTCTACATTACCGGAGTTTTCAAAGGACTATAACCAGAAAGGAAGGCAAATAGGGTACATGTACACTCTTCGTTATTTACTCTCCTAATGTTTTTTCCACATTACCGAGCACGTGTTTGGTAGTCACCACTGAAATTGACACCACGTATTATAAAACACCGTATACTGAGAAGAACGATAAAAATTATCCCTACGTTTACAAATAATATTTACCCCAAGTTCGTACAAAATTCTCGCTAATTGTGAAGTAAACTTGTGAAAAAGTTCTCACCTCTAAATTTGAAACCAATCCGAATGCATCGTCTGCAGTTCTGTAGTATTTTTTTTTTTTTTTGTATGCAACCGCAAAATGCAAAATTAGGGTAGCACTCTTTAACGACAGGATACGACGAACGTACAAGTAAATTCTCCGACAGTTCCACAGGATTACGAGGACGTCCCGATTTAAATGGCTCTCGAAGATACGTAATTGCATCCTTAAAGCGCCGGAAGTGCATCGTACTTACCCGTGTTACACATTATCCTTCGCACCTGTTCCACGTCGCGTTTCCTCTTGGTATCGAATCACCTGGACAAATTGTCACGGACACTTGCACGATCGAACACGATTCTTCGATGATTCGTCGAATTACAATTCTTCGTAATGTTCGACGAGCTTTTAGAAAATTTCTAATAAAGCAAGAAAAATCCTCCATTGAACGATAAGATTGAAATAACGACTTTGAGTATCAATTAGGGAATCGAAATAAAATATTTCGTACTGCAATTTTTTTTTCAATAAGTAACATTTACAACAGTACGTGTTACGATTACTCCAATATCTAATATTTCATCGACAATTCGTAAGTTTATCATTTGGTTCGACATTAATTTACTCTTATCCTGTAAGATAAGGATACGTCATTTTCTTAGCATTCTTTATAATTCCTTACGGAACAAAGTAAGAACGATACATCGTCTGACACGTACTTTTTATCGTACATATATATCCAAAGAAGACCACCGCAATGCTAGAAAAAATTAACAATTCAACTTGGTCGAGAAATTAAGTTCGAAAGTATGTACAGGCTCCCGATGACACGTTTTTGTAAACTTTTACGCGTTGTTCCATCGAACGAATTATCCCGTAGCTCTGTATTTCGAGACACCGGTGGAAACTGAAACGAAACTTCGATATCGAAATAAAATTCGAAACACGAAAGGAAAATTTCTATTTCACCGTAATGGAAACGATCACGGAAGCGAGAAATCGAAACGAAATCGAAACGAAATTCGAAACTGAAAACGAGGATTGATATTTCGCCGTGGTGGGAGCGACACGGAAGCGAGAGATCGAAATTAAATTTGAAACTCGAAACTTGAGATTAATAATTTACTAGCGGGCGAGATACGGAAGCAAGCGGAATCGTTTACGACTTTCTCGAATATTAATCATCGAGGAAGTTCGGTTTTTGCGGGTCCTTCCGCAAATTGTTCGCGTTACTGGGAGAAACGTAATCGGCGCCGATTCATCTCTGGAGCGATCTCGCTTCCTCGATCGGGCGTGATCGACGGCCGGGGATAAAGACGTGAAATCGCGTTTCGACGCGCGAACTTTTTACCAATTACAATTTCGATGCGCCTGCACCGCGAAACTTGTGCAAACACTTTGCTGCCCTTCGCCTCTGGTCTCGTAAAAAGACACTGTGCGCGTTTCTCTCGTTCTCTCGCGCTCTCTTTCTCGTTTCCTCTGCCTTTTACATTCTCCCGACGAAATCGACCAATTATCAGTGTTTAGTCATTCGTACGACCAGTGTGAATATATTTGGAAAATATTTCCAAAATCGTAACGAGCGATACACAATATACAATATACAATATTGTACGTTGTTGTACAACTTTATTTACGATTTGGAGTAAAATAACAACCAGTATGATTTTATTTACTATTGGGACTAAAATAACAACGAGTATGAATTTATTTACGATTGGGACTAAAATAATAATAATAAATACGAATTTATTTACGACTGGAACTAAAATAACAATAAGTACGAATTTATTTACGATTAGGACTGAAATAACAACGAATGTGAATTTATTTACGAATAGGACTAAAATGACACCCAGTATAATTTTATTTACAATTAGGACTAAAACACAGTTATTGCCTTTATTGATCGATAATGTCCTTTTATCGTTTACAATTTTTTCCATTCCTCCTGTAGCTTAGTACCCTTCTCGTAACATATATTCTATTTAAAAAATACGTAGACACCATTCTTTTAATTTCTTTAAAAATATCGACGCACACATAGTGTACGATAACTTTTTCAATTGCTCGAATTACCGTATCATGACCGCTAAAAATAAATTTCTGAACTAAATAAAACACATCTGTAAAATTGATAGACGTCGCGATACAATATCGATATGAATTTACTTCAATTCCAAGCAAACTGATCCATCCGTATATATTTCTAACTCGTCCAAATAATTCACCCTCTCCACGAACGACAATAATTTCTAATTATTCCGCCGTCTGAAACAATGTAAAAAATCCTCCCTGCTCAAAATTACGTAGCTATCTACAAACCTCCGATCCCCTTTCTATCGATTCCAGTTTCGTCGAATCGGTTCCGTTCGATCTGAAAGTTGCGTTTCCGTGTGGCAGAAAAATTTCCAAACAAAATAACCAGCTATTATCAACGATCTCCCGGTAATCTTCAACGGACTCTCGTATTGAAAAGTCCAGCCACGGAGATTCGCAATTTTTGTCGAACTCGATGGAAAAATATTTTGAAAAGCCCGTAGGTATGCGCGATTCGGAATCCGGCGAGGCCTTAACGATCGGGCCAGCTCGGTCTCGGCCCGCGATGCAAAGAATCTCGCGCGGAAAGGAGGAGGAGAGCACACATTGTTTACCGTGCATTAAGGTGGAACTTGATCTCGGGACGATCTTAATTTGCCTCCGCCCGGATCGAAGATTACGCGGCCGCTAACTGTATCGGAACATGTACTCGTTAGAATTTAAACTTATCTCGATGCCACTCGACGCGTGTACCCGCCATTCCTGCCGACCGAATCATAACGAACCCTACTGGATCTCGATCTCGTTTCAATTCTATCGATACGAAACCACGGAACAAATATGCGATAACGATGCCCGCTACTAAGGCGAGGCCGATCTCTTCTCCACCGAATATATCTCCACGAGAATAATAATCGAACGATGCTTACCGGCGGTAACTTTCAACCGGCTGGAATTCAAATCGGAGAATATGTTCCGGGATTCGTGACAGCCGAAATTCGAGCGAAAGAAAATCGTCGATAATTGGGGATAGGATCTTCTTAGGTGTATCGAGGTAGCTGAGTATCGTCGATAATGTATTAATGGAATTTTCAACGCTGTACTCTCGTTGCTATCGTGAAACGAAAAATATCGATACACGCGAGTAAATCGCGAGTACATCGATCTCTTCGAAGAACTTTAGCGTACTTTTTCACCAAGAGAGATTATAAACTTTTAATGATTCGTGCAGTCACTTGTGGTGCATTTTGAAAATGTCAGTTACTTATTCGGTACGGGATAAATTTCTACGTTGGTAACTTAATTTTCTTCGAGGGTTTCTTTTCTGGAAAATCGATTTTAAAAATACTTGGAGGATCGCTCTGCGTATCGATTTTTGTACTATTTATGCGCAAAGTGTGCTATATTCGTTCCATTCGCAACCAAATTTTGTCTAAGATTCTCTTTTCCAGAAAATCGACTTCAAAAATACTTCAAGGATCGCTCTGCGTACCGATTTCTATCTCATTTATACGCAAAGTGTATAAAAAATCTCACCGTTTTCGATTTATTTACGCACAAACAACACATCACAGCAGGTGAGAAACACTCTACAGAAATTACTATTCAATTACATCCTCGAAAATAATTCTATAATCTTTAGTTTCGATTGGACAAAATTCGATCCGATCGGTGAAATATTCGTGGAATTGTAATTTCCATCGAACGAGTAACGGCTGAAAAATACCCCGTTATCTTTCGTTCGTTGCCCGATGCTTTGATCCACGGTTCAACAATTTCGTTCTTCGCCGATTTGGAGCACGATCCCGTCGTCCCGTTGAAACCGAATCGATTTCCTCGACGTAAATGTAAATTTCCAAAATAACGCCGCGGGCGATCAAGTCTCGCGTGGAACGAATAAAAAAAAAAAAAAAAAAGAAAAAAAAAATCAACCAAGGGACCGTCGCGATTCTCGTCGGTATGGTGTCACGAGCCCGCGGTACTCCGCGTTGGTACAAGCGGAGGCACACGTCGACACGGCACGCCGTAAGTTTGTTCTGACACGAGCAAAACACGATAGATAACGAACGGTCCGCCGAACAGACGTCTCTTTACGGAGCCACGAGTGCAGACTTTTAATGAGCCACCACGGCAGCCGGCCACACCGCGCATAAACGCTATTCCGCGTCGATAGGATCTCTCGTGCACCGAAAGCGTCGCGAGCATTGTCGCGAGATACCACCAGAACGACACGTGGACTCGGGTGAAAGATACATTTCTAACCGAGTAGCATTTTCAAACGCGACAATGTAGAAACAGCTCAACGACAAACCCTACCGAGAGGAATACAGAGAAGGTTGTACCTAGTTGTGCGAAAAATTGGATCGGGTGTTCGGTGTCTCACCATGCTCGCTTAAAGGAATTTTCTATCGATGATGTTTAAAACGAGCCTACTCCGCGTAGATTGTTCGTGGTTTTTTTTTTGTTTCGCGCGAGTGTTGGAAGACGATGAATTATCCACGTCTGTGTGAAAAATTATTTACGGTTTCTTCATTTCGGCGCGAGTATTGCAAGACGATGAATATTCTGTTAAGTAAATTATGTAGTAAATTATTCGTTTATGGTTTCTTTATTCGATTGAATACGATTCGTTTCGTTGTAGAAATTTAAACGATTTTGGTGGAGTGGTTTGGAAACTTTCTGGTGTTTGTTTATGGCAAGGTTTTTCTTCTTTTAACTGAAAATTAATTAAAAGAACTGTTTTGTATTGTTTCTCCGTTACGCTTAGTTCATTTGGTGCGAAAGATGATAGGTACGTTGGAAAGAAAGTAAACAGAAGTGAACGTAGTAGTTCTTTCGATAAATAATTTCCTTGTATATAACTCGTATTTCCAAACCAATTGGTATCCGTTCCTATTTATTAAATTAACACCGAAGAAGAACCAAACGAGTCACTTGATATCAAAATTCTCAAATTAATATCAAAGTTTCAATTATCTCGACCATTAACATTCTCCTCGACGATCTCTACGCGAATATTTTCAACTGCACTCTTACCCCGCGATTTAAATTATTAATTTATTCGGAAAGTCATCTCGTTATTTTTTAATGAAAATAAAACACAATTGTTTTAGAATGTACAAACATTTTATTAAATTACACATTCTCCATTTTGGAAAACGAAATGACTCTCCGAGCAAACCGATACAATCCACGTTTGACGAGTACGAAATTCCTTCTCTCTGCTGTTTGTCGTTGAAAATTTCCATTCGAATGAAAATTGTGCCACCCGCTCTCTCGAGAGACCAATCTCACCGATGAAAATGGCGCTAAGTCGAACGTAGCGGATTCTCGTTGCGAAGATGCTCGTGCCGGATCGTCCTGACATTGTCTGGAGCGTTATCTGGCTTCTCGAGCGGAGAGTTCTCGCGAGGACCAACGACCTGCCGCGATATCGCGTTTCAACTCCGGTGGCCTTAATCTACCTACCGAAGTATCGTCCCCGAATCATTCGTAAACGTCGTAATCGCGTTATGGCATCCGAGTCCATTTTCTCTCCGGTTGTCCCCTCGGCACGTCGCTGTTGCATTCTCTCGTTTCGGGGCCTTACTCGCGTTTCACAACCCCGGGCGTGTGCACACCGCGGCCTCTTCGACCGATTTTCGCGGAAGGTGCCAGGATGTCCCCGCCCTCCTCGTATCGTGTTCCAGAAACATTCTTTCAGCGTTGCAGTCGCGTTGCAGTTACGTTGCTCCGTGACGATTCGTGCACGAAAATGATTTAAAGGATCGTATTCTTGTTCTTGGAGCACGAGAGAACGATTTTCTTCCAAATTTATTGTTCGAAGATCTTTGTAAGCTCTCGAATCTGTGTAAGTGATTAAAAGGATTGTATTCTTGTTTTTGGAGCATAGGAAACACTGGAGGTGTTAGTGGAAAGATTGTACAGTTGGTAAAGGAAGTTTGGGGTAATGGAACGATCCCTTTTTTTGTAATGCATCGACTGGCTTATTTTTGGCGGGAATATCGTAGCGAAAATAAAGAAATAACACGAAAGTACTATTTTCTTCCAAATTTATTGTTGTAAGATTTTTGTAAGCTTTCAAATCCACCCCAATAAAGGTAAAATCTTTCCAAATTGGAAAAGTAACTATCCGAAACTTGCATGCCCCAACTTTAAATGCAATTCCTTCGCGCAGATTAAACGACTCCCCTGTGAGAAAATTAATTTTTAAAACAAACAACTCAAGAATGATATTTCTCACCATCGTTCCGGCAACAATTTCTCCAATACGTCGCTCTGATTATCATTCACCGGAAAATTGAGCCAACGTTCCCTCCCCGGGACTCTTCCCTCTCCAGAAACTAAGACAATACGTGACCGTCCGGACTTTAAATGCAATTCCTTCGCGCGGAATCGAACACCACCGGTGAGGTGGAGCTCCCCCATGAGAAAATTAATTTTTAGAATAAATAAGAGTAACCCGGCGCGAGCGAGAGAGATGCGAGGGTACGATACCACGGCGAAGGAAGAGCCGAAGATCTTTATCCTTCTCTGGCAACGCGAAGTCAAGGGAGAAACCGGTATATAATCGAGCAGTCACCTATGCACCGGTTCTCGCGGGGACGGGGCGCAGTAACGCAGCGCGGTAAGAAAGGTACGTGACCCGCGCGAAAAAAAGGTGGTGCCACGGCGAAGGGGGACAAGAAGGGGGGGCCCCCGGAGGGAAAAAGGGCGCTTTTGTCGGCACGTAGCAGCGTTAAACTTTTATCTCTCGCTTCATCCGACTTCACTTCCGTGCGCGCGCGCGCGCGCGCGACTGAGCGAGCGAGCGAGCAAGAGCTATTTCGCGGCACATCGTAGATCGTAATCGTATTAGACTGTTTGTTCTTTGCCTCGTCGTCCGGGACAATTAATTAAAAAACGGCAGGGACGAACGGGTATTTTTGCCCCGTTGTCGAACGCGCGCGCGTCATGCTCGCGTTGCGAGATTCGCTCGTCGAGAGGAGAATCACGGTTCTCCGCGGGTCTCGAGCGAAAATATCGATTCCTTTGTCTTTTCTTCGATTTCGAGCGAAGATTCTAAGTGCGAAACAGTTTTCCATTAGGTTTCGTACTCGATTTTCCCTCTTATCGACGAATTCCCATCGTTTCGTTATTCGGACTTTGACTTAGTATTTTTATATTTTTTTATATTTTTATGGTACTTTTAACTGTGTATGTTACGAGTAAAGAGAATATTTTGTTTTTAAGGTAGACGGTAGGATTATGTATAATTTCTTGTAAAAAAAATCTAAACAAATTTTATTCTTTATTATCGAGTTGTAAAGAAAAACAAACGTTCGTGTAACAGAAGACGACAAACCTTGGTTCGTCCTTGTCTTCCCCATTGGCGTTTAAAGTACGACTTTTCAATTGATAACTAATTTTTTCCATGTTTACAAATTCACTGAGAACGTACACTACTGATGACAAACAATGACAAACAAGTACCAAACAACGTAGCGTGGTCAACCTTCAAACTTAAGCTTTATAAGCTCGGTACTTTCTTTCTTGGTCGTTCTTTTCGAACAACTACCGCCATCTATGATTCAGATCGGGTACTTCCGGAACTATCCTCGTATTTAGCGTTAAATCGGCCCAAAGTTTCCACCAAGCATCGTCTCTCATCCATCCGCGCACGTACATCGAAACAGGTTACACTATTGTCCATCTCGTTGCGCTAAATCCTCGAAGATCCTCGTTCGCGAGGAGACGATGAACTCGGCACACCAGAGTCCGTGTTCTACGGCTATCGATCCTCGAATCGACGATGATCGCGCCGCGAGCACGGAGATCTCGACACCCGTCAAAACCCCATAAACGATCCGACTCTGTATCGCCACTAAGCCGGAATCCGAGCTAACCGTGACGATACGATCTTGCGAATCCGTGCGAATGCCAGTATACTGGCAGTCGCCGCTCTGAAAAAGGAGGATATGAACGATGGAAGACACGAAGGAGGAAATACGCGGCCAACGAGATCGGTGGACCAAAAGTGTTTCGTGCTGACCGCGCTCGCGCGTGCTGTGGAGTTCTACGAATGCCAAAGATCCCGAGACTCTGTTTATTCCGACGATCGACCGATCGTCTCGATCTTTTCGCGGCGATCGTGTCCGCGAAACGATTTCGCAGGCTCCGCTGGCGCGAATAATGCAACGCGAAATGTAGAACGATTTGCGAAAACAACCGCTTCGTCGGAGATAATAATTGGAATTTATATAACGCGAATGGGAGGGGGCGTTTATAAACGCTATAATTCAATTTTTAGAGTTGGTTCGTTAATTCGACTTTTAGAGCAGGCTCTATAATTCAATTTTTAGAGTAAGTTTGATGATTCAATTTTTAGAGTAGGTTCGATAATTCAACTTTTAGAGTAGGTTTGATAATTCAACTTTTAGAGTAGGTTCGATAATTCGATTTTTAGAGTAGGATCGATAATTCAATTTTTAGAGTAGGTTCGATAATTCAACTTTCAGAGTAGGTTTGATAATTCAACTTTTAGAGTAGGTTTGATAATTCAATTTTTAGAGTAGGTTCGATAAGTCAAATTTTAGAGCAGGTTTGATAATTCAATTTTTAGAACAGATTCGACAATTCGATTTTTAGAGTACGGTCGACAATTCGAATATTCTTTTTCGAGTACGAATACAATTTATCCAATCTTGTTCCAAATTTTACGTCTCTGTATATTACGCGGTAACTGTTTTTCCCCAATTTTCCCCCAAAGAGAATATTTTTTGGGCTTCTACCAAAGTTTCCGCCAACATTCGCGCGTAATCGAGATTTACGAACGCCGTGTCAGCTCGATTCTCTTTATTCCGCCGATCGATCGTCTCGATCTCGTCGAGGCAACTGTCCGCGAGCGTTGCAGCTCCTCGGTGCACGAATAATGCAACATCGATCCGAGTGGATTTCGAAAGTCGAAGTTCACGGAAATTAGGCGGTCTACGAGCGTTCCACGAACCGAGCACGGTTTCAACGGTAATCGAACTAATTTGATATTCCTTGCGCCGCTGGAAGACGCATCACGATGCCGCGGTACCGTTCGACGAGGAAATCTTTAACGGCGTGTAATGAGAATAATCACGGGGTTTGGCCAGATTTATCTTTAAGCCTTCCCGAAACTCGAGACCCGCGTAGCTTTCGGGAATCGGTGCAAACTGCGAATTCTGGTGCGTTCGAGCTGTTCTTTTACACATCGAAGGGTGATTTGTTCGCTACTGATCGGGAATACGGTCCGTGGATGCAGTGGAAACGTTGTTGCATTTCTCGTGCAATAGATGCAACGAATTTCGAAATCGTATTGTGCGCGTAACATTCTTTTTTTTTAAGGAAACACAACGGTGTGAAATTTACATTTTTTCTTTCTTAAATGATAGTTTGGAATCTTGGGAATAAAATACGAAAAGTCACAGTCTTTAAAAGAATCTATTTTCGGAGGTACGAAATAACAGATTCTCGAAAGTATGTTTGCAGGCACTGTATGCAAGATATCTCGAGATCCAGCCAATCGATAACTTTGAAATTTTTTAGGTATCTTTACTATAACGTTTGTCAGGGAATGAACAAGTTTGAAGAAATTTCGTACAACGTACAAATTTTTCGTCCAAATACTTCTCGGATACAAATAGCAGCCACTTTGACAATTTTCCTAAAAATCAAACTGTTCGATGGTCAATTCTTAGAGAATATAAAATAGTATAATTTCCAGTATTTTTGGAACTTTTCTTGCACTTCATCCCGGTTGGAATCGTGCACACCGATGTTACGTCGTATCGAAGAATAATTTACATACTAACATTTGTTATCGATCGGAAGGAAAATCTTGAAACATTACGAAACGAGAAAATTCTACCTGCGTGAAAAAGAAAGTTAGGTCCTTTTATAGGATAGATACATTCAAAGGTAGGTCCGATTTATAATAATGAAACATTAATTTTGTTTTTCGAAGAAAACACAACGATGCGAAACTCTGAAAAAATTGCCTTTTATTCTTCCTTAAATGGTAGTTCGAAGTCTTGGAAATAAAATGTGGAAGGTTAGAGCCATTGAAAGAATCTATTTTCGAAGGTACGAAACAACAGATACGAAGATTGATTGTTATAAATCGGGAATATCGATAGTATCGAAGAAAGTTCTCGACACCGTGTACACGTGGAAAATATTCGAGCGAAACGAGAAACGCATGAAGAACGAATGCGTCTCGGGCAGATATGGAAGGAATAACGAATGGAAGGAGAAGAGTCGGTCGAAGGAGCGTGCTTTTCAGCTCGTGATGTCCCGAGGCTACCGCAGACTCGCTTGGATAGCCCCGACGCTAAACACGCCCATACCGGTCACCGGCAAAGCTCTACCCAACAGAATTATTCGCTGAATTTATTTACTCCTTCGTGACCCCGAGGAAACTAGCTATGAAGGGCCGCCAGTTACCCGGGAACCGGTCGAACGTATCGGCCATGCTCGAAATTGATACCCCGCTCGCGGGGAAACGTGGATTTTCGTGATGAACGCGATCCCGCAATATTTCTCGCGATCCGTCGACGTACAGTGGATCAAAAGAGTATTCCTACACAATATTGCGAGGAAATTTCCTTAAACTACAAGTCTGATTTTGACAGAAAGTTTCTGTGCCGGTATTGGGCCGCACATGAGGTGATTTTTTTTTTTTTTTTGCCGAGAACAAACGTTCTCGGGAGGATACAATCGAGACTTGAATGTTGAACGTTTCTTCGTTTTCTTAATGCAATTTCTTCGGGACTATTTTCACGGTTGAACGACAGAGCATTAAAAAGTGGAGATTTTTTTTTCAGGAAATTTTCTTACAAAAGTGAATATTCTTTATTCTATATTCTGTTCTATATTTTATTATCTATATTCTATTTTCTATATCGTAACTTCTATAGTTTATATTCTACATTCTATATTATCTATATTCTCTATTCTATATTCTATAGTCTATATTCTATATTGTATAGTCTGCATTCTATAGCTTACATTCTATATTCTATATTCTATAGTCTGCATTCTATAGCCTATATTTTATATTCTATATTTTACATTCTATAGCCTATATTCTATAGTCTATATTCTATAGTCTACATTCTATAGCCTATATTCTATATTCTATATTTTACATTCTATAGCCTATATTCTATATTCTTAATTTTACATTCTATAGTCTATATTCTATATTCTATATTCTATATTCTATATTCTATATCCTAAATTCTAAATTCTATAGTTTATATTCTATATTCTATATTCTGTATCCTAAATTCTATAGTCTATATTCTATATTCCATATTCCATATCCTTCCCAAAGTATCCTTCAATTTACAAATGTGGCGTATCGAAGCTCGCCAAAAGGCGAAAGAGACACGAGAAAACAAACTATTTAAAATTGTAACAGCGAACGAAACACAAAGGAAGAATTATTTTGGTCGCGGTGCCGCGAATAAATTCTGTGCCCCTTTGGCTCGCGACGTGGCCGTCGACAAATAGCGTTTGCCTTCGACGCGCGAAACGACACTTAACAAATTGTCGATTGGCCCGGGAACGTTATCGTACCTTTGGTTTCTGGTCGAAGTAGAAAAAGACGGGATCGACGCGTAAAAGAAGAGAAAAGAAATCGAGGAGGGGACCGACGAGTCGGCATGCAAATATTCGGGTACCAATTAAAGTTATGAAGTCGAATCTCGGCCAACCGGGAAGAACCGCCGCTCGGTGGCTCGTTAAAATTATTGAACATTCGTCGCAAAGGGCCCCGGCCTTTTTTCCCTGCCAGTCGAGGAATCCGGTGAAGGGGGGACCATCGCGATCGCCGCCGCGCCTTTTCGGTCCCCCTTAATACGGTACACCACCTCTCGAACGCGAGAGATCGAGATTGGAGGGATCGAAAACGTCCCGGAGGATTTACCGTAAGCGTTCCGACGACAAAAATTATTGTTCCAGCGTGTTCTATGAACTTCGTTCCCGTCTTGAACGCGGAACGGGTATCGAGCGCTCGTTAGGCGCGAAGACATTCATCTTCGCGGGGTTACCGAGCGTGGAGGCGCGAAGACGCGTTAATTAGGTTTATGGACGCGTTAAAGCGCAACTCCGTCCAAGGGAGTAAACACGAGAAGCGACGTTTTGTCGATGTACATTGGAATCGAGTTTCGAGAATAAGATCACTTCGGTGCGTTGATTTATCGTGCACGCGTGGAATTAAATATTTATATTTTGAGTGTATTTTCTTTTTTTTTTTTTTGTTTTACAGTCGGTGTAGGTTTATGGTACGTGGGAGCGAACACTTCGAAGGGAATTTGAGAGGAAGGTTGATTTTGAATTTTGTGCGGGATTTTATTTGGAATTTTATTCAAGATTTTATTCGGCGGTTTATTTGGAATTTTGTTCGGAGATTTATTTGGAATTTTATTTAAGATTTTATTTGCGACTTTATTTAGAGTTTTATTTATCGTTACGATAAACAAAAATCGTTTTCTGTTACTTAAAAGCATTCCTTGCATCCAGAGAAGGAATGAAAACATTTAATTTGAAATTCGTCCGCAATTTCAAAGTAGCCTTTTAAAGTAACAAAATTTCAAAATACAAAGCATAGAATATTTATACAGTTTCAATCTTCCATGTATTATAAATGGAACACACATAAAATGGTCAATAGTATTTAATACCAGCCTGAATAATTTCACAATACAGTAAATTATCTTTCATTATCATCGTCTAAGAACAATCGTCTTACAAATCAAGATTCGAACATTTTCATCGCTGTGTAAGGACTCCGTAATTTCAATTTCCCAAAAATTGAGTTTTTTGCAACGCATAGTTCCCTTAATCAACTATTCACCCAAGTTCAACTTGAACGGTACTAAATTCTCGTTCCATCGGTTACACAATACTAAATTCAGTGCGATCCAACCGCATCGAGGTATATTAACAACCTCGAACAATACAAGAGACGATGAACCTCCTCTGTGATTGTGGAGATCAGAATGACACGGAATTCGGACGTACGATGATTTTTTGCGAGTCTCATTGTGATGCTAATCCCAGACCGCACGAAACGCATTTTCTTCGAACAGCTGTCGGATGATCGGCCAACACTCTCCTCTCAGGTGCAGTCGAATGGATTCTTTGGGTCAAACGAGCCCTATAAAAAAGGGGAAGGAAGAGGGAGTTCGTCGAATAAAAGGAAACGGACAGGACTCTTTTACGAGTCACGACTTATTTGCGAGTGTCGAAAATCCCACGAGCGTGAGAAGCAACAATAATATTTGCTCATCCTGCACGCCACTGGAACTAATGTCGAACCTGATCGTCTTTCGCGAAAAGAAACGATTGGAAGGAACCTTTGCGCACAGAGAGATGAAGAGAAATGAAACAATGCGATAAAATGATTTTTTTCAATGAAAAAATTCGGTGATTATTATTATTTATCAAAACGAAAAAGTCTCCAAGTTTCTGGAGTGTACTATCGAATATTTCGATAAAAGTCAATCGTTGTAATTGGTCGAGTTTGATTAATTAATGTAGTTGAATTTTTGTTACAATATTTCATCGATGGTTACCCTTGATTGCCAAGTATTTATCGCTTCATAAATTTACACTATCTCCGAAAAGGTGTTACCATGTTGCTTATCCTGTGTTTATTCTTGTTCGTGGTTTTGATAAATTTTTATCGATTTCTTTCACCGATCCAAGATCTCGCAACGCTGCGAGATAAAAATTGTAAATCGAAACGATCGCTTCTTTTGACCGTAAATGAACCGAGAACGACGATTAAACAGAATTAGAATTTGAAAAAGATTTATAGATTCAATGTGAATTTATGGGTGTTACCTCAAAATCACGAGTTACAGATAGTTAATCGGAGTCATAGTTTTAAATAGATATCGACAAACTTCTTTCTATACTCTGAAAACGATATCCAGCATCGACTAAATAAATCATCAGCCATACCCTAAGAGTAGATACATCTTTGATAACTGTACTCGAAAAACGACATCCAGCATCGACCTAGTGAATCGTTAACAATATCCTAACGTTTAATATATTACATATAAAAACCTCTTTGATAACTATACTGCAAAAACGAAATCGATCACCAACCGAGTAAATCAGCATCAGCAACATCCTAAGAATAAATATGTCTTGGATAACTATACTCTAGAAATAATATTATCATTGCTTAATGCCCTAACAATAGATTCATATTCAATAACGATACTCAAAAAATGACAATCAACATCAACATAAATTACTAACAATTTTCCAACGTATGGTATCCCAAGAGTAGATACATCTTCAATAACTATACTCTAGAAACGATATCCAGCATTGTTCATTCTAAACATAGAAACGTCTTCGATAACTCTACTCCGAAAACGATATCCAGCATCAACGACACAAATCACTAACAATATTCCAAAGTTTCGTATCCCAAGAATAGATACATCTTCAATAACTATACTCTAGAAACGATATCTACCATTGTTCGTTATCCCAAAAATAGAAACGTCTTCGATAACTGTACTCCGAAAGCGACATAAATCATCGGCAATAACCTAGCCTGTAACATCCCAAGAATGGAAACATTTTCGTCTGTCAAATGCACTTAGCTCTGCATCATCGTTTCGTCGAAAATCGTCGGTCGGGACATCGTCCAGGATCCGTTCGAAAATTGAAGAAAATACAAGCTCCGTTGTTAAGCGATAGTTCTCGAGGTGCTTGAAAGGATCGATCGATCGATCGAGGAGGGGGGTACCGAGAGTCGAAGGTGCTCGTTTCGCAGTCCGGCTATCGCGGATCGTGCGCCCCCAGGGTGTCATGATAATTTCGCAGAGACAATGGGCCACTTTCTTGCTCGCTGCCCCCTTCGGAATCGAAGATTATTACACGTTGCTCGGATCGCAACGATCGCGAATTAAATTTGAATCGCGGCGTGATTACCTCCGTCGCTCGCTCCTTGCGTTATTTCCGTCAATTATTCGGCCTCTATGATATCTCGCAATCTCGAGATTGTTCGTCAATTAAATATTTATTAATGGTGAACAGTCGAACGAAAAGGGGATGAAGATTTTCTTCGTCTCGTTTCGGCTTTATTCGCAGCATCGTCTATCCTGTACGCTAAAATCGCACAATTTTTTATACCGGTCGTGTACAGGGTATTTCTAAATTACAGTCGGAAAGAATGAGAAATTCTTGTCGCGAATAAAAATTCTCGATATTTGGAAATAGAGTATTGAATTTATATCGATCACCTTCGACGATCTTAAGTTTATCGTTAAACAGTGGTCAAATACAAATATTATATTAAACATCGTCCTTTTATCATTTCGATTTAACATTTTCGATACAACTTTTTGACGAAACATTCTTCGAGCTACGTTTCTGTACAACCTTTTACCTATAGAATGTATTTTCATATCTTATACTAGATTTATCGACCACATTTTCCTTATAAAACAAATTTCCACACCTTGGGTGTTCAATTGTCGCATAAAAAAATTCCAAAAAATCATACACGACTCTTCGAACACTCCACACCTACCTGTTACCAAAATCGTATCTAATTCGTAACAGAGTAATCGTTCTGTGGCACCAATTGCAGTAATCATCGGTGCTCATCGCGCTCCAGGAACAAAGTTCGTTAAACTCCCGAAAGAACCTATATTTTGCACTTTCTCCTCACCGATGCACCTCGAGAAAAGTACGTCGAAACGTTACCGTCCTCGAATCCTCTCCTTCGTTACGTTTCTCGTACCACCGCGGAAACGCGTTTCCGCTGCACGATACACGCTCGTATTCGACATTTGTCCTTTCTTCGTTCAACGAGTACCGATAGTTCTTTTGAACCAAAAGAAATCCGTTTCTTTCGTACGCGGGTGTAAAAGTGTCGCGCACGCGTGTAAAAAAAAGAAAAAATAAGAAAAAAAGCATCCGTATCGAGAATCGATCGAGGACGACCGATCATCGTCGACTTTCACGAATCATCGATGGCGCGTTGCTATTCCCACGACGCGTGTACGGTACTCGCGATACGAGGCGACATAACCGCAAACGAGGTAAAGGAAGCGTTCGTAAGAGTACTACTAACGAAGTCCAGAGCAGGGTAGAGGGGAGTGGGGGGGCAGGGTGTGTGTGCTCAGCGCTAATGAGAAGAAGTGCTACCCATTCGATCGGTCGTGGAAAAAAACTGGACCCTCATTACCGTCAAACTAATTTCCTTTTACGTTTCGCTCGCCTCCGTCTCATTTTCTCGTCAAACTCTCGGTCGGTTGGCTACCTTTTCTGGACTACTTCGGACTCGTTGATTTTTGCTCCGCGCGCATAATTCCTTCCCCCACCGCTCGGCAAGAAATCGAGCGGGCAATTAATCGATACGTCGACCCGGCGTGGTGTCGTTACTCCGGAACCACGGGGATTACTATAAGTGCAGCGTCTGGCTCGAGGCGTTTAAACGGCCGTTGTGAAATCGTAACCGAGCCACCGCGACGAGCCATTGGTCACCGTCGAGGAAGAAACGAGTTTTGACCATTTCGGGCCGTGGTTTTTAGTTTGAACGGGAAAGCGAGAGAAACTCGCTCCTCGAAAGATACGGGGCTTATCGAGCTATGTACGCGAAACGAAAGGGCAGAGTCTCTTATCTGCGAGTGAAACGCACGATGAAATGCGTATTGCTTCTCCGGTTCGGAGTACGTACTTGGAACTTAAGTAGGTTTTGCGCTCGTACGTGGCGAAATACGTAGGTATGCGATATTGGACATCCGTTTAAGAAGGACAGTTTCTCCGTGTTTTCTTTTTCTTTTCTTTTTTTTTTTTTCTTTTTCTTTTCTTTCATTTTTTGTTTTACGTCGCAAGCACGTTGCGTATCGTCTCCCAAGTGGAATATTAACCTCTTATCGGAGGATGACACGATTGTCGAGCAAAGAACGTTCCCGTTGTTTTAAACGCGTTTAAGAGGGGACGCCACACCGACGAGTCGAAAAGATGGAATTTTTTTTGCTTCCGATTTACTTAAAATTCGTTACTTAAAGTTTCCGTAGAATGTTGCGTCGGAAAGATATTTCAAAATTTAGCAAAGTTGTTGCGATAAAGACACTTGTTCCACGTTTTCTTTAAAATTGTATTTTTCAACCTGGCTGACACGAAATCTCCAGAACTACGCATTCGATATTCTGCATAGAGTATTTCACGAGTAGAGTACGATTTCTTTTTAATATCGTAATTATTTAATTTTTTATCAACGTTTAAAGTCTTGGAATAAAATCATTGTTTTCTCTTCAAACTTCGATCATTTTTACAATTGTTACAATTTTTGAAAAATCTTACGCTACATTTTAGATAATAGTATCTAGTTTATGAATCGACATTTTTTTATTTAAAAAAAATAAGTGTTCTTATTCCATGTTCTTATTCTCCCAGTTCTTGTCAATTGTAACGGTCAACGATCGTGTCTTGTATTGTAACTCACTCTGTATTGCACAGTACTTTCATTTGTAATCGTTCTTTTCAATAAGACTCGCAACACGTAACTAATAATTATAATTCCTCGTTACATAATACATTTATAACAATTCTCTGTAACGTGACAACCAACGCATAAATAATACCTTACATTTTAAATTTTCTTCAATACGACCAATACCCAAACGAACAATTACAATCTCCCTATTCTTCATTCCAGGTTATTCCACATTCCACGATACCTCACATTCGTAACAGTTACTTTCAACGTAACAACCAACGCATAAATAATACCTTACGTTTACAATACTCCTCGATACGACCAACAGTACCCAAACGAACAATTACAATCTCCTATTCTTCGTACCAAGTCGTTCCACATTCCACGATACCTCTAATTTATCAAACACCTATCCAATACGACGTACACGCACCTGTACCTTGAACGCATCGTAACTCCCGGAGCATCCAGGAGGGGCCGTTTCGTACGTCCTCGAGCGTACGGGGTACGTCCAGGAACTTCCGGTTCGGTGCCGAAAACCCTATCCACACCGGATGAGTCGGTCGGTCTGGTTCGTGAGTCTCACGGTTACTCGATCGCGTAGATTAGTCACGACTTAGGGAACGAAAGTAAATCAGGCCCTCTCCCGTTGACACGTTTAACGGGGTCCAGGATTCTCTTGGGGTTCCTGCGGTTGTGATGTTTCTCCCCCCTCTCTCTCTCTCTCGTTCTCGCTGGTTTCTCCGTGTAACCGCTGACGATGATGGCGATGCCGATAGCGATGCTTACACTGGCCGGTAATGGTGATCTCAGCCGGTTGCCGACGACGATGGCGGCGGTGGCGGCGGCGGTGGCGGCGGCGGTGGCGGCGGTGGTTCCTCGCGTTAGCCCCCGTGATAAATCACCGGTCTCTACCGTCGTCACAATCCCGCGGCCATTAATCTCGATAATTGAATCAATATCTGTGATATCTCCTTGTGTATCCGGGCCGGCCTCATGGTAATTAGCCAGCCCCGTCATAAATCATGCCCTCCGGGGGTCGGAGTGCGCCGCCGTGGCGCAAGGGGAAGGCTGGGCGGGGAAGGAGACCTCTCTCCTGGGACTCCGTGTGTAACGACGGTGGTGCAGAGAGGGGGTGGGGGGTGGGGGCACGCACCTCGCGCACGAGGTGCGCGTTTCGCGCGTTATTCCATAAACCGAATGGTTTACGACGGGGCCCAACCTCGCGATAAAGAAGGGAATGTATAAACGTCACCGGTGGACAGAGGATGGGACCAGAAAGGGGGGACCACAGACCGCGAAATTGTAGCGTGACTTCTTTCGCGCGACTCTGTTTGAAAGCAGTGTTTATTGGCAGCTTCGGGGTGCACGATGTTCGAGGAGGCTTGAAATCTGCCCAGCCTCGGGCTGCCCCCACTCCACCCCTCCCTCTCGTTTGCAAGTTACGGGTTATGAGATTGTTACTGGACGCTTTGGGTGACTGGGAGCCCGGGACCTTGGCGGTTTTGCGGGGACACTTCCACAGAGGACGGAAGGATTTACGAACTCTGCGGTTCTTGGATTCTCTGATTTTTAACCACGCAACGGTCGTCGGTCGGTGTCGCGGGCCCGTGGTATCGTCGATCGTTGGTCATCGGTCATCGTCGCGTGACTTCGTTGGTAATCGGTCACCGTCGCGTGACTTCGTCGGTAATCGGTCACTGTTGCGTGACTTCGTCGGTTATCGAGCATCGACGCGTGATTTCGTCGGTCACTGTCGCGTAACTTCGTCTGTTATCGGTCACCGTCATATGACTTCGTCGGTAATCAGTCTCCGTCATGTGACTTCGTAGGTATTCAGTCTCCGTCATGTGACTTCGTCGGTTATCGGTCACCGTCACGTGATTTCGTCGATCGTCGATTATCTGTCACTGTTGCACAACTTCGTCATCAACGTTTTAAACTTCCACCTATCCACAAACGAAGTAAAAACCATACCGCTATTTTATTCACTACTCTCGTACAAAACCATGCATCTAAAATTCTCTACTCACTCTAATCGCTTCGACTTTACCACCACCTTAAAATTCCATCAACCCTCAAACAAGGCAAAAACCATACCCCTATTTTATTCACTACTTTCGTACCAAACTACGCATTCGAAGATTTCCACTCTCTTTAATCTCTTAAGCTTCGACTCTACCAAAGCCTTAAAATCCCACCGACTCTCCAAGGAAACAAAAACAATATCGATCGAATTACCTCCTAAGAAGAGCCACCGGATACCAGAGACATCCAAGACCACCGGGTTGAAAATGATAATCCGCGATCGTGGTATTGAACATACTCGAAGCGTATCGAGCCCATCGCTACCCGCGCCGGCGGTGATTCATAATAAACCGCTCAATGCTACGAGAGTTCACCGTTTTATCGAGCACGTATAGCGATCCGCCGACGTCTCGGGCCAGCGTGGGTCACCCCGACTTAATCAACCGATCATTATCACGGGTTTGCGCCATAATGACTGAAAGAGCCGGCGTCGTCCTCTCTTTATCGCGAACAACGGTCCGAGGCGTGGTCGTTTGCCAGCTGCGACTTCCATTATTCGAGGAATCGATTAATTAACGGTCGTCGGCTAATGATCGATAATACGACCGTTCGTCGAGCGCACGCGAGTTCCTGGAAAGATATAGTTGTCGTGGTATGGTACCGGAGACGCAAAACCGTTGCATCGGTCGCAACAAATCTACGCGTCACGCGCGGACTCAATCTAACGTGACTGATGGGTGTAAGCTATGTGCATCGCGGGACGATAGGGTGGTTAGCTCGGCCAGTGAAATTGCTATCTTGTCGATGTATCTGCTCGACAATGTATCCGTCTATCTCGTTAGAGTGTACCTCGTTAAAGACGTTTGCTGAACATTTTTCGAACGAACCTGATTTTTTACACATTTTTCAAAGGGGTACCTCGAGGCTGTGGACAGACACAGGATGCACGGATAATTGATTCTCGATGTTTTCTCACAAGGATAAACCTCGCGTCAGTTTCTTCTCTACTCGAGGATGATCTAAGGATCAGAGTGCTCAAAACAGATATCGACAGGATTTACGAAATTCCAATGATACGAACCTCTCGAAAATATTTTCAAAAAATCGTTGTGAGAACGATGGTGAGAAATCTTGCTCTAAATTGTTAACACGTTGAACATTTACATCTGTACTTGAGGATGTCACCGATATTCGTTCGGACCTTTATGTAAAAAGTTGAAATATTCGCTAATTTGTCGATCCACTTGTTATTGTATGATATCACTAACGAAAGTGATACCATTTAAAAATTTACAAATATTAGAGTTTGTTAATATGTAAGAGCATCAGAGAATCATTGTAACTTTGGAACCTGTTAACTGCCAAATGTAAGTACGAGGCTAACGAATCGAGTTACAACGCAATATTTTACCACTAGTTTTTCGCAAAACATTGATTTACGACAAAGTAGATCGATGATAATTAATACCAGGCGTTGCTGAACGATAACAATTAAAATTAACGTGGAAAACCACGTTGAGAAACTAATAAGCAAACAAAGCTTCCTCGAAAATCCTACGGGTTCGAAAATCAGGAAAGGACAAATATTATTCGTCCTTGATTCTCCTCGATTGTCATCGTTTATCTGTAAACAATTCACGCCCATGAAAGGAAGAGGTTTTTAACCAATACTGGATTTCGCGGGAGGTCACGTGAGTTTACGTGAGGTCACTGGAGGTCACTGGTGGTCACGTGAGGCCACTCGAGGTCATATGGGATCACTGAAGGTCAGGTGAAGTCACGTGAGGTCAGATAAGATCAGACGAGGTCAGATCGCCATCTAGTGCTTCGCAAACAAATTATTTCTCGACAAACTTGGACGTTTTCCCGTAGATGGAGCCACCTGTACTTTTTCGGATTATTTAAAATTTGCACAAATTGAATAATTTTTAGATTTTTGCTTCTCCACGGTATTAAGAATCGGAAATTAATATAGTATGGGTAAATTATACCTCTACGACCATCATATTTCATCGTTGTTTCAAAAAAATGTATAATTTTGAACCCCGACATTGTGACAAGTAAGTAGAACTATTGGTTGATTCAAATCTCTCGAATTTATCCGGCTTGACTAATTGACGCGGCGAAGATACGCGATACTCCCGGTGTCCTTGTTGCCCGCTCGCGGGGGAAATCGTTTCCCTCCGACGAGGGGAATCCGCTCAAAAGCGCGGCAGGCCGAATCGTGAAACGAGCCGCCAACTTAATGAGCCAATTATTTAATTGCTACCCGCGTACCTTTTGCTCGCGGACCATGGAAACGCGAGCGTCCGTGTTTCTCGAAAAAGCGAGCAGACCTCTTCTGAAATTGTTTCGTCGCATCTCTGGCCCCCTCTTGCAGCCCCACCTCCCCCGCCGCCCCCCTCTTGGTCTTCTCCTTTCGCGCTGATGCATCTCCATCGAGATTACCGGCCCTCTTCGGAAAGAAGAGGCCCAAAAGGTAATCGGAATTCCTGCGCGCGCAGCTCCCCTCGCACGAAACATCACGCGCGATCGTTTGTTCGTGGAAAACGAGTGGACATCTTTATTTGTTAATTAAGACGAAAGGGGGGTGAGAGGGAGCTGAAAATAAAAACGTGTACCTCGATGCTCGAACACGATGTCGTATTTTTCTCGCGATAAGGTTTCGAAGAGATCGAGTGTCGTCGGTTTCTATCGGTCGAAATTGTGGGCAAAGAAGAGACGTCGATTTGTTGTTAGTTTGTAAATTATTATATCAATTTACAAACCATTGTATTTAGTTTGTGAATTATTATATCGATTTACAAACCATTGTATTTAGTTTGTGAATTATTATATCAATTTACAAATCGTTATATTTAGTTTGTAAATTATTGTAAAGTACGTATAAATTGTCTCCAAGTATTCGAACGAGTGGAAATTGAGGGCACGTAAGACTGATCGATTTGGTTTTAGTTTGTAGAGAATGTACGGGTTGAAGTTTGTTTTATGAATATTTCTCAATGAAACGAGTAACTGAATTAGTAGAAATTGAGCGCACGGGAGATCGTCCAATTTGTTTTCACTTTGTAAACAATACGCAGCGAAAATTGTAAAGATATTTCTCGACTCAACGGGAGGGATTCCAATTAGTGGAAATTGTGTGGACAGAAGACTGTTCAATTTGTTTTTAATTTGCAAACAGTACGCACTGAAGATCCTTTTGCTCGTATATCTCGATTCAACAAGGTTCCCAATTAGTGGAAATTGAATGGATTTTTATTTTTAAAAGAACACGTATTGAAATTCGTTTTACAGATATTTCTCGACTTAATTTCCATGCGTCGAACGTGAACAAGCATCTCAATGACTTAATTCGAACGCTTCTCACGATAAAATGAATATGGCTCGAAAGGAAGTAAAAATTCCAAGATTGTTCATCCAGATCTCCCAGAGAAACGACGATATTTTTCTGAAATACTTCGATCACCTTGTAACGTCCAGTCACTTTACATAATCGAATGCGGACACGTGTACAACAGAAGATGTTTTCCGTCGAAGGAACTTCTCTCTTTCGAGCTTCGAAATTTAAAACTGAATACGTTAACAATTTTTACATATAAATACCCAATGAATTTTCTTTCAAAGAATTCGAATCATAGTATGTGTACAAAATTCTAACGCATTACGTATTTAATCTTTTCAGAGATATCACTACATACGTTCAGCTTTTAACTATTTTTAAATATCGTTACACGAAAGCAACCACTAAAATTACAAATAAATATTCGTAATTAAATTTCACAAGGTTAAAACATGACAATATAATATCAAAATTCAACATACTTCCGAAGTCAATATTGATTAAAATTTGTTTTTTCTCTTCATCAAAATAATTCACTTTTGAAGAGATTCAAATATTTGTATAGTTACACGAACTACTGATTATTACGTTCCATTATTCCTCGATCTAAGCAAGTTACTTCTCAAATAATTCGAAACACTCAAAAATATTTGAATAGTCAACCTACTCTCGTTCTCTCGATCAGAATAATTCATTCCCATAAATACTCAAATATTCAAATAGTGCCACAACCAATTACCGTATTCGTTGCCGTACTACTCGAATAATTCGAAACACTCAAAAATATTTGAATAGTCAACCTACTCTCGTTCTCCCGATCAGAATAATTCATTCCCATAAATACTCAAATATTCAAATAGTACCACAATTACCGTATTCATTACCGTACTACTCAAACGATTCGAAACACCCCAAAATATTTGAATAGTCGAATCAATCTACTCTCGTTCTCTCGATCAGAATAATTCATTCCCATAAATACTCAAATATTCAAATAGTACCACAATTACCGTATTCATTACCGTACTACTCAAACAATTCGAAACACCCCAAAATATTTGAATAGTCGAATCAATCTACTCTCGTTCTCTCGATCGGAATAATTCATTCCCATAAATACTCAAATATTCAAATAGTGCCACAACCAATTACCGTATTCGTTACCACACTACTCGAATAATTCGTAACACCGAAAATATTTGAACAGTCAACCTACTCTCGTCCTCCCAACCGGAGTAATCGACCCTCCAGAGAAATAATCAAACCGATCACCGATCACCGTGTTCATTATTCCTCGATTTACCCGCGACACCTCTCGAACAACACGAAACACCCCCGAAACGATCATCGGGGGTCCCGTGTCGTGTAGAATCACGCGCGATCCAAGATCACTCGGCCGTGGAATGGAAGCATCGCGATGACGCGGGGGATCTAGATGAACTCATCAAGGACGCGCTTCGGTAGAATCTCAATTAAGGCTAAATTACCCTCCTCCCCTCCATCCTCCCTCGACGCGCTTAAGGGGGGAAATAGAGTGCGAACAGGCCTGCATACTGAGCCCGCGGAAGACGCGGCACCGAGTCGAAACCAAGCCTCGACGAGCACACAGGACGTAGGAAGGGAAACGCGGCGATGAAGGTTCTTTGAGTTCATTCCGCAAATGGAAGTCGAAGACCCCGGGAGCAAAACGGCATTCCAAACCGTGCTTGATTGGTTTTGGCGGAGTTGCGCCGCCTTTCCGGAGGTCGGGTCAGGTCGCTCTGCCTTTTACGTGACTCTTTCACCGCCCGAACACGTCGAACGTATACATCCGGCGGGGGACTACCCTAATGTAGGACATTGCTCTTTTTGAGCAGTTCGGTCGCTCGCAATTTATTCCCGAACAGTGTTCACCGGCAGTGAATATCAATGGTGCTCCAAATGGAGCGCCAACTACCCCTGAAGAAGTCACGAACGAGACGTTGACGAACTTGTTCGACTGTGGTGTCTTCTTCGGGTCTTTTTCGACCCGTAGTCTACTCACAACGTATTATCTTTTCATAATCGAAGCTATTGTAACAGGTGCAGCTCTCTGCGCACAAATTACCTATCGAAAATTGACGATAAGGAATCTCAACTGGAGTACAATTTGGAGTAATTTTCGTTATTCACTGGGCACAATAGTTTCTCGATTAATGTTTGAAAATCGGTCGTCAACAATGTTCGACAATCGAGACCATCGATTATCAATAACGTTCGAAAATCATAACCACCGTCGATACACGAAGCACAAGTTAGAAAATTTGTTCTAGTCAGATCATTCGAAGTATGAAACGAATTTTAATATAAAATTTAATATAAAATTCTCTAATTGGATGCTCGGTCCGCATATATATATTCTTAAAAGTGTTATCAACGTACGAGACATTTTGCACCGAACTTCACATTCGAACAGGAAAAAGAAGACAAATCAACGTAAACCGAAATATGATATCATAACCAATCCGAGGTAGTGTTTGTAAATTACTTTGGCAGAAGTCATTGTCATCGGTGACCACTGACACCGTGACCATTCCGATAGGAACTTTACGAACGTTCACGGTTGGATCCAAGATTGCAAAACGCGAATCAGAGAAAGGCCACGTGAGTTGGGCCCCGATCTCTTTGAAACGGCAATAAAGGACCTCTACGTCGAACGTGGCCTTCGATATCTTTAATGGAGAGCGATACACTCTGAAAAAGGATCCCAAGTCCCTTTGGAGGATCCCAAGTTCCTCGTTGCGTTCGATGCACCCTAACGCGATGTCACGTGCCCCTCGATAAATCGAACAGCCGGTTTCTTTTATCGTGGAATAATCTCAAAAGGATTCAACGTTACCTTTTACCACGTGCGAAACAATCGCGGAACTTTCACGCCTTCTTGCTGGTTCCCTTCCAGGCGAAAAGCGAAATAAGTTTCTTGTTACGAAGAAAGTCTCCATTCACTTCGTAGGTTTGCCCCGGCTCGTTGTTCCAGTTATGGCCGTGCAAAAAATCGATATCCTTTCCGGCGAGGTGCATTTAGGTGGACAGCGTTATTTATCGGCGTCGTGTTGGGTTAACGTATATCGGGTACGCGGAGCTGTTTTTCACGCTCTGTCGTGGATTTATGGCCGATAAAAACGTCCTTAACGTTATTGTTCTTGGTAGTCTTAAAAAGCTCCGAGGCAATTTGTGACAATGTTCGTCGGGGTATTAACTTGCGCGAAGAGACAATTACACATTGATATTCGTGTCGGATGCCTTATGCGAGGGACAGAGCGGTGCGCGTCATAATTCAACCGGAATTACAATTTTATCGATACTTTTACCAATACGAATAACTACCTTCGACATGTGGGATAACTTTGGAAATTTCAAACAAATCGCTTTACTCGTCGTTCTTTGTAACTCGTTCGACTCTCTAATCGACGGTCTATTCGATTAATTTAATATTCGGATTTTTTGTAAATACTCGAGCAGTGGAAATAAGTTTCGAGAAGTTGAGTAGTCCAGTATCGGTGTTCGAATATTCGAGTACTAGTTCTCGAATTTTTTGAGCGGTCGTGTATCAACGTTCAAATATTCGAGTAGTCGAGTATCAGTGTTCAAATATTTGAGTAGTCAAGTATCAGTGTTCAAATATTTGAGTAGTCGAGTATCAGCGTTCAAATGTTCGAGTAATCGAGTGTCGTTATTCGAATATTCGAGTAGTTAGATATCCTTATTCGAATATTTGAGTAGTTAGATATCGTTATTTGAATATTTGAGTTGTCGAGTATCGTTATTCGAATGTTCGAGTAGTTAGATATCCTTATATGAATATTTGAATAATTAGATATCGTTATTCGAATGCATAGATCGAATACCATTATTCGAATATCTGAGTATTCAAATATCACAACTTAAATATCGTTACTCGAATACTATTATTCAAATATCATCGCTCAAATATCGAACGAAAGCAAAGTTCAACAAAGAACGTTCAACTTAGAGAATCTAATTCACACATACTCGGATACTCAAAATACTCGAATAGAATACTCAAAATTTATTCGAATATCCGAATAAAATCCAACAAATTGTCCCAGTCTCTCTCTCTAAACGTTTCTCCTCTCTCTATAACAAAACAACGAGTCTCCTCGTTCCTAAGTACACCTGTTGAATGTCCGTTTCTGTCAACACCTTGACAATTTCTCCCGATCAATTGACACCTACCCGAAGATTACCATTTCTACACGCGCGACGATATCATCGTCGAGGACGCGAACATCGCTTCGAGTATGCACGGTACCATTTCACGTGAAACCAAAACCGAGAGTTATAACATCCACGAGGATTATGGTACTCTCAGACGCTCGCATCAACGAAATTGAATCGCGCGTATCGGATGCAATCGCTTCTCCGGGCGCGCAGAAACTGTACTTACGATTGAAACTGCCAAGGGTGCGAGCGTTAATTACCGCCCGGAGGGACCCTTAATTAACGCGGCTAATTAATCAATTGAATTCGAAAGCAGCGTGGATACCGCGACGGTCAGCGGGGATCGTAAATGACACCTCAGTGTACCCGCTGGAAGGTCGCAATTATATAAGCGGGCCATAATTTACAATGATACTCCTGGCTGCGGTGCCAGAGAAAGAGTTAGGGTATGGGGCGGAGGTGGTCTCGTGTCTGTAATTATCCCTCATAGAATGGAACGCCATTATTCCGAGTGTCGGTGAACGCTAAGAGCTGGATATCGGTCCTTCGAGGTGGCTCGTTATCCCTAATTTATGTTTGGTCGAGTCACTTTCATAAACGCCTCGGTGGAAGGCGTCCCTTCCGCCCCTTTTTGTTTTTCAAACCAAAAATTTTGGTTCACTTCACGATGTCTGGACAACATCGAACGTATCGATAACGTCTTCTCTAGGGAAAGGCTTAGACGTGTTGAACCGTTTTGAAAATTAGATTATTAAAATCGTGTAAGTAATATTATATTATAAATGGAAAAATTCCTGGAGGTCAACCTTTTGTTTTCCAAACCAAAAATTCTGGTTTTGACAAATTTTGAACCATGTCGAAGAATTGTATTGTATCGGATAAAATTTTCTTCGAAGTCACTAGACGAGTTGTGAAATTTTGGAAATTAAATGCTACCAAAGATATTAAATTGTGAAATTTTTGAATAATTATGTAATTTTTATTAACTGGAGAATTTTTCGATACGAAATACAGAATACGAGGTATAAATACAAAGTAGAGAAAGCAATATTGTACGTAAACTCGGAACGTGAAACGATAAATATAAGTAGTAATAGTCTTTCATGAATCCACGCGTTGCGTTGCAGAAAAGATCGATACGGTACAGGAAGAAAATCGATTTAAACTCGATCGATGTTGAGTACTTTCCTCGTGGGAGAAGTTACCTTCCCAATGGATTAGCTTCGCTTACGCGATAATGATCGTAAAATGGAATTACGAGTAGCGAAACTGTGCAACTACCTGAGAACAGCGTAATTTTATAGAAAGAATACCAAACACTGCGATCGTCGAATCTCCATGGTAATCGATATTCTAAATCAAACAGAATCCACCGATTTCGTATGTAAATGACGCCCTCATGAGAGTCCTATTAGCGGTTAATACCGAATCTGATTTGCATCGACGTTTTAACGAAACGCCGTCTAATAACGCGGTACAGACGGCCTGTTTGATTAAGACGTAACCGTCGAGCATCCGACATCTGACTTTCACTGGCGCGCTGATGACTCTTAATGACGGGCGTCTTTCAACAGATTTGACTTCCAAGCAAACGCTTACAACCCACGAGGTATTCTACACGGTGTGTCTACGAGCCTCTACGAAAAACTGACAAGCAAGTTCCAAAGAGAAGTTGAGTTAATTATCGGTAAAATCCTTCGAGGATTGTATTAAATCGTCAGTTTAGAAGAACGTAGTGTCGATCACCTTTACTTTAAATTAACGTAACCGATTCGTTAAAATAATTCGGAACGGTAATCGAGGTATTTACGCGAAGAACTTTCGGTTGTGTAATATCGTATAAAGGTGTTATTTTTAATTTTTTATTTCCATGATTTTCTTGCTCCAAGAATGTACAGTACGCACGCGAGAAGATTGCATCAAACCGTTACATTAATTCCTTGTATACAATAATTTTTATTGTAAATAAATTCTCCAACAACCGAGACAATTTTGTATTCTGAAACTTCTCTCGAACATCCAACTTGCTCTCCTGGATAACTCCCCAACATTCTGTTACATTCTGAAATTTCTCTCAAACATCCAACAGCTCTATTTGATAACTCCCAAACATTCTGTTACATCCTGAAACTTTTCTCAAACATCCAACTCGCTCTATTCGATAACTCCCCAACATTCTGTTATATTCTAAAACTTCTCTCGAACATCCAACTCGCTCTATTCGATAACTAACATTCTGTTACATCCTGAAACTTTTCTCAAACATCCAACTCGCTCTATTCGATAACTCCCCAACATTCTGTTATATTCTGAAACTTCTCTCGAACATCCAACTTGCTCTATTCGATAACTAACATTCTGTTACATCCTGAAACTTTTCTCAAACATCCAACTCGCTCTATTAGATAACTCTCAAACATTCTGTTATATTCTGAAACTTCTCTCAAACTCGCTCTATTCGATAATTCCCTAAGATCCCGTTACATCCTGAAACATCTCTGAAACCTCCACCTCGCTCTCTCCGACAACTCCCCAACCTTCCGTTCGCGACACGCCAAGAACTCGCGCCATGCCCCACCTCCTCCACCTCCGAAAAAAAAAAATAATTCCAAGCTCGATTAACCGATCCGCAGAGACACCTCGGTCGTGGCACGTGACGCGTACAAGTTTCTTTCCCCTTTAACCGCGATCGAATCGATATCCCCCGTCGTAGCGCGTCGGTGTTTTCACGGTTCGCTACCTAATTACCGTTGCGGCAATCAGCCGCGTAGCAGCACACACCCTCTTTACGATCCACGAGCGTTGCGGTATCGGGCGTGGAATACGCGTCACGTATCTAGGAACGGAACCGTCCCGAGTCCGATTTCCAGACAGTTAACTTAATTATCAGCCGGTACGCGGCACGACGCAGGAAGCGATGGAATCTAGCCCCATCGGCCGTTGCCGCGAGCACGGCTCGGGCGAGGGGGGGTGAGGGTAGGCGGGACCGGAGACGAAACAAGGATGAGAAGGAGCGGACGGAGCACGAGATAAGAAAGGATAAGAGATACGTGTTGCACCGGGAGGAATCGACCGAGGTAGGTCGTACTCGGGCGTGTTCATGTCCGATGCGACCTTCGGCCTCTCCTATGAGGCTGGTGCTGTTGCTGCCTCGGACTGGATCCACGGTACCGCTATCCATAGGCTCCCTCGGCTGCTACTCCGCACCGCAGTCGTATAAAATGGCATTGGTACCCTACATACCGGCACGGAGCGAGCGGCGATGCCTTTCAGGGGTTCGGTGAAAATGTACCGACCGGCTCATGAGAATCGAGCATCACGAGAGAAGAGATTCTCCTCGTTTCTTCCTTGAAAAATACCAACACTCGAACGATCCGATCAGAAGCAGTCGGGTGAGATCAGGTTGCTCAAATTGGACCACCTTCGACGTTCTCTTGAATTTGAATACGGTTGGAAGCAGTGCATCGAATCTCCTCGCTTCTCGCAGATAACAGATCGTTCTTTTTATCGACTCGACGGGATGTTGCGGTTTGGGATTTTTTTTTCAATATTGTTTTTCTTTTTTTGGTCATTTTCTTGAAGCACTTTGAAAGTACGTGTGCTAAAACGTTTGCTTTGATTTTTACTTAGAAGTATTTAATCGTGATGAGAAATTTATTTTGTCAGGAATGAAGCTGGTTTTACGATAATGGATTTCTTTCGATCGTGGTTGTCTAAGGGTGATCATTTTGACTTGATGTTGCTTATATGGTGCTTGTCGATCGTCTACACTCGAATAGCAGAGTTTCTCTGTTCTCACCAATCAAGAATGATGATCGTATCTACTCCTAGATCTCCATCGCCTTTTTTTTTTTATTTTATTTTCCAAAAGCATATGACTTTGAAAATATATGTGCAAAACCATTTGCTTTGATTTTTGAAAATGCGGACGATACAGAGGTTTCAATATACATTTTTGCTAGGTGTGTAATTAATAAGAGAAACTTTAAATGCGTTTTTCTCAAAAAGTTAGTTTTTAAAGTAGCTTCCGTGATATCTCGAGACCTAGTTGATCAATGGACTTGATACTTGGAGAGAATCTTCAGTAGAGATTCTTAAAGATATTGGGTTTTACTATTTGTTTTAACATAAGAAACATAAAAGTAAGGCTAAGAAATATAAATTCGAAATTGAAAGTTTCGCCATTTTTTTATTTAGCGAGATTTTCACTTCTCGCTAGTTCCTGTTATTGCTATATCTTTCATAACGAAGATACTTTCTCATCCTTTGTTTCTGATCAGCGGATCAGCTAGAATCGTGGGAGCCAATTGATCATCTTTTTCAGAAGAATCATTAAAACAAGTAACCTTAACTGCAATAATTTTTAATATTTCTGGATGAAAAAAAATACCGTACGTACTCATAAGATTGATAAACATACCTGTAAAATCTCGCTACAAAATAGCCTACCTACCATTAAAAAAAAAAATCATGAAAGGGACTAAAAAAATGACAGACAACAATCCCCCAATAGTAGAGATTCCTTTTTGTTTACCTACTTTTAATTTGTATAATATTCATAGGAAATTATATATAAGGAAATTTAGTAAACTTGGGGAATATAAGGAACTTGATTATTGATTGACATCTGTTAGCAACGTGTATATATTTTTTATGAACTTAAAAGCCTTTTTAACGTCTTTAGATTACTTAAAGGTAATTATAAGTAAATTCGGTAAAATTACATCGGGGAAAAGTAACATAGCAAAATTAAATACTTAAATTTTATAGAGTATGTCTTTTTTTAATACAAAATATTCGTGATGTTTATTCAATCGGACAGTTTAATTCTTATTTGTTTGATTATACAAATGGAATATATTTTTCTGTTCGTTCTAATACATTTCATTCTATAATGTAATCTAATTTTTATTCAGCGAGTAACGGATGAAATGTTCATTTATTATTCGTTATTCAAAACCATGTACACCCGACATAATTTAAATGCAATTTTTTCCATTTTTTCTCGAAGTTTGACCAAATTTTTCACCTTATTTGTTCGACAACATTTACCTAGGAAGTCTTCGGAAAGAAATTTATAAAACGAAAGCACAAACTTCGTCTTCGCGGAGGTACATTGAACGATCATTGTGGTAACTGCGAAAGCCATTCATTTTCAATTACTTGCACGCCAAAGGGAACTGTACATTATAAATGCATTAGGAATAGTCCCTTGAAAATTCTCCGTGAAAGAATGCAAGCAAAAAGGGTTGAAAAATTGAATCACCTTATTAAGCATTCATTTCTCAAAATAAGGTAAAAGTGATTTATACCGCGTTCATCCTTGGTGGTTCAAGAATCCTCTCATAAATCATGACTCTCTGGCGTAATGACTAGAGTGTTCCACGATAATATTTTCTTATATCAATAACAATTAACGCCGTTAAAAAATTATCTTCTTCGTATTACGTGGTTTAGCAATTTACTACTTCTCTACAATTAAAACCATCGTAACGTACGAGGGACTCCCTTAGCCTTCTCGTTGCATTGTAAATACAATGAAAAACACAAGTTCCATAAATTCGTGACATTTCTCAATCCAAAAACCTTGATTGTATCAACCCTAAACTTATCAATCGTTTCCAAGTATTTCTTACAAAGAAATTTACTTTAAATTCCATATCACGTTTCCATTACGATTTTCCCTATTCAACGTATACGATCAATTTCATAAATTTCTCTCCTCCTCGTGCACAGCTTGAAATACACACGAGATGTATCCTAATGCACCAAAATCCGTCCGTAGTTCCAGTAGTGAGGGTACACCGTAACGACCAACACCTGAAACCTTTTTACTTACATCGTAATAAAAATAACGAACTCATCGACCTTTAATTCCCCCAGGGCCGGCAATCTCTAGAGGCTCCACTGTTTATTGGACAAGCTGATACATTACCGATCCACAAATGATATATTCCCTAGCCGAGCGGTGCCAATAAAATCCTTTTGACAACGACACGCGATCCACGTTCGTCCAACTCAGAACCGGAAGAACTTCGATGCTTAAATACCGATCCTAACGCTAATATCGCCAACTTACAACCCGTGTTCAACTTTAGCCCCTCGAAGAACGCGATTTCAAAGCGGGATTAACTCGCCATTAATCAAGGTCGAGTCGCCCCCAGCGAATCGTTGAAATCGCTTCCTGCGTGCGTTTTCCGCAAAAGCTCTGGGCGAATATGCCCCCCCCCCCCCTCCTCGACCCCCTCCCCGACCACCACCGTGAAACGTTCCACATGGCTAGAACCCGTTTTGCCACGAGATATCTCAATTCCGCTCGACGCCTGAACCGCACGCGTCGCTCGCGACGAATCGATCGGTCCCGGTCGACGTTTCTATCCGCGACGTTCAAACACTCTGGACACTTTTTCTTACGCTACTTCTGGTCCGGAGCTGCCATTTTTTCCCATCTTGGAAATCGGAACTAATTACTATTTCACGGTAGCCTTTGGAACAGATTTACCCGACAATTTTCGTCGCTCGGAATCGACGAAAACACTTCTGACACTTGTGTGTACAGGTACAGGAGTACCTCATGTATTTGAGTAATTTGGGTACCCTGTATACAGTAGTACGATACATGGTGATTACTTTTATTTTCTATATACTCGAAGCTCGTAAGTTCTTCTTTCAATAACATACCGACTGCTGTTTCGAACACTCTGAGCGAATAGTTACTCAAAACAGAAGTACCTCAGATATTTGAATACTTCGGGTACCCCGTACACAGTAATACGATACATGGTGATTACCTGTGTAACTTCTTTGTAAATAGTCCTTTCGTAATTCCTTTAATTACATATGATTTGTCTTATATAGATACCTGTGTACCTCGGTTGTGCAGCAAGCGTATAATGAGTTAGTTTAGTCAAACAAATTATGACTTTACTCTTTCATTAGCCACTCTGTCCACTAGTACCTGAACATTCTCAAAATTCTTGACGTTCTCGAGTAACGTCGTACGTTTCAGAACTGGTCCCGATCGCAAAAAAAATTCTCGACTCGATCTCGAAAAGAATTCTCGTCTCGAAATTTTCGAGACGTTTCTAGTTCCGTCTTACACGACTCACGACGAAACCAGTTCATACGAGGTCCATGAACGCACTCCTCTACGACTCAATCTTGAAATTTTCGAGGCGTCTTTATTTCCGTCCTACACGACTCACGATGAAACCAGTTCATACGAGGTTCATGAACGCACTCCTCTATGACTCAATCTTGAAATTTTCAAGGCGTCTCTATTTCTGTCTTACACGACTCACGATGAAACCAGTTCATACGAGGTCCATGAACGCCCTCCTCTACGACTCGATCTTCAAATTTTCGACGCGTCTCTAGTTCCAACTTACACGACTCACGATGAAACCAGTTCATACGAGGTCCATGAACGCACTCCTCTACGACTCGATCTCGAAAAGAATTCTCGTCTGGAAATTTTCGAGGCGTCTCTATTTCCGTCTTAGACGACTCACGATGAAACCAGTTCATACGAGGTCCACGAGCGGACTCCTCTAGGACTCGTTCGCTCGGCACGCTACCTGAACCCCCTGGTACCGTTACACCGCGCTCATAACGATTGTACTCGAGAGGAAGGGAGGACATAAAATGGAATTAGTATCGCGTGTAGTCCGCGGTATTCGTTGTCTGGCACCGATTCGATCGTCGACAACCCTGAGATAAACCCCCCGCGTACGCGTAATTTCCGTGACCCCTGTCGCGACGTTATGCAAAACGAATCGCCTGTACCGCGATCGTCGAATAGGGCGCGGATAAGAGCAATCAACGGGATCGCGAGCGTGAGCTCTGTCTCGCGAGCGTGAGCTCTGTCTCTCGCGAGCATGAGCTCTGTCTCGCGTAGGCTACGCGGAATCGGACGATGATCTCGTTGGCCACGATCGCGGAACCGAGCCTCATTAGAGACCCTTGATCGTCTTGGCACTGTTCTGAATCGCTCATCAAGCGGGAGGAGTTGTTACGCTCAATCAGGTTACCGGTCTTGGCTCATCTTCTAATGACCCCGTTGCGCAAAAAGATAGCCTTCCGTGGCAATTTGCGGGGTTTCTTTGTCGCGCGGCCGGGCTCGTCTTCTTGCATGGATTTTGAGACGGTTCAACGAGGCGAACGAGGCGTGAGACCGGACCGATTCAAAGAATCGCGAGCGGAATTAGAATAGGATCCAACCGGGGGATCTTAATCAACGATGCCCTTGTCTTTGTTGCGATCTCTGTCGCTCTGGTGTCTGGAAGTGTTCGATTTTAATAGAATTTTATTTTACAAACGAATTACATCGCTTTATCTTATGATTGTACCGTAATAGAATTCTTTGGGTCGTGGTAAAATTAAGAGTTGGATTCAACAGAGGGTAGTTTTCAATGCTATTTATATCTCTATTAGGATTGTAAATTGCCTGAAGTTTGAATCGATGATACTCTTGTCTTTGTTACGATTATTGGAGTAGGTTACTCCGGTGTGTAAAAGTGTTCGATTTTAATATAATTTTATTTTAGCGAGGAAGTACATCGCTTTATCTTATGGTTGTACCGTAATAGAATTCTTTGGGTCGTGGTAGAATTAAGAATTGGATTCAACAGAGGGTAGTTTTCAATGCTACTTATATTTCTATTAGGATATGGAAATAGAATACTCTGGTGCTTGAAGGGTTTTAATTTTAGTAGTATTTTATTTGACCAGGAATGAAATTTATCACTTTATCCGATTGTGCTATAATATTCTTTTTGCGAATCGGCCAGAATCGTCCAGAATCGTGCGAGCCGATTGATCATCTTTTTCAGAAGAGCCATTAAACAAGCAGCCTCAACTCCGATAATTTTTAATATTTCTAAATGAAAAAAATACCTTATGTACTCATAAGACGGATAAACGTACCTGTGAAATCTCGCTAAAAAATATCCTACCTACCACAAAAAAAAAAAAAAAATCACGAAAGGAACCGTAAAAATGACACTCCAGACGCGAATAACCCCTTAACGGCGGATTCCGCTCGTTTGCGCGGCGCGAGTCGCTCGCGAATTTATGTGTCACGCGTTGCATCGATTGGTCGCGAACGAGCCACGCCAATAAACATCTTTATCGGCTCGTCCATCTCCGCTTCCTTCGGCGTTCCCCTTTGCGACGACATTCTTTCCGCCGGTCCGCGGCTCGGCGTTTCTAATCGACGATTAGCAGCACGCCGTCGTCTCGTGTATCCGCGAAGCTCTCTTCGCGGATTTACCGACCCTCCCCTTTGTTCGATCGATGCTCGTGCCGAGCGACCAGTCTCTCGGCACCGTTTAAGCCCGTATTTAGAACTATACGAGAGCCGACGACTGCCCCGCGATCGCCATTGAAGATCCAACGAGTCACGAGCGCTCGTACCGAGCTTACGAGCTCGGTTACCCTGTGTAATACATTTTCAAAAATCATCCCGATATTTGGCCTTCGATTAACGACGTTGGGGCAATTTTCACGATTTTCCTTGCTCTGATCTTAAAGTATAGCACGGTATACTCTTCATGGATCAAAATAGACCAATATGTATACAATACAATTTCAAAAGTGATCTCGATATTTGGCCTTCGTTTAACAATGTTAGTGAAATTTTCACGATTTTCCTTGCTCTAATTTTAAAGTATGACACGGTATACTATACACGAAACAAAATAAACCGAACTAGAATTTCAAAAGTGATCCGGATAGCTATTAAATTTTCGAAACGGAGCTACAACGATAAGAAATTAATAGTACTTACAATTACCCTTTGTCTTCTTACTTTCCCTCTTTGTTAATACAGTGCGAAAATAATCGTAAACGGACGCGTTTAATGCACGGAACTTCCAACGTTGGAAAACAATGTTCAAATGCCAAGGACGGTTGAAGTTTCTCCTTTATTTCACACAGCTTCCTATTCTCCATCCCAGAAGAGCGAAATGTCACGCTTCCTAAGCTGATTCATACGCGAAACGAAGAAACTTCGTCGAATACTTTGTAGTTTCCCAATGACTAACCGTATCTTTTCTTTTTCTGTTACAGGTAAGTCTCGCGATACATCTGATACAACTTCCTCGTAAAAATTGAAGAAAGTTAAGTTTAACGGACACGCTGCTAAACAGAGGTATTTTTTACATTCGAAAATATTATCTCGTTAATCCCTTCGGTGATAACTTGTTCGATGTTCAACCGTTAAATGCATATTTTTGACAAAACTGCACCGTGTTTATTTTTCATTTATATACTTACGTCATTAAGTACTCGCAACGCGTTTCTCACCTACTCGTAGAGTATATTTTTAGATTATATTTTCGTCAATTTTGATTAATTCCTCCGTCGATATCTACTTTTCGTAACGAGTCCAATAATTTATTCAATTTCTTTTCTAATTCTCCAAAAAGAACTATGCATTCAAGGGTTAATTATTTTGAACATCGATGTTCGAGTAAATATTCGTAATTAAATTTCTCGATACGACACGATCGTGAAAGATTAACAAACATCGCGGAAATGCTTCAATATTTATCTATTTGAAGGATAATCGATATTCGAATAAATATTCGTAATTAAATTTCTCGATACGACACGATCGTGAATGATTAACAAACATCGCGGAAATGCTTCAATATTTTTCTATTTGAAGGATAATCGATATTCGAATAAATATTCGTAATTAAATTTCTCGATACGACACGATCGTGAAAGATTAACAAACATCGCGGAAATGCTTCAATATTTTTCTATTTGGAAGACAATCGATACTCGAATAAATATTCGTAATTAAATTCGATCGTGTCGTTACAAGATCAACAAATACCACTGAACGGTTTCAATATTTTTCTCTCCCGAGGAATATTTCCAAGTCGTCCTCGAGAAGGTTAATCTCGATTCGTTTCTATAATATTTTCAGCACACGGCTAATCGGCCAACAATCGAGAATATTTTATTTATCGCTTCTAACAATAACGGTTGTACCTAATTATAAGCCATTAAAGGGGGTAGCGCGATAACTCTTTTCGCCGCAAATTGCTCCGCGAATCGATTAATCTGTCGAGGTTGAAGTTATGGCTCCGGGGTCTCGTTGGTTCCACCGGAATCGAACAGTTTTCTCGGTCCCGTGGAACATTTATCTCCGGGTCCCGTGTGTCGGTTGTCGAGATGTTCTCGCGAGTAACGTAGGCAGCGTCGTTAACATCGCGTTGACCCGAGGGTACACGCCCAATGCAACAGTCATTGCATCCGATAGAGGCGTCATTCCCATTCTGTCAACCTGACGGTGAGATGAACGACCGGTGCAACGGGATGTTCGTGGAATTCGTTGCATCCAATCGCGTTGCACGTACCTTGGTTCGAATCGTGTTCACCAAGTAACGTTTCAAACCGACGAATTAAACAAGTAGGACGATCTTTGTTCGTTCAATTAACGACGAATTATTGTCTAATAGCAAATATCGTTGTTTCGGGATAATATGCGACTTTAGATCGTGCATTCTGCATTTTGAAACGCGCCGTAGTAGAACCTCTATTATCGAAAATCATGTTGTTGTTTTTTTATTCTATCGTTTTATACTGAATACTCTATTTCACTCGTGTTTTCAAAGTAGCATTATGTTCTTCCGTAGGTTAAATTATTATAGAATTATTATTTTGTAACAGGAATCTTTGTTCCGGTATTTTTTACCTTGAAACGCGTTATAGCGGAAGTTCCATTATTCGAAATAATAAGTAGATATAAGTGAGTTTTTTAAATACTTCTAACATGTATCGTTCTATGCTTTGTGTATAAATAACATCGATGACGGAATTGTAGAGATAGTACGAAGGCGTTTCCTACATATTTAACTACGTGGATTACTATCTTTCATCTCAAAGCACGCGAAGCATTTTTAATGTCGTTAATCATAGCTTCTCCGATACCGTGCAATTTTCATTTTTCTAATGTGGAAATTCTCGTCGAATAATTGCGATCGAAATTTATTTCGACCGTTACGGAAAAATGTATAAATGAAAAGTTTCTTTGCAAGAATATATTCACATAGTAGAAGTCCCTCGTAAATTCCATATTTACAATCCAAGCTTACAAATCTCTCCCATAAAATTACCAAAATAGTTGCCGAAATAAATTATAGAAAAGAATCTATCCACACCAGACCAAACAAAGCAAAGTAGTTGGGAACCGAATCTTTAAAAGGAAGAATTCTTTAAAAAATATTTTCACATAATACAAATCCCTTGTAAATTCCATATTGACAATCCAAGCTTGCAAAACTCTCCCATAAAATTACCAAAACAGTCGCCTAAATAAATTATAAAAAAAGAATCTATTCACACGAGACAAAACAGAACTAGGTGCTTGGAAACCGAATCTATAAAAGGAAGAATTCTTTTAAAAATATTTTCACAAAATAAAAGTCCCCTTTAAATTTCATATTCACAGTCCAAGCTTACAAAGCTCTCCCATAAGTTCTCCCATTTGGTAACCAAATGACCAAAATAGTCGCCTAAATAAATTATAAAAAAAGAATCTATCCACACGAGACAAAACAGAACTAGGTGCTTGTAAACCGAATCTTTAAAAGGAAGAATTCTTTCAAAAATATTTTCACAAAATAAAAGTCCCTTGTAAATTCCACATTCACAACTCAAGCTTACAAAACTCTCCCATCAAATTACCAAAATAGTCGCGTAAATAAATTATAAAAAAGAATGTATCCACACGAGACAAAACAGAACTAGGTGCTTGGAAACCGAATCTATAAAAGGAAGAATTCTTTTAAAAATATTTTCACAAAATAAAAGTCCCTTTTAAATTTCATATTCACAGTCCAAGCTTACAGAGCTCTCCCATAAGTTCTCCCATTTGGTATTAAAATAACCAAAATAGTCGCCTAAATAAATAATAGAAAAGAATCTATGGACACGAGACAAAACGAAGCAAATTTCTTGGGAACCGAAACCCCGTTTGGAGCGAATCGAATGGAGGCACGTTCGAACGAAACGATCATTTTAATACAAAAGCCACGTCGAAGGTCTTCCATCCGTCTCTCCGTCTTTTTGCGCGACCTCGACAGTGACAAGAGTTTTGCCAACTCGAGCATCGAAGCCCCGAAGCGTTTTAAACGCGGCGAAGAAAATTTCGTTTCTTTCGTTTTCGTTTTTCTGTTGAATGGTCGGTCGGTAATTTCGACGGGGAGAAAAACTGGAACACTGCTGGACGAATGTCTTCATAATCGAGAAAACGATCGAAAAGCAAGGCCCAGGGACGTCGTTTCGCGCCACTCGACCTCTCAGACCCTCCTCCCTCTCCAGCTCAGATCCAGCCATCGTTTTTGCAGTATTTGTTTGTTGCGGCGGTATCGATAATTCGCACAGGTATCCGGTGTCGCGAACCGTGGCCGTTTCTGCGGTCGGTTGCATTTTTCGAATACCTGGTGTCGCGCGGAAACGGTTAATTGAACGCGGATTAATGTTAGCCTACTTGACGCGGCTCGAATTATGCCCGAGAAAGTCCTCCCGCTCGAGATAACGCGAGCGTAATCGCGCCTTTCTATCGCGCTGTTAATTTCACCAGCCTTTAACGACGCTCTTAGAACGGAATATATTGCTAAATTCGTTGGAGAAACGATCGAATTTTTTCACCGACTTCTTGGAAACGAAACGGTCTAACCTGGGGAGAAAGAAAAAAAAATGGTGGACGCACGTGCATCTCGTGTTTAAATGGATTCGAAAATTTTTTACCCCTCTGTTTGAGGAGAATATTATTTCTTTCTTTTTGTTTTTAATCCGTAAATGGTAAGATGGGGTCCCGGTGTAGGCTCCAGTGAATTTTATTATTGTTAAAAATTGATTTCTCGATGAGTTAATAAGAATATTTCACGGTGTTTTTTTTATTTACAATTCTGAAAAATATCTAAACGATTACTAGGGATCCCACGATATCGTACATGTGACGAAATAATTACCATACCGGTTAAGGGTTAAATCGTTTGCATTGCAAAATTTGTTATCGATTAAATATCAATGTCGTTGGCAGTTGAAGGTGCATTCAGATTACCGATGCAAATAATTTCTAAGCTCAACCCATTGGTAAATTGGTAACTAATTTCACCTCTCGATGCAAATTGCCAGACGTAACGGTTAACACGTGTAACGTGTCTGGTAGATTGTGTCTTTTTGTGTTGGAAATTCGCGACATCGTCTCGGTGATTTATCGGTAGACGCGCGAAAACAATTTGCAAAATTTAAATATACTAACTTTGAATAATGACTTTTGTCAAGGGAATATCCTCACCTTTTTTTTATTGTATTTTTTTGAAATACTACATCTTGAGTGTCCATTCCAAAATATTACACCCGAACGTATGGAACTCGTATTTTTAATTTATAATGTCAATGAGAGAATTAAGAAAATACAAGAGCACCCACTCGTCTCTTTTACAATAGCTTCGATAAAAAAAGAACAGTATATTACTAGGATCCGATGAATTGATAAAGCCTCGAGGAATAATTTAACGGTAAGCAATTACAAGTGTCACTTTTCAATTGATCTCTCGCGTTCAAAAAAAACTCAATCCTCGGTGGAAAATTTCGGGAAAAAAACCATCCAATTGCAAATTTATTCACCGATCATTCGTCGAACGTAACGATTCTCGACAACGTCCGGATATAATCGTACGATTTATATTCAAACAATCTCGTTCGTTATTCGTTCGAAATGAACAATTACCTGTATCTCTTTTCCCAATTAATCTCAACAGTCACGGTACGTGCAAAAATGATACCCGAGCATCGGTCGAAAATCGATGGAAAAAGGTGATTTAAAAATGGTAACGAACCGATGACCATTACTCGAAGCTGTCGTCGAAAAGGAGGTTAATTTTTAACGAACCGTAATTGGCTGAAAAGGCCTCCGAAATCGGGCAACAACGGTTGTCAATCGGTGCAGCTTGTTTTTCACAAGGAGCGGGACGATGTTGTTTCGGGCGTCCTCGTTTCATCGGCGTGATTATGATTCAGAGGAGCGTGTCAGAACGCAGCCGCGGAGCGAGTAAATCAACTTTAACCACCTTTTGCCCCCGATCTGACTTCATAATCGAGAGCCGGACCGAGTCGACGCGTCGGCCAATTATACACGGCGGACCTCTAGGCCTCGGCGTGCAGACAACCCGTGGCTACTTTAAACGGCGGACACCTATATCCCACTTATATTCCGTACGCACTGTGGCGCGGAATCCCGTGTGATTAATTAATTCGAACCGACGACGGAGAAGGTATTTACGATGTGATTGACTAAGTTCGATATTGAATATTAAACGGAGGTTAACTGCCGTTCGTCTCCGGTCTTAAAAATCAATTAAACGGGGGATCGATCTATTTATAGATCGGAATGGAACCGGTACGTACGAAAAGAAATCGCTCGGTTAATGATTGTATTAAGCTCGTCTGCTTTCCATACGGAATTCCTCGAGAAAAAGATCACCAATGGTTAGTTACTGTATCGTATCGTATTGTAACATGAAAACACGATTCGAGACATCTTTTACACAAAGAGACCTAATCTGTGGTTGTAATTACTAGAATTATCGAACTCTCTTTATCTATCTATTTATCTGTCTATATATTTATCTGTCATTTCATTTGTTTCCCAAGTAAAAAATGGAAAAGGACATTGCGTATGAAATTTTATGTCCTACTGCTCACGGGTCTAGAAATTTTCATAAACAGAAACGACCTGCCCTCTAACAGTCAGATAAGCTTACGACAGACACCTCGAAATTGTAATCATTCCTTTCGTCACATTCGACTCGTGAGGACGTCAGCAGTCTAGTCTTAGACTAGAACAATTTAAGGAATTTATTCAAGGAAGAATGTTCAACATTGTTATATGGAAGGACCTTAGCAATCAAGTTTGCTTGCTTCATTTGGTAAGTCCTCGTATCTTCGTAGCCTAATCTTGAGAAAAATTCTAAGTCTATGATTTTTATACGTTGGAACTGTACTATTCTTGTATACGAATATATTCATATTTTTCACTTGTATCGGTTGTGATAGAGGATTAACTCGGTTCGAATTGCGCAATATCCTGTTCGCAATTAAGCGATCGAGAGCAGGTGTAGATGTTGATGGTTCATTATGAAACTTAACGTTAAATTGAGTTCGTTATTCACGATCGTATTCACGTTTCGGACTCGTTTTTAATAACTTTTCATCGTTATTTATGGAAATGATAAGGATATTATTTGATCTCTAAAAGACGCTCTTAAATGTCTTGCATGAATTTTTCAATTCTTCTGAATCAGCACTATCTTCCAAGATCGAACATCTACCTCGCATAATAAATTGAGAGAATCCGGTGGTATAAGTTTATGATCTATGAACAATGTCGTGGAACATGAAACTTTAACAAATAATTCTATATACGTGATACGTGTTTCCTTAAAATCGGAGGTATAAATTATTGAGAAAATTTTACACGAGAAGCCGAATAATTGAATACTATAATTTTCAAAAAACTTAATTTGTCAAAATTGGTAATTTTTTAACATTCTCCTTTCGATCTCTGAATCGAGAATAGACGGTGATCGATTCGATCGAGAAAGAGTTCCACCATTAACAGTATCGTGGAATCGTTCAAATTTTAATAAATAATTCTGGAAACACGGTACGCACCGCGTATATAAATTATTGAGAAAATTTTACACGAGAAGCGGAATAATTGGGTACCATAATTACCAAAATTGGTAATTTTTGAAGATCCTCCTTTCGACATTTTGGATCGAGACCAGAACGGTGATCGATTCGATCGAGAAACAGTTCCACCATTAACAGTATCGTGGAATCGTTCAAATTTTAATAAATAATTCTGGAAACACGGTACGCACCGCGTATATAAATTATTGAGAAAATTTTACACGAGAAGCGGAATAATTGGGTACCATAATTGCCAAAATTGGTTATTTTTGACGATCCACGTTTCGACCTTTGGATCGAGACCAGAACGATGATCGATTTCATCGAGAAACAGAAGCTATAAATTATTGAGAAAATTTTACACGAAAAACGGAATAATTGGGTACCATAATTGCCGAAATTGGTAATTTTCGAAGATCCTCCTTTCGACCTTTGGATCGAGACCAGAACGATGATCGATTTCATCGAGAAACAGAAGCTATAAATTATTGAGAAAATTTTACACGAAAAACGGAATAATTGGGTACCATAATTGCCGAAATTGGTAATTTTCGAAGATCCTCCTTTCGACCTATGGATCGAGAGCGGAACGGTGATCGATCGGATCGGGAAACGTGGCCGCGAGCGGGTTAACGGTACGATCGCGGGGCAGTCACCGTGAAAAGGATGATTCGTGTTTGATTCGTCGATAGGATCGCGCGGGGGCAGCCAATTATGGTCTCGGGGACCAGAGGCCCCGAGTAACGTCCCTGGCCGTCGTCTCGTGTCAGCGTGGCACGCTGTGTTGATTAAACTCGGGATTCCGATCTAATTGGATTAGGCTGCGCCTTGCTCCTCTATTTTCCATTCGTCATCGTTCGAGTCCCACTCTCGGATACACGCACACGCACGCACACACACTCCTGGGGGCCCTTTGTCGCCGACTTTCTGTTACTCTTTCTTCCACTCACCATCCGCGACGCTATCTGTCCGCGTTTCAAGACCGAACAACTGGGTTTGTTTGCCGATTCATGGCGCTCCCCGTCTTTCTGTACGGATGAAAGGCCAGCGTCTCTCAACGATCCTTCCACCGCTTCTGGAACCTTTGAAAACCTTCCTGGTGAACCTTTTATACTTGCACGTTCCAGGGAGACGTTCATTTCCGTGCAACGCACGAGGGTGAGTACCCCCGTGGGTTTCTCGATTCTCGCGAACTGACAGGGGGCTCGAACGCGGCTCTTAAACGGGATTAGGATGAAATTGCGGGGACTGGTGAGATATAAATAGACCGTAAGGTACTTGGTCGTGTTTGGTAAGTGATTTTTAGAAAATTGTTAGGTAGTATTGAATTCGACGACGTTGGATGCATTTATGAAGTTCGAATCGTTAAGAGATCCTCGTTTTCGCTGTCCTGGGTCTTCTCGATTACGGAGAGACTTTTGGAGATTGTTTATTCGTAACGTTGGTACAATTTTACTTGGAGATTATCTCTTTACGGTTGTATTATCCGAGTCGAGAGTTACCTTCTGATTAAAAATATTCTTAAGCGGATAACGCGGCGTTTGTATGATGTCAAATATTATGAAACGTATTTCCTTTTTAAACAAGCAATGCATTTCTTTTAGTAAAATTGTTTTTCGTTGTTCGTGTAGGAGATACAATTGTTTGTTTCATTTAGTTAGAGTATTATACTCGGTTGTTCGATAAGTTTCATCGTTCGATAAAACGATATTTGTAATCTTTAATAGCACGATTCTTAAAAAAACGTTCGATGTATAAGCCCGGTATCCATGGGCAAGTGTTGAAATAATAATTTTGTTCTTTTTGGTGGAAATGAAACACAATTTTTCTAGAGTGTACAAACATTTCATTAAATCATATATTCTCCATTTTGGAAAACGAAATGAGTTTCCAAACAACCCCCAAAAAAATAACCACGTACGAACGCGTTAAACGTTCAGAAAATTTTGTAAAGTGACCACCACCTGTTAAACAACCACCGCGAATTAAATACCTCTCGAAAGTTCTTCCACAATTCGCAAAATTTTCCAAAGAAATCCACTGAAAAGTACGCGCAATCCCTTCCGCACGTATCGTAGTAGTAATTTCTGTCGGTGTAACGGGTTGGTCGCGTTAAAAAAAAAAAATTGAAAAAGATTCGATCGGAGCGGTGATTTGTTGGCGTCGGTGCCGACAGGTCCGGTTTAATGTCGGTGGAGGGGGTCCTGTTGAACTTTTATCTTCGTCCCGGTCGAAGTCCTGTCCCCGGTTATGAATCACTCGCGGGTCTACCGGACGAGCTGCTTCTTTTCTCTCGTATCTTTCCCTTTTTCTTTATATTCGTCTTTTCCCGACGAAAGAAACGAAAAAAAAGGAAAAAAGAAAAAGAAAATATACCCCGACTCGTGTAACGAGACGCGAAGGCGTCGAGACGACCGACTCGTTACTCGGACGGAGAGGACGCGGTTTCGACGCGGAATCGATTCGAATTCGCAGCTGCTCCCCGCGGAACTTTAAGTGCCATTAGATGTTACCACGGGTACCGGGATTTACGACGGAAAATACGATCGCGCCATGTACGGCGTAATTGCCACTATTTTGTAACGCGGGCCTCGTTCTGTGTTGCACGTGGCTCGCGGTATCCGGCGAACGACTTAAAATAATATCCCCGGCTATTTATAAAACCGTGGCGCGCATTATCTCGGATCTCGCGGTAATGTAATTACCGAGGGAACTGGCCGGTTTGGAAACCGCGTGATAAATTAATCACCGATACAGCATGATCGAAAGAGACGCTTTGAAAAATCGAGCATCGCGGATTTCTTTTTCCTAGACGGCTACTCTGAACGAGGAGTTAGTTTCTTTCGTGCGTTGGTTAATCAGGAGTCGCCAGTGACGGGGTCGTTGCAAGGTTAACGGAGTGGAGAGGTAATTTTATATGTTCGTTTCGAATGCAGTTTTCTAGTTTCTGTAAAATTCGATGGTACGGTGGTTAGAAGTTGCGATAACTGCGATGGAGGTCGAATATTAATTATCACTCTATAACGAAGTGGAGAATTAATTTTATGTTCGTTTCGAATGCAGTTTTCTAGTTTCTGTAAAATTTGATGGTACGGTGGTTAAATGTTGCGATAACTGCGATGGAGGTCGAATATTAATTATCACTCTATAACGAAGTGGAGAATTAATTTTATGTTCGTTTCGAATGCAGTTTTCTAGTTTCTGTAAAATTCGATGGTACGGTGGTTAAATGTTGCGATAACGGCGATGAAGGTCAAATATTAATTATCTGGCGTCGTTAAACTTTGAACACTAAAGTGTGTAAAGATATAATTTGCGAGAAATTTGTAAAGATTATTAGTGAGAATGTTATAATTTGTAGTTATAGTTTGAAATCAATTTTTATATGTTGTATTCTTGTACAGAAACGAACTCGAAGATTTGAGTTACGTGTAATGTTTATCTTTATGTTTAAACAGCAAAGTAGTAAAGCTGAAGTAGATACCCTTCGGTACGAAAATATTAATGAGCGTATACTAAAAATTTTTAATAATAACTTTCCCTGTATTTTGTATCGAAAAGAACTCGAAGCTTTGCGATCCAAATGTTCAAGTGCACGGTTCAATAATTGCTCGTATTCGATTAATTCTATCGTCGTTATTCAACCAGCTGCAATCAGATAGAATTATCAAAACCACGTCGAGAAAAATTATCAAATCATTCACAGTTAGTTGGTCCGTCGTTACAATCTCCTCCATTCGTAATCCACGAAATTAACGTCGACATCGTTAAGGGGCAATCAGCAGCGAATGATTCGGTCTCGATCAACGAACAGTTAATCCACTTCCAGACAAAGTTAATTGAGATTTCAGGGTTAACTCGGTCTTCTTAAGAATGGTTTCTCTTCCCGAACAAGGCTGCGCAATCAAGCTCCCATGTGTCATGATTAAATCGAGGGAAGGTATCGAAAGAAGATCCTAACGATAAGCGTTGTCGACATACATCCGCGCGCGTTCTCGACTAACGTTTCACGATGATAGAAAATTCCCAGAGTGATATAATCTGTGTGTAAGGCAGAGATGGGCAACATTTAATACGAGTAAAACCATGGTACAGCGATTTATTCGATTAGACGGTGAAATTTTTGTTCGTTCGTTGCGAAATATTCCATTCCTTTAATTTTTATTCGCCGAGTAACGGATAAGGAGTCGTTTATCTTTTATTCGTCCGACATCTTTATCCAGATAATAATTTTGTCTATCTTTGATCTGGAACACAGTTCTATCATATTACTATTATTAGGCTGTTAAAAAAATCGTGTTCCATTTTCACCAAAATATCAGTCAACACTATCGAAAATACTGTTTCAATGGAAATTTGTTTCTCTTCGAACCGTGATCCACAAAATCGGAGCAATCGCCCATTAAGACAAAGCATAGTTCATAGTAACAGAAATAATTATCAATTATCGGCAAAGAAACAATATTGAAACTCCAATTTTGTTACAAATAAAAAATACGATAGAAAACTTGCTTCTCTTTGAACCATGATCCACAAAATCGGAGCAATCGCCCATTAAGACAAAACATAGTTCATAGTAACAGAAATAATTATCAATTATCGGCAAAGAAACAATATTGAAACTCCAATTCTGTTACAAATGAAAAATACGATAGAAAACTTGCTTCTCTTTGAACCATGATCCACAAAATTGAATCTCCCACGACCCTGTCTTCTGGCCCATTGAGACAGAACGGTCGTTAAAGATCTAAAAAGTACACGATTAACAATCTAAGAAATAATAATATCGAAACGATATTAAAATTCCAATTTCGATAGAAATACGCTAGTAAATGTTGTTCCTCTTGGAACAGTGATCCACGAAATCGTCTCGTACGAGCTGACCCGAGCGTTCGCCATTAAGGCATGGAACAATCAGCGACGCATCGGGCCTCAATCGGTGGGGACAGTCTCGGTCGAACACGCGGTCAATCGAGATTCCAGACAGAGCCGAGAAAAGATGTACGGGCGAACCGTTAGCTTAGGCAGGAGCAAGAGGTCTCTAAGCGCGGAACCAGCACGCCTCGAGGGGCCCCCGTATAGAGGTTACGAAGCGCAGAAAGGATGCAGGAGTGCATTGCGCGCAAGGCCCGATATCTTCACGGACCACACCCACCATCTCGCTCTCTTTCGCCGCAACGATCGAACAACGGAGAGAGGAAACGACTCCACGGAGAGAAACGGCTGGGTTCTCAGGTATCGCGGCACCGGTAGATCGCCGCATTTGCATCCACGTTTGCTCCACTTGCTCGAGCAACAGCTACCACGGATACAGAATAGGAGAGAGGAATGCGACTCGAGGCGTACGAATACCGACATCGTTTCTGACGTCTCGCGGAAATTTGAAATCGGAGAGAAGAAAGAGAGATAGATAGATACATAGATAGAGAGAGAGAGAACGTTGAAAACCGAGTGTCTCGAATTACACGGCCCCCGGACAAACGAAAATTAGAATCGGGAGTCGGTTGGGAAACGTTCAACGATCGTAATCTCTCGTAATAGGAACGAAACGACGTGGTTTGCGGGTGGATGGTTTTCGAATCGTGCAACGACTATGAAAATTGCAGGAACGAACGATTCTTTGCGGGCTTTCGTCTATTTACGGGAATAGTATTTTTTGTAATCGGTGGATACGATACCGAGTGTTTTCCACGCGCAGATTATTCAATTTATCAAATTCAATGATCGATTGTACAGAAACAGTTGTGAATATAATATTGGAATTGAAAAGAAATTTGTGGATCTTTGCAAGGAAATTATTATTTCTTTGTGGTTGATTGTACAGTAGTATAGAAATTATCTGCTTAGAGATATAGATGTTTTTTTGTTTGAATCGCTTATGAGCGTTGCAGGTTTGCTTCACATCGAAGAAAACATCGTTTATCGCAATGAAGCGACTTAGAGTGCAGTTGCAATGTATGTTTACGACTGATGCATTTTTACTGTGCACACGGGCCACGTAAGTTTCATTTTTGGATTCGATAGGAAAAACTTTCGAGTAATATTAATTTTATCAGGAACATCCGTGAAACGATAAAGACACCGTTCAACTATTGTTTATTTCTGGTTTTTACTCCATTATTTCACCATATCTCGAGAATCGAGTTTAAATCACCGTTTTGTACGAAAAGAGGAGAAACTCCAATAATCTAGATTCGAATTATTTAGTTATTTACACGACCGAAACGTCGCGTTAATTTTACAGTTTTTATCTAATCGATTAAATTTTCACGCCGTGACTAAAGAACACGTTGAAGTATCGTTTGTCGATCGATAAGTTTCTACATTCAAAGTTTCGCGCGTAAAAAAAAAACAAATTATTGTTCTCTCATCGATCGAACAAATTCACAAAAGTTTCAAACTTTTTTCGCGTGTAAAAAAAAAAACAAATTATTGTCCTCTCATCGATCGAACAAATTCACGAAAGTTTTCAAACTTTTCTCGCGCAAAGGACAAATAATTCGCGAACGATCAACATTGTCGTAAGAATAATTATTCTTCGGGTTCGTGAGAGTTTCTTTGGACGTCGAAGAAATCTATGGCGGCCATAACACGACCGTAACACCGCTCGAATAGAAAACACTTTTCGCCCGTTCTCGTTAAATGCGAGCCCGGGAATTCATTACTTTCTTCGTTCACAGTTAACGTACAATTCTAAACCCGCGTCCACTAATCGGATATTGATCGTAAACGCGCGAGATACCATAACTTCGAGCGAAAATTGTCGGCTTTCCCTCGAGTGGCTCGAAAAATGAAAGAACTCGAATACCTTTGATCGTTCACCGAGTATCGCGAACGAAGTATCGAAGTAAAACGGAATGCTTGGAAATTAGGTTGTTCTCGTGTTCTCCACAAATAGCAAAAATTGTAATCCTTGAGAACGGATGCTTAGATACTTTTTACAACGTACCAAAGCTACCGTTACCGAGGTACTTCATTAGAGATGATATTCGTATTATTTTCAGTGGAAGTCGAGTGTTGTATCCATTGTGCACAGTGGATAATTATCAACACCGGAACTACTTGTGTTTCAAACGACTGAACGACTTCTTTTTTAAATTACTCGATCACTAACGGTGCTTTCGCCTGCAATGTTCGATGCCAATTATCGAAATGGAAAATTAATTATATTCGTAAATTAATTCGCCCTTTTCTATTCCAATTTCGATGATAGATACAAGAATACACTTACTCGTCCGTGAAATAAAGTTCTTCAATATTTATGTTCTCGTTTTTAAAAACTTCGAGTTCCAAGTACGACACCGTCGATGCAAAATACCCATAGTAAACGAGGCGCGTTATGGAAACTCGTGAACATGAAAAAAGAAAATGGACTCGATCGCTCTCAGCGTCGAAACGATTCCACGGTGCTTCCGTCGGCCTCTGATTTACAATTTCTCTCGTTTCCGAACGAATCGACTCGTAGAAACGAAAGCAAAAATCATATTGAAAGCACCGTTACGCCATTAACCACTTTCGAGTCGCGACGATAAATCGTTAGACGGGCTAAAGGACGAGGACGTATGAATTTCGCAATAAGCGCCGGCACCATAAATCCTGGTGAGAAAAACACGCCCATCCTTCTTCATTATGAGAGGATAAGGGGCTATCCTAGCCGAAGATAACGTTGATCCTCCGGAACTTCTATTTCTCTCTCTCTAGTTCTCTCTCCCTCTCTCTACCATATATATTTCTCTATACGTTTCTCTTTCTCTCTTTATATTTTTCTATTTCTCTATACATTTCTCTTTCTCTCTTTCTATTTTTCTATTTCTCTATACATTTCTCTTTCTCTCTTTCTCTCTTTCTATTTTTCTATTTCTCTATACATTTCTCTTTCTCCCTTTCTATTTTTCTATTTCTCTATACATTTCTCTTTCTCTCCTTCTATTTTTCTATTTCTCTCTCTTTCTATTTTTTCTATTTCTCTCTATCTCTCTCTCTGTCTCTCTCCATCTCTATGTTCTCGACGAGCGGCGATTACATGGCATTGGCATCTCTCGTAGCCTCTCTAAAACGTTTCGCGTCGGCGCGGGCGTTCGAAAGGTTCCACGCCGTATATAGAACACCGATGGAACACGCAATCGCGTTTTCCGCGGCACGTAACTGGGATATGCCCTCTTTAACCGAGAGAGCTCTCAGCGTGTAGCTCGCTCTATGTGTGAACGCCCGCTCCAGCGCCACGTCGAAATGTTAGAGCCGTGGTAAAGTTTATCCCTTCGGTGGAGTCGCCGCCGCTTGCAAAAGAACTGTTTACGATCAACGATTCGCGAGAAAGTCGCGTAGATTCCCCGTGAAATTGATCGCGTCGCTCCGGTGACAGACCGCTTTCGAGAGTCTCCATTTTCTTGTGTACACCGCGCGAAAAGCTCCGAGGGTAGCTTTTACCAAGTATTCCAAATATTCTAGTATTTGTACCGGTAGCAGTGTTCAAGTAGAATATTTATACCGGTAGTAGCGTTTGAATAGAATATTTGTGTCGCTGGTAGTGTTCGAGTAGAGTATTTGTACCGATAGTAATGTTCGAGTAGAATATTTGTACCGATAGTAGTGTTCGAGTATAGTATTTGTACCGATAGTAGTATTCGAATAGAGTATTTGTACCGGTGTTTGAGTAGAGTTAAATAACAGTTAACATCACTGTGTTCGAGTAGAGTATTTGTACCGATAGTAGTGTTCGAGTAGAATATTTGTACCGATAGCAGTATTCTAGTAGAGTATTTGTACCGATAATAGTATTCGAATAGAGTATTTGTACCAGTGTTTGAGTAGAGTTAAATTACAGTTAACATCACTGTGTTCCAGTAGAGTATTTGTACCGATAGTAGTGTTCGAATAGGGTATTTGTACCGGTGTTTGAGTAGAGTTAAAATACAGTTAACACCATTGTGTTCGAGTAGAGTATTTGTACCGATAGCAGTATTCGAATAGAGTATTTGTATCGTTAGTAGTGTTCGAGTAGAGTATTTGTACCGGTGTTTGAGTAGAGTTAAATTATAATTAACATCACTGTGTTTGAGTAGAGTATTTGTGCTGCTAGTAGTGTTTGAGTAAAGTATTTGTATCCCTAGTATTGTTTGAGTAGAGTATTTATACCGTATTAGTGTTCGAGTAGAGAGGCTAAAGGTGGGGAAAATTTGATCGAACGATTATTTTCCGATCTAGTTACACGAGAAAAATCCTTGCGCAATCCCTTATACAGGGTGACTGTTTTGCCCTATTCGAGTTGTAAAACATCGATACGGAACTCGAAATAGTATAAACATAATTTTTACAATTGCATAGCATTTCTTGCACAGAGTGTCGTAGGAAGTAGCGGCGAAACTTTGGAATGATTCGTTAAAATCAGCAAAAAAGTCTACATGAAACCATGACATTTGCAACTATGAACCTACAACATCGTAGAAGACTTTATTGCGTGTCTACCTACGACTCACCGAGTTAGGTACGTCGTTAGGTCGAGCAAAGTAAACATCAGCGCTACGTTGTTGCAAATAACCAATATTGTTCGGTCATACTCACAGAAGAACTACATACTTTGTCACTTTAATGTTTACCGCGCGCGTGTGTGTAGAGTTATTACTTTTACATTCTCTAAATACTGTAAAAAAATTACTCTTACATTCTTTAAATACTATGAAAAAATTACTTTTACATTCTTTAAATACTGTGAGAAAATTACTTTTACATTCTCTAAACACTGTGAAAAAATTACTTTTACATTCTTCACATACTGTGAAAAACTTACTCCTACATTTTTTAAATACTGTAACAAAATTACTTCTACATTCCTTGAATACACTAAACAAAATTACTTACTTTAAGAAAAAAAAAATCGACAAAAACATTCTGTATCTCAGAAATGGACGATATTTGGACCCATGTGCTTTCGATTTAAATTGGACCGTAACTTTCTACGACACCGGGTACGATCCAAGGGTAACCGATAAAGGTTAACTCGTTGTAAAAATCGTCTCGAATGAATTACGGCTGGAGCGCCGGTTTTTCTCTCGAATTTCGCGCGAACTCGAGCATTTCGAGCGGTCGACTCCAGAACGTAGGAGCGCGTTCCTATTCCGCGGTGACTCAGCCCCTCCGCGAGCGTGACTCTCGGTTTATTGAAATTAAGCCCGTGTTGCCGGGATCACCGGTGACGCCGTCGAATCCAACCAGATATATATCGATAAGTCACCGGCATTCACGCGTGGGAGATCGCCGCGATGCCGGTAACACACGGCCCGCCACGCCCCGAACAATTGCCAAGAAGTCGAGGCGGTAAATCAGCCGTGAAACCGAGTCTATGAGACTACGGGACGCATAGACACGTATGCATCGAGGAATCGTCGATGCATCGGTGAAATCAGATCTCATTTTATTACGTCGATATTTTATTATTCGCGCCTTTCCATTTCAAAATCGCCACGGAACATTTTCACCCACTTCTCGGAGCATTTAACAGGAACTATATCGCGGAGATCTTGTAACGAATTTGCGAATCGAGTTTTGCAAAATTATCCAAGTATTGCGAGTAATGTATTTTTATTCGTTTTTCGGAGCATTCGTTACGAATAATGTTACTCAATTGGAGCAAACGGTGTTCCTTCAGAAAATTGTATCGTGGAAAATTCTTTGTGTCTCTAAAATTATTCAAGTGTTGTATGTAATATATTTTCATTATTATTTAATTTTTCGGAGCATTTGTTAGGAATAATGTTATTCAATTGGAGCAAAAGGTGTTTCTTCAGAAAATTGTATCATACAAAATCTTTAATGTCTCAAAAATTATTCGAGTATTATAAGTAATATATTTTCATTGATTTTTCGGAGCATTTGTTACGAATAATGTTACTCAATTGGAGCAAAAGTTGTCCCTGCGAAAAATTACACCGTAGAAAATCATCCAAGGATAGTAAATAATTCCTTTTCATTGATTTCTCGGTGTATTTGTTACGAACAATATTGCAAAAATTGTATAATACCGAATTGGAGCATAAAGTGTCCCAGTATTATCTAACTACAATATATAACAAATCTTAATCAACTCTTCGGTGCATTTTCTACGAACAATATTGCAAAAATTGTATAATACTTAACTGGAGCAAAGAGTGTCTCTCGAAACGAACTTCTTGCATAAAAAAAAACTACCCTACAAAGATGGGTGAAAAGAATTCTGGGCAGGGATTTTTTTTATATATTTTCACGCACAAAAAAATAAAACACATTTCGATCGATTTCTCGGAGCATTCGAAGAAACTCACAAAACCGATTCAATTCGTGAATCGATTGTCTCGCGTGCGAGGTGAACAATTTTTTCTTCTTATCGATGATTTACGAGAAACTCTTTGTAATAATAATTTATTTGTAACGCAACGTGTACTCGCGGAGTCCAGCTTCCGCGAAGTTTATAAACGACGCGTCGACAACTAAAATTAATTCCGTAGGCGTGCGTGTGTCTTCATTATCTTTCAGCGAACAGCGCGTTCAATTTACAGCACGATCATCGATCATCATTTTCAGATTGTTTGTTCTGACGAGCGTCGCGGCGTTAGTTTTATTCTCCGCTCTCGTGTGGAATATTTTCATTATCGATCGCCTTGGACAAACGTTGATTCATCGTTGGCAAATTGCCATTCAAATTGGAAGAAACAAACGAGATTCGCCAGGAACCGCGAAGAAAAATCGGTGAAACCTCTTCTGACATTTTTATAACGGTCCAAAAAGAACATTACGAATATTATTTATATATGGTACAAGGATCTGTAAAGAATCTACTCGATTCAGAGGGACACTTTCGCGATAATAATTCAATTACTCGTTAGTATAAGTAATCCTAATTTTGAAATAACATTGTTTAAAACATTCATCGAACTTGTACTTCAGTCAGGAACATGCTACCCTATGGATGCAATTAGTGCACTTATGCACTAATTTCTCAAAAGAATGTAAAGCTACAGAAACAACGAAACTTACCGCTAATAAGCACTCTCTTGTTATTAAACTAGCATTATTTTTTTCTGGGAACTTCACCTCCGTGTGCAAATACCCACAATTACTTTGTCCCACAATTATTACCTCGTTATGCTGATCATCGATCCTGTGAGTATTTTTCCACTGTGAACAAATTCAGAATCCTCCAATCGTAGGGCAAATAAAATTTGAACAGTCTTTCGATCAAATACACACGATTGAACAATTCTATACACCAAACTCGAGCTTCGTTCAGGAGTTCCTCTCGTCGTGGCAAATATTCTCTTACTAATTCAAAAGAAAGTAAACAACAAAATTCTATTTCTTCGTTTCTTCACAGTCTATTTTTTCTTCAACTTATTTTACACACTTCGTTCAGAAGTTTCTTTCGTCGTGGCAAATATTTTCTTAATATTGAATTGTTCTGCAAGTCATTTCGTTTTTTCTTGATGAAAATGAAACACGATTTTTTTAGAGTGTATAAACATTTCATTAAATTATATACTCTCCATTTCGTAAAACGAAACGACTTTCCAAACGATGCAACAATTTCAAAGAAAGAAAGCAACAAAATTCCATTTCTTCGTTTCTCCACGGTCTATTTTTTCCTCACCTCGTTTTACACACGGAAACACCTACGATTACCGATTCAATTCATCGAGAGTTGTTCGTAACCTAAAGCAAAGAAAACCTCCAAGCAAAATATCGAAATTTCGATCAGAGGTGATCGAACTTTCCTTAAAGTATGAAATTCGACCGTGACCGACACCCAAGTACGTAGAATTTTTCGCGAGGAACGCAATCGAGTCGCTGTCCGATAAAGAAGCGCAATTGATTACGCGTGTGCAACAATAATAATCATCCGTGGCGGATCGAGCGTTCCCTCGGAATGCTTTTAATTGCTTGGCCGTAATCCCGCTCGCCTTCGCGCGTTTACACGTTGCAACACCCACACACGTCCACCGAAACGTTCCGGGGCTTGAGAAAAAAGAAAGCAGGGGGATACACGACGATTGCATAACGTCTATCCGTATTTCTCATGGATACCCATAACCCGTACGGTTGCCGGTGCTTTCGCCCCGTTCCACACTCCCGGACGCAAAGAGCTCTACTCTCTCTCTCTCTTTCTCTTTCTTTCTTTCTGTCTTTCTCTCTGCGAGTACAGCACTCGCGAGCACCGATTCGAACAGAAACGGTTACACATATGCGAGAGATCTCCACACGTCGGTCGCGCCACACCCAGGTCACAACACCACCGGTGGAGCATTTTTCCCCGTCGCCACCGCCGCCGCCGCCGCCGCCACCGCCACCGCGGAGTTCCCCGCGGAGAGGTTCTGATACGCTATCTCTTCGGCCGCGAGCGACCGCGCCATCTTGTCGGCGTGGCTGCAGAAATATCCGTTGCTCTTTTCTCACCGGATCGTTCGCAACTGTATCACCACGTTCGTGGAATCGTCTCGTTCGTAAGCAGCCGGTTCTATTTTTAACCTACTTTCTATGTATTTTCATGTTTCGCGTAGTGTAGCGCGCGATTGGACCTTGTTACTTCCGTTATACTTGTACAATGGAAGTGTTTGGGTGGAAGATGTTCCAAGTATACTTATACAGGGACCTCGTGTTTGGGATGGACTTTCATTTTTTGTAGAGGATGTCATGGTCTACTTGTACTAGACTAGTGTATTCTACTTGTACACTAGTAGTCTTTGACTAAAAAATCTTCCAAGTATTTATGGAACTCGTGCTTTTTATATATTTTCATTGTTCGTGTAAGATATCGTGATGTTATTTCCATTCTACTTGTACATTAGTAGTCTTTGAGTGAAAAATGTTCCAAATATTTGTGGAACTCATGTTTGGAATGTATTTTTATTTTTTGTGTAGGATGTCGTGGTGTTACTTTCATTCTACTTGTACACTAGTAGTCTTTGGGTGAAAAGTGTTCCAAATATTTGTGGAACTCATGTTTGGAATGTATTTACATTCTTTGTGTAGGATATCGTGATGTTATTGCTATTCTACTTGTACACTAGTAGTCTTTGAGTGAAAAATCTTCCAACTATTTATGGAACTCGTGCTTTCGATGTATTTTCATTGTTCGTGTAGTATATCGTGGTGTTACTTCCATTCTACTTGTACAAGATATTATACAAGTAATCTTTGGGTAAAAAAATGTCCGGAATATAAATAGGGAGTTCGTATCTTTTTAAGTTTATAATACAGCGAGAGGACTGAGGAAATAAAGAAGCGTCTATAATAAATATATGACAAGGATACAATGCATCGTAAAAGACCCGAGGAACGCACTAAACTTAATTAATGGATTCGTCTAAAGCTATAATACACTTAGGGAAATTTATCATACAAATCATGGAAAGATCGTAGCGATATTGTAGCACAAATTTTCTGCAACATCGTATGAGAGAGTTTTATTATGCAACGAGAGCTCCCTTCGTACGAGCCCTCCTCAGGTGTATCTACATAAAACACTCGTAAAAATGATGCAAAGATCGAAATGCTCGATAGTGTAGCGCAAACTGTGGAAACTCGTATAATATCGTGTAAAGTAGTTTATACAACGAGGCTTTGTACGTGTCCTCTTCGGGTATATTTACAGAGTAATAAAATACTTGTAAAAATCATGCAGAGATCGAGAGCCTTCATATTTTAGTATAAATTTCTCGATACGTTCATAGTTAGCGCTCACTTAATTGAATGTGCGGAAAATTTTATCAATTTTCCTAACAATATTCTATCTTCTTTTCCGTTCTTTGTTAAACTCGAACACGAACTGTGAGCGTACATTAAGTATGTAAATATATTCATTGGAATTCTCCTTCCAGTTCTAAATTCTTGCTAATCGACAAATACATCTCTCCACGAACCAGTGTAAATCTCTTTCTAACAACATAAATTTTCTCAAAATGTATTCCGTGTGCAATGTTCAACGTTCCATTACTGTAAAATACGACCTGCATAAAACATCTCTCTCGAACATAAATTTTCTTCAAATGCATCCCGAATGATTTTCGGTAAATTATTTTACAGTAATAGATCGCAGAAAATCACACCAGATACATTTCGAGAAAATGTATGTTGAAAAGAGATTTATCGAGAATAGTGCAGAAACGTATTGGTCGAGTCGCAGTAATTTGTCACCAAAAGTAGAATTTAAACGATAGAACGAATTCTATTTGTCGATAGAAACGAATTAGAGTGACTTAGAATTCGAACATCGATGTTACAATCGATCGAAAACCACAGTGTTCCAAATACTTCCCTTGAACAGGTTTAAGTAAGTATGTGAAACTTCTATGTGCTTGAAGCAAAACAAACCACCATAGAAGATCGTTAATTCGAATGTTTATCGGTCTTGATAATAAATATGAAGTTTCAAAAGTATTTCCTGACTCGCCAAAGAATCATCTATACCGATGATCGTGTAGAACTAGATTTAACCGCGAACTCTCGAAGATGCGTGGAAGTTCATCTCGAGAACTTGTTATCGAGTGCGTATATAATTTTATTAATCGTTTTCCGTTTATCTTTTCCTGTTGGTGGTTCTTCTGCGACCAATTACACGGCATATTTTACGAGACTCGCGGCGTAAATCTACACTGTTCGAATCAGCACCGTTATGGTATCTAACAGTACTTTAATCCATTATCGAGACTTCGTCTTCTGAGACTCATTTTCGATCAGGAAGAGATCCATAAAACGAAATTTTCGGAAATCTCTAACGAACACTTCCAATTCCAACAACTAAGCGCAAAACGATATCGAATTTGATCAATTTCCCTTAATCTTGCAAAAGCAAATCAATTCTAAGTTATTCGTACGTCGTTGGACGAAGATTCCTTAACGGTTCATCTCGTGAGAAATGGAGGCATACTTGTTTAAAAATGAATATTCGTATCGTTTGTATAATTTCCTTCCATCGATAGGGTACAATCTTGGCGATGAATAATTAAAGAATCTAAATACACGTTTTACATATTCTGAAACATGATATACGACGGAACAACGAACACGTGTACCAACATCGTTCTATTCCCAATCGGGAACAATGATTACAAAGTTAAGGCTGCGTCCACCCTGTCTGTAGTTAAACTTTTTTCTATTTATGCAACCTCTCGGTGAAACGTGTTGTAAACTTTATTTTTCTCCGCGTCTTAAACGGAATAGTCGCTCGATACTTTGTTTTTCTTCAACGCTGAGATCGCTACCAGCGTACATATTGTTGTACGCGTTACGTTTTATTGTGTTCAACTAATGTACCACCGAGTATGTCGCAGCCGTTAGTTATCCACGAGACAAGCAACGAGCTGTTTGACAGAAGTTGCCCCCGAGATTTCAAAATAGATACGATGTTTTATTCCTTGTTCGTTAATTTGCATATCCGATAATGTCGCGCCACGGATCAAGTAACGCGCGTCGTTCGATTAGAATAAAATTGGTGTTGGAAGTGGGATCGCTTCGAATCGAAATACCAAAAAATTTGGAAAATCCAGCGATGGAAGACCGAGATGTAGCTCCGATAACAGGTAAATCTCTCGAACCGTGCTCGAAGGGATCAAGGAATTATTAGAAAGTCTTAGGAGATCTCGAGAGCAACTCCTGTCAAACAGCTCGTTAGTTGTCTTGTCGACAGCTGCCCATCTCCATTTATCGGCATACCCGGTGGAACATAAGTAGAACATAATAAAACACTATACGTGTTCAACCTTATTCCCATGCATTGAAGTCTCCGGGTTAATACAAAGCTGTATCTCCAACTGATACTTTTCTCAACAAAATTAATTGAAATTTTTCTATTTCTGCAATTTCTGGAGAGACTTATTGAGACTTTACTCTTCTCTGTGTTTTAAACACACTAATTGTTCAATATTATTCTTTTTTAACACTGAAATCATCTTCAACGTACTGTTACCATGCATTGAAGTCTCCAAATTAATACAGTGTCTCTAGCCAATCTTGTCGTAAACGAGATTAATTATTTAAGTTTTTTCTATTTGTGCAATCTTCCAACGAAACTTGTCGTAGACCTAATTTTTCTTTATGTTCTTAATGCGTTCTTCCGTTCGAGATATTAAAAAAAAAATATTCCGAATATATGGAACACGTATTTTTAACTTTATAGTGCAACGAGAGAACTAAGGGAATATAAACGCATCCAATATATTATAATAACTTTTTTTATAGAATGAAAATGTATTTAAAGGACGTGATGGGTCTAAAAAGGCCCGATGGATGCAATAAGATTAATTACTAAAGTTAATCGTTCGATATTTTTCTTCTTTAACTCTAAGGTCATTTCCAGTGCTGAATACATACTATTTCCATGCATTAAAGTCTCCAAGTTAATACAAAGTAAAGCGTGTATCTCGAACTGATCCTGTTATAAACGAGATTAGTCATCCAACGTTTTTTTATTTATGTAACCTTGTGGCAAAACTTGTAGACTCCACTTTTCTCTGTATCTTGAGCACAGTAGTGATTCAGTGTTACTTTTCTTTAATCCTATGATCATTTCCGGCCTTGCGCAGGTACCTACCTACTATTACCATGCATTAATATCTCCAGGCAAAGTTAACACTGTGTTCAAGCTAATCTTGTCGTCAACGAGATTCACTATGTAACTTTTATCCTATTTGTGCAACGTTCTGGTAAAACTTGTTAGACTTCATCTTTCTCTGTGTCTTAAACACAACAGTACTCTTCTTCTTTGATGCTGAGATTATTTCCACCACTGTGTATTTACAATTTCGGTATCCAATTTATCGCAAAATTAAGAACGAAATGTTTAACTTTTATCTTATTTGTGCAACCTTCCAGTGAAACTTGCTATATACTTCATTTTCCTTTTAAATACAATAGTCAAGTCTTCTTCTTTAACCCTAAGATCACCCCTAACATACTCTCATCACACGTTCAAATGTTCAAGTAGATACAAACTTAAGAACAAGATAAGACACTTAACCTTCATCCTATTTGCACTTCCAGTGAAACTTACAGTATACTTCATTTTTCTCTTAAATACAATAATTAGTACACTTCTTCTTCGACCCTAAATCACCCCTCTCCAACATCCCCACGCATTCAAGTCTTCAAGTTGATACAAACTTAAAAACAAAATAAAACATTTAACCTTCATCCCATTTGCACTTCCAGTGAAACATACAATACACTTCATTCTTCTCTCAAATACAGTAATCAAGCCTTCTTCTTCTTCTTCTTCGACCCTAAGATTACCCTCCAAACGTACTATCCCCACGTATCCTCTAACTCGGTACAATGTTCTCGTCTCGAATCCAAACGCTTGAACACTCCCGCGAGTCAAATCGAGATCCGTTCAATTCGATAAAAAATTGTTCACTCGTTTCACGCGCCATCTCTGGCCATACCCATACCCATTTTTCTCATCAACTTGTTAGTCTCCGATTTCGTTGGTTAATCGTCGCTTGTTTCATCAGCTCTTACGTCGATGGTCGTTGATCGTCCTCGGCTCTCCTTCCCTATCACGATCTCTCTCGTTCCACGAGCGGAAAAAGACCCGCGTAGACTGGTCTTCTTCGTTTCTAACCGCCTCTTCTTCATGGCAGCCGGTTCGTCGGCTTCCTGGCGAGAAGACGACGCCACGTTTTAATGAATATTACGCACGCACGCGATATCCTGCGCCTCGTAACGCTTCCGATCGAAGCTTCGAAGTCTCTCTCCGCTCGCGCGTGTCGACCGATCGTCGTCGAAGACTCGCCGATATCTCATCGTTCGTCCGTGGAATCTCCTCAATTCGATCGTAGATCTTTCGATCGCGGTTGAAAATGGCGACCGAGCACGGAATATGATGCTCACCAGGACCAGATGCTCCTTTTACGTCCTCGCGATTTATCTGGACGCGAACGTTTCGCCATTTTCCCTTTTTTTTTTTTTTTGTTTTTTGTTTGTCACGGATATCGAACAGAATCCTTTTCGCGAATTTTGCCCCAGGCAGTTCGCTATAACTCGCGAATCTTCGAGATCGAACGAGAAACATGGCGACGAGGCAATCGTGTCCCAAACTAAGCGGATTCATAAATTTTTTGACGAGTTTGGGAAGTATTTGGAGCGATACTCCGAGAGATTAAGTATTTTTAATCATTAATGTTTCTTTTTGTAAATTTTGATTTCTATATTTAGGGAATTTTTCTGATTTATTGCTATTTATTTGAGTCTTGTGTGTAGTTTCTATTAAATTGAAAGTGTTCTTATTTTGTACTTTTTTCTTTATATTTTTATTCGTACTTATTTACGGTTTTTTTTTCTAAAATATATCTACCGTGTAAAAATTTAGAGTATATTGTATTATGAATAATATAGAGTGTTTTATCACTGAAATATGAAATTTGTAATAATTTTTTAAGGGTATGTGGATTCGATCAAATAAAAATTCGATGATATTAGATTGTTCGGAAAGTCATTTCGTTTTCCAAAATGGAGAATATATAATTTAATAAAATGTTTGTACACTGTAAAAGAATCGTGTTACATTTTCACCAAAAAGAAACGAAATGACTTGCGGAACAACCTAATATTTTTCATTCTTTTGAATAATGCAAGTGAGTTAGGAAATGTCAGGTTTCCAGGGAACTCTATTTTTGGGTTAACGAAATTGAACTTCTTCGAGTCTGGAATTACTCTCGAGATAAAATTAGAATTGCAGAGGTAGGATAAAAGTAAGGGACGAACTGGTTCTTCTATCGTAAGTAGGTATCAGGTTCTTTTCGATGTATAATAATGTTATATAAAATATTCTCGGTACGAGTGTCTCATCTTTATCAATCAGTTGATTTATCGCGTGTGTAACAATTTTTTGTATCATTTGTTCGTGTTACTGCATTGCATGATAAAGACCGAAATTAACTTTTAAATGCATATGGTTACAGCACTCTAACTTATTTATTTTTCGTTTATAGAGATATCGTTCTCACCTGCTGTTGCATTTCTGTAACATATTTTTTTCAATTTTAATTCGTTTCCCAGTTAAATAACCACTTATTGCAACGAGTTGAATAATTTTCAAAAAATTTTATTCACAATTTTGAAAAAAGAGTACGCATTCAAGGATCAAGAAATGTCAAGCAAGTGTTTCGAAAGTGTACAAATTTCATGGAGAACTATAACGAGCACGATTCTCGTTTGGAAAATAAATATGAAAAATAAACGGACGAATAATTATCACGAGCACGATTCTCTTTTGGAAAACAAGGTTAAGAAACGTTAGGGTTACAGTAGACTCTAATTACCACGTTAACGAAATTGAATTTCTTCGAGTCCAGGCTTACTCTCGTCACGAAATTAGAATTACAAAGATGGGATAAAAGTAGAAGATGAACAGGTTCTTCTATCGCGAGCATGTATCAGGTTCTTTTCAATTTAATATTCTGTAAAACGTTCTTCTCTCGAACATCATCTTTATGCATCGTTTGATTTATCACGTGTATAACAATCTATTTGTATAATTTATTTCCGTTAGTATATTCCACGACAGAGATTGAAATTAATAGCGTGGTCTGCGTTTGGTCCACTTTCTAGTCCAGATCTAGTCTACTTTCGATCAATTTTCATTTCTCAAACACGGAGAAATCTATATCGTCCCTGGTACGATCGGTTTACGGTCACGTGTCAATTTTTCTCAGCCCAAACATACTTAATATTGTAATAACACGCGGACAAGTATCCATGCTCGAGCACGTCAAGAGCAAACATAAAATATTATCGAACCTTTCTCATCCAATTAACTGTTCTCGATTTTCCTGTCGTAAGTGTTTATCTAAACGATTATACGAACAGTTATTTAAACGAAGAAACATTCTCGTAATGAGTGATTAAAATAACAATAAACAAAGAAAAAAACATATTCCTCTCTGTACAAACCTTTCAATGCAATGTCGTTAAAACGAACGAACTTCGAAACAAAGAAATATCTCAAACAAATGATTGGACTAAAACATTGGTCTAATTTTGCACAAAATGATAATGACAATTAATTTTTTCCCGTCTATGTACCATTCATATAATTTAAGTACCTCTTCCACTAATTTTCTCGCTCTAACAATCATTTCTTCTTCAACTTCGCGAGAACAAAGTCGAAAAATTTCCATAATTTGCACAGCATAAATCTGTGTTAAAAATTTTCATGGAGCAAAATTTCGATAATTCAGATTGTATCGTCAAAAATTTGTCAAAACGTGGATAAATGTCATACGACTTGAACATGATCTTACCTTGCATTTTGCATCGAAATTGTTCACAGTCGAAGGGTTGACATCGATTCTTTCTCTCTCGTAAAACCGTTCTCGAAACTCGAACTTCATGAAGACAATCTCGCAATCCCGATTTTCGTTCGCTGTTTCGCGTTTTTCGTTCATTAACGTAATCCACGACTCGATTCGTAGCCAGTTCGATGTTCGTTTCCCCGACGGGTGCAAAACGAGTCAGCGAGAGGCAATTTGAACCGCGCGAGTTTAAGGTCGATTATACAGCAGTCGGGGCGAGGGTCAAAGTTCCAAGTGGCCTCGCGCAAGGTTCCGCGCGGAACGTTCGTAATTCGCGCGCGTTTAAGGGCGCTGCAATTTTCGCGTCTCTCGACGATTTCGAGTAACGGGAGAACCATTGCCCCGAATATTACGTTTGTTGCGATAATAACACGGGTAACCTGCTTCTTAACGAGGGAACGATCAACGGGGAACAGATCCTCCCTTCTTGTATTTGAGATCGACATTCTTCCTTATACTTTCTGCCTTTCATTGCTCGAGTTTGTAAATTCGAAAAATTGTTCAGCGTAAAAATGGGGTAAAACGGTATTAAAAAAGGATCGAATATCACGTTTGTTGCGACAATAACACAGGTAAGCTGCTTCTTAAAGAAAATTGTTCCTTGTGTAACTGGTTGAATTTGTAAATTTAAAAAATTATTTAGCATAGAAATGGGGTAAAACTGTATTAAAAATTCAATTTTGAGAGGGGTGTACAAAGGGTGAGGCTGAACGAATGGTCGAATATTACGTTTGTTGCGACAATAACACAGGTAAGCTGCTTCTTAACGAAAATTGTTCTTTATGTACTCTCTGCTTTTAACTGGTCGAGTTTGTAAATTTAAAAAATTATTTAGCGTGGAAATGAGGTAAAACTGTATTAAAAATTCAATTTCGAGAGGGGTGTACAAAAGGTGAGGCTGAACGAATAGCACAACCCTGCAAGAGATTATTCTACGTGTAAAAATAAATCGAAGAAAATAAATAACGTTTTCTTTGTTTAAGGCCTTATTTTCGAGAAATTGGATTGAAAAACCACGCAACATGTGCATGTACAACATACTTTCGAAATGAAATAGATTCCTTCTGCACTTGTGTGCAAATTCACCCCTATAGAGAGTCCATAATTGCAAGAGTTACTGTCAACCATGATACACTTGACAAATCGTTTGTTTCTTTCGTCAAAAATATAATCGAAGCGATATGAAATTTATTCGTCGATCGAAATGTAAAATTTCAGAATCTTCACAAATTTTATTACAAGGAACGCGTGTGTCCCCGTCCTCTCGAAAAAATCGAGCGAATAGACACTTGAAATTCTTTTCTACCGAACCACCGGTAATTGTTCGCAACATCTTAATTGCGTTGTTATCGTAATTTTATCGCATTCTCTTGGAAACGCGATCCATTCGGTTCCATAGGATCAAGCGGCGCGATTACACCTCGCATTCCAAAAGAGACGAGTGAAAGTTGTTCCAGAAAGTTATTAGAGTCGATTGGCATCTCTCGCGCAAAAACCGAAGAACTCGACTTTGTCTCCGTGTTTCTCGTCTCGTTCTCACTTTTTAAAATCGCTTCGACGAACGTTTGCTTTCACGCCCGATGGTAAAAAAAGTCGTGAACCGCGGTATCCCTTCCCCGAAGCAATTACACGACGCCGGGAGTCGCATCGTAACACTTCGTTAATCGATTTCTTGTCAAATACGTCGTGCAGTGAAAGAAAAAAGAAACAAAAACAAAAAAAAAAGCGATCCTGGCCGAAAGGACGGGTACCCGGGATCCAATCAGAATTTCCATCGATCGGCTACGCGTCGCGGGGCTCGACATTAAAATGAGCGGAATTTCTTACAAAATTCCCGCTCTCATTCATGGGAATCGTGTCGAATCCGTACACAGAGGGAACCACTCCTTTGAATCTCGTCAGCGTCAACGGCGAGTCTAATCGACTCTACACGAATCGAGGAAGAACGTTCCGAGATCGAGATACAAGCTATCGCAACGTTTGCTCCGCGACTCGGAACCAGCGGAACGAAACGCGATAATGTCGAGCACTTTGTACCCGAGAGGTTGCTTATTACGTGAAAGAGGATCTTTTTGAACGCGTTGTTGAATCGGGGAGATTCGAAACGAAAAGTATCGTCGATGCGGCACCAACGCAATTCAAACGTGACAAGATTGGTCGATAATTATAGAAACTCGGTAGGTAATTGTCCTTTGAAGAGTTGCGGAACATTCAGTCGAAATAAAGTTTTATTATTTAAATAGGTTTGCGTAGTATATTTGTTACGGTATTGATGTGAAGAAACAACACGTTAGAATTTCCAATGTTTCTCTGTTAATTGACAAACAGTGACAAATTCGGTCAATGGCACTAGAAATTCACAGTGAGTAATCTATCTATTAGGAGTTACAAGAGTGCGAATCGAACATTGAGATACAGTGATAAACTTAATCAACCTAGAAAATTTTAGTAATTCTAGGACACTAGAAACTCACAATGAATAATCTTTCTATTAGGAATTGCAGAAGTTTGAATCAAACATTGACAAACAATGACAAACTTAGTCAATGCTGCTACAAACTTACAATGAGTGTACTTTCTATTAGAAGTTATACATAGAAATTTAAATTAAACATTGGCAAACAGTGACAAACTTAGTAGACGGTCCTAGAGTAATTTTAAAAAGAAGTTGCAAACAAGTCAAATTGACCCCTTTGATACTTCCAGTGTTAAAGAAATCATCTACACAAAACTTCGCACACGTTCACCAAACAGTAGTACCATCTTTAGAAAAATAAAACGACGAGCCTAATAGCTCGATTTCTTATCGAACGACAAAACTTATCGAGCAACCCATTACAGCATTACAGTAGTTCTCGCTGACCGTTAGCCAAACATGCCTAACTTATCCTCTCTCACTTGGGAAACAGTTATGGGAATCTATAAAAATATTAGAACTGTTCAGAATATATAAACAAATATCCTGAACACCTTACTTAAAAAGTTCACACATGATAAGAACTCAGAACTCTAGTGAAATCGATATAAGAACGTATCAATATTGTATAGAATCGAACCTCACCCAGACCTAACTAGACCTAATCCAGACCTAACCCAGACCTAAAGACAAAACTTATCGAGCAACCCATTACAGCAGTTCCCGCTGACCGTTATCCAAACATGCCTAACCTATCCTCTCTCACTTGGCAACGTGTTAATTCACCGTAGTTCGGTCGGTCTCGCGCGAAACAGTAGACATCCGGGCAGCTAACGATCGCGAAGTCAATGTCTTCGTACGGCGGCAATTAGCCTCGCGATCGTCCTTTTCGCCCAACAACCGGAGATTCGTCCAACAAGATCCCATGAACGACGCCCCGTCCGATAAACGCGATTTTCATCGTTCGTTGAGCGACGTCCGCAGCTGGCGAACCGGAAAAACGACGACCGGTCCGATTCGGATGACAGTCGTCGGAGTTTTCTTCGGCCGCGTCCTTTCCAGTCACGCAACGGGCCGGCCAATTACGAGCGATTAATCAAGCCGCCGCGGGGGGAAAAAAAACAGGGCCCGTGGAACTCGTCCGCGCGGGCACCGGCACATCGCGAAGCACCGCCTTGGGAATTGCGAGCCCGAGCGAACCGCGCGGACTTTATTTTACATCGGCTGCCGAGCGACCAGTTCCCGGCCTTATTCAGAGTTTCAGGAAGCCGAGACACCGCGTATTCGACGAGGAGAACTCGATGCCAGGACTACCCCGGTTGATTGTTACCATTCGAGACGCGGTAATACCGAACGTATCGCGGAATGCGCGACGATCCCCGATGCCAATTGCCGGATTTCCGTTTGGCATTCACGGATTTACCGTTCCAGGATCATAGAACGATTTAGGATGTTTGAACGTGCGCAACTGGAGACTCACGATGAGCGAAAGTTGGAAAAATTTGGTTAGAAACGATAGATTGCTCGATAAGCTTTGTTCGTTGATAAGAATTGAAGCTATCAGGTTCATTGTTTTATTTTTCTAGGGATGATAGAACGGTTCGATGATCGTGTGCGAAGTTTCGTGTAGATCTTTGGACTCGTTCGTGTATTTACTGTTGTTCAAGCGTCGTAGTATTTCATTTTGCAATGGAAATAAGGATAAAACTGTTATCGGACAATCTGGTGTATATACGGAGGTAGTCCCAGAAGTGCCAGACCTAACTGAGAAAATATCAAACAATTTGGTAAAAAGTAACTTTGTTTCTATAGATAGTCTCCTTTTAGATGATACACTTCTCGGATGTTCTATAGCTTCGAGACCCTGTTTATAGAACCGTTCTACGAAATGGCCATCGACCACAGACTACAACTCCACATTGTTGGCACATCTTTTGTCATTTCTTCATTTTTGTCATTCTTTGAGTTTTACGACTTAAAGAATTTTCTCTAGGCTGGTCGTTTCCCAGCAGCAAAGCCTCGAGCGGAAAGGGTTAAAGTATTAAAAAGGTGGGAGGTTTGTTAACTCGAGGACCTCTTAACCGAGGATCTCTTAATCGATAATCTCTTAACCGATAATCTCTTAACCGAGGATCTCTTAACCGAGGATCTCTTAACCGAGGATCTCTTAACCGAGGATCTCTTAACCGAGGATCTCTTAACCGAGGATCTCTCAACATAGAATCTCTTAACCGAGGATCTCTCAACCGAGGATCTCTCGAGAATTTCTCAACTTCTCGAACTATCGAGCAAGTATTCTCTTCCCTGAATCCTTCGTTTCCGTTACATGCGCGATGAAGACGCATTGCTCGAACGTCCCGAGGCCGATGAGGCTCGATCAAGGTAACGCGCGGGATTCGAGGAACCTTTTCCGCTCCGTGCGTCGTCCTCGCCGCTTGAAAATCCCCGTCGCGCGTTCCGATATCTCCCGTCGACCGTTTAACTTCTCCGATTCGTCTCGAGGAGAACGAACCGACGTCGTTTTTTCAGCCCCGAGATCACGATGCCCCGTGGACCCGATAAATTTCCCGCAAAGTGGTTGGTAGGCGCCGTCGAAAGCCGCGGGACGCCTCCTGGCACGAACGAAAGCCGCGTAATCGTTCTCGCGATCGCGTCGAAACGCTCCGCGATGGTGGATCGCGGCGACGACGGTGAAACGACACGCGGGAACCCCGACCCACGTTACGACCCAACCGAGAGACGAACGAAATTCAGCGCCGCGTTGCACGCGCACCGGGAATTCCGCGTGGAATTCCAACGGCCGCAGAAACGCAACTCGGGTTTACGAGCGGCCGCCATCGAGCTTCCGGAATTTTTCTATCCCTTCCGGGCGGATCGTCGACCCTGCGCCGCCCCACGGATGGTTTACAGTTACGCGTAACTTTCATCTACAGGGTGTACTGGTAATTGTTTCAGAAATTCACCAATCGTTTCAACATTTCGCTTATTGCGCCAGAAATTCGTTGATCGCTTCAATGATTCGCTAATTTTGTCTAAAAATTCGCTGCTCGCTGAAAACATTTAATAATTGATTCAAAAATTCGTATCGTTTAATTAATTTGTAGTATCGTTTGTAGCTAGATTCTTTAAGTGACACTTTTGTGTGATTATTAAGTTGCGAAAAAGTCTACGCGTTTACAAAATTAGTCGTTTGTTGGTATGCAATAACCTGCTGTAGTTGTTTATAATAATCGCTTAAAAATTTGCAATGTTTTAAAAGACAAAGGTTGTAGTTACTTGCCGAACGTATAATACATGAAGTATAACGTAAAACTCATAACGTATAACGTATAACCTATAACACATAACGTATAACGTGTAACCTGTAACACATAACGTATAACGTGTAACCTGTAACACATAACGTATAACGTGTAACCTACAACACATAATGTATAACACATAACGTATAACGTATAACACATAACGTATAACGTATAACGTATAACACATAACGTATAACGTATAACACATAACGTATAACGTGTAACACATAACGTACAATGTACAATGTATAACGTATAACGTATAATGTATAACGTATAACGTGTAATCTACAACACATAACCTATAACACATAACGTATAACGTATAACCTACAACACATAACGTATAATGCACAACGTATAACGTGTAACCTATAACACATAACGTATAATGTACAACGTATAACGTGTAACTTATAACACATAACGTATAACGTAAAGCTCATAACGTATACATTCCTCCGCTATCGTTTGTTCCCGAGTGCAATCGCTACAATTGCGCCGATAAATTCGACATCACCGGATTATTTCAACCAATTTCCTACAACTCTCTCTGTAACCGTATTCCAATATTTTCTCGATTGATTCTTTTTCTCCGATAAAATCACACCCTTCCCGATTGTACCACAATTACCTTTATGGTACACCGTGTATGCCACACCGTGTACGGTACACCGTGTGTACGCGACACAGGGTGAGGTCAGCTTGGAAGTCGAAGGCCGTATTACGGGAGAGTTTCCCGATTCCGTGTGATTTTTCTCGCCGGTGTCTAAGGTTCGAAGGCGCGGCTCTCGAAGCGGATTTTCGTCGTCGATGCGCGTTCCACGATCGCGCGCAATTAGCTATTCGCTCGACCGTTATCTCCGTCGAGCGACGATCGTATTAACGTCCACAAATCCCGCGTAAATTTCGCGCACGGCCGTTCTCCCCGGAAGGTTCGCGCGAGGATTTACAGTTAACATCGAGCAGATATACTCGGCAGCCTCGAGGGTTTTTCTGGAAAGAGAGGCGTGGGTAATGCCGTCATTTTCGTGCCCGAGCGATCATCTCTCCGCGGGCGTCGTTTACGCGAAGCGAGGAGGGATTAACTACGCGGAAAAATCATACTGCAACTCCACCCGCGGGATAGATGATTTTTACACGACACACGGGAATGATTTACGCGACGTAATGTTTATTTAGTCGGTGGTGGGGAGCCAGGGGAGAGGCAGCTTTGTTCGATAAGCTCGGTCAACGCTTCGAGGATACGAACGCGCGAAACGATACCGGATAACTGAATCTAAAATTTAAATTAATTGGATATTTAACCCTTTTCGATCTACACTTAATTCCGTGTATTTTCTCCAATTCGACAGAACCATCGTGGTTTGGAATTGAAGTTAAAATTCAATTACTCGTTTCTTGTAAGATGTAAACATATGCATATGAAATGTTGAAATGAAAATATTCCGTTTTAAATCAATTATACCATTTGAAGGATTTCAACGAGGTGCTAGTTTCTGGTAGCAGAGAAGCTTCGAGTGTAAAGGGAGATGAAATATTCTCAACTTATTGCAAAGTTATTTCAATTTTTCACGGTGAGTTGTCGTGCGTGTTAAAAAGGCGGGACACTTTGTTGGTCACTGTGAAAAAAAAAGTTACGAGATTTTTAAAGAAGATTATTTCACCGTTTATTATTACCATAGAAACGCTTTTTATCTACGAGAAGATGGACTTCTTGTTTTTTGAATATTACTCCTTGCGGGATGTTGAAACGGTTAAAAAATGTTCGATATTGTTCAAACCTTGTATACAGTATGTTGTAATAACGTGTAAAGTATCTTCTTTAAAAACTTGACTACAGTGCTATATTTTACTATGTTTTATTTAACGTTAATATGCTGTAAGAAAATAATGAAATTCTCGATACACTTTCCAACTCCCAGAACTATATTTTACTATTTTTATTTAACGTGAATATCCAGTAAGAAAATAATGAAATTCTCGATACACTTTCCAACTCACAGAGTTATGTTTCACTATTTTTATTTAACGTTAATATCCTGTAAGAAAATAAAACGAAATCTTCGGTACACTTTCCAACGCATCGAAAAAGTTCCCCGTCATCGATTTCGCTTTTTCTTCGCACAAAGAAGGCAAAGTTTCATGGAAACGGTCCTCCGGAAAAGGCAGTGGTCGATTCCTCGAGCCACCATCGAATCCCGACCATAATCACCGTAATTACCCCGCGGCGGCGTCCACGGTGACCGAAATTTATTTGGCGCGTGTTTTTTCGTTAACGAAGTTCGCTCGTCGTTGGGAACGACGATAACGAGACGAAAGGCTCGTCGAGTGACTTCGATCTTGCGGTGTCTTGTCATTTCCTCGACGCGGGACCCAATGGGGCCCCTCTTTTTCGTTCAATTCGGTGAAGAACGAAGGATCGGGCCACCACGAGGCGATTTCGAGACTCTTTGATCAGTGTCAAGTATTAACTCTTCGAGGCACCGTGATTGTCAAAATTACACAAAACGAGCGAAAGTAAACAATAAATTAATCAGATATTTAATTACCAGGTGAAACGTTAACAATTATGCACAAATAATATTAACTGTTAATACTTATACATAAATTTAACGAATTTGAAAATTGAGCAAGACTAGAAGATTAATTAATTAGATATTTAATTACGAGATGAAATGTTAACAATTATACACAAATAATATTAATTCTTGATAAATATACATAAGTTTAACGAATTTGAAAATTGAGGAAGACTAGAAGATTAATTAATTAGACATTTAATTACGAGGTGGAATGTTAACAGTTATAGACCATTTAAATTTAACGAATCTCTTCATTTTTATCGATACAGTGTCTACTAGAGTGCGGAAGTTGCTTAAATCGAAGAGGATGAAACTTAAATGCGAAAACAATCGAGTGTATCGAAATCACCTTTAATCGATGATTAACGAGATCTTCGAAACTGATGCTACTCGACAAATGTTTGCTTATTGAATAAAACCGTGAATAATTAAAATATTGTTTTATTAGACAGCAAAGTATATATAACACACATCGTATCGTTACAAAGGCTACCTTATACCTAATATCAATGTCATAGTCCATTCCATTTATTTTCGACTAAACGATAAAATTACTAAAATTACCTGTACATATTAATATACGTCAGAACTTCTCATTCGACCCAATATCTTTTACTTTCGATCATTTTGCATCGCCTCACGCGTTCAACAACCGTGCCCCGAAGAATCAACCGACAACAATACGATTGGAGGATACGCGACAAATAGATACTCGTCTCTAACGTCGTCGAACGAGCGTACGGAACGAATCCTCGGGGCGAATCCTGCCTACTCAGGTAGCAACCACACCACCACCGAGCTGTGGTCGTTAATCGCGAAAATCATCCGAGCACAGGTGCTCGTAGTCTCTCGCCTTCGTCTTCTTCCGCGCTGCTCGACCTTCGACCCCCGAGGCGCTGGCCTGGTCGGTCCTTGATCACTCGAAATACTCGTCTTATTATCTTCGCGGGTATTACAGGCGGCTCACCAGATTGGTCGTTGCGGCTCGCGTTCATTCGAATCGTACGATCGAATTTTTTCCAAGAGCGGCGATGTTATCGGATGGGGGCTGATGTTACGATTAGGGGTCGCGGGAACGAGCCTTGAAAATTAGTCGACGACCATTTTACCGGTTTCTCGGTTCCGTGTCTTCACTGATATTCGAACACTTTCGTCGAGATATCTAACACTTAATAGTTCGATAATTGCACCGAGAATTGTACCTTGAGTACTTTGCTTGTGTCTCGGTCCATGTCTTCACTGAAATTGAAGTGAACTAAATTCTCGAAGACTTTGATCGAGATGTGTCTAACATTTAACACTTAATAGTTTGATAATTGCACCGAGAATTGTACCTCGAGTACTTTGCTTGTGTCTCGGTCCACGTCTTCACTGAAATTGAAGTGAACTAAATTCTTGAAGACTTTGATCGAGATGTCTCTGATATTTAACACTTAATAGTTCGATAATTGCACCGAGAATTGTACCTTGAGTACTTTGCTTGTGTCTCGGTCCATGTCTTCACTGAAATTGAAGTGAATTAAATTCTCGAAGACTTTGATCGAGATGTGTCTGATATCTAACACTTAATAGTTTGATAATTGCACCGAGAATTATTCCCTGAGTACTTTGCTTATTTCTAGATCCATGTCTTCACCCACATTAATTTCTCGAAGATTTCTGACGAGATGTCTCTGATATCTAACACTTATTAGTTCGATAATTGCACCAAAAATTATTCCTTGAGTACTTTGCTTATTTCTAGATTCATGTCTTTACCCACATTAATTTCTCGAAGATTTTTGACGAGATGTCTTTGATATCCAACACTTAATAATTCGATAATTGCACCGAAAATTATTCCTTGAGTACTTTACTTACTTCTCGGTCCATGTCTTCACTGAAATTGAAGTGAACTAAATTCTCGAAGATTTTTGTCGAGATGTTTCTGGTGTCTAATACTTATCAGTTCCATAATTACGTCAAAAGTTGTTCCGCGAATACTTTGCTTATTTCTCGGTCCACGTCTTTAATGAAATTGACTCCTTGAAACTCGATACGAACCTTGTTAGTTTTCAATAATTACACTGAAAGTTGTTTGCTAAATACTCTGCTGGTTTCTTGGTCCGTGATTGAAATCGACTCCAAGATTTTAATTGGGATGTCTCTGATATCGAACTTATTAGTTCGATAATTACGTTGAAAATATTTTGCTGAATTCTCGGTTCGCATCGTTATTGAAATTGACTCTTTGAAGCTCCTGTATCGAGTCCTCACTGGAACGAATGTTCATTAGTCATTCGATAATTAAGAATAAATATTTTCCACGGGAGTAGTTCGTTGAGTCTCAACCCTTTCGTCGCCCGTGCAACCGTTTGATTACGTATTTAGAATGATAAAAAAAAAAAAATACTATACTTAACCGTACAGTTTTATATTTAAGTTTCATGTTTCCGCTGTTTATTACTGTTTCGTATCGTATTATCTTTCTCGTATATTTAATTTTTAATGTTCCTTCAATTCTATACTATAAATATATTTTTTATCATACACACCTTTATAAATGTGCTCGAATCATTGAACCGAATAAGTCACTCTTACGTTGTTTACGAACATAGAACGTACACTATGACTTTGTCATCAAACGCAAGAAAATGACTTCCTCGCAAATGGAAGATTACGATGTGTCACTGTAAATACTATGCAAGTTACTAAGATTACATGGACCAAATCTTTCCACGAATCTGTCAGCCAATACACCCAAAAGTACAAACAATTCGAAAACGGAAGACTTTCGAGAAGAATCTCGAAACGAAAGAGTGAACAAACGATCTTACAATTAACGATAAATTCCCCCCGAGCTCGCGAAAATAAAAACAATCATACGTCTCGGTATCCACACCGTCCAAAAATGGATCCTCGGATACGTATCTTTACGAATTTATTCAACACTCGAGTGTCTCCTCGTGTCCCTCGAACGAACGCAAGACGCTCACCATCCCTCGAACTCGCTATACCTTCACCTCTCGATATACTAGAATGTTAATTTCAACTCTTTTTTGGGGAAATAACCTCCGACAAGTATCACCCGGGCAAGATCTCGGTAACGTCCACAAATCAGCGCGATAAAAATTAAACCGAGCCGAATTTCCACGTTCGGCGTTCAAAACACGGCGGTCCCCGCCAAGTGTACGTACCGAGCCACACACGTGCAGACACGCACACACGCGTAGACGGAGGGACGCCGATAACGACGTCCCGATGCTCGCGTTCCATTGGTGCTCGAATTTAAAACGCATAAAACCAATAAACACGGTCTTCTTACGAGGAGAGCGGTCGGAGGCACGGTGAATCGCGCAAAAATTCCCGCAAACGAGACGAGAAGTGAAGCTGATTGGAACGCCCGAGGAGGGAACGTCTCGTTAATGCGAGGATTCCGTGACGCGGTCTTTTTTTTCCCGCAATTAAAGCAAGTGGGACCGGGTTTGTCGCTGAAGAAGAGCCGCGCGGAATGGCCACGAGACGCGGCCCTCACGAAATACGTTAAATACGTCCAATGAAGTCATCATCATTTACCGCTGGGTCCGCAACAGGCCCGTACGAACGAACCGGACCCGCGGACACCGCTCGGGTGTCTCGCGGCCGCGATTCGATCGTTTCTCGATCCGCGCGAAACCGATCGCGCGGCGAGGATCGGTTCCACGGGGATCCGACTTCATCGACGCGGGTTTCTAGGTGTTCAGAAAACCTTCAAAGGGTCCCGCGACCGCACCGTAAACCGGACGATCGGTTCTTGTCGATTTCATCCGCGTCGAAGGATCCGGGGTCAACTAGACGCGTTCTGTCTTTTCGAATCTGCTCGGGGACTGGGCTTTCCTCCGCGTCGGGTGATTGTTTCATTATTTTTTGATCGTTACAATGGAGAGATTGGATGTCTACTTATTCTTGAGATAGAAAAGTTTCGGTAATGATGTCAAAAATAACTTTTTGGAGGTTTCTAGACACCTTGATTAGCGGAGGACTGTTGAAATGGAGAAATTGGATCTCTTGAAATATTTACTTAGCCACGGGGAAGAAAAGTTGTCGATAATAATTTCGAAGACTCTTTTTTTGTACATTTCAAAAGTTCTTAATTATCTTTCGATTATTAACATGGAGAGATTGGAATTGTACTTACCCTCGAGAAAGAAAAGTATCGATAATAATTTAGAATATACTTTTTTCGTACGTTTTAAAAACGCTTAATTATCTTTCTATTAAAATGGAGAGATTGGAATTGTACTTAACCTTGGAGAAAATGTATCGACAATAATTTCGAAAATACTTCTTTTTGTATGTTTCAAGATCCCTTGATTATCTTTCAAAATGGAGAAATTAATTTTAATCTCGAGTATATGTTTCTTTAGTTTATCGTGGATATGAATTTTATATACAAATTTTACATAAATTGTTCGTGCGTAGCAAAATTGATCCGCATCTCCTTTTGTTTTTATTTTTCCGAATAAGAAATTAAGAATAATAATCCCACAGAAGTCATTTAATGAATTAACGAGCATATGTTTATTATAATATAAGTCTAGAAGATTTCTTCATTCGCGTCCAAGAATATTTTATTTATGCTCAAATATGGTAAATTTCTTCCGTCCTCTTTGATCCGTAAATCGAGTTGATATAATTTTCTAAACTTGCATAGTATTTACAATGACACATCGTTTCTTCTACGTTCGATTATTTCTTCGCGAAAATTGTAGAAACGTATCTTAAGACATCTCCTTCGATATTCGAAAATTTTCGACTCTGGATATCACAGTCACATTGATCGAATATATTATACGAGTGGAGATTGCTCCGTTCCAAAGAAGCAAGTTACCTGGAAAGTAAATCCCGAGTATTTCCAGCGTAATCGAATTCTAAACGAGAGTAGAAAATCAGCAAAGGATTCGCTGGAACTGGTTATCGGTGTCATGGAATTAGTCCAGCTTGTATTCGCCTCGTATCGGTCTCGAATTCCACGTGGGACGTAATTTATGCGTAAAGCAACAGAGTGCATCGTGCACATTGTTAATCAACATCGTCGCCACCCATTGAGAACGCGTGCATCCCACGCGTGCAACGTTTTCCATCGAATATCGCTACGCGAAAATAGATCGGCGACGAGACATTAGTTTTCCAATTTAAACGTAACGACTCGTCGCTCGCAATTCCTACGCGCGAAATGCACTCCTAATCGCGTCGAGTTACCTGCCGGGTATCGTGCGATTATGGTAATTAAGGAAGTTATAATACAGCACTTCAAAGACACCGCGTCGCACGAGGTGGATTTTAATCGATCGTCGTAAATTCCCGACAAAAATGAGCAACTTATTTTCTACGTATTCGTTTATTTGTCGTAAGACATTTTCAGAATGGAAATAAACAAATTGAAATTCAAAGTATGCAAATCTGGTTCGTCCACTTGGGTACGAATATTCCAAGACTGTTCCAATATATTGAAATGGAAGTAGAATCTTATCGATAGAATAGAAGAAAGATATTCTTTCGTATAGATTCGAAACCTCGATTTGAAAAAATAATTACCCCGATTCAAGCCACCGTCGAAGAGAAAGTTACGATAACATCGATAACAACCTTCCCGGTTAACCCATTCGCGATATATTTGAATGTCCCGTAATAATCCCAGTAGTCGCGTTTCGATGTGTAGAAAGTCAGAGGTGCACGCAGACTTTTAAGAAAATCGTGCACAATTGAATAATAAATATTACCCGTTGAAATTGTGCATGCGCGTTGATATACGATCGTGAGCTCGGCCAGTGAAACGATTCGAATCGAACAAGAAAATATATCCGTACGTATCAAAAGGTATCAAACCTTCGATGAACTAAACGTGTAAAATAATCGACGAGAATGTTACATTTTTCTTAAACAAAGTGCACTCGTAGACAATCGCCTAAAAAATTCAATTACATTCAAACGTTGTATAACTGACAATAATCTATAGTTTTCCGAGCCGAGAATCAGCGAGCTCGTCGACAGAAGTGCATAAGAACCGGTAGGGCGTATTTCGATCAAAGTTCACGCCCGATATTTTGGCCGCTCAAGGTCATCGAACGAAATCCCACCCCCTAGCTACCGCGTCACTGTTTTGCTCCCCTCTCCGTTAAATGAGTCGAGAAGAGCTCTTCGGGATCGCTTCCGTTCTTCCTTAATCGACAGCTCGAAACACACCCCGGTCTCGCACGCGTGCGCGCTCGTTAGGCTCGGATCTCCGCGTACACAGAAGGCGTCGATGCAAAACCGGCGAAGAAACGAAAGAAAAGGACGAGGACAGGTGAGAGGCACTCTCGATGCAGCGTAGGTGGGGGGACGGATCCCAGCGAGAAGTGCATCCGCGAGCGGTGTGCTAGGTTTCGCATAGTTTATCAATGCGCGTAGGCTGGTTCGAGAACACCGTCGAGGCAATAGATTACAATTATCCGAACACGCCTGGCCAAACGTGGGAGTTGGCTGCACCAGGGCACGATGAACGACCGCCAACAGATCGGATTCTCGCCTCCTCTGTTTCCCGCGAGAACTGCATCCGTTGCTTTTTACCGCTGTCCTTCTACCCTGGCATAACGAGCAAGCGGAGAAATTGAATTTATTCGGCCTCGATCGAACCCTCGAAATGTTTACTTAGACATCAGCGAGGAAAGTATCGATAATCGTTTCGAAAATTCTTCTTTTGTGCGTTTCGAGACCCCTTTGATTACCTCTCGATTGTTAAAATTGAGAGATTGAAATTGTACTTACCCTCGAGAAAAAAATGTATCGATAATAATTTCGAAAATTCTTCTTTTGTACATTTCAAGACTCATTGATTACCTCACGACTGTTAAAATGGAGAGATTGGAATTGTACTTACCCTCGAGAAAAAAAGGATTGATAATAATTTAGAAAATACTTTTTTTATACTTTTCAAAACTCATTGATTATCTCTCGACTATTAAAATGGAGAAATTGGACCCCTCGAAATATTTACTTACCCACGAAAAAAAAATATCGATAATAATTTCGAAATTACTTTTTTTATGTTTCAAGACTTTTTGATTACTTCTCGACTGTTAAAATGGAGAAATTAATTTTAAACTCGTGTATACGTTTCTCTTTTTGCATCATTGGGGATATGAATTTTATATTTAAGTTTTATATAAATTGTTCTAATGTAGAAAAATTGTTTGGTGTTTTGTCGTCTCAAAGGCTTAAGAAAAAAAAGTTTTCTCAATATTCTCGAGTTGTTTTCCTCGAGGATTTAAAATATCCTGTCGATGTCCTTACGAGAGTTTCGAGAATCTCGTTTGGGAACCTCTGCCTCAGAATCGTTTACAATTTAGAGAAAGTTCGTTGAAAAATGCCAGTTCGGTCGGGAGGTTATCAGCTGAGCGTCCTGGAATCGAAGGAAATGCTTCGCCATCGCGCGAACCGGCCAATAACATTCCAGTGAGTCAACCATCGAACGAAAACTGTTAATTCCTGAGGTGCCGTGATGCAGCGAAGTCCTCCCGGAATTCGTTCGCATTGTTCCGCAATCTTGAGTCCCGTTACCGGTTTGCCGAGCTTCGATTTCTGCCTGATTTGTTTCCGTATCGTCGATCCCAGGACGAAGGTCTAGAGAACGTACACAGAGTTCGATTCAGTCATCATCTTCATCATCGTTCAGCCACACGTGACCCAGCACCGTGTACACCTACGCTGGCCCTCGAATCACCAGCTATTGTTGCACCGTATGCACTGCGAAGATGCACTTCGAAATGAAACGTTCAAGGCCACCGACTTGTTACCCCCACCACGTGTTTAAAAACACTTTTGTTCGGTTTAATTAACATTACGTTGATAATTGTACGGAAGAATATGAAAAGAATCGAAATGTAACATTGGTAATCAATGTAAAGAACCAATGTAAAAGGAACATTTTTGAAGAAAGAGTGCAGAATCGAACGAGAGACCAAATTTGGGTAGATTTATAAGTTCGTGGACATTTGTATTAGTAGTAATATTGTTTAGAGTGATCCTCGGGTCTTTTTAGATCGATAGTGTTCTTGTCGTGCTGTAATAGATACGACTTGATGATTATTGTATAATAGTTTAAAGTTAAAGATGTGCGTTTTCTATGTTTGGAACATTTTTCAGACAAAAAGCTCGAGTGTTCTGTTAAATGGAAAAACGTTTTGAGAATAAACTATACCAACGTTGAACCTTCTATAATTTTGTAACGATTCTAATCTTTGACACAAAAATATCCACGTGTCTGAAAGGTAATTTAAATTCATTTCGTACGTGTAATTATAATTTCATTCGTGAATTTGCTAAGATTTAAAATTTACAAACTTCGACCATTTATACTAACTTTTTCTTGAACCAAAGTGCATTCCATACCGGGAAAAATTTATATCCAGATGAAAATTTCGATTAACGAATAAATGATTGGTAATTTTCAATCCCTGACTCCATCGCGTCGAATAAAAATTAAAAAACGAATAATATATTAGAACGAAGTATCTAAAAGTATAACCGTTCGAGAAATCGCTGCACACCGATTTCATTCGAGTACGATTTTACCTGTTCCTTTGTTCCACACGAAAATAAACGAAAAAACTTTGAAAATTGCTCGACGAACCGACAAGTAAGCATTACCGAGCGTAACGATGACGCGGTGCATCTCGTCTTCGAAGAAAAATACCAGCTGCTGCGTTATTCCAGACGCGCGATCTGGATGCACTTCTAGGGGATGTTAAAAGAAGGGTTCTTCGCTTATAAGGGGCGCCGTAGTCCTCCGTAAAACCTGCTTTTAGTCCGCTCCGAACGTGGAAGTCCAAAAAGAACTTTCGACGAGGTCCTGAATCGGTAATTAAATCCTTTGGAATTGATTAATGCTTTCTCAATCTAGAGTGTATATTTATTCGTTTCGCGACCGCATCCTCTCGTCCAGACTGCTTCTTACGAGAAACTTGGCCCCCTTTCTTCTTCCATGGATGTGTAATTATTAAATTAAATTGCGTTGTCGGATGCGAAACGAAGAATAGTTCGATCGAAACACTGCGGAGTAGATCGAAAACCTGGCTGAAACTTCTCTAAAATATAGTCAATTTTCAAATATGGTCTTCAAGAGAACCATTTAAGAGCTCAAACCTTCTACTTTCCGTAACTACAATTTAACTGCAAAACAAAAATAATACCATTTCTTTACAATATACAAAATAGATTAATTAGCGAATAGTGTTCCAGAGAATGATTAAAAAAGAGACATATACGATGAAGAAAAAATGTTAACTCTCGACAAAGCACAAAACTCCATGCATGGACAAACAAAGAAACAATTACTCATCCATTGTTATTCGTACATTCGACTACTCACACCGACGAAAAAAAGTGATAACATTTGAAATGAGACTTTTGGCCAGCTCTTCGAAAGAAGTACTCCATTGTGCATCGTTCGATCGAACGAGTTGTAAAAGAGAAAACAAAAAAAGAAACTACTGCTTCGATCGGAGAGAGAAGCGTCGAATATTTAACGGTTTGACGAGGATGGACAAAGAAACAGGTGGTCGCTTATCAAAATGTAAGGATCGCGCTGCCGTGCAATTTTTCCGTTTCTGTTCGCCGTGGAAACATCGCGCCGGTATGAAAATCGCGGAGAAAGACAATGGCGTGTTAACTCACGGCTAAAAAATGTTTCTGCCTTCAACCCCGCCTCGTATACCGGGACGTCTTTAATAATTCAAACGCTACGTGTTTCTGCGGGCGTATTCGTATGCAAATACAACGCGGACGGTCTTCTGACATCGATAGCACCAACGAATGGCTCCGCGAACGGTTTCGCGAGGGCGCCATTTGCCTGGAAATACGTGTGGATTTTCAGTTTGTCATCGTTATGGACAATTTTGCTAAAGAGACGCGCTCACACTTTCGATTCGTCTCTCTCTCTTTCTCTTTCTCTTTTTTTTAACCCTTTTTTTTACTTTTTTTGGGGTTTGATGCCCGTGTAGCCTACTAATGTGTTTCACAATTCGTAAAGGGTGAGTCACTTAATACTGAATGGTGAAATATTTTTGAAATTGGTTTCAAGGGAGACATTGTTTACTGTGATTAAAATTTTGTCAAGGGTACCTGTAGAAAATATACGAAGGTTAAGTTTGTTTTTTTTTTTTCAACGAAGTCGTGTATGTAAATTCATGCTTGCAAAGGGTGAGTTATTTAATACTGAATGGTGAAATATTTTTGAAATTGATTTGAGGGGAGACATTGTTTACTGTGATTAAAATTTTGTCAAGAGTACCTGTAGAAAACATACGAAGGTTAAGTTTGTTTTTCTTTCTTTCAATGGAGTCGTGTATTGCTTAACCCATCAATCGCTTCAGTTGTGTATTTTTTATAGAAAAAAGGTATTTTAATTAAGACTGTACTTCTTATTGCGATATATGCTAAAGTAACCATTTTTCTATACGAGCAGCTTAAAGAAAAAATCTTAACCTTAGGTTCTTTATACATTCACTTATAAAAATTCTAATCGTATTAAACAATGGCTCTCTCAAAACCATTGAACTTCTATTGGAAATCTTTTTCGATGTAATTTACAGTTTCGAAAATATTTCAGTGTAATAAAATAATTCGTCTATACGTATACAAGATAAATCCACGACAATTTAACCGACCTCTGGTAGGAAAAATAATCAAAATTAATCCACAAACTTTAGAATTATGAACAACTCCTCAATTTATACAGGGTAAGTTTTAGAACCCACTCGAAGAAATTCTACACCCAAAAAGTAATAAAAAAAATCCGTTTAAACACCCGATCTACTTTCCTTTACAATATATAAGAAATTTTGTAATCAGAGAGGACTGTCTTATTATAAACGATAGTAAACCACCATATTTCTAAAATGAGAAATCGTTCTGTCGAAATACTCCGGTTTGGAATGAAACAACGTTTCCAACAAACTCCTAATCACGAACGGTGAATGAAAGTAAAAATCAGAGACACTTACAGAAGCTACGCGGAGAGACGTATTGCATGAAAATATTGTGACACTCGCGTTAATATCGCAGTAACTCAGCGTCCCTGTAATAGCAATATAAACGCCGTTCGGATGATTTCAATGCGTGGTAAATAGCAGCATCGTCTGAATCGCCAAGTACCAACGACGCTGGCGAATTAAAATAAACTTTAGAAATTCACACCTCGTATTCGGTCTCCTCTAACCGCGAAATAAATCTGCCCGGTGTTGTGGCTCGTTTCGAAATTATTATTACGCACCGATGAAAATACAAACGATCGGATGCACTCGAGCATGCATTCTTCGTCGATGGTGCGACGATCCGAGTGAAAATTTCGAAAGTTGTTCGAAGAAATTGCTCACCGAAACTTTGAATTTGATCGCAACGTTATCGGTGGACGATCGGCAACCCTTACGATTTACAACGTCGTGGGTTACGGGTGGCTGTAGGTAGATGAAGATACGTGGAACCATCGACGATAAGAAAAATCAGTGCACGGTGCTCAATGATTCATGATGTTCGTAAGCCCGTTGTGTACACAGCCCTTAAGATTCGAGAGGAAACGACGACGGTCCGCCGCCGAGTTGTACGTGCATTCACAACTGAATTAGCCGCATCATTGTCTGAATGGGGAGAGACATAGAAATCTTAAGTGAATGTAAATACGGTAAAAATCCAAGCGTCATCCGGCTGACGATCGTTGATATTTCGGAGGGCAAATCGCGCGGTTACTATTGTTCTCCACATTGTATGAGAAAAAAAAAAAATAGGAATAATTCGATTCGACCGAGACAGTGAACAAGCGAAAGACTGCACACGAATTGCAATGTTACCGACTGCACGAGAGTTTCGATGATTCTGTACACAAAGAGGATCCACTTGACTCGATCGACTCGAGTTTTTTTCGCGAGTATAGCGAAGGAATTCAAATTTCTTTTTCCATCACGAACGATTCGGTTTGTAAAGATGTCCGTGTTCGAGGGATGGAAACTACATTCGAAATTGTGAACGAAATTAATCGTGACATCGCTCGAGATGCGTCTCGATGTTGTTCCAAGAATTAAATCGAAGAGATGGGTAACCTGCGACCTTCTAGATCCTTGAGCGCGATTTTTTCGATTTTTAAATTTTACAGAAAGAATACTTTCATTTTCAACCGTACACTTTTGTTCGTCTCTCGTGTTTTCATTTGATTCTCAAAACGAACTTGTGGCAATATTAACCCGTTCCATTCGAGAGGCGATCCTCGATCGGTGTACTTTCTCCAATTCAGAAAACCATCGTGTTTTGGAATTGAAATTAAAATTCAATTACTCCTTTCTTGTGTAATGTAAATATATCTATACAAAATATTAAAATAAAACTGTTCCGTTTGAAATTAATTACACTTGGTAGCAGTACTCAGGTTACACTTTGAGCAGATTTGTCGTATTTCATCGAGCTGCTAGTTTCTCGTAACATAAAAGCATCGAGTGCAAAGAGTTTAATCTGTTCCTCGGGAAAATCAATGATTGACGAAAACGAGAAAATAAGCTATGAAATTTCAAGTAAATTTCTTTGCGAAATTGAAATTGAAACGTTTCGACCGGTTGGTGAATCTAGCGTTAATTTACGACAATTCCACGAGCGATACGACTGTTGCGCAGGACGAGCCTAAATCTAAAGGAAAGCAGTCGGAATTCTCCAAGTGTAACGTAATCCGAGAGGGAAGAGCGAATTCGCATATGCGCGACGGTTGTCGGTTATCGACAACCGGCTAAGTCACGTGCGCGTGACAGCGGCCGGTGAGTGGCGGGTGTCGGTGTCACGCATGCGCGACAGACCGTTCGGATAGCGTACAGGCGCTGGGTCCACGATCAGCGAACCACTTGCCATTCGGTCGACGTGGAACCTTTATAACGCGGAAGGCCAAGCGGCGCGACCGATAACTTTCTCCCATTGAGAAGTCCGCCATACACGGGCAAGGAATCTATCGACGCTCGTGCTTGGGATTCGTTACTGAATTCCCTGCCGCGCTCTTCTTAATTAGTTTTCCACCAATTACGAGGACAAACTCGAAATTGACGAAGTTCCCCGAATCGAGTCACGGCGAATTCACGCGTGAAAGTAGATCGAGTTAACGACCGTGGCTTTAGGTACACGATAATAGTACACTTGGAGAAACTGACGAAGATCGATTTATTGTTGAAAAAAAAAAGAAACTACGGTACGGAGTTTTGTAGCTTGTTCACGTGTTTTGAACAGCGAGTTCTATCCTTGCCCAGTGAGTACTCTTTTGTTGTATATTTCTAGGTATTTAAACTTTCGACTATGGGTGCACGGTCCTGTACGATAAACGCCTATTGTTCAACGTGTATTTCTTAAAGCCAGAACTCAAAATTTGACTGTATTGATTTTGATCAATTGAATGTTGTTTTTATCGAAAATACCTCGTCGGTATTAATTTTGATAAACTACTTTTAACCAAGATCTCTCTTCGATAGTAGTTTTGATCATTTGGTACTAGTTTCAATCGAGATCTCTCTTCGATATTAGTTTTGATCGTTCGAAACTAGTTTTAACCAAGAGCTCTCGTCGGTACTGGTTTTCACTAATTGGAACTAGTTATAATTAAGTTCCCCCGTCGATACCGATTTCTACTACTTGAAACTATTCTAACTAAGACTTCTCGTTAATTCTAAGTTTAATTAATTAATCTTAGAATTAACCGAATGCTGTCAACAATCGTATAAGATTACTAATAATTTTTCCTCGTTTAAGATACATTCACCGCTAAAATCCATTCTTGGGTAACTACTTTTAACAAGGAGGAACTAACAATAATCACGATACAACACCGAACACATGTATCCAATATATTACTTGTTACAACACGGCATACTTTCGTGGCATTTTAAATTACAAAGGTTTCTTCGGGATAGAGAAAAAAGAGCTCCAGAAGAAGTGTGTAAATTTAAATAAAACTAAACAACCAAGAGTGCAACTCTCTCCGCTTACTTCTGTGTACTCGTAATGACCCTCTTGGGTTTTCTCTACTCGGCTCCCCGATCTCGGCTACTTGCTATTCACGCTTGTACGATTCGCGATGCATAATGCTTGCACCTGGGATAATATTTTCTAAGGAAGAAAAATTGATTCTTCGAAAAATGTTTCCTGCAATACCCGATGAAAATTACCGTTTTATCGCATCGCTAAATTTTCCTCGGTAATTACGTTACATTCATCGTAACAACACGAACCATAATAATATTGGGTTCGGGAAGTCATTTCGTTTTCCAAAATGGAGAATACATCGTTTAATCAAATGTTTATACACTCTAAAAAAATCGTGTTTCATTTTCACCAAAAAAAAAAACGAAATGACTTTCCATAACCCAATACTTACGCATTTCGGTAGATTCACGTTCAGAGAAATGAAACGTGAATTCGTTCCGTTTAATAATAATAAAATAAGTACACCTCCGATTGAAATTTGAAAAAAATAAAAAGAAAAAAGAACGATACGATGGTTGCGTTACGCGGTAATCGACGCGTTGGTGTAATTAATTTTTGCAAAGCTCCGCGGTCGTGTAATTTCGAACCGTTCGATTTTCTCGTTTCGCAGAACCGGAAATGCACCAGATCCACTCTGTTAGCGATCGTAAAAACGTCGACGGAGTTTCATCGGAAAATAAATTCCGAAAGCGGTGGTCCCCGCTTCGTGTGCCAATGAATAATTTAATTCCCTCGTAGCTAATTAACGCAATTTATTTCGGTCGGTGATTACCGTAATTTAATTAGACCACCTGGAGTGTGGACGCGTCGCGCGCAAACGTTGCCGTAGCTTCTCTTCCGCTGGCTCTTTTCCTATCTTCCGTGAAAATTACAGCGATGGCGACGTGATGCAATTCGTGTACGAGCTTGTATTATCCGCACGAGGCTGGCAGATACGAGGAAGCTCGTCGTCATTAAGACCACCTGGTGCAGAGATCTCCACTGATGCATCCGGGAACCAGCCACCAAACACCGTAGACGGATGAAATTTTATTAACAAAATTTCATTCCGTTAATAAAATTTCACTCGAGTAAAATCAACGTACAGTGATTTCTCGATCGAACCAGTTTGGTGATTTTTTTTCTTTTTTTTTCGCTCGCGGTGAAATATTGGGTTGTTCGAAAAGTCATTTCGTTTTCGAAAATGGAGAATATGTTAATTTAATAAAATGTTTGTACGGTCTAAAAAAATCTTGTTTCATTTTCAGCAAAATAACGAAATCACTTTCCGAACGACTAATAGTTAATTCAATGTTCTGGAATTTGAATTTTTCATTTTATTCGACGACTAACTAATGGTATAAGTGCAATTATACTGTTTATTTATAGGATGTTCGATAAGTTTTGTCGTTTTCTCCATTGTAAGAAAATACAATGACACCATCTTTCGAAAAATAAAACGACGAACCTAATAGCTCTATTTCTTATCGAATCGACGAAACTTATCGAGCAACCTATTATTTACATCGTGGTTAAATTTACAAGTATTGGACACACCAGGCCCGATAGAACAATGTTAAAACATTCATATTCGTCCACGGTTGTGTAAAAGAAAAAATTGCCACCAGTCGCGTCGAAACAACGTTAAAACTGTTCGTGTACGTCCACGGTTGTGCAAAAGAAAAAAATTGCTCGTCGACGCTTCTCGTATCGGAAAGCGGGGTTTCATCGCGCAAGAACACGCGTGTTCATCGAAGACCACCCACGCGGTCGCCGGAGGAATCACGAATCGTTTCCAATAAGTCGATCTTCTCGCCCAAAACGCCGAAGGCACGAGGAACGTTCTTTTTATCGACGTTGAGTCCGTGATCGGGTCCACCTGGACCGGCAATTTCTTCGCGGCGATAGTCATCCACAAGCTCTAATTACTCCCGATAATTGGAGCGATTATCGTCGTCTCAGGATCGCTCCGTGGAGTCGTTGGACGGATAAGAACCCGCATGGAAAAAAGTGCAAGGAGCCGATCGATCAAAGACGCAATTAGCAGTAGTCCGCTGGGTCCATCCGGACCAGTTTCGTTCTCCTGCAGGCTCTCGGTACGCGCGTCAAATTAAGGCTAATTGCCGAACGATCACCTCGGTGACGACTTCATTCGCTCACGGGAGAATATTTGTAATTTTTCGAGCCGCCGTTTAACGAGGCGATATCGGCCCCCTTTTTTCGTTCGTCTCCCGGCAGAAAGTTTCACCGATTCTTCTCGTAAATCTTTTACTACACGGCCCGTGTACGGTGCAGTGATCAGGAATTCGAAATTTTTGAGAAAGTGAGCACCCAAAGACAAGACAACCGAACGACTTCTCCTAATTACGACTGAATTTGCCAGGTGGACGGTTTCTCGTGAGAAAATTATTCGAAGGCTCGATTGTGTGACGTCCCATTGCGGTTTCGCGAGACAATTGGGCCAAGTTGTACTGTTTCATCGTACACCGAACCCTCTTGCAACTAGAGCACTCGGAAAATGTGGTTTCGATACAACGGGGTACAAAAATTGCAGTCTTCCTGCAGTATGATACTCTTGTGACACGATTTCTGTAGGGTTTGATGAACTTGGACAACCCTCGTGTAGACCTAACACGTTAAACGCCATACCAGTTTTCTATACTTGAGTGGAAAGTTGAAGTATTCGATAATGCGTCGATGTACTTGCTATTTTATAGTATTACTGTTTAATTTTTTATTTAGAAGTTTACATTAGAGTTCGTGTCTTGTAAGCTCTTCGGAGAATCGTTGTAACTTTGGTCCTTAGTGTGTCCACTATACTGTGCAGGTCTTGGTCAACGCGGAATAAATTAACTGTTTTGCAAGATGGTTAAATGTATCACACTTTCAACGTGAGAAAAAACCCGAATCAAGGCACGCCATTGGGTACACGGTACCGTTAGTATCTTTAGACTGATTGGATCGATCGCAGCGTTTTGTTCGTGACTTCTGAAACTCGGATAATTGTACGGACCCGTAGCCAATATACTCTCGAGAATGATCTTACAAATTACTCTGAATCGGAGTATCGTGCGTTGTTCCGACGAATTCGCTGGCCCGATACCGGTTTCAAGGTTATTAATCGACGATCGTTCGGTGAACATGTGCCAATGGTATTCCATTGCGTGTTTATTACCCTTCCCAAACGAATCTCACGAGTTGCGAATTTACGCGCGAAAGAATTGAATTATAGCGCTCTTGGCGTTGCGAGGAAACATAACAGCGTGTTCGAAATTCGAACGGATGGTTTTTTATCTCTTGGGGTTCGCGTCGAATATATTTTGAGTGTATTCGAAGTATTTCGCTAAGATTTTAACCGTTCCATCGCAAACGAGAGTACGTAAAACGCGTCGTATGCGGAGAACGTTTTCGCGCATTGAATGTACATATTCGTGGAACGCCCATAGGCGTTCATCGTACGCAGTGAATTGCACGATTTAGCAATGGAAGGGTTGACTGCTCAGAAAGTATTGAAATCAAATATATTCTCGACTTAACGTGTGCTGAAAGCAAACATCGACTCTAATAGAATCGTTGCAATCGTGGACACCTGTTACAACCTTCTGGGTGTAAATTATGTTTTCTTGGAACGGTATTCCTACGTTTTGGCTGGCATCCCAGGTAGCTCCATTTATGGTCTGAGAACGTCCTGACACTGGTCGATGCGTCCTCGAAATTTGGAGATGCATCGATCCTCGCGACGACCAATGCATCCTCGAGATCTAATCCTCGTACTAGGCATCCTCGAGTTCTGAAGACGTACTAACTTTTGCTGGTATCTAGTGCACCCTCGGAACTTAAGCACCAGTGTATCCATCAACATCTGATCCTCATTCATTGGTCAATTCTCACGTTGACCAATGAATATCCTGAATAATTGAAGATATCAATTTTCACATTATCTAGGTCACTCTCAACATTTAGGGATCTTCCATAATTAAATTCTTCCACTAACCAGTGTATCTTCAAATTCCAGACGTATATCACGTTCACACTCTTCGGTGCATCCTCGAAATTATCGACTAGGTAACCCCGACATTGTCTACAGTCGTCTTTCAGAATTTAAGGATCATCTCCACCATCCAATCCTCACATCGGTCGATTTATCCTCAATATCCCAAGACACACTCATCGGTGTATCTTCAATATCTCAAAATACCAATAACAGATGTATCCTCAATACCAAAAGACACTCCAACTTATTGGTATACTTATAACCTCTCAAGACACCAATAACAGGTGTATCCCCAATACCAAAAGACACTCCAATTTATTGGTATACTTATAACCTCTCAAGACACCAATAACAGGTGTATCCTCAATACCAAAAGACACCCCAACTTGGTATACTTATAACCTCTCAAGACACCAATAACATGTATCCTCAATACCAAAAGACCCTCCAACTTATCGGTATACTTCGTCTCTGATTAATCCTTCGAAGCAATGTCAATGAAACGTCTAAGTCAATTTCCAAAGAGACCTCACACCCCGAGAATCTTCAATCTTATACATAGTGTTCATAGTCAACTCGTTCTATTCACGCTCAACGAACGACGAATCTCGCTAACTAAAATTTCCAAAATTCTTTTACAGGTTTCACCGGCACTCAGTGCGAGATCGACATCGATGAGTGCGCCGCTAAGCCCTGCCTGAACGGTGGTGTCTGCACCGACCTGATCAACTCCTTCAAGTGCACATGCGCGGACGGTTTCGCCGGTGCTCACTGCCAGATCAACATAGACGACTGCGCCTCTTCACCGTGCAAGAACGGTGGTGTCTGCCAGGACTCCATAGCCAAGTACACCTGCGACTGTCCACCAGGGTTCACGGGGGCCTCCTGCGAGACGAACATCAACGATTGTCAGTCGAATCCATGCCACAGCGGCACCTGCATCGACGGAGAGAACAGCTTCAGCTGCAACTGCTACGCTGGATTCACCGGGAAGCTCTGTCAGACTCAGATCGACGAGTGCGAGAGCAATCCGTGCCAATTCGGCGGTAGATGCGAAGACCGTGTAAATGGGTATCAATGCATCTGCAGACCCGGCACGTCCGGCACCAACTGCGAGGTGAACGTGAACGAGTGCTATAGCAATCCGTGCAGGAACGGGGCGAGATGCATCGACGGTATCAACAGGTGAGTCGACGATCGCTTGGTGATCAAGTGCCTGCGAAAGGTCCTTGGATGTTGGAACTTTTCTTTATTGTTCGGACACAAAAAGAATAGCTGGAGTGGTTGAGAGAACGTACTGGTGGTACGAACTACCGTCCGTAAGTTTGGGATTACGCATAATTTTAATCGTCTTCTTTTATCACACTGACGTTGAATCGCGGGACAAGGTGTCCCATGGAACTGTGACCGATGTGTCGGTATCGTCGAGACGGTTTGAGATACGATTGGAGGAGGGTCCCTGTCGCGCAAGGTTGTATCGTATCTTTTCTAGTGGAATCTCATGTTTTTCGTGGAGCTGTTCAATGGAGAACTTATCAGAGGGTATTTTTTTTCTAGAATTTTCTAGAAAACTGATAGTTGTTTCGGAGCATCGTTCAATTTTGACTTACGCTTTTTCTTATATCTCAAGCCAAATCAACGATACGCTTCGTTTCAGTTGCGTGGGAAATCTTGCGTTTTCGAAAGAAATTAATGAGATTTTAGGAATTAAATGTAAAGTTTAATTTAAATTCATCGTCGATGATACGGAAACAAAAAGTTAGGACATCCACTTCGTCGAGTTACGTCTCGTCGAAGGGATGTCCTTGTGAAAGTTTCTTTCAAGATCATGTTCTTCGACTGTTACTCGTCGGAGGTTTGGAGAATTTGTTGCAATTCCTTAAACCTTGCAACGAATTCTCCAAAGTATCTGGTTCGATTACCTGACAACCGGATCAAATATTATGATAATGAAATTCAATGCAGCGACCCCAAACGTCTGGACGGTAATGTAGATGAATACATTTAAATGGGGATGAAGAATCTCCGTTGGTCCTTGAGAAAGTATTTCGAAAGACATTTGTACCGTTCGAAAGTGTGACAGGAATTTTTTCAAATCCTAAGCTTTATTTTTTCTACAATTACAAGTAATAAAAATACATTTCGCGGTATTTAATAACGATCTACGCGTCGGTAGAGACAAAATGCAAAAATTATTCCATGCATATTTTTTAATTTTGAAGATACAAACACGTATACAAAATGAACAGAGATAGAGTATTGGTAGATAAACTATTCCACGTACATTTTACAATTTCATAGATACAAGTAAGATCCTATTTCAAACTTTAGATCAAACGACGAAGAGTCTCACCGATTACGTTCGATACTCGTGCCGATCGAGTCGCATCGTCGCTTCTTTTATTTCCGCTGCGTTAAGACCGCAACCGATCGTGTAACAATCGGTCGCGTGCCTCGACAAATCTCGAATCGTTTCGAGATGTTCCTCGAAACGGTTCCGATGCTCTCGCATACCACCACGAAACGTAGCGCACTCCTCGAGCGGTAGAAATCTCTTCCAACCCCGCCCCATTTGAATACCTCATCCAGTACGCTATGAAAAAAGCGAGACTAGAAAATGATCCGTAAAGATGGCGAAATGAAACTCTTTCGGAGGGAATCGCTGAAACGCATCACGATCACGCTGACAAAAATCTGGCAAAATTGATCTCCCCTGATCGTACAACCCCGTTAATGATTTCACCCACCCCGAGAAATGGGATAGTTCAACCACATCGTAACGACGGTCCCACGCGCGAGAACCAACCCCCCTAATCTGGCAAAATCTTGGTCCGCTCTAACGTTATCATTTCTTCCATCCTCAGTGGATACGATGTCTCTTCTTCCAGGTATTCGTGCGAGTGCGAGCCAGGTTTCACCGGGCAGCACTGCGAGACGGACATTAATGAGTGCGCGAGCAATCCCTGCGCGAACGGTGGTCGTTGCATAGATCTGATAAACGGCTACCGGTGCGAGTGCCCGCGAGGCTACTACGACGCTAGATGCCTGAGCGACGTGGACGAGTGCGCGAGCAACCCGTGCGTCAACGGTGGCACCTGCGAGGACGGTGTCAACCAGTTCATCTGCCACTGTCTGCCGGGTTACGGTGGCAAGAGATGCGAGGCGGACATCGACGAGTGCGGCTCGAATCCGTGCCAGCACGGTGGCACGTGCAACGACCACCTGAACGGTTACAGCTGCAAGTGCGTTCCCGGTTACGCGGGTACCAACTGCGAGACGAACATCGACGACTGCGCGAACAATCCCTGCCAAAACGGCGGCTCGTGCATCGACCTCGTCAACGACTACAAGTGCGTCTGCGAGCTGCCTTACACGGGCAGAAACTGCGAGGACAAGCTCGATCCTTGCTCCCCCAACAAGTACGGATCAACTCGAATCACGCGACGGGGTCATTCCATGTCGAATCGTACCACCTCTGATCGCACTAAACCCCCCACCCCCGCACCCTGTAGTTTTAGGAGAACACACCTGCTCGATGATAAAATCGACAGAGTTCGTGAAACGTTCGGAAGTCCTTTATGCTCGAACGTAGCTATAGGTCGTGGTGTATTCGAATTTCAGCCAAATCGAAACTTTGGCATGGAATGACTCAATGGCTACTGGATGACCGGTTAAGAAGGAGGAGGAATCATTTGCTACGTTATCCTGTTACAGATGCCTCCACGGCGCCAAGTGCTCACCATCCTCGAATTTCCTGGACTTCGCCTGCACCTGCACGGTCGGCTATACCGGCAGATTGTGCGACGAGGACGTCGACGAATGCGTGATGACGTCACCGTGTAGAAACGGAGCCACTTGCAGGAACACCAATGGATCGTATCAATGCCTTTGCGCGAAGGGCTACGAAGGCCGGGATTGCATCATCAACACTGACGACTGCGCTTCCTGTAAGTATTAAATATTACTGTCTTGCGCGAGACAATCGATCCTGGATGAATGATTTCGATTCGTACTGATTGCTCAATATTTTCATACTTGTGCAGAGTGTAAGTTCCTATCTGTTTTGATCATTCGTTGATGAAATTAATAAGAGTAGAGTTAGACGTAACTGGAACATATCTAAACACATCCTGGTACGTTTGCAGGATTATGTCCTTTGCAGTTATTGTTTTCGCATAAGTTTTCCACAGTTGGTAATCATCGTCCGATGGGTACGGTTCGATAAACCCTAGCCCATCTAAAGGTGACTTAACTCTATGTCCTGTCCGTTTACTCTTCTGAACTTCTCGTTACTTGGAGTCGCCAAGTCGGTGACTATTTCACCAAATTATATAAGAACTGTACTTAAAATATCATAAAAAATGGCTACCGAGGATAAACCTATGAAACCCTTGGGATCAGAGGATCGTACCTCGTTAATAATGAAAAGAGAGATCTCCTTAGAAAATTCCATAGCAAGACTAAACAATAACCTCCTCAGGACCAAATGCATTAACCTTATCACAGTTCGAGTCGTATTATTTGTAACTAATATAATTGTATTCGTTGCAGTCCCCTGTCAGAATGGCGGCACGTGCTTGGACGGCATCGGCGACTACACTTGTCTTTGCGTGGATGGTTTCAGCGGCAAACACTGCGAAATCGACGTAGACGAATGTCTGTCGCAACCGTGTCAAAATGGAGCCGTATGCAAAGAGTACGTCAATTCTTATACGTGTCAGTGTCAGCTCGGTTTCTCTGGGATCAATTGTCAGACGAACGACGAGGATTGCACGGACAGCAGTTGCATGAACGGTGGCAAGTGTATCGACGGTATCAACAACTATACATGCGTCTGCGAACCGGGTTACACCGGCTCGAACTGTCAGTACCGTATCAACGAGTGCGACAGTTCTCCGTGCCTAAACGGGGCCACCTGTCACGACCACGTTCAGTATTACACTTGTCATTGCCCTTACGGTTACACCGGGACGAGGTGCGATCAGTTCGTGGACTGGTGCGCGGACAATCCCTGCGAGAACCAGGCCACGTGCGCGCAACACAAGAACAAATATCAGTGCAACTGCTCGCCAGGGTGGACCGGGAAGGTTTGCGACGTAGAGATGGTCTCGTGCAAGGACGCGGCGATCAGGAAGGGTCTGCCCGAGAAAAATCTTTGCAACAACGGCACTTGCGAGGACATCGGCAATAGTCATCGCTGCCATTGCCTGGAGGGTTACACGGGATCCTATTGTCAAAAGGAGGTGAACGAATGCGAATCTGCCCCGTGCCAGAACGGTGCCGCGTGCAAAGATTTGGTCGGCTCGTATCAGTGTCAGTGCACGAAAGGCTTCCAGGGGCAAAACTGCGAGCTCAACGTGGACGATTGCAGGCCCAATCCGTGCCAGAATGGTGGCACTTGTCACGATCTGATCAGCAACTTCAGCTGCTCCTGCCCGCCAGGAACTTTGGGCTTCATCTGCGAGCTGAACGTCGACGATTGCGCGATCGGCACTTGCCACAACAACGGGACATGCACGGACAAGGTCGGTGGTTTCGAGTGCGAGTGTCCACCCGGATTCGTCGGGCCGAGATGCGAGGGCGACATCAACGAGTGCCTTTCGAACCCCTGCACCTCTCCAGGTACTCAGGATTGCGTGCAGCTGGTCAACAACTATCACTGCAACTGCAAGCCTGGCTACATGGGACGTCACTGTGAGGTCAAGGTGAACTTCTGCGACAGTTCACCCTGCCAGAACGGTGGAGTCTGCACGGCCAAGCAAGCCGGACACACCTGTCTCTGTCCTAGCGACTATTACGGTAGCAACTGCGAATTCGCGGGTTCCTACTGCGATCGTGAGCCATGCCTGAACGGTGGCACTTGCAGAGTGGCCGAAACCGAGGTCGGTTACAGATGTTACTGTCCTCCTGGAACTACCGGGACGCACTGCGAAATAGACGCTAGAGACGAGTGCGCGAGCAATCCGTGCCAACAGTCCAAAGCCGTTTGTAAGAACCTGCTCGGCGATTACGCTTGCGACTGCCCGCCCAAGTGGACCGGGAAGAACTGCGAGATCTACGACCCCAATTACGGTGGCGGTATATTCGGTAGAGCGAACTCGAACGTCCCGAAGATCATGAACGCGTACGATCTCGATCTGGAACTCGAGAGGAAGAAGTGCATCGAGAACAGATGCGAGGAGAAGTCCGGAAACCATCACTGCGACGAAGAGTGCAACAGGTACGCCTGCAACTTCGATGGGAACGACTGCTCGCTGGGCATCAATCCGTGGCGCAATTGCACCGCGCCTATCAACTGCTGGGACGTGTTCATGAACGACGTTTGCGACGAGGTGTGCAACAATGCTCAGTGTCTTTTCGACGGCAGGGATTGCGAGAGGAAACTGGCACCGTGCAAGTAAGTAATCGTTTAAAAATCACTCGGCGAGGAATTTGGTACATTGAATACACGAACAATCGTCTTAATTTTTCCAAACCTCCAAACCGGACTACCCCGTCAGAAAATAGTTTTATCGATTTACTGCAACTCGATTTATGTTTACAGCCCTATCTACGATGCCTACTGCCGCAAGCACTACGCCAACGGACACTGCGACTACGGCTGCAACAACGAGGAATGCAATTGGGACGGTCTCGACTGCGACGCGGAACCACCGTCGCTAGCCGAAGGCGTGATCTCCGTGGTCGTGAGGATGGACATGCAAACGTTCCGTTCCAACGTGGTGGCGTTCTTGAGGGACATCGGTCACGAGCTACGTACCACGTTAAGGGTAAAACAGAACGAGCTGGGCAACGACATGATATACCCGTGGAAGAGAGAAGGAGAGCCCAGCTTGCAGACGAACTTCTTCGGTCGGCCGACCACTATCTACACCAGCAGCGAAAGCGGCGTGATTGCCTATCTGGAAATCGACAATCGAAAATGTACCGTCACCCAGGGAGCGGTGTGCTTCCCATCGGCGAACGAAGCCGCGGAGTATCTGGCAGCCACCGCATCCAAGCACTCCCTCTCGCCGAACTTCCCCATAGAGCAGGTACGCGGTGTCGTGGGGCCCCAGGGGCCCGAGTACCCCGACACGCCAACAAACTACAAGTACGTCTTCATCGGAGTCGTGATCGTGGTTCTGGGAGGGATGCTGGTGGGCGTACTGGTCACGGCGCAGCGTAAACGAGCCGTGGGTGTCACCTGGTTCCCCGAGGGTTTCCTGCGCACGAGCAGTGGCAGCGGACAGCGTCGCAGATCGCGTAGACGCGGCCCAGACGGTCAGGAGATGAGGAACCTGAACAAGCAACCCTCGGTGAACTGCATGGACCTGGACGTGGGGAATGGTCGCGCGCAACAATGGTCGGACGACGAGTCGGATCTTCCACCATCGAAACGGATGAGGGCGATAGAACCTGGATACGCTAGCGATCACACCGCCATCACCGATTACGAAGAAACGGAACCGCGAATGTGGACGCAACAGCATCTGGACGCCGCCGACATACGCAGACCCGACGCTGGCGTTTTGACTCCACCGAGTCTGGAACACGGCCAAGATGTGGACGCCAGAGGACCCTGCGGAATGACCCCGTTGATGGTAGCCGCGGTACGCGGCGGAGGTTTGGACACCGGTGAAGAAGAAGACGAGAGCGACGGTTCCGCCGCGATGATCGCCGATCTGGTAGCCCAAGGAGCAGACCTGAACGCCACGACGGACAAGAGCGGCGAGACGTCTCTGCATCTGGCGGCTCGTTACGCGAGATCGGACGCGGCCAAGAGACTCCTCGACGCTGGAGCGGACGCCAATTCTCAGGACAACACCGGAAGAACGCCTCTTCACTCCGCGGTCGCCGCCGACGCTATGGGCGTCTTCCAGATACTGCTACGGAACAGAGCGACGAACCTGAACGGTCGCATGCACGACGGGACCACACCGTTGATTCTAGCGGCGCGTCTCGCCACCGAGGGTATGGTGGAGGATCTCATCAACGCAGACGCAGACATCAACGCGGCCGACAACAGCGGCAAGACCGCTCTACATTGGGCCGCGGCTGTCAACAACGTCGACGCCGTGAACATACTGCTCGTCCACGGCGCGAACAGAGACGCCCAGGACGACAAGGACGAGACACCGTTGTTCCTCGCCGCCAGAGAGGGCAGCTTCGAGGCATGCAAAGCGCTACTCGACACATTCGCTAACAGGGAGATCACCGATCACATGGATCGGTTGCCGAGAGACGTGGCCAGCGAGAGATTGCACCACGACATCGTTCGATTACTCGACGAACACGTGCCGAGATCACCGCAGATGGTGACCGTCATACCGAACGGACCGCTCATGGGTAAGCGTCTTCGTACTCCGGTCTTAACCCTCGCACGGCAGAGGTTGGGTCTTTCCGGAGCAGGGCGTGTGAAATCTGACTTCGCTGATCGACGTATGATAGGTCAGTTGACAACTATGCTGGAGAGATACAGCGAGAAAACGAGAATGCATTTTGTAACGGTGTTCGGTGTGTCATTGGAGGAGAAGGAAAACGTACACGCGTTCATTTCGAATTCATTTTTCAAATTGGACAGGAAGTCTCCTTTGAAAGGAAGTTCAGAATAAATTCAACTTTGCTACTTGTGAAGTTGTTACTCTTTATTCGTGGTTTCCGAGGAACTCGTATTGCACGGATACATTAGTTTACAAAAATTGTTCCTATCGTTTTATCAGTGTCCTGTTTGCCCTCCAACATAAACACAATAGCGTACGTTTTTGGTTCACTCTTGATATTAGATTAGTGTAGACTCTTGTCACTGAGTATAAAGTACTTCTTCGATACGAAAGTAAGATAAATATTTGCCCTGTTAGACCTAGGTTAGTTCGAACTTAAAGTATAAAACGTGATCTAAACACAATCCGACGTCAAAGAGTATTAATCTGGATGACCCAGCCATAGCCGTGCGTTATCCGAGGGTTAAAGTACGCGTGTTACTAATAGCAATAGAATTTCGTTAGTCTAGCTTGCAAATTTTCAAAAAAATTTACAAAGTAGAGTTTTCGAGTCACTGCGAGACTGCCTCGAAAAGCTTGTCGTTACTTGTTCTTAGAGATCCCTAAGATCTTCAAAGTAGCCAAACATTGACAAATCTTTCGATGGCTCTAATTTTCTAAATAATTTCGCGACTTCTATATCCCCATCCTTATCTCGAGATGTCTCCCATCGTCGTTGACAAAACTGATCATTCCTTGGTATTGATCACCGTTCGTTTCTCGTTACAGGATCCCCGAATCACCCCCAGCTGATCACGCATCCCACGGTGATAGGTTCGGCCCCGAAGCAGGGAAAGTCGAAGAAACGACCGAAGACCGCGGCGGGAAACCCGAACAGCCCCGAGTCGGAGGGCGGCGTGGTGGTCGTCAGGCGAAAACCGTCGGTGAAGAAGCCACCGGCGAAACGCGGCGCTCAGCCCCCAAACCAAGAGATCCCTCAAGGGGCGGAGGGAGCGGAGGGAAACCTGCCGAGTCCCTACGACAGCGCGAGCCTCTACAGCAACGCGCTGCCGCTGGTAGGTCACACGGCCACCGCGAAGCAACCACCTCCGTACGAGGATTGCATAAAGGGTCAGTCCATGCAGGGCCTTCAACAGCTCGGGCTGGACACGTTCACGACCAACTACGGGTTGCCTAACTTTCACGACCAGCTGCTGGCGCCTCACCAACGACAGACGCAAGGCATGGTGAACACACTGTCGCCACCGTACAGCAACCAATCGCCACCGCACTCGGTGCAATCGAACATGACGCTCTCGCCTCAGGCCAGCTACATGGGCTCGCCATCGCCGGCGAAGAGTCGACCGTCATTGCCCACATCGCCCACCCATATCGCCGCCATGCGACAGGCGACGCATCAGAAGCACGGCGGTATGCCGCCGGTGGGTTTCGACTTCGAGAACCTGCCCTACTCGTCGAGTCAGCAGCAACAACAGCAACAGCAGCAGCAGCAGATGCAACAGACGCAGCAACAGATCCAGCAGCAGCAGCAGCAACAACAGCAGCAGAGCACGCAACAGCAGCAGCAACAGCAACAGCAGCAGCAGCAACAGCAGCAGACGCAACAGTACTACCAGTACTTGACGCCACCGTCGCATCACTCGGGACCCGACGTAACCCCCCAGCACCTGATGCAGGCACCCGAGAGCTTCCCGACACCCTCGCCCGACAGTCCAGGTCACTGGTCGTCCAGCTCCCCCCACTCGAACAGCGACTGGTCCGAGTGCATGGCCTCGCCGAACGCGTACAGCGCCGGCGGCGCTCACCAAAGCAACAAGGGCTCCGAGGCGATCTACATATGAAGCCGGGCGACCATGCTCGCATCCTCGCGCGAGTAGGTCGCAAATCGTGGGACGCGCCGTGGACCCCTCCTCCCACCCGTGGATGATCGACTCGTCGCCAGTTCGAACGGGGGATTGATTCTCTCGCCCCAGGGACGTCGAGACGCTCTCTTAACCATCACTACCACCAACATCAACCCCCGACACACGTAGACACACGTACACACACATGCGTATAAACATTGCGTTAAGTCGCGAGTAAGATACAATCCGCAGCTACACCCACGGAATTAGAAGTATAGATAAATAATTGTGCACGCCGAGGAGAACGATCCTTTCCGGGTCAGAGACGCTCGTTTTGATGCACACACGTGACACATGGTTCAACGTATCGTGCCTTTTCCACCACTCCAATTCAATCGTAACCCCGACGACCGGGTGACAGGTCGTGATAGATTAATGTAGCGCGCCCCCCATGTTCCCAAACACCCACCCTACACGGTATGTACAGCGTGTTACCGGACGAGTGGTACCGGGGCAGGTGGTGAGTCTATCTGTGAAAATAAGTCGAGGATGAGGGATAACGTTGTTCGGAGGGATAACGTGTAAACAAACACGATCGTGCTGTTTGCGGGCTTGTAACAATTTTCAGGCTCGTTTCAAGCGGAAAACTATCATTCCTTATTCTCGACCGATCCTCGCGCGTAGAATCATCACCTGCTCTGTGACGCCACTCGTCAGTTGACAAACCGTACACGTGTCTTTTTCATTCTCGATCGACCGGATCCACTCGCTCGTATCTCAGCTCAATGAACAATGGTGCCTTCGACTTGCCACAGTGTGAAGACCCCCCCTTTGATAGACAGTTAAAGCAATAAGGAACAAGACCTTGCTATCTACAATAGTATTGTACATAGGACAATATAACACGGGAGGCGGAGAATCGTTCGGCGCTACACGTGTAATTTGACGAGGACGACTAATAGAGTGTAATATGTAATAATTCTATTTAATACGTTAACGCAAAAGATGAACCAGAGCACGTTTAATGATAACAGGATCCGTATCCACGGGATTGGCGCGCGTTTCGGGATCCGCTTTTCGGGCAGCGTGGGAGTTTGTTTGTTTTTTTTTTTTTTTTTTTCTTTTTTTTTTAACGATCGTCGGGGCGGCACTCGGCGCGTCGCGTCGCGTACACACGGATCCGAGAAGGAATCTCTACAACCTGCGCTAGAACGAAAAACCGAGAATCGTGCCTTCGAATGTCGTAGGGTAAGGGAGTTCGTGTAGGTAAATCTATTAAATTATGTGTTTTTCTTCCTCCCCAGACCCTTGAAACCCCACCCCTAAACCCCTACCCTAATGAAACGCAGCGTTTCCAAATGGCCTTTAACAATTTAACGTTTATTACCGATTAGCGGGGAGATTTAATGTAAGATAAGAACAACACGGTAATGATTTGCACGGTCGACGGGAGCCTCAGAGAAATCGTCTTCACCCCGCGAATTAATCGTTCCATACACAGACATTCCATTCGCACGGCGCTATACCTTTTTCTATTCTTCGTCTCATCCTGTCAAGATACTTCGCCGACAAGGAATAACCGCGGATCGCTCAGCGGAGCTCGCGCGTGCTCGTGGACCCGATGGTCCTTTCTTAACGACTCGTCTCGAATTTTTAGGCTTCCACGGGGCTAGGTTCCGATATCGAGTGGAAGTAATACATGGAGAGTTTCAGAACTGTATAACAAAATTGTCTGGTAGGATTTAGATCGCTGGAAGAGGATGCAATCTAAGTGCTGAGTGATCGTTCCAGACACCAAGTGCAAGAAATGTATAGAGAATTTTAGACCTGTGTAGAGTTAACAGTGATCAGTTGACCCTTTGCACTCGAGGCTTCTTTGCTACCAGAAATTGAGAAAATTCTTTAAGTCGTAAAATTAATCTGGAATGGAACATTTTTATATACTTTTCATACACGCGTTTACACTGTAGAAGAACGTGATATTTAAACTCCAATTTGAATTCCAAACCATCAAGTTTTCACGGATCGAAAATAGTACACTGAATTAGGTAGCTCTCGAGTACAAAGGGTTAGTAGAACTTGGGAATATAAGACACGCAAACCATGTGCCTATGAAGTAAACGATTATAGTTCGCGAGCATATGTATAGTACTTGAGAATAATTCACATCTGGCCTTACCGTCCATATGTAGGTTCAGTTAGTATACAGTCTGAAGAAACATAAGAGAAGCCAGGTAACTTTTCTTAGAGAAAATGTAATCGAATGTTACAAGGATATTAAATATCCTTCCTTTCAAAATCACCTAGTTGTCCAGAGATCGATTTACAAATTAATAGCAATTTGTTCGCAGAGTAGTTCATCGAAACACTGTTGTTTCTGTTGTTTGTGAGTTCTATCGTTCAGTTCAGTTTGTCAATATAGTTCTGAAACTTGTAGCGAGGTACTTGTGATACACTCGAGTAGAGTCCAAACTTTTTTAGCTCTGAATACGCTAGAGTCCTTTCGACACCCGTTACTGGAGTGTTTTTCAGCTCTTACTATATTTATAATCTCGCCAAAGAGTAAGACTGGGTATCACGAAACTCTTGGACGTATTCCATGGCTCAAAACTAACAAAAAGGTACAAAATCTGATAAACGTGGGTTCGCAGACCTCTTGAAACGCAACTCCTAAATTTTAGCAATATTAAATTTAGCAATTTTCATATATATATATATATATACATAAGAAGAAACTATTACAAATAATCCCAAGGAACCGTATCAATAATACTACATATGCCCCGAGTGCAAAGTCTCACGGAAACGTAGAAATAAAATTAAAAATTACCCGCAAGTGTCGAACGTTGCAAAGTGATACAGTAACTTAAAACTCTCGTATCTCCGTTCTCTTTAAGATAAGAGAACCATTCGAATCGATGTTGACCCTTGATGTCTACAAACTTCAGGATTACGTCTAGTTGCACAATTAGGAAATATAATTAAGAATACGTTGCAATATACAAAATAAGTATCGAACGCACACGTAAGTGCCTAAGTATCCTTCGAAGAGGTTGATGGATTCCTTTACCTTAGTTTCGAGATGTATCGAAATACGCGGTTCAATTCTCCAAGAACCGTTTAAACTCGCTCTGTATTCCTTCCACCGAGTACCGCGCTTGACAACGTTTCACGAAATGTAAACCATCTTCAACCCTGGATCCTCTCACCCTGGTAGCCTGAAACCAACGGTGTACCTGTCCCGAGTTGCACGGGTCTCGCTCGAGTCGCAAGACCGAGGTAAAGTTCGCGGGTGCGCCTCGTAATACTGTCCACGAATCGTTTACTAACAAGCTAGCGTAATTGTTAACGTTAATGTGTAATAGAGTCCCATTTAAATTAAATTAAGCACGCGACGGACGGGCCGTAAGACGATTCTCGCTGATCTCTCATCTGCCAAAGCCAAAAGAGAGTTCTTAGATAACGCGTAATCACAGGCGGTCGTGACTGGACGGTGGCGCGCACGCGCATAATAGGGTATAGAGATATTAATCGTAGAATTGTTACGAGAGAAAAGAGCTAATTATTTGGTCGGCGAGATGGAGTTCTTCGTGCACGTTTTTGCAATATAAATGTCCACCGGTGACGCGATCTGAGGAGAAGAACCTTTATAGAAAGGCGACGCGTAGAAATCGCGTCGAAGTCGAAAGCTTCGCGTTTCTAAACGAGGAAGTTTGTAAATACTCTTTATCGTTTCCTGTTCTATCCCTCCCCAGACATGTCCTATGTACCTCCAGCCCGTTCACCCACCCAAAACCCACACTCCTACCGAGTTCCATATTCTCTGCTCCGCTCATCTTACGTACTATCGAGTACTTTTCATATAATTGTCTTTTCTCTCGATTTTGTACAAACTGTTTTTACATATTTTTATATTATGTAAGTTAGATATCGATAATAGTAACGTAAGGCGACTCCCAATATACAGTAATAATAACGTTTCCTTTATTCATATTACGGATCATAGAGAAGAAAAAAAAAAAGATATAAATATATATATACGAATAGATATATATATTTTATATGTATATTTTGTGTAATTGACCGTTGCATCGAGGATTCGTGGACAATGCGACGTCCGTGTGTGCATCCTCGGTGCAATTCTGAATTACATAGAGGTGTGTGATGGAGCTTTCCGATTCCGGAAGACGAGGGTCCAACGCAATTTCTATGATTATTTCGCGAAACCTGTATGCTCCTAAGGAGAAACAATTTTTTTTATTTTTATATATATAAATATATATAAATATATATAAATATATAAAAATGAAGAAAGAGGGAGAGAAAGGAAGAGAGTGAGGAAGAGAGAGAGAGAGAGAGAGAGAGAGAGAGAACTTTTTGTAACGAATTAAATGTATTCTTCACGCGACTGCCTTTGTAATTTGTTAAAGCCGAACGAAAATTCTGCCAAATATCGAACGACGAAAATATCAAGAGAGAAATAATGTTAATATTTTTTTAAATAGTATATTGTAAACGGGACCGGACGTAAATCCTCGAACGGAATTGCGTAAAGAACGTCCAACCGTGTGTCGCATAAATCAATTTTTGATATTTTCGGCCACAATGGCGGGCTGCTCGTTGAAAAAACCGAAGTGTAATTTGTGGCGCATGTAGCCTACGTGGAATTTGATCGTTGAACTAGGCGTGATTAAACAATTAATGTGTTCAAAATTTACAATGTCATCCGGCTCTCCGCAGCACCGATGTAATCTCTGTATTAAACGAACAAAAGACGATAGATAAGCTACACGCTCCAATTTATCAGTTATCTATGGATAAGTTTAGAGAGAAACTTCCGATTATTAATGATAGATCTTGTTATTCCTTGTAACTTGTAAAAAGTACTGAGTTTTATTAGTATTAACTATTCCATAAACTATAAGGATTTGTTTCGATCCTATTATATCCTGCCAACGCCCCCCCCCCCCCCCTCCTGCCCCACGTCCCTGATTTCTCCCGTTACTTCCGGCCTTCTCCCATCCCCCCCCCCCCCGATCCTCATATTTTTATAAATAAGTTATGTCTTTTAAACAGATGTAATAATAAAGATAATCTAACATTCACAATAGGGTTGTTGTTCTGTTCTATTGTGCTATGCTTCCGCGATTTATTCCTTTAATAATGTAAGCATAGATACTTTTAGTATATTACAACAGATTTTACACAACAATCAAATTGTATTATAGCAATAAAAAATAAAAAAACCTGAAAATATCCCGAACACGTTTCGTTTCATAGTTCTTTTTTCTCGTTGCTTTGCAAAACTTTTACGACGCTATTCGTGCAATCTACGTTCGTTTCCAAAATCGATAAATGATAAGCTATTTCGTGTGACAATATTTATTGTAGCATTACCAAAAGACATTGATCTATAGTTCGTTTGATAGATCTTGTCGTCCAAGGTAGCCGAAAATCTAACCATTTTCGGAGCTTTAATTACAAAGAACCAAGATCGTTGATTCGCTCGAAAGCACGGTAAGTGTAATTGTTTTTATCTAAGACCAATATCGTTATCGAGAACCTATCCAGCCCTTAACCTATAGTACTTCAGAAAGCGACGAAACTTTAACAGAGGTCGCCTATGTACCTTTAAAACGTCCTAGAAAAGCGCCAGTTTACATGTTTGTACCTATTACTTTGTAACTATTTATACAAACCATTTGTCATATTTCTTCCTCCCTTTTAATAATTACTTTAACACGTTAAACGCCATGGTGGTCCTTCCACCGGTGCTTCAGAGTTACAACGATTCTTTAAAGTGTTTACAAGAGACAAACTCTAATACTTGTAAACTTTCAAATAGAAATACTCTCATCACTAATACTATGCATGTCATTAATTAAGAGTAAGTACCAAATTAACATTACGTTCGAAACTTCACTCAAGTCCCAACCTGGAAATGACGTCACAACTCTAGTAATCCGCGAAATACGAATACATTTTCATGTGTTACCTAGATATTTTGTGTTATAATATTACATCTATCCCTTTATCTTAAAAGGCTATTCTAAGTTCGCAACCGATCAGTTTTGTATTACCTGCGCTTATTAAAACTTTGTTAGAATAGTATATGTATCGAGATACATGTAACGTTTAAAATAGGTATATGAAACGATTGACACAGAATAGGTGATACTGGAAAAGAATCAGGGCAATAAATTATTGTCAATTTGAACATTGTCTTGGTATACTTGTATACCAAGTTTATATTGTGCAAATTATAAGAATAAGACAAAGATTAAATTAATGTATCTAATAAACAATTATTACTTTCCATGCTTTGAAACATTAAGAAACACGTTTATACCTCGAATCTCGATCAAAATTGATTTCTATCGGCAAATCGATCATTTATAGTGCATAAATAAGATGCATATTTAACATTAACAAACACAGCATACGTAAATGTTAATAACAACGGCGTAGAGCGACCAAATATTCACTGAAACTGTTCGCCCTCGTTGATTTCGCAATATCTTAATGTTTATTTATCATAATTATTAACAACCGTCGTAGAACCATAGGTTAAACAATTATTAACAATGTTCTAGTATCAGTAATGGCTAAAAAGCCATCAATGTGTTGAAATATTCGATTAGATCGAACAAAGACAATGTAAGTAACGGTAAGTCACTGGTAAGTGACCTTGCGGAGGGTATATAAGGAGCCCCCGGTTGTTTAAAATTTCATTCTTCCTGGAGCCTCCGAGGTGGACGGATCTCTTCGTTTTAGGTTTATGGAAGGGGGACCCCCCACCATGGTAACCGGTACTGGCCGCCGGTAGGCGGTGGTCAGTACTGGCGACCACTCTCTCAATTCTTTCTTTTTTTTTTTAATTGTTTCTTTGTCTAATTCATTTCATTTCTTCTCTGATTTTAATTTCTACTTGTTTTTACATGTTTATTTTTTTCCACTAACCAAATTCGTTTCTATTTTCTGTTATGCCTTGACTTTAGGTTTCTCTTAGGTTTCTCTTAGATACATTCTCTTAGATATATCGGAAAACGAAAAACGAAGAACGAAGAGGAGTGATGTATTGCATCCTCCGCGGGACTGTTAATTCTAAGTATAGACTAAGTTAGTTTTAAGGTCACCATGTACGAATATCTGTGATCTGCCGAGCAATTATCCAATCTTTAGCTTCCTTTTGCTCGCTTGCTCGTATCTCAGTCCGGCCACCTCTGCTTGTTGCATAAGCAAGTGACCGGCCGTGGAGGTGGACCGAACGCTCGATCGCCGTCTCTTCTGGTGCGTCCGCTTTGAGAGAGTATATGCTGCGAACACAGGGGCAGGTGTTCGCACCGGTCCCTGCGGAAGCCCCTGTGCCATAAGACCCTCTCTTCGTCATTCTTCGTGAGTCAGGTCCACGCTTTGCGTGGCTCCTGACGCGGAGTTGGGAGAAACGGGGCACTCTATATGAGTGGACGGGGCGTCGCGCATATCCTTGAGAATCGGGCCCACTAAGGGGAAACGGGACCGACCTAGTAGGAGCAACTCCACGGTTCGTGTCGCGTATTTCCCAATTTTGCCTAATTTTTCCATAATGTAATTGCTCGGCAGTATTAAACGAGGAGATCGAAGGAACATTGATTCCTTCTATCTCTGCAGTTAGAATAAGTTAGAATAAGTTAGTTTTAAGGCTGTGATCTGCCAAGCAATTATCCAATCTTTAGTTTAATTTTGCTCGCTTCCTCGTTCCTCGGTCCGGTCACCACTGCTTCTTGTACAAGCAAGTGGCCGGCCGTGTAAGTAGTCCGAACGGTCTATCGCCGTCTCTTCCGGTGTGTCCGCTTCCAGAGGGGGCATGTTGCGAGCACAGGAGTAGGCATTTTTGCCGGTCCCTGCGAAAGCCTCCAAAATAAGACCCTCTCGTCGTAAAGATGGAGAAACGGGGCACTCCTCTAGGGGAGTGGTAGGCGTCGTTCGTTTTCTCTGGAATCGGAACCACGGAGGGGAAACGGGATAGACCTAGTAGGACCAACTGCACGGTTCGTGTCGCGTCTTTCCCAATTTTGCCTAATTTTTCCATAATGTAATTGCTTGGCAGAACTAAACGAGGAGATCGAAGGAACATTGATTCCTTCCATCTCTTTGGTTTAGTATCTTCGTTTGTATCGCGTGTCGAGGGAGATCGATGGAACTTTGATTCCATCTATCTCTCTCCGGGTCTCCGCTCGCAGCAACCTCCACGTGGTGAGACCTGGTAATCGGTATTACTCGCTGAGAGTAATATCGAGCTAATTGGCTGCGAATTTAGAATGGTTATTTAAGATAAGAAAAAGTTGAATACCTTGAAAAGTAACATTTTTATAGTGCGTATGAATGCTTGAGTATGTTAATTAAACGAAAGAATGAGATTGTATCACCGATGTATTGATATCTTTCAATAAAGTCATTTTTAGTTACAACAAAAGCTTCTATTTACCCATTATTTGCCACCAATTCCTTAACCGGATCCTATCACATTGCTAAATTACCAAAGTTCAAAATCGTCGAGAAATTTGGCCAATGTTCAGAAATCCATTCGGAAATCACGCAAAATCTTAATTCGCAGAAACTTTTGGAATTTGACGACATTTCCAAAAATCCCCGGAATAGGAATACCTTCTCGAGTATCATTTCCTTCCGTTACCAAAGCCAAAAATCGGCGAAAAATTTTTAGCAGAAGTTTGGAAATTCATTCCAAAATCCCACCGAATTTCAATTTGCGGAAATTGTTGGAATTTGGCGACATTTCTAGGAATCCGCGAAATCGTGGCACTTCCTCGCTTATCGTATACTCCTGACACCAAGAATCCCAACATCGAACATTTTCTAAAATTGATGTCTGAATTTCAACCTTTAGTACGAGGAGAACATTTTCGCCAAGGAGGTATGCATTTCGATTTTTCAAGTATTAATCAAATGTTACATTGATGTATCTAATAGACAATTATTACTTTCCATATTTTAAAACTTTAAGAAACATCCCTTTACTTCGAAGCTCAATCAAAATTAAATTCTATAAGTTTCTCAATCTTTTGTGATGCATAAATAAGATGCACATTGTTCGATTAATATTGGGAACATTCATGAATGTTAGTAAAACTTGCGGAAATGAACAAACATTCACCGAAACTATTCGCCTTCGCAGATTTTGCAATATCTTGACGTTTATTTATCATAATTATTAACAACCGTCGTTGGACCGTAGATTAAACAATTATTGACAATGTTCCGGTATAAATAATGGCTAGAAAGCCATCAATTTCTTGAAGTATTTGGTTAGATCGAACAAATACAATCGAAGAAACCGTGCGATAAAATAAATGAATATTTCTCAACATATCGGAATTACAGTTTGTATGTATGCATATATATTCTGAACCCGCAATTACGAATCCCTGTAACGTGGTAAATACATGGGTTGCCATCTATTGGAGAAAGGGTTAAACTACACTTAAGGGGTGAAAACACCTGGCGGAGAAACGCTCAAGTTTGTCGAGAAATTGTTCTGACTTTCATCAATAGATGGCTCCATAAGCATTATCTACCGACATTACAGATAAGTATCTCCTTTCGAATGATATTCCCTACCGTGCGATGAAATAAATAAATATTTCTCTACATATCCAAATTATTGTTTGTATGCATGCAAATATATTTTAAACGTGCACCTCCACACATTTGCGTCGTGGTAATAACACGAGTTACCATCTATTGCAGAACAGGATAAACTATACTTAAGTTATGAAAACTCTTTGTGGTAAACGTTCAAGTTTGTCGAGGAATTGTTCTGACTTTCATCAATAAATGGCTCGACAAGCATTCTCAACCGACGTTACAGACAAGTATCTCCTTTCGAATGATATTCCCTACCGTACGATAAAATAAATGAATATTTCTGTTCATATCGAAATTATAGTTTGTATGCCGGCATATATGTTCTGAACGCTCAGTGACACACATATGTCACACGACACTAATGTGATTTGCCATCTATTGGAGAATAGGTAAACTATACTTAAGGCGTGAAAACACCTGGCGGAGAAACGCTCAAGTTTGTCGAGGAATTGTTCTGAATTTTATCAATAGATAGCGCCACGAGCATAAATTTACCGACATTAAACATATGTAATTCCATTTGTATGATATTCCCTACCGTGCGATAAAATAAATAAATATTTCTCTACATATCGAATTATTGTTTGTATGCATGCAAATATATTCTGAACGCGCAATTTCAAACATTTGTAACGTGGTAATTATATGGGTTGCCGACTCTTGGAGAACATACTTGTTAATTTTCGCAATTGTTACTAACATTTATGCATGTTCCCAATATTAATCGAACAATTTGTATTTTATTTATGCATTATAAATGATTATACTTATAGAAATTAATTTTCATCGAGATTCAAAGTAAGAACTCCTTTAGTAAAGTTTCAAAGCATGAAAAGTAATAATTATCTATTTAGTGCAGTAGTTTAACATTTATTTAATTCTCATAATTTACACAATACGCGCAGAAGTTGTATTTTTTACTGAAACGTGCTGAATTTCGATTAATCGCTTTTCTATATAGAAAAATCATCGTGATAAACACTTGTGAGTCGATAATCGATATGTGTAGCCTGGATTTCGAGGTATCAAAGATTTTTTTAAATGTATAAAGGAAGGATAGAATGCAGAGAAATTTCATTACGCTGATTTCGTTTAACTTTACATTTATTCGAAAGATGATACATACGAAACTTTGTACAGAAATATTTATTTATTTTATTGCACGGTAGGGAATACCATACAAATGGAATTACTTATCTGTAATGTCGGTAAATCATGCTCGTGGCGCTCTCTATTGGTGGAAATAAGAACAATTCCTCAACAAACTTGAGCGTTTCTCCGCCAGGTGTTTTCACACCTTAAGTGTAGTTTACCTATTCACCAGTAGATGGCAACTCACTTCATCGCCGTGTGACATATGTGTGCCACTGAGCGTTCGGAATATATATGCATAAATACAAACTATTTTTTCGTTATGTAGAGAAATATTCATTTATTTTATCGCACGGTTACTTCGATTGTCTTTGTTCGATCTAACAAATATTTCCAGAAAGTGATGACTTTCAAGCCATTATTTCTACTAGAACATTGTTAATAATTGTTTAATCTACGGTCCCACGACGATTGTTAAAAAATATGATAAATAAACATGAAGAAATTACGAAATCTGCAAAGGCGAACGGTTTCGGTGAATGTTTGTTCATTTTCGCGATTGTTACTAACATTTACGCATGTTTCCGGTATTAATCGAACAATGTGCATCGTATTTATGCATTAATAATGATTGATTCGCTTATAGCTATTGATTTTGATCGAACTTCAAAGTAAAGAGATGTTTCTTAAAGTTTTAAAACATGGAAAGTAATAATTGTCTATGAGATATATCAATTTAACATTTAATTAATACTTGAAGAATCGAAATTTTTGGTATTTTCCTGATACCAAAGGTTGAAATTCAGGCATAAATTTTAGAAAATGTTTGATTTTGGGACTCTTGGTGTCAGTATACGATATTCGAGGAAGTGCCACGATTTCGCGGATTCTTAGAATTGACGTCAAATTCCAAGAATTTCCGCGAATCGGAATTTTGTTGGACTTTCGAACGAATTTCTGAATCATGGATCCCGATTTCCTTTGTATCAGGAGAACATGATAGTCGAGGACATATAGTTTTAAGTAGTTTTAGCAGTTTGATAGGATCGGGTTAAAGAAATGGAAACAAATAATGGACAAAAATAAAGTTTCTGTTGTCAGTGAAATTGATTTTATTTCAATACATCGATTCATCGGAAATACAATCGCTTTTCTTCGATCCATTAACATATTCGCACTTTCATACTCGTTACAAAAATGTTGTTCTTTAAAGTACTCTACTTGTGGAAAGTACTGTACCGTAAAGTACTCTACTGTATCGTAAAAATTACTATTCTAAACTCGCAGCCAATTAGCTCGGTACTACCCACGACGAATAATTATTGTTCGTCGCGAGTAATACCGATTACCAGGTCTCACCACGTGGAGGTTGCTGCGAGCGGAGACCCGGAGAGAGATAGATGGAATCAAAGTTCCATCGATCTCCCTCGACACGCGATACAAACGAAGATACTAAACCAAAGAGATGGAAGGAATCAATGTCCCTTCGATCTCCTCGTTTAGTTCTGCCAAGCAATTACATTATGGAAAAATTAGGCAAAATTGGGAAAGACGCGACACGAACCGTGCAGTTGGTCCTACTAGGTCTATCCCGTTTCCCCTCCGTGGTTCCGATTCCAGAGAAAACGAACGACGCCTACCACTCCCCTAGAGGAGTGCCCCGTTTCTCCATCTTTACGACGAGAGGGTCTTATTTTGGAGGCTTTCGCAGGGACCGGCAAAAATGCCTGCTCCTGTGCTCGCAACATGCCCCCTCTGGAAGCGGACACACCGGAAGAGACGGCGATAGACCGTTCGGACTACTTACACGGCCGGCCACTTGCTTGTACAAGAAGCAGTGGTGACCGGACCGAGGAACGAGGAAGCGAGCAAAATTAAGCTAAAGATTGGATAATTGCTTGGCAGATCACAGCCTTAAAACTAACTTATTCTAACTTATTCTAACTGCAGAGATAGAAGGAATCAATGTTCCTTCGATCTCCTCGTTTAATACTGCCGAGCAATTACATTATGGAAAAATTAGGCAAAATTGGGAAATACGCGACACGAACCGTGGAGTTGCTCCTACTAGGTCGGTCCCGTTTCCCCTTAGTGGGCCCGATTCTCAAGGATATGCGCGACGCCCCGTCCACTCATATAGAGTGCCCCGTTTCTCCCAACTCCGCGTCAGGAGCCACGCAAAGCGTGGACCTGACTCACGAAGAATGACGAAGAGAGGGTCTTATGGCACAGGGGCTTCCGCAGGGACCGGTGCGAACACCTGCCCCTGTGTTCGCAGCATATACTCTCTCAAAGCGGACGCACCAGAAGAGACGGCGATCGAGCGTTCGGTCCACCTCCACGGCCGGTCACTTGCTTATGCAACAAGCAGAGGTGGCCGGACTGAGATACGAGCAAGCGAGCAAAAAGAAGCTAAAGATTGGATAATTGCTCGGCAGATCACAGATATTCGTACATGGTGACCTTAAAACTAACTTAGTCTATACATCAGTCCCCTTCGTTCTTCGTTCTTCGTTTTCCGATACATCTAAGAGAATGTATCTAAGAGAAACCTAAAGTCATGGCATAATAGGAAATACAAATGAATTTGGTTTGTGAAAAAAAATAAACAAGTCAAAACAAGTAGAAATTAAAATCAGAGTACAAATGAAATGAATTAGACAAAGAAACAATTAAAAAAAAAAGAAAGGATTGAGAGAGTGGTCGCCAGTACTGACCACCGCCTACCGGCGGCCAGTACCGGTTACCAAGGTGGGGGGTCCCCCTTCCATAAACCTAAAACGAAGAGATCCATCCACCTCCGAGGCTCCAGGAAGAATGAAATTTAAAACAACCGGGGGCTCCTTATATACCCTCCGCAAGGTCACTTACCGTTTCTTCCATTGTCTTTGTTCGATCTAATCGAAATTTTCGAAGGCGAACGGTTTCGGTGAATGTTTGTTCATTTCCGCGATTCTTACTAACATTTATGCATATTCCCAATATTGATCGAACAATGTGCATCTTATTTATGTATTGCAATTAATTAAGAATCTTATAGAAATTGATTTTGATCGATACTCGATGTTAAAACGTGTTTCGTAAAGTTTTTAAGCATGGAATGTAACAATTGTTCATTAAATACATTAATTTAACATTTGTTTAATTCTTATAATTTACACAATACGCGTAGAAGTTGTGTTTTTTACATAAAAGGGCCGAAATTCAATTAATCGCTTTTCTAGATAGAAAAATAATCGCGATGAAGACTTGTGAATCGATAATCGATACATGTAGCCTTGAGAATGTCAGTTGGATCTCAAAGAAAAATTCCTTCGCGAACAAAGAATATTTCAACGAAATGATATTTTAAGCCATTATTTATACTAGGACATTGTTCATAATTGTTTAAAATATGTTGCGATGACATTTGTTAATAATTATGATAAATAAACGTCAAGATATTGCGAAATCTGCGAAGGCGAACGGTTTCGGTAAATTTTTGTTCATTTCCGCGATTGTTACTAACATTGATGCATGTTCGTATATTAATCGAACAATGTGCATCTTATTTATGCATTATAAATGATGAAGTAACTTATAGAAATTGATTTTGATCGAGACTCGATGTTAAAACGAGTTTCGTAAAGTTTTTAAGCATGGAATGTAACAATTGTTCATTAAATACATTAATTTAACATTTGTTTAATTCTTATAATTTACTCAATACGCGTAGAAGTTGTGTTTTTTACATAAAAGGGCCGAAATTCAATTAATCGCTTTTCTAGATAGAAAAATAATCGCGATGAAGACTTGTGAATCGATAATCGATACATGTAGCCTTGAGAATGTCAGTTGGATCTCAAAGAAAAATTCCTTCGCGAACAAAGAATATTTCAACGAAATGATATTTTAAGCCATTATTTATACTAGGAAATTGTTAATAATTGTCTAATGTATGGTCCTACGACGGTTGTTAATAAATATGATAAATAAACATTCGAGATATTGCGAAATCTGCGAAGACGAACAGTTTCGGTGAATGTTTGTTCATTTCCGCGATTGTTACTAACATTTATGCATGTTCTCAATATTGATCGAACAGTGTGCATCTTATTTATGTATTGCAATTAATTAAGAAACTTATAGAAATTGATTTTGATCGATACTCGATGTTAAAACGTGTTTCGTAAAGTTTTTAAGCATGGAATGTAACAATTGTTCATTAAATACATTAATTTAACATTTGTTTAATTCTTATAATTTACACAATACGCGTAGAAGTTGTGTTTTTTACATAAAAGGGCCGAAATTCAATTAATCGCTTTTCTAGATAGAAAAATAATCGCGATGAAGACTTGTGAATCGATAATCGATACATGTAGCCTTGAGAATGTCAGTTGGATCTCAAAGAAAAATTCCTTCGCGAACAAAGAATATTTCAACGAAATGATATTTTAAGCCATTATTTATACTAGGAAATTGTTAATAATTGTCTAATGTATGGTCCTACGACGGTTGTTAATAAATATGATAAATATACATTCAAGATATTGCGAAATCTGCGAAGACGAACGGTTTCGGTGAATGTTTGTTCATTTCCGCGATTGTTACTAACATTTATGCATGTTCCCAATATTGATCGAACAGTGTGCATCTTATTTATGTATTGCAATTAATTAAGAAACTTATAGAAATTGATTTTGATCGATACTCCATGTTAAAACGTGTTTCGTAAAGTTTTTAAGCATGGAATGTAACAATTGTTCATTAAATACATTAATTTAACATTTGTTTAATTCTTATAATTTACACAATACGCGTAGAAGTTGTGTTTTTTACATAAAAGGGCCGAAATTCAATTAATCGCTTTTCTAGATAGAAAAATAATCGCGATGAAGACTTGTGAATCGATAATCGATACATGTAGCCTTGAGAATGTCAGTTGGATCTCAAAGAAAAATTCCTTCGCGAACAAAGAATATTTCAACGAAATGATATTTTAAGCCATTATTTATACTAGGACATTGTTCATAATTGTTTAAAATATGTTGCGATGACATTTGTTAATAATTATGATAAATAAACGTCAAGATATTGCGAAATCTGCGAAGGCGAACGGTTTCGGTAAATTTTTGTTCATTTCCGCGATTGTTACTAACATTGATGCATGTTCGTATATTAATCGAACAATGTGCATCTTATTTATGCATTATAAATGATGAAGTAACTTATAGAAATTGATTTTGATCGAGACTCGATGTTAAAACGAGTTTCGTAAAGTTTTTAAGCATGGAATGTAACAATTGTTCATTAAATACATTAATTTAACATTTGTTTAATTCTTATAATTTACTCAATACGCGTAGAAGTTGTGTTTTTTACATAAAAGGGCCGAAATTCAATTAATCGCTTTTCTAGATAGAAAAATAATCGCGATGAAGACTTGTGAATCGATAATCGATACATGTAGCCTTGAGAATGTCAGTTGGATCTCAAAGAAAAATTCCTTCGCGAACAAAGAATATTTCAACGAAATGATATTTTAAGCCATTATTTATACTAGGAAATTGTTAATAATTGTCTAATGTATGGTCCTACGACGGTTGTTAATAAATATGATAAATATACATTCAAGATATTGCGAAATCTGCGAAGACGAACGGTTTCGGTGAATGTTTGTTCATTTCCGCGATTGTTACTAACATTTATGCATGTTCCCAATATTGATCGAACAGTGTGCATCTTATTTATGTATTGCAATTAATTAAGAAACTTATAGAAATTGATTTTGATCGATACTCCATGTTAAAACGTGTTTCGTAAAGTTTTTAAGCATGGAATGTAACAATTGTTCATTAAATACATTAATTTAACATTTGTTTAATTCTTATAATTTACACAATACGCGTAGAAGTTGTGTTTTTTACATAAAAGGGCCGAAATTCAATTAATCGCTTTTCTAGATAGAAAAATAATCGCGATGAAGACTTGTGAATCGATAATCGATACATGTAGCCTTGAGAATGTCAGTTGGATCTCAGCGAAAAATTCCTTCGCGAACAAAGAATATTTCAACGAAATGATATTTTAAGCCATTATTTATACTAGGACATTGTTAATAATTGTCTAATGTATGGTCCTACGACGGTTGTTAATAAATATGATAAATAAACATTCGAGATATTGCGAAATCTGCGAAGACGAACAGTTTCGGTGAATGTTTGTTCATTTCCGCGATTGTTACTAACATTTATGCATGTTCTCAATATTGATCGAACAGTGTGCATCTTATTTATGTATTGCAATTAATTAAGAAACTTATAGAAATTGATTTTGATCGATACTCGATGTTAAAACGTGTTTCGTAAAGTTTTTAAGCATGGAATGTAACAATTGTTCATTAAATACATTAATTTAACATTTGTTTAATTCTTATAATTTACACAATACGCGTAGAAGTTGTGTTTTTTACATAAAAGGGCCGAAATTCAATTAATCGCTTTTCTAGATAGAAAAATAATCGCGATGAAGACTTGTGAATCGATAATCGATACATGTAGCCTTGAGAATGTCAGTTGGATCTCAAAGAAAAATTCCTTCGCGAACAAAGAATATTTCAACGAAATGATATTTTAAGCCATTATTTATACTAAGACATTGTTCATAATTGTTTAAAATATGTTTCGATGACATTTGTTAATAAATATGATAAATAAAAATCGAGATATTGCAAAATCTGGGAAGGCGAATTGCTTTTGCGAATGTCTCTAGGCGATTGTTATAAACATTTTTGCACGTTCCGAACTTTTATGTTACAGTATGTGAATTAAATTTTATCGGAAAATTTAACTAAGAGTTTGGTATACACATATTTCTCGATTTTTTATGAAAATTAACATTTGTAAACTAATTAATGCTTTGCACTGTAAAAGGTGGAAATATCAATGTTACAAAATGCATTTTCTTTTGCATTGTAAATGAATAATTTGCTTATAAAGATTAATTTAGTTTGCAAATCGAGAAATATATGAATATCAATATTTTACTTTCATTTTCGATCACAATTAATTTCTGAAAACTAACTAATGATTTATAATGCCTAAATATGATGCACATTGTTCGATCAATATTAGGAACATGCATAAAGGTTAATAACAATCGCGGAAATAAACAAACATTCACCGAAACCGTTCGCTTTCGAAGATTTCACAATATCTCGATGTTTATTTATCATATTAATTAACAACCGTCGTAGGACCATACTTTAGACAATTATTAACAATGTTCTAGTATAAATTATGACTTAAAATATCATTTCGTTGAAATATTCTTTGTTCGCGATGGAATTGTTGTTATTGAGATCAAACCGACATTATCAAGGCTGGAAATGTTTATCGATTCACAAACGTCCATCACGATGATTTTTCTATTTAGAAAAGCGATTAATTGAATTTCGACGCTTTTCTTAAAGAATACAGCTTCTACGCGTAATCCGAAAATTATAAGAACGAAACAAATATTAAATTAATGTATCTAATAAACAATTGTTACTTTCCATGCTTAAAAACTTTACGAAACTCGTTTTAACATCGAGTCTCGATCAAAATCAATTTCTATAAGTTACTTCATCATTTATAATGCATAAATAAGATGCACATTGTTCGATTAATATACGAACATGCATCAATGTTAGTAACCATCGCGGAATAGAACAAAAATTTACCGAAACCGTTCGCCTTCGCAGATTTCGCAATATCTTGACGTTTATTTATCATAATTATTAACAAATGTCATCGCAAAATATTTTAAACAATTATGAACAATGTCCTAGTATAAATAATGGTTTAAAATATCATTTCGTTGAAATATTCTTTGTTCGCGAAGGAATTTTTCTTTGAGATCCAACTGACATTCTCAAGGCTACATGTATCGATTATCGATTCACAAGTCTTCATCGCGATTATTTTTCTATCTAGAAAAGCGATTAATTGAATTTCGGCCCTTTTATGTAAAAAACACAACTTCTACGCGTATTGTGTAAATTATAAGAATTAAACAAATGTTAAATTAATGTATTTAATGAACAATTGTTACATTCCATGCTTAAAAACTTTACGAAACACGTTTTAACATCGAGTATCGATCAAAATCAATTTCTATAAGATTCTTAATTAATTGCAATACATAAATAAGATGCACATTGTTCGATCAATATTGGGAATATGCATAAATGTTAGTAAGAATCGCGGAAATGAACAAACATTCACCGAAACCGTTCGCCTTCGAAAATTTCGATTAGATCGAACAAAGACAATGGAAGAAACGGTAAGTGACCTTGCGGAGGGTATATAAGGAGCCCCCGGTTGTTTTAAATTTCATTCTTCCTGGAGCCTCGGAGGTGGATGGATCTCTTCGTTTTAGGTTTATGGAAGGGGGACCCCCCACCTTGGTAACCGGTACTGGCCGCCGGTAGGCGGTGGTCAGTACTGGCGACCATTCTCTCAATCCTTTCTTTGGTTTTTAATTGTTTCTTACTGTAATTTATTTTATTTGTTCTCTGATTTTACTTTCTACTTGTTTTTCCATGTTTATTTCTTTGTCATTCTTGCCTTTATTTCCTTTGTTACTGCATGACTGTATTTAATCACTAACCAACTTCATTTCTATTTCCTATCATTTTTCTATCATGCCTTGACTTTAGGTTTCTCTTAGGTAGGCACACCGGAGAACGAAGAACGAAGAACGAAGAACGAAGAACGAAGAACGAAGAACGAAGAACGAAGAACGAAGAACGAAGAACGAAGAACGAAGAACGAAGAACGAAGAACGAAGAACGAAGAACGAAGAACGAAGAACGAAGAACGAAGAACGAAGAACGAAGAACGAAGAACGAAGAACGAAGAACGAAGAACGAAGAACGAAGAACGAAGAGGACACTATCGTCGCAACCGCCGTGGGATCTTTAGTTTAGCTTGGAATAAGTTAATTTTAAGGCCACCGTGTACAAATATCTGTTATCTGTCAAGCAATTATCCAATCTTTAGCTTCTATTTGCTCGCTTCCTCGTTCCTCAGCCCGGTCACCACTGCTTGTTGCATAAGCAAGTGACCGGCCGTGTAGGTGGTCCGAACGGTCGATCGCCGTCTCTTCTGGTGCGTCCGCTTCCAGAGAGAACATGCTGCGAACACAGGGGCAGGTGTTCGCATCGGTCCCTGTGGAAGCCCTGTGCCATACGACCCTCTCTTCGTCATCCTTCGTAAGTTAGGTCCACGCTTTGCGTGGTTCCTGACGCGAAGTTGGGAGAAACGGGGCACTCTATATGAGTGGACGGCGTCGTGCATTTCCTCTTTAATCGGGCCCACTGAGGGGAAACGGGACCGACCTAGTAGGACCAAGTGCACGGTTCGTGACGCGTCTTTTCCAATTTTGCCTAATTTTTCCATAATGTAATTGCTTGACAGAACTAAACCAGGAGATCGAAGGAACATTGATTCTTTCCATCTCTTTGGTTTAGTATCTTCGTTTGTATCGCGTGTCGAGGGAGATCGATGGAACTTTGATTCCATCTATCTCTCTCCGGGTCTCCGCTCGCAGCAACCTCCACGTGGTGAGACCTGGTAATCGGTATTACTCGCGACGAACAATAATTATTCGTCGTGGGTAGTACCGAGCTAATCGGCTGCGAGTTTAGAATAGTAATTTTTACGATACAGTAGAGTACTTTACGGTACAGTACTTTCCACAAGTAGAGTACTTTAAAGAACAACATTTTTGTAACGAGTATGAAAGTGCGAATATGTTAATGGATCGAAGAAAAGCGATTGTATTTCCGATGAATCGATGTATTGAAATAAAATCAATTTCACTGACAACAGAAACTTTATTTTTGTCCATTATTTGTTTCCATTTCTTTAACCCGATCCTATCAAACTGCTAAAACTACTTAAAACTATATGTCCTCGACTATCATGTTCTCCTGATACAAAGGAAATCGGGATCCATGATTCAGAAATTCGTTCGAAAGTCCAACAAAATTCCGATTCGCGGAAATTCTTGGAATTTGACGTCAATTCTAAGAATCCGCGAAATCGTGGCACTTCCTCGAATATCGTATACTGACACCAAGAGTCCCAAAATCAAACATTTTCTAAAATTTATGCCTGAATTTCAACCTTTGGTATCAGGAAAATACCAAAAATTTCAATTCTTCAAGTATTAATTAAATGTTAAATTGATATATCTCATAGACAATTATTACTTTCCATGTTTTAAAACTTTAAGAAACATCTCTTTACTTTGAAGTTCGATCAAAATCAATAGCTATAAGCGAATCAATCATTATTAATGCATAAATACGATGCACATTGTTCGATTAATACCGGAAACATGCGTAAATGTTAGTAACAATCGCGAAAATGAACAAACATTCACCGAAACCGTTCGCCTTTGCAGATTTCGTAATTTCTTCATGTTTATTTATCATATTTTTTAACAATCGTCGTGGGACCGTAGATTAAACAATTATTAACAATGTTCTAGTAGAAATAATGGCTTGAAAGTCATCACTTTCTGGAAATATTTGTTAGATCGAACAAAGACAATCGAAGTAACCATGCGATAAAATAAATGAATATTTCTCTACATATCGAAAAAATAGTTTGTATTTATGCATATATATTCCGAACGCTCAGTGGCACACATATGTCACACGGCGATGAAGTGAGTTGCCATCTACTGGTGAATAGGTAAACTACACTTATGGTGTGAAAACACCTGGCGGAGAAACGCTCAAGTTTGTTGAGGAATTGTTCTTATTTCCACCAATAGAGAGCGCCACGAGCATGATTTACCGACATTACAGATAAGTAATTCCATTTGTATGGTATTCCCTACCGTGCAATAAAATAAATAAATATTTCTGTACAAAGTTTCGTATGTATCATCTTTCGAATAAATGTAAAGTTAAACGAAATCAGCGTAATGAAATTTCTCTGCATTCTATCCTTCCTTTATACATTTAAAAAAATCTTTGATACCTCGAAATCCAGGCTACACATATCGATTATCGACTCACAAGTGTTTATCACGATGATTTTTCTATATAGAAAAGCGATTAATCGAAATTCAGCACGTTTCAGTAAAAAATACAACTTCTGCGCGTATTGTGTAAATTATGAGAATTAAATAAATGTTAAACTACTGCACTAAATAGATAATTATTACTTTTCATGCTTTGAAACTTTACTAAAGGAGTTCTTACTTTGAATCTCGATGAAAATTAATTTCTATAAGTATAATCATTTATAATGCATAAATAAAATACAAATTGTTCGATTAATATTGGGAACATGCATAAATGTTAGTAACAATTGCGAAAATTAACAAGTATGTTCTCCAAGAGTCGGCAACCCATATAATTACCACGTTACAAATGTTTGAAATTGCGCGTTCAGAATATATTTGCATGCATACAAACAATAATTCGATATGTAGAGAAATATTTATTTATTTTATCGCACGGTAGGGAATATCATACAAATGGAATTACATATGTTTAATGTCGGTAAATTTATGCTCGTGGCGCTATCTATTGATAAAATTCAGAACAATTCCTCGACAAACTTGAGCGTTTCTCCGCCAGGTGTTTTCACGCCTTAAGTGTAGTTTACCTATTCTCCAATAGATGGCAACTCACATTAGTGTCGTGTGACATATGTGTGTCACTGAGCGTTCAGAACATATATGCCGGCATACAAACTATAATTTCGATATGAACAGAAATATTCATTTATTTTATCGTACGGTAGGGAATATCATTCGAAAGGAGATACTTGTCTGTAACGTCGGTTGAGAATGCTTGTCGAGCCATTTATTGATGAAAGTCAGAACAATTCCTCGACAAACTTGAACGTTTACCACAAAGAGTTTTCATAACTTAAGTATAGTTTATCCTGTTCTGCAATAGATGGTAACTCGTGTTATTACCACGACGCAAATGTGCGGAGGTGCACGTTTAAAATATATTTGCATGCATACAAACAATAATTTGGATATGTAGAGAAATATTTATTTATTTCATCGCACGGTAGGGAATATCATTCGAAAGGAGATACTTATCTGTAATGTCGGTAGATAATGCTTATGGAGCCATCTATTGATGAAAGTCAGAACAATTTCTCGACAAACTTGAGCGTTTCTCCGCCAGGTGTTTTCACCCCTTAAGTGTAGTTTAACCCTTTCTCCAATAGATGGCAACCCATGTATTTACCACGTTACAGGGATTCGTAATTGCGGGTTCAGAATATATATGCATACATACAAACTGTAATTCCGATATGTTGAGAAATATTCATTTATTTTATCGCACGGTTTCTTCGATTGTATTTGTTCGATCTAACCAAATACTTCAAGAAATTGATGGCTTTCTAGCCATTATTTATACCGGAACATTGTCAATAATTGTTTAATCTACGGTCCAACGACGGTTGTTAATAATTATGATAAATAAACGTCAAGATATTGCAAAATCTGCGAAGGCGAATAGTTTCGGTGAATGTTTGTTCATTTCCGCAAGTTTTACTAACATTCATGAATGTTCCCAATATTAATCGAACAATGTGCATCTTATTTATGCATCACAAAAGATTGAGAAACTTATAGAATTTAATTTTGATCGAGCTTCGAAGTAAAGGGATGTTTCTTAAAGTTTTAAAATATGGAAAGTAATAATTGTCTATTAGATACATCAATGTAACATTTGATTAATACTTGAAAAATCGAAATGCATACCTCCTTGGCGAAAATGTTCTCCTCGTACTAAAGGTTGAAATTCAGACATAAATTTTAGAAAATGTTCGATGTTGGGATTCTTGGTGTCAGGAGTATACGATAAGCGAGGAAGTGCCACGATTTCGCGGATTCCTAGAAATGTCGCCAAATTCCAACAATTTCCGCGAATTGAAATTCGGTGGGATTTTGGAATGAATTTCCAAACTTCTGCTAAAAATTTTTCGCCGATTTTTGGCTTTGGTAACGGAAGGAAATGATACTCGAGAAGGTATTCCTATTCCGGGGATTTTTGGAAATGTCGTCAAATTCCAAAAGTTTCTGCGAATTAAGATTTTGCGTGATTTCCGAATGGATTTCTGAACATTGGCCAAATTTCTCGACGATTTTGAACTTTGGTAATTTAGCAATGTGATAGGATCCGGTTAAGGAATTGGTGGCAAATAATGGGTAAATAGAAGCTTTTGTTGTAACTAAAAATGACTTTATTGAAAGATATCAATACATCGGTGATACAATCTCATTCTTTCGTTTAATTAACATACTCAAGCATTCATACGCACTATAAAAATGTTACTTTTCAAGGTATTCAACTTTTTCTTATCTTAAATAACCATTCTAAATTCGCAGCCAATTAGCTCGATATTACTCTCAGCGAGTAATACCGATTACCAGGTCTCACCACGTGGAGGTTGCTGCGAGCGGAGACCCGGAGAGAGATAGATGGAATCAAAGTTCCATCGATCTCCCTCGACACGCGATACAAACGAAGATACTAAACCAAAGAGATGGAAGGAATCAATGTTCCTTCGATCTCCTCGTTTAGTTCTGCCAAGCAATTACATTATGGAAAAATTAGGCAAAATTGGGAAAGACGCGACACGAACCGTGCAGTTGGTCCTACTAGGTCTATCCCGTTTCCCCTCCGTGGTTCCGATTCCAGAGAAAACGAACGACGCCTACCACTCCCCTAGAGGAGTGCCCCGTTTCTCCATCTTTACGACGAGAGGGTCTTATTTTGGAGGCTTTCGCAGGGACCGGCAAAAATGCCTACTCCTGTGCTCGCAACATGCCCCCTCTGGAAGCGGACACATCGGAAGAGACGGCGATAGACCGTTCGGACCACCTCCACGGCCGGTCACTTGCTTATGCAACAAGCAGAGGTGGCCGGACTGAGATACGAGCAAGCGACCAAAAGGAAGCTAAAGATTGGATAATTGCTCGGCAGATCACAGATATTCGTACATGGTGACCTTAAAACTAACTTAGTCTATACATCAGTCCTCTTCGTTCTTCGTTCTTCGTTTTCCGATACATCTAAGAGAATGTATCTAAGAGAAACCTAAGGTCAAGGCATAACAGAAAATAGAAACGAATTTGGTTAGTGAAAAAAAATAAACATGTAAAAACAAGTAGAAATTAAAATCAGAGAAGAAATGAAATGAATTAGACAAAGAAACAATTAAAAAAAAAAAAAAGAATTGAGAGAGTGGTCGCCAGTACTGACCACCGCCTACCGGCGGCCAGTACCGGTTACCAAGGTGGGGGGTCCCCCTTCCATAAACCTAAAACGAAGAGATCCGTCCACCTCGGAGGCTCCAGGAAGAATGAAATTTTAAACAACCGGGGGCTCCTTATATACCCTCCGCAAGGTCACTTACCAGTGACTTACCGTTACTTCCATTGTCTTTGTTCGATCTAATCGAATATTTCAACACATTGATGGCTTTTTAGCCATTACTGATACTAGAACATTGTTAATAATTGTTTAATCTATGGTTCTACGACGGTTGTTAATAATTATGATATATAAACATTAAGATATTGCGAAATCTTCGAAGGCGAACGGCTTCGGTGAATGTTTGTTCATTTCCGCGATTGTTACTAACATTTATGCATGTTCCCAATATTGATCGAACAATATGCATCTTATTTATGTATTGCGATTAATTACGAAACTTATAGAAATTGATTTTGATCGAGGCTCGATGTTAAAACGTGTTTCCTAAAGTTCTAAAGCATAGAAAGTAACAATTGTTTATTAGATACATTAATTTAACATTAGTTTAATTCTTATAATTCTCGCAATTCACGTGGAAGTTGTATTTTTTACTTTAAATGCCGAAATTCAATTAATTGCTTTCCTAGATAGAAAAATCATCCTGATGAACGTTTGTGAATCGATAAACATTTCCAGCCTTGACAATGTCGGTTCAATCTCAAAAACAACAATACCATCGCGAACGAAGAATACTTCAACGAAATAAAATTTTAAGCCAATATTTATTCTAAGACATTGTTAATAATTGTTTAAACTATGGTCCTACGACGGTTGTTAATAATTATGATAAATAAACATCAAGATATTGCGAAATTTGCAAGATTTTCGAATAAATTTCCGAACTTTTATTAGAATTCCGCGGATTTTTGAAATGACGTCAAATTCCTCGATCAAAATTAATTGCTGTAGGCAAATCAATCATTTTTAATGCCTAAATAAGATACATATTGTAACATAAATGTTCCGAACATGCATAAATGTTAGTAACAATCGCAGAAATGAACAAACATTCAATATCATTTCGTTGAAGTATTCGTCGTTTGCCATGGAATTGTTGTTTTTGAGATTGAACCGACATTGTCAAGGCTGGAAATGTTTATCGATTCACAAACGATCATCAGGATGATTTTTCTATCTAGGAAAGCAATTAATTGAATTTCAGCATTTTTAAGTAAAAAAGTACAACTTCCACGCGAATTGCGGGAATTATAAGAATTAAACAAATGTTAAATTAATGTATCTAATGAACAATTGTTACTTTCCATGCTTTAAAACTTTACGAAACACGTTTTAACATCGAGTCTCGATCAAAATCAATTTCTATAAGTTTCTTAATTAATTGCAATACATAAATAAGATGCACACTGTTCGATCAATATTGGGAACATGCATAAATGTTAGTAACAATCGCGGAAATGAACAAACACTCACCGAAACCGTTCGTCTTCGCAGATTTCGCAATATCTCGAATGTATATTTATCATATTTATTAACAACCGTCGTAGGACCATACATTAGACAATTATTAACAATGTCCTAGTATAAATAATGGCTTAAAATATCATTTCGTTGAAATATTCTTTGTTCGCGAAGGAATTTTTCGCTGAGATCCAACTGACATTTTCAAGGCTACAGGTATCGATTATCGATTCACAAGTCTTCATCGCGATGATTTTTCTATCTAGAAAAGCGATTAATTGGATTTCGGCGCTTTTATGTAAAAAACACAACTTCTACGCGTATTGTGTAAATTATAAGAATTAAACAAATGTTAAATTAATGTATTTAATGAACAATTGTTACATTCCATGCTTAAAAACTTTACGAAACTCGTTTTAACATCGAGTCTCGATCAAAATCAATTTCTATAAGTTACTTCATCATTTATAATGCATAAATAAGATGCACATTATTCGATCAATATTGAGAACATGCATAAATGTTAGTAACAATCGCGGAAATGAACAAACATTCACCGAAACCGTTCTTCTTCGCAGATTTCGCAATATCTCGAATGTATATTTATCTTATTTATTAACAACCGTCGTAGGACCATACATTAGACAATTATTAACAATGTCCTAGTATAAATAATGACTTAAAATATCATTTCGTTGAAATATTCTTTGTTCGCGAAGGAATTTTTTGCTGAGATCCAACTGACATTTTCAAGGCTACAGGTATCGATTATCGATTCACAAGTCTTCATCGCGATGATTTTCTATTTAAAAAAGCGATTAGTTGAATTTCGGCACTTTTATGTAAAAAACACAACTTCTACGCGTATTGTGTAAATTATAAGTATTAAATAAATGTTAAATTAATGTATCTAATGAACAATTGTTACTGTCCATGCTTTAAAACTTTACGAAACACGTTTTAACATCGAGTATCGATCAAAATCAATTTCTATAAGTTTCTTAATTAATTGCAATACATAAATAAGATGCACAGTGTTCGATCAATATTGAGAACATGCATAAATGTTAGTAACAATCGCGGAAATGAACAAACATTCACCGAAACCGTTCGTCTTCGAAGATTTCGCAATATCTCGAATGTTTATTTATCATATTTATTAACAACCGTCGTAGGACCATACATTAGACAATTATTAACAATGTCCTAGTATAAATAATGGCTTAAAATATCATTTCGTTGAAATATTCTTTGTTCGCGAAGGAAATTTTCGCTGAGATCCAACTGACATTTTCAAGGCTACAGGTATCGATTATCGATTCACAAGTCTTCATCGCGATGATTTTCTATTTAAAAAAGCGATTAATTGAATTTCGGCAGTTTTATGTAAAAAACACAACTTCTACGCGTATTGAGTAAATTATAAGAATTAAACAAATGTTAAATTAATGTATTTAATGAACAATTGTTACATTCCATGCTTAAAAACTTTACGAAACTCGTTTTAACATCGAGTCTCGATCAAAATCAATTTCTATAAGTTACTTCATCAGTTATAATGCATAAATAAGATGCACATTATTCGATTAATATACGAACATGCATAAATGTTAGTAACAATCGCGGAATAGAACAAAAATTTACCGAAACCGTTCGCCTTCGCAGATTTCGCAATATCTTGACGTTTGTTTATCATAATTATTAACAAATGTCATCGCAACATATTTTAAACAATTATGAACAATGTCCTAGTATAAATAATGGCTTAAAATATCATTTCGTTGAAATATTCTTTGTTCGCGAAGGAATTTTTCTTTGAGATCCAACTGACATTTTCAAAGCTACAGGTATCGATTATCGATTCACAAGTCTTCATCGCGATGATTTTTCTATCTAGAAAAGCGATTAATTGGATTTCGGCGCTTTTATGTAAAAAACACAACTTCTACGCGTATTGTGTAAATTATAAGTATTAAATAAATGTTAAATTAATGTATCTAATGAACAATTGTTACTGTCCATGCTTTAAAACTTTACGAAACACGTTTTAACATCGAGTATCGATCAAAATCAATTTCTATAAGTTTCTTAATTAATTGCAATACATAAATAAGATGCACAGTGTTCGATCAATATTGAGAACATGCATAAATGTTAGTAACAATCGCGGAAATGAACAAACATTCACCGAAACCGTTCGTCTTCGAAGATTTCGCAATATCTCGAATGTTTATTTATCATATTTATTAACAACCGTCGTAGGACCATACATTAGACAATTATTAACAATGTCCTAGTATAAATAATGGCTTAAAATATCATTTCGTTGAAATATTCTTTGTTCGCGAAGGAAATTTTCGCTGAGATCCAACTGACATTTTCAAGGCTACAGGTATCGATTATCGATTCACAAGTCTTCATCGCGATGATTTTCTATTTAAAAAAGCGATTAATTGAATTTCGGCACTTTTATGTAAAAAACACAACTTCTACGCGTATTGTGTAAATTATAAGAATTAAATAAATGTTAAATTAATGTATCTAATAAACAATTGTTACTTTCTATGCTTTCAAACTTTACGAAGCACGTTTTGACTTCGAATCTCGATCAAAATCAATTTCTATAAGTTTCGTAATTAATCGCAATACATAAATAAGATGCATATTGTTCGATCAATATTGGGAACATGCATAAATGTTACTAACAATCGCGGAAATGAACAAACATTCACCGAAGCCGTTCGCCTTCGAAGATTTCGCAATATCTTAATGTTTATATATCATAATTATTAACAACCGTCGTAGAACCATAGATTAAACAATTATTAACAATGTTCTAGTATCAGTAATGGCTAAAAAGCCATCAATGTGTTGAAATATTCGATTAGATCGAACAAAGACAATGGAAGTAACGGTAAGTCACTGGTAAGTGACCTTGCGGAGGGTATATAAGGAGCCCCCGGTTGTTTAAAATTTCATTCTTCCTGGAGCCTCCGAGGTGGACGGATCTCTTCGTTTTAGGTTTATGGAAGGGGGACCCCCCACCTTGGTAACCGGTACTGGCCGCCGGTAGGCGGTGGTCAGTACTGGCGACCACTCTCTCAATCCTTTCTTTTTTTTTTAATTGTTTCTTTGTCTAATTCATTTCATTTGTACTCTGATTTTAATTTCTACTTGTTTTGACTTGTTTATTTTTTTTCACAAACCAAATTCGTTTCTATTTCCTATTATGCCATGACTTTAGGTTTCTCTTAGATACATTCTCTTAGATGTATCGGAAAACGAAGAACGAAGAACGAAGAGGACTGATGTATAGACTAAGTTAGTTTTAAGGTCACCATGTACGAATATCTGTGATCTGCCGAGCAATTATCCAATCTTTAGCTTCCTTTTGGTCGCTTGCTCGTATCTCAGTCCGGCCACCTCTGCTTGTTGCATAAGCAAGTGACCGGCCGTGGAGGTGGACCGAACGCTCGATCGCCGTCTCTTCTGGTGCGTCCGCTTTGAGAGAGTATATGCTGCGAACACAGGGGCAGGTGTTCGCACCGGTCCCTGCGGAAGCCCCTGTGCCATAAGACCCTCTCTTCGTCATTCTTCGTGAGTCAGGTCCACGCTTTGCGTGGCTCCTGACGCGGAGTTGGGAGAAACGGGGCACTCTATATGAGTGGACGGGGCGTCGCGCATATCCTTGAGAATCGGGCCCACTAAGGGGAAACGGGACCGACCTAGTAGGAGCAACTCCACGGTTCGTGTCGCGTATTTCCCAATTTTGCCTAATTTTTCCATAATGTAATTGCTCGGCAGTATTAAACGAGGAGATCGAAGGAACATTGATTCCTTCTATCTCTGCAGTTAGAATAAGTTAGAATAAGTTACTTTTAAGGCTGTGATCTGCCAAGCAATTATCCAATCTTTAGCTTAATTTTGCTCGCTTCCTCGTTCCTCGGTCCGGTCACCACTGCTTCTTGTACAAGCAAGTGGCCGGCCGTGTAAGTAGTCCGAACGGTCTATCGCCGTCTCTTCCGGTGTGTCCGCTTCCAGAGGGGGCATGTTGCGAGCACAGGAGCAGGCATTTCTGCCGGTCCCTGCGAAAGCCTCCAAAATAAGACCCTCTCGTCGTAAAGATGGAGAAACGGGGCACTCCTCTAGGGGAGTGGTAGGCGTCGTTCGTTTTCTCTGGAATCGGAACCACGGAGGGGAAACGGGATAGACCTAGTAGAACCAACTGCACGGTTCGTGTCGCGTCTTTCCCAATTTTGCCTAATTTTTCCATAATGTAATTGCTTGGCAGAACTAAACGAGGAGATCGAAGGGACATTGATTCCTTCCATCTCTTTGGTTTAGTTTCTTCGTTTGTATCGCGTGTCGAGGGAGATCGATGGAACTTTGATTCCATCTATCTCTCTCCGGGTCTCCGCTCGCAGCAACCTCCACGTGGTGAGACCTGGTAATTGGTATTACCAGCGATGAACAATAATTATTCGTCGCTGGTAGTTCCGAGCTAATTGGCTGCGAATTTAGAATAATAATTTTTACGGTATAATAACAAGTAGAGTACCTGTACTGTTCCCTATTCGCTCAGACAGTGCTGTTACTTTGTAATCTCTTTTCCAATATAAACACAGTTAAGCGAGCTTCGCTTCGAAGAAATATAGGAACAATAAAATTACACTTACCTTCCCTCTCTGAAAGTAACTACACAATTTCGAGTTAGTGACACGTACCGTTAAACTGAGGTTACCATACTTCGCGATGCCTGCAGCACGAGGTTTGACTCCATAAATCGAAATGTACAGATTTCTCTTTTATATTCAAGAACTGAAATCGAACGATATTTACGACTTCAAGCAAAACTGGTTCACCTTTCCGCGCGGATTATTAAATACATAACAAAAAATATTTCGATAATATTTTGGTAAAAACCAAAATTATTAATTAAAATGTTCTTTAAGAGTAGCAAAGTAGTACAAAACTTTTATAAATTTGTGACGGCACTAACCACACTTGCCACCAAAGGGAAGTTCCCGTACCTGCTCTGATCATTATATATACGGTCCCTTACCGATCTCCCAATGTCCCGGCGTATACTATAAGGCAGGGCCTGCTGGGATGCCTTACCGACAAGTCCACTAGCAGGCCCGGGCATAAAATGCCATTCCATCCTATTCCTTGTTTTTTTCTTCCTTCTATCTTCAACATTTGTTGAAACGCGCCAAAAATGATTAAACATTGCGCAAAGGACAGCATTATAATAAATAATTATTTCATTCACATGTAGGACAACCTTTATTATTTAATACAATACTAGATATAACATAATACTACGAATTATTACGATAATAATATTATTATATCAATTGTAGTCGCAAATTTTTAATTGTCTTCCTTGCGTGCGTGCGTGTGTTAGTTTCGTATAAATAAATAAATAAATACATATATATATACATATTTATTTATTTATTTATTTATTTATTTATTTATTTATAATATCCTATACGTATTATACATATACGATATTTATGCCTTTTATTCCGTGGTACATGAATCCGTCTTATCTCTTCTCTTACAATCTTAATCGAGTCGATATATACTCATGTACATACACACGCGCGCGCGCGCGCGCGCACACACACACACGCATACGTACGCACGTACACACATACATACACATACACACACACCCAAAATTCATACACACATATGCATATATATCATCAAGATGGTATAAGTAATATTGCATTTCGTAAAAGCACTTTTTGTTGCTAATAATATTATCATTGTTTTAACTATCCCCTCGCTTCTTCTCCATTTTTTTATAATGCTCCTTATCGGTTTAATCCCTCCTTTATCATATAACTTCCGTAAGCATTACATTGGAAAGGAGATTCAGTGTTTCTAGTAGCTCCGGAAGAAAGTCTTATGTGACATTACAAACTACGGATATCAAGTCTTAAATACTAGAAATTACTTCGCGTTGTATGAGTCCTTAACGTTCGTAAATGTTGAAACCCAGCAGATATTCTTCTCTGGCTTCGATAGGAAATTCCCCTCATGCCTCGCTAGTTGCTTTCTCTTTTAAACGTATACATAATTAGCATTATGCAAGTATAGTATTTTGAAAGCTTATTCCAACAATTACAATGTTTTCCTTTTCCGTGACCGTTTCTTCTGCTATATATCAAAATGAACGAAAGTGTAGAGTAAACTGTTTACCTTCGTAGAAAGTACTCGAAACAGAACTTGATTACTGAATATAACCAAATTTGACTAGGACAGACTAGTTACCAAGTTCGACTGATATCGAGGACTTGTCGACTTTTGTATACAAACAGTTTAGTAGAATCAATTGTATTAACTCAGTTTGTATTTGAGAATTATTAAAGTATAGAAATGGTTATAATTTGGGAACAAGGTTAAATAGCGCTCGTGTTTATATAATTTCTTTTTTATTGTTTCGTATCCCTAATCCATCGCCGAAATGAATCCCACATATTACGATATACCTTGTATATTTACATATTTAGGTAAGTGAATCAGGTAATAATTATCTTCACAGAAAAAAGTAACACGAGAGCAAAGAAACTATACTGTATCATAATAGAAGTGATCGAAAAGTAGGAAAACATTGTTTGTAACCAATAAATTTCTTCCAGGACACTACACTGGCATAATGTTGAGTACAGAGTGTTTTAAATGGTATGGCATATGTACGCGAGAAATAAAAAGAAAATCGAAACAAATAAGTGAAGTATAATACCTTGTGTCCTTATATAATGGACACAATACAGTGACCTATACCGGTCACTAGTCATTTTTGCACTTAATAACCTATATTTATCGAAGATTATGTTGGAATCTTCTAGAAGCAAATATGTATTATCGACGATTCATACCTCTCACTTGTCTAGCAATTAATTGTATTACTATTAAAAAATATTTTATATTTTCCTTAATGTTTTACAAACTTTAAATCAGAATGCTATATATCATTTTAGAGTATCCAGTTCATAGGTCAATTTACATTTTATAACTTTTGGATTTGTTCAGTTTTCAACTATTTCGTATTTTATGCAACACCGTATATTTATGTTTCCGTTTTATCCATTTCGATAAATTTCCCATCTTTACTCTCGCAATCTTTTTCTTTGGTTTCTAGTTAGCTGGTCCACTAACATTCCTAGAAAAAATACTCTCTGCGATCCTCTATATTATAAACTAAGATTTTTGTTCCTCTTTTTTTTTTTTTTTTTTTATTTAGTTTTTCATCGTTTTTCTATTACTCCTTTGTTAAGCCTGCTTATCATTCGTTTAGTTTTTGTTTCATACGTTTTTGGGCAAACTCTTCTATTTTCTGTTGGATTGTAAGGCATCTTACAAATTCATATGTGTATAATCATTTATTTGAATAGAAAATGACGTATATCTTGTATGAGTTTGATATCTATAATTTGTATGATTATTTTAATGATTATTTTTAAATCTTCTTCAGATTGTGTATGGTCTTTGGCGCTATTTTATGTAATAGAAGTACATTAAAAATAAACGATACTTGTACCGTCATTGAATTTGTGGTTTCTCTTTACGCAAAAGAGTAAAGAAGAACGTTTGTACTAAAAGAATTCATGTAAAGAAAGTTCAAAATTGCTTAACATCATAAACATTGTTTTGAAACTGCGAAAGTACCCTCGGATAAATAAATTAAGTGTTTTAATCAAATTGTAGAAATTTGTTCAATATCAATAATAAAATGAAGATTTTATATTTATATATTGACTATAACCATGTAACAATTCATATTAACTGATTGTAACTCTTAGGAGTAATATGAGATACAATTACAAATGTTCAACTGTCTTATGCAAGTAACTTTACCATTCTTTTATTAGGGAATTCAATTCATAAGTTACCTCTCATGATTGTAACATTTGTTTTACTAATTTGATCTTTCAAATAACGAAGTGGTTAATCTTCAAATTAATAATTCTTTTACTTTATATATTTAGAAACAGGTAAAATTTCCTCTTAACAGCAACAATAATTTTTATGAAAATGCATGAAACATTTTCCATCAAAATGTGCGTGCGATATGATATGAAAAGCTTTGTCTAATCGTCTAATAATCGGCACTAATATAAATACAAAGGCACCATTTACTATTGATGTGTTTATTTCCATATAAAATAAAACAAGCTATTTATTGAGCACGAAACTAATAATTGTTTTAGTTAATTGCACAATCTGAAGGAATTCAATAATTTGTTTACGTCAATATCGCAACCAAATTAGGTTGAAATTTTTAAATAAACAATGAATCACCATTTTTACGCAACTACTTTAAATGAAGTAGTCTGTAATAATTCAATTGAGATTACAGTTAAAACAACGGTTAATTTATTTATTAAATTTGTCGATGAAATGGTTATTTAATCATGATTAATGTGTATAGCTTAAATTTGTTAAATGAAATTAAACGATAATTACCATAAGGATTTGACTACTGAAAAATAATCGATGAATTGCATACATGGATATTCTGTGTACAAAGAATACGTTACAATAAAATAAATTTTAAAAGCAAGTTTCATGACAGAATACTGTGTGTATATTTATAGTTTATCATATTTTTTCGTATCAAAGGTCTTAAAACATGATTCGATCTAAATCATGATTCTCTGAAAATAAGAAATCTACGAAAGAATCTCGATGATTTAAAAATTAATGACTCTACGTGAAATATCGCTTTATCGTATTCGTTTCTCGAGCCGAACAATTTTATCTTTGATAATATTTCCATATCTCCAATAGTAACAAAACCATATAAATGTACTATTTTAGATATCTCATCCTGCATATGCAGGCAGGGTATCCGAAAATTATGAAACACTCTCATGTGAAAATAAAATCCCTTTTCAGTAGCAGTTTGGAGCTTCGTTTTCGAAATAGAAGCAATTAAAATGTCAAATTCCAACTTCTGAGATGTTTTGTTCGATCTTATTATATTTAATATATATTGTTCCGTTGGCAGTACTATTCCGGATGCACCTCAGTAACAATTATTTTTTTTATTTTTAAACTGCTTCTAATCTATTTCTTCGTACACCGAAACCACAGCAGACTCCCATTACGTTTGTAACTTCATTTTTAATTGTAGTACAAACATTTTTAATTCATGTATTTTTACATAAAAAAGACACATTGGCACATCAGTGGATTGCAATATTTGTATGGGATATATAGTGATGCCTGTTAAGTTGCAGCAATAAAATTTGCCTGTCAAATTGCAGAAATATTGTCCTCATTATTTCCTGTAATTGCCAATACAGAACAAGCTGCTGCATTGTTTACGAACTGCGGTCGATGTTAATCACTCAAGTTACTAATGAGTCACCGAAACGAAAAAAAAAGTAGAATTCTTATATCTTTTTACTTTACAGTGATGCTTTAATTACACTGGTAAGATTCTGACAATGAAAATTATACCAAACACAAGCATTTTTAATAATTTTAAGTTCGATCAGAATATGTAGTTGGTATGCTCGATGACCAAATATAACTGTATCCCACTCGCTTTCACAGTTTCCCAGTCGCCCTGATCGTTTTTCACTAGTCTCGATTTTCTGCTCTTCAAGTTGCAGGAATTGTGTCCAGATTATCCTGTAACTTGATATATATCACTATACATTGAACTAATTATTAATTTATGCCATGGATCGTTTAGTTATTTTAAACTTTATACAAGTCTATTAACAGAACATTGTTATTTCAGTGTCGTGCTTCACACGAGTGATAACCTGTAGGTTGGGTGTATCGCAATTGTTATCAAAATGCAATCGTAAATACCATCTAACGTTTCAACCGTGCGACGAATAGAAGTTTGCTCAGAAACAGAAGGGGTGGGTTTGATATGACGTATTTCCGTCAAACGGAAATAATTAGTGGTTCCGTGTATACATAGAAGTCATTGTGCTGCGATCCACAAGCACTCTTGAAAAAACAGTTACCCCTTAAGGATCAACTTCTCAGTTCTTCGTAGTACATGGGTATTTGTAAGATAAGCCGATAGATTGGCCAATGGAAGGCCTTTTAGTCTCCGTGTATTGCTCAACATTTACTACATTTCGTCGTATCTTTTGTTTAATAAACACTGATGATCAATGCTGATAGTATATACGATAAATCTGAGAGTAAAGTAGCTACGAGATGATGGTATCGTGTACAAAAGAAATTATAACAGTCGCTTGTAATGAAATCTATTATACCAATTCGAGTCAAGTGCACGTATACTTAATTCATGTTCAAAGTTTTTTTTTTCTTGGAAAAATAAGATCTGGTTACAACAAAAATTTATCTTATCATTCCGACTTATTTTGAGCTACAATATTATTCCTTTTTCGTCCGTACAACGAATTTCGATTCACATTATTTCCAATTCAAGCCAGTTAACAGTATTGTTAAAATGGAAAAATATAATCAAGAATGAACTTCACAATGTAATACGATCAAAATTAGTCGCTGGAAAAATATTTTTGTTCCAGTTAACTTTTCCCACGATTTGTTCGAAACAATGAAATTGTTTTACACATTTTGATCTTTGCGGAGGATGCAAAGTTAACGCAAACGCTATTCTTTTCGAAAACATAATTTAACATCGCTAATCTTCTATAATCTCTTAAAGTAAAATTTAGAATTGTAGGTATAGTCGTCATATTCTGTTCGAGTATGATTTAAAAACAGCTTTTTCTCTTACACGATATGTAAACGAATTAAGTCTCATTTCAATGTTCTCTCTTCAACTGATATATTTTACTTCCTCTTGGATGTTTGATTTTTCTACTAAAATATCTTGAAACAGAAATTTTTTTGTAATTTTCTAGAACTGTCTCGTACAGATATAAATTTATATATATGTATATATAAAATTTTTACACGTTTCGTGTCTACCGCAGTTCAACTTTTTCAACGAAAAGAAAACATAACCAGTTGAACCTTCTAACTTTTTTCTTTGTATTCTGCACTTTATAATATTGCACTTACCTACTCTATAGTGTTTCAAGCAGGTAGTCACCATTTACTCAACATTTTCCTCAAAATCATTCATCCGATACTTCTTTTTAAAGTTTCTTTAAAGTGAGCAATTTGATGCAATACTTTGGCAAGTGATTTACTATGTTACAATTTTGTAAAAGAATAAAATAAAAGCGATTTATTTAAAACTAGTCGAAGATGGTGCATTGTGTGGAAACTTTAAGAGATGAAAGCGTTGACAAAAGCGTAAAATAAATATATCAAAAATAAATGTATTAGATTTATTTAAATTCTTTAGTTTTTCAAACGGTTCCCATAATTGTGTATTATTTAATATCTATATTGGTCTTTGAACTGTTGAACCTTATTAATTCTAAACAAGTAAAATGCTGCACGATATCTTATCCGTAAATTGGTAAGTTTCTATATTGCCATGAAAATAAGAAATAATAATAACAGAAGTCGATGGCATAAAATATAATTGAATAAAAGTTGACGATGTAAAAGGAAAATGAATTTTTTTATCGAGAGAATCAATAACGGCATAAACAGCAGAATTTCCTGACAGAGTTAATAAGCGTTGACTGTTTCTGCAAAAATCAGAAAATAACGAAAATGCATTTAGCATTATAATTACTAACGTATCTTTTCCAAGAAATGTATATTATACTGTACTATATTTTTTCATATGTTTGAGTCGTAAGTTATCGTGAAACGGGTGTTACAAATGTGATACAGATAAAGCAATAATCATTTCATCTTATTGCCTGATATAGTTTCTGGTGTGGATTTTTCGCTGGCAGAATTTCCAACTTTCCTTAATATCCATATTGGCAACATTTTTAACTAAACTGTTTCTCAAAATATATGTGTTCAGTAATTCCTACTTTCGAGTAACAAATTTGCACTGGGGTTAAGCAACGGGATCATTCCTCAGTGCAGTGGCGTAACTAACAAATCCACAGATTGCGTGATAAACTTCATGGTAGGTCCATTTTAGTGAGAAATCAATTTTCTCTTTGATGTGATAATATTCCCTTCTCTTTGTATGTGAAAATAGTACCATAATTGTTTGAATTTTGAAAGAAAAGTAAGCAAGAAAAGTTGTAAAGTAATATGTATTAGATCAGATAAAATTTTCGTATCGAACATTTCCGGTAAAAACAATTACAAGACTTCTCCATATTCATTATTTGTTACAAATTTTATATTTATAAAGAAGACGTGTATAGTTAAAAATGACAATCAGAAATTAATCGAGATTATGTTTATGGTTTATTTATCGCATCGTCGGAGTGTTCGCGTGCGTAGTATGCTCTGCATACCCTAAGTTACGCCACTGCCTATCTTGCTTTCAGATGAATTACTTTTAGCGAGAACTACTGCATATATTTTCATCCATGTGTCATTGAATAAACACTAATTTAGTCATTGTATGAATAGAAATATATCCGTACATCATCACGCACCTGCTAAAAGTGTTTCATATTTGATTTTTTAATGTTTAGAATACAATTCTTATCTCAATACCAGCCACCAAGTCAATAATCACTTCCAAAGCTGTTATGATTATTTTCATCGACAAAACTAACATAATTTCATCGTTCAATTTCCTTTACACACCGAAGTCTCTTTTCTATTTGCCGCATTGATGTGCGACTTTCTTCCAATTACAGGAACCATCACTTGTATGCCCCTAATCGGTCATTTCATACATTTCACGTGCATCCGACGTGGTGATACCATTTTTCTAAGAATCGATCTTTTTTTTTTTTATTGTAGCCAGATGTTGAGAACCGCGTTTACCGAAACGGTATAAAACAAAAATGATCGAGACAGAGCATCGATGAATAAGCTCGGTCTTATTGCATTCGGCAGTCAACAGCAGAGAGTTATCTTATACATACAATAATGTATAATCCAGCCAATAAAGTAATTGTAATATCTATATTTTTTATTATATCGTTATAAGAATATTAATTACGTGTAATTAGAAGTTTTTCATAAGTGATTCGAGTAACGAGTAATTGAAATTAGTCCGAATGAAATTGTCCCTGGATTCATTGTCATTAGAAAAACATCGCCAATCCATTGATAATATTCTTATAATGATACGATAGCGAATATGAGAATTTTAACAATCACTAGAAGATTAAATTCGGTTCTACATGCGATAATAGTGGCGCGGATGATCGGTCCCATTTGCTCGAAGAAAAATTGATGGCATACAAGCGGTACTTACTCTATTGGGCATATTTATGTACTCATCACAAATGATTGACAAGTTTGAAGGACGTAGATATATATATGGTTCTCTTAAATGATCGGTCATTTATCGAAAATAAATTCTTCGCAATAAAAAGGTCAAGATACATAAAGAAAATAGGACAAATAATAATAAGAAAAATAATATTTCAATAATTAAACAGCTGTGTTACTGTTGAAATTGCCAAATACTATTTGTGAAAGAAGGTTATGGTATCGAAATGCTGTAAAAAAATCGGTGAATAATTTTTAAACATTCTCTGATCCGATAAAATTTAATTCGCAATTACAATCGACATCCATCATTTAATAACGTAAGAGTAAAATTTGTATTAGATATAGTAGATATTTTAAGAATAGTAATCACTCGTTCAGTAATAACTTTTAGTAACTACTATCGACAAATTATTATTTATTGTTAGTTTACGGGATTCGCTTCCTTATACTGTATTATTATTTCATATTATCTAGGTTACTAAAATTTCCATCAATGTACCCCTACTCCTCACATTTTTTTAAGTATTCATTAAAGTACATCGTTAGAACATTTCTGACATTCGTATGAATTCTTTACAAACATCAAAATGCACAGATATTTATTTCATTTAGTGCACAAGATTACATTATAACGCAACCAATAAGATGACATAATAATGTGTCTTTTTTATTTAACTAATCTATTACTTGAATATACTATCGAAACCAATTGAAACTTTTTCATGAAACGAGAGAAGAGAAAAAGGAGAAGATTGAAGAACCGAAATTGAAAAAGTATTTATTATTTCGGTAGTTTCTATTTATTTAAGGCGTCCAAGTTTCAACGGGACGAATTTCTTACGCTGAAAAATAATATATTTCAGCCTCGCGATGTGAGCAACTTAGGGCATACTTTTTATACTCTTAAGTAACAATCTCCTTTGACACATCTGAGAAATTTATATTATGTAAATATTTAGTGCAGACTTTGCTGTCTTACCTAGGCATTTTAAAAAATAAGGCATTGAAAATCCATCAAAAGCACTTGCTTCAACTTTAAATATTATGACAATGATTTTTCTCTCGTCTTATTTTTACCGATTTATAAACAAACGGAATTTGTTCATTTCACTAGATTATCACCAAAATGTTATCAATTATAATACGCCGGTTTAGTCATATATGTATATACAGAGTGTCCCATTTGACAGTCGACCGGTGGCTGTCAGTATGTTCTATGAGTAAAAATAAAAAGGAAAGTCTCACAAGCATAGTCTACTAAACATTTTACTGAAAAGTTATAATAAAAGTATAAAATCATGACGAACTTCCTTTTAGTATATTATAGCGTATGAGTAAGTCGGTGTTATTTCTTTAATGTGTTTATACATGTTGTATTTACTATGTGAAATCGTTGTAGGTGATTCATATCGCTTCCATTAGTTGTATAACTAATATTTGTTGAATGAACATCATTTTCAAAAATGTTGAGAAGGGCCGGTTCTCTGGTCTCTAAGATCACCAGGTATCATGTCATTAGACTTTTACTCGCGAGGAACTATAAAAGAAAGTTTATCGAACGGAAATTAATACGTGTCATGAACTAATTAAAATGAATTAAAATACAAATGATTAATGTTGCATTCGCTCGGATGAATAAATTTCATTTTTCATTGAAGTGATAGTCCGTATCCTGCGAATTACAAAGTATGCAACGTGTATCGAGACTTACAGAACGTAAGAGGTAAGCCAAATAAAAATATAATAATAAATAGAAATTATAGTACACGTGAAAACATAAATTATGCCCAAGCTACAGTAGGTAACACAATGCAGAATGACCATTGATGATGCTATTAACACAATGTTAAGTCAACTCCTCCAGAAATTCGAGTCTCTCTTGAAACAATTAACAGACCAAAACAATTAACAGTCCCACAGTCAAACTGAACAGCGAAAACCTCGAAACAAAGAACCGTGTTTTAACTTTCTTCATAAAAAAGAAAAGAAAGCAACTGAATCACATATTGGAAACCATGTATTGGTATCCTGGGATGAAAATCGAAATTTACACTATACAATAAATTACTTTTGTATAAGATCACCATTATTTCAATTTGGACGTATTAGGTACTGCTCCGGGTATGTGACAAGAGAAGCAATATAAATATCATCCAAAGGTTCCAGAACATAGCACTGAGAACTATTGCTGCTGTCCCATGGTACATCGCTTCAGATTCCCTACATGAAGACTTGGGCATACATAATATCAAAGAACTAATAGAAAAAATTCGCCATAGCACACAAGAAACGAATGTCAAATCATCCCAACGAACACATCAAGAATCTAAATCATATATCGTAACACAGAAGACTAAAAAGGAATAAACACCAACCGATTTGTGGAATTAAATTAAAGAAGGAACATCACATATAATGTTAGCGGCAACAAGCCATATCTTTGATTCATCAAATTTGCTGGTTAGCTCAATGAAGCTAGTTGTAGATGTGATTCAGTATTAATGAACAAAAATTGTTCAACGATGTTAGTCTTGTATTGAAAAAGTATAACCAACATTTCAAAATGAAGCAGTAACGTTAAGAGATTAAATACTTATATCACCTTCAGGGATGTCAACTAGTAAACACAACGCGCATAAATACATTACTCAAATATCATCGATTTACGTTTACGCTATAATATGGTTGGAGAATGTTCGTCATGAGTTTATGTTTTTCTTACAGCTTTTAAATAGAGCGTTTACTCGACTGTGTTTACAGAATTCTTTTCTTATTCCAATTCATAGAACATACTGATCCCGATTAGTAGTTAAACTAATCTGGGAAATTCTGTATAGATGGATTCAAGTAAACTACAGCTTGTTCTCGACCTTTTCTAACGAAAAATAGGATCAAAGTAATATATGGATTTGAATCAGGCTCCCTTTACAAAATTTCTTTGTACAGCATCCACGAGATGATGATAAACATAAAATGCAAATATTACTCCATGTTTATACCTTCATCGAACTTTTTCAATGATTACACGGATCAAAATTCATAACGATGAAATAATGTAACCTAATCGGATTCTATTAGAGTAGCGAGTAAACTCTTTCGGAACAATTCAATACACGATAACACCTGCTCTTCGTTTAAATAAAATACCCATTTTAAACCTCTGATTCCTGAATTACACGATATTGCATTTAATTGATGTGTATGACCTTTTGAGTTATTGAACTTATGGTGAAACCTGATTTCTACTTCTAGGAACACAAAAAGTATTATTTTACGGAGACAGTGATAGAAATTAAAAACTGATTCCTATAGCATGATACTATACGATAACACGATACACGATAGTTAGCATCATTAGCATGATCCTACACGATAGCTGATACTATGCTCTGTTTCTTGCCAGGTAAAAGGAGAATAAATCGAGCAAGGGGTTACGATTCTGGACATACCATTGGACGTCCATAAATAACGAATAAAATAATCTCACAGTTACCAGAAAAATCTCACGTGAGACGGTTGTATTATTTTAAATTGTTTTTGGTGGCAATTTGGACAAAGAATCAAGTAAGATAAATTTTGAATATACATGTAGCATAATAATTTATGATACATTGTAACATATCCGAAGGACAATCAGATCCAAGCAATATTATTGCTAGCCGCACTTTGGATATTGACGTTGGAGTTAACGAGTTTGGTAAAATATATATTCAATGTTCGTACATAAGTTTTAAGAATTGAAGAAACATTTTTCGAGTAATCGATTATTTTATTGACAAATACTGGAGGCAGCACGAGTCCACGATTCGCGAAGATGGTGAATAGAAAAGAATTTATTGAATCCTGGTTGAAGGATACCTACTTTTCATTATAGTCGATTCAATTTGAAGGAAATTGTTTCGCCGCTAAATGTCTAACATACAAAAAGACATTAAAAAAACGGATGTGATTTGCGGTGGCGAGCTATTTTTGCTGCGCATCAGAATCGGATAGCTGAAAAAGCAGCAAGAACTAACGACAATGAAGAATTAATATCAATACCTCGTGTATGCTGCTCTATACGATACCATTTCGTAATTGACTGTACCAGGCATCGAATATTTTGGTCCCTCATGGTAATTAAGAAGTAAATCTTTTTATACCACCTAGTTGCTGTTACTCGATCTCGCATCTCTGTGTTCTGTATTTGTTCCATCGTATCATTTATTTTAAAATTTCAGTGCACACTATCAGATATAGAATTATGACATAACAATCGTAGCGACTGATCTTAGAAATTCATAGACTCCGTGAGAGGTAACCACCAATTTGCAACACAGAAGACAATTCCAGAACAGTTCCCCTAGAGCAGTCTTCCAGAAATTTAGATTGAATTATTTTAATACAAGACACATAGCACATCTGCTGAATACATAGAAATTAAACGACCCCATTCGGTTCGGACCATTATTTAATGAAGACCGTCATTTAAACTCAAAAGATCATACTCAAACAGAAGTCGAAATCTCGATCGAATCGATATGAGACGTAAATTTGATGAGACGATAATAAGAAATAAATATTTAAAGTATTTCAACCGTTTATTTCATATAACGTTATTTTGAAATAACCGTATTTATTTTTTTGATATAATATATGTACTTGAAAGGTAGCTTCATTAGTTGAAGTAACGAGTATTTCAAATAAGTTTTAAAGTAACAATTTTATCATTTTCGTAACGAATAAATATAATAAAATATGTATTCACCTCTTTAAAAATTGATTTGTCATTTGCGAATAGAAAATTAGTAATTTTTTTACTTAAAAGAATTTTGTTTAGAAATAGAATATGCTACGAGCTCTTTGCGGATAGATTTAGATGCCAGTGTTTACGAAGAACACAAATTGTCTATTCTCGGATTAAAAAATATGTTTAACGAAATGTACGTTCATTTATGGTCCTATATTTCTATGACAGTTTGATCTCAGTTTTAGTCATACAACATACTTGCGAAACTTGTATAGAAAGTTATGAGACACATTGTAGTCCACAATTTTTGGCAATTACTATTCCGTTAATACATGAAGATATATTAGAAATACGATTCAGTGCACATTTATAAAATCATAATAAAACTTTAAATTCTGTTATACCATGGTTTTTTTTATATCAAAACATCTGCATAAAAAGACAGTGGGAATTGCACTGTTTCAACAGTTTCTACATTTCATAGATTTTATTAAATTTTGTGGACGTTATGTATGCTAGGAATCAGCATTAGTCAATAAGTAAAAACATTTGCAATTTAAGAAACTGTGGGTGCAGTCAGAATACTGAGAAACGGTCATCTAACGTGAAACAAGTATAGTACGCGATGAGAAGGGTACCCTTTTTGGTTCAGATACATATCTGCCTATATGAAAAGACGCACAAAGCTTTTTCTCACAACCGTGTTTCTCGAAAAATGCTGCTGTATAATTCTTACCAAGTTTAAGTCAATATGTATTACACTTTTATCATTTTTAAAAATCAAAAATTGTACATACAAATTTATTTCTCTTAAACCAGTTGCTACTTTATTAAATTTCATTTTATTTATATTATTCTGCTACAGACTATAGCCACGCATAGATTAAAATTTTCTTAGATGCTTCTATCTCGAGGGATTTTAATGGCACCATTCGAGACCTGCCATGAAGAAAAAATTGTGAGATACTGCAAACGATATTTAATTACATTAAAAATAGACAAGATAATTATATACAAATTTTTGTGTACTTTGTTAAAACACGAATCTGTGTTAAATTTAAAAACAAAACTTTAAGTTCCTTGGCCTCGTACTATTTTTTTCACTTTATCTTCTAAATATTATCAAAAGACAGTGCCCTCAACGAATACCCCCTTCAAACCACTTTTTACCGCGTGTTAACGAAAGAACAAGAAATCTAAAATTTTCAAACATTATTATTTTCTTTCGAAATGAAGATCATATGAAAATATCGATTTACTTTCCCCTGTGATCTTAAGCAACTCTAAAACAGAAATTAAATTAATTGGTGAAAATTATTCTTGTTAGTCGATTCTTAGCAAAACCGTGTAAAAGCAACTTCTATTGAGCACTTTGCAACGAAAATTCAACTTTGATACACTACATGATCAGTGTCAATATTAAAAAATATCATTTCATATCTTTCCTGTATACCACAACGTGTACTTTTTTATACTATTTTAGATACAACCAAACAGTTTATTTCGTAAACACGTGATTACTGTAAATGAAACTGCTAAATTACCAAAATAAATCGTTGAAAAAATTGTTGCTTTCCTTTCATTTTGAAAACCTAAATTATTCTTTTCCTTATTCTTTGTATCCAAATAATTTGTAATGACAACTTTTTAACCCAAAGAACAATATATTTCTTTATAATAAAAACAAATTCAGGAACTTATTTAACATATTTAAAACATATTTAAATATAGTAACAAAATAAAAAATCTGATAAACTTACTTACGTTTTGTTTGAAGGGACAGATGAAAATAATGATTTTATGCACTCAACTTCGACATATTAATAGTAATGTCAGTTTTTTGCGTAGTTCATTTCTATTTTATCCGAAAAGTGTTAGAAATGTAAAAAATATATTCAAAGTAATTGAAAGCAATTCCAATAAAATCCATTCAACTCATAATATTAGATATGATTATATAACGCAGAAACACGTTGAAATTAAGACCTGAAACACCGTTAACTGATCCAATTGGTATGAGGGAAATTTAAAAAATAAAGAAAATGTTTTATTTGATTTTAAATAACTTTATTTCTAGTGTCATTATAGTTATGAGAAAATGAGAGAACACCCATGATCGTTCAACCACTCGTTATTCGAATTCTCACTCAACGATTATATAATTAAGTAATTAAGAAAGCAACCCAGAAACTTTTCCGAAATAACGAAGAAAAATGTAAACGTCTTAATATAAACATATATTAAATTCATACAATTAATTAATATACATATGCATTTATATATATATTTTTTTATATATATAACGTATATATTAATTAATACAATTAACTTCTACAGATTCGGATTAAAAATAAATAATAAATGAAAAAAACACGTTAATTTATCTCCAGATTTCTCACAGGTGTGTGATGTTTAATATTTAATACCTCTATAATGAATTAACTAATCCGTTAATTAATTAACTCGCTTATTGGTACGGTTCTACAATAATCAATTAATTAATACCATCGCAGTGATAATCTAAAAATCCTGAAAAAAAGCGTACACAATTGGGTTATATTTTATTCAGTTAAAAGAGTCTGCATGTAAGGAAAAAATATTAGAAAATGCAGGGTGATCAAAGAATAATGGTGCAAGAGGCAGTTCAGAAATCTTTGAGTGGAAAATAAGACGACGTTCGAAATTGTTCAATCATTTGATGTCTTATTTGTATCCCCTCATTTAAGAAAATTAATTTCGATGTACTAAAATTTATTTAGCTGCTATCATCTTAGTTAACACCTAGAAAGTCTTCGCAGTGTTACTGAATTTAAATTTGATTAATAATATTTTCACTTTTCATATAAAAGTATTCATAGAATGCTTTAAAATAAAATTTCTTTAATGTATGCAATACCTGAAACCGCTTTTACCGTATAATATTTAAGCAATTCAAACGAAGTTCAGTTTATGTGTCTTTCTAACGATTCAAGTTCCACAGGTAAACAAATATATGAAAAATCAGAAATTGATGGAAATGTTGATGTTCCTTGTCGATGGAACAAGGTTCGTCGAGTTTGAAAATTCATAAAGTACAATTTACACTGAACGTAAAATTTCAAAGTCTTTTTCTTGTATCGTGGTAATTATAATAAAATAATTTGTAACATAATTCTCACTATTGCATCCAATTTTCAATGAAATTTGTATTCAATCTTTTTCATTTCATAAAAGGTTACAAGGTACACATCATAAAATGGTCCAATTTTTGGATAACCAATTCTTGCAAAAAGAAGAATGAAACAGAAAACCTAGAGAGAATTGCCAAAACAATCGTTTTACTTTCAATTCAAAAGTTTTCCAGTTTTGCAGCCATAATGTTTAATTTCGAGCCTCAAGTGCTCTTACAATTTTAATCCTTTTCAACAAAGGAGTACAATGATTAAGAATAATGTTGCTTTACACCTAGAAAGGCCGCAGTTTTCTCTTGTACTATAATCTTTAAAACACCCTGTATATAGGAAAGTATATTCTAAGTAATATATGTGTATGTGTATATATGTATGTATGCATCCTTCGTGTGTCATTCATTCATACATTGATACATACATACATGCGTACATACGTTCATACACACACGAACACACACACTCGTACATATGTGTATATACAAATCCGTGTATGTATATGTGTACGTATGCATGTATATATGTAGTATATATGTATACTATGAATACCACATATGCGCGCACGCATACACGTATGTGCATATAATTTGTATATACGTATATACGTATAGAGGGTGTGCAATAAGATTGAAAATGCGATATGTAAGATTCCCGGATTCAAATTACATAAATTTTCCGACATAAATTTCTTCAAACGTAATTTTTCTTTTCAAATAAATCATCATAAAACTTGAATGCGTGTGCAGACTAAGTTTGTTTGTCATTTATTTAAAAAGGGTAATTTATTTAAAAATAATTTGTTCACGAATATCGTCTAGTATCGAAATAAAAAGAGTTCATCGGTTCCTTGTACTTTTTCCAACACCCTGTATATAATGACACGAACAGTATGAGAAATTAAATGTAAAAATATTTCTAGAAAAACAGGAACTTAGATTTCTTTTTGTCATTTCGATAAGTGATCTAATTTAAAATTTAGAAAAACTTGCATTACAAACAGGGTGCTTAATAAAGGAAACGGTATAATGTACAAGACGGTTCCCCAATGCAAAACGAAGCAATTTTCGATAATGATCTTTTTCTGTACTTGTAATTCATTTTTATTATTCCACTCGCTACTTTTGTTCAGTTCAATCGCTTTCCATCGCACACAATTTCCAAAGAAGAATCAGAGATGTTTGTGTCTCCATTCATTTTAATGGCAATTCAAATTGAAACCGGGATGATCTTAAAAAAAAAAAAAAGATACATTTCTGAAAATCATCTCATTTACAGTAGAGACATCGTAACTGCGCTCTTGTACTATAATTTATGAGACACCCTGTACAAGTTGAATCATTAACAAGCATATTTAAATACGTACACGCCACGCGAGTGTGTATCTTTCGCAAGAAATATTCTTGTTCATCACAATCGACACACATACAGAGACGCAGGTAGAAAATGGGTCAGGTTCATCGTGCATACGCATCGCGCGAACCCTTCTTCACGTAGAAAAAGTCGAGGCTTTTGAAAATTTATTTTTCAAACTAACCCGGCGCGTTATTTAAATCCTAATCTTTTACAGTAATGATTTACATCCTAGAACAGCTATATATTCAATATTTATTATCACAACAAATATCTTTCCGCTAGTTTGAGAAAGCTTTTCGCCCTTTGATTCGATTTGATGTAGGATATCCCATTTATTATCATTATCTTGTATATCTGCACGATTTTTCAAAGATAAGAATTAATGCAAAGAAAAATTTATTACAAAGGGACAGATATTTCAATTGATTTCTTTTCCTTTCATATACCTCGGAATTTCCCAAGTGATCTGTATATATATATTTTAATGGAACCGTATCTTTTTATTCATATGGTATACTAACCGAAATAGAGAGTAGTTTCTATGATCAATGACAACGTGAGTTCTAAATGACCTTCAACGTGAACAATTAAATTGTATCTTAACTCATCGAGGGGTCACAACCTGTGTACGTATAAGGCAGCTTGATTCTCTATAGATCAAACTGTTAATCTGTTAAATATTCGATCGTTCGTGTCAAAAAATAAATCAAACAACGAAGAAGCACAAGATCGTTAATCATGTATAACGATACCGTCATCTACTGCCCAATTTCTCGTGTTGCACCGCCCAATGGAGAAGTGTATGAAATTAGGTGCCATTATAAATGTATCAATGGCAGCACATACATCTTTCTCTTCTTTTAGTTCTAATCATTATTTGTACTGTTCATTTTTACCTATGAGCTTTGTAAGAATTGTAATATAAGGAAAACATTGTCCACAATTTATCAAGTATTGTACATTATGAATAATTAATCAAACATGCATAATGTCAACCATCGATAGTTTTGAGTATCATAAGTAGATTCGACGTGTACGTCAATATCCTTAAAGCGTCAGAATGTAGTGCGGTTTGAAAATCGAATTATAGGACCCTTTTTGATCGATGGAACCTTGAATGGCCAACAATACGCTAACTTTCCAATCCAATATTACCATTAATATGAAACGACATTTCAGTACAACAGCGATTACGGATATAATATTAGTACTAGCACGGTAATTGCTCGGTTAACAATGTACGTGACGTATTTGATAATATGCTCCCCAATTGCTGGATTGGACGTAGTGCAAACATTTGCTCGCAAGTTCACACGATTTATCACCGTTAGATTTCTTTCTGTTGGACATTTTAAAAGTAGCCATCTGCAACGATATTCCCACAACAGCAGACAACATGCGAGAACACATTAAGAACACATGTGTGAATATCAGCCAAGAGACTATAAAAAGCGCCGGGCAATCGATTATGTACCGTTTTCACAAGTATACTGTTACTGGTAATCATCACTCTCAAAATTGTATCAAATGAATGTCTCATTTATTATTGCTTCAGTAATTTTAATCTACTCCCACTTAAACGTGGCTTTCTTTTTGTGTCTTTTTTTTAACTCGGCTCATTTGAACGTCAAGTTGTCATAGATAATCAAACACTTCTCGATGCAATGACATCACACAAACAAAAACATATAATTCCATTCCGAAAAAAATATCGATGATCTTGAAAGCTTAAAAATATGAACTCGAAAAAATAATACATCAATGATAATATATGCCCTTTAAAAACAAATTTTTTCATATCTTCAGAAGCAACGGAGACATTCAAGAGAATTGTGATAAATAGGATATCGTGTGTGTGATGTGGTGTGATGTGGGGTGTGTGTATGTGTTTGTGTGTGCGCGTGTGTGCGCGCGTGCGCGCGCGCATTACATTTATGTAATGTGTGTATTTAATACACGCGTCATTCGAATACCCTAGTATTTCCACTTTGAATTCTTTCTGGACTTTTTTCTCTCTAAAAAGGAACGAAGAATAGTCAACGTCTTCCGATCTTTCAAAAGCGTTACTCTCTTAAGAATTTGATTGGCATTAAAAAGCACTAAACCATTTGTGTGACCTTTCTGGACTAAAGTCAAATAAATAATAGTTTTCGTTGTTTATTTAGACTCTGATATGTGTAACATTTAAAAGTTTTACAGTTGTTACCTAAAAAAATTATATTCAAAATACTTTTACGATGTTTTATCAAAATCATACATTCTAGCGAAGTTCTTTAACGCGAAACGATTATACGCATCAACATTGTAATATAAATATTACAAAAAATAAATTCAAAAAGTGTATGCATCATATTTTCCACATTAAAAACAATCGGAAAAGATTCCTAAATTACACTTTGTTAAATAAAAGTAATATACAGAAGAATTCAATAAATTACGTAAAACAATATTTCAGAAAATTATAGAAAAAGAAAAAAAAAAATGTTTAAAAGCAATGAAAGAAACACAAATTTCTTCGTTCTATATTTTCGAAACCTCTGTACTTTGTCCAAGGAGGTCGGCACGAAACATTTTGCACAAGAAAAAGAAGTTACGGGAAAGAAAGAAAAAAAATGCGGAAATAAAAAAAAAAAAAAATTATATTCTTAACAGACCTTAAGCGTCGAATATCAATGCCACTGGCCTTGAACAATTCTGCATTGTAAATTATCCCTGATAAAAGAAAAAGGTACCAGAGAAAATTCATCGGTGAAAAATTCTTGAACATTTAAGTATAAGATAAACACAAAATTCTTTAGAACCGTCGTCGTCAACTCCCCCCCTCCATGCACACGCCACGCACGCACACTCGCACTTACACACATGCGCACACACACGTACAGATACACAACCCACGCGCGCGTACACACACATACACACACAGAGATAATCATCTCCCGAATATTTTGAAATTTTAACCTAACTTTCTTCATCAAAGTCATTAGAATGCTACGCTACTTGTGAATATATCTCTCCATTCCATTAGTCAGCGAAGTAATCGCAAAATTGTAATAACTATCATTATATCTATTATTTCGTGCTGGTTTTCTATTTTATTGTTATTAGTATTATGTCGCGTCTTAATCAACATTACGACAATTATTACTGTTAATATCTATTATTTATTTACTATCCATTATTATTAGTTATTATTAATCTGTTTAAAATTAATTTTTCATTCTTGTTAGGAATAGAGGTTACTCGCGAATTAGTCCACTTTGTTGCATTAATCAATAGTAATTTTTTACAATAATTAAATTACCTTATCAATTAGTGCTCTCTTCCGAACTTCTTACTGATAATGTATAATATAACATTATATGTTGTCTATGAGTGTTTATGTAATGTATATTTATTTATATACATATACATATATATATATAAATATATATATAGACACACACACACACACACACACACACTTCAGTTATATGCACATGTATATAGATAAATGATGTATATCCTAAGAGTCTGCTCATTTATTTTATACGTAACTTTTTATGTAATTAATGCCTTCTAAGGGGTGTGTGTGTGCTCGCGTGCGGGCGCACGTGTTCCCGTGTTTTATTACTATCTATTTTCGTAAAAACGTGTCATTTCAATTTTCAAATGTTCAGGAGTCTTAATTGCTTTACTTTTTTTTTTTTTAGCCTTTCGGAATGTTTTTCTCTCTAGAGCGTGTGCACAAGGGGTATAATTCCTAAATTTAAGAAATAATAATATGATACTGGCTTCCCGTATTTTCCTTCAAAAACTATCACCTCTATCGTTAATGATAAAATCATCGCATGACCAGATCGTTTCATGAACAATCCTTGGTTTGCGTACACGTAAAGAACTCTCACGAAGCAGAAATTATTTTGACATTTCTCAAATTACACGTATACGAACAAACCCTTGCCGACAAAGAGTCAATTTTTCAAAGGTTACATGTAATGATAGGAAAAACATTTTCCACGATATTTTTCAGGGCGAACAGTATTACTCTCTTCAAAATATATCGATTCGAGATATTTAAACCGAAAAAAAGAAATAGACGCAGAAAATGCTTCTCCTATTAAGACACTTGAAATATTTTGTAAAGTATGTAGTTTTCGAAACCTCTTATATTTTTATACGTTGGCGAGAAAAGTTGACTTATCTGAAAGACCTAAAAATCTCGAATGAAATAATCTCGAAATAAAATTTTCCTGTTACTGTGTTTGTCCTTTCGATTAATTTAATTTCTCTTTTAAACTGTTTCTTTATTTAATCATAAGAAACGAAGATATTCCAATTTAAAGGGCTTAACCCCCTGCATTTTGATCAAAATTTATACAATTACAATCTTCTTGAAAGATCACGTTGTACAAAGATCAAGTTGAATCGATGAAGAAATCAGATAAGAAATGTGCGTAAAAGTTCCATTGAAATTTAACTTGTTTACACATAAGTCAGATTTTAGGATGCTCCGTTATTCTTTGTACGAAAACACATTACAAACAAACAAGATACAACTACACTAATTCTCAGTGAAGAGCACGCGCACCAATTGGATTTTCAAAGTCGTATCTTTTATAAATAAAAGCCTATTTACAAAATCTTTATTCTACATTTCTGACTTATTTCTTCGTGGAAAATCACCCATTTTTCAAACTGTACCACCAATAACCAATCACCTCCTATAGTCTGTCAATTATGTATTCGTCTGAATTATTTGGAATATGCATACTGCTAAGTCTCTCTAGATACGAAAATTAATTCGTAACTATTCAACAATTAATTGATGAAAAATAAATTATATCCGTGGAAAAACGTGAAAAGTTACAATTTTTTGAATGTTGCCCATCATTTAATTTTAATTCTATATAAATTGTTACTATATGTAGGCATAAGATTTTCTGCTGTTCACGAGATGTTTTACTTTTGACAATATCTTAAATTCTATTTCATGATTATCTTACATGACTCATAAATCGTTTCAAATTTTTCAATAAATAGTTTCAGTTTGATGTATATTTCCCGAATATTTCTTAAAAGGCGATATTTAATTTTAAATTAGGCCCTAAAATTACACGAAAATTCTATTAAAATTTCAATGTTTGTCTCATTATTATGTTCTACATCTTAGAATATTTCTTGATATTTTATTTTATCATTTTGAAATCAATTTACAGTCACACGTAATGGGTATCTTCGCAATGTTTGTATTTACGGTAAAAAAAAAACGCTAAACTCTTTATGAATAAATTTAAATTATACCAAATCTATGGCAATTCATACGTTCGAGAAATTTTAAACGTTCTCTTACAATTTATTATAATTTCAATAAGAATTATTTAAAGCTCTTTTGAAGGATATTGTGGGAATATTTAAATTTTGTAATTTGCTTGGTCACACATTAGTACATTGTTCTGAATTTACAAACACTGCAACGGTTTAAGTTTCCATGTGAAGAGTTCCAATAAGCACAATCGCATTCCTACTGGTATATGTTTTGTTTTGTTTGGCACTTTTCATATAGATTTTCGCGATTACCTCCAGCTCAAATGGTCAAAAGCCTAACAGAATATTTAAAATGTTTATAAATTTCTTTCAATTCCCTCATCTTCGACATTAAACGAAAGCAGGAAATCATTTGAAGATTTGAATCGATTGTACATTGTATTTTCTTACGAATGTATCAAACATCTGAGTTTCGAGCAACAATTATAACAATCGGTAAGATATTTGCGAATCTTTGTTTTTTCCGAAATTATTTAAAAATAGTTCACGTTTTCGATAATTCTACGAAAATAAGTAATTTGGCAAGCAATCTGTCTTATAGTTCACTCTTAAAATTCAAACTGAAAGTTACAGTTAAGTTAATTGTCATTGATGGAATTACTATTTGCCACACTTTGTTTATATTTCTCGCAGAAATAGAACAAATAGAAAATTTATTGAAGAAAAGAAGAAATTAATTCAAATTTGAACACACCTGTTCGTAACTGTTAAATAATACTGCGTCATAACTAAAAGAATCAGACTATAAGGGTAATTATTACTAACACAACTGAATCGCAATGAGCATAGATATGTAAAACTTTAGTTGTTCAAACAATTAATTGAAGATCAATGTTTAACAGTATCACTTGAGTCTGTTACTATTATGTCGTACCTAATATTCTGCACATATTGTAACAAAAATCAGACGTAAAACTATTTATTTATTGTATTTTTACTTGTGTCAACTCCTGATAATCATTATCCGTTATAAAATTATTTAAAATATTTCTAATCTCTAAAACTTTATGCTATTAAATTTAATGACTTGAAAAATCAAATTTACAATTATAAGAATATTCTAAAACATTACTAAAACGTTATACACTAATTACCAAGAAATATATAAATTAATTGTTAACTACAATCGATTATTCTACTACAATAAATTATAATATTCGTTACTTTTTGTTTCTTAAAGACACATTTGTTATATTTCAAATTATCGAGCTCTGACTAAATTTATTCTGTTAGTACAGTTATATTAGTAATTATTGAAACAATTTCTTAATCTGATACAATTTCTCTCCTCATTATGATCAAATTAATAATGGCACATGCCCCAAATGCACACGCATTTATGTCCAAGAAAAGAGGAAAAACAATCAAACCCCGAAAGGGAAAAGCTAACGTATGTTTACAAGTATTCCACTGGTGCGTGTGTATGCATGCGCTGAAAATACGTAAATGAATTGCCGATTGTAATACAACGTACAAGGTAATGTATTACGTATCAATGTATACATGTACGTACTAAATTTGCAACTGTTAGAATAGCACGTATGCATATATCATGATTATATAGAGATACGTAAACGTACTAAATTCATGTCATAAATGAGAAAATACGTACGCGTATAAATTTACGTATTGGCTGTACCCTTATAAAACTTTGCATTCAAATTTAGCTTGTTTAAATCAAATTAAAAATGTCTACTTTTGAAAACACATATATTGCTTATTCCACGAAACATAAAAACAGTTTGGAATTTATTTGAGAACAGAAGAAAAAAAAAACAATTGAAACATAATTAATAACTTAACGAGTTACAAGTTAGCAAGAAGATATCGATTAGAATTATTTTGGTAACGCTATTCACGCTTTATACTGACAAAAATTGCATCATGACAGGCACTTTATACTTCTACCTTTACTGTTACTTTGTGTACTTATTCTTGTCTATTTCATTTTTATGTACTTAATTCAAAAAAACAAAACGGAAGACATGTTTAAGAATAGCAGAAGGAACTCGAATAGAATATTTTATGTGCAAAAATCTTTCGAGAGAAGTAATGGCAGTACGAACATTTTAATCTATACAAGAGTCAAAGAATTCTAAAGTGGTTTTGAAGTTTTTTTTTTTTTTTCAAATGAACTTTACGATGTAACAACATTGTTATAATTTCTTGTATTAGTTACGTGACAATAATCAAATAATAAATAAATTTTCACAGAACTTTAAAAATTATCTTCAAGTACTAAAACTACTACAATTTATGAAAGAATTAAATATTAGTACTAAAATTATTATAATCAATTTTTTAAAATAGATATATAATGTCATATAATCATGTCAATATAACATTACAATTTAAATAGAAAATTAAGAATTCCCACTAATTTTTTCCGATCAAAACCAACAAAACAGCCTTTACTCATATCAAACAGTTTCCAAAGAACACAGACAATAAGTGCAATAAAATACATACGCGCACGCGGAATTGACACACATAGAGTAGACGGAGCAGGAAGGGTGGGTAGATTTGAAAAAATAAAAATAAATGAACACAATGTAACTTATAGTAGATAAGAGGCACAAGAGATAGACACGTAGTTTTGCGCATGCGCACCAAAATTCGTGGTATTACTAACGTATAGCTGATTGGCCCTAAATGTACCATGCCAATTACTAGTATCTTAAACTACGTTTTTCATGAAATGGTAATCAACAACACTGAGGAAAATGGCTAGTATTCTAAGATTAGTTGTTCCTACTTGTTCCTTCCTTATTCACATTTCCGAGTAAAACACATTATACATCAGTTCTTGTAATCATAAATGGATTTTCATTCCATTATTAAAACTGTTTAAAGTAAACTTTAATATCTTTTGCTCAAAATATGTTAACATATTTTCACGTTCCTACTAAAATCATAACATTTACCGTTAATTAATTGAAATATTAAAATATTTTTGAATACTGGAAATCAGGAATCAAATAATTGAAATTAGTTTAGGAATTCAGCGATAATCAACAATTTCTCTAATTCAAATCGTTCTTAAATGCAATTCTTTTCTATTGGAAAAGGTACAAAATTACAAACAAAAATTAAATAAAAGTTATGTTTGGACTAGTCAATTTTTGAATAAAAAATGCAACAAATTGAACACTTCGAAATGTTGTTAAAATAAATTAGTAATTCTAATTTGAGAGAACAACATTTTTCGTATAGAAAGTAATATTCGAATTTTACTATTTATGAATTATATTTCTCGATAAATTAAAGTCGTAATAAATGAGAAAATGTATGAGAATTTAAAATCTATTATTAAAAATGATTCCAAAAATTTCAACTAAAGAATCTATTACCCCGGGAAGATTTTAAATTATATAATAAACTATGAATATTTAGCCCTCAGTGTCGTAAAAATGTTGTGTATATGTACTTCATATATTTTCTTTAACTTAGCTTTATCAAATGATTACAATTACAAGCATACTTCGATCATGCTTGGAGTGTGCTGTCGTCTATCCTCACGATGAAGGACAATGGATTGTTTCTTATGTTTCATCTCAAATGAGAAAAAAAGGACACTGTCGTTGGAAGTACCAGCGCTCATATAAATTTAGTTTTCCCCTTGTAATATACATTTGAGTTCCATTTTGTGGAACGCAAAAGTGATATATTACTATGTGTAAACGCCCTCAGACCTCTGCTCGAATATTATCAATAATATTACTTATGATTCATTACTATTAATACTATCATTACCTATTCTTATAAGCCCTGTTGCTTTATCATAAATACTATACTACTACTGTTGTCACAACTCTCGTAATTACAAGTATTATCACTACTACTATTACTACTACTACTATTATAATCATAAGTATTAATATTATACTCATTATTACTATTATTATCATTATCATGATCATCACTTATTACTGTTTTTACGGATTATTGGTTATGAATATTGTAATCAATAACATCATGTTCATTCACACAATTTACATTATTATAAGCAGCCTTATTACTACTACCATGGTTAATCCTATTCAATTTAGTACTACCGTGACTACTGCCACTGATGTTGCTTACTACTATTATTATTCCACTACTACTGCTATTATTACTACTACTACTATTATCATCTGTGCAGAGCAGTAGCAGCAGCAACGACAATAGTAATTAATGGTAGTATTAATAACCATAATAGAAGTTGCGATAATAATGGCAAATATTAATAATAGCAGTAGTAGTAATTAACAGCACCAACAGTTATAGAATAACTTCTTCACTATTAATTAGTAGTAATAGTAGTGGTAGCAGTAACAATAATTGCACTCATAATATTAGTAATAATAACGGTAATGATATACTACTATTCTAAATAATAACTAATGGTAATGATAGTTGTAAAAATAAGAGTCATAGCAGCAGCAGTAAGTAGTGATGGTAGTACCAGTTGAAGCAGCAAGTATAGCAGCAACAACGACATCAGTAGTTAGTTTCGTAATAATAATAATGGTAGTAATAGTAATGATAGCAGTAATAAAGCAGCAGCAGCAGTAGCAGCAGTAACAGCAGCAGTAGCAGTAATAATGACAAATGTAGTAACAATAGAAATAGCAACTATAATAATACCAAAAGCACTTATGGATTTAGTAATAATGAGAATTACAATAATAATGATTGTAGTAGTAGCAAAAGCAGTAGTAGTAATAGTGGTAACACTATCATTAATACTATTATCACATTAAATAATATTGCCGCTATTACTATCATTGTCAACGGCACTACTACTGTTAGAGTTGTTATTACTACGATTATGAATAACACATTTACAAGCACTGTTGACACCCGACCACCAATACAACTTATTTCTTTACTACTGTTATTACTATTATTGTTGCTGCTACTACTAATACTACTCTCATTATTAGTTTTATTATAACTACTACTGTCATTCTTATTTCTGTTTACATAGATGCTACTATCATTGTTATTACATACTCATTAAACAAATTATTATCATCATGACTATTGTTGTTATTGTTACTACTAGTAATAATATTATTCTTATTATGTGCATTATTATTGTTATAATTCAATGGTTCTATAGAACCTGAGATATTTGAATAAAAGCTTATCATCAACTAATTTCGATGAGTTGCAGAGGCAGCTTTTCTCAAGCATTAGAATAAAAATTTCATAAATTATATTATCGAAATATTTGAAATCACTTTAAATTCAGTGAAGTACTTATTTAGAAATCAGAAAACTTATTTACCTAGGAATATAAGTTGCAGAACAGAATATCTCTCTTTAAATATAGTTAGTCTTCAGGTATAATCAGAGTAAATATAATGTCGAAGAAACGAACTAAGGAAAATGCATTTTTAAGTTTGTAATAGACCCTTAAAAAGATTTTAGATTTCTTTTCTAACTACACGCATTGGAATAATATAGTACCAACTCACGTTGCACTTGATGGAAGTCTTTTGGGACAGCGACATGAAGCGCCAATACTTTTTCTTTTTTTGTTTTTGTTTTCTTTTTCCTTTTTTTTTTAGACAAATACGTGATATACTGTTTATTTGAAGTTATACAATCTACTTAATTAGCTTTTGTGAGCCCTCTAACAAATTGTTTAGTATGTGAATACTATTATACTAATATTATTAGCAGTGATATTAATAGTAGATAAAATATTAATAAGCGTCTTCCAAAATATTACAAAATGGGCATCATTAAGTGTACATCCTTCTTTGATCAATTTCATCTATTTTCAGTAATGTCGTACAAAGTTACATGTAACTTGTTTGAAGGATGTTTTGAAGAAACTGTCGAAGATTTGAATGAAATATCAAGTAATAAAGATGACATTGCTTCTGGTGTATTATAAACGTGCAAGCTTTTTACTAAAAAAGAATCTAATGTTTATGACTGAATACATATGTCAGTCTATTTTATAAATCTCTGTCCATACAGCATTTAATTTTATTACCAACATCAATAGTTAATTGGTAAAAAATGTTTTCTAGTATCGACTTTCTTTGGTTTCCAAACTTACTACTGGGAATTTTTTATATTTTAAGTACTTCTCTATTTACTTACACATCTACCAATAATTTCCCACCTACTAGAGAGTATACATAAATTTATTACATCCTATAACTTTTGAATAATTATGGAAATTCTACTATACATGTTTTCCAAACTTTTGATTTTTAAAGAATTAACCTTTTAAATTTCAGATAGTTCCAAACAAAATTTACCAAATTTTTTTGATCCCTCCATTTATTTACTCTTATGTAGTATTCTAATTTTTCTGATTTAAGGAAATAAATTTTCAACAATTTGATTACTTATTAAGTGTTAATAACCCAAATTTATATAGTTTTGGTAACTTTTATGTATTAGTAAACTTAGAACGTGCAAAGTGATTTAAACATTTAATACCCAAATGCTAAAAGTCCTGAAAAGTCAAATCCCAGAAAATCAATCAAATCTCACATCAGTATTTGAAATGCATCGGCACTTGACACAGATCGAAGTTGAAGTTTTACCTCACACGGTGTTTCTGTTACCTCAAGATCTGTTATCTGCTTAATGGCAGATTATAAAAGAGGAGCTTTAGTCCTGTAATTAAACAAGACTGAAGGTCTGAGGGCATTATGATGTACTTCAAAACATCAGAAAAAAATATTGTGCAATGAATAAACACTTTTTTCTCATCGGTATGGTTATCAGTCCATTCAGGTACTTTGACGTTGAAATCATACACATACACGCACACATGCACGCACCGCACAGGCAAACGCATATACACATATGCATGTATGCACAAGATGCCACACAAATCGTCCATGTACACACAGGCACGCAACGGAGGGGGAGGAGGCGATGAGACTTCATAAGGCTTCGCCTAGACCTCAATTCTACATCTCATTTTCACCCCTCTTTTATCATCGAACCTCCCTCCCAATGGTCCAATCAGAAATGTACACTATTATCAACGTCTTATTTTTGTCATGATAAGTCTATCGAATTTTCGAGGTTAATTCCTTCTTGCTTCTTTTAATAATTAAATTGTTCAAAATTAAATGATAGTAACGTAGAATATACCATTTTCAACAATAGATAATGAAAACCATTTATAGAAAAAGCAAATAACCCAATAGGACTTTCATTAACCCTAAACGTAATATTCGTAATATACTACATACGGTACTAAACTGTCATATGTTAAGAGAAGTTAGTATAACTTTCTTCATCTTCCAAAATACCTGCGTAGTATTAGTAAAAATTACTACTACTGTTGTGTTTCACTCTTCAATATTTTTCTTTTAATGACACAGAAAAAACTATGCAGTAGACGTAAGCTCGTTACTTTTCTCTTTTTCTGGTACGTGAGAAATTCAATTATATTACGCGTAGGTATTTCTCACTTTATACAACCAACAATTGAAAAAGCTAGTAACATGTTACAATAATTGTACTATATTCACTGTACCGACTGGATTTAAGCTGTAAGAACGCATGTAAGAATAATCTTTGTCACATGTTGATAACATTTTAATTACATTATATCGAAGAATAAACAATAGATGAAAGAAAATTCAAATTACTCTAAAAATAAATTTTTCGTCACTAAATAATTACAAAAACCTTTGACTCGAAAATTCGAAACATTTTTATGGAAAAAAAACTTGGATTTAGAATTTCAACTTTAAATTTGACATATGTATGAATTTTCTGAATATGATTTTTTATGTATATCAACCAGTGGGAAGTGGTATATTTTCTCCTCGATATCAGTCACTTTACAAAGAATAGAGAGAGATAGAGACAGACACACAGATAGGCAGGCAGACAAAGATAGCTAGAGAAAAAACATCGAATTGCCATATTCGTTATAACTCTATAATTAGTAAATGGTAGAGACACGCTGGACATTGGCACGACAGGTGGCATTTAGATTTAATATAGAATAAAATTTACGTTATTGCGATAACATTTGGTATCGTTTTTGTTGTCGTCGCAAGAACACGGACCTCGATGTACTACCCCCTTTAAAGGTTTCTGGGCATTTGTCGATGAAGAATCGATTTTTAGTTAAATAGCTTCTAAGTTTCATCAAGATTTGAATAATGTAATAGAACACATTAATAAACGTTTCATGCCCTAAAAAATAATTATTAACAACAATAATGAGTTAATATAATTTAACTTAAGAATTTTTAAATCATTTTTGATAATTTTAGTATAATGTCGTCAATGAATGTTCAAGCCACTAATCGTTATGATAACATATAACGATAATTACTACTCATGTTACTACTAGTATTGTAGTAGTAATAATTATCTAAGTCATTCTTACTATCATTATGTTCAAACTGATTAAAATTCTACTAAAAAATCGATTCTCTATCTCCGGTGCTAATGGAAGAGGTAGGTATAGCCCGTAGCATTCGACACGGTCCTCGCTTAGTTTCTTTAAGAGGTCTTTCATTCTTCTTATTTCTTCCTCTCTTTTTTCTTTTTTGTTTCATTCATATCTTATTTCTTTTTGCCACTTTTTCTGTTTTGATTAGATTGGTACAGTCTACGTTTGATATATAATACGCATTGCAGTCTCGATTAAAGGAAACTGTTCAGAGCAAAAAAGTGGAACACTCGTGAGACCATCAATCATAATTTACTTTCTTACACGCGCATTCTTGAGAAAGCGTTGGCAGCGTCATATTTAAAAGCAGCCGACGTTTTATTTTTTCAAAGCTAATGGCTGCGGTGTATACGCATAGTTTTTTTTTACTTTTCTATCGTTTGTGCTTCAATTCCCAAAATACACAACAGGAGTCGAAATTTATATTATTTTAATGAAACTGTTTGCGCGTCGATGTTTTAATATTAATCACATGCGCGCGCACTTTTGTGTACAAAATTCACGATTACCATAATTGAGGCAAAATTGTAACGCAGATCAATAGAATACTCAAAAGTCAGAGTATACAGTTATGAACAGTATTGCGAATACGAATTTTAAACGTATCAAGACAACGCGCATACAATATTGTATCAGTTATATTAATTTATGAATCAAAATGTAATATGCGTTCATTAAATACAATGCCTATCAAAAATACACATTTAGCGGCATTAATAGCATTACTAGATAAAACAACAGCAATAGATCCGAATACTAAATATTGAAAAATGCAACAGAGTATTAATTTTAAGATGAACGTCCTTTAGCATATTACAGCATGTATGCTTTGTTTGTTAAGCATTGCATTTCAAAAATATGCGCGCGCAGTAATATATAAAATTGGAAATATTAAAACATCGAAGAATGTAGCATACCGAAGTACCAACTTAAACAATGAAACATACTAATAATACATGTTTGTTGAATAAACGGAATTAGCAAAGCATATCATTGAGACATATATTAATGAAAACGCGACCTGCACAGAAAGAATAATACTAATTCAATAATTGAAACTTTATGAAATGTGTCTATCGAAAATGGTATGTATGTGCACTATGTACATACATACGCGCATATCATCGGATGAAATTAGTATTATCTTAAAATACCGAAACACCAAAAGTTGCAACATAAGCAATATAATGATAATACTATTTGAAGGTTTAAAACAACATAGTACGCGGTCATCACATAGTACGCGTAATAATAACAGCATTTACGCGCATTATTAAATGTAGTCGGTACTACTCTAAATCGTCGAGAAAACACGGCGCACACCGAAAGCCTTAAAATTCATAACGTACCCCCTCCCCCTTAAACTCCGGTTTCAAACTTCTGTTGAAAAAATCAAATCAAATCCCTGTTACTGCCGGATTCACGCGTCATATTAGGGTGCACACATACGCGACACTGATTTAAGTAACTTATTCGTGAGAACCGGCCCGTCTGACAATGCGCAATATAATTGACGTATCGTGAAGAAGAATGCTTGGTCGTCGCACGAGTGATACCGCTCCTCCGTGCGGCACTCTACATCGACTCACCTCCCAGAAGATCTCCGGGTAAGTACGAGTTCAGAGAACTGGGCGTAGCACGTTGTTGATCGTTGCTGTCGATGCCAGCGTTGCTCCAAAGAGAATTACTACTCGGTGGAGCACCCCATAATTGACTGGAACTACCACCCCAAGTGTCGGGTGGAGGACCAGTTTTGTTCGATGGTCGCAAGCCCCAGCCTGCGCCAGCTGTTGCTCCAGCTTGCTGTTGACCTCCATGGCTTAGTTGTTGTAGCAAAGTATGTACCTCGCTGTCAGCTGGGGATTCTGCGAAAATTGTCGTATTGCCCAAGACGCAATTGTTCAGAGCACCTTGTGCCTAGAGCATGACAAAATATTTCTCTTAATAACCATTTTTCTCGTATTATTTTCATGTTATTTGAAACATACGTGTTTAACTTTTCTTTATGAAGTATAAACCGAAAATTCAACTGACTATTGAATACTTAAAAAAAAATTATTTAAAATGTTTCCTAAATATTGTACCATATAATTCATACATACAAATGAAAAAAATAGTATGTACAGAATTATTTAATTTATCACTTGTAACTAAAATAATAATTAATAAAAATATTAAACAATTCGCAATAAATTGAAGAATCATTTTATAATCGTCTAAAAAATAGCGAATTTCGAAGTCTCCCAATTTTATGAAGAAAAAAGAAATCGTAGTCACGATGCATGATCTCAAAGTTGAGGAATTTTAACCATTTCGTTGCGGCAGTGCGCTCCGCTGGAGTGCTGGCCTTCTGATAAGGGTGGTGCAAAAATTTTATAAAACAAATTAAGCAAAGCCCCAAATAAAATTTTCAAATAAATGTTGCGAACCTTGAAAAATTAATAGCTGTTATCCAATTTCTTGTAATGCTTCAAGGAAGATTTCTTGTTATGTTATACTTTTGTACCAGACAAATACTTCACTCAAACAAAGAAAAAAAAAACAAGAATATCGCGGAGCCGGTAGTCAAGCGGTATCACACTGATGTCGGTCATCGCGTGGATGCAGTTTATAGCCGGCGCTCGTAACGAAAGGCTTAGAGAATTTGATACAATCGGTTTAGAAGAGGTGCTACTTCTTGAAAAAAAAAACATTATCGAGAAATCAACAAAGAATATTTTCAATTTCAAAATATTGTTTTTTATAGTGTTGTACGGCTATTGTTCACAAAATTACAGAGCTTCAAAATTTGCTGTTTTTCAAATGATTATAAACGATCCTTAAATTTTATTGCAAAGTGTATATTAATATTACCTATACGGAAACGCAATTTTAATCTCGATAATATCATGTTTTACATTATATTACATTTCAAGAAGTATTTTCATGCAGTGTATACCGAAATGTCGTGTACACGGTTATTAAGGCATGAAAAATTATTAAATATAATTAAGGGAACTCCGGCAATTTCGTATTTGATTAAAAAATTTCTCATGTTTACCGTATAATCGGATTTCACAAAAATCATGTGTATGCATAAATCAGAAAATAAATGTCACATTATAATAATAATATATAAAAGACACTAAACCTTAATAGCCTCGTCTCTTGACGAATACTTGGTTAATGCAATTCCATGATTAAGGTATAAGCGGAAGTCCTGAACAGGACCGTGCTGCATACACAGAGTTTTCAACGTAGAACCATCGATCTGAGGTGTCAGATTCTTGAGTAGTAACCAGGTGGAAACCCAGCCAGCGTTTGTGCTTGATTGAAAGCCCCAAGAACTGGACGATCTACCAACAGTGCCGAAGCCTGCCCAACCGTTGCTCGTATTTCCTGTGGCTTTACTACTTAGACCTGGCGGTGGGCCACGAACCTTACTCATTGGTGCTCCCCAGAGTTCCGAAGTGACCGCAGTCGGTGGTGGCGCAGATTCACCCCAAGTGTTCTTTGAGCTAAAAAATAAATTATTTATTTTAAACGCACGATAGAACCAGTATTTTTCAACGAATTAAATACAGAATTATATTAGACTAATTATATTATATAAGACATCACCTTGACGAGTCAAAATGTTCGAATTTTTTTTTCTTATTTTCTTAAAGTTTGAACTGTGTAGAATGTTATGTTAAAAAGATATTTCGAAATTCAAAAATTTACCGAAATTGCTGTGATAAATAATTGGACGGGTCGTGTCACACGAGAAGCTCTCGTGGATCGTGTGCCACGTACCACTGACCGGATGAAACGGAAACATTGTTTCAAGGCAATACTTTACTACTCATAGGAAAATAGTTCAATTGAATGTAATTCAAGTTTCTTATATCGCATATGGATAGAGTGGAATAAACTCTGAACGCGATCGAAAATTGTGGCCGGGTAAGTAATCTGTGAATGAGATGGAAATGACAAATGTTTAGAACCGTCTGGAAGAGATTGAAATCTTGACTGATAAGTCTTGCTATTCGATGAAATTCGGCAATGAAGAAAGTAATACGGAGTACGTTTTTCACCAAATTTCGTCAGCTAAATATGGTAAAAGCAACAAATGATTTGGGGAATATCTACACAAAAATCCTCTGTCCCAAATTGTCCAGGATATGAATCGTCCAATTTATGAGGACTTCAGCACAGACGAGCTATTATAAAGATGTGATGGTAATTTAATACAAAACAACAACGAAAGTTTAAACTCAATCGTTTGGACAATAGCTCACTAAAACAATATTTAGTAGGGGAAATACAGTTGACATTGCAGCATTTACAGCTGCTAACATTTTTAACGACAGCTTTAACAATATCTTGCTAATGATGCGATTAATGAGTTTAACGATAGATTCTATCAGTTGTGATTACTGTGAAACGGACAAGTGACAACTAAGTAAAGCTGCAACAAAGATTGAAGAAGATAGCAAAAGGGCTCGACAGTTCCTTAGAAAAATCCAAAAAGAGAAAGCCAACAATTTTCGTAAACCAGAAGGAACCCTGTGTGTGGACCTGGAATAACTGACTAAAGTAAAATTTTTTAAATTCTTCTGCATCAAAGAAAAAAGATACCTGGTCGACACGAAATCTCCGGAACTACACATCCGATTTACTTCAAATTTTATAGAGATATATTCTGCATAGAGTATTCTACAATGTAACGTGCGATTTTTGTAATATGTCAATTATTTAATCTTTTATAAACGTTTAAAGTTTTTCTTTTTTGGATAAAAATAATCGCTTTTTCTTTAAACTTCGACCATTTCCACAATTATTAAAATTTTCGAAAAATCTTACGCTATATTTTAAATAACAGTTTCTAATTTATGAATCGACAACAATTTATTATTTTAGACCTCCCAGTTCTTACCAACTGTGGCAGCCAACAAACAATGTTCCACCAGAAGGAGTTCTGGGAATTTGTCATTTTGTACGATGTTTACTTTCGCAAAATTGTAAAACGAAGCTGAAAGTTATGTTTATATTCTATGAAAAGGACTACATTTTTCATTTAGTGACTACTTAGAAAATAAATTCGCAAACTTTACCTATTTGTTGACGCCTCAGAGTGATCCCCCCTTAAATACAGGTTGTAAACGTAAATTTTAGAATTTAATATAAAATGCATTAGTTATCATTTTTGACAATAGGTGAAAGTATATATTCTAAGAGAGTTACCAGTATATATGCTAACTGCCAAGCGAAGTGTGTCAATTGTCTCACTGCTTTTGTACCAAAAAGTAACTACAAAACCTGTTAAGAAATACGGTTTACTTACATCAGAACCGTCTTAGTTCTTGAGTTTGGCACTAAAGACTAATAAAGGTGCTGATTATACAGAGTACTGAGCAACAGATACTCAAAACATTAAAAGATGATTCTAGATGCTAAAATAAGATAAAAATCGAGAATAACTAAAACTACTGCCGGCGGGCTGGTCAAACGATTTACGAAATTGCGTCTTAACTTATGACATTACGGGATACTGTTACAATTCTTTTTAATAATTTATAAAATACTTAAACAGTAGTATCGCGCGATATTATAAATTATTATGACATTTACAAAGTAAATAGGTTCTTTTAAATGGTTCTCAATCTCAATCTTTTATATTTTTAATATTTTTCGAGAAACAAAGATGACCTTCATTTTTTTAAATAGAATACCACCAATTCTTTTTTGTATCATATAAAAGCGATGGGTGAAAATTGCGATGGATCATCCGATAATTTATCTAAAAAATAACCCAAATTGTGCAAATTTCTAGCTCTGTATCTACAGTCGGAAGATAATAAAGAGCAACAAATTGGAATTCTGGCTCAATTCCTCTCATTCCATTGCATGAAAAATGTTGAGAAAAAGAAAACCAGAGGTATTTTAATTGCGAAAAGCAATTTCTAAGCTAATATCTTTTTTAGATTTTTCAATCATAGATCCAACCTGTAAAAAATAAAAAGAAACTAAAAATGTTGCAAAATGTCGATTTTATCACGGAACTTTCTAAAACAGTAAAAAAAAAAACAGAGGAAAGAACAACTGCTTAGTCATCTGCGGTATGTAAACATTTTAGTTGACCAATTGAGAGAAGATATCTATTTCGATTTCCAATTTCCATGGATGTCCGTTTTTAATGCAAAACTACATGTCATTCTTATAGAAATTAGGAAGAATCGCAAAGTCTGCTATCGATGGAATAAACCCGACAAAAGACATTAAATAACGTATTACCGCAATACGTTCCGACAAGCCAAAGTTACATCTTGGTACTTGTTTTATAAAATATCATACTAAACAACAATACACAGATTAAAATTTAAGAAATTGTCTTTTACGAGATGTAATGATATATAAAATATTAAAATATAATAGATTTATATGTTAATTTGTATGTGAAACCATTTTAAGTTAGCTGAAAAGAATACACCAAATATGCGTAAAATCATCTGAAATTGCTGGTAAGTTCCAGCGAAAAAGACCTTGAATGCAAAGGGTTAAATAATTAATATTACTTTTGTGTTTGAGATTAATAAATTTACCTGGTGAATAATGCACTGGGCGTAGTGGCAGGCGGATTAAATGTCCATGTAGAATTACTCAAACTTGGTATCGAAGTATCAAGATTGGTAGGTTGTTGCGGTGGTGGTGAAGTTTTGCTACTTAAAGAAAAAATGGCATCCGGATCTTTGATCGTTGCTAAAGATAATGGTGAACGGACCACAGAACCGGGAGTGATGCTTGGATCATCCTCGATGCTTTTCATCTGGGTACCCTAAAATAAAATTAAATATAGGTGGACCCGAATAAACTTCAACCTTCGAAATTCTTACTTCTTTTCTTATATAACTATGTATATACAACCTGTATCAAATTCAATTCAACTACTGGTCATTTAAGAATTGCTAATTGTTTAGTGTGTGAAATAAAAATAATATAAAGAAAAATCATGCTTGAAGAGATTTCTTAACAATCTCCACTACTACCCATAGTAGATATATCATAGTAGTAAACAGAAAATATAATACAAAGATTTACTTATTTATTTAGTTAATATTGTTTATTGAATTACTTTACAATAACCATTGTTATTTGTAAATACCGATATTAATAAAGATAACAATATTCTTTTGATATATTTTCCTAGACAATTTCAGACGAAATTATAATTTATGTACACCGTATTGCACAGATTTTTGTCAATTAAAACGTTAATGGTTTCGTCCAGCGATTTTTCCCCCTGGAAAACATTCACGAAAAGATTGCTCGACCAAATCTAAAAATAAGTCTCTCCAGTAAACATTCTCAGACTATGGACCATTTCAAGTAGATATTCATATTTACAAGCTCAAAAAATTCGATTTCTTAAACATTTTAACATTGTTATAAATATTCCAAACATATTACTGAAACATATTTTATAATTCGAACATTTACTCGAAGATACAACTGTTTCAATGAATCGATGAGCAAGAAAGAAATAGGAGAGCGGTAATCCACATTTTTGCAGTCGTATACATCAAATAAGAGAGCAAATATATCTTTCTACAATGAAATATCAATCATAGAGGTAAAACCGACTTCAATATGTACTCACGAATTTGAGTCAATTTCAATATAGAAGGTTCACATCACGGGTTCGAATACTATTCACAAGAAATAATGTTTCATTTGTTGTACTTGTAAAGTACTCAATCTATATGAGCTGGTTTTGAACTCCAGAATGAGTATCTGTAATAGTATTTAAAAATGTATTTATAAATATTTCAATGTTTAGATGAATGGAATTTGTCACGAAACGTTGCAAATAGATTTCAATCATGCACGATATTTGTACGTATGTTTCAATTGATGCTACACAACTAGTAATTCATAAAATCTCTACTGATAAAAGTCTCGAATATATTCAGAGTTTCATTTTACTTAGAAGTCTTGCTTTTATTTCCCGAACTACTTATAAGGGATCCAAATCTATCTTGTTTAGGATCGGGTCTACTTGAAAAGACAGCATTTGTTTCTCGAAATACTTGTACAGTATTGTCTCGTTATAGGTTGTCCACTTGGGGAACAGGCACGAATTACAACGAATCATTCCTTTTTTTACAGTTCTTCTGTTCTTTGCCATAGGTAAAAGGTCGTTTCAGCAGCTTCGACTGTATAGAGATAGGTTTTTCTTTTTTTTTTTTTTGTAAGGAAAGGTTATTTGAATTTTTTAAAATTGTAATAAATTGTACTATCACAATTATTATTGCAATTGGGTGTATTATTACAGTTAAATTATTATTAAATTGTGATAAGTTCGAAAAGAACCTCATCAACGATGGAAAGGAAGATTGACATTCTTAACAAGTTGAACGCGATGAGAGGAACTATCTCCAATTTAGCAGAACAATATCGAATCTATATAGAAACAGTTGAACGCATTTAACGCGAGGAAAGTAAATTAAGAAGCTATGCAGCTAAAGAAATCTGTGAATTAAAATTAAAAAAAAAAAAAAAGAAAAGAACACGCAGTTTTGAGGACTTAGAAAATCGCTTTCAGACGTGTTTTTCAGAACAGCGGACAATGAGATATCCACTTACGGATTTATCATTATAGGGAAAACATTGAAAATAGAAAATGAAATTGGGATATCGTCTTCATTCGATATCAGTGGGGGCTGATTAACGAAACTGAAAGATCGTCACAATATAAGATTAGTTATCAAAGCTGCCAAAGACTCGAACGAACTTTATGGTGTACCCTCCTCTGGGTACTAGCATTTGCATTAATTTGCATACATATGGCATTGGTTTAGTTTAGCTCACTAGCAACCTGTCGCAATCGCCGTGGCACTAGAGAAGCAGTAAAGGAGCTAGAGAGATTATTTATAACAAAACACGAATGACGACCTATAACGAAACAATATTGTAAAGGGTACGAAATCTAGATGGTCAGAAATCCGGACTCAGAATTCATACCTACTTGTGAGATACATGATCGCGTGACCACCCATTCCTAATCCTGCGCATTTATATCGCGCAACCATCAAGCCTTTTAATGTATTAGATTAAGATATGCGTCGAAAAATAGAGTGGATAGCGGCGCGATGTAGAGACTCAATTAGGTCTTTGATGGGCAAGAGCTAGTGCGACTTAATGTATATTATGTGCCACAAAACTTCTTTATATTTGGTTTATATATATAATACTTTATAGAAGTACGCGATGAATTACAGACATTCGTATGTAACTATATTTTCTGAAAAGTCTAATAATGGTATGTCTTTCCAAGTAATTGTATCGTACGTGCCTTTAGTTTACAAAATGATAAAATTTATTGTATTATAAGATATATTTAGTAACTGTTAAAAATTGTAGTACAGTAATGAAAATTTTCAATGCAGTATTTTTGGTACAGGAAATATAAGAAAAGTTGCCCCTGTGCAAGACAAGGTTATAAAAATCACGCATCAATGATCTGTATAACATATCATCAAAGCAAGCTGCAAACGTTATCACAGTGTGAGGAACAGAGTTTAATGGTATTGTGATCAATGGATTGCTCATTTGGAATATAATAGCATAAAAACTATTGTCCACGCTCCAATTTTGTCAGCGTAAATCGCTAAGCGCGTATTGTCAAAATGTTCCTCCTTATGTTTTAGCGCTATACATACTTGTGCTCTACGTGGTTTTTTTTTTTTTTTTTTTCATTTTTTCACTCAACATCTGAATAAGCATATCCTATTTTAAATTTAGAATTTTAATATAAATTCAGAAACAAATTACTATGTTTATAACCGACGCGACAAAGTTTATCCACACTATTCAATTGCATGATGTACAAGGTAGACGCGCAGAAGACTATTAATCCTCGGCTGCTATTTGATGTGGATCAATTGATAATCCGTAACCAACACATCAAGATTTCAATTTATGCTGCATATCTGTACTGATATTGAAACGTACAAATCATTATGCAAATAAAAAGTACAATAAAAAATAATGATATAGAAACTTAATAATATGATAACTTAGAATCTAGAAAAAATGTTGATGCTCCCTTTTTTCTAAATAACATGCGATTATCAGTATTCACAAATTTGAAGGAGCCAGATGATTTGATAAAAAAAATCAATAACGATATTGTTTCTACATCATTGTTTTTGCAATATACCCCTTGAATTGTATTATATAAACATTTACACGTTCTAATATAATATTACACACAGCTGTGTATTTTTCTCTTGTTAAAAGAGCAACTAAGTGGTGTGCCAATTGTCGATTATCAAGTTGACAATTACCGATTTGTACTAACAAGGAGAGTGCATGTCCTTCGAGTCATTGATTTAGTTGGAATTTTGCACATTTGTAGATTTAGTCATCCAGCTCAAGAAAATATAGCATTGTAAGAGCAACTACTCAATAGTATTTAAAATATTTATGATTAGAATTTATTATTACCGTAACTACAAATATATTTTGGATAGTTACCGAGTACCGATATGGTTTAGCGGCAACATCCGATAATAATTGCTCTTATAATGCTATATTTTCTTGAGTTGGATGACTAAATCTACAAACGTGCAAAGTTTCAACTAAACCAATAACCCAAAGGACTTACACTCTCCTTGTAAGCAGCAATTGAAGGCTGTAAATTTTCTTCTGTGCATCTATTTTGCACGTTATACATATGGCAAATGCCCATTTCCTTGTTCATGATTTTCGTGCATCTATGGTAGTATGAATATATGTTTTGTAATCTAGTATTCATTGCAATGTTGATTTAAAATTCTGCTAACACCGTTTATCCTACAACCTATTAATGGATCTGTCCTTTTTATTTTATTGTTACTTATTTTTAAATGGTTTCATATACTTTGCTTTTTATTTCAACAATTTCAAGTACAATCACCTCAAACGTTTGCATACCATTAATCAATAATATTTCACGTCATCGGTTCAAGATAAATATAGTTGGAAATTTTCTTTACTTTAGAAAAGTATACGATATTGGAAATGGATTACCTTCCATGGCTTGCCAGGTTCAAACTCAGGTACAAGGTCAGTGAAAGCAGCTGCACCAGTTGGCTGCCAATCCTTTCCATCAGTGGAATCCGTATTACCTGGATCTGGCCATCCACTGTCTCCGAGTCTGGTCGACCATGTACCATCTCCTTGACCCAACAAAGGATTCATGTTAGGACTACTGTGTGATTGTGTCAAACCAGCCGATGTTACTGCTGGCTTACTGGTTGTTCCTGGCGCTCTCGAGAACTCATTCGAAACTAACTCTCCGTCCTTGTCCAATGAAGGTAACTTCCACTGGTTCAATCTTGATTGTTGCTGACTCTGTAATCAAAAATAGCAATTATTATATCAACATTAATTTGGATAAAATGCAAATAATCATTATCTCACTCGCACTCAATATTTCTCGCTCTAACTGTTTACTCATTCCGAGGCGAGTGAGAATTTCTAGAGCATCTACCTTCCGCAATATCTATTTACATAAGTAAATCGATCCGCAGGTCATAAACCCAGTATTATAAATACCACTGTATTTTGTATGGACATACGTGTGCGCGTTTGCAGTGTACACATATACGTGGGGTCTACGCAAACCATTTGTGTGATGTGAATGGACGTGCTTCATACTTCTGTAGTATGTGTCATATTTATTTATAATAATGTGTCCAGCATATGTCTTACTGTGATTTACAACAATCAACGAGTTTAAAGAAGTATCTCAAACCGTCCATTTCAAATCGCTTAGTGTTATACTTTACACTAAATAATTTGCAAAAAAATATTTTGGTAAACAATTACTTAGTTATTTTTTTTTTTTTCTAATTATCTATATTAGTGAAACAATCAAACACTATTTTTAAGTTCATCAACGAACTTACATAATGCATAGCAAATTCATTAGTTCTATACTTATTCTGTAAATGGTATTTTTTTACTATTGTTGGAGGTTATTTAAATACAATAATCTACTTGTAGATCGCTAAACACAAACAAGTCAGGTACGGTTTGTATTGTAACGTTATTTACTAATTCTCAGTCAATCATAGGTTTAATCTCACAAGGAGAGTGCAAGGCATTGAGGTCACACAATTGTTTATTCATATTATTTTCTTTTTTTACCTCTTATATGTTGCTATGTAAACATATAAGTAATTTTTATCAGTAATTTCTCTATTTCCTTTTATTTACGTAAAAGCACTTTGCAGTAATAATGAAAAACATACAGTAAATCCTCGATTTACGTGGTTAATTAGTTTTTAAATTTTCTGCATGAAGCTGAATTATATGAATATCATTTATTACAGAGAGAAAGAAACATCAGCCTCACGTTAAGGATATTGTGGTAGGTACTTTGAGTAAGAGGAATATGGACAGTGACTGTAATTTTTGCTTCCAAAATATATTAGTTTGCAAATCTGCAACCTTGTGAAAGCTGGCTAAAATGTCTTATACAATACGACTAGCGATTCCTCTAAAGAGTCTAATTTTTTATTTCTACAATAAATTCAGTATACAATCTTAATTTCAAAAGTTAATTGAAGTTAAAAAAATAACTTTATTTAATATATGTAAGTATATGAATGGCAGCAGGCACAACTGTATAACTTGAGGACTTTATGCATTTTAACAGTCAAAAAGGTATAGGAATCATAAATATGTAAGAAAATCATTTCTTTGTATACATTATTTATGTATATATACACAATATAAAAATGAGTGCTTCATTATCGGAACTGCCATGTCTACCGATTAGCTTGAATGTTTCACTGTATCATCATATATCCCAAAATACATACATAATAATGTGCTACTACTTAGTATATATTAATACTAAATTAATGTATAAAAAAAAGAATTACTCACGATAGGAGGCTCTTTATTCATTGTCAATTCTGTAAAACTGTTTTGTAGTGCCGACATGGGATCATGCACGGAGCTCTTATAATATTCCGAGCTCTGAGCTGGTGGCGCAGGATGTTGTTGCTGCTGTTGCTGCTGCTGCTGCTGCTGCTGCTGCTGCTGCTGCTTCATGTAAGTAGCTTGTTGTACAGCAATTTGATTTTGTAAATTTGCTATTTGCTGTTTTGTCTTTGTAATTTGTACACTAATCTGCAGAACTGATTGGCCATTACCCTTCATTGTACTTTGGACCGAATGTTGCTGATGAAGTTGCTGCAGAACTTTTATTTGTTGCAGTAATTGATTCAGAAGTATTAAAGTTTGAGGTGCAAGTGGTTGATTTAGAATTTGATGATTTAAGTAACCTTCTTGGACGGCTAATTGAATTTGTTGCACTAACATACGCAGTTGTTGAGTACTTGGTTGATTTTGAGGAGTTCTAGAAGCCTACAATTCGAAAAACAAAATTTAAAAAATCAACAAGAATGGTAACTTCTGTATAATTTAAACCAAATTAAGTTACAAAGAAGTATAAATATTTGTTTTCATATTTATTAAATTTTATCATGGCATTAATATAAATAATAAAATATTGCTTTGAAAAGTGTGGCAGGTAATATTATATTTGGAATATTTTTAATCACTGATCCATGTACAGACGTATTTCTTTAGTTTTTGTATGAAAAAACAATTATATAAATAACTTACGAAATTATTATGCTAACAAAAATTCAATCGGTAAATATAAAATAAGCGGACTGAACAGTATTATTAAAATGTACCATTTAGAAATATATATTTTAAGTTCTGTACTATAAGAAAAACCAATATATAAAAAAATTTTATATTGATTGTGAAGAAAATATAAAAAAACATTTCCAGAAATTTATGTCAAAAAATTAGTGGTAAAATTATTTCAAAAAATGAATTTAATTCTGCATATCTTTCCGAACCCTTCTTTAAATGTATGTTACATTTCACATTACAGTTAAATAATAATGCAAAACATTAAAAATAGAATAGATTATCCTTACAGATGAAAAAAAAAAAAAATAGATAAACTAAGCATTTTAAGAAATTCGTTTTCTACTAGCAGAATTGCGATTATTATAAGCACTGTTTAAAAAAAACACTTTCAATTATGGAAAGTAGAACATTTCATTAGGATGTGGTAAAAATAATTATTTCAATTAATTTTTTGTTAAAAGTATAGAATAAAAATAAAAAAAACAAGTATTTAAATACATATCAATGTATATTATTTACAAATATATTTACTATTAATGATTTTATATACTAAAGACGCAGCTTGATACTTTGATGTAAAAAGTAGTCACTATATTCGGCGTACTAACTTTCAAAAGCAGGGCTTATGTTATTATTATACTAAGTTATTATGATATTATTATACTAATTTGATTCATTTGGAAATTCATTGTAGGCTACGAAAGATATTCGTTGTCTATATACATTTCTGATTGCTTTCATTATTACTTTATACTACTAGAATTATTAATAACATGAAATTGTTAATAGTACCTGATTGAAAGGTGGCTGTGGTGCATTACTACTAGGCTGTTGTTGTTGTAAAGGAACAGCAGCTTGTTGCTGCTGTTGTTGTAGCTTTAATAAACTTGCATTAGCAACTGATCCTCCTACACTACTGGTTGTATTTCCACTTGCAACTCCAGCACCCTGGAATTACGAATTAATTAATTCGTAAATATAATGTGCTATTTATTGTCAATACAAAACATGCATTATTAAGACAAGTTATATTTAACATTATTAATATATTGTTATTTTAACAATACACTTGCATTAAATTGAGTATATTTGTTGATGATGCAAAATTGATAGAGATCTCTTATAAAACAGAAAACCGTAAAATAAATAAATAATATTCAACATCTATATTTCAACACAAACTGATATAAGTGATGTATTTTAAATAAGCATCTATTATAAGATTATAACCTTATATTTATTTAGATTTTAGGTTTACGAACAAAATTTAATACACATGCGCGATCACCGCTCATTGTGCATTCCTCCTAAAATTAATGTATACCAATTTTAAAACAATTATAATTCAAAATCAATAATCGCGGTAGTAATTTTAATAACTTTGTGCCACTTTTGTTGTCAATCAAAACTAATATTCAGCAGAGATTACTAAAGATTGTAATAATTATCTTACCGGAGGAAAAGACATCTGCTGTGCGACATGATTAAATCTAGGATATGCTGGCGCAGTTGTAGCTTGATTAGTCGGGTCATAGGTGGAGTGTGCGTCATGTCTTCTCCATTGGTCGACAGGCCGCAACTGACTCAGAAGCTCCAAAGCTTCCTCCCTATTCATTTCACGATTCTTCAGTGCCAATTCTACATCCTCTTTCTGTAAATAAAAATGAAGATCGTAAAATTTATTCATTAAAAAAAAAATTATTTACTACGACTATGGGACAAAATTTATGTATAAATATTTTAACGCATTATTTTGGATGAAACTTAAGAAATTATTAAATGAGATTTAATTCGTATCTTCAATAGTATAAAAAAAATATGAAAAAAGTACTTAAGTACTTAAGTAATAGACATTATTTAAACATTTGTTACAGCGTCAGTCTTCGATATTAGTTAATACGTGTAAATTAATTTTGTAAATAAATGGGCTAAAAAAACTTTAAATCGCAATAACTTTTAAACTAGTAGTATTAAAGCATAAGTTTTTTAATAGTTCCTTGTACAAAAGAAAAAAGTGTATTTAAAAGTATAAAATACAATACAAAAAAATAGGCACAGTTCAATTTTTTAGATGTACTAATGCATAAAAATGGATAAAGTTCATATCCGAACATAATCTAAATCATTTAACACAGATTTTTATCAAATGAAATCGTGTATGCTGCGTGCATGCAACAAACGATAACATACAGCAAACAAATCTGCTGATTTTTTATAGGCACTAATAGTATTAAAAGCGTTGGTTTGACATTGAAATATTTAATTCTAAAAATTCTTACATACTTTGAATCCTAAATCACAGAGATATCGGAATTCTCTGCTACTCCATATAACTTCCTTTGTAAGAGTAGGTTTTGTAGGATGAACCCAACTAGGAGAATGGTCCATATCAGTATCAGCCCAGCTTCCAGCTCCAGGTCCCATTGGTTTGGGTTTGTGCGCAGTGGGTCCACCACCCCAAGTGCCAGGATTTAACTGGGGTTCATTCCAGGTAGTTGGTGTTTTTGGATCATCCCATGAACCTGTATCATGTGGTCCTTCAGCCCAGCTACCATTTCGTCCTCCAGGAGCACCAGGATGGCCCCACATTGGTCCACTAACATCTGGTTTCATTCCAGGTTGACCTGGCATTCTATTTTGCGGCATACCGGGAGGACACTGCATTCCTATAAAAGTAAATTTAAAATCGTTTAATTACACACTGAATTTTTATCATTTCATCGATTACTAGAACAAATCAACCGTTTAATCCCCATAACCTCCAACGTGCTTAGATATATTTTTCTGAACTGAGACTTCTAGAGATTTTTCAAATGTTGATAAAGTAAACAAATTATTGTAGTCCTTCATCACTTAGGGAAAATTTGTTTCTTAAACTTATATACAGTATTAAACTTATTTTTAATTGTAATTAATTTGAAATAGATTTATTCTTAGGTATTTGGTACAATTATAAATAGAAAGATGTTCTACAGAAATTTTCTTTTTAAATACTTTGATTTATCTCTAAATCGGGACAATAAGTGTATCGAAAGTGTCCCAATAATGATGATATCTCGTTTGATTTACGAAAAAAGGCAAAAACATTAAAATGATTTGGTACACAGAGAATTTGTTATAGAGTCTATTGTGTTAGATTGTCAAACCAGAATTTCCAACAACAACAAAATTAAAACGAAGTATAACAACAATCAACAAACCTCCTCTTGCTAGATTTGGTGTTGGAGAATCCTTCCAATGAGAGACTTTACTTCCAGGTATAACTCTCTGATTAATTGCAGCATTTCCCCATAAACTCGTACCGTCGTCGTAATTCGGAACATTTCTTCTTTGTGTTGGTGGGGAAGGTTCTTCCCAACCTGATGGTTTCCCAGGCATATCTTTCGGTGGTGGGGCAGCCCATTGATTGATATTGGAAGGATTCAACATCTTTGTCGGAGGTCCCGAAGGGTGTTGGTGCCCCATTTGATGATGGGGAGGACCTGGTGGTTGACCCCACATGGCATCTTGACTGGCGCCATTCAATCTTCCAGAAATTCCTCGAGGGTCCCCACGCATGTCCGCCATCCTGGGATCTCGAGTCATTGGATCTATTGCACGTATGTGTTCTCGAGGATCCAAGGACATTCTGTGATCACGAGGATCTCGCATTTCTCTGGGGTCAACAGAGCGAAGATCTCGCGGATCTCGGTGGTCGATTCTTGGGTCACCCCAATTTGATCCTTTGAAAACAAGCATCCATATTGCAAATTAGTAGTTACAACTGATACATATAGAATTCTAGTTCTACCGAAACTTACAATTTCCTTGCTAAGATACATTACTAATAATCGTTTGGAACAATTAAAATGATAGCTTCAAATAAGATGCATATTACTATCAAATGAAGGTAATATGAATTGAAAATTCAAGATGAAATAAGTAATTTACATTACATTACTGTGTTTTTATAAATTATTATCGGCAAATTTAGGATCATATTCTATAACCACAAATTTTGTTTATGCTACAAAGACAAATAAGCGCATGATAAAACTAACAAGGAGAGATCCCTAGGTGTAACGCTTATCTGTTTAATGGAGTTTTTGTTATTGTTGTTTTCTCGTTATTTTTTTATAGATGTATATTGTACATATTGTACATCATTTTTAGATGTACAATGTATACTTTTTTTTTCACTAATCAATATAATTAATGGACATAGGAATAAATTAAATGTAAATTGCAGAAGGTTATATTCTCAATGTTTTTATCATAGAAATTCCTCAACCTTAAAGATATTACTACTAATCAAACGTCACACTAAAATGGCGACGCCGTTCTCAGTATTTAATTTCAATTATGCTTCGAAAGATAAACCACACTCTAGTAGTTTAATTATCATTATTATAGCTAATATTATTAGTATAATACATTGAGTCAGATTTAATCGTGTGGCTTATCCGCTATATATAATGTTCCTCAACCAATTGATCTATAATATTAAATATTTGATAATCTTTTATCAGTCTACCCTCAGTTTAAACTCTACATCTAGAAACTTCTCCTTGTAAGAAAGTAATCAAATTAAAAAAAATAAACAGAATAGTTTGAATTTCTCTTTCTATTTTCTGTTAAATTTAGGATATGCTCTAAATTTACAACATAACTTACAAAATGAATACACCTTTTTTTATCGTTCATATTTTCAAATATGGGAATATCCTTGCCACATTAAATTTTCACTGTGATAGAATAATGGCTTAGGTGCAAACCTAATGACATCATAAAGACTTATATTATGTTTATTGGAAGTCCTTGAAATTTATTAAAAAATATGAAACAATATTATTTCGAAAATCAATTATACTAAAGATTCCATCAGCAGACCTACAACGAAACGCCACTTTTTGAAAACATATTACAATAACGCTTAACGTTAAATAAACGAAACGTTTCGGAGACAAGTTACGTTGTGTACTATTATACGAAATTTTCTATCTTCCTAAACGACTAAAGGCAGCTGAACAATTAATAAATAACATTTGGTTGTTATATATTAAAATATAATTGTTTGAATTGACCAATTAAGATTATATTTATTAGTTACCAATATAGATAATTATCAATCAACTGTAATTTTTAGAGCAAGTATTCAAACTAACAATACTTTCTTTTCTCAGTGCGCTTATATTGTTCTTGTCAATCCACTCACGAAATTGAAATTCTTCGGACTTTTTTCTACGTTGATGTAATTTTTCGCATACCTATAATGAAACGAAAAAAAATTTAGGGATAATAGTGTTTGTTTAGTTCAAATTTTAGTATTCATTTTCACTTTGATTGTAGCAATTCTTTATATACAATTGTGTAATAATATTTAAATGATAAGTAATAATCATATTACAACTGTAGATAAATATAAATATGCTCTATTCTTTTTCATATTAGTATATTCAAGTGAGTAAACAACATTAATTAATAAGTTTTTATTCGTAAAATCTGATAAAACAAAAAATACAAAAATACGAACAATAATTCGAGATGAGCATATCTTGACTAACACTATGTTTGAAAAACACTCAAATTCTAGTGACAATAAGTAGACATAAATGTTTAAAGTAATTTTTTTATACAAGTAGCTAGTCAATTACATCTATTCATTAGATTTGTCAGAATCATAATCCTCTCTTGTTGCAATGTAATAAAAATTAGTTTGAAATACTTCGTGTGACTTCGTTGTTAAAGAACAATTGCAACACATAATATTTTATATGTGTCCAGCGTAAATACTCACGGATGCTGAAAAGAGCAAATAAAAATCACTACATTGACATCTATAATATAGAAAAGTCTTCAAGTATAATCTATATTACGATATTTCGCTGATTTCAATTTAAATAAATAACTATACTATAAAAGCATTTACATGCTTATAAAAACTTGTGCCCTAAAAATTCAAATCTCCTCTATCTAATCTATTAATTAGAAAAATGTACACTTCTTCATGAGTCATTTCTATAATTATAAGTTTTAATGAAATTTTTCAGAAATAACTGCCTTTGTTAGATGTAAACGCTCATTCATTTTCCAGATAAATAGAATTAAATAGCAAATTTCAAAACTCGTGTTTTCTACAATAATATTATCAAAAATAGTAAAAAAAAAAGGTCAAAATAGTAAATTAATTTGTCACTCAAAGGAATATCAGATCTTTTTGGTAAATATCTCTACGGAAAGATAAAATTCTTTATCAAAAAATATTTTATATCCGGATAAATCTTCCAAGTTTTCAGGTCTTCCATCAATTTCAGAAACATTAAAATCATCCGAATCTTCCTCACTTGATTTGGACTCGTCGCTATTCCAAATATCATATTCATTATTTCGGTCATTATACTTTTTGTTGGAAAATAAACTACATAGAAATTCACAAAAATCAAAATATAAACTTCTAAATCATCGATAGTGTAGCCGAATCTACAAATGCTTTTATTTACTCTTACGTTATTTATATTTCTGAGCAAATTACTTATGATGTGCCGTCGTCTAGTAGCGAGTTCAAAAACCACACTGATATATTTCAGCAATATATTTAGATTTTGAATTTAGAAGAACTTTTTTTCAAAATGCGGTATAATATTGGCAGTTCTATACCGCGTCGTACAGGTGGTCTAAAGATTAAAAAATATTTCAAGAGAGTTCGAGATTGTCGGTTTTAACGCGGAGTTACAAACTTTCGATAATAAGTGTCCTTCTATGTATTCATGCTCTCAAAGATAAATGGGGTAAAAATGTCTTAAATAACTTATTAAGACATATAATTTAAGATATAATTAGTCAAAAACCACGTTTCTACATTTGATCCTTTCCTCGTAACATTAAATGCTCTTAATATATATGAATTAAATTAATCATTTACATGCAACAATTATTACTTGCTTCAAATATGAAAAACAACTAAAATACTTTTATATAATATATAAATGTAAAGAAATTTGCAAAAAATTCTTTAATATTATTCACAACGTGATGTCCCACAATCATCAGAATAGCACTATGAAAAAAATTTTATAGTAGTTATCTAATATACGATTCAGTTTTAATATTTATGCATTTTCTAGCATGCATATCATGTGGGGAGAACTAAATTACTTTAATTTATCCAAAACATTGGCAAATTCCTTTTAGTTACAAGCCATACAAGTATAACGTCGTATCCGCAAAAGTATGTTCCCCATTTCTGACAACAATTTCTAGTCAATTGTTGTGAATAACTTTAGAATTCGACTTTGTAATTTAAAAATTCCAATTCCTTTTTCGTTCAAGATTTTTTTATAATTCTTAAATTACAATTTTGTAAGAATTCGCAAAAAAAATAAAAATAAAACAATGAAACAAACATATCTTTAAATTAACAAGTTCCTAGACCAAAATTGAATAAAATGTCTTATACTGTACCGTTTCTATTAAAATAAATTCTATCAATTTTTTACAATTTCAAATCGCAAAATGTCCCCCATTTCTTACTTACTTCATACAATAAATTTCTCATCATATCGATCATTTGTGTTCTGTTTTAGAACACAGCGTATATCATAAATTTTATTTGTAAAAAATAAAATAAGATGCCAAGAAAAAAGAAAAATATCAGTAATATCAATATTACCTCCCCACATACCGGTTTGATTACCGGTACCGGTTGTCCATTGTCCAGCGGCAGTGTTTGGTTGAGAAGATGTAGGAGCACCACTCCACATATTCGATGAATCGGCAGCTTCATCATCTTCACCCCACGTCCCACCAATATTTGTTGCTGGAGTATGGCCCCAGGGTGTTTTTGGTTGCTGTTGAGGCGGTGGTTGGCCACCATTTCTAATATTAGTTTCCCACAAATCCGTACCAGTATTTACTGGCGGCTTCCATACCGGAACTGATTCTTTACTCATATTAGGCTCTGGAGTAGTTGGAACGTCCCAGTTTGTGTCCTGATTTACATGTTGCTAAAAGAAAACGAACATTTTATTTAACTACGGATTATCGTAATTGTAAAACGGTACAAAATTATTACACACAGAAATATATTAGAAAAAGTGGTAGAAAGAAGTGATACAAGTAAAAAGAAATGTTTAAAAGTAACAAAAGCAGTAATAACATTGATCACATAAGATATTACACGTTCAGTCGTTTCCAAATACTAATAAGGGGAAATCCCAAATGAGGTTTCAAAACGTTTGGTAATCAAAATTTCGTAAAATAATTAATAATAGAAATCGTTTAGCAAGTTGAAATTTTTGTCAATGTTTCGTATCGGTCGAGATTTTTAATCCAAATTATTATAAATATATATTTGTTCTATTCTACGTTACACATTAACCATTATGTCGATTATAAATGATTAACACGGAATATGAAGTAACGTCTTCAAAAAAAAAAAAAACATTTGTAAAAATACTTACACGACCCCAACCATCTTGACTAAAAAGTGCTTCCCTCATTGTGTTTAATTGCTCCAGTTGTTGTTTTGTCGAAGGATTATTGCTAGTAGATGTATTACTACTGTTAACGGATCCCTGAGCCTGATTATTCGCCTGGTTATTCGTCTGATTATTATTGCTACTGGAGTTTGGTGGCTGTTGCTGCTGTTGTTGCTGCGATGTATTATTGTTATTATTTGGAACAGAAGGGTTTTGGCCAGGCCCTCCAGGATTATTAGATTTTCCTTGGGACCATTGGTTATTGTTCTGACCACCTTGACTTGTACTGCTTGACTGAGAAGTCGGTGGACCTGATTGCTGATTCAATTGCTGATTTGGATTGTTCATTTTATTTACGTTACCTAAAAAACAATCAACCACCCAAATAAATATTTAAGAATTATACTTAATCGTTTCAATTATATTTTTATGTATACGTTGTAAAAAAATTTTAAGACTTCTCCAAAAGATTATTTCAAATTAAAACGAATGTATTACTTAGGGATTTAGAATCCCTCAAAATAAAAACTTAGATTGTGCCTGGCTCTACGTGTAATCTTCCAAACAGGTTCTATCTATAAAACCGTTTTTCAAATATGTATATGGTGGGCCGTACCATGTAAAATCTCTTGAAAGATGAATGTAATTCTTCAATGTAAAAAAATAATTGTATACAATCGTATGTCCTATTTAACTTTATTTCCAAGTTATAGTGCGTTTTATGTTAAACACTTTTGAGAAACTACGCTAGTGCCATCTTTCAAATATTCTGGAAACATTATCCATAGGATTTTTTACTGGTAAGGTCATTAGAAATTCATTGTCTACAGAACATTGCCAACATTAAAATATTCCACCAAATGATTTAACACGGTGTCCAGTAAATCCGAGTAATAACTGTATAACTCAAGAGAATAAAAAAACCAATGATATGATATAACATTTGTTTTTATCGAGTTACAACAAGTTATTTTAAGCACCTCTTACGAAGTTAAGCTGACATAAATTATTAAAATATAAAACTCATTTTGACTCGGAAAAAAAGATTAAATAGGACGAAATTTATTTTATTTTTCTTAGGTTCAATATCTAATTTTGTTGTAACTTCCGTATTTTACGATACGCCCTAGAGAGAATAGAATTTGTTTGAAATACAAAGGCTCGCGTGCGCGTGAATATCGTAATTTAAAAAAATAAAACGTAGTATAGCGTAAACTTAAATATTGGATGAATTTAATAATTGTATGCATACGAGCAATAAAACTATTAAAAAAATGCATCGTCACAACAAACATGAATTTTATTTATAACAAATTATGTGAATCAATTAGAAGCGATCGAGTACTCGGAAAATAATAATTGTGCTCTCCACTGTTTCAAAATTTGAATTGAACCGAATGTTTCCACCAGGTTGGGCAAACTTAATGTGTTCGAATAATTTGATTTAAATTAAAACACTAAATAATTATATATACTGTATAATTTTTTTTGTGGAAATATTCTAATATACGTATACTGTGTTCCGTAATTATTACAGCTATAAATTTAGTGATTTTTAAATTTTAGAAACTCCTCTGATACATGGGTAGTTTATTAGGTTTCTACTCAAAATAGGATTTTTATACACGTAATCGCATTAAATCTATTGTGTATACTAATAATAATGAAAGTACAGACCAATTAAAATAACAAATTATTTTAATACTACTAAAATTAAAAGCGTAAAATACCATAAAAAGCGTTAGTAGAAATTACTATATCAGAACACAATTGTGTATATGGCAGACAACATTTTAAACAATTTTTAAGCTATTAGCACGTTAACGCCACGTTAGTTTTCTATACTTAAGGATGTCCCCAATATTTGTTCGAATCGTAGTGTAAAAAGTTGAAATATTCTATAATTTATCGATGTACTTGTTATTTTATATTATTAACAAGACTAATACTATTTAAAAATTTACAGTATTATAGTTCACGTCTTGTAAGAGACATGTTTAACATATTAAAATAAAACTCTTAAAAATTGAATATTTGTCTTATTGTATATTGCCGATTACCCAATATAATAAATACTAACAGAAATAAAATAGTATGCAGAGAGATTTATTAAGAAAAATCCATATTCGACAAATTTTTAAAATCGATTTTCTCGAAAACGGGTGCCGCGTATGAAAAAATTATATTGTATGTTTTCTATTGATTTTTTATCCATATTCTTTACGTTCCATTCTTAGTGCACCATCAGAAAACATGGCGAAGGTCAATAATATTTTAAAACATTTAATTCTTCAAACAATGTTATACTCGCATAAATAAAGCAACTGTTTAAACAGCGGTTAAAGAAATATCATTATACAGGATATTTTAAAAATATTTGGCCAAACTTTATCAATGTACTCTACTAATCATACTGATGGGAAAATGTTATATAAACATAGATTTACAATATCATTTTTTCCGACTTGTGGCCTTTTCAAGGTTCATTGAAATATTTCAATGTTTGAATAATAAATATTCTATGAAGCTAAAAGCTAAAAAAAATCAGAAGATGAAAATAATGTTCTTTTTATTATTATATACTCATTACGATTACCAATTAATATTATCATTTGTCATTATAAACGATTGTTTATCTCCTAAAAATTTCAAACACGATGTTTGAATATAACAAATATTTAAATGTTTATTTCGCTACTGTGCAATTTTTAGTGTCTGCAATTCGAATAGAATATGTTTGTAAACTTGTTTTTAATAGTGTAATTAGTAAAATACGTTGATAAATTTTAACCGAACATTTTTAAGAGTGACAGGTGTTTCGGATATAAAGTCGGATATAAAAACGGATAATATCAATTTGAACTTCAATTGTCAGGTTTTAATTAAAACGTTTAAAAAGCAAAAAAAGTTCGATACTCACCCGGAACGTTTTGTCCACCCAGAGGTCCTTGATTCTGATTGGTATTTTGATTGCCAGCAGCAGATCTATTTACATTGTTCCCAGGCCAATTTCCAGATGTCCCACTGTTTCCAGAAGGATTCCCTGAAGTCCCACCCCATGTAGATTGATTGTTATTACTATTATTTGTAGTGCTGGCCTGTGCAGAGCCCCAATTTGCAGCGCCACCGTTGTTTAATGAACTTTCACCACCGCCAGCTAATCTAAGTATGCTGGAAATTCTCCACCTTTGTTTATACCCTAAATTGGGTTCATCTATATCGCAGACTGGCCCAGAAAGAAGAGTTAACACGCGTTTAAGATCATTTTTGAGAGTTTGTAGAGTATCTTTGGAAACTCCTACGGACGCTGCAATGAGATTCCTGGCACAATCGATGAAGTGATCTCGATTAGAGCTAGTTGTAAACATTTCTTTGTTTTTCGAATGGACAGAAATTGCATTTTCTGTATCATCGATATTTTCCGTTTGATTTGAAACATCATCGATCAGCTTTCCTTCGGAACACTGGCTGTTCGTTGAACAGACACGAGTTTGACACCTTTCGAATTGATTGCAATTGTGGAGGTTTACTACAATGGCGTCCGTTTTCTTGTAATCCGGAGAATTTACATTAAATTTTTCATTGTCAATGAATTGGGCAGTTTGAAACGTCGAACTGATTAGAGCGATTTGATTAGAATTTATCGGACTTCCAGTGAAAATATTCTCAACATCAAGTCCAATAATTTGGTGTATTTTGTACGTCTCTTTAAATTGATATACATCACAGAGATTTTCTAGAGAAATGTTTTCATTCATTAAGTCAATAAAAACTTGATATCTTAGTTTCATTCGTTTCGGTGAACTAGAGTACGATGAAATAGTAGAAGTATTCCCTTCTATCGACTCGTACAAATCTTGGCAATTATCATTTCTCTCAAATCCACAAAAACGAAATACTCCTGCGTTATTATATTGATCACCATGCAAATGGACAGCAGTTTGAGATTTGATCGTTTCCAGTTGATTATGGTCAACATTTTTATTAGTGTTTCGGCGTATGATTTGTTCGTTAAAGCAGTCGAAACATCTCGAAGAATCTTCTTCGTCTTCACCCTCTGGAAGAGAATCATTGTGATATCCCGTTAAACAGTTCGGCAGACTGTCATAAAAATCGTGAGGAGTGTGCATTTGGTCGGGCCATAATGTCTCGAAGTATTTCGGCCGAGATCCAGGTACACCGATTATTCGGGATGCAGATTGGCGTTTAAGCGTCATCGTAGGCTTGCAGGTAGTCGTAGTAGGAATGTAGAGAGCGAACTCGGCTTGGTTCTCCCCCTTAACCCTAAATCTATCCCCTATAGTAGACTTAGAAAGAGACTTAACAAACTCAGGGTCAAGACGCACATACGACCCCGAGTACCTATAGTTCGCGAAATAAGCGCCCATGGGCTCGTTAGACTTAACATTATCCTGAAATGAAAGAGCACCAACAGTAATTGTTGCCACGTCACTAATACCATTAATTCCCCAGGACAACATCTCCACCATCCTTCCCTTTACGTTCAAAATTATTGTTTCTGATGTTCTTACTATGAACCAAGCGTTTGGATATTCTTTCATCAAGGTCATCAATTTCGAATACATTCTTCTGAAGATTTTCAACAGGAACAAAGAGTTTACACTTTGCGTAAATGTTCTGATAGAGGCAAAAATTCCGCTGCTCGATTTCTTTAAAGCCACTGGGTGTAATAAAATTTGCAAATTTTGCTCGTTCGAGGTCGAACTCCTACCATCTATGTTCCTAAATATTCTGAAGAGCAGGGCATTTAACTTTCCCCTCTTCGAAATCCAAATTTTACAATACATCGTTGTTATTACTGTCATTGACGAATTCTTTAGAGAAATCAAAATATTTTTATTGGAGACGACAATTTTATGATTTGTTTTTCCGAAGTTATTTGAGAAAGTCACAATCTTTGAATATACCTTCGTCATCATAAAATTTTCTACTTTAAAGGCCAATGTCCTCTCATTTACCTTCCAAGAAATGTTCGAGTACCGGACACTGAGATGTGTCCTTTCGTAGCTAGTCTCGTGGCTCGGTATCCCCTTCCACATAATACTAAAATCGCAAATCACCTTATATCTAAATTTAACCACATAAAGCTTACGATCTAACGAGAGTGGAACACATGCGCGTTGCGTCAGCTCGTTCGCGACCAGGTCGAGCCATGGAGGAGAGGATTGTGCGCGTTTCGGCGCGTTTCTCAATGGGAGAGGTCGCAGAGGCTGGTCAGTTAGCTCGTTTCCGGGAACGATAAGCGTAATGGAAGAACTGGTGGCCACGTTTTTCCCTTCCTTAATCAAATCTGATTCTTCATTCGACGATCTATCACTTATTTTAACTTTCTTTAGCATCACGAAATTTAAAGGCGACTTTGATATTTTTGTATAGTTTTCCTCAATGTGTGCTAGCGCAATATTATTATTTATAAAGGATATATCGACCGATATAACACTTTTCAAGACTTCTTTCTTCGTATTGTTAATTTCCCCAAGAAAAAATTCGATTATTATGGACGAAGTGTTGATTGTTGAGAAAGTACTGTTTAATAGAAGATCCCTAAGTATGTGTGAAGATTGTTTGCATTTCTCAAATGAGAAGAAGTTAACTTCGTTCAACAACATTTTCGTAATACCTAGGTAGAACAGAAGGTAAGATTTGTCTTTCAAAAATAGATATGTGAATAGAAATTTTAGAATTTCTTGATTAATATCAGTTAAAGAAATATCTTCAAATGTTAAATTATGCGATGCATGTTTTACAGTGTTTTGTAGGTTTTCGAACTTAATTTCAATAGACAGAAATGCTCTCATGTCTTGATTTTCACACAATGGTTCGCAGCACTCAAGAATATTTATATTCTCCGAAACAACTTTAATTAACGTTAAATGTATCAATGACGATTTCCTCGATCCCACTTCGTTGAAATCGCCGGGTACACATTCTTGTAAGATTTTTATCATTTTAATAATGCATTCAACTGAGGGGTGCTTACTTTGAATAATTTGATTATTCGTCGAGAATATTTCCATAATTCTACAGTGTTTATCCTGCGATGTAAAAAGAAACCGTTCTCGTAATAATAAACCGTCGAAAGAAGAGTTCACTAAGAATCTGAATGGATTCAAACGGGCTCCTAGTCTCATTGCGATCGCACCACTGTCCATTTCGACGCGGAGGAAATAATGGTTACTGGTTGAGCTGAGCAATATCACAGACTTGTAGTTAACGTTATTATTACTTAGGAGGCTAGAATTAGACTTAATGTTATTGTATTTGCCCGGATGAAGGCAGGACCCTAGTAAGGAGTAATTGTCAAGAGAGTCGAGAGAGAAGTGGCCTGATGAGGGGCGATCAGACTTGGGTATCCTAACTAGGCTAGGTACCCCTTCACCGATTGCGCACTTATCCCCTGTTAATTGTAGATTTATGCTTATATTTAGTACCCTAATGTTTAGTACGCTAAAGCTAGTCTTATTATCACTTAATGTCTTAGATATAGACTTAGAGTTATTGGCGGAGCTGCCCGGTTTGTGTTTGCCGGGCGAGCCCGGTTGTTTTCTTTTTGTTGTTGCATTAACTGTTGTTTTTCGATCATCTTGATGATTATGTTCTGCTCGTCTTGAGCGATTATTTAGTGTAGGATTATTATTATTATCGTAAGTTAGAAAGTGATTTATTGTTGGGTGTTTTGTGGTTGACGACGCCACTGACTGGCAGGTCGGGCCTCGACTGGTCAAGATGGACTTGCCTGAAAAGAATTAAAAAGTTTCTTACATTTAAGAATTTAGAATATTATTAAAATACATTTCTATTCGAACAATTTTCCCCCGCACAGATCACCATTTTATTCTTCAAATAATTTCATTATTTCATAAATCGCATACACTCCCAGGCAAAATGATAGCACAAGCGTGCTATTTTTCATTTATCGTGTTAAAATTGTGCCTGCGTGAAAACTCTCGAGTTATATGTATAACGTCTATATCGTGTTTACATATTCGTAAAAGATACGTTATACATATAACTACGAGTTTCCACGCTGACATAATCCTAACGCGAAAAATTAAATTATCATTTTATCTGGGAGTGTATAATTAGTTTATTTATATATAAGATTCTCTACGAAGACCTTCGTAAGTTCAACCACGTTGAACTTCGTTCCATTTTTAATTGAACCAAGTGAACAGAAGTTATATTTACGTTCTTGTCCCAAAGTTTTCCCTAAGCAAACCGTGTACATGTGCTACTCTTGGTCCGTGAAGTTGTCACAATGCGACAAGATGGGGTATTTGAAACAGGTCACCTGAATAAGTCTCTTGTTTTCGGAGATAGAAGAAAATGCATCAGAACAAACTTATTCGCTAACGGGAGCTCATAATCTGATGTTATTCATTTTTTTATAGGCGAAGGCGTCAAGGAGACACAAAGGTCAACTCTGTTCTTTAAGTGAAACGATATGCTGTTTCACTTACTTTTCAAAGTCACTCAAGATCAACAACAAGAAGAAACAAATTACCTCAAAGTACTCTTCGAACATGTTATTTATCTACACACCGCCAGTGTTCAAAATATCGACCTTGAACATAGATAAATAGTCTAAAACGTTGTAATACTAACGATACGGTCTGATAAATTTCATTTGTATCTATTACCGAGCAAACTGTTTTTATACATTCTTGCATGCCAACTTTGGTTGTTGGTTTTTCGCGGTACACTTGTCCCTTGAATTTTCTCCACAAATAAAAATCTGAATGTGTCGGGTCCAAGAAACGTGACAATCGCTTATTTCTTCCTGATCAACCATTCCAATGGTCTCCAAATTTCTTACTCAGCAGTTCTGTAACATTTTATGCTGGAATGTTCCAAGTGAAATCCAGTAAAATGTTCTCTAACAATTCTGGCAGAACGTCTTCTAAGATTCTCTCATATTTACGATTATTTATTAGCATGCCATCGATAAAATATGGATATGATGTATTTTCTTTCATCTTCGAAAACAAGCGAGATACTCGGGTTATTTTAAATACCCTACACTATATATTCGGTTAATAAAGGACTTAAACGCTCTACTAGAGATGTACGGTCGTCGCTAGTGAAAAAACGGTAGTATGAGAACAGAAATATAACTATCGGTATGTGTTTGTTTATTTCTCTCAGCCATCGTGTATTATCTACTGAACGATAGTGCACGTTATGATGGTTAACTTCTTCATAGTTTGTGAATGTAGAAAAACATCTCATCCGTAAACAAAATTTCATTTAAGAACATCTCATCGTCCCATTTGCAAAATTGTAAACGTTCACGAAAATCATTTTCACTGAATTGTTGATGAAGTGAAATATAAAACGGGTTGAAATTGGTTAACGTGAAGTATTCGCAAGTAAGTATACGTAGCTCCCAATTTCAGTGACCTTGAAATATGTTATTAAGGACATCACTTGCAATAACTTTTCGTATGCGTGTACTCACCGGTTAGCTTAGTTTTCGAGATATTTGTAAAAAAAAGAAACTGTCACAAACATTATATTGAATTCTGATTATATATGCGAACTGCTTTTTCTATAGAGTGATAATAAAAATGTGGAACCCTTTTGAGTTTGTTTGGTTAATTTTGATTTCACCACTGAATGTGAGCCACTTGCGGTCCAGAGCAAGTGCGAAATCATGTTTGTTGCACTCAGTCGCCGTGATATGTTTATATAAACAAAAGGGAACCAGCACTCTGGAATCTACCATCCAAAGGAATTGTTAACACTCTGTAGAAATAGCAGACTGTATATATAAACAGAATTCAATATAATGTTTGCGACAGTTCCTTTGGAAACATCTCAGAAGCTAAAACCACCGTTCGACAGTTGTACGTATACGAAAAAATTGTTCATTTTATTAACTCCAATAATATATTTCAAGGTTATTAAAATGAGCTGCGGACCGTTTTCTCTATAATTTACGTTTATTTTAACACTTCAATAGTATGTTGATAAAGAAATTTTTTGATCATTTATAACACTGCTCTTATTCAAAGATACTTGTCGTGTGAAGGTTATATGTATTAGACTTCACGCTAAAAATGCAATGATAAATATTAAATAATACATCATAAATACAGCTATTGATGAAACATTGTTAATGTGATTTGTGTGAGTCATCGTATATGGATTGGTCGCATCGCAAAACTATAAAATTTCTTAAAGTTTTTCCTTCTAAATATGATTTTTTGATTGAACATTTTACAACCAACACTGTCATAAATTATCAATTCATTTGCATCGTAACTCTGCTTGAGCTACTTTGTTCAAACATCAGCGTCGTTCAACTGACAGTTAGCCCATATCATCGCGAGTGTATATCGGCGGTTTTATTATTTTCGTTAACTTCTACAGTAAACGACTTCAAAATAGTTCATACAGTTTATTTAACAGAGTGTAATTATTTTCAAATAATCGATACGTAATGCCACATCGCAAACATCACATTTAAAAACTGTTTCTTTTCGGACTAACATAAATAAGTATACAACATATTGCTTTGTTGTTTTGTTCCCCTTTGCTAGTGTTGGAGATACTCCTATAGGAATGATGTCTTTCTTACTCTTACGTTTACTAAATATTTTTTAATAATTTCTTCGGCTGATCTTTGCTTGTAGACATGGAAAGTTCGATCTGTTTTATCGTTTTTAAAAATTATACAACTGTTTAGTAACATTATGTCTATAAAAAAAAATATATTTTATAGGCTTTTTTACATCTTCGCATATTGTGAAATTTACTTAAAATTTGATCGCCAATATCAACTCCACTCATATTCTTCTTGTGACCTGATAATTATTACTAATTTCGATAAAATCTAATGCATGCATAGTTGTTAATAAAACAACACCCTTTTTATCTTCTGCCAATTCGCTTGTTCGAATAATACGCGGTATCTTATGCACAAATTCTTTACCACGAGTAAGACTCATGGTTTTCGATTATGGCACAAATTCTTTACCACGAGTCATTCTCGTGGTTTTCGCTCATGGCACAAATTTTTTACCACGAGTCACACTCGTGGTTATAGGTCAAAGGGTTAAGGGAGTTATCGTTCCCTTTTCCTTCATCACACCTAGAAGTCGCTAAAAATTGAACAATTTCCATTGAGTAATCGTCGTCATCGATCAGTCAACGACTCAATAAGGATATCGACCACTCCATCATTATATACAAACACGGGATTAATGTTTAAACAGCGATACTGTTTTCAGTTCAATGGCGAGAGAATCAACCCATATAAAAATACGACACTAAAAAGTTACATAAGAAATAATAGTCATTCTATGCCAACCTATAGTCTCTAGTGGCATTGAAACGTGTTTGGTAGAATTTTAAAAATTATATAATTGTTCGAAAATAGTATTAATTTTTCTTCGATAAATCGTAACTGTTGAACTGGCAATCGAATGAAAATGAACTTTTCGGTGATTATATTGATGTTAAGGGAAATTATTTTAGTAAATGAATTTTGTTTTAACAAAGTTTTTGCAACAGTTTTAAAGAAACCTTGTTTTTAATAACAGGAGAAAATTTTTAAATCTGAAGAAATTACTAAATGTTGTTCCATTTGTTTCTATTACTCTCTTTACTGATGAATTTTCAAAGAAAAGTGACGTTTTGAAATTAACCATATGAATATTAATTTCAATTAATGTTACATCAAAGCGTGTGGAATTGTATGATACCAAACATCAGACGACTGTACTTATCTGTCTGTAATGATAAAAATAATTCTTGCAACAAAATGTATAAAATAAATTCAATTTTTATAAATGTTGAAAGGCATATTAAGTATTTTTTCGTTAACAGCTGGATTTGACCTACACTTTAAATGTTGGACAACGAATTGAAATTCGTTTTCAATTCCTCTAAATCGTTCTCGCCTTCGGTAAGCAAGAAGCAAGAATTGACCAGTCGCCTGCTCTAGGTGAGTACTTGTAAAACTTATTACAAAATGTATAATCAACATAAGTCAAAACAAAAATACTGTAATTATGAAGAGCGAATTTTGGTTTACAAACTGGCGTATGAAAAATAAGTTGAAGTTGGATAATGAGATAGAGAGAGACAGAGACAGAGACAGAGACAGAGACAGAGACAGAGACAGAGACAGAGATAGATAGATAGATAGATAGATAGATAGATAGATAGATAGAGAGAGAGAGAGAGAGAGAATATTATTTTCTTATTCGATGTATAAAAATGATAATTTTGCAATAGACACATCCAAGAGTCTGTTGCATTACGTTTGATGGAGAAATCTCAACTGTTGATTTCTTGCTAAGTAAAATCACGCAATGTATGTAACACTTCCTTGCTACTTCTGACACACAATACAAGTAAAGTGTTACGCATATTATTGCACGTCAAGCGATTAAGATACATAGTGTAGAGATTTACTACGTTTGTAGTAGTTGATTTGATCTTTGCAATCATAAAATGTTCATAGTATTCATCATGTTATATCAGAGACACTATAATTATCAAAATAAAGTGAATAAATTGTTGAAATTATTTCACTAAAATTCACTCAGGAACAATACTCTTTCTCTTGTGATCAGGTGTTGAAACAGTGGTATAAGATTTTAATATATCCCATTTTGTTTAAAAATGAATGAAATTTTTTAAAAAAAAAGCTCTTACATTATAAGTCCTAATGTCGATAAACTAACAGAACATCTTGAAAATAAATGTGTTCAGTTTGCTTCGAATTTACAAAAATTACAAATAAATTACTCGTATAATAGAAACAGATATTTTACTTTAGTAATTTATTACGTTATTGATTGTAAACACAATATTTACAATGTTATATATATGTTACAATAAAATGTACTCCCTGTATATGCTTGTTATTGCGGATTAGTGTGTGGAACTTTTGTTATGAAAATTCTAAAATATTTATTTCACAAGAAATGTATTTAAAATACCACAAGAAAAGAAGTGTATGTGTTTTAACCAAAGATTCAACAATAAAAGTTAATTTTCTTTCGACATCTGCTTGCAATAGAATCCATTAAAATTTTAAGCTTTTATAATAACACATTCTATCTTTCCTTTAACGTTCGCATAGATTTTAAAACAAAATTATCATAAGGATGCATAGTTACCAGTTTGGCTCGACAGGACGGTTAAAAAGTCATTGGCGGCGGTATTTCCAAGATGGTTAATAGGTTTTACCATCATGTTGTTGTTTATGAATTCGATATCACAGTACCTAGCATTTTCTGATTCTCTTCCCTTCCCCACCCCTATCGGACTGTTTTTCCCTAATACTACTACATCCCCCTGAAACAAAAAAAAAACGTCACTGTAGAAATATTTCAAAATATAACTTATTTTTATGCTAAACATTAGGGGCGTATAAATACACGAAGTCACAGATACCCAAGGTTTGGAACAGATTAAGATCCCCAACAAATTTTTCTGCGTAAATATATTGATTCATTCGTATCTGAATAAGATTTAGAATAAACATTGTAATGCTCGAGCTTCATTGCATGTATACTCGATTCGCACAACCTGTTCGCAAAGATTAATTACTATTTATTAAACGATTATAAAAGCTAAATACTATTTAACAAGACAATAATTTCAATAGTTAATTTGAGACTCTATAATCAAATTTCAAATCTATATTAATATTAACCGTATCGGCACTTCATACCTATTTTTACCATTAGTGGTCATTTGACCGGTTACGAAATAGACATTGATTTTTAAAAAGAAATTGTTAATTTATCGAAGGGAATAATGCACAGCATAACTTTTAAATATTAATAAAATAATCAAACGTATATTTTCATTTTTATAAATAGTATTTATAAATTTTTATAAATAATAATTAATTACACTTTTTGCAGAACACAGGTTTCTCCTTCATACATTTTCCGTAGACAAATTGTTTCCAAGCTATACAACATTGAGTTGTTTTATTATAAATATATATACAACACTGAGTTGTTTTATTACCCTTGCTAAATTTTATTTAGCATGTTTTTCGCGAATGTGAAATATTACATAGGTCACTTTCAACGTCCCTTGTATGTTTTTCTTTTCTTCTTGAAGAAATTCGTGATTATCTACGACAAGACCTTTTAATTGTAATAGAAATTGTTGTCTTAATATCCTTTGTTCCTTTGTTAAAATACAATACAAGAAGTTTAGCAATGAAAAATGATCATTATATGTAATAAAAAATATTTAATACATATGTAAAAATAATAATAACAATTATTACACATTCTTTTAATTAGCCCGTTGTCTTTGTTGTACTTTAATCGATCATTTACTTCAGGTGATGAGAATGATGTTGTTGGTTGTGGATCTTCGGTGATAAACAATTTTTTAAAAGAATCTTCTGCGAAAACAGTGATTGGAAGTTTTTTTCCCGTTTGACTGGACCATAATGATATTTTCGAGGTTCTAGTACTTCCGTGATCGTCCATATAATTTTAATGTTTCGTTTCATAAGAGAATCATCTTATACGATAATTTTGTTCTTTAAAGTTTATGTAATTCGAAACATCTCGGTAAACTTTCCTAATCTCCATATGACCAATTGTTTATCACTTTCCTGCTCTTCCGACTTAACCAATTCTTCCAAATCTTCGTTTGTTAAAGGTTCCACATAGTCTCCAATACGTTATTTAATTTCTTCATCCTTCGCATCAACAAATTCTTCTCCGCCAATCTCTTTTACAATATCGATAATTTGTTCAAATTCTGTATCAATCTCCGGAAATCGTGTTAAATTATGGACAACTTGCTTCTACAAATTTCCCCATCATCTATAGTCATTGGTTTAAACTGATTTATTCAAACTTTTAGAAATATTACAGCATCAGGGATTGTGAATGATTTCCAACATTGTTTCATATCAAGGTCGGTATCTGAATTTATTGCCGTTCGAATTTGATTGAATACCAGGCGAACATAAAGTGAGTCACAAAATGATTAGCATGCGCAAAAAATGATAGGAGTATGTAATATGAAGAGTGAAAGAAATAATGAAAGATTCTTTTACACGTTTTATTTGAAAAATATAACGTTTAGACCATAAACTCACAATACTATGAGAGTTTAACAAAGAAAAGAGTATCAGAATAAGCTGATTCAATTGTTTTTCATAGAATATGTTAGTTAGATGCGCCAATAATTTCGTGACGGCAATTGATACATGGAATCGTTTTGTTTCATCTTTTTACAATTATAAGTGATGGTACTACTGTATTTTTTTTTTCACAGTATTGTAACTTCACAGTCTAAATATTACATTTTTGAAACAAAAAGCGTTAAAAGATCTTTTATTATTTTTTTGATCCTTCATATTCCTGTCATTTCCTGCGTATTCCAATAATTTTGGGACTCACTGTATCTAACCGTGATCTACCGTGTATCTTCATTAAGTGATTTTGTGTTTTTTTTTGTGTTTTTTTTCCGTCATTTTTGTATTCAGGGCAGAGGGATTCATTCTAAATATTTTGTTCACTTTTGAAACGAAGCAGTGATAAAACCATTCCGCAAACGAGATATCTGTTAACTCTAGTGCGCTGGGTCCATAAGCGATTGGCTTTAAGGGTTGTTCGCGATTATAGGACCGTATTCTATGAAGCAGTGACCGTCCTCCTGTCCAAATTTCCCCCGTTGAATCTGTGTATGTATGTGTGCACGCGCACGTTTGTTGACAAAACACAAGATTGAAGCCTTCGAGCACAGGTCCGGTAGGCCATGCGCTGCAACAGTGGCTAGTTTAGCTCACCACTGGTCAGCAGACTATTGGAACTGTCTAATCACTCCTATCAGAGTGACTGGACAGAGGTTTGGGTCTTATCTACTGAACTGTTTGCAGTTTCTGATGTCCCTTGAATCGTACAAGGTCATGATGGAGAGTTTTGGTGGGTAGGCTCCATACTTGGCATCTTCAAATGCGGGGAAACCTACAACACTACTCTCAAACCCACCCCAAAAGGTCAGGTAGATCTTTGGAAGATTTCCCTCGCGTAAAAAACAAAGGATATATGCCTAAACACAAATGAATTTTATCTTTATTTTTGAAATACGGCGGATTTTTAATTGTAAACTACGCTTAACTTTATGATGTTTTCTGCAGCGTAGAATTGGAATTAATATCTTTAACTTCTTGCTAGTCCCGCTCGTGATGGTCATGGACCAATTTTTGATATTACACCTATTTAGCTGTTTTTAATTGACCTAGACCGTGGTCTAGGTCAGTTAATTGACTAGACCGTGGTCTAGGTCAGTTAATTGACTAGACCGTGACAATCACGGATGAGCCCGATCGCTTGCACATTAATCCTTTGCGGACGAGCGCCGCATATATGCGTTTTACGCAAATCATCAAATTGGCCGAAGAACTTATATATGCGTTTGGCGAAAACAGTTGATAGAGCCGAGAAACGAATATATGTGTCCCACCTAAATGCATGTCGATGGCCGAGGTTAAGCAGAAATATGCGCTGTCAATTTTAAATGACTATGGCGGCAGGAGCTCGGCACCACGGTACGGTTCACTTTGAACCGTCCCGTCCGCAAAGGGTTAAATCGATGTAACTATCCTTTACTAGCATTAAATTGTTTAACACTACTACTTGTGCCAGGAAATTTATTGCCGAAGTCACATACAAACTCAATGGCTTTTGACATAAAACGTTACCCTCAGTTGGAACGTATTTTGTGTTCATGTATTCAAATCAAATATTTAATACGTTTTCTACTTTAACATCTATCACTCAGTCTGAATAGCACTTTGCTATTTGAAGAGCTTATTTTTATCATATTTTAGAAATTGCAAAAGAATTGAACATTATCAGTCATATGATGTTGATTGTCCGCCAGCCTGGTTTTGTACAAAATGTAAACACTGTAAAATTAGCAAGTACCTAGTATCCCGTGCAATGATTTGTTTAAAAATTGATAGACACTCTATTCCAGTTTCTAGCTTCTTTGATCCATAACCCGTCAATCGAAAATACCTTACCGTACCCGTATGAAAGGTAACTTGTTAACAGAAATAACTACAAAGAGTATGAAGGTAGACCAATAACCAACAAAATGGTTTTGACAAAACCCCATTTATCAGAATATGACAGATTTATGCTCGAATTAATAGTTCTCCAATGTTTCGATTTCTCTTTAATGACAATTTCCGCACAGAACCTGTTAAAAAATAGGTACTGAACAAATATCATTCTCGAGTCGAAGTCTCGGTAGCTGTATATACAACAACTCAGCTACCGTCCGTTCACGAGAAGAAGGCACAGTTGTGTTTAATTCTCCATTTTAGTTACATTTCACTGAAAGCCCTTCTAGTATCACAGGCATTGCTGATATTGGCCGAAGACGATAACGAAGATCGGCGGTAGTCATTTCAAAATTGAGCGAAACAAAATAATTCGCAGCATTAGCGTAAGTTTCCAAATGAAACCATTTAAACAGAATAATAGTAAGGAAATCATTCTGTTTCGATCTTTTCATTCGAAGGCTATGTTAATGCATTGCTGATATTGGCCGAAGACGATAACGAAGATCGGCGGTAGTCATTTCAAAATTGAGCGAAACAAAATAATTCGCAGCATTAGCGTAGTCCCCAAATTTAAACAGAATAATAGTAAGGAAATCATTCTGTTTCGATCTTTTCAATCATTAGGCTATGTTGATGCTGCTACGAATTACTCTATCTCATCATCTTCGGCTAATAGCGAGCAACGCCTGTGATATTAGAAAAAAAAGTTAGTAGGACTGTAACTGGAGTGAAAATGTAAACACAACTGTGCTTCTTTTTAGCGGACGGATGATACAAATGCAGAAAGTTCATAGAACAGATTGAGTTCCATGTTTTGCTAAACAGCACATTTGAATACTGTGCGAGGACAGGAAAATGAACATTATTGTGTTACATAGATTAATTATTCAATCTGATTTCTTTTTTACCGGGTCTCGCAATTTCATATTTTAAAAACATTCGACTATTGTATGCCTTGATTTTTATACTTATATTGTAATAATTAATATGACATTTTTAAGGCTCTATGAAATTATGTAAAGATTATGTTATATTAAAAATATACAGATTAAACATTAACAAATAAAGCAAAAACTATTTTACAAACTTTAATTAAATCTCACCATGGAATTTTGTACGAAGGCATTTGTTTCTGTAGAAATCTCATGTGAACTAGAATTGTGTGGAAACATTGGGCTCAGTTCTTCTTTGGCAGGCAATGCATAGAAACCAAGATCTGAAAACAAAATTAGAATACTTTGTAATTTATTGAAAGTTTATCGACAATTTTAAGCTATAAAATATTTAATCACATCATAGCAATGGATACTTTTTATTTTTTCCTCTTTAAATGTGTATGAAAAAAACCAAATATATCATCATACATAAAGTTCATACTAGAACCGATATCACTTAACAAGATTACTTTAAAAGATCCTGAATTACTTTTTGAAAATCTATATAGGTTTATTAATGTAAGTATGCAATTACAATGTGTAATATTTATTTCCATTTAAAAATAGAAATATAGTAAACATTGAATCCTTTATAAATGTTATTCTTTACGTTAAAAATAAAATTATGTTAATATTTCATACAGCAAAAAGAATCGTCTATGTCTTGTAAATATATTATCTCAACCAGATTCATTTTATTTAAACTAAGTTATACAAATAAAGTGTTAAATTCATTATTAACCTTGAAATATATACTTTCAGACATTTATTCGAGATTATTGGTTTAACTTAAAATTCAGAAATGAGTGTCAAATAAAAATACAGTAGAGCGTCGATTATCCGAAACGCAAATTATCCGAACTATCAATTATTCAATACAGAATGAGTCGTGCATTTTACCACGTATATGACAAAGTTTACATTTTAAGTTTAAAGACTCTAGTACCGATGATATTCAGAAATGCTTAAAACATAGATAAAAGTAAACTAGAGTTTAAAATTATGAATGACGATATTGTTTTATCCATTATTAACAAAAATGATAATAAAAATGTTAATACCATGTACTATATTAACATATCGTCAAGCTGAAAACGCATCAAATATTGTATTAGGTACTCTAGACAAAGAACAACAAGAAATAGCTGCTTTACAGATGTTTATTTTAAACCGTGTTCGAAATTTAGTGGTATTTAAAAATGATTATTTTCTTATAATGTTTCTCTTATTAAGTATATACTCTTTTATGTGACGGATATGCGTATTTGAAAATTGTTTTATAACATATTCGCAAATTTGTTTTTTTCAAGGCCATTATCTGAAAAACTAGTTATCCGAACGAATTTTTTCCTCGATTTGTTTGGATAATCAACGTTCTGCGGTATTATTAAATTAAATTTTACTTTTAACATCAAGAGTTATGCAATGAAGTAACTGCAGGTTAAATTGTAACTGTTTTAATTCAGAGTTTCAATGAAACAGTAGTAACTGTATATGTTAAACTGTGAGAATGGAAATTAATTGATAATTTTTAAAATAAAAGTTAGACTAGAAAAGGAAATTTGTACTTTTAATTATAATTATTCAGTAATGATTATTCATTAAGGTCCTAAATAATTTATACTTTTACTTTTTACCAAATTTTTAAAACCTCTTAATGTTATTCAATTTAAAAAATTATAAATGTTAAAAAGAAGAAATACCAACCTTGTAGACTATCACTATTAATGTGCTCCTAGCTCCATGCCAGTGGAGATCTATAACAATAGACAATTATATAAGTACTGTTTATTTTGTTAACATTATATGATTCTAATTAATTATACTATTAATATCTTATATATTAGTTCATAAAATAGCAACCGAACTATTAACGACTGGACCTTCTTTTCTGCAAAAATAGGGTTTCCAAGAAACCAATGCTGTTATCCATCTCGAATGAATATTTTCTTGACGTGTATAATGTCATAGGCTTTGTGCAATAAAGACATACAATAAAGTAAATAACAAAATTTAACATTAAAAATAATTTTTCAACCGCTGATCCATCAAGAACCTTTAACTGCATCACTATAGTTGTAGTTTATAGTCGAGATATCTTTATTGTAGTCTTTTTAACTTAATTCAGAAAATATTACTTCGAGATCATTTAAACTGATTTGTTATCATTTGAAATAAAATCGTCGAAATTATTTCAAAAAATGAATTTTCATTTCCCAAAATACTTATATTTAACATAAAGTACTCCTTATTTCTAGAACAAAATAGTTTTATGGACCAAATAAGAAGGCTTGGAATAGTAAGCATTTATTAATTGCAAAATAATATTTATTTTTGTGTTTAATTATTAGAAAAATTGATTCATTTATTTACATACTGACTTGGCCGTATGCTCGACCTTCTAGGTGCAAAACTCTGTAAAATTGTGTAGTTTGTAATATTTTTCTAGCATGTTTCTACTTCAATAATTCTTCTCTTTTGTACTGGGACAGACATTTTTATTCCACTTCTGCACTATTTTGCAAATTTTGCACTTACTGTTCGACAGTCTTTCAAAAAAAAGCATAATTCATTGTATTTATTTGATAGCGTCTGCGATTACACCTTCGCTAAAATATAATGTTAGAACACAAATATCTTGTCTTTATTCATGTTCGGTCATACTGTGTAAAATTTCATTTGCATAATTTGTATGCAAACTTGACGTAAAAAATGCAGAATTTCTTAGTTGCGTAATGTGCAATGTAAGTTCACATTTCATATATCTGCAGTAGCGAAACGATATTTTTACACATACAAACGCATAAACGTAGTGTATAAACGTACTACTGCATAGTAAAAACATTGAAATACCTACCAAAGAAGTGTCCTGTATTTGATATGGATTCATCAATGCATATCAAACTAATTTATTAAAAGCTACTTTGTTACTGTGCATAGTGTATGTCTTATGAAAACTGCAAATGAATGTTTACATTATTAAATATTTACACAGTATAATTCGACATGAATGTACAAAAGCTTTTTTTCTATCGGGCCATCTTATTGAAGCTGCAATAGCAGAAGCTATTAGGAAATATAATAAAGAAAAATGAAAAAAAAAATAATGAATTCATTAAAAACTTCGGTATAATAACAAGTATGTAATCAGTGGGTATTGGACAAAACAGAAATAAACATTGGCTATCCAAATATGAAGAAACAGAATCAATAAAGTTAAATATCTCAAAATAATGTTAGCGATTTGATAAATCATTCAAATTTTACTTTACAATACATTTCTTGCAATAATTAATTTGGAATATTTTTAAATATATTTTTTTTAATTTCTGTAGTTACTAATATAAACTACGGAATTACAAAGAGAATAATAGGCTTTGCATCGAACAGGTCCAACACACACACAGCGTAGGCTTTTAATAAAATTACTTGAATTTTTTAATAATTACACGGCTAAGTATTCCAATTGTTCAATATCCACTGTTCTAAATCTTTTCATTTGTCTAACTTCAAAATCAAATGCAAAAAATCCGCGAGTAGTATAACGATCTGTAAAAAGTGTAATTGTTAATGATACTGCCGTTTTTTAACTGAGTATTAATGTTATAGAGACTCCGAGGCAGTTTCATATTATTGATGCAAATAGATATAGTGCTATCAAGCCGTAATTAGTTGCGTACTGTTTGAGAGATACAGAACAATTATAAATATAAACTTTTCAATGCGATTATATTTATAGAGCATTTTTCAAAACATCAACTATACTTATATACATAAGATTCAATCAATAATAATAACATATTTATTAAATAATTGCGTTTCAATGTTGTGCTGGTTCATTGTAGCCGTTGTTCGTAAATATTTTAAACTTCTACTATGTTGTTCAATAAGTTTCGTCATACGATAAAACTTATTCAACAATATGGTACCAAGTTGGTCAATAAGTTTTATCGAACGATAAAACTTACTGAACAACGTATTATAACTCTTAGTTTGAATACTATTTTGGACTTAATTATCAACTTATTTCATTTTCTATCTCTGCTAAAAAATATTCGATGAGATTAGAGTTTTTGTAGCGAAGTTTCTAGAACATAATGAATATTTGTTAAGAGCTATTCTTCTACAATAGGGGTGATATTTTTTGAATCATTGCCTAGAAATGTAATATTATGATAACTTTAATTTTACTGAACTTTGTTTCGAATTCATTTTTAAAACACATAAATGCAATAAGAACCTGCATAGCAATTCCCCATTCAACATGGTTTTTTTGTATCACCCTTTTGATAATGCTGAGTGAAACAATAGTTTTTTAAAAAAACTATTCAACTTAATTGTTCCATATACAGTATATATAAAATAAGATATTATATTATTTATCAGAGAATTCAACAAAATGCAAAACGTAACTATGCACTATCTTTTAATTCTTATATTATACACAAAGAGTAATGAAAGAAACCAATTTAAGACACTACTGCACCACTTCTAAGTAATATAAAGAATATAATTATTTAACCGTCACCTAGTAGAAAAATGATAAAGAATATATTTAAAAGTCAGAATATTGGAGTCAGTGTAACTTACCTAATTGATAACTTTTATTTTATTCAATGATGATTCATGTGTGAAATAATCATTGAAAAAATCAGCAGATAAGTGTCTGATATGATAAGTATCTAGTATTGAGCGAACCATGAAGTAACTATGTAGAAGTAACAACTGACAACTTGTTTACCGATTTTATATTCGCGAGCAATAACAAGAATTTTTTATTTTTAGTACTTGTAAAAAAAAATGCAATTACTGCACAAAATCCACATTTGAATTTACAATAACTAAAACTGCTCACTGTTTAATTCTAATGCAAAATATAGTTCATAATAGATATATTAGCTTGAAGACTGAGACACACCACTCGTGCCTTAAACAATAAACTAATGTTTGCTACTACGATATTACGATAGGAATCGTAACGAGCATTTATTATTAAATAATAAGAAAATGTCTTTTAAAAAAATTGTATCAACTGCAATCTTTATTATTACATTATATATAATATTAGTAAATCATCAAACTGAAAATAAGTACTAATATTCTTCTATATTCTTCTGCTTCTGTTGGACAAAACTTGTACAATATTTTTATCACTGTTTACGACAACTTTTATTACTGTTGCCACAAATAATAAAATTTAATCAAACCTATGATAGCAATATGTACGTATGTTAAAAGTCATCCTATATTAAACGAACTCTTACAGACCACTATGTCGAGTCATGTCAAAACGGGTTTTCTCCATTGATCGAGACTGTAAATAAAATCTCGAAAAATTATCAGGTCGACATACTATCTTTTCCCAAAAAACGAATAAATTTAATAATACAACAAACGAGTCAGTTTGAAAAATCAATAATAGGTTGTTTAATAAATTTTATCGAACGACAAAACTTATTGAACAACCTAATATATAGAAATGATCAACAGATTAATAGAAAACTTTTGCCTACTTTATTTGAGAAATTTTAAATCATTAGGACTTAACTAAATGCCATATTCTAACCAGTAAGTAATCGTCGTATCTAAACGCTTTATTACAAGTAAGACATTTCAGATGTCTAACAAAACTAATCACCTGGCTAAGTTGTTGCGGAATGAAAACTTAACTATACCAGGGACACACTTTGATCGCATCGAAACTACTAATTTAAAGTTTTTACCTGATTTAAGTAATTTGGATTGATTGCCTAAATAAAAATTTTAAATTAAGTTGCAACATCTTGGTTTATTAACAACCGAAATGCAGTTAATCTCTTAATATCATATTAATTACATTCAAATACGCTCTCGTCATTCGAACATTGTTAAATATTTTGTCTGTATGTTGTTGGATAAAAATGAAACAGAAGTTGGTTCTTGCACCAATATAGTAACAATTTTACAGTTTGTTGGTTTTGCTCAACATCAACTTATGTCCAGAAACTTACCTGTCGATTTACTCAAGTTCTTTCACACATAGATTAGTCGAAAGTGACGCCGAAATACCGTAATTAAATGAGTTGTAATACATACAACATTCCAAAATTGACACTTTCTTTTATAATTTTCTCTTCAAATAACAGTTAAGTAATTATGCTTCTCGGTTTTGCAAGAATTTTATGATGACAAAGAGATTCAAAATTGGTTATTTTCCACCGTAGAAAAAAAATGTTTACAATATGTATTGTACCAATTGTCAAACATGATGGAGACTCAGTTATGGTGTGGAGATGTTTCTCGACCGTTAGAGTAAAATAATTGATAAAAGTAAAGAATACAATACGAAAGGAGGATTGTAAGTAGATATTTGAGCAACACACTATCAGGTTGCCATTTAATACGTACAAATTTTATTATGCAGCAGAATAACGCCCCTAAGTACTCATCTAAATTGTGTACAGGGTTGCAAAAAGAAACAGAAAGTGTTCTGAAAAACATGAGATGGGCATTACAGTCACTAGATTTGAGCCCAATTGAGCTTTTACAAGAAGAGTAAACTCGGTAGGAATATTCGATTCCACTGCTCAAGATTGAAGGAACACCTTTAGCATATACTGCAAAAAGCATGAAACAATATAAAATTAAAAAACTCATTGTCAGGATACCTAAAATATGCCAAGTAGTCATTAGAAGCAAAGATGGCTCTTTCAATGAAGAGTCGATTTAAGAAAAACATCTGTTTCTTTATGAAAAAACGAAAGAAAAATGTAAGTGTTATTTACTAAACGTTTTGAGAAATAAAATATTTTCAGTTCCTATAAAAATGTGTAACCTTCTTATCCTCTTTTGTAGTGTATGTATGTGTGTTCAATTTTTAAGTTATTTTCAATACATACTATAGACATAAAGATAACTACTAGAATTGTCAATAAATATTTATAATTAAATTTCCCAATCATACAAGCCAGCAGCATCATTACAAAGAAACGTGAAAAGAATAATGTTAAAATGGTACAAGAAAAATATTGATAATTAATATATTAATAAAAATGGATATAGTTTCTTATCTACATTTTTCTATATGCCAAATTTTCTTTTAGATCCTCTACTTTAGAAAATACTACTTTGAAGACTTCAAAATTTTCTCATATTTATGTAGATGAACTTATTTGAAAACAAACAATACATCAATTTAGATTTTCTTCCTAAAACACGTAAAAAGTATAGTAATATTAAAATAAAATTAAAAAATCAAGTAATATATAGAAGATAATATTACAAAATAATATGATATATACTAAAATTTTAATTAATTTCGTTAAAAAATAAGTTAATAGTAAAAAAAAGTATAATATTGAGTTGATTCCTTAAAAAGTTCCATTGTATGTAACAACAATGTATGTTTTTTTTAAGAATTCTTCTAATTCTACCTACTGATTTTTTAATTTATTTGATAGTAAAGGGTCCAGCAATTTCAAGTCAATATTATAATTGTGCACATCTTAAGAAACTGTGAAAACAAACTCCTGAAATCAAAAATTTGAAACTTCATATACGTTACATAATGCTGTAGAGATTCAAACATGGAAACTGTGCTACTATAATGGCTCAAAAAGCTTATGATATATGTAACAATGATGTCATAACAGATTCTGCAATGCAAAAGAGATTTGTGAGATTTTGTTAAAAAAGTAGAAAGTTGAAGAACAAATTGTTGTCATTCCTACTTCAATCATAATATTTTAAAATGATTGGTGAAACACAACCGAAGTTACATAACAAGAAAACTAAGAGAGATATTAAATATGTACATCACAGCCCACTATATATAGTGATTCTTAGAAACTTGTTGATGTCAATAAGTTAGGATTTTGAATGCAGCATAAGCTGAGTGATACCACACACCAAATTGTATACTTATTGCAACAAAGAAATAATCCCTTTTTAAAGAGAATAGTAACTAGTGGTGAAAAATGGATTGTATACAAAATTCTTGTCTATGGAAGATAGTGGGTTGATAAAAATAACCAGTATCGAGAACTGGTAATACTGGTATACTATAAAACCATTGCTGCTCGTGTATACATTTAGCATCTACAATGAGACTCAGAGGAAGTATAAGAAAGATGCATTGCTTTTATTAATTGATAAATGTAATTTTATCATACGACAGCATTTTATCACAAAAGCCCATTCAGAAAAATTATATCATAAAGGTATTAAAACTTTGATGGTCAGTTTTATATTATCCTTCGTATTTTCCAGAACTTTCTTGAACAGTTTTATACCCATTTTAATTACTGCAAAATGGTTTAAATGGAAAGCAAGCACTTCATTAATGATAGTCATTCAATCAATGCAGTAAAAACTTTTCGAAATCAAAACTTCCAGAATTCTACATAGTATCAAGAAGTTAACATCCTAACAGGAACAAATCCTAATTAACAGTGAAGTATATACTAGTATAATAGTATTTTATGTTGGAATGAATATTTTTTAAAGAAAATAATTTATTTACGAATTAACCCAAGATATTCTTTCTACAGAAATAATAATTTTTATAATATATTATAAAAAAAAGTATGTTTCTAATCTAGAATTTCATAATATCTAACCATAACAAAGTATAACAGAATGTACATTTGAAACAAAATTGATTACATTTTGTTTGTATTAGCACCAATAAATGTGTGGCAAACGTAAGTCACTCAAGGTTACAGATTAGAAACATCTTAGATACCAACAAAAAATTTAAATTTAACGACTGTCTACTTTAAAGTTGTAAAAACAACAGTAAAGGATATATATATTCTTTCTTCACCACAAATCAATCATATTTTTCCATGGATTGATATGCGCGCGCGCGCGCGTCTTCTACAGGTGAAATGTTGAAACTAAAAATATTTGTAAATTAGAAGTGTGCCTTGATTATCTAAACTGACAAATAATATAACTAGCACACATTTCAATGATGCAACATGGAAAATTTATTATGAACTTTTAAAGATGTCACTTAATTAAAATTATTTATATTTTTAAAATTAAAGAATAAAAAGTTCGTACTAAAATATAGAGAAATTGAATAATTCATATAAGAAGACATTTGCTAAAAATACTTTTACCATTAAATTCATATTAATTATAATTTTCAACAAAAAATGAAATTTCTAATTGGTACCTCTTGACATAATACAAAACAAAGCATTCGATTAAACTCTGGATTAGTGTTTCTTAAACTGTGGTCTAAGAATATACTAACACATTGAGAACTGCATGGTCTCGAGGACACCATGTTCTGGGATCCGCACATTATTTAAAATAATAAATGTACGAATACTTTGAAAATGATGTTATTATAAGCCAAGAAAATCAATATGAGCCTACTATTTCTTTTTGTTTCACTCTAGAGGGTTTGCTATAAGTTTTCCTTATTTAAGAGGCATTGATGTAAAGTTATTTTCAGGAACATTGCTTTAGATCACTTCAATGCAGCTTTTCATATTTTTCTTTTACAATGGATTACCATAATACTCTCAATGAAAACCTAAACTCCATATCACATCTATAAAAATAAAATGACAACTTTTTCTAAAAATTACTTCATTTCATTACAATTCATATTATCAATGTTATGACACGTCAATCGTCAAATAACAGATTTCATATAAAAATTATTCCAACTTTTAAATAGACAAATTGTTCTAAACTTCCTAATAATATTAACATCAACTGTCTGTTCAATTATTCATCGATATAATAGAAAACTCCCAATTCAATACAAAAGTAACTTTTAAAAGTCCTTTGCTAATATAAATTATATTTGTTTTACGTACAATTTAGAATGCAATTTATTTTGATAAGATAGTATCAAAATAAATCATGTTCATTATACAACATATATAATCACGATTGTCATGAAATGACCTTTCACAATTCAAATTATCTTATTATTATCTTATGTTTTGTACTGTATTTTACAAAAGGTTTATAAATTGAGCCACTTGCTGTTAAATTATAAGTTATAATGCTTACAAAATCCTTGGAATAGTGATAAATAGTAATAATTATTAATGAAATGATATTTAAAGCAAAAAAAAATACATATAACCTAGATATACCCACTAGCCTTTAATATAAAATATTTACATAAACAATTCACATTGTCACAAACGATTAAATGTGCCTCTTCATTTTCGTTCTACATTCATCAGAAAAACATTGTATCAGAATCTGCTTACCTACTACTATGATCTCTTTTTATAAATATTCAATACTTAACTGCAATATGAATGTTTACATATGCACACTGACAAACACCATGAAACTATTCGTCTTGCACAAATATACGCGAAATTCCGAAACGGAAATCGTTTCGATCGATGTCGCTCGTTCGAGTACAAACACACGATCACCTTCGTAATTCTTTCTCAGCAGAAAAGTATACAGTAAAGCAACCCCCGTAACATAAAAATGCACCACTCGCCAAATCTGTGCGCAAAAAAGGTTAAATAATAGTAGAGAATAAATAATAATAGTAATTAGTACAATAAAATAGAATTTTTGTTTTCACAGATAATTTTATACACATGCATGCGCATGCATATGCTACCACGTACACGTGTGTTAATATCTCCAAAAAAAAAAACTGTACAAATAAACATGGAAGAAAATTTCTTCGAAGAGTCTGTGTGAAATTCATATTCACATACGTAGAAAATTAGTGCATATATATATATATATATACACATATATATACATACATATACATATATATATATATATATATATAGAAATGCATGTATCTACATATTGTCTACAGAAATGTACAGATACATGTACTTTAAAATATGCGATATGTGTGTGTTTACATATATATATATAATATATATATATGCGCGCGCGCGCAGTACACACATACACGCGCACCACACACACACACACACACATGCGCGCGCGCGCAGTATTCATGCATGCATCATACATACACATACATACATTGCATACATACATACATACATCATCGTGCATACATACATACATTCATACATACATACATTACATACCTCATACATACATACATAATATGCATGCATACATAATATAATTTAGCGATAGATAGATATAGAAGATTGTAAAACGTAAAATGTAAGAAACCGAGAAATCAAATACAAACCAATAATTTTTTCGACGTTTGAAGAAATTGATGGCTAAAATATAAAATGTGTCCTGTCGGAGAAGAAGAGAGATTCGAAAACTTACTTTATAGGTTCGGTGCCCGAAGAATATTTCAGTCTAGACGAAGATATTTCGTTGGCGCACAGAACGGGCAGAGCGAGTACCGCTCCGCTGGTGGGCTATTCCCGCGAGCGGCGCTACTCCCCCGGATTTGGAGGGCTCGGTGCTGCTGATGCGCTCATCGAGACCCGGTTCACAGTTGTACATACGAAAAGACCCTTTCACATTCGAGAATGAATGGTAAATAGTTAAGGATAATAAAAGTTCGACGTTAGATTATTCTTGTGACAAATAATAATCATAATCTGAACAAAATTTCAGATAATTAAAAAAACTAAATATTTGAATGCAATTTATATTTAGAATTTAATGATAAAATGTTTTAAAGAAAGCTTATAAAAAGAAGTAATTATTTTTGTACTTGTAACTAACGTATTCAAATATTTCTTATTATTATATATATATGGTGTAATAATATAATTTACATGATAAATAAATATATATATACATATTTCTTTAAATGCTTTGATTCATTACTCGTTGAGGCATAGATATAAATACTAATACACTAAATCTCCGTATAATGAAATAGAAAAATTACGGCAACCCTCGTATAAGGCGGTATATAAATACACATTGCCCAGCAACCGCTTGACACTGTGCTCTCTCTCTCTCTCTCTCTCTCTCTCTCTCTCTCTCTCTCTCTCTCTCTCTCTCTCTCTCTCTCTCTCTCTCATGCACTCATCACACTCCTGCTTGCATCAGGTTGATTGTAAGTCTGGCATACATACATATAGATTGTCTGTGTGGAAAAATAAGCAAAAAATACGTAATAAAGTTTGTTTGTATGAAGTTTTGTTCTCAAGTTTAAATATTCGTAGAATATACATTTACTCGAATGTCTGTTTGTGTTTATGTTTGTGTTTGTAAAGAATTACAATAATACAGTTGAAACTAATAAAATAGACTTACATTATTTATTTATTTATTGACTTAAAACCCCAATTCTTTGAAACTTTAGTACTGTATGGATTGTTACAAATATTGTTTCCGTTATCAGCATACAGAATTGTGCGCATTAGAAAAGTATAATTTTTTTTTGCAAAAGATTTTCGCGAAAACTTTTTATGGTTTGCATTCACTTTTCTCTGACAAGAAATTTTTGTTTTACATTTTGAGTGGCTCCTCTAATTTTTCTCTAATATTAAATTGTATTGTATACCACTATTATAATACAATAGAAAATTTAAATTAAGTAAGGTACTCTAATGAAAAACAAATATTCCACTATTAATATTTATGAACAAATAAACACAAATAGGAAGTATAAGTTATAGAGAAGTACGTTGATCACAGTCGCGTAAACGCATACTTTACAAATGTTTAATTTCTTTTCCTTAAATACAAAGTACCTAATCAAAAAAATTTGTTTTTCTATATGTGAAACGTATGTCACGGATACAGCTACAAAACACAATACTGATTTCGACAAATGTAATACAAATTTAACCGCACTAAATAAAATTTTTATTTTTGTTGAAAATAATTTAACATTTTAAGAGAAGATAAGTCAAATACATATCAACCATGTATACTTTGATTTTTTCTTTTTTAAAATTTACAATTAAATTTTTGTATTATTTAGCGTACAAACAATTTAAACTTATATAACAGATGTTAAATAAAATTTACTAGTCTAATGCATAACAAAAAATAAATATTATGAATAGAAAAAATTAAAGTCACAGATATACAGAAGTGTCACACTTTAGTACTTAAATTTTATTTGTAAGTATGTAATGTACAATCAAAATCAACGGCTCAAACCTAAAATTTGGTTTGTAATTATATTTTAAATATCTAAATCATTTGTGATAAATATTCGAAATATAATAACTTTACGAAATGCCCACGTTAATATTTGATAATATGAATGAAATTAGTTGGGATAAGGGTGGGAATGAGGTCACATTTACCTAAATGACTGATGTTAAAGATTCCAGTTATTCACAAAATATTAGGGTAAGCAAAATGTTGGCGATATAAGAAAAATCAATTAATTATTTAACGACGATACTTGACACATAATAGAATTTTGGTTCAAAGCTAGTCTAGTAAATGCATAACTCGTGACGTACAAAGATATAAAGTGGAAGATATACTAAAATTTAAGCTGTAAGATCGTAACGTAAGAATTAATATCAGCCAATATCGTATAGTAGTCAATAAGTAAAACAATGGATTATGATTATAATCAATTATCGTATAAAAATAGATCGATATTTCGGACTTGAAAAAGTATGAAATATTAGAATGTCATTGGTTTCGTTTGTTTTTTGTGACCATTCATTATGTAATTACTTATTGATGTGATTATATATTTAATTATATAAGAAAAATAAGAACTACTTACTTGTAATTAAAAATGGAGTGCATTGTTTTTGTGTTGAATATAAATAAAGAAAACTATGCTAATTGATCTAGAATTTGAATTTTTGGTTTTACATTTTGGAATAATATAAATTAAATTCTATTAATGATTGTAATGGAGATATATGAATTTCCCGGTTAAGATTTGGAAATTATCGATCCGTTAAAGGTGGCACTACCTATGTAAATGTAAATACGTACACGATTCTTATCTATAGAGTGCGCTAATATCTGTGCGTGTACAAGTGCGTGCTATTCTCTCGGGCGCACGTCTGCCCTTCACTGTGACAAGTTCGCCATACATTTGCCAATACACTGGTGTTTGTATCTTCTGATTTATATTTAATTTAATTATTCGAATGTTAATATTTATACCGCAAAACATTATCCAATTAACTAAAAATAAACAATATGACAAAAATTTATTAATCTACTACTTATTTTTGTTAAATATTGCACTTTTTTTATCCTTATTTGCAACTTTATAATACAAATTAACGAAAAAATTATGTACATTTTATAGATATTTAATTATAACTGCTAAACCACAAAATAGTTTCAATAGACTAGACTGAAGACGCAAGCATTGTGTCAGAACTCAGAAATCAGAAAATCCAAATAAAATCAAAATCCATTATATATTATTAAAATTTCATAAGAATTTCAATTGTAAAAATTTGATTTATTTATTATTGAAATTGACTATTGAAATTAGAATATTAATCTGATCCTCTTATGTTGAAAGTATAACTGAAGCCATTTTTTAATTTTTTTTTTATTGTTTTAATCTAAATCTAAGTTTCAATATCAAATACAACTACTGATAAATATTACTTCGATAAGATATACAAAATAAAATTCTCATTTATATATCTAACAAAAGATTACTTATAATTATTCAAATATTAAAAAATGTACTTATTTTTATAACATATGAAAAAATATATTTTTAATATAAAACTTAATATAATATGCTTTAAATATACATTTTGCTATGTTGAAAAATATAAGAATATGGAGTGAAAGTGTAATCTTTAGCATGTCCATATTGACGATAAAAGAATACAATGTTTGGGTTACTAATTTACTTCAACTTTTAAATACACTGAAACTTCAGTTACTAATATATTTATACTTTTATTTTTTTATTTGTTTATACAACAATGTTTTTATATATTGAAAATAGATAATTTCTTATTTTAAATGATTTTCCTGTTTTGTATTAAATGTTTTACATAAATGTTGAAAAAATCTATTTAAGACATTATACTTTCTATAAATTTAAGAAAAGCAATACAACAACCGATACTTATGTATTGTAAATGTCAAATAATTGGTTTTGAAATTTGGACATGTTTGTCATTTTTTTATAAACAATCATTTGATTACTGAGTTCAAAACTTGTAATATATTGTTACAGAGAGTAAAAAGTAAATTTTGTACAATAATTTTTGCTGGAAGACATATGAATCACTTACGTAGAAAGACAACTGTTGTACCTAAGAATTAGATTTTGATAAATACTTAAATATAGAATGATCATATAAATAATGAATTGATTATATACAATTAATTATTGAAGTAAAAAGAAACTTTCTTTTATTCTTATAACTTTAAAAAGTTATAAGTTAACCTCATGTATTGTCTCAGATTATTCTTTATTTTGACCCTTACAAATCTTTAATTGTAGAATATTTAAAGTGTAACATAGTTTTAGAAACCAATAATTAATATAACAGTTAAACGTAATGTGTTTATGCATTATGTGTACCATTTGAAATTCAAAAATGAAAATAACTCAGGATTGTAATTTTAGGTTTTTAAATAAAATTTTGCACATATTTATATAAATTTGGAATCTCTAAAATAAGATTCACACACTTATAAAGAAACATTCTTTTAAAAGTAAACTTCTCTCAAAAAAAGTAAAATGAGTTTGAAAACATTAGATATTAATTTAAACATGATTTAACACATTGTGAGTACTCTTATTAGTTAATATGGCACAATAATTATAAATAACATCAATTATTAAAAGAAATATAATAGTATCTCCTGTACTTGTGCTTTTTATATGAAACATATTTTGTTATGTAATTTCAAATAGAAATTAAATGTTAATCTTGAAGTGATTGAAATAATATGAAAAGTATGAAATATTCCCAATGCTAAATTATAAATATGTTTTGTATATACTTATCTTTTGACCATACATGAACTTTTTCTTTCATTTTACTATGTTCAAAAAGTTTATAATATATTACTATTACAATATAGATGTAGGTATTAACTATTAAAGTAAATCACAGTCATCAACTGTTTGATGAACTTTGAGGTTAAGTTTACAGTGATTATAAGAACGAATATAAAGAATTTTATTTACTTTCTTTAAGGAATTACCCAATATAAATTTCTTCCATTTTTTGCAAGTCTAAATTGGCGTCCAGATGTTTGGTATCACTTTTAGTATTTATAATTTGTGACAAAAAGAAACGATTATGTAGTCTATGGCTTCTTTATCTTTGATAAATTAATTAGAAGTTTCTTCTATCATATGATCATGTCCTTCCTTTATATCGGCGACCAATAATATTTTATTGGTTTTTTATTTGGCTCGTACACTTCGACCTCTTTCATTGTTCATATGGGTGTTTCATTTAAAACCATTTTATTATATCTTAAGTGGGTCTTCTACCGTAAAATAATTCGATTTTTTTTTTGTTGCATTTTCTTAAAGAATATAACCTTAGAAATATGTGTGTAAAAGCATATCACCAAACTCGTGAAATTAACGAAGTTATATGTATTATTCGGTTGAATTATTCAGTACGTTGTTTGGTATCACAACACTGATTGGAAAGTACACCAAAAAAGTAATCGATAGTGAAATCTAGCTTGTGTCAAACATGCAGCATGTTAAAAGGGAAGAAAGATGAAGCAGTTGACAAGTACAGCAGCTAGTATGAAAACCGCTAGGATGAACCATAAACCATATCGGTAATGCAGATCGGGGAGAGGGGGGGGAGGAGGAGGAGGAGGAGGATTTTAATACGTACAAAGGCATTTTGAATATTAATCCATATGGTGAAAAAATTACTGTTTAAACAAATGAGTACATAGGAGATGTGGAAAAACGAATGGGCAACAGATTGCGGAACGGAAAGAAAACAAATAAGGGCATCGGCTACATTTAGACACGATCCATCTCTTAGTGATAAAATCATAAAAGTTATAAACCAATTTACGAGCATTTATCATCGGAGAATTTTTATATTTTTTACTATACTTCTGTAAACATATTGTCAATGGTTTGACCAGGTTTTCTCAATCAAAGTGAGTTGAAACACGATTTTATAATAATTAAAGGTGTACTGCTTGCGAAGATCAAAAGTGTTTCGAATAGGATTATAATTGGATTTATTTTTATTGAGAAAATCTCATAAATATATTGGTAATATTGTTATGAAAATGTAATGAAAAATATAAACACTTTAAATTTCATTAGAGGATGAAATTTGATGCAGCGTACGACAAAAAGTGCTCATAATGGTCAGTTGGCTTTTGTCAAGAATAAAGTTCGATGATCAATGATCTCGGTGGCTGATCGAGATGAAATTTCGAGGGGTGTGGGGATGGATTTTAAATGTCAAATTTCATATTCAGTTATTCATTATTTTCCAAGATATTAAATGTATAATTTTTTTTTTCCCCCAATATAGATAAATTTAAATATGAAATTCACACATAAAACTGCTAACTAACTTTCAAATAAAATGTCTTTAGATTTATTAAAATGTATAACATATAAAAATAATATAAATATTTGGTATTCATAAGCAGGTGAAATTCTCCATCCACAATAGCTGAAAACAAAGGAAGCATTAGAAACCATTTATCTCACAAATGAAGCTCAAACAATAAAAAAAAACTTACAATTATTGTTCCGTACAACAATGTCATAAAAACACTGAAAATATAAATATGAAGAACATTCTGCACAATGTATACATTTGCTGCTTTGTACTTCTAACAAAAAACAAACTTGGTATGTATTTTAAAATATTTCTCTATCTGTGAATAGTCCTGATGCAAATTATGCACTCTTCGACATGGACAGAAAGATTGGTGCACGTAATTGTTTATATATGAGATTTTATGTTATAAAAATATTTTACTTAAAAGATAATTGATGTGTTCATGTGTAAATTTGACTATTCATGTTTATCTATATTGAGGGTAACAAAAATAATACATTTACCAAGAATCAAAATTGTATTTATCAAATAGGATTCTCTGACATTACCATCATGCCAGAGTATTAACTGATAAATGGGAAATTAAAATTATATTTGTATGCAATAATGAAACTTTAATCATTAATATGTCAAAAATGATTGAGTTTCTGCTCCTATAATGGTCTATATTCATAAATTGGGTAACTAAATCTACAAGTGAGCAAAATTTCAACAAAATAACCTAAAAGCTTCGTCATCTCGTTATTAGTCAAGAATTCATTTCAACATCTTCCTGCTTGATGTAACCTACACATATTTTTATTCAACTTATATATTTCACCTTTTTTATTGTCACACTCTTGTGACAACTCCATATATATTTCTTCACTAAGATTGCTATGCAAGAAGGATGTCTTAATATGATACAGTTTTACTTTTCTTTGCATTTCTGTGGCTACATTAAATAATATTCTCACAGTCTCTGAACTACTAGTGCAAAGGTTTCGGTGAAATCAAAGCCCAGACGTTACCTACATCCTACTGCAACCAATCTTATTGCCTTATGTCTATGTTTTTTTGTGCTTGGATCCTCTTTTATGTTACATATCCACTTACTCTTGATTATTTTTTTATTATTTAGGCTTTCAACAGTATCTCACATTTTATGTTTTGTCATGGAATACATTTCTTCTTGCACCATCCTTTGTCATCTTCATCTGTTGATACAATACATATGCTGCTTCTTTCACATTACTCAAAAACACAAAATATGCATCTCCTCTTCTTACTACTTTCATTTGAACTTCTCCCTTTTCTTTACATATTTCAAGTCCATCCTTATAAAATTTTACACAGTAGCTTTGGTCAGTAACTTTTGCCACCAATATCAAATATTTCTGTTCTGTCTGTCATATGACTAGTTGACCCAGAATCCAATAACCATATTGTGTCTTTCTCATTTGTATATTATTTACTGGTTCCTCCTTTTTACTCTTTACTCAACTGATGAAACAAATGCAAATAATTTGTATTGCACGTATCCAATTATCATTAATTTTAAGCTAACATAAACTAATACATTTATAGACCAATCTATGTATAATTATTATTGAATATATGATGATATTGTTTAACTAATCAACAAATAAAGACAGGGAGTGCATTGAAACGGGACGGTACTTTGGAAACTCAATAATTACACTGAAGAAACGTTTAGCTGTGAATTGATGATTAATGCTTGCCCGCAAGAAGTAAACAAAACTACTTCTCGTCAGAAACTATTATAGGTCCCTACTGATTTCAAAGTATTAAGTGTAATAACTCAATAATTTTAGAGATATAAACAATTAAAATTACGTGCATATCTAGCAATATATAGGATAGATCATTTAGCGAACTACAGTCGTGCCCGCTTTAGTGTCTGAAATTTTGCCCACTTTATTGTCTATCGCTATCCCCACCGATTCTCGAAAATTTAGCAGCGAGCTTCAATGTCAAGTTGTGAAACATAACTCCTTCGCTCATTTGAATTCGCAGAAATTACCTCTCCAGATAAGCGTCCGTAATTGGATCCATCTGCAAACACTAAAGACAGCACTACTGTATATAGGAACACTTAAATATCTCTGTTATTTATAGTTCTATGAAAGTAGTCTTTAGAACAACGTGGCACTCTTTGTATGGACACGTGTAACAGTAGAAGAATCTACTATTATATTTTTAAGGTAACCTTTTTACGAAAATTTAAAGTCATCAATATTTTTGTTCGATGCCCTTGTAAAACAAAATCTAAATTCAACGACCTTATAAATCATACGGTTCGGATCATTCAATCTCGATAAATTTACATTAATATGCTTAGTGTTTTCAAACAGTTATTCTGTGAACACATATGTGGTGGAAGGAGACCTGATAAGAAACATGAACGCGGGGGCAGGTGCCGCACGGTGGGGTATTTACCCGGAAAAGCCTCACCACGACTAAAATAAAATTTACTTAATCTTAAAATTTTATTTCTAGTAAAGTAAAATTTACTAAATCTAAAAACCGTTAAACATCGTTCGATTTTAATGAACACAAATCCATTTTAAAGCTTGAACTTTCTACTTTTCAATGCATTAAACGATTATTATTGAACTTTGAGTTTGAAACTTGAAATCTATTGTCAAAGATAAGTGTATTGAACAGGAAACTTTTTTAATGTTTTTAAATTGCTACGGATCGTAAGCAATATTTATTACAAAAATACCCATGCGCGCGTACATATGTATGTACATGTAATAGTAAAGGTTATAGTTAACAATATATATAATTTTTCAAAAGATTTTATTAAATATTAACAACATATAACAGAATTATCTTCTACCAGAAAATGTTTCTTAAGATTCGTCTTCGTTCTGGTCCTGGTCCTGGTCCTCGTCTTCAATTGTGTTATTATGTTTTCAGGAGGAAGGAGTAAATTTATTGTCACTTTGAGAAATGGCATCGTTTCCTTTTTTGATTGTACTATTAGACTTGTGAAAAGCGGATTGCAAGTTAATAAAAGTCTATTTATTACATCTTCGTGACATGCTTGCCTAGATATCTTCCTTGCATAAGAATTATGCAAGGAATAATGTTTATTTCTGGCCTCGGATGCTTCTTCAGACAGCTGCCCGATTGGCAATATAGCGTGTTGTATCACACTCGATCCATGCATTAAAATCTTATGTATCGTGGGAGTCATGGGAGTCATGGGATACCATGAATACAGCTAACTGTACAACTTTACTGTATCCGCGGCATAGGCAGCAAATTTGTCTACATCTATCTTATAGAGTAAACATGCCAGTAGTCGACTTTTAGCCAATAATCAGCCTTTTCCAAAATAAATATCCGATAATTAAAAAGTAATAACAAAATCGCATAAAATAAAAGATTCTAGTCGTCAATCTATACCTCCACTTTCGGTATATAGAGTTTCATGTCCCTAATGATAATATTGTGAACTACAAAAGTTCTTCTTTTGACGGTGATTGGCTAACTGATATGTGGCGAAATTTCAATAAATTTAGTAACAGAAGCAAAGATCTAAAATAGTGTCTATCGTTATTAAACGTAAGTTTTAAATATTAATATTTTATATACGCAATTAGTAATATTTAAATGAAAGGTTTTTAAGGTTAGAATAGTCTTAAGCGAACTCCTAAAACAATGTTTAGTAGGAGAAATACAGTTGACATTGAGGTCAACTGATAACATTTTTGAGGTCTGATAACATTTTTAACGACGGCTACAACAATATCTTGCTAATGATGCAATTAATGAGTTTCACAATAGGTTCTATCAGTTATGGTTACTATCAAACGGGCAAGCAACAACTAAGTAAAGCCGCAACAAAGATTGAAGAAGACAGCAAAAGGGCTCGACAATTCCTTAGAAAAATCTAGAAAGGGTATGCCGATAGTTTTTGTAAGGCAGAGGGAACCCCGTGTGTGGACCTGGAATAACCGACTGAAAGTAAAATTTAAAAAATTCTTCCGTATCAGAGAAAAAAGATATCTTAATACTTGTGTTACGTTCTTTTTTTCAAAACTACACTTTTCAATCTGGCCGACACGAAATCTCCGGAACTACACATCCGATTTACTTCAAATTTAATAGAGATATTCTGCATAGAGTATTCTATAAATGTAGTATACGATTTTTTTAATATGTTAATTATTTAATTTTTTGCCACAAGATCTTTAAGTCCACTTGAGTCTGTAATTTAAACAGTTCGTTAAAAGAATTCTTTTGAAGGAAACGCGATTTTCGATAATCGTTAAATTAATTATAAAACTTAAAAAATATTATTATACACGAGATTATGGGACACGAGTAAGAAACGCGTGCCATAAAAACTCTCAACTTTTGACGAATTGTACTGCTTCGTGAGATCAGACACGAGAGAACCAACGTTTGTACATTGTTCCTCGTTCGTTTAACTTGAAACAAGGAAACCAAAATTTCACAGTTTACGTAAAATTTTCAAAACCGTCATTTGTCAAATTTTTTTTCCGGGCAAATGCCTAACTGTGGGTCGCGGCGAAATGCTGCCCCCTAGTTATTCGCCTCAAGCTCCAACTGAAACGACGGATGGAGGCGTAAGGTGTTAAAGTTCTGGAAACCAAGGTAGGGGGGTTGTTTCCTGCCACCCATAATACAAAAAATGATCAAAGTTACGATTACAATATTTTTATTGATACGAATGATATAAAAACAGCGTTAATTTTGTTATTGTTGTTTGAGGCATATGTTTCCAAGCACTCTGTAACATTTCCCGAAGTTCTTGTTTGGACTTCGGACACTGGTTGTCTAATCCTTTCGTCCAATTGATCCGAAAGCAACTCAATAGAGTTTAGATCCGGTGATTAAGCTGGCCATTCCATATTTTTTAACATCCCTCTTCTTCTTTTTCTTGAACAAATCCTTTACAAAGTTTGTCAAAGGTGTCAAATCGCATGATCTTGGTGTCATTGTTTCATTCGTTGTGTGGTAAGGAGCACCACATATTAGCCAAGTCAAGACTTTCCAATTGATACCAGAAATAGCCAATCAACATGTCGCAATATCGTTTCCCATTCACAGTAACCACTTCGTCGTCATTATTTTCGAAGAAAAATGGCCCGATCACGCCTTTGGACTAAAAACCACACTAAACAATGACTCGTTTTGGTTGCATTGGCAATTGTTCAACCTGTCGTGGATTTTCCGGGTCCCGTATACGACAATTTTGTTTATTCACGTTGTCTCTGAAGATGAAAGTGCGCCTCATCGTTGAGGATAATTTTGTCGAAAAAATCATCATTATCTTCTTTCTTCTGCAGCGCCCAATCCATGAACGCACGACGTTGGAAACGATCCAATGGTTTAAGTTCTTGGCACAATTGAATCTTATAAGCGTGCAAATGAAGATGATCTTTTGTCAAAATTCTTTGCAAACTGGTCCTCGAAATGTTCAGTTCTTGAGAACGATGTCGAATTGATGTACCCGGGGTTTCTCTCACACTTTTCATAAATGATTACGAAGTTCTCGAATCGTTAGCGTTAAAGATCGTGATTTTTCGTAATATGCCTGAATAATTTGCACGCGTTCTTTCACCGTGTACTTTTCCACGATTAATTTCCCATCTGTCATCTGTCTAGATGACATATATCAAGTTAACATATGTCAAGTTTCAGGTTAATCGATTTGACATTTTAAAAATAACGCGAAATTCAAATCGATCGGTGATGATTCGAACACCCTGTATTCAATAGTACAATGCGCTACCATTACCTACAAAACAGTTTTACTCTTCTTTTATTAAAAACATTTAAAAAAAAACAGAAACAATGTAACTAGTCATAAAGGTTGTGCCTCAGTCATATTCGTACATGCAAAATTAAGCAAGTTTGTATTAACAAATTCAATGAATTAATACTTTGTTCGATGACCATTACATCTTATTACTTCTGTCAGTCAATTAGGCATGGATTTAACTAATTTTTCTATTATGTTGCCGGTAATATTATTCCATTCGATTAGTAACGTTGCCATCCACGTATTTCACCGTGGACTGAAGGTTTGAACTTTCAAAACTTGTATTTGGCTTGCGTCATACAATTTGTTTACTACCTAACCGAAAGACGTTAGACAACTCTCATAAGTGAAAATGGTCTTTTTTCCAATCGTACGTCCATTTAACCTACTCTTTTGCAAATTGCAACTGCTTCTTTCGATTTGCTTCACTAACGTAAGCTTTCTCACGAGCTACTCTTCCATTATATTCATATCTTCTTATAACACGTCTAGCTGTTTCATCATTGACTCTCTTTCCTGTTTCATTTTCAAGTTTGGATGCAATTTTCGGAGCACTAATTTTGGAGTTTTTTTTTTTTTTACTTCTCTCAAAACTCTTCGTTCATTATGATCACTTAACAACCTTCCGTTAAGGTTTCAGATCTTGTTTTCCATTTTATTTTCCGTCTTGTACCATTTCGTTATGTACTGAACCACAGATCGGCTTCTATTAATAATATTACTAATTTCTTGTTAACTTGTTCCACTTTGATAACGTAGGAATTATTACCGATTATTATGAAATAAAGGTGAATGAAGTTTTAGGATATACGTGTATTGAATGAGGTAGTAGTAGGAACAAAACATTAACGAAGCACACAAATTGTAGCTACGCTGACTACGCTATTCTTATTTCACGCGACACGACACGCTTCGACTATTTTCCAACAATGACTGATCTCAAACACGCGTCTCTCGCATCTTGTGCTCTCACACGCATTCAATTCTTTCGTTCCAATCCTCAATCTTTCTCACTCCATGCATCTGGTCACGTTCGCCGAAAATTTCCCAATCTGGCGCCATCTCAATTGCTCGTCTTTCACGCCTCGAAAACACTTCACTCGCTCGTCTATTCCAAACACTTCACATTTTCTCCGGACCGCACGCAATTCCTTTCATTCTCACGCATTAACACAATAACGACTAATAATTAATTTTCACAGCTCAACCGAAGTTTCTGTTCCTTTCCCATTTTGCTTAACAATACGACAACCCTGTTTACTTTGAAACAAAAGAACGCTACCGATTGCCTTTTGTTCTTTGTAAAATGTTATTATATCTCCGATATAATAAAAAAAGATCCGTAGAATATAATTTATGATCCGTATATTAACTGTACGAATGCTACAGTTACTTTCTGACTAAATAAATTGTTTTTGTATTTTCTGAAGTTTTAATAAATGAAATATGGAACTAGTTTGTAAATAGAAATAACCTAATATAATAATGAATGTTTGATAAGAATAAATGAGAAGTACTGGTACAGTGTACGAATACGAGCAGGAGTAACTGTACAACACTACTGGCACACCCGCGGTAAGGCGCACAACTTGTGATCACCATGAACACGTTAAACATCGCTGCAGACACTATCTTTGATCAGCTGAGAGGAGGTAACGAGCAGCTGCTCGGATTCCTTTCACGTGAATGGAAAGCGTTTTCGATTTTTTTCAACAGTCAAACATTTAAATACATCCTCGAAGGATCCCAATTTTTCATCCACACGGATTACGAATCTACATGTTTCCATAATGTTCAGTTAAAACCTCGCTGATGCGAAACTGGCAACTGGATTTCATTAATCATGGCACATACGTTGTCGCGTATTACGATAATAAACATCTGTTGCAATCTGACACAACACTGAACTTTTACTCTTTAAGTGAAGACATAATGTGATGATATTCTTCGATCGAATTACTCTTTTAAATAGGTAAAACAGGCACAGCTGGAAAGAGAAGAACTACAGCCCAACATTTATGATTCCACAAGGCTGCACTTTCCAAAAAAAAAAGAAAAAAAGTGACATGCGTCACTGTCAATAATTGGGGATATCGAGGAAGTTTTATTCGATACTTTAACCGAAAGTGATACCAATTATACAAACCAGGAAATTGATAAATTACATACCGACCAAAAGAAATGGCTTACCTAATACAAAAGCAGTTACACGTTATTTAGAATCAGTTTCACTACTACAATAACGTTTCACAGCATCAGATTATCGTTATACTGGAATATGGAATAAATTCAAGTGAATGAATAAACATAGTTCATATAGAATTACACAGGTTTACCGATGTCAGTAGACAACTACTATCCATAGTATTATCCGTCCACGAGAAGAAGGCACAACGCATTTACATCTTCGCTTCGCCCGTAATCCGTTGTCGCTCGTACGATCGCAAACAAGAATCGCCATTGGCCGAAGACGACGACGAAGATTAGCAGCGAACTTGGCCAGACCGAGTGAGAGGGAATACTGCGTCATTGGCGTAGCCTTCTAATCAAATGTTAGCTATTAAGAAACAGAATGATTTCGTTCCTATTTAAATACTATCACTAATTCAATAAGTTGTTCGTAAGGGAAAAATGAATAGAATTTAATATGCGTAATAATCAGTAATACTTTAAAAATTATTTACAGCAAAAGGAACTAATTTGTATTTATTAAAAATAGTATAAATCCGCTTGTACTCATTTACATCTAGATAAATTCTATATAATCACAATTTACACAAAAACAAGTCATTAAAATTAAAACAAGCATAACCTTTACATTTTCTTACATTACAAATCATAAAAGTTGTAATTGTTTTAATACCAACATGACTTGTTTTCGCGTAAATTTTAATTATATAGAGTTCATCTTGTTAGAGATGAATATAGGCGAATTTATTACTATTTTTAATAAATATAAATTAGTTTTTCTTGCTATAAATAATTTTCAAAATATTAATCATTATTACGCATATTAAATTCTATTCAGTTTTTCATTACGAACAACTTACTGAATCTGCGATAGTACCCAAACCGTAAGCAAATTATTCTGTTTGGGAATACTTGACGCTTTATTGAGAGCCTATGCCGATATACTTTACTATGAATTCGTTCTTATTTGGACTTGGGATCACCGCCATCGGTCTTCGTTACCGTTTTCGGCCAAAGGTGATTCTTGCTTGCGATCGTAGGAGTGACAACGAACTACGAGCAAGAGACGTTGTGCCTTCTTCTCGTAAACAGATAATGCGTATTACTCGAGAAAAACATCTTTATCTAGATTTGCTTCCTCCAGTACAATTGTAGGATATTACAAGCTCTATAAAATTTTTTTTTACTAGATGCTTGTTTTAGGATTAGGACACTCATACAAATTGTTGCTATAGACATCGAATATCATAATAAATAATAATATATTTGGACATTTATAAAAATATCGATAGCTTTACATTCTTTTAAAAAAATTACCTTAGAAGAATAATAGTGCTATCGTTAGATATGTTCCTTCAAACAGTACAACTTTATCCTGAAAAGATTTTTCATAGAATTATAAATAACGGAAATATTTAAGTATTCCAATCTAAATAGTTTACCCTGTATATGTTTAAATGCTGTAATTACGGCAGTATAATTTATATTTTCCTTTTCATAAAAACATGGATAACCTTGCAATCTTTAAAAAATTGATATTAAAAGTGAAATACACTCGTCCCCTGAAATTATTCAGATTGCATAGGAAACATTTTTCATATCATTATAACTAGAAAAGATAATTATTTGACCTATACTTATAGTGATGTCTTGGAAATTGGGTGTCGTTCAAGGCCGAATCGGGCTAATGTCTCTGTTTTAATAGAGTGCGAGTAAGATAGAATTACATAGCACAATGGGCATCAGATATACTTGTTTATATACTGTAGGTAGATAAAATCGGAAACTCACTTCAAGAAATCAGTTCCAAAAACAGGTGAGGATAATAATCGAGTAATTTTCGAGGAAAAAACCTGATTAATTTCCAAGACACAATTGTATTTAGTTCATATACATCTAATTTTAATAAAATAAAGTGTCAACAGTAGGGTCAATAATTCTAGAAAACTTTTTCTTGATGTATTTAAAACAAAAGTATCTATATCTAAACATCTATGCCAATGTGCCAAATTTACGAAGATATTAAACACTGAAAATATGATAAATTGGAAATTTGTCTTAATTATTCTAAGAAAGGATACTGTACATTACTCTAGTCTGGTTGAAAAAAGAAATACTGTATCTTGTACACTGACCACTGAGTTGTCCCCATGAAAAGAATATTATTTATTGAGAATAGTAATAATTTTAGGTGTATCACATGTATTTTTGTATCAAGGGGACTCTACAACTGTGGCTTGCGAATTTTTATGATATTTAGAAAAATGAATATAGAGGTTAAATTATGACATTCTGTAAAATGTTTTATTTCAATGGACACTTTTTATAAACAATTAAGATTCGAAATATAAAATGTTTTAAAAACAATTTTTTCACGAATATATTAAATAAGTGCATAGAGCATCTGCTTAATGAGAGGAAATTTAAAGTTTTAATTCATATGAACCCAGATTTCTTTTCAACTTTGTCTTGGTTTTATTTGTCAAGTATTATAAACCATTTAAATAAATTTTTGTTAAAAATATTCATACAATACTTATACGTATTCAAAAATACAGTATAACTTATACATTTAAAATAGTGATCCTTAGTATACAAAATTTCTTCATTGAAATCTAAATTTGGCCTGCACATTTAGTACTGGACATTCTCCTCACCAATTCTGATTCACATTTAAAAGAAATTGTAATGTTAACAAATTGATGACGATATGCTTTGATAAGCATATAGCCTGAATTCTTACATATTTTTTAAATTATCTAATAAATGATTGATATGATTCAAAAGAGTGTATAATATTTAACAAGTAAAATATTTTATTGAAAATCAATAAGCATATTTAAAGATACTTTTAGTAACATTCCTGATGAAGCAAAATTGACAAATACATTGTGTGTTGCCCCTCCTTTTATTTGCAGTACATACATAGTATATTCGTATGAACATAAGGTCTCTCATCACCAATGGTTAAAAACTAAAAGACACCAATTGGCATTTCCCAGCATCAACAGTTGAAAACTGAAAGATGCCAATTGTCATCTCCCATCCTGAATGTGTTAATATAAAGAGTTAAGCTATTCAAGAATCATGGTATTACTTAAAGCCAAGGATTAATCTGCTTTAATTCTCACAACCTCGTATTATGACCTACAAATAGTTATTATAATAAAAAATTATTGTAAGCTAATAGTACAAATCTTGATTCATTATTATACTTAATCAAAACAAAAATAAAATTTACTAAAAACCCTATTATAAAAAAGGTATTTTAACATGAAAGTAAACCTTATATTTTGGATCCTAATTAGTAATAAAAAAATTATTTAGAGAAAGCCAATTTAAAAATAATTACCATATTTATAATCATCTTTAATATTCAATATTAATAGAACACATTGCAAACATATTACATTAACTTTAACATTATCAAAATAAATTATTTTACAAATCGATTGTTTCATTTTTATCTCGCAACCAAAAAAGGATTGATACTTAGTAAAAAAAATAAATTGATAGTGATATATTCTAATAAACCATGTTCTACTTGTTTGTATAACAAATGATATGATTGACAGACAATTATATACCTATGGAACAAATATTAAAGACCTATTATGAAAACAAAGATTGTTTTAGCTTCTGAAAAGTTTAGAATAAAAGAAACATTATGAAGCATGTACAATAATTTACTTCATAGACATAATTTATAAGTATAAAGTAACATATTTAAAAATTTTAACATTAGTAATAAAATAAACATTAATAAATTGTTGTGAAAAGTAAATGTTTTAACTTTGCACAAAAACCTATCCTAAATATGATTATAATAGATCCATATTGACGTTACTTATAAATATAAGCAAACAAGATATCATTTATAATTACATTTGCAATACTGATTCTCAATCAATAACGCTTGCAAGAACTTATTTACAGTAACTTTATTCTGAATTTTTTATTTGTGTTTTTCATAAAAAATCACATGTTTCCTAATGTTGAACCATTATACATAATTGTTCAAAATTTAAAGAAATATTATAATAATCACATAATTCAATATCAAATTTGACAATACTATTTTGAATGAAAGTTATTTGAGAAAATGTTCATAAGTAAACGTAAATAAAAGAAGAACTTATACTAACATATTAATATATAAACTTAATAATGTAATATAAAATAAAATATAAATAATATTTTACTAAATATATAGTTAGCAAATATCATACTAAATAACTACGTTTATTATTTATTCCTACTGTTTTACTTACTTTACTAATATATATGTGTACTGATTACATTTGTTTCATAAAAAAAATTCATGAATTCATTCACAAGTATGTACTTGTTAAAAAATACTTGATAAATTTAATGTAAAATATGATAAAGAGTAATACAATTAAAATTTAATTGTCTGCTCTTATTTAAAATATCAGATTATTAAAATTTGTGAACACATTTGAATATTAATATAAGTGACTATAAGGTTATATTTATGTATATCACGATAGAAATAATAGAATTCGACTTACCAGAGTATACAATCATGGAAAGTCCTTAAGATCAAATGGGACACGACACTCTTCACACACTCTTAAAACACATTTCGTTGTAGCACAATATTATTTACCGAAAATACATCTCCATCGCTAGGCACAGAATTTCTAAACTGTGCTGTTTCATAGGCCACGTCATATAAATAGATTGAAACTTACAGTGGAATATTTTCTGTTAGATAAGAACGACATCTTATACAAAAGTATGTATAGTAATAGCGGAGAATTTGAATAAAACGATAATTGTATCCACTAAAATTTATGTAAACCACTTTAAAATGTAATTCAATATTTTTTTTCTCATTTAGGAATGTAAATTAAAAATAAATAGTAATATTTGTCTAATATATTGCAGTATAATTTATTAAAAAATACACTTTATTATTAAACAAAATGTTATCATTCTCAATATTAACTTAAAGATAAGTTGCTGATAAAATCCAAAATAGTTTTAAAAACTAGGACAATATGTTTAAGAAATTCTTAATATGCATGTTATTCATTAGCATTTAATTGTACAATAAATAATTAATATTTAACAAAATAATAACAAGTAACACTTTTAGTATAAAGAATAATTAATAGGTCATACGACGCCAAATTGGACACTTTTTGGAGTAACATTTTAGATTTTTATAAAATGTGGATATCTGTAGTAGCGATATTTAAATATATATCGCGTTTTCTTTAAAGTTTAGAAATTGTTGATTTTACAGCCGTTTAAATAATAATGCTAAATTTTGTTCAATAAATTAGAACTAAGCTTACACTGAGGGCAGGATACCACCAATTAAAATTATTTTAATAAAGAAAAATGTTTAAATTTAAATAGTATTGTGATTATAGGTTTGTCCTTTTTCCTGTTCAATTCCGAAAAAAATAAAATTTTAAAGTTAATCATAAGACAATTAATTGAAGTTAACGCTATATCATGGATAGACCAGATGGAACAAGGTCCTAATCTCACATGCTGTAAGTTAAAGTCAAATGCATAGCGCCACCTACCAACGTCTTAAATACTAGATATGTAAATTACATGGGATCAATTATCACAAATACGCATGTACCGAGAGAGAAAAAGTGTAACACTACTCTAGAGAAGGTAAACCAGGAACAATACGGACAAATCTAAAAATTTTTGAAAATGATCTTCAAATTAAATTTTTTAAAATGACAAACCTTTTAAAATTATGCCCGCACTTTCCATGGTTTACCTTCTAAAAAATATAATTATATTTAAAAAGAAAAATATAATTAGGTATAACAAATTATACGTGGATTTTCAACTATGCGGATATTGGTTTACTTAACTTCTATATTGTTGAAGGATCCATGCATAACATATTTATATGAGAAACATTTTTATTATTTTTTAATTATTTCAGATAATAATAGTATTGTAATAATAATATACATATATTTATAATATGTAATTTCATATTATTTCTGTTCCCTTTGTTGCTTGAATTGTTTACTGTTTTAAATAGCTGATCATCAATAGAATCTGGTAAAAAAATATTAAAATTATTTATAATAAAGTAGTCTATGTACAAATATAATTCACTGCGAACTTCTTATTGATGTATACATATTTAAATTATTAGACAACTTTACTGTTCTTCTTACATAGCACAATATCTATAAATTGAAAGAAATGTATCATGAAATATTACACATAAATTAGCCTTAATCTATATTAATGTATAAAATATGATACTCTTCTACAATTAAAATCTTACATGTGATGTATCACATTATAAGAATCTTACTTTTGCGAGCAAATAAAATTGTTGAATGCAAACAAATTTCATTTACTTAAAAAGGATGAATTCTTCAAGTACAAGTCTCATTTATTTTACATTTCAATACAAACAACTTGATATATACAATGATATATGACAGAGCTGCCAAAATTATGATACGTGGACCACATACGAATCTTTCCCTGACATCAGCGGTATGTTAAACGACTCATACGACTCTACTTAAATGACATAGTTTACAACATAACTGTATTGAGAATACTGAAGTAGGCTCTCTCGCTTTCACTTTGAACATAAATAGAAATATACAATTTTTTAATGATTTTGAAAGCAAAATCAGTAGAATACTTTATTTCGATGTTGCAATTCATGTTGAGAATCTTCTTCAGGAACACTGTTTTCTTAATCAAAATATATTTCATAAAAGGTAACCATCATTATCTATAGACCAATTTAAAATGAGAATATAAACTTTAAAAATAAAATTTCATTAAGATTCATTCAGCCATTTATACACAATCGTTTAAATAGACATACATGTGTACATACATAAATATATATGTACAATCAAAAAACAGTTTTCCTTTTTATCAATCAAAACATGAGTAGGGAGTCTTAAAACATTTTGTTTTGAGACTTCAGAGCTTGTTTCTGAATTTAAGCTATAAACGTTAGAATCCTCAGAGGTTTAAACTTCAAATTATAAGAGCTGGATATTGAAAACTTAAGCTCTATATAAAACTACATTCCTTTCTATCGCCTTCTGCTGACTTTAAAATTTATAAGTTAATTATAAATTTTCATAATTTATTAAAAAGCTTCTTATTAACATATATATACTTAATAAATGGAAAATAGGTACTACTTACTTGTTGAACTTAAAATTTAATTTATAACAGGCTTTGAAGTGCTAATAAGTGCTTCAATAACAGTTTCTTAAGCTGGAATTGCTACATTCTACTATTCATTTTAGGTGATGTTATTCATATATATGTTGGGAAAGACTCGTATCTACTTGCTTTTCAAATTATTTCTCTAAATGCTACAATTGTTAGATGTCATATTTTTGATAATTATAAATAAATAAATAATATTAAATTATAAAAACAATTCATAAAAATAATTTTAATGATATTATAAATATATTACATTATTTATTATTTATATCACAAAAAATAATGTAACATTATATCATACTACAATAGAATTTTTAATATATAGTGACAATATTAAATTCAGTAGTTTTTTGTTTTAAATAAAATCATATATTTTTTATTATAGTATGTTGTAGCCAATATCATAAATTTATTGATTTAGTATTTTATGATTTTGTAATAACCTTAAACTGAAAAATTTAGATTGAAATAATGGAAGTATTGCAACAAAATGTTTGAACATTAAATCTATATGTTGAGAAATATCTAAATCGTTGGATTGGACGTAATATATCATAGCTAGCACATTCACCTGATCATACTTCATTCGATTTCTTCTTATGGAGGAAATTGAAAACTGATGTCTACTACAAGGAATCATTCCAGAGAAACAATAATTAATTATGTCGTGTGAATATTTCGTTAGAAGTAATTGATATAACTGTTCAGAATCTTACAGGACGATTATATGCATCTATTAATGCTGAAAATCACCATTTTGAATGGTTAATTTGATTCAAATAAAATAATTTCAGATGTTAAGATGTCCGTTAATTACATCTAAATTTCTCAATTCAAGGTTACTTCAAGATCATGAAATGCTAGATCAATAAATTTATATTGATTTCGGTTACAAGTTATCATATACTATAATAAAAAATACATAATTCCGTTGAAAAAAAACACCAATGACTTTAAAATTGTGTAAAAAGAATCTTAACATTTTTTCCCATCACTTTACGCATCTCCTCAAATAATGAAATTTTGCCTTGAGAAAGTATTTGATACAATAATAAATAATGGAAATATGTTGAGTCCTGTTTTTTGCGATTCACCTTGTATAAATACAATTATTAAATAATATTGCCACGAAAATTATTTACCTTGTACAATAATGTTGTATCTCTTTCAACATTTTTTACAATTATTATACTAACATATTCACTTATTCACAATTACAAAAATATTAAAAAATTCATACATATACTTTCTTGCTGTGAAATGGCAGAAATTTTTGCAACTGTTTGCAATTGTTAAAAGAGTTTGAATTTTAATATTTTAAACATTAGTGATTTTAAGATGGCAACACTGAAACCATCAGCCAAATAGTATTTCACCTATCCAGCGCCATATTGAATTTTTCCCACCACTATAATACTAATGCAGTAGCTTTGCGTCTACAAGTTCGGCACTCTACTAGCTTGCTTATTGTTATTAAGTGATTTAAAATATGGTTTTCATGCAGTACATTTGGGTTTGGGCTTCCTTTTTGTGACCTTTCCCTCAGTCAGAGAAAATCTGTTTATATCGATGTGTTTATTTTTAAGAGAGTCATTCTTTATTATGTTCTAAATTTAGTTCGATTTAGTTTATCTCTAATTTGTGATGTTAACTTATATTGAAACTGTAATTTTTTATTTCGACTTATATTAATTACAGTTATAATATGAAAATAGAATAACGTAGTGGTATTTGAAAAATATTTGTGATTACTTTATCTCTATTACTTTGACTTAATATTAAATCAGTATTATAATTTGATTTTGTATAAAATGAATATTGTCTGCATAATATGCAGTGACTTGTTAAGACCATCTGATGACGTTTTTCATACTCCCTGTGGACATATTTTTCATTTTACTTGTTTAATTCAATGGTTGGAGAGGTAAGGGATTTCTAATATTTAAGTTTTATAATTTTTTATAAATATACAATGAGTGAAAAAAGTTTCCGTACACTACATTTACTGTATTTTATTTTCGTATAATTATGAGAGAATATTTCATACTCAAATTTTTGTATATCATTCATAATTATCCATGTGTAACAACAATTTAAACAAAAGTTATAATTTTACAATTATTAAACTTATGGTAAAAACAAATTCTGCAGAATGGTGATTAAATAGTTTGTAGAATGCATAATTCATAAGGATAATCTTCTATAATAAGGTTAGATGATACCTCAAGTGAAAGCTTTATTCAAAATTAGTAAGCAAAAAATAAAGATGTATTATAAAATTGTATTTCAAAATGGAAGTATCAATATCAATTGAGACATTTGATGAAAAAAGAGCACATGCTTTAAAGTGTCATTTTAAGATAAGTGATTACAAATTTTCATTATGTTTGTTTATTAATATATTTTTGTTATTAATTGGTTAATTTTGTTAAACTTTGCTATAAGTAAACTTTATGTGTTTATCCACAATAAAAAATTTATTGCAAAATGTTATATGTATCACTTAATTTCAATATATTTTTTTCATAAACAACAAGGATACAAATACTTATGAGACTGATTGTAAGTAGTTCGTAATAACTCTGGGAAACATTTTCTCTGTAGAGAAGAGAAAATCTTTTGTTCTTCAAATTCTCTTCTTTCCTCAAATAAGATGTAACAATGTTGAAATTTCTATCACATTGTTCAAACGAGTCGTACTGGAAATAGACTAGATTAGTTCAACCTTAAACATTCTTAAAAATCGTAGATTAAAAATCATCATTGCTAAATCTTTATTTTATTCTTCAATTGACTCACAGAAGAGCAATATTTCCATGAAACAGTTATGTCAAAAAGAAATTACCGAATTTGTATTTCTCTTTGATTCATATTTCATAAAATTATCTAAGAAAAATATTCCATTATTGTAAATGTGTATATTGAATGTACAGCAAGTCACAACTGAAATCATATAATAGTATCCCTAATTTTGTAAAGTTTTTTCATATTTAAGTTCAGATTGTTGAAATAGTTTAGAAAAGATTTCAATTGATAATAGTATGATTTTTTATATGAAAAAAAATTTACATGAGATTTCATTAATTTGCAAACATCATTGTTTATCTTGTGTAATCTGTTCTCTTACTTTTTTCTTGTGTCTTCAGAAGTATTATCATTTTGTACTTTTCCTTGAACTATTGGGATGGTGCATAAGTTCATGTAGTTTTATTGAAAGTGAAACATTTAAGTTGCTTTTTAAATATTTATTACAAATTAATTTATAATGTATTCTCCACCATTATTAACAACTTCAAAACCACGATTAAATTTGTGAAGCAAAATCTGTCAGATGGAAAATATTTTTTCGTAATATTATATACATAACTAAAAATAATTAAAAGTGAGCCAACAAGTGTCTTAGAATTGACTGGTACAATGGAAATCGATTATGTTGTAAAAATTATACTTAAAATAATCCATAATATTATCAAAAAGAGAAGCCCTTTATAACCACTTCTTATAATTTCTTTGTTTTTTATAATAATAAATATGTTGTTAAGAAAAGTAATCCAAACAGTATTTTGTGTACAGACACATTTTTAACTTACTACATTCTAAAGTTTCATATAAAATAAAGTATAAAGTTGTATATAGAAAAAGGTTTCATTCTGTATTTTTTAAAACTACATATATTTGTTTTAATTTATTATTCTTTTTATACAGATCCCCATCATGTCCACAATGTAGAGAAAAAGTTACATCAAATAAAATTCATAGAATATATTTTAATTTTTTTAATAATGATTCCGTCACTGAAGATGTATGCTCTTTGCATGATAAAATTGATAAATTAAATTTTGAACTTCTTTTGCGAGATAAAAATAGTAAGTCATATTTCGAAAAATCCGAAACATTACAAATACAAAATACAGGCTTAAAACATGAAGTTCGAAAAGTAGAAAAGGAATTAAATGAAAAAAATAGTACCATTTATGCTTTGAAAGAGCAAGTTAAATATCATAAACAACAGAATGCAGAAACAGAAAGTTTAAAACAAGAAATTGAACGGTTACAGAATAAAATCAAAATATATAAGAAGTATGTAATAATATCTAAATTCTGGAGAATATAAGTATCAAATTTAATAAATGTCTATATTTTTTTTTAAGCCTGCAAACTTTACTTGAAGCTTCTTCAGAAGATGTAGATAAGATGACTTCAAACACATCAGATCCAAATACTCTTATTACATACATATCTGTGATGAAAAGGTAGTTATATACTATTACAGTAGAACTTCGATTAATTGGCTTAATCGGGAGACAGAGAGTTCAGACAAATTAAAACTCAAGGGAAAATAACTAGAAACGTATTTTCCACATAAAATTAGAATTTTTATTCCTAGATTTAATTTGTGATTCTTCTTATTTTGTTACACTACTTTTTGATAATCATATTTTCTGTCATTATGCCTTCTCTAAATACTGAAGAGCACAAATCAGAATTCAAGTACCCTTATATGGATAATTTTTTTTTTTCAGCACCTTATTGTTAAATTCATTTTAAACAGCAGTCTGTTGTTTATATGTCTGAATATTCTGAATTGAACTTACAAAGTATAAATCTAAAGCTGTAACTTGTAAACAAAGACCAATAGTAGTTAAGTAACCATATCTCTTTGATGTAAGAACCACATGTATAATGCTTTTCCCATGTCCTCATTAGCAGCTTCTTTGCAGTCATTCCACTCTGATCTTTTTCATAATTAATCAGATCAATTAAATAGTTTTCCATTTTTGTTTATTTTTTCTTCCATTCTTAAACAGTAAATACACCTATCCTGAAATCAGAAGCAACTGATTTCAATGAATTCCTCGAATCTATTCTTTGCAGTATTTCAATTTTTTTCTTTATTAAATACAACACTTTTTCTTTTCCAAGTCATTTCTGTTTTAAATATTTACTCAATATGAAATTCTGTAGAAGCAAAAGAAAATTGTAAAATATATATATATATGTATACATATACATACAGTGCTTGTTGTTAAACAGAAAATTCCGTATAACCGAGACCACAGATAATCGTGATTCAGTTAATCAAGATTCTACTGTACTTGTTACATTTACTATTCATATTTTATTTTTAAAATTTATATGTTAAAATTAGGGAAATGACAGTTAGTTTGAATAAAAGGAAAGAATTAAGATCTAAAGTGAAAAGCCTCCAACAAGAACTAACTAAAGTATCCATGGAACGGAATTTTTTATCAGAAGAACACGTTAAGAGAAAGTACGCAAACTGTGAAACAAATTAGATAACTTAAATCAGCTATTAGTTAACATATTTATTACTAAGTAATATTTACAGACAACTTGAAGAAGACCTAATGATTTGTGAAAGTGAAACAATTCATTTACAAAATCAACTTAAAGAAATAGAAAAAGCTAAGTTAACAGGAAAGAAATCTAACCATTTTGATTCTAAAAGAGAGAATAAATTACATAGTATAAATAATGATAATGTTATTGACGAAGATAAAGTTGGAAGCACAGTAAATAATAGGAATCTTGAGAAAGAGGAGAGTAACAAGGAAGAGGAGAATCAATCTCAGATTGCATTAATTAAAGTGATTAATTTATTATTTCTGTAATATAATGGTTTTTAATTTTTCTATTATTATTTTTAAATATTTAATAATTTATTTTCAGGAACATAAAAATAATTCACCATATCTTCCAATAAAATCAGGAGGAGTATTTGGTTTAAAACAATCTTCTGTGCACAAACGTGGTGCAACGAAATTGAATTCATTACTTCTTACAAAAAAATCAAGAATTGAACAAACAAGCACAAGAAATGTATGAATATTTATAATAACTTATATTTATAATTTGAGAACTTATATTTTTTATATTTATAAATATTGTTTTCTCAGACACAAGTACAAACTACTTCAATTACATATGATGGTTTTGGAGGACGTTCAAAACTGAGTCAATTTCCTAATTCTTCTGACATAAAGATAAAGAAAATGAGGATGACATAATTAAATTCAGGTGGCAAAAACTTAATGTGAACAATATTTAAAATTTAGTTGATTATGTTATAAATTTTAGTAATAGTTTAATTTGACTTTGCAACACCTTGCATATGTATTATACTCATATATATTTCTTACATAAGTAGGAACACCACTTTCTCACCATAGTTTATAATTTCAAAAGATACAGTAGAATTTCATTGTAATATTTTGTAAAAAATTTATGACCTACAGAAATAGATGGTCTAAAAGAACAAACGAATTGTTATCAATATACTGAAGAAGTTTCTTCAATGATTTGTTGAAATTGCTGACATTCAGAATCCAGAATCACTGAACATAAATAAAAAACAGATTTTATATACTATAATATTATAGTATATAATGTAATAGATATTTAAGAACTATTAATGTTGCTATGCGACAAAGTTGTCTTAACAAAAATGCACAAAATCAAAGAATGTCAAGATAAAAGTATCCCTTAAGCAAAAAAACAGCATTTCCTAATTTTTTCTTTAACGCTTAGAACAAGAAAATACTATTTTCAAGTAGGTTGTTTATTTTTGAGGGGTACTCTATGAAGATGTACACTATCATTCATAAGGTACTGGACACTACACAAATTAAGGTATTGGCAACTTTATTCTATGAAATGACCTATATTATGAAATGAAATTATTATGTATTACATATGTATAATGTCCAAAACATGTCATACAAATTATGTGTAACTACTATCAAGAAGTATATGATTAATTTCATATCTTCTTTTCAATATATTTGCCTTTTGCGGATATGACAGCCTGAACTAATTCTTTCAATTAATTTTATCAATGTTTCAGGTTGAATTTTTTCTAAATCTCTTCTAACTTCTTCCATAAGTCTTTTTTTGAATTAACCACGTTTTTCTAATTTTTCTGTCAAATTCATCTCATAATTTCTCAATCGGATTGAGATCGGCTGATTGAGGCAACCACATCATAATTTGTAATTCATATTGTTTTCTAATTTCTTTAAATAGTTTTTACAGATTTTTGAAGTGTGTTTGGGATCATTATCCTGCACAAATAGAAAGTTTTGTTCTATTAATCTTTTTCTAGACGGCACTGCGTGATTACAAAAAATGTTCAAATATTGTTCCTTTTTCAATATTCTTTAAATTTTTACTAAATCACCATATAGATTTTTATCAAAGCACTTCCATAGCATTACAGACTGACCACCATATTTTATAGTTGGAACAACACAATCGGATATTAATTTTTCATTCGATTTTCTTCGCACAAAACCTCGCCGCTTTGTACCTAAAACTTCAAATTTCGATTCATCAGTTCATAATACTTTTTCTCAATCATTAACATTCCAATCTTTGTATGTTTTCTCCCATTTTAGCTGTTTTTTTTTCATATTTTTAGCTCTTAAGTGTTTTAACAGCAACATAGCCGCGAAATTCTAATTGCAAAAAATGCCGTTTGACTGTTGTCATCCTCATTAGATTCTCTCACGTTTTGTTAACTTTTGCAGTAATTCTTGCTGCTGTCAGACTCCTGTTATAGATATCTATATATACTCCTATATATTGATAGTGGTTCCAAAATAGATGTTTGGAGTGCGTGAAAAGTATAAGAAAATATGCTAAAGAAAATAACTTTATGAAAGAATTACAGTTTTTTAGAATTTCATTGCATATTTATAAATTGCAATTGAAATATACAATCACATTACCAGTAGATGAAATACGAAGTATGCAAATTAATTCAGTGTCTTTTTTTATAAAATTCAAAATTTATTTACATAATATTATATACAATTTTAATGTTATAGCTTTATTTCAGTTATCGAGTATTTGACGGACGCCTTTACAGAAAAAATTTTGCGGTTTTGATTACATATATAAAGCTATCGGTGCATTCTCGGACCTTGTCAATTGTTTTGAAATGTATATACACTAAATAATGTTGAAACGAACGAAATAAATGGTAATTGGACGGGGCTAGATCAGGAGAATAAGTCACATGAACGTAAATTTCCCAACTTAATTCACAGATGAAATCCTTTGTCTTTTCTGCAACATGTGATCGTCAATTGTTTTAATACCTTAATTAGCCAATCTTTTTTTATTATTCCATATTGCACCATTCTATTTCAAAACTTGTAAATTTTGGTTTTTTCTTTTTTGATACAGGTAATTCCATCTTAATTTCTTAAAAAGGAATATTGAAGGTAAAACACAAATAAAAATATTTAGAATGTAAACACAACATTCTACAACATTAGTAATTTCCTTCTTTCTATAGTAGAATTTCAATAATCCGACATGGCCAGTACTTCAGCAGTTCGGGTTATGAAAAGATGTTGGATTATTGGGCTATATGTACTGTACGTGACTGACTTGATGATATTTGGGAAGAATTCTGGCAGAGTGGGAAGTGTACGCCTCGTCTCATACACATTTTCCGATGTAACGTTACGATTGGTGGAAGTACTCACACATCCTAATAAGAGTACCGATAAAAAAAAGAAATGAGATGTGCTGAGGCAAGTGAAACGATATATAGCGAGCGATGATTTTTTTTCTCAAGTTCCAGCGATCTATATTCTTTTTTAATGCCAAAATACAGCATCTGCTCAAAAAATAGGAAAACAAGTTGATCTAGAGAAAAGTTACTAAAACAAACTTTTATAAAATAAATAAATAAATAAATAAATAGAAATATAAAGAAAATAATCACATAAGAAACTGTAGTAGGATTTTCGTATTCTCTGTTTTGTGTATCGGCAGTAAGCAATCGAACGAAACTTCTATAAATACAGGGATCCTACTATTATGTCAGTAGTGACTACGGGAGTTCTGAAGCGGTGAATAGGTGGAGCGATCAAGGAACCCCTCTTGCCTTTGTGCCGTCCCGCATATCATCTTGTCTATCACGCACAGTACCTACAATACGGTGAAACCAAAGAAATTTTTAAAACGACCAAAGTTAATATAGTAATGCAAAATTTATTAATAGAAATGAAATACATAACATAATGCAGTGACAATTTTTTATCGAACGACAAAACTTATTGAACAACTTAGTATATCAAGACTCAGCATTATTAAGTGTCAACCAAATTTCCGGGGCAACCCCGCGAATGGGGATATTGTAGGATACCAGTTGTAAATGCCTCAAGAATAGATGCCTTAAATGTGAGATATATGTCGTTGTCTGATACATTCTTAAGATTTTTAAATAGAAACCATTGTTAACACATGCTGTAATAATTTTTTATTCGTTTATTTTTTTTAACTCACTTGGAGATGTTTCTAGTAAAATCCTGAAATAAATGATTTATTTTGGATGTTGGTATAAGACTGATCTACAAGTTTTGTGCATTTAGCATGAAACCCTGCAGGGGTTTTACAAACGTTAATTATAAAACGTATAATTAGTGGTGGGATCAATTTTTATACTATTAATAATATTAATTCGTCCCATTCTACATTTGTTTCATTATGCATCTTCTGCATCACTACATTAATTGTTAATGCACATTCTTCATTTCTCTTTGGTATTAGCTTTTGGTGTAACTTTTTTGTCTTTGCCTTCAACTATTTTCTTTTTAATTATTCTTTTTTGCACATTTATCATTAATTACTTTTCTTTCTTTCTTCCTGATTTTGTAGCTTTCTTTCCATATTTCTTGTCTTTCTTCTGCTACAAATACGTACAATATTTGACAGATAATATTGCCACTGGCATATTCTGAGCAGTTTTTGTTTTATTTTTAGTTGATTTATAAATAATTTTTGGAAAAAATAAATATTGTATGAAAGAATAGTTTTATTTCTTGATCACATCTTTATCATTTTCCTTCTTTATTTCTTCATGCGATGATGGAAGTGATAATAGTTTTGTAACAGCATTATCATCTATTTTTTTATTACTTATAATAATTGTAGATTAAACATAATTCAGATCTTTATTTTCCTTTCCAAATTCTTCTGTCTTGTGAATATCTTGACTTTCAGTTAAATTTGCATGACTTTGACTGATTTCCTGAATTATTTTCATTTTATGATCAGCTTATAATTCATCTTTGCGTTTTAAACTTTCAAACAATCCATTTATTTGAAAATTTGGAATATTCAATTTATTAGCAATCAACTATGTATCATTAGATTCAATTTACGGTTGTTTTGTATTTAAACGGCCGACTACTGGTTGTACATCATTCTTGAACAGCAACCAATAGTTGGCCGTAAGGGCCGTCTATTAGTTTTGCTTATATTTTCAGCACTAGTAGTCAGCCCTACCGAAAAAAACATACATACTAACCACTTAACACTATTCTAACCTCAAAAACCTTTCATTTATATATTACTAATTGCGTATGTAAAATATTAATATTTAAAACTCACGTTTATTAACGACAGACATTAGTTTATATCCCTGCTTTTGTTACTAAATTCCTTGAAATTTCACCAAGTGATATCAGTTAACTAATCGCCGAACAAAAATTTTGGTAGTTCACAGTATTATCATTAGGGACATTGAACTGTATATACCGAAAGTGGAAATATAGATTGACCATTAGTATATTTTATTTTATGCGATTTTGTTATTACTTCTTACTTATCAGACATTTATTTTGGTAGAGGCTGATTACTGACTAAGGGTTGACTACTGACACATTTACCCTATTATACATTGAAATCTTGCTATACAGATGTTACTAATACGATTGTTTCGTTGTCCGTGGTGGTCGTTACCGACTGTCGAGTAATCAATGACGCAATAGCGATATCGGCCTCTGTATGTATAGGACATCCACTTAAAGTCGGCCCACTTATTTGAGATATTGGGCGCGTGGTTGCCACTGGGCAATGTGTAGGTGGATATCGCGTGTGTGTGGTTGTAACTGGGTAGTGGGTGGGTATAATATCCATTGAAACGTATCGCACAATTGTATTTATTACAACAAAACCATTACGATGAAAAATTCAACGACGCTAAATAATTCATATTCCATTATTTCTGTTAACATCTTTGGTTCTTTCGATTCATTTCTTCGATGGAAAGAAATGCGATAAAAATTATTTCTTTCTACAAAACAGAATTCTATTTATGAAACTCAGCATTGTAAAATTAATGCCAGCTTATCGCCATATTGCAAGATAAAATATAAAACGTTTGCACGAGTCGAATTAGATTATGGTTGTTACATTTATGTTTTACAAACGTTAATTATCAAAATCGATTTTGATACTATTAATAATATTAATCAATTCGATAATACCTATTAATCAAATCGAAATTTCAAGTACCTACTTGGTATCAATTTTCGTTATTGTAGCATTGGTATTAATATTTTTATGCAATATTAATTGTATATCGACTTTTATAAAAGTATTACCGAAGTGTAGTAAAGATTCTTCCAAGTACTTACGTTTTTGATACAATTCTACATACAATTAATCCAATCATCTGAACTGTTTCATTGTCATTATTCATTGCATCTAATTAAGAATTGATTGATAATAAGTCTCCAGGCTTGCACGGTCATTAGTCGCTGAAGCCTTAACGAATGCGCGAGGATCGTTTCTAGCTTCGATCTGTATCCAAAATCCATTCTGAAGTACCGCGTACGACACACTTTTAGCGAGTTCCAATGGTGTACTCGTTTTTGAGCAAGACTTGAAAACACAGCGAGCAAAAAAGGTGAAACATCAAAATCTTGATTTCCGTCAACGCGAGCTTGTTAGCGATGCATATTCTGTGCACCATTCCGAAAGACCGGAACTTGTAATCCTCTTCCCATCGTTGAGGAATAGTGATGGATCGAATAAATTGGAACCCGCATGTTCTCTCTCGCTTTGATAGTGTACGGGGTTTCTTTTCTGGCAGTGCTGGTAGCAGTTCGAAGTTTTTCACGCATATAATATCCAAAATGGTTGGCATCGGACGTATCCTCAATGATTTGTTGACAACCGCGTCTAAATATTCCATCTCTGGTATGGCGTTGTAAGTCACTTGGCCTTTTTTTTTCATAGAGGAAATCTTCGAAAGACCCTCCTGACTCCTTGGGGAGGGGTTGGGGGGAGTGTGGGATTCCCCGCACCAGGATTTGCGGGGTACCTACCCACTAAAACCCCCACGGTGATCATCCTTGCACTTTGTGGGGGAACACAGTGAACCGAAAACATGAAAACATCTGGTGCCACGGTGTGTGGATCCGCTCTGTCTCTTTAAGTTACTTGACTCTGCGTTTGTTCAAGCAACTTTGCCCTGTGTTTGTTCAAGCAACTCGTCAATTTCCTTTTGCAATCTCTTCTGGATCTCGAGATTCACTGCCAAGTGATGAACGATCAAAGACGACTGGGTGGCGATGGTATCGTAACCACCGAAGAAAAAACTGAATCCGTGAACGGTTATTGTCGTAGTGGCTAAGGATCAGGTTGTTTCTTGTTTCTGCTTTTCATCATAAATTGGAAACCGAGCGTCTTCGAGAGCTCAGGCATGTTTCTGAGTATCAAATTCTCGATGGAAGTCACCAATCAATCTTATTGTATGTAGTATTCTTACATTAGCATTATTACATATACTAATACGTAGCATTCTTACATAGCATTGTTACTATACAAGTAGCATTATTAGATTATTTATCAAGTCCACGACGATGCCGAACACGCAGCTGGAGATCACATCATTCGTGTACTTAGTAAGCACGTTCTTTTACCTCGACTGCATCTTCTTCTACCGACAATTTGGACAAGTAGTTGGCAAATTTCGGTGTGCAATTTGACATATATATTGTGTTGTTCGAAAAGTGATTTCGTTTTCCAAAATGGAGAATATGTAATTTAATAAAATGTTTATACACTCTGAAAAGATCGTGTTTCATTTTCACCGGAAAAAAACGAAATGACTCTCCGAACAACCTAATATTTACGCGAACACGAGGGAAAGTGTAGTTTCGACGTTCTTCAATTTTTTACCGTCCGAGTCGCTCGTGTAAGTAAAATAAAATTCAATACAAATCACAGAATCCATCGGTTGATTGTAAAATTGTAGATGAAGTATAAAAGGTATACGGTACGTACATCTTGAGATGTTTATTTATCAGTAACACGAAATAACGTAACCAATTGATTTTGTAATTGATTTTGTCTTAGAAATGTTGCTTGGACACAGGTTTGTTTTGCGATTGTAGGAAAAGAACTTGGTTGAAATCGCTCGTTTTTATACTAACGAAATAACGATAGGAAGGTTTCGATTACCTTTTAATTTACTGTAAGAAGGTGGCATTTAGTGAGTCACAGTATTTGTTTAATTTGAAGTTTTAGTACGTATAATTTAACTTTTATGAGTAAATAAATGTAAAATGACGCTAAAAATACATTTTTATTGTAGCCAACAATGTGATGCATTGTAGGTGCGCTTCAGGATGTCATACATACATTCTAGATTCGGTTATGCCTAATAGTGCTCTCACAGAGCAAGCCTTCCAATCGATGATGACACTGCTATTACTAAATAATTCATCAAACTCTTATCATTATTAAATAGAATTGATACGCATTATTTTCTGTTTTAATACTATTAATCAGTTAGTCATAAAACCATATATCAATAGCTTGAACATTTCAAACACTGTTACCGTGCAAAAGCTCATTAAACAGTGAGTGTTGCACTGAAGTGTTTCTCCTTGTTGATCTCTTAACTTATAGCAATTGCTTTTCATATAATTAAAACCGGTTTAAACTCTTCGTTAAATACGTATACAAATTTCCAGGTTGCTAATAACCTATATAGCACAACTGTTAGATGTGGCGTTAAATTAATATTACAAAAAAAATGTCCAGCTAAGTGGCAATTTCTGTAAATGCTTTTTCTCAATGGGGAAGTTTCGGAGCCGATGTTCAAATTAAAGTATTTAAAATTTAATTATTATTTTGTGCATTTGCTCCCAAATATCTTTCTTCTAATTATAATCATTAAATTGTTATAAATTGGTTTAATTATTTTTATTTAACGAACTTTAATAAACAAGAAAACTAAAATTATATTTTCGACAAATATAACAAACACAAAGGATGTGTGTGATATATAATTAGGATTATTTTAAAATAAATTTATTGGAGCAATATTTTGACTAACTAACAAATTATTATTTTTCTACATAGATTCTGCTACCCCTTGTACACTTTTGACAAGAAATTGATAGCTTTTCAATGCCGGGTATCATAGAAACTCGTAGATCGGGTATTAAAGTCAATTGCACGTGAATTTTTCGATCTCTACATCCTTCTTAATGATTCTTTCAGTACTTTGAACGAACGATAATCGCTAAACGCCAAATCTAAACAGTAGAGTAGATGTTTAACAATTTTTTAGTAGAGACTTTTCAAAATTTGATGTGTCAGTAGATTAGGATATCACGTTGTCCTGACCAATACGTCGCTTTGGCCCTTTACGAAAGCCTTACAAAAGTTTACATTTTCTAATATATATTATAAATTAACAATGATTGGTATTATTTATTATTAGAGTATACATGTAAGCCTATGACTAAATTTAACACTAATCTACAAATTAGTATTAAATTTGCTTATTGACAACTATCGATAACGAGTCTCGAACAGAGACATCTGACACCCTTTTTCTCGAACGACACACTACGCAACAGTCAGCCCTCGTTCAAGACGACGGCCCTTCTTATATTACTGATTCTGGGCCTACGTAGCCTAGGTTAGGAGGCTATGACCGTCTTGGGGGATGCGAGAGGCGTAGACCTGGCTCTCTCAAGTGGTCGCTAGACGGTGGGTCTGCTTCACATCGCGGTCATCGCTCGAAAACTCCACTGTTCCAACGATCAGTCCTCTTTCGTCGATTAGAACTCCCCGCGTTAGGGTCGCGCTCATCCCTCCCACCTCTCTCTCTCGCGCACACCTAATTCTCAAACCGTCTATTTTTCCCATAATTTATGATACTACAACATTACTAAACAGCATTCGTCGTGCGTTATTCATGAAGGAAAACAAGAAATACTACTTTGTTTGCTACCTAACGGCGCCAAAATAGTTATCCTATTACTCTTTTTGAATTCCAAATAGCCTATTCCAGAATGGCTCCCTTTCCTGGAGCTTTCTTACTCGTTGAACGCGATTTAACAGCGGATGGTGTTGTTTTTCCGTATAGTATTGCATTTACGATTTTCATTTATTGTTAGAATACGGTTAACTTCTTACCGATACAAAACTGTCTAAAAAATTTTAAGATGTAGAAGTAGAAGTAGAAGAATTCGTGCAGTATTGGAATTAATGAATAAAGATAAATTATCCAATGTTGAGAAGATTTTTGGAGCATCTAAGTATATACGAAGACAATTGGTATGAATGAATAATAAGGTGTAGGTTATACGTGTATTAGTTTATACATACCAACACTACTAATAATAATAAGAATACTAAGAAATATAATAACAATGGTGACTTTATCTAATGATACAGTTCAACTATTCTTCTTCCAGGACTCATTCTTATTCTTAATTGCAGCTTCGCAAATTTTTAAAATATTAATTTAACCTCGTCATATGTTTTTATCTGTCTTCGAAATGGAGATAATAATTGTTAAATATTATGATATAATTAATTTAGAATTTGATACGTTGGCAATTTATTGATAAAATTATTTGCGTAAACTGAAAATAAAATATCATGTCGCACGATGCTTGTCAAATTGCAATTAATTCTAAAGCTTTTAGAGAAAATAAATTTTCATTTTTGCATTAGACATACAAGTACCTGTTTCATGATATATTATTTGAAAATATCTTTATTATCTGTAACAAATACATTCGATTTCATTATACTTCAATAAAGAAGCGTAAAACGAAACAACAGGTATTACCTGTCGATTGTATATGTATGTTCATTATTATCAAGCATTTTGAAATACACACTCGTTTTATATTTCGTTTATTATTAGTATAGTGTTAAGAGATATTGAACCAGTAACTTTTAATTCGTTCAGAGACGAATCATTTCGTTCGAAACAAACAAAAATTTAAGCCGATGTTAATTCCTAACATACGTATATATCAATCTTGCGACAATGTCAATATATTGTATCGGTATGAAATTCAATTATAAATATTTACTAAAAATTTTAATCGTTACCACCACGTTACCATTTTTAAAATAACTTAAAAATTACACATACCCGTGTCTGCTAGTATTTTCGAAGAGGTTAACCTACAGTTTAAGATAAAAATTGTGTCTCGATACTACACATCACCTGTGAAGAAACGATAGGCAACATTCCTGAATTAATCTACCATCCATGTAATTTCAATAACTGTCCAACTGGATGCGTAATATACCTTTGTTAATAAAATGGGTGTAGATCTGTCTGTAAACAAATTTACTGCGCAATGTGAATGATCAAGTGAATATGTAGTATCTACTAGCTAAGGACCAACGTCCCATACGTATGAATGGGCAGAGCTGAACACGAAGACTCATGCGCGCGCTTCGAAAATCAAAATCAATGTGGTCCTCCCCTCAGAACTCCACACCGGCCTTGCTCCGGTTGCCCACGCCCTTAGTGTGCCTCGTACTTCCGTCGCGAACGCATCCTTCGTGCAATCATCGTTGCTTTGCGTTCTCCTCTCTCCCTCATTCTGCTTCTCTCTCTCTCTCTCTCTCTCTCTCTCTCTCTCTCTCTCTCTCTTTCTCTCTCTCATTCACTCACTCACTCTGTGTTTCTCTCGATTTCTCTCTTTCTCACTTATTCACTCACTTACTCTCTCACGCATCTACACGTACGCGGGTACATTATATAACATACACGCGGTTCGTCCTCCCTTGATCTGTGCGTCTACTTGTTGTGTTGTCTATCTCCCTTGGGTTTAGGTTCGGGTTCGAGTGAATTAAAATGACGAGAATGTGTTGTTGATGATTGGTGAAAAAGGGCGGTACTTATGCAACTTTGGATTCCCAGTGGTCAATAATTGGTTCGGAATATTTTGTGTATCAATGCACGCGAGATTTTGAATTCAGTTTATTCTATGTATTCCTACGATTTTTAATGTTCGCCTCGAGTGACTTGCACTTTGTGAAATAATTGGAACTTTATGGATTCGTGTGCCTTGAGTTTCATCTTTGAGTTCGTTGTCAGTGATGTTTTGAATATTCGAACTTTATATAAGCCGTGAAATATCATGGATTTTCATTGTTTGTTTCACTTCGATTTTTGTAAATATTATTATCCGATTGTTATATTTGGTGTTTTTATTTAAATTGCCGCTGGATGGCAGTTTCTGCTTTGCTGAAGCATTTCAATTTAATAATTTCACTTTCTTTTTAAATATCCGAGACTTCCATATAATCTAAGTTTTTTTAAGTAAAAACTATGTAAAGGAAATACGTTAATCCCATTTTCTAATTCGAAAACATTGAATTTTATTTGCATTTTCTCCCAACCTTTGTCATTAGATTCCTACCACGCCTAATAGTTAGGCGGTCTAGTTCTAATATTAAAATAAGTAAACATTCTACGTTATATTTTAATGTTTTTGTTTCCTACGCTTCGTAGTACAAACTTTGATGCAGAAAACGTAAAATGATGAACATGAAAAAGAACAAGATGTAAAATGTGTTGTACGATTAAGGAACCAATGAATTTTATCCAAGTGGTTAAGTGCTATGTGTGAACACATGTAAAAAGGTAAAGAGTTATAAAAAATTGAACTTTGCAGTAATCGTTATTACCAAATTTGTATATTTTAGTTAGTACTGAGTTCATAGTATTATTTGTTGAACGGTACAAGATGGGTTAGAACATTAAATCGATGTAATTTGTCAATTAATATCATTGTTATATTTGATGTAATAATAATTATTATTACACATTATTTTTGTTGTTACTGTTCATTGCCATTAGCATCAATAACATTGCCATTGTTGAAGATATTTCAATTATTATAATTATACTACTAATAGCTATAATAAGAATTATTATTAGTAGTGTTAATATAAACTTATGGTATAATGTAAGATCTCTTGTTATTTGGTTTTTGTTTTCACGTTTTATTTATAATAATTTATATTATTCTAAATGAATTTATATATCAAAGTGATATCCAAGTTGTGGCACTCAAACAAATCTGTGAGTTTGATTGTAATATTTCACTACGTATTTTCCATTTTTGTGATTAATGTTCTAACCAGCCCATTTCAATGTTGTATTGAGCACGTCGTGTTGTTTCAATTATTTCTATATGTTGAGATTTTATATGTACAACGTTTCTCATTTGTATGAAATGATATATTTAATTTGCACTGCGTTATCATTTTTATTAGATGTATAAATAATCCTTATGTCTTATTTTATCTTCTAATCTTAATTTGATTGTAAATTTTGCGTCCATCGTCAGCTTTTTGTAGTGATCAAAGTATATTTTTAAGGCTGTATAGTATTTACACATTTTACGACCGATTACTTGATTTTGTTAACACGTTTTAATATTTCTTGGCTAGTTTAATATGGCGCCAAACACATTCTTAATTTGTCGTTAGACTTTCAATTGCGTTATAAATCGATTACGTTTGTATCGAAAAATGGAAAGTAAAAGATTCTAAAAATGATAAGATCAAGAATATCATATTTATAAACTCTTAATATATAATTTACGTTTCCTTTTTTTTTCATTATATTATATTTACGTTTCTTTCCCTTCTATTGCAAGAACTCCATATCACTTACTAATATTTATAAAAGCAAATTTGAAAGTATGATCAATTACTATTATTTTATTAAAACATAGCTGTGAATATTTTCGTGAGTATTCAATTTTAATCGAAGTTGATGATTACGTAATTTTAGAGTTTTTACAAATAATATAAACAACGGTTACAATCATAACGGTACATAATGTTGTAACACCAAATATTACGTATGATATTTACATATATTAGTCTATCATAATTTTCATACGAGATATAATCTATATCGAGTTAATTGTAAGATAATACTACATAGCCACATACACAATTTTTTATAGTATTTTCTACATTAGTAGAAATTTTTTTAGTATTTTCTAGTATTATAGACAAAATTATAAACTTTAATTAATTTTGCATGTATGCAAACCATATTAAATTACGTGAATTTATCAAATATTGAAACATATTTAAAGATCATCGTTGTTCTACTGTACGTTTAATTCTACAAGGATAAAGAGAGATATTCATGTAATGTGTATTGTGTAGAAATATTCAAATTCTCCGATATGCTGGCAAGAATATACTTTTTAATGCAAAGTTACACAACATAAAAGCTATTTTCCACTACAATTGAAATCGAACGATTTGTACGATTGTGCGATGAATGTGTTTAAACGTGCTAAAGTACAAGGGAGAATTTGTGGTTTCGATGTATTAAAAATGATTAAAATTAGTGTTCACATACATCAAAGTCCGCAAAAATGCATTCGGAGCAATATTGTCAGTGGTGTGTAAATGTGTTTCTTGTACGTGACCACGCGTTCTGGTATTTAAACAAATGTCTTCCAAAGGAAGGAACACTATCTCTACGGAAGGGGGTGGGGCATCTTACAATACAAGAGAAGCAGAAAACAAAATTTTTAATGTAGAAAAACATGAATAACATAACTATATTTATCTATTGATATTAGGATGTTGTATCCGAAATGACCGACTTCGTAAACACATGAAGTCTTTTGAAATTTGATAACTAAAAAATATTAGCAGATAGCATTTATCGTATACCAATTTGAACCTTAAAGTTGACTGAAAATGACACAATATATTTTTCGTCGATTGTTTTGACACGAAGTGGCAAATCAAAGTCAAATCAAGCAAGTACTTTTCTTATGTGACTGTAAATTGGGTACAAATGCGGTGGCGCTGCTTAAACTACTGATACAGCGTTTGAGCAATAGTGCGCGAAAAATTCAGCGTTGATACAGAAAGATTTGTTTAAAAGATATGAACTTTCAATGTGAATCATACGACTGGCCCAAAGAAGTAATAGGTAAATTATAGAGCTCTTTATTCAAAAACATAAATGAACTTATTTTATAATGTGAAAGCGTACTGAATATGCCAGGTAATATTCTCGTTAATAAATATTATTTTTAGTAAAACTATATTGAAAGTTTTATTTAGAATTCGGCCATTTCTTTTGTACTATTTCAATATATTGATTATTGAAGTTTGAAAACTGCAGGAGAATAGTTTTTTTGTATCATCTTAAAACTACCTCTTCCAAACAGTTCGGAAACTGCCAATTTAATTATTTACATTTCGAAAATGAAGACTCAAATTGCAAAATGGCGAAAAACATTACGATTATTTCTAGTATTTAAAGTTTGCACATTTTTAGCTTGCCCTGTCATTCTGAGGCAATCTGTATAACAGTTAGATCAGTTCTCAGTTGTGTATACTTAAAACTGTGACAGACATGATGGACACTTCTGATCGAATAAAATATTTTTAAACTTTGGATAACGTTTCTAGTATAAATAATACGACTTGATAATAAGCACATTCTTGAACGATTGATTATTTCTATTTTTTACGCTATAATTTGAACAAATGTCAAGAGAACTCATGGTATGAAATAGAATGCCATAAAATTTACAAAATACTGGGAGTACTTATATTTTATGCGCGTGTGTGGAAGTTTCGTCATAGTGCTACATGTTACTGAACTATAAAATAAGCTAATTAATTTTCGGGACAGATGGGCAGTAATCTCATTTAGTCGAAGTTACAGAAACTTGTTTTAAATATATTAAATTAACAAAACAAAAAAAATTTCACTACATTCTTGATATCTTTATCTGAGATGAAAATAAGTAGAATTAACAAATAAGTTTCTCTGGAAAACTACAAAACTGTTACCAGAAACATTTAAAAAACAGTTGTAATAGAAGGGAAAATATATTCTCTAATAAAAAATTTGTAATGTGATTATTTAAGCACTGTTAATACTTATAAGGGAAGATTACAACACTTAACAACAGGGTTATCTGTTTCTGATGAGTCTAACGCGAAAATGACTGGACAAAAAGTTACCAGCTTTGGCACCGACCAAAGTCTTTCTCCTTGAGTGAGGTATCTCGATTGGGGTCGAAGTTGTTTACTTTTTGTTTATATGGAAAGAATTACTGAAACCCGGTGGCATTCTTCTCATGTACGTGGTTTAGTGTGATAATGTATAAACATATGCACGATTCCACGATAATGTATAAAACTAAATATATCATACTCCATAGTGCACTAGATTATGCACACTTGTATCAATCCAATTTTACAGCAATAACTTTATATTAAAAATATATATTTCGAGTACGAATAATGGTTCTCACTTGTTGATTTTTTACAATTCTTGTATAAAATATAGTTTGTAAATACCCAATGATGCATACGCGTAGTAATATTTGTTTAAAATAAAAATCATTGAAACATTAAAATTGATTAGTTTTTAGTACTTTTCTCGCACTTTTGTCATCACGTTTCTTTCGATAAATTTAAAGAAAAGTTAAAAATTTGCCCAGTATGAACTTAGTTAATTGATCGGTGGGAATGATTTAAAGAATCGTTTAAAGAATATTTATAAATTTACACGCCCATAACTGTGAAATTACTGATATTGTATGTTTATCACTTATACATGCATATTGTAAGAGAAAAGGAATTACTCAATCGGGATTGCTGAACTGAGATTCGAACCCGTATCTTTCACTTGTGACTGATATAACCAACGGGTTACTACTTTAACCAATTAAGCTATCCAGGTCATCGACAAATCTTTCTCTCCTAAGTCTCGCTGTTCAAAGTGGCTACCGGCTCCAATATACAGGGTGCTTCCTTTAACGCAAGTATCAAGAATATCTCCGTTCCTTTCAAAGGGGCAAAGACACTCATAACAACATTTATTTTAGAGTCGCACTTTACGCAATTAAAAATTTAGTGCCTCTTTTTCAATAGGATGGCTCATTTTCATTAGCGCAGTTATGAAATTCGTAAAATAACAAATTCAAAGACACATGATACGTTAAACTTCAAGTAACTTGGAATAACAGAAGACACGTTGGTATAGAAAAAAAGGAACTGTATAAAATTTACTTACGAGTCTCAGTTGAAATATGTATTTACTTCTTTACAGAATGTGTTCTCTGAAGAGACATCTAAAAAATAGAAAGTTATTCATAGTTCAGTTCTTTCTTTCCCATACAAACGTGACTTTTGTTTATAATGATCTGAAGCCTACGTCCCATAAGCTTGAATTTATTTCTTTATGAGCCGCATCACTGAGTTAATGAAAATAAGTCATTTCAAAAATATTGTTCATAGTCTTGAAAAAATATTTTTTCATCAGAATACTTGTTTCTTTTCTTATAAGAACAACACTCGAACAATCTTCTCCTTTCTTTTGTACATTTTTAAAGAAAAAAAACGGAAATGTTTTAGATGCTCCTGTTAAGGGAAATAAATTGTATAAAGTAACTATCTGTCATTTCTCTATTTCAAAAGGCATGATTAGCCATTTTAAATCAATTCTTTTACTTTTAACAAGATCGTTGACCAACCATCTCGGAGATGTATTACTTATTCACTCGTGAAACGTAAACAATATGCATATAGAGGGGTGTATGAGCTAAGGGAGAACAATTGAGCAATTCTTTTTCTAAACCAGTTTTCCCAAACATTTTAAAAAGTTCCACTACAAAAAAATATTTGTACCTCAGATTTTTAAATAAAAATGTGTTTTTATTCTGCTTATTTTGATTAATTGAAAATAAGTCACAATCATTATTCTCGATTGATTGAATTTTTTACTCATTACTTTAATTATTTTTGGATGTAAGAAAATAATTAAAGAAAGCCTCTGGTCAAATTAAATGTTTGCAAAGCTCTCGAACTAAAAAACAAATGATATTTATTACACTATATGTTCCACATAATTTTATACCAAATAAAGAATCATGAAAATTTAAATAAAATGTTTGTGTAATTTTTTTGAATTAAAATTTACAACTGTGGGATCGTTTATTAAATTAAATAAGTGGTACATTTGTAAAATGAAACGAGAAAAATATATTCGTATAGATAGAAAGAGACGTTTAAGTTATTCATATTTTTCTACATTAAAAATATTTTACGCGCTCTAGTTTGGAAAATATTATTCTAAACCTATGTATGTCGTCTTTGACAGGACATTCGAGTTAAGTCGAAATAGTCTTGTGCTTTTCTCATGAAGTTAATTTAAATAAGAAAAATGATAAAACATTGGGACGCGAAGGTACTTAAAAACTAGGGAGGGACATGCTATATTTGAACAATTTGCTAATTAAAATACAATTAAAATACTGAATCTATGAAAACATTCAATGGACAGAACGAGTGAACTAAATATTTTGCAGTTTGTAGTAATCAAATATCGACATTCATTTGTTCTTTATATTTAGTCAGGCTATCAAGTATTTATTAAATATTCTTGTAACTTGTATTTAACGTTTCGTCGAAACTGAATGTGTTGTTTTGTATTTGGTATATGACCCAAGGGACAATTTGTCCCGACCGAGCTTAAAAAGTTTGAAAAGCGTTGCTTACACTCTGGTGATCGTGGACGTAGGCTAACCATGCTGTCTGATTCAAGTGGTTGCCGGACGGCAGCCAGACGATGGGCCTTTACCATATTCAGGCCCAAAATTCCTATCGGCTACGCATGCGTCTGTACGACCCTCGGATCAGTCCCGATCCCCCGCAGAGGGTCACTCGTGCCCTCGCTCAGCACACACACTCTCCCACACGTATACACGCGTGCGTCTCTCGTTGCCATCCTACATAATATAAATAAAATTACAATAGAATTTTCACGAGCCAAAGTGGTGTTCTCCCTTAAGTCGTTAGGAGTGCATAACCACCATTCTTTCTTATTTTATCCCATTATTACTTACCATCGTTGCAGAGTACAAAATGTATAAAACGTTCACTCGGATAATTATTGACACGCAACTGTTCCCCCACTACTTAACCCTACTGTTCCAGAGTAACAAATTCGTATAAATGCAGTACCATCAACCGAAAGTGAGCTGTGACTGTTCAATGAAGGGCAGTTTAGCCACGAGTTCTATGGAACCTTGAAGTAGTTATAACCAGCTCTTTGGCAATTGTTGAGCTAGCTTCAACAAACTCTGCGGAACCTGCTGAAGTATCTGTAATCAGCTTCTTGGTAACCTCCCCGCGAAAGCTTTAACTCAATTAGCTCCTTACAATATTACAACTTGTAAACCAATTATATTCAATTGTGTGATCGTGACTCACGATATCCATGAATGTTTGAGTCGAAGCAATTGAAGTTACAGTAATTCTTCAATATAACGACAGATTTTTCCCTCGATATAAAGACACAAACTTTCTCCATTAATTTGTCGGGGATGTTACGGTCTTCTAAAAAGATGCGATTATTGTAAGCAACACATTGATTCACGTGTCGACACGTATCGATTAATAATTAAAATTATATATTTTTATATTTTTTAACTTCATTCTCGCGAGAATACTATATCAATGGATTGATGAAGTTTTCTCAATGAAATTAAGTCCAAATATGACCTTACTCGGATTACTATTAATGGGATTCGTAGTTGAAAGTTTTTCAGAAATAATTCGAGATACATATAATTAAAAGTAGTTTGAACGAGGTCGTGTTTGGATTCGTTTTCATGAGAGCCTCACAAATTTATTGATAATACTCTGAGGAAAATACACAAATTCTTATTTTCATTACCGATAGCTCAACTTCGGATTGAGATACAATAGGGCAATTTCTAGAAATAAAATTGCTACCTTGTGTCAATATAACCACTCGGATCGATTCGACTATTATTGCTACATCGAGAGATTCTTCTCAGATTTTAACATTACAGTTAATTCTCGTTATGATTATTATATTGCTGAAACACTTTATTGCTATTCATAGCATAGTTAAATGTTACCTATACTTAATTATTATTTATAATATAGTTCAATCATTGCTCATTCCATAGGTAATTCTTAAACATTATTGCGCTCTAGTGTACTCATAGTCTGTTGATCTTAAATTACTACATAATCATTAATATTGTGAAATAATTAATACTACAGAGTATCGTCATAATCATAACTATTATCTATTGTAAATCGAACTATCCTTAGCACACTGTACCATCGGATGTTTTTTGCAAGAAAGTTATCGTTCTTGCGAGTTACAACCCTAATGTAAAATTGTAACTCGCGGTGCATTTACAGACTATTTCCTGGCACTGGGTAGTATCGTAGAAATGGATTCAGAACATGAAAATAATTAAAAAAGTTTAGATAAATATACGCGCCGTATGACCTTGTTTCCAAGTTACAGCACTTTGAGGTCATACTAACTTGTAAACACAATCATGTATTATTTGTATTATAAGTAACCTCGGTTCGTGCCTTAGACCCAGCAAAGGTACGATATTCATATTATAGTCTGGTACTATTAACGCCATAGCCTACGCTACGTTTCAAGTGAGAATATGGCTTATTCGAATGTGCATCACATGTGTACGGCTTTGTCGACTGCAACGCAATCAGAGCAAGACTTTTCTATGCGGAAAAGTTTCTGAACGGTAGATTTCAGTATTTCTTTTGAAGGTAGATGAATAATTCATGTAACATAAAACAGACCAGACACGAGTTTATTTCAACTGTTTCTCTTATTTTCGTGTACCGCATCCATGTGTGAGTAATAGAAAGCAAATATAAATATACGTATACCGTGTCTTATTTTAATATCTCCACGTGATTGTTCTAACACACTAATTCGGTTTCTCCGAACAAACGTCCCAGATGAAACTCAATCTCGAAGGGATCTTATATTTGTGATACGTAGAATTACTCTTAAGAATGGAGGTACTTAAACAATTTTAACCTCGTCTCTATTTTTTGAAACGTAATTGGCTGATTTTTTGACTAGATGCGAGGTTTATACTTATGGTAAATCCAATGAATTAAATATGTAGATCATTGGAGGGTATTCAGGGGTGATACTGTGTAACAATCGTGTAGTTCGAACTGCAGCAAATATGTCTTCTGTATGTTGGTTTGGAAGAGGAAGCAAGAAATCGTCGAAAAATCCAAAAAGAATTAATCTGTGACAAGTTTCAACTTCGTATTTCTACACGAGGGGTAAGGAGCGGCGAGGAGGAGGAGGAGGAGGATAAAGAGCAGAAAATAAGAATCAAATTTTTGCCTAATTTTTCTTGCATTTTTTATTTCAACATCTAACTGAAACAGCACTGTTTGACGTAGAGACCTCTGGCATGCTTTCCGTATCACCTGTCCTTTGTTTGACAGTATATATATATGCGTAGGTACGTTGTCAGAGAAACAAGACAACGTTAAAGAATCGTTCATAAAGAAGCAGCATCTTTATCGAAAGGCATGTCACAGATTACCAGGCACTACACTTCGTACATACGTGTAGTGTCGCCTTTAGACTGAAGAGAGAGAATTCCAGAAATCCCACAAAGCCATGCTTGGACAACGTTGATTTAAAATATCCCTTTGACGATACGAAAAAAATAATAGAAGAAAATTGTTCGTTTCGAAGAGGCAAATATTCTTATAAGCAACAATTTTGTTTCAAGATTACAGTTTATAAGATTCAAAGGTGTTTCTTGTCTAATTCAATTTAAATGTGCACCAATGACCTTGAAGTTTTGTAAAGTGTGACCTTAAACAAAAATGTTCTATTATCGGAATTTTTGTCGGTATAGAAATAGGGATTGAAATAAATACATTGGGAAAACAATTGGAATTAAATTTTTCAGTATCACTCAATATGCAGTGTACGAAATATTCTACATGAGAGACTTTGGAAGAAGTGAGTTCTAGGTTTACACGAAGGATTCTTGCAAGAAGCAAGATCTCAGTTTATATTCGGATTTCGTCTTATTTTGAATACTCGAGATTGTACCGTTTCACATTTCTAGATTTTCGCGTGTTCCAGAATCTCGAACTGTTTTCCCACTTATACGTCATACAAATGTCATATAGTTTTACTTTAATGCAAGCCTTCAATTGTAATTTATTGAACAAAAGATGACCCTGTTTTGAAACAGCTATAAAGTTAACAATTGTCAACAGTTTTGAAACTAACTGTTTAAATATTACCGAAAACTACAACATATTCAAATTTTAACCAAGTACAAAGTGTTACACAGAGATGTGTCTAATTTGGCATGGATTGATCCGACAAACTTTTTATTCGTTATAGTGTATAATGATTATCCGAAAAAATTATTCGAATGAAACTTTGTTTTCTTCAACGACTATGTAGATAAAGATCGATGCGAATGATGCTGAACTAATTTTATAATATTTTTGTTTAAGGAACACAACATGAGAATTTTCCTGAATTAATTTGAAAATAATTGTAATGATAATTTATTTTCCGATAGACGTTCAATGTTTTGAGGAACAAATGTTCCAAAAAAATGTTTATTGACGAGTTTAAGTATTGTGGTGATGGATTCGATAATCAACCTCCGTACAGTATATAATTGAAATATGTGACCAAACTAATCAGTTCGATTATGTAAAAATTCTTCGCAATTATTACCATTTATTGTAACGTATTATTGTAGATTAATCCCTTAACGATCACGTTCTTATTTTGTGCGGACATTAAGTTTTTCATATGTCATTCGCATATGGAAAAGTTATGGACGTACGTAATTGATTGCTTATGCCAGCGTTGTCCAAAGTTGATTCACGGGGAGCTGGCTGCTCTTCCCACCATTCTTGATTCAGTTCCGCTCTACGAAGACGAGAGCGAGATGAAATGAGAGCGAGTAAATAACGGTACGAGACTGACGAAGCATTGATACTTTGTCTCGCTTCGTCTTTCTGAACGGCTGATACTCTGTTCTTCAAGTGCAATAATCCTTCGTCTGTCTCGTATCGTTCCCCATTCGTTTTGAGTCCTTTTGATTCGTTCTCAACTTTGGCAAAAAAGAAGCGAAGAACAGCCATTCAGGAATCGTGTCTCTTTTACGTAATATGCGTAGATATATATCGAAACTTTTTTGGCATTGCTCATTATTTAAAAAACTGTTTGAAATTTAATTTTGTTTATTTCGTCTTATGCATAGTTTCATAAAAAAATTCTTATGGCTACAACGTCGAAAGTAATCGAATAGATTCATACACAAGGTTCTGAAATTTGAATCTCGTAAGAGATTTAAGGGCCTGCTTATTTTTTCTGCATTCGATGATAGAAACTTGGATAAAATTGAAATACAATGTTCTCCACGTAATACTAGGAAGTATAGAAGTTGAATCATAATTTTGCTGGTTTCGAACTTGTTTAAAAAATATAGAACGTAAAATACTGCAATTTTTGCCAATATTTACGAAAGCGGGCTGTATAAAATTATCAAAATTATCGAGTTTGCCTGATTTTTGTTGTCATCGAGAACGATCGACTTTCTGGTATAAATGTTTTATTAGGCTGAAAAATAACTGTTGCAATTTAAAAATTATAAACGGATCCTTCTTCTGCGAATTTCGTGGAATTATATTTTATTACTTGTAAAAACTTCAACAAAATTTTCTACAAAACAATGTATATCTAGCCGGGATGTTTTAAAATTATTATGACAGCTCGTTGCTGCTAAAGACTGCGGTCCACCTCGTTTCAGGTAACCGACACAAGCGCTTGGTTGTTACGGTCAGTAGACCGTAACGATCGCTTTATCATTTGAATGAAGTCTACAAACGCAATCAACAGGTCTTATAGCTATTTCAATAGTGTCATTTGTCTAGACCCATTCCTCAATATTGGAATAACATCTGTTTCCTAGGTGTTATTCAACTTGTCTCATCGTTACCGATGACCATGTCCTCGTCGAAGACATCCTCATGCCCCATTTGATTTCCCAAATTGTGCGATAAGTTCTATTATAAAGGTTATTGCGAATATAGTAAGAAAAATGATTATATTTAACTAATCAGAAATTGTTTTCACAATTAATAACTAATATAAGAATAGTTGTATTATTTGCAATTACCAATGTTTGCAGTTGTGCATGCTTCCAAACGATGCAGTCAAATAGCAATATTGCATTTGTATGAGAAATTTTTCAGATTATATTCTCCAAATTTGACCTTAGTTTATAGACATGTACAACAATCGTAACTGAAGTTATAGCCGTAGATGGATAGTTATTTATGAAAAAGTAAGTGTAAAGTTTGAAAAGATCATTAAGTCTAGTGATAGATACTTCTATTCAAGAATGACTGTGGCGTAGTGACAAGCATAGCGGACTAGTAGTATTTTGTCCCGGGTTCGAATCCCATATCGAGTAGAATTATTTACCTAGTAGAAATATTTGTATTTCTTGACATGTTTGCGGTATAATGTACACTTTAAATTCGTATGCAGATACAAAATAAAACTAATTTGTTTGTACCTCAAACTTTTGTACATTTATTACTTTCGCTTTGTATAGTGTTAGTAATTAAAAAATTATAAATTAGGAAAAAATAATAAAAATTGTCAAAATTATTAAATCTTTCTAATCAGGAGTTACAAAGTAATATAATATAATACGATTAATAAACGAAAAAATAAAACAAAATTCTACGAGTCATGGGATTCGAATTCGTAACAAAAAATATTAATTGTCTCTAACGTTTTCCACTACGTCGCAGTAATTGTTGAATGGAATGATCAATTAATGGAATATCCCTGACCAATTGATTTTTTCAAACTTTATACTTATTTTTTTTCATAACTAATTGGCCGTTTACGGCTATAACTCTTGTTACGATTGTTGTACATGTAAATCTACAAGCCTGCGAAATATTAAAATCGATGAGAATCAGGTCTGACATTCTCATTGTTAGTATATAGTATTTATTATTTTTGCTGAACGAAAAAATATTTCTGAATGATTTATTTAAAAACATTTTTAAAATGTTTAAAAACCGATGTTCGATTCTTACTATGTGGATCAAAAAGGTGTAAAAATAATTGTGGAAGAAAAAAAAATGATTATCAAATTATGCAATCAATATAAGAGGTTGTAAGAAAAGACCACGGTTAACCATATAAGGGATAATTACTAGGGTACTGGTTCTGAAAAAGGTTAGTAAATAAATAATCCAAAAAGTGAACGTCCATGGAAGATCAATACAACGGTTGGGTTACGAGTATTTCTTACATCCACTATATACGTACGTAACGTATTTCATGAGATGTTATAAAGTATATCAATTTTTTGATAATCGCTATGCCATGTTTTAATTTCAAGATACGTTATGATTCAAAGAACGAATCATTAGTTATTAAATGGGTATTATTGCATTTTGAAAATCAATTTATGTGGCAATTGCGTGAATGGCTATGAAATATTAATGAATCCACGACATTAAAATTTTTAAACATGTTTAATTAAATTATTTACAAAGTTTTATTCCATTGGTGCTACATATGTTGAAATCTATTGAAGATACAAAGAAATTTTTGAGAGATACCTTTCATAGGGATGGATACAAAATAACGTGATATATACTTCTATAAAGAATGATAACAAAAAATCTTTTTAAATACCTTAATTTTCAAAGTATTCTTATCCCTAATTTTATCTAGAATTCAATGAATCGAGAATAATTAATTTCATGTCGTAATAATTAATTTGATGCGAATACCCGACAAATTTTCAGAATTTCATCGAAATTGACGCGGGACATTCCACGGATATACCTTGTCAGTGCTAAATCCGATACAATGATAAAAACTAGGACGCTATATAGATTTAAATATTTTCAGCAAATAATACACAGAAATACAATATCTTATGTGTGGTATATCTATAGACTGTCTTTGCGGATATATTTTGCCAATTTGTGGACAGAAATATTTTGTTTCACCTATAAATAATGCGAGTTTTATGAAAAATTAAAGGAAAATGTCGAAGCAAATTGAAAAATTGTTTAAAATGTAAGAGTATAGTCCTATTTGTATACTTTGAGGAGAAATTTTTAAGAAGATAGAAAGTTCAAAATTAGCCATATGAAAATTGATCGAAATTAATGCTATATCAAAGCATATTGGCACGGTCATTCGGTACTAAACTTAGTAATCAAGTGGCTATACTGGCCATTGTTATGTAGGACAGTGCTTAAACCTTTTTTATTCGTGACCCCCTTTCCACAACATGAAATTGCTAACGACCTCCATTTTTATGAAGTTTATAGATACCATTTTAAGAATTAATACATCATTCTGAACGAGTAACCTAGTTTAATTTATAATAACAACCACTGTATAAGCATATTTTTTATATACAGATAAAATATTCCGATATTTTAAAATAATAAAGAGACATTTTGTGTTTTTTAAACTTTTCTCTTGTATCCACACAGGATCCTAACGCAATTATCGGAAGTGGTGCGACTCATAGTTTAAGAAGCTTTAAATAGGATATGCCACTTCTGCAAGGTCTAATGCGATTAATAAATAATATTGAAAACCCACTCTTTGTCAGTGTAACTTACGTATTGTTGGAAATATTCAAACTGATACCTGTTCAAATGAAATCAGAAAGACGTGGACTTGTTAAAATAATTGATAGAATACGATATTTTTAATTATTTACACTGTCAGGCAGAGTATCTGATTCGTGATTAATGTCTGTTCTTATAGCCAAAAGTAAAGAATTGTAAAAATTATGAATTAAGTAATTGTATATTTGGTTATTCATTTAATTAGACTTAATTCCATTAACTCAATTCCAACCTATCTCGATAAAAGAATATTTACCACCTTTTCGTGGTTTCCATTTACTGGTAGCAACTTAAATGTTTGCAATAAATGCCACTGTGAAAGGCAACTTCTCAATATCTATTAATTATATTAACCATGGGTACACTACGCATCGGTGACGGTTATAGCTACTAGAAGACGGTTATAGCCTACTAAATAGTAGGTACTACATGCCTGGGCCAATGCACTTCGGTGCAGCGTTAACTTTAATTTATTTTCATACGGTTAATTTTCAAATGTCCATATTTTTGGAACTTCTCCATAAAGAAACTAAGTAGGACTATATTCTCAATTTTTGCTAAATTTACCAATTTGCTTCGTCCACTTTAAACTCGCATTTGTTTAAAACAATGAGAAAGAAAAATGGTTACTGAAAACTTTTGTTAAAATGAAATAATATTTATTCAGTACTTCTATGTTTTCACCGTAAGCACTCAAAAATTTGTTCTTATCTATTTCTCTTCAACAGTTATAATTTATTGAAAAAATTAACACTATGTTCCAAACTTTGACAAATTTTTCAAGATACGGTTAAATAACGTCAAAGATATATTCAAGTTTTAGTAAAATTCGAAATATTATTCGAAAAAGTGTTCGGTTACGTGGTGGAATTAATTAACCATCCAAATGATCATTTTTCTGTAAAAAAAACTGGAATCTCCTTATGTTTTTTAAGTGGCAGCACATATTTTGCTTTTCATATTCTTGAACTACATAAGAAAACTAATTGAGTAATATAATATTATGAATTAATTTAATTATCTGGTACTAAAATAATTTAATTTATGTATATGTGAAGTATTATACAATTTCATCGTATAATTCCCGTGTTGGTTATCGATACATCCGTCACGTTGACGGACCACATTATGATAGAATCGTACACAAATGAATGTGTTTCTTTGACAGCGCTTGTTATTGTTACAAAACAACTAACCACCATGATTAATTCATACGATCGATTCACGACTCACCTTTTATACAAGGTGTATCAGATAAGTGTTACAAACTATTTTATCACGAATCTAATAAAGATATCAACTTTAATTTTGCTATGGTTAAATGGTACAATCGAAAAATTCTTTACCATTTTGCAATCTGAAGTTTCTCTGCTGATGTACAAACAGTTACCGGTTACCGGGTGGCGGACATCTTTCTAAGGTGTAATTTTACAAGCGAAAATAATGATGAAATTACGATACAGGCTTCATTTTAAGCAATTTAAATTTTGGATCAGATACGCCTCACAGCTGATAATCTACGAACTATGGACGTGTGTAAGACAAGTCAAACATTAATTGTTATACTAGTATTACTTCGGGTCAAATTGACTCGCATCGGAAAAATATGATAATATTTAAATAAATCTGATTTCCATTCATGATGACCATGATAACATATTTCAAGGTCATAAAAGTCGGTGAATACAGCCTTAATGTAAATGTTATAATTACCATGGTTTTAAGGCAGCACTGTTCAAGCGAGGTGTTGTGAGATCTATACATATCTAGGAAAAGATTGTCAAGAAAGTTGATGATCATGATAACATATTTCAAGGTCATAAAAGTCGGTGAATACAACCTTAATGTAAATATTATAATTACCATAGTTTTAAGGCAGTACTGTCCAAGCGAGGCATCGTGAGATCTCTAGGCTTCTTCCATTCTCATCTGAACGCGACACATACGCTGTTTGTGAACCTCCTTACGATGGAGACACTGTCCTTTCATGACTGCTTCTTTACTCTCGCGCAGTTTCTCTGATAACGTACGTATGCTGTGTAAACGGAAGGAACGCTTTAACCCTTTGCACTCGAAGCAAGTTTTCGCTATCTGAAACTGGCGCCTCGATGAAATCTTTTAAATCGCAAATTTAATACGGAATGGAATATTTTTATTTCAATACTTGACATACATATGTTTACATCTTAAAAGAGTGCAATACCTAATTTCCAATTTCAATTTCAAGTCACAAAGTTTTCTCGAATTGGAAGTACACTGAATTGAGCGGTGACTGGCAAACAGACACGCGAGAGATCCCTACGTTGAACACCGTCGTTTTAAGGACTTACGGAAAGAGTTTTGGAGACGAGTATACAATTTTCTTAAATATTTATTTATTATCGAAATGTATGTACCTACATTGAACTACAAATTTTCTAATTTTGATTAATATATTTTAATTTAATAGATTTGTGGTGTAGCTTTCGATCTTTTATTGTAGAGAGATGAGATGTTGGCACATTATACAAGCTGAAATGGCAGTGGAGTAAAAGAAATCGTCTGCTTGTAGCGTTACAGTAATATCCCTATCCACGTATATTGTCATTATTGGCTGAGTCGATCACATCTGGTCCATCGCGTAACAAAAAACGCAAACGAAATAAATCGCAACAGAGTGAGCTAGAGCGATAGTGACATCGGTGTGGACATATTTCTTTTTACCATGGTTCGTGCTCCACTATGAATTGTTCGTCCTTTCTTATGTAAAGCGATTATATGTGTATACATATATGGGTTAAATCTTATTTCGCTATATCTTAGCATTACACTAGCACTACACCTTAAAACTAATACTTAATATTGTAACGTATCAATCTATACTAAGTCATAATATTATAATTAGTAGAAAGAAATTCTAATAATATAAATATGAATAGGAAAATGAAATTAAATTCGTTCGACGGTGTTCACAGGAAGATTGCTCTGAAGAAACTGTTGCTTTAGGCATTGCGGGAATTTAGGATTCACTCTTCGAAATTAACGAGTATGACAGATTGGTCTACTGCTATCTGACATTCGTTCTCCAAACAAATTTGTATCTGAGACATTTTTGTGTAATCTCTGGAATTTTACCGTTTGATTCATTTGGAAAACATTTATTGTGGTTACAATATGCGTATAGACGGTTTGTTGGAGAAATATCTCTACCAACATATGTAAAATTACGAATATGCGACGAAGGATTTAATACAGTTCTATAAATCCTGACAGTGACGGAACGATGAAGTTGGACCACAATTGAAAAACTTTCCCGGTTTAAAAGACGAGTAGTACTTATAGCGATTGCATCAGCGCTGTTCAACGTGATAAAAGAAAGTAGTAGAATTTTTAAAAACGAAATCATCTAACTTTATGGAAATTTTAAAGAAGTGGAAAGTGCATTATAGGGTCTTGACATCTCGAACCCTTGTTTTTTGAAATTTTTCATTAACTTTAAAAGATTAACGAACGAATTAACTTGAACTTTGGCGTTCTCGTAAGGCAGGTGTCTCTTCCTCGCACGAATTACAGAAAACACTATATTATTAAAGTATATAATTTGTTACATTTGTAACTGAAAAATTTATACGTAAGTATCGATACATCGTCTTCAAACTGCTACCGTTTTATTCATTCTTTATGTTTACCATTTTCTCTACTTCAAACCATAGTGATATTCGTGATAGATTAATAATATATCCACGTTTAACGTTTCAAACCATTGGAGGAATCGAAATCATGTCAATCATTCAGGCACTTTTTTAACAACTCGTGAACAAATAACTCATATCTTTGAAATTATTAGGTATTTTTATATAAAAAATGTATATGTTGATAAAATACGCAAAACAATAAGGGCAAAGTTTTATATCGATATAATCAATAATATTTGTTACAATGAAATTTCAAGAATGCATTATCTTTCTTCTTTCTAGACTAGTGTCTTGTTAAATGGTTACTCGCAGCTCATGTTCTGCACTAAAGTCGTAGTCAAGTAGATTGTCCAATCAAAGATAATTCCTCACTGGCAAAGACTGTCCTCTTTTACCTCCTCTTTTGTGTCCTGCTGCTATCAATGACAAAAGGTGTACCAAGAACTGCCAGCACCGTCGTACCGGCATCCATAATTTCTTAAAAAGAGACAAAGTGCCCACTGGTTTTCACACACACACACACACACACTCTCTCTCTCCTTAAAGAAATTGACGAGTACAATGATCTAGGAGGAAGAGGCAAAGGGCTACCCCTCAAAGTCTTTAACCGGGCAGTGTACAAGATTACGACTTTACAATCGTCTCCTTTTTGTATTTATGAATAAATTCACCCATATGTTATACCTCAACAATTAATTTACAAGCTCGTGAGCAACAGCTGATACCATTAATCTAGTATCCATGTAGACTGCAATTTTCACATTGCATACCCGGTTAAAGAACCTTGTGTTGCTCTTATTCAAGCAATCTGTAGTAAATAAAACTGTCGATACCAATTCTCAGCGATCGTTAGTGCAATTTATAGTAATTATGTAATAAGTGATCGTGGAAAAGTGTTCATGATCCGCCAAAAATTCAGAAACTTCTTTGATCAGATGTCACAAAAGAAAAGTCATGTTTTGTAACACACCGATTTTACACGTTTCTTGATACCCACCAACCTAATTCGTAATATTACATTTGTCGCAGAACATGGAAGCAATATTATTAAAGCCCGTCAGGATGTTCAAGGACTAAATTACGCGACTTATTGCTTTAATACAACATTACGCAATGCATTCAAGGAATTCTTCCTCTTGGAGCATGCTACAGGAATGCTAAATATCATTGAAGAAACGTAGGATGTGGACAGACACTTGGCGGAACAGGGCTTATCTCGCGGCTTCCAAAAACAATTCAGCAAATGACAGAAACAAGATGGAGTTTGAAAGTCACCATGTTGAGGTCAGTAGCCACATTACATTCTGTAATAAAACGGGTACCTACAGACGTGCAAGAGAATAACAAATTTCGGAACTACAGTATCGAAGTAGTAGAACGAGTTATAAATTTTCAAGAACTATTTTAAAATACAAGAAAATTTGGAAAAAAAATAGATGTATTTTTAATAATGTATAAAGCTCCCCTTATTTTCTGTCTTTTATCATTCATTTAGGTAACGAATTGTAGAAATTTTGAATTTTAATTTGTGATAAATTATTTTATTCTGTTTTAATAAACTCTCTTTACTCTTTTACATTGTCAAATTACCTTCGTTGTTGAGTATATATTTAGTGCAGTAGCATTGATTATTGTAAGGAATTTCTCCTAAGTTTTGGAGTTTAAGTCTATTATATTGAACAGAATTATTAAATTTCAAATGTTCTTTTGCGCAAGTGTGTGCACGTTTATAATGATGTGAAAAAATGAACAAGTTTCTTAAGATATATACTTTTTTATTAGCACTTAAACTTAATTATTCCCACTTAATCCTTTGTATATCAAGATAGGGTGCTCGATGTTCTTTATCAAGAGGGGTCTTTTAAAGATCTGATAGTTTTGTCATTATTATACTAGTTATTATTATAGTATTTTTGTTTTAATATTAATTCTATTAAACGTCATAAAGGTAATATTAAAAATCCTAACTTTTAACTCCAAAAAATGTTTATGGCTCGAGTCTTCCAATTATTCTTCCATTTTTTCCTTTGTCATTTATATAGTCCAATAGAATAAAGCTATTAAAAAACCAATCGAGATTAGTAACAAAATGTAGAAAAATTGTACGTAACATATTTGCGACTGTTATGGAATGACATAAAAAAGAACGTATTGGAATCCCTGAGGGAGCCCATCTTGGTGCGATAAGGGTTAAAAGTAAAAAGTTAATTTTCACGCATAGAATAATCAGTACAAGTTACGTAAAATTTAATTTTACTTTTAATTATTCATAATTAAAATCGAGTTTAATCAAATTTAATCTGATTTTGTCGGAAAAATTATAACTGCCTTTCGATCCGGTGTCGTATATAACTTTGTGCTGTCGAATATCGATATTGATCGTAAACTGAACGCACATGGATAGAGGGCTGCGCCTGAGTTGTGTACGTATGAGAAAGTAAATACAAACGTAAATGAAAGAGGGAAGTACCTAGATAGATTTCTTTGGCAGTGAGACGGCTGACAAACGTTGTACCACGTTCCTATAAGTTGAAACGCTTCCGTTCATGCTACTAAAGACAATCGAAGCTCACAATGTTTCTGTAATAGAACCGGAAGGGAAATGGCCTTCACAAGTCAGTTTGCTTAGCGATTGTCTTAACACTATACAGGCCGGTCGGTTTTATAGGTATCTGACTCCAGTAGCCCGAACCTTTTCAACGAAATACACTTTGACTGGCTTCGGTAAATTCGATATAACTTTTGAACCAATAGACTCACAGCAATGAAAGTTTTATTATCTATGTAAAACAAGTGAATAAATCTAAATCCCTACCATTAGGCAGAGGTTCTTTATTCCTGGTTCTCAAATAATTAAATTACACTGTAATATTTCCTTTAATTCGTTTTCTTTTAAAGACATTGGAACGTTTATCGTTAACGTGAAATACGATAGTATCTTTACCGTAAATAGCTGGACTGTCAACTTATGGAAAAGTCTGCTTTATGAAGGAGGATGAAATGGAAGAAAGTGTGGACTGATATAAAATAATCTTCAAACAACACAAAGATAGTATTTTATTATGGTAATCACATCTAATGTTCTATGTCGACAAACATTTATGTACGACAATTTACAGTTGTCATATCTATTATACAGTTGAGCATAAAATATAGTAGGGAAAAAAGTTGTACAACATAACGATGTTTATTCCTATGATCCCTTTTTTATGAAGGAGGATGAAATGAAAGAAAGTGTGGGCTGATATAAAATAATCTTCAAACAACACAAAGATAGTATTATATTTTATTATGGTAATCACATCAAATGTTCCATGTCGGCAAACATTTATGTATGACAATTTACAGTTGTCATATCTATTATACAGTTGAGGATAAAATATAGTAGGGAAAAAAGTTGTACATCATAACGATGTTTATTCCTATGATCCCTTTTTTTTTCATGTTTAATCCCTTTTACAGAACGATTCGTCTCGCCATTATGTGTCTTAAAGTAAACACTTATCGAGATATTCGAACATAAAGTACATTTGGAGTTGAAGCAGAGAATGTAAAAGTTGCCCAACTTGAAATATGTTTTATAATCAAATGACTTGTGAGATATTAAGAACTTGCTATTTTTATGTACAGAATGTTCGGGAGCATAATAGCGAAAGAAACGTACCCGATTAAAAGGTGAATAGAACGGAAATACAAAATGGAATCAGTTTTGCCAATTTGGGAGATTGGTATTTATAATTTCTTCCTTTGTGCGAATTTCCACGAGCCCGTTAATAAATTCAAATTTGAATGTCAGAAGATGAATATTGGATAAACGCATTGACTTACAATTGAAATTATCGGATATCGGAAGAGCATTGGCTACTGGTTTTTAAAATACGGTGGCCTCGCTCGACAGTTCTATACAATTTGGTAGACGATACAGTAAAGGTGTACAATACAGAACACGCAGACTTAAAAACGTTTTAATACGCAACGATAATACACTTTGGAATCCAAATAAAATTGTATGTCGTTCAAAAACATCTGTACCGAGCGTTTATACGATATTACTAATTACGCTACTTGAAATGATCAATGCATTATCGTTTTTCTATTTCTTTCCTTTCCACTTATGAATAAGTAAATATATCACGAGAAAAATAAATATATTGAAACGATAACGACCTATAGATTCATGGTTATTTGTATTGTACTGTTACCATGAATTTATTAAATTTACGAGACAGTGAAATATTTCAAATATACTTTCATAAATGAATGGGGCATAACTTTCATTAACAGTAAACATTACAAGTAGAATAATAAATCCGTTCGTGATAATGTTCAGCGTAATCAGTTTGATATTCATTCGTATCAAAATTGATCTCACGGAAGCAACGAACAAGAGTATTAGGTGTACGACAATATTCCATAGACATGGGTAATCCTTTTCTAGGATGCTATTTTTAATATGTACAAAGATGTATTTTAATAGAACTATCGCTTGACACAGTTTACGGGTGCTTACGCGTGCGAGGATAAAACAATATCGGAAAATTATTTATAACTTGAATAAGGAGAACTAATGTAAAGCTATTGACGTACAACCGTGTCACTTAATAATAAACCATGTTACATGAGTAGAAATGCAGGGCATATGATAACACGTGAGCATAACTTCAGGGATGAATTCGGCACACAAAAATAATAAAAAGTGTTCGTATTAATCAATTCGTTCTGTTTGAATTTGTTTTCAAGTCGGAGACATTTTTATATTTTAGTGATTCTCGTTATTAATTTTAAATCATAAGAACCAGCGGGTAAGATGTTAGCTGTTCTTGATCAGTCGTTTTTTGTAAAAATTTACATTAAACGTTAAAATTCAACGATTTCGGAAGTTTCTTTAAATGCAATTTCTTTTTCAACGATATAATGCCAAAGACATGCAAAGCAATATTGTATTTACATTAACAGTATTTAATTTTAATATATTTAAACATAATTGAATTGGCAATACAACATAAATAATATAAATTATAGTATTATATTTTAATATTACTTACTCTTTTTAATTCATTACACATATTACATTTTTATGTAATATGTTATGCTCTACGTTATATAGCACACGCTGGTCCCGAGCTGTCTACTTTCATCGAATAAATAACGTGCTTGTTTTTTGATTAAAATATTAAATGTAATGTAATAGAAAGTTCGTAACTTTGAAAACGATTAATACTATAATGTTTAATTTACCGAAATAATAAAACTCATGTATAATGTTAAAACAAATACCGCTACGGAACATTCTAATATTACATGTGCTATATCTTGATAAATATGATTTTTAAATTGTAATATTTATAATTTTACAGGGCCACCGTAAATGTTCAAAATGACTTCCCTCCATTCACCTGTATATTGCGGTGTGTTTGAGTATGGTAGCTTGCATATTCTAGGATATATTCGCATTGATGGTGGCAACAATACCCTGGGATCTAATATGGATTATTTAACTGGTAATAAAGCTGAATAAAATTGATCACTTTGATTTTCATTTTTCAATTAATTTATACAATTTGATTCTCTTTCATTAACATATATTTACTCAATCACGCAGATCCCGTAAGCACTAGTTTAAGAAATAAACATATACACGCATATAAGTATTCATTCAGTTTTAAGTATTTAGTCATTCTGTTAATCTTCGAGTAGACAAACACCTGTCGCACCATCTTCCGGTTAAATGAAACTAATTGGGATCACTCGTTCTCATTTAATTGGGAAAGGTAGCGTTTTTATTCCAGGAAACGACTTTTCTTTCCCTGGGCTGGGGCCGAGCCTCGCCCATACCGTTTCACGAGAAGAGTAAACGAGATACATCGGGAGGAAGCGAGATGAAGTAGCAACGAATGAACCTCGGTCTATCAGATACAGTCCCAGTTAACCCATTCGCAACGGACAACGTATCGGTACGTTAAAGCCTTACTGGTTATTTACAGAAACGATCTACTGGTGAAATTCTTACTAGCTATTCTTGCGGATAACGTATCGGTACGCGTGTACAAATCTAATATAGTGTTTTATTTTCATTACTTACGAAGACGAATCTCGAACGATTATTTGCTTCTACACTGGTCACGTTATCGATGCACCATGCTTAGGCCCAGCATGCACGTGACCACTGACGTTGCGAATGGGTTCAAAGAACGAAGAATATCCTGAAAAATATTATTCGTCGACGAGCGAACATTTTTCGATTTATAATTTTAGGTACCTCGTCCTATTTAGAGACAACCTGTTTCACTTCTGACGCAATGCACCGCGAACATATATTTGCACCGATTGTAACAACAACACGACCACTGAAACTTATAACTTGTAATCTCTTTGTATTTTATGATCAGAAACGTATTCATTTATGCAATTGCATAAAACATTCCAATTTTCAATCGTGGCGAAGATATCTTTCGTGTCGATAAAGGAGCAACCTGAGTTTTGGATTAGAACGTTATCCGATACTCGAACACGAGTTTCAATCCAGGTTGCAGAAATACTAAACCTGGGCCATTGTTATGGCTGCGTGAATAGAGTATTAATTTTGTAAGAGATAGACAGAGTCGTCTGGCGGTCAAGCTGGCGGTCACTTTAAGAAAGACAAAATGGAACCATTGTTTGATTAAATTTTGAATCGCAGCACCTCCTACCTTTCACTACCATCATTGTGTTCTATGATTCTTAAAAACGGCTGACGGTAGTTTTCAATCATTTTTCGAATTTTTTCCTTCGCAACAATACAGCAAAAGGAGCAAATTACTGATAAAGCAAATTTCGAATGATCTTTTACATACCTTTCCATTCGTATCGTTCTATTCGACCCTTAGGTCGTAAAAGTGATTTATTTTTGTTATACGTTGGTACAATAAGTAACCCTCTGCGCCGACAAAGCATTGCAGGAATCATTCCTTTAACATTAACGATAAAGCAGTGTCGTTTAATTTTTTGCAACACAATTGTTAAACATGTAAAATAATATAAAATGTCTAAGAAATAGATATTTAATTATAAGGTAGAATATTAACAGTCCTCCCTTGCGTTGAGTTATTTTCATCTTTCATTGTGAGTCGCGTATCAGATTATGGAAAAGGTGGGATACTTTACGATATCTATGCCTTAAAGAGTCACTAAGTCGGATTACAGTATTCTTCTGTATAAATAAATCTTCAAAGTTTATTCGATACTCGTAATTTCAATTCTTGGAATTGTTGCGACATTCGTCATCTTCGTGTAAACGTAAAGCGCGCTAGGAGTTGTTCAAATATAAACTTATTTAAATATAACCAACTTTATTGAAATATAAGTTGGCCATTGTTCTACGAGCTAAAAAGTTACAGGGAAAATGGAAACATTTTCACTCGTATCAATCGTGATGCTATTGCTGCGCCGTTACGTGGATACGTTGTCACTGTTAACTAAATTGGACACGTGTAGAAGTCCACTGCGTGACGAGGAACACGAACGGAACAAAACACGACAAAGTGTGATGCAAAACGTACCCGAGATGCGTTCGTGAACTTTATCGAAGCGAAACGCAATAAAGTGTGATACAAAACCTACGTATCCGACTTGCGTTCGCGAACTCTATCGTTGCATCTTACTTGTGTTTTGTTTCGTTCGCGTTTCTCGTCAAGCAGTGAACATCTACACTTGGCCAATTTAGCCAATAGTAACGATGCAGTCGTTACGTCGAGCCACACGACTGATGTGAGTTGACGGTTTTCCTTTCCTTGGTAATTTTTTTAGTTTGTAGAACAGTAGTCAACTTCTGGCGCGTCAATAATATTCCATCCACCTGCCATGGAGATTGTCCTTGACCACTGCTCTTATATAATCTAGGACCTGATAATGTTCGAGCCTTGGTCTAATAACACTTCAGGACAAGCTGCACGATGAAACTTCATTGGTCCAACGACTTGAGACGAGGAGACCATGAAGCTTGGCCTCAATGCACGAGATGAGACGACTTTTATACACCATCGTTCAGTTCATTGTCCTCTGATTCTTTTAATACTGGCGTATGAGAAAACGAATATTTGTTAATATATATATATAATTTTTTACCCATTTCGTTTCTTTCACGTGGCACTTCCGCTTCTTTTTCTAAACAGAAAACTATCGAAACAGTAATTGTAATTCTTTTCCACTTTGAAATACACTGAAATGCCATCCTATCGTCATCCGCGCAACTTATGGCCAGTAGTTGAGACATTGTCACAAAATGACCAAAAGAAATCATCTCCATGGTAGACAGGATGGGAATTTGACGTGTAGACGTTGTACGGTTATAAGAAGTGGTAATGAACATACGTCTCTGATTTTAATACGTATCTAGATCGTTTCCCTTTATCTAGCCACGAGTCTTTGTTATGTAAATCATGTAGGAAGCATGTACGATTGATTCCAAGTGATCCGAAACCATCATTTATCGCAGAACATGCCTCGAGAGAAGTCTCACGGTGTAAAAGATGCTCGATGATCGCTCAAGCTGTAGAATTATAAACAATGGTGTGGATGATACCATTTCAATTATTCGGGGTACCAGTTATCCCAATAATACCTACTGCATTAAAAACATTGTATAATATTTGGATATTCTACATAACACGTTTGGAATTAATTAACATTATATAATTTTTATTTAAATATAAATAACCGCCGTGCAATAAAACTTTATGTACTTTTTCGTACAATTTTATGAAGTGTACTTTTTAAAATACTCTGTATGTGTACCTACCTTTTGTCCAATAATGTAATAAATTATAACAAATAATCATATAGAAATAAGGATGAATCATTTTGTTTTTCAGTAAATTAGAAACGATTATATTTTGTCTAGTACATATCGAATCGACTGTCTGCAAAGTAATTTCAATAATACTTTATATCGTTTGCAATTTATGTGTAAAAAGTTGGTATTAAAAATGAATCTCTGTTCACAGATTGTACACCATCAATATGGACATTGAAGAAGCTATGCAGTTGACGCAGCCCTTAATTCCGTAAATGAGAAGTTCGTACACAAATTTCCGAGTATATGTCTAGAAAAGCACATCTTGTAGTCATCTGCACGTACGTATATGCAAATACGGGTGTATCTCTATTGTTTGCATGTGAAAGGAAAGTCGAGGAGTTTATAGAGAGATTGAAATTTAAAGGATGCCTTGGCTCAATACGTGACACATAAGAAACATATAAGAATAATAATATAAAATCTAAATATATGCGGAAAAGAAATAGTAGTCGGAGAGAAAGAAAGAGAGAGAGAAAGGGAGAAAGAGAGAGGGGGAGAGAGAGAACAAATGTGACAGAAAAGGAGAAACCATAAAGAGAGGAAACGGTATTTTCATTAAACCGAAGGAAAATACTGTCAAAGGAAAAAATAAACTCAAGAAATGAAATAGGAACAAGAATATAGTGCTTCGTAATATATCTACTACAACAACGAATGTAAAATGTTTTAAATAACAAAATGGAAGCAAAAAATTAGATGAGAAAAAGGTGAAACAGTTATGTCTGAATAGAAAATAAATGAATTCTAAACGGTAAAATAAAAGCTAACTAGGAAACTTTTATATCTAAAACAAGTTGTTTTAAGTAGGAAAAAATTAAACAGATGACAATTTCAATAAACAAAACGGACGCATTTTATTGAAACGAGAAGTGGTTCGAAGAGAAACCAAAATTTTAAACACAAAGACCGACGAAATACAAGAGGCTGACGTTAAAATAGGTTAAAACTGAATCATTGAAAACGAAAGGACGATGTTTATATTTAAAAGTAAAAATAAAAAAACGATACAGGAGTAAAGAGGAAAAGTGTATTTGAATTTGAAAAGATAGAAAATTCACAAGAAAGTAAAACTAAAAGCGTATTCAGAACAAATAAAACATTGTTTGGTGAAGGTGAACTGTCCAGACATGAATGTGACTTCACTCGTGGATATTTTCGGAAACGAGAGTTCCAATGCGACCAGTGACTGTGTTGGAGAACCACACTCGTATGGACTATGGGAGCGCGTGATAATAGTAATTATTGCCGTTTTCCTAAGTGTGATAACAGTTGTTGGAAATATCATGGTGATGATTTCATTCAAAATCGACAAACAACTGCAAACTACCTCCAATTATTTCTTGTTCAGTTTGGCAGTTGCTGATTTTGCAATCGGTCTAATTTCCATGCCTCTATTCACAGTTTACACTGTGCTCGGTTATTGGCCGTTAGGACCGCATATCTGTGACACATGGTTAGCATTAGATTACTTGGTTAGCAATGCATCGGTTTTAAATCTTCTCATTATCAGCTTCGACAGATATTTCTCTATAATGCGGCCTCTTTCCTATCGTGTCAAAAGGACAACTTCTAAGGCAGCCATTATGATTGGTAAGATTCTTTGTGTTTAATCTCACGTAAATTGTACATTTTATTTGTAAAGTTTAAATTTTAATTCAAAGATAAGATGATTTTCAATATTTGTAAAATTATATGTACACTATTTTGCATCGCTGGTTCTTACCGAAGATCGATGTTAAAAAAGTGTAAATTCTTGTACCTTTCGTAAAATGCACTATACTGGTTTGTTTAGATTCATTTTGAACATATACACAGTACAAATGCACAGAAAAAACATTTGAAACATTCATGATATTAAATTACTTCTTATTTTGCTTTTCAATATTTTTAACGTTGCATTATTCACTATATTTGATGTACTTCTTGAGAAAAATAAAAATCTTCTTGTTCGTAATAAATGGTTTGTAGAAAACTAATGCCACTGGTTAAAAAATTTCGTGTTATTGTCCTTCTTCGTCCATTGCAAATATCGACAACTCGTGTATAAACTAAAATCACTCAGATTATTACCAACGTGTGGTGTTCTAATTTAGTTTACAGTTATATTGCAAGTGATTTTGTGTGAATTAACAATACTATCGTGAGTGCGTGAACAGATAACGAGCAACGTATATGAGCAACATAGGTTGCTTAAGCGAAACACTATCCAAATATTTTTGCAACTTTGTGCTATGGAAGATCAAAGACAAAAGAAAAAATTATTAAAAACAAACGGAATTACAATTACGCCATTCAAAATTTCAACAACCCTAATAATAGAACGAAGTTAAAATAAAAGAAAAAATAAATAGATAATCTTTCTTCTAGCATCTGCATGGGGAATTTCGTTACTCCTATGGCCACCATGGATTTATGCTTGGCCGTATATTGAAGGACAAAGAACGGTACCCAATAATGCCTGCTACATACAATTCATTGAGACAAACCAGTATATCACAATTATTACCGCAATTGCCGCATTTTACATTCCCGTTACTGTGATGTGTTTTCTTTACTGGCGGATATGGAAAAAGACCACAAATCGACAAAAAATTCTTCCGTATTTACAAGCAGACAAAGAGGACGCTAGCAAACGGAGTACATCTAGGTTGTCATTTATTTCTAATTACTTTAAATTAATAGGTTTAGTTACGTTTTATCATGTGAAACCGACAATGGATAATGTTGCTCTTAGTAGCGTTGTGTATCTTAGTCTCTAGAAAAATTCCAAAAAACAAATATTTAAAGTGCGAAAAAGACGTGGATTTGTGACACTCACTGCACACAGAGTAAACCAGAGCCTTGAAATCGAACAATATTCAATTAAATTGAACCTTGCTATCCAAGCAATAACTCCAAGTAAGACCTTTCGAATTGGATCGCTTTAAAGGAATAAATAACTAAATTGAAACTACATCATTTTTAACTCTTATCTTTTTGGACCAGCACTTCGTCCAAGTAAAGCTTTGTAAGACTTGTTGGGATTTTTAGTGTTCTTTCAGTACTACTTGAATGTGACACTATATGTACATTGTGTACTTCTGTACAACAGAGAAACTGTCTTTTCAGATCTATTTCTTTAGCATCTCACGGTTTCTCTGAAAAAATGTAGATATGCTGTGTGGAGTGAGGCACAATTAAAAGATGAAGCAAGTACGCGAAAAGTCCATACGTTGAACAGCATTGCATTAAATAAAAACCAAAATATAATAGCCAGACAGATAAACAATTTTGGTATATAATTTGAAATATTTTACACAACAAACTTTGAAGCGTGTGAGGCTCGTTTTTTTGTTATCTGATTAAATACATAAAATGATCGTTTATAAGTAAGTACGATCCTAATAAATATATACAAAGTGGTCCGTATAAAGTGTTGCAAGTTACTTTCTTGGAAATTATTCAATAAAGTCTCTTGACTTATTCTAAGTGATTGGAGGAAAGGGTATTTGCAAAAGATTTTCCCCACGTAAAAAAAAGAAAAAGAAAAAACCAGGGAGATACCACCCATAGTTTTTTTTTTAATGGAACAACATTTAAATCTTTGCATATTTGGATAATTCATCTGAATATAAGTGGGATTCATTTAAAAATGATTTCTTATACAATGAAAAATTACTTTCACATTGATACGTTCAGTGTACGAGAATTAGAATGCTTCGTATAATTGAAGTTTATTAAATACTTGAAATGTTGTACATTTATTTTCAGACACTTATTTATACGATTATTTATATGATCGTGTGTTTTCTGAAATTTGTACAATAATGTTAAAGTGACAGTCACTTTATTTCACATTTGGAGCAACAAGTATTATTTTACAAGTATTATTGTAAACTATACAAGACAAAATAAATTAATAAATTTAGGTGTGAATCAAACTTACGAAAAATTTATACTTACAAATTTATCTCACTAAACCCATCTGAGTGAACCATTCTACTCAATTGACTAATTGATACTAAGGGCAAAATAGAATCACAAATATTTCAAAGATGTTCATAAAGTAAGTGTTTAAATTATAATTTATTAAATTTTTTTTTTATTTGTAATTTAGTGGTGCATTGGATACCGATGACAGCCGGAGGCCTAGAAGTGAGTCCAACACAGGAGTAGATGACATGAATACAACACATATCGCAGTCTCGTACCTTGAAAAACATTGTTCTCAATATAAAACAGTAAGTATTCATAATAATAAATATGAACATAATGTTATAACAAATTTCTAATGAATTTCCTTCGTTCATATTAATATAAAATCACGATATTATTATTGCTAAACATTACGTCATTACTGAATATCATGTCTTCTACAAATCTGATCAAATTTCAGTTACATAGAAATAATAATTTTATGTGTAATTTTTAATACTGGCGTTTATTAAACATTCAATCAAGCATCATAAGTGTTAAGTGTTGTGCGTATTATAATAAAGTTTAGGTACACGAAGAAAGTCATTCATTATGTCAACGATTTTAATCAACCTGAAGCATGGTGTAGTCATCATGAAATTGGGAGAACAAATTAAAATCATTGTTTTGCTACTTTTTTATTTACTTGTAAAATGTGGAACATCAAGAGTTTGCAATTGTTGCTCATTTTTATTCAAATGGACCGAATCATTGAATTTTTATCTCAGAAACTATCAAACTTACAGATCTTTTTCATTTTTATTAAGAAATCATTGAAGGCTGAATCGTTTCGAAAAAGTAAATAAAATTCCAACCGGGATCAATTATTTTCACACTCTAAAACTTTTATTTGTTGAAACCATTACACAGGATGTCCCGTAATTTGTGAGACTCACTTTAGAAGTTAATTGTATACCCAAAAGCAATGAAAAAAATTTATATAAACATACATCATACCTGTATTTGTTTATGAGAATAAGAAATTTTGAAAATAGAATAGACTTTTCGTAAACCGTAATAAATTGCTCTATCTCATAAGTAAGAAATCGCTCTGTTTTCAAAGCAACTTACCTAAATAATACCAGGAACCATTGAGAAGATAACCAGATCAATGGCAAGATGTCTACAAGTCTGCCTGTAAATGCAAAACATTTATATGTAAATTTCATTTAATAACATTCGGGCAGTATGTCATTTAAAGTAAAAGCTGAACGAGTGAGTTCGTTACCCGAAGTGGAGTACATTGTAATATTTAGCAACTGGTTGTTAAATATTTTCAAAACATTTGGTTATATTTTATTACGATTTTATGTATCATGATCTCAGTTCAAACATTACAAAATAATAATTTATTTGTAATATTCAAGGTATATGAACGACTATTTGAATAATAAATAGTTAAGAACGGCTAATCCTAGTCGTTTAAAATAAAAAATAAACTCTGTACGGTTGATAGTTTCAGAGATGCTGTCCTTTCCGTGAAAATAGAAAGAAATCATCAATTTCATTGTCATGTATTTTTTAAACAAATTTGAAACCAGTAAAATAAGTTACGTTGTGGATTTTGGATTGTAACCGAGGCGAATCCTAGGATAGTATTATACTTCTGGTAAAATAGATCATTCTGTCGGTAAAACAGAAAACTAACTTGGATTCGGAGATTTTTGCAAGCAATAGATGCAAATATCCAAATGTGATACCCCGTCAGCGGAACAAATCCCTTCTACCGGTACAAGTGGGAATTTAATAAGGCAAAACAGGTCATTTTGTTGGAAAAAGTTTACAAAACTATACTGCATCATTTCTGGGACCAAGTATGGGTGGGAGTAATACATAAACCCCACCGTAATCAATCAATTGAGATTTCTAAATGGTTGAAACCTCAAACCCATACATTGCTTACGCATTTTCTTCGATAAGTGTTCTTTCGTAAATTAGTTCGGTGACTCGCGAAAAGCCAGCTTATGTTATCAATAATACGATACAGATAGCAATTTGAGCATGTGACTCTCTCTCTCATTCACTGGTTGTTGATTAGATAGGAAATGGAATCTCAGCTAATAATTTTCAAAAAATTATATTTCACACAATACTTACACGCATTCCATGCTCTCTCATCTTTAAATCATGTATGTACACCCGAGAGTATTGTTTCTGAATCAACCATACCCGAATTTCTTCTCAGCAGGCATTTCGGTTGATACAGAGTCGATGACATTCCTTTGAAACAGGAACAAATTTATGCTCTTGGGTGTGTATATGTAGAAAAGCAAACTTCGTTCAATATTGTATATTGTTACAAGCAGCGTGGCCAGATTTTATTCCCTAAATTGCTAATTAGGAGCAGTGGAAAAAAGTAGTGCCTTCAATGGACAATTTGTGAAAGAATGAAATGGTCCCCACCGACTACCTTCTCCCACTGCTCTCAATCAACAATTTAGGGAATAAAATCTGACCACGTTGCCCCAAGATTAACAATTCGCAATCTATAAGTAAATGACATTTGAAGAATTCATTCGATTGACGCTCAAGATATCCAATTTCGAAAATAGATGAATAATGATTGTCATGCATAAATAGAATAAACGTATACTTTCATATTGTTCTAAATGTTCGGTTTATAAAATATATAAGATTCCTATTATTATTAATTTTGAATGCAAGTCCTTTTTAAAGGGCGTCTACAAAACACATTATTTTTAACTTGTGTAATACAAGTCAACCTCATTCATAAGAATGTATTTAATGTACAATTGTGAATAAAACAAAAAGGTTCTCAAAATGTACATATGTACTTTTTAATAAAGTTCTATGGAATTATACAAATTTCTAGATTACTCAAAATCACGAATGTAATCCAAGAGGTAAACCAAATAACATTTAAACCCTGTTATGACTATACGTTTCCAAATACATACTTTTCGATTTGTAAAGAGTTAGAAATTATTGCAGGACTGGTATTTCGAATTGATGGGAGAATATACCTAAAATTGTAATAGGTGACATTTACAAGTATATCAATGAAAACACGATAAGAAGTACATTATATGTTTATAATTATTTTAATTATGTTTATAATACATTTCCAAAATTCTTTCATTTTCAGTAGTGTACAGAATAATTTAGAATGCTACATCCAGTTTATTCTTTTTTGCATAGCAACATGTATTATGCAGTCTATTAACTGTGCTTTGTTATTTGACTTTCTAGCTTATATAAATATTTTCATGCTTCTTTTTTAAAAAAATAATTCTTACATGATCGGTTAGGTAATCTCACAGATAAAGTAATAGTCTTCCTCGATTTATCCAATAGTTTTAATATTTTTTATTTAGAAAAATGGTGACATCTTCCCTAAAATGAGGAGACGCATCTTGCTGAAACTACGTTTGTCATCTGATACCCAGCGAAATATCCTCTAAAAACACTGGCAACTCTTCTTGTTGATAATACAGGTAATTCTTAGAGATTAAGCGATTTTGAAAATTCATTTCTCTGGTCTTTTACGGATTTTCTTCCTAAAGAAATCAAACATGTACATTTCGCATGTTTGTTATTCCATTCTTATCGAAGATTAGTTCTTCAGTTAATAAACTCTTTTTCTTCGAGAAAATTTTTCTTTAGATAAATATGTGTGTAAAAATTCTTCTCAACAAGTAGTGAATTGTTAGGCTACAAAAAAGTCATGAAAATTATGAACGATATTACGGTTTGAGATTTCTGATTTATCAAGCATTATTTCAAACATTAATAGTGAAATTGGTCTCTGCCATTTCTGAAATTTCATTCTCAACATACACATATATGTACATTTCCATTTATAAACACATCTAGTTTGTAACACTCAGATCAATTTCTGTAATTGAAAATATTACCAACATTTCATTACCTGTAAAGAAATCATACGAATATTGCATGGCTGCATATTAATAATTAAAAAATGAGTACATTAGAAAAGAAATACAAACACAAAGTTACCATTCAAATATTAGACTAACAATAAGCTGAGAAATTCAATTTGAACCAAATTTTCTATATATCGAGAGAGTTACGTGTAACATAAGTTTGAATAAAAAATTTCAATAGAAGTGTAAATTTGAAAATTCTAGTAAACGAATGAAATTATATTAACACGTTAGGTGTCGCGCCATCTACGTCTAGGTTTTATTCAAGTAGGAATGATTTTGATTTGATTAGTAGGTACTTATAATTATATTGAATGAAAAAAATAAAACCTCATTTTTGTAGTGTACTAAATACATATATACGAGTATTTAAATCTAAATTGTAATAAAGTGTGTTATTTTTTAACGATAGACGAAAAAGCATAAACATAGTTGTGGTTTTGGGAAATATATCACAGTTCCTTTTATACATATTTCTTTTTCTTCTAACTCCAAGGAATGTCTGTGTTTCTCGTAACGTACGTATACCTGATTTTTGTCCTTTGTGCGTTCCTTTTTTCCATTATATAATTTTGCTATGGATTAATTTATTTATAAGTCGATTAGAGAAAAAAATATTAAAAGGGAACTGTAGTAATTGTATAACTGACTCTCTGAACAATGTGATTTGAGTATTTCATGAAATACATTTAATCATTTAGAACTGAGAACCTAGACTCTATTGTATTCCTGCGTATATACGTAGGAATGCGCAGGTACGCATTTCATTGAACACTGGGCAAAAAGGAATAAAGTTTTGAAAATAAATTTGTCGGAAATAAAGTTTCATATGAAAAAATGTCACTTTACATTGACATATTATGTAAACCAATTCGGCATATTTTTTCGTACAGTTTCATTCTTTTTCGGGTTGCACAATAAGCTTGGAAATGTTCTGCATAGTGTACCTGTCATTAAATTTGTTCAACATTTGAAAATAATACAAAGTAACCAATTGATACCATAATTAACTTAATAATATAATCTGCTCCTGATACCAGAAATCAAAGTATATCCTTGCTCATTTTTAATACATAATTATTGGATTGTTCGGAAAGTGATTTCGTTTTTTTTTTTGGTGTAAATGAAACACGATTTTTTTAGAATGTATAAACATTTTATTAAATTATATAATCTCCATTTTGGAAAGCGAAATGACTTTCCATTGAACAACTCAATGTAAAAGTTAAGCAATGGTGAAGTTCCAAATGCACGTGCGTAAACCGACAAATATGCGCGGATTCTTGTTTCCCTCTATTTTCCATTTTGTGGGATCTATCTTGTTCCGCCAAGACTTTCTCTCGCTGTGGAACTTGCAGTTCCAAAAAAAATTGCAATAAGCCACAATTAGATTCAGCAGAGGAAGTCCCGACAGAATGATCATCGCCTCGTAAAACATGGATCTATAACCCCGCAGACGGTTTTCAGTATCAATCGCGTGTGGATCGGATGTAGCAGTGTTATGTTACACCGAGAGACGATTAAATAGCCCGCCCAAATGGGAACTCTATATATGGTCACCAAATGGACCACACTTGTATAAAGGTAGCAGACTTACCACCTAGCCTTCTCCAATTCCCCCTTCAGATTGGGAAGGAGTTGGTTGAATGCACCTACTGTTCTTTTCAGTCTGGAATCCAGACGGTCAAAGTGTCCCTTAAAATGCTAACGGCTCAAAGATCAGTACTAGATATTTCATATTTCTAGATATTTCATGTGGTGGCAGTTCCTGCCAAGTGTATGGAATGCCAACACCTCGGTCTTATGAAGCGTCACCTTCAAATCAATCCCTCCTGATCCGTTCAATAACGCACCTGATACCGTTTTCAGCTCACCTGAATGGTCTTCCCCTATTGGTTCCCGACACATCGATACCAATGTGTCATCTGCGTAACACGTTAAACTGATGCCATCGAGGTCTTCGTTTGGTAGAATGGTTTCATACCCGAAGCTTCACAAAAAGATCAAGGACCTTACAAGGATATAACTTCAGTGAAATGTGTAGACAAGGATATAGCTTCGGTAAAATGTATAGACAAGGATGTAACTTCGGTAAAATGTATAGACAAGGATATAACTTCAGTGAAATGTGTAGACAAGAATATAACTTCGGTAAAATGTATAGACAAAGATATTAACTCGGTAAAAAAGCAGTCAGTCTTCTCATACCGAAAGCACTAGTGCTAACAACAGGTCCATCCATGTACCTGGAAACGGAACAGGGCCTCATTGTCAATCCAAATATCCATAACTGGAACGATAGGCACTGACCGAGGTGAACGAATTACCGTAATACGAGGCGGTATCAAAATCACTCGGGTGATGATTGAAACTATCTACTGACGAATACACGAGCTGACGATTCTACACAGCGACTAGAGATGACCAACCCCACCCGTCCAATAAAAGTTCTCAACTTGTCGGAAACTCTGGACAAACAGAATGTCCACCAGACATAGCTCAAACTCTTAAGGGCTCAATTGTAATGGTTGAGACCGATTGAAGCCTTATTATAGAGTTCAAGAAGCAAACCAGTGCAAACCTTACCAGTTCTCAAGAAGTAAAGCGAAGAAAAGTGAAGAAGTGGAAGAAACAAAAATTAACAATCATCGGGAGCCTAAGCTGCAACTTTGTACAAATAAATAATTATCAAGAGTCCAAGCTGCTCGCTATCAATCCCTCTTCCACCTATTCACCAGGAATATATTAGGAATAAAGGATCCTTTGGCAGTCACACCTTACAAACCAAGGAATTACTATCTTAGCAATTAATAGAGTGGAGATAATATCTTTAATACAAGAAAAGAAGAATGCAGTTGCAGTCACTGCAAGTGATTACGGGCCAGGGCACTGAGATAGACCAGAATCCCAGATTGATCAATATTTTATTACATTCCGTACAAACAGTGGGTATTCGGTTTTAAATAAATGGGAACTACTATAGGTACAGAAGCCAGCGGTATGAGAAGGAACGAGTGTTTGCTCACTCGTCCATTATGAATAACTCCAGCTAAACGAGAAGGGAAGAATTTTGCAAATATTGAATGCCATCCCATGGAGCGGGCCCCAATGACCTCCTCGTTGATACGAAAGGACATCTATGGTGCAGTGGTAGTTGTATAATTAAGTAATTAAGCAGTATAAACGACAAGGGATTGGTACAATGGTACCTAGTCAGGTTTTATACTTCATATTCTCTTAAAATTCAATAACATCGACAGCTAAAGCTCCCCAACTTAAACAACGGCTAACACTCTCACACGGACAGTGATTAAACTTACAGCTTCAATAAACCTGGACAAATCAAATCGAGACAGGCGCAAACGATTGCCCTGGCAAGTTGCCATTGTTGTAATCTCTTGGATGAAACACCGACAATAAATCTTCATAGGCTGAACTTAGACAACAATGAAGATTATGGTGGTGCAGGAAAATAATCCTTACAATCCCCAGTAAGTCTGTTGGAGTTGTTTCGCCCCACGTCGACGCAAAGAAAGTGAGAAATCGTTAACTATTATTAGAGTGGTGCAGGAAAATTATGGTGGTGCAAGAAAAGAATTCTTACAATCCCCCAGTAAGTCTGTTGAAGCTGTTTCGCCCCACGACGACGCATTAACTATTATTAGATAGTATGTCACAACTTTGGGAGTGATCTGGTGAAGTAGAACACTAATGACGGCTGAGATTCACGAGCCAAAAAATCCACAAGATCTGAGAAGCAGGGATAAAATTATCTCTTAGGTAACACTTACCTAATTGGGATGCATGATCTTCATGGATAGCTTGGTGGAGGAACTATCCTCTGCTCCAATTGCTTATTTACTATCCAGCCAGTCGCATTTAAATTGTAATTAATGATTCTGCGCAAGTATTTTGTCTCTACTACACGATATAATTGTACAGAAAAATGTACCCAACCGTATACAAAGTGACCCATTCAACATGAACACTGTAAATATCTCCTCTATTTCTAATAATACGTCGAAATGTCGAACAATGTTTGGCTCGAAGAACATATGTAATTAACAATATTTTCTTCTCGGTGTGATTCTTTCACAGTTTTGCACTACAATATACTTGCAGAAGAGAGTGGCAAACAAATATACTTCATAGACAAGATATATACGCGTGATTATAACATACTACTATGTTGGCAGCACCGTTGATTCAAAACTCTTTCACAGTATCATATCCGATAGAAATTCGTATATCGAGTTTTAAACTTTGTCACATTAGAACTTACGTCTAATCCGTGTTTTCCTTTCAGAAATTAGATATATCTTACATCTTAGCAAGCTGATTTCTTTTTTAAAACTGTTTACAGAAATATAGACCTTTTTCATGGATGTGGCTTAAGATGTGGTGTATCGCATGGTGGCTGAGTGGTCGTGATGACGACGACGACGACGACAATGATGATGATGACGAAGAAGATGATATTGAAGGCGCAGAAAGTAGTCGTACAGGACAAGGCTATGATGAAGCTATGACACCATTATCGGTAGAAACACCTCTTACCGGTACGGTGTCTCGGTCTGCTTCAATAAATGGAATTCATTCTACAACTCTAACTATTGACAAAAGTATCAGTATTGCTGATAACCATGAAGATAAAAAGTCTGGAAAAGTCGGTGAATTGTCAACGACAAGCATCTCCAGTGATTCTGTACGTTTATATTTTCTCAACTTCCTGAGGCTGTTGCATGCTACTAAATTTGTTGTGTGCTTTGTTGCAAATAAATTTAGTTGTGACTGTATGACGACGAGGGAAAATTCAAAACTGCCTTTATCCATTATACATATAAAAATAATTGTACCAGTAGTGAATCTACTCTCTTAAAAATTATTCGTTTATACCTTTTCAAACGGAATTAGACAAATGTTTTTAACACTCCACTTTCATCACGAATAAACAAAGTAGTTTCTTCGTGTTGCAGTACAGTCAATATAATATGCAAGTGCAGATCATAATAAATAATGTATCCCCAGTATCAAATATTCTTTTGGCTACAACCTATTGCACGCACCTTTTGGCAAACCATTAACGAACAACGGTTTGCTTTTCTTTTGTTTTATTGTGCTCAATGTTTTCGAATTCAACTGGTTACGTGTAAAACATACACACTAGCGGTTCGCAGCGTACAAACCACTCGCATAATTAATTGTTAAGCATTGTATGACATTCAGTCGAAAGGAAGAACGCAGTTTGAGAAACAATCTTCTAACTTAAAGCCCGTACAATCTTTTTTAAACAAGAGTTATTACTCACAACAGTGCTGTCCAAGCGAGGTCTTGTAAGTCCTTCAACGTTCTCTCAGTTCCACCTTTTTTTTCTTTTTTTTTTGCATGCGGAAAATCTTCCAAAAGACTTCTCTTTCTCCAACCTCTTGGAAAAGAACAGGAATCATGTGAGATTCCTCGCATCTGGAACATACCAAATGAAGATCCGACCCACTAAAACCTTCACGATTCCCCAAATCTCGCTTATTTCTGGCAAGATTGGTCGAATACCAAGAACATCGACAGCATAATATTTAGTAACTTCGCGTATAACTTCTACGAACTTCCGTGTGTCAACGCTGCCTTTTTAGATTTCTCTCTTTATTATCGCATGGTTGCTTTGTAAATGTAGGTAAGTTGTGCGGGGAGAAAGGAACAATTAGAAATGGAAAGTAGACACGCGAAGGGTCGATAGCATCATTTTAAAAAATAAATAAATGAAAGAAAACTATGGTCATTCTACGCAATAACTCGACACTATTTATTATTCTGTGTCTAAAGGTATTATTTTTAAGCAAAAGTATATTTTTAATTATCGTCTTTGTAACAAATGCTAATTTATATTCTATTATAATTGTTATGGATTATATACCATACTGTATTTAAAATGCATGTATTTACCACCCTATACATATTTTTCAAAACACGACTCCCTGTATCGCAACGTTCATTAACATCGAACGATCTTGATTCATAGTTTAGCCTCCCCTTGAGTAGAACATTTTTGAAGATATTCAGCTTCTAAAATAACTGCGAAACACTGTTCACGATGTGTTTACTTCCCATAGTAACACATACACGAAACAATACAATTCAAACATTCGAATGGATAAGTAGGCTAAAATATCTCTTCTAACTATTCATTTTAGAGTAAACGTTCCTTAATATTTTTAATCTCGCTATTGATTATTTTATCGAGTTCTGTAATAAAAACGAAACTGAACAATCCAATAAACGAACGAAGTCAAGGCCTCGGATGACACTTCCACTCGATGAGGTTCCTCTTTGTAAACAACAAGTACCATTCTCGAAGTCCTTTGACAAAAATAAATATAATATTCTGATGGAATGACGAGCTAAATTAACTGTTACATTCAACTGTACCTTTTGGTGTAATACAAATTTCTACGTAGGTCTACACAATTCTAATCCAACTTCCAACAAGAGACAGCAGCGATATAGGGAAATACACGGAAGGGATAAGCATAAAAATGTATCACGACGAAGCTGTGCCCTGCCAACTTCATGGTGTGACCGAAGATGTCGAAGAGAAGAATGGAAAACTATTTCGCCTTGGAGGTACATTATCGAGCCCCCCCTCAATAATCAGAAGGCCATCGCATATGCCCGATATAAGAATACCTTTGAATACGAAGAACATTCCGAAAGCATTAGCAAGTAAGGAAACCACAAATAAAGCTGCGGACAAGAAAAAAAACAAAATCCAGGACAAGAAAGGTGAACGAAAAGCCGCAAAGACTTTATCAGCCATCTTGTTGGCATTCATCATCACTTGGACACCGTACAATATTCTTGTCCTGATAAAAACCATCACAGACTGCCCCTGGTACATTCCACAGGAACTCTGGGACTTTGTCTATTATCTTTGTTATATTAACAGTACTGTGAATCCAATGTGTTATGCCCTATGTAACGCGGCTTTCCGAAGAACCTATGTGAGAATCCTCAAGTGTAAGTGGCATAACAGAAACAGGACCGGGGTGTTTACGCAACACAATTTAAAAAACAATTAAATTAAAAAGGAACTTGACAAAGCACACTTTATCAGTGATAAATGCACTTTATACAGTGTAAAATAATATGTGGAGCCCACTTCGGTTAATAGTGTAACAGTTTAAAAGAACGAAATTGATCGTTATAAACATGTCTGATCTCGCTTTATTTCCAAGTCGTAGTTAATTCTTGCGTTTCAGTAATACACGGTAACTTCTGATTCAAACGTCACGTTTCTCCATTAATAAAACGTAATAATTCGTTCTCACCTGTACTTATGTACTATACATTGAACGACCACTAATTGGAGGATTTAAAAACCGATTGACCGAATTTCGAAGCGATACCGTACACGTTTTAATGCTGCATTATTCTCGTTCAATCTTTACGAGGGATCAATGGATTAATTAGATTGTTCTACCAAAAGTAAGTCCAAACACGATTTTATTCGGAATATTTTTAATTGTACGCAAATAAAAGTTTTTAATAAATGATTCGTATAATGTATAAGGAAAAGTAGTCTGAATGCAGTCATGTTTGATTTCATTTTCATCGGTAGAATCTCGTTGATCCACTGATACTACTCATGAAGAAATAATCGGGAAAATTCGTGTTATTATTTCGAAGCTTGACGACCGAGCGACTATAATATGTGCTCACGCTTCGTGTGTCTCATTTATTCTCCTCATTGGACAATTCGCACGTGACCGAGTTCTAACCTGAGAGAAACGAAAGATCGATTTCTAGAACAAATTTTCTACCATACCTCTTTAAATCATTTCGAACGAACCGAAAAATATCTGTTTCAACGCGACAATACTATATAATGATATTCGTAGAAATTGTAACTGTTGTAACTCCCTGACCTCCTACCCCTGGTTATGTTTATGCAATACGAGTTACGACTCTCGTGACCAACGCTGACAACAAGTGATGGTAGCCGCAACAATGACAGACAGTTTCAATTTTACCATTTGAACCCAGAATTATTCACGTGTGTATAAACAGCACACGATACATCGTTTAAATCCTTGTTAACTATTTTCTAAACGCTATAGCAATTTATAATATCATTTTAATTCGTTCTTTTGATAAGACAATTACATGTTAGAAATTTATAGTAACATTTGAAGTAATCGAGATACGACGGACAAGCACTTGATGTATTATTATCATACTCAATGATAATGTTTGGACGATAATGAACGAATTCGTAGATGAGATATCGGAATCTGTTTATAAATAATCAATCGGAGTTAGCATTTTTGGAAGTATGTATTATTGGAACACAAGTCGTGTCACTATAATTCGGAAACGAAGCAAAATCGGGCATGCGTTTATACGAAATGATTTGATCGTTTTGAAGTAATGAATCCATCTCCTGAAGTGGTTTTCATATATCGTGTTACACACTGTATATTATAATATTATTAGAAGAACATCATTCTTTCAATTTGAAATTGATTTTGTTTAAGTGAACGCGATTAAAAGTATGTATATCGTTTCTTTTTTACCAAAAATATTTTTCGAATGAACATAGATATTTATTTTTACGCCGTCAAAATAAAAATTAGGAATAACTGACGAAAATAACATAAAAGCAGAAGGAATTTACATTCTAAATCGTCGGAAATCGAAAGAGGTTTTGAAATGTTTGCAATTATAACAGCTTGGATTTTCATATTTGAGGCAATGCAACGTGAATACTGCCATGAAAATAATCTTTATAAATATACTTCTGAACCGTACAAAGAAAAGACAAAAAAAGGGGAAGATACTCAGCGTGTTCTTGACCATGCTGAATATGTGACTCGACTCCAATGGTAATTCTGCGACAGTATGAAATCGCATTTCTTTTGCCGTAAATCGAGCGTCTTTCCCCAGTTCGCGGGATAAAGTCAGATTCCGTAGAAAAAAATGTTGTAAGTTATATAAGGTACGTACCGGAATAAATGTAACATGAATTATTTCAAAAATCAATATCCGATTGAATTGCAAAATATTAAGTTAATGGAAAAGAAATCGTACCACTCTTTTACAAATGTATTCTTATTGACTTTTACGTTTACGAATCAATTGGACGAATAATTGAATTGAATCAATTGTAAGAATTGAAAAATTAGTCTAAGGAGTAACTGTTATTATAAGAATTTTTTCATCGTCATTGAAAGAGACGAACAATATTTTTATTATTGAAAATTTCTAATTCTTAAACGTTCGTTAATTCTTCTAACGATGGAATCATCGACTCGGAAATTTTAAACAAATAAAGGATTAAATGATAGAATAATTGAAACTTGGGTATGTACGACGTTGTCATTTCTTCGGAGACGAAACAATTATTATTGTTTACAATCTACAGAAAATAACAAACTGACTCTGTTCCGTGAACTTTCTACAAAGCTACACCGCACAAAAGGAAATCTATTCGAATTCTAAGAAAAAGTTAATGACATACATTTTTTGTGCGTTTTATTCAGAAAAATAACGCACTCGATGTACATTTTAAATCGTAGTCCAGTTGTAAATGAGTGTTTTAAGTGTTATTAGTCATGGCGAACCAAAACAAGCGCTATTATAAATAGAGGATGTCGCAGTATAAAGGCAACAAACTGAGTGAAAAACGCTACAACCACTTTTTCGTATTAAGTAACATTATAATCACACGTGCCAAAAGAAGCTTTAAGATATCAATGAATTATGGGGATAATTTAATAAATGTGTCCTTTCAAACGTTTACTTACTGCACTATATACTAAACAAATTGAAGTGCCAATATACAAGCAGGGTTTAAAGATAACTCGGAATTGAAGAGTTTTCTTTTTAAATTACAGAAATGTATCAAGTGCATACATTTTTACCGCACGTAGATTTATATTTGACTCTTTTAAATGGATTTTAATACAAAAAATAATACTTTGTTTCCCTAATATTAGAAAAGTTTTGAAAATCAACGGATATCAGAAGTTTTAGAAACATTACCAATTCGGTAATGAAACATCATAGCACCGATGTACCATTAAGTGAGATTTATGATGTAAAACACAATTCAAATGAATTGTTATTGGAACACTCCGTGATTTATATTTTGCTATTTTTCCTTCCGCCATCATCATTTTCCACGACACAAAACAGTATATAATTTTACTCTCTACATAGTTGACTAAAAACATAGTATGTCAATTACATTCATTTAATGCAGTAAATACTATTGCAATTGGTATTATTTGGGAAAAATGATCTTAGTACTGATAACTTCTTCAATATGTATATTTTACCTATTACTTAGATCAACTGAACAATAAATTACAAATTATAAGACATAAATAATAATAATAATAATAATAACAACAACGTTATTATCAGTAGTTATAATAATGTTAATAATAACAATATTATTATTTATTTCGTTATTTATATGTTTAACATATACCTCATTATTTGACAGACAAAGTACATTGAAAAAGTCATTAATTATTTCTAAAATTTCCGACAGAGATTGGCAAAATGTATAATTCCTTAACCTTGTTCGAATCCAGTACTTTCTCCAACAGAGTAACACTGTACATACGTACACATTTACTGTAGCTAGAACATAGTGCATTATAATTAACTGTTCAATAATTGACAAAGTGATCGATATTAAATATATATTTATCTCAGGTCTGTAAATAAAAGAATTGATTTAGAAGACCTTCCGTTAGTTGCTCTATTATTGAGGTGAAACTCAGGTATATTATTGAGGTATAAGTTTTTCACTTCTTCTTGGCTCGGTTAGTATTGTTCATTACTGACACGAGTAGGAAAGTTGATGAGCGGAAGGAATACAGGTACGATTGGTCATAGTGGATTAGCATACACACCTGTACACATACGTGTTCTTAACCGAAGTGTATTATTGGCAAAAATGATTGCGTCGCTTGACAAGGAGGAGGAACGGGGCACGTCGAGACGAAGCGAAATAGTGCGAGACAAGCGGTGCAACAATAGGGGCTAGAAGAGAATTAAAGATAACGGTAAATGGAGTTAAGAGGTACCCCGTTTGCCTCTGTCATCTTTCCAGCAACGCATGAGTAATTCAGGTGCTCAGAGTTGAGCAGAATTCATTGAAAGTAGCGACGGGATTGAGACAATAGGGGAATTCTTGTTCCTGAAACACGTTCCCTTAACCAAGTCGATGATTTCACATACCGGACCGTTAACATCGTTTAATTAATTATTTTGTGCACAATCAAATAACAATTTCAAATTGTAATGAGTTATAGCTATTAATTTCTAAAGTTTGCAAATTGTGTCTCGTATTCTCAATTCAAAATTTTAGATTTATTTACCATTAAATAGTTGAACCTGATTCCATAATGTTGTAAAATGTTTGAACGGAATAGTATTCAACTTGTCTTGAAAGAAGTGAAACTTTAAATAGAACATATTGAATGGAAGTGAAATTACAATTCGTAATTGTAATGTGTATATACTGAATATTGTAATGTTTCGGTAATTTTTCTTTCATTCTTAAACTTTTACAGAATATTGAAACATCAATTCTGTGTAAATCCTTCTTTTTATAAAGTCATGTGGAACGTATAGTTTATTCAATTTTCAAGTTTCTATGTCACTACAATTTACTAAAACGATTTATAATTAGGATTAAAATAATAACTTGATTATTCAAATGATAAAACTTTTGAAAGTACACACTTATTAATGGAGCATACGATCAACTTCCCAGCAGTCGCACTGTTGTAAAGAACGTATTATTTCTTGCTTTACAGGAAGAACAACATTATTCTAAAATCATAATAAAATGTAATCTTTCGTACACTTCTAATATTTAGTTTCTTTATTTATACTATTATGTGTAATATGTATATTTATAAATATATATAAATTATATATATATAATTTAAAATGTGTGTGTGATATACTAATCATATGTTCATTGTGGCGACCGCTGAAAAGTTGTGCTATATACGACACATGTACATGTATGTAAATGAAGACAACTGTTGCCTGTTCAAACGCAAGATTCTTGCAGAGAAAAATCATCGCGCAAAAGTATGCGCACAATTTTATGTACAGAAAAAGTCTGATCACACGATGCTGTTTAAAATTTTTCTCTGTAAATAGAATCTTATATTAAAATTTCATACGAAATCATTACATTTATCGATCAATGAAATGTATAGTTTCCTTTAAAAAAAAAGGTATTCCTGTTTACAGTTTTTCTTCTGTCGACAACAAAAAATTTTGTAATTTCTATCGTACAAACATTCGCGTATAAGTTTTGGAGGCAAACGAAACAACTTTACGAGATGAAGAAACGTATGGTATAATTTCGCGCAGCAGACTTACACTGTCTCTTTACAAAGGCAAACATGAATTTACCAAAGAAAAGTTACGCACATAGACGCGATTAATAATTTATATTCATATATACATATACACGTACATATTTTTATGCGTATACATACAATACATTGAAAGAGTATGTACCGTAAGGTGTACCAATTTTTGTTAGTTTTATTAGTTCAACTGGAATAGAAAATTTGTACATTCTCTATAAAACCGCAGTATTTAACTTTTCTATTTCCTGCATATATATATATATATAGGTGTTCTCTTATTTACATTAAATATCTACTTAACTTTTATACAAAGATCTTTCAATTTTCAACATTAAATATATCTACGTAAAATTTTACATTGATCTTATGATTTCTCAAACTGTTGCAACTATTATTACTTATACTTTATGTATACTTTACATACTTACATGTAACATACATCTTTCGAGATTTTGCTACAATTCATTGAATTACAATTTCTCTGACTTAAAATCAATTCTTTCATAAAGAATTTAATAATCTAAATCATATTAATAATGCCACGCTAGAAATATGTTAACTTACTGAAAATGTGTTCAATTTCAATTACTAATAATACAAAGAATTGGTATAATCGATCAATTAGTAATAGTCTGTGTAACATTTTTTACTTCCGATTCACATTTTTTCTTGACAAATGAAGCGTACCTTACTAAACGCCATTTTATATGTATCTACGTACAGTATTCTTTCGATGAGAGCAGGCAGCCCAGGACTGATGCAGTTACGTAACGTAGAAAGGATATCATTTCTGAGCGATTTCTCGGTTTTTTCTTACCAAAAGCGAGAGCGAGATAGAATCAGAACAAATTAGAGGGGATTGAAAACGAGCGAGGAAAAAGCAGACGAATCGTATTGTACGAAAACGACGGATATCCGAAAAATAAAACAAGACGAAGTATTGATGCTTTTTCTGTCTCGTATCGTTCCTTATTCGTTTTCAGTCCCTCACCTGCTCTCGTTCCATTTCACTTTTGCATTCACAGAACAGGAGTGAAACAGAAATGGTGGGGAGAGCATCCAGCACTCATCAGGCAAGACAAATCCACTACTCATCGAGAAAATACTGTATATTATGCAGTAACAAATTTCTGTTCGGCTCATGTGGCAGAAAGACTACAATTTTATGGCAATATATTCATCGATCGAATTGAATTGGAAATTTTTTATTTTCTTTTTTAATAACAAATTGCGCATAATTTATCGATTGAATTTGTTCTGTAAAATAATTGAGAATGTGACAACTTTACTTCGAGTTACTGTTAGTTACTAAGATATAATTTACAAACGTTTAAATACAAAAGTAATAACTGCAAAACTTGTATGTAGTAGAGCACACTAAAGAAATGTGTATCACTTATTTTAAGAAACGATGTCTTCGCATAAAGCGTATACTAAAATAACGACATGGTGTGCGATTTTTTTTAATCATACATTATTGTAAACATCAATACACTCAATCTATGTTTATATACGTGTTTTATATTAACAAAGAGTATATAAGGCGATAAAAGTTACATAACTGGACGAAACGTATAGAAAAACTGTATGTAATGATACCCATAGAACTTGGAAAAAATATACCATATTATATATAACGAATACGTGTTTCATTTTCAACCAATTACCAGTCATTCCTTTACATTTTTTAAAACTATTGTAGCCCAGTAACTCCTATATTTGTATTCCTCACAATTATGATAACAAACAAAATAATGAAATTGAAATCATTGCATGTACGTGCTAATGTTTTTAACCGTTCAAATCTTTCCGCAAGTTATAGGCATATAAGTAATTGTTTCTAGACGATCGCAAAAATAATGAAAAGTTTATGCAAACATTGGTTTCACTACAGTCACTTTTATTTAGGCAAAGTGCCTTGCTACATTCAGATGTTTGTTCCTAAGACGTGTATTCGGCAACACAAAACTTGTCCATATCGTGAATGTCACTCACCAAACATTGATGACATATATTCTATCGATTGGGAAATAGAACGCCATACGTGCATCCACCATTGCATAAATAAGTTTTGTGCCCCATGCTATCAAAGAACCAGTTTTCAAAATCTACAAATCTAACAATTCTAAATTACTCGATATTACCCTACATATTTGACAAATGTCCATTAAGTTATACTATATTACAGTATAGTGTATAATCTGAAAAACCATAAGTTAAATGCATATTTATTATTTTTATGTCTATATAGTCTGTCATTATCTTTTGAAATAGAAATGACCACAGAATTGTACTGAAAATATTAGACACCCATTCCTTTTGAGTCGATAAAATAAACTGAAGAAAAACATAAACTATTATGAAAGAGTAAACTATTTTCTAATGAAATTGAATGAAATTCAAAGATTTCTGTAACTTCAAGATAAGATTAAATGTTCTTTATATGATTTTCTTTCATTATTTTCAATATTTGAACTCTATGTATGTTATATAATTATATCAGAATAATGATAGTTATATGATGCGGATCCTACAACTTTAACAAGAATTATGCGTGTGAGTATGGTGGCACACTATTGGTAAAACATACCTGTCAGTCGATAAAATAGTGTCACTGCTGATAAGACAGAACGTGCTGAAGATAAAACAGAAATACTTTCTGAACATAGCTATGGATGTGAATTTGAGTTATTCTTCAAGGATTATCACAAACCTATTGAACACTAACAATTTGTGTAATTAATACAATGATTTGTTTCAACACCTATTTAATGAATATTTATTCGTCTCTGTCATAAAAAAGTTGAATTACATTTCAAGCTATAGAACGGTAGCGGAACGAGTGTATGGAAGGATACTCCATTCGTCGGTAAGTGATTCTGTCGGTAAAGTAGAACAGTGTTTCCTATCATTAAGTGGATAAGATTCAAACTATAAAAATCCTGTCTGACGAATGCACTACAGATACAGACCAAACATAAAATAAACGTTACAAGTAATGCTATTTCGTGTCAATATATTTTCTAGTGTAAATTTTATACGAAATTCGACTTCTACTATAATAAACTAGAATCATCCTTTCCCCACTATTTAATTCAGTATATAGGTATATAACCCAAAAACTGCAATAGTTAGATTTAATCCGAATACTATAAGCGCTTAGGCCACGTTATGTTATTATTGGAACTCTTGTGCGAGCCGTTTTATTTAGAAACTACCGTTGAAATATATTATATTATTAATAGTGGTTCGGCAATACGACTTACTACCTTTGTGGAAACTTCTTATTTTCTTATTCTTTATATATATACCGAGTACAGTAAATGGACCAACACTTATGCTGCCGATTCTATAGCGGCTCGGACACTGGGATCAGAGATTGGAAATTAAACAGCGCATCTCAAAAGTCATCCGTAAATTTTAATTCTTTATATCTCGAAAATGAAACCTCAGATTGCAAAATGGTAATATATTTTTTTTCAGTACTTTGACATGTGTATTTTATCTAGAAAACATGTCCCATACTTTTATAAACATCTTATATGTGATACAATAATAATAATAAATAAATATATTTTGTATGCAATTTATAAATATAACTTTGATAGTATAATTGTTTAAACTACAAAATTATATATCGAATATGCCGTCTAAGTCTATCATCTGGAATGTTTCCGCTGTTTTCAGTAGTTAAAAATATTTTCCACAGCGTTGAATGGTTACACTAGACACATTATACAATAAAAATATTTTTATTCTAGGTGGAAACATTAAGGAAAAATAAAGGTTATCTTAATTTTTTTTTACATTATATAGTATAATATAATTTTTTAATAACAGCGTTTACCTCTTTTTATTTATGCCGGTTAATTATCAATAATCATTAATAGTTTATATGATTTCACTCAAATATCTATTTTTATGCAGAAATACTATAAATTGTCATCCAAGACAATAGAATTTTGAATAATTTATTTATAATTTTTAAAAATGCAACCACTAAGGTTCTTTGTATCATTCTATTTCATGGCATCTCATTATTGGAACGCGAGTACATTAAAAATTCAAATGCACTAACTTTAACAATATAAATGGTTTGAATAAATATTTCCTCTTCTGAAAATATAAAATGAACCAATTACGATCATTTTAATTATTTTCAATATTACCACAATATACCACACTCACAATCCACTAATCCATGAATGGATTAATGCAGTTTTCGCTCAATAAATATTGTCCGTACAATAAAAACAGAATGTTTCTTAATACTGCGAAAATGTAGATGTATCACAGAGATAATGATGTGCATTGTTCAAAGAAGAAGGATGAATATTTATTGCTATGAAAATTGATAAGATTTTCTGCACATACGAATGGTATTCAAGCTTGTAAGTGTGAACTATGAATATCCATAAACTGATCATAGTACAATATATTTTATCGCTAGTTTCCTTGCAAAGTTTTTAAGATGATCTTCGACATTTTAGCACGTTGACTGCCAGGTTGTACTTGTTCGATAGCAGACAGAATATAATAAACTTGAAAATGATCGAATAAACAAAAGAATATTTCTTATTCAATCTTTATCTTCTACAGATTGCTAATAGACTTAAAAACGAATGTAACAATTTTAGATTGCATATAGCCTGTAAATAACAAGTAATAAATTTGATATTTCTTAATTTTATTTTGGCGATTTTAATTATCATGTTGAAAAAGAAGAATAAGTTTAGAGTTTTCCGTGATTCTAACACTTGAGAAAACGAAATGACAGTAAGGAAGAGTTAATTTCTCTAAGAAGCATTTTGAATATAAATAAAATTATACCACGTGATTCTGATTCAAATATCGGTGATATAAATTTTTATGATTGCACATTATTGAAATATACGAATTTTTAACAGCTACTAAATGAATTAATTATTGATAAAAATATCACACTTTATCAATAATACATGATTAACATTATTCGTAACTAGGTAAATATGAACTTCACTTGAGTTTAATGTACAATCGTTGGACAAACGATTTTACAAACGATAAAAAAAATTAGTTAAAAAGGATAATCTTTTTCGATTCAAATAAGAAAATTCATTTATTTAACAGCTATAAAAATAAAAATTTATTTCTGAAGGTAATTTCCGTAAAAATTGGCGAAAACTGACCTCAAAACCTTTGAGGATTTTTATTTTTCAAACAATTTTAGAAACAACAAAATGTTCAGTTAACCCTCTCCTCTCCGCTATTTTTACATAGTATACTACATACTTCAATTTGTACAAAACCTCTAACAACGAGTAAAAAAGTAATTGATTTGGTGCAGAATAACTCAATATTCAACAAAAATACTACAACACCACAGAATTATTATTATTAATATTGTTCTACTTATTAACATACAAAAGATCACATGTGAGATATGAATAATGATTAATATAAATAATATACTTCTGGAGTACTTTCTACCTTTGATTCAAAACTTCAAAAAAGAAAGTCACACAAAAAATGTACTATAATCAGTTTTCGGTTGCCTACATACTAAACATTCCGAAATAATAAATATATGTATCGACCCAGTAACATCGGAAACAATTTACTTGATCAAATTATGTGATTCATCATGTACATACGTTTAACAGATTATACACTTACCTTCATCTATCATTAAATGAAGAATAAAAACAAACGTCCCGTTTATTGAAACTAATTTTGTCCCTCAAAACAAGTATACATTCATTTATAGAAATCAAATTCACTTTATTCTGGTTCAATTTTTCATAAATGTTTAAAGTCATTAATAAAACCAGAGTTACTTATACAATTGGTGTATTTAGCGTTCATATTCCGTTAGAAATCAATTTTCAAATGTTTCTGACAACAAATTTAAATTATTAAATACTGACGGAACAAAAATAATTAATACAGCCCTAAAAAATTCTATTGTACCTATGTATCTTGCTGCCTTTCATATTCAAAATGGAATATTTATGTATATATAAGCGAGAAAATATCAAAAAATATAAAAATTGATTTAATTACAATGTTCAACCTTAAATATAGGTATAATAAAAAAAACATCGATGAAAACCCTATAAAGTGACTAGACTATAACTTTAAAGTAAATTATATATTTAGAGTATGTACGACTTATGCAGTATTGTACATATTTCATCCATCATTTCCTTTTCCGTTTTTCTTACATTTCTGTTCTTCTTTGTTACATATTTTTATTTTTTTCATTATTTTGAACTTGTTAACCACTCTTTATATTTCGTATTACATTGAACGTGTTGCTGTTTATAAATTTTAGTAATCAAAATTTTCTTGTAAATTTTGTTATTTTTCTTGTTATTATCTTCTTTACTTTTGTTTTGTAGATAACGTATTGTGTCCCTCCATTTTTTCTCACCATCTATTTTATCTCCATTTTCTTCCATTAATTAGTACATTCCTTTTCTCCCTTTAAATGAATTACACAATCAAATAATTACACCTTATTTCATGTTGAAATAAACTAATAGGCGACATTATACAAATCACGAAGTTTCTTCCAAAATTGTAATAATATAAGTCATTACAATATCAAGTGTATAAAGTATACATCAAATTCTTTTAAACTTCGGTACAGAGTTATTTTTGACCCGAATTTCATTTGTAAAAAATTGAATCCATTTCTTGAAATTCAAATAACATTAATTTTCTGTAGCGTTGGCAAAATGAAATTTGCCAAATTCTGATAACTAAAAATGAAAAAACAAATTCGTATTAGTATTAAATATTTTTAACAAATTTTTTCCATTGAAAATTAGTTCTATAACTGAACACCTCTATCTTCGTTAAACACAAAAACATCTTCCTGGTAAAGTTGTATCCAGTTTAGATCGGCACTTTTCTCAAATCATTTTTAATTTAGTCACTGGTTTCCTTATGTAGGAACTCCAACAATATTGTTAAAAATATAATCTGAGCAACACTTATTAATTAAGGCTCGGAGTTTGTCCAATGTCCCATTGAACTTCAATCCTTGGCCACTTTGTTTGAAGTACTGTTAACATGGGATTACTCTCCAAGATACCCTTAATGGTACATTCTAATAATACCGCCTGGCCTTTACGATACATCACTTTATTTTCTGAGTTACTACGGTGAAGACCATTATAATGGTATAAGGGAAATATGTCAGGACAAGTTCGTGATTTCTCAGGAAAGAATTCGTCCATAAAAGAAGAACGTAAAATAATTCCCAAGTTTTCACTATCCAATTTTTTCCTCATTATATCGACACTGTAAAAAGAATAATAATATTTTATACAATTAGAGTTAACACAAGAAAATTAGTCTTAATATTTTTTTATTCATAATTAGTTAAGATAGGTCACATTCACATTTTGAAAATATGTATAAAAGAAATATAAATCGAAAAGAAAGCTGAAAATTTTATTCAAATTGTAATTTAGCTGTTGCTAGCAGTGAATATAGCAACATGCTTATTTAGTAGACTATAAGTTAACCAATATAAAGAATCAAATATATTCTTAAGTTAGTTTTACAGTATTTATTTAAACGATGTCGTACGCGGTCTCATTTCTATTAGGAAATCACCGGAATCAGTTAATGAAACTGTCACGAATAAATAGTATAAAACAAGGTAACATTTATTTTCGATTTATGAACGCTAATATCCGATTATATTTTAACATTTCGACCATATTATTCATTTCCTATTTAATGAAGTTGACAAATCTTCCAAGTGCTGTATAAAACATAATTAATAAATTGTACCATAATTTATATTTCTTGGTATACATTCAAGTCAATTGTGTTTCAGCATGCATGATAAACCTTCGTTATGTTTCCAGAATAAATTTTCACATAAATATACATTACAATAAAAATATTTTATAGGTAATACTTACTATTCTGCATCTGCAACCAATCCGAGTTCAGCAAGAACATCTTGTAGTAAACTGGCAGGGATAAAATTATTTCCTTCGTGATCAAATTTTCTGAAAACTCTTTTTGCTTGTTTTGCAGGTGTCTCAGGACTCACCAATCTCTTCTCAGTAGAAAAAAGCACGCTTAAATGTGTCTCTGAACCCAACACCCAAACAGGATGTGATGGAGACTTTAAGAAAGTTCCCACTTCACAGTAACGTAAATGTTCAAGAAGAGCAAGGAATCCTACAGAATTTTGTTTATCTATTCCTCGCAATTCTGAAATTAGTAAACTAATTATGAAATATCTAGTGCGATTGACAGATACCATTGATTTAACTAAATTGGTTTTAAATTTATACATGCATGAGTTGATATACAGGGAGTTCCAGTAATTATTGCCATTTTAATGTATCTAAGATTGCTGGATGTATAATAGTAATAATGAAACGGCTTTCGATAAAGTTACGTTCGTATATCTCCAGTACTCGTTTAATGAATTTCTATCACATAAACGAACAAAATATACAATTTCTAAAACTAAAAATAGTATTCATATCTCAATGGATCTTTCTAATTCATGCAACTTTGGTTAAGGACACTTCTGCATAAAAAGTGTTTAAAAAATTGAATTTTTTACATATTTAAATTTGAATGCAAGTGAGCCACGTTAATGTTTTATGACTAATCTCAATTTTGAAAAGACGTACATTTCGTAAAGAAATTCATACGTAATAAAAACTATTTAAGAAAGAAAAATGAAATCTCCTTCACTACTTTAGTTTAAATAGAAGTAGTTTATTACTACATCTCAAATTTTCAAAATTTAAGAGTGTTTTGTCTAAAATGAACTTATTTAAAATCGTTGAATACTCCGTTACACAAATTGATTTTCTTTACATTTTGCACATTCATAAATTTATATGGTCATCATCAACTTCCATTGTCAATTTCCCTCTAAATCTACTACAGAGACAAAATAGGAAGGTGATCATTTTCATCATTTGAATATTTTGCACCCAGCCTCCCATGCGGAATACGATGATTTAAAAATTCTGCACATATACTATTATGCAAATAGTATCCGAATCATAAGTACTATATAAATGTCATTACATGAGCAAAGCAACCAAAATTTCTCGCAATAATGCGATGTTGGCACAACACATAATGCATACATACTTCCAACATTTATTTAGTGAAAATTCTGAAGTGAGGTACAATTAAGAATGTTTTTTTCTATCTCTTCCTGATTATTTTTTACGAAAGTTTCATAAAATATCTTTAATTGTTCAAAAGTTATTAATTTATTTTGATATTTGCTTAGGTGTTACTATCATCAACCTTCTTGGACTCAGGAAAAAATTAACAGAGCAAATTTAAGACAATGACATAGATCTACAAATGTGTAAACATTTATTTAAATTTATGGGGCCGATGAACTTCTTCGATTTGGAATAAATTCTTACAGGAATTATTTGCATCAAAACTATTAACCACGAAACATGTTACAAGTCTAGTTGTAATATGCATAAAGTCGTGTGTAATTTTAAATGTATAAAATTTATTAATAAAATCTTGAATAGATGCAAATTCTACTGTTAAAATGTCCCCAAAGCAGCCCCAGTAATGTCTCTTGTAAATTTTATTCTTCTATTGTTTTAATTACTAATATAAATATTGTAAAAAAATACTAATTCGTTAAGACTGTCATATACAAATGCCCTTAAACACATATTACATCACTCTAAAATAATATCAAGGGATGTATTTATACAGTTTATGAGATGTTTTCTAAACACAAAACTATAAAGAAAAAGCCAATGCAACTTTGCTATTTAAGAGCAGTTCTAGAACATTATGAACGAAATGTGTATTCATTTTCAACATTTCATTTTGTACAAGTTTCAAAGAAAAATTACAATAGCAACAGTTGCAAATAATATTTACATCACTTTTAGTGAAGGTATAATATCGTTCCATACTTTCAAAAGCTATTTTAAACAATTTCAATAAGGAAATTTAAATTGAAATAATAAAAAGGAAACATTTTAAAACATTTCTCAGGTTGACAATGATAAAATTCGTGATCTAATATTAGAGACACGAACTTTATCAGTTCAGGAGACGCACGAAATTGGAAATATTGTAAAAATAACAGTTTAAATATTTAAAACAATAGAGATGTTTGAATGTCGCTACAATTCATGGAACGAAACCGTCGTGATCATATAAAAACATACATACCTTTCTTTGCAAGCAACGTAAATAAACCGCTGTTAAAGCATCTAATAACTGTAGATGAAACTTATATGTTTAGTAAAGCCATAAAAGGCTTAATAAAGTAATACCCGTTTTCGTGTAAATTTTTTATCCAAACCCACGCTATCAGATGGTTTCCTTGCATGTTGAATTTAATTTCAATCAGTAATGATAATTACAATTTTTATATTTTTCACTGAATCTTCATGTCAGTATTAATGTATACTTAGTCAATACTAAATTAGTGAGATTCATGTACAACTGAATTTGAATTATTTTTAATTATGGATAAAATGAAACAGTTTTGAATTCTGAAAAAAAGTATACTTTCAAATAAGGTAGTGTTTGAACTTATTTTAATCGAACTGATCTATTAATAATATTCTCATAAAGATATAATGAAAAATATAATATTTTGTATTTCATATTAGTTGTAATGCGAGACTCGCCCGTTGTTGTGTTGTCTCACTCACTCATGGTGTATCCTATTTACTTTCCTCATCGAACGATTTACATGTAACTAGAACTCAGTTCAAGATAAAAATTGCTACCTACTTCATTTTTAAGTAAATTTGTAGCCATGATTTTGTCACATAAAAGCGAAAGTTACTGTATTTTTAATTGTGGCTGAGTAATGAGACTATTACCTCTGATATATATGATGCTCAATTACAAAAAATTAAGAGAAGCAATAACAGTGAAACATACACAACTGTTGAATACAAACAAACCGATTATTTATCAGAATAACACTAAATTGGATATAACACAAAACATTGGAAAAGCTACTACCACTTACTTTCTAAACCATAGCATTTTCTAACGAATAAAAAATGTCAAGATGTTAAAACAAAAAATGTTTACACTAATGACATAATAGCTTTAGAAAAAAAATATAGAAAGATATTGTATAACTATGCAGAGGATGATTATGTTTCTCCATAAAACTAAGCAGTATGATTGTAATATTGATAACAGTATTGGTAAAAAAAACCCAAACCAAATGTATAGGATGACTTAATCCCATAGTTTTAAAGATTTTAAGAAAATAACATAACATTTAACATTCGTGAAAAAATGATTATATACGTATTTTGTATGAGACAATAAAATAGCCAATTTACGAAACAATGATACAAAAGTATGTGTTACAACTTGGCACTGACAAAGAAAGATTCTGAAATTTAATGTTCATTCGTTAATGACCCTTTCTACTGTAATAATGCTTTTTAAGGGTAGGTGACAAATAATTTAAGAGAAAAATAGCGTTAATGTATAATCGTCATTAGCAGTATTGGCTTTTTATACGAAGGTTCGAATCTTGTTAAGATAATGCTTAGTTTTCTTTATTACAAAGTTTTTTTATTATATGTAGGGTAATTTGTAATAAGTGATATAACTGTAAAAACAATGATTCTGTATGAAGGAAGAGCAGAAAATTTCGAATATAATTTTTTCTTACAGGGCTTTGGTTTCGCGAGAGTAGATTTTAAAAGTCTTCTGATATGTGTACACACACTGTAAAAAATGCAGTCTATAAATATTATTTAATTTCTTTTGTAAAATGGCTGCCTTATTACCACATATAAAACACAAATATGGAATCATTTTTTCATGAACCAAATAGATTGTGAATCCCCTTAATAGTCACAATATTTTGAGGCCTACCCTGTATATCAAAGCAACCTATGTATGTAACAGTTTTAGTTATAGCATTTTTCAAATTAATCGATACCATTAATTCAAACAATTATTTACCAATATGTCTAAAAGTTTAGTATTTATATCGCATACTAGATAATATATATCTTACTGAGGTCTCCAATGGTTTGATCATAATCCCATACATGGCTGACTGCCCTACCAGTGAGTATCAAATTTATGAGACTTTGACTTCCATAACCATATGTCGAATCAATCATTGATTCTAAGGGATCCGACATTTCAAAATGAATTTCGGTAACACCTTTTGTAATAATTACACTATAAAGAAGCAATAAGACTCCATATCGGTCTTTTAACATTTCCAATCTTTCTGACAAGAATTCTTCCACATGTTCCGAGACATTCGTTGTAAATAACCTAAAAAATTGTTTATTTTAAACTTTGTATGTACATACTTAAAAGATAACTACTTCCAGTGGAAACAATTATTGTTATTTTAAAAAAATGGACGTATTCTTAAAATCAATTTTAACCGTCAGGAAATACGTTATTCAATTTCAAACTATCTTTAAAATATTTATAAATATGCCCATATGTGAGTTACACATAATATAATCGCTTACTCTGTAGTAAATGAAAGTATTACATACTAAATGTATACACGCCACGTGTATTAATTCACCTATGATTGAAAACTTTATTAATATGTGTGTGTATTCCATCAATATTGACCATATAAATTGTTTATTTTCAAACTGATATACACTCACACATTATTTCTGTATGATACTTGCCTGTACCTATATAATAACTATATTATTTCAATTTTCAGTTTATATGAATATTATATATAATTATATAACATAAAAATCTTAGATATATAACTATAAAATATTTACAGTCTTAATATTCTTTAGAAATTCGCTCTATTAAAGTAAAAGTCATTATAATTAATTTAGTACTTCATATGAAGATCAATATAATAAACTATTTTGCACAAAACAAGTAGAAGATAATTATAATATTTATTATAATTCAACTATACTATACATATAGTTTGCCTAAAAAGATATGAAGTTCTAGGAGACCGGGATAATGAAATTGTCTCAAAGATGATGAAAAATACTAGAAAATATGTAACAGAATAAATATATGTATAAATATTTAAAAATTGTCTTTGAATTTTACTTTGAAAACGTTACGAACTTATGTTTCAACCCAATGCATTCTGTTATCTGTTCTGTGCATGTCATACTCGTCGAACTTTCATTATATGTTAAGGAAATATTTCCATAATTTTTCATTGGAATTTACGGAATGTAATTGAAACGTCTATGTTGTTATCTTTCCCGTACCGTCAAATATGAAAATCTTTTAGAGAAATAACTAACTGGTGCTATTAATACTAACCATAGTATGTCAAATGACCGGTCACGGTAAGAATATGTATACATAAAGTGCCGGTACAGTTAGTAATTAAAAAAGACTTTTTAACAAATCTTCACCAATCCGATGGCGTAAAATACGCCTATAATAGTCATGACAAAACCTTTTTTCATACTCTGTATATTCTATATACGTTTATACATAAAGTACAAAGTGACGATAACTTTCAACTAATACAACATCACGTAATATTCCATTAATTTAAAACATAGCGTACCGTTCAACAATCGGATTTGCACCCCGATAGATTCACCAGAACCGCAATATTATGGTAAAATTTCTTTCCTAATGAAACTTACTTTTGAACAATTTAAACACTGTATATATTTTTCAGTTATATACCCGAACTTGTCAAGTGATTTAATTATATTTAACATTTATAAATTTAAAACACAATATATTGAATACATACGTGAGTAACGTTCAGAAATAAAAAGTGTGGACATTTGTCAGTTTGTCAGTTTTTATAGTCGACACTCGATAGATACATAGTAGGTACTTAATAATCATCGATTATAGTTTACCCGTTATGAAAAGGGTCAATCATGTGTGATTGTTTTTATGGGATATATGATACGATAAAAATTAGAAACTGATGAGTCTAGTGGAATTATATGTATGTTGGTATGGAATGTGTGAGTCATCTGGCAATATGAATTGGAGACAGGTGAAGAAGAACGATGCGAGGAAGGTATTCCTTACCGCTAAATTACAATCTCGCGGGACGACACAAGGGCACAGAGGGATCGAACCGTTCATCCCCATACGAGAGGCACATTCTGAGCTTTATCCACGATTTCTGCCATAGTAGTAGGAACAGATTTTAATTGCGTTCCTATTTCAATATATATGTATGAATATAAAGCTTGGAGACTATAAACTGCTGAGGTTTCGTTTCGTAAACGTCTGTTTTATCTCATAAGAGTTATTTATTATAAAAAAGAATATTATGTAATATTAACAGTTTTTCTATAGGTGGAATAATGAATTGATTTTAAAATGTAATTAATTTTCCTCAATAGAATCAAATATTTTGTATGATAAGAGAACAATGTTCTAAAGATATTAAAATTTGACATTCCTATTACTGGGACTTCAAATTAGCGGTAAGGAATACATGCGGTGGTATTGAATAGGAAAGAGTGTGCCTAAAGAGAGTGATTTACTAAAGTCCTAGGCCTTTTTTGTACTACCAAAGATATGTGCGCGCGCATTATGTGTGTATGCGTTTATATGGACACATTTCAATTTTTTTATGAAGACTAGTACATTAGACTTTGTTATCACAAAACGTAGAATGTTTCGATTTTTGAGACAAAGACTAGCACATTTCATACGACATTGAGACGAAGAGTAGCACGCTGTGATATTTTTCCGGTAAAAACTAGCACGTTTCAGCAGTATGCTACGAAGACTAACACAAGATCATTTTTAACCGTAAAAAATAACACACTTCACTCCTTGCTGCGAAAAATAGCACATTTAATTTCTTACCACAAAGAATATCACATTAAATAAATCAATAAAATAGGTTGCTTAACATTGTAATATCGCAAAAATAAAAGATAATCTCTTTGAACTAAAATAAATTGTTCAATGGAATTATAGACAAATATAAACAAATTCTTTAATAAATAATATTCTGCTAAATTCGATATATTCTCTTAGGATAATACTCTTAGATATCGTTAATGATAAATCTTGTTCTTTTTTTCTAATGGTAAAGGAATATTAGCGACGAGCGACAAGCCATTACACTGTAAGCTTGTTGTTGTCGCTAAAAATGGGAGACACCCTGGCGGTTGACAACCGACTCCGATAATCCAACATTTCATTTCTCAGTTCCGACTCGTCGAATTATTACTTCGCTCCTTGTGATGCGACTATGATAAAGTCAGATGAAACCACCATCTGTTCCTTCCATTGTAACTACCAAGGGACTGAGTATTGACCGAGCCTCGTTGAAGCACTATTCGTTCCTTCCGTTGCAGTGCAATTACTAAATGACTGGATGATAACTGGGCCTCGTTAAAACACCATCCCTCTATCGCCAAGACGTGAATCAGTTCTCTCATTCTTGACCAATCACCAAATTTCTAGCGTTCTATATAAGATATTCCAGATTTTAGCAGTTACACTTTGTTCTTTATGGAAAAGGTCGCACCGATTATCTCAAAAAATCGCATGAGCCTTTCGATCGTATGTCTCTCTTCTCAGTTCTAATTGTAAGCATTAACCGTGAGTTCGGCAGTGGTTCAAGCTTGATTCAAGAGAGCCGAAACTTTCACCTATGTACCATCTCTTTACTTCAGAGATCATGAATTATAAAATGAAAAATACCCTTCAGAGTATCACTGCCAGAGAGGTATTTGAATCGGAATAACTAGCTCTCTCAGCGTAATCCGAATCACAGAATTACAGATACGGAAGACCGATTAAATTCCAGTCATCAGGAATTTCAAAGACATTTTCTTTCGGACCATCTTTGCTCGTGGAGTTTAATATAATTCCATCAAGGATATTACCCGAATCACTGATCTGATCTTTATGTCTATTATATTTAATATGCTTGTACTTGTCTCGAAACCATACATAGCCTCTCAGGGGCGCAGGATCACAATACACTATAATTAACGCCCTCATATCAGCTCACTTGAACATAAGCTACCAGTACGATGTCGGGATGTAAGTCCACGACATATATACACTGGTCAGTGTGAGGCTTTCCTAAACCTCTATTCTTTTTATTGCTACAGTTCACGAGTTGACACGTTCACATCACAACTCACACGCCGAACCTTAACTTTATCTGCGATATAGATCATCGTTACCATTACGATATCCCTACCCATCGGTTGATTCAAATGAAGCGAAGGGGGTTATTCACTCTTCTTCTAGGGAACCAACGGAATCATTCATCGGTTCCTTCAACCATTGCCAACCGCCGTAATACCATTTTAGCCATGGTGAAATCTTCACGTTGTCACACAAGTAAACAATGCCAGTTATATTATTCTGTAATTTATGGCACTGGCCCACAAGCACTTCGATTACCTGGAGACGCTTCTTTCCAACGACCATTGTAATAATTCCGATACGATCACTCTGTCGGAACTCTGCTTATACTAATGAGACCAACCATCTTATGTCCAGGTATCTACTAATTTATTAATTTATCTCAATTTGATTAATTAACTATGATCATAGATTACCGCCGAGTTTCCACTTAAAGTTTGCCCTTTCTTCAAACAACTTCGTAAAGCTCATAATACCGGGACACTATTATATCAACATTTGCAAAGGGACAGACCTGCTAACATGAGAATTGGTTAGCATTTCATACCAGATCCTGGCATTGCCCTTTAGTTTACGTACTGTCAGGTACATTTTTACTTGATTGACTCAGACATAAACCGTTGTTTCAGTATCAACTTTTTTTTAAATGAAAACTTCTCGTTAATAAAATAATCTGACAAATTAATCGAACCCAATGCAGGAATATCTGCTCGCCGACCAGTCGAGATTCTATTCCCCGCTTGATTCGCTCGAGCACCATCGTTGATTTCAACTAGAATGATTTAAGGGTGATCTTGAGATAATAAATGATCCATTGACGTTTCCAAGAATCATTCTACTTTCGGTTTTCCTCTTTTTAAATTACATCACCACACTAAAACTTCGATTCATGAATCCCACTTTTGATCTGCAGAAAATACTTTTATCTTTTTTCACTATTTATTAACAAAATCACAAAGAATAATTAACATTGTGAACTACCCAATAAGCTCTTTCACACATCGATGCTCTGAGTGTCCTATTCTTCCATATACCTGGTCTGCTCTGCTATCCCACTTCTAATAGGGTAGTATGTTCATATTCCGCGTGACTAAATAACGTAAGGTTAACAAATCCATAAATTTTCGACAAATACAAATACAAAAATATATGTATATATCTTTTAGACTTTATTGTTTAATATACTGAAGAGAGCAAAATCTGCACCGGACATTTTGATAATGCCCCTTGTTAATCAAATTCACATATATTGCACGGATTTTCAAATTCAATTTTGTTCGAAAGCAAAACCTCCGAAGAAAATAACTATTTCAACTTATTTCCGCACGATAAATCACTTCATATCTGTTTGTATTAAAAATATCATCATGCCACGTATAATAAGAAACGTTTGTTACCTCAACTGAGAATGAAAGACATCAGGGTGTATGCTCTTACAATCCTCATTCATTTTCTTGACTAACATTGCGTCCCTCTTTTTATCGATTCCTTTGTTTTCTACATTTACTTCTTCCTCATTTTCGATTTGTGACACTTTCTTCGACCAACTATTTTGTTCTTCGTTCTCTTCGTTTGGGAACTTACACTCCATATACACAACAGAGAATTTCGGACTTTTTTCCCCCGCAGCTTGCTTTAGAATTTCCACAGAAGCTCGTACGAGAAGCTGATAACATTTGTCTACATTTATACTTCTCCAGGTTGAAATGTCAGTCTCGGAGAGTAGCTGTTTTATAATATAAGCTTGAACAGGGGCTATTACTGCACAGGGACCGCCTTCTGCTTGTATCAATGCCGTGGGTTCATCTGGACTGAAATAGAAGCCTGAAATAAATCAATATAAATCATTTTATTTATAAAGTTCTTTTTATAATCTTTATTGAAAATAGTTGAATGGTATTACTAAAGTTACAGTAGTATTAGGTCATCCCATAAGTAATGTCGTCTCTTATCGTACTTTAAATAAACACTTGACATCGCATCTCGGCGATGTGTTTATAGAAACTTCTTTCTATGTAGCTTAAAGAGTGCTCTCTCGACAGTCTATCGGTTGCGTTCGATGCAGTTCGATCGACATTTTTCACTTGAAAAAAAGATTTCAAAATGAGCGTGTGCGAACTTCATTTGCGGCATTGTATGCTACATGAATTTAAAAAAGGTAGCACAACTACGGATACGGTTAAAAACTTTTGTGAAGTGTACGGTGAACGTGCTTTGAATTTGAGAAAGTGTCAAAGATGGTTTTCCAAATTTCGAAAAGGTGATTTTGATCTTTCCGACGAACCGAGATCCGGTCGACCAACAGCGTTCAATCCTGAGGCATTGAAAGCTTCAATCGAGTTAGAACCACAATTAACTACCGATGAAATTGCTGAGAGATTAGGCAGTAGCAGCAGTACTGACCATAGACATTTAATACAATTGAGAAAAGTATCAAAACTGGAAAAATGGGTACCGCATGAACTAACGGTTTCTAACCGTATCCAGCGCATGAACATTTGTGCTTCCCTGCGAGATCGACGAAATAATCGTTCATTTCTCGACCAGATTGTTACTGGTGACGAAACGTGGGTCATATACTGCAATCTCAAACGAAAACGTCAATGGCTATCACCTGGTCAATCATCTTTACAGTGCCCAAAACCAGGGCTTCATTCCCGGAAAGTTTTGTCGCGCGTGTGGTGGGATATTAGAGGAATTATTCATTTTGAGCTTTTAAAGCAAAATCAGACCGTAACAGCTGAGATTTATAGCCAACAACTTGAACGTCTTCAAGCAGCGTTAGTGGAAAAACGACCATCATTAGTGAATTGCAAAGGTGTTCTATTCCACCACGATAACGCTAGGCCACACACAGCAAGGATAACGGTAGAAAAAATTAAAAATTTCAATTGGGAACTTCTGCCACACCCACCATACTCTCCGGATTTTGCCCCAAGCGATTGTCATCTATTCCGGTCGATACAACATTTTTTAAGTGGAAAAAATTTCAACAATAGGGAGGATGTAAAATCAGCACTAAATGAGTATTTTAATTCAAAATCTCAGAAGTTTTTCGAAAATGGAATAAGAAAGTTGACCGATAGATGGGAAAAGGTCATCGAAACTGATGGTCAATTAATCACCGAAAGTCACCGTCAAAAAACGACATTACTTATGGGTTGACCTAATACTTTCTATCATTATATCTCCTGGGTTGTTAAATTTTTATCTTAATAATTTGCATATCGAATGGTAGCATTATAAATTCGTCATTACACACTAATGCATTTTATCATAACCGTAGTAAAACTATCTGTGTGGTAACAGCAGTGTTTCATCGACAAAGTAGAATACTTCACCGTCTGCATGGCAAAATACAGTGTATTTACCCTTTGTCTATATTTTAATTGCGAGAAAACGTTAAGCGCATTAAATTAGTAGCTTTTTACTCAACATTACATTGCTCATATTGCTTTGATAAGAACTTTTTACACATAAAAACGACTCCAAACTTAAAAATGTAAGATCAATCGGAAAAATTATGTTTCAAATCGAATATCAAGTCCTGAACAGAGTTTCGAATCCTGACTCAAAAATTTCGTGTCAAAAATACGACAGCTAAGGAAACTACGTAAGGTGTTTGTCTTAGCGTGGAATAATCTGACACCATTTTAAAAAGTGTCTGTTGCATATAAAAATATACAAATAGAAGCGACGTCAAAGATGACATATCGTGTTTGCCTACAATTAAGACTTGAACAGTTTCAATAACAAGAAAGAAAAACTCATAATATCATCTTCTTTCTCAATTTCCTGAAACCATTCTAAGCTCCAAAGTCTCCCAACCACCAAACTAATCAATAGAATAAGTACTTTTTTCTGCGATGCTAGTCTCTAAATTGATATGATTCATATCAAATCATATGATTATTTAATGTCAATTTTATATCTAAATACAGTTAATATTTATTACCCTTATCACTGTACTATATTCAATAATAACGACCTCATCTTCTTGTATCATGATCCAAGACTGTTTTCTTTATATAACACATTATTAAAAACATTTCGTAAATATATATACACCATATGCATTGCATACCTTTTGTATATACAGTACTGTGAATAATTATAAACTCAATTCTTTATTTCTGAAAACACAGATGAAAAAGTATGTATTTAAATTTTAAATTAAGCTTTACTTGTTTTAATACAAAACATCATTCAATAATTTTTTGCTAAAACACATACGTTCAACAAAGAAAACCCTGCTGGTAATACTAATGATAATTTTTAAAAAGTACTAACATTCAATTTTCCAACTATAATATTCATTTGCATACCAGTGCACAAATGCATAGTTCACTGTATTTTGATTTATGGTAATTATTGCACTTAAAATTTCCTTTTCTTCTTCAAGGAAACCTCTACCTACTACATTGCCACATCACCACCCTTCAATCTTCTGTGCTCCACTCTGAAGTTATAATAGTTTAACTATGAGAAAAGCAATCATTATATATACATTAGCATTATGTAATCATCTACAAATTTTAGCATCTTGAAAAATGTCTTGTCAAGAACATACACAGGGATTCACGTAAGACTCGGTTTTCATACTGAAATAACTTCACTAGTCCAGCAATACAACTATCTTCACACTTAAATATTGTACATATAAAACAACACTGTATATAATTATACATAATTTCTAGTGTAAATATGCATACATACAGTTGGAGACAAAATTGAGTGGACACCTGTTTGTGTTAGATAAAAATGCTATAAGTCTGAAATTTTTTTAAATTTATTGCTACCTTTTTATTTCTATGTGATAGTTTACACATTTATAAAGATATTTTGTAGATTTTTTTAAAATAAAGTGGTTTATTTTGAATAAGAATATTTACAACCTTTACAAAAACAAAACAGTATAAATAAAATTAAGTGAACATCCTAATTTTTTCTATATTTCATTCTACTCATATTCATTTCATATTTTGTACCTTCTCCTTTTGACTTAATAACTACTTAATGACTATTTGTTCAAAATGTGTTATCAGCAAGTACAGAAATATTTTTTTATTTACTTAAAATATACTCACTAATTAGTGATAATTCACCTCAAACAAGCATTAATTTTTTTAAACATATTATAAATATTCCTTTCAGGAATTACATGATTAACTTTAATCGAGTTTTGTAAAATCTGGTCATACTATAAGAATATCCAGTATCTGTACTTTTGCATAGTTTGTAATACTAATTTGTATGAAATTAATAATCTAATCTGTTTTTTAAAAATGAATTTAATATTAATATATTAACTGCCAGGCTAGTTTTCTACATTTATGGATATCCTTGATATTTGTTCAAACTATAGCATGAAAAGTAAAAATATTCAATAGTTTGTTGGTATATTTGTTATTTTATAACACTGCTAACAACAATAACGTTATTTAAAAATTTATGAATATTACAGTTGAAAACTTGTAAACACTTTAAAAAAATGTTATAAGTTCAAAGCACTAGTCATCAGTGACCACTGTGACACTCAACATGTTAAAATAACTGAACATACCATGCAAACTGCATTTTAAAAGATGCATTACATTAAAATATTTTAAAATATATAATTCATATGCGAGTTTTTTCCACTTATGAACCAAAATAGGTATAATTTTTTACACTATAGTATAATCCATAAGAATTCTAACGAAAATTTTTTAGTTCCAATTATGTATAAGATATTTTTACTATATTAGCAATGCAAAAATCATTAATGTACGATATATTGTAAAGCAAAAAGCTATATCTAATCGCACATTACAATTTTTGGAAAACCACCTACTAAAATATGTATTGTATACTTATTAAACATATATTTATTTTGTTTCTATACTTTATTATTATGAATATATTTTCCAAAAAAGTCAGTAACACAATAATAACGGAAACAGCAAGAAAATAAAACTCAAATTTTTTGGAAAAAAAAAGAAATTGCCAAGAAAAAAGCTCCTGTGTAATGTTCATCCAAAAACTGTAGATTCCAATTAAATACAATAATACAAAGACACCATCAACACATGAAAAAGTGACACCGAAAACACATTAGAATCAAAGTAGGAGATATTAAAAACACGTGTATTTTTAATATAAAATATCATAAATGAAATATAAAAGTTAATATCTAAAAATAAATAGAACATTAGCAGCAACTATTGTTTGTGACTGTCATACACACCCACATATCCATTGGTCAAATGCATCCATATATGTCTTGGGCATGTGTATTATGAAATTAACAAAAAAGCAAATAATAATTATCTTACAATATGTTGCTTTTAATTTCATTAAACAGCACTGTCATAAAATATTTATCATAAAGAAAAATTATATGATTTACTCAAAGAAGCATTAATTAGTCTCTGTGAATGCATTTAATACCTTGTCTATGCTGAAATGCAAGATTTTCTTGTAGAGTATACAAACTTGAACTTAAATATATATTAATTTATTAAAGTAGCATATCCTAAAAGCTATTCCTCTTATGTAGAAGGCAATTAAAATAGAATTACACCTATTTTATTAATTTTCAAGAAATGAAAACATTAGATAGAGTTCCCACAATCACAAACATATTTCATATCCCACTCTAGTTAGTTAATGGAATTTATGTATTATCACATAAGTTTTGCAATATTATTTTATACTTCACAATATTCGAATTTTGTAAAATGTGTTTAATAAATTTAAAAACTGTAATTTCAGTTACTTCTAATCACATAATTACATTATTAAAAAACATGTCATCCTTCCAGCTGTTTTCCTTTGTTATTAACGATTAAAATAATCTTAATAGATAATCGATCAGTTACTGTTATAATGGTTGAAAAATAACAGAGATTCAATTCAAAATACTCACCAGATTATAAAAGTTTAAAAAAATATTCAAATATACACTTACCTTGAGCCCATCGTTTAAAAACATCTTCTTTGACAGTATTACCCCAGAGAAGTGTTTTGATGGAATGTAAAAGCTCATCATCGCACTGAGCAACATTTTCAGCCATTATCCACGTTTTCGTCGATCAATAGAACATTAAAAGGCGTCACAGAGTAATCAATTATTTCAACGTAATCATAGTATCATTTTCGTAGCTTTGACAAACCGAGTTATTTAGTTATTTTTTTTAATATTTTGACTTGTGTCATATAACCTATTCCATGAGTGAGATAACTACCAAGCACGCCGCCATTTTGAATATAAGCATAACTAACGAAGATTTCAGATGGATGATATTTATTTTAATATTAAATATACAGAATAAAATGTTATAATAAATTGAATCTTTAGATAATTATTAACATTCTATATTCATATGTAACCGTAATAATGACGATATTTATTAAGTGTATGTTTTCTTCTTGTATATAAAAAAAAACAATATATTTTCCATGGAATAGATAACTACAAGACATCTAATTCATCGGTGACATTGTTAAAAATCTATTCTTCTTTTTGGCAAGTGGCTTTGTTAGTTACGCTACATCCAATACTAACTAAGATTCCGAACCTTCAGAAAGGCGTTTTAATTAATACGGGAGAGTATTGAATGTTGTATCTTTGATATTATAGTGTTTTTCCAATTGCACCAGAGATAGATCACGTAAGATGCGGGGAATTCCATTTGACTTCGGGCTGTTCATAAGAAGTTACGGGGCGGGAGCTTTGAAAGATTTCTGGACACAATAAAAAGGCGTCTTGATTGATACCCAAGCTAGTGATTTTCACTTAGGACAAGAATTACTATGCCCCGATCAGAAAGTATCAAAAGCTATAATTCCGAAAATAAAACAGTTGTACCGACATAAAATATTTCAAAAAGCATTACAATATACAAGTAGAATTGATAAATTTTATAAAGAATTTAATACAAAAGACTGCCTAACAATTTTAGATGAAACATGGATAAGTATAACAGAAAACTATATATAGAACACATGGAAACAAATTTGAATACATCTATCCATTCAAACATAAACTGCATTATGGAATCAATTATTGGCGAAACAATTGAATCAGTGAACGCTGCTCAATTTATGAACAAGCATGAAGAAACTAAAAATTTGTTTAGTGAGGAAAAATTTACTTCCGAAAACGACGTTATAGAGAACGAAGGTGGGATAGAAGAAGGATGAATTTAAAAAAAGTGACGTTCCGAAAAAAGAAGAAACAAAAAAAGACAGGAAGAATAGAGACTTAAACTTGACATATGAATTAATGCAAAAAGAAATAAAATAAAAGTATACAAAATCGATACTACCGGTAATACAAACCGTTATGCGGATAGTGGAGAATAAAAATTCAACTTCGAAGACTTAAATATAGATAAAGTATATCCGAATAATTACTATTTTCATTTGCAGTATTTATATTTGTTTAGTATCATAAAATAATTTTTATACTTATCAGTAATAGAGAATTATAAAGAAGCGAGTTCAGAGCCTCAGAGTAAAAGAACCTATTTTATTATGTCTCCTTTTTCAAATATATATGATTTAATGTCGCTAATATTTCGAGCGAAACATGTTCTTTCATTCACTTGCAGTCTGTCGCCCTTGCTGCAGCAATTACGGAAGTCGTGATAAGAATAAAGAGACTACTTATAACGAGACGCGAATGACGACTTATAATGAGACAATACTATAGTCGTAAATCCACCACCAGAAATTGGAAAGGAGATGAATGCAATTAAGAAATATAGGAACCTTGTGCAATAATACTGTCATAAAACAGGGAATTATGTATAAAATATACGTATTCATTGTTATAAATTCATCCAAATACAATGCCGTGATAAAGTATTGGCATTCTACACTCGGACAAATATAAAATTGTTTTGCAATTGAGTAGAGGAAGCAATTTATTTATTTGCAATTAATACCTTTAATGTTTCAGGAATGCATGAACACAAAGATTAACACAAAAGGATTTATTTAAATTATAATAATAAACGTATGTGACGCAAGTTGAATAACGTGTGTGAAAAAGTAATGACACTTTACGGATTATAAAAACGTATAGTAAATATTAATATTTAGTACGGGGTCCATTATTTCTAATAATCGCTCTTAATCGCTGAAGCATTAAATGGAGTAATTTAGTCGTAAATTCTGTTTGAATTTTGTCCCATTTTTCCCATTCCCGCTGTTTCGAATTCAGCCCATAAATGCAGAATAGGGTTGAGATCTGATGATTGAGATGGAAACGGTAATGTATGTGCAACATTGTAAGCAACCCACATACGAATTATATGAGTAGTATGTTTTGAGTCGTTGTCACTATGGACGTAAAAATCTTGTCTGAAGTGTAATTTGGCAGCATTTTCTTTTCAATTTTTCTTTAAAATGTTTAAACAAACCATTTTATCCATTATATTACCTATAAATACAAGTTTACTAACTCCCGAGGACACCATACCACCCCAGACTAGTACACCACCACCTTCGTGTTTCATTATATTCTTTACCGCTGACTTGAAGTTCTGTGACAGGAATTAATGCGAGAAAAATGAAAGGAGTACACCTATTCTCGCACACACATTCAATTCTAGTCAGTTATTCGTCGCGGTGTTACAGACACATATGTATTGAGTGACGAAGAAGGTAGCGAGATACAGAGAGATAATGAGAAACACGCGACAGGCAGAGCCCCATTGGCGTAGTTTTAATATATTGCTATTATACACTAATTATAGCTAATACCAGACAAAAATGTTTGATTCTTTACAATATGCTAGGAAACATTGATTATATAATTACTAGCAGAAGTAAATAAAATTCTTTTCAGGAATGAAAATAACTTAATAAAAATATAATTTAGAAATAAATAAAAATGAAGTTTTTATTCATTTCAAAAGAAGTTATATACAGTGTGTGGCACACAACTGTCGCCACGATTTTTCAGGCACTTCCAATAGTCTGATGAAAAAATGTTTCAGACAAAAGTTAATCAGTTTCTGGTCGGCTACAATTTAAATATAAAAAGTGACAAAAAAAATTTTTTCGTTATAAAAAATCAAGGTCATCTTCATTTTTTTAAACGGAATTGTATATTTTTTGCTTCATATTATTATAATTCGTGTTAAGACGAATGTAACGATCTGATATACTATGATCATCGGATGACCTTGACTTCAGAAATTTAAGTTTATAGTCTCCAAGCTTTATATTCTTATATATATTGAAATAGAGATGCAATTAAAATCTACTCCTACTACTATGACAGAGACCGTGGCTAAAGCTTAGAATGTGTGGCTCGTATGGGGACGAGCGGTCCGATCCCTCTTTGCCCCTGTACCGTCCTGCAAGATTTCAAGCCAGCGGAAGGTGATACACGTCACGAATAACTTTTCCATACCGACCGCGTGCAGGTAGGAAACTGTTTTTATCTCTGTAGTCAACCGGGACGAGATATTACTAAGAAATAAAGCACTTAATGTTTATGTATAAATATATACTTTTCTACATAAACATTGAATTATGTAAAGCTTCTAGATCTTTCTCTCTTTCCACTGCGCGTTGCTTCTCTTTCCTGTACAATTCATAGTCCTCATCATCCGTTGGTAATTGATGTCTACACAATGGACACGAATTTGTCTGAAATAGGGAATCTTCTTTATCACACGAGTCATATATTTACGTTTCAACAACAATGACTAGTAAAAATTGATACCTTTTCTAACCACGGTATAATACACTCATTATGAAAAACATGTTTACAGGGCATACACTTTGCAGATATTCCATCTTCAAAGTCTTTTAAACAAACAGGGCATTGTTTTGAGTCCGAAGAATTGATTTCAATTTCTTTTAAATTTTCTATTGCTGATTTTGAAGCGGGAGGTGGTAACCTGGTTGTTTGGCCCAATAAATCCCACATTCCAAAATCTCGTAAGAGTCTTGCCATCTGTATCAAATGATTTGGTGCCTCACCGTCTCCTAACGGTGTCCATCCCATTTCATCGAAATAATCCGACATTTCTTAACAGAAAATGTAAACTGACTTCATTTACTTTTATTTTGCAACCCACAATCATTACTTGCACATTTAACTTTGTATTATTATTACATTAACACGCTGTGTTTATAATTTTATATTCACTAACTATATACCTGTCCATTCGTTTGATATTTGACGCTATAAAGATTAGGTAGTTGATCTTACATCAGAGAAACACGAGCTGTCTGCTACGGACGCATTTTGGGATGACAATCTAGCGACTGTTAATATCTGCCATCTATTAGGAACGAAAGGAAACAACAGTGTTATATTTTACAGTCTATTCAGATTAAAAAAATTGTGTCCAAATAAACAAAATCAGTTGCACAGCTATGGCTGTTGCAGAAATTTGTTGTCAGTGGGTATTTATTAAATAAATGTTTATATTTGTCATTATGTTTATAATAATCAAAATTGGGCACAATCAATTATTTTAATTGCAATTATGAATTGCTTGTTTAGTATTGATAATTGTTGTTGAAAAACAGTAATTATTTACATTAGATCACTAATTTTGATGATCTTTAATTATATTATAGAGGACTAGATTTTGAATAACTATTTTCTGTATATGTAATTGTTGCTCAGTTGTAGTTTCCGAGATATTTGCAAGAAACTTTTGCCACTACTATATTAAACTCTGACAATACTACACTCTCTTTCTTTCTCAATTCTCCAAAGCTGTGCAAAGTGCCCAGTTTACAAACACACAGCTTTTGCATTAGTTGTGTAGTCGTGAAGGAAATTCAATATGGCACTGTATAATTTGGAATACATGATCTGGCTACAATCTACCAAATACAAATGTCTCCTATGAAGATTAGAATATGCAACTTTATTGATTTCTTTGTTTTTAGGCAGCAATGCGTGGAAGGAGACAAGTCGCATAAGGTGTTCCACTTTTCAACATGTTTGGTTTAATGCTTTAATTGATAACTTGTTTAAAATTTTTTATCTTTTGGGGATATTAACAGAATGTTGTTATTATATATTGATTTGTACGTCTTGTATATAGGTTTTGTAGTATATACATCTAGGAAAAGTGATGAAAGCTGTGTAATAACAATAATTTTATTGTTAATAATTTGGAATAAACTTTTCACAGATTTGGTCTGCTATGAAACTTCGATGGTTGTTTCTGTATATCATTTAGCCATGGACAGGAATTGCCCATGTTACCAGTGAATACCACAAGGTAGATGGTGCAACTAAGACAGGAGAAGTTAGAAACTAAATATCTGTGTTGTGTACCATTGTGTCAGTAACCATACTCTAAATGGGCAATATTGGTGGAATGCTGTGATGTTTTTTGTTGTGTGTTTTTTAATTATTACTCATTATTACTCATGTTTTATTCTATAATTTACTGTGTCACTACAGTTTAAAAAGTTAAAAGTTAAGCACCTGCAAGTTTGAAATTGAATTACATGCTGTCAAAGAAACAGAATACTCGGAGTTGGTGACTGTCCTCTCATAACACAAATTATAGTCCTTGTGTGGATGTTTTATTTAATTTAACAATGATATTAATATTAGAAAAATTCAATATCATTTTTCCAGCATACTTTCCTAAAAACCTATATCAAACTCCTATTGAAGGTTTTTACACAGGTAAAAAATTTGGTTCTGTCAAATCGCATATAAATTTATATTTCTTTAGTCTTCATATCTGTACAGACATGACTCTAATAACTGAAACAAGCTATTTTCTTTATTTTTCTTTGATAAGACTCTTTTCCTGAGTGCATTGGTGCATTCTTTTAAAGTAGAAACATCTAAATTTTTCGTATAAATTCCTTTTCATTATTATTATTCATTATTATTATTAAAGGTACCACATGATTTTAAAGAGGCAACCATAACAGGTTAATGGTAGCAATTTTAACGGGCGCCACGTGCGATTTATTTATTATACCGACATGCGATATCAAGAGCAAACCAATAACTCATTTTTTGAGCGAATATTTTCTTATCCACATAGGATAAGTTAAAGTAGTAATAATTAAAAATTTTTATTTTATATAGACTCAGTCACGTCTTTTTATAATGTACACTAAAATACATGAAAATGAAAAATATCAGGATAATCTAAGAAAATATCTCCTAAAGTATTGAGTTGTTAGTGACCTGACCTTATACCTTTTATCTACAGAATGACTTAAGAAGTCAATTTATGGAAAAAAAATTGATAAAAGACTTTTGTCGTAGAATAATAGTAATCATTAAACCATTCCAAATTTTCTCCTACAACTTTTTTTCCTTCTTCATTTAAAAAGAGCTACACAACTAGCCTAGTTATTGCAATCATCCGTATAGTAACTTTACACGTTTATGCATAGAGTTGCCTATCTGAAGTGACTTTTACATTATATGTTCATGAAATTTCTAGAAGGGTTTTGCATCTCTCACTATAGTATTTGTTTCTTTAATAATTCGAATCTCGTGTGAAGGTTTACGATCTTCACATCATTTGCACGTAAGAATTTTGACGTTAAACGTGTTCTGAATGTTCTAGAAATAAGTTAGTTTTGCAAAAGAATTCGTGCATGTTGAATAGCTTTTAATTTGAAAATTAAATTTAATCACAAATACATAGAAAGTGACTGGCACAATTTGTTTCGAAATACTTCCGAAAATTTTTGTAAGTAAAATATAACTACTATTACATAAAACTACCTTAGAAAAATATTTCTCGTTTTTCGAGTCATTTATTAAACATGTAGGTTATAGTTTATACATCTCCTAAATTCAAAATTAATTTGGATTGTAAATTAAATTACATTTTAAGTTCGGGTAATTTTTTTCCATCAATATTATTTAAAGTAATTTATATGACAGTTTCAAAAACTGGGAGTGCAAATTAAATAACTTTCTGAGTTCAAATAATTTTTTTTTATCAATATTATGTAAAGTAATTTATATGACAGCTTCAAATGTTTAAAAGTTGAATAATTTTGTTTACTGAAAAATGAATTGAAAGAACTTATTTTACATGCTAAATTATCATATTTATTGATATAATACAAATTTAGCCTCATTTATAAAAATATAATTATAACAGTTATATAAATTTTGACATTAAATTTTTGTTTATTTTTTAAAATACCTAAATTTCAATTGCTAATATTGTTTAGTAGTTTTGCAATTGTTTTAAGATAATTGAAAGTTAATACTTGTTTAAGTTAATTTAATTTATAAAATAACACACTATTAAGTACATTATTTTTGTAAATATATAATTGTATTATTCTTCAAAATTGATTTGTGGTGAACACAAATTTTTCAATAAAATTATTGAAATATTGTTTCATTAAATCCAATTAGTTTTAATTAATAACAATCCTAATATATTTTAAAGTTTCATTAAAATCAAGAATCTTAAAACTTCACTTTTTTCCTGTGATCAAGTATGGTCAAAAAAAATTTTGCGTTATACCATAATATTTAATTTTGTTACTGTTCTTGATAAATATTAATACATTATTATATAATTTACTATAATAATAAATATTTATACAATGTTATTATCATCATCATTATTATTAAGTGTATATGTAATAAAAATATAAATTTCAATAAGTACATATGTACTTTAGACGCATAACTGCAGAAAATATACATGTATAGTAGAAATTTAAAGTATAGTAAGTAGTGTCGCTTCTAGAGACAAATGCTCTTGTGTCATCACTAAGGTTTATTAATTTTTTTCATTTTAAGAGAAATAAAGTTAAGATTTCACTATTGTTGGCATCAACCACAATGCACATTTAAAGGAAAAGCATACAAAAAATTAATAAATCTCAATTGTAACATAGAGACACTCATCTCTAATGATAATAATACATTAATTATTGTCAGGTTTCGGTAAAAGTATATATTAAAATATATAATGTTTATTATTTTTTACAAGTATATGTAATTGCAAGTATATTTGTACATTTATTATTACATTTTAGTCAAAGTATAATAATGTATTGCTATAAATAATTTATAAATTTCACAAGTATTATAAACAATTTTATGAAAAAATGACATTAAATGTAATCCAAATCCAATATAAAATTAAAATCTTTTGTTTTATATTTTGGGTTATGCCAAATAATATAATCTGCCATATGATCAAATTTTAAATCAAATTATTAGATTGGTATTAATTGGTAAAACTTTTAATTTTTGGTATGCTTTTATTGAATTTATATAGTTATGTATACATTTGATAGTAAAAGTATCAATAGTTACATTTTTGGAAAAATTAATGATTATATAAATTTACTAGTAAAATATACATTAATTAAGTTTATGCTTTTATCATGACATAGATAATCGAGTTAGTATTATATTAGTAAAGAAATATAATATTCTGTGTTTCAGGAATAACTATTTATTTTAGTTAATATATTTGGACAGTATAATATATTGAGAGCTTCTGATTCTTCAAAAATGGCCAAGTGGGGTGAAGGAGATCCAAGATGGATAGTTGAAGAAAGGCCAGATGCTACTAATGTTAATAATTGGCATTGGTATGATAAAATATGCATGCAATTAATTTTAGTATATTTGGTTTTAAAATTAAACGTATCATATATTTAATTATACATATAAGATTATAAAAATTCAATATTAATTTGTAATGTGTGGACCATTAGTAACATATGTACAAGGAATAACATATTTATGTAAATAAAGTTAAAATTTCACAGTACTTTATTTACAATTAAGCATTCTTTAATGAATGTAATTTCTATTGATTGAAATTCCATTGACTGCTTGTGTTATTTTGCTCTAAAATCATTTTTCATTTCTACATATTTTTTTTATAAAGGACAACCACAGTTGTCTTTAGTATAGATCATTTTATACAGAACAGCCAGTCATTCTTATTAGAATTGGTAGAGCATACCATGAGTTTTTGTGAGTGTATTGCAGAGGTGCAAAGGCTTCTAATTTATAGAGTATGAGTTACTAATATTATAAATGGAAGCCTTTGTTTCTCTCTAACGCATTGATAAATTGACAAATATTGTGTCAGTCAGTGGATTTACATTTACTCTTGATTTTGTAAAAGTAAAATGATTTAATATTTTTAAAATTGTTGGAGGTAGTAATATAATGCATTTTAAATGACTGAACTAAAAATATTTGTTTAAGGACTGAAAAAAATGCCTGTACTTGGTCTAAGGAGAAGTTGAAAGAATTATTTACTGACATGAAGATACAAGGAGATGAAGGTTTATATATTGTTTATTTAAAATTTTTATTATATTAATAACGTTAATAATGCAATTAGAACAATAGATTCTTAATAATTTATAGAATTATCATATAATATAATAAAGTATTAACAATAAGTACATACATACTTTCAAATTATTGATATTCTAATTAAGAGTTTGTGCTATTATATATTTTAGTGCAACTTTTGCAGTTTTAAAGTACTTATAATGAATTAGATTCTTACACATAAAGAAATTATTAGTTTTATATAGTTGGGCAAACCTCATAATTATAGATTATATAAAACATAGTTGTTCCATGTTCTTAACTTATTGTTAATTTTAATTATGTAATTAAGATATTTTAATATCGCTAATTTTATAATGTAAACTTATAAAAACATGTAGTCAATGAAATTGTGTTCTTTTTAGTTTCGTGTACAGTAACAGAAGTTGAAAAATGCGAGGGTGAGGCAATGGCAAACAATAGGAAAGGTAAATTAATTTTCTTCTATGAATGGAATATTGTTTTGAAATGGATATTCAATGGAAAATCTGATAAGAAGATAGAGGGTAAAATAAACATTCCAAATCTATCTGAGGAGAATGATATTTCTGAAATAGATGTAAGTAAAATGTCTTAGCAGAACAAACTTGTAGTTATCTACAGGTTTATAAATATTTACTCCATATATAAGTGTATTAACACGTTGACTCCCGGGACATTTTAATAAAATAAAAACTGAAAAGTTATTGACAATTTTAGCATATTCAGTTTAATTCGGATTATTTTTCAATATATATATACAAGGTATCCGAAAAGGTTGTGACCAAATTTATATCATGTTTTACTAAGTAAGTGAAACAAGCTTGTATATATTTATGTTCGAAAATGGTTTATTGAAAAGAGAATATAAGCATTTAAAAGTTTATGGGCAAAATTTGTCTTAAAATTTATTTTACAGAATCATTTACATATTATATTTCTCAATGATAGTTATTGTTTAGATGCCTTTATCAATGATATCAAGACGTTTACTATCACTCGTTTTAACATCTATTAGACATTTAATCGTACAATATTTATAGGGCCACGTAAAAAGTTATTTTATCAAAATACAATAGAAGCAGAAGATCACCTTTGGGAATATATTCAAAATGCATTTACCATTATTTTCAATACAGTTGATTTGACAGTTTAGAAGATATTTTGTTCCATTATTAACTCACAAGTTTGTATTAAAAAAAAATATATATCAAGATTACTTAAACCGTTTGAGTTTTATTCAAAAAGTAAATCGACCGGTAATACTTGGGACACACTTTATATCTTTCCAATAAAGCATTCTCCGGACATAAGTTTATACGAACTTTTTTCATCCATTTGATCTCGGTAACAGGTGGTACAAGTTTAGTCCCAACTTTTTGGATACCCTGTATTAATAAAAGGTAAGTATATTTAAATTCTGTTAAACCTTTTATATGCGTGTTAAAAAATCGTTGGACGAATGTTGCGAATTTATAGAAAAAAAAGGGATGACCTGTTGGTAGGTGTTACGGCAGCCAACGTGTTAAGGAACATAATTTATAAAATTATATCAGTATGAAAAAAAATCTTAACTATATCTGGCGCCAAATCTATTGACCGGTCGGAGATACTTCCTCACCGGCGAGTGATGTCAAATAACACCCTTTTCCTTGCGATGACACGGAGAGTTAAGTTTTCTTCTGTTATGAGGGTGGGTGCATTTATACAGGATGTCTGATTTTAATCTATAAATTTGAATTATTTGTAATCTATTCGCTGTATAAAAATTGTTCGGACACGACTTATTATTTCGAGGTGGATATTATTTGCTGTATTTCCTTTTATGAATTTTTCCAATGGTATTTTGTTCTGAGATTTTCCATATATGTTCTAAGTATTTTTTCCATCTAGAAATATTAAAAATGATTGGAGTTACAGCTTCTTGTTTAATGGCATCTTCTAAAAAAGATTTTTCAACATAAATAGGTTAATACTTTTTACAAGGAATAACGGGCTGGATCAATTAGTGCATTCGAAATTATATGATTTCTTTTAAGAAAACGTATGTCACCTTCCTATGAGTTTTATGCGTTCATGCACAGAAAAACTAATTGCAGCAGATAATGTCCCCTTTAAAACTATTCAATTCCTGTCTGAACCATTTTTTATACAGCAGATAGTTTCGAGTAATTTGTATTTATATTTTAAAATCGGACACCTTATGTAGTCCTTCCTTTGTTAATTTTCTCATTTTCAAACAAAATTATTTGTATATTTGTCCTTCTTCTTTAGATTTATTTTTTTCCTTTTTACTAGGCACGTAAGATCGAATGCCGTTAAGCCTTTAATGTACAAATTTTTGCATACAATATTATAATATATATTCTTTGGTAAGAGCTTAGCCAACACGTGGAGAGCTACTTTGTCTTGTTTATTTTCGCGTGTTATAATGCTTTGTCTGTTCTATACGATTCCTTGCTCGCTTCCAGGTTTTCTAACTCATTCTCATTTCATCTTGCTTTTGGTTTCGACGTTGAAAGAAGCGAGAATCGACTGTTCAGGTATCGTGTCTCTTCTACGTTAAAATAGCACGTCTTAATGAGAACTTTACAAATGAACGGTGAAGTTTCTCCGATGAAAATAATTTTAAGCACAACTTTATTTCAATTGTTATCAATTATGCTTAATATAAATTATTTTTATTTTCTGAAAGTACATGCTCTTTTAAATGAGTTAATATTTCGATTCATTTTGATCGGAAAAACATTGAGAATCCATTGGTAATATTCTCATAAAGATATAATGAAAAACATATAACAATTTAAACTTTTATTACTGAATGAAATTTGATTAGCAAAGCGTTCAGTTATACTTTGTACGACTTCTCGTCATTGATACTTATTTTGTACATCGTTACTTTGTATATTTCCTTGAAAGGCTGATCGCCTGGTAAAAGAGAGTGTGTCGCTATATTTGAGATAGAGATGCAGTTTCGATTTGCGTTTTCTGTTTATAAAACAAACAATCGAATAGAATAAAGAGATGAGGGACATAGCACTTGAGGGTAGGAGCCCCTCGTTCATCTGCTTTCTTTTTCAACCGTTTTTTCCCTTCAAACAGCAAACCTACGTTGTCCCAAAAATCGTGCGACGCTTAAAAAGCAGTGTCTCCGTTGTAAGGAAAATTGCAAACGCTATGTACAATGTACGTTCGTAGTCCGTACTGCATTCAGGTGGGAGTGGGAGGACCCTAGAGGTCTCATCGAGTCTCGTGTGGCTTCTCTTGAACCGCATTGGTCTACACCCCAATCGGCTCGATTAGCCAATAGATTTGGCGTCAAGTACAATGAAACACTTTTGTAGATAATATTTATGAATCAATAATCAAATTTTTGAATTTAATGTAACATGTAAGAAAAGTCCGCAGGTTTAATGCTGAATTTATAATGGGGTTTTGCATAATACTAGGGCTTGTACATTACCTCCTAATATAATAAAGGGGGTAGTTATGAATAAAAACAACTTCTCGAGAAAAACGCGTTCAAAGTTTGAATTCGTTTGTTTGGCATTGTTTGACGTAACAAAGGACAACAAGAAAAATGTTTTTAAAACGATAATTATTTTTGGATAATTTGATTTTCCTCAGAAATAAAATAATTGGGACTGACTTTTACAATCGAACTTACTTTCATTCGCAAAAACCGCGTTTTCCGAATGGAAAAATCCATGCTCGTGTGTTTTCGTGCAAATTCTAGTCTTTTAACTTTATTTTTCGCGTTAATTCGCGATATATTCAGTAAGAAAAAAAATTACACTTTTTACACGGGGTAATTTCACCTGTTAAAATTGTAGTACGACACCAACAAAAAATGGGTTTGTGTTATTTGTAAACTACTCTACTTGCATACAATAGAATCGACCCTCATATAACACACTACTTCTGCAACACGATTTCGTTCTAACACGATTGGAGAATTGCGGGAATCCCCTCTGTAACATTTACAATTCGCTCTAACACGATTGAACAATTGATGAGTCCCCAATATATTATGGAACGCGTTAATTGTTTTGTCAAAATGACAAAAGATTTTCGATTCAGTCTGTTAATACTGTGAAGTCGAAAGAAGAGTTCATTTACATTGTTCGCAGTTGTTACAAAGTTAAAATCTTTTTAACGTACTTTAAATGCTATTATTTCATATATATATTGTTATATATGCATATTTCTATTGTGTCATATATGTAAATTTTTATAAATTGTTTATAAAACTTGTGCATGTAATTTAAAGGTAGGTAATATACTTCTTATTAAAAGTCTTAAAGATAAACGATTTTCGTAAGTATACCTATACTAATGAACATTCTCTAAAAATATGTACATATATTAGTATCTATGTACATATTTTGTAAATTAAATTACAGATGTATATTGATAATAGCTCACATAATAAACAAAAAACCTCTTTTAAAATTCATTTTATTTCTTTAAAATTGAACATTAAAATTTTGGATCATCTCCAAAATGGAGAGAAGATTTTGTTGCGAGAGCTTCAAATTTAAATAAGGCAAGCATTCGTACAATACAAAGAAATGAATAAAAAATTAGAGAATCTGTTTCTTCGGGTTGCTAAGTTTCAACCAGAATGGTAGCTCGTCCCATGTATTGGGTTGTCCGGAAAATTCGTGCCAATTTTTAAGGAAAATTCAAAGGCAACACATTTAAATTTTTGTATATATTCATTGAATTATATAGTTACTATTTTGTTCTACAATTTTTATATATCTTTCACGCAACTTGAAGATTCCATCCTTTTAGAAGTACTCAGGTTTTTCAACTGTAGCACCTTCACCATGATTAACACATATCTTTCTTGCTGTTTGTGTGACATTTTTGCTTTTCCGGTAAAAGAAAAACACCTTTTGTTTCCTTCCGTATTCAAAAACGTATAAAACTTACAAAAATTAATGTATCTCAACTAAACTTCTTTTCTAAAAATGCCCGAAATATCACCTTTTAGAATATGTATGCATGTTAATTGTTTGTAATTATTTCGATATATTTAGATCTTTTCTAATGCCACCTATCAAAAAATAGGCACGAACTTTCCAAACAATCCAATATTATAGAGAAAATGGAAAAAATTCGTAACATTTGTATCAAAGATACAACAGGAAAACATATTCCGTTATATATATATATATTATAAATTTAATGTATCAATATGTAATGATAAATCTAATTCGTAAATATAAAAATAAAGTATGCAATCCTATTTGTTCTTGTTCTTGATAACCCATAGTCCCGTATAACACGGTATTTTTTTGGAACGTAACTACCGTGTTATACGGAAGTCGACTATATTTTAAAATTGTCTAAATTTTCTGGTTGGTGAACTTTGCTTGAAATCAGGTGTATATATAGTGGCGGACATATACTCACGAACGTGCGAATAATTATATTTCCATTGTTTGTTTTGCGTTATAACTAATTTTTATAATTTAATTCACTTTATTTTTTATATGTTTGATGTATACACTATTAGTCTTTCTTGTATAATTTCTTGTATAATAGACAGTGGGTAACACTTTAATACTCAGGAACGCTATTAAAGTTCATGTGTACAACATTTGTTTTAAATTTTCTGAGCTCGCAGTCAGTTTCTGCTAGATTGTCTATATGTTCAGACGGCGTGTACGTCAAAATTGAAACGGTAATCATGAGTTTGGATAAAAATATAACTCTAGAACAATGATGCCTAAAAGAAAAGAACTAATTTGTATTTATTAAAAATTATATAAATCCGGTTATACCCATTTCTATCAAGATAAACTTTATTACAATTTACACAAAAACAAGACATGTTAATCTAAAACAAGTATAACTTTTGTTTTCTTACGTTACAAATTTTCTGAAGAACTGTTTTATAGGGACGCAACTCGAACCAAACATTTTCTGCAACATCGATCCCAATTATTGAAACTTATTTTATAATAAATTTAACACTGAATCGAGGAAACAATACTGAAACTGCAGAGTCAGATGCATCGGATTCAGACCGCGATAGCTCCTCGGAGAATTTGTAATATAAGAAAATATAAAGATTGTGCTTGTTTTAATTTTCGTATAACTTGTTTTTATGTAAATTATAATTATATAGAATTTATCTAAATAGAAATGAGTATAAACGGAGTTATATTATTTGTAATAGTAGCAGTACATTTTTATTTGTTTTCCTCCTGGGAATACAAAGATACCTGTTAACTACAAATACCAAAGAAAAATACCAATGGGAACCAACCGAGAAAAAATAGTTATTTTGCGCACAATACATAATAATATAATATAATTAAAAATATTTTAAACAATGACAAAAATTGTTCGAACTTGTGCCAAAAGAGCATTGATTTGGTGCACAAATGTGTTGCCAGTTGCATTGATTCCACAACTGTTAATTGTACCTTTGGAGCTATAAATCGCCAAAACTTTAATACTAAGTATGTTATATATTATTACCAGCTGCCTTCAAAATCATATATCATTTTAATATCTCAAATCCTATCAACTGTGTAAAATCCAGTTTAAAATCCCATTAAAAAACCAGTATTACACCTTAGGACCTCTCCTTCTTATTAATGTATATTGTTGAAGTTTAGTAGGGTAATAAAATACATTGAAGCACATATTTTTAATTTTACACAAGTTTGATTTTTCACGAAATGTGTTTATAAGATAATAAGTAAGTCTCTCCTTTTTGTAGATTGAAATTACTCTAAAAGATAGTACTGATGAGGGTGAATTGGTAAAACATATTTTACATACAAAAGGAAAGGAAGCTATTAGAGAAAAATTGCAACAATATGTTTCTTCTTTAAAACAAGGTAAATTTATACCAATAATCACTGTATAGAGACTTTTACTTCCCTATGATATATGTAATTTAATTCATAGAATAAATTATATATATATAGAATGTTTATAAATATGCTGTTTGAAATAATTAGCAAGTATTATCAAACATATCAATATATGTAACAAGATCTTCGTTATTTTTTTTTTAAGATTATTAGTATTTAAGACAAAAATTCAATCTCTTTTCAATTTTTTAAGGTCTTATCCAAGTTACTGTATTTTTTTAAATGGAATATTCTAACTTTGTTTCAACACCATGAAAGAATAGAGGCATACATAATAAAAATTTTAGAAGTAGTTTTGAATTAACTTTTATATTTTATTAATATATTATAGAATTTTTATGTATGTTGTACATTACAATAATTAGGCGTTTTTTTTTTCTTAGAATTTACAGTAGGCATGATTCTACCCAAAAAAGATAGTGCAAAGGAAAATATGTCAAATATTTCTGGATTTAATGCAAAAGTGAGTATAGAAAAAAATAAATCATGGCAGATGATTTTTGTTTGTTTTTGAACATATTGTAATTTTAAATAATTTAAAATTATCTTCTCCCCATTTGTATTGTTGATTAATTAGCAATTTTTGTATTACTTTTTGCAGTTGAAATTGTCTTCTACAATAGTATCAAACGATAAAAAGGAAGTCGGATGTAAGATTTCAACAACTACGATCAAACAGCAGCAAAAATTCCAATGCAGAGCAGAAGAATTTTACAATATTTTCATGACAACTGAGGTAATGTTATTACTAATATTTATAAAAATATGTGTGCTTAAATACATGATTTACGAATTGTTGTTTTAAAGAGAAATATTTTTTATACGTTTGCCTAAGAACAGAGTTGAGTATTATTTAAATAATATAGAATAAACCTTTACTTAAATAATTATCTAGATAACACCGAACCGAAATTGTAGTTCTTACAAACATTTCGAGATTCATAAAGCCTAGGAACACCGGTGGCGTAGAAGCTATAATTTTTGTATTGATCAAGCTTTGTTGCATGTTGTTGCTTGCGTCTGTAAGTGGCGTAACAAGTAGTTTTATCGTTCATATAATGAATAAATAATATAAATTTATAAAGTTTATTTAGATAAATTGTTATTCGTTTTTATTATTTAATGTCTAGATAAAAATATGTCTAGCTCTGCTCAAGAATAATTTCTAAACTTGAACTCTTTCAAATAATGATAACACATTTCATATGAAATGATTTAGTCTTTGTTGTATTCTAGTAGTGTTAATTATCATAACCGTTTTGTTTCTACTATATACTGTGCAATATTGCAATTTGTTCGTACAAAATATTTTTTCTATTTTATGTATAAGTTTTTCCTTTAATATTTTATATGGATAATAATTTTTCAATGGTAAAAATATTACGTTATTTGCCCGTTGGTTCCTCAAGTATTATTCTGTTCTAAAATGAATACCGCCGCGCTTCATCGTAAGGACAAAGGTAGTATTATGGTAACGTCAACAAAGTTTCAGAAAATATTTTTGTTTTAGTGTGGTCCCATCAGTTTCTACTTCTTTATGAGATATTGAGCTTATAATTGATTATGAGCTCAAAGATTTGTTTCATAGTTATAACATTTTTGTTCTCACAGTCAAATTAGCATTTCATAGTAGAATTTCCAAGGCTATTCAAACCAGGACAATATACACTCGGTAAAAGAAAGTTTGATTACACTACCACAGCCATATTATTGATGTTAACGGGAGATTCGCATAAATCTACTAGGGTAGTCCCAAAAGTATTCGACCTGACGTATAGATGACGGTAGTTGTTTGAAAAGAATGACTAAGGGAGAAAGTACCGACCTCGTAAAACTTAAATCTGAAGGTTGACAACGCTACGTTGTTTAACATTTGTTTGGCAGTCATCAATATAGAACGCTCTCAGTGAATTTGTAAACATGGAAAAAATTGGTTATCCTTATGTGATACAATGGTTTCGTTTGAAAGGCCTCACTCCAACCGATATCAAAACGGTACTAGATTCTACTATGTGAGAGTCTGCTGCTTCGTTTACAACAATAAAATATTGGGTGGTAAAGTTTAAACGTGCCGGTACCAGTTGTCAAGACGAACATCGCAATGATGGGTCTAATGAGGCGACTACGCCTGAAATGGTGACAAGAATCCACAAAATGATATTGGATGACCGTCAATTGAAAGTGCGCGAGCTAGTAGACACGATAGGCATATCAGAAAGTGCTGTACAGTACACATTGACTGAAAATTTAGACATGAGAAAGCTGTGCGCAAGATGGGTGCCGCGATTACTCACAATGGAATAAAAACAGTGTCGTGAGGATGTTTCGATCGAGTGTTTGGCAAGATTTCGCAGCAATAAAGCCGAGTTTTTGCATCGATTCATAACCACGGATGAAACATGGGTTCATCGCTTCACACCTGAGTCAAAGGATAGTCGAAACAATGGACTGAAAGGGATGAAGGGGTTCCAAAGAAGGTGAAGTCTACAGTTCCATCTGTAGACAAGGTGGTAGCGTCAGTTTTTCGGGATACGCGTGGGATAATTTTCATTGATTGTCCTCAAAAAGGAAAAACAATCAACGACGAGTATTATGCGAATTTATTGCAGCATTTGAGTGATAAAATCAAGGAAAAATGACAGCATTTGGCGAAAAAGAAGATTTTGTTTCATCAAGACAATGCACCAGTTCACACATCCGTTATCACGATTGCTAAAATCAATTAGTTCGAATTACTTCCTCGCGCACCCTATTCGTCAGATTTAGCCACCTCGGATTATTTTCTGTTTTCGAACTTGAAAAAATGGCTCGGTGCTAAAAGATTTGTCAGCAATGAAGAAGTGGAGTCTGATGACTACTTTGCAGAGCTCGATTCATTTATCGATCTGAAAGCAGACTATGTAGAGAAATAAAAATATTTTTTCCCAAATTCTTTGTATTATCGTTGTTAGGTCAGGTACTCTTGGACTACCCCCGTATTATGCCATCGACTGCTTGCTAATGTGGATTTCAATGGTAAACATGTGCTTTGTAATTTCAGTAATCAGTAATCGATACAGCACAATTTTAGTTCACGCTGTCTACATCCTTTCCAATCCATAATTTTCTCCATAGCAGCATTTACTATCACCCTTCAACTTCTAAATGAAATTGCATTATACTATTGTATACAGTTTCTATACTATTGTTGCTTTATATTGATTTGTAGAGCAATTTGCACATCATGGCGTAGTATTTCATCCAGTAGCGCATTTTGTACAAGGGCAAATATAAGCATTTGCTATAGATAGTATAATTAAGGATAAATACTTTTGATTAAAAATGATATAGGCAGCATTAATTAAAATCGTGATGTATCGGTTATCGATTACCAACAGATTATTGCACATGTCTGTAATTGATTCGTACGAGTGAGCTGACGATAGTACAATAGTTTTGTTTTATGCTCATTTTTCTTTGCGTATCATGTATACTTAGAAATGGACCGATTTTTTTCTAACAGTGACGTGTGTCTGTAGTAGTGCGATAAGGTTTTTTTTTTTATCGTCTAAGGCAATAATTTCATTCCTCTTATCCGTATCACCTCCTTCATATTCAGTTTTGTAAAACACTCAATGTCAGACTAATGTCATTACATGACATAGTTTGCCTATTTGATGAAACTTTATCATTATAATTATTTTCATTCTCCTTAAGCACCTTGATAGCACAACTTTTACCCATTTATTGTTCACTTTAAATTGTATTGAGAACTTAAACTATAATGAATACTATCTAAAGAGTACAATGTTTCGATGCCTCGAAGCCATGTTATCGCTAAAATAAACATTGGAAGAAGGAGAGTCACCATGACTCCAGTATTACCGTCTCAACTCGGACATAAGACGAATTCAAAGCCGTGTCACAATAGGCTTGGATGAGGTGGTCATGTTGAGTTATCACCGAGTTCACCCGAATTAGCATCCTTAGATTTTTTGTAGAATTACTTTAAAACCAAGTAGTGTATCGAGTACTTTTTCTGTGTGTGAATCTATTTATAATCGAACTCTTTAAGTGGTAATACATTATTTAGGGATCGAGTAAATTTTTGCATTTCGACTGAAGGATATCCTTTGGAGTATTAACCCTTTGCACTTCGAGGCCTTTTTCGCTTGCACAAACCAGCAACTCGATTTCGGCCAAATTGGTCAAACATTTTACAGGTACTTTAGAAACATTTATAAACAAACAAGCGTATACAAATAATAAAATTTCAGCGCTGCTGAAAATTTGACACTTCAAATCAGTGCAAAGGGTTAAGCTTAAGACTTCCATTCGATGTACAATGCACTGATTGGCAAAATAACTTTAAATAATCCCGACTAATAATTCATAGTCACTTTATAGTAATAAGTGGTAATATGGGAAAACCGCTTTGCTTCTAGGATTAGCTGTGCATTATTTAAACGATGAAGATCTTTACAGGTTTTATAACACAATGATTCATTTGTGATTTGTATATTTTTTTTCCGAACTTTGTATCCCTTTGTCAAAAATTTAACTTCAAATTTCGAGATCAAGATGAATAATACAGCAAATTTGTCTGGTAGTTTTTTTACCTATTTCGATGGATTGAAAATAACGACATATATTTTGTTCTAGACTCTGTACATGTTGACATATTATCCGGCCTGAACATTTCTCATGCGATGTATAGCTTTATAGGTATACACCAGTTGCATTTTCGACTATGCTTCGAACGATGTTTCGTATTTATTATACATTACATTACATACATTAAAGGTTTTATTATAAGAAATATGATTTATAAAATTTACATTTATATCAAAGACCTATTACCACATTTAACATTATTTTCGCGTTCAATCCCAAGCAGTAGAATAATTATATAAATGATAAATTGTTGAATTAAATGTAATAATAATAATGAGTTTTACATATATTTAATTATAGATTATTCTTAACGTTACACAAACAAAAAATGTATATATGTACAGTGTGAAGCACGTAATTGGAATTACTTATACAACTATGTAAATATTGACTTGACTACAAATTAATTCAGATAAACAGTGCATAGTTCGGAGTGGGCCATATACTGCACCATTGAAATTGTTTTCATTACTTGTAGTTTTCAAGATTTCAAGAACATCTTCAGTTTTTTAAATAAAACTCAAATTTAATGCTACAATACAAGTTACAGATAATACTAAAACGAATTCACTACCATTGGTAGTGAATTAAATAATATAATCTTTAAACGACCGTTATCCGATTTATTGTATTTTGAATTTAAAAATCTATCATTACAGTTTTTTTAACTTCTACACTTTAGTAATAAGACTTAAGATTAGTGTAGATATTATCTATTTTTTGTGTTCATTTTAGAGAACACGTTCAAAGAGTCGTTCTTGAACCTGAGAACACTTCTCAATTATTTTCACAAAACTATTTTTATTTCGTCAAAACATGTACTTCTACTGTTGGATATTGACGATTTGTTGAAGCATATCAAAAGTTACAGGGTGCATCATGTAAACTGTATTTTCTAAATAATTCTTTAGGATAAAATCCAACGGTGTCAAATTTGGTGATCTAGGTGATCAACTCATTGTGGTTCTTGACGACTAATCCATTTTTAAAAGAATACATTATTTAAGAGCGGTTACGTTTAACGAGAGTAGCGAGTTGATCAGTCTTGATGATGATACACAAACTTCTAATTGTTGGCTAAAGCAGTAGATGATGTTACGACTCGATCGTTTTGAAACATTTAATATGGACGCGACCCATATGCAGAGTGTCTATTGTAACAATAGCCCTTGTTAAATATTTCAGAAAGAACTAAAGATATAAAAAAAATATTCTTTCAAAGATTGTTTGATATAAAAGGGGGACATAATGATTGTATAAATGTATTTTTTACTAGTGGAAGAATGAAAGAGATTTTAGGATTATTAATTAATTTTTTATTAATAGAAGGTTAAATTTTTGTATACATAATAATGGGTGTATATTAAGACGTATTCATTGAGCTACCAACGAAATTATACGTTCAGTGAAAAGTTATAAAATTGTCCGGAGGATCGCTTTAGAAAACCCTTAACAGTACACATGCAGTTTACAAGTTTTCTATAAAGTTTAAGTTTTATAAAAACCTTGGTAGAGTCTACCACAAATTTTGTAAAATAGATTACGGATACTTATTGGAGGAATCTTGACCTAACTCCCTGACAATTTTATAACTTTTCACTGAATAAAATCACTTAGCAGCCAAATTTCTTAATTCAAGGTCATTTCAAGGTTATAACCTTGTAGATCGTTAATTCGTCTTAACGTCAACTACAACCCTGTAATATCAAATATATATATCGTAAAAAAAAAAACAAGACAATCTTGATTTTTTGTTGAAAAAAATTAGTTTCTTCAAATTTAATATTTGAATGTGTAGTCCAGCAATAATTAACAAACTTTCACTCGAAACCTTTTTTATCAAATAACAAAAATATTTAAAAAAAAATATTTTAAAAAGTCGCATCCATGTTTCGAAATGTTTCAGTTGTTCGATTGTGTAATCGGTTGTTTAGTGATCGTGCGCTATTTCGTTACCCTATTACAGTAAGATCATCTAGCGTTTCAACCGCGCATCGACTAGAAGATTATGCGTTTTATATACTTATTCACCTTAAACAGAACGAATTAATGTCACCTATTGTATCTAATGCAAGCATAGGCTCTTGCAGGCTAGAGTAAAAATTTCCGCTTGTAGAAGTTTGATGACGCAGCAAGAAATTAAAACTTACATACACTTCTCTGCATAAAGCTAAGAACTTCTAAAATTTAGAGGATATTTCGCATTTCTATTAATTTTGCTCGCAATTGTGATGCAACACATTGTTTGTAATTAAATAAAATATATAATCAAAGTATTTCGAAAAATAAATCACTATAGAGGAAGATATGAATGAAAAACTCCATTTTCAGTTGTTGCATAATGATAAAAAAGCATTTAATTTAACAATAATACAAAATTAATGAATAATGTTAAATTAATTTAATCATTTATATAAACTCCGTTTTTATTAATCGATTTAAAAACTTTTATTTGCTTTTAAGTCTCCAAAGCGTCGAAAATGTTCCATTAAATTATCAATTAGATTATAATGGAGAGATAGTGTAAGTTAATCAAAAACGGATACCCTGTGTGAGTTCAATCATTGTTTTTCTCGGTTAATTGAGTGTATTGACACATCATTTTACTAGAAAATCCATGAAAAACATGTTCGTGTGCGATATGTAATATACTTACCAGGATGCGCATATTGTTAGACAAATCAAACAATACATTGCAAATTAATAGTATAGAAATTGTAGATGTTAATACCTTTTAATAACGTGATAAATTAGAACAATGATGTGAAACTTTTTTCGCTAGCAGGTCAAATAAAATAAAATAGTACTTTCTGTGGGCCAAATAAAGATTGGACTAATACAGCATATTTAAATTTAGCGTACATGATATTTATTTAAAATGTATACAATATTTATATTAAAATATTTATTAGAATACCATTGTTTTAGTCTCTCGAAGTTAAAGAGCTCTGAGAAGGTTGACGTTACATCTTACAAAAAACACTCTCTTTAGGTTTTTCATACTATTATTTTACATTTTATTTTATACAATTTGTATAACGATACGCGCATCCCGATATAACTTTTCATACTGTACTGTATTTTTCTTATTCAAAAATGCTAAATACAGCATAGAGTAAAGTCTTGATGTATCACTTACTGATTATGCACTTGGCTACACACGCATTGACTCTCCGATCCGAACTATGCAACAGTTCATGGTGAATAGTCTTCTGTCCATTTATTTTGTGTTCTGCGTTGCAACACGATGGGGATTACTGCTCCGCTATCGTTTTCATTTATTGTCTTAATATGGTCTTTCGAAGCCCGGTGTACAAGTGACATACGAAAAGCGACAGTTAAATTTTAATGGTTTCATTAGTAGAATTTGTTTCAATTTTATCTACACCTTTTGTTATAGGACAAAATCTGATTTCCATTTAATAAACTGAAGGTGACTTTGAAATCTTGAGAACTACAAGTGATAACAAAAGTTTAAATAGTGCATTATATGGCCCCTTCGAACTATGCACTACTCAACCAAACCAATTTTTACTAAAGTCAATACCTACGAAGTTATCGAAGTGGTTCCTGTTTCGTGCTTCAGCCGGTATACACTTAAAAATAAATAGTGTGAGAAGAACAGTAATTGGAATAATAAATAAAGCGGAAGGGACTGTGGTAAAGTAATATTTCATTTAGTCACGTAATAATAAAAAAAAAATTGTAACAATTCATTTTCGTAGTTGTCCCTCTTCATGCATCAATTACTATTTTAGAATCATTTTGAAAGATTATATACCGGGCGATGTAGTGACTATTACCGTATCTTCAAAATTATGGAAGTCAGAGAAAAATTTATTAAACAATAATTGCACAGTACAGAAGAAGTCATCGTATGGCGATGAAGATTTCTTTATAGGCAGAGGTACTTTAGAGATATTACTTATATTTTAAAACATGAACATATATACCACAACTGCAACGATAGGCGAAGATGAGCTGTTTTCAATATTATAGATATTTTAATTTAATGGATAATATAATAACATCAAACTTATTTGATCAATTTTAATTTGTTGCAATTACAATAGGTAATTGTAACGCAACTACATGTTCTTCTATGAATTCGTGTTATATCAATTTATTTTATTGTTTTGATCCGTACGTATCTATTTCTAGTCGAATTTTACTCGGTGCGGTAAAAAAATGTTATAAGCACGTAAATTACACAACAATCGCAATTATTAGGTGATAAGGTATCGATTTTCAATTCATTAAAGTTTTCTTTTTTTTTTACAGATGGTTCAAGCATTTACGAGAGGACCAGTCAAACTCGATCCAAAGAAGGGTGGCAAATTTGAAATGTTTGGTGGTAACATACACGGTGAATTCATAGAAGTTTCACCTACAAAGATTGTTCAAAGATGGCGCAACAAACAATGGCCCGATGGTCATTTTAGCGATGTTACTATTGAAATCGCAGAGAAAAGTGATCATACTGAAGTTAATTTATTGCAAATAGGTGTACCAATTAGGTAAGAAAAAGGCACACTGCTTTTACTTTGTTATACTTGGAGGTTTTGTCGAGCTTTCGTTTCCATTACACTGAGAGCAAACGGAGCACCCATCTCGTCGGTAGCTTTCTCATGTCCAGTTTTTCATGTAGGATATTTTACACGCGTTCATTTCATATATTTACAATGTTAGCAATCTCTCTGATCTTTATCCGGTGGTTTGCTAACACAATATCATGGATACTGTTGACCGTATACTCCGTAGTCACCTTCGTTAAAAACGTATGATCGGCCAGGCTCGAATTCATTGAATCAATATCAGGTACTGGTCATCGTAGGTGCATGGTCCTTATAAACAACATGTAACTTCACTTTGATTTCCTTATACGTTTTCCCATCCAAAAATAGGAATCGGATCACTGACCGATATTGTTCCTTTTTCATGTTTGGAAACATAAACTTGTCTAGTTTAAACAGTTACCAAAACAAAACTACTCGATAAATCTGTCTGAAATTTTGACAGATATCGTTTGAAAGATAGAGTCAAACTATGATATACAAATTTTGAATCAGTGATACTCTTAGGGTCAGACGATGTCAGACGATATCCAAACGACGGACGTTCATATGTCTTCCTTCTTTTCTTCTTAGCTGGAAACGAAGGAAGGCGTACAGGTTGGTACGTTTGTTATTTCGACGCTCGTGTGACACCTACCTTAATCATTAAAAACGGCTACTTATCGTACAGCCCTTGTACATTGACAAAACAATTTTGTATAAGTGGATTGTGTGCTCAGGTATCTGAAAAATTTGTTCTTTTCCCGCATTCTTATTCGTTGTCTCCAGAACAAGTTGAGCAGGAACAATTCCTGGAAAAGAAAATATTTCACGTTTTGGTAATTGTCTGTCTCTGTACTAAGAAAACATGCAACCAACGAAACTCTACCGTAATTAACACAAGAAAAGTTTAAATTCAAATACTGCCTTCTACGAATAATGTTGTTTTTTTTTTTTTTGTGAGGAAACATATATATCGTTCATAAATAGTGTTCAAATTTAAATGTGTGCCTCTAATACAATAAATTATATTTTCTTAACCCTTTGAATGCTATCGATGTCTATACGCGCAGTTAAAAAAATATTCGCTAATATTTCCTTGTAAATTTTGAGTAAGCAATATTTATAAATAAAAATTAATGAACTGTATTTCTTTACAGTGAGGAAGAAACAATAAAACAGAATTGGGAGAGGTATTACTGGGATGCTATAAAACGTACATTTGGATTCGGTTATTTCATGTGATCTATGTATGTTTTAAATTTCACTTGCTTATTCTTAAGTAGAAAAATGATTATAAAGTGTATTATCGTAAGCCACCTCGCATATCGTTTACGAACTAGCCGCATAATAATCAATCTGGTACAAATTGTTTTACTTCCCGATACCAATTACTACAATTATCCTTTGCCTCTACTCTTTCCGCTCTATTTTGTACACTGCATCGCGTAAGCAAGACTTTATGTCATAGCTTAAACATAAATGAAGCATCGTCTGTATTAGTTGTATATGTCAAATAAATCTTGTCTGATATTTATATGCTATTTTTTTCTTCGTCATCTACTTCCAAGCCCATTAATTGAAAATGAAATGAAATTTGAAAAATTTATAAAGTTTTGATGGGATGGGATATTTTACTGGTTGGAATTGGGGGTGAGATAGTGTACGATGTGATGCGTCAAATATGTGAAGTGTTCATTTATTTTTCATAGAAAGTTTATTTTCAATGCCGTTGGAAATGAATATCACATTTATTATTGAATCGCGTTAAACGCATTTTTGTAATACAATTCAGTACGTGTACGTCACACTTTAATCTTCAGGATATACAACACCAACTTGCCTCCGAATCTCGTCTTCCAATTGTGCAATTAACAATGAAGCATCGTGTGTCACTTTGGGACTTTCTAGCATACCTAAAATGCATAAGGACAGAAATTAATGCAAGCATAGTTTTAAAAACTGTCTACAAAATTGTTTCTAATTGTGGTCAAGTAAAAATGTGAAAGATAAAGTCACCATTAAAAGAATAAAATTACTGAACAAAGAGTTATTTTTTGACATAAAATTTTATGTTATAGATGTGTCGTACATCAGCACATTTTCTTTATAGTAAAAATACAAATATAGATCAATACTGTCTATAAATAAAGCTCAATAATGTACAGTGTAGCGCCGTCGAGAAATACGTAACTGAATATTTCATGTATAGTTATTTTTTCCTTATTCCAAAGTATTTCAATAAAACTGTGAAATAATCTCCAAATCAGCGATTGAAAATTTGTTTTCATTCTTATTATATTTTAAATTTCGGATGAAACAATATCGATACTATACCTTTTAAAATGCACCTGCGGACTTCATCAGCTTCGTATCTCAATCCACAACTATGAACAAAATTGAATTTGTGTTCAGCTTGTGGAGTTGGTTCATTAATTTCTGTACCACTTGGTAGTGTTATAGCCGTAGGGCACCAAAATTTCGGAATTTTTATCATTCCTTTCGTTCCAATAACATAAGCTTCGTTTGGTAAATGAACTAGGGAATGTGTTAGAATGGTTGCAGTACGATTTCCCTTGTAATGAAAGCTTGCAGATACTGATAAATCGACGCCCTCCTCATTTAAACAACCGCCAGCGCGTACAGTATGAGGTACTTCATTGTCAAATATGAAAGAAGCAAACTGTATTGTATATACACCCAAGTCTAATACTGTACCACCTCCTAATTGTTTTTTGCTGTATGGAAAAAATATTATTTTAGTATAGTGGATTTGATTTTAACGTGTTAAAATATGTCAAAATGAAACATGTCTTTACTTAACAGGTAAAAAGATCATCTATTAAAAAATGAAAAAGGGAATGAATAAATAGGGCATGATGCGGACGAGGCGAAAAGTGTATGAAAGAGAAAGAAAATAAGAAAATCACGTATGTCGATGACTTCTTTATAGGTAAAGACATCGAATAAATCTCCATTTAAAAAATGTACACACTTAAATAAATCATAGAATAAATGTAAAATAAGTGTTACTAATGTACGTACTTAAGTCTATCAATTTCGGGCATTCGGAATCCGAAGGATACCAGAACTTGTTGAACTTCTCCAATACTTCCAGAGTCAATTTCTTTTTTCACAGCCTCATATACGGGAAAACATCTACTCCAAATACCTTCCATTAAAAATAGTTTTTTCTCTTTCGCCAAATCGATTAACTGTTTCGTTTGTTTTAAATTCATAGTTAAAGGTTTTTCACACAAAACATGTTTTCCATTGTTTAACATTAATTTTGCAACGTCAAAGTGTTGAGGATTTAGCATTCCAAGATATACAACCTCTGTAACAATGGATAAACACAAAACAAAATATATGATAGAACAAGTTACAAATACAATATTCCCATAAACTTATTACACTTTGGCATAAGAGTGAAGTCCTGAGTACAAACATAATTCTGTATATAAGGAGTAAAAACGGTTCTTTGAAGTATTACTTCCAATATTGTCTTTGAACACTAATTGAAGGAATTTGTGTGAGGTAAGAATCAAAATGTAATACTAAAAATTAGTATAAATGGAAAACTTGAAGTAACGAAGAATTTTCAACACAGCTGAAACATTATCTAAAAAATATACTATTTCTCTGGGGCAAAATATTGTAAAAAATCATTATTCATCGTCGTTTATATATCCAAGATTGATGTTTAAGTATCGATTTTAATTTAGTAAGAAGGCTAATAAAAATAGATAAGGAAAAGCGGCAGAGTATAATGGTTACGCGCGAAGATAAGTTAACTTCGAAGATTAGTGTTTGGTGGTTCCACTGTTCTAATGGAAACAGTGACGTTTAATAAAGAAATTTTTATTGTTAAATCAGAGAGATGGTTTATTATGTTCATGCCAAAAATCATGAGAAGAAAAAGAATATTAACCGTATACTGTTGACTAGTTGTTTCAATATGACAACACGATTTCAACATGAAATATACATGTAGGATGAGTCATCAAAAAGTTTCGAGAAAGAACGGTACTCGACTGTTTGAGGCAAGATTTAACGATAAATGATTAGCTTATCGGTTAATAAAAATATGAAATTACACAAACGTATTCATAGTAGCGGTTCTCTTACCCCGATTAAAAATTATCCAAATCAGATTGTGTTTGATCCGATTTTCATCAGAAAAATCTCATTAATAATAGGTTGCTCTATAATAAGTTTTATCGTTCGATAAGAAATGGAGCTATTAGGTTTGTCGTTTTATTTTTCTATAGATGGTGCTATCGTTTGATGAACATGTGTGAAGTTTCATGTAGATTTGTCGACTCATTCGTATATTTACAGTTGTTCAAAGTTGAAGTGTCATAGTATTCTTTTTACAATGGAAGAAACGACAAAACTTATTGAACAACCTAGTATTTAGAAATTTATAATATTACACATCTTTTATTAAGTCTATGTACTATCCTTTTAATAAAATATACCTACAATGAAGTTGTAATACAACTTTATTACATTGCTATTCTAAGCTCTATGGAAATTACGTACAAGACCTACCAATATCTTTATCTTTCGCCAATTCTTCATAACTACCATATGCTTTTTTAATTTTGTGTAATTCAGAAAAACTTTGCGCTCGTGAAAGTTCTCGTGCTGCCACACCAACGATCTCATGTTCGGATGCTGGTAATGTGCGTACAGCCGTTACAAAATCATGAGATATTTTCCCAGCACTTGCGATACCCCATTTAATAGCCATCTGAAATAAAAAAATTTCCCTTTTAAATCAATCGATCGAATAAAAAGTTAAAATTTAAAAAGAATGAAAATTATTAACGCTTCGTGTTGTACGTAGTACATCGATCAAGATTATCCACTTTTAGCGACTTTCTGGGTGGTACAATGCACAACGTATAATCAAAAACAATATGTAAGATATGTGTGTTTCAATTCTTTCAATTAATTTGTTGTATCATGAATATCTGAGAAAAGATGATTGTTGATATAGACATTTCCAGTTATATACAGCACCGCTTATAAATATTCGAACAGTTCCACAAGTTTGGAAACTCCCAGATTTATCGGTAGCAAAACGATATTTATTGCTTATATTTGTTTTGTATGGAACATGAATGTATGGAACATTGTTAAGAAAAAAATCATCATCGGCAGTCTGGACAATCGTATTCGATCAGAACGACTAAGGTGCGCCAGTAAACGAGAGGATAGACTTATTATAATACAAAGTAAGAGAAGTAGAAAACTTACTGCACCCGAAATTACTCGAAAATTAAATTCGCAGAGGAATAAAACTTTGTTTGTTGCAACGGTAAAACGATGTTTAAACGAAGTAGGCCTTGTTCGAAGAATCGCAGTTAAAAAATCACATTTTCGTAAAGGAAATAATCAGAAGCAATTACTCTGGACAAAAAAAAAAAAAGGTAAAAACAAAAATTGGACAGAAAAAGATTGGAAGGAAGTTCTTTGGACCGATGAAACGAAATCTTTGGTTCCAACAGACACGTGTTTGTTGGTCACCGAAGTAATGAAACGAATGCTGTAGATGTGTATGATGTCCACAATTAAGCATAGTGGAGGTAGTATCATGGTTTGAGGGAGCTTTGTAGGAAGAACGGGAGATTTAATAAAAATCAACGGAAGAATAGTTAAAGAAACATACCGCGATATTAGAAAATCGTGTCATTCCGTCAAGAAAAAGATTGGTGGGCCAAAGATTTATTTTCCAAGATAATGACCCGAAATACACCTCAAAATTATGTTATTTTATTTTTATTTTTATTTTAGTCGATAAAGTCTTTGTTACTAATTTTATTTTGTTATAAAGAATTGTGGTAATTATTGACCATTCCTCTGTAGAGTTTTATTCAGTATTTGGTCTAAAAAAACACTATGTTTTTTTATTTTCCTTTTTAAATATCTAAGAACAGTTACGAATGCAGTGATCTACAAAAGTTTTCATACATGAAAGCAAAATTCGTTCAATTAAATTTTTTTTATATTTAATAGCGTTTTTTTGAAATGTTAATTATACATTTATTTTGCAAAAAATAAAAGTTAATCTTTATACCAGTGCAATAAGCTAGATAATAGAAAGAATATACTGGAAATGATGTATATGCGGAAATTGTGCTTTGAACATTGCAGTAAAGAAGTTTTCATACACATACTGTTAGATGCAAACCACTCATCAATGAAGCCAACAGAAAAAAAAGATTGCAATTTGCCAAAGATTATGTGAATAAGCCAGTTTCATCTCCAGAGAAAACAATATAATAGTTTTGGATCTGTTGGAAAGAAGAAAGTGTGGGAAAAAGCAGAAATAGAATTCGATAGACTTAATTTTATAACTTAGTGTTAAAGGTGATGGCAGTTCCATAATGGTTTGGGGCTATACAAATACTTGAGGAATGGGCAACTTACACATTATCAGTGGAATTATGCATAAGTTTATTTATTTAAAAATCTTAAAAAATCATTTAAAAATTAGTGTTGAAAAGTTTAGGATTTTGGAGGACTTTACTTTTTATCAAGACAATGACCCAAAATACAAGTCCCATTTAATTCAGCAATGGCTCATTTTTAATATTCCTCACATAATAGCCACACTTTCTTAGACCCCAACTCTTAATCCAGTTGAGCATCTGTGGGAGAAATTAAACAGGAAACTCACAAGTAGGTAAATTTCAAACCAATGTTTGGATTTTTTACCATCTAAATGGAATAACATTAGTAATCAGATTACTCCCAACTTGATTAAATGTATATCTAGACAATTATAAGTTGTAATCTGATCAAAAGGTTACTCTATTAAATATTAGAAAATTCTAATTATAGTAGCAATAGATCATACTACTAACTGTAAGAAACCTTTTATTTGGTGTAATAAATATTTCTTATTTACTCAAAGGAATATAATTTTATTCGATTTGAATCTATCCCAATTTATAACTTTATTTTATTTATCTATAACTATATTATTAAAAACTGTTATTGCAATAGTAATAAAATTAAATTCATAGAATTTTGCTTTTGCGTATGAAGATTTTTGTTGCCCACTGTATACAGAGTAGTATGTACAACTGTTTTAAGTCATAATTCTGTATCAAGAAATGGTTCAAAGAGTACTATTGTACATATGTATTCAACAATTGTATTATTTTTTATAATGAAAATGCTATTTTCTTTTTTTTTTTGCATAGATCAAATCTTTTTGCCATTCTACGTAAAGAAGTATTGAAAACTCAAACACATTTCCATTAAGATATTTCTGTTTGTTTCTAATTGTCAAAAAAAAATGGACCAAAAATATGTAATTTGGTTCATCTTAATTCAGGTATAAAAACAATTAAACAGTATTATAAAAAATATGTACAATGTAACAAAGTGTTTGAGCATCTGCTTCAGTAAAAACAATTATTTAAAATATGTTGTGCATTAATCGTTTTTTTTGTAACTTTATCTCAATACACTTTCACATAGAATGGCAAGAAAATTAGATCTATGCAAAACAAAAAATACATTTCCATTAAAAAAAATAATGCAATTGATATATACACATACACCATTATACTTACTAAAAAAATATGACTTTACAAATGTGGTATTCTTTAAAAATGTAGTATGTATTATGTAATTTTCTCTAACTGCATGTAAAAAGTTTTGCTCTAAATTTCATATCGTTTCTTCCATTTTACTCCTTTTTATTTACCGACTATGATCTTCGGATTAACTAAGACGCGACCGTTTAGTGTTTAATAGAATGTGTCCCTAAAGTTACTGAAAACTTGATACGAAAAGTTTAAATAAAGCATTACTCACAACAAATATTTATCAAACAATTTACGAATAATTTAATGTATTTTTATATTTATACTTTATTATTAAATGAAGTATAATTTATTTATTTTTAAAAAATAAATTATGACAACTTACAATGTTTATGAAAATACTGTGAATATATAAATCTTGAGATCTGTTATACTTCTACGACACGACTGCTATAAAAGAGTACTGTATAGTAAGTACTTTTGACTTTAGATTAACCTTCATATAAATTAACAGATGATACACTAGGAATTGTTATCTTATCAACTAACATATATAAATCGTATAATGGATGTATAATACATATACATATATACGTAATTTATTGTTATTATTTATTGATGTTTCTATATTTCTTTATTCATATTACTTTTATAGAATAATTTTCATATCAAATTTTAATTTTTGACTTATAGGAAAAATCATGAATCTATTAACAGTAATTTATCTAAAGACAGTAATGCAAAGGAAAGCAGCATTCACAACAAAAATAAAAAAATGAGAGATGGAAGAGGAATCAAGCCGGCAGAATCTGAGGAGAAGGGGAAGCATAAAGGTTTCATTTGGCATATTTACAATTGGCTCATGATAAATGATTCAAGGACAATTGACTTTATACTGCATTTTCATCTTATCTAATGCCGACATGCTACGACAATCCTATAGCTCGTCAGCATCCTTTGTTTTCGTAAGAATTTATTTCTAGTCATTATAAAGCCAATACATTTATTACATTTTGTGATAAAATGGCGGACCAACTTTACACTTTTAATAGAGTGCGTTGTAATCGATAGACGGTAAGTAATTTTTAATCAATGACTGTCGATGCATCGAGATGATCAGTTTTTAGAGGTTGCAAGACGGAGGGGTGGGATGGGGGTGGGGGTAAGTTATACTATGGATAATTTTGTTACACTTATTAATGGACAGTTATTGTGGTCGACCAGATAACCACGATTTATTTCAAAGAGAATAGACGCGCTCTACAATAAGTCACAGTATATCCTAAAGCGTATTATTTACTTCTGTAATAAGTATGAATATACGTATATTCTGAATTAAGTATATGCCACTGTAATAATAATGTATGCTTCGTTTATCACGTCGAATTGTATAGTCTTTCTTGCTTTATCCCAATCATTCGATCACATGATTACGTAAACGTTTATTCGACATATTTTTCAAAGCGCTCCTTCATTGTAATTGACGAGCCACATATACATGTGTATGAGTATATTGCAGCAAAGTGAAATATTTACATCTAAAAGAAATGTTGGTTCTATTTGTCAGAGTCTAACGCCGCTCTTCATAACCCCTACGCTAAATGAGATCTATAGAAAGTGTCATCTATTGGTTGGTGTACCGCCTTGTTACAGTACGCACTAATCGATACTTACCCGTTTCTGGAGCAATCTTGTGCCTATACCAAATAAAAGAGTAGCTCAGATTCACAACAAATATGATAAGTGGAATGAAAATAAAATTCCATCGAAAGAAATATGGACAAGCTTATTTAAATATTTAAAAAATGAGGAAATACCATTTAATAACGTATCGAAACGATGGAATATACATTATCATTATTATGCGCTAACACGGCCACCGAATGTAGGTTTTCAATGATCAATAAATTGTGGATTCTAGAAAAGATTGCAATTATCAGTTAAAATGGTGAAAGATATATTAAACTGTAATATAATCAAATAAAAGTATAACTTTTAATATCAAAATCAATTGTACAACAAAATTCATGTGAGCAGGTGGCGCGTTTTGATAAATTAAGTTTATCACTACTCCAACCATTTTTCACTCTTTTATAAATTTTTTAATTATACATTTCACAATCTATTATTTATTGATTTCCTAAAGTGCTTGTCTTCGTTGAGTTTCTTTCACGTGCCGTTTTTTCTCTCAGTTCTACAAAATTCGGACGTTTGAGTTGTGATAGTGACAGTTGCCGGTTTTTCCCTCTTATACCGTTTCGTGTGTCACAGACTATTCGACTGCTTGTGTGTGCACGTGCGTGTAACTACTTCACACTGAATCACATCTCATTCCTCTGTGTTGTGAATTATAATTTAACTCTATATCTTGCTGACTTATTTCAACGATCTACCGTTATTGTGTTAGCCAAGTATTTTTTACTACACTTTTTCTACTCTTCCGGCGACCTAGCACCTTTACCAAACAATAGCATTGACTCTTCTCAAGTGGTGCTATTAGCGACACCTATTCAATTCAACTGAAATTAATCTCTGCTCTATCTTATCGACATGACAGTCTGCAGTCTGTGTGCCAGATTTTTACCCAAGTCTGGAATGTGCACGTACTGTGGTCACAACAACAGCAGCAACAATAATAATCTCACACTGGGTCCTTCTACTTCAAGACAATTAGGGCCATCACAGAACACTTTTACAACCACTAATTTAATGAATGTCTCCTCTGAACTTACCGACATCAACGGTACTATGGACGATATCTGCAGCAAATTATCAGGCCTCGACAGCATAAAAACTAAAATGGATGAAATTTCTGGCAAATTAAACTATTGTGTACAATCGATTGTACAATTAACAGCCACTGTCACAGATATTTCTGCTCGTGTCGATGCTTTTGATCAACGTTTGTCTCTTATTGAAAAAAAACCTTCCCCAAATTCCACACTCGATTCTTCCATCTCTTCATCTATCACCGCTGTTACCAAGAGAATTCATCGTATGGAATGCGAAAATCGGGATCAAGAATTAGCTATCACTGGACTTCCTGATTTTCCCAATAATAAGATTACGGAAACCATTCAAATTATTGCAAAAGTAATAGGTATCACCTATTCATCGAACGACGTTTCCCTAGCGACAAAAATCAGTCATTCTAAAGGGAAACATAAGCCATTAATCATCAGATTCACGTCTACCTTTATTCGGGACTCCTGGTTAGCGCAAAAGAAATTAAAACAAGAACTCTTCGCTTCGGAAATATTTTCAAACTGGCCACATACCCTTGTCAACATTAACGAACGTTCTACGACCAAAGAGCGTCAGATTCTTTCCGAAGCAAAGAAATTCGCTCAAATGAACAAATATAAATTCGTCTGGATGAAGCGAGGGGTTACTTATCTGAGGAAAGATGAGAACTCCCACATCGAAAGATATGCGGCAGTCACTGAATGTATATCTCGACTTAACAACCCACAACCACATCAATTAACGCACATGCCGCTCACTGCTCAACAAACAGGCCCAATGCCCAACATTCAGTGACAACCATTGACCATCGTAATTTCGGACACTCCACTTTTATCAAGGACTAACGACTCGGACCAATCATTGCTGTCTTCTTCCTTTAACGACTGCTGCTCTAAAATTGGCAATACTCACACTAAAAACTCTTCTACAACTATTTATTACCCAGTATCATCATCTGAAAATACGTTTTTTGCACATAACCTCAGTAAATAATACTAAGAATTTCTCATTACTACTGCTCATTTTAATATTTATTCATTCACGCAGTTCAACAACGTGATGCTATTTGTATTTATATATATATATAGATATGTACACACATGAACACGGATTCACGGGTATAGGAAATTTACGGATACGCGAGCATTTAATCATTTATCTATGAAGAGCCACAATTGGGCATTATTCAATAACTTCGAATAAGTCATCGACTAAGCAGTTATCCGGATAAAATTGATTCATTCGAATAATTTATCCGAATAATCGTTATTCGTTATTTGCAATTGTTTGTTCCTAACGAATAAAACTTTACCCGAATATCTTAGATGGATGAATTAGCGTTGGGCGCAATTTTAATCAAATAAAATAACGAGTAACATATAAAAAGTACGGAAAACTTATTATTCATCAGCAATGAATAAATTTTTATCCAAATAAAATGTTATCCGAATAATGTAAATGGATGAATAAATTTCATTCGTTATGCGACTAATCTCTTAATAATTAATAATAGATAAACAAATGTTTATCCGGTTTTAAAAATTTATAACGGACTGTCTTTAATTCAGTATTAATAGTGATTATTAATAATTGTTCACCGGAATAATGCATAAACATTTATTTTGACATCGTTATTTGTCAGTAAATAATTATTCGAATAGTGAACTTACATCTAGGAACTTAACTGCCTTATAAATTATAATTCTCATCTAATTTATTAAGTACTTTATAGCAATTATATTCATATGCTTTATGCGCAGCAGTGTAAATTATTATAAATAGTTAATAGTTTACAATATAAAATTATGTAACGATGTGTACCAATCTGTTGATAGATAACAATATTTTTATAGTGCAGTGTTGGGCAAGACGGAACTGGAAGTGATATTTGTTCGTTATATTTGTTATAAATTTACAAATTATTTATCAATGTTTTAATTAAATTATAAATTTGATATAAATTTACAAATTGTTTATACATTTTCGAAAATTAAACATCTTTTTGCTCATTTATAACAAATTTGTAATGTTGTAAATAATTTTTGAATTTATATAAAACTTGTAAGTTAATAGATCGTTAATGAGAAATATTTATATTATAAAGAATTTGTAAATATATAACAAATATAATAAGCAAACATTACACTATTTCGTAACATATATCGTTATAGAACCGATACCAGAACTATTAATGGTACTGCAACTGGAATTGATACGTTCAGTAACTGAATGGATTCCATTATGAAGTGAAAATGAAGTGTCTTGGGCAATTGGATACTAACAATTTATTTTTCAATTCCAATTGAAATGTAAATTTTCAATTAAATTGATCGACTGATTGAAAATGCAATCGATTAATGCCCAACATTGTTATAATGTATCATATATTTTATATTATATTTTTGTTTCTTCTTTTTACTGTACTTTTAAATACGTTACTACGATAATGAACTAAAGTAATTCTTTATCGAAACCGATGTTTTCATTACTTGTTTTTTAATACTACATTTGTATGCATTCATTTCGTTGTAAATTTTCATAACTATCACATTTTTAGCGGAAGTATTATTTCTAGTAACGTACTTCCATACTAAACGGAGGAGGAATAGATTATTTTATACACAACCTTGTAAAATAAAGTTTGCGATTTAAGAATTATTGGCCATTATTCACAAAAATTTGATTACATTTCTCCTTTGTCCATAAAATTATCCCGGCTTGACATGACCGGCTTTAGGGTTGCTTGTGCCCCGTGCAACTTGTACTTCGACACCCTTGCAAGTATAATTCTTCAAAATGTTCATAACAAAGAAAGACTGCAAATGTAGAAATAAAGTGTACGATATTCAAGCTAAGGAAAACAGTTTAAATACAGCATCGAAGTTTAAAATTCTTTCATTAATACGAAACTAAAAAAGAAAAGAGTGTTACCTACATTACTTCCAATGATCTCGACACGTATTTGTTATAAACAAATCCTGAGAGAAGGATGAATTGGTGAAAGAAAGTTCGAAAATGTCGTTGATTTTTTTAACAAATATAGCACCATAGTACATTGCTTTCATTAATAATACATTGAGCAGCATGTGACAAGTTATATAAATAAATCGATAATAAAACTCCATGTAATAAATATTGATGATAAATTAGTATCCTGTACTTGTGGTACATTTAAGGTACAGAAGGTCAATAAATTGAGAAGCATACTATATTCCGTCACATTGAAGTTCATAAAAACTGTATATTTAACGAATGTTTACTTAATATATTAAAGAATATAAACAAAAGAACAGATACTAAAGAAGACACATTATCTTAAGTGATATATTTATCGATTTTATATTTGCAAATGTTTCTATAACACTTTTTGCATTTATCTTTTCCACAAGATCATTTTTTGTTGTCATAATTTCACATTGAGAATATCGTGATCTGCAAGTTCTACATTAAAACGTAACAAAAAGAATTGATCATTAGATTCTCGATAATTGGACTCCACTCGGGAAATTTTCATATTTTCTTCTTTTATTTCATTTTATTTATTATTTTCACATTTTTCCCATTTGTAATTGGAAGATTCCAAATACCTGTCCCTGTGACTTAACAGAAACCAAAAGATGACTTTTTCACTTTTACTATGTTGCTTGGCAAACACTATTCATTTCTCATCCTATCTATATTATTCGTTTCGTTCTAACTTTTCCTAATTAATTATTATGTATTTAAAATTTATTATTTGTTATGTGTTATACTTTCATATATCTTCTATGTGTTTTCTAGTTTTATATAATTCTCTGAGATTCACCTTACTTTTTATATACTTTCTATTCTGCTTTTTACTACTACATATATACTTTACTTTGTCCATATCTTTATCTTTACTGTATCGTACTATTACCATTACGTACGAAAAAGATATAAAACAAAATTAAATAAATATTAATCCTAAATTGAAAGTGAAGGGAGTTTTAACAAATGTTTTAAAAATAATAAACATGCCGGATCAAAAAATCATTAATCCTAATTTGTTAAAATACTAAAAATTCATTCTTCGGAGAGTAAAATAAAAGAAGTCGAGAAACATTCGTTCTATTTAAAATTTCAAATTGATTGGATAAAAGTCGAATTACTAAATAAAATTAATAAATACATTATAAAAGAAACAGATAAATAAATAAAATTAGATGTATAAAATAAAAAGTGTAAAATAAGTATGCAATAATTATTTCTTTTGAGCGGTAGTATATCTAGTATATTGCGTTGTTTTGGATTAAATTACATATGAATTTTAGTTTTTCATATCTGTTAATCGGATGTCTACAGTAGTTTCCTTCGTGGATTGAGCAGCCATTTTTACAATCACATTCTGCTATAAAATGACCCTGTCTTAATCCAGTTAACGTTTGAGTTTCTGTTGCTGTATCTGTAACTTTTCTATCAAAACAGTATAAAACAATTCGTTTCAATATGAATGAGCTTCTCCGCGGACTGTTTTATTTGCTAGTAGAATTCAAATACAAATCAACCAAATTGGATCGATTTTTGTAAATCCGTAAAAACCGAGCGTGTTATTCCGGTTCAGACAAAAAATATGCATTAAAGTACAAAACTGTTTTTACAATGTTGAACTAGTATTTGTAACAATATGTATACCTGTAGAGAAGGAAAATATAGGATTTCTTTACAAAATTTTCGTTAATACCATGTATCATCCTATTCCACTCCATCCTATATTTTCATAAATACCTGAATAATTATACTACTATTATATTGTTATACTTATCTTATTATGTTATTATTTCTGTTGTACCTAAGGCTATGACATCCACTTTATTAAACTACACCTGTTGCATATAGTACTATTATATTTATACTATAAATTACTACTATAATATTATTATATTATTAGGATGTATAACATCATTTTTGCGAAATATAATAATTTATTTACAATTTCAAATACAAAGTGCATTGTGTAAAAATTTAAGTTCATTTAAAGTACATTAATTGTTCAACAGTTAAAAATAATTTAAGTAAACAATAGGTTGCTCAATAAGTTTTATCGAACGACAAAACAATAGGTTGTTCAATAAGTTTTGTCGTTCGATGAAACTTATTGAGCAACCTATCACTATACTGTTCAATAAGTTTTATCGAACGACAAAATTTATTGAACAACCTAGTACATACATGCACATCAGTATGTTGCAATAAGTAAAATTTGCGGCTTTGTGATGCGCTCTGTGTAGGGACGTCCTCTTTGACGTGCAACAGAATAACCATCATTGGTTTAAAAATCAACGGTCGATTGTTATATACATATGTGTGAATTAAAATATTAATTAATATCGCATTTAAGGCAGTAATAGCAGTTGTAATAGTAATGTATAAATTATAAATTATGACGCATTGCCGCAGGCCATACCTGTGAGATGAAAAATACGTATCTAGTAAAAACAACTCGTGCCCCTCTAACTTGAGGCAATTTTATACGCAGCAATATTATAATCAGTGTTACGTTATATAATGTATTATGTATATATTGGTAAGTGTGTATTGTGGTGCGACAATTTAAATTTAAATTTCAAGGATTCATAAATTTCAAAGGCGCAAAAAACGCTGGTTATTGGTTTTCTCATCAGGTATTATAAAACGCTTTGGTATGAGAAAAGATTTCGTGCATGTCACTAACTTCGAAAATATGTAACTATTGTGTCGAATCACTAATTTTACTTTAAAATATAACTTATTTATTAGAATTTTACAACACGTATGCAAACGAAAAGTAAGTTCTTCGTAACAAAATTAATTTAGAAAACTGTAGCTCACACTTAACCCATTAATTTCAATTGTAGCAACAAAGCTATCTATCACTTCGGCTTACGAGTCCGTTTACTTTCGATAACGTCGACTCGATTTTACAACTTGATTGGTAAAAAATTTACTATTAACTGTCGTATAATACTTCTATGATTAACATTGTTCTAAACTACATTTATTTTGGATTGGTATAAAAAGACGAGTACTTTGTAACAAAAGAATTAGAAATAGTTGGCATTAGTAGGAAGTGTGAATCACTTCTATAATTGACTCGTTCTTTGTATATTGGTCATTATATATGAAATTCTGTACATTGTCGGCGTAGCGCAGATAATTATCACAAGTCTACACTGTATTGAAAGGTTAGGTTAGATTCGTTAAGTGAGTAACAGGTAGCCAAATGAGTAATTCATTGTGGAAAAAGGATGAGCAAAGAGGGGGGAAAAAGAATTTGTTTGCCAATCGAACGATTTTTGTTCCTCTATCTAAATATCTACACGTTTTAAGCTTCGTTTTTGCTCGCAGATTTTCATAGATACACTCGATCGAAAAAACCTGAAAACACTACTCTAGACCCTAGATTATGCGTATCTTTCCTCGCGTGTCACGTATATATAAGGATTGTCTTCTCTGCTACTTCTAAGTTGATCGTGTATCTATAGTTGTGCAGTCAGGTTTTTTGTATTCAATTTGACGCAACGACTCCATTGATTGTTGCTGTTTTTAGGGAATACGTCCCGCGCAAACACGCCTTCCTCCCTTTCCGAACGAACTTCTAATTTTATGACATTTAGAGTTTATAATAGAATATTAATTCAAATATTTAATTATTGTTTACCAAAAATGTATTATTTCATTCACAGAATAAACTTCGATACATCCAGCCTGTATACAAGTAGCATGAATCGCTCCGTGAAGCTTCACCCATTTATTAAATATATAATTTTGCGTGTCGAGAATAAATTTCGAAATGTGTAATCTGGTTACGACTAAGTGCTACAAAACATGAATTGTTACAACATTATGGAGAATGAAGTCTGATACGCGTGTAATCAATATTCGGCTTACTTTTTTTTATCTTATCTTATGCACTATCTATTTAGTGCATAATAATTCATTCGTTGCATCGATAACTTATTATAAAATTTAAATACCTAACCATTTAGCGTTCTACATTCGCAACAACAAGAACAGTACTCTCCGAGCTAAGCCTCGAGAGACCTTTTTGGGGTTCTCTCACTCCTGTCAAAACCTGTCACTTCAGTCTGTAAACTTTCTTACGATGGAGACGTTAGCTTGGCACGGTTAGATTTTTAGTGTCGCGCAATTTCACTAATATCGTACTATTCAAAGCTGGAAAGATGACGAGTGGGATGGCATTAGGACGAGGAATCTATCGCTCACTCTGTCTACTTAGCTGACAAAATTAAATACCGTTAACAGATGAGACAACTCTGGCTAATAATACACTATAGATGAAATTGTGTGTCAATAAAGGTGAAACTAAGCCACTGAAACCAATCGGACCCATATTCCATGGCCTCTTTCACTTTTCAACTTTGATTAGTAGGTAAGCTGTATGGAAAAACAATCAGGAAGCAGGTGCGAGGGACGTGGCCCTAGCTGGACAACGCTGAATAATAATAAGTGCTAATCGAATTGATCTGTCAGGACACAGACCTGTAACAGGGTAAACCTGTTCTGTCTATGCTCCTGTTTCTTTCGTTTCTGCGTGTTGTTTTTTCGATCATTGCTCGTTTAACGCTCCATTTGCCTAATTTCTTGTTTTAGGCAAAGACTTCAAACCAACGGACGTGTCGTCTTTGTCTCAAGTATAGAGATATTTATAATCTATAATTTTAAATGCGGCACTGAAACAATGCCCAGTCTGTGCAACGAGTGTTGGACACAGATGCGTATTATACTTATACGTGTAAGATGTATTTACTTCAATATTGTCGAATAACGATATCTATCGCAGAATGTATGTGGATAGAGGGCCGTTCGGGCTAAGTGAAAGTAAGAAAGTAAATGTAACAGTGTGAAGAAGAGACAGGCAAATAGATTTCAATGGTAGTCACAAACTGACGGAGTTGTACCATGTTTCTAAAAATCGAACATCCCCATGCAACTAAAGGCAATCTGAACTAGTAGCGATTCCGTAGTAAAGGATATCAAATTTGAGGCTTTCGTCGGAGGGGAAATTGTTTCAATTGTTTTTACTTCGAAAACGTGTCGGGAAGAAGATTGTCCGCAAATAAACTCGTTTATGCGTCACGTTCCCTCTCCATTTATTGTTGCGCAGAAACAAACAAATCATTGAAGTCGTGCATTCCTCCGTTTATTAAACATTTCGCTCATAAGACGAAAGACGATACATTAATTTTTCCTATACAGATTCGTACCGGGCTCACGATCAACAATTGTGCGATATCATGATACGAGATAAAGTAGATAAAGGCGTCTAAATTCTAATTAGACAGATGAAGCAGAGTATCGAAGAAACTTAATGAAAATACAATAGGAAAATAGTGAAAGAAAGAAACACATAGGAACAAGAGACACAAGAATAGAAGGAAATGTATAATAGAAAAAAAGAGGTAAAATCAGAGACTTTTGATGGAAGTGAGTAATGTGAGAAGAAGATATGTGACATATGAACAGAAAGACAAAAGTATCGAAGAAACTTAATGAAAATACATTGGGAAATAGTGAGAGAAATATTTTTTGCGGATACGTAATGTGATAGTGTGATAGTGTAATGAAATACACGGAAGAAATTATAAGACAAATGGTTATAAAAGTAAGTGAAGTGCTGAATGAGGTGTGAAGTGTGGGGAGAAGGAAATGAATAATTAGACGTGGAAGATGTGTAGTAACATATGGGGTGGATGAAGACGTGAAAAGAGGGTAGGATAACTTTGATAGTAAAGAAGAGGAGAGTGGAGAGAAATATAATAGAGAAACAATAATGCCAACGGTATGGGAATGACATCGGTGTATCCCCAGAGGGGATTTCGAAATGAAGACAATTGATATGTGTGTATGTTAGACAAAGAAATAGACAGGTAAAGAATAAAGATACCCGATCGGATACGACTCGTAGTTTTGGGTACCTGTACACCCCTAGTAAAGAAAGAAAGGTGACTGCCAGAAGAATTATGTATAGATTTAAGGTGTGCATTTGATTCGATAGAATCCTCAGAAGCTGAGGAACAAGGGGAGAGAAGAGTAGAGAACGAGGCAGAGAAAAGGAGGAGTAATAATGAGAGATATGAATCGGTTATGAATGAAAGAAAGAAATAAGGATGAAATGATTGAGGCGAATAAGAGACATGGAATGGAAGTGAAAGAAGAAAGAATAAACATAAAGACGTAGTAGGGATTAGAAAGATGAGTTTTTACTCTTTCGTGTATGAGTGTATAGTGATTAAGTAAATAAACATAAGGAATAAGAGAATTGTAAATTGCAGAAACAAATTTAAGAGATTAAAGTGGAAGACACTTTAATCGACATTTAATCGTAAGAAAAATAAATAATTAACCTCTTATCTACTGTATGCTACTATAGTGACTTATAGTATACGTCATGTTTTTATGCGGTACTTCATTATAGTGACTTCTCATTAAATCCTCTTTGTAATGAATTTTTACTACAGTGAATCATTTAGTTTTTCACTTTGAGAGCCGTGTACGTTATTTAAATTTATTCGTTCACCGACGCTTTAGCAACAGTATTTAACCTTTTAATTATGTCGTTTATCTACAACGTAATTCACAGTTCGATACAGCTACACCCTCAGTCTCGCCATAGCTAAAAGGTTAATAGGAATACAATAGTATTATAATTGTGTGTACAGTTTTTATATTATATAGGTATTCTTTTTAAATAAATGAATTTATAAATTCAACTACTTATAATTATATGAGCCTTTATATTTTTTTAAAAATTCATATGTTTATAAACTAATTTACTTATTAAATGGTAAGAGGTTTTTGGATATATATGCATTTTAGATTAAAAAAATTAATGAAATTTTTTCTAAATTTATATGTTATTATAGAATTCCTGAAAAATGATCGCAGATGAATAGTTTATAAAATATTTGTAATAAAATTATGAAGTTTATAAATTTATATTATTAAAATTTACATTATATTAAGTTTTTGCTCAAGTCTATACAAAATTTTTGAATAATTTACAGTAAATCTTGTCTAAGTATCGCCGATTTGGGTCCAAGTCATAGTCCTTAGCCAGAGAGATACGATTATGACTTTTGAAATAAATCAAGATTGATCAAAATGATGAAAATGTTCAAGATTTTCACGATTTATCAATATTTTTAAAAACTTCCAGTATTGAATTATGTTCAAGGCAAGTTGAAACTTCAGAGTTTTCGAAATTTCGAATCTCATAACTAACTACAAACTTCATTGGGCTTTTTGGGTATATTTTCAAATAAGGAAAATTACAGTAGCGTGTGCTTCTTGGTAAAGAAATTCTGAAAACTGATCAATGTTATACAACGGAAGGAGACTATTGAACCCGCCGCTTATCAAAGCAAGTAGGTAATATTTCGATGCTATCATGAACACAATATTTTCTACAATGTAAGTACAGACTATAAGACACATGCATTTGGTATACTCTCTTTATTTACTATGGATAAGAAATACAAGAATATTAGATTTTTGCGTAGTATGGATACCTCTTAAATGTGCTGTCTTACTGGTAACTGTTATTTAAGGCAGTCATTATTGAAAATTTAAGCGGTGTCCATAGGAACGCTGTATATTCGAATATAGAAAACTTCGTGATAAAAGTTACAAAACTAGATACTAACAGAGCTTTCTAATAGTTATGATAGACAATTTTACTTCAAGAATGAACCTCCTTTTTTGTCCCAATTTGAAACTAAACATTCGTCGCACGTAATTTCAAAATAATACCGCACAACATATTCGTATCTCAATCACTAATGCCAATTCAAAATTTTATGTTTGTTTATTATATATTCGTGAGTAATAGTGCAATAGTGTTTACCAATAGAATTTAATTACAGATGATTAGAATCGTTTCTGAAAATCTTTAAATTATACATGATTTGAATGATATATGATTAAAAATAATTGTAATAACATTTTGTTTAAATTCATTTTTATCAAAGAAACCTCAGCTATCCGTAGATAATAATAAATTTTCATGATGATATAATGACAAATGTAAAATATTTTATTTTTATTAGTGGATGATATTTAAGTTGCACGCGTTGAATAAACATAAACAGTGGTAGAGATGATTCCGAAACTTTTATCGAGATAAAAATCTAAACTTTTAACAGCGTTCTTGTATTCAGTTTTGTCGAACGACAAAACTTATTGAGCAATCTAGTACTATATTGTTCAATAAGTTTTATCGAACGACAAAATTTATTGAACAACCTAGTATAATATTTGTTCATTCTCGGAATATCCTATTCAGTTGCTTTGTTGGACAGGATATACACAAGACTGAGTCACAGTTCATAATAAAATTATCTACCACGCTTTCAAGTAAACTGGCGGTATAAAGTTTGTTACTTGGCAGTAGTAATTATTGTAGTGAGTATTTTAGTTTTACATGATAATCCAAATGAGATATAGGATTTCAAAATAAATTGTAGGAGGCTGGAGGGATAATAGATACAGCGGGTGAATGTCGAGGAAGTAAGGGAACAAATTAAGGATCATAAGGACAAGAAGGCTCTTACACTAGGGTGATGTCCTAGCAGAAGTGGTCTAGAAAATAATGAAGAAAGATAGGATACAAATTTCAAGCCTATTTATTGGGTGCTTGAATAATGGAAAATACATTTTAAATTTATTTCAAAAAAATTGAAGAATAATATAGTCATCCATCCCTCCAAATCGATTTGGTCGTCTTTTGAGAGAAAATATTATTCATTAAAAACTTGGAACCACAAGATATTCTTTGTTCAAAATTAGAAGTGTGAAAACTGTTTTCTTTTTGAATGTCTCACGATGAATTATGAAAATAAATTTCTCAAAATTCCAATTCTAAAAGAAAAAGATATTCCGATGAAAAATTTAAAAAAATGTAAATTATGAAATTAGAAACTTGATCCTACTTATCGTTGCTAGTGTATATAAATTGCACGGAGGAGCTGATTAAAGTATCCTTATGGGATGAAAATAGAAAAACGCCCATTATCGTGGCTGGTGTACATAAATTGCTTAGAAAAGCAACAAAAAGTATCCATATAGGATAAACACGGAAGATCGCCTATTATGTTCTTTTACGAAAAGTCTACAATAATTACAAAACCTACAAAAACCATTATGATTTGCTAAACGACAAAAAGATGAATTATTATTTATTTGTGCAACCTATTTTGATTGCAAAATAGTAAGCTATTTTGTTATTCTTTTACTAGTTTCTTAAATAAATTCTTATTTCATTATATATTTGAATGTAATAATTGTATTTTTATAGAATATAAAATTATTATAGTTTAATTTCGATAAATATAATATGTATTTCTTCATTGGGTCCATATAATCTGAACATAACTGCCATAAGTTTTTACGGACACAATAGAAACGAGACTCTTAAATTTTAATCGCTTATATCACGAAAGCGAAGCATCAAATTGTGAAACGTTGTTTTTTCGATTACTTTTCGCATGAGAAATTTGCATATTTCGACTTACCCAATCATTCGTTTACACCCTGTACAGTAGGTTTCAACTTGTTAATTATCAAATAAATATTAAATGATACAAAAAAAATAATATTTTGCAATTAAGTACAAGTAATATGTTGTATGCAATAATTTAGCGAGTCTCCAATATAATTATTATTTGGATGAAGTCTATAAAGATTTACTCTCGACTTTAATAGCAACGAAACATATGTATGTATATCAGTTTATTGAATCTTTATAATAACATTGTAACGCGCCGCAGAGTTCGTTATAGAGGTAGGTATTGATAATACGATGATAACTTAGACAACTGGTGTATTAACATGAGAATGTGGAAGTTGGACGGAGTTATTCGAGGCGGGCACTGATAGCAAATGTCCGCGTTCCATTTCATTTACTTCTTGTTGTTCTGTTGCTCTCATAGAACCAGTTGAGCGTGCGAGACTGTTGCGTTGTCTACACATGTATGGTGTTTCTCCTGGCGAAGGGGTTTCACGACCCTGTAAAAAATATGAAACGATTATGTTCAATTTCAATACAGCAAAAATACATAGAAAAATAATTCTAGGTTACAACACGCAACAGTAGATATATGTTAATGGTTTATTTGAAATATAAATACATCCTGTTTAAAAAGTAATGTAAATATTAAATATATCAAGCCAATTTCAATATATATATATATTATGTTTACAATATTTTATATAAAATACACGCAAACATTTCTGAGGTACTATGTACTATAGTCAATAAAGAGAAAAGCCTAACAGCGTCCACTAACGATCACAATTTAACTTCAATGTATTATAACGATTGAGAGTGTGCGTATTTATAATTTTATTATTGTATTTTTATACTTTACTTTCTACAATTTTATTATCATAAGTATACATCAAACTTATAAGTATACTAATATACATTAGTAGTCGTACTGTCTATACTAATTAATAATACGAAAGAATTCGTATTGGGATTGCAGAGTGGGGCAAGTGTCCAGATAAAATCGTTAATAAAAATAACGAAGAAATGTCGACTTCTTTTCTAAATACTTTCTCGCTATCAATGTTTATACTTCTTTTCCTTCCACTTTTTCCATTTTCATCTTTCTCTTCTCTATCTGCCTTCTATTATCCGTCCAAGAGAAGAAAGCACAAGGTGTTTACATCCTCGCTCCGTTCGTAGTTTGTTGTCGCTCTTGTGATCGTAAGCAAGAATCGCTATTGGCCGAAGACGATGACGAAGACCATCGACGGTGATACCCAAGTGAGAACGAATTCCTAGTAAAGTGCATCGGCGTAGGCTCACAATAAAGCGTCAAGTATTTGTAAACAGAACAATTTGCTTACGGTTTAGATACTACCGCTGATTCAATAAGTTTTTCGTAATAAAAAAAAATGAATACAATTTAATATACATTAAATCATTAATATTTTGAAAATTATTTATAGTAAGAGAAACTAATTTGCATTTATTAAAAATAATAATAAATTCGCTTATACTCATATCTAACAAGATAAACTCTACATAAATAAAATTTACGCGAAAACAAGTCATGTCAGTATTAAAACAATTATAACTTTTACGATTTGTAATGTAAAAAAAATGTAAAGGTTATGCATGTTTTAATTTTGGTATGACTTGTTTTTGTGCAAATTGGTTCTTTTCGCTATAAATAATTTTCAATACATTAATGATCATTAGGCATATTAAATTATATTCATTTTTTCATCACGAGAAACTTATCGAATCGGTGATAGTATTTAAACAGGAACGAAATCATTCTGTTTCTTAATAGCGAACATTTGATTAGAAGACTGCGCCAATGATGCAGAATTCTCACGTTCGGTCTCGGAGTGACAACGAACTATGGGCGGGACAAGGATGTAAACACGTTGTGTCTTCTTCTCGTGGACGGATAATATTACAGCGTCATGTTTTCTCCCTTTTTCATCGTTTCTAATTTTATTTTCCCTTTTCTTATTTCTATTCACTCCCAATAGATGTTGCATTTGGTAAAGTGATACCTTGTTTCAATATGTCTCCAACTATCGAGTAAGCGATTTTTGTATTCAAAATCGTTGAAATCTAACCACGCATGCGTGTTACCGTTACTTTGTTACCTATTTGTTCATAAATTATAACACTGAATGGATCAACAACAAATTCGATAAATAATCCAATGTTCTTGACATCCTAAGTACGCGTTTCTAACGTCCTTCCGTGAGTCTAGTCTTTTTCATGTCCCAAAGTTTCTCCTGGTTGAGCCTAACACTTTGTCGTCACAATTCAATTTCTTTCTATTTATTCTACATTCCTTATTCGTCGTATCTAATCTCCCTATTCTTTCCTCTTACAATGTTTTGTTCTTTTATATTTCCGTAATATATTTTATTCTTCTTTTCTTCCGCTTCTTACGTTTTGTACGATATACAACTAATTTTCTCTTTTCTTCTAAAGATATTATGTGGTGTTTGTAATTTTAACATACGAGGGGTACGGTGGGAATATTTTATTAATTATTCCCGACTTATGTAAAAATCGACTTACAGAAGAAGTCCTGGAACGCATCCCTTGCATAATTCGAGGACAGACTATCTTTATTGTTATCAGCGTACAGCACTACCCTAGCAGGCCACGTATTAATAACTATAATCATAAACAGAGTAAACATAATAAGACTTATTCAGTATAATAAAGAAACAAAATGAAAGCAAGTGAATATTACGCGGGTATCGACAAAATTTTGGATAAATGTTATACAAACTGAAAATGATAAACAATTAGCGGGACAGGATAGTTTAAAATTATAAAAAAAAAATAGATATTTTGTTTTTTTAAATGGTAGTTTGAAGTTTCAGAAATAAGATACAAAAGATCCTAGCCTTTAAAATAACTTGAAAGATTAGCGACGTATACCTGCTTTTTCATAATTTTTATAAAAATGGAAATGTTCGGTCATCAATGCCTAGAGAATACTGTGTACTTTTAAACTTTTTTTAATTTTTTGTTGGAGCTAATTCTGTTTGGCTGGAATCATACACACTAATAGACAATTTAAAAAAAAGTTGTGTAAAAGGAAAGTTAAATAAGAGCCTTTCTTTAATGTTCCTTTTTGTATACCATAATGTGCTAAACTAAACTGTCCTGCCCCCTTAATAAATCTATTTAGTTAGGTACTACTGTACGTGGTGTTAAGAATTAATTTGAATTAATAGAATCGAAACTCATGATACACATATTTCTACAATACATTAATATTTTTTTATCAAAAAGTATATATTTTCCTGATATATGTATGAATATGTTTGCAAAATTTTAAAAGTTATTATCGATAATATTTGAGTACAAAATTGTAAAGGAGTGTTTTACTTTAGTGTTCTGGAATAGAAGATCTCCTTAATTGTTTACGCAGTATATAAAATGTTAAGAAAAATGCGAAACGCATTCTCGCCTTTTTTAGGATTAACTTTTCGTACGAGACGATACTGTACTTGTAAGTAGCGTGTACCGGTGAGAACATTTTTATGTAGGAAACGAACAACGAATAACGCTTTAAGCAGGTGGGCTTTTATTTATGAGTAAATAGCTAGCCATACATTGGTATTTTTTTCGTGAGAAAAGCATGTTGTTACTTTCTTTCATTAAAGTTAATGGAATTATAATTACATTGTCACCTACTAATTCTGAAACTTTCTCGTTGATTATTGCATCATTTCTGCTGTCAATCCGTTTTTTCACGGAAAAAATGCCAGTGTATGGTCAACTATTGATAAAATTTTATCTAAATAACATTTTTATTTGAATTTGAGTTAAGAATTGATCGAGTAATTTTAAATAAATCATTACATAGATTTATTATCTAAATAAAACATTTATATTAAGTAAAATTTATTTAAATAATTTATCTGGATAATCGTTGTCTTATTTCCAATATTTGTTGATGACAAATAATATTTCAAAATTAAAATTGTTTTTAATAAAGATTTTCTGAATAAAGGATTATTCGTGATTGGGGACTAAATATTTATTCGTTATGTAACTGAGAAAACGGTTTGTTACGTGCACATGCTCGTGTTGTGCCGTATATGCATGTGAAAATAGAATATGATATTGGTGTGCTATATGTGATTTTATCATAATTCTTGTTCTTGTATTTAAATAAATTCTTACATTTTTTTGTAGTATTTGACTATATTTAGTATTTGTTGTATTTTTGTCCGAAATTTGTAGTTTTCGTACTGTATATGATGTTTACATCACACAAAAATAAAACAAATATTACAAGAACTGCACCAAACTCACATTCTACAAAAAAATGAAAGTACTATACATTATACAAAAATATATAATGCACACAAACCAAACATTCTACACAAAAATCTAACAAATTCCATACAAACACAGTACAAAAATTATACATATTTGTAAAATAACAAAAACAATACGGTAAACACTATTATAAACCAAACAAAAATGTCATTACTAGAAAGAAAGAAACAAGTATAACACAGAGCACACAAAAATGTAATAAAAATCACATTTCTTTCAAAAAAAATATGACGATTGCCACCCAAAAATCACATTACACGGAAAACTATGCCAAAAATCATGAATTCATCTTCAAAATTTAATACACAACATATTTTGGAATTAAAGTATCGCCACGTCTTTGATAGAATGTTTTTCAGCCGCGCAATTATTTAGAAGCGTTCAAATGTTTACATTTACACAACGAATAAATATTTATTCGCCATCGATGAATATTACAAATAACGAATAATAATTTCTTGGATAAACTATTCGAATAAAAATGTTATCTGAATAATCATATAAATAAAGATTTATTAGAAATTTTTCGATTATAATAAACTTCAATTGGGTAACAACTCATATCTTGGTAACAAAGCTTTGGATTGCAAAATAGTAAAGGACTTTTTTTATTTCTCTTCGCATACCGGTCCCGCAAAAAGGTCCAATAGTTTTATTAACACTCTCTATATATTTCACGTAGGTACGTATATTAAGGAAATTGTTTGACTTCTGAATTTGTTTAGTTTCAGCCCCTAGGTTTCTGGTTGATTGGATGGCATTGGTGACCATCAAGCAGATAAATTAAATCCTAAGCCGAAGGAGTAGGGGGAGGCAGTTGGGCGGGTCGACTTTCACTGTCCCCTACGGTACGGCAGTAATCGCATGGAGAAGTAACAGGTGTTCTTATTGTCATCTGTCGCATTCACGTCGTGTCCTTAGCTAAGAAGTGCAGTACAATAGGTACACCCGTTAATTCTCCCACTCCGTCGCAAGCTGCGAGGTAACGAAGGTCGACACGTCAAGCTGCCTTCTCCCACTCCGCTGCAAGCTACGAGGTAATAAAGGTCGACACGTCAAGCTGCCTTCTCCCACTTCGTCGCAAGCTGCGAGGTAATGAAGGTCGACCCGTCAAGCTGCCTTCTCCCACTCTTTCGGCCTGGGATTTAGCTTGCCAGCCAGGCAGATCTGGTTACCCTGTTGGTGACGTACATTCTACCGATTAAGAGTTGGAACGCGTTTCGTGCCATATGCGCATCAACAACGTACTGACAAGTTTTGTGCTGTCTAATATGCATAAAAAAGTAATTTCAATCAAATATGAGCTCAATCGAATGACGAAAAAACGTGTCTCACGGGTCTTAAACTTTTACATGTAAACTTATCTGCGTACAACTTCCCTGTTCCTTTAACTACTTTAGCAAAATTGTCTATTTACTTGGCTATTTTATTGTTTCTTTCATCTACTGGTCGTATAGTGGATCATGTATGACCTCTTACAGCAAAAGACGTTTCAGGTTGATCTTTTTATAGATTTATTGAATTTTTGACCATAGATTGATAACTTAAATCAATATTTATAAAAAGGCATTATGAATTGTAAATAAACTAAAAGTATTATACCTTATCATTGTAAATTTTGTTTTGTAATATTTGAATAATAAACCCTGGTGAATATGTTTTATATTAACCACCACTGGATGCACTTTAACTAACATACTTAACACGTATTCATGGTTCGCAAATTGCTAGACGTCAAACGTATGATTCGATTGTTTGACTGTACTTAATACAGAAACAAAGTCTCAAACGTAATTTCATCATTCTCGATATTCATCTGATTTTAGCATGTAGAATTATCGTTAAGAATTTCGGACACTTGTTACTGAACACCTTATATGTATAAAAAAACTTCAACCTTCTTTCCAATACTCGTGCATGTAAAACTTCAAGGCTTGTGGGGCATATTTTTCCGTTCATCGATCAAGCTCATATTTAGCAGGAATTATTTTTGCACATACAGTAATGTCTCGTTGTATGATTGTTAGATTTGTAAATAATTTTTAATTGTGGTAAGTAATCCGGTACTATGATCACTTGGCCACACGTATCATTCGCACCTGAAATTTCATTCGTTTAAAACGAATTTGATTTTAAAACCTAAAAGCTCCTACCGTAATTTCACCACTCTCACTTTTTCGTCTTATTTTAGCCTGAAATATTGCCTACCTGTAGATGAACATACATAGGGTGTCTCAATTACATTAACACAATGAAATATCCCGTAGACAATTAATTTAAAGAAACGGGCGGTATATAACAAGAGAAGTTAAATAGCATTATTAATTTTTTAATGTGTGGATGTTTTTAAAGTCATTTTAAGGTCAATTTTCAAAAAATTTTTATTATTACTACTACTATCACTACTACTGCTGCTACTACCACTACTACTACTACCACTACTACCACTACTACCACTACTACCACTACTACCACTACTACCACTACTACCACTACTACCACTACCACCACTACCACTACTACCACCACTACTCTACCACTACCACTACCACTACTACCATTACTACTACTACTATTATTACTACTGCTACTACTACTATTATTATTATTATTATTATTGTTGTTATTATTACTACTATTATTATTATTATTGTTATTATTACAACTATTATTATTATTATTGTTATATTTTTTCCTCAACCTTCGCTGGCTGGTTTCAGCATTGAGTATAGGCTTGTACCAAATAGCTCTTTTCCCCTTTTATTAAATGATTCTGTTATTTAGGAAGGTTCTTACTATATTGCATGTTTTCAATATTATAGCTTTCTGTATGGTTTGATGTATAGCTGTTTTAATAGTTAGATGTTAGACATTTTTAACGAATGTGTGTGGTATAATTTCTATTGAAGACATAATTAATGGAACTATGTACACTTTTTTTGGTTCCATATGCTTTCTATTTCTATTGCCAGTGGTGTATATTTTTATACTTTTTCTTGATTTTTGCTCTGTATATTTGTATCATTTGATACAGCTATGTCGATTAAGTGGACTATTTGTTTTGTCTAATCTTGGAGTGTGATGCCAGGTCGGTTGTTCTCTATTGTTTTGTCTGTGTAAATGGTGAAGTCTCAATATAATTTGAACTTCTCATCTTCTAGTGTGGTTCGCTTTGCGTCTTATTGTTAAGTTATATTTTCGGGCTATTTCTTGGTGTATTATTTTGGCAGCTATATTGTGCCTATTTATATATTCAGCTCCTGCTAATATTTTGCATCCTCCTGTTATATAATCTATTGTTTCCCTTTGTTGCTTACATTTTCTGTATCTATCGTTCTGTATGATGGCATCTTTAAGTATATGTTCATAGTAGTTTTTGGTTGTAATAATTTGATCTTGGATTGTCATGATAAATCCTTCTGTTTCGGGGAACAGTTTTTTAATCATTTATGCGTATTTCTTCTTTGTTTGTATTGTACCACCGTCTTATGTATAGTTCTTTGAATTTCCATGAATGTATTTTGTGTTAATGGAATTGTATTTCATCGTATTCGCCGCTATCATGTGTTTGTGTTGTTAAATTGAGCGGTGTATATTGTTGATCGGCTATTACTGTAGCTTGGTGAAATGATGTCTGTTTGTTGTGAAAATATTTTTTGACTGCTTTAATCTGCTTTGTGTGTAATGCGTGTACATTTATTAGGTTTCTTCCTCCGTGGTTTCGGGCTATTGTAATTTTTTCTTTGTTTGCATTTGGGTGTAGTTTTCTACATTTTGTTAAGTGCGTCCTTGTGGTGATATCGATATTTTCGAGGTCTGTTTTGGATCATTTTATGATGCCGAATGTATATCTGAAGTCTGTGTGGCGTATGTACAATATTTATTGTTTTAAATAGGTTTTTTGAGTTCAGTTTTGTTTTCAAAAGTGTTCATAGTCTTTCTGTATACTGTTTTCTCAGATGTTGCTTTATTTACGTACGATTGATTTACGTGTTTTGTTGAAAACCCAGATATTTGTACGTTTTGTTTTGTTCTATGTTGTTTAGTATTTTATTATTGAGTGTTGAAATTCTTCTTTTGAGTTTAAAAATTTTTTACGTTCGCTTGAACTTTTGAATCGTTCCGCGTTAATATCCCTACTTATCGAAACCATGGTTATGAAACGACTGAAATCTATTTTGAAGAAGTGCATTGAACGATGTACTCTTCGTATAAACAATTCTAAAAGTTTAGCCATCTCAATATACAAACTATTTATAAACAGAAGATTCATATGTCGGTACGGCGTACGAATGACGTACCTGAAGGATTAAATGAGCGACATATAGCAACAACGAGCTAAAGCGAAAATTCTCAAACGGTATCCATCTAAACATGTAATTCATTTTTCGTTCATGAACGTTTCGTTCTGTTAGATTTTACTCTACGATTAGACAACGTCAATAACAATAATTATAGTCTAAATAATTACTAATTTGATAAAGTAGGAGAAAAAAAGAACCATTTAGCTACCATATTATATCTACATATATACACTGCTGGCGGAAAGTTTCCGATCGCTTCGATACATGCGAATGATTCGTGAATTAATGAAATTGAGGCTACTATCTTGCATGCTTCTTAAAGTCTAATCATAAACAGTTGTAGATTCTTGTTTGAATCTTGGGTAATGTTGTCTAATCGTTCTGTCCAAGTGATCCCAAAGCTAAACTCAATAGAGTTTAGATCCGGTAATTGAGCTGGTTGTTCAATGTTTTTTAATATCCCTTCCTTTTCTCAAGGTCCATTGACGTCCTTTCTTCTTATTAATTGGTCGAAGTGATAGTTTTTTCACTGTAATTCACCCAAATAAGTCTGCATCTTTCGAATACGTTTTCACAGTGGTCAATGACAATTGGTCCAATGTTTTGAATTGGAAAATCATATCACTGGAAATCGTGTACTGTTGTTTTTGGTATTTTCAATTAGGCAGCCACGGTTCGCTCTGATTTTCCTTCGGAATACAAAATACATACAACATTTCGTGTAGCAACATTCGATTCTTTAAATTTTCCCATTTCTTCGCGTTTTCTATGCAGGAACATAGTCCTCTGAGAAGTTTCTATGCTCTACTGAGCTTTGTCACTGATTACTTGATATTTATACTAACTTTTTGAATGAAATGTGATCTATATTACTCAGGTAATAATTACCCTCAATACTTACCCTAGAAGTTACCGAAATTTAGGTAACAGTACACAATAAAGCTTACTACTTTATCCTCACTCATATAGCTGAAATGTATTTATTCTATAAAATAATTCTAATTAAGATTTATGGGAATCTCGGATGGTACAAACAGGTGTCAAAACAAGGGGAAATTTTATTATCAGAACTTTCAGCTGTGTTAAAGTGCATTAATCGATAAAAAAAGATGGTGGTCGGATACTTTCCGCCAGCAGTGTATGTATTATATATTAGTGTGGTCCTTAGTTATAGGTAGTTAAAATTTATGTTGTAAATTTTTTTGTTCATTCTTCAGAGTGATTTCAATTCATAAAAAAATAACCAGAGAAAGTATCCCAAAGTTCTTGAAGTTCGATATGTAAAATTAAATGCGCGAGATTTCATCATGTATCCAGTTATTCTATTTTTCTCTTATTTACCGGCATTTAAAAAATCTTCAAAATCTCTTCTTGTGAAGGGAATCACTTCTTGTTACAATAACTCGGAAAATTAGGGTCTACTCGTAACTATTTGACTAAACATTAACCAATGAGATTGTTTCTCAGACATACTTCTTGAATGGATACCGTCTTGTAATTTTTATGTTATGCCAAGCCATAATGTTAATGTACACCAAGATTAGCAATGTAACATTTTTTATATTTTTAATTATACTCCCATGAAAATATTATCGACGAATAATAGATTGGCAAGATTTTGTCGATGAAAATAAGTCTAGACACAATATTATTTACAAGCGTATGCACTTATGAAAGTCGCAAGTGTCACACATAAGTAAAACTAATTCGTATAGGATCATGTTTGGACTTATTTTCATTGGGGAGTAACAATAATTTATTAATAAGATTACCATGAAGATCTAGTGAAATATATAAATATATGAAGTTTCATTAAAGGATGAAATTCGATTCGTCATACAACAAAGAGGGCTAATAGTAATTAATTGACATTTGTCAACACAAGTACCAGCTACTCACATCGACGGATTTTTTTCGTCGAGGAATAAAAAATCGTGATAGGATAACTCCGCACCTTGCTGCTAGGAATAGTATTCAGCTATAAAGCAAAGGAATTTCAAATATGTTTGAAATTAATTATTTATATTTTAATTATGTTTGATAGGTATATGCTGAAATATGTCTTAAAAAATAAATGAAGGAAAATAACTTGTTTCAGGTCGTTATACAACCACCGTAAGCAATGAATAAACTCGGATAGATAACTTTTATTGTTTTAAATAGAAAGATCATTAAAGATTTACCAAATAGAAAGATTTACTAAAAGTATTGACTTACAAACCAATGCTGAGTAAATATTTTTGGTTTAGTTTAACGAGTACTACAGGTTTACAAGACTATTTATATTTTAATTATTTTTGATAGGTATACACTGAAATATGTCTTAAAAAATAAAAGAAGGAAAATAACTTGTTTCAGGCCGTTATACAACCACCGTGAGAAATGAATAGACTCGGATAGGTAACATTCATTGTTATAAATAGAAAGATCGCTGAAGATTTACCAAATAGAAAGATTTACTAATAGTATTGATTTACGAACCAATGCTGAGTAAATATTTTTGGTTTAGTTTAACGAGTACTACAGGTTTACGAGATTTCTGATCGCGTTTCAACTGTATACACCGTGATTCAAAAAGATAAGACAGATCGAAATATACAACTTCCTTCTAAGAAGAGAAATTAAAAACTTCATTAACATTTTACAATTTGAGGCTTCGTAATTCGAGATATAAGCAGTGAAAATTTATCGATGTGATTCTTTATACGCTACACAGTATTTCTTTGTTGAAAGCTGCATTTGATCTACGCGCTATGAGCTAGGCGTTTTCTTCACCATTCTAGATCACTTCTACGCCCTGCACAAGTGAAAGCGAGATGACATGAGAGCGAGTTAAAGAAACTGATAATGATCGAAGAATGGTACGAGTCAGACGAAGCATTGATACTTTCTCTCACTCTGTTTTTCGAATGACTGACACTTCATCCTTTTCGACGAAGAAATACTGTATTTCGGTGTTGTACAAGCCTGGTCTTGTAAGACTTCTGGAATTTGTTCACTTCCGCTTGAACACGTTACTCATAGATACATACGTTTTGTGTAGTGTTTGTAAGCTTCCTTAGTCGGAAACGTTAGCTTGTCATGATTGTCATTTTAGATTCGTGCAATTCCTTTAATTCACTATTTAGTAAATTACTTTAATAATTTAGTAATTTAGCAATTACTTTAATTCACTATTAGACTTTAATTTATAGTATTAGAAGAGGAAACAGGGACGTGAGAGGCTCCTACGCTGAACAATGCTGCTGTATTTATATTCTAGTCAGCTGATAACGTAACTACACATGGTTGTACTCATACACGAGAAACAATGTTCATAATGTCTACATACGTAAAAATTTTAACTGCTTATACCTCTAATACGAAACCTTCGTTTGCAAAGGGGTAAAGTACTTTCTGTTTTTTCCTCGCACGAGGAAGTTGTGCATCGCGATTTTTCACGTCTTTTTGAAACACACTGTACAAGTTTCGTAAATTGTATCTGTATTAAGGTATAACGATAATATGAAATCATCGAATGCAAAATAAATATTTGTTACTGCTGTTCCGTAAAGTCGTTACCGCTTTGAATTTTAAATGTGTTCTATCAACATAAACGGTTATAGTTTAATATGAATAAAACGTTTCGTTTATAGTTTTGCATTAAACAATTACAGTTTCATTATAAAATGTACCTTGTCTGGTAGGATTTGGACAGTAAAATATAAACAGTTACCTATAACTGAATTTGAGTCTGAGTTAATAGCTCTTAAGCATCGTCCGAGACATATTGATTTAGGACAGGTAGAACAGGGATTTGTATCACTCTTCGGGATATACTGCAGAAGCGAAGGTGCAGACGTTATCACAGAGAAATAATATGCATAAAAATTTGAAACACATACCTGTTTGGAGGGACCACAACATGTTGCATGATTACAAGGCTTGTCGGTCTTTGGACAGTCCAATACACAGTCTTCTGTTGGTGTTTCTTTAATTTCACTATTGGATTGGTACTGAAATGTTATCAATAATATATTATTAATTTTCAGAACAGGATAAATTTTATATTGGTATGCATCTTATTTGTTATTATTAACTAAATAATTATCATTTATTTAACTATCGGTGCTTTCAAAAAACTATTCTATTATCGAAAAATACATATCTAATATCTTTCTAAGAGATCTTTTTACGCGAAATAAAGTAAACATGTGTCTAACAAGCATTTGAACCAAAACTTTATAATTCGTCTTTTGCTCCTCCAAAAAACATATAAATAACGTCTGAGTGAATAATAAAACTTTAAGTACCTGAAGAATCTCTATATGTACATAAATTCTACATATACTCTTATTACTTATTACTATTAAAATACGTATTACTCAAAGCATTATAGAATTTCTGTTCTATGAAAAATTGTATCGAAGTATAATGTATGGGACTAAAATTGTACTTTTACTTTCGGAAAAATTAACGTATGTAAATCAACATGTAAAATAATTATTTAACCTCTTTAAGAATAGTGATGTATATGTAGACGTAAATTTTTTAATTATTTTGGATATTGTAACATAAAAACAATCACTAAACTTGTGAATAAATATTCACAAACATTTTGAGTTTTTCTTAATTTTAATTCAACTAATATCTCGTTGAAAGAATTAAAAATATTTTAGGCAATATATTAAATAATTTACTTACATCGATAAATTCTGGCTGTATCGTAGTAGAATGTATGCCTTCATTGTGAAAGAACTCTTTGACTTGTTCTGCAATTTTCATGTATTCTGACAAATTTCTGCATCGTATATGTGCTGAAGCAATAATGCGATCACCAGCTAATTGCCATACATGAAATTCGTGTACAGCTAATACACCATCAACATTTTCTAATAAGCGTTGTTGAATAGCATCGACCTAGAGTAAAAATTTGTTGTTTCGAATAATATACATTTTATGAAAATAATACAAAAACTAAAACAGGACTATTTATAAGATGTGACAGAAATGGGAACATTTTCAATATAAGATGTTATCTGAGTCTTTATGTACTACTTTTTCATTGAGAAAAATATGATACGTAATGTGTTGCAACAAAAAGATTAATCTTACAAAATTATTCGTACTTGCACCATTTAGTGCAATACGCAATTTGAACTAATATATGTAATTAATTTATCGTGAAATTTCTATCAGCTGTATCAGCTTGTTTTCAAAATTGTTTAAAAAACCTAAACGTTTGAATATAAAGAGAAATAACGAAAGAATGCAAATAACCTTAAGTCGTGGATTTATGATACATAAATCATTATCAAAAACAGAGTACTATGACACTAGAAGCGTACATGTTGACCTGTCCTTTACGGGAAAAACTAATAACGTAGATTGATAACGAACATATAGATTTACAAATATGTAAATTTCGAAGAAAATCCATATAAAAATTTAATCAAATTTTGAATAATGTTCTGATACATCTTATAAAACACCTTGTATACAAAAAGATTATATATTGTACATTATTTTAAGTAAGTAAAGTTACCTGAATGTGTGTTGGTACAGTTTGTAAAAGAATCAATGCAGATTCTTGTAGTAATGGCCACACTGATCGTAGAATAAGAATAACTAACAAAAGTGATAGAGCCGGGTCAATGTAAAATCTGTAAAAAATAAATATAAAATATTTATATATTCTTAAGTATTTATATCTTCTATATAAACATCAAATAAAATATCACTGACAATCCAAGACGGTATAATGCAAATAAAACATAGTATAATGCAAATGTAATGCAAATATCATTACAAAAGATTATGTCATAAGCATTTTTTATTTATTTATTTATTTATTTATTGCGGTTAGTGGATAAGAGCAAAGATATTCTATCGATCACCGTTGTACGGTGATACAATTCAAATTCATCTTTGCAACAGAACTATACGGCTGGTACTCGAATCCGACTAATCAGTCAAAGAAGTTTTTTATCATCTGCGCTCTAAATTTTGCCAATAAATGCGAGAAATGGCAGCATAACATGGGGGCATTTTGTTGATCACATAATGCAAGCTGTTGGTAAAATTGGAATTACTGATTTCGAGGTGTAATTCTTCGTTGAGTGGAGGATGCGGATGTATGAGAACATTATTCCGCCAGTTAAATAAAGACATCCATAGGACGAAACAGAACATACGGTTAAAAAAAGAGGGTATGCTGCCAGCAAAGTAAATCACTCAGTTGGTGAAATAGTTTAGACGGCGGCCGGGCTGTTAACTTAGCCTAATTTAATCTAATCCGTCGACTAGGTTAAATTAGGCAAGCTTGGGATTAAATTATTTAGGATACCTTCAAATGACCTTAAACATCAAAAATATGGTGAAATTGTAAGATAAGTACCGCCCCCTCCCAACAGAGAAGTGAGTGGGCGTGGTAACTGCGCTGCAGAGGAATGGGGGGAGGGAGAAGTTTTAACGATGTTAGTTCCGGTGTCCCCTCGAAATCATGAGGTTGGCCACCGTGGAGGTTTTAGTGGGTAGGCTCGGCATCCGGTGTTTTCGAATATGGGGAATTCGAATCACCGACTTAATGAGGGGGAGCGAGAGGAAAACGCTTTCCCAGGGGAGGGGTCATCGCTCCCCCCGAGAGCGGATACAAGGTAAACTCCGCGCCGATGGCCCAGTGGCGCCTTGCATCTCGGTGCTATTGGGCGTGGCTACGGGGGCCGTGGGCGGTCGTAACATTGGGACTCACGGTCGCCCTTCGTGCGGCTACTGCGAGCGTCCAGGCGCTGAGGAAAGTAGGAGGGGAAGGCAACTTTCCAACTCCCACCCTAACGAAAATGGGAGTGGGCGTGGCGATCACGCTGCATGCAGGTTTCTGGAACCGTTGATGAGATTCCCGGTAGCCTACTCCCATAATGTGCGAGGATGGTTACCGTGGTGGGTTTTTAGTGGGTAGGTTCCGCATCTGGTCGTTCCATTTGCGAGGAATCTCACACTTCTCTCAGCCCCTTCTCAAGGAGTTTTATCAGGGGTATTTATTATAAAATAAAGGACACTACCGTCTATATATGTGAAACAAATTTATAATATTGGAAAAAGCCTCAATAGTAAAAAAAAGTAGTGGTGTGTTAGCAGACACTTTAACAATTACGTTACACTCTTCAAGTAAGAACTTGAAAGTTCCGTTTATACGTTAGCATATAAGCGGCTGCCAAATTTTTAATATGAAATATCTTGTAAACTATTAATCATGTGCCCATTATATCAATCATTGGCTTTGGTATTTCATGTTGTGCTGTTGTGTAAAACTTCATTAAAAAATCAAACATTCACCTACGGATCACTCCCTATAAAATGCAACGATAGCAATACCGCCTTTGTAAAACGGTTAACAGATGAAACGGCTACCGCAAGTGAATCAAGACTAGAAAATATTATTATTAGAACAGAATGTAGACCAATGGGACCGAAGACCTAGAAACTAGAAAATGGCGCTATGAAAGTTACCGAGCTGCTATGGTGTGCATACTCAATGTAAATATAGGATGCTATATTTTATAACAGTCCTCTTCTTCTCCGATTGAATAGATTTTGCAAGGAGTGTGTGGATAGGGATAAAAGCAGTAATGGTTCTTAATTCTTGAGCAGAGAATGCAATATCATTTTAATCCAGCTATAATTGTTAGTGTATTCTTTATTCCAAAATGGGTTTATTCGAAAGAGGAAGAAGATAGAGGAATAAAAAATATCCTACCTATTTACTTATTTATTTATATGTTAATGTATTTATGTAGTAACATATAAATGTAATATATATGTAATATATAAAGTTGAAAATATGCACGATGCATATGAAAATATGTATATGCATAATATTTTTTATACAATTTCTTCTTGAAATTTACATATAATGGAAATTTTACTCATAGTAAAATTATATGTGTTTTAAATACGCACATTTCGTTTTTAATAACACGATAAATATTGTTCGGAATTATAAAATGTGTATTGTTCAAAAATTAAATATTTTATATTCAAGTTAACCCTACGTCATCTGAATTCTGTGCCATCCTAGCTTCTGCGACATTCTAGTTCCAGTATCACTCTGGCTCCTTCATCATTGAATTTTAATTCATACTTCGAGCACTGTATCTAAAACTTTATCCTATTTTACATTCACTCCTATTTCACAATCATGAAAAAATTGAGCAATCCATACGCAAGAAACATTCAAAAGATCTTTATCGACTCGTTTCCAAGTCCAATATTTAATCTTTCTATAGTTATCGACAATTCATTCCTATAATCACTGAATCTTTACTAAATCAATTTACTGACAACATCAATCTTTCTTATGTGCTAGTCGAAATTAATTTGCTAATGAAAATGGAAATTTGTATAGTTTTCAATACTTCTTTACAACAGCATTACCAATGGATTGGTAAGGTTTTTCCTGCAAAAATGACGCTATCTTTCTCATTTTTAAATAAATTGACGATCCTAATTTGGTCATTGGTTACTTTACAACGTCTTACGGCGTATAAGATTTCTGTGCCCAAATTGTTCGAACGAAAAACCTTTAGAATTTTTAGAGACTTTTTGAAATCGTTGAAGTATTTCTTATAAATTATTTCAGATCAAAATTTGTTTCAGGAAGGAAAAGAACTCCTTTTAAATTAAAGTTGTACATAATTTTATACATCAACTTAAAGTTGTGCACTTTTAACAGTCAGAATTTTCGAAAATCAGTTAAATCGAATAATTCCATATGTGAATTGTTATGAAAAGCATGTGTTATATGTATAATAAAAAAATGTTAAATTGTTCTTTACAATTCCAACAGCTCACAATTGGGGAAAATTTGTTTCTTCTACTTCTAAGAATTTCTCTAAATTACAAACTACTGTTAATACAACATAAATGTTGCAAAAATGACTCTGCTGCGCATTAATTACATTTATGTATATAATGCCTTAATCCATTACTTGATATCTTTAACATATAAAATTTTGTAAAGAAATGTTAAAGAAATATCAACTTTATCAAAACTTTAACTGCATACATAATATTTTTAAAATGTTATGGGTGACTGTAAGCGTTGTATTTATTTCGAATTAATATTTCGCTTCTTGTGTTCATTAGGAGATTTAAACAATCAATTTTTCATAAAAATAAAACAGACAATTTAATTACCTGTATTCCCATTTTGTCAACCAAACAATTAAAGCAGACACTATTACAATAACAGATCCTAATGCATCCGAGAGTACATGAAGAAATACACCGCGCATATTCATTTGACTTGCGTCATGTGAATGACCATGTGCCCTTTTCACTTGAGGCGTTGATGGCCTATAAGCTTCATTATTTTCATTGTCATCTGTTCCAACTAAAGAACTAAGCCTGTTATGGCTTCGAGAGATACCATGTGAATGTGCATGGGAGTTTCCATGTTCTGCAATAAAAATTGTAATATATTTTACATAGATATTTATCAAAAATACACAACTTAAAAATGGTTTTCTTCTATTATTATTTTCCTTTAATTGTCCATATAGCAGAAAAACCGAGTAATCATATAGATAGAGTAACGAATATAAAAGTTAATAATTAATGAAAAAGAAAATTACTTTTGTGTTATTTGTTTAAAGAGATCTATACTTATGTTGCCGATCATAGATAATCAACCACAGTTTTCGATTAGTTAGTTCAGTAACAAATTTTGAACAACAAATGTTTGACGAATGTTTTACATATATAGATGATGTGTTTCTTATACAATCTTACATATAATCATAGAAATCTTATTGATTGAAATTTCAGCGATTAACGATACTATCACGATGACGCTTAATACACAAATTGTACACATGAGTTGTACATATCTAAGCTATTTTTTTCTCACCGTATAATTGTAATAATGGCTAAAAGAACAATCACCGAAATTGGTTAATTTTGGACCTTGTCGGGGACAAAACGTCTTTTTGTTTTTTTATACAATACCTCTTTCTAAGTTTATAAGCAATCTGAAAGGCATAATTCTTTATCTGGGCGGTGATGGGAAAGTTATAAAAAGTGAGAATGAACTTTAAAATCTCATTAGTAATGCTCACCTGTTTAATCGTCGTTATCTTCTTCCGATGATGATCTACCTTCAAAATAATTATTTAGGAAATCAACTGGTAAGTTAATCGTAAATCACCATTGAAAGAAAATAACGACGATTAAATAGGTGAGCTTTACTAATGAAATTTTTAAATTCATTCTTATGTCCCATCGCCGCCTAGATAAATAATTATGCATTTCGGATTCCTTAAGACCTGCAGAAACGTATTCTACAAACAATTTTTGTTGTCGGCGAGGTCCAGAATTGGTCAATTTCGGCCATTGTCCTTTTTCTTTCAATATTTTCTTATTTTCAAAAATTCAGGTCTGCAATACGTGACTGCATTGTATTTAAAAGAACAGTAAAGCATTTAAACAGTTTATTTTTTCATATAATTAATTGCAGAGTCAGCATTTAGGAAGACAAAAATATAAATACATAACAATAAGCCGTATTTTCCAATTTCGGAAAGCGAACATTTGCTTCGTCTCACTCTGGATTTTTCGTTAACAATTAACATATTACATGCCCAAAGATAGACAGTTCCCCTGAACTGCCTTTTACACGTATAAAGTCACGAGGTATGATGAGCAACTACTACCATCCCCTACCAATCTCATTTAAATTAGTATCTCCTATTACTTCTCTCCAACTAAGTTAATAGATTATGAAAACAAAAAATCACTTTATCCTTTCACGATCAACTTTTTACAACTAGTCGCTACGTAGAATCTACATATAAGCTGCGAAAATACAAAACAATACTATAATTGACAAGTTATCTTAAAGAAAAGTGGTTGCAGCTGTTATGGTTTCACGTATAGGAAATGATATTTCACCTGTTCGAGAGGTATGCTACGACTAAAGATTGTGAACAATCCGAAAGCGAATTTAACAACGAGGAAGTCTATAGTAATCCGAGTTACGAACCTATTCGAAACAGTTCTGACAAGTTTGTTGAATGTAACACTAAATGTCTCTTCAATCCTAAGGATCCGTAAATAAATAAAAGTCGACAGAGATCGCAAATGTACTATCCTTAAAGCACGGAAAATTTCATTGAAAAATTTGTAACGGAGTTACAGACTTCTGTAATTATTTTGTTCAACAACCGTTAATACGTAGATATACATTATCCAATTTGACAACAGTCAAATTATTAATTCTTACTGTGAATTTCGAAGAATTTTTTAATTGTTTTATAGCGAAGAAAGGTTATATGCATTATAGTATAATCTTGAAAAAGTTTAGATCTATGTGTTCTACTGATATCAAGTATGCAAATATATTTCAGTCAATATTCTTATGATCGCCAAAACAAACACTTGAAGTGAAGTCACACAGACTGTATTATCAAAAATGCATTGTCGCATTTACAAACATCAAAATAATTATTTCTAAAAAATCATGGTGTCAGTCATGTGAGTATAGGGTTATTTTTATTTAGCATATATTTTTTTTTCGTTAGAATGTAAGTTGGTAAATACAAATTGGTACAGGTGATGGTGGAAAACAGATGACTCTGTATGTGATTACGGCAGAGAGTGAAGTAAAGAATTATTGAACATGTATGAACATGTTGCCTTACATATCAATACATTCTTTGCAATCATCACGCATTGAGTTCGCATTTATCGTTTTCTGTATCTCCTTCTGTAATTCTATAGCTTTTCTGTTTCACTTTTCGAGTTTCGGTACTAATTCGGTGTTCTTTTAATTTCTTGACTCACGATTCTGGAAACTCATGAATTATCAATTAACTCTGAAGCTTTATTGCACACTGGAGAAGTTACAGGCAAAAAAGTTGTGCCAAGACGGAAAACCAGCCGGAGTTTGGAAGGGGTGTAATAGATAACGTTTACACGCTCGTCTGGGTAGTGGGTTTTCTATTACCTATTCAGATAGGAGTATAGAAAAGAAAGTTGGTGGCATTCTTTGACTTGACCTAACGGTAGCAATGAAAACAAAGACTGTGAGATGAGTATTAATAGAAAGATAATGGGAATGTTTTCAGAGAAATAGGGATATAAGAGAAGGGAGTCCGCTCAATTCCTGTACCTTCAATATATTATTAGGCACATAGATAAAAATATATATAAATGGCAGATGATGTTTTCCAACTTAATCTCAAATTTAGTTATATTAATCCTTGCTTTCCTCAAATTCAAAGTGTGGAGTTATCCCAACCATTGTTTACATTTCTTTAACGCTGCGTCATACAAGGTGTCCCAATCATCACCGGTCGATTTGTATTTCGCGCTATTTTTAAAACGTCCAACCGATTAACCCGAAACTTGACACATGTCATCTAGACAAATGGGAAATTAATCCTGGAAAGGTACGCGGTGAAAAAACGTGTGTAAATTATTCAGACGTATTACGAGAAATCGCGATCTTTAACGCTAACGATTCGGGAACTTCGTAATCATTTCCCTCGAAATCATGTGCCGGCAAAAAGCACTGTACTGTTTGATCGCTAGATTTGTTGAAACTGATTCAGTTGGAGATCTGAAAAAATCAGCGCGTCTCCGTACTGCTCGTTCGAGTGAAAATGTTGCTACTGTTGCTGAAAGTGTGAGAGTAACCCCGGGCACATCAATTCGACATTGTTCTCAGGAACAATTCGAGATATTCTTAAATATATTAAAGATATAATGAAAAATTGATATATTCCATTAGTCACTATACTGATACAAGCGCGATATTGCTTAGAAATTTTGGCCATTGCTCACACTAGGTGTATCTCATCACTTTCCTCGTCAAACAGTTCACATATACATATGCTGGAATAAAATTTGCTACCGGCACCAAAATTAAGGCAATTGGCAGACTCAATTTTTCTTTTTGAAAGCGAGGATTACTTAGTTTATATTTCTTACTGTCGTTGCATTATATACAATAAATAAAATTCACCTAATTCTCTATATCCATTATTCAAAACTGTTTTATTTAAAAGTTACTAAAAATAGATTATACCGTAAAATAGTACAAATATTAATACTCTGTAAACACACTTATAGTATATATCTTGTACATTTTTTACATATTCTCGTATGTCATATAATACATATATTTACACTCTATTGATAATTTACTAAGCGGGAATATTACTCAAATGCCAAGAAGCCTCATTAATTTTTATAGCAATAAAAATTTTAACTTCTTTTCTAAACAATACATATTAGTATCCCTGCAATGCACCAACATGTTTTGCAGTTTCGGAAGAGCTTCCAGTTTAATCGTACGGTTAATATTTATTAAGACAAAATTGATCGACACATAATCATATGTTAGTGGACTGTGAACGTGTTAAAAATTGTTCCGTTTTGTATGAAATATTTATCACATATATATTTATAGACAGTATATAAAGATATTTGAATTTTAGCAGACTTACCATGAAATAGACACAGACCAATTAAATTCACTAGTAACCCAAGTGCACCGACTACTACAAGTAATTTAGCTTCATGTATTTCTTCTACTTCAATAAATCTTTTACATGCTTCCACGGTAATACTAAAACACAATGCGACTAAAAAAACAGCATTTACCAAAGCACCTAAAACTTCTGCTCTGGCCCAACCAAATGTATTTTTAGACCACTTCTTTGGCGACATCTGCAAAATTTATAAAAATACAAATAATTATAAAATTATAAAGAGAAAAACTACAATGTATCTACACATATAACTTAAAACGGGTTACCATTGTTAACAACAAACATTCATCAACAAGTATAAATTGAATCAATAGACTACGCTGAATGTATGAACATTTTGATTAAAACTGTACAAGAATTTATACAATAATCAACGACTTTAGTCGAACCTGCAGCATTTATTGATAGCCTTAGGAAACTAATACCTGTACAGTTTTAACTTCCTAGATAGTGTTGTTAGATGGCCAGGTTTTTTCGCGCATGCGCGGTTCATGATGGCGGAAACAGAACATGCATATCCAACTTCATAGAAACCAATTTTGATAGATCCCAATGCATAGATATATAACTTCTTATTCAATTTACATCAAACTAACATTTTATTCAAACAGTTACTTTAAATATTCTTACCTCCTCTAACCTATCTTTTATATCAATATTAAATAAATTACGTAATACAATGTAATATATTCTTAAATTATGTAATATATTCTTTTCAATATTACATACAATACATTATTTAACATTTCATAAATGTCTTCACATGTATGTAAATTGTTTTCTTTCATTACGGAGAATAAAAACTTTAAATTAAACATGGCCGCCCGTGTTGTGGAGTAGGAGAGGCACGCACATGTTGGTACAAAATGTACCAAATTATCGTAGCCAAACTTTCTCAGTATATTCTATAGATATAAATAAAAAAAAATATATTGTGAAGATTGTAGAGTATATCTGTAAGACTAATGTGACTTCATTTAACACTGACTAACAACGCTTATAGACAACTTCCGACAACGACTCTCGACCAGAGACACACGATACAACAATCCTTCATGTTCAACGCTACGGTCTTCTTTATATTCCCGATTCTGAGGGAATATAAGGTGGTCGCTGGGACGATAAACAAACGATGGGTTTGCTTCGTATCAACGTCGCCAGAAAATTTCACTATCCCAGCGACCAGTCCTCTTTCGTCGGTTACGATCCCCTGGATAGAGTCGCACGTTTCTACACTCGTTCTCACGCTCTCTCTCTCTCTCTTTCACATACCTGACACTGAAGTCGTCTACCAGTAATTTATAATACTAAATTCGATCATCCTGATTTAATATCTGCCCTCAGATGGTTTTCACTACCACTACTTTCACTTTCAACATCTTCGTCTTCTTCGTCGGAACTCTACAACTTCGTGCAGTCAGCCGCCGTAGATGTTACTCGTGGTCCCTCATGCTCCCCAATCTAATGCCCTATGTAACGGTCATTTCGTAGTATCTTTGCCACGTGGTAAGGCCCAAAATATTTAGCCTTCAACTTCAAGCTTGTAGTCTTGTATTCTTTTAATTTTCTCTTATTAAATGTTTTTCTGTTCTGAGCTTGAACTTCGTGTCCTCTTCGTTTCTTCAGCTCTTTCTGGGTCTGCTTCTGCTGTTCCTTCGTGTGCTCTAGCTGTTCTCGTACCCTGTGAAGTTCCATAACCAAAGTCGATTGATTTCTGACGTCTCAGTGTCTCTACGTCGCCTGCAACTTCAAAGTTTTTGTCTCGCTTTCGTCATTGAATTCCTCGAACCTTTTTCGTAACGAGTGCATTCCTTGCTCTAGACTGTTTTCCGTGCTGATGTTGACTTCGCTGACGGGATCGCTTTTCCTCCACGTTTTCTCCTCCGTTGCCCATGACTTTTCAAAAACACAGAACGAGACCCATTGTAACCCCTACCTCGCGTGTTTTATCCGGTTCTTAATGATCAACCAGGTTTTCTAGTTTTCTTTTATCTATCTTTATGATCCACTTGATTCACTTCAATTTCGGCATTAATCTCGCATTCAGATGCAACGTCTCCATACTTTCTACAACTAAAACACCTCAGACCTTTAGCTTTTGTCCCCTTAGTTTCCTCTTCAGATCGCTCAGTCCTTGGCTTCTTGTTTTCCTTTATCATTTCGTACGATGCAAACTACTCCTTCAATTCGTGCACGTTCTTAGCACCATACAGAATCATCTTGTCAACTTCGTCATCTTGAATTCCGTCAACGATGTTGACTACTGACTCAATGGCTACTGAAGTCTCCATGTCGATTTGTTTCCCAATCTTGAATATTTAATAGATATACGACTCATTTGATTTTTTCAGAGTCTGTAAAAATTCAACTTTCAACGGTCGCTTTCATTCTGACTGACTTCGAAAATACTTTTTCAAAATTGACATACAATTTCACCGATTCTTGTAACAGTTTCGTTGCATATTTCACTTTTATCTTTGGTGTCATCTTCATCTTGACCATGTTCCACCGATTTTTAGCATTATGACCGCTCTCAACCGTTCTTGTAACTCCTTGGTTTCTGACATTTTTAGTTTCGGTCGCCACAACTCTTGCTTCAACTCCGAAAGCTTCATAGATTCTATCTTCTCCAGATTCTCACTATGTAAGCTTATTTCGTCAAGATTGACAACAATATTGTTCGTTTCGTTAACCTTCTCCATTATGACTTATTATACAAATAAGTTTCAACACAAGTGTCACAACAAATTTAAACTCAGTTACTGTCATCGCACACTAGCGTTGCTCAATCCCGAACGAGCCCCCAAAAATTGTGGAAAAGATTATTATAATTATGAGAGTATATGTGTAAGGTTATCGTGACTAGATTTAACATTGATCGAAAACGGTTATCAACAACAACTCTCGACCAGAGACACACTGATTTCTTCCAACGACTCGCTGTAGAACAATCTCAAAGCTACAGTCCCTTACATATTCTCGATTCTGGGCCTACGTGACCTAGATCAGGAGACCATGGCTGTCGCAGGGGATGTGAGAGGCGTAGGCCAGGTGCACTTGTCTTCTAGGATGATCGCTGGGACGATAAATAGACGATGGGTATGCTTCATGTCCACTCCACTAACCCAGCGACCAGTTTCGTCGGTTACGATCCCCCGGGTAGGGTCGCACGTTCCTACATTCTCTCTCTTTCTCACACACACACACCTGATACTCAAGCCATCCATATATCCCATAATTTATGACACTACAATATAAACATATGTAAGTCGTTTAAATATTTATAAAAACATTATGACAAAAATACAAAGAGAACAGTATCACGGTTCCTGGAATACAATGTAGGAATAAATCAGGAATATTTACATTTACTCTGTTTATGCGATGCCAACTGTATTTACTGTCTAAGATCATTAATGGCAACGTAATACTTCTAGCATTTCTAAAAATAATTGATATTCCATCTCACCTTACTGGACTTCGAAGGAAGAGGTGTATCGAGAATTAATTAACCTTTGGATAGAGCAATATTACTCTTGTTGATGTTTTGGAAGGAAATCTTATGTTACATATTCTAGAACATACTAACAAGGTTTGACTTATCATATATTTATGATTGATATGATATGAGGTATATATATATATATATATATATATATATATATATATATATATATATATATATATATATATATACACACAAGGTGGAGTCTATACAGTGTTGCAAGATGTTTTCTCCAAAACTATTACAAGTATTACAACATCAACATGATTTTTGTTTTAAATGTACATGGAGGTCGATTGTTCAAGATGCGAAAAATTTGGAGCTTGCGATGGATCTTTTGAGACAAATCTTTTCGATATTTGGAAAGATGTTATCGAAACTTTTTCAGAAACAAGAAAACAGAAGGCCATTCAACAAGCACGTACAAAAAAATTCAGCTCATCTAACCATAATGTTCCTACGTAAAACGATTTCCAAGACTTTAAATGTTAAAATTTGTTTAAAGGAAGCAATTTGGACAACCATTTCGCACTTAATATATGAACTTTAAAATATCTTGTATTTATATAGTTTAGTCATTCCAAGAAAGGAATAATGTTCTTTTGAACTATATTCACATGGTTACAGAAATTCTAATACCAAATTAGGGGAATATGATCAATTTATCGCTACTTCTTTTCTTTTTCCTTTACATTTTGAATTTCGGTTTCGCGTACTACAGTAATTGGTACACGACGGATTGGCTCAAAATTCCGAAACACCAAACGTATATTTAAGCAACCCATTTACATGCAATGATTTACACAAATCACTTGGAAGAACTAGACTGTCAATTGCCCAGTCTATACCTGTATTACACAATTGAGAAAGCGGGACTGAGACGCAGACCGAAAACAAGAAAGGATAACATCAAGCAGATCATATTCCCCAGCTTTGGCATAAATTTCTATAACTAGTTGCAAAACAGCTGTTAATCGCTATTAATAAAAATAATAATATTCGCAGTTAAACTTTTAATTCTTAATTTATCTCCGTTCCTATCCTTGAATTAGCTCGACAGAAATAAAACTCAATTCTTGGATCGTTGCTCTGTACAATAGACGTTTCAAATGAATGGAGCAATTTCAGGAACATTGCAAACAAACAAAAAAAATCAAATTTACGTTAGTGTAATCTGCTCGGTGTTGTGTGCGTGCCACGAATTGCCGAACAGCTGTCGCGCCTTCCTACCTCAAGTTACATAACAATTTACTAAGATCGACATTCTTTTCTATATCCTTCAAAAATTTGTATACTTGTTCAAGTCGACGTGCAAGTCCTTGAATAATTACAGCATACAAAATTCTGCCATTTTGTTGATATCGTCACCTTAATTTCCAATAACTTTAAATCATCATTGCTTTCAGCTCGGGTTCAGCATAATTGATATCTGTAACGTAATATAAATACATGAACTCATGGGAAGTCTTGAGAAACACAATCTACGAAAATTTAGATAAAAGCATGCACATATGTATGATAGCTATTTAAAAAGAAGATTTCTCATAAAAAGTTTAAGGATTTCAGCTTTGACCTTGATTTCATCGATGTTTCCAACAATGCACCCGCTTAAGGTATCTTTTATATTCTCTGGGTCCAAAAAATTAATTTTCTTTGTTTTTACTCTCTTTTTTTTCAAGTTTTAAGCCTGAGAAATATGCTTCTAAAATTTTAAGTTAAAATTAAAAAATGAACAGAGTTGTGAGACTTTAACCTTTGCGTATCGCAGACAGTGTTTGAGAGCGTGTTAGTTTATTTAACTTACAATTATTATCTAGAATTTATTAGAACTATTTGCCTTATTATTTCAATTATTCCTCGATGGAAGAAACAGAACCACTTATAATAGGTTGTTCAATAAGTTTTGTCGAACGACAAAACTTATCGAACAACCTAGTATATCTGCAATAATAGATTACGTTTAGATAATTCTTACAAGTGGACCTTATAATTAAGATAAGCGCTTTTTGAACGCGATCAGGTGCAAAACGTAGATATGCATAAACAGATCCTAGAGTAGAAAGATTCAATATGCAATCGATTTTGTGAAAAATGTCTTTACACATTCCAAGTTTCGAAATACTAATTCAAATCTGCTTCACATAATTAACTAACATTTAATTAGTCTTAATCAAGCTATTTTTATTGACAATTAGATTCATGCGTTTTGAGTCACTTTTTGAACAAATATAATTGATTTTATATTTATTGATTATATAAGCATATTTATTCTAAAGCTACCGCAAAACACATAAGCCGAAACGGTAATGAAAATAGTTTGTTTAAAACTAGTACAAAACTAGAATAATTAGTATTCATTATATCGGCAGGCATATATATTGTTCAATAATTATGTAAAAAAAATTGCAATTTGGAACATTACTATAGTGGTTATAATTGCAAATAAAATCTATTTAAATTCAAGTGGAGTTAAACTAATATTTTAAGATATTCAATATTTAAAGACACGTTTTATATTATAGTAACATATTTTCTGTATGTTCAAACCTAGTATTTTAGAATTTGTTTACACATCTTTCGTTACATTTTGCATTCAGTCTTGTTCAATAAAGGCACGTCTTGATTATAAGGACGGAATCCTGTTTTAAATAAACCGAAAACTTTAAAGTCATTTTGTTTGAAAGCATGTTCAGTCCAGTCGATCTCAATTTGTGTATACATGTTTATAAAATGCACAACCCTTTTGGAGTGAAATTAAAGGAATTGTAAAACCCTTTATTGTTTGAATTATTAAATTATTGTTTAATTATTTCTTTATCGAAATCCTAATTTCACTTCAAACAACACTCATACATACAAAATAAATCAACAGTTCTTTTTATTCAGTCGTATATAACAAGTGTAATTTCGACAACAAGAAGAACATTTTTTCTTGAAGTGTAACTACTTACGAGTAGAGGCCCTTAGAAGTAACTCTCACTTTATAATGTGTTTCTGCAGAGTAATGGTGTTTGAAATACTAAATCTAATCATTTTTCCGTTTGAAGTTCTACAGTTAATAGTTTACGAGATATTTTACGTTACAATTTAGATACATGTTCGTCTCATAAAGTACTATTCTAGTTAACAGTTAAAAGTATAACGTGGTCGGTAAGGCGCTTAATTAGAAAGTTAATTCTCCTTTTGATGCAGATTTGAGTTCCATTTGAGACCCTTCTTCAAGATATAATTCTTTTTGTTGCTTGCGTTTTTCCATTACTTAAGTATTCTAATAATACTTATAAATGCAGCACTGACGAAAACGTTAATTTTATAACTAAAATATAAGTAATAAACCTGTTACATTAAGGGTTAAAAAAGAATTCAAGACTTTCAAGAGCAGATAATATTCGTCGAATAAAGGAAAACAGTTCTAATAAACATGGATTGAGAAATTAATATTCTCGGTATTATAAACAATTCTTTATTTCGGTTGAAGCGGTATTCAATCGCAATATAAAAACAACGAATTACGTTACTATTTCTTTTCTTGAAATTTATAGAAGTAAACACTTCGTTTTCCACTTCCACACACGCTTTCTAACAAAGAATTATTTTATTATCACACTTCAGTAGAAAAATGTTAAACGTGAACCGAAAAATATCGTTTCATATACTGTTCAAGAAACTTTATCAACACCTTCGTGAGATCTGTTCATTTCACATCGAGATTCGGAAAGACCCAAGTCTGTTTCAGTTGAAGAAAACCTAAGAGAAGAATTTGTATTGGCAGCAGTAGAAGTGAGTTATCATCCACTTTTGTATGAAGAATTCTTCAAGTTCACTGTTGCTAGGCATATCCAGGTACGAGAGCAAGCTCTCTCTTCGTCAATTTATTCAACAAAAATACGTTGCATATTTTATTCATCGACGAAGTTGCATTCGCAGAAAACGATATTGGAAATTTTTATTCGCGTTGGTAGAAGAACACCCTTACGCAATTATTCAGACATGTTTTCCAACATCGGTTTTTATTGAACATACGGATAAACGATTTGTAGGCGGTTAGCTACTAGAACCTGTTATTTTATCGAATCAGCTATCGAGTGCAACATATCATAATTTTTTGATGAATGATAAGAAACAAGATATCCCTCGTATAAAGATGTAAAGCATGTGTGGAAATGAGAGGACACGTGGACAACATGTAATCTGTCGTTTTTATATCACGATCGATTACCAGAAACGAGTAAGTCATGCGTTTCAACCGAAACAGAAAATCGTTTATAATTCCGAAAATATTAGATTTTATATTTCCTTGTTAAAACCCCATACTTATTAGAACCATTTCCCTCTAATTGACGAGTACTCGCTTCCCTGAATGTTTTGCACTCTTTTCCCTTTAATAACTTGTATACAAATTTCAAAATACAACTAGTCATCCCACTTAGGGCAGAATCCATCCACTATAACCCTAGTAATGAATCTGACTGATGATACTGTTGACGAAACGCACTCTTCTTTTTGCCGTTTTCATACATCTGCTTTTTTCCCAATTGCTCCACATGCTTCGATGCTCTAAATCCAATTCTTAGATACCTCAAAACATCCTTGTTGACGGAAGCAACCACCCATAAATGTCTACCAACATCATTCGAATCATGGATTCATGGTTTCCAGAACGTTATAAGAAAAGACTACATCTCGAAATAAAAAATTTCAAAATTACCAATAATGTTGCACTCTCAATTGTCAATTAGAATCGCATTTCAGGAGATGAAGGTGCCGTTTAATCATTGACGTTAAATATCTCGTAAACTATTAACCATCTGCTTCCGATTAGCTCGAGTATTTCAACTATGCAGAAGTTACACCTCTCTTTATTAACGACAAATAACTAGGTGACGATTAATACTACTGACTTGAAAAATTTGAAACCGTCACTTCGACAAAGCTATTCCAAAGATTTAGACGTGTTTATTAATATTTTTCTATTAAAAATTCTAAATATTGCTTGGATTTTAGAGAGTGTGATGCTTTCATCTAATAGTTGTCACAGTTGATGCTTCAATGTTACGAAATAATTTTCAAAATAATAATCACTGTTACGTACATTAAATTGTATTCATTTTTTCATTACGAGCAAACTATCAAATCAGCGGTGATATCTAAACCGCAAACAAATTATTCTGTTTATGAATACTTGACGCTTTATCGAGAGCCTACGCCGATGCACCTTACTAGGAATTCGTTCTCGCTTTTGTAGCTGTCTTCGGCCAACGGCGATTGTCATTTGCGATAACAGAGGCAACAACGGACTCCGGGTGGAGCATCGATTTAAACAATTTGTGCCTTCTTTTGACAGCAATACGGTACGTAGATACATCTATGTGACCCGCTTCGAAACATTGGGTGTGTGGTTATTATTAAGTAGTGTGTTAGTGGGTGTTCGATGTATAGTTCGTGTAACTATGTGTAAATAATATAAATTTAATACATTTTATATATGTATTAATGCAATTTTCATCGTCGAAATCCGTGTTTCTTAGAAATAAAAAGTGTATCAGAGATTAATAAGCGTGTATCGCTAGGATAAACAAATTGTCGAGGAGCGAGCGAAGTGGCTGTTGCATCACATCAGTTGCATGTACGACACAATCGCATACATTTATCTACAGACAGAACGTGAAATGGTATTATTAAATATATTTTGTTAATATTTCAAAAATTATAAGTTTTTGACACTTTAAATCACCACCATTTTAATACTTGAGGCATAAGTTCTCGATCAAGACAAACCTTCCAATTAAGTTCTCAATCAGATACCATTTAGCTAAAGATTTAACGAGTGAGCCAGAAATATACGGCATATGCGTACAACAAACGAAGAGCATGCAAGAGAAGAAAATAACTAAAAAATAAGATGCTTTCGAGTCGCACGAAGAATTCTGGGGGCATTAATTATACGTAGTCCATTGGGTGCAGATAAATAGGAAACAAAAATATATTTAACTTTGTCGGATAAGTGTGCAATGCAAAAAAAAACTGAAAAGGAGAAAATTCGCGTAACACTAGACAGCACGAAAGTTGTCCATAGTGCTACAGTTGCACGAAAGTCAACAACGAAGAAGTGATCCCTATCAAGCGTTGCATAGTGCACAAGATAAATATACCAAATTTTTAATGTATGTTGCATTTGTTATTTTTGAATAAGAGAAATTCGCTGCAAATAACTATTGCTGCATTGGAATATAAAAATCGTAATAGAGATAAAAAAATAGAGTGCAAAATAATGATACTAAAACTAGAGAAAATAAAATTTTTTAACGACCTAATGAGTTAGAGGCTACAAGAATATGCGCGGGTCTAGTTTTTTTCTCTTGTTCAAAAATCATTCGCGTTACTTGGATGAGGATCGTTTTTCTATTGGCGGCTTTCATAAATCTGTAACAATATGGTTTACACAACTTCTGCATTCATATGTTTTCATTACTCCCGAAGTGTTTCTACTTTTATCCAATGATTCGATTCCGATCTACGTCGAAAAATGCATGCGAAACGAGACGAGCACTTCCCACTCTGATCGAATTCCTTCCAAATATTATTAAGTCAGTCACGCACGATACGTTCTGTGTTATAGGAAATCGTGTATGAAACGTGACCTATAGCTTGTACAATCTGTAAAGATACATTGTTCGGTATAAAACAAAAAGATTTGATCAATTCTTTCCAGAAGTAGCACAAGTGATACAATAACATAAAACCACTACATCGGAATATTCACGCAACTGGAAATCCCAGTGTGCTGTACTTGGAATTGTCTCTACCGCATTATATCTAAATTGTCGCAATTTTTTCACAATGTTACATGAAAACGTATTATAAGAGTCTATGTTATATTTGCGTGTTTATTGTAGTCTCATTTTCGGGAAATTGTTCATGGAATAAGGTGATGATTCTATTTAAATGATGCATTGTTGGATATAACAATAATGATGGTACAAGGTAGGTCAAGCTTGAAATTCTTAATCTTTTTCACAGAAATCTTATTGGTTTAAAAAGTAATTAACATATGTGCATGCTTTCCTTGTCAATTTTGTTAGACTGTGTTTCTCAGTGGCTCTCTACGAGTTTATCATTTGTATTACGTTATACATATCAATTATGGAAACCCCGAACCGAAAACAATATTACGGTAGTATCTCGCTTAAAATGAATACTTATAATATAACTGCGTGTGACCAAAGTCTCAAAACAGTGCCGAACGTGTATAAGTGTATCAACACTAGGAGTTGAAAACAGTTATAGTATCGGTTTCAGTTCTTAAAACAGTTATGAAAACCGAAAATATGTTATAACTGTTATGGATATATCGGTTCTAGGCTATATCGGTTCCGGTTATGGTTCTTCAGAACCGATATTATATCTGTTCTATATCGATTCTGTAACTGTTAATTTTCGATCTTATTTCAATTATAGTTCAGTTGTATGTTCTATATATTGGGTACACTGTACTAATAAAAATTCAGATTCTTTTCCCTAACATACTATCAAACTCTCGACATTCGAGATAGAATACATTGTACTAGCCGGTCTTCTGCATCACTATATAAATCGTCAATGCACATTCTGCATTTCTCTTTGGTATCAGCTTTTGGTGTAATTCTTTTGTCTTTGCTTTCAACTATTTCCCGTTTAATTATTTTCTTCTTCGCGCACTTGTCATCGATCACTTTTTCTTTCTTTCTTCCTGTTTTTGTAGCTATCTTTTCATGCTTCTTGTCTTCCTTCTGTTGCAAACGCGTACGATATTCAGCAGATGGTATCGCCGTTAACATATTCTGAGCAGTTCTTGTTTTATTTTTAGTTGATTCATTAATAATTTTTTGGAAAAATAAATGCTTCGTGAAAGAAGAGTTTTCTTTCTTTATCACATCGCTGTCAATTTCGTTCTTTATTTCTTCGTACGATGATGGAAGTGACAATAGTTCTGCGACAGCATTGTCATCCATTTTTTTCTTACTTGTAATAATTGTAAATTGAACATAATTCGGACCTTTATTTTCCTTTCCAAATTCTTCTGTCTTGTGAATATCTTGACTTTCTGTTAAATTTGCACGACTTCAACTCATTTTCTGAATCATTTCCATTTTACGATCAGTTTTCGATTCATCGTTGCGTTTCAAAATTTCAAACAATGCATTTATTCGTAAATTAGAAATATTCAATTTATTGGCGACCAACTGTGTTGTACATCAAATTTGAACACTATCCAATAGTCGTCCGTGGAGGCCGTCTATTAGTTTTACTTATATTTTCAATACTAATAGACAACCCTATCGAAAAAATGTACATATTAACCGCTTAGTACAATTCTAAACTCAAAAACCTCTCATTTAAGTATTACTAATTGCGTATGTAAAATATTAATATGCATAACTTATGTTTATTAACGATAGACGCTATTTTAGATCCCTGTTTCTGTTACTAAATTCATTGAAATTTCGCCACGTGATATCAATTAATCAGCCGCTGTCGGAACAAAAATTTTTGTAATTCATAGTAATATCATTAGGGACATGAAACTGTATATACCAAAAGTGAAGGTATAGATTTACTACTAGTATATTTTATTTTATGCGATTTTGTTATTGCTTCTTAATTATCAGACATTTATTTTGGAAGAGACTGATTACTGGCTAAGGGCCGACTACTGACGCATTTACCCTACAATTAAAATCGCATTTTTCGTTGTGTACGATTATGTCCTACTCAATACTCTTTATAATGCGACTTTGTTTCGTACACAGGATATATTGGATTGCTAAGTAAAAGACAAATCATTTCAGTTCCGATTTTCGAAAGCGTAGTACATAGAACACAGTAACTATTGAATATATAGTGCAAAATTAACTGGCATATTAGTGTTTATATTAATATTAATAATAGTCTTAATGTTATTAATAATGTTTATATTAGTGTTAATAAAAACAAAAGAAAAACTCCAGAATTATATAAAATATTACAAGTGGTTTTGACAATCCCGCCAACACAAGCGAGTGTAGAAATGAGCACTGAAATTTATTTGATCTCCGCTACACTCGAAAATCACAGGAAAAATTATTAACGATATATTAATTATAAAATTAAATTGTAACACAATTATGGATAACTAAGAATTAATTTTTAAAAATAAATTCTTTTAAAATATTCAATATCGCACTTTAAACGTTTTCTATGTACACATTAATATTTTCACACATTTAATAAGAACTAATAATCGTAATGAAATTTGTATAATAATGCGCACAGAACAGAACTATAATCGAAATAGAACCGAAAAATAACAGTCACAGAACTCATATAACATCGATTCTGAAGAACCTTAACTGAAACCAATATATCCATAACAATTATAATATTTTTCAGTTCTCAAAGTTGTTTCAATTTAAAACTAATATATAACAGTTTGAAACAGTTATTCTCAAAACCGTTGCAAACCCTGGTCAACACTAATGTAAATTTTACATATTTTTTATTACATCATTATGAGTTATGTTAGTCGATACGTGCGTTTTTTTTTTCGACGAAAATGAATCAAAATAGGACATTTCTGACAAACTTTCAACTATGTATAATTAAAAATGGTCCAAATAATATCATGTTCAGACTTTTTTTCATCGGGAAAACCTCGCCACCCCATTAATAAGACTCTCATGAAGATATAGTGAGAGATAGAAAAGTTCTTAATCTGCATTAGTATCAGCCACGCTGATATACGTACAGCATCGCTTTCGAATTCGGCAAGCCGGGTTTCAAATCTACAGCTGTGGGTGAAGAAACATAAATAATGGTTAGGATGAATCCTCAATACGAATGCCTAATACAGATTCTCACAATAAGCGAGACATTGATATACTTCAAAGTTATTGAAATATAAGTTGAGCTACATTATCTCTAGAGTACCACTCTAATGTAATGTACATTAACATTCTCATATTTTTGTCAACATTTGCATGACCATTACCAACAGAAAATATATTTATAATATCCATGATTGTGTTTGAAATATGTTAACTTCAGTATGCTTTAAAAATTCAAACAGTGAGATCATGAAGTCTGTGTGGAGTCTACTAAATTTTAGTGTGTTATTCGATAATATATATTTCATTAATTCATATTGTTTCGTTTTAATTTTTCAATATCTTTGAAGTAACTTGTTTGAATTAACATTTCCATCTTTGATTTACTGTATGCAATTACAAGTATACTTTATTATATTGTGTTTAATTATCATTGTTTATAACAGGGGATCATAAGTTATTCTGAAATTCACAATATTATGTGCATATCCGAATTTAAACGATATACAGGATATATTAAAACACGTATGCATAACTTCAGGAAACATATGATGGGATTTTAAAAAGTGCAATGTTTTCTTATTTCCCTTTACTATATTTTACTCTTCAATACTTTAATCATTAAGCACTTGTTTAGCTAATGACTATGCTGCTCGAGTTAATTCACAGTAGTTGAGAACATTCTTGTTTGTCGCCAACAAAAGTTGATTTAGTGCACTCCATAATGTCAATAATTTAAAAATATTCCTCCTAAAAACACTCGTAAAAATATGGCACAATAACGGAGATGTAAACGACTAGATCTTACGAAAGTCATTCCGTGTCAAATCAATTACTTTCTGTAATCGAGGTCAGAAATTTTAATGGAATTTAAATATGTTGCAGTACGTGTGAAATTATGAAGGTCTCAATAAGAGATAGACGCTATCATCGAGATGTTTATGTTGTCAGAAGAAAAACATGGTGTCAAACTAATGTCAAACCTATTGAAACTTTACGAAAACTGAGGTGAGGACATGCGTCTAGGTACACACTGATCGTACTCTCGAGGAAACTAACAAAGGTCAATTTATTATTAAACAAAATATACAAAAATAACAATGTTCTTACGTTATGACTTTCGTAGCTTGTTCAGACATTATGAAACAGTGGGCAGACGATTTCTGTCTTTGTGCGATGTGTACTGGGACGACTATCCCTTTTGTCCCGTGTTTAAAGGGCTTGCCCAAATATCGTGCAGGGAAAAGACAAGACGTTGAAGAAAACTAATTCCGCTTTATACGAAAAACCCCTTTATTATCATAGCTGCTACAAGACTAACAGTACAATTTCGAGAAGAAACTCTGAAAAACATACCGATGTATAAATGGTATATACGGTACAGCGAAGAGCGCAAAACTGTTCACAACAATGCTAGAAGAGGAATATCGGATGCCACAGTAATGAATGATGTCAACATTCAACGTATAGAGAATCTTGAGCAATAGGTAACAAATGTTTGTAAAATAATTAAAAACATCCCAATTTAGTGCCTTTAAATTTCAATTTGTTTGGTCCTTTGAAGAGACAATTAGACGATAGATGCTTTCAGTCAAATGAGTTTAAAATTTATATGTTACTATTCGTTAGGCTTCCTTCTCTCCAAACGGGGAAGTTCGAATTTGCTGTCTTTACATGGGCTCCACTTGTTCTATAGAGTTGCGAGTGATCATTTGGTATGGAGTTTGCCATCGCAAAATTTTCTTCTCATATTCTAATGATCTAAACCCCTACTAGTCTTTTAGAATTGACTTTCCTTCCGATACCTCCGATTTTTTTTCATTATCAAACGTATTCTCGTACGTTTCAAAACTGTCATTTAGATCTTCATTGTATGTAACCAGAACCACCTTTTTTCCCGTTAACTTTATTTCATCAATCATGGTGTCAACATTGTTGTATATTTCATTCATCATTTCTGTGTCCGTCGATGAAAATCCGCTTGAAAGACATTTCTTTAATATAGCCCATTTATTTCAGCATGTACTCACACACCTTCCACGCTTTTCAAAGATTTTATTCAGTGGTTTTTTATTCACTTTTAAATTATAAATCTTCTAACGTAACTTGCACAATAACCCAATACATATCGATAACCAGAAACGTCTTTTTTCCAAAAAGGCAGCCTCACCCCCCTTCGATGAGCAAATATAAGACTATTAAGTATAATAGTATTTTTGAGTCAGTATAACTTCGTAATAACTTCAAATTGACAATCTCAAGTGTTAATGCTTTCAGCTTTCAAAAACCCAGACAGAAAAATATTTTTTTAATATTGCCAGATTCAAGATTCTTTTGGTATACAACAAAGGAAACTTTGAATGTAATTGTGATCCAACTGAGGAAGTGTAACTTCCACACTTGCCGTTTTCAAAACTTCAAAGTAGTTTAAAGTATCGTATAAGGTGACAAATTTGTACATCGAGGATGAAGAATGTACACCTACTCCTGCCATAAATTACATTACAAGTATATTAGGTTTTTGTGAAACAAATAAGAGACATTATCATTTTTAATTAATCAAACTTTATTTGCACAGTTACTACCAAGTGAGAAAAAATGATATTATTCAAAAAGAATAAAGGGAGTGATCCTTTCGTTTTTCATTTACGTATATTAGTGACACTTCTGATTTCAAAACCCTTATTTTCTAATTCATCTTTAATCACCATTGTCGAGATTGAACTATGTAGATTTTTAATAACAACTCTGAAAGATCTTTCCTGACACGGTTGACACGTATGAAATGCGCTATGTTATTTACCTTTAGGAAATGGACTAGTTTTCGGTAGGTGTCTGAGGTGTTAACTTTAATCGAGTCTGGTGACATTGATTTGGAGGAAAACTCTTCATCTGTTAGGACAATTTTAAAGCTTTCTAACATAAGTGGGAAATTTCCTATATCGTCCATAAATATTGAAAGTGGTTTATGCAGTTTATTGGTGTTTTCATTGACGTCCTCAGTAATTTCATCTTTTTGCATTGTTTCATTAATTATTTAATACTGAGAATCTATCGGAGTTTTGTTTATTGATAACTTGCAAAGCTTGTTTCTTTCTCGGGTGGTTCTTTGGCTGAGTTGTATCTCCATTTCTTTTATTTCTCCTAGGTTTCACTTATTGCCACGTGAGTTCTTGATCTGACATATTCGTATCGATCTGTTGTCTAAGTTCCTCTTGTAAGTTCCTATCTACATGTATTACTCACCGTTTCTGTATGTTGTATTATCCTATGGTACCAGCGTTAGCTGTGTATGTGTGAGTACGCTGATTTGTTGTGATTTTTATAGTCATAACAGGTGTTCTGCCAAATATAGATTGCCCATAATATGGATACGTAGAATACAAGGTTGTGGTCACTGTATCACTTGCGGAAGTAAATATCGGCGAGGGATATATCCCTCCACTTTCTTGCTGCATTTTGCAACTAACAAGAGTTATTTATGTGAACTAGAAGATGTATAAACACTTTCGATTTCTCACTTTCTTAACCGTTCGCTTATGTATATTTAAATTCAAGGATCGCTATGTATTCATAGAAATTTTCATGCTTCCGCTACTTGCGATATTTTTAAACAGGCTGAAAAATATCCTTTGTGACAGACTTTTGGAAAATAAATTTTAAAGAAAATTCAAAGTATATAGTAAAATCATATCATATAAAAGTAACAAGATAAGATACAATTAATGTATCTATGCAGCGTATTCAAATACAGGTGTAGGTAATTACAAGAGGTAATTTTACAGTTTCAAATAGGACGAAAATCAAAAGTGATAAAATTGCAATAAAAGCCTCTTTTGGAAATTATAAATAATTAAAAATTATCAGTTCAGTCAGAGCACGCCCAGTGGCGGGAAATATACGACAGATTTACTGTGTAGTACACACATTTACCTACATAATCAAAAGCGTTTCCTGCTAAAATTTATGAAAAAACACATGTTACATTATACGGTATTAAAATTGTCTAGTTATAAAAATCCAGAAGTGTATGTTTAAACCTGCGCAACAAAATTTTTCAATTGGGAGGATGACTTTCAATACATAATGTTATCTCAAACTATCATCCACACAAAAACACACATATGTGTGTTTGTTCAACAACGCGATTGTTCTACTGTACCGAGGAATATCCCACATTGCAATGGTATCATTCGCGAGTGACAATTCCATATTCTGCGAATTAAATACAATTAGAACTGTTATTAGTTGTCTAAATAAAAAATTATAAATTATTATTAAAAATATTGTGCATATGCGTGCCTCATTGGACAGTATAATGCATATGCGTGAGGATTTCTTTGGTGGACACACGTAAACGGAACAAATACTGTGGATATGTGGGCACACATGGATAATTTGTGAGAATCACAATATGTATAAAAAATTACATTTTCACCCTTTCGATTTGAAAATTTCATCTGGTATCTTCTTGGATTTTTATGATTAGGTAGGTTTAATATCGTACAACATGTCCCGTGTACTTATTTGTAAAATCTTACAAGTTCGTATTGCTTTGACCACGTGGATATATATCCGTTATAAATGGTAAATTTATCGTGCGTCCGCCACAACTGGTCGCGCTCTGATTAAGCTGTCTTAGAAAGAAACCCCTACCACAATTTCATCACTCTTGAGTTTCATTTTATTTTGATCTGTAGAATGACCCTCTAAAACAATGCCTACCTGTTGATGAACTCCCTGTACGTGTCTAACTAGCAAAAGGATTTTTTAATGGAATGAAGTTAAAAATGCAGGTAACAAAGAGCGAAGAGTAACAAATCCAAGAATATTAACTGTTTACGGCCACTCATTTCTGTAAAACAGAGTATTAACCATTTGTGTCTCCCTAACGTCATTAGAGTGCAAACGATTTTCAATTAATACAATAATCGGGATGCAAGTAGACTAGAGTACAACGCGAAAAACCAGTATTCGAATCCTGCAGATGGGATATTTATTTTTATAATTTACTTTATTTCTTTTCCTGATTTCCTGTCATTTTATGTTTTACACCTAACCACTGAATTAATGTTTTTAACCCCCCCCCCCCCCCCTATCGGCAATACGACACAGTTTTTCAACCCATGAACTAGGAAATAAATGCGAATTGCAAGAAATTTGTTCAGTATAGGTAATTTACTTCGACAGACAAGTAATGAATATTTTTTTATTTACGTATATAAAACCTTAACTCTTTGGTCGATATAAAGAATCATATTGAAAAGTTTTTCGCCGAAAAACCTGAGAACTTCTCGAAGGATGAAATCTTCAAGTTGTATAAAAGACGCAGAAAGGTTGTGAAACAAAGTGACAACTATATAATTCAATTCCTTGAAAACCGGCACTAACTTTTTGGACGATGATAATATTTTGGTGGAGTAACAGGGGCAATATAAGTCATTTGTTTCTTAACTGGCACGAATCTCTACGGCCCGGTGTTCAAACCTACTATTACATAATAAATATTTAACGAACGACGAAGCAATCGTATAGTTTCTTTTTTTTTTTAGTGTATCATTGAACTTAAGATGAAAATTATGTAGTAGAAATATTATATTGTACCATATTGGTTATATTGATTATATTTTACTTTTTCCTTTATTCTTATTTCCTATCCTTAACAAAGAAAGAAGTACGAGCCGTTCGAATTGCGTGACTAACCCCTACATATGATCTTAACTCCTACCTCTACTATATAATTAACTTTTCAACGATGATTTATTGATCCATTACACTTTCTAAAGGGTTGTAGAAAGAATCGATTTAATATAACGAAAAAAGTGAAGGTTCTTTCTGCAGAATTAGAAACGTTGACCTTCCAAATTATAATCTGAGATGCGAGCATCGGGCTTTATTATATCTGATGGTTAAAATTTGTATCCTAATGAAATTAAGGAGACATAAATACTTGAAACAATTTTTTATAAAATAGTTAATATTCTGAATTTGTTCATCCTACTGTCACCCACATTACGAAATGGTTCCATCCAAACAAACACTCGTCCCCGTTTATAAGCTTCTCCTATAAAAACAAGAATTAATAAAAAATAACTTACCTTTACAGAAAGAAATGCAACGACCAATGCTGCTACATCGGACAACATATGGAAACTGTCAGCTATCAAAGCCATTGAGTTAGTCACGTAACCGACTACTATTTCTACCAAGAAAAATAGAGCTGTTAACCACAGCATTGTCAGTAGGCGACACTTCTTTCCTGTGAAACGACCCATGGTGTTTGTATGTACCTAAAAGTAATTTTAGAATCATACATAAAAGTATAGTATCATAGAAAATAATCCACGAAGGAAACAAATTTATAAAATTTCTCATTTTTAACACATTTTTATACTGACTTCCATATCTCGTACAGACATTGCATTTTTTTTAATACGCTGCCAACGTCAGTAAGAAATATGAATTTAGAAATTGTTTCTATACTTTATCTCCATATTTGCATGAACAACAATAACAGAGTACCACTTACGTACACCGGGAGGCATTCATTTCTACCATTTAGGGGAAATACGGTACGCCAAATACGTTCCCTTCTCTATCTTGACAAACTTCTAATTGTCGCTTGGCTGAAACGTTACATGGCGTTTATCGAATGACTCTGTCGTCAATCGTAAGATGGATCGGGTTGAACCTTCTGAAACATCTAACCTTGGTGTGGCTAACCTAAAGCGACCAGTAGCATAAATCGCTATGAAATAACAATTCTCTGAGAATAGCTCCATAATATTTGAAGTTTATAATATATTATCAATCCAATGAACTTATTATTTAGCATTGAATATGCATCATTGTGTTTCGAGGATTAATACTGATAAATGTAACCAACATTTTGTCTATTTTATTTAAATATTCTCGCACAAAGTAAATGTTAAATGAAGTGAAATTCATTTTCAACGTGTTATGATGTATATTTAGTAAGGGACAGTTTAAGTAATTCTTGGATTATTAATATTATGTTTTTAATGGACCAATAATATGTTTTAAACTTTAAGTGTAGTATCGATACATACAGAAGATTCTTTTTTATAACAATTCGTACACCTTGCCGCATATTGGTTATACGTACCAAATTTGAATCTCAATATACAATAATACATGCGTGATAAAAAATAATAAATTCATTGAATTGATAATCCACTATAAATATAAAAAGATTAAATGTTGGTCTTGAACAAGCAAACATTTATTAGACGTTTCGCTCGCAAATTTTCGAATCCATTTCAATTTGATACAAACATTACATCTCTATAAGTAACAATTAATTATATAATAATCGTACAAAAAGAAAAAAAATAAAAGCAAAAAACAACAAATACATAGAAAAATTAGTAAAAATATATAATAATAAACGTGAATAAATGAAAGAATAAATTAATATTTTGGGATATTTAGTTATTAATTAACATCCTACGCTTTCACTTATATTAATTTTACTATTGTTTTTCCATTCACGTTTTCATTTTTATTATTATATACTTTTTGCCCATTCTCCTATATTTGTTGTGTTTTCATTTTTATTTATTTCCTTTTTGTATATATTATAGGGTTAATTTCTACTTATAGGTTTTAACGTTTGCGTTAAACTGAAATTGACGAAACATTTAGTCATTCTCTATTTATTATTAAGTCGTCCCATAAATTTGTGTCGCAGTGTGTTCATACTTCTCTTGTTATGTTTTATAAATACCCAGAGATAGAAGGATTTGAGTGACTAAACGTTTATGCTTCAGTTTAGTCTGTAGAAGGCATACGAGAGCTGTTAAATTTTATATTTAACAACCGATAAAAAAAAAATAACTGTAATGCGGATCCATTTTCAATATCTCAAATTGTACGAGTCCCGAAAAGAGAATACGACAACAAGTGCAGCAAATAACATTTGTGTCATTCATGGGGAAGGTGTTTCATCGGCTCGTACGTGTAGAAAATTTTGAGGTTTGATCAATTCCGGAAGGGAAATTTTAATTTAGAAGATAAACCACGAGCTGAACGTTCAATTGCTGACGGACGAAGACAGAATTCGTAATCTGGTGAATGAAACGAGGAATTTGTCTATGCGATAAATGTCGCAAATTTAACCGTGTCAAAATCATATGTACATAGACATTTGAAGAAAATGAAAATAACAACAAAACTGAACGTATAGTTACCGCATCAGCTCACGGAGAGCAATCGTCACTTGCGTATCGTTGTATGCACGTAACGAAACCTAAGCCTTTCTGAATTACATAGTAATTGGAAATGAAAAATGAATCGTGTACGAAAGTCCCCATAGGAAATAAACTTGGACCGAAAGAGAAAACCTGGTTTACACTCCCACAATGTTCTTTTCTCTGTATGGTCGAACTACCAATGAATTTTGTTCTCCGAGCTATTTCCACGAAATTAGAAAATTAATGTCGACTTGCATTAATGTGGGTTGAGCTTGAAAAATTAAGAGAAAAAATTGCAGAAAAACGTAAAAAATGTATAAATCATGCTAATATGATTTTCCATTACGCGCATTTTTTTTATTCAAAACGTGCAAAAAAAAATTATACGAATTTAATTGGAAAATTTGATTTCATTCACCGGACATCGCACCATCGGACTTCTATCTGTTTCGATTGTTACAACATTATTTAGGTGGCAAGAAATTTGACAATGTGAACGTCATAGATAATGATTTATAAAATAATGCTGTAAGATTAAAATATTGCTTTATGTAATAGAAGAATAAACGGCACGAATTTATGAGACAACCTAATATAATAGGAAACAATTTTTCTAGTGCTATCTATTATAAAGTTAGAATATCGCGCTGCTATTAACAGAGTATTTTTCTTATTTAAAAAAATGTAACGGACTTCGTTCTCAAAACGCAGTGATGTATACCTGGCCAAAAATGACGTGTACGTTAAATCGATAACTTATTGTAAATTTGTAATTTCGCGGAGCCATTGGAAGAGTATTATTTTATAGCGATTCGTCTGATTTAATACACCTTATCGTGCAATAGGCGGCAGATCGATTCCTCTCGTAACATCATACAATTGTAGTAATTCTATCTAACTTGTTAGTAGTGTGACAACTAGAAGCATACAATAAAGTAAGAGTAGCGCAAACGAAATCATATATCTCTCGAACGGAATAAATTAGTGCTGTCCAATGCACACGTACGGATCAATTAATATTTGGTATTCAAAAGAAATACGTCTATTCAAGTGTATCCCCTTCTCTATCTTAGCAAGCATCCAGTTGTCGTACAGTTGAAACATTAATTGGCGCGTACGATATTTATTTCGTTAGCAGTTCGTGGCTCAGGATCGATGGAAAGTGTTTAACGTAAAGAAGACACAATTATCGAAAGGTTGATTCTCATTTGTTTTTTCTTGCCGAAAGTAGGAGCGAAATGGAACAAGATCGAGTAAAAGAAATTAAAAACAAACGAGAAACGATATAAACGAATATTGTGTGCAACATTGCACGTGACGGACAAAGTATTTGCAATCCGAAAAATGGAGCAAGACAAATAAAATACTTGGTTTGTCTTGTACCATTTCTTGCTCGTTTTTGGTCTATCTGTCTCCCTCTCGTATCCGTAGATCAAAAGTGAATCAGAAATGAAGAGAGCCTCGATTTACAAACGTGTAGATCAGACCGAGCTCATAACGAATAAATATTGTATTGTATTTTGAGAATGAATTCCAATACATGTAACATCGGCAGAAGTTTCATTGAAATGAGAACAATTCTCTATCAATAGTGCAATATTATTTAAAGTTTGTAACAGATGATCTATCCACAAAATTAAACTCTTGTTTGTGAAACACTAATTAAGTGTTTACGTAATGTATGTATAATTGTAATCTGAGAGTGAAGTCTGAGATATCTAACTTGGATACAAGTCGAACAAATCACTATGAAATGACAATACTCTAATAAGCTGCTTTGCGATATTTAAAGTTTAAAATAGATCATCGATCTAAGTACATTGTATTAAAATACTGTTTATTAAATACGTATTATTTCGTTCTGGGATATTACTTTGACAATTGCTTCGCGACATGTAAAGTTTATAATTGTTACAACAATTGATACAACACAAAAGCTGTCAGCAACTGCACAATATTTTAATCGTATAAGAAGTTATTATATGATTAAAGTACCATATCACAACGTTACATAAATGAACTTTGATACATGTAACCAATATCTTCCATATTTTATCTAAACAATATATACACAAATGTATCAAAATAGAAAAATACCTATTTAATAAACAATAATCTGTCCATTGAATTGATAATATATTGTACGGATTAACTAATATTATCTAGCGTTACACCCACGCAAAAGTTAAAAGCTTGTTGAGAAAGAAAAGAAGATGTGTTTAGCGTGTTGTATTCCCCTCAAACGGCAGAAATAATATATCCTTGTCTACACTCGATGACAGCTATGCGTGCCGTGTGAAGGATCAATGATTCAGTTCGTGCTACTCTGTCCCCTTCATTGTACGCTTTTAGGTATTGCGCGCTAAATCACCAGATGACATTACCACAATAGTGCACAGGGTACTCATTATGTCACAGAACTTTCCAAAATATCTAAGTTTGACGCAACTGTCTTATGTGTAATAAGTCGCATTAACTTATTTACGAGATACAAATCCTATCAATAGTTTAGTGACATTCATAGTTTATAAAAGAATATAAAAACAATGAACATATTATTTATTAAATACGTATCATTATGTTCTGAAAATTGATTCTACTACACTACTTTGTGTATACGGATTCTCATAATGTAATAGTACGTATTTAGTACATAATAATTTGTTTATTGGACTGATAAACTTTAAATGTCGCGAAGCTGTTGACCGAACATAATTATTTCATAATGATTCATGTGATTCGTCACACTTACATTGGTCGTGTCATTGAAAGATTTCAGCACTCTATCATGCGATCGATGACATAATAATTCTGCGCACGCATATTACACCGTTGTAGTAATACTATCTATCATTTCGATCACATGACAACCAAAAATATACCCTGAAAGCAACAGAACGCCAAAGTGTTCAAACCGGTTTTGAAATCACAGCGGGTCTAAGTTGTAATATACAACTAGTATCATAAAACTATAATAAGGTTCTTAAAGATGAGCCTTTGTTTTGAAGATATTCAAGGTGTAAAATGTGTGTGCTCCTCATACTAAGACTACACAAACGGTGTTCAAAACCAGATTCTGTAACCGCAACAGTAGAGTATGGGTTCGAATCCTAAATATTACATGAATTTTTTTATATTTTTTTCTTATTATTACTAGTATTTATTTTTTTTCTAAATCACACATTTGTATATCAAAATCGATATTTGTATCATCATTCGGAAACGAAAATATGTCATCTTCTATTAATTCCACTTCATCGAGTATAATGATAATACGACTGTACATTTCATTTGCAATTTTGGTGATCGTCGACGAAATGTTCCTAGATGACGATTCCATGCACTTCACATATCTATTTTGAATTCTTTGTTATCGATGATTTCCACATCGCTTGAACAACTTGCACTCAGGAAATCACTATCCATTTTCGTACGTCGACATATTTTTTCTGATATTACCTTCATGACAAATCAAGATAAAATGACCTACACAGAAATCACTATGAGAACTTACTCATTTCCACCGAGAAGGGATTCAACCATTCCTACGAGCAGGTTATGAAAATCGCATATGCAGTTAGAAGCACAGTATTAGAAGCACACAAATTTTAAACCTTGAGTATCTCCAAAACGAAGATTCACTCTAAAAAAAACCCTAGTATGGTTTTATAACAATAATTGTAACCTACAACTTACACTTACTACGGTTTTGAATGCGACTTTCACACCTTAGCGATCTCCTTGGAGATCATTGGCTCTTCACGCAGTATACTAGGTTGTTCAATAAGTTTTATCGAACGATAAAACTTATTGAACAACCTATTAAATCAGTATTACTGATAAGAGACAAACCCCAATCTCCGATTTTGATTTTAATGAAATTTTTCAAACGTTAACATATAGAATCCTAATGGTATGTATGAAATATCAGGTGTAGTTATTTGATAATTTAGAAAACATAAACAATTAAAGTTACGTACCTCTTGATGTAATATAAGTATAAATAGACGTTACGAATGTTGCGATGATGAAGCGAGATGACGATTTAGGTTGTAAAACGCAAGTCCTAGGACTCATTCTTGTTGAAGATAGTATTTTGCAATTTTATTATTTAAATTGTAGAATATTAATTATCGTGAACACAAGACAAACGCAAAATAGTCCGGTATCGTGTACAGATAATAAAACCATATTTGTTGCAAGAAGATTTTTGAATTTTTATTTTATCAAGAAAAGCAATTTGGTCTACGTTGAGAAATATTTCTCCGTTTCGACGGTACCTGTTACACACCGTATCTTTAACGAATAGAAAATACTATAAAGAAATACTGTATCGAAATTGTTAGTAATTGAAATAAAATTTCAATATTATTATTTATTATTTGTACTTTTTTTGTATGTACGGTAATTATCGTCCTGAATCTTGCACGATGTTGCACAATAAAATTATAAAAAAAAGAACTTTGTATGACGAGAATCGATTTTAGGACTTGCGATTACAAACCACATAATTTTCTCATTTTGCCACCACATCTACCGTAACGTATACTTATAATACTTATAATATATATATAATATATCAAGAGGTACGTAATTTGTACTTTGATTGTTTATATCTTTAAAATTATCGAGCAACTATGCCTAATATTTCATACGTATCATTAAGCACCTGTATGCTCCCATCTTGCAAATAGTCATTAAAATCAAAGCTGAGCAGTCCTTCCCTTATGAGTGTATGTTGACAGATTATATTGAAATACTAATTGCAAACACTGTATTTGTTTTTTAGTAGTTTCATATATATAAAACTTAATTTTGTGATATAAAATACTACACAATATTATGTTTTGACTGTTCATACAAAATAATATAATTAATAAATTAAAGAAAACAAAATATATAGTTGTACAAAATATAGTAAAAAATAGTACAAAATAATGTTTTTGTTACACGATGCATCGCATAAAATATTATGAACTATTTTCTTGGAAATTATTATGTACAACATAAGTCATTATACGATTTCTTAAACATGGAAAACATGTAGGTATAATTTCAAGAATGAATAGGCGTAGACAAATAATGAAAAATGTTCATATAAATATTTATTCTATTTGACATTATTTTCGAGTTTGACATTTCGTATTTCAATCATTTTCGTTACAAACTAAGCTAGCGTAATAAATTCCACTCAGCAGTTTATTATCAAAACAAACAATTCTACTATGTATCGACTAAATATTTATAAAACGTAATATTTATAAATAATAATAAAATACACCAGTTAATGACCTCTTTATCAAAAGCAGATTACTAGCATTTGAAGATCAAATGAAGACTTAATGAAAAATAAAATTTTCATGTATTTGATTTTATTCTTATGAAAATATTTTTAATAAAAAATGATAAATACGATATGATATATATTATTTTTAGTTATTCTAAGACTAATAACTTTTATTTTCTAGTTCTTATTTACAAAAAATCATTTTACGTTAAATCGATTAGTCTTCACATTCGATGTCAGAGATTTCAGCGAAATTGAAATATTATATATGGAGTAGATTTGATGTTGAATATGTAATAACACTTTTCATAATCTCTCTTCTTTCTTCCTCATTCACTTTTACTCTTCCTCACACGTTATCCCGTTCTTCAACGACAGTTCATTATTTCTTATTTCTTGTCCGTCTCTTCAACAGCTGTCAAAAACTTCGATTAAAATACTAAAAGTATTAATATAACCCCAAGTTTAGAATGTTTGATTAGTACAATACCAAAAAATTTTTTAAATGGAACACTGCAAAAGTTACATCACAGGTGAGTACTTTCACAATATTTTTAAATAGGGTAAAATCCATATATCCTTTAAACATTTTTAAAATTTGTTTGCCTTCACAATTTGTATTAACATTAAACTAGGTACTGCGAAAAGTTTATGTGTTCTTTAAAGGAAGATAATAAAGTAAAATATTTTTTAATGTACGTAATTTTATACAACAAAAAAGTCTCTCTTGAATTAAATAAACGTTTCCAAATGTCTATTTAAATCAATACTTGGAAAGCTACTAACGACTCGCAATCTCAAACAAAAAATTATATCCCCTGAGCCATGGTGATTTTAAAAATATATTTCTAGTTTTTATTTTAGATCTGTTCTAAAAACGTATAATTTTAATAAATTGTTTTGATATACTGTATATACATATACATATGCAAATATTCATATGCAGCAAAATATAAGATATAAAAAAGAAAAACAAGATATAAAAAAGAACATTTAAAATGGTCAAGTATTAAGAAGTTTGTTACTTTCGTCATTATCCAATTGATTTAAAGTAGATCTTTAAAAGATTTTTGTATTCTAATAAAGACTTATTAGGGTAGTAGCTGTATGAGCAAAGGCTGTTATTACTACCTTCAATTATTAACTATAAAGGAACATGACTTGACACGCACTCACTGACATAACCATTGGCCCTTTCCGAAAGAAAATTTATTCAGGATTGCACCTGAGTATTCTCAAATAAATCGACCTACCTTTCAATTCAATTAAACCGATCAAATTCCGACGAACCATGGCCAGTTTCTTCTTTTTACTCCTACTTCCAAAACGTTCAGTGACTCAAGACTGCTTCTTCTAACGACGACCTCCCAGAGGAAAGTTTTTTTCTGTCCCGTTTACATGTCGGCAATAGTTTTGGCAATCCTGATTCGTTAGTCGAGCACCTTGAGCGTTCATCAAACATTCCAGAAACAATCAAATCGACACAACACACTGTGTGGCTCATGCGTTCGTATCAACACGTTCAAGGAGCTGTGGCGAAACTTCAACTTTTAACCATCTCGTCCTGGAGAAGAGCACCCCGAAGGCCACCAAAGCCAACCTCCCTTACTTCACCGAAGCCATCCTCGACGAGACCGAGGACACCGTGTGTCGTATACAACCTGACCGCAGTATTGGAGCAGCTAGAGTCCGTGGTGAGCCCTATCCAAAACACTTAGCGGTCCTCCGCGACCGTAGTCGCTCTACCTCAACTTCTACCAATCCAGATGAGTCCGTTCAACGGCAAAGAAGCCGATTGGAAATCATTCCAGTGGATTTTACTCGCACTATCTCGCGTCATTGTTACGTGGAGACGCGTCAGATGCAAGCGCGGATCTTTCGGTAACGGCCGGGAATTTTGCAACCGCTTGAAGCATCTTCAAATCCAGATACGACGATCCACGCCGGTTAATTGCTGACCATTTCACCGGGCTATTGAATCTTTCAAGGTTCGACAATCGCGCGGATTTACGACTCAATGGGATGGGTCAGAATAGTCCGATGGTCATCTAGACCTATATGCAGGATCCAAGGCGTTCAGATCTTGGCTGGAACGACACTATCCCCCCGGAGACACTTTCGCGATGGGAGTTCATACACAACGTCGTGTCTTCGCTCGATGGCGTGTGCATATCTCGCTGGATCGAGGTGACCTGCGCTCTCCGTCAAGCTGCATGGTCCGGTCGCAAGCTAACTCGTCACCATATTTGGTGGCACGGATTGAGCTAGTTAGACCAACCAACTGCCCAATAGTCAGCTTCCCTGCAATGCCTCCCCGACGGAGACGTCCCAGAGGCTAAGGTCACTGCCTTCCACATGCACACGGAAACTGCGTTCTCCCTGCTCACACGCTTCTCGTCGTAGCCGAAACTGGAGGTCACCTCTCGCAAGATGTACGTGACACTGTTCATGTGTTTGACCTCACAAGCCATTGTCAAAATACTCATCCTTCATGTTTCTAGATATCTTCACGCAATTCTGCTCGCGACGCGGTTTACCCTGCATCGTTTACTCTGATAACAAGTCCACGTTTATGGGAACGGATCAGGAACTACCCGCGCATATCACAACACTATTCACGATCCAAATTTCTAAAACAAGACGGCTTCCGACGGCATCTTGTAGAAATTTATTCGTCCACAACCCCCCCATTTCAGCGAACTACGAGAGGCCGGAGTCAAGTGTCTCACACCGCGGCGTGTAATGAAAAACCATCGTCTTTCTTATGAGTAACCCTCGATCATACTTTGTCGGATGAAAGCATGCCTCGAGTCTCGTCCGATCGTGCCGCTATCCGACGCTTTGGACAAGTACAAACCACTGACGTTGAGACACCTGCTCATTGGCTCCTCGTTACCACAGCTCCCGGACCGACTCTGGTCAACGTCTAGGAAAACCGGCTAATTCGCTGGTAACCAATTTGCCAAATGATCGAAAGCTTTTGGAAAATTTAGCAAACTGATTACCTAGACACCTTGCAACAACGAAATAAGTAGCCTATCTAGTAATCGTCGATCAGAATCGACCAGCTGATTTTATTGCGCAACTCCAAACTTCTCCTCTCCCTCTGTAAATAGGAATTAGGACGAATTGTACACGTCCAACCGAGAATCGACGTGCTAGTTTGCGTGGTGATGGTTGACACCCCCATTGCAATCTGCGAGTGCAGTGCGAGCACTCTGTGCATCTGCCGATGCTAGTAACGGCCTGCATCCGTCTAACTCCGTACGAGCACTCCAAGAAACCCGCCAGTGCATCCGAGCACCGGTTTGCATCCGACACGGTCTCGCCGAGCTTCCCGAGTGTCTTATTTAATACTTTCTCAAAGCATTGTACCTTTGCCTCTTAGTTAACACTCTGCGTCTTAACACTTTCTCAAAACATTGTACCCTGACTGCTGTTGCACTGTGTCCGATATCCCCGTCAATTTTGAAACAATGTTGCAAGGCGGGCAGTACGTTCCGGAACGTTCGTGTGGCTCGAGGCTGCTTCTTCTAACGACGACTTCCCAGAGGAGGGTTTTTTCTGCCCCGATTTACATATGAGCAATGGTTTCGGTGATCCTAGTCACCCAGACCTAACCCAAATCTAACGACTTCCCAGAGGAGAATCTCTTCTGTTCTCGTTTACATGTGAGCAATGATTTCAGTGATCCTAGTCCGTTAGTCAAGTACCTGGAGCCATCGAACAGCTGTTCCAGAAACAATCAAATCGACACAACACATGGTATGATTCATACCTCGCGACGATTGCGGGTCCGTTAGCCGACTTCATACAATCCGCAGCCAATCAGTAGCTTGATTAGCCCAATTCCGAGATGTGAGGAAATTTGGTAGCGGTGACGTGTCGGCCGTACAGAGGTAGAGATCAAAAAATCGAAAGCAGCAGTTGAAAGCAATAAAGAGCAGAAATTAGAGAGTCAAGTCTTTGTAATTTGTGCCAAATTAGGCAGGATGTTTACCAAAATGGAACAAACATCATAACTATGCCTAATTTGTTAAACAACTTTTGAGAAGAGTTAAGAAATTATGAAACCTAGGAAGGGCAGTTAAAAGATGAGTACCTCCAGATTTGAGGATTAGAAGGTGAAATTGTTAATCGGAACGAAGTTTAAGGATAAAGCTTAAGAATGGTTGCACTCGAAGTCTATGTATATATATATTGAAATGCCTTTGAACATACTATTGGAGAATCTTAAGCATGTATCATTACTTAGATTTCTATGGAAAACAGAAAAAAAACTATTTATACTTCCATTTCAAAGGGAAAAATTTATTTAAATATTGTGCAGGCAATACCAGACACGTACTTAAGAAACTAAATTTGCAGAAATAAGGTTAAAATAAGAGTATCACGTTTGGATGTCATGACATTGATGGATAGATGTTTGACCAGAATATCAAGTAACACAAACAACAGCCACAAAACCTTCCAGCGACAGCAATTTGAGAGAAGTGGTAAACAACATATTCCCGTGACAATGCACAATTTTATTTTAATTATTATGGATTGTCAAATTCATTTCAGAAACAGAGAAGTTCTGCAAAAGTAGACGAAGTCAGTGTCTGAAGTACAACGAATGGAGTCTAATTGCAACAAAGTGTATAAAGAATATGTAATATTGGAATATTCGCTGATAAATAGCTGCATAATCTTACAGATACAGGGACAACAACATAAGAAAGATATAATAATAAATGAAATGCACCCCTCCATTGCACCTCAAGGAGATTAAACTTTGAAGAAGAGGATTGGATGAAAATATTGTGCTAAACGAGTTTGAAACAAAATTAACAATTGATGATAATTCCTGTGTAATTAGTATACAATGATATCAAAAACGTTCGCAGGGCATAAAATGTTAATAGATACCGTTTTTGTTTAGATTAGGTTCAGGTTAATATTAAGGATGAAGAAAAACATATCATTGTAATAGCCATTTAACAGAATTGCTCGGATTGCATTTAGTCCTCGATATTTCGACGTAAGTATCAAATGATAATTCAGCAGAATAACGACCTAGTTCAATGACCCTAAGCTGGCGATTCCATAAAATAAAAAACTACAATTAATAATTGAAAGATAAAATAAAATAAATACATCTCACATATTTATAATGTACACCACTTTCACATCATTATAATTTCTAATCTTATTTTTGTCCAGTTATTAGTATACTCTCATAAACTAAATAGACCATAGAACTCTTCATTTTAGTGAGTTTTAAGTACACTATATTCTAATAATATCTATAAAGTGGTAATGTACCCATCATATTTACAAAGTAGTAAGAATGTAGTGCAATTTAATTTTTCCTGTTAGAAGTTACAATTTATGTTGTTTTGATACATATGTAGAGTGTTCATAACAAAAACCAAATAATATTGATTATTTGATTAAATCTTACAAACAATAGAGAAAGTATTATAATGTGGAATTGTATCTTAATTACTGGTATTGCTAAAGTAATTGTTAATGAAGATATTCTGTATAAAAATAAATAAATATTAAACAGATGAAATATGCAATAAAATATTGAAAGTAATGGTCATTAAAACAAAGTGTGCAATATATTTTAGTTTACAAAGTGATCGAATACGTTTATAATATGAACAGAGCAATTTTATATATATATATTATACAAACATATACAAACTAAATATTCAAACTTTACAGTTATGTCATACTGATATTGTAAGAAAGAAGCAATTTATTTTGCTTATAATTATTTATGATATAAAGAAAAAAATTTTAAACTATTATAGTGTCTGAACATAAAAGTTAATTACTATACTTAACAAACTGAAAAAATACTGTTGTTTCCATATCTGGTAAATGCAACTAAACAAAATCACGTAAATTTGTTAGTGTCTGTTCCTAAAACATGATTTTTTTCCAATTCCAAATAAATAATAAGCAAAGTTGAATTAATTCAGAAAACATTTCTGAGTATTACTGAATGAAATTAAACTTTACATTATAAAAGAAAAAATGTCATTACTTTTAATACTATTGAAAAAACTATCCATCAAGTTATATGATAATGCTTTATGCATTATATCAACTAAATGTTTAGTATTTTTATTAGTAAAGTCTTTTATATAATTATATTACATCTGTACATAGCAGATGTACTTAATAAACTTGCTTTTAATACTACAAATATGTAGTACACAGATTATATTACTATTAGTTAATATTTCTTTTGAAAATAATAGATATATAAGAAACATAAGCATAGAATAAATTTTACTAATTTCTGTAGAAAATACAATAGTTTGAAACAATTTTAAAATTGTAAAAACATTTTAAAATATGATAGTAACTTCAGGTTTACTATGAAAAATGTATCAATTTTTCAGATCATATGAAAGCAACTGTCGTGGTAATACAAAAAATATGTAACATAATAGCATTAAAACACACGTGCAATAAAAATAAATAATATAATTTAAAAATTTTATAATCCTATATTTAATACTACTTGTAATTATGAGACTATATATTACATTTAATACAATTCCTGCTTTATGTAGTAAATTATAAAAATAATAAATTTTTTAGCTGTTTACATTACATTTTTATTACTTTTTGATAACAGAATATGAGGTACTCGTATATATTATTAAATTCTAAAATGAAAAAAGTTATAAACATGCTGTTTAATAAAATTAAAGTACTCTGTTTCTGTGTAATACTTAATTTTTTTTATTACATATTACTAAATTTATCTTAACAACCACTCAATTAAATAAATAACAACTAGACCTATCCATTTAAAAGTGTTAAATTTCCTTTTACATGCACATGCATAATGTATCTCATAAATAATGAAACGTCTTAATCTTACACTTTGTTCATAGACTTGTGCAACATAATGTTTATACTGATTTGCTAACACTTGCATATGACATAATTTAGTTTATGAGACATATGCTAAATAATTGTAACATTAACATATTCTTGTATAATTTATATTTTCAAAAGAATATAAACTTCTTAAAGTTCTTTTCAATATTTTCTACAATGTTTTTGTCATGAAAATATAGTAAAAATCATCTCCTAAGAATTTTACTATAACAATTATTATCATACCAATATTCTAAATAAATTAATTTTTTGGTTGATCCCTTTGTTTGGTAATAATGAACATAATTTTTATAAATATTTATTAAGGACAAATGAATGAAATAAGAAACACAATATATTTGATTTAGTCACTACTTAAATATTAATAACAAATATTATATTCAGTTAATTTGCACTTGCCAATTAATATACTTTGTACTTTGTATTTTGTATGATGAAACATATATATTATAAAAAATAAAATAAGGGACAAGATGGTATTATATTAACAAATACTCTTCTTTGTAACATTTAAATCTCTCATTAATTTACTTTAATAACAATAACTATATTACTAATTTAATCAATTTTCGTAATACATACATTATACATAGAAATTTTTCAAATTCAGTACTTCAGTTGTATATTTACACGTAGATGTTATTTATAAAAAATAAGTTTATTCAAATTCAAGAACTAAAATTTAAAAAATGACGTTTACCAAATTAAACAAAGGAAAAGTATAAAATTGATTTACAATATCTAGGTTATTTATACTTCTTTTTCTATCATGTTTCCTAAAGCACTACAAACAAAATCATATGTACTTACGTTTACAATAAATTATTATAATTCTTCGTACAATATATCAAAATTGTATGAAGTGGCTCCAATACAAACTATTTATGGACATGTTACACAGTGCTAATGTGTATTCACAAGTAGAAACAGTAATGAAAGATGACATTAGATTCTTTCTGAACACTTCGAAACATAAATTTTAATTCATTGCTGAAAAACCGCGTGGGAAAATAAAATGCACTAAGTCACACACTTAATTCACACAACTTGATAGAAATCTCACACGACATTACGTTACAAATACCATTGACAAAGTAATGACAAAGGTAGATGATCAAACCCCATCATATTTTTTTAAACTACCAACAGTGATCTAATGATACATTATGTTCCGAAATTGACTAGCAAAGACGAAATGAGTTTTTCTGTCTCTAACCTAAGTTTACAGACTGTACATAGAAAGGTAAACTCTTGCACAACTTTTACGCGCATATTTTGAAATTTACAAAATGTTTTAAATTTCGATAATACTTTCTATAAGAAATGTGCATTTTAGAATTTTATCTTATTGTCTTCAGAAATGAACGTCTGAGTTAGTTTACATCAAATGTTTGATATGAATCAAGTACTTCGTACACGTATCAAACGCTTAGCGTAAATGATGGTATATCAAGGTAGTACAATACGACTGAACAAGTCGTATCGAATCAAAGTAGTAAGTGAATTAAACGCCTTTGCAGCGCTGATAAATATTCCTGTCCTTTAAAAACAGCTGAAATAAGGTTAGGTTTGTTTACTCGTAACTTATAACAAGTATAGATTTATCTACATATTATATTTACCAAACTGAGTGAAACATAACTCATAAAATTATATAGTATAAAAAGGAGGCATTATGTTGCGCATATAACACGTTTTGTGCTTATATACTGTATTTGTATCTTATTCGTAATGTTTATTATTATTTATGGTTGGTGTAAATATTATTGTTGTTTAGTGTAAACGTAATCGAATTAAACACTTATAAGGCATCTTCAAGTAATATCTGTGACGAATTTGGCTCAAATGTTGTGTACACTGAATATAATGAATAATAACCTAATAAACTCATAGATTTTACTATGCAATATTTTTCAAGAAATTTATGTTTAAAATTTGTATACTTTTGGGTAGATGATATTTTAAAATATATACAAAGGACAACTATATAAGAAATTGGTACAACGGTCCAACCCAAGGACGCGAGTTTAAATTTTTATATATTAAAGGTTCTGCCCCCCTCCCCCTCCGGTACCAGCATATTTTCACAATGTATAATTGTTTTTTTTATATGATTACTCAATTAAGTCAATAATATACAATTATATGCGTATTATATATTAATTTACAGTGAAAATACATCAACTTTAAATAAATTAACTTCATATACTACATAGATATGTAGACACACACAATACATTACAAGTAATATTTATAAATAAAATTGTGCAAGAAATATATTGAAAAACTTATTGCATTAAGATATGGTAGCTGGGCATTCTTTTACTATAAATTAATATATAATCTACATATAATTATAAATCATCATCTTAATTGAATGATCATTTTAATATAGCATAGCAAAAAAAAAATGCTAATTCAAAAAGATTCAAATTCATGTTCTTGGAGTAAACAGTTAGAAATTTGTATTAATAACAGTTAGATATTTTTTAGCCAAAAACTATACAAATTTTAAACAATTTTCTTGAAAGATATTGAATAGTGTAATTTGTGTGTTTACTATATTGCACTTACTAGGGGCCTAGTATGAGATTTATAAAGTAGCCTTCTGCCACATCTATCACTTCATTCTATGAAAATTTATGCTTTGTTAAGAATTTGGTTAGTTTAAGATCAATGGAATTATATCAAGTGAATATGGAATATATGGAACCAATTGAAATAAATTTTATAAATTTTGTATGTCACAATTACGAAATGTATGAATTATTATTATGAAGTAAATAATAATCTCTTCCTTGTCAGTCTGCAAGAAATAACAGTCTCTTCTTTGCCAGTCTAAGCTTTAACTTCATCTAGTTGCGAAAAACAAAGACCAATTGGTAACTCATTTTACACATTAACTGACTTTCATAAAAAAAATTGAATATTTATAATTTCATCTGAGTAACATTACAAATGCTATTTTCTTAATTATTTAGAAAATATAAATCATTTATTCTAAAGAAATTGCAATAGTTTCAAAAAGTTTGTTTTATTATTACATTACTTTGTTCTATATTTCTTAATATTTATAGTGACATATACCAGTATAATTTTGTGATAAGTTACGGCTCAAACAAGGATTACTACGATGCTTCATTTGAAAATTAGTATTTTTTAAAACAGTTTAAAGATTTTCATAGAGATTCCTTTGGTACAACAAGTTACAATTGTTCTCATAACTATTTGTTTGTTGTAATTTGAAGTATATTAACAATGGTAGAAGTTCCATTCAAAAAGACCTAAACATAGAAAAATTTTATCATTGTATTAATTTGTCTCATAGATGTTTTTTTTTTGTCATTTGTCTTGGCTCTCAGACCTTTTTCTCTTTTGTTGGTCCCTTTCTATGTTCAACACAAATAAAGGTAAACTGCAAAGGACAATTTGGCCATAACAGGTCTAAAAAATCATACATCCATTAGATAAATGCCTGACTTGGGTTTCAATTTTCAAGCAGTTATCCAATTTTTACTGCATGTACCAAGTTTAAATACATGACTTAATATGTATCTGATAATCGGTCGTTCCAACAACCAAAATTCGAATTAATGGTGTTTCACAGAATTGGTTGTATTCAATATTCATAAAACTGTACTTCTATATTAATAAAAAAAAAGTGACAAGTCATACTTATTAACAAAGTAGAGCAGATATTAAATATATTTAGTTATTTATTGACTACATATAATATTACTACAACTTAACAATATACATCTAACGATATAAGTGATCAGCATGAATGTTACTGGCAATTTCTGATTCCCACTTGTCTCCATTATTTAAAAGTTTTTCTTTATTATATAACATTTCTTCGTGTGTTTCCGAAGAAAATTCAAAATTTGGGCCCTAAAATAGTTTAAATAATTAATATGAACATAATAAAACCACTCTAAAACTAAATATATGTTCATTTTTCTATACTAAAAGAGAAATTATTGTCACATCAATGGTGAATACCTCCACAATTGCATCAACTGGACATGCTTCTTGGCAAAAACCACAATAAATGCATTTAGACATATCTATATCATATCTTGTGGTACGTCGAGAACCATCAGCTCTTTCTTCTGCTTCAATAGTGATAGCTTGTGCTGGGCAGATTGCTTCACATAATTTACATGCAATACACCTTTCTTCCCCAGAAGGATATCTAATAGTATAAATTAATTATATTTTAGTTACTATATTTTAAACGTTTGAAGAATTAAGTATATTTGTACTTCCTATTTGCATTAAACATCCCTTTGCAAATCATAGAAGAAATTTAATTGAATTTTTATGTTGAAAGATTTTTATAAAAGAGAATTAAAATTTTCAATTTAGTAAAGATAGCATAGATATTTTTATATCAGTACCTTCTTAATGCATGTTCTCCTCTAAATCGTGGACTTAATGGACCTTTCTCAAATGGATAATTTATTGTTGCTGGTTCTCTGAAAACGTAGGACAATGTAATTCCCAACCCACGAATAATTTCTACAACAAATGCTTTGTTATATGCTCTATCAGTCATGCTACGCCAAGGACTTTCTTGTTCTTTTTTTTCTTCCTTTTCTAGGTCTTCGTGAACAGAATAATATTTATTTCGAGATGAAGGTGCACTTAAAACCTTTGGAGTTGTTTTTAATAGCTTTAAACCTGAAAATTATTATAAGAAAATTCAAATGATGAATGAAAATAAAATAGTTAGACAAATTGTTAAATTGTATTGCTACTGATATATAAATTTGTATTAATAGACTTTAGAGGTTATATATTGCAGTAAATATATTTTTTAAAGACATATTAAAGAATAAAAATAATTATTAAATTTACCTGGTTGCATAATTTTGAGAGATGTCATTTTGAAATTTCAAAAACAATTCTTGATACAAAAGAATCAATATCCAAAATTTACGAATCCGAATAATCACAATCACATATGAGCTAACAATTCTACCACAGAACTGAATTTCTGGCTTATTCTACTACCATAATACGCATTTAAATAAGTGCACATCTATATTGATCTATGTTACTAGATAGTCTCATTCTTTAGTATACTAGCGACATCTAACATATTTTTACATTTTTATCAATGCAATACAGTATTTAAATATTTTCCAATTTTCTAGTAGAATGATATATTAAAATGTTTTATACAAAATATAATTATTACTATAAATTATAAAATAGTCAGATTGGCGAATAAAGAATGATTGTGTGTATTGTACTAAAAAAAAGTGCCTCTATAATTTAAGTATAAAACTTATTTTAATATCATTTGGAGGGATGATTCTAGAAGTTGAATATTAATATTCTATACAATATTTTATTCTTGTGGTTTTTTTTTTATAAATAATTGAGATTTGAAATATAAAAATAAATTAATCTTTTTGTAAAGAAGCGTATTGAATGAAAACGTAGAGCATGCGCTTCATAAATGTAAGATCTCGAATTCGAATTTTCGTGCACTCAAATTCTTTTGGACAAGTAATTTACCTTGTATATATAGTACATTTATGTCTATGTCCTATTTCTTTCTTAAGTACTGATTCTGATATATGTACATATTTATTTATATAACGAATAACGAATATATTATACAAGGTGTTCCAAAAAGATGTAACAAGCTAAAAAATATAAAAATTCCTTATGCGAAAAAAAATTATATCTTACTGAATACTCTTTTAATTGGCGTAATTTATATGTTGAGAACATTTTTTGTTTATAAATTATAGCGTTTAATTCAAACCGTATTTTATGTTCGCATAACGCAGACATGAATGTATACTGCAAAATAAGAATAATGTTACAATCAATTTTATTAGAAAAATTCCCTCAGTATTCAACTTATCATTTAAAAGAGTATTGGATAAGTTAAAATTGAGATAGATTTTTTGTCAAAGTTGATGTTTTTTTTCTATAAATAATGAATAATATGAATTTTTTTGTTTAAGTAAATTAAAAAGTAGGTATAAATGTTGGAAAATATTGAAATAATCATTATCTTTTACACGATATAATTATTATATATTTAGAATGATCAAAGATTTCAACAATTCGTATACAGAATATAATATATGTGCTTTCTCCTTCCTTTTGTTCTCACTACCTTTTTCTCTTTCTCAGTCTATGCTCGATTCTCAAATGCTCTCGCTCAATGGCCAGTAGACTTTATCATTCACTCTTACATCACACTCACCACCAGAGGACACTCTTTTCATACTAATCGCTTAACACAATTTTTCTACTTCTAAGTATAATTGACACGCCATCACACAGTTATACATAACCTCACATTTGCTCATTATAGAAAACAATCTTAGAATAAATCGTGTATATTCAATAATGGTAACTTATAGAAACCATGTATAATTTGAAAGCAGTGTTTTTTTATTATTTTTGTATGCAACGTTTGTTCCATTAAATTATGTTTAATATTTTAAAATTTATGCATTTACTTTGATTTTCACTAAATGGCAATTTCAATTGCCATGACCCACCTTGTATGAACTTATTGTTACGAGAAAATTCTAATTTAAGTAGAGAAGAGATTTTGTCAGTTCTGAATAAAGTCCTTTGCAGATTCGACTGCCAGCGCGTGTTGTTTATACCTTTTCGCCTATAGCCCGTTAAATTTAAAACATTGAATTTAAAATAAGTTTAAAAACAAGCTGAAAAATAATTTCCCCGTTATTTCATATTTTCCTACATTTCGTAAATATATATAGTAATCCTCTATTGAAGCTAATACTGCTTTGGAAATGACTCCTTTAATAAATACACTTTGTACACATAATGAATGTATTATTTACAAGACTCTAATCATTTTCTATTTCTATAATAGACACAAGGTGTGCAATTAAAGGGTTGTGGATTATTTTCTTCGTATAAAATCTTTAGCCGACTTCGACTCACTTCGACAAATTTCCAACAAGTGTCTCAATCATGCTTTTCTCACACGCATTCATTCCCTTTCATTTTAATTCTTAACCGTTCCCACTCCATGCATCTGGTCACGTTCATCAAAAATTTTTCAGTCTGGCGCCATCACAATTGCTCGTCTTTTACACCTTACAAGGGGACCTTACAGTAGTGGACATTGTTTTCGAGACGATAATAGGTGCAAGTTATAGTATCCTTCTGCTGACTTGAAGTCTTGCGGGACGGCGCAGGAGTAAAGAGGGTTCGGACCGTTCATCCCCACCTGAGGCGCACGTTCTGAACCTTAGCCACGCACTCTGCCATAGTAATAGGAATAGATTTCAATTGCGTTCCGATCTTAATACATATATGAATATAAAGCTTAGAGACTATAAACTTCTGAGGTTTCGTTTATGCTTATATTTAATGCATAAAGCGTCTGTTTTGTGTCGTAAGAGTTATTTAATATAAAGAAGAATATTATGTAATATTGACAATTTTTCTATAGGTGAAGTAATAAAGATGACTTTATAATATTATTTTCCTTAATCGAATTAAATATTTTTGTGTGACACAATCCGACTTAATTCTAGTCGTTTTTCACAAAAAAGTATTAAGCCATATTTCCCAAGAGAACAATGATATTTCCAAAGATATTAAAATTTAACATACTGCAGTTATGCTGACTTTAGTTTTAGTATAACTTGTTTTTGCGTAAATTATAATTATATAGAATGAGTATCAGCGGATTTATATTATTTTGAATAAATACCAATTAGTTCTTTTCGCTATAAATCATTTTCAAAATAGTATTAATTATTATTACGCATATTAAATTGTATACCATTTTCATTACGAAAAATTTATCGAATCGTAATGAAGTATTTAAACAGGAATGAAATCATTCTGTTCCTTAATAGCTAACATTTGATTAGAAGACTACGCCAATGATGCAGTATTCTCTCTCACTCGGTCTCGCTACGGTAGCCATCGCTCTTCGTCATCATCTTCAGCCAATGGCGATTCTTGCTTGCAATCGTACGATCAGCAATGGACTATGGGAGGAGCGAAGATGTAAACACTCTGTGCCTTCTTTTCGCAGTCAAATGGTATGTATACTGTCACAAATATATACATAAGAATAATATCATCTCAAAAATACCATTTATACTTTTTCATTAAAAGTTTAAGAAAATAAAATAAAAAGTAACAATTGAAAGAATAAACCCTCCCCTTATTGTCAATTGTCTGCAACAGAAGCTTTGCTATACAAAATACTTCACGTTCTGGGTCATTGATAATATTCATGATGGGTCAAAATTAAAACTGTTATTGTAAAGTTTTAAAATACTTTTATTATGTGAACAATAATATGGAGATTCGAAGCCTCGTTTATCGTCAGATACGCTGCTTTTACATCCAAGAGAATATTTCTTGGCGATTATTAACGGAGTTTTATTATCAAAGACAGTTCCCTCAGAAAAAAAACTTCTACCAGTGAAGAACAAAGAAAAGGGAATGATTATGGTTGCTTTACCGCCGATTTTTGTCCTTTGGAAGCAAACCAGACGAGCCTGACACTAATACGAGACTTTGTTTTCAATGAACAGAGGTTTAACAGAAGCTTTTTCATGTTGAACATTACTTAAAGTTATTCCTCGTCTTCGTCGCCCGTACCAGTCAGCATCGCGATAAGGCTTTGCGTGTCGATGAAACCTTTATCGTCAATATACATATTGTCGTATGCATCGTCGACTTCTTTTGCGGTAAATTTGTCACCATACGTCATTAAAGCGTGCCTCAATCTACGGAAAAAATAATAATTTCCATATTACTCAGATATTACTACAACTAGAAAATGTTTAATTTTTTCGAACATATCAAGTTATGAACTATAAATACATCAGACATTTTTATCGTCAACATATGTCGGACTTAAATCGTACATGTTACATCATCATAAATATTAAATACGTACTATGTAAGATCTTAATATGGTGTATAAAATGTTATAGAAATTAGTTATTGATAAAGTTAACGCCACAATAGCAGTAGCATACATTGCTTACCTTTCACCGTCAATTTTACCGTCCACGTCAAAGGTGCTAAAGGCAGCAATTACGGTTTCATCATCATCCGTGCCTAAAATAACGAATTACAATTATTATATTATCGAATGTAAATTGCGATTATCCAAATCGACTTTATACGTATTTAAATTTATTGTATGAAACCAAATTGGAAGTTAGATGGGACGAAAATTGAATTCTATTTTTAAATCGAATGTTATATATTGTATTTGTTTGTGATGCAACTGTAAATATTGATAAATGCTTATATATGGAAAGATTTTGCAACGTGTACATTTACTTAATAATAAAAGTGTTCAGTAGTTTAATAATTACCTGATCCCGACATGCGAGTTGCGAACAGATTTAATAATTGAGTAAAGTTGATCGGCGCAGGTGCCTCGTTCAGCATATCATCAAGTTCTTTGTCAGTGACAAGCCGACCAACGGAATCAAAAGTCGCACGCAGGTCGTTCTTTCCGATTATACCGTCCTTGTCTGCATCCATAAGTTGGAATGCCTAGAAAATAGATTCAACCAAAATAAACTACATCCGTTTCTTTTTCGTACAATACAACTACTCACTTAGAGAATCTTTATCTTGTACAATATATAACTTGGCTATTTCTTCAACTGAACTATTCGTTGACGATTTTAATTACGATTCAAACTATTAACTGTGTATTCTGAATTAATTTACACTTTCGTTAGAAGTTATACGCTCTATATTGCACTGACTCAGTTAAGTGTGTAATACTTTCAAATGAGACTCATTTGTACACGATTAAAGTTTCATTTTGAGCGTACCTCTTTAAATTCGGCAACCTGTTTCTGTGTAAACATAGAAAACACACTGGATCCAGTACGTTTGGCTTTGCGGCTACCACGACTGCTTGCTCTAGTCGAACCAGATTCCTTAGGTGTACCAGTAGGAGTCGGCGGCTTTTCTTCCGCTGGGGGTGGGGCTGGTTCAGGTTCAGGTGGAGGAGCAGCTGGTGCTGCCTCTTCCTTCTTTTTAGTCTTTTTCTTCTTTTCTTTATCCGCCTAAAATTGATTACACATAAATGAATTCAATGAGTAATGTATGTTAAAATTAATACAATTCAGAGGAGGGCATTTACCAAAAATTAATTAGCAGTACTTTTCTGGATAAAATTTTGAACATCTGTTCTTTAATGTCATTTTCAACGCTAAATTACATCCCCGTGTTGGTACACTGTACCGATCTATTATAGGGAGAAAGATTAATTCTGGACAGAATTACTAATCACGGTGGGGTGATATATTTTAGCAAATCTTCGTAATTGTCTGCGACTTGATGTCTGCATCAATTACTTGACACTGTCCCCATTCTTTTTACTCGTGCTATCACATTTTCCTTCGGTCAGAACTAATTTTTCTTTTTCCCTATAACACATGACTTCGCTGGCGACCGGAATGTTTACGTTCGCCATGTACGGTCGCCATGTTTACGAATGAAATTACATCGTCCAAAGACAATGTAAATATTTATGTCTTCACCGTCGAACAAATTCATATAATGGCTATGTTCCAACAAAGAATCAGTTTATATACACGTCAAGTGTTTCAATATAACTCTCCCAAAACGTAGTTTTGTTCTAACAATTATTAGCCATAACTTCGATAAATAAAAATGTACCATACAGAAATATATGGTTAAAAACGAATTCAAAAACAGCTTAATAGAAGATTATAGGTATATAATAAAAATAGATTATAGGTGTATATAAAGAATATACACGATGCTAGGTAATAGGGGTGCAAAATTTTAAGCCATGATTTTGAATCCCAATATAAGGCGAAAATGAAATACGACAAAATTTCCTTCGAGGCTTCGACTACGAATCATTCCTTATTGAACATACGGATAAAATGTGTCAGAAATGCGGGACTTATACTACTGCCGGTGCATGAGTGTCATCATGATGCAACGGGGGCAGCGACTAGGAATTTCGTGCTACCAGGAAGAACTCACCAAAATCTGGTGCTATTTAGGTCTTTTGTAAAATTTTAGAAAGAACTACGTGGTATTAACAATTCCACTACTTCTGAAATCTTTTAATGCGTATTTTTAATAATTACCAACTCGAACACAAAGCCTCAAATACAATTTCGTTATTCTTGATTTTCGTCTTATTTTGACATATAGAATCACCATTTAAATTTTCGACCCTTGAGACAGTTTTGGAAATTGACTGTTTGCAAGATACATACTTTCTACGTTTAACGTAAACTATTCATAATGTGTGACAACAATTGCTTCCGTATACAAATGAAAAGTCTTGGAATAGTGAGTATTGAATAATTGTAATACTTATCTATTTAATTATAAAGAAACTAATTTTTCCAAAATATTTTCCGTTCTACGCTAGGCCTTTTTGTTGCAGCTTTCTATAATTGCGAGGTTCGTATCATTTCTGTTTGTATTTTAGTAATTTTCTCTTTCCGGGTTGAGGCAATCATTTTATGTCGCCTTCTCCCAATTTCCACTAATTTTGCACTTGTTATTCCAGATACTTTCAACGAATTCATTATTATTTTTGTGTATTCTTCGTTATATTCATAGCTTTCGCGATCGCAGCTTCAATGGAAATATATCGTCTGGACACTTACTTCGAGTCATGCTGTGCAAACTTTTATTTACATTTTGTAAATAAGAACAAAATAGCTTTTTTTCGTTTAAACTGTTACACATTGATAAAGTCATATTAGGGAGTTATTTTTTTGATAGGTATTCTAATATTTTTACTAGAGGAGTTAAGTCCCCCTTCTTTTGTAATAGGACACTTGTCACTCGTAACAACATTGTTCTATCATTATAGATATAGAATCATAATAGGAAGAAAATTTAGCTCTCATAATAAGATACTTGTCAAACAATTCTTTGATTCGATTTTATCAATGTTTAATATACTAAGTAACGAACAGCAATTTTGCTCTTGTACACGTTGTTGTACACAAAATGCAAATGATAATTTACACAACATCATTTGTGTACAAAAGATATATGTATTTTAATCGAAATATGTTGTTAAAATTGTGGTCGCAAAAACGATCAATGAATATAATGAAGTATCTACAAAAGTAATAATAAATTCTTCGAAAGATTTTGGAAAGTACAAATGTGCTAGAAAAGTAACATAATCTCTAGCGTTATTGTTTTTGAATAAATTAATTACATATCTTAATAATTAATCAGATGGGTTTTACAATTATTCAATACATACTATTTAAAAACTTTTCATTTGTAACAACCAAACTATTCTTTTAACAATATCTATTCTCAGAGGGCAATTAAATAGAGAAAACCTCGTACGATTAGTATCTTTTGTAAACAAATATAATAAAATAATGAATTTGTTAACACAATAACAATTGTTAACACCATTTTAATTAATATTTCGTACACTTTATTTTAATTGGATTGTTTTCTTTGTTTAATTCCTTTTCTTTTGACATTTTAAAAGTGTTTCACTAGAATTCGGGTCCAGAAATTACGCTGACTATGTCATTACTTTAATGGTAATCATTCATAGATTTGAGGATGGAATCGCGAGGTACTTGCTTGTTCGACTTTGAAAATGCAAATCAAGATACAGATATAATTTGCTGAAAGCGATTTTATTATCTCTAATATTATATTTACTTACATGTATGCCACAATTTATTCCCATAATCATATTGAAACAAACCAAAAGTGAGAATTGTTTATTAACTTTGCGATAAAATTTTTAACATACGATGCAATTTCTATTTCTTTTAAAATGTCGAGAATTAATAACTTTTACTTTATAATGTCAATTTGTTTTTATTCTATATTTATTAAGTGTTTGGTAACTTGTAAATGGGAATGTATGATTGTTGAAAAATTGTTATGCTTTAAGTGATAAGTATTTTGGGTCATTATTGCTCGAAAAATTCGGTGTTTTTAGTAATTAGTAGTGGCCAAAAAAATTAAATGTATATTACATGATATGTAAAGTATCATCGTAAACATGTTAGATCATAATTCCATTTAGGCGACAAATCAGTTCAGTATCGATTATAGTAATCTTGGCTCGAACTATAACAGAGACACCTCCTTTTTTAACAATTAGTTTTATACAGCTTTCATTAAACTCTTCATCTATCCGTAGTTGAAAGTACATCTTTCTATTTGAATCGGAGAGATATTACTTCGATACGAATCGATCAATTTTTTTTACTTAAAATGACCTTTTAAAATTTATTTAGACAACATTGACAGTATTAGAAAATTGGATATATCGATAGTCAATACCAGTACGTCTTTTTTAATCTTAGAGTTCTCACATACAATTTCAGTGAAAGTAACAAGAATAATGTTTGTAAATGTTTAAATAATTAAAGTTAAAAACTATACATAAAATTAAATACATACGAGTAAAACATTTTATATGTTAAATAAAGTTATATGAGAGAATTACGTCGAGATACGAAAGTGGATAAAAATTTGTATTACGAGTATGTGACAGAAAAATTAAATTATATTAGAAAACGTGCCTACTTGGAGACAAGTAGTAATAAAAACATTTAAACGGCGTGCAATTTCAAAGAGATTCAAATTTGCATTTCTCAATGGTCAAATTTCTCACTATATACGGTAAAATATACCTATCTAAGTACTTTATTAATTACGAGTGTTTAAAATATAATTGTAACCCTTTTTAAGCAAGACTACAAACTCATAAATAAAACGATATTTTTCGCAATAACAACGTTTACAAGAAGAAAATTTTGAAATAACTGACAGTAACAATAATGCCTTGCTTTTTAAAGAGACATAATATCGCGTTAAATTTTGTCGAATCATTTTGTCCATTAATATGCATGTGACTGTACTTGTACAATACTTTCAAACGATATAAATTAGATATCTATCAATTGCATAACACAATACAATAAAATTCCTTGTCGAAGTGAATAAAAGAGCACAAAATCTTCCCGTGTAATCACAATTTAAAGGATAATTCTTAAAAAATTTATCAACTTATGTATTGGGGTAGCACTAACCACTAATGGAACAATGACAACGAGTTTAAAAGAATGTCAACTAATTTTCAAAAAAATGTCACATTTCAGTATAAAATACTGTTATAATATTCTATATTATAATTACATTGCAATTGCTGTAGAAAATTAAGTTATATCTTCGTTGCAAAAATAGAAGTTTAAATTTCTTTACGTATTAAGAATTTAGGTATTGACTCACGAGACAATAAGCAAATATAAAATACTTAATGCAAATTGATTGCGATTCTACAATTTCTTAATTAATTAAAATGATTTTTTAATGAAATCTTTATGCGATAAACATTAATTGCACGCGAAGATGTCTATAGTTACGTCATTTGAATAATACAAGTGTGACATAATAGCAATATGTAATGTTTAGCTAACAGTGGGTTATATAGTTTAAGTATAGACGAGGAAAATTCGGAAGGCGTTACTCATAGGGACTAAAAATAGGATCTTTCTATCGCCCATCGTATGACTGAAAAGAAGCCAAGACAAATATAGACCGTTTATTCCGTGCGGCCTCTCGAGTTACTATAGTTACGTAATTTTCTAATTTTTGTATTATATCCGACAAACTCAAAGATGTTACTTAAGACTGTAAAAAACTACGCTTCGTTCAATTTTAAGTTACGGAAACAATTGTTGAATTTCCTCATCAAGGAAATTACATTTAATCGAACGATTTACAAACATATAGATCTTTCTTAAGTAACAAATAAATATCGTGGTATATTTTTTTTCCCGTAAGTACGTTCCCTTTAATGATTTACAGTTCGTGAAAATGTTATATAGAACTGAACAAAGAAGTATATTCTTCTATAAAAGTTATTCCCAACGAAGAAAAAATAATTCCATTGAAACTAAATAACTTCTTAATTTGTAAATGTAATTCGATTCTAGTTTCAACCAACGAACGTAGTTCGGTCGGAAGTTCTGGTTCTGTGAGGCGGAAGACTATAAAAAGTCCACGAATGCTGGCAAGAATTAGGATACACTGATCAAAATAAATCGAATAGTAATATTCAATTAGGAAATGGCTAATAGCCAAAAATCTAACGAGGACCACTGTTTACACTCTATTAACACAATCGGTAATATCCCGGGCGCAAGTTTACACCCTGTTGTATTCATCACTTAGTGTATTATCCCAACACAGTTTACGCAATCTTTTTTTTTTTTTTCAAATTTACCCTCGTACAACTGGTCAAGCATCCTTCCAGCACTAGACACACGTATTATATATAACATTCTGTTTCTCTTTCGCGGCATTCCACTTTTCAGCGAATATTCGATGAAAAAAATTTCTCGCGTATTTCTTGGTCGTTTGAATCCAAATTCACAATGGTATCGTGGTGTACCCGGCACCTACTTACCATGTCTACGGTTGGTTTGTAAGAGGATGGTGCGAGATGGTCAGAACGAACCAACTGTCCGAGTCATAGAGGTGAACTTGTCTAAGTAACTTTGGTAGATCTCCCCCACTACACGTCTGGTGCTTGAGCAGGGGTGCCTTGCCCGGGTACAACGCCAACGCCTATCTGACCATATTTAGTGCGAGCCACCTCAAAATAGCAACCCTTTCGATGTTTCGACTAAAACAGTTTGCCGAGGATTGTGCGAACGACGATGTCTTGCAGCCCTTTTTCGCAGCTGGGGTTTGCTTTTCAGAACGAAAATGTGAGTCAAGGGTATCCCGGAAGAAGATGGTTACGATAATCTTATCCGTATGCTTCTTACGTTTTTATACGTACAGCAACAAGGAAGGAAATGATTTCAATTAGTTGACGTAATTCTCTACCGTCGGGGAATTTACCCATCATCGCAACGATGTTCTAATTGTGATCAATGTAAATACAATAACGAAAAGAACTATCGTTGTACCTCCGAGTAATAATTCGAGAAAATTGTTCCACTATATTCAGAGTGTCTTTCAAGGTATCTTCGGAGTTACAAATTTTTGTTCGTTACAGACACAGCAGAGTGTCTATAATGCAACGACACATTGTAACATGAACTTTTCAATGTTATTCGTTATATTCCACGAGGATTTCCGGTTTCTGCACCAATCCCTAAAGCACTCGGTTTCCATAAATAGCTGTCCGATATTTGAGAGCAGAAAATATCAGAGAATTTTAGACGTATCGTCGAATTCTTTATGTGTTTCACTCCGTCTTTTCTTACGAGTTACACATTCTTAAACAGTTAGTACCAACTCCTACGCCACGTTTATTTAGCTTAAATTGGAGTATCATATGCAGATACCGATACAATTATTTTCGTCACTTGTAGTTACATAAAATTATCTTTTTTCCACTTCATATGAAGTTTTTCCTTCAAATTAATGTTTGTCGTCTTAAGCACATCATTGACGTTTTTATTACAATCTTTTAAATTTGAAGATTGTAACTACTTTACAATAACACGTCATCTTTGGATAAGACTGGAATTGTTTGACTTTTATATCGAGTATCCTCGAAAAGAGTTTCTTTACACTTATATATATATATATTTACAAATTTACGTTAATTGATTAAATGTTATCATTACTTTTATATATCAAATGACATATAGTAGAGGAAGAATATTTTCACCATCGAATCTAAAAATAAAGTGAGAAAAAATATTCAAATGGAATACTACGACGTTACGGATCTATTGTACACTAAATTACTTTTTATACTGGATGTTATGATTTTGATCAGATTGAAATACGATGTGGACCATATGAAATTAGATGTTTAAATACTGGTTTCAAATTTATTTAAACATTTAAGACGTAAAAGTTTACGATTTTTGTCTACTTTGATGAAAGAGGACTGTATAAATCAATGCTTATCTATAAAACTACTAATATACAGTTTAACACTTCTCTTTTCATCGAAAAGATCGAATTTCGGGGTTAAATTTTTTTCTTAGACTGAAAAGTCATTTTTACAATATAAAAATTACAAACAAATTTCTATTTTACAAATTTTTACTCGAGGGTAGATTTTTAAAAATCTTACAAAATTTCACCGAAATTTTTACAACTTTTCTTATAAAATAAGATTGTTCCTACTCTGGGTGTTTCAAAATTGATGTCACAACATGCTGTGGAAGACCACAGTGCGCCCTGTTTCGGATACTAATCGTATGCTATATTTGAATGAAGTCTCAAACGAAAGGGGCAAGCTTCATAGCTATTTTAATGGTGTCAGTTATACCTTTAGAACAGTTTTACGGACCCACATTTGGCCAATGACACGTTTTCCATACTAATCAGATTTATAGATATATATAAATTTATATATACACATATATATTAGTTTACTTCTTCTTTGGTTATTTTTGAAGTAAAAGTAATCGAAAAGCTCAGGATAGTAGTGGTTTACTTCCCTCAGGAGTATAAAGACAGAATAGAGGGAAAAGCATGAATAGCAATATTTTGTATAACGGATTTTCATTCGAAACTATTTATGTTAAAAGCAATGACATCTTTATAAAATATATAGAAATTTTACATAAAATTCCTTTCTGCAGTATTAGTGCAAAGGTATAAAAGTTTCTAGTGCCACTAGTTAGTGAGCTGCAACAAAATAAACTAGCATGTTGACAACGGCTTCTATTTGTTTATTTTGACTAATGTAATCAAATGTTATTGGTAAAAGGTGTCTTCGTCCATTCAAGTATGTCCCGAGGAATAAGGATTTGGTTTTCAAATGACGTCTACAAGCTTGTGTGCGTTACAAGTTTTTTAACGATTCCTTTAACCCCATTATATAGACATTTATCACGTGGTATTCCAAAAAGATGCCACTTAGTAGCAAAACAGAAATCGCTAAATATATCATTTTCCTATTTTATTCTTTTCATATTTTCTGAAAGTATTCTGCGAGATAATTCACTAATTGTTTTCGAAAGAGGTGAACAACTGTTGCATTACAATCTAAGTTTTCATAAATTATAAAGCAAGATTATAGTTTGTCAGATTATTATATTCCTTGTTATACAAATGTTTCATATTGTATCTCAAATTTGTCAACTACGTAACACTTATTTACAATGTCGAGAATCTCATTATTGTGTTAAACAAACTTATTAAAAAATTCAAACAGTAAATCTATAATAAGACGCATCCAAGCCTACGTTCGAGCTAGACCTGGTCATTTTGACAATTTCCTTGGAAGGTAAGCTAATACAGCAATGTTTTTCAAATTGTAATCTGTAAACCCCTTAGTGTTCGCGAATGTGTTAATGGAGGTCAGTGAACTCTCGAAAGAAAAAAGTTCCCGTAGTATTTCATTGAATTTTTCGTTTATATTGAAACAGTCTTACTTAGAGACCAAGTAATAAGGGTTTTTAATACCATCCAAAAATAAATGTAATTTATTATTAAATAGAATGAAATTCTATTTTCTAGAAGACCCATGTGAATCTATTATTTCTTTTTCGTATTTATTTATCTACATTGCTTTAGTATACAACGTATACAAAGTTTAACATACATACATTTTTTAAAGAAACAATTTAACAGTTTAACAGTTAAACAGTTAAAGTTATACACTAAAATACTTTTGAAAAATAATTTCCTTGTACTCTAGGGGCCTCGTCAAAAATTTTCTTTTATTAAGGACATCCACGGGAAGGTGAAGTTTGAGAAACACTGACCTATATAGAGTAATTGTTTAGAATACTAGTTATTTGCAATAATATTTCACAATAATACACAATATATCATACAATTACTAATAAACTGCATACAATCAGATTATTTAAGTAAATCATTAAACTATTCACGTATAATTCAAACTGAACTAAATAATCCATATAGTCCTTAAATTTTTGTCAGATGTAAAATTTTACATTCATATTTATTGTACATATCAACAAGAGGATTGAAAATTAATATTTTCTATTTTAAAAATGACTTTATTTCTTGATAATGTAATAAATTCGTTAATAGTACAAAGTAGATAAATCACAAAACTTAATCTCTAAATTATGCACCGATTTATTATTATACAAAGTTTTTCTATAACTCGCTGGAATTTTGTAGATTTCTATTTTTCTTAATATGACAATCATCGGCAGTCACCGGTCTCCTTTTTCTTTTCAACTCCCACCATGAGCGTTCGAAGAAATAAGAAAGTACAAGCAGCCTTGCTTTGACTGGTTTCATTGTAAAATAGCTGTTTCACATAGTATGGGTTAGAATACAAGTCGGATACTTCATATATAAATCTTTAAAAATGCGTTAAATATTAATCTATAACACGAAAATATGTGGTGGTTTATTTTATTAAGTTATGGTGAGTAGCATGTTATACACAAAAACCATTCTCTCAATCGTAGATAAAATTGGAATGATTGAAGTGCGGTAAATCGATTTTTGTTGTATCTAGACTGTAACTGTACATTATGTAAAATATCATGTATAATTCTTATAATATTATATATACTCATTACACTTTGCAGTCAACTAAATTTTCCATTTCTTATTCTGTAAATCTGAAACAATTTTCTAAAAAAACTCCTTTACCTATGTACACTACAGACGAACATATAAATAAAAATCAACGATTTTTTTTCATAAAAATTCATTCTACATAATAGATATAAACAACATGACGCCGTAATAGAATCTTTCAAGTTTTATAAAAAACTTTTAATGATACCGTTACGAGATTGATACTGTAATATTTTTTTTCAGACTAAACATCCTTTTTATAAGACTATATTATATGATATACTTGCTTATTTATAGTTACCGTTGGATATTCGTTACGTCTCGCAGCGTACATTTCTTCTGGTGGGCTTCATGGAGAAATTCGATTTGAAAAAGCCACAGAAACCTCTGTGAGAATTCGATTTTCACTTCAAGCTACACTTCAATATCCAGATCAACAATGGTTTTGGTCAATTACTCAATTTCCCATTGATTACACTATTGTTGATGATAGATGTAACGAACAATATGTTGGAGAAAGGTAGGTATCTACTTTCTATTGGTTTATTTTAAAGCCATTTTATCTATTGTTTAATTTAAAACAATTTTATAAATATTGCAGTATCATCGATTTGACAGAATTTGTTGGACCACTGGATATGCCTGGAAATGAAACAGGATCGGTGGAAATTTCAGGCATAAGTTTAACGGGAAAAATGGGTTTATGGGGCAAGGGCTTACTACTTAAAGATTTATATTCAACTAGAACCATATGTGCCTCAATCACGGTAATTTTTGAAATGTTCAAAATGAGTTTCACATATTTCTTACGTACAAATTAAAATAATAAGTGTTTCTATATTATAACTCTTTAGGTACTTGAGAAAAATATAGAAAAATTTGCTGAAGCACGTTTTTACGGACCAGTAGCGGGAACTATTTGGTTTCGATGGTTAGGTGGCCATGCTGGTGACAATGCTACTGATATAATAATTTATGCAGATTTACATCATGTTAATAAACAGAAATTGCAAAGTGTAGACTATACAGAACATTACTGGAAGATTTATGTAACAGACATTTTTGACATCAGTAAAGGTTAAATTTCTTATCAAATATATTTAATGTATTAAATTATAACAATTTGTCTTTAATTAATTAAATTCTTAATATTTGTTTATGATTTAGATAAATCAAGTTGCAACATTCTGCAAGCTGTCTTTGATCCTAATAATGCTGGTAATGGAAAAGCTATTGGTGATGTTGATGTACGTTTAGGTAAATTAAAAGTGGCAACCAAATATCATAAAAGGTATAAAACTTTATACAGAGATTCTGAATTATCTCTATTACCTGCTGATTTACTTGGCCCTCACCGTTTGTTATACTTAGTGATCTTTCATCCAACACATGATGATTCCTTTTTAGTTTGTAGCAAAATTAATCACCGGAAGCCTACTTTTGCCAAGTAAGATTTTATAAACTGTATTTTAATTTTCTATTTTTTATCGGTATATATTTATTAAAAGGTATTTCAAATTTTTAAGATTACTTGCAATATAGAAATTTTTTAATATTTTCTATCTACATTTGATTTGATTTTGTTCCGCCTTCTGATTATGTAGAAGTTTAATTAATTCTCATGGAATAAAAGGAGAAGTAACATTGACTCAAATAACTCCATTTGAGCCAACATGGGTTAATATATCCTTAATACCAATCAATGATTTAGAAACAAGATTACGATATGCAACTAAAATACAGTCATACAAAATTCATGAATTACCTCCAAAGATAACAGACACTCAAATTGCTGAAGTGTGTAAAACAACTAAAAATATGTATAATCCAAGTAACATTAATATAACAACTGTACCACCAGCTGGTAAGTGATTGAATTGGTATTTCTTAATTCATATTGTTTCTTAAGAGGAAAAAGCTTAAAGTATTATTTAAATCAGGATTTGGAACTCAAGATCAATATGCTGTTGGTGATCTTTCTGGAAAACTTCAAAGTCGCAAGGAAGGATCGTATCATTATGATATTTTACCGGGAAGTGCAAAACTTACTGGAATTTATTGGGACACATATCTTCCACTTTCAGGAATTCACAGTGTAGTTCATAGAAGTCTTGTTCTTCACAAGTAATAGTATCTTCCATATTTTTAATTTTATTTCTATTTTCATTTTCATTGATATACTTATAAAAATAACATTGAAATATATATCATTAATGTTACATATATTCTTTATTAGGTACAATGAAACTGATAATATGAGTGACATACCATGGATGTGTAGTCCTTTAAATCTTTATTTGCCAGATAATACTGGACAAATGCCAATGTTAACTGCACAAGTAGTATACAGATATCCTATTGTTGGAAAAATAATTTTTCGTCAGTCACAAAATGACCCTCAAATGGACACTACTATCCTAATTGAAAATTTAATTCATGCAGATGGTAATGCTTTAAACAATTCAGCATCACATAGGTATAATGCTTAAATATATTTATTTATATATTTATTTATTTATATAATACAAATATCTTAAACTTTATAAACATTTAGATGGATGATTCATGATAATCCACCTGGAAAAGATTATTATAACTGGACAGGCAGATGTTTGAGTGTTGGAGAATCTTACAACCCTTATAAAGTATAATCATTAATAAAGCTAGCTAAAATTCATATTATATAATACACTTATTATTATTCTAATTTTACATGTTCAAACTTTTTAGGTAGAAAGAAATTCGAATCATTCTGAACATTGTTCAGCAGCTGAAATAACATTATGTAGTGTAGGTGATTTGACAAGACATGGTACAATTGATATAGCTGGTAGAAAACTTTATGGGCCTCTGTTAACCCGAAAGCTTTTTACAGATAAAATGTTATCTTTATCAGGGCCTAATAGTATATTAGGAAAAGGTTTGGTAATATATGATGACCATGGACCACGTGCAAGAGGAGAAAGACTAGCATGCTCTGTGTAAATTTAATAGAAAATAAAAGTTTACTAAAAAAACTTATTCTTATTTTAAAATTGTAATAGCTTATAAATATGAATTGAATATTAAAATTTTTATTTAGAATTAATAGAGTATATCATCGCAAAGCTGTAGCAAACAATTGGTTCGGGAATGGAGAGAATATTTTATTAAGAGGAAAATTAGAATTCTTACAACAAACTGAATATGATGTTACAAATGTAGAAGTAAATTTGGATGGTCTCGGCGGAATAATGAGTGGATATCATGTGCACATGGTAATGTAAATATAGTAAATTAATATATTTTAGTTTCTCATAATACAAATTTATCTATTTTAGACTCCAATAGAACAAGATTTAGAATTTCCATGTGAAAGTACATCTTTATATGGACATTGGAATCCATTGAGGGTTAATGTGAGTGATATACCACTTCCTGGTGAAGGAACTACTGATCAATATGAAATTGGTGATCTCAGTGGAAAATTTGGTACTTTAGAAAATAGAAAAAAATATATATCAACTTTTAATGATACAATTCTTCCCTTATTTGGATCAAGAAGTGTATTGGGTAGGAGCATAGTAATTCATAAGAAGAAAAAGAATTTAAGGTAATTATTATAATTTATATAGACTATATAAGTTTAAGATATTGTATAAATCATACTGATATAATTAATCTTGATATTTACAGTGAACTTAATAACTGTCAAGCATGTTCAAAATTATCAATGTATTAGAGCATTAAATGTAGATCATGATAATAGAATCATTGATTTTAATCCATTTATTATATTTCATGGTTTGCACACCAAAATAAAACATTTTTAGGTGACATCTTTATCAGCAAATAATAAGTAGTATTGTTTAGAAAATTATTATAACAATGAAAAATAGTAATACTTGTTAATGACATTTAAAATATGAAAATTTATTGAACAATTATAATATTGTCTTTTATATTCAAAACGCGCTATTGCCAAAATTATAACATGTATTTATTTTAGATTCTTTAAAAAAAAGTTTCTTGTATGTACAATTTAGTACATTTATAGTATTGTAGTAGGTACAATTACTACAATATATAGGTTAAATTTTACTAAATGTTCTAAGAAAAATCTCTTATATATCTTATAGTACTTCTTTCTGTTAGGTGGGCTTGTTCAACCATAGAGAGAGGCTATTCACCATTTGAAGCTACTGAACTGCGAGCAATTGCTTCTTTTCATCACCCACAAGGTTTCGCATATGGTTACATAAGAATGGTACTATAAATTTAAAGAATATTAAGAAGTAGAAATAGGGTTTACTTTTAATTAATAATTGTAATAGACCCAACTTGTACATCGAGATGGTAGTCAGAGTGAAACTGTAATTGAAGTAAAACTGCGGCATCCTGGAAAACATGATCGTAATGTTGTAAGTACACCAGATGTAATAACTAATATTTAGTAATAAATTCTTGAACATACAAAAAATTTTATTGCAGACAAAAAACCATAATTGGGCAATATATGTAAATCCAGTTGGTGTAGATGCAGCTGTGCAAGTAAAAGATACTAGATGTGTGGCAGGTGGATATATATGGAATCCTCATTTTACACAATTGGCTGATCCTTTAAACGTAATGTTAATTATAATTAAATCTAACATAGTAGATATTTTAATTCAATAAAATGATTTGAACTTTATTTTATAGGATGATTTATATAGACAAGAATGTGGTCCTGATTTACCATTAAGATGTTATGTAGGAGATATATCAGGTCGATTAGGTCCTATTGATATAGGATTAGAAAGACAAGTTTTTACTGATTCTAACTTTCCTTTAAGTGGTTCAATATCTGCCATGGGAAAATCTATTGTTATTTTTGACAAAGATTTTGGACGTAACAGATTTGCTTGTGCCAATATTGAACCAGATAATGATATTGTAAAGTATGCAAATATAAGAAAGCCACCTCGTTTTGTAGTGTCAGTATATATACAATATCTTATTTATCTTATTTATCATATTTTGCACACAAAAGTTCTTATTAACTTTACAACACTAGTTGAGAATAAGATATACATTTTTTATTTTAGGGCACAATTTTTAGAGGATGTAAGAAAGGTCATGAGTATTCCTGAATGGATGTTATCTATAGACAATAGAAAAACAAAAACCTTACATAGTGGTGCATGCATTCAGTTTCTATTACATTTTAAAGGTAATTAAAGACATTTATAATTTATTCAAATTTATTAAATAGTTAAACAACTATATTTAATTTTATATTTAGGTCCGATCGTTAACAAATTAGAAGAAGATTTTAATAAACTCATGTCCACTGGACGATTAGATGCACCTAGCTTATATATTCCAGGATATATTTATACAAAGCGCAAAATTACTTTAGGTTATCGTCAATGTGGAACTCGAGATCCAAATGATAAAAGTAATAACTTGCATATTATATAAAACAATTATACATGATTTGTTATTGGAAATAATGATTTTAATACTTTCAGATTTTAATATTTTGCCTCAAAATATGTCTCCATCATTATTACCACAATTGATTTCAATAATAACTATATTTATTATTAGCAATATATTGTAACATGCATTCAATGTGTTCATTGTACACATTCATTAAATAAATATTTCATGAGTTAATTTTGTTTGCTATATTTTCAATTATCATTTCATTTGCTTTTCTAACAATTTTTATATCGAATTTTCGATAAATTGTAAATGTACAATTTCTTGAAACTTGTAAAATGATGTCTTATTAATATTTGAAATGTTAGAGTTCCCCACATTTTGATCACTTTCTAACATACTCCTTCAGAGCATATTTTTATTCAGATCTGTACTAAAGATATTCTCATATAATTTTACAAATCTACATGAGGAATTTTCTTATGTAATAAGAACAGTACCCGCAGTTTTGTATATTTCCTGCAGATACGGTCATTGTACCACTATGCAATGTGACCGCTTAACACCTAAATGTGGGGATCCTCGATGTTACTGTAACTTTAATTAGTAATGTTTTTAATTACTATTAAAATTAAGCTTCATTTATTTTATTTATGAAGCAATTTGAATGATATAATGGAATAATAATTAATAATATAATTTAGATTATCAACATTTGCATAATAGTATAATGTTTATATTCACTCTTATACGTGCAGAGTGAAAGAATCAGTAATAGAGATTTTTAATCGGAGTGAATTTCGTTCATTTAAAGTATCAGAGTAAGAAAAACAATTTACATTGTCTTCTTTAATAAAATATAATATTATAATCGAAGTCAAAGTAATACGCCAAATTTGCAGGGTACAATTTATAACGAAACTATCCTGTATTGTGAATTTTATCATGATATGAAATCTCATCTATGTATTTATAACATACAGGGTGACTATTTTGCCAGTAAACTCGAAGCAGTACCATTGCCTAAACACTCTAGTAATAATTTCGTGTGAATCTCGTTTTTAGCTTACAGACGTTACAAATACAAAAGTCTCCGCTGCAGTAGTTGTCGCTATAGTGTTAGGAGCGAGCAAACGAAATGCGCTTACGTTGTATTAGGTTTTTCAATGATCAAAAAGTATTTTCGTAGAATCGCTTTCATTACGAATTATCGAGATCTTAACGGTTTATTTTGCATTTTGAATTAAGAGAATCAAGAGTCACGGTTCGAGCCTCTCGTCAGTTATCGTCTTTTATAGATACCGTGGTACTGTCAAATGTTGGCACAAGTTTACATCGACACTCTGCCCTGAGCCTATGAAGATTTTAATATATAGACTCCGCAACCAGTATGTTTCAAGTGTGAGAAGTTCTAGATTCTGGAAGAAGGACATATAAATATATTTTATTTATTATTACTGTTTCTGAACCACTTTTACTGTATCTCAAATAAATCGGAGAAATAGTAGCAATCAAATTTCTCACCTTTTTTCTCAATCTTGAACTTAAGATAACTTGAGAGGCATGATATTACCGGATGACTAGTACCATCGGACAGGGGGTGGTTTTACGTGTAAAAATAAGTCGAAAAAAGAAAGAAACAATATTTTTCGGTTTGAGGCTTTGTATACAAGAAAATCGAATTTGAAAATTATTTCAAGCCCGCACGTAGCACAATCATTTTCGTTTATACTTTCATATTTGTTGTCCTTTGTAATATTTACATTCTGTCTTAAATATGACTACCGACTACTCTTATTGTTAGTGTGTTTGTATCGGTCGAATTATAACAATATCTCGTTATAGTGAGACATTGAATATATATAATGTTAATATATGAATATATTAACATGGTGAAAGCGTTAAGAACTTATAGTGGGACTATAACAGCAATAACTAAGTATTATCCAATAATAATAAATGTATTATCTACACATATTATTTCAAATTTGATTTTCTCATAAATGAAGCTTCAAGCAGAAAAATATTACTCTACATTTTCCACTCATTTTCGTATGTAGAATTACCCCTTGCTCGATATTATCATCCGTTCGGTAACACCTTGCATATGTCATCGCAGTAGTTTAGTCATTTCTGATGATTGAACAAAAAATTTTCTGTTTCTACTAGAAAATTAATTTCTGTAACAAAAATTTTAAAATTATTTTGTGCTGCTTAAAAAGGACTTAACATAATAAACCATAAAAGTACAGGTTGAATAATGTATCACTCCGGTCATCTGATTTCAAGATAATTGAATTAATATTTATAGTATGGTATACAAATTGATAACTAACATCAAACACATAAATCCAAAGTCTTTGTAAACCATACTTCAAATACTAATTACATGATCTTGAAATTAATTTCAATATGTATAATATGTATAATAAGAATATGTATATAATTCAACTGAAGGAACTTGAAATGAATTCAATATTTTGTGAAAAAAAGAATAATTTTATAATTTTTACTCTCGTAATGCATTTTTTTCTAAGAAACAATGAAGTTTTGTTTAGAAATTTATTAATCAACATTCCATTTATTATTCTAAATATAATGTTAATTTAAGAAATCAATATAATTAAAACTCGAATTTGTTTTAGAAGTTTTTAAGTTTAATTTGTTATAATACATTTTTTAAACAAAATTTTTCACAAATTTCGATAGCTCAACTAGTAAAGGGTTAATATATTCTTTATAATTCACAAATTCTTCAAATTAGATATACAATAAAATACAAAGTACCTTTTCTAATATAATTTGTTGTGTTTAAGTTTTGTGTTAACATTAGATACTACTGCTGTTTTGTCATTAGTATGTATGGAAAAATTCATGTATGAACAACAACTTTAATGTCAAGTGAAATATCATAGCTTTGTGTTTTCAATTAAGTCAAAAACATATGTATTCTTATAAAACAAATATAACACTAACGTGCGATGTTAGCATGCTTAATTAAGCGCATATTCTATTAAAATGCTTATTTTATAATACATATGTGTACATGTTCCAAGCGTGATGTATACTTATAATTTGTTGACATAAAATTGAAATCGATCATAAAGTTAAATTAAATGATTTCAATAATCAATACATTATTATTGGAAATATAATTATTGTAATAATTATATTACTACAACTTATTATACAACATTATATAACAGAATGACTCAAAATACTCTATTATCATATTTTTGTAAAGACATTACAAAAGATAAAATTTCTGATAATACAATTTGATACCTTTTGTAGTAAGAAAAAGAAGTATAAAAACTGTAAAAAATAAATTATAAATTTAAAATTTAATGATGTAATGATTATAGTATTATTATTATATATATGGCAGTACTATGCTAATATATCATGATGAAAGATTTCTAATTGAAATATTTTAAATATCGTGTCACATTTTAATTTTCATTAGAGGATTAATATGTTTGATTCATTAGCACGATACTACAATTTTCTAATTCATAATAAAATTATTCTTTTAATTTAAAATAATATCATTCAAATTTCTTTAATAAAATTCAGTAACAGTACCAATACCTATCTTTAGTTCATATAGAATTGAATATTTTTGAAAAATGTCTCAAATATTTTAAAACATAAATACATAATTAGGAAGTCACAATACCCACAAATTTCGAACTTAATAAGTCACGTAATATAAAAATTGTATACTACATAAAAATTGACACGCGCACAGTTTTTAAAAAGTAGACTTTTTATTAGAGAAATTGCTAATGATGGTAAACAATAGATCAGATTCATAAAACATTTGTTATAAATAAATTAAATTCTGTAAAAACGCGTTCCCACGAATGTACCTAAATATTATACTACAAGGCGCATTGAGGCTTAATATAATTGTTCTAAATGGATGACTAGAGCACACATTTCAACTGTCGTTTGTTTAATCCCTGTTAAAATCTACGACTGTCCACTTTCCAAACGTATTATTTTTCCTGTTGAGCATTATAAACTGCAGTGAAGAACACACAGTTTCTTGGAAATTGTATTATATGCAAAGTGATGTTCTGTGAAATAAAAATTAGATCTTTGACTTCCAAATAAAAAATAATTTTAAAATATGATACCTAAATAATTAAAATCGAGTTGATCTCCTATTTACTTAATCATAATAGAATCTGATGTTTCTGTTAGAAAAAAAAACATAAATAATAGTTTGTATATTTAAACTGTATGAAACATTTAATGGGAACAATCGTGTCAAATGAAAACAAATTTTTTACGTGGATTTAATTGATTTCTGTAACGTCTTGCTAAGAAAGCTGCAATCACCTGAAAAAATATAAACATGTACAATTTACACTGAATTGATATTACTTTTAACATTGATTAAAACTAGTGAATTATAATATTGATAAAGAGATTTCACAGTGGCAAAGTCATTGATTTCAACTTCATGTTTGCATTTGTACCAATGCAAATTATTAACATTTGACATTGAAGATTTAATAATATAAAGGTACACCTTGATTATCTGAAGAAAGAAATAATATAGCAATGTACTCAGAATGAATCAACAAAATGGGTCATATATTGATTTCTAATTTGTGGTTTGTTCATTCAAATTTCTAGTATGAATACTTTTGATTTGAAATTCGTTTACTTTATATCATCTGTTTTATTAATAATTGTTACTTACAAAGAGATTACATCACTGAAACAATTTTAGTTTATAGTAGGACAAATTATTATAAGAATTATGTTCTGCTCTGTTTTGTAAGAAAAAACTTGACAATTAGAAGGATTATACCTAAAGTTATTGGGGTAAAATGTTACATGTTTATTCAAAAACTATTCGGAACTGTATTAAAATTCATATTAGGATTCTTTAGACGCTTCTATACAACATTTAATACTGCTATTGCACTCCTCAGGGAGGCTAAGCATGCCACCCTTAATTTTTTGGAACAGAATTAGACATTAAATGTTTGCATTTTTGGTAATTTGTCTAAGAATAAAACTTATTTTAAGCATTTTTCAATAGAGCATATAAATTAAAAAATACAATGATAACTGTTTTTAATACTAATGTGATTTTGATATATCAGGATTGTTATTGCATAGAAATAACTTAATATTGTGAAGGATAATTTCTTACAATAGTGTATTAATATGTATACATGTTCTAATGGACTGATTAGATTATAATGGATTGTACTATGTCAATATTGCTGGTTGATAATTGTTTAGTATTGCTACATTGATAATCAGGTCCATTGGACCATGCTTTTTGATGAATCGTTAAATTTACTGCAGTTTTGTTAAAAGTACACTCTTTTTGCACTTTTAAGAAATGTTCCATATGATTTATAAAGTCAAACATTTATACAAATATATCTGTAAAATGATCTGCCTCACTTTGTCAAACAAAGTTTCTTGATTTATGGTTTTATAGTCTCTTCACTCATTGGATCTCAATTTAAAAATTGTTGGAAAGCTTTATTAAAAATAAAGTAATGGTGGAACTCTTGTAAGAAGAGAGAAGAATATGAAAGAAAGAATCTATCTGTGTATTTCCATCACTTTGCAGTTGTTGTCAAAACATAGAGAAGCAAGCACAAGAGAATAAATAAATGTTTGAAAATAATACAAGTTAATTAATAGTAATGTAAAAAACTGCAGTAGGGGAACCTAGATTTTGTCTGAAGATAATGATTATAAATATTAATTATTATAATTTGTTTAAAATATCTAGAAAATTGTCATACAATTGATTTGCCTCATTTTATCAATGTATCAAAAAGCATATGAATTACTGAAACAAGCTATTTACGTTACCGAAACTGAAAATAGTTTTTAACTCTAACATTGATATTTGCTGGTGCAACCTACTTTGATATCTTATTCAATTTGAGGAGTGTTCTATAATATGGTCTATATGATCTTAAAATCTATAAAATTTCTTCAAAGATCCTATATAGCAATGGCAGGTATAGTAACTTTTTTTAAAACTGTTTAAAGAAGATCACTATTATATGTTCGTTCAATATTGTATTTAAAATTTTTTTAAATTTTGAAATTTTATCCAGCTAATGACATTCATTTAAAACGAGGAAACATTAAATATTTGTTTAAACTTGAAATAATTATTTAGTTGGTTATTTTTTATTTTCACTATAAGATCCATAGTTTTTCATCTGATGTCAGTTCAACAGATTATTATAATTTACAATTTATGGAATAAAATTTAGCGTTATTTTTTCAAACAGAATTTTTGAAATTTTTAGTTTATAGAAAACTGTTTATATATTCTTAAAGTCTACAATAGATTCAAATTTCAGCCAAGTCCAGCTTGTTATTCTAAAGTGTGCATAGTCCAAAATATCATGAAATGACACAATTAAGAAGTGACTTCCATTTATCAAAACTGTAATACACAAAATTTATTTATAAATACTATGTATTAGTACAAATGCTTGAAAATATGTTTCCTTATTTTTGTTAAAAATTTACTACAAAATTCATGTTTGAAATCAGCAACTACACTGCTATGACTTCTCCTTATAGTCAACAGTTATATAGTCTGTAACTGTTGTATGCTATACATAAAATATGTATGAAAGACATAAAAAGTGTGTTCTTAAATTTAAATATGATAATGTATAAAATAGAAGATCACAATATGAAACCACCCACCATCTATTAGGAGGATCATATGAGGTGACAGAGGACATAATGAAGGTGTTAGACTAGAGGAAAGCACTAGGATTAGCTCGTGGATCTTTCTGATTCCTGTATCGCACGGTCAACCAAACACCAATGAACTGTAACGAGTACACAAGTTAAGATCAGCTAAATAACACTTTTCGTTCCAACAATGTAAAAAAACACTTCACAAATATAATGTATTTTTTAAGCAGCATATCAAATTTTTGACTGCGCTTTTAACATGAATGCACAGACTGGACTATTTAAATAGAAATAATTAAATATGTCTGTTACTTATGGATATTTATGAGAAAACTCTTCACAATAAAGTAAAATTGTTCAAGAAATAAACAATAATATGAAAATAAATTTACTCAAAATGATGTTTCCCTTAATAGAACCATATATATTTTATGTAAATAAATTAATTCTCCTCGTTCTTTTGTGTATAAAGATATTTGGGAAAGATGTTTAAAAAATGCATGTCATGAAATATTTTTAAATAAGGCTATGCTTTATTCAGGGTGTTCAATTGTTTAGTTATTATATAACAAACATTTTGTGAACCATTTTCCTTTATTTTTTATTTGAAATATTTCATGAAGTACTTATTTTCCGAATATCTTTCTCTAATACTTTTATATGTTGTGAAACAAAAAAACATCAGTCTATTCAAACAAAATGTACGACACTGTAAAAAAATATTAATGATCTTGAAATTTCAAGAAAAATGCTTTTAGAAAAATTTGTCTCCCATCATATTTATTTTTTTAACCAATTTAATATTAGATTTGTTATATTAGATTCTTGTATAACACAGTAAATGAATTGCGACAAACCTCGTATAGCGCGGTAAGTAAATTATGTAGTAACCATAAGTATTTGTTTTCTCTCTCCCTTTCTTATGTTTTATGATTAATCCATATATCCATTACTTGTAAACATTCTGAATTTTGTGAAATGCAGAATATAATTTTCATGTAGTAAAGAGATATGTTTTATATCCATAAATAACAGCAGATGGTTCTCATTTAGATGGTCCATTCTATCTATGATTTAAGAAATATCATAAAAAATAAAAAATTATTCAACAAATTTTACCTCTGTGAAACTAAAGAACAATCCAATGCTGCCACATAATTTAAATGCATAATCAATTGTAGATTCTAATTTTTCCATACATGATAGGCACATGCAATCATTGTCTGTAGAGTAAGGGCAACAAATTTTCTGAAAAAGTGAAAAGAAATTGCAGAAACTATTATTTGTAATATGTATATATGATTTAAAATAAATATACATACATTTACATCTTTACAAGACAGCGGATCTTTATCATCTAGAATTGTGTTTACAGTATTATTAAATCCACAACAAGTAAAAGTAGTCTGTACCGTTGCTTTCAAATCATCTTCAACACGTCTCCAACCCTATAAATGAGAATAAAGATATTTTTCATTGTAGATGGGAAATACACATTTGAAGATAATAATATTACCTGTTCTGCTAATTGTTCTTGTTGTTTAGCATTAACAGCAAGACAAGCACAAGCAATACTGAATTGAATCAGGAATAACAGAAACAAAATAAGCATATACTATACAAATAGTATTAAGGATTATATTAAAATATATAATATTTTTAAACTATTGATAAAAATTGTGTGTGTGTAAATTAAAATGTTTTAGTATATTTACATGGTTTTGAAACTTGATGGTGTTGTTTCATGTAGGTTTTTAAATTTATTAAAATATCTATGTCATTAGAACCAATCGATTTTCTTATAAGTGTACTCATAAAAATATTTTACAAAAATTAAATTACTAGCTTACAAATGAATCCCATTAAATGTGCCATCTCAAGGCACTTCAGCTTTTTATAATGTATATTTTTAACTCAATACTTTTACAATACTAGATCATTTGGACGAAAAATTTCTTCAAAAAAAAAAAACATCTTTTCAAATACATACTGTATTTCTGTATAGCATTATTTACATTTGAATGTCATATCTAAAAATTGATGATGAAAATGATAAAATTTGACTAGAATAAAATAATGTTATATGTATATAAAATCCCAAATTGACAGATATTTACTTTGTGTACAGGATATTTTAAATATTAATGCCTAAATTTTAAGAAACACTATTGGTCTCTCAAATAAAATATAGTTTCTATTTATATAAACATAGATTTAAATACAGATTGACATTAATCATTATTCAAATAATCTATACAAAAGTAAAATAATGAACTGACCTTTGATTAATCACAATAACACATATTAGAACAATGTAATGAATTAGAACAACATCCTGGTGTGTCCCTGGGTTAGATTTAAAGATATAACAATCCTTTAAAGCACTTACAAGACATGAACTCTAATACTTGGAACTTTTAAATAGTTTAAATAGTAATATTATAAAATAACAAGTATATCTGCAAATTATTGAGTATTTCAATTTTGTACACTGTGGTTCGAACAAATATTGGGAACATCTCTTAAAATACAAAAAACTTGCATGGCATTTAACATGTTAAAATTTAAAATAACTCATAATATAACAAACTACATGTTTGTTATATTATATAACAAGTTTTTATTATAAACACATTTTTAAGAGGTATATTGTAATATAGAATTTTGTGTGGAATTTATCTACATGATCACCTAGTTCATCAAATATGTTGTGTTAAATCCTGTATATTTGATATATAATTGTTATCTTTGAACATTTATGAATCTGCACAAGGATACATACCAAATATTGTACTAAACTAAGCAGAAGATACAGAGAATATTTGTTCTTTGTCATAAATTAGCTAAAGTATTTTTATTTGATAGCTCAAAAACTGTTGACATTTGTTCATTAACATCCTTTTTTACTTTCCTTGATAAATAGTATACATGTACAAAGTTTATTTTTATACATTATCATATCATATATAATTATAATAAAAAATTAAACAATGTTTAAATTAATAATAGTTTTTCAAGTACCATTAAAATAGAAAATGATTTTACATTGATATAAATTTTTAAAAGGATACAAAGAATAATAAAACCTGATGATGTTTAACAGCACCAATGAGACCAAGTATTGAAATTAAAATTAGAATCACACCACAAGCTAAAATGCCTCCAATTATAGGAAGATTTGTAACTAATGCAGAAGCTCTTCCATAAACAGCAACACCTATTAGAATAAATGCAACAACCTATAATGTTAAAAAGATGTCTTTGTATTATTGTCCATTGTTCAAAAACACACTATTTGTAGCTTTCAATTGTGCTTTTTAAACACACTAAAATATTGTACTTAAATGCTGAAATTGTTAAATATTAACATAAAACAACCTTTTAAATAATTAGTTTAATTAAATAATTAAACTAATTGACTATGATCATTTACGATAATACTATATATACCATAATATTTGAATACATACAAAATTCTATTCCCTAAAATGTATTAGTTTATATTTACTTAACGAGTACAAGGTAAATGATTCTTTAATAATGAAAAATAGTAATAAAATTGAATAAGTACTTTAATTGTTTTGTATGTACTACAAATTGTATATAGTAAATAAACTTTATTCGGAAAATATGATCTTAGAAAGTACAATCTCACAAATTTCTGTTCGGAGTGTATCGGGAAGTTTTGCTTACAATATAAAGGATGTTTAGCGCCGTTAATGCGTTTTTCGAGCAAGTAAAGCCGCCACACATCTTCGTATATAGGCTTAGCTCTCTTCAGTGCGTTATCCTCAAAAATTCGTCTATTAATTGAATCACAGTATTTTGTAATATCGTGCACTTTATTGTTAATATAACGAATTAACAAGAGGAACGCATGTGCGTCAACCGATCAACGCTGATGGCAGACAATTTGTAACTGCTCGTACTGCGCACCTCGGTGCTGCTTGGTGCATTCAAACGAGTTCGATCTTCCGAGATTCAGCACCGGGCGCGAAAAACAAATCTCAGAAATTGTATACACAATTTATTATGCGAACATATTACTATTTATGTTAAGTTGTAGAAATTAATTATTCAAAATTACCTTTTTTGACCTTGTTTTTAATTTTATGGAATCGAATTTTAGTCATTTATAAGCAATTGTAATGATGGTCTACAAAATTTATTTCTACAAAAATTTAAATAATAGGTAATTCAGAACATATAAATTGGATAAATGTTGGTGAGATTGTGATTACCGATAATGATAAATAATTAAACATAATTTAATAAATAATCGCTTTGATTGTAATTTAGTAATAAAATATGTTTTCAACATTACTACAATGATTATTGTAGGTATACTTATTTTTAGATTGAAAAATGTAATCGTGATAATATAATACAAGTGGCAAGTGACAATATTAACTGATATAATCCGATTGAAAATGATACGATACTCAATTTTTTAAAATAATCCGAACTAAGATTTAATGTAGCATGTTCTTCGTTCTTTCAAAGAATGCTTAGTTTCCGCGATAAAAAAAAATATAACCATCATAAATACATCGCGATAACAAGATTCAAGATTAAATAGTCTCCACATGGAGTACAAGATCAAACAAGATAACATATTAGGCGTGTTTCTTCCGCCGTAAGGTATAAAATTTATAAAAATATTTGGATATCACTTAAATTCTCACCACTCAATGTCATATGTTACAAACATCACACACATTTCCAATACACATGTTAATTGAACTTCTTTTGCAATCAGCAATTCCGCATCACAAAATTTGCAATTATTTAATGTGGTAAAGTATCGACTTCAATTAAACATCTCTTCTGCCGTTTCTTTCTTAGAGAAGTTTTATTAATATGATAATAGTGTTTTATATTTATTAAAAATTAAACATAAAAGTCGTTAGATATGTAGAAAATAGATAATTCTATTTTCACGTTGATAACAACACGACAACTTCTATACATGTTACGAAGTTAAATTGAAATCGTGCAATATTATTTAGTTCTATGTTAAATGTTATGTACGGAAGAATTCATGTAGGATGTGTCGCTTTATTTATGAAAAAAAAAAGAAACGAACGGAAACTCTTTAATATTTGTGAATTTAACAGTCATATTTTACTCCGATATTGACTTGACATTCTTTGAATAAATGTACGCGAAATGTGTATATAATGTAATTGACTAGTAAAATATGTTCGGAGTAACTAAATGTGCATATACGATAGATAACAATATTTGGACATACAATTACAACTTTGAAGATTCTATTGTTTTGTTTTCCTTGCATAGATATAAGTCTACCGTAGAAAATGTTGATCTTATTTTTGCACCGAAACACTCACTAAATATTACTTCTGCTTGTATACTTTTTGTGCATTTGAATTGTTTTCTCTAATTTGAATTTCTGATTTTCGTGATTTTTCTGAGAAATTCATTTTGCATAACTACTCTTTCCTGAATTCTTTGACACAGTTCAGAACGAATGTTACAAACATAAAAAGAAAGTATTCCATCGAAATAGTTGTTCTCGACAAGCAAATTCTTTTGGACAATTTCTTCGAACAATATTTGAACTTTTTTTATTTCTTGAGTTATGGTAAATAATAGATGCCTTACTGAATTGTATAACTTTTCTTATGCTACTTTCAAATTTCCTGGAATAATGTATTTCCGCTGTTCTGCATAATATTGTTAGATGTTGATTAAATGATATCTAATCAAAGAATTGACTTAATGTTTGCATTTAATGTAACAGACAGTTGTTTCTACCGTCTACTTTACACAGTGCGAATATTTTCGTGCTTCACGTGATTCGTAATACTGCAACTGGTTCATAAACACTAATTCTGTTATCGGATTCTTTTTAAAATTTTACTTCTGTAACCTTGATTGTCTATCTTATTGTAATTCTAATACTGCTCGAAGAACTTGAGTCTAATACATAAACCTCGCTTATATTAATTGCTTTCGTGGTAAACATTTAAGAATGGCCAGTAGAGTATGGTGTGATGAAATAGTAAACAATAAACTTATTCCATTTTTCTTTCTCGAAATTATTCAACGATATTCAAATATTAATGAACACATACGTACGTCTAAATCTCATGTTATTTCTTTCATTGTTTTATTCATTTAACATACGAATTCCGTGATTTATAATTACAGTAATTTATACGAAAGTGTCAATGATAATATCTGTTGTCTATGGGAATTGTGTTCTTAAACTTCTCTGTAACGATCTGTCTTTACCTTATCTTTATACGCATAAGTACTTGCACATCTTTCGTGCAGCAGTATTATTGAAATTTCATACTGTTGAAATACCGTGCGTGAGAATCAATATGTAAGTATGGTAGATATTACAATGCATGTTTTTTGTGTTTTTGTAAAGTTTCATCGATATCTTTGTTCCTTAGTAATAAAAGTTAAAATAGATTTACGGAATGGATATTCATCGCTCAATTCGTTCATAATTACATCTGAATATAGAATTGAAATACGTTTGTGAATTGCTTATTAAATTTCAATGTATTCGATTATTTACTTAATTAAAGAAAATTTAATTTCTCGACCACTTAAATGGAAACATCAAAATAACTTCCTTACACATTGAAGTGTGGGAATGAAATTTTCGCCAAGGAGGGCTTCGAGATTTTTAGTTTATCGATGTCCTTTCTTCTATACATAGAAGGTACGTAGGAGTTACCATTTAAATAATTTATTCCGTATATTGTTTTGAAAAATAATTATATCGTATTCAAGGGGGTTCCAAATTATACTTAGTTATAATATTTTTTGTATTCGATATTCGAAAAAGTGGAAAAGGAAAACGAATGTACGTTCAATTTCTAAAATTAAATATTTTGCGCTTAAGTTGTACGAAAGCTATAGTAATACTAATAAAATGGAAGAATTTAAAATTAATCAGAATATTTCAATCTATTGAAATTAGTTATCTTTCCGTACTTATTCTATAATATTGTTTAATTCCACACGGAAAAGATAACTGCAGAGTGTAGAATTTTATTTTTAGGATCTTTTTTCTCTCTCACTTCTTTATTTTCTTCCCTCTTCGGTTTTTTCTTATGCTTTTCATGTTCCAGAAATATCAAAAATTTGTATTAGTACCGAAGTGGGGATTACTTGAAATTTGATTGTGATAACAGACTCGCTGATAAACTGACATATAAAATGTAGTACACCGTGGTTATACTCCCATTCGATCTATAATGTGTTAAAAAGAAGCACGAAGATCATCAGCGGAGAGACCCGTTTTCCTTTCTGGTGGCATCGTCACGTTCCATTGCTATCTCTGTAAGCATCGTATAAACTAAAGTTGCACTTAATCAGGGTTTAATAAAAATTTTCCTTAGACCTTATAATTGCTTTGATTTCAGTATCGTGAGTGTAGTTTGAAAAGATCTCAAGTAGAATTTCCTTTTAATCTCTCTATTCTCAGTATCTCGAGTATAAATGACTCTTCTTTACGGGAAATTTAAAATACTCAGTTAACGTAACATGATCGCGTAATTGACAGCTGTACAAGTGCTACTATTTCGCAAAATGTAACCGAATGTAATTGTAACTTACAGAACAATTTCGCGTTGATACAAATATTTTTGAAATTATTTTAATCTAGTGAAAGAAGAAATAACAAATATGGACGAATCCCGCTTAAAACGTTGGCCACAATATTTAGCAGCGATTACAGGTAATTTCAGAAAGAATATTCGTCAAAGAAAAAATTCTCGGTGCTTTCACAAAAACTAAACTTTGAAATGGAAACGAAATTGTAAGCTGATTGTCCTTCGAATCAACTTTCCACAATTGTGTAACGTTCCGAAATTGTGAAGTGTGATATCCTTACTCGGGAAAATATTCATTGTAAATGTTTGTTCTACATTTTCGATACATTTTTGTACGAAGATTTACTATTTTTCTAATTATACTTATACTCGGGAATTACACCAATATGTGTATGAATAAATATTTAACCGTTTGAGTGCCAAGGAGCGATTCTGCGCTTTTTCTATTACGCTCGAAAAATGTCAGTGTTTCGGGCTGCGAAGCCGACAACCGGCACACCCTCGACATTTGTCGATCTGCGACTTTACGGCTACCATTCCGTTTTAGGTAAAAATATAATGACAGCTGACAAAAGAACGAATTTTAATTTCAATCTAACATTTGCATGCAAATGTTATCAAAATGTTATTCAAATATTAACATTTGGATGCAAATGTTATTAATATATTAATATTTGGATACAAATTTTATTAAAATCAGTTTTAACTCGTGTTATTAAAATGTCCAGAAATGCTTGTCAAAGCACGATGCATGCAAACCTTTTTTGCATGCTACACAAATCTAAACGTTCCAATAGCACTGTTTTTCGAATTGTGCCCTCGTAATTTTTCTAATCCGTACACCTTTTTCCCTTTATGTTGAATTCATCTTCCCTTGTTCGTAACCATTCATGTCCCATGTTAGACATTAAATTCGATGTGTATTGGAGTCGTGACATGCTTCCTTTCCTACAGTTTCCTTATGCAACAAATACATATTTAATACAATTCTTGAAAACATGTTGGAGGTCATTTTTTCCCAGTAGTTTAGCGTACTACGTTCATGTAGATATGTATATAACACTTTCTCCGACTCGTCCACAACACCCATAAGATTATTATACAAATTAATAAGATGTGGTTTTGTTTTTTGTCTTTCTTTTCCACGGCGTTTTTGAGTTACTGTTACATTCGCTGCCAATGCGTGTATAGAAATTAACAAAACGGGGATCTTCGAACTCCTTCTTTCACGATGTCCACATAGAAGTACCTCGTCGTTGCGAAAATATTTCGTTTCTTCAGAAATAATTAGGAAAAATTCATTGCCAATTATACAGTTAATTCTTCACGTTGCAGTTTCCTTGTAATGATGTCGACGTACCACAAATTCCTTTAAAAGGTTCCAGATTTGGAAAAGTATCCTCCTCTGTCCATTCTTCAAATATGGGCTCATCAGCCTCCATCTCCGAATCTTCACTTTCCCTTGAAACATTATATTTTTTATTCAGTCTTCTTCTAAGTCTAATCACATCACTCAATTCAAAAATGTTGTTGTTATCACTGAATTCATTTTCGTCGCAAGTGTTGTTTAGTGCATCCGATAAATCATCAAACAACGATTCACTTTGACCTTCATTTTCTTTACATCTCTGCGCCATTTTACTACTTCTATACAATTAGGGTCTATTTCATAAAATAATTTTTGTTATAAAGTAGCAGATTGAAATGATTTTTAAAAAGCTGTTTCCTTACAAATAAAACACGAATTTAGAAATAGCAAAATGTACAACAATAAAACATTTTATAAGGTACGGTAGACGATCGGCACAAATCTACCGATGTACTGACTATACTGACTGATTGTATTTACATCCTTGGAATCTCAACATTCGGTTATTTTGTATATCATTTGTCATAAGAATGGTAACGTAATAAAAACATTTGTCTCTGATTGCTTAAGTCATCGATTCAGTCGAAAAAGCATGAAAACGAGATATCCCATGATCCGGCTACAAATGTCTTCAGTTCCAAGATAGTGACTGGATACCAATTTACCAGTCTTGAACTTATCAGTTTTTAAAAATATTTCTGCATATTTTTTTCCTTCCTGAGCTATCATTGCTCAAAGGGAATTAGTGAAAAAGAGATTAAAATATTCGATCGATCTATCTCGATTAGATAAACGGTACTGCGGCCCCGACAAAATAGGAAACTACGAATTGGAATAAATTGCCTTGGTTTCGAATTAATTGGAATAAATTATTTATTTTTCCTAATCGTAATGTATTGCGAAATGTCACCAGTATTATGAATATTAATATCAGAAAATAGACGTCAATGACATTAATCCTTCTTTTAAAAATAACATCACTCTCATCACTGTCGTAACTCGAATTCTCTGTTATGCTCGATTAGCTCTGTTATGTTTCAATCTCGAATACTCGTTTTACATTTAAAAACCATCGAATTGCTGAGAGGCATCAAATAAAAATAAAATAAAATTATATTGTAGATTACATAAAAAATTAAACAAAACTTTACTGTACATACCTTTTGTATGTGCAATAAAATATATAAATAATATTTTTATATTATTTATACACGCTGATGTCTGTGCTTACGCTCAGAAGGATGTCGGAACGACACTGAAGTGAAAGCATTATATCTTACCGTATAAGAGTCGAAAACAGCGCTCCTCTGCATTTATAATCGACGAATAAGACAAGCGCTATCGCGTCGCTTGGTATTTTAGTGAAAAAGCGCTTGGCAAGTTTGAGCGAAGAAATAGCAAAGACGCGTGGCACTGAAACGGTTAAACGAAAACGACGTTTCGATTGATGATTCCTAATGCGTATTCTTAACAAATACTGCTTTACTTAAATTCGTATAAAATACATTGAAATTGATGACTCGGCTGCTGAGACATATAAAAGTTTTAGTACCTATTTATTTTTAGTCGTTCAGAAACCTTTACATTTTTCTTTTTTCAAATATAGCCACCTTATCTATGGCATCATCGGGCTCTCACATAGGCTGGACATCACCCATATTACCGAAAATGAAGTCACCAGACTCTCATCTGGTAATATCATCAGATGATGCCTCATGGATCGCTTCATTCGCACTCCTTGGTTCGATACCTGGCAACGTTATTGCGGCACTCCTGGTAGATTGGGTCGGTCGTAAGGTCTGTCTTCTGATAGCAGGGGTACCACTCACGGTTAGCTGGGTTTTAATCATCGTAGCCTGGAAACCTTACATCCTCTACATCGCGAGATTCATCGGTGGAGTTGGCCTCGGTGTGGCCTATGTTGCTTGTCCTATGTACATCGGCGAGATCGCCGATAAGGAAATCAGAGGATCATTGGGTTCATTTATCAAATTGATGGTAACCTTTGGAGAGCTATATTCTCACGCTATTGGTCCGTTCGTGGCGTACGAATACCTGGCTTACAGTTGCCTTATAATTCCAATCATCTTCTTTCTATCATTTACTTGGATGCCAGAGTCTCCATATTATTTACTCATGAAGAATCGCGAAGCCGAGGCTAGGAACAACCTGAGGCTTTTCAAAAGATACGCCACGGAGGATCAATTGGAAGAGGATATCGATCAAATGCAGAAGACCGTAATCCGCGATCTTAGCGACAAAGGACACTTTTGGGATCTCTTCATGACGCCCGGCAACCGAAGAGCAGTAATGATCGGTTTTGGTCTCCAAGTGGTCCTTCAATTCAGTGGATTGGCCGCTATAGAATCGTATACGCAAGAAATTCTCGAAGCAGCCGACACAGATTTGTCTGCCGGAAATGCGGTTATCATTCTAAGCCTCTTTCAGCTTGTTGCTGGCCTTGGAGCGGCTGCCTTAGTGGACAGATTGGGAAGGAGACCTCTGCTCTTGCTTACAACTTTACTTGACGGATTGACTTTGACCATCACTGCATTGTTTTACCTTTTGAAATATAAAATATTCGTGAACATGTCGCAATTCGGTTGGATCCTACATAGCTCTGTAATATTGTACGAAATCTTCGTTGCGTTAGGTCTGAATCCATTATCTTACATGATGCTCGGAGAACTTTTCTCGACAAACGTGAAAGGAGCTGCCGTGTCCATGGCGAATATGTGGGCTTCCCTTCTAGCATTTATTGTTTCGAAAATGTATCAAGTGATTTCCGATACATGCGGAGTTTATGTCTCCTTTGGTTGGTTCGCGATTAGCTGCTTTCTTGGTATGATCTTTATTTTCTTTATAGTACCGGAAACCAAAGGCAAATCGTTGATGGAAATACAGGAGGAGCTCCATCTCAAGAAAAGTTGGCAAAGCAATAGGAAAATAAAAAAGGAACGGGAAATCCATGTAAGTACGATAACTTAGATCGGACAAATTGTGAAATTGAAAAGCTTTTTAAAAGAGGGACCTACAAGTACGATCGTTCGGTAAATCGTCTTTAATTAATCGTTAATCGCGATCTATCTAAATATGTTTTCCCAAATTTTCATTCTGATGTTCCGCCTGTTAAAATTACACCGGTAATTATTTCGAAATCGTGTACAGTGAATTCAAAACGGACAGCTATTATGTTGTTTGCACGTGGCTAATTATCTTCAATTTGGTTTTCTAAATAACAAGAATCTTCTAAACGTAATTAACTTTTCATAAAATCATTTTCTCTTACGATGAAACCTTTATCCAGAAAGTTACTCAATTATGGTCTTGATTTGTTTCAATAATAGTTCTTTTTTAATCGATGGAATGTGTTACTATTTAAACACACGATGAAGTCGGAATGAAAAATCGTGAATGCTTCATTACAGAATGAAACACAAATCAAAAACGAGAATGTTTTAAAGAAAGAAAGCTTAATTGTCGCATATCTTCATTATATTTGAATACTTACTTCGGTTATTCAAACGAAGCTTTTGAAGCTTCGAAGCTTTTCTTTTCACGAAATAACGTAGAAAGTTGGTTAAAAGTGAAATTCATTATTTCATGATACGGAAAACATGATACAAAGGACCGGTGTCAATTTTCATGTCTTAATGCTCCATGTATTATTAGGAATGTTTTCCAAAGTACTTTTGCTTTTTGAACGTTTTAAAGCAAGAAGTTTTTTCTTCAGTTGATGGAAATTAAGATTTCGAATCAGGAGTAGAACGAACAGTTAATCTACAATAGAATCTTCGATATGAAAATTGGCATCCTGCATTTGTAATTGATTTTTAATGTAGGGTTATACTTTTTTGAATTTTACTATCGCTAATTATACACCCGGTATTTTTTATCTCCCGGTGTAAGTAATATTAAACGTTCACAAAACTTTCTAATGAAAATGGATCGATAAAATTTATAGTTTTGCGCTCTCATTATTCGCTTCGAAAAATATTTTTGTAGTCGATAGAAACGTCCTTTGACCGCCACTTCTTCAAATGAAAAAGTTGTTCAAAATATCGCCCCGTTTACAATATTTAAAAATTTACAAAATCCAAGAACTCGAGAACTTTGCTAAAATATGTACATAATTATAATGAACAATCGGTGGCTGTCAAATTGACCAAAATGTTGAGTCCCCGTAATATTTGTTAACAGAAAAACGAAATCTCGTGTGTTGAACGAAATTAAACTTGGATTATATGCGTGTCGATGGATTATTATAATCGAACAGAATAGAATGTTCCGTATCTTTGTATCGAAGCGGTAATGTTCGCATGTTTAACGTCGAAACGTGAACTTATTACATTTTTTTTTTTACTCTAAGTTGTCATTCGAATATAAAACGAAATTTGCTTCGGTGAAACCACGGTACTTTTGAATGAGTTCTCGATTAAAAGAGTAATCGTTTTCTCTTTGTTCAGACAAAGAGGTGAACGTAGATTTTGCATTTGAAGTATTGTGGGAAATAACGTAAGTGCTAAGAAGCAAATTTTTCAAGACAAAGAAAAAATCCTTCCGATTTATAATTATTTGCAAATTTGCTTTTCTTTGTAACTTAAATGTGTCGATTTTGTAGAAAATTTAGTACGTTTTAATTTGAAACCTAAAGAGTAGAAAATAAGTAAAGTCTCACAACGAATCAAAAAACAAAAATAAATCATTAACAGTTGAGCTCGCACCTACGGTATTTTCGACAGAATTCACACGTGACGTGTGTAGTGTTATTTTGCACTGTCATAAACTAGTACATAAATGACATTACACTTAAAATACATACCATAATATTGCAATTGGAAAATAGAATATTTTTTTATCAAAAAGTAAAATTTTTAAAATTTTTACACTTACACTACTCTTCACAAAAGTACCACACTTGTTCAAAATAATCGTAGAAAAATTGTTCTGCACGAGAGTAACGTAAAAACATGCAAAAGAATACAGATTAAATTTTGCAACGTGCGTATCGATATTTTGACCAATCTCATTGGTCATCTCAACGTTCACCGAAGTAATTTTCTCAGAAACTATTCTTAGAAACCATGCGGTAGCATGTGTACGGTAGTTAGGACGCCGATTACGGAAAGAGCAAACTCGCATGACCACCTTCTTTCCCTTTTAGGCAGGGTTAAACGTCGAGACTGATAGATATTAGATTAATCGTAAACTATATATTTATTCATCGTCAAATAACATCGCAGACTGAGGAAAGTAGAACTGATTTTAATGTTATAAGAAATTTGTAGATTTTAACGTCACTTAATGACGTATTCAATCCGTGGATCACCACGCATTCTAATTAACTGGTCAGAATTAGTCTAATGTGAATGGATAATTATTTTGAAAACGAGAAAAAGGATGTAAGAAAATTCAAAAAATTTAATTATTCGTAAATTCTTATATCGCATTGAATATGCTTCGAATAAAAAGAAAAGTGAAACGACGTAAGTGAATATTAAAATACGTGGTTTTTAAAGTGTTAGGCAGTCTGCGGATTGAATATTGAAACTTTAGTGGTTGAACATTCTTTCCTCGCGACGAGTCTGGTGATTAGAAAGATCTACCATCCCTTTCAGGCAGGGTGCAAGAAATAATTAATAACACGATTACGATTAAACGTTATCAACAAGCGCCGCGTATGATCGCGGGTGTTTAGAGTTGCGCGCCCTAATGGTCCTGATACAAGAAAGATTTAGGTGAGCACCGTAGCATGACTAACTACATAGTTATAAGTAGGTAAATACATACCCACGTTATATATACACATATACATATACATATATAACGCATCGATCAAAGTTGCGAAGTGAAAAAAACTTAATCTTGTTATCAATGAATAATATCGCGACGAATTTTAACGATTTGTAATCGAAGCAGGATGTACCAATTGTATTGAAATATCAAATGTACATTCACGCAATTGCATGACTCTCTAAGCGTCCCTTTTAGGCAGGGTGTAATTGTATTTTTGTACAGATTTCTACCATGTAGAAGTTAGCAATTTTTGTTGATAATAAAACTTACATCGTTTAAATAAAATTTAAAGCAAATCACATTTCTTTTACTTTTAATACCTCCCCTGTTTCCACTTACTCATTCGATACGTTCCACTGTAGCTTTTATGCTGCTGTTGCTCTGCTTCATTTCCTTCTGTGTTCCTTGATCGGACTTACCATTTTAAAGCACTTAGAACGTAAAAAGAGTAGCAGAAGGGTTGGGGAGCGGCGTTTTTTCCCGGCACTGCTAGTGGATTCATCAATGTGGCATCACTAGCTCGCTCCGGCATGTACATCGGAATATTGAGACATCGGTGAGAGAAACCCCGTACATATACCGATCGGATCTGGTGCGAGCACTTGCGGAAGCGGGCGGCGGCCAGTGTCCTCTGGTGGTAAGTTTGCGAACTATCGCTAGTCATACCGATTCGAGTCGTGGATGGTGCTCTCTCCTAGCACAATAGAGTGCGCTGACTGTTCCAGTTCCGCCTGAACAAATAGTCAAACCTAGAGGAGAGGCATTGTCTGCTGATTTAAATATAAGTGTTATGTTTAACAAAAAGCGGGAATCTGCAATTTCGTTGATTTCATTATTTCTCGGTAACGATACATCGATCGACTTCACTTGTGAAAATATGTACCATATTTATCATATCAATGCTCTATCAATGGCTTTACGACATTGTAATTTTAAAATATGTTCTGAATTCAAAAAATATATTATGTTATTAAATACATATCATTGCTTTTGCATTTAGATTAATATCGTTTTTTGACTACTTGTAAGAAAAATGCAAAGTATTCTCTTTAAAATTGTTTTCTTTCTAGACAGAGAATAGTCTTAATATGTATTATCATATATACGAGCATTCTCTAGAATTTGTTATTTTCTACGATTATTCATTATTGAATCAAACATTCCAGTGATCGTGAGCATTTGATAAATGCTAGATGAATAAACTTATTCTTTTATACTAAATTATATAGAAAGTATCTTATTCGTGTTCAAGTGGTATCAGGTATTTGTATGTTTATTAATTGGTAAAAGTATCTAAAAAGATCTAAACAAGTATGAAACTCTAATCACAAATTCAAAATATTAATAGTCGTAACATTTAATAATATTCATGGTTCTATACTTTGCTTATTAAACTAATCATTAACCTAGTTATTGTATTATTAAGTCACAATTAGTCTATAATTAAATCTAGATACATATTAATTGTGTCGTATTCTAAAATTATATATAGTAGTATATAGGTGTCATAACATTTTGTATAATTTCATCATTAGCTTTATCGTTAGTTTTGTATCATTTTATAGTCGTATCGAAGTATTGTTGTATTAAAACATTTAGTTACTGCAAATCAAAAACTTTCATTCAAATAAATGTATTTTTCAAAAAGTAGTCTCTATCTCTAAATTTCATTTCGTATCAGCATATTCTATATATATATATATATATATATATATATATATATATATATAACATACATACATACATACATACATACATATGTATATACATCTATATAACTTTATGCATATAAAAATTAATTGAATAAAACAAGGATAATTTACAATGTCTTCTTTGTCTGTTTCAACATGCAGATAGACTAATACAGAAAAATATAGATTGATTAAATAAAATAAAATATAAGTTTCATGACCGGTTTAAAAGTGAGAGAAGTGACCATGTGTCATGTAGTGCAAACAGTGTGAGGTGATTTCCTATTTAACTTGTTAAATAAAAAAGTAATTAATTTGTTGAACTTTGGAAACATGGAAGTACTTGAATTAAGTGTATGGAAAGGTGATTGGAGTCTACCATCAATTGATGTGGAATGCTTACAAATTTTGGTATGTAATTTGAAGATAGGTTATGATACAATTTCGCCGCGCTACATTATATATATATATATGCATACATACTTTCTTTACTAACCAACAAATTCTATGAAAACAGAAATAATGACTGTAATACCTGTATAAATTTTACAGAAGGATGTATTTTCGGTCGAAACATTATTTTTAATGTTTGTTGGATTCTTGGATTATTCGTTTTACTAAGTAAACTTAAATAGTAAAGAAAGAAAACTCAAATTGGCAATCTCAGTACCTTGCCTACTTGGATTGTCAGTACCAATTGTATTCTCCAAAAAGCTTTTGAATTGTGTATAGTTAAGGACAAACTTGTTTTTTTGTGTTTTCAAGGGTTGATTTGACCAGTTTTAGTCCATCGTCTAGTTGTTTGATAATTCTGGTGAATGTTGGGTGCATCTGAGTTTCTTTTTTGTAGAATCAATTCAATCGTAATTTGGCTTTGTATCACCATTGGTTGGGTTGTCCATTGTAGGTTGGTAGGGAGATTCATCTTCCGATGGGCAGTCTGTGGAAGTTGATAGAGGTCTTTTGATGGGAGCAGTTGGTTGATGATGGTGAAATCATATTTTATGTTCTTGGTCAAATCAGAGGTGGACGTAGCTTGGATATTCAGTCTGGAGTTAAAATTTTTATTATTTTACTCGTTGTTAGTTTTGTGGTGGCGTATGTGGGTGTATGTTCAATGAACACACGACTATTCCAGTTAGATTCGATAACATTTTGGAGATAATTATTGCTGGAAGTCTTGTCATTGATTGAATTAGAAGCAGTTGTTTGTGTTGAATTGTCGCAGTTCTTTGTGATGTGCTCTTGTTTGCACAGGAAGCAGGTGACTTTGTCGATGGAGAAAAAAGAAAGAAAGTAAAAAAGTAAAAAACAATATTAAAAACAAATTATATTATAACAGACTTATTATGAGTCTTTGACACTAGCTCACAATGCAACACAGTTATTGAGAACAACATAAATTTCAAAGTTATTTTTTATCGAAATGACTGGTTAGAAACATCAATGTTCTATAATTTGTTTCTATTCATTGAATTCTAAAATTTAAGTGTGGTCCCATTAAAAACAGTACTAATTCAGATTATAGACTTTCCTGATTAATTTTCTTCAAATTTCTTAACTTTGAATTGTATCAAGCTTTATGAAGCATTCTAATGAATGTAATAGAATACTTACAAAATAAAGGAATTTAAATAGAGCTTTATCGAATAATATTTAAAAAAAAATAACTTGAACATTGATTCGTATTTTATGATTAAAATATATGTCTATTACTTTTTCAGACATATGCCAAATTTAATGATGTACCTTTAAAGATAAATACTTCTGGTAATCCATTTAATTCACCCAATGGTCGATTACCTGTATTACGAAATAGTAGTGGCACATTGGATACAATTACAGAAATAATACAATATTTTAGAGAACAAAATTATAATACAGAATATGTATTAAATCGAAAAGAATGTGCAAAAGTTTTGGCTTATGACACCATGTTAAGGGAGAAACTATTTCCTGCCATTCAATTTATTTGGTACGTATCTATACTTTCGAATATAATTGCAAATGAGACAATGTTGTTAAATAAAGTATATAATATAAAATATTCATACTTCTAGGTGGATAGATGACAAGAATGTAAATGAATCAATAAGACCGTGGTATAGTAAAATACTGCCATTTCCATTAAATATCTATTATCCGATAAAGTTTGAACGACAAACTCGTGCCATGCTTGAATCTTTATATCCTGCAGAAGATAATATGATTGTCATAGAAACTCAGGTAATAACAGTGATATTCAATTGCATGAATCAGTGGCGCAACCAGAAATTTCAGAAAAGAAACCACAATATTTTTTTATATCTGTACGTATAAAACAACGTACACAAAAAATAATTACTTTTTATAATGGCAAATCCAGTTTTCCTTTATTTTTTGCTAATACATTCATAACTTCATGAATATCAATATTGATGTTTTTATGCACAGACAAAAGAGTGAGACCATTTTCTCTTTTTTGCCATGGTACTTCATAAATAGTGTTTTATATATTTTAAAATTAAAATCAACCATTCTACTGCAGTAGTTGAAACTATCATTATTGCCATTATTTTTAACAGAATAAATACATTGAGAAAAATTTCCTTGTTAGGTAAATACAAACGGTCCATTATTAATTTTAAAGTAAAGTTATAAATTACATTTTGATAAAATAGTTGTTTTTTAATTTCTTTTCTTCATATAATATCATACTTGTATGGACCTGATTTAACCCTAAAAGGATAATAATAATTATAGAAGAGAAATAAAGGATTGATTCTTTAATTAAATTTTCTTTATATTTTTCAAATAAAACTTTCATTTTTGTATTAATATTGCTAATTTTTTTTTTCAAGATTAAATAAATAAAAGAATTTCATAACTTTTTATGCCTTAAAAATAATTTTCTTAAATTCGCTATTCTACATCTAGAACTGGAATATACATCCTTAGTTTTTTGTAATACTTTTCAACTATAACAGGTGCTTAGTTTCCTAACAAAATATGAAGCACAATCGATGTAAAGTATTTATTTTGGGATATAGGCTAGATACTTTAGCTGGAATACCATTAAAATTTCCATCTATTGCAGCTATCACATTATATATCTCTTAATGACTCACTTGTCATTTATTCAATTGACACAAGTTGTACAAATACTTCATTTAGTTTTAATTACATTTTTATAAATCTCAAACATACCACAGTCGAAAAAATATACTTTTTCTAGCAGCATTTATAATTTTTTATAATATTACAATACTAACAATTGATCATTTCATTCTGAATTTTCCATAACAGATAAGTTGAATTTTTTATTGAATTTTTTAAACGATCTTCTAAAATCTGGTAAAATCTAAATCTTAACAATTGTCATTATGGGTTTTCTTTTACACATTATTAATTACAATTGGCCTAAGGCTTATATGTCCACAAAGTAATAAACTGTTTTGTCCACAAGAAATAATAGTTTTCATTATAAAAATTAGTTTATTACTATTCTCATTTACTTAATTTTTATAAATTTCATCTATCAAATTAATAAGTCAAATTTTTCTTTTGTAAAATATCTTTCAAATTTTCGCCTTTAAGAATGTTGAATTCATAATATTTGGTTTACGAAAGATTTTGAATTTTTCAGTGATTTTTTCCAGTTGTTGAAAAGTAAGATAATAAAACTTTCCAATGATTGCTCCAAACATGACATTGTTCATAATAACACTATCGGCTTTTTTTTGGAGTATATAATGTAAGGATTTGTTTCTTGCCAAATTGAATTAAACTTTTTATTGACACCTGTCATTTTTGTAGATGAAAAATTAAAATTCTTTTTTGATTTCCAGAAGTTACCTAAGGCATATATTATATGTTTTTTGGTCACCAGTAAGTTTTTTTACCGATAAAGTTTGAAATATCATTCATTTCTTCTCAGTTTACTGCATAGTAGGTGACAATAGGAACACCTGATACTTCTTTCACTCCACCTCACGATGCGAGGTAGTAAAAGTTGATCCGCTAAGCTGTCTTCCCCTACTCCTCCGGCATGGGATTTAGTTTATTTGTCGCTTACACGCAATGTTTATGTTTACTACCAAAAAAATAATTTGCAAGCATACTACATATATTTACAAAAATTAAAGTAATTAAACATTAAATTAAATATAAAAAGATACGATTCATTATTTTATGACTATTCAGTTTTACAATGTTACCACAATGTGCAATAATCTAATGTTATTATACATGTACTCTAACCCATTCTTGTCGCCTACAACATGTATGAAATATATAACAATCACACAGTTAGTCTAATGTATTAAAGACAAGCAAGGAAGTATGTAATAAGATAAAAGAGTTTTTCTTATTTATTTTTATAAAATTATTCTCTTAACATTTTTTTTTATGTTCGATAAATATGAAACAAAATTTATTTTTCTTTTATAAGGTAGGGAGGCATCCTCCCTCTAGTCTTCTTCTGGTTGCGCTACTAGCATGAAAAACATGTTTGACAAAAGTTAGTTCTCTTAATTTTTATGCTTAGATTATTACATTTTTAATTCCTTATTTTAAAATGTACAATGGACCATTTAGTAGGAACACTTAAATATCTTTGTTAATTATGGTTCCATGAAAAAACTCTTCAGGCCAAAGTTGTACTGTCCTGAAGGGGCACATCTAACAACAACATTATTCTTTTTCCAGACTCATTCTTTTATGAACGTTTGAGGTCATCGATATTTTTTAAATGGCACTGCATATTTCCTTTGATATTCTTGTAGAATATTTAAGAAAAAAACAAATTCAACAATCTTATAAACCATACTGTAACGATTAATCAATTTCGAGAAATTTTCATTTTATTTTACATAATTCAAAATTACAATTCTTTTGCTTATACTCTCTGGTATTGTGGGTTTGCTAAAGTAAACAATACTTTTTAATTTTCTCCATAGATAGAAATCCAGCAAAGTAAAATTTGAAAAACCAGTTGGCTATTTCATTGTCTCCCTTCATCCAATCTAACAATTAGGGAATTAAATATCGAGTTATGTCCTTCCTGTTTTATTATGGAATAATGGGCTCAAGACACATTATACTAACGTATTCGTTAAAAGATTCATTTGAAACAATAATTTCAATAAATGCTCTCAAATACGAGAATTATAACATAAACAAACACTTTTTATTATAAATGCATCAACTAGTAAGTATTTGATAACGTTATCACATTTGATATAAATTTGTTGAGATTAAAAAATCAGACCAGGATGGTTTGTAAGGTCGTTGGATTACTTTTTTTATTCTGTAAAAGAATATAGAAAAAAATGACAGTGAAAAATAATGCTACCGTTATAAGTACCCCTTCAAACAGTGCAACTTTATCCTGAAAAGATTTTTTGTAGAGCCAAAGGAGATATCTAGGTGTTCTCATTTAAATGGTATACCTTGTATAATCCATTGGATAGAAAATGAAGAATGTATCCTGTTAAATCTTTCTATTTCACAAAACTATAAAAGTGATATGAAAGTAAATTATTGCTCAAACAAAAGTAGAAAATTTGACTCATTACCCAAATATTTGTTAATAATTTACTTCTTTTATAACATCCATTATTTTATTTTTATCCTGCATGTTTTGTTAATGACATACTTCTTGTATGGATATGTACATAATTTTTATAATAAACTTAGCATTTACGATAAGTTTGAACACATTATTGATATTTGAAGTTATATCTTTATACTGTACTGTAAAACTATATGCACACATATAAGTACAGAGTGTATACAAAAATGTAGGATTCCTTTCCAGGATCAATTCCTCACATAAACAGAGGTCGATTAGTTACTTGCACTTTACAATTTGTAGCTTTGTTACTCAGATATAAGCAATTAAAGTTTACAGATGTGATTCCCAATACACAGTACAGTATTGTCTCATTATAAGTCGTCATTCGTGTTTCGTTATAAATAAATAGTCTCCCTATCCCCTCCACTGCTTTTGTAGTTGTCATGGCAAGTACAACATACTGCGAGTGAGCGAGAGAGCGAGAGACAAAATTGTGCCTTCTTTTTGCAACCGAATAATACATTCGAAGCTGCTGAAAACTCGAGCGACCTTTTATGATGTCTCGCTCACCCGGAGTGACAAACTTATCGCACTCATCGCGGCAAAGAACAAAAAACTACAAAATAAAAGACTGTTTCGTTATAAATTGTGCCTGTCCCCCAAGTGGACGGCCTATAATGAGACAATACTATATTTCTCGGTTCAATATAAGGTAGGATATTCTTCCTTAAATTTCGGGGAATTATAAACCCATAATTACTTAACGACAATGTAATAGAAAAATCGTTACAAAAACAGATGAAGTAGAAAGTACCCAGAGCGTAATTATTTACTTTAAATGATTATAACTTCAAAACAAATGCATGGAATGCAAAAATTCAAACGTCATTTTATAGATAGAAGTCGATATTTATATTTCAATTGAAAAAATTGTCAGAAAATACTAATTACCAACCATGGAACGCGATAATGATAACTGTGCAACAATTTACAAGTAAAGCAGCGTGTATTAATTGGAAAGAATAATCGCTATACTTCGTTATTCTCTTCTTCAGACGAGAAACCTTCAACGAAACAATTATGAATTAAATTATTTGTTAGAATTAGTTCAAAATAAAAACTTGAATGAATATACAGGATGTAAAAAAAGATTTTGCTATGACTTTCATAGGCGTATTCTACACCTTCGGATCGATGGAGATTTATTAACAAATCTTCCGCTGGCCAGATTTGGTCGAGTGAACTTTTTTAATCGAGAAGAATAGGTTGAGTCGATTAAGTTAACAGTCAAAGGGGTTTTATAACGCGATAGTTGTTTAATAAAACAATAAAATGCCAAATATGGCGTTGGCTAAATTACGATATGTTTTGTTTAGAGACATAACTAAGATCACTTTTGTAGAAAGATTTTTCAACAAATCTCCACCGATACGAAGATGTAGAATACCTCTATAACAGTCATGACAAAACCTTCTTTACATCGTTAGAGTTTCTTCGTGAATGAACTCGTAACGATCTCCATTCTTACCAATATGTTTCGTATCAGATAAAACAAATCTTGGTCTATTATGTGGGCCACTTAAACAGTAATGAAATTTCAAATTTCGTACAGGAATAACTTCCTCGCGTATCGTCAAAACAATTATTCTTTACGATTAATACACGCTGCTTTATGTGTATGTTTTTGAGAAGGAAAGTGGATAAGGAAAAAAGAAAAACAGAAAATGGACACGGGGAGAAAAATGGTTAGAGGAGGCGAAGGAAATGAGATATCTGGGCTATGGAGTTCAGAAGAATGGAAAAGCTGGAAAACATAAAAGACGGGTTTATGAAGGTTATGATCAGCCATAAAAAAAAGACGTAAAGATGGGAGTGAGAAAGTTCGAGGCACCGATTAAGAGCGTGATTTTACACGAGGTGAAAATATGGGGATGGTACAATGAGTAAAATATTGAGAGAGTGAAGAGAAAATATATTAAATGGATCTTAGGCAAAGAAGAGCATGCAAGTATGAAGAAGAAGCGAGAATTTCTCAAAAAAGAAATTAGTAAAATAATCTATTCGTGAGATGGGGAGAGATTTATGCGTACTCTTTCCTCGTGAATCACGTACCCTTTAAGATGGAACCATCACTTCAATAGTGGCAACGGTACGTTTGTACGGCACAAGTTTTTTTTCGATCCAACGTACATAGATCTTTCTCAGATCCGTAGTATTCGCAGCGCGTTACAGATTTTTGTCAACGTTTAATATTTTTTTTTTACTTTGTATTTACGATCCGTCTGATAAGAGCGTGATCGACAAATTTTGCATCTAATAGTAATTACCGGGAAAATCTGACGCTTATCGGATAGTTTGATCTATTCTCTATGACGCATTATATATGTATCTAACTTTCGCAAGAAAACTAGATTTTTAATCATGAGTATATGCTGCATACGCTGTATACGCTGAATGTTTTGAAGCTATTGTGTGTTTATATACACATTCAAAAAGACCGAAAATGTCACGAGAAACCCCTGCAAAATAAATATACGAAGAAATCGATGGCCTTTCTTGTTAATAAGTGGATTAAGCATTTTGAAGATACAGAAACAGTCGATGATTTGACAAAACGTGGTACGAAATAAAAGACATGTGACTCTATTTCCAAGAAATTCACGAGGTTTTTGTGATAAATATATCTCTAAACACATTACTTGAATTGCAGTTATGCTTCCTTTGAAAACCGAATTTTGACTCCGGATTCAAGGCGCGTAGTCATCGGCGTAAGATTTCTTTAGCGTGAGAACCCAATCAATATTTGTGCCGATAAGTCATTCCATCGAATTTCGTCGTCTAATGAAACTATACAATCTTATAGTTTTCATTACATCTTCATAATAGTCTTATCAATAGATTGGTAAGGTTATTTTGTTGGAAGTGAGACCGAACGTGATCCTATTCATCCTGTTTTTAATTATGTGTACAACGAAACAATTTTAGATTTAAGTTTGAACAATATTTTTATCGGGAAAACCTCGTAAATCTAACACAGTCTTATAAAAGTATAATGAAAAATATACAAATTTTTATTTTTATTTTTATTATGGAATTCGATCTCGCGCACATCTGTCCTGGTGTTGAGCACATCAAATCTCAATTTTAAACATTTACAGAATATTTATTCATATTTATTTTGGGACCGATGCGATCTCTCAACGCGGAGAAAGCATGTTAACCAAGTAAACATTTCTTACTCTTACCTTGCCGGTGGTGAAAACGAGTCAGAGGGCTTGCAAACAAACAAAGTATGATACGAAACAATACATTGCACGCACGCAATGAACGGCGTCTTAAACATACCAAAAACAGAGTAAGGAAAAGTAACAATGCTCTGGCTGTCTCGTATCATTTCTCGGTTTCTTTGAGTCTCTTAGCTTATAAGCCAAACTGAGCTCTTAACGAATAAATACTGAACTTGTAACACCATCTTAGATACTCACTCTTCGATTGTATTGGAGAAATAAAGTTAGCTTGATAAATAAAATAAGCTTATACATTACGTGCAACCAACATTCATTCTTTCACAATTACTTACACAAAGTTAGTTTGGGATATTCGACACGCATAGATACAAAAGTTATTTAATAAATAAAGAGGCAAATCATTGTAATCAAAAAAATATCTAAATAAGAAATAAGATACTTTAAAAATCATAATGTGACACCACCTTGTATCACGATTTAAAATAACTCATTAACAACTACTTTTAGTATACATAACTTCGACCACTCATTTTACAATGACAAGTGCTCTAAAAAAAAGTGTACATTTGAAGAAGAGCATACAATGATAAAATTGTTGGTTTCTAAGGGTGTAAAACTATCTGAAATTTATTTTTAAATGCTGAAACAATTCATTATAAGTTATACTAATCATGAAAATTGTTATAAGTGAGTTGAACAGTTCAAAAGTGACCAAACAAGTATGACTGAAACTAGTGACCAAACTTTTTCTTCAGGAAACGCTTATCTGCATATTGCAAAATTAACGCTCAAACCCGTTGAAAAATAAGGCTGAGAGCTTCTGCTGTATCCGATTTATAATTCTTACTTCGCTCCATAAAATTTGTTTCTATTTGACTTTCTTAATGAATCGTTACTCGAAGTTAAGTTTCACAGCATTACAAAAATAAAAACGCATGTCCGAAATTGGTCCAAATTTCAAGACAAAAATTATTAGTTAAAACTATTTACTATTAGTATAAAACAATTAGTAGATCGATAGGACAACTGCATCGATTGTAATAGGGGATTATATCGAAAATTAGAGAAATTGTAAGATTTCTGAATAAATATTGTTAAAGGAACAGCTGTTCATCTCTGTACTTATTGAGTAACCTTTTTATATTGGAAATTATTCGCAAACGTTACACGCGTGCCGAATGTAATTATCCAATAGTATTAATTTACTAATAATCATGCATGTAATAGGTTGTTCAATAAGTTTTATCGAACGACGAAACTTATTGAGCAATCTAGTACTATACTGTTCACTAAGTTTTATCGAACAATAAAATTTATTGAGCAACCTAGTACTTCGGTACTAATATTACGCTTCCCATAATGTATGAATAAACATGTGATTACTAAGATATTAAATATTGCATTGGTAAGGTGGTGGTATGATTATTAAAAATGCTTTAATAATAATAATAATATATACATGATAGGTATACTCTGAAGCACAAAAATGTTTGACACTATTATCTACAAGACTTGGAGATTCAGAGTACTTCTTCGGTCAACAACCTACTATACTCGATGCCATTATATATTCATATTTGGCACCACTGCTTAAAGTTCCATTACCAAATCCAGCATTACAAAATCATTTAAAGGCTTGCACAAATTTAGTGCAATACGTAATACGTATATCGCAAAAGTACTTTCAAAACGAGTGTAACAAGTATGAACAACAGAAAGCTGAAGAAAATGCAAAAAAAATGAAGAGTAACTTTGAGAATGAATTTCCTAATAAAAGAAGGAATCAATTTTTTGCTGGAATTTTTGCTACTTTGGCAATGACAGGATATGCAATTTCAACTGGAATACTAGAGGTAAATTTTTTTCGTTTAAAACGTTAATTTAGATCGGTGTTGTCCACGAATGAAGTGGGTTTATCCTTCTTTGCACCATATTAATACGCTTGCATGAATTGACGTAGCACTCTGCTGCGAAAAAAAGGCACAAGTTTACATCGACGCTCCGCCCGTAGTCCGTTGTCGCTTCTACGATCACAAGCAAGATGCGTCGTTGGTCGAAGACGGTCACGAAGACCGAATTAAATAATTTTCAAAATAATAATAATTATTACGCATATTAATTGTATTCATTTTTTCACTATGAGAAACTTATCGAATCAGTGATAGTATTTAAACAGAAACGAAATCATTCTGTTTCTTAATAGCTAACATTTGATTAGAAGGCAATGACGTAGTCTCGCCCTTGGTCTTTGTCGCTGTCTACGGCCAATGACGATTCTTGTTTGCGATCGTACGAGCGGCAACGGATTACGGACGGAGCGTCGGTGTAAACAACTTATGCCTTCTTTTCGCAGCAGAATGATACATAACCAGCGTTTTTGTATCATGACAGAGGCTGAGGAAAACTGTATAACCTCTGAAGCATAAACTGGACAGTACTAGTTTAAATGGTAATAATAATTCCTTTATATAATGTTTCTATATTTTTTGGTTAAACTTTTCCAGCGTATTCTACTAATCATAGATCTAGAAATATTTTCATTTCAAAGTTTCTACGATTGTGAAAAGAGATAAAAACGGTTTAAAATGTTATTTTACAAATTGTGTCGGAGTTACTCCGTAGTACGTAAGTTTGTGCCGTCTGTATAGATTTTGTCATTTCTAAATAAATTGTGAATCATGATTGTGACAAACAGAACTGGCTTAATAGGCTGCATTTTAATCGTTCATAGAATCAAGTGTTTCGTATTTTGAGAATCTGCTCCCTTCACAAAAAATAACTCTTGAACTTCGTACGATCGGAGCTATTTAAGACACCTTGCAAATAAAAATTCATGTCGATGTTATTACTCCCACTATTATTTTTTCCTAATTTTGACAATTTTATTTGTTTTTTTTTTTATGAAAACACGAAGATTGCATTTTTAATTTTTAATTCACTTAATCATGCTTACCAAATATCAACTTTTAATGTCTTATAACATTCATCATAAGATTATATATATTCTTATTATATGACTATATATTGTGTATAAATTGTACCAAACAGCAGCTAATAATTTACCTTGGCACTCGCTTCGTACTCCCCCATCTCGCAACGATATATATACTTCGTTTCTATATTCCTAGATCCATAATTTAGAGAAACGAAAGTTATATCTACTAATTATGTATACCATTTTTTCATCAATACGATTAATAAAATACACTGGTAAAGTTTGGTGAGATAATTTAGAAACACCGTCTGTGTATATTTGTTTAGTATAAATATTGTGTTAGTTTTAATCAATGTAACAGTAAATATGTTATATACACTATTTCACATAATATATTGTATACAGGGTAACGTGTTTAATATAATGTCATCGAAACGAATTATGTCAGATTTGGACTTGGAGCACATGCAGGATTCGCATTCCATGTAACATCACATGATCTAATACAAATTACTGTCAGTCCTAAATTTACTTAAATTATATGATATAGGCTCGAAATAAAATTAAATATTTCTTTCAAGAACATAAAATTCAATATCATGTTTAGTCCTGTATGATCGAAAAAATAAATATTTCGTTCATTCTGATTATATTATTGCATCCGACCTTAAGGTGCGTTTACATTTATAAAACAATAGCGAACAAACGACTGCAACCGAATCGCTTTGAATATTTGGCAATCAGCAATATGCATATTTTCTAAACGTGTATACTAAACAAATTTTTATCTTCACTGCTGATCCGTTCTTAAGCATGAAACTGTTAATTAGACAATGGCCAGGACACAATTATAATCTTCGTCATTCATTGTCGTTCTACTATATAACGCTCTCTTCAAAATGATACTAATAGGGAATATATTCTTCATCGCATCATCGGAACTACATTTAAAAATATCTTGCAAATATCCTTCGTAGCATCATTTTTTACGGATTTAAGTCTCTAAGTAAATATTATTTGTAATACACAAACAATTCTATTAAAATCGAAGTTAGAGTATTTATTCGTTGAGAGCAAGCAGGTCAACAGCGGCGCGTGCTATTAACGAAAATAGGACCTGTGGGCCTGAAAGACGGATTGAAACTTCATCTCTGTCGTATCTGTACCATTCCTCACTCCCTTTCAGTCCCTCCAATTCACTTTTATTTCACTTCACTTTCACCATCACAAGGCAGACGTGAATCAGAAGTGGTGAAAATAACGCCTAGCTTTCAGTAGATGAAACTTAGCTCTCAACAAAGAAATACTGTATATCATTCGAAAACTCTACTTTTATTTTTACTATTAAAATTTGGATAAAAACGTGTCACCAGCTAACGGTATTAGAAAGCAATAAAGACTACTTTTGAAAAGATATTATCGTGTACACGATAGTCCACAATAAATCGTTACGCATTATCACATGATATTAATGAAGAGAAAGATCCGTAATTGAATTAACCATGATTTCAACCATTGAATTTCAACGGAATTCTATTCCTTCAGTGTTTACAAAATAATGTAAACAAACAAAATTGATTTTTTAGAAGAAAATCCGGTAATAAATAATTCAAATGTGATGTAGTGAAAAATAAACGTGGAGCAAACGTGATACAGCGCCCGATAGAATCGAAAAGTAAGAGAAAGACATAATGTGAGAATGCCATTTATCGAAACTATCGCTTGCAATTATCGATAATTTAATCCTAAAAATGATTGAAAACAAAGGAATACATTTGGTTTAATATCATTGTAAAAAATTCACACTTTGGTCATATCGTTCGCCATGGTTCACTATATATAAACGCATCTTCACTCGTGCCCTCTTTTGTTAATTGCACACGACACCATTAAGCGCAATCATTCAAATTGCATCCGAGATGTCACTTTCTAATCCAAATACACTTGTCACTATTGACACAATGTTTGCAGTTGGCTATACCGCGAATATGAGATATTCATCATGGCAAACAAAAATCTATCATAACTATCTTGTTAAGGATATTGTGTGGCGACGCCGGGAGTGTTTTCCGTTTTCAGGAAGACAACAAAGATCCTTAAATCACTAAACTTGAAATTGCTAAGGAACCAAGTCACAACACAATTTCATTCAGTACATTTTCATGAATATAGAATAAATATTTCTGATTCTCATTTCACTATATTGACATTGTAACAATATTAATGCAGAACTAATGCAGGGTAATAAAAGCTTTGCAATGATACCACAGGTATATGAAAGTAAATACTTGTTCAATATTAAAAAATAGCACAAACTTATTGGATACTCCAATATTTTTGTGAATCTTGTAGTCTCCCGATCCATATGATAAAATCTGTGCAATTCTATCATGTTTTGAAGTCTTGCTAGTAAACAATCACAGTGATTGCAAAATACCTCTAAAAAAAGAGTGATGTGCTCAGATTTTGTGCCCTCATAAAAAGAACTAATATGTGTCATGTTGATTGTGAACCAAAGAACATTCTTTATTCTATTTGCAAATAACCCTCTTGTTCCACTTCCACACATCAATATAGCGGAAAAGCTATACATCACAAATTTTGTTCTAGTCGACTTCAGTACATATGTTTAGAATACTATTTATAGTAGACTATTTTACAATATACTTCTTAATACCAATTAATGAGTCTAGCTAATAAATTAAATAAATGTTTTCACACACTAGCAATTAAAACGTTTTTAAAAGTAGATTTATCCCATTTGAATTCTATAGTCATAACTCTTATATACAAAGTTATGGCCACATTATCACATGGAGATCCAACTCATCTGATCATGTAGTCGGGAAAAGAAGCAAGTAGACAGGTATTAAAAATAGTTATTAATGAAGTTTAATCAAAATAGTATTTTTGTAATATAAGTATATTTTATTTATTATACATCTATCTGGTACATAAATCGCCCCTTAAGTAATTAAAAAAAATATTTATATTTTTCTATAAGCCTTTAATAGGTAACACAATCAATTGTAAAAGGACAAAAAAAACGGACATCTCACAAAACACGAAATACAAAAAAATTAATGTTTATAATTATCAACTTTCATCTTTAGACGTCGTAGCAAATAATATTTAATAAGTTTTCAATGTAATATTTATTTGTACATAATTTTAAATAAATTTTTAAAAAAACTTATCCTGTTTTGTTACTTTTTCAGTGGAATCTTAGCAACTAGTATAGGTACTTCATAAATTTTCAATTGGACTTGAATCCAGATTTTGATATGGACATTCAAATAATTTTATATGTGAATCTTCAAGAAATTGCTTAGTTTTGTTAGCTAAATAAATTAGAAAGGCACAGAAACGTGCAAAAAATAAAAATATAGAGAGAAAAAGACAAAAAAAAAAACAATGGATAATTATAAAATTATTTAATTAACGGTATCAATGTAACAATATATATACAACAGTGGTTTATTTAGTTGTACTACGACTTCTATAATACAACTTCATAAATTATTATCATACAATCTCAATTTCTAATTTTTTAATCACAATATTCATTAAGTCATGCATATTTTGTCTTTAGTTTAAATATAACTAATTTTGTATAACGAATCTGATTCATACGGATCTTTAACATATATATAAGAGATAAACAAAACATTAGCAAGTATATTTTTAGAAATGATGGAAAGTGAAATGCAAAATTCCAAGGATTTGGTAAAGAAATAGTAAATTTGTGCGTTTCTTCAAAGTATAGAATATTCCTTAATATTATAATTCCTTCAAAAAGAAATCCTAGTGGATATAAGATCATCCATAGTGTATATCTTAACCATGTCAAAAAAAAAATTTCTATTTTCAACAATTGCATTATATAATATGGATATCTAACTATTTCCATTGTACTCCAAACAAGAAAAAGATAAAAAACAACAGGTTTAGTTTGCATACGTGGTTCAGCTTCGATCATAACAAATAATATAAATGCTCTGTTTCCTACTTGTACAAACGATACCAACATACTGCTTTTAGTATAACCAAACAATGAATGCATAACTTCTAAAAATTGTAAAAGTTGTATAAATTTCATTGGGTTTCCAACAGCTGCATACGATTCTTTCATAGAAACTAGAATAAAAAACTTAATGTTCAAGTCTATTATTTTAATTGGTATGATAAATAATTTAATTATTACTTTAACTATCTATTTACTAACCTGGTCCATCTCGCGAATACATTATTCCCATTACAGTAAGAATGTAAATAAAACCAACGAACTGACAAAGATTATAAACAATTAAGTACACCTTCTTGAAATCCTCTAAAAAATTAATATTACAATTAGTTTCAATTACAATGTAAATAGTAACATATTTTTTAACAAAATATACCTTTCCTATAACCAAATTCTTCTTGGTGAAGTTTATCGTACATGCCAGGATAATCGCTACATATATCACGTTTTTCATCTTCATTGTCTTCTAAATCTTCACTTGTCCATTTATCAAAATCAATTTTCAACCATGATGGCTTTTGTGGTTGACTGGTTAACCGTGGCCACCAACCGGGGCATTTTTTTCTTAGTATGAAATCAACTTGACGATCTATTACTTTATAATTACTTTCCTGCAATATTAAAATTAATTATATTTGTCAATTGTATTATTAACATACTTAGAATGTTTTAGGACAAGTTATACAATCAAAGAAGAAGTAATTCTAAAACTTAATTAAAAATGTAGAATACTTCTTTTTACGAGGCTTTGTTTTCAAGCAAATCAATATTCAAAATTCATTTTGTATGCTTGCCAGTATAAATACCTGCTACCCTTAATCAACAACTTATTAGGTTTATGGATAACTGCATTGGAGAACAAAACCCAACGAAAATAGTACAAATTTTCACAAAAAATACGCAGTAACATTACATTCATAGAATTCAATAATCCTAAGATTTTTTATGAATTGGTCGAATTAATTGTCATTAAAATTACTAATGTTAAACTTATTTTAGACATCATTGTTTGTTTTAGAACTCCTGGAGTAACTCTTTCACAAGTTCAATTGGACCAATTGGGAAAATTAGACAATTTTAATGGAAGATTATAATACCCATCACAAAAATTAGAACTGTAAGAAAAACGATTCTAACAGTGAAAAACTATTTAACAGTTTCAACAAATTTAATTTGTTTCTATATAATTTTAAGTCTACCACATACACTGCCGCTCAAAAGTATCTGGACTTCTATTGTGAATGCATATATATGTAATGTACCTTGATAATACCAAATTGAATAATTATACGAATTCTTTTATTATATGATGACTGATCTACTCTAGAGCATTCCCCAGTTTTTTTAGACTGATATAAATATTTTGAAACATGATCCAGTGTAGAGACACTTCAGATAAGAGTGTAGAGACTGTTCTGAGACTGACTATTCTTTCGAAGTCAGTCCATTTTCAATGCTTGTGATTGCACAGTAGGTAATAAAAGCAACAAATTAAGTGTAGAAATTGAAATGTAGAATCTACCATTATCCCATCTACAATTACCACAGCAATACTTGTAAGTAATATAGATATCACCGAATTTGATTGTTTGACATTAAGATACACTATTATTAATTGATTGAACTTTTGTAAAAGATAAAGTATCCTCAAGTATTTAGAAACAATGTTTATAATAAAATTCCATTTAATGAAGCACATATTTTAATAAATTCGAAATATTGTATAACAAATTAACTCTTTGAAAACCTTACCCAAATATTTTTAAGTGCAGAACATTTAGAAAAATTGATTTAGTTAAGAAAAGATTTGTAGATTGAAAATATATCATCGCACCTATGAGAATGAGTTCATAGATAATTGGACCATATGATAACATTTTTTTTTTGTACTCTTTTCTTTTATCTTCATACAAACGATAAATGCAATCTGTACTCATAATGTGACTCACCTTGTATATTTTATATTTATTTTCTCTCATTCACAATTTTTGACATTCCTGTGTATGATTTCTTAGTTAATACTTTATCCTGTTTCACTTTATAAAATTTGTCTATAAATAAAAAATAATTTTTTTTCTAATCTTTTTCTACGCTTTAAATATGTTTATATTATGACAAGAATATTCAGCTTCAACATGCATTATTAATAATATATGTTAAAAGCAATTAAAAATTGTTATGATCTAAAATCATCATATAGTCAATTAAATAAATGTACTTTATAGAGTTTCAGAAAATCCAATTATGAAGTATGGAAATAAATGCTATGTTTCTAATTCGAAGGTATTCATATGTAGGAAAAAACTATTTCCCAAGTTTAGAATAAATCTAATAGTATATTTCTTTTATCCATATACACTCAGTCATGGATTACAATTCCATATAGCATTCATAAATGATGCTTAGACTAAATATTAATACAGTTATGTAGAGATAATCGTAGAAACATTACCTCAGTGTTAATAGATGAATGCAAATCAAGATTAAATCCATAATTATTAAGACCTCTGACACCATGTCCATAAGCAGCAATTTGTAACTTCTTTCCATCCATATGAATGTTAAGATCCTACAGAATATAATTAAGATTTATACAATTGCTAAACAACAATATAATATACAAGTTCCATACCTTAACATCAGTCAAGTCTACCTTTAAGGTAACTTGATTTTCTGTTTGAGCCCAGTATACAAATGGAGTTAATATATCTGCCATTGTTTTCACATCATACTTTACTTTCTCTTGAAGCAAATTCAAATGAAAAAATTATACCTTTCATTTAATTAAAAGAAATACATAATATATAAACATTTTCACAAATGTAAATAATTTCTATATATCATTACTTCATATTTAAAATAGAGACAAAACCCCTTTAATGAAAATAAATATTAGTATCAGCATTAAAATCAATCACAATTAATCTAATATCTTATAAAACTATATAAAAATGCAAGTTATCACTTAACAGCTAATTTTATACAAGAGACAAAATTGCATTGAAAACAAATGATTGATCCGTTTAAGGGGAATATCATAAAAAGTAGGCTCGTTTAACCTACCATATTTTAATAAACATTTGACTAGAGATCGGATGAAGTTACTAAATATCTACTGGGAAGAGAGTAAACTTTTCATTTATGACATTTCCATAATCCAGAACAGTTTATCTGCAATCAATAATATATAGTTACACATATATACATAGTATGTAAACGGGATCAAATGAATTCTGACCAATTGAGGGGAAAGTCACTATGTCTGGTTACCCTTTCTCCTTCATACGTTGCTCTTGCGCGCACTGTGCGAGATAGATGCACAAAAAACTTTCTACCACTGATCGATTTATGAAGTGATTTTAACCTTCTGAAATATCTAATTTATAAACTATGTATTACTTTAATCGTTATAGAATAATAATGCTGCAACAATAGATTATGTTATGTAAAATATAAATTAGATTATTGCTTCAAGGATTAAGATATTATTTATTAAATACATCTCCGTTATATTTTCAAAATTAATTCCGATACATTGTAACATTTTGAATATTTTACATAAATATATTACATCACTTGTCACAAAGATGTGGAGAAATGGTACTGTCACTGTGATATCTGTTTTGTAAGGAAAAGATCGGGAGCAAGGGAAATGGGGAAACCTGAAGATTTATAATATCTGAGTACCATTTGCAAGGGTGGCGCTCAATGTTGTAAATCTTCTTCTGAAATCCTTATACCAGAACAGGTACATATATGCTGATAGTGATGATGTTATTTTATGAAATGGCCAAAAATAATTCTAATAGTAAATAAACAAGTGATGACTATAGTAAAGTCACTCTTAATACAGATGGTCAGTCGACATGGTGTGTATTTAGAGATTAATTTCAATCAGGTCTAAAGCTTTGAGTCAGCCATCTTCACAGAGCTGCTGAAGTTATTGGGGATTAAGAAGATGCAAACGAGTCCTTTGCACCCACAGTCGAACAGCCTCGTGGAACTCTGCTGCAGTATTTGCAGATGTTTGCCGTAGAGTATCATTGTGTTTAAGATGAATGGACTCTCCTATTACTATTGGCATAGGCTGTGATTTATAAAAACAAAGAATGATATTCAATTAAATCTTGTTTCCAAATACTGTTTTAAACATCTAAATCATATGTACAAGAAATCTGGAAAATTGAATTTTTATTGAAACAAAAATATTGATAAACTTATTATTTTATAATATATCTTAATGTAATATTCAAATTAATATTTTGTTTAGAAGTCTTTTTATTTCATTCTATTTTTTTGAAATTGCTAATTTTAATTATTATTTTGTACGAACATGGTGTTTTCTTTTCTCTAATTCATTTCAAATGTGTCAATTAGATAGATTTAATCCAGAGATTGAGGGGAAGTTAGTAATGTATGAGGTAAGTTAAAAACAATTCATTGGCAGACAATGTAAGTAATATACTTTGGGTCATGATCATACTGAAAGTAGTAATTTTCTCAAAGATTTAATTTCTGCACTTCTTTGTGTTTTGTTCCAAAATATTTAAATGTACGTGATTGTCCATTATATTATTTATAAAAATAAGTTTTACAAATCCAGAGAAACTCATGCATTCCCATACTAGTATATTACCACTCGCATGTTTAACAGTGACATGATATTATTTAAACCTAACTCACTATTATATTTTCATCATACTTTTACTTTATTTTAGATACAAAAATAATCGAATTCAAAAATATTGAATTTAGTTTCGGCAGAGAAAAATATTTTATCCCAAATAAATGCATTTTCACAAACTTTAATCATTTTTATTTTATTAATTTTATTAATAATTTTTTCTCTAATAAGATTTTCTTCTAATTACTCCTGAATTGTATCCAGCACTTTTAAGAATCCTCCAGATAGTTGTAGAGTATATTTTTTCTAGATTATTTTAATTTTTTTATGTGCCATTATTTTTCTAAGAGAACTGTAGAGATAACTCTGGGATATCTTTTTAATATCTTGGTAATCTTCCTTTCATCTCGATCAGCTAACCTTTTCGAATTACTACTTTACGGAAAATTTATTAGATTTCCTTCGTCAGTAAATCGTTCAATTATACTTCTTACCGTAAACCGACTTCTATTTACTATTCTGGCTATTGTAAAATACGAGTTTCCTTCTTTTGATAATTTTAGTATATTTCTTTCTGAAATAGTTTTTTTCGTGTTTTTCGACTCATTGTTTTAATATTCAATTTATTAATGGTGAAGTTTGTAATAATATATGACAAGTAAATATTAAATTGAATCTTGGGATCTCCCTGATTAAAACAATCATACCAAAATTGTAAATATTTACATCAGTGTTTTATAGAAACATTAAATTTATAAGCGGGTCAACACTTTTATTTTGGTAGTAATTATTTACTGTCTATATTTTCGATTATTATTAATCATGCAATTGTTCGATTTTTCTTGCTTTTTTTACACGTAATTCAGAGTCTTAAAACAGTATTTTGAAACTAGATTTAACAGAATATCGGTCTTCGTTTCTGATTTACACGCGATTTTATTACTAGGTTGTTCAATAAGTTTTATCGAACGACAATAGTACTAGGTTGCTCAATAAGTTTTATCGAATAACAAAACTTATTGAACAACCTATTATAAAATACAGCCTGTGCCAATACTTTTGTTCGACACTGTATGTAGTAACTAATAATCTAATTCTTAAATTTCTTTAAAACTTTCCATCTTTTGAAGATGTTAACCAAGTATTTGTTATTTCATATCGATTTATGCAATTTGTTATGAATAAGTTATATTAATAGATTGTTCAATAAGTCTTTAAAATTCAATTTTTGTTTATTTTTTTCTTTTATTATTTTATTCATCTTTTTCAGACCTATATTGTTATCTTTCCCTTATAATCGTTGAGTTTATCTATTATCACTATTGAAAATGATCAAAGTATGTACATATTAATATATTTAGAAATGAAGGAAATACAATAAGATACAATGAAATTAGATTACACATTTGTTTTTGAACCCTACGTTTTTATGATAAAAAATTTATGTTACTATTGGTTATTATGAATACCTTCTATAAAGTTACTAGATTTTTATAAATAACATGATCATTACAAACTTCTATTGTGTTTTATTAGTATAGAATAATTTTATGAGAATAAGATCGACATAATATATTTTCTATTTCAAAATATTTTTTATTGAAGTTTATATATAGATCATTGTTGAAAAGACAAGACTCTGATTGGTCAATTCCTTTAGCGTTTGATGCCAATCCAATATAATATTATACCACTGCAAAGTGCACGAAGTATTCGATATAATAAGGTTACGATCATGTAGGGGAATTTATTTTAAGTGACATTAACTGAACAAAAAGATGTATATCTTCAGTATTTAAAGAGATTAATGATAAGGCATTTTTGTACTTAGTATATATAAGAAGTGTGTAGATTCTATATATGAATGTGTATAATACACACGATACTGTCGAGTTGACAGTTTAATTAATTAAATTAAATACAGACGTTAACTTTCTTCAGTGCACATGCTAGCTACCAATTATTTAACGTACGCTAATGTAATTTATTTTCTACTTAAACATACTTATCATAATGATTTGAAAAACATTCATTTAATATTGATTCAACGTGTCGTCACATCCTTATTTTAAGGTTAAAAGGTAATGTAATCATTTTTTATTATGTTATACTGAGTCATATTGTGTTTTACCTACTTCATAATCGTAAAAAGGACATTTATCGAATTGGATTTTGAAATTATATTTTATTGAAACGTGCTTCATGTATGTAGACTGTTTCAATAAATATTCGGATATTGAATAAATGTTCAACATTCTAGTATGCTGTCGTAATTTGGAATTTTACATGCAATTTGGATTTACTGATATAAAACTAATAAGTAATTAATAGTATAAATATTAAATACAAATATTGTTAATATAAAATCTAACTTTGTATTTGATTAGAATTTTTATTATGTAATGAACAATTTGCCATTTCATACAATTCTGTTAATAAAATATCAGGTCTAGGAGTAAAAATATATTAAATTGTAAGTATTGCATAGATTTTTACAAGCATTATTTTGTATGTAATGAACTTGTAAATTTGCAAAATCCTAACAAAATTATATTTTTATATCCTTTTAAATGCATTTACGTACATTAATTTTAGTAAGAGTTTCTTGATACCAAATTTACATTTGATCAAAACAAATTGTGCTATTATAATTTACATTTATAAAAGTTTCAAATCATTTTCAATATTTACAGTTGATTAATATATCATGTTACATAATATTAGATACAAAAAACTTAAAAGTCATTTATTGCAAATTCATATAAATATAATATAAAATATTTGTACTTTTTTATAGTGAAAATATGAAGATACACAGTTTGTAGGAACATTATTTAAAGGTGTATTGCTAATATTTTGTAAATATATATTATTTTTGTTTCAGATTTATATAAGTTACAATATCAATGGTATTGAATAAAATTTATAATACCTTACAATTCATATTTTTGTATTCAATTATATTACATTTAGTAATATAAATTTAAAATACAACTTATTTAAAATAATTATTGCATGTGTAACTTTAAAATCATATAGTATTTCTATTTCTATTAGTAAATAATATAGAAAGTTTTTTATTGAGTATGGAAACAAGATAAACAACGTTATTAATATATATAAAGTATAAGAATTATGTAATGTGTTTACACAGTCTTTAATGATATTGGTTGCATGTTTTAACAGCATATTCTATGGCTAAAAACAAAAAGTAAATCTTAAAGAAATATCAGTTCATAAGTGATGTATTAAAAAGTTATGACAAACATAAATGAAATAATAACTATAAATAATTAATAGAAGTTATATTTTTCATTTTCTGTGATCTCAAGTAGTAAACACAATTTGTATAAATAAATTAGATAAATATCGTTAACTTATTCTTACTTTATACCATGTTAACTTGACTAACAAGGAGACATCACAACACTAGTGTCTGTTTTCATTCTAGTTTTGTGGTGAATTTAAAGCAAAAACACATATTGAGCATTTGTTTATTACTAATGTTTGGTAAACCAAAAGAATGCCTTTATTAACTGAAGTAAAAGATGATATATTGTGTTCCAGAATGTTAAAATAAATGGTGTAGAATCTTAAAAATTGAATATTTTATTATAGTGATGAAAATGTAATCAGATGTTAATGGTGAATTAATGAGCGAGTTTGTATATCTGACATTTTCTGTATGACAGTATACAATATTATTTTTGTATTCAATAGAACATTATAATTATATTTCATAAAGTTTTTATCTGAACAAAAAAAAATGATACAAGGTTGGTAATAAGAGTACAATCAAAATAAGTAGTTTCTATAATTGTTCTTTATCAATTCAGAACATGATCTACCATTTTTATTACATTTAATGAAGATGTGTTTACAATTTACCAAAGCTTTAATATTAAACACTTTTATGAATAATATGTATTGGCATAAATGCTTACACAGGAGTCTGTGCATATTTATTCTAGATGCATCAAAAGAATTTTTGGTTGAAATTCACAGTTTTATTAGTGTGAATTTTCTTTATAAAGTACTAGATGTAGAGGAGGAATGTAGAAGACTGATTACATTTATTAAGATCTTGAAATTTTAACATGTTTTCAGTTCTATGCTCTGTATACAGGTCAAGTCCATATTCATTTTTACTGGGATGGAATTGCTGGTGGTATGTATGAGTAGAATCACAGCTGAAGATTCAGACAGAAAATATATTAATGTTAAACATCATTTTGTATGAAAGTAATTAAGTGTTAAAGGTTTATATTTAATGTATATTCATCATATTTCACATTTTTCAACTAGTCTTATTCAAAAAGTGCTTGTTCTTATCATAGGTTTTCCTTGCAAAAGCAAGTCCATGATTGATTTTTTCATATTTTTTATTTTTGTTTCAATTTTATAATGAAGCTTTTATGAGCCTATTGTTTATACAACATTTTTTTCTTATTTCTGTGCATCGAACATAAACTGTACTAGTACAATTGTATTAGTACTAGTACAACTGTACTAGTATTAGTACAACTGTACTAGTATTAGTACAATTTAGGAAAGAAATTATTAAATACCTTGTTTAGTTTCATACTATGAATTTGAAATACTCTTAACATTTTGTATTATTTTAAAAATGATACGCACAAGAATTGTATGGACTCAAAAATATGAAGGGGGATATATGATATTTATTCATTGAGAGTTTGTAACTTAGGATGGGTGTGAGTTCTACAATGTAGAGGAAACTTGTTTATCAAGCAGTCATTTCTCTTGTTGAAAGCGAGAATATGTTGGAATAAGTATCAGTCAGAGGGACTAAAAACGAGCGCTGAGAAAAGTATTAGGTATCCAAAAATTGGTGCAATACAAAGTATCAATGCTTCAACTGTCTTATTGCTCGTTTTTCGCGCCTCTAACACTTTCTTACTTTATCTTCCTGTCGCCTTTGTAAAGCAAAAGTGAATCAGAAATGATGAGAAGAGTGTCTAAATTCTCAGCATATGAGTTAAATTGAGATTTCACAATAATCATAGATTTCAAGGTCTCTTTAATTTTATTTAATGGACTTCTACATTTTTGTATTTAGATATAATAAGAGATCATTCAAGGTTATAGAATGTGATAAAGTGATGATTTTTAAGTTGTATTCTTGCATATGCAATGACAGTACAGTACACAATTGAGATTCCTTTTTTATGTATATTGATTATGTACAGCATTAAACAGCAGAATGCAACCAAAGAGTCATTACTTCATTACCTATTCTGACTTGAATGAAAATCACCTTGATACTAATTATCATGCTAACATCTACAAAATAGAATTATTGCATAATACATCTTTCATGATGCTATATAATTATTGTCCATATTTTTCAATATATTAAAAATAATGGTGATATATACTATATGTAGAATATTTCTGAAGTGTTTGATCAAACTTAACTAGCATATTCTACTAATTACATTATTGAAAAATGTCATACAAATAAATGTTTACTACTGGGTTCTTTTCAAGTAAGCTCTATAAAGTTATAAATCAGAGCACTTAGTCTTATTATTTGCACTAGGCTTCTTTATTTGACGAATATATTTAAAACTTCCTCCTGTATTCAAAATCACATAAAAGTCTACATGTAAATGTAAAAATCTTGTAAATTAGCAAATGAAGTGTAATAAACGATTTGTTTGAGATACTTATTATAAGTGAAAAAATCTAAATTAATGATGTCTAATGAATGTATAGGCCAGCCATATAAGAATTGTTTTGTTAATGGATGTTATTACTGTTATTGTTATCCATTAATTACATTATTATATTGTTGCACCTTTATTACATTATTTACACTATGCTAGCAACACAAAATGTAAGATATATTATTATTACTATTAAATATGTAACTATGATTGTTTACATTTCAGTAACAGTTTATTGTGTATATTTTTATGGCATTTCTTCATTAATACAATTATAGTTAAATCAATACCAATGTCACTAAGCAGTTATCCCTGCTGCACCATTTGTTTCATCTTTTTGCATAAATATGCAAATACACACTTCCTGCCTCTCAAACTGTGGGAGTTGTAATTGAAATTATTTTACAACCTGAGAAATAGATTTGTATGAACATTTCAGTTCATTGGATTATAGTAGACTATGGTGGAAAGTTTATCTTATCATTTTAAGAACGTTCTATTTAACTTTATATCATATATCATCTTATCTTAGGTATGTTGAAGTTCATACTCTGTGTCACAATAGAAAGAAACTATCTTAATATTAAATAAAAAAACCAACTTCGTTTTTTTATATCACTAAAAGTATTAATACGTTTAACATATCGCGAAATTTCATATCTTTCTAATGGAATAACTATTTATTTTAATATAATACCTATATGAATAACATTCAAAAGAATTAAAATAATTATTTATTCGCATGTTCCATTCTCATGGAATAGTGCGGCTTAAGCGATCGAGTAGCACAATTCAAAATATCGTATAGACGATGTCAACATCATTATAAACGATAGGCGAGTACTTGTGTAATGACTTTTGCACGCATTTTGGATTAAGGTTTGATTTTATATTGCATTTATGCTATAACATTTCTAAAAACAATTTTTTAAACAATTTGTTTTGCCAGAGATTAAAAAGGTCTACTTCTAGGGCAAAAACTTCTTCGGATAACTAAAACATAGCGGACCCGATTCCTGTCAATTATCCGAAGAATACTGAATATTAAATAACAAAACATAAGAAATTTATTAAGATTAACTAACATTGTTCATTTATTTTAATATAATACCTATATGAATAACATTCAAAAGAATTAAAATAATTATTTATTCGCATGTTTATAAATTTCTAGAACTAGCTAGTATGATGTAATACTTTTAGCGAATAATCATCTATAATTAAATCTTTTCATAAGATCAATTAATTTTATAAAAATGTTTTGTTTAAGTATGAAATTCAGTTTTAGAGAATAGTAATGGTAGTAATAATCCTTGAATATCATAGAATTAGTAGTGTTTATATTGGTTTTAATTAAAAAACAAACAGTATTTTGTATCTATTATATTGGATCATGGATTTCTGCTTCTTAAATATAATTTTAGCACTGTTATTTGTTTTAAACTAAACTGTTTTAAAAATCTGATGGAAAAATACATTGTGTGGAAAACTCTATATAAAAATTCTTTGTGGAATGCATAATTATATGATATGCATGATATAGATTTTGTCAATATGTACATTTTCTAAATTATTGATCAAATATTTGCAATCAATGTCGTACAAATTATTAGTAATTAATAACTTAAATCAAAATATTACAATACTTAGATATTATTTATAATAAAATTTGTAATTAGTTTCTGGTTCAAATTGATTAGTGCTTGTGTTGGTGAAAAAAATGTAGATCGAAAGATTAGCATTGTTTCCTGTGTGGGTATCATCAGTATTGTAAAGAATTCTGAAGACAATTTCATTCACATGGTCAGCAAAAGTTTGACAAGTATAATAACTACAGTGATACTTTTTTTGCAACTGATTTAGAAGCAACTTAAAAGTTTGTGAAAAGAAAATGATCTATCTATTGCAGAAAATACGGAAGTGATTCAAATATAAACAAGACTTTTTATAAATTTATTGCACGAAATTTTGGTATACTAACAAAGGGTTAATTTTTTATCAAGTACCCTTTTATGCACTTTTGCTAGCGATTGGCAGTTTTTTAATGCGGAAATAATATAATCTTATGGAACAGATATTAAAGGGGTATAAGCTATAATTGGATCTAGAAAATCATTTCCTTTTTTTCTTCTATTTTCCGATAGTGTGGAAATTGTAGGATTCGTAAGGTTCGTTACCGTGTAGGTAACAAAGTTTGAAGTGTAACATGCAGATAACTAAATGATCTTCTGGCCGAGTGTTGAGTGAGAGGTGTATTTTCAGTCAAGAAGAAAATAATGAAGTTCAAAATTCGTTTTTGGAGCTGGTTTTATTTCTTAATTTGGACTTGGTACTCTGATTGGTAAACATTCGAAGAAAGTTATTGATGCGGAGTAAAGTCTGGCTACTGTCAAACGTCTAATATAAGAAACAACTACAAGATAAATATGGACGGAAGAATATGTAGAACAATGCCCAACAATTAACCACGTGGGTAGTTCCGAAAGAATGGAAGTAGATTCAATAACAGATATGTTCCTACGATTTAAACAAAATCTACATTAAACACGCAGACTTGAAAACTTCTACAGCAGTTACCGATGCAAAACCGTATTAGAATGCAGTTATTATAAAAAAAAAGAGTGTAAGTTATGTCAAGTAACGAATGGGTACGTGTTTGCGAAATCTTTAAATACCTATAAGGGATCGGTGATAGAGGACCTGGAAAATTAACGGCAAAAATAATTGTTAAATTGACAACATATTACGATCCATTTATTAGGTGGAATTCAAAATCTGTGGAAGAGATAAATGTACAAGAGATAAATATATATAATACATATTTCATACACAACAGTTCGACAGATGAAAACTGATAGTATCAATTTCGCCCTCCCAATTCGATCAGTTGATGTAAATAGTGCAAGGCAAAGGTTGAAGATACACTCAATAATTTTAAGGCTGGTAAGCTACCACCGTCAGAGAGCGTTCTATCAATAATAAAGCTTGTCTACGAAGACTCCACATTTGATAGCTTATTAGAAAGAGTTTAGGAGGCAATGCTCAAAACAGTAATAATAGCCTAAGCTCAATGAATTGGAATTTTGCTCCAAAGTATTTCCATTCGAGCACAAAATTTGTGGAAATAGTTTCAAATTTCGTTATGTGTATCGATTGCCGCTTTTAAAGAAGAAGGAAGTGCCAGAAGAAGTGAACAAACATCTTTACAGGACATCTACGAAAAAGAGGGAGAATTCTAATATGACTTTGGAATAGCTGAGTAGGCTTAAGTTACAAAATTTCATTATTATTGCTATATAATAATGCTGGCTGACAATTGTCATATATGTATAGTCAGAACATAAGCAAGATCAGCGACATAAATACAAAATAAATTTATGCTGCCACATATTGATTAATGATTTGCAGAAATATTATTTGTATTTAGTATTTTTTTTTTTTACAATATATTCTTTGTTTTTGTGTTTTGACTGTATAGCATAGTCTACGCCTATGCATGTATTGTCCGTCCACGAGAAGAAGGCACATGTTTACATCCTCGCTCCGCCTTTAGTCCGTTATTGCTCGTACGATAGCGAGCAAGTATCACCATTGGCCGAAGACGGCAACGATCCCAAGTTCGAGTGAGAAAGAATTAAACAATTTTCAAAACAATAATAATTATTACGCATATTAATTGTATTTATTTTTTCATTATGAGAAACTTATCGAATCAGTAATAGTATTTAAACAGGAACGAAATTATTCTGTTTCTTGATAGCTAACATTTGATTAGAAGGCAATGACGCAGTATTCTCTCTCCCTCTCTCATTCGGTCGAAATACCGAAACTATAGCGAAATCGAGTGAGAGACCATACTGTGTCATTGTTGTAGCCTTCTAATCAAATGTTAGCTATTAAGAAACAATGATTTCGTTCCTGTTTAAATACTATTACTAATTCGATAAGTTGCTCGCAATAAAAAAATGAATACAATTTAATTTTCGCAATAATCATTAATATTTTGAATATTAATTATAGCGAAAAGAACTAATTTGTATTTATTAAAAATAATATAATTCCGCTTATACTCATTTCTATCTAGATAAATTCTATATATAATTACAATGTACACAAAAAGAATTCATACTAAAATTAAAGCAAGTATAATTTTACATTTTCTTGCATTACAAATCATAAAAGTTATACTGGTTTTAATACTAACGTGACTTGTTTTTGTGGAAATAGTAATTATATAGCTTATCTTGATAGAGCTAAGTATAAGCAGATATAAATCGTAAGTAAATTATTCTGTTTATAAATATTTGACGCTTTATTGGGAGCCTACGCCCATGCATCTTTCTACGAACACGTTTTCACTCGGATTGTCAATCTTCGTCACCGTCTTCCGCCAATGGCGATTCTTGCTTGCGATTACAAGATCGGCAACGGAGCGAGAATGTAAACAAACCGTGCTTTCTTCTCGTGGACGGATAATACAACAATTGTATTAATCATCGTGTACGTCGTTACCGCAATAAAACTATAAATTTAAAAAGAATTCTACGAGTGGGGGAGGTGGTTGATTTTAGGATTTCCCATTTATATTAGCCATACAATTATCCATTGACATCGAATCTGCTTGGATCCCACTGCTTTCAATTTGCAGCTTATATTGTAGATATGCAACTTTAATTGTTTATATCTTTAAAATTATCGCGTAACTGCATCTAATATTTTACACATATCATTAGGGATGATATGGGACCCACGGTGACGAGCGTATAAATAGGAACATTCTACCTTTATAACTCAAATGATGTATTGTTAAAAGAAAAGAAGTTTGGAGCAAACGTTTCTCCCCAACAATCGTTTGTCTGTTACTTGTGCGTTGACATTGGTAGAGTTGTGGTTGTGGTTAATATTTCTTCAAAATCTAAAATTATTAATAAGTAGCTGATTTTTGGCAAGGCGACAGAATGTTAACTTAATTTTATATTCATACTTGTAAAATATAACAATTGCACTTCTATTGTTAAGTGAATAAAAAATATATATCGGTATTAGGTTACGTTCCTATTTATTTGCTTGCGTCAAATATGTATTATTTATTTCTAAATGAATATTATTACTTTGCAAAAATATGATAGGTGTGGAAAGAATAGATATAGCGTTTGGCTATATAATGTCCAAAATCATATTCGACATTTAAAAATAAAAAAAAATTTCAGTTAAATTTTCATAAACACTTGTACCTATTTATATGCTCGCCATCATTGTACGTGTTATCATTCTGCAAAAGCACATTATAATTGAAGACAAACCACCTTAGGGTCATTTTTTTATTAGTCATAAACGTAACAAAGGCAATATCAAGTAACATCGTCCATCTACGAAAAAATAAAATTAGGAGAGATTAAAAGAACCATTTTGCTGTTTTAGCATTTGTTGAAAGAATATAGAAAGTCAAACTTTACGATTTTTTTTTATTTTCGTGAAAATTAGCTTTATCAATGAATGTTTATCTCTGAAACTATTAACCATAACGATGGAACAACATTCCGTGTAAATAAATTTTCCGTAAAATCGAAAAATTGTTTTTGCATCATAATAGTTATAAATAGATTGTTATTTTCAAAATTTCGAACTCGAGGTACACTTGTAAAAATTTGATAAAAATGTAACTGGATTCTTTGATACTTTTTCTACAAAATAATGTATTTCTAGCGACGAAATTTCAAAATTCACATCACACTGAACTGTTAAAAACCGTAGTACACCTGTTATAATGATCAGGTGCTTTGGTCTGTTCGGTTTCCAGATTTAACACCACAGCATTTCTTTTTGTGCAGAAAACTGAAGGATGAAGGTTATCGTGAAACCCCGACTACTACAGAGGACATGAAACAATGAATAGTCAGAGCTTGTGCTACGGTTACATCGAAAGTTATCAAAAGTTCAACACAGTGTATTATTATACGTCTGAGACAATGTGTCATTCATGAAAGACATCATTTTGAACATATGTTTTGGTCATAGCTGCATAGGGTAACTTAATAATCTTTAATTAGGTAATAACATGTTAATTTCCAAACTCAAGGTCATTTCAAGGACGTATTATTATACATAAGTGAATTTGTTTTAAAATCACCTTCAACATGTGAAAGTTCAAAAGGTCTTTCCGTTAAAACGACAACAATGACCAAGGAAAGTTTAAAGAAAATGACCTTGAGAAAATTCCTTGTGCACCGTATTTGCCTTTTAGAATAGTTTGTAAAGCTCGGCTCAATGATTGGGCGGCGGTTTCGTCAAAATGCGGCGGTCCCTACTGGTTTCTGTACCAAGTGTTCCAGAATCTAGTGAGCCTGAAAGCGCTAAGAGAATGTATGATGTACCCTAACGAGTATTCCGGTACCTCGTGGGCCTAGAAGCTGTGAGTTGGAAAACTTCGGTGTTTGATACTTTGGCTAGCCGAAATCAACTACTTTCTTCTTTTTCTCTTTTCTCCTGTGCGTGGGTGTGTAGTTCCTGACGGTGATAATTCCCTAACCTGCTTTTGCATTTATGTTGCTATATAATTTGTTTGCTTTGTTATTTTTTGGTTGATTTTGCGATTGTACGATACAGCACAAGACTTTCGAAATATCTGTATTGTTTTCTGAAATGTTTTTCCTTGTATTATGCTATAACACGTTTTGGGGATTTACTCTTATTTTTATCATGATTTTGTGGTTGTCGTAAATCCCAATGTTTCTGACAAGTGGTTTTGGGTGGATTTAACACTTACACTGCGCCAGAGTCAGGTCGAAAAATATCGTCCACGCAGTGCGGTTATACAACTTGACTAAGTAAGATTGTGAGGTTTATGGGTGAACGTGCCGATGGGGTCGGTGGGGACAGAAAGTTTCGCTAGATTTGACGATGAGCAATTGATGCCATCGCAAACCAGAGCGCTCATTTCAGCTCATGGGCAATCGGTTGGCTGTAGCTATGGGCCAATTGACGTAACAGTGAGAGGTGACGGATGGGGAACAACCGCAGAAGTGGTTCTAGTACCTAAGACCCACAATGAGAAGTGGATTTCCGCGTATGCATTTGGAATTTCACTCTCGCTTGGCTGAGAAATACAGTTAGCTAACAACACATATTCAAGTAATGAGATTACAACATTTCACATCACCCTATTTAATATATCTATGCAAGTGAAATTAATTTCTTGGAAAGATTTAGTTTGCAATAAGGTATTCTTTAGTCATAGCAATTTCGGTTGATAAAAATTTTACTTGATGATTATTATTACAATGCAAAGCTGAGTAAATTTTTTTGAAATGAAAATAAAATATTATTTGAACTAACGTTTCAGTATTTTAAAATATTCACTTCTTCGAGACAATAGAAATTTAAAATAAGAATATTTTATTATTTTTCATTTGAAATATTTACTGATAAATATATAATGGTTAAGGTAATTTCTCTTAATATTATTATTTTATCTCTCAAGGGTATTAACCAATTGTGTAATTTCAATAATCACGTAGTATTGTATAAAGTGATGTGTAATAGTATTTTTTTGTGTTAATTTTTTATATTATGTATATAATATGTTACATTGTATGATGTGCTGAGCATTATTATACGCCACATATATATATCAAATTGTGGCACTACACACCGCAATAAGTTATTATTGCCAATAACATACTATGTATTGAACATAGTATACTACATAGTATAACATATAGTACATATAGTATACTACATACTAATAACATGTAATATAACATACACATATAATACATATACCATATATATACCGCGCGAATACTGCATATAGAATCTGTTTCAATAACTCTGTTTCAAGGCGATATCTCCGATATTTTTAACGATACACGAAAATTCTAAAGGAATAAATTATTCGATTCGAAGAGTCTTATACTATAGCAGCAATTATTTTTTTTAACAAAAAACACATTTTTATTGTTATAACGTAATAGCTGAGGTCAAGATAAATTCAATAACCGTAATACCATGATCTCTGCGTGACTTTGAGTATTCGAAATTAAACATTTTTGAGGAATGTATGCGAATAATGAAATAACTCCAACAGAAATATTAGCGAAGGGAAATTTATTCTAATAAGTGTTCCAAATTATTTTAACGTCTAAACATTTGTTAATTCTATCATGAAATGAGAGATTTTAATAATTTTTTCTTTGATAAAACAGAATAGGATTCCAAAATAAAAAATATAGATTTATAATAAAAAAATATTGACTTTCCAAAAGTCCACTTATTAACTAGATTTACCAACCAGTCAAAATGACTGGTTTCAACTACTTTTACAAAGGAATTTACTTCAAATTCCATAGTATATTTTCAAAAGACGTTATGACATTTTCTATTCTGTAGATGTAATCAATTTCATAAGTTTCTCTTTTTCCCCAACCATTAATTATCCTGAAACACGTACGAGGAACACCTTAATATACCGGAATCTATCGGTAGTTCTAGTGTTAAAAAAGCTATTAATGCCATTTGAATTCTTTCTCAGAATCATAAAAGATACGTTTCACCTTTTTTCTCTTTTTTCTTTAAGTTATTATCTACGAGATATTTTGCTGTGTCAATAATCTATGCATATATAAGAGTGTATATGCGATGGTAATTTACCATCTACCTAGTGTCTCCTAACTACACTAGGCAGCTCAAAACTTGTCCCGACGTTTTCGGAAAATCAGTGCTGCCAGTTGGCACAGGCGTCGCATAAACTGCACTATGCAGCAGTCGATGTTGAATAATCTCCGAAATTGAAAACGCCGGGACAAGTTTTGTGCAGTCTAGTGTATACCCAAGTTCATACTGATGTTATCTTTCGATTCTCTTACATTTTGTAAGAAACCAAGATTTTATAATGTGTCGAAGGAATCAATGCCTACATATAACACTATAGTTTAGAGAAGTTACAGAAGAAAAGAAAGGTTAAAAATATATGTCACATTATAAGTACGTAAAATTATTAATTCGGTCGGTCGTACTCGACAAAAAAGAACGATAAAATGGCAAACTTCATATTATACAATAACTCCGTTATCTGTATGAAAAATGAAAAGGTGCGTTTCAGGAGATTCCAACGATCTCAAGTTGGGATTGTATTCTAATGTTTTAAGAAATACCATATATTGGAAGACTACAATTTACAGTACAAATTTAGGAAAACGAGACTACATACTTTTAACGATGCCGCATGTGTATCGATATGACTGACAGTTACTAATGCAAACTAAAAGCTTTTATATTTCTCATTGTATCTTTGTAAGAATACTGCATGTATTATTAATCAATCAGCGTAATTCTTCCAATGAGAATGAAACCAAATACGATATTTAGACTATTTTTACTTCTACGTTATACGAATAATTTCTGAGAAATTAAAAATTAAAAATAATCCGACTAAAGTCGCATTTAAATTTATTTGCAACAGAAAGAGCTAAACGATCTATTGATAATATTTTCACGAAGATACAATGTCAAATAGAAAGATTTTAATTTTCATTAATGAATGAAATTTAATTCTGCTTATAATTTATTGCTATTCTATGACCCATCTGCCGCTCGAGTTGGAGGGTGGTTTGTGTTGAAAAAGCATAGTGGTGGTGTCGCTTATATTCCTTTCGCTATACACCATTTATACAGAAAATAAAATTTCGTGTAAATCTCAGCATGTGTACTACCGTCCATAAGTCACATATAAACGAACTGAATACGAGCAACTTTATATTATAAAATAGCCTATATTATAAAATCAAATTTATATATAAAAATTGTGTAATATCGTATATAATGTCAAAAATATGTCATACAAATTACATGTAAAAAATCTTACAAAAAGTATATAATTGTTCTCGTATTTTCTTTTCGTCGATATACATATGTGTCTCGTGCGAATATGACTGCTTCAACTAATAGCGGCATTCTTTCTACTAATTTTGTTAATATTTCAGGAGTAATTTCTTTCCCAGCTTCTTCTAACTTCTCCCATAAGTTTGTCTATGATTTTGGGTACTTTTTCCTAACTCTATGATCCAGTTCATCCTATAATTTCTCAATTGAGTTGAGAGTGGGTGATTATGGGGTCCATACTGCAAGCTGTTCTTCTTTATTGTCTTCTAATTCCTTTAAATAGTTTTTGAAAATGTTCAAAGTTTGTTTAGGATATCGATCTTCTTCCAGATGGCACTACATGATCGCGAAAAATGTTCAAATTTTGTTCCTTTTTCAGTATTTCTTAAATTTTTACCAAATCACTGGGTAGATTTGCATTGAAATATCATTAAAATGTCATAATTACAGCCTGACTTCCATATTTTACAGTTGGAACAATACGAACGAGAATTAATTTTCATTTTTCCTTCTTCGCACAAGAATTTGTTGTTTTGTATAAAAAATTTCAAATTTCGACTCGAAATTATCCTATAATTTAGTCTCCTATTGCGTTTACTTAATATCTGCATGTATCAACCTACATTTTCTGTTATTTTTTTCAAGTATCCAGTTCTTTTTTTTCTATATAAAATTACTAGAATTACTTAATTTCTTCATTGTATCATACACTTGATTTTGAAATATCACTTTTTTAATGCAATTTATCGGACAGACTACTCTTCTTTTGCAAAAATAACAATAATCGAACATTTTTCCATAGATAACTCTTTTACAGAACTATTCATTGTGATCACATGCGCTGTTTAACTAAAAATGATCATAAAGAATCGACTGCTTCTTTGGAGCTCCTTGCCTACTCCTGTTCGGTCAGAAACCTTTCATGTGGTGTTTATAAATTACTGATGACTGTACTGACTATTGCTACAGAAAGATTCTTCAGACAATTTCAAATTTCCAAAGTAAAAAAGGAAGCTGTATAGAATTTTTATCTAACGTGTTGGACATAACATCAAATGCACCAAAAGTTTTTTTAAACACTTACTCAGACTATGCATGTAAAATAATAATTTTGCATTAAGTTATTACCGTAAAATAAGAGTGTATAACACTGAAATCATCTGGTGAAAGATTCAGTGTGAGATGTAGTCACGTGCGCTTAGATTTTCTGTGAATATTTAGATTTTGGAATCAAGAACTTTAAAATATCTTGTGTTTTAGATTCTGATAAATATTGATTTGGAAGTTTTTGATCAAAAACAATGGCGATGCCTAAACTTATGTAAGTCTTGCTTTTAATTCACAGACGTTATAAATACAGCATTTTCTGCTGTAGTAGTAGAGAATATTGGTCGCTTCATAAATTATATACAAACATGGAATTTTCGCTGAGGTGTTTAGGTGGCAGCGTTACCTTTGAGCCCACTGGCGAGAGCATCATTCTGTATAACTGACCAAAGACAAGAAAGTCAGTTAACGATTAAATGTAACTGTGGCTTACTCATTTGCTATTCGCTCTGACAATTGAGAAACTGGGGCAGGTGCTTTTACAGTTTCCCACTCTTCTTTTCCGATACTATCATACTTCGAGGGGAGATAAGAGCGATCAAATTTTGTATGGTTCTCTTTCATTATGTCATGGTCCGGCACGTTATCGTGACACGTTGAAAACACTGTGCTAGCAATCGCTAGCACTTGTCACACCGGTTGAACCATCATCCTCTATATTTGAGACAGAGATTGTATACTTGCTAATTTGTATTCTCTGCCTTTAAGCAATCAAACGAGTTAGAGGTACGGTGGATTTCTTTAATTACTCTATTTATAACATAGGATTCCGTACGTTTTGAACATACAGGGTATAAAAAAATAAAAAACCTCTTGGGTGATCCATCTGTGACACGATTGAGAGAGACACTGGAAATGCCAGCATGACGCAACATTTACTACCCTTTTTTCCCTTCTTTTTTACGCATCTACGCAGAAATGCTTATCCAGGTGGAAAGTAAAGTCATATCACCCTTCTCCCTCATTCCATCCATCTCACTCAATGATGGAGCAGGACCACATTATTTTGCCACTACCTCACTTAGGGTTGCGTGTAATAGTGGCTATGATTCTCAACTTGCGACTTGTCATCACGTATTTTAGGGTCGTCAAACTTGTACTGCAACATACAAAGTAAGCTGAAGAAGTCTTTCAATAACCTGGGCTGGGTTATAAATTTTAATGGGGAAGAGTAATGTAGATAATGTATGTCGAACCATAGGGCTTTCACTTGTTCACTTTGGAGCAAGGTATTCCGAATTCTAACATCAGTCACTCGTTTCTGTGCTAAAAATACTCACCTCTAGATACTTTATAAATTTATATAGTACGCTACAAGTTCAAACTATATCTAGCATATTTTTTCATATCTTGAAAATTAGGAAAGTGATTTATGTGTTAAATTTTTGTGTTAATTACTATACATAATTATATATTATGCATTTGTATTTTATAACCTATAAGAAAGAAAAATTATTATAGTCAAAGAAAAGTTACAAAGAAACTTTTTTACAACTACAAACTACAATTTACAACAATCTACAACTTTTAGCATATCAAGCATGCATGTTAAACTAAAGTGTTTAAAACAATACGGTATTTATAATAAGGGGAAGGTCTCAGAATTGTGTTAGCAAAATTGGAAAATAATTCAACAATGCGTACGATATTTACAATATATTTATTAGAAACACACATTATCAATGGGTAACAAAAGTATTCGAACCCTGCATGTATTGTTACATTAAGTGTACATTGGTATTTTGTTACACAATCTGTCTTTCATTAGGTATCAAGTTTCGGATTTATTCCGTCCACGTTTTTAATTAAATTTGGTGCCATTGTTTACATTCATAGTTCAGACGTATGACGAAACATTAGTAACTTTGGAGCGTTCAAATACTTTTGTTACCCATTGATAAATATTATATGCATCGTTGATAGGTTTTCTAATTTTGCTAACACAATTCTGAGACCTTCCTCTTGCTCTATAGCAAACCATATTGTTTTAAACACTTTATTTTAACATACATGTTTAATGTGCTAAAGGTTGTAGGTCTAAGCGTTCGAATACTTTCGTTAGCCACAGTATATATGTACTCGTAGACATGGTACAAACATAGTAATTTTATGAAGTCAGTTTCTAGAGGGCTGTAAAGCAATATCCTCTGTTGGGTACTAATCACTAAATGGATTTTTCTCAGCGAGGTAGCAATCTGTTGACTTACAGGAGCGTACTCATTGAATCTGGATTAGATTTATTCTTATTTTTTTTAATAAAATTTGATAAACTTTTTTTTATCAATCTTATAAAAAATTTAATGACTTCTTATTCTGCACACACCCAACAACCATTTTTTGGTCGAGAAGTATTGCGACATTTTGATATTTATTGATTAATTTACAAATTCATTAATTATATATACATTTTGTTCCATTCACTAATTACATGTAAATATGTAATATATGATGTTTAATTATCTTATTATTGCGTTCTTTATATAAAAACTTGATTGGACATAAGTACACATTATATGAACCTTTTTGATATTATATTATATGCCTTATAATAAATTAAAAGGACTTATAATATAATTTTAGTATAAAGCTTAAACAAATGTATAAAATTTGTTGATGATATCATAGCTTACATCGTTTACGATATAACCGCAATAGTCTCCATATTTTATCATTAATATTTGTATGTCAATATTGGTATACTCTTATATTTATGTTTAAAGAGTCTTATACAAATCTACTTTTTACATTGCACGATAATGTATAAACATTAAATATTGATATCTACAGATTATATAGTGCTTAATATTTATTATGAAATATTGAATATTCTGTCTTACAATACAGTGCAATTTTTTATAATCTAACTTTATTAATTATGTTTTATTTTATTTTTGTTATGCAATTAATGTTTGCACCTTTTATTGTTTGTTATGTTTTCATTTATGTTTTTAATTGTACAATAATATAATAACTGAATAGTTTATGAATAACATTATATTTAATATTGCAATGATTAAAATTGACTAAACTTTAATAAATTGTGTGTATCGTAACAAACAACATACTTGTTAATATTACGAATATTTATTTTACATTTATTAGAGAAAAAATATAGTCATGAAATAATTTCCTTAGATTTATATTTTTGTTAATAAAATTGAAACAATTCTAAATATAATATATGTAATAAGGTGTAATTTATTATAAATAACACGTTTAATGCTAAGTGCAAATAGTGAACATAAGAGTACCGAATAAAAATTATTTTAATTTAAATGAAATTTGATTATTCATACTCTTTCGCAATTATTTTATGCAAAGTCGATTTCTTAGCATAAAATGGCACTTGAAAAATTCGAAAAAATAAGAATATAGTCTTATTTATTCTTTTTATGGAGAGATTTTTAAAAATACAAAAACTTATTAAAATGATATAAAGTGTAATGCAGTTAATAGGTATTAAAAATTCACGCTTTGTCAATAGCACTTATTGTTGAAAATATTCGAATTATTTCTGTTTAATAAACATCACGAGAAAGTGGCAAGTATTCTTTCATCTTGATAAGATGGGATGTATCGAGATTGTTGGGTTAATGGATAAATATTCTACTATATGAATAACTTTGTAATTAAATAAATAATTAGATATGCAATTATTTAATTTATAGTTTTTTCAATTTTTTATATCTGACTGTAAGAAAATTTAGTCAATAAATTAGACATGTTTTGTTAAAAGTAGGGAATTAGACATATGTATGTTGATATAAATGAATAAAAATGTCACGTTCCACGAATTGTTATAGCAAATTTAATAATAGTTCGTTATATTTCTGTATTGAGCTGTATTTAGAATTATTTTTTTTAATATTAATATCCATCCAATCGAATAATTAACTAGGCCTGCCACGCCAGTACACTTCAATGCAGTACTCAATTTAAATCAATTTTTAGATGCTCAATTTTCATTCTCTGTATTTTTTTGAGAATCACTCCATAAAGAGGACAATAAGTTTATATTCTTATTTTATCGATTTTTTCAATTCCTGCTTTTCATTAAAAATCATGTTTGTTTAAAACAATCGCAAAAAAAAAATGGTTTAAAAAATGTTTAAACGAGTGTTTAATCATACGCTTTTTTGTATTACGTTATATTCTATTTTTAATTCAGAATTTTCATATCTTAAATCCTTAACTTGGGATTACCCTACATCATCATAATTATAGTGATTGTAATACTTTTTCTCAAATCTCAAAACTATTGATTGTAAAATATGTACACATATGTTTTTTATATTTAAAAACGAACCAATTCAATCTGATAATATAGATACTTTAATGTTTAAAACTGGTTTTACAAAAATGGTTGATTAGATAGACCTACTAACTTATAGTATTATATTATCCGTCTACGAGAAGAAGACATAACGTGTTTACATCCTTGCTTCGCCCACAGTCTTTCTATTTGGATAAATTCTCTATAATTACAATTTATACAAAAACAATTCATAGGAAAATTAAAGCAAGCATAATTTTACATTTTCTTAGATTACAAATCATAAAAGTTATACTGGTTTTAATACTATCATGACTTGTTTTTGTGTAAATTTTAATTATATAGCTTATCTTGATAGAGCTAAGTATAAGCAGATTTATATTATTTTTAATAAATGTAAATTAGTTTTTTTCGTTATAAATAATTTTCAAAATATTAATGATTATTATGCATATTAAATTGTATCCATTTTTTCATTATGCTTATTCAATCAACGGTTGTATCTAAACCGTAAGTAAATTATTCTGTTTATAAATACTTGACGCTTTATTGAGAGCTTACGTCCATGCATCTTTCTACGAATACGTTCTCACTCGGACTTGGGATCACTGTCACCTGTCGCTGCAGGAGCAGCAACGGACTAAGAGCGAAGATGTAAACAAGTGATGCCTTCTTTTCATGAACGGATAATACATATGTTACGACTTCCTTTTATTAGTAATACGGACATAATAATAAACTATAAACCAAATAAAAATTGTGATTTATTAGAGTGTATGTTTTTTTACTATTTACTTACAGAGTAATCAACTAAAAAGTAACATGTTGGAAAATACCACTGCCATTCAACGTGTGAAGGATTCAACTCCTATTAATGGTGCTCAACGAAATATAGGAAAAAAGAAATCACTTACACCATTTTCCGAAGATCAATATGTTTCAAATAATGAATTTTATATAGACCCTGAACATTTAACACTATGGCAGCATCCATTTACTACATTGAATTACTTTTTCCGAGAACTGTTCGTTAATATACTCAGCCTAGGAAAAAAAACATTGCATTACAGGAGAACAGTGTTGAGTATAGTGTTAATAATTATATTATATGTTATATTGAGCAAGACTGTTGGTCCACACCAAGAGGTGAATTCTTATTATATGTAGTGTTAATAATAGTTATTTTTTAAATATTTTGTATGTAAAAGGGCTCCACATAAAGTTTTATAGTTATTTTAATAAAACTTCGTGGGTAGATAAAGAATCTAAAAATATTTGATCTATGTTTGCGTAGACGACCAATAATTTACAAAATACTTAATAATAAAAGATCGTGTTTCGCCTGTTGGTATGTTAAGTATCTTAAATTTTAACATTGTTTTAAACAAGACTCCAACCCAGTGCACCGGTAAAAATTTTCTAGGTCACTTTTTGTTGTACTCTATTTGGATATATATCGAATATAATATTTCATAATTATTTTTTTCACACTATATTTAAAAGTAAAAAGGCAAAAATATTCATGTACTTTTTCTACGATCCTTTTGTAGAAACATGTAATACAGTCTACGTTCTCGAAAATAAGAAGCGATAGACTAAATCAGTACTCACAAGATTAATTTCTTTTACTCAAGCTCTATGCGGAAACGATTATTTGATTTTTCATCATGTTTTTTTTTTTTTTTAAGTGAAACCTGCTGTTTTTTTAATGTATCATGAATTTACTCATATTGCCTTGTTTGTTTTAACTCAAAACATTTGAAAGCTTTTATAAATATTTTTAAAACTATTTTTATAATTTTGTCTCTTTTTAATTTCAGTAATTTGAATAAAGAGTATTATCTTTCACAATGTATGTTATAGTACAAAGAACAAAATAAAAATTGGGTTTCATTAATTACACATATATAATAAGAATAGTTTGAACGAGGTCGGTTTGGATTCATTTTTACCGGAAAATCGCTGCGATCAGTTGATAATACTCTCAAGAAGATATAATGGAAAACATTAAAAATTTTAATCTTCACTAGTGAAAGAAATTTGATATTGCTTGCATATGTAACTTGTTACTTTTGCTTGCAGCCCCGGACGTGAATAAAAAGAACAGTTGTGGGAATCACTCCGATTCAATTATTCAGAGTAACATTCGTACACTTGTCCGGAGTATACTATATCTCCTAAAGCCATTAACTACCTACGCAAACGACAACACACGTGTCATTTATTTTTCGGTTCCCTATTTCCTACGAAGTTTCATTGCAATCGGTGCGTAGATTAATAATATTCCCTAATAAGAGAATGAAATTAGTATTTGTTGTAATGTTTTTATGTCTTAATAATTTTTTGGCTCTTTCAGCTTATGTTTTATGGTAAAAGTACATAAAAATATATACAACTAATATTAAATTCAATAAAATTTTTGAAAAAATGTAACCCGAATTTAAGATTTAACGATATATTACATAAACAAATTAACGAATTTAAATAATTTTGATTATGATTATTTATTTTCTATATTTTCATTCTTTTTCCGTGAAAAATGTAAAATGTGGAATAATACCGATCTTATATAACTTATAGATAGTTTTTTTTATTAATTTTAGATAGAAACTAAAATTATGAAATATTTTCATATTTTCAGATTTTAAAAGCATGGGAAACAAAACTGATTTGGTGGTTCTATTGGATAGGTTTAGGTGTACTTTCCAGTGTAGGTCTTGGCACAGGCTTACATACTTTTGTACTTTATTTAGGGCCACATATAGCAGCTGTTACTATGGCTGCATATGAATGTGGTGCTTTGAACTTTCCTGAACCACCATATCCTGATCAAATAATATGTCCAACGACAATTGATCCAATGTGGACAGCAGGGATATTAAATATTATGAAAAAAGTACGTATAGAAGCTATGCTTTGGGGTGCTGGTACTGCTGTTGGTGAACTACCACCATATTTTATGGCCAGAGCTGCTCGGACTAGCCGACAGAATAATAGGAATGAAAAATTTGATCAAGAAGACTTGAAAGAATTAGAAACTTTAGAAGCTTTAGAAAATGGTGAAAATGTATCATTTCTGATACGTATAAAAATAACTATGAAACATTTTGTACAAAAAGCAGGTTTCTGGGGAATCCTTGCTTGTGCTTCAGTAAGTAAATTACTTTTTATAACATTATATTTTACATTGTTTTCTTGCAATCCAACATATTTTTATAGGATAATATATTTTTATAGTTTTTATGCATTCATAAATTTCTCCTGATACATTTTACATTAATTACATGTTCGTATTCTATGAAAAATTAGTGATCTGTTTTTAGCAAAAGAAATCATTTGTAGATTCCCAATCCATTATTCGATCTCGCCGGCTTGACATGTGGTCATTACCTAATTCCCTTCTGGACATTCTTTGGTGCAACACTTATAGGAAAAGCTGTTATAAAAATGCACATTCAACAGTTAGCAGTAATTATAGCTTTTAATGAGGAACTTCTAGATAAATTTATTAAATTATTGGCAATTGTTCCATATATTGGTTCAAAGTTCCAAGAGCCATTGAAAAAATATCTTATTGAACAAAAACAAAAATTACATGATAAGACATCCACGGTATGCTTTTTTAACTTAAATTAATCATATTTTGTCTCACGTATTTGAAAATAAGTTTATTTTCTGTTTATTATATTTATTCTATTTTCAGGATGGAGCAACAACAATTTCATGGTTGTTTGATAAATTTGTAATGTTGATGGTGGGTTACTTTTTAGTGACAATTATTCATTCATTGGCAAGAAACTATCATCGTAAGCGCACTAAAATATCTACTGATTAAAATTGAATGAATGTAGGATATATAATGTAAACGTAAATTAATTATTAAATAAAGTATGGATGAAATTGCTGTTCTAGCACGATATAATTAAGGTATTACAAATAATAAGAATTTGGTTGAATTTTTGAGTGCACAATACAGTTTCTGCAATATAAATAAATTCTAAATAATAAAATACGAAAAATTTAATGTTTTTTTTTAAGTTATAATTTTCTAAAATGCTTTATAAATGTTGGAAATACTTTCGGAATAACGTGTATGTATGTATATGAAAATGTACATGCATATGTTAAAGAAGATTTTTAAGCATTATGTAATATAGTATATGCGTTTTATTTTGGCATAACTTTTTTAAAGATATCGCCATTTACAATTTCAGATTTATTTGTAGGATTTATAATATCCATAATTTTGTGTGTAATGTGTTTATGTGTGACGTAAGTCCAGTTAAGGTACATACACTTTTTATAAGAATAATATAAATAATTATTTTAAGGATTCATAATGGATATTGAATATATTTGTCACTATTCCATATGAATAAAGTGGAAAAATATTTCTGTGGCTTAGTATGTAAGGAGTTGAAAAGTCATGTTTTAAGTGTTGATTAAAATTCTTTGCTAGTTTCTTCGCATTATTTGCTTTCTATTTATATTCAAAAGCCTGAAAAGTTGATCATTTCCTGATTAGTCTATTCAATATCAAATTAGAGATATTACATAACAAATTATGTCTTTACTAACTTTGAAACTTGTTTAGGGAACAAAAACACATTAATATACAATAAAATGATTTTTCATAATTTTGTATAAACTTTTAAATTTCTATTAGAAAGTAATTATTTCAGGTAATAGATTCAATAACTTTCAGTTTATAATGTCGGATCATTTTACACGTTGTCCGTTTTGAACTGTATACCTCCATACATATAAATATTTCTTTTTTCCATTGTAATGCATTTACTAAATATATGTGTTGTCAATTGTAATTTATGCATATTTTGAAACCGTAAAATTAAATATACATTAAAGATAAAACATTTTAAGACTCATTTATTTTAAATCTGTTCATTATTTAAATGTGTAGAATCGATCCTATTAAATATTCATCATGGTTACTTATAACCTATATGTGTATATTGGATTATTATATTTTATGAAGCAATTATGTTAATAAAACTATTTTAACACATTTACGACCTATCGACGGGTCATTAAATGTTATTTTAATTTGTTGGTATGAACTGGCATTGAATCAGTATATAATGCTCTTATCTATCTATGTTTTAGAGGTGGATCACACTATACAAAATCTTTACAGTAACAATACAGTTAAACTCAATGTGAACAGAATTTTTAAAATATTATTCATTTAAGTGAAAATATGCAACACATATGTAAGAGCATTCAAATGGTCTCTTTTATGTAGTTTTATGAGAAAGAGAATTATAAAAACTTTACGAGGGTTGATAAGGACCGCAAATTGGTCCACTTGAATTTTTGAAAAATTATAAAATAATAAAAAAAAGGGAGAAAAAGTTTTATTTAAAAATGTTCACACATGAGACAATGTGGAACTTTTACGTATTATGTAAAAAACAGGGAGTAAAAATGCATTTTCTGTTTAGATTATATCTAACTTATTCCTTATTTCACAAATATGAACTGAAAGAAGCAAAAGTAATTCCTGGGCCCTCAAACAAGCTCAATCCTTTAAGACATTAAATGACACTTCATTGAAGAAATACCACCAACAGAAAAAATGCGAAACTGTATCGTCAGTGTATCGTATGTAGTGCAAAAAGAAATAAGTCAGGAAGACGGATAAGGAAAAAAACGCTATTGTAAAGATTGCAATGTGGGATTGTGTATCTCATGTTTTAAAATGTACCTCACTAAATTAAATTTTTAGTCATGTTTATGATATGTATTAAAATAAAATGTTATGTACGTATTTATTTTCATTTTTTACAACAAAAAAAAATTATTTACCACTTGAAATCACTTTTTTTACATCAGTATAACATAACCAACGAATTTATTGGAAAAAAAAACAGGTAGGCATTTTATACAGCGATTTCGTCAAAATTGAGGTACTGACAAGGGGTTAACTCTGTTTCCAGACTAACCGTTAGCTGTCTTATAATGGCAAGTGCGATAAAAGGACACTTTTTCTATAAAAACATAAGCTTTCGCCTGGTCATGAGTGAACGAATTCATTGCCCTAGCCTATAGCAGCTACAAGTGAGCCTACAGCTTAAAAAAGTATTCGTATGCAAATTATAAGAAAATTCCCCTACCTACATTTTAACGAAAATTGAGTTGGATGACATAATTTTGTTGCCGATAAAAAATGTTCTCGAGAAGATAAAATCAAGACCCGAAAATCATTCACATAAAGATATGTTTTTCTCTATTTTATACTATCCTAAGTGAAGTGTGGAGAGCGTTATAATTCGATGTGTAGAGGTAAAGGAAAGAAAAGTGAGGGAAAAGAAAGGATGGATCTATCCCAAGCCTGCTAGTGCACTCATCAGTAAAGCATTCTAGCAAACCCTGCGTTATATACCGAGGCATGGTAGATCGGTAAAGAACCGTATATGTACCGATTAGGCAAGTACGTAAACTTGCGGGAAACAGTCGGTGGTCAGTTTCCCTCTGGTGGCAAGCGTGGGTAGTGCCACCACAGAAGATATTAGGACTTGACTTATTTCGCTTACAGCTCGGTCTTTCTAAAAATACAACCGTCCCGATCGCTCATCTAACATATACCCATACATACTATAATCCATAACAATATTCAAGAAGACTCCGGGTGCGGGGAATCCCACACTACTCTCGACCCCTACCCCAGAGGGTCGGAGGGCTCTTTCGAAAATTTCCCCCATTAAAAAAAAAAAGAAAAGGCGGAATGTCAATGTAAACAACTCTCATCTCTGATCTGTTGATATTATTTTTAGTTTTAGGTTAATATAAACATAATAAGAATAGTACAATGCAATGTGGCACGAAATAGAGAAACCTCGCTAGCTGGTCGTCCAACCATGTATTATGAAACGGGGGATCTCTCCAACAGTTTATGTTAAAAATAAGTTTATATGCTTTTAATATATAAATACTCTTTTTTACCCTTATTTAGTGATTTTGAAAGCTAAGGAATCTTCAATTATTTTTCTTTTTAATATTGTTAACATAGGCCAGTTACTATATGTATCTACGATGATCTCTGACAACTCAATTTAGTTGAAATGTGTCCATTACTACGGACCTTATTTTTTGACCATCGAACTTTTTATATGTGACCCTTTAAATTTGTTCTAATTGATAAAAAAAATAATTTCTACAAAGGGGGAATCAATAATACAACAGAAAAGTGTACCACAATTAAAGTTTAAAACTAGACTTAAAGTTTAGAAATTTTAGTAATTTTACTCCAATCCCATATGTAATCCTATTTTTTAATTTTTTTTTAAGAAGTTGTTTTTTATTTAATAAAAGTGTTATTTAATAACAATATTTATTTGTAAATTAAGAATTTATTTGTATTAAAGAATAACTAAGATCCAGCTTAGTGTTCATACACAAAATAACCATGATTACAATGAACTTAAGGAAATTGTACTATTGATCTTATTTTATTTGAATACATTCCAGTAAATGCTTTATATTAGTATTGTCATATACTTAAAAAAAAAAACTTATTAATTGTACACTATGTACAAACTGTCTATACAGGTTTCACTACAGGAGTACTTTTCCAAAAAGGAATCTAATTTGTAATGACTTTGAGCCTTTGAATTTTTATAAGCTATATATCTATGCTATAAATATTATGTTTCATTTTTCTGTCTATAATTATGATACTTTTTAATAAATTTCTTTTATTTTTTCTTTAATCCATTTTACTTTAATTTATATCTTTCCATAAAGTAAATATAATTTATACTTATATAATCAAATACTTTCTGAACGTATATGTAATAATTCTTAGAAACATTAAATGGTATGCATAAGTGTAATGTGAAATTAATAATGCACATAAGTATAAAATATATTCGTTATAACATTATAGTTAGGTTGTTCAATTAAGTTTTGTCATTTTCCCATTGTAAAAAAATATTATGACACTTCAACTTTGAACAACTGTAAATATACAACTGAGTCGACAGATCTACATGAAACTTCAAATATGTTCATCAAACAGTAGTACCATCTTTAGAAAAATAAAACGATGAACCTAAGAGCTTCATTTCTTATCAAACGACAAAACTTATTGAGCAATCTATTACAGACGAAAATACAGTATTTCTTGCTTCTAAATTACAATCTTTTAACAAAATTCAAGAAAAATGTATTATTCCCCTACTGTTTAGTAGCTAAACATAGCTAGCAGTTATTTCAGTTTCAGAAGGAATTAGCAGTTTTAATTTTGATACTTGAAAACAGAATTTATTGTATGGAAAAAGTAGAGAAATGTGTTTACTTAAGTATCTTTCTTTGGTCTTTCTCCAAAAATTGCACTGCCTACTCTGATATTTGTACTGCCCAATTCCACCTAAACAAATTTAGGTTCATTTTCTGATATTGCACTCTATATATTCAAGATTAGTACAATAAAATATTTTGGTAAAATTACCGCTTGCTCATAGTCATTTGACATTCCCATTGATAGTTCCATTTTAGTTAAGTCAATACCTAATTCCTTGGAAACATTTTCTCTACATTCTTTCAGACACAAGAAGTCAGGGTTTGGACCTTTAGTAACATCGTACCCAAACATGCCTATTGTCATAAGACCCACAAATTCCAAGTTTTTACAATTATCAATTATATATTTTACAAGAGAAGAAACATTGGTAACTTCACAACCACTTTTTTCTGAAAATACAATATTTTACAAATGTTCACTGTATTTAAAATCTTTATTAAAGATGTTTACAGTATCGTTATTTTTTATTAATATAATAAATAATACCTTTTTCTTTACTAGTATTGACTTGTACCATCACTTTTAATTTTGATTCATTACATTTTTTAAATTTAGGCCAAGAAGTATTCAATGCAGATGCAATTTTCTCATTGTCTATTGTTTCTATGATATATAAATTTGGAACGCTCAATAACTTGTTCACTTTATTTCGCTGTAAATGACCAATGAAATGCCAACGTATCTGTTCACATTTTGCCAAAATATCTGGGTGATTTCCCTTTTGTACTAGCTCATTTACATAATTTTCACCAAAATACCTTTGACCAGCTTCATAAGCTTCTATAATTAATTCAGGAGGTTTAAATTTACTCACAGCCACTAAACGTGGTTCAAAATATTTATATTCCTGTAAAAAAAATGCAGTAATTCTTTTGTTATTACTTTTAACATTATATATGCTATTTATAAATAAATGTATTATAAATATATGTAAATATTCGCATAAACATGCTACCCATAGAAATATATTTCACATTTAGAAAGTAATTATTATTATATTTAATAATAAAACATAAATACAAAATAAAAACATACTAATGCTCTTTTAGCAGAAGCATCAAGAATTTTATCACAAACAATTTTTAAATTCACTGTCAGGTTCGTCATCTTTGTAACCCTTTTATATATTTATCGAGCTAGATTACAATGTGAAGTATGTTACATAATTTACATTTTTAATCGGGACTAAATGTTTTATTATACATTTATTTTAATATGTGTCCATATTAAATAATCACAAGTACTATGTAAATTGTTTAAATTACACTTTGAATTACACTGTTTAAATTACACTTTAAATTACACTGTTTAAATTACACATGAAAAGTAGAACGATGTTTTTCAAAATTGAATTTTTAATTTCCATTTTTCCTACTAGGTATAATTATCATTTATAAAGTTATTTTATTTATATTTAATATATACAAATAAATTTCATTGTAATTTTATAAAAATAAGACATTAGAGATAATGTAAGGCATGTAAGACAAATCACACTAATCAAAATCTAACGCCATTTTGATTCCACTACTGTATTATGGTAATTAACAATTTTGAGATACGATACATAAAGCGTAGGTACTCAAAGCAGTGCAATTGAGTTAGGGAATTATTCTGGTATACAATACACAAATAAAAATGTAACTATACTTTATCTAGTGAGTGCTTGGAAAGTATATACTAATAAAACTATGTGACTACAGCAGACATTCATTGGTCTGCAACAATTCTACTGAGTATAGACCAACCATATTTCTATACTTATTCCCTAGATTTCCTCCAATTGTTAATCTTACTCCATGATCTCTTAGATTCCATTCTAGTTCTACTGATAAAGCAATGTTCAATACATAAATGTATAAATATATGTTATATGAATTGTGTCCAAAGATGTTTACAGTGTGAATTGTCAGTGTGATAGGTGCGATAACAATGCAATTTATAGAACTTTAAAGATTAAACTTATAAACAATATGCGACTCATAATGTATCAATAATAGTATAAATAATAAATAATAATTAAGAATTCTGAAAAGTTAAATTAAAATGAATTTAGTAACTGCTTTAAAATTTTATATTACACGAATGACGGAGGATAGTGGACCTGGCATGAAAGTTCTTTTGATGGACAAACAGACGGTAAATATTTGATAACTTGCATATTCAAATGGAATGAAATTAAAAACGATTATAGAAGTATCATTTTGTATGTATAAACAGTTAAATATATTTCATTGACAATTGAAGAAATTGTAAAAAATAGTATGTCTTTATTTAAGCTCTCTATGTTTATGTATGTAAAAAAAGAAATTCATATATTTTTACCCAAGAGTAGTTTTAAATATATCTGATAAAACATTAGCTTGTATACAGTTTTGGTAATTTTCATTATCAAAGCCGATGTATTATAATGTCACTGTATTCTACCATAGTCTTGGAAATATCTCTTTCAAACTTTAAAAAGTAATTATATGTTTACTTTGGTTGTTACGTTCAGAATATACATTAAAATACATTCTTGCAGGATCTACATAATTTTAATTATTAAATGTATGTATATGGAATGTATCTTTTGAAAGATACCATATAAAAATGGAGTTGGTAACTGAAAGCTTACATTCAGAAAATATATAAAAATATATTTTAATAGATAAAGTTAAATGAAAGAAATAAGATATAATTTGATTTTATTCAAACCTTGCATTTTATTTTTATGCAGTCTATCACATCTATATTCACTTTGTTTTTATTTTGAACTTAATTGTTTCTGCATTTTCAATTAATACTCACACAACTTATAACTTTTCTTTCTAATTTCTTAGAAATCTAACACAATAAGATTCAAAGTAATATTTAGGATACTTGCTTAGAATTTTAAATGCTAATATAAGCTGGAATAAATCTTACAAATGGTAAAAATACCTAATGAATAAAACATATTTAAATTTATATTCAACAATATTATTATTATTACTATTATTATTACTGTTTCTATTTTTATTAATACTATTATTACTATTATTATCATTATTATTATTTTTACTATTATTACTACTACTACTATTGTTACTATTATTCTCATTAATGCATTCTTTTGTATTATTTAAAACCAAACAAATTCAAGGAAAATTATTTTATCGAGCATTTGCGCAAATGTGCTATAAAAAACAGCACTGAACAAGATCTGTGTGTACATAATCTATATGAATAAAATTATAACTTTTTTTGTAATTGTAAAATTCTTAAACCATTTTAACTCAGATGTATAGGGTATCTTGACTGAATCAAGTATTTTAAAAATTTTTTGTTTGTTTATCTGTTTGGCTTAACTCAAAATCTACTGAATCAATTTTGAGTAAACCTTCATTGTACTATTTCATATGTGTGTATTAGAAAATTGGGTAGGCCATTTATCATCGTATCTGTATTCAATAGGGACAAGTACTAAACAATATGTAAATAAAATTCAATTGTGTTTGTTTATTATCACGTTACAAGAAAATTATGTGGAGGTATTGTAACAAAATCTATCTTAAAATATATGCAAATTTCTTTCCAGGAGGGAAGAGGGAAAGATTGTTGCAGGCACTAAAAAAAAATAAAAACAAAACATGCTTTTGTTTAAATGTTGTTACCACTTCATGAGAAACACCTGGAGTCATTGTGAATATACTTGATGCACATCTATAGGGTAGCCTAACTTAAAATATAAACCTCATGACATTGCAAAATTCCTACTGAGAGGGGCATTGTAGGTACTCATGAAAATTACTGAGAACTATACATTGTTTAAAATTGCTTTTATAGTAAACAAGCATATACGTAATTAAAATTGTTTTAAATTAAATGTTGGGACATGTTCTATACATATTTTCTATAAATTTATGATTACTGAGATATCAATATGATTCTTCTTGCTTTTGATATGGTTCTAAAAAAAATTTTAATTTACTATCAAGGTTTAATGATTTATATTACACAATGCATTGTGCCTGTTATTATCAATTTGAACTTAGATAATATACTTAAAATATTACTGTACATCAGAATTTGTAATATAATATTAACATTTGTAAACATTAATTTATATTTTGGACATCAGGTAATTTAGTTAGTCCTGTACGTATAATTACCTTACATTTGCAATAAAATACTTTAATTAACTAAATATAGTTTATGAGAATCATTTTACATTTTTAAAATGTAATATTCCCTTAGAGTCACATAGAGTCCTTCACAAAACAATGTATGTATGTATCTTGAAATAATGTTTTGAATTTTACAGTTCAGGATTTCTGAAACTCCATCATTCTATGAACTTCCAGACTAGTTTGCAAATATATTTTAAAACTATTTTTTTTAAATTGATTTCTAATAAGATTTAAATGGTTTCCTATTTTGCAATTTAAACTTGCTATACATTGTTTATCAAACCAATATACACAAATAAATATAAAACAAAATTAGTGTACTTACTTGGGTATTTTAGGGATTTTGCTGGTACTATTTTGGTGATTTGTAGTGCACTTTTCTTTATACAGTCAATGACTTGGAGCATACACTGCAGGAGGTGTATAAAAAGGCCTGTACAAATCATAATACATTTAACAGTGTATTCTTAAATATATGTATTTTCGAAAAATTAGAAAAAAATTCGATTTTTTGAAGGTGTCACAGAGGAATGACCCTTTAAAGAAATCATTTTGTTTATTATATGTATTATTATACAATTTATTTTTTGAATTTGATATGGTCGGTTCCGCGGGCCGACGTTGCCTAACTGAAAAGTTTAATGTCTTCCAATCAATTTAATATTTTAAAAGTATGGTGCACCCTTCACTGATAAATAACATAGGTGAATTATACGAACAAATAGAAAATGCCTGTCAAGCGATGTGAAAGAAGTCAGTAAATAAAAATTTGACATGAAAATAAAATTTCATGTAAATCCCAGCATGCATGTAATTGTAAATAATTAAACAGTTTAAGATCTTTAATTTAATTCATAATTTATTAAAAAGACGCGATTCTACTACTTGTCTTCTTGTCATTAGCATTGAAATCATCTGTTAAAGAATTCAGTGTGACATTTGTTCAGGTGTGCCTAAGGTTTCTGTGAATATTTAATTTTAACTGGGCCTAGTTGCAAAACATTGCCTACTTTAATTTTTTAATAATACCAATATTGATTTTATTCAGTCTCTTTGTTTACATTTCATACATTATTATTGAGGTATAAATATTTGTGTTACCTGCTTTCTATGACTATATATAAACAAATTTAATTAAACATTTGTGTATTTGCAGACAAGTATAGTGAGTTTATTATATAGCCAATCAGAGATTTTCACAAAGGAAGTTTATCTGTTTGAAAGAATAGATGGAAATATTCGCAATGAAGGTTTAAAGCATTTGAAGTGTATAGTTTTCGTACGACCAACGAAAGAGAATATCGAGTGTCTTTGTGATGAGCTACGATGGCCCAAATATGGCACATATTATATTTGTAAGTAACGATAAATTGTTTTATTCTCTTAGTTGATCATTTTTAATCTTGGAATACAGTTGGTTGTTTTATAGCAAATAAATAAATTAATATAACATATGATCTAAAATGAAAATGTATAGTTAGCATCATAAATTTATCATTTTGCTATTTTTCTGTACATGTACAAAGTGTAAACATACAATTTGAACAATTATATTATTTCCATTAATGATAAACTAATACGTATGTGTGTTGCTTTATTTAATTGAAACCATACTTGTAGTTATTACTGAGTCTACCAGACCAGTTAGAGTGTACTAATTAGAGAAAACATAATCAATAAAATGATAAAACTCAATATTTTGTATTTCCTTGCATTATTTCTAAGATACCTTTGAAAAGATTAGTAGAGAAATATTAGAGATTGTAAAGTGTTAATGATAATATGTTAATAAATCATTTAATTAAATATTATAATATTTTATACAGATTTCAGTAATATTATCGCAAAAGCTGACATTAAACTTTTAGCTGAAAGTGATGAAGAGGAAGTAGTGAAAGAAGTTCATGAATATTATGCAGACTATTTAGTTATTAATCCACATTTATTTTCACTTGGAATCAAAACATGTTCCCAAGGTAATACAATTTTTTTGTTTTATATTTTGTTACTTACATACAGATTGAATTATTATACATAATTTAATCTCTTTTAATATTATCATTGATAATGAACCCATTCAAATTTGATCGTCTTACGCACGACATTTACGAACCCAAAATTTAAAAAAATTTAAAAACTATGGGTTCAAGTAAAGTACTTTATCCATAATACAAACAATTTTTCATTGGTGCCATAACATGATTTCAGGATGTCCTGAAAAAAGTGCCAATTTTTCTTTCTCTTGAAATGTTATATTTCTAAAACAATGTTGAAGTGACAATACTACTCATCTGAAGAGTATATTATTGAAATTGACATATTAACTAAGCTTTAGAAGGTCATTATTTTAAACATCTAATCCTCTTTGTTAAAATGTTATATAGTGTTACATATTTTAATTATTACTTTTATGACCTTCTCTATATATTTGAAAGCAATATTTAATTAATATTAATAACATTCTTTTTTTATGTTCTCCTATTAAGGTTTATCATGGAATCCAGTGCACTTGCATCGAACAGTTCTAGGCATAATTTCTGTTTTATTATCAATTAAGAAATGTCCTTATATACGTTATCAAAGTAGCTCTGAAATGGCAAAAAGATTGGCAGAAAGAATACGTGAAGTATTGAGTAAGGAATCAAATTCATTCAAATTCAGACAGGAGTCAAGCCCAGTTCTACTTATACTTGATAGAAGAGATGATCCTGTCACTCCTTTATTACATCAATGGACATATCAGGCAATGGTTCATGAATTATTAACTATTAACAATAATCGTGTTAACTTATCACATGTAAAAGGTATCTCAAAGGAATTAAAAGAAGTTGTTCTTAGCGCAGTACACGATGAATTTTATGCACACGTGAGTACAATATTAAAAAAATGAATCATTATAATATTTAAAAAATATTTTAACTAAAGACAATCATTTTGAGCAGAATTTATATCTTAATTTCGGTGAAATTGGACAAACAATAAAAGAATTGATGGATGAATTTCAAAAGAAAGCTAAGAGTCATCAGAAGGTAGAAAGTATAACTGATATGAAAAATTTTGTAGAAACTTATCCTCTGTTCAAAAAGCTTTCTGGCACTGTATCAAAACATGTAACAGTAGTTGGAGAGCTTTCGTCATTCGTGGAAAATCATAACTTGTTGCAAGTATCAGAGTTAGAACAAGAGCTTAGTTGTCAAAATGATCATTCTATACAGGTATAGAAACTTAATGTTTTATTATTATATGTTTGCAACAATCTTGTATACTTGTGGTTTTTGTCATAGTTGCAAAAAATAAGAGATTTTATCAATAATCACCAAATTCGAGAAATTGATAGTGTGAAATTAGTAATGCTGTATGCACTTCATTATGAAAAACACGCAAACAATGATATTAGCGGTTTACTGAACTTACTAAAAAGTAAAGGGATTTCAGAAACATATATCAAGGTATATTAAAACCAAAATAACTATAGTTATGATTTTAATACCTTAAGTTTCAACAGAAATAATAAATAATAATATTTTTAGCTTGTGCATAGCATATTACAATATAGTGGCATTAATACAAGACAAAGTAATTTATTTGATCGTGAATCAGTAGCCAAGAAAACTAAAAAGTTATTCAAAGGTTTAAGTGGAATCGATAATATATATACTCAACACACACCTTTATTGAGTGAAACACTTGAAGATTTAATAAAGGGAAAGTTGAGTTCACAAACGTTTCCATATCTTGGAAATACAATCATATCTAAAAGGTAAATAAACATACTATTTCCTATTTTAGGGAATTAGAAACAGATAACATTGTTATATACTCATAAATATACTTTTTTTTTTTTTTTTTTTTTTTTTTTTATTTTTTTTTTTTTTAACGTGGGGGAAATCTTCGAAAGACCCCCCCGCCGCCTGGGGAGGGGCGGGGGGAGTGTGGGATTCCCCGCGCCCGGAAGGAAACCCATCGGGCGCGGGACCTACCCACTAAAACCCACCACGGTGGCCATCCTCGCACTATGCAGGGGGAGCACCTGGGACCGAAGACATCATAACATCAGGTGCTCCCCCGTGCAGGGCTCTCGCGCCCGTGTCCTCCCGTTCCAGGGAAGGGAGGGGGTACTTCACCCTCCCTTCCCTGTTTTCTCCTCGGCGCTCTGGCGCCCGACGTCGGAGCAGGGCCACACTGCTCCGACGTCCCACTCCCGGGGGCCGCCCGAGGGCGGCCGCGAGTCCCACACTCGCGACCGCCCACGGCCCCCATAGCCGCGCCGGGGGCACGGCCCTGGGACCGTGCCGTCGGCGCGGCCGCACCCCGGCTCGTACGCTCCCGAGGGCGGCTCTGGCCTCTCCGCCCTCGAGAGCGTCGCCGTCCCTTACTCTACCCACCCCTTAGACGACAGGCGGTGGCACGAGCCTCAAGGGCTACGCACCCCCGCCCGCCGCTCTCAGGGTGGCCTCCCCGGCCCACTCATAAATATACTTATAAAGTAATTGATTATTAGACATCAATTATCGTTTTAGGCCACAAGATGTGATTGTTTTTATGATTGGAGGAACAACTTATGAAGAAAGTTTGACAATCTATAATTTAAATAAACAAAATCCTGGAGTAAAAATTATTTTAGGAGGTACAACTATCCATAATTCTCAAAGCTTTCTAGATGAAGTTCAGCATGCTACATCGGGTGTTTTATCAAAATATAAAAATAACAATAATTAAAACTATAATGTCAATGTATTTTTAATATATTATATTTTAAGTTCATATTTTTTAATGAAAATATTTATATTTATCATTGTGAATAATTAGCATATTATAAAATACTTTTTCTCAAGAAATAAAATCTTGCTGATAATAATTTTAAAAAGAACTGATAACAATAAATAAAATAAAATGTTATATTAATGTTAAGGTTAAATGTATCATATTACACTTTCTTTCCTAAACTTTTTCCTCAATATGTTTATGTCGAAAATTGTACTGTTGGTTGCATATTATGTTTAATAAGTATAAACGAAAAATTATTTGTAATAATTACATATTATAATTTGGTACGACAAAAAAGCTCGGATATGTATTTACTTGTTTCTACTGTAGAATCACAAAAAAAGTTTGAAAAAAAGTGATGACTCCACAGATGCGGAGACCTCTCCTTGTCAGTTCTTTGTACCTTTTTATCAGAAATTGAAAACAATTATGATGTCGGTTTCGGTTTTTAAGAGTTATAAGAATCGAAATAATTTTGAAATAGTTATGAGTGATATGCCATTTTTTGGCGGTAAACCTGATAAACATTTAGATCATAATAATTCCAAAACCGGATTATGATGGGGTGATTCCTTAATATATTAATGTGATCGAAATTAATGACTGTACTGCTGGTACCTACCGTGACTTAGGAGAAACTACCTGTAGTTTTAATCCTCGAATGATCAAATACTGTCCATGTAGTTTTCTCAAAGAATAGAAATAATTATAAAACTCGAGGAATATTTCTTTTATTAGCATAACTCTAAATTGCAATTGGTTTCTAGATAGTTCTGTACCATTGCGATAAATAACGAAACTGTTCATACCGCATTCGGTAATCTTCCGAATAATTTTAACAAAATGTGATATTTTATTTATTATTGTGTATATATTACACACATACATACTCAAGTGAGTAGTCGAAACAGTTCGTATTACAAAATTACCGAGGTCTATATCCGATACGGACACGGGTGATGTGTAATAACATAAGGTCCGTACACGATACGGAGATCGGGTTACTAAAAATTATAAATAGGATGTTCGTTAATGTACAATGTATAAAAAAAGGTTTTGTCATGACTATCGTAGGCATATCTTACACCTTCGAATCGGTGGAGATTTGTTAAAAAATCTCGAACGAATACATTAACTGGTTTGTTTTACCGATGCAACGTAAAATTGCAGTTTGATTTCAATTTGTTTACGAGAAACTAAATAACAAAACGCATTTAGCATAATTAAATCTTCCTTTTTCCATTTTATGTTAAAATGTATTGAATTCAATCAGCTAAATTTAATACCCTATAAGCGTAAAGGTATTGAACACTTATCCGAGGTAAGAGGGAACAAAGAAGACTTATAACGTTGAATAAATCGTTACAATTTTTTTTTATAGCTTTATGTTATTTTATAAACATTGAAAGAAATATTTAATGTACAAGAAATATTTATTATACATTTGAAAGATACACAAGTAAATTACATAGATCATATTTTAATTTAAATTTGTGGAATAGACGTTTGATACCAGTTGTTCTAATTTCTTAATGATTTACATCCCAATAGTGTTCACCATAGTTACCATATATATTTGCCCACTTAACCTGCATAAATAAATTTTTTGTTATACTATTTGGTTTAGTGAAGGAATTAGCACTAATATCACAATTCTTTACAAAATAATACATTCCGTTGTACAAATAATTAAAATTTTTCCTTATAACATTACCTTTCCTCGATGTCGATTTTTGGAAAAATCCTTCTCTTCAAATCTTTGCTCCCATTGAGTCGGATTTTCACAAACATAGCCGAATTGTAATTTATTACCAAGTTGACGCTCCGAAAAAATATCTCTAAATATTTTAATATATATGTATATATTATATATTAAATTTGTAATTCTTAATTTTTTCAAATAATGTATGACTTAATATTATTTACTAAAAAATATTTAAGTTTGATTCAAATATTACTTTACAATGTACGTACCGAGTGTGCATTATACTTACTGAAAAAGTTGTTTTTGTACAGGAAACCCTTGAGAATTTTCAGAAACAACCATTCCTTGTAATTTTTCAACTACATCTGTAATATTTTCACCACTCTCATACATTAATTTAGAACTCAAAATCCCGATTAAGGATTAATTGCATGAATATATTAATTTTCTTTCAGCACATTTATATTCTCAAATATTAATTTTTGTTTATTTTTTATTTACCATTCTTTAACTACTTTATAAGTATTTGCAAAATTTCTTAATAAATTATAAAATATTAAACATTTATAAAGTAGTATCATATATATTTATTTATATTAAATTAAATTAACAAATTACCTGGAGAAAGTTTAAGTATTCTTTTGCCAGTGCTTATAACAACAAAAAGAATTATAAGAAGTTGTAAAGTAAATAATTTCAACATGTTAAATCGTTAATTTGATGCAATTACTTTAATTATAATACGTCTAAATGACTTTAAAGTAAGAGACTAGAATCCTTGATAAAGTTTCAATCCGAACTGGTAAGTTATCCTGAGAATATTCGTCTGTAGCGCTCTGATTACGCCGACATTTTTTGTCATTATGAAAGTATCTATCACCTGCTAGTCCGAAATAATGAACTTTCACCGATTACGATTTGTTAAGCGTGACTGTCAATTCTGTGATTGAAACTAATATATAAAACAATAATATAAAAGTACATTAATTTGTATGTAGATTAGAAATACACTAATAACGTAAGGATAAGATAAAGTAAAGAACATACAGGATGACTCCAGACCACATCGATCATTTTTTGCACTCGATGTCAAGGATTTTGCTACAATTAAAGTATGATGTTCACTACGTGAATATCAAGGAGTGTCGATATCGCAGTTTAAAATATATATATTATTAATTTTATATTTTGATGTATTATATTGTAGGACGGCAACGAGAGACGTGCGCGCGCGCACGTGTGTGTTTATGTGTGTGTGTGCGCATGAGAGAGAATATGAGCCAGCGAGGATATGAGCGATTTTCTGCGGGAGTCGAATCTGGTCGAGGGTTGTACCGACCTTGAGCTAGCATGGTCAGCCTACGCCTTCGACCACCCCAAGACAGAGGACGCGGGTCGCGAGGCTCTAAACTGAAGAGTATAAGAAAGACCGTTGCCCTGAACGGGGGCGGTTGTTGCAAGAGTGCGTGACTGGTTGAAAAGTAACGAATAAAACTGAAACATATATTTATAAACAATAAATAAACTTCTTGAGTGAAACTCAAAACAACATATATTTGTTAGTAAAGTATCAGTATAAGACTGTTACTTTGTGTTTCAGTATAAGTTATTATTTGAAAGGTACACAAAATCTCATACTTTCCTAGTTGTAAAACAATATTTGTCGACTAGAGTCTGTCGATTGTATCAGACCACACTATGGTTAAGGACAATATTAACAAGAATCATATTTTTTTGTCACATTCTTTTATTCATAGCACAATAATACACACATATTTGTAATAAGATAAATTGTTAATTTCATTTAGTAAATTTATGTGTGCCATAGAGAAAAAGTTTCCTATTAGTTTGAATGTTATTTGTTTTAACTATCAAAAGACATGCTATAACTACTTTTTAAGCATTTTACCATTGATTCAATCAATTTCACAAAGCCGGTGTCCTTTGGTTTTTCTAATCCTCTCAATACTCTATTTTTCATCACAGCAACAAATTCTTTGTTACTTAACTGACCGTCCACTAGAAGTTTACAAAAAGAATATTTAGTAATTGTATTATATTTCCAGAATATACATTATAATATACAGGGTGTACATATAGGATATCCTTTAAATATCTCCATTTCTGAGTAGTTTACAAATCAGCATTAGAGACTGCAAATATTTCTTGTTAGTGTACTTTGCAAGGTATTTTAATAATCTAATAAAATCATAATAACTTTCAAATAAAGATAAACAACTGTTTAATTTATTTGCTTATGCAACTAAATAAAATGATCTCGTTTGGACAAATCTTTGTTAACAAACAAATATAACTTTGATATTGTGCATTATAGAAGGATTATATGATATGTCATTATAATATGAAATTACAATATCATAAAAAGATACTGTTGATTAATTCAATCTGATTTTGAAAAGTTAAAGTAATGTCAAGACACTTACTGTTCTCATCAAAGATTGTGTAAACCACTTGTATAACGTGATCAGTTAAGTCTACATGCGCTACAGTTTTCGCCACATGCTTTAGTGTAGCTGTAAAATCAAAATAAATATAGTTGTATTAATAAACGTTTATGTTAATAATTTCACACTGTTAAGAGTTGAAAATGAAAATTTCAAGTATTACATTATTTCTATTTCGTGATATGCATTCACGTCAACTTTATTACCATGAAGGTAAAACACGATTTGAATTAAGCACCATAACTCGCAATCTAGCATTTCCCTTATATTAGACTTATATTTGATCCTTTATAGTTAGAGAAATGTTTGCTATAAGAAAATTCATTTAGAATGTTTTTAAAAACCTTGGTCAATTGATGCTCCTGCAATGTGATAAAATGTCAATGCTGTATCCACATCATTAATGTTGTTTAGGAAGTGAAAGAATTTCAGATACTCGTCTTTGCTTATTCCTTTTGGACATTCTTTGAAACTAAAAACATAGAATTTCATATTGTATACTCAAATATATATAACAATGTATTATTTAGAAATTGTAATGGATGCTTCAATGATTTATATACAAATACTTACCGTTTCTTTATAGTCTTTAAAATTCTTATCTTTTTCTTGTCAGGATACCCAGCATATGCCAATAATAATTCTGTGAAGTCCACTTCTGTTATTCTACCATTCTCGTCTGGATTTCTTCTTTCAAACTGCGAATATTTTATTAGATTTAATTACATCTTCTGTTGTGTAAAAACTATAGAAATTTCTTTATTGAAACAGTAATTTTTATCGTAGGTGTTCATTATACAACACTGTTTTTGTGTATAAATTCCTGCTTGACAGTTTACAAATAGATAATTAAATTTAATGTGCAGAGGCTTTGTTGTTTCTAGATTCGTGTAATTTTTTAAAATTCTGCCACTGCAAAAGAGTTAAGTGACTTAATTTAGAGTCAGAAGCAAACAATTAGGCAACTTATGAATATCAAAAGTGACTTGTTAACATTACGGATCGATGTTATTCGAACGTTTCAAAAGAAACGAGAACCCCTCGCTCTGAAATCAGATTACAACAAAGAAACTTTTTTGATTTTATATTCTTTTGGAATGTTCTTTTATATATTCTTAAACGTATGAGAAATGTATGTGTACATTTTAATATTAATCGGTTTACAACTCTTCAAAAAAATATTAAAGATATTATTTTTTGGATCTCAAAAGTGAATGGTCCTATAAGTGTAGTCAAATTCAATTTCTCAATCTTCTTAACTATACATACGAATGATACTGATTTAATCTATGAAGTGTAAGTAAAATTCGATAAGAATGTTTGGAATATTACACGCAGCTACACCTAGATTTGCAAAGTAAGGCATACATTCCATTATCGAAATGATTATTATGGTTACTTTGCACCTTCCTCTAAATTTCAGTATTAAATCATCGCGATTAATGCGTGTAAAAAATAATTAATTTTACATAATAGTCTACCATTAGTGATTGTAATGAATAACGAAATATTTGAATAATACTTACCTCCAAACTCAATATTTCTTTCTGCAATTGCTGCTGAAATTCGAGAAACTTCTCAATAGTTAACTTTCCTTTCATGCTTGACCCAAAGAAGTACGTAGTTAGTGCAGAATTAACACCCTGGATATAAAAATTACGATGAATAAAATTATATTTTAAATAATAAAATGAGACATTTTATTTTAAATGAGAAAATTGTATATAAAATTTTTGAATTTTAATGGTGCGAGCTAGTTAATTTGTGCCATTTAGTAAAAATATAAACTTTATTAAAGACAGACCCAATAATAAATCTATTATTCTCTCGTTGTCTTAACATTTAGAACAGTAATAATTTTTGATACCTTGAACAAGTTACCAGTAGTAACATGATCTCGATGTCGATTGCCGATACTAGTTTGCTGTCGAATTAAGGTAGCGACTTTTCCAAATTCTTCGGAGTCCACGTCTCCATCACCATTAAAATCGAACATTCTGAAGGCAATTTCAAAATGTCTTCTAGAAGCTATAAAAACACAAATACACGTTTGAAAATGTAAATGATAATTACTCAAAGTAACAGTAATAATTGCGAAGAATTAAATATTCTTCATTATATCAAATTAAAAAACAATACTATAAATTTAACTTACTAGATAATACGGTCAGCAGAAAAATATAATCAGAGAAAGTGATTAAACCAGCGCTTCCAAGTTTATAAAAAATACTGTCCTCGTCCAGAGCTAATTCCAATTTTGTATGAATGTTCTATATAGAAGATATACATATGCAAATAAATTCATAATTATATTTTACTATTTATATAATATATAGTTATAGAAATATGAATTTATTTGGAGTTATCTAATACTAGTAATTATTAACTAAATAACTAGTAATTATTTCGTAATATCCATGAAAATATTGGGAGTTATAATGATGAGCAAGATATCGCTAAAATTATAAAACAAAACATTGAATCGATTTTAAATTTTTATATAAAGAATGATGAAAATTTTTGTTTCATAGAGACTCCATAGATCAATTAATCCAGATTAATAATCTTCTTGCCCTTTTTGTATCAGTTTTTGATTGATTAAAAACATTAGTAAAACATTGTTTAGGTAATGGAATATTGTATATCACGAAATACTCTAATGCCTCCCTTTTCTACTTCCAATAATAAATGATTTCTTAAAACAATAACTGTCTCACCTTTGGGTCGTAGCGCTTGTATTTATCCAAACCGAGTCCTAAAAATAATTATGTAATTTAAGAACATTGACAATTTTTCTGTGAATAAAATACAAAGCGTAAATAGTCATAGAACCGTCATAAATATATCGTGTAGAACGACATATCTATAGATGCACGAAACGTGTTTGCAAGGAAAGTAATCTTCCCAGATTCGTATGTCCTACATTTCGTACACCTGTAATAGTACAGTCAATTTTTTAAGTCAAGCGTACTCACGTATATGGTGAGATTCTCTGTGCAAACATAAGTTAAAATTGTAGAATAATTCTTTTCTTGTGCAAGATTTTAAAAAGATTTTGAAAATTCGCGGAAATATTAATTATGTTTTCAAATATTTAAATCATATTAAAGAGAATTTTGAAATTCAGGGTAAAAATTTCATGTTTCAAATAAACTTGTTCACGTTACGTACCACTTCATCCAGACCATTATAGACCATGAGTGTTTCAATATTTATAGGTAATCGATTGATAAATCGACAATTGATAGATACTGATACGATCGCTGATATCCCTGAGCCCATCAATTGTAACCGATGGCTAGAGACCAGGACCAAACTCTACAGTGATCTCTATATAAGTAGTGTAATAACAGCAGAAATACTTAAAACCTATCCAATCATGAAAAGAACAATTTGATAGGGAACTCAAGAAAGCTGCAAGAACAAGAGGGGTATGCGTTTAACCTGTGACGACTCCCTACATGAATTCTGAGAAAGCCTTACTGTTAAGGACTATCCAGACTTCAACCAATGTATGTTGACTCCCGATTCGAACTCCGAGAAAACCGTCCCGATAAAACTTGCTCAGAATTCAACCGTGTGAAATTCTTCGGCTTGGACCTTCCAACCGTATGAGAAAGCCCTTTTGCCTGGACTTTCCAAAGCACCTTCAAAACATTCAAATAAGATAGCAGCCTGTAATAAGCTTGTTAAACGATCGAATAAAGCAGTCTGCATTTTGAAGTCAACCTTTCGGCAGGTCGTTACTCTGCCTTTTTTTACGGTCTAAATTCTTTAAATCTTCTATTACATTACGACCTCGAGTATTTTATAAAGCAAGATTCTTAGTTTGGATTGGTGAGAGTCGTGACGATCATCACTACCTTTAACGGCTAACAATTTATTTGATCTATTGGATTAATCGAAGAATTACGAGGGTTCTCATTAAAGAAGAATGGGCAAATTTTTTCCTATCTGCCGAGGATTCGAGCGTGGTTCAAATTTTTCACCAACAAGTGACACAATATGCTGCTACACCGAGTGCATAGGTGGTTGACTTTACGACTTGTCCGCAGATAACTTAAACCATGTCGTACAACGCAGTGATCATTCTCTCGGAACTATCCCTGATAAATTTTCTCACGACCTTGCACACGGTGTACTATAATTGCCGTTGCAAGTACTTTAAGCCTTCAGACTTTAAGCTCGATAGTCAATACTGTTGCAATGGTAACAGTAGTTGGGTCAGTCGTTTGACAGCGGATTGTCGGGGCTACCTGGCCACTTGTTACGGAGTAGTTGAGCAAAATTGATTTTCTCGAAAGTCAATTCTTATGCAAAAAGAAATTTATTCTACAATTTCAACTTACTTTACCACGAAGAATCATCCCGTAAGTATTTCTATCATGCTGCGTTCGGAATAATCTAAAAACCTCGTACAATTTGTTATTGTAAGTATTGTACAAATCAATGAAATCTTATAATACGTGTAACATAGGCGCACATTCAAATTCGTTAGCGAGCACATACGCAAAATATCTCAAAAGGATGGGACAAGTTAATACATGTAAATTTCACATGCCAATAGAAACCGAAGAATTCTTTATTACGTTGTAACCGAGTAATTTCACTTTAGAGGCATAAGAGGTTAAATTTTACTCCTTTACGGTCTCAACTTGGAATATTTTCAGCAGATCTATTTTACCGATGCAATCTCAAGTGGGGATACAGGATAACTTCGTATACAAATACAGACAATATTTCTTTTTTTATCTTAAAATTTCTTCGTAATACGAAATCGCCTTTTTAATGTCATTCTTCATTGATCTTGATCTTTCTTCGTTACAATCGATTTCATCCAAGATATTTAAGCCAGCTTTGATTAAATCAAACGCTTTCTCCAATTTGATAACAGGCATAATTTTCTCTGTAAGTCTTTCATCTACTATTTCCTCTTCAGGTTCCTCGCATGCAGTATCTTCGTATGTAAGCTCTTCATTATTTGTGTTTAATAGATCAGTAATATGAATTCTGTTTCAACTTTTAAGTTAAGTCGCGATGCGAGATTAACAATTTATTTGGTTATTTGATCTATTGGATTAATCGAAGAATCACGAGGGTTCTCATTAAAGAAAAATGGGCAAATTTTTTCCTATCTGCCGATGATTTTTACCGCATATAATATGTTAAAAAATTTAAAAGAAATCTTCTACAGTTAACTCGAAATTTTTCCTCATACATGCGTTTAATTGTTCAAATGTTCAATGCATGTAATAAGATTCAAATGTTTTTATGATTTCTTCATCTATGGATTGAATCAAACCTGTGGTGTTTAGAGGTAGTATCATTATTTTCATTCTTGAATCAATTTAATATATTTTAATAATGATATGGAGTATTGTCTAACAATAATAATATTTTAAATAATACATTTTGAGATCCCCAATATTGTTTAACTTCAGAAATTAAATTATTGCATATGCAATTGTTGAAAATAACAGTAGTTATCCGATCTTTAAAACTTGACTTCCACCTTACAGGAAGATTAGCTTTAGATTTAATATTTTTAAACGTTCTGTGATTTTCCGATCAATGAATTACAAGGAATTTCAATTTACAATCATCCCCTGCCCAGTATTATGGTAATTCTATCTTTGAATAATTTAAATTCTGGAAAACTCTTTTTCTTTCGATCAATAAAAATCCACCGAGGTATATTTTTTTAAAATAGTCCGCTTCCATCAATATTTAAAATTGTTCTTTTTTTCACAATACTCATCTTTATCAATTAGTTCCTTCAATTTTTCCGAGAATATGTCGCCTCATAGTTTGTACTTGCAGTTTCTTCCATAGTTGCAATACAATACAATTCCATAGACAATATTATAATTACTTGCTTAATAAACCGTGTAATTATATACAATAAAACTACGATTCAGATTAATATACGTACGTATATTAATGTACGTATAAATCGTGATACACAAGATTGTTCGCATACTCCAAAAGAACTGAACTCGTGAACACAAATACAAAATATAATACCGATCAAACAAATACCGGTCTCGTTGCTATTAAAGATGACTTAAATGAAAGACAACCCAAGTAGGGAAAACGTAAGTTAAGGTACGACTGTAACTCCATGATCGTATTATCAACAGATTTTTGGTAGAAAATTATCTCAAATATGACCACATTCGAATTAGTTTTCATTATTTCAATGGAACGAATACTATTGTTGCTTCAAGCATGCAAATTAGGTCATATTTGGACACATTTCTACCAGGAAAACCTCACCAACCTAGTAATAAAACTTTCGTGAAGATATAAGACCACTAAAAATTGTTATTTTATTAACGAGTGACTCATCCCGCGCGCAAAATTATTCCTTTTGGTTTTCGATCCAGATCAGGCCGAGGGTTATTTGTTGTAGCCCTATTTTACATTCACTTCGTCTTATTATATTCATTTATGATGCATTAAAGATCGAGCTTAAGCCTAAAATAAAAAATGTCTATTCCAGAAATAAAAACTCCACCAATCTCTAGCCAAATGAAGTTTAGTGGACTCGACTTGGTATTTAAATAATCGGGACTGTTTGTACTTAAATAATGCAACATAACTATCGTAAAAAAGGCAAAAAAATCAATGGAAATTTGAATAATTGCGATTACATTAAACCTATGTAAATTACATTTTTATAAAAGTTACCATCTGGCTGTTTAACACCAGGCGTAATGGATCGCAGGAAGTCATCAGGTGTCATGAAGATTTCGTGGATGTCGTTGTTGATCACTTGTAGAGTAGCAAAATATCGAAATACTTTGTCGGGTGTGGAATAATGCCTCACACGATTTTCATATTCTATTATCTGCATTACAAACATTTTTTATGTGTTTAATTGAAGATAATAATGCTGCATCTTACAATGGGGACATAAAATTATTAAATTCAATTAGATACGTTTATGATTCAAATAGTAAATATATAAACGATACATTGAAAGAATTCATTTAAAAATTATGAACTGTGGGACGAGAGTCGTTCCCACCAAAGGAAACAAACACAATCTCAGTTGAAAAAAAAAATGAATCTTAAAGTGGTTTCAAGACATGACGTTTTAGTAATCTTTAATTGAGCACAAACACAATGTGTATGTACGTTGAAACTAAGAAATATTGTGGAGTTTATGTAAGACGAGTTGAGTGAGAAGTGTTGCAAAAGGAATCGTCAATTTCACTCGCATTAGATGTTTTTTTGAAAGAATTCATTCCAGAGATTTGCCTAATTTAGGACCCACCACTGAGGAATATAAGCTTACAGGGGACATCACTTAAGTGTAAATCGTCGATTCTAACGAAACTTACATACGATATAGTTCTTTGAAAAATATTTTCTAGGTCTCATCATTCTCGAAATACAGAGTGAACCGCGAAACGTGATCAAGTTACATTATTTTGCTATTAGTGGGTGGACTAAAAGTTCGTTTATCTAATATAATATACTTTAAGATAATTATAGCAAATTTTTTATCGACGCCTTTAAAGTCATCTCTCAGCTATCATTTTTTTTTTTACCCGTATCTTTTAGCAGATACTGAGATAAATTTGGTAAACGACGTAACAAATATTTTTTTCCTATCTGAACTGAAGAAACATATAAAAGATACTTTAATTTAAAATGACTACTTGGCTCTTTTTACAATATCCGCATTGAGAAATATTGATTAAGCATTAGGTTGTGCGTGAGTATCCTAAATTTTGAATTCGGTTCGAATTAGGACGTTTTATCGGGATCGACTTGAGATTCAAAAAGATTGTAATATTCGAAGAATATTCTCGCATCCTTTTTGGAATTACGGGGAGGGGCCTGAAATACTCAGGCCCTGGAATTCGGAAGGGAAGGTTGGTCTCTGTCAATACGAGGTGTGTGTGGCCCTACCGCCGGCAGAAGAGAGGAAGAGACCCTTACTCTTCCGTCCTTTTCTCGTCGATGTGTAGTCAAGTACCTAGATCGCGGTTGGTCGTGAGTTTGAGGCTCAAATTTTGAGCTTACGCTTTCGTAAATTACGGGTTTCGGGAATTTTCGAAATCCTGTACACCTCTAATTAAAATATAAGTTTGTTGAACCGACGAACCATTCCCCAAATCACTTACACGTCCAACATCTTAATTGAAACAATAATCTTTGTAATAGCACATAACAGTAGATAAATTACCGCTAAGGCCCCCAAAGTCCATCTCATATTTAGATACAATTTAATATTAATTACTCACTTTAATAATCGGGTACTATACTATCTCTATATTTGGTGCTATGTACAAGCGGAGATGATTTAAATATTATTTTGCTTATTTTATAAAAACATGAAACATTTATTACAGATTGAAAGTACATAAACAATTACATCTACGTTGTACAACACATTTTAAATAAAAATTGTCACATTTTCACGTCACGTTAATACTTAGACACTGTAAAAAACAAATATTTTATATATAAAATTAACGAAAAGTTAATTTCGAATATTTTGGGAAAATAGAATTCCATTCTTCTTCTAATTTTGTTCGTAATTTAATTTTTGAATTTATTGGTGTTTTTTTGATTCAATGGTCTAATCCATCCCACAGATTCTCTATTGGATTTAAATCCAACAATTGTGGAGATAGGTATAAAACTTTAGAGAAGCTATATAATAAATATTCCTGCACTCTCCGAGCTTTGTGCTTCGAGCTGTTATCTTGTAAAAATTTGAAAATATTTTGTATTCCTATATTATTTGCACTCTTTAATATTTTTTTCTTTAAAATAAAATATCTATCCTTATCTAAAATATTATCGATGAACACCAGTTCACTAACTCCTCTTCCGTGTTTAAAAGTTGGTTCATAATTTTTTAGTTTTAAAGTTTCATTCACATTTCGCTACACTATACTTTTCCTGTTGAAACAAAAAATTCAATTGTACGTATTTTGCGTTCGTTTAATTATTTTTAAGGGAAGCAGAATGTTAACGTATAATGGACACGAAGTTGGACGACCGAAGTCCACGTGTGCTTTAGACCCAATAACAGCGTCTAATTTATTGAAATAATGAAGAGTCGTCCTGGAATCACAGATCAGTAAAAAAAGGAAAGTTAGCACTTTCCTTTTCTAAGAACTTTATCAAACACACGACACATCCCTAACGAAAAATTAAACCCAATCATTGACGACCGTTTCCTACCATAGCACAACACCAAACGTTGAAATTTACGTAGATTACATTTAGACATCAAGAACAACACATCAGATCACATGTAGATATCACGAACCACACATTAAATTTCAATTTCATTTTAGAAAAAATAAATTAGAACTCACATCGTAACATAGTTATTTTAGCGGTAGGCAATGGTATAATTGTATTATTAAATGTAATAAGTAAAATACCAACCAGTTTAATAAATCAACAACGTACAACCTTACATAATCACAATAATAAAAGTGACTAGGTAAAGGTATTAAACGATTCATCTATTGTTTCCACAATGAACATTTTGATTTTTAGAATCAAATACAATAATATAATCCTTCGAACTGGATTCAACATTTTGATAATTTGACTGGTCACATCTTTATACTCAACACCTCAAAAGCACCATATTATTACTCACCCTTTCGAGGTAAACCATCCATTACTCTCCGATTATCACTCTAGATTGATATTGAATATTCGTAAAAAAATATCAGCGGTAATATTAATAAAGTTTTCGCAAAAAAAAAAAAAAAAAAACGCGAATAGTCAACAACATTATGATTTAAAATAATGCTAAGTATATAGATCAAAAGTGTTTGGATTAATACAAAGAAATTCTTATTGTGTGAAACATTGCTGTTTCATAATATGCAAACTCGCAATATGGAACAATTACATGCTGTAAATAATTTTTTTCATACATGTAATTTGTATTTTTGTCAAATTCCATAATTGTTCAAATCCTCTTAAACAATATTGTACTTTCGACAAACAAATAAATGTTAAAACAAACAGTCAAACTTACATATTTCAATATTAAATAGAATACAAAATATAAATCTATGTTAGAATTAAAGTTTAATTAAAACGGAAAAAATAATGTTAATTAGATAGTAGTAATGGTACAAAATAAATGTAATATAAAAATGAATGGAATTATACCATCTGGTTGTTTCATTCCGGGAGTAATTGCTCGGAGAAAGTCATCAGGAGTCATGTAAATTTCAGTACCTTCTAAGCTCGATAGTTTTACAGTTGCAAAATAACGAAAAATTTTGTCAGGAGTTGAATATGCTCTCAAACGATTTTCATATTCTGTAATCTGCAACCATTTATCACTAATACATCATACAATCACAAGTAACAAAAATAAATAAATACTTGCTTGCCTTAGATACAAATTACATTCTAAGAAATTTCTTATTTTCTATAAACATATAATACTAATAGTATATTATAAAGAAGTAAAATGTTATAACTACCTAATAAGTTATTATAAAAATACAAAGAAAAAACAGAGTTATAAAGAAAAACAGGGTTTTTTTCGTGTTTAAGTTTAAACATAAAAAATGTATGTACTCGTTGTAATTGCAACGATAAGAATAACCACATTATTTGACAGAGTTCACGAAGTAAGAAGCAGGATAGTCGAGTCGATTTTGGATCAAATGAGCAAAGTACTTCTCACTCCGATTTCTGCAATCGTCTTTGGTCCAAAATCAGTTCAGTGTATACTTTGTAACAAGTTTATGAGAAGAATAAATTTTTGTACAAAGATTGGCTATTATATTTTGACATAATAATTAAATTTTAAGAAGAATGCAGTTTTTTATGTTTGTCACGTGCGTAAGTATAAGCGCCCGCGTTATGGTACAAGATAACAAGATTGCACGTATTTTCTGAGATATTGAACAGTGCAGGTTTTTTACTCTCAACTTTCTAGAATGGTAAACGTTGTTTGCATTTGTTTAAAATGAAAAATTATCGGTAAAACAAACCGCGTCTAATATTAATGTAAGAATTACTTCCTGCAAAAAAGTACCTTACTAAAACATGATAATAACTCCCCCCCCCCCCCCCCCATTGATACCAATTTTGCATACTTATAGACCTATATAATCATCATTAATCCCGGTTATAAATTTTCCCTTAAGTTTATATCCTCTAAATTTCACCGTTTCTTGCCTACTGCTTACAGACTTACACTTTGGAATGTTGTCCTATAAGTAGATAAAAATCTACTGTTTTTTAGTTGTAAATTTAAAAATGTCTTAATTACATTATGTATTTAAAAAATGTCTGTGCAACACCTTCTGAGATGATAAAATACAGAGTACAACAGAGAAATGGACGATTGCTTGGAATCGGTGTTCTTAGGTATAGCTTAGTGCTGATGTTTTTTGGCTACCCGATCTGCTATCAGTACAATGATCTTTACATATTCTGGATCAGTGAATATGAAGGATTGGGTTGTTGCACAAACAACTGCGTGTTCTGTATAGTTTGTCGATCACGATAACTTTATTGATCGCGGCTGAACTATTCGCGATCGGTGGCGTACAGCTAGCCGCTACAAATATATGCACGACATACTTTTATGAATAAAAAAGAGAAAACAGTTTGAAAAAACTTGGGCAACATTTAAGTTAAAAAAACATTCAGGTGAAAGTCCCTAGAGGCTATTACTGCAGTAAAGACAGTTACAACCAGGAGTCCGATTTGTTGATCTCAGTTCCAGCATGTTACAACGAGTTAGACATTTTTAACTGACAAAATGACACAGTTTCCAGACGTTGTTTGGTGTGGACAATAGTATAAAAGTATTATAGTAAACCTAATAAATATTGTAATAATAGTTAGAGGTAATAATAGTTTTACATACAACAAGCCTCAAAGTTTTGTAAAAATATAAGTGGTCAAGTAAAGTAAGAAAATAAAACATAGTGAAAGGACTTGATCAAATAGGAAAATATCACGTTCATTCGGTTTTATATAATCAAGTTAAGTAACTTTACAAATCGGACTGTTTTTAGCGGCTCATACTAAAAGTGACAACATATGGGCATGAAATAAGTCATTCATTAATCAAAATAAAAATTTGAATATTTTTTGCATATCTTTTTGGGACTATTACGACTATATCAATGAGGTTTTTTTAATGAAAATGAATTGAAATATTATCCCATTCGAACTCTTCTTAGTTATGTTATTTGAATAATTTCTGAAAGATTTTCAAATAAGCATAATTAAATATAATTTGAAGAAGGTCATATTTAAACTTTTGACAAATTTACAAACTTTCATTTTCATTGATGAATGAAATTCGGTCCCAATTACCTACCATGTTTTATCACTCTCATTTAAAACTTGTTAGTCTCTAATCAACAAATCGTTTACACTGAAAAAACATAAATAGTGGTGACAATGATTCCATTTCATTCAGTTTAGAAAATTATTTCATAAAATTGGAAACTACTATTTAAAGAGCAAAACACATTTTTAGCAATATTTATCACTAACCAGTATTGTTAATATGAAAGTATATTCGTGAGTTTTGTTTATTACTATGAGCACACGTTTATTGGAAAATTGTTTATTAAAAAGTGGATTTTTTGGTCAAATTCCGAGAAGAAATTTAACTCCAGAAAAGTGCATTCTTTTGTTTAATTACAGTTTACACATTATTAATTTTTAAATAAAATGTTTTGGTTTGTATTGCATTAATAATTCCGTTTTAGACTTAAAAACAAAATATCTAATGGTTAAGTAACAAATAAATTAAATGTAAACATGTATTACAATGACATAAACAATATTTGAATATTGACCTTTCGATCTCGAAAGCCTATTTTCTCCTTTGCTTTCTTTTTACTCCGACTTTCCTGCCCTTGATCCAATTTATTGTTTTGCTCTTCATCATTTTGTTCTTCTTCGACAATCATCCTTGCTGCATTCACAATGGGAAACCATCCTTTTCTTGTACTAAAACAAAATTTTTCCAAAAATGTAGTAAATGTGACCAAAAGAAGGTTAAACAAATAGTACATATTCTTTTGATTTAGAAGCTACACACAAGAGAAGGTATTATTTATTGAGGAGAATTAGAGGTGAAAATGAGGTAAGTGAAGGAATAGAATTGTATACAATGATACCAGAGAATAAAAAGAAAAAGGAGAAGAAAAGGAAAATTTAGAACATAGCAGGTTTTAAAGATTAGAAAAGATAATAGTTTGTTCAGGTAAATTAAGGAGGAGGTAGACATTTGACGAAATTTGAAAAAGTTTATTTGTTCAAAGAAAATAGTCGAATAAAGTAGAAGTATGTGTTGGTTTCTATCTATCGTTCAATTGATACATTAAATAAGTGTCAATGAATTGTCAGTCTCCAAGAAGTTGGAACATCATTTGTTTCTAAAAGTAAAGAGGTGGTGGAGTGGAATTCATTAGACACCAACAGAGTGATTTTTTCTTATCAAGGTAGATAAAAATGTTGCATTTTTTATATTAGTATGACTACAGAAGAAAGATACACAGTTTATTTATTGATTTGATGATAAACCATTCTTCAAAAACTTATGCCCAAACCCTTTAACAACTAATGCCAACTTAAATGTTAACATAAGGGGATAATTATTAAATGGTAATAGTGCTAGATTATTATCAAAGACATGTAAAGCAGTGCTGGTCAATATAAAACATCCATTGAATTGTCTCTGTTATTCTAATTCAGGAATATTAATGTCACATTATGTGTGCTCCCAATAAAAATATAAATAACATGTAGAGAGATAATCTCATACTCAACATTCTATCTATAATCAGTACTGATATAAGATATAAAAACAATAAAAAATACTCTGGATTATCAAAAAGGTATATTTTAAAAATTCAATAATACATGGTAACATAAAATCATTAATTGCAATATTATTAATAAGCTAAATATATATGAAAACTATTTAGGGAAAGACAAGGAATATCGACGTATACATATTTTCGATAAAATGAGCACTGAAGTTTGAAAGTTTAACGAATTTAATACTTAAAGATATTCATTATTGGAATCTATATTTTAAAACAAACAAATGATATACTTTTACTTCAAAAATTAAAAATTTAAATATATTTAAATTTATCACATAAATTATCGTTGATATGTTCTAGCTTATTGAAATGAAAAATAAAATATATATTACAATAAATAAAACTTACCTTCTCCAATCAATGAAGCTCATAACGACACAAAATGGGACCAATAATGACAAAAATAAATAATTCTTCTTATGTTTTCCTCTTTCATAAGAAAAATTTGTGAAGTTCCTTGAAATAGAATACTGATATTTATTAGTATTATGAATTACTAAAACTGACTTTGCCGTTTTGATACTATTTCGCGAAATGTTTAGTCTTAAAACGCACATAACCTTACTAATAAACATATTGAATATATATTAAATTAAGTCAAAAAGGTATGTTTATAGATCTATAAAATTATTTAAATGAATTATTTATTTAAAATATAAATTTTTATTGTTTGTTACAAATTATATCTTCAATTTACACTTATTTTTCAATAGCTCTTGTTTGCACATTTATTTTACTTTTTCCTTTAATTTTAACTGTACTTTTTAGTCTTTCTTGCTACAAAAATGTTTTTACAAAATAAGTCACTGAAATAAAGAAGTTCCCGATATATACTAAATTAAAGAACTTCCTATAACTCAAATCATAGGAGTGCGAGCTTTTTACTACATGCACACTTTTGTCCTTATAAATATGGCCACCATCAATGTTGCTCTCTGTTAGTGGTAAAAAGAAGTTGCGTTTCATCCTCAGGTTGCTAGATGGCACCAAATTAACGTAGTGTGGGGAAGTCCTACTACCATCTCTTTCACTCTGTATGTAGTGACCATTTTGAATCGCATCGGTGGGACTTCCTCTTGCTCGCCACAATTGTATTTAAATTATAGACGTATTTAGAGATTAGGTAAATTATACAGGTATCTGTTTTCTGTTTGGAGATTGCAGTTCAAATTGTGATTCATTACTCCAAATGATTGATTTTCAAAATGACTTGGATTTATTATGTTTCTAGCAAATTTCAATCACTTTTGAGTTTTTACTTTTAAAGTGTATGGTTTCTTAAGGGATATGTATCCATAAAAATGACTTGTATTTATTCACGATTTTTTAACTAATTTTATAATTTTACGGTCTTAATGAAGAGTTATTTTTCTCTTTTTACTCATTCTTATTGCATGTTCTGCAAGTTGCACGCGAATCCGCAAGCAGATCCATTGGAAAAGTCCCGATAGGAAGGCAGTAGTGTCTCAAATCAACATTTCAATATCAATGGCCTTCTCTTGTGTTTGTATTAGTGATTGAGGGTTACTTGGTATCACTAGCTGTCCAATCTACTTTTTTAAATCGATGATATGTATGGGAATGGTCTCCTCATCCTCTTCTTGAAGGATTATTTTTCGTAGGGTAGGCATATGTTGTTTCGCAAGTATTGCGTAGTGTAGTTCGCTCAAAGGCATCATTTCTGGTTTAGACAGTCTGTGATCTGCCTTATAATTTTCTAAGTTTTTCTCATTGACACCATTTAAATACTTCAATGTTTGACACGTATCCATCTTCTTGTGATTTCTCTTCAATGGATCATTCTTTCTCTGTAGAGTTTTCTTCAGAATCAGACAATATCACAGCTGATATTGAAGCGGTTTGATTTTCTTCTTCGGTTGTCATTTACGGTTTTTTTCCTAACACAATGGTCCCTGTATTCAGAAATCATTGTAGACTGTGTATCTTGCTTGCTCGTGCAATATGAGTGCAGAGACTCGTAAAAAAGGGCGGGAAAAAAAAAATTTGAACAGCACCTACTGATTTGTCTTTCACTATGGAACTTGTTTTCTTCTATTATCCAGAATTTTATTGGAATATTTGTGTCTGTAGTTAGAACAATTCATACAAGTTGGTATTCTTCCACCAATTTGTTTGATTCCTCTATTTATATACGATATACTAGACATTCGGGACTTTTTAATAATGTTTTCTTTTCCAATTATCCGGATTAGCTTTTCTACTTCATTTCCTTTCTTTCCTGTTATCATCACTATACAGTAACTAATCTATATTATCACTGAGATTATTAATAATTTCACATTGATTAGCAACTTTATCAAAGCAATTATTGTTACTATCGGAACTGAGTATATCACTATTATTATTATTGTTTATTATTATTTTACTACTATTCCAAGTATTACTAGTTTCTTTAACGTTTTTCTCTATAAAAGGTATGTCGTAATTTTCGATGGAACTCATTTTTATTATTCAACTTTACTCCAATCATTAGATACTGTCAGATGTCGCTTACGATAAATATAATCTATACATAATCGAATATACAGTGCTGGACAAAAGTATTGGCACAGCACGATTGTTGTGATATAAAACCTTATAATTACTATAAAAATTGATTTAAAGGAAAAACATTTTGACACATTAATTTATCATATTATCTATCCTCGTTTATTACATAACAGAAGCAATAATATAAATACATTGATGTACAAAATAATAACAAAATTGTCGGTTTAACCTGGTTTAGACTGGTATGTGCTTGGTCTTCCTCTCTCCATCTTTCTATCTCTTCTCTTGTCCAATATTTTTGCCCGTGTCTTTGTTGCTTTTTTCTCTCATTCCACCTTTACTTCTTTCTCCTTTCCCTTTTCTATTTCCCGTATACATTCCCTTACTAAACTTTTCTTCGACATTCTTGCCTCTTGTTCGTACCTGATTGCCTTCTTCAAAGCATTGTCCCTTACTTCCTCCCCCTTCATTTCTTCCATTATCAAATAATTCCGTGTGTTTCTATCCAGGCTTAGAATTCATTTGATATATTTCCTTTTTACCCTCTCTATCTTCTTCTCTTCTGTTCATCCCCATACTTCTGCACCATGTGTTCTACTAAGGCCTCAAACGACCTCATCCTCCTTTTGAACAAATCCCTAAATAATCTTATTCCCAAACATCGTGTTTTTTTTGGTCGATTGCTCTCTTACATCTGTTTTCTATGTGTTTTCCTGGCTTACAATTTTTCTGCATCATGAATCCCAGGTATTCCTTACCGCTGACTTGAAGTTCCGTGGCAGGAATGCGAGAAAAGTGGGAAGGGTACACCTATTTTCACGCATACGTTCAATTTTAGACCACTATTCGTCGCGGCAGTTACAGACACATGTGGACCGAGTGACGAAGAAGGTAACGAGATAGAGAGAGACAATGAGAAACACGCGGCACGCAGGGCTCCATTGGCGTAGGTGTAACATATCACTATTATATTGGGTTGTTTGGAAAGTCATTTCGTTTTCCAAATTGGAGAAAATAGAAAAGGGAAAGGAGAAAGAAGTAAAGGTGGAATGGGAAGAAAAATTTAATAAAATGTTTATACACTCTAAAAAAATCGTGTTTCATTTTCACCAAAAAAAAAGAAACGAAATGACTTTCCGAACAATCTGATGCAATAATTATACCTAATACAGGACAACAATTTTTGCTAGTCTTTTTACAATATGCTAGGAAAACATTGGTATAGTTATCAGTGGAAGTAAGTAAACTTCTTTTCAAGAATAGAAATGATTTAATAAAAATTTAATTTAGAATTTTTCATTCATTTCAAAAGAAGTTATATACATTGTGTTGTATATAACTGTCGTCATTATTTTTCAGGCACTTCCAATAGTCTGATGAAAAAATGTTTTAGACAAAAGTTAATCAATTTTTTGGCTACAAATTTAAATATAAAATATAAGAAAGAAATTTTTTTTATATAAAAATTTACAAACACATGATAGAAATAATATAATATAATAATAAAAAAGGCACGAAATGGAATCGTACGAAGAAAGAAATTGTATAGCAAAATAGGATATAATTATGAGGTAATGAATACAACTTAACTAGAAAATATGATAATATGAAAGGGGAGAAAAGGACGAATATGTAATAATAAATTTTCCTTGCAGACTATGTACAGATAGAAAATTTAAATCTTAGAAGAACGCATATACAAATGAATTGCTTTGATTTGTTTGTCGAAACATTGTGCGTTGGTAATTTGTCTACGGTCGGTACGATAAAGAAATTAATTAACTTTGGACCGCTTTTGCTTTGTATATTATGTACAACGTGATATACTGGCCCACAACAAAGATTTCTTACACCTCTGGATATAGAAATAAAAGAAATGGTGAAATTCGTTTGAAAAGCGTTACCACGACGTGGTACTATGGCAAGGAAATATTGCTTTATTTCAAATATTATCATAATACCTTTCAAGTATTTTTATATTGTTGGCGGTTTTTATTAATCTGTTGTTATTATTGTACAATTAAAGGAAACAATCTATAATAGTCATAAGGTAATTATAAAAATTATAATTAATAATTTTTTGTAGGAATATTATCGTTCGTCGATAATGCAGTTCGTTATCATCGCAAACTTTTACTTTACCAACAACTAATCTTGAATGAAATTGGCAAAAGATGAAACCAATTTTTAAGGAAATTACACAATAGTGTAACATTTTCCTTGGAGATAAAGAACAAATTAAAATTGCTGTACTAGATTATTCTACTGATTTCAATGGATGTATTGCAACTTACAATGGATTCAATGATTTTATGAACAATCGTCTACTAAAATTGCATTGTGCGCTTATATATGTTTTAATTAAAAAATTCTCGAAATCTGGTATATTATTGAGCTCAAAATTTTTCTTTTTAATGAAAGAAATAGATAAAATACGATACGATGAATATTTCAGTTTTCGAAACAATGATACAATAATAATTTCACGAATACGCGTAAGCAATTTCTGGATCAGCATATTTTAAATATTTTTTAAAGTTATACGATCTCCATACGTTATCTAAAGTTAGCCAATCTACCAATAAGTCAAATATGTAATGATATGTTTTTAAAATCAAAAGGAAACGTCTCCGGTGTTTGAGAAATTTATACTCAAGCGTCCGATTGCACGCTTCCCTTTTCATTCGTGTCCTTCCTTTTTTACAGGAGCAAATGATTTATTCGCTTCGTTTGATCCTTGAGAAAACAATAGTTCGGTTAATCGTTCTCGTAGCGGACCGTCTCGGGAAATAAAATATCGTAATTCGCCTCGATTCGCGACAAAGTCATAAAGCTCCGGTTCCAAATGACACGACAGTAGGAAATGTTGACCATCGAGGAGTATACGGGGAATAGGTTAGGACAGAAACGAAACGTAATTGCATTGTAAACGCCTCAATACGCCCTCGGTATAAGAGGCGGACTTTAATCGAGGACTCTTTACCTCCAGCGCGTAAATCACGACGAGCCGTCAAATCGAGCCGCTGTTCGCGCAACAAACGCAATACGCTTCCTTGGTAATTACAACAAATTAACCGTGAAATGGCTCGTTAATAAGAACGTTATTCTCGTTCATAATATTGTGCCGCGTACTTGTATGCGAGACGTTTGGGACCCGATCGGTTCGAGCTCCGTTTTTTTCGCTCGTGTACGAGTAAACGTTCCGAAGAAGGTATAAGAACACAAAAGGCGAACGAATGATGACGATTCACCGAACACGGTTATCCGTTCGTCAGTATTGACGTATTATTCGACCAATAAGCTACAGTCCTTTCGTTTTCATTTTCACACTAATCGGAAATTGAGAAAAACTAATTTGAATCGTCGAAATTTAAAAAGGATCGAGCAACAAAAATTACATTTTCACAGGCTCGATTTGCGTACTGTAACTGAATGAAAAAGTGCCTGAAACGAATCAGCAAATTGTACCTCAAATACCTATATACCAGGTTGTTCAATAAGTTTTGTCGTTCGATGAAACTTATTGAACGGTATTGTACTAGGTTGCTCGATAAGTTTTATCAAACGACAAAACTTATTGAACCAACTACTACGTTGGGGAATTACGGCTGCGAAACTTTAATCGCGGTAGGTAGGTAGATTCATTTCTCTCGTACGAGTTTCGGATAATTTGCAATGCTAACGGCATCCTTTACTTCAATGACTTTGGAGTACGTATGTTAAAGTTTCGCGAGTGTCTTCAGTTTGAAAAATAATGGTCGCCCGGTCCTACTTTTCGAGATACAATTGTTAGAAACTCGGGTTTTGTATTTCTTTTGTATATGTTTCCAATTACTTTGTCAAATAATCGTAAACCTGGTTCAACGATAATGATAATTATTTACAGTTTGGGGACGATTTCCTCGATTTTAATGGCTTAAAGTATGTTAAAGGGGAGAGGTTCACGAATGTTGCCGAACGAAAATTAATACAGTCAGGATTAAGTTTGGATTAAGTCTGACTTTCGTTTAGATTTTGTCTGTATCGGAAAATCATCCGAAGACAACGAATATTCGTTGCAAATGGTTCTAACTTTTGAATAAACGATCTATTATTTTCCTCTCATCTTCTGATGCCTCTAACCTCAAAATAAGAAGCAAACTAGCTATAATTGTGGGTAGAGGTGACCTCAATGACCTTTTATCTTCGTCATATACTTCAAGGTTATTTAAACCGATCAGATTGTTGGTATTGCAAATAATTACAAATTTTTGTACTTCTTTCTCAATTTTCTAAAGATTTACACTTTCTAGTTGCCAAACAAACGTACATACATATGTGTATGTCATACGTTAAAGTGGACGTTGCTTACTTTTATTTTATATAAAAGATAGACAAATAAACAAACGTATTGAGTAAAATCTTTAAAAATGAAAACAAAAAATATATTATTTACCGATTACATATTTTATACACATGAATGTGTATCGACGTCCTCAACGATTTTAACGAATACAAATTTGTGAAAACACTCAATGGTAGAAAAGCAGTTGAGTTTCAATATAATGGGAGAACGAATAGACATTATTTAAGTGGTTACATTTAATAGTAAAAGTTTATTGCGCTATAATATATTTCGTTGAAATGAATGGAAAGTTGTAATTGAATCGTATAGAAATAACAATTGTTATTGAAAGAGCTGAAGATTATCACGTTCGATAAATACAAGATACTAAATATTCTTTTCATTATACTCTTGTTATAAAAATTCACATAGTACTTGACTTAATTCGTACACATCATTTCAAAATTGAAAAGGCCAACAGTCTCGATGGTTGCTACTTTGCAAGGTTTTCTTTTGAGATTAGATAAAAGAAATACTTACTTTTGAATCATTATGCTTCTGTATGTAACCATTAACTGAATATTCTAAAATTTCTCAGAGAACACGAAGAACCAAACTCTGCGATAAATAATAAATCTAAAAGAAAAAGATCCTTATAATTCATAGTCAAACGTAATACGCAATTATTAAAAAAGATGTTAATGATACATATATGAACATTATTCTGTATTTTATGCCTCCATTAATTTATTCTTTTCATTAATAATTCAAGAGCTTTAATGATGTACCAAGACAAGCGTTGCAATTCTTTTGTAAATCATTGATCGTAAGACCTTTACCTTTAATATTTTAAGTTTGTTGAGCTGTCCATTGCAGTGTATCTGCTTTTTCATGAAAAACATTTTTCTATAATAGCTGAAATTATTTTTAATCGTATCGATTTTGCACGGAGCTTTCGGTGTACGTATTTACAGATAATAATGGTAACGAAGTGGAAATGTGAAATTTCAATTACAGAAATAAAATGTGACATAATTTAAAATTTGTAAAGCGATAAGAGTATCGTAAAATCGTTATGATCCGATACATGGTATCGGAACAACTACAATTGCAAACGTTTCTTTATTAAAATTCGTTAAAAATACACTCCCGGATAAAACAATACGACACCCATACTACGTTTCGATCTTTGATATTATGTTTAACATATCTACTTCTAATGAATGAAATGTAAATATTATTGAAGTGAAGGTGAAACTACAGCTACCTCCTGCCGAGAAATTCGTTTATTTAACAAGTTATCGACATTCCCAGTTGTAGACCGTGATCCGATAGAAAACCGTTACGGTCGTGTATTTTCACCGCTCTGTCAAAAACTGACGTCGAAGCGGAAATTTCTCCAAACCAGTAGGATTCGAGTTAGCTCCCTCTACGACATCTCCGAGTATAGGAGCTGGTGACGAAAATTGGTACAAAAGACTGGACAATTTCCAAATTACTGTCACAAGCAACGAACAAAACCTCCTGTTTCGAGCGACAGTAATCGTTGCGTTGCAATTGGCGACCTCGATGCGAGCGTAAGTGTAAGAAGAAGAAGAGCAGCCAACGGAGAGCAGCAAATTCCACCTTATCGACCACGAAGATTGAAACCAGTGTTGTGGTTCTGCCAGTTGGAAGAACACAGTTCGCGTTGAATAGCATCACGGTGAAACAACGCAACACTTCTCTACACCGGTCGACAAGCACGCGTAGAAGGTCGACGATACACTCGCCAATCCCTCGGAGATTGGAGAACACAAGAGGCTGGAAAGCGAGTTGATAAGACGACTATAAACGTCGCGAGAGTAGCGGATTCAGCAGCTGCTGGAACACGATGAAATTGGAGACGGGGCACCGTTTCAATTCCTACGGCATATTCGTAATCCAACAGGTCTTCGATGCGAGCTGTTCTGGTAACGCAAGTCGATACATTGTTGGACGAAATAATTCTCGTACAAGTTGCCACGAAACAATGAGTTTTTATCGAAACCAGAGATTACGTGCAAGTAGATTGTCTAACTTGATCTTGGAATTGATCTTAAACAACACGGCTTGAGAATAATATAAACGAAGGTAATTTTCATGAACAATTCGATGTAGTGGTTCACCCACGAGTAGAAGCATTAGAAAAGCTTTGAGCTGAAATTTGTTAAAATGTTACGGTTCGTTCGAACCGCCACCGCGTGACCCATGATGAACCACTCTAATCTAGTTTACATCAAATTCAGAAGACTTACCCCTGAGAGACTGAGAGCAGCACAGAAGGTATCTCAAAGACCATTGAAGAGTCCCTAATCGTCGTATCTTCGTTTGATGGCCAAAAAAGACTGGTAATATTTATCACGTTTTGAATCTATAGACAACATCGAACTGACCTTGCAGACGCGAGAGAAAAAAAAATGGCCCTAACAACTCCATTTGGACTTAGAAACACCCCTTAAACTGTCCAATGATTCGTCAACGAGACTTTGCGCCGATTGAATTCTTCGCTATCTCGAGGATGTTAAATTGCATTCAAAAACAAGAAAGAATATTGTGAACGCAATTAAACAAGTTTTTGAACGACTGTGATATATCGGTGTCGTAAGAAAACCGAGACAAGCGTGTTTCTCGAACTACGTCAAACGTAGACAAGATGGCCGTCGTTAGAAAATTTAAAAAATCATCGAACGTTGAAGAATTTCGTGAATGTTTAGGTATGGTCACTTTTTACTTCGTTTCCTTTCGAAAGCAAATTTACAAATCTCGTTGATAAATCCTGATTTGTTAAAATGGCTAACCCCACCTGAAAATTCGACTATAACTTGGACATTAGAGATCGATACTTTGTTTATGCGTGTAAAGCCACTAGCCAATGTTGCCAACGCTTCGGTCTCGATCGTGTAAAGGGGATTTTTATATCTTTCAGCTTCAATCGATCGTTTTAGCAGTGATTTGTACCATTCACGATAAATTGCTCTATTTTGCCGTGATGCACCGTTTCAGCCGGTGAAAATGCTCAAATTGTCTTCTATTTAAATACTTTGCTCGTAAAAGTTCTCTCCAACGATTTTGCTAGTGCATTTAAATTCGGAGAGTATTCAGATCACAGCACAAGGGGAACTTTTTGCCACGGGGAACACGATACGCCATGTGAATAGCAACGTTCTCTTAGAAAATAAATTTTGATCCAATAATACGATCTAAACACGATATACCATGTGAATAGTAACGTTGTCTTAGAAAATAAATTTTGATCCAATAATACGATCTAATTCCATAGAAAACCATTTCAGGAATCGGTTTGAAACGCTACATTTTCTTACTTAATCTATTAAATACTTAAAGGACAATTACAAAAAAAATTTAAAAATGTTTGCTCTAAAATTTCTTTTACTCCTTATCATCTCAATGTATTTGAAAATGTTTACTTTAAAATTTATTTCGCTCGTCATGTTAGTTCGAAAACATGATTTTATTTCATTATCCGGTTACTATGTTGCTCGAGCGATCAATACTTTCTTGCATCGAAATCAAGTAACATGTACTGTTCTTTCTACCTTGAATAACATTAATACTACTTTGTCATTGTAGTCGATTTCGATCCACAGAATCGTCCGTTCCGTGTAATCGTTACATTATTATCCCGCACTCCCTCATCACTTGTAGACATTCAATCAACGAAGTCATTGTGGCTAATCGGGCCATAAATTTACATAATACATAAATGGTTGCCTTTCCATATGTATCAGTTTCTCTCGAGTGCAATCACTGTTTTATAAATCAAACATGGATATTTTCGTCTTTAGAAGAAGGATGTTTCATGTTTCGAGGCATGAGAATTGTATTTTTAACATTTCATTTTCATTCCAAGTTAACGGAATCTGTAAAGTATCGTACTTATCAAATACACCAGTTGTACTTCTTACGAGTTGATGTTTATTCGGATTTTATTATACAATTTCTTTAAAGCATAGAATTAAATGGTTCATGTACGTATGTATTTTCAATTCTAGAAGCAATAAATATTACTCCTTCGAAACGAATAATTTTGTTCGAACTGAACAAGTATTCAAATTCGTTATTATTAGCCTTGCGATGATGTTGCGTTGTATCGCTGTGAAATTTAAATACGAATATCGATTCACCGTCTCTTTGGATAGTTCCAGCTTAGTGTATTTAAAATAACTTACATTTGCGTTAACCTTCTCGAAGATGTCGCGTGTAAACTTTTCTGTACGTAACAGTTCTTAGACTTCGTTGTTCGAAAAAAACTCGAAGACGAATTGTCGAAAATCTCGTGACTTAGAAGTGCCGCCGATTTCCGATAGAAGTACAACGGAAGTGATGAAATAATACGAAGGAAGGGGCGAAGGTCGCGTGACAAACCACCGACCAGTGTAAACGAATGCAACGACGATAACCGTGCGACAGGGCAGCGACTGGACAACGAGTGGTCCGAATCCGCACTAATTTGGTTTCACGTTACAGAGTGATTATACGTGCCTCCACGGCGTAACGCAATATGGATTTGGGCGGTTCCTTAATCCGAAACAAAGCGCCGGTTTCGATGGGCACACGTGGTGGGTGTGGGAGAGACCTCACACACCGTTTCGTTCCTATCCTCGTGTCGGGAGCGCGAAACGAAACCTCCTAGACGGAGGCCCCTTTCGAGAAACTGGATGGTACGGTATAATTACGTGCAGCCGCTTACGCGACCTCCTCTTCTCCACCTTGAATCAGAAATCGATTACTCTTCGAGGCCAAGTTTTTCCCCGAATTGCTTCGCCTCCCTGGAATTGACTTCGTAACAGGAACATCGCGATGCAACGCGTCATTTGCCTTACTTCTCGATCACTCGACCAATAGATGGACACGAGTCGATTAATTATTTTACCAGGTTGCTCCAGATTCGCGCAAGTATCTTTTCCCTCGTCCGTACGATCGCGAAAATTCAATCGTTTCATGCGCGTCGAAAGATTTTCTTCCCGTTAAATGATTCTTGGAGACTGCAACGTAGATGGTCTTTCCGCGATCGGTTAAACTCTTTGATTCGGTGGAGTGTTGCTTGGCCAATGTGGTCGTTTAACATTCTATTTTCATTCCAAGTTAATGGAATCTGTAGTTAAAGTATCGTACTTATCAAATACACCAGTTGTACTTCTTACGAGTTGATATTTATTTGGATTTTATTGTATAATTTCTTTAAAGCATAGAATCAGATGGTTCGTGTGTATTTAGATTTCAGAAGCAATAAATATTTCTCCTTCGAAAAGCTCGTGACAAAGAAAGATCAAATGCGATCAAATCTTAAACGTGCATTATCAAGGTGACACAAGTTTGGTTTCCTTGTGCCTGATGATGATCATACACATCAGGAGGCACGATGTACAATGAAACCATGAGCCTGAACTTCTGTTCGCTAACGTTGACGGTATTCTTCTATTAATTCTGCATACGACGTTACACGCTGGTCACGATATACTTCTGTATATGCGATTTGATTACGTTCCAGTAGGGAAAAATAAATAATAATACACTTCCCACGCCCCACTAAACGGATAAGAGTATCTTTTGCGCAAGCAAATCCTCTTTTACCGCTGGTTTCTTATCTGTATCTGCCCGCTTTCTTTTTCTTACAGTATCTAAGTTGCGTAAACTCTTGCGCATACGAGGATCATAGAGAGGCGAGGGTGTTTTTTCATTGTTGTCGATTGCCTTTCGATAATTCACGAGCCTGGGGTATCCACGTTTGTAACTCTGATTTCTTGATTACCGTAGGTGACGATGTACAGTGCCACGTGAAGAATTTAGCTTTCCGCTAATTTGCGATCTGTTCAACTGGATTCGGCTTCACCTTTCCATAACTATTTAGCCAAAGCGTTATCGTTAAGTACAACCGAACCTTCCAAATCATTTCCAACTAATTCTTACCAATGGTAGTGCGACTGAATGTCACTAATTGACATATGAATGTCATTAATTGTTTTTGTCACAATTATTGCATTTCTATGTATCATTTTATTTTCTGTTGGTTTTGGTTTATATTCGATACAAATAAACATCTAAAAGTTGAAAAACAAATAAGACAAACTCAAAATAAACATCTAATTCGTATTAGATAAAAATATCCGCAAATATATGGATCAACTTAACATCTTAAGGTATTTGCTTTTAAATATTAATTATTTTTGTTATTTCTTTCTGTACAGCAGTAATATTTAAGTTTTTTTTTTTTTATCAAAACTGGTTTCTTTATGGATAATTTTTACTTATATATACATGTATATACATAAATAAAAATGTATTCCTAATGGAGATTTTTAGAACGTACCAACTATATCGATTAATTTTTATTTGTCTATATCATAAGCAATTACGTTAGTGTTTTTAAAGATAAATTTAATATTTTGAAGTTGATCTTACTTAGAAATAGTCTCTTTAGCGTTACTTAATGTCATCGTAGTTGAAAGCTTTTTAAACAAGTTTGTTTCTATAAGAAAAATCTTACATTTTGTTTTTACCTATTCTTAAATTTCGAAAAAAAAATTGAATAAATACTCAAACGTTTACAAACTATTCAATTGCTTCTTGGATGTTATGAAAGCGATACGGATAAATAAAAAGAGAAAAGTAACGTTTCATACCAGTATGATCATCATTCTTCGTACGTATGTCTTGTTAAGAATATTTATGGATTCGTAAATAGTGCTTGAACCTGTCTTTTTGTAGTTGTCCACTTATTTACAACAGATTTCGACACGTGGTTTCTGTAAGTAGCTACGTTATTAATGACATTGCACATTCAAAGTATTTCATTTGATGCGAACCTACAGGAATGCTTGTTTTACAAGACATGTCTCATTGCTCATACCGCGTGGTTATTGATAAGGATTTTGTAGCCAGTTTTCATTCCTTAGTATTGCTTGCAACTTCACAACAGAGAGGTGCACCATACAGAAGCGCCGATATTAACAGCGAAAGGAAAAGAAAATTGCTATCAGACTAACGATTAAAAATACAAATGCAAGAAATAAATTTATAAAAACAGAGTAAGATTGAATCGGGAGGTAACAGGAAATAAAATAGCTAACTCAAGTGCAAAAGAAGTTACAATCAAACCATCGAACAGAAATTCTATCCTGATTCCACATGACAACATTATAAAATATAATACAAATTTTAACGATAAAGAATTTTACTAGGAAACAGAGAGTTTATTTACTCCCGGAACTAATCGAATAGAAGTACTATAAAGATACTTCTCTACATGCAACTTTAAACAGAATATTTTTCACGCAAGATTTGTAGAGATACTAGCAATATCTTCCAAGTAGTATCTTCGAACGTAATTAAGACATTGATTCGAATAAACCAAGGATGCTCTTCAATGGTATATAGGATAACAAATTCCTAGTTATTTTTTAATTATAGTATTTATTCGTTGAGTGCTCGGTTCGGCGTGCACGTTTGTCCTGCGAAGGCGAGAGCGAGTCAGATAGACCGAAAGCATCGAACTTGGTTTCTTCTTTCGGATGCTCGATACTTCTTTGCGTGCATTGTGTTTCATTTGTCTCGTGTCGTTCCTCGTTCGTTTTCAGTTCCTCTGACATACTTTCCTTCCGTCTCGCTCTTGCCTTCGGCTAGAAAGAAGCGAGAAACGACTGTTCGGTAAACGTGTCTCCTCTGCGCTAAGGAGCCTTCGAATCAACGTGAAATATTTACGGGGGCAGCGACAACGAAATATTCACAGTGACAGTGAAATTCGGGCGTGTCTTCGCACCATAGTGCGAATTTTTCGCTGCCGTTGCGAGTATTTTTTGTTGATCCGTGGAAACTAATTTCTTTCGCAAGGGTGGTAACAATATTACACATGATCGGACGAGAAACAGACATTTTCGTTGTTTACTTTAAAATAATAGCATTTCGCGTTGGTTTGGGGGCCTCTTAACACGAAACACGATAAATGTACTACACGACGTAGTTTCGATAAAAAATATTTGTAAATTGTTACATAGTAGGAACTACTATCGTACGAAAAAACAGTAAGTACATCTTTGAATTGCTTCGAAATACAAAACTAAATAAGCACTAATAAATGTGATCAAAGTTGCTTATAACTAGTTGACGCGACTATAAATATATGTATATGTATGTATATGTATAATACAAACAAAAGATTACTTAGTTTCACACAAATGTTACTTCGTTTTGTGGACACATCATTGCTTGAAGAACCGTAAAATAACCTAAAACATTGTCTCTTACATAATTTACCAGAAAGAACGGATCATCTGTCATAATTATTATTCAACATTTGTATTAAGAAAGTAATTGTATTTTTGAAATTTAATAATAATAGGTACGATTTTTCGTAACTACAAGCGATATTCGTGCATTTCTTACTGGAACTGCTAGTCATAGTCGTTTGTAAGACTTTCAGGTAGATCTTTTGAATTAATTTTTATCGGCGATTAATCGTTTGAATTGTTTTTAATGTTAAAATTCAGATCAAACTCGACGTTGAGAAAATGTTCTTAATCGTTCATCTAGCGAGAAAAATTTAAAACAAGGGAAAGAATGTTAGGATTTGCTTAAAGTTCAGTTAACGAAACAATCTGTAGAAAGAGAATATTTTGTAATCGATGCTGAAATGAATATAATTAAAAAATTTGTCTGCCCTTACAATCGGCTCATCGTTTAATAATAATAATAACGAATAAAATTGATGCCAGCAACGAGTAATATTACTTTAGTAATAGAGAAATTTGTTGAAAATCTGAGCATTCGGAATTATGGCACACAAAAAACAAGTAATCTTTGGGATTATTAAATTGCTGATAACTAAATCGTTGTTATTTTGATCACTGCGAGACTCTTTAACGCAGAAGAATGAAATAATATGTTCATTTGCCGTGCTTCGTCTCTTGCGATTAAATACCTTGACGATAAACATCACAATGTACACTTGATTTTACTCTTATCGTATACGATGTTTTTTAAACTAATCCTTTTGTTTACTTCTATTTATTAAGCGCTTAGATACATCGTTCGTAACAGATGCGAGATTTCTATATGCTTTCTATGTTCTATGCTTAAAAACATGGATCCTTTGAAATTCAATTGATCGAAAAATATTATTCTTAGTTTCTGCGTGACAATGAGTATACGAATATTGTCAACCTTCTATGTGGCTCAATAAATGCTAACGTTTTATGTAAGCGTTTTCTTATGCAATGATCTAACAAAATTGTACGCTTCGTATATATAATTTCGAGATATTTTGTTTTCAAATTTTAAATTAATCTCATATTCAAAACATAGAAATTCGAAACATAAGATCAATTTTTTCACTTCTGTATTGAATATAACATTACGAGGTATAGGTGCAAATTGCTCCATCTAAAACGGTTCACCTGGATAATTTTTTTCTTGGTTTTGAGAATATGAAAAAATATCAACATAAGTTGTATAATTTTCAAGGACAAATACAATGCAAAAAGGGTTCTTTCGACGGTACATTTAGACCTTTGAAGATCGACTTGCTTTTTTCATATTCGACACGTTTTCATTTCTTTCGTCGTGTAGCATTCACCCAGACAAATTTATTGGTGTAGTTCAATATAACCTTAAGATAATTGTGGATTTAAAGAACTGAATAAAACGGAAAATTAAAGTACCTTATTTAGACTTGAAAATCAAATGGTATTCGCGAATTGCAAGACATTATGAGAAACACACTACGGTAAATTGCAGTGATCTTTTATTATGTAGATTTACTTAAGCACTTCAGAAACTATAAGACAATGAATAAATAGAGCTTCTGCTGCGTTTGCAGCCGGAACGACCGAAACATTACAATCTATGGCTGTGCATTCGATAGAACGCATTGCTGTTAAAGAAACCCCATTTTGAACATTTACAAAATAAAATAGGGTAATTTAAAATTTCGTTCTGTTTTTTAAATCTACTCCTTTCGGTGCCGTATTGAACTATATCGAAAATTCATCTCGGTATCAATTACAGATAAAAAGATGCAAATATATTGTTTTGCATAGAACACGGAACTTGTCCTTTAAACCTTTGAATGTACAGAACTTGAAACAAAATTTCTTTCTGCCTTGTGTGTGCCGTTGAAAATTATGTAATTTCTTCATGATATTTCTCGTTTCTACAAAACGAAGAAAGTTATTTCGGTGGATGAACAAAGAAAGATATTCCATTTTAAGTAGACCGCCAACTTGTCTAATTTCATATTGCAGAGAACAGTATGTAAAAACGAAGTTTTCGAAATTTACACGATTTTATGCACAAGTCGTCAAAAAATGATAATTCTTCGTACGACTTGGAACAAAGCCAATTTTGACGTTCGGTGTACGTAAAGTGTAAATTAATGCATGTTCAACTTGTCTCCGAAGACAAAACTTTTCTGAATTTCTCTGGGAATAGTCAGCAGATCCCCGTGTAAACATGCTACAAAACACTTGTCGTCAGAGTAACAAATCGTAATTAGAAGCGTGACCAGTGTCGCCCATTCTTTTTCACTGTATATATACGCTGTAGTAGAATTTACAGTTCTAAGTTCAAGTGGCCAAGCAATGTTTTACGCGTGCCATCCAGCCGTGAATCTGCTCGTGAATATTACACGCAGCACGCGCATGTCTAATAGTATGTTCAAATACAACGGTAAATTAGCGCCGCCTTGAATTAGCTTCGACTTGAAACGCAGGTTTTCGTCGTAATTAGTACCGCAAACACTATATTGTACTCGGAATTGCTTAATTCTGATAAAAAATGGCATTGCAAAGCATATCTAATGAATCCTGTCACGTACGATATATCGTGGCGCTAAAATTGTACTGTTATAAAAAACGAATTATCGGAAAAGTGAATTATACGTACGTGATGTTTAACAAATTGTAGCGCGCTCGAGAAATCGGAACTCGTCGATTAAAACGTGTTACTATTACCGTGAGGTTTTATTTTCCAGTTATTAATGTTGATTTCCGTTTTTAATATTGCGATGTTGTTTCAGTAGCTACACTTGGAATTTGTCTCTTCGGCTCGACAAGATACCGTGTTACAATTTACATTTGTTTTCTAGAAACTTCAAAATATGTGTTGAGCACTTTGTGTGCGTTATAGAACATTCGTTGCTTGTAAACTTTAATTTTGTACTGTACTGAGAGATCCGTTTGACGATTCGAAATAACTCGTGAACCGTTCGTTTGATGAAATAATTATTCAGGATAATTTTTCACCGAATCGAAAAGTACGTATAATTCGATTAGTTTTCTTACTATCTTTCTTTTTTACTGTTATATAGAGGTCACCTTCGATATTTTGAACGGAACAAGCAACGTTTTACCGTGTGATATTTACAAAAGTACCGCTGAGAAGACGAATATTAACACGTTGTCCACCACGCCAGTTTTCCATATCTAAGGATGTCTTCGACATTTGTTTAAACTGTAGCGAGAAAATTAGGTGTATTCAATAATTTGTCGGTGTACTTGTTATTTTATAGCATTACCAACAACAGTAACTTTATTTAAAAGCTCGAAAGCATTGTTCATTGTAGGCGCTCTAGAGGAATGTTGTAAATTTGGAGCGCTAGTCACTCGTGACCACCATGCCCTTCAAAGTGTTAAGTATACGGAATCCATAGTTAACACATATCGTGGTATTTTCAAAGTAATCTCTACTTGAAACAATGCTCGAAGTATTGGCCCATAGAATCGATGCAAATTCAAGATCGTTGAGCAAGTACTTCTCACATCTTTTGTCGTGATTCATCATGATCGTCATCTTCTAGTTTCTCGTTATATAGTACAATGTACAAAGTGAACCTTCGTGATAGCACTGCATCGTTAAAAGTGTTTGGTAAGGTAGAATATGTAATTAAAGCGTTAGTATTTCAGATAAAAGATGCCATATGGTACTGTTGTCTTTTCAGTTTGTTTGCACTGTAACTATTGGAAACAAGAATCGAGAATAGTGTGAGCCAATGGGACAGAGTTAAGACGACGTGAGCAGAAAGTGGTCGAGGATAATTTTGTAATAATTTCTTACAAAAATATTGGTGACAACTTCCCAGAAAACACTACTGATAGGTGAATGAACCATTGCTAAAGCAATGGCTGAAGTCTACTGTTGCTAAGGGTGTTCAGGTTGCTAGATCAGGACGTATTCCGAAAATATTTTTGTTTCATACGACTATTCGATATCCCAAAAGGTTCGTGTATAGTAATGCGATTGAGAGTAATACTCAAGACTGTTCAAGATATTTACCAAAGGGACACTGTTCTACTTGTACCTGGACGACAACTTGGTCCAGGGATCTATCTATCTGTGTGTATCTAATTTGGTAGTTCTGTTTCCGAAACGACCCAAAGTAGACGCGTGTCTGTGAGACAAAAAGGTCATCGGCCAATAAGTGATACTGTCTATGATTATCATTCACTCACAGGTATAAGAAAGGCAATGTCAAATAGTCTGGTGGATAGACTCAACATAAAAGATCCGCCTAATAGAGACTACCCAGAAAACTTCTTTCTTCTACCGTGGTATACTAAAGATGTTGGATACAGTTTTGTTTAGATAACGAATAATATTTTATGTAGATAAACTTATATTCACGGACCAAGAACAAGGTTTTCACTGTAATGAATAAATTTGTAAGTTCGTAAATGTTTTATTAAATAGTTATAATAAAGATATGAATTGCGAAGAAAACAGTAACGGTTTTACTGTATTGGCGCGATACAGACATAGAATAGACGAACGATGTTTACGTTATCTCTTGATACTATGTTTATTGTTTTGGAACGATTCCGTTCGACCGCAAACTGTCATCATTTCCATCACGAAGCTTTAGTAATAATTTACCTTCGGTTGCGATTTTACTCGCGAAGTTACAGTTTATTATCTTTAAAATGTCAAGAGTGTTTTCGAATTTCGAATATGCAAACGTACACGACGCTTATGGATTTTTGCGCGCAAACTGCTCGAGCTGTCGTTAGAGAACGTTAACAAAGATTTTCTAGCATCTATTGTATCATATATTACCAGTGTTCAATTTTGTGTAGTTCTTCACTTTCGCCAAAGGATATACATTTTTGTTCGAAGGACACGAACTTATGTACAATGTTATACGTGTGTATTATATTTGCCGACAGTCTGAAAGAATCGTAAATTATTTCAACAGTGCAGTAAATTATTTCAACCTACAGGAAGTACTCGTCGTTCTTCGAATTCAGCTGCAAAGATACCGAAGTGTTTGGAAAACATTGGAAATCATTAATAAGCATCCGTGTTATTGCACTTTTGTATACAAACTATTATCAGATGACTTCACGAAGAGATTAGAATTTTGCGAATAATACACAAATGCAGTAGAAAGGGACGATCTTTTTTCATAAAAATTCTTGTGGATTGATCAGGATAAATTTACGCAAGGAGGCATATTTAATGTATCATATATGTATTACACGTATGATAATTATCTAAGGACCGAACAAAATTCACATTCCATGGCGCATTGGAGCATTTTAGTTTTGCTTCAAATGTAATATTTGAATAGTCCTCATGTTCTACCTAAACAATAGACCGATAACTCTTTTTAATGTTTTTAACCAGCGCGTTATCGACAATGCTAGAAGACCTACTCTTAAGGGTTAGTTGTAATGGTTGATTACAATTAGATGATTGCCCAGTATATTATGCACGAGAAGTAAATAAACGATTGGTTAAATAAACATTTTTCCAAAAGATGGATTGGTCGTGGAGGACCAGTTCTTTAGCCGTCTAGGTCACCTTACACCTTCAGATTTTATCTGTGGTGGACTGTAAAAGAGAAAGTTCATAGTGTCGAAATGAACACACGTGGCAAATTAAAAGAAAAAATTAATATTGCTTTTGCTAAGATTACACAAAATTCGTTCTGCGACCAATTCAATAGACTTGTTTCAAGAATGTCGGACGACATTTCGAAATAGCATAATAGCTAGAGCATTTCTTTCACACTTTATATTTTCAACGAAACTTACTAGTTTCCAATCTTTAAGGAAGGAAAATATTGTATTGGAGATTAATTTTAAAATCTTTTCATTATCGAAAGACATGTTTTAAAATCCTTTGAGTACGTTTTGTCCATTAAAAGTAAATGATTTTAAATCGTCGATTTTAAATTCGAAGACGAAATGTTTTTATTTATTTTGCTCTTTTGTTTTAAAGACACCATTTTGTAAAATATCGATTTCTCTTATTTATTTTTTGTCTTTACTCAATAAAATTTGTTTGTATTTTTGTTTCAATTTATAGCATTCAGTAGCAATTACTTCCGTAAAGGAGAGAAGTTGTTTTTACCCACTTTTTTGTACAATTATTTTCTAAAGAACTATTCATTTTATTAATGTTTAAAAATGTATACATATTCTTGGATAATTGGTAAATATCTATAACAAATCTGAAAATATTCCGTTAAATACTTTTCTCTTTACAAATTCCCAAAGATAGCATTTATTTTAAGATGTCCGAACGTAAAATCCCCCTTAAGGTCGTCAAGTTTGGCGAATTACTCGGTATTGATTTAAGTATTGTTATGAAAACGTATAATTTTACCTGATATATGTGCGAGGCGGAGTGCTCTGTGAACTTCGACGTAAACGTCACGAAACTGCCATGGTTTGATGACAGTTCTTCAATTGTCTAGCTTTGGGAAACTCCCAATGCATCGATTCTAGAATCTGTAGCTTTCACATCTTCGTAAAGACACAAAACATCTCCACCAATTCACTCTATACCTCAATGCCAAAATATCAATCAGGTAACCATATTTACATACGCGAATCGTAATGACCAATCACCGAGTGAGTTTATTTCGTCAATGCAAAATACAAAAGTTTTACGATTTTCGGTTTGTTACGGACGGAGAAATCCATTTCATTGTATATATCGGGTTGTTCGGAAAGTCGTTTCGTTTTTTTTTTTTTTGGTGAAAATGAAACAGGATTTTTTTAGAATGTATAAACATTTTATTAAATTATATATTCTCCATTTTGGAAAACGAAATGACTTTCCGAACGACCTAATATGTACCTTCGATTCACTGTTCGTCAGTTTTCGGTAGACCACATCGTAGTGCAAAGTTTCTCTTTTTGCGAGCATATTCCATATCTTCGCGTGGGTCCGCTACAATGTCAGGTGAGTTTACACCTGGCTCTCCGGTGTAAACAACGCTCGACATTTCTGTCTCGCGTGTTTTTTATTATCGTTAAATTAAGTAAATGTTTTCGAGTATTGGTAACTGAGAGAGACTCACTTGGATAATACTCAGAGTCATCTCAGAGAATAACCCAACAGCCGTACCACGGGCCCGATATCGAGTTGTTCCTCAACGGAACGTTTAACGGAGAAACTCACGAGGGTGGAAAACAAGGCATATCTCACGATCGGTAAGATCGTCACTAATGCAAAACAATATACCGGATGCCATTTGCCGTAAAATGACCCAATGCGATAAAGCACACGAGGAGAAGAGGGCTGTGTACGTATATATAGGTTCAAGATACAGCGCGGCCGCGTGGGAAGGTGGCGTCGCAGGTAGGACGATTCGGATTGGTACGTATCGATAGGACGAGATTCGAGACAAGATCGTGGCATCGATACGCCCGGATGTACCGTACGCAGAGCCCATTAATACGGTGCGATACCGTCTCATAAATACGGTAGTCGATACGAAAAATCACCGCCGACTAACGCAGAAATGCGAGCCGGTAAATCAATCCTCTTTTCAGCCTCCGGTCATTCGATACAAATAGACCGCATTTGTCAGGCTTGACAGAGAAAGAAATGCTCCGTTTTTATTGCCTGCCGCGGAAAACTGATTGCGGGCCTCAATGTTTTCAATTCCGTCGTCGAGTCACTTTCTCCGAGTTCTTGCGTACCAGGGACCGTTTGTGAACCATGAAAGCTTTGTTACTCCCGAGGAAAGCTAGACGACGATATTAATAACGAGACCGGATAGCAATTTCTTTTTTTTTACTGGTATTTCGACAAAGCTTCGGGGACCGATGAAGAACAAACAAATATTTGACCCCACGTTTGGCCGTTGGTGTGGACATTTAATAGGGTTCGAGATATTTAGTAGCAAAGATTGTACTCGTTCGTTGGCACGATAAGTATAATTAGTGATGGCGAGGTAGGTATTCGAGGAATTAAGCGATGATATCGATACACGGCTTGCTCATCTCCGAGTACGTTAGGAACAAAAGTGAGAAACAACAAGGACAAGCAAGGTACAATTAAGTAACGGGGTTAACTGTGGAACAGCTGACGAGGCAGACGTCACGACAGTTAGCGAGGTATTGCTGTATAGGTATATAAGTTTGATAAGATCTCGATGCTAGTGACTTTTGGAGAGTGGAGGAAAGAGTGGTGTCGTTGGAACCTGGTTGATGTGACTATCATCGAAGCCAGATTCCTCCTTCACGTACCATTGCCGAGAAACGAAGAAATCAACGAAATCCCATGGCCGATTCTGCGCTCAAAAGAACACTTTGCTCGTAAAACAAAAGGCAATATATACTACATTATTTTGCTTGGGAGACGTTCATGTTGGCCACGCATCGTGTAACGCAGTTGTGTTGTCACGGTAACGGTACAAACCTGGGAAAATTCTTAAGCCATGAAGTTTGGGCATGCTTGACTTAGGCCTATAACCTAGCTGTCCGGTGTCACCCGATACTCCTTGAAAAAAGTTAAATTATGGACAAATGTGTAATCCATGTATTCACCCGGTCGAAGAAGGAGCTGGGCCAGCATTTTCAATCCCAAAAGTTTCATTTAACTTGTATATCCGTACTTTGGGTTCTACTATTTTTAGAAATGGTAGTCTGTAGTTGGCGTCACATCTTTTGGCCAGTTGGAAACACTACCTGACCAGTGATGACGTTAAATGCAGAGAATTTTTTCCGTTACACGAGTGGGCGCATTAGACTCTTAGCAGTGTGATTCAATCTTCATTAGTCCCTTCACATCCAATCAAACCTACTTGTCCATTTCTCTCTCACTTTTATGTATAGTTTTCCATTCTTATTCAACCCGATTTACCTGATGACACGTGCACGTGGCCAGGTGAAACTGATCCTCCTGGTTGCTCTTGGGACCGTTCATGGGAATTTTTGGTACTTTTATGAGAGTATTACCAACGGATGGTGAAGTTCCTTTTTTTTAATGAAAATATACATTCGAATATGACTTCGCTTGGACTTTTATTAATTATGCTTATTACTTGAAGAATCGGCAAATACATTCTTCTTTTGAACGCAACCATATTTGAACGTATTGTTCAACGTCATTTGTAACGTCAATACTCTTATATGTTTTGAAAAATATAATAATTTCGATTTTGGATTAGTGGTCGACACATTGAAACGCGAGCGTATCGCTTTGATGTTTCACTCACAAGCATAGACAATGTGAAATTCGCCAGATGTAGTTCGGTTTCGCTCACTCTCGGTGTAACCCAATGCTTACGCTAGTTTCAAGTGAACTAGAACTGGGTATTACTGTAACCTGTAACTCGTGCTTCATACTTTTTCTTTACCTTCTTCAGAAATAATGTTCTTGGTACCTATTGCTATTAAAAACAGTTCTTGGTACTATCGATATTAGAATATAAGAAAACTTTTATAATAGATCTAGGGTGGTACGTTGTTGGTGATACAACTGGGAAGTGAATGATTCTTCGTGGAAAAATGAATGGTAAATGTGCCTTCGTTTTCAAGATCAACGACTTCAAAAGTCCCTAAAGTTCACGTGCATATGACTGACAATGAGAATTAGTGTATTAAATCACGTTACAGACTGTATCTCGCTTGTTTATGTCTACAAATAGCACCAGTATCGACGAACCTGTTTAGAATAGGTTTATCTACGAAGATAAGATATTTACTTTTGACGAAGATTCGTTAATGTAGAAATTGTTAAAAACATTAACAACGTTTCCCCGCATATATCGGTTCTTTACGAAGTTAATTATTCTGGACGTTTTGTACTGCATTTTGCATTTTTCAATTGAAAGTAAGAATGATTTTCGCCTTTAATTCTTCAGCACTTCAGTTACAGGTTCATAGTACTCTGATAGTGATACGGTTTGTAAATACAAATAAGCGAGATATGGTGTGTAACGAGATTCGCTACATTAACTCTCACAAGAGATAGTCTCGAAGTGACGATCGTCGATTTTGATGAATTTTTTATACGAAGTAAGTTTAACTAAAGTATTCAACGTGCACTTTTTTTAATCCGTAAACTTTTATATCGAAAGAATGAAAATAATCTTCAACTTTGACGTTGAAAAACCAATTTACTTGAATATCTCGAAAAGAATTACGTGCAAGAAAACAATTTTATCCGTTGAAAATGTTTACTTTTGAATGTCATATTCAGCTACGTAATTAACTTTCAGAAAAACCTATTTATTTATATAATAAATAGGAAATTAATACAATCACACTAATTCTTTGACTTACGTGGTTAAATCGTTCAAAAGTTTTCTGCATAAGTTCGAAATCATTTAATGGAATTGCACAAATACGATGTACTTCTAGGAGAAAGAAAGATCAACCAGTCCCGCGTTAAAAATAATGTCGAATAATTTTGAACAACTTTTACTTACAAAAATTGTTGGCTTTCAGTTCTTTGTAATCTCTTTTAGAATTGATTGTGTATTTGATATAAAATCTTAGTTTCGAAAGTTAATTAACGATGAACAGATTGATATAAACCTACTCTTTTATGACAAGAAAAAATAAAGAAAAGAAATTATTTAAATTATTTACATACACACAAAAAATGTTTAAGAGCCTGAGTAGGAGATACACAACTCTGTATTTACGAATCCGTGTAACTCGAAGACTTCTGCCGATTCATTTTTGAATTTTTGCAAGTATCTGCCTGTCATCGTTTTTAATTTGAACGCAAATCTGAAAATACACATTTTTAAACATATTTTATAAATTGAGTAATGAACAATGCCTTGAAAAGGTAATGCTATTATTAGAAATTTATTGATAATATTTCTGTATTCGTTGATAAAATGTATGAATGTTTCCAACGAGTGCGATTCAACGAATACTGGAAATTACATGTATTGAAGTATAATTTATTTACTTCCGAGAAAGAAATGCTACGAGGTCAAAACTCCTGCATTGCGAAAACATGGTGACTCTGATCATTGAGTATGAACGCATTTTTCTTTTACAGTTTTACAAAATCCAACATAACGTAAAAACGAAAAGCTCACATTTTCTAGCATGCATACGACAAAATACAAATAGATTTCTTTATTGAGATCGTTATCAAGATAATGTTTTAACAGATTATAAAAATACTCTACAATCGATTATGTGCGAGTCACTGATACTAATTTGTTACTTTCGAAAATGTCACTTTTACTCTGGATTTGAAAATAATTGTCTGCAATTTGCAAACATTTCGAATATTAATTACACAACAGATATCACTCGGAAAATGTAGATCTTTACAGACAGATCTTTTCTACGCATGATTAGATCAACTTGTGACAACTTTTTAAATCGTTTGAAAAGAATTGCCAGTTTGGAAATGTATGATTGCATCGTCAGAACATAACATTTTGATGTAATACTTTATAATATTGCAACTCTATATTTCAGAATAAGACATAAAATTATCATTCGAATGCAGACTTCTAAAGGTCTTATCGTAGACCTTATTCGTTAAAAAATATCAGGTATTGTTCGAATTCGCTAGCAACTCTCTTGAATACGCAGTCGAAGTACTTCAACGTTATCTACTGGTATGTTGTATACTTTCCACACGTATGTGTGGAAACATGGTGTTCTCACCAAGAGAATGCACTGAACTGATTCTTCAAGCATATTATAAAATAGTTTTTACATAATAGACAGCAAGGTCGTACACGAGATAAAAACGATACTTATAAACAGTCGAATAAAGAGCTCGGTTTATCATAATAATTATTGGAAAATAAAAACGGCTGTAAATGGGAAACAAGGTCATATTAGACATATATTTATACAAACCTTTTTCCTTATTTTAGCGAGATGAACTCGTCTCAGAAGTTATGCTCACATGTTTCAGAACACTCTATATAGCACGGAACGTAAAGGTCAAATAAAACTATAATTTCATTGCAATTCTTAAAAGTTTGCACGTGAATTTTGCGGATATATTTCAGATGATATTTATAAAAATTATATAGTTTTCTGGTGGAACAACTGTACAATATAAAAATAGATTTTATAAATTTTACATTCTAGTTCAGCGATGTTGGTGCAGTTGCTAAAGAGCATCTTTTGCAATGAGATACGATAAGGATTATGTAATGTTAATTGAAGTCGAAGATTCTTATACTCGAAGATTTATTTGAACGAGTATAAAGACAGACTGCGAATTTCATGAAAATAATATAAATTCTGTGCAAATAGTATGGTTAACTGGGCACGTGTTAATAACGAATTAGATAATTCTTATCTGGATAAAAATTTCGAATATTTCAATTTGATAAAAATCGCAGTTGTAATTTGATACGCAATTGTAAATGGGGCTGCTTTTTCCTATAATATGTAAAAAGAAAGTACACGTATGTAAAATTAGTGATTTTAAATAAATGGATTTTCCTAAAAATTGCGCTCTTCAGTTGTACCAGCACTAATGGATCACCGTGTACATAAATTTATAAATATGTACGCATACATACATATAATTCGCTTAAATTTATAATCAATAAATTGGTGAAACTTCCTTAATATTATTCTGACAAATTTTGTCAATAGAATGCAGTGTCTCTAGTTTTGAAAATCGATAAATCTCAACTTATAATAACAGATCATTACCGATTGTTAGATACACTTAATAATGTATATTTGGGACAATATGTACATGTAACTAATTTTCGTGTTCGATTCGAGTGTGTTTTCGCTCCTAATAAAGGCACTTGTGACACTGCGCACAAATTAACAGTTTTACAATACGGAATATGAAATACGACGCATCCTTATAAGGTGAGATTTGACGTATACGTAATTTATGACTTGGGACAAAGTGTGCCTCACCGAATCTCTATGGAACTTGGTGTCCAACGACTGGTAAACTTCCATCGTGTACAAATACGGTCGAATTGAAAGGTTAATAAAAAGTACAGTAGAACTTTCTTCGTTCGGATCTCCGTTACTTCTGCCATCGAAACAGTATTATTTGAATATAATATGTTCTTGTAAAATATCTCTCCTCTTATTGAACCGTTCTCTTATAACGATTGAAATTAATTCTGATCGTCACAATTTAACATGAAACTGAGCGTGTCTACGTTCATACGCAATGATACTACCGAGGCTGGATCGTGTTGAGCAAACTACAGAAGCAAGATACGAAATAATTCATAAATTGGCAAGCAGAAACGTTCTTACGAAAAATCTTTGAAACATTCATGTTCCAAAAATAAAAGAAGTTTAATTTCTGATGTAAAAAATCTAAAAAAGTCGTTCATTTCATCTGTATTATAGAATGGTCAGTCTCGAGAGAGTGCGTATTTTATTACACGAAAACTCTTATCTCCCTTTAATGAGGGTTTTACTGCACGGTAGAAAAATAACGTCAATTATTCGAATTAACATATAAAGAGGTAAATTCGTTCGGTTAATTAATTTTTCGAATAATCGGTCTAGGAAAATTGCATCTATGTAGACTAGACCTAGTGATGCATCTATTGCATCACTAGACATTAAACTGGAACACTTGAATCGTGGATATAGCGTGTAAAAGATAGAAGAAGCTAGTGAAATCATTTACGTACGGTGTTTTATAGGCCTCGTGATACTATAGACACGATTATACTGTGTTTCGCGATGTGTCCCACTAATCCAAGTTCCACAGTATCTGGAAAAGCATTGCACACGTTTCCTGCTTGTACAGAGACGCGTTATTGGTGAATGGTTGGAATCTTATGAAATATACTAATAACGAAACGTCGATACTAAAAATTTGAAGAGCGGTTCACAATTAACGCGATATAAACAGTCTTGTTATTAAAATTGCGGTAAGGATGTATTTAAGAAAACAGAATCGCGTTTTGTAATTCATTAAATAAATTTAATTTCCCTTTTTCTCGATTTCATAGGTAATGTTGGTCAGTGATTGGATCACGGGACAATTATCTTTCACGAGTAGAAGTTACTTAATTCCAGAATCTGGTGATAATTGTACAATAAACGCGATAGTTTCACATTTATCGTTTCTTTGCGATTGTCGCCACTTTTAGACGATGCAACTTACTAGCTTTCAGACGCGTTTATCCATTTTTTCCAGCGACGACCCTTCCTGCATAACATACATATCTTACCACTCTGAGGTTTATTACCCTGCGACCCATTACCGCCGACATTGCGTGCTCACGCCACGTGCAACGAAACAGCGTCTTTATTAAGCACATCGTGGCGCAAATTTACCATACTTATGCTGATAGTTTCGTTAAATGCTTTCGGATCGAATACGGTACATTACTGAAACGAATATCATTTTTCCGATTACTCAAAGTGAACGCGTTTAATTGGTTCAATTGTTCGTTTGTTGTCCGACGTTTCTTTTTATTTCTTTACAGAACGATATCTCGTGCGAAAAAATTCAAGGTACTAGGACTGGCGTTACTGAGATTATAAGAGACATCTTTGTGTTTCGTATTGACAATTCGAACGAAACCTGTCGTTAACACGCGTTTTCCAGAACGTTATATGGAATTTACGATCGCTTTTATTTTCGTGTTTTCGACGTGTCCGTTAAAATTTCGGATCAGACTGGCTAGCGTTTACAATCGGAAAATATTATTTATATTTAAAAATGTTTCAAAAGATATATGTTCGAAGAACGAGCGCTAAATATGTACCTGTGTAATTTTATTCCCGGTGTTTGTAAATTTATTTGCAAGTTTATTCGCGCGTGTTCGTTTACCGGTCTTTTAGCAGAGGAAACAAGCAATTCAAGACAGAAATAGTTGCCCATCAAAATTATAAAGTCAAATCTATTCGATGGCTGTATGGTTACGCTTTCCATGCTTGCGTAGCATGGAAAATATTGTTCTTACACGTGGTATGCACGACAAGATTATGGTCTTATTAGTTGTATTATTCTTAGGAAGCGAACCATGTAGTAGCTGGAATCTTTAAAATTTTGAAAATTAGAATCAAACGAATAGAAATATGTATTTTCTATGAATGTATACGAACATAGTACGGGAGTTAATTAATCGATTAATTGGCGTTACTGGTATTGTTTATTATCCGTCCAATGGAACATACAGGCCGATAAAAAATTGTTGCACAGGAAAACTTCTAATTTATTACTAATTTTCATTTCCCCTGGTCGTTAATTATTTTCAGTTAGCTGAAACATGAAATTATTTTACAGTTTATAATATAGAAGGAGGAACGAAGTCTGAATGTCTACTAAAAGTCCGAGTTGACGCCTCTTAGTCTTTAGAAATGTACATTGTAAATTATAAAAAACATAAATGACGCACACTTGAAATCAATGGCAAAAAATCGATCGTAACGTCGGTAAGTATTATAAATGCATATATGAAAAATAGAAACGAGACTTGTGACTAATCAAAGAAACTGGTACGATAAAAATTTATTTATACGAATTTAGCGTTTGATGGTATTCGTGTAGTTGAACCCAGAAGAATCATTGTAACGATCGAAATAAATGTCTCTCTAAAAAGTTACGCTCCTTATTAAATTGAACCGTAACGGTAGATATGTTTATCTATACATTTTGCAATTTACCAAAACACGCATAAATGGCAAGAATATAAATTCGCCGATCCCGTGACAAACATTTAGATACATCGAAACAAAGGAAATGTACTATATCCGAGTCGGTCGTGTTTCTAAATTGTAATTTTCTTCGATAATTTGTTATAAATCGTTAATGTCGGCGCATGTAATTTTGTCATTACGAAATATGATTCACAAGCTCGAGCGAAGAAATATGGAGCGAAACGAAAGTACGAGTAGAAATCGCCTTGACCGGACCGATGGACCGAAAAGATTGACTGGCCAGTTTCAGTTCCTTCGGTGATTTGTAATTATTTGTAATTACTACCGCTAATATGATACACTTGGCCGCAGTGACTGCCAGGCGAAAAAGTCGGTCTATTACACCCGAGACAAAGGCCGTAACCACTGTCGAACAACGCGGAGAGTCCTGTCCCATGGGAATAGGCCCATCACGAAACCCTCGAGCTTTACGATCTTCCACGGCGCCGTAGGTTAATCATTCGAGTCTTCCATTTTGGTCCTGGTGGACTCGGTATCCTCCCTCGCTTACTTTCTCCCTGCTTCCATTCGAAGAAAGATGCTTCTGTTTCGTACTGGATTCTGGCTCCTGCTGATAGCTACTGTCTCCGATGATTCAAGAGCTGAAACCCCGAGATCGATGGACGCGAGCGGCCTATGCCTTTCGCTCCGCAGACACCGTCCGAAATTCCAGGAGCCCCAGGACCAGCTGCATCCTCTTGAATCACCACCTACGGTCCCGACGTCGTTTTCTTAAATCACGTCCCTTGAAAGAAGCAATTATCACTCGTCATGGAATGGGTTCACCATTCACCGCACGGAACACAGTGGTATCGATGACTCGAACGACGACGTTAAGGCGCGTAATTTTATCGGTTTTCTTCAATATTTATAGCAGCGTCGTCTCGGTGTCGATGATCAACATCCTATCCAGCGAAACGAGAAAGAATCCCACGATACCGCTGGAAAAAGTAATACGGGGGAAAAGAGAAATTCTCAAACGGTTGCGTAATAACTTACCGAATTTGTAAATTGTTGTTTCAAAGACACTGAGTAACACATACGTATCGAAGCCTCTAATTTCCGATTCACTTTTTCATCTACCGTAGTGGATTTTTAGCCCGAAGAGAACCGATAAGATACGTCCGACGTATTGCAACGAGGAGTAACGTCGATGGGGTTCGAAATTACAACGAAATTGTACTCGAACGTGTGAATTTCGATTCGAATTTAAAATATCTTTCGTTGGAACACATTTGAAACGTCAAATTCGAAACAACGTTTTTCGATTTTAAAAATACGAAAATCGTAGGAGAAACATTCGATTCGTTACGGTATCGAAAATTTTATTCGTTTCGGAATCCTCATTTTTGCTCGAGGAATTTTCGAATTTGCGTGTTAATTTACGCTACGACGAGAACTTATTGTACACGTTTCCCTGTTCCGCGAGAGACAAGGCGCGTGCCACATTCGTCTTCGAATATCACTCTCTTCGATGACAACACTGCCAGCGTGGTTTCGTCTCGTAGTCGTCGATTTCAATCTTGCGAGGAAACGACGTGACGAGGCTTGGTGCGGTTGGAGGGGACGTGCAAATTGATTTGCGGTTCGTCGTGTGCCGATATACGGTTCTGGCGCCACAACGGCATTCCGGCATTTCCGGAATGGCATAGCTGCCTTCTCCTTCCCATTCGACTCGACATTAACGTGGGCCTGTTAACGAGAGAGGAGAATCGGGGGTACAGAGGCGCCGCGTTCAGTTTCGTGTCCATTTCTTTTTTCTTTTCTTTTCCTCTTTTCTTTTTTTTTTGTATTCTTTGGGACGATAAAACAGCGACATCGTAAAAGTGTACGTCGATTGAATTAAAATAGACCTAAACGGAGAATCGAAACGTAGTTTGTAGATTTTCGTTGTAGATTCGATCAATATCTACGTACACGTGTGTACGTACAGAACAAAATTATGGAACAGATGAAAATGGAGTTTTAAGAAAAGTTTTTCAAGTAGCAACCAATAAAATAATACGGTTGTGCTAAAAGACTGAAGATAATGTTAAGCTTGTATTATTCTTCTTCTTCTTCTTCTTATTATTATTATTCGATGGTACTTGAGTCAATTTTGTTTGTTTTTCTTCCTTATATTTTAGTCGCATTCTTCATTGTTTGGTTTACATCGCAACATGGGCGAAAGTGTTGTTACACACGGAGTTATGGACAATTTGAACGATTCAAAATTCGAATACATTTTTTATTTCCAACTACGTATAATTTTCGGGCACTTGGTTCGCACAGGGGTCGAGTTGATCCCTGTTGAAAGGAATTGATTTTTTCGAATCGCTGGAGATCCAAAGTTAGAGGATTTGCTAAAAAGTCGACTCCACCTGCGCGAAAGGATCGAGTTTTTGAAAAACCGATTCAAGATCGGCGTCCCTGGTAGGTACTGTTGCATCTCTGTTGCATACTACGAACAATACCACGAGTTATCGTCTTCCATTACATTTGCATAAACTTGTATAATTTCACGTCCAATTAGAGAATCGAAGAAGGTTATTTAAAACTAGGAAGAGTCGCTATTCCTCTACCAATATTTTGGTTACGAAACCGTGGTTCGGTTCCAAATATTCCGATGGAATTTCGTTTCCCAATCGGAAAATCCCAGCAGGGTATTCGGCCGGTTCGATTCAATCTACGATAAAGCGTACGATACCGTCGTAAAGCAACCTTTTCACAAATTGTCCACCGCGTGCGTATTAATTTCCTTCGTCTTTAAGCAACGCCCGTAACCGCACGGAAAACCAATGACGAGACATTTTTCACTCGTCGTAAAATTCCGCGACAATCTAACCAACTTCTGCGGGCACGTAAAACCGCGGGTGGTTGCGTTTCACCGTGAAGTTCCGTTTACACCCGAAACGCGAGTGGTCTTAAGCCGGGCTGAAATAATCTGTGGGAACCGGGATCGCGCGGCACAATGGCGGGCTTATTAAAATTCCTGACTGTATTTTATGCTCGCGAGATGGTGGGCAACGTCGCGAGAAGGTATGGAACACTGTGCGGTAGTAGGAATGAAACGGTGCAAGGGAAAGGGAAGAAAGGAGAGGGAGGAACGGTAGAGGAGGACCGCAACCGGTGAAACCGTGAAGACCACGAAAGAAAACGAAAACGAAGACGGAAGAAGAGACAGGGAAATGGAAGGAAGGAGAGAAATTGAGAGAAACCGTGCGGGTACCGAGAAATGAAAACCGTTACGAGAAAGGAGGAAAGGGATACTTGTCGGATTAAAAGGGAGGAGAAGGGAGAAGGCCACGCGACTCAGAGACCGGGCATAATCTCGCCACATCTACACCCACGCTTACTAACCGACTACTATACCGCTGGACTCCACCGGAGTATTTCGCCTTGACCACTTCGGGTTCCATCCTTTCTTCGACCTCATTCCTTTATCTTCGTCATTGTTTTTTTCTTGCTTTCTCTTATTTTTCTCGGTACGGGGAATTAGCGAGCGGCTTACAGTTCGTAGGAAACGTTCAAATTCTTCTTGCGTATTTGGTTAACGATATTTCCCATCTCTGCGTACAAAGGGGTAGTACGGTTCGTTGCTTGCAATCTGTGTTGTCCGTATCGTCTTGGTCGGCAGCAATTGTTCGCAGCTCGGAGGCGACGAATATGGAACTTTTCGTTTGAACCTTGATCGGTGTTGTTATTTTGTCGCGTATACGGGACTCCGTGTATTTGTTTAAATATTTCTAGTCATTTCTAAGAAAAGGATGTTGCGAATTACGCTGATTAATTTTTCGAGAAATCGAACGAATTCAATTTTTGGCAGTAAGAAAATTCGTTGTAGCCTATCAGACACCATCTTGTCAGGTACGTGTTAATTCGTTTCAACTCGAGGAGAGTCGAGAAAGACGAGTCACTGGTAACGAAAACGAACAAGTATTAGAAATTCTGATCGAACTAACGGAGATGTACAATAATCATTCTTCGGTCTCGAACAATAACAAATCGTGGTAGTGCTCTGGCGTCTCGTGTCTTAATAATGAAATTTCTTAAATATGAAAAAGTAATTCTCATCGGTGTCTTCGTTTCTCTACTCGAAGTGCATACATGCGTACGTATCGTACGTGGATGCATGTTAAAATTGATTCGCGATTACTCGTACTCGATTATCGATCATAGAGTTTTTGCTTTTCTTTGCTTTTCTTCAGCAAACCATTTTTTCCCGAGGATTACGGATCAGGTGACCCTCCAGCGATTTAAATTGAACAGGTTTCAAACGATGGAAAATTTTGCATAATCGTTGCTCGGTAACACCGATGGTAAACGAACGCACAAGACAATGTAGAAGACGATTCACCTTTGCGAGCGGATATCGAACGGATCGTGGAAATTCCCTCTCTACTTATCGCAGGTATATCCGGCGAGTGAAACATTATTGGACATTATATTCGCGAGAAAGTTTTCTATATGAAACGGCCTATAGCAAATATGCGAACCGAGTGCGTTACCCTCGTGTATCGTTCTCTCTTATCGCCCGACAACCGCTTATCAAGCGCCAGTCTGGCAGACTCCCTCCTCAGGTGAATACAGGTATACATCTACCTATAGTCGCACCTATCTCCAGTAGGGCTTAGAGAGAGAACGTTCTTTTTGTATCCTCTCTGTTATCGCGAATTCCGGAGCGTCGAGCTTCCATCCGCCACGTTAAGTCAACGGTAATTGAATTCTCGATGCCCCCTGATACGTTTGCACGTACTCGTGCCCACCTATCGCAGAAAAATAACACCCGGCTCCCTTAGATCGCCGTATTAGATCCAGAAAATTCTGCTTTCCGTATCGTGGCGTGGGTGCTAGAAAGAGACCCGAGTTTCTATCCCCGGTCGCGAGTATTCGTATCTCTGTTCGTATTTTCGAAAACAGCGCGAGACAAAATAGGAGGATACATGTCCCAATTGCTACCACTTTAAGCTTATATAATTATTGTACAGGTTACTTGAGCTGAAAATCGCTCCGTATTGGAGTATAACGTCGCTTAACGGCTCTTTTGTTTGTGAAATAATTTGTTATACGTAGAACACGGAGAATCGATTACTAATTAATTGAAAATGCACAACCGAGTCCAATTCTTCCTACCGCTGTCGCTTGAAAAAGTTGTCGCTCGAATGAAAATGATCCTTGCGATACTAACAATTCAGTTCGCGTAACACGTACAAGATGAAATTATTGTCTTTCCCACGTTACCACAATTTCTATATTTTCTACTTACATTGGTTGTGTTTTTTTTTATTTTTAAGCATCAAGCGTAAAGAAATATGCAATGTCTGTGCATTGTTACGTAGAAACGATGTCCAAAGTTAGTCATTGTTCCGTTATTAATAGAAAATAAATTAAGTTGCGGTGTGTAGGAGCACTGATAGTTATTGGGATCTAAGCTTACATCTAATCTACGGTTCGAAGTAAATTATTTTAAAATGGCTGTACAACGTTACCGTGAGCGTTATCGAAAACATAAAATCGTGATCAATAGATGGAAAGTGGTATAAAATTATAGTGTAGAATTCTGAGAAATAATGGGAAAAATTTGCCCACGCGTAATGTTCAGAGTCGCGTTACGTTTCGAACGGAGTATTTTTCATCTCGTTAGAATTCGACACACTTTTCATCTTGTTATAAATCATACTGCGTCGAGCAGCGCGTATTGGTAACATTGATAGATTTTATCAACAAGTAGAGGAATATTATCAATGTATCTTCTAATAATAGATACTCTCTCGCTTCGAGACATCGGGCAATTTATTAAATACACTCTGAATTACATTCAGAATTTCCGTAATTTCAGTAATTGATTCAATTATACAAATAACATTATTAATATACACGTGTAATAATAGGTTCTCGCTCGCACTGTGTAATTTTTATTTTTCATCGATACAATATTCTTGCGAAGTGTAATCTTTCTAATATCTAAGATAACACGACTTCCAACTCGATGTTCCATTGTTTAATAACGAGCAGGAAATCCACACTTATGACGTTAATTCCGATCACTAGTATCGAAATATTTTTAAATCGATATACACGTGTATATCTAATTATTGTTCTTGTTCTTTATTCTCCACTTTGAAAAATCGATCGCGCAAATTACACGCGACGTTAAAAAATGCGTAACTTTTAAACGAACGAATTTCTGTCGAGAGATGAACTTGATTTTGGATGCGATTTAAAATGAATAATAATCGTAAGAATATTTAAGAAGGAGAACACTACGACGATTCGGTTAAGAAGATTTACAGCGTAAAATATTTGCGTCGTTTTCGAGTTTGTCAATGATACGTCCTAGCAATTATTTTACACGATCGCGATACGTTCGAAAAATGTTACAAGTGTAATAAAAAATATTCGCGATACGATTTCGTCCTTTAATTGAATTACAACGCGAAAGGTTGATGCAATGCCGCGAGTAGAGGCGGAGAAAGCTTGCTGTCTTTAAAAAGAATAAGAGGTCAAGAACGCGGAATTGAATTCGTTTACTCGAAGGCAAGTTCTTAATTCAAGGACCTCCGAGGAATTTGTCGACAAGTTCCTGGAGGAGGATTCTCGTTCGGTTGGTCGCGTGCCAAAAGCAAATTACCTTAACGAGGAAAAGAGGGGCAGGTTTCATTGGAAATCACGCAGCAGAGAAACGAGAAGGGATAGGACATCGGCGAAAGAATTCGCTGCCAGAGGTGCACCTTCGAAGACCTCCCACCCACGAATAACACGGACAAGCTGGACCGTGGAAACCGACGGAGGATCGAATTCAATGGGACACCATTGTTATTTATTCTCCTAGGCGTGACTGGTTCCGGTCCAACGGCCCACGTGGCTGCGATTATTTATAAAATCGGTACCGAATAGGACGCCGTGCCGCGCGTTAACGAGGACCGTGTCACGTCGTTGGGCAATCCGGTATGGAGCATCGCTCTTCCATAAATAAAACAACAAATTAACATGGCGCCTCGCTAATGACACCGATACTCAATGCCCGTTTTTTAACGCGACAGCGGTTTTTCACGACGATCGGGTGTAGATTTCTACTGCTGTGTTACGCTTCGCGTAATTGGATGGTTCTTTGAGCTAACGCATTGGAAGACGTGCAGGGCTTAACGAGTACGTCATCGAAATAAATTTTAGATAGATTTACTACCGCTGCTCTTAAATTTTGATTTAGAGGCGTCGTTAAATTTAATAATCCCACGATAAACGTTCAATACGAAAGGTATGCGAGTCAAGCACGGGACAGTAAAGAAGGAAATGTAGTTAATTAAATACATAGCTTCATTTACCGCTTAGAGTTTGTCTACTCTTATCGAACAACGAGTCATCGTCGTGTAATGTCGCGCAGTGCAAATAAATTCGGGCACGTAAAATGAACCGAAAAAGCGAAACCTTCGATAGGTGCGGTTACTTGCTTCACTTTTCGTATTCATCAAAATAAATGAACATAAACGATGGTTACGTTTTCGTAGATTTATCGTTGTTTTCGAACGTGTAGTCACGCTCAACGTTCGGTACCAAGGAATAGGTTGTACATCAGCCGGCAGGATATTTATTCGACATTCGAAGCACGCATTATTTTTATCCGCGCGCGATCAAATTTATTCCCGAATTCTGCCACATTCCTTCTCATCCCCTTGCGTGTTTGTACCAATAAAAATGTAAACCGAAACCTTCCGTATACGAGAGGCTAGAAACAAAGCGAAAAACACGCTGCCAAGCTAACACGGTACAGTCGAAATGCAAGAGAGGGAACGAGAGGGAGAGGTAAAAGATATTTTCCACCGCGGAACGGAGGAGGTTAGAAAATAATGGAAGAGATGGGAGAAAGAATAAGATGGAACGAGACTGGAGTACTTGGACCGAGTGCTTGAATTATTCATAAAAAAATATACGCTTAAAAGGTAGGCCAGAGATAAGCAGTAGGCCTGGTTCGCGTTGTCCGCAAAAGTGCATTAAAACCACCAATAAACTTCGCGTTCACGTGGAATGCTAATAAATTATCCGGTGGCAATCCCCTTCCTACGGGATATTGCCGAACAAAAACGAATGCATCTGTGGTGACCGTGGACGCGGAACGTGGAAGAAACGACCACTCTCTGTGTGTATGCACGTAGGTACCGACTAACGAGTTTACGTCTTAATCACTTGATCGATCGATCTTAATCGATGTCTCTTCCTTTCCCATAAATCTCTGAGGATCGTCAGCCTCTTCCACGATCACGGAGGTCTCCCGCGGCATATGCCTGCTTCTGTGCATACTGTAGCTCCGTGATATGTTCACCGGCATTCCAGGCATTCCATCTTCTTGGCTCTCCACTTTGTGAGTAATTCTTTACGAATCAATGGTGTTTGGGTATAATAGTTCAGCGGTGTGATTTGAAAAAGATGACTTTGTAGTTTCAGGATATCGGTGAGCCAATACAAGGGCACGTGATCGCAAATGTTCGAATGGGAATTTTCCACTTGGAGAAAAATAAAATTAATTTAGTTAAGAACTGTGCATAATGTGTGTACATAGTTGTACACGGTAGAACTATCTACGGAAGAAAGTAGAAATAGGTCCAGTTTTCGAAAGATCGTATTAATCGTTCAGAAAATACATATACATAACCAAAGTTTAAATTCCTTTACAGTCATAAATGTTTAAATAGACACTAATTGTTTATATTTGAAAGATTGTTATTGATGCGAGCCACTTGTTAAACTTAGAATTTACTTTTCATTTACACTTTCTACTGTTGTTAATTCACATATGTACATTAGTATATTTGTATTTCATCTTTTACCGTGTTCATTTTTAATATTCTACCGTACGAGTATACGTGCATACACGATATTAAATGGCGAAACACGTTGATGGTAAAAATGAATGTACAAGTCTGCGAGAAGACTTCCGCGCTCATTGTGTATAAAGCTTGTATAGGTACGTGAACTGAACGCGAGGGGCTTGAAGTGAATTCCATAGGAATTTCTACGACAAGTACCTTCGCCGTGTATGTCTTTGACAGCGTTACACAACTCTCAAATAAGGTTTCCGTGGAATGTAACAGAGGGAAATCGTTCATTGCGCCTTATCGCTATTGTGTATTACTGTAAAATGACGAAAGGGTAAATATAACGAGGGAGATGAATATTTATGATACGGTTCTCAGTCAACACATAGAGGAAGGGAGTTTTTTATGCGTGCAACATGTCGATGCATCGTGATTCGATTGAAAATGTTTGCAGGGGGTGAATAATCAAAAGAACCCCTGTTCAAGGGTTTACATAGAGCACTTTAGAACCAACGTCAAAGATTTGCGCTTGTTTTGCAATCTCAATGTCCAATTATGAGCGATCACGATCAGTTTACTATTTCACGCCCTAATTCGTGTTCTTGTTGCTTCGTTGATTATCGTTTCTTTTATTCACAATTGACAATAAAATTATTATATTATAAATCGAATACGTAACCATATCGAGAAAGTTAACGTTTTAAACATTCGTCGCTCTTACTGGTTTTTTTTCGAACGCTGTTCTTCGAATTAGCGTCGTTACAATGTTTAAAGCAAGGGAAATTGAAAAGATTATTTTTATTTCGTCGATAAATAAAAGACGAACGAACGTTACGTTTGAAATTTATTAACAATTTCGTATCGTAGTCAAGCTTTGTGACTGTAATGGACTCTTAGAGAACCTTTCCCATCGCAGTCTTTCATCTTGATTTTACGACAAAGGAAATGAGATGATATTTTTCGAAGAACGTTATGGATATTTCTTGAAAGACGAGAACAAAAGAAACCGGCGGTCGAGATAAAAATCATAATATTGTGTCATTATTCGAATCGAAGAAAAATGTCTTCGAATAAGCCTTCTATCCTCGTTTCGGGTGACTGGCAAAAATATCCGAGAAATTGACCGAGGTTAGTAGGAAATTTCAGGGCACTCATTCACTCATAGACTGAATTTCTCAGTCTGTTTCGCCTTTGCGGCCACTAATCAAATTTAAATTCTATTTCTCTAAAATTAGATTTACTATTTAATTAACAGCACTCCGCCAGAGATAATCACAAGTGCTTTCCTCTATTTAAAAATCAAGAAGAACGGAATAAAACATTTGTTACCACAATTTTGGGTAGATATTAATATTCCTCTAATTAGTGTGCAGTAAATTTTGTTTCAGTGATAGTTCGTATCAATTATTATTTTTTCCTTTCTAACCTGTTATTTATCGTCTTCTGAGAAATATTAAGTCTCGTTTAATTTCATCACTATGACGATTATAAAAATCAGAATCAAAAATTAAGATTGTCGTGACAATACGATGAAATATCAAACGAAGGAAACGAATATTACGTTACGGGATGTCTCAATCGTTCGTGCTAGTTTTTAAAACGCTAAACCAATTGACCTGTAACTTGACATATGTCATCTAAACAAATGGGAAATTAATCTTGGGAAAATACACGGTGAAAGAACGCGTGAAAATTATTCACAAGTATTACGAAAATCGCGATCTTGAACGCTAACGATTCGAGAACTTCGTAATCATTTCCATCGAAATCATGTGCCGGCAAAAAACACTGTGCAAAATTTCGTCGCTAGATTTGTTGAAACTGGCTCAGTTGGAGAGCTGAAAATGTCACCGCATCCCTATGTCGCTCGTTCGAGTGTAAATGTTGCTAATATTGTTGACAGTGTCAGAGAAACCCAGGGAACATCGATTCGATATAGTTCTCAGGAACTGAACATTTCGAGGACCGGTTTGCAAAGAATTTTGACAAAAGATCTTCATTTGCACGTTTATAAGATTCAATTATGCCAAGAACTTAAACCATTGGACCATTTCCAACGTCGTACGTTCGTGGATTGGGCGCTGCAGAAGAAAGAAGATGATGATGAGTTTTTCGACAAAATTATCCTCAACGACGAGACGCGTTTTCATCTCAGTGGCTACGTGAATAAACAAAATTGTCGCATATGGGGCTCGGGAAATTCACGACAGGTTGAACAATTGCCAATGCAACCAAAGCGAGTCACTGTTTGGTGGGGTTCTTGGTCAAAAGACGGGATTGGACCATTTTTCTTCGAAAATGACGATGGCGAAGTGGTTACTGTGAATGGGAAACCATATCACTGGTATGATAACTAGTTATTTCTGACATCAATTGGCAGGTCTTGATTTGATTTATATTTGGTTTTATCAAGATGGTGCTACTTGTCACACAGCGAACAAAATAATGGTACTTCTGCAAACAAAATTTCCGCAACGTATAATTTCTCGAAGAGGTGATGTTATTGTGATTTGCCATCCTTGGCCTTTTTTCTTTGGGTTCGCGTCAAAGATAAGGTTTATGACGACAATTCCAGAGCTGAACGTGTCATTGGTGAAATTGATCCGAGTTTGTGCGGAAACGTCATGAAAAATTTTAGAAAAAGATCGTTGGTCTGCAAAAAAAGCCGAGGCGGCCATTCGCGAGATGTCTTGTTCTATTACTAACACCCAAGTTTGTACTTTTAAATTAAAAAAAAATTTAAATTAAATATTTGAATTTAAAATAAAAAAAATACTAATTAATTTAAGTATTTTTTACTTAAAAAGTAAAAAATCAAGATTATTTACGTCGTTTGAGTTTTATTCAAAAAATAAATCGACCGGTGATGATTGGGACAAAATATTTTCCACCTCCTTTAAAGTTCTACTTATAGAGGCACTTAAATCATTTTCGATTGCATGTCTCTTTTTATTAATGCCATTAATCGTTGACCTTTCAGGACTATACATATGTTTGCACTTTTTGTCGCATACCTATCATTATCTAGCTTCTGTAATATCTGTTATTTTAGTTTAACACTTAACAATTAGTACGATAATGTCGTTATACTCGAGTTGTTAATGGGTAGAATATTAACTTTATACTACAGTAATAGAAAAGATACTAGAATGTAGAAGGGATGAATGTATTTATTGTACTATCTCTCTATTCGGATAAAAGAACATTTGCACAGTGGAACGTTTGTATACTAGATTTTCGTATATCGGAAGTTTCACTGTACTTCTAGTATTTTAGGCCAACGTTCCTTAGAGTGTATTCTAAGAAGTCAAAGGTTTCAAAATTTTTTTTTACAAAGATACAGTATCGTTGGATTTTTCAAAGTTTGTGCCCGTAAAATAGTATTCAGGCTTAAATACGATAGTTTGAATGTAATTAAGAACCATTTTCACAATATAAATGTTTCAAATATTATAAAATATTTCGTAGGTTTTTGCAATATTTTCTTCTTCGCCGACGTTCTCTAATAACTAAGTTAAAATAGAAATAAAGTATTGCTGGACCATATTTCATGTTTCCGGTAACGAAGTTAACGCGAATGCAAACCGTGGAACAGAAATAACGTAAATGTTACGGTGCAACGGTAAACTCAGACCAGTAGTGGCAGTTCAAATTTCGAAGAATTGGGAATTTGTTTACGACACGTACCACGCGAAACTATGTATTTCCAATAACCAATAAAGGACACTGATCGTTGAAATTTCTCGATAAACACGAGAAATTTTTCGATCGCGCCAATCCGTGTGTTCTATTCCTGCAACACGCCCATTTCTACCTACACTGTGATGAACTTGATCGTGATGATGCTTACGTGTAAGCTTATCCTAAAATCAATGGTTAGTTGCAAGCAAAACCTCCAAGAATCAATACACAAAACAGTTTTAATTCGCATGTATGTATCAGTGGTTCCTTAAAGCTTCGTTCATTTTACTACTGCAAATAGAATACTTATGCTTATCGCATACTTTGATTACAACTAATACTCTTGTTCCATTTTAATTTGAACTAGTCGTGCAAAATTTATTTCTCATGGGAACTTACATTGTTCGATATGCATTTTGGTTCCTGAACATCTTCATTGTGGAAAGACATCCGTATAAATTGCTACATATCTGGCAATTTGTATATTTAAAAAAGAATTTAATCCGATTTTGAGTATATTCAAAGTTATGGGAGTAACCATGGATCAAGAGATTGGAAAGACAGTCTCGTTACTTTTGGAATGGAACACGTACGTATATATGTACGTACGTGTATTTTCGTAGTAATGGTAATTGAGTTAGATGGAATGAATATCATGACGGTTAAGTTCATTTCATATTATGTTTCCAATTAAATGCAATTAAATCCATACTGCTTATATTCTCCACACAGATGCTTCCATTGTACCATTATGTGGGACATACGATCCCTTACATGTTACCGTATTTATTCTCGTAGCAGTTTGTGAATGTGGATAAAATTGTTTGAGAAGATACACAAAGTTACAGCGCGTGACAGTTATTTACGGTCTGTAAACAAAAATGTGGTACTTCCGTTACCTCTTTTCATTTGGAAAAATAAGCTAAACTGTGCCCGTATTACCTTTGGTTCTTTTATCGATGACTGTTCGGTATCGTACGGTATTATTGCGTCGTTCGGAAAGTCGTTTCGTTTTCCAAAATGGAGAATATATAATTTGATAAAATGTTTATACACTCTAAAAAAAATCGTATTTCATTTCCGTTTCAAAAAAAAAGAAAAAAAACGAAATGACTTTCCGAACAACCCAAAGTACCTACTTGATATTCCGTAGTCGTTGATCCGTTACAAAAGTATCAGTATCGAGAGTTGACATCGAGTACCCGAGGTTACAATGTCTTTCAATATTTCTTAGTCGGTGCTCGGTATCGAATCTCTACGGGATCATTGATAAAGCTAATTACGTCAATCCAATCGCTATGGTACGTTCCGCGAGATGATGCGAATTCAAAGAACACCACGTGGTCGGTGTAGGGCCGCGTTGTTGAGAAAATCTACAGCACGAATGTGTAGTACGAACGGTGAAAGTTATTCGTTTTATTTTTTTCTTTGCGCATCTATGAATTTCCCACCTCCATTATGCACATTAACCGAAGCATACGGTACCGTACACGCACACGCTGCTCGCCTGTGTACAGCCGAGTACGTGGTAGCCAGAGGTGTAAAACGAGCGAATGCATATATCATGTAGCCATAATGCAATATCGGTTGGGCCCTGCTTGGCCCAGGGCCCCGACATCGTACCCATACGCGCGTGTAAGTATAAGTAATGCTTGTTATTTGCCGGGTATTAGTTTTTGCGCGGGGCTAACTTATCGTTCTCGTAAACTGGCGCACAATTACCTGTCTCTACTGTGCGAGCAGCAACGAAGAGGCTCCCAACGATTCCTCGTGTCACTTCCGAGAGTCTACCTCCGTGAAATTACATTTACGTTCTACTGACAATAAAACGACGATAAGACGAATGGCCGAATCGACAAAGGGAATTACATCAAGACGAAAAGAGTAATATGTTATCTAGAATACGAATTTATTCGTGTTGTTTACTCTCCGATGGTAATTCTATTGCACGTTCTATAAAAAGGTTTCGTGCATCTTTGGATGTAACATTGAAATTTTACTTTCACGAGGGAATCATCAATGCTATATTGTTACTAATCTTGTTTTATCGAGTCGTTCGAGAGGAATGCAGCTGACTCGAGAGTACGTGAATATGCCCAGTGGTAGCCTAGAATCAAGATAAAGGTCTATCGTTAAATCCTATGAATTATACTTATCATTTCAGCGAAGTAATTCGAGTAAAATTTTCGATCACTCAACTGGAAGGAAATTTCGAATTGTATTTGAACATTGTTTGAAATTCTTACGGATTAAAATAACACGTGACATTCGATCGACACACGGTATACATACTATTTACGCATGTTGATGTAAATTATTGATATACATTGATAATGTCGACGTGAATAATTGTGTTTAAAGTTGAACTTTCGTTATGTAATTTAACGATGACTTTATTTTTGGTTTGTAATAAACAGAATTCCTAGTTATCTTTCTAATATTTTTGATACAATAGAAATATAATATTATCGAGGGCAATGATACGAGGATTCTTTAAAAAAATGAAAATGTGTTTCGATATTGAAAACTTAGCGATTAAAAACTGACAATAAGGTTTGCTAAGGCGGTATCTTTTAAATGGAAAACAGGAATTTATAAAAGTTGCGATTAATTATGAATATCGTTCTTAGATACGTAGTATTATATTAAGTTCGTTATTGTTCTTCAAATTATTTTATCATATTTTGGATCAATTCTTTATGGATATACGTATATCTATCGCATCGTATGTATGGGTGTACGAAACACTTTCGAAAATCTTAGCAATAATAGTTTTGTCAATAACGACAATGTTTATGGAAAATGATGAAAGGAAGGTACGAATCTTATTTTTTATTAATTTTACAAAATATTAAAATATTTGAACTGTAACGAAGACACATAAGAATATAATGTTTCGATTAAATTACCATTCGTTGTGTCGCATAATAACGTTATCATTATATAGCGTTGAAATCTATATTGGATACGGTGTGCTTTACTCGAACCTATAAAACATCTTTCTTTGTAAGAGTTCGCACGCACGCGTTTTACGAATGCCGGGAATTACGCCACGCTAATACTCCTTGCTTAGATTAATGACGCGCGACTCGATGATTTACTGGTTTTCACATTATTGTCTCCTGTAAACGTCCATCGTGACAAATGTTGCCCTGTTAGATGCATTCCAAACAACTTCTGTGATAATAACGACGTCGTGCAAGGAGTAATGAATAATTTGTGTTATCGGAACTGAAAATATGTGTACTACGCGAAACGATCATAAATCTTTAACAGGATTGGCTATAAATCATTATCACCATTCACTTGAATGACAGATTACATACCAGTCTTTTCAGCTACAACGTTAAATGTTGTTTCGTGCGTTGTAATCAAGCAGATTTGAATTAGCTATTTGAAACGTTTAATCGAACTGAAATCGTAAATTGAAGCATAACAACGATTTTTCGTACGATCGAAAAATTATAATGCCTTGGCAATAATTAAAAGAATGTAAATTAAAATCCATCGCGATAAGCGAATATTTCTTTAGATAAATCTGCTCGCTTCACTCCTTTCTTTTTCGATGTAACAACGAACATCTTTTATGAAGTTTCTCTTCTTGAGAACCAAAGCTTAGCAATTTATCCTATTAGTTGACGTATCGCCATACTATACGAGTTATATTACCAATTTTCAAATTTTAATACCTTTACTTCTATTGCATTTCACGAAAAAAAAAGAAAAATGGAGACACTTAATTTGTCTTCTGTTTTGTAAACTAACGTCGGGCATGTGAAATTTGACGATAAATTCGAACCACTGGTTAAAATGGCTTAAAGTAAGAATTTCGATTGAATCGATTTATTTACGAATCGATAAAGTTAAATCAAGTGAATGCACTCGCCGGCCTCTATTGTGGTAACTTTTAGCCAGTTGTAGACACGATAGTGTTATCGAATTTAACGAATCAACGTTCTTGTCGGCCTGCTTCGTCCGAAATTATCAGATTTTCTCTCTCTCTCTCCTTCTCTTCTTTTATTTCCTTACCTTAATTCTTGTTTTACCTTTCTTTCTCTGCTCCTACGTTTCACCGTGTAACCATTTAGGATCGACGACATTTCCGGTTACGAAGTAGCAGCCGTTACGAATAACGGCCAGATAAGGACGATCGCCGAAAGAGCAGAGTTTATGTACGTGTATGTATACTCACGGTTGGTCCAATTAAGACAACCCGGTAGCACAAGATTCCGACGATTCTGGAAGATTTATCCAGTCCCGTTCGACGACCACACGCAAACCAATATGTGCTCTATAAGCTGTCCTTTTAGTAAGAAAGAACTGTTTCCATTTAAGGAGAATGGACGTATAAGAAACTGAGTGGTGTAATAATGGCATTAAAATATGGAGAATTGCCGTCAGATTATAATAAAATTCAAAGGAATGTAACGTGGATGCATACGATACGGTAAATAGATAATATCGTTCATCGTTTTGTAATTGTGTATCTGTTTATTATTCCGACTACAATGGTTTGGAAAGGATAATACAATATGGAATGTATCGGCATAATTTGATTCTATAAACGGTGGAAGGAATAATTAAAGCCAATTTTACTACTCCCAAAGTGCAAGAATTAAACATTTAAATGTAATAATATAATGTTGCTTAAATGTTTTTCCGTTTAAGTAAATCGCGTAATTTCACGAAAACATTTGCAGGATAATCTGTCGTGTACAACACGATTATTTACTTGTACGATTTTTGTTGTATTTCTAGATCAATTTATTGAATTTATTTATTCATACGCATCGATTGATTTATGTCTAAACATTGATGTAGCATTAATTTCAATACGTTCGAGTCGTTGAACTTTTCACTTTTAAAAAACTTAGTTTATATTTACCGTAGTCTGTTTAATGGATTCTTTTTTATTAACTTTAAAAACTACGAATTTTATTTTAAGTTTTCATTTAACCGTTTGAGACCCGACGGTAACATGTGTGCACAAAATATTTTAAAGTCAATCATTCTGCGTTGTATAATATATATATGTGTTCGTATATGTGAGTTGTACAAAGATCTTTCTTAAAACACTTTGCGCTTCTCCGATTTGAACGAGTAGGATTACGTTTACGTTTACTCGTTTCCTATCAAAAGTTTGCAGAGTTGAATGCACAAAGATATATGGAATAACTTAATACCTGCAACTGCGTCTTACGAAGTTGATCTTAAAAGGACACGTTTAAAAATTCAATTCAGTATTAAATGTCCGCGATGAAATATTCGACCGGGCAATCTCGTTCGGCTCGCAATTCAGGAATATATCTACGATCGTGAAAAATTCGAACGCTCCTTCGTATTAATGCCAATTTACTTCACGACGCGGAAAGCCTCGTTAACCAATTCGTTCGCGTGAAATATTCAACAACACGGAAGATTTATACGTCTTGGTAAAAAAAAAAGATTCAAGATTTCAGGAGCTTACAGTACTTACCGAAAGGAATAAAAAATCTCCGATGAACACAGGTCCTACGATCTATCCTTTCGGTGTAAAATTAATTTTTATTGTTTACGAACACTCGTAAACGATACGAACGATATTACGATGTCGTAAGTGAGTCCGTTCGCAAAGAAATTTAATCTAAACGGAGAAATTGGTTTCGAAGTATCGGTTCTAGATAGTAAACACGAGATCACTAATACCAGCAGTTATGATTACTTACTTTGTAGACGATACGCACGTTTCTTGTCTCTTCCTTCCATTTGAATACACATCTCGCGAATGAACTAAACGCGAACGAAACAAATTCCTATACACATTGATAAATATCGAAGTATCGATTCTTTTAAATAACGTAGAAGACGAAATTCGCTTAATAGGGTAACTTTCTGCGCACAAATAACTAGCTAAGAAACGATAATTGATACGATAAGTTTGCAAGCGATGCACGAAATGCACAATTGCCGGTTCCACGTTAGAATAATAGAGAGATTTGGTTAGATATTATTAATAACTCGAGAATATCACTAACCACAGTCAATACCAAACGGACACTAAAGATTTGTATTGTATTTGCGTCTATAAAGTAATCTTTCTCGATATTAGTGATCTCGTGTTGACAATCTTGAACCGATACTTCTAAACCAATTCAATTTGCCGCGAGGAGACCTACTTACGATATCGATTGTTCGTAAACAAGAAAAGTTAGTTTTACGTCGAAAGAAACGGCCTGCGTTGATTAGACATACTTTATTTCTTTCTTCTTACTCCAAGCTCCTGAAATTTTATATTCTTCTTTTCTTCTTCACCACTCTGTATATCGATGAAATCGGGGAAAAGTCTCACGCGCTTGTTTCTTTCTTCTTACTCCAAGCTCCTGAAATTTTATATCCTTTTTCTTTCTTCACCACCCTGTATATCGATGAAATTGGGAAAAAGTCTTACGCGCTTGTTTCTTTCTTCTTACTCCAAGCTCCTGAAATTTTAGATTCTTTTTTCTTTCTTCACCACCCTCTATATCGATGAAATTGAAGAAAAGTCTTACGCGCTTGTTTCTTTCTTCTTACTCCAAGCTCCTGAAACTTTAGATTCTTTTTTTTTTTCTTCACCACCCTGTATATCGATGAAATCAGGGAAAAGTCTTACACGTTTATTTCTTTCTTCTTACTCCAAGCTCCTGAAATTTTAGATTCTTTTTTCTTTCTTCACCACCCTCTATATCGATGAAATTGAAGAAAAGTCTTACGCGCTTGTTTCTTTCTTCTTACTCCAAGCTCCTGAAATTTTAGATTCTTTTCTTTTTCTTCACCACCCTGTATATCGATGAAATCAGGGAAAAGTCTTACACGTTTATTTTTTTCTTCTTACTCCAAGCTCCTGAAATTTTAGATTCTTTTTTTTTTTCTTCACCACCCTGTATATCGATGAAATCGTGGAAAAGTCTTACGCGCAGGAAACGACCGTTCCTCTGTATCTCGAAGAGAGTCGAAGGGCTGCTCGTTCGTGGAATAACGTTTCCAAGGGTGAAAACGCAGTGAAAGTGCGTACACCTGGCGCGCTTCCGTTATACGCAATACGCAGGGTTGTGTGGGGCGTGGTAACGCGCGAAAAATCTACACGAAATCCTCCACCAATGGGTGTTGCATCGTGTGGCCACCCAGAAAGTCCGCACATAAATTTATCCGTGACGGAATCCGTAACGATTAAAAAAAAGAAGAAGGCGGCACAATGCCGCGGGCTGTCCATTGGACGTTTACCGAGGTCAACTTCTTATTGTTGCGAAGGTACACCACATTGGTCGAACGAACCGTGCCGAGTTCTCGTCGTTACACGGATTTTAGGAAAAGCTGTGTCCAACTTCCTGTCGAATACACAGTCAGGACGTGTTACTGGGAATAACGTAAACGTGACTACATACTCAAACATGAATATGCACCGGTGCAAATGAATTCTATTTTGAAATAGTAAACAATGAAACGGAATGGAACTCGTTACCCACGAATAATGAACGAATAACCGCGGTAATTTAATATTCATCGTTTAATTTAGTAACAAGATGTTTTATGAAATGACATTAACTGTGTAGTACATTTTCTATTTTCTCTTCACGCTTATATATTTATGATTTGTGATTTCGAGCGATGTCTGTGGGCTTTATTTAGAGAGAAATTACGTTCAGTAGAATTTATACGTGTACGATACGTGTATAACTTGTATTTATCATTCTTTTTCTTCTTTTCGCATCTATCGTTCGTACATTCCCTCTCTTTCTTCCTTGTCTATCCGATCTTCTCGCTTGCACTTTTGGGTGCGAATCTTTCTTCAATCCGGTTTCGGGACCACATTGTTGTTGGCCAGAAAATTCCATGAATGGTCGCTAAACCGTATCCAATTCGACGACAAATGGTTTCATTGTGACTGTTTGCATTATGTCATAGAATGGCAATGAAAACTACATTTTAAAGATTTATAAATTGGGGACACTATACCTACCTGTCGAGGATGATTTACGTTGCGAGTCAAAAGACAGATACCTAATTTGAACATGTCTGTACGAACATTCAAATTAATCATTTCGCGGTGTAAGAGCGTGTCGATATTTTATTAGGTTGTTCGGAAAGTCATTTCGTTTTTTTTTTTTTTTTTTTGGTGAAAATGAAACACGATTTTTTTAGAGTGTACAAACATTTTATCAAATTATATATTCTCCATTCTGGAGAACGAAATGACTTTCCGAACAACCCGATATAAATTTCGGGCCTATTGTGCCAGAACTAGCAACATTTACGCGAGTAAATTAGAATGCGGCAATTTCTAATTTTATTCCGGTAAACTTCGTTTTCGATGTAACGTTTCATCGAATCAAATGAAAATCATGTCTGACATGATTTATACAGAGGGATATTCTATGATTATTGCTTTTTTATCTTGCTATTTTAACGTTGTTGCTTAAAATTCGTCATCGTTTGTCGAACTATCGATCAAAGCTTGAAATATTCGAAATTAAAGACGGGTTTCCACTTAGCTGATTCGTAGCATGCCACATATTGTACAATGTTGCTGTTTTTTTATACGATGTGCAATAAAAATAGTGTGCATCGTGTCTCAGTGGTGGCTGCACATTTGATATTAGCTTCGAGTATTGCGAGAAGAAAAAAAAAGCCAAGATGATGGAGAAGAGAACTATTCGTCAAATTAAAGGTTATTGCCTTCTGCTATACATTATCTAAATGTTGCTTAGATGAAAACACGCTTTAAGACACATTATATAATATATATATTCGCGATTAACTCTTTGTATACAAAGAGTTTCGACTTTCTTCACCAAGGGTGTCCTTAAAAGAACCCAAAGCTTGCTCATTGTTACACTAGTTGTTATTATAGTATTTTTACTGCAAAAAACCTACAAAACTACCATGGTGACCCACCTATACCACCATGACCCAAAAACTTGTCGTTCACGGCTTACTCCTATCGCTCAATGATTTGTATTCTTACTCGTCCAGACACACATACGCATTGTGCAGTCTATGCAACTGGTGTACTTCGATGCAATCTCAACGAATTTCTGATGCAACTTAGCCATCGAGAGAAGGAAAGAAAGCGATACTCGAGAACACGAATACAAGAAGATCGTATTTCTGTAGGTTTTCAATTTGATTGGAAAAATCATTTTAGTCGATTTCTTCCTTATTTGCTCTAACCAGTGGAGATCAGTGATAAACCACGCGCGAAAAAATTGCGAGCTATTTCCAACGGTTGTATCGTAGAATGCACGAAAAGAAACGTATATCGGTGTCACCGAGGGAACACCATCTTGGTAGGATAAGGGTTAATTTCGTAGTGTTCTCGCTAATGTTCCTTACGAAATGGTACGGTGTACGGCGAGCGAGGGTCAAGATCAAGACCGAATCTCTTCTAATGATCGTTGACTTAATATTCACTGGCCGTCGGTACTCGATTTAACGAGGGCGGGACCGCTGCGGGCCACAAAACACGGGCGTGCACGCAGGTGAAGCAACGGCCGAGAAATAGACCGGCCATTCTCGATTCGAGTTGGTCCTCGATCGAGAAACGTGCACCGGTGACGCCAGAGTGCCGCGGCCGCCACCAGAGAAACGCGCGGGAACCTGTCCCGGACAGGCCGGTAGATAAGCAACTGCGAGATAAGATACGCTAATTGAGAGATCTTAATTGGAGGCTGCACGGACCCTCTCGGGTCTTTTTCTCTGGCGGACATACCGCCGCCGTCATGGCCATTTCTTTCGGGTCTTCGTGAATCCTTCAAGTTCGTACAAAGACCGCACGAATCTGTTTATAATTCTTCCCGATCGTACCGATACTCGACCAGAATCGATCACAGATTTCTCTGGATAACGAATAACGAACGTTCCTCTTCGGTTAAGTGTTTCTTCGAATGAAAATTCAAATCGTGCGAATCTTATTTTTGTAGAATTTGTAACGATAACGAAATTTGTTAGGTAATAACCACGCGCCGCGTAAAAATAATTTTTTTCATTCTTCGAGCCTTTCGAGATCGAATAATGTGATTACGAACGGTTGAAAAATTGACGAACGTTATGGATAACGATTATGCGGGAAATGTATCGTATTTGGATGTGTATTAGAGATTTCTTTATTTTGTTGATTATCTAGAGAGATACACTGTATTTAAAAGTACCAAAATAACATTTAGTTAATAGAATTTGGTCTCTTCCGAAAATATTAATTCCGTGTAAATCGGAGCTAAGATTTGGATAGAAAGTAGGAAGATGGGCACAACATTTTCCAATGTAAATTTAATAACGATTAACTTTTATATTTATTACATACGATTTGTGTACATAAAATACTGTTTAAAGATTTCTGAAAACATATATTACGATATTAATTGTATTAGAGCGATGTTTAGCTTTCTCGTCAGCCAGTAACGTGAGTCTAATTATAAGAAAAATGGAAAAAGAAACTGAGCAAAAATGATATATCTGAGAATATATCTGTCCAAATTTGAAGTCAATATGTTCGTTGTATTTCCAGAAATTTTGACAACTATTTCAAGAAACGTGATTTCGAGGTAAACTCGTTCAAACTTGTTGGACAGTGAGCTTCAACGATCTGTTAAGCCCTCGAAAATATTATTTAACTTCGTTATTTTTCCAAACTTCAAATTGGATGATTACATTTTCGAAAGATGTGAAAAGAAATCTTCGATATTTGTAATCCTGCACTATAATTGTCTTCCTTAATTTGACGCGACACCTAATTGTGGAACTTACCGATCCATCCGAAGCTTACGTGTATATTTCGGAAGAGCAGCGGTATAATCATTATGGTCTCGACAATTTCGCGAGTCGTGAAATGACAGTCGCTATTAATCATCACTTCGATTCTATCCGTATCTGTGGTGATAGGCGATGTAGAACTTTCTTCTTCGAGTCTAGAGAAACATAGTAGTGTCGGTAAAAAGTAAAAAAAACGTAACGCAATGATAATCTTCTTTATTTTCTGATACCTTAATACTTTAATACCTAAATACTCGTATTCTTCAGTTCGATAAGAGTGCCAAGAAGACACTAGAGCACTGCAATCGCAACAAATCCTTTTTTAATGAAATAAAGCCTTGAACACGTGTGCGTGAAGTCGATAACTAGTCAACAAAGTAACTAACCGTCCTCAAATTCTGGAAATGGAACGAATGTACGTTACAAATATATTATTCGATATGTTCAATGTAAGATAACAGTGCTGTACGCGAGATAAATAATAGGTTGTTCGATAAGTTTTGTCGTTCGATAAAATATTGCTGTGAACATATATTATGATATTTAAACATTGCTCCTGAGAAAGATGCTCTTCTTAAGAAGAAGGGAGGAAGTTGATTCGGAAGGTGAATCGAAATGAAAAAAGTCTTGTAAACATTGCATCGAAAATGTAAAACTAACGAGATAAATGGTATTAAATATGTTACGAATGGTATCAATGTTTAACGTAATCTTGGTCGATATATTGATGAAAGACGATGTTCCGTGGTAGTTTCAAGTAACAATATAACTCTGCATATGTTACAAGAGATGAATAATAAATTGTTCAATTAGCGTCGAACGCTTTTGTGGCGAGTTGACTTTCGCGTACGTGAGAAAGGTCGTTTTGAAAATTTATTACAGCTTATTCGAGTTAGTAACGAAAGATGTCGATATTCTTTTAAATATCTTTGATAGTATTTATCTCGTTAGTTATATGTTCACTACGCATCATTTACAGGATTTTGTTTACTCCACTTCACTGTTCAAATCGTATTCTTTAATACTAGGTTTTACAGACATTTCTTATATAGCCATTTCTACACAAAAGTACAGTTTCTTTCAATAATTGATTTATTTAATGTAGAAACAACTTGGTCGTAATATTAAGAGACATTACATCGATTTAGTATATTCTATGCTAATTTACTTTTGCGTATACATTTCTCGCAAACACTCTGTTCATACTTAATACAAATATTATTGCTTCTATTGTTTTTACAATGACTAATTTGATAAAACTTACGTAATAAAGAGGCCGTCGGCGACACCTTGCTTTAAAATTATACTTTATTTGCACGCCATTCGTTCAACTACATCTATTCCAAATTTGATCTTATTGTAAAATGCAATTGTTTCCGGGACACGTTTGTAATTGTTTCCCAGTTCGATAAAAGTATCATTTGTGTCTAGTAGCAATACTTTTCTAGCTTAGCTATTGTCTGTAAATTTATTTCATGTTTCAGATATTATTAACACATCGTTCAAATTGTTTGTTATCAAATGTATAAATTGAAGAATTTTCATCTATTCTAGGCTCTCTGTTAGAAAAGATAGGAGTTCCCATTACTTCGACCATTAATAGGAAGCTTCTGAAGATTTTGCTTCGTGTGCTCCTCGAGTGTACAGGATTGCTATAAAAGCATGTAATTGCACAATTAAAATTGCACAATTTCTTACTCGATGTGCCTTCGCTTCGGTACAACTTTTACATTTTCTTGAACATAGTTCAGACAAACTATCTACTACTAGATTTACCTACTTGCAATTTATTCTAAATTGCCAACTGCAATTTCTGCTTCGCCTGTTACATATTGAGACATGAAAGGAATGATCGTCTCATTCTTAGGCTCAGAGTCTGATCTGAGGCTCTAATTGTTCCTGTTGTAACATACATTTTGGGAATTTTCTTCTTCATTATTTGAAGATTTCTCAATCTCTTCCTGGCTTTGATGCAATTCGATTTCGTTTTCTTCAATTCGGTCAAAAACTTTGAGAACCATATGTGATTCACTCTGGCAAAAGAAATTACCAACTTTAACAAACATCTTCTCCAACTCAATCAACGTGAAAATAGTCTTGTCACCAATCTGGAACAAGCTAACGACCATACACGCAGACTTGACAGAAAAAGACTCATTCCCTCAAACTGGTCAGAATAGATTTACCCAAGTGTTATGAGAAACTTTCGTATCCCGTACCATTTTTTGTAGAGCTACTATTATTATCATTTTACTTTTATTTACTACTTTTTTCCTTTTATATTTAACCACTCACAATCGCCGTCTAGTTTATTAGCATGTACAGATACTCAAAATATACTTACATTAGTCATGTTACAGATCAACGCCAACATATTTACTGAAAATTTCCTCGTGGAATTGATTGTAAATTTCATGGAACAAAATAAAAAAACGAATTCTATTTTTCGGAGCTTGTGCCAGAACAATTTACATCGGTGCTGATTATTTTTTTTAGTAAATCATCGTTTCTTGTAAATTTGCTAATAATGACGAAACAAGGATGAAAATAAAGTAAAAGTACTGTGATCAAATTTCATAATAAAGTAACTGGAACCTCTTCTAAACATGTGAATAATACACACAAAACCAACTCGGTATTGTTTTCGCCAGAAAGCTACAAGTTGTCCTCGCAAGACCGAGAATTGGACCTTCGAACTTATTTCATTTCTTCTTGCTAGAAAAAGAAAACGAACAAACCGGTGTGCACTAATTATTAATACCGATGTTACAACGTATCGTATCATCGCGTCATGCATGACACACCAACGAGGATGGAACTTGTATCGAACAAACGGACGTATAAAAGAAACCCTTAAGGACGAAGAGTCACGTTCCAACAAAGTAAACATTTTCAAGCGTATCGATTTATTAAATTGTATTCAATAATTTTGCAATTTCCACGAATGTAAATAGTGACCGTGGTTGCTGATGATCTTTCAAGGTTGAAGTAACCTTGAAAAATTCGATAAAAGAGAAAAACAATTGTTTCCATTGTTCCGCGCGTTTTGAATCTTCATTTTTGCGGTATTAGTACCGAATAAACGATTTCTCAATTGGCACGTATAATACGATCATTCGATAGAAATCCAAGGACACGGTGGCAAGTTCCGTGTGAGCAGACTCATCGCACAAATCTTGTATTTTTCTTCGTTGATACCATCTGGCTGAGTATACGTTTCACGCGGATCCGTTCCCTAAGAGACATTAGTTCCTCCAGATGAAAGACGATCGCAAAGCAGGTATTATCCCATAAGATAAAATTTCTGGCGGCGGGGCACGAAAACGGTCGACGAAGATAATCTTGGGATCTCGATGCGGGAACGTAGGGTACAAGGGGGGGACTACTTTCAATCCACTGGCGCGTGAATCCATACGGGGTTAGGGGGCATAGAAGAGAATCGAGATGGCCGACGGGAAGGGAAAAAGGGGTGGAAGAAGGAACGAAAAGAGGGTGAAACTTAACGGCTTCGGCGAGTCCCAGACTCGTGATTTCTAAATCAAACACTCGAGAGCGTTAAGAAGGAAGTTGGAAGGGGTGCTTATTTGAGTCGGTCGTTCCGTGCCAGAGAAAGAGGTGTCAACGAGCTGCTACGAGGGATCGAAATTGGAGGACCCACTATTTTTTTGGCTGCACCGTGTCTCATTCTTCCGCCCCTGGTCCCCGTATACCGATCTTTCTCCCCGGAATCCCCGAGGAACGCAGAAAAAAAAAGGAAGAAAAAGAAAAGGGGAAGAGGTGCAGGCAGGGGATCTTTTGACATTATTTAAGAAGCCCTCTAGGGTACGGGAGTGGGTACTACCGAAGAAATCAACGGTTGGAATTGGAGTACCGGACGGGAGTGAGCCTTCTATCTACACCTTCCGCCCTCTTTCATGCGTAGAAAAACGTAATACCTTCTGAACCGTCGCGGTAAACAGAGAACACACTGCTTCCCTCCAGATCTAATCGCTACTATTTGTTTGATTTTAGCTTTCGGCCTCGGGTAATTTCACCGGATTTGCGCATCGATGGACGCGTAAGTGATCGTAGAATACAGCGAATCCCTTCTCAGGAGAATTACCCGATCGAATCTTGTACTGGTTTAACTCGGAGAACGTTGTTCTTTGTTCGATTGTGACGTTATTTCTTACGGATTACGAAGGATCGAGAACTTCAATCGTCGGTATAATATATAAATGTCCGAATAGAAAATCTCTTTCGAGTACAAATTTTCGTTTCAGATTATCGTTTTTGCTAAGTACTTTTTTGCGAACTTGTGAATTTTTTACAAGTAAATTGTAAGCTTGGGTAATTTAAAATTTTAAGGAACATTGTAGAGTTACCTACTGTACGTTGACGTGTTTGATTGTTAAATGAACGACGACAGCCTGCTCGCAAGTTTGCTCGTATTCGATGATGTACGAGCAGAAAAAGAATATTTTTCGTTCACGGAAAAAATATTTCGTTCTACGGAAAGTAATTTTAAACAAATTTTTATTCGGTACTAGAATAATCATTGCGAGTGGAAAATTGTAAGGGGTGTTCTTTAACTTTCGGAATGCGGATGGTTTTGTGCATAAAATGTTAGGTATATTTTCAATTTTATATAGAATATTTATACATAAACTACATATATATATATATATATATATATATATATGTGTGTGTGTACAACTGTAGAAATAAATAAATAAGTAAATACATACGAGTATATAACTTGTTTTATTTAAATACATTTGACATATACAATAGATAAGACGTTTCTGTATCCCCTGCCTTTTTTGAGTAAACTTTGTATATTTTTGAACAAAGAATACGATGACAACACTGAGTCAAAATAACTCTGAAAAATCGAATTTTAATAAAATAGATGTCTGATTTTTGTTAATCAAAAAAAAGTATAGTATATTTTTTGTTTATGGTAAGTCTGGTTGCGGAGAAACGCGTGATTCTTAAGCTGTTAATGTGTCTGGTTAAAATTTTCATTATTTTGAGAGATATTAATTACACTCGGATATCTTTGTTTCGAGAAAATCGCGTTTAAAGTTTAAACAGTGTATTTTTCGTGCATTGAAAATAATTTTAATTACTTTTATTACAAGTATTGGTTTTCGACATTTTTCCTTATTTTCCAGGAACATTTACAAATAATCGTTGCATTATTAATTGTTCCGTTTGTTGTACAAATCAAATAAATCTTTTTGCAATTACTTCAATATTTATTACGCAAGTCGGAAGTATCATCGATTTCTTTAAACTTTAAGTAGAAAACAAGAATGGAAAATTAGTAAGAAACATACCGAAACCTAAGGCAAATAAAAGTTTCATAAGAGAATATGGTTACCCAGTTTTTATTTTCAATCGCAGATTATTTTTAATTACGACAAGCTTGTACTCTAGTTTTTATTTTAAACGTCGTTAAAATATAGAAGTCATTATAAATCATTTATGCTACCTTCCTCAGAGAGGGACGTTTAAGACCGAAGGGTTGCTTAATTGCCAGTATTAAATTACCAGAGAAATAAATCCCTCGCGAACATTATCTTGTAATAAATTTGTTCGCTTTGCATAACTCGTTGAAATAAATTAAGCGATAACAACTTTATCATTGTGGACTGGTTTTGCAGCGGTTCCATTCTGTTGCCGTTTTATTCGATCGTGTATGGGTGAATAAAACACATGTAATACGGCGTTAGAAATATCGATTCGTGTGAAATTGTTATTACACAGCTACGTTGATCGAAGTGGAAATATTGCGACATTTGCGTTGTGTTAAGAGTATTATGTTATTTCCGGAAGCATTTAAATAAATTTCATCCACTTGAAACAAAGGAGCATAGTTTTGAAATAAAACGGCGATAAATGAAAATGTTTGCAAGCTTTTTGCAAAATATAATAAATAAAAATTCACGTGTTTTATAAACAAAATAGTAATAACGCGTATAAACTTGAATATTAACCAAGTATATACAAATCTATATATTATTTTTCCAGTGTTTTCATCAAATTAACGATTAATTTAATTTATTATGAAAAACAAAATATATTCGAGAGAACTATCGATTATTCGACGACTATCGTAAGGGACAAGGATTAATGGAAATAAATATCACAAGATGTAGCAGTGTATGAGCGTGTATTTGACAGTGTTTTTCCTCTCTCGTACGGCGGCACACATTATTAGAATTCGCAGTACGTATGCGATTTAAGGTGGAATGTTATATTATTGCTAATTGCTGCCGGGTGTGCTGCACTCGATGCAACGGTCCGTTTGATAAGAAAATCAGTATTCTTGGTACGATCAACACAGAGAATCGCAAATAGACGAAAACGATTTTACTTATTTTGGATGCGGGAGGTCGTGAACTGTTCAAGTATAACCGGTTTCTTCGGTCTTTCCGATAGAAAAGTGTGAAATATAACTTATTTGCCGGCGACGAACTTCCGCTGTGCGTGAAAACTGAATTTCCGATTTTACTTGACACGTGTACGAGCGCAGCACGTCCGGGATACATCGACACATCGATTTAATGGGTAACGGGTGGGCCTCTATGTTACAACGCGAATTATAATGTAGAATATCATCCTCTTCATCACCATCATCATCATCATCATCATCCTCATCCTCATCATCCTCATCATCATCATTATAATCATCATCATCATCGTCATCGTCATCATCATCATTATCGTCATCAACATCACCATCATCATCATCATTACCACCACCACCACTACCACCACCATCGTCATCATCATCACCACCATCATCATCATCGTTATCATCTATCATCATCTATCATCATCATCGTTGTCGTCATCATCATCATCATTATCGTCGTCATCGTCATCACCATCGTCATCGTCATTGTCATCGTCATCATCATCATCATTATCATCATTATCATCATCACCACTGCCACCACTACCATCACGGCCACCATCATAATAATTATCATCATCATCTATCATCTATCATCATCGTTATCATTATCATCATCGTAATCATCATCATCGTCATTATTAACATCATCATCATCATCATCGTCGTCATCGTCGTCGTCGTCGTCGTCGTCATCACCACCATCACCACCATCCCCACCACCACCACCACCATCATCATCATCATCATCATCATTATCATCATCATCGTAACCATCATCGTCGCCATCATCGTCGTCGTCGTACCATTATACAACAATCATCGTAATAATTATTATTATCATCGTTTCATCGCGATCGATCATCGTGGTATGCCTAAGACAAGTCGGTATTAAATATCTTACAATACACATCATCTTCCATATATTTATTTATATATATAATATTTATACTTTACCATTTTTCTTTATTCATTATGTATACTATCTATTTATAGGGTAGTCAGATTCATCTCTTGTGTTCCATTCATTTCTTTCGCCGTTCTCATTTGTCGATAATGAGAAAGTAAAAAACAAAGGGGAGAGGTAATGGTCGTTTTGGTGCTCAATGTCAGGTCACGCGTCGATGACAGGAAATTTGTCTAACATTTTGTGCTCTTTTCGCGTTATAAAATACGATTCGCGTTTAAAAAATGTGGTCACTGAACGCTAAACACAACTAGAGATAGGTGCCGCATTGAAATATCGAACGATCGTAGAAAAAACGTGAATTGTCCGTAATATAAAAACTAAACGCAAAGTGACTTGACGTCGAGCAGACTGATGAGAGATATAGCGAGAAATTACGCTCGTCGGTAATCGCTACGCTTTTTCGCAATACTTGACAACACGGTGCTTGTCGCTTATCGACGAGGCTTGTGAACTCAACGAAAGATCCCTCTCGTTCGTTCCATTTCTATTACTACGAACGTCACCGTGGATTCTCGACGCATCATTACACGACGCTATGCTTACACATACAAAAACGAGTAGGTTAATTTTTAAAGATGGCGTTACAACATCATATTACGATACAATACATTACGCATTAGTTTGCGGTTAATTCGGTTACAAGCGTCGGAGTTTAGGTCTTTCTTTCCTCGATGGTCAGCTGCTGAGATTTTTATTTCAGTTTCACGCGCGACATTTATCGTACACTTGGTTTTGCGAACGCCACGTACCGATGGACGAAGCTACGAACGAAACCGTGAACCGTAAAACGGTCTACGAACCGTGTACCGTTCGAGATGAGACTAATGGACGAAATTGCAGCACGAATTTCTTCCAAACGATGGACATTTAAATAAGGAACGGTTGAACGAAAATTAAACGAGAATCATCCAACGGTACAATCCGTAACAGCATCCCCGATTCGTCGAACGGAACGTGGCTTCTCTACGAATAATTTACTGCCTACTTCTTCTTAGCGACACATACAAAACACCGTACAAGGTGGGAATAGGGCCTCTACGCACTGCCACTCGTACGAAAACGAAACTAACTAATCAGGTATTGAGTACTTTCGGATTTAAGGTTTAAGATCGAAAACGTGAGAATCGCGACGGAAAAACAATTGGGGGAACGATGTATGCGAACATGAGTTTCCGTATTCACGTAGATACGTCTGTTACAAAATAAACAATATTTCGTTCGGCCGGAGAATAAAATTTCGAACACGCAAAGGTTCCGGGAGAACGTGGAAACAAACGCGGTGAAGAGAAACGAAGGTGGGAAACGAGTAAAGAGTTTCGAATGAGATGAGTCGGGAATGAGTAAAATAAAAGAGAGCAGCGCACATTTCCATACACGTACGAGGAAAAAGGTATTTTTCTCGGGCGGTTTGGTTTTCGTAGTATCTAAATATGATTTCAATAAATAAGCTACCTAGGGAGCGATTTCTTTTTGGGAGGATAGGGGGTAGGCGCTCCGTATGTGGCGAGTCTGCGACTATGAACGGTTCAGGGGTGGCTCCGTACCGATTCTTCGTATTCGTGATGGAGCGCGCACGGTGTCACCGTAATCGCTAACAAATAATGAGAAATAAAGCTACACGAACGAGTTCTCTCGTACACCCCTGAAATCCATTCGTCGAGTCGCCACCGTGTCCTATATTCGTGTTCCTAACCTAGTAATACAGTCTGCGATAGCGTCCTAAGGATTAAATTCATTAACGATCGATCATGGTAATATATTACACACACTCACACGCGTTCCGAGGTAAATACATACGCACGCGAAGATGCACACAAATACTTAAGCTCGTATACGAACACGCAGTTTATAGCCAGTATTCTCAGAGTACTGTCTCACTCTCATTCCTATCAGAAAATAGACCTTTCGTGTAATTATAACGTTCGACGCAGCGAACCTGTGACAGAATGTAACCGTTGTTTCAAGAATATCTCTTATAAAATGTTCAGAGATCCGGTTATTCCTTCGTTTCTAGATTCTTTTGAACAGGTTTACTAAAAATATATATATATATATGCGCGTATACGACGCTATCGTATCTTGCTTTCCGTGAAAGTATATTACCGATTCTTCGTGAAAAAGATTCGTTCGTGTGTTTGTGTTTGTTTGTGTTTGTGTGTGTTTATGTTTATGTATATGCGTGTGCGTGTGTGTGCACGTTAGAGGTAATCGACAATGCGTTCTTTTACACAACGTTCGCACGCATCTTGTACTCTCTCTCTCTTTCTCTCTCTCTTTCTCGCGCGCGCGCGCACACACACACATACGCGCACATGTACATATATAAATAAGATTCGTTACAGGAGTAAAAAGTTATCCGTGAACAGTCGTTGATAAAATAGCAATTCGGAAACAACCGCGCTCCGAAATTCAACATCGTCGCGGCGGCGGTGAAAACTGCGTGTACGTTGCGAGCACATACGCAAGCACGCATGCACGCACGCACGCACGCACGCACACATTATTCACACACGCAGGCAGACAAGCAGGCATGCAAGCAGGCAGGCAAGCAGGCAGGCAGGCAGGCAGGCAGACAGGCTGGCAGGCAGACAGGCGGGCGGGTAGGCAGGCAGGCAGGCAGGCAGGCAGGCAGGCAGGCAGGCAGGCAGGCAGGCAGGCAAGCACGTATGCATGCACGCACACACGCTACATTAGGCGACGTAATTAGCACAGCGAGCGAGAGAGTTTTGCGCAGCACGAGCTCTACTGCGTTCGCGCACGGGAGAGTCGCGTTCTTTCAGCGGCCGCCTTCTCCAGAAATATTTCCATCTCGGACGAATCTCGTCGACGCGCAACGCTCGGGAACCGAGACGCGACGCTAAACTCGCGAGCTCGAAACGATTCGAGTTTATCGACAATTAATTTCATTGGCGTCCGTTGCGTACGGGATCACCGGATCGTTACGATTCGATCCCCGTTCCGGATAGAAGGTTTCTGTCGGGGCGCGCGCGCCTGCGCCGTACGCGCGTCTCCCCGCGCGTCTATTGCGGTTTGTGACAGCGTTTGAAGCACGACAGCTGTCCGATTGTGCAACGATTTAGGCCGATCGCGTGCAACGTATACTTCGTCCACCGCTAAACGATCAGACTAGTGCTACGTGGTATATCCGACGTATGGTTACATTCTCCCGCAACTCTGTCTGCTTTGTTTCCCGGCTTCGAATTCAACATCGAATCTAAAGAGACTACGAGAAAGATCGATGAACCCGTTAAAGTGAAAGAGAGAAATGATCGATGACAGACGCTGTCAATTAAAATGGCGTAAAAAATTTAGCAATGGAACGAAAGGGAAATTATGATATCGTTCGTACTTGCCTGAAAGGATTCAGTCGGGGCAAGTGTGAAATAGAATCTAACGACGCGTAACGAAAGCTATATCCGGTATGACCGTCTTCCTGCTGGTTCGTACACACTCCCGTACGCGAATGATTTTTCGTTGTTTTTAATTCTAGTGAATGTCGTCAATTTGGAAGAATGTACGCGAGCGAGCAGGAGAGACGCAAGGCGAGCCAGCTTTATTCGTTGCGATCAATCGAGGCGCGTGCTTCGAGCCGCGTTTCAGGTGATGCCGCGTTGTGGGTCCCTGACATCTCGACCGTACGTTCTACCAGCGTATTTGGTAGTCTGATCTCAGGTTCTCACAGGTATGGAGGAGGCAGTCTTCATCGGCGAGCCAATACTCGGCTCAATGATTGCTGGTCCCGACGACGAGACGGCTTTCGTGTCGTCTCTGCGGTACCGAGACCTTCTCGTTCTGGCGCATCTTCCAACGATTCGAGTGCCGATAACGATGCGTCGTATGGATGATCTCCCTTGTACTGTCGACCTGCAACAGGGAGTTCTTTGTGGCCCTCATCACGGGCGACGGCTTCTTGGATCCGAAATACGGACCACGTGGATCCATTCCGCCCATGTCCGCGTTCACCAGGTTGTTGTGGTGTTTAATGTCAGCATGCGGGTTGTACTTAATGAAATTGAAGCACTCTTGCCGACCGCGAAGATTCTTCATCGGCTTGCCGAACTTGTTGAAGCCTAAATACCGCGAACTATCTACTACGCTTCTGTACCTCAAATACGAACCGTTGTAGAGCTCGTAGAACTGGCACATAGGACCCTTTTGCTTCTTAGGCTAGAAACAATCGATGCGTTTTCTTTAGTCTTGGTCAAAGTTCTAGATTCATCATTTTACGTACAGCGATGTGAATAATCGCTCGGTCGAGGCCCGCTGTAGCCGATGCGCAAACAACCGTGTTACGAATCGTACGCAGGGTAGATGTCCCGATAACTGTCAGCATCCTTGTAACTGCCGTTTCAATTATTTTATTCAATAACGGAACAATGTACGATGAATCGCGAAGAAAACTATTTCAATACCAAATTTCGACTTTGTTTCTCGTGGTATTCCATATTCGTTTCTTTACAATGAATGCTTGAAAATAAATATTGAAAGGTGAATGTGTCGTTTAAAACGTGCATCTATTGTGAGAATAAAATATGGGAATTGTTGTAACGTGGCAGATGCAATAATTTTACTATTCGTCTTGTGTCTGTTACGTGATAATAATTGAATTGTTAATACGTGGGAATCGTTTCCATTCGAGCGACAATAATAGGAACAGAATAGTCGATTTCGTAGTACACTTTCGATTAATTGGTAATCGACGCGTCGTGTTCAAAGTATAGTAAGGTAATGTTACGTTACAATCTGGAACGACTTTTAGGTTAAACAATTTATAAAATAATTACCCGATAAGCTTAAAGGGGCAGTAATTGGGACATCTACTCTATCTGCTCGGAAAATTCAGATTTACTATTAATAGAACCAACCGTAGTGGCTACGAATAACTACAGGTACCTGAGTCTAGAAGGACATTGGCGTTGTGCATACTGTGTTACGATACTTGCGTTTTTTCCTCGATTTAATATTTACCCGTATTTATTCGGCTCTGCTACATTCCGTACATTTTAATTACACGATTAACGATACTTCGAAGCTAAAAGATCGTAATTGAACCCCTATTCGGAAGGGTTGCGAACAGAACATTGCGTGCAAGTTTCTGAGAAAGAGAATCGAAATCTGTGGGTAAGCGTGTGTGGATGTTTCGAGTTATTGCACACTAACGCGTGGAAATTATTTAATTTTATTCAAGTTACTCGCGAAATTTATACGCAAATTTCTAGACTTCTGTAGCGATCTCTATTCAAATCTTGTATTTTATTCGATCTATGAAAGAATCATCGATATATTTTACATAAATTGTTACATAGTTTCAAGCCACCTAATGCACGTTGGGTTTGCTTATACACATCGCGCTCGAGACACACGGCCATGAGTTTGAATCTGTTTTTCGTGGAAACGTTACGAAAGATTCTTTGAACCTACAATTACTCGCATCGCTGTACGTTATTGTGAAAAGATTTTTTATTTCGGAGCTCTCTATCTTATTAGCTTTTGTTAATTCTCGTTCTAGAAAACTGTTACACGAGGAATACTGTATTAAAAATTAAGCTAAAACATTGGAGAGTTGAATCACCACGTTTTGATAATCTCGTTTATAAATCATTGTTTTGCAAAGGTGACATTTCTCGACTATTTACTCGCTGGTAAAAGCGATAATGCAAGCGATCGATAGAATTGTCCGAACGGTGCAATTCGGTGCATTTTTCGTCGCGCATAAATCTATTCGCTCCCAACGATGAAACGTGTATACTAATTCGTAAGCCAGTAATTACCAGGCCGACAAGTTTCCACCGCTTGTTGAAGCAAATGTATCGTTGACTCTTTTCCGCGAAGATGTACAATTTTCCACTGAAATCTTCGGACTGCGTCGTCAGTTTTTCTGTAACATAAAGCGAAAAGAAATTCGATTAACTAATTGGACGGACAAAATGTTCGAATTGTACAACGATATCGGTACACAACGGAAGACTTTTTACTAGTTTCTCTTATCGAGGAAAGCGATCCTCGAATCCATAACCTTATTTAGACTAACGCAATAATTTCCCGAATTTACGATACCTGGCCATCGAGTTAGAACTATTCGAGTACTGCCAAAAAATGTTAAAATTCAAAGTAAAATGTCAAAGTTCGAAGAAAATTTTCCGTAACTTAAAAACTGTATCGAACATTAAGAAATTTGTGCAATTGACAACCTTCAAGGGAGAATCTCGTCCCTTGGTTACCGATCAAATTAAAACGGCCACGGATACAAAAAGATAGAAGGTTTAAGCTTCGATTTGCCTCCTGCTGCGATAGGTTTCGACGAATATTAAGAAAGTTATGAAATTTTGAATTTCAACTTATTTTTCAGCGATGCTCGAGTGATTCCAATGGCCAAGGGCTGTATTGTCACATACTGTCGTATCGTATAGTTCTTCGTGATTACTTTGAAGAACGTATAAGCGAACGAAACGTTCGGCTGGCTGAAAATTTTGCGTGAATAACGAATTTTGTGCAGACGTTGTAAGAATCTCTGTACACGTACTCGAGGTGTACACGTTCAATGCGGCGACGAGTTAACGAAAAACAGATAACGCGGTTTACAAAAGCATCCAGGGACATCAGTTGCCGGGGACAAAATGACAGGATGCAGTAGGCAAACCGTTTTGTGGTTCAGTATGCGAGTTGGCACATTTCCGAGAAGAGATCTCGTCGAGGTTTATGGCGCGAGTTGTACCTACATACGTCGATGCTCGGAGTCCCTCTTCCAGGCACTGTTCGGCACTGAGAAAGGAAGAAAAGGTTGACTAAGCCTACCGCCGTAGCTAGTTGGTGCTAATGAAGGCGGCACAGACCGAACGGTGTGTACTTTTCCACTTAGCGGATCCTGTCGTGCCTCGACCCCGAAGTGCACGTTGCGTTGTGTTCAATGCAACGGCGTGTCTCCCTTTTTCTTTCACACCCACTATTACGAAATTCTACCGACCGAGAAGCAGGCATCCTTTGTTCCGGATAACGAAAGAAAAAGAAAGGGCCGCTGGTACAGGTGCACCGCTCAAGTTTCCGTGCTTTCCATCGGAAAGGACGTAATGCTTATGAAACCTGCACGCGGCGAAGTACTTCTAACCGAATTATTACATTCGCGCGGCGATCTCAAATGCGAATCCACGCTGTACAATTTCACGTATCTGGTAAACGAACTCCCGGCTTACTACGTACGCTATAAGGTTAAGTTTTAATTGGTGGTTATTTTGTTGTATACACAGTACGACGAGGTATATTCGACTTTGTAGAATTGTTTAAATATTTGTAGACATTTTTAAGAGAAACGTATGACGATTACTCATTAATTTATTAAGGAACTGAATAAATTGGTAATTGATTTCTGATAGTAACGAAATTCCATGGAGTCCGTCCGACCCTACCTTACCAATTACGGGTTAACGTTTGAAATTGTACAGTACACTTATTTATCGATAAAGAACGATCAAGTATTCCGAGACGATAAGTTTATCGCACCACTTGGACGACAGAAGATTTTCCGTTTTGAAGTTAACCGAATTATGTATCGTGCGTGACGAACAAAATGATATGCGGCATAGCACAGAGGCAAGAAGCGATTCTTCGATCGCTCTACCTATTCCCTACTTTTGAACTCCTGTAATCACTATGTTTTGACTCTTGGCGGTCACTATTGACACAGTAGTAAGATCTCTATATTTATAGAGTTTTCGTTCGATTGCTTATATGATTATTTTCTTTATATTTCTATTTATTTATGTATTTAGTAAAAGTTTTCTTTGGTAACTTTTCCCTAAATCAGTTCGTTTTTCCTGTTTTTTTAAACAAATGCTATATTTTAGCAATAAAAGGAAATATGGATCGCTGGAACTTGAGAAACTGTGTTTTTCCTGGTTTTTGGTAAAAATCATTGAATTTATAAAAATTGCGAAATGAATAATTTTTATCTGAGCAATAATTGCCGCTTGGCCATAATTTTCGAAATAGCTGTAAAAATGTTTCGAGCGCGAAAGACGACAGTCGATGATGAATTCCGAGCAGAAATTAAATCATTATGATCATAAAATTGAATACCTCTTGAAACTTTGCTAAAAAAACACATTAGATTAATTTTAAATTGTTAGTACAATATAAGTAATTTCAATTCAAATTCCAAAGAATTCATATAGTTCCTTTAAACATTTTAAATAAAAGTTTTAATCTTGTATCGTGTTATATGTAATTAAAATTTCAATTTATATATATCTAAAATGTAAAATATTATGTTCATACATATTTATATTCTATTATTCTTTAAGCTCAAACTATTAATTGAAAATAATTTGTTCCCCGTCAAAAGAATTTTATAAAATGAATAAACACTCGTTTGATTTTCTACTATTGTACATGTAATAAAAAGTAAAGAAATTTTATCGTGCCTCGATAATAGTATTCCACTTAGATCCGAATCTACGCCAATGTTTAAAGATCCACCGCTCGTTTTGCACCGTTTCACTTGCCTCGACACATCTTATTTCTTTTCTTTGTCAACCCTCTTATTAGTATACGTGAGCACATTCGCCAATCCTAACGCTACGCCGGGAAATGCGTGCGAGACGATGCATTCCCGCTCTGCACTTCCGAATTCCTTCCGAATATCATCGAGTCAGTCATGCACGGTGACTTTGTACCCAATTCGCGTGAAAAATCTACCGAACGTTTTCCTAATCGTTCGGGGACAAATTCCTCGCGCAATTGAAAAGTTACAATTTCGTTTGCGGACGTCGAAGAGACAGCACGAAATAATTAATTTTCGTCCGCGTTACGAAACACGGTTTCTTAATTGATAGACGTTTAATGGTAGAGAAGGTACGATGTCACGATCGTGAGTTTTTCTTCCTTCGTTTGCGGGCCACATGAGCGTGGGTATAACCACCGTGCGTAGAGAAAAGGAAGGAGGTAAGTCTGCAGGGTGGCCCATTTGCTGGAGCCTCGTTAAATTCAAGTGGTTCTCGTCGGGTGCCTTCCCAACATCGAAATCAAGAATGTCCCCGAACTGCCTCGTAAAGTCTCTCTTTTTCCCTCTTAGTTCACCTCTCTTTTCCTCCTCCGTTTTTCTTTTACATTTCTTTTTCTGTCCCAGCCTCCTACCAGCATTCAGGTACGAGAAAAAGCAAGAGAGGACTTAATCTGAGACTGCTCACTGACAAACCTACCATAGTCTATACTCCGTGCCAATTAATTGCGGCACTTTCGTTAATTAATTGGATTCACCTTTCAGCGGATGTGTATCGTAATGGCATCACCCTACGGTCAGCGGAACAATTTATTCTTTTTTCCGATACTAAATTCATCTTATCCGAGTGGGTGAGAATCAATGGTTATACAATTGGGACCGATGCGTCTTGTTTCCAATGAATTTTTACGATGGACAATCGATCGATCGCTAACTCGACGAGAAAATGAAATTCATATTTTCGAAAATTGCATTCACGCGTCGACCACGAAGCCGATCTCATGGAACTTCTTCCGGATATCGCTGTAGATGTTCCACGATTTGTGCGTCGAACTCGTTAACTTGACTATGACCAATTCGGGTAAAAGTACATTCAATTACTACATAACATTGCTCGTATTCAAATGTCACACCTCAAAGATTACGCTAGAGTAATCGGAATAATTAGAGTTATATATAAAACTCAACAGGTCAATGCGTTAAAGGCAAGATAGTTATATTTGGCATAACTTGTAACGATATGAACGAATAACGCAAAGTTCATTTTTTTAGTCTCCAGATGTTTATCAGATGTGTGTACAATTTTTTTCTTCAAATTGCCGCAGATAATGAATCAGTTCCTCTTTATCTTACTTGTCTTATCAAGCGCATTTATCATGCATCATTTACCATTGTGGACAATTCTACGAAGAAATTTCTAAGAATGTCGGCAATAAATAAGTATAAACAAGTTGAGTTAGCATTCTCAATTTGTGCTACTGTCGCAAACATCTAGGTTAAACGAACAAAGAGGTACAATAACGCGCATAATTGAATCAATAATAATTTCATGGATTTTGCATTTGAAGAACGATTTATTTTAGATTTGACTTGATTTCAACCAAAAGTACGCCGATGAGATATAAACACGATCGTTTAAATCAATTTCATTGGTTCTAGATTGAATTACTAGATTTGAAATACTCTTTCAAAAGTGTATTTCATTCATCTCGTTGAATGTATCTCAGTTTTCAAAAATTCAAGTGACATTCGAGCCTCTGCAATTAATAATTTCGCAAACATGTCAATTCCAATTTAACGATTCAAATAACGAATTAAATAACTTTAATACACCTAATGTCTTCGTATTTCTAATAATGCGAAAAAAGAGAGCGAGCTGGTACAATATTCTTTGATAATTAGGTCCTCGGCGATTCAGTTATCCGCGGAAGGTTAAGTTTTCGTTCTAGGAATCGATCTCTTCGATAGTGGGTCGAGGTCAAGGCACACACTGTTCGATGAAACGAGTGAAATACACCGAGAGTGAGCGAGACAGAGCAACAGAGAACGAGCCTCGGATTATCTGCGTTCGGTGGCTCGCAATTAAATACGATGAGACACGTGCCAAGAATACGTAACGATACATGTAAATGTTACTTGTAGATTGGCAAGATTTCCCCTGTAAAAATGAGTCCAATGATTAAACTAAATTAGAAGTTTTTTTCAGAAGCGATTCGGATTATACATAATTGAATATACTTATATGATATTATTCCTCTCCTGAAGATACAGCTACAAACGACGATGACTAAACATAAATCGTGGAGGGGATAGTTTCGCTTCAGTTATCCAAGGAAGAATACTTTCAGTTATCCGGAGCTAACCGTATTATCGTGTATCGTTTCGCGACAAAATAGAGAAAAGAACGTATTGTATTAATTTACTAATGAAATCTTTTTATAAAAGGAGTAATTAACTGTAGCGTATAATTAATATTCTCGAAGTAGACGATAAGTGAATGATAAAAAAAATAAACAATTCAAAGGAAAATAAAGACAATTTTTTAAAGCTTTAGAGGATCAAGCTTTTATTGTTTCTGAAAGCAATTTTTCGTTCCACGGAGCGTATCCGTTCGTTGACATTTGTCGGCACGTGTCAATTTCTTTGCAAAACGAAACAATCTTTGCAAACGATTCAATCTGTTACTGGTACGGTAAACGTACCGACGTATTTTCATTAACGACTCTTAACGAAATCGAGTCAGTTGTTATTTTCTTCGAACCTGAGAGAATATTACGCCTATTAAGTAAGGTACCATTTTTGTCGTTATCGAGACGGAAATCGTGTTCGACTTAAAAATATCATAATTCGGTGAAAATTGCGCAGCGAATGAATACGAAAATATAATGGGTGTTGTCAACGACAAAGTTCCGTCACAAGTATAGCAAACAAGTTCGAAACTATCGTCAGGAATTTCCTTCTTCCGCTTCGCAACGTCCGCTTTCCAGTATGAAACACGATGTACCTGCGAAGTAGCGACGAAAGAAAGTACGACGATAACAACCCGAAACTAATACCACTGACTCGGAAAATGATACGTACACGCTGTTTGTTCGTTCCAGTTACCCATTACCGAACTCGTATACTTCCGATACCTAGTCGCCGTCGAAGCAATCGCGACGAAACTTCGACGGTTCCGTTTGAAACGATGGTTATCGTTATCAAATAAGGGAAGGGAGATCGTTCGGGCATAGCAGTCGGGACGATGACGAGTATACACGTTTGTTAGAACTTGCCAGACGTACACTGCCACGAGACAACCGACAACGGAGAACCGATAACTATGTTTCGTCTAACGAACGAGTATTACGATTTCGTCATTTGAAAAACCTCGCCGACAAAGTTGCGCGCTCGATTCAAACAGATTGCTACACTTTTAACAGAATCGTACCGATCGAAAGATCTAACGATTCTCTATAATTTCGAAATCAATTTTATTCGCATTTAAAAATTATTTGCGCTCGAATACGTAAGAAATGTTAACGTTCTCCATCTATGCTACTCATGACTCGTCGAATGCAATGAATGACACCAAATTTGGTGAAATAGTGAGATTAATATACATACGTAATGACATGTAAGTGTGTCACACTAAATGTTGTCCATGTATAAAATTTGGCGACTTTTCAAAGAAAAAAAAAATATTATTGAATTTTTCAAATTTCATTTTTGTTATACATCAAGTTACTTGATTTTATTATTTCTTTTCATAGCATATTTTAAACATTTTTTGTCAAACGGAATATGAAAAAAAGGAAACCACAACGGGGGGAAAAAAAATGAAAACTCTTGATTTTTTAGCCTACAAGAAGAAATCATAATTTTGCATAGTAGTCTTGTGAATAAAGAACACTTGAAATGAACGTCATCTACAGAATACGTGCAAATGTCCAACGACTGTACAGAAAATTCAGTGAAATTAAGTTGACTAGGAATAATAGAAAATATTAAGGAAAATTTTATAAAATATTAATTTTTCAGAAGCAAGACGGACGATTTCCATTTCGAGGATGTTTTCACGTAAAAGTGTCGCATCGTTCGAGTAATCGTAATAATACGAATAAAATCTAAATTTATCGGGAACGTGTCCCCTTCGTGCATTATTTAAAGTATTTTACGAAAACGTATCCATCATACGTGTACTGCATACATATTTATATCGTGACAATGTGCCGTAAGAAATAAGTAAATTTTTTTCGCGAGATAAATAAAATTTAAATACAACTTTGATCGGTTGGCTCCGAGTCAATTGATATCCTTCGTTAAAATGTGATGGCATTTATTTATGATATACTCTGGTAAACGGTGAATGCACAAGAGGACGAAGCAACGAGACGAAGAAGAAGCGACTATTTTTCGTTTCGGATCTCTGTTTTCTGTTCCCCGAGCAGCCCTCTTCCTTTGCTCTCGTTCCCTCTGATCGAAGCCGCCACGAGATTAGAGGCTGCCAAATGAATTAAAAGCCAATTTTAATCAAAAGCGGGCACCGGCTTTTAGGCACGATTACCCCCGATAATAACTGGTAGGATGGATCCGCGCGTAAGTAGGAAAGAGCAAGACAGAAGGAAAGAAGAATGGACCCCATATATTACTTCTACGTGCTGCTCGCGATACAGGAACCGATTCTTCCTTCGTTATAGGTTCGCAACTAATAGCTTTTTTCTCTAGCGGGCTAAGTGCTCCCGTGTTTTCTTCTCGCGAGATGTTTCGTTGCCTCGTTGCGAGGAAATCGCAGAAAACATCCACCGGCCAGTGTATCGCGACGAAACGGGATACCGTAGACGAGATCGAAGAGACATAGCGTTCGACGATCGCTTTAAAATAATCTCGATGCCCACGGTGTGCGACCAACGAATGCTTGAGAACCACTGGAGCGCCACAATTTCGCGACGTCGACGTTATGAAAGCTATAATATAACGCGAAAGCGAGCAGGCCGGTACCGACCGCGTAAGCAGAGGAACAAGGGAAAAGAGGGCAAAAGAAGAAGGAAAAGACGCGTATATAACCGCGACTCTTGTTATAAGCCAGGCACGTATAATAGCGATCCTGTCGTTAACACCTAAACGTACGATTGGTCGGTGCACGGGAACGTTCATCCGCCGTGAATGCACACGATTACAACGAAACGCAAATAAAAGAATATGACGGTTGTCCAAGTACGGATCAAAGCTATGACAGGTGCAGCCCTGATTTGCCCGACTGACACGATAATCATGGTTCTCCGAGACTAGAATAATTAAATTCCAGGGTGAACGAATAACCGACGTATGTATATATATATCTCCTCTCTCTTTCCTGGTCTCTTGGGTTTCTCTTCTTCGTATCGGTCGGGAAGGTGTCACATCGTGAAGTATATCGTGACTGCGCGTGATGCTGTTAGTCGTTGAATAAAAAACGGGAGGTTCCCCGTGGACCAATTAAGCCCGTTTAATGCGATAAGAATGCCACGACGATCTATGTAATTACTACCGTTATGAGCCGCAACGATTGGGACTGCGCTTTTTAATCGAATAACGAAACACCGGTAACTGCACACTATTTGTCTTCATCGTGGATGATAGTTATTATCGAGTTACACTCGACATGTACGGATTATCGTTTTCGATACGTTGTTACCTACGCGTTCTATCGGCGATTCACTGTAATCGTTTCAAGATTTAGTCGCGCCCAATTGCAGAGTCGCGCGATGGATTACGAGTTTCATTTGGAGCAATTTTGTTCTCGATTGGAAAACAAAAAATCGAGTTTCGTTCGATGAACTCGATCGACTCGATCCGATGAATCGACGAGATAAAAGGAAACGATATCACGTATAACACTTAAATGGCCCCTCTTGAAGGATCAAAAGTTTCCAACCGACGAGGAACCGGTAACTGGTGCAATATTGAATTTTATATTCAAAACTCGAGAAAACTTGGTGCAATGTACCGGATATTCGGTTACATAAATTACCGATTCTCGGTTTTGGACACGAGTAGGGTACTTTTCGTCAAACGATCAAAGCGATTTCGTTACTAAACGCGTGCAACGGTAGGTTAAATCGCGACAAAATAATTTCCAGACAGACGTTGTTCTTCTGCAACCAGCTCGTGCTCCAAAACGTTCGTCCCCCCGTTACGGGGTGAAACGTCAGCATCGCGAGTAAATAGGATCGATTTCTAACCCGTCTCTTAAATTAGAAAAGAAACACGATAAACGTGTTACCAAAATACTGTGCAACCGCTCCGGTTGTTTACAATTTAGAAAAATAGTGACCAGTTACTGTTCGGGGAAAAGTGTAATAGAATTTGGAAAGCAACGTCGATTCGATAACAAATACGTACCGTAGTACAGATGTCCGTTGGTTAATTAACCGTCCCGATTTTATAGCGTATAAACCAACACGAGTCTGCCGTCGTAAAACGGATTCATAAAGTCGAGGTGACTAATTAACGGTAAGTGTGCAAACAAACAATTTTCTATTCGCGGCTAATTATCTCTCGAGTCGGCCGACTCACGGGGGATCCACGAAGTCGGTTGGCCGCTCGGCAGTCAGAATTCAAAGTTTCAAGGACGCTCTCACGGTGTCTGAAACCCTCGTATAGAGCGAGTGGAGTCAAGACGGTCCGTTTCGCGAATGGGGCTTGAGTAATCGGCGGTCAGGAGAGGCTCGTCGTGCGGAGTAAAGTGCCGAGAGAGGTAGGAGATGCGAGTAACAGAAGGAAAAGGTGGAGGTAGAGCGGCGTGGTGCGGCGTGGTGCTGCGCGGTGCTGCGCGGTGCTGCGCGGTGCTGCGCGGTGCTGCGTGGTGCTGCGTGGCGCTGCGTGGTGCGGCGTGGTGCGGCGTGGTGCGGCTCGGTGCGGCCTGCTGCGGCGCGGCCGGCGTGGCGTGGCGTGGCATGGCGAGGCGAGGCGAGACGAGGCGCGGCGCGGCGCGGCGCGACGCGGCGGCAGTGGCAGCACCAGGAGACGAAGGAGGTGGAAAAGGAGGAAGAGGTGGACGAAAGTGATGGATCTCGGGGAGGTGCAGACGCGGCGCAGCGTGCGGCGCGAAAACTGGCTCCTCTGTTTGCACAAGCCTTCTTCCCTCCCTTCAAACCTTCCTTTTCCCTCCTTCCTCGCGAGCGAGAAATCAGAAGAGGAGCCGCCTTGTATCGCACGCGCGCCGCACATAGGGCGGACAGCTCGTTTGCTGACACCGACTTAGGACACGTTTGAAAATTCAACGTTACCGTGAAATCGTGCTGTTACCGGTGCTAATAATCGTGCCCGCTCCCGGAAGCCAAGGAACCCGCCGTTCAACGAATTCGAGAGTGTTGTTCGAATAGTTGTGAATCGCTTCGACCTTGCTGAAAATATACGTGACGCGGTAACACGCTGGTTAAAAGTATACACCACGATTTCTGTCGGTTAGCGAATTAACCGCACTTCACGCGCACGTGTATCGTTCGTATCGGTTCCTCGGTTTACTCGTTAGTTTCGCATACCCGTCGACGGTATTGCCTACGCGTACTCGTATTTACAGTGATCGAACAAGCGTATTCAAGAACGAACCTTCGACGATACGCCAACGAATATCCCGACCGAAACGGGCTTTCCGAGCTTCGTACGTTTTCGTCCGAGTAGCTTTACCTACCGCTTGTCGAAATTCATAAGACGATTGAACGGATGCTCGGGAGCGCAGTCCTCTTGCATTTTCATATGCAAATATCTATGTTGATTTACATAATGTACGATTATACTTCCGATGCCTGATACTCTTTCGCCAAGGACCGAGCACTGTTTATGCGATTAAATACATTTATTCAATCCTTGCGGCTCCTATCGCAGATATTTCAATGTCTCGCTTTTCAGATGCAACTGATAATATTCATGGGTAATTTGTCGTCGAATTACTCCTTTATACGTCTCGATAAGCGAACCATGATAAATCTTTCCATACAGAGAATCGTTAGACCGTTAAGAGTACGAAGCTTTCTCTGTAACTTCCATTAATATCTTGAACTCGATTTCTAGGAGAACGACCCTGAACTCGCCGCGGTGGAGGCGCGACGACGACGACGGTTCTAATAAATAAGCGCGAAAACGAGTACAAGCTCGTTCCGACACAGTCAAAGACGAGATAAACAGTGTCTAGTCGAAAACAATCGCGACGAAACGAGGCAACGGGACGCTGTAATTCATCCCCGAGTTCTCGATGGCCACTTTTTTCTTTTACTCCTTTCGTTCGTTTCTCTCCGTCCACGTTGATCGACTCCGCGAAAATAGAGCTCGGTTATTAGTTCGAAAAGATAAAACTCGAGCTCCGAAGGGGCTCACGGTGGCGCTTGGTAGCGAAAGCGAACGAGATAAGGCCCTGACCCTACCTCGATCGATAAGGATTGCTATAAATTTAGATCTTTAGTGCCGTAGCTCCGGACGTTTATTTCTCCGAGGAGTTTGCCACTCTTTTGTTCGGAATCCTTATTAGTCTACGAAACTATCGATCGGAGAAGATAACGTCACGGTCGAGTGGTCTGTGTCGGGCAACTGCCCGATTCGATTCAATTAACCGATCGACCTGTCCTGTACAATGACCCCACACGTTGCGCCGATGAATTTATTTGGAAGCTGTTTAAATGGCCGTGTCGCGTGGCTGGCTTTATTTCGAACTCACGGCTATAAATTCTACCCGAACAACCTATTAATAATGCCCCGTTTGACGTATGCACGATACTAATATTATTAGCCTCGTCTGTGATCATTGCTTCTCTTATTGCTGCACCGATTTCTACTAATTTATGAACACATTTTAACCGTTGTAAGAATAGTCACGAATATCGTTCGACGCGCAAATACCGAGCACACGACGCGGCGCTACGAATCCCTTGAAAATCGAAAACGTTCGGACGATATTTAACATCGACAGAACCGTTTATTCGTCTTTGTCTCGTCCGAGTGTTTGCGCCTTTTACCGTAATCGTGACATTTTTATCGTAGACCAGTTCGATCGATTCGAGAGCAACTATATTCTCGAATCTTTTCGGCCATTAGGTTCGTTGTATCACTTCCGAATAGAAAAAATAGTAATCAACGCGAAGAAGTACAACTCAATATCTGATATTACATTTACTCGACCAACACGAATAAATTGCTCTCAACCGATCCGCAATCGTACTCCTGCGGACGAATCATGTTCCACGTTATTTGTAGTCGCACCTTTGCATCGAGATGTTCAATCTTTATTTTAAATATCGCGAAACAATTCGTATTTTTAAGGTTCCATTCGGTTCGTTCGTCGGATCGGTGTAATTAATTGTAATCTTACTTACGGTAGGGTGCATTGTGATCATCGCGTCCTATGGCCTTGATCGTGCGGGCAATTACAGTAACATTGCCGCTGCTGCAAGTCGAGTAGAGACTCACGGAGCGCACCATTGCCGGCACCGCCCCGCACATCACCACCTGCAATCGCAAACATTTTTCCACTCTGTAATGTATTCGTCCAAGCTGAAATGTGTAACGAACATCCTAACGAAATCTCGATACTTTTCGTGAAAAATAATCTACACGAATGTAATTCACGAATGTATATTTCGCGCTCGAAGATTACGTTCAAACTGTATTGTACACAATAACGGATTCACCGATACGATTGTACATTGTGGGTTAAGAACCTACGATAACATCGTGTATTATTAAACCGAAAATTCCGTACAACTCAAAAGAACAGTAGTATTACTTTATGGGACAATTCCTCGGAGAGCTAACTCGAATAACTACGCCTGTAATATCTTAGAGTTCTTGGCGACCATTGAATAGACTATGTCCGATAAAACTTTTGCAACTTTAGCATTTTTACGAATTTTATCGCAATATTTCAAGGGCACGATTTATATTTCGGTAGTTTGATACGAAGCGAATCTACATGAGAAAATAAGTCGAAAATGTGGAGCGAGATTCTTTCGAGTTTTCGAATAAATCGGATGTTAAATATTCGTAAAGTACGTTTGCATGTGATCTCGCTCGTGTCTATGCCCGAAGGATATCACTCTGTTATTTGAAACGCTGTTTCGATTTCTTAATTTCGATACCAATAATTCAAATTTTATTTTAAATGTTACACGATACCCCACTTCCGAGACAAACGTTAAAATAAAATTACTTTTTGTATAAAGACTGCTCATAGAAGACAAAGTTAAAAGGTTCAAAAGAACCAAACTAAACGACTTGGCAAAAGATTCGTAGACATCGATAGAATGTCGAGTACGAAAGAATGTTACTCTATATTTTCAACTTATTTTTTCATACAGATTCGTGTCTCCTTTCAACTTGTGCCACCAGTTTCGTAACACCCTGTAGACAATGGTCGAATCGCAACAATCGACTGTATTGCGTTGTGAATGTTGATTCCATTTTTGTGTACAGTACCCAAGATCCATGAACTTAGAGGCAATCTGTTTTCTACGCATTCCCAAGAACCGATCATCGTTCACCGTTTGATAAACGATAAATGACGGCATCATCGCTAGAGAGAATTGGTAATTCTTGGAATTCTCAAAACGACGAAAAGATAAATAAACGAGCGCGAGACGTGTTTTCGGTTTGACGACCGAACGCGAAATCGTTAAAGACGTCATGACTCTTTCACGACCGCGAAAAAGAACATTTTTACGGCCGGTTCACATATCACGGCATCGAATCATTCGTTGAGTCGTTCGCGAGGTTCCTTTTTGCGGTTCGTTCGCGGGAGTAAAAATGCACGATATTGAACAAAGATGGAGAAACGTTGTTACAGTGAAGACTACGAAAGATGAATACCGACCGCAAGATTTGTTAACGAGCGAACACGAGCTGTCCATTAATGGTCGTAGAATGTAGCACATTTTTTATTTCAAAAGTGAGGCCGTAACAACATTACGACGGCTAGACGACCAGTCCCCTTTATAACATCGAATCGACTATATCACGTGTTTCTATACTGACGGTTAAACTGTCGTAAAACAATTATTTTCACTCGTTTTCCATCATTTCTTCCGACTGAACGCAAATGATGTATACCTAATTTTCAATTATGCTTCTGATTCGACGAGAGATTCTCATAAATGTTCCCGGAAGCGACACAAGATTTATTTAGAAATTTATCGTGCGTTTTCATCCACTATTTTAATTCTAGTATCGAAACACTTGCTGGTGGACTTTAACAAGACGACCAAAAATATTGTAACGTACTCGCGTTTTTTCCACCGATAGAAACAAAGCATCGTGTTTACCAAGTTGTACTAATTATCGATATAAACATTGTAATTATTACTGTCGTACTTTCTTCAATTATTTTTGCATTAACGGTTTTCCTATTGGTTTTTTATAATATATGTTTCGGTTTATTCTTAAATTTCTATTCTGAACGATTCAATATACAGTTTTGGAGTACTATTTCGATCATTCCGATCTTGGAATATATATTGCTACAATTTCTCTTGGAAATCTACCGAATCTGTCCCTTTCTTAACTTCTAAATTAGGGATGGTCAGCTGGTCTTGTGGTGGTTGAGGATGAACCGTAATTTATGTGTGAATGCACATGTATATAATAGGGAAGCAATGTATATTTCACACTAGCGACCGTTGTACACATTTGTGATTTCAATCGCAAGCTGTTATTCGCCATTTTTACACCATATTCGTAGATTCGTGCGATATATTTATATAAGTTTAGATCTTTTACTGTATTTCTATTGAAATTTCGTTACAAATAGTACTAATATTTGTAGATTCGTGCGATATATTTATATAAGTTTAGATATTTTACTGTATTTCTATTGAAATTTCGTTACAAATAGTACTAATATTAGTAGATTCGTGCGATATATTTATATAAGTTTAGATCTTTTACTGTATTTCTATTGAAATTTCGTTACAAATAGTACTAATATTTGTAAATTCGTGCGATATATTTATAAAAGTTTAGATCTTTTACTGTATTTCTATTGAAATTTCGTTACAAATGGTACTCCTAGCAACTTCGTATGCCTTACTTTGGTTTAAATCGTCACGTCAATCGGTCGAGAAGAGTGTCGAGTCCAAATATTAAATAAATATTAATAATAGAAGTATGCAGTAACGATAACAATGGTCATCAAAGTGTCGAAATTTGAGAGTCTTGTGAACCATTTTGTGCAAAATCGATAACTTCTGACTAATTCTTGATACTAAAGTAGAAAACAATATCTCTCGTAGTGAGAGAAATTCATTCGTTCGAATTCAATATATATAAAAATTAAATTCGTATAAAAGATAAGCGGTTACAGTTACTCGTAAGGTAAAATTAAAAGATTCGTACTGTTTATCGTAATACTTTTTGTGTAAATTGTTTATTTGTTTTTAGAATTTCCTCTGTCTTTAATTTCTGCATTACACTTGCGTTAGAAATATCATTGAGACATATTCGTATCTGCTTTGGACAAGACGAACGAACTTTACCGTATAATGGCATCCAGCCAGACTGTCTCTGATCGAAACGTATGCGAGTTAACAGGATAATGTCTCTAATTAATTCTTGTTACCATCGCGATGGTCGTGCTCACTTGCCATGGAAATCTATTTAGTAGAACACGAGGGAGTAAGTTAGATGACCAATGAAACGTTTTCGCTGGTCTACTATATGCGCTGGACGTTCGTTAAATTCTCGCCTCGCCATTGTATCGGATTCCCTTGGGAACAATATCAACGAGAAACATCGAAATTCATCGACAAGTATCATTAATGTGAAAAGTCAACTTCAGCCGTTTAATTATTTATCGATTTGGCAAATCGTTTACCGTTCCGCTTACAAACAGGATCGAGGATGCAATAAACTGCATTTAAATGCAATTCGAATGCAGGCTCGCGATAGCCTTATTGCAGCGATCGTCCTTTATCGTTCAGGATATATCGATCGTACTTAGTAATTAAGTACGTGTTATTAAAACGAAATACACGACGCTCGTGTTCCGCCTGGTGTTAAGTCATATCGAAATTCTAATTCCTTACACGAGTGTCTACTATGTTCTTATTGAATAGCGACATAAGTATCAATTTGAAAAAGACACGTCAGCTTTTGATATATATATAACGATGTTTAGAAAATATTTCAATACATTTTAATTAATTAGAATTCTTCATCTCCATAGTTGATTCGTGTAGGAAAGCTTAGATTTAATAGCTATACAGATACACGTACAAACGTAATAGGATGGAATCGCGAATGAAGGTTTTCAAGATATACAATTGTTTACATAATATTTCGAACGAAAGTGTGCTGCAACGATTTTCAACAGGTATTTTCAACACGTGTATATGAAAAACATTGTTTGAATAAATTTTTGAACAATAATTTTAGTTAATACGAATAATAATCAATGGCGTTTTAATGGCATCGATTGTTTCGATGCATTCGTAATTTCAAATTGTATCGAATTTGTACAAATTTATGAAATCTATCGTTCTAAGCTTGAAATTAAAAGTAATCGTTACGTTTCAAAATCATATTTATTCAAAGTTTGAATTCTCGATTAATTCTGTATTAATTTTAACTGCGTTAAGAAAGGGGACGAAGAATAACATAAGGGGAATGAAGCATAACCGTGTTGAAAAAGATTCGAAATCCGCATAAGAAGAAACATAACTTCTAAACTCCCATAAACGTGTACATAAAGTTTCTAATTACTATAGATCGATTACATCGATGATTGAAAGAGAAAAGAATTTTGTAAACTTGGTTAAACTTGAACTAGACCAAAAATATAAAAAATAAATGTAGCACCAATCGATCTCGATGCGATATTAATTCAAATTGATCACATCGTTACCAGCCATACTTATGTTTATTAACGGTTCTCGTAGTATATTGTTCGATAAAGAACATTGTTTCTAAAGAGGGTCCACGCCATGGGTCTAAATCAGTGGATTACGGGCCAGTGACTCTAAATATATACCCCTATCTATTAACATACATATAACAAACTGGATTCACAAATATACGTAACAAGAGTGTTCATATTACTTGTATACAATCTAAAATCGAAGATAACGTTAACAGTTACTACGTAAGAGTCGATTTTCAAAAGATACATTGGGTTGTTCGGAAAGTTATTTCCCTTTTTTTGGTGAAAATGAAACACGATTTTTTTCAGAGTGTACAAACATTTTATTAAATTACATATTCTCCATTTTGGAAAACGAAACGACTTTCCGAACAACCCAGTGCTACCAGTGTGCAAACTTTAATCTCTTACGAATCCTGGATCGAGTTCTGAAGATTTTCTTTTCTTATTTACCAGATTGGGGTAATCACGATCGAATAGATATCGCTCGATATATCTGTAACCACCAGAAGCTAAATGTAACGTAGAATTTTAAAGGACTTCGTAATATTTCGAGTCACGATGAGAGTATTGTTTAAAAATCGTGGTATTCCTAGTAGCTCTAGATGTTCAAGTCATTTCGCGCAGCCGACGAAAAGCGTGCGGTTGGCAATGTGTTAATTAATAATTGTGTCGAGCAAGGATGTAGCTAGTTCAGTATCGCGCAAAGCGTAGGGGACCTACGTAAACGAACATTTACGCGGCGCCGTTTGAAAAATATATGGACATCAAAGTGTGTAATTCATCGTGTATCGTACAAGGGCGGAGAGTTGAATATACACAACAAGATATCAAAGAGCTCGAAACCACCGAGGAGCATTGTCGGCTGTACAAACTGTTGGTCCTGTGAACGCGTAGGAGTGGAAGTACCGGTCATTAATCTATGGCAGGTAAGGTGCGCGCGACGTAATTGTCGATTTAGTCTTAGATTGACTTTCAGCACGCGATCCAACCGAAGCTCGACCTCTTCGTGCAACGGGTATCTTTGATCTGACCTAGTCACCGTTCGTACACAAAGATCTGGCACGTATCCGCTTACGTACGTATTTACGTATCCATCGAGTGAGTTAAGTATGTAAGTTTACGGATTCCGCACGAACGCGGCCAAAGCCCTCGTTCAAATTTTACACGGCTCGTTAAAGGCAACGTAACTGGGTCACCGGTATTTCCCTTAAACTATGGATACGACGCGAAAACACTCCGGGCGGCTGGAATTATTTTTTGAATGCAATTGTGGGGAAGTAGAACGATCGTATCTCTCCTCGATACACCCGATAACCGAGGGGTATATTTGGAATCCGTTTCCCAACGTGGAAATTTATATCCCGTGAACGTTCTTGGTCATGGCGATAGACGTTGTATCGAAAAATCGTCCGATACGTAACCTAGGAGAGGAAACGACCGTCTAAGATAAACGTGAAAATATCATTTTACAACGATGTAATTTCTGCCTCTTCGATCGAGGAGAATGCAAATAAATAAATCCCCCATGGGAATCTCATGCGGTGGAATCGATAAAACGGAATTGAATTCGAATTGGAAAACACGTGCTATCAACTTTGGCATACAAATCCCATTGCGTTAACATTTCCCCTTTCGAATCTTGTGCAATTGAATTAGGAATGTAACTGTACTCAATTCCACGGAACAGAAATTAAAATAAAGGGTTTTTTTTTTACGGTAATTCAATGCTATTTATTGGATCTTTTTCTTTAGGAATGTACGTATATGTGAAGGTTAGATGTTCCGATCACTGTCGCTTTGAGCTTCTCGCGTAATTTCGTTTAATTATTTTAGAAATAATTTAATCTAAAATCCTTCCTGATTGAGACACAACATTGCTGAACGTCTCTTTTATTTGCGAATTTTGTCCTTAGACATTGAATACGATGAATCGATTGCTAATTAATCGAAAATGTACAAGTTCAATGTCTCCACTCGAATGGAAATGATTCCTACTTATTAACAATCCAGTGTATGTGTTTTTGCAACACATACAAGACGAATAGTAAAATTACTAGCTATGCGACAATACGATAATTCCCATACACTTTCTACTCACATTAGGTGCGTTCTTTTTATTCTCAACTGTACATTTATCTCCCACCATTTATTTTCAAGTATCACGTGTAAACAAATATGCAATGTCTATGCATTGTTACGCAAAAACAAAGTCCAAATTTACTATTAAAATTGTTTTATTCGTGATTCTCCGTAGACTGTTCCGTTATTGAATCGAATATTTTAAACGACAGTTTACCCGTCTAATAAATCGCAAAAACACCATGTCTATTTGAAAAAAAAAATGCAATGCTCGCATCGCCACGAAATAATTCCTTACGCGTCGAGAAACTAATTTTGCCCAGTTGTAAAGTATCCGTGAAACGAACGAGAGCTATGATAATTTCAACGATTGTCCTTTCGAATTCGCAACTAAATATGTTTACGTGTGGTGTCACTTACCATCAGGAGGCACAAAATCTTCGCTAAAACGGCAAGCTGTGGTAACCTGCAACAATGAAGAATACGCGTGTTAAGCGCACATTTCGTAAACTCGGATCTAAATGAGATAAAAGCCGCTCGAACTGCGCGCGTCGCACGCAAGGTTATATGCACGAGGAAATGTGTCTCGGCTGGTATTTGCCATTGCACCTGCAAGATTTCAATTTATACCGTGCGCCCTAATCGTTCGCGATCTCCGCGTGATTAATGATATTCAAATAAATTTCGCACGATTACGGAGTACGGTCGCCGTACAGCGGACGTTACTATTAGCAGCGGTACAGATTGAAAGCACGGGATGCGGTGGATCGCTACTGACAGATAAGGAAAACATATACGAGATAATTAGCGGTGGAAACAAATTACGGCCGACAAATTGCAACGTGTAGCTAGTTCACGATTCTATCTTCATCCCGATGCGTTAATAATATTTCTGTGAGCAACGGAACGTTAAAATATTGCACGGTGAATCTTCATCTTTGAATTTATGCTCGTACGAAAATTATCGCGCGCGTTGCCGTAAGAATATTGGACACGTGGTTGCAACATACATTAACGTTAAAGTTTACGTTCTTCTAGACTTCGCATCGAACTCGAACGACTTTTGTATCGGTGAACGAACACGCTTCCGTTTATTCAAGATTCGTGCAATTAATATAAATTACTACCGACACGTGCCAATGGCGATTAATCGATCGAGACGCGGATTGTAATTGTTTCAATCGAATATTTATTCGACGATAATAAAGAGGGTAATAGTATTGAAAATAAAATAATCGATAAGTAGGATCAGAATAAATTGAGCTCGATTGCAATAAATGTATCGGAAGCATTTTTATGAAAAATATTCACGTAAATATAGAAATGAATCGATAATTCGAAGGGATACAACCAATCTTTAATATTAAAGAGAATATAATGAGAAATATACGGAGCCGACTTGAATAAATTGAAGTATATTTATTAGAAATAATTCGTTTAATAGATAATAAACGTCTACTAATTATAGAGATTAAAAAGTACATCGATCTAGAATTTTGATCGATTATTAAAATTATTGTTATCGTAATTAACTAATAATAATATCTTCGGAGCGATAATAATTAAATACAAAAATGTTAAGGTTCATTAATGGCGTTATAGGTATTATATATCGTTTACCGATCAATTTTTAATAAGCAATGTACGTATTCATCTACGAAAATTGACAAGAATCGTGTCTGTAACTAAAATAAAATTTATCGAATTTGCGAACCGAATTTTGATACAATTGCGAATGCATATACTTTCCGATAATATAACAAGGTTCGTGAATTGAAAAATAAAATAATTCGAATAATCGTTCGTGTAAATAACAAAGATCTGCGTCCAAACTTGGACAAGTGCGATTCGCATGAATTCTGAAATTATTTTGAATTACTCCCCGCGTATTGAATCCACATTCAACACGTTGAATTCTATGTGACTAGCATTCGGAACTTGCAATTTCTCTTTAAAGCGTTCACAAGAAACGAAGCTCGACACACGTAAACTTCTAAACAACGTTACCATTTTTCCCGATACTGTGAAATAAAAATTACACTAATGCATTTACGAGTATTTTTACTTCTCACGGTACAATTTGCAAAAATTTCGAGAACCTCCTCAAATTTGGAAAACTTTCGTGGCAGTGAATGCGTTGTGCGCGAACGAAACGTTAATTCGAAAAAGAATTTGAAAACATACGATCGCTCGAAGGTGGTGTTACTTTCCTCTTGTATGTAATTTTATATCAAAGGCAATGTTATCGGTCTAGCGAAGAATATTTCACTTTCTACGGTCTGTACACTTTCTTGGCGATCGGGGTTCCGAAAACGTTCGCATTTATCGCGAGTCGTTCGTTGATTCGCGTCCGGAATTCAACCATCGAATCGCGGTTGTTATTTCCCGCTATCGATGTCGCGTATTTACGACAACGAAAAGAGGAAATCGGAAAACGTAGAAATTAAGAGTAATGGGAACAGGGAACGCAGCGGGTTGTAAATAATAACCCAGTTGCGTACGAGCTGCGTGCGGTAAGCCGCTGCAACGACTTGCGTAATGTGAATATATCTCGTGTTACAGAACACAGGTGAACAGCAGCACCGATGCGACGGTACCAATGACGTCGTGAAACGTTCGTTACTCGTTCGGTTTAATTCGGCAGAGTTATTGGTTCGTTGGTGGACCAACCTGGTGAACCAAACGTTCCTTTCTTTCGCATCGTCCCGCCTACCTCGTTCGAACACATTTCGATGCGTTTGCAAGGAGTTCCGTTGGCACGTGAACGCTCTTGAAACGTTTACATTATTTTGCTCGCGTCAAGTGAATCTTCGTAGGAAACGATGGTAAACGATAGTAAACGATAGTAAACGATAGTAAACGATAGTAAACGATAGTAAACGATAGTAAACGATAGTAAACGATAGTAAACGATAGTAAACGATAGTAAACGATAGTAAACGATAGTAAACGATAGTAAACGATAGTAAACGATAGTAAACGATAGTAAACGATAGTAAACGATAGTAAACGATAGTAAACGATAGTAAACGATAGTAAACGATAGTAAACGATAGTAAACGATAGTAAACGATAGTAAACGATAGTAAACGATAGTAAACGATAGTAAACGATAGTAAACGATAGTAAACGATAATAAACGATAGTAAACTCCCTCATCGAATTTTCCGGAGCGTGTTACTTTCAGATACAGTGTAATTTCATTTTCTAATATACAATTACTACTATTCCAATGTTCTCGGATCGTAACTGACTCTGTACGTTAATCAGAGTTACAACTTTGCGACATGGAACACCACTGGCAACGGAAAAACCCATAACGTTGGATTTACTTATCGAATTATATGGAATTTAAGTGTTGGATTCGTACTACGTGAACATTTTCTAATTTTTCGTAAAAGATTTATCGAACTTTCCTGCTTCCCAAGAGCTCGTAAAGTAGCAAAATTGATAAAAGATATTTAATCCAAGCATCTCGAGTAATAGACGCGTTGTGATCAATTAAGAAATCGCGTATCGATTCGTTAACGGTCTTGTATTGTTTCCCTTTTTCGAATTCCCTTCGAAGGGAACACACGCTTCGATCGTAATATTAAATTCACGGCGAGGTGTGATTCCGTATATTTATCGTTTGGCATTCGGTACGCTGTACATCAAGCCGTAATGTACAATACGGCGGAGAAAATACAGTCGACTCGTGTCTCGTGGTTTAATTGCAGTGGTACGACCACCGCGGAAACTTCGAACGAGTACTTGACCGAGAACAGAATTCTCGACTTTGCGCGCACAAACATTTCTCGAAAATTAATTCACGTTACGTAAAATCACTACGACGCGTTGCGTCGCGTCGCGTCCCGTCGCGTCCCGTCGCGTCGCGTCGCAAGTGTTTCTGGAACACGATGAAACTGCGCCAACCGCGTAATGCCATTTGTGACGTCGCACGTGGATACTAAATTCCTCTGAAAATTAGATCGGTGAAAATGTTTACAAAGCGGTACGATTGGAACCGATACCGAGTGTTTTTAAGAGGCAGATTGCAAACATTTAACGTCGAATCTACGATACACGAATCGTTGCGAACGGTAATATCGATGAGAAAAATGTTAGCGAGATCTCTTTCGTAAAAGAGATTTTCTTCCCGAAAAATCCCACGTGTCGGCTTTACTCGTGTCCGGATCGTTCGATCGAAATATTCGTAGCGACGCTCGTAGTTTCCATTTTACGCAACGATTAATTTCTTGATTCCGTGGATACACGTAACGCCGGATTTTCTATTCGCCGCGGCGTCGGTTTGCATACTTGCAAAATGAACGGCGGTAACGTTTCGCTGACGACGCTTGCCAGACGTTTCGTTAACGATCGTGTATCAAATTGGCCGGTGAGAAATTGCTCGACCGTACTTCGATATGAAGGTATTCGTGTCATCGAAAGGCGTGGGATACGTTAAAATTGAAATTTCCCAATGGTCGTTGTACAACGAAGAAAATGTCGAAGCTTCGGTGCGGTGTAGCCTCGCCTGAAGGGGATCGGGCAGGGCAACGAGGAAAATTTCTAACGGCGCAGACTATGTGGCACCGGTCGTAATACACAACGGCACGCTCTCCGTGAAAAATCCAGTATTTCCAGTATTTCTAGTATCGACGAGAAGAGTCCTCCTCGAGGCCGAACGCGAAGGTGAGTCTACCGGGGCAACTTTGCCATTCCGAGGATTTCTATGACGTGTATCGCGGAATTCGAACCACGTGGAACGAATCCGTAGTGTTTTTATCGGGGAAAATTACGATAAGGCATTTCGAAGCGTATGCTCGCTCGATGTCAACGAAGATGTTTCTTTGCATTCGCGTGATCGCGATAGTGGGGGATTCCTCGTGTCGATCGACGTGAAATTTTATCCCATTAGATTACACCGTTTCACGAACGATATGCCAAATTGACTCGAACGCGTACAAAAGGCACTATCTTGTGAAAAGTTTTTCATATTTTATAACGAGATACGAGTATCGAAGTTACGAGAGTAAACGATACGAAGTTTGTTGCGAATTCAATAACACGTGTGCACGTGAGCGTAAGTAATGGTATCAGAATCGAGAGCCAAAGTCCTCGAAACTATTCGCGGTAATTATAATTAAAATGCATTTTATCAAACTGTTCTTTGAGTAACATTCGTCCTATGGCTACGGAAAATAAGTAAATGAAATATTCGTTCCGTATTGCGTGTTTCCTATAAAATATTGCAAATTGTAATTTTTCTCGATAAAACTGTTCAATTTATAAATACCTACTCGCTATCCGACTTTGTTCGACGATATTTGCGCTCGTAGGCCATTATTGATACTGTAATAGTGAAAATTATGATATTTACGTACCACGGTGTGTAACTAATTACGGTGTTATACGAGAAAATAAATTACCAACCGCGCGAATACCAACGATCCAATTAGAATAATTATTCGTTCGAAATTCGAGGATCTTTTACGTGCTACGCGAACGTGTCGTTAATTCTGCCATAACTCACCGAATCGCCGTAAACATATCTGCGTGTCACCACTTTGAAGCTTCATCTCAATCCGTGCATCGTAAGTCAAACGAATCGTGACGCTAATCCGGCTTAAAGTTTCAAGTGTTTTCTTCTATTCGTGTATTCGAGAGCTCGGGGATCGACTGATTCTTTTTTCGTTAAAACGACACAATTTACAGCTAATAAACGTCAGACGGTAGAGTGGACACGTTGGATCGATGGCGTTCCGAAACGATACACAATACAAACACTTCCGAACTCCATAAATGTATTTAGCGAAAATCTAAATCACACCGATGACAATGACATCGATCACTCGACAACTCTGTCTGGAATTGATTCCCGTCGTGCAAGTGCGTGTATATACAAATTAAATTCGACCGATGGACATGGAAAAAACTTACTGCCCGATCGATTCGGAAAGTTGGTCCGTATTCGACGGTACTCGAACGAATTCTTCTACGATTGCGCACGTGTATCGAAATCCCGTAAGAATTTGCTCGGATTAGGCCGGATTAGCCGTATCGATGTCAGTCGCTTCGTAATGCTGACGTAACGGACGAATTGAACACATACGGTGGATGAAACGTTTCGAATCTTTGCGTTCTTATGGTGCAACAATCGGGCCGTCGACCGGGTAATTGTTCTGCCTCGAGGATTCAACGATGACCCGACAGCGAAGTGCGTAACCGCGGATCCCGAAATCGCGAGGTAAATTTAGGGTCGCGGTAACGATCACTTGTCCGTTTAGCCGGTCGTCGCGAAAATTGTTGACCGGTTCGCGGATCAGGATCCGTAAAAAGGAACACGAGTCGCAAGCGCGGGTTTGTTGTCACCGGCGTGAGATCGACATGGTGAATGCTGCAGAGGATACAATCCGGCGTGACATCTCCGGCTACGTAGGGACTCATCTAAAGGGGATTTTAGTGGGGATATTTGTCGCCTGCCGCGTGAAAAACTGCCAACACTTGAATAGGCCCCGACACTCCGATGAAAAACGCGGCTACCGACCCGACGCCGATGGCTCTCAGCTGGACACCGCCTGTCGGCTAGATGCCCTGCGTGGATCTCGTGGACAACGATACCTTCCTCCGATCCGACGAGTAAAATCGTTTCGCGCTCGTTTACCGAGATACCGTGCTCCCTTCGTTCCGGTTACGAACGATACCTTACGGGACCACCGTAACCAGAAACGTAAGCCAAAATCTATGAGCGAGGACCGGGCCCGAGTAACGGCTGTTTCTATTCTATTACTTGTACTTGGATAGGTACACCTTTGTACTTTGTACTCGGTGTACCAATGCGGTAGGTACACTCGTTACTGTTCTCCTACTCCCTATACGTTCTTTATACCTGATACAAGCTATAGGTAGCTGATAGATAGGTAGCTGGTTACTTCTTCCATCTCTTTCACGCTGCCTTCCCCCATCCCTTACACACGGGATTTAACTTATTTTTCCGATCACACCTTGGTGGGACTAAATACACCGAACGCGATCGCGTAGGAATCGACCGTTCGAACTGCAACTATAGCTACCTTCTGGAATCGGTTTGTCACGGGTATGTAAAAGTTTCCAGCCCGTTTGGACCAATTTTCTTTATCAATGACGTTTCAACAGTGTCCACTTCTTTTGGGTAAAAAAGGCGAGTACCGCGATTCAAAAAGTTCTTAGTACGAAGTCATCGATGAACTTTCCGTTGTTACGCGAGGTAAATAATTCGAGAGTCTTTCAGTTCCGACGATTATAATTGAACGTTAAAAGAAAGAAGTTAAAAGAAACGGTACCGGTTTTTGGCCGGTCTTGGATCTCGAGGAGAAAGAGAGGGCGTATCGATCTCCATTTCTTCACTGTAAAAGCTTGCGTATTTAATCGGAGATACTTCAATATCTGTCGTTTATTGTATACGTACATAGGTTAAGAGAGAAAAATATCTCGCGATATCGGTCAGAAGTAACGCGCAATGACAGCTATGCGCAAACGATGGAAACTTTTGCATACGTCTAATCGTTTTTATTTCGCCCCCCACGAATACACCGAGTCGGTCTATGGAAAACGTATAAGGACAAGAATCGACCGGGATGATTTTATCGGGTATCGTTTCTGTATCTGTACACCGTTACAGTGCGCGCGCGCGCATAAATTTATCAATATTGTATCGCATAATCGACACGTGCAAGGTATTCAATAAAAATGTTGAAAACGTTTAATCTCGACGATCGAGGAAATATTTCGTTTCGTTTAGGGAATATTTCGTTTATCACGGTGACCGATAATCGGTCGCTTTCTTTATTCGTTAGACATTTATCTCGCATCTATCGAGAAAACATATTTCCCTGGTTGGTAAATCGCTCGGAGAGTCGCAACGCACCGTTATGGAACAGGAATGAAAAACATTGACGTTTCCATCGGCGAGACCACGAAATTTACTACCTTCCTAGTGGCGGGGGCACGAGCCGACTCGGGCGAGCATTCGACCTACGAAAAAGTCACCTGGCATCGCGTCGACAATGGCAAACTCCTAAACAAGCTCAACCAATCGCTACAAATCACCTGCGTCGATGAATCTCAGACGACAGTGGCAAATTGTCGTGTCCAATCGCCTGGCCGATGCATCGCATTGACAGCGCTGCGTTCAAGATTAACGAGCAACGCGCCCGATCAACCTTCTATAAATTCGACCACCAAAAGCCCACGACAAATCATGTTACGGACTCAATTTGCGATTCGATGGATGTCCCCGGTACGTAATAGGTCGATGCGGGTGGAAAACTTGACGACGGTGTGTCGTTACGAAACAACTTTCGGGACAACCGAAATTCGTTTTTTTTAACACGATTCTTTTCATTTCGAACACGTTCGCATCTTACAACGGAAAAATTGTATCTACGCGAAAACGTACCGTTGACCTTGTAACCGGTACATTTGTCGCGTTTCGAAGGAAATTTAATTCCCGTATCTCGATTTTATCGATTCATCTGAAAGATCTGTTACCGAAAAATTTCGCATTCTCATCGAGAGTTCACGATTCCCGTCGTGATTTTTCAAAAACCTTAAACGTGGTTTCACGTCAACAGAAAGACGCGTTATCGCGACATCTTGTCGCGGTAGTCGTAAAACTCTAATCTCTCGGCTTAATGGGGTCTTAATATCATCGAAGTTCGAATCTATCCCTCCCCCCCCTCTCCTTCCTATAAAGCATTCCGTTTCACGATTGATCGTGCATTTTATCGGTTAACGTTCGTGTACCGGAGAATCCGAAAAGATATAATTTCGGGTATCTCGACCTTCCGGTGGTAGGCTAATTGTACGCACGAGAAATATATTTCATTTTCATGGAAGCTGATCTCCGATTAGAGGGGACGATGATGTTTAAAAGCAACGGGCATTCCATCTCGTACAGATAATATCTAAATTTGGATCCACGCTGCTAAGCCACGTTTGATAATCGCTGTTTGAAAAGATAACCGAGTAAACACTCAACTTGGACGAATCCGAGATGCGTGCTGCATTCACGAAGGAGTCATCGTTATTTTTTCCACGAGAGAATCAAGCACCGTCCATGTTCGGTGACTGCTGTTCGGCCAGTGGGACCGTGTGCTCCATTTCCCGAAACGACGGAATCCTTTCCACGTATACGTCCACCGAGTCATCCAGTCGACACGTTTTCGTTCGGCGAAACTGCCAGGAACATCACCCACTTCGTCACCGAGTTCGTCACCGAGTTCGTCACCGAGTTCGTCACCGAGTTCGTCACCGCGCGGTGTATTTCACGGATCCACGATACGTCGGTAACGCGAGATGCCAGGTTGCGACGAACCGAGTCACTAAGCTTTTTCTCCGTTGCGTGTACACGCGGCATGCAAATTATCTCGTTGATTGAGCCGACCATTTTTTTCCGCGCGCGACGAGTACACTCGTGACTGCAGCCTGGTGGCAACGTGAAGTGGCAGATAGTAGTCGCCGCCGACGTCGCCCGCTTACGAGAAACGACTAAGGAGACCTCGCAACGATTGAACGCGTCCTGGAACGTTACATAGAGGACCGTCGTCGTGCGTCAAGTGTTCCACCGCCGAGAAGAGACAACCTGCGCCGGCTGCTAAGAAGAGCAAAAGACGAGGAGCAAGAGCTCGAATAAGAAAAGTAGACACGCGAGAAGAGATCGCGACGCGGTTTTTGCTACGAAGACGCGCGACGTTCCGCCGGCGTCGCATTTATTCCGACACGCTCCTCCTCGTCACCCTCCCGCAACACCAACTTTTTTTTTCCCCCCATTTTCTTGCCCTCTTCCAATGAAAAAAATTACCATCGAATATCTCCGACAGTGGAGAAACAACAACTCCCTTGGATCGAGTAGAACACCGATCAAGGTGTACACAGTCTAGGTGTTCCAATTACTGGCAAGCTTCTCGCCAGTAACTTCGTTTCGCGATTATTTTACGAGTTGTTCGACCTAACAATTCATCCAAATTGTGACGTAACGTTATTTAAGGACACTTTTATTTGCGAACATTTTTTTAGACTCGAATATGGTGAATCGATCGCTAATGGGTCGAAGATGTGCAACGAAGTTCAATGTCCCTACTGTTGTCGCTTGATAAATTCTCACCGAGTGGAAATTCATCGATTCTTGCATATCAGCGATCCAATTTTTGTCTTTTTTTGTTAATTCACGCTGCGAATTCTGTACGAAGTTATTAATGCGCAAAATGTATATTGCTGTTTATAGTGACGATATAAGTACATAGTGTAAACGAAAAGAGCTTAAATTTCTAATCAGAAATACTGTTACAGATACAATTGGGCTTGCAAGCACGGTTAAAGGAACAGATTATTATTCGTTTCAAGCAATTCAGTTTTTGCAACGGATATAAGACGAGTAGCAAAATTATCGCCTCTGTCGCATTATGACAATTTTCATATTTTCTACTTATATCGGTTGAGTTTCTTTATGCTCGAACGGCACATTTATCTCCTAAAATTTATTTTTAAGTATCATGTACAAAGGAATGTGCAATATCTATGCATTGTTAGGTAAGAATATAGTCCAAATTTAGCGTTAAATTTGTTTTATTTACGATTTCATCGTATATAATTCCATTACCGATTAAATTAATTTAAATGGCAGTTATCGGGACAGTAACAGTTATCGGAATATCTACCTTATGGTATTCGGATTCAAACGTAATTAACAATTACGATGTTTCGCTTTTCTTAACGCTTTACAGGGTAAATTCGAGTAAGACGTTAAAATGAAAGTGGTTTTGACAACTTTTTTATAACGTAAAACCTCGATAAAACTTCTCGTCACTTTCCATATGTGTGTGTGTGTTTTAACATTCCGAGATATTAATTTTCTCGGTACAATTTATCGGCTTTTTGCGTAGGAAGAAATATTATTCTCCATGGATCTTCCTATCGACAACGTTTGAGGATTTACGTTATAAAAGAATTGCTCAAGATCACTTTTATTTTAATGTTTAACTCGAGGCTCTTTTCTTAATGTGAGATCAAAGAGCGCATCAAAGAGTAATAGAAACACATGTATCGTCAATTTTTTGTAAATAGCTGCGAAGGAAGGCTTTGAAATATTGTTAAAAACGGTTATTAATTTATAGAATAAAACATTCTTTTTCTTTTTGATAATTATATCATTATTCGTCGATCCAACATTCTTAAAGGTTTTTACATTTTTGTATTCAGTGTGTCCCGTTCTACTTGTATGTGCCAGTTGTCGATATATGAGCGTTTGTCGTTTTGTATATCTTGTAATCAAAGTCCAAGATTGTAACAACGATAGGGGTCGATAGTCCAGTAAGTGTCTTACCATGATTCTTCTAGTTTCGAAAAGTCCTTCGAAGCATTTCAATATAGTAGGATTTAGGTATTATGGAATAAAATTCGTTTCAGTGTACATGGAAGCAAATTGTATATTTGAAAACGGTATTGTCGTTAAGTGTTCCTATGTTATTGACCGATATCGTGTTCGCGCTAGATATAAAACGTTTCGTAACCGAATAAAACGCCGAGACTTTCACCGAGATTGTTTTTAACACCTGCCGCATCGAAAATTGAAATATTTTCCAACCAATCTTCTAAAATTATTCAGAAGATTACCGTACATCGAATACCATAGTATCGAACAATTTTGTTATTTATCTCTATTATATAGAAATATTAAAAGCAAAAATAATACACATGTCCACGAGCCAATTGCAATTTGGAATTACGTCGACGAGAGAAACATTCCTCGAGTTTTGTAATGCAAATACCGAGCAAGGAACAACAATAATACGCGCCAATGTAATACCTTGTTCCATAAAACGATATTTTATTCAAAACAAATTGCACCGAAGTGGAAAAAATCAAAGAATCAAATCCGTATTTTGTAATTCGTACAAAAAGAAAGGTAAAAAGAAAGACTCGAGATACTGCTGTGAAAAGTCCATGAATGTGGAACCGTGTACGAACAACTGCTTCGAGATCAATCGCACGTTGCATTATTTTTGAGGTGAGCTATTTACGCCGTGGCTGGGTAGGACAGTTCTCGTTCCGCAGCTTCGATCGTCGAGGGGTTAAAAGTAAATTTTTTACGGTCCACGTGATTCTCGCGTTGCTTCTTTTAAGCTTCGCCGTATAGATTTTCATGCAACGGTGTCACCACAAATAGTCGACGATGAATCACCGTGAAACGGATCTTTTACCCCGCGTCGATCGAGTACCATTGAGCTGTTCCCTGCATTCCTGGCGTTTTACTTAGATCTACTTAAAAGGGTTGGATCACCCGAAGGCTCTTAAGGCGGATATCAGGTTCGAACGAGAGTCCTCGACGAAACTACTAAACAAGGCGCATCCTGCGGGACCATTCATTACACGACTCGCCTCGTTCGTTAAGCGAGCGTCAGTTAAGAAGGCCACGCTTAATTGAGTTTTAGGAATTCATTTCGTCGCACGATAACCCTTCGGTGGCCTCCATTTGTGTATGGACCGACGTAGGGAAATTTCAAACAAGTCGATAATTTCCCGAAAATACAGCGCGTGGAACTCTCTCACGTATCGTTCAATTCTCAATTTCGTCAAGCTTTTGGCTACCATTTTATTACGGCCGGTTCGTTATTGCCGTATTGCATACAAATCCTCACGAAACGCATACATTTCGGAATGTATGCGTCGATCGGTGTGTATTTGTAGAGTGAAACGACAAAGTGACCAAGTTCGACTCATTGTCGGAGCGAAGTTTACAACTGCAGAATTTTTGCGTTAAATTTTACTTTTCGCAAATTATTTGAACAGAATGAAAGAGGGAGAAGTTAATATATTTTATAGACAATATCTATTTTTATAGGCAATTTCTTATGCGTGTGATATTTTTCGAGAAACAAAGGTGAGCTTTAATTTTTTAAATGGAACGTTGTATATTCTTTTATGTCACACAGATACGTGTGTTGAGACTAATTCAGCTATATGTTATAATGATATTCAAGGTCGTACAAAGTCAGAAACAAAAGAAATATTGTAAATATTTTGTTCATCGAGTAATTATATTAATACAGAATTTTTACAAACCTCGTGCTATAAAATGCTCAAAATATTTCTTTCATTTTTGATCTTGTATGACCTTGAAGGTCACTTTATGGCACATGAAAGAATTCGTTTCAACGTACATATTTATACGGTATAAAAGAATGTAATAAAATTCGTATTCGGCATTGTATTGTGCAAAGAAGACATCAAAATTTTTCTATGTTATATTTTTTTTAAATACCGTTTACAAAAAAAAAATGCTGATCAAATTTAATGCGAACACACTGCATACTGCATCGTTGAAAAGTATTTTCTAGCTCGTTGTATTACTTATTTATTATTATATATTATTTATTACGTTTCTGTATTACTTTTTAAAGAGTTAACGGTACATGTCATTTTATTCTTCTCACGAAAACAAATATTTGTGATAAAAAATGTAAGTTCGAAGACACGATTACGTTCTTTTGGTAAATAAAAATTAATCTTTCTTGTATCAGACTTGTATATGTATATAGTAGATTCTAGATGATTATAGTAGACATTTACGTGACTGGATCTATGACCAAATAAACGATTGATTCAAAAATATAAATGATGACACAGAATCCAACACTTCAAAATTTAGAACGATAAAAAATTTAATTAATTAACTTCAATCGTTAGATCCGCTGTAACTGTGAACGATCAATTTCTATCCGATATTATGGGAGAAAGTTAATTAACTCGTTTAAAATAACGATTGAAAAATACTTAACTTTGATCGAACGTTACAGATAAACCTTGAAAACAATACGATCTACAAATAACGTAAGAAAGGAATAAACCTTTCAAAAGCTTGATAATTCTAATAAATTCGAAAGAGCGTGGTTCTAATTTTGTTTAAATCGAGAACGTTGTTATCTGTACACGAGCAACTCCGCGAAATTTACGCATCGATGATTGTTATTCGAATCGAATGGTTTTCAGTAAAAATAATTCGCAAGATGCACCGAAAGGTAGGTTTATTCGTATCGATGCGAATTAGATTATTCGAAATTCGAAAGGAGAGGATAACTCGTACCAATTCTGACAGTTACTTATATTTTCGAGACTACTTTTCCCTTTCGTTCGTTTCGATTCGACGATCTTTGTATTCACATAGAAAGATTCGAAATTATACGAAAATTTATAAGGGAATAATTGCAAGCGGTTCTTCGATTTATTCACGATGAAACGAAAAAGAGTAATATGTATATACATATGTATGTATATTCAAAGGCAAATGCGAATCGTGTCGTTCACCGACCTCGCTGTTTGTTCGAAAAGTCACGTAGGATGTTTTCAAAGTATTCGGTGGTACACTACTTTTTCTTACCTCAGCGAAGTTAGTCGTGTTCCCAACCGAATCGATTCGAGAAGATTGGGTCAAAAATAAATAGAGCCCGACCAATTACGTAGTTTGTAACCTTAATCCAATTACCGGGGTTGTTTCTCGATTATGAGCGCTTCCGTCTATTGGAAAATGAATAAAGACGATTTAACGCGCAATGCCTCGTTGCAAACGTAACGGTACAATTAAATATCGAAATCTTGTGAATCTAGACGAGTACAATTTTTATCATTTACAATAATTTACAATAATTTAATAACAGACGACCGATCCATGGTAATTCTTCCACTATATGCATCGTAAAAAAAAGATCGGAGCTCGGTTACTTTTTTTCTTAGAACTATTTTCAATAGCACGTGACACACGATTGCGCCCGAAAAGGCAATTCTCTGTTTCGTAGGAATCGTTTAATCGCAGATGAAAGATCGAGGAATAAAAATGGTAATTAACCGTTCTCGTAGGTGTTTGTTAAATTTGGCTACCTCGAAAACTTTCTTTCGTATGCACGATAGAAAATGATCGTTGCGAATATCTCTCGACGCGCGTGTATCTTTTCTTTTGTTACCGGTATGTTTAAACTCGCATGAAGCGTTCACGATCAACGTCTTTTTCGTCGTTTCTCGACGCGGTTGACAATTTCTTCGTTTGGTTCGGTTTGATTCGAAAATGATCCTCCGAGTCGTTCCTCCGTATAATATTTCGAATTCCGTTGTCAAGGAAAGTCACAATAAAATTGTTCACGGATCAAAGTGGAAGCCGTTCACGTTGCTCGAGGTAAGAAGAAACTTTTACTTTGAAAGGTGTCGCCGTTCGTTCGAGCTCATCCACGCGGACATTTGTTGTACGACCTGTAATCTCTAATGGATTCTATAGGCATTTAAATAACCATCTCGCCCACCCACCGTCACTTAACTCTCTCTGTCGTTTCTCCGAACCCTCGCACTATCTGGACGGTGTGTGCTGTGACGACAGGAAGACAACTGCTCTTCTCTCGGCCTTTCCATTTTTTTACCGTTACGTTTGACCGAACAGCACGGTTACCATTATTTGCCTTCGTCCTACGTGTCGTCACGAATCTTTCGCGCGACGTAACTGGGGTAAGAAAACCGTTCCTCCTCGAAAAACCTGCAAGTTAAGGGGATATTCTCCTCCGATGATATTGCTCTCGGTTGGTTTTTTTCGATCAAAAATTATCAGTTTCTAACAGATCGAGTAATTCAATAATAGTAGTGTGTAATCCTTTCGGACTACAATGGTACCTCTTTCCATTTACAAACGAGTAGTATTCTCTTATAAACTATTGTGTAAACTGTGTACAGCTATCTAACAACGATACAATGGAGAATCGTCTAAAAGCGACGTTTCCAAAGCCGAATAGCCTTAAATCGACAACGATGGGGAACTAATGGTTCGCGCCACGGTCGCGCCTAACGATGCGTGACTGTGCGATGCTGCGAAACGCACTTTGATAAAATGGTTGTTTGAAAAAGTCGCGATCCTTCTCATATGTAACGTTAACGATGAGTCAGCGGCGTTAGTCATACGAAACTGGTAGCCAACGAATCCGCACAAGAGCCGGTGCACTTTTAGGGAACTCTGCTGGCAACCCGAGCCAACGAACCGAACTTCGTCCGGCGATCGATTTGACCAATTGATCGCACCGATTATGTATACTTAACGAATCCTTTCAACGAGAGAAAGAACTCGATCGAACGATCGTTGAAAATACGAACATTTTACAATTTACGTTCGTAGAGCACGCGTCTCGATATTATACGATAATTGTTCTCGTATCTTGTCGCGATTAACGTATCGAGGAGTGCGCAACATGAATTTCTAAGGCGTTTATTCCTTTGAAATCGACGAACCTATTCCTATGACATCGCTCGATTACGATAACATTCTCAATACACTTGATTTCTATATTTAATGTAGGACTATGACCGATCTCGTACTTGTATACAAAGTATTATATTTCACTTGTCGACTACCCAGCGATTTTGGGACTCTTTGAATTTTCGATCTCTTTCGCGTCGTGGGAAACAAGTTTGTAATTGTTAATTTACATTCTCGTAAAATTTAATTACATCCTCGGTAAAAGAAGACGTCATTGAGAGTACCTGTTTTGTAAACCCTCCTCGTCTCGTTGAATACTTGTCACTCCTTTAAACTGTATTTCGACGATGAGAAATAATACAACGAATACCTCTACTTTGATACGTACCGGAATAAACACTAATCGAATTAGTAAAATTATCGTAACGCGACACTTAATACCGATATATTTTTGTTGATCCGTTTAATTTCATAACGCACAATTACTTTTCCTTCCCGTTCGTATTTTGATGAGCGAAGTGAAACCCTGTTTCGATGGAAAATGTCACGATACGTAATTATTTACGAGCTTCTGAAATTCGTAGCTTGAAATATTTACGGTTGAAATTCGTACGAAAGAAAAATTGAACGAAATCGTCGAACGAAACGCGTTTAACTACGAAACAACGATATTTCGTTAAAAATGGCCGCGACACGATAAGATGGTCCTTTTATAATAAATCGAGAGGATAAAGTTTAATTCGCGTTGTTAATATACGCGTGATAAATCTCGTGCTCCGGCGAATACTATTTTTGGTTCGCTTGCGTGTTAAGGAAAGTATTCATTCGAGGTAACGAGCATTTAAGAATTGTCGATAACAGAAGCGTGGGAGTATGCGACGATAAGCTCGCAAAGTGGACGGTGGAATTTGTGTAATCGTTCTTAGGAATTTCGTGAAATCAGTCGTGTGGAGCGGACCCAAAAAAGGAACATTACGTCAATGACTTAACGTGCATTGCCGACATACCTGATGCTGACATTGCTCAACGTGACCAGTAACGGCTAATCGAATGTTTACTTAACCCAGAAAAGTTATCGGCCACTTATCGATGGCATTCTCGGTAATTCTCGATCCACAATAACCGTTGTTAACAATTTTGTTCGCCATCGTTCGCGATTGTGACTCGAAACTGGCAGCCTCGATATCGATGATACATTTTCGTGCAAGTGTTACGAGTATTGTTTCAACGTTTTTCATTTAATCGAGATTCAAATGTCGCCGCGTACGGAAACGCCGACGATAATTGCGTTTCGTTTTATTCGTTCGATCGGGATCTCGATTATGGTAAAAATTTCCTGTTAATGGAATTTATCGTAGCTATTTGAACAGAACGTGTGATATTTTTCCTACGTGATTCTATATAATAAAAGTTCGTCCGAACTGCATCGAATAAAATTGCATAATTTCTTCCTTTTCTTCCAATATATGTATACATATATGCATCAGGATTCTCGATTGGAGAAATACTTGTGGAAAATAATCGGGTCAACCGGTCCAAGCGTATTTACCTATGTATTTATTTAAAAAAGAAACGTCCATCGATTTGGAGCAACGTACAAAGAAATACTCGAAACAATAGTAGCAATAAAACGATCGAGCTCGAAAAGAAGATTTACAGAGCGTCGGAACGGCCTGCGCGAACAGAGCTATAAATGAACACCAACGCGAAAGGTTAATTTGAAAGCACCATGAAATGAAAGAAGCCGAAGTTGCTCGCGTTTAATGACTTTTCCATCGCAAGAAGCCGCGCTGATCATTGTGAAATCGGTGGATCATTTATCGCGTCTTTTCCCTTTACTCTTACCTTTGGTTCTCGTTACTAATTAAAACGTTGTCGCGCAAGTTGAAATATACACGTTGCACGTGCCATTGAAGGTGTTCATTCGGTAACTAAACATTACACTTCGGCACAGTTAGCAACGAAATTAATCGTTGCGCCGTACCATGGTCATCAATATGCACTGTCGCGAAGACATTAGCTACGATCGACGCGAGGCATGGTACATAGTTAACGCATTTGCTATCGCGTAGATCATCGGTGAACGGCGTCGCCGATGTAGAATTTTCCAATAAGAGTGACAGAATTCTTAACCGTTATTTTTTCTCATCGAATTGTCGGTCGTGTGACATTTTCAAGATTCGTTATCGAAATTGTTCCACGTTTAAACGAAATTTCGTGCACGTGACTAGAAACGAAATTTTGTGCACGTGATCGAGAAACAGAACATACGATGCATCGTTTAGCGGAGAAGTTCGAAAACATTGGTCCGGTTGTCGATCAACGCGTTTCAACGTTGATCCATTAGGTGAACGAAGCTCAAGAAGAGAATATTTTTACAGTATCGTCGAGAATTGAACAATCCGTGGACTGTTGTGTCGCATTTGCTCCTCTAAATTCTATTAGAAGATTTTTTACACATCGAGCAAAATTTTATCATGTTCGCTTACATCCGCTGATAATAGAGAAATATATGGAAAGTATCGAACGATAATACGTAATTGGTAAGGTGAGGTCTATCTGACGGATCCCAGCGAATTTTGTTATTGTGAAATATTCAATTTATTCGAGTTCTCAATATATTAATAATTCTTTTTTTTTAAATGCCTACAAATATTTAAACAATTATACGGAGTACTACAAGCCCTGCCGTACACTTTACGGGTATATGTGACAAAATAACTGTCGTAACACTCAAGGGTTAATATGTTAAATGTATTGGGAAAGTCGGAAAGTCATTTCGTTTTTTTTTTTTTTTGGTGAAAATGAAACACGATTTTTTCAAAGTGTATAAACATTTGATCAAATTATACAGTCTCGATTTTGGAAAACGAAATGACTTTCCAAACGATCCAATAGTTTCGTTCGATGTAATATTACGATCGCGTTACGTAATCTGTTGCAGCTCGAATAAGAAGAACGAGCCACGACGAAGTAGGACGATCAAGTACAATATCCTTGGAGGTGAACCTGTTCTGTGCGAAGGTTTGTTACCGTCCTTCGGCTTCGACCGTTCCTTCTGCATCTATGCGAGCCGTCTTAGATGTAATTAGCGAGTGATTTGTACCGAGTAACGATGGTAGCGAGAACGGAGTGGGAAAAGGAGCGAGCGAGAGGGAGAAAGGAAAAGAGAGAAGGCGAAACCCTGCTCTTAGAGTAGAACCAGTTCAGAGGCGGATGTATATACGTGCATCGAATAAAACGATCGGTCCTCTCACGAAGCGGGAGGGACTTCGTCATGGTCGAGTGATATCCAATCAGGAATACAGACAACGAGAACGCGGTACCCAATTGGCGGTATGCACTGTTGCTAATTAGCTCCGATAGTCCTGATAGTTCAACGATGATCTAACTGCGTCTAGGTGGTCCGACAAGGTGTTGTTTCGTCGGTACGTGTAACGACTATGACTCCATCGAACAAGACCGTTTTCTTTCACCAGACGGTTGGCGCGAAACACGAAGCTCAAAACGAGACAAACTACTGTATCCGTGCTCGTTACGAAATCATCGTAACATTTAACATTGCGTTAAATCGTTAACTTTGCAAGCGCGTGTACGTAAATACGTCACACAAGTATAAATAGTAGTCGATCGCTAAACATTCTATTATAGGTCTTCCGTTCCGCGATAGAACGATTTACATTGAACGAAACTTATTGCGAGAAAATTATGTTGTTGCGATATTTTATGCTTTTATTTATGTACATGTTATAATCGAGCCAATGGCTATTATTAACGACTGTACAGTTATTACTGTTGGTTTCGTCTTTTCAGAGCTTGTTTATGCATGTGATTTTCGGTGTACTTCAGAACTACATATATTTTTTTTTTTGCGGTGTAGTTAAGAATTTTGTCACGGTTGGGCTCGGTTCGAAAGGTGTTTCTCGTTTTTCATACTTTCGACGTTCGATTACGTTGATCGTAACTTGGGCCCGCCGTTGTATTTCGTTTCCCGCATTTTATATTTTATTTAAACGTTGTACGAGTTAAATACTTTCACGAAGTTTCCCAATAGCGTGAACGAATTAATTAATAATAGAAATTGCTGAATTGAAAAATTATCGATTGCTTTATCGACGTATCTATCGCGCGAGGTGATAATGATTTCGGACGGTAAGCCGAATTTCGAGGAACACTTTAAATTTTAATCAATCGGTGTTTCAGATTTTCGGTATTATCGACACTTTGGGTACGAAATATTCCGAATATTTTCTACGTACGATAACAAAGACAGTGTCAACTACTTCATCGATGAACAATCGTTTAAATAATACTCTTATGTCAATTTGCAGCGTGTCATAAGATATGGACTGTGGATTGTTCGTTTTAATTTTTAATCTCGAAAAGCTACCAGCCTCGGGATACGTGTACCGACCGAACGAGAATACAATCTTTTCGTTTCTGTTCACAGATTCGCAAATATATTTTTATTCTCTAACAGGATTTCAACAAGTCTGCAAGAACAAGCGAGCGAAAAATTCACAGCATCGTATTATTTCCACGTATCCGTGGTTTGACAAGATTTTCTAATTCTGTAAATGGGTCCCACAATTTGAACTTTCATTTACCCTCGTTTCAAAAAGAAATGTGCTAAAAGACGATGCCTTTTATATCATAATATTGATTTTCCTCCAGTGTGCCAAAAATATTCACGAAGATTGCGTCTCTTGGAAGTATTCACAAAGAGACTCAAGTAGTTGCTAATTGAAACACATCGTCGTCATCGACCGTAGAAATTCCGTTTGAATAAAGAAACATTGGAAAGTAAACGATAGACGAAACATAGTTCGTTCCTCCGTCAGAAAGGTTTTGAATAGATTACTCTGTTATATCGAAGAATCTATTACTTTGAACTAAAATTTCTTGAAATTATTCAGATTTTCTGCTCCTCGAAATGTACACTTTACGTAAAATGGACAAATATTTCGTAGGTTACGGTCGAGGTTGCTACGAACACTGTTCGTAAATATTACTATTTGACATGCCTACGATGCATGCTTCAAGAACGAACACAAGTAGATAAGGTCCTCACTAGTCAGACGCGCTAGCCAGACGAGTGCACTTTCTCTCTTCGATCAGCCCTTGCAATTTCACAAAACATTGGTTAATTCGCAATTAGTAAGATTTTTCTCGATGCGTGTTCAATAAAACAGACGATTATCGGGATAATAATTATTCAAGGGAACACTTTCTTTTGTCTCCACAGCCATTTCCGTAATCCATTTTTACATTTGTACCCTCTTTGATATACCTCTTTGCTAAAATTCTTTCCATTTTGTCACAAAGAACACTTCGATCGATCATTTTGTTATTGTATCTTTGTTCTCGTCTCTTTCGTTTACTTTCGTGGATTTTAGAAAATGCGCAAGTTGAACGGGACGACGACAGATAAATATGGTGGGCGATGATCCGTAATCTCCAAGTAAATGTGTAATTTTTGCAGTTCTTCTCGCGCGACTTGTTATCTCGCGTTGTCCTGATGGAATAAAACGCAATGTCACGTGACAGAGCTCGATGTTTGTCTACTAATCGCGATTTTCAACGAACTAATTGCTGATAATACACGTCCTTAGTTACCGTATGGTTGCGAAACAACAGTTCGCGACGAATAAGTTCTTCCGCGTGTCGTTAAACAGACAATAAATTCTCTAGCGGGGATAGCCCTGATAGCGATTCTAATACCGGTACTTCCCCGTGAATAACCTTACAAATTATTTTCAATCTTCAACGTTATTGCACGTGTAGCATTTATTTTTCACCGTGTATAATAATTCGTTTAGAAAATGATTCATTTTTCAGCTTAGGAAAAGGAACCGAGCAAACGACCGTGTTAGCAGTTTATGGGATACAAACTATACGGAAAATTATAGAATAAGTTGCGTATAGTCTTTGAAATCATTTCATCGGTTATTAAGTTTGAATTTTACACAATAGTTGAAAAACTGTCGGAGACTTATAGACAGCATCCCGATTAAAATCTTTTACATTGTCTTTTTTTTTTTTTTGAAAGAAGGAAATTATTTTGGACGGTACGTCGTTAAAGAAAATGAACTACTCGCAATGATATTGACACAGTATGCAAAGTTGCACCGTGTTTTGAAATAAATCGATAATTTCTTTATTGGATAGATCACGTGAATACCACGACCTTACGGAATGATTCAATTTGCAGGAAACTTATTGTCTATTAATTATTACCTATTACCTAAGCCTTTCGAATAATCTATGTATACACTCTTAAGCAGGAAAACGTAATCAAAGAGTATGTTTCAATAGTTTTTGTATTACAAAAACTGACTTTGCTTTTAAAATATTTGTACAACTGTAAGACTCGCGAGTACAATCCGTGATCAGAATAGTATCTACGTGAATGCGATTTATATAAATATTTTGTTAAAATTTCAGGTAAATTTCTAGAAAATTGAAACGTACAAATGTACCGGAAAGAAATTTTAAACGAGTTTCGTAAACAAAACAAAGTAGAATTTATTTTTCGGTCTTTGGAATAAAGTCTGTTGTTAAGTCAGAGTTCAATCAACATAGCACATATGCCATTAAGGGTTCGTATAACAATAGCAAAGAGTAAATAGTACATAGAACATTAGTAGAATCTGATCTACCTTTGTAAAACTTCAAATTTAACGAATTATAGATACGAAGAATTAATAGGCTGAGATAACCACGATAAGTTAAAAAAATAGTTTGTATTCTGAAACAACGATACGGAAATGTCGATTGCACGCAGAAGGAAAGAGGAAAGTATGTTCTGCTAGAAGGAATAAAATTGGTTAAATTATGATACGTAGAAAGGAAACGTGTAAAATGTAAGGTAACGTTAAGCTAAAATGTAAGTGTGAAATGTAAGATAACGCGTAGTGAAATGTTGTTGGAAATAAACGATTCGTAATTATGAAATGCGCAGGTCGTAATAGTATAAGGGATAGCGTAATAGATGTCTGAAACGCGAAACTAACCACTAGATACTTCAAGTGTCGTCTGCTTCGTGCTTTGGACATAAATCGTGCTGTCCCTCGTATTATTACCACGTGTGAATTTCATAATTCTGAATCGTTTGTTCTGAACGACGATTCACTATACAAAGAAATAGTTTCATACTTTTTCTCGTGCATCGCAACTTTTATACGACAGACACTTAACTTTGATATCACAGTCTTTCCGTTCCTAAACTCGCGCTATCGATCTATTTTATACCTTCTCGTTGGTCATATTTTTCTCTTTATTTTTATCGTTTAAAAATATAAACGATTATTATAAATTATTGGGTAGCAGCATCTATTCACCCCGGTTGTACTTTTATAAAAACTCGAAACTCTCCGAAGGTAAATGAAATTGTACAATATTAAATTTACGTGCGTTAAACGTGTCGAAAACTAGCAAGCAACGACTGGAAGACCAACGTCGATGAACCGTCACCAACGTGCACGATTTTCATTCATTTCCAATATCTTGTCCGATCTCGCGAGACTTGTCTGAAAAGCGGTGGATTCGTAACTTCGTCGAGCGTGCAAGAAAGCTTTGCCGAATTATATCGCGAACCCTAATGGCTTAAGTTTTCTCGTGCGCCGTGGGAGCTTCCAAGGAAAAGAAATGAGAATCATAGGAGACGCCGGAGTGAGACTGCGCTCGCGAAGTTTGGGGATGACGATGAACCGCGTTTGGAATCCGGGTGCCGACCGTTGAACCTGAACAAACGGAGCAATCGGTGATACGGCTCGTAAAGTCATAAAAACAAAAGTATCTCGATCAAACAGCTCCCTGTATTTGTGCGGGTATCTACTTCGGACACCGTTGGTACACGTGGTGTACGGTACGAACGCCCTGCACACAGCTATGTCCAGAAAACATGAATAAAAGTCCACGTAAATGTAAGTTCTTCGCGGATTCGAGTGCAAAGAAAAAAAAGAAAAAAAAGAAGGAAGGAAGGAGAACTCGAACGTGGACCGTGCGAGCCAAAATATCTTCTCTATTTTACCCGAGTTTTATGTAACAAATTCACACCGTGAAAACGCGTTGACGGACGTCTCGGGTTACGTTCGTTTTATGGATAGATCTTGAATACTTTTTTTTTCATGGGCGAATCCCCGCTACGTCGCGACGATAATATTTAGTTTGCGTACAGTCAAGGAGAGTAACCGTTCCTTCGAACGAATATTTCTGTTACGCGTCGTAACGTTTGTTCATTCATTCACGGAAGCGTTTGAAGAGTCTAGGTACCTGTCACGTTTCCCTTATCGTTCTTTCTTCTCCTCTTTTCTCGCGAATAACAAAAATTATGCAGAGTCTTCTTCGTTCTTCTATTAGCCTTACGAACTAACTTAACTGTTATTATGTCACGGTTCAGCGAAACAGGTGACGTGATATTTCAACATTTCGATCAATGTACATACGTAGATGATTCTTTTGAGAAAAGGTATACAAGTACCTGTAAAACTAAGGCTCGGTGTAATAGTAACAAAGAATACGAATAAAAGAATTCGTATAAAAAGTTTCGCTGTATTTCGTGCCAACGCGTAATAGTATTCCAAAAATCGAAGAGAGAATGGTACTTACAACGACTTTCGTTTCTTTTCCGACTGTGCAGTTGTGCGAGATAGAGCAAAAATTTTCTCGCAGAGTCTTCAGTTTTTATTGCTTTACGCTCTACTATGAAAAAAATCCTCATGAAAAAAATTTAACGAAGATGCAGCTCACGGTTTCCGATTTTTTGAAAAACATCTCGTCCTCGTGGAAAGCTCACGGTTTCCGATTTTTTGAAAAACATCTCGTCCTCGTGGAAAGCTCACGGTTTCCGATTTTTTGAGAAACATCTCGTCCTCGTGGAAAGCTCACGGTTTCCGATTTTTTGAAAAACATCTCGTCCTCGTGGAAAGCTCACGGTTTCCGATTTTTTGAAAAACATCTCGTCCTCGTGGAAAACTCACGGTTTCCGATTTTTTGAAAAACATCTCGTCCTCGTGGAAAGCTCACGGATATCGGTCCCCGCTAAAGGATACCGTGCGTGCTATACCAGGGGATATTATCGGATCTGTAGACAAAGTTGCGAAAGCGTTCGTCGGAGCGGATTGATCCATACTCTGGTGCCCTAAACGTTCACCGATTTGGCGGATCTAGCTACACCGAATTCCCTGTCGAGTAAATCCGATTCGAAGATTCCCCCGTATCTGCGTTACAAATTTATACGTACACGGTTGAGCTTTGTCCGAGCTTTCTCGTGTTACGTTCCAAATACACGTGCGAGCGGTTGTATAAACGTATCGGTACACACCCGCCGGTAACCGCAAACATTGTGTCATTGTCACGAGAGCACGCGTAGTATCGCGTGTAGGCAGACGCCAGCCAGTCCGCACGATGAATTATACATCGTGAATGTTTTCGGTCTCGAATTTGCATCGCCCAAACGGCTACCGCCTGCTATTCTTAGCCACGCGGGACACCCTTTCTCCCTTCCCCGTGACTCTGTCGCACTCTCCTTCTCTGTTATTGAACGTCAAAAAAGGAAGAGCTTCGTTCCCTGCTCTCTTTCTCCGTTCGACCACGACGAAGAAAGAAGCACGATGCTCAACTTTAGGACCGTCCATCGTTTCTAACTATGTACACGGTATACGCGGCTTGGTGCTACGTAAGGTCCGATGCAATCTCCTCGGAACTAGAAATTAATTATCCTCGGTCGCGTGTCTACCAGCCCGAATTAACGAGCAAAATTTCCAGGGGGCCTAGCTCAAGGACAACCGGAATCCCTCACGTGTACCGACGCTGTAAAATTAGAACCGCTCCTAAACAATGCGACAACGGAAAACGTTCAGGGACGCACGTTTGTTTATTAGCGATACGAATAGGGTAAGGACGATGCAGACGCGTGACAACTTTTTCCGGTGAGATCCTATGTTCCGTGGAATTGATTTTCCTATATTCGGAGAATACGAAGAAGACGTATGAAGCGGTACGAAGCGGTATGAAGCGGTATGAGGGATGTGTGAGCACGTTTGACGGTATCACTGTACGATCGCGCGAGAGTCGATGAATGTAAGTGTTGTCTTTTGTTGAATGTTACACGCGTGCCAATCAGAAGGAAGAACGAGTATATAACAAGCACGAGGAAAACGTTTAGGGATGCACGTTTGTTTATTAGCGATACGAATAGGGTAAGGACGATGCTGATGTGTGACAACTTTTTCCGTTGAGATTGTATATTCCGTGGAATTGATTTTCCTATTTTCAGAGAGTATTTCCAGATTTTGTTCCAATTATCATTTACTTTCTTTTTAAGTCAGTTTGGTTTTTGCTGGTAGACTGTTATCGTAGCGATTGAGCTTAATTGAGTTTGCAGCTCTTCGACCAATCTGTCCATTCGTTCATTTTCTGCGATGTCGATGTTTCTAGTTTACCACGATGTGTTGTTTCGGTACGAGAATTGTTGTAACGCGTTATAGGCAATAATTTTATTATTCATCGTGTATCTGTTGCCCAAACTGAATTATTTCAATTCGAACGACAACCGTTCAAGTGACGGTACTACGAACCGATTGGGCTTTGTCGTACATTCTCGATCGCTTAGCGATCAATTTATCGTTAATAAAATGTGTAAACAAAATTTCACGAATAAAAGAAACAGTTGAGAACTGTTTTTACGCTCCTGTCTGAAACGACTTTCTCTTTTAGTCAAAACAACGTCCAAAGTAATTGAACGAAGTTACGCGATAAGCCGAAAGCGTCAGTAATTGGGACATCTAGCCTACTTGGTAGAATCCGTGTTTCGTCGTGTTGACATTTCGAATAGATCTGCGCGAACGACAACAACGTTTATGATATCGTACCGTGCGAGTTCTCGCGCGAAATCTGAATTATCCGAAGTGGCGAAGTATCTTGTGTATCTGCATAGACGCGAGAGCCCGTGTGTCTCGGGAACGGGTCTCCTCGTTCCGCTGTCCTGGCCAGGGAACAACGGATGGAGAAGAACTAGCATCAAGAGGGAACGCTTATCGCGAGACACGCGCGATAATAAACGTCTACTTTACGAGCGTGGAGAGTAGATACGTCGTATCAACTGTATCGAGTAAACGAAAGGACGAACGAGGAAAGAAAAACGGTGGAAAACAGGCCAGAGAGTGGAGCCAGGGGGAGAAAGAAACGGAACACAAGGGGCGGGTAGGAGCGGGTAGGGGCAGTGGTGAGGGGTTTGTGGATGCCACTCGTGTATAGCGAAACGTCGCCGTTTGTTTTGCACGCACCGCGCCGGCGGAAACGAAAGCTCCTCCGATAAAAGCCGGAGTTACGATCGAGTTTGAAGCAGAGCTGGAAAAGAGATTGCCAACGTAACGGCATCCGAGCTCACTGGCTGTGTAACACGATTCGGATCGGTATCGCATTAATTGCATGCCTTACCGATTGTGCACTCGTGGTTTCAGTGGGAGAGTCATTGATGACGACGCGGACTGCTTACCTGCGTTCTTTCCTTCTCATCGACGATCTTTCATCGCGACTCTACGCGCACTTCTAGAGCTTATCGATTCTCGATCGTCGTTCACTTTTTCAAGCGTGGAACGTGTCCCGATTTTGCGTCTCGATTGTCGAACGTGATTCATCGAATTAACAAACCGGCCATCTACCCGCCCAATGCGTTTCTCGTTGGCAGAAATCGTAGACGTGTAAATCGTTCGAGATTGCAATCGAATACGTAGCTGTATCTTTTATGCGATTATTTACAAATGTTTCAAACATATTGTACCGTGGCGGGACCTTCCATACTCGCCACCAGAGGGAAACCGACCGCTGACCGTTTCTCGCGAGTGCCTGTTATCAAATCCGATCGGTGTATATACGACCTTTACCGATCTCTCAATGTTCCGGCGTATAAGGTAGGGCTTGTTAGGATGAGTCTACTTAGCAGGTTAGGGATGAAACGTGTTCTCCCTTCCTTTTTCCTTGTTTCACACGCTCCTTTTCCTTCCTCCGTGACCTTAGAAGCCGCCATAGTATAATATGAACAATACAGTACGGTTTTGCATTCGTCTCGTCGCAAAACTCTGATTAAAAACAAATCAGATAGCCTTGAAATCTCGAAAACTGTGACTCGAGAACAGTTTTACGATTTTTATCGTGCGATTATTTACTATCACGGGAAACAAGATGCGTTTTAAATTGCAATTTTAAGTAATTCACTATGTACTACAATGGCTTCGAGTATTACATTAGAAATATACAGGAGATTAAACGGGGTTTGCCTTTATAGAGAAAGTGAACGCGATTTTGTAAATTTCTTTTTTTCTTAGCAATGTTAAATACCGATTAGTTTCAAACTTCGTTCATATATTTGTTATCGTATTTATCAATGAAAAAAATATCCATTCCGGGGTGAACCGTTACCAATCGAGCATGATCGGTTTTCAAATTCATAGATCGCTGAAGTTAGGAACGCAAAAACTAAAGAAATTTTTCATCCGTAGCGATTAATTGGATTTAATACAATTCAAGACGGTTTCTTTAATTCTTTGAACATTTCCACATATTTTGGTCGGGCAAAAAATTGTTTTATGATCGATTATCGATAATAGAGGTGTTTAATCCCAATGAATGTTGCGTATACACAGCAAGTAGCTGGTATTATTTTTGTAAGTTTGCGCGGGAAGACGAGAAATCGTAGAAACATTGGTAACCTTCACATTTCTAAACGTTGACCGATAATATCTCGAAAATTGTTCGAGATAGAATACAGATATTTTGCAGAGTTTCAACATCAACGGCAGAGTCTGTAACTTGGAGAATGAATAAAAAAAAGGAAGCGAGATGGTGGAATTCGAACTGGAATAGCACGAAAATGCCGCCATCGAGATACCGAAGGGGAAACTGGTCCACGCGGACATCTGATGGGGGAAGGGGCCGGGCGAACGTTTCCGCCATCAGGGATCTTATTTAAGTTGTCGAGCTATACATGTTGTATGTATTACTACTATCCTCCGCGGAAACATATCGCGTTTCTCTCAAATCGGTGGATCTACACACGGTAAAGCGTAGCGAAAGCGGGAGAATCATTTGGTAGATACAAAGCCATAAATACGTTCGCTAGGGTAGATATCCCTAGAACTGTCGTTTAAATTATTTTCCTCGATAACGGAACGATCTACGAAGAATCGTCGATGAACCAATTTTAATACCAAATTTGAACTTCGTTATTACGTAACGATGCACAGACATCGCACATTTCTGTACACTGAATATTTAAAAATAAATATTAGGAGGCGAACGTGCAGCTCGAGCACAGAAAAACGCAGCTAATTTAAGCAGAGGGAAGTGTATCGGAATTGCCGTAATGTGGCACAGGCAATAATTTCACTGTTCGTCTTATATCTGTTGCGCAAAGTGGATCGTTGATATTGTACATCGTTACCATTCGAGTGACAACTTTTCGAACGACAGTAGTGCGGACGTTGGACCTCGTTGTACGTTTCGTTCAATCGATCGTTGATTCATCGTGTCGAACGTATAAAAGAAATTGTCAAAAAGAAAGGAAACGTGCAATGTTGCGCTCCGATCTGGAACGAGCTACAGATGAAACAATTTGAAAAAATAATTGAGCCAGGTTACGCGAGAAGTTTGAAGTCGCGGTAATCGGGACATCTAGCCCAGGTAACGTAGTTGGTAACGATGAAATAAGTTTGTTATTGGACACGTTTCCGTGGCACCGGATACGCTCTCGAATATTAACGAAAACTACGCGCGAACAGCGCAAGCTTGAAAGAGAGTAAAAGGTTAACTGGCAAGGGTGGGGGATAAAAAGAGGAATGCGCGGCTGACACGCAATAGCGACGTCTCCGTCCTAAATTACCTTGCAGTAGGCGAGCGGGATACAGGTAACTCGTACGGCACGAACCGACCGGAGTAGAAAGGAAAGGGCTACGTGGTAAGAGAAACGAGCTCGAAAAAGGAAAACATCGAGGGAAGGAACCACGATCACCGGAGCTAAATGTAATTGTACGTGCGTCCTCTCGAGCGCTCGAGGGTCCTCCAACCCGGCTAATTAAGAGCTCGGGCTAATTTAATTATAATTTATACCCCGCGCGTTCGGTCCGCGCGATGGACCACCTCGTCTCGTTCGCTCCTAGGTACCAGCCGATCAATTATCCATTGTTAAACGCCACATGTCCACCGAGCAATAATTTACTACGTTTTCGACCTTTCAGCGAATTCTATCGGTGCACGAAGAACAGGTCATCCTTGCGGACGAGTTCCTAACGGCCGGGTGGAGGAGGTTCGGAAGAACGATCGCAACAGAGGGAGGAGACAACGTCTGCTACTCGACAAGATTGAGACGTCCTAGGTTATTTGTTTTGACTGAAACGCGCTCCGCCCAGCTCGTCTCGGAGTCTTCTTTCGCTGCGGCTCGCGTTTTCGTCTCCCGCTCTTCGGCTCCTCGCGTTCTTCTATACTTCCGACAGCACGTTTTTACCCTCGTCCCTATTTCCACGAGATACGACGAAACGGAACGGTGCGCGCTGGCTAGCCTCGTGTGGCCGATGCACTTAGGGTGACGCGTCCTTGGAATTCTCTCGGCTAGACGTTGTCAACGTGCTATCGATTGAAATACCTCGTTCCGAGTAGAACTCGGTGTCATTAGGAATCCGTCAATTTACCGATTCGATTCACTGATTCGCGAAACGAGCACGTCCCCGTCGATTCAAACGACAGAGGAAACTAGGCTACGGAGAAACTTTTTTTCTTTCAGATTCGGCCGACAACGAAACGGAAAATGAAACGAATCAATTTTCCGTGCGAGAGGTTCAACTGACGAATCTTCAACTATCGGAAAACGAGACTCAACGTCGATACGAATATTCAATGTACGGAAGAACTAAAATTTTGTTCAAGGACCGATGTATCGTTCTCGGAGAAATGACGAAGTAAAGTGGAATATATTTGTTTCATATCGTAAATGAATGTAAAATCTTTGTTTCTTTTCAGTGGAAATTCAAATTTATCTGTCATAGTAATATGGAAAATTAAAGAGCGATGAAAATTTGTACGAAATAATAATAACGCGAATAATAGGTGCAAGAAGAAATGTAGTAAGGAAAATAGTAAATTTAAATAAAATTTAGAGATAGATCACCAATCCTTGCAATTAACGCATTATATCCAGTTCTCATTGCGAAATGAGCATCGCTCCAAGAGGTGTTCTCAGATGTGTTTATATTTATATTTATATTTGACGGTGTTTGCTGTCTTTAAGAAAAACGTTTTGATTTTGTTTTACACGCAAGGTGGTTCCACTTTACTTTACGTAAAACGAATGTTTTCGAAATCGTTCTCCACACGAGACATTTTTACAAAATGTTTCACATTTTCATTTTGACTCAAGAGTTGTCGGTTCGGCTCGTAGAGTCCGTTGAAGCGACAAGTTATAGTACGAGAAGTATAAAATTCATTAATTTATTTACTGTAATGGTTTCTTAATAAACAAGTTGACGAAAAGAATTATCACACTACTTTATGTAACTTTATTCTGTTAATAAACGACCCAGGTTTTATTTATCTAACACATTGGTGTTCTACTTGACCCATCGGTTTCACTTTACCTTACATTCCCTTATAGGTGTCTCTAAGACGGTGAAATATGGTAATTTAAAGATCAATTACGAACCAATACCATTTATTTGGAATATTTAACCCTTTGCACTCGAAGCTTCTCTGCTACCAGAAACTAGCACCTCGATGAAATCCTTCAAATCGTGTAATCAATTTAAAATGGAACATTTTCATTTCACGTTTCGTATACGTATGTTTACATCTTACAAGAAAGGAGCAATTGAATTTTAATTTCAATTCCAAACCACGATGGTTTTCCAAATTGGAGAAAGTACACCGAATTAAGTGGCGATCGAGGATCGCCTCTCGAGGGAAAGGGATAAATTTAAAAGAAAAAATCGAGACATATTTGGTAACCGATACGTGTTAATTTTCGTGTTACAGGAGTGTTGTACAATTTCTTGTTTCTCTCTCGCGAACGATAGATTCGACGTGAATGTTTCAAGATCGATTACCTGTTTTCATCAATGTTCGCATCAAGTTCGAAAACAATACGTGCAGCCGTTCGCAGACGGCATCTTCATTGTCGCGTCGAAGAAAAAATTTCGAAACAAAGACCCGTTTAATGTTTCGTAGGTAATCCTTCAATCGATTACTCTTAGAACCATTTGAGCATTATTTTAAAAAACCTAAAATTTCCCAGTCGCGTGAAAGAAGTCGCGTGAAACGTTCTCGCGCGCGTTCGCAAGAAGCGGTGATTCGTGTATCGAAAAATTCGCGCAACGTTTGAAAAATGGAAGTTGTTGAAACAAAATACCGAGATCTTTCGCGTAAAATACCGTTTCGACGGTAAGTTTCGACTAGAATCTTGTAATCGAGAATCGAATACACATATTTGAAATTCGAAAGTTTATCGATTACGTTCGGATATTTTTATGTAAATTTCTACGAGGATGACTGAATTAAACAGACTCGAGTATTAAAAGAGCAATTCGGACAAACTAGCCGGACGAACTACCGTACTCGTCCAATAAACATTTTTCCAGAATTCCTCCGAAGGAGCCCGAGTCTTTCGTAATGATCGATTAAAATTCCACGGTAAAAGTGTCGTTATTTGAAAATTAATTTCGAACGACACCCGCGTACCAGCCCTGCCGCGTCTCGGTCCCTGCTGCTTTTTACGCCTTTACCCGCTAATCTAGCTACCAGCCGCGGCGCAACGACCCAATCAATGTTTTCCTCGAATGGCTCGAATACCTTCGTAAAGAGAAACAAGCAAACGATTGCCCGCGCTCTAATCGTCGGGGCAAATATCGGTGTGACCACCACCGCCAACGTCGCTGTCGCTGTCGCTGCCGCTGCGACCGTTGAAATGCAAATTAAGAGAAAGCTTTGCTCGTGCACGAAACAAGGATTTACCGAAATCCTCGCGTAACTCGCGTGCATCCATTGCCGATTCCGGCTTCCCTCGTTGAAGAGACACAAAATTATGTTTACATTTTGCCTCGAGATCGAAACCCTTTCGCGACGCGTACGATCGATATACGGTTCGAAACGTTACGAATCGGCTACGAGCATCTCCGTTGTTCGAAATAATTCTCCTGTCGGGAATCCGGACGAATCGTAAACGCGCAGCGCGTTGTTGTTAATCACTTGCGAAGACTCTTGATTGCAAATTTTTACTTGTGATTCATCGAATGTAATCCATAAAATTTCCATTAAATTGGCGCGTTAACGAACACGGTTATATGGAATTCGTTTCCAAAGTGGGCAAAAGGGAAGTTGGTATTTCGTTGGTTCGAGATACGTGTAACGTCGAAGCTGAATGTTTCAAACTGTAAAAAGGAAATGTTATTCTTTAAGTTTTAGAAAAGTTATCCGTACCGAATACCGAGGTACCGTTTTTGAATACCGAAAGTCGAATAGCGAACAACGTGGAAGAAACGATCGCTGTTGAAAACTAATCGAGGATAATTCGTGAGATATTCGATGCAAAAGGTAAAAAGTTTCTCCAACTGTATGTGTACGAATTTTTGAATTTACCGGAGCATTGAAAAAGCGTAATATTTCTCGTAGATAAATTGCCTCTGTATAGGAGCCGGAAGCAAAGTTTGCTCGAAAGCTTTGTTCGTACAAGTGAGATTTTCAAGTTTCTCAAAAACAAAAGTACATTACGAGGGAAAATGAACGATTGGTAACGTTACGATACGAACAGTACGATATTTTGCATCGTTTAATAAGAGTAACGCAATACGAAATGACCACACTTGGAAAAAAAAGTTAATTTCTCGGTATCTACACGTAAATGCATATATTTTTATCTAAAATTGTGCCCGTGTTTATGTTACAATTTGAGGACAATTTATCCAACGTAAATTTAACGATCGTTTTATTTTTAATCGTATCGGTAAATAAAACACTCTTTCATTTTTATGTTTTATATACTCTCTGACAATTTTTAATATCGTCCATAATCTTTTCTAGGAAATACTCTATACGGAAGAAATCTTACGAACGATAAATTCGATAAAAGATCGCGGCACTTGAATATCCTTTCTACCATAATTTTCTTTCTCCTTGGAAAAAGTGTTGTCCTTTCGTTATGTTTAACGTTAGATACCTACAATATTATTACAGATATCTGAACTGTTAGTTCAGAACTAGATACATTTCTCCCGAAAGTATACCGCAAGGCTGAAACGCAGCGAATCGTTGTTTCCGAACACAATATACTTCGAGTTTCCGTTAACAACGAGAAAATTATCAATTGGACGAAAATGGTGAAAGGTGGAAAAACAAACGGGCGCTTATTCGTCGTAATGTAAAGTAATCGCTGAAAATAGTCTTAATCGTTTCGTTTAAAAATAACGCGCGCTCGGACTTGTTTCGCGCAAAGGTGTTATATTCATCGTTGCAGTGAAAGTGGAAATGCGACGAAGAGGGTTACGGTCTTTTCGAGACAGTCAGTAAAAATGACAAAGATTCCGAACTTGGTGATCGCGAGTCTAGACGTTGACAAGAGGAGAAGCAAAGAAAACGGAAAAGATGTGCTTCGTGTTCCCTCTATAAATACATTTACCTTGTTTGCGGAGCACTTGTAGTTGGCGGCCTGTATTCGTGGAATGCGACTCTCCTCGTGTTTCGATCGGTTTTCTCTGAGGGACGTGTGGTAAAATTTCGTCGAGAAGAACGTCAGTGAAGGGTCCGGGGACAAGCGACGCTTACGACATATCGTTCACCGACGACCGTTCGAAAGTTATTAACCCAATTGAACGTTCCGTACGGGGAGAAACAAACGTAAACGCTTATTGCACCCCGCCGGCACTGAAAAATTTACGGGTTCTACGTGGATCGCGTAGGCACGTTACTCTTTATCTTTATCCCGCAACGAAGATAGATTAGAACGGCAACGAACATTATTGTTGTTTACGGTGCTTTAACGATAATTTCCGTCTACGATGCGCGAATCGATTATCTGTAAATATAAGATATCGATAATTATCTTTTTAATTATTAATATTATCTTACTCGACGTGCAGACGCTTCGATAACGCCACCTGATAAAGATTTCCCCTCTCGAGCCAAAGACAAGATGGTGCCATCGATTTCTGTTTCGAGTACCGCGATGGAAATTAGTAATACTCGATCGGAAAACAGTCGTGCAACGGTATTAATTATTACCCTCGATCGGCTGCACGGTGTGCAACGAATTTTATCGGTTCGCGTATCAAACTATATTTGTAGTACTTTGAGCCTTCTCCGTTTCTATCGGTATCTTTATGATCCATGACGGGCGTACGGGTCCACGTCCATGGTGAAACTTACGGGATTCTACGCGTTATTGAGTCGCTGAGCACGCATACGATTAAAGTTTCTATCGAGTTAAAGGTTCTTGTTCGGAGAATCGAGCAACGAGCAAACCTTTCTTTCGTTCGAACTCTTCGATGGCCAACGCTTAAATCGCGATAACCGATCATTTACTCCCAATCTGTCACTCTCTTATAAATACGACCTGCGAAGGTGTACAAGGTAAAATAGATAAAAGGTGTCGCGAGAGAAAACAGTCCGAGTATAATCGTGAAATTAAACGCGACAAGTTAAACAATTACACGTAACTGTTTGAAAAAAAAAACGTGTGCGTACCCCTTATAAAATCCCTTTTATTTTCTTTCGATACACTCTGATACATTTACTTAAAAAAAAAACCTCCTTTTGTTTCGAAGAAAGAGAGTTTTACGAACACGGTGTTACATTAGTTTGTTTTCAGCGCCGTCTGAAAAGAGGAAAAGCATAAGAACGCGTGAATCGTTTTGTAAAACTATAAAACGACTGCACAATGCGACGGTTCTGTTTTCTTTTTCTTTTTTTTTTTTCGCTTAACTCGTAAAGTAAGTTATTGCTAATATCGGTGCTGTCAAACCCTCTAAATAAGTATTGATATCCGCGTGGAGATTGTTGCGACGTTTCGTTAACAGCGTGCGATAAACATCGCTTCTACCTGCAGAATTAGAGACAGCTAACGCGACATTTCGCGTTGCAAATTGGAAAGAAACTGTTCGTTTCGGGGAAAATGTTCACGGACGACGGTGGAGGAAATATAACAACATTTTCAAAAATCGATCGATACGTAACCATAAAGGTTTCTTCTGGGATTCCACGACGAGTACGCGCGAAAAGAAACTCGCCTCTAACGTGTCACACTTATTTCTATACTTGAAATAATAACTCACAATTTCTATAGCATAGGGCAGTGACACTACTCAAGTCTTGTGTTTACTTTCACTGATAATGAAAAGAGACATCGAAACGATACGGCCGACGTTGCAATAAACGCCGGGTGGCATACAATATCGAAACATTTCGTCGATATCGAATACTTTCGATTGTACAACCAACACCGCAAACATTCGCGGAACGTCTACCGTTATGGAGTTATCGTTTGGAGGAATTGTTGTTTCGACATTTTTTTTCTTTCTTTTTGGCGCCATCTTTGAATCGTACCACGTTTCTCGTACATATCGTAACAAGGCCACGAAGTAACGCAACCGGTAGTTCTCGAATTTGTTCGATCGACGTCTTTGTATGTGTTTTCTTTCTTTGTGAAAATTCCACATTTTTCAGTCCCGTGTCTTTACTCGAGAGTTGTACATTTTTTTTTTTTGGCGCCATCCGTAAATCGTACCACCGTTTCTCGTCGACACCGTAACGAGGCCATAGAGTAACGTGGTCGGTAGTTTTCGAAATTTGTACGCTTGTCACCATTCCAAATACATATGTCTTTTTCAAAAGTAACACGAATAATTTATATTCGTGCGAGGCGTCCTCGTACTGCAACAACATATTATACGTTCTTCTGCCGATAATGCCTTTGGTCAATAGTCATCGAGCTCGAACGACACGCACGTAGACGCACTCAGGAGGGCATACGAGCTCGCAGCCTTCGCGCAATGCTAACAGGCCTTTGCGGAAAAAGTTGGCGCCAAAAATATTTACCGTCCGACGGCCACTATACACGAAAGTACTCCAACACGAATAGATATGCTAAGAGCCATCGAAATTGCGGTTATAACATACCCACTGAATATTAAAACGATCGTTTGAAATACGTTTTGTGAAATATCGACGCGTTTGTGAAAAGTCTCGACACAATATTCGTGCTTCCCTGTAAGATCGATACAATATTTTTATCGCGATATCTCCGAGCTGTGCATTTCAAAAGTTTAGAAATACCAACGGACGGGCTTTGATCGTAAGATTTCCGATTGTTTCGAGTCCTACGTACGAAACGAGACGACGACAACAACGATAAACGAGCAGAATGATACTATTTGCAATGTAATTGGAAGCGAAGAGATAAACGCGTACCGTGTACTTGAATTGAAATGCAGAAAGTATAGTCGATTCTGTCTTCTCGCTCGATCGTACGAATTTTTTTCATCGGTATTATCGATCCCGAGAACAATCTGGTCGTTGAAACGGTTGAAAGAAGGAACGACGAACAGGTTTTCCGCGAAATGCGAACGAAAAATTAGTTCGAAACAATCCTCCCGCGAAATCCTTAAAGGTCTCCGTTCAAGATAAACTCGATTCGCGCGTTTTCCGAAATTCGGTGTTTTCGCAGAAACGGACGATAAAATGGCTCCTACTTTGTACAGACCGAGATCTGTGTGTTATTTTCATTCTCTCCGACTTATAGACGCCATTGGACTCAGCGTCGATAATCTAATCTCGTGATAATACGTTGCCGTATGTTTCCATGTGGGAGTAAATTACACACGTAGTAGCGAGGAAATAAAGGAACAAAAAGGGTACAACGGCGAACGCTGCGAAGCTGTAAATCCAAAGGAAACGAAAAGATCGGCAAAAATGTATATTTGGTGTGGAACAACGGCGGTCCGTAAGAACGTGGTATAAAATTTGGTCGGACGACATCTTTGTGGAATCACGCGGTCATCGATCGCCGGTTATGTAAGCGCAATAAAATTCTACTTGCTATCCGTAGGAATGCTCGAAAACTCGATCGAGATGGTTATCGTAGCTATTGAAAACAAACGAACTTGTTTTCCGAAACGATCCACCGGGATCGATTATTGTGCTCCGCGTACGAAAAACCATCCTTTCGAAATTAACATCGACCGTTACAAATGTACGTATCGCAATTTTATCACCAATGTACCAGCGACCAGCAGTCGTTGCCGAAAGAACGCGTAAATTGTTAACGGAGAATGATCGGTAACTTCCGAAACGGAAAGGCAGGGGCGGGGGTCGGGGAAAAGACTTGGAACCCCGAAAAGACTTCGAGCCAAGACCTTTTGAACGATACCTGATTTGTCTACTTTAGGGCATGTACTTAGGGCGATATATCGTAGCTGCTGTGGAATTTTCCTCGGTCTCTTAAATACATAGATGTTTTATTCGACGTCACATTTTTATAGGAATTAAAGAAAGGGCTGGAGGAGAAGTAACGTTCTCGAATATCAATTTTTGTAATCCTGTCAACGGTCAAATTCTATTCCGATTAAAACGAATCCAGGCACGACATTCTTCGACGAACAGAGATTGACGAAGAATTATCAATTCGATGGATTAACAAGTCTGGTCTAAAACCTTATAGTATAATACTAAAATAGCTTGAACTGAAACTCTACCGAATTCTATCGATTTTTCGAAGGTACTACACGACTCTAAGAATCTTTCGTCAAGAGGAGTGTAAAATGAAGAAAATTAATCGTAGAGAACGAACAACAGTTGCTACAAGTTTTGCGATCTCGAAGCTCGATAGTACGTGTATATTGAATTCGAGTGACGTTTCGCTAACCGGGTAGTCGCTTTGCCTATCTATCAATCGCAAACTCTCGCCATCTTTGATCTTCCGGACTCCTTTTCTCCGTTGAGAGCAGCCTAGTGAAAATCAACCGAATCCTATATGTAACGAAATTGGTGTACCAATGCAATAGGTAGAATACATTCGTTACTGGTACGTATGTTCTTATTGTAGTCAGGTACACCGTTGTACGTTATACCTGGTGTACCGATACAATAAGCACACAGTATTATTAGTACAGATGTTTCTATTATAGCTAGGAATACCGTTATACCTTATATCTGATGTACAGATATAACAAGTACACCCGTTATTTCTTCCACTCCGTCGATGCCAGTTTCCCTCGCTCTTTACGCATGGAATTCGGCTTATTTTTCTGGCTCGTACTGGTCGAGAGGCCCAATCTCACATACATTACCGTCGTATCTCGAAGAGCAATTATTTTCGGTATCGATCGGTGTTTACCTCCTGATATTTCGATGTATTCGCTCGGGCAATATCGAGTACGAATTACGCGCGTATACGCAAAACTGCATGCACCAACGTATACACATAGTCGGTTATGCTGGCACGAATGTTATATCACCGAGGTTTATCGTAGCCATTAAGGAAACATTAAGTTGCTCTGCCAAGGGGACCAGTTTGATGGAAGGGGTAAAAATGGCTCGGTGGTTTCCACTCGGAGCAACCCTTGGTGCCTGTCCGTTACATCAATGATAGGTTTCGGTACGCGTGACAACCAAGAAGCGAATTTTTACGGTAGGTAGGCAAGATAGGTGTTATCGTTATCGCTATCCTATCGAGAATCGCATTAATGTCGTAAGACGTTCTCGTGTTTCCGCTGGTTTATTAATAACAACAATCGATCTCGAGTTAAGTTCAGAATGGCATCGGTTGCTCCTTTGTTTCACTGTACCCTAAAGTCGTCGTAATTGTGCTTCCTCCGTTCCTACAGATCCATTCGTAAGAGCAACGTAGCACGTGGCTATTCCACCGAATTACACGATTACACGAGCAAGACGCGTTCGATGGAAATCCGTTAAGCGCCGCTTAGCGCGAAATGCAACGACGATGCATACTGGTGACCATTCTATGAAAAAACTGTGCAACGGTACGGCATCGGTATTTTTCGTACGACTGCAGAAAAAGAAGAGAGTTGCGAGCAAAATTTCCATCCAATTGCTTTAAAAAAAGGCTGGAGCGATCCGAACACACCCCGCTTCAAAGAATTGACTGCAAAAATTGAGCGGTGAGAGTGCATCGAAAGAGAAGCCAAGCCAGAGCCGAGGGACGCATTAACATTCCGAGCATAATTCCGACATAAATATCGGCTCGTAAGATATGCAAAGTGTGATCAGCAGAAAATATCCGGCAATTACATTTATTTTGGATGCCGCCTGGCCGTGAAGTAGTTGATGTAGTGTATATCGATCCAAACCCTTCCGTTTAACGGATCGTTACCAACGTGTTACGAACACGTCATTTGCGAAACGCTCACCGTTCTATAGTATCGACATCGTCGTAAAAATAGTTGTGGGATGGATTTTACACGAGAACGCGACAGAAATGGACAATACTCTTTCGAGAAAGCACGACGACCTTTACTCTTGATACAGATACGATTCGCAGTTCCGTCATCGCTAAGTTTCATGCTCTTCGTTTCGTTCGCGTGATAACTCTAAAACCAGAGAGGAGCTTGCGTATCCTGCACGATAATCCGAGCTGGATTGATCCGGTAAACATAATATCGGCAATAGGTTAATTTCGCACGATTCGCAAGATTAAGCGCAAGTTTACGAAATGGCTCCCATCGATACCAATTTCGATCTCGTATCGGGTACAATGTTGAGTTTTCGTTGAATTCAAACGCGTAACACGTTTTAGTGTCAAATTTATTTACCTGCGTTGCTGCAGTCACATTTAGTATCGAATTTATTTACCTTGTTCTTCGAGATTGTCTACAACTGTATCGTCGAAAATGTACGATCGAATAATACGTAAAAATTAAGAAAGTAGGGTATAAATAACGTTTATAAAATTCTTCGTAAGTTTTTAAATATTTCCGAGGTCAGATTGAAAACATTCCCTTGATCGTTTCTAAGACTCATTTTACGCGTTGGATTGAAATTCCAGAAGTATTTATTTGCGAATGAATAATTTTTCACAAAATTTCATTTCAAAAGGTGTACTTTGGTGTAGGATGAATATTGTAATTTTAACGTTTGTCAAAGAAAGATTAATAACCCGAACGAGGTTTGTTTACGTGCAAGTTTATTTGTTCCAAAGAAGGAAAGAAACATTCTATAAAGTAATGCCAATTTAATTTATACGGTAGAAAATAGAATTCACTTGATATTGCATCAGTTCTTTGATACATCTTGCCATTCTAGGATTTGAATATTCATCGATTAATTGTTTTTTACGATCATGATACCGATAATATCGTAGAATTAAGTAGAATAATACGCGCTTTATGAAACATAGACAACTGTTTTGAAAATGTGCTGCTAAGAGACCAATATTCTTACTGCATCGGTACCTAGAATACAAATAAGGGTGTCACGCATAAATGAAAGGGTTATTCAGTAATCAGGAACAAAGTCTTGGTATTTGACCCAGATTTAAGCTATAAACAACCGAGCCATAACATCGTGTAGTACACCCATACTGTATCAAAGGTTTATGCCGTGTACACACTGCTTAAGTTGGACACAAAGTTTTGTAGTTGAACCGATGAAACGAAAATTCTCTGAAGGTAGAAATTATGGTACAACGCACTAAATTCAACCGTAAAACTATAACACGTAATCATTATACGGTGTTATTAATATTATTCAATCATCGTCTAGTTGTAAGAATGTCGTTCCTTTTATTATCTACACCAGGGGCTCCGAAAAATATGTCGTGCGGGATACATAAAAAATTTTCGAAAGAAAACACAAATATAGCGACACCTATTGAAAATTTTCCTTAAATACTTTCACGATTTCTCTTTTTTATTCAACGGTAAATACTTATTGAGTATTCGATCGCTTAGATTTAACTACCGAATAAACGGAACTGTTGGATATTTATTTGAGTTAGAAGCAATACGATCGGAAAAAGTTTGCAAACTTGCGATTTGGACTATCAACGAATAAATTATCCAGTAATAATAATATTACTATATCAGCAACTATTTAAGAAATTATATCACTGCTGGAAGTAATATTTTATACAAATACGTAGATACGTGTGTATCGTATCCGTGCTGCGTATTTGTTCATCTTGGGTGTCTCGAATGTCATTCGACAGTTCGAAACAATTTCAACGGTCGATTTTCGTTGCCACGTTTCAGAAACGAAAAAGAAAGTAGAGCCGGCAACATGGAAGATAAATGAAGAAGCGTGATACAGAAGAAGAAAACCTGCATCGGGTGCATAAATAACGAGCGTGGAACGTCACGTGTGGCAATTCCTGTGGATGTTGCATCGCTGTGGACGGTGGTCGGTGCAACAATTTTCACCGTCGATACAACTCTGTGATTATCAGTTACGGTACTGATATATCGCTGCGGGAGTTATTATTCTCTGATTGAATATGTAATTGCAACCTGGACGGGACGAAATAACAGCCCATTAAGGCTGATCTCGCGCAAGAGACTGCGCGCTCCTGGACGGGATGTGAAATATTCCTTGTCGACTCTTCGATCGATAGGATTATTAGATTAGACAAACATCAAGCTACAGAAATTCTTTCACTTACGATTTTTTTCCAAGATTCGACGTATCTTAAAATAAACTTTCTCCGGTACGTTAAACATATTGGAAATTTAAAGACATTAAAAAGCATGAAATTGAACTGTATCGGTAATTGATCACCATATTTTACATTTTTAAGCGACATTTATTACATTTATATTTATATATATTAAGACAAGTTTGTCGTAACCGCAAAAAGTTATTTAAGAAATTGCATTCCGGTCGTACGGTAAAATAATTTAAAAACGTTTCTTACTGTAGTTATAGGTATCATTTGTTCGACAGCATAGCATAATTCTCTTTTGAATTTTTGCAAATATTTTTGTTCAATCTTTGATGTAGTATTTAAGGACAAGTGTTTGTACATTGTTGTACTTATAAATGTTTATTCAAAATAATGCTTCAAATGGTGTTTCAGAATCTGGATTATTTAAATGGTTAGAGTTTCTTAATTCAATATTACCGAAAAGATAATATTGTTAAGAGGAGTTTTTTAATTATGTTATGTGTATACACTACACTTATTGCAATAGAGGAGTTCTTTCAGTGTTAGATACTTAAGGTTCTTATAAAAAAAAAGATAAGACAATTACATAACTATAAAGCCTGTATTAATATCGATCAACGGTTTGTAAGCACAGCTATGAACATATGTAAAATAAAAGACAGTTATATTAATTGTCAGATAAATAATTTTAGAAAATCTGTAAAATTTAAGATTAATTATTTCTTCGTTATCTTCTTCCAGCAATTTTAATTTATCGAAGAAAATGCTTTCCGATATATCATATCGTAAGGAAGCTCACTCTAACGATCATTTTTATAGCGATTGCTTCGACAAGTACAATTTTCACATTCCTGTTTCTCTAAAGGTTTCTCCTCTGAAGTTGCATTCTGTTTTTGTTATTAAGGTTAGTATACAGTATAATCGATCATTAAACATTACAAAACGGTGTGTCCAGTTATAAGGAAATAAACGTTCGATTGTAACAAATTACCTAGGTAATTTAATTTTGTAAAGTACAGAACAAATGCAAAAATGTTATTATTTTAACATAATATAGAATTCAAAGATTATTCAACGATGAAAGATGTCAATCATATTTAATATATACATGTTATTTATACAGAAAAACAGATTGATTGTTTTTTAAAATGTAGATATTCATATTTTATATGATTTCGAGTATATCAAGATATTATGTAAGATAATTCTTCATTTGTCGTATACATCGTCTTCATTGTTGTATACATTACAACAAGAATAAATTATAACAAAAATTAACAGCGTTTTGCAGGTCTTCGCAACGTTAAAATATTTCGATACAACTTGCAAATTTTATCTATAAAGTTAAAATATTAAAAATCATGTACATTGAAATATATTGAAATATTTTCTTATTAAATATTAAAATAGATACCTTACAAGAAGGTATCTAAGAAAAGACACGAAAGTATCTTACAAGTAGATTATCAAACAAAATATTCTTTACGATATACGAATTAGGATCACGTTACCTCGTGAAACAAACTCGTGAAACAATCAATTTTGAACAACTATTGTATTACAATCATTAGAACTCATAAAATGAATTTATGAAAATGTTTCTCATCGTCTTAAATCTTTTACAATAATTTGTAGCACAAGTTAAAATATTTTGAGACAGTTGCTAAAATGACTTTTGTCCAGATAAACTGCCCTAAAACATTTCCCTGTTAAAATATGTATTATGAACATAAACTATGCACAGGAATAATGCAGAGTAACTTCGAATTAATTCTTGTATTTTTCTTTTAAAGATATGATAAAACATGGTTATATTTCAATATAACGGATGAAAACTAGTTACCTAGGTTATTCTCCGAACTACGCATAGCGACAAGTTTCTTGGCTTAAAGTTACATGTCAAGTATGATATGCGATCGAAAAATATTAGTAAAATTTGCTATTTTTTAAGATATTTACGTTTAAAGTGGCAATCGGCACTTATCTGTCCTTCATGAACGCAATTAAAGATACCGCTCATTTATTATAGATAACTATAGTCAATAGTTTTTAATGAATTTTTTCAAGTCTCTATTATCAAGAATCGAAAGAAACCGATCTATTGAGCGTAAAAAAACACATTTGCGGTCTGGCAAATAACAAAAAGTTATTAAATGAACCAAAAATTGAAAAGAGTGGTTCATTTTCACAACTTTGAGTAATTTGCAAATTAAGTATTAATCGTATTTAAATGATTACTTGATATTGAATATTGAAACCGAGAGATATGCGCGAGGTTGGAGGGAAAAAGTTTATATTAGAGTATATCAATTGAAAGTAAGAAACCATTGGAAAAATATACATAAACATTTTGTGGTAGTGACGCGCTCGTGTATAGGTGTGTGTGTGTAAAATGTGTTATTAAGTGAGAGAAAAAATTGAAAAGAAGAGAGAATGTTATATGTGTATCTATCAATAAAGCAAACACGAGGCAATTGACAGAAAGCCAGTTAACAGAAAGCGTTAAAGAATATTTTCGCGATAACTAATCACAAAACGTTTCGAAACTGAGGTCACATATTAAATTCATCATTTTGAATATTTAATTTTAAACGAACATCAGAAGATTAGTAATTCTCGCAGAAAATAATATCAAGACAATGTTTGTACCGTTGAAAATAGATCCTTCGTTTTAAATTTTTTATTATTGATAGTATATTTGAATTTTGTGCCCTGATATGATATTTCCTTTACGCATCTGTCCGCCATTAAGTTTCTTGCAATTTCGATTTATAACCAATGACACCTTTACATCGAGAACACCTTTACACCAATTGTCATAGAAATCAACAGACGCATTGGCATTTTGGCTAGCGTTTCGATAAAATTCCACTAACGCGTCTAATTCTCCAAAAAGCGTTAACGTACGAAATATTGATTTATGTTTGGAAAGCTTTTGTTTCGTCAAATAGAATATCGATACATCGTCGTAGCGATTATTACTCTCCGATTGAACGTGCAGGTGCCTGGTGGCTAATTCGAAATAATGGACCATTAAGGCTGATCGCGCGCGAAATCTTGTTCTCAGGTTTAATCGATCAGGCTATTAAACCTTCTGAACAACAGGTTCGTGAACATCCTCGAAACGTAACCTCGAATATACGCAGCATCATGGTGTGAAAGTGCGAATTCAAGACATCGTCATAGGTGATCTTCGTAACGATACGTGGATAATTGTAAATAGACATTTTAAGGGCTTCTACGATCAATAACGCCACTAATTACTAATTTTTAGTTCTATTTATCTCTGAGAGCCATTTATACCATTGTTTATTTACTAAATGGTTACTCGATTGAAGGGAACCACTTTTCTACGTTACTGACAACGTGGTCGTTGAGCGATACGATATTAGAGTGAGTGATTAAATTATCACGAACATTTAGAAAAATTACACACTTTACGCTTCCGGTATTTTATCTTCGATAACCACCGTTTCATACGTTCGTAAGAAGCATTTCTTTAGTTAGTATGCAGCAAGGCGCCTGATTTCTTTTCTTTTCTCAGTATCTTGATATTTCATTCGTTAGTTTGTTTGCTTAATTATTATTTATTCTACAATTGTTTAATATAAATAGAAAGCATACCGAGGCTTGTTCAAGCAATTATAGTTGTGAAGTTGACAAAAACAAAACTAAATAAATAAATAAATAAATAAATACATACATATATATATATATATATATATATATATATATATTTGGTTATTTGAAGTTTGATGAAACTTCAAATAATCACTACTGTTCGTAATAATTTGATCACCCACTTTAATATGACACTAAAATACATATATATTTCAATAGACGATCGAATAAATTACAAAACAATAAATTTACGATTCATCCGAATAAAGTATCGCGTCTATAACCTTTTAAATACAAAATTTCACTAATCACGGATATAAATAATTCTTTATCCAACTGATCTCTATAAATTTAATCGAAATAACTTTGATACGTCGAAAACATTTGATAGATTTGCGTAAAAGAAAATATTGATATCGTGCGCGATATCGTTTTGCTAAAAACAATCGAACGTTCTATTAGCCGGGCTTTTCGCGATCGATTGATATCCATTGGTATATATGGATATAACGGATGATATACCGTAAATACTTGAGAAGGCATTCTGTAACTACAAGCCGAGGCCGCCCGCGTCGTGAACTCAAGATGTTTATTTGGTTTTCCCACGAAGAATGTCGTGAAGAACACTCGAAACTCAGACAACCGTGCACGTCAAGCATCCAAGAGTTTCCGAGACCCGATGCTGTGATCGTCGTCGTTGTCATTGTTAGCGTTTGGAGCGAAGGTGCAACGAACAAGGTGTGGAACCAAGTACCGTAAGCAAGTTTTCAATTTCGATAAGGGAAGGTAGGGTATACATCGTTTACGAGCGCGCGACCGACCGACCGACCGAGCGATTTGCTTACGTTTTATTTCATCTATTTCAAGCACACCGCTCGATATTTTGTTGTTCGTAAACACGTGTGTGGCGGTCGCCACGAGTTCGCGTTTCAATTTTTGCGTCGAACTTCAGCTCCGATACTGTAAAAATCTTTTCTCGAGCTGCGTTCGCGCTAAAACAACTCTCGTTGCTACGTGTTTGCAAAATGTTTCCTAGATACGACGTATCACAGAAACATTCCTTCCACACCGAAGTAACACAATTCGAAGAACATTTCGAGTTTCGTTTCGATGTCGCGGCTACATTTATTGCTAACAACCAGTCGCCCACACTCGTGTCGATTTGTTCCGAGCTATGAACTGAAGAAAACCGAAAACGAACGAAGAGGACTCGCGCAAAGACTTACATTTATTTCAATCAATGACGAAAAGAAGGAGAAACGAATAGTATGGGATCGAGTCTCAGGGATTCAGAAACATACACATCACGAACGCATCGAAATATCATAATTTTACTAACGGATGAGAGTTTTCAAAATTTCGTTCTCCCAGTCACGGTTTCTTATTTTTTTACGTACACTTCTATCCAGATTGACGTCGATGGCGATAATGCGTTTCTAAACTGGACAACTGTCCACACTGGACGAGCATTTGTTTCCGTAGCCGCGTGTTTCCTGATTTTTCTCCGATCTTCATCTATTCAAGTGAAAACAGACAGCAGCGACAGAAACACGAGAAAACCCGGATCAACATTCGACAAGAAGCGGCGAGTTTTTCAAGAAACACGGAACATCGACAAAATGTTTTTGCTGTATCGGTGCAGACGCGGCTTTGTGTTCGACGTAAACTTATATTCGTTGAAAAATTAAAGCACTCCCACTGTGCGAGGAAACGCCTCTTTTTTTTAAGAAGAAAGTTTAAAATTGCAAGTATTCAATTTTTCGAAGAATTACGATAGAACTGTTCGGTAATAGGCGTTATTTATTTACCCATTCCGAACGATAACCGATACACTACTCTGTATAAAATAGTAAAACGTTGAACGTACACGAAAAATCGTAAAATATAGAAAAGTAGCAAACGTAACATTGAAACGTACATCGAACGCGGTTAAATTCCAAGTATTGTTGTGGTCGTTTCACAATCGATAAAGGATCGTTGGCAGAAACTAATCCAATAGACGCAAACTCGTGCATTTTTTAAGACCTTGTAGGGGGTCGACGTCACCGTAAGTCGATATCCGTAGCTCAAATATCATGGTTTGGTCTGTGCTTCGAACTAGCTCTACTTCGAGGTGCCTGCCTTCGATTTCTCATTGCGACAGTTTGCAAACGATCTTTTCTCGCGGAATGTATACTTCGTTCGTGTATTAAAATCCTAGGAAACGAAATATTCTCCACCGAGTGTACATTTAACGCGTACTAAAAACAATTACTGTAAATCGTAACAGTTCAATGCATTTATAATATGCACGTTTCTGAACTACTTCCTTTTATAAAAATCTCAAGAATACATAAAATATTCTCCACCGAATATACAATCAACGTCGATTGCATATTAAAATAAATTTTAATCGAATAAAATGTCAAACGTTCTCGACTTTGTATATCGAAAACAACGAGAAGAAACATATGGAATAAATGTAGAACAGTTTAGAAATGATCGAACAGACGACTGTATAATAATTCTCCCGACGAGATAATCGAAGACAGGTCAATCGTCTCTCTGCCAATGAGACGCACGATTCTCGATAATACCGATAGGAACAAATTCCGACATCGATCTCGCTTTAAATATTTAGCTTCTCGATCACTGACCCGTCTCAATAAGAACGTCGTTGTGAACGCAACATTCTGATCACGTGGTGTAGCTACAGCAACAGCAGCACCACCACCAACAGCAGCAGCAGCAGCAGCAGCAGTTCGCTGTAGCTGACTATTGCTATATTCGCCTTTACCACCGAAAGAGTACGATAAGGCGTGAAACGTGTTATCGCATCGGTATCGTGTTTCCAATCGAGACGATTCGTGATACCAGTGTGCGTCTATGTTACGAAATCTTAACACCCTCGCTGCTTTATTTTATCTCTCTATTCGTCGTATAAAGTTGGCACTTCGTGCACATATAGATTTCCATATTCCGGCTGCACATTGTTTCGAAAACGGTGGAAATACCCGATTCACATTTCAATGAGAATTATGTTATCCCGAGAAGCGTTGTATTCCGAATTTTAAAGTCGACGATACCCCGTTAAAATTTCACTACGGAGGGAATCGTAGAAAACGCAATACCGAACGAAACTGCTGGAAATCGTTGGCGTCAAATTGTACGAGAGATTGCCTTGTGGACGAATGTTGGTCGTTAATCGATCGTTTCTCTCTTGGCGAAGTAAACAAGGTGGATAAACGAGTTGAACGACCTTACAGACCTACTGGATCTACTACAGATGTAAAGGAAATGCTTTTTCATTTTTTTCAAGCGGGACTGCTCGCAACGATAAGTCAGTTTTACATAACTGTCCGGATAACGAAGGATAAATAAACACATGACAGAATCGTCACGCTCGGGAAGGATAACGATCGTTGTTTGGCAATCGTGAGCAGGTATTGTAATTCGTTGTATGGACAATCGGGATAAAAATGTATCGTAAGATGTGCAATAGATGAAAATTAATTTTGTTTCACGATAACAAGAGACTCCGTGCATCGAGAATAATAATGGAAAATAGAATTCGAAATTGCAGATTTCAAATCGAGATTTCTTTACAGATTTTTTACTGTTCGAAATTTCGAAGCGAAGAAATAACAAAAACAGCGTTTGAAAAATGTTCAATCTCGAGAATATCTAGGGTAAATATCCCGATAATTGTCGTTTGAATTATTTTATTTAATAACGGAATAATGTACGACGAATCAAACGTTACGGTGGATAAAACAATTTTAATACTAAATTTGGACTTTGTTTCTATGTAACAATGCATAGACATTGTATATTTCTTTGTACTTGATACTAGCAAATAAATATTAGAAGGTAAATTTAATTGCGAACTAGTGTGAGTAGAAAGTATAGGAAGTGTCGCAATGTGAGACAAACTGGATCGCTAATATGTAAGAATAATTTCCATTCGAACGTCAACTTTTCGAGCGACAGTAGTAAGGACATTGAACTCTGCTTTATTGTCCATTCTCGATTAACTGGCGATCGATTGATCGTATTTAACGTCTAGAAAGAATTGATCGAATATTCTGCTCTAATCCGGAAGAATTTTTCGGTGAAACAACATCTACAATAATTGAACAAAGTAAAATGAAACGAAGCAACGCGACGAGCTCAAAGTGGCAATGATTGAGACATCTACCCTCTCGTTCGTATGGGAATTCGAACGAAGGAACACGAGGAGTTTACGCGCCCCGAATTATTTAAATATTCGCGCAATTGAACGCTGAAACAAAGATTGAAAAAGTCGCGCGTATTTGTACCGTTTCCCCGGAAACGCAATTTGTCATTTGCATTCACGTGCATGCGCGACGGATAACATAAGTTTCGATTCCCTCGGTAGTTGGCGAAAGTCGGGGAACACCGACAAACGTAAAACAGAAAGCACGGCGGAGCTTTCCCCGCGAGGGCGATGCTTGGTGAAATGCGCATTTACATGCGCGGTTAAAACCGTTCGAGCGAAAAATTCGTTTCGCCGCATTTTTCGTTTGCATTTTCGTCGCAACCGTGGAAGCGAAAGCAACAGTAACAACAACCACCGACAACTCGAATCCGTACCCAGTAGCACCGTTCTTCGGGCAGTTACGTGACGGAATTCTGGGTTCGACGCCCGGCTTCGAGCTGAGGAGGCAGGAGGCGAAACTGGGGATGGAAACGCGGACAAAACAAGACGCGAGGAACTCGCGACAAGTCAGCGGGATAAAGTTTTCCCGGTAGCGGCGGTGGTGATAGTGGTGGTGGCGATGGTGGTGGTGGTGGAGCTGGTGGTGGTGGAGATGGTGGCGGCGGTGGTGGTGGTGGCGCCCGAAAACTTGCGGAAACTGGAAGTGTCCCCTGGACTCAGGTTGAGGGGGTTACCAGAGACAGACCGAAAGGGGGCAAGGGATGGAACTCGGCGAAGGCAATACTCTAAACTAAAGTCGATGGCCGCTGTTGCAGTGGATGGGGGAATTCGAAGGAGGAGAAATGGTACGGGCCGCGATCGACTCGGTAAGTTCAATTTGTAAACAGGACTCTCAATAATGGAAAATTGTTACACCCGAAAGAGTGACTCCTACTACTTTTGTCAGAAGCGGGACGGGGATAGGTGAAATGAGAACAATGGATGTACGAAGTTTAGTGTCGCGAGATTCTGGTAAGTAGATATGTACCTGACTGGAAACTCTAACGGAAGAACAGTTACTGGAACGCTTACGCGGTATTATTCCGTTCGTAAAGGATGTTTGTTACGTGTATACGCAATTGTAGGAATCGAAGAGAGTTCGAGGTTTACGTACGAGACCACGAGAAATATATCAGCGACGACAACGTTTCTTCCGTTTAATTTTAATTTCAAGGACCTCGTACGTCCGTTCGACGTATCGCAATCGGCATAACGTCGATATAGATTTCAAAGTGCCACGCGTACTTTATGGTGAAACGTCGACGCTGTTATTATTATTATTATTACAATTTCGTGCAAATGTCGGGGATTTTAATCGGCTTGTAACGATTTTAAAATGTGTTTTACGTAATGGAATATTAAAAGGGAAAAAGACGAAAATCAGCGTCGAACGTAGAGAGGTTTACGACGCGATATATTACTAAATTAATCGCTAATCTCGGCTTACTCGACCTTCTTATTTCATCTTCGACGTGCCTGTCATCACTCTCGGCATCCCATTAAACTTCCACAACATAAAAATTAATTGCCACCAGGGCACTTTCTGCGGAAGACACTCGTTAGAGGGTCTTGAGATCCCAGTAACGTCAAGCATAGTAACGAGGACACGGGGACCGACTCTCGTGTCCTGTTCTCTACCCTTATAGAACATTGGCATGCATGGTGGTAGTCGATTCATCGAGTGGATCCATGGCTTCCCCTCCCGTTCGTGTTACTTGGCCGTTCGTTGTGATTTACACGATCATTAACGATTGCGGCCCGAGAAAGAGAGATTTACACCGTTTCGGGGGAAACAGCTGTCTCAACGAGGATTGTACCAGGCCGTCTTGAAGGACAGGCCACATACGAATATTCTCGGACAAAACCTTTTACGAGTGGTCTAGCTCGTTATTCTCCGGACCGAAACTTGGAACTCGAGCTCATCGTCGACGTTTTTCTCTATATTATCATTTTTTTCTTTCTCTCCTATACCTATAAACGATTCATACCTGACCCTACAAATTTTATTTCCAGATATAAATCTACCTTTATAGCGGTCCACGGTGCATCGTTAATTGAGATATTCTTACGAGGTATTGGTATCGGGACAGATTCGTAAACCGTCGATAGTTTCTACGGTTCAATCTATCGAGAAAAACGTTCGCCTCGATCGGACGGATTTAACCCGTTGCTTCGAAAACGTAATTAAGGATGTTCCCGGCTCGCAGGGAAAATATCATTTCCCTAATAGGAGGAATAATAACTGTAAAGCACGAAGATCAGAAATCAAGCCCAAGAGTGCCGACGAAAGGCATAGCGTGTCACCGAGGTGTACTCTCTTCTCTTTTTCCACTCTTCCGGCTCCTCTTTCTACCAGTCTCCCTCTCAGCGGATCGTTTTCTCCGTGGAACGGGCTGATTGACTTTTTAATTGAACTACTGCGCCTGGCAATTACTTGCCGCCCCTCTATCCCTCGTTCACGTGTTTTACATGCACGAATATCGTCCGAGGGCGTCTTCTCTTCTTGGCGTACACAACAGTCCGCCACAATCGACAAACTTCGCGCGCCCATTTTTTTTTTCATCGACCGCACAATTTTCGCAAGATCTGTTACTTCAGTAGACAAACAGTCGAACGGTCGCGCGAGAACGAATAGAATTTTCAAAGTACTACGCTTTTATACGGATGTAGTGATTTTTACCAAAAATTACCGACACTAATCGACCCCGAAACGATCTTTGGATAGGTTCGGTTGATATTCGATCTCGATGTATCGTTAACGAAGTAACTCGCTAGATTCTACACGAGTTAAGATAAATATTGTAAAATAAGATGCTCAGAATATATATTAATTTTCTCTACGAATAGATTATAATTGTGTTAACCTGTGTCCTGGTATTAAAATGATTTCTTGTTAAGAATTTTGTTTCTTTATCGGAATCTGTTCTTTAGATCGATATTTTATGCGATCTTGAAAAATATTTCGCTATCATAATTTTTTACTTTTATTGTAATTTTGCTTTTTACCGGCCACATAAGGAAGTTATATTTTCTCTGAGTTCAATGTTTTGTAAAGAATTTTTCCTAAAATATTATTGCTTCGACGGGTATATATATCGAACTTTTATTATATAAAATAGTAACGAAAATTTAAATGTATTAATTTGGACCTTTATACCGAAACAGTTTTATTACTTTCTTAACAATTTAGTACTAACTTATAGATTTAAAAAAGCAAATGTATCGCGTACACTAAAAGTGCGGGCGAAACATTATGTGTTTTTCTGAAAATGATATTTTTCAAATTGTTCTCCACAATATCCCTGAAATAAACTCGCCCGTCGACTATAAATTTTACACGCGTTTAAAGTACACGTCACAATTTTATTACGGTCTCTAGAAGTCGAACAATTTATCCTTTACAGAATCGTCACTTTGTTCAATTCCGTTATTTATATATTATTTTGAGTCACGCTTTAAAGTAAGAAGCTTTAAAAAACAGTAAATCTTTTTTAAAAAACGGTAGATTTTTCATCTTTTCGATTTTCTCTTTTTATTATCACTTTTTCCTGTAGTTCGTTAATTTCATTTTTTATCACTTTGTTTTACGACTTCAACAGGGCCATTCCACACGATGGTGTAATTTATACATACATATGTGTATATATAACTATTTACATATACACTTCTTCGCACGAGAAAATGTAATCCAAATATGATTACCTTCAACTGAATTATTTTTTCCTCGCATTTATCGTTTTCCTGCAAGATTCGTTCTATTTTAAAGCATGTTGTATACAAAAAAAAAAAAACGACGTGGACGTAAGCCAATTTAAGACCAAAAGTCGAAACAGTATCGCGTTTATCTTTGTACAATATTGTCGACAAAGGAAAAAGTCGCTACTGGAAACTTGATTTTTCTTCTTTTTCTTTGCCGTTAATGACAACCGTAACACTACCACTACTACGCTACTCTTTCGAAGTCTTCTGAGAGAAAACAAAAATTAATTATACAAAAAGTACGGTGAGCACTTTCTTGAAGCAAAAATAAACGTGTGGGAAAAAAAAAGTTTAATTTCCTCGGTCTTACGCTTGTTTTATTATAAATCCTAAATATCTCTCAATGAGAATATATAACCGCTGAACGCGTTGACTCTCGTGTCGTGTACCGTATATATGTAAATACGACGCTAATGTTCGGTTACTGTAGCGTCCTTAAAGCATGCCACTCGAATACGAATAACGGTATCGTAGCTGTGGCCTCTGCGGAAACTTTCGATCAAATTGATCGAAATAAAGGTGCTACGTTAAAACTATTGACTCGCCAAATTCACTCGATGGAAAGATATTCCGAAATCGCAGAGCTTCGTCGTATTGGATAAATCGAAAACGTTACCGCGAGTAAATGCTTCTGCGAAAGAACGCTTTCTCAAGAAGAAATAATTACCCAAGTTTCTCTAACGATGTAAAATTTCGTATCGACATCGTTGGAATACGCTCGTTTTTATAACTCGGTCACGATTCGCATAATTATAAAAAGAATTGGAAACGTGCATTAAAATTCAATACCCGGACAACTTCTCGACCGCTTGATCAATTTATTTCACTCGCCGAGGAATCAATTTATTAGCAGGACGAAAGTGATTCTCGTTATCGATCGAGTACCCGTCTTCCCGGAAACATAGATTTATGAAATATTTTCTCTATTTGGTCGCGTCAAACTTTCCACAGCTTCGATATCCGCGTGTTTGCGACTATTTACATGTGTATCTGCTGTTTGCACGATAATTTTAGCGAGTCGGCACGTTAACCAAGAATGTGTATACGATTACTTCGATTTTAGCGAGACGAATACCCAACCTGAGAACATCGAAATAATATTCGCTGTACGATAATCGAACGATAGAAAGATCCAGTTCCCGTGAATCTTTGATACGAACAACGAATCGCGGCCATGTTGCCGCGTCGAAGATACTTAATCGATAACAAAGTACGAAAAACATCTCGGAACGATCGTTCGTTGTTTATTCGATACCGGAATCGTCCGTAAGTAAAAGATGAAAATATCGACACGATATTCGTTACACTCGATCCCGTGATACGTAGAAAAAGGGGGCGCTGCATAATCGATCGCTGGAAGAGCTTTACGTATTACCCTGTCGTCTATCGGAGAACAATGAGTCCCGCCACGCGAGCGCGTGAGCAAAAAAGGCGAACGAACGATCCCCATTATTTCGCGAGGGTGGGAACCACACATGGGCGTGCGTGCAAACCTAAGCGGCTGTATTCCCGCTACGTAGATCCTTTATACTTTATACGAACGTACGTCGTCTCAGATTCTCCATATGCTTCTTTGCGGCCAAATCTTGGATATTTCCCAGGGAGGCGACATTAAAAGTGCAATAGCCCGATCTCAATGCGGCCTGGTTGTTCGGTTAACGACCGTCAGAAATGGCCACGTCTTGGCTCGCCTCCGCCGACTCGGGCTAATAATAAAAAAAAAAAGGAGAAAAAAAAGGAACGATACGAAATGGACGCGGCAATCGTGCACGTGTCGTTTGTCGATGATTCCTCTGTTCCCGGAGCGTGCCGTTCGAGATCCATCAACATGGATCCCCAACGTCGTCGTTACCGTGAAACCGTGTCCCACCGTATCTCACCGTATTGTGCGATTTGTGTGCCGAGGGTTGGCTACTTTACTCAACGTTTTTTTTTTCTGCCTACTGGCGATCCCGCCGAATGGGTCGATCGTTCTACGACTATGTGGCTTTCGTTCGTTCAAATTTATTCCCTTCGATAACGTACTTTGCTCGATGTTGCAGGACATCGTTCCTCGAACTGTGTTACGTTTCATAATCCATCGTACGACACACGACCTCCCGATTCGGATACGTCGAATCATTCTTGTAACAATTCCGTTGAGATCCCTGATCGATCGCGACACGTTCAATTTGATTTCGTTTAACGTTACGGTGAAAAGCGCGAAACGTTCGAACGAGTTGTTACAAACTCGGTAAAAAAAAAAATGCAGGGACTGGGAGACTAAACAATCCGTATTTTGCGATTCAATAAATTTTTTAAACATTTTCCAGTCGAAAGAAAAAAGACGAAACGAATATTGTTATTTACGCGAAGGCAACTGTATCGATTTACCCGTGAATGGTTGAGTAACGTTGAATAAATTCCAGCCTCTTCCAAGAAGTCTATTATTATTTTACAACGTAGGAAGAAAAACTGCTTACTTTTCAACGTGCGAGTTCCACGCGCTCCTTAAGGAGTCTATAAATAACGAATATAATTAAACACGGTGTGACACAGTGTAAACAATAACTACGGGTATTATATAACAGCGCAAACAACGGAAGGAAAAGTAAATGTCGCATAGCGTTGAACAAAGTCTAGGGGAAGTCCGAGAGTCGACGAGATTCGGTCATTAACTCGCAAATCGATCATTTGACACGGAAGTAAACCGTAAAGCAGCGGTGAATACCTCGTACCGCTTTAAAGTGTGCGACGATTGTTATAAATCGCGCATTGTTGTTCGAAACACATTCAGCGACACAAGACCCGGTACAAGGTTACGAACAAGGTGTACGATATTTGGAGATGGAATCGTAGAAATTTGAACGCAGACCTCGCGGCATGAAAACATACGCCCAGGTGAGAAAGGCTGGACGAGTAATGGCGAGTTTTCACGTAACAGTAACCGTCGCGACGGTATAACGGTTTTTCGACTGTTCCGATGGAAATAATTCATTTTCGTTATTTTTTCTAATGCCTAACGGTAAATTAATTTTAGCATGTTGTTCGTCTCGAAACGATAAAGTTCGTTGCGAGAAAATTAAAATTTTTGTATTATTAATAGCGCGACAGTGACAAAGTCGCAACAAATTTCCAACGTAAAAACAAAAAAGTGTCACGACGTTGGATTCACTGTCACAACACCGACCGCTGTACCGTCGTACGACACCATGATGGTTAAAGTCATGATTTACCGTCACGTGAAAACGTACCTTAACGCCCGAAGAATTCGCGCGGTAAAAAGTCGAGCAACCCGACTCTAACCGCTCGACAAATGGTCCTTCGCTATCTAAATTGTTAGCCGTGCTTCCTCCCGTGGAAAAAGCAGCGTTTCGAGGAGCACCGAGTGCAATTCCAACGGATTAGTCCGCGTCTTGCACCGATTCGACTTATGACTCGTAATGAACACCGGATGTAAATATACCCTGAGCCGGCACATTACTTTATACACCGCTACCTGATAGCACCGGTAGCATTCAGCCGCAAGCACACACGTTTGCCTCGAGGTCAAAACTCAATCTGACTACTCGAGGGAGCCAACTGCCACGCACTAACGCGAATAACTTAACTACCGTGAACGCTCGATTTCTCGCTCACGTATTTCACTTCGAGTATTAACGCTAGAACTGATATCGCTCGCTAAATTCTCAGATAATATTATCAAGGTAACGCGAAGATGTTATCCCTTCAATTGAACGTACGTGAGACGAACGTACGCACGATAATTACATTTTTACACAACAATTACATTCAACGAAACAATCCTCATGTAAAATACGTATCTCGTCTACAAAGTATTTACAAGTATACGCATTGCGTATACACGTGTGTATCCTTTCGCGTAATGTGTAATCAAGACACTCGATACGAAAACAACAACAATCGCATTTTCTCTTACGAATGATACAACTGTAAAAAACTTTTCTCTCTACTAATTTAAATAGCGAAAATATTATTACGATTGCCTGTTTTCACGTAAACGTTAAAATAATCTTTAACAGTGGTGTATTTGTAAGCTACACGGTGACAGTTGCTTCGTAATTACGTAGTTACAAGTTCTTGAAATCTTTGTAATACACGGTGCATGGGCATTTTCATAAGAACAATCTCTTAGATGTATTATTCGAGAGGAATAATGGGCTATTTAAAATTGTCCGAAAGTTGTTAATTTTGATTAATCGTTTCGCGTTAAACACGTACCTGCATAGATTAGCACATTTTTCGTTCAGAGTGTTGTTCACGGTACGATTAATCCATTTTATTCACAGATGGGTGTCGTTTAACCGAACTCTTAATCGACGGTTGCATTGAAATCTATAACCTGAACCTACGCGTTCGGTCGTGTCACTGTTTTAAACGCTCCCCTATGCAGTCTGGAAACGGGTGTTTATGTGCACGAAGGGAGAATGAGTATACGCGATACGCAAGCGTTAAGTTACTTCCATGCCGTGTTTGTTATACGCTCGTATTCTTTCAGGCAGTCCAGGCTTATAGGAAATTTCTACGACGTTAAGTCGTTGTTGGAACTTCTGTTATTGCGGCCTGATTCTCAGAACGGTAAATAAATAACGAAACACGCAAAACATGTAACGATGTTAAACGATTCGAATAATATCGAAGCCGAGAAAAAGAACGCCCTCTTGAACCATAGAAGTTTCAGAGGGAAGACACGAGTGAAACGTTAAGATAAAAGTGATTTTTGGTAATTATTTTATAACTTGAAACCTCGACGAAACCTTTTCCTCACTTTCCATACACAAGGTGCACTAATTAACTTTATCGTTCGAAATATCTCGCTTGTTTCCGACGATATTAAAAAATGTTTCAGACGTACATTAAATTGTTTCGAGAGGAACGTAAGATAGCGAAAACAGCTTTTTTTATTGGTGAACGCCTAGAAGATATTTGAAGGTCGACTTTATTTTTTGAATGAAAATATATATCTTTTGATACACTAGTCGATCCACTTGGTCATTCTCTGTGAAAAAGTATTTATTTATTTATACCGTAAAACTATTACTTTAGAAGGTTTAAAACACTAATTATTATTTTTCATATTCATTATTATTTTCATCATGAAAATTCAACCTATGCGTGATTATTCAATTGCATATAATTATTTTCAATACTAGTAGTTGGCCCTATCGAAAAAAAAACGTACATATTAACCGGTTAATACTATTCTAACCTCAAGAACCTTTCATTTAAATATTACTAATTGCGTATGCAAAATATTAGTATTTAAAACATGCGTTTATTAACGATAGACACTATTTTAGATCCCTACTTCTGTCATTAAATTCATTGAAATTTCGCAACGTAATATCAGTTAGCCAATCACCGTCGGAACAAGAATTTTTGTATTTCACAGTATTGTTATTAGGGACATGCAACTATATATACCGAAGGTGGAGGTATAGATTGACCACTGGTTTCTTTATTCTTTAATTTTTTCTAATATTTCGAAAAGTACAAACGAATAGTTTTATTTCTATTCGGAAGTTTTTCGGAATATAAGCGTTTTGTTTGTACTGCATTTTTATGACATTCTGCATAAATACAAACAATATCAAACTTTTCTTTATCACTGTATTTTATTTTTATTACGATTCTGCGATTCGCATACACGGTTATACTTGAAATTAACGACTTATTCTTGCAACGCATGAAATGACGAGGATATCGCAGCTTGTGCACAATTGTCACGTTCTGAACACTGTTACTAATTCGATGATTAACCGATTTTTTGAATATAGCGAAATTAATGGCGAATATTTTAAACAACCTCTTTAAATCTTTTAAAGTAATGGTTTTTCAGATTAAATAGGTAAATACCTTATATAAAGAATGGCCAACTGAATCGTTTAGTGTATTAAGAAATATATATTTTCATTTAAAATAACAAAATTGACCTTTAGATATCCTTTACGCGTGCAATTATATAAAAGCTGTTTCCATTATTTTATGCTCTTCTCGAGACCATTCAATTTATGTTGAAACATTTTTTTAATATTATAAAAAATAAGCGAGATGTTCCAAAGTATTAATTTGTTTTTGTCACAATTTGTCGGCTTTTTGCGAAGTAAGAAATTTCTCTGGAAATTTAAGAGAGATTCCAGAACCGTTATATTATCGTTAATTATATTTTAAATAGAATTTAGGTTTCTCCGATGCTTAGTTCTATTACGAAAAGATCTTCGTGTAACTTTTTATTTCAGATCGATACAAAAGAATGCTGGCCTACATGACGTTGTCAGGAAGGTCTATGGAGAATAATATTTACTATTTCGGAGAAATATTTCGCCGATAAATTGTAACAAAAAAGAATTTTACATCTTGGAGCGTTAAAGAATGTATGTGGAAAGTGACGAAAAGTTTCATCGAGGTTTTGTGTTATAAAACAATTACCGAAAATCAAGAACGCATAAAACGATTACCCTTAAGTCGCTTCGCATCCGCCCAATAGGAATGCGTAGCTTTAAACGTTTCGGTTAAAACATCGGATATCTGAAATTGTAGGATACCGGAGGAAGAATAGAATCAGGGAAGCTTCTATCGGGCAATAGACCGATCGGATGACCGCTTCTACACGTTTAATGTCCCCAACTAGATAATTCGAGTGAAGGCGGTCGTTCAAACACCTGCCACGGACAGAGAAAGAAACTAACGCTGGCAAACGAGAGCCTTTACTTAGCACGTTATGGACCCAAGTAATTGACCAAATTACTGATAAGAAATTGCCGGTCGATTTCTAGGAAAATCACTCCTGTACTCTGTACCTTACCTAACCGAGAAGGGAGTGACAAAGTGCTCGACTCGAAGTCGAAGCTTGAAACGACGATAAAGGTAATGGATCTTCTATTAGAACACCAAATATGTCGGAGAATCTTCTACTCAACACTTTCGGTTCTAATCGGAAATCAAAGGACAGTACTCTCCAATATTTCGAGTTAAGTGACACCTAAGTGAATTAGGAACTTATTAAATTAAGGAGATACGGATTTCGAAAGAACATTTATGGATATTTTCGTGTCCCGAGTTCGGATAATAAACGACACACCGAAACCAAACGAACGCTATATAAATCTCCATAAAAGTTAAATTATGACGAGCGCCTCGCAATATTTTTAATAGTATATTGCTCGTATCGATGAACGTTTACATTGAAAAAACTTATTATCAAATTTGTAACATCGAACGAAAACATCTTTTCTTAATAACGAAACGCGAACAAACGCTTCGTCCGTGGTATCGAGTACTCGACAGTTTACAAATAATACACGATACGCGAGACAACGCGAACAAGTAGATACAATTGTTCGAAGATGTATCTGGAAATATATCTGGCGACAATCGTTTCGTTAACTGTAGCCAATCGCTGGTGACTTGAAACGTCGATGTGACTTTACATCCAAGGATATAAATAATATACCAATGTTAATATACTTTTTGATATTAATGCTCTTGAGAAAGCAATACTGAGATTCTGCCGATTCAGAAGATTCGAAAAGCACGTTTGGACGCTGTGTGTTCACAATGGTCAAAGCTATTTGACGAAGCCTTACCGTCATAGTATTCGATATCAATCCGTGACACGAGGCGGATAATATTATTACTGCGACCTTGTTTTCCCTGATTGGATTACACTCGTACTTATATCGATACTGCCTACGATTCGATATACCCTATCGAAAAGAGGAAAACGAGTATCACGTATAATACACATTTTGATATTTATCAGTTGCATTTTAGAGTTAACATTCCAACGAAATTATAATTAAAATTTATTCATTCGTTGAAACTATTAACATTGTTCGTTTGAATTATGGAACTTTGTTCGTCAAAAGTTTCTGTATATTTTTTATTAATTTGCAATTTTGTTCAGAGCTTATTCAAATAAGTAGTATAAAACCATATATTCATTTTATTTGCACAAACTTTCATTCACTTGGTGTGGTACAATAAAATTATTATTATAAATTGCGTTTAACTTTTATACTTTTATATATTAATATCGATGTTACATTTTTCGACGATAATGTGTTTACGATCTGAGAACAATTTTTCTTCTAATTTTTAAGAATTCTTTCAATTTTGTTGATATTTGAATTAAACGATTTGGAAAGTAGAAAAATTCACTTACAAAAATGACCGACGAAAATCATATTTCAACTAGTATGATTAATTCGTTTCTATGAAGTAGAATTTATTACGGAATTTCAGTAACTGAAATATTTAGGATTAGGTCAAAACGTATCGATGTCTCTACAAGAGAGTTGCTATCGATTTGATAATAGAAAAAGATTGTCTTTGGACGAACATAATTCTCCTCATACTCCTCACTTCCCTAAAGCAAGAAAATGTTTACAAACGTTTGTTAATTCCAAATCGGAGATACTATTACCATTTTCTGATGAGATGCTACTGTACATTTGAATACTTGTAGCCAGTGAACGTACAAAAATTGATGTGCGTTTATCGAAATTCAGCATCGACAAGTTTCGTATAATATGTAAGTTGGGACCACTAAAAATTTCTTTCCTGAACCGGTCTTCCTCCCGTCTTTGCTTAATAGCAATAATTACACTCGTTTTTTTGAAAATACGAGGTTTACCTTAACGCTATTCTTCCTACGAATATTTATATTATTTTATTAAACACCACTAAAGCAGCTAACATTGCTAAAATTTAAGGTCTTTCCCAGACTTTTCTTCAAATTTGACGAGAAGATATCTCACAGTATATACTGTGTAATATCGATCCAATTGATCAAAATATAAAATGTAAAAGATATTTTTATAAGTGAATAATCAAGAACAATCGTAAAGTCAGAAGTTACGAAAATAATACGTGCGACGAACGATACCGAGACAGGTTGATCTAATTTCGATTAATCTCGAACAAACAAGTGTGCGGAAAGATGAATAAAAACTTGAATCGAAATTGAATAAAACGTAGGTACATTAAATAAGCGTATCGATTGTAGAAAATATACTAGGTCGTTCAATAAGTGTTGTCGTTTCTTTCATTCCGTAAAAAAATTCTATGACACTTCAACGTTTGAACAACTGTAAATATACGAATGAGTCGACAGATCTATATGAAATTTCACATATGTTCATCAAACGGTAACACCATCTTTAGAAAAATAAAACGACGAACCTAATAGCGCCATTTCTTATCAAACGACGAAACTTATCGAGCAACCTATTATTAGTAGAGAATTTTTCGAGAAGTATCTAAAAAGACCTCGCGTATTTAGTAGGTTACGTTAATCGAAACATTGTTACACACTACGGGTCTATTTCCATCTTTCGTCGAATTGTTTTTAAAATAAAATACCAATGCTGCGAACACTCACTCGATATTAAAACGACAATCCTTTAACACGACATTCGTTTTCTATTACACTGTGTCGCTTTTATATAAAACCCAAGAATACTGTTCGAACCAAAGGTTATCTGTCTGCAAACATAAGCCTATTTGCTGTTAGAACGAACATCATGAAACACGCAACGAGCAACGAGGAAGTCTGACGTTTGGGAATCACCGCTGATGTATTCTACCACGATATATATTATTACTATGTATATGTTTATACAGTACTGTTGTATAAACCGTACACGAATATCATTGTACGCGTTTGAAAACATAACGAGACAACGTGCTGGACAAATATAAGTAAATCGAGCGAACAAGTGTGTACGATCGTTTCGATTTAGGGTCATCCGCTATAAATGCTGTCAATCTTTGTTAATTATCTCGCGAGAAGGAACTATAATCGATTCTTCGTCGATTCTTTTATCAGAACGTACGAATTCGAACATCGTTCGTCGCGACGAACGAAAAAAAAAAAAAAAAAAAAACGAATTCGTCAAGAAGTAGATTTATCGAGGTTCCAAGTATGCTGCGCTTTGCGCATTCTTACGATGTGTGTCAATAGTGAATCGAAGTGCATCATCGATCGGTATAACCGGACTTATATCCGCTAAAATCTTTCTTGTGTTCGCTTGTTATTCATATTAGCACGTGTGCCGCCAGGATTTAAAATATTTACGCGTTCGCAGCGTAGGTCGAGCTTCATCGAGTTCATCGCGTCGTATTCAAGGAACCCTCGGCATCCAGACCATCGCGTACAGGAAATTTTGTAAGAATTCCCGGGAAACGATGCGACTTCTTCATATCGATTGCGATATGCGGAACACTTGCTAGCTGCGTTCGATTAGACCCGAAAGCGTTGAATGCTCGCGCGAGAAATATAATTTATCGAGAAAAATCGTTAAAAACAACGTAGAATAATTAGAGGCAGACCCAATTATTGTCCAGCTTGATATTATCGACAAGTACGAGGTGAAGACTGATTACGTTATCGAAACATGTGTTCGGTATGTGTAAAAATAACATTTGACCACTCATTACTAGAAACTATGGCGAAAGCCTTCTGGGCGCGAAATACAAGTATATACGTTATTTTACCGTGGACGATGTTATCGCGAAAGCTGAACACTTTTCAAGTCGTGTGAAAGGTCGTGAGAAATTTTTGGAAGAGACGATCGGCCGCTGTGCGTGCAATAATATTTCGATGTTCGTAATATCGAAGAGAGGCGTGTAATTCTTTTTCGATAATTCACGGCGTTCGTAAGATTATCGGTAAGTAGGTACGCGTTATCGAGTAAAAAATACCGTTTCGTGGACGTAATGGAAACAAATGACAAAAGTGTAGCGAAACTTCGCAGCTCGTTTACACCAATTCGTCGAGTAACTGTGATCGAATTGATCGCGAGCGATCGGGAAATCTATGCCAAATTGCACAGAGCAGAGTGCAGAATCGTACCAGGCGAAAGACACCAGTTCCGGCGTCTTTGATTTATCATCGATGGAAAAGAAAAAGGTGGGGAAAAAATAAGCTGGAAACACTTTGTACCGATCGATTAAACGCTGATTCGAGTAAACGGGAAAGGACGAATACGAAGCAGGAGATGGAAAAAAAATGACGAGAGAAGAAAGTAGAACGGAGACGAGTGTGGGAGCGAGACCGTCTATGCGATCGTTGCTTAATCGAACGGGGCTCATCCAGAAAGCATTTTAATTGCGCGTTTCACTTATCTAAAATATGTCGGCTTATCGTCGACGTATCGTCTGATTTTCCAGCTGACAATCCATCGCTTTCGATAACCGTCAAAGTGACGGAATTCTATCAACGAGTGTTCGCATCCATCCGAGGATCGAACGATCTCGCAACGTTATCCGTCGGTCACGTGAAAGCGAACCTACGCTCGCCCTTCGTAGCAAGAACCGTAACTTCTGTATAAGAGAGTGTCGCAAGGTGTTCCTCCACATGCCAATTTGGAATCAGATAATTTACAAGTAAATATCCTATTCGAGTGGTTTCTTGTATCGGGGATTCCGGTCTTTAGATATACGTATGTACTATATTCGTACTGTCGCGAGAAAATATAAACAAACGAATATTTCGCAATTACGAACCGTAAGCTCTTCTACGTTTACTCGCTCGATGCAACGCGTATCATCCACGCATACGGTGTATTTCGCTTATTCGATCAACGATCGAATTATTAACATCTCGGACGAGATTCGAAGAAGCAAAAAATATCCACGTTCAACGTGCGAAAGGAGAAACGGAGAACTAAGAGTTTCGTGGATCTGCCATCTACGTGGCGTTTCGGAGATTATTTCGTTCGACGTTCCACGAGGAGTGATTTTCAACGAACGTACGTTAAAGTCGGAAAGTATCTCGGTTACGCGCAAGTTATTCGGTTGTCCGAATTTAAGTGGTCGTAGAAACGACGCGATGGTAACAAACGCGAGAAAATTCGATTATTTACAAGGGCGAGAACGAAACGCGTTCCGATTATTCTCCGACCGTAAATACGATCGTCGCAAGTAGGATTCGACGAAAGTTTGTTCGTTGGTTTTAACGAACGAGATCACTGTAACGATGTTCGAGTTCTCGCCCGGGTAGAAGGTTGCATCACGAAATACGAATCGCTCGTAAAATGTTCAACGCAACACCAATTCCAGTTTTACGTAATGCGATTTTGCAGCAGACGTTTCGTAGCACGATTCGTGGAAGCTCACTGTGGTTCACGACACAACCCTTAGCTCGAGTACCGTTATCGAGGTACAGTTCGACAAGTTTCGTCGCGTTGTAACTTTCCGTGCGAACGTTTCGGGACACAAGAACCCCGTTTCACGGACGAAGTAACCCCTCGCACGTCCACCGCGACTACGAAACATATCGATAACCGTTCCCCGTGGTATGCTTGCTATACATGCGTGCTATAACACTTACATTTGGTTCCGCGTTAGACGATGTAGATTGAGGAGATCGTGAAGGGAGCGCGTAATCCGAAGCGGACGTCATCCCAGTATTCGTATACGAAAACCTTTGTCAGCCCGGAGTCAGGATCATTCACCACCAGTCGTCGCGTGCGCACTCGCGACCACTACCACCAACAGCAACACCGCTACCACACCACGTCTACCACCAACCGTGCACAGGAGGTGATTGACAGTGGATTTTTGAGCGAACGAAGAACTAAACGCGCACGTGCGGACCACGAGCCACAAGAAGGAACATTCAAGTGTCCGAATATCGTGGCGGAGATGCCGAGATTGTGCTCTTACCCGATCCCCTTCGAATCATTTTAATTCGATCGCTAAAACGGTTCGACCGAGAAACGAAACCCCTCGAACGATCCTGCGCGGATCGTTTCGAGGCAAAACTGAACGTTCACTGAAACTTTCGATTATCTCTCGAATTCGTTCGGAATTAAGTGAGAATTAACACTCACGTGCTTAAAGTGAGACGCATCCAGGCGCGTTGCGTCAGCAGCGTCGACGCATTGCGTCGGGCTGGCCTTCTGGAGCTACTTTTAAAATCCTTGCGTCTAGCGACTCCTCTCTTCCGTATTTGTGTAATTTCCCTTGGTCGGAGTTACTTTTATTCACCCACTGGTAATTTTCACACCGATCCCACCGATCGATTTCTCTATCGCACTGTTTCGCGTATACGGAGAACAATGTTAATTCCTTGTTTCCTTGTATACGTTAAATCGATCGTGATCGAAGATACGTACGCGTCACATTACCCAGCCGCGCAACCGATTCGATTGTACGACGGGTACGCGCGAACGGTATACGGTGATTCTCACGAAAACGAGAATCGAAGGGCAAACGTTCGTGCACCTTCGACCACTTCGCGCACTGCTATAAACGTAAACACTGTATCACGGGCACATTCAATTCCCTCGTGAAACTACCACCGATCCGGTACACGGCCACGCGATAAAACAGACTCCAGGCTCGCATCGGGCACTCAAACGAAATTACGAACACGGTCGTTCATCCCCTGATACTTTTACCCCGTCGACGCACTTTCTCACTCGTTGCGCGCGATCGAATCGTAAACGGCAACAGTAAGAACATCGGGGCGGCGCAGGTAGTACGAAACCACTGGGTGCACTTGGATTTGCGCCAACATTGTCGTGACGAGGTACCCGTTGCGTTGCCGAGGATCGTTGGCACCCATCCAAAGTGACGTGTCACGATGCTACCGAGGGTGAGTGTAAAAGAAGGAAAGAAGGAAAAAGAAGAACCAAGAAAGAAGACAGACAGATAGACAGACAGAGAGAGAGAGATAAAGAGAGAGAGAGAGAGATAAAGAGGGAGAGAGAGCGAGAGAGAAACTCCCTTGGGCGAGGTGAGGTACCCTCGAGTACTCGGCCAACCTGTGCCCGCGAACTTCTTCCTCCTCTTCCACTCGACGTAACGAAAACAAAAGAGCGAAAGGGTCGGTCGTCGATGCGACCGTATTTTTTTTGTCGCTGGAATTTGTTGCCAATGCGTTGGCGTTACACTGATGACAATCAACACGTACGAGCGCCACGGCGTTGTCACTGCACGAGCACAACTACAGCGTAGCGGCGACGGCGGCAGCACAACAACACGACCGTAGCACGCGCAGCACGACGATATACAACCGCTGCTTATGAGAGTCTGGAGGCTCGGAGGCGCGCGAGTCAGTCCCACTAGTGTTCGCTCCTCGCTTACCTGGCCGCTGCCCTGCTGCCGTTGCTTGCCTAGACCGTACCCCCACCCCTCTCCTGCCACCCCTCCACTCGCTGCGTACACGAGCCTGCCCCTCCATCGCCGTTACTTTACCCCCCTCCCTTACTACCCCTTCCCTTTCGCTTCTTTCTATCTCCTACCCCTTTTTCTAACGTTTTCTCACTTATGCTTTAAATCTTTACTACCTCACCCTCGAACCCCCGCCCGCGAACACCGTTCCGATCCTACCGATCCTCTTTCATCCTCGAGGGTGCACGGTACCGAAAGATACCGAACACGTTTCGCGGACGAAAGTAGTTTGGTACAATCGCTCCGTGACTCGTGAAAGCCATAGCAAGGGGTAAGCGAGAACTCGTTCCTCGTTTAACAGTTTCCTCGAGGTTTAATCGATCGATCGTCGTCGTCGTCGTTCACCGTAACGAACGTCTTTCGTTTCGCGGTAGAGAAAAGAAACGTGACACTTTTCGCTGGTTTCTTCGCAACGTGGCTCCGATATTGTCCCCAGCGGTGAGTCGAGTTTTCCTCTTTCGTTGCAATCGATAAGTTAGAAACGGAACACTCGGTGAAACGAGTCGCGCACAGATGTTGTTTCCCGATAATTCGCAGCTCGTACGGAGTATACGTCGAGACTAGTGTTCGTTTACGATTCTATGCTAATTCTCGACGGTCTTAATTGTTCGTGTCGATATCGCGGCGTTAATTCGATTCCCGCGTCACTTATCGCTGTGTCCTGTATCGTCGTGCATTTCCCTCTTTTCGTTTTATCTTCGCGTACGAACACGCGACCAATTGCACACTTCCTTCGGTGTTTGCTCAACCAGACCATTTGCCACATTTGTTTCAAAACGTTCCGATCTACCGATCTCACGGAACAAACATTGATGCACGGCCGCGCATTCCGTGTCCCAACGTTCGGTTCTCTCCTTTTCTTTTCGTTCCATCGATGTTTATCGTTCCTTTTTGTCCTCTTCTCGTTTTATTTTGCAGCGAGGATGACGGTTACGCGATATAAATTACGATACACACCTATAGACCGTCTTCTTTTCCGTATTCACTCGGCTGCGGATGACGCGACGTTGTTACGCAATTCCCGCCAGTCGAGGTTTATTTTCTCAACAGAGTCAACGGCACGCGGTTATTTTTAATATATTTCGATAAATGTTAAAGTTGCACCGTTCCGATGACGGAAGTCCGGTTCGGTCGTCCAACGAGCGAAAACGCAAAAGAAACGCGAGGTGTGCGTGCGTGCATACGACGAGAGTTGGCTCATCTCGCACGGCCGAAAATGAGAAACCGACTGACAAAACTTACCATCGACGCGAACGATTGCCGACCCAACAACGAGATAATTAATTATCAATCGAACCGCGATTATGAGTGACGCCCGCGCGATCGCCAGAATGTCCCCCAGAATGTTGTCGGGTTACGCTCGTTCCGTGCAGTCTGTCACTGCGTCGCCAGTGGTGGAGAATTACATTGCGCGAGCCTTTCGCATACGCTTGCCTCGGAATATCGTGCATAGGGTAAATGTACCAATTACTGCCGCTTCGAGCTTATCGCGTAACTTCGTTCAATCGTTTCCCAAGTTGTTTAATCTTAAAAATCGTTCCACATTGAAGCACCGCATTGCTCAACGTCTCTTTTATTTGCGAAACGTTTCTCTCGGACGTCGAATACGATGAATCGATTACCGATTAATCGAAAATGTACCGTACAAAGTCCAAGTCCGTTCGATTCCTCGATATTGGTATTTAAGTTTCTTCAATAGACACAAGACGAATCTAGACCCGACAATTAGTTGGGTTTTTTATACTCGAACGATACGTTCACCTTCTGGTATTTATTTTTAAGGAATAAGTGTAAACAAATGTGGAACGTTTGTCCACCGTTGCGTAGAGGTAACGTCCAAATTTGATACCGAAACTGTTTTGCTCGCGACTCGTCGCACGTTTCTTCGTTATTAGATGAAATAATTTAAATGGCGGTTATAGAAAGGTGACCCCATAACTTGGCCAATCTACCCTAGGCTGCGCGTAATCCGTGCCTAACGAACACGCGTTTCATTTTTCTACCGTTTATCAAGTTTACGGCCAGTTGTGCTTTGCTTATGCCCAAGAAACGTGATAGCCGGTATTCTAGATAGTACCGATACGCAAACTTTACGTACGATTTTCACTCACGTGCTCCATCGTGTTTTTCGTACGATCGTTCGCTCGCGATTACAATCGTACCGAAATCAATTTTCCGTTAATTATCGAATCGATGAAATTTAACGATCCATAAGTTTACGTGTGCGAGAACAGAGTCGGCGCGAAATAGAATTAAATCCATAGTTCTCGGTAGTTTTACCCGATAACTGTTTCCAACCATTCGTGCAGGAATATGCTTTGCATCGATCCCTCTCGAAGAACGAAGAACGATTGTATTTTTGGAAAAGCTGTACGTTTGCCAACCTTAATTAATTTTCGTCCATGCTTGGAATCAGTTGGAAAAAAGATCGTCGGTATAGATTTATGGAAGGTAGTCGAGTCGAGGTTTTCTCATTTCGGTCTTGTTAAAATTCCAACCGGTTGCCGCCAAATCTCGCTCCAAATGGTCTAATTTTTCCTTCGACGGGAGCAAGGCGGTTGTGTGAGAAAATTTGACACCTCGCAGGATCGTAACTTATTGACATAATTCTCTCGATATTTGCGCGTTCGTCTTCGTGTAAATGCTACGTGAAATCTTCAGCTCCTGGCACGTAGGTACACCGATTACGCAATCCTAAACAGTTTATCGATTGTACTAATTAGGAAATTAAATAACATTTTTGTTGTTTTCAAATAACTTTGGTAAATCTTGCGAGTGTTTCTAAGTACGTCCCTGAAGATCGGCACGTTTGATCATTACGAGACATGATTTTTTTATCTCGACTATCTGACCCATTGGTGTCGAGCTACCTAACGACGCGTTACACCGTTTCCGAGTTGCCCCGGAAAGAGCAGAACAAGCAGTTAGGTACTGCCGAAGACGAGAAGTCGGTACGAAAGAGAAACGGGTAGACCTTAGCTGAGTGGAGAATAAGAGCGAATTGGGGTGCACACTTAATTCCCAAAGGTGACAAGTACCGATACCGTGGTATGGGTCGAGTTTACGAAAATACCTGACTGGAGTACCTGAAACCTACAGCGGTATAAATCATCGAACAATGCAACAGGACCTTTGTCTTACTTATCAGTTAGAGGCGAAAACGTTCGGCAGTCTGGAAATCTTCGTTTTCATCCTCGCTTCACAAAGACGAAGCAACTGAATTGCACCGTAGTTTCGGTTTTACGACCCAAGACTGTAATACGTATTCGGCCACTTGTACGGATCTAGTCGTATATTTTCCTTCGATGCAATAAAATTCAAATTTTATTTCTTACGATAGAAAATTAAACAGGGCGACGAAGTTTTACGCGTTAATCTTCTATCGGTCAAATTTTAAACGTATTGAAACTCATCTATACGCAAGTGTATTTCATTTAACTGTAAGGTAACGTAACAATTGTGACACAATCACGAAATACTTGAACAGATTTTTCACCATTGTGTTACACGCGTATTAAACAATTACGCGATCGCTGGCATTTCAACGATTCCGTTAAGAATTATTATTACTTAAAAGTTTTGCATTTGGTACACGCACTGCTGAATGTTGGTCTCCATTCGTTTTTCATTTTAACGATAAGTTTTCATCGAGAGTAATTTGTATCGCTGATATTTATTTATTGCAGTAAATGTTAACATTTTAACCACACTTTTGATTCGCTATGTCGATTCTAATAATATTACTAGATATTAACGTTACGAATAGGATTTGTCGAGTAGCGTTTTGTCAATACGTGTTATTACATCGGTAACGTGTATTATCTTCGATAGATTTTGATCGCTCGGATGGCCTTCGATGAGAAGAATTCGAATCGAGAAAATAGACAATGGTCGATTCATGATTACTGATAAAGATTAAGGTAAAATCTAATAAAATTTGCTGTGAATTAATAGTCACGGATATAGTGTAAACTGATTGAACGATGAACCGTTAATTATCGAATCTTCGCTTTTCCACGTTAAATAGTCGACGACATTTTTTTTATTCTTGGATTTAAAATACCTAAATTCTCTATTTCAGATCTATAATCCATTTGCGTACTGTACTTTCCTAAAATTGCACATATCGTAAACTTTACTAAATGGAATTCGATCGAAAGTTATTTTATCATCTCGATGTCTAAAGAAATTAATATTAATTCGAACATCGTTTGAAATATTCCATTATCAGTTTTATACAATTATACGTACAGATATGACGTGATCAATAAATAGAAGATCTGGAATATCCAATAAATTTCGAAGAATATTTCGGACAGTTTAACATTAAATTTGACGTTAAACGATTTTATAACGATACATTTTTATAATCAAGAACGATGTCATATTTGAAAAAGAGATCGTTAGTTTATAAAATGTTGACATAAATTCGTTAATATAGACATGGAATAATTTTGAACAAATATTTATTTAATTAGCGAAATAAAAAATAATTTGTTCCGATAACAATTATTCGTCGTTCGTAGTTAATTATTCTATTCGTATTCGAATAATATTATTAATATTATAGTATTCGAATAATTGATAGTAAAATTTGATAATAATAATATTAAGTTCGAGAAAGGGAATACTATTTTATAATCATTCTTTACTGTGATGCAAAATTGTACATTTTGCAGATTTTGATTACGTTGACCGTTGTATAATATTTTGTGCGTTGATTCGGTAATGATTACAAACAATTTTTTATTCCTCGACAACAAATTTTATTCGAATGAACTTTCATCGGAACAAAAGTTTAATCGTGACGGAAGAATAAAAATTTATTTATTACGATCGATACAATTGCATCCAACACCGATCGTTTCTACAAAGTAAATTCTATTTACATTTTCTGCATTGATTTCCGTAATCCCATTGATGCGATTCCATTAAAATGACCTTCCTGAAGAACCTTGAAGAGTGATTAAAATATTTGCATGCACGAAAAAGTAGACTGTATAATTATGTATATTCCATATCTTTGAATATTCCGAGGTAAAATATACGATCATCGATTACACTCTGCCATATTAATTAAATAATTTACGCGCAACTTTCTTGTAGGGAACACGATTTTTATTGGACGAGTAAAGTGGAACAAGTGTTAAATTCGTGAACGTCGGTTATAAAGGCGAATTGTCGTATCTGAATTATTTTTTAATTGTACATTATCGTTCGGAATCGCAAATATTAAAATATATGTTACCGTCTTATTATTTTAAGCGATCGAACGAAAATACGTTTATATTTATTTTCTTCTTTTAAATTGCCTCAATTATGCAACTATCAAATTATGTCATGATTTGTACAACAGACCGAATTCAAGATATGTACGTACGATGTTAATAATGCGACTGAGCAGCTGTTATTGACATTTCTGTTACGCCGTGAAGAGGAGACGGTAATTGAAAGAGGAACGGCAATTGCTTTGGTCGTATAAAATACAAGGTGTTTCAAAATACGTGAGACAACCCACCGGTAGAGCACTTCTTTCGAGGAAATAACATTTTCTTACGTGAGCTTTCGTTTTTGAAACAATCGAATCTGATAATCGAAAATACGCCGGGTTCGCGTACACTTTGACGATTTATAACGATAAAGTCAATATTTTAAAATATAAAGTAACGAACTTGTTTCGTTTCTCTGTTAACTAACGCTCGATAATGTGTAAGTTATATTTATTTTGTTTAGACTTTCCAGAGCGAAGTTACGAGTAATTTTCGTATAAATTTTTGACCGTTAATTTGGACCCTTGTCACGAAGTTTTGTTCAAATAATATTCTGCGTGTAAAAATGTTGAAATCTATGATAATCGGAAAATAACTTCAAATTCATTAGCACAGGAACATAAATTTACAGACAATTATACACGTTATGCAAACTATATACAGATGTTCATGTATGTTCATGTTCCAAGAATGACCTTATACCTAATATACAGTTGTACGATTAAATATTTTCAATAATATATACGTCGACATCCTAAATGTATGAAAATATAATTTTTTTTTTCATTTTCCCTCATTGCGGTTTGAGTTAAATCGAACTTTATCGTCTTTAATTTAATATTCTAACATGAAAAATGAATCGAGTTCGAAAGTTGGTAAAGCTGATCTTTGCATACGTAGATAAGAACCAATTATTATAAAAGTAGTTTGGAGATGCAAAAGAGGCTATTAAAAGGGATGAATATAAAGTACAGCATGTGTATCTGCAAAGAATACTTTACATTGTAAATGTATATCCATACATCATACGGGTTCTCCTTCAACTTGTGTACGTAACCCTTGTATAATACGGGTATTCCGTTCCATAGAAATGCTGGGTTATATAAATCGCGTTATGCGAGACTCGGATTTAATAGAAAAAACGAGGCTGTGTTCCATATCTTTTTTTCAATTGTTTAGAGTTACTTTTAATTTTATAAACGATACAACACGACACGACAAACAGGAATACACTTTTATTTAATTTGTGCAAGTGTAGCATTCAAATCGCGAAATGAACGATGATGCATACACAGGCACGAGATTACGTATTAAAAATGACAAATAAAATCTACAATTGAATTGGACACGATACACGAAAGTAGAAATTTGAAGTTCACGTTGTTCAAGTACCGTGTTATACGAGGGTTACCTGTAGCTTACACGAGACCGATACTTGTGAGCCCTGTGGCGCAGCGGCATAGCCCGGCAGACCGCATTTAATCAGTTTGCGGTTGCGGCCCGCTCTCTTACATATATTCTTTTAATGTTTTCTCCTTTCTTCTCTTCCTTTGCTTTCGCGCGACACCGCGACGTGACTCAACTCCCGCACATAAGCTCGCTGTGCAATATCTAAGCATTCTAATCGTCCCTTTCCTTCTCTAAAATCGAGGATAGGTGGCAAAGTTACCGTAAACTTGTGTCTTCTACAATGACATCGGTATATTTTTCAAGTTGAACATTATCGCTAGACATGGCCAATGTCTTTCGATTAATGATTTATTCTTTCCGGTAACAGTTGTTTACATTGAACGAAACTGCAGATATATAATATACGGCAAATTGAACTCAAAATCGCCCGCTATATTTGTGTTTTTATACTCGTTTATAAACTGTAACAAACAAGTAGGATACTTTCCTTAATAATTCGTAAGCAGTGACGCGAAATTTGGTAAAATTCTAACGAAAAGTTGCTATACCTACGTAAATAAGATTTATGGAAAACTCTGTCGCAGCGAAAGTTCGTTTAATTAAACTATGCGTGAAGAATTATTTTTTGAAAGTCTTAAATTGTAACTAAAACTGTAAATATTGATTAAATACTCGAAACATTAGTTTCCTTTTGTAGGTGAGAAAAAAAGAAATTGTATCTGTAAATCTACTCAACTGTCCACCCTTTGTGTAAATATACCGCGATAGGGAGAACACATTGTCACAAGTGTTGGTAATTTTGAAATGAAATATAAAGGAATGCACTGATTACCTATTCAGGCGTTTCGATAAATTAATAGAACGGTGATTGTTACTGCTGAAAAACGAATAGGACATTTCTTACGTTATTCGTTTGGCTGTGTCAGTTTTTTCGTAGAATTCGGGAGTAAGAAAGTCCCGCGGCGATTTTTAAGACGTTTTACGCCTGTTTCAGGGGCCGGGTGGCAATTTAGTGGAATTAAATAATAGTCCGTCCCATTAACGTAACGACGCGGCTGAGAATGTCCCGTAGGATCCACGAGAGGATATCGAAAGCGGATGGAGGCATACCAGGTACGTTCACGTTTTATTTCATCGTAACGTGCCACGAGGTATATGTATACCTTCATCTCAGAAGTCAGGACCCTCCAAGGTTATATCCTCGATCCTGTGTGGTCCTGAATGGTTCGTCGAATTATTACCAACGATTTCGGAGATTCTTACGTCAATCTTAAAATTTGTCAAGAATCCATACTTTGCGATCACCTATTCTCGTTGGCATACATACTCTGGAACGAATCGTCGAGAAAACCTACAAATTTTCACAGCAAACAACACCGCCAGTCCGAATTTCTCTCCCTTCGCAGTATTCGTACCAGACAATCGCTTTCTATTTCACGTTTCGACATCTGGATACCGAAACGAAGAAATATACGAAAAGTATTTCCAAAAGTGTAAACTGATCACAAGTGTACAACGCAAATGAAATTTCGATCGTTTACGAAATCAACCGAGACCTGTCGAGTCAATTTTTTTAAACGTTCACTCCCTCGTTTCTCGTATATTTTCGTTAAAAAATATTTTTACTCGTGTATTTAAAATTGTTAGCAAGTTTACGTTGTCATTTACGTGGCAATTATTCCATTTTGCAATTTAAATATCCTGCAACTACAGACGAAATAAAATATTAAAATGTACGAGACAACACAGTTGGGTTATATAGATTCTTCCGATCTAGTATTCATACCGTATGATATTAAAAGCACGACCGGTACTAAAAGTGTCGTCAGTGCACACTGTATATTCGTTTATGATACAAATGACTACAGCGATGCAAGAAAATTGTGTATTTTATTTTTATGCAATGTCTGGAAACTGAGACGTTCAAATTCACGTTATGGTATCTATATCATATTTTATCCAATTTCGCGCTGTCTGGTCTATTATGCGTGTATCCAAACAGGTAACGAAATAATCGCTGAATGAAAAGTGTGTATACGTGTGTGTGTATGTATGTACGAATGTGTCTAAAAAGATTTGGATCGATACCTTATACTACGTTTTACCGAGCTAAAATATACGAAAAAGTTCATGTAAACTTGTGTTCAAAAATTCTTTATTGAAAAAATAGAAGCTTTTAAAGATATTTGTGATTTATTGCAATCGTTGTAAGACGCGTACGAAAATTCTTCCTTTTACAAAAATGTAGGATTTCGTTCGTCGAATTCGTCAAACTCTTTCAAATATTCCAACTGCATCGTAAATGATAGTAAACGGACGTTGAATACAATCCCGTTGTTGATCTTCCGTTTCCATCGTATTTTTACAAACCAACTCTTTCACGTGACACCGTAAGTGGAAGTCCAGAGGTATTAGGTCAGATGATCCAGGAGGCTATGCAAACGATAATTATTATCGAGAATTTATAATACGTATACGTATTGTGCGTAAAAAATTGTAAAACTTTAAGTACTTGAATGCTTGTACGATTCATTCGTTCGATCTCGGTAACACGTAGTAGAAATTTGGTCCCAATTTCTCCGAACACCCTGTATATACGTCTTCGTAACGCATGAAATTATACTATAAACGAAACGTAAAAGTTTCTCCGAATAAAAGCCAAGAAAGTTACTTCCTGATTCGAACATCGTGTAGAGTACGTTTCGTACGATGACAAAAGTTGTTTCGACTTCCATGACCGTTGTTAAATTCATCGAAATGCGTGAGTAAATTTTCCAAAGTCGAGTCAGTATCTTCCAAGAAGCGTACGGACACGATAAAGGCGCAGCATGATCGTTGTTAGTCGGTGTTGAGGAAAAATGAAGACGTACGTGCACGCTTAAAAGGACATTGAAACTGATAAACAACGCGAGTTTCGATCCACGGTAATAATATCTTTTAGGAGGCTGCCCGTGAAACTCGAGCTCCTATAACCGCAAGAATGTGTGTCGAATGTTGCAAGTTGTCACGGTTACGGGGCTCTCCCACGGCAAATTTACAGACGGATTGTTAGCGATTTTTCACAACCGTGAGGAAGACCTATTTGCCAGTGACGATATCTTTAGGTGATCCGCACAACAGCCGGAATGCCGCGAGACCCACCGCAGCTTTGTGACACCACAACTTTCCGCTGCAATAACATTCGCGCCTTTACAACAACAGCTCGTCTTCTGAGACGAGAGACCCACTCTGCAACAATAATACTGCATGTGTGGCCATCGCAGCGGTTCTCAAACTTTTCGCGTCGTTGACCACTGCCGTGGATACCGAATTGTCCACGGATCGCGTATTTTTCAACATTTGGCCGGCTCGAATCACATTTACATCTTACGCGCGTGGATAAATATTTCGTTCGCGTTTTCATTTTTCACGCGTCGCGCGTCCATTCGCGCGTACGTACGTTGCCACGTTTAATCGGTAAGGACGGAAATTCGAACGTTTGCATCGCGATGACGTGGACCGACGTATAAAAATGAATTTCTTTAACGGTGAAGAGAAACCAGTTACCGACGCGGCTTCGAAGCTTTCCACGAGTGAAACGTTCGACGATGGAGTACCTCTATAAAGTTTTATAAAGAAGCTATAATCCGGCGGGAATGCAAGCCAAACGCGAGTCGGACGAAACGATGCAGGAACGTCGTCAAGAAAATGTTCTAAACTACGAAGATAATATTTGCAAACAAGTAATAGACGCGTTAGGACGGCGCCTCGATAAGTGACAGACTGCCCCCTTGTTGTTCAAATGGACGCAAACGTGTGAATGGATTTTCTGTTCGCAGAAAGTGTGGAGAGTCTCACAAGATTTCCATTGACGATGACTGTCCCGATGCTCTTTCGATTCCTTCGCCGTCAATCACTGAACCGTGGAATGAAAAGTACGCGCGTATAGGGAAATAATGTGAAACCCTTCAAGTCGGTCGAGACGATGGTAATGTAAGTCTGGATTTCGGTTCCATTAAATTCTATTTAATTCTCTTTACGTCTCGTTACAAATTAAACGAAACGTGCACCGTGAAAAGTGCTCCAACTCGAAGATTCTATATGAAACGATATTAAACATTTGATACACACTTTCACGATACATTCGAATATCGTTGAAATCCATGAAATCCAAGTTTAGATGCAATTGTTTCATTGCACAAATCGCGCGAAATTTAACGTTTCCTTTTCCCCTCAAATGTCTCATTTCCTTTATTCGGTGTTCGGTTCGAATTGCAAAAAATTCAACCGTGGAGAAATCGACAAAATAAAAGATCGACGTACCGGTGTAAAAATATCGATATTCTTCTTGAAAAATCGACTCGATATCGGCATTCTCGGGCAATTTCATTTGTACACACCGTATCGGATTGCTTTACACGTGCCTCGGTACGTAAAGAAAAATTGTTAAAGAAAACTTTTGCGCGTTAAAGAAAAGCAATTGTATCGTCTTCGTAACCGATTCGATTTTGCCACGAAGAAATCGATTCGCGATAAAAAATCGACCAGCGAAAGATCGACACGAAGAATACCGGTGTAAAATAGAACGATCTTTTGAAAAATCGGTTAAGTCGGTATACCTAGTACAATGTGTATTTATAACGGCTACGAATTAAACTTGTACGACTTTGTGTAGTAGGTTTATGCGGTGCGTATTTGAATCGTCGCGTCGATGATCCGTACATCCCCGTGATTCGTTCTTTCGTATTAAATTAACGAAAAGTATTGATGTCCGAGCGGTGAAATATATATGCGAATGTGCGCACACGCGAACATCTCCGTGAACGTGCACGTCTATATGTAAGCGGTAATCGTACGTATAATGGAAACACTGACGCTGATTGGAAAATAAATTCGAGACATCGGCGTGCCTTCGATAAGATTGCACTTCGTTCGTTGTCGTTACTCCCTCGTTATCGCGCCTTATTTATTGTTTGCAGATACACCTATACCGGTACCGAACCGCGATTAGACGAATGCGTGCTCCATTTTCATCGAATATGCCGCTAATATCGATTCGCGCGACCATTTCTACGATCACAATGGGAGGTCCCGCTCTTTTTCTCGGTTTCCAGGTGCTGTCTCGTGTCCATGATACGAATCGTATCGCGCGAGCCGGCTTTGCGCGAGAATTCGAACGTTAAAAATAAATATCGTTCGAGGAATTCGATGGCTGGAAATGCAAGACAGATTATTGACCAATTGTGAGTTCGAGCGAGTTAAAACTGCAAACAATACTCGCCGACTGATAGTCGAAGCAAAACAATCTCTCGAACACAAAAATGTATTCCACCGAAAGGAAAAATACCGGCGGTATATTTATTCGATTTGTATTTAACAACAACGATCGAATTTAATACCGAATTCGCACTGACTGGCATTCTCCGTGGTATAAACGTTGAATCCGATCGACAAAATGTAAGATTTTTCCATTTCGTTCGACCGTGCGATTGTAACTACGAGAATCGAAAGATACAACTTCACGCGTGAAAGGAGAAACGCGAAAATTCGATCTTCTCGCGCGGACAAATTCTATAAATACGAGAAAGGACAGTTGTAAAAATTCGCGTCGTTTCGTTACTCGAGAACGGATCTCTGATTAGAAACTATGATTTGCTTTGGCGATATCCTATTACCACGCGACTCGTATTTAACGCGTGCGAAAGAAACGTAACGAGCAACCGTCGTAGCAACGAGACGAGACGAGGTGAACGTAATCGACGACGAATACGGGAAATACTTGTAACGAAAAAGTGTCCGGTTGAAAGTGTCCGTTACCGAAGCTAGCGGAATAACAATGATTCATTCGCGGGAAATACGTACTGTACCAAGAACGAACGTGCGCCGGAGATGAACAAAAGATCAGGCTCCTTTTGAAAAGCGGGCAGCCGTTCACAAAGCGGAGGAGGAGGAGGAGGAGGAGGTGGAGGAGGTTCAACCACGTGGTTCACCGTACGAAGGTTACGTAGTCCACGTGTCGACGTGGTATTGCCCACGTGTCGATGAGACTGGCCCACGCGAATGCGTGCGCGGTTAATCGGAGGACTTAACACGGCTCTTTACGCAAGCGCCAAGTACCCGTCGTACCGGCGCAAAGCCGTCTTATCGAGTTGCCTCGCATAAGCCGTGCCTAAGAATCATTTAATCGAGGATCAGCCTGATCTTACTGCCCATAAAACCGAGCGCTCGAGTACGCCGGCTAAATGGAAGAGGCTGTTGGTTGACTTCCGACTCTGCTCGGAAATCCATTCCCCGTGTGCGTTATTCTTTTATTCTTTTCAACGGTGAGGTCCCGTGGACGTCTCGAACGAGAACGGAACTCGAAAATTCATCCGGTTTGCAACGTTCGTCGAAAATCGTCACTCGTTTTGCATCTCGCGTCCGTCATCGTATTACTCGCTCAGCGTGTAACAGATTCTCCCGTAACGGGTACGAAGTATCGATTTGTAGTTTTTCTTCGCGAATCGAAAGTACATTTTACGGATACGCTCTTGAAACTTTAAGGTCCTATTGCCAACGATAACGGACCGATTGCTTGTTTTGTGAGACGCGCGAAACAATTAGCGATCAGCGGAAGCAGAAGCGATCGAAAAAGTAGAAGAATTGAAACATCAGTGTTGCTTCACCGAACGTATTCAAAATCGTTTGTCGACGATTCGTGAAGACTTTTCTGAAGATAATTTGTCAGAGCGATGCTTAAAACGAAGCTTCAATACTACCGTTTCACATGTACCTCCAAAGAATCTCCATTGTGGGCCAAAGACTATTGGAATTACCTCTTCTGTTCTATTTTGAAAATAGGCGAACCAATGAACATTGTAATTGGGCAGCATTGTATAATATTTGATTCTCGTATTGAAAAATGCTCAGACGGTACAAAGGAACCTCGTACGGTTCGTAAAATGGCGAAAATCACTCAACAAGACCTTTTTGGGGAAGAGAGAAGTTAGTTTACTTTATGGTGCCAGTATAGTCGACTAACTCTTTAGATCGATTTTTTAATTGTAAGTATCTTGAAACTTCGCTAAAAGCTTTAAACGCGTTTTCCTTAAAAGCACATTTTTCAAACTAGCGTTCAAGATAATTTGAAAATTAATCGATCGATCACTTTCAAACTTCTCGTTTTATTCGTTGTACAATTCTCCAGGGACTGAATCTAAAATTTTAATTTTATTCTTTCATTCACAATCTAAGGAAAAAGTTCATTTTCTTTTCAAATGCTACAAATTCTCCGAGTTATTATTTTTTTTTACTTTAAATCAGGTTCAATGTCAGCATGCACTAACTTTGAGAAATTTCTTTTTATTTCGCTATCAGATGAATACGACAGATGCTACACGGTACGCCAACAGAGATTACATCGTCGAAAATGTTAACAAGTTCTACACTGATTAATAAATAATGGAAAGAATCTACGTAACGAAATTTTTGGTACAATTTAAAAGTACCTCCTTGTATCCTCCAAAAAATATAATCAAATGTTGACAGTAGTTCTTAAAAAAAATTCATAAATATCAATTACTTTTAGAGTTGTCGCTCGAGAATTTTCCCTCAATTTTTCGTAACGTTTCCCGATTTTACCGGGAAAAATCCGATCTCTTTCTTCTTCGACTGAAATTTCGACATCCAAGTGTACGATAGTATCGTCCTCTTTGTGTCAGAAGCGCTAGTACACAAATTTGTAACGTTCCAGTTAAAAATGATACATCGAATGTTTTTCTTTCTGTGCTGAATTTCTGTTAAAACGATAAGTGACAACGGTGTTATACTCAAAGCTCGATTATGTCAGCGTCTGGTTATGCCAGAACCACGAATCCGACACATTCACGAGTTTCGTACGAAAAACGATCGCTTAACGAATACATTCGAGCGAGAAGTTTTATAAATTCCAACAATGCAATTACATTAATTTGCTCTTTTAGTATAGGCTAATTTATCGGTTTGTCTCTTGTGGCGGTCGTATTCGAGACGTTGAGAAATTGAGTTCCATAATTTATCGGTTTTTTTCGTTTGTGGATTCTTTTAGAACAGGAGATAAATGTTCTCGATCGGTTTTGTTTTTGGTCGCAACTGAAAATAGTAGACATTACTACTTCTATCGAATACCACGTTTAAGAACTTGATTCGCCTGTTGGTATAATGCCATTTATAATAGGTGTGAAAAAAGTCTGGTACAAGCATGTGGAGAAAGAATGTAAGAAAAGTTTAAAAAATTGAAAATCAAGCATACATAGGAGAAGGTGAACGATCTAGCCGATCGCTTCGACCGTTCCTGACTGAAACTGTTTTTCTGTATAATACATATTTTATATATAGGAACATGAACGCAAATAAAGTAACAATAATCACAATAATAAGAAGAAAAACAAGAAGAAGAAGAAGAAGAAATTTACGAGATCAACGGTTCGAGAAATGATTTAACAACAAAAGCTAACTCTGCAACAGGCAGTTCATTCTCCTTCTAAACGTCGCTGCCGATAAACAAAAAACTCAACGAAGTCACGTGTTTTGAGATATCTCCTAGATATTTTGTTGATAAAATTAATTGTACGATACACTAATTTTCGTAGAGAACGTTCTTATTGGATGTGCATCGTATATCGCAGCGTCAGGCATCACGTGCTATGAAACTTGATTTAAACATGCTCGTTCAATACGAACAATCTTTAAATTTATTATCGTTTATTTATCGTCACGTACTGGGCACTGTGGAAGGTTAGAGCATACAGTCTACTATACTTGTTCCATGATACCATATACGAGTATATTGTTTAGGTCAACGAGTGGAGCAACCAAATCATTATTTAGTACAAAATCGTGTCAATTTGAACAATCAATTTTTGTACAGTTTTTTTTGTAATTTAGTATCTTCGAAATACGTTCCCGAATAATTTAATTAAAATTGGCAAAAATAACGGGGCTACAAGTATCTTACCGTGTCGAATATACTACGTGTATATTGGAGACAACGATAGTAACAATCAAAGTATTTTATGTTTGTTCCGACAGATATCGTTACGATAATTCAGTCTTATTCACGGACGAAGTCTCTGATAGAAGATCGTTGGGAATCAATTTTTTTCAAAGCATGGATCCAGCTCAGCCGGTTTACCAGCTATTAAATTCCGAATAATGAAATTTTACCTATATTTTCACTCTATTACAAAATAATACATTATTCTTATTGTCGTTTGAAATCGTGATTTACATACACACGAGCTTGATTCTATATCCTTACGTAAACTGTCGAATGTTTCAACATGCATATGTTAAAAGTCTGATCGATCGTTTCATTGTTCTATAATTTATTTTTGCCGCTATTTATCGATAAACTCGCTTATCGAACGACTGAATTATTTTTATCATTTGGTACTTCAGCGATTCGAGTGATTACTTGCACGCCACCAAATATTTCAGATTGTTCATAAACCGGCGCAACACTCAGATAATATCGACCGTGGTTAAGATTAATCATCTTATCGTGGATGTTATTTCGAATCGATATCGACGTTTTTTTCCACAATACAATATCATCTTTATGCAGACATTGTATAAACAATGCAACTATCGATTATGAAACAATATTTTTACTTTCCGTTGTTGTTACGTAACAATATTTTTGTCGATGCGAGCTATTATTTTGAATAGTACAATTAAATACAACTTAGAAGTTGAGAAAAAGAAAGGAATGCAGTTGAACTCTTATTCAGATAACTTTGTAAATAAATTTTGGTAAGTAACATTTCCATTTATTTTTAACGTTAGTTCAATTTCCCAGGAATTCATTTGAACTTTAAACGGTATTTAGACGCGTCTTTGATCAAAATTCTCAGATTATTTTGTATACACTTCGCGAAATAAAATAGGAGTGATAGGATTATTGGAGAATTATTTTAAAATGGGTCAAACACCTGTACAAAGGTTATTCGAACAATGTCAGATGGTTTGTAAAATTGAATGGTTAAACAAGTGTGTCATTTATACGTTTTGTCACCGATCGCTCGTACGCAAAGTTTGAAAATCGAAGATCAATTCGTCTTGTGAATATTATAACGGTTAATCGAATCGACAACAAATCTTACAACACTTTTTCATATCTCGCCTTCGCGCGATGTTTCAATTTTTTCATATTTGTCGCTCACATATATTTTCGTTGAGAGTGTAATCGATTGCCTCGTTGATTATTTATTTCCGGCAAATCGTACGAATTAGTCAACTTGTGGAAGTCTATAACCAGATAATAATAATTGAAGAGAAAATGAATCGAATGATACTTTCGTAGAACAACGTTATAATTTTGTAACACGTAACACGATTATGTGCGTACAAACGAAACGTTTCGATTATTTTGTCGTACAATGTTCGAAGACAATTTTACAACACCGTTTTTATAAATATACGGTCCTATCGTGTCACGTGCCAGCATAAATATTCTCTTTGACACAATTTCGTCCATAAGGTGAATCGCAAGCTCGATAAGAGGTTTTATCGCATATTGAAACTTAACGGAAATTGTAATAAGAAAGTCTTACTCACTGTACTTCCCCGGTTGCATAAAACACGATCGATGATTGGTATCATTGAGGAATGATGCTGACTTTCCCGGAAGACTTCTTTTACGGTTCGAATTCTAAGAAGTCGAGTACTTTTCGATTTACTTGCTCGAGATAAAGGAAGTATGTAGGCGTTACTTGTAACGAAAAACAGGCAACATGTTGTTTCACAGTATCGGAAATAGTGTGGCATTTTAGAAAAGTACCTTCGCGGCATTCTTATCTACAAACACGTCATCGATACTCGATCGCATTTCTTCGAGATGTAGGTTTTGTAAAGAACATTCCGTTTTGGAGTGGGCACGAAGAAATGGAGTGTACAGCAAAGAAGTTTCCTAATCGAATGAATTTTCTTTCACTCGTTCGATTTCTTCAAATGGAAAATCTACGCTCGAGAGGATCGAAGATTACCATATTTAATTAAATCGTGTCAATTCTATGAGAGTTGCGTAACGTCTGTTTGTACGTTTCCCAAATTGATCGTTTCTCGATCGAATAAAATTTGAAAAAAAATCTCACGAATTTTCTATCGTTTCGCTCGTCACCGGAATCTTGGATCCAAAATACGGACTAGCAACGATCGGTCGTCAACAGCGAACTGTACCATTGGAGAAACTGTTACGACCATCTGTATTTTCACGTATTATCACCTATTTCTCAAGAAACGACGAAGAAATTTATCCGAAGTTAATAGTAATACTCGAAACGTGGAATTTCGCTTTTCCAACTTACTAACTACGCCGTGCCACACCGGTGCGATTCGAGCGATAGTGGAATGTGTCGGACAAATAAAAGCGTAGACAAACACAAAGAGGTTACAACGAAGAGCTCAAGAGAAATGTTCTCCGCAGAGATACAGCCCGACTGGTCCCAGAATGTCCGGTTAAAAGTGTTTGCATAAGGGTCTCGTCCGACTTCTACGCCGTTCTTTGGTACCAAAAGTCATCACGAGATCTATCCTCAACAATTACCATCGATGTAGTTACCATCGAAACGATACGTGGAAAACACTTCGGTCGATCGACAGTTAAAAATATTCAAGGATATCCCGAACGTATAATATTGTGCAAATTCGGTGATAGTGATTAACTTCTTTCGTATCGGAACAGCGTTCGATACAAACGAGGAGAAGATCGTACGAAACGTGAAAAAGACACAAGCAGACATGGTTTTAAACATTTTATACATTAAGCAGAATGTACAGTGCAATGTTAATTCGTGCTTAGTATCATTCAAATCGGTATTCAGATTGTTTTACTTGTAAAAGAAGTGTGTAAAAGAAACTTTTGTGTAATTGCACGCGGAATAATAATTGGGATGCGTTTAAAGATAAGCGATTCAAGCATTGTAACAGTTAGATTTTTAAGTCATTTTAAACTGACGCTGATCTTTCGGGTACAAATAAAAAATTGTATCGTATCTTTCTAATTTGTTCTGTTTTATTAATTCTTATCGTTTGAATGTGACGTAACAAATCTATTATCATGGCATATATGGTGCTTGCGCGAATATTCATTGATCTGACCTAAAAACTATGACGTATTTCGTTGTTACTCTTTGACTTGGAAGAGAAACCACCCCTTGTATCTCACTCATCCATTTTATTCACGGCCATCTTACTCTTACTCTTAAATTACAAAAAAAAGAATACAAATGTTTCGATTAAAGTGTACTGCTTCTGTCGGTTTGTAAATATTAGTTGGAGAAAATATTCGAAAAAAAAACAAACATACATACGTACCAAAACAATTTGTTAATTACTTTTGTAATTCGAGTGTGAGATATTCATAAATAAAACGGATAGCTCCGTAACAAGGGATAGTGTCTCCGCTTAAAGTAGAAAATCAACAGCTACGAAGTACGACAGTACCAATTAATTTGTGCAAAGTTTCAACAATACCATCGTCCAGGAGTACACGATGTTCCCTTGTTACCTCGCTACGATACTCGTATTAATTACGAGTTCTTTTCATTGAAATATTAAATATTAAAGGTCTCGTTGCCAATGGCAATTCGTCGCGTGAAATGCTCGTAGAGATAAACAGCGATGACGGCGAATTATGAAATAAAAACGGTGCACCCATATTTCTTCCGTTGCAAATAACTTCCACCTCATACTTTCGCGAGCGTAATGGCAGTGAATAATCACAAACATGTAAACGGAAAATTGCGAGAAACACAGAACAGTCATCGTCCACAGTCGGCTTCCGGTGGTGTGGCATCCATCGGTATTCCATTCTCTTGTTTTCACGGAAAAGAAGTGCGCATTCCTATTTGCCCATTAAAGATAACTATTGCAATCATCGTACCAATAAAACATTAATCCCTCGGCTATTTGTTAAACTCACTCGGCTCTTGTTTTCCCTCTCCGATATTCTTTCTTTCGATGCAACCTTACGCCACCATCGATAAAGATTGTATGCACCGAGATACGCGATCTCCGCGTCATTATTGAAATAATTCGACTATTCGGATATTGTTGAGATTTTACGCGTCAACTTTACGAATATCGGTATCGTTTAGCGATGATCCGTTGGTGTCCATTCCCTTCTTAGCTTTCAAACAACGAATTAGAAGATCTCCAATGAACGACTGTAAACCACGATAACGACAAACTTACCGGGTATATTTTACTCATTTGGCATTATTGTTTTCATTAATACGTCCAACGATTCTTTAAATATTTTTTTTCTATTATTGTTACACGTCTCTGAAATACTGTACCAGCCAAATCACGGTTAATACTATACAGTATAGTACCGGATAAATGCGTGTGTTATGACAATAAGATTTGTTGTTTCGTTGCCGTTAAATCGATATAATAACGTATTAGATTGGAACGATAAATTAATCGTCGTAACAGATTTAATGGATTGTAATAAAAATATACTTTGTAATAATAAACGAAAATAAAAATATTCCGCTTAAAACTGTTCGTTGGAATACATATCTCCGGTATTGTACAAGTGTGAATGAAAACCATCTTTAGTGGGGTTTAATTTTATATAAAGTTTTTTCAATTGAAAAAACCCAAGCCAGTTTCGAGAGATCCCGCTATACATATATTTACACTTCGACGATTCATTTGTTTCTCAAGATCGTTATTTAATTCTATTTATCTTAAGAAGCAAAACCTAAATCGGATTAAACTATATTTAATAACTTTATCGTGGACTATCGATCGATTGTTCACATTCTGAAATTCTAATGGCTCTTAATTTCATACGATATATTAAACAAACTTTTTCTTCCTTTCGTTCGTATACACTACAAATTTGAGGGAATTTGAGACGACTGCGATCGGACTATTTTTAATTACACGTGACAAAAAGTTCTTCAAAAATAACTCGTTACGCATCGGTATACAATATTATATAACGGATATTTTATATCCGTTAAGTATAATTCGAATATAGTCGTGTTTGGTCTCATTTTCATCGGTAGAATCTTCACGATCTAACGATACTATTCTTTCGAAGATACAACGAGAAATATACAATTCTTCATATTTGATTGGTGTAGAACATATAGTATGCACCGATACGCGTGCACCGTCGCTTTGAAGCTCGACGACCGAGTGCCTATAATGTAAGACGCGGTCGCAGTTGCGTTCACTCTTGGTGTATCTCCTTGACTCTTCTTGTCAGGCGGTTCACACGTGGTTGGGTCTCAACCCGAGATACGAAAGTTCCATTCTAGGAACAAATTCGCTGGCTTCTCGAAACGTTTCGGGCAAATCCGACAGTGTAGATTTTAACGAAAGGTTACTGCATTTGATTATATCGAACAAACAGTGTAGAACGAATTTAACATTTTATTCGCAAGCATAAGGTTGTACGATCCTCTTCGTTAATTCTACAGTGTTTCCACAGTAAAATAGTATTCCATAAAACATAGTTTCAAATGTGTCCAATATAAAGACTCTTGGTCGCGTTCGAAATAAACTATACATAATTATGTACAACGATAATACTTTACTACTAGAATGTATCTGAATATTCGTAGCATTCGAACAGTGAAAAGTGGACCACTGTATATCAAGTTTATCATTCCTTTTCAAAATTTATTTTCATTTAAGGTATTGCGCAAAATTTGTACTCTATCGTTTTTCTTTAATCTTTATTTTTATTTAGGGGGCATTATGAAACATTTGCAGTTTGGTAAGATAGGAACGTGCTACTGAATATAACACGTTCACGTACAACTGTCTCGATGTAGGTTTATATTATACAATGCGACTTATTAAACGCCTGCCAAGTAACAGATTTTTGTCACAATAACGGTTTATCCGTATGCGACGCGAATCAGTCGATGACAAATACATTACCAAATGTACGAGTACTCTCTTACAATAATATTCGAATATTAATATTCGAACGATAATGTTCGAGCAATAACATTTGAACAGCAGTATTAAAATAATGACATTTGAATAGCAATAGTCGAATATTATTGTAAGAGAGTACTGATATTCGTACAGTAATGTTCGAGCAATAACATTTGAACAGCAGTATTAAAATAATGACATTTGAATGGCAATATTCGAATATTATTGTAAGAGAAAAATCTGTTACTTAGCAGGTGTTTAATAAGTCGCATTGTACAATCTCTTACAATAATACTCGAATATTGATATTCGAACGATAATGTTCGAGCAATAACATTTGAACAGCGGTATTAAACATTTGAATAGCGATATTCGAGTAACGATATTCGAATGCTTAAATATTGAAATAATAACATTCGAATGGACGAATAATTCGTCAAGTTTACTCGTAGTATTCCACCGGTCTGGGATTTGTTTGTCGTCGCGCATCTGGCAGCGATTACGCCCCAATGTTCTAGGATTTACCATCCAAGTACAACACGTATACGAAAACAGATCGAGATTCGCCGATCAGGCGGCGATAACGATTGTCCCGTGCCGATGATCCAACCTACCAAGGTAGTAAGAAAGTGAAAAACAAGCAGCGAAGAAAAAAAGACGAGATCGATCAATCGGTCGCTCGGATGTGTTCGCTTCCAAAGGTGGCCGCATTTCTCGAAGCTTGGCGCCGCATGGCCGTCGCACCGAGTTCGGTAAACACGGAGCAGAGTCAATAAGTCATCAAATCCAACGCCTAGGCATCGGCCATTCGTGTATCTACAATCCAGCGTGAGTCTCGTTCCGATCGATTCTAGTTGTACGTATGAAAATACGTGTTCGTCTCGCTGCTTATCGGCCGCGTATTGTTTCTCTTGCGCGTAGAAATCATTTTGCACGACCGAGAATCGAATTGAATTTTTATACGGCACGGGTTGGAAACGTCCGAAATGGACATTGTTAGAGATTCGAAAGGTTCGATTGAAATTCTACATTAAAATGGAACTCGAAAATTTTACAGGAATCGTGTTCGAAGAAATTCCATTTATCTTGTCTGCAGATTTGAGGTTAACGATTTCGCAAGAAAACTCACGGGGGATTTTTCATGCGAATGAATAGAGATTGTTGAATAACGTTGAATAAGTTTTTACCTGGACAACTACTTCGCTAGAAATGGTTTACTCGAATAATTTCTACGCGTAATCGTATTCCCAGTGTTCTTTTGTAACGAAGGAAGATGTACGATTTATCCTTCCGATAAAAGTATTGGCGCTTGGTTGCGCGGGTATGCGTTAATGGTGTGCCTTTGCGTGTGCTGTGTATTATATCGCACATAGCGGATGGCGTGTATTTCTTTTCACATCGGAGGAATTCTCCGTAGATTCGACCTACACGCTGCAAAAATACTGCATACGTATATGTGTACACAATGTAGGAAGAATAAAAACTGTTCTATTCTCTAGAGTATCAAACGATGTCATAACGTTTGCCTAGCGACAACTATAAACAGTATCAGCAATCGAACGATCGGTATACCGTCTTACCTTTTAAATATACGCACCTACTTCGACTTATCCTTGAAACAGAATTACAGTAGATCTCACTTTCGAGCAACGAAATCGGAACCGCCAATTTACTCGAAAACGAGGTAGACGATGAATTTCACCTCGAGTCGAGATTCAGACGACCGTTTTACGAGTCTTGCATTAGGTATATACGTATATAACAAAATTTTGTATATTTTTCATTATATTTTAACGAGGATATTGTTTAAATTATGAATAAATCGGTCGAGTTTTCTGGGTGAGAAATCAGTCGAAACTGAATATTATTCGAAAATACGCGTATTCGTGAAATTTCGAAGCAATTCGTTTTATCCGCGATTCAAAATAATTAGAATAATTCCACGTTTGGAAGCATTTTCATCGAGTCGATGGTTCACTCGCACTACGCGAACATAAACGGTGAGTAACTCCGTTACTTTAATCCGGTGTAAAAATTATTACTCGACAGCAGGAATTATTGTACCGAGCCGGATACGCGACTGGGCGGAGTCGAGAAGCGTTTCCCTTACGCCGCGATACGCTTCGAGAAAGTACACTTATTCTCCGCGGAATACCACACGAATACGTGCCGCAAATACGCGCGTAAAGATAGTTTTATCGTTTATTCGATAAGTAACTACTTATTCACTCGTCCGAATAAACTTTTTTATACGGAGAAAAATTGATTCACCATCCCCGAAAGATTATTCGTTATTCGGATAAGAAAATGCCCAACATCGCATTAAACTTCTAACAAATTGAAACAGTTTGAAGCGTAGAGACGATTGCGGAAAATTTGATCGAAGAAACAACTTTTACGATCGTATAAATTTATTTTGTATTTTGAATTCGATGTTAATATCGACGAGACGAACAAAATAAAGATAAATCGAAAATAAATTTCGAACGGTTCTGAAAACGTGTTTCGCTACTATATAGAACGGATCGTGTCAGAACAGGCAGAAGTTAGTGAATAAAATTTTAACGAGAGAAATGACCGGTCACGGTATTTAATTTTTGAGAAGGAAGCGATTCTTCGTTATACCGCAGACCACACACAAAACGAACCCACGAAATTGGCTGATATCTTGCTGCGGGGAAACATTTAGCTTTCTTTTCATTCTGTATATTATTTCAGTTAGATCCTCTCATAAGAGCGATCCTTGAGGCAGAAAAAAAGCAAACTCATTTTTCACCTGGCATTTTGTCTATTTCTTCAGGAACTCTTGAAAATTTTGTAAAAATTCAAATGGGAAATAAATGGCGCCACAGTACCGGTGTAATAAATCACGAAAGTGTCGCTGCAACGTGGTATAGGTCTCAAAATCAAGACAATCTGATACGATGTAAACGAAAACACAATGATAACAGTGTACGGTATTTCGTTATGTATCTATTAACTTTTCATCGATGATACGACGTTGCAGTGAATTTCGTAGAATTTATTCTGCTCTTTTACTTTTCCTACGAAAGAAGATGCAACACGTTTGAACTGTGTGTTTTTTTTAAGTAAAACCTATCATGGATAAATCGATAAACGTCACCTGATATCCGTTTCAATTTTTAGAAGTTTCTCTTTTTTACAAACACCATAAAATTACACTATTATATTCAAATTTACTTCTCAACGTTCTAAGCGTTTCGATTGTTTCGGTAAAAACAAAAAAAAAAAAAAAAAACTGACTCGTACGATAATTCCAACGACCGTATAGCAAAGTTGTTTTCACTCGAACCATCGAAGCTATCGCAAAAATAATCGTTATAAAATTCGTCGAATCTAGAGTACATGAGCCGTGTTGGAGGATGAACAACACATTAGTCAAAAGCAGTGCACGTGGTCGACGAGTACGCGCTGGTATTTGTGAGCTGTCTACCAATTTGTTTCACCGTTTGACAAATGCATTCGGGGCCAGGATGGGCAAGTAGTTCGGCAAACTCGTTTGATGGAACGAAACGGCGGAGGGAAAAGTGGGGAAAAATAAAATGATACGAGTACCCGGTGTCAGAGACGATAGTGGTAGTGACGGTGGTTGTGGTGGTGGTGGTAGTGGTGGTAGCGATGGTGATTCCGTATTATTGCACGGTTCTGGATACCAGGATTGACGTTAGCATTTGCGTTACCGTGGGTGTTGGTCTTGCCTCGAATGTCGGTGTCCCTGTCTGTGACATTGGTGAGCTGCGTCGATGTTGGTACCGTTGATGACGATGGAGGACAAGAAGTATTCGTGTTGGTTGGAGACGACGACACCGGTGATCGGTGTGGCAGGAGGAAAACGGTGCACGCGAAAGGGGAAAAGGATAGTAGAGGGTGGTGAGCCGCCGCTCTGATTTGGGTTACTAAACTGTAAACAAATTCGAACTTTTTGTTCCATCGATTATCGATTGGCGCCAAGTGCACAGACCTCCGCGTACACTGGCACGGTATGTGCGCTAGGTATACGCGCCGCTTCCATGAATAATATGAGCGTGGATAATAGCGAGTGTCCCTAAGAGTCGTATTCTTTGATAATAGTCGACAGCCCTTGCGAACAGATAGGTAGAGAGACAGAGAGAGTTACGAGCCACGTTTCGATATTTCAAATTACCATGGAACGAACCTGTGCAGATTGTGCGCAAAAATTTCTTGCAAAATTTACAAAATACAGCGAGCGATAAAAAAAATTATTACGAACATTTTCAAACCGCTATTTATACGAAATACGGTCACAATGAAATTGAAAATACCCTTACTACGATATTTTGGTTTTTCAAAAAAAGGTATCGTTATTCGTAACAAAATCTTCCAATTGCTTTAAGCTTTTGAAATAAAAAAGAAATGTCATGCATATGGCGTCACGACTCAGAAATGTAACAAAACTGTTATAAAAGTATTAAATGCATGCACGGTCGTGTTTAGCAACTGTCCGACAAATTGATTTTTTCCTGCCTTTTAATAACCAGTAGGTGATCCTTGTAGAGCCATACTCTTCGAACAAGAATCTGGAAGTCAAATATCAACCCCAGTTTTCGAAAACTACGAGTTTTTGTAAAAATTCCGAATTCTCAAACATAGTGAAATATGGTCGAATGTTTACCTGTAACGTAAAAACGTTAGAAAGTTCTGATTGGTCATTAAAAATAGTTTTCTTTTTTTCTAATGGAAATTTTCTTTTAATAATGATTTAATTTTGAATAAGTTTCGGTAAATCCTGTACTTGGGACACTGTAGAAGTAAGAGATCGATCGTTACTATTATTTTCCATTTCAGATTTTACGAGTAGCAATAAACTTGAAATATCTTTATTTTTTACTTTGAACAATTTAAGAATTTAAAAATAACAATTTCTAACGAATATTTCTGTTAATTGAAATTGATTAATAAGTACGTCATAGTTTGGTGATCGGTATCCACCGAAATATGTGAGAAAAAGACCGAATACCGATTTATTAAAAAAAAGTCAAACATTATTTACACAAAGTGAATACCCCATTGAACCCCTCCATCGCCGTTGGTAACGCATAGCAACGACCCTATCGAATCGAGACAAGCGAACAGCAGATCACATGGCGGCAAAACGCTCTATACGTTACCGATGAATATTTTCTCGGCCAGTTCGAAATATAAATCGTGTCGATACTTTTGCCGGGAAATTTCTTCTTCAGAAATGTCTATAGATCCGATCCTGGGTAGAGTTCTCGTCTTAAGTAAAGAACTTTTCGTGAAAATACAAAAATAGTGCAGAGAATCTACGTACACCGGCACTTTTTCAAACTTTGACGATAATTTATAACCATTTAGGATCATAAACAATTAATAAATTATATACCATTATATTCGAAGAACTCTCCTTTATTTTTAAAGACCAATTGGAACTTTCTATCGATTTCAGTTTACAAGGATCACCCACTGGTTATTGGAAGGCAAAAATCGTCTCAGACATTGTTGTAGACGAGAAAAGTGGGCTGACCAAATATCCTTTTTATTGTAAAAGCTTTATAGTTGCAAGACGTTGCTGCGAATCAAGTGTATTTTCAATTCCGTTCTTGATCAAAATTTGAAGAAGTAATAGTTTCAAAGTGTTCACAATAATTTTATCATCGACTGTACATACTAGTAGTACAATTTACCGAAACGAACGAAAATGGATCATTAAACGCGGACCAAGATTCGTTTCCAAACATAACAATTTTGCGAATATGCGATATGTCCACCGATATGGTATATATAATTTTCGAAAGATCGTCGTCTCTTCTTTATTTTTTGCCAACGATTTCAAATTTCTCGGGCAATTTTTATAACGTGTCAACCGATCCATTGTAGACTGTACGTAAAAGAAAATTTAGGAACAGGTGCATCTTTTTTGTAACGATAAAGTGACAGAGATTTATAACGATACATTTTCTGTATCGAGTCGTGCAGTTGCATTTTAACGAACCTGCACGTTTGTACCTGCACGTTAACCTTACGCAAATAATTATACAGAATCGCAAGAACACCTCGTACGTGTTAGATCCATTTTAAAATATCTCTCTTGTCGATAACTAATTATGCAGGTGTGGCTCTCACCTTCCTCAATAATGAATTATTTACTTGAAAATAATAAAATAAGACCATATAATCGTATGTCTTATTTGACCTCGCTTTCAAGTTGCAATGAATTTTGTGTTACACTAAATCGTTTGTCAAAGATACCAAAGATAGATACTATTTTCTGTAAATATTACTTCTAGACTAGAATCTATTGAATTTTACTTGTGAGAACGTTTGAGATACATTTTCGACGAACCTTATGTAATATTGATCAGTGTCCATTCTCAATATAGAAATAGCATAACACGAACAAGGTTTCTAGTAATCAAAGCTACACACTCGTGTGTCGCAAGGATACGAAGATCAACGATAAGGTGACTATAAACGATTGGCCTGCATTGAGATAGGTACTAGGTAGTCATTTTGAGCGCCTCTTGCGAAGATAAGCAGATATAACATAAAACTCAATGCAACTCAAACGCAAGACTAAACAGATCGGATTATTTCTTGTATGTTTGTAGGAATTTATTCTATCGGTTTTAAACGTCAAAATTATCCTTGAAACGAGTTCTATGTAATATTATGGAGTATAGCCATTGTAATGTGCAAATCGAATAATTTTTCTGTCGCTATCCATCGTATACTTCTTTATTATTGAGTTTATAATGTTACTTGTGATATAGAATATTTTGAACTGGAAAATTTGAAAACGGCCTTTGTTATAAATTACTCGCGTTTACGCAAGTGTTGCATATGTTTTGAAATATTGTATGCAGTATAAATAAATATTTTTGACATAAATACTATTTCTTATATGAACATATTTTTCTTAACAGACGGATAATGCAGAAAACTATATAATGAAATTCAATATAAGGAACTGAAGTTTATTCACGAGATACGAATTATGTGTAATTGTTTATGATCATAATTCGTGTATATTTGCCGAACTTATAACGCTCGAATGACAACTTTTAAAGCAAATCAAGCTCTATTTTTCACCGTTGAATTGTTACCTCTTTGTAAAGCATTTGCTGATAAAACTTGATCACGATATTGATTCTAATTTTAAAAACACTTCATGAGATTGTACGCATTTCATTAAATCTAAATGCAATCGAAGTACAATATTTTTTAAATAAAATAGTACCGCGTTTCGTCGAACATTCACCGAAAAGCTATCTCTTGGCGAAAATTTCAATATCGTTTTAAAGGGTCGTACAATTTCACGTTATACCAATTTTTCTAAATACTTTATCGATCGGTTTTTCCTCTTTCTCGTGAAAATATTGTCTCGTGACAAGTAGGTACAATATTTTTCGGATATTTCGCCAGCGATTCTTTCCTCTCCGAATGCAAAAATATTCCAAACATATTTCGAACGATTTTAAGCGATAAATGTGGCGCCTAGAAACTTTCCGAGTAACCGTTATTTCTCCAAATGGAAAAACATATTTTTAACTCCAGTATGGTGAGACGAGTTGCCTAATGTGTTCTTGAAATTACCTCGAGTTTGAAAATTCTAGTTTCTCCTGTTGTTGGGTTTCCTCGCGAATCCAACGATACATTACCGATGTATCTATTGTTCCAGTGGCGAGGAACAGTGTCGATATGGCAATTGTAAAATTTAGGTAGAAATTAAAGAATTCCAGAAGAGCACGCCCATACCATTTGCAACTGTACTTACTATTCGTCCACAAAAAGAAGGCACAATCCCCAATCCTGTCGTAGTCTATTGCCACTTCTACGATCGCAAATAAGAATCGCCGTTGGCCGAAGACAGCAATGAAGATCGACGACGACTCGTAGCGAGACCAAGTGAGAGAGAATATTGCAGCATTGGCGTAGTCTTCTGTTCAAAATGTTAGCTATTAAGAAACAAAATGATTTCGTTCCTGTTTCGATACCGTCACTGATTTGATAAGTTTCTCGTAATGAAGAAACGAATACAATTCAATACGCGTAATAATCATTAATATTTTGAAAATTATTTCTAGCGAAAAGAATTAATTTTTGTTTATTAAAAATAATATAACTCGGCTTATACACATTTATATCTGGATAAATTCTCTATAATTACAATTTACACAAAAACAAGTCACACTCAAATGAAAACAGAACTTTTATATTTTTTTACATTACGATGGCTATATAAATTCTCCTAGGATCTATGGAAAATCGGTTGAATCATAGAAATTCGATCCAGCTGACTGTGCCAGTGTCGGTGTCGCTTCCTCGATTAAGTGTTAAATTCGTTATAAAACAAGTTCCAATAATTGAGAAGATCGCAGAAAATGCACCTGAGATAGCTCCTCGAAAAATTTGTAATGTAAGAAAGTATAATTGTTATACTTGTTTCGATACTAACCTGACTTGTTTTCGTGTAAATTGTAACTGTACAGTATTGGGAGTTGTTAAAAGAAATAACTGTAGCGTACTGTATTTCGCTTTATATTTTACTTCTTGGAAAGGTATATCGTTCTTGCTAGAACCTTACGTAGGACGAGACAGAACTCAAGTGTAGAAGAGGGTATTGGATGCAGTTTTCCCGAGTCCCTTAATTCTTTTCTACAGCGTGAAGTAAACGCTTTAAGTGTTCCCAGAACCTCTTCGACGCATAGATCGACCTCGTGTATATTTCTCCCGAGAGATGAATTTTAGTACATAAATACGTTTAGACGTATTTTATTATCAACATATAGAATTTCTCTAAACAAAGATAACTATAAGTGCGAATGTATATATTATTTTTAATAAATACAAATTAGTTCTTTTCCCTATAAATAATTTTCAAAATATTAATATATTGTTATTATTACGTAATATTTTTACGTATATTAAATTAAATTCATTTTGTCATTACTTGTCGAATCAACGGTAGTGCCTAAACCGTACAAAAATTATTCTGTTTATGGATACTTGATACTTGTATTGGGAGCCTACGCCAATGTACCTTATTTACGAATTCGTTCTCACTCGAACTTGAGATCACCGCTGTGGGTATTCGTCGTCGTTCTGGGCCAATAGTCTGTGATGGTAGGGGATTCAGTGGACTAGAACCAGAGTGAGGATGTCAACACACTGTGCCTTCTTTTCGTAGACGAATAATAACAACTGCAGTAGGTATATCTATACGCGGATCTGAGTTAGGTGATATCCATCGACAATAGCACATTATTTGAACCTAAAAACAAGCCATGTTGCTCTTTCGAAGAAATACTAAGAAACTGTGTCTTTGTCTACTTGTTTCGTATAACGGTCGATGGTATTCGTCTTTCGGTTGTTCTTTTTTCGCAAAAAAAAATTCGGTGGTGTTAAATCTTCAAACTGAACATAGTGTCCATCCATCGTTACCGATATAGCAATTTGAGCAAATATCATAAATAGTACGCGTTTCGAAGCGTTTTTCAGTAATTACTATTATTTAGCGTGTCGTTCGTAAAATAACGATCAACGATTGTCAATGATCGTGCATCGATTATTAATAGATCACGATTCTCAATTATCCAATAACGCGTATTTTAAGAAATGTTGCGTATTCTGCGATATATACGTTACAATCGTATGAATATTAATAATTACGTTCAGGATATTAATCACATCCTTCGAGTAACGCATTATGAAATCTTTATCGATAAACTTAGATAATAAACTGATTACAGACAGACCTTGTAGGAAGTGTTGATAGTAAACTGATAAATACATCCAGCCGTGTTTACAAACACGAATCGAATTGCATCGTTACGGAAATCTAAAATCTCGAGAGAAGCATCTTTCTTCTCGAATGTGTTCGTGATCGTTGAGTTTTTCAGTTTGCAACCGTATCGTGACAAATCGTAGTACGTAACTGAACTCGCCACATCGTAACGTGAATGTCGAAAATATGTTTTTCTACTTGAAAAAACGATAACCTTAGAAAAGTATTTTTCCTCATTATTCAATTTTCTGGAGCATTTTCAAGTATCTGGAACATTTTTTATCCTCTTCGAAACCAAAGACAGTTGCACATTCACTTTCGTTTCTACGATGGACCAAGAGACCAAACCCTGAAATGCATTTGCATTTCGTGCAACGTTTTCAATGTTTCTAAACCTCTTTCCACGCAATTCGAGACACGTGATTGCTTGTTCGTAGCTCATTGCACAAAGCTTCGTGTACAAGCATTGCTGACCGTAAATCATTGAACACTTGGAAAATGCAAATTACGATACAGATACGATTTTCTTAAACGATCTCAGCCTCTTATTTCGTTCGAGATTCTTTTATCGTAAAATGTGTAACGCATATACAGTTCGCACAAGTAAATGTCCAAAAGAAAATGAGTTTACAATTACGTAATTATTCGTGTGGAAATTAATAACTCGACGAAATGCCACGATTAATTTAAACGATCGTTTCCAAACGAAGCTGATACATGCACCGAAAGAAACTTCAAAATTATTCGCTCCCAGTTTCGATACGTATTACGAAAAAAAGGAGAAAAAAGAAATAGACGAAGAGATTCGTTTGAAAATTCGCACAATTTCGTAACGCGAATTGGTTCTTATTTCCGCGTGTACCGAGTACCCGGTGACTTATGGACAGGAGTGTACATACATATGCATAAGTTTGAGATTTTTAACGGCATTCATCGTTCGCTTCTCGTGCTGTGCACGTTCTAATGAAATTATTACCGATTTATCGACGTCATTACTTTACCAATTATCGTAGCTCGTTCGTTAGCTTTTGTTTTTATCATTAGTACGGTTACTCTTATCGGCGGGTATATCGTCGTTGAACAATTTTACAGTTTATCGTCGAGTGCAAAACTAACGCACACACGGAAATACCTATCCGCGTGGTCCCCTCGGTGTTGCGTTCGAACGTTCGTTCGAAATTATTTCTCTTTTTTTTCTTTTCACGGGCAAAACTCGCTCACGGTACGGAACCACCGCGAAATAATGTGTAACGTCATCGAAGAAGAATTTTTATCGAAATACAAGACCTACGACGATTCGTCGATGACAATCGAGGGCGAGGAAGACCGCGACTTACCGCTCATTCGCGACAAATATAAAAATGCAAATGCGAGTGGAAAAGGCGAGGTGGAGCGCGAAGGAAGATGCCCGTGATCGTAAACCGGTGCGATGCCAGGGGAGACGTGCGAGAATTGCAACTCAAACATAATACGACTCGAAGAAGGACGAAGAACTGCTGCTTGCTTCGGTGGAATACTTCGGGCTACCGCGTAATCGGAGTTGAAACCGGATTGAGGGTGCAAAGCGCGTCGCTACTGGACGACCCCACGTCGAGAAAACACTCTCTACCGAGAAACTACAGTTGTCGGAGCAACATTTACGCAATTAAAATATTATTATTGAAGAACCAGCGAGCTCTTCCGGATTTTACAAGAACGATGCATAAGGGGTGTTTCCAGACTGGTCGTAGAACCCGGAAAGGGGTAAATCTATAGTCTGTTTATCGAGAACGTCAACGCGGTAAGTCTGAAAGAAATAATTTTAATCGTGGAAAATTGTATGCAACTCGGAAGTATATTTAACAATTTCACAAGGGTTTAATTATGGGTTTAATCTACCTCCGTTAGCGATTATTGCTTTTCAATGTTTCAGTATATTTTTGTAGCAACTTTTCTGTACACATTGTGGGCAAAGATCTTTATGTCTTACAAATCTTTCTATTGTATTTAACACAACGATGAGTATGCAAAAGTCCAGTGTGCGCGAACTCTACGAATCTTTAACATCGATTTATTCGAACATGAAACCTCGAATGAAAAAATGTTACAATCATCTTTATAAATTTCATCTTTCCAAAGATATTACTTCGTTATTCCCAAGGTAATTTAACCTGCATTTCATTTATTACAATTTCTTTGAAATATCAAATAAGATTATTGAATTGAATGTTTAAAATTTACTAAATTGAAATATCCTCTCAGCGAAATAATAAATAATTATAAATTATATTTAATTAATATTTACATGTTTATAATTAACTTTGTATAAAATTATATAAGATCTTCTCGTTCCTTAATTTAATTTAAAAATTTTTACTTAAAATAAAATTTCAATTAATATATATTTGAGATATCAACTCTTTTTTACAAGTCCTCGATTAAAAGACCACCGATTATGCTACTTTTGAACAGTCGATAGACTGCAACATTTAAAAATATTCATTCATATAACAACACAGAGTTTACATACCGTTAAAAAAGAAAAGTACAATGAAACGCTGTACTTGTAACAACGTTTGCCAGTGAGCAGATAGCTGCACAACATAAAACTCAAATTAAAGGATAATAGTAATAAAATAGACTATATAAAATGTCACTCTAAAGGACTACAAATCGATTCAAAACCACCTACGGTACCTAAAGCATACCAAACTGTTTAACCAGCTGCAAACTTCTACCTTTGGTTGCTAATGACCCTCTTAGGGGTGGATGCGACTATGAATAATAACAAAAAAAATGTTTACAAAAACATTGGAGTAGAAACTCGTTCGCTCGTAACTTGCGTACAATTGTTGTTTGAATGATCGAACGACTCGTAGTATACGAAAACAATGAAAAGTTGAGAAATTCTAACTGATCTCACGAAACGAGTGCACACCGATATACAGGATGAGCCACTCGACTCGAGCAACGTCTCCGTTTCTTTCGATGCTACGAAAAGATATCGCAGTAGGAAAATGTTTCGTTCGATGAGCAAATTTTACGATCGGTAAAACCGTTTTCCAAAAACTACCTCTCCCGTGATTCCAAAGCCATCGACGTTCCTCTCGACGGGATTGTCCATTTTTATCGCCGCGGTATTGCAGCTTGCATCGAAACGAATAGAGTCGCGTAGACAATACGGTCTTTGAACGGACACGAAGACGAGAAATCGAAAAATTACTCGAATCTGGAGACGTATCGGTGTAACGCGTATCGGCCAATTTCGATATCAATCGTTGGCAAGCGTTTCTTAACGCATTTGAATCGCGAACGCTCGTTACCTCGTAGCTTCGTTTACTTACCAGTTCGATTCAGAAACTCGTTGCGATCGATTCGACGATCGTTAAAGAATTCTAGAAACAGAGAACGTAAACACGATTCGAATTTACAGCCAAGTCGGGCGAGATCCAGGGCAGGGGTCCCCGAATTGTACATGGAAAAGTATTATCTCGAGAGGAATCATTCTTTTCGACGAGCTTTGGAATGGCTCGATTATTTCGCAACACGGACAGTTTCACCCGCTCGAAAGGAAGCAACCTACCGAAGAACACTCGCGCAATGCAGCGGCAAACGATGTCCAGATAAGTTGTCGACAAATTGAATGGCATTCTGGTATTCCTTAGACAAGTGCTTGGCGAATACTTCGACGTCGTAAATTACATCCGTTCCTCTCTATTGAGAATTTCACGGAAGCAACATCTGGAATCTCATCACCGTATCAATTATAAAGAAACAAAGAGCAATTAAATATGCTCAATATCGATTCCATCGATAACGGTGTATTATTTTTGAAGATCGCGTTATCCTATCATTTTTCATTCGGTGTTTAGTTACGATACCTTGTACAGGAAAATATATACAACTGTTTTATGCGCTGAGTTTCTATGGATATTGGAAGATGCTTTGGTATGTTTTATCGCGAGTATTCGATAAAATGAATGTTTCTGTTGCGATCGAATCACGATTCTGAATGGTTCGAATAACCACGTTCAATTAACGAATAATATGTTACGAAAACAAGGGAATAACATAGGACAAAGTGAACAGATCTCTAAATACGTGTACTAGGGAGTACACATAATTCTAAGGAGATTACATAACATTATATTCGTTATATCCCACATCCGTTTCCGTAACTTTGGTCTTCATTCGTCAGTTGAATGTATTTTACGCAGAAAAAAGTCACTCACTTTTACACGAAAATTTTCACACATTTCTGAATTTTCTGTACTAAGGGTCGTTTCATATATTATTTCATTCACCTTGAAATGGGCCATAGCACAGTAGTGATAAAAATATTACGCAAAATTCTGCGATTATTCGTCGAAGAATTATTCGTGAAAATAATTTTCTTCATTACTTAGAATATCTTGCTTTATTTCGGCAAAGATGTATACAGTTCGCGCCCGAGTCGAATTTATTTCTCGATCGTAATAATTAATTAATAATAAAATTAACTTCTTCCAGCGTTCTTTCAACGTTGGTATTTCCCAATCGTGATGGACCGAAATTTATAAAAAAAAAAATCAAGAGTACGCGAACAGGGAACGATAATAAAGCATAATTTGTATTGTCCATTTCTGGGTTTGGATTAGAATAACAGAACGGTTGAAATCATCTTTCAGCAATTACGCTATCAGATATGATAAAGAACACGGTGGCCTCAAACCTTTTTATCGACAATATACGTATAATTTTATCAAAGAAAATCTAGACGATCTTGAAAAGGATAACTCGAAGAAAAATATATTTCACTGATAGTAAAATTTATTCCCTCGAACTATTTCCCTTCTCGGACATTTGTTCGTATTTTCAAAGACAACGAATATATTTAAGATGCTCCAGTTCAGTGATCCCGATTCGAGATAAATTTAACAATATAGCATTCGATATCGTTAATCCCATCTTCTTTAAACTTTCTCAAAATAAACAATTTCGAGAATTTGTAATCATATTTTTCTAAAATTCATCGTTTCCTCGACGCTTCGAGGCATACGCATCAAAATGGATTTTATTGTGGGTAATTTAGTTTCATTCGTAAAGAACACGAAGAATGAATAATACTTGTAGCTCGATACTTTCCTTGGGAGTTGGTTGCAAGTTGATCGATCGTAGCGAAATTCTTAATAGGCGCGTATTTGTCGTATGTTGCGCGATCGATAAACGGCCAAGGGATACTTTATTAGAGCCACTCGATGATACTACATCTTACGCTACAGGGATACGGTGGCGGTAAAGGATCGTTTCCTATATAGTTGTGGCATCCTTTGGCTCAGCATGAGGTACATTGTGATGCATTCGAGGTTCCATCGCTCACTTTTGCTCTCTTTGAGGGCTGATCCATTCTCACGGACCGGAGGAGTCTGATTCTCTCTCTTAGTGAATACAGCAATGTATAAATGACCATTGAAACGAAGCTCACGATCGCGCGGCCCTGACGTTTGTTTTCTATCCGGCTTAGATTCGAATGGCAGCTCGAGTCGAGTAAGGAGGATTAACGACTGCCTCTTTTTCCAAACGGACCGCAAGGAGGCGAAAAGAGAGGACGAAATGTCGTCAGCCTTTTCGCTTTTTCGCTTTGCATTGTGCCCCTTGTATGAAAATCCTTTTCAATGCAGAGCCAATAGTCCGAAGACACACGCCTGTCATCACGAATACACCGCTCGGACTTCTATTAACGTTCTAAGGAATATTTTTCTCCACCTCTGCGCTTCACGATCGGAATCGTTTCGTAAGTGTTGCATTTAACGAAACAATTAATTCGTTGGCGGGTGTTCAACAGAAAACGCAACATCGCGATGAAAAATCCGTTGGATAAGTGTATCGATTGCGTCCACTTTGAGCTTGCCGCGTTCCATTTTCTTTCGTTTCATTTTTATTCCGTTCGATTACTTTGGAAAACGATTTTCACTCAACGATCATCCCAGATCGGAGCATAACGTAGCTCAACGTCTCGTGTATTTAATAAAATTTGCCTAAACGTTAAACATCGACGAATCGATGACCAATTAATCGAAAATGTATCAGGAAGTCCAATAATCGAAAAGTTGTCACCCGAATGGAAATGATTCCTGGATATTAGCAATTCAGTTTGCGGGATAGATACAAGATAGATCAAGTGAAAACAAGTGTGCAATGTCTAGCCATTATTGCGTAGAAACGAAGTTGAAATTTACTATGTAATGTTGTTTAATTCGCGACTCATCGTACGTTATTCGGTTGTTAAACGTCGTACGTTATCAAGTACATCTACCTACTTTGTAAGTTCGATTATTTTGTAACCGGTCTAACCGCGCGAATAAATACAAAATTTCTATAGGTACGTATGTATTTCGACACCGAAAATCGTTAATAAAATTAGAGAATTATTACGTCGCGAGTCGTACGAATCGAATTATCCGCGAAGAATTCCTTTACGAATGTGCAAGAAAGAAAATTCGATCCGCGACTTTAACCGACGATTGTCCCATTATTGCTAAATCCTTGACAAACGGGCATTGTCGGGAGTGTCAACGGTTTTCTGAGCGTATAATCGAGCCACGATGAACTGCACCGAGCACGAAAGAAGAGGGAAGAGATTTCGTCGACCTAAGCTGATTAACTCGACCGCCGTTTAGCAACCGGTGATTGAGACTCGTTCTGGATATCTGCGCTAACATAAAAGATCCTTTCCGTCCGGTTTACTCAGCTGTGAACGGACCTGCAAACCCTAACCGTTTTGCTAGATTGCATTTTGATGCGTTACATTTCTACCGTACAAGAGGCCGTTGGTGACACACAAAAGTGACACTAAATGGTACGTCGTTGTCGAGTACCTGTGCCAACGAAACGTCGAAAGTGTAGCGATGCAAAAATTATCAATAATTTTAACCAATTTAACTTCTTTTTATCGTAGCTTGGATTAAAGTCGTTAAAAGACATCTTCGAAAGAAAAATGATCAGTAACGCAAATGGTACTTAACGAAAGGTAGAAAATTTGTTTCTGAAAATTTAATAATAAGAATTAATAATTCGGAAAAATGAGAATGTTCTCGTTCGTAGCGAATGAAAAATTATCCTTCAGCAGTGACCAGTTATTTGGTCAATAGACTTTTGCACATTAGATAGCATTAAGGTGTCGATAATAATAGGAAGTAACGTTACTGAAGAAACATTTATTCGTTAATATAGAATAATATAATTTGTAATTTAATTTTACAAACATCGCAAATAAAATAACCAATATTTTCCTGATTCGCCAAAAGAACGATAAAATGATTTACATCGTAATTTTTACATTAGTTAGAAACTGCAATCGATCGAATACAGTATAATGAAATTGTTACAAACAGTTAAGCTTTGAAAAATTTCACGATTCGTCATCGATCGCACGATAATTCTGGTCAGCGAGTAATCGGAGAGTAAACGAAATGTTTGACAGCTTAATTGCGAAAAAAATGGAATTCGAGGGAGGCAAACTTCTCGATAGAGTGGGCACTCGTTGGTAACGACCGATGCCCGAAAACAATTCGAACGATGGAAAGTTCGCGGTGGTTGCTGCAGTTCTACCGCGATTAATTGCGAGCGGACTAACGAGATGTTACGCGTCGTTTTGTTCCTTCTATAGTTTCGCACACGGTTACGGTACATAGGACGCGTGGTCGGTTTCGTACGCCGGCCAACAAACGAGACTCGAAAGCGAAGAAAGAAAGAAAAAAAGTCCAATACGTCGTACGTAATCGAAGAACGAGAAATCTCGGAACGAAATTTGCATCGCGTTACGATCGGGCAACGATTGTACTCGAGCCGCTAAATTGAAAATAAATACCGTGTCGGGGAATTATAATTACTCCTTAAAAATCTTTCAACGCCCCCGTCGCCGCGAGCAGAAAAATATTTTTCTCGAGTTGAGAGGGGCGTCGAAAGATATTAGCGAACCATACGCCGCCCTTTTCTGCGTGCCTAATATACGAAGAGCTGCGAAGCGACGAATATAAAACCTGCCGCCTGCGGTCGTTTCTTCTTTCGGCCAGCACGACTAATGGCCGGCATGGTTTTGCAACTGAAAGGAACAGCGACGCTGTTGAATCCACCAGCGTCAGTCCGCGTAAATTGCCTAATTTAGACGCGAGGCCAGACGGGTCACCGTTTCTTAGCGAGGGCAATCAAGAGGTATGCCAAGGGGTTGCGTAGCTCATTAGACTACCGCGCGCCGCCGATAATACGGCTTCTGCGTTACAACTTTCGGTTCCTTTTCAATTAAACTGGCCGATCTTCGCGTTAGAAGTACACATCGGACGGTGGTGAGGAAACCGAGACGAAGGAAACGTCCGTATAAAATAGCGAGAAATCACCGTGAAGCATTGTCAGAGGGCGATACATCACGGCGTTCGCACCCGGAATACTGGCATCCCGCGAAATGGGAAACAACTACAATAGTTACTTTGATCTATCGCTTCGCGAAACGTAGACACCTGTTATACGGTGCGAGGCACACGAAATAGGCCAACCGAGTCGCTTCTTTATATTTAGAGAGAGACAGCGAACGATGTTCGGGGGCATCTTGCGGTGTCGTATATTACCTTCGAAACGGAAACGCCAAGCACCCTTTGACATCATCGTTGTTTTTCTTTCTTTTTTTTTTTCTATCTTTCTTTTTATTTGAATTCTCATGGACGCTTTTAGAGCGAGTACAATGACTTGTCGTCGAAGGTCGGTTAAGAAGAATGTATTTCGATTCAATAGTTTCGATAAAGATATCGAACACAATCTTTACACTCTTAGATTTTTAATCACGGTTTAGAGTCTTGAACGTATGTCCTCGAGGTAAGTGGTAGGTTTGACAATACCAGAGCAGCGACTGGTGGAACCCCGTATAATTGTTTAAATATTTCTAGGCATTTTTAAGCTCTTATTAATTTGTTGAGAAACTATATAAATTGAATTTTTAACGATAAGGGAGTTCGCTAGAGCTTTTAGAGGAAATATATACAAGGAAAATATATTTAATTCTACAGTTGTTATACTCCTGTGATCCATGTATCAACGAAACAACATTTTTTATGTCACCCGTGAAAAATTTCCTTTCGCATCTTTCTTGGATTGTCGGACGCCTCCTCTAAGAATCGTTTCCCGTGCATTTCACACTTTCGAAAACATCGACCTCAGTAAAGTATTATGGCGAAATTCATAAAATTGTCAAAGTTACAAAGGCTCGTACGTTTAATACCTGTAACGTTCGTAGAGATCTATTGTTAACTTTTTCTATTTTCTCGGTTACCGGAGCTCCTGCTCGAAACAGCTGACAAAAAGATATTCGTTCACGCGAACATTCATTACACATCCGTGAATTAGGCACAACGTATCAAGAGTTAAGGGTAGTAACATAGATCGATCGTTTTCACGAAAAAAGAATGTTTTCGCAGTCTCGGAAACTACTGATTTGTGGATATTGAAAAAACAGTCGCTAGACAAAACAACACGAATGAGACGGTACGATCACTCGAAGATGCTTTCACGTGAAAATATATTTAAGAACAACCATTTAACTGATACGTATTATCGATTTAGTAACCAGTTGCTAATGACCGAAAGTGTCGATGCAATTTTAAATTCCAATTGTAATAAAAATTTCACACCTAGACGTTCATTCTTTGAAATAACGAATTTTCGTTTCTTCATGATATTATGTTTAATACCTATACGAGAGTTGATTCGTATTATTGTATAATACTAACAAGTTTGAATTGTACCGATTCTTTTTTGGTGTATTTTTTTCTATTTTTTTTTTCTTCGTTTTGGACAATCGATTTTTATCCCGTTTTTGCCCAATTTCCACTAATGTCACTAATTTAAGAAATCTATTATCATTTTCGTATACATTTTCTTTTTTACACTTATCGGTAGCTTCTGCAACCGCAGCTTCGATAAAGTGCTTCGACGAGGAAATATATTTTTATGTCGAATCAGACATTGGTAAAATCAAGGAATTTTTCTTTGGTAGGTGTATCAATTTTTCCATTACCATTATTCTCTTATGGTAGCACACTTGCATACTTGTTACAGCGTATAAGACAGGATTCTTAATAGGAGTTTACCAGTATACGACAGACTAGCCGACAAAAAGATACTTTGTCGTTGCGATGTATTATACAAAATGCAAATGGTAATTCGCGCAATATGATTTTACACCACAAAATATTTTCCCGCTGAAGCGTTTTATTGAAGCTGGAGTCGCAGAAGTCGTTAATGAAATGCACGAAACGATAAACGATTCGTTGAAAGCCTCCGAAATGGCAAATGTGAAACCAGTATAAAATTGACAAACGTGCTAAAGAAGTAATACAAACAACACAGATACGAAAAATATAAGCATGCATGTAAAAGGCCCAACGTAATACGACACAGGTATTTCTTTAAATAACATGTAATTCGTTAAAAATATAATTATTCGATATCTAGTATTGTAAGCCTTCTTATTCGCACTTTAAAGCTATTTTTCCTCGCAAATTATGAATGCTTACTTAGCGCAAGTAGATATCTTGGAAAAATTAAAATTCGTGTTTTGGAAACAGGTCCAGTAAAAATGAAGCTTTTGAGCATAAACTTTGTACGCATATTACTTTAAGGAAAGTAAGCGTATGGATTTTTTCATCCGATTATTTATTTTCAAAATGCTTCCAAAATGAATTTCTTTCCATCTCGTCCAATATTTTTCAAAATTGTGTCTTACAAACCACCGTGATCGAATTTTCCACGAATGCTCTTCTTTGAAAGAGCGTATTAACAAATGTGGACGAACTTTGAAAAAAGTTAAAATTTTTTAAAGCTGTCAGTTTCGCATTTATTTCCACTCGCTGCGAGACTGTGTAATAAAGCTGTAGGGATAATACGAATATTCTTTTTATATTCCTGGACACATTGATTTCCTAAATTGAGTTATAAAGGAACGTGGTAATAACGCTGAAAGACAAACGGTAGGTAACAAAGATGTTACTTCCTGTCAAGAAAATAGCTGCACGTACAGAAACGGAGGAAAGAAACGTTGGGGGAAACGGATCGTAGGCAGTAAATTTTCTCTAAAGGAATACGCGTTTCTGTTGGTACATCGAGGCTGCGAGTAACAGGAGCTCACCGGTAGTGGTGTACGGTGTAAAGTCGATGTATTACTACGTTCCAAAGCGAGCAAGTAAATAAGTAAGCGTGCGAATGGTTCGGTGTACCTACTGAACCTCGACAAGCTAAAGTAATTTGTGACACGCGAGGCTTGCACCGTGTCTCGAGCCCTCGCCACGCGCCGCTCGTTTTCTATATGGAGCAGTTTCGTCATTTGAATCGCAAAATTATTTACCATTATTTTCCCATCGCGACATAGACCAACGATTATGCATCGTTTTGATAACATCTCTCCGTAGACATCTTTACGACCTCAATTCTCATCCTTGTTAAAGGATAATATATGTCATTTCGAACTCTACTTATCAAGCCTCGCTGCAAACTCATTGAAATAGTTACTCCTTGCTAGTGACAACAATAATTCAATAATAAATGCTTGTAAAATATAAATCCACATGTAGGAATAATTTAGCCCGAAACGAGCCTGAGTTTAAATATATTTTATACGTTTCGATTCTATGTCGCTATATGAAATTGTAAATTAAAAATTCAATTAGAATAAAATTACGTACAATGTCCGAGAGATGAAAAACTAGAAAATTTAAACTTATTGCGGCCATTGTCGACTAATCGTCCACGTAAAAGTAGTACAATATTTTAGAATAATATGAAAATATTATTCGTATTTAAATATGGACAATATTGAAATATGGAAAAGCAAAAAATGCTGCGGTCTAAAAAGTGACAGTTTACTTTAAATTATAAATCTTAGACGAACGACTTTCAATAGTACCTATAATTAAACGTTAGTTTCTTTAAATACTAACCGATTAAATAAAAAATGTTTATATTCTCTCAGTCAATATCATTCGTTGTTTGAACAAAACGCTTAATATATTTTCATCCTACTCTATATATAATGCTACTTTTAAAATATTTTATTATTTTCTCGTGGACATTAAGTCAACACTGTCCGTAACAATTTTATGTACAAATATTTATCAATTCTCCATACAGATTATTTACGTAGAGTTCGCTTTATTAATTTTATTCAGCAATGGGATCCAATGTCCGATTATTTATTAAACGTACGAATAGTATACTTCGAATGCTGTTTCGACGTGTAAGCGCAACAATGTTTCGAGCCTCACAATTTCATTCCTTCGAGAATGGTTCCCAATGATTTTTCATTGCACGTTGAAGGGGTTGACGAGCTTAAGCGGACTCTAATCTGCGTCGAAGTGTCAATGGAGACCGGGATCGGTAAGGCGTTGATACTTGAGGCTTCTGCGAGTAAATACTGTGACAGGCTATAATGGTATTTCTATGAGAATCCCTATGCAGCCGAACACTGCTGGCTATTCGGCCATCTTATAAATATTTACCAACACCACGTGCACGTATATCAAACGGGATGGGTTGAATGTCTGTTGGTTTCTTCGAAGCAACCGCGGCAAGCCATATATCGATCAATATAGCTCGTAAATACGACTTTACTCGTATCTATTTATTGGCTCGGTATATAAATAGCTGTTTCTTTTGTGCTTTTATTGCCAGTATAACTGAAAAACAAATTTCTAATATCATAGTGTGGTTATTAGAAGTGTAGTTCGTACAAAGTATTTACATAAGGGATGCAGACGTGGATAATGTAAAACAAACCGGTGACATAATTGTAGATACGTTAGTTGCGATACTATTTTCTTTAAAATTAGAATATTAAAGTGAACAGGTATTCGATATACATCTTACTTCCAAATTAGCTATTATATAATATATGGATTGAGATAAATATTTAGAGAAATTGATTCTTTGTGTCTAGTATCGAGGAAAAGTAATTTCGAATAAAAGTGTAATTAAAAATATCGAAATACAAGCACTACCTGATTTTAATATATCGTGTACGATACGAGAATAAAATAATAATAACCGTTCTTATGTTTATACAACGATGCCACAAATTTGTAAATATATGTACTGTGATTAATTTTTCTTTGTAAAAAAATTACGCGAAATTGTTCGTTTCCTTCTTCTTCTATACGCAAAGTTAAAACTGACAAACCAGCAATCCTATTAAATTAGCAAATGGATGTAATCGAAAAGTATCTTTAAAAGTAACTGACAGTAAAGTGACAGAAAAAGTGTGCCAATATACAAGTACTTGCGATCTTAGCACGTTTAGAAATATAGTTTAGCATTTTTAGAAATTTAATGCTGCTGAAATTTCTATCGGAGGAATGTACGAGTCACCCGTATTTACGTTCTTTGTTTAAACTACTGTTAAATCGGGCATATTCGTTTATCCATTAGAAAATTACAGTGAACGGTACACTTCGGGGAACGTGACTTGAATTTTACGTAAAAAAATCGTCCAGGAGATCCCGAACTAGGAAATTAATTTACCGTTCACCGTTTGACAACATTCGTGGCGGCTGTTGTAGAACACGTGCTAAAGTCTTACAAGGCATCGAAAATATCACAATACGGGGGATAAATGAGAACCACTGTGCTCGGACGAGCCGCGTGGCCGCGGAAGATAACCAAGAGCTTAATTGTTTCTGGTCTGGCAACTCTCTATGCAGTCTGCAATACGTAGCAGGCGAAGGTGCGCCTTTGTTCATCGAATCGAACGCAAAATTTGCATGCACGGCCGAACGTAAACCGCCCTCTGAACTTTGAACCATTTCAGACACAAAAAACAATGACCACACCTTTCTCCAAATGCGATTCATTTATGCAACATGTTGATCCGCAGTTGTTGTCCAAGTATTGAAATTGAAGCTCGTCTCAAGCCGAGTGTATGTTTCCGATTTAAAATCCGTTTTATCGGTCTTGATATCTCAATAGGTTGTTGGAATCCTAGCACATTCTTTGGCCGTATTTCAAGATGCAGACGAAGCTTGGAAATAGGGAAACCGTTTTACGAGATCCCATCCCGTGAAGATACAGCTAACGTTCAACTTGTACGAGGTTGATAATTAATTACACGATTTTGTAACATATTTGTTGCTTGTTCTTTTTACAATCTCACTGGTACACAAATGTACTTTGACCACTCTCGTTGTTGCAGTCCTGATTCGAGATTTGTCCGTTTAAAGAAGATCGGTAAGGAGTGTTGTGATTTTGATGGTTAGAAGGTCTATTGGAGACAGAAATTCGTTAAAGATGACTCGATTTGGGAAGAATGTTCAGATGTAGGAGAAGTTCAACAGTTCAGAGATGGGAGTGATGTGATTTTGATGGTTAGAAGGTCTATTGGAGACAGAAATTCGTTAAAGATGACTCGATTTGGGGAGAATGTTCAGATGTAGAAGTTCAACAGTTCAGAGATGGGAGTGATGTGATTTTGATGGTTAGAAGTTCTATTAGAGATAGAAATTCGTTAAAGATGACTCGATTTGGGAAGAATGTTCAGATATAGGAGAAGTTCAACAGTTCAGAGATGGAAGAAGTTCAACAATTTTAATCAGGAAAAAAAGCTTCCACGCGTTTACTCTCGATAACAACATTCAGCGAGCTCATAACGTGGTTCAGCGGAACAACCAGAAAGTAGGTATCGATGAACTGAAAAATTATATTACACACAGGAACATCGAGAACATGGTGATGACTTTCTACCTAGATCGCTCGATTTGACAAACTTTCTTAGAGTTGCGTAAAAAACGAATAATTGACATATTTTTAAATTGTATACCTTGTATTTATAGTCTCATTAACTATCACTGATTGTTCAACTTCTGCCTTTTATATATTTTGCATTCAATCGGTATATGTTCAACTATGATTTGGGTTAACGTATTTTTCACAATTTGGTGTACTCGGCCTATTCTAAGTCTTGCTAATTTAGTTTCTATCTTCCCTACTAAAATTTGTTCACTATATTTCGAGGTTGAAATTCTTTACGATTTCGTCTACAATTGTTGCTTTTATGGTTTTTAAACTGCTTTTTCATTCTTTCTCGATGACTTTGATATTTTATATTTTCATGCGGAAACGGTATAGAACTTCTATTCGGTGAGTCGATTGTAACTTCTGGTCAGTTATCGCTTGCTACTATTCCTTGATGCGATTGAATCCATTTACCTAAAGTTACTCTTGTCCCATTTAGCGTACAGTTGTTGAATTGTTTTTATACGTTAAGTTTTGATAAGTCTTTTCAGTTTCTCCATTTCTATTAACTTCGAAGCTTCTAAAATGGCACAAGTCTCTACAATAAAGATACAGGCAATACTAGGGAACGAAAACACATTTCGGTGTTTCCTTATACCAGTGCAAATCCCTTATCAGTGTTTATTTTAAAGCCATCTGTGAATATATGGGCATAATTTTTATATTTTTCGAATTCTATTTGAGCGTTTAGTTCGTATATTATAATAGAATTGATCAAACTTTTGAGAAATTTAATATTTTTCTATTTTTAGTATTTTATTGTTTAAAAATCTAAGAAACACATTTTGATATCACTCGTTTTCACATACAACGTTTCACTCGTACAGTATTGAACCATGTTACAATTGGAAAATAATAGCACCTATATCGACTAATTCTAGTAGTTATTTACTTAACAAGAGTTAACGTTTGTAAGTATAAGTTCTTTAAAAATGTTTCACTTTTAAGTAAGCAATTGAATTTAAACTGTAGCATAGTAACAAGCTTTCTAAGGATCGTAAATGATTACAAAATAATTTAATTACACCCTTCGATTTCTAAATTCGGAACAATTTCTTTGTTCAGAAATTTTTACTAGAATTTTCGTCAACATAAAAATCATACGAGTGTCCAGTTTATTTCGTACGAAAGAAAAGTGGCTGTAAAAGTTTTAATCAAACTCGGCGTTTATATTTATTCCGGATGAACACTTTACGAGTTTTTTTTTACAAGTAATAATAAACTTTCGTCCGAATAAACCAAAGGACCGATCGCTAAAGTCGAATGATCGTACATACGGAATGGATCGAGCGCTGGAGGGGTAAAGGACGAAAGTAAGTGTATCGTTGCGAAGGACTCGATGGAAACAGAGCCCATTGCGAATAAATCTGTAGCAGTTTCGAACCGAATATTATGATTACCTCGCGTTGATACGTGAGATAATAACGACATTAGATGGCACGTGACTCGACCCAATGATCCGCGAATCGTGCTTTAATTACTACATAAAGTGCTGAAATACGATTGTTACGACGGTATGACAAAAAGAGCACCAACGAAACTGGCCGAACGTTTTAGCGTCTATTATGACCACCCGTATCCTTTTATGTTCCATCGTCCAGCTTTCCACTGTGCTGTCGAGGCCGCCGATATACCGGCGACGTGTGCATTGAATTAAAAAAAAAAAAAAAAAATTTTCGGAATACCGATATCTCGCTGTATTTATCAATCGACTTTAGTTTTACAGCGTCGATCTATCGATGCTTCGAGTTTATCTTTGACATTTTATTATCGTAAAAAAATGACGGTATAAGAAAGTACGGGCTCCATAAACATAGGTGTAACGTAATATACGATGCATCGCTTTACGATTTTTTACGCACGTATGTATTTGTTTACGCGCGTGTCCGCGAGAAAGAGACGGAACGCGTGTATGTGTTGGCAACGTATGTACGCGGCGCTTATTTAGTGGCGCGTCGGCGCCTTTTTTCCCCTGAGGGCCTTAAGGTCGTGGGGTCAGTTGGGCGGGGATGGAAGTCCACCTCTTCTTTGCCCTTCTAAAACCCTGCCCAGATCGCGTGTCTTTAGAAGGAATGAATACGTAAGTGTGGACTCTTCGAAGTGAACCGACGTGCGCGTCGGCCCACTGCGTTTGCGATTCAAAGTGACCGGTAATCTCACGCGTCGAACTACATCACGAAAAGTGACAAGAGTGTTGGATGTGCAGGTGATTCTCTTCGAAAGGTCGATGAAATGGAAGAATTTCTTTCGTAATCGTTGATCCTTGATATAATATATGTCGTTGGAGATTTTGGACTGACCTCTCGATCTTTGTAGCAATGGAACTTTTCTATAAGTACTACAAGTACAACGAGTACTACGAGTACCGTAAGCTTTTCTATAAATATTGTATTACAAGTATTTTTCTATAAATATGGTATTACAAGTACTTTTCTATAAATATTGTATTACAAGTAGTACAAGTACTTTTCCATAAGTTTCTATGTATAAAAGAATAGGTTTTAAGTATACGTATGTGTTTTCTCTTTATAATTTTACTCTTTCGTTTTAAATGTACGATAGAAGATAAGAATTGCATATCGATGAAACGAAATCAAACATAAATACTCTTGTGGACACGCAAATCGTGATGATTTTCACTTGAATTCCGTTTCAGGCCAAAGTATGAAAAATATATGTCACAGCACCTGTATTGTTTACCAAATATCGGTAACAAGGCACAGTTATTTAGTAAGAGAAAGAATGTAACTCGAATATGATACTCAAGTAAACGAAAAACGCGATACTTTGACGATAAGAATTTCTCTGAAGCTGGCACAAGAAAACTTGAAAATATACGTGTATATATTATATTTACATATCTAGCGAACTTAAAGAATTTCATTGTTTTGTTGCTTCGCAAGCGTGAAAGTTGCTCGGCACTCAAAGTTTATAGGAAAAACGAAGGAAGGGTACTTACAGTGGGCGAGGTGGACGATAACGTACAAGTGAATTAACGACGTTTTGCAAAAAATTGAAATAGTGTTTCCTTTCGCCATCTGGTAATACAAAAATGATAAAACAATCCTCAGAATACCACAGAGTTTCGCTGAAAGATCATAAATTGGTACTTTGTTCAGCGAAATGGGACGGTTGGTAGCCAAGCAAATCCGACAATAATGTCGCAAATTTACAATCGGTAAAATCGAAAGGGTTGCGAGAATGTGAAGACGATCGACAATGCATAAGTGCTAAAGACCGATGCGAAAAGGAATACGTTACTATTGCTTATAAACAGAGAACGAGCAAGATAATCATAAATCTGTCAACGTGGTTTTTCTCGAGGAGGTGCTCTCCTTTATTGTTAGCGAGGTATCTTGTTCTTCTCTTTGTTCCTCCTGTTTTCTTCTCGTTGCTCTCTTTCCTCTTCCAGTTTATTCCACAATACGACCGAGTTCTAAGGTATTTTATATCCATCCTCGATCTTTCGTTTTCCTTTCTTGGCTGCTTCTTAACGTTCTTTACTTCTTTCCTGTTTTCTTCGTTCGTCTTAGTATTTCTTTCTAGATTTCCATCTACCACCAGATTCGAACTAGATTTACGTTCATATATTTTATCGATCGATACGAAGGATACACGTTGCAATGTAATTCATCAATTTCAATTATTTCACTGAACAACAGTATTTTTCTAACAATATTTTTTCCTCGTTACGTAAATCACGTTACAAGAGAAATCTCTGGTTTTGGTAAAATATTTGGATCGTTGTAACTTGTTATGTAAATTATTATATTCTTGATTGTGGAATTGCGAATATATGGAAAGAAATACTCGAAAAATTGTCAGACAGACACGAAATTAAAAATGATTATTTACACGGAAAGCTCTCTCTTTCGTACGAGGTCGATCCGCCAACTTAATTTTGCACGACTTATCGTCAAATAAATATTGAACAATTTCATCGTAATAGTTTCTATCGACATAAACAACACTTGGTTCAATTAATTTACGTACCGGGCGCAAGAAATGTGAGTCGAAATGACAATCGTCTATCAAATTCAATACTCGAGGTCGTACGAAGATTGTAATATTAATAAGTCAGTGGACGCATTGAAAAAAAAAGAACGTTGAGAAAATGTTGTATTTTTCATAATATTTGTTACTTGATTGTGTACTTTCGAACTAAATGATATTTCCTTCGTCATTGGTTCCCTTTCGTAAAAAAATAAAACAGATATTGTTAAGTATTTAGAGAAGCGGTCTCACCGATTTCGATGATTTTTGAATATGTTGTAGAAATTAACATTGCGAACAACTTTTTCCCGTACATATAATCGCCGCTCGACCTCAGCTTTTCAGATTTTTCCTCAAAAATATCTGCTATATACATTGAATTTGGTCTAAGTATACCGAAAACACATAGACTGTGTCTCTGTATGAGTCAATTCATGCTACTCGTTATCTTTTGTATATGTAACTACGTCATGGCGACCAACGATAAAACAGGTGTAGCTAATAACTCGGCCAAGTAGCCGGTTGGAATAAAAAAAAACTAACCCCAACCTTACTTAAATCTAACCATTCTACCTAGTAACTAATTTAATGAATTAGGTTCGGGTCAGGTTTTTCTGTCGACTACTCGATCGAGTTTTTAAGTACACCTTATACTTATTATACTTATCCATTACCGGCCGGCTTGACGTATCTATAGAAACCATAAACAATCGGCGACTCAACGCATACGTTGTCACAATTACAGTAGTTATAGACAATATTCATTTTAGTAGTAGCGATCAATTTTATGTAAATATCTCGGAAACTAGGGCAGTGAGGCAGTTACATGTATAGAAAAGAATTGTTCAAAATGTGGATTTCTAAATTGTTCGAAAATCGTCGAAATCGGTGTGACTCGAAATATGTACTTGGAGATGTGTTTCTGACGTGAAAGGCAACGGTCACTGTATTTAATTGGCTAAATCCTTTTCCAGTGGGCATCCTCAGGTATCTAGAAAACCGCTCTTCCAAGTAACGAGCGGGAAACATCTGAAGATTTGCTGCAATTATTGTACAAATTCTAAACGCAAAGGCACATGAATTTGAAAAATATAATACAAAGCACTGTATAACGAATCGTTTTCACGACATTGAACTGTAACGAAAATTCGAATTTCTAGATCCCTAGTTAAAAAGAAACCTAAATATTAATAAGATAATATTTTTCCTATTGTTAGTATACGGTAATCGACATTTATTTAACCTTCGTGAATCAATTTAACTCGAATCGGGATTCAGTTAACACCATTTTTATAAAATATTTCAATTTCCACGAAACGATATTATATTATTTAATATATATTTCGTGATGTTTTGCGACAAAAATATTCCCACATCTTTTTATACAATTGAACGAAATACTATTCAGGCTGCTAAACTGAATCGTCAATTGTAATGTAAATAGTTCATTTATTTCTGTATATTCGAAAGCTTGCTATTTGTAAACTTGCTGTTTTTAAAATTAAAAACTTGAAATTTGTAAACGGAGGTAAATAAAAAAGTAGATAAAAGTAAAATGAGATGTACTTATTGTCGGCAGAAGTGGAATGCCAGATACTTTGCAAAAAGTGGAATAGTAATTCAGAGCGTCTCGGTTTTGTTGGAGCAAGTAGATACGAGTACATGCATACATTGTTTGGGAACTTTGGCAATAATTTTGATTACTGAAAAAGCATTGTAATATCGTATGCTGTAACGTGAAAATTTGTAACAACTAGTCTTCCAAGACATACACGAAAAAATGATAAAAGCGATCCTATCTTTTTCCGAGGATTATTCTTTTATACACAGTTTTTCCTTTAATCGCGATATATTTTCTTTTTCAACGACCTTCCCTCTTGTTCATAAATTCGTACAGTGTCCAATACTAATATTCTCATATGTTTACATCTTAATGTTTATTTAAAGAAATACTGTCCTATTTCGATAAGCTTATTCGGTAATATACACGGTTCATTTGCGAGCTGAAATACTTTCGAGATTTCGTCATTTCGGTATGAAAAGATATTTTTTTCTAAATATATACCCTGTGTAATAACAAAAGGAAGTACGAAAGATTTATTTAAACTTGACCACCGAATACTTATAACTCTACACGAATCAGTTTCTCGAGACTGTTGATAAACACTGCGAGTATTAAAATGATACTGGTGTCGCTCGACTTTTTCAAACTTCAACATCGAATAGAGTAGATTCCAATAACGAATCTATAAGGGAACCAATGCCGAAGGAAATATTATTTAGTTCGAAAGAACACAATCGAAGTAACAAATATTATGAAAAATACCAAATTTTCTCAACGTTCTTTTTTTTCAACGCATCCACTGACTTATAATATTACATTTAAATTATCCTTCTCAATCACGGAACAATGTACGATGAATCGCGGATTAAATTTACTTTAATACTAAATTTCAACTTCGTTTTTACGCAACAATGAATAGACATTGCACATTTGCTTACACTTAATACTTAAAAATAAATATCAGAAGGTGAATGTAACTGTGAACTAATTTAAATGGAAAGTACGAGAATTGTCGTAATGTTCAAAGGTAATAATTTTACCAATCATCTTATACCTGTTACGCAAAATTGCGTAAGAATCGTTTCCATTCGAGTGACAACATTTCGAGCGTCAATAGTAGAAACGTCGATCGTATTCATTTGTATAAACAAATTTTTACAAAATAAGAATCGTTGAACAGTACTGTGCTTCGATTTGAGACGACTTTTCGGTCAAAGAGCGTTTCAAAATAATGAAAAAAAGTAACGCGATGAGCGTTAAAGTATCGTTACTTGGAACATCCGTCCTATTTATAGTTCTACGAAGATTGAGTTCCCCGTGACTACGAACAAACGCTGCGAAATGTAAAAAGAATCGATAAGAGTGGTGTCGAAGCCAGTGCGATTTTAGACGAAACGATTCCCGTTCGGCGATCTCGAACAGGCTCGATACAAGGGTAAACAGAAACGATAGCACCGTATCTCACGAGCGAATCACGTATGTATACGTATCTTAACCGGTGAATATAAATTCGCAAATGAGAACTACCGAGCTCCGTATTTCGCGAGTACGAAAATTCTCGGTTTCCGTATGCGTGCTGTAACAGTATATTAAGCCCTGTCCGTTTGTCTCTTCTTTCCGCGCGTCTCGTTCTGGCTCGTTGGTACGCGTACCTTCCGCGCGCAAAGGCTGTAAACATTTTGGCACCGCAATACAAGAACAATAATTTAGTGTTCGCAAGGGGTCCGGCGCAGAATGCGGCGGGCCTTTTTTGTCGGTACGCTCGGCTCTGGATGTACGCGCGAGTGCTTGTAACCCGGCACGAACGCGCGCCGCACGACGTCGAGTTGTCGATTTTTGCGAAACGACGCGTATCCATCTTCTCCGTTCCGTTCCGAGTCGTTCACTGTGCCGATTCTCACTACGAAGGTATAAGCGGATTCACACGGACCGATAATTAGCAGTAAATCACGGAAGCCAATATACAGAGCTCGGTTCGGTACTCCGTAAAACACGGGGCTGGTGAAATTATAATAATCGCGCCGTGCGCAGAGAGAAAAATTACGAAACAACGTATTTAAATCTTAAGGGGAGCGGAGAGGGGGATCGCGAACCTTTGAAAACTTTTTTGCAACTACCTACCGACGATCCTCGTCCACCCATCGAGGGACTTTCGGAAATAACTCTTCGGAATCGTTATACGAAGGATCGTCGTGAAATGATTACAAGCGGAGATAATCTCGGTAAGTAATTTCAATTACGGTTCTAATCTCAATTTTCTTTTTTCAAGGCGCAATCTGCTCGTGCGTTAGGTAAATTATTTCCGAAACAACTAAGCTTTTTTAATTATCTATTATTATCGCGCTCCACTGTTCATTGCTCGGAGAACGAAATCGTACGTTTATGATAATTGGATGGTTATTTAGAAAAAGTGGAATCGTTTATTATTTCGAATACGTTGATTCCTACAATCTAGGAATAATTGTTATTTTCGACAGTCGTGCGAGCTAAAGACTACTGGAAACGATACACAAATTTGCGTCGATAAGCGAAACGAATTATTATTAAAAATAAACATAATACACTATGTAGAACATCTCATATGTGCGACGTTTTAAATTGTAAAGTCTGTGCAAATATTATTGTTAAGTAGTTCTCGGATATTTCTTCGGTTTCGTATCATTTAAATAGCTCGAAAGCAACACGGTGGATATTAATTGCACTTTTCTACGGTTACTCGCATTAATATTCGAGCGCTACCGTATCAACTTTTACGCTTATCGATTTATATTCGCCCACGTTAATGAAATGTTTGTTCAGTTGCCTCGCATTATGTTGAGTCGTTCACACGACAGAAACGCAAACAGTTCTTTTTACAACTAGTATTTTATTTTATAGTAAATTATAAATTCTGTTCTAACGTTACAAAAATATCCAAACACTCAAAGTAGGTACTTTATAACACAAAATTTCAAAATGTACTCTTGCGCAACATTATAAAGAATAGAGTTTTCTATGTAAATATATCGATAGTATGTAATTTTATGAACAGTGACGAAAAATAAACGATTACTCTTCGTTGTGTCAAGCACAGGAAAATATAGAAGCGTTAACAACCGTCATTTACAACAGAGAAAAAAGAAAATCGATTCATACAATTACGAACTCGATCAATATGAAAAAATGTATGTAAATGTGAAAAATCGCGTCGATTTTAAGACCTAACGCGGTTATTTATATGCAGTTAATGTTAGAGAAAAAAGAAAAATCAGAAAGTGGACAAAAATGAAAAATAAATGAATGTACAAACATTACGTCAAACATTAAAAGAATATGTGAAAGTTATTTTTAAACGAAGCAAGGAAAAAGAGAATATTAAACTTTGCAACGGAGTTTATTTAAAAAATGAAGAGCGATGGATGGATGTGATTTTCGTAGATGATAACAATCGTAGATGAAAAATTGATCGACAATTTAAACCAACAAATTGAAGACTCAGCGTGAAACGTAGCGCAATAAATGTATCGATGCGGGGGTGTACCTTCGCCTAACATTTTGAACAAAAATAAGTATCTGAAAATATTAAAATGCAATTTGTTAAAAAGTGTTGACAGGATAAATTAAAAGTTAATCGGGACAACGATACTAAATATAAATCGCATATTGTACAAGAATATTTACCATATAACGTTCACCAGCACAATAGGTTAATATTAACCCAATAGAAAATTCCTTAATTAATGGAACGAATTAGAACGTCAAATCCATGAAACATCGATCGGTTCGAAAAAAGATTTAGAAGATTAAAAAAAGGAATGGTTAAATATTCCATTATATCTGAGTATTTGATGAAAATCATTTCGTACATATTTCGTCGTTTACGAGACGTTATTAAGCAATATGATTGTTCAACGAAGTATTAAAAAATGTTTATTCAACACACTTGAAAAGATATACGCACGCGTTAAAAATATACGTTCAATTTCTCTGGTTTGTCCGAATAATTTCTTAACGCGAAAACGGCTGGTCGTTTATGCTTTTCTCGTCCTTGATAAATAATTTACCGCAACGCGAAGCAACTGAACAAATATTTAAATAATTCGCCTAGATACACGTAAATCGAGAAACGCAAAGGTACTGTGGTGTCCGAATATTAAAGTGAGTAACTGTAGATTGAAATGCATTTGTTGACCGCAAACGATGGCAAGGAAGAAGAGGAAGTAACCTAAGCCAAAACCTAACCGCAGGCCGGTATAGCCAGGTATACATATACACGTGCAAACATGTGGATGCAAGTTACAGGATGCCATATAGGCTAGCGCCACATTATTATTTTTAAGACTGGTTGTATTGAATTTTTATAGGTTTGTTGGCATACTCTTAGCGGCTCAGTGACGCTCAAACGGGAGGATGAATTCCAATTTTTATGGTATCGTTAACGAGGCACGCCGATGCTTGAACACCATCGGTACGGTAACAAGGCCCACGGACAACCCCATGAGTCGCGTTAGCATATGAATGCCAGGATGGTGGAGCTACAAGGAACGAAATACAGCTAATAAAAGGAAGAAGTTTTAAAAGGGGCGCCGCGTTGGATCGGTTTCGTATAATAAGGCCCTTTCTCTGTACCGAAGGGTGTTACGGTCCACGCCAAAAAGGGTTGAATCCACCCTTTGAACCCTGCTACCATTGTTGAGAATACAAACGACTTTGAAACTCATAATTTTCGATCGATCGTCGACCGAGGAAATATTAGATGCCCTCGAAGAAATCCTTGCGTTTATGCGACTGCCTCGTGGCTAATCGTAAACGAAACTTCCAAAGTGATACGTCAGTTCTTTATGAACTTGTTGGAAATAATATCGTAAATATTCCTCTCATCTTTAAACTCGTTCCTCTTGGTTAAAAAAAATGATACAAGTTGGCGATAAAATAACGTTTGGTAACTCGAGCAATTGCTCAGCGACAGTATCATCGGTGACACGATACACGAATAATACAAAATGGTGTATCACCGAAGTGAAAATTCTCGTTGATCGTTCGGAACGAGTATATTCATTTTCATGGTTAGAGAGTAAACTTCTCCTATCGGTGAAGAATGTTATTCGTAACGTCGCAGCGAATTCGTGGCTCGGTAAAGAAAGACCGTATTCGGTCTCCGACAAGAATCATCGTTTCGCGACGAGAGATCATAATAAAATAAATTATGGGGTGATCGCGCGTCAATGAGATCTTCCTCAATTTTTTATCGTTTTACACCGTCATAAATTGTACGCGCTAGCAGCTGTTACGAAACACGTCGTTCCTCGTGCACGGAGAACGGCCGAGATGTTTCTCAGGAATCCCTGATTGATTTAAACCGTCGAAAGGCTTAGCAACTCGGCGGGCTCAGCAGTCCGAAAAATAGGTAGGAAGGAAATGAGAAAGGGTAGCTCCTCGTACCCGATCCCGGAATGGTAGATACGTAGCGCACCCGGGGGAAAAAAAAAAAAGAAAGGGAGTCCGGTGCTGTCCGGACACGAAATATACACCAGGTACCGAGTCACGTTCTAGGACGAAAACAAAGGGGAAGAAAACGAAACGAAGCAACTGGAAGAAAGAGAACAAAAATTATGGAGAGCGAGCCCCGGTAGTAATAACATCAGCGCGTCTTAATGGAGGCATCAGCCAATACTTGTGGCACAATTTCATGGGGTTTACGATGGCGTATATCAGGGGTCCCGCGGAGTGGATCAGCCCCCGGGGTACCTACGTATGTCCCACTGAGATATTCGTACCTTTGCTCTTCGTCTCACGCTTTCACCCTTTCCCTCGTCCATCCTTCTCGTACTCGCGTTCCGTTGACTGTTTTCGATCATCCCGGCTCCGATACAAAAAACGGCAGTAAAGGTGTTTTTGATATCGCCGTAAAAATACGTTTATGACGTTCCTGCGATTTCGGGAACATTACGCGAGCAGTGAATTCGTACAAATTGAACGGGGGTCCACCAATCGATACGACGTCGAATCTTTTTGTCAGGTATGGCCAAATTTTCTTCAATGCATTCTTCGTCGTCGCTCTTTTGCACCGTTTCGTTGGATTCGACGGATAATTTATCATTTTACATGGCAAACGTCGCAAAATCGATATTTCGTTGTAAGAATAAAGTATGTTGAGAATGTGAAAGAGCTACGTAAATGTATATATATATATATATATTAGAAAATAGAAATAAATAGTTTTCGAATATTACAATGCGTTAGAAATTGTGCATCGTCTACATCGATGTCCATTTTTCGAACACAGTTTTAATAGAGAGTTACAGTATTTGTATATACCTTCGTTGTTTTGTATAAGGAAGAATATCGAATCGTATTGAAACACAACGATGCTCGGTCGAACCATCTTTCAAAAGTTTCGGTGCGACGTTCGGTTAAAGTCTACTTTTTACGACCGAACTGGCGAATATTTTACACTTGTGTCCGATGACCTCCTTCCTTCGGCCTCTAACTGTATCCTCAAGATGGTGAATCGAGCGTCATTTGGAACCATCTATTCAAAGCCACTCAACCTTACACCTTTCTCTCGCAAATTTCACTCCGACCGAGAGTGGTTACGATAAATGTTCATGCTTCAAGAAGGATAAGCGATAGGATTACACGTACATGTACCACGGACGAAATCGTATCGGAGTTTCATAACTTTCTTATAAATCGACTATTTGAAATTTAAACGTTCGATATTATTTCCAAATGGTATGAAATTTATAAACGAAATCTCCCCTGCATCGGTGTATGCGATAGTGGTGGTATTGATAAAGCGATCAAACGCGATAAAGAATTAAAATATACACGAGAAAATATATAAAAAAAGAAAAAAAATATGCAAGATTGCCAAATTTGGTACTACTGTTGCGTACAATAATATTAAGGTCGATGCGCTCGGAAGAAGATTAATTATACCGTGGCGAGTGTTTCGATGGTTAAGTGTATCCGTACGAAAATAAATCCCGACGATAGAGGAGACTTGACTGACAGGGCGGCATATTGAAACATATTAAGTCAACACCAATCAATTAAGGAGAGCCCATCGAAGTTGATACGAGAGATACGATCCGGTGAGTGGTAGGGCGTATTCTCGAAGCGAGCAGGTGATGGGCACTATTGTCTCAAGTCATTCTGGCTCCAGCAGAGGCCTATAATTTCTTCGAGATGCTCGATAACGTCGGCGTAGCGCCGATTGAGATCGATATATGCCCACGAGGACACGGGCGCTGACAGCTTGACCCGAGTTCGGTAGAGTCGAATTGAGAGAGGTCAAGATCTTTCGAACCAATGCTACGGACTTTCCTGTCGTTGGAATCGAGGATATTCGGATTTTAAACGTCATTATCGGGACACGCTCGTCGCGAAGTCAAGTTCACCGAGAACCGATATACGTACACGTACGATACACGTACGAGTGGGCACTGTTTCGTATATCTTTAGAGTGAACGTCGAAAACGTTGGTCGTTCGATGCGTCGTTCTCTTCGAAGAAGAACATTTATTTACTTTTATTCAATTTTTCAATTCTTCAACAATGCTCTCGTACGCGTTCAAGTTCGTTTGATTAAAAATTGCCAAACAATTCTTAACGCTTGTAATATTCGAGTAGCTTCGAGTATAATTTTCTTCTCAATTTATACAATAGTTGTGCAGCATTCATAGTAATAATTTTTAACAGTAAGAATGCTTCACACTGTCAATCTTTAAATTAATCGTGTATATTTCATTCATAGAAAGAAAGAACGATAAAGAAGTAATAAAAATAATTTCAAAAGTACAATTATTATAAAAATCGTTAAACATTTTTTTAACATAAAGTAGTAATAAAGGAAGTACTTGCCAATAAATGAAATAATTCTTTCTTTCTTTCCTTCGTCCAATCCAGAGTCGTAAAATCATTTTGTAGGATGTTTATCCAAGTCGTAAAATATTCTTACGAAGAAGCAATATTGATTGAAAATTGTTCAGAATAAAATGTATACCCAAAAAATGATATCAGTAACGATTTCTTGTGTTGTCGCTGGCTTGTCGTCGCCTGTATCGAAGAGAGTACTATACAGGCAAAAAGAAAGGATTCAAGACTTTAAGGACTCGTAATACTCATCGAGAGAGACAAAAATGTCTGTTCAATATAGATTCTACGCTCGAAACTTTCAGTGTAAAATTAACTTTTGTTATTTACGAAAATTCGATATCGTAAGTGTCTCTTCGTAACGAATTGAATATAAGCAGAAGAATTCTTAGAAGTAGCGTTTCAAGGTTGTCAACACGGAACTACTAATATCGATAAAGATTATTTCATAGACGCAAACATAATACAAATCTTTAGTATTCGTTTAGTATTGACTGTAACAAGTGATGTTCTTATTAATTTGAGAAGTTATTAATAATGTCTATCCTAACATGGAAATATTAAATATGCATTTTGTGTATGGTTTTGCCAATGGGAACGCTTCTTTAGCTCGCTGTTTGTATACAAAGAAGTACCCTAATCGGTGAATCCCGTCTCCTATATAATTCAAAAAGATTCATCAATGTTTATACAAATTTGTATCTTTCGCGTTTGGTGCGACATATCGAACATCTACCGTGACAAGAAACGTTTACATCATTTACGAAGTAAGTAATTCTTCGCTGATTGTAATGATCTCGTGTTGATCATTAGAGGAACTTTGAACAGATATTTCTAGACCAATTCCTTCATTTACATTCAATTTGCCGCAAAGAGACCCCCTCACGATATCGAATGTTTCTAAGCGGCAAAAGTTAGTTTAGTTAGAATTGATTGTACGATCTACATATATCGATCTACATATTGATTAGGCATTTTTCATTCCTTTCGACGAGTACTATAAACTCCCTGAAATCTTAGACCCTTTTTCAACCACTTTGTATATATAACAGCGGTCGATACTAAACGTATACCGAAGATTTGCATTATATTTGCGTTTCTAATCTTTGTCGATATCAGTGGTCTCGTGTCGACAACCTTGAACCGATACTTACATCGAATGTCCGTAAATAAGAAAAATTAATCGTTCGCGAAAAAAAATCGATCGTAGAGTATCGTGTACCTTAAGCCCTTTAAGTCTTCGACCTTTCTTTTGCCATTCTGTACAGCTAAACAGTATTGTTCGCGGTATTTGTTTTCGGGTACGGTTCGGATGTATCGGATAATTTTGACTCGATCCAAGACCTATATAGATACGTTCGAGCATCGAATGGACTCCGATCGAGCGTGCCTGACATATTTTCGATGATCGATGTCTCGCGATCCAACGATTCTGGGGGAGGTTCGAGATGTCAGGTGCTTATGGGACACCATGTATGTTCACGAGACAGTAGAGAAGCAAGAATGAAGGAATCTTGTTTTTAAGGACAGTGAACGCTATCGCGCTGCCCTCTATTAATCATCGCCCGATGACGGGTACTCGCTCGGTTTCTCACGCATTCGATTCATCGAACTTATATTTCGTGGCGAGTCAACAGCTCCCCTATCTGTTATCGAAAGCTGAAGCTACCTTAAGCCTCCTTTGATCCGATGGCGCTACCGCTGTCGTCGGACTTCTCACGAACAGTTGGGATAAGATTGCGCGTTGGTGCCATAATTGGATGGATTATTACATAAAAATGTATATACTTTTAACGTCATCGGCGACATTTACGATTACGGATTATTAATTATGCGCGTATGTATGGCGCATATACCTACTTTTACCGTCGATGTCGTAATCAAGCGGATTTTTCATGATCGAGCGGCACACCGCACTCTCAAACGGTATACTATCAATTATGTTTTTAACTTTCTTAATTTTCACTTTCCGAACTACACGGAAGAAAAGTATTGTAATCGAGACGAATTTTGGGAACATTTCTTTTTTAACGAAAAAACACGTTCTCAGACTCCCCGATCACGTTCCGATTATTAAAACGCACCAAAATTGTTGTCCAAACGTGCGTATGCGTGCGAGTATGTCTGTTAAGATTATTACGTGTAAACGATCGATTGAATTTCAATGAAACTTTATAGTTACGTTTTGTATTCTCATCTTAAGATTCGATTCAATTTTGAGCAACGTCGGTTCACAGACAATGATGACTATCTCTCGTAGCTCTTTGATTTTTCCCCCAATGTGTATATTTCTATATTTGTTATTCGTAACAATGTTTGAAAATGTTTTCCATAGATCCTAAAGAGGATTACATTTTACGTAAGAAAATTAATGTCTTCCTCGATAAAGGGAAAGATTAAATAAAATCTTATTCGTTGCGTACTTAATTCGCACATTTTTCGTCGGAAAGTGCTACAACGTAACTTTATTTTTTATTCAAATATCAAAAATTAATTTACGAAGAGCAAATGATATTTTACAGTTATTAACTGTCGATTGAATTATTTATTACTATCGTATACATTTCTGAATAATTATAAAAGGTAAAATTGTTCCTTGTTTTAAAGAAACCTTTTTTATTCTTCTTTATAGTTTTAAATTAATTTCATTCTCGAAGATGCGGAGAAAATATTTTTTACTTCGTTTGTAAGATCCTTTCTCGTACTTTAATCATTAATAATCGGTTGTCGCGTGTACCGTGCCGTTACATATATTAATAACAATGTCGAGCTCAGAGTTCGCTCACCTCGTCTTGAATCGCTGATACATCGAACGTCCCACGAACGTTTTATCTCGTTCCGTCGCAATGAGGAAAATAATAAGGAAAGAAAAAGCAACGAGAGCCTCGCGAAGGCGAGACCCACGAAAGTATAAAGATGAAATTTAATTTATAATTTCGGAAGTGCTGTAAGAAGAACCGGCTGTCGGGACGTAGCTGTAGGGTCCAGCCTGTCACCCCTCTGAACGAGCAACCCCCATGAAACACGCGACCTATACGATAAAACTATGCGCCACGTGTACGTACACGCGTATATATCCCTAAGCTAACCCATGTTCCATAGACTGGCAGCCATGGGAGTCTTCCAAGGGATCTGAATTCAATTTCACAGCTCGTGAACGAACGTCAGCTTTGTCCGACGAACTAGACGCCGCCAACGTCTTCCTCTCTATGCTCGTTATGCGAATGTATAGTATATTCGCCGGTCTTCTTTCGACTGACGGCCAAGTATATTAATTACGAGGCAGGCCATCAAACGCCTAATCTTGTGTCGACATTTGTACGAATATTTTTCAGATTCTTGCACACCGAAAATTGATTTCCCTTTCTTTTCAAGGTATAAGGTAAGTGTATTACTGTACTCGTAATATTGCGCTTATTTAAAAATAGTAACTTTTTTTTTACTAAATATACGAGACAAAATATGAATTAACGTAATTACCGAAGTCTTCGGTTTTGCGAGTAATTTAACTTCGAAGAGTTATTTAACCATTTATACGAAAATTATAGCAAAGATTGTATTTGCTACGACCTATTTGTACCTATATTGTTTATCGACCACATTTCGTTCCTGTTACTTTTTTTCTTTGTTCTGCTTGTTCGATTTGCATATCTTTTTCTTTAATTTATACGTAGTAGATTACAGCCTAATATTTCCAAGTCAAATTTATCATTTTAAGCTTCGAGTTAAATTTATTATTTGTACCTGCCTACTCTTATATCAATGAAAATGCCTATCTTTGTGTATTGATATTACTTATAAGTACATCGTTTATTCTGCAATAGAATAATAGCCATTATATAATACTTTTAATCGTAATATTCCAACTTTTCGATACTAATCGCTACACTGTACAATTCCGAAATCTCGAAACAAATGAATAGGTCTGTAATTCAGATGCTTTCGATAAATGGGACGTTTACATTACCTACTCATTACTTTGTAAGTCTAGTTTCATTTAGTATTATCGAACCTTTAATAAAAGACATTATTTTCGTTTACACGTATTAACACTATGACAACTGTATCTGAGTCTTCTTCGACTCATGTTTTGAAGAACTTTGCTAATCTTCTCGGCTCACGATGATCAATTATCGCAAATTAGTTTATGTATGTATCGTACAAAGTAAATACAGTTTATTTGTACCTTGTCTACATATTTTATTTATATCTTGTTACAAGTATTATTGAAGAAAGTATCTTTATATTCCTAAATATCAATTATCGTAAGAAAGGAATCGAGGTGATTGCAGGTAAAACGAGTCCGAGAGTTAAAGTTAATTTATTGTATCGAAAAATATGCAAGTATGTGCGTCAAATTTCTGTTTTCCACACTTTTAACGGACAATTACTTTTTCGATATAAACTTCCGATAAGACCGTGTCTTGTGGCAACGTTTGAAAATTTTCATCGGAAATTACTTATCTTCTTTTATAGAATTCTAAAGTTCCAAGTTTCTTAATTATTTCGCAATAAATATAAAATACACACATTGAAAATGTTTAGAGCAAATATTATAATTTTAACGTTGCTCTTTGTGAATTTCTTACTTCACGAGCAATATTTTATTTTCATGAAGGTAAATATTATACGCATATATACTTTCCGATGGAAAACACTTAATAAATTGTAATCATTTACTTATACGAATACCATACCTCTTTAAAACAACAGCTCGCGTAAATGTATAGAACTGGAATTAAACTTTTTAGACAACACCGGATAACAAATATCGCATCGATTTCGAATATACCGAATAGAGACGAAGAAGCTTGAAAAAAGCTTCAAGAAATCACTGCAACAAACGAGAGAATTATCGACAAGTTCTCTATGAAAAATTGATTCTTACTTATTTTCTAACCACCGAACCTGCTCTGTTTGTACCTTATTTTTATAAATGATCGTCGACGAAGAAAAGTACGCATATTCTCACGCATGTTCGTATCTCGTAAACGACAGTATCGATATCGCGTACTCGCGAATAGCATTTAACGTATAATATTTTCGGTGAAAGCGTATTTTGGATGAAATCGAGCGAATTACTTCCGTAAGCGGAGAAAACGAGTGACCCCTGGTGAACCCAAAAGATCTCGGCAACCTTTTCGGCAAGTGACCAGCTCATTACATTGTCTTAAGTTTCAAGTCCTACGAGAACCTTTCGGACAGGAGGTGGGACCGCGGTTGAATATGACGAGGGTAAGGGTACGTACGATACCAGAAGAAGCTGATGTAAGAAGGCGAGGAGGCAACCAAAGGGAGGGAATACGGAAAAAGTGGAAGGGGACGATCTCGGAACGAAAGGTCCCGGAGTTGAGTGTCGTATTATTTCAGGTTTGCATACGTTTCGTGTTTCAGTCCATTATGCTCGCGAGAGATTCTCTCACAATCAGCGCCGACACGCTCCAAAAAAGTACCGATCGTACCGCCTAAAAGGGAAGCAAAAAAAAAAGAAAAGAAAAGAAAAGGAACTCCGAAGCGAAAATGAAAAGGAACGGGGATAAGGCGAGGAGAATTTCACGGATATCTATCTGGAATCGTAATATCCTGTTATTATCGCACACCGAGTATCAACTCGAAATATGCTACGACAGTTACCGATAAAGTTGTCGTCGCGATGAAAAATCAACGAACATCGTCGTTGCACGCGTGCGGGCCCACATCGAAACGAATCTCTCTCGTTTTCCTCGAAGGGGATTAAAAGCGAACGATCGAAAGGATTGCGAAATACGAAACGCTTATCGTTGAAGCGAGCGACCAGTATGGCTGCCTATCGTGCATTCCAGTCGACAGAGAACCCAACGGTGAAATACGCGAGACAATTTCGTAAATGTTTCTTTCTCTTATTTGACACAGTTACTCTTCCATCGTTTACCATTATTATTTTCTTCTTCCGATGTTTTTGTTTTCTTGTACGATCCTCCCACCCCACCGACCGGTTAACGAGCAATATTCGATTCTTTAGCACGACGAGTCGCTCGACGATAAATATTCTCGCGATTTGTTCGCAAGGATAACGGGCCAGATGGAGTTGTACCGGCACAAGTAGGAGACAAGCAGAAGTTTTACGAGCGTGCTTTAAATAGTAACGAAGGTCGATAAAATGTTTCCAGAATAGTTTCTGGAAATATCCTGCGGTATCGCTACGGTAATGGATGTACAAAATGGTACAAAGAGTGTTTAAGATTTCAGAGACTTGTAATGCACACCGAAAGGTATACAAAATGCCTAATCGACTTTTCACGTGACATTAACTTTACGAACGTTCAATATCGTGTCCAATACGAGCCTCTTCGCTGAAAATTTAATTTAAACAGAGGAATCGATTTAGAAGTATCGGTTCAAAATTATCAACACGATTATTTACTTCGTAGATGATACAAATGTTTCTTGTCGCAATAGATGTTTAATGTGTCTTTCTTTCGTTCGAGTGCAGATCTCGCGAACGAATCGAACGCGAAGGATTTAAATTCGTATGAACGTTGACGAATCATTTCGAATATTACGGAAAACGAAATTCGCTGATTAAGATACTTTTCTATATACAAATGGTGAGCCAAAGTGGTGTTTCTAGTGGAAAGATCGTATAAAAAACTAAAAAAAAATAATAAACATTATTAATATTTCGAGAATGTTGCTTGTTACAACCAATAAAAAATGGAGTAATCTTTGTCGATATTAGTGATCTCGTCTTGCCAATCTAGAATCGATACTTCGAAACCAATTTACATTCAATTTGCGACAGTTGCAAAGAGATTCGCTTACGGTATCGAATGTTCGTAAATAACGAAAGTTAGTTTTACTAGTTTTATCAAAAGGATCGACCGTAGGATCTGTATATCGGTTAGACATTTTTTATTCCTTTCGTTGATAGAATTTTATAAATTCCTGAAGTCCGAGATCCTTTTTCTCGACCATCCTGTGTGTATCGCGTTCGACAAAATTCGGTGGTTCGACCGATTAGAAAATCTCGTTTAACAGAAAACGTTTCGATGATCGGTAGCGGTAAACCGATCAAGGTATACGCGGCTTTAACAGAGGGGATGACGATAGAAGGGATGAGAACGGGGGTGGCACCGTTACATGCTAACACGATTACCGGACACCAAACGTTTCCGAGGCTTTGCTTCTCTACAACACGCTGCTCTACAAGCCCCTGTCCGAGGCTCAGAATGACATAGGGTTATTGCCATACCGCAGGCTACTATCTGCTCTCAGAGATCAGCTCGTAATTGTTACAAATCGTTTCATATCCTCGCAAACATTGATCCATTCGACAAACTCGGTGATAGTTAACCGTAAAGGAACAAGGTATTACCACAAAGCAAATCGGCGCATCTTGATCAACTGTTGATATTTCTCTTTTTCATATTTTTTTAGGTTCAGACGCAACACTCGAAACGTTTCATAACCGTTATTCCTGTTTTTTCTCCAAGGACAATTCAGTCAAACGTGGTACTCGAACGCTCAACAATTCCGAACGATTGTACGTAATTAAAGGTATCTTTGTATTACATTGTTTGCATAAATGCATTTACAAATGCAACGGTTCATTCTACGTGCAAATAATACAAACCATGAAACTCCTGCTGCTTCATTTCGAGGAGATTGTATTCGTTGACTAAAATTAAATCGAAACACGATTATTGTTCATTTCGATTATTATTGGTTTACTGACCGAAAAAATTCAATTTTCACGATTTCAGAGTTCCATTCTTCACCGTTCGAAAATAAGAATTCTATTAGAGGCTATTTACGAGTTATTCCGCATTTGGTGCTATGAAAAACTTGACGAACGAATCCGTAAACGAATCTCGACAGAACTATAAGTCCATCCAAGGGGACGAGATGGACTTATTAATGTTTACATTAATGATTGCGTGATCGGTTAAATGGTCTACAGCTATTGGTCTCTTTTCTTCAGCTCCAGAAACGACTTTTATTCGGTTATAGAGGGCTCGTTGAACGGTTTGAAAGAACGTTCGGAATTTACATTGTACGTCTTCCTTCGAGCCACTTGGCTCAATTCGAATCGTTCGATATCTCACAACTTGCCCGATTTATTCGAACGGTTCGATCACTTTTAAAGGAACCTAACATTATTCGGTTCGTGGTGATGGTGATTGTAGTAGCAGTAGTAGTAACGGTAGTAATAGTAATTCAAACAGCGATTCAGAGTGAACTTATTTCATTAATCCCGTTATTATCCTGTATTCGTTATATTATTTTACGAAGTAAAATAATTGTTCGAAAAAGGAGTTTCTTTTTTATACGTGCCGTTAATTTAACAAGTAATTTAATTGTAAATCGAATAATTTAAATTACAAAAAAATAAAAATGAAGTTTAGAAAAAGTGTTCTATGTCAATGATCGAGTCTGAGTATTGTGAAGTCGGCCCTGATCTCATTACGCGCTCATCACGTGTACTCGTCGCATTCGGTATCTCGTCTCGTCGAACGAACTATGGAGTAAATTAATTACAAATTGTCCGATACTTTGCTCCACAGATAGTGAAATTGTGCTAAACTTTAGATTAGCCAAAGAGCAACGTCGTTTTAATAATACCAATGTATCGATGCCGTTTCGATATTACCAATGTATAAGAATTATTTTCTTAATACAAATAATATCGATGTATCGGTGCCATTTCGATATTACCAATGTATAAGAATTATTTTCTTAATACCAATAATACCGATGTATCGGTGCCATTTCGATAATACCAATGTATAAGAATTATTTTCTTAATACTAATGTATCGGTATCATACATCAACAGCTTTCGTGTATCGGAGTAAAAAACGAACCTCGTTGATTATTTCCCACAGCTCTTGAAAACTTTCCGCAATTACATTCGTTTGTTCGTACAACGCTACCTCCTCTTTCATTCTGTGAAGTCGACTCACCCTGCGCGTCGTAACCAAAATCAAATTGCTTCTTATTTAAATATACATTGTCGTCGACACCATGGAAAATTCTGTTTAAAATTCTTCTTCGGTAGGGTGTAATAATTATTTCCTTTATAATCCGCGTAACTGTAAAGTTCGGTAACTCGAAACTTCAAGCGCCGAAAGAAGCGTCATAAATGGAAAAACACTTGCGTGTGTGTGTCTAGATGTGTGTTTCGAATATAAATACAAATAACCCGAGTCACGGAGTCCGGTTGCTAAGTCGCGTAATCGGTATCGCGGGTGATTATGTCAAACTTATTAAAATGACCGGGAGAAGAGAAACGAAGGGGGTTCCGAAGCTATTACCGTGGCGTTATAATACAGAGGTGTCGCGACGCCGTTACAGTTATTACTTGGTAACACGTAGGAGCCGGCGATTCCACGTGCAAAGGAGACGAAACGTGGAACACGAAAGAGTGCTGAGATGATCGAGCGAGCCTGGAAACCAACGTGGACCTAATTCCATTACGCGCGACGGTTATAAAGATACGTTACTCTTATTATAATAAACATTATCGGTGAACGGTAATAAACAGGCATTATTGTTATTATCGTCGACTCGCTCGTCTCAAGTCTCTACCTGAGTCACGTTTATGCGTGTACAATTGTACATAATATTGTCCGCAGTTTCCAGCGCGTTAACTTTATTGCTCCTCACGGACGTAACGTATTCTATGCGTGTAATTGGGAACCAGACTACATCTAATGTTAATTCGATTTTGACGAGTACCTACGTGCCAACGAATTCGTCGAAGCAACGAACAAAATTAGATCGCGATAAAACTCACGAAGGAAGTATACTTTCGAGGAGGAAAATTTTATCTATGCTTGCTTTGAATCGCACATTTCAACTATTGGTGTAGAGGGATCTTATACACGTATCTATAATATTTGGAATGATATTTGACGTTGTTGGAAAATGTGCACTGCCGTCCAAAAGTTTGGAATCGCTACGTGAATTAGAAGAAAGAGAATCTTTTTAAGAGAAACGACTACCTTTGAAGTGACTGAAATAGTTTTATTCATTGGAAAACTGATACGTAGCATATTTTATATTTTCCACTATTTTTATTTACAGACAATGTTTTTACCAGTTTAAAATACCAAAGAACTACCGATCTCACTTTAATGTATCGCAAGAATGAAAACAATATAAGGCCAATTCTCAATTTATGTTTTTTTGGTTACAAAAACGCGAGCTATTATATAAGACGGAAATGAAATATTTTCTAAAGAGACGAACATTTCAGACGTTGCTTTCGACTGAATGTACAACTTATATTGGAGTATTATGGATATGAATAAATGCTAAAATCTCAAAAACTACAATTGTCCTTGTTAACGCGTGGCACGTAAATAACGAATAAGTACAAAATTTATCAGAACGTACAATTTTGGTAAAAATTGTCAAATAATTTCAAACTTTTAAATGGCAGTATTTGTTAAAAGCAGACTTCTATTACCCAGACTGACTGCACAAAATTTCACAAAACGTTACATTTGGTTCAAATACAAACAATGAAACAACGATAACATTAAGAATATTTCAGCGATCTGAATTAAAATCGATTCGTTCGTATTGCTATAATTGCATCGCACCTTGTACATGTGAGAATAAATTATGACGTCCTTTTTATTTTTCAATTTTATGCGAAATACTTTGCAGAGCGATCTTTAATCGTGGCCAGTATTTTACACGAAAGACTCCGTACCACACGTATTTACTTTAAAAGTAACATTACTTTTACAACCGAAAGTCTACCGTACGGTGATATAATTTTTCGAAGGATGTCTTAAAGACCCCCATTTCGATACGATACGTTAACCACATTTTCTTTTACAGGAGAAATTGCAAGAGTTTGTGCTCGCGGTACCGGTTTCCGTCTTACAGATGTTATCGGGCGCCACTGCGACGCACGCCACGTCTACCTTTACGATTGTAAAACAGATGCTTCTAGTTGTACCCCGATCCTGTTAGGCTTTCGGAACTATTCGATACATTTTTTCAGTCATCCCTTAAGAGAGTAGTACAGTTGTGAATCTTCAAAAAAAAAGACACGTTTTTGAGTGTTTTACATAATCCATAGCTACGAGTTAAATTTTTTAAATTCAATGGAATTTCAAATTCATTTATTACGCATTTAGATAATTGGCCATCTTTCTCTCGAAACTTCTTTATTCCTATTTGAGACTGTCATCTTCCAAAGACAAAACCAAAATTAAATCGACGGTTTTTATATGAAGAATGTGATTCATTTTATATGAATAAACAATAAGGCATCGAATATTGAAAACTGCTCCAATAGTTTTCTTCAAAATTTTTGTGCATGGACTTGAAAAAATTATCTAAGATATTCCGAAAATAGAATTTTTAAAATTTTAAAGGAAGAAAGAAGAAGGAAAATATTTCGATTTTTCTTAATCGAACGAAGATAACCATTTTTTATATATATTCTATTTCCAACACACGGAAGATAAACTTGTTCTTAATTATAAATTTGTTAATAAATTTTGTTTTTTTGTTTTTAGGTCTCCTATAAGTTTAGAATCGTGTTTACCATCAAAAAACTACACATTTATGTAATTAAATGTAGCTCCTGTCATTATTAGTACGTTTTAATAAAATTTTGACACAATGCTCACCGAATAACGAACAATAACGACTGCATCAATTTCAAACGATTTTGTTATTAATTCCATAGAAATGTAAGGTTATAGAAAAGTCACTTTTTTAAATTCTGTAAGTTGATTACCCCTTTAAAGGGTTACTGTACCTTAGCGACGACAAAGTAGGTTATCTTCATGAATATTTATAACATTGTACGCCTGATCGAAATTAATTTTTTTACTACGAATAAAACATATAATAAACAATATTTTAGAATACAAACTCGCGCAATATTACTTCTGAAATAAAATTATTAAAAGAGAAGAGCCTCTTTCCATCGAACAAATTTTTTTCATGTTACGAAAACGAATTGGAATAAATCGGTTTAAGGGTATTAGTTAAGTTTACCAGACCACCAACGCAAATAACGGAGTTTTGAAAAAAATTTTTTATACTCACTTTTTTTACAATACCTTCGAAATATTTATCCTACCTTCTATCATCTATTGCAGTACTGACTCTTAATACGATCCTTAGATATCGAAGCATCATTTTTATAATTAGTTCGTATAATTTTGTTCATCTTTTAGCAATTCTGGCCTCCTCTGTTAATTCCTGAACTCTGTTTTTGCCCATTGACTTAGTGTCATAACCAAATGACAAACTGCAGAACATCCGTTATCCGTAGAATCGATTATTTTGTTTCTTTTCCATGCACGGTTGTTTATTAACAGACGAGAATTGATAAGTTTTGATTCACAGTTTATGCACGAGATTGTACGATTGAAACCGAGACTACTTTCCTTTCAAGTAAGTGTTAGTATTTCCTTGATACGTTTTACATTTTACATACTTACTAAGAGCAATGGAAACTTAAGAAATCCAATACTACAACCATGCGCAGAATCACTGAATCATATTGGTCGAATTATTTCTCAGTTATGTACCTCGCTGATGCGGTTATACTTGGAATACCTTTTTCTTATTTCAAATCGATTACGTGGTCGTTTTTGCTTGTTACCACGATCTACTCTACCCGTGGTACATTTTGTACTTTTTCCATCTACGCTTAATCGTCCGATATTAAAATATTTACACAATTTTAACGAAAATCAAAGCCAACACGATTTCATCTGTACCGAATAATATTCAATGAATATTATATTTTTCAGTTTTATAATATTCAATGAATGATATGCGATTAGGAAATTTCAAACTTCGCGAAACAATTTCTCTGGGACTTATTAAGATGACGTGTTTAAAACAAAGTATATTTTTCAAATAAGACCTATTCTATATTATTTTTAAGGGACATTACGGAAATGTCAGTTTTACATTTTTGCAATTATAACTGTTTAAAAATATATGTTCAAAGTTTCGTTTTAAAGAAACTCGTTAATGATTTCAAGCTAAAAGAAAAGTAATTACCGGTTTTTCACAGACTGGTCAAAAGTCGTTTTCACGAATAATTCCAAGTTTAGCAAATTGGATTCTTACGAATCGTATTAAGAATTTATGTTTAACGGGATGTTAGCGAAGATATTTCTTTCAAACGTGTACCTATTTGTAGGATTAATTGAATCATGCATGTTAATATATATGCTAATCGAGAGTCTGTTTCAATCTACAAATGAAACGTCAGAGAACTAAGTTCTACAAGTAGATAACGATCTTGAGCACACAACTTGTAAGATGAAACAATGTTTAAATTAACGAGATAGAAGAATTTTTATCATGAACCTCTCGATCTCCATAATAGATTATATCTCTTAATATAATGTATTAAATATAGGAATTCCAAAAATTTCAAGGAATAATTAGGGTTGAAAGTATAAGAAGAATGGAATAATACTTCGGTCAAACCTTGTCATTTAATCGACGTCATTTAATTCCACGCGAGAAAATTATTCGTCGAGAAGGCAAAGCAACGCATTACCAATGACTTCCTAATTTCTACTTTGTCTAGATTGTATTATTTATTGCATCGAAAATATTAATTCAATACAATCTTCAAAGATTGTCCACCGCTACAATGACACGATATTACAATAAGTTGTTACGTACGAGTTTAACGTACAAAAAATCAAATTTATGAAATATAAGTTACGCATATAGTATAAGTATGTATATCCTAAATTATGCGAGGGACTTATGTAGCTGGCTACAACTCTATGTGCAAACACTAACCCACAGCTCAAATGCTACTATATTCCTTCTTGTTCCAAATTAGATTACGAATAAAATTCCATGTAAAAATACATAAAGACATCTTTATTAATAATATCTCGATAAGAAAGTTATAATCTCGTCGTTCGTTTGTTTTGGAAAATAAACTCAACTATATCTAATTATCTAGAATTTTGACGATGAATATCTTCGCAATTCGTATTACTTAATCCTTAAATTTGAGATACACACTCATAATAGAAATATTTTTCAGTACCTAACGCGATAATAATTTTGTTTACCCCAGTTGAAAGAAAGCTGAAATAATAGAAATTTTCAATTCCTTTCCGGATGAAAAAGAATTCGCGTGGGCGTATATTGTTTACGATTAACAATTGGTAATCGAACACGAGATATTTCAATATTTTCCGTTGGCTCGATGTCAAAAATAGTAACGAACGATTAAGAGTGGCTCGCGATCTTTTTTCGTGGAAAAACGAAGAAAATTGATCGATTGCTACTCAGCGGGTGAACATGGTTGAGCGAAACCAAAAGCTGAAGAACGTTAACCCAGCGAGTATCCAATGTGTCACGAAAAAAGCGGTCATTTATTTTCCCAGGCAGGAAGTTACTTGCAAATCACGATTTTCCGTGCTACACCGTACATGTAAATCGAGAACACGCTGCCGAGAGAGATCCCAACTAAGATGTTGCCCGTGATCACAGGCCAGACTCCGAAGAGGTCGCAATCTCTTCGTCGTCGCGAGGAAGGAGAGCCCCGACGAGAACGAGAGATCACGACGATAATGATGATGACGGCGATTACGAGATGACGAGAGAACGATGAGGGCGCGAAATATGGCAAAATGGCTCGTAAAACAAATCGACGAGACTCGTTCGATGTTGGTCAAGTTACAAAGGTGCGTCTTGGCCGTTTACGACCCTCGGCCACGATCGTATCTCGACAGCTCGTTGACAGACAGGCTTAATACCGTTAGACCATTTCATTTGAGATTCGTTTAAGCCCGGTTACATGTGTTGCCGCACAAACGGCCGATGCAAATAACGTCGTCTTTGGCTTAGGTAAACTGGACGATGATTACTCGGCGCAAGAGGAAACGGTGGCCGCTCGCTTTTCATCTTTCCTGTACTACAACACGGCTCACCGAAATTACACTTGGATTTCTAGATCTTTCGTGCAATCCAGGTTCTTTAATACTCGCCGCGACTGAGCTCGATTTCTTTCTTACCAATTTGGAGTAGACGTTTAACTACTTATCGTGCTAAGTTGAAGCTTCCGAGGAACTTTAATAAACTTTCTTTCGATACTGTTCTATTGATGGCTTCTAATGGTGTTGGAGGAAGGACGAAAATAGAAAAAGTAAGGGAGGAGAGAGTTTCATCTCGAGTTTGTTAGCGGACTCATTAATAAGGAGTGGACTCGTGCAAGGTATCCTAGCACGATCTGCCTTATATCGGTAAAGGATCGTATATGATCGGAGCTGGTCAGAGGTTGGTTTCCCTCTAATGGTAAATATAGAGATATGTCGTTACAGTATAATTGTTGGAAACATGTAGCCTGCAATTTTTATATGTGCTTTATTGCTAATTTCAACGAGTATGGGCAAGAAAGGAGAAGATCGACTAAAATGATTTTTGCGATCCAATTGAAAACCTACGGAAAAATCTGTACGATCTTTGTGTATCGTATTCTCGCGTGTCAGTTTCGTTTACTTTTCTCGGTAAGTTGTATCGAAAGAGGATTGTACAATGCGTATCTGTGCCCAAATGAGCGGGAGTGAGTCATTTGATGCTGTGATCGCGCCTGTCTTGCATAGTTGTAAATAGAGTACGAAGTGATAAGAGTGAGCCGTTATAAATTGTAAATGACAAGTGTTTGGGTCGTGTTGAAATAGGTGGGACACCATGGTAGTTTTAATAAGTTTATCACGATTAACAGGATCGATGTCACAGTAGAACAAATATAACGATGAAACAATGATTCCTTTGATATAGAACCTAACGCGATAATAATCATCGACCGTTCCACGTTTGTGTGTTAAGGGTTAAGGTGAATTAGTAGCGAGACTGCATCGTCCATTTTTAATATTAGGACGATACGAGTGAAATATCGATTTCTTCGATCGTACTTCAAAGGTACGTTTGTGAACCTTTTCAAGCTCTATACTATATCAATGATCGGATAGATTCAAGATTGTAACTCCGGAAGTGACTTTCTCCAAGTGGCGATTTAAATGTTGTACAAAATGAGAATTTATCCGCAAAAAATGAAAGAAAGTATAGAATAAAATCTGGTATTATGCGCCAAGATTTTCCACAGTTGCCCTTCAAGTCAGGTGTTATTCTTTTCATTTCACCGCCAAATTGAACGCATTTCTTTCGTTTGTTTGCGGTATACTCAAGATAAGTATTAATCTTCACGGCGTGTGTTCTTCTATTTCTCTTTATCTACACTTAATCATCTCAATCGTTTTTTATTATCGTACAAATGACAATTATTCGAAAAATACATTTGTTTCTGAAGTAACCAATTGGCTATTATTCGTCTAACCAAACATCCAACTCTATCCATCTCCTTTATTTTGTCAGACGACCAAATCGTATAGACACGGGACTGAAAACACTTTCTTTTTCATGTCATAACCACATTTCTTTTATGACACTGTTTTGTTAGAATACTCGTTAAAGAAGGTTCTCGAAATGCGTAGCTCACTTCGGCGTTCCAGTGGAACTTTGTCACACGAAGCGGCAATATAATATCGGATACGATGTCTATTACCACGATAGCAACAGTAGTATCATAAAGAAGAGTCTCGAAATGTCCCCATAAAGGAAAATCTAAAAGACCAAAATCGGGGCAACGTGCAGTTGATCTTTCGCTGTCGAACCACAGATCAATGTTGTTCATGAATTTCAGCCCGATCATTAAATTCTCGAAACAATACGATCGAACTGTGATGGACTTCTATTGCTACACCTACTACACTTCCATCAGATGTGTGGAACGTACAACATATGCCGATACTAACAAAAGATTTTATACCAAATTCGTACAATCAGAATTACCATTATTATTTATTTCTAATTAAATGAGAGTGACAACTACAATTTGATACAAATTTTTGTCAAAGTTTGTAGCAATGAAAAAGTGGTTATAACTCGGAATGAAAACATTTCAGGGAAGATGTTCTCAGAGGACCAACGTGGCCAGAAATATAAGCTTAATCCCATATGTATAGAACAGTAACCGAAACTGAAAATGAGTCAGAACCGATATGCTCATAACGATTGTAACTATATTATTTTTATTTTACTAAAAAATAAAAACTAACTCCGGAAAACGTAATTACATCACGTTTACATTTTGCAAACAGAATTCACAAAACATTTCACTACGTTGTCATATCCCAAACAAAATAAACAAAATATCTAGGTTTACACCTAAATACAAAACTCACATGAAAATAACACATTAAATCTGTAATAAAAAGTATAAAAATAAAAAGGAGGCAGATGTATCCACTATCACCCACGTGTTTAATCGAAGCACTTTTTATGACTAAACAATCAACAATAAATGTTTTATAAATATTCATTTAGAGAAATTAAACTTTGTATATTTTTCATTATGACTTCATGAGTTCATTAACAATAAATTGGAGAGATTTCCCAACGAAAATGTTTCCAAACACTATTGTGGTCAAACTATTTTTAATTCTAAATAAATTATTCGAGTCATTTTCGAAGAACAACGACGTCGATTGGTAATGCTCTCGTAAAGTTCCAATGACAGCTATATGTAAAAGTTAATTTTCATTAGTAGATGACATTCGATCCAGTGTGCGTATTTTATCGCTTTCGCCTGGGATCGTTGACTGCTCGAGTCGAAATGGAATAAATATAAACAATAATGGAGATTTCAATTATGAGGAAAATATTTTATTATGCATAATTTTGAAGGAACGAATGAAGTAAATTTCGGAAAAGATTCTGTCAGAAATTCTGCATCGTTCATAGTTTGTCCGTGACAGTGCTTTGTTTCATTTTAGTCGCCAAAAAACAATTTTTAAAAGATCCTTTTTGAAATATAATAATAGATAATGTTGAATTACTCCGAGTATGATTCAATGCTATTATATAGCATTATATGATTCAATGCTATTATATAGCATTATATGATTCAATGCTATGCAAGTTATTTATACACATTTAATTGATTAATTACAATCAAGCTAATAGTAATTTACAGCGTAGCTTATGTATTTTTCAAATTTAGTTGTACCATCAGACCGAATCTTTGATTGATCTAAAAATTATATAGTTGTATCTTGCTGATATTGTTAAATATTGAACAATAATGTTATCTGTTCATAAATTGAATATGATTAACGACTGAACTTTTTAGGAATTGACGATAATACATACAACAAAGGTTTATTTGTATTGCATTCCATTAATGGAGAACCACTGAGAAAGTGTTGCAAGCAACGCCCACCTCTCTTCGATGCACTTTTTTCTCTTCCTTTTTTCTTTCAGTTTGACACATTTATAAATGTGATCATCATTTGGTGCTAAATTTTGTTTTACTCGATCGAAAAATTGTAGTCTAAAGTATTGTATAAATGTGCAATACAATTGTTAATTACCCACAGGAAAGAATATTGCGTATGGCTTTTATAAATTTACGTTTGTTAATGTAAAAAGAATTATCTACAACATCCACGATAATTATCGTCGTTCTTCACTTGTAACAATTCAATAATAATACTTTGTTACTAATAATTGTCACAGTATCTCCAAGTACTGATCCTGTATAACTTAGATATACATTTAATAGCGTAGAAGATTAAAACTCAAATTTCTACAAATAATTAATGGAGGTATCTATTGTAAAATGTTGCAAATGTTAAACAATGTATTCAAAAATCATTTTTTAGAATGTAGTATCAACGAATCATCAAAAAGGTGACAAAAAGTTTGAAATCGTGTTCAAGAAAAACCTCAAATTTTCTATAATATACAATGTACACTTATGTAAACTTTTTGTGGCGTAACAGAGTTCTCATAAATTTTTAAACGATTCTTACTTCCTACTGAAACTGTTCGAACTGTTTAGTCAAAGAACTATCTATCCGTACACGAAGCAAACGAAACGATGAGTTTATGTTAAATTTCATGTACCAGAATCTTATCAACGCGATCCATGTGTATAATATACTGATCAGTTAATCAGTACAACATATTAAATCTACATACTATACCATTTTTGACCTTCCTTTGTCATTCATTCTCGATGAAAGTCGAGATAATTTTCCTCTTCCATCGAGTCAGATTATTGTTTTCGCTAAAATCTTGAAAAAAACCGGTTCTACCTTTTAAGTAAAAATCAAAACATTCGATGTACCAGAGTTTCTCTAGCAAGGTATATCGATAGCAATTGCCCTATGTAAAGTTTTTAACGATATCGAGTAGAATCTCACCTCCCGTATTATTTCTATTCACTAGTCCTATAGGTTTATTAAACTACCCTCTGGAACGAAACTAATTCGATGCACTTGAGCTCAATCGACTACCATTTCGACCAATCGAGTTTGTAAGATATTTAGATTCGAAATTGGTGCGACAATAACATTTGGAACATTCAAGTTGAAACTCGTTCACTTGAATTTAGAATTGGTCACAATGCACTTCCAATGTAACGTAACACTATTTCAAAATCCAACCTGTAAATGTGTATTGAAACATATCGATCTTGAGTTTAGATGAAAAAGATACATTTTAGAATCCTCCTTCGTTATCACTAATTATAGGTGGTATGATCCGAGCAGCGCTCAGCCGGTGACTACAAAAAGAACAAGACCAGGTGTACAAGTCCTTCGTCTCTGATATTCGCGGTCCATTTTGTTCGTACACGCGTGTACTCGTATCGCGGCGTTGAAGACACGAGTTAGCCCGTGTGTTGCTGCCTATATGATAAAAGAAAGAATGTAATGGGTTGGATCTGCTTCGAAAAGTTTCGAAACGCGTGTACGTGTAATGGCACGCGTAAAGGGCGAGGAAAGGTGAGAATGGAATGCGAGGACGTTGCTCATTAGCCATCGAGCAACTTCAATCAGATTATGGAAGTTGCTTTGGCAAGGCTGGTGGTAGCTTGTTCCGTTCTGGCTGGTCTGATTGGCCGGCGTCGATATTCTTCGCGAGACGTGGACCTCTCCTAAGTGTTTCACCGAGGTACCGTGTTCACCGAGTGGTATTCGGATGATTTTATTATTTGGCGCCTTGAGCATCGGTGAGTCGTTATGCAACGGTTCTTGAGTGTAAACCCTTTGTCTGTCGCGCACCGACTATTTTCCCTCGAATCCGAAGCAATTGTTCCTACGCCTATCGGTTGTTCGCTGCAATCGTTGTAATCGTCAAATTGATCAGTGTTCGTAAGTGCGAAAATTGAACAATTTTGTTCTTTCCCTTAAAATATTCTACACCTTTCTCAGTATCGTTCTTTGTAAATGATTGTAAGTAATGCTGACAGATTGCGTTACAGATACGTCAGGCGTGGTTTTGATGAAAACAATGCGAGCGCTCGGGCAAATGTAAACTTGCGTGTACATTGTGTGCTGCGATAATAAAATTTCTCATACCTTCGAGTGTCGTTGATATTTTCACGTCGTTATTTTACAAATGCCCCCAATAGAGATATCACAAAGGCGTCAAATTCAAAGAACACAAATTTTACATTCGCGAATGTGTATCATTGTTCATCGAAGCATAATATTTCGGTAAATATTAGTTTTTGGATCCATATACCCTAATTTCTTTTTACTCAGTTTTTCATACTCTGTTCAATAGCAGAGCCAAATTTTATACATTGTAATTGAAAAATTCAAGATGACCTTCTTCGTACCTTAATAAAAGAAACTATATGAAAAGAAACTAGTCGTAGCAGTGTACGATCCATTTCGTACCCCATAATTTTCGTTAGAAACATTTCTCCGCGTAATAAACGATTTTCAAGTAATTCAGCTGGCAGATCTTGGTGAATCACCCTGTCGCACATCTATATGTGCGACACCAATGTTTTACTTACTTATCTCTTTTAAGGTGTTAGCTCAATAATTGACTCAAAGTATAAACTCGGAACGTTGAGCACGGGAACTTTAACGATGTTAAAGTCGACGGTCAACGCGTTAAACGAGTAACACGAGAAACATCCCGTATGCATATTTATTATATGTACGATATGTGGAACAGTCGGTTCGTTGGTCATCGATGACAACGAAAAAAAAAAAAAAAAAAGAACTCGCGAAAGGACGAACTTATAAATTTGTTTCGATATCTGTGCGTTGACTCGGTTTAAAATTTTTACGACAAGTTAATAGACTTCCAGCTTTTGCTCATCGAAGATTATTACACCGAGGCTTCCAAGTTGTTGGATAAATTTAAGAGCGTCTTAACGTAGCAACATCCCGATGCGGAGCGTGATCATGGGGCATTATCTTGCCGCTGGTTGCCCTCGGGCTCCGCAATAAAGTGAATCTCTTCGTCGCGACTTTACGGTCCTCTCACGGTGTTAACATACCATAATACCCGATAATCTGGACGCGTTGTCGCACCTACGCTCCTACGCATTGCTAGCACGTACATACGATAGGAAGCATCGTGCACAGGTGCGCCGCCGGTACGAACCCGATCATCGTTTTCGCGATGAAACGACACTACGCTTAAGCTCATTACGGAATCAATGTTATTGTACACACTGATTAAATTGGATATAACGGTTGTTTATGGACCGATAAATCCGAGCTTACGTCGTTCAGCGAGGGAACAAGCTTTTGTGAAATAATGATGTACACTCGTGGCAAATGGTAAAGCATTTGTCATGGACCTTGTTAAGGGATACTCTATTACAAATGTTTCGGAGTACGAAAAAATAGGAACGATTTTATCGACGAACGCGCGTCGAATTCCCGTTGATTGTTGTCGCAATTAGCGCAAGTGCACTTCAATGGAAAATATCATTAAAAGTTTGTCGAAATAGATATTACTTTCGTCTTTTTCATCGTATCCACGTAACGCTACTAAACGTTTCGAGACGCGAAAGAAGCAACGATTCTAAATCAAATTTCTACTCTTTTCTGTTCTCGAAACAACAATTCACATCGGGCGGTAAACGATCGTATTTCGACGGTTTTTTCTAACAAATTGGATATCGGAAACGTAAATACAACGTTCGGGGTGAATATCGGTAACCGTCGCATCGTTTCTCAAACATCTTTGCCAGGATTACTTTCCATCGCGCGAATATTCGAATTTTGTAATCGGTTCGGGTATTAGTAAGATTCGACTCACGTTTGGACAGTTTCACGACTATGTAAATACGTCGCGTTCGGTCTTTCGTCCGATACAACCAGTACGCTGTTTTTCTTTTTTTTTTCGTCCGCGTGTCTCAATGTTAACCGATAAATCTTACGATCTGGACGCAGAGATGTTCCCCGAGAAACATACAACTAGACGGTATAATTAAAACATCGTGACACTTTCTATGTGTTACGGCGCGGTGGAACCGTTACGGTTACATCCACTGTTACACTGTTCTCTGAAAGGTATAATTATATTGTTGAAGTGAAATTGATCGTTCCGAAGTTAGGTTGCTTTTCGTATATCAAATTAGTGAATCGATGGGCGCGTCGGGTGCGAGAAGCATACGCGTGTAAGCGAAATGACGATAAAGGGAACAAGCGCGATGAAGACGAGGAGAATGGTTTCTTACGAAAGACGGACCGTCGGAAGAGCGAGACGGACAGAAGGAGAAACAAAAGGGAGAAGGAGGAGAGATCGAGACGCAAAGCGAAGACCGATCAATCGAGGCCGAGTGACAGGCGGCCGGTGGTATCGCAAGCATCGACACGACGACAAGTGCCTTGCACACCGTTCTAAGTTACCTACGGGCCTTGAAACGTATCTTCGTTTCGTTGACGTAGGTATACCCGTAACAGTAAGACCGACCGAACGTGTTGGATAAACGCAACGATCTCGTAGCTCTTTATTCGGCGCTACGAACATCTTGGAAATACTTTCGGTCGGGACTTTTAACGGATCGTACCGAGAAACGTTCTTCGAACGATCCGTCTTGAACGCAGCAGTCGAAACTTTGGAAACACGATGTATGCGTATTTTGAAATCTGAACGTGTTGGATAAACGCAACGATCTCGTAGCTCTTTATTCGGCGCTACGAACATCTTGGAAATACTTTCGTTCGGGACTTTTAACGGATCGTACCGAGAAACGTTCTTCGAACGATCCGTCTTGAACGCAAGCAGTCGAAACTTTGGAAACACGATGTATGTGTATTTTGAAATGTTCGAATCTACGGAGAAATCAATTTGAAAAAGTTCATCGAATGGACGAACAAGCCTGAGATTTACCGATCTTGGTGATTCTTTACATCGCTACGGTTCAGTTTCGATTCGATGACTTTCGGTTCTAATTTCGGAAGATGGAGCGAATCGATCGATTACGCGTACACGAGGATACGCGTACTCGGTGTCGAGAAAACGAACAAGAGTATACGTTCGAGATAAATATTCCCACGAACCGTTTAAAACGTAGTATGACTCTACGGATAACTGGGAATAAACCTGGACCCACGGATTTTTCGTCTGGAGATTCGCCCCTTTTTATCTCGGAACGAGGCTTCGCCGTGCACACACGATTCGAGAAGAAGAGGGAACAAGACGCGCCAAGAGAGCGAGCGAGATAGAGCAATGGCCGAACGAATCTCGGATTATCCGCGTTCAGCGACTCGCAACCGAGAGCGATAAGGCACGCGCCCGGTACCGGCTCATACGGTATAGCAAAATTAAAATTTCTCTACTTTTCGTTCCAATTTAACTCAATACACATCTATTACTGTCGTGCAACGGATATCGAAAATTACAACGCGGAGACAATATTTGCAACAGTTCGAAATATTATATATTCGAGTAGCCGGTATATAATTTATTTTTCGCACTGTTCAATGATAATACAATTGTACATAGTGGGTTGTTAGGAGAGTCATTTTGTTTTCCAAATTGGAGAATATATAATTTGATAAAATGTTTACACACTTTATAGAAAATCGTGTTTCATTTTCACCAGAAAAAAAAACGAAATGACTTTCCGAACAACCCAATAGGTTGTTCGATGAGTTTTATCGAACGATAAAACATATCGAAGAAACTAGTGTATCGCTGCGAATACTTTTGCATCGATATAGCACATTTCACGTTTAATCGTTTAAACTTGATTTCTTCCAACTCTTCGCTAATATCGTTATCCAGTGAATCTGGTATAGCGAGCCACGGTTTAGCTAACAAAACTGCTTACTTTAACGGATTGCTAAGTAAATACTTGACCGGAATGCTATCGATCTGTTAAGCTATTTCGATGAAAGTAATGCGCGACGAGAGCCACGATACTCAGTTCACGCAAGGACCCGATGCAGAGTTTTCTTATCCCCTTTTGTGAATCATCGAACGCTGACCCTTCGGGTAGCGGATACTCGCAATCGGTTGTTTTCCTCGAGATATTCTCTCCGAGGTTGCGAACTGTACGTGTTCCATTGTTATTTGAATATATACCTGCGACAACTATCGTTTAAATATAGAGTATTGTTAAAGGCAACTAGATATTGTTGTAAATGCAACGCGATGCTTGCGTGTTGGAAACGAGAAGCGTAAGTTTGGCAACGACATAACGTGTAAACCGGAAAAGACCATGTGCCTAGTTACTCTTTTTCCGGTGCGTTCGCCCGTAAAAATCGAAAGATTGCATTCTATCCGACATTGCGGCGAAAGATGTGATAAAACGTTTAAACACACGATATTAAAATAAAGCGTTCGAGTTGTTTCAGAATATAGTAAATCCTCGACTTTCGCGGTTAATTCGTTTCGAAGCTGTCCGTGTATAAACACGACGAAGAGATAGAAAGATCAGTTCAAGGGTTGAGACGAATTCGAATGGATTAATTTTTACTCCATCCTAGGTACATATATAATACTCGAAGGCCGAAAAGCTCTAATCCGATACGATTTGCAATTTCTTCCAGAACATTTTCTCTCCGCGACATTGTATTCGGTGCACGATCCTAGTTTCTTCTTTACGAAAAGAAAAATCGAAGATGGAAGCGCTTTATTTAACATCTAATCACGAATGTACATCACAGGTAATATTATTTAGGAATTCTCGACCACTCAGATTCGTGTCGCATGGTGTCCAAGTTATTTTATTTGCGAAAATTACAGCTAATCGAAGTTGAGCAAATCCATTCGCAGTCTTTTATGAAAAGCAAATAGAAGACAGGAGCGCTTATTTAATAACTAACTACGGGTGCAAACTGCTTATAAGGAGACAATCGCGTATTTACGAATGTACGCTATTATTCGAGAATCCTTGTCCGCTGTTAAACATCCGATTTGTGTTGCACGGTGTTCGAGATCAGGTTCGTTGAAATATTACAGGTAGCTTCGTGAACGGACGATCCAACGCTACGAAAAATTCGAAACGATACTCTCCCTCGATAAGAGTGCACCTACCCGTACGTACCAACTTAACGGGTACGATCTGTAACGTTAAACGCAACTACTTCCACAAGTACTTTTGGAAAGTTCGTTCGGTGCGCAATATTCGGCGCGTAACTTCGAAACGAGGAAGAAGATGAATATTTTACGGAGCGATGCGCAATCGCGTGAAAGGAGCGCGTATTAAAATGGTATCGCGTCACGATGTAACCGCGAGGTTCCATAAAATCGAGGAAAGAAGTCGCGGAAAGGCAAAGAGCGGAATAGATGTTACCGCGGCTAAATTGAGACGGCAATTTTTCGCTGGTGAGTGCGACGCCGCAAAGGACCCTGTCGTCGTGTTCATGTGCAAAAGAGGCGGTTACAAGAAAGACTGCGAGCAGATGGATTAATGTAAAGGCGTACGACCCTAACAAGCGAATTATCTCCGAGATATATTGTGCCGCTTCATGGGTGGTTAACTCCGCGCGAGCAGCTCCCAAGAGAAGGAGAGGGAGAGGGACAAGTCCCAAGAGGAGTACTGGTAAAGAGCGGCGCGGTAGGAGGAGGAAAAATAAAGCGAAAGAGGAAGCGGCGGATACAACGAAGAGGAAGGGGCAAGAAGAAAAAGGACGAAGCGAGGTCAGCCAGCTTCCAAGTTGAGACGACTCTGTGTAGTCTGCCTCCTTCCGCCTCGCCTCATCGTAATGCCTTGTAAGCTCTACTAATCTCCTTACCGGGCTTCTCTCCTGATTTACCGAGATGTTTTCATTGTCTTTGCTGACTTTAGCGACCGACCGTAAAAAGTCGCTGGGAGCGCTCTTTTCGGCAAACGTTATTCGTATCTACGTGCCATCGACGTAACGTTTCCCCCGGAGAAGCTAGAACGATTCTCGAGCACGCTCCGATTATACGCTCCGTTCGAATTTTTCCGTATCTTCGAACCGTAAGGGGTTCGAGACCGTCTCGCGGATTTTACATCGAAACGGTTTCAAGGCCGGCTACGATACCGTATAACCGTCCTAATACCGAGTTATTAGGTCGCGCGGGAATTTAAATTCGCATCCGCGGAACCGATGCCCGAGTTTCGAGTTCGAATCGAGCATTTTTTCAACGATCGTAATTTTTGCTACCGTTAACGGCGACGCGACTCGACTCGACTCGATTCGAAGAAATTGTCAACGACCGTCGAATGGGATCGCAATTGGAAAGTTCTCGACGGAGGAACATCGATGTCCCTCGAACCGGCGGATACTTGGCGATAAAAGTAAAGCACGCGTCGCGGCAATTGACACCGATCGCGTACCCGGTTCTAATTATCCGTCAAAGCGTTTGATACGCAAGAGTTTAGCGACCCCTTCGTTTGCAGAAAATCTACTCGGATGCCGTCTGCCGGTCCACGCGGGAGCCTGGAATCTTTCGTTCGCGGAGCACCGACTTTTTCTCGGAAGAATAATATTTTCTTATGACGAGCGGGGAAAGGAAACAACTCTCTCTTCGTGTCCCAACCTACCGTGCCGATCAATGGGGAAACCGAATCCGCCTCTACGTCTCCACGATGAATTTTTCCACGGCACGCACCGACGAGCACAGAATATAATGGCGGTACATTGCACCCCGGACATAAATTCTGCGATCAAAGTGCATCGCGTCGCACTAGGGCGAACTTTAAGGATTTTATGCGATTAAGTTCTTCCACGACTCGGTCCCTTCCCTCTCCCTTTATCTTTCCTCTGTCTCTTTCCTCGATTCCTCTTTCGTCCGTCTTCTTCCACGGATACAGCCTGTCCTTCTTTCTTTCCCTCTTCTTCGCTCTTTTTCGCTCTATGCACGACCATCGGTCTCGTCCACCGTGACCGGAAAAATAAACCGAATCCCGTGTGTACAAGGAGCGGGGGAGCACCTCCGTGAAACGGAGTGGGAGAAGTAACGGGTGTTTCTATTTTATTTTAATTAGGCTCACAGGCCTAATACCTTACAGCTGGTACATCGATACGACAAGGTACAACATTCGTTGGTCTTCCCATTCGTTAGAGAGATTGGATTCGGCTTAGTTTTCGAGCCACGATCTTTTTCTTCGACAGTGTTCGATGGCACCGTGATCGGGTCTCCGCATCGATCCATCGCTCGTTTCCGTTCACTGTCGTTCCTCCTCTAAGTCGGTAACACGACGCGATGGATTCTAGCGCTTTATCGAGTTCGACTCGAATACGGACGACAAATCGCCGAAGTTTTAAGTATTTTCAAAAAGAATCCATCCTGCGAAAATATCCCGGGTGCGGTGTGCGCGACGCTCGGATGTGCTCCTACTATTCCCGATAACGGTGGCAGAAGAGGGGGCTGAAATCGCGAAAACTGGAGAGGAAGAGAGAATCGGGGAGAGATAAAAGAGAACAAGACGGAAAGCCGAGAAAGCTGGCCATAAAATACGTGTGCATGGATGCATTTACGAACTCCCAGGCCCGTGGCAACCGGGCTGAGTTTCGGAGGATGAGGGATGAGGATGCGACGGGAGAATGGGGGGTGGCGGTTGCTTTCACGTAGCAGAGTTGTTGCCAGTTGTTTTCCCGGGGGACAAATTTATAACTTCGTCTCGCTCGAGAAGTTCACGGAGAACAAACCAAAAATCGCCGCACCACGGGATCTGCTATTGGTTTTTCGTAGACGGATCGACGTGGAATACGTATATCCCGACTGGGTTAGGTTTCATCGGGTTCGTTCAATTAACGCGGGCACCGGTGCTTCCTCGTTATTTGTCCCGACCCACTTTTCACGAAAATTTTCACCAAGTTTCGCCCGTCGCTACCCGTGTCTCGAGACGCTTCGGAATCGTTAAGGGAAACCTATGGGCGTGTTGTTGCGAATCTACGCTCCGGATTGCATATTTTTCGTATTCACGGGCCAAAGTGTTCGTATATCCGCGAATTGCAAAGAGCAATCGTAATAACGGTAACGTTAGGACCGCTATAAAGTAAAAACTTGCCCGCGTTAAGGGAAAATGTACACCGAGAGCTTAACTTTTGCGATTTTCTATACGGAATATTCGATATTGGTGCGCCGTTTCTCGCGAAACGTTGTAAAATCAACCCGCGTAGTTTTAACGGCACCGTGGACCAACACCGTCGATAAACTTCCAAATCGATCTCTCTCGCGATTCCCGCCAACGATTACGGGTCGTTTCGATCCGGCACGATCGATCGATTTAAGCCCGCGAGAGTATAAATTGAGCGTAAGGACCGTGGCAAAAGATTCGTGTAAACGGTATACAAATCAGCAGGATATAATTTAAAGCGTTGTCCGATACTAAATATTCAACGCTGTCACCTACTTTCGTTCCCGGCGATGTTATGCAAATAGAAGTGACGGCGGAAAGCAATTTACTTTGGCCGCTTCGTACATCGATCTTTTCGATACGGCGATCCGACGAAATACCACGATAGACTTTTAGAAAAACCGACTAGAAGTTTCCGTTTTGTACTCGAGGGACGAGAATCGGTACGACCGTATCCAAGATTTTCTCGAAACGTGGTCCAGCCAGGCCTGTAATTTTCTCACGTTGGAACCATGACGCGTCTTAATTTTCACTCGGCGTCCGGAATCCGAGTCGAAAATTGTGCTAATCCCTTTAAAGTGACCCGTGTTCCGAATGATCGGCCGCTCAGGCATAAGTAACACAACAGGTAGGTAGAAGCAGAGGGCCACCACCGGGATACCAGAGACGAAGAGAAGGAGAAAGACAGAGGCTGGAAGAACAAAAGCAACGCCCAAGCTCCACAGGTGCTCTCGTGAGTGGCTTTCCGTTCGTTTGGATAACTGTGGACGAGTCGCCAAGGCGTTAAAGCAAACAACGACCGAGATGAACTTTCTAACGCTACGCTGATGCCACACCGTGACGGTTGGCCCCCTTCCTCTTACTTCGGTCCCTTCGAGGCCTCTGACAACTTAAATTACCTGTGCATTTCCTAATGCAAAACTCCCATCCCCCGACGAACGCGCATTTTTCTTTCGAGAAAAGTTCACTTTCGTTATACGTTATACGTTACACGTTATACATTACACGTTACACGTTATACGTTATACGTTATACGTTATACGTTATACGTTATACGTTATACGTTGTACGTTATACGTTATACGTTATACGTTATGCGTTATTCGTTATACGTTATGCGTTATTCGTTATACGTTATACGTTATGCGTTATTCGTTATACGTTATGCGTTATTCGTTATACGTTATACGTTATATGTTATTGGTTATTCGATATACGTTATTCGTTATACATTATACGTTATATGTTATTGGTTATTCGATATACGTTACACGTTATATGTTATACGATATACGTTATGGGTTATACGTTATACGGAACCGTTCGTATCGATATTTTTTCCAGTGTTTCCTCAATCTGCTCACACGTTCATATTTACCTTCGAATTTACAGCCAGCTTTGTAAAAAAATTGTTTGTCGAAAAAATATCCTTAAACGCATCGATGTTATGGAACACTGTAGTCGTTCTGAACAAGAATATTTAAGTCCAATATTTTCTTCGATACAAAACACACTCAAATTGTACAATGAATATTTGGATCTTCATCCTTAGATACGTCTAGACTAGATTAGGGAGAATATTTAAGTCCAATATACTCTTCGATGCAGAACGACTCAAATTGTACAATTAATATTTAGATTTTCATCCTTAGATACGTCTAGACTAGACTAAAGTATTCTTGAAAGCTAACAAGGGTTTACTTAAACAAGATTTTGAAACATCGTGCGTTGTAAACAAGCGTATGATATTTACGTTAATGCATTGTATTCTACCGCAAAAAAGTAAAACATTGATTACACGTATGAAAAGAAGTTATATATTTTTATATATTTACAACGTAAAAAATCCCGACTACAAGTGTTTGTGGCGGATATAACTTGAAAAACACGGATTTATCGATAACTATAAATACACAATTTATCGAACTACAAAACTTATCGAACAACCTATTATATGAAAAAGATACAATTTCTGTTTAAACTTCTTTTTACGAGTGTCACCATTTTGTAGTTATTCCGCGAAGAAGAAAAATCTACACCTTTTCAAGAGACAATTTTACTTTCTTCCAAACCGTATTACAACATCGACGAGAAATGCTACTTCCACGCAATGTTTTAAAATTTTTTACATTTCCGGGTTCCTTAACCTTCCTTGCTATACTCGATCTAAAAACACTATAGTAAGTTAGAAAAGTCGATGTACCATTGAGGGAAAAATGAAAAACGAAATTTTCAAGCGTTGATCGCTTCAACATTCGCCTGCACAATTGTATGATATATCTGCTGTGCGGAAAACATTGTATTTATGTAAAAAGTAAATAAAATTATCAGATATAATTACGTATTTTTATTAAATAAAGATTATTATTTTAATTCGATTAATAAATGCATCAGAATTCGTTGCAGTAAATTACGTAAATAGTAGGTGCCATAACAATAATCATTGGAATAGTTATACTCTGGTAACAATTCAGTTCTCGCTGGTAATTTTCAAAAGAACCGATATATTATCTATAAACCGTAATTATTCTTTAAATAAATTTTTAAAATTATCTTCAAAATGAAAACAAGAATAGAGAATTATATATTGATAAAAATTTCTTTCTGTCTCTGTATTTATTCTGTTTCAATGATTAAATAAACAATTTGATGTATAAATTAGGAAATTTTGTAACACAAGATTTATTTCTGTTTCTTTTAGGTATTTCTTTTGTATCTAGAACTGTTCTCAAAATCGATTTAACTATAAATTACTGTCAAGCTTACTATAATCCATAGGAAAGAGGAAGATTATTTTCATTATAATTTCTGAGACACATACCGAGAATGCTCTTTATACATAGAAGTGTAGTACAATCATTACGTAATTCTAGTTTTTTTTAAATAAACATCATGGAATTGAGAACGTTCGATACATACCTGCTTCCATCGACAATTAAGTTCTTTAATTGTATTATATTCTATAAATATCGATCCAAGTCTCATTGTCCTGGACAAAGCCTGGTAGACTTTGGCAACCGAGTTATAATTTGCGATAGTCTGGATAAAACGTGATTTTTTATAAATTTATTAATTCGACGGAAGGATGCGAAACTAAGAAAACGATCACGAGCTCCTACGTGAAATGTTTAAAAAATTCTACGAGGTAAACGCGCGAGAAGAAACGTTGAAAATATTTGGCCAACATTCGATTCGTATGGGCCTTCGGAAGAAAAATCATAACTTCTAAACTAATCAATTTTCAACCCAAGTACTCTAATACTTTCTCAAAAAGAATACAACGATGTATCGATCGATGTATAAAAAGAGTAAACAGTTTTGTTTAAAATACTTCAGGTAATCTGGACCTTTCATCGAAGAAAAAGTTTTTTAGCAATTTTCATAATTGCAATTTGTCGCTAGCTAAATACCGACGAAATTTTGTTCCAAACATGTTTCAGCAGTTCAACGGAAATTAATAACAAATCCCCTGAAATATCACAGGTACGCTTGGACGTCTAGATGGTAAACGTGTCAATAACAATTTCGATGATTAATTCTATTGTAAGCAAATTCGAGCAGCTGAACTCAATATTAATGTAAAGTTTATACGCGTGTGTCCTGAATACGTGTACACAAAATCACCGAGTTACTATTCGGTAGATGTTTTAATAATCGATTCAAACTTTAAGATCAAATTAAACAGACGAATCTACCATTAACATCATATGTTTGAAGATTCGATAAATGTGCGCGGTAAATTTTTCCGTTCAATTTTAATAACCGGGTCGATATATTTGATAAAAATTGACATAGTATTAAAAACTAAATTTATTCATCGACACGTTAACATGGAAGAAGATCAAATTAAACAGACGAATCTACCATTAACATCGTATGTTTGAAGATTCGATAAATGTGCGCGGTAAATTTTTCCGTTCAATTTTAATAACCGGATCGATATATTTGATAAAAATTGACATAGTATTAAAAACTAAGTTTATTCATCGACACGTTAACATGGAAGAATCTGTAGTTCGTAGACGTCGAATACATTTTTCTCTCTTGGACGAAAGACTGTGCGCGAGTATCATCGAGGACCGTTTTACAATGGGCGATGAACAACACGGATCAAGAATCGGGAGGTGATACCAGTTTCAATGAACCGCAGTAAAGTGAGTTTATTGTGGGATCTAAAGCGCGGAATATCTAACCTGCTCGAGGAAGTGCGAACGAGTCTCGTAACGGCACCTGCTCCGCTCCTACTGGATGCAGTTTAAATACTGGTATCGAACAATGCCCGGACCGCGCGACGCCGGAATTTGATTTACAGCGGAATTCCTACGACGCAGGACGTAAACAGGTACACTGCGCGCCCACTGCTCGATGTCGATATATAAATCGTGAGATGTCGCAAGTTTCGGAACGAAAATGGTAATGGTAGTTGCGCAACCAGCCCGTCAATGTGTACGCGAATACTATAACGCTCTGTTAGTTACCACGCCTTTGTAACCACTCTACATGTTTTATGGGCTTAACCGTCCAATGAAAGCGGCGGATTCTGTACCCTATCCATGTACCGTCTAAAGAGAACTCTTTAATGGAACGAATACAAGGAACTAAAAGGGGTTAATAGTACGAAGCATCGAATGCTTCGATGGAGCATTTACCCTTGGTTGTTCGGATACATAATTCCAGTACTTCGGGGTATATTTTCTGGATGTCGGTCAACGACCATCTGGAATACTATTGGGTTCGACGATAATAATCCCCGAGTTCGCTGTTTATTATATTTCCGATATCTATTATTAGATCCCTTCGTCGTTTCAGTAGTGGAACCGAGGTGGAAGAAATATTTTTAATTCGAATAATTTCATTCGTTATGTAAAAACGAAGCACTACTCCGTTTCGTGTAATGTAAAATTGAGAGTACATCGTACGTACTCGTATAAATATTGAAGATATATTTTTAATTCGAATAATTTCATTCGTTATGTAATAACAAAGCACTACTCCGTTTCGTATAATGTAAAATTGGGAGTATATCGTACATACTCGTATAAATATTGAAGATATATTTTTAATTCGAATAATTTCATTCGTTATGTAATAACGAAGCACTACTCCGTTTCGTGTAATGTAAAATTGAGAGTATATCGTAGATACTCGTATAAATATTGCTTCGTAAACAACGAACGATAAATACTTTGTAGAATATTTCGTTCGAATATCTAAATTCTGTTCAATCGAAACGATTAGATACATAGAAAGGGACGCGGTCAACAGATATAGTAATTGGTAGCATTATCGAAAGATGTTCTTCCACGAGATTTAGAAGCTGGTGATTAATTGGAAATCATTCTTTTAGACAAGTATTACGAGATATGTTTCACTACTTGCTCGTGTCATCCGAATGTATTGTTACTCTACATATCGAAGAATGTTACTCGTAATTTCAATTTTAGACCTCCTAATTGGCTCACAAAGCCATTTGCAAATTAACTATCGATTACAAATTCCTCGTAGTATTTTAGATTGCAGAAACGGGGAAATTCGTATAAAAGATGACGAACGACACGAACGTACAGAGTTTTTACACACGGATTGGACTGTTAAATTTATTTATTCGTTGTGAGATATATCGCAACGAATTATAATTTTCATTCCTCGAGCATCAAATATAAAATTGATTTATCGGAAATTTTTATCTTTGCTACAATGTATCATAATCACCTGAAAATAGTTAATACGTACTTCGAAATTTAATATCGTCAATTCTTATCATTATTCGTCTCGAACCGATCGAGAGATTATTATTTATTTATTGTCCGTATTGTGCAAATAAGATGGTACGGATAAATATAAAAACGAATGAAATAAGTAGTATAGAAACGCGTAAGAGTCCTAGTGCAGTATTCTTATCGAATCCTAATTTATCGGTTAGTTGTTAAATATTAATAACGGATCACAGGAACAAGAAACATTTAGTTCCCCAACGGTAAAACTTGAAATATTTTCTCTGTATCGAGGCCTATACGCGTACATAAATAACTGGCCGACGCGATTCTTCTTGCATTTGTTTTACATGGACAGACATCAAATTGCGAGCCTTAAATTTGGCGAACTTACTACCGTCAATGACGCGTGCGATACACGATCGGGCATAAAGGGCGAATGTCACGTTAGTTTACATTCTCTGACGAATTTTACGACGTGGTTGCGCGCTGTAAAAATCATCGAAGGGAGTTTATACATAGCAGGGAACTACACGTATTGGAGCAACTGGATTCACCGACACAAAATTTCACTTCGGGAAAGAAACGAGGCATTATTTTTTTATCACTATTTTCCGATAACCATTGTCGGTAGAATTTCGACGCCACCGATAACTTCGCGTTTGAAATATTTACAATTTTACGGTAAATCTCGCCAGAATCGCTAAATAAATAAACAAATACCGTGTATTCGAATTTGCTTCCAAACTGTCGATTTCTCTAATATTTCCGTTGTTTCGATTGAAACAAAATTGATTTTGATTTTCCATCAAAATTGAATATTGCTGTTCGGAGCATTTAGAACAGAATTTCTAAATGATTTTTATAAATGTTAGTTGCATTTAGAAACGTTTGTACGCACAAGGGTTAAAGAAAGGGTTAAAACTTTCAAATGGAAAGGGCAAATACTCTGCAACGTTTAATAAACGTACGACTATAATACAAAACTTGCTTTTGCATATTGTTCGTTACGTATCGTATTGTGATACATTGAATAAAGTTCTTATGCGAAAAACTGAAACGGTAAAGATATTCGCGAAAATATTATCGACTCGTTGATTCTTTCGTGCAATATCTAATCTTCCACTTTGTGATTCTATATCATAAATTTTTCTATCGAAAACCCGCGGACAATGTAGAGCGTTTTATTTTTCACGATTCTAAACGTTACGAAGATTTTTATCAAAAGCGTGCGAGATAGCGAAAATTTTAAAACTATGGCAACCTACGAAGCAAATAGATACCGATATAGATTAAGCGATCGAAGTAAACAAATTTCATTCTAAGCAAAACTAACTACGAAAAAATACGTCAAAAGCGTTGAAAGTATTTCGTTAATTCGACGATTGGAACCACTTTGAAATCGTTTAGTCGATTTAGACAAAACTGCCATAAATTTTAATCGATTTGAACCCGTAAACACGACCTGTCGCAATAATAAGAATCGATATTTCATCATCCACGATCGCGTAGAATTTAGCAATCGTCACCTTCGAATTGCGTTAAGTTAAACGGATTTCCAGTGATTCCGTCGAGCTCTGTTCCTCTCTACGTGCCTTAAAATGCCAAGAAACGCTTTTGACAAAACTACAGATAAATAACCTCGTCGTGTAAACGTCAATCGACGTAAAAAATACAACCTGTTGTGGCAGGTCCTATACGCGTAGGAGGCATATTTTGGCGGGTTCCTCCGCCGAGCATTCCACGTAACGTTGGACGTATGGATTATTGCCCGATTATTTATGACCAACTGCAAAAGTCAGCGGACTACGGGCGTCGATAACGGCGACATTGCAACCTGACTTGGTGTGTAAATAATCGCACAGCTTAGCTCCGTACCGTGTCCACGATTACAATGAACCAGTCGCGTAACCACGTATCGACGTATCAACCCTGGAAAGGACTTCTAGAGTTCCTATCGACGCCGTGCATTCTCACAATAGCTTATTTCGCTTCCTTCGATGATTTCGAGAATTTCAAATCGAAACGAACCAAAGAAATATTTAATTTCAAAATGTCAGATTCACAAGTAAAGAAAAAGTTGACCGAAATGGATAATTTTAACGATTCTATACAAGCATGATCTTTCTTCTTTTCTAGACAAACTTCTTCGATCACGTTCGACGGTATATAATTGAAGAAATTTTCATATGGAGAAGAAACTTGAGAATAGAGCTATTTCTCTTTTCTAGAATTATACTTTAAAGTATAGGATAACGGTATCTTATTCTTCGTTGAAAAAATTACAGAACCTCTCGTGACACGAAACGATCGAAATTGTAATCCATACTGTCCTATAAATCCATATAGATACACATTGGATATAAGTTTTTTCAAACGAATCGGGAGATAAATCTTTGGATCGAAGATCAGAGAAACAAGTGTAAATATTGTAGCGTACCCCGAGGAGTTATCGTTTACGGATAATAATTCGCAGAAATGAATTTAAAGTTAATTTTATCGTTGTTCGCCCGCCTTTGGGTAAGACGTTCATTCTCTACGCGTAGCGTTACTCGGCCAAAGCGATCTATTACTCGCATGGTTTCGTTTCTTTTAATACGATTACGCGCCGTGACTGTAAACGTACCGATACTTTTCACAAAGATCGCTACTTCTCTTCCCTGAGTGGGAGAAATCCGATAAAATTGAAGCTCGGCGAGAGGGTCTCGAACGACCCGTAAAGCCGCGTCCGGGAAAAATTATTCCAGAGTTAAGAAGCGCGTCTTATGTAAAGTAACGGTTGTTGGTAACACCGAAAGCTCGAGGGTGACCGAGTCAAGACACCTGGCACTTCTGCGTTGCCCTTTTCTTCTATGTTCACGTTGCCTTGCGGCTTCCAACGACCCACTTTTGCTCGGCCCCGATATACGACATGATTACGAGCACGAATATAAAGAGGAAGAGAAAAAGAAAGAGAGAGGTTGGAGGTGGTGGGAGGGGGAGGAGAGGGAGGCGAAAAAACGGACGAGGAAGATCCAGGAAACAGAGGGAGTGCAAGCAGGTAAGCGTGGAATCGTGATTGGATCGGTGCCAATTCCTCCCGGGAGATACGACGATTTGAAATTCAATGCGATGAAAGGTTTGCCTCCTCTTCTCTTCCTTTCAACCCTGCCGCCCTCTTCGCCTACGTCTTCGAGCGCGCGTTTTCGGCCGCGTCCTACTCGCTAAACTATATAGTTCGATTCTGTAATATACGCTGGCTCTAAAGTATATATCCCAATTCGCTAACCCAGAGACCGGAAGCACTGGCAACCTTTCAAGTTTCCCAGGTTCGGAATCCTTTTAATTCGGATTGCACTTTTAATCGGGAGGAGCATTCTTTTCTTTTTTTTCTTCTTTCCTTTTTTTTTTTTTCCTCCTAATTTCATTAACCCCGGCAACGGTGAGAGCGATCCGCGTACACGGTGCGCGTGTTGCCTCGCTCGGTCTCGCGTGGGCGTAAACGTTACTTGGAACCGGGAACACCGAAGATTCATGCGCGCCGACGTGGAATTTCATTTGGTTGCGAAAACATCGCTTTTTGGATCGTCGTTCGAACGCCTCGCGATGATGTAAGAAATCGATCCTATCGCGAAACTACCGCTTCTCGATGAAATTGAGTCACGTACGAACGAGTTCTCGACTACGTCGACCCGAGAGGTCGCGTCCTCACTTCGTAAAAATCTAGTCGCGAAGCGCGGAGAAAGGCGGAGTATCGTTTATGCACGATGGTTACGGTTGTTTACAATTTTCGAGACGAAATACACCGCGAGGGGGAAATCTCCGAGCGCGGAAAGTTCCGACGGTTAATGTCCAGAGGTCAAAAGACGGAAGCCGATTAATTAGAAACGCGTCGTTGAACCACGGAATCTTTTGGAAATTCCTCCCCTCGGATGTCGCACGGTACGTGGCACTTGGTGCGGTCGGAGAACGACAAAATGAGGGGCAGGCGAGAACGTCGTTCACTCGGAAATATCGCCGGGGGTCTCGCTTTTCACGAATCTTCGCGCAGCGTAAGAGCGATTATCGCGGACACGAGTATGCGTCACATGGGTTTCGGATGATTTTCCACGAACGAAATACTCCGTTCGGATAATATCTCCCGATGGCTGAACGGAATCCTAAAATGTTCGCGTCTCGGTGAAAACAAGCCGAGAGTTTGTCACGTCGAGCGGGTGTAACGCCTCGGAGACTCTCCGGCAGTTACGAATCGAGGCGAATACACGCTCGTCGTTGACCGAAAGACGAAACGTGCGATATTTTTGAAATTCAATCTGCCGTGCGCTCGACGGGAAATTCGGAACGATAAGAGGCAGCTAGTAGCGCGGGAAATAAAAACGTTAACCGAACGCCGGAGAGAATATACGAGAGAAATCCACGAGAAACGGAACGTCTCTCGAAAATTCCTCGTTCTTCTCTCGTTTCGTCGAAAGAAAATCACGAGCGTCGCTCCGATCGGAAAAATTCTCCCGAAAAAAAAGAAAAAAGGAAAAAAAAACCGTCGCGAACCGGATCTTCGGTGACTCGTCCACCAAAGGGTAGATACCGTTTATCGCGTATCGGTCGTGCGATAAAATTATAGATTTACGAGACGCAAAAATAAAAGGAAAGAAGCGCAGCAGTAACCGTTCACGCGCGATACTCGCTGCGAGCCGACCGGCTTCGTTTATAATAAAAGTCGACCGCAAGAAGCGCGTGTATCTAAAAAATGATTTCCGTTGAAATGTTCGCGGATGAACTAGCAAAACACGATCCACATTCAAAGCGTGAAATTGAAATCCGTTACCGTCTAACAGCAACGTCGAATATCGTCGGTTGCGTCCACATTACGACCGCAAGTTTGTTTCTTCCGTCTTGGCCGGTAGTGCGTCGTGCGAGAAATCAAGTAGCAAACTAAAGGATGCTACGGCTTATCGACGTAACTACGAAGACACCGAAGTACACATATTTCGTGCACTGACCTTATAACGAACATGTGTCTCCCGTGGTCCCTGGATGGACAGTCATTGGGTCTCAGACGGGGTGGCTCGTAGTATTTAGACGACGGTGATTCAAATATATACTCGTGCACAGACGCACCGTGCCGGCACGACCTTGACGCGGCGGGTACCCGGCGATGGACACGCGTGCGAAAGACACGCGTGCACGCGACGCGGCGCCGTGTGATCCTCGTGGCGAGTCCGAACGGATTCACGGACGATCGAGTACGATAATATCCTCCCGAGGACCACCGTTTCTCACCGTTTACTTTCGTTTCTCCGGCGAACGTTTTAACTCGTCCCGTTCTCGTTTTCCTTTTCGTTTTCGTTTTCGTTTTCGTTTTCGTTTTCGTTTTCGTATCGTATCGTAACGTATCGTATCGTATCGTATCGTTTCGTTTCGTTTCGTTTCGCTGGAACTTGCCTCTTCGGAATCCACCGATCGCGGGCCGCGAGCACGCGAAAACACCGCCAGGCAAGGATAGCGTGGAAGACAACAACGACCAAGACGTCGAAGACGACGAGGACCACGACGACGGTGTCTCGTGGCGGTGGTCGATAGCGCGGCGCTCTACTGACGTCGCGACGCTTCGTCGTGTCGTGGCCCGCGGCTCCTACACGCCCTCCCTCCGCCGCCCCACGACGCCCTCAACTCACTCCGGAACAACCCGGAAACTGACGAACCGCCGCCCCCACCTTTGAAAACTACCCTTATTTCGTACCCCCACCATCCGAGCCGACACCGCCACTACCACCAACGACACCCCACCACCGCCACCTCCGCCGCCTCCGCCGACTCCGCCGACTCCACCGACTCCGCCGACTCCGCCGACTCCGCCGACTCCGCCGCCTCCGCCGACTACGTCGCCACCCTCGCACCAAGGACGAAGGACGAAGAACGACCACTCGACTCTATCGCGAGGAGAACTTTTCCGCCTAGACAGAGTCCTCCTCCCACGATCGCCCTATTCTTTCCTCCGATTTCCTCCGATTTCGTCAGATTCACGGATCGGTATCGGTGTTTCGTATCCTATCGTAACACGGTGACGTTAAATGCTCGAATCTAACCACGAGAACTACTTCCGGTTCAACGGTGATCGCGACTATCTTAATTTCGTTTCGCGCAACAAGCGTCGATTCCGCTTCGATGATTCACGCTCGAGTGTACAGGATGAAGAGGATCGAAAGAAAAAGGGAATAATATTGATCGAAAAAATCCGATTCGAAGATCGTTTCGAGCGATCGTTTTCGTGTACACTTTCGTATTCGTTGGCCTCTGCAATGTTTACGTACCGTGTTCGGTCACCGGCCACCGGCTACTCGTCGTTGATCTATATCGGTGAAATCGTAACAACGCCTCGTACGGTAATTGTGGATACGTTGACACGGTAAACGCGTTAAAAGCGTTCCCACGGCGGCCTATTATTATCCGATAACGATACAAATTTATCACCGGCGCATTTTCGTACTCGATTTTCTCCTAAACGATACTTCGAACGGAGAAACGTTATCTCGTCGTTTCGTACTCCGTTGGTACTTTCTGTCCGGTACCTGACTCTGGATCGTTCTCTAGAGTTCTCGTAGAATCGTCGGAACGAGTTGTCCTTTCGGACAGATTTCCGAAACGGGGTTCGTTTAATTGTAAGGAAAATCGTTTTCGTTTATCGTCCGTGTAATTGGATCTCACCGTACCGCGGAAGTGACCACGTACGCGTAGTTTCGCGTTGGCCGGTGCGGAGAGCCCGCGAGAAGAATCTTCGGACGATATTTCTGGACCACGGGATGCGTGACATTTTAAATTTCATTGTCGAAGCAAGCGTCTCGCCGGATAAGAGACGCCAGATTTTCATCGAGTGGGTTTCTACGATGTATAAATCTCCGTGGTACAGTCCTCGACCCGTTTACTCCTCGAAGACATAAAGACACAGGGTAGTAAGCGAAAGTCGGAAAAGTTTGCGCTTGGAATTTCGCAGCTCGCGGCTCGCTCTCTCGTCGCGGACGAATCGCCATCTCGTTACTTTACTTGTTTACAATTCTTCGAATTTATTCCTTCTTTCCGCAACGATCGTTTCAGTTTAGCAATCTTTAATCTTATTTTCGCGATTGGCGAACGTCCCCCGAAACGATTTTATTTTTCACACGGCGTTTCATCCGCGACGGTTTCCCCGTCGTCGCTACCGCGGGAATAATTGATCCGTGATACTTTTACGGGGTCGTTTCGATTCAAATTTAGCTCGCGGAAGAGGGATCGCGCGGCGCAATCGACCAACTTCCTGTAACAATATCCTAGATTCGTTGAATTTATGACGTCACTGACGATTTAGATTTCGTTGCACCGGATGGGAGCCGCGAGATTTTCAAGGAAAGAGCTTCAGCGATGTATAAATCAGCACGATACAGTCCTCGACCCATTTATTTCGTCGAGTTAGAAAGGTCTCGGACAATGAGAGAATATCGGGAAATTCTACGTCCACGCTCCGCGATCGTTCCAGAAATGATCCCTCAGCGGTACAACGCTGTTCTCTACGAGGATTAACGGCCAGCGTTAAACGTACGCGTAGATCGTGCGCATCGTCTCTTACTTTTACTCCATCGTGACAAATATTCGTGAAAGAAATGGACCTTCGGCAGACTTTCCCCTGCATCGGACCATTTCTCTTTTGTTACGTATCATTGCGTGCGCGCGAGTGGTACGCAGGGCACGCGACCACGTGCGAGCAAGAAAGAGTGGGAGAGGAAGAAGAAGAGAGAGAAAGAGAGAGATAGAGGGAGCGAGTAAGTGAGTGAGTGAGAGAGAAAAAGAGAGAGAGAGAGAGAAAGAGAGAATGAGAGAATATCCCGCGGGCAGTTGGCCGACCACGTGGGTGCCGCCCCCATGGCCCCCGGCATGGCCACGTGCCAAATAACTCACTTGGCACGCGTAAACAATTACTCCGAAACTCATGTTATCGCGCTACATTACGCGAATATATCTCACGTTGGCTGTCCGCAAGGCGTGCGTTTCGTGTCGTCTTAGTACTCAACCTTTGAATCCGTGCTGCCCCTCGCGGGAAACTTTTCTCCCGTGGCTCGTTCCCGCCAGGAAAGGATCATTTTTACGAACGCTGTTTTACGACTTCGAAATTACGTATTTCGGGAAACCGTGGTTCAATCACCGTGAAACATTCACGAATACAAACAAGTGTTCGCCCCGATCGCTTTCGGATTCGAACGAACGAAACGAAAACGAATTGAACGGCAACGTACGTAGGAAACTGTATTCAATTAGACATCGACGTTGGAAAAAAAAAAAACATCGATCCGTGACGGATTAAATTAATTTCGGTCCGCGTTCACCGGTCTCGAATTAAAGCTGGAAATAATAATCGGCTTTAACAGCGAGTGTCGGTGTTGAGTAAACGAACGCGTGGCTCGATAAATAACGTCGCCGACAATGTTTTTCATAGAGATATCAATCCCGAATCGTTTCAATCGACGACAATTAACCGCCGCGTAGTGGAATGAAACTCGAAAGGTATCGAACACGTAAAAATGTAATTTGGTATAATTTAGGTATGTGCACATATATCGAATATGCCTAATTGTATCTTAATATCGTTTAATATGAAAAAATGTAATACGAAAAACTGTAAACGATAATTCTAATTTTGAAATATTTTGAGACTGGCCTGTACACGATCAAAATTAACAAATAGTACAAAAAATTATACTAAATCGTGGCTTATATTTTCAACTGACTACTGGTAACAAAAATTATCATTGTGGATATACCTTTATAAAATGACTGTTTTTGCGTTTTTGGGTGTAGAAATTATACTGTGCGTTGCTGTTTCTGTTGTTCGTATGTACAATTTTTAATACAAAAACAATCCTCCTTACGACGTTTAATTATTTTTCCCTAATAGTCTCGTAAATATATTACAATTCTATATCGTTTTTGTCACAAATTCGATTATACAAAGTAGACTCTGATAGATGTGCTTCTTATTTTTCTAGTATATAGTAGTTGAAAGATCGTTAGGACTGTGCGATGTAATAGTTTTTACAGTGTCGACAAGAAAAGTTTGAAATATAGAACAACACGAACCAAAGATACCCCTAGGTAAGAAAGAACGTGATCTTTAAAGAAGAAAATAGTATGCTAACCTTACATAAAAGTTTTCCCATAAACTACTGTGTAGTAATATACGATGGAGGTTGCGTTGGCGGACGAAATGGAACGTTGTTTTCGAACACGACTGTATAACGTAAAAAAGAAAATAGTGTCCCTTTTCACGATTTTTATGAAACTTTACACGTTTTTTTTTTTACATCTGGTGACTCGAGTTAAGAGAAGAAACTGCCTGCAAAAATGATTGGAGATACAAACAAGTCTCTTTTAAACTAATTCTTTACGATTACGACAGAAAATAACGTCGATACGAAAAGAAATACCACTTTTACCGTGTACCTCCGCATATCGCTAAAGTTCTGGGCGAGACGATGAGATGAATTATTTTTATTTAAAATTCCCAATTAACCGCAAGCGTCTTCGTTCTGTACCCATATTGTCTACACTTGAACGATTGAAAACATAGAGCAGCAATTGCGTAAATAATCTCTCATAGACGACAGTCGATCCGACATGGGTAGCGAATTTGTTTATAAAACTTTCAAGTTTCTTGTACATCCAATAGTTTTGAAGATAACATCGAAAGGCCGAAACTTCAGAGGGTACTTTCACTCTTTAAACTTGAGTTACCACGGCTAAATTTCTTTTACTTTGAAACGTCTCTTTTATTTTTGGCCGTGCTATAAACCTGCAAAGTTTCGTCAAAAACCGGGGGGAGGAGGGGGTAGCGAGACAGCACTCGAATATTATTTCCAAAGTATTTCGTTCTATCGCGATTAAGTTCAATTTACGAGCTACACTCGCAAGACAATGTCCGTCTCGGTGCGAGCTCCGCGTGATCCGTATTAATTTTAAATATCGATATCGCGTCTCGCGTGTCACCGTATTTATTTACAGTTCGTGGTTGCGTTAAATACGTTACCCATAAGTCGAAACCCTATCGATTGCTCTCCAGAAAACCGGTAAGAAAGTTTGGTTGGTACCGTTTTGTTTTTATTCGTCCGATGTAGCACGCGTGATTAAGTAGTTTGGCCGCAAGCTTCTTCGGTATCGGTGTACACGAGTACCGTATTATGACACTTAATCAGGCCTATACGAGAAATTCGACGTTTCTCGGGCAGCACCCCCTCCATGTTCGCGGATCAGTGGCTGGAGTTCTGCAACTGCAGATCGTTTTGGGTATCGGCCAACGTCGATTCTCGACATCGAGAGTTGAGATCCGCGGTTACACGACTATTCGATGTTCGGAATTCGATATTTCCACTAAAAGAACGGCCTAAATCGAGTTTCCCCCTGTAAAGTATCTCTCGATATCGCTGTCACGTTACACTTCGACCACTTGTCCATGATATGCAGATGAAATGCAAGGTCTTCCCATCGTGAATTTTGCAAATTCTTCTCGAACGGAAACCGACGTCAGTGCCTAAACCGATACGTTCTACGGAAATGTTAATTCGATAGTTTATTCGTAACTTTTTTTAACTCGAGCTTCGATTTTGTTCTTAAGGATATTAATAGTGAAACGTAAATAGAAAAACGTCGTTACATTCGGATACGGCCTGAAACGAAGCATTTCAAGGCGAAGTACTGTAGTACCTAACACGGTTAATACCTAAATCAAAATGTATACTTCGATTTAATACAAACAGGTTAAATGTTTTGCACAAATACAGATGTTAAAGAATATTCCAGGTACCAGCTCAGAAAGAATCAGGTGTCGCAATTAGCAAAAGAAAACCATCTAGGGATATTGTATAGATCGTAAACTGGTCGTAAGAAAAACAATATTCTATCATTTTTATTATTGTATTGTTTCTTCTTTCGCTTCATTTCTACCAATAGTCGAACTTTCATTAATGTGTAGAGTGGCTCACGAAAGTATTCGTACATCCTATTATAAGGAAATTCCCTTAACCTACGAGTCTGACTTTAATGAAAGTTTGCGAGCGTGTAAAGTATACCCGGTCCCATACGATACAATTTTCTTGTCGACAAAAGATGTTCTCGAGGAGACGAAGTCGAGCCATAAAAATTCTATGACGTACAAAATTAATCGATAGCACTGTAAATATTTAATTCCACGATACAAATTCAAAATTGAAGATTGTTTACCTTTTATGCGTTTTCGTTTAAAAATTTTGCTCCTTGACTCAAGATAGTCTGTAATTAATTCACAAATCGCAAAAGAGAATATTTTAATTATCTTAAATCACAAATTTTCCAATTGTGAAATAATATTTATTTCAAAGCTATATTATATGAGCTATGTGTATTAACCACACCTAATACGACACCAGTGGCAGTTTATAAATAAATGTAATGGACAATTGCATTTTTTCGTACTTTAAGGTAAAAGTTTTGCAAAGTTCTATTGCTTTTAATTCGTTCCTTCGTCATCACGCTCGATGAGAAATTTCCTCAAGAATAAGAATATATATTATCAAGTTACTTTCCTTAACAGAATAATCGGAATAAGTTAAATTCTTTAACTTTGTTGGTATATTTATGAATGGAACATACAGGAAAGTTATGGGGGAGACATCCCATTTACGTTCAAACGATCACTAGGTGGCGTGTTTCCTTACTATCGTCTATGCGATAAAAAGCAATCACCCTTTAAGAAGCAGCGATGAAAAAAAAAAAATGATAACAAACGTGCCAAATTTACAAAGAAACGTATTCGAAAACTTACAAAGCTGATACAGTACTGGTTACCTTGCAAGACTGATATAAATATAATTGTTGCATTTCTTCTGCTTATTGTGCTACTGATAAATACCGCTGTTATTAAATTATTTACCAAAGTGTTTTTTACATTTGTGTAATTTAATACCAAAAAGAAATGAATAAAATTATAACTATAACGCTCGAAAACAATATTTATGAAATTAATACGTGAATTATCTTATTTTACACATAAATGCCTACGTTCTCGTTCAACGTTTTACAAATAGCATTTTTATCCTACGATAAATAGACAGTTCGTGAAGAATTGGGCGCTGCAATTAACGGTAAAATTTTGTCAAGGAAGTTCCGCGAACGAATTTCTTTCAATGCGTGCACATTGTCACCTTCCGTTTCGGTGATCACCCAAACGAAATGTATTCCAATTGCATAATAAACGGCCGTTGGTGCATAAATTATGCAAATCGATGCCGTGAATGATTTAGATGGTAAACTGGATCGCATGGACCACACACGACGACCGCTCGCACCTCTTCCTCGAAATTCTACGTTGGCCGCATTAAATCGTTCTAACCGCCTCACAGTGATCCGCAAAGCGGTATTTTGTGGCCAGAATCCAATTTTTCAATTTCGATATTTAAAACAATTTTTTCTCGCTACAATATGACAACTTTTCAAAGATTCGAGGTACAAATCCTTTTACATAATTGTACGACGAGAAATAACTCGACTCGATGACAAAATTACGAAAGTGAAAGTGAAACTAACTATTTCTATAACTCGTTATAAAACATCAATGCGCAAACTTCTATTATACTTTTCTATTTGAGAATAAATGTATTTCAATTGTTTAATTGTGTCGCGAATAATTTTCAATTTATGCGGAAACAATCCAAAGTTCGTAACAGTTAAAAATTGAAGAAAGTATATAAAAACAAAAATGCTTAAAAGTGTTAAATTTCGGACTTTATTCGTACGAAAGCTGACATAATTGGAAAGTAGATTACGTTAACTTTAACTGCTAGTTCCTCTTACTTTTAACTCTGTGTATTTGATCGTTTCGTGCAGTCTTACCCGTACGTAGATTACGTCATTGTTCGTTTCGGTAAACCAACTATAGCTTGCAGTTTGTCTTCTTGAACTGTATTTCGGTTTCGTTGGTCGGTAAGTTAAGAAAGTTAAAATTGTCTTCTGCGGTCTTAACCATTTTACATTCAGGTACCATCTATACAGACAGAATTCGAAAAATCGACATCAACATGTAAAACCCTGGATAAAATAACGGACGATAGAAATGATTCGAACGACGATAACGCAAATATATTGCCTATATATAAGCATTTAAATGCAATAGAATTAGTCGCACACTATCTGTAACAATGAAGAATTTGATTTCAATTTTTTTATTAATAAAAATGGTGCTACAACGATTCTACTACTCTTTTGCTTTATTTACGTGAAATAATTGTGCCTATTGGACAAGAATTACTCCAAACGATGAAATCGTATTAGGTGAAATACATTTGTAATTTTCGTCGTGAAATACCGTTTTTCAGACCACTGTGCGCCGACGCATGATTTACCGATCCACGAATACCGCGATAACGTCGATTAAAATCCAACGTGATGTTAAAATTGGGATGCGACATCGCACCGTCGTTGCTCGATAAATCACAACGGCCGAGCTAGCAACGACGAAGCTTGTATAATGCGACGTCAAAGATAGAAACAAGCATCATAAAGGAATAAACGATGTTGCCAGTAACGTAGCCGCTACACCGGCAGTCTCAAATAAAACCTCCCGCTGACAAGAATCCTGGCTTGTTAGTACCCCACAAGTACCCCGGTTACGAGGGTCTTTCAATGCTAGTTTATGAGAGTTTATTACCGGGGAGAAGTAGATTTGAAGAAGTTTCAGGTAAAATCGCTGCAAGGGAACCTGATTTTACGTCTCGCTTTGAACAACTGTCTCTAGGATTCGATTCTTCCGTAGAAATCTCTTATAAACAAGCTTGAAAATTCAACCGAAAAAACGAACGATATACGAGTCCGTTGATCGCAAGATCGATTTGCAGAATTAAATCGAATCGCGAAAAATTGATTTCATCTCATCGAACTACGAGAAATTCTTGTACGATCGAAGCAACGAGTTCGGTGATGTTCAACGTCGTAACAATAATCTACATCTAAGAGTTAGAAACGCAATAAATGCGAACGTAAAAAATGTACGCATTGACAATAGTAAAGGGGGAACGGATAGAAACGTAAAAAATTGACACGATAAATATGAAAAAGTTTAGCAAACTTTTCGTTCTCTTATTAGAGAAGTCGATACCGAGGAGAAACGATCGATAAATGTCCATTGAACGAAACTAGGTCTGTCGTGTGTAAGATACACCAAATTGAAAGGTTTCGTTCGATGAACATTAATTCCTCGCTCGTTTTTCATTCGACGCTAGCGAACATCGAATTTAATCGTCGGGCTCGCGATCGGCTCGCGATCGGCTCGCGTACGCTCGACACGGTGTAAAAGATTCTCGGGATTCCATACCGTTCAAGCGCTTGTTCGTGGAATTCTTTCTATTTCGATTCGCATCGCGGCATTGTGATCTGCGGCCTATTTTCGGCCTTTGAAGTCTAATTCCGCGAGGGCACCAGCTGCGATCGAAAAACAGGAACGATCGCGTGGGCGGTGCTTTCTTTGCTTTTCGTTGGTGTTCCCTTGTCCCCGTTTGGTCTTCGTTGCAAATTAACCGGCGCGTGCACGTACACCAACGCGAGGAGGCTCCCGAGCAAACTGGCTCTTCTACCTTCTTTGAATTTTGCGTGGTTGAATACTGATTTGTTGACACGCGGCGCGTTTAGGCGCCGCGTCGGAGCGACCAAATTCCAAACGGCGCCATCGCGATATTTATTCAGCGAAATTCCTCCACTTAAGATATCCTAAACATATTCTTTATGTTTTTTTTTACTCGATCCCCGATCGCAGCTATATTCCACCGCGTTTCATTAAATAGTAATGCCCGCTTCCGTCGCGGAAGCGACGAACACGATTTATTTTATTCCACGAACGCCTACCTTTGCGTCGCGCAAAGGTCTACTCTACCGATTGATTTATTTATTCATTTGTTTACCCTGAGAGTTACGGAGGGGGACTCTTCTTTTAATCTTCTTGCAAATGTACGCACAAATTTGTACTTTAATCACGTTTTAACGATCTCGACGTAATAACTTTTTATTCTATTGTTTCGGGCAACGTACACCAAAATCGATATGTTATTTATCAATTTCAAAGAATAGTCAGCGAATTGACATTGGTCTGTTGTAAGGTAAAACGAAGCAAGATTAAACACAGTGAACGGGTTACTTAAACCGACATTAACCTGAATTAATAAAGTGGACTTGGTCTGAATGTTTCTGTTAAATAAATTTCAGCGTTACGATCTAAGATCTCTGACTCTTATATTGCACTACGCATACACTTCTGACGAAAGTCTACTTACATGGTATTGCATTGAAACTTTTTAAACGCTTACGATGGCGAATAAAGTGCCCAGAATTTTTATGACGTTAATGGAAATATTCCACTAAGAATACCTAAAATGCTCGCACGCAGAGTTATTTCTTTTCACGTCCGTTACATAGTTTATTTCGATGTGGATTAAACGATGCAACGCAACAAACGTGCTATATTACCGGTACGTTTTAACTGAGCTAGAACTACGGCTAATCGAATAACTATAAATTTACCGATTTTTATAGAACAGATCGATGATATCCGATAAGTGAGAATCGTTCAGAATACCGACACGTATTCCGAACATTCACTGTTCTTTGCTCGAAACGATTCCAAGCGATTATTTTTCAAATTGACATGGAACGAAAATTAGAAAATCGACTATAAAGAATCGATACAAAAATTGATTTACTTTTGTAAATAAATCAATATTTTGAAAAAACGATTCAAGATCGGCATGTCCATCTTACACACACACAATTTTCTTAGAGAAAGACAAAAGTATGTGTTTACTTTTCGATCCATGTGATTTTGTGTCGAAAACATCGATTCGTGAGAAAATTGGTCAACGAAAGATCGATAGAAAAAATCGATCTAACGATCTAAGAAGAGCTATCAAAGTAGGTCAACAACTACGATTCTTGTTTCATAGCTGTAACGTAAACATTACATGGGTCAAAGGGTTAAAAAATGTCGACGTAATTCAAAAGTAAGTAACTCATTTTTCTCGCCTGAAAATCAAAGAATGTTTATAAAAGGAGAGAGAATTTAGTAGACAGACGGACAACCTATTATAGAAAATGAGAGGAAACGTGTATATCGATGATTATTGATTTTAGATAAATTGTTTCGCTTCCTACATTAAAAGATAAATTTCGTTTCACAAGCATTCCACTGCAGGAAAAATGATTTTGCGATACAGGTACCTACATATGCAAAGTAAATAAATTTTCCAGAGAAATGTTTCCTATATCGATGCAAGCATCGTGCAAGCGGAGCAATCAAAAGCAATTTTATTCGTGCGACTGCGAAGTAAATAAGTTTCCAGAAAAATAGTTTCTCCAGTGACGCACAAATATCGTACACATGGAGCAATTTTATTAATACAACTGAGAAGTAAATAAAAGGTGCACGTATAACGTGTATATAAATACGTTTATAGATGAGTTCCATAGTTCAAATTGTAAATGATCCACAGATAAAATTAATACAATATACGTATATATGAAATTGTAACCTGTACAAAGGCTGCATCTAATCGTTCGGTTTTACTTTTATTTATACCGTTGTCGTGTTCGTTTTAAATAACAACGGAGCGTAAATGGAGGTTCGTAATTAATTATCCTAATTTTTCCGACCTTTTCACAGTTTAATAAATTTTTTCGTCTCGACAGAGTTTCAGTGCGATATTCTGAATAAAGACGAAAAAGTTACCCGCCAAAAAGTCACTGGTACCAACTATTTCAATGATATACTTAATAATTCTGTAGCGTTACGAACAAACATACCACAGAACGAATCCCGAGAATTTCCGGGAAACTTGTCGCAAATTTCGTACGGAGCTTACCAAATAAATTATTCTCCTATCCCGCGAGTAGAAAAAGTTAAACACTTAAGCCGATGTCTATACGGTACATTAACTTGAAATCACCACATTTCGTAAAAAATGCAACACATTAAAATGATAAATACTGAACGCGAAACATCAAAAATGGTCTCCAACGAGTTTGTTCAAAATTTGTACACGTACACGTTGTAAAGATATTTTAATCTCCATCGAAAGTGAAACTTGTAAACAAATTCGTAAAAAAAAAAGAAAAATGGATAAAATACTGCAGTTGAACGAAGAAAAAAGTTTCGATTGTTCTCGATCGAATAAAGGTAAAATTTCTTTGTATATTCCCCTCCGATACACGAAAGGTGTTTCACCGTCGAAAAATAACGCGTTTTAATCAAACGGAATTATTGGTACATTTCAATGAAATTTTCACAAACAATTCAGCGAGTAACGAACAATCAACCGTACCAGTTTTAAACGCTTACGGTTATTAATTTCCTACGAATGTGTAGTATCGAAGAAAATACGTATCCGAAAATTGCAAGACCAACCCCTTAAATGCAACTTGCGGAAAAAATGGTGCATCGTGCAACGCTTCTCGTCAAGTTTAGGCGAAAGTTGAAGCCGCCTGTTTGCGAGGCTTTCTTTTCGCGCGAAACGCGTAGGATTCGGTAACGTTACGCCAACGATTGCACGGTCCGTGATATTTACTAGCGCACACTTTTCACCCTTATTTCCTATCCGTTTCCATTAAGCGCGAAGTTTTCCGAGGCGACCTTCGACCTTCCACGCTTTCGTCGCTGAGGAGCCACGAATTTCGACCGATTTCACGAACCGTCGACGACAGACGGTAGCCGGGATTCTGGTAACAGCCCGCAGACGGAATTCCTATCTTGGTACTCCCATCATCGGGTTGACAATGCAGAGGTTATCGACAATGGCGCACGGCCAGAAATAGCAGACGGTGCATTGTGTTTAGCAGTGTATAGGATATCCGGATAGAGGACGTCCACGAGTGCCGGAGCTTCAGGGAGAAAAGGAGAGAACCATTCGTGGTTCCGGATCCATGGCCGCGGAACGGTCTACATTTGCATCGTGTCGCAGTTCCAGCCCAAATATTTCTGGCTTATGCAACCGCTAATTACAATCAGAAAGTAGGGCTCTTGTCAGGTTGATCTCGGTCACGATGTTTCTCCTTCTTCCACTGTTCTTCGCAGAACCGTTTCGATTCGGTTCACCATCCCGCAAGTGTGAAACACGGATTATTCGATTATATCGTAACCTGTTGTCGCTCGAAGCGGATCGTTGTTCGATGGAACGTTGCGTCGCACGTGTCATCGAGCTCCCTATCGCTTTACAAGATACGTGTACGTGTATCGCGATTGTAGTTCCTTAAGGGGGTGGATCGGACGAGAAGTTTTTTGGAAACCGGTCTCTCTTCTTTTTCAATTTTCTCCAAGTTTTAGGGCGACAAATGGAACGTCAAAATTCGAAAAAAAAAAAATCCGTGACAAATCCGTGATCGTGATCGTTTTTTCAAAAATTTTATTTCCCACGATGATTACCACCGCGCGGAAAAAGTCTAGTTATTTTTATTCGAAAGACTACAGGTGTTTGAATCGCGCGCACTATCGAGAAACATAATTTCGTGCCATCCAAGACGATGAACACTCGATTGTGCTTGAACAAATTTACATAAAATGTAAAACTGACACGTCCAATGCCATTTTTTTTTCTTCCAGATTACTTTACAAAGTTACCAAAAAGGTTTTATTTTGTAACGTATTTTAATTTATTTACGAAGAAATGGTCCAGTTAGGAGAAAAACAATTATACGAGATCGATCGATTTATATCAGTGGCCTAAGTTCGCCTTACTTTCGCTTACGTGTACACTTTACGTAAATCGTGTTGTTTGTACGAAATGTTAAAGTAACGTGTAATAAAAATTTCACGAGAAATTTCCGATGAAATCGATACGAGATTTCGATAGCGATAAAAGAAATTTTCGTTCGATCGTCGATAATATTTAAGCGATAAATTATTCAAAAATAGTCGACGTTCGAATAGAATCGTGTTACATCTGCCAAAAATGTAAACGAAAGCCAAAACTGTGCGTTAGAAAGTGCTTTTACAAAATACAATAAGGAATTGTAAATTATGCACGATGTGATAATATCGTTTTGCGTTTTATCGATACTTCGACGAATAAATAAATACATAAAAATTGTATTACACAGATGAGCTGTACAATATCGGTGAAAATGGTTAACTACGCGAGAACCGAGTAAACAGCTGAAACTAATTGTAAATGAAAAGCACCGATAACGGTTTGTGTTGTAAGGGGATGAAATGTGCTTTAACTCGCATTTAGAAATAAATAATTTGACCAGTTCTTTCGATCTTTCGAATAAATCTGTAAATACCTACAATAATCTGTAAATACGATACATTTTATTTGTTTTAGAACGTAAATTGAAAGCTAATTTTAACCCGTATTTCCGAGTCACCTGGTATGTTCGTTGTTCGATAACGAACACGTCACGCTTCAACCAAAGCATAATCGTTGTACGTGCGTCACCGAAGTTGCGTCAGATGAAAAACAGATCGATAGAATTTCCTCGAGGAAGAAGAGGTCCAGAAACGATCGGGGCAACCGAAAGACGCGACATTTGTATTTTCCTACTATTACTACTTTCGCAAAGTACTTTGAGTCGACGCGTCACGTCGAAAATATACCCTCGTAATATATCGACGAGATAACTTGCTCTGCGTCGTCGGAGTAATTTCACCGACGGATGTATACACTCGGTGGGTGATTTCTAAAGCGATTTCCGCGACCTACGCAGCGTTTGCGCCGCGAAATCGCACACACCTTCTCCGTGAGACAAAATCAAGACGCAACGACGGAATCGCCGCATCGATCCGCTCGAAAAGAAGAATGTTAAAAGAAACGATCGAGTTTGGCATCGTCTGGAAATTAAGAATTCGCGCACGAGCTTCGAGAGTATCTCCCATGTAACGAATAACGTGCTTATCCTTTTCGCCGAAAAGGGTGGGAAAATTGTTAAAAAGAAGTCGAAAACGCGAACACTCGACTTGGAATTATTTTATCGTCTTCTTCTTCTTCTTCTTCAGTAAAATCAACGGGAAGATGAACCGAAGAGTGGATCTTTTACAAGTTGTGACGAATACGTGTACTATTCTCTTCGAAAATAGTTCAAACGATATAAAATCCATACATTCGTATATTCTTAAAGTAATGACAAATTCTGTAAAATCGAAACAAAGATATACGCGATACCAGCCCTACCGTGACAATTATAAAAAATACCAAATCGATGTGAAATCAGTCAACATCGCGTTTTCGGAAAACGAAACTAGATTCGCAATGTTCGTACAATTTAAAATACTTTGCACGTGTATCGATCGACGAAATTAAAATCCGAATTGGAAGCCATATTTGCGGAAGATCGACACGCGTTGTTGTCGAGGAGACGATGAAACGTAAGATACAAATGAAACTCGATCGTCGTCCTATTTAGATTTTGAACTCGTTTTTAATAACTTTCCCATCGTCTCTTCGAGGAAAGGATAGACATCCTTTGTCCTTGGGGAAACACTCTGAACTATTCCGCAGGAACTTTTCCATTTGCAGGTTATGCCAAAAATTGATATTTTTTACCATCCTCCTTTCTTAGGGAAGAGGATTTCTTCGTACGGTAGTAGGAACACTCGGACGATAATGGTCTTGTTCGACCCTTGCGTTTCTACGCCCACTCTTATGAATCAGTGGATGAATGAGCCGACTTTGCTCCACTTTTCCAAGCGTAGGAGTATCGTATCAGCCGGCTACTCTGACATTTTCACGTCGCAGCCACCCCTGGCCAGGTCAGCATCGCGGCGACATTGTGGGCGTTGCTGACTCTATATCTACCTACGTAGTAGACAGTAGTCTGGTTATACGACCACGCAAAAATCCATTTCAACGAACGCTAGGATTTGCTAGGAAAACAAAATCATATCGTCACGGATGCCAAACCGCGAGTAACCACTGCCGCCTGAACACACACGAGTTATACCAGCCATTGTTTGCTCTACGCCTTTAAGGGCTGTCGATCGTGTTCGATCGGTAGCTCTCGTCGTGACGTTGCTCTCTGAATTCCAGAACAGGAGCATCGCTGGAGTGCATCGGTAAACTTAAACGGGGGTTGGGCAAAGGGATGGCCGATAAAACACTATCAACGTCGAGAATGTAAGAGTAACTTCCTTAATCGTCGATCGCGGAAATTATGGCTAACGAAAACGTTCATCGTTCCATTATCAAGGATATTAAAAGACGTTTGGATAGTTAGAGGGAGCGTAGTATATTTGGAATACCGGTTTGTGTAACGTGAATAAGAAACTTAACGAAAAATATGGGGACAAATGAAATTACACAATATCATAGGGAAACTGATCAACTTTTGTATTTCAAATACTCTGTAGCAACGAAGAACCAAAAGTATCCGAAATTTTAATCGGACTGAAATATGACGAAAAGTAAGAATTTGGTTGCGGTGCAGGTAATTTGAAGTAACGGTATTTTAATTTACCTTTGCATTAAAAATAAATAAAAAAGAAAGTTATTTTCTCTTACGATCTAATCGGAAATAAATATTAAAACGTAAAAATAATTTTAATTCTTGTTAGGTATTAATTCTAAGTCTCGATCTAAGACTTCGGTGATGTTAAATATTAATTGCGAGTCTTGAAATCTATTTGCAATAATCAAATGAGATGTTTTTCATTTTCTTAAAAAAGAGTTAGTTATTTTTGCTCGATTGTTATTTACGCGCAATTTTCTACCTTTGAGATGGCAAAACCACGAAGCAAGACTTTGAATATCAAGGGTACAGTTCACACCGTAACTGTCAATAACACCATTTCTGTTCAAACTATCCTTTCAGAGAATGTGATCTTTGGATACACGCGCGCGCTTATGTGTACGTGTTACATACAAGATGAACTTGCACGTATTTTATTCTATAAAATGTGGGAGATGCTCAATATTTTAGCGCTGCGCGTAACAAGAAATTAATAATTTTGTCATACGTGTAACAATCGAGTTAAATGCGAGGAATGCAGTGTCCAGTATCTTGAACACTGTCGAATAAGATGATTCACTTTGCCCGTTTCAAATGCGATAGTAAAGTGAAACGAGTAAATATATATGAGTGTGTGTAGGAACAGATAGACGGTAAGCAACTAAGATGGTAAAGTTTATTTTGCGGTATGTTTTCAACGAAATACAATTAAATTCGTACCGTCCATATATTCCCACTGAAATACCCACTACGTACAAGCACTCTCACGTGTTAGAATATCTCTTCTCGATGTAACTACAAGCACGGATAAAGTTCTATGGAAAAAGTTGTTTAATTATTCATCGTATTTGTAAATATCACAAAAACGTTCTACTATTCCTGAATCTTTATTCTTCATTGGAGAATGAACTTGATCGTACCTATATCACACCTCTTGTCGTAAAAACTAACACAACAAAGTGTTGAGCGACAAATTATCCGGTTTGTCTCGAATCAATTAAACGTGTTAAAATTACGGTCGAATGTGAGTAATTTTATTATACGAAGCAACTATACCGACGAATGGGATTAAAATAAATACGCAAAGCGTAATAATTCTTCGGCAGCATTGTTGCAATTTCGCAGAATCGGCTTACGGTAAGCGTAACGAAAAGAAAAATAAAGTGCGCCACGAATCACGATATACCATCGATGTTACAGTGAACGTAAACCGTGTTGACGTCAACGGTGTCCCTGGTACCGTGAGCATTCGTGAACATTAACCGACCATTGAAATATATAAAACGAAATTTCTCAAGCGACACCACACTTACATACGGTATTCGGCCCAACGTTGCGTTTCGTCGAATAAACTCGTTACCTTCGTCTCCGTTCATTGTCACTTACGAAAGCGGTGAAACTAGCGCGCGCATTAAAACATTACCATCACTTATTACTCGGTACGCGCGTCGAGATGTCGATAACAATTTATTTACGAGTTTCGATTCATTTATCGCGTATCGAACGGCCCGCGCATTTTGTATCGATCGAACGATCCACGATCCATGATTCGACGTGACACACGTGAAACGAAGTTGCGGCGCTCGGACGTTTCTCCGTTAACTTTACATACAATTGGTAGATTTTATTTTTACTCGTGTAACCGAATGCAACAGTGCTCGGTGCATCTTTACTGTCGTAGATTCTGGGTAAACAAGCGATAAAGCTGTCGAGGGTGATAGGACACAAACAAATCGAAGCACGGCGACCGTTTACCAGACGCAAGCACGGTCTCGCGAGTAGGGACGTTTTCACAAAGACTGAAACAACGTTCTCGCCATGCCAGTTGCATCCTCCGCGCAAACGGATCGACCACGTGCCACGGGGAATTACCGTTTCATTATACGGGCTGCAAAGAGAAACAGAAGAACGGCCAGAGGAACGCGGTGTTGAGGCAGGCCCGAGCATAGTAGGCATAAAATAAACTCGGAGACGCATGGGGTTCTACGTATGCCTCACGCACGTAACCACGCGAGAGGTGTGCAACTGCAAACAATAACAGTCGGCGCACAACGCGTTGCAAAATCTCTCACACTATCTAAATCACCGAGATTAAAGGTTTAACTTGTTTCAAGTTTAATAGACCGTTTAACGCGTTCACTGCCGTCTACTCGACTTCGTTAAAAGTTTCTTGGCCAGCGCTGCTTAGTTTGTACTTTAAGCCAATTATTGAGCCGACACCTTAAAACAGGCAAATAAATGAAACATTGGTGTCGCGCGTATAGATGTAGGATGGTTCAACAAGATCTTGGAGTTAAATTATTTGAAAATCGTTTGTTACGTGGAAATATGTTACCAATATAAGTTGTAGGGTCTGAAGTGGAGCATATATTACTATGATTAATTTGTCTCCCAATTTGTTTTTTTTTAGCGAGATACGTAGGCCACTCTGAATTTTTCAATCATGATTTATGAAATTTGATTCTTCTTTTGAAAACGGTACGAAAAACTGAGTAAAAAACTGCTAGGGTATATCGGTCATAAAACTAGGTAATATTTACCTAGATATGCTTCGATGAACAATGATAAACTTTTGTAAATGTAAAATTTGCATTCGTTCTTTGGACTCGACGCACCTGAGTTATTTTTTTTTGGAGACGTTTGAAAAATAAAATCGTGAAAGTATCAACGACCCTCGAAGGTATGAGAAATTTTATTATTATAGCACGTAATGTTATAAATGATGGAACGCTTGGACACGTGTCGTTAGCACTTATTCATAGGCTATGCACATGCGTTGATCATAATTGGCAACGTTTCAAGCTTTTTTTACGATAAATATTATTTAATGAATATATCGGTAAGTATTAATTTTTGAACCTGTGTAATAGTTTTTCATACTTTTTTCAACAACAGAGTCAAATCGTATACATTACGATTGAAAGATTCAAGGTGACCTTGTATCTCGATCAACAAAAAAGGAAAAAAATAATCATGGTGCAGTAGCAGTGTGTGTACTCTGATGCACTTTATATTCTATAAACAGTATTACAGTTCGATGACGTCGTTGGTATTATTATGGCCACTATGATAATTAACCGATTTGCAACTACTCAATGAAGTAAAGATACAACATCCGCGGTAATCATAGGTTTCCTATTTTCTACGAGTGAAATTCTATTTCTTTACCATTTCGTTAAAGTTTGTTAAGATACCAATGGAAAATATTGTGTAATGAATCGTTCTCATAATATATAATACTTAATTGGCATGAACTAAATTTTGTGCAAATCGCGTGTAATCGATACGTTTACTATGGTGTATCGTAACGACCCATTTCAAACGATAAGACTAAAAACATTTTCAAAATTTTGTCATTTTGATGATATCTCTGTACCACATATTGTTTCGTATCATCTACAACAGTTGAAACGAAACAAGAATATTTTATCGTATAGAAGAAATTGTACAATTGTATTTGATATTTCTTTAATTATGGAAACGAATAATTCTTAATTTCATTGTTAACGTACGTGAAGCACATAAATGCACGGTATAAACGCATATGCGTTTAATATTGTACATCTCCCACGTTACACGTACAATAAAATAATACCGACGATACTAGAGTCTGCTTGTCTAACAAATACTTTGAAAGATAGAGAAGCGACGCATCGATGTAAGGTTAAAGGTTACGTTTGCTTATAAAAGCAAAATTTCACGCGACGTTTGGAAACGTTCTGCTGGATGATCTCCCAATACTTTTCTTAATGTCAGAAGGCGAAATGTCGTATCGCGACCTTTTCATTTTTAGTTATTGCACCGAAAACGTTTCGTATCGTCAAAAAAGTGGACAATAACGTAGAATTTATATGATACGCGAGTTACGAGGAACAGTGATCAAACAGAAATTCTGTTTAACGACACGTCGAAATCTGTTTCTCTTGTTAGTGGAAAATTATGGGTAAAACGTCACGTACGCTTGTACATTTTTCATATTACACAGATGTGTTAAACTCTGTATCAAACATCGTTATCAAACAAATTATTCCGTTGAATTGAACTATTCGAACGAGCCACTGACAAAAATGACAAATTAAATATAAAACTAAATTTCGTATCAATTACGCGATAGGTTAACTTCGAAAGGACATTTGCTCCGTAATGTGTAGGCAACAAAGGGACTCGATTAACTTCTTTCGCTCACGATCGAGTTTCGACTTCCCTTTCCCGCATTGAAATGCAGCCAAATAATCGATACGGGACGAAGAAAAATTTCCCCCGGTAAAATTTCATTACCGCAATTTTTATTCGCCTGTTATTTAAATCCGATGCATTACGATAATTAACAACCGCAATAACGTACAGTTATTTATCGCGCTTGAACTGCAACAAGGACCGCAAGATTGTTCGCATATGGAAAAACCAGTAATATTTCGAGGCGTTGCAGTAACGTGCAATGACACCGTTCCCAAGGCGATTATGCCAAGGAATGCTTAACCCTTGTTCTTTCATCCGTAAAGCCAAGTACGTTTCTAAGAGAAAGAGAAAAAAAAAAGTCACGCACATGGAAGGTATCCGATCAATAAACAGAACCATTACCGGTGATTTACACGGCTCCTAAATTCACGTAAAACCGATGGCGAAGCACGTACGAAAAGGGAATCTGTATCATCGATCACAGTTACCGCGATATACGCGCATAATGCAGGCGATATAAACCAGAATCGTCTTCGATCCGTCGTTTGTTTGCTAGAATATTCGTAATATTTATCCCCGTAACGTCCTCCAAAATCGAAGATGATGTTACGACGGAACGTAGGCGGTACGTGGTTGCCGAGCCATGAGGGGAATCTATACAAGAGCCGTAAGTATATATCCGTTCGAAAGTAATCCAAGGAAGCGAAACCTCCACATTCTTAGATATTGTGCCATTCTCTCCGATGTCCATACACAACGACACCCCTTTCCACCTCGGTCTACTACACACTGTCTCGTTCTCGTCTGTGCGCTCGTTCATTCAGAACGTGAAATCAATGAATGTTATTTTCGGCGGAGTCCGCCGTTTACCACCGGCTAACGCATACTCCACCGTACGTACATACTTATTTCACGTGCGTCTCTACGAAATTCCGTATCTGCGTTTACGTACCTTGCCAGCGTCGCGTAGTCGCGAAAAAATCTTACGCACTGTTGCGTACACGCTCGACCGTACGTTTATCGATCGAAATAATGTATGTGTCGCGCGACGTTTCGTTTTTGAATTTTTCTTTCGACGAAATCAATCGTCCAAGGTAGTTGCTCCCAATCGTCGATTAAACGAAACGGTAAACGTTTGAGAATATATTACGGAAGATTCGGACGGAATGTTGAAGTTGGAGAATATTTTGGAGATACGTGTAAAATAACTCGAGTCCAGTAGAATTGACCAGATCTCCGTTCGGATAAGGAATAACGAAGAACGTTCGTGAAATTGTATTCGTGACTCGCAAAGTTGTCGATGCTCGATATTCAGTTTCCAACTGACATCGTTGCGTTTGCATCGGTATGCAACACAGAGCCTCAAACTCAACTATGTGAACGATATATAATTTTCAAGCGAATGCGAAACTCTGTTGTAATCTTTATTTTATTACAATTTTCTTAATAGCGTCAACTTGTCGTCGGCTTGTTGCTAATCGATCCATTAGTCGATGTTGTTGTTTCATTCATTTTCGTATTAATTTTTAATTATTAAACGATTCTTTCTCATCGGAAGTATTTAGTAAAAAATTTTTTAACCTTGCTCAGGTGTAGTTCACTCAATGCTGATAACGTAACTCTTTTTTATTTTCACAATAATGTTAGGAGTAAAAATGCCCCCTCCTCCTTCTATCGAAGAAATTGTAAGTTTTCATATTGAGATCAACTCGAAATTTGGTGACTTTTGATACAATACAATATTAGGGAAAAAATGTTATTTTAAATTAATTTTCTTTGAAAACTCCTTTGCAGTATGTAGGGTTCTTGTTTTTTCTACGTCGAAAATCAATACGTTGCGATACACGGTTTTAGAATATAACTGCATTTCAGAGACTTGCACAGGATATAATAATAAGAAGAAACGTGTGATCACTGTTACTGTCGAGATGTAAATACATACTAAACAATTCATATTATTTACACACTAACATGGTAGATTGTGTAATTAGTACTTAGTTTCTACGTTTCAATAAGGGTGCATTTAATAACTGGACCAGGCTATAACCCTGTTCTCATTGAGGATAAACAAAAATTATAAAGGAAAACTTTGCACCATTTAACAAACTCTATTTTAACGTAGCACGATCTTTTTCAGGAATGCATCGCTGCAGCTGCAAAATACAGTTACACTTGTTTTTTAATCGTAAATCTACAATTTTTTCACACGAATTAATTTCTTGCGGCAGTAAATAATATTCGATTAGTGCCACTGGAGATGCAATTTAAAAATATTTCATACTACAAAAGGTATACAACTTGTTTTTATATAGAAGCAGAGGATATAGTGAAAGAAAGAAAGATCCACACATTTGTTGCATTATTCTTTTCAGATTTCATGGATCCGTTATAATTGTTCCCTCTCTATCTATGTTACTGTTTCTTCCTTTGGACATCTTGATAATTCTTTATCGCACAATACTAATTTGCTACCAATGCATAAATGTCTCTTGAAACCGGTCATTAACTTTCGTGTTTTAAAGGAAGAATGACTGTAAAAACATATTTACTCGTCGTAAATGCTCAAACAACTACTACTGGACGTTGTTCCTATTTTTCAATACTAATCTAACAATGTTTTACTATTCAATTATTGTAATTAAAATAATTCTTAAGTTTCTTTCAATAGAGTTACAAAACAAATATACACGTATCATAAAAATTGTCCAGTTTACTTATGAGAATATGTTTTAATACTATAATGATCCGTTAAACGAATACAACGTTATTTTTTATTCAATCCAAAATTTTTCTTTGTTCAAATACATATAATATTACGCTGAAGATAGAGTGGTTTCTTAAATATTTCGTGACGACGTCGTTTCATATACTTCGTTGAGATTTGAGAAATCGTCGTATTTTTTACAATCAAGGAGAGACACTCATCACTCGTTAGACTATATTCGTTGACATACGCGTTTGGTAATTATTCAATTCAGCCTGTCCAGCGACGCTACACGGACGAAGACAAATGTACTTCGTTTCCAGCACGCACTAGAGTAATTTACTGGTGTGTGGCTTTCGACTGGATTAGAATCCACGATGGGATAAACGTATTTTTAGTTCTCTAGTAACAAATTGAAACAACCGAGAAACGCGTCGTCCCCCGAACAAATTTCAAGGGAATTGTACAGCACGTAAAACAGTTGAACTGCGGTTAAACTGCGGTAAACGATATTGGATCAATTATTATTCAAGAAATATTAACCATGAGATGATAAGAAAACGAGATATTCGAAAAGTAACAAAAGAAGAGAACCTCTATGATATTCAAAAATTACAATCTGTCGTTTATTTTCACTTTTCATTTACGTATGGCGATTTTAAATATTTACTGTGAACAAATTTGCTCAAGAAACAACGTTTATTACTTGAAAAAGTTTTTCATTGTCTCGAGCAGTGTTTTTCAAACTGTGATCCAAGGAGCATCGAGTGTCTGTAAATAAAAAAAATGCTGCCTATAATATTTTATTCTTGGATCCGTAAATAGTTTTTTTATCGTCGGCAGTGAAACCATGGAGAAAAGAAATTAGAAAAAATAACTTTCCACTCGAATATAAGATTATTTTAATCAAATATACGAACTCGTATAATTTAATTATCATTTATATACAAACGTGACATTTCAATATGTTAGTGCAACTAGACATATTAATTGTAATTTAATTATACACATAACATAGCTATACGAGGAAATGTCTACACTCTATGTACAAAATTCGAAACGATTAATTACATAGGTGTTCGTGACATTACTTAATATGTAATTTGTCAAAGTATCTAATGATAGAAAGGGGAGTAATTGTACTTTTCCCAGTTCCATTGTTTTAACTACGTTCGTTTCTTAATATTATTCCATCATCGCTCACGGTGTGAAGTAGAAGGTTATAAACTTATTCATTTCCATCAGTTCCCACGAAGCGTTCAACGACGATCGTTCTGCAAATATGTACGAATATTTTTCTTTTCGCGTTTCACATTCGTTGTATTATATCTAGTTTCCACAGTTACTCTAAAAGAACACGGAATACTTTTGTACGAAAATAGGACAATTTACCGTCTGTAAAAATGTAAGAAACACGCGACATGGATCGGTATTAAAATCAACGCACGGTAGATCGACGGAATGTTAGAATTCTTAAAGACCGGTTTCTCCGATTTACCATGTATGACTTGTTCTTTGTTTATAGCGCTATCTCTTCCTCAATTAAACGAACTTATTTGCTGTCCGAGCGAAAACCATGGTAGAAATTAACGAGCCGTAAAATTCGTGATGTTAATAATGACATTACTGCACCGTTTCGATCCAAGGCCGCTCCACCTCCAGGAGTATCGAAAGATACTCAAGAGGATGATGCCTGCAGTGGCATTTTTAGCAACTTTTATACTTTCGTGCGTGTATATCGAATTATGGTCTCGCTTGCCTCGCGCACACCAGGACTTTTAAGGTGGCCGAATCTTTCTTGGAACCTTCTTGGTAAATTCTTTCGTATACGGGTTTTTCCATCGACGAAACACATCTCTGTGAAATATTTCACCCGATCTAAACAATGCTCAGAGCTAGTTCCTAACTTCTCGACATTTTTCATTTCTCGAGAAACGAGACATTGAATTACAATTCTTGAGAATTCCCGAGAGAAATAATTTACTAATTTATTTATTTAACAAGAAGTATTTTAGTTTTGATATAGTTTAAAAGAAGAAGAAAAAACAATACATTGAATATAGTATAGGACAGTCTACTTCTTTCTTTTGTAACGAAATCAATAGCTATAGAAAAATTTCTTTCATTTTGCGTAGATGTTGGTTTTTTATCGTACGTTGAACATCTAAAAGTTTCTATTAATTGGGCGACCTCTTTCCTCTGGATTCAAAAATATAAAATCCGTTTTTCAGAGTCCGGAATTTATATTCCTTTGAGTCAACGTTGATTTCTCGTAAGTTATCAGCAATCGATAACGCTAATTGTTTTTTTCATTGGTAGGTCTTCGATGCGAGGATGCGACAATTCGTTAGCATTTTCAGAAAAATTATCATCACTGTTATATTTTTCGAAAAGTCTACTCAAAATTTGAAACTGAAAGCTTACTCTCGAAAGTAAATAAGATTCTTAATAATACAGGTGGTTTCTCGAAAAATGAGAAAGAAGAAATTATAAAATTTCTCCAGAATTTTTTCTCAAAGAATGCAAACAAATTTTTGTGAAACAGCAATTGTCGCTAATACAACAGAGTATTGTGGACGCGTATTATGTATAACGCTCGACAAATTACAACCACTATATATATGAAAGAACAAACGAAATAAACCACATTAATAAGTGTATATAACCTCTTAGTTGTAATGAAGGATTTGTAAAATAAAGTCTGTAATAATGTTGTACTTCTCAATGGAATTGAAGGGATTAAAAAACAGAGGATTTCACCTTCGATCAACGTTAACACAAAATTGTGTGGCGTACACGAAATATGGAAAGTTAACCTTCCGTTTGAGTTTCAATCCACTGGGCTCCATTCAAGATCTGCGTCAGATTATTCGGCGACCTTCCAACCAAAATAGAACTAGTCTTTCGTCTCTGTTATGGTCCAGTAATGAATGGAAAGAAGGCCAAATCAAAGGTATCGTTGCCAAAGTATAAAATATTATTTCGTATTACTGACGCGCGACAATAACGTTCGTTGTCTCTTCGCGCCTAAATTGTCGTTCGATTGTATAGCTACCGATGACGTCATCGGCCGCTCGGTTCGGTTAAAACCGCGAACATTCCCGAAATTCGAAATATAGAAACCAAGGGCGGTCGAGATCTATAAATCATCCTGAATTGCCAAAGATAAACCGAATTTTAAGACAAAGAAACTGTGTACTAATATTTCTCGATCGACACGTCTCAATTACGACTACCGGTTAATTAATTTCGAAAAAAATTACAAGTAATTCTTATCTGAGAAAATAACTTATATTTGTCGTAGATTTGGTCCACTTGTGTTCACAACTTATGATCACAATTGTAATTTACCGTTTGAAACCGTGACTGAAACTAACGAAACAATTGAGTAGGAAAGTTTTCAAAGTCTATCTGTCTGTTAGAGTACAATAAAATGAAATCAGATGAGTATTGTTCTGTAAAGTGTACGTGGTCGTATTCTCGAGTTAACGAAATACACAATCTCTGTTGTAATACGTATCGTTGTTTATCTCGGCACAGAAGCAGTGCGTGCAGTCAATTACTTACACGAATTCCACGTATTTTTTACCGATGCCGACAATGCACGAAAAAACCAGACGTCAAGTGGTTACGGTATATATTAGCTTCGAAAAGTGATTTCATTTTTTTTTATGAAAATGAAACACGATTTTTTTAGAGTGTACAAACATTTCGTTGAATTATACATTCTCCATTTTGTAAAACGAAATGACTTTCCGAACGATCCAATAGTTCGAATACAAATGAAATTTATATGTATCGTATCAGTTCCATGGCCTAACCACGAACAACTTCGCTAACGATGAGACGAAAACGGTGCAATTAGCAAACGAAGAAAGCTGAGAAGAATACGACGCGGTAATGTCGCGAGATGATTGCGGAACCGGTTGGAGGGACGTGTGCGTCGCGTGGTTCCATTTGCACAAGCGCGTTGACAGAAAAGTGAGCGATGCTTGTCAAGCGAGTCGCTGCTGACAGTCGATGACAGGCACACGCGCACGTTCCAGACCACACGCAATAGACGATCACGATACGTGTACGCGTGTGCACGGCTACGATAGCGCGACCGTCCCTTTTCATAGTGCTTACCAATTCATATGGTAATCAAGGGTCCGGGACGTTATTCTGCTTTATTAAGTGCACCACGTCTGACCCATTTCGCCTGTCAGTCCCGCTCCAGGAATTTCTGAGTCACTCGATCCGCGCCGCGTCACGCGACTGATGCACCTTCTTCCTATTTCGGGTTCTAGGACTAGAATTTTAACCCCATTTGTTTCTCAAACTGTATCACCAGGACTCGACGAAGTGAACCAGTTGAAGGTAACGACAAATATGTATCATATTACGGCTCGAAGGTTCACGTCGTGTCAATTATTTTTAAGAGAAGGAAATTTGAATTTTTTAACAATAAGACGAATGGATGCTTCAGCTTTTGTACATTTCAGGATACCATGGGTGAACTGGGACGTAAACAGTTTCCATAGGTGAAAATGGACCCAAAGTCCGCCAGGTTAAGGTTAAGAATGGTGAAGTAAATTAAAGATATTTTCATATTTAATAAACTCGGTACTGTATTAAATCGAAACATATCATTTTACTTTTCTTCTTAATTGAAACGTGACTCTCCAGAATTGTGTTCTTTTATTTTATTATTTTACTTTTGTTCTTAATTGAAACTCGACTCACAGAAAGTGTTCTTTTGTTTTATTCGAGCTATTAGCAGATTATTCGTTCTGGGCTACATTGTTTCGTATACTTTACGTTGGTATACTTTTCTCCTTCTTAGTTAGAATTTTGTGCATTTGTGGTAAACGATAGAAAAAAATTCATTTCAAGCAGTATCCTTCAATAGAAAATCGCATAAATCTGGGTGACACTGTTTTTGCGCTGTGGTCTCAAACTTTTGACCAACCGTATACATATGTATCTATTTACGTGCACCTATTCGTCGAATATAGATGTCTAGATATATCTACAGCATGTATTACATTATAGTTATCGGAAACGGTGAATATTCGTGCAAGCATAAATGCTGAAGTGGCCAATAATTACGACCAAAAATATTACTGGAGTTGCAATTGATAGTTACGAATAGTGCATACACGTTCAAATAAAGAAAAAAGATGGACGATATCGTTTAACCAAATAAAGATAACAATAACACCATCAATTAAACTGTTACATAGTAATTCTCGAGAAATCTTATCTCAGGTTATAATATATTAGCGAAAATGTGACGCGTCATTGGGCACGATCACATTTTACATTTAAATATAGAAATCTTCTACGGAACAAATCTAAATTCCGATTATTGGTTAATTAAATTGAAAATAAAATGATAATAATTTTTATCCGAAAAATTAACTTCCAAATATATTTTAGAAGTTTCTTTTCTTTTCGCATCTTCTATCTTTACTACTCAAAGCCATGTTTAAATCTAACGAAACAAATTAGACGAGAAAGCTTTTGAAGTCTTTTCGTGTTATTGCAAATAAAATAAAATCTAATACGTATCGATGCGTGAACTGTAAATAGCCATTCTTGAATTATTAAAATTCACAGTAATTGTTAGAGTAACGCTATTCGAATTGACTCAGGGGCAGTGTGAACGGTCAGTTGAACTAGTCCACATCTCTTACCAACGTGTGAAAAAGCCAAGATTCGTACGAGATACGAAGCCCGACATCAAGGGATTAACGTCAGCTGTAACATTATTTTCAAACAACACGACATGCTATCCTAATGCACGAACGCGCGATCGAAGTTGCTATTAACCGGTAACACACACACAGACGTTTGTCCGTGGTCTTTATCCGGCGTGCTCCAAATCTGCGATGTAATTTTTCTGTTCGTGGCGAATGTCTATGATCGATTTGTACCGACGCAGTCCTCTTGATAAATTTTCGTCCGCATGGTAAATTAGTTGTATTTATCTACCGAGCAAAATGAAAAAATCGAAACGTAGAAAAGTTTCTTCATTGTGAAAACAACGAATGATAACGTAATCAAATTCGGCTAATATCGAACATTCAATGTTTATCCATTAGTCCGTCCACGTTAGTAAATAGGTATTTACCAAATGCATGTGACCGCCTTTTAATACAAAATAAATAATATTTTTATTTTATATATGTACCGCGCACGCGCGCGCGTATTGTATTCTATTATATTTCTACATTTCGCGTTGTTTCGCAAGATGGCTTTTTTTCATATATTTGTCATTTCCAAAATCTTCGAACAATAATCTACAGAAGTTTTCAAATAATCTGTACGATTCTTTTAACCTTATTCGAATTTAAGACAATATTTGTGCACCGTAAATCTAACATTTATTCTATGTTCGTATATTCATTAAAAAAAAAATAGTTTACAACATATTTTGCAAAAACGATGTATTTTAATTAGGGCTATAATAATATTTTATTCAAAAGATATTTCTACAGTGAATAAGCATATTTATGGACTGATGTACCGAAAAGTTGTTTGTTTATTGGCACTATTGTTCAGTAGTAACTGGTACAGAATAAACTACAGCAATAAATTTGAGTGCACAATAGTGGCGAACAAAATACAGGGGATTTCTCGAGACTCTTAAAAAAGATATTTTATATTCGTCAGATACAGTTGGAGATTGTATACAATTATTAGTGAGAACCAATAAAGTTTCGAAAGCGATGAAATTTCATACGTACTTGTGTGTACCACTTAATTTGAAAACTGCGTACATTATCCTTTGATTGTGTACAATAGCTTGATTTCGCACAACCAAGTAACGTATACATGTGCCGAAAATTGCATTCTCAATACAGAGGTTCGATAAACAGCTTGTATATATCTACTATTGGGAAACGAGAAGACGAAAATCAACTCGCAAGCTAAACGTTGCAAGCTCTACCCAACCCCTTCTACTTTTCAGATACTTGGTTATTATTGGTTAAACCGAACGCGTCTTCTGCTCATTACGTAACAAAGAAAGCGAACGAAACCAAATGCGACAGAGCGAGATACAATTAGCTGTGAATAACATTGGCGTAGACATAAAGTCAGGATATTAACTACTGTTATGCCCTCGAGTTCAACGTATTTGGGTTACCTACTTAACGCGTTTGGGAAATTTTAAAGAACTGGAGCTCCCCGGATTTATTTACCGTCTTTTTTATCACATATTTTTCTTACACATTAATTTATAACGAGAGTTGTTACCACAATTTTTACGAAAGTATACACTATTAAGTCTTTAAAGAGGAAAATGAAACTGAAACGGTTCAATGAAACAAGGTTTCGATCTGTTCCCTCGAGCGTTGCAAGTTGCAATCATTGTTTATTTAAAGTCAAGAAAGAAAAGTTTGCTTCTCTTCTATAAATTTGTTTATGGGCATGTCGCTTACCACTGTACACATGTCTTAATGAAAGAGATCTCTTATCTCTAAGAGTGTAGAATTACATGCTATTCTAAATTGTATCTTTCTACATACAGAAACGATATAATGCAAGTAAGAATATTGGAAATTTCCTAAATAAAAGAAATTAATTTTCATTGTTTAATAGTGTATAATTTTATATGATAATCATGTTACAAATTAAAGTCAAGTTCTATCCGAATCTCTGTATCAAAAGTATTTATAATTTTACTAAACATCGTTACATTTTATCAATGCAGCGAGACAATTCCGTGTCTATAATTTTCTGTATTTTCTAAATTTCCGAAAAAAATTTTCCTAAAAGTATTTTCTAAAATCCTACTACTATTCAGTCCAATTACTAAAAACCAAAAAGTGGGAAGAATGAACCCCTTGCCCCTTGCATCGTTTAATTCGTTGACAAGTGTTTCATTTTTATCGTTTCCCAATAATAGTTACCCCACGTTCTCTTATAAGTATATTAGGCTCTATCGTGACAAAAATAAGAAATATTATCGTTTAGAATTTATTTTAAAATTTATTCGCACGGTCAATGACGAAAGGAAAATAATATTATTCGAAATGACCATCATTTCCAGTACAGCAGCTAACCTGATAGACTTTGAGCTATCCAAGTCTTTACGAGGAGACTTTCAGGTTATATTCTCCGGCTCTGACCACAGTTTAGATTCAAGCGGATGCAAACCAAGGCTATCAGAGAGTCTTCTTCCTTTGTAAACTGAAGCAGTCTTGTTGAAATATTCACCTTTGCCTTTGGAAGTACTCGAAGAATTTACTATTTCTTCCAATGCATCGGTTCGATGGATTGTGACCACGGTTTTAATGCCTTTCTCACAAAAATGACATCTCGATGGGCCACTGCCCACAAAATCGCTGACTTTTCGATCGGTCGGATTTGAATCCATTTACGAGCGACTTTGAACTCTGGTTAGAAGTAGAAGATTATGACCCGAAAAACTTCTCAACAACTTCTAAAATAACAGTGTAGACTGTGCGTATCACGATAGCCGATTGGCCGCGTCATTTGCAAGCCTGCATCACTGCAGAGGACGACCGTAACGAGTAATACCACTATTTTTCTTTAAATTATTAACTGTGAAATTAAATTTGAATCGGTGAATTTCTGTTACACGAATTTGATTAAATCTAAAAAATAAGTTATTCTTTTTTTTGGTTATTTATACAACCACGAATTAATTCACACTTTTGAACTCGTAGAGCTGCTATATAGGATGCTTCAAAAGTACATGTCCATACTTCGAGCGATGAATCTACACACTAAGAAGAGTGAAAAATTTCGTACAAACGTACGTTCTACATACCTTAGTTTTTGAAATAAGAACGATCGAAGAAAATGTTCAAAGTATAATTTTCGTCCAACATTTTTATTTCAGAGCCGTTTACAATCTACCGTGTAGATCCAATGGAAGCCAATAATGTTCCGTGTGGAGCTGAGAAGTTGACCTCTGGAAGTCAGAAATTGAGAATCGTATCGAGTCAAGTATTTGAATCTTCGAAGACGTGTCTTTAAAAATAAATAAAAATTGCTCGAAGCTGTCCACATTCTTCTACAGCATCATACTAAGTTTCCCTCGATCCAAGAGTCACTATTCTTTTTGATTCTCAATTGTACCGATTCTCTATTGTACCCGATTCGTGAGAGAAAATAAAATGTATTTGAAAACCAATGTACATAGAATATACGTTCATGGAACATTTCTTTCTCGTCTCAGTGTGCGAATTCGCTCCCCGAAGTATGAACACGTAATTCTGAATCACTCTGCATGTTTCTGTAAAACGGTGAAACAAAACTTGCGGGAATTATAGTTTCCAATGACTGTAAATATCGCGCCACGTTAATGGTAAGTTTCCACGTGGCAGTAACTATCTTTTGGAACACGTGATCTCTTTATACGATTCTCCGAACGATAATGTTTATTGAAAGAAAATGAAAATCTTTAGACAACTGCCACGACAGTGATAAAAGTCGCAACAGTCCTAACGCGAAACGAAGATCGTCACATTTATGCCGGATTTATCGTACCAAAATTGACTGCTGCTGTACAGTGTCGTAACGACTGAAGTGGTGACTTTTACCGTGACGCTTTCGTGCGAAAACGTACCTTAATCTGAAAGGTCGACCCGAACGAAAACGAAAGGAACACGTCGTAGGTCGATACCCGATTCGGTTTAGCTGCTAATTTCTTGCGGTCGTGATGCAAGCTGCGAAACTTGGTTAATCGTCGAGCTCGTTTCGAGGGATCGTTGATGAAACGGAATGAATAGCCACGGTTATTCGGACGGAGAGGGTGAAGCGGGTCGCTGGATGGGGAAGAACGACGCCGCGAGACGAAAGCGGTAAGGCGGGGTGAGGAGGGTGACGGGGAATGGTGGAGGGAGGGGGGCGGACTGTCATAAATTTAAGCAACAATTAACATTCAGAGTCGGCCTGTTCCCACAGACCGCCATACGTATCTGTATCGCCAAGAGCGTCTGTGGAGAGAGCAGCGCATCGGTACAAAGTCAGTTTCGGCCGTGCGGCTCCGTGAAAAAGATGTATGCAGTCGTGAGCATGCGCTTGCTTGTCGGTACGCGAAGAAAGGAACGGAACGATACGGCCACGGATAAAAGGAAGAAAGAGGACGATACATCGTTCAGAGGTTACAGGTTAAACTGTTCTCTCAACGCCGTCCCTGATTTATTAATCATCGGCACAGCCGCAGGCTACCTATATTATTATCCTCTTTCCATCTGCCACTTCATTTCCTCCTCGAAAATCATCCTCGCGATTTTTCATTCGAATGTGACACCATTATACCGCCGAAAGTCACATTACAACATTTCACGATATATACGATAGCTACGCTCCGTTTAAACGCGTTCGGGGAATTACCATGTACGATGCACTTTTTACAATTGTCACCGGCTCGAGATCGAATTATGACGTAACGAGTGTGGAGGGCTACGCGAACTTCGATACGGGGGATACTCGCTCGTCTTTGGATACATTGGAAACAAGGATGAGAACAGTAGATTATTAAGAAATAACGAACGTGTTTCGTAGAAAACTATATATATATATATATTTATATTTATATTTATACGATGACAACAGCATGAAATTTTAACAAATTTTTTGCGGAAAATAATACAATTCAAAACATCACAAAATTGTGATCTTTGTAATTCTTTGAAACAAAGTTTTGTTAACAGTCTATCTATCTAGAGTATTTAATTTTCTGCAATTTCATACGTGACACGTTCATCAAATATTCTAACGAATATTGCCGATAATTATAACTTAAAAACAACTAAATTAAATTACAAAAGTTTGCTCACGTTTGTTGGCTGATATTATTAATAATCGTTATTGTTTCGAGTGGAGATGATAGCGTAGACATAAATGTTAGCTTTCGGGAAATAAAATCTAGATCATCTCGAAATTGACTGGAAAGCGGGGTAAATAGTAGAGACACGATTCGGTTTCTTGAATCCGGTGTAAAGATTCTCGCTGGAAGGTGAGAAATACCGTAACTTAAATTAATTCAAAAATACAATATCGCACACTTATGAAAAATGCAATTAAAGAACGCATCTCGAAAGAAACGTAAATTAATACCTGGGAGTGGTAACGTGCTACAGTCTTGCTTATATTTTTCCCAATGCATTAATAACTACATCACTGCTACGAAATATGTAAATTGATATCCCCACTTTCGTTAATCATTGCTAATTTTTCATATTACTTTAGATTATCGAGATGTTTTCAGCATACCCAACATCATTGATTATCGGATCGAAGCTGACGCGACGAACTCCATATTAACGAGAAATATTAAATTCGGAAATGGATGCGACAGTCCTTCCAAATTGGATGGAAAGAGGAACGAGGTGCTTTCACCGATCTAACTGCTTAGTATGGCGTTACACATGTACGCTCTCTTTAGGGACATACCTCCTGGCTACTATGGTGCCAAGAAATGAATTTCAATTACGAGCATGATCCATTGCACGTTACGACAATCGATCCAATATCGAAAGAGCGAAAGCTTTAACCTGTTCTACCATTTGTAAACGGTGTGTAAACACGTTCCCTAGAAGTATAGAAACGATCGAGAAGATCTCTTTGGGGTCGTTTATTCAAATCGTTCAAATTTGTGAATTTTATTCGGTACTTTTTGCGGATAATTATAAACAGTGAGATAAAAGCAGCGAAGGTAAATGATTATTTTACACAAGATGCTACTCCATTTTATGTCTTAGAGTCTCCTTCGAGACGAAACAGAATCGTATTAAAGAACATCATCGCCGTAGAAAAAAGCCTGAGAATTTTTATTCTTTCGACAGCATTGATTTTCGACAATTGAAATGTAGATTTTCAACAAAAACTATATAAATAAATTAAAGTAAACTGTCAAAGAAAGAGAGACATTTCTATACTTAGACCTCAGTTTCGTACTAAACACTTTATTAGTTTTCATTGGTCATTGTTCGTGGTTCGTTACAATTTCGAGTTATTTTAAAAACTAATAATTTGGAGATTGTCGCCGTCAAGGAATGTTTATTATTAAATTTCGTAGCTTTTGTAAATTGGAGGTCGAATTAAATTTTCAACGATTTTATTCGTATATCTACCGAAGACTGTAAAAAGTTACAGCGTAAATGTTGAATTGTAAATTAAAACTCTCGTGATCTCGTATTTTTCAACCAACAGTGTTTTGTGCTTACGCAAAAAGCGATAGAAAATATCGGTTCATTGCTGTTCACGCATGCGCCTGATCGGATCAGTAGCACAAGTCTATAACAGATCAACCGGTGACTTCCTTCGTAACACGAATTAATGTTAGTTACGCGTTAAACTGTTAACAGACCTTATTGAACAAAAAAGAAATTGAAATATATCGATGTAAGAGAGTCACCAGAAGCGACGTAACACCAATCATCGACTTCTCATCACCGACTGCCTTTTTCCACGTGTTCCTCACCCCTGCTTCTTTCTTTTGTCTATTCACACACACAATCACGTTACAACACGCATACGCATACCATTCGCCACGCACACATGCGCATACACCGCTTTGTCGCGTGCCGCTTCTCCACACCGAACAAATGTCGTTGGTTTTTCCCGTGGTTCTTATCGTTTTCGTTCCCACATTAATAATAGTACATCAATGGTATGATATATTCATTGGGATTCAATTAAAAATGTTTATTTTATCTCTGAGAATAGAAAAATACGAGCAACGTATTAACCAAAGGAATGAACTTGAAATGAATAATTTCGAGTTTTATTTACAATGATTAAATACTTGAATATTCAAGTATTATTTACAATTAAAAATGTTTATTTTATCTCTGAGAATAGAAAAATACGAGCAACGTGTTAACCAAAGGAATAAACTTGAAATGAATAATTTCGAGTTTTATTTACAATGATTAAATACTTGAATATTCAAGTATTATTTACAATTAAAAATGTTTATTTTATCTTTGAAAATACAAAAATAAGAGCAACGTATTAACCAAAGGAATGAATTTGAAATGAATAATTTCGAGTTTTATTTACAATGATTAAATACTTGAATATTCAAGTATTATTTACAATTAAAAATGTTTATTTTATCTCTGAGAATACAAAAATAAGAGCAACGTATTAACCAAAGGAATAAACTTGAAATGAATAATTTCAAAGGATTCAGACAGCTAATTTAATCTTTATTTTATCGCTCACGCATACACGTCTACTCACACAACCAATCACTCTCTTTCTCTCACTCTCTTACACTCTGCACCTCTACACCTACGAATATTAATAGCAAAGTTATTTGCACAATTCTATAAATATTTTTTGTTGTACTCTAATAATGTATTTAAAAGATAAAACCAGTCGTTTCGTTAAATCATTTACCAACAATAAAAATTCACGTACACTCCTTAATACGTGTAAAACAAATATACCAGAAAATATTTTAGTACCGAATCCAAAAATTGAAGTGTATATACTGGTGAGCTGAATGGAATTTCAATTTAAATACCTACATATTTCAGTTATTTATAATTGTATAAAAAAAATTCAAGAATTCAAGGTACACTATTTTCAAGGGTCAACATAAGGACAGAAACAAACTGAAACACATTTATCAAGATCATATTTTTACCGAAATTGTCATCGATGTTTTTTAAACGGGACCAAATTCTTAGTTCCTTCTTGTTACAGATGAATGTATCATTTTTCCGATCTTAAGATATTTACCTTAATATTTCGAAAGCACTGCTAAAACGAGTAAGTTGTTCCTCCTTCGGTACTTTTAGTCGAAATTTCAAAGCAATAAAGCAATTAGATTGCGTCATTACACCATAAGGTAGGAAATACGGTTTTCATTTAAGGTGGAAGCCAAGAATGTTTAAGATACCTACTCCAGTTTTAAGTTTTCTTGCTAGTTTTAAATTTTTAATTTTTGAAAGAATTATAGATTCTTCTACGCGGTCACTGCACTCGTCGTAAGACAGTTGACGTAATGCAAGTCCGTTGCAGCTGACACCTTGTACGCGTTTCTTTGGCAATCGATAACTAGAATACAAATCCCTCGAATTCTTCTAGACACCTGCTTCCGAACACCCTGTATTTGCGCATGGGATATTTTACAATTTGTAACGCATAAATCTGTACGCATGTGTATCTGTATGTACCTGACAAGAAAGAGCACAACTAAAATTGATAACAATTTTATTAGTATCCGCTATTCACATTAATTGCCCAGCATGGTATCACAGACGAGTACGTATAATAAACATCTCACTCCGTTTCTCTTCGTCTTTTTGTACCTACCGATAGCATCGCCGGCTATGTATCACGGCTTTGTGTAATGCAACACCATCCACGTTTAACCAAGCCTACCCGTACGATAAGATCGTACTGTTATCGATATCTGTTTGTATCGATCAAAAGGCTCGGGGATAATACGAACGTTCAACGATGCCGTAGGAGGCGAAGCGGTGGGACCCAACGACTACTCCGAACTTCTCGGTCACGATTATGACCTCTGTTGGTTCTAACGTTCTAATTACGCAAAATTTCTACTATCTTCGTCCTAATTACAATCAACACGAACCAAATGATAATCGTGTATGCTCATCAAAGCTTTCAAACGAATGCACACGGTATCGTTATTTTTCGTATACAGAATCCGATATTCATTGTTGACAAACACACTAATAGATACCTTACGTACGAAATGCTTTAAACTAGGAATACCTACGTATTGCATTCCAAATATTTCCCGACTAACAAAGGAAAATCCCAAACTTGGAAATTCACAAAATTCTGAAACTTTGGGGGTAATAGGGCACATACAGATATGCATCGCGCAATTTTTAAACATTGACCCTCGAGTATTCGTCTATTTTTAATTTTCTTGTTTTAAGTTTGAAACCATACGAGAAAGAAGAAATTTGAGACACAAGTTAATTCTTAAAACTAGCTGTATCATAATATAAACGATAGATACAAATATCAACTTTTCGTGTATTACCCACGAGCCGGCTAGCGTTCCATATGGCTCGACCATGCTTCACCAACAGCTGACTGTGCTCTTGACAATGTACCCTAATCGCTAATTACATACTGTCTTAATTATCGACTCATTGTTCGTGCCGCGTATATAAATAAATTACGCGACTGTACACCGACGCGTAGCGATTCTATCTGAGAATGTCTGAACGATCAGCCTCCAGGCTGGTGCGAAGCATCAAACAACTCATCGTTCGAAGATTATGTATCATCGGATGACATCGGTCGAACCTTGCCCTTGCAACTCACCGAAAATAATCCATAATCTATAAACGACAGTACCTGGACGACATTAGTTGAATTTTGCCCTAACCCTCACTCTCACCTACTCCAAAGCAATCCAACAGGATAAGACTGTATGTGTAGTCCATAATTCTCACTCTCACCTACTCCAAAGCAATCCAACAGGATAAGACTGTATATGTAACAGTTAAACAACAAGTTAAATCACTAGGAAATTTATTACAATATATTACAAACATCTGAAAGAATTGGCAGAAGTCGTTTCTATTACAATTAAATCTCTATACCTGTAAAGAACTGAGTAGAAACGATCTTTTCGATTCTTGTTCAGACTCGTATAACCAAATCGATAAGAAAGTCTAAAAATGCATCGAAGACGTTGTTCAGTGATACTGTCAGAGTTGAAATCGCAACTGATGTAACTACGATTTCGTTTAAGAAGAGCAACGTAGCCCTCGTGTTTGTGTTAGTAACATTGTCGAATAATATTGCATCAGCATTAAGGAGTGACGCAAAGACAACACCGAGCATTGAGCGCAAATGTACCCCAGGAAGATCGATTACGTCAGAAAGGTCACGATAGCAAAGATGACCATTTAACGGATTGTCAATTGAGGATGACTAAATTAATTTCAATATTTATTTACAAAATATCGATTAACGAAACTTTAAACGCATTTATCTCGAAAACGACTGTTTTTCAACTGTGTTAACAGCGAAACGAGAAAATTGCATCCGGTCGATACAATTTATACTGCATTCTTTTTAAAAACCCTTTCTCTGTTACAGAACCATATTTTTCTAGAACAATCTGTACACTGTACATTCTCGATGTTGATTATACAAGGGAAGACATAATAGTCGACGAGATGTAGCATTTATACGTTAAAAAATAAAAATTTATTTAGTTTTATTTACGATATACTCGTAATTATACTTTGACATTTTTTCTACATTTAATATATATTTCTGTGAAGCAGATATTGTATCCATGAAAGATGGTTACGAAAGATATCGATTCGATTGAAATAAAAATAGAAGTTTTCCATAGACTTTTTGGAAACGCTTGTTTGCGTTTTGATAAACGAAACAACAAGAAGAATAAAATGTGTCACGTTAAAACATTCTAAACAAAGAAAAGGTAAACCGGTACAGTCTTCGCAATGTCTTTTCGTCCTATCTTTGAATTTTTGGCATTTTTTTAAATTCATGACGCGTTTTTCTCAGCAATCTTTCACCTGGAGAAACATCAACGTCAATTTCATTCAAAAATAAGAAAATTGCGTGAAATCGAAGAAATGAATTTCAACACCACGGGGGTCATCGGTGACCCCACAGCTAAGATGAATTCATTAAGCATGATTGTACACTTCAACTTATCTGTTGTAGATAATATTTCAACGTAATATGTATAATAAAGAATTCGTGGTTGGCGCCACGAGCGATCCATGTACAATCGATGAACGCGTTTAAACTCAACGATACGGTAAAATGAACGCGACACAATTCGTTAGATTAACGAGAAAAGTAACGTACACCAGCGACAATGCCAACAAATTTCTGTCCGCGACTGGACAAGTCCTATGTTTTCTATTCTGAAATGGAGAAATCGGATAAGAAGGCCGCGATCCGGAACGACGGTAATCGCGAACCGTCGGAGTTGGAATTGTAAACACGGCTTAAAGTCTGGATAGACGAATGCGGCGCCAATGTAACGCTGACGCAACACGTAAGAGGAGAGTAAACGCGAGACGATGTGTCTCGCGACGAAAGGTAGCGTCATATCATCCTGGATTTATCGGACGAACAGACGGCAACTTTGAGTCTTCGATTGAATTCAATTTTCGTAAAAATTGAACCGAATGGAAATATTTTACCAGCTTACGACTGTACACTTCGTTATCTCGAGTCAAACGAGAATAAAAGAACGCGCAAATATCTCGAGAACGTTGACCTTCTAGCTCGTGACCTTCTCGGACAGAAATTTGAATTTTGGCACACAAGTGCGTTCAATTGTTTCGAACGTTTACTAGTTTGAAAATTGAGCTACATAGAACATTTTTTACTCATCTTAGTGTGTAAATCCACATCCCTAACTATGGTCATGTATTTGTAAGTTACCTTGTATATTTTGTGTAATATAACGATACAAATATTTTGTAATTTTTGACAAATCTCTCAACGGAGATGGCCGATGTCATCGAACGTCTCTTTTAACACGGGTCTCGTTGCAATTGTTCTTTTTCTTTTAAATTTTCTTTGGAATTTACAATTGTACCATCCTCTTGGTTTTCTTGGTATTTTTCCAGCCAGTATCAAGTATCCACTTCTATTCCATATTCACAAAAGTAGAGAACAAAATTTAAACGAAAAACATGTAAATAGGTACTAATTGCCACCATCTCTCAACGTACGCGAAAAATAGGATATCGATCGAGTAATTGCTGTTAACAAAATTCGATTTTCTACTACGCATAATTTTATGAATTATAATTTAACAACGTAAAATTGTAATTTAATTTAATTTAAATATTGCTACTGAAAGATGGACAACGATAACCATTTAATGTAGTTAGCGCAAATAAAATTCAATGTGATGAATCTAATTTATAATTAAAATACATCAGGAGTAATAGGCTTGAAATGCGGCTTAAATGCAATTGACGTCATTCTTTTTTATTTTTCAAAACTCGATGTTTCGTGATTCTGTCGTTATTAGCCAAGATATCGATACATTGCACGAGTTCTATCGTCGTTGTGACGCACGAAATATTAAATCAACGTTCCTCGAATAATCGTACGCTCAGCAACCGAGGTTAGTTTTAGCCAAACGTTTTTTGTTCAAATTTCGCGATCGATGCGTCTGACGTGGCTCTCATATATTACTCGCGTCGAAAAGTCTGTTACGCTCGTAGTTTGCGCTCGCTAGATTGTTCTAGGTAAGTACTAGGTTGTTCGATAAGTTTTATCGAACCTATTATTGCGCTAAATCGTAATACGATTTAGTAACTCAAAATCAATGAAATTAACTCTTGAAAAAGCTCAAAAAAAGCTGATCGATATCGATATGGAGGTATTTTTTCACCATATTGATAACAATAGTTCGATGTTGGCTACAAAAAAAAAAAAATAAACAGAGTTTCGAGAAATCTCTCGCGAGAAAGCCATTTGACTGTCTAAGCTTTCTAATTGCTTATAATTATCGCTATTGGATCGATAGTTATATATTTTTTATTATAATAAATTAAAGATACGTTTTTGTTCTTTTCTTTCTGCACTTGATGTATTGAAAGAAGCCTAATTAAAAATGTTTTTTTGGAAACAATGTTTTCAGTTAATAACTCTTGAAGCCTGCAAATGTTCGGCTTTTTTTTAAACTTAACTTTTACTTTATTCTGTATTATTTAAAATAAAATTACTTCTAGGTGGATCCTTTTGCGCGTTTATAAAAATATTTATGTTCCTTTGGATTCAATCGATATTAATCGACGTGATATTTTTAAAGCTTCAGAAGGACGAAATAAAGATTATCGTATATTTAGAGAAAATCACACCAGGAAAACACCCCGAACAGATTCAATTACTGATTTATTTAATACGTTGACTGTATCGTCGAATTGTTTAATATCCAGTATTTCGATATGCAAAAGAAGAAACTTGAAAAGATGCGAGTCAGTTTTTAAAGAAGTATGAAAAAATGGCTACCGAGTGATTGCGGGTCAAACGAAAATAATTAATTACTATCGTTGTCGATGTTTTTAAATCTTTTCATTGTTACATTTTTATGACAGTGATCTAAACTATTTCTTTTGTGTGATAAAAGAGAAACACTTTTCTTTGCATTCATTTTGTTCAATTCTAATCATTGAATTTCATTTCACTTTTTTCTTTGCATTCACCTTGTTGAATTCTAAATTCAACGTTCGAACTCTTAAAAAACTATGTTCCGAAACATTATTGTTAAATTTTTGTAGGAAACGCCCCTCTATAATAGATTTCTACGGTCTTTGCAAAGAGATGTCAGTCGGTATCGTTAATTTCTTCATAAATCTGTTTCGTTTTTGCAATCCAAGATTCCAACGTTCTTTTATAAACCAGTGACGATGGGAGTGAGACGTATTTTGATACCATCGATGCATTTACATATTTACTTATGTATGTACGTTTGAAATCGATACTATCGCGTCGTATCTACTCTAAGCAGTTAACTGCGTTTGACGAGTACACACGTCAATTCAAACTTCTATTTCGGTGCGTTTAAGGTCTAAAATAAATAGGTCTCGTCATTTAAAATAAAAAATTATCGTTCACCGAATTTGCTATTAATTGCATCAGGTACTATTCAAAAATACAAGAAAGCAACGATAATCCTCGACATTCGTTCTCGATTGAGTAATGTTTACGATATTTACGTAAATAAAAAAAAATAAAAATATACATCGTCGTTTCGAAATTCGTGCAATTGTTCCAGAATACTTTTAATGTATATTTACTTTCAAATAAATTCAAAGAGTTTCGTGTTTTTTTAATGTTCGAACGTAAAACGAAGTTCATTTAGAATTCGACCTCGTGGCAATCGAAACGTTTCGCGGGCTACCTTGGACCACGGGTGCCATAAATTCGACAATAATTATTTCTTCTTTTTTTTATTTCGTATCGTAAATTAATATTGTACCTCGAGGAGGATAGGTTGAAAACATTAGTCTCGAATATACAAACTGGACCACCTGACTCGATCGACTCGATTCTTCTTTTCTCGTAACGGTACACGAATCGAAATTTCATTGCTCCGGGACTACGATTTCGAAGGATCTTCGAGGCTATGACATTTCATTTTTCGTATGTTTCTTTTTGTATAAGTTTTCAAGGTTACATTTTACTTTTTCACGGATAACTCTTGAAATCTAGAAATTTTTCGCACGCGACAGGTAGCAGGCATCGAAACGAATCCAACGAGCTACAAAACTGTGAGTAAATTGGACAACAACGAACAATTAGCAAATGTACAAACACATGAAATTGTTAATGATGATTAATTTAGACTATGTTTCTCTTTCTCACTATTATTCTGTTTTGCGCTAAATGTACTTGTATTCTCTCGCTCGCTGTTATCAACTGTGTACTCAAAATTGTGTCTCTATCGACTCGCTCCTTTCCGTAACGATCACAGAACATCCCAATCGAAATATCGTCGTCTCGCATACGAGACAAATATCCTAACATTATACGTCAACGTTCGCGCAATCGCTCGACCGTACACGCATTCGTACTCGTACCTCGCCATCTCTCGCTCTTAAAATCAATTCGCAGGAAAATAAAGGACGTAGAAAAGAGCAAAGATCCGTCGAAATCGTATCGTCTGTGATGAAAAAGAAATTGTGATCGAGTCGAATGGTTCGTAAATAAATGCACGAGGAAAAATTCAAAAATATTTTACACAATTTTTCGCCCGTGTGTGTCTCGATCGTGTTAGCTAATAATCGGATAAAGAAAAATTATTTTCCGTTATTCGTTCGAGTTGTCGAGATGGTTAGCGATCGTTAAGGAGTTTAAGGTCGTTCGTGAAAAAGTGGAAATTGATTTTCGCGCGATCTTACAACCGGTGACGATAAAATGCTCGGTTGAAAAACTTGCAACACCGTATTCAATATCGTGTGAGTACAGTTGCCTTCGAAAAGGATGGTTCCGCGCGTAAATGTTTGCGACAACGCGCAACCCGATACGTACCTACTTCCTAATCGAGCAAAAAGCGTGAGAAAAAAAAGCTACGTGCCATTGAAAGAGTGTACAGAGGTGGAAGATTTGCGGGCCCGTTTCGAGCGACGAAACAAAATAAACGAGACGAATGGAAAATAAGAAAGAGAGAAACGAGGGGACGGGGGCCACGGTGGAAAAAGGAGGGAAGAATAGAAGAAAGGGAGAAGGAGAATTCGCAAAATCGGCGCTGAGAGGGCCCGAAGGTGGACGCTGCGTAGGGCAATAAATATCGCGCGATTAGATCTTCGAAGCAGCCGCTGTTGGGGTTGCTTACGAACAGAGGGAGTGTCTATTAATCACTCGATGTTAATCAAGCCGACCGCTAAGTAGGCCGCGCCGCGGCATTAAAGTGCATTGCCACGTATATCGCATTGGCGCGAATTTCCAATCAACGTGTACGCGTGTGAGTACACGAATAGACGTTCTTCGTTTCTTTGTACTTGATACTTCAAAATGGATATCAGAATGCGAACCTACGGGTACAAACAACCGTAACTACTCCGCGTAGAGGGTATGGTAATTGTTGTAACGCGACCAAGGCAATAATTCTTAACGATACTTCGAAGAGTACGTTCGTCTTATATTTCTTACGCAAACTGGATCGTTGATAGGTAAGAATCATTTCTATCCGAGAGATGGAAATTTTAAGTAACTTTTCGAGCGACACTGGCAGAGACATTGGACTTCGTTGTACACTTTCGATTGATTGGTCATCGATTCATCGTATTCGACGTATGAGCAAATATTCACGAATAGAAGAGCTAGCGGGCAATATTGCGCTCCAATGTGAAACGATTTTTAGATTTTAGAATTCGTGAAATAATTGAAGGAAGTTACGCGACGAAGTAGCGGTAATTGGGACGTCTAGCCTGTGTCGAATACATCGCGTAATCGAATATACGGATAAATAAATATACGGATTTGAAGAGAAAGGGCGAGAAGGAGAGATCGGGCTATCCGTTCGACCCCGACTTCTGTGTGGTTAGCCTTTTGCCTTCTATTATTCGAACGAAAGGCCCCTCTACCTACCGCAGACCACGTGCGCGTTCCTCTCCTCATTTTTGAAGAATTAATCAGGACTAATTGCCAATCTGTACCAGAGAACTCGAGGGAGTTACGAGCTTCGTTCGCATCGTTTCCACTTCGTAGTTTCTTCTATCGCCGCCGAGATCTCTTGTTCGTTACTGTTATTGGATAACCAACGATGTAAAGCTAGAATAATAATGATTCTCTCGGGCTGTCCTGTTCGTAGTCGCTGTTGCGAAACTCGAAATTACATACAAACGAAAATGTATGTCGCCAGAAGCGTGAAAACTCAGAGTGGAAGAGAGACGTAAAGCAATGGAACTTTTTTTTTTATTTACGCGCGATTATTCAGCGTAGCGTGTAACGTTTCAATTTTTCTTAATATTCGTATTCCACGACTCGTGAAATCGATACAATATTTTCCCTTATTATAATTTTCGTTTGACCAAAATGTAAATCAAATTTTTAGAAACATATTCGATGTATATATGGATCAAATGGTTGGGTTGATGAAAAAAAGTACAAAACGTATCGAAAGAGTACTCATTAGGACAATACTAAACTAAACTATTTTAGTTCCAATCGATCTAATTACACACTTAATGTTGTATAGAAAAGTTTACGTAGCGTTTAGCATATTTTAAACGCAACGTTTTGCGTAATCCTTCGGCACTAATGTCAATATTATTAAATGCTTCCACCTATTTTTTTACCTGTACAACATTATCAATTTATCGTGTCGAAGAGTTTTGGCTTTCGATCAATTTTATTTTGCGCAAAACACTCTGCATACTTTTGCCTAATACGATTCTAATCTGCGAAACACCTGTCTTACGATTAGATTTTCTACATTTTGAACGATTGGCTTCATTGTACAAGAAGAAATGTATACCATTTTATTTGATATCGATAAAGAAATAATACGGTTGTCATTGGTCGAAGAAAAAATCAATCACGAACCATAAAAAAAAATAAGAAACGTTCAACGTTGCGAAGACCCGAATTATTATATTGTTTACGGTAGAACAATAATTTTGACGTATTTATTCTATCGTACTTTTGATTTTGTATCGAATTTACAGGTTTGGTTCGATTTATCGATCTTGCATTCTCTATGATAATACAATGTACAGTTTAAGTTAATTTTAAAAGCACGGATAAGCGATTGACCGATCTTCGTTGTTTAAGGAACTTACGTAAGATTGATATTATTGGGCGATATCGAATATCGACGAATAATAATAACTGTTCAGAGACGATACTGTGGGTCAATACGATACAACGAAACAATCGCAGACAGTAAATATTATTGTGTAATATCGACTATTAGCATTAATATGGGTTGCTTAGGGATGATGTAATGGATACACCGAACAATCAAAAAGCGTTCGATATTATCGAAATCCTGTCGATACATTGAGACGCGAGTAGATTGTATTACACGATATTAATTCGATCTCCTGAGAATTTTCGTACTATTTTCATCGCTCTGTAACAAAACCTAGCCACGATACAAGACGAAAGAGAGTTCCTCATCGAATGTACAAAATTATGCAGAAACTTGTTCGTGCCGTGGACATTCAAGTTTGTCCTTCGAAATAAAAATTATCACTCGTAACGTATCTAACGAATTCATCGTTAATCATTATTATTATTTATCAACATACGAGCAAGAGAGACCTAACGCATAAATTATTCTAACACAATATACGGATGGCTGAAGTGTAAAGAATGATTGAGATGAAACCAGAAATGAAAATAAGTGAAAATATAATCTTTTCGTTCAATTCTCTTTATTGTTTGTACCTGTTACAAACTATTTACAAACATTTGTACAGTGATTAATAGCATTTGACTTCCATTACTTTAAACAGCAAGTATTATAAGTAGCACGATGACATATACTCGAGGTACAATGATACCGTAAAGTCATTTATTTATGTCGACGTAACAGTTTATTGTTAGTGGTTTACGTGTGGAGATGCGATTAACAATCGAAAGCATTCCACGAACGACATTTAAACATGAAAGAGATCAATATGGACAATGATAGTATTAGAACGCTTTATACGTCGATGTATTAGGCTACGTTTACCGTATTTTATTCTAGGCTTTAATATGAAAAAATAAACTCTCGATCTCAATTTACGTGTCGGCGCGTAAAAATTAATTTGATTTTGAAAAATAAGTTTTTACACGAATCATTGACAAACTTTCTTCTACAAACTGACTTCTCTAAATTGATATTCCTAAGACTACAGGAATAGTTATGATTGTCGAAGGCCATTGGTCTTTTTAATTTATAAGCCCGGAAACGAAGAAATCTATGTTACACACGCTCTATCGTAGTCTCTAAATTCACAGTTATTGGATCGGACCAGCACAACGTAGAGCAGTTTAAGAGTACAGTATTTTCTCGATAAATGTGAAAGCCTTGGGACATTAATACAATCACATCTTTTAATCTTTTTTTTTCATGAAACCTTTATCAACGTATTTTTAAGACCGTTTCGACTGAAATGAAACCAAACACGACATCATTTAGACGATCTTTTCTCATTTAGTAAGTGACATTAACTCAATATGTTTCATTTATTAAACAAGTCTCTCTCGTATTCATACCTGGTTTCTTTCGCATTTATCGTTTAATAAATAAGTAAATATGATCTAAATTATGTCGTATTTCGTCTCGTTTTAATAGGAAATATCTGACAGATATAACAATAACATTTTCAGTAACAGAGAATCAGTAATAAAAACAGATTCACGTTTGCATTAGTATTGTTTCACCGGCACAAGTATTTATTTTATCGACTAGTGTAACATTATAGTCAAGTGATGAACATCGTAAAGTATCAGATTAATTGCTCGACTAGTTCTAAAAGAGACCTCCTCTAGTAATAAAGATAAACTTTTCACATTTATCGTAGTCATCGGTTTCACATTTATGGCGACAATACTGTAAGTACAGAGTGAAAGTCCTCTGACAGGCACATAACGAAACCCAAGATTTTCAATGCGAAGGAGACTAGAAGTATAGATGGAAAAATTAAAGGAAGAGGAAAATATAACACCGAGATCACTGAATTCGTTTATTATAGATAAAACTATGTTATTAAGGTTGTATGGGAAACTATAGGAATTGGTAGATCGAGAGTATCTCGTGACACGATACTTGGAAATGTTAAGATTTATCTCATTTCTTAAGCAACAGTCATTCATCTCCTTGTAAACAAATAGCATTTTCAGGTTTCGAAATTATACATACATACACATTAATTCTAATACATTTTTTGTTTTAACCAGATAAAGTACCTCTATTAATTTGTCTAGCTAAGAAGATAGCCGGGTAAATGAAATTAAATAAATCGATCCAGTTCAATAAGTACACGCTACAACAACTATTAACCATATTTTATTTGAAGAAAGAACCAGTACTGTAAACCGTAATTCGATTGTTGTATAAGTTTGGAAATTCAATGTGCCCACAGTAAATTACCATCGACACGCAGAAGTTGAACAACCAGCGAATATACGAATCTCGATAAAAATATTGTTTAGTTTCATGCTTTGTGCATAATTTACTTTGTTTACGAGCGATTACTATAACATTCATATACTTCCTTATGGAGCAAGTTATAATCTCGAACATTTCTAGAGCAAGTTAACCGAAGATACGGTACTACTATATTTTATATCTTCGAATGTATTTTCTGTAGCTGCAAAGCTCATTATAACCGACGATTAACATTCTCTCTCTCTCTCTCTCTCTCTCTCTCTCTCTCTCTCTCTTTCTTTCCTCCCTCCTTTTCTCCTCCTCTCTTTTAAACAAAAGGAGTCATCATCTTCGATGAAACATCAAAATATTCAGCATCCACGATTCGTAGATACACGATTGTGGACGTATTTATATTCTCCTACGACTATACACTTTGAATATCGTTAACATTTCGATACGGAAAAATTTGTACAACAATTCGTACGTACAAATATTGTATAGTACGGGTGGAGGGCAAATATGCATGTTAGCATTCTTTTATAAGTGGAAGACTGCAAAATTACCTAAATTTTGTTAAACGACTCGCTATACTTTTCTATTCTTGGTAAAACAGCGAATGTTTAGATCATATCAACCACTCCCGATATAATGTAACAGATAACAAAGTGAAACAAAGTGACTTACGTTGTAAGAGATGCTCGAAACGTTAACTATTTTTGTTAATATCATCGAACGACTTAAATACGTGTCATTCCTGTGTAATAATAGACGTTTATTCTTTATAATAAACTTATATCTTAAATTTTATTTACAACAACAAAAAGTGAAGATGATTTTGAAATCTCGAAAAATTCTCCACTTGTAAAAAAAAATGATACGCGTTACAAACATTCTCGTACCGTTCAAAATTTGTACGTAAGTTTCACTATATCTCTAAAAATAACGAAAATATTCAAGATGGTCGAAATTATCGGTCCACCTTATACAGTCCGCATATTAAATAAAGTTTCTTTTCCTTTTTATTTTCCAATTTGTAGATAATTAACTAGGTACGAATCTATTTAACTTTAATTACCTTCTGTAACAACGATCGTGTGTGTAGTCAAAGAAGATGGAAAGATCAGTCTTGGCAGTTCGGAATCGGTAGACGTATCGATTAAACAAATATCACTGGACGCTGTCCCCATTGCTTATATCGATGATACCGTATTATTTTTAACCCGAGACCGAACTTTCTTTCTCCTCGCGATACATTGATTTCGTGCAATTCGATTTACGCGTAAAACTACGAAACGAGTTAACCGCGTAAATCGAGAACTTGCTGTAATTAATTAAATACAGCGCACGATATAGCACATCGTACGAGATAAAATAAGTACAAACATAATAATACAAACTTACGATCTTCGTTATTTTTCAATATATACTTGGGACTCTTTTTACACGATCAGTGTACCGTATTTAAAAAAAAAAGAAAAACAACGCAAACTGTACAAAAAATAACTGGAAACATGGAAACGCATTCGCTGAACTATTTTATTCAATAAATGTAGTACATATGCGATCTGTTTATCGAGAACGTGGATGAGACAAGGTTGAAAGAATAATTTTCTTTGTAAAAAAATTGTATACAAGTCGCAAGTATATTTAAAAATTGAATACCGGCTTGCTTTATAGGTCTAATTCTTCTCCATTGGCGATTATCGTTTCGCAACGTTCAGGTATGCTTTCTATCGACTTTTCTGCATACTGTGTAGGTGAAAATCTCCGTATCTTCCTACTTAATGATTCGAGGGTCAAACAGGGTTTTCTTTGAACTTTGTATTTCATTATGGATCAAAGATTTTCAATTGGATTACCACCCGGAGATTCGGATGGTTAGTCCAACAAAAAAATGTTACACAAATTTTAAAAGTGAATAAATAGATTGTACGTACGTATGTACGTATGTACGTATGTATGTATGTATGTATGTATGTATGTATGTATGTATGTATGTATGTATGTATGTATGTATGTATGTATGTATGTATGTATGTATGTATGTATGTATGTATGTATGTATGTATGTATGTATGTATGTATGTATGTATGTATGTATGTATGTATGTATGTATGTATGTATGTATGTATGTATGTATGTATGTATGTATGTATGTATGTATGTATGTATGTATGTATGTATGTATGTATGTATGTATGTATGTATGTATACATTATTGAATAAACACAATATCTATAATAATTACGATAAAGTAAAGGGAAAATGTGTAAATGGTAAATCGATGTGCAACTAGTAGTGAAAATTAGGTAACTGTGAATAAATCGTGTCAATGTATTATAACCGTGTTAATCTAATAAATAACCGTGTATTTTGAAAATTGTGTAAAAAGTGTACCGTGTGAAAGAAATCTTAGGTGGTATACGCTTGTTTGTCGAAACTACGACCGATACGTCGATACTTGTACGTGTTTGATATCGATGTTTACCGTAAATAAGTTTGCAAAATCGAACGTTAAAGTATGTACACTTTGCTCCAGGAGTTCCCGTTCCTAAATATGACGGTAATGGCCGGCTCGATATCTATCGAGCATGGATTCGAGACGCGGTATGACACACATATTTCGAACGCGTCGCACCTCGGCGGAATGTAAAACTTCTACTAAACGGCTGGTCTAAAGGAGAAATTGGAAAACGGTGGAAAAAGAGGTAGAAGAAAAGAAGAAAGAAAAAGGAAGCGAACTCTTTATGGACTTGTTTGTCGCTCGGCGGCTTTTTACGAATTATTCGAAAAGTTCGAATCCACGACGAAACGCGTTCGCAAGATCGTTTCAGCCAATCGCGCGATAGTTCGACGAGGTGATTTCCCCTTTCGTGGTAATCGAATATCGAGTACAAGCACTTTTATAAACGTAACTTTGAATCGCGAGGAACAGTTTGCGAGTCTCGTTATATCCTTTCTTTGCAACAGAAGAAAATCGATTACTCTCGACTCCGTTTCAGAACAGATTTACCCCCGTTATTGTAAAATTTCATTCTCGATTCGTTACACTTCCGAATCGTTCGATCGAAATGTTGGACTTTATGTTTCCCAATATCGAGCTTTAGAAATTTCTTCGTTTCGATCTGTCATTCCTTACGATACATTTACCGTAACTTTACTCCACTGTTCGATCGTTGATATAATTGTCATCGAAATGAAAAACACAAACGCGTAAATACGTATCGAAGTGTTTGAAAATTCAGAACGATTCAGAAATACGTATCGATACATCAACCAGTGAGATTACACACTAAGATGAGTAAAAAGTGTCCTGTTAACGTATGTTCTAAATGATCAATGTCCTCTTCGTCTTTCAATATTTTTGTTTAACACTAACGTTACCATGCCCGATCGAATGACCGTTTTAAAATTTGATTTAAAATTTTGAATTAATCGTTAGTTATTTCGTTCGTTTAACTTTGTGTAATTCTTATATTGTCCGATATCGTCTCATTCCTTTTGGAAAGATATAATTTTTATTTCATAACCGGTGAAAGGACCGACTACGGTAAAAATATGCATACATAAAATATCGATACAGTTAATGTTTGATAATCGTGTATTCAACGAACGCCAATAATGTACTGTGCAAAGCTGAGAAATTGATCTTTCGAAGAAATTAAGAATCGTTCCAATCGACCTTCGAAAGCCTATTTTTAACAATAAGTAAAAATTGCTCGATGCACATTCCTCTATAACATATCATTACATTCCCGTTAAGGGAATATTCTGATAATCCGGTTAAAAAAGATCAATTTCCTTATCGACACTTTAAACAGTTTTCTCAATCGTCCGTAACTCGAAACCCGATCTGTACAGGACACACGTTCACGGGACATTTTTTTTTACTCGTCTGAATGTATAGATTCATCCTTTGAAGCACGAACGTGTATTTAGAAATTCCTCTTCTTTGCGAACAACCGATTTCGTCGTCGAAATCGGCTGGATGATATCTCGACGCTTGTATTATCGCGAGCGGGTCAAGACAGCGCGGAAAACAACGAGGAATAATTATGTCGGTGAAATGCATATTCGGATGCACGCATCGGGTACGAAAACAGTGCTCGTCGCTCTAATTATACGAATGAGCGAGGAATGTTTGCGTTTATTTTCCTTTCGTCGCGGAAACGGCGGAGTAGGTTGTCTCCTGGTGTTCCAGTTCGTAGCCCTCCGCGATTCCATCGACCGGAGAGTCCGGTACACCCGAAACAAGGTAAACTGGGGGAGAAACGAGAGAGGAGGAGGAGGAGTAGGTGACTAGGTGGGTGTCGTTGTACAAAAATAAATAAGGTCTTTTCGAAAGACCGAGAAAATATGTCGATAAATCTAACGTCTAGTCGAGATAGGTGGGCCGCGGTACCAGCGGACCGCTGCGTGCCGGAAAACAACTGTCTTCGGCGAACGATGAGCATTAAACGACCCAAGTGGACTATTATTTCTCGTTAACCCCGCAGCTCTCGACGAAAACTTGCTTTCGGATCGGCAACGAGAAGGGTGAGAATCTCTCCACCTCGGAGAAAGTTTTCAAATCCCTGCTATTCGCTATCCGCTTCTGTTTTTCGCTCGCCAGCTACGATTGCCCCCGGATTCGTCTACCCCTACGTGTCCCTACCCCCCGTTTTTGACAAATTATACGACCCTCGGTACGCGCGATCTACTTCCAAACCGTGACACACCGAGTCCTTCAATCATATTTACCCTCCGTTCAGTTTAATCGAAACCGGTTTTCAAAATTCCTCGCGTCTCGATGACTTTGGTAAAGTTACTCGTTTCGTTACGCGGCTGCAGAATCAACGGAAACGTCTTCGTTCGATCGATCGCAGCTCCACCGAGATTAAAGTTACGTTCTATTACTCGCATTCGTGCTACCGATATTATTCCGCGTCGCAGGATTGCGAATTTTTCGGATCACGCGTTTCGAGTATCGGTCATCGTTTCGTAATAAGGGATGTTTATCATTGTATTGCCCGTAAAGTGCAAACACGCGCTGAAACGTTCGAAACTTGGCCAAAATTAATAATGGCGGACGAAAGCGTTGGAGAATGTACAGAAAATTGGTGCACACCCGAGTTTTTAGGATCGCTGATTACGAAATTGTCAGTTTAATGTTTCCATTGACCGATCATCAGTAAACAAACGTTTTCGCTTACAAAGTAACAAATTGTATAATTTAGTTATAACGTATTGATATTATTGAAGTATATATATATATATACACAAGAATATTAGCAAAGAGGAGAAATAATGTATTTATTTATACATATTACTGTCGTTGATCTCTGCAGATTGTGACTGCAGAAGCAGAATCAAACATTGAAGATTTGTATATTATAAACATGAATTTAATTATTTGGGGCAAACATGGGCAAGATTTTCTTGTTGTATATTGTTATAGGTACATTCAAGGTACTTTTTTCTTATTGAAAATGAAAACAGATGGAAATAATTCGTCTGTACAAATCGTATATTTAAAGCTCTATGTATATTTAATCGAATTTGTAGTAAGAGTATTACTTCGTTATTCAATCTTCGAAGAATCATATTCGATAAAGAGAAATTATTCAAAAATATAAATATCAGACACAATGCGTTTGGCAATTTTATAGTCATTTTTTCTAACAAATATATATTATTTCGTATATCTTGAACTATTAATTAATGATATTGCTGCATTGTGCGACGTGACCTTGGAACTCCATTTTTCATGGCGCGTGTCGTAAGTACCTTCTTAAAAGTTCGAACGTTTCGAACATCGGCTAAAGTATTCGTTTCGATTTAAGAAAATACTGATCTTTAAATTTTACGTTTTACAATAGAGGCCATAGAATTACACCTCTGTGTTAAAACTATCAATGTTTTTGATTTAACTTTCACACGAGCAATAACCGTCTGTGTTATTAGGTACCGAAAGTTCGATTTTCATTAAAGAAAATGTAATTTATTACAACGAAACGATTTACCGTGACTGTATTTGCAATGTATCCATATATTTGGCAAAGCGTATTTTTAAGGAGTGGTACAATTTCTATGGTCAATATAAATGTATCGACTCCGAGTAAAATATACTTCGTTTATTATTAAGGGTATCGATAATTATTAACAGAGTCGACATCTGTCGGCAAGAATTGTGGACAAGTTCTCGGTGATAAACGAGGAGCACTGATCTCCATTGACATAATCGATGAGCGTTGATGTTTTCTTTGTTTCGTTGGCAAAGTTCGCGTTACTGTCAGAGTCAGCGGAAATCTTATGTGCGTTAATATAGATTTATTTTGTACCGTATAAAGAGGTGTAGTTATTTACCAGAAAATAACAAGAAAAATATTTCGTGAACGAGATTTATCCAAGGTTCAACATCATCACTGTGCCAATTGCTCGTGTTACGCTTAACTAAATACAGTTAATGCGCATGTAATACGTATTGTGTACATAAATATAATTTAGGAGCTGGACGCCGCATATTTTTTTGTTAACCACGATCAATAACACCATCTAACTCTCCTATAATTAGAGTATTAGAGTATTATCCGGTATTAGAGAGATTGTTAAAACGAAATTTGAAAACAAAACTTATCGTGTCTCTCCAGAACCGCTATGTTTACCATTGATCGTTTCACTGTCACTGTGGTTATTGTTATCTTCCAAACCATCCGAAGCATCGATGCAAAGTTCGTTAAATGTCGAACAAACGTCATTACTCGTCTCACACGAAATTTGCCACTTTTTGGAGTAGCCTCTCGAATTTTACTTACACCCTATCTTAAAAGATTTTTCAAAACTTTTTAAACTATAGATTCTACAATTTTTTTTTAAGTACACTGCTAACTCTGTTTGGATAAATTATAACGATTAAATTAGCAGAAGATTAAGAATGAAATTTTGAGTGCACACAATGGAGGCATAAGGATATTAGGCAAAATAGTTTAGTTTGAAACAAAAATGTTTTAACCATTTTTTTGCAACTGTTTTAAACAAAGACTGTGCTTCAATAGTTACAATTCATCGAAAAATTCGAGAAAAGAATGAAAATACAATCTTATTTATCCTCTTTGTAGAGAGATTTTCAAAAATATGGAAACTTTAAAATTGATCGTGTAAAAATGATTCGAGTTAACGCTACATCAAAGCACACCGGTCCAGTCGTGGGGTATTAGGTAATTCGTTCTTTGTCAATGACACTTATTCTTGGAAATATTGAATTTACCACATAATAAATACATATATATAATATGAAAATATTTGTAATATATATGGTATGTATATATATATCTTTCTGAAATCAAGTCCCCTAATGAAAAAAGAAAAGTTCGACTTCGTTTATTTAATTCCTATCGTATACTGCAGAATTGAACAATACATTTAAAAAGATGGATATCCTCAAAGATTAGCCGATAGCCCTTGAAAGTGATCTTACGTCGAGAATGGTTATCACGACAATTATATCTTCTGACAGCAATATTTGCTCTCATCTCTGTTGAATTTCCAATAACATCTAAAGATGATACAACAAAAATCATCTCTAGTAGTCGTATGTATGTATGTGTGTGTATGTGTGTTTATATATATATATGAGTATATGAATGTATGTATGTATATATACATGTATATATACAGAATATCTTTCTAGAACATTCTAGAAGATTCTATTCCACGGATACGTGATGTTTATTAAAAAAACTAAGAGTTTGTTTGTTACCATGATGAACAGCGATTCGCACTTAGTCTGAAGTTTGATGAATGAAAGTTTTGTTGATAAAAAATGAAATACCGAGCTATTATTTAATCGCAACTATAACCCAAAATTCCACTAATCTCTAAAAAGAAATATTCCAGTTGTGTTGTACAGAGTGACTTTTATGCTCTACCTGCGGTAGTCGTAATTTTCAGTTAAGAAAATAGTGAAAAACAAACATAGGAACAGGATCACGGGAAGGATCGTTCTCGGCCGCCAGCCTGTTTTTGTTTACGGGGCTGGTGATCGTGCCAAATAGTCTCACTCTGAATAAACATAATCAGTGGTGGGGATGATTTCGTTACTCGAAACCGAAGTAAAAATTGTCACTTGAAATCGAGAATTGCTCCACATTGTCCCGATTTTCAATCTCAGGCAAGAAAATTTTACTTCTGCTTTACTTGATTTTGGTATCGATTTTAGAGCAGTGTAAAACTACTTACAAATGATGTGGGAAGCTCTGTTTTCGAAAAAAAGAAATGCATCGGAAAATCAATTCAGTACGCGTGCACCTAATCGATAGGTGCAACGACGATTGGCGTTGTAGATTTCACTACAGACGGCTATTATAATTGTTTTCGCGTAGGATACAATGTCAAGCACTGTTTACCATCGATACTTACCTTTTAATGTATTCCAAACGTGGGCAGAAGATACTTTAAACGTTTGTTGTGGAATCTGTAAAGCCAGTTATCGGTTAGGTTCATGTATACTAGATTGATTTTCAATTGCATTTTTCTTGAAAACGAAGCCTCCGATGCAATTTTGTTATTTTATACTTTCGTCTTATTTCGAGCCATGAAATCTCACTGACCTAAGTTGAATCATAAATTTCGGGATATCTTTTATACAAGATGATTCAGAAATATTTAGCGAGTGCAAAAGTTTCGGTATAAACAAATGAAAAGATTGTGTTATCGTAATGATCAATTTTTTTTAAATGTCGATGACATGGTTTATCTATCAATGTCTATACCAAACATTTCGTATCGAAATATTACCAGTCTCACCGTTGTCACCACGTCGCTGTTATTGTTAATGAGAAACTACTCAAATATACCCGAACTAAGCGATTTCTCCAAACTTTACTTATTTTTTTCATAACCGGTTGGCCATTTACGACTACGATTCCGGGTCACGATTTTTATATACGAAGACCTACAATCCTACCAAATTTCGTTAAAATCGGCAAGAGTCACTTACACAATTCCCCTTGTTAACATGTAAATTCACCCCTATGGTACATATTTCTGAATTATCCTGTACGTCTACTATGTATGTACGTGTTTGCGACCGAAAGTCTGAAATAAGCATTATTCCGCAGTGCGGGGTTAATTCTTCAATTAATTCTCGCGATAGGACGATACACGCGGAGAAAAGAAAAGTCCTTCGTTACTTACGTCACATTTCAGCTCGGTACGGTGGATTTCATACGCGGATATAGTATGCACACGTATGATTTATATCCTTCCTTGTTTCAAGTTACGCACCCAAGGCCGCTGGCAAAGATCGCCGAGAGTCAGGGCGTTACTCGCGTATGACGCGTGCAATTTCTCGTGGAATTATTCCACGCACGCCAACGGCAGTTCGTGATATATGGTCAGGCGTATAAGAGACGTCCCTCCTACACGCGTGACCCATGACCGGAGCCGAATATTGAATCACTTTAATATCTTGGAACGAGACACGAGACGTACGACGAGCCACGGCCCGCATCGACCTTCTCCCCTTCTGTACTCGTATGTTTAATTGCCAACGTACCACGTGTGATACCTGCCTACATAACAATGCTAAACGTTCAAAATGGCGAAATCTTCGCTCCTCGGTACACGTACGAAAATAAATTGGATTCCCTCGTGTCTCGTGGAAATTATCTACGGTATCGAGAAATTCGGGGAGTGTTAGAAATTTGTGAAAACTTTCGAAAATAAAACAAGGATCACAACTGAGTCTCCAGGTCGAGATAACCGAATCGTTCTATTGTTTCTGCGAAAAAAATTAATGAAATTACTTCGGGCAGAAGAAGTTAAGAACGGTACGTATACTGTACAAAACGATCGGACGGTAATTAATTCGACTTTAGGTCATTCGAACCAATTTTTGATTCATTTATTTATGCAACGAATTAGACGACATTAATGTCGTTACTTCTTATATCGATAAAATGTAACGCAGAGTAAGAATTTCAAAATAGAAACTCAACATCTCGTGGACGAATCTTTATACAAAATTTTTATATTCTGTAAAAGATATGTTTCAGTTTGTACCATTTAATAACGATTATATTAATATACAGAGGCTCTGAAAAGTATGCGTGCGCTGTATTGGAAGAAAATTCTCCTAATCTATAAGTCTGATTTTAATGAAAGTTTGTGTAAGTGTAAAGCATCCCGGGCTGCATGTGACATAATTCTTTTGTCGCTAAAAAATGTTCTCGAGGAAATGAAATCGGGCCTCGAAAATTCAATATTTATTGGTTTGGAAATTCTGTTTCATTGTAGAAGGATAGAGCGCTAAAAACAACATTTTTTGTAAAAAAAAAATCTTTGTTGTATTTCGTACAATTACTAAGTTATACAAAAAAATGAAAGTCGTTGTAAGCCTTCCAATCGTATGAAATTAACTGAAATCAGCCTTTACAGTCCCACTCTCTCTTCGATTTTTCAAATACAACTTTGTAATAGTGTGAAACAGAGCAAAACTTTTCATACGAAAAAAGTTCAGCTCTTATTATACTGTTTCAAAAAAAAGTTGCATTAAAAACATAAAAAAAATTTTAAAACCTTCGAGACTAAATTTCACTTGTTCAAAGAAATCTCCTGTGGACAAAAATGCCTCTATATGTGCACCACTATGCTCCACGTGCACACAAACTTTCAATAAAATCAGTCTTACAGTTAAGAAGAATTTCCTTATAATATAACGTACGAATACTTTTTCGAGCCACTGCACGTAACCAATTATATATAAGTTTGTTTATTGTATTTTTTCACTTGAAACCCGTCGCTAAGATTGCGTAACAAATAAATACGAAAATAGAAAATTTTTGAATAATATTAAGCGACGATAATAAATAACATGTTCCAACAAAGAAAACTCTAAGATCTACGTTGATTCGACGAACCGAGTAGTATCGATTTAAATAATTATCAATTATCATCGATAAACGTTCTTGCGTGCGATGTGAATCGTTTAAGTAATTATTATATGACTGACGATATCTTTGTAGAATATTTTAGATAGCGTTTAAATTTAAAGTTGCAGTAAATCGTTAAATCAAACGAATCGTGTTTGGTTTAAACGGTTAAAATAATCAAAAGGGTTCGCGGTGACCCCTCTGAAATTGTTGCGGTTTTTTCCTCCCTAAATGTTGCAAAGTTCTCGCAACCGTGGAAACTATATCGCATTCGTTCTCATTGAATCAAAGATGATAGATAATAGCGATAAATTCCTGAAACATCCACCTTTTTCTCTAATTGTCGCGTACAGTGGTGCTTCTCTAACTTTCAGCGACAGTTAGAGAGGAAGGTGGATATTTCCGAAATTTACCGCAATTATCCACTGTCTTTGATTAGGTCGTCACGATATACGCGATATACACACACGCGTACGCGCTTTCGAGAAGAAACCAGGTAGAAACAAAAAAAAAAGCTGCAATGTAATAGGTACAAGAACCGGTGGAATTGAAATATTTTTACAATGTTACGTTTACTTTTTTTACGCGGTATTGATATCGAAAAAAGATTCGAACACTATATAGTGCTCGACACTATATCGCGTTTTCGCTGAAAAATGCACGCTACTAACGTTATTCGCGTTGAATTGTCCCCTCAAGGCGAAAACTAGTACCGTGGTCGTTCATCGTTTACTTGTGGATCGATTAGGAATATATGAAAAAGCAGATTGACCAACAACTATTTTTCTGTCAACGGTGTGTATTTGTTATTTTTAATCGTACACACATTGTCGTTTCGACTCCCACGAAAAGGTCACGACCTGTTTTCGCGCTTCTTCTCTCCGAGCAGTCGGCTCTTTTAAATAAACCTTTTTATTATGCAGCGATCGATTGCTTCGATTCTCGCACAGTATCAATAATCGTAGTATTCTTAGCGTTACATAAATTTTCAAATGAAACAATTTTTCAATCGTAGCTTAATCCACGAGCGGTTACATCGATTCGATCCCCATCGTCAATGGGTAAGCGAAAAAGAAATTCTCTCTTCTTCGTAATGTTTTCGCAACGCTGTTCCGTTGCCGTGTATCGTTAAATATGGTACAATCGATGAGAAATTTCAAGAAGTCGAAGCAACACGGAATGATTTAAAAGGAGATATCGCAGCTACAGGATCGTCAATTTCGAGGTACCTTTTCTCAGTCCGAAATCGCGAAGAAAAATAAAGAAACGCGCGTGTGTCGGGTAGCTTTGCGCGGCACGATGTTTGCGTTCGTCGTTAAATACGTTTGCATCGATGTATTCGAAAAGTGATCGCACGAGTCCCTTCTCGACGAAGAAAGTAGCCTCGAGAAAAGGTAGCGAAGCGCGACTATCCTTTCGTTGTTACCAAAAATATCTCTGCGAGCGAATATCGACCGTTAAATTCCTTTTGCGCGACTTTTTCCCGAGAACGACCCGACGTGAATTTCTCCCGATGAAAGAAATACGAGAGACACGAATGCAACGAAAAATATCGGTCGTCTCTCGACTTCGTTCTATTAACCGCGAAAATCGAAACGCGTCCATTGGCTTTTCGTTGCATCCGTGGCGGTGCGAAAAACTATTTTCACAATCGTTAACTAGTATTTGACGATCCTCCCCGCGCAACTTTGTACACGATATACCGCGTCCAAGCGCAAAGGTCCGTACACGGCGCTTTCGTTCCAACTGTACAAGGTATATGAAAATGATACGTGAAAACTATCGCAGCTGGATCGGTGAAGATACGTTTGAAAAATAACGCGGGAAATTCTCCCTGACTGATCATCTCGAGATGAAACTTTTGTATCGTTGCATCGCGATAATCTTCATTCGAGAGAATGAAGGGTCTCGTGGGGTCAGAAACGACCCACTTTCCCGGAAAACGATGTTACACTTTCGATCATTTTTAAACCCGTGCCACGTACAGGACAATGTACAAACTTTGTCGAAAATGTAACATAAGTTTTCGAGAGAGCGGCTCATTCTCGACCCCCGCTAGACGCTTGGTTCTCTCGATAAGTCGATTACGATGCAACGATACGAAAATTTAACCATTTGCACCCGAAGCTTCATCGCCTCGATGAAATCCTTCGAATCGTGCAATTAATTCAAAACGGAACGTTTTCGTTTCGACGTTTCGTATACGTACGTTTACATCTTACAAGAAACGAGTAATTGAATTTTAATTTCAATTCCGAACCGCGATGGTTTTCCAAATTGGAGAAAGTACACCGAATTAAGTTGGCGATCGAGAATCGCCCTCTCGAGTGGAAAGGAGCGTTAACCTCGAAGGAATCGGTCACGGGTAATTTTGCGCGTAATTGTTCAAATTTGTCGAATCTCCACCGATCCGAGAGTACAAAATCCAGTTGCGATGGTCTTTGCGATGATAACGATCGGCACAGCCAGTGCGAAGAAGAAGCTCGAAAGTATCGATTCTGCGGTTACGATCCTCCCCTCCCGTTCACCAGCGAACTACCGAATAACGATCTGCGCGCATTGAATGCCTAACCGTGTAACGGCGAACGCATAATACGTAACGCGTAGCGAGAAAGAAACCGGGAACCAAGGATGCGCGACACCGATGCCTTATCACCATCGTCCCGTAACAAGCTCCAAGTATCACGTTTCCCTCGCGTTGCGCCCGATGGATCAGCGCCACGGTTCCCACCCCTCCGTTTCGGTTCAGAAATATTTCCATAATCGCACCAGTCGTTAATCGTCGTTGTCCATTCTCGCAAAAATTGCTCCCCGCTGCGAATAATCGGCGATGGCGATTTACACAAAATATTGTACATTTAAGTAATATTACGCCTCCTAAGTGGCACGTCGTCACTTGCTCTGATTGTATCTCCCTTTCGTTAGCCGTCTGTGCGGTTGGCTCGAGACCGCGAGTAAATTCTCCTCGAAGGTGTCCACCGTGAAGTCCTGCTCCTTGAATAATTTCGATAATACCCTGGTCATCTGGTTGTTACCTCGTCTGAGGTTACCGAGAGGATTCCTAATGGTCTTCTGTTTCAAGGAAACGGGTCGTGCCGGCGCGGGTGGCGGTGGTGGCATCGTTGGCGGTAGTCGGGACGGTGGACCGGGTGATAACCGAGTACCACCGCAGGTTCGATTAGGCCCCGGCGGTGGAAAACCTGGCATGGGAAACCATGATCTCGGTGGAGGTGGTGGCATCGTTGGATGCAACGGTGGCCTGTACCTGAACGGCCTCGGTGGGTACATAGGCGGAGGAACCGGTAGCGGTGGAATCGGTGGCATTGGACGGAAACCTGGCGGGGGACCCCCGAAACCGAAGTGATGCTGGGGCGATGACGGGCCGTCATTCGCGAAACCCCGTCGCAGCGACACGAAACCCGGCAGTAACATTGTATCGTTTACCGGTCTGTGCCTCGGCCGCTTGAACACCGAATTCTTCACCCTCTTGAACGTTTTGGTCCTCGATACCGGGAAAGACTCCAGCCTTATCGTACTGGTGTCGATCTTTTTGTCGCGTGGCGTTTTCTTCAGAGCGTTCAAATACATTTCACGCTCTATGGGATAACCGCGTGCCTCCGTGAACGCTGAAACAGGGACAAAAACCAGGCTTGGGTGACAAGCACGAAACCAGACGAGATGGATCTTTACGCGTACCGAGTTACGATCGGCATTCTCGACGTGACGGATCAACCGATATACAACCCGAGTCGATAAGAAGGTGTTTTTCTTTTTTCTTCGTTTTACCATTTACGGTTTTCGTTTGTTCGAGGCTTTGTTCGAGCCCGTTTACCACGCGCGAATCTTAATCGTTCAAAAAAGATCTAAGGTCGTCTTATTGTGCAACGTTTAAAGAGCAGCGTTGATCTGCAAAAAAGGATAGAAAGGAACTCGAGATCGCCTTATTAATATTTCGTTAAAAGACAGATATAGAACAACGATAACGGATTGCATTTGTCCGGTGAGAAATCTTTTCTAACGAAACTGATAGCCGTACGGAACGTTTTAGATAATAGTTCTTGTTGACTCACCCTGTATAGAAACCAAATCCCATTTTCAATAGCCTATCGAATCATTCTTAGAATCGCGAAACCATGCGGCGCCTGGATTCTTTTTCTTTTTAACTAATTCGATGTATGTGTACAGGTAACACGCGCACGTGCTAATCTACCGGCAAATCTACGCGTGCAATACCGTGAATCGAAGAAATAACTACAATAACCTCAAATAAGTCGAACTTTGCGATAACGTCCGAATTAATTCGCTCGAATGTAATATTTGTCTTAAAGCCTTTAAAAAAGAAAAAAAAGATGATAAATTTAATTCCAATTTAATCCATTCTAACCCTAATTTCAATTCGGATCGAATAATCGAATCTTCGAGACATTACCTCCGATCGTCGAAGAACGATATATTTACATATTGTAAATATAATTATTGACACCAGGAATTCTTATCTATCCATCGATAGGGAAAAGCGACGCGATGTTGGCAACTATTATACGATATAAGAATTTTCAATCACCTACCTTTTAAACAATCTTCAAGATCCCAACCTAACTGTTGCACGAGATATCTGCAACCAAACGGGCGATAGTAAAATTTATTCAATTATCGATACAATGTGATCAATTTAAATACGAAACAATTATTCGACACGATGTACTCGAGGCAAACTATTATGCGTATACGTACATATTTTTAAATAAGTTATTACAACGTTCATTTCGTAACGACGTTGCAACGATTAGTACTACTCAATGGTCGATCGATTCGTAACGTGTCTCGATCGTGCCAAGTTTTATTCATCGGTAAAGCATACTAACCTACAAATGAAGTATCCGGTACGATTTATACCATGCGTGCAGTGAACACCCACAATATCTTCTGAAACAAAAGACAAAGACATTCTTCAAATGGCAATTCGTTCCAGACTTCTGGCAATTAAGAGTAACGGTTCAACGATTAAAGGCAACGCGTACAAAGAACGACAATAACTTACGACAAAATTAAATAACGTTAAATTACATCGAACGATTAAAAATATGCGTACAGTTTATTATAATTTCGTCGTTAACTTACGCCCAAAATTGATAATATTTAATACGCTTAAGGTTCTCGTATCAAAATGCCGCGAATCCGTGAAAGCGAAAGTTTTCGAAGAACGAGGTAACACGCGTGAAAAATCAGCGAAGAAAAGATCAACGACGCGATTAATGCAAATACAAATAAAATGTAGATGAAATTAAAAACACGATAAACTCTATTTATTTTAAACGCTAGTGTTCAAACTAAAGTACGTCGTTTCGAAGTGGAATTACGAATCCGCCGAGAAAGCAATCCATCGTTATTTCGTATTTCGTAGGTAACTTTGCTCGAAAGAATATGCTCACGAAAACACAAATAGATATTGTTTCCATTTAATTTTGTTCGATCGTATGAACGTAAACGGTGTTTACGTAATTACAAATACACGCGAACAATCTTTTCATACCCTATGTTCGTCTAAAGACAACTTTGTATTATACACGACGCGAAAACGAAGATTCGGCTTCGAAAGCGTGGTGCGTTTGTTCAAACGAAAATCTCCGTATATCGAAGCATCGATGTCTGAGAAAACGCGCGCGAGGATATTAGCATTTCAAGATACTTTATAAGGTTCGGCGAATAAGATAACCTCAAAGAGAACCAAGCCCAAAATATTATAAGAGCAACGTACGTAAGGTGAGACGCACGATTTCACGGGTCATCAATTCAGCGTGGGGCGTAGGGTCGGCACCTCTTCGGACCCAGCAAGGGGCTGATTATAATATTACCGCAAATTACCAGCAAAAGCTGCGACGAATTCACGACGATTCGTGACTCGAGTCGGAGCGGGTCACGGCGGCACTTTTCGTAAGGGCCAACCCTAATGAGAGTAGTCGCGTAATAACGATCCTAACGCCACGGCCCCACTACCTCTTTTGCCCGTCAATTTCATATTTTATTTTCCCGCGCGAACGACGTATAAGTGCGCAGTACTTTGGAGCCACTTCGTACTCCCCTTACCTCGAGTTACACCGAATTAAGTGGCCATCGGAGATCATGCGATATGTTGTTTGACCTTCGCGAGCCTCTTAAGAAGATCGTTCGCGGAAACATGACACCGTCTATACGCAGCAGCGGTACCTTAACGTTTCAGCACTCCTATGCAACAAGGCTGGTGTATTTATCAGCGAATCGGGCGAAACGATGCCTTCGATACCGACGAGAAATCGGTTAAAAATCATAATCGAAGAGAATCCTTCAAAGACAACGAGTCGACAGTTTCGAGTAAGGGTTTAACGGGTCGGATACTTTGAAATTTGGAAAGAAATGGAATTTTTGTTGTTCTCTTAAATACTATCAGGTCGTCCCGTAAGTTTGATCGAAAGTGGAAAATGTTCCAGCCTAAAAGCAGATTGTTTTTGGAAGTAAGTAAAATGATGTCGGAGAGTTAAATAAGAGCTTTTTTTTTTTTAATGTTCTTTTTTATACTTTACAATATGTTAAAATAAACCACAGAAGAGTGTGCAATCAAATGTGTACTTTTTCGTATCGTTCCTCGAAAGTATTAGTGGTTTTTAGACTTGTCGAACTGATCTGCCCCGTTGAAAGAAAACTGGAAGAGAGAGTGACAAGCTGGCCAGATTTAGACACAAAAGAGTATGCAATCAAATGTGTATTTTTTCGTATCGTTCCTCGATAGTATTAGTGGTTTTTAGACTTGTCGAACTGATCTGCCCTGTTGAAAGAAAACTGAAAGAGAGAGTGACAAGCTGGCCAGATTTAGACACAAAAGAGTATGCAATCAAATGTGTATTTTTTCGTATCGTTCCTCGAAAGTATTAGTGGTTTTTAGACTTGTCGAACTGATCTGCCCTGTTGAAAGAAAACTGGAAGAAAGAGAGAGCGACAAGCTGGCCAGATTTAGACCAGGGTTTGAAATAAAGGAAACGAGATATTGGACGAGTGGAGAGAAAAGGAGATTCAGACTCTGTAATGGAGGAAACGTAAGAACACGTTTAGGAGGAGTGTGGAAGAAACGAAAAGAAAATAGGAAGTTGGCAACAATGTCGGGAGAATTTTGGGAGATAAAGGCCAAGAAGAGGTGAAAAAGGAGGAAGGAGCTAGGATAAGATCAATTAATACGAAGAAAAAGCAAAATATCTTAATGTGTACTTAGAGTGCTAATTGACGCTATATTACGAAGAAAATCGAAATGTTCTTTCTGTTGTTTAGTTATTTTGATTTCTTTTCTTGTGTAATTGTTGAAGGATGACTTCGACGCTTGTCATTAGTGACAAGTCAAGAAGTAGTATGCAGATCTGGAAGGAAAATGGAAAAGTTTTTCGAATATCTCGATGGAGGTTAATCTTGAAGAGAAAGGTCGTTAACAAAAATGCTAATATAGGATCCAAGCTTACAAGATGCGAATCTTCGAAATCTATGTTGAACTTGTTCAATGAGATATTTATACCTTACCAGTTCGAGGGACCGGATTGCCGATGCATAATCCAAAAGAGATCCAACAAAAGTGGAATACAGAGTCGTTAAAGATTTTATATTCTTCAAATCTGTGGAACATCGCGCAACGAGATCTAACATTTCACAGAATTTAATTACAGTTTCTTGAAAATGCGGAGCAAAGTTTAATAAAGATGTAAAACTACCCATATTATGCTTCTTAGAAATGAATGTTAAATAGGCGGTACACAAACGATACTCAAATTTAATTGGATTTAAATCGCGATAGGATCTCGTTAGATCAGATTTGCTCCGATTCAGCGACGTCCCCATTACGCGACACCATTGCAATATCTAAAGGTCGATTTCGAGCACGAGACAGCCTTAACTAGTGGAAATGATCTCGAAAGTTCGTCAACGCCCGAAAGGAATTGAGAACATACGTATTTTTCAAAGAGGAAAAATAATTCCAAGTTCTCCGTTTTGCACGTACGGAACGAGCCGGGTAATCTCGTTCCACGTTCCTATCTATCACAGGGTCATCTCGCTTTTGCATACGAAGCAACATATATCTTGCGGAAGACAGGAATATTCTCGGAACACGTCTGCATCTAATGTGAATCTAGAGCGAGCACCCCCGCCGAGCACTAAGATACTAAGGCTGGCAAATAAGCCGATCCTCGGAAAGATTGCCAATGACCCACGACCTCTCCGATGCACTGTATCGACTTTCACGGACGATTAAATATCGAGTAATACTTCTTCTTTTCCTCTTACAATACCGAACCTTACTAATTACCGACACGTGTAATTAATATCTTTTAACCGTGGGCTCAGTAACACCATATTCGGTCTATTGTTACGTGAGAACCCCGCTCTACTTTATGTTCCCTTTAACGTATCGTTCGGTTATCTTTGATTATCAAAACTATGCAATCGAGCTCGTACGAACGATTTCCCGAGCAATCGAACGATTGTTTATCGAGCGATACCGAACACGTTAACGAAACCGGTGTAGATTCTCGAAGTGACGGAAGTAATTGGATTACAGACACACATACCGGGAAGTAATGTATACCTTAATGATAAACACCGAAACGGAAATTAACTACGATCATCGAAGCTGATCTCGAAATATACACGCGTCTACTCGTTCTCGGTACTCGTTACTGAGTTCCCTAGTCGCGCGAATACGTTACGATCATTTTCGTCGTTTCATTTCTATCTACGTAGTATACGTTACCAGCAGACCAGTGGTGGAAGTAGTGGAGAAAAGAGAATATTAAAAATTGTCCATTTTTAACGTTTGTCTGAAAATTAATAATTCGTGCACGATTTTTTCAGTGTTTCTGGGAAAAGTTGTTACGAGTGAGTTCAAAATGTAAATATGACGACGATCGAACTTATCTATTTTTTACGTTTTATCGTTTGCTTCTTCTGGTATTGAACCATTCTGGAATCAACGCTTAATTAATGAGAAAATCAGCGGGCAGATGAATTAAGGCTTGAAATCGAGCACACCCGGAGTACCGTATAATTATTATTATATGGGAACGACACCCGAGCGTTCTTCGACTTTTATTCCAAATGTATGTATTATATTTATATCGTTTTAACTATTTTCGAAGAGAATAGTATGAAATTATCGAACATACAACGAGTACACGTATTCGTGACAGTTTGCAAAGCAGTGAACACGTTGTTGGTTATTATTCCCATGCAGCGATGATTATACGGTACTTAAGTTTGCTCGATTCCAACCTTCGATTTATTTCCCAGTTAATTTCTCCTCAATTATTTCAAAAACGGCTCAATATTCGAAAAAGGAGATTCGATGAAAACTAATGCCAGATGGAATCCGATCACATTTATATTTTGGACTCATTTTGAACAAATTCCCAATCGTTTTTCGTGAAAACGGTAAGGACATTTTTGTTTCTTGGGAGATACTCTTCAAACTTTTGTACGAATTTTTCACATTCAAAATGGATCATTTTTTAATATCCTCCTTTGGTAGTCGTTGTCGGAAGAAAATTTTCACCAAAAATATATCTCAACGTTCCAAGGGATCAGTGAACGATAGTCGTTCAATTGTGCGAAAGGTTATCGTCTAATCTAATTAACGAGTTTGTTATGCAACTAATTTCGGAAATCGTCCAGGGAGTTCGTGGGAAGTCGTGTGTCCAGTAAAATCGAAAAATCATACGTATACCTGAAAAGTAACGGGATTCATTTTTTAAATATTTCCCTGAAAACGTCATCTGTCGATTATTTGTAGCATTTTGCAGATTGCGTATTCGTGTGCACATACCAATTTTGCATAAGCAGGGAACATAATACCGCACGAGCTATAACGATCGTAGCGATAGTATCTTAGTGCATCTCGTCACGGAAATATAATGGAACAGCGAATCTGTATCAAATTTTATATTAAACTTGGTAAGATCGCAATGTAAACGTATCAAATGTTAAAAGATGTTTACAAAAATCACTGTTTATCTTGTACACGGGTTTTTCGAACGCTTTGCAAGATTTTGAGATGACAGAGAAAATACGAAAGACAACGAACCGTTGAGTCGTCTGAAAACGATCGCAACGGAAGATCTTGTCGAAAAGACTCTTCAAATATTGGCAGTCTACTCGAATGTGACTGTGAGTATGCTAGGTAAAAAATGTAACGTTTCGAAATTTATATTTCATAATATTTTAGGAAGTAATGTGAACAAGCAAAAGATCTCTTCTCAATTTCTCCCGTATTCGTTAACAGAGAATCAACGTACAGCTCGCGTAAAACACGTTAAAATAGTTCAAAAAAATTAAAATTTTCTTATTTCTATCATAGATGGTAATGAAACATGATGTCATCGGATGATCTACGAACCAAATGTTAAAGTGCTGAATGGATAGACGTTACGATGATATCGTGACAAAGATATTCAAGATGATTTCAATATCGGATCTACGGAAATTTATTCTGGTATTAGTTGACCCTGTCCAGCGATGTAGCGATACCGAAAGAATATATTTTGAAGCGAACGATTGCTACGAGTATCGTTAATCTTTTAATTTATATATCGTCAGTTCCGTTCAAACATACTCTATAAATCTGTGTGCATTACTGGCGTGTTAACTTCGCACGAATGGAGACCGTTCCTGATCATTTAGAGAGGCAAGATACCGATTTCATTCCATGAATTTTAACTTCTCTGTTTCGGGCGGAGCCCGAGCCTCGCTTATGCCGCTCGAAGAAGAGAGTGTACTGGATACACCGAGAATAAACGAAGTAGAGCAACAGCGAACGAGTTTCGGATTACTTGCATCCTGTGTCCTGTGACTAGCAATCGAGAGCGATAATGCACGTGAGCGGGACGAAGCGTTCACTAAAATAAATGAAAATTTTCACACTTTTCGTTACACGTTTATGAAAATATTACCAGTGAATCGGTCGGTTATTATACCATCGAATGTACCATCGACCAGATTTTCTCGGTTCGGTGTTCTCGAATATAAGTCCGAACCCTTCGAACTTATACAGAGGCTCGTGTAAGGCGATGATTCTACACGAAGAACTGTATCAAAAATATATAATGAAATTTTTTCATACGTGACTTTATTTTCGAGATAAATAGCTCTGAATATTTATCGAGTATGCGTGCACTTGTTTCAACTTGACGAACTAAACCGAATGATCTAAAATCTTCAAAATTTGTACGTTTAAAAATACAATATTTTTGGCAACATTGGGTCATTTTTGTTTGTTTGTTGAATTAAAACGATTATGTTTCATGCGGAAAAGAACAGTTTCTTAATAAAAATGTGATACTTTTTCTTTGAAGTTGCATTAAACATTGAAAGCACAATCTACGGTATGAGAATACGATTGATTTGTTTACGAGACATGCTGTCAATCATCGACCTATCTTATTTATCTAAAACTATTATCAAAGGGAAACTTAAATATTAGATAATCATAATTTAACAGTACCGAAGCTACAGATATCGATCTTTTCTAAATTCAACATTTGCGTTCAAAATGCACAAGAAGAGTATAAATTATAGAGTATAATAAGAGTCAAAGTATAAATTTCTATTATAATTTATTCATAAAATGACTGCAAGTTGAAGTTACCATTCTTCTCAATATTTTTAGCACAAAATAAAAACAAATAACAAAGCGAGAAAAAGTCCTTAATACTTTCTTGCGGGGAAGAAACAAACACATCAATTAGTGCATTTAAAAGCACGAGGTACGATATAAAAAATAAGTGTACTTGAATTTTTTAGACGCATAAAAGTGTACATAATTAATAACAGAATATGCTCAATTTTGAACCATTTAACATTACTTTCTGACATATTCCTCTCTATCTACAAGCGTTTCAAAAATACAACTTGTCTCCGTTGCGAGGGACACTCTGTGTATTGTTAAAAGTAAAGAGCGAATTTTAGCAGGGAGTATTTATTGAAAATATAGCGCGGTAACCAATTAGATATCGAAAAGTATCAATTTGATCAATAGACAATATGTAACGAGGTTGAATTAATTTTTGATAAATGAATGGACGCGGTTGAAGATAACATAGCAATTAAAACTTTTAGCTCAGATATGCATCTATCGGGGAGACTGCGAGCGCAGATCGTGAACCGTCGAGTTCCTTCCAGAACAATCGAAGGAAACTGTTATCGCGATAAAACTATTTTTAATGTGGACGAAACTGGGGCTGATTTCGAAGAAGATGCCTAGGAAGACTTTTTATCGTACGAGACGGGAAGAAATTTCCTGAAATTTCCTCAAATTAAGATATCAAACGATCGAATTACCGTAATGCTTGCTACGCTGTTGGAGATTGTAATGTAAATCTCTTTTAATTTATCCATCAGAGAATTCTAGAGCATTTAACTAAAACTGTTACATCGATAGTTAACATTTAAATAATATGGAAAAATGAAACGTTAAAGCACGGGTTGCTAATTATTCCTATTTAAAAGAATTTTGTTCAATCGGTTTATTCTTGGAGCTAATTGTAAGTGTTATTGTTTACCTAAAAAGCTTTCGTTTGAAATATCATTATTAATAGATAATGATATTTAATTCGACCAATTCTTCGACTAATTTAAACGATGTTGATTCAGAACTGAAAGTGATTTTTTACCTCAAAATACAACAGGTGTGATTCAACATTTGGACCATGAAATCGTAAAAAGTCTATTACACTCGTCGATGTAATTTTATTTAATTTTTTAGTTTTAAGTTTTCTACTTCCCGTTCCTTCCCCTTTTTACTTTATTTTCGAGATTGTGTGTCATTCGTCGTGTCATTGTGGGTCGATTCGTTCTCATTTTTCGAAATATGAAAACGGGAGTAGTATGAACCACGAGTACTTAATTTTCAAAAATCATCATTTATTTTACATTTATTTATACCGGTTTAGATCGATTTAAACAGTTTGTTCAAAATAAGCACCTTTTGCTTGTACGTACGAAAGTAAACACGATTCCATGGATCAGATTCACTGAATATTAGAAAGATCATTATTAACAGTAAAAGAAACCTCTCTGATTTTTGCTATGTTATATATGTATGTATATTAGATTTTAGATTTCCCATATAAATACACTTTCGATTTCACACAACCCTATAAAAAAGGTCAATGGTCTCTTACCGATACGAAACCTAAACGTTTCAATGAGTATGTTAATAGTATCCCAACTCGACAACTATCTCTGTATGTGTGAGCATACAGCCAATTGCAATTTAAAATCGTGTTAACAGAAAGAATATTTCTTGAGTTTTGTCGTGCAAATACTAGGCAATAAACAACAATACACACCGATATAATACCTCGTTCAACAGAACAACATTTTATTCTAAAAGAGGAAAAAGTCAAATCCACGAAGACGTTGCTTGTAATTGATCTAAAAAAGGCTAAAAAGAAAGACTCGAGATACTCCTATGAACAGTACGATGTAGGTTCGTGTATAGACGATCTCTTTAAAATTGATCGCGCGCTGTATCATTTTTAAGGTAAATTGTTTACGTCGAGCCGCGTAGGACAGTTTTCGTTTCGCAAGCTCGATCGTTGAGTGACCACGTAACTATGTATTACCACGTAAGACACATCGGTCGAATAACGAGACCGAATTTAAAAATGAAACTCGTGCAGAATTTCCTAATAAAACGTAAACGTATATCGAATCGAAGGCAATTAGCCGACGGGAACCGACAGGAGAGAAAATCGTGTTCTCCGATCCAATCCAGTTGACAAGCATATTTAAAAGGCAAAAGTGGTTCGTTCAGCGGCGTGCACGGGCGCATGCAAATGCGATTTTCGTCTATACCCGCGAGACGTGGTCGCGAAAGAAGGAAGAGGTAGGTGGTAGGTAGGTAGGTTGGTAGGTAGGTAGGAGGAAGCACCCGGTATTGCATGCCACTCCCTGGTGAACGTTAAGGTTGGTTTTCGGGCTACTAGAGTAGTCGCGAAGTACGACCCGAAGCGACGTGGTTAATGTGGCAATATGATATATGTATAAGCGAAAGGTACGTCGGCTCAAACAGCCTCTGGTGGAAGGCCCTCCTTTCGTGTTCCTGCGACTTCTAGTAAGAACGTAAACACCGTTGGAAATATATGTAAGAGCCGTTGAAACAGGGAAGGATTTTAACGTCCAGTTGCCTGCGTACATAAACACGAAAATATCGTCCGTACATACGCGAAGCGCAAAAGCTTTTCAGTCGGCCGATTACTGCCGTCTTAAATCAATCGAACGATCGAAGTTCGAACGTACCTCGTATCGCTCGCCACGTACACGCGTGGAACAATCATAAACGTATACCGATACACAGAGACGTCCCGTGGCGAGCGTTACACGACGCGCGGGATGGATGCAAGACGATTAACGACATCTTACATTCCGCGACCGATAAATCACCGGCCACTGTAAATGGACTCGGCTTACTTATCTCTCACCTTGCGTACCTTCGAGAAACGCCGCTGTCGGAGAAATTATAATAAGGGGATATCGCAGCGCGTGTACACCACCGGTATCTGTGAACTGCGAAATATTATATACGCTACTGTACACGCAGCCTCCCAATTACGCGAACGGAGAACTCGACGAGATGATAAACGCACGTTACCGATCCGTGCCCCGATACGAAATGAAATCTTCGAGAAAACCTAGCTGCTCCAAAACACCAGGCCGATTACGCGATCCTGTTTTATTACACGCGCGTAAACTGCCTTCAAATTTCAACGAATGGTTCGATTCATCGACGTAACCATCGTGAAGAGTTCCAGAGGCCGGTTCGGTATTTCGAGTCGAAAGTTCGGGGGTACTCTATTCGTTTTTCTTCTACAAAGGAATAATTAGATTTGGAATAAAAATTCGTAACCGTATACTTAGCGCAATGTATGCAATTGATCGAGATATATCTATATTATTTTTACGAAGTTTTTGTTCTTTTTTCGATTCAAAATATGATTAAAAAAAAAAATCACAAAGATCGTTAGTGCGGATTAGTTCATCTATCGAATAAACTACCATGAAACTTAGATAACGTTTTAGATAACGTGAATTATTTCTAAACAGAACTTCGGGCGAATATCCATTGCTGGAAGGGAAATATTTTTGTGTACAAAAATGATCGAAATAGTCTGAAAGACGAGACAAATAATTGAATTTTTTACCGTATATATGTTCAAAAATTCTACTTCGCGCGATTTATCGTTAAATATGTTCGATTTTGATTCTTTGAAAGTAGTTTGCAGTTAAATTTATTTTCTTCTTACCGTATTTATTACTTTCTCGTCGAAGCATGTGGATACGTAAAAAATGCACATGTTCCATATTAATATTATACACTACTGCGTTATTATTATTTACACAGATTAAAGTTATGGCATTAAGAGTGAAAAGAAAATCCAGGAAAAACAAAGTTTGAGAGGCGCAAGGTCAATGGCTTCAACTTTGCAATATTTACACGCCTGTATAAATACTCCCAAAGCGAGCGTGATGAAATTCTGTTTATCTTGTTATATGTTATACAGTGGAAAACTTATTAAGTAAGAAAACAGGGATCGAAGAATTTCCTTGTAACAGAGCATACGAATACTTTCGTTTTACAGAACACGCTATTAGATTGTTTGGAAAGTCATTTCGTTTGCCAAAATGGAGGATTAACTCCAACTACCAAACAGATTAACCGAATATTTCGAATACGTCGCGCATAATGCTACATTAGACTTTAGTTCATACTTGGTTTGTTTATACGGTAGTGAAATAGAAAATCATCGATGTCGCGCAGATGAGACTTCGTCTCTCGTAAGAATGTGTTAAAAAATGATGAGAGTAACTTCGATCGAGGATACAAAAGTGATGAGAAATATGTGCCGCATTTGACCTTGTTTACTGTACTCTTATATTGTTATGCTTCAGCTATTACTTTTTCGAAAGTGCTCGTATCGAAACACCGAACCACACCAGGTTGCAAAACGGAATAATTAACCAGATTGAGAGGTATCAAGGAGTTATCGAGGATTGTAGATAAACACTTGGATGGAATCGGAGCAACTCGGTTTGCAGAAAGAAATACCCGAGTACAGAGATGGCTACAACTCCATAAAGTCAAATAGAGCACGTGTATATACAAACATACTTTATTCCTTTTGTATTCCTAATCCACTGTTGAAATAAATATATATTGGGTTGTTCGGGAAGTAATTTCGTTTTCCAAAATAGAGAATGTATAATTTAGTAAAATGTTTATACGCTCTAAAAAAAATCGTGTTTCACTTTCACCAAAAAAAAAAAAAAAGAAATGACTTTCCGAAGAACCCGATATTATTGGTAGTTCTTTACCGAGTATCTACCGATCTAGCCATCCGAAGATGTAATTAGCCGAGGAAGTTAGCAAACGAAGTACGTAAAGCCCGTTCGAAAAGAAGAAAAAGTGAAAAAAGGGCTGATGAAGGAAGACAAGCGGCCACAAGAATGAAGAAAGAGAAATGCCCGAGGAAACTTTCTGCTCTGCCAGTTGATAAACGGCGGCAGATAATTAACAACGCCCTGGTACATATACGTGACCGTGCGTGGGCGATCCTTCGCTCCTCGAATTCTGCTCAGATTCGTTGCTTGATCACTATTGCCATCCTCGTTCTCCGTGTAAATCGTTCTCTTTCTCTGAATGGCGGAAGCCGAGCCGCATCTAACCAGTAAAATAACCAATGGCTACTCTTACCTTCACTTTATGGATTACCGTTTATTTAACCCTTGGCAAAATCGTCAAGATAACACCAATTCATTCCTCTTTGCAAAGTACTCTCTTGGAACGGGCATTCCTACACCAGATGTATTTTATACATCATTACTTGATACACAAATCATAGGTCTCGATCGTAAAAGTATGATACAAATTTTTTTACAATGTGTAAAACATAAAACGCGAATTTGGTACAGTGAAGAGTCTCGTATCCGGATACCTTAAAATTCGGACGTTCCGTTAACGTTTCTAGCGATGCACGCGTACGATATATTTATAATCGGTCATAAGAGTCTTCGTACGTTCATCGAATTTGATATACGTGTGTAATTTATGGAAAAATAAAATGAAAGACGCATATTATCACTGAATCGTTTATGCTTTCGTATCAATATTCGTGTATGTATTTCTAGAAGAAATTAAAAAAACATGAACATTTCTCCCGCACAAGTCTACATATAGTTCAGATTCCATTATATTCTATAAACATGAAATTTCGATTTCGTATTTTCAATTTTGCTTTGAAGCAAGTTCAAGAAAAGTGTATTTAACGCTAGATTTACCAACCAGTCAAAATGACTAGTTCCAATTGCTTTCATAATAAAATTTAGTTCTAATTCCATGGCATGTTTTTTTGAAGATGTTATGATTCTTCTATTCTACTCAGGTGATCAATTTTATAAATTCTTCTTTTTCCTCGTCGATTGATTTTCTTTTAGATATATATATAAGATATACCTTGATATTACGAAGTTTGTAGGTAGTTCTAGGGTTAACAAGTACTTCGCTAATATAAGTTATAATTCATAACCATTTATTTTGGTAATAAAATTGAAGGAAACGAAGAGAAAATCATGTACCGAAATTGCTGGGGAGGTCAAAGGAATTCGGGCGACAGTCCAACCGATTGTAAAAAACTTCAATTTGAGGGTCACAACTTCGAGTAAACCCGGATCTGGTCGTCCAAAATATTTAACGATCGAAATGCTCGTACCATAATCAAAAAAGTGAAAAAAGATTCCAGCACAAGTGCGCCGAAGTTAACGGAAGAAATTGCGCAAGTGTAGAAGAAGTCTTGTAAAGAGTCGGAAGAATTATACGGAAAGCTGGTTTTCACGAAAAAGTGGCAAGAAGAAAACTTTTCATTTTGGAAACGAACGAGAAAGAAACAGTTTAATTTTACCGAGGAATATAACGATAAAGATTTCAAATTTTTGAAAACAGTTTTGTTTACGGGCGAATCTAAATATAACATTTTCAATATTTTTAAACAACTTGAAACACTTTGAAAGATTACATTTCGAAATAAAACAGTATGTAAGTACGTTTACGAAATATTAGGAATAATCCAGGAAGATTTTAACGAAAGACATTGACAGAGCTTGAAACTTACGGTGCATGCATATATGGTTTTGTAGGCAGCCGATTAACTAATTTAGGCTGTAATTAAAATTAAGAAACTTTATCTTTCAGGACATAGATGACCATTGACAAAATACTTACGCGAACCATTGGTGGTGTGCAATGAAAGTAAATTAATATTTCTATATATATTTAATCTTCCTCTTTAGGTGAAAAATCCAAAACGTAGAATTCAGAATCATCTAAAGAAGTTTTATAGAACATCTTATAAAGTGGATTTTTCAAAAATCTCATCCACTGATGAAATTCCACTGAATTTTCAACCAAGCGACAGATTTGCCCACGGTGGTTTTTACTCTTCTTATCGTTGACTCTTTCAGTGGTTTCGTTGAAATGAAATCTGACTGCGACATTTGTTTTACCGAAAATGGATTTTTTCTTTTACAGTGATCTATCGTTTCATAGTAGTGCTCACGGTTGCATATACAGGGTTGCATAAGTAATTTGCTTTTTTCATTTTCATTTTTATCAATCCAAAATCAGTCATTCGGTAGAAAAGAATGACTGGATAAAAATTGATGGTCTATTTTTTCAATATTATTATTTGAAGACTGAGTAATTTTCATCCACGTTAGTGCTACTTTAATGTTACTATTCTCGTTTGAACGAGCATCGCTGTTATTACGTGTTTTTGAATAATTATATCCTCCACATGCATTAAAATGCATGACGCTACTTTCTGTGCACTTTTCCATGCTGCAGTTTCATTCCACACATAGATCTTGACATTGTCATTATGGAAATTATGGAAACGCAAGTTGGTACGCATACATGTTTCGTTTATAATAAGCTACTGAAATAGAAAGTTTTGGATACCAGAATGCTTTTTGCAAATCAAATGAGAATCCATACTATTCCTCGCGATTCTCTTTTGCTTTTTGCCGGTCTTATGTAAAACATTTCGTAGCTTGCTCAGCACTTTGCAAATGCAAATCATGACTTTGTCTAAGATGTAACTTCTCGTCCTCGTTACTACATGGTTCGATTTTTGTTTCATCCTTTCAATAAAAGTTAGCTTTGCACAAATTACATTGAATTGATTTAGTTTAAAATAATGTGATGTGAAATAACTGATAAACTCAGTTGTTTTTAAATTTTTACTTAGACCGTTTTCATAATTATGAGCGCAATTAATCTTATAGATAATCTGATCTTTTAATGTGAATAACCAAATCATGAAACTATCGAAAGCATTGATATCTTCTACATTTTGTTATTATAAAACTTAAAGTAACATCCGTGCTCCTCGAAAGGCAGTTACTCATTTCTACCTGAAATGTAACTTTGAAATTACCAAAGATACAAAAAATGTTATAAAAAAAATTGCAGTATTTCTAGAAGCATGTAAATTAGTAAAAAAAAATTCAAACCTTTTTTACTCATAATTTACAAAACTTTAATATTAAATACATCCTAAACTATTAATCATTTATGTTCGAAATCGTGTGTGGTTAGTTTTGTTACCTCGAGGCTTGTCACTGACCGAGCCACAATTAAAAACAAAGCGTTAAAAACTGGAAATATCTTGCGAAGATAAATTTATTCGTTCTATGTGTATAAGCAAATCATTCTTTTAAATACGGTATTTGTATATGTTTATTGCTCTTTTACTGGAACTTTTAATCTGCGCTCTGTTTTTATAGATGAACGTGATGATGCGTTGCATTTATACAATGTCAGTGTGTGTTATTTTAGTTAATTTTTTAACTTATCCGGCACTAGTTTCTACAAAGTTTCGTACGTCTTTTTCAGAAATGTGAATTCAATTCAGTAAATATTTCGCACTTAATTTCGTAACATGTTGCTAATATTTGTACAAACATTTTGTCATTCAAACGTCTACCATGTACTTCTTCGTTTGAAAATTTTACATTTCAACGTCATTATTATGAGGAAATATCTGTTCCAGTGCCTGTTACTTTTCACGCAAATTGAAATAATTTTTAGATAAAGAATTCGGGGAAAGCATTTTCAATTTAGAATAGAACACGAATAACAGAATAATATTACAGAAACAATAATATATGTTTGATACAGATACTGTATGCTATAACGCACTCACCTTCGCCGCAAGCTGACGTAAAATCATCCATCAGTTTAAAGAATCTGAAAGGAAAGAGAAGAAATATATATTGAAAAGTCTAAGAAACGTTTATCTAACAAAATTTTTATCGTGTATATCAAACGATGAAAAATTCAGAAAACTATCTTCACTTTTTTCCAACCAAATTTTTCCAATCATTGAATTAAAATATAGTACAATTCTCTTTGTATACCAAAATCTTCTACTTTTAATTATTCTTTATTTTTACATTCTTTTCTTTCTGTATTCTCCAGATTATATATGCGACAGACTAAAAATTTGAAATCATCCTTTTACCTCAAACACGGCAAAATTTTTGTCACGACAAGTAGATCATTATTTTGGATTAAAACTGTTACGATTGTGTCTCGAGAAAAGAATCGAAGCATCGTTAGAAGGTATGTCCTAATTTGTAATACGTTAAATATTGACGAAAACGGTATGCTTCGAATAATCGGATATTTAACGAAGCGTAAGCCGATACCACAAATGGAATAATAAAAATTGATATTTAGCGAATAAAGTGACATTTCGCAAACCAAACCGTGCACAACAAACGTACAATCGATTGAACATACCGAGGAAAAGTTCTTTCTTTTTTCTATTGTATAGTATCTACAATTCCTGTTAGAAATTCACGAAGGAATTTCTTTGTGATCGAAAAGGCAACGAAAGAAATAGAACCGAAGGCCACGGGAATGAGATGAGAAAGAGATCCTCAAAGCTTCGTGGATTCGAAGATAGGCCAGCACAAATAGACCTTGTAATAATTCATTGGGCGGAGTCGTGCATCATCCCTTTTTTACTCTTCAACTAAAAGAAGATAGAGCGGAAAGGAGAGGACTTATTAACGGATTAAGCCTACTTCGACTACTCGATAAATTATCGCAAGGTGTTCATTCCCCTCTCGTATTCCGTCAAGATTGCAGAAACATTCCAAACGCGCCAAGCAACGTGGAAGATATTTTCCATTTCTCCCACTCGATCCAGCCCGGTTTCAATACGACTTTAATTTCTCATTTCGCTGGTGCAATACATTTTCATTTCAGTCGCGACGTTCACATGCTAAAATCTTTGCTCGTTCGATTAAAGGATATCATCGAGCTGTTTCCACGATCAAGTGATTCACAGTATTGCTGTACAAACTGAACGCGAACGACGTGAAAATATTCATGTATAAAATCACTCGTACAATTTCACGGAAATATACCATACGTAGTTAATCGTTCGATTCTAGAGAGACAATTGTTCAATTTTATAAATATATCTACGTAAATAGAACTCCAATTTTGGAATTTCTTTCGATAGAAATGGATGTATCTCGGGCGTAATGTTATCCATAAGGAAGAAAAAAATTTTGCTCGAGTAACTATTACTCGTGGTAATTTTATTTGATAAAAATTCGATGTAACTTCACTTTCGAATTTATTTGAAACGGGAAACGAAAGATATCTGGATATAGCGTGAAATTGTTCCGTTCTCTCTTTCCAAGTACACCTACGATGAACTTTCACGAAAAGTTGCCACCCGTCATTGTGTGAGAATAGGGTAGCTCAATTGTCCTACTCTATAGACGCTTAATAGGACCATTTAAGTGCCGCCGCTGGTCCCTTCTACCTTCGAGGCGGGCTCTCTATAACACCGATTAGTCTAACACGATTATAAGCACTAACTCACTCACCGCCTTACTAGACGTTTTCCACCATCGTTCAATATCGATAGATTATAAGAATAGGGATACCTACATTCTATTATGCGTCCCGACGTAAAACGACCATTAGGAACGAGGGATTTCTCGCATCGATACTGGTAGATCGTACACGAGGTGGTCAACCATCGAAAAATGTACTTCAATTATTCAAAAACATCCACCGTTGGAACCTATTATCCTTTTCCTACGCGACACCGTTCGTAAATTATTGATTTGAACGCAAAAAAATAATTTGTATCGTTAAATAAAAATGTATTCAAGAATGCTTGCATGGATAAAATGAGAAGAAAAATGTATTCGAATAACTTTTACGATTCTATGTTAACAGTGTATTTACCATTATCGCTACTATTATATTATATTATTACGAGCAAAAGAATTTTAGTTTTAAATATAATACAATCGGTACTTTTTACATTAAACATCTTTTACCATTATTGCCTGGAAAATGTTAACAATGACGAATTACGATTAACAGACTAATATCGGTGTAAAATTAGACCGGTTTCTAAAGATACAAATGAACAAATGCTTCGACCAGTTTGCAAAGCACTCCAGATATGCGATATTAAACGCGTAAATGAGGACGTTTTGCGAAAGCTGGAAATTATACTACCTTATTAATACAGTTATATGTGTATTAAGATTAATTTACGAAATATGCCATCACGTTGATACGAATCGGCATAAACGCGCGGGATATTCCACTTACCGATGCAAATGGATTAATTCAGCTTATAATTTCGATGCTTGAATTCCACGGGTTCTCGAACGCCCACAATAGAATTCCCGACTGGATTCCGCGACTCGTTATACGCGAACACGCGCAGTAAACACCGGTAATTAGCGAGCAATGCAATAAATAATAGAGTATGTATTTATATTCTTACGCGATACCGGTGTTAATTAAATTACTCTGAAAAATATAGTCGTCGATGTTGACTCCCTTGTTAAAATAGCTTCGCCGAGTTTCACGCGTGATAAAAAGTACTCGGGCACAGCGACGCGGTGTACCGTTTACGAAATTGAAATTGATATTCGTTGGAGGATGATCGTTCAGTTTCGTCGATCTCGTCGGAAATCGAACGGAACGATTAGGAATGAAACGAATCGTTTGTTTCCGAATTATTCTCTAATGTTTCAAATACGCGGTGCAACACGTCGTTTCTGTTTTGATGCAGCGACAGCCGGATCACGAGGAAACGCATCTATCACGGTAGAGCGTAGTGGTGGATCCTCGAAGTGAAATATCGAAAAATGGCCGCCGGAGATCTGCGCGGTGTGGCGCCAGCGGAACGTGAAAAATGACGAGCGTTAAATTAATTTCACTTCGAATTTGAATTACAGATTCGACGCGGACATGGAGGTGTCTGCGGACAAGGCGGTTCGCGCTCAGGTCGATCGGACTGACTTTCTCCATCGAAAGAACCAACTATCGGGAACAAGCTATAACGTCCCCGTCGGCGTCGTTATCGCTGCCCTTCTTCTCGTCGTTTTCGTCTTCACCGAAAGCTTAAAAGCTTCGCCATGTGAAACGGATCAATCATAAATATTTATCACACGGATTGTCTATCAGCGGTGCACTCCTATCAATTGACCATAGAAATGGGAATAGAATTACTATATTCGCGTATTCTCTTTCGAAAAATGTCCCTACGCTCCGTGAAACGAAAAATGATGATTTATAACGAAAACGAAAAATTACTGTCCCCTCTGCTCCATGAACGCGTGCGATCTTCGCGAGAATACTTTTTCTACGTTATTTCAGTATTTACGTTACCCTTCGCGCAACACTTCCTTCTTCTAAATTGAACGTCTTAAATGGTGTAGAATGATTTATCATCGATGCGTTCCGAGTTCATCTTAGAGTCATTTTTCTTTAAATTCTTCTCTTTAACTTTTTCACCCTCATTTGCATGTTTGTTTGCTATACATTTATTATGTACGATTACCTAATACGTTGTTTAGTATTTGGAATATCATTCAGTTTACATTTAATGGAATTAAAATACTCGTCCTTCTCGGCTTGAAATATGAGAAAAAAAAATACAATATAGTCGGGGAAAATTATTTACTATTTACTTACAATTAGTTTACGATTTACTATTATTTAGTACAATATAAATGTACCATATTTGTCTTACAATATATTATATATAGTAACAATAATATACCTATATTATTAGTCATCAACCGTTCGTCCTCTAATCAATTTTTTGCAAACAAATTTCTATTCTTACTATTGTTTCTCACGCGTTCGAAACATGGGAACCCTAGAAAATCTGTGCGCGTTTCGTTGCTTAGATAAAAAAGAAAGGTTTATTCGATAAAGGCACGCGTGAATAACGAACACGTCGATACGTGGAGCTTCTGGCCTTCGAAGCGCAATATTCGATCTGCATAAATTCCGAAAAGCTTCAGAGGTGTTGCGCACAACGGAGTTTAACCAAAATAAGGAGATACTCGTGAAACCGCGAAGAGACATTTATGGCAGCACGATAGCTCAGCATAAATGGAGTTCATTTGAATAAAACCGCACGGTGTGTGGTCTCGTGCACGCGTTTATTCTATAAATGATTACGTGCGTAATAACACACACCAGAAATCATGGCCCGGAGACGTCTATGACCTGAGGATTATTCGATTGCACAACAATGTCGTATTGGAAAAATTCGGTGTGTAGTAACGGAAGACTGGTAAATTTTTATGTTTAAGTTCGACGAAAAAAGTTTGAAACGGTGTTTCAAATTATAATTCAACGTACGAAGTCAAATTTTGTTAAATTATATCCTCCGAAAGTAAAATTTCGAATTAAAAATCATCAAAATATTGTGCTATCCACGCTAAATAATACCACCGCTATTACCGTCTGTATTACTTCTTAATAATGAATGAAATACGATAAAATCGTTTAAACGAAACATTCCGGGTAAGCAAAACTTTTCAAACTCGATATCTACATTAATGATAATTTCTGTTCTAAATTTTACAAGACTGATTGTAAAGTACGGAACGATAATAGTTGTTGGTATGAAATTAAAATTGTGAAATATCGGAATATAGAATAATATTACTGCTGAATTTAAATCGAGTGGTGGAACAAGGCGGCTGGTAAAACGTACGACAGTTGAACGTCATATTGCACTTGTCAAAATGTAACTCTTCGACGTGTCATTTCTACAATAATTAATTTCGACAAAAAATTCAAAATTAATTGTTTTACATTTATAATACATACACGTTGCAAAGGGGTGGTAAACAATGTGTTCGTGTAACGATGACGAGGAATATTTCGAAGGATACATCTCTGGACCGTATGTAACCTCAATCTAATTAACCCTTTCGCCCTGACGTCCGCGTAACTAAAAAACCATACACAGTGTACAATGAAAGAACAACGCTATACGAATTCACTATTCGGTTACTTATCGGCTAAATAAAAACATAAAATATTGGGTCGATTCATAAATATCCAAGTTTCTTTCAACAGTCGTGATTCTCGAAGGGTCACAGTTGAACGAATTATAAAATCATCTGACCTAATTTGTAAAACATGTAGTAAACTCTATTTATGGTACAACACAAATGTTGTAAATTTAACTAGAAATTATAATTCTGTGAAATTGAAATGGTTTGCTAGATTTAAAGCTGATAATTTCGATCTTGATCATCAAGAACACCCAGGTAGAACCTTGAATGAAGATGAAGATCGGATCGAATCACTGATCGAGAACAATTCTCGTTATACAACACGCGAATTAGCAGAAATGTTAGAAATATTAAAAACCACCACCCACGAGCATTCTAAGACATTTGGATAGGTAAACCATTTTAATGTACGGGTTCCCCACAATTTAATAGAAAAGAATCTGATGGACTATGTTTCCATTTGCGACTCGCTCCATAAACGCAACGAGGAGGCACAATTTTTGAAGCAAGTAACAACAGGAGGTGAAAAATGGATTTGTAATAATGTTGGGCTGAAAAGATCCTGGGAAAGCGAAATGAACCACCTTTAGCGACCCCAAAAACCGGTCTTTAACCGAAGAAAGTCATGCTTTGTGCCCAGTGGAACTGGAAAGGAATCGTATATTATGAGCTTCTACCAAACAACCAGACGATAAATTCGGAAAAGTATTGTAATTGAAAAGTGATACATCTTATTAAACTTATGAACGAAAACGTCCAGAACTAGCTAATCAAAAGGGCGTACTCGACGAAACGTTTTTAGAGTTTAATTGGGACGTCTTAACCCATTCGACGTATACAACAAACATTGCACTCTCGGATTTTCACTCATTTAGGTCTTTGAAAAATTCCCTTAACGGCAAAAACTGCAACTCTTCGATCGATATAAAAAAATCGCATTGAAAAATTTTTCGTCAAAAAACCTGAGATGGAGAAAGATTGTAGAACAAAGTGACAACTATGTCATTCGATAAATAATACTGAAATTTTAATGCGTTGCCTTTGAATTTTCCTTAAAAAGTGGCACGAACTTTCCAGATAAATCAATAGTACTTCAAGATTGTTTTCGTTGTTATAAAAATCTAAAAATCAACCAATGGAAGGAGTAACTCGAAATTCTCAGAAAGGATGCACCGTTGTTATTTGCAGCGGAACTTATTTATAAATTGACCCAACAGCAGACTGAATCTCCGCTATATTTACACGCTTAGTTCATAATGAGCGCCACTTATAGAGAATACACGTACATAGATATAAATTTATCAGTAGAGGATAAATTAAATACTTTTGGTTATTGGTAACAAATCTGCGAGACTGTACAACCACGAAAATGTTACTAATAGCTTTATAAGTGTACGCTATCCGATTGAAAAAAAGCTTGTCTAAACGTGACTTAAAACCGTGTATAATGGTTGACAAAATTATTTGAAAAAACTGAAAAGCAATTAATTGATCTGAATCCAAATGAACAACTATGGAATTTAATAGACACAAAAGTCATAAATAAGTGTTGCGTGTATAATTTCTTCTAAACAACGTATAAAGAAACTCATTGTCAGATTTTCGCGGTTGAGATATATCCATTATTTGTTTAATGTGAATAGTATGAACGTATGGACGGTATACGTAGGTACATCATTTGATGGCTAAAAAACTATTCGGAAAAAAGTTAAACCGAGCGAAGAAATAAACTACTCGTAGAAGCGAATTTTCTCTAAGGTCGTTTTTTTTCCTTTTTTTTTACACTTTTTTTTGCACTTATAAAAAATAAGAATTCAACAGTCAGTAGTATATTATTCCGATCGCTTAATCTCATCGTACTTATGTGTTATTAATATATCCTGAAGCTACAACACATGCTCAAAACAATAGCCATTGGCATCGATGCAGAACCGAAGCCTCCTAATGGATGACCTGTACAGGTTTTCTGCTTCCTGCGGTGCAATTGATGCAGATACCGCAGTAATTCTTTACTTCGTATCCTCTGCTGCTGTAGATTTCTTACGGAAAGCAATGTTTTTTGGTTCGACACATAGATAAGAATTACCATTCTTTAACTCCATTATTTAATGGGGAAGGGTACGGAGAACGGACTCGTTGGTCCACAGTTCTTTGTTGATCGGTACAACATTGGGTAAAATTGATATCCAATACTGTTGTTTCGATTCTTCGACAGTACCGAGTACTCGTAATGTTGGAATTAGTGTTCCTAATTGCTCGATATTTTTCATTTCTCAAGGAATGAGAAATTGTACAAAATATGAAAAAATTTCTATTTTAGAAATAACATTGACGATATTTATCCAAAACGCCAGAAACATTTAACTAAATTGTTCATTTCTATCTGATAATTATTAACGAAACTTGTCAAAATGGAGAAAGATATTAAAAATAATTCATAAATTTATTTATTCAATAACAAACTTTACAAAATAAAATATCAGTTTTTAGTTTCGATATAGTTGTTTTTTTTTTAAATAGAATTTCTTTTTTTGTAACGAAATCTATAACTACAGACAAATATCTTTCATTTTGTGTAGATGTTGGTTTAATTGTACGTAGAACATCTAGAAGAGACTTTATACAATTTAGGTAACCTTTTCCCACTGGATTCAAAAATATCAAATTCCTCCTTTAGAAACCGGAATTTATCTTTTCTTAAATTAACGCCGATTTCATGTAGGCCGTTTGTAATTACTAACTTTAATTGTTTCTTTTTTCTATGATAATTCTTCAGTTTGAGAATCTGAAAGTTATACATTGTACTATAATCGATACATTGTAAACTATAATCGTAGATTGTACGTTATTCTTATTAATCATTGATGTAAACCGAATGCATTGTATGAATAGAATTGACTGTCAATTAAAGTATCTACAAGATTGCCGTAATAAGTAGTTTCAATAGCTACGTGTAACTTCAAATATGATTTTTAAATGTTACAGAACAGTTTCGAATGGTTCGTCATGGCGGTCACCCCCAACTAACGCGACTCGAGATCGTACTCCTGTCACTCCTGAATATTGTTCGCGTAACTGTGATGTTGCGGCAGTACATCGAGGAGATATGCGTGGTGTTCCGCCACAAGCACCACTCAGATCTCTTAAGCGACGTCCACATTTATTAACTGGATTAGCTGTAGCACGCCGGTTGCCCGGTAAGTGAAACTTCTTTCTTTTCTTCTAAGTGACTGTTCATAAAATAGAACTTGAACATTAATCGTAACAATTATCGATACCGAACTGTTATACGATTGGTACATTTCACGCACCGACTCATTACTTTCCAACGTTTCAATACCGTGTGCACAGAAATGGCTCCAGCTACAAAATCATCCCCTATATTCTTCTAAAATTTAATATTCACGTTCACAATAAATAACGACATTCTTTGTTTTTTATTTTAAGGAAATTATATAGATAATTTTCAATAGAAATTTCTAAATCGCCTACGTTTCTAGCAACATTGTTATGTTACACGTTTTTATCGATTAAAATAATTGAAACGTGAAATACTTTTTCTCTACGAACAAAAAACAATTCCTTTCAAACAATCAAAGCATTTAAGCTTTTTCTACATTCATCTGTTCTTTACGCAAAATTATTTTACTTCTGTCTTTGTTCATAATAATCTATTATTATGTGTATTTATGATTTAACATTATTGAGTTCATTCGCAGTCCACAGGAAAATACTTGAAACTGTTTGTTCTATTTTTGTGACAATTAACTAAAATTTAATTATAATTGAAGGACGTAGGACTTGCTTCTCTATTGAAAAATTTGTAAGCTTGTAACAAAGGCTGTACATTTTTACTGTCTTATTTTCATAACTCATTCGCCATGTTTGTGATTAAAACTTGTACGCCTCTTTGGCTTAACATTGTATAACTTAGTTACATATAGGTACACTAATGAACAGATATTCTAAGATGAGATTCCGATTACCTTGCTCGTAGTTGTATGTTGCTACACAAACACAACACAGACAAGAGAAAATATATTTTTGTACTTTATAATTGATTCGTATACTGCAAGCACAAACTTCTCGATTGTTAACTTCCACTAGAATAAATTGTTGAAAAACCATGAACATTTTATTATATGTCTCCAAACTGGTGTAACCCCTTAATCGATGAAATACGATATCACGTGCATACCTTATCGCTTTCACCTGTGGCTGCCATACGAATCGTCGGCTCTCTGCCGCATAATAAACAAGAACAATAGTATGGAACGATTCGAATTCAGTTATCCAGTGTAAAATACAATCGATTATTAGAGTATATTGAAATACATACAGTAGAGTATACATGTAGGGCGTATCTCTGTCAATACATAGACAAAATGTAAAATTGTTCTAAAGTTCTTTGAATTTTATTGTTATACGATGTACAGGGTGTCGTGTAACTGATGGTACAAATAGGAATGTGGTGATTCTACATGAAAAACTGTACCAAAAACAAAGAATAACATTTTTTCATACACGGCTTTATCTCCGAAAAAAAATGGCTTTGAATGTTTATTGAGTACACGTGCACTTAATTGAACTCAAGGGATTTCGTGCAGATTATCTCTACTAAAGTTTGTAAACATGCCCAATGTTCATATGCGAGGGCACAAAATAAAACAGAATGTTTACATTTTAGAAATTCTTTCGATGTAAAATTCATTGGAAATGATGTGCACGTTTTTGCGCCCATAATTGTAATAGAAGAGTAAAAACGATACAAACAGACATGGCCACTGTTTATAAACACGTCAAGTGACACACAATGTTTTCAAAGTATTCGATAATAGAAATAGGGTGCGTACAGCGAAATCCATTGAGTTGAATATTGATCGAGTGTACGCATAAACTTTCAAAACCATTTTTCTCAGAAACAAAATCTTTTACGAACAAATTTTATTCTATACTTTTTATTTAGGTTTGTCACGTAGAATAACCACCTTCCCACTTGTACCACCAATTATCCGACAACCTGTATAAAAATGAACCCATTGAATTTTCTTTTTCAATTTCCTTACTTGTTAATATCTGACATTTACCTATATTTAATTATTATTTAAAATTGAAACCGATACACATCTGGAAAATATGTGGAAGAAATAAAATAGAGAGAATAACAATTTTTCACTGTGCAACTTTTGCAATATATAGTAACCCCTCGATTAAACGTACATTCTCGGTTCCATTGCTCGAAACATTTTAAGGAGAGACAAGGATCCTTCGTGTAATGTCATTTAGTTCAAATTACGTTCACAGTTAGTCAATATACTGAGTAATAGTACAGGAAATGCACAAATATCATTATTCAAAATTTCTCAAGAAAATTATGTTTGTGAGTTCGAATATCCATGGATTAGCGACTTTTTTTCTCTAGGCATGTACACATTTTCACCTTCTTCTTTAAATATACGATTACTCCGTTGTGTCGACGTTTTTTTAATTATTTGTGTATTATATATTAATTCGCTGTGAATGCTTTTCTTGTTTCTACGAATACGTTTTTTCATACATGTTTAGTACCGTTTTATGCCTATTGCTAGTAACGTACGGTGCATACGTATATAATTGTAAATTGTCGACTTGATTGAGTAATTATACAAAAGAAAAGAAAACACCTAACGTAAAAATGGTGAAAGTGCGCTAGTCGTTCTTCGTATATACCTTAGGATATCATCTACGCGAAAAGTATGAAAACTTTAAACATTTTTTTCGTGAAAAGTATTAAACGGTGAGATCTTTACTATATTCTTTATTCGGAATATTCCAAATTATACATTTACTATACTGTTATTACTCGTTACGTTCGCTGACTGTGTTTAAAATTTGAACCAAATCGTTGATTCGTATTACGCAAGGACCCTTCGTAAGATCCAGCCACGTGCAAACCGTTTCAAGAGAATAGAAACGCGATACACAAAGAGTAAGCGCAACAGCGAACTCGACTCGCATTACGAACGTTTGATCGCCAAACTTTAAAACGGTAACACATACGCACAGAAGTGATTAGTATGAATCAACAACTTCTATATTTTATATTATTTCGTCAGAAGAGTGTATTATTGACGAAACTCTCCCTCCTTGGATTATTATTCTTTGTACGCTAAACAAATCATGTTTGAAAAACTTTCAATTATATATAATTCAAAATAGTCTAAATATGGTCGTGTTTCGTAATATTTTCATCGGGAGAATCACACCATTGACAATAGTTTCTTGAAAATAAAATGAGAAATATACAAATATTTAAATATTTGTCTTATCCTTGGTTTACAATGTTTCACGAATTTCAATTAACTGTAATTTTGAATGGAAACTTCAATTTTGCCGATATAAAGTTATACATAACGTCTTTTTGGGAAAAAGCGAAGGCGATAAGTGCGTTGGTATAAAAAAAACTGATCGGTGGTACGATGGAAGAATCCATTAAGTGGTGTGTCGAGCAGTGATCACTTATGAGAACGGTGTGTGAGTGTATTCACCCGAAATCAAACCGAGAACTTCAACAATTGATATGGTATTCGGCTCCAAAAAATTTGTTCAACGACATTGCAATTGTAAAAATGCTTATATCGTTGCCAGCATTTTCAATACAGATTTTTCTAGTGTACCATTAATTATGAACCATACGAACATAACAATAAGGCCAACAGCCTTTGTTTTTCGTATCGTTCCTCAAAAGTATTAGTGGTTTTGAGACTTGTCAAACTGTCCTGCCCCCTTGAAAGAAAACTGGAAGAGAGAGTGACGAGCTCGCCAAATTTAGACCAGGGTTTGAAATAAAGGAAACGAGATATTGGACGAGTGGAGAGAAAAGGAGATGCAGACCCTCTAATGAAGGAAATGTGAGAACACGTTTAGGAGTGTGGAAGAAACGAAGAGAAAATAGGAAGTTGGCAACAATGTCGGGAGAATTTTGGGAGATAAAGGCCAAGAAGAGGTGAAAAAGGAGGAAGGAGCTAGGATAAGATCAATTAATACGAAGAAAAAGCAAAATATCTTAACGTGTACTTAGAGTGCTAATTGAGGCTACATTACAAAGAAAATCGAAATGTTATTTCTGTTATTTTAGTTATTTTGATTTCTTTTCGTGTATAATTGTTAGATAGTTGTATATAGCTTATATAGTTTTCCTATAGTTCGTATAGTTTACAAGAAAATATTACCAAAATGTATATGAAAAGAGTTGGGAACGAAACTGAAATTGTAATATGAAAGAAAACAATAAATACTACTTACACATACATGCACAATGCCTTCTTCATTTTAATATGGCAATTTACCCGAAAGGAAACAAAATTTGTATTGTGTATATTTTTATAATAAGTGTAATTTTAAAATCACATTTTCTAATTATTATCGTATATTACTTTTACAATACAACTGCATGTATTGCTTGCAGTTGACAGTGTGGACGAATGGGACGACGCAGATTCGCTAGCATCGGATTCCGTTGGTAAGTAGTTTATATTCTTGTTCGAAACATTTTTGATGGTTGATGGAACACCATAAGCAAATTACTACGTCCCTTTTTATTTTCATTTATAAAATTCAAAAAATAGTTCACAGGATCACATATATACAGTATATGTAAAACCACAGATCAAATTTGTTTAACGAAAACTTATTAAAGTATCGCATGAGATAAAAAAAAAAAGGTCACGATAACGGATTGATTCGTGGAAATTTTTCACCGTGCTCCCTTTTCGAACATATCAGGACAAAAATAGGTGGACTGGAAATGTAGATTTAAAAAACCAAATATTTGTTAAACCCTTAGATGTACTACACAGAACAATTTAAAAATAATCTTCGTGATTTGTAGTAAAGTTACCACAAAGTAGAAAAATATAGCATTTCTTACGATGTTCTCAAACCCCTAGATACACTACACAGAACAACTTGAAAATGATCTTCATGATCTGCAGTAGTTACCACAAAGTAGAAAAATATAGCATTTTTTACGATGTTCAATTCAACGATTCATTGTCGCAAAACGCACACTTGTAAATTCTCTTGTCGAAAATAAAAGTTTGGAGAAAATCTCGCTCAAAATATTTCCGTTTTGGACGTACGATTCTAATTGATCCTAATTCAATTTATTTCTCTCGGGGGGCCACAGAAAATTATGCCTGAACTACATACTATAGACTCAACGAAAGAATAATTATGTCGTACAATTATGGTTATAATTTTTCAAAACTTCTGTCTGCTTTTCTTTCAACAACGCAACACGCGCATTAACCTATGCAACATTAGCTAATCTGTATCACATTAACTGATCGTATAATGTTACCAACAGGAAGTCTGCTCTGCATAGAGGATATTCGAGTAATTGCAGACCTGAATTGTTGAGAAATTACCACGTGATACGCGCTTAAGGTGTCGGAGTATTGTCACGATGAAAGAACCAGACATTTATTTGTGAACGCGGTTATAAATTTGTTACAGACTAATTTGTGACAGTTTCAAAAATACCAATTCTATGTTTTATTAAAGAAAAAAAAAAGATTTTCAAAGATTTCTTATTATCTGTATAATACACGAAGAATTCAATTTTGAATACCAGCAACGTTTTGAATTGGTCGTCTAAAACGTGAACCCCGTCCTTTAAAATGAAATCGTCATTTTTTAAATTGCATTGAATTTTTATGTTTCATAAAGGAGGATAATCATCATTGAGCGTTACAAACATTTCTTCGTGACACTTTTCGGTTAATAATCCACGTTTCAAATCGTGGAGGACTATAACTCGACAAGTATATTTCATTACATATGCAGATAACATTTTTCTAATTTTATTCAATAAATGCTTGATGCATACTAACCGGAATTTAAAAAATTTAGTTTGTATGTACAAAAAAATATCCTTATTTAGATTGGCAGATTCTAGAGTGTGATAAAATGTTTTTGACAAAATTTTACTTTTTAATAGAAAGAATTGTTTACAAGCAGATATAGAATATCATAATAAGTGACAATGAGTATAACACTAACAATAATAGAAAATTTGTTTTCATTAATATAAACTTCAATGCGATTCTTACAAGGTAAGAAAGTGTACTATTGAAACCAGGCCTTTTTATACAATACTTTGGGCAAAATGTGGAAGACGATGCTTATAAAAAATCCTAAGGTTGTAAGTGTCCTTGATATTCTCGTAAAAGAATATCTTCGAACATTAAAAATTATGAAGTATTCGTTTCATTCTACTAAGAAGAGATTTTGTTAACACGATTCTATTCCTTTATCGATTTTTTTGTTTTCTTGGATAATATGTATGATTGAATACTCAATTTCATACCCCGATATAAAAAGTATCATACATTTTTAAACGTAAAAAATGAGATATTTGAAAATTTGAACTTATTCAAAACATTTACATTTATTCAGAATTGTATATAATTATAATTTAAATTAGTTACAATAATAGGTTGTTCAACAACCTAGTATATAGGAGGAATTTATACATTAAGGAATTATATTTACAAGCTTAGTTATAATATCGTATAAACGATAAATTTATTCGTTTTCTACAGGTTTCGAATTTTATTTCTTTTAGCGTTAAATTGAAAATAACAATATTTAGTTAAGTATGTTATAAAAAATGTTTAAAATGTCCAATTGTACACCTCCTGTCTCGGAATCAGGGATGGGCACATAAATTGATATTTTGCGAAGCTGTTTGGAAGCTTAAACTCGTTATTCAGAAGTACGCAACTTTTGTTTAAACAACTTTTTTTATAGCTCTCGTCATTTTCGAAATATCGAAGGAAATGTTTTTTCTCCCCAATTTTCGGGAGGCTGATTTCACCCCCTAGATATGGATAATAGCAGATAAAAAAAATACGTGTCAAATATTTTTCAAACAACTACATTGTATATAAGTTTCATTAAAATCAGCGATTTACATTTATGCGATGTTCCTTTCAAGAGCAAAAATTTTTTAATTAATTTGTATATTTAACAGGTGACATAAGCAGAACGAGATTCGTTCCCATTGCTTCATCTAGCATGCATTATCCTACAGTTGCAGGCGAACAAGAATCTCCGGGAACTTACAGACTACGACGTGCAAGACCACCACAATATCCAATGACACCGCGCGACCAATATCCATCCAAAATGACTAGAATGACACCCTGTGGAAAATGTTTAAGAGTAAGCACTTTAATTCAGGTTAACGCTGGCTATCTCTTCGAGACGATTGTCGTTTTCACTGTATACTTTTCAACAGATGTAACAATGACAACGATGCAACAAAACTGCCAGCAAGAACTTACTCGAGTTTCGAAGATTGCGCATAATAACTGTGTTTGTAAAACACGTGTCGATCGTGAGGAGGACTGCTACTCGAACGTTCCACAAAGCTTCGTTGCTCCGAGTTATTCAGAACGGTATTGCAATAAAATTTTAACGAATCACGATCAAATTTCAAATAAATCGCGTATACTTACTTATTCTTCGAGTTTTATGAGCGCGGATCGCTTGTGTGAAAATCACAGATGTATGTAGATAAGAAGAAATAGCAAACAAGAATCTGAGAATGTTCCGCCATGTTTGAAGATGTTTAATCTTCGTAGGCCTTGTGATCGTAGGTAGGTTGACCACTGTTTGTGTAACATTGTGCTCTTCACACGAGCCCAAAGACCCCGAAGTGATCGTAGAAGTACTTTGTAAACATTCTGATCGTCTGTTTTTCAGTCAAAGCCACATTATGCTTGCGTATACGAACGAGCATATGTCCTTGCCTTTGTTGCTTGCCGACATTCAGGGTCGCAACTTCTTCGAGACGTGAAATTCGCTATTATACGAGACACAAACACGTTCTGAATTTATCTACTATATATCTCGCAAACGATTTCTGTACATTGTACGAAATGTACAACGATTGTACAGATCTGTCGCGATTATACATTTTTAAAGCGAAACCGAGACACAAATTTCCAAAAGTCCTTTTCGTTTCCAACAGTAATCTCTCCTGCTTTTGTGAGAAACATTATACATAAATATTAGAAAAAATAAAAACTTCTCGTCTGTATTTATAATATATTTATGGCCAATTTGACAAAATACAAATAATCCTACTATTCGATAGAGTTTAAAATAAAACCGGTTGAATGAAATGTCGTGTAAATAACACTATTTTAAAAAGTGACTGGAAACACTTGCAATTTGCATTTCTTTTTCCACAAAACTGTGAAAGCTATCAAATCTGCAACTATAAATTCTTGCTGAGAAGAAACTGTGCGATCAGTTATTAAAAGGAAGTACAATTACGGAAGTAGAAATTTGCTTGAAGTAAAACTCGTTCGAGTTATATTTATATCGAATAAAGGAATGTGAAACAGAATAGAATAGCTGAGAAATGGTTGGAACAATTGCGAAAAGGGATCAAGACGAGAAGATTCTTCTCTAATTCGACAAGACCTACTTCTTTTATTTTTAATTCCTTTCCTAATTGCTCTTTACATTTTTTTTTTTTTTTTCATATTTTTTAAATATTGCCCTTCTACTAGAATTGTTCTTTAATTATAAGGTCGCTTCTTTCTAACACTACTCCCAGCACACGTAGCTTGTACATTCGATACACGTGGAGAAAGGTAAGAAGAATACGTGATGACAAATTAACGTAATGAAGCGATCCCACGGGTGGTCCCGAGCGTGAGACCCGTTTCTCGTCAACTTGACAATGCTACCAAGTTAGAGAAAACAAAGAGGGGACGAAGAGAAATTTGAAGACGAGTTGTAATAACGTTGCTCGAGTCCATGGTCCGAATTAACGGCATCGAAAATGACGCAACGTACTCGCGTCCTTGTATCATGAATACGAGAGAGCATAAAGCATCCTTTACCACCCACAACCGCTTCTCAAACCTTTCCCCTCGGTCTTCGTGACAACGCTGTCACGTTAGGCATTTCGTCCCTTACATAGTGAACATGATACACATCAAAATATTTGAGATAAATTTACCATAACTACAAATGCAAACGTCAGAATGATTCTTTCCAAAAAATTTCATTAGAATCCGAAAATGTAATTTACTCAATTTGCATGAAAGTGAATAAATGTAAATCGGCGTGTATTTTTAGCTGGCAACGAGATTGATAAAGGAACAAAGGGTATTGAAAAACTTCACAGAATGTGATTGATTTACTCGAGACTGGAATATTCCAATTTTATTAAAGAATAAGATATTAGAGAGAAAGAATTATTTTTTATTGTATTGCTACATTATATTATATTTTTTATTAAAGAAACAAACAATAAAACTAACGAAAGTTAGTATTTCTTTGGTGCAATAATATTGTCCCATTAAATGGCTGAAATATCACAATGCGTGGTGCATCGAATACGATAAAAAAGAATGACATGAAACTGCTAAATTTATATAATAAAAACCGTGATATTAAAAATATAATTTATCAAATATAACGAATTCTTAACTAACAACAATAAACTATCAATGAGCGGTAGAAATAACAGTGAAATATAACGCAGAATAAAATTTGTAAAAATTTAATCGTACAAGGATATCTACTCGTAAAGCCTCCAGCTTGCAAAAAATTGAAAATTGACACGGACGTTAAGAGACGTAAGTAACGTTCGTTTGTGGTAAGAATTGTAATAACAAGATCGCGTCATCACTCTTAACCACAATTTTTTCACCGAATTTAATATAATTTAATTTTAATTTAAAACCTTCGTTACCCTAATACTGTTCGAACGTTCTACTATCTGATCATTTTGTTATTCTATTATTTGAACGGTCGTGTGTCTCTATTCCAATAATGAAGATTCCACTATATTTTTTAACTAAACTTGTTTCGTACTATGAAATGAGTTACCGAAAGCTCGATTCCCTTTCGTGTGTTCGCATACTCTCGCAATATCTACGGAGTATTTCCTTGTATTCGTAGAATATATGAGCATTGTCTCGCTATACAAGACAGAGAACATGTGGAAACTTATGTTCGATGTCTCAGCGAATAAAGACGTCGTTGCTGAAGCGTCAACACCCACGTCCCTTGTCGCGCGACGCGTACATTGTACTGGATTTGCCTCGAGTCCTCAAGGAACACGATTCGAATGCATTTAGGGAACCTGAGTCCGCGTATTGTCAACATGATAGTGAATATCGTGCAACTTGATCTCGGTTAGGTATATCTTGTTACAGTGACTTATATAGCTTTAGGTCAAGTTTGAACACACTCTAAAACTAACAATAATTTTAAATCTAAAGCGTAATTCTCAATAAGGATAGTCTCTTAATTCACGAAAATCGATTCATAAAGTATAACATCCCTCAATGAAACGAGATGTATTTTCAGATATTATCAAGGATATATCGCTTCATCGAGATATTATTTTCTATTATGTGATCTTCGTAAGGCTCTTTCTCTAACACACGGCGTACAACACGCATTCTTACCTCCTCTTCTTGTTTTTTTCTTCTGTTTTGTAATGATGTGTCTTCGACACACATATCTGGGAAACGACTGAGCGCATCTGCGTGTCTGAACTTTTCTCCCGCGCGGTGCTCAACTTGAAAATCAAACTGTTCCAACGATAGCGCCCACCTTGCGATCATTGATGATAGATCTTTCTTTACAGGCGTCTTTTGAAATGCTCGACGATCTGTAACTAATTTAAATCTAACACCTAACAAATAAACTCTAAATTTTTTACCTCCCTTAATTATTGCTAAAATCTTTAATTCGTACGAATGGTACTTTCGCTCGACATCTCACGTTTTACGACTCGTACAGTACACCGGATGGAAATACTTTTGCAATGGCAAAAATGGAAGCACTGGCTCCTTAGATAACAGACACTTTAACTCCGAAAACGATTTTCTTTCGGCTGTATCAGAAACGATTACCGAGTTTAATAAAATTGATAATGGTCTAGTTATTTTTTCATAATTTTGGATAAATTTCCAGAAGTAGTCTGTCAGCCCTGAACAACTCTGTACATGTTTTTTTACATGTCGGTTCTGGAAATCCCTGTACTGCTTTTATCTTTGCCGATGATGGGCGAATACTTCGGTACTACTACTACTGCTATATTCGCTATCTTCGTTAGTACTGGGCTGCTATATTCGCAATCTTCGTCACTATTGGGCTGATATATTCGCAATCTTCGTTACTATAATATTAGGCTGCTATATTCGCTATCTTCGTTACCACTGAGCTGCTATATTCGCAATCTTCGTTACTATTGGGCTGCTATATTCGCAATCTTCGTTACTATTAGGCTGCTATATTCGCTATCTTCGTTACCACTGAGCTGCTATATTCGCAATCTTCGTTACTATTGGGCTGCTATATTCGCAATCTTCGTTACTATTAGGCTGCTATATTCGCTATCTTCGTTACTACTGGGCTGCTATATTCGCAATCTTCGTCACTATTGGGCTGCTATATTCGCAATCTTCGTCACTATTGGGCTGTTATATTCGTAATCTTCGTTATTACTGGGCTGCTGTATTCGCAATCTTCGTTACTACTGGGCTGCTATATTCGCTATCTTCGTTACTTTATTATCACTATTTTCGTTACTCATTATTTCAAAAAGAATCGTGTTTCATTTTCACAAAAAAAAAAAAAAAACGATATGATTTTCCGAACAACCCAATAAAATAAAAGAATTAACATTATATATTTGCCTGTGTTTCAAAAAGCACACGTAAGAACGTGCGTTTAGAAAATTTCATAACCACGCCACTTTCTCTCAGTTTGTCGTGGAAACGAACTGTGACAACTTGACAGGGAAGTAGATGTTTGATCACTGTTATCTGTCTTCAGCTCACTCGGTGCTGAATGCGTCCACGATGAGAGGGAGAAACAATGGAAGCAAGTGAGATACAGTTGACACGGTTTGAGCAACCTCGGGAACTGGTGAGGTTAACTTTGTGACAACCTAATACGTCTAGCAGAGAGTACTGTATTACAGGGAGTTGGTAAATTGGGGAGTCTAAGGAATGTGAGACTGATTGGTTACGGTAGTACATTCCTATTATCTCTCACAGACATTTTAGGTATTGGTCGATTATGTCACCGCCACAAAAGGGATTAGGTAACGAAGAGAGGGCATCAACGTGACAAAGTTCAGGGAGATAGAGCAAAGCGAACGATAAGACGAACTTCATTAGTCTATGCCCGATGTACACTATATATCTAATAATATGATATCAATATTTTACTTTTTAGAATATATTCAAAGAAACATTACTATCAATTTGGTAGTGTATTAGTAATTTGGTTTTGTTACGAAAGAAAATCGTTTCGAACATCTCCTTTAACCAAGTATTTAGACAACTCTACACATTATATTTATAACCTCTTTTAAAATTAGTGTTCCAAACCAGAAACGAACAAATTTTTATACTCCTGAGAGCCTCTTATTTCTTTTTATGCTCGACTACTTACGGTCCAGAGTAGAAGTTTGTCGGTGAATTAATATTCAGTAATAAACAGTTAATCACCAGAAACTATCTGTTTCTATGGTAAACATAATATAAACAAAAAGTGATTTTAACGCAATAGAAGAACGCTGTGGGGCCCATATTTGTATCGATTCTTTCACGTTATTATTCTTGCAATATGTTATAACATATTTAAAAAAAAACAGTCCACGTAGCGCGTTTCTCACAATTTAGATCAGTGGATCAAAAATATTAGTAAAATATCGGTCATCGAAGCGAATGTTTTGCTCGTGAATTTAAAATACAACTGTATCGAAAAGTTAAACAAGTGAGCTCCGTCTCCTGTACGGGATGGCGTATGGCCAGCAAACAAAACGATTAGCTCAACGTCACCTACGTCGCATTCTGTGTTGATCGATCGACGATTACCCTGGGGTCGGAATGGAAGAACAGTAAATGTGAAATACGATTGGCATCGAGTTAGATAGGTGGTTAACACAGCCCGTACAAGAGTTTCGTGTTGTGTTCTACACGCGTGTCTGCGTGTGGTTTGAATGACCGAGACGCCCACGCTAGACAAGCAACTAGATGATCTTTTCAATGCGCGGTTTGATGTCTAAGCGCCATGGCGCTACCTGCTACATCTCGAAGTATACAATTTCAGGGACGTGTCTCTACTGCTTCTACCGTTTCACTTGCTACTATACTAAAATGGTAGTTACTTTCGTTCTACGTGGAGCTGACGATGAACGATGGATTTCTTAACAAATACGATAAATAATGGATATTCTCTAACATAATTTTGAATATTGGGTAACTCTTCAATTAGTGAGAAATATTTTATTCGAATCGTTAGTCGATCCAAATAATGTAATAGCTAATAGAGCGATTACTTGTTTGAAGTTTCATCGTACAAAGTATAACTGAAAATAATTTATGTCCACGTTGCAACAAAACCTTTTTTAATACTGTAACTTCATTATAGACAGCAATTTCTTGGCAATGCATGTATCACAGTTTTCGTTCAATATTTGCAAAAAATTATATAGAAACTATGATATAAACAAAAAATTTCATTTCATGTTATTTTTTATGTATAAAAAGGCAAAAATGGTAAATAAATTTCTTGCGCGTGCATATAAAGAAAATATTACAACAATGATATAAACAAAAAAGTGCATTTCACGTTATTTTTTATATATAAAAAGGTAAGAATGGTAAATAAATTTCTTGCGCGTGCATATAAACGCGCAATATTGTGTAATATCGATACATAATAAATATAAAACGCAACATACGACTGTAAATATTACGCATGGAAGAAGCAGCAACTTATTGTCCGTTTTGATAAATTCTTAAATAAACTTTGCAAAACGTTATACGTAAATTTATGAATTCGAAACAAGTTTTAATACAAAATAGTTACGATAGTATAATTTTTAAATTCGCTTGATCAATTCAGCTAAAAATATTTTGTTGAAACGATTGACTTTAGTAATCAGATTAATGAAGGAATTTAAAAACTAAAAAATTTGAAGATGAAACGTTACTTACTTTTCCACCAAATTCATGGAAGGAACTTCCCGCCCGGGCACCATGATCTTCTTGTATTGTACTCCATAACTTGTGAATTCCTGCAACAAAATGGTACTGAGAATAAGTAATTGCATATTTTTTATTTCGTAAAAAATACGGAATGCACTTTGAATTTAATGAGAATTGATCGGAGTACTTGCTGAAGATTATATCGTTAAAAACCGTCCACTCAACTACTATCAAAGTAAATACAACTTCACTTACAAATGTAAAATGTAATAAATACATTATTTTTATGATCTTGATTCTCGATAGATTAGTTATCTGTTAATTTAACATAAGGAATTAGAATCGAACAATCCTTAAACGTTATAGAACGCAACAATTAGTTGAAGTTTAAAAAAAAGAGATATTCAAAATTAATAATACGAATCGTATGATAAATATGAGTCATTTTTTGCGAAATCGAAGGTGAAAGAACGTGAAATTTTCATTTATCTATACGAACTAAAAGAGTGTTTGATATGTCGGCAAAAATATCTTCTTACAGCCAAAAGTCGAGAGATTTAAAAATGTTGAACCAATTCTATATAATCTTTATTCCTAGTTATTTCTTGAATTAGACACCAATAAATTAATCAAATATTATTTACCCAATCACCGAACTCTACCATATTCTATCCTATCTGGATCGAATATTGTTCAATACCTCGTAGTTCCTACTCAACAGTGGCAATATAAATTTTTTCAATGCTAATAAGAGATCGGTTTCAACCTATTTTCGTAGAATGATAGATTAATTAAAAAAATTAATTAAAAATCATGAAAAGCAATAAATTAAAGAGATCAATAACGATGTACACATTCGAGAAAAGATATTTCTAATTACACTAGAAATTATTTATCAAATAAAAAGTAATGCACTGATTATCGATAAGAATTTTCCTCTTTGGACGATAATTCTTCGATAAAATAATCATGGAGAAAGTTCCAGGATAAATGTATCGAAATTTGATGTCAAGCAAACAATCCAAACGTTGCTCAATTTTTCAGCCACAAAATATACTTTTCTATAACATTTTATAGCGATTTCGATCATTTTCCCATCATGATGGAAAATGAAAATAATCGTACCCTTGTGATTGCTTAGGACGTATAAATGAACTTACGTTGTTAACGAAACACGACTGAGAAGAATGCCTACGATTATTTTAAACGAATACTAAAATGTAAATGTAACCAAATCGATTATTAAATCGAGATACTTCTAAACGAAACAAATCTTTCAGAAAGATACTAAAAATGTTCTCTTTCTAAGACACATCGCTCACACGTCCAGAAATTAGGGATTCCACTGAAAGCATCATTATGTATAATGCGCTCTAATTAGATACAGGCGACAGAAGATCACTGCATTAATTACTGATGATCGGCGGCACCATTGATGCTCAAAGACGTTTTAATGTTGTTAAAATATTTTGCCTAGTATACCCCGATCCTTCTCGCGTGTCGAATGATCTACCAGAAAAAGAACAACAACCGTGAAACAATCAAGTACAATCGACCCTAAGACTTATTAATATAATTAATCGATTCCAGGTTGTGACAGACCTAATTCAGGGAATGGACACAGTTCCTCTAGATATCGAAGTTTCTCTAGAATCGCCGGCAGTCAACCATTCTCAAAATCTAATAATATGTTCATTAGTCTCGCGGTCCCTCTACCCACGTTACAAATTAGTCAGACCCATTTGACCGCTTTTAAATACCGAATAAAGTCGGAACTGACCCAAATTTAATATTAGGTTTTCAGTGGAAGAACAAGAGGTAATACGAAAAAGGTGAAAAAAAGGTAAGAAGCAGGCAGGAGTGAAAAAGAAAGAGGGACGATAGAGAAACGGAGATAAGCGAAGACCGAGCAAAACTAAACCTAGGCAAACACGCTCTTGGATATCTGTCCAATCAAGGAATGCAGCTAATGGCAACTTACAAAGGGAAACGAAAAAGCAACGATCCCTCATTTTCAATTACTGAAACATAAAACAATGTATGCCAGCGCATGTAATATAACACATTTACAGATATGTAAAATAATATTACAAAGAGTAAATTATTCAGAATTTTCAATTTTGCGAGCTAAATTCGCAAGATACTTTACCAGTGTTACTTGCAACACCGAAAACACTTGATTATTTTTCTAAACGGTTAATTCTTCCAGAAACTAATTATGTAAGTATATACAATCGATCAATTGATACGTTTACAAGCATTGGGTATTTCTGTGTTCAACAAATATCGTTTGTATGATTACACTGAAAACTTTTCTGAAACTGGAAGACGTAGGGGTATCACAAGTATAACAATGCTTATTCGGAAACAAAAGGAGAATATTTATTGCTATATCGATAAAACTTTCAACACATTCAAGTGGCATTGATTCTTACAAACACGGTCTGTGAACGCGTTTATAGAGCATTCCTATCGGCAAGTGAAAAAAATATGATCTGTGAGAAATTTTGTGGAAGAAAAGTACAAACATACATAATTTTAGATTTTAAACCGTGTTTATTTATTAAAAAAATGGTTGAATGAACGAAGAATAAAGATCAACTATAATAAATGCAACCACATTACTTTCATTCTCCGTAAAGCAAATACTCCAAAAATAACCCTTCGTAATAACAAAATTCTACAAACAAAAATAGTTAAATACCTAAGATTTCACCTTTGTTCAAAATTAACATAAGTACAAGACATATAAAAAAAATAAACCAAATCAGAACCACGAAGAAAGACACATGGTTGACAAGTTGGCAATCTAAATTAAATATCGAAAACAAACTGCTGATCTATAAAGTCATAATTAAATCTATATCGACATATGGCATCGAATTACGAGGTACAGTAGCAAAAAGTCATATAACCAAAATGGAGACTATAAAATCAATAATACTAAGAATGGTAACAGATGCACCTTGATATATCAAAAACAAAGAGTTACGAAAAGATGTAAAAATTTCTTCCGTCGAAAAGGAAATTTAATTCCACGCAGGCAGATACAAAACAAGGTCAATAAACCATACAAATTCATTGGTTAAAACTCTATATACCTCCGGGACAACCATAAGACTAAAGAAGAAGCATCCCCAGGACTTGCTGACACAATCTCAGATATGAACGAAATTTCTGTAAACGTGCTAATTCAAAACGATTAACATCCCCTTGTCGTCTACACAATAGAAACGTTTTGCCGAATATCCACAGGATAAATTGCAAGAGTCACAAGGAGTTGGGAAAAAAAAAACGTCGGGTATGTTATACAAATAGAATTTAACTTATACAAATATTGGAAAAAATTTTTCTGAAATTAGCAAATTTTGTTTAAATTAAGTGGACAATGACTTAACGGTTGGAAAAGCAAAATTATGCACGCTGTAATAAAGATCAATAACCACAAATCACATGTGCGTACAAGAGTCGTCACTTGCCTAGAGCTGAGCCCCGAGACTTGCCCGGAAGCCTCGGGAGTGCCCATGCGTGCAAAATGATCTCTGTTCTAGAGTTTCATTACACTAGGCAGCACGTGTTACTTCTCTAAACGACACATACAGTGGCGAGCATATAAATAGGAACATTCTACATCCATAACTCAAATGATGTTGTATTGTTAAAAAAAGCAGACGATCGGAAGAAACGATTTTCCTTAATAATCGTTTGTCTGTTAATTGTGCGTTGGTATTGGTAGAGTGACAAGGTCGTGGTTAATATTTCTTAAAAGTCTGAACTTATTAATAAGTAGCTGATTTTGTGCAAGCATTTAAATAGGGACACCAGTTTTTTTTGTTTTGTACTTTAAAAGTAAGTTTCAATAAATATGCTAAATTTACATGAAATACGTATAAAATATTTGCCATTTTATTATTTATTCTGTACACGTTTACTAAAAGGAATTGTAGCACATGGGTATATCCGTTAAAAATTTTACGAAAATATACGTGTACTATAAAATTGATTAAAAATAAAAGTTGTATCTTACATAAAAGAAGTTACATAGTTATATCGGTCCAAAAAAAAAACCTAACCGCCCTATTACAGATGTATGATCGCCGCTATTGGAGAAGGAATCCTTTCCTAAGTGCACATGATACGCGATGACAGTGCATCTCTAGCAGTGCGCTCAAGTGCATTTTTTTTTGACTGAGTGTACATACCCACACAACACATATTATGATTTATATCGAGAAAAACTTTACGCTATGTTACTAGTTACGGCTAGGTACCATAATATAATATATTGGTACTTTTTCGTAGATGTCATTAGAACAATTTGTGCACAATTTAACAAAAGAAAATGTACCATGGCCTGCTTCGTTAGTCTATGCGATTATATTAATAACTAAACCAAATAATGTTAAAAATTATAATCACACAAAAGTGATATGCGATACAAATGTGCAGCATTTATTTATTTTATTTGATATTTTTAATTATTCGTCTAAATTTTTCACGAAAAATTAGCCTTTTTCCTGAGTAACTCATCCATGGTCTCCCTTTCTGTATGAAGTTCAATTCTGTTTGTCAATTCATCGAGAAGCTTCAGAGGTTAAATTTGACTTGCTTATTTTAGGATTTGCTCCAATTAGTCTAGTTATGAACTACTCATCCGTTTCTAATGATAGTTTCTTTTAAACACGCTTATATTTCATATCTTAATTATTTATAAAAAAAAATGCCCATTAAAACGAAATATTCTACAAATTGTCATCGTATACATTTCTATATATACTCCCCCCCCCCCCCCATATCATTAAAATCCCTGAAGCACGATTGTTGGATTTTCTTACGAGCCCCTAATTTTTTCGAGAGAGAAATTTGCACTACTTTCGAATCGTTCAAACAACAGAAAATTATCTCCCGTAATTCCCTCGAGAAAGTGTTAGAATGTACATAAATCTACATTTCATAAATGTTTACTTTACCTTTTCGTCATAGTAACGACCTGTGTTTGTGAGGTCGACGATATACTTGACATGCGGAAACGCTTGCACCAGCATCGACGTTGTAAATCTGTAACAGCGAACATGGCCCAATTAGTATAGTGCTGATTCACATTATACAGTATAGTGCTGATACACCGAACATTGAATTTCAATCTGTCGATCGTTCACAAACGACGATACACTATACACATCATTAAACGTAAATCGTGACGTTCTTCTTAGGCAGAGCATTGAAAAATATCTCGACAGTGGGTTTATGCATAGACTCTGTAAATTGTAACGATATCTTCGAAAGAGCAGCTATACACTGTATTATGGCATCTATGAAGAATTAGAAATGTAATGTAATTAAGTTTCACCTCGTAAAAATCTCATTTGTATCGCTCTCGATATGTGTGTATGCACACTCGGTTAAAAAATACCTACCTGCACTGTTAAAGTAAGTGCCAAACGAATTGATCTGTCACTGTGTTTGTGATCTGTCATTCTCTTCGAAACAGAACTTCCTCTATTATGGAATCGCCAAGATTTCGATTGCCTTTAGACATGTTTTTATAAAAACGTAGTACAACCTTCGTCGACTGCCAATGAAATCTATTCGTCTGTCTCTTTCACTTTCTTAGTTACTTTCTCATTCTCACTTAGCCCAGACAAACCTCTATTCTTGTACGTTCAACGATCGATATCGATATTCGATAACGTGAAGTTACGTTAGTTAACGCTCAGTGCAAGACCGAAATTCAACTATAACCTTTTCTACGAAATGAGTCTACATTTCATTAAACTTATTCTTAATTATTTGCAGTTGAAAATCAAAAATATCTCTCTCGAAACAGCTCTCGTTACATTGATTACTGTACGTGTACAAATTAATTTTTTTACTTTTAAATGGAAATAATTACACTTTATGGAATTTATTTTCACCGTTCACTTGCGAATAAATGTGTGTATGCATTGAAAACTTCTGTTTTGTCGACGACAAAACGATCTAGTCTTCCGTTGTCACGTAACTTGCATAAAAAATATTTTTTATACCATAAAAAGTAAAGGAGACACTTAAGTGACAACGTTTACGAACCATCATGTATATATATATTCATTATTTGTAAAAATCGTAAAAAAAAATTTACAAATCTCAAGGAGAATTAAATTTCACATGAAAAAGTTAAATAAACCTTGATTCTGTATTTTCTAATAAAGAACAAATTTAACGAACTCTGCAATTCGTTGCATACTTAATCCGCAGTTTTTTCGTCGGAAAGTATCGTAACGTACTTATTTGTCTCTGTGAGTTTTTATTGGACAACTATGAAGATGTATGCGTGTAACAAGCTCTCCGCAATTATGCTTTCAAATTTGTTCGCACTTCCTGGCGCGTTTCTTTAATATCGACTTGCACAGTTTCATAGACGGGCACCCGCATAACCAGCGTTCACCTAATTCGTGTAACGTAGCGATCTAACAGAAGAATTTAAAGAGGCCCTCTCAATGTTCCATCATTCTTAGATTATTGTATTCGTACCACAAACAGACATATTTTTCTATTAAAATAAAATAAAGACAATTTTTGTACGTATAAAACACTTAAATGTAGAATAAGAAATAATTACCACCATAAGATGACTTCATTCGAATCGTGTTACTGGTACATCTTACGTATTTGTTAAATGATAACCTTAAGGTTAATAGTTTTATTGAAAATTAAAATAAATCGTTCAAATTATTGAAAAACATATACATCACGAAGTTAATAAACGTTAAGTTAACAACATATATATCGTTAAAAAAATATAAACTTTATCGCTTGATACTAAAATATCAATTATAATAGAAAGTGTTAACAAGAATACTAAGAATAAAAGTAAAAGTGAAGGATCATACTGATCTACTCACCGTTTGTCCGGCTCCAAATTGTTGCACACAATCTGCAAAAGAAGAAAGAAAAACATTAATCACCCAATGAAACGATATATTAAATAATTAATAACTCTTAACAGTGTTGTGAGCATTAATCTCTAAATGTTAGGTACCTAATAGTGATCTTTTAATCTGGAGCATTAAAAGGAATGTTTTTCTACGAAATTTCTTTCAAAGACAGTTGTTAATAATAATGATTTTTTCAAACGTGTTCCTTTATTTATACATATTTACACTTAAAATCACAAAAAAAGAAACTAAAGAAAATGTTATCGACTTCGTTTGAACGCCTAAGATAAAAGGTCATTTTGAAAGAGACGTTAATAATCGTGTTTGGATAACTGTATCGTTAACCGAAATTTACTACCGATTTAATGACCTCTATCCATGACTGGATATGACAACACACGAGTCATCCCCGACTTCCTAGTGATTAAGAGCGTGAGCACAAACCAGTCAAATAAGAACTCGTAAAGCATTCACGAAATACATTTACGTATTCGGTGATCGATTGACTAAAATCATGTATCGGACAATGATAGGCGAAGACAGCGTTAATCGGAAGAGCAACGAACACATTTGGAGCGATGACAGTGCAGTATATAATACTAAGAAACATCGTATTGTTGAGCGATATCTTATTAATCTTATTATACCACGAACGTGTAGGTGCACTGTGTATCCGATTCTTTTCGAATATTTATAATTGTTTATACGTTTATCATTTTTGTAAGCTTGAAATTTTAATAGAATTCCAACAGAACTTCCTTACAAATCGTAATTATAATATCAATTTCATGCCCGATTTCGCAAACAATATTATTATCATCGTTACTATTACTATTAGTAACAGAAACATTAGTAATATTATCGTTGTTCTTTTTATAATTATAATAATTATTATACGCCTTTATGGTGTAAAAAAAAAATGATTTGCATAGGAGATTGCTTTTAAACCAATCCTGGAAGTTAACGTTGTTCTCGTTCGTCTGAAAATGTATCAAGTGCCATGGTAAACGGTAAATGAAAGTGACGATAAATGTCGATAAAAATGTAGTAAAATAAATCGACCGTTTGTTATTGGTATTTATTGTAGAAACGTGGAATTCGATTCGTGACTCTCGACAAATGAAATGCCGGACAGACTCGTGTAAAATCGATAATGTGAAAGGTTCCAATGATTTCGCAGAAATAAGTGAAAAAGTATATACAACGTTGGCATTTATTTCGCATAGTTTAGACAGCGCAGACCTCAAAACGTGTAAATTGAAAACTTTCGTTCGCTCGGTTGTAGCATCGCACTCGCTATGGGTGGGCTAATGGTAATTACGGGTTTAGACTCTGCGATCCGATTGACTGGGCGGAGAGATCGTATCTACAGATGAGTGCGGAATGAGTATCGGTCGCATTAATAACGGGCTCGTGGTATAGCTTTCGTATCCAACCATAATAATCCGACGTTGACTAGGCGTGGACCTTTTTCGTACCCTAATGGTAGCGCTTTTGTAGTTGCTTCGCATCGACCATAGGAAAAACGTAATCCCATCGTATTCGTGATTGACAAGCGTGACTATGTACTGTCCATCAAATCTAGCGCGTGTAACATTTATTTACTTTGTATCGATGAGCATGCGGATCAGTGTTAAAGCAAGTAACGGAATCGTCTAAGTACTGTACACAAGTTTGTCGTTTTAACAGTACATGTTAATAATTTTAACGATTTTGGTTCGGATAACTCAAATATATATCATCTCCATCACTGTTTACATTTATTTAGTGCTCGTCGACGATACGATCGACTAATCGACAAAAGCAGCCAATTCGACAGTCCGAAATACGAGCAACAAAATACGATACACTCACGGGATCAAATTTTATCCAATAGTGATCATTCAATTTTTATAATTTTCATTATATCCTCGTGAGATTATTATTCGTGGATGAAAAAAATTTTTCGTACGAAAATCAGTCCAAATCGAAATTTAACAGAATATCTTCACAGCAGCAAAACAGAAGATATTTTTACGAATTTTTTATTCTTTTCACATGCACAGTTGTTTTTTAACGCACAAGAATTTATGAGATTTTTATAAAAAAAAATATATATATACCCATCTATTAAAATTTGAAATAAGTCTGAGTAATTTTTCATGAATTATACTAGTTAATTGCTCACAAAACGAGTTTACTGTTTGAGCCAACAGTTTTCGAACACGCGAAGAATATGAATCAGTGATCGATGATAGATTGCATTGTATTTTTACCATTTTCATTTTTTCACGCTGTTTGCAATTGCACATTGTAATATAAAATTCAGATATTTATTCATTTCGATAATCAACGGACATAAATGTAAGTTATTGTAATATTAGAAAAGAATAGAGTAGATATGATCGATCCCACGAGCCACAGGTTCTACAGGCAAGTATTCTTTTATTAACCAGTTAAGCGGTTAATAAAAGAAACTCTTGATATATAAAAAAAAAAAGAATCACGACGCAGTCATTTCTGAGCGGTCATCGTTAACGAGCCAACAAAATTTCATCTCGATCGGTGAAATACAACTAGGAACCTTCCTTCGTGAGATTGTAAGAACCGAAAAATTACAAATAATTTTATAGAGAAATTTATTTTCGTTTATAAAAAATTGGCTGTAAACGTTCAAACTTCAACGTTGTCGCATCAAGTTAATGCTTCGTGTAAACGAAAGCTTATGATAAAACGAATACAAATATTCTTGTAGAACATGTACGATAACTTTGTTAGAAAATATTTTCTGAAATTTCATGAAAATTCTGTTTTCATGTATTTCTGCAAAACCTGGAAAAATTTGCATTTAAAATTACATTTTAAATTCAAACGGATCAATAATTCCCTAAGTTCCTCTACGACTGTGGTAAGTACAGACTGATGTATCAATACCATTGCAAAAATAATAAATTTCCTTCTATGACACGGAAAACTATTTGAGGAAAAAATTGTTTTATATTGATGTTTTTCTCAAGTGAGACTACAAATTGGTTGTGTGTATTGTTCAAACTGCCATCGAAACGAATTCAAAAATGTATAACCACGTAACGACTTCGAGTGACGTTAAGTATGAAAATCGTCGGATCGGGTTCATTTCGTACTACAGTAGAAACCTTTAACCGAGGATCAATCGAGAATTTATTCTCGTGACTGATTTAACTCGAACAGGTTACTCGACGAGAACAATGAATAGTGTAGAAGAAGGCTAACAAGTGTTTATATCCCCACTCAGTTTACAGTCTATTAACTCCCCCACGATCGCACGCAGTATCGATATTAGCCGCTGTCGATCTTCTTCATCGTCTTCAGCTAATAAGGACAATACGCACGATGCTGGTGAAGCTAGCAGACTGTAAAAGGGAGTCGGAATGTAAACACTCGTTAACCTTTTTTTCGTGGACGGGCAATAAATATATTGCTGCGAAAAGAAGGCACAAGTTGTTTACATCTCTTGCTATCGCAAGCGACAATCTTCGTTGGCCAAAGACGGCGACGAAAATCATTGGCGTAGCCTTTTAATTAATTGTTGGCTATCAAGAAACAGAACGATTTCATTCATATTTAAATTCTGTCACTAGTATTTGAATAGGTCACTAGTATTTAATACCGTCGATAAGTTGCTCGTAATGGAAAACTGAATAGAATTTAATATGCGCGATGACCATTAATATTTTGAAAATTATTTACAACGAAAAGAACTACTTTGTATTTATTAAAATACAATAGTAGAGAACTCCGCTTATACCCATTTCTATCTAGATCGATTCTATTTTACTGGGTTGTTCGGAAAGTCATTTCGTTTTTTTTTTTTTTTTCTTATTAAATTATATATTCTCCATTTTGGAAAACGAAATGACTTTCCGAACAATCTAATACTTTCTTATATTACAAATCATAAACGTTATGTTTGTTTCATTATATACGTTACGTTTGTAGCATTATATTATATTTAAGTGGTGTGATTGTATTTTATTGTGCGTGCGCATGTGCCGCATGTACATATATATGTATAAATAAAAAAACTTTATAAATATATTTAATATTCACTTTTTTTTTTCATATATATAATATGCCCATGTATAAAACACGCTTTGCGTTTAACCGGCCATTCATTTATCCACTCAAGATCTAGTCCTGCAGAGACAATAATGGTGACTTTACGTTAGTTTATTTTTTATTCATAAATATTTCGACCTGTTTGGTTTTAGTTCTTCTACGGCAGAACAAACATTTAAGTTATTCTAAAACAAAAAAGAAACGAGTTTCAAAAATATATTGTAGAATATTACATAATTTCGTACCAAATGGCAATTCTAAGTATGCATAAAAAATGTTAATATATAATACTCGGATAAATACTAACAAATAGTTACGAATCGTTAAACTTAAATTAACGTTTCATATTTGATAACTATATACAATTGAGTCGGACAATTAATGAAAAGTAAGTTAATACAAAGAATAAAAAAAAAATACCTCTGGACAAGTTAAAATTGATTATTTAAAAACGATGAAATGCCCCCCAGTAGTTTGCTTTAGATTTTGCACATTCATAGATCATTTCCTATTCTCATTGTAAATTTTCCTCCAAGTCTAAAAATCGAGGTAAATAGAAACGGGAACAGACGTGTGAGTAGCTTCCCGTGAAAATCAAAATAAATTAATAACTTTTGAACTCGCCAGGTGACACTTAGCCCCGCTTACGTGACACTAATCTCCTGCTCAGACCCCTATAAACTTGAGAGAAAATTTACGCCGATGATGGCTGACAATCACGGTTACAGGATGCAGCACGTAGGTAACTGCCACCACAATTGTACATGTATTTACGATAATCGAAGAGAAAAATGTTTCGAACAAAAATTAGCTTTCAATTGACTAGAGATCGTAATATTAAACGTTCGGAACAAATTTGTTTTCGATCGAAAATTCAAGATCACCTTTACACAAAAATGAACATAAATTGTGCCGTATTGCAATAACTTCGTGCGTTCAATTACAATTGTATCACGATTATTTCTATATGCAAACGTGAAATGCCATCCAAATAATTTCCCACGAGATTGACTCCACATGTTATGAAGAAAATGTCATTTCTGGAACACAGTATAGCGAATCGTTGAACTCGTCTTGTGTCTTTAAAACAAGGCGAGGTGATCTTGACCTTTTGTCGAAAAACAATTTGTCCTAAATTTTTAATATTGCAATTTGTAAGCAATCGAAAGCTAACTTTTGTTCGGAACACATTCAATTACTCGAAAAGTCGAAAAGACAGTTACATATCACTCTCTGTATCTACGAATGTGTAAAATTTAAAGCAAATTCATTTTGAAGGAAAAATTTTTTCGTTCTTTAATAAGTTCTTTAAGATCCCACAAAGTGAAGCACGTGGTCGAAGTGGTTAAATAGAATCACATAAGTATCTTAAGAATTTCTAAGTTTAATATTTATAATTTCCAAATAAATCCTTACAAGTTCAACGATCACGAAAATATACACTGAACTTCTTTTCGAATTGAAATTTGTACGAAATTACGTAACGATCCGCGTCGTTGAAACTAGTTTCCATTATACTCGAGAACAATACAAATTTTTATCGCGCGGAATGACATCTGAAACAGAAACGTTCGTGAATACAAAATTAATCGTGTATTTAGATAGATGGACCACCTTCCTTCAGTAATATGCCAGTGAAATTGGAACTGAAATACTGCGTGTGAAATATCCAACTCTACATTTCCAGCTTATTTTATTCAAAATAGCGTGGTCGTTATCGTATTATAAACGGAAGAAAAAATGAAATTGTTCCGAAAGAAACGTTTTAGTGACAACTAAAGACTGTAAGGAAATTGAGAGAAAAGAGAAACAGGATAGAGAGAGAGAGAGAGAGAGAGAGAAAAGCAGAGAAAGAAGCAATGAACGCTGCCCACCTGCAAAATTTACTAACCCTGCCCCCACGACGGGGCAGTTTATTTTTCGCACGGTACAGTCCTCCTTCCTGCGGATGAAAGCAAGATCGGTCTCTCTACTGATTCCGCCATTCAATTTCACGATCCTTAGTCTAATATACGACCGCGTCTAAATCAGGATTATCGACCGACGAGCTGTGCCACCATTGTGAGCTTTCACGGTGATCCGCGCGTGTGCTCGCGTGCAGGCAGTCTTTTCGTGAGTGCTTCTTCCCACCACTGTATCTTTCTATTCGCTTCCCTAACTTTCTTTTCGTTGCGAGGGTAAAATATCGTGGACGCATTAGTAGCTATATTGTTTGTCCATATAATAATTAACATTTAACTGTACGGCTATAGGCGTTGGATGATCGTTACGAGCGAGGCAAAAAAACTGCATTCATATTTTATATTGGAAATAAAAATGATCGTAGATTACATACGTGATCTTTACCTTTAATATTGCAGTAACTCGATGCAACGTACTAAAATCAATTGTTAACCAATTTTTCGGAGAATAAGTATCGACTAATCGTACAAAATTATAAAAGGTCCGAGAAATGAAAGATAGTGAAACGGTTGATATGTTTTTCCTTCTACTGTTACTCTTAACGTATGTATTTGTTTTTGAAAGTCGTTTACCGAATTCAAGTATGAAAACTGTCTGGTCTTTATCGTAATGGGTCATGGTTTCGGTTATGTTAAGATTGATGTGCATTGTTGAAAATTAAAATTTTTATATTTGTCATTTTTCCTTCGTATGGATATTGTCGAAAGATTGGCAATGTTTTCTCAGTGAAAATGAATCCAAGCGTGAATTGTTTCGAAGTATTTTTAGTATTGTCGAAGATTTTACAGATAAATCTGCCGTTAAAAAATTTGAAACACGGTTCGATCTTTGTAGATATTAAGTATTTTTCTGCGCATATATTTATTTCCTTGAAAACTTTACTCTTTTATATTTAAGTACGATATAAAGTAAAAATTACATTTCGTACATAGTGTTTAGAAAAACATGAAATGCATACGAACTTATCTTTCTGGAGAATTTTTCTGTCTCTTCTGACAGAAGATCATCAATTATCTAGTCGATTTGACTTCGATACTATTTTGTACACAAGTGATAACCTTTTGTTATTAAGCACTAGTTTATACTGACAAATTATCACTTCTTCGAAGAAATTGATAGAGAGAAATCATTAAGAATTCACGCAAATCGTAGAAAAATGAAATATTTGAATTGGTAATAATGTAAATTTATAAGAAAAGAGTGAGGTAATTATTGTATTAGAAGAAAAGAATTTTTTCGTAACATCACGAGTCATTTTCATTGAGAGCACCTCATTAATCTATTTTATTTACAATACTCCTTACAAACGTATAATAAAAAATACAAAAATTTTAACTTTCATTAGCATTAAATTATCGTTCTCGATTCCCGACTGATGTTTGGAAATGATTCAAATCTAACTCGCTGTTGATCTATCTCGTTCACTCTGAGTGTGTATTTTGTTCATTTTCCTCGCCCTATCGCACAAACAGGCCTTGGTCGTAGCCCGAGATAAGTAAGGTGAGTCTATATAAAAAAACTGATAGCTTCCCCGAATGTATGTAAACGATTGAAATCGATTCAGTTACATACAAGCGGGGAACACTGAATTTGTACATACAAGACAATTTCAAAGGAAGAATCGCCATTTTTGATAGTATTTCAACAGAGATTTAGAATAGGTAAAAAAAGGCCACAAATTTGGAAAAGAGTTTACTGTATACAACGATAACACCATTCGTCGAGTTTCTAAAAATTATAATTTTATTATATATTCTATAAACATTCTATAAAAGATCTAATCTATTTATTGTATATTCAATTCTGTCACTGGGACCAGAGAAACCCAGCTTCATCGCGCGATTAGATAATTCGAGTAACGTACCACACGGATGCTTATATTTTCCACATATAGTACATCGTCATCTTTTTACGAAAATTAGCAGAAACATTGTTCACAGTGTGTACTTTCAATATACATTCAAAACCTTCGTATTAAACGTTACGTGTCGTCCGAAAAAATGTCCAAACGAGACAAATTATTTTAATCTTGAAATTGAGACAGAGATAAATTTCGATAACCCGAATCCAGTAACACGAATATTTAGCAAGAGTTACTATTCTAGTAACTGCCTAGTAATTGACGAGACAATTGCTCAATTGATTTTATTTAATTCTATAAGCTGTAAATATACATTATGAAACAGCACGATATGGAAAAACCTTGTAAAACGCATAAAATCACGATCCATCGGAAACGAGTTAAGTAAGCTGCAAGTGATACGAGTAACTCGAGATACCTACTTGTAAATTCCCGTTAAAAATTGAATTTTTCATACCAGAAATTCTCATAAGAAATCAGTGTATCTCGTTTACGTAAATTTCAACAAACGGGAGTTTGTTCCCTCAACTACGAGGGAGTTATTTTTAAATGCAGAGCCGTAATGAACGAACAAATTCGATCGGGCACGAATGCAGCAAAGACCCGTTGGGAAAGAGAAATACTGGCGCGCGACGTAGGCGTGAACCAACGGTAGGTATCGATGGTATTTATTAGGAATATTTATGAGGGGTGCGTTTTCGTGCTTTCGCGGCGAGTAGGCCATAATGCTGCGAAGGTCCTCGCCCTGTCATCCGAAGCCGATGGCGCTATTTCGACGGGACTGCCGTGAGAAATTTCACGTGAACAATAATGAGAGGCGTCCACGAATTTAACCGCGAAGATATTCACGTCACGATACCTTCTCCTTTCGCAAAGGAATACCTCCAAATCTATAGAGCGCGAGCAATGCACGATTGTAATTATCAACGAAGACGACCCAACGGAAAGTTTTTGGAATCGACGAAGAAAGTGCGCCTACGCGATAAACAAAAAGGGTATACTATGAGAGTATAGTATATTAGACTTTTTAATATCTTGGCTATAGTGTTTTACTGATCTTATATTTTTATCGATGTCGTTCGTTGTAATAAAGTATCGATCGAAGAGACTTCACGGTAGAGATTGAAAGTAAAGAAAGGAACAGACTTTATTATATTTGCTCGATATTGGGGAAAAGATTGTCGAAAGAGAAGTTTTATTTGTCATTGAAGATAGAAGGATTATTGTCTTCGTGACATCAGTCGCAATTTTTGTCACCGTTGTAAGACAAAAGACGGGAAGGAAGTTTGATGCATATTCGTTGAGAACGATCAAATCTGTTATAAACCAGGACCGTATACTGAATAAGAAAACGAATAACCTGTACATTATTTATTTCTAAATAATAGAAACTATATTTCTCACTGTCAAATTGGCTATTATCTTCGTTCTGTATTAAGAAATGTAAGTTGCTTTAAAGACCGGTCATTTGACTGGTCATTGTAGGAATAGGTAAAATGAAATGTCGGTAGGTTTAGTGTTAACTGTTATTGCAACGATAGCGTGAATTTTTTGTTTATTTTTTCCGCCTCGTCTCGTTGAATAGAAAATAGATATATTTTTCTTCATAATTGCTCTTTAATGATCCTCGATGACCTTAAATTACAAGTCACTGTATTTGTTTTACAAACTTTTATCAATAGGTAAATAACAAAATATATTATCTTGTATTTAAAAATATTAATAATCTTTAAATGTTCTTGTTTCTTCGCTTGAAACCAAAGAAACGTCCTTAGACTGTGTCCTTGTAAAATTGAACAATTTTTGTCTTGAATGCTACTTTTTCATCTAGATCACCTGTTCTAAGTACCCCACTTTGTATATATATACAGAACGTCCGTAGTTAAAGAATGAAGAGAAAATCATTTTTGACTAACTAATGGTCCCGTATCGTATCTTCATTTTTATTCGCGAGACCAACTAAGAGTAACAGTATAGTCCCAAAACATAAAAAATATTGATGTACACTATCGAAGATCGTTCAACCTTTCGAAGATAGAAATTCTGGAGATATTGGCAGAAGTTCACATACCCATAATTCGACGGACACAACAGCTTTGTGTAGTACAACAACTAGGTGTGACAATACCTTGTACAATTCTTCGGTTAACAAAATAAATAAATCTGAATCATCCAAGTGTTGATCAAACTTCCTCGAACTCTTCTCGAAGCAGTAGTCTACATGTAGACGGATACGGAACCAAGTCACAGTCAGGATTTGATACTCGTCCAGAAAGAACTGTTTCAAACAGTTACATAAAAGTAGTTCTCGACGAAACAGTTACAAAGAACCATTATACGGAGTAAGTGTTATAAGGAATCGAAAAAAAGGAAACATATCGATTCCAGTTACAGCTCCATATCGGTTCTACAACAATTTTCTAACGGTTATATTCGATTCTACGATGGTTCAGTATCGATTCCTCTTAAAGAACGAAATTGTTAAATAGTACTCGTATGGTCTTTGATCTTCGCATGTTTTATAAACGAATGAAGGATTACGTGTGAGAATTCTCGGCGTACAATGTACATTTTTTATGTTCAAGAATCCATACATTTGGATTCCTCGGTGTACATTTTTCAAGTTCAAGGAATCGATACTGAAACCGTTAGAGAATCGATATACAGACTGTTCGACAACAAATGTCTGAAACTTAAGCTAGAGATAAACAGAAAGAAGGTAGCTTCTTTCTATTCGCGCGAATTGTTTCAATAACCATAGTTTTCTTTGTTGAAAGTTTAGTTACTATCGAACACGCTTGTAAAAAAATTATTCACAATTATACGTTCTTCCTCGTCCCGTATATACACTCTACAATAATATATAATAACTCTGCCGTTTATTATATATTAAATATTTGAATCTAACCAGAATTTAATATCAAACTTGTTCGGTTTATCGAGCATTTGGGCATCTACCGAGTGAATATTCATCTCGCTTTTGTTGAAATTGATTCTCCATCGATGGTAATACATGGTTCATCGAAACGATCTTGCGATCACGATTTTTTTCTCGACGTTTCCGAGAAACTCGCCAAAAATTGTTATCGACCGAAATTAGTGTTTTGTCGCTCGATTGACAAAAAAGTGGTAGGTTAAAAATGTCGAGAACACTTTTCCTTCGATAAGAAATTAAAATCATCACTTTCGTGTGAAATAATACGAAGAATAAAAATGACGAAACGATCGAAATCGACGCTTTACGTTCGAGTTATTAATTGCCGAATATACGTGCAAAAGGTGTCAGAAATTCGGGACTTACGCTACCTGGCGGCGCGCGGACGTCGCGTCGGTTGTATCACGGTGAGGTCGGTGACCGACGGTGCCTTAACCATCTAAAAGGACCATACCTCGTGGGTGACGCAATAATTGTTACAAAGACGGTTTTTGTATTTAGGTCTTCGGTAGAATTTTACCAAAAAAGTACAGCAATATCGCGCGATGTGGTAAGTTGGCCTCCGGGAGATAAGGGTGTATTTCTAAATGGCTACGGATACTGGCGGTCATTGCCCTCGCCGTGACACAGCTGACGTCCGCGCGTCGCCATTGGTGTAAATCCCTTACGGCCGACACCTTGCACGCGTATTTTCAGTAATTAATAACTAGGTCGCAAAGCCTCGAATTCGTCGTTTTTGAGTCTCGTCTTATTTTCACGTGTAGAGTTACGGTCTAAAGTTTCAAATACCTGTTGCCCAACACCCTCCGTAACTGTTACACGAAAAATACATATGTTAACCCTTTGAACTCGAGAGGAGACCCTCGGTCACCGCACAATTCGGTGTACTTCTTCCAATTCGGGAAAATTTCGTTACTTGAAATTGAAATTAGGTATTACACTCTTTTAAGATGTAAACATATGTACGTCGAGTATCGAAACAAAAATGTTCCATTGCGTATTCATTTTTCCGATTTGAAAGATCTCATCGAGGCGCCAGTTTCGAGTAGCAAAAACGCTTCGAGTGCAAAGGGTTAATAGAGCCGTGTCGAAATTGTTGCAGAACCGATACAACAACCGATATCAGATCCGTAACCGGGATCGATACGTTAATTGCTTTCGTTTCTAGATAGTGTTCATTTTAACGGTTCCCACGATTTTTGTTTTCTCGAAGTATCCAAGAAACTCACCAAAGAATTGTTGTCGATGGAAATTAGTCTTTTGTCGCTCGATTGACAAAAAGTGGAACGTTGAAAATTTCGAGAACACTTTTCCTTCTATAAATAATTAAGGTCATCTTCAGTTTTCTTAAATAGCAACGTATAATCTTTTCTATCCGGTATTTTGATATTATAGATTTCTTTGGTAATCTGCTCGGCGAATTATTCTTAATTGTACCGAAGTTGCTTGGCAACGAGGAAGTCAAAATTAACTAGTACTTGATCAATATTTCTTTGATCATAGTTTGATACAATTTGAGCACTTTGGTGTTCAATAATAATACGATTACCGATTTTTATTCAAGGGAAATTAATCCTGAAACTGTTCGCATTGTACTTTGTTGTCGATCGAGTGCTGATCGATTTCTATCGGTGCCAATTTTTTGGTCAAATTATCAAAAGTGACAAAAAAACTAGTTACGCTCGTTAAAACGAACACCCTGTATAACACTTATTCCGAGGAACGATTCTTTGTAACTGTTTCGAGAACCGGAATCGGTATTATAGCTGTTTTCAATCCTTACTCATGACTAATCGCTTCTCTTGTTATTTAGTATTTAGAATCGATCTTTGCAAATGCACAAATGCTCCAAGAGACCTGGACTTATTTTTCCACGAAGAATCAATTCGTACGCGTGTATACCATAATTACCATTGACTTTCTATATCAAGCTGGATAAAAAATATTGAAGATAAACGAATTTTTACAACTAAAACTAGTGAAAAATGTTCGTTATATGTACCATATTTCATATTGAACGCAAACGAAAGACCAGATTCACAATCTAGATTCTACAAATGTCGATTAAAGTGTACAAGAATTCACGAATGCAGTACCTGCAGTGGATAATTATAATAGATTGTTCGCTGCGACGAATAAAGAGTTTATTCCAATTTGATAACTACAAGAAAACGATCTGTGACCGTTTCATCTATGCCAGAAACGTTTTTTGGCCAAATATAACCAACCAACGTCCAGAAGTATTACATAAACGCTGAAGGAAAAATAACTAAACTCCCAGAGAGAAATAACAGAATGTTCTACATTTCACGGCGTTATCATATCTTCCCCTGAATCGTAAAGTTCTCCTTTAGACAGCGAGCGTGGATAACAACTACATACTAAATAGATTTATATTCGCCGAAAAGATCTTACCAGGAGAGTGCAAGGCCTCGGGGTCACCGATTTAGTTCAAATTTTACAGGATGGTAGATTTTGCTCTCCTGTTGCTGAATGTGTATGAGCCACTGCTCAATCATTTTTTAGATATTTGCAATCGAAGATTCACAATTGCTTAAAGTTAATTCTGTTCAGAATGGTCAGTACGTAATTATTTAGCCTAGTAATAAATCAGTGTTCGACCTGTGTTCAACTCTGAGAATGACGAATAATTTCTTCTCTTACTTCTTTCTATTTCTTTTTTATTCTTTTTCATTTTATATCAATTTTGGTACATATAAACTTGCTGGAACACTTGGAAAATTTTGTTTGCCATAAAGAAAACGTGAAAAAATAAATGACGATTAAACGCAAAAAGTTATGGTTAAATTTGCCTTTTCGTTTTCTACAAGTGTCTAAAAAATGATATACCTACGAAATTGACGAAAAAAATCGTGAAAGTGTACGTAGAGCCGCGAAACAATTTACAAATTCTATTACTTCGCACGATGTAAACAAATACGTATACACTGTTCACAAATGTAAAGAAACAATAATATTATCAGTATTGAATTCGATCACGGTATAATCGTTATTATACTACAATGGTAGGAACAGATATTAATCATTGGGCTACGCTCGTTACTTTGAGCAAATAGTAAAATAATCAATCGAAGGGGAATAAATGACTCGATCGATGATTAATAGATATCGTAGCGTTACACGCGTACATGTTTCACGGAACATCATCCGCGGAATACATCGATAACGATTGTCTGTCTGTTACAAGCAAGAGTACTCTGATCGGCGAACACGACTAAACGACCTTCGGTACACAAAGCGGTTGAGACGATTTCTATGAAATTCCCTCGCGGACAAGAAGCAAGCTCGCGAAAGAGAAAAGCGCGGAGAGGACGGGAAGGACAACTCGCGGGAAGAACATTTTGTTGCACGAGAACGGCCAATGGTTGTACGTGCTCGTATAGAATCGCATAGGAACGCCATATAGACTGTTATATTGCTGCCGCCAGCTGATATATGCGCGACATTATCCGTATCCACTTACTTCCTCGTTTGGCAAAAGATTTCAAGCGATTTAAAATGGGTCACCTTAGCAAGGCAGACGTACACAACAAAGGAACGTGTCGGAAGTAACACTCGCTAGAAGGTTCTTGTCTCATTTCTACCGATTGTATCGACGACTGTATCTTCGATGTCGATCGATCGATCGAAACACACCGGACTCCGAACACGTGCATATAATAATTCATTCATGGTACTACAATATTCGATCAACTCGAATCTGGGAAACTGAACCGAAATAATTCCGAACCGAAGCGCAAGATCGTATGGTAAATAAAGTTACTTTTATCAATTGAATTTTGTTATTCGTTCGAGCGAATTTTTATAAACGAAACGGTCTATTGTAATTACATTTCTTGAATAGTAGTGTCATAATATCGTAGAACACATGGATAATTAAAAACCATCAAATATTCATGCGTATCGTCGACAAAATTAACGCAAAATTTTATTGGTATTTGAAATTCAAGAAAATATTTAATTCTATGTATCCCACTGAAATTTATACCGTTTCCTTGATTTTTCTAATTAAATATATATGTCGATCTGTACATACGTTACACATTTAATTTCAAGTAGGACAATATTTCTGAGATTCATCGTATTGTTCGAATTTTGTACATTTCTTTTAAAAAATGCGGTGAAAAAAATTGTGCCGTAATATGAAACGGTGTTATTTTATGTTTTATTGATTAATGACAATTATTGATCGCACAAATGTTCCGTTACAACACGGCATTCGAAAGATTGATTCTCATTTAACTTGTATTTTAAAGTCTCTATATTTCACTATGCTCTAGAATTTTAGAAAATAGCCTTCAGTTTCGTCAATCACGATTATTAAAATGAGTAAAAATAAATTAACGAGAATGTAATTCGAAACTTGCCACTCAAAACACAGTGCAGATCCCACTTAGCCACAATGTGTAAAATAACATTGTTCTAAAATTTGTTCGAATCGTTGTGCTTTGTTTAGGTTACTATAAACGGAGACTGGTGGTTCTCGTTTAAAAACAAAATGTTTCTTAGCGATTCGAGATCGCTAATAATCTTTTTATTTCTCGTAATATTCGTGAGAATATTACCAACATACCGATGAAACCCAAATAAGTTCGGAATATTTTTAATGAAACATAGCTCAAAGTTTTAAAAAGAACAACTCGAATAAATCGTGCAATAACTAAAATCAGTTCGAGCAAGGTGTTTAGGCTCATCTTCATCGCAAAGAACTTATGAATCGATTACCATTACTCTCGTAAAGATTCAATTAAAATTATAAGAAACTTTAATTCGCGTTAAAGTTATCACACCAATGTACGTATATATACGTATATACGTATATACGTTTGGAGTTGCTCTATCTCGTTCGTTCTCTTTGTCGTATCCCATTCACTGTCCTTTTCGAACGGCCTGTTCGACCAGTTACAGGAAAATATTCTGTATCGATCCTCGCTTAAAGCAGCCCGTAAATACTAAGGTTTACCGGGGGTCTTCCCGCGGGTTCGGTCGATCGTCTTTATCGGTTATCTTTTTCGTGAGAGAGACAATCGATCAAGCATACAAGCAAACCTCTTGTGAACCACGACCTGGTACGGCTATTTAATAAAACTAGCAGAGTTCCGATTTTCTATCTTAAAACGAGCAACTGATGTACCAATGTGCTGTTCATCATCAAAGTAAAAAATATCGAAATCGAGAGAAAAGTTTGGGAAAACAGTTATTCGTAATGGAAAATTGCAATATGTACGAATACTTTGTACAACTGTATGCAAGATACTCTAGAAGAAATACAGAAACGATGGTTCCTTAAATAACAAGTATCGTGCTGGGATTATCCGAGGGAGAAGAAAAAAATGTAAATTATTCGGTGGAGTACGAGAAAATTTCAACAAAATTGTAAACAACTTACCGAAGAAAAACTTAAATGGTTGTAGATAACTACAGGTCATCGAAGCTAAAAATGACATTATCTCCATTTGCCTAATATATTACCACTCCCTATAGTCACTACGATCATCCCTCTCATTTGTTGACACTTTATGTGCCAAAGTAAGTACCCATGCCTACAAAAGTCTGCCCTTCACCTGTCAAAGGCCTTAAATACTAAGTAGATTTTTTGCTTGTGCCTCATAAGTGATCATTAATACAATGATGTTCAAATCTCACATTTCTTTATCAAAATATAAGTCTTTCTAATTTCAACATTCTTTTAACTCGTTTATCTAAACATTCTCTTTCTGCTTCAATTTTGTATTCAATTTTTTACCATTGCAACATTCATCGTTGTAATTTTTTCTTCTCATTGTTTGATTTGACACAATACAATATATATTTAACCCTTTGCGCTCGGTTGTCCCCTCTGAAAGGATATGGTAAGTCTAGCATATCATTCGGATGTCCTCTCGGAAAAAACATCAAAGTTTATTAGTAATAACGGAGAATGAACTTATTCCGCTGCAACTTTTTGAGAACTGCGTGTTTTTCCTGAAGTTTTTTTATTGAAATGACGCAAGAAAGCAAATAAAAATATGATACCTCCAGAAGAAAGAAAAAGAAACAAACACCAATGATACATAACAAGTTTGGCAAAACTTTTATAAAGCAATTGAGAGATGATTTTCGGGAACCAAGAACACGTCCATCTACATTTTCATCGGACAATAAACTGAACAAAACTGCACATTGCCAATGTGGAAGAAAATTAAAAGGATTGTACTGTTTGTTCTGATAGAAAAACACAAGGTGGAAGACGTCGAACAATTTATAATTGTGAAACGTGCAAAAATCAGCCTGCAATGCATATTGGGAATTGCTTCAAAATTTATCACACTGTGGAACATTATGAGAAATAAAATTTCGATATTTTTACAAATATATGTTCCTCGATGTCTACACTTCGTATAAATCGAATATCATTGCAATACCTCGCTTAGATCCAATGTTATACTTTATACAAATATTGTACAAAATATTGTACAATGTTTTTAAAAGACCTTCACCAATACCGATGCATAAATTCATTTCTGAAAACCGTGAAAAATATTTCGCTTGCTACCTGTACAAATTAACGAGTTTGCACATCGATTTAATGTATTTTTCTAATATTCGAGCAATTTCGAAATCTGAGCAATTTGAATATTTGTCGAAACAAGTATCGAGGATCGTAAACTATACGAACGTATCGTATACGACCGATGAAAAATTTTACACAGCTACGTCCCGTAAAGAAAACGAGTCTCTGTCGGCGACTTGGAAGAGATGGAAAAATCCATGATTCTTCCGAGGTGTATCACCGCGTCGGTAGCGACCATCGATTGTCAAAGCAATAATGGTACCGGTAACTGTGGGGAGCCCTTTTAAAGGGCTCTGTGTTGTTCTCCGCCCTTTTCTCTATTTCCTTTCAACAGATCCTACGCAACTGATAAGTGGACAATTAAAACGCACTAGGCTTTCTGGAGAAATCGTCGAGCCTGAAATCAACCGTCCTGGCAGAGTTTTCAGAATTTTCTCCGAGAAAGGTGGCTTCGATCCGCTTTGCGCAACGTTCGGTGTAGTATCGCGGTCGTGCCGAGCCGTGTAATTATTATTAGCTTTCGTTCGACAGAAACATTTTTATTTGATCGTAAAAAAACACGGTACAAGTGTTTAGGAATTAATTATAGACCTTATACGTTCCGATACGGCGGTATACCTTCGCCATTCTGTGTAGATAAGGAATTAGTATCGACTCGACACGAAATTTTATAGACTGCCATTAGACGCCGTGTGTTTCCTATCACCGGGTATCGTGAAACCTCGCAGGACAGCGGCTGAAAACGTGATTCTGGCCGGACATAAATAATAGGACCGCGTTGCCAGTCACTATAATTCAATTCACACCTGATAACTGTGACCACAGAATTTCCATATTACAGGCTATAATAAAATTAAAAATATTTTCGGGGCGGTTCGTACGCTTCGGGGGGTCCCAGCTCTTCTCTCTTCTCTTCTCTTCTCTTCTCTTCTCTTCTCTTCTCTTCTCTTCTCTTCTCTCGGGACGAACGAGCCCAGGATCGCGATCCTTCACATTTGCTGTCTTACAAATTTGTTCTCCGAATTTGTTTCTCGTTGTCTGTGGTGGTCCTTTCCCGTACACGACAAATGGCAAGCGACCGGGCAAAACGAAACGGAGCCGCCAGTCCGCCGCTTCTTTGACTTCTTACTTCGAATAACGACTTCTATCGAGAAACACAAGAGACAATCTTCCCGATTGATCTCACGCCGTGTCGGAAATGGAACGAATATTTCGGTTCGAAATTGTACTTCACGATATCGTACGTGAACGTCCAGAGTAGTACAACGCATTTTCTAAATAGTTTTCGTTCAACTGTTCATTTGTTCAACCGTATCGCACGAAATACGATCGAATTATTTCAATTCGTAAGCATTTCATCGAGTATGAAAATTGTTTCAAGCATAACTGAAACAGATGACGATCTTTCGATAATTCTATTAACTTTAGAAAAGTCCAATAGAGTTTTACAATTAATTAAGAAGAAGCAAAGAGACAATTATCACGGCGGGGGATAAATTTTGAAAAATTCATTCTCTCCCCGAATCTCTCTATCGTTATTTCGTTAATTAAGTATGTACATCTATTTCAATGCATTTTTGAATTTTTTGTACTATCTATAGTTCACTGGTTTGATCTCAACATTTGTAATATTTGCTTCTGCCACTCAATTAGTGTTTATCTCTGATATTTTCTTCTATAATCGGATAGATATATAAGTGGCAGGGATTAAACTTTATTTTCTATCTTTGACTACATGTGCAATCCTTTTTTATAATACGAAAATGTTTTTAATATTCGTAACCGTAACTGTCACAGTAACACACATTTGTGTGAATATTACGATAATTTCTTGTTCCTGTAGTCAGCTTTACACGGTTTTTCTTTCATACAATTGTTAGAAATATATTACAAAAACATGCTACATTTGAATAATAAAAGGTTCGAATAGTATAGTATTTTCGTAACAGAGATTCGAATAATGAAGGTTCTACCATACATTTTATGTCGAATGTCCGGCATCATTATAATAACGTTTCAACCGATCATCGATTGCTAAACTGTTCCTATTCGAGCGTTATTTTATTTTTTTTTTTAATTTTAAATTGGCATACCTCTACCTATACGCCTTCTGTTCAAGGATCTGAATTCGCGAAAAGATAGTCCTTGACTTTAATAAATGTCAGAGTTTAGAATTTCAACCAACTTCAATATGTTCTTCATTCGTAAACAATTACCGAATTATGCTAGACAATCCATCGTTCTCCATGAAACCAAACGACACCGAAGTATTTCACATTTTCTAAGATTTTGTGTCCCCGCAGTTACACTTTCCGACTTTGAACGACACAATTATGGCGATACGATTTCCATACGTACTCCATCTTCGTCGCTTTGTATACATTAATTCTCTGGAACTGGACCAAAATTTCTCGATCGTACAATGCTCTAAATTTACGGTAAAACTGTACACAATTGTGTCACAACTATCAGTTTTCAAAATGATAGTATCGATATCGATCAATCGCATTTTTCGGTCGTCGATCTTAATCCACTGATCACATACGGTAAAGAGTGAAATTAAATCGATAACAGAAGTTTCTAAGAAAAATATTTCCTATTGTTAAATAGAATATAAAAACATGAAAATATACTTTACTATCTCATTCTTTATAGTTTTATAAAACTGAAGCTATTTTTTAATTTAAGATAAGGTTTCTTCCTAACTAAAAAAATCAAAACACAGAGAATCAATTTTCCAGCAGAATTTTTTCAAAGTCAGATTCACCAGTATTATCGTACCTTAATATTTTTTCCATAAGCCATTTGCTTTGATAATAGCTCTAACACGTCTTGGCATACTTTCAACCAATCTTGAGCAGAAATCAGGTGGCATTGGATTCCATTGTTCCATAACACGAGCATGTAGTTCCATTAGTGAGCTAGGAGATTTGTATACGTCCTGAATGTTTTTTTCAATATACCTTATAGATTCTCAATGGGATTTAGGTCAGGGCTTTGTGCAGGTCGATCTAAAATGCCTAAGTAGTCAGCCAATTAGTTACGTTTTTCGCTGTATGTTTCGTGGTCCCCGTTATATTGAAAAATTTCTTCTGCAGTGAAGGGCATACTTTGTATACATTTTGACAAATGTCTCTATAACGTATACTGATTCGAAATCCTTTGAACATTATGCAATGGACCAACACCATCTACCGTCACATACACTGTTTTAAGATTCGTTCAATGTGACATGAACGGAGCGATTCCCCTTTGCGAATCCATGCCCAAAGTTTAGTGTTTTTCTTCGAAAGCATCGATTATTTCTTTTTCTCACAAGTACTGAAATTAACTTTCTTAAGGGTTCTTCTCACTCTCCACTCACTAATTCTGATTCCTGTATCTCTCGATAAACATTTAGCAGCCACAGTTGCCGATCCTGCCTCACGACTTGTAAGCACAATTCTTCGTTCACCTTGACCAGTTCAAATTCTTGGCCGTCCTCCCATTGGAGTTGTCACGTCTTTGCAGTGTTTTGTTCGTAATCGTAATATTGTTGGTACAATAGATTGACTTGCAACACACACTTCAGCCGCTACACGCGTTGACGAATTATCTCGTAAAGGAGAAACAATACTTTTTGAGATATTTCGTGCAACAGATTTCATTACTTCTAATATTTTGAGTAGCATCTTTACAGGTCAACTAACGCTTATGAATCGAGTCTATTATAGCGTGGTAACTTTCAATGTAAACAAAGAATCACTGTTTACATTTATCCTACTAGTGCACGTATCGTTAGTTTTCACGGTGCAAAACTGATCCTGTGTATTTTTATTACCACAGCCAAGAACAAATGTGTATCGAATATCAAAAAAATAGTGTAAGCTTCCTCGAAGAATGACGAAATGGTTAATAACGCTCGTTTTTATTTCACTATACTTCGTTTAAAAATAAAAAAAAACACACACACATTTCGTAAAAAATTTGTTCCATCGGTTCACGAGTCTTGATCCCGATCCGTGAATAAATCACGAGGTTATGAAAAAGAATTCTATTATTTCCTTGTAACCATCGGACAGCCAGCTGACAACCATAAATTCAAGTCGACCGAATCCGACCAAAGAATCAATTTCGCCGACAACGAGACGAAGAATTTGGTAACCTATAATCTATACTCCTAATCCGCATCACACTCAAAGGCGTTATTTTCTTGGCATACCTCTCGCCGAAGATTCCTGATTCTTTTTCTCCATCGAGTTAATTGTTTTAGCTACGGGGGTGAGAATACATTATACATTAACGAACAAGCGGCACGGCCGAAAACAAGATTAACGACTCGCAGGTATTTATGACCGTGACTTGTCGGGATCGTTTAAACAAATGTTTGTTTCCTGCCTGAACGACTCCGCCTCGTCAGCCCCTCGAAGGACGCGGAAGGAGTACCTTCGGATCTTAAGGGCCGACGTTCGCGTTCGCGACCCTGTACCGTACAATGGTATCGTACTACGAGCCCTAAATACAATACACCAGTTCCTGTCATACCCTTTGGTACACGATCCAGCCTGGAACCATCTGCAAACGCGCAGACGCGTGGCGAACGAAATTATTGGGTTGTTCGACAGTGGGTATCACATTTGCAGATATTCGTGAATATTAACGTTTGTGTGTTCCTTCTAACATTAAGTTACTAGGAACACTTAAAGGTGGCAAACGCGAGCTGCGTATCGAATATCGATTGTAACCGAAATTTTGTACAGCAACGTTATTTTAATATTCGGAAAAATGCGTTAAAGGTGAGTATTCTTTTAGCAAAATTATCAAAGCTGATTAATACTTTAAAGAATCGAATCGTTACAGCTATTATTTCGAGTGATCGATTGTTAACAGTTATTGGGCTGTTCGGAAAGTCATTTCGTTTTTTTTTTTTTTGGTAAAAATGAAACACGATGTTTTCAGAGTGGATAAACATTTTGTTGAATTATATATTCTCCATTTTGGAAAACGAAACGATTTCTCGAACAACCCAATACTTTATCGTTTCAATTATGCACCTCGGCACACCTCGTACCAACAACAAAATCGATCGCTGATACTGCCGAGGTAAAGACCTCTATACTTGACGTTTTTATCGCACCAACTGCGACACTTGGACAGTCCACACTTTTTTCTCTCGAAGCTTCGAGCATCGTGTATCCCAAAATATTCTCGAATGGGTTCGTGTTAGGTGACTGTGTCAGCCAATCCGAAACATAGATATCGTTTTGTTGTTTCCACTGCAAAAGCGACTACGATGTTTTGAATCATTGTCCTCTTGCAGAATCCAATTTTCGTGTACGCGTCGAGTGACTGTGTCGGCCATTCCGAAACACTGATATCATTTTACTCTTTCCATTGCAAGAATGACCTCGATATTTTGGAACATTGCACTCTTGTAGAATCCAATCTTCGTTCTTTCTTCAGAACTACTTATTACGATCAATTTTTACCACTTTATGAGCACCGAAATTATCTTTGAAAAGAAGTAATGTGGCAAATCTTTGCTTCGAAAAGCAGCCTCGAATGTGCACCTTTGCAGGATGTAACATTCCTTTGATAATGTGTGCTCATAGTTGATCAAAATCGACGAGTAGTACTTCGTGCCCGATGAAATTGCCATGTTCCAATTTCGATTGACATTTGTGTATGTTCGGGCAGTTCTTTTCTCGATATACGTCTCGGAGAGAAGAAGTTTCTTAATTGTGCTTCGATACTTTACATTCCAAGCACGTATACGACTTCGAACGAGCTCACAAAATATAATTAAATTTTTCCTTATCAACCTTGCGTGTCTTTGACGCAGAGATATTGGGTTATTCGGAAAGTCATTCCTTTTTTTTTTGGTGAAAATGAAACACGATTTTTTAGAGTGTATTAACGTTTTATTAAATTATATATTCTCCATTTCGAAAAACGAAATGACTTTCCAAACAACCTAATATACGTAAACCATTCTCCTTGCGAGACTTTTCCCAAAAAACATACTTAACCCTTAGCACTCGAGGCTTCTTTGCTACCAGAAACCGACGCCTCGGAAGAATCCATTAAGTCGTAAAATTAATCTGAAATGTAACATTTTTATATACTTCGGATACATGTATTTACACTCTACGAGAACATAATATTTCAATTCCAATTTGAATTCCAAACCACGAAGTTATCCGGATCGAAGATAGTACACTGAATTAAATAACGACCGAGGATCTCCTCTCGAGTCCAAAGGGTTAAGAGTCTTAACTATCCGATTATACGAGAATTTCCCCGATTACGATTATCGGATAAGAATTTAGCCGGTGTTGCTCTTGTTAGGCGGACTGTAAATTCGTCGTTCACCGTTTCTTCCCCGTGAGAAATCGCGAGACAATGGTGAACGCGAACGATACGAGGAAAAACTGCCAACCGACTACGTATAAATTCGACAATTTCTTCGCGCGTCACCAGTATATACCGGTGACACTTCTGAAAACGGATGAAAGATCACGGAAAGAAGAAATGGAGTTAACCGGCGCATAAAGGAAAAAGAGCAACACGGACGGAACTAGAGGACGACAAAGAGATGAAAGAGGACGGGAACGAGAAAAAGGCTACAGAGGATGGAAGGAGGGGCAGGTAGAACAGAACGGTGGGCGCCGACTCATACGCGCGCCATTCAAAGGAAATTTATGTACATACCAGAAGTATAAAGCCAGTCGCCGCGTCTTAGACCCCAGTATTGCGGACACAACCAAACCACCGAAATTCACCAATGTTCTTTTTTACCCATTCCGTTTCGCTTACCCCTCTTTCGCCGAACTCATTTCCCCCTTATTTGCGGCATCGCTACAATTCAAACGAATGCTACGCGTACTATGTCTTACCGCGTATACGTAGTAATGTTAGACGGGTGGAACGCGAAGCTGATGGGGGAAAAAAGAGAAAAGCAAAACGAGGAAATGCGGGACTCGACAGTAGTATAAGCCCACATCGAGTAATATTATTGTCTCCCAACGATCGTCCTCGGTTCATAAAGAAATCCCTTACGGAACGTTTGTAAGCCATTATTCCTTGCGCCCGTGGTAAGGGGACCAAGTACACGCAGAGATGATATCAATCCGTTCCTTCGGTGATTGGACGCGAGCTTGTAAGTATTATTTAAGCGAATTATCGTTCGCTCGTATGAATTCGACGCTACCAGAACATTACAAACGAAATAAATCGGAAATCGAGCGAACGGAACAGAAAAAAAAATGGTGTAACAAAGAAATAGTTTATTGTAAAAAATGAATACGCCTGTACGATGAACCCACGGTATCACCTCGATAACAGGTAGAATCTCTCCCTCGATAACTGAACCGAAGTCATCCACGCCACTACTGTTCTACCTCTTTCGTTATTGGTGTATTCCACTCTTTTGATTAGACACGCGAGTGTCCATTTAAAAATGTAGTCTATTATAGAAATAAATTTATTTTTGTGCCCGAAATAAGGAAAGATCGATCTTTGAACAAAAGCGATCACCTTCCTTCCGAAACTGAACAGGAGAACGACACGCGATTAATTAAGAAGGTGATTAACTGTGAATAAACTAAATTCGTCCATTCAACGTGGATTTTTTTTTTATTCGTATCCAGCGTTTTAGAGAATACTAGAAAGAAGAAAGCTACTAGTTCTTCTTTCTCTCTGCTTGGACAAAGATTACTCTCTTTTATCGATTATTCTTTAAGTTACTGTCGACGAATCGCCAACGTTTAAGATAAAGATACAGTAAGAAGATCAAATTAAATATCGACGATTATTTCGTGCAAACAACTTGGTACATATAAAGAAGACTAATTTTGTTCTTCTTTAATGAAACTGTACACCTTGCGATACATCAGTCGATGCATCGTTTCGTTCGCTATGAAAAAGTATCGTTCCATTCGTGTCAAAATGTCATCGGTTTGGATGATATTTTAATTTCAATGTTCCAAAGTAGTATAATATACTTAAAGGCTTGGCATAAGCAGTATAATATACTTACTATAAAGGCTACGCATAAGCAGTATAATATACTTACTATAAAGGCTACACATAAGTAGTATAATACACTTATACGTAGCCTTTAACATCTACGCTCGTAATGCTGGTAAGAATGTTCGCAAACGAACGTGTTGCACAGGTCTCTTTCGAATGATCGATCCCTTAAGGTTTACCTATCTCGCAACGCCTATCGAACGCGAGAATTTCCAAGTTCGTTTCCGAGGATATTAAAAATGCCGGATTACACTCCAGGCAAAATTGTTTAATCTTGAAAGTGTCATAGGAATTTCAAAGAAGCGCCACGATTATATCGTGGAAGATATCCAACTCGACGACGTCCAAACGATTCAAAGCAAAGAATTGGGAACTTTGAAAGTGTCAAAAACTTTCACTAAGATGCTTCAAAGGGTCGACGATCTAAATATTATTATTATTATTCATAAATGTAAGTACCGGGTAAATTTGTACGAACGTCAACTTCACAATATTGTACTACAAATATAACTTCGTGATATTAAAATACAAATATTTTCCACACGATTGAACTACCGAAATGAACAATCAAAAACTCTATTGCGTTGAAAAAAATAAGCAACTCATTACTGGACGATTAAAGTACTTTAACGATTAAAGAGAGCGAAAGGTTCCATTTAAAAGAACAAAATCGATTTTTTGTGTCATCTCCAGATTTCTATCAAGGTCTATAAAGGAAATACTATCGACGTCCAATTATGTCTCCTTTGTAACAATTAAACTTTTGTCCATTGAGATGTTCGTGCGATAAGCAAAATTAATAATGATAATTGCAGGAAACCGAGACTGAAAATTCCTTCAAGTATCGAAATTCATCGAACGATCGAAGTAATCATTTATACAGTATTACGTGTATGTAGGAAATATATACTTTTCGAGAAATGTTCGAGTGTTGTTAAGTCACTTGCTAAGTTACCATCCCTTCCACGTGTCAACGCAATGCAACAAACGAGGTTCTCGTGCAATCGTCGAAGTTGCATTTGTGGAGACAACTGTAAGACATGAAGAAATAGATAACGCAGTTGCAAATATACACAGCGTATAAATCACTTTATACAATGACATACAGAAACGTTTCACGTTGTTTATAAATATTATAAACCTTGAAAATATTAAATACACGTCTATCCCAAGTCTACCTTACCTTGTCTTTTACAAATTCTACATCGTCCGGATACCTTGCATCGACTGTGCCTTAATTAAAATACTTAAAAAACTAAGAACAAATAATTTCCTTTGAAACAAAGATTATAAATTTGCACCGATCTCGATCCCGTAACCATCGATCTCGTCACAAGTGGTTACTTTCGTATTATAATATTCAAAGTAACTTGAGAACTCTAAACATACACGACGCGTTTAGTAGAGGAGCTACGCAACTATAAATAATCAAAGACTATTGCGTGAAAAAATCCACGACAAATCCAGTATCTTTTTTATACCACGATTCGATGAAAAAATAAACAACCTTTGAACGAAAATTATTCTTTTGAACGTATTTGGACATTTGACAAATCGGAGGAATTCTACTCGAAATGAATGAAATCTATGGAACTTGAATAACCGAGTAACGATTCTCAGATTCGCGATGATTCCGTTGCACGCGTGTGCATCGAGCATGAACCGACAAGTGCCCGTAAGTAGATACTACCTGCGCGTAACGAAGTCTCGCAAAATAAGAGAAACGGCGAAACACGATCGGACAAGAAGATAAGCTTCGCTACTGCGAGATCTCCTTTACTCCACGGGGTTCCCGGAAAGAGAGGTACTCGAGATGGACACTCGCCATCTCATCTAGCAGAGATAGGCCGTGGCCCAGCTACCATATCTGATGAAACGCGATGGATGGGACAGCGTGACACTAAAGTACGAGACAAAAGTGTCCTCTGCGGCGTGCTTCCCTCTACCCCACGGCATCTACACCCTCTGCCTCGGCCACCACCTTCTTGGACACCCACACCTGGGACCATCGACAAAAAGTTTTACTATCTTTTCGTCAATTTGTTACCTACTTTCACGTAAGTCACCAGTTTCTATTCACCCTCTAGCATTTCTCCCGTTTTATACGTGTGTGTATCGCTATCGTACACCAACTACGAAACAACTTGTCCACTTTCGATCGGTAGAATACGATTGGACGCGCGGACTGATTCACGGATGATACCGGTGCATTTGCGATATAGTGTGGAAAATTTTTTTTAAGAGTCATTGCTCGCTTCGGTACAATTTCTTGAAATGAATAACACTTCGTAATACTGACGTATTACCGCCCTAAGTATTCCTGAACGAGTGATCTGAATACGGATTGCACAGCTGGTTCGTAATGTGAAACGATTACAGCGACCTTGAAATTCATAAGAAGTACAATGTTCGTGCAGGTGTTAAACCGACATCTGTGACTATTGTAAATAGACCATTAGCGTTTAAATGTATACTTTTTTAATGTTTTAAACACGTTTTTAAATACTTAGAAAATGTGCAGTAATTACTTTTCTTTTAGATTACTTTAAGAGTGGCTCGTATTTAGGCTACACTTTCAACCTCACTTTCAGATCATTTTAACTTAACTTGTCATCATCTAGCAGACACATTCAGACACATTTTAAGAATCTTCAAAAGGTTTGATGATAAACCCTACAGTGAAAAGTACTAGCTCATATCTTGTAACGATCACTTATTTTGTATAGTATACAATAATATAGTAATAATTTTTTGTTGTTGTTTTTATGTGCACGATTAATACGGTAGACAAAAATCAACAATATTATTGATCTAGACTAGATTTTTGCACAACTCTATACAGAAATATTTTTTCTTTCTCAAGACCCTAAAAAAATAAAAGTAAAAAATTAGGACAGATTGTGGTTGACTCGATATCTTTTTTAACAAGAAAAGCGCAAACTTTTATCATTTCAATTGAGACATTTGTAATTTATATACATAATTTCAAGATATTTGTAATTTCTTGTGTAGTAAAAAAAGTTATGTAAATACGCGTTGCATTCGAGATACTTAAATTAAAAATGTTCAAATGGACGTACGGTATAACAAGTGAACTTAAAGATTGAACTTAACCGATTTCAATGATTTTAAATATCAGTTTATATGGCCGGCGACTGGGACGCTAACCTACATGACCTAATATAATTTAACCTAATCGGTGAACGTATACGATAAAGGGAATATATAATAAAAGATGGTTAAAAATATTGATTTCTACGATACATTTAAAAATCATCGAAATTAGAAACACGGTCCGCTTTCTGAATAATTACCACATCTTTTCACGATAATGCTTTCAAAACCTGGATCGTTCAGAAAGTACAATAATAAAAATTAATTTTTTATCTGAAATTACGAAACCGGACCCTTCAATTCTCCAATATCTCGGTCGACCATTTTTCAAACTGATTCGATAGAGGCAAGACTCTGGTTTTAAAATTTCATACACATTCTACACCAGTTGTAATCCGGCCATGTAACCTCCTTGCGGTATATCTTAATTTCGTACTAAAATAACCAAACTGTAGAATTTAAATCGTGATAAATTCTGCAAAAAAAGTCGTAGCCTCGTTTAGAAAGCACAACTATAATGCAGACCTCAATGTTTAATACCTCGTTCATAAAAGTTGAGAGAAAAAAAAAACCGCATGCGTGACCTCAAAGTCGAAGAATGTTTGAACGACTTGACACGATTGGCTTAGAACTGGTGCTAACTACCGCTTGGAAAAGCATTGCTGGAAAAAAAATCGCTGAATAGGATTTAAAAGCTCAGGTTACGAGCACCGAAACGTTTTACTCGCAGAACTGAACATCTATTTTTCACAAAATTACAGAACTGAACATCTATTTCTCACAAAATTACAGAACTGAACATCTATTTCTCACAAAATTACAGAACTTGAAGATTCGTTTTTTTTTTTCAAACGATTTAAAATGCTCCTTTAATTTTACGACGGGTCGTACATAATAACGAAATTCGAAAAAAAGAACTTTCAATTTTGTTTTTCTTTACTATGGCCAATGCTTATATCACCTTTTAGTTTTAAAACAGTTTTTTAAAAAATGTAATACATCCGATGCAGTTTCTTGGCAATCTACTTCTTTCTTTTCGAACGAAATCTGGAACTATAGAAAAATGTCTTTCATTTTGTGTAGATGTTGACTTAACTGTATGTAAAACATCCAAATATCTTTCCACTGGATTCAAGAACATAAAATTCCTTCTTCAGAATTCGAAATTTATCTTCTCTTGAACTAATACCGATCTCTTGTAAACTATCCGCAATTGCTAACTCTAATTGTATTTTTAATGGTAATACTGCGGTTTGAGAATCTGGAAGCTTTCTTCAGCATTTTCAAGAGAATCATCATTACTATTATATTTATCAGTCTACTTAAAATTTGAAGCTGAAAGCTCACTGTCGAAAAAACAAACGTGTCTATTTGCAACAACAGGCTTACTTTCTTGAGAAACAATGTGTGTCTCGAAAAACGAGAAACAACAGATTGTAAAATTTCTCGAGAAATAAGAGACAAGATCGTTGCAAAATTTCTCGTAAAAAGACACTAATTGTGACAGAGAAGCGAAACAAAGTAACCGAATCGTGGTTATCAAAAACCGTGAACAAAATGGATTAAGTGGACAAGACGGTTTACAGGACCGTTCGAGATTGGCTGAGAATAGATCCGTAACAATATAGAGAATGGATTTGTGAGAAAGCAAGTTTCATCAACAAATTACATGTTTATACAGTCCCCTCGGTGTCGATCGTCGGAACTCGGAAAGGAAAGTCGTTGTGGCCCAGTGGGTCCTCACATGACGCACGACCCCCTTCTTAGAGGCGCCAGTCTGTTAGAAGAGGAAAAGAAGAAGAAGAAGAAGAAGAAGAAGAAGAAGGAGATGAAGAAGGAGGAGAAGAAACAGAAGAAACAGAAGAAGAAGAAGAGAAAGAAGAGAAAGAAGGCGTTCCGACGAAACGAAGCGCGGTGTTGGAGTCAGATAAGATCACCGAAACGGGGATCAGTAATATTTTACAAAGTCATCGAAGTTGCTCGCTAACTTCGGCATAAATTACAATGGCCGTCTCCTTCTCTCTCGCCCACCTTTATACTCATCCCTTTCGTCAAATCCCTTCTCCGGCTATGGGAAGATGCGAAATCGCACGACGAGCCCCTTTCGCTTCGCACCGAGTGTTAAACAAACACTTACCATCGCTAATAACATAGGACCCCCATCTATCTCGTAGCGGGACCGATAAATTCGACCGTAAAAAGAATATGCAACAATCAAGAACTGGTAAATACTGTGTTTCTCGAAATGCCGAACGAGGGAAACCTTATATAAACGAATAACGTTGCAATTTTTACGGTTAAAATAACTTTGTGCAAACTTTATGAATAAAAGTGATTGTCCACCAATTTACAATACGCGGTACCTACGTCTTGCAGAAAAGATACCAAATTGGGGGAAAAAACGATTTTTAACTTAATTGTATAATTAATAACGACACAATTCGTTTGCAACGTAAACGGTTATAATACATTTTGCAATACCTTTGATACATTATTCATGTTCGCTCTTCCCAAGCTTCGATAAATATCGGGTTGTTCGAAAAGTCGTTTCGTTTTCCAGAATGGAGAATATATAATTTAATCGAATGTTTGTACATTCTAAAAAAATTGTGTTTCATTTTCACCTAAAAAAAAAAAACGAAACGACTTTTCGAACTGATAAGTGTTAACAATCGATCACTCGAAATAATAGCTGTAATAGTTTCGATTCTTTAAAGTATTAAGCAGCTTTGATAATTTTGCTAAAAGAATACTCACCTTTAACGCACTTTTCCGAATGTTAAAATAACATTGCTGTACAAAATTTTTGTTACAATCGATATTCGATACGCAGCTCGCGTTTGCCACCTTTAAGTGTTCCTGGTAACTCAACGTTAGAAGGAACACGCAAACGATAATATTCACGAATATCCGTAAAATGTGATATCCACTGTCGTGCCGAATCTATGGTCGAATACGACGAAGCTTGTATTTTTCGTGTCCAAGAGATTTCATAAGTTTGGCATAAAAGTTGCGCGAAGCCGTAAGACGTCCACCGTGAAATCGAGTGTTTACCCGCGAGATTAACGTCTGCGACAAGGTACAATGCCGCCGTTTATTATTTCCGACAGTCAACAAACCGATTACCATCACCGAGGGCCGTTACTTAACATTTTGCCGAAAAAAAAGAGGAAACGAAAACTAAAAAGTTAGAGGGACACGAGGTCTGGACCATGACACGAATACATTCCTCGCTACGAAGTTTGCCAGGGACTTGTTCATAAATCATATCTGAAAAAATGTTTGCAGTCCTGTGCGACATGTGCTAGCAAAATATCGCATATGGCAGCGGTGAATGATGGTTTCGGTGTGCCTGACAAATTAATCCGATGTCTTCGACGCGTAATTTCGAAGATTTTAATGTTTCTCGATTTTTACGGGTCCAGCGGTGTCTCAACTATAAGCAAGTCAGTCGTATGCCGAGAGAATAATTCATTGAATTATTGCTACGTGAATTATCAATCAAACGAATTGTCGTTCTGCCCTTTATACGTACGAATGTATCTTCGGAAGAAGCAAACGCATCGTAAAATATCCACGGAGATTTAATACCGAAGATATCCCTGTAACAGAATTACTTACAGGAAAGTAAGATGGTAAAAATGAAATCGTTTCAGATGTTACATTTTTTATAATACATACACTTAACATTTTTTTTAATTGTACTTCTATATTCGCGAGAAACAAAAGCTACTAGACCAGACTGGACTGATTCAACGCTAATTATCTGAAAACAGGTTCAAGCTTCAAAACGACACCAGTTATTTCATTCAATTTTGCTCCAAAATTTGCAACGCTACAACACGAATTTTTAACAATAGTTAGTCACCATCTGTTACAGGTCGTATTAAAAAAAGAAAAAAAAAGAATACACCTCGCAAAGTATATAATGTACATTAATATTAGAAACAACCTTCTTACGAGATCGCTAAAAGAATAGATTCGTCGTTTAGAAAACGTTGCAACGATGCGAGAAACAAGAATGTTCGATGTTCGTTTCCAAAATTCGAAACGAAACGAAAAATCCCGGTAATAACCGGAATATTGCAAACGATAACATTCCAAAAGAGATTGTTGAAATTGATCCGTGTCAAAGTGTACGAGAGATTGCCTCGTTAACGAACGTTAGTCATTCTACGATCGTTGGTCACTTGACAAAAATGAGCAAAGTAAAGAAGATGGATCAGTGGGTTCCTCGTGTGTCGAGCGACGTTCCAAAGCTTACAATGTAGGCAAGGATAGCGGAAGTTTTGTTATTCTCTTAATCTATCGACAATTCAATTCTGAAAACATTTGGATAATTTTTTACCGAAGAAAGAATATCCATAAAGAGAGAATTTTTGAAGCTGTGGCTGACGAAACGTCTCCTTTTTAATCAAACTGGAACAAGGAAATCGATCGATCGTTACGAGAAGTATACAAAGTCGATATAAATATATATATATATGTATTGTAATTTATCCAAAGCAGCGACAACTTCAATAATATTGATAGCGACGTATGAAAAATGTCAATTACGATGTAGTACAAAGCAGTCGCGTATTTAATTATAAACACACGAGAGAAAAGTATTATGCAAGGGACCATTATATCTACGTATGTTCTATATTTAAATAAATTACTTTATTGCTGTTAAAGAAGGCTATAATGTTTCTCTATACTACTAGGTTGTTCGATAAGTTTTATCGAACGATAAAACTTATTGAAAAGTATAGTACTACCTATTATATTATTTTCGTTATATATACGAAGTGTTTGTTTTAAAAGAAAGTTATACAAATTTAAAGTTTCATTATGAAAAATGCCTATTTACGTGCAGCGAACTAATAGAAGTCCAATAGTTAAGAAAGGTCGCAAATGTTATAAAGTAACTTTAAAAAATAAAAAGGTTCGTATATTATATAAATTTCATAATTGTAACTCTACTTTTAACTTTTTTCCTCCCATTTACAGACACAGAAAAAATAAACATTCGATAAAGTGAATCCTATATCAAAGAAAAGGTGTACGATGCAAATTTATACAACCGTAAATTATTTAAAAATATTCTAACCAAACTCAAGTTTCGAAAAGTAACTTCCGAAAAAATACTTCCGTATGAAAATTGGTTATAAATAATTTGCAATCGATTCGTAAACTTACCGCATTCGTTCCAGCGGTAACGATTTTAGTAACAAATATATTAATACTCGTAAATTTAATCAAAGTTTTTATCCAAAAACCTTTATTCGTGTACTTCAATACTTTCGATTCTTTTTCTTAAAAAATCCTATAATTTCAAATTACGTAATGATTTAACGTATAATTTAATTCGAATAATCCTGTAATTACGTAACGAGAATCGATTTATTTTCACGTCTAAATTTCGCTATCTCCGAGTTATTATTTTTGAAATAAAAACAAGGGGACAAACATTACGCGTACGTGTCATTTAATCGCAAAATGCGCAACGTTTCGATTCGTCTCTCATTTTAAGACAAAGCGTCTTCTATCGCCGTGAAACAACGAAGGTGGTTAGCCCGAGTGTAACCGAGAAGTTACCACGATAGCGATCTGAATGTTGAGGATTTCCAGTGGTTGAAATACAGATATCACCCACGAAGACAGCCTATCCATTTTCAGGTGGATTTTAACCTGAACTAAAGCGAAGAATTAATATTCCGTTTCTACGTGCAGAATTTGCCTACCGTGGTTCCACGATCTCGAGGGAAAACCCCAGGTATTCGACCGGACTGCATGGAATGGTAAGAACGAAGGAATACTATACTACGGATATACCTATCTGCTCTTCGATTTCCCACGTTTAAATCATTCCACATTCTTTCTCCCTGGAGAAGAGAACAGAGAAAAGAAAGAATTTTCTTCCGAACTTACTTTCGCTGTTAACCTATCGAGGAATCGTTGCCAATTTTGAACGCGTGAACAATTTCCGTCGATCAACTCGTATTATTTATTTCGTAAAAAATGCGATTAATGAAATACAATCGCAAACGGAATATTACAAAGTTTTAACAAGTGACTATTTTCAATAGAAACGAAGGATGAACAAGTCGAATCGATTCTTTGGTAGATTTTCCGTTACAAATGTTTTCGCTGTTCTAATAACGTTTATGCGAATTAAACGCGAAGAATTGTCTGCTTCATTGGTTGCGTATGATTTCTCGTTTATACTCCGCGGTAATATTATCCAACAACGTGCTCGATGAAAGCAGATACACGTAATAAGCACCTACACACGCTTTACGAATACAAACGAAAGGAAAACTTTTTTAAGCGATAAACATCTGCGAGAGCGATGAAAACATTTCGATATTTCCTTCTACCGACACGGTGCAAGTAATACGTACATATGCTCGTAATTATCATTTCATCTTTCGGTCGTTTATCTCGCTGGAATTTCATTCGTCTTTTTTCGGCAATAAATAAGGCTACACTTGTAAATGCAAAACGATTGAAAATGGATATAAACTGGCCGATGGCACTTGTAATTAAACAAGCCCTAGGCTATACTCTAGACGTCCATTCGAAGTATTTTTCGCTTGATTTTAAGTTTACAACGACCAGAGCCAGGTGAAAATTACTCGGTTCGAGTTATAAGAGGATAAGTAAGAAGATACAATCTTTTCGCAAATAAGACTGCATTCGAACTTTCCTCCACGGGTTTTCTCTTTGAGAAAACATTCTATTGAGACCTACTTGCACGGACGATCGGTCCTTTTGTCTTTCCCGTAACCTCGATTCTATGCAGGAAAAGAGAATCGATAACGACAAACTCGAGCTTGTTCGATGAAAACGGGAAAGGTCGCGTCGTTGAAACGAAAATTCGTCGGAATTCAAAAATATGTCGAAACGTAGGAAATATTGCCTGCGTGCTGTGAAAAACGAAAGAAAGTAACGCGCGATAGAAATACATAAAAAAAAAATGCAAAAAAAGAAAAGAGCTACGAATACACGCAACGCGAAACGACGATTGAGAAAACAGTTTCTCGAAGCTACGAATCGACGAACGAGAACGTCGCGTCTCGGTGTTCCCCCGCGGAAAATTGAGAAAAAAGAAACGCGAAAAGGAAAGCCCCGAAGTGAAAATTCGAAGCATCGATCACCGGCGCCGAGCGTGCAGAACCACCGTGACGCCGAAGAATTACGAATACAATGCGAAGCTAAAAAAGCTAACGGCTACGCTAACCGTGCCATTAAAAAATGAGTTGCACAAACGATACGACACGAGTGCCCGGAGTATTCGCGAGCCACCCCACCGTACCGATTCCGTACCAAATTACACGCGTGTGAAATTCAATCCAAAATTAAAATCGACTTTAAAGCGCATCTTTTACAATGTATATGTGACCGGCGAGTACTGTCTTAAATTCATCGGGGCCGCTGCTGTACCAATAAAGAAAAGAAAAGAAAAGAAAAGAAAAGGGGAAAAGGTAGAAAGTGTACGGCGTGTCGGCGAAGACGGTATCACGTTTCGTGTGAGCCGATATTTGTTACACGTTCTTATAGAAGAAGATGAAAAAGCTGTCCGTCGTGCGTCCCGTAGCCGCGAAGAGAAGAGGAGAGGAGAGGAGAGGAGAGGAGAGGAGAGGAGAGGAGTGGAGAGGGAGTGGGTGCCGCGGCACGGGCATGGGCATTGGGCACCGGCACGGGCATTCGTGGGGCCCCTATTAACGAGTGGCCCCCCGCGGTCGGCGCAACGGGCCCAATCAACCCGAGTCCAATTCTTGGCCCTCGCTTCGACTTGTTTTATGTAATGCCCGCGACGCCAGAATCAATTAGCCGGCCACCCTCCTATTTTGCGTATGCATGCGCGTATATGCATAGCGGCCAATCCACCCAAAAAGGTTTCGAACTTATTTGCAACTGTCCGGTGTACCAGGTAACGACGGTAGACGAGAAAAACCGGTTGGTTGGGAGTTAGGCGGAAATTAAATGACTCAAGACAAACGGGAATAGCGGTGCTGCTCGCCACCAACGGCGCATGGAAATTGCTCACGCCGATTTTGACGTGAGCATTCGCCGACTGTTGATACCGCCATTCGTCCTGCAGAAATCTTTCGGGATTTACGGCCGGGGACAGCTTATGTTCTTATAACGACGCGTGGTGTTATCAAAGGGGACCACCGAACGTTTCCAGGGTTCGTTCATCGATTTTCTTCACTCGAAACGTATTATATTTTTCGAAACGTCTTACGCGATCGTTCACTACCGTTTGCCACTCTTCGTGGTGCGCGATTTTCTTCACTCGAACCGTATTATATTTTTCGAAATGTAACAACTGCTTTCGTAATAAAATTTACTTCAAATTCCATGGCACGTTTTCTGAACACGTTATTTTCTATTCTACGCACGTGAACAATTATATAAATTCTTCTTTTTCCTCATCGATTGATTCTCTTTCAGATGTATATATTTCTATAAGGTATACCTTAATATTACGAGATCTGTCGGTAGTTCTAGTGTTGACAAAACTGAATATTGGAATTTTAATTTTCTATTTTTCCTCCTATAGTTTCAACAGCCTTGGTATATGTACGACTAATCTGCATTTGAATACGCGTCGAACGATCGAAGTTAACAATAACGTTGCAAGATAAAGGAAATGTGGTTAACGACCGAGACAATCGTTTCGGGTAGAAAAAATTGAGCACTCTCGAGCAACACGGTATTGTTACATACAACGACCCATATTTTTCGACGCGAATCGCTTCGCGTCATTGGTTTCAAAACGCTGACTATCAGTCAGCATTCCACGAATCGGTGTACACGAATGTCTCGATGTTCAGCGAAAACTTGACCGGCTGACCGATATAAATACGCGACGAATTCGCGAATCGTTCAATTCGGATTTTCATTTCACCCGTAACAACCAAACCGTAGGAGAGTTAACTCGCTAAGTTAACCGTTTTTTAACGTTATTACGATCGTCGATAAATGCGGTACTCGAGATTCATACCCTAGGACAAGCTGGATCTACCGATAAGGTACCGAACCTTCGAAGACTCGTGCAAGTTTATCTTCGAGTAGTGTAATCTTCGTTATATATCGTCTTGTAAGCTCATGTTGTATTTTATATTGCGACTGAAATATACATCGTTGTGCGCGCGTGTATTTTTTCGTCAATTGATCTCGATAAAACCATTTATCGTTCTCGTCGCTCTTTCCTGCATCACTTTTACCAGCGTTAAAACCGCGAAGCGTGTTTTAACACCTTTAAAGTGCAAAAACTCTTTAGAGAGGGTACTCGTTATCTGTGATTACGGCAACGAATCCTTGTAAGCGAAATAAGCGCTGCGAAGTTCCCACGTAACAATATTCGGAAGTCATTTTTATAAATAAGAACTTTCACCGAAACTAACAACTCGATGTAGGTCTTCGAAACAGTAGGGTTATTTAAAAATTAATATCGCAATGTCAATGATTTGGACTACTAGGAAGAATTCGTTTATTGCACGGTAGCTTGAAACTACAAATTATCAAAGAGTGCAACTGAAACAAACTTGTTCGCTTGTGACGAATAAAAAGTAAACAGCAAATTTGGAGAACAGCTGACGATGTACGTCATTTTCTTTCTTTATAGGTTGTTCCTTTTTATGAATTCTTTTTATTTATTCGTAAAGTTAAATTTACAAAATATATTTCTATTCTCGCAGATGAAAAATTTGCCGATCGATCGACCGTTGTTCTCCGATAGAACTTGGAAAACTCGAATGTCCGTTGTACTATAAACGGTACTAGTAAAATCGAACAATTCCAAACTGTGGTTGTAACAATTCTCGTATTGCCAAAAACTTTTCGAAGGTATCGTTCGGGACTTTACAATAGTTAAAGCGTCAACTTTTGGTCAATGATATTAGGTTGTTCGGAAAGTCATTTCATCTTCCAAAATGGAGAATATATAATTTAATGAAATGTTTACACGCTCTAAAAAAATCGTGTTTCATTTTCACGAAAAAAAAAACGATATGACTTTCCAAACAACTCAATACTTTACGAAGAGAACAGAAACGTAGTTGCTCGACAGAATCCACAAGAAGATGGTGGATTTTATCCATTAGAAAGAGTATACAACATGATAGTATCGACAGGATTATTTTCAACAAGAAGAACATGCGAATATCGAGATACAAGTATTTTCGCGAGGAGTTAAGTGTTAGAAATCGGTACAGAGCCATGGTAATTTCTAAGACTTGATACAAGTTCTCGGTGCATTAACCCACATTCAACATTCGTGTGAACGTGAAATGAAATTGAACTTTAGACAGGAGACAACAAACTATATACGTATTTACTAAATAATACTTTCATCCTTGGATCAACAATCCATTATAAATTTTCAATGTCACAAAACTATTACAATACTCGTGTTTAGGTTACGACAAATCAGAATCCATTTTTGGAAGAATGATACACGCCATCTATAGTTTCAGCCGCGCAACTACTAGAAGCTTGCCAAGAAAGATAAGAGAAATAGGTGGAAGGTATTGCAGTGACTTTACTTCCAGCTATCGAGCCCACGATCAAACATGTTTCATGTTTCTGTCGAAAACGAAGTTTTTTACGATTACAAATTCATTGTAATCCCAAATCCTGAATTTTGTCCAGAGCTGCACATTTAAATTATATTTGGTACAGAAGATATTACTACCGGTACGGAATTCATTGATCCCCTTTCACATTCCTAAATTTCCTAAATCAAATATTTAAGTAACAACGTACCGTTATTTAAAGACATCGAATATCACCGCGTAACAAATTTACAGATTCAACGCGAACTACTCTTTTCCAATTACTTTAAGATGCTTGGCACGAAACATAACACACACGTCCAACCGTGGAGTGTTCAAAGAAATACCTTATACGCGTAACTTTAAAAATATTTCATCTTCGAATTGCATCTTTTCTTATGAAATATATCTGACGGGTGCATGTATTTTGGGTATTACACGACGACCGTGCGTTCAATTAGCGACGGTTATCGTTTCGTATTTTAATGAGGCCTCGACGAAAAACTGAAGATATAAAAATGGTTTATGTTCTGCGAAATTTGAAGCCGGTGTATCGTCAATTAGAAAGCCGTGTGCTTCGACACGATCAACGTATTCGCTTTTGAGAAGAATTTGCCCTTTAAAAATAAAAAATTGTCAAACTTAGCAACGATCGAACGTGCATTGTCATCGATCGTTTTCGAGAAACTTCGAATCAAGTTGCCATAACGGTATCTAGATTTATAATCAAGAATAACCAATTAATTATATCATCAAATTTGTTCGGATCGCTTTAACAAAAAGAAATATTTTTTATTATTATTTATTAATACAATCAGTATTGTATTAATATTACACGTGTATCTTTTTACATAGAAGTGAAAATCTTCTTTTGCAAGGAGGTAAAAATAAATCTAAAAAAAAATAAATAACTCGAGAAAAGAATTTTTCGCGTACGTTACGATCAACTGAGAGAACCAATGGAAAATAAGTCCTTTACGAATCGATATGAAAAATAAATAGAAATTTGAAATCTCTTCGAATCAACAATGACATTCGCACAGTCGTTTCTGATATAAAGACAACGGCTGCACGTATGATCGAATACGATCGCGAAAAAAAGTTCGATCAACGATAAGACCTTAAATTCGAAAGATTGGTCCCTCGAACGTTTAATTTCGAAAACGTTACACACGAAATAGCATCACCGCCCATAAATACATACACAGTCTCCATAAATAACCGTAAAGACTGTCTCGTACCTCACTTGGTCCGAGCGCCCCCCGAACTATTTCTCATGTTAATATTTCCGGTTCGTCTTCCGTTGATTTCAATATTTACGTCTCCATCTATACAAGCTATTGATCTCGGTTTATTTTTACGAGCTCGCTTTTCAAATCTCACTTCGACTATCGAATGTTCTCCACGCGTTAAAAATAACGAACGTTTGAAACAAGTGACTGGGGAACATTTACGCGCGATTCGACAATACCTAACGATTAATTTCATTTCGTTTCGCGCGTTCTCAACATCGTCGAGAAAGAAACATCCGACGATCGATTTAAAAATGTTCAACGAACTTCGTCTCCGAGGAGAAATTTGTCTTTTTCCAATGACGCTTGACCCGCTGCTGCGGGTTCGGTATTTTAAACGGGCGAAGTGATGAAAAAAGTTAGATAGAAAGGGAAGAAAAGGAGAGCAAAGAAAGAAGACGTCATTACATTCGTGTACCGGTGAAATCAAAAAACTTTCGTGAATGCCGCTGGATCACAGCACGACCTGCGATACATCACACAGCGGCAACCAGCATGGGAGCACACGATCGGACATTGCTTAGCTACTAGCCAAACAATCGACCGTGGTATGCACGTACCAAAAACCACCGCCGCCTGTATCGGACGAAAGTGTGTGCATACATCAAGCTTGTTTATATCTACGCTGGAGCCGGGGCATGCAACAATACAGCAATTTGGCTTGGACCGATACGAGATCTCACCGGAGCTGCCTTTCCTACCTTACCGTTACCAAGAGCGTCGATGGATAAACGGACCTCCCCGTTCCTGGTGCCGCACAGTGGTATAGAACCAATTTTTGCCCACTCAGAATTCTTCGTCGCGAATAAGGCATTTTCATGGATTTCATTTACCCGAGAACAATGATATCGGGTCGTTCGGAAAGTCGTTTCGTTTTCCAAAATGGAGAATACGTAATTCAATAAAATGTTTCTACATAATAGAAAATTCGTGTTTCATTTTCACCGAAAGGAAGGATATTACTTTCCGAACAATCTAAGTGGTTTCTTATATTTTAATAAACGACAAACAAGTACCGATAGGTATCGATCCAAGTACGCCGAGAGCAATCATTTCACGTGAATCGGATCAGAGATTTCGTGAATACCGAATCAAAGGAGACGAAGTAGCGTTGGAGATATCGATAAAGATTCGTCCGTGAACGGGCACATTGACGAGCGGTTCGATGAGATTTGATAGCACGCGAATAGACGGTCTTTCGAGTAGCGTTTCGAATTAATTCGTTACACAAATGCGCAACGCGAAGGAAGGAACGCGCGCGAAATATTAGCGGGTAATTTTGGAATTAATTGACCCGGTGGTACGTAAAAATCGGTTCTATACCACTGGCTCGCATCGTGCTTCGTGGTGGCCCGTGCCGTGTAACCCACAAACGTGTGAGCGCATACCTAACTCGTGCGAGATGCACCGACGCGTATGGATACCGGCACTGTACCCTCTATTTCTGGAATTCGATGCGATCTTATCTCGCCTTCGAAGCCGCCACGACCCCCGCGAAGAGGATCTTTGATTTACTACGGGGCCCGGGGTGAAAAAAGAAGAACGGTAACGCAACTCCGGAGACACCGGCCATATTTTCGAGAGCGCCGGTTCCAGATAAACGCGAATTTGCGAATTATTGATTCGCGCGCGCGTATCCTTACCGAACACGCCTCCCGTGCATCAATTGCCCGGTTCAGATTTCGAGAAACGTTCGATTCGTCGATCGATAAATCGGTCTTTTCGTTTACGTGAAAATGTTCACTTCCGATCTATTTCTACGTAATACGTACGCTTCGACGCGACACCTTTCTGCATAACGATACGAAAACAAATACAGTAGTGTTCCTTGAGTCGACGCAGAGCCTATCCCCACCGCTTTCTGGAACTGTTCGCACCGAGCCAATCTAAGCGTTGTTTCTGACACGCGACCGACCGACCGACCGACGATGTCTCGAGTTACGAGCGAGTCACCGAACCAAAAGGGTAACATTTTTATATTTTATATCTTTTATCGTTATCGGAGCGTTTCAATCGGATCCCCGTGACGGTTTTACGAAGATGACGACACCAAACGCAAATATTTGAACGATTCTAAGCGTCGACGAGAAACTTCTAACTAGCGACGGATTGAAATGTAAAAATCGTTGTATTGTAATATTGTGTGTACAGTGACACACGAAAAATTAAGTCCAAGACTTCAAGGGCTTCTGGTGATCATCGAAAGGAACAAAAAACGGCGCATCGGTGTAGGTTCTAATGCAATCGATCGAAACTAGATCAGTTCAAGGTTATCAAAGCTAGATCGCTAATAACAACAGTGATAACGTATCTCATCGATGATACAAAACTTTTCTTTGTTGAATGCACATCTCACATTTTGTGTTATATTGTGTTTTCGATTTATCTATGTCGTGCTCGCGTCTAGAAAGTAACTGTTGAAAAGTTAACTTTACGCCTTTTTCTTTTCAATCGCCCTGTATACGCCCTTTTATGGGCGAAGCAGATTCATTAGATTGTTCGTCGAAAGTCATTTCGTTTGTTTTTTTAGAAAAAATAGAAAACGATTTTTTTAAAGTGTGTAAACATTTTATTAAATTATATATTCTCCATATCTTGGAAAACGAAATCACTTTCCGAACAACCCAATAATTTGTACAATGAATACACTTTATTTCAATTTAAATTATATATATATATATATATAAAGTAAAGACCAGTTTATCTAAAAGTGCTTGTCGCTCTTCAAATGGTAACAGTAACTACGTTTTCTTATAATATACCTAGCTATAAGTGCAATATTAAACAAATTAAGGAAACGAAAGTTTACGAAGACTGTTTTAAAAAATTATTTGTAGAGCCCTAACATTTAGAGCTATTGGTGCTTTCGATGCAGATACTTGCCGTTAAAAAGAGTAAATGGAACATTTTTCTAATGTCCACTTTGTACGAAAGTTCGATCAGGAACGTCAATTGTCGTTTCAAGGCTATCTTTTATGCATGCAGTTAAAAAACTTTATCTACGAATCACAGATTTCATACGCGTATAATACTTTATATGTTCAATTTTATTTGTCGCGTACGAGAGTACGAGAGAAAATTGTTTCTCGAGACCGATACATTTTCCGTGAATAATATCACGTACAAATAAGAAATCTAGCGAAAACACTATTCAAGTGTATATATTGTTTCGTATATAAATTTCGTTTTCCAAAATGGAGAATATACAATTTAATAAAATGTGTATACACTCTAAAAAAATTGTGTTTCATTTTCATCAAAAAAAAACGAAATGACTTTCCAAACAACCCAATAGAATCTGATATCAAATTTTTTCCGGTTTATTGGACGTGTACTGAGTGAATATACACCTTGCTTTTGTTGGAAATAATTGTTCATCGATAGTAATATATCGTCCTGGTTTATAATAATTTTGATCGTTCTCAACGAATTTCCATCAAACTTCCTTCCCGTCTTTTGTCTTACAACGGTGACAAAAATTGAGACTATGGCATGGAGAGAATAATTCTTATGTCTTTAATGACAAATAAATAATCTTCTCTTACGACAATCTCTGCCCCAATATCGAGTGAATATAATAAAGTCTGTTCCTTTCTTTATTTTTAGTCTCTACAGTGAAATCCATTTAATGAACACTTTATTAGAACGAACGGCATCGATAAGAAAATTGAGTTCTAATTCTAATTTTCATTCAACAAGTAACGGATACAATGTTATTTAATGGTTTCATAAATCAAGAACTAGTGTCTCATCATAAATATATACGATAATATATACTATGTTAAAAAAGGAATACATGAAAAACATAGCATAAACGAGTACAGATTAGACCCTGTACACATAGTACCTATAAATTACGAGTTTCGGAGCCAAAAATTATTAAAAATGTACATTCAATTTAAATCATATTGAATAATGTTCTTTTCAAATACCTTGTCACACTTTCTGCCTAATATTTTCAATTTTCTAAAGAAAGTGTCATTTCAAAAAAAATTAATCTAATCAAGTGATGACAATTTAATGTATACATTATTTTTAAAAATTCTTTTTTATTAGTTCTTCTCTTCTTGTACTTACAAAATTCCCTACAATTTTCTTTTTATAATTCTAAGTTTACCCTTATAATAATTATTTCATACCAAGGAGGACCCAAAATTAAGATCAAAATATTTACATAAAATACGAAATGAGTTAATGCAATTTAAATAATTATCATGTATTTTGACTACAAAGAGTCTAAATCTGAAAAGTATAACTTTAATAAATATAATCCGTATACCATATCGACGGATGACGCCCGTACGATATCAAATCGAATATTGTCACCTGTTACGGATAATACCAAAGTGCGTCAAATCGTTCTTGCGTGTAAAACACGACACGCGACCTGAGTTGCTGCTAAGAGTTCGATACGTAAGCAGGATTTCTAAATTATAAATTAGAGTGAATATTTTATAGAAATTAATTGAACATGACTAGATTATTTCAGATAGAAAACGAAGACCGTGACTAATCTGTACAAAACATTTACAGCACATTATTAGCGTATCAAAATTAATGTATTCATAAGTCGCGTATTAGAGATATACATAATTACCCAGTGCTATAATCCCGTCGATGAAGTATTACAGTTTTAATCATTTTATTTTTAGTGTAATTATTTACGGTTTGTTATAATACTATTAATTTTAAACAAAAATATATTACGAAAATAAATCGAATTATTAAAAATTTCGTTTAAACAGGTATCCGAAGATATCCGAATTTAGAAATCGCAGCAACCTTAATGCATTTTTTCACAAATTTCAATTTGATAAATTGTCAGCATATACCACGTAAGTGGTGTCTTCGTTCTGACTTTAAAATTGAATTATTTATTTATTTATAAATAGTACTCACCTCCTTCAATGGTACTTTGAACGGCAGAATTTTTGTACCATTTATAACCTTGCCGAAAGGTTTGTATTCCAGCCACCTACAGTATAAAAGAACTGTAATGTCGACGATGAAAAAGGAAATAGTAAAAGTGATATGAAATACAAACATACACGTATATACCTGCGTATGTGTTATGTGAGTGAATCGGTAAACGCAACAGGTGACGATAAAAAAAAAACAAAAAAAAAAATGGAATATAACTATAACGACAATTTACTACAATTCGTTGTTGGAATTAATTCGACAAATGAGACAAACAAATTTAACAATCGACAGTAACAATATCTTTTACGAAATACTTTGCTTCAAAACACTGATAAGGATTCGTAGTTACGTGTGGAACTATTGTATTCGTATTTGAAATAGTACAATTAAATTTCATTCAAATAAAACAGCACTCTCTATTAAAGACTTCACATTGAAAAGTATATATGTATTTCTCAACCGATAAGTTAGTCGCCATGCAAACCCGCGTCAAGAATACATTCAAAAACATTAAATATTTATTATTAATCAGCGTTGTACGGTACATAAATGTTAATTTCTACGATAGTTTCTTAATGTATAATTAAACAAATACCTTCTACAACCTTAGACTAGCAAAGAAATACTAAAAGCAGTGAGAAATGTCGACATAACATAACCTCTTTACAATGTGACCTCAGATTATGACCAATAAACAAGTAACTTAAAATACTTGAACAAACTAATTGCTATTATATAAAATGAAAAATAATTATTACTTACTTCTCAGGTATAGACTTCGGCATATTCCTCGTTTGTTCAGGTATTTTATACGGACTCAAAAGCATAACGCCAAAATGTATTACCACTAACACAGCACACATACGCAGTAGTGGATGCAGTCGATATTAGCGCGACGCAGAACGATCAATCGATCTCTCGATTTTCGCGCGCAACGACTTTATATATTAGCGACTTCAATTGGTCTCTTACTATGTTTATTATCGATCATTTCATGTGTATTTTGCATAAAATACGAACTAAAATTAACGAAATGTTTACATCAATCGTGTTTAAGTCACAATATACACAGAATTTGTTCAAATACTCTTTTTTTTCATTTTTAAATATTCACGACAAATGCATTCGCAACACGATTTCCGTACGATGATAATGCCGCCAAAATCCTTTTAAATTTTCTAACCTTTCACTTTTAATGCGAATATTCTTTTTTTATACAATTTTTGTAAATATAGCTATGGGCAACACGGAAAACAAAAAAATTTTGAAAATTTAAGGTTTTTATTAACTTGTTGGACACTGTATATCACCATCTTTTCTTGCTCTCAGTCAGTACTAATCAAGATCTCATTCAATACCTTTCTCTCTAATTCCAAAAGTGCAGGTGGTTTTTTATACTACAAAATAAATGAACATATAATTTATCCATAAATAGTAAACAAAACGAGAATGTTTTTCATACCGTAATAATTAATGTGTTATATTGGTGTGTAAAAGATATTCTGTCTTGTTCTGGTTTTAGCCCAATACGTTCTAAATCTGGAACTCTTATCTTTTTAAAATATTTTTTATTACTTGTACGAACAGTTATTGCTCCATCATCCTCTGTAGTTACTGAATATACATTCTGTGGATATGGTAAATTTCTTATGCGCCATTCAAGTGAAGTTTTTGTTATCCTTCTGGTAATAAATGGCTATAAAATTTATAATTCTTATTAAATATACTTAACAATTTTAAACTTTTGCATTCCAAATATGCCTATCAGATACAAATAAAGCTTGACGTTATATTTCAAGTGTGTTATTCAAACACATTGAGGTTTAAAGTAATGCTACATACTGATTTTATTATACCATACAATAAAATAGAAAAATTTATAATTTCTAGAAGTAAATGAATCATAAATATAAGTAAGATTTTGAAATTATTCCATGTTTTCTTCTACAGTATTTTCTATTTTAAAATCTTCTTTTAATACTCATGGCATTGGACAAAAATCAATTGCGTGCAGATAAGTTAAAGTGCAAAAGCTTAAATACACAGTAAGTCCTTCACTTATGCAAATAATCTGTTCAGCAACTTTTTGTGTAAGCAGAATAACATTAGAACTTAACAGAATAAGTATAAATATAACTACGTACCTATGAATCTGCATAATTTTATGACTTACTGTACATTTATGAACTTATCTTCAGAATCCATAAAACAAATTTTACATACAGCACTCGTACTTTCTTGAATTCCACAGACTTCAATATTATCTTGTCTGGGTTCAGGGTCTCCAATTTCTATATCCCAACCTGTGTTTTGACCAAATTTACCCATTCTTTTCCATGCCCTTCGTAGTAATACATTAGTTTCTAAATGATATTCTTCTACCATTTCCCTGCCATCTTCCATTAAAAAATGAATTTTTCTTTTTCCTAAACATAGAATCATAAAAATATTGTTCCTAAGAAATATGTGAATTTGCCTTACGTTTATTATATTATTATTTTATTATAAATGATAGAATATTAAACAATTATCTTTCAAAATACCATACAGAATATTAAGCAATTCTAGAACATTAAATGTGCACATAAAATAGAAAACAAATCCAAACAATTAATAAACTCAATATAAAACTATTAGAAATATTAAAAATCTAATTATATCGTTAAATATCATACTTAATGATGTTTTATAAATATATAACTTAATTGTGAAAAAAGTACAAACTTATAACTAAAATAAATATAATTGTAAAACAAAAATTGTTAATGACAGTTACTTATTGATCAAACATTTTAGAGGTTAAAAATATACATTTTATAACATTACACTTATGATTATTGACCAAATAGAATTTGAATATAGGAAACATAAATAAAATTTAAATATTAATAAACAAATGATTAATTTTTTAATCACCTTACCATCTTGAATAATTCCAGTTTTCTTAGCACTTTCAATTAAATGCAACCACTGGTTAGACGCCATGGATAAATAAGTTTCTTAGCAACTACATCAGCCTTTCCAATGAGGAATATTCACATACTGCAAAATGTTCATCGCCAATTTTAATGAAACTTTGCAGATTTGTGAAGCACCTAAAAATAAGGAACCGTATATTTTTTAGCTGCGCTAACTTCAATATAAGGGATGAAACAGCCTTAAAGTTTCACTATTGCAATAGCATTTTGAAAATTGTTAAAGATAAAGGGAAATTTTCTAAAGAAATGTTAATAATCTTTTACGTAAAATATCATGGTGTAAACAAGCGGTAAACAAAAAATTTTTTTGCTTCAGAGAAAGCTAGTGAAAATGGTTTTTCATGATTTTTAAGATGGCCGTAAACCAGTGAAACTTAAAAGGTAGTCTCACCTCTGGAACTTGAATTACCCCAGCTAAAAAATATATTGCCCCTTATTTCTGGCTACTCTATAAATCAACAAAATTTAATTGTAATTAGTGTTAAACACTTTACAAATGTTCTTTTCAAATATATAATAACATTATTTTGTAATGAATAAAATTATAAATTATAAACCTACCATTCAATAATGATATTTCACTTATAAAAGAAATACAATTGAATAACTTCGAAGATAAATATATTTGTGTAATTTTGTCATGCTATATTGTATTATTTTAATAATATAATTATGTTTTAGAAAATTACATTGTTTCCTGCTAAATTACGAAAAAGTTATATGACTCACAGAATTCTTCAAATTCGAAGATATCGTTATAACATTTTACAGATTTTATTAAACATATTTATTTAACAACGAATAATCATAATGCAATTTTTATTATTCGTAACACATACTGTATTGACATCAGAATAATAAGCTTCGTATCCACTTCCTTCTTTTTAGATGACAGATTTGTCACATGATTTTTTAAATGTTTATGCGGAAAATGTTAGATATTTTTAATCAGTAAAATAGAGTGCAAAAAAACTGTTAACCTTGTTACAAGTAAAATGGTAATTGTTTATTTCAAAGTAAAAAGCATGAGTTATGTAATACATATTGTACATGTAATACATTGTGTGTGTGCGTGAGTGTGTTGTTTGTGTTCGTATGTATGTGCCAAGTTTTATACGAGTCGTGCGAACATTTCATAGTGGAGTATAGTGAATAATATTCAAGGTTTTATTTTGTTGTTAATCTAATTATAAAATTAATTATAAGCACTTTAGGTATGAAACTGAAGGAGCACATTCATTTAACATGTACAGTAAGTACAATTAAGAATAATTACTATTAAATCTGATACACATCGAGTAAAAGTTGTCAAGTAACTAGATTAGTGTAAAAAGTGTAATAACTTAAGTTATAATGTAGTAACGACTCGTGTAAAACAGTTAAATGAATAACTCAAATTTTGTCGTCATTTTCAAGTATTCCTACATATTACTATCACGATTATTACATATTATACATTATTTTAAACGTTTACATTAAAATAGAGATTTTTTTAAGCTAATGTAAGACGTTTTTCATATCTATTAGAATACTTTTATTATTAAAAATATTTACCATCTTAAAACTTGTTCAAAATTACCACCGATTACAAAACATCATCAACATACATTACGAAGTATAACGTCAGTCTATTTCGTGATAAAGCAATTTATACATTCATTAAGAAATTAACATTGTTTCATATTTTTAAACTTATAGAAGTTTTGGTGTTTACAAATAATTTGTGGAATTCTGTCATTGGGTAATTTAATCATTTTTAAAAATTTAAAAATCCGATCTATAATTCAATGTTTTTGGTGGTATGCATAAAATAAATTAATAATTATTTACAATAATGCCGACTGTACCGATTTCAATGATCCTGCATAATGTTGGAGGAAACATGTTCCTAACTAGCTTGTAAAAAAATAATTATCATTTACTCTTAATTTTCACGATATAATTATTAGAAATATTGAATTATAGTACGCCTCAACCGACGTTAAGATAAGCTATACAAGAATAAGGTTGACTAGTACTGGGGGGACTTCAATTAAAAGTAAAGCAAAAAAAATAATAATAGATAATTATAATTTATTTCAAATTTAAAATTGTTTATTTGTCGTTATTGTCTTACCAACAGAGTCAGATCAACCCAGATTATTATTTTTTGTTCTGGAAGCTTCCACCATCTTGAAAATAAAATCAAACCAAGCTACGCCATTATGAAACGAAAACTAATGATCTGCGTTGATCTATTTCTATTTACAAGACTGTAACGATAAATAAACAATTTTAATTTCAAAATAATTTTTGTATTCTGATTCGAATTAAAGAACCCTTACCAATGGCAACTCAATGAAATGTAAATGTCAATGAAAATGTAAATTCGGCCATAACTGAACATTTCTAATAATTATAACCTTCAATGAATACATGATTGTAATTATTTTCATTTTACTTAAACGCAAAATATAAAATTCATTAGGTAACTCGTGTCATGGAAACGAATTTGTAAGTATATCATAAGGAAATAAAGAAATTAAATATTAAATGTCAAGTTAAATTTTAAATCATTCATAGATCTTAAAAAATTTGTTTCATTTTTATTTATATTACTGTTACAACCACTTTTATGTAATTACATGTCCTGTCAAAACCAAAAAATTCATAGTTTGTTGATAATGCATAAAAACTGTATACCATTTGTTTAAATAAAATATACAAAATTATTTATATTTATTACAGAAGAGTATTATATTTGTGCGAATACAATTTTGTAATTTAATATTACTTGCAACAATATGTTATTGCCTTTCCAAATAAATTATTTTGAAATGATGCTAGGATGGATAAGTATCATGCAAATATCATATCAAAGTACATTCAGTACTTTCCCCAAAGGTTTATTCAGCTTTATTTATACAATATAGAAATTTAATGACATGAGAGGTCTTAACATGTGATCAGATGGAATTAAAGATTCATATAAATGTGGTTCGTTTGTACAGTACACGAACAGAGTTATTATAAATTATTCTTTTTATAGTAGTCTTTAACAATATGATCTTCACTCGCTGAGTACAGTATCTAAAGACAGCCTACACCCAATAGTATAAATACAATTGTGTATGTAAATATTAATAAAGAGTTGACTATTATAAATTGCCTGCATAAACAGCATTCTCGTTTCGTTTGTTTTTAACATTATAACATATATCTCATTATTACTTTGTATATATGTATTTATATATATACATGCATATACATAAATACATACTTTTTATTTATATATTTATATATATAGTATTTATAGAAAATTATACTAACTACATTAATATATACATAAAAAGGCAAATGTGATATACCTGAACTTCACTCGTCTCTTACTTTATAAAAATATGTGTATTTATTACGTTTGTTCATATTTTGATCAATACTATTATCAATAGTGTAGCAGTTTAACACATTGCTGTGAATGTATGCACATACTTACATTATGTACTACATATTCTTTGTCATTGTATATTACACATTATCATTAATGTTTTGCTTGAATGGACTACACTAACTTTTTTTAAAGAAGTTTTCTGTACAGAATATGAAATAGTATATAGAACAATATGTTGTATCCAATGTCTCAGACATTTGCCTTTTATCATTTTAATTGTTCCTTTTATTATGTTTCCATTTTAAATGCAGATTTAATGTTGCCTTACACACTCTTTATGCTTTTGCCATCAAAATTATAAACATTTGAAAATTACATGAAAGTTTAATAATTATTAGGTTTTATATATATATAATGTAATCACTGCACATAAAAAACATACACGCACATATATGAGCTCTGAAAATTAACAAGCAGAATTCACGTATGCTGGAAGAAAAAGAATAATAAAAAAAGAAAGAAAATTATTGTAATTATACTAGTTTAATAGTATTTTGATGAATTTTAATATAAAAAAGGTGTTATTGTAAATGTATGCTATATGATATTACCTTTTCTTTCTTTTTCAAGAAACATTGCATATCTATATCGATCGGAATAATAAACAAAATCTTTTCTATTTAAATGTAACACAAATTGGTAGAGTGTTGTCTACCTTCTATTTATTTGTATAGATTATTTAACCATTTTATATTACTATATGTACAATCGGTGTTTATATGTTTGATAATTATTTTCTATGTGTAAAGAAAGACATTACTCAATGTGAGTTTTTAAAATGGTTTTGAAAAACGTCGTTAGTAAATCTGATGTAAGATATAACGAATGTTAAGCAGTAAAATTCTTCCAACATGAACCGTTTTTATATTATCATATTTAATAATCCTATGTAATTTTATTCTTAGCACCGCGTTTTCATAACACTTTAAGTACGTTCAGTGTACGAAGAAACCAGTATTCTAAACGCGATCCCCTGACAATTTCATTCCTTATGTTCTGGATTAGGTTTTGTCTTTGGTTCCATCGTTGTGGAACGCGGATGATGAGGATTCGTCTGATTCCTTGGCACTAACAACACATTTCCATCCGCAGACTGTTGAAGGCTATATTCGTATGGATGATATTGATTGCCATCAGGATCCCGCAAAGACTGAAAATTAAAAAATATAATTACTTTTATTTGTTAATTTTAATTACTTTTCAGAGTATCAGAGATCAAAAATAACATTGTAAAACTTGTATTAAACGTGTCAATTCATATCATCATTGTAAGGTAGTCTAAAATAGTGGCATATTTGCGAGAGACATGAAATACACTTCTCTACTATAAATTAATATACTAGAATCATGTTGAAGAAAAAAAGTTACACATGTGAAATGAACTAAGATCAGATACATAGTGTGATTTTAGTACCAGAGTAAAGTATCAGCTAATTTTATTGTCAGAGTACGGATGATGTAGAATATATGTATGTAATAATAATAATTTGGGTAATTTCACGACAAATTAATTACTTTTTTTCATCGCTCATTATCAGAGACTTTTATCAAAATGAAATATAACGTAGTCCACATGAAATTGGGGGTGTTAAAATGATCGTTTTATTGGTTTTGAATTTACTAGACATATACTAATATTATAATTTATGTTAACAACAAATAATTTATTTAAATATTAAAAATCAAAGAATAGTGCATTGACTCAATTTGCTCAGTATTTTAAATGACTAGCTCTTCTACAGAAATTGCAGTGACTGTTAAAGAAGACTAATAAGAATGTGCCAATACTTTTGTTTGAAAGGAGATTATCGTTGATTCATCATCCAGAGGATGAAATTTATGACACACTGCCTGTGACGAAATGCAGAGCAACGTGCCTTACACGCGTATTAAAAAGAAACTGTTCGCTTTTGATCCCTACCTGGACTTGCGATGCAAAATCCTCAATAAAATGTTCGAATTACAAGTGTTATGTACATACATGCTAAACATTCTAAAATATCGAAATATAGAATGATATGTGACAACGATCAAAAACGCCTGTCATACCTACATACATACCTATCATACACACGCGCACGCCTGTAATAAATTTACAATATTGGAAATGTCTATTCTTTATGTAATTCGTTGGATAAAAAATTAGTATTCTTTGTTTATTTGTACTTTGTAAATCTACTTTTCCTTTTGCATTAATATTATATATTTGCTATACATACAGTGCCAACGAAAAGTATTGCCACGAGCAATGTTTTATAATACAATTGCGTGTAAATCAGAAACGAAGAACGATATTTTATTAAATGTTTCTTAAAATACTGTCTTAGGCCTCTAAATTATGTACACAAATAATCAGGTAAATCGAACAACCGGATGATTAATATTAATAAAAAAAATAGTTTACACAGTAAACTACTAGTTCGTCATTTATTATCCGTAGGAAACACATTTTACAGAAAAAAGAAAACACGAATATGGGAATGGATATACAGTGAGAGAAACAATACTTTCTAAGAGAGAAATTATATTAAACTTGTATTATTCAAGTATAGGGAGAATAGTTAATTTATGTCGGTTCAGGAACATGATTAAACAATTTTTGGGGGGTAAGAAAGTGCAGTGAATGTTTCACGAAGTGAGCATTTTTCAAAGCTTGCTAATTGAGAAAAAAGGAAAGTTATTAATATAATAAAAAGAGATCTTGAAACTACATCCTCAAAAATAGCTGAAATAGTAAAAGACGAATGTAACACGAAATTGCATTCCATAACAGTTCGAAAAACTATTATGAGTACTGGGTACATATAAAAAATTGCGAAACCAATAAAATTAATCAGAAGAAAAGATGAGAGCAAATTTACTATTTTTCAGCGTGATGGTAAAATTTTAGTTTGGCAATAACTTAACGCGGAATCAGATCAGATAAGTATCGTTTTCACACTTAAACACGGAGTGGTGGTGTTTTTTTTTTTCATATGTAAGTGTATGAGATCTTCTAATGTTAAAACATATTTTTATTAAAACTACAATAATCCAATGTTGTTACTTAAATGTTAAAAAAAAAATTTGAGAAACAATGCAAAAAAAATTTACGATTACACTATTATTTAACAGTTTTATATATTTATGCTGTAATTAGGTTAATTTAATGTCTAACAATATATAACTGTTAAAAACAATAGAATAAACGTATATTAATTGGGGGAATCGCTTCTTAAGTATATAATTAAACGATATAGTGAAGATATAGTAAGCATAAAAATGATCTTAAACAATCAAGACGAACGTTACATTTTTCGAAATGTTAAAAAAGATCCCATGAAAAGTGCTGAAAAACTAGCGAGAGATGTTGGGAAATATTTAAATAAAAAGTCCATCGTGAAAATATTAAGAGGATTTTACGAAAAGATAATTTCCATAGCCAGTTAGTCCGCCAAGAAGCCATTCATTAGTGCAAAAGATAAAACAAAATGATTTATTGGATATGGCTAAGCAATATATGAGCAAACAACTTTCTTTCTGGAAAAACGTGCTTTTCACCGACGGAAGGAAATTCACGGCCCATGGTTACGATGGAAAAGTAATAGTGCTAAGAAAACCAAACGAACAATTATAATGAACACGAGGTGCGTAATTAAAATGCGGTGAGTTATTTTCTTCGTAATAGGTCTTTATTCGGCTTCGACTCGCTTCGACAAATTTTCAACACATTCCCTTTTAGTGTATTCCTGAACCTTTATCACTCCATGCATCTGGTCTGGTTCACCCAAAATTCATTTGTCTTTTGTCATTTCAATTACTCGTCTTTCGCACCTAGTTCGAACACTCCGTTGTTCAGTTCAAACACTCTTTCACACCTCGGATATACTTCACTCGCTCGTGTATCCCAAACACTTCACATTTTCTCCGAATCACACTGCAAAACAATCTGCTCCCAAGCATTATCATATAAACAATCAGAAATGCAATATGTCGTATGTCGTTGCCTAACTGTGATGATTGTTCCACAGATCTCCTAGACAATTAAAATTAAAAAATCTGAAATCAACGTTCAAGTACAGTAGAGATGCTATTATGGTTGAAGTTAAACATTTGTATGATCTTTATTGTGAGGTTATTTTCGCGAATGTATTAAAAGTGAGGATTATCTTATTTATGTCTTTTTGCAGAAGTATGTATTTTTTTTTAATTTTATGTTATGTAATAATAAATATAAATCATAACTTGTGAAGTTTAACCTTACGTGTACAGTCACGAACGTAAGTACTGGTACACCTAACTTTTGACGATGTAAATACTTGAACATCGAGAAAAAGACAGCATTGGAGAATAGACGGTCACTGGTAACTTACGTAATAGAAACAGAAAGATCGTATTTTGTATTTACTTATATAAATATACAATAATGTTGCTTGCTATAGAAATTGAAAGAATATATGTATTCTTTTGCACCAATAAGTTTACCATCTAAACGGTTCGTTAATGTAGATTTTAGCTCACCTAGACAACAAATTGTAATTTAAAGAACAAATATTTAAGTCAAAAGAATAAAAGGGTAATAATTATCTCTTTCTCATCTTTAACAAATGATAAATAATATATAAAACACAAAAAGACTTAAAAGCTCGAAAATGTCAATATCTGATCCTCTGAATCGGAATTGGTCCTAAAACAAGCTTCGAGTGTAATGTTTTTACAGTACAATAAGGATATTTTATTACTGTTATTTATTATATATATATAGTGGGAAATATGTACTTACTTTCGAGATCCCGACTCGATTCAAGGCTCGAGTACTCGTAATTTCGAGTTCTTGCACACTTGTACCAAAAACTTTTTTCATACGTAACGACTCTGAGTTCATTTCCATTTTGTGTAACTTTTTCACTAGGACCATGATACGAGATGATTCGTTATTGGCGATACAACCAAAAAGTACAATTTTACGACTACGTTTCCGAGAGAAACGACGTTGGAAAATTCGCCAAGTACACGTGTAAATATTTAACCGAGAATTATCTAGTAAATTCGTGTTTACAAATAGTAACAGTATCGAGCCACCTATTCAGAATAAATTTGTACACGACGCTAAGACATATACTTTTCACGAAAATTTATTAATACAAAAATCGTTAAGATGTTGACTGACTTTTTCTTTCTAATTCTCCAACGTTTCGACTACAGGTTCGCATTAATCGGTTATTGATATCATTTGTAAACAGGAACAAGCGAGATATGCTTATTTGTAAACACTTCGTTTCGTTCTTTTTACGCATTCTCTCATAAAGAATTAACCTCCTTCCTGGCTGTATTGCTGATAACGGAACACGCTGTGTAATAAATATACTATTGGATTGTTCGGAAAGTCATTTCGTTTTCCAAAATGGAGAATATGTAATTTAATAAAAAGTTTGTACACTCTGAAAAAATCGTGTTTCATATTCACAAAAAAAAAAAAAACAAACGAAACGACTTTCCGAACAATCTAACGTATAGTTTCGATCGTTTGTTCGAACGAACAATATCTCGATTTAGTATAATTGATATTGTAAGGGATAATAAATGTATACTAACTTGAAACACATGACGGTAAAGTTGACTAAATTTGTCTTTCACACGTTGCCTTTCAAGAAGCATGAATTCGTGTTCTCGGATAAGTCTCATCTTACGGTCTCTCATTTCCTTCACTTCATTGGCAAGACTAATAATTTGGTCTAGTTTACGCTTTCGACAATTTTGAGCGGCAACTTTATTCTTGCCTCGTCTTCTGATGTCACGTATCAAAGATAATTGAGCTTCACTGAGATCGTATTTACTAAGACGTTCGTTAAATTCGTCCATAGGAAGATTAATAATATCGTTCACTGGAATGGGCACGTTCAATGCCCTGGCTCTTTTCTCGTCCCTAGTTAGATGCTCGTCGCTCTCGCTTTTACGCACTGAGGAGAAAAAATGTCAAAATGATCGTCGTCGTGCATTAAAATATAAATAAAATATAAGTAACTGCAACGTTGATTTAAACATCGAAATTTACCTTTCTTGTCGCGAGAAACTGGACGTTGAAGAGATCCGGAACTCTCCGCGGGTAAATGATACGTATGATTATGGTGAACGTGTTCTATAGCGGAACGTCCTGAAAGTGACAAAGAGGTTGTTACTTAACACGTTTCCAATATTTTCGTTATTATAAACGGTAGAATTGTAGAATTCTAGGAGAAAAAGAACCGAGCGTTCGGATCGCTAAATCTGGATTCCAACCTAGATCTTTTGCTCGTCGAGCGACTGTTTTAACCAATTAAGCTATCCAGACCGTCGACGATTATTTCTCTCCTAATTGCAACACTCGTAATCCCCAATAGCCATTGCACACAATTCTGTACACTTCTACGTTTAACGTTTAACAACCGATTTTCGAAAGTGTTCCATTCTACCTGATTGATGACGCGTAAAATCTACGCTGCAAGTGTACTTCATTTCGGGTTGCGGTCCAGCTGCACCCTCGATTGGCCCCGAATAGGCGTTTCCTGGTGCACCGGCGCCAACTGTATGCGAATCGTATTCGTATTTTACCGGTGTGGTTGGATGTGCCGTGGCTCCCAGTGGCGAGCCTGTAACGAAACAGGTGGTGGTCGAATGAAATTACAATAATAACGATTGAATAATACGATAAATGAAATTGATCAGAAGTATCTAATGTGGGTTGGATTTTCGTCACACGGACCTGTTCCTTGTTCTTGAAAGTATCGTTTCGCGAACATTTGGTGCTTCTTCTGTGCCACCGGCGCCATAGTGCGTTCCGTTTGACATCTCGCAGAACCACCGTTTCTACCAGAAACGGAATAACTGCAGTCGTAGGGCATGCGATACTTGCTGAAAAATACATAATACATCAATGATTACCATTAACGATGTTTGACGGTGTATCATGGGAAAGCCCGATAATTATTCGATAATGAAGTTTCCTTTGTACAAGTATCGTAGAAACGTTTCCAGGTGTACGTGGATTTAGACGTGATTCGTTTAATAAATAAAAAAAAAAACATACCAATATCTTATCGAATCACTCGTAACTTTCACATTAATCTTACGCTTAACACGATTGTGTAAATACTATCGTTCATACGAGTAACATTCTACTTTATTCGTGTACTATTTTCAGTAACAAGATCCGCGCGTATCGCATAATTGTATTTATCGTTCGTTACAAGTAACGGTTGTTACATCTGATTTTTTATTCGAGACCTTCGATCACGGACGTCAGTCATTTTTTTACCCATTTCTTGGGACTGTTTTATTTAAAAATTGACCCAGTCGTCTTTGCATTGTGGTTCGAGACACGGTTTCCTTCTCCCTCATATTTTAGTTTCGAACAATCGAACTGTGTTTAACAGTTTATTTTTTCTAACTTAGCACACACCGGATGTCATTGTAATGATATCTACAAAAAATTAGGAACGCAACGATGGCATTTACGAAGAACTAACAATGTAGCACAATTTAGTATCTCTCTGTGTGTGTAAATACCTTTTTCTTTACTCGTCGAATACGAGTAGTTTTTTTTTTCAAAAATAAAATGCGCGCGAGTATTAAGTAAACATTTTTAATTTTAAAATTATTCGCTTGGATTTATTTCGTTGTTATAATTATACGTATATTAGGTTGTTGAATAAGTTTTGTCGTTCGATAAAACTTATTGAACAGCATAGTATTATGTTGCTCAATAAGTTTCATCGAACGACAAATTTTATCGAACAACTTGTTATATTGCGTGACAAAAAATGTTTCGCGATTAAAACAGTTTGAGAAACGGTACTCTACATTTCGTCTTCAATGAAAAAGTCCATGTTACGTATGTATGTAAAGAAAAGAAATTATTTTTTGGAAAATATATTTTAGAAACCTAAACATTTTTTTCAAAATGTAATATTGTGGGAGTAATATTATCTACTATTGATAAGATTCGACCAAAGGTGTACCCGTGTGTGCGCACGAAAATGATGTAGTTTATAGTCCAAGGATTAAAACGAAAAAGAATTCTAACGACAAGTATGAAAGGTATAATAGAAATTATCCTCTTGTTAATTAATAAGGATTCGTTCTAAAACAATTGCTAAATTGTATCGCATCGTACAGAAACTATCCCAACCCTATAGAATGGTTCAAAGAATTGTATGAAAGGTATAATAGAAATTATCCTGTTGTTAATTAATAAGGATTCGTTGTAAAACAATTGTTAAATTGTATTTCATCATACAGAAACTATCCCAACCCTATAGAATGGTTCAAAGAATTGTATGAAAGGTATAATAGAAATTATCCTGTTGTTAATTAATAAGGATTCGTTGTAAAACAATTGTTAAATTGTATCGCATCGTACAGAAACTATCGCAACCCTATAAAATAGTCCGAGAATTGTATCGAGGCGATATTAGAGCTTTCGTTTCGATAGAAAAATTTAATCACCTAGCGTAATCCATGGTATAGTGAGAATCAGCTTGTGTATGGCTAGAATTGGATCCAGTTTCCATCCATTCGCCATCCGAAAGGGATGGTACCCGTTCACTGCCCATGCTACTGACTGCACTATCGCTGGATGCATCCATCCTTTCGTCTGTTACGCCCGGAAGTGTCGCAAGGCCTGTTGCCGAAGAAGCTGTCTGAACTCCCGACAAGGCCGTTGCTCCTGTTGGAGCAGAGGTATTGTTGCTACCATCATCCAGCACGCGCATGGTGTATATGCCTGTAAATTATATTTAAATGTTCTATTATTGTTATATCACGAATAGTAAGAAAATAGATTATTCATAGCAAACGATAAATTTCAACGACCAATTCTACATATATATTATTATATTTAAATGCTCTAATATTGTTATATCACGAATAGTGAGAAAATTGATATTTTATAGCAAACGATAAATCTCAACGACCAATTCCACATATATCATATTATATTTAAATGCTCTAATATCGTTATATCACGAATAGTGAGAAAATTGATATTTTATAGCAAACGATAAATCTCAACGACCAAGTCTACATGTATATTATTATATTTAAATGTTCTAATATTGTTATATCACGAATAGTGAGAAAATTGATATTTTATAACAAACGATAAATCTCAACGACCAAGTCTACATATATATTATTATATTTAAATGCTCTAATATTGTTATATCACGAATAGTGAGAAAATTGATATTTTATAGCAAACGATAAATCTCAACGACCAATTCCACATATATCATATTATATTTAAATGCTCTAATATCGTTATATCACGAATAGTGAGAAAATTGATATTTTATAGCAAACGATAAATCTCAACGACCAAGTCTACATGTATATTATTATATTTAAATGTTCTAATATTGTTATATCACGAATAGTGAGAAAATTGATATTTTATAACAAACGATAAATCTCAACGACCAAGTCTACATATATATTATTATATTTAAATGCTCTATTATTGTTATATCACGAATAGTGAGAAAATTGATATTTTATAGCAAACGATAAATCTCAACGACCAATTCTACATATAATTATTAACACGTTAAACGTTACTTGGTGGTCCTGATTACCGACGCTCCAAAGTTACAATGATTCTCTGAAGTGCTTGCAAGACACGACTCTGCTTTAATACTTGTAAACTTTTAAGTAATATTATTTTCGTTAGTAATACTATAAAATAACAAGTACATCGACAAATTATCGAATATTTCTACTTTTTACGGTTCGAACAAATATCGGGGACATCCTGAAGTATAGAAAACTGGCGCGACGTTTAACTTGTTAACGATTCACGATCGTTAACCTGTTTATTAACGAACCGCGCGCGTAAAAATATAAAAATTGACTTTCAGTTGAATTCTGGTTTCTTTTCGGTACTTATTCATTTTTATTATATACCTATAACTACGTTAATTGTTTTTTTTTTATGAATATTTCATTCAAATCGTATTTAGGGAAAGTTTTTCGAAAGAAGCAAACATTCGAATGGATATTTAGAAAATTGAACTCGAGTTTAATAGCATATATTTCATAAAGAAAAAGGATTACTTCCCGCTTTTAACACAGAGGATTCTTCGTAAGTACGACTTTATAGCAGTCAGTTTTATAAATAATTCTTTAACGATGCCAAAGTATTCTTACCTACGCTGAATTGCTCGAGTAAAATAAACAATAATTTAAATATGTGAAACAATAAAACATTAATTGAAATTTGTAGTATAATAATTTATACAGTATAACAGTTTATAACTTTTATTAAATTTTTGGGTATGCTTACATACAAATTTCATTAAGTTGTTACATTTACATGGGAGTTTATAATCTGAACGAATTTTGAATACTGAATAGGACTGGTCTGAAATTATAAAAATCGTAAAGTCGACTTTTAAACATTTTTGCTTCAACACGTATCTTTATATATCGATAAATTTACGTTATGTTCAATACCTGTGTCGGATAGCGCGTTAACGTCTAAAGAAGAATCATAAATTTAAATTAAGTGCTCAGATTCATTGACAATAATTTTTTCAAATTGTTTTTAATTTGTTTAGGTCTTTCTCTAATGATGTAATATATCAATATTATGAAACAATATAATATTCGTATTTAATGTTTGTAACAAATATTATAGGTATCAGATAACGTGTTGTCCTAAAGGATAAAAAGTACACATTATCAATGCGAATACTATATTATTCGATCATTTTTCATCACTATTTCGTTAAAGAGTTATCTAGCAATGAGAGTTTTGAAATCGTATTCAATGCTGGAACAATTGAATGTTTAACAAAAGATCACGAACAGTTTAGTTATAAAATAAAATATACGTATTTCCAATATCGCTCAGGCAACCTCGTCGATTGTACGAATAGAAGTACTGTTGATTTTCTATGTCTATTAATTACGTTCTAGTTTTTAAGATACATTAATTATGATAAATTAAGTAAATACGCGAGAAGAGTACAATTTGTCGTTACAATTTTTGACAAATATTGTCGTTACAATTCTTTCGATTAATACAATGCAGCTGAGTCTAAAGTGTTACTAATTCCTCTAAACATTTACAAATCTTAATTCACTTATTTGAAATACGAGTATTATCAAAAATGATATCAATATTATGTACTTACACGAAACAAATAAAAACACGTGAGACACAACAGTACGAATATTAGCGTTAGCTCTTGTCGAACTAACAAGGCATGTGTACGATCAGGATGATCCCTATTTGGATGAAATTGGATGCAACACAGCAACAGCATTGAATGCTATTGTAGTAGCATTAAAGATTTTTAAATATCGATTCAAGTCTACTAAAATGGAAATCGTTTTAAATTGTAACAGTGTTCGAGAGATTTCCCTGTCATTTTGAGTTCGATTCAATTTTATAATTTTCAATTTATTATATCGGTAGAAGATTACGGATGCTTCCAATTTTAGTTTCTCCTCGTGTACGTTCTCGTGGTCAAAATAAAAAATATATATATCATACATAGTGTCGATGTATCCGAATGCTCATATTTTGTCATCCTGATGTGCAAGGTGTCTGGAAATATGTGATAACTACGCGTTTTTAACGGCTGAGGATACCACTGATCCAAAATTCGTATATCATCGTTTAACCTTATCTTCCGAACGACGTCTATCGAAATTTCAGACAGATTTATCGAGTGGTTTTTATTTGATAAATGTTTAAACTGGACAAGTTTGTGTGTTGTCTCTAACCATGGTAAAGGAGCAATATTGGTCAGTGATTCGATTCTTTCTTTTGGATGGAAAGACGCGCGATGAAATCAAAGTGAAGTTATACGAACCACTGTTTATAAAAACCATGCACCTTCAATGACCAATATCAGACATTGATTCAATGGATTCAAACGTGACCGAACATTCGTTTTCGATGAAGGTGACTACGGTGGATACGATCGATAAAATGTACGATGATATCGTGTCGGCGGATCACCGCATGAAGATCAGAGAGATTGTTGACACTGTAAACATATCGTCTGAACGCGTACAAAATATTCTCTACGAAAAATTGGGCACGAGGAAGCCATTGGTGAGATGGGTGTCGCGTTTGCTAACAGTGGAACAAAAATGAAACCACACAGCAACTTCGTAGCATCGTTTGGACATGTTTAAGCGCAATCTGAAAGAGTTTCTGCGGACTTCACCCGGCGAATCTACTCCGAAAAAAGTGAAAACGATTCCATTGGCTGGAAAGGTCACGACCGTCGTTTTTAGGGATTCACGAGGCATCGTTTTCACAGATTATTTGGAAAGGAGAGGACAATCACCGGGCAATACTATGCTGATTTATCGAGCCGATTCGACGTTGAATTAAAGAAAAAACAGTCCCATTTGGGAAAAAAAAGGTGCTGTTTCACCATGACAACGCACCAGCTCACTCGTCCCTAATCGTCGCAGCAAAACTGATCGAATTACGTTACGAATTGCTACCTCGTCCACCCTATTCTCCAGATTTTGCTCCCTGCGATTTCTTTTTGTTACCAAACTTGAAAAAATGGTTTGGCGGGAAGCGGTAGTTCATGTCGAACGAAGAGGCCTATTTTTCAGAGTTCGACAAAATCTACTTTCCAGATGGCTTAAAAAAGTTGGAATTTCGCTGGACTAATTGTATCGAGTTAAAGGAAAACTAAGATGAAAAATAAATAAAAAAAAAAAAATGAAAAAAGGGCGTTTCTTTCCCTTAACACGGATACTTATCGTACTGCCCTCGTACGTAACTTATTTGGTGTTGTAAAAGAGCAATTTTTATCAAATAGTTGGATATTCCTACAAACTTCTTTATTGGAAATTTTTCACTGTACAGAACCGTGTATATACAGATACATATGTAAATTTTTTCTATCCAGTACTGTTCTCATAGCTCTTAAAATTGTTGGTGAGAGGATAACCGGTCGCGTTTTATGTATTTTTAAAATATTTTTCTATTTGACTTGCTAAGTTCTTGTATATTGTGAACGTATAAAAAAAGGAAGACTTCTCGAAGTGATTAACTTTAATTAACGTGACAAATCTAGATCCACCAGTGCTTACGAGAAGAAATTTTGAATGTTTTAGTCCAATTGAAAATTGTAATGATTAAATATAGAATTATATTTAAAGAGGCGTTCCCGAATAAAAAATACTTATCCAATATCGATCGAAAAATGAACACTAAGATTTAAAACTGTTTTTCAATTTTAATAATAGCAGTGATTTGCTTCTTTCTGTTCATCGTACGAATGTGTGTTTTAAGCGTCTTACTTTCATTTTCATTCCACGTGATTCCCATTTTAACATTGCAAAATTGGTTATTCTTTTGCTCGACGGATACTTTTCTTCTTGAAGCAAGAACGTAGCGTAGTGCTTTCAGCGATGAGACGTTCACATAAATGCTAATACGAATCAATTCTCGAAGCATTGTGGTAAGGTATCAAACAGGTATCGAAATCAATTGTCATTGTTAAGACGTTTGCAATATTTCTTGTAGTAGCGATACAATTGAAACATCAAGTAATCATTGAGACCTCGGTAAGAGAACGAAGTGTCAGATGTAACTCTTAGTCGAATAACTTGGAACGAACCTTTATCTACGTTATAGTTCAATTATTTTCATGCATATTTGGACGATATCCATTTGTGAAAAACAATACACTAATTTTGTACGAATTCTTTGTCTCGATCGAAGCTCGGATCGTTATCTATTAAATACGAAGCAAACTTAAAGAGGAAACTTCTTTTCGAACAACTATTACAAAGTTAAAGATCAGATACGATAGGAGTGAAATTACAAACTGAGCGATTAATCTGAAAGATAAACAATTATTTTTCATTACGAATCCTTCGATAGGTACAGTCACTATCGTTACACTTGTGTTCGTTTGATTTGTGTCTTTCCTTAAATGTGAAAAATTCGGCACAATCGATAATAGAAAAATTCGCTACTGGTATCAATCTCAAAATGTTATTAATTACGGTCGACGTTCAGAGTGATCGTCGAGTGTTTTCGTCGCTTCCTTTATTTCCGAAGAGTTGTGAATGCAATTATGAATAGGTATCGGAACATGACGTAATTAATAGATACCCATACAATGGTCGCGTGTCTCGAGTCTGAAATGGTTTCGATACATTTCTTTCGAACGATACGATAAAACGGTATCAATTTCAAATGTAAATGTATCGATAATATACAAAACATGTCCGAGTTGTGATTCCACAATAATTATTAATTGTAATCGTTGAATGGAATTAATAATTATATTCATTTATCCCACGACATTATCATATTGGTCTTATTAACGAAAAGGTAAACGAGTCACTGACGTTGCTAAAACTGAAAAACAATCGTAACTCCTTTAATCGGTTTAGTAAGTGCTAACTGTTCGCTAAGCCTTGAACCCTCCTTATTAACATCCAGTATACAGTATCGCGCAAAAGTCATAGACCACCTACCAGAAGAAAATACTTTACGAATGAAGTTCAGAATGCTGTATATTATACTGGCCTGGTTGTTATTTCTATGTGGTATTTAATCCAACGACCTAATAATTACTTAATAATTACCTAATGATTGCCTTACGGGCTATTAATTAATTCAGAAAAATCAATATACTTGGCGCGAGTTCCTTTCGCAATTGCAATGACGGCGATTCTTTCGAGCATTGTTCTTAATTAATTTTCTTACGAAACAATTCGATATTTTAGAATTAATTTACAGTATATATAGACAAAATTGTACAATTATATCGATAGAATTAATTACAAAAGTAATACATTGTAAGACAAACGGTTTACATTTTTGCTCAAAGTACGAAACGCAAAACCAGTCGGTAACTATAACAAAATCTTCTTGGGATTTTCCCAAGAGGTGAATCAGGTTAATAGTACGAATGGACTAAATAGCGAAACAAACAACCAAATCGCACTTTAATGTATTAATTATTGCTACGAGACTAACAACACGAGTGATTCAAGATTACCGTATACGAGTCGCGTTTGTATCGTACTTTGACTGAAAACGAACTTGTAACAAACAACGGTCGTTACAATGATCAATTTCAATTTGAAAACTAAACTCGACGCGCGAACAAATCTGAGAAATTGCTATCAAAGCAAATAAAACAACACCGGTGTAGCGATAGTACGTTTCTGAGAATCATTCGGCGTGTTCAGCTACCACAGGATTGTACGTGACTGGTGTCAAGTTTCATTTGCTCTTATCATCTAATTTGAGGCAGGAAATACAGTGCTTGGTTGCAATTTTTTACTTTTCTCGCCGCAACGATGATTGTACACGTTGAGTATTAACCGCTGAATATTCGTCCTACGACACAATTTCAGGGGAACAATATTCAATAGATCGTTTTATCGTAGAGATAAATAATAATTGAAATTTCACTCCAAGAGATAGATAGTAGCTGTTCGAAGTAACTCTCGAACGGGTGACATTGTTACAGTCGTAACCGGGATACATTATCTCGTTCTACGATTGATCGTATTTATTTTTTGCTACTCGATCCCGTTGAAAATTGAATAATTTTGCGAATCTAGATCGTTGCGTTGAAATATCAGCAACGATCAACGACGCCGGGCGAAGCAATAAAAAAAAAAAAAGAAAAAAAAAAGTAACACCCCCACTCACGAGTCGCCGAATTGTCGTGACTCGACACTTTCGATTTCAGCGATAAAGCTATCAGGAGTTTCGAATTTACTTTTCAATCTGATCTACGGATTAGTAACATAACACGTATTATGTAACGCGATTCTTATTCGGGGTACGTGTGTCTATATCTCGTGCCTCGTAACTCGCAAAATCGAGCGCTGTTCGAGTTCGATAGATTCGATGCTGGTTATAGAGACAATCCGCGGGTACATGTAGGTCGATGGCATATCAAACACGTGACGTACTCCACACATTGCGAACTATGTACGTAACTGTACCGTCGAATTCCGAAGCACGCGCGTATATTCTGTTATTCTTTTTCGTAAGAAAGTTACCAACGAATCTCGTTAAGTCGTTCGTATTTTCCTGGACCTACGCGGTCGCGAGTCAGGGTCGATAAACATCCGACGATTCGCACACGGAAAATTACGAATACGGTTCCTACGGTCGGTTTCGATAGACCGAACCTCGACGTTAAAGAACAAACAACCGTACGGAAGTAACGAATAAAATATCGCGACGAGGTACGATAAATTTGACGGGTTATCGATAACGTTCGAGCTCGCGTAAATACATACATACGTTAAATCCTCGTACACTCGTGACAGAAAATTACCTACTTGACATATGAACGATAACTCCCATAGTCGTCATTTAAACTGTCGAACGTTTCGTCTCCAGAATTACCGAACGAACTTTCAATTCACTGTCTCGAAAACCGTGTCCTTTATCCCCGAATACCGGCCAACTCGACGCTACTTCTCGCGAATTTTCACCGTATAGTAAATGCTGTAATGCGTGTAGGAGTGCATGTTCAAGAACGTCCGGCGTAAAATATTTTCTCGTAGTAACCAGCTCTTTGGCACCTTTGCTTCGCCAGATGTTCCTTTCTCTCTTTCACAATAATCTTCCCGAGCACGTTGAATCTTGTACACTCGTGCAAACACGAATTACTCGAGTTCGTGGCTCGTGTGTGAAAACAACGCGTCGCGTACGTTCCACGTGAAACGTGGAATTGAACCTCGGTCGTCGATTGGATCCGTTTTCCGGCGTTGAATGTCATTCACCGATGGTCGAGTCGCGGATCAACGCGCGGCCTTATTGAAAAACTACCGGGAGCGGGTAACGGCGGATCGAGCGTTGCATCGATAGTCGGATCGTATTCGTTGCGAAATGAATCGTCGCGGCGACGACGTTCGCCGTACGCGGGAAGTTATTGCGATCCTCGTAATACATTACGCCGTGGCCAGAGCCGTGCGAGCGAGCACCCGCGGCATCGCGAAACACGCAAGATAGACATTCAATCGCGAGCGCAGCGTAAACATAACTACTGAAGTCGGTGGCGCGAATACGAGAGGCTGACCCGGCGCGGGGCGTCACCACTCGCTTCGAGAGGCTGGTGACTAGCGTCACTTTTCACTTCGTTATTGGACGCTCGACGACGGTACGAGAGCGTCGGCGTACCGGCTACGTACATGCATACGTATATACGTGTGGATATATATATATATATATATGTATATGTATATATGTGTACACATACGTGTATACGTGTGTCGCGTGTCGACCGATTCGTCATAGGGGCAACTCGCGTACCCTTGAACGATTCGTTCGTCGATCGTCGAGTTACAATTTCATCCGTGCAACAATAATCGCGGGGACAGTTATCAGATATGTATATCGTCGTGTTCGCGTCTTCTTCCGTCGTCGCCGCAACGGACTCGCGGTGGATGATTCGCAACCCGAAAATGCGGAGAAGAATCAAGAAAACTTGCCTTTTTCCTTAACGGTGGTCGATCGAACACACGAACCGTAATTTAACAATTGTTTCCGCTTTTTGGTTTTATTTTTCATCACGGCCACGGTTTTCCGAAACGATCGATCCGAAAATCGTTGACAATTTGAAATCTTCGTTCACAGTTTCTCATGTTTTTGTACGTTAAACGGTGTACAATGGGGTCAAGTATACCCAAACACGTATCCGAATTACATCAAATAATAAAGTTTCACATTTTTTATGCTTCTTCTGGTTTTATACAATCGAACGTGTTCTGTAATATTTTTTACATTTTTCAAATCACGAATTCAGTAGATCACAGTGTTCGTTTCGGTCTAATTTTAAGAAATAAAGTTTCACTTTTATCATAAATAATTTATCATAATCATCGTTCACAGTTTCTCATGTTTTTGACGTTAAACGGTGTACAATGGAGTCAAGTATACCAAAACACCTATCCCAATTATATCGAAATAAAGTTTCACATTTTTTATGCTTTTTCTAGTTTTATACAATGGAACGTGTTCTATAATATTTTTTACATTTTCCAAATCACGAATCCAGTGGATCGCAGTGTTCGTTTCGGTCTAATTTTAAATAATAAAGTGTCACTTTTAGAACAAATAAGGAATAGCTGCTGCTTGGAAAGTTATGCAACGAAACGGTGTTTTCAGTTTTTGCTTTTCTTCGAAATAATGATCTTTTTCTAATTGGAACATATTTTTTCACGAAAAGAAAAATATAACATTTGGTAATGTTTCTCCGAGTGTTCATCATTGACGGATACCGCTAACGTATTGCCTGTGAAGCGCGTTATGCATGTTTTCTTTTTCAATGCGAACGATCCACTGTACGTCGATACTTGTTGCAAAACAGACATGGCGTTACATCGCGTCGGACATTTTTACGATAAGTAGTTGCAGTACGTTATCAGCGAACGAAAATTGATCGCGACGATGTGCAAATTTTTGTCCATAGCGATGTTGTACAATTGATACTATTATTATGTACTTTCCGGAAATGACAATACGAAAGTGACCTTGCTGAGAATAAATTCGTTTCGATACGCTCCCGGACGTATTTTATCGCGTTTACCGAGCTTTAGAACCGGCGCGTAGCGTGCTTAACGGTTCAAAACGTTGGTACGATGCTTGAAAATTCGGAAAAATTTCGAATTCGGTTCGATTCGCGCGAATCTGTGAAAAACCATCGAAGGAAGAACTTCGCGCAAAGATATCGTCGCGTACGAAAGAACAGAGAACGGAAAAACAAAGGCTGCGCAATGTCTACGATAAATATACATGCATACGTGCATGTAAATTCGAGAACGATATTATCTTTAATTTTGCCAACGACGTCGGAATGAAAACGAATAAAAGTATCGTTCGTTATCGTTCGTACGTTACCGGTAATGCAATTGTTATTACCGTTACCGAGTAACGTTCGTCTTCTATTCGCGCAAATATAAATGCAATATTACAATTGGACGATCCGCGTTAGATAAACGTTCGTTTATCAATCGGTCGTAAGTAGCGCAATAAAATATATTTCCTGTATCTTCGCGTGGAACACTTTGAACTTTGAACTACGAAAACAGCGAATCGAAAGAATTATCGTTTTATAGAATATCGGATGGATACGAATGTACGATGCGTTTACGATATTCCAAGGCATCGTTCGTCGCGAGTAGGTTCGAATCGAGGAAACATCGATTAGTACCTAAATAAAGCCGCGACGTTCGATCGAGCAGTTTCGTTGACAAAACTTTCCGATCGGATCGTATCGAATACTCGATTCGTTGCACCGGGCAATTAACGTGCGTATCGTATCTGTACACCGCGGAGAGCGTTCGTCTACGGTAATCGTGCAACATAACAGTGTAAAGAAACGTAACTACATAAGTATGCAGCCAACCGTCATTCGTACTTTCACCATCGGTCGTGGGTGTAGTTTTGCAAACTTATCTCGCGCGCGTATGTAATTATCCCTTTTGTTCGGCACACTTGGCCATTTTACACGAACGTTACGAGACACTTCAGGGAGGTACTCGTCGAACGACATCCCGTAAATAAACGATGTCGCCCAGAATTCGTCCGAAACGGTGGAAAATTTACACCTACCGGGCAACGTCGATTAAAAATCGGCACGCGTGGCGATGCTACGATTCGTTGCTACACATACGTATCGTAACATCCGTCTTTGACCACCCGTGTCGTCTAAAAATTGTCAAGGACGAACGACGGTGTTGCGTTGTTGTTCCACGAGACAAGAATGTCAACTATTTCCATCCGTGGAACAACAATAATAACGAAGCGTGTCCGTTACGATCGATCGTGCACCCACCTCGTAGTAATTTCGGCACGACGGCTTTCTTAAGTGCTTCGCGATATTTTATATCTGAATATTTTATCAAGATGTTGTGTATCTTATCGGCCGTGCAACGGATAACATTCGAAGAAACAACTCACTTTTCGAGGAAGAACGCGAACGGTTTCCTTCGGGCAACGCCATCGAGATAAAATTTCGCTCGGAGCGTCGTCGTCGCACGAATTAATTTCCTCTCAAAATCCATCTGTAGAGAGCTAGAGGAGAAGCCTTTCGAATAACCGAGGTCGCGTGACTAAGCATCTCGAATATGGATGTGATATCTGTTCGCAAACCTCGCCAAGTGATAATAAAGCACATGCAGTCGTGTGCGTAACTATTTATAGCGGTGGTTTCCGAGTTGATTTCACATGACGCGACAATGTTGTCGTTCGAAATGCTATCGTTCCCTCGAAAGAACACTTTGCGCGATTTTCCATCAAATTTCTCCACACCCGGACACGTTTCTCGGTAACGACCACCAAAATCTGGCACAACGTGCCCGTCGAGAGCTCGGCGACGAATCGAAAATCATCCGCAACGACGTGCGACCGTCGATCGATCGAAATAAAATTGTAAATTCACGCGTACGGATAACGAACTTGTATCCGAGCGATAGAGGAACTACGAAACGACTACGCCCGCGCGAACAGAATCGGTAACACGTTCGAGAAAGACTTAACGTTCGATGCGACGGATACCGCAATAAGTTGAGTTCGATAGCAAATGCTAGTCAACCGAGTATGTACGCCATGTGGAATGTACAACGAAAACAATATTACGAAATTGGAACGAGATCGTTTCGCGTTGCTTCTATATGTACGTATGTATGTACGTACATGCATGTATGCATACGTACGTACGTACGTATGTACACATATATCCTCCAGCCGATAACCCTCCGTCGTATCCGTATAATAACATTATATCGATGATTTACCGCTGTAGATTATATTTGCAACTTAAAGCAACCAAGCAGATAACGAGCGAATTAAATTGGTAATTATCTACGAAAGTGTACGATAACTCTACGACGATATGTTCATTAGGATATCGGAATTATTCGACGGGCGATAATTATCGACCAAATTGCAACTATCGTTTCTCGTGACAATAATAATGCGTTCCAATTCGTTTCGGCACGATCCGTTTCGTTGTACAAGAAATGCTCGATTATCGTTTACAAATGTATTTTTCGTAGCAATGGAAGATTTCAGCCGTATCTTTGTCCTTGTTTCAACTACTCCACGATAAGTCGGAGTATTCTACCACTCCTTTACACCTATTATAAACGCTTGGAAACTAGAACGGTAATAATATTTGCCTTTAAAAATTGTCTCACATTTACGTATAATCAACGATCAAATAAACCGCACGTGTAAAATTGCATTATGGTTATCGAGCAAAGATGTGTACAATTATTATCAAAGATAAGGTTCTAGTTCACAATGATACGGTAGATATATCGGTCATTGGTAAACTCTTAATCGTATTAATATTCGATAATTGCATTAACAGTTGTTGAGTAAACGTTATGCATACACACACGCGCGCGCGCGTGCCGTAAGAATTATTTTTCCAACTCGTCGCAAGTTTTATTGGAATACCAATTCTCAGTGAAATAATATTTCGAACGTTTTAATCGGCCGCGACGTGGCTACGCAATGTACTAAATTGCGCATATAGAATACAAACGACTAAAATACGAAAAAGAAACAAAGCAAACGATAAGTGTTATAAATGGAAATACTCGTAAAATGCTAAAATGAACTTTCGTTGGAAATTATTTTTCGAAACAACTGCTCCGTCTTTCTGCGATCCAGCATCTCGAAGAACGAATTGTAAAAATATATTAACAACAATTGTAGAGCATCGAGCATGTTAACCGAGTTTCAATTTGCAAGAATAGTATCCTCGGTCAGGGCCGGTGAGTGTAAACGACCACGATGCTAGATCACCGGCTGGATCGCATGTCACCTTCCAATGTAACGTTTTTGTATCGGTAACGAAAAGGCGATCATCGAAACACGTTTGTGTATCAACAATACGATCAAGATTAATTTTCTTACGAGCTCAGAAATATTTTTACACTTACGATCGAAACACTTGAAACGTGAACGGCTGAATACCAGTAAGGACCGGTACGAGCGGTACTATATATGTATAATACATCCGTGTACGTATCGATTACGTGTGTACGATACGTCGATATTAAACTTTACACGCGCAATAATGAATATTTACATCGACTCAGTTTTCCGCTAACAATAATCTTATAAACTGTACACATTACAAATATCTATAAATAGATATCCCCCTATTGGACAAATTTTAATCAAAGTAAAGAACGACGATTACGATTCAAATGGATGGATCGTAGATCGTCCGATACGATTAATTATCGAACGAATTATCTTTAAAAATAGAAAATTTCCTTTTCGCGTATTTAAAAATGTAATTATTCAAGAGTATATTTTAGAAGATTTATTTTCATATTGAAAAAATGAAAAGTTAAACGAGCCGTCCAGCAGAGTCGAACACATTTTTATCGAAATAACAAATAACGAGTAACTCTTTAACGTGTGTGTGAATAATTTTTTGTACTACTTTTCCTTTATTATGCGCATCATTTTCCTTTAGATAGGTAGTTTAAATGGTAAATAGAGTTAAATTTATCTTCTTTATTGTGTATCGCTAAATTTCAAGCAATTTGTAGAAACATCTCGAATTGAATATACTATTGGTATCATTATAACTTACTTTTTGCGAAAAATTATATGAACTTTGGAGTTCAATTATGTCGTGTTTGCAAATTTTACGACGGACCTATAGATAACTGTTTGCTACGATAGAATTGTAATCGGCGATTCGAAATTGTAAACTCGACGATAACATTGAATAATATCGAGATGTCTGGTGAAAGCAGGATGCTACATATTTGACGAAAAAAATGATCAAAGTTAAAAACATTCTTCTTGCGATGGTGCATAACTTGTAACGAGTTACTTGAAAATTTATTATAAATAGCCAGTACTCGGTAACCATTGGAGGTACTATACGAAACCATTTTCTGTTATTATAAAGAAACTATTATCAGAATATTAAATATTCAACCGTAAAATAAACGACGATCGTAAAGAACACTTTCTTGACAAATAACAATTTAATCCGTATAATGTGTACAGATCTGTAATTTCATCAAATGTTCACTAATATCGATATAAGTATAGAACATGAGAAAAATCGATAAATGATATTGAAAAATAAAATTAAATCGAATAGAATTCGTAATAGAATTCATTCGTTAAAAGTACTACGAGTATAATAATCGATTAAGTAAATCGTACGTTTACAATGTTTAATAACATAACGACTGTATAACTGGTATATTTGTTTTATTATTTGAAGATTAATTGATCAATTTTTCGAACTTACTCGAGTGTACCGAAGCGCGTAATTGAGAAGTAAAATTTTATATTGCGATAAATATGTAATCGTGTCGAGATATTAACTTTCGTAAAATACATAAATGTGGTACGAATGACGGTATCTTCTTTCTATTAAAATTTGACTAGTATTGCACACCGCCTAGGTGCGTTGCTCCTAACACGTAAAGAATTCTTGGTAACGGAACTGGAACGATGTCACTCGGTAAATTACAGTTTTATTCTCTTTAATTAGGAATTTTGTTTTTTATTTTTTTCGTACGAGCCGCCGACAGCTGTATCATAAGATTGTACGTATCGTATCGCTATGTATTATACACATCTACCAAATTTTTTTCTTAAATAGATTATTTATTTTCTATAGTATAAATTATGAGTTTCATAATTACATAGTATCGTTGACCTACTGTTACATTTTGGACATATATATATATATATATATATATATACATAAATGTATATGTATGTATATATATATGTACATACGTATGCAGGTGCTAAAACTGGTAAAAATAAATCTCAGTGAATCATGTAACGAAACTGCGATTCTATTTGATACCCAATTCACGGAGTTACGGATTTAACATTTGCATTGCCGCGCGTCATTTACGGATATTAATATTCCAAGCAATACTAATCGTATAATTAACCACGTAACGATACGCAAAACTGTACAATGTTTCTTACATAATATCAGTTGTTCGCAAAAAAAAAAAAAAAAAAAAAAAAACAAATACCGATTGTAAAGGAGATACATATTTTACGCAATTAATATTAATTTTTTGTTTCTATTTCGAACCATCCAAGTGATACGAACTGGTGAATGTTTATCACTTAAACGAAACATTCCTGTAATTTGTAACGTTTACGCTCGTTGTAATTACCAATGTTTGACAAATTCTAATCGCCGTTTAAAAACTTACTTTCGTCCAATTACGTCGCTTCTTTTCGCACGTAAACACTTTCTACGATTCTCTCGCTCGTTCCGTTGACCCATAGTATCTCCTGTCTCGTTCTCTTTTAACAAATGTTCGTTTAACCTCACCGAACTATACTTATGTACTTAAATGCTTACAAACTGGTTACGAAATATGTACATACGAACCGTTTCGTTGGAAGGAAATTTGGTCAGCGAATCGATCACGGATTATCACGTGGTCTACGATCGAACGATGGCATCTTAATTCGAAGAAAATCTTTATTCTATAAAGGAGCGTGCTTGGAAACGAATCACCGCTGCGGCGAGTGAATCAATTTCGTTCTATTATTACGATCGGCTGACGAGATATAATGGCAAAAGAAGGGAATGAGTCATTTGCCGGCTTGTGACACATACGTATATATGCGAACACAGCTGCGTCTCGTATGCACATGTAGCAATAGCCAAGCGTACGCGACCACGGGGCTCGGATAGTCGATGACAATCACCGTGCTGCCGCGCGAGTCACCGCTGTACCCAACCCGCTTCTTCTTCATCACTCGTCGCTCTGGCGAATGATGCAAATCACGTCCCGGATAAACATTCGTGTACGTACGATGTATGATCAGGCGGGCGCGAGCGAACGTGCGCGCGCGCGCGTTTACATAGGCATATTCAATCGTTTTCTTTTGCATTTTCGTCCGAGTGCTTACGTAACACACGATACAACTGTCCTTAGCAATCAGCCGACTTACACGTTCATTTTAATAAATTACAATAATTTCGATAATTGTGTAACCTTTTCTTTGCCTCGTTCTTAGGTAATTCTATTAACAGTTTTACGAACGAAATTCAATTTTACGACGGATCAACGTTTCGAGTTGTATACCCGAGTGTGTACGTATACGTACAAGATTCGTCGAGGCTGGAAATTGTTGAAAAATTTATTTCAATTAACTTCGATCGTTTGAATGAAAATTGTATATCGATTGGTCCGTGGAAGTACAATCTCTGGTAGAAAGTTGATACAAAATGTTGCAAAAAACAGCCCTATTTTAGGATTCTAAAATGTTATTGCGTGTGATTGAAACCGATCAGAAATACAAGGGAGTTGTGGTTAATTTTATAAGAAGTAACTACAAAATGAAACAAACTTTCATTCATTTTCAAAGACAATGTAAAGAAAAGTGAAAATGTTACATGGAAAATAAATTTCCGATCGAAGAAACAAAGCTGGTGTTGTCGTTTTGATAAAGTCTGCAGAATCCTCAAACGTGTCTTCTATACTCGAAATTGGAAAATATTTCAAGGTACGAATGTATATATCTATGTTTCTGAATTAACATTTTTATAGAGAATGTGCAATTTTTCTACTCCTTTCTCCGACGTATAGCTCCGTATAATGTATAATTGTGGATGTATCTCTTTACGATTTAAACAATCTTCGTTAAAATGTTCATTTGTTCTTCTAAAAACAAATGTTTCCGCATCGTCTTCCGTTTAAAGGCAAGTTTATATATGTATTTAAATATGTGACTCACCACGGAATATTATTTCGGTCCAGTCATCGTCTACTGTCCAATTCGTATCTTCCTTGCACCATTCTAAGTGTTTTCTTTTTCTACATGCCTTTGCGAACAAGAGTTTTGTCTCAACTTTTCGAAACACGAAACCCATTTCTTTTAATCTATTTCTAACTGTACGATCGGAAACATTTGGACTCCATTGTTCATTTAATCGTTTTTAAGTGGGTTTCCTCATATTCTTCACAATTTTACGTAGTTTTCTATCGTCCCATTCGGTAGTTCCATGAGAACGACCACAATTACGATTAGAAACACTGCCTGTTTCATCGTATTTTCTTTTTAATTCACTAATGGTACTTGAAAAGAAAATACGATAAAACATCAAATTCACTAATGGTACTTTGACTGTATCCAATTGTTTCTGCTACCTTCCTTTGTTTATTTCTCTTCTTGGGGAGCTCAATTATTCCTGTTTTTGTATCGTTTGAATATAATTTACGCGATGGCGTGATGTACACTTCTGTTTCGCTTGTTCATTGAATGAAACACTGCTAACTAATTTATGCTCTGGACGTAAGAGCGTTTGTTTACATTTTCACGGATTCGTCTTGTGTTTATACTTGTCTTCTACGATTTAAACATTCATAGAATCAATTATTTCTATCAATAATCGGAAACTTATTTCCAAGACTTTTACCGATTGGAAACTTTTTTCTATGTAGCATTTTGATTTTCCTTTACATTTGCTTTGAAAATAAATGAAAGTTTGCGTTATCTTGTAGTTACTTCTTATAAAACTCACCAAAATTCCTGATCGGTTTTAATTACACGCAATATTTTAAAATACTAAAATACGACAATTTTTCATAAAATTTTGTATTAATGTCTATGATCGGAAACTTTCTACCAGAGGTTGTTTTAATCCACGTCGGTATAATTTTGTGATAATGCAAACTACGTATTCAACGATGAAGTAAATAATTTTTTGCTTTTCTTCGAACGATAGTTTTTAGTTTAATCGGATTCAGTAGAGATTTAGATATAATATGTTAACGATTGAATGTTAAAATATTTTTTACGATAATCTTAGGAAGCGCGTTCCATTTTGACAATTTTTGATGTGTATCTCTTATCGAATATTAACACAGTCAAAATGTTTTAATTTCAAAATAGTTATCATTAAATCGTACTAGATCATCACAAACATATACCATTGTTATCACGAAATTATACATACCCTGATTATTTAGTTCATTCGATTAAACGTGATAAGAAAACAAACAATTGCAATAATATAGGCGATAATTGGATAAATGAACTTTATGTAATTCGTGCACTCGATCTACTTTTAATATTTCGAAAACAGGAATAGAAAAGTTGTTCTTTAATTCCATACTTGTTAATAAATAAGTAGAGACTTGGATCTAGAGTCGACTCAATTACACATGCATCAAAATTATCCGAGAGTCTCCTACGTGTTCTATCGAAGTGAATGAAGTAATTATTTAACCGACAAACTTATCGTCGATCAGAAAATAAACCAAGAGAAGGTTGAGTAGGAAATTTCAATATTATGGACAAGCTCGAAAGACAACACCGTTTCGCTCAATTGTTTTATCAAATCCATCCTCACTGATTTACAATGATTCGCTTGAAAACATCGAGACTCATTCTTCAAAGTGACGGAACAAGTAAACAGAGAAATTTAGTTAAGATAAGCAGCCGACGATATGTCGGATCATTTTCAAGAATAATTACATAAACAAAAGTGATTCTAGAAACTGGGACAAACTGTTGCTCTTTTCTAAGCGAATCGATATCAACGATTGATATCATGGAAAAGATGAACGTCGTAATGGAAACTATCGATATATATGTACAATACATATATAATTCTTCTTTGTGCAATGTTGCAAATACAATGTGCATTCTTCTCATCCTTCTATATATGAAAGTATTAAAGTACGACCATTGGAAACGTAATACTGTATAAAATATTTCGTATTTCGTGTTAGGAAAATTAATTTATTTCAGATAATTTTTAAACATTCTATTATTACAGTCTAAACATTTTCTTACATGCTTCTTCACATTTTTTATTAGATTTTTAACTTGTGTAGCAGTTATATTCGAGTAATTAGTTTTAATTTTGATCTTTCTAACATGATTTGAAAGAAGAGACTGCGAATACTCAAATGGTTTATCAACCTTGGTCGTTTGCATGATTTAAATCAATTTTTTTAAATGCACAGTGCATTCGTAGCTTCTTGATTCAGTGAACTACACGAAAGTTAAAATTGGAGACAAATTGTCCGAGTATAACTACTGTATAATTAAAAAATGTAATGAATCTAAACAAGTTTTTTTTTCTGCAATTTAATTACATCCTCAATTTCTTTGATAAACATTTGGTAAATTCGTTTAACGCGTGTTTTATAGCACATAGGTGACAGTCCCCATTAAAATGTTACCAAACACGTATATAAGTAAGTAAGTAAGTAAGTAAGTAAGTAAGTAAGTAAGTAAGTAAGTAAGTAAGTAAGTAAGTAAGTAAGTAAATGCTGACCGTAGTGATCACTTGCTGGAATAGTCATTTACTAACATAAAATACGAAATACATACCTCGTGAGGCATTACGTTTCCAATAGTCATACCTTAATACATACTTTTTATACATACGTATATAATTATGTATGCGGAATAATGAAAAGAATCGGTATGTGTAAAAAAGTCCACTGCGCTTGCATCGTTGCACCAAATGAATTGTGTCGCGGGAAGATAGTTCTCGATACGGTATGTGAACGACTGTTTTCTCTATCAATTTTTCATATCTTCGCTTAGAAAATGCGCTTTTTACCAGACTTTTAAAAATATACATATATATGTCGCGAAAATAAAATGAATGTGAAGATGACACCGATGATCGAGAGTCTACTGGCACTGTACGAAGAAGAAATGCCGATTCACGGTACAATTCAATATTCAACGACATTGCATCGGTACTGGTTTTGTCATTTGAGTTAATAAACCTCACTTCGTACATAAGAAAGATATCTACAGTTAAATTAAAAAAAAGTATTCGTACAACGCAATACGTTCGGTTTAAACAACAACAACTTTGATTGTAGAAGGTCACTTAGCTATGAGAGGCACATACAAGCAGTTAGAAAATTAACTCAACTTTCAGAAAATATGCATTTCATTATGACTTGAATAAAAATACAACAGACAAATTTCAAATGCCGAATAAAGTAAGGAAATCGACGAAAATAAATATTCATACAGATTTTTATTTATTTGTGAATTGGTGATATTTATAGTAATTAATGTTTTACAGAATATCCGTTGTTATCAATAATCGCTTGCAATCACTCGAGTATAGATTCAATTAAATTATTCATTATTTTTTAATCGTTCTTATTTGAAATTTTACATTTTTGCAAACGATATTTCAATTCTTGCCATGTATTATACATATGCTCAATTGGATTTATTTTTCTGGAACCAGTAATTATCAGAAAGACCTAATTTCTAAGCACTGTTTCTCGAATTTGATCTAGAATATATAAATATTTATATTGATTTATTCAGAACAATAGAATACCAAGATTCCTCTTACATTTTGGTTCTTATTGGTACATTTGGTCAATAGATATCAAATAAATGAATACTTCCACTCTATGAATACTTCTTTTCGCCAATTTCTTTACTTCATTCGGTATTTGAGATTTGTCTACCGTAATTTTATTCAAGTCATAAAAAAGATTCATGTTATCTGAAAGCTGAGTTAATTCGATACGATGTCTACTTGCTAATGTGAATGTCACATGTAGCTAATTAATTTTCCGCAATCGTAATTATTATTGTTCAAATCGAAAGTGTTGCCATATACGAATACTTTTTTTCGATACTTACATATATGTAGGTACATATGAATAAATTCTCGAATTCGTTCGTGTTTAAGATATTGCACTTTGGCCGACGAAAGAATCTTATACAGCATGATTCTTTCGTTAGAAGCTCCGAAAGCAATATGTAGTTGTGGCGCGATCTGCCCGATTGTAATATTGCATTACATTAAAGGCTGATACGACGCAGAGACAGTATCGGCCTTTGACGCACTATAAAGTTACGATCAGGCGAATCGCGGTTTGCTTTTGATACCTCTGGTGAGAAAATCATCCTGTATTTCAAAGATTTTACATCGATCGTCCTGTCCCTCTTGCACTCGCTCTAACGTGGCTAATAGATTTGGGTGTCCATTACAATCGGACGGTACTCGATGAATCTAAAACTTTCATATTTTCCTACTTTAACGATAGAATCAAACCTTTTTGTGTGTATGCGTGTGCGTGCGTGTGTACATGTATACATGTACGTACGTGTGTGTTCCTAACCGCTGACTTGAAGTCCCGTGAGAGGAATGCGAGAAAAGTGGAAGGGGTATATACCTATTCTCATGCACGCGTTCACGTTTCAAACAAAAGTGAATCAGTTTCTGGTCGGTTACAAATTTAAGTATTTATTTTTTTATTATAAAAAATCAAGGTCGTGTTTATTTGTTCGAATGACATTGCATATCTTTTGCTTCATACGTTTATAATTCGTGTCAAGACGTATTCAACGACCTGATGTACCATTACCATCAGACGGCTTGGATTTCAGAAATTTCGGTTTACAGTCTCTGAATCTTTATATTTACACGTATATTGAAATATGGATGCGATTAAAATTGATTCCTACTACTATGGCAGAAACTGTGGTTAAGGCTCAGAAGGTGCGGTTCATGTGGGGATGGGTGCTCGTATCCCTCTTTGCCCCTGTGTCGTTTCACGAGACTTCAAGTCAGCGGTGAGGAATACATACATATGTACATCGTATCATATTTTTGTTTCTAAGAGTATCGCAAGATTCCAACGAAACGAGCCTCGAGTATTGTGAATTATACTCATAAGTATTCGTGAACATATTAAGATCGATCCTGTAATCGACTAAGTGCGTAACAAAAGGGCACTGTAGGGTTTCCCAAAAAGTCTTTATTCGACTCTGACAAAGCTTCGATAACTGATCTCTAACACGCTTTACTCAATTTCCAATTCCAAGTGACTTCGATCGGTGCTTCTCTCGCGCACTATATACCCGGTTAGTCCGCAAGAAGCCATTCATTAGTGAAAAAAATAAAACAAAAAAATTTATTGGATACGGTTAAGCAATATATGGTTTATTGTTTGGAAAATTTACAAAGTCGAATTGCCTTGCCAACGGTTTATCCTTAAAGTGAAATACGTTTCATGGAGGATAGAATTAGAGAAAGTCTAGGCTGACATAAAGTGGTCCTTTGACAACACAAAGACCGTACTCTATTATGTGATAATTATATGTAATGTCCTCGTGGTGTCGACGAACTTCCAACTCTCGAATTACAAATGACATTACGATTGCGTCAATGGCTCAAAATCTTTGATTCCACGAGAACCCAACAATTGCATTTACAGCCTATATATTGTTAATATCGTTCGTTATTTCTAAGTAACGACGATGTAAATAACACAATTTTGTAGTATAACGATTATACTACGGTATGCTACAATATTATTATACCGTAGTATAATAATAAATACAATGTATATTTTATCTATTAAATGATTGAGTTACCAATTTTGTCCTAGTTAATTCAACATCGCTTCTTCAAATAGTATGTCTTTTTAGACATTGAATAAAGTTGTTCTTTATATTTTTCTATTACATTATTCTACTGCATAGTTAATGATAACAGTTGAGAAGAAATTGATTTTTAAGATTCAAAGTAATGAATTATTTCTACCGACGTATTTAATTATTTACAAATTCAGAAAGGAAACATTTGTTCAATCTTGAGTAACCCTCCGCCATAATCAACTTATAATACCTATTACATAATAAACTTTAACAATATTCTACAGATTAATAATTATTATCATTATTGTTACACGTGTGTTATACAGACACCTAAATTGGGATTTTTTTTAGAAAAAGAGAATTTACAGGGTGGTATATAATTATTTCGGATCATAACTCCGTTATCAGTGCAATTAAAGCACACAGTGTCAAAGGAAGAATATAAATAATTCAAAGAATACTTTTAACGCTAGGTGGCAACGTTATGAACATTTTTTTGCCCTTCACTTGAGTATCTAAATATCTTGGCGAGCCCTGTAGTTCGATTCAAGCCCCTTGACTATTATCTATAGTGTAATTTAAAAGATAAGATACATTCAAATTCTATAAACTCTATGGAGGTACTAAAGAACGGACAAGATTACAACCTGCAAAGATAATTAGAAATTTGGAGATTATTTATAACTTCAATTATGAAAACAATCAAAAAGGATTGTACAAAGTATGTACAGTGTAACGGAGAAGCGTTTGAGCATCTTCTTTAATAAAGATAATCGAACAATGTTTAAAATATCTCTTTAGCTAATCACTTTTCGATCACTTTAATCCAATACATTTTCATTACGATTTACCACAATATTTTTTTACTACGAGTTACTCCAATATTCTTTTATTATTTATAACGCAGCTATCGCTTGAAATAGTTGCGCAGATCGCGTTGTATGTACACAGAAACGTTTGATACACATCAAAACGCTTTCACCGGGTCAAGGTTCTGGGATAAATGCCACGATATTTCTCCAAAAAGAATCCTTACACCTTCACTCCAATTCATAATCGGATCCTTTTTGAACGATAAAATATATGTACATTCTTGGAAACGACGTAACATCGGGTCACTCTCTATTTTCGCGTAATATTTACTACATTTTCAAATAACCGGTTCTTTGAGACTTGATAGCCACTTGCATATGTATTTACATAAATGCTTTTCAATCATTACTTAGCCCTCGCTTAACGTCTAAATTATCCCGACATATGTCTGTATTCAAACCTTAGGAAAGCTACCAATTTTACGAAAGGCAAATGAACTGTATGTTTTTTTAGTGTTTTTAAAAACAGACTGTCGCTGGTAGTCACAAAATAATAGTAAACTGTAACGATAGTAATATTGATAATAACAATATGAGAATATCAATATTATTGTCGAAAACCGTAAAATATTATGGATACTTCGTTCGATAAGGTAAACGATAAAGTGGAATTTTCCCAACTATCTATAATCGCGTTGCAAACATTCGTGTCATAAAGCACGAAGACAATCAACTTCTTTTGGTCGTTTAAACAAGAAGACAAATTTATTAATAAAACGAATCGACTATTATATTTTCTCTATGAACGACCTACTCTCGGTTATTAATATTCGTAGCAATATATAGTTGGTTCAACGAGACGAGATACCGTATACGACGATTGCACGTGATGAACGCGTGATCAGATCAGGGCCGATTTCACAATACCTAGATTCAATGATTATGTAAAACATTTTTTCTAAACTTCATTGTTATTTTTTTGTAATTTAAATTATTCGACTAACGATTAAATGACTTGTACAACCAACAGCACACATAATAAAGAAACTATGTTTTCGAACAATCGTTTCTTAAAGACATACAAGATAAATATAGGATAATAATTAAATAAATGAAATAAGTTGGACGAAATCATTTTTTATTATTCAAAGTTTATCTTGAATCACTGTTTAAACTCCTACTACTACTGTTACTATGACCGCGACCATCGACCGAACAATGTTCGATTTATTTAAAAATGATCGAACTGTTCTAATAAACCGAGCAATTTGAGAGAAATCGAACGGTTCGAATTGAGCCAGCTCGAAAGAAGACACGCAGTGTGAATTCCGAAATTTCATCCAAATCGTTCGGTTTATTCTAACCAGAGAAAAAAAAACCCTCTGTAACTGAGCGAGAGTCGTTCCTGGAGCTGAAGAAAATAGACCAATAACTACAGACCATTTAACTGATCGTGTAGGCGTTAATGTAAACATTGGTATCTCGTCTCTTTCGATGGACTATAAAGAGACTGTTCAAATTAGACGCGGTACAGATACGTGACTCATGAATGATGAGAGATACAGAGTGTGCGGTGTGTCGAATGCACACGACGATAAACAAACACAAAACAGAGAGAGAGAGAGAGAGCTAGGAAAAACGTGAAGCACGAGTGTAAATGATTAATAAAAAATTAAACCTCGACGGTACGTTTTGTACCCAGTATTTAAAGACTATGCTTGAAACTATATCGAAGAGTAATTTATTTGTATTAAAGACGTTTCTATTTTTTTTTTCTTCTTTTTTTTTAGGCAATCGGACAAATTTTCACTTAGACTCGCAATGAATAATTAACCGTTGCATGAAATTCGATTCGTAACTCGTGTATGCTTACTAATTTCGTACAATTTGGGAACTCCGTTGTATGGTTGACTTATTTTGTTAAACCATTACCGTAAGAAACGGCAAACGTGTCAATTTAGCCGCATCCAAACAAAGAATTATCAAAGAGCTCCGGAGATGGAAAGTTTATATTATATCAAAGATATCCAAACTGAGCTCGGGAACTTAGGTTCCTTCCCCTACTTTGTTCCATTGCCTGTAAAAATTAATTTATCGTGTTTTGTGTTACAAGCGGAACGCGTCCCTCTCAAAAAAAAAGAAAGAAAAAGAAATGGGTCTTGTTTTTAAGCAACGCTTCGCGGAAGTCCTGTATTATGTAAACAGGTGGCTAACGACTTCAGAACAACGAACGAGCGCCAATCGAAACTCACTCTTTCGTTGTCAAACAAACAGAAAATGTCTAGAGCAGAATTTATCAAGCTTTCTCTGTTCACGGAGCTGATAGTGTCTCGGATAATTTTTGATCCTTTTTTAATGCGGTAAACGAGTTGTTCGATAGATGAACGATACAAGTAAAGCGGGGAATATTTGTTCCTATTATTTTGCAATGAAAAATCAAAATAATATTTCTTTAATATCAACACGATCCGTTCGATATGTATCAATAAGCATTTCCATTGTATATATTTCGTATTCGCATATAAACTTGAATGAACTTCTGCAACAAAAATTATATACGAAATGTATCCTAGAGTCTTTACATTTCTTTTATTTACGGTAAAATATTATTTTTAACCCTAGACTAATTTTTGTTTCTCCTTGCGATACATTGTATTTATATTCACAAATAAAAAACATAAAAAGCTAGTGAATGAATTACTCGTCTAATTGTAAGTCAAGGACTTATTGTAGTCGCTATCTATTCATTGCATTAAAATAAATCCTATTCATCGTTGTCACGACTTCATCGTCAACATTTTTTATCTATCAACGACATTTATCTAATTTGTCTATACGAGTTCGGTTTATTACTTGCGATCGTTGACGGTGATCAATGTAACTTTTTTTCCATCGTTTACTATCAATACTGGATTATACTACGCGAAACGAGAGTTTCGTTTAGTATCCTATTTCGCTTGAAATAATCTTAATGCATTTCAAAATATCGACCGTTATTATCAATATAAAGTTGACATCGTTACAACGAATTACGTGTCAATTTTGCATTGCCTCGGCTAATGCAACATTCATTCTTTGCATTAACCTTTTGAGTTATATAATTTCTAAATATTAGATAAATATAATCCACTTTTTCCAAACTTGTACTATATTAAGAACAAGTTCGTTATTATACTCCTTTACATTTCGTATTACTGATATTTTTTCATGAACCTTTTGTCTCTATTAATGTTTATATATAAATTTGGTCTATACCTACTTATCAGGCAATGTCGATACAGTTTGGAGAAAACTTCGGCGACACATGGTATACGAAATGTGAAAAGTAAGCACTTAACAGACATTTAGCTGAGAAACGTGAGTTAAGGTATCAGGTTTCGGTCATTCGTGTGCAAGATTTACGATGGAGAAAAGCTCGAATTTTGCCCTACAGATTTGTCCTTCTCCTCATTGTTGTTACTAGATTGCATCGTAGACATTGTCCAGATGATTTGTAAAAAGGAAGTGAATAGAGAGAAAGCTAAACAACAGGCACACCAGTGGAACGAATCCTATGGTACCTTTCTGACCGTGTCCCATCATAAATCTTGCTCACAAACGATCGAAACTTTGTCAAAAAATAAGAGACATGGTACGAGAGGAGAAATAATTGGGTATCTACATGGTTTATACTAAAGTATGTTTAGTTGAGTAGTTAATTATTATCCTATATTTATCTTGTATGTCTTTAAGAAATGATTGTTCGAAAACATAGTTTCTTTATTATGTGTGCTGTTGGTTGTACAAGTCATTTAATCGTTAGTCGAATAATTTAAATTACAAAAAAATAACAATGAAGTTTAGTACAAGATTGTAATAGACTACAAATTTCATGTATTTATGACATATGTATGTAAATATGAAAGTGGTAAAAATTCGAATGGAATCTTGTAGACGACTTGTTAGCTCTTAATATATGTATATAAATATTTTAAGTAAGGTGTTATAATAAGTGTTTTATGACAATTTATTTTTATAGAAAAAAACACATACTAATATTATATAGAATTGAACCATAATTGATGCAGAGCCGAAAAATAATATATTATATAAAATGAGTTAGAACCCATATGTCCATAATAGTTGTAACATTTTTTCGGTTCTCGTAATTGTTTCAAGAACCAAAACCGATATTATAACTATAATCAACCAATGATTTAGGAGAGGCCAGTTCTCGCAGACACTTGGTAGAAAAAGAATAAATGTACGTTAAATGAATCGTTTAAAACGTTTACGTATCTTACATCGTCCAGTCATCGTCATCGCGTATCAACTTACATTCAGATGTTATTCGAAGCCGTCGAATAAAGTTACAGTTACAGTTGAAACCTTCGTTCGATGGTACAGTTAATCTTTCGAATTAATTAATAACTCGATACGTAAAGTTAACTGAGATTTTTCGAATCTTCGAGTAACGAATAAAGTTGAAATAATTTTACATTCGATTCGTTACTTTGTTAAAATTTTGCTCATTTCTACCGTCGACCCGAGCAATCGATCAGTGTACAAACAAAAGAACGTTCTTTGTTACCCACCGTATCGAATTTCGTCCTGTAATGTTTGTGTAATATTGTCTATCAAAAATAAATCTAAATATCATAACATTCGAATTGTTTTTAATTACGTACAAAAGGTAACACTTTCGAATTCCGCAAGTATTTACATGCACTTTCGAACGAAATTACGTTTGGACTCGGACTTAACAGGAAACTTCGTCAATCCATTGACAATACTTTCATCGAAATATAATAATATTCGTCATTGTTGTATCCTATTCACTTTCGTCTTTGAGTGCCCCGTTCAAATTCGATCTGCTCCAAAAATAAATTTTTCGACTTGACCACGAATTTCAAGCATTCGATAGACCGATCTATCGCATTAAAATCAAAGATTATTGTAATATTTAACTGTTAACATTGGTCACGCATTATTATATTTCGATGAAAGTATTATCGTTGAATTGACGAAGTTTCCTGTTAAGTCTAGGTTCAAATTCGATCTGCTCCGAAAACAAAATTTTCAACCTGACCGCGAATTTCAAGCATTCGATGGACCGATTAAAATCGCATTAAAATCGAAGATTATTGTAATATGTAACTGTTTACATTGGTAGCGGATAATGAATAGAAGAATGAGCGAGGGTACAGAGAAAGGAAATAATCCTTTCATTTTTCGTACGGAAATTCATTCGAGACACTCCCATAAGCGATTTGAAATTCGCGAAGGTCACGATCTTGTCCAGATCGAGTAACGCGTATTGAAAACGTTATCACCGTTCCTATGCAGCTCTCATACATACTGTTACCAACATGCCTACACCGCTCCAAATAAATAACTGCTGCTCATTGGTAAGAAGCTGGGACAAATTTGTTCTGTATCTTTTTCGAAACTAGAGAAAGGTGTACTGTTTTCGCATATTGTACACCCATTGTAGGTGTTCATGATTCCGGAACACGCAGGAATTTGAAAATACAAAAAGGGACAATTTCGAATACTCCAGACGAGTCGAGGCTTGAATATAAAGCGAAACGAGGATCCCATTTCTGTCGAGACTTTCGTTCCTTCCGAGAATCCCAATTGTAAATCGGGATCTTGATTCTGTCGAGCTCCTTGATTTTATCGAGCCGTTCGTTTCTAATCAAAATATTGGTTTGTTCGGAGAGTCATTTCGTTCTCCAAAATTGAGAATATATAATTTAATGAAACGTTTATACGTTCCAAAAAAATCGTGTTTCATTTTCACCAAGAAAAAAAAAAACGTAACGACTTTCCGAACAACCCAATACTAACGTACGTACATATCTCCAGGATTCAAGTCGCTTGAAAAACGGCACGAAAAATATGAAAAAACTTGATTTATCGTGTATTTAATGTTGTGCATTTATGCAAATATTCCATTCTTCTTATATTAATACGATTGTCTTAAATTAATCGAACAAGCTCGTACGTTCCAGTATCTACAAGTACTTGAATTAAGCGAAAAAGAAAACTAATTCATCGAGTTTAATATTCCACCTTGGTTACGGTTATCTTTCCGTTTGTTTATTATGTAAACAGAAACAGAGATTAGAATAAATATATTACGAGAAATTACATTTTAACGTTTAAATTTTCTGAGTACCGCGCTTCTCGAAGGAACACGAAACACTACGATTATATACGAACGGTTGTAAAAAACCGAGAAGTTCGAAAGAAGCGGGGTTCCGGTTTACATACATTCGGCTCTTGTTTTAAACATTCAAGACGGGATTTTTCTGCCCTTGTTTTTTGCAGAATCCCAAACAACTTGGGTCTCTGTTGTATGTTGATACATATGTATCAGTATGCGTTTAGGAGGTGTCACGTATTATTCTATGTTTATTCATCGTAACTATTGACCGATAATATAGTATTTAGAACGATTGCGATCTATTGTGGTCTCACATTTGATTTTTAGTCTCATCTTTCGATAACAGTGAATGTTATTACGAATGGTTATTACGAAAGTGACCCAAGTGATATATGTATGTTATGTGTATTTTCTGCTTCGAGATATTTAAACTTTTACGTTTGCGAGTTTTATTGGAAAATAGTTACAAAAAAAACAGGTTTATTTATTTGTTATATAATTCTGATTATATGATTACTTTTCTAGTGAATTTTTACTCACTTTTCTGTCAACAACAAAATTTCCCGTATTGGACACTTGAACGGCTTTAAAGTACTAGTATTCATGATAAATCGATAGAACGTAGGGTAGAGTAGGCCCCTTAAATTTTCATACTTTGCCTTTGTCACCTGCCTTGTTATAAATACTGGAGGCAACTGTACGTTTTAAAATAATTTTTATTTTTCTCTTCTTAGGTCAACTACTCAATTGACTACTCTTACTCAGTTAGGTCAACTTGAAAGGTCTAAAGCACGAAATTTCGCTTCAGGGTCCACTGATGTTTTATAAAATATTGTATATACACGAAGCTTCTTTTAGGAATCCTATCCACAGTATGTTTACTCAATTTATCGATTGTCCAACAGTACTTTTTATTTTTCACATTATTGCTTTTTCCAGTTTCCTAGTTGAAAAACAATTTCTTTCCGTTATACAATTTATAATAAATTTGAATTTTTCACCGAATTTTTTCACGTCTATTTTTTCAAAGTCTCGATCATCTGGCAAGAAGGAACGATCGGATACTTAAAAATGTATGTATGTTCTTTCATTGTTTTTTTTCGATCAAATAATTTTAAGCCATATTAATGCTATCTTAATATTGCAGTTTTGTCTAGAACAAGCACCACTGTAAACTATTATATAATTTTATGTCGTAATACTTTTAACGTGTTCCATACAATACAATGTAACTTCTTCTGATTCTTTGAATACGATCGATTGTTTCTTCTCAGACATAAGTATGTATATAAGAACATTATAGTCGGAAATGTTGTGGAAACCTACGTTGTACATATGTATACATATTTTGAGAATGCAAAATATTTCTTCGGCGTTTTATCATCTTTCTTTTCAAATTTTTCCAAGCTCGTTCGGCTCGAATTAGATGTAAATCGTGTTCTTCTTTCGAATTTATTTTTTTACTCCCATCGATAACTGCTTCGCTTTTCGTTACTAGTGAATCACACTTCTAACGTGTATTTTTAAGCAACACAAATATTTTTCTGTAGGTCCTTCCATTCATACGTTTTTAATTATTTTTCTTTATATTTTTAGATCGTATATTTTTCAAATATCTAAATCCTGATTTACGATCTTGCGAAACGGTTTCAATCGATGGAAAAACGTGCAATGTGATCTCGTTACAGTCTTAACCTTTTGACTACGAACGAGTTCAATGCAAAGTGCACGCTGTGTGCGAATTGCCTTTTCATGTATTGAACATATGCAAATATGTTTATACAGGCTAAACGTTCTTTCGGTGTCTTCTGCTTTACCAAGTTCTTATCAATTATGCTACGTAAAAGTAAAATTTGTTTTTCGAAGTTCCCCAATTTCCAAAAATTTTCAAAATTAATTTATCGCTCTTCATAAGTTAACAAATCAATAAACTTTTGGGATAAAAGCAATTTTTATTTTCGAATATTTTAGCACCAACGACTTTAGAATTTTTAGAAATACACATTTCTTTGCCGCTATTTCTTCTTATGTTTCTAATATTTGCAACTCAACTATCTTTATTTTACGTTCCAGTTTTTTGTTTGTTTTTCTTCCTATTTACAGTTATATTCGTATTTGTATACGTATTCAATCCTTGTACACCATCCGGGTAAATTTGACCTGAAATCGAACTTTAGTATTAAATAACTTTTGTGACAAAAAAAAAATTTAATTTGCACGAATTTTCCTGACTTTTATCAGCATCACTTGGACAACGTCTCAGGAAAGAAAAAATGCATTTAGCGTCTTATTTATACGAGACACATAAATAGATACCTAGGTATGTAGACTTTTTAAAAGAATGGGCATCGATTTTTTTAGGTTAGTATGTTTGTAAATATGTATAAATAAATTTTAGTTTGTATTTATTACAATCTAGTTCTAAATTAATACTTTGATTCGATTTGATTCCAAATACAGTTGTTTATTTATCGGTTCAACGTAATCTTTGGCTTAAATGAGGTTTTCAAAAATCTACGCTTCAACATGAATTTTGGCTTAAATAAGAATCTGTAAAAGCTGTATTTGAAAACTATCAAACATCAAGTGTTACAGACCACGTTACAGTATTTTTTAGAAATTAACAAACTAATATATTTAGACAATTCACACTCGTAGGATAATTAAAATGATGAATTGCCAACATGAGAACTACGTGTTTCAATTATTCCCATGATACTTGATATACGAAGAATACGATATGTGAGATTCATCAGAAGTCACGAAAAGTCGATAACGAAGATAGTATACACCAGCACAATCACTAGATACTTTAGACGTCTCGATGGTATTACCCAACGAAGTAAACGTTTGTAAAATTTCACAAAAGTGCGTCTTCCTTCTTTTCTCCTTTGTCTTGTTCAACATTGTTACATCCACCGTGGTTGTTGGTTTTATCTGTATGAAGCGATGTGTACGACACTTTGCGAGGAATTGCTCTGCTCGAGCATGCTGATAAGAGAAATGTGATCACTGCTCGCCTGACGATGATGTTGATTTTAATGATGCATTACTTCGTTTTATGATCCTTGATTATTTTATCGCTGATAATGTACTCTATCTGACTTGATTATTTCACAATGATAAAGTACAGTTAAACTAAACTAAGACAATAAAATAATTGTAATTGCGAATGAGGAACTTATGAAACCTATTAAACCGTTTAATTAAGTGAAAGAATTGCTGTCTGATAACCGAATGACAGTAGAAAAATTATCGAATGAAAAATTACAGGGGATATTGAACATTGTAAATGACGTAAGTTTGAAAGTAGAATCCTTTTAATTTACGTTTTCGTTAAAGAAGAATATTTTACGTCTGGATGTTTGTAAATATTATTCATCAAATGTGATCAGTGATCAAGTACTTCTGTGATTCTAATAAAACCATACGTAATTTAAAATAATCTTGAGTACTAAGTATATGCTTTTTGATACTATAAAAGAGAAAAGAATTCTCCTCGATTCATCTATATCATATTTGAATTTGATTTTTAAATACTTTTTAACGTTTCAATTTGTATTACTTTTTCAAATAACAGCTAATATCATTTGATATATTGTAAGTAATTAATGGATACATAATTGTTGAAATGTTATTAAAAGTTTCTATTATAAAAATTTATAAACGTTCATGTTAATATTCTGTTCGTGTTAGAAACATATAGATGTTTACATCACAATTAGTGATAAAAAAAAAATTCTATTAATGAACAAATTATATTATATAGACGTTAATATTTTAAAAGCAATATTTATCTATTTTGAAATAAGTAATAGAATTCCATTCGTTGTAATTTAGAAAACTCTGTTGTATTATTAGTTACGTATATGTATGTATATGTACAATCTTATGCATATTAATTAAAATTTCTAATAAGGGGAACATATACAGATAGAAAAAAATTGTGTAACCTCCTAAAATATGGACGAAGAATATGCATTTAAATTTGATGGAAAAATTTGATACCGTTTTGTTTTAAAAAATCTCAAAGAATACAAAAAATTGATCAATAGAATCTCTTGATCTGAATACCATCGAAAAGTTTATTAGAATAGAAATAGTCTAAATAGGTTGTTTCAACATTCATGACAACAAAGCAGTGAACAATTCTTCATGATTAAATCGGTTAATGTTGTTTAATTCTCAGCTGCATATTCGAGAAAATTAATTTTCAAATGTGTTTGTTGTATAAATATTCGTAAGTCTTACAGTTGGTACAAGATAAAATAAATTACGTTTAATTGTACTAAAATTACATACATATGTACCTGTACATATATTCCTTGGATTATCAATACTTTTTAACATATTTTTGAATTTTCACTTACTCGAACTGAAAAATAATCTTTATCTCTAATTGTTTTAAACATAATTTTCAAAGCGAAAAGCCAACAAATTTTTGAAAGCAAAAATTAAAGATACATCAAGTTTGATAACTGCAGCAATTAAACTATAAACTATATATGTATTCGTTTGTTTGAATAATAGAAATTGAAAACAAATTCTATCTATACACGTCGATTGCATCAAATCATAATGTTGTATGCATATACAAACGTATTCGATAATATTTTGTAGCACATAGAGTCTAGCAAAATAAATATTGTAAAATACATTGTAGGTACATACATATGTATAAATGTACTCTATGAACCTTTAAGGATTTTATAAAGAAACTTTTATCCAGAGTAAAATTGTTTACTAAGAATAATTCATCGATATTAAAGAGTTTGTTCTAGTGTTGCGTTCATTTTAGATTGTTAAATTAGAAAAACATATTCAAAAATAAAAAAAAACATTACGACATAAATATCATATTAAAGAATTGCACAAATTAGTAACAAATAAAAGTTCTAGTTACAAATATAAGCAGAGTACTGATTTATTTTGAAAGGTACCATTATTTTATTATACTAATTTTTCAAAAGTAATTATTTAATTTTGCCGTGTATTATTGTAATTAATTTGAAACTTGTAAATATATCATTGTAATGTTACTGTAAAGTTATTTTTATATGCTTGAGGACGATATTTAACTCTTACGAAATTTTATAACACTAAATATGGACATAAATTTTGTATGTATATGAGTAAATGTTTGGAATGTCATACAATATTTATGAAAAATTAAGTGGTGCATATAACTGTATATATTGTATATGTGAAAATTTACACTGGATTACAGTTACTTCTACGTTTTGTGAAATCGCTGAAAGTAATATGTAACATGTAACACTGATCGCCAGTAAACTATTGCCATAACTGCATCCGAGGAGAACTTGACCTTGAGCGTTGCCGGTTTCTATCTGAGCAACGTTTTCATGTCATTTTATGTTATTGTGCCTAAGGTAACTGATTATTAAATACATTTCTTGTACTCGTGTAACCATTAGAAATTTTTAAACAAGGTGAAGTAATATAGCTTTTTATTATTTCCAAAATTGTGCAAAATTGATAATAATATTCCAACACGTATATATATATATATATATTTTTTGCTTTTAAATAAATATTCCAGTTATATTTCATTCTGTATGCTAAATAAGTTCTTTCAAAGATTTAAAAAAGAAAAGAAAATAACACTTTCTTAAATTTATGAATAGAATTTTCAATAAAATGTGTAAATAGTTTTACATTTGGAACACGTTTTTAAAAATTATAAAAATTGTTCAATATTTACAAAGTATTATAAATAAAATAATTGACACTACGTAAAGTTTTCAAAATTCTCATAACATCACTTTTTTGTATAAAACTTGTGTACATTACTCATTTTTGAATTATTTACTTTATATTGAATACATTAATTATTGAATCAGTTTCACAATGCAATCAGGTTCTTATGGATACAAATATTTATCGTGCAACATAAATATGTTGGGAATGACATGGGTTTTCCATTTCTTTAACACGGCCCTGCAATGCTGAACTGCAATGCACAAAGCGCATGCGCCTTTCTTTAAAACTCGATACGTGATTCGCAAGAATCGTATACTTTCATGTTGGCTAGCCTGCAGCTCTTTGTTCGTAGTAGCAACGGTTGAATGTCGTCCGCATTTCTACTCTCGCTAGCTTGGCGATCCCATTCGTCTTTCGGCATTCAACGAGCAAGACAATTCCACGAATTGATTTGTTTGACCGTGCCGGCTTGACCACTTCCATTTATATCTTGTTGTCGACAATCGAAAAGTAAGTATTATTAAAAGTGACTTTATTGTCTGTTAATACTGTTCAGCCATATTTGCCGGTAAACTTAATGCTTTATTTTGTCGATATGCACGTGTACACCTACTACGCGTTATTAAACAGACGTATTGTTTTGTTAGTACTAATTACCATTTCTACACAATTACATATATAAAATATAACAAATAATGCTGAGATTAATATTCGCGATAATCACTGTTGTTATCTATAAAAACGTGAAATTTTATACCAGGAATTATCTGCAGAACAGGTATGTACTTGGCACGTATTAGGTCAAAGAAAAAAACCGTGAACGAAGATGTTTTGCTTCGTAGTATTACTGTTTGCCAAATATAAAATGTGGTTACTGGTTGGTGTATACATATACGTATATAGATATATTGCACTATTTGTATCGATTTTTGCCCATATTTTTACAAACTATGATTTTGCTACGTACTTACAAACGAATTTTAAACGATTGAAAGTGCTTTTAAATATTGCGGAAATGAATATCATAATTATATTTGGATTGCACAGTAAATAAAACGAAATGTAGATATTACAATAATATATAAAATGTCTAATGAGGTTTATATAATGTTTGCAAAATGTATAAATATATTGTGCTAGTATGTTTTACTAATTGTATTGATTACAAACTATCTTATAAATTGATTTACAAATGCATTTGTTTAGAATCATTATTTTTTAAAGTTGTATAACACCAAAAGAACTTATACACTTATACAGTCTATACATGTACAGTGTTTTTCATTAGTACCATTAATAATATATATTAATAAAGTATAAGTAAAATATATTATATAAAAATTTAAAATATTCTGTATAAAATGTTACGATTCTTATTAAATTTGAATATCTACTAATTTGTAATTATATGTAAATTTAAAAAATTTGTAATTATACGACTGTGAATTGTCACAAATTTGAAATACTCTAAACGAAGAGCTTTTATTAGTCTTTTTTTTTTATTTCTTTATTTCGAAAAGAAATTGTTGTTTATTGTAATATTTTTTAGAGTACAATGGATGATAATTGGGGTGAAGACTTTTCTCAAGTCTCTTCAAATTCATACAATGTAAGTGTATATTTTTCTTCTTTATGACAGTAATTTAGTAAATTTATCAATGAAGTATATTGTTTATACAAAATATGTTATTTTTTCCATTTTAAAATTAGATAGATGAAGGTGGACGTAGCTATGGAAAAGGACGGGGATTTGTAATGCGGAATAATAATGATAACGAGTGGGGGCAGAATTACAATTGTGGGAGCACTAACAGCAATGGATATAATGCTGACAATAGTTGGCAGCCTAACAATAATGATAATAATTTTGGAAGGCCTGGAAGAGGCAGTGGTAAAGGTAGTGCAAATGGTGGTAGCAGGGGAGGATATAGTGGAAGAGGAGGATTTAGAAACAGGGCTAGGGGGAATGACGATGAAAGCAATGATTACAGACGGAACAATAATTATAAAGATGATTACAATGATGGATATGACAGAAGTAGTAAACCAAAAGGAAGATTTACTGGACGAGGTGGTGATGACAGTGACATAGAAGGTCAGAAACCACGAGAAGTATATATTCCACCAGATTTACCCTCCGATGAACAATCTCTGTTTGAAAATGGTGTCGCAATGGGCATCAATTTTGACAAATATGATAATATCGAAGTTAAAGTAAGCGGAGAGAACGAACCTATGCCAATAGAGAGTTTTGAGGCAGCAGGTCTTAGAAACATTGTTTTAGAAAATATAAAAAAATCGGGATATACAAAACCAACTCCAGTGCAAAAACACGCGTTACCAATCATATTGAATAATCGTGATTTAATGGCTTGTGCACAAACAGGTTCAGGAAAAACTGCTGCATTTGCAGTTCCTATTATAAATAATTTATTGGAAAGGCCTACAGACTTAAATCCAGGTTCATGTTGTGAACCACAAGCTGTTATCATATCACCTACTCGTGAACTTACTATACAAATTTGGCAACAAATTGTTAAATTTTCACTCAATTCGATTATAAGGACTGTAGTTGCATACGGTGGTACTTCTGTTACTCATCAAGGAGGAAAACTCTCTGCAGGTTGTCACATACTTGTAGCAACACCTGGAAGATTGTTAGATTTTTTAGAAAGAAGAAGAATTGTATTTTCTTCCGTTAAATATCTTGTATTGGATGAAGCAGATCGTATGTTGGATATGGGATTTTTGCCCAGTATCGAGAAGATTGTAGATCATGAAACAATGGTTCCTTTAGGTGAACGGCAAACATTAATGTTTTCTGCTACTTTCCCAGATGAAGTACAACTATTGGCGAGAAGATTTCTAAGCAATTATTTATTTCTCGCAGTTGGTATAGTAGGTGGAGCATGTTTAGACGTTGAACAACATTTTTACGAGGTTGCCAGAAATTTGAAAAAAAATAAACTTAAAGAAATCTTGGAAAGACAGAACGATGCAGGTACTTTAATGGGTACCTTGGTATTTGTAGAGATGAAAAGGAAAGCAGATTTTATTGCAGCATTCTTGTCTGAAAATGATTATCCGACTACTAGTATTCATGGCGATAGATTACAAAGACAAAGAGAAGAAGCATTAGCAGATTTTAAAAGTGGGAGAATGTCTGTTTTAGTAGCTACAGCTGTGGCTGCTAGAGGTTTGGATATAAAAAATGTTGCTCATGTTATAAACTATGATCTGCCAAGGGGAATCGATGAGTATGTTCATCGAATTGGAAGAACTGGCCGCGTAGGTAATCGTGGAAAAGCAACTTCCTTTTTCGATCCTGAAGAAGATGCACCACTGAGAAACGATCTTGTCAGAATATTGAAACAGGCGAAGCAACCAGTTCCGGACTGGTTAATATGTGGAAATGCAAGTAGAAATTTCATGCCTGGGCGGGGGAAGAGATTTGGCGGAGAAGACATCAGAGATGTATGTAAACTTTAATATAATTAATTTCCGATAAAAATGTGCAAGTACCATAATTAAAATTATTATATTTTGTAGTTGGATAATACGAAATAAGTTTTTAAATTGTAAAAAAAAAAATATAGGTATTATATGTGTATATTATTTTTTTGCGCAGTTTCAAACAGACGAAAATCAATACGAGGAAGATGTCACGTCTTCTGTGCCAGTCGAACCAGAAGAAACATGGTAGAAACCTTTCTCTTTCTTATGCTGTTACCGTTCTTTTTCGAAAGCGGGTATTAAATATGTTTCTTTGTTAATATCACTAAGTCAGAGGTACAAATAATTCACTACATTCACACAGTATTTATGTTGATATAAAAAGTTATTAATATACAATAATTTTTTCTGTAAATTTTCGTTTTTATTTTGATTTGATTAGACAACGATAAACGACATTTAAATGAAATGTAGACTGCATCGTGTACCTCCTTAGAAATAGGTTAAGTATGTAATAACGCAATGTTACCTACGTTAGTGTGGCAGGTCTAACTTTAAGAACTGACAAATAATTTACGAAAATCGTTTCATCTGTATCTTCCGATACAGTTTATCGTACTTCTCCATCGATCGTACAAATATTAGTTTTTAAGAACAAATTATTAGAAAACAAAATCATAGAAACGGTATTTTATTTTATAAAATAATACTCTCTAATATTATGTTAAGTGTTTTATACGTTCCTTTTTATAATAAAAAAGTAAAGTAAAAGAGTGTTTAATTTTTAATGTTTTTCAAGACTTTCTTTAAATTTAAACAAAAACTAATTATTAATGACAGTTCCTTCATAATTTTAAAATTTTTAAATGTGTAAATAGTTAGTTCCTATAAACATATTTTTACTAATAAAAATATAAAAGTTTCGATCTTAAGATTGGATCCTCTTCTATGTATAAAAATTAAAATAGTTTATTACATATAAGATCAAAGAGTTGGGTCGTGAGATAAATCGTTTGATTAATGTCGAACAAAATAAAGTTTAAATGTAAAATGATACTATTCGTGAACGGAATACAATATTCATTAAAAGTTTTTCCTACCGAATGGATAAAAATAATTTTATTAATTCAAGAATTTTGCTAAATTAAAGAATTTTTCTTTCTTTAGACGATGCATTAACTTCGCCATTCTTTTTCCCCCATTGAGCAGGATTTAATTTCATCCGCTAATAATAATAATTTGAATATTTGTTTTTTCATTATAACTTGGAGTATTGTTAATGGATTGACGAGGGCTCTCCCTCGCACAAAAATATGCCCAAATACAACATTACCTAAATTATTTCAAAATTTACGTTTTCATCGAACGGATCTGATTCAATTTTATTTAATCGAGATATACGATGCTGTACTTTATTAAGAAGATAAAAGTTTCGTACATACCGTCATTCATGGCCATGTCCATGAGATGCAAATCCTCGTCGTTGAGAAGGGATGAAAGAAAACCATCGGTGGTTTGATTGATCGAATCGGAAGTTGGTGTGTGATAGTACATCATGTCGGTCGGTTCAGATTTATAAGCAGCACCGCTTTCTGCGCCAATCGATTCGCTACTGTTTGTTAAATTCATCGATGTTGCCACCGCTGAGCCCAGGTTTGACGATCCACCTGTGGCAGCGAATATTTCAATTCCAAAAAATTAGATGCTAAATAAAATCTGTTTAGCTGTAAGTCGTAATCATAGTAGTAATAAGTCGTTTTTTTATTAATTTTATGATATGTTCATGTGAAAAAAGAAAAAAAATTCTGCTGAACTAAACGAAGGCATTTTATATTTTCTAATGTCATTTTACTTCACCATACGTAATGATCAGAGTTGTATACGTACATGTGTCCGGGCAGAACCGTTTACCGGGCGCAATAAAATCATATGCGACTGTATCAGCGTGTACTCTAAACGAGTTGCATTTGTTTAAGGCCAATTTGGTCGGTAAAAAATAAGAATTCTCGAGTAATCGGTCAATATTAACGTTTAAGGGAATAATTCTATTCAATATTTTGCTAATAATTTAGTTTATAATCGATATCGAACAAAGTTCAGTATGGTAGCGCGCGCTTAATCGCAGTAAGTGCTCATATGCAAGTGATCGAAAATCTTATCCCTTAAAAGGTTAAAAGGGTAAGTAAAAGTATCGTTGAATATTGAAATTATTCCTATTTTTCGAGATTTCAATGTCGTTTTCATGAATACAAATTATGGCTAAGACTATAATTCGCGTTTACAACAATTTCATTATTGTCTTCAAACGTCTTGAATTATTGGCTACTCCTTCATAGTAAAATTACTCCTGGACGTATTTCGAAAGCAAATTTGAAATCAATTTTTTAATTTTTTCTCTAAGATTATATATATTTTTTCCAGGTCAATCGAATTTGCTCAAGAATTGCATTTTTTTTCGAATAAATTGTGTTTAGAATCACAAAACAGTTTAAAAGAAATTTTGTCTAAAATTATACATTTTGTTCGAGAAATGATTTTTCTCGTAACAGTGAATCGGTTCGAAATATTAACAAAAATATATTGGTAACACTACTTAACATTGTGTCTATACGTAAATACATGTATGTGTATTTTGTTCATATAACGTACGAAAAGAATATAATTAGAATATAACAGTTTAGATAACATACGAAAAAATATAATTTAATATTATTTATATGCATGTGTATTGATAAAAGAGGATATATTTTCAATTGAAATCTATCATTGTAATTTCGTCGTCGAAATGCGTACGGTAATTCAGAAGATTAATAAGCGGTCTCTGAATAAATAATTATAAACAGATCGCTGAGCAACAATCAAAGCAGTTATTCGTCGTATCGGTTTCATGTGTGTCACTTCACACATTTAAATACTATATGTACAAATGTATAGACAACGTTAGATAGTATTGCTAATATATATTTGTTAATATCTTAAAAATTATAAGTTTTACAAACTGAGATTAAGACAAATACTCCTCCCCTTATTGTCTCAATAATTAAAGTCGTGTCCAAGTCATTTTTTGCAATATACATAGAACAAGCGAATAACGTGTATCGATTCTGATACGATGTTTGTTATTATATTTCTAATGCACATGTATCACCTTGAACACTTTGTGGATTAGAAATTTAGTCCTTTCCAATGTCCTGCTGTTATTAATCGAACAAAGTTACGAGTGTAACTCAATAATGTGTAGTATCGCACGGAATAATTTTTGATAGCCTTCAACAGTTTGTAAACAATTCTTCTCTCATTACGCGATGCGGTTAAGTTGTATGTACGACCATACGTGTAACGTATTCCTCTTTTGGGAACATGGTCCCATAGTCGAATCGATTAATTGTAATTTAATTATAATTTAAATTAAACGATGTCATTTAGTATATTGTTGTTTCGTTCTCTTCTCTTATCACTTGGATCTCTGGAGGAGAGATCCTTTTGAATAATTTATCCCCGTACGAGCCCCCAAATAACTATTGCTCTGATGTGGTATATTAAAGTATATTTAATAATATTATATATTACAATGATGATAGTGTTAGATGTAGTGTCAGTGGTTAGTTTCGCTGGATACGTCTTTTAGTTGTCTCGTCTTATCGTCTTTTTAGTCATACCGTCCGCGACACACTCTTCGGACATACTCTCGTCGTCATACTTTGTTATACTACGTCATACTGTATCATACTGTGTCATACTGTCTCCCTACGTTCTTCTCGCGCTCTATATAGTCATTCCCATTCATTCTCTTTCATTCCAATCCTCAGTCTCTCTCACTTCAGACATTCGGCCACGCTCGGCCATCCCAATTACCCGTCTTTTCTAAACACTCTTCACTTTCTCCGAACCACATGTATTTCCTTTCATCCCCATGCATTATCACGCTCGGTCGTCGCACAAGACCCTTTATAAAGGATACTCGTGCCTTCCAGGAAAGCTAGCGAGCCGATCGGCGCTAAATGTTTACTTCAACTCGAGTCCAACCGCGCACGTTATCTTGTTTAGGCCTACGCTCGAAGCAGGCCTAAGCGGACGCCGAAAATCCGATACTACAATATTTGTAAGTCCGTGGTTACGTTGCAATTAATTTTGTGCGAACCGACGATCGTTAACCGATGATTAACAAATTTTGTATGTACACAAAAATGTCGAGTAACGAATAACCGGTAAAAACTTTTTATCCGTTACTAGTTGAATAAAAGTGTCACGATGCGAATAAATCGCTACATCTGTATTGGTTTTATTCATTGTCTTTTGTTCGTATAAAATTTTGTTTACTCCTGGTCTTCGTAGTCCGTGGACAGTATCGTGGTCATCAATTATACGAAATGTATTTTTAAATACGAAATTGTATACCGGTAGTCAGCTTAAGCATTTACGATGCCGTGTGTATAATAATCGAGAGATGTCACGCACATTTGATTACCGAGAAGTAATTGATATCGAAACACGATACGATTCGAGCATTCGTAGAAAGTAACGTTTGTTTGAGTAAGCATAATGTCTGATTGTAGGAGGATGTTGAAAAATGTGCATTTTTGGTATCGTTTGGAAATGAATAATTCATGGAGGATCTTTTAGAGTGTTTTTCAAGGAATAAAAAATGTTGTACTTACGTACGTATATTTTACATTTCGTTGTCTTCTTCTTCGGATATCGAACCGTCTTTATAATAATTAGCAAGAAACTCAGTGAATAGATGAATTGAAACTTGAAATCGAGCAAATCCAAAGTACTCCGACTTTGCATCCACACGAGTGTGCAAACATGACCTCTAATGCGGTTTCACTTTTGTCAATTAACACATGTACAAAGTATTTTAAACTGTTCGAATGTTTTCAGCAAAATGGCATTAATTGGTTCCACATTGGTTGCATTGATTGAAAATTAATGGAGATGAAAAGCAAATTGAATTCGAAATAGATATTCGACGAACAATGACATTGCGTATAAAACATTCCACTAAGTCATAAGGGGCGATACTATGGTCAATTGTACCGTTTTTTCATAAATATGTTTCTGTTGTTTAAAAATTGCTCGATCTAAACGAAGAAACAAAGTCAACAAAACAAACATAGGTATGTATTTTTTCAATCGTTCGTTCAAAAACTGTATCATAAATTTTTCTCAAGTGTGGAATTTTATAAATTATTTCTTTTACAAAGAAAAATGAATTTGTGTGAAAAATTAAATTCTCATAGCCTGGTTGACGACAGATTTTAACTAAAGGTTTAAATCGTTGATTTTTCTTCGTTACTAGCACAAATTTACCTAGATACACAATTAGGCATATACGTGTATGGCGTCCCTTGGCTTTGGCCAAGGGCCGTTGTGGCAACTCTAATTTGTTATTACGAAACAAATCTTATCCGACGATACAAATTTTTGATTATACTGTTCAGATTGTAACATTTATCAAGGAAATGCACGAATTGAAAGTTGCATATGTTTTATTCGTTACTGAAAATAACTTCAAAATAATTGTACTCGAGTAAGAATTTTGCACATTACGCCCGGGGCCTCGATTCTGCCCGTTGTAGATCTCCACTTACCGTATCTTCGAGTTTATCTCTTGGCTCGCAAAGTCCAAAATATTTATCATTCTGTCCCGCGCGAGAACAGTTTGCCAACCTCTGGACTAGACAATCACGAACCCATTTGTCATTACCTTACCTCTAAGTAATCAAATAAAAAGTTATCTGCCTGCTGTGTGAACAAACCACCATCTCGTAACGCCACTTGTCTGCTCGATTCGATTTACATCCGAGTATAGAAAATATTGGTATTTTTGGATTTCTGATCGAGAAATCGCACAAACCGAGACTTCTCAACCTTGATTTATAATATAAATCAAGGATTGGTCAATTTTGTTCGAAAAGGACTAGATCTACTTAGTTATCTACTAATTAAATCTACCAAATTATACGTTTTTGATAGAAACTAACAAATGCACATTACTTTCTCAAGCTACCTCGATCTGTATCTCTTTTTCGTGTTAACGTGCAGCAGTTTTTGAAAAAATTGTAAAAAAATTGATACATTATGGGTAATGTCGATAAACGATCCGTTAAAAATTAATAATTTATATACCGGTGAAGAAATTTGCACGTAAAGAGTTGTAACCGCTTCGATCGAAATGATAAATAATACAATATTTTCCAAATTTTTACCCTTTTTCTCTTCAAAGATTACGAACATATTCAGCTAATATTGTACTTACTGCTTTCGTAGAGATCGATCTTTTATCTCGTATCAATTTTTTTAAATCACCAATTAGTGGTGTGTCTTTCACTACAGACTCTCGTTTCATTAGTAGTTGCGTTTCAACAACGTGTCAAATTAAGCGCATGTTCGGTCACTAGGTGACAATATTTACAGTTGTTGCTCAACTCGAACGTAACATGGGCGGAGTCGAACATTCTGATTCAACGTGAAAGGTTTACGTACGTAAATACCCGTGGAAGGTCTTCCTTTCTAGCACAGTTGCTGAAACAGCAATTTTATGACTCTGTCGCGAAAATTCCTTACATAACATAAATAGATACGCGATGCTTCTCCATACTGTCAATTCATTTTCTTTTCAACCCTTGAAGGAATTATGAAACAACGTTTCGACAAAAAATTCAATTTATTTGAATTTTATTCGCTTTTGTTAGCATTACTCGAATCCATGTTTGCTATTCTGATAGCTTTTGCTTGGTTTTTAAAACAACGGACATATTTATTTTTTGTGAAATATAATACTTATTTCATTTCTCCAGGAAATTTATAACAGCTAATTATAATTTGACTTCTTTCACTCGAAGCATTCTTTTATACGAGAAACTGGAAACCTCGAAGAAGTCTTTTAAATCGTAGAAGCAATTTGAATGTTATGTAATTGCTTATTTATCAATCGAGAATGTACAACGAAGTTCAATGTCCCAACTACTGGCGCTTGAAAAGTTGTCACTTATATGGAAATGATCCTCACGTATTAACGTTTCAGTTTGCGTAAAAGATACAAAATGAATAGTAAAATTATTGCCTTTGTTACATAATTCTCAGCCTCTCTGTTTACATTAGTTGCGTTTTTTTAATACTCAAACGGTACATTTACCTACTAACGTCTATTTTTACGTATTAAGTGTAACCAAATATGCCATGTCTATGCATTGTTATGTGAAAAGAAAATTCAAATTTAGTATCAAAATGTTTTACTCGCGATTCGTCGTACATTATTCGGTTATCAAATAAAGAAATTTAAATTGTGGGACATTCACCCTATTTATACCGATTTATATTAGATTTAAGAAAAACTTTATGAAATCTGTTGCATTCGTTTTGTCGCAGTGATGCGATTCTCAATGGAAATTGATCGCAATTAATACGAAAGGAAAAGAAACAATAGACTCGTATGTTACTTTGTTACCGACGGTAGAAACGTAAAGGAAATATCGAAAATATAAAACGACAGTGTTTCTAAATGAAATTTTACTTTTCAGCCACAAATTCGAATCGATTTTTGCTTCTTCGATGTAACGAAATATTATCTCATAAAATTAACTACGGCACATTTTTCTTACTTTTTGGAACTTGCGTGCTTTTTCGTTTATATTGAATATATTTTTATTCAAGAAAATAACAATACAGAACACAGTAAAATGTCTTCGTTATTTTGCGATATTTTTACAATGGGTTTAAGAGCGTATACGAAATTGTAAAAAGAAAAAAATCGATTCTTTTTAGCAAACCAATCCGAAAGTCCCTTTAAATGTTAAAAATTATTCTTAGCTCGCGGATCGAACGATGTAACGATAAGTTAAATTTTGCATATAGATTGCAATTGGCGATAGAGTTTCAATGTAAATTACACGATCAAAATGTACGATACAACGATCCTAAGAAATGAGTGTTCATAGAACAGGTCTTCAGGACACAACAGTTAACATATTTCTTTTCGACTTGTTGTTTGCAAAAACGACGAATTTGCTAAAAATACAAAACACGCGGAGCAACCTACCATTCTAAAAATTGTATCGATAAAAATCAGTACACTATCGTTGTCCTAAAGGCAAAATTTTAATCCGTACTCGACAAGTAGTACCGAAATGTTAACTATGTATAATTGACAAAGATCCGAGCAAAAATGATTCATTGAAACGTTGTTCGAATGGTTTTGCGCAAAATAACAACGAAAGTTTGAACGCTTTCACTCAAAAGTTCATTGGTTAGTTTAAAAATAATGATAAGCAGCGATATATCTTTTTTAGAAAATGTAGCTCGTTATATTTATCGCTCATCGAAGGAGTTGCATTTATCGTAAAAGGAGGTTCATCGTGTAGTCCTTTAAAAACGCATTCTTCAGAAAGTGAAATAAAAAGAAAAAAGGATAAAAGAAATTAATCCTATTTTTACTCATTTTGAAAATCGAGTCGCGTTTTTGTTCGTTCGAGGCATCTTAAAGCAAAAGTATTCTTGGCGTTAAAATTTGGAACAGTTTGGATCTTTCTCGTCTAATTTTTTATATAAAATTTGTCCAACTTCGTTGACACAAAATGAAAAGAAACGAACAAATTAGAAATATTACTTAGGAATTTTATAAACTAAAGTAGTAATTATTATCAATATTATAAAATAAACCAGATGTTTATCAGCATTTACCAGAGGTTTGCCAGACGTTTTCGTTCAAATACAAATCAAAATATAAAGTTCTCTCTCTCGGTCGTGCGATTACAGGGTTTTTAATTTATAATTATAAATGTTCCCAAGTCAATTAAATTGGTTTAAAAAGTGGTCATCAATATTCGTTTACCGATACGTACGTGTTAACGCAGATTCTGTTCCGTAAAGATATTTATACAATCCGATTAGAAAAGACTATGTACGCTCTTGAAATTGTTTACGCTATTTTCTCACAATGGAAAACATTGTTCGTAATAATAAAGTAAAAGAGACAGCAATGATTGTACAAAGGATCGTTATAGACGGTGGTTAAATTTCACGTGGCTAGTAAATAGTAACTTTAAACGATTACGTGGGTTTCGATAAATGTGAGAATTTCGTCGTAAAGTGAAAACTGTAAGAATGTAATTCGTTCGCTCGTTTCGTTTTTGTTTGTATCGTTCTAACGTTCAAGTGATGTTCATAATAAATGAAAACGCTTGCTTACTCACCCACATTGTGATAAGGGCTTGTGGAATTAAGATCGCCCACCGGTGGTGCCAGAGTGGCATTATGAAGCAAAACATTACGTTGCGCTTCGTAATGACTGTGACTTATACCGTGCCCTGGGTATCCTGGATGCGCGGGATGCGCGGGATGCGCGAAGTGGTCTGGTGCACCAGGTAGCGATAAAAGAGATGCCAAATCCTGCCACCGTTGTTCCATGCTCATTGCACGCACGAATGGCATGCGACCCTACGGTACAAACAATTTTAGTTGCGACAAGTTGTTCGTTTCACTGTTACGCGTAATTTGCTGAAAAATACATCTCTCAAAGGGGTTCAAACATGAAATTGTATTTGCAAAAACAGTTTTTTTCCATTGTTCTCAATTATCGAACAAAGTAGAACAAACGACTGTTCTCTTCGTTGTTAGTTTGTTAATTCTTATTGGTAATTATCACACGTTTGTGAAAGATCGAAATACGATGTTTACGTTTCTTAGCCCAATATGGTTGCGACAAGTTGTTCGTTTCACTGTTACGCGTAATTTGCTGAAAAATACATCTCTCAAAGGGGTTCAAACGTGAAATTGTAATCGCAAAAAACAGTTCTTTCCATTGCTCTCAATTATCGAACAAAGTAGAACAAACGACTGTTCTCTTCGTTGTTAGTTTGTTAATTCTTATTGGTAACTGACACACGTTTGTGAAAGATCGAAATACAATGTTTACGTTTCTCAGCCCAATATGGTTTTAAAAGTATCTCGTGATCAAATATTCATATATATATATTATTCCAAAAGCTTCGAAACAATTTTGTAAGATATTGTTACGAAAATAACATTACATTGAAAAAAAGAACCAAAGTATCGTTTCAGGGGTATTTTCAATTCCATTCTCGACCAAACTTCAAATAAGTAGTGTACAGTTTCGAAATGTTCGTAATAATTCGATCACCCACTATCTAACACTTTTATGAACAAATTTTCTACGCGAGAATAATGTATTGAACGAAACGTTCGTATATGTAGATACGGATATGGATGGACATTTTCAGTTCCATTCTCGATCACTTGGCCAACATCGAACGAGCAGCAGTTACAAAGTGTTAATAATAATAATTTCATCGCCCGCTGTAAAATATTGTCTCTCGACAATCGTGATATATTTGCATCGTATTATCGTAAGATCATCTATATCGATCTACCGAGTGTCACGATCGAAGAATCCCGTAGCTATCGAACCTGTCAAACGTCGATCGGTGAATCTCTGGATTCTAGGGAGGAAGAAACCCTGCTGGTCGCGTAGACGTTGGTCGCGCACACTTCAAACTCGTCATGATATTAATGACTTTGGTATCGTGTCAAAAGTATCTCTCAGACCGGCTGAGGATACACGTTGATCGCGATTGGATGTCAAGTTACGATTCAAACTATGGAAATTACGACTAAGAAAAATTCTTACACGAGAAAGGATATTTCGATACGGTACAATAAACTATTTTGTAACGATATTTCGAATCAATATCGAAGACAAGGTCGGTACAGATTCTCTGAGAACGGTTCTTACGCGAACGTTAACCAAAGTCGTATTATTTTCATCGATAATTACTATTACTTCTTAATAATTCGTTCGAAATATTTAATTGTGGATGAATTTCTATACTTTACGTAGAACCAATTTGCATCTTTATACTTTCTTTAAAAAGGTTGTTCTCGATAAACGGTCGTGTAAAAATCTAAATCTACAACAATACGGTGTTGTACACGAGTTTTTATTTGTTAACGATATTTACATTTCGATGAATGTATAAGGATATGCACGTACGTTTACTTTGATTCTTGAAGTTAAGAAACAGGAAATAATCATTTGCGAATTCTTGTGTATTCTTTATCTTTCGAGATACATGGATCAGAATGAAAAATAACGAACAGGGAGAACATCTCATGTATCGATGAACAACAAGTTTTTTTTCTTCGTATATACTATTATAGTGTAGTAAAACAAAAAAATTACGAATTTTGTATTATCCCATACTTCCTATTTATCATTCGTTTATTCGAATATGGATCGAAGTATGCAAGTTAACAGAGAACGAAGACTTGGATAGAGTACTGTGGATTAATCATCACTTATACGAAGATACGAAAAAGGAAAAGAAAGTACAAGCGATTCGGTTCAAATATTTTCAAAAACACTAAACACGCTTGTGTCGTAATAATTGAATAAAATATGCACGAAAAGGTATGTTTCCAATTTTTTATCGTACATGTATTTCCTTTAAATTAAAAGCAATTTTTGCGTTTCGTGTATAGAAATAGTGCGAATTCGAATAATACGATTAACTTTTGGTACCTATTACTCGCACTAACCTACCTGTGTTACGTGTGCATCGATCGTTGGAATTTAACAACAATTGCAGAAGTATGCCTTTTCTGGTATTATTTGAAATCTATTGCGATAAATTTCACCGGTTAAAAGTCTCGTACGAGCGAACTGAACGAAAAAAGGTTCCGAGTCGCATCGAAGAAGAATAAACCTGTATTGTTTCCTCTCGATGTTGGAAAAAGTGTGCACGGTTTTGCCGAGAAAACGAAGTAAATGACGTGTTAAGTCATCGGCTCTCTTTTTGCGTATTCTTTCACGCGAGGAATAAATAGAACAATGTCGTCTAAATTTTTTTGGTTCACAGTTATCGGAGATATCGATTACCGAGTTATGCGAATTGAAACATGTAAGTGTCTGTGATCGACAGGTAATATCGATTTTTCTATTCCTTTTCGTTATCGACTAACTTTTCCTATCTAGCAATTTCTACGTATTACACATTTATTTAGCCGTGTGGTTTCGTTATTCTTTCGTTTAAACTCCCAAAACATGAAGCAACCAATGTGCACATTCAGGTTTTCAATTTCTTTCATTCGAAACGACACTTTGTAAACAATGTTCAGGTTTCTGTTTATCGATCAGAAAGCGAGGGACGTTCGCTCTTTACGGAATTATGAACAAAAATGATTCGAGACGAGCCATACGAGCGTTTTTCTAAAAGAGTAAGTTATCTCTACCTACGGTGAAAGTTATTTATCGTTCGTTTCAGTTCAAGAAACTCGGAGTAATTTTTCATTACGCGTAAAATGAAATATTTCCAAATTCTGCGAGTAACTACGCGTCTTCGCATAAAATTGTGGTGGACTTATTTTCATTGGGAAAACCTCACCAATTCAGTGATAATATTCTCGTAAAGAATACAACGAGAAATATTAATATTTTTATTATTTCCTCGCTGTTGGTCTGTCCCGCTTAGGCTCGGTGTATTGTCTCATTAATGGCTGGAATTCGCTACCGACCCCGAATTCATGGCAGTTGACGGATTCAATTTTTCCGTAGCCATAGATTCTCCGTTTATTTAAATAATTACAATTTTCAGAAACTATAATTTTCATGTTTTTTTGTTGTTTATGCTGCCCCGATGCTGTGTTTGTGTTTTCATCGGAAATTAGAACACTGAAAATCTTCTTGGGGCCCACTAAGGGTGTCCCGATAATAACCGGTCGATTTACTTTTTGCATAAAACTCAAATGTTTCAAGTAATCTTGATATATTTTTTTTTACTTAAAAATACAAACTTGGGAGTTAATAATGTAACAAGACATCTTCCGAATGGCCGCCTCGGCTTTTTTTTACAGAGCACCAATCTTTTCCCAAAATTTGACGTTTTCGCACAAACTCGGATCAATTTCACCGATGACACGTTCGATGTTGTCTTTCAGCTCTAGAATTGTTTTTAGATTGTTTACCTTACCTTTGACACGACCCCAAAGAAAACAATCCAAAGGTACCGTATTAGTTTATAGAACTTCTCGTAAGTCTACGGTACTAACCCTATAGTATCGTACGGTTTCATTTTATACTCGGTCGAATAGGGACCGGATAAGTCAGCAGTTGTAAAAAAGAAACGTATGCGATCGACGCATGCGCGCAAGAACAAACTCACAGTCTATCTCTTTCTATAGGATTACTTTTTCTTTTTCTTTACCGAGTCGTCTCGTTGGATCGAATTCTACGAAACGAGAAAAATCGGAAAAAGAAAACAGTGTGCGCGATACCCTCTCCGCGGTCTAAAAAAAGAAAAAAAAAACGATTAGGTCGGGTTAGGCGAGTTTAGCGGGATTGTTCCGACTTCGTGTCTCGGTCTTCCTCGTTTTCTCAGTTGCTCCCGTAGGCTGGGTCTTCCCGCTCGATTACCGGGCGCGGCAACTCAGGGGAGTTGTCCAGCCGCCATTTTGTCAAAAGGCTTCCGGGCTATGCCAACGTTCGATTCCGGCAAGTATAACAATTCCGTTTTGCGTCGGTACTCCACTCTGTTTCGCGTTACTTATCGTTATCGTCTTTTTTCCTCTGGGGAAAGAAGAGTGTTCAAAAATGTCCATTCTTAATTAACCCTTTGCACTCGAGGGTTCTTTGCTACCAGAAACCAACGCCTAGAGAAAATCCTTTAAGTCGTAAAATTCATCTGGAATGGAACATTTTTGTATACCTCGCACACATGCGTTTACACTCTACGAGAACGTAATATTTCAATTCCAATTTGAATTCCAAACAACGAAGTTATCCCGGATCGAAAATGGTAATTACTTGTTTCGGTTTTCGGTAATGTATCGATTTCGGTACCGCAACGACGGTAGCGATATTAGGTTAGACAGTGTCGAACGCGACTTGAAGTTGATTTATTTGCAGTTTCGGAGGCGACACGGAGACAATGTGGATACCGTTCGGCAAACGCACGTGGACAGAGAACCGCGTGGGCCGAGTTAGAACGAGAAAGTGAACGTAAAAGCGAAAGAAACGGGTGAATAGATTTCATTGGCAGTTGGGTGTCGACGGAGGTTGTACCACGCTCCTATAAGTCGAGCGCCATGCGGTTAAGTACGATCGAAGCTCCCAGCGATTCCCTAGCGGAGAGGGTGGGTAGATTCCGAGGTTTACTTCGGAGAGGGGAAAACGACCTCGAGGGAGTTCTGCGATGGGTAGCGGTGCTATAGGCTCTTAGAGAAGAACGCGTACATTTGGTGAGCGTTTTTATTTACTACGAATAAGAAATATAAAAGTTATGGAACGATGCAGATAACGGGTATCTCATCGATGCGCTTCTTAACGAGTAACTGTCGCACGAGTGCGCGGAGGATTTGGTGTTCCTTAACGCGCTCGTTAGTTTACTCGTAAATACTTATCGTCGCTTAAACGTGAACTTAGGCTACGCTTACTTGTTGCTCGAGATTAGACTTCGAATTATACTTGTACTATACTTGTACTATATTTCCACGATATCTGCACTATACGTGCACTGTATTTTCATTATACTCGCACTGTACTTGTACCATAGTTGTACCCACTTGTACTCTATGGACATTTTACTTGTACCACACTTTTACTATATAGACACTATACTTGTACCACACTTGTACTTTACGGACACTATACTTGTACTATATTTGTATTATACTTGTATTATGTTTATACTATATGTGTACTATATTTGTGCTGTACTTGTACTATACTTATATTACGCTATACCGTATGATTCAATGCGGCGGACTTCCATGAACATCGCGTGGCAATGTTGCACGTGTGGATGCGACGCCGCACCGTGGACCGATTCATCACTGAGTAGCCGACTAGGGCTCGGTCGGTATCCATCCAATGACCGTTTTCAAGAACGATCTCTTCTCGACCGACCGTTATACTAACTATTGTTATACGAGGTTCCTCGCGCAACTAATAAGCTGTCGGTTACGAGACAACCTGTCTTTAAAACGGTTACAGACAGATAATGGTACCGCAAAGCAAAATTAAATGGTAACGTTCGATGCATAATATGGAAATTATTTTACAATTGTATCTGCACAATATGGAAATTATTTTACAATTGTATCTGCACAATATGGAAATTATTTTACAATTGTATCTGCACAATATGGAAATTATTTTACAATTGTATCTGCACAATATGGAAATTATTTTACAATTGTATCTGCACAATATGGAAATTATTTTACAATTGTATCTGCACAATATGGAAATTATTTTACAATTGTATCTGCACAATATGGAAATTATTTTACAATTGTAGATTGTTTGGAAAGTCGTTTCGTTTTTTTTTTTTGTGGTGAAAATGAAACACGATTTTTTAAAAGTGTATACAAACATTTTATTAAATTATATATTCTCCATTTTGGAAAACGAAATGACTTTGCGAACAACCCAATATTTGTTCTTTCAACAGAACCTTATAGTTTTAACTGGACCGATCAATGGAGATCTTTAATCTCTACAAAAAGGTACAAAGGTATTTATACCCTAAAGCTAGTAGTTTGAAAGTTATTTTAATTAAATGTTTGTTGAATTATTTTGCTGTATCGGCGGATGTGGTGTTATGAACGGACACATTAGAATTATGTTTAATATGCGCCAGCATTGGTATCGCGTGTTTTTCATCTTGTAAAATTTAGTTTGGTAGATCCTGTTTTCGTCTCAAAGTGTTTTAACTGTACCAATTTTTGAAATACCAGGATTAGAGTCCTTAACACATAAGCGAGTATGAACCTAGTATGTTTTCGTAAAGGTTGAAAAGTCGAAACTATAAAGTTCTATTTAAAAGAAAAGTACAATTGCAATTGCTAGGTGCACTGGTATATTATACATTATTCGATACCATTTAATATTACCTCATAGTATTTTTATCCATCAAGGATAAAATTTGTTCCAGTAAGTTTGTTAAGTTTGTTCCAAATTTTTTCATTTGTTCATGCTATTGCAAAAAGGTTGTACTGTAGGGACTGTACAGACGCTTCAGTCTTGATACCATTTGTCTAAAGTGGTGCTCTTCTTTATTAAACATTCATATACAATTTTACGCGTAACGAACCGTTAACGAAAATCGTTTTTCTTAATGGATCGCATCTTTTCGTACGGTTACGGTAAAACCGGTCCATTATCTGAACTGGTTGGGAGATAAATTTTTTGCGATAATCAGTCCGCCAAACCAAAGTTGAGGCTATACGATAAAACAATAAGAAATAAAATAATTTTGAAAGATACGCGGTGTTTATCGTACGAAAAAACACACAGTAAACGCAGTACCTATGAAAAGAAAATTAATCCTCGCATACTAAGCTAGGTTTTATGTTCCCTCTGAAACGCATCTTGATGCATATATCTGATGCATTTCGGTGCACCGATGCAATATCCATTTTTGCATTCAATTTGTCGTCTTCCCCTAGTCTTATATTTCTTCGAGAATTTTATTTATTTATCGATGGTCTTACAATGTATCTGCTCAGTATAAGTCAATTTGCAATCGAAGACAGATCTGCAAAATGAATGCTGCACCCGATAGCACGTTCAGAAAGTTAATTAACGGATATTCTCGAGTTTACGTAATTGTAATGTACCTACTTAAAGAAACATCGTTATTACTTTTGCCGTGCATCATTGTCGAGAAAATATGAACCAATAATATTTAATTCGATTCACATTCAATTCAATAATGAAAACAATTAAAAAACGCTGCACGAAATGTGTACAATGTAACGGAGAAGCTATTGTGCATGTTTTAATTATGTATTTCTCAAATTATATACAGGGTCACAGGATCTATGGGAAAATTTGGATAAGAATTTTCATTCTATCCCAGGTTTCAGAAATTTGCGGCACGGATATTTCGTTTACATCGCTTCTAGATTGTTTTATTAATTTTAAACTTTATTAATTTTAAAAATGTACGCACCCTCTCGAAATATTGGTTTGTTCGGAAAGTCGTCTCGTTTTCCAAAATGGAGAATGTATAATTTAATAAAATGTTTATACACTCTAAAAAAATCGTGTCTTATTTTCACCAAAAAGAAAGAAAACCAAATGACTTTCCAAACAACCTACTACATCGTTACATAAAAACACATCGTTGTACGAAAATATATCTAAAGTTCACGAAAGAATTAATAAATCTTGTTTATCCTTTGTAATCTTAAATGTTACGTATCGCTGCTTTCTCAAGTGAAATTAATTCCGACCAGTCTCAACACCCGCGTTCAAATTTAATACAACCGCAAAGGGTTCAATCTGTATTTCACCTATGTCAATGTACATAGCGTAGGTTACATCTACAATTTTGTGTATATTGTATAAAAGTTGTATCTGCAATTTTATGATTACAATTACAAACTGTGATATTTCCATAATACTGTAATATTTTCATTCCACGGATTTTTGTATCATTCTCGTCGATTTCCTTCGAATGAAAATCAGACTATGGGAAATATTTCTAATCGAGAACTCGATCGTCCACGAGCAGTATCGGCGTTAAAACGACCATCGTTAGCGAATCTCGAATGAATTTTTCACCGTAAGCCTACCCGACACAACGAACGGTAGAAAGAATTAAGAATTTTAATTGGAAACTCGTACACTGTTACACTGCTCGCGATCTCGCGTCCGATGGTACTGCGTGTGTCTCGATAAATATCGGGAAGATTTAACCGGAGAGCTGCGAGGGTACCAAAAGGACACGGATACAGTGGAGAGCATCGAGCGTGATAAAACTGTCGGTAAATTGGCAGCAGATGTGGGTCTACCAATCGCAACGGAGCTAAATAATAGAGGCGCGCGAGGTAAAATGTTTGTGGGAGACTCGTGGGTAGAGCGATACGCGCGTAAGCGCGGTGGTAGCCAGTGGCGCTTAATGCGTCGGTCGCAAGAAGAAGATGAATAGGGAAGAGGCTGCCTAGGCGCGAATCCACCGCGATTGTTGTTCGGATACATCAATCAGTCGTCCGTGCAATCTGTCGAGCGCGAACTTTTCAGGTGATTCTCGCTTGTCAGCGCATCTGTCGGCTGTAGGCCGCGAAATGTAGGACGAGACGTTTGTTCTACGGCGATTTGTCGCGTACCGAACGCGCGTTTCTAATAGCGCGACTTTACGCTCGTACTGCTTCGATGCGGGACGTTCGTGATTGGAGCGTACTGTGGAAAGGAAGGAAAAAAAAAAGAGGAAGAAGAAAAGAAAAAAAAGAAACCACTCACCGGATTTACACCGTTTCCACGAACGACACAGGGTATTTCACGCGCACTCGAGCGACCAGTTCGCCATGGCTAAACAATTTCTCATGGTCTTCGCGTTACTTAGTTTTGGTGATCGCCGCTGCTATTTCTGCCGGACGGTTGTCCCGCGACAAAAATGTTCTTTCTTTCGTCCGTGCATTTATTACGGTCGTCAACCTTGCGCCGCGTAACGACGTGTACTTTGCATCGACTCGGTTTTACAACGATAACCTTACACTTGTCGCGCGTGGACGATGGTTAGGCGTTTCTAGATTATTCCGTAGACTTTTTTCTCCCCTCTTTCGAATAGAAACGAAAAATTGTACACTTTTTCCGGATTTTTCGTTCACGTACGTGTTTCTGGCATCGCGTCGCGTCGGATAAACAGAATTGAAGGGGAATTTTAACAATCTGAGGCGATGTTTTACGTTTATCGAAAGTTCCCAAACGGAAAAATCTTTACGCCTTCTCGCGATTTCTCGGCAAACTTTTAAACGTAAACGATCGAAGATCGTGGACTTAGGAGATTTTATTTAGTTCACGTGATTCATCGAAACTATTTGTACGATTATTGGTATTGTTCTTCTTCGAAGAAGAATAGGGATCGCTTTACGGTTTGGCTTCTAAATTCAAGATCGAAAATTTTAAGGAAGTATGAGGTTGTTCGGAAAGTCATTTCGTTTCTTTCGGTGAAAATGAAACACGATTTTTTTAGGGTGTATAAACATTTTATTAAATTATATATTCTTCATTTTGGAAAACGAAACGACTTCCCGAACAATTCAATATATACGTATTCCAAGAAATGACTGTACACTTGTTTTACCAAAAGCAAAACACGAGCTTTCCACGTTTCTAATTTTACAAACTCCATCGATTCGAAAGAAAAATAAATATTCAACGTTTTCAATGCAATGAAGTCCGATTTACATTACATTCAAAAAAAAAAAAAACCAAAGTATCGTCTTAGGGGTATTTTCGATTCCACTCTCGACCAAACTTCAAATAAGTAGTGTACAGTTTCAAAATGTTCGTAATAATTCGATCACCCACTATCTAAGACTCCTATAAACAAATTTTCTACGCGAGAATAATGTATTGAACGAAACGTTCGCATATGTAGATACGAAAAATATAAAAATATTGCTAGATTTATCTACTGGTTCCTTTATCAATTATAGGGGTTAACGATTGAACAAGTTTCTCGCCACTTCGAGTCACTGGAGACGACAAAAGTTGACCAGAAAAAGGGACTGTGACATTCGTGACAAAAATGAAATAATTCGAACATTTTGTTTCGAAATATTTTGAACTCGAGACTTTGATCCGCTACGTCATACTTGAATCGCTCTAACCATCGAGTTCTCCACGTCGGACACAATATGTCTGCTATTTATTTGTTTAAGGACGTATTCTCGTTCGTCGGATTGAAAAAATGATTCTCTTGAAGTTTAACCGTTCGAAAATGCGTCCAAGAATATTACAACGAAATTGAAAGAAATAATAAAGTTACTTGCAAAAATATTGCAAGATACGTATACGAAGAAGTTTAACAAAGTTTTCGTCCAACAGAGATACGTATTGTAAAATAATAACGGAAGTTTAAATTGATTAATTTGAATCGTTCCATGAGCAATGTCGTTTCTTATTTTAATTTGAATAAATGTTTGTATCCCATCTCGGTGATGTATTTACAGAAACTTCTTCCTATGTTTCTCAAAGAATGCTCTGTCGACGTTCCATAAAGTGTATTAAAAATAATTGGATCGATATTTTTCGTTCGAAAGAAAATTTTTAAACGAGTGCGAGCGAAAACCATTCCCGACATTGCACGGTGTACGAGTTTAATAAGGAGAGTACAACTATAGATAATGTTAAAAATATTTATAAAACTTACAGTGAACACATTTTAACTTTGAGAAAGTCTCAGAGATGGTTCTCGAATTCCCGAAACGGTGATTCGTCCATTTTGATGAACGCAAGTCGACTTACGACCTTGACGTTCGATGTCGATGCATCGACTAATCAACTATGACTCAGTTCTCCATATTTAAGTATATTCTCGACATTTGTAACGCAAAAACCGGAAACATTCAATAGTTTATCGGTGTACGTATTATTTTATAGCATCGATAACGATTTAACGTTTAGATTTAAAGTTTACAAGTATTAGGATTTGTTCCTTATAAACGTTTCAAAGAAAACATTATAAATTCGGAACCTCGTCTGAATAACGAAGACATAGCACAACGATTGAATAGCGACAGAGTACAGTCAACATCGATGTTTGCAACAACTGAAAAAAATATCGAAACTTGAAAGATGTGTAGGTATTGCACGAACTATAGATGTTGAACCGTATCCAGCGAATTAACATTTGTGCTTCGCTGCACGACTGGTAAAGCAATCGTTCATTTCTCGATCGGATTATACTGGTGACGAGAAGTGGGTTTTATACAGTAATTCAAAACGCAGACGTCAATGATTATCATCTGGTCAATCACCTTTACCGTGCCCCGAACTGGGACTCCATTCTTGAAAGGTTCGATCACACGTGCGGTGGGATATCGGAGCTGTAATTCGCGTTTAATTTTTAAAATCAAAGTCGGTCTACAACAACGGATATTTGTAGTCGAGAACTTGATTGTTTGGAAGCAGTTTTAATGAAAAAAAAAAAACGATTACAGCGAATCACAAAGGAACTCTTTCCCATTGCGATAACGCTAGGCCACGCATAGCACGGATAACGGTAGAAGGAATTAAAATTTTTAATTGGGAACTCGTACCATACCCGCAATACTCCTCAGACCTTGAATCGAGCAAGTATCATTTATTTTGATCATTGCAACACTTTTTAACCGGTAAAGATTTCAACAATAGCGAACAAGTTGAATCACCATTGAATCAATTTTCTGGTTCGAAATCCTCGACCTTTTTTTGACGATGGAATCGAAAAGTGAATCAAGAGATGGGAAAAGGTCGTTGAAAAAATAGAAATTGGACTTACGTTAGCAACTATACGAATATTGTGTTCGATCTAAATTAACGCTGAATTATCGATATTTTTTGAGACTTATTTGTCGAATTTAGGGGGGAAGCAAACTGATTTTGATCACTTTCCTCTTATTTCAATTCAAGTGTAAAATATAGAGAAAAGAATAATTACTTTTATTTTATTTTCTACAATTTTTTTCAGATTGTTCATCGTGATTGTTGTTTGCTTTCAAGTCGCACAAGTGAGAGCCATTACTGTTTACAGGTGAATTACTTTATTCTAAATGAACAAAAATTTAAATCGACATCGATTTGTAATATTCAATCGGTCTTGCAACGATGTCGAAACGGAAATTTAATTATTAATTACTTATTTGTAACTTCAACGGTTAGTTAAATCGTACGATATCGAAAATAGCTCGATAAAAATCTATTTATTAATAATATAGTTGAACTGAAGTTTAACCGATTAAAGTAAAGTATCTATCCTCGAAGAGGTTATAATTACTGAAGGAACGTCGATTATGGTAGGGTGTTTGTAGCATCGCGTAATTAAAATTACACGTTTCTTCTTGACCATGGTTAACGAAAGCGCAATAAAAGTTAAACAATATCGAACGTTTTAAAAGAAACTTAAGAATCTGTAATGAATCCACAGTATATTATATTACAATGTTGAAAGTTCCACGATCACTGGAATTAAAAGTAACGTATCAAAGTTATTAGAATTTCAAAACAAGGCGAGCGATGAAAATGCTCTAGACGATGCATCAAGATGAATGGAAGCTTAAAAAGAAATAAATATCGTTCGAATATTCCTTCCAAAAATCGTAAAAAAACTTATCTGTATTCGAGAATGATTAATTTCCTTTCCTTCGTTAATTTTCTTTCGCGCAATAAATATGCATCTTTCGAAATTATTTTATTTCCTCTTATATTGTCGCATACACGTAATTTTGGTTTTCGAAACGAATCGAACTGTGCTGAATATCCGTGCTCTTGATACGTTTAATACGTAACAAGCTGTTGTATTTAGAATTGGCAAGGTTTCATTCAATTCGAGTTTATCGATGAAATTCCTTAGGAAAGATTTTATCCCTGAAGTTCCATTCGATCAAAAGCGGTCATTCGCCCAAACTCCCGTTGTTGCGGTCATTTGCGATAGGAGTTCATCTCTCGGCGCTACATACGGCGGTCCATCGGTCTCTTAAACTCGTTGTTGCGGTCATTTGCGACAGGTGCAGAGACAGGATCTACCCTCGGCGTCTAATCGCTCCAGGATCGTACTTAGAGCCAGCGCGGTCATTCGCGTCTACCTTCCAGCAACATTGAAATTCACCGAACAGAGCTTCGTACCGGATTTATGCTCTTAAGAAACTTTTATCGGCTTATTACGAGACGAGCAAATTTTCACTCGAAGTGTTTCACGAGTATTTCGGAATACGAGACGGGCAACAGGAGCTTGCATCCAAATTTGTTAACAAACATTGCGATGAGTGTAAAAGTGAGGACCAAACTTATATTACGTATTGTCGAGACCAAGTAGATATAAAAAATTCCTTTGAGTTTGGAAATTCTTTATTGAAAATATATTTACACGGTTTACCGACAAAATTCGTCTATTGTACAGAATCGTATAAATATTATACTTTTCAATGGCAGTTATTTAACCTATGTAGCTTACACATACAATATACATTCTCCTTTATGATTTCATTTTTGCGATTGCAATTAACATGTACACATTTTCTGAATTATTATAGAGTTCAGCGATCACCAGTACGACGAATGGAAGCCTAGATTCCTTCAGAAGGAGAAGTTTTACAATATTTATTACGATTGCAATAACAAATGATAAAAATCATCTACTCGGTCTCAGTTATACAGTTTTATATATACTAGGTTGTTCGATAAGTTGTATAGTTCGATAAAACTTATCGAACAACCTGTTATAGAGTCACTCACGAACTGTTTTTGTATTATTTTATATTTGTATTTGATTGTACCACTTGTGGCATTAAGTAAATATGTATATTATATTTCCATTATATCCTGTTTAACATCTGTTGCGAAGTTACCGCGTAACATTAAATTTTTTTTACCTTTTCTTACCAAAAGGAAATAAAAATCGCGGTGATTTTTCTTTACTTCGAACATACCAGAGCCCGAAACGTCCAAAACGGTACGTATAAATATAGATACACAGCATGAAACGTGAATTGCCAAATATGGCCTAATTAAATATTTATATAAAACGATAGAATAATAATACGAGCCTTCGAGTACTTTCGTGAACTCCGTAAATACACAATTCTGTACACAACGTCGAATTTTCTTCTAATTTTACATATATGTCCTCGTAACTCGTATCTTACCTTGGCTACGACATAGCATTAGTGTATTTTTAAAACGTAAGATAACTGTCATAATCGTATGACAACGCCGTATTGTCGTTTAACGCGACTGCTACGTACGAGAGGTTGCACGATCTTGTGTATTTTACAATTGGGACATTATCCGCAAGAAGGGCGCGAGCGCAAAAAAAATGGTAGTTACGAGAAGACAACGTTCGAAGATTCGAAGATAATATCATTTAAATGTTACCGGACCGTTCTTACTAAAATTCATTCTATCCACTTTTGACATTAAAAGACTAGATTAATATATTAAATAATAATAAAGAAATCCAATTAATAATATTTGGTTCCGTTACTTTTTTAAATTTTCACGTCGATTTTTGATTCCATTTCTTTATCAAATTTTCACGTCGATTTTTGGTTCCATTTCTTTTTCAAATTTTCACGTCGATCTTTGGTTCCATTTCTTTTTCAAATTTTTTCGTCGATTTTTGGTTCCACTTCTTTCCCAAATTTTCACGTCGATTTTTGGTTCCATTTCTTTCCCAAATTTTCACGCCGAATTTTGGCTCCATTTCTTTTTCAAATTTTCACGAGCTACTCTCGGGAGCGGAGTACATAATACCGGTACGGTGCGCGAACATTGTACGCATTCTTCGACTACTGGCGCTTATAATTTATGCGGAGGCGTAATACACACACATGGGTACACCGTGTATCTACATGTGTATGCAAACGTCTAGCAGTGAGGTGGACGATCTTACCTCGGACAAGGTAGATTTCGTCGCAAACCGTACGAATTAACATCTCGTAAACTCGATTTATGGAAACGATCGAACAATCGTTCTTATTCGTCCAATTTACGATTCGACGCAAGGTAAATGTCCCATTACTGTACTCAGAAGAACGTGTTCGTTTAAAAACAGTAACCTTTTAACAAGAGTACGAGACAATTGAATAAAATATGAATTATCGTAAATACCGAAGTCTTCGTTATTGCAAGTAACTCAATTTTAAAGCGTTATTTAACCGTGTACACGGAAATTATAACAAAAATTGTATTTCCTGTAACGTTCCAATTCTCCATCTATTTAAACCTTTTATCGATCACCTTTCGTCTACATTATTATCTTTTTATTTAATTTGTTCGTTAGACGCATCGTTATTCCCCAATTTATGTGCAATACATTGCAACCTGAAACGTATACTTTCAAGTAAAATTTATCATTCTAAATCTATGTTTCGTAGCATACCTTATTTTTTTACCAGTATCTGCCTACTTTTACATCAATGGAAATATCAACCTCTGTACATCGATATTCCTGCACGGTACAACAAAACATACTTTAAATTGTCGTATATTTTATCTTTTCGATACTAATCGCTTTACTTCCGTAAAGGGGAGGATCTACCTTACATTCTTATACGATATTTTCTATAAATATACCAGTCGAATAGTCGCGAGTAAGTCGATTAGTGCAACGTATACATATAGATCGGTGCTGCTTTCCCATTTTTGCGTTCTCTCGCGAAATTTGTTCTCGTTGCTTCTTTTTCGTAGTTAACCGACTCGCATCGGAACCGGCGACAGCGATCAACCGGCCATTTGACACCTGTCAACGTCGTTTAGCCTAACATCGCCTCGATTCTCGATCGCTTACCTACTTTCCGGCTCTTCGTATCGCGCGTGTTTTCGTACGTGACTGCCGGCAAAGCTCGTTTCTGTCACGAAAGTTGTGAATCAAAATATTGGAGGATACCGATTCAATCCCTCCCTCTTTACGAACTGTAAAAAAAAATATTTTCTCTCCCTTATCCGTCATTCCCTTTCGCGTTCGAAACTGTTTACATTGATCGGCCAGCTACGTGTTAAGTTTGCTACGCGTTTGCAACAAGAAGATATATAATTGGTTAAACTTTTATTACGCAAACTCTCCAATTGTTCGATACTCGAGCACGATGAATAATCTAGGCGGGTAAACTTTAGCGACTTTGTACCGTAATGATTTCCTACAACAATTGGTATTCGTTTTTTTCGTTAAACGAACCGTAAAGGTTTGCCAAACGAAAAATGATACTTCGCGCAGCGGAGGATAATTTTATCTACTATTGGACAACAAAATTGTATCTTTGTATTGGCTTGTTCGTACAACAATTGGTATTGGTTTTTTTCGTTAAACGAACCGTAAAGGTTTGCCAAATGAAAAATGATACTTCGCGCAGCGGAGGATAATTTTATCTACTATTGGACAGCAAAATTGTATCTTTGTATTGGCTTGTTCGTACAACAATTGGTATTGGTTTTTTTCGTTAAACGAACCGTAAAGGTTTGCCAAACGAAAAATGATACTTCGCGCAGCGGTGGATAATTTTATCTATTATTGGACAGCAAAATTGTATCGTTGTATTGACTTATTCGGAAAGTGATTTCGTTTTTTTTTTTTTTTTAGTGAAAATGAAACACGATTCTTTCAGAGTGTACAAACAATTTTATTCGATTAAACATTCTCCATGTTGGAAAACGAAACGACCTCCCGTCCAAGCGAACGTTTCTTCTGCAAAGTATCCGGGTGGAAAACGTTCACGGAAACGTTCCGTGTGCAAGTGTACCGCCCCGATGATAGAAAACACTCGCAGAAACTTGTTAAAAAGACAGCAAGATCGAGGGTAATTAATTATATTCAAATATTGTGGCACTATCGCGTTTGGAATTATCTTTAGCCTTTAGACTTATGGAGGAGCTTGATGATTGTACAAAGAGGCAAATTCGTTTCACATATCCCAGATAGCCCATACTGGCGCGCATTATGCATTTCACAGCGCATAAGTCCAGCAGCTGCTTGGAATGTCTGACAAACGGAACGGACTGTAACGTCCCGTCGCAATTCTTGGTTCTTGGTGAAAATTGCTCGGTCGACGTGCACGCGTATAGAAACAAATGCGCGTCGAGGATACGCTGAGAACTGGATTTTTTTTACGCGGTAAAAACCACCGCACCGTACGAAAGAAGACCGGGGATAAATGAATTCTCGTGTCTTGTAATTTTTGCGCCGGGACGTATTACACCGCGTATACACCGCGATCTAATTGTTCGTTGAAACACCATGGAAAATGGAGGCACTCGGACGATATTTTCGGAAGGAAGATGGTGTTTTCGTCGGTGGTGAAACGGTGCGCGTAGAAATAATTGTTACCGCAACGGAGAACGACTTTCGCGCGATCGAGCGACGTACGACCGAATATGTACGATAATCGCCGCACGAGGTACACTATCGACAAAACACGAGTAATCAGAGATACGCGGAGAGACCGTGGCGCATTATCTATGGTCGGCGGTACAATCTCGCGGCTAATGGGCCGAGATATTAATTATGATTCATTCGGATAGTCATCGGATTAATGCACGCTGGCACGGGTTACCGCAGAGGGCTCACGCCAAGTCCTTCAAGTATCGCCACAAGTGCATCCTAATGCCTCGCTCGGTCCCCGTTTTCTCCCGGCCTCTCATTTCCATATTACATACCTCGTTTCTCTTATTAATTTCGTCTTACGAGTCCGCGCGATCGCGATCCAACACCACTCGGCTCTATCTCCTCGGCCGTGCTTCGGATCGCCCTCTCTCACGATCTCGGTGTCTCTCTGTTTCTTTATCTTATTCCATCTCCATCTACGCGCCACGCCGCTTTCTTCTCTCTCTCTCTCTCTCTCTCTCTCTCTCTCTCTCTCTCTCTTTCTTTCTTTCTTTCTCGAATCGTAGCTCGATGTTGCGTGTAAATATTATGGAAAGTCCAAGGATACTTGGAGGGTTCTTCTTCGCCGTTCAAGGTTCTAAGCAAATATCCAAGTGGCATAGCAAATAACGTGCTACCGCTCGTGGCCTAGCAAATCCTTGTATGTACAAAGAGACGCGAGAAACACCGTCGATCGCGACCAAAGATCGCCTCGTGATTTTATACGGCCGAAATACGTTCTACAAATTTTCATGTACAGCGATTCGGGAGGAACGGTTCCGATACATCCGAAACTTCTTGATAATACGTACCGAGTTCATTTTCTCAAGAAGCCAACGAGACTACCCAACTTTGTTCATTAATTTCGAAATGGAAAAGCACGTAGATTCGTAATCATACGAGATTCGAGAGATTTTACGTACGATGGATTTGCGATCGATCCGTTAGAAAGCGAGACCATTCGTAATTCATCTTTGAACCTGTACCGAATCCTTTCTAAAAGGACTTGTGTTTAGTAAAACGCGGAAATAGTATCAATAATACGGATGGAAGTCTCCGTATCTCTGTACAATTTTTGCGAAAATTATTTCGTTTGTTCGCGAACGATAGAAGACGTTTTCGAAGAAACAAGACGGACGAATCCGTAAACACGTTTTCACGGACAAATATAAAAGGAAACGGAACTCTAAAATCTAAAAATCGGGAGATCTATGCTATCGTTCTTGACATCGAAATTAATTATTACCTAAAGCTATTTTTAAAGTCGAATGTGTATCTTTAAACTTATAGATCGATATACACGAATTAGACAACGATGTACAATCTCGTTTCATAGTTTAAACTAACCGCGTCGATACAATCTTATTCGACAAATAAGATACGTTCGTTTTATTTTTTGCTCGATTACGCATCCTACGTATAATTATGAATAAACTCGAAGTTTGACGAATCGTTCTTAACCCGTAACTGATGTGGTCGTTCTTCGTCGTATAAGGTGTGATGATTATTTTGTAAAATATGGATACAGTTGGTTAAATATTTCTAAGCATTTTTAAGAAACCAAACCCGACGTTGCGAGTTACTCTTATCAATTTATTAAGACTCCACTTTACCGATTGGGTTAACTTTAATTTTGCAAAAATTGATCGTTTAGATATTTATTTTTTTTTCGAATTTATTCCAACCCCTCGGATTTTTTAATTCTTCGGACTAGTTGCTCGTTCGCAACCTTGTAAGCGAAACCTTTACCGAAGTTACCAAACGAATACTTATTATAAACAAGTTCAAACTTAAATTCACCGTGTTCATAATTTTTCCATAGCTTTCGATGGCTTCGATTATAATTTGTGTAAATTCCATCCTATTCGCGTTCTCTTATTTGGTGTACCTTCGTCCTCAATTTATGCATCATTAAATTCAAGGTCGTTGTAATTTCTTCCCGAAGAAGATCATGCGATTGAAGCGTCTTTGTACGAATTAGCATACGTTCTTGCTGGACAAAGCTTTATGGAACGGTAAACATTTTCTATCGACTCTATCCTTCGACATTTACAAAGAGCAAAATTACTATTACTACTAGTAGTACTATTACCACTACTACTACTACTACTATTACTACTATTATTATTATTATTATTATTATTAGTTTATTAACGGATCTGATTCCCTTTTGTATACAATTAGTACAAAGAAGTACATAACTGGTATACAAACAAAATGATCTAGAAATATATCACTACGTAAAAGAAAATAAAATAAAGTGAAATATCAAAATCTTTTCCAGAATTGTACAAGTTGTGATATCCTTAATTTCTTATCCAATAATATCGCTTATATTGTACTTGCAAATGCACGAATTTTCATTTTCCCTTTTGTATACAATTAGTACAAAGAAGTACATAACTGGTATACAAACAAAATGATCTAGAAATATATCACTACGTAAAAGAAAATAAAATAAAGTAAAATATCAAAATCTTTTCCAGAATTGTACAAGTTGTGATATCCTTAATTTCTTATCTAATAATATCGCTTATATTATATATACAATTAGTACAAAGAAGTACATAACTGGTATATAAAGAAAATGATCTGGAAATATATCACTACGTAAAACAAAATAAAATAAAGTAAAATATCAAAATCTTTTCCAGAATTGTACAAGTTGTGATATCCTTAATTTCTTATCCAATAATATCGCTTATATTGTACTTGCAAATGCACGAATTTTCAACCTCTGAGCTTCCAGGCGCACGAACACCCGTGTCTTCCGACTACGTCCATCAACTCTCCGGTGGGTACATTATTTTCAGTACATCCTACTTTGCTATTCGTTACCTTCTTTCATTACTCTCGGGGAACTCTTCCACTCGCTTCCTGCAATTCTTGCTCGTTACTCGCAAGGCAACGCGGCGAGGAGATTTCTTTTCCTTTCCGTTTTAATTTTAATCATTTTTCGGATCATCGTTGCTCGTACCTTCGATATTTCCGTAATACTCGCACACGGTAAATTTCAGAATTACCGGACAGTTATTTCTTCAATATTCTCCGACAAATTCGGTGCACAATTCTTTAAATTGCAGGCTCGAATAACGTTACAACGGAGAACGTCGAGATTTCGAAACGAAAACCAAATCTAAGAGATCGATAAGTGTGTTTTGTTTCTAAAAAGTACTCGTTCTCGGTTTTTCAACAATGTAGTATTGCCAGCAGGTGTCTAAAGATCGTTATAAATGCTATATACGTTTTTATTTCATTGACGCGAGGCGTTAACCGCAGGTTGTTGTGCTCGAGGAAACGTCCAATTTGACAAATTGCGGTGGAGGTACAAAAGATTAGAATTGTCTTCTTAATTGTGGCTTAAGTCCCTAGGAGGTCCTTTTGCTGTCAAAACTGCGACCACTCGAGCTGCACTTAAGCTTTTAGGGACTCGGATCGAAGAGCAACCAAGTACCTGCCGAATCCTCGGTGGTCGATACCTGCACCTTACGGAAAATTTGTTCCGCGGTTAGGTTCCATAAGAAGAGGAAATTACGGAAATTTGGGAGGGACCACGGAAAACAGAGACTCTATTGAAATTGAAATGGGTAGAACCGAACACCCCCCCGTTGCTCAGAAATACGCATAAGAAACCATTGTTCGGGATGAAGTTGAACGGTTCGGGTCACGTGTGTACATTGATAAGAATAATTTTCTTACGGTTATTTTTTTCTCCATTTTAAGATCATCGATCAGTTAGAAACATTTTCGATTCTCTCTTATACAGGATAAAAAGGCAAATTTAATGATTTAATGACCCGGGAACAACGAAACGTTCCGTTCACCGAATCTCACGATCGATCGATATTTCCTCGAGTTATCGACTCGTATCGAAGAGTCGTGTTTATTTTAACATTATCATTGAGATCGATAACCGGGAGCACGATAAATCGCCAACGTGAATTATTTATTCCTTCTTACGTAACGAAGCTATCGCAATGCGTTACACATTGCGAGAGGAGATCGTTATCTATTGTTTTAAATTATAGCAAAAGTCAACAATATTGTAAGACAAATCGTGCATTTACAAGGAGATGGTTTTGCAATTCGATTTCGTCTCGCAATTCGCGTAATACTCGAGATCGCGGAATAACGTTCTCGACAAACTGGTTAAATAACGTTTCGACAAAGTGTTAAAAAATGCGATACTGTACGATGAGTTTCTTCAAAGTTTCTCACAGCATTAAAAGAAGAAACGATGTATATAAACAAATTCTCGAACAGTTAGAGGGAATGCTCGATTTCTTTTTTGCAAATAATGCCTGATAGTTACAACCCTGATAGAAAATCGAGATGATCGGGATTGTTCGAATCTTTTCGATCGAGTTTCTTTTTTCTACATAATTTCTAAGGAGCAAAACGAAAATAATAATACGATACTTATTCGTTGATAATTCGTATAGACTTGCATGCCAATTTTCGATTTATTCTTGTTTTGCGAAGGCGAACCATTTTTATCAAAAATTGTCGAACAATGAACCACGAGAGGAATGGTTTTACTTGAACAAGTTTCACATATCGATGTAAATATTTTTAAATTACCATCTTCGACTCTATTTTTTCAAATAGAGTCTTTTGCCGAAATGTCATTAACTCAACCATAAGAACAATGGCGATATCGTTACTACTTTGTATATTTTCATTATTATCGGTTTTATAACAGAATTTTCTTCTATCGTATAGCAGTAAAATTCTAATATAATTAAGACTCGTTGTTTTGTACATACGAAAGTGCTAGTTTTACAAACAGTAGGACTGAGACTAAAAATTGTGCCAAACAATGATCAAAAGATGTTGATATTTTATTCATAAGATAAAAGTTTTATCGAGTCGATTTAATTTCCGTTCGGTCGATATTTGATAAAAATACTTGAAATGTACGGTAACTTTGTTCTTTATAATGCATTCGCTTCTGCTCTTCTCAGGCAATTAGGACATTACTCGTACCCGGTGTAAACAGAAAACAAAAGTTCTTTAAGTCACGTAAGAGCGGCAACATAGCAAAAAAATACAACGCATTCTTGAAAAATTTGCGGCCGTCAACATAAATGCCGAATGCGATTGTAGGTACCGAATGACCAAATATAGCGAACAAAATGACAGTTTTTTTAACTCTTTAAAATTCTAATATAAATATTTCCCGCGTAAGTAAGTGCTTTTTCTTTCTTTCAATGTTCGAACCGACTTTCTTGAACGAAACACCGATCGTTAATTAGGACTTTTAAGCACCTAATTAGGGAGGTGCTTAAGTGAACTAATATTTGTAGTTTAAGTTCAAGAATATGGTCGGAGACCATTGTAACATCATCGGTTGGGGGTCAAAAGTATTATTTTAATTATCGATAATGGAACTCTAGACGGCTTGGCAATAATCCTACAAGCTGAACGAATAAACGATGAAGAGTTCACGTCGAAAGTAGTAAGACTTTTTTCAAAAACATCACCTCGAAAAAAATTAAGCAAGGATAAAAAGAAACCGAAGTCAATAATATACACTGACACGTAAGAAAATGGAAAAAAACAGAGTACAGTACAAAGAAAAACAAAGGACAAACATTAATAGAAAAGAATTATAAAAACAAGAGTAAAAATAGGAAGATACAAAGAATCTATAAAGAACATTATTGCCTTTTATACATCGATTTGTATTTTTGCAAAAAACTAAATGAAAAATACGTACAATTCGTTGCAACACGACTTATATGTTTGTTACAACTGTAAAACCGAATAATCTATAATTAGTTAAAAACCTTGACATTTTTTTGGAAAATTTCATTTGTATGTAGTTCTTCTCGTAAGAATACAATTATTGTACATATTTTCGTTTGGTAGTACAATTTAGTGCTTCATCGTTATATTGCTTTTGAACTGTTTAGCAAGCAAGTTAGTTTCGTATTATTTTCCGTACAAATCGAAACAAATGGTTGTTAAGGTAAAAAAAAATGTTACCGTGGTGAGATACGAGAACGAAGGTTACACGCTCGAAAGAATAGCGATGTTACAAGTATGTATATACTTGAGGAATAATTCGAAAAATGATTATCTTTATCGACTACAATCTCGTAAACTATCAAGTATTCGAGTAAACGGCCGAATAGGGGCGAAATACAATACTTTTCGATTCTCTATTCTATCTACCAAGTCTTGTTAAAATGTTGTAACTCTTCCTTGAACACCTTGGCACTTCCTCTTTACAATTATTCGGATACAATTACTCGTCTATAGAATAAAAGGAAATGTTCTCTTGTAACGTACAAAATTTCTGAAAAGAATACGTTTCATTGAAAATGAGTTCGAAAGTGACGATAATGATTACTTGCCCAGAGCATTGGGAATATTTGAAAATTATTAATTGCTGAGGAGCAAAACGAATATAATTACACGGTACTTATTCGTTGATAGTTCGTATAGACTTACATGGACCAACCGATTCAATATCGTCGCTTTGCGAAACTAACTCGCTAACGATGAAACTCGTTGGTTATTATCCAGTATCAAAAACTGAAGCACGGCGAGTATCAGCCACGGATAAAGAGCTACGCTTGGTCGGGACTGTCCACTTGGTTTCTTCGGATCTTCGAAGGAAGTATAGAGATCGTTTGGTGTGTTCCAACGATAACGTTCCAAGTGAAAGAAAAGAAACTGTTTATTACCGTGACAGCTGTGAAAGGAAACCTGCATTTCATTCGGGAAATTGCCTCAAACGATATCGCGTCGTGGATAATTTTAAGCTGTGAGATATAATAAAACGTGGTAGACGCATCAAAGAAGAAGATTGAAAGAACAGTAAACGATTGTTCGTTTCGAAAGGGCACGTGTTTTTAAACGAGTAACAATTTTTATTCGGCCCAGTATTTTACGAAACTTCGAGGTCACTGATCATTTTCCAAACGGACATGTGTATTTCGATTAACGAAGAACGAAGCTCGTGAAAAAAACAAATTCAAAAATGTAGAACTCGTCGATCTTCGAATATTCGTGAACAACAAATATCACGTTTATACGGGGAAAAAGAAACTGCATACAATTTACAGGTATCGGTGAAAATACGTATGCGACTATTTTATTTTAGTTCAAAACCATTACGGTTCATAGTTTTGATTCCATATATTTTTGAACACAATGAACGATCGATTGCTTTGCAGCCTCGATAAGTCTCTGATTAATGGTAGTACATAAACTATCGAATGTTTCTGGTTGAAAATACGTTTACAAGTATTCGAAGCATTCTCCCCGGATATTGTCGATCGAGGGGAGCAATTGTTCGTTTATTGTACTGAAAAATTTATGAAAGTTAACGGTAATCGTTTTGGATAGTCCCTTTCGAAATAAAATAGTTACAGTACTCGTACACTCATGTGCATTCTATATAATTTCGTATTTCCTATAAAAATGTAATTTTTTTACTCAAGGGAATTCGAAGTCGACGTATTTCGTGTTTTCGAATTTGTTTTTTTGTACTAGCTACATTATTATATTATATAACTTCCCAGATTGAAGAAATGGTCGTTGATTTCGAAATGTTGTAAAATACGATCGTGAACAAAAAAGGTTTTCTTATTCGAATATGTATTCCTTTGAAACGAATAATTTTTCTCTCTGATCATTTTCGTGTTATCAAAAAGAAGAGAAATTCATTTTTCTCGATGAACGATTAATAGCTCGACATTGTATCAAATTCTTTGATCAATTGATCGAACCATCGGAAAAAATACTACACTATGATATACGTAGCACGGGCGTCTCATTTTTTAACGATTTCCTAACAATAAATTCCCAAACGTAAGTTTACCGAATTTATATCTCCGAAGCCATTTGAAAACGATTCTCGACTTGATGTCAACAAATCCGAAATGTTCGAAAGATTGGCAACTATAGATAACTCTATGATACGACAAGTTGCAGGTGACCATATTGAGCACTTTCTAGAAAGGTCAGCTGCACATTACTAGAATACGAAAATGCAGGCAGGACGAGTTATTCGGCAATAAAAATTTCAATTTTCGTATACTTCGTTGTATCTTCGCGAGAACGATTATATAACTAATGGATTGGCGAGAGTTACCAAATGAAAATTAATCAACGATTCGATTATTCTTAATTATACGTAAATAATGAAATTCTTCGAACGCGATTCGAATACCGTACGATTAAAAGTATTCCGAATGGACTTATCTTCATCGAGTAAACTTCAACGATGCACAGATGACATTTTCGCGAGGATACAACGGATATAAAAATTGAAATTTCTACTCTTGGATGAAAATTGCTCGTACGTGCAATAACAAGGAATATCGTTGCGTTAAATTTACGAAGAAGATGAAATGTTCACGATAGACGGGATTCGTTAGATTTTTGGACTTTGGTTGTGGAAAGGTTCGAGATCTCATCGTGTGCGCTACAGATGCGGGGGAAAAAAACCGAATCATTTTAATTCACTCGTAAATCATTCTGTAAGTGCGGGAAAGATTGAGAAATACGTACTATGTATGTGTAACGACGACGGGGACAGCAACAACTTTCAAAAGAGCGTTGAGCGCAAAACCAATCGGTGATGCGGCAGTAAAGAAGTGGTGGAAAAATAAATGGAAATAAGACCGAGGATGTCTGAGCAGCAGCATACGGAACAATGGCGAAAGCTTAAACTCTTTGCTTCGAACGTTCGTTATGAGGTACATTTATCGCGATTCGTATTGTTTTCTGTAAGAGTTACACGGAACCGATTATCTTCGTTATTGGTAATTCTGTGAGCGGGGACAAGGTCGAGTAGTAGAACTCGATAATGAATTTTTTTTATGAAATTTTTCTTCGCGAATAAAAGTAATAAAAGTAAACTCGTGTTATATTATTTATTATTAAGAGAAATCGATCATCGAAACAATCTGCAATCAAACGTAAGCTGCGATCATTTAAAACGCATCGTTCTCTTTCCCGCCAAATTTTATCCAATGTTTCGACACGTGGTTTTTTTTTACCGGTTATTAAAGACGTCTAGCCCGTTACTTTAACATCGTAAAAGCAACTAATTTAACACTAGATTTACCAACCAGTCGAAATGACTGGTTGCAACTGTTTTTAGAATGAAATTTACCTTAAATTACATAGCATATTTTCAAAAAACGTTATGATTTCTTCTATCGTACATATATAATTAATTCACAAGTTTCTTCTTTTCTTAAATCATCGATTTTCCTGGAAGACATACGAAGAACACCTTAATACAATGTAATCTGTCGGTAGTTCTAGTGTCGATCCAATATTGGATGCAACGACAAGAAACTGCGAGCTGATTGGCTCGTTTCTTCGATTTCGCACAATTAAATTTCATCGATAGATTATCGAGACCGAAAGACATTGTTTACCGTGAAACATTCACGATACTTGAAAATACGAAGCGAAGAATCGACTCAACATGCGTGGAGTTCGTTGCAAGAAACAGGAAGCCAAGAAAAACGGAAGTATACGAGCCATTGATTAGAAAGCTTTTAGTTTTGCATCAGTGCTAATGGTAATCGTATGGAACGATGGTTTTAACTTTAAGATACGTTTATGTAATATAAATATTTTCCGATTGGACAATCAAAGTGATTCATGTATTATCGCAGGTCGTTGAGTTTGTCTTGTTATCCTCTATACGGATATAAACAAAAGTACCTACACGATTCTGCATAAAAAGAAAAATACAGATGACTTTGAGATTTCGAAAAAAAATATCATCGGGGGAAAACGTGTTTTTATTCGTGCTTTCGAATAGTATAATTTTCTTTTCGACAAAGTAATCGACTCTGTATATTACATAGTGCGTATGTATTATAATTCGTGTATTGAATAGAAGGCAGATAAAAAAGGGACGAATAGAACGTAAATATACGATTGAACGATATTAGGTGAACTTAAATTAGCTTTCGTACAATTTGATACTACGATAAAGGTTTCATAGTAATGCAATACTACGCAAGGAAGAAGAATACTTTTATTCGATTTTTATCAACGGGCGAAACTTGGTAATTTTCTATCACAATTTAATCGCAGAGTTTGTCGAAACTGTGATTCAAGAAAATCTGTGAAACATAAATAAAAAATGTTAACGAAATACAATTCGAACGAGATAATAGGATTATCGAATAGAGTATTACACGGATACTTCGTCTGTCTGAACTTCGTTCTTAACATAGTCTGCTCCATCGAAAGTTTCGTGATAGAGATTTAGGAGAAACCGTGGAAGCTGATTAACGGAGATCACGATTAGTCATTGCGCATTGTGGCATCAATTTTTTACGAAAAAATTGTTGGGGAATGTCAGAAGTGATTTCCTTCGATTTTAATGAAATTTGGTAAGCTTATAGGTTTAGTCAATTATCAAAAGTTGCGTTGAAATATCTTTTCGAAGATCCGTGAACTACTCTGTTGAGAAGTTAAAATTATGGTTACAGTGAAGATGGAAAAATAACACAGTTATGCCGTTGCTCGTTAGCTGATCAAAGATATCGATAGATGCGAATCATGATCGTTTAACAATACGAAAAGAGGAGCTTTTTTTAGATAACTTTAGGTACCGAAAAAAATATTTTCTAAATTTAACGAAACTTTTCTTTTTCGTCCAATTCGATTTATTGGCATCAATGGATGGTCTTCGAGTAGACCAGTTCGAACAAAATATACTCTATAATTAGCATATACTATATTAGTATACACTCTATACTATAACTCTATAATTTACGCAAAGAAACACATAAAACGGTGAAACTATATTTCCGACTGCTGAGATTGCAACTGCAACCGTGACCAATGTTTCTCTATCGGTCGAAGTCATTTCACCTAATCGACGTTCCATGTGTCTCTGGGGGTCAAGATCTAAACGGATGTATATATGTTAGCGACAACATGTTTTCGAGAAGATTGGAGGCGAGATGGTCGGGCAATGGGTTGATGGTCATCGATGAATTTACGATAGGAATTCCTGGCTCTATCTGATCTTAAAAGAGGGTGAGCGAGACTGAACTGTCTCTGCGGTTGACAATGGTCGATAAACGCGTTAAGTCTTTCGAAGTAAAAAGTTTCGAGCGTCTTTCGTTAGACGACTTTAGCGAGCCATACATTTCACAATGTACACGTTGCATCTTGTCATTCTACACTGCGACTGAAAGGCGACGTAACCCTTTAAAAAAAAGTTCTCCGACAGTTTTGCGTTCAGTGAATCCAGTTGTGTGTTAGAGCGTTCGAAAATGGAGATAAAAAAAGAGAAAATTCGATACATTCTTCGGTACCGCTACGACCAAGGGAAAGAGCGGAGCAGGCGGCCAAAAAAATTTCTGCTGTTTATGAATCCAACTACAGTATCGAATGCAATAGCAATGCGGTGATTTTAACGCTTCTGTTCTGGAAATATGGACGTCGAAGATGAGACACACTCTGGTGGGCCAATCGTCGAAAATGTTGATAAAATCATGGAAATCGTCGAAAATGTTGACAAAATTATGGAAATCGTCGAAAATGTTGATAAACTCATGGAAATAGTCGAAAATGTTGATAAAATCATGGAAATCGTCGAAAATGTTGATAAAATTATAGAAATCGTCGAAAATGTTGATAAAATCATGGAAATCGTCGAAAATGTTGATAAAAGCATGGAAATCGTCGAAAATGTTGATAAGATCATGGAAATCATCGAAAATGTTGATAGAATCACGGAAATCGTCGAAAATGTTGATAAAATCATGGAAATCGTCGAAAATGATCAAATCATGGAAATCGTCGAAAATGTTGATAAAATCATGGAAATCGTCGAGTCAGACCGGCACGCGAGCACTTATTCCATTGTCCAGGAACCGAAGATTAGCCAGAAAATCGTTTGGAACCATTTTTATAAGGCTGGTCTCGAGAAGAAGCTCGATGATGGGTACCACACGAATCGACGCGAAAGAACCTTTCGGAGCGAATCGATGCCTGCGATTTTTTGCCGAAGCGTAACGAAATCGATCGATTTTCGAAGCTGATGGTGACCGGGGATGAAAAATGGGTGACATACGAGAACAACAGACGAAAAAGATCGCGGTCCAAGCGCGGTGAGCCGGCCCAAACGGTCGCCAACACGGATTAACGACCAAGAAGGTTTTAACGTGTGTTTGGTGGGATTGGAAGGAAATCATCCGCTATGAGTTGCTCCCATCGTGTCGATCATTCAATTCGGACCTATACTGTCAACGACTGATCGGATGGAAGGAGACGATCGACCAGAAGCGATCAGAACAGCCAATAGGAAGAGTGTTGTTTTCCATCGAGACAACGCCAGGCCGTGCACATCTTTAACAACGCACCAGAAGCTTCGAGAGCTCAAACGGGAGGTTGTATCGCACTTGGCGTATAGTCCAGACCTGGCACCGAGGGATTATCACCTTTTCAAACATTTGCAAAATTTTCTTAATGGTAAAAAAACTGGCCTCAAGAAAGGTTCAACTCTCTTCAAGTTTCAAGCTCGTGAAAATGAGCTGGTCAAGTTTTTCACCAATAGGGACGAAGATTTCTTCGATCGCGGAATTACGAAATTGCCTTCAAAATGGGCGAAAGTTATCGAACAAAACAACGCGTATTTGATCCGAATCCGAAAATTCTAAGTTTGTTAATTTCATCGTCGAAATAAAGAGAAAAAACGCTAAGAACTTTTTACTTCGCCCAATATACGTTTCGAATACGGCGAGCGATCGTGTTCATAGAGAATAGAGACTTTGTTGCTCAAGAATTTAGCCACGGAATAGGGAAGGTGGTGTTGCCTTTTGGTAAGAGGACTGTGAAACCTGCCCCAGAACCATCCAGGGAGAAGTTCTTCACTTTTTACATTACTGAAGAAGAGAATAAAGTTATATCTGTTCGTTGAGAGAAATAGCTCTCGAAAAACTCGTAGCTTGTGACGATCTGATCGACAATATGGTATAAACTTTAAGAAAACGTTCCAACCAGTTTTTCTCGGTAATTTTGTTCATTATTCGTGAATCGAAAATTTTCTTCTCGCAAAGAGTAGGTATAAACCGATATCATCGACTTTGGTTCAGTCGTGTAGACTAATCGAACGTTAGCAAACGTTATTAGTCAAGCAGTCCCGGAACGATCGTTTTGCCTTCAACGCTTACATAACCCTAAATTATTTTTGTACGAAAGAAAAAAATACTGTTCCAATGGGTCGTTCGATAAACAAATTTCTCGAGAAACTCTCGAACGAACGAACGGCAATGGTAAAGGTGAGACGTTTTCACTGTAAATCTTTCCACGGTAAAGTTCACGTTGGTGTAACGCTATTAACAATTAGTCAACCTATCGCTATAGGCAATCAGCCTCGATGTCCTTTGCATACGTAAAAAACTATAATATGCCATACATTGAAATTATTCGTTCATTATATAAGCGTAGTATGTAAATGTTACGTAATTACTTCTTCTATATTTGTAACAAATCGCTTATTACAAACGGAGATCGGATCGATTTAAATATCGCGAAACTTTTCCAACGCGGATCCAATTTGACCCGAACGGCTCCGGTGAAATTATTATTATTTTAACGGTGCGCTAACGATTAAAGATAACAAGGAGATAGAAATACTCTCCGCACCGTGCGTCGGAGTGTGACACGATTCGAACAGTACCTGGAACGTTTTATTCGTATTTTCGAAAACGAGAGAACGATTTTCGAACGTAACATTTTCTCCTGCATCGTAATATTTACACTTTCCCACACCTGTGTGAAAAGAAAGTAACCGGTAAACGGTTAAACTTATCCCCGTACGTTTGTTCCGTTCGATATTTAAATATTAAATACAGTGGGCGTTTACATGGACGTCGAATACGAGATCACGTTTCCGATTACCGACAGAAATTTCAGCCACCGAAACTGTCGATCGGTTAATTTTCCCGAGGATTGACTTCGGTTTCCCAAGCTCCGATTCGCGAGCAAGTTTTTATACTTAAACGGTCTCGCTGAGGATAGTTCGAACGATCGATCGTTTATTTATCGCGCTCGAGTCCCGGTGAAACACGTTCTCCGGTAATACACGATAACCAATTTCGTTTTTCGCGTTAATCGAGCGAAGAATCGTCGCCGCGCGTAGCGAGACAAATCGATCGAGGGATCGCGATCGGTAGCGGGATAACTCCGGTATCAAAGGTGATGCGACTGACTCGTCCAAGGTTCCCTCGGTAGGATCGCGAGCGGCAAAAATCCGACTCGGTACGTAAGAACGTAACGTGGCACCGGCAAATATATACAATAATAGGCCGTATTACGTGCATTGTCCGCATCTTGACATACGGTAGCACGTAGCAATTACAGGTGACCGAGGTCAGTGTTAATACGACAGTCGCGTGAGAGAAGAGTTCCAAAAATGATACGGTTCGCGAGCGGCGACACCGTCTTTTTCTTGCGTAATCCCTCTGCACAATACGCACAATACGATCCTTCTCTTAGGCAAAGGTCCTGCCGGTGGATACGTATGTATTAATTTAGCGCGCTCGTTACGTATCGAGAGACCCGCGATACGCGCGCGGCACTGGATATTACATCCAGCCTTCGAATCGTCGCTTTGCACGTTTCCACACCGGGGACAAGGTCACGAGACCGCGCCGCGCCGCGCCGCGTCACATCGTGTACCGTGCATGCTACGCGAACTAACGCGAACACGAATTTCACTGGGGTGGAAACGTACGTGAAACTTTTTACAGACGACGAACCTAAGAAAATAACGTACCCATCTCGTTCGACGAACGTAAGACTACAAGAACGTAAGAATCGTTCGACGAACGTAAGAATATAAGAACGTAAGAATATAAGAACGTAAGAAAGTAAGAATACAAGAACGTAAGAAAGTAACGTACCCTTCTCGTTCGACGAACGTAAGAATACAAGAACGTAAGAAAGTAACGTACCCTTCTCGTTCGACGAACGTAAGAATACAAGAACGTAAGAAAGTAACGTACCCTTCTCGTTCGAAGAACGTAAGAATACAGGAACGTAAGAAAGTAACGTACCCTTCTCGTTCGACGAACGTAAGAATCGTCACTGCGATCGATTAGCTAACCCGAACGATCGCATTTCAAGGAAACGAACTCTCAACCGGTAGTACGGTTATTTTGTCACCCGCAGTGGTGTTTGTAGAATCTCGATAATTGTTCGTAGATTCGTAAAGATTTTCGAGTTCGAGAATCCGACGCGAATCATTCTTGTTAATTTATCGAGGAACGAAACCAAGGAATCCTACCGCTCTCTCCGTACACGAGGATCGTTAAAAATGTTTAGCAACAGCAACGTGGGAACATCTTTCCCATACAGGCGACAACCGACAACCGTCGTTGAACGAATCTTGAAAATTGCATAAAAAAGCATATAGTAGATTAAACGGTACAATATTGAATATGCAAAACTAGCAAGTCGCTCATTACATTCGTCGAACGTATAATTTAGTCGTCGTAGATCGTTAAACCACTTTTCAGCCTTTGAATGTTTAATCCTTCGTAAATCGACGTTTCTCTGTTACGTCTGTTATTTCGTTATATAATTATTTACCTTGAGGTACGATAACGCACGACTTATACCTATATGTGTACATGTACCTGAAAGAGACCTTCGTCCACGACCAGATTCCAACATTCTGAATTAGCTTGGTACTGCTGCTCGTATGGCATTTAAGAATCGATCGCTGCGCGTCGTTCATGTGTGTCTTTTGTTACCGAAAAATAGAGAAGAGAAAAAAAAAGAAAAAAAAAAAAAAAAAAAACAAACGAAATAAAATAAAAGAAAAGGAAGACACTGAGTTCGTAGGTTTCTCGTCGGCGAATCTTCGACGATCTCGCGAAGCTCGGGTTCGAGGACACACGGCCACGTGGACTGTCCGATAATGTAGCTCGTAACGAAGCAAGTTCCTCAGTTCCCTCGGGATAACACGAAACTAACGAAAGCGATAGCCATCGCACCGCAGTAGTTCCTCCTCTTCAGAGACGTTGCATCGCGAGCAACCGACCACCGCTCGTTTCACGCAGCCGCCGCCGATAGCGTGTTTAAGTATCGTGACATCGAGACTCTTAGGACCGAGTTCCGTACGCACAGTGGGTTGTTGCACAAACGCGGAGTACGCACTTTTACGAAACGGTGGTTCGATCGGGTGCGTGCGGTCCCGAATGTACCGGAATAATCGAATAAACGAAAATGTCGTATCGTGTGCGGTGCTCCGTCTTACATGTTCGCGAACGAATCGAGCCGCGTGTCGCGTTTCTTTTGCGAAACGAACGGAAAGAAAACACTGCACTTCCCTCGAGTCACAGCCGCGTTTGCGTACAATTACCGATACAATCGGGGACTTTCTCGTACGAGATCGCGCGTAAGGAAATTTTCCTCACCGATGAAAGAATCTAACCGTCAATTTTCCGCAAGGTTAGCGTTTACCACGAACCGCGTGTCGTTCGCGAATGTCAGCCACGAGCGCGTTGCCAGGAATACAACGCGATCGCGCTCGACAAGGATCGTGGTAGGGGCCCGGGACTTCTTCCATTGGCGGAACTTCTCAGGTGCACGCAAGCCCTCTACACGTACGCGTTACGTCGCGGGATATCTCGGTAGGTCATTGTCACGATCGTCCTTTCGTTCTCTCGTCCTCTCGTACAACGACGTGACTTTTCGCTGCCAAGTACCGCGCGATGATTCCCCCGGCGTGCTCGCGGGGGGGGCGTAAAAAAACCATTATTTAGCCGCAGAGCCCGACAAAGTGTTTATTTTACCGGCGAAGCTCGAGCTCGGGTTCCTCTCCGTGAAACCGTCGCGGATTTCGATCTAAGCGATCCAACGTTCCTTACGTAGGTCATCTGTCCCGGTAACTGTCACTGTCCCTTGTGATTCTCATTATTTCGTTTCGATAACGGAACAACGCACGAACAATAGAATTTTAATATCGAATTTGGATCTCGTTTCTACACAACAGCGTAGACATTGTATATTTGAGCGTAAAAACGTAACTAATGCGAGTAGGAAGTATCGTCATAACGTAGCAATGGCAATAATTTGTCTTGTATCTGTCAGGCCAATTGGATCGCTAATATCTAAGGATCGTTTAGGTCAGATGTCCCGGTAACTGTCAGTGTTCCTGTAAACTGCCATTAATTTCGTTTCGATAACGGAACAACGTACGAACAATAGAATTTTAATATCGAATTTAGATCTCGTTTCTACTCAACAGCGTAGACATTGTACATTTGTTTGTACTTAATAAGTAACTTTGAGCGTAAAAACGTAACTAATGCGAGTAGGAAGTATCGTCATAGTGTAGCAATGGCAATAATTTGTCTTGTATCTGTTAGGCAAATTGGATCGCTAATATCTAAGGATCATTTCCATTCGAGCGATAGCTTTTCGAGCGACTGCGGTAACTGGACTTCGTTACACAATTTCATCGTGTTCAAGGCATCGCAAACTTTTTACAAATAAAACAGACGTTGAACAATGTTGTGTTTCAATCTGAAACGACTTTTCGTTTAAATGACTTGGAATGTAATTACGGTTACGCGGTAATATTAAAGTAGGAGTAATTGGAACATTTACCCTACGTTCGCTTCGTCGAGCGATGTTATCGAGAACACTGCACACGTTCTACCAGTATGCGCGTCACCGGGTTCGAAGAAACGTGGCAAAAGTTGGAAAATGTGTCGCGCTCGCGACGATCGGGAAGATCGTTTGTCTTTGTAGAGGACGTTCGACGGTTTCACGGTCAGACTTTGACGGTGTGGAAACAGGAAAATCGAGTTTCCAACGATCGACGTTTCGAAACGGAGCATCGATCGACACGAGTTACATCGATGTCACCTTCGACTGTCTCGAGTATTAAATACAAATCGGACAAGGAAATCGGATAAATATCTACTCGCGCATACGCTGTACCGTACCAACTTGTATAAACTATTCATCTCGGAGCAAGATCGCGCGGGATATTTTTTATCGCTGTTATTAAACCGAGCGCTGCCGGCTAATACTCGGATGTACCGCACGCCTCGCTCGGTTTCATCCGAAAGACGGTTCTCGGCTCGTGGGCTCGCATCGTGCGAGCAATTTTGTTATCGTTTCTTCGACGCTTGGCGTTTTTATCGCAATTTTATTTTCAAGATCCTCGATCGCGTAATAGATTACGCATCTATGCTCGAGTCGATAGAACTTAAGGTTCGTTCTGTAATGCCCGAGATACCGAACTTTCTTGCGTCGGTTGCAACAGATCTTCGCTGGGTTTTTCAAGTTTGCAACGCGAGAGGTTGCAAAAACCTCTTTTGCAACCCTGAAAATTCAATTTTAAAGTTTGCAACTGGAACGACAAACGAGTTCGGGAAACGGCTCGAATTTTTCGACACTTTGAACGATTTAAAAGAATTCTGTATAACTGTTATCGAGTTCGGTACCATGCATTGTTCCTTTTTCTGGATTACGAGATTTTAAAGAGTTTACTAGTCCGTAAATAAGTAACGATGATAGTAATGATAATTATTATTATTATAATAATAACTTGCTCGACGAAACGTTCATAGATTCGAGTTCGTTCGACGACGTTTTTCATACCATATTCGGTCGTAAAATATACCAGTAAAGTATAGTTTCATCGAACAATTATCGAATACCCTGTGCAAAGATTGCCACGTTTCGTACTGTCCCTTAAGGAGCGTTCTTGTTTAGGTATTCTTGATTAGATTTTGTAGACATTTCTGAAGAAGAAAGCACTCGGTAGACAAAATATCCGTTTCCAATTCGTGCATAGTCACTACTCGGTTGTCTCGACTCAGCAGTGCCATAATTACGCATAATTGATGCCGATATGTATCGGTTTCTTATGGACACCAATTTCTACTGTAACTTCGTCTCGTTGAATTTCTGTAACACGTTTAACTGCTTCTTTTCGTATACATCCTTATTACCACGAAAATGTAAATTGGAAATTAATTCCAGAACTACAAGTACATTTGTCCACTTACTTTTGGCTGTAATCCTTTTAATATGAAGTTTAAGTAAAATATTAAAAAAAAAAAAACTATTTTCATTTAATACGTTTGTTGTGGTCAATCCTCTTGGAAAGCAATTTTTCAATAAAGGAAAAAAAATTGACACAAACAAGAAAGGGAAAAAGATCAGCTACTCGAACGTACCTTCATAAAGCAGATAACTATATTTCCATTGTAGGACAACTTTTGGAATCGTGTAAACAACTTAGTTGCAATATGTCTTTAAGGGAGGATACCACCCCGACCAGTCAAAAGAGTCGAATTTTTTTTTCTTATTTTCTTAAAGTTTCAAGTACATAGAATGTTACGTCAAAAAGATATTTCGAAATTCAAACATTTAACGAAGTTGCAGCGATAAATAATTGGATAGGTCGTGTGACGCGAAAAGCTCTCGTGGATCGTACGTCACGTACCATCGACCGGATGGAACGGAAATATTGTTTCAAGTATTCTTTATTACTCATAGGAAAAGTGTTCTATTGAATGTAATTCAAGTTTCTTATATCGTATGTAGAGTACAATAAACTCTGAACGTGGTCGAAAATTGTGGCCAGATGAATAATCTGCAAATGGAGTGGAATCTTCACTGATAAGTTAATAAATGAATTAACAATATATTATGGTCTTGATATTCGACGAAATTCCGATTGCAAGAAGGCAACGAAGAAAGTAATATGGAGTACGTTTTTCACAACATTTCTTCAGATAAAAATTCTTTTGGCAGGTGGTAAAAGCAACGAATGGTTTAGAAAATTATATACACAAAAATCATCTGCCACAAATTGTCCAGGTTATGATTCGTCCAATTTATAAGGAGCTGAACATGGACGAGCCATTACAAAGATGTGAAGGTGGTTTTATACCAAACAACAACGAGAGTTTGAACTTAATTATTTGGACAATAGCTCCTAAAATAATGTTTGGTAAGAGAACACAGTTGACATTGCAGCATTTACAGCTACTAACATTTTTAACGACGGCTATAATAATATCTTATTAACTAAGTCATTAACTTGTCAACTATGGCGGCCAACAGATAATGTTTCACCAGAAGGGGTTCTGGGATAGCGAATAACTTCGCCATTTTGTACTATTTTTACTTTCGCAAGATTATAAAATAAAGCTGAAAGTTATATTTTTATTCTTTGAGAAAGACTACATTTTTCATTTAGTTACTGCTTAGAAAAAAATTCGCAAACTTTACCCATTTTTTGATATCTCAGAGTGGTGGTATCACCCCTTAAAACTGCACTTTTTGCATTCACATTCAGATTTTTTTCCATTAAATCTTGGTGCAGTGTAAACAGGGTAAACAGTTTCATCGAGACATCGCAAAAATGGAAAAACATACAATATACAAAGATGTGCTTGAAATGTCATTCGGTTACTGTTGTACATCAATAGATAAGAATAATAAAACAAACTACAAACGTCGAGCACGACCGAAATACTTCTAAATTGGGCTCGATAAGGGATACTGTGTGTAAATATTTCATGTGTTCACCTTTTGTCTAAAATTGTCCCTATTGTTTTTAATTTTCTTATAACACTTCATTTTTATCGAAAATCCTTAGTTTTTACAAAAATGTGTGTTTTTCGAAAACTGTGGGTGATAGAGAAATTCTGCTTCTGAATTCGTGTTTAGGACTATGAATAGTATAAGAATCACCCAATGAATGTTGCAAATAGAGAAAAAGTTGTAATTTGTTGAATTGTGATATCTAGTAAACACTATAAGAGGACCAATTGAGCAATCATACTTAATTAACAAAGAATATATTACAAAAGTAAAGAAATAAAATTATATCCCCCTCCTCTCTCTCTTTCAAACATTATTCACTTTCGTATTATACTATTACACATTCTACGAAGCCAATACCACAAATACAATATGCATAAAAATGTTACATAAATGTCATCGATTTGTCGTCGTGATTTCATATTTTTCTTATAATTTTTTAACGAAGCATTTATTCCACTATGTTTATAGAACTTCTGTTTCTTATTTCCACTTATGAAACATACTGTCACTGATTGGCCGTTGTATATAATAAAACAAAGGCAAATAATACACGCTACGTAGAATATTTCATGGACACGTTGTACGAACACATTTATATCACACGCGTGCACACCATAAACGCGCGTACACAGCGTTTATCGCTACAATTAAAAGTATTATTGTTACAATTAAAAGTAGAAATAAGAAATGCATTTATATGTTCTTACGTGAAACATTAGTCCCGGTATTACAGTCTGTTTCTCATAAGAGCGTGAACGCAATATTACTTCCATTAAAATGGATAATTTTAGTACTTTTAAATCGAAATAAATTTAAAAATATTTAATTTAAGGGGGTAAGATTTATAAATATAGAACACAGCGTCGACGGGCACAAAAACCGAGTAAAGGAAATTTATTTTGGACAATATTCGAAGTATTCGAACAACGGTGCTCGTATTGTCCTGAATTCCTTTATGTTTGTAATTATTATTATTATAATCAGAATCGAACTCTCGGTAGAAAGAAACTGAACTCTCATCGTTTCCACCACGAGTCTTTTCATTCTAAGCAAGTACAAAATACATTTTTCACAAGACGTTTATCTTGATAAAATTTGAACAATTCGTTTAACAACGAACTTGTGACAGTGGACTAAAATATTTTTCGATCGTGAAGGTAAGATCAAAGAAGCAACAAGTCGTCTTCATCGAATGGCATTCGAAGACCAATCCTATATCAGGACCTAATTGTTGAATTATTACACCATGTTGGAAAACTCTCATGGATTAAAAATGGAGTAGCTCGAAAAGAATCAAAACACATCAAACAACGTAAGATTCTTACCAAACAATGCCCACCAACATGAAGAGAAAAGACAGAATAATTATAAGGAGGCTTAGAACAGGACACTGTGAATTTACACATGAATATCTATTTAAAAAATAGAGCCACCAACGTGTAATCCTTGTAAGAAAATTATATCGACCGATCATTTACCATTTGAGTGCAGAAGATACACGCTCGAAGACAAAAATAGAAAATAGTATCACCTGTGGTCTCAACATCGTAGAAACATGTTGGAAATAACTTAAACTATCTAAAGAAAATTAATATCTACTATTAAGTATAACCATTCAGCGAGAAAGAAAACAGTACTGAGTCGTTGTCAGTGATCCGAAGGTCGATGCGATGTTAAACACGAACTAAAAAAAAAAAGCAAAAAAGACAGAAAAGTTGGTCGGTCGTAAGTAGTATTTACAATTATCCTCGATGCACGAAAGAAAGTTTTTTCGAGCTACCAAAAGCAGTATCTTCGAAAGTATTGATACATTAACCGGTAAATTGAACAACTAACGTAGCGACACAATTACATACATACACGATGCTTTTCTTTTAATTGACAAAAATTCGAATTATCGCGTTGCAAAGATCGCCATTTAAAAATGATCGATTTATTGCTACGAATTTGTTTAAAATTGTTGTTCCCGGTGATGTCTTGTTTTTACAGCCCATACTTCCGCGGGTCTTGCAGGCAATCTGTATTCGTATTGCAAACAACAAAAAATCTCAGAGTGTAGTAAATATACTTGACAACTTTATATTCAAATCTCAAATTACTCGTACTTATACTTTTCGTGCAAAAACTGCATAAAGAACACCTTTCCGCTTATAAATGAGGATATCCCCTTAAGCGATATTTATGATGCACGGTTGGACGAACATACTCGGAATACATTTTTCCACGCGTGTATTAATCGATACGGATTCAATATTTCTACGATGCATATGTATTATACAATACTTGTATTCTCGACGCGCTGAACAACAATAAGAACAGAACTACGATGAACTGTACATTTCATTTTCTTTTTTTTTTTTACCCCGAAAGAATGAATGAAACGCGAATAACTTAATAATTGCTGTCTAATGTCAATACGTTTCAACCGTATAAATAGACGATTGTCTTGAAAGTAAATTTAATCGGCTTGTTCATTTTTTACATACATTCGTGATTTATATTTCTTCTTTCTAGAAGTGGGCATTACTCGAGTAAGAATAGTGGATAAATAAGTATTTACTCGTCGTGTTGTTCGTTAGTTACAAGAAAATTTTTACACCGTGATTATTGTTCGTATAGTTTACGTTGCGGATTTTGAAAGTAGATAGATACTGGATCGTTGAAACGTATTTACGTACATGGAGATGCTACAGTGGGCCCATTTGATATTTCGTGAAATTCGGGCGAGTAAATCTGGATGTCGAACGATGACAAACATCAATGAATAATTCACTGCAACGTGTGTTTCAATTCTGATATATAGATTAATTGGATATTCAATTACGAGGTGGAATATTAACAATCCTACCGTGTAACATGCGTTGAGTTGTTTTAATTTTTCATGACGGGTTGAAAAGTAAGTAGATTAAAAAGGTGTGTCCCGAAGAATTAATGGATACGTGTAAGTGGTTGGCAATATTCGGCACATGCGATCGTATGAAATTTAATTAATCAAAACGGAAGCCAAAGAAAAGATTCGAGATTACGGGAATTACGAACTCCAAAGCTTTCGCTTTCGAAGCAAGTGCTCTTCGTACTGATACAAAGTAACTGCAACCAATTTTAACACCACCTTTCAATTTATTCATTTCGTTAGGATAATTATGAACTGTAAAAACAAATTATACTCTTCATTTTTAAAAATCGTATATTTGAAATTCATCGATACCCAGCAACGTCAATGCAATCGAATCGTAAACAGATAACGAAGCAATGGTAAAAGTTTATGGAATCGAGTTTTCGAAAAGCTATAAACAATTTTCTTTTAATTCGATAAATATATGTTGAAAAAGCAGTTACGGTTCTCGTTAGACTTTTGAACAATTACACGTTCGTATGATGCACCCCCATTGATACGACCACGATTGGTGATTCGTTCTTCGAGAAATTAAATATACAATAAACTATTATCTTTATTCAAAAAAGTAACAAAATATTATTTGTATTTCATGAAATGCTACATCCTTTCGTATTTTAAGGTACATAGGTAAAATGTAATACCCAGAATTTTCCATCGCAGTTAAAAGTGACGATTATGAAAAATTGTATCGGTAATTGGCATACTCGACGTTCGATCTCGTAGACTTTCACGCTTCGAATCTTAATTGAATATAAGAAAACATGCCCATCGGAATATTCTACGCTATTGTTCGATGTCTAGATTCACCTCTTCAAAGTTCATCAAAATCTTCGCTGGGACAGCATAGAACCTCCTCCTTGTTAGTTCAACTGTTCGAGAGAAATTCAGAGTCTTCTCTGAGACGCTCGAGAGTTCTTTGAATAACGAGCACACTGTACCATCGACTCTGTATAGTTAACCATTCGATGATCCGATGAATTTTTGCAAGCTGGGATGTATTTTTATCATTTTTGCTTGCCCCGGTCTGTTTTCGAGGATTTCGTCTTACACAATTGGGCTTCAGGGTTGTAGAATTAATGGAACAGTTACTGCGTGGCTTCTTATTTCATTGACGAATTGTCTGCCTTTTCTTTTACGCTTCACGCGTTCCCAAATTACATGAAAACTGTGAGACCGGAAGTACGCTCAAACGAGCACCATGCGCACGCTCAATTGTTTCACTGCGATTCTTCGCCACAATCTCAAACACTGTGTTCCAAACTTGCTCGTGTAACAAAAAACACACCCCAGTGCTCGTAAAGATGATAAAATTAAGTTTCAGAAATCCAGTTCTTACCTGGTTCGTAAGTTATTTATCGAGACGTATTCAGATTGCACGTATTCTACTGGATTTAATGGGACACCTTGTGGTTCTTCGGGGCTTCTATCTAGGGTATTTGCGAACGATTTAAAAATTTTAAGACCATTTCCATTTATCGAGACTGTTCGAGTTTCAGGTTGATTTTCGGATATTGGAGCAACGGTGTCGCTAAATTTGAGTAAATATAATCTAACGAGATTCTCTCGCAGTTTAAATTCAATTGAGTTTGGCTAGCACTTACACGGCACTTCTTTAGCATCCATTTTTGAAAAGCACGATCCGTGTGCAATTTTACACCTTTATCGAAATTCGCTCGGCAAATTCATGAAACTCTAATTAAATTTTATGGAACGTTACGCTTTGTAACACGATGTTCCTCGAATTTTAAGAATGTAAATTCCTTAAGTGCTTTATATTAGATCTTAGTTAAGTCTCGTCTGGACTATGCATCGGTAATCTGGTCTCTCGAATTAGTAGAGTATTGTAGTATTTGAAAATTTTGTTCGGCGATACGGAATGCCCGATTAAAATGTTTCGCACGTGTATTAAAAATACGCGAATTGAGTAATATTTCTGTTAATCCTCAAAAAATGTACAACATAGTGTATATGTCTGTAGAGATGTACATAGATCAATGCTTCTCAAATTTTTAAATATACTGACTTTAAAATTTTTTTCATTAGAAAAAAGTTTTAATTTCGCAGAAGTAATTGATAGCGAAATGATAAACAAAATCAACAAAATGGTGATTGTAGCCTATGAAGAAATTTCGGTATAAAAATACTTTCGGTATTCCAATTTAGTCGAATTTTTACAGATTTGTAAAAGAATATTTGGTTCCAGATGACTTCTAATATTCGTCTATTTCGACGCACTGTCTTTTCGAATCGATCGAAGAAATGTTTTTTTTTTTGAGAAAGATTGTCCATCGTTTCGGTATGAAAATATCAATTTCGAGAAAAAGACATTCGAAGTTTCAACGTCGAATTATTTGACGAACAACGGTGAAATTTGCCAATCTAAAGTTTGCTCATCCACTTCAAAGCCATATAACGAAGAAACATTTTGCGATGAATATAACTTCTTCGTTAACTAATTTCTTTTTGCAACGATCTTGCTGTCCGCGTCGATTTTCGCGCTACAATAACGAGCGATACCTACAATAATAATAAACAGAGAATTGAAGACCGAAGAAAGTAAAGACGTTCAAACGGATTGGAGCACTTTGCAGCGAAGCAGTTAACCGGATCGTTACGCTCCGCGTGAAAAACGTTATACCTTCGTTATTATTTCGAATTTCGCGTTGAGAGCTCAGGAAAGCATTCTAAAAGTGTTAAATTTTAAGGAAATGCAACGAAGAAACATCGACTTTTTAAAACCGTAAAAGTGACGTTACACTCTAAATTTCGTTGTATATGGAAACAATATTTCAGTCTTTTATTTATTCACTACTCATTGTCGATAGTGAAATGTATTTTAATTTTATCGTTAATTCTGATATCCATTACGGTATGTAGATTATCGGTTCTTCTGTGAAAATGGTTACCGATCATCGATGACCTGTAAAAACTTTTTGATATACGGAGTCTTTTGTAGATGCATTTATTATTCGGTTCTGCAGCGAACGTATTTATTAAATCGTTTAATAAATTCTATAAATAGTATTTATTCGTTTAATTCTGTATCTTATAAAAGTAACGTTAATTTTATTATAGTAGCTTTATCGTTCCCTTTTCTACTCTTTTTTAAGAGCAAAAAGTTGGTTCGTTTTTACAATTATTACACGATAATATAATCGTTCATAAGCTTGGTTGTTTATAAACTTGATATAGTATTAAGTAAGTATAACATATAACATATAACTTTTCCAATATAATGGAAAACTGCAACTATACCATACTTTTATTTACAAAATTATATGGCATTTTATAAATTTATTACTCAATCCCTTTTCTTTGATTCACTTTTCGTTACTAATAAATCTTTCCTACTTATTTAAAAATCGAGAAAGTGTCCCCCTTGTAATTACATATCGTTTGTATCAATAATTTTCAGTCACATTCTCAAACTTTACAGATACCATTGCAATTGTCAGTGTTTACCTATCACTCTGTGTAAATACGATATTGAAATTCAACCGAATTCCAGTGTACATCGTTCGACGAGTTCATATAATTATATCCATATAATATAAATATATTATCAGAATGATTAGCGATCCTTCATTATAATTTTTTTAAACAGCATTCTTAGACGAGTTCGTAACCTTTGTGATGGACGATCGAAGAAAATGTTCAAATCCAGATAATGTACAGTTGGAAACTAGAACGATAATTCCTGGATCAAGGGGAATTTTGTTCAATGTTATAGAGGAATGCGGACAGCGTCAAACAATTTTTATTTATTGTCAGCTGCACCCCTTCGAAGGTCGATTAAAACGTTCGACTCAATACGATTCTTGATTTCTTTCAGAGGTCAATTTCTCAGCTCCGCACAGTACATTGTTGGTTTCCATTGAATACATATAGAATACAATAAAAACGGCCTCTGAATAAAAATACTGATGGACGAAGGAGACACTTTGAATGTTTTCTTCGATCATCCATAACTCGAAAACCAAGGTATACAGAACGTACGTTTATAAAACAGTTTTTATTCATCTTTGTGTGTAGATTCACCCCATATATATATACCTAGATATATATATATTTATAAATCACCTTGTATATACATATCTCCATGTTTCGTTCAAGTTTTGTATTTTAAACGTGGAAAGGTTTCCAAATTTTGCTCATCTTTTATTTTTGCTCTATCGCTCTCTTTTGTTTCCAATCGAGTACATTTAACGACCGAACGAAGGAAAGTAAATAAATAAACGTTTTTGTTCGTTTTTGCGAGTAGTATACTATTATTTACCCTCGTAAATTTTATCTGTGACGTGTATAAGAGGAATGGTTCTCGAGTACATTGATTCGTTGAGTCAGTCAAAATGCGGTTATGACGTATAAGTTTCAGGTACCTGGCGAGGTGCAGAGAAAGGTAATAGATCTGCACCGTTGTTTTCGTGATCGGTGTTGTAAATAAAGATCGTTGTTCCGTTTACGAACCCTAAACGCTGTGCTAACTGGTAGCACTGACCTCTGTATGTTTTTATAGTCGCATCTCATAGCTGTAAACTTTCGTTCCTACTTTACGTATCATCGTTGTTGCTTAAAACAAACGCTACTACTTACGCGATTCGAAACCTCTACTGTGAAAAACTTCGTAAAACCGAAATGCTTGCACAGATTTCGTTCTTCTATAATGGTTCGTACAGCACTATAGAACCAACATTTATCCACGACCATTGATAGAAACGATCGTTAACAAGATTGATCGTGATTGTGTTATACCGTAACGTAAAATTACGTCTGTACCGAAACAGAAACGAGGAACATTTTGTGGATGTTTCATGGTTCTTGAAAAAGTCGTTACGTAGTGTTTCATTTTGTCATTTATTGTCCGTTTCCACTCGAATTGGTAAAACTCGGAGAAAAATAGGAAACACGCGGTCACGTGAACAGTTTGTTGCTTGTTTGAAGTATATGGAAAAACTGTCGGGAACTTAGACGCGGAGAACGAAATTTAGAATATGTCCATCCATTAATAAATCATCGCGTTTCATAATCTGCACGCCTCCGAATTTCTGACGGACTATACTCGGCCCTATACTTTTCGTTTCTTCTTCCTTTTGATTGCAATAAATACTGGTAGTGCGAAGATGGAATCTTCTTCGTTCGTTTTCGGTCTTTTTCGGCTCGTAGCTTGGAACAAACCGATTGAGTACGGACACTTTTTTCTCAGCAACGAACGTAGTCAGGGCATCGAAACGAAGCTCGAAACGTTTTATAAATTATGTCGCTTCGGAATGTTTCCACAAGTGGTTGCGCGTTGGAAAAGTTTTGAAACACGTGAAAACAAGAGTTGAGAGAATATTGCTCGATGTTGTCTTCGGTAGAGATCCAGCGTAAGGGATCTCGATGTCGTATGTATTTGCAACAACATTTCGCGTAATTGAATTCACGAGTCGCTCACCACGAGTAGGTATTCGCTTGGACTAGCTCGGTGTATATTCTCTCACGCATCGGATTGTTTAATATTCAATCAAAGGGTCACGATAACAGTGGTTTCTCGCAGTACACGACATAATGGGCATTTCAGAAACACCGGCGACCGCGATAATCTAAAGACAATAAAATCAAGATTGTACATACCTGAAAGGAACGATGGTGCGGATGATGGGGATGATGAAATTGCGGTGTGTGAATCATGTCGCCTGTCTCAGGATCCTCGCACCTGGATGACTTCTCGACCTCGACGTTGCTCGAGGTGGTAATGGCCGTTTCGCCCTTTGCACTCGTCGACTCCTCGGCACTGTCCTCTTTCTTCTTCTTCACTTCCGGCTTCGTTTCCTATTTAACAATCCCAGATATTACAACGTCGATGTCGCATCAACGTCCAAGACAAACGACCAGGAGGATCATCAATTATCGCGCTCGATTCAACGCTTTGTAAACCGAACGAACAAACACCTACACGGTTCGATTCATTTTTCCAATTTTATCATCATCGAATTCCTCTTCCCATTTGTCGAACTTTAATGTTGGACGCTGCTAAATAGATATCTATAACTGTCGTTTAAATTATTTTATTCAATAACGGAATAGTGTGCATCGAATCGCGAGTAAAATAATTTCAATACCGAATTTGAAATTCGTTTCTACGGGACAGTACGCAAACGCTGTATATTCTTCTACGCTTAATATTTGAAAATAAATATTAGAAGGTGAATACGCTAATTGTGAGTAGAAAGTTGGGAATTGTCGTAATGCGAAAAAGGCAATAATTTTACTATTTATTTTGGGTAACGAATCGCGAATAAAACAATTTCAATACCGAATGTGACGAAGGCAATAATTTTACTATTTATCTTGTATCCGTTATGCAAACTGGATCGCTAATAGGTAAGAATCGTTTCTATCCGAGCAATAGTAGTAGGGACATTGAACTTTGTTTTGGATTTTTAATTAATTAGTAATCGATTCAGCGTATTCAATATATAGAACATTTTTCACAAATAAAAGAGACGTTAAGCAATTTTATGCTCCAATCTGGTACGATGTTTAGGTTAAATAATTGCTAAAATAATTAAACGAAGTTACACGATAAGCTTAATGTGACAGTTATTAGGACATCTATCCTATGTTTGAAGCGAAAGACCATTTTGACAATTTCGAACGAGTTTTTATTCGCGCATTCTTTGAAATATTCTTCCAAACTATTACGGTAACGTTTGAAAATAGTAGCAAAATGGTAAAACAATCGAATTCAATTTGTATTGCAAATATTACGTCATCTCGTAAGTAATGTCTCTTACATTATTATTTTAAATAAGCATTCGTATTACAAATCGGTGATGTGTTTATACAAATTTCTTCCTATGTCTCTTAAAGAGCGCTCTCTCGACAGTCTACAACACGCATTGCAAGAAATTAGATCGATATTTTTCAATTAAAAAAAAAAAATATTAAAACGAATACGAGTGAAAACCATTTGCGGTATTGTATATTGTATGGGGTTTAAAAAAGCAGTACGGTTATGAATACCGTTAAAAATACTTCTGGAGTGTACGATGAACGTGTTTTAAATTTGACAACGCGTCCAAAATAGTTTTCAAAATTTCGAAATGATTTTTTTAACGTTTCCAATCAGCCACGGTTCGATCGATTAATAATGTTCGATGTTGAGACAATAAAGGCTTTCATCGAGACAGAACCTCGTCTAAAACTACTGAAGAAACAGCAGAAAGATTGCATGGCAACAGTGATACAGTATCTCGACGTTTGCAATATTTCAAAAAAATATTAAAACTTGGAAGATGAGTATCGTATGAACTCGGAGTCAAACCGTATCTAACGAATGAACATTTGTGCTTCGCTACAAGATCGGCAAAGTATCGTTTATTTCTCGATCGATTTATTACCAGTGACGAAAAATGGATTTTATATAGTAATCTAAAACGCAAACGTTAATGACTATCACCCGATCGATCATTTTTATCATACTCCAAACCAGGATTCAATCCTCGAAAGGTTTTACTATGCTCGTGATAAAATATTAGAGGGGTAATTCACTTTGAATTTTTAAATCAAAATAAAGCTACAACAGCAGATATCTATAGTCATCAATTTGATCCACCACAGGTCCTCGATCCTTTATTTTTTAGAATCTTTATTACATAGTTTATCCTCGAAAGGTTTTACTATGTTCGTGATAAAACATTAGAGGAGTAATTCACTTTGAATTTTTAAATCAAATAAAGCTACAACAGCAGATATCTATAGTCATCAATTTGATCCACTGAAAGCAGCTTTAATGGAAAAACGACCATCATTGGTAAATCACAAAGGAATTCTTGTCCGTTACAATAACACTAGACCACGAACCGCGATAATAACAGTACAAAAAATTGAATATTTTAAACGAATTATCATTTATTTCGATCGCTGCAACATTTTTCAACTGGGTAATATTTCACCAACGAGTAAACATGTAAAATGAAGCAATAGATGACCTTTTTGATTAGAAATCTTCAAAACTTTTTGAAAATCAAATGAAGAAGTTAATCGACAGATAAGAGAACAGTAGTGAATACATTGATAATTGAAAATAAACGTAATTACTGACTTTTTGCATCGAAAGTCAGCAACAAGAAACGACGTTGCACATTGGATGACCCGATATGCATACAATATAAAAATGAATCGAAAATTTACGTATTTATTTTGGACTCGACGTTCACAGAAATTGCGAAGATTGGAGTAACCAACGATAACGAAACGTGAAAATTCGTATGTTTGAAAAATATAGTTTGCGTCACTATAATGAAAATTAATGCAATTGCGTGGAGCAAAAACTACACGCACTTAAGTATATCGAAACGTTGTTTAGGTGGTTTCAAACGCGATGTTCTTTGTATATTTCACGACAAGAACACAGTGTTCCTTATTTATTACGCGAACGTTAAACATTAAAGTTTTATCGATCGCTGCAGTGTACAGCGAGAAAAAAAAAGATCCCTGTGCATCGTAATCGACCTCGAAGCGCCAGAATTTACACAAGAGGAAGATTATTACGAAAACAAGAGAAATTTCGCGATTTTTTCAAACCGATCGAGAAAACTATTCGATTTAAAATTTGCCTCGTACATTCGCAGCAACGTTCTCTATCGTTTCGCATACACGTTTTTTTTATTTTTTATTTTCTCCCGGGAACTGGCTAATTTTGTTTCTTTTCAAAATTTTGTTACATTCGAGAGGAAGGAAATATCTTTTTGAACGACAGCTACGCTCGTTTACTTTCTAAAAGTAAGATCCTTTCCTCTTTAAAACTTGGGTCCGAGGATTGGATCGTTTACCGATAATACAAAACCGAGTATACCGACATTTAGTCGTAAAGTGTCGGAAATATTTCTTTAAAGCACACCGACAGATTCGATGAATCGACGAAACTTTTGTACCACGAATCGCGTATCGTTGCAAGAAACTGAACAATCGATGCACGAAGGTTCAACGACAAAAATATCTGAAAATGTTTCGACTCGTATCTCGTAATCGTGGAAGAAAACTCCCGTTCGCGACGTGTAAAATGATCGACGTAAACTAGCTAAACTCGATCGAAATTTCACGAAATATTCCCAAGTGTGGGTAAACGTCTTACACACCTCTGTTTGAGCCTCATCGAGGCCAACGAGTTGAAGCGCCTCCTCGAGATTGAATCCGTCGGGAAGACCTAGCGTATTGTTGTTGAGGAAACCTTCGACGCTGGCACTTCCTAAGAGACCGCCTCCGAGTAAGTCCGAAGGAAAATCATTCTCGAGCTCTAAGGTGTTGGTTAATCCCAAAGAATCATCGGTTAATCCGGCCAAGGGATTGTCCAAATCCAGCGACGCGTCACCGAGCAGCCGATCGTCTTCCTCGGCCGAGTTGCTCCCGCTACCGGCTTGATTACCGGAATTGAGGATATATTCACCTATAACACACGCGCACCAATTGAGTAGGACAGGTTTCTCGAACAAGCGGATCGGGTACTGTTCAACGTTAAATGTGGAATTACTCATATCTGAATGTTTCGGTCCGATAGCGACTCGTATCGTATGACTCACGGAGGGAATGCACGCGAACAAATTATCAGTCGATGAAACGTAAGTAAGCGTAAACAGGTTCGCGTGCACGGGTACGATTCTTGAGGATCATTTCGAACTGTTTAATTGTCCGCGAGATTGTACGGTGCACGACGAACCGTCGCGTTACGTTCAGCAGTTTTGAGATTTCATTGCGTACCGGTAGCAATCGTTCGTCGCAGGCGACGATCAACGTTTCGTGGCCGTTGTCACGATCCTCAAACGGAAGAAAGTAACGCACTGGTGTTCCTCGCGATAACAGGAGCAATATCGGGACAATTCGAGAAACGAATTTCAGGGATCCGTGACCTCTCCGTCTCGCGCGTCTTTTACGAAATTCCATCGGGATTGGAGCGTGGAGCGTACGATTTCACTGGTCGAGATCGCGAGTGGGTTCGCGCGTTTCGTTTTGAATTTCGCGTCGCGCGTGTACCGTACTTACGTGCGATGCTCACGAACCGATCGATCGTCGCGTACGTTTAGAAATTTTCGAAAACGCGAAAGCTCCGAGCGGAATCCATTGCTGGTTGCGTATCGGTTCGATACGAGGTTCAAACGCGCGCAGAAAAATTGAGAATAAAAATCATCGTTGGATGATTCGACTAAACCGGATTCACTGTGACTCGACTAAAACTGTCCGTCCCGGAGCCCGGTACTTGAGAACTGACTGCAGCCGACGGACAGGTAAAATTTTGGAGGAGGGACAGGAAAGGAAAAAACGTAACTAATTGAGGGACAAAGGGGTGTTGTTGAAGATCCACCTGCTGGTCCGAACAACCCCCCGATGTTCCCGCCCTACGGCCAATCGCGCGTCCCCGTTTCTACCCTACTTCATCCCTTACGCACGCTCCGAACACGACCCGGCGAGACCGTCTGCCTGCTCGTCTCCTCGCTCCGCGAAAACGCGTCACGCACCGAGTGCGTTTCGTAGGATCGAACGAAACATCCAGTACATCGCGAAACACCGAGTTCCCGCGTTTTCTTTCGTTTTCGTTACACCCGGGCTGACGACGAAACGCTCGTTCCGTCGATCTCGAACCCCGTACGCGAGAAATAAATCGAAACGAAGCCAGAAATTTTGACGGACAAAGTCGTCTTTTACCTCCGGGACAATGTTATTAGAGATAACAATCTCGTAAAATAATAACCGTTCGAACGCGGACAGGTCGGCTTAACTGAGCGACAGGCGGTTCGACAAAAGAAGAATTGGCTTTTCGTTCTTCTGCCGGTCGTGAGCGCGGTACCTTGAGAAAGGAAGATCGCACCTTTGGGACGGCTATTACATTAACTAGTAGTGGCGGCCATTGTCTGGCCCAAATGCGGGACCGACCGCACGATAATGGCCGCCTATAATTTGAGAAGTCGAAGCACTCGTTCTCTCTCTCTCTCTCTCTCTCTTTCTTTCTCTCCCCTCTTTCTCGCAGGCTGCGCCTCGTTCTTTTTTCAAATTCGAACGAAAACGAAAGAATCTTGCGTTTCGATCGCGAGAAACCGAGCGGCCTACGGTTAACGGGGGCGAGGTATCGAGAAAAGTACGGAAATAAAATGGCCGCGCGCGTCGAGAGACGAGGAACACGCATCGATGTTACTACCGTGGGCACGCGTTGCGTTCGCCTCGAGTAATTACGAAACGGGAATCGAGTTCGAGGATCACGGATCGATACGAATCTCGAAGACCGCGAATGCATACACGTCGTACATTCGAAGAGGAGAGCGAGGACACTCGGATATTTCTTTTCTCCGCGATTAACGGTACGGCACGAGTTGTTGCGTATTGTTGCAAAACGTAGAGAAAGAAGAGAGAAAAAAAGAAGAAGAAGGAGAAAAAAAAAAGGGACGAAAGAAAAGGGAAAAGCGAAAAACGAGCGTCTCCCGAGGGACGAATCTCCTCTTGGCTTAAATCCGGCGCGAGGGAATTCGCTCGATCACGGTGCATTTAATGGCGCGCTTCTCGGTCTTTTTTGATTCCACGGCTTCTTTGAACTCGCGGTTGGCTTTTTCCACGGCCACGGGAACGTCGACAGATCATTTCTCACATTTCGCGCGCGCCTAACGACCATTTTCTTTTCTTTCCCGGCTCCCTGTCCCATGGCCCTTCTTCGGATAATAATTCCCGCGTTACTCGACAGAATTTTTGGACCAGTGGCCTTTCGGAACGAGCATCGAAAAGGTAGCGGTGTTCGTGCCTCTAATACCATCCGCTTCCTAGCGCCCTGGAAAGAATCCATCCCCGTGAATGCGCCAGCACGATTGTCCTATACCCGGATGATAAATACGTCGAGCCGAATCTTATTTGCAGCCCTCGACGGAAGGGTGCCAATACCCTCTGCTACAACGACACGCTTACAACGTCGTTTGACGTCTTCATTTTTGCGATTGCCCGAACATCGGCCCTTGCTTCAACCGGGACCGAGTATAAACAGTGGGAATCGCGATCCTGGTCGTCGATAGTTGTTGACCGACGTTCAAAATACGTCACCGTGACCCGTTCAGGGGCTACTTTTGCCTACGATTCCCCTTGTAGCTCTGCTAGCGTATTCCGTGCAGCGTGTGCGAATCGTCGGTTACTCGGCTCGTTACGATCCCATTAATTTTACTAACGGTGTTCAGCATTCGTTCGTTTCCCGTAACTGTCCACTAATTTTCACTACATTTCGGTTAAAAGGCGAACGATACCGCGATTTGAACAAATTCTTGGCTTCGGAGGCAACGAAGTCGTCGAGGAAGTTTCCGTTCTTACGCGAGGTAATTAATTCGACGCTCTTTCGGTTTTGGTAATCGTTATCGAATGTCGACAGAGAGAAAAATTGACAAGTTTTTGGCATGCTCGACCAGTCTTGACGATGCTTCGGACATCGTGCAGTCTGGGATCTCGGACGGGATAGATCTAGAGCGTTTACGTTGCATCGAACTTGGTTTCTTGAAAACTTGTTTATCTAACCGAAGATACTTCTATATGGGTTAAGAAAACGAGAACATCTCGCAATATCGGTCAGAAGTAGTACATTGATGTCGTACCATTGATAAAATTGCCCGTCGACGAGAGTTTCCACGTTCTAGAGAAGGTTTACTTCTTATTTCGTACGTTGTTCGATCGAGGTTATTTCCCTGGTGAATTCGAGTCGATCGTAGCGAAACTTTCAAAATTACCAACGAACGAACGTCGTTTTCGAACCACCGGGTATTCTAATTTCGATTCGAGCCAAGATTGTTTGTCACGCTTCGCGCGTTCCTTTCGTTTTTTTCTTTCGATTCTTTCTTCGATAAACGGATCGGTAAACCGGCGATTCGGCGGCGTTTGCGTTGAAATTGAAAACTATATGTATACTTGTGTATATCGAATATGTATACTTTCGAGGCAACGATCGAAACCGTTCTCTCTATTCACCGAAAGTGTTCAAATATTTGATCACCCGTACGATCCGTACGACGCATTCGCGATACAAGGTTCGCCGCCGCGTCGATGCAAGGTTCAAGACCCGGTGGACAACACGATCTCGCGAAGTGAAAACGCGAACGTAAATCGTAACGATTCCGTTCAATCTCGACGGGACGGTAACCGCGCGGAAGGACACGAGATGTCCGTCGTTGAACCGGTAACTACGTACAGACGTTTCGAGGAACTCGTTCTACGGAACGGTTCCGTCGCTTTTGAACGGGGATCGATGTGTTCGTGTTGGCATACCTCAGAGAATGCGATCCGTAATACGCGTAATCCACAATGCAGCTAGTTAACGAGGATCACGGTACGTCACAGTTTCGCGAGAAGGTCACTGAATCGCCCGTAACGAGGACGGGCCACCATTCACATCACTCGTAGCAACGAAAACAGGATCCCGGTGTAGGAAGTTCGTACCACCCGCGAACACCTGCACTCTGCTCGCTCGCGTTCGAAATCTCGTTATCTTGGCTCTGGTGTCCGTTTCACGGACGCGTTAACGTTTCATCGGCGTTACATCCGAACGGGTAGGGTTCGGATATCGCCACCGTGGCCCGTGAACGTCACGGGTGTGTGCCAAACATACGGGGATCACGTAAATCTAACGAAACACGGATTTTCTTTCATGGCAACGCGCTCGTCGAGGTTCATGAGCTATACGACTCGACCTCGAGTAGAATCATAACAGCCGGCACTACCGGATGATTTTGATGCAGGCACAGCATGGAGTCGACTGATAGTCTATCGCGTAGCAAGGCATTGCTTAACCACGTCCAAGACAAGTATTGTGCCAAGCGACGGGTTCTCCGTTAAAAAACGGACCAATCACGACGGGGTTGGCTGTTATTCCAATATGGCTGCCAGACAATGCGCGCTGGAGGTTTGGAGAGAAGGGAGGGAAGTCTCTACCCATAATGCCATTCTCCGACTCCCCACTGTGAGCAGGGAGCGTATACCGAGTCTCGATCGGTCGACGTTGCCGCATACGAGCTTAGGCCAGGGTTGCATCCTACTACAGCCGGATCAAAATCAACCGGCCGCTCAAGGCCGCTCGTTGCCTTTGACTCTTGCTCTCAGGATCTACGTATATAGTACGTATACGTACATCCGACTACTCCACGGATATACTCTAGTACGGAAATATTCGTACATCGATATTTCGCGGAATCCTCGACCCGACGATACCGATGTTTCTCCTCTCTGTTTCAACGCGATTAACAATTTCTTTCTCGATCGAATCGAGACTCTTTCAGTACCCGTTTACGGTTTACTTTGCTTTATGGAATTTTTTGAATAAGGTGCCTCGTCGGGAATTTTTACCGATGACGTTTTTTTCTTCTCCGTTTTAACACGATTAACTTTCTCAAAAGTTACTTTCTCAGAAATTACTTTCTCAACGGAATCGAGTCTCTTCGAGTACCCGTTTACGGTTTACTTTGCTTTATGGAATTTTTTCAACGAAGCGCCTCGTCGAGAATTTTTACCAATGACGTTTTTTTCTTCTCTGTTTTAACACGATTAACAATTACTTTCTCAACGGAATCGAGTCTCTTTGAGTATCCGTTTACGATTTACTTTGCTTCGCGAAATTTTCCCGACGAGGCGCGAATAAATTATTTTCAAATATCGTCCAACGTATTAGGTTGCTCGGAAAGTCATTTCATTTTTTTTTTTTTTGGTGAAAATGAAACACGATTTTTTTAGAGTGTGTAAACATTTTATTAAATTATATATTCTCCATTTTAGAAAACGAAACGACTTTCCGAACGATCCAATACATTGTTCGTAAGATCCAATTTTTGTTATCTCGGATCGTAGTTTACGATTCGTTAACTCGATTGTACGGGATTGTTTCGAAACCGTAATTCCATCGGATTTATTAAGAAATTTGTTCAGAGGCGGACAGCGAATAATAAATGCGCTCGAAACGAAAAATGTTTTCGCGCGTTTCTATTCTTTCGTTTCGCTCGCTTTTGTTTTACTCTTTTGTAAAATTTAATTACCCAGAGATTTGCGAGATTCGACGAGCGCTCGTAAACGGTGCACCGAATTTCAAACGCTACGTCGTTTCTCGCGCATTCTCCTAAATATATTTCGTTGATCCCGATGGTGACTAGCGATTCCCAATACCGACCAGTAGGTTGAACTCACCGGACGATAAAGGTTGTAAACCGCTGCTGTTACGATGGTATCTAAATCCTGTCAAACGCCTGTTCTATCGATACCTTTTATTCTTGTGTCGTCGCTCTCGTTCGAACTCTGTTCAGGATCTTTAGGACGTATCGATTTAATCCTATAATTACCATCGATGCAGCCCAACTGAGTAAAAATGAAAAGGTCGCGCGCAACTTTTACAAATTATCCTCGTATCGAATTTGTTAAAATACACAAATCGTGCGAACGAGTTACAAGGAACGATCGAAAGAAACAACAGAAAGGAAAAGAAAATTTAAGACAGATGCCCCAATTACTGCCACGTTAAGCTCATCGCGTAACTTGGTTCAATTATTTTAGTAGCTATCTTATCCAAAAGTCGTTCCAGATTCGAGCATAACATGGTTTAACGACTCTTTAATTTATGAACATTTCTTCGTACCTCGAATGCGATCAATCGATGGTTAATTATTCGAAAATGTGCAACAGAGCCCAATATCCCTACTATCGTCGAATGGAAACCATTATGGCAATTCTCAAACGCATTGTAACAATTTCCAACTTTCCAACGCAACTCTCTTGTGTATTTTTATACTCATCGACGTAAAAAAATTTAAAACACAACTCCTTTGTGTATTTTTATACTCACCGACGTAAAAAAACGTAAAACACAACTCCCTTGTGTATTTTTATACTCAACGGCATAAATATTCGCCTTTCGAAATTAAGTTTTAAATATCAGATGTTAAAAGATAGTGTCCATGTATCGTAACAAGTTGGAAACAAAGTTCAAATTGAGTGTTAAAATTGTTTCATTCGCGATTCATCGTACGTTACTCCGTTATCGAGTGAGATAATTTAAACGACAGTTATGGGGAGTCTATTGGGACATTCAGCCAATTTGCATCGGTTTTCGATCTTTCGGAACAAGTAGGTAGGCACTTACTATACTTGTAACCCAAAGACGATCGGGATCGCGTGGACGAGCAGTCTCCTCGAAGAAATCGGGGTAGAAGTTTGACTTGGAATGGTAAGTTCGGTTCCGGAGCATTGATTTATTAATCGATAAGTGCAAATCACTGTATCTCGGGCTACTATGTATAAACGGAACGCGATCGCCGACAAAAGTATAACGTAACAATGCGTGCCCGATCTACTGGAACCTTCGTGGATGTACGAAGTCTAGGACACCCTCTGTATACGATAAATAATAGTGGCTGCATGAACTTGTGCTTTTCCAACATCGCGGTTCGTTCCGCAATACCAACCGATAGATACGATCGTGGTCTTTGACTTTTTCTTCCTTCCTTGTGAAAGGAATAACGCGACTTTTATTCTACGCTAGCGACCGAACAACCAGCGACCGTCGGACCACGATACGAATCTATTTCTCGAGGATTCTCAACAGGATTCGAGTAGTTATTTCCTTTGCACGGGAAAGCACACGATGTTCGATACTCCTCGACGCGTTTCCATTCGGCGAATTATTTACCAACGTTTCGCACTTACACGCTTATCGACGTATACTGGAATAAGGGGAACTTTATTAGATGAAAAAGATCGCGTTTAAAAAGTAACATCTTCTTTCTAAGCGAGCGTCTGCTTTCGAATCCGATTCACCATTTCTCGCGTAACACTTGCCATTCCATTGAGAGAACTTTCATATCGGATTGAAAGAAGAATGGAATGGATTCTGTTTCTGAAAAATATTTCAAAGAAATTGTTTCTCGTATAACCGAACGGTTGTACGAGGTTGTTAATTGAAATATTGAAATCGTAGGTTTTTGTTTATTTTGTATATATAATATCTGTTCCTTACGAAATGTCCGGATATCAATGTTGCGTGAAAATGTGTCAATTTTTATTTGAAATCCATTGTACAACTAAATGGTACTCTTGGGAAAAAATTGTTTACGTATTTTCAATTTATCATGAAGACTTACGGTCCATGTTTCCGTAAAGTAAGCAAGATATTATTTAAATCGTCTTTTACGCAGCAACAAATACAGAGATAGTTCAGTTATCGAATATCAAAGCGTGAAAAAGTAAGCGTAAAATAAATTCAATGTTAAAATCTGAAATCGATAATGTGGAGTGATAAAAAAAAAGGTCCAAGACGTCAAGAGCTTACAATACTCGTCGAGAGGAATAAAAAATGTTTACGATCGATTCTTTCGGAGTAAAATTTACTTTTGTTGTTCGCGAACATTTGATATCGTGAGTAGATCGCGATACGAATATAAATAAAAAGTAATTCATTGAAGACGATACAAGATGAACATAATTTTCATTGAAGAATTTCTTTCTTATCATAGTAGATGTTCGATATTGCGATCGCCTGAAATCGTTAACGATGTAACGCGAAATGAACGAAAATTTGGATAAACGCTGACGAATCGTTTTAAATAATTAACGAGACGAAATTCGGCAAGGTCACGCGCAAGTTGCACATTTAGTAACGCTCATCATATTCTATACTAAATCGATATCAATGGAGTTACGTTTGTATCTACGAACGTAATCATCATCGATATTATGTTATGATATCATGGTCGCGTGTGACAATCACGAACCGATACTTCTGAACCGATTCCTCTGTTTACATTTAATTCGTCGCGAAGGACTCACTCGCGATATCCATCGAACGTTCGTAAATAACGAAAGTTAATTTTGCACCGAAAAAAGGATCGATCGTAGGACCTACATCGATTAGACATTTTTTATTTCTTTCGATGAGTGTCTACTATAATTCCTCGAAACGATTCGATCCTTTCTTTTTTACCACATTGTGTATCGTCGGAATTGAACCGCAAAAACGAATGGAAAATTGATCGAAAATGATTTACGCGAAACTCTGAAAGAAATAGTACCGGAACGAATATTAATTTTACGATTGTAAGTCGTGTAGTAAAAATTGGCAACGAAGGAGATAGATAATCGTGGTTGATGGAAGTGGCTACTGCGATTTAAAAGAGAATTCGTTTTCGAAACAAATGGTCGTTCGCGACGAAGGATGTGTTTCAAGCGACAATGAAAAACGATCGGTTAAAAAAGAACGAACGAAACGCACGTTGGAACCATTACTTCGATCGAATGGGATAATAGTCGACGAGAAGAAAATTGGAATACGTGCACGTGTGTGCATACGTTGCTTTCTCGTCATATTTTTGCGTTTATCCACGGAAAGGATAAAGAGTGGCGCGTTTCTCTCGTAGTGGTACAAAACTTTACATATCCGACGGAATTACGCAACGAAAAAAAAAGTAGAAAAGTTAATCACCGACAAGGAAACTATATGACGATACAAACTGTACGTTATTACGTATAGAGAGTGGAATAAGATCCCTGTGGTCCCAGATCTACGTCAGCATCGACGTAATATAATTTATTTATTTATTTATTTCAATCTCTAAATTATTGCCCAACAAGCGATACGTATTATACATTATGTACCATCATCGTACATGTATGTACATACGTATGTGTGACGTAATTTATTAATTACACACTTACAGGCTCGTAATTGCATAGGTGTCGTTCTTAGTTTGTCCAAGAGGAGCAAAAACCAAGACCAACAACCATGAAATTTATGCCTCTGTGTTTAGTACACATTTTCGTGTCGTTGGATAGGACAGTGTATCGCCATTGACGTTTATGGGTCTCTTTTCGTCGTCTCGTCTAAAGAATGAATTCTACACCAAGATCTCGATTATAGTGACCGATACGAAGCGACCCATCATCGTCGAATATGCTAAATAAAATGGCACCTCCGGACGCGTTACACGATATATGTACCTATATAAGTTAATCGTCGGTGCATCGATTATGAAACGATTGTGATGTAAATGTTCGTCGCATCGGACATCTTCCGTAAACAATGTTTCGTTATTGCGAAAGTGGTGCTTTCTTTTTTATCCCTCGCGTGGACAAACACACAAGTCCGTAAAAAACTCCGACGAGCGAATGTAGCGTAACGTGTTATCCCGCAAGAACGAGACAGGTATAGGTGCGTCAGTATCTACGTTTCTATTAGGAGAGACAACCTTCAAATATTTTTCAACGCTTCGACCTACGTACGTGTACGAAGTTTTCGTTCGATCCATTCTGCGCATTTACCTCTTCGAACCGTGCAAATTTCTTTGGTGTGTTTTCATCCAAAGACGGTAATGTACGTAAAGAAGAAGGTATTAATTTTAGGTACTACATCTTAAGGAAGTATTCCAGCATGAACTATACAACTGGATAGTCACTATGTTCGTGACTATCCAGTGTCGCCAATTTTAACTATTTTGGTCCAAAACAATTGTAAAATGTTAACCAAACGTATGTAAATAAACGTTGTAAATTTGATTGCAAGAGATGGTATAGTTTCTTTGCAAAGAATCCCCAAAGAAAATTTAAAAAAAACGTACATCACGCTAGAATTTCCACTTAACTACCCACTCTTGGTTTAAAGTTTGCAAAGTATCGAGTAACTATTGTACAATTTTGAGGAAGGCTCCGATTCGAGTTTCACAAAATTTTCCAAACTCTCCTCTTTCCAAACGTAACGCTAAACTTTTTGCACTTGCACTGACAAGTACAGCAAATTTTAATTAAAAACGATTAATTAGGTATAGGCGAAAATTTATATTTAAAATAACTAGGTTTACGACAAAAATGATGGAAATTTTAGAGTTTATAGTTTTGAACAACGAGCAAAAGACGGACAACTTTTTATCCGTCCCTCGTTGAATAAAAATTTGATTTCGAATTCGAGGAGAACGAACGAATGAAAAATTGAACAAATGTCACGAACGAATCACTGTACACTCGTTCTGTACATCATCCTTTGTTCGAATAAAATTTGACCTACATATCTTTGGTTTCCAAGCAAACACACGCAATGTAAAAGATACCGATGTTCCTTTCAATTAGTTGTTCTTAGATTGTTAAGACTTTCGTAGCATGAAACTTCTTTCGAACGAGAGAAGTTTAAAATGGTGGATTACAATCCGGTAAAAAGGTGAGTACACTTTGTGTTTACGCGCGCCTAATACGTGCGATGAGAATGCGATAATAGTTTGAATTTTTTACGGTGTCAATTATACGACGGATCGAATCGTTGCAACGCGTGTAACGTATGCTTCCAGAACAATTGAACGCGTTGCGTCGATCAATTATCTAGGCGTTCCGGCTTTGATGTCCACCATTTTCTAGACAAGCGACAACAGCCTTCAATTAATAAGCAATGGTTTGTATCGATCAATGTTCACACTTTCGAACAAATTCACGAAGATACGCAGATATTTACCCGAGTGCTTACTGCAAAACGATACACGAACGTTCGAGAAAAGGTTCTCTTTGTTTCAAAGATGAAAGCTCAAATATCATAGAAGTTTAATCGTTGATTTACCAAACGTGCCTGTCGCGTAATCGAATAAAAATCCAAAAAGACAAAGTTACCCCCTTTCTCGTTTCTTTTTCGAATTTGAAGATTCGTGGAGACACTGCGAGATTAGTTTGGTCGTAAATAGGAGTAAATATTTAAGTCGCGGTAAACATAATAGCTACCGTTTCCATAGAACGTGTGCTTTAAGAAAAATGTAAATCCTTGCAATCACGGACATATTTTCACTTTCGTATTATCTTATCGTAGTCGTATTTATTTATGGATGTATGTAGCGGCGATATGAAAAAAGGCTTGTTAACCGACAGAAATCATTTGCAAGTATTATCGTGTCACAATTACAAAATTGTTCGGGAATATACAGGGTGTATGCCATTTAAGTTGACGCAACGAAATATCTTGTAGACGACTAATTAAATGGGACAAATGGCGGAAGGAGTCTTTCGTGGCTTTAAGAGAGGATTCGAGTAGCATTTGCTATTACTTTCTTAACGCGTACACGTTTTCAAGGTCATTTCAGGATCAATTGTTTTTCTTTTATCGTTAATCTATACTTTTTGTTTTATCTCCGAATATTTCTGTCCGAAAATTTTTTTCGCGACTTCCTGTATTCCAAATTGTGGAATTGAATTTTGAATTTCATTGATCACTAGCCGTAGCCAATCTTTCTTTTGCTTTCGTCCGAAGTATAGTATACAGAGTGTTACCAAATTGATGGTGTAACCCGAATGAAAATGACTTTGCGCGAAGAGAAAACAAGTGGCAAATGTAGAGTGATATTTTTTCCTACAGAGCTCCATTTTCGAATAAATCAGTGTGAAAAATTCGTAAAGTATGCGCACACTGGATTACAGACCGATCTTTTTCGTGTTTGGGCTCGTAAACAGTACTAATGTCACGGTTCGTCATCGCGTCTGATTTGAAAAGTAATTTTATTTAAATATTTCATCCGGTAGTATCTAAAATAAGGAATTGAAACAGTAATTCGTACGCTACAGTGATATCCTTCGAACGTAGGTATACTCGACGAATATTCAACATCGATTTAATCGAAAATGAAGCCTCGAATGAAAAAATCGTCACACGGCGTGTTTTCACTTATTTTTTTCACGTAGAATCGTCTTCTTTCGGATTCTACCAACGTTTCGGAAACACCCTGTATATAACGGTCTTTAGTTTCTTAGACTCTGCATTTACATAGCATAACATTCATGATGGTTTTTTCGTTGCCTTTTTCCCATTCGCACTTATGCAATATATACCGATAAACTGATATTTACGAGTTTCCATTTGCAGACACGTCCTTCTCTAGCATCTGTGAACAAACCTTGAACGTTGCAGGGGATACTTTGCTTGTTTTTTAATTCCATCGACTCCTTTGTTCGATTAGCTGTAATTATATCTAGACAATATTCTATACATTGAATCGGTATTTAAAAAATTATTCCTAAATGTTACAAAATTATTCTTCGTCTTTTAAAAACCGATGGAACCTACCATCACTGGTTTATTAACGATGCAGTACGTATTATATATATGTATTTGAATGGTAAGTCGTCGGAAAATGACACGACTTGAACTAAGTGCTCGTTGAATTTCAATTGATTTTTCTTTAAAGCGAAATATAATAATACGGTCGAAATAGTTGGTACAAACAGAATATATTCGTACAATAATAACGCGACAGACGAGAAGAAGTGAACGAAATTACATACATAAATACACGTATACGTATTTAGATATAAATATCAAGTATCACTTACAATAAGTACTTGCACGATATAAATCTAAATTACGAATAACTTCTTAAATTTGTACGTGTCGGTGAAAGTACAAAATTAAAAAAGCTTTTTAATTTTATACGCGAATAAAAGAATATAAAACGAAGTTTTGTTTTTCTTTCCATCTGACGCGAAAGTGTATATGTATGCTGGAAAATACGGAAGAACTATATGTGAATCGTTAAAGACCAAGGAAAAGGACTTTGTAAGAGAACACTTAGAAAAAGAATTATAGTAGGTACTTGTACCGGCAAAAATATAAAGATACGTAGTAATGAACGTATGTAATGAAAACAAACGAAATAAACTAAGAAAGGAGAGGTAATTCCCAAGACTAAAATTTTTCCTTGAAAAATGTCGTAATGTCGATTGAAAAAGCAAATATATAACACCCTACTGATCCATACACGTGGGATTAGCGTAGCGATTGTATTCACATTAAGAGAGAAAATATCAATTCTCGAAAATATCAATTCGATCAGATGGTAAAGTAAGAAGATAAGAATAAATAAAGGTGACGAATTGTACTCGATTAAGTACAAACGTGACCCACCTGGAACACGAACAGGCACCGTGGTGGAGCGTGGTACGTGATTTACAGTCCGTCCCATAAGAACGCGATATCTTCAAAACTTGACACCCACTGAAGTGGAAATCGTGATAATCTAAACATATACGCTCAGATCGAATACGTGTTGGCTAAATTTCGTTCAGATTCGTTTCCATCGTTGTCGAGAACAGATCTTTCCGAGATGAACGCTGCGTACGTAAAACGGTTCGAGGTGGTTTTTATCCAGTGGTGACTATTTTTGGTGCAAAAGGACCAAAAATGAGTTTTGCAAGAGCTGCGAAATACTTGTACAAGATGTCACAGATTGTTAAGAAATGGGTAGATAGGTACAAGGAAACAAAAAGTTCAAATGGTTTGAAGCGAACTACCGGCATCACAGAAGATTTTGATAAGATAATTGCAAATACGATTAATCGAGGATTTTCTTTTCGGAAATGGATAAAACTGGAACGAAACTATTAAAAAATGTGCTCAATTTTCAAACGTCCACAATTTTGTTCAAATTCGACCAGAGTTAACGAAACGAAAAGAATTTTAAAGCTTGGGTTTTCTGCTTTTTATATCGTAAACTATTTCCATCAAAATGGATGTCCATCGGATAAAATCCGCCTTTTAAACGAAGGGAAGGAACTGTACAAGTTTTTAATGTTTGTTCAGTGCTCTGGATTGTAAAACACACAGAAAAGTATAACAAAATCGTTAACAAAGTTGTACAATCGTAGAAAAATATCCGAATTATTGGTTTCCTTCAGATACCAATTTGTAAACGCAAAACAATAGCCAAGTGGAAAGAAACCACTGTTGTGGTAGTATAAAAACAATGTGATATGTATTTACCTGAAAAACTTCCATAGAAAAAAATTTACCCACCTTCGTTGAAGTATATGTATAAAAATCGTTCACGAGCGAATAATGTTTCGAAGAAGACGATCACAGTCACTTGTGCTACAAAAGCCATTAATTTTGGCCGAAGTGCACGTTGCGTGTATAAACGAGCTGAAAAAACATTAGACTGTTATTCCTTAGATTGTAATTGATGAAAATTTTGCAACTTGTGCAACATTTTTTTGACATCTTGGACTTTTCGTGCCATATACCCCGCTGTGTGTCAGTTGTGTCGTACTATGGTTCACGGCCGGCACAAAATTTGTCAAAGCTGTCAACGCGTCATAAAGGGTCGCAGCCTTTCAATTTCATCAACGAGTCGGTTTATCTAGTTTTGCGCTGTTTAGCGTGCAACTGCGTGTTCGATCTACTTTTCGAAGTCCAATGTTTCCCTTCGTAATCTATTTTTAACGAATTTGAACACCCATCGTCGTCCATAGGTCATAGCATCTTGGAACACTCCAATAGAAGATAAGTATTCAAAGAAACGAAGTTGATCTAGACAACGTTCAGGCAACATGTTGCACAATATTGCACTTAACAACCGTTATCTACGAAAGAATACGGACACAAGCATTTTCGTTCATCCGCACGAAACGTGTAACGAAACATAGCAAGTAGCGTTTAACTTGTACACTGTACGTATAACCACAGGTTCAACGAAAAGGTAAGGCCTTTAGGCGTGTTACGGACACGTTGTTTTTTTTTTTGCGTATTCGCATAACTCGTAATGCTACGAGGAAATAATCATTTGCAACATTCTCGTTTAATAAGTTGAAGCACACCGTACAAACTTCGCCGAAACGAAATGTTTTGAAATAAAGGCTAGAAACCTATTTAGCGCATTCATGACAGGGTGTTATCGAACTGACGATAAGAGCCAAAAAGGGGTGACTGTACTTAAAAAAAAATAATGATAATTGAAAATATAAAGTGACATATTTTCGAATAAACATATTTCCATTTTCGAATAAATCAATGTTAAAGGTTCGCGAAGTACGTACGCGTCTGTAATGGCACATTGTGCACGTCTTTCGAGGCACATTGAAGGTAAATAAAGAGTGTCGCGTTCAAAGGAAGCCACGAACAATGGTAAAATGTAGGATTACTTTCGTTCGATAACCTGCGCGCGATTTGATCTACCGTTTCTCGGACTTGTCCCGAAAGAAAACATCCTGTTTCTGTGTATAAACACAGGATTTTATGAAATTCTCGAGAGCGAGTTCAACGGTAGGTAGGTAGGTAGGTATGTACGTGTTGCAAGTTGTCATGATGCACGAATTCTCTCGAAAGACGTAGCGGCACAATGACCCATTCCGTGACGAGACAAAATTCCAAATTGGTCGATCGGTAGCGCCACAGGATTACCTTCCACGTATGTAGATCGGAAAACTTTCCTTTCGTCGATGGCACGATCGTTATCGCTGAGTTTTTTTTTTTATTTAACGCGAAAATTGGAACTCTCGCGAGAAAATGCGAGGCGGTGAATTTCTCTCGGTCGCCGCATTAGCCTATTTATTGAACGCTGTTACGCGAGTGCTGTCCTTTTAAATTCAATTCTTGGCAAACGTCGTTCGAAACGAATTCGGTTCATTTGCGTGTGAAATTTTTCGAAATTGGTTACACGTCCCATTAACTGTCAGCGTTCTTGATAAGTGCAACTTGAATCATTTCGTAGAATAATCTACGATGAATCGCGAGTAAAACAATTTTAATACTGAATTCGAATTCTGTTTTCGTGTAAAAACGCACAGACATTGCGTATTTGTTTATACTCGATGCTTAAACGGTAAACATTAGAAGATGTAAGTAGAGCTACTTACATTGAGTAGCACTCAATGTGACGAGTGTGACGATTGTCGTAATGTGGCAATGACGATCATTTTATTATTCATCTTACATTTGTTACACAAACTGGATCGTTACTATGTAGGAGTAATTTCCATCCGAGCGACAACTTTGGACCTCGTTGTACATTTTCGATTAATTGATAATCGATTTTCACAGATAAAAGAGATGTCGAGTAATGTACTCTAACTTGGAACGATTTTTAGGTTAGATAATTTTTAAAATAATTAAACGATGTTACGCGATCGACTTAAAGTGTCAATAATTGGGACATCCATCCTAGAAGGTTACTCCAGCGTCGAAATGTTCTTTGGATGACTATTTACCGTGGAGGAACGTTTCCAAAGTTTACGAACAAATCAGCTTCAACTTCGGCTTCAACGAAACGCAGTAACAATCTCGCGAAGCGAGGAAATTTTTAAAAAGAATTTCTCACGATACTTGGTTGAAAAGAAAGAAAATAAAAAAAACGACTTAATACCATAATTACAGGTCGAAGATCGACCGAAGAGAGTATCTAGAAAGGACTCGTGGTACTTGAAATGACAGGCCGACCTCGTCCAACCCGGACCGATACATATCTATCCTAAATCAACAAAGTTCTCGGTCGAAAACTCGGCTTGGTGTCCCGAGCATCGTGGATTCTTGTTTCTTTGCTCTCTCGTTTTTCATTCTTGCGTGTTCTCTGATTCGTATAATAATCCGATCGGTTATCGGGTAGATGAAATAAAAATTGCGAGGACAACCGAATCCGTGGAAGAAGCCCTACAAGGATAGCCGAACGGATAAATTACAAGTTGGAGGAGTGGGGGAAGGCAGCTGGGCGTGTCGATCTCGGCTGCCCCGCACTGTGCAGTGGAGTGGGGGAAGTAACGGATGTCCCTATTGCCAACTGTCGCCTCCGTGTTACGTTCCTAGCTGAGTGCAACACAGTAGATACATCCGTTACGTTCCCCCACTCTTTGGTGCACGGTGTGAAGGCCAACTCGCCTAGCTGTCTTCCCCCACTCGTTCGGCTCGAGGCATAACTTACCTGCTTGGCTACCCTGATAGCCACTGATACCTGAATCTTTCGTTCCGAACGAAAGTTTGTTTCCTTTAGTCCCGACGGTGCTATAAATCGCGGTCAAGCGGGACGAGGGAGATTCTATAGCTCGAATTAAGTCAAATATACATATCGATACTTATCGATACCTATCGATTTCTAAGCTTTGCGTTTCGTACACACATATTTCCTCGAGATATCGTTCGAAGTATTCTTTCCGGAGAGTTGATATTACGGTGGATCGTTTCTGCAATTTTAATGCTTCGAGAGCTAGATCACGTGTTTATAACGAACAATTTGTTCGTTTTCTATTTGTTGCGCAGTCGAACGAACTTTTCGCTCCACGACGTTGTATTTTCAACTCTGGACGAGAGAAGATAATAACGGTACGGTGTTCTTACCTATACGGATTGGTAAAAAGAAGAGTCATCTGGTAGGGGAAGAAACGTTTGTATCGTCTACAAAGTACGTGATCTTTCTCGATATTAGCGATCTCGTGTTGACAATCTTGAATCGATACTTTTAAACCAATTCCTCGGTTTACGTTCAATTTGCTACGAAGAGACTCATTCGAGGTATGAAATTTTCGTAAATAACGAAAGTTAGATATTTTTTATTTCTTTCGGTGAGTATTGCACAAGGTCCTGAAGTCTTAGACTCTGTTTCTTAACACCATGTATATCTTGAAACTAATTATTTCGAAATTTCAAAAAAAAAAAAAAAATAGAAAAGCATACGCCTTTGAAGATATTTACGCAAAAAGATTTCTTTGAGTTCGTGAAATTAACGAAGTTATGGACGTTTAAAGAAAACAATCTACGTTTCGCATTGTGCGTAACAAAATCTTTAGACGCGTTTTTCTCGAATATACATTTTCAAACTAGGCGATGGTACACTTCGAGTTCAGTTTTTCAAAACACGTCTCACCTAAAATTATACAACTCGAGCAATTTTTATTATTTTATTATTATAATTATTTATAAAAAATCGTGAATCTGGCCAAAAATATGAACAAATACGCGTGCGAAAACTCCATATCGAAAAGTCTTACGATTCCTTTGGAAAAAATTAGGAAGAAGGCGTTGTTTTTCGCCTAGATTATCAAAATACCTTTTCAGTCGGGTAAAAAACAATAATATACACCAATGTAATACTTGATTCAACGGAACGACATTTCATTCGAAAAATAACATCGAATACCCGAGGACGTGTATTCTTCGCAAAAAAAAGGGTAAAAAGAAAGACTCAAAATTCTACTGTGAAAAGTGTGACGTGGGATTGCGTATAAATGAAATCTATCGCATACTGCATCACTATTTCGAGATTCGCAATTCGAGGTACGACTTTTTCAAAAGAAATCTCAAAAATTTCGTTGAACAAAAATTTGTTTCGTACTTTACTTTGAGTCTAGATCCAGTAGGTATCGGTAGAGTAATCATACGCTACCGTACGATAAATTATCCTCCGAACGAATACACTTGTTATTTTACATAATCGTTTCAACAAGGTTGCTAATTTCATAAACGTTTATCTAGTCTCGCGAAACTATACGTTACGAGCGTTATTAACTCTAAAATGTCACGATTGGCGTCACGAATTTCTTGCTCGATTACTAAGAGAAGAGATGAATTTATTTTTTTCGTACACGAACGAATACCAAGCTTCTCACGATTACCGAAAGGACTCCTACTCTATCGAGCTCTTTGTCCATGAAATTATAAAAAAAATTCTCTGCACGAAACATAAGAGACAACAAAGTGTATGTACGCGTGTAGGCAATATCTGTGAAGCATGACATCTAACGAGAAGAGAGTTCGCAGTAATACGAACGTACAAAGTGTTCCACGATACACGTTAATTTAATCATTATTAATCTCTTTCGTATCGTTGAGAAATTCGAACCTTTTCGAAACGAGTGCAACGTATAGTGAACGCTGTAAAGTACGGGTACACGAAAATCATTATTTTGGGCTTGGTTACTATCGAACGAGCTCGTTCTGCCTTATGGGAATCTAATCGTGGACAATTTAAATGTCTAAAAGATAATCAAATTATACGAGATGAGTCTTCTAACATCTATCAAGTATCCGTGAAACATCGAATCGCTTCTTCGAGAGGACAACGATCCCAAACATCGAAGCCGAGTTTGCACCGAATGAAAAAGCAAGAAACGACATCGGAGTGCTCGATCGAGCAACCTAATTCCCTCGCACAAACTGAATCGAAAATCTGTGACCTGTTACGAAGTATAAGCTTCGAGGAAGTAATAGAAATTATTTTTACCAAGATTTCCGAAATTGTGATGGCGATCCAGACCGAGTAACGATTTCTATTACTTACAGAGATGGAAACAATGGGACGAGTTTCGAGTCGACTTTCAAAGACTTCCGATCGAAACGTTTATCGTCGGTTTGAAACTTTCGAGAAATTATCATTTGGCTCTCTCTCGTAATTTGACTCGATTACGATGAATCGGTACCGATCTCTGCGATCTCGAAGCAAATTTCAATCTTCGCGAATCGGGATCGCTGAAATTTATGCGTTCGTTTTAATTATCGTCTATATTCCAGTTTTGTCCCGTAACTGATTTTAGTGAAAACTTGTATGCGTATAAAGCATACTAGGCCGCGCATAACATAATTTTTTTTGTCGACAAAAAATGTTCTCGACGGGATAAAATCAAGACTCGAAAATTCAACGTTTCTTCATTTTTTAATACAACCTTTTTCGAGGATTTCTTTACAATTGAACGATAGGACACGAAAAAATTGAAAATCTTTTTAAAGAATATTTTTGTCGCACGAAGTTGTAAAGAAAATGAAAATCGTTGCAAGCTTTTCAATCGGGTGAAATCGGTCTTTATAGCGCCAGTTTCTCTTCGACTTTTCAAATACAACTTTAATAGTGCGAAACAGCGCGAAATTCTTCGCATAAAAATGTCTAGCTCTTAGTGTTTTATCATTCAGTTGCAAAAATGTTCCAAGGAAAGTGGCATTGAAACAATTTTTTAAATCGTTCAAACCTTCGAGACCCTATTTCACCTTCTTAAGAAAATTTACTGTGGTTAAATATGTCACTCTATATACACTCTTATGTATGTATATATACATGCACACAACTTTCGTTAAAATCATTCTCACAGGTAAGAAGAATTTCTTTTTAATACAGTTTACGAATACTTTTCGGAGCCACGGTAACTCGAAACTCGACACGCTTGAAAATCTACTACCTACTGTATTTTTTCAAAGGGATTTCACCGCCGGTATTAAAGTTAAATAAATGCGTATTGCAAAAAAATTGTTCTGGAGCACACTAGAAACACAACTAAAACCTTGGGAGTATATAAAAATTACATTATTTTGTCAAGATGATAAAAAAAAATCCACCATGATTGGTTGGTAAATATCGTCCTGTACTTATAAAACTATACTTATTCGAACATCTATTTTTCACTCTGTAACAAAACCCAATAGCAGTGACCAATATTTCGAACTCTAACGACACCAAGTACACCTCTTCGGTATAATTACTTTTATCGATTCTTAACCGCAATATCTACCGACAGATAATCACGAATTGGTGAATTTTCATATTTCGAGTTTTGCCAATTTTTCTAGTCTTCGATCCAACATTACATCGAATCAACTTTTATGTACTTACTGTAAATATAAAAAATAAAGCGGATGCGAGATCGCTAGTTAAACGAATAAATACGTGTGCGAAAACTCCATATCGAAAAGTCTTACGATTTCTTTGGCAAAAATTAGGAAGAAGGCGTTGTTTTTTGCCTAGATTATCGAAATACCTTTTTAGTCTTTTTCTGACAACTAAAAGCTCGTTAGTTAAATAACGACGATTCTTTTCTTATTGCGTACCGTTCTCTATCGTTGTTTACTCGCGACATAAAATAGATCGATTCGTAGTCTTCCGACTGAAGATGAAACTACTGGAGTTTCCCTGCCGTCCAACGCAGAGTTTCAACTTTTCGTAGCCACGTTGACTCGAAACGCAACACGCTTGAAAATCTACTTACCACACTGTATTTTTTTTCCACAGGGATCTGCGCCGCGTTACGAAGTTACATACTCGCGCGTAATTTCGTGTCCATTGTTGGCGTATACTTTCATCCCTAAGCTTCCTGGAAGTACCCTCCTGAATTCGTCCGGAATCCGTGGCGTGCAACGAGCCACGATATGAGTAATGATGCATGCTCGTATTACAGGGGTGAGTATGGCAAGTCACGGCTCCGAGTATCCCTGTAAACCATGCCCGAACGGGCAGCTGCCCCCAACCGCGTCTCCCATGGGGGTTTCCGACCGAAATAGCCGGACTAACATGGCGGAACATGTACGACTCCAAATATTGATTCCCCCTTGGGACTTGCCGACGACTCGAATCGTTTGGAAAAATTGTTCCGTTTGTAGGAAATTCCGGCGCACAATGAAACGTCGTTAGTTATTCGCGGATCGGCAGCCGGCGCCATTTTCTCCGAGACTCGAACGGAAAACGGAGTGAACCGACTACGATAAATTCGATGTTTCGGAGCGGTAGTAATCTCGAAAGGTTCCCTTCTGAATCGGTGGCAGGGAAATCGGTCCAAATCGGTAAGAACCACGGCTGGTGAGTCGTGTTCAGATTCGTGAGTTCGAATATATTTTCTTGAAAATATTAGAAAGAAACCCTTGTATCTTCCCCGAGGTCTTCGAAAAGAAAATTTAGCGTTCGCGGGGACAGTGAGTGTTGCAACCGGTCTTGTTGTTAATTGTGACGCGCGTTATCGATACTTGCACGAGAAGGGGTCGTTGATTCCGTATAGACTCGGGTGGAATTGGTTACGGATCGGTGACTATTTTGCGAATGCTCAACGAGGAATCGAAACGGAAACCGAGTAAATCCAGCGTTTGGACGAGATTTGGCACGTAAACGTTGGCGATGTTTGTAGATTCGGTTCGATGTTACGGAAGAGTGACCTACTTCTCGGGAGCAATTCGTAACAGGTAAACGATCGCGTATTTCGATGCGAAAGTAGGGTGAAAAATGTTGTAGAAATACGCGTGCGCGGCTCGCGTGTCCGCGCACACGCATGGCGGATGCGGCCATACTTTCACGATCTTCCCCTTTAGAATTTCTGTCGTCCACGCACGGGTACTTGCGCACACCGTGCACCGCCCGTGCACGTGGCAGATGTTCCATTTTATACGCTCACGCATGCGTTTCGTGTCTCGTTTTCCCCACCATTCACGATTCCGTTATCCCCGTTCGATTCTATCTTCCCATAGGTCCACCAATCGAGACTTCGATATTTTCTTCGTTTATTCGTCGATCGACGAACCACCGAATCTTCTTCTCTCGCGTGTACGCGTTCTCCGGTTACATTGAGCGCGATATCGAGTTCCTTTTATCGAGTTTTTATCAAATTGTTACGCTCGATTCGCTCCTCTCGGGGTAACAAAGTTATCGTTATTTTTTATCGCGTACCGCTCCGATCGATACCACTTCGTGTCAAATCAACGGATTCGAGTACGCTTAGAATTTTGCAGTCGTTTCGTGGCAATTGAAAGCTTCAATTTTCTACCGTTTTCGAACCAAATCTAACATCGATCTAAAATCGATCATCGAGAATCGATAAATTTTTCAAAGCTTTTGGAATCGACCCCGTTTATGGGGACGAAGATCGCTCGGTAACGATCGAAACTAATACCTCGACGCAAAATTAAGTGAAAAAACAAAATAGGGAGATTAATAAATGATACACAGAAGTCGTTCAACGACAAAGAAACTACCGAATATAGCTACTACCTATAGGGAAAAGGTTCGACGAAGATGGAGTACAATGCAAGAACCAGGAAAATATGAATTATTTTATTTGCGATATTTCTAAACATAAATTTTAAACAACACTATCCTGTATTAACATATAAATGTCTTTTATCTACTAACGACATATTTTCTAGCGCTATTAAAATCCCTTAATACCTAAAAATCTACTAACCGAATAACCGTACCGAGTCGGTATGCTCGGAGACAATTTTTTGTCTGCTATGAGTTACAACATTTACATTTTTGCGAATTATTGATCCTTGTAATAAAATCTGCGAAAAGAAACTTCCTTCCTTTTATCAAATACCATTTACGCTATAAATCACATTTTAAGATGTATATTATTTCTTCTTAAATAAATTTAAGCGGTCGATACCGTGGTACCTTTCTCTATTCGGAGACTGCTATGCGCGAGGCTGTATTATTCGTCCACGAGAAGAAGGCACAACGTGTTTACATCCGCTCGTAGTTCGTTGCTGTTATTGCGATCGTAAGCAAGAATCGTTGTTGACCGAAGACGATGACGAAGATCGACAACGTTGATACCAATTGCGAGCGAGAACAAATTCGTATTAAGGTGCATCGGCTTGGACTCTCAATAAAGTGTCGAATATTTATAAACAGAATAATTTGCTCACGGTTCAGGTACTACCTACCGCTGATTCGATAAGTTGTTTGTAACGAAAAAATGAATAGAATTTAATGACGCGTGATAATGATTAATATTTCCCGCTCATAGTTATTTCTATCGAGATAGATTCTATATAATTACAATTCACAGAAAAACAAGTAACGTTAGTATCGAAACGAGTATGACTTTTATGTTTACGAACTAAACATTTTCTACGTCATATATCCCAATTATTGAAACTCGTTTTATGATAAATTTAACACTGAATCGAGTAAACGATACTGAAACTGCAGAGTCAGCTGCATCGGATTCTTATGATTCGATCAATTCAAACGGCAGTAGCTCCTCGGAGAATTTTTAATGTAAGAAAACGTAAAGGTTATGCTTGTTTGAATTTTAGCGTGACTTGTTTTTGCGTAAGTTGTAATTATATAGAATTTATCTGGATAGAAATTAACACGAGCGGAGTTATATTATTTTTAACGAATACAAATTAGTTCTTTTCGCTATCGGTAATTTTCGAAATATTCATGATTATCGCGCATATTAAATTCTATTCATTTTTTCATTATGAACAACACGCTGTGCCTTCTTCTCGTGGACGGATTATACTTACTTTGTTGTTGATATTTAGTTTTCGATTACCGATACGCCTTAAAATTTTCTAAAAATCTTCTCGATAGATAGTTTACGCGAATTATCGCGAGAAAGAATTACGCGTACTTGTAGAAAAATGATAAATCGCCGCATACAATGCTGATAATTCATCGTTTAAAAATACAATTGAAAAATTATTCCAATACTATCACCGTGCTTTCGCTTTGTATATTTACTTTCATGTATTATTTACTCCCAACTCTACATTAATGGAACTCGTCCCGTTCACATAAATAAATAAATAGATAAATAAAGATAATAATTGGAAGAAATAAACGCACAGATGGGATTCGTGTCTTTTGTTTAATGTCGGAACAGAACTTTGCAACTTTGCGAAAGATACTAGAGATTTCACGAGTATTTAAATACACGTGTAGACATGTATAAATAATCGACTTCTTAATACACAATTATCATTTTATTTTTATATTACACGCGCATTTTGTTAGATGCGTGTTTTGTAGTACATTACGTATTTTGCAATTTATATTACACGTAAATTTAGAAATAAATGCACACTTAAATATCCACATACATGTGTATTTACAATCCGTGCATATGTGTATTAAAAACATGGCTGTTTAATTCCTTAATACACTTTAATTCCAATACGTAAAATCTTTATATTTTTAGCGAAAACTTGAATTTATATAAAATAATAATAATAATATGCGAAATAAAAGGAATAATGAAAATTTGTACAAAATGATAATAATATGAATAATCGATCTGTAATACGTGTAAGAAAACGTGTAATACGGAAAATGTATAGGTTATAAATAGTCGAAAATATATAAGTTACGAGCGAATTAGTCGCCGAAATGCAGTTGAATTTTTCAAATGAATTATTTATACTTGAAAAGAAGGTTGCCGTATATTAATAAAATCAAATTCACGGAACACTCCGACGGACCGTAGAAAATGCGTTGAATTTGATTTTTTTACGCGATTTTTAGCGAGTACCTACTCCGATCACTGAGATTGTTTATGGTCGATTCAGCGTCAATTGGCGTGAAAAGTAACATTTGAGTCTAACATCAACGATGTACGAACATATCTACACAAATACAGGGGAGAACGCGATGAAAAAATTGCTACAATCCTGTAATAAAAGAGAGTTACGAGTTTTCCAATATTGCAATTCGGTTGAGTTTAGAAACAACTGATCGAATTGTATTTTTTCTTTCTTAAGCAATGTACTGTCCGTTCGTGATAAGAAAGCAAACGAGTGTTTATGTCCCAATTTGATTTACAGTCTCTCGGCTCCCCTACCATCGTCACTATTGGTCGACGACAGTGAAGAGAAGCTCGTCAGCGACCAATAGCGAAGATGCGCGCGATAGTAGGCGGAGCTGTTAAACCGTAAACCAGGAGAGGGGATACAAACACTCGTTTGCTTTCTTCTCGTGGATGGATAGTACACTTTTAATGAAACGATCGAATCATCGAGTTTGGACAAGAAACGAGGCCGAGGATATTTTAACGCGTGTGCACCAAAGACTAGAAACACGTGAAAAACGAACTTTAGCTGTTTACTATCTTTTATCAACGTTGAACACCAATTGTATCTTAACATAAGCGCACTGTCGTAGATGAATCGAATCTCCGTTGTAATTTGATTCCAACGGAGGATTTTTAGTCGAATATAATTGTTCGTAGTTTCCTCGATGGCAATAAGAAATTTCTAATTTACCGACACGCGTAATTAGAAGGCGAGGAAAAAATACATTGTCAACTGTAGCGATAGTTGGAACGCCGTGTTAACAATTATTTCCGCAAACAGTGACATTGTTTCGCGATTCAGATTCCGCTTATACGTTTAGGGTAGAATTGTTCGGAGTTCTGCTCAACGATTACGGCGAAACGATAAAACGATACACAGAGACACGTGTGTTCTCCAGTTTCTATTCCGTATCGTATCGCGTTTGTTCGGTACAATGCAGCTGTAAGTGTACCGTACGAACTTTGAGTCGTCGACCTTCCTCCGTTCGATGAATTATTAAAGACTCGTTGTCGTATAAGGTTGCAAGTATATCGCAAAAGGTGGCGTCGCTGCATCGTCTAGCTATCAGAAAATTTTGACGCGAGTCCAACTCGGTCATCTCGATGGATCTATCGAAAGAGCAACCACATATCGAAGACGTATTTACGTCGTTTCTAATCGCGTCGAAGTACTCGTTTCTTCTTTCCTTTCTCTCACATTTTCCGCTATGATAGCTACGAGCGAAATATTTCGAACGAATTGATTTCCTCGATACGCACGCGCAACGGTTCGTCGCGTTCGATTCAAATTTACGATATTAATTGTGTAGCCTTTTTCTTTTTTTTTTTTGACGAATTAACGCACGATCGAACAATACTAATAGAAAACAATAATATCCCGGGGCAAAAGTAATTAAAATTGTCTTTATCGATGTAATTCATTAATTCATAATCATATAATATGATAATGTTCGTAAACATAGTCGTATACGTTCGTAATTATAAATATTTATGTTATAATTACGGAAGTTTATTATGTTACATTTCATCCGAAGAAGTCAATTAGTTTTTTCGAAAAAGGTAGCATTTACCTGTTGTTCAAGATCTTGGATTTTGTGCACGTAACGCGTTTAAAATTTCTCCAGGAAAAGATTTAGTTTTTCTTAATGGCAATTGTCGAAGGTTAGATATCGTTAAATAATCTCCGTTGTTATTATTGGTTAGGGACAACATTTGTGAGAATTTATTGCGGAAAAATGTACAATCTTTATTTGGAGCTTTTTCTGTCTCCTCGCTTAGTCGACTAATTGGTATTAATGCGTAAAGAATAATTTCCGGATCGTGAATTAGTATTTTTCGATTGGTCGGAGACATCGGGTGCCACACTTTCTGTAACTTTCGCACAATGTTTAAATTTCTGAACATTTGTTTCACAACCACTTGACGTAACTTTCATTTTAACAGCAAATCTTCGGAAACCATCGACGTCAATCTCAAAAATATTGACAGAAATTTCATAACGAGCAAAGAATTTTATCGTCGAAATAACTATTACAAACATTACAATATTTTTGATGATATCGCACGTAGAAGAAATACAATTTCTCACAAATTATAAAAAAGTTGCAAATTTTCTTCTTCTCGATATTAAAGTTAAATAAATGCATATTGGAAAAAAATTGTTCCGGAACACTCTAGAAAGTCAACTAAAGTCTTGGAAGTATCTAAAAATTATATTATTCTTTCAAGATGATAAAAAAAAATCCACCATAATTTAGTCGATGAATATCGTCGCGTAGTTATAAAAATATACTTGTTCGATCATCTATTTTTCACTCTGTAACAAAAGCCAATAGCAATGACCAATATTTTGAACTCTAACGACACCAAGTACACCTCTTCGGTATGATTACTTTTATCGATTCTTAACCGCAATATCTACCGACAGATGATCACGAATTGGCGAATTTTCATATTTTAAGTTTTGCCAATTTTTCGAGTCTTCGACCCAACATTGCATCGAATCAACTTTTAGATAGAGTTTCAACTTATCCCAAAAGTATCTTGTTACTGTAAATATAAAAAATAAAACGGATGCGAGCGTCTTAAAAGCTCGTTAGTTAAATAACAATGATTCTGTTCTTATTGCATACTATTCTCTCTCGTTGTTTACTCGCGACATAAAAGAGATCGATTGGTAGTATTTCGAGAAGGAAAGAAAAAGAAACGAACGCTCGAGATTAAAATTCTTAAGAAAACTTCTCGATTCGCGTTCGTGTCGCGTTTTCGTCCAATGTTCGCGCGAATAATACAGAACGAAGAGTTCGACGGTAGTGAAGAGTTTCTTAATAACGAAAAATAATCTCGTCGATGGCCGAGCAAAGAAAAGTACGCGAGTTCACGTATTTGTTCTCGTGTATCGGTTCGAGGAGACACGGTGCACGAGGTGGGGGTTGCACGCGAGAGCGAGCAAGCGGCGCGCCCAAAGTATTTGCAGCGAGACAATGCTATGATAATTTATTCCGTGGATGTAAACTTTTTATAAGATCCACCGTGTAATCCATCATGCTTCGTCAAATTGGTACAAGCGCCTTGTACGTCGACGGTAACGTACGAGGCCTTTTTACTCTCCTGTGCTCCTCGTTCCCTTTTCACGAAAGCACGAGTCTCGTGCGCGGAGATCGCGATTCGCTCGAGCCACACGTCCGTGTAACCGCAGGAAACGATTTGTAATAGTATTAGGATCACGTGTTACGAATAAATTTACACGCGATCACGAGTCCGCCCTTTCGAACGAAACTTTGTATCGGACTACGACAATGTCGTTTCGCGATTGCCTTGCCACTCCGCGTCGAACTTTTATCGCGAATTTCACTCTTAACGTTTAATGAATTATTCGCACGTGAAACAAACGAAATTATAGGGAACGAACTCGAGTCACCTAACTGGTAGAAAATCCAAGTCGAGTACAGGAAACTAGCTACCGATCCACGAAACCATCGTCGGGCCAATACGGAGGCAAGCTTTGGAACACGATTACGAATTGTATGAAAAAGATGGTGGCCCTGACAATCGATCAGTACCACGTACAGTGATAAACGCACCACGGTACGCGAGAAAAGACCTTAAAATTAAATCAATCGAAGAAGTAATCGTACGATATGCTGAAAAAATTCAAATCGAGGCTGACCAATCATTCCGACACACTAGCCAACGAGCTTTATATTCGACCTATTTTGAGAAGATTAATTAAAAAGTACTTTATAAATCTAACTCGCTAATAAATAGTACGGACAGCTGAAAAAAGTATCTACGTGTTATCGACAAAGAATCGAACGATGATGAAATTTACCGAATGCTGAGAAACGAATTGCAAATTATAACGAGCGAATATTAGTGAAAAGAGAAAATTCGTTCGTTGATCGGTAAACGGGTGTAAAATTCTCTTAAGTAGCGTGTCTTTCCCGGTGGTTTGGCGCGAAAAAACAGGTACTGTCGGATGTTAAAAATCGGTTAAACGAGATAGGTAAGCTCGCGCGAGATCTTACGAGATAACCGCGCATTTCGAAGCTTCGTCTTCTCGTCCGGAGTCTGCTCGATGTTATTCACCGCGTTCTCTTACCGAACCTTAAAGAATAGCGACGCTCGAGGAATTTGTGCTTTCTTTTGTCGAGCGACTCATTAATCACACAATACCGTACGTCGAGTAGACTCGATCGATCGACGACGAGATAGCCGCGTAATGAGCTCCCCGGTGCTCTTGTTAGGTTGCCCGGTGCTTCGTAAAACGGACTTATTATTGCGGAATCGAATTAATTTACTTACAACCGGCTGCTCGATGCGGTGGAACAAATTAGCAAACTGTAAATTGTGTTGAAATTACAACGATCCTCGTCTAATATTCTTCCGTCGTATGAACGGTGAAATTAATTTTTCGTTTCGAAAAAATAAGCGGGGAAATTTGATCGGAAAACGGGCAACGAAAACATTGAAAAATTCTTTCAATTTGGACAATTTTCTGTACGCGTCGAATACGTTCGATCGATTACCAATTTTCATCGAAAATGTAAAACCGTGTCCAATGTCTATTGTCGCTCGAATGGAAACGATTCCTTCGTGTAGGTAAATATTTACGTATTTTCGATCCAGTATGCGTAACAAATGGACGAATGGTAACATTATTATATGGTCATTACCACATTGTAACGATTCTCGTACTTTCTGCTCAGATTGGTTGCTTTTCATACTCAAACGACACGTTCGCCTCGTAATATTTACTTTTCAAGTTTCAAGTGTAAAGAAATATAGAATATTTATGCATCGTTACGTAAAAACCAAGTGGAAATTTATTATTCGTCGTACGTTGTTTCGTTATTCGATAAAATAATTTAACCAGCAGTTACAGGGACACTGACGGTTATTGGGAGATTTAACCTAGTACGGATCGATTCGATCGTAGGTACTTAGATAAATAAACGATATCGAGAAACGAAAATGGAAAAGATCGATGTATCGTTCTGATAAAGTTCGCTTGGATACGCTCGGAGCGAACGTTTATCGTTATCGAAGGACACAAAGTACCGTACGTATTGTACAGATATTATACTCGATAAAAAGATAATCACCCGATGGAGAAAAACGCGTTTCCTGAGGCTGTTTCTCTTTCTTCGGCTACTGTCGCTCCCTGCAACGTTATGCACACCGCGCCGTTCCGTACCTATTTACCTACCTACGTACATAAATACTTTCGAATGGGTGCATTCTTTCGAGACGACCTCTGTCGGTGGCGACCGTACGTCGAGTTAGGTACTCGTACACTACGACGTAGGTACGTAATCGGACGCATCGCTCGGAGTGGTTAATTAAAAAGTCAATCATCTTGGGCAATAGAAATAAAACCATAACGGGAGATTTATTATACCCGGAGTGGCGGTTCGGTTCGTGCATGCGAAATTACTCCGTCTTGACCTTAAATACCTACCCAATACTTTCGTAGGGCCGACGATGAGTAACTTTTTGTTAAAAATAAATCGTAAACGTTGGTTCGTTCGTTCCGTGATCATCGTGCCGTTTCCTCGCGCGGCGACCACTTGGGATTTTCTCCGCTCGCCTATTTCCGTTCGGAAGAAAATAGGCGAGGACAGGGTTCTTTCTTTTTTTTCTTTTTTTTTTTTTCAAGCGATAGAAAAAGAAAGAGGTTCGCGGATACGCCGACGTTTTAAAAAGGTTTTAGCTCGCGAACCTTCGTCAAGCGTCGATACGAAAGACGACGTAGAGTGGATCGCGCGGAGGAGGGCTAGGCGCGCTCTCGACCCGCCGTGCGACGCAAAGTAATTAAATGCGGAGAAGGGGAACCGAACACGAAGGGCTGCCTGGCTCGACGGGACGGAACGGGACGGAACGGAACGGAACGGAACGGAACGGAACGGAACTGAACGAGACGGGATGGGACGCGATTGGAAGGGAAGGGACGGGACGGGACGGCAACGGTGGGAGGAAAGGAAGGGAATGGAAGGGAATGGAAGGGAAGGGAAGAAGGTAGCGAGGGCGTTTCTCGAGCCACTCCCCGTCTTCTCCCCGAGTCTCCTGGAACTGGAATCTGGTTCTGAAAATTCGTGCTCGCGTACCCGAACAAACTACACCTTGGCGGCCAGGTAAACGCTACACTCCGTGTTCCGAGACGCTGTTATCTCTCTGTCTCGTTTTGGTAACGCGGACGAAACGCGATTCGATGTTTCTTTGCGGATATCGGGACCGTTTTCGAATCGTTCGAGATTTGTAATCGATAGGTTTCGGAAATGGAGAAGCGAGGGTCTTGAATCGGACTGGTCTTCAATTTTCTCACGAGCGTAGATCGCGAAGGGTGCGATTAATACTCGCCCCGACGCGAGCTTTGCGGGACGATCGGTGCCGCAGGTTGAGAACAAGCGTCCGCGTGGTGCGCGATACGAATGCGCGGGACTGCACCATGTGGCATACGGCGAATGGTCTCCCGCGCATTTACCTCGCGCACCACGCGGCGTCTGTTCTCAACCGGCGGAGTCGTTTTCTTCGTAACGTCCGTACGCGGCACAGGTTTGGTGGCGTACACGGGAAGAGGAACGATGAAATTTATTTTTTCACAGCAAACCGCAATTGCGCGATGTCACCTTCTACCGATCGGTTCGATCGTACCTTCCGTTCGTTTCTTCGGGCAGTTTCAACGATCGTGCGCAAAACAGGGAAAATTTGAAAAAGAGCGCGATTCGATCCTAAAGACAATTTCCTTAAATCGATTCTATTTTCTTTCGTTCTTCCTTGTTTTTCATTTTGGAGCATCTTACGAATTGTCTACGGGGAATATTCGAATACTCGAGATCCGATACCCTTTTTCAGGTAAATGACTGTAACCGAATCATAATTTCAACGATCGATGATACTTTCATCGTGTATAAGAGTACGGTAGTTTATTCGCTCTTTTACGGTGTTCGAAGAGATCGATATTATCCGGATAAAAACGTCACGAGAAGATCCGTGTTCACCGTTTACTCTCTCTCTTTCTCTCTCTCTCTCTCTCTCCGAAGTAATTCGTTTCCGTTAATTTGGAAAAATCGATTCGAAGGAATAAACACTCGGCTACCGAAACGCCCTCTCGCGGCCGAGAGCGATGCTCGCCGCGAACCGGGGTGTGTCCACGCGAGAGTCACGCGCAAAGGACAGCCCCCCCGAGCATTTACCCTCGTTATAGGTACCTAGTCGCGAAAGCAATCCCCGATACCGCGTCTATCGCTCTCGAGAGCGACTCTCACCGGCCAGTTTTCTTCCAGTTTCTAAACAACTTTTTCTTCCCGTTGTTACCAACTACCTACCCGCCGATGCCCGATCGAGGTAAAAACGCACCGGCGAAAAAATGGTCAACGGGCGCGTTTATGGTAATTAGTGCCGCGAAAGGCGTGGCCAGTCCCGATAACGTTCGAATTGGCTGCTATAAATTGCCGCGTTAATTCGACACGCTTCAAATACAAGGAGCTACTTTTCAACCGTCGCTGATTTTTATTGGCGCGTCGAAGCGTCTGGGATACGTGGAACGTGTCTATCGCGTTTGATCGACCGTTTAATCGGAGACTCGTACGGAAACCGGCCTTTCGGAGCACCGCGTAAACGCGTTACGTAATCGGAGTTGATCGTGGCGCGCGTTCACGGTTCCGATACGTTGTAAAATAATTGGTAAATTCGAGCGTTATCGGGAGAACATTTTTAACCAACGATCTCGAACCGTAAACGTGCCCTGTGATGTTCGATGCCGCGACACCACGCAACAGGACACGTTAGAACGGGCTTCGAGTATTTCCCTCGCGAAATGTACCGCTATGAACGCAACTACTTTCTTCGTGGAATGGAAACGATATTTCGACAAACGACGAATAATTACATCACGACACGCTAATCGTACCTAATGCGATACCAGTGACAGTTCGTGTATAATTCTAATGGATAATTGTATTTTTTCGTAATTCGAAGTATTGCAAAATTTGTCCTATTTTCTCGAAACGTTTTAAAGTCTTGTCGCTCTTGTTTCGTTTCTTCGTTATCACGATCGATGAGAAATTTCTTCGAGAATAAGAATATATTATATATATTAAGTTACTTTCCTCGATATAATCGAATAAGGTAAATTTGTTAACGTTTTTAGTATAATTATGAACAAGACACATAGGAGAATAAGTTATGGACGTGATATCCCATTTATATACAAACGACTATTACACTCACACACTCTGTATCTGTTGTATACTACGTACAAATAAGTATGATACTTAATGCAACCATTCGTACGTGTATGTATTTATTTTCATAGGTTAAGTTTCACTTACGAACATTCTTTTTTATTTTTTTTCGACTTCCATAAATACCTCATCGAAAGAACGAAATTGTAGTAGACGTAACAGAAACGAAACAAGCCATGGATGAAGTTACTATTAACGGATTAATAATAAGAGCAGTAAGTAGTTAAATCTTTGTAATATCTCAAAATCACGTTTAGCTAAACACGTAAGACAAACCAAGAGAACAATAGAATATTTAACGAGAAGAACGATGCATATATGCGTTTAGAGAAAGTTATCGGTGTGTACATATGTTCAAAAATAACTCTTTTACAATACAACACCTCGAAAATAACTTATTTAATTCGGGATAAGAGAATTACAATTATTTCTTAGCCGCGCCTTAACCCCTAAGGTCTTAAAGAGTTAAAAACAGTTTGGAAAGTTTACGGTTCAACAACCATTCACTCCCGAGAATTAGCGTATCAGTGTGTTGTTAATTTTAAGAAATACGTAGCTATTGTACGAGAAAAAGAAAAAAATGGTAGTTTGGAGTAATTGAAGGGCTTCGTGGATAGAAATAAATCTTTTCCCTTGTAAAAGTCTAAGCCTACTTCATTATCAAGGACAATAAGTTTTAATAAACACAATGTCGAGCAATTTTCCCAAAACTTACTACTTAAAGGTTACGAAACTTGTTTTCGTTTTATAAAGGTATCTTTTGTTCATGATTTTTATGTTTTGAGTATATCAATGTACAACTAAAGATTTATATTAAACTCGATGTAATACGACCGATACTTGTACAATTGAACCAAAAGAAATTCCTAAAATTGTAACTACAACGAAGCAACATTTATGAAAAAAATAGGTACCTGTATCATCTCATTTCGTTATATTGTTCTATACACAAATTTCTATGTCCCATTCGATGCAGGCGATTTAAGAATGGGAGAAAATACACTTTTTGGAAAAGTGAAAAATAAAAGATAAAAAAATATAGGAAAAAGAAAACTTATCGGTGTCGTGCATGTTTATAGTAAAAAAAAGAAACCGATCTTTCAAATGCTCGAAACCGTAATCGAACAGTTTGTAGCATAAATAGGTTTTCCGTTATTTCGTCGCGACTAAAAGTGTCACGTTCCAAAAATGATCCACACTTACCGGTTTCGAGGTCAACGGTGTAAGGAAGACCCGCCCATGGATCATCTTCCGATACTTCGAACTCTTTGGCATCCTTCTGCAAACGAAAATCTCATTTGTCAAACGTACACTCGATCAGACGAACGAATCACGATGTCGTCGGAGACGCCGTGACTTTCGAATCGCTGATTCGAAGCAACGAGCAATTACCAGTGTCCGAAAGAAATGTTCGAAGAAGAAAAAAAAAAATTTCGAAACGGTAGAATTCTTCGCAGCGGACAATTCTTCAGAATTTCCGTTACGTGGAAACGATACTCGCTCAGAACCCTTTCTCGAAATCGTTATCTATGCGATAGAACTTTGTTCGCACGGACTCCATTTATCCGACAAAGTACCCGATTTACCGATGATAAAAGTTTCGCTTCGAAGCTCCCATTATCCAACTTTGATCCACGCGACGTACCGATTACACGACTCGACGTTTTTGTTTTTCGTCTTTAGAAATTCCAGTCTCCTCATCACCGGTGAAACAATATCTCGAGTTACAGTTGATCAACTCGAAACGAACGTTCAATCGCAACGATGAGTACGCCGAAGGAAATAACGAAGAGTGAAGAAGAATGAAATATCAATACCGGCGATGCATGATTTACAAGAAGCGTAAATAATGCGGTAAAACGCTACGATGGATAATTAAAAACAAACACGAAAAACACAGGCAGTGCCTTAATGGTGTACAAAATGTAATTATTACAAAATCCTCGAATAGATTGTCTAATATCTAAGACGCGACACCTTTCTTCGTACAATAGGTACTTGTTTAATTACAAGTCTCTTAATTCCATACATCTGCAAATTGTAATACTATTAGGCATCGACGATATATCATATCTATTCAGTCTTATCAAAGTACGTACGAATTGCACTTTGATGAAACGAATCGAACATACGTGTTATATTTACAACGATAAAATGAATCTTTTCTCTTGCGTTCGAAAGAATCTACAGGAAAATCCAGTTACGTGAAAATCAGCCCCAATTGTACGAACGGATAAACACCTCGAGTGAATAATCGGTGGGTTTTTGTTATAGGACAGATTCGGTTACGCGACAAGTCTTGTTCACCGATTGTGTCGGATAAATGGAGTTACCGTATTCGCGACTATCGTACCGTGCCAAACGTAAATACTCGTTCGCGAAGCCGAGTCGGTCGGTCGTTTTCGGTTTCGGATATCGCGCTCGACTCCGAATCAAGACGCTTTCTCGTGGATAATCAAAGGATCGGGAACGACGCTCGTAACAACGATCGAATTCAATTGGACGGTATTCGAGAGCATCAAGGTCGACGATCATAGAAACGTCATAATCAAGCGGTCCTAACAGCGACTCGAAAAAGGACCAAAGGGCGCCCGTACGCTCGTACGCCCCGAGGCCATAGGTCGGCCATGTCAGTGTTATATACGAGCCGCAGTGAAATGAGTTTAATGAAAACAGCATTGTAGTCGATCATTAATCATAGCGACTCTCCGATAGCGGCTATCCAGTCACTAGCCTCCCTTCCCTCGGCCCTCCCCGTCCTACCTGCTGCTTTTCATCCCCTTCTGGCGTCGTTTCGGTCTCTTTTTCCTTCCAGGCGATGTATCGTCGCCGAGTGCTGCCTTATCCAAAGAGCCGGGGTTACGAATACAAAAAATTCGAGCGATCCTACGATCGAACAATTTTCACGGGACGAAATTTAGAGCTTTCCGGTTTCGATCGCGTTCAGTTTTTTTCTTTTTTTCCTACGGGTAGGTCGGTTGAAACGGTAGGTCGGTAGATCGTTGAAACTCGTGCGTTAATTCATCGAAAGGCACGATACTGGACAAATTGTTCTCGATGGAACGAATCGTCGTGTCGGGTGATTGAAAATACGCTTTCGATATCGGGGATGGAAGTATTTATTTGCACGGTGGTGAATCGTGTACGTTTATTCGAAAAGAAAAGAATAAAAGCGAAAGAAGTATTCGATCGTTCTGAGGTGTCGAAGAAATCTCTACTTAATATTTTTCGACGTGTTGAAATTTCGTCGTAGGTTCTCGTAAACGAACGAAACTATTTGTCGTTTTAACACGAATACTTGTTTATAAATTATTAGCGTTTTCTACTTGTAATAGGTACTTAGACACTATTATTACGTATTTACTAGAGGTCAAGGTTTCGAAAGTGTATTCAAATATTCGTGTACCGTCTATTAAGAAATTATTGGACGTTTAAGTGTGCATACGTGTGTGTACACTTTTAGTACATTTGTGTTTTTCTCAATTATAATTCTTCAAAATAATCTTTATAATTACGTAAATGTGTTACGTGTAACACAAAATATACGTTTGATACGAAACACACGTACAATATGGAAATACACGGTTTAAAGTTCGGAGTCGTTAATTACACTTGTACACGTGTAATATTTGAGTACACGTGAAACGAGCTTCTCTAGTATTTACGTAGGATAAAGTCAGTTGTCCAACGTCATTGGTCGTCTAAATCGATACCCTTTCCGATTTCTTCGTCGTTTCTCGATACAAGCAAATAGGTACAAATAGGTACCTATAACCGACTAATAAACAGTACGGATGAAAGGTCGACGAACGATGTTTAACACTAAACGCGTCATAAACGTTTTAAGAAAGTCGGCTACGATCGACGTAACTCGTTTTTATTTTTATAAAAGTAGATTCACCGTGGAATAATTTACATTTATTCGAGGTGTATACGTACACATGTATTATACGTGTGCCAGTAATTATAAACGTTGTGTAAGTAGAAAATTGAAATAGATTGAATTTATCGTGTATTTTGCGTTAAATTGATTTATATCGTCGAGTATGGACGCCTGTTTCCTCTTTTCTCTTTTGATAGAGACCACTTTCGTAATCACTGGTAGATAGGTATTTGCGCTATGATCGTAGCAACGACTGAATCGATATTGTTTCGAGAGTTATCGCGATTACGTCGTTGGATTTTCTTTTACGTATCATCGATAAAATATATCAACGTTAACGCGAATAAGAAGCTTCGGTTTAATCGTCGTTATTGCACGTTGATTTTTTCTTTTTCTTCCATTTCTCGTCGTTAAAATACGTTAAAGCTCGTACGAGTAAACATTACTCGTTATCTATTGGCGCCTATAGAATAATTTCGTATCGTTTATTTGCCGATAAAAATGCACAGGTATAGATAAAACAATTCTTGCTCTTAGTCGCGTAAGAAAAACTTATCGCTTACGACAAATTGATGTACGTTCTCGATAAAACGAGACTTTTAAAAAACTTTTAAACGTTACTTTTTTTAAAAAAAACTCTCGATAATAATCTTCGCAGTCTTATCTACGACCTTTACTCGTGTCTGCCGCACGTGAAAAGTCGTCACTTTTGAACATGCGTTTCGTCTCGTTGAAACACTTCGGCCGATGTATTTCGTAAACGTATCGGTATGTTTTCACCGAGTCATTTCCGGTCTCTCAGGTAGCTAAATATATTCCAGTTTCGCGATATTATTTTAGGTTCGTTCAGCTTCCAACGGAACTGTTACCATTCGATTGACTTTTGCTTTTTTCATTCCACGACGCGACTACGAATTTAGTGTTTGTTTCGAGATTGATGACACGCAATCGTACAGTGGCCCAGAAACCAGAAAATTCAGAAAACACATTGTTTTGTTGGAAACCGATGGATAGGCGTGTATTTTATCTTTTTATACATGATTTGATGTAAAAATTATATATATAACTAATAACAATTTCCAAACACCATGTATCCTATGTGTGTCTTTTATTTTTCGAAAAAACTATATAGAATTTCATTCCCTAAATACCATTAGTACACTAAGCACGAGTGCGAATCTTCGAGTTCAGTTTTTGAAAGAAGAGCTCTGAAATGCTGTTCATTGTTGTTCAATGTTTCAAGATTTTTTAAAATTTCCCATTCTTGTCAAGGAAAAATCATTCTTTATGGAAAGAATAAGAGACAGGAGAAATTAACGGAGAATTCGCAACAGCAATCTCCGCATCTCACAGTTTCTTTATTTTTCAAAAATCAAATAGAACTTGGTCCGGTCTAGACAGAAATCGACGCAAATGAAATATTGTTCTCACGTTTTCGTGCGAAAGATCCCACAATAGTTTCTCATTTAGACAATTTTTGAACATCTTTGGGAAATTGTTCGCCTGAAACGTTATAGACGTTCTTCGAAGTGAAGTTTTTGTAGGTCGAGAAATAATTAGCGTAATGTTTATTAGTCGTTCAGTAGAAATTTAAATAATACTTCTTAAGGTAGACGAACGAGGCTCGATTCAGTTTCCGTAAAATCGAAAGTTTCTAGAGTCTGCGATTTAGGGATTCGGGTGTTACAATATTTAATAGATACGGACTGCGTTGTATGAAAAATAGAAACTCAGCTACGTCTTACTGTTGAAAAAATCAATTCTGACAATTTTTACGGGATTCTGGACCGCTGTGAACCGTCACAGTGTATTCGAGATTTCGGATCACCACGAGTGTGTTTGCTTCCAGCGTAGCATCGATCCTCGCGAACAGTAAAATCTTCGGTCGTTGATACGTGGTTGGTCCTTTCGTTTTCGCGTGCCACCGGTCTCTGATTTTTATTTCAAACTGCTCGATTCTCAATTTCGTTGTCGTATCGGTCGTTTCAACGTGGGAAGCATCGCGACGAACGCGATTCCTTCCACCAAGAGTTAACTTTTTCTCGCTGCCGCGGCATCACGATTGAACGAAGAATAAATTCGATCGCGCACTTACGAACGGAAGTTTTCGCACCGGTGGTCGTTCCAAGGCGAACCTAAAACTCGATCGTATCGCACGTTGTCGAGTTTATCCTTTCGTCGCTCACGATCAGTGGAGTATTCATACCCAAACGGTAAGAAGAAGTTGTACAAGTATTCCAGTAATGAAAAAGTTTTTTTTACCGGTAGTCAATTGAACGTGTAAACTATAATTCAACATGCTTTTTCTTTACTATTTGTTAATTCGATCATGGCTACAGTCTCAAATCGTGAAATGGTCAGTTTCAAAATCGTTGAAAATTGGAATCATCGTTTACAGTTTTCCTTTTTTTTTTATATAGTTACACGGTATACGATGGAAGTAAGTATACCTATCAATATCTATTTGAAGATATTTAAAATTACATTTTTATATTTCGATCGATACTTTCTGAATTTTACCTAATTGAATAGGTAATATTCTTTTCTATTTTTGTTTCATTTTTCAGATTACGAATCTAGCGGGATTCAATCTTCATTTTGGCCTCATTTCAAAGAATACAGTTTCACCTTCATTCTAAAAAAGAAGTTGATTGCTACCAGTAAAGTCTATTTTTGGTTTCTGCTTTTCGGTGAAATAATAACTTCTTTGTAACTGAAACGCAAAAAAATGAAGTATTTTTTCGTGGAAAGAAGGAAATAACGTTTAGTAACGTCTCTCCGAGTGTTTATTAAGGGTAGACAAAAGAAATATTTCCTCCAATTGGCACGTGCCACTAACATATTGCCATCGCGATACATGGTTTAGTACTAACGTTCCTTTATTTTCAATTTTTTTCTAGTGGATAACTTAACGGATGATTAATCGAACGAATTAATTAATGTCATTATAATTATCTTGTCACAATATATAAGATTATTTTATTTTTAAATATTACTTTTAATTGAACAATTTTTAAAATTGTAACGTTATTCCGATTATTTTACCAAGAAACATCGGAACATCGTGTACATGCTAACGGCATAAAGTGGCATAATAAGAAACATCTGTATCATTTTGGTCGTTGTATGTTTTTTTCCACTTTTCGCTGCGAATACTCCACTGTGCGTCGGTAACGTGAACGGAACGAACCGATTTCGTAACGCTTCCCCTGGGAAATGGTTTCCGGTTTCTCGGTAACCGACACGACGTTTGTTTCGAAAAACTCGATCGAAGGCTCCGAAAGGAGCCACAATTTAACCGTTGGTTGCTTTATTCGTATAGGTGCGAACGATGAAGCAACGTCGACGAAAAAAGAATTTTGTTCCTCGCGATGGATCGTTTCGAAACGTTTTCACGCGTGGTCAAAAACGATCAAAAGCACACTGTCCGTAACCGTGTGTACGCGTGACAGTTACATAGTTTCCAAAAATCCTACCGTTTTTATCGCCAGAATTATCGCGCGTCACGATTTCAAACCGGACACATCGATATTATATAACCCTTAACGTTTATCGTGGTTATTTTGTCACACACAATTGCTTATATGTGACAAACTGTGTCTATTATATAACCCTTAACGTTTATCGTGGTTATTTTGTCACACACAATTGCTTATATGTGACAAACTGTGTCTATTATATAACCCTTAACGTTTATCGTGGTTATTTTGTCACATACAATTGTTTATATGTGACAAACTGTGTCTATTATATAACCCTTAACGTTTATCGTGGTTATTTTGTCACATACAATTGTTTATATGTGACAAACTGTGTCTATTATATAACCCTTAACGTTTATCGTGGTTATTTTGTCACACACAATTGCTTATATGTGACAAACTGTGTCTATTATATAACCCTTAACGTTTATCGTGGTTATTTTGTCACATACAATTGTTTATATATGATAAACTGTGTATATTACATAACGTTTAACATGTAGGATGGTTATTTTGTCACACACAATTCTTTATATGTGACAAACTGTGTATATTGTATACCCCTTAACGTTTATGATGGTTATTTTGTCACACATAATTGCTTATATGTGGTAACCTGTGTATATTACATAACGTTTAACATTTACGATGGTTATTTTGTCACACACAATTCTTTATATGTGACAAACTGTGTCTATTATATAACCGTTAACGTTTATGGTGGTTATTTTGTCACATACAATTGTTTATATATGATAAACTGTGTATATTACATAACTTTTAACATTTGCGATGGTTATTTTGTCACACACAATTCTTTATATGTGATAAACTGTGTATATTACATAACTTTTAACATTTACGATGGTTATTTTGTCACATACAATTCTTTATATGTGACAAACTGTGTATATTATACAACCCTAAACGTTTGTGGTAGTCATTTTGTCATATACAAGTGTTAAAATATTTCCAACTATTTTTAAGAAAATAGATCTTATGTTGCGAATCACTCTTATAAATTTATTACGAAATCGAATGAATTGAATCTTTGGTGATAATAAAATTCTCTCCGGTCTGTCGGACCCTAATTTACCAACTATGGGCCAACGGAGTTTCAAAATTGTCTATATTTCCCTAGTTCGCTCGCGTTTAGAATATTGTTCGTTTATCTGGTCGCCGTGCCGAGATTACCTTTGTAAGCAAATTGAAAGTATTCAACACCGTTTTCAACGTCTTTGTGTCATGCGTATAGGTTAATCCCATGTCTCTCCGCGTGAACGACTATACTCGAATTCAATCCATAGTGAACCCCTTCTCTCCCAAATACCACCGTATTCTTTCCGAAATTCTTTTTGTCTTTGAGATTACTGACGTTACACGGTCGCAACAATTGTTCGAATAGAAATATTTAAGTTCGTTAATAAACATTGTAAAGCCTGCGATTTATTTTCTTCGTTAACCAAATTCAAACGTCCTTTGCTCACTTCTTAATCTCCTGCGTCTGATATTTAATATAGAGTGTGATCAAATTATTACGAACACTTACTTATTTAAAGTTTTGTCAAGAATTTTGTCTTACAATTATTTTCAAGTTTTTACAATTAAAAAAATATATACCGCACGTCCCAAACACTCTCTGCATGCATTTAACATTTCTTCGACAATTTTCTTCTATTTCTACCTCTTGGTGTTACACGTAGATATTTTCTTCAATCGATTGATGTTTATTTCATATGGATGCAAAGAATGTGATCAAATACTCGTATATATGTACTTTTATGTACGATTTATTGTACAAGCTTTAAGACGTTTCAATGCGTACAAGAATACACAGTTCAAAAGTCAAAGTGACGTTTTAAGGCCATTCTCAATTTCAGTGCTGGTCGAACTTCGAATAAACAGCGTCAAAGTGTCAAAGTGTTCGTAACAATTTCATCGCTATATTTACACTTGTACACAAAAGGGTTTATATACAGTTTACCGAATCGCGATTATTCTACCAGAATTGAACTTACTACGATAAACGATTTCGTAGTTGGATCGGTATCGCGATTCGTTCGCTCGGATCCAGCTCGGTAAGCGTTCGAGTTCGCGAGATCGACGAGATCGAAGATAAAAATACGTTCGGCTTGGTTCGGTTGGAAAAGCGATAGAGAGAGGTAGGGGAAAGGAAGAGGAGAAATTCCAAAGGATCGAAACAATTCGGAAACACGGGCGCCATTTTGTCCTGAAATTTCATCCGACGGAAACAATCGGGGAAGAGAAGGAGGCCGAGCCCGCTTCGGTTCGCTGGGCGCGTTTTCAATTTCCAGGACCATCGATACGTCCCTCGGAATCCCTCGGTTGTGCTGCTCCAATCTCTTCGGTTCTAGCCTCCCCTCTCCCGCTGCCCGGCCAACCGGCTTTCTTCTTCCTCCTCGTAACCCTCTTCCATCGAACTCGGTCCATCGATGGCGCCCCGAGCAACAAGAGACGTTCCACGCGTGTATTTACTCACTTAAGGTAAATGTCCCCTTTACCGTACGCCTCTCCATTACCGACCAACAGTTCATTTCTTTCACGGTATTGGAATGGTACGTTTAGCGTCCAAAATTTGGAAAATTAAAACTCGAAACTATAATACGATGTCATTCCATCGGAGGATAAGGTTTGCATTGTATCGAGCGATATCGATGGATAAAGTTTTCGTCGATGCGAGAGCAACCAGATGCGTATCAGGTATGCCAAGGATTTTACGTTTGAAATAATAAATTTCAATTGGAAGTATATATTGGGTTGCGATGTGTTATGTATAATTTAAAGACGTAGATCTGTGTAACGAACGAATGAAATAATATAAAACATAGTACTGGAAACGACAGGTGGTCGATTAACGGTAAGGAATTTAATTTTTGGTACAATTTTCGTGTAAATGGTCGGATAACGCTTCAGGATTGTATTAATCGCGAAACAGGAGATTTTGGTAATTACGATAATTTGTATTTTGGTGAATTATCTGGTATTCTTGAAAAGTTACTGTTTTTAGATTGGTACGATAACAGGGACGTTTACCTCGCGTTTCACCGAGTTCTAGCGAAGGATAATTATTCTTCGAACTCGTTGCCCCTCGCCGATGATATTACCAAGGAACCCGAATTTTACACCGACAAAGTGGACGAGAAGAGGCGAGACAATTTACGATTACCTGCTTTTTCGAACGAGGGAAGCTCGAGGTAAGTGTTGTTTACTCTGAGTAAGTAGGTAAGGAATTCTCCTCAACTGGTGCGTTGCTAAAGCAGTGTACATGATATTTATAACGTTTGTCCACTTATCGAAATACAAAAAGCAAAACGAGCTATCGAAACGACCTATCCGTCTTAAACGATCGAAACGACTGTCCGTTCGAGAATCACGGACCGTAGTTTACTCGATCCGAGCCAACGCTCGTTAAGAGGGGGAGGAGGTGGAGAACAAATAGGGAGGGGGGGGGGGGGGGGCTCAAGTAAAATATTAAAATAAGAAACTTTAAAATATTATATATGTATGTATATATTTCACAAATAAATATTATTCATCATGGACCTTCGTGACGACATCCAGTCCAGCATTCTTTTATGTCGATTCACAATAAGAAATCGAACGAAGTTTTTTTTACAAACCGACGCACAATCTAGAATTTCTCTGAAAATGAGAGAAATGAGATAGAACTGCGTTTTATCGTTGATTTTTTAAAAATATAAGAGAATGAACTCCGTTCGATTTTTTATTTTAGATAAACATAAACAGATGCTAAATTACACGCTGTCGACAAGAAGGTCTATAAAGAGAAACATTCATTATTTAACAACGAGCCAATAAATTGTAACAAAAAAAAAAAAAAGAATTTATATCTTGAAATGTTAAAGAATGTGGGGGGAGGGGGCTGAATGACGAAAAGTTTTATGGAGGTTTTATGTTGGAAAAAATTGTCGAAAATCACTTTTATTTTAAAGTTTCACTCGAGCCCCCCCCCCCCCCCCCCCACACACACACAATTACGCAATACACGGCAGCACATCGCGACAAGATGCTCCTTGATGATCCGACAGGCAAGACGAAAGGATTTATCGATGATTTCGATTTGACCTACACCGCAAATTGGGTGAATCTTGAAGCATCAACGAGTAACATCTACATATGTCGTGATGCAAATGATCTTTGATCGAGACACGTGAACCAGCGAATAAAATCATTTACACCTATATATCGTGATAATCGATCGTTTTGCGTTTCTAATTGCACGAATGAAACGATTAATTTACAAATACAATATCGAGGATGTCTCGATATTCTTATGTATATCTGAACATTTGGAGATGTTAAGTCCAAGTTTGGTATGCTTGTACCACTTAACAAGATTACAAACGATTAGCAAGACAACCAGAATTGTTAAACGAATCTACGAGTTTTTAGATTGGTGTAAATTTTATTCGCTCTCTGGCGCATAATTGTCCATCGAAAGACCATTTTTACGGAGGAAGAGAAACGAAACCGTGGCAACGCGCGAGGATGCTGAAACGCGGCCAAAATTAATAACAATAGAAAGAATTTTAAAGATTGTTAAAAGAAATGGTGCATACTACGATCTTTATGATCGCTGATTATGAAAATTTGAGTCTTTGAATCGCATACATCTAATTCACTGTATACAATTCGTTTGCTAACATTGCGATGTTATAAAGAGATCAATGAATAAACAACATATATATTTTGTAATTAGTCAGATGTAAGATATTTCCGCGATTCTAGAAATTTTGAGAAAACCATTGGTTAAAGAATATTAAAAAATCGAATTGTCCACTTTTGTCGAAAAGTAAATTAAATTACTGTTTAACGTTAAGTATAAAGTAATTAAATACGTAAAAGGCCTTAATCGTAATTATCTTAGAGAAAATTAGAGTTCGTTAAATGCAACTGTGAGAACGGAATCGTGTACTTCATTCTTGTATACTTCGAACACGAATTTCATTATTTTCTTATGGAAAATGAAAATAGATGGAAATAAATTTTCCGTACAAATCGTATACGTAAAGCTCTACACCGTGTATAATTACAATCAACGGTAGATAACTCTGTAAAAGTCTCTAGTAATACTTAATTATCAGAAAATCGTCGTTACACTTAGTACCAATCGAACCTGTACAAATTTCAACGGAAGCAAAAAGTTTCGAAATTTCCAGTCACTTTCCCTTACTAATATTTGTACCGTTCCGTGTACTTCGAACTCTTAACCAACGATACCAGAACTCGTTCAATCAACACGAATCACAACGAAAAAATCGTATTATCGAGGTTTGGCCGTGTTTCGGACGATTCGGTATACTGTGGACGTTCGTCAATACGCAGCGAAACATGTCCGAGAAAGATAGGAGCTTCCCTTTGTTCTCGTCCGTTCGCGAACCATACCGTGGATCGATCCGTCCGCTTTCGATCGGGATCGAGGATCTTCCCCGTATTATCGAACCTTCGAAGGCGGCGATGCGCCCTCACAAAGGTGGAGCCCATTGGAACAATGCGATCTTCGAGGAGGAAGAACTCTGGAGAGACGGAGCGAGCGGATAGCGACGCGGGAAAAGAAAGAGGGAACGCGCCGACCACCGACCACCGACCACCGACCACCGACCACCGACCACCGACTACCGAAGGTCGTGAGAAGAGAAGAGAAGAGAAGAGAAGAGAAGAGAAAGAACGTCGAGAAGTCTGATGGGCTACCCGCCCAGAACGTCGATGCAACGTCATCGTCGGTCACCGTACCGCGGACGAACTCTTCGTAGGCTCGAATCTCCCGGATACTTTACGCTTTTCGTGCCTGTCGAACGAAACCGCGTCGAACGAAGAAGAAGAAGAAGGAAATCGACGTCGAAAAAGCCGCATCGTCGAATAGAAAGTAAACGAAATTGATCGCTACGAACGCAGCAACGATCTCGTTCACGTTTCCGATGTGAAATCGCGGCTCGTTGAAAGAAATCCTCGCGACAGTTATTCGCGATACCCGTTCTTTCGAGCGATTTCGATTTTTCGCGCTCTTCGTGAGCAATCAGGGAGTCGGTCGCGTGGATCCAGATATTTCAAAGAGTTTAGAGATATTTTGGCTCCGGTTGGTTTCGAAAGTATCACATCTCGAGAGTGTTCTGTCATAGTTGCAACGCGACGAACGTTGTACAGTCGTTTGAATATTTGTGTTGGAACTTTAGGAAATTTTCAAGTTTGCGACACGGATCGATACAATTGCTTTTGATTTTTGATTCGGCACGTAATTTAGTTAAATTACCAGGAGAGTTTCAGTTGAAAGTGAACGACACGGGCCTGGAGCTGATGACATTATGTGAGTAAACAAATGAACGGTTAAGAGTCATTGCAAGTTGAAACTTTGAACGCGTTTTTCTCGAAACTGCATTTCAACATGGACAAGATATCTTGAAAATTAGTGTATCGATTTGGAGGAAATTTTTGTCTGGTAATTTGGTTTTTATAGTCTAAAAGCTAATTATTTTGCTTAAAGAACTCAAAACCATCACTTTGAACGTCTGCCGTCTGATCAAAAATCAATGTTTCGAAAAATTCTTCGTTCGAGGACAAATTTAGACTATCGACTAGAGAAATAGTTTTCGTGCACGATTTCGGATAATATTGAGCCGAGTGACTCTGTTCGCCGCAAAATATGTTTTTTGGAAAGATCTCGGAAGAACTCCAGCGATTCGATTATTTTTGCATATTTCCAATGTTGAGTATTTCCTTATGAAGACGTGGTAAGTCTACGGTGTATAGCCGACTGTCGTATCGAAAGTTAAGCGGTAAAAAAGAGAAAATTATTACATCGTTCGAAACATCGAAGCTGCAAAAGAACACGTTAGAAAACGCTCGTAGAAATTTAAGTAAAAGAATACGTCTACGTGTCCGGCGATACGGTAATTGATGACGAGAATTTTTAAATTTAAAAAATATCCAGTCAGTAAACATCTTTTCTTATTCTGGGAATGTTTACGAACGTTGTTAGAGATATAATCTACACGAAATCCGTTGAGTCAAAATCTTGATCGAGTGCACGCGCACTCGATAAACTCTCAAAGTTATTTTTCTCTCGAAAACAAAATCTCGTATGAACAAATTTTATTCCATATTTCTGATTCACCTAACCCCTTGTACCGTCAGTTGAACGACACCCGATACGTTCAGCAACGAGCAACCGACAAGAAGAATAATCGTAGACACTTGGAAAAATCTCGAAGATGTTCTCAGCGCGGATATGGTTCTCGTTGGAAAAAAATTACCGCGGAAGAAACGCGATAGGCATCTCAGGCATCGAAGATTTTTCCTACGTACGAAGAATTAGGCAAAGACAAGATCGAAAGCCGACGGTTAGGTTCGACGCATCGACCGAGATCGTATCCGAAAGCGCGTGGGACGGTTCCCTTCCGACTTAATCTCTTTGGTGTCTACCGAACATGGCTTCCACGAGTTCCGCGGGATTATACCTCCGAGCGATCTATGTTCGACCGATTATTCCTCTGGAAGCTGCGTGCGGAGGCTCGATAAGAATTCAACGAGGTTCGCGCGAAAGGGCTCGATATCTCGATCCCGAAGAATGTTTTCGTTGAACGAGTTACGAGTCGCACGGTTTTCCAGGTAACTTCGTCAACGAAAATCGTGCAATTTCGAAACAAACAACTCCTGGTGTTGTAATGGTTGATTTCAATTCACCGGGAGCTGCGTTTCTATGTCAACCTTCGTGTCGAATTGTATTATACGTACGCACAAAGGGAATCTCGAGATCGAATTTTTTCCGACGAAACTTGCTCTTTTTTTGCAATCTCGATCCACATTGTATTCAAAAACACGACGTTTAGTTGCGAAAAAGTTTAGTTACGCGCATCGAGGAAACAATTCGATTGGTAGTTTTGTTGTTGGACTGCATAGGGCACGGTATGGTTATTTGCTTAAAATCGAAAAAGCCATTTTTATAGTTTCTATCGCGCGTCGATTGTGCAATATTTACATTGTCGCGCGAAAGCTTCGAGAATCACCGATAAGTGTCAAGTTTGTACAGAAGCACAAAAAATCGAAATTTCAATTTTAACGTGTAGCCAGTTTTTTAAATCAGAAGATTGTTTTTCTTTTAGTATCGACTATAGTTGTATCTTTACTAAATGGAATCCTTCTTAATTTATCTGTTTTAGATTTGCAAGAGAACCAACAATCGTGTCAATTTCGGCAACTTTTGCAACTGTTACTATTCTTTTATTGAAAAAGAATGTGAATTCTCGGAACATGTATCAATGTGTGGCAAAACAGGATTAAAAAAGTCCATTTTTTCATCTTTAAAATTAGGAGACCTTAATTGTATAATATAATACCTTAATCGATGAATAATGAAGTGTATATTTTATATATCTAATGTGTAAATTATGTATAAATAATGTATGAATTATGTATAAATTATGCATGAAAAGATAAAATGTACGCTTCTCCATCGTAATTTTGTCAATTTTTTCTGGCTTCAGGAGCACTGTACGCGTACGAACAACACGGTTACACAACTGGTTCTCGAGGAGTTTCATAAACCTATTACTAAGAACAAATAAATTTCCAATCGGTAGAACGCTAAATACCGAGAAGACTTGCCACGTACGCGGGAACCGTTTGAATCTACCATTAAAAGAGAAACGACAAGCTTCGAAAATCGTTAAATTTATTTCGTTGGGCTCGGAAATCGTCGAGCTCGAAAGAATTTCGCGAAAGGGATATTATATAACTGCGTTGTACGAGTGAACACTAGTAAGCACATAGATAGCTATTTAATACTAGTGAACACTAGTAAACACATAGATATCTATTTAATACTAGTGAACACTAGTAAGCATATAGATAGCTATTTAATACTAGTGAGCACTAGCAAGTACATAGATATCTATTTAATACTAATGAACACTAGTAAGCATATAGATAGTTATTTGATACTAGTGAACACTAGTAAGCATATAGATATCTATTTAATACTAGTGAACACTAGCAAGTACATAGATATCTATTTAATACTAGTGAACACTAGTAAGCATATAGATAGCTATTTAATACTAGTGAACATTAGCAAGTACATAGATATCTACTTAATACTAGTGAACACTAGTAAGCATATAGATAGCTATTTAATACTAGTGAACACTAGCAAGTACACAGATATCTATTTAATACTAGTGGACACTAGTAAATACATAGATAGCTATTTAATACTAGTGAACACTAGTAAGCATATAGATATCTACTTAATACTAGTGAACACTGGTAAGCATATAGATAGCTATTTAATACTAGTGAACACTAGTAAGCATATAGATAGCTACTTAATACTAGTGAACACTAGTAAGCACATACCTAGCTATTTAATACTAGTGAACACTAGCAAGCATGTAGATATCTATTTAATACTAGTGAACACTAGTAAGCACATAGATAGCTATTTAATATTAGTGAACACTAGCAAGCACACATATAGCTATTTAATACTATTAATCACTAGCAAGTACATAGATATCTATTTAATACTAGTGAACACTAGTAAGTACATAGATAGTTATTTAATAGTCGCAAGGCGAAATGCTTGGCCGAAAGGTCGCAACGAGACAGCCACCCCGAATGCCGAATTCTTCCGTTGGTCAAACGAGTGGCGTCACCTTTGTTTAATGCCTCGCCGTCGACTTCGCAAACCGATATCAATCTATCGACACGGATCGCTTGTTTCTCGCGATCGTATCCGATCGAGTATTAATACGATCGAATCGGGACGGTTTTCTTTTTCTTTTTTTCTTTTTTTCTTCTTTCTCCGTTGTCTCCGACGAATCGAGATTTCGTCTCTTCCCGACCATCGGGAGAAACACGATTGCGAAGCGAGAGTCGTTCATCCATCGCGTTTTCGAATATTCAAGGGAGCGCGTAGAAACCGAACGATCCGTCGCGTCGCTCGGAAAAGATACGCAAGAAACGCGAGATAAGAAAATATCGTACTCTTGGAGAACAACGGTCGATAAACGATAAAGCCGTTGATCGTTAATTATGGTCGGTTGGACGGGAGAAAGCGTCGCGAATATCAAAGTCGGCTTTGCGATCGGAACAAAAGACGATAGACAACACGTAGGGTAGATGTCCTAATAAATGTCAATCCCCCTATCACTGCCATTTCAATGATTTTATTCGAGAACGGAACGATGTACGATGATTCATTACGAAGCAATTTCAATATTAAATTTGAAATTTCTTTTTACATAACGATGCGCAAACATTGTATATATATATTTTCACGGTTAATAATTAAAAATTAATATTAGAAGGTGAATGTGCCGTTTGAGCATAAAGACAGATACGATCAATTTAAGCGGAAAGTGTATGGAATTGTTATAATGTGAATAAAGCAATATAATAATTTTATTATTCATCTTATGTCAGTTACGTAAAACGAATTACTGGTAAGAATCATTTCCATTCGAGTGACAATTTTTGGGGTAACATTAATAGGGACATTCGACAGCTACGTTGTACATTTTCGATTAATTTTTAATCGATTTGTCGCGTTCAATGTATGAGAAACTTTTCATAAATTAAAGAAACGTTGAACATCGTTACGCTCCGATTTGGAACAATTTTCTTTTTAAATTGAATGATTTCTGAGGCAATTGAACGAAGTTACGCAATATAGTGACAGTAACTGGGCCATCTACCCTCGATAGAATTTTACAAACCTTTTCGTTGCCCGCGTTGATGGTTTCCAGAGCTTTCAATTTCTCGATGTCGTCCTCGGTTTCCTTCTCCGATGTGCATGCTTTCTTCACGACGACGGTCGGTTCCACCAACGTGAATCCGAGATCCACGTCTTGTTTCCAAAGCACTTCGATCAGATCCATGTCCTGAAAACATCAATTCTCTTAAGAAATCTCTCTCCGATGTAATCTTCTCGACGATTAATCGAAAATCTTAACCGAGTTAACGCACCGAAAATAATACTACACGATGGAAACGAAGAAATTAACCGATAAATTGCAACGAGACGGACTCTCGCTCGACTAGTTTCAAAGTCTGCGAGAAATTCACTTCAATCTTGCAGTTCGAACGAGGGAAATATACGTATACAGTATCTACACGTGGATTGAACTTTGCTGGTACGTCTCCGAATCGATTTTCCCTCGTTTTCGTAAATCGATGAAGGAACGAGCTGCGCTGAAAACGAACGGAGACTCGAATTATCTACTCGCGATTGTCGACTCGCAGCTCGGAATGATTTTTATCGTTACTTTTCATTCTATCTATAGAAGAATATTATCAAAGAACCCGAGATTTTTTCTACGAAAATGTACGTGAACGTGATTTCGATCGGACTATTTTTAATTTATTTACGTTGCACATTAGAACCTCGTTGAAAGCTCGCAACGTTAAATGAAATTTGCGTTTATATAATTGCGTGTATGTATCTGTACCTAATTAAAAATAATTCTAAGAAGGTTAGGCTTATTTTTAGTGGGAAAACATTGTCAATCTGTCGATAGTACTCTCGTTGATACAGAGGGTATTTGTGTTATTATTAATTGTATTATTTGTATTATACATTATATACATTAATTGTATTATGTTTTTTTGTAACCAACGCAATAGCGCGTGACAATTTTCTAGGTTTGCAGTATTTCTTGCGAAACAAAGTACTTTGATCTTTTAAACGGAATGCACATATTTTTTTATATCGTTCGAAAGTATATTTTAAAACAAATTTAATCGCGCGGTATTATATTATGTACCTCTTCGAGGTCGAACCATTTTTTTACGGACAAATGCAATGAAATTACGAAACGTTCGATCACTGTGATTGAATTTGTCACAAACTTTGTGCGTTTCTTTCAAAAACCTTAAGAATTGTTTTCTTTCCTCGAAAAATATTCATTTTGAACTTGTCCAGCATGTTTTGCGCAAACGATAAGTATTTGGAAAAAAAAATAAAAGAGGTAGAATACTATACGTTGTTGCTAAATGTTTACGTGTGCAATATTTTTCAAGGAACGAAGGTGATCTTCAGTTTATTAAATGGAACGCGATATATACTTCTATGCCATATAAATACACGTGTCGAGACGAATTCATCCATGTGCTATGTAATGACTTTCAAAGTCGTAAAAGGTCAGGAATAAAAAAATTAGTTGGAGTATTTTATAGAATTATATTTGTAAACATTTTTTATTAACAGGATCACTCGATAAGCAATCGTTCGGTGAGAATAGAAACGGATGTAAACACTCCGATACTAAATGATAATAAAACAATCAGTCACGTTTCACAAGCTAGTTGTAATAAAAAAATAAACAATTGGTAGACACAATGTTACAAAACATTTTACAAATTTCGTTTCTCTCGTTTCTGACTTTGTACAACCTTGAAGATCATTGTATACCAATTGGATGAATTCGTTTCAACATACCTATTCGTATAGCATAAAAAGTGTGCCACGTTCCATTTGAAAAATTCAATCATCTTCGTTTCACAAAATGTTTCTCAATAGATATAAAAAATTGATATAAAACAAAATATTACAATTTTTCCTCTTTGTAATTTTTGTTCAAACACATACGTGGTATTACGAAAGAAATGCTCGTCAATTTGAACTCGAACACCATGTTCATCAAGACAAAAGTTTCTCTACGTTTCAAGTGCTCGAAGTGCAGCATACTTTTAAACGTATCTCGTATTCGGAATTTATAATACCTGTTTTCGATTCTTTCGTTTCAGAGTTACGAATAACACAGCAGAAAGAATAAACACGAAAAACGCGTGTAAGTATTAAACGTTTAAGTTTGCGTCGAACGATGACGAATGGTTCGAATCGAAAAGTTCTATTTATCGACGAAAGTAAGTTTAATCGTTCGAGCTCTGACGGCAAAACTTTCGTAAGGCATGGTGAAGAACATAATACAAAATATATCGAACCGAGTGGATCCGTGCTCGTTTCGCGTTAGTACGACCATAAACGGTACCGGTTTTATCCATCGTATCGAAGAAACAATGGAGCGTTTTCATTATTTATCGGGCCGATAACGACCCGTTACAGAGAAGCTCGTTAAAAAAAAATTACCGTCACAAACCTTACGAGATGCTTCGGATCGATACAGATAAGGAAATAAGACTAAAACGCGAAAAGCTAAAAAATATTAACAAATTGTACAGGGTAATTGATCGATGTATTCGTTCAATAAAATCTGTGCAAAGAAATTGCGCAGCAGTTGTTAAAAAAGAATAGCATTGGGATAGCGACATAATATTTAATCTAATTTTCACTCTTAAAAACAGTACCTCTGTTCCGATATCGATAATGTATTGTTCGTAAGTAAGTATATGCTCGTAAAGCGAAATATAAAAACGACTATTGTTGAAAATTTCACTTAATTTAAAGTTCAAGTATGTGTATTTTTATATACACGTGTTAAAAGTCGTTAAAAAGTTGCAATGAAAATTAATTTATATCCTTTTTATATGTACGATATTACCAACAATGGAATTTAATCAAGCAAAAACTGTTTTTAAGTATCTAGTTATATACATATGTATATGTTCACCACTGTATGTAAATATGTAAGTGCACGGTTTTGGAACGAACCCGTTGTTTCACGGTTTCTTTGTTGCGGGTCATTGAAGTCCTCTTTCATCGGTTGCAATACAGTAGGATGTACCGAAACAATTACGGGATGTTGTTAAAAAAATTTTAAGTCGCCTCAGTGTCTCGGAAAAGTACGACAGTTTCGCTCGAAATCGATAAACAACGAATTATTTCGTGTATTTCCCCTGATACGAGACGGCTCGTTATCATTGATAGAACGGAGAAGGGGTAGGATTATTTGCAAAAAAATGTATCGATGGCACGTAATAAAGTTTTTAGATGTATCATTACGAGTATCGCGAATATCGATTTATTACGAATTCGTTCAGAAATAAATTTCATAAATACAGAAAAATTATAAAAACCGGACTAAGAACGAAAACTAGGAATATAACGATAAAAAAGATAAAGAATATATTATTGTTTTGTATGCATCGATTCGTATCGTTCCAATAAACGAAACGAGAAGATAGATACAATGTTTACCTTAGAATTAGACACACGAAGAATTTGTGGTAATTGTGAAACCGAGTAATCTGTAACTATTTGAAAAAGTTTCGTTTAGTATTATAATTGAATTTAATAAAGGATTTGATTTTTGTTTCAAACAACGTTGCGTTAGAACAGTTCTGAGATAAGGACGATAACATCCGTAACATCGAGATAATAATGTTACCTATGGACGAGTCGGTAAGAAAAACAAACGTTCGTGTGGAAAAATGTAATAGAAGAGAACAGACTGTGAGTTTGGTCTTGTCTCGTCCATGCATCGATCGTATGCATTTATTTGCATCCGCTGATTCGTTTCATTGAACCGAATACAGTTTACAAAAATTGTCGTTAAAAGTGCGATCGTGTTGTCGTAATCGTACTCCAAAGTTAAATTGTTTTACTCTTGACCCTGGTTTTCCCTGTTCGATTGTTGTATCACTGAACAAGCGAATCGAATAACGCGTTCCGAACAGATAACGCCTTTCAACGTCGTGTTAAGCGATAAATATCGGAAGTTGATCGCATTATTCGAATCCACACTATTCGTATGCTCGGAATACAGGAATTTTTTCTAATTCAGAGAAAATACATAGACGATAAAAAAGAAGTTGTGAACATACATTTTCGTACGTACTTTATTAAATTATTATAACGCAAACATGTTTACTATTCATTTAAGTATTTCAACAGTATCGATTGTACTTTCTTCTCCTTTTTCATAGAAGAATATTTGAAAAATAGGAATTTTTTCTAATTCAGAGGAAATACATACACTATAGAAAGAAATTATAAACATACCTTTTCGTACGTACTTTACTAAATTATTTAAATATTTCAACAGTATCGATTGCACTTTTTTCTTCTTTTTCATAGAAGAATATTTGAAAGATAGGAATTTTTTCTAATTCAGAGGAAATACATATACGATAAAAAGAAATTATAAACATACCTTTTCGTACGTACTTTACTAAATTATTTAAATATTTCAACAGTATCGATTGTACTTTCTTCTCCTTTTTCATATCTTCGTATACGTGGCGATAAACACGCAATACTCTGTTCAAGACTGTTCTCCGTTAACTTGCCTACTTCGATCAATATTTCGGATCGATATTCGAAATTCTCCATTATACTTTAGGACCTCGGCAGGTCTTGAAATATATTTTCGAATTCTTTGAATGTGAATTTCTTCTCTTATACTTCGATGTTACATTCCTCGCATATACATTGTTCAATTTTTTCTCGCGTGCATCGAGGAGTTCCTCGACATCGACGTTTTCCAGGTTCTCGAATTCTAGTTCTCTTCACGCGTCTGTTACATCTCCCAAAATCTTTTTTGCTTCGATTACCATTGTCAGAACCGATCAGAATACGATTTCGTGTATCACGCGTATTCTTTATATACTATTATTCTTTATATCCTTTCTTATATAAGAAATTACTTCCACGATTGACCCGAAGAAAAGAAGTCTCGCGAACCTCGCGTCAATGGGAATTTTCGTTCGCATTAAACGCGACCTCGTACAATTTCATCGAACTCGCATTAATCGAGACCTACCTGTGAATAATTGGGTTCGTTGGTGCCTGAACAGCGAACCTTCGAAGTGGAGGTTTTCGTAAAATTTTCCAAGTCGACGAAAACCGGTATCCCGCGAGATTTATTTTTGCCACGGGGTCCCTCCCCGTAGGGAGTTTCGTCGACGAGTGTGTACAAAAGTGCATGATTAACGATGGTCGAGTATCGATGCATCTCTAAATAGTGGAGATCGAAAGGAGAAGAAAGAACCTGGGAAAAAGGATCGATTGCATGACGTAGCACAACCGTCCGGGCAGCTGGCCCGTAGCTTTTAATTGAGCCAATTTCGCCGAGTTCGTATTCAAGCTCGTTAACCGATCTACGGATTTTCTTCGCTAATTTAAATCCCGGTGTTATCGCGAGACTACGCAGGGTATACGATCGAGTAACGCGATAAATGCTATCCACCGTATTTACCGACTAACGCGACTAAACTCGTTTGTAATTTTGTTTCCGGAAGAAAAAAAAAGAAAGAAATCGTTCGTATTTTCGAACAGCAGACACTTATTTCGTTCGCGAAACATCAATCGTAACGATCGTTGCCGTTTAAATATGAAAGATGTGGAGAGAAGCAGAGAAAAAGCATCGAATTTTATCGATCGCATTCCGAAACCAAAATTACGAGCAAACTTCGCGCTAAAAGTTTCGGGTTCCATTGATACTCCAATTCCGTGTGTTCCTCTAAACGTGTGATATATATCATGATTACGAGCAGTTCGATGCAAATTAAATCTAAAATCTTTCGAATCTAAGATACTTGCCGCCGATCTCTTATTCCTTACTCTTTAAAATTATCAACGCTCGAACACGCGATCCGCAAGTGTTATTTTGTATCAACTAAGATACTTTGTCGAGATGTTTGAGAAACTTTCTCATTTCCTTTCTGGCGTACTACCGTTCGACTTCTCGTTACCTTACTCGTCAATGCTCGATTATTTCGGCGTTAAAATTTTCTTTATTTAAGAAACAGATCGACAACTTTAATTAGATCGTATTTTAATGTTTATATTATTTTGTAACGTGTAATTATAATATATGTTTCTCTTTCTGTGTTTGCTCCGTTCTCGATTACATTTGAAGAAATATCATTGATAAATAAATATATGTACTACAATGGACAGAGAAGAAAAGAACTATAATGAAAAGAAACAAAAAATACTTGGTTTATTATTCTATTATTATCCTTTTTTTCTCCAGTACTATTGCTTCCCGAATGTAGTAGGTACCTAGGTACCTATTCCTTACCGCTGACTTGAAGTCTCGCGGGACGACACAGGGGCAAAGAGGGATCGGACCGCCCATCCCCACACAAGCCGCACATTCTGAGCCTTGGCCACGGTCTCTGCCATAGTAGTAGGAATAGATTTTTAATCGCGTCCCTATTTCAATATGTATACGAATATAAAGCTTGGAGATTATAAACTACTGTGGTTTCGTTTATGCATATATTTAGAGCATAAAATAATCTGTTTTATCTTGTAAGAGTTACTTAACGTAAAAAAGAATATCATGTAATATCAATAGCATTTATTACGTAATAATAAAGACGATTTTGAAATAATTAACTTTCCTTAATGGAATCAAATATTTTCTACGACACGATCCGACTTAACTCTAGTTATTTTCCACAAAAAGAGTATCGAGTTTCTCGAAAGAACGATACTCCAAAAGTATTAAAATTCGACATTCCTATTAACGCGTACAAGAAATACAGAGCGAACGGAATAATAAAAATCAGAAAATTAAGTTTCTTCTTAAAGAAAAGTGTACATCTTTTTTTTCCATCGGACTATTGGAAGTGCCTGAAAAATCGCGACATCGGTTACGTGCCGCACGCTGTATATAATTTCTTTCGAAACGGAATGAAAATTCATTTTTATTTATTTCTAAATTATTTTATTCATTTTTGTTCCCGAAAAGAATTTCACTTACTGCTACTGGTAATTATATAACCAATGCTTTCCTAGTATATTGTACAAAACTAGCAAAAATGGTTGTCCCGTATCAGATGCAACAATTCTATAATAATAATATGTTGCATCTATGCCAATGGGGCTCTGTCTGCGCGAGTTTCTCATTATCTCTCTCTATCCTGCTACCTTCTTCGTCGGTCAATCCACATGTGTTTGCAACTGCCGCGACGAATAACAAACCAGAATCGAACGTGTACGTGAGAATAGGTGTACCCCTTCCACTTTTCTCACATTTTTAGTATAGGACTTCAAGTAAGCGGTAAAGAACACGTGTGTGTATTTTTCTCTAGATTTAATTTTACCACGTGTATATAAACGAGTGTACAAACACGTGATTCCTATAGCTAATATAAAGGATGACAGTACTGTGACTTTTCGTTTGTTTCTATGTTCGTTTTATTTCAATTTCGAAGTCTTCATATTTTACTATTATATCTTCCTTTGTATCCGACTATTACGTTTGTGTGATTTAGGATCGATATGTTTACGAGATAGGTAATCTTGTTCTTCTTATCTTGCACTGTTATATCTGGTCTATTACGGATTACTGTTTTGTCAGTGTGTACGACTCGATTCCAATATATCGTATAATTTTCAGTTTCTGTTATGGATTCTGGTGTATATTTGTAGCATGGTAAGTTGCTGTACTAATCCCGTATATTTGTTTTATTATCTGGTGTACTATTGCTGTTATATGTGTCTTCTGTGTATTATTTTCCGGCCATGAGTTCGCATTTACCGTTTACGCGATCTATTGTTTCTTTTGTTTGGTGGCATTTTCTAAATGTATCATTTGCTATTGCATTGTCTTTGATTATGTATTTTCAGTAGTTTTCGGTTGCTATTACTCGATCCTGAACGGCCATCACGAAACCTGTTTCCGGAAAGAGTTGTCCGTTTTTCAGCCATTTATATGTGTCTTCTTTATTCATTTCTCCTTTGTTTACATTTTACTATTACTATTACTATTACTATTATCATTGTCGTTATTATTATTATCATCACCACTACTTTATCAGTGAGCCTTTTCAAGTTTCACAAGAACGATACAATCCGGGAAAAGAAACATTCTTACACCGCTTTCGAAAAATTCGAGCCGTTTATTGCACTCGTTTGCCTTCCTAGTCGCTTTGAAAACCCACCCAAAAATCGGTTGCGATCAACGTAAAAAGGTGATCAGTATCTCGTAAAGTTCTAGGGGTAACCTGAAGTTTTATCGACTGGATGTTCGGTGCCCGGTCAGTTACAGACTCGAGGATCTTGAAAATGAATAAAAGGAGGTCTGCAATGGTTCTCCTTTGTTCGAGCGTGGACGTATTCGAGAATGGAGTCATAGTTGCGAGAAAGACGCGTATATACAACTTCCACTCTTGGACGATACGAACCACAGGAATTTACGTTGCGGTGCAACATTATCAACAGGGATTCCACGTTCGTTTCTCGAACTTAGGAATATATATCGACACGTTTTCGACGATTTTCCTAAACAGTAATTCCTATCTCATTTCTCCCCCGACGTAGGTTATCTACTTACTCTCGTTTCGTCGAAAACGGAGAATCTCTCCTTGCCCCGTCTCGTTAGGACTCGAAGCTTCCTCTTCCGGTTGTTTCGTTTCTCGCGATCGGCCGGATCACCAGGGACGTTTCGTCGTTGCCACGATTATTTATTTACCGGTCGTGAGCGTATTTGCGCGGATCGATCGTAACAATTGGCCGACGCGTACGCGGGCAAAAGACGGAGCAGCCGGTTGGTACGCAGTCATTAATCTTTGAGCATCGTTATCGGTGATCGGAAATTTTAACACGGCGCAGCGTGGCGCGGCGTGGCGCGGCGTGGCGCGGCGTGGAGCGGCGTGGCGCGGTGCATCGGAACCCAAGGGTAACGGATATGTTTCTGCATCACGCTCGATCACGGACGCGCCTTTGAAAATTACTTCACCGAGCGTGTAATTCGATGCCTGGAAGGAACGAGAAAGAGAGACAGCGTGGGTGTGCATACGAGGTCGGCCATGTTGGAGAGACGCAGCGGGATATCCGCCGCGCCCACGGCTGGGCTACACTCTCTTTCAGCTCCGCTCCGCTCCGCGTTCGGACCGTGTTTCGTCCGGCACGGGCTCGACGACGATATCGACACCTTTAATTTTTATTCGATTAGCCGTACGCCGAGATAAACCGAGGAAACACGGATTGGGAGAACGAACCCGAACGAGGAGGCACCAAAACCCCCCCCCTCTTCTCTGTCACTGTAGAGGAAAGTAGGATAAAACCGGAGAGAGGGGTGAAAATCGAGTACAAGTGATTTTAGAAATTTAGAGACGCGATAATAAGCAGTCCACAGTCGGATCGAACACGCGACAGTACGAGCTGGGTCGCAGAACAAAGAATATATCGATTATCGGGCAGAGAATTTTGAAAATTTCCAGTGAACAAATTAAAGTGATGCCCCCCTCTATTTCATTATAGAGGAAAGTAGGATAAAAGGCGAAGAAAGGGTTAAAATTGAGTACAAGTGATTTTAGAAATTTAGAGACGCGATAAGCATAATTTGAACATTTGGTGTCCAATTTGGATCGAACACGCGACAGTACGAGCTGAGTCGCAGAACAAGGAATATATCGATTATCGGGCAGAGAATTTTGAAAATTTCCAGTGAACTGATTAACGCCATGCTCCCCTCTATTTCACTATAGAGGAAAGTAGGATAAAAGCGGAGAAAGGGTTAAAATCGAGTACAAGTGATTTTTAGAAATTTAGAGACGTGATAAGCATAATTTGAACACTTGGTGTCCAATTCGGATCGAACACGCGACAGTACGAGCTGAGTCGCAGAACAAAGAATATATCGATTATCGGTGAGAGAGTTTTGAAAATTTCAAGTGAACAAATTAACGCGTTGTTTGTAGTAACGTCGAGATTTCTTTGTCCAAGGACTTAAGAGACTATTACGGTCGGTATATTATTTATTTTACCGTTCTTATGTAGTATTTTAACAATAATAAATATAATATATAATATTTAACGAAAAATTAGTGCGAGGTGAAACTAGAAATATCGAATTTTGTTCTAGGACGATTATAATCGCGGGCATGTTGTACGTACCTACATTGAAACTTATTTTGTTTTTGTAAGCAGTGTGCGCGCGCGGCATAAACAATGAAATAAAAGAAAAGACTGGAACGAAATATTGTATCTACGTTTCCATTTATTAGAGAGGATTTTCCCGAATTACTTATCACTGTCACGAATTATCGACAGAGACGATGCGCAGAGGGCAACAAACATAATAAACAGAGGTAAGCAGGTAAAGGTCGACATTTATCGATAGAAAAATCCAACCATCCACATCTGAACTTACAGAAATTCTAACATCGATATCAAAGTCTTAACGTCGAATCATCAGCATTCGTAATCAGTAATCCTAAAATACTGTTACCGGTACGCGAACAAAAACATACAACAAGACGAAGGTAATAGAAGAAAAGGAAGAACTGCTTTGATCACTTTATTCCCATATAAACAAGAACTGGAGGTGGAACTAGCTCTATCGGGGAAAAAAGTATCAATTGTATTAATCGCAGCACTTTGCAGACGTGGTTTGTAATTTTTAGCGAGTTATTTACCGATTCTACGTCTGTAAAATGGATTCGATGTGTAACGTGCAAAGAACAGGCTCGCATGAAACAAGTCGAAATAAGCTTACGAAATAATGTTAAAATTCTACAAAGTACGTTGTTCGATTAATACCGAATTGATAAAAATGAAGACTTCGCAATGTTACTAAATTTCATACAGTTTTTAACGTATACAACATTGCATATATCCAATACGATACTTTGGAATATCGTTATTCCTCTTCGAACCGAATCGTTTTTCTAACCGAACACCGTTATTTCCTCGATTGTTTAAGATTCGATCGAGTGTTTGAACGGTATCGAGACTTGGAAAACGCGTATCGATGTCGATCGTTGCGATGTATATCAATTTAGGAGGATGGTTACGAGGAGAAAAGTACGCTTGTTGTGGAGCAACGCGATTCGCATCCGATCGTTGGTTGGTTCGACTCGGAACAACAGGTGCGACGATCTCGCGCGGGGTCTTGGATCGATCCGTCTTCCTAACGGAAAAGATTTTGCTTCCGCGGGACACGAGCCGATGACTCTACGTTTTATAACCCGCTGCATCGAACGTCGATCGTATAGAGTACAACACCGTGATAATGTAATTACTCTCCATTGTTGCCGATGACATCGGATAAAGACAAGTCGAGTTCTCGAAGAATTGAAGTGCGTCTTCGAAGAAACGACGCGACGGGTTATCACGGATCGCCTCGAAGCGTATTAACCGTCTCGAGTATTCGTCGCGTGTTCCAAAAATTCCGTGGATTTCGAACTATTCGAACATCGGTGGAAACGAGTTTGCCACGGTGGAAACGAGTTTGCCACCGTCGCTTCGTACGGTGTTCAAAGGCCTAATATTCATTTAGGCGACACGTAGCGTGTCGCGTGTCGTTCAATGTTGCATTCTTCTTGCTACGACACGCAACGTGCCACGTATCGTTCGATGTCGACTGTTTTCGTGCGATACGCGACGAAATCAATTTCACCGAGGCAACGTCGATAGAGTGCACGTACGAGTGCATCGTGCATTTAAAAGCAACCGTTGCACATTTGGCGATAGCTTCGGATAACAGAAGGAGGAAAAGAAAAACACCAAGATGCTGGAAAAAGAAACTATTCGTTGAACTATACATCGTGCACGTTGCCTCGATGGAATTGTACTTTGTCTTTTGTGCTTGAATTGCTATATGCTACACGTTGCCTAAATATTAGGCTCGACGCGAGTAACGCAACGAGAGAAAATAGAGAATAGAGCCGTTACTCGTTCTCGAAATTAAACAAATACGTTCGTTGTCGATCGTTGGAAAATTTATCGCGAGTTCGATGAAATTTGTACAATGTTTTGTCAAAAATAATCAATTTGAAGTCTACGAGTTGCAAATTATTCTACGTTAACTTGTTGATAAATAAGCGTAGTTTTTAACACTGTAATATTTTTATTAACAGGTTAATCCGTTTATTAAAATCGGGTCTAAAAGTTTACCGCAGATTTCAAACTTTTTCTTCTTCGATATATGCCATGAGTGTCAGATGTGTCGAACTTGGGACTAATTTATCGACTTTAAAAAAAAATACAAATTTGCGCGTAAAATTTTAGATACTTTCCAAGCCCGGTATTAGCAAATGTGTATCTACGTATTTTGTGTTATTCGAATTTGCAATGTTGTAGAGCCGTGTAGAGACCGGAAGAACTGGAACGTTTAATAGCAGATATGTTTTATAACTTTCAGGTATACAAAAGACAGATCTTGTTATCGCATTATCCGTTCTCATTCCGTTTACATTTTTATCGCGTATCACGAAAGGCGATCGCGTTACGCATTTCTTATTACTGAATTTTTAGTATGTATGCGTATTGAAAATACTGGCATGAAAAGTAGATAATCGAATTTTATAATGGAAACGAATCCACGTAATACTTGCGATGCAAGTGAAAGTGACAAAATAGTCGCGTAACTGAAGACCGTCCAATTAGACGTTCGATGGTAAACAATTTCTGAGATAAGCCAAGAATACGTCAACTTTTCAATTATTTTCGATCGATGAAGTTATCTCTGAAATTGTGATACATATGGATCAACGAGAATAACAAACGAATCAAGGAAAGATCAACAACGACGAAATACGAGAATTATTCACGAAAAATTGGGGAAGCTGCTTATATTGCATTCACGAGTCATAGTGCAACTGTATGCACTTTACTTTGATACTCTAGTTCGTACTGTGAAATTCGACGATAGTAACACGTGATAAAAAGCTGCGGAATTATCGATATTTTTGAATTTACAAACGACGAATAAAATGAAAATCTTCGTGAAAAATAAACCAGAAGAATATAGAAGTTTAATCCGAACGTGAGTAAATTGTGTACATCGATGTGTACTAAACATGGAAGTACAAAATAGTGTATATGCTGGTAAATTAATAGAAACAGATTGGATTTCGAGAGGAGTAAATGAAAACGTGAAGAGATCGTTCAAACGAAACGCTAGAAGGAAGTTAACGGAGGATTTGTACAAAAATAACGATCCTTCTTTCCATTGCAATCAAAATAGGAACTGTACTCTTCGGACATTAAAATCGTTGCAAAACCGTGAGACGTGCTCGAGTTTTGTGCTCCAATTGAACACACGAGAAATAAGAAAATAAATTATATATTATATATACACGATACGCGCTAAAATGAAATAAAACATAAGTAGTTAACCGCATTTACCAAACTCGTTCCCATTCTATAAAAAGAGAAATTTAACGCTAGCCTCTTTCTATGCTCTATACATTGAGCGATATAATTGGCACTGATTTTTACACTACTTTTTTGTCGAATTACCCAAAGTAGAACAAAACCAAACACAACCGAAAGCTTTGCGTTTGTTTCTTCAGCAGCTAGAATTTTGACTAGAACTTCGGTTCGTAGCCTCTTTGGTTGAAACACGAGCAAAAAAAAACATTACCGAACTTGATTAAAAATTCGCTCTAAATGCAATTGGAGCTACTCTTGGAAGTAAATTTTCTAAGGCAGGAAAGGAAGATGTGACATCGGTGCCGTAACGAGAATCGTAACAAACGAGAGAAAACTTGTCAACAGTTTGTTCAAACTGTTCAAGTATATTTGCGGCAAGTGTAAAACAAATGTCTGTTGTGTTTGCAACGAATAGAATAAATAAGTCTCATTTTCTATCGAATAGAACGGTTCTGTGCTCGAAATTTCGTTCCACAGTTATTTTCAAGTAAAATGTGTTACATTTGTTGTAACGTTTGCTTTTATAATTTCTGATATTTTATTTGATTTCTAACAAGCACAAGTATCTATATAAATATGTTGTATTATTATATTTTATAAATAAATATACTTTGAACATAAAAAAATAATATTCCTAGCACTTTTTCTTATATGAACACAAAATAACTTTCTCTCTCTTTCTTAAGCTGATCTTAAATTACCTATTAAATCTTTAAGCGTTTCAGGAGTAACCAGGTTTCGACCAGATCTCTTACATTCTAGAAATAAAGTGAGAAATAAGCATTTCTTCAGTTTTTCGTCGAACATGGCGATAAGTGCTAAGACTCAACAATTGTAGGAGAATTATTGACGTATCCAATAGTTTTGGAATAGTTTCCTATTGTCCGTAAACCACCCGAGTTGCTTCTTAAGTCCCGACAGTGTGCATCGCTGCATGGCTATGTTGTTGCAGTGATTTTAATACCTTGTGTAGCAGAATTTATTTTTCAATACACTGATGGCTTTCTCTTGAGTTTTCAAAGGAATCCACATCGACCTAATTCTGATATTTTCTTGTCTACCTAGTCGTTTCAATTCGAATACTATCGTAGTTACCAATTTGGATCTGATTAAGAATCGTTGGACTGCTTCGTAACGGTAGCGCGAGAAGCTCGAAGAGCAAGATTATGCGTCTCTTGTAAACCATGAAAAATTATGTCAGTTGTTCCTTCGGTTGAACCCTCCGATGATGTTATCAATCGTGGTGATAGGCTCGGTAAATTTGATTATTTATTTACCACGGTTGCGATACAATCGGAGAGATGCTACGATACGGTCAGAGAGATTAGGAACGATCCAGTGCATTTCGGTAAACTGTGCTCGAATTTCAAATTCGTGATTGCTCGTTAAAAGTTCACGCCGAGAAGAACGATATTAGCAATTTAAAAAATGGTTGCTGTACCGAGGGTAATTATATTCTAAGCGCAAAGTACGAATTATAAGCACTTTCTTCGTCTTTAGAGATACGTCGATTGAGAAACGAGACACGGGTTTTCTCACGAAATAAGCAAATGGATACTGAGCCAAAGAAAGCTGGTATAATTCAACGGGAAAAAAATTATAGTGAGTCGAAAGAAGAAATTAGTAGCGTAAGAACCTACACTAATCTGTAAGGGGTGTTTCTACGATTAGAAACACCCCTTGGTGTAGCACTGATGCGAATAAATCGGATACAAGATTAAATATGATTCGCTTCGCGATGATGGTTCATCCAAACGTGACAAAAGGGGATATTTGTAAATAAAAATTAATTCGTATACGAAGTTAACGAAGACAAATCGCGACGAACAATGGTAAAACATTATGTGACTCGTTTTATGACGAGGAAGTCGCTTCGAACTCGGTTCGAAATTGTTCGTCGGTTCTAATATAAATGTGTCTTAAAATAGTGCAAAGTAGATACCATTCCAAATTGCGGGTTTTCAAATTATTTTGCGCTAGAACTCGTTTGTCACCGTGAGCCCCGGTGGTATCGTTTGAACAATTTAATTCGATCGTTGTTTGCGATTTGCCTTGTACGTACCAGACGGAGCGTGTAACCCTCCTTGGAGAATTTACAGAGGCTCTAGCTATCAGTACGTTGTAAATAATGTAAACAACGCAGACGAACATGGCATTAGAAATTCACCAATTCCATGTGGGATCGCATTTACGATGTTATTAAAAACTCAAGATGTTGTAACGTTATACTTAACTTTCTCGATCAATTGCTGTTTATTGCGTATGGATATGTATACATATATACATATATACATATATACACACGTACATATGTATACACGTATATATCTATTTTATACACAATCTTCTCATAAAAGCTTCAAAATAGTTGTAAGATGTCGTTATTAATACAATATATATTTTTAAAAATTTATCGTTTCAAGAGCACTTTCAATTCCATTCTTAACCAAATTTTAAATAAGCAATAGTTTCAAAGTGTTCGTAATAATTTGCTCACCCATACTCTACGTATCTGCGATCTTTCCGATCGGAACGTTTGGTTGCACGTTTATTATAAACAACCGTATAAAGTCCGATTAAATTCAGTCGTAGACACCGCTTTAAGTACAAAACTACAAAGTTCCACATTTAAGGTATTACTAATACGATACGCATCCGATGAATAAAAGACGTTTAAAGATAAACGCAGCCAGAGCGGATGATTAATTATACCGAGCGGCGGATAGCGTCTTGGAAAAGTGCCTTGTCGGTAATAAGTAATCTTTACAAATTTGTAGGTAATCTCGTTACGGCATAACGCCAGCTCTACCTTTCTTCGGGCTGCGGTTGGCCATCGAATACTTTACGACACGGAACGGTGCGGTGCACGGTTTCTCAGCTAGTGAACTTGTCAAGATGTACCTGACTGTGGACGATAAATAGGCCTAATGGCAGGTTCTACCGTTAGGTTGACCAGGTATTATTCTCGATTTTCACGCCACCCTTTCGTTCCCGAGCGAGAACGCGTACCCGATAACTCGGTCCAATCTTTTACCAGAAACGAACAAAATTCGCCAGCGAATGATATTGCCTTTTTTGATCGTTTTCCTTTACGAGTTCGAACTAAAAATTCACGAGAAGAGACGTTAAATTAAGGATACCTATTGCAACCGAGTTTGTTCGTTATTGTAAGGATCAAAAATTCGGGTAACTTAAAATCGATTAAATTCTGACGTTCGAAACCGATTGCGATGTCAAATGTAGACACAGTTATGTTTGTTTAACGTAGATATACAAGTATAAGGGATTCGGGTGAATTCTATTTGAAACCGAAACCAAAGAAGCAATTTTTCGAAATAACGTTTCGATTTTTATTTCTCCTAAGATAATTTGAATATACTCGAAATATCGATTGGTTCGAAGTAACAGGTAGGTACGTACCTATTTCGAATAAGAAGTATCCATTTATTCGTCGTTAGCGTGCACAAAGTTGACAATTTCTTAACGCAACACTCCGTATACATATTTGTCATTTATACGAGTAAATCGTATATTTATTAAGGCTGGAATTATTAGCGATGGAGGCGAGATACGTGAAATACGAGGTAGGTTATTTGTTACTTGTAGTATATCCAAAACAATTGCGAGTATCCGAGAGAATCAAATTTATGAAAGGAAAAACGAGAAAAGTAATTTTCTTTTTCTTAAAATTGTAATTTCATTCTCGAAAAGTTTCCAAACGCCCGATCGTTTCTAAAATCGTATTTCGTTTTTTTAATCGTATTTCGTGAGACGAGATAACGCGATTGTATCGAAGAAATAATACCATAAAATAGAACAACTAGTATTTGGACGTTAACGTGGCCATATATGTAAATATACTATACGTATATAACTACGGATAAGACGTGTCGATTCTCCCTGTAATGTAAAGGCAACGCACGTGTATTCGTTGAATCGATGAATCGACAAACGAGCAATTCCCATTCGAATTGTTATTCGGTGAAACTCGCGAAGAATCTTTCCATGCAGCTCACGAGGTAACGACTCCGTGGCAAATAAAAGGTAGGAAGGAAGGAAGGAACCGTAGCGAACGATGTTCCGCAAATCCTGCCCACTGTTCATAAATTACTTAGCATTCACATAGTTACAAGTGGTTTTGGACACTTTGCGGTAAACCGAGATGGACACCGACCGCTAATGGGTCCCGTAGGTCACGCCTACCGACTAGTCTCCTCGATTCTACTATACTACCGGAAACAGGCTTGGAAAAGACGTTTTCTCGGAAAAGTTCTGCGTCTAATAACCGTCGGATGCGATCCCGACGCGACTCTCGAATCTCTCGAAGAACTTTTCCGGATTTGTCTCCGTCGATGCTCTCGATTCGTTCCAGGGAGAGAATTATTCGAAACGTAACGTTTTCGTACAGTTTTCTTCATTAGAATTGACAAGAAGTGATCGACACTAGAACTACCGACAGATTTTGTAATATTAAGCTATACCTTATATATTATATATATATAAAAGAAAATTAATCGATGAGGAAAAATGAGAATTTATAAAATCGAGTAAATGCGTAGAATAGAAAAATCATAAAGTCTTCGGAAAACATGCCATGGAATTTATAGTAAATTTTATTACGAAAGCAGTTGGAAAGCAGTTGGAGCCATTTTGACCGGTTGGTACATCTAGCGTTAAAAATGTTTCGAAATATTTGGTATTTCGTCTCGAGTGTGTCCAACACTCGAGAATTATTCTACGCGTGAAACTCGTCGAGGAAATGTTGAAAAAATGTGATGCATCGGAAAAGCTGACGTCTCGATACGCAAAAATTGTCAAGTAAAGGACGCGTAACTGTCGTGGAAACTGTTCCGTCAGTTGGCTCGGAACCTAAATTCTCGTAGGTTCGATTAAAAAATGAAGGCCGAGCGCGTCTCGTCGAGAGAGTGGATTCATAGGAAGCATAAAGCATTAATTTCCTGATTTTAATTAATGCGTCGTGCACGCAGCCGTACAATAATGGCGGCCGAACCTTCGTACGCGGAGGGGATAAAGGAGGGGGAAAGAGGGAGGCGCAGCTAAAAGGGGAATTTGATTAATGATCCATCCTGCAGGATCTGGGACGCGAGGAGAGAGAGGGAGGAAGCGTATCCTGGGGACGCCTGTCTTGCCACGAAGCGCCGATCGCTAACAGAACATACATACAGAATCTATGTACGTACATATCTACGCGTGTATACATACCTCTGCTCCACAGGCTACATTTTTCACGCTTTTTCAATATCCTACTTGGCAAACGAAATAATTTCACCGTTTCCGCGTTTTAACCACAAATCGACGAGAACATTTCGAACAATTTATACGAAACGACAATTTAGATCGATGCTCGAAAGATGTTCGAGGAAGACAGTCGACGAAACGCGTTCGTGAATTATTTCGAGCATCTGAACGAAACGAGGTTCTCGTAAGTAATGGTGTCTCTCGAGCCGAGCGAGAAAATATTTATCAATTTCGCTGGAACGAAGTGTGCACCGTGACTGTATATAGATACGATACGCGTATATATAATATTCTAGATAATTTTCTTAAAATTCTAGATGAATATTCTAATTTTCTTTTTCTTGAAATTGTAATTTCGTTAACGAAAAGTTTCGATTGTTTCTAAAATGACAATTTAGATCGATGCTTGGAAGATGTTCGAGAAGACAGTCGACGAAACGAGTTCGTGAATTATTTGGAGCATTTGAACGAAACAGAGTTCTCGTAAGTAATGGTGTCTCTTGAGCCGAGCGAGAAAAAATTTATCAATTTCGCTGAAACGAAGTGTGTCACCGTGTTCGAATCGCAACGCGTACACACCGACTGTATACGTTTATCCGTTTCTTATTTCTTTTCGAAATGAAATAATAAAATGTTCGATAACGTGCTTCCTGAAAGACAGTTCTCAGTTCTCGTAACGCTTTAATGACAGGCAACTTGTAACATTCGGGCAATTTACACTCGATAATTCTCATACCGACGCTTTGTAATTTAATCGATGATAAATGATAAAACATGCAAGGTAATACATGTATCGCATCAATGCATCGAGTTTGGTCGGCGAAAGTATGTCTGCTCGTTTACTTTGTTAAAGTTACTTCGAAAATATTCCTTTGATATTCGGTTGCTCGGATACACGACACTTTGCCGGGGCCTGTATCGATTAAATCGAACAAAATCGTCGATTTCCACGGGGAAAGTATTACTACTTTACTCGATCGAAATAAGCGTATCGTAGCAAACATAATTTTACGATATAAACGCAAAGATTGGACGAAACCTACGCACAGTGGTCTAGAAACCTGAAAAAGCTCAGAAAATGCATTTTTCTGTTAGAGGCTCTTAAATAAGCGTACATTTGATCTCTATTATATAATTAATATAATATATATTGTAATATATACAATTTCGTATATACTAACGTATATTTATTTTTGAAAATTTTTGTTGTCTGCTTAATATTAAATACGATATACACGTTGAAAATGCATGCATATGTTGAATGTGTTACTTGAAACTAATAACAGTTTCAGAGTATCACGTTTGTACGTATGTGTTTTATTTTATGAAAAAACTATATAGAATTTCAATTCCTAATTATCATCGGCGCACTTTGCACAAGCGCGAATTTTCGTGTTATTTAATATTTCAAGTTTTTTTTTTTTTTTTTTAATATTTTCCATTTTTGTCAAGTAAAAATCATTCTTTGTAGCAAGAATACGAGGAAACAGAAATTAACAGAGAATTTGCAACAATCTCCGAATCATCCCAAGTCCTTTTGTCAAAAATCAAATAAAACTTTGTTCGGTTTGTACAGAAGTCGATGTGAGTTAAAAATTACTTTCAAGTTTCTATCTCTAAGATTCCGCAAAAATTTCTTATTTAGACAGTTTCTGAATATCATTGAGAAACTTTTGCCTCAAAAATCATGGACACCTTTGGACGTAAAATTTGTGTAGATCGAGAAATAGTGTTATATAGATAAAATTATGAACGTTTATTGAAAATGTATAACCACTTTGAATAGATTTATAAATCGTAGAGTAGAAATTTAAATAATACTTCTCAAGATGGACGAGCGATGCTTAATTCAGTTTCCGTAAAACCAAAGTTTTAAAGTCTGCGATTTAGAAGTTTATGTATTATAATATTAATAGATATAGATTGCGGAGTATGAAAAATAAAATATTTAACTGTTACTCCATTTGATTTCTTTTAACGCATACATTGAGAAAATGAATTTTGCCAACTTTTTCGGGTTTCTGTTCCACTGTGTTATACCTCGAAAAAAACCAGTCGAACGTAAGTACTTGTTCAATGCTTGAGATAAACATAAAATTTTGCGAAAAATAAAGTGCGATCCTAAAGTTAGCTCGCCAAAAATATCTTTCGAGTTACGTTGCTCGACGAATCTGAGAATACGTCCTGCGCGGGATTCAGAGAACAAGACGAACGGGAAGCAAACATGATTTTTCGTTCGAGAATTTGTTCTCGAAGAATAAATGAAAATTGAATGTATTTGGTTTCGATGAATGCGTATCTAATGGCGAGACGCAAAAAGAACGAACCTATATACTATTAGGTTGTTCGAAAAGTCATTTGGTTCTCCAAAATGAAGAATATATAATTTAATAAAATGTTTATACACTCTAAAAAAATCGTGATCCATTTTCACTAAAAAAAAAAAAACGAAATGACTTTCCGAACAACCCAATATTACCCGTCCACGAGAAGAAGGCACAACGTGTTTACATCATCGCTCCGCCCATAGCTCGTACGATCGCAAGCAAGAATCACCATTGGTCGAAAACGGGGACGGTAGCGAGACCGAATGAGAAACAATACTGTGCCATTGGCGTAACCTTCTAATCAAATGTTAGCTATTAAGAATGATTTCGTTCCTGTTTAAATACTATCACTGATTCGATAAGTTCTCGCAATGAAAAAATGTGTACAATTTTGTACTTGTAATAATCGTTAATATTTTGAAAATTATTTATTGCGAAAAGAACTAATTTGTATTTATTAAAAATAATATAATTCCGCTTGTACTCATTTTTACCAAGATAAATTCTATACAATCACAATTTACACAAAAACAAGTCATACTAAAATTAAAGCAAGCATAACTTTACATTTTTTTACATTACAAATTATAAAAGTTATTTTGTCAGCTACATGTAATCTAAATATTATGTCTTCTGCTAAAAGTAGCACTTATTCTATACTTCAACTTAAACGTTACATTTTTTGCATAGGTTTGAGATACTTTTCGAAAATTTTTATAGGTTTCACTCCTTCCTTTGCAGTGAAAAAATTGGAATTTTTTCTGCTGATATTGCTAGCAGCGTTTAGCGTTTATTAAATATCTTATTTCATTTTATATCGACTAGAAAATGAATATAAGCGGATTTGTCTTATTTTTAATAGATACAAATCAGCTCTTTTCGCTATAAATAATTTCCAAAATATTAATGATTATTCCGCAAATTGAATTGTATTCATTTTTTCATTACGAGCAATTCATTGTATTAGCGGTAGTAGCTAAACCGTAAGCAAATTATTCTGTTTATAAATACTTGATGCTTTATTGGGAGCCTACGCCGATGCACCTTACTATGGGCGGAGCGAGGATGTAAACAAGTTGTGCCTTCTTCTCGTGGACAGATAATACGTATAATGTATTGTTCGTCCACGAGAAGAAGGCAAACGAGTATTTACATCCCTATATGTAAATATAGGGATACATATATCCCTATATGTAGTGATAGTATTACAAACCCTACGCTGGTTTACAATCTACTAGCTCCTCCACGAACACAAGAGTTGTAGCAATTGGTTGCTGTCGGTCTTCGTCACCATCTTCGGCCAATAGCGTCAACGCATACGACGATGAAAGAGCTAGTAGATCGTGAACTAAAGTAATGCGTATAAACCCTTGTTTGCTTTCTTTTCAATGACGGACATACATTCGTACAAACGGCCTACTTGTTAGAATGCTTTACAACAAAGAAACTAGTTTGTATTAGGTTGTTCGGAAAGTCATTTCGTTTTCCAAAATGGAGAATACATAATTTAGTCAAATGTTTATACACTTTAAAAAAATCGTGTTTCATTTTCATCAAAAAAAAAAGAAAAAACGAAATGACTTTCTCGAACAATAATTAATTTCGAAATATATATGGCCAAAGGAAAAAATTAGACGGTACCGTAACTATTGTACTTTGTTATATTCCTGTCTGAATATTTGGTACGGTTCATATCGGGGCAGGTTTGCCATATCTTGAAAAAGAAATCTTTCAAAAAAGAGGTAGATAATAATAGATTATCTACCTCTAGTTCAATTGGAGAAAGGGCGAGAAGGTAGAGATAATACTGTACCAAAGTGCATCCGTGACTATAATAAATAAATACACGAACCTTTCGTATCGCGACATCGAGTTCTTAATCTCATTCTCTTCAATTTATCCATAGTTTGTAGAAGTTCGAGGGCTCATCGAACGTAAGCGATTTCGATCCCAACCCCGTAAAAAGAGATTCGAAAGACGATCTACCAGGGAGATAGAAAAGAAAACGGGAATTTGCTCGAGAAACGAATCAACGAATTTGATTTAGCGGTAAAGATCGTAAACTCGATTGTACAATGAAACGATTAGTAGCGTTTCAACATCGTTAATCGGTCCTCTCCTTCGACCCGGACAAGTGACAGTTTACGATATGTTTCTAAAGGTCTCTTTTCGCGAAACGATTTATGCCGTTTTGTCAACAATACGGTTTCACGAGGAAGAAAGAAAAAGAAGAAGAAGAAAAGAGAAGAGAAGAGGAGCAAGAGAAGAAGAAGAAGAAGGAGAAGGAGAAGGAGGAGAAGAAGGAGAAGAGAAGCCCTCTGTCAATGAAAGAGGATGTTGGTAGGAAGATCGATCGCGCATGAAAAATAGTTCCGCCACCGTCGATGTCGGCTGGAGCCAAAGCAGCCCCTATCTCGTGTCCCATCGACGTATCATCAATGTAATTCGTATAATGTATCCACGCAACTTGAACTGGAGAAAGGTAGAGGGAGGATATAATCGGGGAGAAAGAGGAGAGGAAAGGAGTGGAGTGGTGAAGAGAGGAGAGGAGGGGAGAGGAAGATGCGTATTTATGTTGAGGGATACATCGGAGGCAAGCAGTCAGGGGCGGTACGTGTACAAAGGGAACGCCGACGTTCCCGTCACGATCGTTCACCCCAACAGGGGCGTAACACACTCTCTTCTCAACCCCTCTACCGTGCTATCTTAGCGTATTGCCAAGCCCACGTAGCTATTATGCATTCGCGATCAACCGAAATGTACACCAAAGACACGCGTACACGTTACTACGAACGCAACGAGAATGGATCGATGGATGGTTGGTTTCGAGAGAAAGAGAAATTTGTAAATATCGTTACAAGGCAAGGTGTCTCCCCGCGCAAAGTTTACAAATATTAAGTAAAATAGAATTTAGCGCGACCGTCCGCTTGTAACGTTCACTCTACCACAGGAGCATCACTGGACCTGTGTTCAAGTAGTCCTTTTAACTACGAGTAAACTGACTTGCAGTTTCGACAGAAGTTAATAAAATACGATTTGTAAGTAACTGTATTCGAAACGTACTTATCTGTTAATTAGAGGCTCGAGAGAGGTAGCAATCTTCTCGACGCAGGTAATGCGGGGATTAATGCGAGTCTAGATGAACGCGATATTCCATTTAGCGCGAATTATAAAACGACATCCAGGTAGCGTTTAATGTGAACAAAAATTTGGCCAATGATAAGTTCGTGAGATTCTTTTTTTCTTCGATACAATTGTGAAAGGAGTCTCTTGTTTCAATGATATCTAAATTTTCATATGGGTTGTTGCAGGACGATGAAGTATAAATAGTATATACGTGATGTATGGAATCGTATTTTGGTACGCTAATTGATAACAATAATCGAAGGAGAAAATATTTGAAGACAAGTAACAGACGTGGGAAGAAAACTAGAATTCGAGAAACTAGAGAATGACGATGTCGAGGAACTCCTCGATACACGCGAGAAAAAATTGAACAATGTATATGCGAGGAATGTAACATCGAAGAATAAGAAAAGAAATTCACACTTAAAGAATTCGAAAGCATATTTCAAGACCTGTGGAGGTCGAATAAAACTATTCGATGAATGAATCTATGCAAAGAAAAGTCAAAGAGATATTCATAAATGTAGATAAATTATCGAGTATAAAGGTTTGAATTGTCTTGTGATCGACGTGTGCTCAACAATTCGTTCGAGAATCCTGAAATGTTGCGATGTACGGAATATATGTGTATGTATGGTATCGTGTCGGTTGAAAAGAAGAATTGGATTCGTTTCGCGTTTAAAATTTTATCGAAATTCGACTTTCGATTCGTGTCACAGACCCATGAACAAATGCACGTGGTCGACACATGGGTAAGACAAGACCAAACTCACAGTTTGTCTTTTTCTATTTGATTTTCTCAAATACTTTCCACGTAACTAAGAAAGAAAAGCAAACGTATCCTAGTCGAAAAGTTGGTGGATACTTATCAAGTACGTTCTTTAAATTTCTACAATACCGTAGTTTCGTCGCAATATCAATGGGTATTTTGCTAAAGGTAAGACAAACCTTTCGTCATCCACGGTTCACTGTTTCTTGATTTTATCATCGACCAATTAAGTGAAGGACGATTAAAATGTAGGAAATTTTGTCCTTAGGCTACACGACCGTTTGAGAGTAAAATTGTTGCAAGTTGCTCTCAAGAGTGCACTTCGCCAATGGAAAATGCATTTAAGAATGACTGTCGGACTCTCAAACACAGTTTCCATTGGTGAGGAACACTCTCGAGAGCAATTCGCGACAATTTTACTATCAAGTGGACACGTAGCCTTACAGTTTTCCATCCACCTACGAGCTTTGTTTTTCAAGATCAGTTTCAGTGTTTTTTAATCCGTAACTGGTAAGACGGGCAATAATAGACCGAAACGAATTTTTTTATTGTCAAAAATTCAATTTATTCGATCCCTTAATAAATCAATAAGAATAATTCGAAACATCAGACTTCTTTTCCTATAAATGCACACAAATATTTAAGAAACTGTACGGGGTCTTACAGACTCCACCATACCGTATACGTAACAAAATAACTGGAATGATCTTATGTCAATAAACGGGTATACCTTTCGCGTATATCATACATTTTATATCGATTTTTGTTTGGAGTTTAGAAATTTGTTATAGGAAAACAATAAAATATACGTTTGTTCGATAACCGGGTACCCTCGTCAGGAAATGAAGTAATTATGTGTAATTTTTCAAGCAATAATATTTCCATACAAGAAATATATAATATCGATAGAAATGAATATTTACATAGCAATAACCTTTATTTTACACATATTATACATTTAGTGTAAGTCTCGTATGTTCATCGCATACTGATTTTCTACATTCCAAGCACAATTTTCTTGTTTTTTTTTTGTACTTTTCACTTCACTTTGATAAGAAATGTGACACGAACTCTCTTTCATCCAATACGATCGAGTGCTTTGGATTCTATTTCACTATGAAAATTGATAACTTCCCCAAAATACTCTCAATAGCGAACTTTGTTGAAAATTGCCTCGCTATTTGTTAATTTTGAGAGCGTTCTTGAATCAGTGGCAAGCTTAAACAGTTTTAATTCTTCGTTCGATTTTTGTGGAAACAATCAACCCTTGTTTTCTCTTCGATCATTTTATTTTTTTCACGATAAATGATACATGTTGCCAAAGTAGGAATATCAACGATATTATAAAAAAATGCAAGAGACGTATCTATCAGTCCGTGAATGTTGGTCCATAGCGTCAATGGACCATGATTGTTTCTTTTTTGTTCGAGTATAGAGTCACATCGACAACATGCTCATTAGCGACAGACTTCGTTTTTAGACTTTGTGACATAGTTGGATTCATTTTAAACAAAGAATAATATCTTCGACGTGCTTCTGTAATATTAAGGTTGTATTTTGGGGTAGTTTATATTTTTTGTACGATTTCATATTTCTTTTCTTTTCATTGGCGTTAATTGTGGCTGGAATAGCACTCGTTGAGTCTGTATAAATGGCTGTCCGTTGGAGGTTGTTTGTTTCAATACAGTGTAAGGCTTTGAGGATTAGGCATGCTTCGACTGTTAGGATTGATAGAGGGTTTAGTGGACGTTGTTTTATGATTCTATCGTTGGCTATAATTGCTATTTCGGTTCCTCGGTTGGTTTTTGATGCGTCGGTATATATTCTGTTATAATTTTCGTACTCGTTGTTTAACTCTAGGAATTCAGTTTTGTATTCAACGTTCCTCTTTTGCTTCTTCGGTCTGTTTGTTAAGACATTATTCGTAACAGTAATATGTAAAGTCCAGGGTGTTATTTCTCCGAAGTTTCTTTTTACAATTGATGATGATGCAAGTTTGTTTGTGCTTGTGCAATAGCCTTATTCTTTTTGATACATAAAAACGAATTGTTACGTTTTCATGAAATCCAAACTAGAATGAAAATTCTCCCAGAGTTTTGGAGGCACTCGTTTCTACAAGAACGTACTTTTTATTTTTCCTCAAGGTGTAACGTACAAGTATCCGGATATCTCGAATATAGGACAACGTCGACAATTTTGGTTATTGACATAAGGTTTAACGATCAAGGTTTGATCACCATTAATAATTGATATTTTACAATATGTATCAAAAGAGAGCATCGACACAACATGTTCGAAACTTAATGTCTACTAAGCGGGAGACTGTAGTAATATAAAGATACTCAGCAAAATGAAAATTACTGAAAACAATTGACTCAACTCAGAATTCTACTATAAGACTTATTGGAAGCTACCGTACAAGTCCAATACGCATTACCTTGAACTACTATTTATTTAGTATTCTCCGTTTTGTCGTTCAAAATGGTCCTTTTCAAAATGAGTGCAATTTACTCCAAACGCTTCGAAGCAGTGTTCTTGTGCCGAAAGGCCTTAAAACGGGCGTAAGAAACGCGGCAAAATATCTGCCCAAGTCTCCTGAATTCGTTGACAAATGGGCGCAACAAAAGACAAATGGTACTCTACAAGAAGACAAAATGTGTGAATGATTATCTTGATCGAGGTTCGAAGCAGGTTACGACGAAATCTCTCCCCTTGCGTAAAAAGCAAGCTCTCTCGACGTAATGGGAAGATACATTTTGGAATTCTAACAGTGAAACTTTTCTTGAAGGAGAACAATGTTGCACGATGTCACACAGTGTCGAAACCCCGAGTAAAAAATAAAAAAACGCGCGGTTGATCGTGAAATATAAGCTTCGAGGAAAACGTATTTTAAACCTGAAAGAGTTTGTTCAACGTGTCCGAGAAATATGGAACTCTTTGACTGTCAGATACGAAGAGAAATTGGTCGAAAACTTTTTCCAAAACGAATTGACTTTTACAGGGATATCGCGTCAACACGGTGTACAAACTGTACGATCGTTTCTACGAAAATGCGTAAAAATGTCGCGCGTGGTTGAAGCGACAACGATCTATGGGTACGAGAGAATTTTTTTCATGGTACCGCGTGATTGGTTCGAAGCTTGTATAATTACGCGCGGAAGAAAACCGGTCCTGCGTTCAGCGATTTCACGATGGACGGCTCCGCTCCGTTACAGCCGCCATTAGTGCAAATAAGGTCCTGGACTGTCAGACTAAATAGCAGAACTAATCGTGCTGCGTACCCTTGGAAAAGTACTTTCGAAAGCGTTAATTATTTGGACCGGCTCGATTCGCGGGTGTACTGATTAGCGCGATGATAACAACGCGTTGCGCTGCGAGCGCGAGCTTTAAAAGACGCTTAAATTCATCGAAAGTACTGTTGTACTTGACACTCGACATTCGTATTCGACGCACAATTCTTGTATTATTCGTAAAAAATTCTACAGGTAAGGTTGTCTTGTCTTTATTCGAATCGTGGTTGATAAATAGTTGAAGTTGCGACAAGAACCTCGTTTAACGCACGTGCTTTCACAACGTTGTTACTCAATTGCGGTTTTGTGGTGTTTGCTTGATTTTCGTTTTCGGAAGTATACTATGGTTGATTTTTTAACCAATTTGAAGAGTTCGAGGTAATACGTTGAGTCGAGATCACTGGTAGGTTCCAGAAATATATTTTAATGTTTTTTTTTATTTGTGGTATATTTGATATGGTCATTTCAGAAGGTACCGTGGAAAGAATACTTTTGGTTCGAAGAAGAGGTCGCGCGTTTTAGATTTACCTTTCATGATTAACGTTTTTCGGTTGGTTTCTATGCGTTCTGTGTAGCGTTTCTACGTTTCGTGGATCTTCTATGCGCCGAACGTTTAAAAAAAAAAAAAATGGTTTTGTGCAAAATATAAAAGGAGGAAAATGTAAAAATAGAAAACAACCGGCGATACATTTACAAGTGTAAATGCGTTTCTTTAAAAATAAAACGTTTGTACGTTTTTGTTGTACTTGTTCTTATTACAATCATACGAATATATAATAGTATATCAATATCGACTGTTGTGATTATTAATTTATTCGGTAAAATTCAATATATTAGGTACATATCGCAGTTACGCTAGAAAAGAAACTATACTGAAAAAAGTTTGATTTTCAGAAATAACCAAAAAGCTATTTTTTAACATAATTGAACATTATCTTCTTAGTGAATGTTATGAAAATAAAGGATCAAAATTAAAGTTTCTTCTTTTAACTTTTGGAAAATTATTCTCTTTTTAATTTGTTATACTTTTCGTAAGCTTTTACTTATATTTGAGTCATCACACTTTCGTTTAATAAAATATACAATTGTGACAGTTTTAAAATTAATTTTTCAACTATAAAGAAAGTATTTTCTTGAGTTATGATAATATTATGTGCGTCTTTATTGTTACATAAATTAATGGGAATTAAACGTTTTAATACAAAGTAATAAACTTCAACAACTATTGCATCTATTTTGATAATATTATAATGAATGTTTCTTCAACAATGTTTCGGTTAAAATATTCAATATAAATTCAGAATGTTTGGCTATTATGAATTATAATGATTTCTTGGAATAATATTTTTATCGAGGAGATCTTGGATATCTTTCTTCCTAATCTTGGATAGTGGAAATGGTTTGGAATGAGCCTTCACCATCTTTTTTTTTTTATTTTTGCGTGTAAGAACATTGAAATTGCTACCTCATTATTCCTGTAGAGTTTTCAGATCATAAAGAAATTTACGTAAATCAATTCGTGAACACGATACGGCGGACTCGTTTTCTTTGCAATACTTATTAATGAAATATATTAATGTGGTTCATAAATAAGACAAGCGTTTTAGATGTTTCTCTACTTGCTTCTCACTTACGCTGTGTATTAAAAATACACTGAATGTAGATTAAAAATTTATGAGCGACTCTGCGAAGGTTGTATTTATATACAGAATACGATTAATAAATTTTCCTAGATCCGCGTCTTCCTTCTACTTCCTTTGAAGAAAAAAAAAAAAACGTTCAGCTTGTTTCGTACGAAGATCACAAACTGTTGAACTTGAACAATTAAATTTACTCTTATAATAATACGATGAAACCAATCTTTTAGGTAATAGTATTATAACTACTTGCAAATCGTGCACAGAGACATTAGGTTCATCTTCGTCGAGATATTTCGAATTATATTAACAACCTATAGCTTTGTTTCTCAATTGAAACGACACGATTCAAAATGCTACATATGTTCTCGTCCTATTTTTATCGAATGAAACGATGTAATTAAAAATGGTACACTTTTCAACCATAAACATGTATGTATTCTCATCAACAACTGTGACACAATTGATAATAAGACACTATTGTTGCGTACAGTATAACCCCACGTAATGCACCAAGAACGACATAATTGCTCTCCAGTGAGATAATTATAAGGATACACGATTAAGATTCTTATAAACGATCAAGGGATGTTTCTGCAACATTCTCATAACGATAACTGAAAAAAGAACGCAATTTTTTAGTTGTGTCACTTTTCCAGCGAAGGAGCGATACGTGGGACAACGCCGTAAACAAAACAATCAGTCTCTCAAACGATTTGAATAATTTCTATTTTTATTCAAATTAACCAATATTAAAATTTGTTGAAGAAAAATATCTTTCGTCTAATTCGATAATCGTCAAAAAAAATAATTTCTGTCCGTTCGACACAAAAGGTTGAAATTTGAAAAGACACGATAAATGATTAGCAATTTAGACAATAATCTGCTGAAAAGAATTGTGGGACATATTGATCGCGATCCGTTTATCGCTGTTCGTGATCGGGTAAAATCGCGAAATCTGTAGGTATGTCACGATCTATGAAAACGAACATACGTTATCGACGCTACTATGAGAATCGAACGTAAAACTGCAGTGTACGCGGTGTGCGTCGGCCGCAAACAAACCGCGATTCACGATGCAATCTCTAGGGAACGAGCATCGATCACACGGGAGGATCTTGCTCGGCGTCAAAATATTTCTAGAGACATTTCACACGGGAGAACAGAATCGTTCGATCCAACGGGGAAGCTGCCCGTTAACTTTCGAATCCATTTTCCCGGCGTTGCCCGTTTGAAAAAAGAATTGGACAGGACAGAGCCGATTCTCAAGGAAACGTTACACGTTGCGCCGTTAAATGTTGCCATCTCGAATAAACTGCTCGAGCGACGATCGTGCTCGTACATTAGGGGCTTGTGCAAGTGAGTAAATAACTAAGTACGTCCTCGTGAAAATGATAGTATCATTTATGAAAGTAGACGAAACGCCAAAGTAGAGTATAAAATAATAGGCAAAATTTCGTTATATGTTCGAATCCCGATTTCATTTGACTCGACAACTTTGTTCGAGCAACAAGGAATTCTATGCGACCCGGGGTAAATGAAAAAGTCGATTCGATTGTACGATTGAAAATATAATAGTATTGTCGAATATTAAATTACACTCTTGTATAGTTGCAAACGCATCACAGTCGTAAAGAGGCACCGTGTTAGTATTATATCCAAACATTTTGACGAAAGTATGATACCATATCGATGTCAAAAATAATTTCCAATACGATCTTTGTTATGTTCTATACGGGAGAAGTTTCTTCGTCGCAAATTGTTCGACTTTGAATATATCGTAATTTCGCGGTCCATTTATTTTATTTTATTTTCTATCGAGACCCACGTCACGTTCTAAATTCTATTATTATCAGTCTCGTTTTCTACTGGATTATTCGGAAAGTCATTTCGTTTTTTTTGGTGAAAATGAAACACGATTTGTTAGAGTGTATAAACATTTTATTAAATTATATATTCTCCATTTTGGAAAACGAAATGACTCCGAACAACCCAATAGGTTAAAAATTATGTATGTTCTCGTATTCGGTCTAAATTTTTGATAGATCAGTAATGTCGGTTTTTACGATTAAAAACACCGTTGTTTGTAAAAGTTGATTTATCGATAGAATTTTCATTAATATATAAGAATCTTCTCGATAAGCAGGTATACGTGTATCGTTTTAAATGGGTGATATTTCTTTCTTCTTTGCATTGAAACTTAACTTAAACGTAACTTAATACCAATGTAGCAATGTTCTCGTTTGGAGCAGTTTTTGTACGTTCGTCGTTACAGTGCATTCCGTTGAGAAATTTACCATATCTGTGTAACGGTCTAAAAAATTGCTAAAAAATTCCAAAGGAAAAATTCTATCCAAAAATTCTTTCTCAGTCTAATCGTATTGCATCGCCTGCATTTGTTTTACATTTATCGAACAGAGCTAACACGTCATACTGTTCTTCCTTGGATAACTTGCTCGCGTTCATTTATTCTTGATTGTTGTTCGCTTGTCGTTCGAACACTAGCAACCTGTTGAAAGCTACATTATTTAAAATCGTTATCGTTGAATTTACATAATAAATTTATTCCTCTGCGATACACTTATCAGTTTGACAGTTGCGGTGTTATATTCGATACGCAAGTTTTAATAAAAACAATTTTCCGTTTATAAACGTTTCTATCGATTGAACCGAAATTTCTCAATTCAAGTACATCTCAAGTTTATAATGCTATCGGTTGTTAAATTCGTCTTGGGGTCGGTTACAATTATACGATGTCAAAAATATACTGTGCCGTTTAAAAAAGTCAAGTCGTCCTTTTATCGAACGAAAAACAATTCTTTCAAATTTAATATTTCAGTGTATTGTCGACCAAAATCCGACAAACTTTCCTTTCAAACAATTCAAAGGTACTAATGTTTCTATAGAAAAGAAAAGAAGCACAAACGTGTCAAATTATAGTACTCGAAACAAATTAATTCCTTCTCGAATAATATATAGATAATTATAATAAAGAGGAATAACATAATATAATAAGGAATATAGATATAATAATAAAGAGGAATGTATCGCAATATTTCGGGACGAGAAACGTACACGGTTTAAGTGTGTACATTACGAATAAAATTTCGTTCGATTCTCCTTAAGATTAATTCAAAACGTTTTTTAAACGCGTGATCTCGTGAAAGGGAATTTGTCAAAATAGACACGTATTCGAGATGGTAACGTTGGATGAGACGTCCTGTAGATAGTATAAGAAACTTTCGATACAACGATTACGAGAATCTTGTGCTTCGAATGTTCGTCGAACGATAGGAAAATGGAGAAGAGAAAACGTTCAGGTGAGTGAAAAACTTGATGTAGGTAAGTAAATAAATACTTACTTACTGGCGGTGGGGCGATGGTTCTTTCTTCTCGCAGAATAGATAGAAGAGGCGAAGGTGTATCGAGGAGGATCGCGGAGGTGGTCGACAAACGAAGTAAAACGTCTCTTTGAATTTGCCGTCTATAAAGGGCTGTAAAGGTATCCGACGCGAATCAAGCTAACCGCGTGTAGCGTGGCAACAGTGAAGACGTTGTCGAGTTTCGGGCTTGCGGTGGCGATTAAAAAAAATGTTAACGAGCCGGATATGGTTGACGGCGGAAAGGTTAAGGCAAGTTCTTCCAGCAAAGAGTTCGATAGGTCGGCAGCTCGAAGGTATCCGCGATGGACGGCCGATTGACGGAAAGAGACACCGACCGATAATATCTCCGATATAACGTCTACGTTATTGTATACCGACGTACCGCGATTTATTATACCGGTGTCTTTGTTCCCGTCACCATAATTACTGGGTACTCGTGATTTCGTAGCTGTTAATGAGCCAGAATTTGTCACGTACACGATGCTCGTGTACGTACACACGTACGAGACGAACGATCAAATTACGTTTACTTTTCTTACACGTATCTGTAGATACGTGAATGGAAGTCTGGTTGGATAGACAACCTCTTCGAAGAAGGAGTGCAAGAAACGATCGAAACGAGGAAAAATTACTTTTTTAAAGATATTAACATCGATGAAACGGAAGGATAACACGTGATGTTTTATTATTGTTTATTATCGTTGGACATTCTAGACCGCCGTTGTTATGAAACACGATTGTGGTACGGTTAAACCGAAACTTGTTACCGATTATAATAAAGTCATGAATTCGATCGATGTTTCTGGTCAAATGGCGGTATACGTTAAACAAATGCGCAAAATTTGTAAGTGCTACGATAAAGTAGGATTTGAACTTTTTACCAAATGATATATCGATGAAACGGAAGGATAACACGTGATGTTTTATTATTGTTTATCGTTGGACGATCTAGACGGCCGTTGTTAGGAAACACGATTGTGGTACGGTTAAACCGAAACTTGTTAGCGATTATAATAAAGTCGGGTCGATATTATTTATTATCGTTATTATTATAACGAGTTCGAGCGATGTTTCTGGCCAAATGGCGGTATACGTTAAACAAATGCGCAAAATTTTTAAGTGGTACGATAAAGTAGGATTTGAACTTTTCACCAAATGATATCAATTGTAAATGTTTGGATATTGTATAACGATCGGCAACATAAATCTATAAGAATACTAGGTTTCGGAAAACGATGAGTTATTTATGCCAATGTCACGACGAAAGCAACAATTTGTCTCTCGAAATTACGACAAATTGTAGAAAACGTCATGGAATTGAAAAGCAAGAAGGTACAATATATAAATATAGAAAACTTGCGATAGAAAGAATCACTAAACACATTCGGCAAGAATTTTTTACACTTTGATTAAAATTTTTTTCTAAAGCAATTTTCTTTCCAAATTTTTATGATCAATATCGTTTTTTTTTTTTTTAATCAAACGATCGCATACGTTATGGTGGGATTCGGTAGAGCGTCTAACGAATTTTCAAAATAAAAGTACTTCTTAAAATATACTTATTCTGAAAACTAATTATTTTCAACGTATTCGGCTATCAAAGTATTGGAATTCTAATCTTAAAAGAAGCAAATAAGTAAAAATAAAAATTAGTAACTTGAACGGTCAACGAAAGAACGAATATCAGTGTTTATTGAGAAAAAAAAATGGACAAACACTCGATAAGTTCGATTTGGCCACTTGGAGGAATCATTGAATCCCGTTCGGATGAAGATCATTATCATTGGAATCGCTACTAGTTTCTTCGACGAAGCTATTAAAAAAAGATCTTCGTTACAATTATGATCTTTGTTTCTTATTAAATATTAATAAGCCTAAATATCGTTTCCATTCTTTGTATTTATAATATATGCATATTTACATATAGAGTGTTCAATTTGATCGATTACCAATAGTAGTGTTATTAGCAATGCAAATAGTATTTATCTAGTCAGAGCGGTACTACGTTTAACTTACATTCGTTTGCAGTTTACAGAAAAAAGAAAAAGAAAAAAATGAAGAAGGAAAGTTTTTCTCGAGACAAATTTCATTGGCGAGTATAAAAAAACATACGATCGATAATGATTAATTTCTCAAGTAATTTTGTACCTTTAACGTGGAAAGTATTATTTTCTGCCAGTAATTTGGAAAGTAGTAAATTTATTTGAAAGAATCACAAAATGTGAAATCGGCTCGTTGAATTCAACGACTTGGTACGGTCCTGACTTTCTTTCTGTATGCTTTCTCCCGGTCTTCCCTCGACGTATCATTAGTCACCACGGTAACATTTTTTCGGTCCTCGAGGAGGGACGCAAAACTATTCCACCTACTTTGTTCATGACAGAGGGTGGCAAAGGCGTTTATGGTAATCTTCGAGAAATTCTTCGTAAACCGCCGATGGCAGCCCGTTATAACCATCATTTTTCTGTTACTCCGAAACCTTTGGTCACACCTCGACGAGTACAATTAATCGTAGCGTGTACTATTATACAATAATAACCGTCGAAGTCAACCCATAAGAATGTCATTATTCGATGAAATTTGATATATCGTTTTTTTTTCTTTTTAATTCAATCGTTGAACATGATCGATACGATACGAGTTTGCATCGAATCTTGTACATAAATTACACTTTTGCTATTCTATTAGGTTATTCGGAAAGCCATTTCGTTTTTTTTTTCTTTGGTGAAAATGAAACACGATTTTTTTAGAATATAAATTATATTTATTAAATTGTATATTCTCCAGCTTGGAAAACGAAATGACATTTTGAACAAACTAATACTATTGAAACTTTACAAGAATTCGTGTTTTCCTTCTATTTTATATCAAATTTGTTATTTACGAGTGTACTGTTTCAATATTTAAGACGAAGTGCTAGGAAACAATTCAACGCGTTCGTATTCGCGCATAAGTAACGAGAGTTGAATTATTTGTCGTAGCAATTTTGAAAAATGTAACTTTAATTAAACAAGCGAGATAGCGAGATCGACGCAAATAAGGTATCATGAACGAACGTCGATGATGTATGTCTTCTGCTAAGGAACTGTTTTGAATCGTTCTAGAGAACGAGGCTCGACACATTGACAACAATCTGATGCGAGACCACCTTCGGTACAACCGAGGCGTTTATCTTACCTGTTATCTCGAAGCTACCACAATTTGTCACACTGAAGCCGACTTACTAAAGGAACGATCCTGATTATATACTTATGTTTCGTTTCCAATCCACATGGCGAGGAAAAATTCAAGCGTGATAAATTATTTATCGCAATGTTAACGTAGCAGGTTCATAGTTTCGTAATTTTCCAAAATTTATGAACAGATAATTGTACACACAAAATAATTATAAGAAGTAGGCTGCTCGAAAAGAGTTTCTTTCTTTCGGTCGAGAATAGTTAATAATTGTAAGCTTTTCGATCGAAGAAATTGTAAAGTAGTTGGTTTAATCGTTAGTTGTTTAAATTGTTTAATTGTAACTGTCTATGAAGACGACGTGTCAATTTTTACATAGAAAAATCATTAATTATAAGTTACAGGCTGGAACATAAGTGGTGTTCAGACCCAATCGGTTGGTTCGAAATAAATAATTCAAATTATTAAGATCGAACACAAAATTGTTGAAAATATCAAGACTCGATTGAAATATTCTGAATTCATTGTCCAGTTTCTCGAGTTTAGCATCTACTAACAGCTTGACATTTTCGACAACGAAAATTCGATTAATTCGAAGGTCGTTCTTCGAATTAATTATAGTCGATGGTAAAATTGCGGTAGTTGTCAAATCGGAACAGTCAACGAACCTGTCGTTATGCCACGGATGTTGTCTTCTGTGCAAGCAACAATTGCCGAGATGATGAGAAGCTATTCCGAACGACATTTAAGTGACAAAGTTTAGCCACAGCAAAGTCACAACCTTTGCAAGTTTATTCTTCAATCGAGGAAAAACACTATTGAAACAATTAATGACGCGCGTAGCGGAACACCCATAACAATAATATTTTTGCGTTTAATTGAGATAACAGATCACGTGATTGATCTGGTAAAGCACCGAATAGAGATCCCTTGTAATAAGATGCGAAACGAAATATTGAAGAGCAGATATTGACACGTCTGACTGTCACAACGTCTCAACGTATTCTCTTATTATGACTTAAACCACTGTTAATTCCATGTTAAATTACACTCTACTCTAAATACTATTGCGTTAAGTGCTCAATTTCTATTGTACAGTTGCATAAAAATCTCTATCAATGAGTACCAGAAGCGATCGATTTGCTCCTCTGTAATTGCTCGTAGTAAAGACATAGAGGAGAACACGTGTCTGTGTTCAAAAGAAAAGAAAAGAAAATTAACCGTTTTACATTTTAATGTATTACCGGGTCCACACAGTTGGCATAAAAAATTTGTTACGACTATGATGCAAGCTACTCATACATATATGTATGCACATACGTGCATACGTGTATCTACCTCTGCACAGCCGTATTACATTCTTCTTGGATCTTATTGCCTATGCATTTCTCGCTTGCATTCCTGTTACACATTTTCTAATGTTGCTTTTACATCTGTTTCTTTACCACGTACATATAAAACGTAATCGTCTCCGCAACGTAGTTGTGCAAATAATACACGTGTTCTGTAATCTACAGCAAGACTGATGGATCACAATGATTTTAAACACTACTTGCAAACTTATTTGTGGTACCGACTGCATCGATGGTGCACAACTGTACAATATCTATGAAATATTCTAATTGTACAAACGGAAGTCGTAGGGTTTCGAAGCTAGGTGAAATAGTGATCCTTTCTTCAGGATTAATTCTACGTATCAACACAAATCGGTAATATTCGATTTATATAATTTTCCATTGTGCGATCCGAGGCTTTGTTATTGAAATTTAAGCAGGTACAATCTTTTTACGTGTGTAACTATTATTTAAGGGTGTCTTAAATCACCCACAAAGGGCTTGAATCGTACATTAAAGGTTACATCAATTTCTTGTCATTAAAATTTCCTTATCGCAAATAGTCATTCGTCTTTTATAATGCACAATGGTATTGAGATCAGTTCAACGAGCTATGACACCATGATCCGAGAGGAGGAAAAAATAAGTTTAAATTGAAACAATGCAATAAAGCGAAAGAAGAATAACAAATGAGCCTGATTCATTGCGTGTGTAAGTAATGGTTGTCCACATACATTTCTGCACACCATAAGTGAACGACTGAACGACACTCTATGGGATATTTCACTTTGGATGGTCTTGTAGCTGTCGCAGAACTCATTTGCAAAAATAGTTTGTTCGTTAAATTCTGTTGGACCGCGATGTTCTCAGTCCCGTATAATTCGAAAAAAATTATTAACAAGGGGGTTCGGTACTTGGAACACAATAAAATAAAATATGCCGATTTAGCGTTTTTCTCTCGGTTTATTATTTTTATATTGACCTAATCGAAACTCATTTTTCTTTCTCAAGGTCACGATGTCATGGTTCGTTGAATTGGTCACCGTGGTGATTACAACATCGCGTTATAAAAAAAAACGGATATTAATATGCAAGGAAATGTCGATGACCTTTGAATAACCTTTAAGACGACCCAGCAGCGAGAGGGGGATTTTTATCGCTATCGGATGCACACTTTGAAATCATTTAAACTTCTCTTAATCGTTTTCTTTTACCTTTGACAGTGACGAAACTAATTTCGATATTCGCAAGAGAGTATAAATAGCCTCGCTAAACTTTAATCGTTACCGATATGTACTTCGATAAATACAAAATTTGAAATTGCAAAATGGTAAAGAACCATTTCAATTTCAATTGATTCGCACAGCGAAGCCACATTTTTTTTTAACAAACTGTTTACGTATACGAACGTGAGAAATATCTAACCGAAATATAAAATTCCATATAACGAAACGTAATCCATACAGTTTGATCATATGGGTCTTTAGCAACATATCAGTTATGTTTTATTAGTTTAGACACACGGTTATTATTTTCAAAATTTCAGCTAGCTAAAATGTAGCAATATATCGTGGATAGATTATATATCGATATGTAGATATAGATATATTATATATCGATATATAGGTATATCGTAGAGAACGATTAACAATAATTATAACGATAATACTGCGATACTCGGATATTTTTTATCAAGTTTGCGTCTGGATATTTATGGCATTCGAATAGTGTGATGCTACCCTATGAATTAAGTTCGTGAAATTCATCGTTCTTCTTTAAACATTATTTCTATTTATACATAACACTTTTAAAGAGAAGCTAATTAGTTTATACTTTTCGGCTGGAAGCAATTTCGAATTTTGCGAATTTATAAAATTCTATTCACGAATTTAAAACACAAACACGCTTCTACTTACATATCTATAAATTTGTACACGATTATATACAAGTATTATATTTGCAGATGATCGATATCCAAGCATGTACCTGCATGCGGATGATCGATCATCCGAAAATGATTGATTTCACTTGTCGCAACGGTTCATTTGTATGTATAAATCAAATCGATAAAGAAATGTAATGTTTAAATACATCACCGCTGTTCACGTTACTTAAATAATGTAATATACGAATACTTTTATTATTACTTACAATATACGAAGTTTATATGGCGTATACCTTTGTCGCCATCTATTGGAGCCACGAGAATGTCGAATATCGATATAGCCGGTAACAAACTTGTCTCTAGTATGTAAAATCTCTTCAAAGGGTAAGTTCAGGTAGAAGATTCATAAACTTTGAAAATATATTTGAAATTAGGATATAAGCTCTGTAGTCTTGTGATACAGCGATACGCCGAGTAAATATTTCACGTATGTTTGAATACAAACAAAAAGAAAGTCAGGATTCAAGGTTAAAGACGATGTGCAAAGGAGAAAAGAAAATTTGAGGTTAGCCTTGCCCTCTCGCCTAACGAGGAGTGTCAAGGATTTGTAAAAATGAATGAAACGAATGTATGGCTCAAAGTTACATAATATGTTAGATATTAATATAACGATGTTTTAAGTACTACCACAACTTTTACAAATCCGAAATCAAAAATTGTTTCAGGTGTTTCGTAGAATTTCATGGGAAATATGACAGATTAGAGTTCGACTTGAACTGCAAAGGAAATCAACTCTCTTCACCAATCTGTAGCTGTATGTTACAAGCGGAAAAAACTGTTATAAAACTGATAGCTTTTAAGAATATGAGTTTTAGTTTCTTTTCATAGAAAGGAAAGATGAAAAACTAGGATGTTTCTAAGGACCCGTAAATAGCAGATGTGATCTGATTAACTTGAGTATGATGGCTACCACAAGGTAAGAAAGGAGCTGAAAAGAGCAAAAGAAGAGGAAGAAGAGTTATTTCAAGAACTGATAAGGTTAATCAGAAAAAGGAACATTAAAGAAGCAATTATTGAAACAATAAAAAATTCTTAAAAATCATAGTATTGAAGTGGTCAATAGATTTAGAAGATATCACTCGGAAGAGGTTTTAGACAAGCCTGACAGATTTGATTCTGCAGAAACAAATATACACATTATTAGTAAATCGGGCCAAAGTGAAATAAAAAATAATAAGTCGATAAATATAGACACAGACAAATCTTTTTCTAAAAGGAAATATCAACTGATAATAGCAAATAATAGAGAGTCTCTGAAAACCATGCAGATAAGTCTAGGATTTAACCATTAGGATAAACTAATTAGTAAAAACTTTATTTGTCACATATTTGTATATTACAAAAATTATGTGGTAAAGAATTGAAAAAAATGTTTTTGCTAAAAAGTATTTAAATATACCAATGTCATTTTGAAAAAAGAATAGCATGGATTAATGAAAGCAAATTTAAATTGTAATAGCTTAAAAAAAGGTATCAAATTTAGAAAGGATCGAATAAAACGTTCAGAAAATTATGTACTACACCATTACTTGAATTTAATGGTCGATTACAAATGATGTGGGCTTTTTGTGAAATAATAATTGAAACTTTAGTATCAATAGATGGAATTGTGAATGCAGGTTAGAATCCAATTGAAAATTTATAGCGTGTACTAGATGCTAATGTCCCATTGGAAAAGGAAAAAACTACTAGCTGATATAAGTATATCCATCAATACTTTAAGCTTGATATAGAAATACATATCTACAATTCAGAAGGATAAATCTACATACTTAGATAATTAAAAAATATCATATGAATATATATTCTATATACCTTAGTTTTCGAATTATAGATGATGGAAGAAAATGTTCAATGTAAAAAAAAAAAATAAATTTTTTAATGCCGGTTCACTAAAATATTCTCTTAAGGAGAATATAGTATATTATAGAGGAATGTAAGCAGTGTCAAGAAATGTTTACTTATTCGGTTTCGGAGCAGATATTATGATTTATCGTTTATGAGATATTCGATATTGAAGTCGTTACCGACGTTTATTTGAATGAATTATAACATATAGCAAAAGCAAATACAGCGTAATCGGTAAGATATCCGTCTGGTAATATTGACTGAGTTTTCAAATCCTATTGGAAAACTTTTGTTTTTTTTTCAGTTTTTCAATCTTTTCTTTTTATTCGTATGTTTGATTATGATATTCTATTTCTGACTGGTCTTCAAATATATTTTTTGGAATAATGAATTTAATTGCTACTCTAAATATACGAAGTGCATAAACCTGGATAACAATTTTCGAAAACTACTCGAAACGTAATTGTAAGCAATAATGAAAATTTAATTTTTACACATAGAAGATTTTGTATTCAACTCTGTTGGAAATGCTATTTAATTTGCCTTGATAGAATATAAACGATTTTTCGATAATCGTAATCCGTATAAAAAGTATGATTTAACATAAATTTGTATAAGTAAGAGCAATAAGTAAAATTATAATAGTTGAAAATTGATCCTGAGAAGACACCTAAGCTTATCGATTTTAAGTGTATCTAAATAGCGTTATATAGTTTAACTCTCTTAGATTTAAATAAAAGTAGGAAAACTCCTATTGAAGTTAGTATAATCAAAAGGAAGACGTATACTAGCTAGGAAATCTCTTCTAAAAGCTGAAAACTAATTAAAAAGACATCAATGGGCTGAAAAATGTGCAAATTGGGCAATAAAAGATTGGGAAAAAGTATTATGGACGGATGAGTCGAAATTCAAATTGTTTGAAAATAAATACCTTCTATGAGTCGGAAACTCAACAAATAATTATTATTCCAGAGCATTGTTCAATATGGAGGTGGTAGTGTGACGATTTGGAAATGCTTTGTACCCTCAATTTATTCAAAACAAACGGAATTTTACGAAAATAACAATATTTAAAACTTTTACAAAAACGTGCAGTACTATCTGGAAGGAGGTGTTTATTAACAAGTATTTCGTGGTATTTGAAGTTAAATGGCGCTAAGTTGACAACCATCCGAAGACATTGCACTTTCCTTCGGATTCTTGAGTCGAGTAGCAAGAACGAAATCATTCTTAATAGCTAACATTTGATTAGAAGGCTACGCCAATGACGCAGTATTCTCTCACTTGGTCTCGTTACTGTCACCATCAAACTTTGTCACCATCTTTAGCCAATGGCAATTCTTGTTTGCGATCGTATAAACGGCAATGAACTACGAGAGGAGCGAATATGTAAACACACTGTGCCTTCTTTTCGTGAACGAATGATACACACGAGATATCGAAGTGATTAATTTATTCCGTGCATGCGCCTTATAAAATATTCGAAATAGAAGTATTATCTTACATCATGAACGTCTAAAAGTACTAGTTTTACAATCAAAATGAATTTTGCATATGTCATTAAATAACAATCGTAAAGACTCCTCGTCAAATATTATATATAGAATCTATTGCATAACTGAAAAATATTTAGTACTTTCTATTAACTATTAGTATCGATGTATATTTAACGTATATGAAACGTTGTTTGCGATAAATATTACCAAAAAAAAGGTGTTTATACTAAAGAACCATACAGGAATACATTTGAATATTTTTATTTAGATTTTTAAAAAATGTTCAATTACAAAAGAAATTGTTATATAGAAATATGATTTTTTGTATAAATTCAAAGAGAGTGCAAGAAAAGGTTACTTGTCACAAATGACAAGTTGTTAGAACAACGGAACTCGACATCTGACCGCACAATTACAAAATTGTAACAGTAATCAGGCTACTACCGTTGGCACCTGGAATGAATGCCGTTGCGCCATTATCGAGGTTCATTAATTCTTTCCGTGTGAAGAGAAAGTCACCAGCTCCGGTACCAACCAAGATGCCTACCCGAAAGAGAAAGGATCTTGATTGGTGTCGGAATTGATGACTTTCTCCTCACACGAAAAGAAAATGGAAAAAGATACAAGCACAGTGGAAGCAAAGATTCTTAATGTATGTAGGCAGCGGTCGGTCGTTGTTCTTCTAATTTTGAAAAAATCGATCCATAGAGAACAACGTCTGCTTCTTGTAAACTTTTGGATTTTTTTTTTTTTTTGCTATACATGCATATATTGGTTATTCGTAATAATTGAAAAATATTTAAAATAAATCTGAAAGCGAATTTAAGTTTATATATTGAAGTTAGCAAAACTTGTTCTATATCGTCTCTAATGAAGAAAAAATTAAATTATATTTTATTCATTATATACTTGAATTACACGCTTTTAGTTGGAAAGTATCAGGACGTGTCTGTGTGTGTGTGTGTGTGTGTTAATTTATTACATTAAATCGTGTAATATTGTAGAAATAGTTAAGTTTCTGTGTTATAGGATAGATTTAGCTACAAATAGATCTATTTTTAGTTTAAAAACTAAACAATTCTAAACTAAACAATATTGTAAACAATTCCTATGAATTGAAACTTTACCCAGTTCTAATTGGTTTAACATTAATCCGTGTATAATAGACAAAATTAGAGGCTTTGAATGCAAAATGCTAACACATTGTCAACCGATTGGGGAGATCACCATTTAACAACATATAATTATATAGGTGACCGAACAAATATATCTCTCCGTTTCGTACATTGTGTTACGCTTATTATGTTTATAGTAATCTAAAATTAAAAATAACACCGATAAGCACTAGATGAGACTTGATGTTAGGATATATACATATGTATGTATGGATACTAGGTGCATTACTTGATGATATGCAAGACGGAACAGAGGTAAAAAGAATCACTCGTTCACTCCACCCATTCTCACTTTATTATCACATTCGACACGGATCAAGAACAAAGTGGGGAACACCATATTCAATGATCGTCATGGTGTGTATCAATTGCTCTATTCCTTGCATAGCGAGCGTTACACGAGGTATGCATGCTTTTTATGCATTCTGCATTCTATGAAGTACATGCATTGCAAGTTGCCTAGCCTGTTTCACCACACAGAGGTTGCTAAACCTTAATTACGCTTAAGAAACAAATTGAAAAGTATAGTATTTTATAGTATAGATACTCTTTGTTCTTACAACGACTCAATGGTAGAAATTAAAACACAATGTGAGATCTAATCCATAAAGTGCATACACTGCAAGTTGTCTAGCCTGTTCCATCACGCAGAGGTCGCTAAACCTTATTTACGCTTAAGAAACAAATTGAAAAGTATAGTATTTTATAGTATAGATACTCTTTGTTCTTACAACGACTCAATGGTAGAAATTAAAACACAATGTGAGATCTAATCCATAAAGTGCATACACTGCAAGTTGTCTAGCCTGTTCCATCGCACAGAGGTCGCTAAACCTTAATTACGCTTAAGAAACAAATTGGAAAGTATAGTATTTTAATAATATAGATACTCTTTGTTCTTATAACGACTTAATGGTAGAAATTAAAACGCAATATGAGACCTAGTCCGATCTTTATGATAATGAAGCAAATACTGGAGCCTCCAATGTGGATACATGACAGTGTATGGCAATGTCGCGTGGCATGCAACAAATCAAGCACTGAACTGCAGATTGTATCTTGTGCGATACTCACCGATAATGTTGATACGATTGAAAATAGAAATGCACGATACGATCAAATGTTGAAACGATTGAAAATAGAAATGCACGATACGGTCATATATCTTCAAATTTGTTAGATTTTTCAATTATCAGTAATTCGGTAAAGTTTGCATTCAAAACTATTTTATTTTTCAAGATGTTTGTTTTTTATTTCCCAAAAAAGTTACCAATGTTGAACATAAAAAAAAAGGAAGAGTAAATAGGATCTATTGATATTTCAAAGGTACGTGATATTACGACGAAGTCTAAAGGCTTGTACAAGTAGTTCCATTTGTTTTTACCATGTGAAAAAAGTAACAAATTGATGGCAAAATATAGAAAACAGTTTAATAATAGTAGAGCAAGTATAAAGAAATAAAATTGTGTTTTAAATACGAATACAGAATATACTAAATAAATAAAGAATAATGCTTTTATTCGAAAACCATAAAGTAACAATTTGTCGAGATTATGATTTTTTGGCAATTTTGATGTGGAAAATTGAGGACGTTTCGGGAGACCTACAATCGGTGTTGATGATCAGATCAAAACGTTGATTGCCAAGGAACATGGCAGATATACTCAACATATATCATGTAACAGTTGTAAGGCATTTGGAAGTTCTTGGATACCTGAATCGGTACGGTGTGTGGGTGCCTCGCAAGTTAACAAAAAAAAATTTAATAAACCGCCTTTTCATGAAACTTTCATTACTGAAACGAAATGAAAACAATTCATTTTTGAAAGGGATAGTTACAAGCGACGAAAAATGGATCCTGCGTAACAATGTAGAACGAAAAATATTCTGAAAGAAACGCAATGAGCTTTCACAGACCTGTGCAAAAGCTGATCTGCACCCGAAAATGTGATATTGTGTATTTGGTAGGATTGAAAGGCATCTTGTACTACGAGCCACTGCCGTACAATCAGATATTGAATTTGGATAAATATTATTCACAATTAGATCGATTGAAAACAGCAAAAGTGATCGAAACTGGTCAATTGGAAGTGTATCGTTTTCCACTAGGCCAACGCTAGACCTCGTATCTCCTTGCAGACACGTCAGAAATTGGTGCAATTTGATTAGTATGTCCTGTCTTACTCATCGTATTTGCTCGACCTGGCACCTTCCGATTACCACTTATTCTGTTTGCTATAATATTCTCTTAATAGGAAAAACCTGGGTTCTTTGGAAGCTTGCAAGAAGCACGTAGATGAGTTTATGGCTCGAAGATTTGGGGGACAGGGATAGAGAAGTTGCCTCAGAAATGACGAAAAGTACTAGCTCAAGATGGAAAATAAATGCAACAGAATAAATATATGTGTAAACATTTAAAAAGTGTCTTTGAATTTTACTTTGAAAACGTTACGAATTTATATTCCAATCCAATAATTTGGAGTGTCTGCCAGAAACTCAAGTGTTGTTGTGTCGCAGATAATGTGTTGTTGTGTCCGGATAATTGTTTGTACTAATCTTTACGTTGTACTTTGTAGTAGATCTCTCGTACATGAGACCTCATAGTACGTTTAATTATGGGATACAATATTAACAGTCACACTGTGAAACTTGTACGGATTTGTTTTAATTTTTCATGGTGAGTTGAAAAATATCCATGCACATTAGGGCATTAAAAAAGTAGTACATTTCTTAACCCACTGTGCCCCAAAGAATCAATAGTACGACTATTTAAGCGAAACTGGCTTTATATATACGATAGATTGCTAAATAAGTTTTGTCGTTCGATAAGAAATGGAGCTACTAGGTTCGTCGTTTTATTTTTCTAAAGAGGGTGCTACTATTTGATAAAAATGTGTGAAGTTTCGTGTAGATTTGTCGACTCATTCGTATATTTACAATTGTTCAATGTTGAAGTGCCATAGTATTTTTTTACAATGGAAAAACCGACAAAACTTATCGAACAACCCAGTATAGAAGTATACAAGTCAGAGCAAATGGAACATTGTCAAACACCATTAAATTATAAAACGGTGCACCGCAAAGGTCTCTCGTATGAGTGTCACACTCTTCCCAATTGGAACTAATCAGAATAAAAAACCTTAATAACCTTATCTATGTTCTCCAACAATATAAAATGACAACCATTTCGGACTATACTTTCAACGCTCGAATGATTTTCGAACCGTTTTATAACAATTTGTACAATGAAAAGACGTTTCTCCGCTGCATTTACAATATGTACGATTTATTAATATCATATCAATTTAATATCACCTTCTTTTCCTTAGACAAGTAGTTTCTTTCGATCATTAGTATACTTAGTTAATTCTTTAAATAATCGAACAATATTAAAAATAACTCTCGAAGGTTTCTCTAAATGACTGTATTCTAAAATAATGATCGAGCATCCCTCGAAGCGACAACGATACATACGTACATACATGTGTACTCTATTTCATACTATGTACCAATATTTTCGTTCATCTAAAAAATGTTTAGAAAGTATTTTCTTTATTTTCTATCACCTTTGTTCGTTTTACTGTTTCTTATTGTATAATAAACTGATACATAAACATAAATAAGAAATAAATTCTGATTCGATTTTTATCGTTGTTATAAGCATCCGTGTATCCTAAAAGCTACGCGTGTGCCAATACTTTGGTTCAGTAGTACATGTGCGTAGCTAATACGTATGATGCAACACGTACCGGGTAATAATTTCTCCAAGTGTTTCGCAAGCATTCGATCGACGCGCTAGAGATGCTGCTGAACATGAAATGCACGCGGACGGATAGTTCTGGAAGCGATTAGTACGTACTTAAGTAGCGCCACACGCTCGGCAGATAAGTCAGTCTACGTCCTGTATCAGTTTACCGCTTACCACAACATGACGTGCCGCGCGAATCGAGATTAGATTAAGTGTACAATGTGTCTAGTGCGTCAGGGAAAGTAATAAATTAGAATTAGTCGAAAAGTATTGTTCCTTCTTTTGACTCCTGATAAACGCGGATACACATGCACTACGTATGTTCGTCTACGAAACAGTATCGCTTACTTATGCGTAAACTGGAACCTTCCTAAACCGGAACCAAATGCAAACACGGTACTCCGTACTTTATATTTTAAATACGATGTACTCAACGTTTAGAGTAGATTTTGTAACGTTTAACGTTCCAAGAATTCTTTCTATTCGATCGTCGATGGTACAGCGCCTAGTGTAAATAATCCGAGCTAACCTAAGAGTCGCGTCCGAAAGTTCGTATTACTTCTGTTGTACGTATCTCTAAGACTTACCACTTTGGACATTGCCGCTGCACTCATTTTCTCCGCACAATTGTCGTAAGATTCGATTCAACTCGAATATCACTACGCGAACTCCTTCCGAGGAAATATTTCTCCTGTACTCTCGTTGTAGCTAGTAGCTACACGCCGCGATACACGTCACCGTTATTTAAGATACGTGTTTTCCCGTAGTGCACAATTTTCACTGAAATACCCCACAGAACTAACGCGCGGAATAATCGACCGAGAAGCACTGAAAATATTCCCGAACAAGTCTTTATTCCGAAATCAACATTTGGTTTGAATTTACGGTACTTGGCGATCAAGTGGCGTCGTCAACGGCGATACAATCAAGGAGAATGACTTTGATGACGACGACCAGAACGAAGACAACGATTACGACAGATTGCTCTGTGCGTGTGAAGAGATAACGACCAGTGCGGAATAGGCAATATTGGAGCCGTGTTACCCACACCACGATCTCACGAGAATTTTGCCGCGAGCGAAACTCATGTTGGTTTTTGTCACAGTTTGGCCACCGATTATCGTACCCAGACTTTGATACGAGAGAAAGCAATATATGGAAAAATAATTCTCTATATTGTTACGCGATCGTGGACACGCGACTTTACCACGAAACTAACTTACCTACACGATAATTTAAACAAATATTTGGTACTGCGCAGTTCACGTACAACGACACGTTCTCGAGAAATTTCCATAAATAATCGAAACGTTTCTTCATTCTTTGCACAGACACCGGAAAGATTTCATAAAAGAAAAATTCACTCGGATTGTATTTATAAACGCTAGATTCTTTAAAAAATCGAATAACACTTACACGTACTGTGTATAATACATGTATGGCATAGTACTATGTGTTGTAAAAAAGCGAGACAACTTTTTATAGTATCGTGCACCTGAAACGTACGTCTCGAGGTTTCGTCACGAGTGATTAGCAATTATCGTTGCGAGTTATGCACGATGATGAAAACAATCACGGAGTGAAAAACAAGCGTCTGAGTCTCGTAATACATACTTTCGGAGTTATGTGCGTATGTAATAATGCAGATCTGCGCATTGGCCGCGTATTGTCTAAATAAATATAACGAAATAAAAAATGTAACCGAGACAACGGTGAATGGGCGATGTTCGGTAGTATTTATCGTTGTAAAACATTTTTAAAGAATATACATTTCAAAAGAATACACGCGATAACAGATATCACGAACAAGGCCTTTAATCGTGTTACACAATGACATTGAACCAAGAACGAAAACTGTAATTTTTACCGAGAGGCTATATTTTTTCACGTAACTGTATACTTACGCATACGTTTAAACACGATATGTAACAATCACGATACATTGAAAGAATAGAGATTTATCTATTCTTCTTTACACTCTAGAGATTCGTTACATGTATGGAACCTGGGAGAAATTTTTTACAGTATTTGTATTCTTTTTAAATTAAACGAATTCTGTTTGATGTTATATTGTATAACAAGATATCTAGGGCAATGTTCTCGACGTGAAATTTTTAAAAACCTCGGTTCTCAATGCATTGCAAAGAGACCGAACTAATTTTTCTCTTTATCATAATTGTTTACAGTCGTTTTTACAACTAAAATGAAAATAGATATTTAATATCATCGTGAAGGTTTCATTCAACCGAACAGGAGCAATAATATCGGGGAAAAATTGATTGTACGTGTCACGAAGCAGAAATTATTTTCATATTTAAGAAACGAAAGAAAGTATTTAAAAATAATAATAGATTTTAATCAAAAATAGGCTGATGTAACAATTGCACTGTTTGATAGATATGTACACGTGTAGTACGTGTACAATGAATATAATTTTAAATTATAATGTAAATAAATATACTAAAGTATATAGTTATTTAGATAATGAATTTTAATAAAAGTCGTAACTATAGATCCAAAAGTATTAAAATGCATCAGGTAAAAATTTCCAATTTCAAAAAGTACTAAGAACACAAAAGAAAGTGCGTAGAGAACTATTTTTACAGCTAATGTTGTACACAACATTCTTACATTCTTCGTTGTATATTTCATTCACTAATCTATTAATGTAAACTAAGTTCATTTATAAATAATGGATAATTGCTATTGAAATAATAAATCAATTGCCTGCACAGAATGCACAGATTAGAAAAATTTTTTCGCAACTGTTACAATATGTGGTCACATGTACAGTTCATCTAACGAGATTAAAACATTCCAGTTTTTTTTATCGCTGATAAGACACTGGAGTAATTCGAAATTGGTGTACATTTACGTTGTATCGATTCGTAAACTATTTGTTACACGGAAACGATATCTATGTATAATCCTATACATAAATATTGTTTCTGTGTAACAAATAGTGAGTTAGCATGCTATATTATAATAGACGTGGTAACTTGTAGCGTAAGTGGGTCAATTTTATCTGTCGATAACTTTCTAAAGCAGCATCGTTTCGTGCCATTTATAAATTTGCATGCAATTTATGTTTATGTATTGTGGATAGAATCGACTCGACTTTTTTTGTTAACGACGCGTGAGTAACGATGAATTCTCTTCATACCATGTTGGTAACATTTCAAAACACATCGAGTATAATTTTTATTTACGAAAGATGGAAAATATTTTCTTATAATTTTTATTTAAAAAAAATAGAAAAGAAATACATATTCTGCAACACTTCGATGCGATCAAAATAAGAAATATTAAAGTAATTCGTAATTAAAATTTCATCGTTTAAATATAAAATTCTAATAAAGAAAATTCTCCATTGAACACAATATATATTTTCGGAGCAAATCTGTGAAGTGTTGTTTCACGTGGTTTACCAACAATCGATATTAGAGGGAACGCAACGATAAATGATAAAAGAGATACCAATTGTATCAACTGATCAACATTACTAATTTACCGATGACAAGAAATACTGTATGACAATATAGAATTGAAAACACGAACTATGTTTAGGTAAAATTGTTTCATACGGATACGATAAAATTCTTTTTTTTTTTTGTAAAGAAAACATTCATAACGATAATAAAATTGTTATAATTAAAATTAAATTACAAAAAGAATTACATAAAGGAGGTATAATGAACGAAGCAAAACCGGAGCATGGAAAATGTACGACGAGTAAAGCGAATAAAAAGAAAAATCTCAATCCACGAGTTTATCGCCGAAACTGCGTGGGTTTAATTTGTGAAGGTTACAAGAACATTGTACTCGCAGAAGCTGACGATATAAAGCACAGATGTAGTTATTTTTGGAAACGCTGTTGTGACTGGGTTCCATCCTGCTGACCTTGGCTGAAACCTTTTTGAAACACTTTCTCCGAAAAATTTTAAAGAATTGGAAAACTCTACTTAAACTATTTCCAACATTTCTTTTTTACCGATTTTAACTTTAAAATTCGAGCAACAATTGTTAAAAGAATTGTGCACTGCAATTGAAACAAGATATATGTAAGATAATTTATAATTTCATAATTGTGATATGCATTAACACTTCTGTTCTTAAAAGAAATTGATCCAGTCAAACATTATTCGAAAACATTTTCGATTCAATTGATACACACTGTGGAGCACAACTATTGCACCACTACAATTTTCGAGAGTTTCGGGGTATTAATTAATTATTTTTAAACATCATTATTTAGAAATAGTAATACTTTTAAATCATAAGAAATTATATTATTGATAAAAGGGGCCAACATAATTATTTTAGACAAAATGTTACAGTTTACGGATGCAGAACTACAGCATCAATGAAGTTAAAGTAGTAATAGCAATATTAGTATATAATAAAAGAATTTAATTATAATTTGTATGGATAGAATAGAAAATTTTAATAGTACTCCTTTCTTCTCCATGAACTCAAATATGTGACCGGGCATGTTCCCCACTAATTTTTTTTTTAATTTCTTTGTAAATTTCTTCAATAAATGAATGTTGCTCGACTTTTATGTATTGGCGCATAATCTTGTTAATACGTTCAAGAAATGTGGTTCTTCTGGTGAATAAAGGTCGACGAATTCTTTTCCAGTATTTCACTTAATTTGTAGATAACTAATTGAGTAGACAATTGACAACTAATTGACTCGTTTGTGTTGGATAAAAATGCTGCAAGTCTGGAATTTGTCCTAATTAATTGCTACTTCTTTAAGCCTTCGTTATAATTTACAAATTTATAAAGATATTTGGTAAGTTGTTTTTTAAAATAAAGTGGCTTATTTCGAATAAGAATATTTATAGTCTGTACAAAAACAAAATTGCGTGGACATTTTTATTTTTTCTATATTTTACTCTATTTACACTCTTTTGATATTTTTTATTTCCTCTTTTTGCTTTAATGACTGCTTCTAAACATTTTGGGATGTTTTCTACTAAATGTTCGATGATATTTTTCGTTATACATTCCCATGAATGTTGTAAACCAGTGAAAAATGAAGTTTTATTTGTTCTACTGGTAATTAATACTCCTTTATCCTATAAAACCCATAGGTTTTCAACAATATTCAAATCTGGACTTTGTGATAGCCATTCTTAAAGCTCTGTTTCTAAATTCTTGAAAAAATTCATGGTTCTTTTTACTTTGTGTATGGAGCATTGTCTTTCTGGAAGACAAATCATGGACGATACACATTTTTTCTACAGATTTTTTAAATTTCCATTAAATTTTATCAAATTAATATATCGATCAGCATTACAGTCTATCAATTAATATACAATTTTCAAAAAAATACCCCCACACAATAATGTAACCTCTACTGTGTTTTACAGTATGCGAGATGAATTTTTGCCCGAGTGCTTCATTCGTTTCTCACCAAACTGGTTGTCAATTCTTTTTTTTACCAAATAATTCGAATTTAGTTTTGTCACTCCAGACCACTTTTTTTCCAAAACGAAACAGGTGTGTTTATTGACATATACTTTTTGTCAAAATTTAAATGCTTCCGTTTACAGTATTGTTTCGTTATAGGTCGTCGTTCGTGTTTCGTTATAAGTAGCCTTTCTAAGTAGACTATGAATGAGCTAGGAGGCACATGACAGAGGCAAACCATAAAATTCGCTCGAGACTGATGTCTTTTAGAACTAATCTTATATTATGACGATCTTTAAATTTCGGTATAAATATAAAAAAATTTGAAACAATGTAACATTTACAAATTTCGACAACATATGGAAAACAATGTTCGTTCAATTTTTTCTACACTGTTTTGTTCCTATAAAACTTGTAAATATTCTTATTCGAAATAAAGCACTTTTCGAAAAACGATTTACGAAATATTTTTATAAATGTGTGGACCATAACAAAGAATTGAAGAAATAGTAATTAATTAGGAAAAGTTCCAGACTTACAGCATACAATTTTTATCTAACACAAAGGTTTGTGACTCAATGTTGTCCCTAACTGTATACTCCGCAGTTGTATATTTGATTTTATAAATGTGAATTTTCTGTACGAAAGAAAGTATTGTAATCGAGATAAATTTCGACAAAATTTCTATTTCTGTACATATATAGATATATATGTATGTACAAATGCATGTTTCAACGTATGCACGTGCGTATGAATGAATCTAAATACGTCTGTACACTTATATGTATGCAGTATGTACACACGACTGCAAACTCAGATCTCACTATTACAAAGGCACGATTGTTGCTAACAGAGTAGAGTTTTAATTTCGAAATGCTATATTGCACTTCTTGTTGTCGAGATTTTTCCTAAAGAAACTCAACTTCCTTCACAACTAAAGTATTTAGCACTGAATCAGATGATTAGTTTCATTTTTGGTAGAAAATAAAACTCTTAATACTTGTTAGATGACAACTTAGCATCACAAGTTCGACTTTCGGCACGATTAAGTAGAAATAATTTTTCTACACTGGTTTGCATTCTTTTATTCGTTTGTCCACTTTTTGTTCTGTCATACAATAATGCACTGTTACTCCGATAAACACTCGGAATATATTGCCGAGTTTATATTCCATTACATATTACAAGTTTTCTATTTCAAAGACCTCCTCTCTTCCTCCCTAAACATTCAGTTTTAATTTTTTTGTTCGTACTAGTTAAAAGTCGGATCCTGATCAGCGTAGTCGGAAAAATAAGATAAATTTCAAGCCAAAAGAGCGGAGATAAATAGATTGAGTGACGTGGTGGCCCTCGTTGCTTAGTATTCTCTAGCAGAGTGGGAAATATAACGGGTGTTACTACCTGTAGCATGATAAATAACGAGAAATGTTCAGGTAGGATTATCTCGAAGACTACGCTTCCCAAAAAATAAATTTGTGTTACTGGGATCGTTGGAAATATAAATGATGAGCTTGTATTGATTGTAGATATGTATTTGGTCGTGCACTTCTTATAAGGGATATCAATTAACTTACATATAATATAAATCTTAGAAAAATATTTGACACGTATTTTCTTTTATGTGCTATTATATGTATTTAGGGGGTGAAATCGTCCTCAAAGTTGGGGAGAAAAACACATTTTCATCGATATTTCGAAAATGATGAGACCCGGAAAAAAGATACTTAAACAAAAATTACGTACTTTTGAATAATGAATTTAAACTTCCAAAGAGTTTTGGGAAATATAAATTGGTTTAAATAACATGTTAATAAATTTTCACTTTTAAAATTTCTCTTTATATACAAACTGTAGACTAATAAGGAAAATGTGTATATTTGAAAATCTTAGTTTGATCCTTTCGATAAAAATTAGCATTGGTGCAATGGTTAAATACTCGATATATTTGTTTTATTTCCACAAGTATGCTGATTCAGAAAAGTGCTAACTTTATTGAGTGTAGCAGTAGGTCTTTCAAACTGTTTTGAAATTAAAAGTATAATGCCATAAAGTAAGTGGTGTGTTGTACGTTTGTAAAAATTTGGTAGCTCTGGAAAAACCTGATTTTGAAGTCTCAGTTCTCTTACTATATCTGAAGATGAATAAGAGTATGATACATGCAAACATTGCTACATTTTCCGCTTGTGTTTCGAACAATCGTCATCAGAACGAGATTACAGACACGTGTATTCCTGTGTGAGGGTAAGCTGAAGTTGTTTGTGTGGAAAGTTATCTGTATTCAATGATATAATGGTATATTTTTAACAGAAAAATGAAAATCAATCCAATTAATGTAATTAATATTTCAAAGGAAGCATACAGTTATGAAAATGGCACCGAAAGTGATAGTAATACCAAAGAAATCGAGCTGGCACAAAATATTATTAATTTAATAACAGACAGCTATAAACTGGCTGGATTTGCAGACGTTGAAATACATCAAGGACTGGTATTCGACGCTTTTCAGAGCTAACAAATTTTTACAAACGTACAACACACCAGTCACTTTGTGGTGTTATGTCTTTAATTTCAAAAACAATTTGAAAGACTTATTGCTATACCTAATAAAATTAGCACTTTTCTGAATCAGCATATTTGTAGAAATAAAACAAATATATCGAGTAATTAACAATATACATTTATAGAGATTTTTCAATATAGTTTCGATCACGCAATTATAAAAGTCTTCCCTAATTTTTTCATCAGAAGCAATACCGCGAACTATTTCTTTTTGTCGCGACAAGTTTTAGCAGCCAGGGACTAATTAACAATACGTGTCCATAATATAGACAGCTACTACGTGATATATTTTTACAAATGAAGCTGATTTTATTGCACCAACGCTAACTTTTATCGAAAGGATAAAACTAAGATTTTCAAATATACACATTTTCCATATTGGTCTATAGTTTATATTGGCAAATTTATAAAGCTACGAAACAGTGATTTGTATAAAAAGAAATTTTAAAAGTAAAAATTTCTTAACATGCTGTTTAACCAAATTTATATTTTGCAAAACTCTTTGGAAGTTTAAATTCACTATTCAGAAGTACGCAATTTTTGTTTAAACAACTTTTTCCTAGGTCTCATCTTTTTCGAAATATCGAGGGGGAAATGTGTTTTTCTCCCCCAACTTTGAGAGCTAATTTCACTCCCTAGATATGTATAATAGCATATAAAGAAAATCGTGTCAAATATTTTTTTAAAAACGATTCTAGAAATGATTCATAGACTAATGCAAATTTCTTATATTATGGAACTACAATGTACATATGTAGAATTTCTTCTGTCAAACCCAATATATTTGGTTAATTTCTTTCATTAAGATTAGCGAAATTTCAAATAACAGGGCACAAAAATTTTAAAATATTTGTGACCTGGCATTGCTATGTCTGATTTTAACAAACTCGAACATTGAAGAACATTTCCATTAGTAACTAGTATTAAAACTAAAAAAACAGAATAGACTGGGACATAGTATTAATATGGACTTAAATTGTATCAACTAAAATGTTGCAGCTATGCAGTTACGAAGCAACTTTTAAACAATTTTAATAGTACAATGTATAAAGAAGTCTACACACCACGTGAACCAAGCGATATAATGTACAAGATTGAATCTCAAGCGACGATGATGTTAATGATAACATGTAATGATATAATTTTGTAATCTTGTAAATAATTAATATAATTATAATATTTGTAATAAATAATAATTTACATTTGTAATAAAAAATATTAAGTTTCTTCACCTTAGCTTATGTTTCTTTCATATGCAAAGCAAAGCCATCTGCAAATCTTTGCGTCGTGCATTTTCATAGTTCAGAATTATTATAATGCACACCCGTTATATTTCCCATTACTCTACACGGTGCGATGCAACGAGGACCGTCAATCTAACCCCATTTCCTTTGAAATGCTTCAATCTCTCAGGTAAATATAACTACATTTTCAATATTACGAACCCTGTTTGTTTACGAACAAATTATTCTGTACGTATTAATCGTAATATTAAATGATCTAAAAAATCTAACCGTGATACGAACATAAGTTATTTCACTACAATTTTCAAATCAATTCTTTGACAAGACACGAGGACGTGTAAATGGAAATATCTAAACATTTCCGTTATTTGTGAGTACATGAAAAAAATGTCTTAAACAAAAGTTGTACCGTTCAACGAAGCAAATATAATGTGAAAGAAAAATGTTTTTCTCGGAGTCAATTTTTGACATTTCAAGATCATGATTTCTTTTTAAAATACAATCGTATATTTTGTATTTATGTTCGTATAGAATGTAAAGAGATAAATTGAATCTGTAAAGTGTCTGTAAATTTCTTTTTCAATTTTTATAGAGAACAATGTAATTCTTTAATTTTAAAAACTTAATGTCACTTGCTCGGTATTATTAATAAAATAGTATATAATCATTGAAAGAATAATTTAACTCGTATTTTCCACTTTTTCTAATCTTGTATCTTTCTGATCATATATTTTGTGTTCTTACGAAAATATACAAATACATTGAAAAAATATTATAATAATTTACTGGCTCGGCTAATAATGTCTCCACTCGATTTAACACATTGACCGTCACGCTAGTGTTCCATACTTAAGGAGACAGGACAGTTTGAAATTTTGAAAAATCTACTTCTTTTTTTTTTGTCTTAAATAGTAGTTTGAAGACTTAAAAATAAAATGTGAAAGGTCTCAGTCTTTAAAAGAATCTATTTTTGGAGGTACGAAGAGCGTGACAGATTCGTATATATGAGTGCTGCAACGTCTTAACCGATGCATAACAAGCCGTTTAGAAACTTTAAACTCGTTTTCTTCGAAACTATGTTTCTAGAAACATTGTGCAAGGTATCTCGAGATCTAGCTAATCGATTACTTTGAAATTTTGCCGATATCTTTATTATACCGTTTGTAAGGGGCTAACGTAGCAATTTTTAAAGCATTTTAATTATTTCAGAAAATAAAGACATACAAATTTTTTATCCAAATTCGATTTTTCAAATAACTATCATTTTGATAATTATGATAAAAATGAAATTGTTCGAACGTCAATTCCTAGAAATTATATTACATTTTCTAGTGTTTTCTGAATTTTTGTTGTACCTCATCGCGTTTGGCTGAAATTATACACACCGATAGGCCATATTGATAAATAATCATTAAAAGCGATGACGTCGTAAATACAAACAAGGATCATTTTTTAAAAAATTATTGCTGTTTTTATAGTTCATACTATCGTAAATTAAATGACAAAAAGTTATATAAACCAAATGTTTACTCGTTGCTCCCTTAAGAATGTCCACGATATTTGTTTAAACCGTGGTGTAAAATGCAGAGATATTCCATCATTTGCGGATGTGCTTGTTATTTTATAGTATTACTAACGAGAGTAATGCTATTTAAAAGTTTACAAATATTAAAGTACATATCTTATGAGCGATTTAGAAAATCGTAACTTTGGAGCACAACACAGTGTGATATTTTAGCAATCTAGGTGGACAAAATTGAATTTTGGAAGTAATCCGGATCCATACAACTACATTATGTATCAATAATGAAATGTCCATTTTATATGAACACGTAAGTTTTACTTCGAGAAATGATCTGCAATGATATGTAATAGGGTCTAGAAATATAGCTAACTATATTCAAGCTTACGAAAATATATTAGCTACTTCAGTTAAATTTGTAACTGCATTGTAGTAGTGCTTTCTATGGATATTTTTACGTGTATCTCGATTTGACACTTTTGGATTTTTTTTTTTGGAGTCGCATCAAAGGTAAAGTTTATACCGATAATCTAGAATTCTAAAGCTGAAAGACAACATCGAACATGTGATTGGTGAAATTGATCCGAATTTGTGCGAAAACGTCGTGAAAAATTTGGGGAAAAAATTAGTGATCTGTAAAAGAAACCGATGTGGCCATTTGGAAGATATCACGTTCCATTATTAACTTCCAAGTTTGTACTTTTAAATAATAAAAAAAATATCAAGATTACTTAAACCGTTTGAATTTTATATAAAAAGTAAATCGACCGGTTATGATTGGGACACTCTCTATGTTTATATTTAATATATGTAAAAAGTATAAAATAATATTTAAAATGTATATTATTATCGACATTAAACTGAATATTTCTTTGGTGTAATAATTTTGTCCCACTAGATTGCTGAAATATCACACTGTGCGCCGGTCACCAATGACCATAATGACGTTCAACTTGTTAATAATTTTACTGATTCTCCGATTCTTTGAAATCTGCATTAAGCATGCCACCTGCTTTCGATAAATTTCGTTAAAAATTATTATGAAATGTATAACAATAATATTTACTTATCAAAAACGAATATCTAGAAAAATGTTAATATAATAAAACTAAAACACGACGCTACTCTTTAACTTACTTTATTATGAAAATGTATTGAAATTCAAATTTATGAATGGATTTAAAACTGGTCGTTTCAGATATAATTTTTTGTAGCGATTATTTATCTGTATAAATTAATATACTTGACTACGGTACGAATTTGTTCAAAAACCTATTAAATACAGATACTAATGTAAACTAAATCAGAAAAATCAAAAATTCAGAATGTAAGAAACTTACCACGAAGTTTAATACCTATGTACACTTCATTCGAAAATATTTTTTGAAAATATTGTGGGATGATAATTGAATTTATGATAAGTAATTTAATAATAGTAGTAACATAACAATAAATGAGTTTCGAATGAATTATTGTTACGTGGAAATGTAAACTAATAACAAGATTTAATTAACGGTTATCTTCCTTTCCTTGATAAGTTGAATCAAGTTGAATTGGTGATACATACCTGAAACAGAAAAAGGAAAGAAACGTTAAATAACATAAATTATGAAAATTTTTTTAGCGGTTATTGTACCTTAATTAAAGAATATATTTCTGTGTATTCTTTATCATTGTTGTTACTCTAAGTTTATGTTCAGTATGCAGATATTATTCGTTTTATGTAAATTTGTATGACATTGACACTTGACTGATAATGTTCGTTTTATCGCATAAGAAACCTCTGTTCTTTCTCTACTCTGTAAGAGACTGTGATAAAGAAACACGTTGTCTAAAATTTATTAAACTGCACAAGCTTATTGAAAATATACTACTCATTCCTAATATTTCGATAAACAAATGATTCATTCTTCAATTATATCTACATTAACATATAATTTGGAAATTTCTTGTTTGAACTATAATAAAAGCATAAATTGTAATAAATAATCTAATTAGGAAGTATATACAATATATAGTTGAAGTTTTAGTAAAAGTTAACAGTAAAAGAAAGTTCGTCATTATTAACGGCAAATATGTAGTGAGATATAAAGCACAGTATATCGAGCACAACTATCAAAAACCGAAATAAAATATAAGGCTAATATACATCGTGAACTTCAAGAAAATTTTAGTCAATACAGTAATTCGAGTATTTGTATTTATATTTGAAAATATTGAGTTTAAGTCAATAATATGTGTAATTTTGCAGTTTTCATAAAAATAAATATTTATTTTGAAAATACATGCACATTGAAAGACGTGACTAGATTCTTTTAATAAATAAAAATAAAATTTCGATATACTGGATGCAGGATCGTATACTTTCGAGTAGTATCGAGTGTATCTCTCTACCTTTCTTCTCTGTTCAAGGTATTATATAATAATGATAACGACACTTTCCACGAAATACTTAATATTTGGTCTGTTTAAGCGTAAACGTACATCGTCAGGTACAAAAACGGAGATCATTCGCGTCTGTTTCCTTTTCTTACGCGCCATTTTCGCGCTAATTCACCGGAAGCGACTTTAACTTGACAAATTCTACGTAGAAAGACACGTACGTGCTAACCTAAATTCGAGGATAACGCGAGTCACGCAAGGAGACGCTAAACTGGGAACTCGAACCACTGACCAGAGACGAGGAAAGGTGTACGCCTCTGTTCCTCAACCATGCCAGGTCATCAGGGTCTATCGTTTGCATGCATTAACCATGCTGATATATGAAAATTTATGAACCACTATTTCCGTGATCTGCTGAACGAAACTATACGCTTGGTACAATATATACAAAATTTAATTCTTTAATTCAAATATTAAATATTTATGATTTAATATTATCAGAATTATTTTCGTAATCTGTCCCATATTTAATACAGCGTGAGATATAACCAATAAAATACTGTTTCTTAATTGACTTTCAAGTTTAAACATTCAGTATAATAAATTTTATTAATGTAAATATAAAAGCGAATGTATTCTTATGAATACCGAAACAAGCACGTTATATATCGCGTGTGCGATTACAATAATTATCGTAACACTTTTGTCGATAGAGTTATAATTGTATTATAATTAACACATACTTCTATAATACACGATCAAAAATAATATTGAATTTTAAAAGACAAAAGACTTTAATGCGTAAAATTATTCTCTCGAAATTATCGAACGTATATACAATTCTTCAAAAATTGACAGAAACGAATACGTTGGAATAATTTCCGACGAAAAAGATAATTATTTAAATATGCAGTGAAAAAGATTTCATATTATTGTCTTTTGTTAGAAACCTCAATATCGTTCACCTTATTCGCATACAAATATATAAAAAACAATAAATGTACTACTAATATCGTCTATAATATAAAGTATATTAAGTTTTACATATATAAAACTGTCCATCATTACTAATAATATGCACCTTCCTAAATTTATACCATACTCTATATAGACATCACTATTATAACCTGCTCTTTCCTATTCTAGTCTTTGACCTTTAATCTCCTTTAACCCCCCTTTCCAACTCTTCCCCTTTCCCTTCTTCTGCCAATATTTTTATCACATTTTCCTGTCAACTTCCCTTCTTTCACAACTTATATATATAAAAGTATATATATATAATATAAAAACGTGGTTTATCTAAAAAATTATTTTAAATATATATATATTTTTGGACAAAAAGTTGTCTTTTTTAAATTTTCTCTTGCCATTGATCGATCCACATGACGTCTTTTGATTGAATAACATAATTTACATGTGCATCTAATTCTTAGCCCCATAATTTTGTAGCTAACAATTCTCTAAATTGCCGCAATGAGCCCAGTATGTTTATATACAGTGGTGAATAAAAGTATCGTGCTATAACTGCACCAGAAATTTCATAAAAAATCAAAAACTAAAGTAATAAAGTACATTACAGGACTATCAGAAGAGTGCCTAATCGAGCAGAGTATCGAAGTAGAGTTGTAAGAAGAAAAAACCATTGTGATATGGAATTTTGGCATAATATCGGAACTATTTTCAAATTTTTGTTTATATAACGACCGTTGGGAACCGTTACAGCCTGACTTACTTATCAATTAAAATGTATTGCCTTCATTTAAATGATTAACTATATTTTTTAAATATAGTATTCAGCGAGATGCCGTATGGTTTAGTAAATTCTGTACATTTATCTTTGCACATGTCGCGGTTATGGTATAAGATTTAACAGGAAGATATCATTTCATTCCGACTTTTCGGATGATAAAATAACAGGGGAATAAATTTTTGTCACTAGTTATAATCACAGTACAACTATCCGTAGATAAACTTGCTTCCATCAAAATTGAGAGAGCTTTGACAACTGTTTCTTTTCTTCATGTTCACTACTTCAAAGTTTCTTGTATTTAATTGCAAACGTAGGAGATTCCACAATACTTCTCAATAATATTCTTACAAGGGACATCGTTTAAGTGTAAATCGCCGATTTTAATAAAACTTACATACGATATAGTACTATTACCCATATCTAGGGGATGAAATCAGAACTCAAAGTTGGGGTAAAAAAAACACATTTTCCTTGATATTTCGAAAATGATGTGTATTAATTGTTCAAACTATATTTCTACGTGACTGATTTTCATTTCTTATTTGAATAATCAGTTTGTAAATTGCAATTGGTACTTCTATTATCGACAACTTTGTATTATTTCTTATTAAAACTACTTCGAACTAATTTCTGATTATCTATCCAACAGACAAACTCACGTTTCCATGGCAATCGATAAATAAAACAAATGAATTATACCGTACGAAGATTCCTTTTTACTAAAGTAGATCTCTTTATTATCCATACTTAAAAATTTTACCAACAACGGATAACATACAAATTCCTTTCAACCTTAGTAGCTTCACTATCTTTACAAATTATAACACATAAAGGAAAAGTGAATCCGACAACGCTGCAATACCGTTATACATTAATTAATAAATTCCATATCGGGTGCATGGAAACTTTTTTGATCCATTGTAGAAGAACGGAATAAATCTCATTAGTGTACAATTGAGAATAAATAGGACGTGATACACATCGGTAACGTAGCAACCTAGATCACGGGGTCCCTGTCTATTTAAGGGCAGTGGTCGAAGACTACCTCCACGAAGAAAACCTGGACCTCTAAGGTGTGCCGCGCCTAGGCGGGTGAGCGCTGTGTCCTGGTAGGGGTAATTGGCGGACCTCTCGCTACCGGGCGAGGTGAGGGCTATGCTTGGCGACGAAAGAAACTGGATGGCCGTGGCTTTCTTCTGCGAACACGTAATGTCTCAGAAGGAGACCGTGGAGTGGTGACGCGAGCGCGCCGATAGTGTCCCCCTCTCCCCCAAACACACGCTCCCTGAGAATACAAGATAAATGCCGTGCCGGTGAAGGACGGAAGATGAGCCACTCCTCGGTTCCTATGCCACCAGGCGCAGCTACAGGGGCCGCGGGCTCTCGTCAGATTGGAGCTTATGACCGCCCTTTGTACGGTCCTTCGAAAAACAAAGAGGCGAGGCAGTATGGCCCTGTCCCGCCTCCTACGGAAAACACGGATTGGGCTTGCTCTCTGCGCTACAAGGGGGGTTGGCAGTGGTTGTTATGTTGCATGCAATTATCGGTGACCCCGAAATCGTGCGAATATACCCATCGTGGGGGTTTTAATTGGGTAGGCTCTGCAACTAGTGGTGCAGGGATTCCCACACTACCCATGATCCCACCCTAGAAGGTCGGAGAAGTCTTTAGAAGAAGTTGATTCACTGCCCTTAAATAGGCAGGTTCCTCAAAGAACAGTTGGTACAGGATGGAATGAAGGAAGATGTGCTCCAGAGTTCCGCAGGGATTCCTGTTGGGACTCCTGTTATGGAATCTCGGTTATGACATCGTTCTGAACACTGTCCCAAAGGCCTCTTCGAAGGTGTCAATCGAACTACACTGATGACACGTTGATACTGGCCGTCAGGGATTACGGAGGATATTTCGAAGTTGGGCCCCACGGTTGGAGTGAACTGTCGTTGCCCTGGATCGGCTTCTTGTCAATCTGCGGGGTCTGAACGATTAGGTTTGTCGCTTTTACACGGACATTGTCCACTCGGTGGTTCTATATGGAGCCTCCGTTTGGGCGGATGATATAACTGCCTCCCCATGTCCATAGGCAGTCAGCGTTGAGAGCTGTTCGTGGTTATAGAACCGTGTCCTATGAGGCACTGTTGAGGCTTCTCCCCAGATTTGGTTGAGGCAGGTGCTGCGGTTGAAGCTTTCAAACGTCGGACATGGTAGTCTATGTTGCTACAGTGGTTACAGTGGTTGATCCAGCTCATTGCTCCCCAGCAGACTATCGGGGCTTTTCGACCACTCTTTCTGGAGTGGTTGGACAGAGGTTTCGCTAGCCTCTCGAACGGTACAGATACCGTCCAGGTATGTTTGCTTCGAAAAGTAAGTGTAACGTGTACGAAAAGAAGCGACAACCCACTGTTGGCATTGTCTCGGCAACCAGGACATGGTGCAAAACACGCTGGAGGTGTGCCCCGCTCAGGCGACGACATCGTGCCCTGGTGGGTGAAATTGGGCGAGGTCTCTCGTTGTCGAGCTTGATAAGGGCCATGCTCAACGGCGAAAGAAACTGAATGGCCATGGTCTCCTGCGAATGTGTAATACCGCAGAAGAAGGCCGCGGAGCACAGGCGCGAATTGGCGAATATAGTTGGCCACGAAAGACCCACCTAGGCACCTGGCACCCTTGGCCCAACCCTCGGGAGAACGGAGGTAGCCGACAATAAACCCTTCCCCCTCACACGCGTTACATATTTTTAGAGGAGGGCTGGTCTCTTTCCTCAAGAGTATAAGGTAAAGGTCTCACCGATGATGAACGGGGGATGAGCCACTCTCGAGATTGGGGCTAATGGCCACTTGAAAAGAGGTTTGATCTTCTGAAAAGAAGGGCGGGGGGCAGTGTGGTCTTGGCATGGAATATGGGGAGGGAAGTGGTGATAAATGTCCTCGCCCCCTTAACGAAGACACGTGGCGGGTGCAGATACTACACCATAGGATGAAAAAAATATTAATTTGGATGTGCATTGGTTCGAGAGAGAGGTTTACACAGTTCCGAAAGCTCTATATGGTATATAGAAGTTAATTTTCTTAAGAAGCTGAGAACAATGCTTGATACTGTTAATTAATTATTATATTTAAAGAATTTGTCAAGTTGCTAAAGGTGCGAGCAACGATTTAAGCACGTAAACCCAAAATGCAATATGATGCCAAATGATGAACAGGACACCAGATTAGAAACTGCTGCAGAGTATCCTTTCAAAGTATTTCTAATGGAAGAACCTTTTTATATCGTTTAAAAAAGTTGTTACTTTTCCTCGAGCAACACTATTGTACCGTTCAAGGATGGCTATTTATAACATTATCTGGTAAAGTCCCTGTTGATGTGTCTAGCATTAGTCACAGGAGTCCTTCAATTTGTTTAACGAGTTTGAATGTTCATATCGTCGAATATAGTTCGAAAATATAGTAAAATCGTAAAGATGGAAATATTTTTAGCGAGACATGATAAAAGCCAAATTGTTGGCTCTACATTATCAAGTAATAGGAATAGATAAGTTTTACGTATATAAGAAGTGGAAGTTTTTTGTGATAAAGCACGTATACCTATAAGGGACACGCATCATAACTGTGACAAATTATTAGCACTAAATGAAAATTGAGGAAAGTTGTAAAAATCCCAGAAACGTCAAAAGAGAAGAAAATTTCTTCGGTCTTTGGTTGACCGATATTACTCACCGTGATGCCTTAAATATAATTACAATTGAAAAAGATAAACTTTTTTTATTAAACCAGAGAAAAAAAGTACGGCTAGAATAAATAATTGGAACTGATAAAAATTTAACAGGGAAAGAAATGCGACAAGAAGACTTGATAAGAACAGTTTTGAAGAAAAAGATTGGAAATTACGATGGAAGTACAAGAATATTATTATTTAAAAAAAGGTTTAGTCAATTTACATTATTTTTTTTTTCCATTTGCATTACAGAAGGTATAGAATTACAGTCCTCGTCAAGTAGTGGAATAGAAAATATCATAATTGATAATTCATATGTATCTGGATCTTTTAATGAATTTGATCCAAGTAACTCAAAAAACCAAGAAGGGGAAAGAAAGAGTTATTACTGTAAAACTTATGCAGCTCTAGATAAGTATAAACTAAGCGATCGTTGTGCAGTTCGTATTATAACTGCTATTGTTGAAGCTCTACATCACAATTTAAATGAGCTCACCATTAATCACACTTCAATTCAACGTTGTCCGCCATCGTACTCATGCAAAACGCAATAAAAAACTACAAAGTTAAATCCACCACTGACAACTACTATTCATTGAGACGAAAAGATATTGCAGCAACAAACACCGAATGTATAAATAAATTGCTTATCGTAATTAAGTACAACAGCACGAAAAAACTTTTAGGCTTTCTCTCAATCTCGAACAGTAATGGAATGGAACAAGTATCAATACACTATCATTTACTAAATGATTGGGACTCTCCTTAACGGGGTATTCTTCTCTAGAATTCAATTATTCCAGTTTTATTTGGAATTTAAAAAAAAAGAACGTATAAATCTTTTTGAGTATGGATTGTAGCACACATATTTACTAACATTTAAACTATACAAAATTATTTTTCTAAACCAAAAACAATAAAAGTTACATGAACTGTGTTTAACTGAAAGAAGGATTGTAAACGAAACATGATTAAGAGAATTAATAGGAGCTTGTATTCTCTTAAAGCAAGTGGTAAGACGAGGTTTACTTTATTCGTCATACACTTATTTAAAAAATTTAGCAAATCTTGGCCTATTATTAATAAATTAAATTTTAAATCTAGTAACAAAAATAATTATGTTTATAGAAAGCTTTAGAATATACAAGAAAAAGTAAATTTCTGGTTACACAATATAGATTAAAAGCAACTAAGAGAAGATTATAAAGAATTTTCAGAGCTAATGGTAGTTTTTCTTGGTGAATCTCTTTTCTCGAAGAAACACTTTCGATATTCTTGGAACTTTTCACCACGTAAGATGGATAGCTAAGACAATTTACTTGTTCCATTAAAGATTTTCATCGGATAGTAGCGAATTAATTGGAATTAGTGATATATGTATTTTTTTAGCAAATGTATACATCTAAGTGTAGATTAATGCACCTTTCTCTGTAAAAGTACCGTAACAAAATCTGAAATTCCTACAAAACTTATACTTGTATTCTACAATTGACGAAAATATTAGTAAAGTAGCAATATATTTTGTTTTAAAGAATGTACATTTTTATTCATAAATACTTATATAATTATCACTGAAAATATAAATAATAAAATTTGTCCATAAAAATTACTACAATTAGACTACCATAATAACTTATAATGATATACATGCAAAAAACCATAGTTTCATAAGAAAAAATATTTATTACTTTTTTATAATAAGTGAATAAAATCAATAAAATTTTCAAACATTAACTTACATACGAAACGGGTTTATAATGTCCGACCAATCTGAAATTTTTCAGGTATCATTTTATTATCTAAGAACACAATTTAAAAGAGTGCAACCAAAAATCAACAAAAAAAGGCTACCGTATTGTAATATATATATATACATATATTTTTGTTATAATTACGTTTGTGTAAACACACTATTTTGTATAATTGTTAATGTAATAAATGTAAGGGTTCCTTGATAAAACCGGTATTCTGATTCATTCCGTAACTGTTACAAGTCGAGTCCATATATCACTCGTGTAATGCGTCCTCGTTACATAACGGACGAAGTATTTTCTAACCGTAGCGGTGATATAGTGTACTATACTTACGAAATTACGAATGAAAATCGAAGAAACAACGAAGAAAAACGTAACAATTGACAGACATAATACACAGGTAAATATCCGTTATATAGATGCATTAAAATTAGAACTGTGTCAAGAATATGGGGAAAAAATTAAATATTTAACTATTTCTTTATCAAGAAACAAATGTCCTCAAATCAGTAAAACTACAAAAGAGTATACTAAGGTAGTTTGTAAAGGATAACTCGAAACAGTGAAATATCGAATTGATGACAGTGCAAAAGTTATAAGTAACCAAAAGAAACACTCGTGCGAAATCCGTATTAAAGAAATTGCGAATATAATTGTTGATATTCAGTTACGATCCGATAGCCAAACAGTTTAAATGTGTTTCATTTACACTACGATTGAGTACTATCATATACATTGCCAACAAATATACATCTGTTACACAGTCATACACTCACTTATATTACCACACAATGAAAAATAGTTAAAATTCAACTAGAGACCACTGATGATTACAGACAAATAAGAAACACATTGGAGCAAGTTGGAACAGAATATAATATCTTTCAACTCAAAGGAAAGGGAGTCTTTAAACTCAGCACTCATTTACTGATCCAAAAGCATTAATTGATGAATTACTATAGAAGAGCTGAAATTCTAGACTGTAGAACGACCTTACTATATCAAGTGTAGAGTATCACCCCTCAGGAACTGCTGCTTGCTTCGCTTGCTAAGATGGTAACTATAATGGTCGCACTAAGGGCCGAAATTCGAGCAGACCTGTGTCCGCCAGGTACGTTGCCTATGTATTGGGTTGTTCGGAAAGTCATTTCGTTTTTTTTTTTTTTTTTTGGTGAAAATGAAACACGATTTTTTTAGAGTGTATAAACATTTTATTAAATTATATATTCTCCATTTTGGAAAACGAAATGACTTTCCGAACTACCTAATACTGTAAGTAGAGGGTCTCCAAAGCCTTCATAAGAAAAGGCAGTGTGCAGCGGTGTCGGTTGCCGGCAAGGGAGTGGCGAAGGTGGGGCGCCAAAAGGACCAGCCCACCACAGTCACTAAGACCAATAGCGGTGCAGGGGGAAAGAAACCCCCTGCTGCTGGGATGCAGTCAGCATCGCAGTCACTACCTCGTCAGGGAAGGCCAAAAAGACAGGGATACAACACCGTTTTGCGGGCCAAAGACCTCCCCGACAGCGTCAGCTTAACCTGTTATGCGGAAGACACGTTCTTACTGGCCATCGGAGAAGATTGGGGCCATTTGGTAGACCGAGGATAGTACCTCGTTGTCGGATCTGGGGAATAGGTTCAGAGGTGGCTCTTCGTAAAACCGAGGTGCTGGCGATTCATACACCTCGGGAAGAGCTGCCTACTCTACTGATCCAAGTGGGTGAGGCTATGGTTGAGGTGAAGTCTCGGATGAAATGTCTGAGGTTAATCCTCAATAGACACTCGCGTTTTGAGGGACATTTCCGGTTAGTGGCTTCGCGATTGGAGAGGGTTGTCGGCTCAGTTAGTCGACTGCTCCCCAATTTGCGGGATCTGAACAATAGGGTGCGCTGTCTCTACGCAGGCATACTTCATTAGGTGGCTCTTTATGGGGTGGTTCTGAGGGGACGAGATGTGGAAGCCCTTACACTCCAGACCCGGTAGCTATACTGCTACGGTATCAGGGCTGGCAGGTCACTCCTGTTGGAGTGGCAAAGCACATCCTGGAGATGTGCACTGCCTGCGCAGGTGAGCGTCATGTCCTGATCGCGACAGTAGCCGTGAATCTCTCACTGCCGATTGTGGTAAGATCGCTCAGCAGCGACAGAAAGTGAAAGATCGTGGCCAAATCGTAATTTTACAGAAGAGAACGGCTGGACGGCAGCGGAAGCGGGCTGAAAAGGGTCGTGGGAAGCCCTTCTAATAGTGGTGGGCGAAGGCACGTTGGTCTCGCACTTCGTGCTGTTGCCCCTTCCTCACCCGGGAAGTAGATGAATCCGCCCAGAGACGGAGCCGCTTTTTGGAGGAGGGCTGATCCCTTCTCCTGAGAGTATAACTAAAATAAACGTCGTGCATCGGCACGGACGGTTAAAAAAACGTTCCTGGGGCGTCGGGCGCGGTTATGGGGACCGTAAGCCGTACTATTGGGACTCATGGCTGCTCCTCGTGCGACGCCCAACGAAAAGAGGCGGCGAGGCAGTGTAGACCTGCCCCGCCCACTCTGGGCGTTTAAACGCTGAGGGGAGTAGAAGGAGGGCTTCTTACCGCCCCCTTCTCTATGAGAATGTGAGACGAGCCAATGACTGCGTTGTACGGGGGAGAAGGGGAAGGATCGAAAGCTTGAATATTTTTAGTTTCCGAAACTCCCTTTGGAAACGTGCGAGGAAGACCACCGTTATAGGTTTTAGTGGGTGGGTTCCGTATCCGGTGTTTTCGGGTGCAGGGAATCCCACACTCCCCCTGGCTTTGCTCTAAGGAGTGGGGGAAGTCTTTCAAAGATTTTCCCCACGTAAAAGAAAAAAGGTATAGAATTCTGCATTGCAAAAAGGGGCCAAAAAGCTTTCTATATTTTTCTTCCGTAAGATGCTTATTCTAGATTTCTTCTGCAAAAGTTACATTCAGTGTTATTCAGTATAAGCCCAAAAATTTTCATTTTTTTTTCTCATTGTAGCATTTTTTTAAACAACTGTAGAGTCCACAATTTTCAAAATTTTAAAAAATTCTTCATGATACGTTTAAATGCCGCTAATGAGTGCAACATATTCAAATTGTAATGAGATAAAATCTAAAACGTTGCTCCACTTGACGTAGCATGGAATGGCCCAATGATGAATAACTAGCTTGATAAAAATGAATAAAATTTAAAATATTTGTTCCAGTGAGCATTTAAACCTACATAAAAAATTCTCAATAATAATAAATACTTTGATTAGCTGTTTATGTATAAAGGGTAAAAAAATGTTTTCGATAAAAGTGATTTAGTATTTTAATGGGAACAAACTATAGCACTAAAAATTTCGGAAATTTCTTTAATCGATAAAAAATGGAGGTCACTTTGAATTTTTTTAAATAGTACCATGTACTTTGGACTTCATGACGTTATAGTTTATGGAAAAATAAATTCAGCGACATATTGTACAATGAAGTTTGAATGACTTTTAGCTCAGAAATTTACAATAATCAAGATATTATATTTCCTACGCATAAGTAAAACGTAAACGTATTTATAGTCACTAATACTTTCGAATTGAATCTAAGTAGTAAACACTTATCCTTGATTCGATTCTTTAAACGCGAAAGAAATCGTGTTTTTAATTTGAATTGTTGCAATAATGTTCACTACCTTATTACTACAATTGCGTGATTTAAAACCATCTACAATACAATTCATTATATTTTATCCATAACAATACTATGCCTTCTAATCAGTTTGTTCCGCTAGTAGTTAATATTTTGAGTCTTTATCTGCGCCAATGCGTCCTAGTCGTCACTCGTTATCGCTTCATCTTACACTGTTTCAATATTTCACCTTCATGATATGAATCACCTTAACCAATAACGAAACTGCGTGTGATTCGAAGTGGTATGACTAATCTAATTCGTTGACGAATTAGGTAACTAACGATCTTTGCATAGTACCTATTTTGTCGAGGAAATAGTGGGCTGTTAAAGGGCCACAAACTAACTATCGTCTGTCTTAAGAAACTCTCAAACGCTGTGCACGACATATGTATTAATGTTGCGCTTAAGCATAAATGAGAAAATCCCACAGACCACACGAGATCTCGTTTGAATAGTGTTGCTTGTAACGATCAACGCGCTAGTCTAACCTAAAATAATACTGCTGAGAACATTCAAAAATATGAACGAAGCAAAGTTAACACGCTAAAACGTTATCGTTACGCTAAAACTGCTTTTATTGAAACATGGCAATCATTGTATCAATACAAACGGTATTTCAATACAGACTTACTATATTTCATAAAATTTTACTAAAATCAACGCGATATAGTTCTGACACTCTAAAAAGAAATCCGTGCATTAAGAACAAGAATTACATCCTAAACATTTAAAATCAATCATGAAATGCAGTGACGGTTCTGTGATCATGATATGGTGCATATTTATTCATAAAGTAGGTGAATTAGTGTTCATTAATAAAACGTTAAAATTTCATTGGTTTACACGAGTGTCGTATGAGTCTGAAAAATGGCTTCGTAAGTAAAAAGTTGAAATGCGAGTACCGTGACATTACGTTCTTATCAATTCGTATCGTGAATGATTGAATGAATTTATACGATCTTGTTTGACAAGTATTGTAATCCTTTGGTATAAATATTTTTGTTTAATAATACCTTTACTTCTTTTAAAACATTCATACATACATTGCCGTACACAATTACAGTGTATATTTAAAGGTGCTTTATCAATTTTTCTACAATACAATTACATGACAAAGTAAACATTGAACAATCTTTGTTCTTTCCACTCTAATTTAAAGGACATTAACGAAGATCGACAGCGGCTAATAACGAGAATGTAAATAATGGTGGGCAGCTAGTAAATGGTGAACTAATATCGGGATGTAAACACTCGTTAGCCTTTTTCTTGCGAACAGACTGTAGATGGCCCAAGGTTACGCTGCACTATTGATTTAATATGAATATCTGTTTATAAATATACTGATAATATAAATACAAGTAGTAATAGTAGTATATGAGTAATATACCTATTAAAAATACTCTGCTATGAGAAGGCTTCTGATATTTCCACTAACCTTACGCATATCTAAATTATTCACAAATTAATTTGCTTTGCTGAATTATTAACCATTACTCGCTCAAATAATACTATCTTACCACTGCGTGAATTGTTATGTTAAAAATTAGGAAAACAGACAAAATAAAAAACCGATATTTGCAACATCTGCACGAGTAAAATTAACTAAAAAACATAATGGGTCAGTGTCAAGAGAGTTTCCTTTCTTTTCACTTCTTATATTTTTTTTATTGGTAGATTATTATACTTGAGCGATGTGTGCCATGTAGCAGTCGTATTTAGTCACCATAATTATGTTTAGATATTACCTAATAAATTAGTATTTATAAACAATAATCTGCTACATTAAATACTATGCTAAAATAACGTACTACTAAACCAAATATGTATTTAATTTAATTTTATAGATTTTAGTTTTATATTACAAAACTTGAAAATTGCATTGAGTCAATTCCTCATAAATACTAAACAAAAATTATGAATGGCCGTGATAGGCAAAGAATTGTTCGAAAAATAAACACAAAGATGAACTTACAAATAATTCACAGAATATTAAGAAAAATAATCCAGAAACCAGATCGGAAATAGTCATCTTTGCAATTTGTAAAAAAATTAGAAAAAGCCACAATAAAACCGTAAACGACAGTACTTGTACATAGACTTCCACTAGTCTGATAAGGAAATTTTCAAACAAAAGTTAGTATCTCGTTGATAAAAAGTTAGAGTTTTAAAAATAGCAAAAAGAATTTATCTTCATTAAAAAATCAAAGTGACCGTGATATTTTTAAATGGAACCACTTATTTTTAATTTCCTAGCATTATAGACGATGTCGAGATAACCTAATATGGTTATTAAGTTAAAACCTAAAATGGTTTTGCAACACAAAAACGAAAATGCAATATAAGGTATTTTAAATAAATATCTATGTAGAATAATAACTATTTCTGTTTTATCTACGTACAATAATAACTATTTCTGTTTTATCTACGTAGAATAATAACTATTTCTTGACGTACGAAAGTTGTATATCGGAGTACATACTCCTTACTTTACGTTATTACATTACTATGTTACGTTTGATCTTTGTTTGTCGTTGTTTGTCGTTGTCAAAATTAATTTACTTAATTCGGATGGAAGAATAATTGTATAGAGAAATTTATTGAAAGTACAATGAACAAAATGAAATATCTCAATATTTAAACAAAAATATTTAATTTTAAAAATAGTTAAAGAATAATTATTAAATACTCCTCCGCAATCACTGGATGTTACTTAATTGAACACCTATAGTAGGAATTAAAATCAAAATTGAGTCATTATAAGTATATCAGTAAGACAGATGAGAAAGCAAAAATTCATTAAATTGATAACTAGACGTTTAAAGGCAATCATAAATGTACAAGGTTACGCAAGAAAATATTAAAATTATATTAATTTGTTACACATATACTGTATTTTATTAAAATTTTTTTAAAGAATTATCTGTTAAAACATAAATAATATATACATAGTGCCTTTACTTATGAGAATATGTCCATTTTTATTCATTTCCCCGCCAATCATCATTACCAACCTAAGTGTACACACAATTTTGTGAGTAACTGCAGATGCCAAATGATTCATAAGAATTCAAAGTTTCATAGAGCATAAAAGCATGCTGCTGACGCGGAATACTGATATAAATGAAGTACATATTAGTAACAATGAAACAAAGAACACTCGGAGAGTGATACTTTGATCAATGATTAATTACACATCACTAAAATTGTTTCATTGCTATCCGTTACATTTGTTGCGAAAAAAGTTTAGCTCCGATTTAAAAAATTTAAATAACCTTGAAGTTTCGAAAAATGCAAGTGATAAGAGCGACTCGAATATTTCATTATCTATCCTACTTCGGATTATATAGATTTCATCTGAATTGATTTTTATTGTAAATATTACTTTCCTAATTATTGCATTGAAGTTTAAATATCTCTTAAACTATTAATTTTTTAAAGTCTTCTTAAACTTATTAATTTGTTCCAGTTACATGCTCCACTTGATACGAAGCCGAACAAAATGTTATATTTAAGTTTAGAATTTAATTTAATTTCCCTCGTTCTGTTACGTGCAAAATTTCGAAAAAATATCGAAGGCATTTCAATTACGAAGCCACGTCTTTGAGAACTTTTCCAGGCTTTTCAATTGAAAATCGAAGATGTAAAAAATCAAAAATCCCCAAGAATACCAATGTATTGAAGCAAACGCAGAACTACGATTACCCTGTAAAAGTAAGTGTATATGGTCGCTACAATTATGCTCTACTTTTTCCAGATTTTTCATTTTGGTGCATCATAGTTACAAAGATTAAAAACCGATTTTTTCATCACTTTCTGAACGTCCACGTAACTTATATGCCACACTTTCGTACAATCTTTATCAAACGAATGTTTCATACGACCTTCAATGTATTTATAGTTGTAACAAAGTGTACAGTAACTCAAAAAACTAAATAAATCTATTAAGTGAAAATTATTTATATCACGCGCGTTACGTTCTAAAGTATCTGTAGTACTTTCAATAGTGTTGATGGTGAACTTCTTTAAAGGAGATTCAAGACGCCCTTTTGGTTCATTTTTTTTTCGTTGCATTAATTAGTGGGAGTTAATAGTAAATGAATAAAAAAAATATAATATTTCATGCCTTTTATACTGTTTTATTTATAATTTAACAATATTAGAAATGGAAAATAAAGCAACAAATCAATTAATATTATTATAATAGTTAACTGAAACTGTGATGGAACTTTGGTATAGAATTTGGATACATTATTGGGTGTTCTCTAGTATTAGACGAAGCATAATTGGAGAACGTAACTGGAAACAATTTCACTATAATCTGCAACGATCGTAAACATAATTATCCGTATATTCAGAGATATCGGCACAAGCTTCGTCTGCCCATTTTTCGCAGTTAGCGAAGCATACAAATTGTTTCCAAGTTTGATTCTCGTAATTTCAATGTTCTAATTTTCTTACGTTTATTCTCCGAATTTTTTGTTTGTGCTTTCATACATTCTTTTGTTCTCGTTTTATTGCGTGATAAAGTCAGAATTTCTCTTCTTTCACGTCTTCTTCTCCTTGTTTAAATCCATTTTTTTTTTTCTGGCATTCGTTAAGAGAGATACTTTCAGAATTGCCTTGTAAATATTACCAGATGAACTAATACATGGATGCACGTCTAATGTCCCCTCATCTTTTTCTCTAAGATTTTCAGAACTCGACAAATCGAATCTCGTTGATTCCTTACTTCTTCGTGTAGAATATTTGTCACTTAACAACCTAAATAATCAATGTCCGAAAATATATTCCTATCCAAAGGATAAATTCTGGTACATTTAAAACGAGCGAGTAATTTTCTTTCTAAGTTCATGTTTCTTTCTAAGCCAGCAATTTTTGTAAACGCCTCTCCAACAAAACCTGTAATATCGTAGTCGATTATGCGAGCTCTTAAGCTTGCTCGCATTCGCAAATCGCACGTAATCTGCTGCTTCACATATCATTCGTACAATAGTGATTTATGCGGCTCAAGTGTAAAGTTGGCTGTGAAAAAATACAAATAGGTCCTCTCTTGGGAACTAACGAAATTATTTTCCAAACAATCCAATAATATGCTGCTTTAAATGACTTCATAAACGACCTATCCAATGGTTGAAGTTTACGAGTTGAATGCGATGGAGGAAATTTATTAGGTGAATATTGCGATTCCTAGATAAATTGATGACATTCAAAGTGTTATGGCTTCTATGGTCATCCAAAAGGATTAACACAGGATTCTCTTTTGGAGAAAAAATTCGCCAACCCTTTGGTTGGGCAACGCCTTCACTCTCTGCAGGAGTATTTATCATCAGGCGTGGATTCATTCTTTGGCATGAAAAAAAAACAAAAACTAAAAGTACAAAATACCCATTTTTGCCTCTTTCTGCTGATACGAGCTTTTCAACCTGACGTCTCGATTTCACGAGTAAGATTTCCTAATGCTTCTGCATGTAATTGACTCCTGTCTCATTGTAATTGCATATATTAGACGCATAGAAATTATACTATTTCAAGTATAAGTTCTTCTATGTTATAAAAAAACGAAATGTTCTACCTGTGGCTTATAAAAACCTGTAGTTCGCATTAGACTTGTAGATTTTGGTGTTCTCAGTGAAAGGTCAGGATGTCTAGCCATAAATCGTATGCTAACTTAAGAAATTCTTTAATTGAGGACAAATATCGGTTAACCAGATCTTTCAAGCAATTCACCAATTGTTGTTCATATTTTCGTGGAAATGTAAATTTCACGATGACGTTTAATCAATTTCGTCTTATCAAGTAATGTACTTTTTGCAACATTGTATCGTAAAGATGCCTTCCTGAGGCTCGTTCTCTTTGTTAAAATTTTCAATGTTTCTTGATCCCAAACACCGTTTCTCTTGTCGTTCGTATTTTTTAAGCGAATTTTTAATCACTGAAAACAAAATAATAATCATGTACACGAATTCGAATAAACAAAATTCAGTTTTGTACTATTCGATAATAGGGGGCAATGGTCTGTCCAAAACCAGGAAACAGTAAAGCCATAAACAAAAAGTTTCTTTTGTAAAAAACAGGCTACTGTATAGAACAAGTATAAAAATAATTAAAAAAAAAACACTTACCAAACGATGTAATAATGTCACACATAACGTTTCTTCACTACAAAAATTGATAGATATTGCGATTTATAATTTATACGATACACTAGCTTTTAGTTAGACGCAACAATTAGCCTGTCTTCTTAGCTATAAACACGCAACTGAAACATAGCAGAACCTGATCGTTCTTTGTTCTATCTCTACTATTGTTCGCGCAAAATGACGATCGCATTTCAAACTTTAAAAATATCGCTACTATCCGGTACTAGTTACCATCCGATTATAGAGGGACACGCCCCCCCCCCCCCCCATATATTCTTTTTGTCAATTTTCAACTACTAAATGTTTTAAGAATATTTTAGAAACATTTTAATCTGCAATATACCGTGCATAAGTATTTAGTCACTATTATTACGAACGCATAGATTATACTTTAAACGAAACTCTCTAATATAAGTTTGGCTTCCAATCTTATCTTAGACGACCGTATAATGTCTATAAGTATTGAAAAAGTATCTCTCGAAATCTATGAAACACATTATAAAATTTGAACTCTCTGTTAGAGATAAACCATAAAGTTGATGCGTTGTAGATGACTTCTTTATATCGATTAAAGTTTGGTAGAGAATTCAACGAACAATTAAGATTAGAAAAATTGTTATTATTACAACTTTAAAGGAAAAAAGGCATTCGATTAGGCAAACAGCTACTAAAGCTAATATTTCAAAGTTTGTAATTCAATACACGATTACTAAATTTAGAGACAAAGACTCTTGTAGAAGTAAAAATCGGTTAGGACTGCCTAGAAAAACTTCACAAGCTGGAGAGCGATATATTTAAATACTTAACAAACGAAAAAGACACGTGACAGCACGAAAGATTACATTAGAATTGAATAAAAGTAGGAAAGATCCTATTAAAGTTTGTATAGTAAAAACTGTGATCGCCACAGTCACCGAGTTTGGATCAAAGTAAAAGCTAGGTGTTCAAAATCCGAGAAACAGCTGTGGACTTATTTGCAAAACACCTGTAAAGATATTCAAAAAGAGTCGTTACAGAAACTTATCGCCAGATAAGTTCCAGTAGTGAATGCTGTTATTGCCTAACAATATTTAATTATATTCATTATATCATTACAAAGTTTTTTAACATGTAATTCATCCTACATCTTCTACACCTGAATGGCAATCATTGATATTAACTACAAAGAGGAATTATTACAGTATAATAACATTACAATATTTCAAAGTTTTTTAACATGCAATTCATCCTACATCCTCTACACCTGAATGACAATCATTGATGTCAAATGCAAAAAGGAATTATTACAGTATAATAAAGTTACAATCATTTCAATCATATCATATCGAATTTGCAAATCGTTATGCATCGTACTGTAGATAAAAATGATTCTGAAGTACTTTTTATGCCACCGTTTCTTTTGTCAGATATCCTGCCAATTACGGTTTTTATTAAGATGTAAAATTAATTAGGAAGGATGACGACTTGAGAGAGTGGTTTATTACCGGTGCAGCAATAAAGAAGCGACACTGCTGCACATCTAGCTAGCACGTTAGCTGCACCTCGGAAAATTTTCAAATCCATGATTGAAAATTCAATTATCTATAAAACCATTGCACTTTACCTGGACGTTCGGGTGCGATGCATGTATTTAGGCAGAAATCTTCCCTTTCCCTTTCCGTGGTCAAGCAACCCCCATAACTCCCAATCCTATACAAATTTTCCCTTTCCATCACATCACCAGTTAAAATGAGGTAAGAGTCGACGTGCCAGAAGATAAATGAGAAAACGGTGAGATTCGAACATACCTCCAAACAGTAAACACCTATTCAAATAGTCTAGTCTCTTTCTACAGATACCAGTCTATCTTAACAATTCACTCGCATAAATTTAACTAGGCGTGTGAGGACGCGGGGCACTACGATATCGTTTCTTAAATCACTTACTTTTAACAATTCGGCATTTACTGCATCAGAAATTGTGCGATGTCCCTGTCTTCGTTAATTATTGAAGTCATTCGTTCGACATTGGATATTTTACTAAATATTTTTAGAGGTTTCACAATTTTTAAACGATATCTGGTTTGAAAGAAAACCAACTCACATTATCCATAATTGTTGAAAGTAAGGGATTATAATAACAACTTTTGGAATAGTATTTACTTTAGTGTAGGAAATGTTAACTAATGAGAAACAATAGCATAAAAAGTACCTCAAAATTATATATATATTTCAGATTAAAATATTTATAATATACTTTTAAAACATTTTTAAATCACTATTGATCATTTTCGAATAGTTGGAAATTGAAAACCATGTAATTAATGCAACAAAAATGATCTTGATTTCTCCGTTAAACAAAAATTGACAGCGATTCAGCGGTCAGATACTTTACAGCTATACCGTATTTTACGCTACACAAACACTATTAAAAATACTAGAAATATTTTAGAATGTGACACGTATGATATAATCCCCACTTACTGGTTTTACCTAGTTTCTTTAATTACTAGACTGTTTTTCTAACTGTATATACATTGAAGATTTTGGTAAAGTACTCACTTGATAAAGATTGTACGAAAGTGCAACGCAAAATTACACTTCGCGCAAAAAACAAACGAACAAATCGGTTTTTAATTTTTTGAACTACTATGCACCAAAATGAAAAATCTGAAAGAAATTGTGTTACGCAATAAAATATTTTATGCTTCTTTTTCCCCTCCAAGTAAAAATACAGAGTTAAGAATTGGCACAAGTTCGTTCATGTGGTTCTTTCTCTCTCTCTCTCTCTCTCTCTTTAATATGGTAACATGTGTGAATATATAAACTCCGAAAAAACCTGTCACATTATATTGCTAAGTCCCCGCTAGCGAAACTTACTCTTCCTCAGTGTACAGTCCGCGACACCTGTTTCACCTCGCTAGTCGATTTATTAACATTGAAGTGGCAACATTAGTTTTTTTTAATTTCTTTTTTCTTACCACAGTATTCAATTGTGCTAACTGAACAAAATTTCGATTAGAAAACTACTCAAAAAATTGTACAAGATTCACTTTTAAAGAGACGATCACTTTAATCGAGAATTTGCTAGACGAAACAATTACTTGGCGAATCCTAAAAATTACGAAAAATTTCAAAAAGGTGATGTAAAAACGGTAACCACGACTCGAGAACATCGACTTATTTTAAGAGAAGTAAATCTAATTCATTGTTATCAGCTTGTAGAATTGCCAAAACTGTCGGGACTTCTACAAGTGTACAAACATTTCAACGAATTATAAAAGTATTTCTCTTTATAAAATTTAAAAAAATACCTGCGTTACAGCGTCACCGTCAATTGGCCCGATTAAAATTTAACGGAATCATATAGCTTGAATAGCAGAAACGTAGCAAAAAAATCATTTTTACGGACAAAAAGCGTTTTTGTTTCAATGGGCCAGATGGATATGCTTATTATTTTCATGATATCTGTTAATGACAAAAACACAAAGTACTGAAATACTGCAACGAAATTTTACTGACGGTATATTCATGCATTGCTTGTGTATTCTCGTGGAATTGTTAATTTTTTAGACCGAGGTCGAACAGATGTCGCATTTAAACTAATCCAATGACAAAATATGATAGTATGATGAAATTACCCCAATGTAGAAATGACTAACACAAATGCTTGTATACCTAATGTAGGAAACCCTACTTATCATTGTCTGTGAGGTAAGTAGCATGAAACAAAGGAACTATAATATTCTTTCAAGAAAAGGCTATGCTTTATGACAGTTGTCACAGACAATTATCCGCACCATGACACTCGGTGCAGATCTGTTCAGATTCGTCGATGGTGAGCGTGACATCCAAACAACATGGAATATGCGCAAGATATATGCAAAAAATTCCTTCATATGTATCATCAAAATAAAATTCTATGTATGAAGACAAAATTCTATATTAGTCTGTAATAATATAAAAGACAGAGGATACACAGTATAAAATTGCAAAAAAATTGAGAAAGATTGCTCCTATCAGTGTTTATTTTCTTATCCACCATCTTTTGGTCTTTTTATTTTTCTTTTGTATTCAAGACTTTTATTCCCACACTATATATAACTGTTCAAAGTAGAATCAGTGTTTTTGTGGACACTTCTTCCAAAGTGAACAAATCGAAACTCGTTTAGTGCTCATCTGGAGCTGAATGACCAGATAAATATTATACACACTGTTACTTTACTTTTGTCACATGACGTTCTGATGTCACCTTACACGCTTTCGAAAATACCCTGTAACTTTATTATTTTTTCGAATTTTAAAATAAAATTTTAGAAATATATGCATTTTTAAATAGTTAATGTTTTCAAAAATGTAAAAAACATTTTTCGATTTTTTCAATCCTACAGCATAGCTATCTCCCTTAAACGAAATTGGATACAATGTTAGAGTTGCTTGTAAAATACCACACATTATTTCTTTATCTGCGACAATGGTTCAATTGAAATATAGCCTGTGTACGATAGAAAACAAGTACTTTTTTGGCAATAAGAATAAAAATATTATTAGAACAAGGCATGATAAGCATCGATCAAATGAAGAAATAGACTTAATAAATTAAATGTCATTCATGGACATATTTATATGTCCTTTGCAAATAATTGTCAACTTTCTTGACGCTTACATGCATACACATTCTTTGCAAATGATGACGTATCCATTAAGAGTGGACGTATATGACTTTTACAGTGAAGGGATTAACAAAACTATCAAGAAAATAACACTACTAATAATACTAATCTTGCAAAAGAATTAAACTCCAAAATATTACATATATTCTTCACTTTAATTTTCATACTCCAAAGAAATTAAAAATTGATATAGCAAATTATATTGAAAAATTAAAAAAAAATTCAAATAGTTTCTAAATATAATACTTACGAGTAATTATTAATAACATATTTCAATAACAAAGATTAGAATTATCTTCATTTTTCAAATGTATATTCATTTTTACTAAATGTTCGAATATTGTTACTCATTTAATTCAATGCTCACATTATAAAGTATGCTTAATAAATAAACACTTAATAAATAATGTTCTTTCTGTAAACTAAATTCTATGATTTAATATAATAAATACTATCTGTTAAGTTAGTTCCCTCTGAATTGATTTACGAGGTGATAAATTGTAAACGTACATGGATTTCGAATATTAAAATTAGTCATTGTATCTTGAATTGTATTTCATTGAACTGGGATTAAAAAATGTCATCAAGTATAAATGATAAAATATAAGTTTCCTGAAAAAAAAACAGACATAACCCTCATATCTCGTTAATGCTTCCACTTAACATAAAAGATATTTTCACAGTACAAAGTCACTTCAATATTATACAACTTTTTCATGAAATATTCTGTTTGTATCCAAAAATATAAGAATTATTTCAACTGAATGACTTTAAAGCAGACTTTAAATTCTTTGAATTTAGGAAATAATGTAATTATATTATTCAATATATACGCCAATATGAAACAAATTTTTCCATAATTTTGACCTATTACACATTATACATGTATGCCATAAATAAAATAATAACCATTTTTTTACTTTTCTCCACATTTAGATTTACTTAAAATAATATGTGTGCCCCTTAATTAAATGCTTAATTTAGTTGATAACCAACTCAATAAGTTATTAATTTTTCCACGATTTTTTATAAATAATTACTTTTTTGTAAAACTACAAAATTGCAAAAAGTAAAATGATTAAAAGAAATCGGCACTTTTTCAGAGAATGAGTATATTAAAGAAATTGGTCCTTTAGACTAAAAATACAGGAAATTTTGTACTCGCTATAAGTCATTACAAGGGTCTATAGATGTACACGATAACGTTTTTTGACAATGTCATTTACACAATGGAATGACGTACAACCAAAAAATAGATTCTTTCCACCCTTTCCTTTCATTAAAACGTTTCTTTTCAAAGATATTTATATCACGATGGTTATCTTTTATTTACTAAAATATTTTCTATATAGAAAATAAAATGTTGACATGAATAATTTTGTTGACTAAAGTAAATGCTCGTTTCTGTATCCATAATAATGGATTTTATAAAATTTTTCAATAATTTGTTACACATTACAAAAAAAAATATTGTTACATATATGAAATATTATTCTTTGTATAATTCAGAAATGGAAATATATAATCTGATTAATAGTTAAAATACAAATATAGATATCTGTTTTGTAAATACAGTTAAGTAATCTTTGTCCATCTACACATAATTTGAAGCAGAAAAACAAATTTCTATGCATTTTATAAAATTTATGTTGCAAATTTAATGTAAACAATGTTATATTATAAAAAAAAATAAATTTAGATTTGTATATAGACTGTGCTACTATAATCATACCATAGATATGTGCATGCACTATATTACTGCATATATTTCTCCGTTAATATTGTTTAATATGCGTTTTATAAATACAAATAATATTAATAATAAATCATAATAAATGCATTTGCATCTCAAAATAACTACATAATTCTATTTAATGTCAAAATTTAATTTATTCAACAAATATTAGAAAAAATACCTCTTGGGTAAGTTCCGCTGTATTAGTTGGTTCATCAGGACTTTGCGAAGAATTTGCCGAATTAGGTAATGTCATATTTCTAGCTGGTTCTGTTGAAATACTAGGCCCTGCTGCAGCAGTATCTCTTGTTAATTCTTCAACATTTAACAAATATGCATGGATATCATTTAATCCTGAATTCATTCTGTTGTATCTTCCTAATGAATTTAAGTCTTCAAATAAATCTCTCTCATAGTTTAGAAGTATGGACTCCAGATTTTTTGGATGCACAAACATAGGACGTTGAATTATTGTATGGGCGTCATTATGCCATCCAGATCCATTATTTAAATCCAATGAACCAACACCGATGGCTTGAATATCCAAACCAAGGTAGGTCTCTGGATCTACCCTTAATAATGAAAGCAACAACGCAAGTTGCAAGAGTTCCTCGCGGTATAATTTTTTTAGACACAACATTGTGCCTTCTTGTTTAAATTAAATCACCCCAAGTTGTTAAATGTACTGTTGGTCTAAGGTAATGTAACGTATCGTCACAGTGGCTTCCCAGTTATATTGAACACAAAGGCTAAGTAAGATATCATGAAAAAACAGTAATTCATGTTGAAATTTGATCACCACTTTAGATTAATGTCAAATGTTCAATAGTATTTACACAACTGTTTATGTTTTAACAAATTAACTATACACAAAATTATATGTATTATTTTTAGAAGACAAAGAAGATGAAACAAGTTTTTAGTTATTATTCAGGTTAAACTTCACTTTTGAAAATTCTGTTTCTTTTGTTTAATGTAAGTGGCACAGGTTTTTAATAAAGTTAAGAGAACAATTTTCGGAGTTCTTGTTCGGACAACTTATTCGATAGACCGTCAGAATAAAAATAAAGATTTAAGATTCTCTTTAAACAAGTATAGGTCAGTTACACGAATACAAAAATAACCTCAAAACACACACTAGCCACGTCAAACTTCAGTGCACGGCGCGTACATCCTACGCATGCCTCAGATTTCATTTGACAATACGAGACGGGATTTCTTTGAATTAGTGGCAACCATAGGACGACTTCCTTTACACTGACACACTATGACAGATATCGCAAAAAAACGAAACTTCAGTCTACTGGTAGAAACTGACAGATTCACAGATGATACTGGGTTCCGAACTGCTTTAAATTTCTTCCTGGTAGCAATTCGAGGCTTGCGACATGCGCCAAAAACTTCTTCTATTAAATCATCTTGCTTCGATGATGTTATAGTTTTGACAATGATAACCTTATACTAATGCAACAGAATGCATTTCACGGAGAACGAACTAACACACCTTGCTAAGAAAGATCACTCGCGATATGTGACTCAGCACTCACTCAGCAACGTAGTTTCAGGGCCGACCCAAGTGCTTGTTTCTCCCTATTTGTTTCTATAGGCAACTAATCCGTTTAACTTAAATTCAGCGAATTTAGACGCTTGACGCACTAGATTTATTATTATTATTTACGTGATTTTATGTTTCTTAAAATAAACGTAGTTTACGTTTTGCAGATAATGTTAATACAAAGAAGTATACAAAGCAATACGAAAGTGGTTGGAATATGTTTGGTAACTGTACGCTTCGATAACATTTAGAAATATTTGAAAGCGTAAGTTTTTAAGTTGAAACATTCAATGTACGTTTATATATTTTAATATAACTGTCAGTTATTAATTGTAGGTAAAACAGAAAATACATAATGCATTGGGTGCATGTTCGATTTGATTTGAAACGAGAAATCTCGGTACAGCATTGAAACAGATTAAGTACGAATTTATATAACGATGTTGTGTATCATTGCATTTTTACTCGTTCTTTTTATGGAAAAAAAAGTTCGTTACATAACGATTTTTTTAATTTCGTTCTCCTTTTGGTTTTCCTTTTTAATTATTACAATGCACTTGCTTTTAATTCTACTTATATTTTTAATTACTTTAGATATGCTTATTGATAAAAGTATATTTTCGTGGAATGATCTTCGCATATGTATATATACATATCTATATACAATTATAGAAACTGTATTTTAAGACGGCTTTGTTTCAATTGTACGTTGTTGTACGAAATCCATGTAAAAGTTATCAAGGTCAGTTTTATAAATATCTCGGGAAATATTATATGTTTATTTACATATTTATTTCTCATATGCATAATATATTTATATGCATACTAGATATAAATTTATCATATCCATAATAAGTAAACTGAACTCTGATTATCGTTTATTGAAATTGATCGTAATGTATGTAATCATAAGTGAACCTTATAATGTACATTTAAATAATATTATTGAAAATGTATTTACGGAAGTAAGGTAACATGAAAATTTACGCATTTGCTGCCATCAAAATATAAATAGACAATGCTCAACGTATGTAAATTGAGTTCATAGGTGAACTATGACGATATTACAGAACCGTAAGTTTTCCGTCGATAAATCGAGTTGATCGCATTCATGCGTCTCTGTAGGTAACGATACCGTGGGGTACAAATACAAAAGAAAAAGTCAACATATTGGTGTAACGTGTCTATTGATTGTAATATAATACGTGTTGCTTGTGAAAATGTGCACTTCTGAAAAATGTTGATAAAACAAGTAATCAAACTTACAGTAAAGAAACATCGATCACGGTTACGTTGGCACGCTGTGTACAATTACCATGTTTAAGTTACTAACACAAATTTGTGAACGATCAAGCAAATACGTGACATATCATAAGTCCATAATTGCACGCACATACACATCAAACATAGGCGTCATATAGTATAAATGTTTATATACTTTACTACTTACCTTGCGCATGAGTTTTGTTGCTTTCAAATATATTGCATCGTTACCGGGCAACAATGATGTCATTCGCGGTAAATCCTCCGTTCGAAGCATCATATATCTATTACCTTTTAAATTGTAGAATGTGCACTGTTAAAGTGTTAAGAGAAATCAACGAGGTTGTGATCAAAACTAACTGGAGACTCGGTGTTAGTAATTGCAAGTATGGAAGTGAAACACATTACGTCACTGAACTTCAAGAAACACTCTCACTTTGATGAATCACTTGAGATAGATATGTTATAAATTGTCTTTTAATGTTTACACCGCATTTTGATTAAAATTCTTTGACAGATATTCCTGTGAGAGAATTTCCTTCTTGTAATAATGAGGTTATTAGGAACAGAGAGAAAGCAACCGTGTGTCGTTCCAACATGAGATAATTAGAATTTTTCTTGTACTACGTCACTGCCAGCGACTGCCGCGCTATTTGAACATAGCGCGAGCAACTGAACACGTGTTTATGTTATATCGATGTCCGTTTCCAGTGAGCCGATACGCCGGCGCAATCGAGTCAGTAGTTGATACCGAAATGTGAATTTCAAGTCCATACGTATATAAAGATACGTATTAAACGACGATTTTAGACATTTTACGAGTAGAAAATTATTCGATTAACAATATAATTTATAATTTAAATAATCATTTAGCTGCTCATTGTTAATAACTATGTGATTTATTTTGCAACAATATGTCGATGAAAGAAATTGCGTTCAACACACTTAAACAAATTTGTCAATGAAATGCAAAAGAATTCTTATTATACTGTACCGAATATTACACTTTTGCGAATATACAAACATACTAAGGGAATCCAAGTCCATAATAGTAAGTATTATATATTATTATAGAAGTATAAAATATAAAGACCCTGATAATCAAACTAATAAGGAAACAGTACTTTTGTTTATTAAATGTCGTATTATATAAAATGATTTTTATATAGGTATACATCTTATGGTGAACTGTAGTTATTCTTCGTTAAAAATTGTTTCATGGATTTTCGCAAGTTGTGCCATTTGGTGAAAAATTAATTCTTGCAAAAGAAAGAAACAGTTTTATTCTATCAAAATATTAAATCTCATTAAAACCTTATTATTACTATATCATAATATAAATAATTAACGAACTTACTTCCAATTAAAGTCAAAGACTTATGTACTTCAAAGGCAGATTCTATCTGCACATAAAATCTCGAAATGTGCGTAAAATCTCAATAACTTCATTCATATTTCGAATATCGTTATAATATTTAACTTGCGAATTTTAAACACTATTGCGTATAGAACATGTAAAAAAAAAAGTATTTTTTTGCCCCAAAGAAACGAATACCTTTTTAAGAGCCTAAATCATTTTTATTTCAATAGAAGATTTATATGTAACCGAAAGTTACCCTGGTAATTTGTTAGCAATCGTTTCATAATCCGACTCTTTATATTATCGAAAGTGGTGAGTTCCTATCGACAAACTTTATCTTTTACAAAACTCCAAAATCAAAACTCCAAGGACATCAAATCCGGGAACCAATGAAAAGTGTATCTTACTTCCTCTTCTTATCAAATAATAAGGAACTATGTTGTTCAGTTGTTTCTCGAATCCTGCAGTCATTATACTTTTCTTAGAAAAGTATTTTACACGTATATTTTTTTACCTGTTGTTATCTATTATATATCTAAAGGATGAAATCAACCCTCAAAGTTGGGGGATAAAAACAGCTATCCCCTGACATTTCGAAAATAATGAGACCTGGAGTAATGTTGTTTCAACAAAAATTGCCTACTTTCGAGTAATGAATTTAAGCTTCTAAACAATTTTTCGAAATATAAATTCGTTTGAACAATATTTACGAAGAAAGTATAAAAAGTGAAAATTTCTTAATAATTGTACATATTTTTCATTATGGAAGCTTTATAGATAGATATATAGTGTAATTTCTTGGTTGTTACGTATTTGCAATTTACACGGAAATAATAACAGTATTCATGTACCCAATAATTTTCATGCGAATGAAATAGGTGTTTCTTTGTATGCCAATGAAACACTTGAAATCTTCAATTATTTTAAAAGTATAGTCTTAATGGAACGAAATGAAAGAAAGAATCTACTTTAAAGTGGCGTTTAAAAATGACAGGCAATGAACGTATATTTGAAACCAGATTGACACATTCATTATTTTCTGACATTCTAGAACTTGTAAGCTATGATTCTCGTGTTTGGAACAAAGAATTAGAATTAAGTGTTTATCTTCCACGCCTTCGACATGGTTATACTTTCGATGAGCTTGCTAATCGCTGGAGCATCAAAAGGCATACAACGAGTATTTATTGTCAAAATATTAGGCGACATCTTTCGGAAAAATTTGGTGTATTACATCTTCCTTCATTAAGCGATCGTGAAGTATTAGTCAGTCATTAAATTGAAATCGCTAAACGTCTTCATGCAGCAACGAGAGATCGCGTAATATTAGTATTAGATGGAATTTATATTTTTATCGAAAAGAGTTCCAATCTTGTATTTCAATGCACATTTCGTACAGTGGACATAAGTGTCGTAATTTAATAAAACCAATGATGTGCAGTGTGCACAGATGAGTATACAGTGGATGTTTAGGGGTCATACCCTGGAAATAAGAATGGCGCCTCCATATTATACGGACTTTGTCAAACTGATGTGTGAAGTCATTTCGAAGCGGACAACGGTTTTCTTGTTGAAGGGGATTTTCGAAACTCCACAACTGAATTATCAAAAAGAAAATACATAATTAAGATGTTTGCATTTCTATGAATTTGACGGCAATACAGGTAAATCAGACCCGACTTGTAACCAAAAATCAATATATCGTAGAAGTCATTAATGAACGGATAAAAAAGCGTTTGAAATACTTTGATAGAACAATAAACAATATCACGTTGCCTCCTTTTTCGATGATTTGAAGATAGCCTGTGCATTGCTAAATTTAGAAGCTTTGATCTAACCAATAATTACGTCTGAATTTGATCAAATCATAGTAAATAGGATGCTTCAAATGTCAATCAAAATAAATAGTTTTTTCTGAATTGGTACGAAATGAAAACGAAAATCTATGTTGATTGCATTTTAACCGTATCGAATTACATGCGGATGTAGTTGGTAAACAGGTTGTTGATTGTTGTTCTCACGTAATGACAATTTTATGGTTTTTTGGATATGCTCGATACCAATCTACGTTTAACTTACCAACTGATTTCCTAAATAATTATTTTGAAGATGGATTATCACCGGAAGAAGATAAAAACGATTTATCAATGAGGTTTTAAAGTTTACTCTTACTTTTTATCATTTTTCCATCGCCTTCCGGATAAATAATTATGCATTTCGGATTCCTAAGATAAGATCTACAGAAACGTATTCTACAAAAAACTTTTGTTGCTGACGAGGTACAAAATTGTCCAATTTCGGCCATTGTTCTTTATGAGAAAAAAAAATATCGGTGGTAAATACTGGCTCAAAAGATTCAGTAAAACCATTTGTAATGGATACGTTATTACTTAATAAATTATTATTGTAAGAATAACAAGTAAGTGTAAAATTAGATTTTCTTAGAGAGTTAATAAAATGCAATTTGTATAAATAAAATCAACCTAACATTTATTAATTGCTTACATTTAGATCTAAGAAGACAAAAAGATAAATAGTCCGTGTAATTATATGAACTTTTATACTTAAGGTAAGTTAGTTTTTTACGTTTAATCAATGATATTAGTACACGAGAGAACTATTTGGGGAATGGAGATAATTCATGTCGTTGAGACAGAACATAATTGTTAATAGCATAGCTAAGGTGCGAGTATAAAAAATTTACAGCTTCTTCTACTGAAGTTAATTATCGAAGAGTGTCATTCCGGTCGATAAACGATAAATATTCATTGATAATTCGGATAAAATGAATTTAATGCGATTTTAAATATTTCAAAAATTATGAGAATACCTATAGATCAAGAGACATTGATATTCGTAAATAAAAAAAATTATCATAGGAGTAATCGGTGAGCCCAGTAAGAATTTTTTAAGAAGGAGAAGATATATTTGTATAGCCCTCATATCGCTGATTCGGGTTTTAAAAAAACAAGATTTTAGTTATGACCCTAGAAACTGTACAAAAAGCTTAAAATGCGTTTTTTTCAAAGCTATGTTTTAGTATATAGCCTCCGTAATGTATAAAAAAGTAATCAATAAATCAACTTAAAGACATCTTTTTATAACACATATCGAAATTATAAACATACCTGTCGTATCTTTTTTACAGTAACAGATTCAAGTTTCGAAAAATATTTCGAAAAATCTGTATTGTTATGTTATCCGCCAACATTTTGTTGTATTTTTTTAACGATTCTGCCGATGCCTGCTATAAAATCGACTTTATAAATAGACACAAATATCATTATGAATTATTCATTTTTGATCAATAGGATGGATGTTATCATGGCATCCATGCAGCAATGTAAATGTAAGTACGTCGTGTTTTTAATCTTATACATTTTTAAATACAAATTATTTTTTTTTACCTAAACATTTGCATATCTTCTTAAAAGGTGAACAAATACCTTAGCAAAGTTATAGAAGGAAGTAGTATGTAGTTTCTTTAATGGAATTACAAATATTACCCTATTTTTATAATTTTTCTTTTTATAAATATTACTCTATTTTTATCCCAAAAGAAATGAATATCCCTTAAAGATATCTATATTTTATTGATCGCTTCTTTGGATTAGTTACATGGTTCATTTTGAAGATTTATTAAAGAAGATATATCTTCTAATCAAAGCAGGTTATTCTCTCATTAATTATATATTCCTTAATAGCTGTATTAATACTGCGAATAGTCGCCACTGTTTCGTATCCCAATTTAAATTCGCATAAGAAAGGTAAGTATATTTTAGTAGCACGTTTTACTTATTAAATTACGAATATAAAATTATGAAATCGACTATTTCATATGTAATAATTTATTGTTAATAAAAAGAGATGTTTATGTTATCTATATTTTTCAATGTTCAAAATTCTTTTTACGACCGCCTCCCCCACCTCAAACTATAAACTTCAAATAATGATATAATATGTAAACAGATGCGCTAATATCGCAGCGTTAATAGTCAATGCCATGAGAAACCAATCTCATTATTTAATTGATCGATTGTGTATATTTGAAAATGTCATTTTATATTTTGACCAAAATGTATTTCGATAAAATTCAGCCAAATTATAATTACTCTTACAATGAGCGTACTACGAGGACTTTTATTTTATTTTTAGTGAACATAAAAATTAAACGATTAAAAACGGTGTTAATATATAATAATTTAGTTTAGTAAATGATAAAATATTTTTATGTCGATGTTTCCAGTGCTTTTCAGGGAATTAGGGTTACAAAATATTACTAGGAATGAATCATGTTCAAATTACTTTAAACATATAATATATTCATTTGTATGCTTGTACATATCTCGTATTTATTTTATACAACAAAATATCTATGACAACAGTACAGTAAAGAACGGTGTACAATATACAATATTTCCCTGAAAGGTGTCTCCGGTTCGGAACTAGCAATGAACATTTTTTCAAGATTCGGCACCGTTTATATACGAGAAGTTCAACTATTTTCTTTGGGTCAGAACTGAGTTCGCTAATACCGTCCAACTAGGAGAGTGAATATAGTATACTAAAAGTGAGCGAAACAGCAACAGCAACCGAGGCTGGGCCTACCAGTCGACAGTCAGGAACGATCCTTAACGCGTTGGACTTGATAATGAACATTTTCATTTGCATACTTTTCGTTATATTTTCATGTGACTATTATCACAAGGTGTGCGAGCTTTCCTTGTGAAAATGATTTCAAACACGACTTCATTCGGACTAATTTTAATTATACGTACTTCGAGCTACGTTTGTATTTCACAAATGTGAGCTTCGAACATGTATAATTAAAAATACTTTTAACGAGGTCGTGTTTAGACTTATATCGATCGGGAAAGTCTCGCAAGTCCAGTGTTATTACTCTTGTGTAAATGTAACGAAATGTATACAAATCTAATTTTTCATTACTGGATAATTCATCCTAATTGTGTGTGTATGTGTGTGTCTAATCACCCTTGTCTGTCGATCACCAATTGCAAGTGGGCGAAAAGTTGCTTGTTCCGAGCAGTTCACAGAATTGAAGGAGATAGTGGCATACCAGTTTGAAAGTTTGGCAGATGAACATCTTTCAAGAAATTACCGTATAATTATATCAATAATTCATTCATAAGTATAAGATGCAAGACAGCCTCATTCTCTTAAGACGTAACGGTATCGGGTTGTGATTGCATAAAATACATATAGGTATGTACTTTTCTTGATTACTCTGATGTCCAGTCTTTCGGTAGAACTTTTGCATCGATTTACTCCGCATCTAGAGGGCTAAATTTACATTCAAATCACTTCAGATTTGAAAAGAAATATGTATTATTATTCGTATTCGATGTTATTTGTAACATCTCAATATGAGCTTCTTCTAATACTGTTAGACCTTTGTATAGTAACGAAACAAAGTAGTATTGACCGATTATCGTGAAAAATAGAAAACAATTAACTAGTAGTAAATGGTTCTCACGATGACATTAATTAATTATGAACAGATTTTTAAAGGAACATGACAATCTGTGCGATTTTCGTCTTCAAATGAAAGCAAGGAGAGAGTTGCATATTATTTCTTAAACGAGTACTTTCGGATATTATACGTTGTAAAATAGGCCAATTGGTTCGTGCTCCCTTCATACTCAAACCGGCGAACCATGTGCTTTCGCAAACATTAAGGAGCGATTTTGTTCATTAAATCTTTAACAAGAGAGAATATCCGTTAGTGAAAAAATATGCTATTTACACGTAAGGTATCTAGTTGTGCGTCGGTTTATTAATTCGCCGTTGGAGTGTATCAAAATCTACTTAAAGGGGTAATAAAAGATTCATGCAGCCGTTATTTACAGAATTTCCCTTTCTAAATGTAAACATGCGTGTATAATTCCGGTTGGAAAATTCTAATCCGGTAAAAATCGACGAATTTACAAAGAAATTTTATCCGTCGGGGATTGAAGTAATTGTACTGTGATCAAAAACATGTAAAAAGTGGCATAAACCTCGAAAAAAATGCTACTTCCTCGGGAGAAAGTCGAGTTGCAAGCATCATCGGCAGTTTGTCAATAGATCATGGGTAAAGATCGATTGGATTCTATGTGCTCTAGCGTGAGAATTAATTATAACGCGAATGTTTCTCTTCTGAGTAACGAGTGCTTGATTCTTTAACGAGAGTGATGAGAACACTCAAACTTCAATATTCGTGAGATTTGGCCGACAACTACGTATAAACAGTAGGATAAGCTAAGAGATGAGTGAAAAATAGTTTTCAGAAAATAAAATCCAAACGTTTATACGGTGTTTTATCATTTTTTTTTTTTTCTTTTTTGATTGGGATAGAAATTTCATTCGCGTTCATTCTTATTGTTTTCGTACTACCCCTATAATACCGCACCGCACCGAAGTATCCTCGATACGTTATATTTGTTTTTTTTTTTTTTATATTTATCGGGCTGTTTCTGTATACGTTCCTAAATTGCGACGCTTTAACCTTCAAATGCTAATTGAAATCTTCATGTATTAGATATGTGAGTAATAAACGAATCCATTTTTGATACCTCCCTTCTATATCGGTTCAACTTTATTGTCAATTGATAATAATTACGAGAACGTAGGAAACAAGTTCGAGGGGCGATAAACGATATTTATCTAACATTTAACAATAACTGACACAAATTCAATTTTATTAGTTAGCATTTTAAGGTTGTGAAATTTTGGCAAAATCACATGAATATTTTCTACTGAAGGCCAGTTCGAATTTGGCATTAATGTGTTTTATCTGCATCTAGATACCTTTTGTAATATATCCGATCACACAGGGCACACAACTCTCTTACGCTAATATGTACACACCATACAAAGCATCACAAGATTACATACATAAATTTATACATTTTTTCATAATAAAATATCCGATTCTCTATTATGCTACTTCACATGGAGAATGATCAGCTCCACGCGAGACGTATCCCGCGCCTCCAACAATCTGCAGCAACATTAATACGTACATGACTTGCGATTATTTTGAGGGGCATATAATCCTCGTACGATCTTTTTCTTTTAATTTGAGACCATATTTTCCTTGCCCGATTAGAGTTTTCAAGAGACTAGAATTAGGTTTGACAAAGACTCGGCCGACTTGACCCGTCAAACTTCTCTAATGTTGATATGCTACTTATAATATCTGACCGTTTGCACAATCACTTTGGGCATTTTCTATGATAACTTAATTAGTTCTAACGCAATTTAACGTCGTTTCTTGATTTCCTTTACAACAAATCACACTATGTATTACAGGAGCAGCCAACTAATTTTCGAGTACTATATTTTCAACGTCGGTTATCGTAATTTATACACATACTGTAGGTTGTTAAGTTCACTGTAATCGTACGACTAGTATCCTTCGCTATAAAATTTTTATGTAGGTAAAATAATTATGTACATATTTTACACGCGTGGGTGTAATAAATAAAAAATTCGGTGTACTCCGGTGCAAGCCAAAATATTCTTGTATACAAACTGCGTTGTGGCTACTCCTTCTATAGACCGTATTACTGAATTGTGACGTATGTAAGTAGCATCTTTTGTCAAATTTTCAGCCGGCTCATTTCACTCTGTTTAATTAATGTACTGGATGGATCAGAAATGGGGCTTGGGTATCACGTGGAGATGACTACCGTCATTCCTTGTAATAAAGTATAGTATATTTGGGAGACTAAAGTATCAACGTTATCAGGCGTATGCCGTTAACCCTTTTTCGGAAAATGCTGGGTTACCGGCTATCCTAGGAACAACGTTGTCTCTTTTTTCTCTATAATTTCTTTCTTTATACATAGTAGTCCAATTTGCACGCACTGCGTGCATAATAAATAAATACTTTCGAAAGTGCGTATAAATCGGTGTATAATGTGTTTACATACAAACAATTCGGCTCTGTTTCGATACGTCAAAAGATTTTTTCCAACCGGCAAGTTTTGGAGAATTTTTGTACGAGGATAATATGTCTTTCTACGTTCTATTATCAAGGGAACGAACGAATCCTTCGTTCTGTCACGATTCTTACCTGGTGAAAGTAATCTTTTGACGCGTATGACGGAAATGGGTCGTTTTTGATCTGCGAATTATATCTAAGTGGTAAATAAATGATCCAATTACCTCGTGGAATGGTAATGAAAATCTTACTTTTTCGTGGGATACATTACATCAAACTTGTAGGTATCATACTTCGACGAAAACCATAAAAAAAGTAAACATTGTCACGGAATGACTGAATGATAATTTCGCGTCATTTTTGTCCCATTCCCGATGAGCAAGGGGTTAACTCGTGTGAACATTCAAATAATTTATAAGCCATCGGTCGACGACGTCAGCGTTTTCTTTTACCCAATGTATATTAAACTTGATTGTTTCTAAGCTTTGTTCTAATGCTCGTTGACCGCTTCCAACGTCTACTTTCTTAAAGAACTCCGACACCTAAGATAAAACATCAAAGGTATTTTGTTATGTAATTATCATTCCAGATGTTATTAATTTCTTTCTTCAACTGAAGATTTCAACTGAAATATATATGAACATGTATTTCGTTGTTACGGCTTGTCAATAACGGACAATAGTACAGAACGTGTTACGTTAACAAAGTTAACTCGAATAAAAAAGACAGTTATGCAGGGTATTATCAAACTGGTGGTCCAAACCGAAAGGGAATGACGCTATATGAAAAAATAAATCAAAAATATAGAGTAACATTTTTTCGTGCAGAGCTTCACTTTCGTCTTTATTGCATTTGAGCTTATAAACAGTACCATGTTATGGTTTTTTATCATATTTAACATATACCATGTTATGGTTTGTTATCATATTTAACTCGAAAGGTAATATTATTTCAATGTTTATCCCTTGGTATCTAAAACAGTCAATTCTAAAAAAAGCAAAACAGCAATTCGATTAGTACACTGATATCCTTCAGATCTGGGCATGAGCAAGATCATATGCAAATAACCATGTACTCTTTGAAAATTTAATATCGATTTATTCGAAAATAAAGTTCTGTACGAAAAGTATCACGTTATATTTTCGACTTATTCTTTCATGCAGTGTACCACCAATTTGCTAACACTTTCTATGAAAATTGCAAATACATGTGGTAAGTACCTTGCAAGAAATTAATGCTGAGTCGAAAATTAAGATTTTATGGTAATCAAGTTTTTGACAGCTTCAAGCATCCAAGAGAAAAAATTTGTGCGACCTAATTGTCACTAGTAGTATTTCTATCGTCCTGTTGTGATTTTTCACAAACCAATTATTTGTAACTAAATAACTGTCATTTAGAGTTAAAGGTTTTATGTTTGCTATAACATTTTGCGCTTTTTATTCCAAATTTCGGAATAAAAATTTAGGACTACATTTTTAAATGGTTGAACATTCGAAAAATAGAAACAAAACATTTCCGATTTTTTCGATTCTACATCGTGGTTATTTTTCTTAATGGTTAAAGTAATAATACTCCGAATTCAACCCAGAAATGTGAAAAATTAGACTCGAGTGATAAACGATAAATAAAAACAACATAGCAAAGATATTCGCGATATTCGTTCGATCAAAGAGTCATTCGGATCTGCAATTTTATTCTATGTCACAAATCCCAATTTATCGTTATTCAACGAACAACGGATGAAATGTTTGTTCATCTTCTATTTGTAATAATCTTGTTTAGTGTACTTTTTTACGAATGAGTTTGGAAACGTTAAACAGACGTTGTCTCTCTATAATGGTAGTTGCTCTATGACAAGAAGTGAAACAAATACTTGCAACTTACTTCGTGGTAATCGTATTCCTTGAAGAAATCAGAAATGACGACAGATATAAGTCCGCCCATTGTGAGCGACCCGTTCCCGAATAAAGCATGTATTTGCGGCCAATATGCTTTAAGATGACGCCAAGCTAGAAACTGGCCCTCAGGATTGCTAGCAACCGAGGCAATAACAGTTTCAACATCTTGCGATCTTACGATGTCACGGTTCAACGAATGGAGAAGGTAACGCTGTAGTAACCAAGAATCTGTCGTTGCTCCCAGTGCTTGTAACATTATTCTCTTTTCACTAGGTACTTGAGTTTTTTGATAATTCTGCCAACAATGATTCCATTCTTCTTCGCCACCAAATTTTATTCCTGTGCCCAAACGTATTTCGTATTTCCCGATCATATTGTATAATTTATATATATATATTTATATATATATATAATTTATATATATAATTTATATATATATATAAATTTCACTGGTTTTATATATCGATTCATATTTGTTTATATTCGATTAAAATTACATCAAGAGAGCGTTTACCTGCAACATATATAACATCCCGAATATTTGGAGCCACTCGTTCACCTTTGAACATCCAATTTTCAAAGAGAGTTTTCGCAGGCTTTACAACGTCGTCCAATTTTACGGATACAGCTGATTGTAGTACGGCAATTCTCAATAATCTATGAAAAAAGAGGAACAATGAATTAAAATTTATCATAGAATATTATAAATCGATCCGAACGATCGAATAAAAAGACTACTTCGAACATTAAATTGATTTATATCAGTGGTATAAATACGAAAAATTGTTTGTACTTTCATACGGGCTGTATATTCGTACTATGTAAACGAGAACCTAACAAAGAATAATAAAATGTTTCACGTACTAACGACAGAAGACGAAGAAAACTAAACATCGGTACGTTGTATTTCTCAGTCACTTTAAGATAATATTGATGTGTTTTGTTCGTTACGTTCTATTCTCTGTTATAATTGTTACAATTCTTATCGTTTATCGTTACATGCAGCTGTTGTTGATATTATTCAAGATAATAATGATGTATTTATTCGCTAGGTTCTATCCTCTGTTACAATTGTTACAATTCTTATCGTTTATTATTACATGCAGTTATTGCAGATATTATTCAAGATAATACTGATGTATTTATTCGCTAGGTTCTATTCTCTGTCACAATTGTTACAATTCTTATCGTTTATTATTACATGCAGTTATTGTAGATATCATTGGTACCCACTTTTTTAAATGAGTTCCTTCGTCCGCCCATCCGACGTATTTTGTAACTGGTGTTAACAATCGTTTCAAGAACATAATGTATCTTTTGTATCCAGGACTTTCACTCAATCTTCCTTTCCAGGAGTGTAAATATCCAAGTGCCGTAGCCCACGGTACGTAATCCCTTTCATTTAGGAGATAAAGTGATAGCTCGAGGGGTATAGTAGCATTTAGCTCGCCAGCTTCGCAAAGCGTAAACGCATCATCGATAAGATTAGCACGATCCGCTGGACTAAATTTCTTATGATCGCTTAATAAAGTAGCAAGGATTGACGACCACATTTCCTCCGGATAAGTTACACGATAAAATCCACTTTGATTCACGTTGCATTTTATATATTCGACATCATTAGGTATCTCGAATGTTACTAGAAATATAATATGTGATACTTATATCATATAATGGAAAAATGTTATTAACACTTAACGAACGTTGATACAGAGAAGAAAATTATTGACCAATAAATTCTAGCGAAAGCATAGCAAGTATTCGTTTAATGATTACAAATAACTTGGCATAAAGATTTCGTTATAATTTTCCTATGTGTTACCATCTGTCAGATTCATCCACACGTTGTGAAGCTTGCGCGGTTCTTTGTCTGTGTAGTAGCTCAACGGGACGTACCACTTGTAGTCAAAGGGTGATTTTGGTTGTAACAATTCTGTATCATTTTCTTTTGGTGAAATTAAGAATCTTTTCTGGGTCGCTGTGATAGAATTACCATCACGTGTGATCGTGATGAGTGGAAAGCCCATTTGCTGGGTCCACGTATCCATGATAGCCTGCCAACACATTTAGTTTCATTAAATACCTCCGCGAGTATCGTTTCATGGGTGAGAATCAATTTATTAGCAAAGTTCTACGGTTCTATAGTTCTACATTACTCTTAGGTATGGGAAGAATGTTTTTGGCAGAAGTGGTGCAGTTTCGAGGGAACGTTGTGTGGTACCATTTTCTTTGTTTTTAGCAGAAGCGGCAAGGACACTTAAGGTCGGCAACTTTTTATTCGTATATATTTACAAATATAAATTATTGTTTATTTTTTAATAGAAGTTTTTAAAACGAGTTTTTAGCCAACTATGGTTTAAGGTCGTTCAATGTCACCAATGGTTTGTTACGAGGAAAAATATTTCTTTTTTCAACGAATGGTTCGAACAGTTTGGTATTTTCTCATATCGTATATTTATTGCTAATACAGCTGCTCAAAATGGTCACTATGTGCGGCAATATAATATTCTGTGGGCACACCTACCGTACTCACAACTAGATGCTTATCCAACAGATCTCTTTCCCACAAGATCTCGATGCGCCATCGACACCTTTATACATATACAGAGTATTTCAACACAACGCCGATAAATTAATTCGGGTAGAAAAGAATTATTGTGGGGATTATTTCTTGTAAATAAATACCGAATCGGAAAACCTTGATTACACTGTTGAAATAGGCTATGGGGAAGCGTTTTAACTGTAATAAATGTAGCTTTCAAGTAGCCCTTTTCATAACCTTACAATTTGAAATGATCTATTGTGTTTTTTATTAGAATCGCCATTTCTGTATAAACAGTGTTGTCTGGATGGTTTGTATGGTAAAGATTGAATTGGGAAATTTTGAAATAGAATTTATCGATAAGTGAGATTCACTAATAAGTAGTATATTTATTGCACACATAGTAAGGAATCCTTTCATTTCTTCCTTGCATTGGCTCATGCTATTGGCAATCCATAAACCTATCATGTAATTTAACTTGTAAATATCCTTAGCCTTTAACTATGATTATTTTTATTGATAGCATGTTCAAGATTACACTGTTCTGTTGAATTATTTGATTGAGAAGGTTTTTAAATTCCCCCAGGAAACTATTCAAAGTAAAGCTAAGATTTTCATTGTTCGAAATGGGGTGATTATAAGATGAAATGCCCTTGTTTGACTTAACTGCGTCAGGATAGCTGAACCCAAAAAGGGTAGACTTGAGAGTATTCAATTGCTGATCTATATTGTTTGGGGTTATAGATATAAACTGGTGAGAGGTAGGGTTACTATTGTTATGATTGGTTTTATATATACGGTGATATTATTCATAGCCTTTATAATTGGCTAATTGGGATCCATTTCCCTCTACAATATTACGTGTTCACCGAAGAAGATCACGGGCGTTAAATTTCTCTCGCTGTCGGGCACGGCCTCCACCACACTCGGTAGCGAGAGGGAGAGAAAGAGAGAGAGAGAGAGAGAGAGAGAGAGAGAGAGAGAGCTCCCCCCTCCCCCACAATCACCCGACAATAACACAGCCCTCATTTGCCCAGGTAGAGCACACCTCTATTACCAGCAGCGCATCATTGCTTTCTTCCTTAATGGCTCGAGTCAGCGACCGTAAATGCCCCTTGAAATGTCAGTGGCTGTCAAAGATCAGTCCCAGATATCTCATCTGGGACTTCACCTCGATGTTGGTCTCACCTACCCGGATGAGGGGGAGGGGAGCAGGCAGCTTCTACCGAGATGTGTGTAATGCCAGAACCTCAGTCTTATGGAGAGCTACCTGCAACCCGATTCCCCTGATCCATTCAATGACGCGCCGGGTACCGTCTTTCGTGAGTCAAATGGTCCTCCCAGTCGTCCCCAACAACCAGCACCAACGTATCGTTAGTAAATTATGTCAGCTTGACGCGATCGGGAAGGTCCTCGGACCGCAGAACGGTGACGTAATCGACATTTCATAACAAAGATTTTAGTATAGACTACGGAACCCCAGAGTACACCTCTCTTTGCTCTATCCTGTAGAGGAAAATTCCGGTTCCCCTCGGCCCGCGAACTTTTAAGTACTTGTCTTTAAGTTATCTGTCAACAATCTACCATCGCCTCTTCAGGCGAAGTACGTATGTTCCGTATGATCAAATACCCAAGTGTAGTAGGCGCGCGAGTAGTTGGCCACTATCCTACAAACTAAAGAGTCAGGGGAAAAAGGAATCATCCGCTCAGATCAGTCGCGATGTGAATCTTTTTTTCTTTAACGTGAGGAAATCTTTGAAAAGATGCTCCGGAACCCTTGGAACGGAATTGGCAGTTGTGTGGGATACCCCAGATCCAGCAATATTGGATGCAGAGCCCACTATTAAACCATCACGGTGACCATCGTCATACGAGAGTAGGGGGACACCGAGTACAGCATGTCGGAATGGCTTCCTGCCTCTCCCCCCTCTCCCACTCCTTGTTAGGAGGCAGCCGTTCATCGCCCCCGTCATCGGTGAACACCCGGCTTTTTGAAGGCAAAAAGCCACACCACCCTGTCGTCTTTTTTTTCAGGCGCCGCACAAAGTGCGGTCGTGAGTCCCAATCTCATGAGAACTGGCGAAGTCCCCCGTCCGTTATTGGCACAGCAGTTATCTTGATTCTGTCCCCGATGGGAGGGGCCAGTCTCTCCGAGAACAGCTCCGTCAATTGACGGAAAACCCTTCTAGAGGTTTGGTAAACCACGACCATCCAGTTTCTCTCGCTGTCGAACATAACCCTCACCACATTCGGTAGCAAAGTGCCCCCCAATCACACCGAGTAGGACGCGGCGCTGTTCCGCCCAGGCAGAGTACACCTCTAGGGTGTGCTGCGCTGTGTCCTGGTCCGTGGGACAGTGTCAGTAGCTTGCCATCGCTTCCTTCTTTATACAGTGCAGGTACGGTTCGAAGCAACTATTGCTTATACCAAAGTCTCTGCACAGTCACTTCAACAAAAGCATCTAGACAACTCCTACAGTTTGCTGGCCAAACATGGGTTAGGTCTGGGTTCATCGATTCTGACGATTGAGGGTTTTCACCTCTCGTCCCATTAACGAAAGCCTCGACAGGGCAATTGTTGCCACGTATGACATGGTCCTGTAGCTGCGGGCGACCCGCAGCGCCATCCGCTTATGGATTCAAAACAAAATCGTTCGATTGGATCAAATTGTCCTCCCTTAGTCATTCCCAATGACCAGCACTAATGTGTTGCCAGAAGAACATGTCAGGCTGACGCCAGGGGAGGGGGAAACTTCTTCCCGTAGAACGAAATCGTACTAGAGGCTCTATAGCAGGGGTTTTGCCCAGGTATTCTATCCACCTGTCACAGGGGCAGTCCTCGTCCACTGCACTTAAATAAGGAGAGACTCGTTGCCTTTCGCGTCTCCATTTAATTGTCTCCCAGAGTGGGGTGTTGAAGGCATTGTCAATGTCGCAAAACACCGACAATCGATGGTCGACTATCTCTCCTGGAATCCAAACTGGCACTCCACGCGGGTCTGCCTGCTTTCCACCATTTAGGCCACCTTGAAAATGGAGGGGAATCACTCAGTCTCCAAACAGCAGTCGAAAATCCGCCGGAGACCGAGGACGCTCTGATCCAAAATCTAAACGCGGCTGAAGCGGTATTTTTCACCCCAAGCTTTTAGATAATCGCAACCAGCTCCTTCACAGTGTACTCCAGCTCAGCTGACCAGGCATTCGGATCCACTGGGAGGCGTGACTCGCCCTCCTCCACTATAAGGAAGAGGGCGTTGACCACGTCTCTCAGTAGCTGGAGCGAGGACGTTGACCACGCCCCTCGGTGATCGGGAGCGCCGTGGGGCGGAGTTTACTCAAGTCGCGTCGCGATTGATATGAGTGGAAAAAATTCGCTTTTCTACTGACTTTAGATTGTCAAACAGCTGCCAAATTCTCGTACGTTTGGTTGTAGATAAGAAAGAACGGAAATCTCTCCTAATACAGGTTTCTTCTTTGATATAATAATTATTCGTTTGTGCAATACAATTTTAGATACTATTATAATTTTCAAAACAAATAATTTTGTACAAAAAATTATGATATTTAGTATAGGTATGTCTTTCATTTTTTTAAATAAATAGATAAATTAGTTGCAGCAAATTATAATAAATATCATAATTATTTGATACAAATGTATTCTTCATGCATGCAATCAAGATTTTTATACTTTTATATGGTTTTAAATAGGTGTTCCGTCTTATTCCACCATTTTAGCCAAGCGAAAATTTGTATACCTTCAAAAAGCTTATTTTTGTTTCTAATCGAACATTTTTTGAATGCAATATTTTAGTTTTTGATCATTTTAGATCTACTCAAAAGATATAGTGAAGTTCCATACCCTTTTCTTTCCTGATATTTTCTTATCATAGTCTAAAGTTAAGCACACCATTTTACCCCACCTTTTCTTATATAAAAAGAACTAGAAAATTACAAATTGCCCAAAATGCAGATTTGGGTTGGCAGTACTAATGCCTATTTTCAATATACCTCTTACACTCGTGTTGGTAACATTTAACAACCTTTTTACTTTTATTGCATT